>NC_092412.1:42911077-47911077 GCF_040894005.1 Engystomops pustulosus | reverse complement strand
CTGGTTCCTCACCAGCCCCTCCCAGTAATCCATCAACCCGATCCGCAACATGCCGAACCCGAGCACCCGGCAAACAACACACTGTTCGGTATGCACGGTCTTTGTGACAGATTGCCCTGTGTGTTCCCCTAATAATCGAATCTCCCACTACCAGCACCTGTCTGACCTTGCCTCTGCTCCCATTACCCTTCTTACTGGAGCACACATTCCCCTGGTTGCTAGCGGCCACATCTTTCTGCAGCATTGCTACCCCAGAGCTGATATCCCCCTCATCCTCCAGCCTGGCAAACTTATTGGGGTGCACCAGATCAGGACTAGACTCTCTACAACTCTTCCCTCTACCCCGCCTTCTACATGTTACCCAACTAGCTGCCCCCTCACTCTGCACCTCCATACTTCCCTCCCCACACCCATCTTCCCCAGAGAGTTTGTGCTCCAGGAGCAGCAAACTTCGTTCCATATTATCAATTGCCCGCAGCCTTGAAACTTGCTCATTTAGATCCAGAATCTGGGCTTCCAGATGAGCAATTTTCACACACCCCACACAGCAGTATTCCCCCTCGAACGGCTGTTCAAGGGGGATTGTCTTAGCTTTATTAAACTTTATTTCTGTCTGACGTTGTACTAGAAAAACTGCAAACGGCTCGCACAGGTATTTATAGTATCTGCGCCAGTTTTGTGTTGCGGCTGCTCTGTGTCCGACAAGACAGAAAAATGAGCGCCTAAAGGGACGTGTTAGTGCCAAGTCAGAGTTTGTGTCACACATTTAAGGCGACTCAACAGAATTGTGTCACACACTGTATATTAACCCCTTACCGACTCATACTGTATTACTATGTCCTAAGCGGAGCCAGTGCCAGAAGCTGTCAACTTATATTACAGCTGCCATCCGCCTGTAACAGCCACGACTGAGGAGTCTTCTGATCGTGGGTGTTAATCCCTTACACGCCACGGTCACGCATGAATGCGACGAAAGGGGGGTCTGATCCTCCAATGGAAGCCTCGGGGTCCAAAGAGTGCCCTGTGCATGGACACATAGCACATTGTTATACATTTTTTAGCTCAATGAGAGCATGAACAGGCAATCAGAGGGTCTCTTGTTTTAGCCAAGGTGTAAAAAAAGAAAAGTTTTAAAACAATTAATACCTTGTTCTTCAATAAAAATAAATAAATACTGTAAATACATAAATCCCCTAAACACATCTAATAAAGTACAATCCGCACAAAAGTGACCAAAAAAAGTTATGTCCGCCAAAATGGTAAAACTGAAAAGAACACCACTTCACTTAAAAATAAGCCCTCAACTAGCAAAAAAAATAGAAAAGAGGTGATACTAAAACATATTAAACTGTCTCTATACAGATGATCCCCTACCTAAGGACACCCGACCTACAGACAACCCCAAGTTACAGACGGACATCTCTGCCCACTGTGACCTCTGGTGAAGCTCTCTGGATGTTACTTTAGTCCAAGGCTGCAAAGATCAGGTGTAAGGTGTCTGTGATGAAGTTTTATTGATAATCCTTACCCAAAAATTTAGAAAATACAATTGTCAGTGGAACAAAAAAAAAAATTTGTCTGGAGCTACAATTATAAAATATATCTGTTCTGTCTTGCATACAAATTCAACTTAAGAACAAAAATAAAGAACCGATCTTGTACGTATTAGTTTTTCTTCAGTGAAATTGTAAAAATATATAAAAAACTATATAAATAAGGTATCACCATAATGATAGTGATCGATAGAATAAAAGATAACATTATTATGATGGTACAAGAAAAAGCCAAAAAAAGCATTAAAAAAATGAGAAACCAGAATTGATGATTTTCTTTTCCTCCATACATTTTAAAATTGATAAAATCTCATCAATAAACATCAAACAACCCACTAAAATGAAGTATTTGTAAAGTGCATCTAATCTTGCAGATAAATAAGCCCTTATAAGTCCAAATTGCCCAAAAAATATAAAGATTGTATAGCTGTTAAAAAGTGACAATCCAAATCTGCTCTGAATGGCGCACCTTCTCTTCAATGCCCTGGCGTGTGCACATACAGCAGGTTACCACCACATATGGGGTATTGTTATACTTGGGAGATATTGGGATATTCGGTAAATGTTAGTTATCAAATTATTTTGCTATTATGATTATATGTCGGAAAAGTAGAGTTTTGAATATCCAGAATTTTCGCAAAATATCCATTTTTTTTCTTAAGTGAACCCAAAACATATCAAACAACTAACATGAACTGAAATGTAATGTATCACAAGGAAATGCTCTCAAAATCCCCGGAATATGTTATAGGGTTCCAAAGTTATAACCACTTATAGTGACACATGTCAGATTTGAAAAAGTGGGTCGCGTCCGAAAGGTGTAATAAGTCGTTAAGGGGTTAAAGGTGCACCTAAAAATAGATGGTGCACATTTCCAAAGCAGTGCGCCCCAGATAACTGTGCACCTGTATTCAATTATCTGCAGATTAGTAAGGCACACTGCATTTTGCCTCACTTTTGATAAATCTGGGCCAATATTTATAACCACCCACAATAAAGTTAATACATTATATGTGCCAAAACTATAACTTATCCCATACAGTTTCTTTAATAAAAGAGTATACAAGTTGCAGAGTAGTAATGTTATAAGAGGAATCATTTATTTTACCGTAATATATATACCCATCTACTACAATGTAGGCTTTTCAATAGACCGAGTATAGACGGAGTATAGTGTTTATCGGTTCCAAACTATAAAGTTCGGGTTCATGATGAGTTCCAGTCAGAAGTTTGGGTCCGTGTCCCGCACTGATTGCGGGTATTAAATGCCACCATTAAATCACGAGCACTGACGATTTAAATGGCACCACCCACACACAGTTGGGGTTTAAATGCCGCTGACGGTATTTAACAAGTTAACAACTGTTACCCAAACTTTATTGGGTCCAATAATCACTACAGTATGGGCCGTGTGTGAACCCATTGAAATAGATGTGTGCAGGAGGCCCAAGAGTGGGATATTTATTGCACTAGTGGATACCGACACTCATTGGGAACATTGATCTGATGCTGGTTTATATATGCCCCCTGGATTTTTACTAACCGCTGAGTCACATGGCTCGATTACACTATTCCAGTCGTGTATCCAGAAAGAAAAAGGAAAATAAAAATAGTAGGGAACCTGTTTTTTTTTTCTTTACAATAATGAAATAATATTAAAAACATTGTTAAAAAAATATTACAAGTGTATTAAACCGATGAGTCACAACCACTGTAGGACGTCGCCTGCTGAGATCTCTCCAATAAGTGCCGGAGGTTAGCTATTAAAATGTCTAGTTCAGGCAGGGCTGGGGGTGAACGAAATAAGTCTGCAGAAGCGAAGACGTATGACATGAATTTGGCTCGTCTGTCCTGTGGCAGGAGCCGACACTGGCCTGCAACTACACGGCCGAATGCATCAATATCATCCAGCTCTCCCGCTCCTCCATATTGAGAGCCTGACAGACTTTTACTCCTGCAGAAGGGACTGTGATGTGCTGTGTGCAGCGGTGAAGGCCCAGACTGGTGCCCTGGTGCCCAATCACACTGTACCGATCCTGGCGGCGCTGCCTCTTCCTGCAGTTCCTCATCTCTGTGTTCATCTAAATCCTCAGGGATCTCTGGTTGTTCAGATAAGTTTTCTTCAGTCCTAAAGGTAAAAAGAAGATTTTTTGGAAACTGACCGGTAATGCACTTTTTAATGTCAACTAAATATTTAATGGGTGTGTTAACCTGTTGGATATTGATATTGTATGCTGTATGTAGTACAAACTTAGTTGGTTATTATCGAATGGCTTAGTTTTTGCAGCTTTTACTTTGTGGACCAAATTACGCATCCCCTTTCTTCTTTTAGTCCGAACAATCATGGAGAAACCATATTTAGATTGTTTTTAATGATTTACCGGTAATGCCTTTAAAAAAAATCTTCAAAAAATGTCTTTGTATCTTGATATTTAGACACCTGTGAATTTTTATACTTTGGTGTATGGACCTGTGTAAGGTGTCATTTCTTGCAAACCCTGCTGACGTTTTCATGGATATCTTCATATTCAGATACCTGTTACTTTTTTTTTATACTTTGGGACCTGTACAATCTTTTGATGACTTTTTGTTCTCAACCGCAGCGTATGTCGTAGGTGAAATTCTGATTGCTACTTTATGCTTGTGGTGGCTTTAACTAAGCTACTAAGTTTATGCAACTAACCTAATGCATCTCAAGTCTCTTCAATAGCTTTAAAAAGAAGGAAACCAAACTATAGATGTTGGTCCTGATTTCTCTTTTACCAAATAATCTATCTCCATTATTATAAAAATAAAGCTATGGAAGATAATATTGATGGATAAGACCTAAGAGGCTAGTAGAGCTACACACATCTGCTCATAAGAAGCATCTGAATGAACAGGGAAGCGCTAATAAGGATAGACCTACCAGCAGCCGGTCATCCAGGAAGGTGCCAGGATCACAATTATGCCCTTCTGTGATTCAGCATTATACAGAAAATATTATTTTGTTGTGCGTTGACAGGGGCATTGTCATGGAGGGGTGATGGGGAAACATAATTATTTTGCAGAAAGAATACTAGGCGATACTTACTGCTGGAGGTTTGTGGTTGTTAAGGGCTCATGGCATAGCTGTCTCTTTGAGGTAGGAGACTTGCTTTTCTCCTTGCACATCAGATCCATTTTTTGGATGGGATCATCTGTCAGAAATTTAAGTGTAAAAATGGAAAATTGTGAACAAAATCATAAGCCGTAGCTTCTTACAAGAAAACATTTGAGGATATATAAAAGTGAATAATATACATATATAACAAGCTCCAGGCTTCCCCGCAGTCACTTTCACCTTGGACTTTGTATATTTGTATATAAGATGGTGGTTGAGAATTTTTATTTATTAAATTACTTTATAGTGTTTCTTTATAAAGAATGGCTGGACCACTATACAAGCTTATACCTCTTGTGTCAGCCCCTCATCCTCATAGTCTGTAAGCTCTTGTGATCAGGGCCCTCACTCCTATTGTTCCATATGACTGTTTGTACTCTGTAATGTCTTATTATATTTGTATATGTCCCCTAAAGCGCTATGGAATATAATGGCTCTATAGAAATAAAGACTATTATTGTTATTAATGATAACTGAGATGTAAAGCTGCACGACTATTGTATGGTGCTTGGCCTACTGTTCAGACGGTCTGATATTAGACAAGCCCTTTAAGACAATAAACAGAGAGAAGACAGGGGCAAAATCTTATGACAGGTCACAAGTTGTACAGAAAATTCTAACTCGAAAATGTGTGTAATAGCCAGCAAGTCAATCACAAAAAAACAGCGAGTTTCAGTCAGGTAAATTGATGTCACATCAAAATTGGATTTGTCAGATATTTGTGACCTCACTACTGTGTTTCTGTCAGATGTTCAGTTGCAACGTCACAAAAATTTTTCGGTCAGGTAAACTACAATGCCATCAACAAATCATTTCAGGAAGGTGCGTTGTTGTGTCATCATATATAAGTCAGCAGGTAACAGCAGGGGTATCAAAAATATGTAAAATATTGTGATGTCAGAGCAGTTTTCCTGTCTGATACTCACTTGTGAAAGTTGCAGGGCTGGATTACAGGGGGGGGGGGCACGTCGTGTGAATGGAGGAAGGTGAAGTACAATTTTATTTTTTTACCCTGGACTGTATATAGGTTTTATAGGGGGGTTGTATATAGTTATTATGGGGGGAGGTATATATAGCTATAATAGGGGGACTGTATATAGTTATTATAGGAGTTTGTATATAGTTGTTATAGGGAGACTATATAGGTAATTTTGGGGGGGACTGTATATAGTTAATGCTGGGGCTGTATATAGTGATTACTGGGGGCTGTATATAGTTATTGTTAGGGGGCTGTATATAGTGATTACTGGGGGAGCTATATATACTGATTGCTGGGGGGCTGTATATAGTTATTGTTAGGGTGCTGTTTATAGTGATTACTTGGTGCTGTATACAGTGATTTCTGGGGGAGCTGTATAAAGTGATTGCTGGGAGGGGCTGTATACAGTGATTTCTGGGGAGGCTGTGTATAGTGATTTCTGGGGAGGCTGTGTATAGTGAATGCTGGGGAGCTGCACATAGTGATTGCTGGGGAGCTGTACATAGTGATTACCGGGGGGCTGTATAAAGTGATTGCTGGGGGGTTGTATATAGTGATTGCTAGGGGCTGTATATAGTAATTACTGGGGGGCAGTATATAGCGATTGCTCTACCCTGTCTAGACTCCATTCAATGGGGGCCCCACCAGATTTTGTGCCCAGGGGCCCCCACCAACCTTAATGCGGCCCTGGAAAGTTGCAATGTCTCAGTATTTATCTGACTGAAACTCACTTGACATATCAGTAAAGTTTACATAACAGGTTTCACAAGTTTCCTTACAGATCCCATTTTTAATAATATCACAGTAGTGGCTTATCTGATTGAAAGTCACTTGTGATGTCACAACAGCTTACCTCATAGAGAAACTGATATGATGTCACAGCAGCTTACCTCATAGAGAAACTGATATGTCATAGCAGCTTACCTCATAGAGAAACTGATATGATATCACAGCAGCTTACCTCATAGAAGAGCTGATATGATATCACAGCAGCTTACCTCATAGAGAAACTGATATGTCATAGCAGCTTACCTCCTAGAGAAACTGATATGATGTCACAGCAGCTTACCTCATAGAAGAGCTGATATATCACAGCAGCTTACCTCATAGAAGAGCTGATATGATATCACAAGAGCTCACCTCATAGAAGAACTGACATATATAGAGAAACTGATATGTCATAGCAGCTTACCTCATAGAAGAGCTGACATGATATCACAGCAGCTTACCTCAGAGAAAAACTAATAGGATGTCACAGCAGCTTACCTCATAGAGAAACTGATATGATATCACAGCAGCTTACCTCATAGAGAAACTGATATGATGACACAGCAGCTTACCTCATAGAGAAACTGATATGATGACACAGCAGCTTACCTCATAGAGAAACTGATATGATGACACAGCAGCTTACCTCATAGAGAAACTGATATGATGACACAGCAGCTTACCTCATAGAGAAACTGATATGATATCACAGCAGCTTACCTCATAGAGAAACTGATATGATGACACAGCAGCTTACCTCATAGAGAAACTGATATGATATCACAGCAGCTTACCTCATAGAAGAGCTGATATGATATCACAGCAGCTTACCTCATAGAGAAACTGATATGTCACAGCAGCTTACCTCATATACACAAAGATATGATGTCCCATCAGCTTTCCTGACTAAATTTTTCTCCCTATATTGACTAGATTCTCCTGACTAGATTGTTGCCCTCCCCCTTGTTTGGCTCTCCTTTATGTCCACTGATGTAATTATTAACTATATGGCCCAGATTTATAAAAAGTGAATAAATGTGCAGGGTGTGCCACATTGCTGAATAGTATCTTCAATTATCAGCCGCCCCCTGTACTGCTCGGGAAGTGTGCGCCATTTATTTGGTGCACCTTTTATATACAGCGTCAACACAATTCTGTCGAGTCGTTGTAATAAATGTGTTGCAAACTTTAAGCAAAATACGCCTCTTTAAGGGCAAATTTTTCTAAAGTTTGGGGCACAGTGTAGCCGTGACAGATAACTGGTGCAAACATTTCATACATTCAAGTCAGACACAAAACTGGGCCAGTTTAACATATCTGGGCCTATGTCTGTTTTTCTTGTGGTACCATTGTAACAGGGCTATATGGGCATGTTACTCTTTATATACATTTACCATTGCTATACTTGCTGCTTTGTTTCATTTGACTATTCCTCAATTATTTCCTGCTCATATTTAGTTTTCATTTTGTAACCAGACCTGGGGCACATGGTGGTGGGGGGAGGAGGCACATTATTGTTAAGCAGTGTTTTAAATGTTTTTAATTCCCTTGCCTTATAATAAAGATTGGTTTCAATATGAACATCACGTTTTATTTATTATTTAGTTTCAACTAGATGTTTGGATTTATTGGGGGACATATATCATAGTTTTGTCTCTCCGTGGTGAATTTTTGAGACATTTGGCAGGGCTAAATACAATATATTACCAATTACCAGAGGTCCGTATGTAACAAGGAGTTGTGTGTAAGTCAGGTGTTCTTAAGTAGGGGACCGCCTGTACTTTTAAATAAAGTGTTGGGATCTCTACTTTTGGATTTGACTAAAATTATTTACCATCTCTGCTATGTTCTGCCTCCTTGGCTTTGTATCCTTTTGGAGAATTTATAGCACTTTGTATCTAATTGATAAAACACTGATATTAGTAGAATGTAAAGAAAGAAAAAGCAAAAGTTACAGAGCATGGATGCAAGTGACTGACATTAGATAAGAGTATATTATTACTACAGAAGAAGGAGTGGTCAAAGATATTTTACATAATTTCAAGTTTCAATATTCATTTTGCAGTCTCCCGTAAAGGAGCTTTGCAGTTATATAGCGTGGTCATGCAGCACAACACGAGAACAAGCAGTCACAACAAGGCGAGTAACATTTTTTAGAATTCACTCCTATCCCAAGAGACTGGTCCCCATAATGTCATCCAGACCACTTAAATTGTATTATGTACAACCATTAACTGCTGTTACAGAAAAGAATCCCTTTCTATGCAAATGTATTTTCTTCAGCTAAAAATCACTTTACTGATCAATGAGACTGTACCTACAATCATCAGCTTAATAGTGTTTTGTGGCACCATTTCTACACCTGTCATGTAAATCAGGGGCGTAACTAGGAGAGGCAGGGACACATAGCAAACACCTGAATGGGGGCCCTTTCTCATATACATACTACACATACAGTTCTTTACTCATACACACACACACACACATTAATACACTCTTAAACACATATATGAACACAAACAGAGCATATACACATCTCATATACACACACATACAATGCCATATACAGACATACAACATATATACACACATACAGTATATACACATCACATATACACACACATACAATGCCATATACAGACATACAGCATATATACACACATACAGTATATACACATCACATATACACACACATCCAATGCCATATACAGACATACAGCATATATACACACATACAGTATATACACATCCAATGCCATATACAGACATACAACATATATACACACATACAGTATATACACATACAGTACATACACATCACATATACACACACATATATAGCATATACAGCATATATAACATCACACATGTTATGTATATCATGGGGTACATCCTCCATTCTTTAGTGTGTCAGGTCAGATGATGGGGCCCCCTGACATTGCAGCCCCAAAGCAGCTGCTACCGCTGTAGTAACGCCCCTGATCTAAAAGTCTTCACTGCGCTCATCAATGGGGGTCTTGAGAAAAAGACCACGACATCTAAACTTTGAAAGTTTCAAAGTTTGAGAACAGCCATTTAACAGTGTAACTCTTACCTGTGGGACAATTGCCTTAAACTGATTAAAAAGATCCCCTGCAACAGAACAAATAGGAAAAATAAGTACAGTGTATACTTGATTATAAGCCGACATGAATATAAGCTGAGGCACCTAATTTCACCACAAAAAACTGAGAAAGCATATTGACTCGAGTATAAGCCTAGGATGGGAAATGCATTGGTCATAACCTCCCCTCACTTATAAAATGCCCAGAAGCCTCCCATCACTTATGAAATGCCCAGAAGCCTCCCCTCTTTAATGAAATGCCCAGCAGCCCTCCCCCACTAATGAAATGCCCAGCAGCCCTCCCCCACTAATGAAATGCCCAGCAGCCCTCCCCCACTAATGAAATGCCCAGCAGCCCTCCCCCATTTCACCCTGCAGCAGCCTCCCACACAGGGCCCCTCATTATATGATATCTGGAGGAGTATCATGATACAACATTTTCAAATATTTAGCTGAAAGTGAAGAAGTTAATCCTCACAGCTCAGAGCTGTGTAAACAAACACAGGGTGATTAGATGTGAGCTCATATCAACCCCCTTCGATACAAACTACACTGCTGGAGTGTTGCTGTAATATTGCAGCCCGTTTCTTTAAAAACTAAGCAGAATTTCTTAATAAAGTGTATTAAAATGTTTACAACACTTCTCCCCACACAATATTAAAAATGATCTTAAATGCGCATACATGTATTTCTCCACCTACATTACTTCTATGAAAGTTCTTGCTGATAAAGTGAATAAAAAGAACTGCACATGCGCAGACTTGTTCTATTCTGCAGAGGTTTAAAGACTGACACATTACTACATCTACCCCATTGTATTGAGAAGTGGGTACTTTATTGCCTCATTGACTAACTTCCCATTTGACACCTTATCTCAGAATGGACCAATACAGATTGTGGATTGTAGGAGGATGATTCTGAGAGCCCACCATCAATCCAATAACCTCAAAATGGATTTGCTATTTTGAGGAATTACTTTGTGAGGGCTCACTTTCACATGTCAGAGCCTTGCTCCACTGGATGATCATATTTTGGGTATGTAAAACGAAAGTCACATACCTCTAACAAGTTTTCTTGAGATAGCTGTTATCTGTTGAGGGCTGACAATAGTAGAAATACTTCTTTTGTTCTCCTCTTTAGAAATACTTCTTTTGTTCTCCCCTCCTTTCTCATTTTGAAATGTTTTGACACCACTGGTACCTGCCACTGCAAGGATTTCTCTATTATAGCAATGAGATTTTGACGTGCTATCCTGCATTATCTCCAGGGAAGTCCTGTCACTGACACTAGTATACGCTTCTTCCCTGTTCCCATCTTTCTCCTGGGTAGTCGGAGTGTAGGAAGTCACTTCATATTCTGTCACAGGAGACCCTGCAGGACCCACTTCTGAAGTTTCTTGAGATCCAAAGTCCTCAGCTACTGGTACAATATGAAGATCTGAGGCCAGCTTTGCTTTAGTATTACTAGATTGAATTAGATGACTGGGTGAACTAATGTCATTAAACGTATTCTCAGTATCAGGCGACACAAAATGCATCACACCATTAGATACTTCAGATGATTGTGTCTCAGGGATAGGTTTGCCATTGCTTGAGTGTGAAGATGTATCTGGTGTCCTCATACATGATCGGTTTCTTGTATTACTTTCTGAGAACTGAGCCTGAGCTTTCATACCAAGTCTAGAAGCCAAAATGTCTATGGGAGCTGGGCTTTTGGAAGTATTCGTCAAAATTTTGTTATCTTGAGAACTAAGAGGTTGTTCTCTTGGGAAAGGATTTTCTTCATTAGATCGATCTAGTGCATTGACCGGCATATCGTCAGTCTGTCCATCGAGAGTGCTATCTGTATCAGAACTGTCTGTGGAGTTTTCAGTGACGTCACTGTCATTTGCATCTTCTGTGATCATTTGATCCTGTAAGACACAAGCGGGTGAGATTTAAGAGCTATAAGGAATAAGAGAAGGTCTTATTTTTGGTTCAATAACTATTGATATGGTCAGGTCCTTTATATATGTATACCAGCAAATTAAATTTTGCTGCTGATTTCTCTTGAAGACATGGCTAAACAAAAGGTCCAAACGTGGCAGAATGTCAAGCCATTGTATGTGCCATTGTAAACAATGCTCCAACATTCAACCGCATCAGGATCTTGTATGCCCTAAGACATTATACAAGCATAATAATTTTCTCCAAGGCTGCCATTAGGTAGGTCATGACATGTCCCTAGACAGTTCCTAGAAACATTTCAGCTGCACGTAAACAAGAATAGGTACCAATGAATATGTCAACCTAAGTATCAAATAAACAAGTCCTCACAAATTTGTATTGCTGAAAGCATGAAAAAACATAAACAAAACAAAAACTTATTTTTTTTAATAAAACAAAAAATAATCATTACATGTAAAACAACTTTGCCTACCTAAATTTGTTAGCTAAATTCAGAAGTTTATTTGCTATCCCCCTCAGATTACCTCAATGCTGCAGCAGCTGCTTGCTTTGCCTGTGCTGACAAGCCCTGGAGTACGTAGTATAAACAAACTCTATGGACTCCTGGGAGGGGAGGGGCTGCAGCTCCCTGCTCACAGAGGAGGAGGTCATGTGACAGAGCACTCTGTGCATGAACCAGAGCTGGATGTGTTCAAGTTTTAGGATACAGATAGTGTCGGACTGGGTTTACTTAGGCCCACCGGAGAAAATCAATTTGGGGGCCTACTCTTCATAATCGCCCAGGAAATAAACTCTAGCAGCCTCCAAATTGTGATGTTTTCTGATGGACCTCTGGGGTTCAGTATTGGGTTGAGCCAGGGCCCAGCGGAAGATCCTCTGGTACTCTGGTGGGCCAGTCCGACACTGGATACAGATGTCTCCTTAGTCTTAGTGAGGTACAAGATCTCCCCTGCTCCCTATCAGTCCCTCCATCCCAGTTTGTGATTCTACAAAACTTTCTGTCTCTCTCCTCATGCTGCTCCCCTCCTCCACCTTTTTATCGGCACTATCAGTTCTGTGCACATAAGCTATTTACATCAAACTTACATTTTCGTTCTTCTCGGCTGCATTTATTTCTATATCTAGATTCTGCTGTGACCCTGAAATAAAAATATTTTTAGAAAATGTAGGTGATTGTAAGAAGGTCATACATTTTGGGCTAAGTTTGTAAAACTGGCTGCGTCAGTTAAACTAAGTGCACTAGAAAAAATTGGTGCATGCAGAGTTTGCCGGTCTTCAATAGTCCGGCTTACTATGCACATTAGTGAGGCATTAAGTAATGTCCTTGTGTTTGCCACAAGCAAAAATATTGCAGTCCAGTCACATTTTGAAGGGAATTGAAGGTTCCGAGACCCTCTGAACAATATATATGTGGCCAAGGGGGGGAGGGGCTACTAAAAAAAAATAAACTAGTACTTACCTCCGCAGTACCTCCTATTATCCCACACCACCTAGGGCGGTCGGAAGCTGTTCACAGTACAGAAAACAGTGGCGTGGGACAGCAGAGGTAAGTACAACTATATTTGTTTAAGCAGCTCCAGCCACATATCCATTTTTCATAGGGTCTCGGGTAACACCTTTAACTCAATTGCTGCTGGTGAGATCTCTCCAAATAATTTGTCATCTTTCTAAATATCCATAGCATATATATTTCTATTTCCATATCACATAGTGCATGTCTAAGGCCAGTTGCCCACAAGTGTGTTTGTTCTAAAAAAAAACCTTGCGCGTGGCTGATTTACCAGACCACACCTAGAACTACATACTAGGTTTTATTTAGGGATTCTAGGTCTGGTCTGGTCTATCCAGCACCACACGGAGCGAGTTTGTCAGAATAAACTCACTTGTGGGCAACTGGCCCAAAGCTTACCTAACTAGGACCATTGCTCTCCTTCCTTGAAAAATTTGGCCATTTATTTTTCATGTTTTATAGGCTTGTCTTGGAATTTGTGTGGATATAAAATTTAACTTACACTTTGCAAAACAAGCATGAAATGAATGGTGAAAGTCAAGAATCAGACCTAATCACCTCCGTTCAAAAGCTGTGTTTTTATCTTTTAATTTTGGTTTTCATTTGGGGCTTGTTTTCTGTGTGAAAACATGTATTTTCTAGTGGCACCATTTAATATTCCGTTCAGGAATCTGAAAAAAGCGCAAAAAGAAAAATAATTTCATTCTGTCCTGATTGTTTTCCATCTTCCTAGTACAGTGTGTGTTATATTAAATGGTGCCATTGGGAATTATAATTTGTCTCACAAAAACAGGCCCTCATATGAATAGGATAAAAAAAACAAAGCAGGGAAATAAACTGAAAATAAGGATAACGGACAGTGTTTATTTTGATAGATGTTTTATACCGTAATGAATAAAGAATTACAACTGGAATATACTATTAATTGAGATCTAGGGTGTGGTAATTCTGACATAGAATTGGGCTACCAACCTGTGCTTGGAAAGGACGCTATAGCTAGTGTGCAGGGAAGGAATACCCCGATACCTTATCGACATATAGGTGGTGTTAAGGTGAAAATAATCACAAATTCTGGTTGTGTGTAAGGAAATGCGATTGTTTTGAGGCTTGGATGCCACAAAACTGGCCTGCGTGCCTGGATCTATCACCAGTGGAGTACTCACTAGGGGAAAAATTTGTCTTCACTCTTGGACTCAGTAAAGAATCACTTTCTTCTGAACTTGAGTCTGGTCTCATGCTGGAATTAAAAAATAATAAATAAATAAAAACTATATAATAGAGATCCATAATATTAAAGCATTTTTACAGTTCACATAAGCAGGCACAAATACTGAAACATCTTATCGCAGCTTCCTAGACAGAAGTATAAAAGCTGCCGCGTCCCTAGGCTACAGTATGCTCACAGCCACCCTACACATTATACACATAGAACCTGCAAAAACTTACCATTGAGGAGACGTAGACAGCTGAGCCTCCTATAAAAAAAAAGTTATTTATGACGTATATACTCTGTAGAGAGACAGTTTTTGCATTGGTCTTTTGCAATGTCAGTGAACAGAGCTGCAGGTTTATGTAATCTTGCAGTATACCTAAGGCAATGGGTACACTCTGCATAGGGCTGGATTACAGGGTGTGCTCCATTGGCACGTGCCCTGGGGCCCCCACCACTTTTTTCATAAGTGGGCCCCCACCAGCATGGAGGCACAAGTGCATTGCGCTGCGGCAGTGATTTGCTGGCAGTCAGGGACTCCCTGTCTGTATCTATGAGAGATTTGCATCTGCACATAGGCTGCCGTGCTGTGTGATAGTCCCTACACATCTTCCTCCTTATCTGAATACTTAGCACTGGTTGGTTGAATTACCTGCCAGCCAAAGCAATCAATGCTTGGTATGTTTACTCTGATCACTCTGCCCCTCCGCAAGAGTGATGGCGAGGAGCTGACACATGGAGTCAGGAAGGTAGTGTCATCAGCGAGTGTTTTAACCCCCTTTGCTGTGACATCAGTGTGTGTGTGTATTAACCCCCTGTGCTGTGCCATCAGTGAGTGTACTACATTAAAGATCAGAAATTTCATAGACCACCTCTTAGGCCAGGCCTAAATTCATTATTATATTCACCACAAGTTGCATTGCTCTGGCATATGATAAATATGCCCCAATAGGTGAGATTATATGCAACAGGTGAGATTATAAAAAACGGTAAGAGTAGTGGTATTTTGTTATCAATTGTTGATTTTCACTTTTTGGCTACAGATTTCTGTGCGATTTTTACTCTGATATATTATATTGTACAGTAACAATATAATGGTTGAATCCCATATCTATTATTGCAGAACACACACAGTCTACTCTACAGTTCACTCTATTGATACTTATGTCGCAAGTCTAGCGGACGCTGCGGCTAGATTAGAAATCTTGCTAGTTAAAACTCTATTACACAGCTTAGTTAAAATCTAACACACCTGAAAAGCCCCCCCAACATGTTTCGCCATTATATGGCATCCTCAGGGGGTGTTCAGCCCCTATACCACCTGAGGACACCATGTAATGGTGAATATATCAGTAAGTGTATTAACCCGTGTGTTGTGACAATATGTATGTAGTAACCCGCTATGCTGTGACGTCAGTGTGTGCATTAACCCCTTGTGCTGTGACAGTCTGTGTATTAACCACCTATGCTGTGACATCATTGGGTATTAACCCCCTATGCTGTGACATCACTGTGTGTATTGACCCCCTGTGCTGTGACATCAGTGTGTGCATTTACCCACATGTGCTGTGATATCAGTCTATGTATTAACCCCCTGTGCTGTGACATCATTGTGTATTAACCCCCTGTGCTTTGACATCATTGAGTATTAACCCCCTGTGCACACTCCACAGGCAAACTCCAGCTGGTGCAGTTTGCACTGTTTTTAATAAATGTGGGCCATTGTGTTATGACGAAGAGACCTAACAGTCTTGAAAGCTTGCAATCAACCTTTTTAGTGCATAAAATCTAACCGTTGGCTAACTTGTTACAAAGAAACTTTCACCTTTGACAAAAAAAATTGTGTGACTCCAAACTAAAGAAGTTGTCTGTTTTTAATGCCCCAAGTTCTGGTTCCATATTTCCAGTCCGGCCAGTCCCTGTCTCAGTTATTTCATTAGTTTTGGCATCAGTTATTATGGTGGAGACTACACAGGTATAGCAGAAAGATTTGCACCTGCTCTGGCAGTGAGAGTTGCATGTCTATATTTCCAGGTGTATCTGTTCTGTTATGTTATATATGTGTTAATGGAAGAGGTCATTTAGAAATGAACTGACCTCACTGTCTTCTATTTCCACAGTGGAGTGAATAGGTATAAAGAGGATGGTTTCTGGTTGTTCATTTGTTTGCTCATTCTGCAAAACACCTGAAAAATATTATGTGTAAATAATGTAATCTTAAAACAGAATTATTAAATTTAATCTACCATCAAAAAATTTAATGGTAGATTTCCTTTAAATAATCAGATACAAGTGTGTTGGGAAAGAGGTCATGAATAACAAATAAAAGATGATTACCATTAACTAGCACTACAGCCTTGCAGCGCTGAGGTCCTGGGTTCAAGTCCCGGGGTCAACATCTGCAAAGAGTTTGTATGTTCTCTCCGTGTTTGCTGAAGAACGAGGCCCAGCAAGGGGAGCACTCCATAATAGGTAATCTCTGAGGTCACAATGAGAGGTTGACATCCAGCCTCAGCAGTAGGGGCAAGAAGGGCAATAGGGAGAATGTTCAATTTGGCCCACTTAAACCTGAGGCCTGAATAAAGTCTGTGATCACCTCTAGTACCACAGTCAGGAAAGGTCCTGAGTCCTCCAGGTAGAGCAGGGTGTCATCACTGTACAAACTAAGAATAACCCCACCCCCCAGTGTAAACCCTCGAACACCAGGTGGGCACCAAAGTTTGTCTGCCAATGGCTTCAAAGCTATGACATAGAGGTGTATAGGAAAGGGGCATCCTTCATGGGTGCCTAGTATTAGTAGACAATCAACATTATAACAGAATTCACATAGTGCACCACAACTTAGTCTGGAGGTGGCGTTAGGGTGATAATAATGGCAATTCCTGGCCACTGGCCAGGAACTGTGACTATTTCAAAGCTTGTACAATCCTTCATAAATGTTCCCCATAGAATCTCTCACCAATGGAGTACTCACCGAGGGAAAACACTGTATTCTCCCTTGGACTCAGTAGAGAATCACTTTCTTCTGAAACTGAGCCTGATCTCATGCTGCATGTAAAAAAATACAACAATATTATAGCATTTTGTTTTTCCAATTTCCATAAATAAAAGCAGATATGAATGATGTAGCTATTACTGTATTACTGAGGGGGTCACGCTCTGTGCACAGTTATCCTACACGTTATGCACATAGAAAATGCAAAAACTTACCATTGCCAAGAGGTAGACGGCTGAGCAACCTATGAAGGAAAAACATGCCATTTATGACACATATACTCTGTAAAGAGACACAGCCATTTTTGCATTGGTCTTTTGCAATGTCAGTGGACAGAGCTGCAGGTTTCTGTAATTCTGCAGTGGATATTTAACAGATGTTTCCTCTTTGCCTTCGTTTTGCATCTGATCCTGGGCAAAGGGTAATAAATCTGCATTTATTTCATTAGATTTTGCATCAGTTATTATGGTGGAGACTACACAGACATCAGCTATAATGGAAAAAATTGCACCTGCTCTGTGAGATAGAGGGAGTTATATACAGGCAATCCCCAGTCACGTACAAGATAGGTTCCTTAGGTTTGCTCAGACGGGAATACTCCTTTAAGTTGAATTTGTATCTAAGTTGGAACAGGTATATTTTATAATTGTAGCTACAGGCAAAAATTATTTTTCGTTTCTGTGAAAATAGGATTCACTAGGGGTCGTCTGCGAGTCAAGTGTCCTTAAGTCGGGATCCATCCTTACCTATATTAACCCCTTAAGGACGCAGTCATTTTGTAGCTTAAGGCTCAGCCTGATTTTTTGGATTCTGACCTGTGTCTCTTTATATGGTTATAACTTTTGAACACTGTTACTTATCAAAACGATTCTGAGATAGTTTTTTCCTCACATGTTGTACTTCATTTAAGTGGTAAATGTTGGACGATAAGTTTTGCGTTTATTTACAAAAAGAAAAGAAAAAATGATGAATTTTTTGAAAAATTTGCCATTTTCGAAATTCAAAATCACCGCGTTTTCAGGCAGATAGATTTACCACCTTAATAAATTGCTGAATCACATTTCCCATATGTCTACTTTACATTTTCATCATTTTTGAAATGTCTGGATAATTTATTTTGACGTCACGTGGCTTACAAATCGAATAGCGATTTTCCGGATTTTCAGAATTGACCATTTTGGGGATAAATACAATTTTGAATGAAATTTTACATATTTGGCATCAAAACCCCCCATATATCAAACCCATTTTCAAATCTGCACCCCTCAAACTATCAGAAACAGCTTTTAGGAAGATTGTTAACCCCTTGAGATCTTCATAGTAATGAAATCAAAATGGAGGTGAAATTTAGAATGGTCAAATTGTGCCGCTTATACCTTCGTTTAGCCCTAAAATGTACACATTTCCAAAAGATAAAAAGAGAAAACCCACCATACAATTTGTTCTGCAATTTCTCCCGATTACAGGGACCCCCCACATGTGGCCGTGACTTGTTTTATGGGTGCACAGCGAGGCGCAGAAGGGAAGGAGCACCGTGCAGCTGCCAGGATTTTAGTTTCCTCATTGGCCCCTTTTGTAGGCTATAAAATTTCCGCTTTTCCGTTATTGGGGCCATGTGATGGCATTTTTTTTTTGCAGAATGAGATGCTTTTTCCAGTGTTGCCATTTTGGGGTTGGTATCACCTATTGTTGAAAATTTAGGAACAGAGCTGGTTGATGGCTTGTTTTTTTGCGGGACATGTTGTACTTTGCACCAATATTATTCTGGAGTACATATGTTTTTTTGATCACTTTTTATTGCATTTTTTGTATATGTGGGGTTTTTGTTATGATTTAGACTTTTTTTGGGGGGGTTATATATCTCTTTATATGGTATGGGGCTTATGGGCATTTTTATTGATTTATTACTTTATTTTTTATTGAATAACATTTTTTTTGTAACTTTTTCACTGTTTCCAGCATGGGACAAGAAGAAGCAATCATCTGATTGCTTGTTCATGCTTATACTCTGCAATACTGATGTATTGCAGGTTATTAGCACTGTCTCAGACGCCATCTTACTGGCAATGCCTGAAGGTATCTCTGGGGTCCCGATCGGACCCCAGAGATGCCATAGCAGTGATCGGCGCCACCCGAAAACGGTTCGGGGGGGGGTGGGCGATCGTGGGGGAAAGACCCCCTAGTGGCATGTTAGATGCCGCGGTCGCGCTGACCGCGGCATTTAACAGGTTACACACCTGCGATCGGAGCCCACTCCGATCGCGGGTGTTACACTGGGGTGCCGGCTATTAGTTACAGCCAGCACACCGTGTTTGCTGATGCTGTTTCGGCTCCGATCCAGTATGATCTCAGTGGCGGCTTTATCCGCCGCTGAGCGGGAAGGGGTTAATATTTAAAGGTGTATGAGGGTCATTTAGAAAAAAGGCCTTTCAGAAAAGAACTCACCTCTCTGTCTTCTATGTCCACAGTGGAATTACTAGGTATAATGAAGCTGCTTTCTGGTTGTTCATTATTTTGCACATTCTGCAAAACACCTGAAAAATATTACATATAAATAATGTTATCTTAAAGAGGTGCACATAAAAAGCTCAAGTTCTTTAGGATGTTTGTTTGCTACCCTTAGGTCCCAGTCACACGGTGCGTTTTGGTTGCGTGTTCAGTGCGTTTTGAAACACATTACAACAGCTGAGATGAGGTGATTAGCCTAATTACATTACTATTAATATTTACATTTACAAAACGCAGTGTAAATGCAACATTAACGCGTGTGTTAACAAAGTTAGCACACCGCAAACACCTTGTTAACACATGTGTTAACATAACTGTAAACACAAATGTTAACAGTAATGCAATTAGGCAAATCACCTCATCTCTGCTGTTGCAATGCGTTTCAAAACGCAATGAAAACGCAACCAAAACGCACCATGTGACCGCGCCCTCAGGATGTGTACACATGTTCAGTTTTTGAGATGCAGTTTTTGAAGCCAAAAGCAGGTGTGGATGATAATGGGTTGAGAAAAATAATTGAAAGGTGCTGCTCCTCCTACTTTTACACCATTCCAGGTTTGGACATCAAAAACTGCATCTGAAAAACTGAATGTGTGAACACACCCTTACAATGCTGCTATTTGTCACTATTTGAAGCTAATGAGTAAACCTACTATAGGTGGTCATGGTGTGAAGGTATTATTTCATAGTGGTATCGTGACATGATTCCAGATTTGATGATAATGTGAAGTTAGAGTGTGGGGCTTATTTGGCCCTTGTAGAGTAATAATACATGATATTACACCTTATTCTCACATCCTCTGATGCTCACATTCACCCGCAGCACCGCCCATCACTTCTGGGTCTTTTCATGTATACAGTGGCCGGCAGTGCCATCCAGACCACAGCCACACCACTGCTCAAGGGCACATTTTGGAGAGACAGGGTCCCATAGCAGGCTGTATAGAGGTCGCCTAGCATAGAGGTCACAGATATAATTTCATGCAGCCCAGTAGCTGCTGACCAGGGTAAGAAGGCATCAGGAATTAGAGATGTGCAGTGTTATATATACAACGTGTACAAAGTGTAGCAAAATATGTATATAATGGTGCACATGCTCCAATCTTTAGTGCGATAGGTCAAATGCTGGGGCACCCTAACAATGTGGGCCCCATAGCAGTCTCTATGGCTGCTACCGCTGTAGTTAAGTTTTAGCCTGTAGCAGGCACACACACAGAAGCCTGGGAATGATGGAGCACTGAGAGAGGTGAATATAAGTGGTTCATTGTTTTAATATTCCCGGTCCCGTTTTTTTTTTTTATTCCTGTAAAACCCCTTTAACACTGGGAGCAAACGTGCTGACTACAATAGAGTTACATTCACACAGCAGTATTTGAACTGGTATTTGAAAGAGTAAATACTTTTACAGACATTGCAAGAAAGATTTTTAGCAGTATATCTTGAATTCCATCCTGGAATATAGGGCATATTGCTTCTTTTTGCATAAAACAGAAAAAAGACATTGTAACCTCCCAATAATTACACTGGGAAAGGGATTTTGCTACAGATTTTCTGTCCGGAAATCTGTCATGGGTACAATCCTTTAGTCCTCATGGACATAATGGTATTAGGGGTCGGGATCTGGCTGCACCGGGCAGCAGAAAATATATGAAACGTCCTATTTTTGGCTAGATTTGCATCGGCTTTCTATGGAGAGGGGATGGATAAGGATCACTCATCTCTCCTTTTCTGCACTCCACTGCAATGCCCAGGTTCCGGCCAGGGTGATCACACGCTCATGTGCACGTAATCTCTCCTGTTGTTGTACATTGTGGTAATTGTTTTTAAAGAAATAATACATTAAACCACATCTCACCATTATTACAGTTTTGCTTCTTTATTTTCTTCCTGTAACACAATAGATGTTTAAAGGAATTAACTTTAAGAATTCAAAAACTAAAAGTCTCCTGTTCTCTAGTATATCATAGCAAACAGCCCCCTCATGGTTATTTTATATAAGCCCCTCTCCCTATCCTGTGAATCAGTGATAACTTGCTGTTACCAGATGACTGCAATACCCCTTTAGGTGAGAGGCCATCCATGGAGTACATAGACACACCAGGTATACTAGGAGTGCTGGGAATCTGGTACAAAAAAACACATATGCAGCATTTTTTTGGCACACTGTTTTAATGGCTTTATTCTTTTGGTCGTTACAATCATAGAGATACCAAATTTATATAGGTTTTCTCATCTTTTAGTAGATTTTTTTTTTTTTTTTAAAAAACGTCATCGTTTTAGAGCAGCCATTTTCTGGCTCCTATAACCCATGACTGTACAACCTTTTGATCACTTTTTATTAAAATTTTTTAGTGTTGCAAAATTATGGAAAAGTGTCAATTCAGACATCAGGGCCAATGATGAAGGTTTAGTGCCGAAACACAAGCATGTTGCCTCACTGATAAGTGCTTACCCCCATTGCTGCTTGTATTGTTTAAAAAGAATACAATACAGAAGTATTTTAAGAGTACATATTGCATTGCTGTGCTGGATTACCATTGTCTACCGATTAACAATGTGGCTGCGATGCTCCTTTGGCGCCTCCACACACGGACGTGAATGAAGTCGCTTACATAGTGAGTGGTATTGCTATCATTTTATATTGTTTAGTCGATTTGGACATTTGGACACTATTTCCCGTTACTACGTTAGATTTTGATAGAGCTTTTACACATGAAACATTTTTTCCTTTATTTAATGCCCCTTAGGGTACTTTAACCCAAGGGCACGGGTGTCCCATCTCCCAGCCTCTATGGTGCACTATTTGGGAGAGAAGCATAGAGGCTAGAATAACTCGATACTCACCTTTTCACACTCCCGAAAGCAGTCTTCTTCTCTTCCCTTGCATGTGGAGCTGGCAGACATGGTTATGTCTTATGGTGACATGGTGGCTTCACAGTCATGCACATACATAATGGGGGGCAGTGGGGTTGCGGGTGCACTGTGACTATTAGCTACCATGTGAGTGCACTGTGACTAAATACATTTTATATATCAGAGATGGTACCGACCGAAAGAATAAAGGGGATGTGAAGTGCACAGTGAAAGCCCACAATAACCAATAATAAAACTAATAATAATAAAACTGGATGTTTTCCCAGCTTCCTAGTACATTGCATGGAATATTGAATGGTGCAACTCAAAAGTAGACTTTGTCCTGCAGAAAACAAGCACTGAAAATGGAAAACCTGATAAGGTAGATAAAAGTTAATCAGGAAGGGAGTGGTAGATTTCCTTTAACTAATATAGAATTTTACCTTAGATTATCAGATGGTTTCTGACACCTTTTTCTCTTTCTGCTCTTCTAACAAAGGGAAAAAAGAATATTTATATTTGGATTAAACGAAATTAATTTTTTTTAACGTATAGTATGTCTTTTCAGTGTAGTTTTAGTGATAGAAAGTTATGGACATGTGATAACTTGATAGCGTGGGATAAAACCCTTTAACCTACAAAAAATTGTCTCCAGAGTTATATGCAAATGAGTCAGTCTGAGAATCTGTAGGGCGCAGGGTCACTTCAGACACTGCTTTCTTGGGCTCTATAGCACAAGATAAGAATGGTTTGGAGAGCTGGAGATATTGGGGCATATTTATCAGGATGTCAGTGGCGCAGAGGCCCTGAAATAATCGCAAAAGCTAGCTTATTGCTAGCACTTGCGACTATTTAGCCCTCTCCGCCACCTTCATGCCAGTGGGGCGTGAAGGATGGGGCGTGGCCGGCCGCGCGGAAGCATAGAATAAACGCGGCAAAGTCTCCTGCCCCGATACATCAAGAGGCTTCCGCTTCTTGATGTATGCCACTGCAAATATGCAGCAGTGGCGCACGAGCACTAGCGTATGATAAATGTCCCCCATTTGCTCTAATCACTGAGTTTTAAAACTGATATTCTCATTTTTAAAATCACTCCAGAAGCAGAGTTACAAGTGCTATGTAACTGTGGACAGGAGCACCTGAAGTGACTCTCCCCTCCAGGCTCATCAGCATGATTTTCTTGTTTTTAAGAAAAAAAGGCTTACAGATTATGCAAATGAGCCTGACGGAACCCAGATTCCCTTAAGTTCATTTCCATAATTTTAAAATCCTTTTTTTTTTATGAGCACCCATTCTTTGTAAAAGCTATAATCCCTTTGTTAATTTTTAAAATGTAATAGTAAAATTGAAGTACTTACCTGACCTTTCTTTGGGCCTGTAAAAATGTGAACATAAAACAATGTTCAGCTCTCACCAGATATAACAAAACAGATAATAAAAAATAGTAAGTAAGACAAGAATTCAGGTGTAGCCATCTGAAAAAAGACATGGCGTGCACATCTCACTCATCACCTTATCTACTATAAACACCCAGCAAGTATTGAAGGTTCTTCATAATCACATAATGCAGCAAATATATGACTTTTCCCTATCACATATAATGTTACTAACAAGACATAGGAGAAATCATATGGGTTTAGGATAGGAGAATGATGTGATGACCAAATGAGATATTTTAGGATAAAAACAAGGGAGAGCATTTTTTAGGGCTTGTATGCCTTAAAATAATCACAATCACTAGTAAATCACCAGTAATAGTGATTATTTCCACCTAAACTTCATCTCCACGCCAAGTGGGCATGGAGGGGCATGGCAAACAGCTAATTAGGCCGGAGCACTAGCCTAAACCTGTGAACATTGAGGCCTGGTAGTTTGCAGGTTAAATTGAAATTCTATGACAGACAGGACCTGGCGTAGATATGTCTGCCGGGGCAGCCGTATGCAAATACACCAAGAGACCAGAGCCACCTTATGTTTCCGAAATTACTTCATCTGAATCGGATTGCCTAATCCTAATCGGACCGCCCAGTCAGATTAGTCCCAAAAACAACAACCCCTGGGTTCACTAGGGTCATAGTGTTCTAGGGTTAATCTTATGATACATACGGGGAGATTTATTAGTGCTTGTACAGCAGTTTTCTGGCGTAGAAGAACTAAAATAATCACAATTTCTTGCACACTGCAAGAAATTACGATTATTCTTGCTAGTACTCCACCTCCACCCCATTTAGGTTTTTACGTAAAAACTACACCAGGTCTAAGTCTTTTGATGTTACCACTGCAACAGGGGGGGGGGGGGAGGCTTGCATCATACGCCGGCAGGTAAATTCTCCCCCATAGAGGGAGTCCTCTACACAGAGATATACGTCATTATACGTTTAAAGGGGTTTTCCCACGAAAGAAAATTCTCACATTTCATTCCCCTAGTGATGTTGGCAAGATGAAGCGCTAAGACAGTGCGAAACGACTCGTCCCTCTCACTCCCTTTGGTCTCCTGGGGTCCTTCCTCTCCCTGTCTACATGTCTACTTTTTAAACAATATGAAATAAAAAATAAGATGTTTTAAAGCCTCCAATAGTGAGTGACAACTTTTTTTCTACTCTACAATTTCTAATATATAATTGCGTACACTGGGACTGATAGAGACAAGTTAGACATACAGTATCTGTGAAATGCTGCATTTTTGTTAATAACAGTGAATTAGAGAATGTGTTATTTGGTTATCCTGAGTACATATAAGAAACTTGTCTTTGTGGGAATACCCCTTTAAGTATAAGCAAGTATATTTTAAGTATCACTAATAAAAGGTTGAGTTTTAATATGTGCTTTTCATATGTACTGAATGTACACATTTTATATACAGTAGTGTGAATAGACTATACAGAAATGGCAATAATACAAAAGAAGAGAAACTGTAACATTACACTTACCATTTGCATTGTTGTTGTTATGTTCAAAACAAAATACACTGTAAAAAAAAAAGATGTAGAGTCCGAGTTAGAACTAATGTACTCTAACCACTTATTTTCCAGGTTAATGCCCAGGCTATTTTTCTGTTCTTTCTATCAACGCCTTCTACAAACTATAACTTTTTTTTTTTTTTTTAAATATAGACAGTTCGCACTGCCACTCGTGGGGGTGTGCATCAGACCTAGGGATCCTACCCCCGAATGTATAATAAAGTAACAGCTCATGCACCACTGTAGAAGATGCAGTTGATCTTATTGCAAATAGACAGTTTTCACGGTGACTTTTCGGCCACGTTCAAAGCCATACACACGTGTAGTCCGCAATATTCTGCAGAACGTTCCACACACTTTCAGCCCAATCTACAGTGTGTCTGACAAAGGCCCTATGTGGCCAAAACGACACTGTGAACACTGTCTATTTTCAACAAAATCAACTCAATCTTCTACAGTGGTGCACAACATTTTACTTTATTATAACTTTTATTTGTATTTCTTTATTGTACCACAGCTGTATGAGGTCTTGTTTTTTTTCGTGACGAAATTTAGTTTTGATATTTCATACTAATGAACTTTTATTAACTGTTTCTGTGAAGTATATTTTAAAAGAATGAACCGCAAATACTTGAGTTTAAGCCGAGTTTTCAGTATAAAAAGATGTGCTGAAAAACTCAAACATGACTAATACTCAGGTAAAAAAATAATAAAGTCAAAACTCACCTTTCCGCTGCTCTCCTCCGGCCTCTTCTTACTAAGGAGCATGGGTTAGCAATATACTGGGGGCATGGGCTTTCTATATACTAGGGGGCATCAGGTTGGCAATATACTGGGGGCATGGGCTGGCAATATACTAGGGGGCATGGGCTGGCCGGCTATATACTGTGTCAGGGGCTGGCTAACTATATGTTGGGGGCAGGAGGCTGGCTAACTACACTCACCGGCCACTTTATTAGGTACACCTGTCCAACTGCTCGTTAACACTTTATTTCTAATCAGCCAATCACATGGCGGCAACTCAGTGCATTTAGGCATGTAGACATGGTCAAGACAATCGCCTGCAGTTCAAACCGAGCATCAGTATGGGGAAGAAAGGTGATTTGAGTGCCTTTGAACGTGGCATGGTTGTTGGTGCCAGAAGGGCTGGTCTGAGTATTTCAGAAACTGCTGATCTACTGGGATTTTCACGCACAACCATCTCTAGGATTTACAGAGAATGGTCCGAAAAAAAAAAAACATCCAGTGAGCGGCAGTTCTGTGGGCGGAAATGCCTTGTTGATGCCAGAGGTCAGAGGAGAATGGGCAGACTGGTTCGAGCTGATAGAAAGGCAACAGTGACTCAAATCGCCACCCGTTACAACCAAGGTAGGCAGAAGAGCATCTCTGAACGCACAGTACGTCGAACTTTGAGGCAGATGGGCTACAGCAGCAGAAGACCACACCGGGTGCCACTCCTTTCAGCTAACAACAGGAAACTGAGGCTACAATTTGCACAAGCTCATCGAAATTGGACAATAGAAGATTGGAAAAACGTTGCCTGGTCTGATGAGTCTCGTTTTCTGCTGCGACATTCGGATGGTAGGGTCAGAATTTGGCGGCAACAATATGAAAGCATGGATCCATCCTGCCTTGTATCAACGGTTCAGGCTGGTGGTGGTGGTGTCATGGTGTGGGGAATATTTTCTTGGCACTCTTTGGGCCCCTTGGTACCAATTGAGCATCGTTGCAACGCCACAGCCTACCTGAGTATTGTTGCTGACTATGTCCATCCCTTTATGACCACAATGAACCCAACATCTGATGGCTACTTTCAGCAGGATAATGCGCCATGTCATAGAGCTGGAATCATCTCAGACTGGTTTCTTGAACATGACAATGAGTTCACTGTACTCAAATGGCCTCCACAGTCACCAGATCTCAATCCAATAGAGCATCTTTGGGATGTGGTGGAACGGGAGATTCGCATCATGGATGTGCAGCCGACAAATCTGCAGCAACTGTGTGATGCCATCATGTCAATATGGACCAAAATCTCTGAGGAGCTTCCAGCACCTTGTTGAATCTATGCCACGAAGAATTGAGGCAGTTCTGAAGGCAAAAGGGGGTCCAACCCGTTACTAGCATGGTGTACCTAATAAAGTGGCCGGTGAGTGTACATACTGGGGGCAGAGGGCTGGCTATACGCTGGGGTGAGGTTGTGACCAATGCATTTCCCATCCTAGGCTTATACTTGAGTCAAAAGGTTTTCACAGTTTTTTGTGGTAAAATTAGGTACCTTGTCTTATATTCGGGTCGGCTTATACTTGAGTATAAAGCTGACATTTCTTTTTTCTAATAAACATTTATTGTGGAAAACTAAATAACATAAGAGCTTTTTAGCACAATACAGTGATGCCAAATGTATAGGGTTTTTGTTATTTAATGACCTTCCTTTACATGGTGAAAACCTTTTTGGGAAAAAAACTTTTCCATCATCACCTTCCAAGCACCATAACTTTTGAAATGTTTTGTCATTGTCACCGTGTGAAGCCTTTTTTTTTGCATAATAACCTGTAGTACTTTTTGATCAGGTTTAATATTATTTTTTGTGTGATAGATGTTCAAAAATATCAATTTGGCCATCATTTTTTAAAAAAAGTTTTGAGTTGTATGTGATAAATACTACTATAGTTTTTAGCTAGGGTTGGTATGGGTATGGAACTACAAAATGTGTCTGGTTTTACTGGTTTTTTTAAGGGGCGGCTGATTTTTTATTTTTTAAACTTATTTTTAGAATTACCGTATATACTCATGTATAAGCCAACCCGAGTATAAGCAGAGGTACCTAATTTTACCACAAATAACGTATTGACTATTGTAGGAAATGCATTTGTCACAGCCTCCCTGAGTAATGTAATGCAATGGAGATCCCAGCAATGGCATACCCCATAAAGCCACCCTCAGCAATGACATGCAACATCCCCTGGTAATGAAATGCCCCATGAAGCCCCCTAGTAATGAAATGCCCCATGCAGCCCCCTAGTAATGAAATGCCCCATGCAGCCCCCTAGTAATGAAATGCCCTGCAACAGTCCACCTAGTTAAGGAATGCCCATGCAGCGAGACGGTGGCGCAGGATCCCGGAAACGACGGAGGAGGTGAGTACACCTTTATTTTTTTCAAATTTACCTCCCCAGCCCAGTTGGACAACCCCCTTAATAGTGATTTCAGTCACCATTTTATAAAAATACGGGCATGCAGTTGAAACAAAGAAATATGAATTACACAAATCTACTTCGATTAACAGAGCCCCTGGCTTCTTGCACACATGGAAAGTGATAAGTTCTCCTGCATTCTTTGACATCACAGCCGACAGTTGCTCCTCGTTTTCTACAACGGTTACATGGCTGAAAAGAAACAATTGTCAAGAATTATGGAACAAGTAAGATCAAAATCATATATCACTGCAGCCTGCTGAGTCCTCTCCATACAGGGTGGGTGTTTGCTGCATAATGCAGCAAGCACCCACAGCTAACAACCATGTTTCACAACGATGGAATAGAATATAGCAATCATACTGTCATTCAGCTGTTTCTGCAATGGTCTGCCGACTTATACAGACCTGCAGCAAATTGCCCATACAGTACTACTGCTATAAGTGATTAGACCCCCTAGTAAAAATCAAATCAAACCCACAAATAAAAAGATATGATAACAAAAATGTTAGGTATCGCAGTGTCCCCAAATGCTGTTCTACACACAAAGTTGTAAAGTGGTGCTGCTAAGTGTGTCACTACTCTTAGGCCCCTTCCACATTTGCGTTTTTCACGCTCGTTTTCTGCGCGTGCTTTTGACGTGCAGAACTTGCATTGCACTCTGACCAATTGTAATCAATGGGCTTTTTCAGACTCTCATTTTTTTTCACGCACACACGCACGTTTTTTTAAACGCGCGTTTAAATCTCGACATGCTCTACTTTTGCGTGAAAAACGCACCATACAAGTCTATGGAGATGCATCAAAAACGCATTACACAATGAGACACGTTTTTCACGCAGCAATTGCCATAGAAAAGATAGAGCTCAGTCCTGAGTCCATTTCACGCGCATTATCTGTGTGTGAAAAACGCATTGAAATTGCATTGAAAACGCGCGTGAATAACTGAGACACTGAACGAACTCTGACTGAAAACTGATTGCACTCTGATGCAAAATGCGTGTTTTTCACTGACCAAACCCTGTTCGCACCCTGATCAAACTCTGACGTTATCTGCAACGCAAGTGTGGAAGGGGCCTTAGGCCGGCGCCACACAGGGCGCTTTGTCTGCGCTTGCAAACGCACACGCAGACAAAGTCGCGCCCACCGGGGCGGGCCTTGGCCCGATCGCATCGGCGTTTCTACGCCTGTGATCGGGAACGAGCCGCCGGTGTTTTGCGTTAATTTAACAGAGCCTAGGCCTGCACACTATTATTACACCCTGAGGCTATCTACTGAGTCACCAATGTCCTGTAATTACAAGATGCCTTGGATAAAAGGTATACAGTCATACATCCCTGCAATATTTATTATTTGTAGAGGTTATTATTGCATTAAAATAATCTTACCAGTTCTTTTCCTCTCTTTATTTCCGATACCACGGATTCAATATCGTACCTAAACTTTCCACATTCTCGAGGGTCTTTCATTATGACCTTTGGGGAATACAGCTAAAGAAAGAAAAAATGTTACGTTAGTAAAAATTTTTATTACATAATTTCCACTTAGGCTGAATTTACATAAACGTGTGGGGGAAATATGTATGGCCATAGCCGGGCGGGTACATGTTTGGGTAAATGCAGCCTTTTTGTAACACAGGTCAATCAAAAATACCAAAATCACTCCTAATGTGGTTTTATAATATCTTTATTGGAAGGGGGGGTCAAGATAGAACAGGCTATTAAAGACAGAGCTATAATTTACTACTGAGGCAAACAGGACATAGTAAATCAGTTTCCCCTTACACCCTAAGTACCACAGATAAAAAAATATTTTGTCATCAATGTAAGCATCCTAATGTGCTATTGTACTTATACCCGATGTTACCATTTGTTTTAATAAAGCCGCTATTGAACTTAAAATATTTTGTCAATTAATATGGATCACACAGATCAGGTAAGTGTCACTGATGATAAATGTATGATATAGAAAAGGAAAGTGTTAATGATCACATATGTGTGCAACAGAGGGGGAATGTGCCACAGAAGGGGAAAGTTTCACCGATAATAGACAGGGCTGTGGATTCAGTAAGCTAAACCTCTAACTCCGACTCCTCAATTTTCCGATCTTCGACTCTAACTCCAGCTCCATCAATATGGTCACCGACTCAGACTCCTCAGTGCTGTATTCCTGGTTGCTCTAACAGTGCTGAGATAAATGCAGGATTTCCTTCCCGGTACCTTATTCCTCTAATCTATAGCACAGCTTCACTCCTGAGCATGTACATAAAGTGCAGCACACATTCGTCTCAACTAACTCCCTAGAAAAGGGTGCACATTGTCTCCAATGAGCACTTCTATAGCTGAGGTAACATAACTGATGGAAGCGTTCATTGGTGTCTCGGCGAGTCCTCACTGCTCCTGGGTCCTCTCCAGTTGCTCTACGTTCTGCGTCCTGACTCCTGACACTGGTTGTATGCATCAGGACCCAGAGCAGAGCACCCGCAGGAGAGGACCCAGAAGTGGCAAGTACTGTAGCTGTACTATCCCCAGGTCTTCTGCCGCACCTGGTGCAGCACTGCTTCGGGTCCTGATGCTGCATACAACAAGAGCAGGACAAAGATGAGAGCGGCACATAAAGGGGAGAAGAAACTGCAGGGTGGTTCAGGGAGGAGAAGAAGAGTCATAAAAGGAGAGGAATTATTTTATTTATTATTTTATTGGGGGTCTCCAGTACTATTATTATCTACTCTGGGGTCTGCATTTTGTGCTGCATTGTAGTTGTTGGTGTACGTAGAGTGCTGGTTACCGATGCGGCCCCTTTAAAGTTGAGCAGTATGACAGTATGGCCCTTGGACCAATAAACTTTGTTCACCCCTGGCCTAAATCCTTTGATCAGGAATAGAACAGACAATTAAAGGAAATGTCAGAATTTCGATAATTTATTATATGTTTCGGAGAGGAAGTCGGGTCATTTTATCACAACTACGACTCCACAGTCCTGATAATAGAAGTGCCCACAGAGAGGGAAAGTCTCACTGATAATAGATGTGTGCCACAGAGGGAAAGTCTCACTGATAATAGATGTGTGCCACAGAGGGGAAGTCTCACTGATAATAGATGTGTGCCACAGAGGGGAAGTCTCACTGATAATAGAGGTGTGCCACAGAGGGGAAGTCTCACTGATAATAGATGTGTGCCACAGAGAGGGAAAGTCTCACTGATAATAGATGTGTGCCACAGAGAGGGAAAGTCTCACTGATAATAGATGTGTGCCACAGAGGGGGGAAATCTCACTGATAATAGATGTGTGCCACAGAGGAAAAGTCTCACTGATAATAGATGTATGCCACAGAGGAAAAGTCTCACTGATAATAGATGTATGCCACAGAGGGAAAGTCTCACTGATAATAGATGTGTGCCACAGAGGGGGGAAATCTCACTGATAATAGATGTGTGCTACAGAGGGGAAGTCTCACTGATAATAGATGTGTGCCACAGAGGAAAAGTCTCACTGATAATAGATGTATGCCACAGAGGGAAAGTCTCACTGATAATAGATGTGTGCCACAGAGGGGGGAAATCTCACTGATAATAGATGTGTGCTACAGAGGGGAAGTCTCACTGATAATAGATGTGTGCCACAGAGGGGAAGTCTCACTGATAATAGATGTGTGCCACAGAGGAAAAGTCTCACTGATAATAGATGTATGCCACAGAGGGAAAGTCTCACTGATAATAGATGTGTGCCACAGAGGGGGGAAATCTCACTGATAATAGATGTGTGCTACAGAGGGGAAGTCTCACTGATAATAGATGTGTGCCACAGAGGGGGGAAATCTCACTGATAATAGATGTGTGCTACAGAGGGGAAGTCTCACTGATAATAGATGTGTGCCACAGAGGGGGGAAATCTCACTGATAATAGATGTGTGCCACAGAGGGGGGAAATCTCACTGATAATAGATGTGTGCCACAGAGGGGGGAAATCTCACTGATAATAGATGTGTGCTACAGAGGGAAAGTCTCACTGATAATAGATGTGTGCCACAGAGAGGGAAAGTCTCACTGATAATAGATGTGTGCCACAGAGGGGGGAAATCTCACTGATAATAGATGTGTGCCACAGAGGAAAAGTCTCACTGATAATAGATGTATGCCACAGAGGAAAAGTCTCACTGATAATAGATGTATGCCACAGAGGGAAAGTCTCACTGATAATAGATGTGTGCCACAGAGGGGGGAAATCTCACTGATAATAGATGTGTGCTACAGAGGGGAAGTCTCACTGATAATAGATGTGTGCCACAGAGGAAAAGTCTCACTGATAATAGATGTATGCCACAGAGGGAAAGTCTCACTGATAATAGATGTATGCCACAGAGGGAAAGTCTCACTGATAATAGATGTGTGCCACAGAGGGGGGAAATCTCACTGATAATAGATGTGTGCTACAGAGGGGAAGTCTCACTGATAATAGATGTGTGCCACAGAGGGGAAGTCTCACTGATAATAGATGTGTGCCACAGAGGAAAAGTCTCACTGATAATAGATGTATGCCACAGAGGGAAAGTCTCACTGATAATAGATGTGTGCCACAGAGGGGGGAAATCTCACTGATAATAGATGTGTGCTACAGAGGGGAAGTCTCACTGATAATAGATGTGTGCCACAGAGGGGGGAAATCTCACTGATAATAGATGTGTGCTACAGAGGGGAAGTCTCACTGATAATAGATGTGTGCCACAGAGGGGGGAAATCTCACTGGTAATAGATGTGTGCCGCAGAGGGAAAGTCTCACTGATAATAGATGTGTGCCACAGAGGGGGGAAATCTCACTGATAATAGATGTGTGCCACAGAGGGAAAGTCTCACTGATAATAGATGTGTGCCACAGAGGGGAAGTCTCACTGATAATAGAGGTGTGCCACAGAGGGGAAGTCTCACTGATAATAGATGTGTGCCACAGAGAGGGAAAGTCTCACTGATAATAGATGTGTGCCACAGAGGGGGGAAATCTCACTGATAATAGATGTGTGCCACAGAGGGGGGAAATCTCACTGATAATAGATGTGTGCCACAGAGGAAAAGTCTCACTGATAATAGATGTATGCCACAGAGAGAAAGTCTCACTGATAATAGATGTGTGCCACAGAGGGGGGGGAATCTCACTGATAATAGATGTGTGCCACAGAGGAAAAGTCTCACTGATAATAGATGTATGCCACAGAGGGAAAGTCTCACTGATAATAGATGTGTGCCACAGAGGGGGGAAATCTCACTGATAATAGATGTGTGCTACAGAGGGGGGGGAATCTCACTGATAATAGATGTGTGCCACAGAGGAAAAGTCTCACTGATAATAGATGTATGCCACAGAGGGAAAGTCTCACTGATAATAGATGTGTGCCACAGAGGGGGGAAATCTCACTGATAATAGATGTGTGCTACAGAGGGGAAGTCTCACTGATAATAGATGTGTGCCACAGAGGGGAAGTCTCACTGATAATAGATGTGTGCCACAGAGGGAAAGTCTCACTGATAATAGATGTATGCCACAGAGGAAAAGTCTCACTGATAATAGATGTATGCCACAGAGGGAAAGTCTCACTGATAATAGATGTGTGCCACAGAGGGGGGAAATCTCACTGATAATAGATGTGTGCTACAGAGGGGAAGTCTCACTGATAATAGATGTGTGCCACAGAGGGGAAGTCTCACTGATAATAGATGTGTGCCACAGAGGGAAAGTCTCACTGATAATAGATGTATGCCACAGAGGGGAAGTCTCACTGATAATAGATGTGTGCCACAGAGGGGGAAAATCTCACTGATAATAGATGTGTGCTACAGAGGGGAAGTCTCACTGATAATAGATGTGTGCCACATAGGGAAAGTCTCACTGATAATAGATGTGTGCCACAGAGGGAAAGTCTCACTGATAATAGATGTGTGCCACAGAGGGGGGAAATCTCACTGATAATAGATGTGTGCCACAGAGGGAAAGTCTCACTGATAATAGATGTGTGCGACAGAGGGAAAGTCTCACTGATAATAGATGTGTGCGACAGAGGGGAAGTCTCACTGATAATAGATGTGTGCGACAGAGGGGAAGTCTCACTGATAATAGATGTGTGCGACAGAGGGGAAGTCTCACTGATAATAGATGTGTGCCACAGAGGGGAAGTCTCACTGAAAATAGATGTGTGCCACAGAGAGGGAAAGTCTCACTGATAATAGATGTGTACCACAGAGGGAAAGTCTCACTGATAAAAGATGTGTGCTACAGAGGGAAAGTCTCACTGATAATAGATGTGTGCCACAGAGGGAAAGTCTCACTGATAATAGATGTATGCCACAGAGGGGAAGTCTCACTGATAATAGATGTGTGCCACAGAGGGGGAAAATCTCACTGATAATAGATGTGTGCTACAGAGGGGAAGTCTCACTGATAATAGATGTGTGCCACATAGGGAAAGTCTCACTGATAATAGATGTGTGCCACAGAGGGAAAGTCTCACTGATAATAGATGTGTGCCACAGAGGGGGGAAATCTCACTGATAATAGATGTGTGCCACAGAGGGAAAGTCTCACTGATAATAGATGTGTGCGACAGAGGGAAAGTCTCACTGATAATAGATGTGTGCGACAGAGGGGAAGTCTCACTGATAATAGATGTGTGCGACAGAGGGGAAGTCTCACTGATAATAGATGTGTGCGACAGAGGGGAAGTCTCACTGATAATAGATGTGTGCCACAGAGGGGAAGTCTCACTGAAAATAGATGTGTGCCACAGAGAGGGAAAGTCTCACTGATAATAGATGTGTACCACAGAGGGAAAGTCTCACTGATAAAAGATGTGTGCTACAGAGGGAAAGTCTCACTGATAATAGATGTGTGCCACAGAGGGGGGAAATCTCACTGATAATAGATGTGTGCCACAGAGGGGGGAAATCTCACTGATAATAGATGTGTGCCACAGAGGGGGGAAATCTCACTGATAATAGTTGTGTGCGACAGAGGGGAAGTCTCACTGATAATAGATGTATGCCACACAGGGGAAGTCTCACTGATAATAGATGTATGCCACAGAGGGAAAGTCTCACTGATAATAGATGTGTGCCACAGAGGGAAAGTCTCACTGATAATAGATGTGTGCCACAGAGGGGGGAAATCTCACTGATAATAGATGTGTGCTACAGAGGGGAAGTCTGACTGATAATAGATGTGTGCCACAGAGGAGAAGTCTGACTGATAATAGATGTGTGCCACAGAGGGAAAGTCTGACTGATAATAGATGTGTGCCACAGAGGGAAAGTCTCACTGATAATAGATGTATGCCACACAGGGGAAGTCTCACTGATAATAGATGTGTGCTACAGAGGGAAAGTCTCACTCATAATAGATGTGTGCCACAGAGGGGAAGTCTCACTGATAATAGATGTGTGCCACACAGGGGAAGTCTCACTGATAATAGATGTGTGCCACACAGGGGAAGTCTCACTGATAATAGATGTGTGCTACAGAGGGGAAGTCTCACTGATAATAGATGTGTGCCACAGAGGGGGGAAATCTCACTGATAATAGATGTGTGCCACAGAGGGGGGAAATCTCACTGATAATAGATGTGTGCCACAGAGGGGAAGTCTCACTGATAATAGATGTATACCACAGAGGGGGGGGGGGGAGTCTCACTGATAGTAGATGTGTGCTATAGAGGGGAAGTCTCACTCATAATAGATGTATGCCACAGAGGTGAAGTCTCACTGATAATAGTGTTGATAGAGCCACCCAGTACCATACAGTGTTCAGATGACAGAGCCACACAGTACTCAGTAACAGAACCATACAGTACTGAAATGATAGAGCTACACAGTACTCAATAATAGACAAGATAATAGAGCCACAAAGCAGTCATTAAATGAACCATAAAGTGCCACACAGTACTCAGCAACAGAACCATATAGTACTCAGATGATAGAGCCACACAGTACTCAGTAACAGAACCATATAGTACTCAGATGATAGAGCCACACTGAACTCAGCAACAGAACCATATAGTACTCAGATGATAGAGCCACACAGTACTCAGTAACAGAACCATATAGTACTCAGATGATAGAGCCACACCGAACTCAGTAACAGAACCATGTGGTGCTCAGATTTAAAGCCATACAGTATTCAATAACATATGTATATGGCGCTTAGATGATCTAGTCACACAGTGCTCAACAGAAACTTATAGTGCACAGATGATAAAGCCATACAGGGCTCAGATAACAGAACCATAGGATGCCCAGAATACAGAACCATAGGATGCTGGATGACATATCAGAACATTATCATGCTCAGATGATGGAGCTATATACTGCTCACATAATAGTGCTATATGATGATTAGATGACGGAGCTATATGATGATTAGATGACGGAGCTATATGATGATTAGATGACGGAGCTATATGATGATTAGATGACGGAGCTATATGATGATTAGATGACAGAGCTATATGATGATTAGATGATGCAGCTATATGATGATTAGATGATGGAGCCACACACACCAGTTAGGAGCCACACACACCAGTTAGGAGCACTGTGCAGCTACACGCAGTGATATATGATACGTCACACCCTATAACCTGACAGCTATAACGATTCAACCAGACTTTCCATAGCAGAAGCCGAGCTCCCTGCAGCCCCCTCCGTGCTGTGAGCGCCCCCTACACAGGGCAGATGATGGACAGGACCAGCTGCCCCTCCATGATCTGCCCGCGGCTAGCGCCCTGTTCTCACCATGCAGTTCTTGTGCGCCACCACTCTCCCGTCCGGCGACCTCTCCAGGACCCCGGCGACGTTGGCAATTTCTCCGGACATTTTGCAGAAGGCGCAGGTGTCGGGCGGGGACATGGCGGTGTCTGCGGTGGAGGACATGTCTGTGTCGGTCTCCTCCGTGCTGCAGCTGCCGCCTCTTCCCCCGGGTGTGAGGGGACGTCCTTAGCTGTTTTTACTTTCGGTTTCGATTTCCTCGGCTTCTATTACAGAAGGTTGTGCAGGATGAAGCAGGTCTCGTCTTGTGACCACAATGCGGGGGAGGGCGCTGGTTTTCCAGTAGTAGGTGGGCACAGCCTGATTACCTACCTAGCGCCTACGGGAGTCGTGTAAAAATATGGCAATATTTAAATATACTTAGGTGCAAGCCGGGTCCCGGTGCATGGAGAGGGCTCACTGGCCAAGCCCTCTCCATAGCCGGTAAGTCTTTGTTGCGTATTGCAGCAAATGTTTACCGGTAACACCCGCGATCGGTGCTAGTTTTTTCCCGCCGATCGCCGCCGGCAATGCGTGACGTCATCGGGGAGCGGCGGTCAGTCGTCATGACAGCCTTGGGTCTTCCGAAGACCCGAAGCTGTCTCGTTTTAACCCATTCATTACAATGTGCTATTAGCACATTGTAATGAATGAGGAGGAAAATCCCCATATACTGCCATACTGTACATTTTAACAGCCTGTGTAAATACAGTAGTGATGTGAAGTCTGGCTCTTCTTAGTGAGCCGGATCATTAAAAGCTTCACTCACTAAGAAGAGTCGACTCTTCTGGCTCATGAACAGCTCCATATTAAATGTATAATAGGGAGGGTCAGTCCAGCCAGTCCCCCGATTTCTCACCATTTTTAACCCTATTTTATTGGGTTAAAGGGGATGTGGTGCACCAATTAGATGTGGGGTTAAGTGAGCTATCGGCTCACTGAGGATGGCCAACACCCGTTATTCACATGAAAGAGCCAACTCCTAAGCTGGTTCGATCACAAACGATCCATCAATAAGATACAGCAGTGAGAAGCTCTACTAACACCCACCAAAGCCCTTCAGGATCATTAGCATCATATCATTACCACAGCCATGTGCCTGGATCTATGAGTTAGTGTCCCTGCTTTATCATGCTTGAATTTGATGGTAGAGTTCCTTTAATTCAAATAAACAGTATCAGAACCAACTTTACTACATAGATACATTTAATCGTAAAATACACAGATTCAGTACCAGATCAAAGCTTACTTCACAAAGTATAGTACCAGAACCAACCTTATTACATACTGACCTATAGGTTGGACTTCATGGACGTGTGTCTATTTCCAACCTTATCTCCTATGAAACTACACATACAGAACCATATTAGAGCTAACTACATAGATACAGTACCATATCAAATCTTACTACACATTATTATAGCGTCCAGTGTGCCCCATAGACAGGGGCGGACTGGCCATTGTACCCACCGGGAATTTTCCCGGTGGGCCGGTCGGTCCTGGGCCGGTCCGGCGCTGATCCGAGCCGCCCGCACTCCCTCCTTACAATTTTTGATGTAATGTATAGTACCTGCATCGTACGATCATACGATGCAGGTACTATTGATTAGTACACAGACGCAGCGCAGCACCGCTGCTTCTGCGTCTGTGTATACAGGCAGCTACACAGGTCGCGCAACTGACGTCAGTGCGCGACCTGTGTAGCATGGAGGAGCGCTGACTTACCAGCTGTCAGCTTTCCGGCCCTCCGTAGCTCCGCGGCTTGGTGTAAGAGGCGCGGATCAGTGACGTCACTATCCCGCGCCTCTATACCAAGCTACAGAAGACCGGAGACCGGAAGAAACCTGCGCCAGAGGTGAGTATTATGTTTGTTTTGTTTTTTTTTTAATTATAGAATGGGTAGCATTAGTTATGCCTGGGGCGGGGGATTGCATTGTTCTATCTATCTGGGGCAGGGGGCAATAATTATATGTCTGGGGCGGGGGGGATTATTATTATTATTATATGTCTGGGGCAGGGGGGGGATTATTATATGTCTGGGGCGGGGGGGGGGATTATTGTATATCTGGGGCTGGCAGGGGGCATTATTATATGTCTGGGGCGGGGGGGGGGATTATTCTATATCTGGGGCTGGCAGGGGGGGAATTATTATTATTATATGTCTGGGGAAGGGGGGGATTATTCTATATCTGGGGCAGGCAGGGGGCATTATTATATGTCTCGGGCGGGGGGGGGATTATTGTATATCTGGGGCTGGCAAGGGGCATTATTATATGGTTGGGGGGGGGTTTATTCTATATCTGGGGCTGGCAGGGGGCATTATTATATGTCTGGGGCGGGGGTGGCATTATTCTATATCCGGGGCAGGCAGGGGGCATTATTATATGGCGGGGGGGGGGGGGGGAATTATTGTATATCTGGGGCTGGCAAGGGGCATTATTATATGGCGGGGGGATTATTCTATATTTGGGGCTGGCAGGGGGCATTATTATATGTCTGGGGCGGGGAGGGGGCATTATTCTATATCTGGGGCTGGCAGGGGGCATTATTATATGGCGGGGGGGATTATTCTATATCTGGGGCTGGCAGGGGGCATTATTATATGGCGGGGGGGATTATTCTATATCTGGGGCTGGCAAGGAGCATTATTATATGGCGGGGGGATTATTCTATATCTGGGGCTGGCAGGGGGCATTATTACATGTCTGGGGCGGGGGGGGGGCATTATTCTATATCTGGGGCTGGCAAGGGGCATTATTATATGGCGGGGGGGGATTATTCTATATCTGGGGCTGGCAGGGGGCATTATTATATGTCTGGGGTGGGGGGGGGGATTATTCTTTATCTGGGGCTGGCAGGGGGCATTATTATATGTCTGGGGTGGGGGGGGATTATTCTTTATCTGGGGCTGGCTAGGGGCATTATTATATGTCTTGGGGGGGCATTATTCTATGTCTGGGGCAGGCAGGGGGCATTAATTCTATTTCTGCGGTAGGCTGGGGCAATTAATTTGATGTCTGGGATAGGCTGGGGGCATAAATTCAATGTCTGGGGTAGGCTGGGGGCATAAATTCTATGTCTGGGGTAGGCTGGGGGCATAAATTCTATGTCTGGGGTAGGCTGGGGGCATAAATTCTATGTCTGGGGTAGGCTGGGGGCATAAATTCTATGTCTTGGGTAGGCTGGGGCCATTATTATTACATCAGGGTCATAGTAGGAGCTCTATCCATACTGGGGGGTTAAAGGAGAGAAAGAAGAAATAAAATATCCTTACCATTACAGTATGTTACATTATGGGGCACTATTTGTGTGGTGCTAATATTTCAGGGGGCTCTATTACAGTATTTGGGGCACAGTATTGGTGGTAGCAGAAGAAGGGACAGTTAAGGGACAATGGGAAGTGCAGAACATAAGACGTCTGTGTGGTAAACTCTGCAGGAAAGCTGTGTACCTGGAGGAAGAGACAAGGAGATGGTGGAACTAATGGAGAAGAGGAACGAGCACAATCCGGGGAGACGTCACCTGATGTCACTGGATGCAATAGGTGAGGATCTCATGTGTTTTCTGTAGCTGTATATGATAAATACTGATTTTTTTTTCATGTTCGCTTCTGTGTATATATGTAGTATTATAGTAGTTATATTCCTGTACATAGGGGGCAGTATTATAGTAGTTATATTTTTGTACATAGGGGGCAGTATTATAGTAGTTATATTCTTGTACATAGGGGGCAGTATTATAGTAGTTATATTCTTGTACATAGGGGGCAGTATTATAGTAGTTATATCCTTGTACATAGGGGGCTGTATTATAGTAGTTATATCCTTGTACATAGGGGGCAGTATTATAGTAGTTATATTCCTGTACATAAGGGGCAGTGTTATAGCAGTTATATTCTTGTACATAGGGTCCAGTATTATAGTAGTTATATCCTTGTACATAGGGGGCTGTATTATAGTAGTTATATTCTTGTACATAGGGGCAGTGTTATAGTAGTTATATTCCTGTACATAGGGGGCAGTATTATAGTAGTTATATTCTTGTACATAGGGGGCAGTATTATAGTAGTTATATTCTTGTACATAGGGCCAGTATTATAGTAGTTATATTCTTGTACATAGGGGCAGTGTTATAGTAGTTATATTCTTGTACATAGGGGGCAGTATTATAGTAGTTATATTCTTGTACATAGGGTCCAGTATTATAGTAGTTATATCCTTGTACATAGGGGGCAGTATTATAGCAGTTATATTCTTGTACATAGGGTCCAGTATTATAGTAGTTATATTCTTGTACATAGGGGCAGTATTATAGTAGTTATATTCCTGTACATAGGGGGCAGTATTATAGTAGTTATATTCCTGTACATAGGGGCAGTATTATAGTAGTTATATTCCTGTACATAGGGGGCAGTATTATAGTAGTTACATTCTTGTACATTGGGGGCAGTATTATAGTAGTTATATTCTTCTACATAGGGGGCAGTATTATAGTAGTTATATTCTTGTACATAGGGGACAGTATTATAGTAGTTATATTCTTGTACATAGGGGGCAGTATTATAGTAGTTATATTCTTGTACATAGGGGGCAGTATTATAGTAGTTATATTCTTGTACATAGGGGGCAGTATTATAGTAGTTATATTCTTGTACATACGGGGCAGTATTATAGTAGTTATATTCCTGTACATAGGAGGCAGTATTATAGTAGTTATATTCTTGTACATAGGGGGCAGTATTATAGTAGTTATATTCCTGTACATAGGGGGCTGTATTATAGTAGTTATATTCTTGTACATAGGGGCAGTATTATAGTAGTTATATTCCTGTACATAGGGGGCAGTATTATAGTAGTTATATTCTTGTACACAGGGGGCAGTATTATAGTAGTTATATTCTTGTACATAGGGGGCAGTATTATAGTAGTTATATTCCTGTACATAGGGGGCAGTATTATAGTAGTTATATTCTTGTACATAGGGGGCAGTATTATAGTAGTTATATTCCTGTACATAGGGGGCAGTATTATAGTAGTTATATTCTTGTACATAGGGGGCAGTATTATAGTAGTTATAGTCTTGTACATAGGGGGCAGTATTATAGCAGTTATATTCTTGTACATAGGGGGCAGTAATATAGTAGTTATATTCTTGTACATAGGTGCAGTATTATAGTAGTTATATTCGTGTACATAGGGGGCAGTATTATAGTAGTTATATTCTTGTACATAGGGGGCAGTATTATAGTAGTTATATTCTTGTACATAGGGGGCAGTATTATAGTAGTTGGCTTGTATATGGGAGAAGGTATTGTAGTAGTTTTATTTTGTATATAGAAGACAGGATTGAATGTGTTTTTGTAGCATTATTCCTGAACATAGGAGGCAGTATCAATATATTCTTTCTTTGAATTGTACATGTATGGCACAGGGAAAGGTATTTAAAGCTTATCGGGTTGTGTTTTTGCATCATTTACTGATCCACAGGTCACATTCTTTGCGCATTAGATTCACTTACTAGCAAAAGATGTTCTTGTTTTGCATTAAGGCCATCTACCAACAATTTGTCTGTAGTAACCCCACCCACATTATCTGACCACACCCACTTGTTTTGACTCCGCCCATAAAATGGGGCCACTTTTATAGTTTTTTCCAGGGCCATTTTATATTCCCAGTCCGCCCCTGCCCATAGATGTTTATATAGCCCCCTCATAGGTTATTACAGCATATAGAGTGGCCCCAGAGATTAATGTGCAGCCCCCTAATAGATAATTAAAGAACCCAATTTATTCCCATAAATTATTAAGAAGCCCTCTCTTTTCCATAGGTTATTACAGAAACCAGTGTACCCCAATAGATGATTATGCAGCCCCCTCATAAGTTATTATAGTGTCCATTGTGCCCCCATAGATGATTGCAGTCCACCTTCCCATATGTTATTAAAGCACCCAATATACCCTGATAGATTATAAGGTAGTCCTCTCCTTTCCATAGGGTATTATAGCACCGAGTGTTCCCCATATATTATCACACAGCAACCCATAGGTTATTATAGGGTTCAGTGTGTTCAAATAGATTATTATGAAGCCCTACACTCATAGGTTATCATATCTCCCAATGTGCCCCCAATAGATGATTATGCACCTGTTGGTTATTATTTAATGCATAATGTTCATATAAAAGAATATGTAGCCCCCCTCATATATTATCATGCAGTCCCACCATGGGTTATAATAGCACTCAGGGGCACATTTACTTACCCGGTCCAGGAAGTTCCACGAAAGTCCATTGTCCGACCTGCATGTGTTGCTTCCTCGCTCAGGTCCAACAGAGTTCACTTTCTTCTTCCTGGCGTATGTAAGTGCTTGATCTTGCGACACAATTAGATTCTTTAATCACATGAAAGCCAGAGCAGCTGCGGCAAAATCCGATCGCGTGCAACACAATCCCCAGTTGAATACCTGTCCCAGCGGCGCAAATCCGAAAACGTCGGAAAAATCTATGAAAATGCGGCCGTAGACCCTTAGTAAATAAGCCCCTTAGTGTTCCCCTAGAGATGATTATGTATTCCCTTTACCATAGGTTATTATAACCCACAGTGTACCCCCATAAATTATAATGCAGCCCCCTAAGTTATTACAGCACCCACTGTTCCCCCACTGTAGTATGTGCCCCCATAGGTTAAAATAGCACTCAGTGTGCCCCTATAGATTATTATGCATCGGTTATTATAGTACCCAGTGTGTCCCATATAATATCAAGCAGCCACCCCCACCCCCATAGTTTAATACATCTCTCAGCAGTGTGCCCCCATAGACCATACGTTATTACCATACATTACCCAGTGTCCCCCTATAGATCAACATGTAGCTCCCCAACAGCTTATCCTTATACAGCTGATTTTTTGGGTGGAGTTATATAAAAACCATAAACAGTATTTTACATGATCCAATCCTATGGTGTTATACACAACCTGCAAATATTTAGTGTACTGTTACAGACAGCCAATACACACGCGCCAAGGAGCTCACGTGACTTGAGGTACATGCCCCGCCCACGCGCTGCGCACTGTGACGTCACCAACGGAATGTGCAGGTGCCTGGCAGTTAGTGGAGGAGCTACAGACAAGAGAAGAGACCGAGGAGGAGGAGCTATAGCCTGGAACAGAGGACCGGAGAGCCAGAAATCTGGGGAACTCTTACTGCAGGTATGAAGATTGTATATTTATGGCGCAGGCGCCATCTAGTGGCCGCTAGGAGCAGTTTCATGGCTGCTCCAGCGGTTGTGTAGGGATCCCGGGGATTGAGGTGTTAATAAGATCTTGTATATGCTGTGCTGTGACATCCTGAGGGTTTTATCTGCTTCCCCCCAGCTGCTACATCAGAATTATGTTTAGTTTGTGTAATTCATGTAATCATACAATTATATTCATTTTTTACATGTAAGCTGACATCGTTTGCTATTGGGCAACAAAGCCTTGTTCGTTTAGAATTCCCCCCCCCCCCCCTCTTTTAGTTTTTAAATCTTCCCTCTTATGATCTGCCTGAAAATGTCCCTTTATCGGCCCTAGAAACTAGTCACCTTCTCACATTGTTACTCTTCAGTGGTAATATTAAAGCTGCATTGTGATTTCTTACTATGGAGAACAGTGATTCCGTGTAATAGACATAGGCATTAATCCAAATAAATGTAACCAATAAAACTTAGGAAGTAATGCTGTGCATGACTCAACATGTATAATAATAATATAATTTTATTTAATACAAATTAAAAACATCAGACAAAGAAACATAAAACAAAGTGTCAACATATGAAATGTGAAAAACTTTTTGTGTGCCATTTCTGTAACCATCCCTGCATTATGCTATCTATTCTATGTTTCTTTGTTTGATGTTTTTGATTTGCATTAAATAAAATTATATTTTTGATTTGAGCTGCTTGCATTGCCTGCTGTTTTTTCTGATTGGTTTACATGTTTTATGAAGCCCCTGTCCCCTGTTGCTAAATAAGGAGACCCCCACTTGGGACCACCTTTCCTGGGGGGAAGTATTACAGGACTTCTGCTGCTCATCACTTTTTTAAGGCTGTGATCACATTACGCTCTTAGTTACATTCAAACTATGGACCAGATAAAGGTCAGAGAACCTATAAAACAGGTGATTGTCCACTATTCTTGTTACCCTGCTAAAGAACGGAATTTTAATTTTCACTGTACTCCCTGAGATAGAAGAGCGCAGTCTGTTGTTTCACAAAAATTGCAGAGGCCAAAATATCCCTCTGCTGGTCACAGTGGTGTCTATAGTGTATATAGGAGTCTATTAATAACGTGCACTGGGGCCCTTCTGACCCCCCCATTATATATGAACAAAATCTGTAATGTGAATGAGGCCGAACATCTCTCTTCACCTGGTATTTACTATAAACCCTGCATGCTGACTGTATCCTTTTCATTCAATAAAAACCTACAAAAGTGAGTATGTCTCATTCATCTGTGTACTTACATGTATGTTAATATCTATGTGTTCCTATATATGCTGTGATGATCAGCTCTCAGCCCCCATCTTTCTGCTCATGTACAGCTCCCTCCCCTCATATCAACTCACCTCACTGTGAGCTCTTTTCCTGTACAGGAGTTGAAAGGTGGGGGCTAAGAGCTGAACAGTCTGCAGCACACACAAGTCACATGTTGTTTTTTGAAATAAAGCCAAACCCCTGGGACTACACAGAGAATGCTGTAAGGAAGCCAAGTAAATTATAACACACAATTATATTGTAATGCAAATGCTTAGAAAAGGGAGAGAGGCATTTTTGCACTGCAGGTGTGATGGGCTTCTGTAACCTGTCTTTAGTGATAATGAGGTCCCTGGTGACAAGTTTCCTTTAGACTCCATTGACAACATGTTAAATGGCTCCACATCTGATCAATATTTGACCCAGTTCTGGTATTTGTTGATCTGCTACACGATGACCTTCCCAATACAAAACTTGCCGTTGATCCAATATAGTGGCTTTCAAGATGGCCACCATTGAACAGACATACCTAAAAGTTAGTCCTCCGCACCAATACTTGCTGTGCCCTCTGCACTGGGGCATTGGCTTGATATTGTATAATATATTATATGGTATGGATTGTCCATTGTTATTTGTCTGGTCAGAGAATGATGTGATGTTTGCTGTTCTGTCATTGTATATTATTTACTTAAAGGGAACCTGCAAAGATGTCTTTCTGCATTTTCTATGTATTTGTATTACAATATAATTGTGTTTTTGACAACACAGTATTTTTCGGACTATAAGGCGCACCGAAGTATAAGGCGCACCATCAATAAATGCCTGCTAAAACGTCTGAGTTCATATATAAGGCGCACCTGATTATAAGGATGAATGACCAGCAGGTGACAGACCTGTGCACAGTCCATGGCAGCTGTTGTCTGTAAGTACGGTTCATATATAAGGCGCACTGGACTATAAGGCGCACCTTTGATTTCTGAGAAAATCACAGGATTTTTAGTGCGCCTTATAATCCGAAAAATACGGTAATCAATAATTTCTACATATATATATATATATAGCGCACGCAGATTCCGCAGCACTGCACAGAGCTTCCCAGATCAGTCCTTGTCCCCAATGGTGTAAGAGTTTACCCCCAGCCCAGACTATACCTGGAGTTAAAGTGGCCTAGGCCAGGCTACACCTGCATCATTAGCATTGTGATATACACAAGAATTCATTAATTTTCCTACATTTTGTTAGGGATTCAGCTCTGGTAAGTTAAGTGAGAAACATAAGTGTTTCCAAACACATAACATCACTGTAAGGTTTCATTCGCACATTGTGGTTTTCATATGCAGTTTTGTAGCAGGTGTGGATCCTATTGGGTGAGGGTGCTGTTACACGTCGCGTTTACTGCATGCGTTTAAAAACACATTGCTACAGCTGAAGGGGTATTTCCCTAATTAAACAGCTGTTAACGCTTGCGTTTAAAAAACGCATGAGTTAACATCGCGGTTAACGCATGCGTTAACAACCGCATGCGTTAACCGCGATGTTAACGCATGCGTTAACAATGCGTTAACGCTTGCGTTTTGTAAACGCAAGCGTTAACAGCTGTTTAATTAGGGAAATACCCCTTCAGCTGTAGCAATGCGTTTTTAAACGCATGCAGTAAACGCGACGTGTGACAGCACCCTGAGAACATATAATGCTGATGCTGCTCCTCCTATTATTTTTTCTCCACTCGTGGTTTGGACATCAAAAAATGCTTTCCTTCAAAAACCTAATCACATTGCCATATATAGACATTTCTTCAATAATTTCCTATAAATGTCACCATTGTATCTCTTAGAAACAAAATAGTTGTCCTTGGATACAACCATTTACGGACATGTGCTGTAAATAAAGTGTGTTTACAGTGGGGCACATTTACTTACCAGGTCACCGGAGTTCACCATAAGTGCATTGTCTGTATATAATGCACCGTGTGGCGATTCACTAAAATCGTGCGCCTGATATCCTGCATGTGCCGCTTCCCCGCTCAGGTCCGCTGGAGTTCACCATCTTTTTAGTGGTGTATCTAAGTGCTTGGGCTTGCGTCACAATTCGAAAGTTAAATCCCGCTCTAAGTCCATATCAGTCCGACAGCATGCCCGCTAATTTGTGTTGCATGGCAGGCAGCGCAGCTACGCAACAAAAAGTGTCGCGTGTTCCACAATCCTAGTGTGCACACTTCTTAAATACATTTGCAAGCCGTTTTAGCCCTGAAAACGGTGCAAAGTCTGACTATTAGTAAATGAGCCCCATTGTGTTTATGCAAGCACCGATAAAATTATTGCAATGTTAACACTATGTAAATACAATGTTGCATTTACTCAAATGTGGTTTAAACATACCCCAGGCAGGTGCAGGACATATATGATATATATGTGATATGTACAGGTAACCAAATGTCATCTTCAGTCCTGTGTCTGCTCCACTGGCAGAAAATCAATGGACACAACAAATTAATAATAATAGTTTATATTTTAATAACCCATTTGAATCTTCTCCCTGGAGTACCCCTTTAAATTCATATTATACTCAGTCTGATGGGCCTTGCATTATTTTCTATTTTGTGGTATGGTCATCTTACTTGACCTTTAGTTTGAGGTTAGTATCTTCAGTAATGTTCCATATGTTCCTGGGTCTGTTCTTTTTTGTTGTCTGGTATTGGTGTATTTTGCTTTTCTGTGTCTGGTCTGGAATCTGTTGTGTTGTATATTATATGGTCTGAAGTGAGCTTTATATTTGGTTGCTTAGCCTGGAGACAGTTATGTTGGGGTCAGAGAGCTATTTTCTTTAGGTTTCTCTGCCATGCAATATTAGTTATTGTCTTGTGTCAGACAAGACAATAACTAATTTATTGTTTAATCCGGGTGCATATTCTTGGTTATTATGTGATCTGAAATTTTTTTTTTACATTCTGGTGTTAGGTATGTAATCTTTTTTAGGATCTGGTCTTGCATTATTGTGCTAATATTGTTATAGTGTGTGACTTTTCATATATGTAATTGTGTATAGAGTCTGTATCCCATTTTGTCGCCTGTGCAATACTGTGTTAGATATGTGTTCTTATTTGTCCTCTACTGTGGGTCTTAACCCCTTAACGCCAAAGCCACTTTTCACCTTCCTGACACGGCCCATTTTTTCAAATCTGCCCTGTGTCACATAAGTGGTTATAACTTTGCAACGCTTTAACATATCCAAGTGATTTTGAAATCGTTTTCTTGTGACACTTTGTACTTCATGTTAGTTGAAAAAAATTAGTGTTATGTTTTGCATTTATTTATGTAAAAAACAGATATTTGGGGCAGCATGGTGGCTGAGTGAGTAGCACTTCTGCCTTGCAGCACTGGGGTCCTGGGTTCAAATCCCACCCAGGTCAACATCTGCAAAGAGTTTGTATGTTCTCTCCGTGTTTGCGTGGGTTTCCTCCGGGTACTCCAGTTTCCTCCAAAAACATACTGTTAGGTTGTTTAGATTGTGAGCCCCATGGGGACAGGGACCAATTTGACATGCTTTGTGCAGCGCTGCGTAATCTGTGTGCGCTATATAAATAAAGAATTATTATTAAAAATTCAGAAAAATTCTCGATTTTTTGAAATTCTAAATGTTCTACTTTTTCCACAACTTGACAACTAACATTAACCACCTCCGTGGTTTTTTATGCATACTCTTATTTTTGTAGGATGTTATGAGGCTTTGAACTTTAGGTGCAATTTTTCACATTTTCATAAAAAACGCTAAATCCTGCTATTGAGGGACCTGCTCAGGTTTCAAGTCACTTTAAGAGGCCTAAATAAAAACAAAACCCCATAAATTACACCATTATAGAAATGACACCCCTTTATGAAGTTTGCTAACCCTTTAATTGTTTTACAAGGGATAAAAAAAAATTGTATGCAATTTTGAAATTTTAATTTTTTTGATTAAATGAAATTGTTTTTAAAAAAATGTACAAACTCTCAGTGGATAAAATACCAAATCGCTCCACAAACTTTGATACCCAATCCCTCCCGCGTATAACAATCCCCCATATGTGGTGGTAACCTGCTGTATGGGCACACGCCAGGGCATCGAAGGGAAGCAGCACCGTTCAGAGCAGATTATGCATTGTCACTTTTTATTGGCTATACAATCTTAATTTTTTGGGCAATTTGGACAAATAAGGGCTTATTTTCAGCGACATGAAATGCACTTTACAAATACTTCATATTAGTTGGTCATTAGCTTATTGATAAGATTTTATTAACTCTTAAATGTATAAAGTGAAAGAAAATCATCAATTTTGGTTTCCATCTTTTTTTTTTTGGGGGCTGCACACCATACCATAAAACTAACATATTGGGGGTCATTTACTAAGGGCCCGATTCGCGGTTTCCCGACGTGTTACCCAAATATTTCCGATCTGCGCGGATTGTACCTGAATTGCCCCGGGATTTTGGCGCACGCAATCGGATTGTGGCGCATCGGCGCCGACATGCGCGCGACGGAAATCGGGGGGCGTGGCCGAACGAAAACCCGACGTATTCGGAAAAACCGCCACATTTAAAAACGGAAAATGTGGCGCTCGGGACGCGCTTACCTTCACCCAGCCGGCCTCGATGAGCTCCGGGGCGTTCAGATGCTTTTCAGCACAGCAGCGCCACCTGGTGGACAGCAGAGGAACTACCTTATTAAATCCCGGCTGGACCCCAATGGGGCAGATTTACTTACCCGGTCCGTTCGCGATCCAGCGGCGCGTTCTCTGCGCTGGATTCGGGCCCGGCCGGGATTCATCAAGGTAGTTCCTCCGACGTCCACCAGGTGGCGCTGCTGCGCTGAAGTTCCCTGAAATGCACTGAAGTTCACGATCCTATCCTGGATGAAGGTGAGTACAAGCTCCGCAACACAATTTCCTTTTTTAAATGCGGCGGTTTTTCCGAATCCGTCGGGTTTTCGTTCGGCCACGCCCCCCGATTTCCGTCGCGTGCATACCGGTGCCGATGCGCCACAAGCCAAAATCCCGGGGCAATTCAGGGGAAATCGGCGCAAATCGGAAATATTCGGGTAACACGTCGGGAAAATACGAATCGGGCCCTTAGTAAATGACCCCCATTATCTTTATTCTATGGATCACTACGGTTACGGTGATACCTCATTTATATTGTTTTGTATTTATTTATTATAATTTTACTGAAGTAAAACTAATTTAGAGAAAATCTCATTTATTTTTGTATCGCCATCTTTTTGGAGACATAACTTTTATATTTTTTGGTTGACTGAGATGGTTTAGGGCTTATTTTTTACGTGTTGAGTTGTCCTTTTCAGTGGTACCACATAACTTTTTTGATCACTTTTTGGAACATTTTTCTGAAGGGATTTTTTGAAAAATGTACATTTTTTACAAGTTTTTCGGGTTTTGTTTTTACGGCGTTCACAGAGCGGGTCCAATAATGTTACTGATTTATTGTTCAGATTGTTACAGACGCGGCGATACCAAATATGTGGGATTTTATCATGATTTTGTGTTTTGTGTGCTTTATTAGGTATGTATAGGGCAGCGATGGCGAACCTATGGCACGCGTGCCACAGACGGCACGCGAAGCCGTTTCTGTTGGCACGCGTACCGTCGCCAGTAAGCCTCTGCCCGTAAAAATTTGGTCTATGCGAGCGGCGGAACTACGCGCCGCTCCATAGACAGAACCGCAGTGTTTTTGCGCATGCGCGGTAACTTGGGAAGCGCTGAAAGTTTCAGTCGCTCCCATAGAAACCGCGCATGCGCATTAATTATCCCGGGCCGCTCCGCTCTGCTCTGCTCCCTCCCTGTCCGCTCTACTCTGTCCCGGTCCGCTCCGCACTGCTTTGCTCCCTCTGTCCCGTTCCGTAGCCCCCCTCTCCTCCGCTCCGTGGCCCCCCTCTCCTCCGCTCCGTGGCCCCCCTCTCCTCCGCTCCGTGGCCCCCCTCTCCTTCGCTCCGTGGCCCCCCTCTCCTCCGCTCCGTAGCCCCCTCTCCTCCGCTCCGTAGCCCCCCTCTCCTCCGCTCCAGGTGGGAGTGGAGAATGCATACAGTGTAACCTGCATGCATTCCTGGAGAACCTTCCTGTAGAAAAAAGAAAATAAAGTAAGTTTATCTGTGTATATGTATGTAATATGTATATGTATGTAATGAGTATATGTATGTGTATATGTATGTAATGAGTATATGTATGTGTATATGTATGTAATATGTATATGTATGTAATGAGTATATTAATATGTATATGTATGTAATGAGTATATGTATGTGTATATGTATGTATGTGATGTGTATATGTATGTGATGTGCATATGTGGGTGTATATGTATGTGATGTGTATATGTAGGTGTTTATATGTGTATATATATATATATATATATATATATATATATATATATATATATATATATTCTGTATGTATTTTATACTACATGGCGATAAGCTGTATGCATTTTATCATACATGGCGGCATTCTGTATGCATTTTATACTACATGGCAAATTCTGTATGCATTTTATACTACATGGCAAATTCTGTATGCATTTTATACTACATGGCAAATTCTGTATGCATTTTATACTACTTGGCGGCATTCTGTATGCATTTTATACTACATGGCAAATTCTGTATGCATTTTATACAACATGGCGACATTCTGTATGCATTTTATACTACATGGCGACATTCTGTATGCATTTTATACTACTTGGCGGCATTCTGTATGCATTTTATACTACATGGCGACATTCTGTATGCATTTTATACTACTTGGCGGCATTCTGTATGCATTTTATACTACATGGCGACATTCTGTATGCATTTTATACTACTTGGCGGCATTCTGTATGCATTTTATACTACATGGCGACAAGCTTTATGCATTTTATACTACATGGCGACAAGCTTTATGCATTTTATACTACATGACGACAAGCTGTATGCATTTTATACTATATTACGTATATGGGGGGGGCGTCTCTCTATGGCTCGTTTTCTCAATTAAAACCTTGTTATTCTAGTTAAATTTTTGTGTTGGCACTTCACTTCAAGTCAGAAGGGTTTGGGTTGCATTTTGGGCACTCGGCCTCTAAAAGGTTCGCCATCACTGGTATAGGGAATCTTGGTGCCTAGGGGACTTTAAAGAGAACCCGTCATGCAAAATAACCCCCCTAAACTAAATATATTTTCATAAACTGTCATTAGAGAGCATTGCCTCTATCCCTTCATCTCCCTCTACATGCCTGTAAACCTAAGCAATGAGGTCCTAAAGCTGTATGCAAATGACCTGTGAAATGTCCAATGAAGCATTAGCATATTCAAGCTGTCCACTCTATTCATGAGTGGGAGGCACAGCCACACCCCCAGTGCATGACTGACAGCCTGTATAATGGTGTGAGGCTGTATAATGATGTGCTTCCTGGTGCTGGCGCTCCCTGCAGCCTGTGTGTGCATGTGTGTGTGTGTTTAGGAGAGATACAGCAGGTCCAGGCAGCCATGTTACAGCAGAACATGTCAGATTCATGTGTAGCTGATGTCTGTGTCTCTCACCTGTATATTAGGAGGATGCAGCATGTCAGCAGATGCAGCACTCACACTAGCCATGCTTTACTATACATTACACAGACATGAGCAGGGGGAGGGGAGGGGTAACAGGGGTGACATCACTGCCTCTGACCATGTGACCAGCCTCATTTACATGATAAAGAATAGATGATTTTACAATGAATAATGTATGAAATAACTACATAAAGGCTGGGAATGGATCCTTGTGAGCTGCTCCAACAGGTAGAGGTGACAGGACTAGTGGCAGAGAGCTGATGACAGGTGTCCTTTAACTTTATTTAAAGGGAACTTGTCACCAGGGACTTCATTTTCACTAAAGACATACTGTAAAAGCCAATGACACCTGCAGTGCAAATCTGCCTTTCTGCTTTTTCTAAGCATTTGCGTTACGATATAATTGTGTGTTATAACTTAGGCCCCTTCCACACTTGCGTTGCAGATCACATCAGAGTCTGATCAGGGTGCAATCAGGGTTTGGTCAGTGAAAAACGCACATTTAGCATCAGAGTGCAATCAGTTTTCAGTCAGAGTTTGTTCAGTGTCTCAGTTTTTCAGTCGCATTTTCAATGCAATTTCAATGCTTTTTTCACACGCAGAAAATGCGCGTGAAATGGACTCAGGACTGAGGTCTATCTTTTCTATGGCAATTGATGCGTGAAAAACGCATTGCATTTGCATTGCACTTGCAAGTGTCTCAGAGAGCAATGCGTTTTAGATGTGTCTCCATAGACTTGTATGGTGCATTTTTCATGCGCGTGACTTGCAAAAGTAGAGCATGTCGAGATTTAAACGCACGTTAAAAAAATGCGCGTGTGTGCGTGAAAAAAAAAACAAGTCTGAAAAGACCCATTGGTTACAATAGGTCAGAGTGCAATGCAAGTTCTGCGCGTCAAAAGCATGCGCAGAAAACGTGCGTGCAAAACGCAAGTGTGACATGTTCCCTTTAATGAATTCTTTTTATTACAAAATGTGTTTATTGAGTGTTTTAAACTTTTTTTTTTACTTTTACTGGTTGTCTTGAACAAGCCATGCTTTGATCACATGTTCAAGCTCTTATTCCTATAACACAGTGTAAGGCTATATTCACACTGCCGTTGCCCGCCCGTACCGTACCGTAGCGGGCAACGGCAGTGTACGGGGAGAGGAGGAGGAGGTGAGCGCAGCTCACCCCCGCCCCTCTCCATAGCAACCTATGGCGCACGGCCCCATATTACGGGAAAAGATAGGACAGGTCCTATCTTTTTCCCGGGTACGGAACGGTACGGTGCCGCACGTGTGCTGCACCGTACCGCTCCCGTAGGGTGCCGTGCGCCCATAGGAGTGTATGGGGGACGTATATCGGCCGTATATACGTCGGCCGTATATACGTCCCCCATACGTTCGTGTGAATATAGCCTAATACAGATTATGTGTTATGCTGCGCGTGCTCAGTGTGTTACAGCGCGGTCCTGCGAGGAGGCAGAACCCAGCTCCCGGACAAGATTGCGTAGCCCCGGGACACTGGCAGATCCCACGGCTGCGATTGTAGCTTTAGACCCCCTGGTAAGCGCCGCAAGGGGGGGGGGGTATCCGTTCTTTTGCAAAAGACCCTTACCTGCTGCAGTCATCTGATCATGGATGTTAGCGCCGGGTGTCGGCTATAGTATACAACCGACACCCACAGCTGCTGGCATCGGCACTGTTCGGCAGCCTTGCCGCCCGTGATGTAATACTTCCAATGTCGGGAAGGGGTTAAAAAGAACCTGTCACCCTCAAAAACGGCACTAGGAGCTGTTTACTAAAGTAAGCAGCTCCTAGTGCTAAAACAAATGAAGCAGTGTTAGAATGCTAGTGTTATCTGAAACCTCCGCTGTGCTGTACACTGGAAACGCCGGACCGCTCTGTCACCGGCAGTCACCTCTGCTCTGTCACCGACAGTCACCTCTGGCCTATGGAGAGGGCGGGGCAGTCCGGGGAAGAGGTAGCGCCTCGAACCACCCCTTCATGAATACGCCGGACTGCTTTGAGAACGGTCCGGCGTTTCCAGTGTACAGTTTGTTAGCGTTATGGAGATTTCCGATAAAGCTAGCAGTGAACTAGGAGCTGCTTGCTTTAGTAAGAAGCTCCTAGTGCCGTTTTCGAGGGTGACAGGTACTCTTATTTTCTTATTGTTCTACATTAATATTTTGTCGGATTTTAGGTTTATTTATTGAATTATTTTCTTGCTTAGGGGGTTCTATATTTTTACTTTTGGCTGGTTCTAGTATTGTTTATTCTTCTCCCTAGTCTTTAGATTTTGGGGCAGATTTACTTACCAGTAAATCCAGCAGCGCGTTCTCCGACAAGCATTCGGGTCTTCCCGGCAATTCACTAAGGTCGTGTGTCCAACTTCCTGCAGGTGTCGCTGCTGCGCCGAGGTCCGCTGGAGTTCACCATCTTCTCCCCTTTGCATGTAAGTGCTTGATTTTGCGACATAATTGGTTTTTTAAATTCCGCGTTTTTTCCGAATCCGTCAGGTTTTCCGACGGCCACGCCCCCGATTTCTGTCTCGTGAAAGCCGGCAAAATCCAATCACGTGGGCCAAAATCCTGCCGGAATTCGGCGCAAAAAGGAAAAAGTCGGGAAACCTGACGAAAGTGCGGCCGCGGAGCCCTTAGTAAATTAGCCCCAATGTGTACTATTCACAGTCTGGAGACACAATGGGGCACATGTATCATAGTTTTGTCTCTCTGAGGTGAATTTAAGAGACATTTGGCGACTCTTTTTTGCACCTTATGTATGATCCTGTCCAGTACATGTACATCATGAACATGTACATGTTCAGTTTTTCCTATCCTGGCAGGTGCAAAGTTTGGCTTCCTTTTGAGACTTTTTGTTGAAAATGTCTCAAATCCACATGGACACATCCATGTGAGGGGGCTATATGCAGGAGTGGACACAAGTCATGTAAGGAGGTTTTATACAGTAGAGGACACAAGCCATGTGAGGGGGTTATATACAGGAGAAGACACAAGCCATGTGAGGGGGTTATATACAGGAGTTGACACAAGCCATTTGAGGGGGTTATATGCAGGAGTGGATACAAGCCATGTGAGGGGTTATATACAGGAGAGGATACAAGCCATGTGATGGGGTTATATACAGGAGAGGATACAAGCCATGTGATGGGGTTATATACAGGAGTGGACACAAGCCATGTGAGGGGGTTATATACAGGAGAGGATACAAGCAATGTGAGGGGGTTACATACAGGAGAGGATACAAGCAATGTGAGGGGGTTATATGCAGGAGAGGATACAAGCCATGTGAGGGGGTTATATACAGGAGAGGATACAAGCCATGTGAGGGGGTATATACAGGAGAGGATACAAGCCATGTGAGGGGTTATATACAGTAGTGGGCACAAGCCACGTGATGGGTTATATACTGGAGAGGATACAAGCCATGTGAGGGGGTTATATACAGGAGAGGACACAAGCCATGTGAGGGGTTATGTACAGGAGAGGATACAAGCCATGTGAGGGGGTTATATACAGGAGTGGACACAAGCCATGTGAGGGGGTTATATACAGGAGTGGACACAAGCCATGTGAGGGGGTTATATACAGGAGTGGACACAAGTCATGTAAGGAGGTTATATACAGGAGAGGATACAAGCCATGTGAGGGGGTTATATACAGGAGAGGATACAAGCCATGTGAGGGGGTTATATACAGGAGTTGACACAAGCCATGTGAGGGGGTTATATACAGGAGAGGATACAAGCCATGTGAGGAGGTTATATACAGGAGAGGATACAAGCCATGTGAGGAGGTTATATACAGGAGAGGATACAAGCCATGTGAGGGGGTTATATACAGGAGTTGACACAAGCCATGTGAGGGGGTTATATACAGGTGAGGATACAAGCCATGTGAGGAGGTTATATACAGGAGAGGACACAAGCCATGTGAGGGGGTTATATACAGGAGAGGATACAAGCCATGTGAGGAGGTTATATACAGGAGTGGACACAAGCCATGTGAGGGGGTTATATACCTAAGTGGATACAAGCCATGTGAGGGGTTATATACAGGAGAGGACACAAGCCATGTGAGGGGGTTATATACAGGAGAGGACACAAGCCATGTGAGGGGGTTATATACAGGAGAGGATACAAGCCATGTGAGGGGGTTATATACAGGAGTGGACACAAGCCATGTGAGGGGGTTATATACAGGAGAAGACACAAGCCATGTGAGGGGGTTTTATACAGGAGTGGACACAAGCCATGTGAGGGGGTTATATACAGGAGAAGACACAAGCCATGTGAGGGATTATATACAGGAGAGGACACAAGCCATGTGAGGGGTTATATACTGGAGAGGATACAAGCCATGTGAGGGGGTTATATACAGGAGTTGACACAAGCCATGTGAGGGGGTTATATACAGGAGTTGACACAAGCCATGTGAGGGGTTATATACAGGAGTGAATACAAGCCATGTGAGGGGTTATATACAGGAGAGGACACAAGCCATGTGAGGGGGTTATATACAGGAGAGGACACAAGCCATGTGAGGGGGTTATATACAGGAGAGGATACAAGCCATGTGAGGGGGTTATATACAGGAGATGATACAAGCCATGTGAGGGGTTATATACAGGAGAGGACACAAGCCATGTGAGGGGGTTATATACAGGAGAGGACACAAGCCATGTGAGGGGGTTATATACAGGAGAGGATACAAGCCATGTGAGGGGGTTATATGCAGGAGTGGACACAAGCCATGTGAGGGGGTTATATACAGGGGAGGATACAAGCCATGTGAGGGGGTTATATACAGGAGAGGACACAAGCCATGTGAGGGGGTTATATACAGGAGATGATACAAGCCATGTGAGGGGGTTATATACAGGAGTGGACACAATCCATGTGAGGGGGTTATATACAGGAGAGGATACAAGCCATGTGAGGGGTTATATACAGGAGAGGATACAAGCCATGTGAGGGGTTATATACAGGAGAGGACACAAGCCATGTGAGGGGTTATATACAGGAGTGGACACAAGCCATGTGAAGGGGTTATATACAGGAGAGGATACAAGCCATGTGAGGGGGTTATATACAGGAGAGGATACAAGCCATGTGAGGGGGTTATATACAGGAGAGGATACAAGCCATGTGAGGGGGTTGTATACAGGAGAGGATACAAGCCATGTGAGGGGTTATATACAGGAGAGGACACAGGCCATGTGAGGGGTTATATACAGGAGAGGACACAAGCCATGTGAGGGGTTATATACAGGAGAGGATACAAGCCATGTGAGGGGGTTATATACAGGAGTGGACACACGTCATGTAAGGAGGTTATATACAGGAGAGGATACAAGCCATGTGAGGGGGTTATATACAGGAGAGGATACCAGCCATGTGAGGGGGTTATATACAGGAGAGGATACAAGCCATGTGAGGGGGTTATATACAGGAGAAGATACAAGCCATGTGAGGGGGTTATATACAGGAGAGGATACAATCCATGTGAGGGGGTTATATACAGGAGAGGATACAAGCCATGTGAGGGGGTTATATACAGGAGAGGATACCAGCCATGTGAGGGGGTTATATACAGGAGAGGATACAAGCCATGTGAGGGGTTATATACAGGAGAGGACACAAGCCATGTGAGGAGGTTATATACAGGAGAGGACACAAGCCATGTGAGGGGGTTATATACAGGAGTGGACACAAGCCATGTGAGGGGGTTATATACAGGAGTGGACACAAGCCATGTGAGGGGGTTATATACAGGAGTGGACACAAGCCATGTGAGGGGGTTATATACAGGAGTGGACACAAGCCATGTGAGGAGGTTATATGCAGGAGAGGATACAAGCCACGTGAGGGGATTATATACAGGAGAGGATACAAGCCATGTGAGGGGGTTATATACAGGAGTGGACACAAGCCATGTGAGGGGGTTATATACAGGAGTGGACACTACTGTTAATTTGGGATTTAACATGTTGCATTTTTATGCATTTTGAAACCTATTACAACAGCTGAGGATAGGGTATTTTCCTAATAACATTACTGTTAACATTTGAATTTGCAAAATTCATAGTAAGCGCAATGTTAACACATGTATTAACATGGCGTTTATATTTCGTTTTGTAAACGCAAATGTTAACAGAAATGTAATTATAAAAATCACCTCTCCTCAGCTGTTTCAAAATGCATTAAAAACGCAATTAAACCGCTATGTGTGAACTCACACTTCGAAGTAACCAATACTAAAACCAAACCAAACTAAAACCAAACCAAAACTAAAAAAAAAATGTAAATGCAAAAATTTCAAAATGTTGACAAAAGAGGTTACTGTGCAAAATTTTAAACATATAAAGCATGTGAAATAATTCCAATTTACAGGTTAAAATAGGGTCCATGAAAAAAAACTTCCTTTGCACCTGCCCTGGACCAGATGCAGATTTGCGCCAAAAAAGTCACAATAATGGCGCTAAAAATTGAAACCTAAGTGAAAAGTCACACGGAACATCTGGGAAACAATGATACATACAAAGGTGCAGCCAAGGCGTACTTGAAAATTGAGTAAAAATGGCGGAAAAACGGCAAAATGAGAGCTTGCAAGCTAACGAACATAATGTTAAATTTATAACATTAAAAATAATATTGTAGTAATGTGTGATTTTCGTATTAACGTTGCACATCAGTTTCTTGCTATCATTGTAACCAATGAAAAGGTAATTTCTGGTAAGAATGTCACACCGTCTGGAGCATAATATGGTTTAAAGGTAGGCAGATAGCTTTGATTTCTCATGTCTCTGCACATTTCATTTTCCTAGCATCTCTTTTGTGGCCCAGAAATGGAATACACATGTCATGTGTCCTTTTTGTGTCACAACATTTTACCTGATGCCAGGGAAGAAGACCCCTTTTTTAATTCTTATTTTCGGATTGTCAAATATTTTGGACCATTAGGCGGGCTCTGGAGATGGAATGGCCAGCTTTAAGGGGACGGAGGAGGCTGGATCTTTTAACATCATCAGTCAGCTATGAAGGCTACATATATGATGTTAGATTGAAAGTCCTAAGCCTGATGATCCAAAATATTTACATGCATGTGAAATTTTAAATTATGGAATGGTAGGGTTTTTGTATTGGTTTTGCACACCTGTTTCTGGCTCTCACTTTGAGCAAGGAACAGGTAATTTCTGTTAGAATAAAGACAATAGGCAACACACATTGGATGCCTAAGAGGACTACGCGTGGAAAGACAGAAGGGATCGTGAGCTTTTCGTCACCCATCGGTTCGTGGAACGAGGATTAGGGCGGACTGGAGGATATACGCATTTCAGAATATTGGGCCTTCCGGACCACCCGATGGTTTAAAGGTGGGCAGATAACGTTTATTTCTCATGTCTCTACATTTCTTTTTCCTAGCATCTCTTTTGTGGCCCAGAAAAGGAATACACATGTCATGTGTCCTTTTTTGTGTCACAACATTTTACCTGATGCCAGAGAAGAAGACCCCTTTTTTAATTCTTATTTTTGGATTGTGAAATTTTTTGAACCATTAGGCAGGCTCTGGAGATGGAATGGCCAGCTTTAAGGGGACGGAGGAGGCTGGATCTTTTAACATCATGTGTCAGCTATGAAGGCTACACATATGATGTTAGATTGAAAGTCCTAAGCCTGATGATCCAAAATAAATACATGCATGTGAAATTTTAAATTATGGTATGGTAGGGTTTTTGTATTGGTGTTGCACACCTGTTTCTGGCTCTCACTTTGAGCAAAGAACAGGTAATTTCTGTTAGTATAAAGACAATAGGCAACACACGTTAGATGCCTAGGAGGACTACGCGTGAAAAGACAGGAGAGATCGTGAGCTTTTTGTCACCCATTGGACCGTGGAGCCAGGATTAGGGAGCACTGGAGGATATACGCATTTCAAAATATTGGGCCTTCCGGATCATCCGATGGTTTAAAGGTAGGCAGATACCTTTTGTTTCTCATGTCTCTGCACATTTCTTTTTCCTAGCATCTCTTTTGTGGCCCAGAAATGGAATACACATGTCATGTGTGCTTTTTTGTGTCACAAAATTTTGCCTGATGCCAGAGAAGAAGACCCCTTTTTTAATTCTTATTTTTGGATTGTGAAATTTTTTGGACCATTAGGCGGGCTCTGGAGATGGAATGGCCAGCTTTAAGGGGACGGAGGAGGCTGGATCTTTTAACATCATCAGTCAGCTATGAAGGCTACATATATGATTTTAGATTGAAAGTCCTTAGCCTGATGATCCAGAATATTTACATGCATGTGAAATTTTAAATTATGGTTTGGTAGGGTTTTTGTATTGGTGTTGCACACCTGTTTCTGGCTCTCACTTTGAGCAAGGAACAGGTAATTTCTGTCAGAATAAAGAAAATAGGCAACACACGTTCGATGCCTAAGAGGACTACATGTGAAAAGACAGGAGGGATCGTGAGCTTTTCTTCACCCATTGGATCGTGGATCGAGGATTAGGGCGCACAGGAGGATATACGAACTTCAGACTATCGGGCCTTCCGGACCACACGATGGTTTAAAGTTAGTCAGATACCTTTTGTTTCTCATGTCCCTGCACATTTCTTTTTCCTAGCATCTCTTTTGTGGCCCAGAAATGGAATACACATGTCATGTGTCCTTTTTTGTGTCACAACAATTTACCTGATGCCAGAGAAGAAGACCCCTATTTTTAAATCTTATTTTTGAATTGTCAAATTTTTTGGACCATTAGGCGTGCTCTTGAGATTGAATGGCCAGCTTTAAGGAGAAGGAGGAGGCTGGATCTTTTCACATCATGTGTCAGCTATGAAGGCTACATATACGATGTTAGATTGAAAGTCCTAAGCCTGATGATCCAAAATATTTACATGCATATGAAATTTTAAATTATGGTATGGTAGGGTTTTTGTATTGGCGTGGCACACCTGTTTCTGGCTCTCACTTTGAGCAAGGAACAGGTAATTTCTGTCAGAATAAAGAAAATAGGCAACACACATTGGGTGCCTAACAGGACTACGCGTGAAAAGACAGGAGGGATCGTGAGCTTTTCTTCACCCATTGGATCGTGGAACGAGGATTAGGGCGCACTGGAGGATATACGCATTTCAGTCTATTGGGCCTTCCGGACCACCCGATGGTTTAAAGGTAGGCAGATACCTTTTATTTCTCATGTCTCTGCAGATTTCTTTTCCCTCGCATCTCTTTTGTGGCCCAGAAATGGAATACACATGTCATGTGTCCTTTTTTGTGTCAAAACATTTTACCTGATGCCAGGGAAGAAGACGCCTTTTGTAGTTCTTATTTTCGGATTGTCAAATTTTTTGGACCATTAGGCGGGCTCTGGAGATGGAATGGCCAGCTTTAAGGAGAAGGAGGAGGCTGGATCTTTTCACATCATGTGTCAGCTATGAAGACTTCATATATGATGTTAGATTGAAAGTCCTAAGCCTGATGATCCAAAATATTTACATGCATGTGAAATTTTTAATTATGGTTTGGGATGGTCTTTGTATTGGTGTGGCACACCTGTTTCTGGCTCTCAGTTTCAGCAAGGAACAGGTGATTTCTGTTAGAATAAAGACAATAGGCAACACACGGATGTCTATGAGGACTACGCTTGAAAAGACAGGAGCGATCGTGAGCTTTTCTTCACCCATTGGATCGTGGAGTGAGGATTAGGGCACACTGGAGTGGAGGATATACACACTTCAGACAATCGGGCCTTCCGGACCACACGATGGTTTAAAGTTAGTCAGATACCTTTTGTTTCTCATGTTTCTGCACATTTCTTTTTCCTATCATCTCTTTTGTGGCCCAGAAATGAAATACACATGTCATGTGTCCTTTTTTGTGTCACAACATTTTACCTGATGCCAGGGAAGAAAACACCTTTTTTAATTCTTATTTTTGGATTGTCAAATTTTTTGGACCATTAGGCGGGCTATGGAGATGGAATGGCCAGCTTTAAGGGGACGGAGGAGGCTGGATCTTTTAACATCATCAGTCAGCTATGAAGGCTACATATATGATGTTAGATTGAAAGTCCTAAGCCGGATGATCCAAAATATTTACATGCATGTGAAATTTTAAATTATGGAATGGTTGGGTTTTTGTACTGGCATTTCACACCTGTTTCTGGCTCTCACTTTAAGCAAGGAACAGGTCACTTCTGTTAGAATAAAGACAATAGGCAACACAGGTTGGATGCCTAGGAGGACTACGTGTGAAAAGACAGAAGGGATCGTGAGCTTTTCGTCACCCATTGGATTGTTGAACGTGGATTAGGGAGCACTGGAGGATATACGCATTTCAAAATATTGGACCTTCCGGATCACCTGATGGTTTAAAGGTAGGCAGAAACCTTTTATTTCTCATGTCTCTGTACATTTCTTTTTCCTAGCATCTCTTTTGTGGCCCAGAAATGAAATACACATGTTATGTGTCCTTTTTTGTGTCACAACATTTTACCTGATGCCAGGGAAGAAGACGCTTTTTTTAATTCTTATTTTTGGATTGTCAAATTTTTTGGACCATTAGGCGGGCTCTGGAGATGGAATGGCCAGCTTTAAGGGGACGGAGAGGCTGGATTTTTTAACATCATCAGTCAGCTATGAAGGCTACATATATGATGTTAGATTGAAAGTCCTAAGCCGATTGATCCAAAATATTTACATGCATGGAAAATTTAAAATATGGTATGGTAGGGTTTTTGTATTGGTGTTGCACACCTGTTTCTGGCTCTCACTTTGAGCAAGGAACTGGTCATTTCTGTTAGAATAAAGACAATAGGCAACACACGTTGGATGCCTAAGATGACTACACAAGAAAAAACAGGAGGGATCATGAGCTTTTCCTTTCCCATTGGATCGTGGAACGAGGATTAGGGCGCACTGGAGGATATACGCATTTCAAAATATTGGGCCTTCCGGATCACCTGATGGTTTAAAGGTAAGCAGATACCTTTTATTTCTCATGTCTCTGTATATTTCTTTTTCCTAGCATCTCTTTTGTGGCCCAGAAATGGAATACACATGTCATGTGTCCTTTTTTGTGTCACAACATTTTACCTGATGCCAGGGAAGAAGACGCCTTTTTTAATTCTTATTTTCGGATTGTCAAATTTTTTGGACCATTAGGCGGGCTCTGGAGATGGAATGGCCAGCTTTAAGGGGACGGAGGCTGGATTTTTTAACATCATCAGTCAGCTATGAAGGCTACATATATGATGTTAGATTGAAAGTCCTAAGCCGATTGATCCAAAATATTTACATGCATGGAAAATTTAAATTATGGTATGGTAGGGTTTTTGTATTGGTGTTGCACACCTGTTTCTGGCTCTCACTTTGAGCAAGGAACAGGTCATTTCTGTTAGAATAAAGACAATAGGCAACACACGTTGGATGCCTAAGATGACTGCACGTGAAAAGACAGGAGGGATCATGAGCTTTTCGTCACCCATTGGATCGTGGAACGAGGATTAGGGCGCACTGGAGTATATACACACTTCAGACTATCGGGCCTTCCGGACCACACTATGGTTTAAAGTTAGTCAGATACCTTTTGTTTCTCATGTCTCTGCACATTTCTTTTTCCTAGCATCTCCTTTGTGGCCCAGAAATGGAATACACATGTCATGTGTCCTTTTTTGTGTCACAACATTTTACCTGATGCCAGGGAAGAAGACCCTTTTTTTAATTCTTATTTTCGGATTGTCAAATTTTTTGGACCATTAGGCGGGCTCTGGAGATGGAATGGCCAGCTTTAAGGGGACGGAGGAGGCTGGATCTTTTAACATCATCAGTCAGCTATGAAGGCTACATATATGATGTTAGATTGAGAGTCCTAAGCCGGATGATCCAAAATATTTACATGCATGTGAAATTTTAAATTATGTTTTGGTAGGGTTTTTGTATTGGTGTTGCACACCTGTTTCTGGCTCTCACTTTGAGCAAGGAACAGGTCATTTCTGTTAGAATAAAGACAATAGGCAACACACGTTGGAAGACTAAGAGGACTACGCGTGAAAAGACAGGAGGGATCGTAGCTTTTCGTCACCCATTGGATCGTGGAACAAGGATTAGGGCGCACTGGAGGATATACACATTTCAAAATATTAAACCTTCCGGATCACCCGATGGTTTAAAGGTAGGCAGATACCTTTTATTTCTCATGTCTCTGTACATTTCTTTTTCCCAGCATCTCTTTTGTGGCCCAGAAATGGAATACACATGTCATGTGTCCTTTTCTGTGTCACAGCATTTTACTTGATGCCAGGAAAGAAGACCCCTTTTTATAATTCTTATTTTTGGATTGTTAAATTTTTTGGACCATTAGCGGGCTCTGGAGATGGAATGGCCAGCTTTAAGGGGAAGGAGGAGGCTGGATCTTTTAACATCATGTGTCAGCTATGAAGGTTACATATATGATGTTAGATTGAAAGTCCTAAGCCTGATGATCCAAAATTTTTATGTGCATATGAACTTTTCAATTATGGTATGGTAGGGTTTTTGTATTGGTGTTGCACACCTGTTTCTGGCTCTCACTTTGAGCAAGGAACAGGTCATTTCTGTTAGAATAAAGACAATAGACAACACACTTTGGATGCCTAAGAGGATTACGCGTGGAAAGACAGGAGGGATTGTGAGCTTTTCTTCACCTATTGGATCGTGGAACGAGGATTAGGGTGCACTGGAGGATATACGCACTTCAGACTATAGGGTTTTCCGGACCACCCGATGGTTTAAAGGTAGGCAGATACCTTTTGTTTCTCATGTCTCTGCACATTTCTTTTTCCTAGCATCTCTTTTGTGGCCCAGAAATGGAATACACATGTCATGTGTCCTTTTTTGTGTCACAACATTTTACCTGATGCCAGAGAAGAGGACGCCTTTTTTAATTCTTATTTTCGGATTGTCAAATTTTTTGGACCATTAGGCGGGCTCTGGAGATGGAATGGCCAGATTTAAGGGGACGGAGGAGGCTGAATCTTTTAACATCATCAGTCAGCTATGAAGGCTACATATATGATGTTAGATTGAAAGTCCTAAGCCTGATGATCCAAAATACTTACTTGCATGGGAAATTTTAAATTCTGGTATGGTAGGGTTTTTGTATTGGCGTGGCACACCTGTTTCTGCCTCTCAATTTGAGCAAGGAACAGGTAAATTCAGTTAGAGTAATGAAAATAGGCAACACACGTTGGATGCCTAGGAGGACTACGCGTGAAAAGACAGGAGGGATCATGAGCTTTTCTTCACCCATTGGATCGTAGAACGAGGATTAGGGTGCACTGGAGGATATACACATTTCAGGCTGTTGGGCCTTCTGGACCACCCAATGGTTTAAAGGTAGACAGAAACCTTTTATTCCTCATGTCTCTGAACATTTCTTTTCCCTAGCATCTAATTTGTGGCCCAGAAATGGAATACACATGTCATGTGTCCTTTTTTGTGTCACAACATTTTACCTGATGCCAGAGAAGAAGATCCCTTTTTTAATTTTTATTTTTGGATTGTCAAATTTTTTGGACCATTAGGCAGGCTCTGGAGATGGAATGACCAGCTTTAAGGGGAAGGAGGAGGCTGGATCTTTTAACATCATCATGTGTCAGCTATAAAGGCTTCATATATGATGTTAGATTGAAAGTCCTAAGCCTGATGATCCAAAATATTTACATGCATGTGAAATTTAAAATTATGGAATGGTAGGGTTTTTGTATTGGTGTTGCACACCTGTTTCTGGCTCTCACTTTGAGCAAGGAACAGGTCAATTCTGTTAAAATAAAGACAATAGGCAACACACGTTGGATGCCTAGGAGGACTACGTGCGGAAAAACAGGAGGGATCTGAGTTTTTCTTCACCCATTGGATCGTGGAGCGAGGATTAGGGCGCACTGGAGGATATACGCACCTCAGATTATTGGGCCTTCTGGACCACCTAATGGTTAAAAGGTAGGCAGATACCTTTTATTTCTCATGTCTCTGCACATTTCTTTTTCCTAGCATCTCATTTGTGGCCCAGAAATGGAATACACATGTCATGTGTCCTTTTTTGTGTCAAAACATTTTACCTGATGTCAGGGAAGAAGACCCCTTTTTTTATTCTTTTTTTTTGGATTGTCAAATTTTTTGGACCATTAGGCGGGCTCTGGAGATGAAATGGCCAGCTTTAAGGGGAAGGAGAAGGCTAGATCTTTTAACATCATCAGTCAGCTATGAAGGCTTCATATATGATGTTAGATTGAAAGTCCTAAGCCTGATGATCCAAAATATTTACATGCATGTGAAATTTAAAATTCTGGTATGGTAGGGTTTTTGTATTGGCGTGGCACACCTGTTTCTGGCTCTCAATTTGAGCAAGGAACAGGTAATTTCTGTAAGAATAAAGACAATAGGCAACACACGTTGGATGCCTAGGAGGACTACGCGTGAAAAGACAGGAGGGATCGTGAGCTTTTCTTCACCCATTGGATCGTGGAGCGAGGATTAGGGCGCACTGGAGGACATACGCACTTCAGACTATTGGGCCTTCTGGACCACCTAATGGTTAAAAGGTAGGCAGATACCTTTTATTTCTCATGTCTCTGCACATTTTTTTTATTCCTAGCATCTCTTTTGTGGCCCAGAAATGGAATACACATGTCAAGTGTCCTTTTTGTGTCACAACATTTTACCTGATGCCAGAGAAGAAGACCCCTTTATAATTCTTACTTTTGGGTTATCAAATTTTTTGGACCATTAGGCGGGCTCTGGAGATGGAATGGCCAGCTTTAAGGGGACGGAGGAGGCTGGATCTTTTAACATCATCAGTCAGCTATGAAGGCTACATATATGATGTTAGATTGAAAGTCCTAAGCCTGATGATCCAAAAAATGTACATGCATGTGAAATTTAAAATTCTGGTATGGTAGGGTTTTTGTATTGGCGTGGCACACCTGTTTCTGGCTTTAAATTTGAGCAAAGAACAGGTCATTTCTGTTAGAACAAAGAAAATAGGCAACACATGTTGGATGCCTAAGAGGACTACGCGTGAAAAGACAGGGATGCCAGGGAAGAAGACCCCTTTTTTAATTCTTATTTTTGGATTGTCAAATTTTTTGGACCATTAGGCGGGCTCTGGAGATGGAATGGCCAGCTTTAAGGGGAAGGAGGAGGCTGGATCTTTTAACATCATGTGTCAACTATGAAGGCTTCATATATGATGTTAGATTGAAAGTCCTAAGCCTGATGATCCAAAATATTTACATGTATGGGAAATTTTAAATTCTGGCATGGTAGGGTTTTTGTAATGGCGTGGCACACCTTTTTCTGGCTCTCACTTTGAGCAAGGAACAGGTAATCTCTGTTAGAATAAAGACAATAGACAACACACGTTGGATGCCTAGAAGGAGTACGCGTGAAAAGACAGGAGGGATCTGAGCTTTTCTTCACCCATTGGATCGTGGAACGAGGATTAGGGCGCAGTGGAGGATATACGCACTTCAGACTATTGGGACTTCCGGACCACCCGATGGTTTAAAGGTAGGCAGATACCTTTTATTTCTCATGTCTCTGTACATTTCTCTTTCCTAGCATCTCTTTTGTGGCCCATAAATGGAATACACATGTCATGTGTCCTTTTTTGTGTCACAACATTTTACCTGATGCCAGGGAAGAAGACCCCTTTTTTAATTCTTATTTTTGGATTGTCAAATTTTTTGGACCATTAGGCGGGCTCTGGAGATGGAATGGCCAGCTTTTAGGGGAAGGAGGAGGCTGGATCTTTTAACATCATCATGTGTCAGCTATGAAGGCTTCATATATGATGTTAGATTGAAAGTCCTAAGCCTGATGATCCAAAATATTTACATGCATGGGAAATTTTAAATTATGGTTTGGTAGGGTTTTTGTATTGGTGTTGCACACCTGTTTCTGGCTCTCACTTTCAGCAAGGAACAGGTCAATTCTGTTAGAATAAAGACAATAGGCAACACATGTTGGATGCCTAAGAGGACTACACGTGAAAAGACAGGAGGGATCGTGAGCTTTTCTTCACCCATCTTCACCGCACTGGAGGATATACGCACTTCAGACTATTGGGCCTTCCGGACCACCCGATGGTTCAAAGGTAGGCAGATACCTTTTATTTCTTATGTCTCTGTACATTTCTTTTTCCTATCATCTCTCTTGTGGCCCAGAAATGGAATACACATGTCATGTGTCCTTTTTTGTGTCACAACATTTTACCTTTATTATTTTTCAAAAAAGACATAACAGGAAAATGTCAGGTACATATTATGCAGTAAAATTTTACAGGAATAATACAACTGTAAGTCAAGGTTTGCCCCGTAGGGTATTAACAGATTAAACTTTCCATTAGCATACCAGGAGGCCAGGCCTGACAGTATGATGTATACATAATATTAAAACAATAAACAAGGGAGGCATCAACAGTACGCCTACTCGGTCTAGGGGAGTGGGGGGGGGTACAGACAAAAGACGCCCAAACGTACTCACCATGACAACAATTAACACTTAGGTAAAAAACAAAAGGGGGTAACCACATCATTCTCCCTCTCCTGCCCGTTCTTCTATCCAGACGCGATCCCATCGTTCTCAGGTTTTATCAAATAATGGGATACGATTGTTCAAGGAGGCAGTCAAATATTCCATACTGCGGGTTTCCCTTACCCTAGAGAGAAGGTCCATTCGGGAAGGGGGGGCTTGCCTTTTCCAGAATTGCGCTATCAAGCACCTCGCAGCTGTGAGGATGTGTAGGCTCAGTTTAGTAGCCATGGGCTGAGGAGAGATATTCAATAGATAAAACAGTGGAGAGAGTGGAATATCCACCGCTACGACCTCCCGGAGGAGAGCCTTCACCTCCTGCCAAAAGGGCTACACAAGTGGACATGTCCAAAAGATGTGTTGAAGGGTTCCCCCAGCTGAGCCACATCGCCAGCATAAGTCCGGCGTCTCTGGAAATAACCTTTGCAACAAGGACGGGGTATGATACCACTGCAACATCAGCTTGTACTGATTCTCCTTATGTGTAGCACATAAGGAGGTTTTCGCCGCCCTATGCCAGATCAATTGCCATGTATCCTGTGTTATTGGTCCCCCCACTATGCTCTCCCACTTAGCCATGTACGGGTGTGCGATAGGCTCATCTGAGCTTGGGTGCAATAGTATCATATAGATATCTGAAATAAGGCCAGAAGTGTGGGTAGCGGTTTTACATATATGCTCAAACATGGTGGGCATAGAGACCGTTTCAGTACTATCCAGGGATTGTAAGAAGTGTCTAATGCGGATATAGTGGAGATTGGCCGTATGCGGGAGGTGAAATTTATCTTGTAAAGTGGCAAAGGGCAAAATTTTCCTATCCCGGTAGTCTACGATATCTGCAAACCTAAATAATCCCTTTTCATGCCAGGGCTTGATTTCCTGTCCAACTCCAGCCAGCTGCATATATGGGGTGTGTAAGAAAGATTGCATAGGAGAACATTTAGATACCAGTGGGAACCATACTTTTATTGTGAAAGAAATTGGGCCTAATTGAGGGTTGGGCAACGCGGGCGCCTCTTTAGGCCAGAGATAGGAGTTAGGGTGAAAAGGGGCCAACCATAGCTTCTCTATCTCCATCCACTTAGAAAATGCCAGCAAGGTGGACCATGCTGGAATACGCCGTAAATGAGTTGCCCAGTAGTACCTGGTTATATCTGGCACCGAAAGTCCACCCTTAGATTTGTGGGAGATTAAGACCGTCTTAGAGATCCTGTGCCTCTTTTTTGCCCAAATAAAATGTAGTATGGATGCTTGTAGGGACTTCAAAGCACCCAACGGCACCGGCACTGGTAGCGTTTCAAAAAGGTATAGCAGCTTAGGCAGGATGGTCATTTTAACCGCTGCTATCCGTCCAAAAAGGGAGAGGGGGAGACTATTCCAGTTATCGAGTAGAGTCCTTATTTCCCGAAAGCTACTAGGGAAGTTCTGCCCATACAGTGTATTGTATGAGGGGGTTAGGAGTATCCCTAGATACTTAATGGCATCGGCTTTCCAGTTGTATTTGAAGGTGGCTTTTAGTTGGTCTACCAGTGGTTGTGGAAGGTTAAGAGGCAGGGCCTCAGTCTTTGAAGTGTTCACCTTGTATCCAGAAAGGCGGCCATACTGTTGTAACCGCACCTGTAGATTGGGTAAAGAGATTAGGGGCTGAGTTAGAGTGAGTAGGATATCATCTGCGAATAAATACAATTTAAATTCCTTATCTCTAACCATAATACCCCGAATATTAGGGTCCTGCCGGATGATGGAGGCCAAAGGTTCAATGCAAAGTATAAACAGGAGAGGAGAGAGTGGGCAGCCCTGGCGCGTACCGTTCCTTATCCGCAGAGGTGGGGAAGACGCATGTGGGAGCTTGATTTCAGCTGTGGGGTTTGAATATAACCCCCTCAAAGCCTGGAGAAAGGGACCCTTTATTCCTATATGTTCTAACACCTGAAACATGAAAGGCCAGCTGAGGCGGTCAAACGCCTTTTCCGCATCTAAACTGAGGATCAGGGCCTGGTCACTTTGTTTGTTAACTACGTCTATAAGATCAATTGTTCTCCTTGTGTTGTCGCCACCTTGTCGACCTGATACAAAGCCCACCTGGTCCTTATGGATTACCTGAGGGATCCACTGGATCAGGCCGTTGGCCAACAGTTTTGTAAATATCTTTAAATCCGCATTCAAAAGTGCAATCGGCCGATAGTTGGCACAATCAGTTGCATCTTTCCCGGGCTTGGGGATAAGAGTGATGTAAGAATGAGTAAAAGTGGTAGGCATAGGTTCACCTTGCAAGAACGCATTAAACACTTTTGTCATGTAGGGCAACAACACAGGGGAGAAGGTTTGATAGTATAGATATGTTAGCCCATCTGGGCCCGGGGATTTCCCAGTAGGCATCCCTTTTATCACTTCCTCTATCTCTTCCAGCATTAATTCTGAGCTAAGTGACTCAATAGCTTCTGAAGGGAGTCCGGGAAGTGAGCAGGAGTTCAAAAAATCTACCAGCAATGTTTTTCTAAGATCCTCATCCAAAGGTAGGGTGTTTGGTAGAGAATACAATTTGGAGTAGAAATCTTGGAAGCGTGAGGCGATTTCCCTTGGGTCATGAAGCATGTTTCCCCCAGAATCCCGTATAATATGGGGGGTTTGATGGTCCCTCTTCTCTCTCAGTTGTTTCGCTAGAAGGGAATGGTGTTTGTTCGCCTGCTCGTAATATCTTTGCCTAGTAAACACTAATAGCTTCTCTACCGTTTGGGTTTGGACCTCTCGCAACTGTTCCCTAGTCTCAATTAGCTGTTGGAGTCTCCTCCTAGTTGGCTTAGCTAACAAAGCTGCCTCTTGCTTACCTATCTCCTTTCTCAATTCCTTTTCCAAGTGGGTCCTATTCCTTTTTAATCTAGTTCCCTGCTCTATGCAATGACCTCGAAAGACCGCCTTATGCGCCTCCCACATTATAGGGATAGAGGGAATGGAGTCCGCGTTTAGCTGAAAATATTCCTTTAATGCCCCATTCAGCTCTTCCTTGATCAGGGGCTTTTTAAGCAGGGATTCATTCAGGCGCCAGTGACATACCCTAGTTGTAGAGGGGCCCTCTCTAAGCTTCAAAAAAACTGGTGCAGGGTCTGACCATGATATGTCCCCCACCATTTGCAAAAATTGTATGTCTCCAAACCAGTAGTCAATACGGGTATGGGTGCCATGTGGGGCAGAGTAAAAAGTAAACGAGCGGTCACCCGGGTTACCCACTCTCCATAAGTCGTACAAAGCAAATCTCCTTATGACTCTACGAAAAGCCGCTGAAATAGTGTTCTGTGATCTAGTGGTGGGGTTAGAGCCAATTGCTAGCCGGTCCATGTTTTCTGAGAAAATAACATTGAAGTCCCCTCCAATCAGTAAGGGTGCTGGTGGAAATTTAGTTAATTTATTCAGGACTTTAGTGACAAAGCGAACCTGGGAAGTGTTAGGGGCGTAGATGTTGCATAAGAGTACAGGTGAGCCGAACATTTTACCTTGAACAAGGAGAAAGCGACCCATGGGGTCTGACGTCACAGAGTCAGGCACAATGGGGCACGAGGTTGAGAACAGGATCGCCACACCCGCTTTCTTATTATCCGTGGATGCCATGAAAGAAACCGGATAAAGGTGTCTAGCAAAATTAAAATTCCCAGTAGCGTCATAATGTGTCTCCTGCAAAAACACCACATCCGCCCTACTTCTCTTCAGTTCGTTAAGCATAAGTCACCGCTTACAAGCTGAATTAAGCCCCTTCACGTTCAATGTTAGGAGCTGAACCATGATGAGCTAACTAACTGATAACCTTGGGTAGGATGTGCTGTGCGCTCCTGCGTGATGCGCGCCCAAGTAGCTTCTAATCTGGGGGGGGGGGGGAGGTGAGAGGGGGAGAACTGTATGCAGTTTTTGCGACCAAGCTCTGGTGTGGGGAGGAGGGAACGTATGTGACCCAAAGGCGACAGGAACAGTAGGGATAAAGGACAAGGAGTATGACAAAAAGGGGGGGGGGACAAGACTCGCACACAACAAGACAAACAGTCAATAAAGGTAAACAGTCAACAGGTAAAAAGAAAAATCAAGAAAGTAAGAAGAAAACAAGGATAAAATCCTAATACTATAACCAGGGAAAGGGGAAACCTCCTGACCCTAGTGCGGGTCTGTCCAGCCGGTCTACCCCTCAAGTGGGGGAGTATAGTCGGCTGACCTGAATTCACCACCTCCTGTAGAAACCCTAGGCCAGGGTCAGAGGGCAGGATTCAGAAAAGACCCACCTAGTAGGGATAACGTGGCAATGGAACCTCTTTTTAAAACAGAAAATGAAAATTACTTCCAATTTAATACTACACAAGGTAGAGTACTATTGATATACCACAAACTATCAAGAACTTAACCCCGGTACCATAGTGCACATTACAATCTAGTTTACGAAAGAGGGGAAGGAAACCCTGAATACGTGCACACATAAGACTCCCTTCAAACAAGCAAATACAGTAACTTTAAAGGATATACATCCGGCGGGCATTCTCCACTAATCATATGAGTCCTGGGATGGGGCTCTACTTCGTGGTCTTCGCCTTTTTTGCTGCTGTTGGCTCCTATTCTGCATCTGGCGCAACGGAGGGGGAGAACCTTCGAAATCGTCCAGTCGTGGAGTCGGGATGTGCCAGATCTCACAGAATTCCTGTAGCTCCTCAATCACAGAAAGCGTTGCCGTTATGCCATCCTTAGTAGCAGACAGGGCAAAAGGAAAGTTCCAGCGGTGTCGTTTTCACGTAGAACATCTAGCAACGGTCGTAATATCCGCCTCTTCTGCAGAGTGATCCCAGAGAGATCCTGGTAGAGCTGTATAGCATCACCATTGAAGTTAAAATTCTTGTTTTTCCTCGCAGCAGACATGAGGCGTTCTTTTAACTCAAAGTCATGCACACAACAGATAACGTCCCGTGGGTTTCCTCCCGATGCCTTAGGTTTCAAAGCTCTATTAGCTCTATCAAGCTTCACCTGAGTATCCGGCTCCCCAAGTAGCGTTGAGAAAAGTGCTTGTAGTGTAGCCCGAACCTCTTCCTTACCCTCCACCTCAGATATGCCTCTCACCCGAATATTGTTACGTCTTCCTCTGTTATCAAGGTCTTCCAGGTGTCTGGCTATTTCTCGTAGCGTAACAGATTGAGAATGTAAGGCATGTTGCGTTTGCGATATCTGACGCCTTGAGTCTGCCTGCTCAGCTTCTAGGTTATCAATTTTCTGCGTCATACACTGTATATCACGTCGAACCTCTGAAATTTCAGATTTGAAAGTCTCTTTGACTTCAGTGATTAAAGACTTAAAGTCCTCCTTAGTAGGCAGGTTCTGGAAATGGGCACGCCAATATGATTCTGATGTCGGTGGTCCCTTATCTGCTATAGTGTCCATACTGTATTGCTCAGGTGATGGTACCCACTCTGGGGAGGGCGCTGCATAGCAGGTGAAGGTGGGGGTAGCACTCAGCTCATCCTCAGGTAGTTGTGACCTGGGGATATACGGGACCCCAGGGACAAATTCCCCTGGCTGTGATAGTTGGGGGGATCTTAGGGGGAGACCCCTAGAACGTTGCCCCTGCCCTCCGTTGTCTTCCTGCCCCATTTCTATAGGGCTTGGCTCTTTCTCTGGGGGCTGTGATTGAGGTGAGGCGCCACTGTGAGTATTCTCACCTACATTGTGGCGCTGCTGAAGTCCCTGGTCTGGGGTCTGTGGGGAGGCTGCTTTAGTTTGGTGCTGCTGCGCCACAGGGGAGCCTCGCTGTTTGCTAGGCTGAGCGCCAAGATGGCGTCCAGGCGCAGCCTGCAGCGTGGCGGGATCGTGGCGCCCGGCATGCGGGAGCGGTGCGGCGGTTGCCGGAGGACCGCGCTTACCCGCTGCTGGTGTGGGAGCCATGGGAAGCGTCTCGGAGGTCCGTGTCAGAGTCTTCGTCGGGCCACCGGCTTTCCTGCTGGATCGCGGGTCCGCGCCGACAGTGACGGTGGAGCGGAGGAAGCGGGTGAGTAAAGTTTCGCCCGCCCGGGCGATATCCTGGGATCCTTGGGTCTTCGTTCCCCTTCTGGGGGTTTTTTTAACTTTGGGGGCCAGGGTAGCTCCCCTCCTTCCTAGCGAAATGGGCACCGGGATTGCAGAGCTCTTCTAGCGTGCGGCCATTAGCTCCAGGGTCCAGCCACGCCCCCAGAAGACCCCTTTTTTAATTCTTATTTTTGGATTGTGAAATTTTTTGGACCATTAGGCAGGCTCTGGAGATGGAATGGCCAGCTTTGAGGGGAAGGAGGAGGCTGGATCTTTTAACATCATCAGTCAGCTATGAAGGCTACATATATGATGTTAGATTGAAAGTCCTAAGCCTGATGATCCAAAATATTTACATGCATGTGAAATTTAAAATTATGGTATGGTAGGGTTTTTGTATTGGCATGGCACACCTGTTTCTGCCTCTCAATTTGAGCAAGGAACAGGTCAATTCTGTTAGAATAAAGACAATAGGCAACACATGTTGGATGCCTAAGAGGACTACACGTGAAAAGACAGGAGGGATCGTGAGCTTTTCTTCACCCATTGGATCGTAGAGCGAGGATTAGGGCGCACTGGAGGATATACGCACTTCAGACTATTGGGCCTTCCGGACCACCCGATGGTTTAAAGGTAGGCAGAAACTTTTTATTTCTCATGTCTCTACTTTTCTTTTTCCTAGCATCTCTTTTGTGGCCCAGAAATGGAATACACATGTCATGTGTCCTTTTTTTGTGTCACAACATTTTACCTGATGCCAGGGAAGAAGACCCCTTTATAATTCTTATATTTGGATTGTCAAATTTTTTGGACCATTAGGCGGGCTCTGGAGATGGAATGGCCAGCTTTAAGGGGAAGGAGGAAGCTGGATCTTTTAACATCATCAGTCAGCTATGAAGGCTTCATATATGATGTTAGCTTAAAAGTCCTAAGCCTTATGATCCAAAATATTTACATGCATGTGAAATTTCTAATTATGGTATGTTAGGGTTTTTGTATTGGCATTGCACACCTGTTTCTGGCTCTCACTTTGAGCAAGGAACAAGTAATTTCTGTTGGAATAAAGACAATAGGCAACAGACGTTGGATGTCTAGGAGGACGACGCGTGAAAAGACAGGGATGCCAGGGAAGAAGACCCCTTTTTTAATTCTTATTTTTGGATTGTGAAATTTTTTGGATCCTTAGGCAGGCTCTGGAGATGGAATGGAATGGCCAGCTTTTAGGGGAAGGAGGAGGCTGGAACTTTTCACATCATGTGTCAGCAATGAAGGCTTCATATATGATGTTAGATTGAAAGTACTAAGCCTGATGATCCAAAATATTTACATGCATGGGAAATTTTAAATTATGGTTTGGTAGGGTTTTTGTATTGGTGTTGCACACCTGTTTCTGGCTCTCACTTTGAGCAAGGAACAGGTCATTTCTGTTAGAATAAAGACAATAGGCAACACATGTTGGATGCCTAAGAGGACTACACGTGAAAAGACAGGAGGGATCGTGAGCTTTTCTTCACCCATTGGATCGTAGAGCGAGGATTAGGGCGCACTGGAGGATATACGCACTTCAGACTATTGGGCCTTCCGGACCACCCGATGGTTTAAAGGAAGGCAGAAACTTTTTATTTCTCATGTCTCTACTTTTCTTTTTCCTAGCATCTCTTTTGTGGCCCAGAAATGGAATACACATGTCATTTGTCCTTTTTTGTGTCACAACATTTTACCTGATGCCAGGGAAGAAGACCCCTTTTTTAATTCTTATTTTTGGATTGTCAAATTTTTTGGACCATTAGGCGGGCTCTGGAGATGGAATGGCCAGCTTTAAGGGGATGGAGGAGGCTGGATCTTTTCACATCATGTGTCCGCTATGAAGGCTTCATATATTATGTTAGATTGAAAGTCCTTAGCCTGATGATCCAAAATATTTACATGCATGTGAAATTTTAAATTATGGTTTGGTAGGGTTTTTGTACTGGCATTTCACACCTGTTTCTGGCTCTCACTTTGAGCAAGGAACAGGTAATCTCTGTTAGAATAAAGACAATAGGCAACACACGTTGGATGCCTAGGAGGACTACGTGTGAAAAGACAGGAGGGATCGTGAGCTTTTCCTCACCCATTGGATTGTTGAACGTGTATTAGGGAGCACTGGAGGATATACGCATTTCAAAATATTGGGCCTTCCGGATGAACCGATGGTTTAAAGGTAAGCAGATACCTTTTATTTCTCATGTCTCTGTACATTTCTTTTTCCTAGCATCTCTTTTGTGGCCCAGAAATGGAATACACATGTCATGTGTCCTTTTTTGTGTCACAACATTTTACCTGATGCCAGAGAAGAAGAAGCCTTTTTTAATTCTTATTTTTGGATTGTCAAATTTTTTGGATGATTAGGCGGGCTCTGGAGATGGAATGGCCAGCTTTAAGGGGAAGGAGGAGGCTGGATCTTTTAACATCATCAGTCAGCTATGAAGGCTACATATATGATGTTAGATTGAGAGTCCTAAGCCGGATGATCCAAAATATTTACATGCATGTGAAATTTTAAATTATGGTTTGGTAGGGTTTTTGTATTGGTGTTGCACACCTGTTTCTGGCTCTCACTTTGAGCAAGGAACAGGTCATTTCTGTTAGAATAAAGACAATAGGCAACACACGTTGGAAGCCTAAGAGGACTACGCGTGAAAAGACAGGAGGGATCGTAGCTTTTCGTCACCCATTGGATCGTGGAACAAGGATTAGGGCGCACTGGAGGATATACACATTTCAAAATATTAAACCTTCCGGATCACCCGATGGTTTAAAGGTAGGCGGATACTTTTTATTTCTCATGTCTCTGTACATTTCTTTTTCCCAGCATCTCTTTTGTGGCCCAGAAATGGAATACACATGTCATGTGTCCTTTTCTGTGTCACAGCATTTTACTTGATGCCAGGAAAGAAGACCCCTTTTTTAATTCTTATTTTTGGATTGTTAAATTTTTTGGACCATTAGCGGGCTCTGGAGATTGAATGGCCAGCTTTAAGGGGAAGGAGGAGGCTGGATCTTTTAACATCATGTGTCAGCTATGAAGGTTACATATATGATGTTAGATTGAAAGTCCTAAGCCTGATGATCCAAAATTTTTACATGCATGTGAAAATTCAAATTATGGAATGGTAGGGTTTTTGTATTGGTGTTCCACACCTGTTTCTGGCTCTCACTTTGAGCAAGGAACTGGTCATTTCTGTTAGAATAAAGACAATAGGCAATACACATTGGATGCCTAAGAGGAGTACGCGTGATAAAACAGGCGGGATCCTGAGCTTTTCTTCACCCATTGGTGGTGGAGCGAGGATTAGGGTGCACTGGAGGATATACGCACTTCAGACTATTGGGCCTTCCGGACGACCCGATGGTTTAAAGGTAGGCAGATAGCTTTTATTTCTCATGTCTCTGCACATTTCTTTTTCCTAGCATCTCTTTTGTGGCCCAAAAAATGGAATACACATGTCATGTGTCCTTCTTTGCGTCCCACAATTTTACCTGATGCCAGGGAAGAAGACCCCTTTTTTCATTCTTATTTTTGGATTGTCAATTTTTTGGACCATTAGGCATGCTCTGGAGATGGAATGGTCAGCTTTAAGGGGAAGGAGGAGGCTGGATCTTTTAACATCATGTGTCAGCAATGAAGGCTTCATATATGATGTTAGATTGAAAGTCCTAAGCCTGATGATCCAAAATATTTACATGCATGTGAAAATTCAAATTCTGGTATGGAAGGGTTTTTGTATTGGTGTTGCACACCTGTTTCTGGCTCTCACTTTGAGCAAGGAACAGGTCATTTCTGTTAGAATAAAGACAATAGGCAACACACGTTGGATGCCTTGGAAGACTACATGTGAAAAGACAGGAGGAATCGTGAGCTTTTCTTCACCCATTGGATCGTGGAGCGAGGATTAGGGCGCACTGGAGGATATACGCACTTCAGACTATTGGGCCTTCCGGACGACCCGATGGTTTAAAGGTAGGCAGATACCTTTTATTTCTCATGTCTCTGCACATTTCTTTTTCCTGGCATCTCTTTTGTGGCCCAGAAATGGAATACACATGTCATGTGTCCATCTTTGTGTCACATCATTTTACCTGATGCCAGGGAAGAAGACCCCTTTTTTAATTCTTATTTTTGGATTGTCAAATTTTTTGGACCATTAGGCGGGCTCTGGAGATGGAATGGCCAGCTTTAAGGGGAAGGAGGAGGCTGGATCTTTTCACATCATGTGTCAGCTATGAAGGCTACATATATGATGTTAGATTGAAAGTCCTAAGCCTGATGATCCAAAATATTTACATGCATGTGAAATTTTAAATTATGGTATGATAGGGTTTTTGTATTGGTGTTGCACACCTGTTGCTGGCTCTGACATTGAGCAAGGAACAGGTAATTTCTGTTAGAATAAAGACAATAGGCAACACACGTTGGATGCCTAAGAGGACTACGCGTGAAAAGACAGGAGGGATCGTGAGGTTTTCTTCACCCATTGGATCGTGGAGCGAGGATTAGGGCGCACTGGAGGATATACGCACTTCAAACTGTTGGGCCTTCCGGACCACCCAATGGTTTAAAGGTAGGCAGATACCTTTTATTTCTCATGTCTCTGCACATTTCTTTTTCCTGGCATCTCTTTTGTGGGCCAGAAATGGAATACACATGTCATGTGTCCTTTTTGTGTCACAACATTTTACCTGATGCCAGGGAAGAAGACCCCTTTTTTTATTCTTATTTTTGGATTGTCAAATTTTTTGGACCATTAGGCGGGCTCTGGAGATGGAATGGCCAGCTTTAAGGGGACGGAGGAGGCTGGATCTTTTAACATCATGTGTCAGCTATGAAGGCTTCATATATGATGTTAGATTGAAAGTCCTAAGCCTGATGATCCAAAATATTTACATTCATGTGAAATTTTAATTTATGGTATGGTAGGGTTTTTGTACTGGCGTGGCACACCTGTTTCTGGCTCTCACTTTCAGCAAGGAACTGGTAAATTCTGTTAAAATAAAGACAATAGGCAATACACGTTGGATGCCTAAGAGGACTACTCGTGAAAAGACAGGCTGGATCGTGAGCTTTTCTTCAACCATTGGTGGTTGGAGCGAGGATTAGGGCGCACTGGAGGATACACGCACTTCAGACTGTTGGGCTTTCCGACCACCCAATGGTTTAAAGGTAGGCAGATAGCTTTTATTTCTCATGTCTCTACACATTTCTTTTTCCTGGCATCTCTTTTGTGGTCCAGAAATGGAATACACATGTCATGTGTCCTTTATGTGTCACAACATTTTACCTGATGCCAGGGAAGAAGACCCCTTTTTTAATTCTTATTTTTGGATTGTCAAATTTTTTGGACCATTAGGCGGGCTCTGGAGATGGAATGGCCAGCTTTAAGGGGAAGGAGGAGGCTGGATCTTTTCACATCATGTGTCAGCTATGAAGGCTACATATATGATGTTAGATTGAAAGTCCTAAGCCTGATGATCCAAAATATTTACATGCATGTGAAATTTTAATTTATGGTATGGTAGGGTTTTTGTATTGGCGTGGCACACCTGTTTCTGGCTCTCACTTTCAGCAAGGAACAGGTAATTTCTGTTACAATAAAGACAATAGGCAACACACGTTGGATGCCTAAGAGGACTACGCGTGAAAAGACAGGATGGATCGTGAGCTTTTCTTCACCCTTTGGATCGTGGAGCAAGGATTAGGGCGCACTGGAGGATATACGCACTTTAGACTATTGGGCTTCCCGGACGACCCGATGGTTTAAAGGTAGGCAGAAACCTTTTATTTCTCATGTCTCTGCACATTTCTTTTTCCTAGCATCTCTTTTGTGGCCCAGAAATGGAATACACATGTCATGTGTCCTTTTTGTGTCACAACATTTTACCTGATGCCAGGGAAGAAGACCCCTTTTTTAATTCTTATTTTTGGATTGTCAAATTTTTTGGACCATTAGGCGGGCTCTGGAGATGGAATGGCCAGCTTTAAGGGGAAGGAGGAGGCTGGATCTTTTAACATCATCAGTCAGCTATGAAGGCTTCATATATGATGTTAGATTGAAAGTCCTAAGCCTGATGATCCAAAATATTTACATTCATGTGAAATTTTAAATTATGGAATGGTTGGGTTTTTGTATTGGTGTTGCACACCTGTTTCTGGCTCTCACTTTGAGCACAGAACAGGTCATTTTTGTTAGTATAAAGACAATAGTCAACACATGTTGGATGCCTAAGAGGACTACACGTCAAAAAACAGGAGGGATCGTGAGCTTTTCTTCACCCATTGGATCGTGGAGCGAGGATTAGGGCGCACTGGAGGATATACGCACTTCAGACAATTGGGCCTTCCGGACGACCCGATGGTTTAAAGGTAGGCAGATAGCTTTTATTTCTCATGTCTCTGCACATTTCTTTTTCCTAGCATCTCTTTTGTGGCCCAGAAATGGAATACACATGTCATGTGTCCTTTTTGTGTCACAACATTTTACCTGATGCCAGGGTAGAAGACCCCTTTTTTAATTCTTATTTTTGGATTGTCAAATTTTTTGGACCATTAGGCGGGCTCTGGAGATGGAATGGCCAGCTTTAAGGGGAAGGAGGAGGCTGGATCTTTTCACATCATGTGGCAGCTATGAAGGCTTCATATATGATGTTAGATTGAAAGTCCTAAGCCGGATGATCCAAAATATTTACATGCATGTGAAATTTTAAATTATGGAATGGTTGGGTTTTTGTATTGGCGTGGCACACCTGTTTCTGGTTCTCACTTTGATCACGGAACAGGTCATTTTTGTTAGTATAAAGACAATAGTCAACACATGTTGGATGCCTAAGAGGACTACGCGTCAAAAAATAGGAGGGATCATGAGCTTTTCTTCACCCATTGGATCGTGGAGCGAGGATTAGGGCGCACTGGAGGATATACGCACTTCAGACTATTGGGCCTTCCGGACGACCCGATGCTTTAAAGGTAGGCAGATACCTTTTATTTCTCATGTCCCTGCACATTTCTTTTTCCTAGCATCTCTTTTGTGGCCCAGAAATGGAATACACATGTCATGTGTCCTTTTTTGTGTCACAACATTTTACCTGATGCCAGGGAAGAAGACTCCTTTTTTAATTCTTATTTTTGGATTGTCAAATTTTTTGGACCATTAGGCAGGCTCTGGAGATGGAATGGCCAGCTTTAAGGGGAAGGAGGAGGCTGGATCTTTTCACATCATGTGTCAGCTATGAAGGCTTCATATATGATGTTAGATTGAAAGTCCTAAGCCGGATGATCCAAAATATTTACATTCATGTGAAATTTTAATTTATGGTATGGTAGGGTTTTTGTATTGGTGTTGCACACCTGTTTCTGGCTCTCACTTTCAGCAAGGAACAGGTAATTTCTGTTACAATAAGGACAATAGGCAATACACGTTGGATGCCTAAGAGGACTACTCGTGAAAAGACAGGAGGGATCGTGAGCTTTTCTTCACCCATTGGTGGTGGAGCGAGGATTAGGGCGCACTGGAGGATATACGCACTTCAGACTGTTGGGCTTTCCTACCACCCAATGGTTTAAAGGTAGGCAGATAGCTTTTATTTCTCATGTCTCTGCACATTTCTTTTTCCTAGCATCTCTTTTGTGGCCCAGAAATGGAATACACATGTCATGTGTCCTTTTCTGTGTCACAACATTTTACCTGATGCCAGGGAAGAAGACCCCTTTTTTAATTCTTATTTTTGGATTGTCAAATTTTTTGGACCATTAGGCAGGCTCTGGAGATGGAATGGCCAGCTTTAAGGGGAAGGAGGAGGCTGGATCTTTTCACATCATGTGTCAGCTATGAAGGCTTCATATATGATGTTAGATTGAAAGTCCTAAGCCTGATGATCCAAAATATTTACATGCATGTGAAATTTTAAATTATGGAATGGTTGGGTTTTTGTATTGGCGTGGCACACCTGTTTCTGGTTCTCACTTTGATCACGGAACAGGTCATTTTTGTTAGTATAAAGACAATAGTCAACACATGTTGGATGCCTAAGAGGACTACGCGTCAAAAAATAGGAGGGATCATGAGCTTTTCTTCACCCATTGGATCGTGGAGCGAGGATTAGGGCGCACTGGAGGATATACGCACTTCAGACTATTGGGCCTTCCGGACGACCCGATGCTTTAAAGGTAGGCAGATACCTTTTATTTCTCATGTCCCTGCACATTTCTTTTTCCTAGCATCTCTTTTGTGGCCCAGAAATGGAATACACATGTCATGTGTCCTTTTTTGTGTCACAACATTTTACCTGATGCCAGGGAAGAAGACTCCTTTTTTAATTCTTATTTTTGGATTGTCAAATTTTTTGGACCATTAGGCAGGCTCTGGAGATGGAATGGCCAGCTTTAAGGGGAAGGAGGAGGCTGGATCTTTTCACATCATGTGTCAGCTATGAAGGCTTCATATATGATGTTAGATTGAAAGTCCTAAGCCGGATGATCCAAAATATTTACATTCATGTGAAATTTTAATTTATGGTATGGTAGGGTTTTTGTATTGGTGTTGCACACCTGTTTCTGGCTCTCACTTTCAGCAAGGAACAGGTAATTTCTGTTACAATAAGGACAATAGGCAATACACGTTGGATGCCTAAGAGGACTACTCGTGAAAAGACAGGAGGGATCGTGAGCTTTTCTTCACCCATTGGTGGTGGAGCGAGGATTAGGGCGCACTGGAGGATATACGCACTTCAGACTGTTGGGCTTTCCTACCACCCAATGGTTTAAAGGTAGGCAGATACCTTTTATTTCTCATGTCTCTGCACATTTCTTTTTCCTGGCATCTCTTTTGTGGCCCAGAAATGGAATACACATGTCATGTGTCCTTTTTGTGTCACAACATTTTACCTGATGCCAGGGAAGAAGACCCCTTTTTTAATTCTTATTTTTGGATTGTCAAATTTTTTGGACCATTAGGCGGGCTCTGGAGATGGAATGGCCAGCTTTAAGGGGAAGGAGGAGGCTGGATCTTTTCACATCATGTGTCAGCTATGAAGGCTTCATATATGATGCTAGATTGAAAGTCCTAAGCCGGATGATCCAAAATATTTACATGCATGTGAAATTTTAAATTATGGAATGTTTGGGTTTTTGTATTGGTGTTGCTCACCTGTTTCTGGCTCTCACTTTGAGCACGGAACAGGTAATTTCTGTTAGAATAAAGACAATAGGCAACACACTTTGGATGCCTAAGAGGACTACGCGTGAAAAGACAGGAGGGATCATGAGCTTTTCTTCACCCATTGGATCGTGGAGCGAGGATTAGGGCGCACTGGAGGATATACGCACTTCAGACAATTGGGCCTTCCGGACAACCCGATGGTTTAAAGGTAGGCAGATATCTTTTATTTCTCATGTCTCTGCACATTTCTTTTTCCTAGCATCTCTTTTGTGGCCCAGAAATGGAATACACATGTCCTGTGTCCTTTTTTGTGTCACAACATTTTACCTGATGCCAGGGAAGAAGACTCCTTTTTTAATTCTTATTTTTGGATTGTCAAATTTTTTGGACCATTAGGCAGGCTCTGGAGATGGAATGGCCAGCTTTAAGGGGAAGGAGGAGGCTGGATCTTTTCACATCATGTGTCAGCTATGAAGGCTTCATATATTATGTTAGATTGAAAGTCCTAAGCCTGATGATCCAAAATATTTACATTCATGTGAAATTTTAAATTATGGAATGGTTGGGTTTTTGTATTGGTGTTGCTCACCTGTTTCTGGCTCTCACTTTGAGCACGGAACAGGTCATTTCTGTTAGAATAAAGACAATAGGCAACACACGTTGGATGCCTAAGAGGACTATGCATGAAAAAACAGGAGGGATTGTGAGCTTTTCTTCACCCATTGGATCGTGGAGAGAGGATTAGGGCGCACTGGAGGATATACGCACTTCAGACAATTGGGCCTTCCGGACGACCCGATGGTTTAAAGGTAGGCAGATAGCTTTTATTTCTCATGTCTCTGCACATTTCTTTTTCCTAGCATCTCTTTTGTGGCCCAGAAATGGAATACACATGTCATGTGTCCTTTTTTGTGTCACAACATTTTACCTGATGCCAGGGAAGAAGACCCCTTTTTTAATTCTTATTTTTGGATTGTCAAATTTTTTGGACCATTAGGCGGGCTCTGGAGATGGAATGGCCAGCTTTAAGGGGAAGGAGGAGGCTGGATCTTTTCATATCATGTGTCAGCTATAAAGGCTTTATATATGATGTTAGATTGAAAATCCTAAGCCGGATGATCCAAAATATTTACATGCATGTGAAATTTTAAATTATGGAATGGTTGGGTTTTTGTATTGGTGTTGCACACCTGTTTCTGGCTCTCACTTTGATCACGGAACAGGTCATTTTTGTTAGTATAAAGACAATAGTCAACACATGTTGGATGCGTAAGAGGACTACGCGTCAAAAAATAGGAGGGATCGTGAGCTTTTCTTCACCCATTGGATCGTGGAGAGAGGATTAGGGCGCACTGGAGGATATACGCACTTCAGACTGTTGGGCTTTCCGACCACCCAATGGTTTAAAGGTAGGCAGATAGCTTTTATTTCTCATGTCTCTGCACATTTCTTTTTCCTAGCATCTCTTTTGTGGCCCAGAAATGGAATACACATGTCATGTGTCCTTTTCTGTGTCACAACATTTTACCTGATGCCAGGGAAGAAGACCCCTTTTTTAATTCTTATTTTTGGATTGTCAAATTTTTTGGACCATTAGGCAGGCTCTGGAGATGGAATGGCCAGCTTTAAGGGGAAGGAGGAGGCTGGATCTTTTCACATCATGTGTCAGCTATGAAGGCTTCATATATGATGTTAGATTGAAAGTCCTAAGCCTGATGATCCAAAATATTTACATTCATGTGAAATTTTAAATTATGGAATGGTTGGGTTTTTGTATTGGTGTTGCTCACCTGTTTCTGGCTCTCACTTTCAGCAAGGAACAGGTAATTTCTGTTACAATAAAGACAATAGGCAACACACGTTGGATGCCTAAGAAGACTACACGTGAAAAGACAGGAGGGATCGTGAGCTTTTCTTCACCCATTGGTGGTGGAGCGAGGATTAGGACACACTGGAGGATATACGCACTTTAGACTTTTGGGCTTCCTGGACGACCCGATGGTTTAAAGGTAGGCAGAAACCTTTTATTTCTCATGTCTCTGCACATTTCTTTTTCCTGGCATCTCTTTTGTGGCCCAGAAATGGAATACACATGTCATGTGTCCTTTTTGTGTCACAACATTTTGCCTGATGCCAGGGAAGAAGACCCTTTTTTTAATTCTTATTTTTGGATTGTCAAATTTTTTGGACCTTTAGGCGGGCTCTGGAGATGGAATGGCCAGCTTTAAGGGGAAGGAGGAGGCTGGATCTTTTAACATCATGTGTCAGATATGAATGCTTCATATATGATGTTAGAATGAAAGTCCTAAGCCTGATGATCCAAAATATTTACATTCATGTGAAATTTTAAATTATGGAATGGTTGGGTTTTTGTATTGGTGTTGCTCACCTGTTTCTGGCTCTCACTTTGAGCAAGGAACAGGTCATTTCTGTTAGAATGAAGACAACAGGCAACACACAGATGCCTAGTAGGACTAAGCGTGAATAGACAGAATGGCTTCTGAGCTTTTCTTCACCCATTGGATCGTGGAGCGAGGATTAGGGCGTGCTGGAGGATATAAGAACTTTATACTGTCGGGTCTTCCGGACCACCTGATGGTTTAAAGGTAGGCAGATACCTTTTTTTCTCATTTCTCTGCACATTTCTTTTTCCTAGCATCTATTTTGTGGCTCAGAAATGGAATACACATGTTATGTGACCTTTTTTGTCATATTTTACCTGATGCCAGGGAAAAAGAGCCCTTTTTTAATTCTTATTTTTGGATTGTGAAATTTTTTGGACCATTAGGCGGGCTCTGGAGATGGAATGGTCAGCTGTTAGGGGACGGAAGAGGCTGGATCTTTTCACATCATGTGTCACTTATGAAGGCTACATATATGATGTTAAATTTGAATTCCTATGCCTGAGGATCCAAAATATTTACATGCATGTGAAATTTTCGATTATGGTATGGTAGCTTTTTCGTATTGGCTTTGCACACCTGTTTCTGGCTCTTGCTGTGAGGAAGGAACAGGTAATTTTTTTAGAATGAAGACAATTGGCAACACACATTGGATGCTTAGCAGGACTACCCCTGAACAGACAGAGCGGATCATGGCTTTACGAAGAGCCAGTATTAGGATGCGCTGGAGGAAAGGCAGGAAAGGATTGTTTTTGGATTGTCAAATTTTCTGGACCATAAGCCAGGCTGTGAAGATAGAATGGCCAGCTGTAAGGGGACGGAGGAGGCTGGATCTTTTAACATTATGCAGCACATTTACTGTGTGAAATTTGAAGATCCAAAATATTTGCATGTAAAACTGTAAATTATGGTATGGTGCGGTTTTCTTAGTGGCGTTGCACACCGCTTACTGGCTCTTGTGTGAGCAAGGAACAGATAATTTCTGTTAGAATGAAGACGATTGGATTGTGGACCAAATCAAAAAAATGGACTACTCAAAAAAGGTCTCCTTTTTTTGAGTCAAAAATATTTGACGTGATGCCAAGGGAAAAGATCACTGTTTTTTTTTATCATTGTAGTGTCAAATTTTTATGGCCCATCAGGCGGGCTTTGGATATGGAATGGAGGAAGGAGATGTTTTTTTACATCACGTGTGTAAGCTATGCACATGATCTAAATCAACAATAAACTTTATTAAGAGGAACATATAGAGGCAAGATACACATTGAATAATGTATCAATCAGACTGTATACAGCAACAAAATAAACATAATTGTATTAACCCCTTTGGGACTCTTGGGCCTCTTTTGGCCTCTAGGACGTGGCACCATTTTTCAAATTTGCCCTATGTCAGTATAAGTGCTCTATAAGATATCCAGGGGATTTTGATATTTTTTTTCTCGTGACATATTGTACTTCAAGTTAGATAAAAAATTTGAATGATATCTTTTTTGTTTAGTTATGAAAAAAAACTAAATTTTTCAAAAATGTTGAAAAATTATTTATAATACCTGTATAAATTTGGTATTACTGTGATCATACCGAACAAAAGAATAAAGCAGAGGTGTTATTTGACATCTGAGAATTTTCTTTCATGGGAAAACCCCTTTAACTGTGTGACTAAGTAGGAATTTGAGGGCTAGCATTTGTACCAGATAGCATGGAATATCTTTTCCTTTATTCTCTGGAAGAGCATCATTAACTGACTTAATCTAGCCACACACGGTGGGTGGTTGGGCAGCCATCAAGAAACTGGCCCCCATTTTCCTGGTGCAATACAGGGTTGCCATATGGAAAGCTTGGTCCATGGTAAAATGGAACAATTCCGGTGTAGCAGGCCCGAATAACCCCTTCCCAGGCTAGGCTTGAGTGTACTGCAAGGCCCAGAATATTCCCCCTCCCAGGTCTGAATATGCCCCTCTGACCCAGGTACAGTCTGGCAGAGGCCACATTATACCCCTTGGGCTGAACTCTTTACCAGCAGGTATAAAATAACCTAGGTGCTATCCATCTAGACCTTAATGGAAACCTACCATGAGGAATCTACTATCAGAAGTGGATCTGATGGTAGATTCCTCCTGGTGCCTCTGCCCTAATCTGTAATGTAATAATCCTGGAACCAAACCTAACTTGTTAAAATCTTTATTTTACTAATATGTAAATTGACTGAAAAGAATACTGGGGCGTGTACTAGCCTGGCCGGGCACTGGGAGCGTAGGCTACTCCACAACCCAATAGCCTCTGCAGTTAATTTACATATAAATTTACATACTAAACTTCTGCGCACAACCGTTTTGTGTGGCAGCGAACTTGCTACATAAACTGCTCACTGGGGCGCCATTGACTAGCATTATGTATGGCCACGATGCGGTGAGCATACCACGACCGAGCCCTGATATCACGTCCACCACTCCATAAACTTTCCCCGGTCGTGTGAACAAGATGTTACTTTCTGTTCACACGTCACATTTACATTTTATTAACATTGTGCTGATTTAAACTATGTTCCTGTAAAAGCAATGTGAACGCAACGTTTATACAGAATATTCATAAATGCTATGTGAATGCAATATTAGCCTGCTTTACAGTGTGATAACATCACATTAATGTAAACCTTGCTTATGTAAATGCTATTTGAACATGTTTGCACCGCAGTTATGTAAATGCAATGTCAGCATGATGTGTGCACTGATTTTACATCAAGGAGATAATTACCCAACGTATACATAAACATCATTTGAACATTATGGGGCAGATTTACTTACCAGGTCCATTCGCGATCCAGCGGTGCGTTCTCTTTGGTGGATTTGGGTCTTCCGGCGATTCACTAAGGCAGTTCCTCCGACGTCCACCAGGTGTCGCTGCTGTGCTGAAGTCCGCCGAGGTCCGCCGGAGTTCACGATCCATAGCTGGGTGCAGGTAAGCGCGGGTAACCCGCCGTAAAAAAGCGATTTGGCCCTTAGTAAATAACCCCTATGTTTTCACCCCATTTATGTGAACCCAATGTGAACGTGATGTTAGGCTACGCTCACACGTTGTATGTTAACATTGTACTGATTTAATCAGTCTTTACATGAACACATAGTGAACATCATGTTTACACCACATGTCTGTGAACATTTGTATTTAAGGACAACCGTTTTGTTCCTAAGGAACAAATGTGATATTTATAAGAAATCTTCACACAGGGACATTTTTTTAATAAAGTGGAATTGAAGAAATGTTTACATATGGGAATGTGAATGCCGAGGTAAGAATGGGAAGGTGCAGCATCTCCATTGTATGTTTTTACCCATTAGGATCTGCACCTGCTACAAAACTGCACTAGAAATCCTCAATGTGTGAATGAAACCTTACAGTGATGTTATGTGTGCGGAAACACTTAGGTTTCTCACTTAAACTTTCCAGAGCTGAATCCCCAATAAAATGTAGAAAACTAAAATAATTCTTGTGTTTGACAAAATGTAACTCATAGGGGGGTACCCTGGCCTGGAAGGGGGGTGTACTCTAGCCTAGGCCACTTTATATCCTGGGGTATAATCTGGCCTAGGCCAAAGTATACCCGCAGTATAATCTGCGCTAGGCCAATTTAACCCCCGGTATAGTCTGGTCTGGGGGTATTCTCTGGCCTGTTACACCAGGTATTGTCTGGGCTTGTATTTTAATTTATGCACTCCCCCTGTTGTTCTAGTAGTCACCCGTCACCTTCTCTATGCAGTGTGTGTTTGTGTGTGTGTGTGTGTGTGTTTGGGGGGGGGGGGGAGACCAGGCGGGACTGCTAGCGCAATGGGGGAGTGCCTACTTAAGGACACCCGACTTACAGACGACCCCTAGGTAATTAGCATAACGTTTATAATTATATTTCCACAATCATGGAACATCATTCCTCAGGAGGGACACATTTACCATCAGTAAACTGAAGGTAGATGTCCTTTATACCATCTTTATACCATGAATTGGGTGACATTATTGCAGTGTTTGGTAATATATGAGCCGCTGTAGCGGTTGTATAGTTAATACAACTTTTTAATAGCAATACAAGATTCTACATACTAAAAGAACACAATCTTATATCACATGACCTAAAATTTTCAATAGCCTGTTATCTCTTATTATGTAACTGTTATTCCATGGAAATTGGTTGTTCATTGTTTCCTTAAAACTTCCACCTTAATGATTGGATTTGACCATCGGCATGGAGAGGGACTTTTGGAATATATGTTGTGGGTTTATACGGATGTGCATCCACATCTACCATTGATTCCATCTAGCACATTACTTGCTGTATATACAGTGTATGCGCTTCTTTATACTAATATATTTTTCATCCACTAGAAAGATGTTTTCGCAAAGACCGTACACAAGCACGGCAGCTGTATATTCGTAGACCTTTTAGGCATAAATTACACCACGTCTCTATTGACTAGAGAGCTAAGGCCTGAAATTTAACCATGTAGCTGGTAAAACAAATGGCATCCAGTATATGTTTATTTCGTTGGTTTTTGCAAGTTTTGAAATGGGGTTTTTATAAGTAGGAGTTCCACAGTACCCAAATTTGCAGAGTTACTCATTCACTTTGGTCATATTTTCCATTTAGTAAAAATATCTCATTGCTTAGACACCAAAACGTGCCTATATGCCTGCTGCCATGTCTATTCTACAGAACAAATAGGAGACTGTGCATTGCCCTTACTGTCAGGATTGGATGCATCGGGAATCTTATCAGAGCCGATATCCGATTTCATCTCATCTGTCTGTCCCTCTACTGAAAAAACTGCATAATGATTAGTTTTCAGGGCACTGAAGGAGGGAGAGGAGTCCTGGGCAGTCACATTAACTTCTGCTTTCTCCGCTAATGATGGGTCCACCACCGCTGCTTCTGTAGTATCTCCGCTTAACTCGTTTTCATGGGTCTTTTCCACAGACGCCTTGGGACTGCAGAGCTCCTTCTTGGTTTCATCTCTGGTAATCTCATCATCTTCATCTCTGTGTGTGAGAACCTTTTCCATCATCTCTATAATTTCTAACTCATCTTCAGACTCTTCAAAGGTGCTGTTTAAGGGCAACACGGAAGGAGATTTTTAAGATTTACTAAAGATCTTACACACAGTAGAGTATATACCTAACAGGTTGGAGACAATCTAAGACCTAATGCCAACCTAATAGATCCCCCACCTTTTGCAAATGGTGGTGTAAACATTTAGGACTCCCCTTTCTCTAAGGGGTGAGATGTTAGCAAACAAGTGGATAAGAGATAGGACTAAAGGGTATGGAAGAGGTATGGAAACAAAAACTGAGCTATGATGCCATGGGTGACATAATGGCAACTTATTGAGGGCACATTTTCATCGTTACTATGAATCCACACTTTTCAACATGATCTGCTGCTCTCAACTCATTCTTAATTTATTGAGGATTAAAGGGATTAGTAAAAATATTTTACATTTCATTTTTATAAATAGTGGCCCACATTTACTAACAGTCTGTACTATGTGCAGTTTGCCTGTGTAGTTTGCAGAGGGCACCAGACACAAGTTGTGGTGCGGACACTTCTTAAATATATGTGAAAGCAGTTAACATAGAAAATAATGCGCAAAGTTTGACAGAAAACTGGTACAAGGTCCATAGTAAATGTGGGTCAATGGTTTTTTGTATTTTATGTTTTTTGTACATTTTTTCGCTTTGTGTTGGTAATTTATTACACTTACGTGTCTTCATCATCCGATCGTGGCTCAAATCTTTCTTCATCCAGATCATCAGATGCTGTATCGGCCTCCGGATCTTTTGCTCCTGGAGGATATTGCTTCAGTGTCCCCTCTATGCAGACAATATTATATAGACTGTAAGTAATGTTTGCTCTACTTTACATTATTGAGATGACAACACAAAACATGTTTTTTACAAATGCTCTTCAGTCTGACTGGTGCCAGTTAAGAACAGGAAGTTCAGCAGCATGTTAAAAAGACCCTCTAGCAAAACAGAATTTTCCCATGTATTCCATCATGGTATTCCATGTCATTCTACACTATAACCTGTTCTTCTCCTTGCTGTCTACTGGCTGCTCCTCAAAAATTAAACAAACTAAATTGTATAATTGAATAATTAAATAGTGATAATAGTAAACTTTGTAATATACTTTATTACAGAAATATGCCCATGTGACTTCATTTTCCACTCCTTTCTCCCTTATTTAAGCAGTTTGTGTAAATTAGCTTTCTGCCCACTGACAGCTGAGAGCTACAGGAACAGTCCATGAATGGTCTATAGTAAATATAGTAATAGTAATTATCTCCTTACAGAACTGAATTATCATGGGAATTATTCTGCAGGTATGGAAAGAGTTAATCATCGGCCTCCTGATCTGTATGAAGTGGACGGATCTCAGGCTTTTAGATACACTGCTCTTTACAAGAGAAAGAGCAGCAAAAAGGCACAGATAGGCTGCTTTACTGAAAGGACATCTACCACTAGGATGAAAGACTGTGTGCAAATGAGCCTGAGGGGCTCCAGGTTCCAATAGTTTACTATTAGTACCTGCTCTATTTGTTTCTGAAATAAACTAAAAGATGCTTCAGGTTTAGCTACTCTTAAACCATAACCATTTACCTTTGGAATGTTCTGGTACAATAGAATCGTCCATATCTGCTGCTTCAAAAGCTCTTATCAAGGTTTGTGGTGCCTCATGTCTCCAGTGTCTCCTGATTCCTATGAGATCCTCATCTTCTTTAATGAAATAAACAGTTTATATGGGCATAAAGAAAACAGTAATTATACTGTACAGTATTTTTTGGACTATAAGGCGCACCGGATTATAAGGTGCACCTTCAATAACTGCCTGCTAAACGTCTAGGTTCATATATAAGGCGCACTGGAGTATAAGGCGCACCTGATTATAAGGATGAATGACCTGTGTACAGTTCAAGGCAGCTGTTGTCTGTAAGTACGGTTCATATATAAGGCGCACTGGACTATAAGGCGCACCTTTGATTTCTGAGAAAATCTAAGGTTTTTTAGTGCGCCTTATAGTCTGAAAATACGGTATATATGGAAGCAAAATTTATACAAACATTTAGATACATCAGTAGTGAGGGTAAACATTATTTTGGTGGAAGGCTACATCAGCCCTTCATCTATAACCTATGTGAGTGCTGGTAGGCAAAGATCCTATATGATTAGGCCATTTTTGCAGGCCACATAACATGAGCTAAAGATCCACAATTGGTCCACATGGCCAGTATTACACATATGTAGTATAATGAATCTACCAAATATTCTATAACTTAATGAATAGTAAAGCTACTCAATTATCAGAAGTGGATAAAACCTACATCAAAAGACATCTGTGCTTGGCATTATTGCCAGGATAATTTGCAATTGAGGTAAAAAAAAAAAATACAAAAATGATGGTCCTGCATTACCTGCCATGCCATATGGGCTGGAACCCCCATCCCACTCTGTGTCACCCATAGCAGTACATTCAGATGTGAAGCCAACATCTCTTAGATTTCCAAGAAGTGTCTGTGGCTCTCTGGAAGTCCATTGTTTTCGAAAGTGTTCTGATCTGTGGTCTGAATTTCCATTGTCTGTGAAAGGACATAACAGAGTTAAGGTTTATATAAGGTAAACCACAGTGAAGCTAAATAATTTCAGTGCCAGACCACTCCTTTCCCTCACCACATGCCCCAAAGCTGGTGGTGTGCCAAAATGTTTCCTGACCTTGATCAATATACTGCTTGCGCCAGTTGGTGCCCTCTAGCTTCTCTCCATCATCAAAGGTTAGTGTGTCGTTAAGAGGATCAGTTTCCTTAAAAAAAATTGAGAATTACAGTTACTGATGAAAATATTACTTTTTTATACAAGTAATATTAGAAATATGTATGCAAATAATTGAAGGCAGTGTGGCTCATCTTATAACAAGCTAAAGGAAACCTGTCACCAGGGACCTAATTTTCACTAAAGACAGGTTGCAAAAACCCACTACAGCTTTATTGCAAAGATGCCTGACAATTTTCATTACAATATAAGTGTATTATAACTTACCTGGCTCCCTGCCAGAATCCCGTGCTGAGTCCCGAGGTTGGCTTTGGTTTGGATGCATTTAAAAATCATGTGTCTTGTCTGTGCTGCTCACTCACTGCTCAGCTCTCAGCCCCCACCTTTCTGCTCCTGTACAGCTCCTCCCTTCCCCACTGATCTTAGCTCACTACACTCTGTCCTTGGGTGAGTAAAGGAGCAGGATAAGCTGTAGATGAGTAGAAAGGTAGGGACTGAGAGCTGAAAACTGAGTGAGCAGCACAAACAAGACAAAAAAAATGCATCCAAACCAAAGCTAACCCCAGGACTCAGCAGCTGACAGGGAACTAAGTAAGTTAAAATACACAATTATATTGTAATTAACATACTTAGAGAAGGCACAAAGGCATATTTGCTATGCAGGTGTATTGGGCTTTTGTAACCTGTCTTTACTGAAAATGAGGCCCTGGTAACAGATTCCCTTTAACTAGATAAAGGAGTTGTTAGAGATATAACTTATGGCCCAGAATTATGATACCGGTAATAAAATTACCTCTATACAGCCTTGGCTATGGGGACATTTAAATGAAAAAATATATATACAGCAATGGTCCACACATAATTACACTATGGAAACCTGAGTTGTTCTGACCTCTCCATTATGGCACCCTTCAGTAGGACCATCTATCTGAATTTCTTCTATGATATCATTGATTTCAAATTTTATTCCACCCTGAAAAATAGAAATTAAATCAGTTTCTTTTTTTATTTCAATTTTTAATTTATGTATTATAGTATTACAAAACAGGACACTAAACCAAAAAATATACTATACCTTTACATTATACTTCTCTTCCAGTGCTTTTCTCTCCTGTCGGTTTTGCTTGATGATGGTACTGAATTGTTGCTGAATCTCCTAAAATATGTTCTTCATTAATACAAGTTCTTCATTAATACAATTAAACTGGAGGATGTATAAAATACAGCATTTTCCTATTTTGGTAGAAGTTTGGGATGTAGAAATTATTCAAACACTCCATGAGCAGCTACCTCTCCTTGATACACCTCCTTGACTACTTATTTACCTCAGTCAGTTCTTCTCCATCGGGCCGGTCTACAGGAGGTTGTCCGCCTTTGTTCCCTGGTTTTACAAGATATGTCCCATCTGTTGCCTTGGGAGCTTCCTGTGAATAAACATATGGCGGAGCATTATTTTTCAGGCAGGTTTATGTAATATATATATATAATGAACTGAAAAAATAATTTTTATCCAAATTCCCTTCAGCCTCTTGAAATTTCTGAGCACTGTATTTGGTTATCTTCAGATATGAGTGGAGCCAATGGCTGGATTCAGGTCCGGGTCAGGAGGCCAAACCCAAATTACAAACCCTCTAGAATCTTCGTCAGTCCTAAATAATTTATAAAGTGGTATTATGCTTGCCCCATGTTCACATGGGAACAGCTAGAGATTATTCTGTTTAATTGTGGTTACTGGGTCGATGCATTCAGATCCACCAAGTAATGCAATTTAAAGGGGTTGGCCAGAATCCAGATCTCTTATGCCCTGCATCTACAGCTGCTTCCTACATCCGATTGACGAACAAGGAGACAACTTCTACCAGTTGTGTGTAAGCAGAGTTTACCGCTGCTCCTGGCCAACAGGATCCTGGCCCTCAAAGAAAGCTAAGAATTGCATTTTAAGAAATTATAGAATAAAAATAATAAGTAAACAAATTATATAATAATTATTATCCAGGGCAAAAGGACACAATCTATAGGTTGGAATAAAACGTCCAGATAAACTCTATTGAGTATATTGAGTAGACCTTTTTTTTCATACATCCTAAAAATACCTAATTAGGCTGAGGGTACATTCACAGAATGTATGTTTGCCCGGGCTACATCCACAGCTACAGCAACGCGCTGGAGAGGAGAAGGGATGAGCGCTGCTCACCCCTCCCCTCTCCATAGAGAAACAACATGTCTTATATTTCACCTTGCATGATGACTGTGCGATGAGACAACGTGTGCTCACCGCACAGTGACCAGGCGCCAAAAGACGTCGATGGACAAATATGTAGCTGCAAATGGTGTGGCCGCATATCGGTCCCCATTAAGTCCAAAGATCTGGTCTGCAATGGTTAGGTAGGTATATACACACATGTTATCATTTATCCTATTGCAGTCTGTTACCCACGATGAACACTTGTACACTTCATAGTAACCTTCTGTGTAGCCATATCCTAATAATATGTATATTGTGACACACACGTTGTTACCTGATGAGCATTGGCTTTATTTTTTATTTCTCTCATTTCATTGTGATACTGTTGACGGATGACTTCAAGCTGTCGTAGATGCTCCTGGCAAGCAAATGTTACACAAAATTTAATATGATTTGATATGTTTCTTTGGGGTAAATCAAACCTAGTCATGGAGAAAAATCCTGCTTTTACACAAGGTAGTTCCTCCGACGTCTGCGCTGAAATTCCCCGAGGCCCGCCGGAATGCACTGAAGTTCACTGGCCTATACCTGGTGAAGGTAAGCACGAGTCCCGTGACACTTTTTTTTTTTTTTAAAATGCAGCGTTTTTTTCCGAATTCGTCGCGTTTTCGTTCGGCCACGCCCCCCGATTTCCGTCGCGTGCATGACAGCGCCGATGCGCCACAATCCAATCGCGTGCGCCAAAATCCTGGGGCAATTCATGGAAAATCGGCGCAAATTGGAAATATTCGGGTAAAACGTGAATCGGACCCTTAGTAAATGACCCCCAAGGTGTTTTAAAAACTCATTATAAAATGCTAAATATAACTAAATTAGCTCAATTCCCTATCAGATTAGTTATACTGTCAGGCAGGGATCAGGAGTGGATTATAATCTTGGCAGTTTGGGTAGTAGCTCAGAGCCCAAGCCCATGGCCACCCAAACCACCACCACCTTCACCCATGAAGTCCTCAAACATCTGTTCCTGCTCTCAATATACATGTATGCAAGAGCCATTTCAGGACCTTTCAAGGTCCTCCAAAGTCCTGAAACTGAGGATTGAATGTAGGCAGAAGGGGCACATCCTCCATTCCCTTGAGCTTGATTCTAGTACCATATGTCAGAAGTGAAATCTGGACTTGTAGGGGCTATAATATTCATACAGCCCAGGGCCCACAAATGATCCCTGCCAAGGATCATTTCAGCAGATACTTCTCTGTGGCTGGGATAGACATGTATCTGATACTGATTTGTTTCCCATTAAGATGCTGACCCTAGTGTCTATAAAGACCTTGTGAAAATGGAAGTCTCCTCTTCGTTAGACGACCATGCTGTATATCTGCAGTAACCCCTTTTGGTACAGATTGCATCCTACCGAAACTGAGATAATCTACTTTCACCTTTGCTAAAAGTTCATATGTAATGTGTGACAATGATTGTACCTCATGGTCTTTGGCTTGTTGTTTCTGAGGTAACTTGTTACCTGGACGATCAACCCGCACATCCACTCTGAAAACTGGTGAATGTTTACCATAGGGATCAGCAGAAGAAGGACGGAGCCCCTAAATAAAGACACCAGAAAGTAAAAATATGTGTGGTAGACATGTGTCTCACTAAAACATTGACAGGAAAGAAAAGAAAGCTGCTAAAATGATAGACTCCATTATTATTACTATCAGACTAAAGATGGTAATGAATCCCATTGTCTGTATAATGAATTGACAGGTTGCATTTTCTATTGAAAGAATAACTTTAATAAAAAAAATTGGGCCAAATTCAATCACACCCAAGCCTACCTCTTGTCACACCAGGGTACTGCTTGGGACTAATATGATATGTTATCATGTACTTAGTTTAAAGTGACCACAGGATATGCATTCAATAGACTTACTTCACTTTTCTTCAGGAGTTTTAATTATTTCATTAACAATTTCAATAGTCATGAAAACATTTAAGCAATTTCATTAATTGTAATGTAATTCATCCAAAAATATAGTTTGCAATATTTTTGTATGGATTATTATGAAATTGCTTATATGTTTTCATGAATATTGAAATTTTGAATGAAAAATCCTGAAATAAAGTAAAAAAAGGTCTATTGCATTCTTATTTCATGTTGTCATTTTCTTGGACACTATTCACTGGAGCGTTATTTATGAGGAAATAGAAGATCCTGTTATACTAGACCACCCCTCTTTTTATATATTCCCTACACATACTATGATTTTTTTGTACTGGATTTTTGTTGTACTTAGTTTAAAGTGAACCTGTCACCAGGAATGACATTTTTAGCTGGTGACAGGTTCCAATAGCCTATGCTATTGTGATTTTAAAAATGCCATTGTCAGCCTTCTGAATAATTTTAGTAGTTTATATAAGTCTAATTCACATAACCTGGTTCCCTGCCAGCAGCATGTAGTGAGTCCCTGTGTAGGGAGTAGCTGCATATTGTGAGTGCCTATGTCTCTTCATGTAATATTCCTCTACTCCACACCATACCCCTCCCTGCTGGATGAGTGTGGGGAAGAGGAAGCCAGGTAACGTGAATTAAACTTTTATAAACTACTGAAATGATTCAGTATTTTTTTTAAATCAACACCTTTCACCAGCTAAAAATTGCCTTCTGGGGAAAAGTACGCTTTAAAGCAAAGTGATTAATGCTTCAAAATATGATGCCAAAAAATGTTATTTTCTTACATTATCATATTCTGTCTCCAATTGGATTGTACACTATCATTTTAATGATGTTAAAGCCTTAACAAATACCATTATTATTTTTATCACTAATTATTGTATATGTGATGCTTTGGTAATACTGTAATTTAGTGAATATTAATTCACACATAAAATATTTACTCACCAGTTGTTTTTCAACTTTTATCTTAATCTGTTCGGCCTCCTGCTTCCTCTGTAAGTAGTCATTCCTAAGAAACAAGGTTTAATGATGAATTGTATAACACAGTTAAAACAAAAATTCCATCAATACACTGAGACAGATAGATGGCAGGTTTTAAATTGATCAAGGAAGTTTTTAAGAACTGTATGATATTTATATATGGACTATACAGGCGGTCACCTACTTAAGGACACCCAACTTACACATGACCCCTAGTTACAGACAGACCCCTCTGCCCACTGTGACCTCCCTGGATGTTACTATAGTCCCAGGCTGCAATGATCAGCTGTAAGGTGTCTGAAATGAAGCTTTATGGATAATCCTTGGTCCCTTTACAACCAAAAAAATTGAAAATCTAATTGTCACTGGGGCAAAAAATTTTTTTGCCTGGAACTACAATTATAAAATTTACAGTTTCATCTTACATACAAATTCAACTTAAGTACAAACCCAAGGAACCTTTCTTATATGTAACCCGTTTGAGCCACTTTATGGTAATATAATTTACAGTGAAAGACACTGTTACTTGATTTCTAAATGGCCATTTTATAAACTGTATTGTGGCATTTGTATCACTGTTCAATGACATAGTGGGGCTCATTTACTAAGGGTCCCCAAAGCGCATTTTCGCCAATTTCCGTTTTGTGCTGAATTGCACCGGGATTTTGGCGCATTGGCGTCAGCTTGCACGCGACAGAAATCGGGAGCGGCCGTCGGACAACCCAACGGATTCGCGGACAACGCGCAAGATTTAACATTTAGAATTGCACTTACATGCAACGGGAAGAATAAGGTGAACTCCGGCGGACCTCGGCGCGGAAACGACACATGCAAGAAACTGGACGCATGATCTTAGTGAATCGTAGCAGACCCGAATCGTCGTCGTACAACACACCACGGGATCGTGACAGGACCGGGTAAGTAAATGTGCCCCAGTAAGTTTATTGAACATTTCATGGTAGGAGTAGAGTGTATGGTAACAGAAAAAAATACTACTTAAACTGGGGCTATATATGATGAACAAAGAAATTTAATATTTTCCTTGAAAACCACCATTGAAAAAAACACCCATCTGTGCCACCGATATCAAACTTCAATACAAAAATCAACAGAATGAGCTATGGAGGTACCAGTAATGTCAACCCTTGGTTCAGAGGTCAGCCCAAATATCTCTCTGCTACATAAGAAGACACTTGTATCATACATTGTGCATAGGAATAAATAGTTTACGTTAATCTAAGCCAATACTTACCATTGTTGCTGTGGGGAGGCCACTCTTTGGTTTCCTTGCGCCCCATACTGAGGTTGATAACCATGAGGTCTATGTTGTATGTTGTTTAGTCTGTCATAATAATGCTCATAATGTCCTTGTATCCTTCCAGGCGATGCTCGCTCTTCCATCCTTTGTCCATAATAATGAGCAGGTGGCTAATAAAATTAACAAAATGCAAATAAATAAACATTTATTTTTGGGATGTAGGATGCATCTAGTTTTAGTATTACATTTCTCTTTGTGGCTTTCAATGTTATTGGTCTCTGTTTTTGTACTGAAATCAAGTTGTCTTAGTATTTGGCAAGCAAACAAACTGGCCAAACTGGAATGAAGGTGACTGTAACAAACACTTGATTGTATTGATGATACATGGAGATCCACAGGTCCATCATAGATGGAGGCTGGGCCCTCGAACTCCTCAGCCAAGCCCAACACTCTTTTTACCTTTAGGTCACTTAAATAACAGCATGAAATGACTATTATATTTATTGGTGGGTTGCTTTGTATTAAGTAAGCATTGTCTTTGATCTTTTATAGGATCTTTTATCTTTGATCATTTCTAAAACATTGATCACCTTAGCAGGACTGTGGTTTTGAAGACGTGAAGGGGGCTTCCATTCATTTCTATGAACATTTTCTGCACGCCACGGTAGAGGCGCCACTTTGTGTCGTGGAGGATGAAATTCCTGAACTCTGTTCCTGACGTTTCTTGGAGCTTGTGGGAAGTAGAAAGAGTGAGCACATTCATGGAAACATTTCTTGTCATTCATTTTGCCTTTAATGTAAATAGACATGATGTCGATATGGACAAGGAACCATAAACCAAACAGTAGATCCATATACAGAATTTCAGGTAAGCCACTGCGGGCCCCTTTTTCAAACAAAATTGGACACTAGAAATATATAACCATAATAATGAAGAGTGGGCACCAGAAGAATTTTATCTGATGGACCCAAGGAACCCAGTCTGACACTGGTCGTCTGCCACCATTATTATTGTTGTCTTTTATGTATATAAGGAGCATTTATTTGATCTCTTTGTTCAGCACTGTATATCAGTATTTACCATACAGCCCTAGTGTAAGGTAAATAAGCCGGAATTCCAGATATGGTCTATGAAAACACGGAACTATTCCTTTACAGTTAGTAGACCTGGAGGAGATCTGATATTCTCCTGAAGTGGGTGTCCTTCACTACTGAGTATTTGGAGTAAAGTAGCAGGAGGTGGACCTCATCCTCAGTGGCCTCCTGGTCTATCCATCTATTTGTATTCATCTATGTATCTCTATAAGTCTATCTATATGTCTACCTATATGTATCCATGTCTGTCTATTTGTATGTATGTATGTCTATCTATCTGTCTGTATGTCTATCTATACCCTACATCCCTCACATACAACTTCACATCTTACCTCACACATTAGTGTCTTGTACTCATTGTATATAGTAAATATCAAAGCTCAGAGCTCATATTAATGACCAGTGGCAAAATATAAGCTGAGCTGTGATTGGTCGCTAACTGCCACAGCAGTCAATGGCTCCTGTATATAGTGGTTAAGAAGTGGATTTTGAAAAGCGTGGGGCGAAAATTTTGACTCAAAACCGAGTCTATGACGTTCCCTGAGTTACAGAAAGCAGCTTGTTTTATATACTGTATATAGTATTTAGACTCTACAGTGGAGTTCACATATATATGCCAAAAAACTTGCATTATTACCTGGATTGGGCTTAGGTGTTACGGGTCCATGTGCTTGTTTGACTGGTAAAGGTTTGTTTCGGTGTAGTACTGTATGGCCGAACTCCTCTTCCATTAACTACAAATTCAGCAAATCATAGATAGAAATATGGATATATGCAAATATATGTAATTTGATAGAGGAAAAGCCATTGGCACATACAGAGTGAAGTGATGGATTCTGGCTTCATCCATGCACAGCCTCTTTAAAACTAATTAAACTTTGCTCACCTTTGGACTCAGGAAATTGGATATGCGCTTTTCAAGAAAGGGTTTCTTCAATATGGAGGTGATAGATGGACGATCACGTGGGGAAATTTTAAAGAGCTGGGATATTAATGTTCTAAGATCATATGAATATTTTGCAGAAAGTGGCTCGTAGCGTCCCCGGCAGATCTTTAGCACTAGTTGTCTGAGGTTTCCAGCTTCAAACTACAAGGAATGCAAAATAGATGGTTATTTAATGTAAGATAAGAAACATAAAGACCCAAATACAAAATTTATACAGGTGGTCCCCTACTTAAGAACACTCGACTTACAGAGGAGCCCTAGTTACAAACAAACCTCTGGATATTATTAAATTACTGTACTTTAGCCTTAGGCTACAATAAACAGCAATAACAGTTATCACAGGTGTCTGCAATCAAGATTTATTATTAATCCTGGTTCTGATGACAACCCAACGTTTTCAAAATCCAATTGTCACAGAGACCAATTATATAATATACAGTTCCGACTAACATACAAATTCAACTTAAGACCAAACCTACAGAACCTATATTGTACATAACCCGGGGACTACTTGAAAAGGGATCCCATACTTATGTCACTTATGTGTACCGTATATATTGCACAACTGCTGCCCATGGAATATTTCTATATTTTACTATACTTTTTTTGTTGCCCATTGCATGACCTACAAAGTGTTCACTGTAACTCTTCATATTTACACACAGCCTGGTACACAAAAATTAGTACTTCACACCAATTGTTCCATTCCCATTATTGACTTTTTGTAAGCTCTAGTAGCTCCAATGCCTTTTATATCATTATCAGTACAGTATTTTTCGGACTATAAGGCGCACCGGAGTATAAGGCGCACTATCAATTAATGCCTGCTAAAACGTCTAGGGTCATATATAAGGCGCACCTGATTACAAGGATGAATGACCAGCAGGTGGCAGACCTGTGCACAGTTCAAGGCAGCTGTTGTCTGTAAGTACGGTTCATATATAAGGCACACTGGACTATAAGGCGCACCATTGATTTCTGAGAAAATCAAAGGATTTTTAGTGCGCCTTATAGTCCGAAAAATATGGTTCATGTTTTATCAGTATATGTGTTCTAGCAATTGTCATGTTGAGGTGTTACTTTAAGTTTCTGGGCTTTAGTGTAATGCGGCTTTTACTTACAATATACCTCATGGCATTTATAATAATGATATCTTCTTATGTGACAGCAAGAGAAAAAAGAAGCTTAATGTGCAAAGCAAAAGACTGTTACAAGTGGCAAGACGCAGGTGATTTTAATGTAACTTATTTCTTTATTTTTCCATTTGTCTATTATGCAGTGTTTGCACAGTAAAAGCATATTACTCACTGGATGTTTGAGAGTACAAAGTTCATACAGGACACATCCCAAAGACCAGATATCCCTAAAACATGCAAGGAAATTATATAGTTTAGTAGATGCTTATGTATCTTAATGTAGTTAAAGATTATGTAAACATTTAATGCTTTTTATTTTGGAAATGACTAGAGAAGGGGATAATAGTAAACCTTATAACATACTTCATTAACAGTTTCTCTCTGCCTTTTTTTCTCCTCTTTCTCCTGTACTGAGAAGTGAATCTGAAAGCATTCAGAGCTCTGTCACCACAGGCAGATAAGCAGACTAATGATTAACTCCTTCCACACCCACTGAAAATTTCCCTTGATGATCCAACTCTCTAAAGAGATCTATCCAGGGACTAGACACTTTATCAGGTTCCTTTATCCATCAGCTGAACTTTTGTTTAAAAAATATTTGATATATGTTTATGGACCATTTTCAGCAGTACCATTCCCTTCTAGTCTTTTATATAAGGGTTAAACAACTCACGTTTTATTGTTATAGGGTCGGTTTTCACAGATTTCTGGAGAGAGGTAGTATGGAGTCCCAACACATGTCCGTGCGAGCTCCATTGTACTTTGGTGGAAATAACACAAAAAAAAATTAATCAAATTTTTAGACTAAACTGTATTTGATGGCTGTAATCACTTGTGTTCATGGTGATATTACCGTTTTGATTTGATCATTTAGTAATGTTAAAATAAAGAAAATATTGCATATATATAACATAAAGGGAACACTTAAATAACACATCCTAAAATGAATGAAATATTCCTGTTGAATAATTTGTTCTGTAGAAAGTTGAATGGGCTGACAACAAAATCAATGGAAATATAATGTATTAACCAATGGGGGCCTGGGTTTGGAGTCACCCACAAAATTAAAGGGGAAAAACACACTACAGGCTGATCAAACTTTGTTGATGTAATGTCCATAAAACAAGACATAATGAGGCTCATTATTGTGTGTGGCCTCCACGTGCCTGTATGGCCTCCCTACAACGCCTTGGCATGCTCCTGATGAGGTTGCAGATTGTCTCCTGAGGGATCTCCTCCCAGACCTGGACTAAAGCATCTCCTGGATAGTCTGTGGTGCAACGTGACATTGGTGGATGGAGTGAAACATGAGGGCCCATATGTGCTCAAACTGACAAACCGGTCGTGCTGAAGGATGTTGCAGGCAGCAGATTGCTATCCACGGTGTCTCCAGACACGTCTGTCACATGTGCTCTTTGTGAACCTGCTTTCATCTGTGAAGAGCACAGGGTGCCAGTGGCGAATTTGCCAATCCTGGTGTTCTCTAGCATTTGCTAAGTTTCCTGCACGGTGTTAGGCTGTGAGTACAACCCCCATCTGTGGATGTCGGGCCAGCATACCATCCTCATGGAGTCGGTTTCTAACTGCTTGTGCAGACACATGCTGGAGGTCATCTTGCAGGGCTCTGATAATGCTGCTCCTGTTACACCTTGCACAAAGGCGCAGGTAGTGGTCCTGCTGCTGGGTTGTTACCCTCCTACAGCCCCCTCCATGTCTCCTAGTTTACTGGCCTGTCTGCTGGTAGTGCCTCCAGCCTCTGGAGCAAACCTTCTTGCCACAACTCACATTGATGTGCCATCCTGGATGAGCTGCAATACCCAAGCTACTTGTGTGGGTTGTTGAGTACATCTCATGCTACCACGAGTGTGAAAGCACCACCAACATTCAAAATTGACCAAAACATCAGCCAGAAAGCATTGGTGCTGAGAAGTGTTCTGTGGTCCCCACCTGCAGACCCAATCCATTATTGCCTGTGAAATTGCTTGTCAATCAGTGTTGCTTCCTAAGTGGACAGTTTGATTTCACAGAAGTTTGATTTACTTAGTTATATTGTGTTCTTTAACTGTTCCCTTTGTTTTTTTGGGTAGTGTATATACATACACATATTTATATACATATATATCTAACAATTCAGTTTAAAATTCAGTGAAGGTTTTTTTTATGTTGTACATTTGCCTGCCTTCCATCATACCATATCAGAAGTATGATAGAAGGTAGGGTATACTTAAAGTCTATGTTTAATGTGTGCTAGTTACCTACATATTGTACTTACTTGTTCAGCATTCTTGCTATACCAAAGTCTCCCAGCTTAGCCAATGTCCCATTATTAGCTAGAAAGATGTTCTGTAAGTTGTAATGAAATTAATAGATAGTGAGTTCAGGATTATTAACTTTTATACGGCCCGGTACTGTCATATTACTTATACCTGAGCTTTAATATCCCGGTGAAGTACTTTGCGGTCATGGATATGTTTAAGACCCAAAGAAATCTGCACAAACCAGTTAAGGATCTGTAATGACAGATGTAATGGTGTCCAATAAAGTACATACATATAAGCAGTATATGTTACATCATGTATACAGTAATATTATATATGTAAACATATAGGGGCAGATTTATCAAGCAGTCTGAAAGTCAGAATATTTCCAGTTGCCCATGGCAACCAATCACAGCTCAGCTTTCATTTCACCAGTGCTCATGAATATGTTAAAGGGGAGCTGTGATTGGTTGCCATGGGCAATTGGAAATATTCTGACTTTCAGACTGCTTGATAAATCTGCCCCATACTATGTACCCACCTTCTCTAACACTATCATATATTGCTGTCAGGTAGAGGCAAGTAAAATGGTACTATAAGGCTATCTACTCCAAACATGTTATTTTCACATATTGCATGGCCAGTTGTTAGCACCCCAAGTCTCATCAGTACAAGAGGTCTGCCTGAGCTGCAAAAATGTGCAGGAATAGGACCGGTCATATAATTTGCGCCATGGAAATATATGGGACCATGTCCTATATGTTAAAACAACAACACGTGTCCCCATTGTATGTTCATGTGCACAAGGCCTTAGAGAGAAATATTTGCCCACAAACCTTGAGAGAAACCATCAAGCCATCGCACCACTGAAATTAATGGTAACTGCTAAGAGTGCTATGCCTTACAGACTAAATACCTAAAGTTATGTGTTTCTGTAGTCTACAGCAGTGATTTTCAACCTTTTTATACTTAGAAAATCCTGGGGCACACCACCAACCAAAATAGCACAAAATGACACTAAAACCGTCATATTATACATATACTGTAGTTAACAATATAGATTCTAAATTTATTTTACTCACTCAGTGAGTGAGTGTGAAACCTCTTCCTCAACAGTTCTCACTGCTGATTATTATGTGGCTCATATACTGCAATATAAAGGGGTACAATGAGAAGTACTATGGCCAGAGTACGAGTGCCAGCTCATATACTCAGCATATGAGCTGGTACTTGTAGTACTCCAGCCTCATGACTATAGTATTTCTCATTTTACATCGCTGCGCATTGCCGGGAAACAAAACACAGGGGGCACCATAGTTTGGGGAACTTTCCCCGCGGCACACCCGACCATGTGTCGCGGAACACTAGTGTGCCACGGCACACTGGTTGAAAATCACTGGTCTACAGTATTGGACAGTCTACAAAATGTCTTGCAGTATGAACCCCTCCCACTTTACTTTGTCATTTTGTTTGCTCCTACCACATAGCTTCAAAATGTGATTTATTATAGGTGGTTTAGTAAGTGATCCTTTATATTAGTAAATGTGTTGCATGATTTGTTGTTACATATATACATATGTTACATATAATGAGCATCTGTAGGCACACACATATCCAGGTAGTTTGGCAGTAATTGCCCAATACCTCACCCACTCAATGAGGCACTTTTACTAAGGGTCCGCACGACGCATTTTCATCAGGTTCCTGACTATTTCCGATTTGCACCGCATTTAAGTGGGGGATTTGGCGCACGTGATCGGATTTTGGCGCAATCGTGCCAACTTGCATGCAACACGAATTGGAGGGTGTGCCGCCGGACGATCCAACTGAGCGCGGGATTTACAATTCAAATTGTGTCACATGACAATGCACTCACATACACTGAGAAGAAGAAGGTGAACTCCGGCGGACCTCAGCGAGGAGCGACACATGCAGAAAAATGGATGCATGATCTTGAAGAATCGTGCCAGATTTCATCATGGTCGGAGAAAGCACCTCAGGGATCGCGACAGTACCGGGTAAGTAAATCTGCCCCAATGTGTGCAACATTTTTCTTCTAGCATATTAATATGACTACTGGTTGTGAGTGAGTGGATGATGCAACATCTGTAACACAATGAATTTTTAAGGATTGTCTACCTGGTCTTCATCAAACAGCACCCCCCTCTGCTTGTCAATCCGCTTCATCAGGTCTCCTCCATCACAGTATTCCATTACAATGTACAGATTATTTTGCTCTGAAATGATACGTTTATGGTTATTAATGTACAGACAGATTTGATTCTTGGTCTGGTTATATCTTGGTTATATCTGTGTCACATGTATTGATACATTCCTGCGCTGTCATCCACCTTTTACCCATTGTCTTACAAATTAGTAACAAACCTTCTATTGATGTGAAAAACTTGACAATATTTGGGTGATTCATCTTAGCCAGAAGAGTAACTTCTTTGTGAGACGCCTCTTTCTCCTTCCTGGCCATCTACAGAAGACAAGACATCAGAAGTCATCATTAGAAAGTCAGTCTTCAGAGTAATACAGAAAATAATGATAATGTATATTTATATAGTGCCATCATATTCCGTAGTGCTTTACAAATCATAAACTAGAACAACAATGAAAAAATGTACTTTATATAACGCAAAGTAATATTCTGACTGTACAGGTGCTTGCACCAATCACTGATCTGGTAACAGAATACAGACTGCCATAAATAGACATATGGGGGGAGATTTATCATAGGTCTCTTAGAGCAGAACTGTTCTAGATGCCCATGGCAACCAATCAGAGCTCAGCTTTTATTTCCCCACAGCTGTTTATAAAATGAAAACTGAGCTCTGATTGGCTTCCATTGGTAACCAGAACAGTTTTGCCTCAGAGACTTAATGATAAATCTCCGCCATGGAGAGAGATGGTGTGGAGGTGGCTTATTCACGATTTTAATCACTTCTTTAATCAATTCTTGCAATGCAATGCTTGAGAATTTGCGATGAATTATTCGCCATAAAACTTCCGTGGAAGCAGTGATAAATCTCCCACATCACTTCTATTGGATGGTCTGTAACGCAGGTAACAACAATTACAATTTCCCAGAAGCAGTGTCAGGTTTCTGAAGGTGAAACTTGCTAGGAAACAGCATATCAAAAACACCAAAAGCCACCAAACATGTTGTGGATTAACCGAACAGAATTTTAGCTGTTTTAAATGTGACTTATAAAGTTACTATTTTACTTGATGAAAATTTGGGTTTAATTTAAAGTAAAAAATTAATAAAGTTGGAAAGAAATATTAAAACAATCTAATACAGTACTACTAAAATGCTACTGTATTGAAAAATATGAAAAATCTGTGCTAAATACAAACCAGCTTCAGCTACTCTTAAGGGCAAAGTTATTGAAATTGTTTCTTAGAGATTTGCAAAATGACCAATTCCATAAAGTGAGAACTACTTTGTAAATCCACCTGCGGCACTGTAGACTTCCAGTCCATTTGAATAAATCCTAAGGCGGCTGCACACGAACAGCCCATAGAAACTGACCTATATGTTGGTCCAATTCCACAGACTTGCACAGGACAGGAATCCTTGCATTATACAGAAATATGATGCAAGGACTCCCTGTCTCCCAGCCAATCTGCAGTGCCGGTACTGTATTAACTGTTTCAGTGGCCCGGCAGTACAGCCCACAGGGCGTCCATGTGTCATATTTCTGTATTATTTAAGGGCTCCCGTCCTGTGCAATGTGTGTAGTCTGTGGTACTGGATCAAAATATGTGTCCATTTCCACGGACTTGTGTGCAGCCGACATAACATGTAGGTATTATTCAGGTAATAATGGAGAGGGCCTGCCAGCAAACTCACATTTGGGTCCCTTGCCCATAAGTGATTTTCTCATACGAGTCCTGCCTGGTTCTACATCTGACAGCACTTGGACAGAACTTTGACTCATTGATAGTCTATTGCTCTATGCACACGTCAGATATTTTTCACAGTCCATTGATCCAATCCTTTCAGAGAAAAAAATAACATGCACCGCTCTGGTTTGTTCCTCGCCAAGTCAATAGGGGAGTGTGATAACGCCATCTGCGTGGAGTAATTTTTTCGCTCATGTTGTTCAGAGAAGTAGCTCAGAGCTGTAAAAATCAGTTGTAAAAATCTGACAAGGACTACAAAAAACAGCTGGTTAGAGAACACTAGGTCTGAAATCTGACTAAATAGGGTAAAAATCGGGCAATTTGGCACTCCATCTGGGAAACTGACCTTAGGGCTTCTACATGCCTTCATTAATTCTTAATGTTTTTTTGCATTTTGAGGTTAAAGGGAACCTGTCACCAGGGACCTCATATTCACTAAAGACAGGTTGCGAAAGCGTATTACACCTGCAGTGCACATCTGTCTTTCTGCCTTTTCTAAGTATTTGCATTACAATATAATTGTGTGTTATAACTTACCTTGCACCCTGACAAAATCCTGGGGTAGTCACAGGGGCTGGGCTTTGGTTTGGATGCAAAAAACAACATGTGCCTTGTCTGTGTTACTCCCTCCTCAGATCTTAGCCCCCACCTTTGTGCTCCTGTCTTGCTCCACCTCCTACTCCTTCTCAGAGGTCACATCATGGTGAGCCTGACATCAGTGGGGGAGGGACAAGCTGTACAGGAGCACAACGATGGAGGCAGCCTGCAGCTCAGAAAAGTCACATGTTGTTTTTTGAGATACATCCAAACCAAGGCCCAGGCTCTGTGCCTACCCTAGGATTTTGCCAGGATGCAAGAGTAAGTTATAACACACAATTATATTGTAATGCAAATGCTTAGAAAAGGCAAAGAGGCATTTTTGCACTGGAGGTGTCATGGGCTTTTACAATCTGTCTTTAGTGAAAATGAGATCCCTGGTGACAGGTTCCCTTTAAAACTAGGTGCAGAGACTATTCAGGTATTAAAAATGGAAAGATTTTACATATGTTCTGTGTGTTTGATCAATTTAATCGGACTCTCACATTATCTACTTTGCTAGTTCTATCTGCAAAATGTAGACTCAAATATTTTTCTTCATAGAAATAGCACTACTACTGTCAGCATTGCCAAAACTGGATATACATGCACAACTGCTTAGGTAAGATGCTTATCATCCAGGTTAAAGGTAGCAGTTTATTTTACTAGAAAGCAAGGTGGATTCAAGGGAAACTTATGCACATTCACTGAACCCTTCTTCAGTGATAAATCAAATATGTGAGTGTCTTGACTTCCGTGGCGGAGGCTCCACCAAACTCCTGAGACCAACTCACTGAACCCCTGGACCCACTGAATTAGATTAAGAACCACTTGTCCACAACTTCTAATCCTCTGCAACTGGAATTCTGCCAGAAACATGATATCTGTGAATCCGACCTAATTCTGTAATGCTGTGTATAGAACATTGCTATAATGCAGTAATATGTTTATCATATATGAAATATTATATCGGTACCTTGGAGAGATTCACTTCTTTGATGACACATTGGATGTTATCCTTTTTTCCTTTCGCCAGGAAAGCCTTTCCAAACGCTCCTTCTCCGATCATCCGAATGATTTCGTAGTTATTCATCTTTTATGGTCTGATTGGACCTTAATTAGGAGAAAGGGCTCAATAAATGTACAATAACCTTCACCAATAGCAATGTTACACAATACTGTACTGCACTGCAGAGGTCCGGGCAGAGGTTACTTTCCTTTCCAGTGGGTATTGTGAGAGCTGACTGAATATTTAAAGGGATGGTCTCTTTTCCTCTTAATGTTTAATTACAAAAGGAGGCTTCAATGTTTGTGATCCCTTTTCTACAGGCTATTGGCATGATCTATGACAGGTCTACGGGGAACATCAAAGTCAAGTGAAATAAATAGTTCCCAATAAATGAGCATTGCTGCAGCAATACTTAGCACTTGTGACGGGGTCAGTGCTTATGAGGATCTATAGTCCTAAGAATAATGTGTTAGGGGCTCCAAGGATAACATAGTAATTTAATAGGAAATAGCAGATTACCTAAAATAGTAGTTTCACAAAAGGCAACAAGCTTGGTGGTTACAATAGTAAGCTAACATGAATGTTATGAAATGCTCCAGACAAAGGTCTTCAGGGAATCACTCATGGGGGAGGCACACAGTTGATGACACAGGACCATAAGATTTAGTTGCACCTCACCTGCAGCAGTCTCATTCAATGTATTCCTTAGGGCAGTGATGGCGAACCTTTTAAAGGGGACCTACCACCACAATTCTACCTATAAAGGTAGAACAGGTGGTAGGTGGATGAATGGGACGTAAGAATAGCCCTTTTTGGGCTAATCCTTACGTCCCGGCTATCCTTTTGTAAACTTTCTATATATGCATATAAATATATATGCGTGGAGTAGCCGGACATGAGGCTACTAGTCGTGGCTACTCCACGCCCCAGTAGCCTCGTTCCTCCGCCTACCAGGTAATCTTAGGCGTGAAGCTCCTCGTAGCTGCGCGCCCTCGTCCGAGTACCCGGCGTTCTGCACATGCGCAGTAGCGTCAGCCTCGGAGCTACGGCCGCGCACCCGTAGGCCTGCGTTCTGCGCATGCACAGAACGCAGGGTATTCGCACGAGGGCACGCAGCTACGAGAAGCTGCGCGCCGAAGATTACCTGGTAGGCAGAGGAACGAGGCTACTGGGGTGTGGAGTAGCCGCAACTAGTAGCCTCATGTCCGGCTACTCCACGCCCCAGTAGCCGCTTAAAAAAATTAGCATATAAACTCATTAAAGTTTACAAAAGGATAGCCGGGACGTAAGGATTAGCCCAAAAAGGGCTATCATTACGTCCCATTCATCCACCTACCACCCGTTCTACCTTTATAGGTAGAATCGTGGTGGTAGGTTCCCTTTAAAGACTGTGTTTCCAAACTACAACCACAAACTTATTTTTTAGTAAGGGCGCTGTCCCATGTTGCGTTTGCAAATGCAAACACAGACGAAACCGCGCCAACGGGGTGGGCCACACCCTGATCGCATCGGCGTTTCTATGGAAACGCCTGCGATCGGGAACGAGCCACCGGTGTTTTGCATTAAATTAATGCAAAACACTGACGGCTCGTTCCCGATCGCAGGTGTAGAAACGCTGATGCGATCGGGCCACGGCCCGCCCCAGTGGGCGCAGTTTTGTTTGCGTTTGCAAACGCAACATGGGACACAGCCCTAAGGCCGGCGCCACACAGGGCGCTTTGTCTGCGCTTGCAAACGCAAACACAGACAAAGTCGCGCCCACCGGGGCGGGCCTCGGCCCGATCGCATCGGCGTTTCTATGGAAACGCCTGCGATCGGGAACGAGCCGCCGGTGTTTCGCAGACAAAAAACGCAGACAAAAGCGCCACGTGTGGCGCCGGCCTAAGGAGGACTGGACCTACTAAGGTGAAGCAAACACCGCAATCCGACTGCATTTTAAAGAAAGGTGAAACTACAAACTGAGTTTTTTTCCTTTTGAGAGGAACAACATTACATCAATCGTTATCCCTACTCCAAGTATCACAACTGGTACTGTTTTTCTGGATCTATCCTGAAATATATAGGAGAACATTGAGGTAGAGAAATGTTTTTTTTTATAAACAATAACTTCTTGCTCCCTGCTCTGTCACAGCTTTGAATCGAATCAGTGTCTTGTGGACATAAGTACAGTAAAAAAAGGTGGATTTTGGATCATTATTGTAGCTTCCCTCCAGGTCCCACTGAACAGGAAGAATTGTGGGGCCCAGAATTGAAGCTGTAATATTAATCCAGCTCTGTTCACACCTCCTCACAATATGGCGCTGATCATGGCATGTCCTGGGCTGCCTGGCAGGGGCGTAACTTGAGGGGGTGCAGAGGTTGCGGTCGCACCCGGGCCCAAGAGGTTTAGGGGGCCCTTATGGTGTCACTTTCCCATATGAGAAGACTATTACTATAAACCATACATTTTAGTCGGGCCATGGCCCAGACTTTGCACTGGGGCTCATCATCTTCTAGTTATGCCACTGCTGCCTGGGACTGCCAGAGGAGGCCTTGACTCCTGTCTGGACAGCCTGGATTCCCACTGAGAGGGCTCTAAATTCCAACACTGGCACCCGTGCCATAGGTTCGCCAACACTGCTTTAGGGCTTATTCCCACATCATTTTTTTAATCATTTCCAAGGACAGGATGCTGACCCTTCTTAGTCCATTTTGTGTTGTATCTGCATCCTTTTCTTTCACATCCATATGACACGTATTGATCTGTATTTTTACACGTCCACAAAAAAAGAAAGATCTGATGGTTTACATTAATAAGAAGGTAAAACACCTGGTTACCCATTATTATCACTGAAAAAAAATTTGATGCACAAAAATGTCATCGCCTTTTTTTTTTTGCGTACCCATAGACATCTATTGGAATCCCCACAAATGAAAAAAAAAATATTGGACATGGTCCAAATATTTTTCAACTAACCACTGTCATTGAAAAGCATGGAAAGTAGTAGTATAAAAAACCTCGACTAAAATGGGTCAGTATGCTATCCTTGGAAATCATGGGTAGCATATTTAGAAAAAACTAATGTATGAATAAGACTTTACTCTCTCTTAGGGCTCATGGCCGCTATGGGGGTCATGATCTGGATGCATGATTTGCTACCAGATCGCGGCCCCCATAGTCCTATATGGCTCACAGCCAGGAGAGCACAACATGACCGAGTGCTTGTCTGCCTATGGAGGGAAGAGGGGTGAAGTGTGTCCCCTTACTCCCCCCCTCCCCCCTCCCCCCAGACCTGTGCTTGCCTGGGATCCAGGTCAGGCAAGCAGATGACTGTGTAAATGAAGCCTTAGCAGCAAGTTTGGAGGTGGTGTGCTCTGCTCTGCTGTCTGTTACCCACAACCTGTCTTTGGGTTGTACCTACCCCTAATGAGTGCAGTACTCTCTATGTCCATAAACAGTCTCAGTAGGCTTCAGTCCTTTTTGCCCTTTGTCCCTTGTAGCATTACAAATAAGTAGGCTGGTTGGTAATAATTTTGAGTGAAACGTTCAACTAATTAAAAAAAAATGGATGCCATAAAGATGTAACTTAGCTGTGAAAAACTTTTCTAATATAGCGTGAAGGAGCTTCACTTCTGCATCACATCTTACTGTTACCAGGTGGTGCACATATTCATTTCTTACTCTTTCCTGGTGTAATGCTCATCCCATATTACCAGAGCCGGATTAAAGGGGGGGCGCACGGGGCGCGCGCCCCGGGGCCCCCACCACTTCGCCCCCTAAAATGGGTCCCCACAAAGTGTGGCGATTCGGGCGGGCACATTGCCCGCAATCGCACACTATGTGCCCGCAATCGCCCATTATCCAGCTTGCCGCGCCGCCCTAGTGGTGCGGCGGCTGCCAGTACATTTGTGTCTATGGCAGCCGCCATAAAACACAGCGCACGGGATGTCGGCTTCGCTGTGCGGGCGGCGCAGAGTGTAGCGTCACACTCCGCGCCGCCTGCTGGAGGATGCGGATATCCCGTGCGCTGTGTTTTATGGCGGCTGCCATAGACACAAATGTACTGGCGGCATCCCGAAAGAAGAGCAGGAGGTCGTCGCGCATCGTGGGAATGGGAGGTGAGTACAGATTTATTATTTTTCTGGGGACTTGTTATGAATTATGTGGGGCTGTATACACACCCGGGGGCGCTGTATGTATAACTGGTATACATTCATGTGAATGGGGGGCTATTCATGGGGGGATTGCTGTTTATTATTGGGGGGCTGCTGTATAGTCATGGGTGACTAATGTCTTTTAATAGGGGACTGCTGTATATTATTGGGGGGCTGTATGTATAACTGGGGGGCTGTTTATTCATGGGGGGGATGCTGTGTATTGATGGGAGGCTACTGTATATTAATGGGTGGCTATATGTATAACAAGGGGGCTTCTGTATATTATAGGGGGTTTATTTATAACTGGGGGGCTCTATATTTATGGGGGGCTGCTGTATATTACTGGGGGCTGTAGGTATAACTGGGGCTGTATATTCATAGGGGGCTGCTGTATACTATTGGGGGGCTGTATATTCATGGGGGATGCTGTATATAATCGGGGGGTGTATGTATAGATGGGGGACTGTATATTCATGGGGGGCTGCTGTATATTACTGGGGAGCTGTATATACATATGGGGGATGTGTATATATAACTCTGGATCTGTATAAAAAAAAATGGGGGCTGTAAATATAACTGGGTGGCTGTAATTATAACTGTGGGGCTTTATATATCACCAGAGGGCTGTATAAATATTGGGGTATATATATAACGGGGGGGGCTGCATATAAAACTGGGGGACTGTATATATTAATTATTGAGGGATGTACGTTTATGAATTACTCTGGGTTGTATCTTTTAATTACTTGGGGCTTTATATCTATTACTGGGGACTGTATATCTATTAATTATTGGGGGAATGTATATAATAATTACTATGCAATGTAAATGTATGAATTACTGGGGGCTGTAGTCAAATTGTGCAATCATGGTCCCATTTGCATTTTTGTGCATGATGCCTAAGGGGGAAACCTGTCTTACATGGATTACTGACTAAGGGGGGACCCTACCTATTCTATGGATGCTAAATGTGTACCGTGTCTGGGCTATATTCTGTAGAGGGGCCCCCACCAGGTTTTGTGCCCAGGGGCCCCCACCAATCTTAATCCGGCCCTGCATATTACTATCTAACTACTTCCCACCCCTGGAAAGCATGAAGCACCATATGGCGGAACAATTAGGCTCATGTACCATTGTGCAGTCTATTTGAATATACTGCAGTTTTTTATACCTAAAAGCTAAGGATGATGGCAGCGGAGGCATTCATGTTCTAACAAACCAATATGGAAATGATTGTTATGTATGAACTCTGTGCCAGGCAGGAAAGGATTACTTTATTACTGGAATCACTACACCCCATGAAGGTGCGGCCTGCAATTTATTATGAAATTAAAACTATAACAGTAATTACTTTACACAGTAAACTACATTTCCGCAATATATAAATAAAATTTTTAACAGATTTTCTCTTAAACTTAGTGATATTGATAGTCAGAATGTCACAAAGGATCTACCTCCAGTGACTCCCAAAATTTAAAGCCTGTAGCTAAATAAAAAGTACATGAATTCCTATAGCACTCCACAGAAACCAATTGAAACTCAAATCTTCAGACACAACGGGGCAGATTTATCAAGCAGTCTGAAGGTCAGAATATTTCCAGTTGCCCATGGCAACCAATCACAGCTCAGCTTTCATTTCACCAGTGCTCATGAATATTTTAAAGGGGAGCTGTGATTGGTTGCCATGGGCAATTGGAAATATTCTGACTTTCAGACTGCTTGATAAATCTGCCCCAACATGTGTAGAGCAACACTCAAGTCAACTGAAGTAGGAACCATTGATCAGATAGGTGTCAAAATTTATGACCTTTTTTCTCCAGCCCCCACCCCCCTGCACTATGTTATTGAATTCTGGTGCATGGTGTTCAATTCTCTGCAGCACTCTGCAAGCACCAATCCAGCTTACAGGAAACCTACCACCACAAATCTACCTATTAATGAGATCCGGCGGCAGGTTCCTCTAATCTAGAGTAGTATAGCCCTTTTTAGGGCTAATTGGTTCGTGGCGCAGAACTTTTATACGTTTAAATTCCACTAATATGCAAATTTTCTGAAGAGGCGTGGAGTAGCCTCTTACGTTCCCCCTACCAATGCATCTTCTCCTGGTAGCTGCAAGCACTTGTCTGCGAAGCCGGGTTCTGCGCATGGGCAATAGCTACGTCTTCGGAGCAGAGATCACGCAGCTGGCGGCCTGCTGTGCATGCGCAGAACACAGCTTCGCAGACGAGTGTGCGCAGCTACCAGGAGAAGATGCATTGGTAGGGGGAACGCAAGAGGCTACTCCATGTCCAGTAGCCTCTCTAAAAAATGTGCATATTAGGGGAATTAAAATGTATAAAAGTTTTGGGCCACAAACGAATTATCCCTAAAAAGGGCTATACTACTATACATTAGAGGAACCTGCCACCGGATCTTCCTTAATAGGTAGATCTGTGGTGGTAGGTTTCCTTTAAAATGAGTCCACCTGTTTGATTTTGGTGCACTCTGTTTAACGGGAGCATGGTCCAACTCTGCACCAGAACACCCCTTTAGGTGCAGAGTTTTGTGGTGTTGTGGAGTTTCGGGAAGTAAGGCCCCTTCCACACTTCCGTTGCAGATCACGTCAGAGTTTGATCAGGGTGCGATCAGAGTTTGTTCAGTGTCTCAGTTTTTCACGCACGTTTTCAATGCAATTTCAATGCGTTTTCTGCGCGTGAAATGGACTCAGGACTGAGCTCTATCTTTTCTATGGCAATGGATGCGTGAAAAACGCATTGCACTTGCAAGTGTCTCAGAGTGCAATGCGTTTTTGATGCATCTAAATAGACTTGTATGGTGCGTTTTTCACGCGCTTGACTTGCAAAAGTAGAGCATGTCGAGATTTAAACGCGCGTTAAAAAAAACACACGTGTGTGCGTGAAAAAAAAATGCAAGTCTGAAAAGACCCATTGGTTACAATAGGTCAGAGTGCAATGCAAGTTCTGCGCGTCAAAAGCACGCGCAGAAAACGCAGGTGAAAAACGCAAGTGTGAAAGGGGCCTAAGAGTTCTCCTTATGGAGACTGCCAAGACCGCCGTGTAGGCATGTGGAGTCTTATAGCACGCCACTTTTAGCTACCTTACAAGGCAGCTCCTTTGACATCAAGCATGACCTTCAAGAAGCCTTATGACGTGATGCGGGATTAAAACCAAACCAGTGTATCTATTCCAGAAGGAACAGGCTCCCAACTGTAGATCGTTGTTTCACTGTTTAACCTGGTTGGGTCTCTTCAGTACAGCGCAGGGAACTTGCTTGAGTGAGAGGCTTGTGACTAAAGTTCTCCTTACGGAGACTGCCAATTAAGGCCGCCTTATAGGTGTGTGAAGTCTTATAGCCATGGATGCTCCACTAGGGGATTCTGGCGCAGTCAGTTTAATAGATCTGGCCCATTGGGGCTCATCTACTAAGGGTGGCGGATCGCACTTTTGTCGGACTGTGCACAGTTTTCAGAGATTGCACATCTTTGACAGCATAATGTTTTGGAGCAGCTGCGCTGGCTTCTTAAAAGAAGGTGAACCTGAGCAGAGAAGGGACACATGCAGGATATCAGGCGCACGATCTTAGTGAATCGCAGCACAGTGCATTATCGTCAGACAAAGCACTTTCGGTGCACTCTGTCGGACGGGTAAGTAAATGTGCCCCATTGTCTTTTCCCATTAAGAGCAAAACAAAGATCTTGAAAAGGGTTGAGATTTATTTACGGTATACAACATTTTTCTCCCATATGAATGCAACACAATCTCTCTACTCAAAACAGTTGGTAGAAAGACAACTCCCATTTATGGGTAGATAGCCCAGGTTATAAAGTTACCCTCTATTCTATAACATGCTGAATGCTGGAGCACCCACCAACTGCAAGAATGGGGATCCTGTTCCCCCTAAAAGAATGGAGCAGCAGTTCATTTCCTAAGGGACTATAGGAGATGACATTTCAACCAATGTCAACCCATTTAAAGGATCATGATTTATTATGATCAAGTTAATCCTTTGATAAGTTACTTAATATTCTCATGTCTTAGTTGCTTCTATCTTCTTCTTGTAATTGCCATCAAATTTGTCACCCATCTTTCCCCAGGTTCTGAATGTCAGACTCTCTTCTTAATCAAGGCATCTATCTCTTGTTGCCATTTAATTTAATAAATAGATCTATTTGATAAAAGTATTCAGAAAAGCTGAGTGATCACTTTTATGAAGCTGTAATCGCAGTGTCGCCAGATGCCACCCAGATTTCCCCGAAAAATATACATTCAGGAAGTAGGAAATGATTCTAAAAACTTACAGTAAATAAGTCTTTTTTTCCTCCTTAATACATTGTACATTATAATTATAGCATTCTCAGCCAGATCCCTTCTGTTCCCAACAATACATTCTCAACACTCCTCCTCTGGTTACTATGGATACAAGATACAACATATAGAAAGAGGGCACCTTGCTACCCCTTCATCTAATCCTCGCCCTGCCTATACAGCAATCAGATATCCCCTTTATAATACGCAGACACTGGCAGATCACACCCCGGTTATGTACTCACCAGGAAGAGGTGCTGGCCACCTGTCTCCCTAAGGACGATCACAACACTAGCTGCTCTAAAGGTGCATGGGCACTAACCCTAAACTGATGCATCATGGGAGATGTAGTCCTGCAGTCACCTGCGACCTCCTCCCCCCTGGTGTCATTTTACGTAGCTAAACAAGGAAACCTTCTTTGTTATAAGGAGCACTGAAACTGAAACTACCACTCCCATCATGTCCTGACTGCCGCAAGATAATAGGACACTTTGCAATACACTAAATATATTTGTATATATTGATTTATAACAGTAATCTAGGATATGATACAAAATTGGCGCATTTAATAGAACAAAGAAGTATTTCTTTTCTCACAGTAATTCTCAGGTATTAAATGTATTATACGTCAGGCAGGTTTGTCCTTTGTATTCCGCAAAAATTCAATAGGGAAGATTATTGAGAGATCTACCTTGATTGCAAAAAAAGTGCTACACCTTAGGCCGGCGCCACACAGGGCGCTTTGTCTGCGCTTGCAAACGCAGACAAAGTCGCGCCCACCGGGGCAGGCCTCGGCCCGATCGGGCCTCGGCCCGCCCCGGTGGGCGCGACTTTGTCTGCGTTTGCAAACGCAGACAAAAGCGCCACGTGTGGCGCCGGCCTTAGGCTACATTCACACGACATGTGCCCGCTGTACCGTAGCACCGCGGGCACATGGCGGCGCCGGGGAGAGGAGGAGGGGGTGCTCCATAGCGATATATGGCGCACGTCGACGTATTCCTGAGAAAGATCGGACATATCGCTGCGCCCATTGTCGCCTATGGAGGACGTATATATATACAGCATATATATGTCCCCCATACAGTTGTGTGACTATAGCCTTGAAGGGTTTTTCCCACGAACAAACGTTCATCCACTGGAGAGGGATAACTTGCTGATCAGTGGGGGTCTCAGTGCTGAGATCTGAGCTAGATCTTCGTGGTGGATGGAGAAATAGAATGGCAACTGAGCATGTACACTATTAAAATGCTTAGTAACTTTGGACCACTCTCCTCAAAGTTTGGATGTCTATCGTAATTGTCCAAATATATTAAAACCAGTTACAGTACTTACTGTGTCATTAGCCATGTATCTGTGCTTCCCTGTAACTGTCCATCTCCACATCCAGTAAATTAAATGTTATTCCTTTCGCTCCTTGCAGAACATGACATGCAATGTGGGCAGATGGTAAATATAGCGCAGGTTGTGCAAGACATCACTATGTTGTTTCTGTTTTAAAGGGCAAGTAGTATCCAGCGTCATGGTTTTTGACATTGGCTTTCACTACACGTGTGCGGATGAATGACTGTTTTCTGGGAGGGGGATTCCAGAGTGACTATAGCAAAGCCATCTGTGAAAAACTAAGTACCCCCCATGAATCTATAGCTTGAAGAAGCATCTTAATAGCAATTATATGAAGTAATTGTTTTCTTTGTATGACTTTATCTGTCTCTCACATCATTCTGAAGGAATCCTGGCCCACTCTCATTCTCAACTTTGCTACAGTTGTGGCAACATTGTGGTATTTGCGAGTTCAGTTATTCTCAGGTTTCTTAGAGGTTGTCCTAAGTTTAAGTCCTCATTAAGACAATCGTAGTTTGCAGCCTTGTTCCAGCCAGTGTTTCAGTGGCTCGTACATAGCCCCATAGTCTTCTATAGGCTCATGCATGTGCAACACCCTCGCCGATGCAATGGCGAGGTAGTGCTTGCGAATACGTCCCACCTGTAGGTAACATCACATTACACTACATGGTCCTTATAGGATCAAGGGGAAATTGCAGTGGTTAATCCTGCCTGGCAAGGCAGAGGTTAAGTATTTTGTATAATGCAAGATGCTATTGACCAATGTCTGTGTTACATCCTGTCTCTGTGCACTGAGAGGTAATTGGAGGAGCAGCCACCACCTGACCAAAGGGAGGTAACAAAACCCCCTAGCCCAGAATGTTCTAGAGGAGTCTCTCCCCAGAGAGAGAAGAGAGCAGTCTCTCCCAGAAGGGAGAAGAGACCGGTCCTAGTCAGGCCCTCTGGGTCTGCAGGACGCAAGCAGAGAGTAGTTAGCTGAGCAGCAGCTCAGAGTCTCTAGCACACCAGACCAGTGCAGGAAGAGCCTAGCCCCTGCCTGAAGTGGAAGATAAGACTAGAGTTAGTGTAGTGAGGAAAGGGGTATCATCCTACCTTCAAGGGTGATACCTGAAGAGATCCAGGACCGAGCTGAAGCCTCCTCTAAGGACACAGCTGCCTTCCAGCCTGCCCTCCACATCCAGGCTGGTGAAATACATCCTGTGGCTCCCTCCAAATACCTCTCCAGTACTCCACCTGTTAAAGACACGTTTTCTGCAGTTCCTGCCGGTTGCAATAAACGAACTGTAAGTTGTTTTCTTCAACCTCTGTCTCCGTCTGGTCCCTGCTACTACAACTACCCTCATCACCGGCACCCTGCCCATCACCCAGAGACTCACACTCGGGACATTAAGGGGTTGCCCCAGGGAGATCCGCTATAGCAGCCTCTCCCTCATCTTTTCTTGCCAACACCACCCTGCTGGAGACCTGCCAGGCTGTAGGACAGCCCTCCGGTTCCCCCCGTACCAAGCACCGTGACAATAGCGTGCTTAGGCCGCAACCGCCAGCCACTCCGGTACCGCGGGCCCCGGCTGTCTCCAGGCCTCACCTCAAGGGCTAGGCCCCGGTGGGGGTTGTTGCAAGTGGCGTCACGAATCACAGGATATATACTTCTGTGCCTTATCCTGGCACTAAAGACTGTGCTGCCTAACCCTGCTGCCATCCGGGTTTATGCCCAAGTATTTGTGTGTTTCTACATTGAACTTTATACTGCTGCCACGTGCTGTCGAGCGCCGCTCCAGCACTCAAGAGGTTAATTCCTGCAAGGACTGTGTCAGCTCTGCTACATCCGGCGCTGCTGCACCTGCAGTACCCACTGCTGCCACCGGGTGTCCCCAGCCGGCACCTATTCCCGCTGAGGATGCACAGGATTCCCTGCAGGAGCTGGATCCTGTCTTTGCTGAACCCAGCGATACTGACTAATCCCTGAAGGGCTGTAGCCCTCTCCAGGTACTATGTCCTTTGTACATATTGTGTATATTTTTCCACTTTCCCCAAAGAGCCAGAGACTTTCCTGGGACTCTTACCCTTATTTATCTCAGTCAAGAGATTATGTGCTATGATAGCACCCTTCCTCTGCCACAGCAGAGAGTTTCTTCAAAGGACTCTGTCCCTCTCCAAAAAGAGGAGACCCTTTGCTTCTTCATTGCACTTTTCCCCACATCAAGGGCTGTACCCAGAAGATGGACTTTGTCAGTAGAGACCTTCTGAGAGACTTTTGCCAGATACTCCAGGGAAAAGTTGCTATTGCTATTGACTTATTATTTTGCACTTAATGCCTTTCCTTTTAGGTACGGACATTATGTTTGCACTTCCATGCCTTTCCTTTGCAGGAAAAGAGACATTTACTACCACGCTACCCTGAGTAGCCTAGCCTACCTCTGTAACGTTTGTAACGTTGTAAGATGTGTACCCATTGGGCTCCTAAGCCAATGTGATTTTGCTAACCTGTTGCACACTGTCATATATGCCAGTAGTCTGCATTAACCCTTTCATAGGCTTTTCAGGTTGTATTGTGGCTGTGTCGGACCGTCTTTTTGTGTAAAACACTGACCGCTACCTGATCCCTCAAACTGAGGTTTGCACATGGGGGTAGTCCGTAAACTGCGGGTCTTTAGGGGACCGGGGGTGTTACACAGTTAGCACCTGGATGCCACTCATACATGGGTAAGGTTGTCAGTCAGGAGGTACTTGTGTCGCATATGCTCATGCAATGCAGATAGACACCATATAATTGCCGCCAGGGAAGAAGCGTTGATCAAACAAATATACAGGCCTTGGTGCAAGGAGTGGATTACAGGACATGACACCACACCTTTCCTACTGTACAGTTCGGTTTAATGGCGTCAGCGACCAACTGTCATACAGCTCTTACATATTTTTGTCTTAGTCCGACACCAACCCAGGTGCCTGTCTCCAGGACCATGGGCGGTTTGTCCCTACACCTCACCTAGCCTGCACTTCCCAGAAGTGCCCTTAGCCCCCTCTGTGCCCCAAAACAACTGTAGTCGAGCCGAGGGCGGCTCTTTCAATTGCCCCCGGGGTATGCAACACCCTCGCCGCTGCAATGGCGAGGTAGTGCTTGCGAATACGTCCCACCTGTAGGTAACATCACATTACACTACATGGTCCTTATAGGATCAAGGGGAAATTGCAGTGGTTAATCCTGCCTGGCAAGGCAGAGGTTAAGTATTTTGTATAATGCAAGATGCTATTGACCAATGTCTGTGTTACATCCTGTCTCTGTGCACTGAGAGGTAATTGGAGGAGCAGCCACCACCTGACCAAAGGGAGGTAACAAAACCCCCTAGCCCAGAATGTTCTAGAGGAGTCTCTCCCCAGAGAGAGAAGAGAGCAGTCTCTCCCAGAAGGGAGAAGAGACCGGTCCTAGTCAGGCCCTCTGGGTCTGCAGGACGCAAGCAGAGAGTAGTTAGCTGAGCAGCAGCTCAGAGTCTCTAGCACACCAGACCAGTGCAGGAAGAGCCTAGCCCCTGCCTGAAGTGGAAGATAAGACTAGAGTTAGTGTAGTGAGGAAAGGGGTATCATCCTACCTTCAAGGGTGATACCTGAAGAGATCCAGGACCGAGCTGAAGCCTCCTCTAAGGACACAGCTGCCTTCCAGCCTGCCCTCCACATCCAGGCTGGTGAAATACATCCTGTGGCTCCCTCCAAATACCTCTCCAGTACTCCACCTGTTAAAGACACGTTTTCTGCAGTTCCTGCCGGTTGCAATAAACGAACTGTAAGTTGTTTTCTTCAACCTCTGTCTCCGTCTGGTCCCTGCTACTACAACTACCCTCATCACCGGCACCCTGCCCATCACCCAGAGACTCACACTCGGGACATTAAGGGGTTGCCCCAGGGAGATCCGCTATAGCAGCCTCTCCCTCATCTTTTCTTGCCAACACCACCCTGCTGGAGACCTGCCAGGCTGTAGGACAGCCCTCCGGTTCCCCCCGTACCAAGCACCGTGACAATAGCGTGCTTAGGCCGCAACCGCCAGCCACTCCGGTACCGCGGGCCCCGGCTGTCTCCAGGCCTCACCTCAAGGGCTAGGCCCCGGTGGGGGATGTTGCACATGTGGCCACGACAGTAAATTATGGAGCAGCTCCAGGCAGTCTTTTATTATTGTCATTGGCATGTGTCACACTGTCACCCGGGTGTCACACCATCACAGTTCAGAAGACCCACGTTTGTGGCCAGTGCAGGCTAATTTTATCCACAAACCGAGGGGAGGGGGCCACCAACCCCGATTAATAGAGCGGCAGATCGAGCATGGGTAACAGAAAATACCCCTCCATCTGGTGTGATCTTCAGCTGTAATTTACAATTGATAATACATCTCATAGTAAAAAAACAATTATAGGTAATGAAAAAATCTAGAATTAAAAATGCTTTACTCTACAATCTGTCCTACACCACCACAAAAATTGATATAGTTCTCTTCACTATTTTGGACCCTAGATATGTTTCCATGAACTTTTTCGTAAGTGGGTCAGACCAGAGTAGGAGACATCGGCCTCAACTACTCGAGTCTACCACAAATTCTATGGGCTGCTCTGATACTTATCTACGGATCTATATATTGGCCCATATTTATGACAAGTAGTAAAGACTGCTCTAGGTGCAGTTTGCCTTACTTTTGTGCAGAGGGGGCAAGATTTTTGAATACTGGCACACGGTCTTCAATAATCTCCTGTACTGCTCAGGAAGTGTGCACCAACTTTTTTTTGAGTGCACCTTTCTGTCGCAGAAATAAAGGTGGCGCATGGTCCTAACTGGCACCAGAATGCCTGTTAAGTGCAGAATTTCTGTCTTGTCGGACACAGTGCAGCCGAGACACAAAACTGCCACAAACCCTTTACCCCTGTAACTAGCGGTTGTCTGTAAGTCGGGTGTCCTTAAAGAGGACCTGTCACCCAGAAATTCGGCACTAGGAGCTGCTTACTTTAGTGCTAAAACAAACGCAGCAGTGTTACAATGATAGCATTATCGGAAACCTCCGATAACGCAATCTAACACTGTGGCGGAGTACAATAGAAACGCCAGAGTGCTCTCAAAGTGCTCCATAGCTTGGCGGTGACTGCTGCGCGTAATGTGACAGTCACCTCCCCTAATCCCACCCACAGTCCAGCCCCTCATGAATATGCTGGACCGCTCATTGTAACATTGCTGCGTTTGTTTTAGCACTAGGAGCTGCTTACTTAAGAAAGCAGCTCCTATTGCCAAATTTCTGGGTGACAGGTCCTCTTTAAATCGGGGACCACCTGTATTAGGGCATGTAGAATAATTTTACCTTTGTCAGAAAGGCTGATAAGAGAAGTGAGGCTGAGAAGGTAAGGGTAACATACTGGCATTAGACAAAGATTGTTATGTATAGGAACACTAGGAAGAATAAAGACAATGCCAGTCTGATACACTAGAACTTTGGCGCAATAAAGACGCTAAAACGTAGAAGATATTGAAGACAAGTTGCTACTTACCTGTATCTCCCAGTGAATGTTGTACGTTGTGTCTCTGCCCGACAGCTCCAGTGTAGGCACAACAAATATCAGGCAAGTTCAGACATAATAACGTCAGCCGATATGAGGGGAGCTACACCCAGGAAGTAGCGTCTTCCCAATAACCATTATAGAGGAGCACATTGTTTCCTCCTTAAAGGTGATTTCCAGTTTCATAAATATATTTTGTAACTTTCTAATATACCGTTTGGTTCAATCCCTTACTGTTTCATCATGTCTTTTGAGTCAGTAATTGAGCATATACCGTATGTAGATGCTGTAAACTCCATAAAAAGCAAGTGATCTCACAGCTGAGAAACTGATCTGCAAGTTATATACAGCAGCAGCACTTCTGGGAATTTCCAATTGTTCCCACAGGAAAATAACTGTTTTTCATCAAGAATTTCTTTTTTTATGTGACATCCTTGTCCTTTCCTCACTATTACACTTGTATGTCATTCTTTTGTAGTACGTTTTTTTCACACAATTGTAGACATCAATTGGTGAATGGAGTGAGAAACAATGGTCTATTTGTATATAGCAGTGAGTTTCTCCGAACACACATATGGTCCACTTAAAAGAAAAAAATATAATGAGGAATATCCTCATTCATTTGGATTTTATGTACCATATTTTTCGAACGACAAGACGCACAAAAATCCTTTGATTTTCTCAGAACTCAAAGGTGCACCTTATAGTCCAGTGCGCCTTATATATGAACCGTATTTACAGACAACAGCTGCCTTGAACTGTGCACAGGTCTGCCACCTGCTGGTCATTCATCCTTATAATCAGGTGCGCCTTATAATCCGGTGCGCCTTATATATGAACCTAGACGTTTTAGCAGGCATTTATTGATGGTGCGCCTTATAATCCGGTGCACCTTATAGTCTGAAAAATGTGGTACTTAAAAATGTATAGCACTTTATAAATACTTTTTAGTTAGAATAACCCCTCGGGAAAGGAATCAGCATAAAGTCCAGGAATTGTTTGCCTAGACTGTAAACCATTGTATCGACCACTGAATGTGATAACAATTTTATATTTATTTTATATATAACTATTACACCACCTCCACACCATGTGGACCTAAGTTTGCAGGTTTTTATGCAATACTACGCCAGGTTGTACCGAATCGTTTTTTCCTGGGGGCCTTTGGGTAGGGGACCTTTTTGGGGTCCTGGTCTTTATTACACACTAGCATTTGTATAAATTTCCTCTTTTGCTACTTAGCACTTTGGACATTACTTTGTGATTAGATTCAATACCATAAACCTATTTTTAAAGACCCTAGGGTCTCACTAATGCTCATTTACCACTTATTGAACTTTGCTTTTATTATTTTCATAAAAAAGTATACATTTCCACAGGGCAATATAAAAAGATGCAACATACCGAATTTTTCGGACTATAAGGCGCACCATCAATAAATGGCTGTTAAAATGCTTAAAAAGGTTCATATATAAGGAGCACCGGATTATAAGGTGCACCTGATTATAAGGATGAATGATCAGCAGGTGGCAGACCTATGCACAGTTCAAGGCAGCTGTTGTCTGTAAGTAGGGTTCATATATAAGGCACACTGGACTATAAAGGCGCACCTTTGATTTCTGAGAAAGGATTTTTTGTGCGCCTTATAGACCGAATAATATGGTAATCGTTGTACAATTGACTACTGGATCTACATATAATGTTTATTATGCCAATAAGGTCTAATTATGTAGGATTTAGTATAGATAGGATCCCATAGTAATGTGGATACACATCACTCCTTGGACATTCCCAGAATTTGGTGTATTAGCTCAACCCTATCATTTCCTCAAAACATTGTGTGATACCCCACTAGAGATCTCTTCATACTGACTACACTTGTCAGGGTTACATTTCCCCAGTAGAGGTCCTTCAGAGCTTATTTATCCAGATCAGAGGTACCAATACGTCCAGCAGGTACTTAGTGAGGTTTTACAAATTATATTCAAGCTTATCCTATGTCAGTGTAAGAGGTGGTCTGTTAGGCTCACAGATACCTCTCTTATGGAGTAACAACACATCCCCAAGTATACTTCTATATACTAGAGCAACAATTGATTCATCCTCTAGTGATGGTGGCCCTGTATATACACTGCTTGGGAGCAACCCAATTGGCAAGCTAACCTTGTATCTAACCTAAATACCTATCCTGGCTAATGATGTAATGTGAAACCCCCCTGTGGGCCGACGGAGACTGCAGAATAAGAAAGGAAAACATGGACAGCGCCCCTAGTGCAGTATGATAATTGTGGGGAGCAGTGAATGGTTAGTAAAGCTGCTCACCTGGAGACACCCTGTGTAAGGTTTATCAAAGTTAAGGAGGACATCAAGATCAAGTGGTGGCTGGACTGCTGCATTGTCCCGGAGCAGGTACAGGGAGGTGCCGGATGTGTGTACAGTAAATAAATGTATTAAAAAAGGGAATAGGTTGGAAACGCTGTCAATGATGTAACAAGTTCATCAAGATGACTTCAAAGCAGTAGTAATTTTGGTATAATTGGGCTACGCGTTTCGGGAGTGAACCACCCCCTTCATTAGGGCCATAAAATACTAAAAAGGGCATATACGTATGTTAAATATATGTGAGAAGTAGCATTAAGAGTTAAAATAGAGAGGCTAAAGAATTTATTTTTCTAACTCTGTATACAGACATATCTTCTTATGTTATATCCATTTTAACTTTTTATGCTTGTTATTTCACGGACAGCGCGTACAACCTATACTCGTTTTTTTAATACATTTATTCAATGGGACTGCAGAAGGAGACCTTGAGTCCTGTCTGGCGAACTCTGAGCCAGGGTGCCCACTGAGAGGGCTCTGTCACCCGTGCCATAGGTTTGCTACCAGCATCCCAGGGTCTCTTTTTCTAAAGAAAGCACATTTGAGTCATTCATCTTTTGTGCAGATTTGCTGAAAATAAAAGTTTCAGGGGGAGATTTATCTTAAGTGTATGAAGTAAAATTGTTCCAGTTGCCCATGGAGAGCTCAGCTTGAATTTTATAAAAAGCTGTGGGAAAATGAAAGCTGAGCTCTGATTGGCTATGGGCAACTAGAACAGTTCTGCTCTCAGATACTCCTTCAATGTACTGACAATTATGTGAGGTTGATGTATAAATAAATAAATAACTTGAAAATAAGCAAACAAATCCTTCCACCGGCTTTACCTTGTTTTCATTATTCTATTGCCACTTGGGTAATGTAATCTCAGCCTGGTCCAGTAACATCTATCTCACTTGCTCTACGGATTGTACCCCCCCCCCCCCCCCCAGCTCTCAACAAGGGAAGAACACGAACTTATATCACTAGTTACTACATATTAATAGGCTGCTCATATCGGATGGTCATCATGAAGAGGCTCACAGTCTTACTGAATTGCACTTCCATTTCCGTCCAGTGTTAAGGTCAAAATAAATGATCCGTACAAGGCTCAGGGGAATAGATCTTAAGTTAAAAAAAAAAAAAAAAAAAAAATCAATGGGACCTATGGTTAGGTCATCAACATCATTAACATGGAAAATCCCTTTAAAAATAGATTTTTGTGTATTCAGATATAGTGTAAAAGCCAACAGATTTTTATTCTAAAAAAGCCTGTTCTGTAGTGTTACTTTCAGAATTTCATCATAAATAATAGTTATTCTAATGTGATTCATAAAAAAAAGTCTTCATGGTAGTTAAGTTCTCTCTATAGAATCTGTCACTTTCTGCATTTCAGAGACCCAGTCTGGATCCACAGAATCGTCCTCAAAATCCCTGCAGAGTGGAGAAGAAAAAAAAAATACTTTACTGTCAATATTATAGACTTAAGTTACGTTGAAATACAGTAATCCTAAAATTAATTGGGAATAGAGAGTTTTACTTTATTAGGAAGGAAAACCATTTCTAGTTGACTGGGTAAAATAGTTTTTCCAGATGTATGCTCCACGGAGTCATGGGACATGTTTCCCATGGTCTGCTCAGATCACAAGGTAACACTTCTGTTTCCCGGGGCACTTTGCTTCCTTTGTAGTTCCCAGCCCATTGGCTGATGTGGGCATCAAATATTCAGGTTGGGCATCGGACCAAAAAACTAAAGTACCTGAGCAACTGGGAGCCAGAGAGGTAAGTATACCTTCTTTTTGTTTCTCACGTGGCCCTGGCACCCTGGGGCTTTTCCTCTAAATGGATTGTCCAGGAATCTATACTGATGAAGTATCTTGAGGTCAGGCCAACAATAATTGAGTATGGGGATAAACACAGCAACTCTGCACTCTTCAGTTTTGCCCAGAGGTAGTTGACTCCATGACCCTGTAGCAGCGGGGACTCATGGCTATAGTGTGGGGGCCGTTCAGGTTAATTTCTGGAAAGCCCCTTTAAATTCAGTAAGTTTGGCTCATTACAGAAACAGCCAAAAGACAAATTGGTCAATAACCATCAGCAATAATTCTGCAATATACAAAACTTGTACACCGGGATGAAATTTCTGCTTCTACTTATTTCAGTAGAAAATATGAAACAGCAATTTAGGGCAGAATTGGCCGGAACCGCTCAGAAGAGTTTAATGTCTAATTGAGGAGCCAGAAAGTGGTAATCAATATTTTAGCCCAGGAAAAACCAAGACCTAAATTAACATTAACATTTGGACACTGATTTTAAGCATTAAAAATACCTGAAAGGGTTTAGAAAATAAAAGATAAATGTATAACTCACGTGTCTTCATCATCAGATCGTGACTCCAGTCTCTCAGGATTTATCTCGACTTCTTCTTCCCTGCTGTCTGTGGCATCTGGAGCTGGAAGGTTGTTAGAGAGCGGACCCATCAGGTGGTCTCCGGGGGATTCTGTTGTGCAGACAAATAAAAAAAGTCCATTATATTAGAGGTCTCTGGATTTTAGGTTTAGGTTTTTTAAGGTGTCTGTGATAAAGTTTTTACAACAATATCAAGGCTCAAAATTAGAGATGAGTGTACCCTAACTTTAAGTTCGGTTACAGGTGCGTCCCGCACAATACGGACATATTGCCGGATTGGCAGCACAGCTGAACACAAACTTAGAGTTCGGATCTGCTCATCTCTATTCAAGAGTAATGTTATACAGCCTTCAGTGTGCAATACAGACAGACCGCAAAGTAGGGGTCATAGAGCTCAGGCAGTTCCCAAATCACTGCTTGAGTGATAGGTTCCTGTGTTACATTGTAGGATATGTAGAATTAGCTGCTACAATCAAATAGGACAAAACATGACATCACAGTTCATATTATGCACAATGTATCCAATAACACTAAAGGGGTTTAATCAATACAGACATTTATCCCCTAAATGTCTAATTGCTGGGGGACAGACATTCTGGGACCCCAAATAATTGGCAGAAAGGGACTGAGTGCTCTTTGACGTCTCTATAAATAACAATGAAATGCAAGACAATAGGAAAACTTGTGGAGAGCCCAGTGATCAGACCTCTCCCAAGGTCAGATAAATAACCCCTAGCTGCAAAAATGTGATTAATGACAACACCACCTTTTATGTTTCTGTATATATCATTATCACTGAATAGTGCTTTATAATTAGGGAGAAAATGAGAGAGACATACCACATCAACATGATGGGTTGTGAACCATTTACAATATTTTTAATAGATAATCACAATAACAGATATAGGTCTGCCATTGTGACCGGAGACTAATCAATACACCTACTCGATCTATAGATGGTGTAGGTCTTAAATGCTGTAGAGAGATCAAGGTTATTCAGGATATTTAGAAAAGTTTCTGGTGCCTCCTTATTCCATTCCTTCCTCTTCTCCTTCAGGTCATACTTTCTAACATGGCCACCTGTGTACAGAAGAAGAAAAGATATATATTCCTAGTGTAAGCAGTATACATAGAATAAGGCTAAGTTCACACCTGCGTTCAGCAGTAGCCATTCTGACTTCTTTTATTTATAGCGGAAGGATATAGCACAGTAGACCGCATCATTGTTCCGCTATAAAGTAGGGAAACTTAATGCAACGCTACATGGAGGACTATGGGGGACGGAAGGTCTATGGCAGGAGTAAGCTAAACTGCGGAGGATAGCAAAAAAATCAAGATAATAGGCAAAGTTGTTCTACATCTGAAAAAAATATCTGAGTAAGTTCTTTAAATATGAAATCACTCACCTTCACTTCTGTTTGCTCCAATGCTTGATGTCAGGATGGAGGCATTTTCTAGGGCGTTGAGGACTGTGTCTGTGGCTCCTTTCTCCCATCGTCTCCTACCAGATATTGGTGAACCGGAGGGTTGTACTACAGAGATAGGAGAAACCAGCAGTTATGAAAGGTACAAATATAAGAGGCACATCAAATGAAAACGACTGTCATATGAGTGCATTTTGTCTGGGGGGTGTGGAGTTCCCTCTCTTTTAGTGGCACTTTAGAGAGGAGATCATGTATGAGGCTCTTTCCATTGGAGTTCATACAAGGTGCCAAAACAGGTCTCACTACTTCCAAAAAATACAATATAGTCAACTCTCTACATGGCCATCTCTCCACCTTACCAAATTCTTTTAGCAGTGTCACACGAAGGTCAGGTGCCCCTCATTTTGTATACCGGAATACCATATACGCGACATTGGTATTCACCCATCTTTGCTCCCATGTCATGATGTTTGGGTGCCGCACAGAATGGTATTGTGAAGCACATGTGGTCCCAAACTATAAGTTGTACATTCATAACATAGTGTGCAGCATATCATAAACTGAATATCTGAACATCATTATCCACTTCCTGACTTCCATGTTTATGCGCAGGCTCCATGCCGTTGCTTACATATGCTGGTCCCTTTAACCAGCACCTAAAGAGTAATGAATAACAAATCAATAGATAACCCCAATTCATACCGTCAGGAGAAGCTTCCTGCTGCTCTGCCAAGGGCTGGATCACAGAGGTGGACTCATCTTTTGGGGGATCTGATGAATCCTCAGCCTGTTACAAAAGAAAATATAACATTTAGGTGACAAGTTTTGGCTTCCACTTTAGAATGACATGAAGAAGAAAAAGTATTTACCTGTGTAGATGCACATAAATTCACCAATTTTAGGAGACCTCTTCTCTTGAGAATGGTGTTGACTGAAGGCCGCTGTCGGGGGTCTTTACGAAATATCTGTTTTATGAGACTCCGCAGCTCATAAGAGTATTGAGAAGGCAGCGGACTGTAGGTCCCATGGCAGATCTTCATGATAAGATTCTTCCAGCTTCCGGCTTGAAACTTGACACATAAAAAAGTAATCGATTATTGGTCATGGGGTGACGTCTGTTAATCTATTCGTTAGAGATTATAAATGGTCTGTATTTATCTATTAACAAAAATAAATAAATGGTTAATAGCTTTAGCCACTCGCTAAGATTTTGTTCCCACTATATAGGCAAAAGATCAGTTTCTTCCTCCTTTGAAAGCAATCCGTCACCTCTTCTGACATGTCACTATTAATAAATAATTTTAATACTTGAACTAACGTTTCTGAGAATGTCTTTACCCAATTATGTGTTCTGATGCTCCTCTGTTATTCCCCCTGGAAAAGTATTCATAAATGGATAGCACAACCTTCAGTAAAGTGTGTCCCTCCGCCATTTATAGCTGTTGTCAGACTATGGAGGAAGACGCCCCCAAGTGGTAAAGAAAATAAGTGATGAGCCAAATATTCTGTGGTCACTAGAAGTCAAAATCCATGTCGGAAAATCCAACAGCAGATTATGTTACACAGTCATGGAGAAAATATTGTCTGACATATCATAAAGGATGGAGGGGCTGAAAAAGAAGATTTTACCCCAGATTTTGCTATACAGGCGGTCCCCAACTTAAGAACACCCGACTTACAGACACCCCCTAGTTACAAACGGACCTCTGGATGTTGGTAATTTACTGTACTTTAGCCCTGGGCTACAATAAGCAGCTATAACAGTTATCACAGGTGTCTGTAATGAAGCTTTATTGTTAATCCTGGTTCTTATGACAACCCAACATTTTTAAAATCCAATTGTCACAGAGACCAAAAAAGTTCTGACTGGGGCTACAATTATAAAATATACAGTTCTGACTTGCATACAAATTCAATTTAAGAACAAACCTACATAAACTATTTTGTATGTAACCCGGGGACTGCCTGTAATGGTCTAAATGAGTACTGGCACCACGACTGGCAGTACACCCATCTAGGGTGCTCTGAATCTGTAGAATGCTCAGATAGAAATGCACTTACTGGGTGCTTCAAGGTGCAGATTTCATACAGAACACATCCCAATGACCAGATATCACTGAAACACAGAAGCCAATACACAGAATTGTGACAGCACACTTAGACATTGCCTCCAGAGACATAACTTTATAAGTGTTTTTCGGATGAATTAGACTCAAGTTTCATTTTTTGTTTAACAAAGACTGAATTCTGCCAAAGAATCTGCAGCCTCCACAGCAAGGAGACATATCAGCATGAAAAACATTGGCATGTAAATGAGGTTTTAAAACCCCTTCACAGTTACTATACTCTATGCTTGTATTTTATTTAGGTGGTAAAAAAACGCAGCCTCGCATGGTAACAATATACAGGTGGTCCCCTACTTAAGAACACCAGACTTACAGACGACCACTAGTTACAAACAGACCTCTGGTAAGTGGTAATTTATTGTACTTTAGCCCCAGGCTACAATAATCAGCTATAACAGTTATTAAAGGTGTCTGTAATTAAGCTTTTTTGTTAATCCCGGTTCTTATGACAATCCAACATTTTTAAAAATCCAATTGTCACAGAGACAAAATAAAAAAATATACAGTTCCGACTTACATACAATTTCAACTTAAGAACAAACCTACAGAACCTATCCTGTACGTAACCCGGGGACTGCCTGTAATGATATTCCATAGCATATATGTACATAACTTCTAAAAGATAATTTTCTGGGGGCAACATATAGACAAGTGTGCAACAGTAACACCAAAGGCACCCAAACCCTTCAAAGTGAGGAGAGGGGATAAGTCGCTATCAGTCACCTCTGGTGATGGAATCTCTAAAAAGAGAAAAAAAAAAGGATTGGTGGAGAAATAAAACTCACTAATCCTTTTCCATTGTGTATTGGACCTTCTGTGCATTTTTTCTATAAGGAAAGCTGTTTCCCTATTTCTATGGCACAACATTTTGTTTTATCAATGTATCTCTGTATGTAAAATGTATCCTTTGTGAGTCCAAGCTGTTTAGCTTCTAATAGATTGCTAACATAGGATATTATTGTATGTACTTCTCGTTTTTGCATAGGTTGGTGTTAAATAGAGCTGTATATGGGCATACATCAATGGGCAATGACATGTAATAATAATACTACTAATAATAATAAAAATAATCCTTATTTATATTGTGTCATCATATTCCGTAGCACTTTACAAATTATGGGGGACATTTATATATACGGTATATATATATAACATTACAGAATGAAAAAATAGTCATATGAAGCAATAGGAGTCAGGGCCCTGCTCACAGGACATATAGTAATTACTCTGTTACCTTTTATTATTGTACGGCAAGTTTTCCCAGATCTCCGGAGGAACATAGTAAGGTGTCCCAACATATGTGCAGGCATAGGCCATTGGACTATAAAAAAGAAGAAAAAATTATGCAATGTTAAAACAAAATGATACAATCAGTGTGTGTGTTTACATAAAGCTCTCAATCACTTTGTTTCGGTGGAGTAATCAGGACTCTTCCTGCCAATCACCGAGTGTGAGTACGGTAATCAGAACTCTCCCTGCCAATCACCGAGGATAGGTGGGGTAAACAGAACTCTCCCTGCCAATCACCGAGGATGGGTGGGGTAATCAGAACTCTCCCTGCCAATCACTGAATGTGGGTGAGGTAATCAGAACTCTCCCTGCCAATCATAGAGTGTGGGAGGAGGAATCAGGATACTGTCTGCCAATCACTGAGTGTGGGGTAATCAGAACTCTCAGGGGGACACTTATCATATGCCAGCGTATTGTCCACCGGTCTATGATAAATTGGACGGCTAGCTGTGCTGACATACAATTGAGGCCTGTGTCGGCCAACTCTGCCACACTGGTAATTTCTGCCGGTTCACCAGAAAACTGGTGTAAAAGCCCTGATAGATGTTCCCCATAGTGTTTTTTCTTGGAGACCTACTCTCCTTTTTGCTCAGAAATTCTGCGACATATCATACATCATATACCTGTATGTCATAGAGCTCCTCTCCCTCCAACACCAAATCCTTGGTAGCAGAAATCATCTGATATGATGATGCAGGGAACCAGTATAGCAGTTTGAATAGCTTTTTATATACCAAAATATATTAATAAATCCAACCTTACAAACTTTTGAGCTATAAGGAGAGTGTTTTAGGATGGACAGTCAATTACAGGCTGTTTCCACAAGGGAAACTCATGGAGTGTGATATAAAAGTATGATATAAAAGATTTTGTATAAATGTGACGAATGTAGTATGTTACATAATTATTACCTGGAGAGGACACGTGCGGATCCAAAGTCTCCCAACTTTATGGTTCTTCTTTGAGTAAGGAAAATATTCTGCATTAAAAGAAGTGTAAATAGCTTTATTTCTATACATTCTCTACCTAGAATAACAAAATCCTCTCCTGTACACATTTATGAAATCCTAGGCAAGTGGACAGGTCTAAGATACAATACCAGATACAGCCACGCCGAGGGAGGGCACCATTTCTTAAAAAAGAAGCATTGCATCTCCAATTACATTGTCATATTGGAGTACATTGGGCCTACCCAACAGCTATACAAATAAGTTGTCTGCTATACATTTGGATCCCCCATGGTTGGGACGGTTGCGTGTTCTGGATCTGCTTGGTATTGTAAAAGGACAATGTTAATCCACTAACCTTTGCCTTAATGTCTCGGTGCATCACCCGCTTCTCGTGAATATGTTGTACAGCCAGACACATCTGAACAAACCAGTGGAGGATCTGGTAAAGAGACATACAACAAGAAAACCACAAACAGGTCTATTAACTGTACGTACATGTACAGGCAGAAGTAGAAAACACAGAAAAATATTCTAATATTTATAATACTATATTAATATATTATTATTTACAGTATTGAATTAGAATTGTAAATGTATAAAGTCGAATAAAGTGAACCTAGGCGATTAGATTTCAAGGAACATTCTTAGATTCAAGTTTTTTTTTTAATTTTAAAAGGAAAACCTGTCACCAGGAAGGTGACAAGTTCAAATACCTTATGGTGTGCTGATTTAAAAAATGCTTATGTCAACATTCTGAATAATTTCAGTACTTTATAAAACTTTATTTCACATTACCTAGCTCGCTGCTAGCAGCGCAAGGCAAGTCCCAGGAGAGGGAGGGAAACAGCTGTGTGCCTGTGTCTCAGACACCTCATGCATTCTCTCTCCTCCACACCATCCCTTCCTCCCCCGCTTGCTCAATGTACATGGCAAAAAAAACTCATACTCACAGTATGTTCAGAGAAAAGTTTTCCTCTCTGCAGTTTAATGGTCTCTAGCAGATCGCCGCGATCACAATACTCCATCACTATGTACAGGTGATCGTCCGCTGTTATAACAGAAGAATAGGTAGAAAATGTAACGATGAAGCTTGGGATAGAAACTACAGCCGTATGTATGAGCCCACGTGTGTATAGACGTGCTATGAAGCTAGTATATGACTTACCTTCAAATGCCTCCCGGAATTTCACTATATTTGGATGTTTCATCTTCGCCAGGAGTATTGCTTCTTGTCTGGACTCTTTTATTGCAGTAGAAGACTAAAAACAAAAAAAAAACCTTAGGCACGTCCTATAAGATTTTAGTACATCTAAGTAAGTGCTAGTCATATGATCCAGACACAACGTTTCTGGGGCTCCATTTGTTTCTATGAAATGCATATTCCTATTTAAATGTAAGCAACTGAATAGATTAGATAGATTATGCCTATATATATATATATATATATATAGGATAGGAGCAGCAGTACTGTGCAGTGACTATATGTACATGATAGGAGGAGTAGTACTGTGCAGTGCCTATATATATACAGGATAGGAGCAGCAGTACTGTGCAGTGACTATGTGTACATGATAGGAAGAGTAGTACTGTGCAGTGTCTATATATATACAGGATAGGAGCAGCAGTACTGTGCAGTGCCTATATGTACATGATAGGAAGAGTAGTACTGTGCAGTGTCTATATATATACAGGATAGGAGCAGCAGTACTGTGCAGTGCCTATATGTACATGATAGGAAGAGTAGTACTGTGCAGTGTCTATATATATACAGGATAGGAGCAGCAGTACTGTGCAGTGCCTATATGTACATGATAGGAGGAGTAGTACTCTGCAGTGCCTATATATACAGGATAGCTGGAGTAGTGCTGAGCAGTGCCTATATACATACAGGATAGGAGCAGCAGTACTGTGCAGTACATGATAGGAGGAGTAGTACTGTGCAGTGCCTATATATACAGGATAGCTGGAGTAGTGCCTATATACATACAGGATAGGAGCAGCAGTACTGTGCAGTACATGATAGGAGGAGTAGTACTGTGCAGTGCCTATATATACAGGATAGCTGGAGTAGTACTGTGCAGTGCCTATATATATACAGGATAGGAGCAATAGTGTTGAGCAGCGCATGTGCAGGATAGGAGCAGTAGTGCTGAGCAATGCCTATATATTTAGAGGATAGTAGCAGTAATGCTGTGTAGTGCCTATATATTTAGAGGATAGTAGCAGTAGTGCTGTGCAATTGATATACTTCTTCCATAGACTGTAATAATAACTATCCCTTCTTCATTGGGATTGGAGGTGATTGGACTGCCCCTGTGCATGTAATAGTCTGGTCAACATTACAAACTTATCCGATCCTGCATTGGTTGGATTCAAGATTATGCGGCCAGATGATACTTTTTTTCTTTTTGATATGTAAAAACATGTAAAAATCTTGCAAATGGCTGGAAATTAAAGGGATAATCCACGATAAAAAAAATAAAACAAAAATAAAACAGATACACCTGTTCATAGGCGGTGCCTGTTATTACAGCTCAGATACATTAAAGGGAAAGTCACTGCTTTACAAAGAGTACAACTACAGTGGCTACCCATTACATTACTCTAGAATAATAACATTTCTTACCTTTGGAAGTCTTATTTCTTTCATTACATACTTCTCAGTGGTGTTTAGGCGGCTCACGAGAAGAGCTCTACCAAAGGAGCCCTCACCAATAACACTCAGCACCGCGTAGTTCTCCATTGTAACTGGGAGTAAAACAGAAGTATTATTAGTTATTATTATTATTGGTTATTGGAATGTACTGTAATCTGGTATACAGGGCTTTATTTTATATATAGTGTATAGCTGGTTTAGGCCAAGTTTTATCTAGATTTTTGCAGAAACACTGTAATATCGTACAGCAAAAAGCCGAAGAATAATCTCCCTCTCATTGATATTGAAAAGAAGAATTGTGCCCTATATACTGCGCAGATTCTGATAGATATATAGGGAACATACCAGGCGCTGCCCTGTATAGACTGTACCCACCAGGCGCTGCCCTGTATAGACTGTACCCACCAGGCGCTGCCCTGTATAGACTGTACCCACCAGGCGCTGCCCTGTATAGACTGTACCCACCAGGCGCTGCCCTGTATAGACTGTACCCACCAGGCGCTGCCCTGTATAGACTGTACCCACCACGCACTGCCCTGTATAGACTGTACCCACCAGGCGCTGCCTTGTATAGACTGTACCCACCAGGCGCTGCCCTGTATAGACTGTACCCACCAGGCGCTGCCCTGTATAGACTGTACCCACCACGCGCTGCCCTGTATAGACTGTACCCACCACGCGCTGCCCTGTATAGACTGTACCCACCACGCTCTGCCCTGTATAGACTGTACCCACCAGGCGCTGCCCTGTATAGACTGTACCCACCAGGCGCTGCCCTGTATAGACTGTACCCACCACGCGCTGCCCTGTATAGACTGTACCCACCACGCACTGCCCTGTATAGACTGTACCCACCACGCACTGCCCTGTATAGACTGTACCCACCACGCAATGCCCTGTATAGACTGTACCCACCACGCAATGCCCTGTATAGACTGTACCCACCACGCACTGCCCTGTATAGTTTGTACCCACCACGCACTGCCCTGTATAGACTGTACCCACCACGCACTGCCCTGTATAGACTGTACCCACCACACACTGCCCTGTATAGACAGTATCCACCACGCACTGCCCTGTATAGACTGTACCCACCACGCAATGCCCTGTATAGACTGTACCCACCACGCAATGCCCTGTATAGACTGTACCCACCACGCAATGCCCTGTATAGTTTGTACCCACCACGCACTGCCCTGTATAGACTGTACCCACCACGCACTGCCCTGTATAGACTGTACCCACCACGCAATGCCCTGTATAGACTGTACCCACCACGCAATGCCCTGTATAGTTTGTACCCACCACGCACTGCCCTGTATAGACTGTACCCACCTCGCACTGCCCTGTATAGACTGTACCCACCACGCACTGCCCTGTATAGACTGTACCCACCACGCACTGCCCTGTATAGACTGTACCCACCACACACTGCCCTGTATAGACTGTATCCACCACGCAGTGCCCTGTATAGACTGTACCCACCACGCACTGCCCTGTATAGACTGTACCCACCACGCACTGCCCTGTATAGACAGTATCCACCACGCACTGCCCTGTATAGTCTGTTCCCACCACGCACTGCCCTGTATAGTCTGTACCCACCAGGCGCTGCCCTGTATAGACAGTATCCACCACGCACTGCCCTGTTGTTTGATTCTCCATAATATGCATTTCACCAAAAGCACCCAGCAGGCGGCTTGTAATACAATCAGAACAATGATCTCATTGTCTGTGTGCAAACATCTCTTACCAGAAGAGTGCGGCTGCTACCTGCAGGTCATGCTGGGCATTGGGCACGGTGCCACCCTGTGTTGCTAGTGATCCCAGTACACAGAGGGCTGGGCTGTAGCTGCCATAGATGGTCACAGAGGGAGCTGTGTTTCCTGGGAGTGATCAGCAGCCATGCACCCTCCTTCCTGTCACTCCTCCTCCTCCTCATATGTGCGGCTGCAGGACAGGATTCATTATACAATCCACACAACAATCCTGAGAACGTGATAACAAACTCAGCTCTGCTACATCTGTATTTTCATATGTACATGTTCACGCTGCGGAATTCCCCCTAAGCTTAGGGTTTCTTTGTTATCCCCTATCCTGTGGATTAGGGATGACTGGCAAATTTAGTACAACCTCTTTAACCCATTAACGACCTGGCCCTTTTTTGTTTTTGTATTTCCATGTTTCAATTCCCAACTTCAAAAATCTATATTTTTTTTATTTTTACACATAAAGAGCTGTGTGATGGCTTGTTTTCTGCGTAACAAATTGCACTTCATAGAGATGATATTTAATATTCCATGCCATGTACTGGGAAGCCGAAAAAAACTTTCTGAATGCAGTGAAAATGGTGGAAAAACGCATTTGCGCCATTTTCTTGTGGGCTTGGATTTTACGGCTTTCACTGTGCGCCCCAAATTACATGTCTACTTTATTTTTGGGTCGGTGCGTTCACGGGGATAACAAATTTGTATAGGTTTTATAATGTTTTCATACATTTACAAAAAATAAAACCTCCTGTACACATTTTTTTTTATTTTGCCATCTTCTGACACTAATAACTATTTCATACTTCGCTGTACGGAGCTGTGAGTGGTATCATTTTTTGCAACCTTGTAGGCATTTTTGACTTTGGGCACTATTTTCCGTTACGGGGTTAAACGCAGTGAAAAAACATTACTATATTTTCATAGTTCGGGCATTTTTGGACGAGGCGGTACCTAACTAGTTTATATCCTACGGTTTCCTCCCACATACTGGTTGGTTGATTAGATTGTAAGCCCCATTGGGGACAGGGACTGATTTGACAAACTCTCTGCAGCGCTGCGTAATCTGTGTGTTCTATATAAATTATAGGAATTATTATTATTATTTTTATGACTTCTAGGGAAATGGGGGTGATTTGAATTTTTAGGTTTTTTTATTAGAATTTTTTGGGGAGATGTAGGCTTTATTGCCCCAGCATCTTCCCTTGGAACACAGCTCAAGGGGAAGAATATAGACTCTGGCAACACATTTAAATAGCTTGAAAATGCATGTTTTATTTCTATTACCCACCAAAAATTTTATGTATCTATATAAATAGTGACAGGTTATGTAGAGTAAATAGAGGATTGTCTCAAAGTTAGGAACCTCAGACTGGGATGCTGGAGCAATAAAGCATTTCCAGGTCCAGATCCTATTATAAAAATAACTGGCGTGTGGATGAGATTTTCCCTGCAACCAATAATGGTCAACAGGAGGTAACGTCCTCTGGCTCTTAGGTCACGGCTAGAAAGACCCCTCTTCCTATACATATCATAATTCATTTTTTGGCCAGATACCTTTCCATAACATTTCCATTCACCTCTCTGCTGTTACTTATGTTAAAGGCCACAGTATCAGAGAGCAATGTAATAACTTCCAAAATGTTAATATGGTTAATATGATTACCTTATATACAGTACTCGAGTATAAGCCTAGTTTTTCAGCACAAAAAAATGTGCTGAAAACCCACACTCGGCTTATACTCGAGTAAAAAAAATATAGGGGCCTCGGCTTATACTTGGGTCGGCTTATATTCGAGTATATACGGTAGTATGTATGCGAGTGGGACATCATGAGGGAAAAGATAGAAGAAAGAGAGAAGAGAGAAGATTGTAAGATCCCCGCGTGGTCAGATATCCACATATAAAGATTATGAGGCATACAAAGGGTCATAAACCCTGAGTAATTAAAACCGCAATGAACATATCCAGGTCTCATTTGTGTCATCACAGGCTGGGGGATGTTAGGGTGCGTTCACACGTTCAGTTTTCAGATGCAGTTTTCAAAGCCAAGCGCAGGAGTGGAGTATAATGGGTGAGAAGGTATCCGTGAGAGCTGCTTCTTTTCTCATTTTCACTCCACTCCTGGTCTTGGCATCAAAAACTATCTAAAAAACTGAGCTTGTGATCCACCATTAGGATCAAATTTAGGAAGAAGTTTTTTCACAGAGCCCATTTTGGCTTATGGGCACATACAGAACGGTTAAGTAAGTGAAAGAAAACCATTCTATATCATGGGATTTTTCATAGTCATCCCCCGTCCTCCTACTGATCCAATGTTGTCAGTGAACACAACAGGTTCTAAGTGGACCACTAATCAGTTAAACAAAAAATTGAAGTGTGAAAAGGCCCATTAAAAAGAATGGGTCACTAACGCATCAGTGACAAATTATGTCCATCTGCAAAAATGTGTTCTGTGAAAAAATCACAAATGTATTAAGTTCTGTTTGCATTTTATCAAACTGTTATTTATTTAACTAGTGAATATTATATTGTATTTGGGCATAATCTATGCAAGGTGTCTTGTCAGCCTTACATATGATGAGTGGTGGCAGCTAAATTTACTCAGGTTCTGGAGAGCGGTCCAGTGTGACCGAATAGTCTCTCTTTCTGAACCTAAGTCTGTGATCTTGACAGGTTACATGGTTGTAGATTGCTTCAGGTACAGGGGATCATTACTTAGTTGTCAGATTATAGAATTGTATAAACATTGGACCCCAATCAAATTTCACCAAGCCTCCCACTAACAGCTGGTTTATTGGCTGGAGTATAATATGCAACAAGCATTTGCAGAGCTGTTACAGTGGAAATATAGTATACAATGGTTTCCTTTGTACCAGCAAAGGCAGGAATGAAGTGCAGAACACATTGCCATCATACCGGAACCCCATCATCATCACTGGTGCTAAAAACGAACAATAGCAACAGATGTCTATGATATTTCCCTCTGCCAAGAACCTTACCCGGGCAGGGACAGGGCTGTGGAAGGAAGATGCAACCTTGTGTTTGAGTGGTGGTAGCTGCTTGTACATGCTGGAGGATCAAACAATCCTCTATAGAAGGTCCATCTTGGTCGTTCAGAGCCGGTTCGCATATTTGAGTGCCCGCTTGTACCATTGTTCCAGATACTTTGTGCAATTACTGCTCCTTTCAGTCCAATAAAGCCACTCCTCTCAGTCTGTGTGTTGGGCAAAGTGTCTTTGAGGCCCTGTTCACACTTTGCATTTTGAGACACAATACAAAGGTTTCCACTGCGATCACATTAAATGTCCACAACGGAAACACAATGTTACCACAAGTCAAGACTTTAACCCTAGGTTGTCCGATTGATCATATCATATACTACAGCTCTTTCCATGACCCAAAACTGTCATAGTAACCGATTGCTGCCCCTTGATGACTTTACAGGGGGCAGCGATCAAATCCATTATGGCGGCATGTGGATTTAAATGCCTCCAGCAGCTTTGCTGGTGGGATTTACAGGGTTAATATCGGTGGGCGTTTGCCTGTATGCAATATGCCTGTGAGCCCTTTCTCAAAAAAACCCAACACTCTCATGCCTCATATATCAACCACAGAGATAAATCAGGCATGTGTTTACACTGTGGAATTGTTATGGATATGACTATATCTTCTGGTTGAAGTTATTCAAGAGAGAAACTCAGCTTCCTATACTGAAGCTATGCAGGATGGTGTCTGAGTGCTATGACCTTCAAGACAACAACATCTTTAACACGGCCTTGAAGGGGGTACATAGCTTTTCTCCTCCATACACTGCAAGGAAGATCGGAGCCTCATTTATATCAATATCTCATGATATGTTGTTCATTATATCTCTGTATCTGTGCATATGCGGAAACATGACCAAGTTAGGATAAGCCAATCACAACCAAGCACAGTACCTAAGAAGGCTCCTCCCTCTTCTGCTAGATAAATACGCTGTAGTTCAATAATAAATTAGAGAAACTTAGAGACATTGGGGCTTATTTATCACGAGGCCCTGAAATTATCGCAAATGCTATCTTATTGCTAGCACTTGCGATTGTTTGTCCCAATCCACCACTGGTCCTGATACATCAAGAGGCGGAAGCACCAGCATATGATAATTGTCCTTTATCATGTCCTTTGGCTTTGTCTGTGTGATTCTTTGCATACACATAAATATATTTATATATTAATATCCAATTTGGAGCAGAGATCAATACATTTAGCGTGGCACACAGGTTTTAGTGTGCAATCCAAAACCGTTCCACGATAAAACCTAGAGATCACATACTTGGCAACAGAGATTCCAGTAAAAATGGATTTGTCCAAATGAAGAATTTTTTATAAAGCAGTCAAAGGGTTTAGGTCTACTAACAAACAAAAAAAACACAAAAACGCAGGATAATGTACAGTTTAATATTTAGAAATATACACATTAAAAGAAAGTTTTTCTGGGTAGTACATGGAACGGGTTACAAGCAAAATAAGGGTGTGAAACTCCATTTAAAAACAGCAAAATCTGTGTATTAGTGCTAAAAATGACCCTATGCACACTCCTGTAAAGTCTGGCCCACAATCATGTACTGTATCCGTGTGAGTGGTTTGGTCATTTATGGCACACTACCTTTGCTGAGCTGTCGGGAATAAGAAAAACATGGCCGCCTTCTTCTAAAGTCAGTGTCACCGAACAACTCTGAAATATTGAGACTTGGCTTTATCTATGAAGTTAAAAATATTAAAAATGGAACTGGCCCAATTGTAGCCTTTAAGATTTGATAAATATTTCATAAATTACAGTATACAATATATTTTTTTTTCTCCAGATAAAAAGGCACTTTGAGAGACTTTTTGTAATGAACCCAAATTGTGCACAATTTACATTGAATTCTTTTGCAGGGTTGAGTAGTAAAGTCCCTTTAAAATGACAGAAGCTGCAGCAATGTATGGCTGATCATGCCATTTTTGGGCGTCATTGGAGCGCCAACAGATGAATACTTATCCAAATGTCATCTTATGTGCAGCCAATTATGCCTAAGAAACTGGTAAAACTGCTGTGCAAGTGAAGAAAAAAAAAAGATGGCCGCCTCCGCAGTAGGCAACCAGCATATATGTGAGGATTATTATTTTCATCAACGTCTGCTCGGTATTGGTCCAAAGGGAAGGCAGCCATTGTTGGACTGATGGATCTGATTGCATAAAAGCTTTTAAACTCACGGTTTAGAGATGATAGACTTAAAAAGCATCAGACAGATGGAGGATGGACAATACCACATATAAAAACAAAGATGATTTAGTGTATTGTGCAGAGGAGCATCTTGGCTATAGAGAGAGGCGTTAAAAAAAAAAAAAGTGTTAGTCTTCAGGGGTTACTCCTTTTTTACTAGCACTTTTTGCAGAAACTTCATCTAGTGCCCGGTTTTTCCGTAAGATGTAGGCGTTGGCACAGGTGTCAGAGTCCTCCAGCTCTTGCAATTGATCAATGCCAGCGACACAGGGATCATGGTCCTTCAGCATGTCCGGTAATCTGTGAGATTTCCGTTCCAGGCGACTTGAGCGTCTGACAGGGGTGAGAAATTTGTAGCTCTGGATACTGGATTCTCCTTCATTTATGTGTTGTTGCTTCATTCTGAACAGAAACAGGTTAAAACCGTAAGATCATAGGAGCATGGCTATACAAATACTAGTAACAAGTAGTGGCAATGCACATTTCATCTGAAACTGGAGGGATACTTCTGCAACTCGTACCACAGGTTGGAGTATAAATCAGGGTGCGTTCACACCTTGCAGTTTAAACTGGATCACAAGAGCACTGATATCAGTTTGAGGCACAGTTTCTAAATTTAAAGCTTTGCTCACACATGGCATTGCGTTTTAAAACGGAATGCAAAAACTGTTTGTAGGAGGCGTTAACCTAAATCGTAATGTCAGGGCGCTGTTACATGTGGCGTTTAACGCGTGCGTTTCAAAACACATTGAAACAGCTGAAGTTTTGCCAAATTAAATTGATGTTAACATTTGTATTTACAAAATGCAACTGATAATGCACATGGCAAAATTGCGCTAAGGGATGCGTTTTATAAACGTTAACATCAATTAAATTAGCAAATCTCTCTTTAATGCATTCGTTTCAAAACGCATTTCAACAGCCAAACGCCACATGTGACTGCACCCTTAATGCAATGAGGAAAATTACCTCGGAACGGTCTTTGCATTCTGTTTAAAAATGGAATGTGAACGCCCCGTGTAATTGTACCCCAACAGGTGAAAGACATTAACCGAACATGTGAATTTGATTTTCATGGGGAAACCTGCTACATAAATTGTTCACACGTTGGGTTTAAGCTTGCATTTTTAAAAATGCATCACAACAGCTGAGAACAGGAGATTTGCCCAATAACATTACTGTCACCATTGTGTTTTCAATACACATGCATTACAACAATGTTAATGTGTATGTAAACATAGCGGTAACAAAATGTGTGTTAACATCGCATTACAGCATGCATTTTGCAAAAGCAACTTTGACAGCAATGTAACTAAGCAAATCTCATCTTCTTAGCTGCTTCAAGTTGTTTAAAAATGCACGAGTTAATGCGACATGTGATCGCACCCCAAGTATGATTCACCTGTTCAGTTTGTGACTCCTCCTAAAATGGAGTGTCATCGGTAAAAGGACAAAGGCGCACCAGAAAATAGCCTTGCGCAATAAAATTCAATGATGTGGTGCAGCAAACTAGACCAACTCAATGGAGGCGCAAAATACATGGACATATCACATACAGCAAATAAATTCATTTTTTAATAACAGCACTGCTCTTACTTTTCCAACTGTGGCGTTGCACGAATGTTAAATCTTATGACTGATGATGTTGTGGTTCCATTTTCTGGTGTACATTCTGGCCGGGGCGGCTTGTCAGATGTGGATGGGCTTGTTGGTTCATGTTTCACAGCTCGAGCTTTGCCTCTCCTTCTCTTCCCTTTTACAGGCTTTTCCTCAGGTTCATCCTTTACTTCAGTATTTATCTCCTCGCTTTTCAGATCATCCTCATTTTCTTTTTTCACACTTTCCCCTGTAGTTACAGATAAATAGAATTACATGCAGATCACAGAACACGCTTGATCTCTTTTTTTTTTTTTTTTAGTTAAAGGGGTTGTCCATTGAACACTACACCATCCCCTATCCACATTACTAATCTGCTGAACGTTTAACTGCACACGGTGCTTAGGCACCTCATGGACATTGACTGTTGCGTCGGTGAACTTGAACACTTTATTTAAGGGAACCTGTCACCAGGAGACCCATTTCTAGCACTCCCCCAGTCCCCACAGAGCATAGTACATACACTGCCAAAGTGTTTTTGTATTCAAAATTGGTTTTACAGAAAAAAAAGATATGTTATATTGTACCTTTCATTAGCATCTGCTGTGTGACTAGGCAGTTGCCAAATGGGAGGGACTGGAAAGGAGCAGTCCCCCCCCCCCACCCTGGGGACGGCGGTCAGCCTGATCACATTTGCAATCAGTAATGGTCACCAGTGATTTGCCAGGAGGTTTTAGTGTTTTATGACAGTGTAATATACGTGTTGTAAAGGTTATCCTGGTAATGTTAATATAAAATAGTTAAAACAGTATCATTGAGAGTTCATCTAAGATGGGTGTTTTTGATGTCAGTGTGCTATCCTTTTTTTTGCAAATGGCAAAGAGAACCCACTGGTTCCTATGGGTCTGTTCACATGTCCATTTTTTCACAGATGTGCAGCTAGCAAGAAAAAAAAAAAAAAAGCAGTATGCGTTATTTTGTCTCGCATGCGCACCATGTACATCCGTAGAAGTCAATGAAAAAAAAAATGAATGGCACATGCATGATATCCGTATGCAGAGTTTTATTTTTTCAAATGTTGCTAGACAACCAACTGGGCAGGGCAAGAAGTAGAAAGAAAAACAATGTGAAAAAAAAGAAGAAAAAAAATGCAGCAGGTAATAGAAACCTGGTACTGAACCATACGTATAAGTACCAAGATTTTGATGCATTGTGCAACCCTAAAAAGGTACATAATACTCCAACTAAGTAGGATGGGTTTATTCACCAACATTTAAGCTTCTCACTGTTGGTGAATAAACTTCTTTGGAGAGCTTCCCAAGGTTTATGTCACTTGATTTTGATGGTGGACTTCCTTGAAGGACTATAAAGGTGGAATCGATGAACCTGCATCTTTATTTAACCTAATCTACTCTGATACTATGAAAGACACTTGTAAAAGCATTCAGTTACAGCGTATTGGGAATTTGACAAGAAAAAGAAAACATACCTGGGCCAGGCTTCAGCTGCTCCATGGCTTCAGCAAGAATGACTTTAAGCTCTGAAGAAGGCTAAAATGGGAAAATTTTATAAATTCATAAAACACAATATGAGCCTTTTACTGACTATTAGTTCATGGGTTGAATTCCCAGAATTTTGCCTGAACTTACCTGAGCACAAGTAGCCACGCCCTGCTCGCACACTTCAATTACTTTATCGAGGTCCCCATCCCGTTTCTCAAGACGCACAAGACATTCCCAATATCCAGAAAGCTTCTTGGCTTCTGGAAGGGTTTGCATTTGCTTCTCAAGTAGTGAGAGAACTTCATCCCTTGGACAACCCTGTTCAGAATTCACACAGAACATAATGTTATATTGAGACATAATACAGATTTGTGTAGCACTATTGTTGTTATAAGGAACAATCCTAATAAAAGATTTATTCTGGTAAAAATAGTGCAATTTATTCTAATAAAAACCTAAACATATGACATTTTACTACTTTAGCCTTTGTTGGACATGGAGTTTATTAAATGTTTTATTTCCTATCTGCATGATAAAAGACCAATGTCTTATCCCAGGGGTTAGGGTACGTTGAGCTTGCCCAGATCGGAGCACGTGGCCGGGAGGAGGAGGAGGGGTGAGCGCTACTCAAGGAGACTTGTGCCAAGCGTTTGGTTCCAAGCAAAAACGGATAAGTGTGTTTAATGAGAAAACAGGTTACCGTATATACTCGAGTATAAGCCGACCAGAGTATAAGCCGAGACCCATAATTTCAACATGAAAAAAACTGGGAAAACGTATTGAGTCGAGTATAAACCGAGGGTGGGAAATGCATTGGTTACAGCCTCCCAGTATATAGTCTGCCAGCCCCTGTAGCATACAGCCTGCCCAACCCCTGTAGCATACAACCTTCCCAGCCCCTGTAGTAGGAAAAAAAATAACACTGTACTCATCTTTCCGACGTCCCCCATAGTCTGAGACAGAAGAGGACCTATGGGTGACGTCAGAAAGGTGAGTTTTGTCTTTATGTTTTTAGTTGACTCGAGTATAAGCCGAGTTAGGGTTTTTGAGCACAAATTTTGTGCTGAAAAACTAGGCTTATACTCGAGTATATAAGGTAAATTGCTTTTACCTCATCTATTAACTTCTGGCATTCTTTAAAGATCTGATTCACTTTTCGAGTGAAATGCATCTGCTCATCTTCTTCTGCCAGGGCGGCCCAGTACAGCTGACGAGTTTCTCGCTTTGGCTCCTCCGGTTCACTTTTAATCTCTGGCTTCTGTTTGTGCGTTGAAGGTTGGACAACAGCCATTGACGGGCGTTTTATGAATATTCCTTTAGATTGTCTCCATTGTGCCAGACGTGCCCTATAAAATAGACAACAAACCTAAATAATCAAAACTCCTTCTGTACACAGACAACAGAAAGAAAACAGGGAAAAGCTATTTATATTAACAGTGACGGAGTAGTTACAAATACAAAGGAAACTTTATCTTCTTACAGAGATGAACTGTATATAATGAGTTACATTTTAGCCTCTTCTCCAAGTATCTAATGAGCAACGTTTGGGCCTTTGCTCCCTATCCATCTGTTGTGTACAGACCTAGGCCTTAGACGGCAAAAGGCGCACGGATTGATGCGGTGGTGCATGTACCACTCCGTACACAGGGAAAAGATGGGACATGTTCTATCTTTCCCAGTGTGCACGGCTGTGCATCTCTGTAGAGAGGGTCACCCCTCCTCCTCTCCAATGTGCTGGACACATACATATGTTTGTCTGAATCCACCCTTAGTAGGTGTATATGGGAATAACGCCTTACACAGGCACAGATCACAAGACTGAACATCTCCTCATAGGAGAATTTTCTTTCATTTCATTAAACAAGCTGATATGAAAACGCATTTCAAGACTGAGACAGGTTCAGTTCAACAGCAGTTACAGACATATTTGTACAATGGATTATATATGCTCTAGTATTACATTTAGCGCAGAGAAGACTTCACACCAAGCGTAATGCCAGAGAGTATAGAATTCATTGTGATCTGTGGCAGAGGTATACACCTACTTCTCGACACAGGAGGAGGAGCTTATTGAAGTCTGGCCACCAGCAAAACCTAACCTAACAGAAGGACACCTCTTTGAAGATATAGCAATTGACTCATTGGCTCACGGTCTTTCTTTTGTTTGTGTACAGACTGAAGAACAGGCACTGCTCACTGCAGGGGAAAGCAAGCAGCACCTGTATGACGGATGCACAGCTCCTAAGTCACCCACAAGTATAGGAAGCATCGTGACCGGCACGTTCTAAATTTTCTAGAAATATTTTACCCACTTCCAATCTGACATCATTACCCTTACATAAACTAGATTTTCAATGTACTAGCATCATGCCTGAACTTATGTCTATTTTTAAAGGAGGATTTAATTTATTGTGCAAGGAGGCGATACTAGTGTCCAACAGCAGACATGGCCCCTCTCCTGATGCACAGAGTGTAAAGATAGACAGAATTTTCTATAAATTAACAATCCATGGGTAACCGAAATAGTGTGTCTTGATAGCTTACAAAGTGCTTTTTGGGGCAATTTAGGAGCTGGCAGAGTCCATTTTACAAATTCAAATTCCTTCCACTAAAAAAACAAAAATTTTATATAAAGCAAACATACCTCCGTTCTTCAGCGGACTCTTTAACTTTTGGGAATTTGCAGTCTGTTGGCACTTTAGGGGCAGTCTTGGTATTCTGAGGTTCTGGCAGGGTTTTCACAGCTCCAGAAGACTTTTTTGTACTCGCCACTACTGTATTATTCTTCACAGCCGCAGTTTTCAATGGAGGTTTATCTGGCTGTGCCTGCTGTGGCCTCTGATGAATTGGTCCACGTTGGGTAAGAATTAGTGTGGTCCTCCGCACAGCTGCCGGCTCCACCTTGCTCTTGGGGAGAGTAGTGGATGGTCTTGTCTGAGAAGAGACTGGAGGAATAATCGGCCTCTTTGGTCTAACATCATTGGCAGGTGGTCTCATCGTCATCTTAGAAGGAACAGATACATTAGACAGAGGCCTCTTCACTTGCCTTTTATCCATAGTTTTATTTTTTTCAGGTAGATTATTATTTTCAGAATTCGTCCGGAAGGAATTAATTTTAGACTGGATGATTTTTCCCCGATAAGCACCAAGAACAGGTTTAGTTGGTTTTGGTGGTTCATTTGCAGTTTCCAATTTTGTCTTGTCATCTTTCAATTGCTTCTCCTTGAGAGTTTTTGTTTTCAGGAATGACTGGGTTAAAGTCACACTTTTCCCATCTTTATTTACAGGAGGCCGGATGTTTTCTTTATTTACAGGTTCAGCCTTGAAGGTAATAAAAGATAGAATATAAAACAATTCTTGTATATCTGCAAAATTCAATATTACAAGGTATAAAGTACACAGAATTTAAAGAGGCTTTCCCATCAAGGTAACTTAAAGGGAATCCGTCATTAGAAATCAGCCTAATAAACCAATGGCAGTATATCTTCGATCAGTTGAATAGCTCCTAGATCATATTTCTCTCATGCCTCAGTGTAAAAGCATCATCTAGAAATTCAACTTTGAAGTTAGATGCTTTTCTGCCTTTTCTAAGCATTTGCATTACAATATAATGGCGAGTCATAACTTACCTTGCACACTGACAAAATCCTGGGGTGGTCACAGGGATTGGACTTTGGTTTGGATGCATTTCAAAAAACAACATGTGACTTGTCTGTGTTACTCACTCCTCCTGCTCCTTCTCAGGAGGTCACAGCCTGGTCAGCCTGACATCAGTGAGGGAGGGACAAGCTGTACAGGAGCACAAAGATGGAGGACAGCCTGCAGCTCAGACAAGTCACATGTTGTTTTTTGAAATGCATCCAAACCAATGCCCAACCCCTGTGACTACCCCAGGATTTTGTCAGGATGCAAGAGTAAGTTATAACACACAATCATATTGTACTGCAAGTGCTTAGAAAAGGCAGAGAGGCATTTTTGTACTGGAGGTGTCATGGGCTTTTACAATGTGTCTTTAATGAAAATGAGGTCCCTGGTGACAGGTTCCCTTTAACACTGAAGTCAAGCTCTCTCTGCCTCTGAACACCTCCTCAAGCACGGACTTCAGATCAATAACAGTGACAGGGGTGTTCTAAGGTAGGGAATGTTTGACTTCAGTGTTAAACTCTCCGCCTTCTCGACTTCAGAAAACTAATTTACATCTTACTTCAAAGTTGTTTTTCTGGATGATGTCACCACAGAAGGCCATAAAAGCAACAGCATCTAGAATCTGCTCCGCTGCTTGACAACATACTACTAGTGATTTATTAGGTCAATTTCTGATGACAGGTTCCCTTTAAATCTGTGATCCTAAGGTATGAATGTGAGGGCCCTCCAGAACAGGGTCACAGCTCCCTTAGCTGTCCTGTATTGCAGACTTCTGGAAAAGGCTTGTACTATAGCAAGCTATGAAGCATACATTCATGGTAATTTTACAAGTTGATGTCAACTGATGGGGGGAGGAGTTGGGGGATATGGCTGTCAGAACAAACACCAATGAGAAATTTTGATATAGCCAGATAAAAGTTTTAGCAATACTGTAGTTACCATATGACATTTAGGTTTGGTCACACTGGATACCATTTACAGCAAAACACTTTGATATAATTTCAGGCCTTTCATCTTACCATTTTCTTCTTCAGTGTCTTGATTTGCTCCGACTTCTTTTGAAGGTCCCTGTTGGACCTTTCCATTAATGGGGACCTGAGTTACAAAAAGAAAGAAGAGTTGGTGAATCACATGTCAGGGACATACTGGCAACCTTTAAGGGGCTATCTGGCGGTCTTGACAAAAAGATAAAGATGGGTCGAAAAACCCTGCTGGTAAACTTCCCACCAATTCCAAAGTTCCTCACAATTATTTATCAGATGGGACACTGAAGGGCAAAAATGCTGCAGACAAGAAACAGGGGGTATTGAAAGGTTTGTTAATATTATAAGCCCCAGATTAAGAGTGCGACTAGGGGTTTACATAGAGTCTGTTCACTAAAGATTCCCTTTTATTGGTGTGTGGAGCACCCTGGATAGAAATAGAATACAAACACATCCAAGAAAAGGGCTGCATGTGCGTACAGGGAGCTACAGATCCTACGGTTAGATGGTGGAGGCTGTAAATAAGAAATCCACCACAACCCAACTTACATGTCACAAGAAGACATTAGTCATTAGTGAGATACTACTGATCATGTCAGTTGTAAAAGGGAATCCATCACCCTGATTTATCTGCCCACACATTTTTTTGTTTTTATTTTACAGCCACTTCTTCTGTGCCAAAAGCAAACTTTGGAAATATGGAAATTAGACTGAAATGATTTGAGAGGATATTAGCAGAACCTGTGTGGGCTCCAGTACCATAACAGTAACAATTACCCCTGTACACTTCCACTGCCTTTTCTCATCCTTTCTTCTTCAGTTACATCACTCTTGGGTCCATGGAGCCGGAGCCTTGAGGTGCTCTGCCAAAACACTTCGGCCAAATTTACATAAGGTTAACTCCTTAAGGACGCAGCCATTTTGTAGCTTAAAGGGGTTATCCGGGTTTAAAAATTTTTTTATGGCCGGGCTGGGGAGGGATAGTTAAACATAATAAACATGGACTTACCTCCTCCGGCGCCGCCGATGTCCCGCGCCGCGGTCACTCCGATCCGTGCCCCTGTAAACAAACAGGGGCACGGAAGCCGCGCACAGGGAGCTTCCGGTCCGCGCTGTGGACGGCTCCTCCCATCCGTCCCTATCTCTCAGCGTTGTAAGCGCTGGGAGATGGTGCACATGGGAGCATCCGGCCGGCAGCTCCCTGTGCGCCGGTGTAATGAAACCGGCGCACAGAGAAGACCGGCCGCGGGACATCAGCGGCGCCAGAGGAGGTAAGTACATGTTTAAATAGCCCTCCCCAGCCCGGCCATAAAAAAATTTTTCAACCCGGATAACCCCTTTAAGGCTCAGCCCGTTTTTTTGGATTCTGACTTGCGTTGCTTTATATGGTTATAACTTTTGAACGCTGTTACTTATCAAAGTGATTCTGATATTGTTTTTTACTCACATTATGTACTTCATTTTAGTGGTAAATTTTGGCTGATAAGTTTTGCATTTATTTTCCAAAAAAAAAAAAAAAAAAGAAGAAAAAAAATTATGTTTGTTTTTGAAAAATTTGCCATTGTCGAAATCATTGCGTTTTCAGGCAGACCGATTTACCACCTAAATAATTTGCTGAATAACATTTCCCATATGTCTACTTTACATTTTCATCATTTTTGAAATGTCTGGATAATTTATTTTGATGTCACTTGGCTTACAAATCGAACATCGATTTTCCGTATTTTCAGAATGATTGCTTGTTCATGATAATACTCTGCAATACTGATGCTAAGTCAACATGCTCAGCGTCCGATATATCGGACACTGAGCGTTAACAGGTTAAAGTGAAGTTTTGGCACAGGAGAAGCTAGACAATAAAAACAATAGGTGGACATTGTGCCATAGCAGTCGTGTAAAAAGATTTCCTTGGTTGTGTCTGGTTGGCGCATGCAAAGCCCTAGGGCACTAGTCACCACATAATGACAGCCAGCAGGGGATGAACAGGCTGTATAATACAATCTCTCACCTCACGTCAGGCCGTCTGTCACTTTGCTTCTGAACGCTGGTTTTCCTGGCTACAAAAACCTCTGGTTTCTTTTTTCTTTCCTCTGATATAGAAAATAAAGAAACAAAGTTAGTTGTTAGGGCTGCAAAAACAAAAAAAAAACACCAAAACATTTTTACGTAACTTGTCGGGGGCTGCGGTTCCTCCGTGCTGTGCCCCTGTCAGTTTACAGGGAGACCCGCTCCAAGAACTCCGGGCATGGAAGTTCTTGGAGCACAGCACTGGGGACACTGAGCGGGAGGCGCTGGAAAAGGCAAGTACAAATTAATTTTTTTGTGAAGCCCTCTCCCCTGCCTCCTCAGAAATTTTTCTTACTCTTGGACAACCGATTTAAAGAGTACCGGTCAGGTCGATATAGGAAACTAAACCAAGTAAGAGTCTGTATGGAAATGGATCAGTCTATCATAATTGGGGGGCCTCAATGTAATAAATGCTGGCGCATGCACAGAGAGGCTGGGGTGTACTATGCCGCCCTCACTAGCCGCAACACACAGATGCTGGCAAGTAGAAATGATTTTTGTGTGACCGTATTGGGACACTAAACCACCGATCCATAAGGACCTGTGGGTGGTTTAGTGTCCCGAATTACTCTCACAGGTTCCCTTTATGGCAGACAGCCGCTTTATTTTTCTTTCCCCATCTTTAGGATCTACTATAAGTGTCCCAGATGGGAACACCCCTGGTTCAGGTGGTGGTAGGTAGTTGTATGCAGTCTACTGTGTTGTAGAAGGATGCATCCATCTTCCAGACACAGGGACAGATCTGTCAGGGTATTAGTACAACCATCTAAAATACAATTTTTCTTTTCCCTTGAGAAAAAGTGCTGGATCCCTCCATGTGAGGCCATAACATAACATGACATGTGCTGGGGGTGCATGCTAATAACAAGGACTACCCCCAGCACTGTATACATATAGGATTGTGCTCAATACACACACGTATGGTTAACACAGCAGCCGCACATATACATAGGAGACAATACAACGACAAGGTAGCACTGAGCGTTCACCCTCCATAGGGCAGATGTTATTGCCCCCTCTGGTGCCCCTGGCTCACCTCGGTGTCCGGGCTTCAGACGCTGGTTATGCGGTACCGCGCTCATGTCTGTTCTTTATCCGCCTTCACTTTTTGAATTGTCCCCGCAGCACAGCGCAGCCGCCAGCCCCTCAGTGACCGCCCCGCACTGAGTTAGCGTCTCGCGTACTGGCCAATCACAGCTCTCCCCGGAGGACGTCCAGGCCTGTGATAGGCTCCTTGAAACCTCACAGACCATGTTTGTTGTCGCCAGTCGGCGAATCAGTTCAAAGTTGACATCACGTGACGTACATAACCGCCTAAGCAGAGCCCACACTGACCACAAGTCCGGGCGTGTGGCGATTTTGTTTTCTGAGCATGCGCACTGCGAGCTGCACCGTAATTTATGTAATTTAATTTAAAATGTAATTTAAATTTTTATTTTCAAAAGGGTAATGAAGGTAGTGACACGCGGGTTATGTAAATGATTAGAAATTGTTCTTTCACAGGGTGCGGTTTTATGCGACGTGACATGCTGATTGGTTGACACAGAAATCAACCTATAGTATGGCCTTAAGACGGCGACACAGCACAACACAGTCCCCATTTAGGTGATACAAGTAGAAGCTATCGCCAAACTAGCCGGCGATTGGCTCCGCCCGCTCAGGTGACTGATCATGTGACTCTGACGTCATCAGCTGGTTCCTGCGGCTTCCGGGTGTCACCAGCGGCAGGACATGGACCGCTTCTCGTGGTGTTCGGGGCTGTTAGAGATCGATGAGACCCTGGTGATCCAGCAGCGGGGGGTGCGCCTGTCAGATGGGGAGGACAAGGTGGGGACACTACGACTTAGCAACCGCACCGTGTGTACAGTGCCCTGCAGCAACTTCCACCCAGCTAGCCCTGCTAGAAACCAGCTGTTCCTGTGTGCAGTGAATGTTTACTGTGATATAATTACATGATTGTACAGATTTGTGCTATTTAGGTTTTCAGTAGTGAAATCAGTGACAAAGGATTGCTGCGAATGGCAGAGGGTCTACTGGTAATCATGCATAACCCCCTGATAGCTGGGGCAGGGGTATCATAATAAAAAATGCACTTACCCTGTTCCCCTTCTGTCGCAGCTTCTTCATTTCTCTGGTACTAACAAGTGCGCCAGAAGTTTTGGGGGTCTGCTTCTACCAATCAGTCATGCCACTGAGGCCTGTGGTAGTTTGAAGTGGGTACCGCAACCCCCAGGATTTAAAGCGTAAACATAATTTCACTTAGTTTTTGTATATATGTATAGGGAATGTGCTTTAAAACAATTTTCTAATTTATTAGGGGATTTTGTCAGCTGTTATTCAAAATCTCCCTTGAAAGCTTCTCCTTCCCTGTTATGTAAATGTCCGTTGCTATGGAAAAGCCATCCTGTGCTATACATTAGCCGACCTCGTCCCTTCACACACTAGCGATCTTCCGGGAGAGATGGACAGTGAGTCATTAGAGGTCACTGTGTCAGTCAGTGGAAAACTTCAGATTTACTATAAAATGTCATTGTCTGACTGTAACACACAGTGACCTCTGGTGACTCACTGTCCATCTCTCCTCCCTCCCGGCAGATTGCTAGTGTGTGACGAGACGATGTCGGCTATCAGAGCTGACTAAATAAAGTCTAAATTAAGAATAAATAGTTTTCTAAGTGCAAGGAGATATCTATGTAGGCAGCATCCGGGAGAGTGCAGACATTATACTGTATCAGTGAGCCCTCTTCATTCTCTATAGCACAGGATGAAGACGACTTTTGCATAGCAATGGTCATTTACAGAACAGGGCAAGGGAAATTTTCAAGGAAAATTTTTTCTTTATTAACATCAAACCCCCCCTCCAAATAAACTAAATTAGAAAAATGTCTCCCTACACAAATAAGAAAATTTAGTGAAAAGATGGATATGCTTTAAAACACAGGAAAACGTTGCAACATTGGAATTGGGACCCATAGCAGGTCAAGAAGACTTGAAATTTCTGCTTCTGATTTTTAGGTAAATCAGCAGCAGGTTTTAGCATTCCTGCAGGTGAAGGTGTGAGATCACTTCAGTCTAGCATCTGTTTTTCATGGATCCTTGTAAGCTATAGTCTGAGTGATCTGTGAAAAAAGGTTCTGACTAGAACTTACTTTACTCTTTGCTGGGTGGTTACACGATCAGTAAAAATGACCGTTTTTACTCTTTCTATTTACGACTTTAGTTGCCATTTCAGAGTTCATCATGTTGTTATTTTTTTCAGTGGAGCGCCTGATTTGTCATAAGTTTCCAGGTGTGGATGTCTTGAAAAGTTGCAAATTTTTACACAATTGCAGGGAAAAGTCGCAATTTTTATAGAAATAAGCTATCCACAGGATAGGGCCAGACTTTTCCAATGGGGTCTAAGCTACCTCCGAGATGACTGGAGCAGAACGGACATGCACGGCATCTGCTCCATTAATCTCAAGGAGCGATGAGGGATTCAACGGAGGTGCTGTGGACCCCTTGTTCTTGTGATCAGTGGGGGCAAGACCCCCCACTTATCAGCACGTTAGGCCCTAGATATGAGATAATGACTTCTGTTTTAGAATGAATGGACTATAGGGGATGTAACTGGAATGTCCCCTTAGTAAATTTAACGTGTGTCAGATACTTGTGGCAATGATCATTGTGGGGTTGCGATGGTTGTATAGTGGCTATTTCTGGTATTGCAGCTAAACCCCATTCACTTTACTAGTACTGAGCTGCAACAAAGCCATGTGACTGATGGATGAGACATCCCAGGCCTTGGAATAGAAAGTGGAGCTTATTAAAGTCCTGGGCTCTGGTCGATGCTGACCCCTGTCATTCTGAAACTAATCACCTATTCTTTCTTAACGAAAATTACCATCAGATTTCCTGATTATTAACTATTAATGCTGCTGGGTAGATCACTAAGTTTAGTAGTAGCTGTGCTCCTTTTGTTTATCTAGACAACTAACTTTATTTTTATGCAAATAAAGCCCAAGTGCTTCAAGTCGTCCCTAGAGCCGTGCTGGGGTCTTGTGCTATTACACGTACCCCCCCCCCCCCGGATCATTTTTCTCCCTGGGCGCTCCCCCTACTGCTCTGTGTTGGACATATTGTGGCAGCGCAGCGTTAATTCTCTGTGTTGCTGTGAGATTTTTGGCAGAAGGAGCAGGGGAGAAGTGCTGCAGGGGGTGTGTAATAGCCAGAGACCCTGAAGCACTTGTGCGTCATTAGCATAAAAATAAAGTACTTTTTCTGAGTGAATTTAAGGGGCCAAGCTCATGATAAACACTGTGTTCTGACCACACTGCTCGGAGATACTAGCAGCATTTATAGTTAATCATCAGGAAATTTGTAAAATTCCTTGAAGCTTGGTGTTGTGTTGTTCCACCATAAATCCCCTAGGTGGCAGCATTTGTCTTATGGTATATGACATTAGTTGATCATTTTCCAAATTGATATCACAGCATAAACGACCTGCTCAGAAATATGTTGCATAAGTAAAAGAATCATCTGTTTGTTACTGATGCAATGATTTGTCATACAATCATGTAATCCAAGTCTTATTTGGGGGCATAAATAGTTTTTTGTATTACTTGTCTAAACTTAATACTTACTGTTAATTGAATGTATTAATTTATGGATTTTTATTTCTTTTCTAACAGAGCAAATTTGAAAGTGGCACGCTTCTCCTGACCACTCACAGACTAATATGGAGAGACCAGAAAAACCATGTAAGCCTTACCATTTACTCCTATATGTGTTAGGCTGCATTCACACACATGTATGGGGGACGTATATACAGCCGACGTATATGCGGGCCGATATACGTCCCCTTCTGTGGGCTCACGGCACCGTATGGGACGGTGCAGCACACGTGCAATTGTCATTGGGTTGTCAGGTGTTGCGCCCCAACCCGTCTGATTTTGATGACCGTACAATTAAAGGAGCTGTTCAGTCACAAGGATATGAAATAACTTGCTGTTTTGTGGCAGAACCAGCCATGGGACCCCTATGGATCAAGAGAAACACTCCATGCACTGTCTATGGTGCTGACGCATCTGGATGTATCTGTGTCGGTCTCACTAGTGGGACCAACGCCGATCAGTAAGTTATCCACCATCCTGTGAATCAAGGATAACTTGTTTGAGCAGACAACCTTTTTAAAGGGGTTTTCCCACGAACTAAAGTTAGGCCCTATCCCTTGGATAGGGTCTAACTTGCTGATCAGTGGGGGTCTCAGTGCTGAGACCCCCACAGATCGCGAAAATTAGGGGTCAGACGGAGGGGCCGCTGTGTCAGACTAATGGCGCAGATGGCCGTGCATGACCGTTCTGCTCCATTGATCTCGGTGCAACTGACGGAGATTGGGGAGCGCAGCACTGTGCAATTTCCGTCAGCTCCATAGAGATTAATGGAGCAGAACGGTCATGTGCCGTCTGCTCCATTAATCTGACAGAGCGGCGAGGGGTCTGACGGACCCCTCGTTTTTCACGATCTGTGGGGGTCTCGGCACTGAGACCCCCACTGATCAGCAAGTTAGGCCCTATGCCGTGGAATTGTAGCTAAGCTGCACTGTTACAGTTCAGTGATGACGGAGAATGGAACTGTTCTTTTATCATTTTCTGTGCTGCTTCCAATACTGGACATCCGGATTAATCTGACCAGTGATATATTCCAGGACCAATCTTGTGATGGTTCATGATGCACTGTGGTAACCTCTCTTGTAGACTAAAGACTATCCTTCGTCCAAGTTTTGGTGATGGTTTTCAGTTCCGTTTACATACTATAAAAACTGCCCCCCTTTATAAATGTATATTTAGTATGAATAATTATTTTGGCAGAGCTCTAGTGGTCTGTATATACATGATATTTTGCTTTCTGCTCATTTCTTCTATATCTGTGCAGGATTTCTGTGTTGCGGTTCCGCTCTCTCAGATTGTTTTCTCAGAAGAACAAGCAGGAGGAATAGGAAAGAGGTGAGTGATTTAGATTGGTATATAATGATGCCAGATATTCTGCATGGTGTGCACAGTAACTATATTATGTCTTTACAAAGATCTTCAGTGGATTTTCCACACGCCAATCTGTGTTCAAAATCCATTGTATTTGCAGAGACCCTAAAGTTAAATAATAGACTTTATATTTTTTTTGATGTGATGGTTTGGATATAGGTTTCTGTTACATATATATCACTAAGAATACAAACAAACCCTTATATTTACCTAGAGACGAGTCCAATAAGGCCTCTCGTTCTGACTGTGCCTGCTCGTTGCTTCAATGAAGCTGGAGTTGTACACCCTGGAACTTACAGCACATGTGTAGTGGAGCCAGGGTGTGCTACATTGGTTCCATCAGGAACTTTTGATTGTTAGTCTCCCGATCCCCCTGATAAGTTCCCTTTAAAGGGAACCTGTCACCACTGAGCTGTTTTTTTTATCAGGGGACAGGTTGCTATAGACAAAGTACTGTTTATGCCAAATATGTTTTTAAAAAATGACTGTGTTATTTGATGTGTGAAATAAAGTATATGAAACTTTACCTTGCTCCCTGTTGGATGCTTCAGCCTGAGTCCCAGAGAGGAAAATTTCAAGTGACAACTTCCGTCTGCTCTGTAATATATTCACTGCTCTTCTGGCTCTTGTCTCTCCCTCCCCCTACCACATACGCTCCTTGCACTGAGATGCTGGAGCGAGAGATTGTGCGTGAGTGGACACATCATCGGCGTGGGGGCTGGCATGAGCCGGGAGTGACAAGCAGAGCAGTGAATATATTATAAAGCAGACATTTAAATTTTCATTTAAAATTTTCTGGGACTCTGCTGAAGCATCTGGAAGGGGCAGGTAAAGTTTCACTTACTGTAATTCAAACACCATACAACACAGACATTTTTTAGAAACATATTTGGCCTATACAGTACTTTGTCTATAGCAATCTGTTCCCTGGTAAAAATAGCACTCTGGTGACGGGTTCCCTTTAAGGTGTACGTTGCCCCACTATGTTGGGTTGTGATTACACGATTTGTGGCTGTACTACTTACACTGTCTGAAGATAGATTTATCTCAATTATGTTTGTGTACTCTGAAAGAAGTTGTCCGTAGGTTAAAAAAAACCATTGGTGCTTTCTTCCAAAAACAGCGACACACCGGAGCATGGTTTGTGCCCTTTTTGCTACTCGTCTTCATTCATCTCTATGCAGCTGAGTTGCAATGCTGAAACAAACAATGGTGAGGTCTGTTGCGGTTTTTAGAAGAAAGCAGCTGTGTTTTTCAACCTCCGGACAACCCTTTTAATATGGAAAGCTTGTGTAGATCCAGAACGCCATTTACATCAATAGGTGCGTTTCAGTTATCTTGTATGACAATGTGTATACACGTACAGCGATGTGGATGGACAGGGTACAAAGTGCGACATGCTTAGAAATTATGCAGAGATGTAAAATAGATTTTAGTATTCTAAGAGCCATAGTTCTAATGATTAAATAAAAATTAAATAAGTTTTATTTATTTTATTTTTTTAGTGCAAAAATTGTTGTTCATCTGCATCCTCCATCTCCAAACAAAGAACCTGGACCGTACCAAACCAGCCGCTACTCCTATGTCAAGCTGTCCTTTAGAGAGCATGGCCAGATTGAGGTCAGTGACCATCAACACTATTAGTATTTCACATTATCTTTTCATATTCAATGTATGAAAATTGAAGTGTTTTATATGGTAGGAGTTATTGCACAGACAGGAAAAAGGTAGCAGTACTTACCTTATTTGCATATGTAAATGATGTGTGTTTAGAATGTGTCCTGAGTAACCTTCGGATAGGTCATTATTATGGGGGGGGGGGGGAGATCGAATAATATGGTAAGTGAATATTTGCAAACACATTTCTCCTGTGTACTTGAAACTTGCAGTTCAATCGGCGACTATCGGAGGAGCTGACGCAGAAGAGGTGGACCAGGATGCCTCCTCCTATTCAGATGAGCAAAGGTCCTCAGGTAACTCTTAGAAGCGTCTTATGTTCTTCTGTACCCTGCCCCTCTCTACATCATTGTATAACCAGGCAGATGTTCTGTACAAGTCCCTGCAGACTATTGCGCACCCTTTGCCTGTACAGGCCTCAGCGCTGCTGGTTCCTCTCCTGCTTGGATGATCACTGTGCCTGAGGCTGCACATAGTTGGCTTGTCATATTTACCTGATTCATCTTCATCATTAGACTCCAGGACATAATGAAATCTTAATGAACTACCATCGCTTTGATCTACCAGATGTTTAGGAAGGGTTTTACTTTGTCTTAGAAATAGATATACATTGCTGATAATAACTGACTCAAGATAATTTTGAAAAGTATTGTCTTCATCATGCTGAATTGAATACAACAAGGATATCCTTTAATATGTTCTACCTAATAAATTCTATAGACTTACTAAAAAATAAACTACATTGACTGTTCAGGGAATCGCCACAGATAAAATAGACCATTTCCAAGTTCCAATCCAGGCTTAAAGGGGTGTTCTAGCCTAATCTTCTTATACAGGAGGTCCCCTACTTAAGAACACTTGACTTACAGACGACCCCTAGTTACAAACGGACCTCTGGATTTTGGTAATTTTCTGTACTTTAGTCCCAGGTTACAAAAAACAGATATAACAGTTATCACAGGTGTCTGTAATGAAGCTTTATTGTTCATCCTGGTTCTTATGACAACCCAACATTTTTAAAACCCAATTGTCATAGACACCAAAAATTTTTTTTGCCTGGAGTTACAATTATAAAATATACAGTTTTGACTTACATACAAATTCAACTTAAGAACAAACCTGCAGAACCTATCTTGTACGTAACCCGGGGACAGCCTGTATATGTTATCCATGGCCACCTTCCTTCTTCTAAAATCAACCTTTTAAATTATGCAAATGAGTTATTCTTGCTCTAGGTGACGTTACCTGAGCCCCTCCCTCTGCTTGCTGTAATCTCAGAAAGTGGGAGTGGTGCTCCTGCAAAGTATAACAGCCTGTGAAGACAGAGCATGGAGGGGCTCTGGTAACCTCTTTTAGAGCTCATGAGGCTCTTTAGCATAATTATAAAATTTGATTTTAGAAGGAGGGAGACCATGTATAATAAATATAAGAAGATTACCACAGTCATGGTGCCTGGATCTATAAGTAAGTGTCCCTGGTTTATCATGATGGATTTTGATGGTAAATTTCCTTTCAAACTGCCCCAGTACCCAAAATCGCAGGTTTATAGTCTAAGATGCCCTGGGTCACTCCCCATGTAACCCAGTATGGTCATGGTGATTCTTGGGGCGGCGGCACATATCATATTGTATGACTTCTGGGTCAGTTGTTCAATTCAGGGATTATGGCCAACATAGAGCTCATACTTCACGGACAGATGGGTGGCTGACAGTCAGGTGTGAACTTGTTTTATGATTTCTTTTTTATTACTTTAGTTCATTGTAAAATATTGATGGGAATAAGCAGTTAATTAGTTTGGTTGCTTACAGCGGATATTGGCATTGCCAGTGTTTTCTCCTCTCTGGCTTTGGACATTTACAGTTTACATCCTGCAGCATACAAAGATTTCTCTTCTATAAATCATCTACATGGTGAGAACTTTTTTTATGCTTCCTTCCCTTTTTCTTTTTTATCCCTTACAAAGGCAGGGAGAATAAAAGCTGTCGGGATTGTAGGCATCGAGCGGAAGCTGGAAGAGAAAAGAAAAGAGACGGACAAAAACATTTCCGAGGTTAGTGGAAATCTGATGGTGTTTCAGATATTTGGGCCAGTCATGGACTTGTACATTACTGTTCTGCGGCTTTCCAGCCCTTCGGCACGTGTAAAAGTGTAAACGGAAAATACTTCTCCTGTAGAAACTTTTTTGTATTTCATACATAGATCAAGCACCTTTGCATAAAAGAGGTGGTCAGACTATTACACACCTGCCGTTGCGCCTCATGAAGACATAGTACAGTTGAAGAGAACCTGTCACGAGTGATGCCCCCGCACAAACCTTACACAGTTAGATGTCTTTAGACATGTTTCAGTGATGCCTCTATCTGCAGGATTAGAGCCACCATTCTTTTAAAAAAGACTTTTATTCATGTCCTCTCTTCCTCCCATGGAGGCGGAGAGCTGCAGTATACAGTCAAGGTACTCCGCCTCCTCACTGATGCGGACACAGCTAACCTGACTGCAGAAAATTCCTGAGAAAGTGTTACTCCGCTCTGTTGTATCATTTACCACTTCCTCACGAAGGAGAGGGTGAGTGTGACACTGACTGTGTGAAGAGAAATCCGCTTGCTCCTCACCCCTCCCTAAGGAATTTTCTTCAGCCAATAGCAGTGTCTGTATCAGTGAGGAGGGTAAGGTGGCTTGACTGTATACTGCAGCTCCCCGCCTCCATGACTGGAACGTCAATAAAAGTCATTTTTTTTTTTTTAGAAGAGGTATCAGTGGAACATGTATAAAGACATCTAAATGGTACTGTTTGTGGGTTGTGGAGCTGCTCCCTGGTGAAAGGTTCTCTTTAGGTACAAATGGATATAACAAACTTTGTAATATTTCTTATTCAAGCAAAATCCTTCTCTTTACTTATCATTCTCTTTTCCTCCTCCATCCTGCTTCTTAAGCTATTACACTGCTTCAATCTGAATTCTTAATTTATTGTGCAAGTCAGTATGGAGTGATTGTTTATGTTACAAAATGCCATATGAAGCCTATGGAGAGAGAGGAGTAGGAAGCTATAGAAACACATAGATGGTGCTGAAGGTGGTGGTAAGTGCTGGCATTACGGCTACAACACTTAATAATGATATAACATTTTAAATGCTGCTACATCTGAGATAGGAGAGATTCTGATCCCCGAATTCTCTTTGTGTGTGCAGGAGGTAACGTAGCAGCCAGCCATATAATAACCAGTTATAGTGTTAATCATCATAAAGAGTATGTTCTAAACCTTTAACCCCTACGGGACACAGCATCTTTTGGCCTAAAGGACGCGGCCCCATTTTTCAAATCTGGCCTGTGTCACTATAAGTGGTTATAGCGTGGGAACGCTATGAGATATCCAGGGGATTTTGAGATTGTTTTCTCGTGACACATTGTACTTCAAATTAGTTTAAAAATTTGGATGAAATCTTTTGCGTTTAGTTATGAAAAAAAACAAAATTTGGCAAAAATTTTGAAAAATTCTTTATTTTCAATGTTCTAAATTCTCTACTTTTGATTCAGAAAGTCATAGCACCCAAATAAATTCATAACTTACATTTCCCAAATGTCTGCTTTATGTTGGCATGGGTTTTTCAGATTCCACATATTTTACTAGAATGTTATGAGGCTCAGAATTTGGGTGCCATTTTTCACATTTTTTGTAAAATCGCCAAAACCTGTATTTAGATGGACCTGCTCAGTTTCTAATTGAAACTGAGAGGCCTAAATAATAGCGAGACTCGTAAATTACCCCATTGTGGAAACTACACCCCTCAACGTATGAAAAACCACTTTTAAGAAGTTTGTTAACCCTTTAGGTGTTTTATAGGGGTTAAAACAAAATGGAGGTGGAGTCTGCAAATTGTAATATTTTTTCACAATACACTCATTTTGGGTGGAAAATTAAACATTTGTAATGGATAAAATGAAAAAAGGCTCCACAAAGTTTGATACGCAATTTCTCCCGAGTACACCGATACCCTATATGTGGTGGTGACCTGCTGTATGGGCGCACGGCCGGGCATAGAAGGGAAGGAGGCGCCATTCAAGTCAGATTTGCTATGTCACATTGTACAGGCTATAATTTTTTTCTTTTTTTTATTGAGGACCTATAGGGGCTTATTTCTTTTGCCACATGAGATGCACTTTTCTAATACATAATTTTGGGGCATCTATAGCTAATTGGTGAGATTTAATTAACTCTTTGTTGGTGGAGGAAATGAAAATCATCAATTTTTAGGAAAATTTTTATGTGTTTTTTTTTTTTGGCCGTTAACCATAGCATGAAAATAGTATATTATTTTTATTCTATGGGTCGCCACGTTTATGAAAATACTTCATTTATATATATTTTTTTTATTTTTTCCCATTTTTACTGAATAAAAAGTAATTTGGCAAAATTGTTGTTAATTTTAGCATCACCGTCTTTCATATGCATAACTTTTTTATTTTTCACCTAACAAATCTGTTTAAGGGCTTATTTTTTGCAAGAATGATAGCTCTTTTTAGTGGTCTTATTTTAGATTGCGTAACTTTTTAAAATCACTTTTTTAGAGCATTTTTAAAGGGCATTAACAAAAAATCATCTTTATCAGAGAGAGTTTTTTTAGGTTGTTTTTTACGGGGTTCACTTTGCGGATCTAATAACGATTCTGTTTTATTATACAGATTGTTACGGACGCAGGGATACCAAATATGTGGGGGTTTTGTGTATTTTATTCAATTGTACTGAATAAAAACTAATTTGGGGAAAATCTTATTCATTTTAGCATCACCATCTTTTTATATGCATAACTTTTTATTTTTTGGCAGATAAATCTTGTTAGGGGCTTATTTTTTGCGAGAACAGTTGTTCTTTTTAGTGGGCTTATTTTGGAGTGCATAACATTTTTTAAATCACTTTTTAGAGCATTTTTTATAGGGTATTAATTAAAAATTATCTTTTTTCGGAATGTTTTTTGCGTTTTTTTCCTCCGGCGTTTACCGTGCGGGTCCAGTAACAATTCTGTTTTATTATGCAGATTGTTACGGACGCGGCAATACCAAATATGCGGGTTTTTTTTGTGTTTTTATGTTTTTTATACTTTATTAAGTTTTTTTATGGGAAAGTGACATTTTAGGGGCTTATATTTTTATGTATTTATTTTTTATTTATTCTAATGTGTTAACTTTAGTGTTTTTGACTTTTTTTTAATTATACATACTTGAACTTAAACCAGTGATGCTCTGATCACTGGTTTAAGTTCAATACACTGCTCTACAATACTATTTTATTGTAGAGCAGTGTAAACTGTCTGAGCAAGCTTGCGCATGCTCAGACAGTTTACAGCCAGACCCGGAAGGGGTCTGGCTGCCATGGAGACCGGGCAGCTCCGGGGCACATGCCAGTCCTCGGAGCTGCCCAGAAGTGGATCGGATCCCCCGGTAAGCGGCACGGGGGATCCGATCCACAGCTCAAACACACTTACACGCCGCGGTCATGTTTGACCGCGGCGTGTAAGGGGTTAACACCCGCGATCGGAGCCGGCTCCGATCGCGGGTGTTAGCGCAGGCTGTCAGCTGTACTAGACAGCTGACAGCCGCTGCTTCTGGTACCGGCTCCGTTCGTGAGCCGGTGCCAGAAGCAGGACGTTATAGAACGTCCCCGTGCGCTAAGCATCTAGCCCCGGGGACGTACTATAACGTCCTGGTGCGCCTAGGGGTTAAAGGGAACCTGTCATCAGAAATTGGCCTAATAAACATAACAGTATGTTGTCAAGCAGCTCTGCAAGATCTAGATGATGTTTCTTTTATGGTCCAGTGTGGTGGCATCATCCAGAAAATCAACTTTGAAGTGAGATGTAAGTTGGTTTTATGAAGTCAAGGAGGCCGAGAGTTTAACACTAAATTCAAGCTTTCCCTGCCTTAGAACACTGCTTCACTGTAATTGATGGTCCTGCATCCAGGGAAATCATTGATCTGATCTGAAGTCCGGTGCATGAGGTGGCATGGAGTCATGGAGAGGATTGACTTCAGTGTTAAACTCTCCGCCTCCCTGACTTTATACATCTGTTCAACTGCTTAACAACATACTGGTAGTGGTTTATTAGGCCAATTTCTGATTTCAGGTTCCCTTTAAATCGTGGCTAGACTTTGTGTGGATTAGCTTTCATTTTCTTTGCAATCCTTCTCAGGTTAGCCTGTCACTGTAGCTGCTTTCACGTATAACTTACTCACTCTTAGCTGATTATCTCTGAAACCATAGACAAGAAAATAGTCTATCTGCTGTGGGAGATGGGCTGCAAATTCTTGCTCAATCTGGAAGAAGGGGCAGACTATGCGAGTCTGCTCACTGTGTAGCTAGCAGGGACTATGCTCTATTGTTAGGTGCACAATGAATGGGATTTCTGCATTTTCTGTATAACAAGGCCTGAAGCAACAGATTATGTAACCCACAGGAGCCCCTTCAGGGATGTTTGCAAAAAAAAAAAAAAAGGAAAACCCCTTTAGGATTATTTAGACTGTTTTGTTTATTTTGAAGGAAATCTCTCACCAGGATGAAGGATTATAAACCAAGAACACTTGCATGCTGGTGTGTGCTCTCTCTGGCAGGATTTGTTCTTCTTTTAGCTTCTTATGCCTTTGTTTTTACAAAAAAAACTTTACGGTTTATGCAAATGATGAGGGGCTTTGGGCTCCGTAGATACTAACTGAGCCCGGAGCCTCTGTGGCTCATTTATTTAATGTTTAAAGCCTTTTTCCGTAAAAACAAGGTCCTTAGAGGCTGAAAGAAGAGCAGATGCTGCCAGAGGGGGCACACACCAGTATGTCCTTGTGCTTGGTTTACCATCCTTCAGCCTGGTGGTAGATATCCTTTGAGGATGATACTGAAAGTCTATTAGAGTTGTTCACATTTCTAGCGTTATTGCATCTGATGGTGAATGACATTAATTTATATTCCTCTCGGATTTTCTTCTAATCTTTGTTGTCATGCAGTGGACTCTCACCTTTACCTGTAGACAAGTTGTGGCATTGTGCTAGCCTTACACGAGGCATCCCTTCACTGCAGCGCTTCTCAGGAAGGGTTTACCTTACATTCCTGCTTTGCTCTCCAGCTAAGCTTCGTGATGACTTCATGTTTCTTATGCATCTTTTACTTGTGATTTCTGTCATTCTGGGGATTTTGTTATTCAGGATCTTTTATTCAGGTGTCATTTTTACTGGGAGCAGACAACAAGCTACATTACCTGCATCATACATTGCCGGAGCCTGACATGACTCGCTTCATTCCTCCTTTGTCTTGTTGTTTGTGATGTACAAGACATGGGATTTTATTAACCAGTGGTTGTGTTTCTTAGTTCCTTATGTGTACCAATAGAACAGACTGTAGTGGTTATTGTATCTCATTAAGGCTACATTTACACTGATGTATGCCCGCACGGCTACGGCCGAACGGGCATACGTCAGCCACGATGGAGAGGAGGCAGAGTGACCCCTCCACTCTCCATATCTATCCATTGTGCATAGCCCTTAACACAGGGAATGATGGCCAAGATTGGGGCCATACATGCGTCCCTCGTACGTGCAGACAATATAGGGGATCACCCTCCCCAGACCCTCATTACGAGCTATAGCAGAAATCTGCTAGTTAGTTCCTTTTGAGCAGCGCTGCTCAGCCTGAGAGTATCCGACAGGCTAGTGGAGCGTAGAGCACATAGAGCAGTCTTCAAGTTACAGAAATGAAGAGGGGACTGGAAATCAGGGGAACCGTCCCAAAAAGTTTAAAGGAAATCTACCATCTACAATTAAGTCTGCTAATCCAGGGACACATGGTGACTGTGGTAATCTTCTTATATTTGTTATCCATGACCTTTCTTCCTTCTAAAATCCACTTTTAAAATTATGCTAATAAGTCTCAAGTGCTCTGGGGGCATTGCCAGAGCTTTCAGCGCGGTAGCTTCACAGGCTGCAACAATGAGCAGAACATGTCTGACCAAACCCCCTGCTCTCTTTGCCCCACCTTTGCTTGTGTCATCTAACAGCAGCAGGAAGTGCAAGGGGAGGAGAGACCTGCTTTGCTCCTTGTAACAGCCTGTGAAGCTACAGGACTGAGGGTATAAGGAAACACCCACCAGAGCCATTCTGGCTCATTAGTATCATTTCAAAAGTCTATTTTAGAAGGTAGGAGGCCACGGATAACACATATAAGACTATTACCACAGTCACACTGCCTGGATATATGAGTAAGTGTCCCTGGTCTATCATGAAGTATTATGGTGGTAGATTTTCTTTAAAGAGCTAGGTAGCTACTATGTACACAGATGCCAACGGTGGTGACTAAGATGTTATAAGTGTCTGTTCCAAAATACCTACAGTATGTGATATCTATATGAAGATCTGGAGGGTAACTTTAATGTTGAGGTCTGATTCACTTCCCGCTTTCTTCCTGCAGCTTCTGTATTGTTCCTGTCTAGAATCTCTAGATGCAGATCAGAGGCTATACTGTGCATTGTTTTTCAGATCCAAAGCGATGGAGTAAATCTGGATTTTTGATAATAAATTGACAACTAGATGTTACTTTTTGGGGAGAGTCCTTTTATAGTCTGGTACTTCTTAAACAGTGCAGGATCAAACATTGTAGGGGGTGTAACGTCACATTTTGCATTTCTCATATCAATCACTGTGCCAGGCAGAGAGTTATCATAATGCCGGGCTACACTGGTATACACTTCCCTGCCTGGCATAGAATTGCACTATTAACCAGCAACCCTTCAGCTTGAATGGTCGCACGCTATAGAGAGTGCTACCCATTGGTGAACTCTGTGTGACGGAGGCATGTAGCGGAAATAATCACAATTACTGGTGGTGCAAAGTCATTTCATTTCAAGGCTTGAAAACAGGTTTACAAGCCCTGATACATGTCCCCCTATGTATCATAATGATGCAAGAAGTCACCACAAACTAATAACTTTCTTGTTTTTACTTTTGTTAACTTCCATCCTATAAGGAGGAGACGTTGTTCAAAAACAAATAAAATTCTACATTACAGAGTACAAACAGTCATATGGAGCAATAGGAGTGAGGGCCCTGCTCGGAAGAACTTAGTCTATGAGGATGAAGGGGGTGACACAAGAGCTTACAGTAGGAGGATGAGGGGGTGACACAAGAGCTTACAGTCTATGAGGATGAAGGGGGTAACACAAGAGCTTACAGTCTATGAGGATGAGGGGGTAACACAAGAGCTTACAGTCTATGAGGATGAGGGGGGTGACACAAGAGCTTACAGTCTATGAGGATGAGGGGGTGACACAAGAGCTTACAGTCTATGAGGATGAGGGGGGTGACACAAGAGCTTACAGTCTATGAGGATGAAGGGGTGACACAAGAGCTTACAGTCTATGACGATGAGGGGGTGACACAAGAGCTTACAGTCTATGAGGGAAAGTTTAGTTTCACTGCATTTTTAAAAAATTGAGTACGTATCAGATCGGTGGGGGTAGAAACGAAACACTAAAATTGCAAATTTATAGTTTTCTATAGATTTCTGGCTAGTAGTAAATGTAAATCCATACATACAAGGGATATGATGGATATAAGGACTGTATATTTGGCTGTCTTGAGTTATTTTTCGGCCGATCACGTTCCTTGTTCAAGTCCACTGTTTATTTACAAGGGGCAAATTGAAGTAAAATGCGGAGGGCTATTTGTTGGGCAGATAAATCGGGGGACGTCCGGCTGTAGTGTAATTAATAGGAGAATGTACAGAGCTCTCCCGGCTTCCTGCGCCTGCTGCTGCCCGCTGATAAGACCTCAGCCATGTTGTATTGTGTTTATGTGAGGAAGTTCCTGTTAGGTGTGTGCCTGTTCCCCTTTGTCCTCACTTCTCTGCCTCTTTGTGAGCGATGAGTTGTAGTATGTTATTAATTAGGGTTGGGAAGCCCAGGACCTGATAGCAAGACCCTTTTATGGGGGCGACAACGCTTCTTGTAGAGAATGAATCAAGTCATACAAAGCAGTTCAGTGCTAAGTGCCCCTTAATGTTAATCTATTTTTTCTTCCCTGACTGATGGCAGAATATGAGAGAGGAGAAGTTCACTTTCAGTGGGATATGCTGCTGCCCTCCATTGTAAAGATATATAAGGAATTCTCCATATGTTTCCTTACATTGGAGGGAAAAAAAAACGAATGTGCAGACTGCTCCCTGACACACTGGAAGTGCCACAGGTGGGATATCAGAGGATGTCCCCAAAGTGGCTGCCGGCGGGTCATAGGCAGAAGGGGAAGGTTTACCAGGGTGAGAACAATATAGATGAGCCTGTTAGGGGGTTGTACTACTCCTATATAAACTTTATTTTTCAAGCCCAACCTCTTTTTGTGTATGTCGCACTTATTTCCCCGTTGTGCAGCCTCCTGTCAGCTCTGATCTGATGCCACATTGACTATTAGAAGATCACAGAGAAAGAGAATCTATCAATCCCATGATGCCTCAGCATAGAATCACATGGGCAGCTACAGACCGTTCTATTGCTGCCTGCTGGCAAAGCCGTGCAGGGACTCTCTTCTTAGCCCATAAGCATACAGTCAGGGAGGCTGTGTGCTCATCTTAATTGTGTGACTGGAGCCATATAACCAATGCAAACAGATGTGATAGCATTTTGTTCTAGCTTTTCCCCTACAGAGAGCCTATTTGGTACAGCCCACGATAACCTTGTACAATGGTGGCCACCTTGACAGTGCAGTAAAGCTGTATGAGAGCTGAGATGAGATGAAAAAATTCACTTAGGTTTTGCTCAGTGTCTCGTGCTGTGCACATTTTAGAAAAATTTGCATTGATACAATATAACCATCTGCTCCTTTCATAATCTATTTTCCAGGCCTTTGAAGATCTCAGTAAGCTTATGGAAAAGGTACAGTGATATTAATATGGGCCGGGGTTCAGCGCTGCCATTTCCTGTCAGCAGAGCAATGAAAGACGGTCGTCTCCGTTATTTTTACAGGCCAAGGAAATGGTGGAACTGTCCAAATCGATAGCGAACAAAATCAAAGACAAACAAGGGGACATCACAGAAGATGAGGTATGAAAACACATCTGCGCGCAGGTTGTCAGGGTACATGGGAACAATAATGCCACAATATTTTGCAAGAAGGACACGCTCCAGGAATAACATGATGAGAAGTTGTGTCTGGGATCGAAACATCTGTCACTTCCCTGTCCATTGTAAATATCCGCTAACATGTCTATATTTTATAGATTATTCAGCATACTGTGTCATCTCTTCCATACAAACATCATTTCCGGATCATTATTAAAATAAACATAAGTCTCTGCTGCCCATCGTATTAAGAATGCCATATACAGGCGGTCCCCTACTTAAGAACACCCGACTTACAGACGACCCCTAGTTACAGACGGACCTCTGGTAATTGGTAATTTACTATACTTTAGCCTTAGGCTACAATAAACAGCTATAACAGTTATCACAGGTGTCTGCAATGAAACTTTATTGCTAACCCTGGTTCTTGCCCAACATTTTTGAAATCCAATTGTCACAGAGACCAAAAAAATACTGGCTGGGGTTACAATTATAAAATATACAGTTCTGACTTGCATACAAAATCAACTTAAGAACAAACCTACAGATCCTATCTTGTACATAACCCGGGGACTGCCTGTATTGTATTTACTTCTTTTTAATGCTGTACTAAGGATGATCCATACCTGGAAGTATATGGAATTCTTGTCACTGTGGTGAGGGATGTATATAGAGGTCTAGAACAGAAAAACAAAATTATAGTAAAAAAAAACAATCAATTTCTCTATAAAACTACTGATAATCGTTGTACAGGTCATAAGACCCTTACTGATCACTAAGTAAAAGTTTCAGAAGCGTTGTTCTCCTTCATGTCAGGCGTTCTGCATCCTCCTTGGAGAGTGAAAACAGGAGTGTACAGAACTGCAAAAAGCACATGCAGAAATAAAAAATTGTTCACACGGGTCATGTGGGTCCTTTTAAAAATCTTCCTAAAGTTGTCACTGGATATATGGCATCATGCTATCTGTTATCAGTTTTGACCATAATAACCTGAAGACTTTGGAGAGCTGTGTTACTATACCTTTGCGTGTGTAGTTAGTAGCAGCAGGACTGTGAACTTAAACGAAATCTACCACCAGGATCATGGGTTGATTATAATAAAAAAAGTTCCTTGCAGAAAAAATCCTAAGGGGTTTGTAAGTAGGACTTGTCTACCATCAGTCAATCCAGGTTCGCAGCTCCTGTAAGTGCTCTGGGCAAGTCTTCCAGACTGAAGAGCTTTCTGCTCTTTGCAATGAACTGTTCCATAGCCCCACCCCTCTGCTCTGAGTGACTGCTGTAAGTATCCAACCAAAATCCTGAGACCGATCGTACTTCTAACAGAGGGAAGGGAATGTGGAGCAGCAGGGAGCAGAAAGCTCTTCAGGCTGAAAGATTATAACTTCACATTGCACTGTCCTTTCCCTACTAACAACATACTGAAAGGTAAAAGTACACAGCTCTCCACAAATTAATTTGAATAGAGGAAGTGAATCGCCAAGCGAAAATACCAGGGATTTATCCACTGGTTATGCCATAAATATGTAATACTGGACTATCCCTATAGGCTAACCATAGACAAAGTGTTGGTGAATGCCACAATATCTAGTATAACGTATATGAGAAAACTAGAAAGCCCTAACTTGTGACTGATGCTATACGATATCTGTATGTTGCCATTGTTGTGTACTTACAGCTTTGTAAAATGTGGGAAATTTTTTTTCTAGACAATAAAGTTTAAATCTTACCTGCTGAGTATGGGAATTGCCAATCCAGTGACGCGGGAAACGCACGGTTCTGGCACACACTACCACATGCAGCTGGCAAAGCAGCTTGCCACAATGTTACTGACCCCATTGGAGGTAAGTGAATACGATAGAGGGAGGACACCTCTCTGATCATATCCGTGCCCTTGGATTAAAGGGAACCTGAATAAAATGTAAACCAGTCTACACAGTGGAAATGAAGTACAATGTGGAGACAGCATGTTATGGGGCAGGAGGAACAGAGTAAATAGGACAGTCTGTATCTTCAGTCTGCATTTTATAGAGTGGAAGGATCTGTGTAGATTGTATAGTGTCTTATCTGTAGGCAGCATGTTATAGAGCAAGAGGAGCTGAGTAGAATGTACATGGTGTGCTATCTGAAGACTGCATGCTATAGAGTCCAAGGCTCTGTGTAGATTGTATATAGTGTCCTATCTGGAGACAGCAGGTTATAGAGCAGGAGGAGCTGAATAGATAGGACACGATGTACAATCTGCAGGCAGCATGTTATAGAGGAGGAGGAGATCAGTACAATATACATAGTGTCCTATCTGCAGGCAGCATGTTATAGAGCAGCAGGAGCCGAGTAGAATGTACATGGTGTCCTGTTTGCAGTGGGTCCAGTGGGAATTTTTACTCTTTATATAAGAAGGGCTCCTCTAGCAACTCTTTATGATATCACTCTTGTCCATGTTTGATTTTGTGTAAATGATTTAATATTTCTTTTGTTCTGCCTTTTTATTTTTTTTCAGGAACGAGGGGGCATAATGTCTCTTACAGAAGTATACTGCTTAGTAAATCGAGCTAGGGGCATGGAGGTAAGTGCTGTTAATTTTTTTTCCATGGCAACATCCAATCAATCCCTATTATTACATACTTCCATACTAACGTTTTAATGTTAAACAGTTATGTAAAACAGTGCCTCACCACTGTTTGCAGCCAGATCTTGTGCAGTGAGCTCTGCAGATTTTTGTGGCCGATAACTTTAAAAAAAAAGCATTAGCAAAGCGAGTGTATGAGCTTGGCAGCGAGTGTGCACTGATCCTAAGTGTGTGCAGTGTCATAAGTGTGACTTAGGTTTAAGGGAAGGAGTACGTTTTGGATCCTGCAACAAATAGATAAGTGCATCTACATTTTTATTTCCTGATATTCATTGTGTGTTTTTTATTGCAACCAAGTAGATCTAAAGGTATTTTACTTGCATAATCTGTATATTGTGTGGGGGGTATAGGGAGGCATTCACCTTGCTTATCTAGACAGTATAGTCACAGGTGCTGCCTAATTAATAGTGGGGTGTGGCTATCTAATTAGCAGCCTTTATATACTTCTGTGGTCAGTTTGTTTGGTGGTTTGCAGCCAGATCTTGTGCAGTGAGCTCTGCAGATTTTTGTGGCCGATAACTTTAAAAAAAAAGCATTAGCAAAGCGAGTGTATGAGCTTGGCAGCGAGTGTGCACTGATCCTAAGTGTGTGCAGTGTCATAAGTGTGACTTAGGTTTAAGGGACTTAAGTTTGAGGGGCTTTAGCAGGTAACTTCTGTGTTTTGTGTTACTTTGACTGTAAATTCTTTCTGTGCATATTTATATTGTAATCCCCATTAGAATTATGGACTCCATAAGTGGCATTGCTACACGGTGTACATCCTGTGCCATGTATGCTTTCCTTGAACAGCCGTTCGAGGGGGAATACTGCTGTGTGGGGTGTGTGAAAATTGCTCATCTGGAAGCCCAGATTCTGGATCTAAATGAGCAAGTTTCAAGGCTGCGGGCAATTGATAATATGGAACGAAGTTTGCTGCTCCTGGAGCACAAACTCTCTGGGGAAGATGGTTGTGGGGAGGGAAGTATGGAGGTGCAGAATGAGGGGGCAGCTAGTTGGGTAACATGTAGAAGGCGGGGTAGAGGGAAGAGTTGTAGAGAGTCTAGTCCTGATCTGGTGCACCCCAATAAGTTTGCCAGGCTGGTGGATGAGGGGGATATCAGCTCTGGGGTAGCAATGCTGCAGAAAGACATGGCCGCTAGCAACCAGGGGAATGTCTGCTCCAGTAAGAAGGGTAATGGGAGCACAGGCAAGGTCAGACAGGTGCTGGTAGTGGGAGATTCGATTATTAGGGGAACACACAGGGCAATCTGTCACAAAGACCGTGCATACCGAACAGTGTGTTGTTTGCCGGGTGCTCGGGTTCGGCATGTTGCGGATCGGGTTGACGGATTACTGGGAGGGGCTGGTGAGGAACCAGCGGTCATGGTCCACATTGGCACTAATGACAAAGTAACAGGTAGGTGGAAGGTCCTTAAAAATGATTTCAGAGATTTAGGCCATAAGCTCAGGGCAAGGACCTCAAAGGTAATTTTCTCCGAAATACTGCCTGTACCACGTGCCACACCAGAAAGGCAGCGGGAGATCAAGGAGGTAAATAAGTGGCTCAAAAGTTGGTGTAGGAAGGAGGGTTTTGGGTTCATGGAGAACTGGGATGACTTTTCTGTGGGCTACAGGCTCTACAGTAGGGATGGGCTGCACCTAAATGGGGAGGGGGCCGCTGTTTTAGGGGAAAAAATGGCTAGAAGGTTGGAGGAGTGTTTAAACTAGAGACCTGGGGGGAGGGCAATTACACTTGTGCAGGGCAAATAGACGGTGTACATAGAGAGCTGGGAAGGGTCATAGTCCATGGGGGAGGAAGGGGGGCTGGAATGAGATTGGGGAATAAGGACAAAAGGAATACGGACAGGGAAAACCATATAAAGTGTATGTACACAAATGCCAGAAGCCTCACAAACAAAATGGAGGAACTGGAACTCTTGATGTTGGAACGGAAATATGATATAGTGGGTATCAGCGAGACATGGCTGGACAGTAGCTATGACTGGGCTGTTACTATAGATGGTTATAGTCTTTTTAGAAAGGATCGTATAAATAAAAAAGGGGGAGGGGTTTGTTTATATGTGAATTCTTGCCTCAAGCCCGTCCTGCGAGATGACATCAGTAACGCAAATGTGGAGTCCCTATGGGTGGAGATAAGAGGAGGGAAAAATAAAAATAAAATATTACTAGGGGTTTGTTATAAGGCTCCAAATATAATGGAGGCAGCAGAGGAAATGCTGATAAGTGAAATGGATGCGGCTTCAAAGCATGGTGAAGTACTTATCATGGGGGACTTCAATTACCCAGATATTGACTGGGGGGCAGAAACATGCAGGTCCTTCAAAGGTAGCAGGTTCTTGTCAACAACAAAAGACAATTACCTGTCGCAACTAGTCCTGGAGCCAACAAGAGGGGGGGCACTGCTGGACCTTATCCTTACCAACAGACCTGATAGGATATCAAAACTACAGGTTGGGGGGAACCTGGGGAATAGTGATCATAATATCATTGATTTTGTATTACGCTTTACTAAGAGCGTTAGTGAAGGGGCAACCAACACTCTAAACTTCAGGAGGGCAAATTTTCAGCAACTAAGGGAAGACCTTAAAGGCATAGACTGGGATAATGCTCTCAAGGACAAAAGCCCCCCCCAAAAATGGGACTTTTTCTCATATATTCTGAAAAAGTCCTGTGAGAAACACATACCTTATGGGAAAAAGCATAAAAGGAACAAGAAAAACCCTATGTGGCTAACTAGTCTTGTAAGGAAAGCAATAAGCGAGAAAGATAAAGCGTTTAAGGTGCTAAAACGTGAAGGTAGCGATGAGGCATTACAGGATTATAGAGAGAAAAATAAATCCTGTAAAAAGCAGATAAAGGCCGCAAAAATAGAGACTGAGAGAAATATTGCCAGGGAGAGCAAAAATAATCCCAAATTATTTTTCAAGTATATAAATGATAAGAAACTAAAAACAGAGAGTGTGGGTCCCCTTAGAAATAACATGGGGGTCATGGTGGAAGGAGATGAGGAAAGGGCCAATCTACTGAATGTCGCCTTCTCAACTGTCTTTACCCAGGAAAATCCCCTGGTGGAAGACACAATGAGGAATAATGTTAATTCTTTTTATAATGTCAACAGTTTAACCCAGGAAGAGGTACGGCGCCGCCTCGCAACCACTAAGATAGATAAATCACCGGGGCCAGATGGCATACACCCCCGGGTTCTGCATGAATTATGTACGGTGATAGACAGACCGTTATTTTTAATATTTGAAGATTCACTGAGGACTGGTTATGTTCCACAGGAATGGCGCATAGCAAATGTGGTACCAATATACAAAAAAGGATCAAATAGCGATCCTGGAAACTACAGACCCGTAAGTCTAACTGCTGTGGTGGGGAAAATATTTGAGGGGTTTATTAGAGATGCTATCCTGGAGTATCTCACTGTGCACAACCTTATAACCCAGCGTCAGCATGGGTTTATGAGAGATCGGTCCTGTCAGACTAATCTGATTGGTTTCTACGAGGAGGTAAGTTCAAGACTGGATCTGGGGGACGCTGTGGATGTTGTATATCTGGACTTCTCAAAGGCATTTGACACCGTGCCACATAAAAGGTTGGTATATAAAATGAGACTGCTGGGAATAGGAGAAAATCTGTGTATCTGGGTAAGTAATTGGCTTAGTGATAGAAAACAGAGGGTGGTCATTAATGGCACATTCTCAGATTGGGTTGATGTTACCAGTGGAGTGCCACAGGGGTCAGTATTGGGGCCACTTCTTTTTAATATTTTTATTAATGACCTTGTAGTGGGTTTACACAGTCAAGTTTCAATATTTGCAGATGATACTAAGCTGTGTAAAGTAATAAATACTGAGGTCGATAGTTTAGCATTACAGAGGGATTTGTGGAAGCTTGAGGGATGGGCAGAGAAATGGTTGATGAGGTTTAATGTAGATAAATGTAAAGTTATGCACTTGGGCCATGGAAACAAAAAGTATAATTATGTTCTAAACGGTCAATTACTTAGTAAAACTGAAGCTGAAAAGGACTTGGGCGTATTGGTGGATGGTAAACTTAATTTTAGTGACCAGAGCCAGGCGGCTGCTGCTAAAGCAAATAAAATAATGGGATGTATCAAGAGAGGAATAGATTCTCATGATAAAGACATAGTTTTGCCCTTATACAAATCCCTGGTCAGACCACACATGGAATATTGTGTACAGTTTTGGGCACCAGTGTATAAAAAGGATATAATAGAGCTGGAACGGGTGCAGAGGAGAGCAACCAGGATTATTAGGGGAATGGGGGGATTAGAATACACTGACAGATTACAAAATTTGGGATTATTCAGTTTAGAAAAAAGACGACTGAGGGGAGACCTCATTACAATGTACAAATACCTGAACGGACAGTACAAGGATCTCTCCAAAGATCTTTTTATACCTAGGCCTGTGACCAGGACAAGGGGACATCCTCTACGCCTAGAGGAGAGGCGATTTTACCATCACCATAGACAAAGGTTCTTTACTGTAAGAGCAGTGAGACTGTGGAACTCTCTGCCGCAGGAGGTTGTTATGGCCGACTCTATGTACATGTTCAAGAGAGGCCTGGATGACTTTCTGGAGAGAAAAAATATCACGGGTTATGGGGATAAAACATTTATTTAATTCTTGAAGGTTGGACTTGATGGACTTGCGTCTCCTTCCAGCCTTATATACTATGATACTATGATACCAGCCCACAGGTCAGAAGTGGTACTACAGCTCTGCACATTTCATGAGCTGTAATACCAGACCTAAACCATTAAAGCAGATGTGCAATCCTATAATACTAGGAACATTTAGTCGTTTTTTGCATATTTGATGGACGTGCTCTTTTCACAGCTGCTTTCTCCGGAGGATCTGGTAAACGCCTGTAAAACGTTTGAATCTCTGAAGCTTCCTCTGCGGTGAGTTGTTCGCTTTCTTTCTGAACACATCGGTGGCCTGTAGCCCTTCAGTTCCTCTGACTCACAAGACTTTCCTTCCCTGCTCAGATATAAGGGTTTGGCAGCCTCCTGTATGAAACACTGAGCAACGGCCTAGGATAAACTTCCTGTCTAGTTTCCCATTCATGTACCTTTTGACCTGCACTGAACAATAGGACAAAGGTGGCTGCTATGTCTCCAGCCTATACAATGGAGCTAATGTAACAATGCTTGCACTTTGCTATGCAGGATACACAACAATATGCTTTATGACTACATGAATTGACTCTAGGAGCCTGTGCGGGGCTGTAGAAACCTGTTCACCATCTGCAGCATCCATCATCTTCATTCTCATCTTCCCTTTCTTTAGGCTTCGTATTTTTGATAGTGGGGTCATGGTGATCGAACATCAGTCTCACAATGAAGAAGAAATGGTGGCTTCTGCTTTAGAGACGGTATGTTCAGCCTAACATCTCCAATGTACAATATTAAATCAGCAGCTGCTGCTGTTAAAGGAAACCTACCATCAAAATCAAGTATGATAAACCAGGGGCAGTGGACTGGACTGTGATAATATTCTTATATTTGTTATCTATGACCATCTAAGTTCTAAAATAAACTTTTATAATTTTGCTCATGAACCTGAAGGTCTCTGGGGAGTGTTTCCAGAGCCACTCAGTGCTGTAGGTTCACCTGTCGTTACAATGAGCAATTCTCCCCTGTACCTGCACTTCCTGCTACTGATGGTTTACAGAGGGGATGGGGAGAGACATGTTCTGTTCATTGAAACAGCCTGTGTATCTGCAGCAGCTTTGGTAACACCCCCAGAGCCTTTCAGGCTCATTTGCATAATTTTACAAGTTGATTTTAGAAAGAAGGTGGTCATAGATAACACATATAAGAAGATAGCCTCAGGCACCATAACTGTGGTAATGAGTAAGTGACCCGGGTTTTCATGATTGGAAGATTTCCTTTAAAGGAAATGGTCTCCTTCTGAGTATACTACCAATTCCAGCACAGACCTTACCTCTTGGTTTACGAGCAGCAAATCACTGGCCATAGGTTTACGTACTGATGGTTCCGTGATTGGATCCATGATTGACAATGTTGCAACAGAAAGCGGAGGGGACATTGTCATCACATTTCACAACTATTCATACATTCCCACTCTTATTTCCCAGGTATCTGAAAGAGGCTCGCTGACTTCTGAGGAGTTTGCCAAGATTGTGGGAATGTCCGTCCTGTTGGCCAAAGAAAGGTATTTCCCTTGGCTTTAATGGCTGCTCCCATTCTGTGCTGTTGTACGGTATCTAACTGTACTCTTGTCTTTGGCAGATTGCTTCTTGCTGAAAACATGGGACATCTCTGCAGGGATGATTCAGTGGAGGGCTTGCGCTTCTATCCAAACCTCTTCCTGACGCAGAGTTAAGTGTCCATTGGAGATACCTGTACAGATCACACAGCGCAGGAGACAGAGACTGGATATATAAGAATGATGTTGGCTTTAAACTTAACAGGACAGCAGGAAACAGATTTCTTACAAAAAATTACTTTGTTTTGTAATGTATATATCTCAAAGGAAATGTTTTATTGCAAATGAGTGCACATAAAATGTGGATCATTGTCAACAGCAGCTCATCCCTGTACACAGACAATACATGATTGCATTATGACGCTCAATTATATCATTATTTAAAGGGAATCTACCACCAGGATGAAGGACTGTATGCAAATGAGTCTGAGGGCTTCAGGCTCTATAGGTGTTAATACAGCCTTGAGCCCCTCAGGCTCATTTGCATACAGGCATTCATCCTGGTAGGTAGATGCCCTTTAAACCACACAAATGATGGCATTATAGAAAATACACAGTAAATTAGATCTATTTAAGCACAGGTGCAGTTCCCCAAAGCAGTCCCTAAACAGTGCATATTGTAGGACCCCCTCTTTCCCCCCACATCCCTGGGGATATGTTTTCAATATAAAAAAATTGGAAATGACCTAAAAGAAAATGCATAATAATTACAAATTAGTTGTTACCACTAGGGGGAGCTCTCTGCATAATGTTGTACACCAGGAGAATTTCTCAAGTGACTTTCAACCTGATTAGAGATGAACTTTAGATGTGAATGGACAGCATTAGACATTCATAACATTGTATCTGCTTTCTCCTGGTTCATCCGGAGAGATTGATAAACATACTTGACATTTTTCGGCTCCTGTGTTGTTGACAAGCCTTAGGCTGGGGTTGTCACTTCCTCATCAACTTTGAGGCGCTCCCCTCCATTCACAGTGTTGAGGCTACCTGACGGACTGGCAGAACAGGTGACTCCAAAACATTTGTCATTCAGGACTGTAGCACTAAGCATTGCGTATACTGTTTTTATCCTATTCTCTATATACTTGTAATACACTCTCAGTTCCTCAGTGTATTCCAGATCTGTTTGTTGTCAGTGAATGTGAACTGAAAACGAGTATAGGGATCATATTCCGTATATTTCCACTTCGTCTAATGTTAATTATTAAAGGGCATCTACACCAGGATGAAGGATTGTATGCAAATGAGCCTGAGGGTCTCCAGACTCTATAGGTGTTAATGGAACCTGGAGCCCCTCAGGCTTTTTTGCCTACAGTCTCATCCTGGTGGTAGATGCCCTTTAAATGGGGTTTCCAGGCTGACAATATTAATAACTTTTCCATATGATAGGTCATCAATATGAGATAGATAGGGGTCCAAAGGGTTAGCAGTTCCGAGTAGCTGATTAACAGAGTATGAAATGGGAAGCGGACAGCACCGTTTCCTGTGTAGTGGTCAGATCAGGATACTGCAGATTTGGATCAGCTCATATCCATTTAAATGGGAGCTAATCTGGAATTTCTTTTTTCAACCACAACACAGAGAACTGCGCCGTCTGCTTCCTGTTCCCTGCCTTTATAAAGATTATTATTATTTATTAGGTGCTATGAATTGCCAATCTGTTGTGGGGGGGTCTGCTTAATCTCCAACAATCTCTATAGGTCATCAATATTTTTAACAAAGTTGTCTGCAATGGATATTTATTCTTAAACCTTGTTCCTTCAAAATTATGAAAATCTTATTGTCACAGGGGCAAAATAAACCCACTGTCTGGAGTTTCACTTACAAAATATAAAGTTCCGACTTGCCTACAAAGTAAACGTAAGGACAAACCTACAGACCCTATCCTGTACGCAACCCAGGGATTGTCTGTATAGGACTAATTTTGTAGTGATGAAATCCTGGATCAAGAGGAGTTGAACCAAATTACACCTGTAGTCACAAACTTTATAACGTCACAGGATGAGCGGGATATTATAACGGATAGGTTCAGTGTACAGGACAGACAATGTTAAATCCTTCAAATCTGAGCAAATGTGATTTAGCTGGCTCTAGAATTTCTATATGAACCACATGGACGAGTATTAGATCTGAATAGGGAGGGTGCCGTGCTGAACAATTTACTTACCTGTTCTCTGGAGTTCACCTAAAGTGCATTGTCCGACAATAATGCATTCTGCCGCGATCGTGCGTCCGATATCCTACATGTGTGGCTTCCCCGCTCAGGTCCGCCGGAGTTCACCTTCTTCCCAGTGTATGTAAGTTTGAATCTTAAATCCCGCCCTCAGATCGAATCAGTCATATCGTCCGACCCTTTCTGTCGCATGAAAGCAAGCGCAGCTGCGCCACAATCCGATTGCGTGCGCCATAATCCCAGCGCAGACACCTGTCAAAGCTGCGCAAATCCCAAAACCGGCGAAGAGTCCTACGAAAGTGCAATCCGCAACCCTTAGTAAATAAGCCCCAATGTGTTATATTTACTACATGATGTATATAACAGGGTTTGATCTGTTTCTTTGTCATTTCCTGATATTCATGTCTATAAATCCTATTTTCATAGTGCTATGTAATAAAGCAATATTTAAGCCATCTGTTTTGGGTCTTTTTGTTTCCGTCCTACATTGATGCTGTACAATACGAATGAGAATTACTTCTAGTGAACAAAAGTTTTCCCAACCATCCAAAAATGTTCAAACCATGTGGTACCACCAGGAGAACCAGTTCTATGCTGGGAGAACAGGATTTTCTGCTAGGTCTCTTCTACTTTTGTTTTCTTCTATAGTTTTTTTTTTTTGTTATTTTTGTATTGGCATTTTATCCCTTAGGCCCTGTGCACATTGACCTATAGAAGCTTTTGCATTTAGATGTGTGGTGTTAGATTTTAGAGGTAGCTGTAACCCAAAACCAGGAGCGTGCTGAAAACACAGATGCTTCAGATCTTTCCATTATATAATTTCTGTATAAATTACACTATTACTGGGTTTGGCTTATGAAAACTTATGCAGAATACTGCAGCTTTAGGCTATATTCACACATGGCAGGTTAGCTACAGAAATTGCTTATATAATTTGGAAGCTGTACATGCATATATATTATTTACAGAGGACAAGGAGTTGCGGGGGAGCATCGGGGCTGGAGCCTTCAGGTAAATACAAGGCGTTTTGTATTTTGTGTCATGTCTCTATATACTGTATTACTTGGGGAGGCTGTGTATACTGTGTGCAGTGTGGCGTTATATACTGTATGTAGGGCAGGAATATAATAATTCTGGTTGGCCTTTTATGGAGTACTGTATCATTTAATTTGGTAGTATTTATATGGGGGGGGTGTTATAAATTAGGGGAACTGTATATTAACACAACTGGTATAATGTATATAAATTAGCTGGTGGAAGTTCTGGGGATGTGGTATATATAATTGTGGGTGCTGGAATATATAAAGGATGTTTTACATGGGGGAATAGTGTGTTGTATAGTTGTATTGTGAATGTGATATATATATTTAGGAACATGATCCATTATAATGTAAGTGACTGTTGTATTTTTAGGGGCGCCGTGTGGAGTTGTGCTGCTTGGATCTGAAGACATTTGACTGTGAATTCAGTAGAGAAATCCTAAAGAAGTCCTCTTCCTGATGTAACAGATTGTCACCTCTAAGGAATAAGATGTCACTAATGTCTGCGTCATTTACTGACTGCTAGTGTGTGAGGTAGCATCATCGGATTTTAGGGGGGGGGAGCTGCAGCAAAAAGGTCTGTATATCAATATCATTTGGAGGCACTACGTGTATTACATTTGGCAGTGCTTCATGTATATGCCATTTGGCAAAGAAGGGGGGAAGCCAGTTAAAAGTTGGCTATGGGGCTTTTCATTTCTAGTTACGCCCTTGAGCCCTGTGTAGAGGGATATGCTACTATTTGTTGCAGGTGCTGCTGTCCCCATTGCTTTACACTTCCAGTATAGTAAGTATGCATTTTCACAAGACTTGCATAGTTTTGAGAACTATTAGCTATGCCCATTCATTTCCTGACTACTCTTCCTGGTGGGATTACTCCGCTCTGATGTGACATTATCCCATGGCACAATGAGAACGCGGCTCTACTGTAATATCTCTCCTTTGGCTTCCCCTTTGACTTAGTTTATGATAGAAGCAGCAAGGGGAGGAGTCCATCCTTTTCCCTCTCCACCCTTCCTTCAGGGAGGAGATTGTATTAGCTGCAACTTGTCTGGTGAACAAAATCTATTTACTGGAGAAAAGCTGCAGCCGCGCCAGTGCCAGGGAGATGCCTGTAGCTGTGCAGTGCCCCTGGCATAGTGCAATAGTATGGCATGGCATGGTGAGGGGTAGTGATTCCAGGCTCCCGGGCATATCTGACAGCAGAGGGATACCTCATTGGCTGATATCTGCACATTGGAGGTAAGAGTCTTAACAACTAGTACATAGACACAAGCAAAGACTTGCTCACTTGTCAGAACCTGGGAGGGGGATTTATTACCATTTTCCTGTATATAACGTGTGCTGCCTTATAATAAAGTAATAATGTGATTTGTATGAAATGGACCTGATGAGGTTGATTTTATCAATATTGAACATAGTTTGATCCATTTGGTGCATCTATAAAGGAGATCACTGGGTCCAACAACCAGCACCCCACAATGATCAGCTGGTGCCATAGGGAACAGATGGTTCTGCCCAATGTATAACTGTACTAGACACTAGACCAAGCTTTCTATTTATGGCTCTTATCTGACAAAATAGGTACCTCAAGTTCTGTCTCAATTATTTATTTTTAATAACTTTTTTACACCAAAATTGTGACTGCAAGGCTTGAAATATATCAATCAAAGTTTGTCCGGCACACTGGTATGTCACATGGGATATATTCAAACAGATCTTCTTTATGGAGAATAAAACTTCATGTAATAAACAAATATCGATGCCCAAAACTGAAATATACCCCCCATTTCTTTTCGTGTTGGTTTGGATGTTACATGTATATTATATTGGTTTAAACTTAAGGGGCACATTTACTAAGAACAGTGCAAACTGGGCGCCAGATTCATGATTTCTGGTGCACGATCATTTGCCATGACAGGCTGTCTGGTTTTAATCTATTCATTACAATGTGCCATTTGAACATTGTAATAAAGGAGTAAGAAAATCCCCATATACTGCCATGCTGTAGTATGGCAGTGTATGGTAGGAGCAATCAGACACCCTAGGGTTAAAGTACCATAGGGGGTCTGAAAAATAGTAGAAAATAGTAGAAAAATAAAAAAAATATAAATAGTAAAAAGTAGCAAGTTGGGTTTTGTCACTTCCCAAAATGCTCAAAGTATAATAGTGGTTATTTCCGGCGTGTTTTGTAGGCTTGAGAAAGCGCCACACAGGCGCGAAACGGCCCGTCGCTTGCCGCGGTCTGCATTTATGTCCACGTCTATACTCTGTGTGTCAAAATAAACCTTCCTGCACGAATCCGGTGAGTGCCGCTTTCCTGTTTCTTCTATGATGTTATTTCCGGCGTTTAACCCTGTAATGGAAAATAACGTCCAAAGTTGAAAATGGCACTTTTTTTTGCCATTTTGAAAAATATAAAAAATTCAATAAAAAGTGAATAAAAGGCTGAACAGTCCTAAAAATAGAAGCATTGAAAACGTCATCAAAAGTCGCAAAAAATTACACCACCCACAGCTCCGTACACCAAAGTATAATAAAAGTTATTAGCGCCAGAAGATGCCAAAATATTTTTTACATTTTTTTGTACAGGAGCTTTTAATTTTTGTAAATGAATGCAAACATTATAATTACAAATTTGGTATCCCTGTGATTGCACCGACCCAAAGAAAAAGTAGACCTGTCATTTGGGGCAATCAGTGAAAGCCGTAAAATCCAAGCCCTCAAGAAAACGGTGCAGATGCATTTTTTTTTCACCAATTTCACTGCATTTGGAATTTATTTCCCACTTCCTAGTACATGGCATGGAATATAAAATACCGTCACTACGAACTGCAACTGCAGAAAACAAGCCATCACACAGCTCTTTACGTGGAAAAATAAAAAAGTTATAGATTTTTGAAGGTGGTAGTGAAAAATATAGCAAAATAGCAAAAACGAATAAGGGCCTTGGCGTTAGGAGGCTAAATGCGTGTGCAAGCAGGTTGCACTGAAAAGAACATGCAAAGTCTGACAGAAAACTGGCGCAAGGCCCTAAGTAAATGTGGGCCATGGACTATTGCAAAATAGATTTTTATTAGGGTTGGACCACATAAGATACTTACCCTGTTTATGGGAGAAGGTGGTAAGTGTCTTATCTCTGACACAAGTTGGACCCCAATGGACCTGCTAGAAAGTTAAGTGTACATTTGCATATGCAACCAATTCATTTATATGGGTCTGTTGAAGATGGGTGTCCCATAGAAGTAAAAAGAGCATGATTAAGACAAAAATACTGTCAACTAGTTGAAGGGAAATGAAACCATCACCAAAAGAGTTTATAATCCAAAAGGAATGAAAGCTTAAAGGACATCTACCACCAGGATGAAGGGTGGTTAACACCTATAGAGCCTGGAGCCTCTCAGGCTCATTTGCATACAGTCCTTCATCCTGGTGGTGGATGCTCTTTAAGGACCAGTAATCAATAAAAAAAATATTGCAATAGTCATTTAAATATAATGTTATTTTAAACTGTTATGTTCTTTAGTTGTATCAAAATGTTTGCATCTTGACCAGATCTTTTCACCAGATAGTTACCTGTGTGACGATGGTGGTGCAGTTGTCACTTATAACATTATCTAGATTTGGGAGAATACTCTTTTCAGACACAACCCCTCCAGGTGCCATGTAGCATGTTCTTATGAGTTCCCGATGGCAAATAATGAGATTTGTAGAATATTTAACATATCATTTACACAGAATTCCAACCCCCATCATAAAATTCTATCCTCGTCTGCAAAATTTGATCCGTCTACTGAGGTGTCGTGTTGAATTCACAACTGAAATCTGATTCCTACTACAGAAATCCTGTAACCCATAAAACATGTAAAAATGTCAAAGTGAACAAATTACTGTAACCTTATAGTGATGTATTGCTGCATATTATGGGGCATTGTTGGTAGTGGATGGTTTTGGCTATAAATCGCTTGTCTTTGTGCAGGTAACAAGTGATGGAGTGATAGACACAGAGAGTAACAGAATGAGACAGACACTGAGCAGCTTCTCCTGTCTATCTCTACTTCTTCTCTGGGACTGGGGTAAGTTGTCCAATTGTTACATCTGATATTATCCAACCACCAATGAGGTTGAATGCTGCCCTTAATGCTTTAGATTATATAATATTTGTCCAACAGCTATTCTTGCTAACCCTCCATACACGTTTGTTTTCAACTCATTAGAAAATACATGTTTTCCTAATTGGGGAGAGGAGAGTAGCCCACTACCAGGGTCAGCACCAGGTTTCAGTAGGCCCCTGGGCGACAGAGTCTCATTGGGCCTCTTTGCAGTGAACTCACGTGGTGGCATTAAAAATTCAGAAACTAAAACAGTCTCCTGTTCCCTAAAATATTCCCTAGTTTATCATCCCAAACAGCCCCCTTATGGTTCTTTTCTATACAGCCCCTAATGGTTATTTTATATACAGTGCCTTCATGGTTATTTTATATACAGCCCCCTTATGGTTATTTTATATACAGCCCCTTCGTGGTTATATTATATACATCCCCCTCATGGTTATTTTATATACACCCCCCCCCCCTCATGGTTATTTTATATACAGCCCCCTCATGGTTATTTTATATAGAGCCCCCTCATGGTTATTTTATTTACAGCCCCCTCATGGTTATTTTATTTACAGCCCCCTCATGGTTATTTTATTTACAGCCCCCTCATGGTTATTTTATTTACAGCCCCCTCATGGTTATTTTATATACAGCCCCCTCATGCTTATTTTATATACAGCCCCCTCATGCTTATTTTATATACAGCCCCCCCTCATGGTTATTTTATTTACAGCCCCCTCATGGTTATTTTATATACAGCCCCCTCATGCTTATTTTATATACAGCCCCCTCATGGTTATTTTATATACAGCCCCCTCATGCTTATTTTATATACAGCCCCCTCATGGTTATTTTATTTACAGCCCCCTCATGGTTATTTTATTTACAGCCCCCTCATGGTTATTTTATATACAGCCCCCCCCTCATGGTTATTTTATATACAGCCCCCTCATGGTTATTTTATATACAGCCCCCTCATGGTTATTTTATATACAGCCCCCTTATGGTTATTTTATATACAGCCCCCTCATGGTTATTTTATATACAGCCCCTTCGTGGTTATATTATATACATCCCCCCTCATGGTTATATTATATACAACCCCCTCCTACCCTATGGATTCATTAGATACAGCCGTATGTGGGCCCCCACAGCAGCTCTGGGCCCCGGCATTTGCAGGGGTATGCCCAGTTCTGGCGCTGGCTCTGCCTACAACCATACCTCATTGCTATAACAAGAGGATCATGTAAATTTTGATATCTAACAATCTCACCCATTATTATCCATTATTCCATTGACATATGGCATTTTAGAATTTGATGGCCCCCATCTCTGCCAGGTAGTTATCTAGTGTAATGTTTGGTTGACTTTTAATATGAATGATCAACTTAATAGATTCTAATAGACCCTAATTGTAACTGGTTCCATCTTTAAATATTATACAAAATTGTCAATTTTTAACAAAAGTTCTAAAGTTTCTAAAAACAGAGCTCCAAGAAACCAATAATTTTTGAATTTCATCCATGAATGGGCTGTAAAAATTGGAGAAAATCAAAGTCACTGATCAGACTCTTTGAAGAGACATTGAGAGTCCAGATTAATCCACCCACCCACACATAGTGATTGACAGTGTACAGTGAGATCGGTCAATCAGTTACCAGGACTCAAAATATCTCTCCTAGGAGTCCTGTCAGGATATTTACCCAATATATCATAAAGCTTTGCTCTCAAATAGAGCAGCAATTATCACCTAACAGGTTCCCCCTAAATACTTAAAGGGAACCTGTTATCAGTAATTGGCCTAATAAATGTTGTCAAGCAGCCGAACAGCTGCTACATCATGTTTTTTTCATGACCCAACTTGGTGGTATCATCCAGAAAATCATGTTTGAAGTCAGATGTTTATTGGTTCATCGAGGAGTCACGGAGGTGGAGAGTTTAGCACCGAAGTCTAGTTCTCTCTGCCTCTGAAGACCTTCTCCCCTGTGATTGACATCATGCGCCACACTTCAGATCTGGTCAGACGATGTCCCTGGACGCACGACCAACAATTACAGTGAAGGTGAAGGTTCTGAGATCGGCAGCGCTTGACTTAAACTCTCTGCCTCTATGACTTCATAAACCAATTTACATCCCACTTCAAAGTAGATTTTCTGGATGATGCCACCACACCAGGCCATGAAAGAAATGTGATCTAGAAGCTGCTCAGCTGTTAGTGCTACACACTGGTAGTGGTTTATTAGGCCAATTTCTGATGACAGGTTCCCTTTTTAGGAGTTGTCCACTTTCAGCAAATAGCTGAAATAGTTTGTGTAATGAAAACTTTTACAAATTTCCAATATACTTTTAGTGTTTTAAATTAAAAAAAAAACAGAGCCCGCCACAAATTTTTGTCAATTTCACTGTATTTAGAATTTTTTTTCCTGTCTCATGTACAGATCTTTGAAGGTGAGGAGCAAAAAAACTAAAACACATAAGCAAAAAAAGGGTCATGTGGTTAAGGGGTTAATACTTTGTATTGTCTTGAGAAAAACTTACCATTGTTACATAAGTTGTAATAGACATATATCTTATATCCTGCTGTATACCGTATATCACTGCCATAGATTATATTATATCTTTATTTTTTAACCCTATATTTCCTTTAGTATTCGGTGATCCTGGTTATCTTCTCCTGAAACAATCCCACCACAAAGCTTTAAGTAGATCTCCTGTCTACGTGGACTTCAGCATACAAGGAAACTACAGTTTATCCACCAATATTTCAGTAAATCTTCTGGATGTAAAGAACAACCAAATCATTACGAGTAAAGTGCTCCCGGCCAACCAGTCTTTGGGTGACCTGGAATTTGAGTGTGTGCATTTCATTTCAGCTGGACTCTATCAGTTTCAAATAAGCCTCCAGACAGAAAACTATAGCGCCGTTTCTTTTACGAGCAACCTCCTAAATGTCACCTGGCCAATTTTTCACATTGACTTGAATAGGACAATAAAAGATACGCTAAGATCTTTCCAGGTTGGGGTCTTCACCAATGAACAGTTATGTTCCGGATTTCCTGATCAAGAACCCAAACTTCTACTGGAGGTTGAGCACACGCACAGCTTTCAGGAGGTGGAGGAACCAAGTCCTGACAGGTTTATGCTGTATAAGACATACAAGGAGGTGCCATTGACCTCATCTCAATGGGTAGACTTTGAGTGTGCATCTGTACGACCTGAAGCCTTCATTACAGTGTCCCTCAAGCCCATGCTTTCCGAGTCCGTCATCGCCTATATGGGGCCTGTTGACCTTGTCAAGACCTTTAAATATAAACTTGTCACCACGATGGACAAAAAATGTGATACCTCAATGGCTATTTCTATTATAGCCCCACCATGTAACTACGCCGAAGGGAAAATAATTGTATACAAAGAGTTGCCCAGGAGCCCTGGAGAAATTGTCACCACGTTAACCGAAAGAACTTTCCAGAGAGGAGAGAAGATGTCTCACTTTAACTGCACCTTGTTTGAGATTGGCAAAAACAAATATTGCTTTGAGTTTTTCATGGCTCCTAGTGGCACTTCAAGCTTCTCGGCTCCGCGAGCCAAGCAGTGTGTGGAGATTCGGCGAGAAATCGGTATGTGTAATGTCGGCCTTTATAAAGCTTTTTGGAAGTTACATTTTAGATCCAATTTTCAAGGCACATAGAAAGGGATTACTAAAATAATTAGTGTTAGAAGAAGGACAGTGTTAGTGTATGGTCCATACTAATAGTGAACAGCCTCATGGAGTTCGGTGCTTTTCAATTCATAAGTTTATAGGGTTTGAAAAACATGACTGATTTCTTTCAAAAACATTGCCTCATCTGACCATGGTAATGCAAAGCAGTCCATTAATCTCTATGCAGCTCACAACTATACAGACCATGGTCAGATTTGGTACTGTTTTTGGAAGAAAGCAACTGAGTTGTGGACAACTCCTTTAACAATAAAGTAGTACGATTAATGGCACCTAAGAAGCTTGGTCAATAGTCAATTATCATTTGGCGTAATGCAATAGATCCATCGTCATCATATCCCCACTAGTAGTAATAGCCGTCTTCTTTAAAACGTTTAATGTGAATGTGTCATGTTACACAGCAGGAGGAACTGAGGAGTTTGTACGTAGTGTTGTATCTGCAGGCAGCATGTTATAGAGTAGAAGGGGTTGAGCAGATTGTACATAGTGTCCTCTCTGCAGGCAGCATGTTATAGAGCAGGAGGGCCTGAGCTGATTGTACAATGTCCTATCTGCAGGCAGCATGTTATAGAGCAGGGGGAGGTGAGCAGATTATACATAGTGTCCTCTCTGCAGGCAGCATGTTATAGAGCAGGAGGGCCTGAGCTGATTGTACAATGTCCTATCTGCAGGCAGCATGTTATAGAGCAGGGGGAGGTGAGCAGATTATACATAGTGTCCTATCTGCAGGCAGCATGTTATAGAGCAGGGGGGGGGGGTGAGCAGATTATACATAGTGTCCTATCTGCAGGCAGCATGTTATAGAGCAGGGGGGGGTGAGCAGATTATACATAGTGTCCTATATGCAGGCAGCATGTTATAGAGCAGGGGGAGGTGAGCAGATTATACATAGTGTCCTATCTGCAGGCAGCATGTTATAGAGCAGGGGTGGGGGGGTGAGCAGATTATACATAGTGTCCTATCTGCAGGCAGCATGTTATAGAGCAGGGGGGGGGGGTGAGCAGATTATACATAGTGTCCTATCTGCAGGCAGCATGTTATAGAGCAGGGGGGGGTGAGCAGATTATACATAGTGTCCTATATGCAGGCAGCATGTTATAGAGCAGGGGGAGGTGAGCAGATTATACATAGTGTCCTATCTGCAGGCAGCATGTTATAGAGCCGGGGGAGGTGAGCAGATTATACATAGTGTCCTATCTGCAGGCAGCATGTACCCCCTTAGTACAAGATAATCCTTTTAAGTCAATGTTTAGGTTTTGCATTAATGTATCCCTAAATAAATTGGCATTTTGAATGATTGATTCTGGGGACAAACGAATATTCTTATTCTGATTTTTTTTTCAGAGATGTTGGGCTTGTGGCAGGCGTGGAGCTCCTGCAGTGTCACTTGTGGTGAAGGCCGCAGAGAACGGTCCAGAACTTGCCTTTCATCGTCACCTGGGACTGCTCAATGCAATGGAAACACAAAGGAGACCTCCCCATGCTCACTAGAGGACTGCATGAGTACGTCACTGGTTGTATGCTCTATATATTATCATTTTTATTCAGGTTGTATCAGGACAAAGTTGACAACAAAAATCTCCTGCATAAGGACAATGCTTATTCTATGCTTGCCAAGATTCAGAGTTTTGCCTTGTCCCCGAGCCGCCCCGGACTTACAGATTTTTCCAGTCCTGTTAGCGATTCCGGAAGTCTTATCGAAGTCAATGGAGTAAAAGATGGAGCTTGTGCTCAATTGACTTCTAGGAGACTTCCAGATAATCTCATGGTATTGCCAACATTTGTACTATGGAGCAGATAGGAAAAGACTTGTGATCCCACATTCTGCTGATTTGCAGAAGAAGGATTAAGTGTCATTAGTGATACAACCCCTGTAATTTATGCACACTGGCCATTTTCATTATTAAGATCTCTTTTTAATACCAATTTGGGTGGTCACCTCAAAGAGGATATATTGTTAGATTGCCGATATAATACATTCTACCTTGTGTATGGAGACTCATAAGGTGTCTTTTTTTTGGTATAGCTGTGAAACCTTCAAGCAAATCTACTACAAATACCAAAGATGATTCCCGAACAAGTAATACAGTAACCATCACAGGTATTTCCCTCTGTCTTTGTATCATCTTCATCACCATTGTGATCACCGTCTGGAGGAGGCTCACTAAGGCGGGCAAGTGCAGTATGACGACCAGACATAGCTCGTCTCATTCAGCCAATTGTCGTAAAAACTCTGACGAAGAGAATATCTACCAAGTGAGGGAGAGCTTCTCAGATGCAGGAGATGGTCAACAGGAAAGTATGGAGGATCAAGTCAATATACCTTTAAACTATAGGCAAAGCACATGTGTGACCGAGGAACAAGCCATGGCAGAAAATGACTGTTCCCAAGCTAATACTCAGAAGTTAATACCACCCATCTTCAGCTATCGTCTTGCCCAACAACAACTAAAAGAGATGAAGCAAAAAGGTTTGACGGAGGCCACCAAAGTTTATCATGTCTCTCCGAACCCAATGGCAGATACTGCAGTAGATGTTTCACTGGCTCCTCCTTTGGCCACCGAAAACCTAGAGGAAACTGCAGCTAATAAGTTTAGGATCCAGTCTCCATTCTTGGAAACAAAGAACAGCCATATCCGAAATACCAGTGAACGGCATAACTCAAAGTCTCTGTTACCGCCAACACATGGCCCAAGTCAAACTTTACCTAAAATATCTCATGTTAGGAACAACGATGCTAAGGGAAGGTATGACAGAGGCTATCAAAAAAATAACAACTTCCGAAGAACTTCTAGTTTTCATGAAACCAAACACATTAAACCTTATCGTGAAAGAAGCCTGACGTCCTTATCTCCTAGACAAACCATGTTCTATAATTCGAGGACCAAGATGTGGGAATATTCCACTACAGAGAGACTTAAACATAAACCAGTAAGACTAGAGAAGAGCCCAGAAAGCCTTACAAGAGGTATCTCTTTCCCTCTTGATGCCACTAGACATTCTCCACAAAGTCCATATCTACAATCAATTGAGAGTAAACCTGATTTACTATATAGCAGGTATCCTGGTGGTAAACTGAAACCAGAAAGATCAGACCCAAACCGAATACGCAAAGGTCCTTCACCAGTAGAGAAATCTTGGAACCGGGGTCAGGATGCTTCACCGTCGCCTAAAGAACACTACCAACGTAAGACTGTCCACAGTCCGTCACATTTCCGGAGAGAGAAATGTCAGAGTTTTCCTTGGGGTAATGAGTATTCCTACTATGACAATTCCACATTTGGACTCACAGAAGCTGAGCAGCAGATGCTTGACCTACCTGGATATTTTGCCTCCAACGAAGAGGACGAGACAAGTACTCTAAGCATTGAAAGACTGGTCCTCTGATGACAGTCATGACCTAGACATTGTAATTTTTGTAAATTTTGCATAGATTATGTCATTATGTTATACTTTGGTGACGATGCCAAAAATATTAAATCTTCAACAGTAACAAGAGCCTCTTCTTAGAGTATATAGAGTATGTCTCACACTCCTTGTTGATCAGCAGGATTTTCTGCATATTCCTATTTTTCTGTGGGATCTTGCACAGAATTCCTTCTTTTAACCTTCCTTTTCATTTGGCAGGTAGTCAAGAAGATAAATATTTGCTGCTAGGGACAGAGAGTTAGTTAAAGTGGACAGTTTACACTGATGGCCCCCTTTTTTGGGTGAGGAGATGCCAACACAGCTAACTGTCTTAGATCCTTAGGGGAGCATGCATGGCCTTTAAGACTCAGTGGGCCATAAGTGTCTTAAAGGAAATCTACCATTTGCTTTTATGCATTATGAACCAAACATACATTAAAAATGCTGTAGCTACACTGCATGTAACAAATATTATTTAGTGGTTTTGCTGAAAAAACTATTATACAATTATGATAATGAGGCTCTGTCGCTCCTGTGGCTGCCCTGCACTTCTCCCTTGGACTGCTCCAGCCTTGTCCTGGCCAGCATAAACCAAGAATATGTAATCATTGTGTTGTCCATGACAGGCAGAAGTAATCGATTGCTGCACCATTCTCCAGTTGCTATGTATGAGTCACCCAGCTCAGGTTGATTAGTCTTGCCTGGATACTACAGGCAGCTCTGTGTATGTGGAAGTAATGTGTTTATGTACACCAGCCAGCCTGCACCCAGCTTTCTAAAGGTCCTGAATGACGTTGCAGCATAATTATCTACAGGATACTGAGAAAGCTGGATGACATCATAGGCTTTTGGGAAGGCTTATGGGGGTGGGATGAGGCAGCCTTATGAATGCTGGAGGAGTGCATAATAAGGGTAAGAGCCTCAATATCATAATTTTATAATTGTCTATTCACCAAAACCACTCGATTCCGGGATTAAACAAGATATGTTTCTGCATAAGTATTGCTAAAGCATTCTCAATGAATGTTAGCTTCACAATGCATAAAATCAAATGGTAGATTTCCTTTAAGAAAAAAAATACATAAAAATTCGCACTGGCAATGGAAGTAAAAATTAGAAAATTTTATTTGATCTAAAATGCGTAAAAAGTAACATCATCAGACAAAAACATATTATAGTCTTTAATCATACATAAGAGTAAGCACCAGCACATGATTCTTTTTTCTTTTTGTATGGTCATGTATCTTAAGTCTGGCTTTCTTCTTGATTGTATTTCCTTATTTATACATGTGGCGTTTGATGAGTTAAAGTCTTTAGTGAATTTGCACTTTTTTTAAACAAAAAAAAAACTCCTCAAAAAGGTATGCTATTTCCTACGCCTGGTAAGGAGGCAGGTCTGGTTTTGTGCCCAAATTTTTCAAAAAGTTCACACTTTCACATGTGGAATTAAGTGATAACTCAGGGAACACTACAGAAAACGTGACCATGGCAAACTGAATGGAGATTGGTGCACAAAAACAGAGTGCAGGAAAATGGCGCAAGCCAGAAATTTGCTACATGTGCTCCAGTATTTATGAAAAGTGGCCTGCAAAGATCTAGGTCTGTGGCCTCTTACCTAGCCAAAGCATTTTGCAGTACTGTTGTAACAAGATGTACCGTAATAATATCAAAAAATCGCTGCCTACATTTGGTTCTATTTTCCTTTTGGTGGAGAGGCAGCTGCCTTTTAAGTTATCACTGAGGCATAGTTTTCCGTTTTCTAAACTGGGAAACATAGTTGCATATTCCTTATCCAGTGACCCACACACATGAAATTTCTGTCTGCTGGACCCTTCTTCAGCCTAGAGATATCTATCATTTTTCTCTATACAACAAGAACAAAAAGTATGAGCGTGTTGTATCCATTTATACCCCATTAAACTGCTATCCTCCTCAGGTTTGAAATGCTATCCTCCTCAGGGATATGAAATGTCGTTTCTGGAATTCCCTCTTTTATGTGAAATGTCACCCATTTGCATATAAAATTGTCCTCTAAAGTTATGTGGAAATGAGCATAGAGTAATATTTGCCTTAGATGTGTCAAGTTTAGTGGTTGAAGGGGGAGATGTCTCATAAGAAGCCTCTATCTTCAGATGCACAGCACCTAGAAACTTGCTGTTGGTGTCATATTAACTGCTGTTCTGGCTTTTGTGGATAGCAGAGCCGATGCCGATTCTGCTCTGTATCGGAGCGTAGCCAGCATCGTGAATCACGGGATGTTAGCGGTAATCTACCGCTGACATCCCCGTGTAACACCCGTGGTCGGAGCTTGCTCCAATTGCTGGTGTTAACCGCTTAAATGCCACGATCAGCATGACTTCGGCTTTTAAATAGGGGCAGCCCCCCATGCAGCGTTTTCGGGGGGTTCCGATCTCTGCTATGGCAACTCCGAAGTAAGGGCTGTCCATAGTAAATGCCTGTAAAGTTCTGTTAATACAGGACCTTACAGGAAGTGTTTCAGCCGATGCATCAGCATAGTTTGACAGTGCTAAAACCCTGCATGTAGTATCACCACATCCGTAATGACCCGTGCAATGAAACAAAATCATTATTATACCTTCACTATGGATGCCGTAACAAAAAATTTTAGATTCCTGACACTTTCCCTGCACTTCTAGTTTCCCAATACTTTTTTGATGCAATTTTTGGCGCAAAATTAGACCTACAGAAGTCTACCAGCATCAGCATGTCTTCCAAGTTCTACTTCACCTTCACCAAGTGAAGTCATTTCAGACACTTTTCTGTCGTGCACCAATTTATTAAGCATTGGCGACAGTATAATAAACCACACAATTCATGCACCAAAAAAAGGACCCCGCAAGAAAAATAATGAATGACCCCCACTGTCTTACAAAATGTCTTCTGCCAACAGCTTATTTTCTGAGAACAAAGCGTCTGATCCGAAATCTCCCCAGATATTTGCCATCGGAACTAAGCAAAGGAAGAGCCGCAAAGTATCAGTAGCTGATTGGCCAAACGCACCCATATTGGCGTTTATAAAACTAGTGGCTTCACAGATGAAATCTGCCTTAAGAGATTAAAAGGTTTAGCCAAGAATAATTATGTCCCAAGGTAGGTCGTCAGAGATTGATCGTAGGAGGGTCACATCCAGTTCCTGCATCCATCCGCTGGTCTGAGCTACATAAGTACATAGACACATGATACCATTACACTGTTGCAGCTGCTGCGGTGACTGCATCCAGTGCTCCCATTGAAAGGGAAAGGCGGACTCATCCCCTTGCTGTAACAGGTGCATGGAAACAATTGGGCTCATATACAAAGGGTCCGAATGCCACATTTTCGTCCGGTTTCCCGAATAATTCTGTTTTGCGCTGAATTGCCCCGGTATTTTGGTGCATGCGATTGGATAGTGGCGCATCGGCTTTCAAGCGTAAGAAATCGGGGGCGTGGCTGTCGGACAACCCGACGGATTCGGAGAAAACAAGGAATTTAAAAAACTATTTGTGTCGCAAGATCAGCACTCAAATGCACCAGGAAGAAGAAGGTGAACTCCAGCGGACCTTGGCGCAGCAGCGACACCTGATGGATATCGGGCGCACGACCTTAGTGAAACCCGAACCCTCGTCGGACAACGCACCGTGGGATCGCGACTGGACAAGGTAAGTAAAAATGCCCCATTATGTTTTGGCTGAGGACAGCCAATTCCTGGACAACCCTTTTAATGCTGAAGGTAATTTTGTTTTATCTTCCAGAAATAGCACCACTGTTACCCACAGGCTAAGTTTGGTATTGCATCTTCCCAACATTTAAAGGAAACCTACCACTTCTGAAGGTAGGTATGAGATACAAACACCGGGCACCAGCTCAGGGTGAGCTGGTGCCGGTGCTTAGTCTCGTTAGTGTTAAAACCGCGGTATCGCGGTTTTAACACTTTTGAAACTTTCTAGCAGGCACTGCTTCGGCGCTTCGTGCACACGATCGTGCGCGCGCCTACATTGGAAACGCCGCAGGCGTTGCGCGCGCACGGTCGCGCGCAGCGCCGAAGCAGTTTCTGCTAGAAAGTTTCAAAAGTGTTAAAACCGCGATACCGCGGTTTTAACACTAACGAGACTAAGCACCGGCACCAGCTCACCCTGAGCTGGTGCCCGGTGTTTGTATCTCATACCTACCTTCAGAAGTGGTAGGTTTCCTTTAAGTGAATACTGCAGAACCTATTGCTGATTGCTTGGAAGTATTAGAACACTGTAGCCAACGTATGCTCACCGTACCGTGCTGTGGCCGAAAAAATGATAGACCATGCTCTGCCTTTGGCCGCAAGAACAGACATGTGGCCTTATTTTCTATGGAGAAGGGAGGGGTGAGCAGCGCTTCTCCTCCTCTACAGCGTGCCCGATGTGTGCTTGCCCGGCTACAGCCACGTGGGCAATTGTTTGTGTGAATGTAATCCAATTCCTAGGAGGTTTCTAATGTTACAATCTACTTAATATTTTGTAAACATTGGATTAATATACATACATAATACATCTATACAAAAATATACCATGGAGTGACTTGCGCTGTCCTCCCCAGCTCCTTCTTAACCTTTTAAATGACATAGAGGATTTTACACATTCATCCCATCCCCACTCCCAACATTGAGAAACGATGGCCGTCTGATCTTCATGGTGGTGAATTTTAGGGAGTACCATAGGCCATGCCAGGTGGACCAAACAATGCCATTGTCATATTCTCCTGTATAATTGCCATTTTTAAAATACAATCCATTTAAATTTGCTGTATGGCACCTGGAAAGACAAGAAAAGGTATGATTACAAGTATGAGTGATTGTATGTATAACTAATACTAATGGTAATACAGTGTCTGGAGGAGAATCATCATTAAAGAGGACCTTTCACCACCCCAAACTTATTAAATCTAATGTACCAAAATGTAGTGGCTTGCACTCTGGTTCAGGGGCAATTAGAATTTTTCAACTTACCCCCTCCATTCCTGAGATATGAGCCCCGGTGTCTGACTATTCATTCTTCGGTATCGTCAGAGAGCAGGAGCTGCAGCATGGGTGGGGGTGTGTCAATATGCTAATCTTCTCTCACCATCCAATCGGTGGCGCGCGGTGTCAGAAAACACTTTGCATGCTCTCTGCATATTCGCTCTGCACTGCTTGGCTCCCCTTGGCACATGGAACACAGCGTGATATCGTGATTGGATGGTGCTGCAGCTCCTCCTCTTTGACGATCTGCAAACATATCAGATGTGTGTTCTTACTTTGTAGGCTTCATTTTTAGACATACATATTGTATGTGAATGATGAATCTGAGTTCTAATATTATTGATATTGACATCCCCATTAATTACACTTGCTGCCTGAAAAAGTGACGACGGGGCAGCTCCTGTCCTGCTACTTCCTGCAGGTCTGATAAATAGATAGGAAGAGACCTGTCAATCAACCCATATTGGTAAGGGAACGCCACCTAATGGACACTTCTCCACACTTCTGAGGGGCTCTGGGCTTCATTAACACCTATGAAGCCTGGAGCCCCTCAGGCTCATTTGCATACAGTCCACCCTTGTAGTAGCTGTTTCTGACATGCTATATTTACCTGTTAAACCACCAGCCACACTTGTTTTCTCTCGCACAGTTTCCCTTGTTAAACCTGTCATTATCATTGTCTGCTGTGCTGAAGGACATCCCCTTGAGTGACGCGGACCACTGCTCTGCAAAGTTACTTCCTCCATCCAGGGCATCTCCAGCGTCACCAGAGTAAAATCCCAACCATAGCTTGTACTTATCCTGGGGAAGAACGCAATGTATAACATGAAGCAGCATAGTTCATGGTAATCTGAGATCCATCACCAAACCTGTCACCAGTTTTAAACCACTAAACTACTCACCCCATCAGGTAGTAATATACCATACCCTTTCTAGCATTCTCTCTTTTAAGTTAAATCTTACCTATTCAGCAATAGAAATATTAATTTGTTGGTTCTGTGTGCTTGGGAGATACAGGTCTATATTTTTGATATCATTGATTTGAACAATGAAACTTCAGCCTCTTAAAATGACTCATCTCAGGTTCTTTTCAGCTCTTCACAGCTGATTTGCATATCATGTTGTAGTTGTTTTCTAAACAACATTAGTGAGTTTTAACTCTAGGAATTCTTGAAAGGATATTTCATACCCTACCTAAGGGGTCTCTTATTTTACTTGTGTAAAAGTTGCTGGCAGGTTTACTATAACAACATTTCAACTACTTATCCAACAGGTGTTGTTATTTTTGTGAAAAATTACAAAAATGTAACCTGATGGTAAGGCTGACTAAAAATAAGTCAAACTAACCAATATAAATAGCTACATTTCTGTGATTTAAAGGAGATGGAAGTGATGTCACATGAGAGCCGTGAATTCATTGAAGTGTCGGAGGCGTGCATAATTAGCAACCCGGAAAGCTAGACATCTTGTCCCTGTGCTCTGTGCTGATAATTATAAGTTTCTTTTCTAGGTGACCTTGGCGTGTCAAGACTAGTGACGGATAGCGCCGGGATCAATATCAATAGGAGCCGAGGTGAGTAATTCTAGGTGTTTTTTAATCTTTTTAATGATTAATTTCCTTTTTAGGTATGTTGTGATACAGTAAAATGTCCTTTAAGGACATAATAACTTTAGACTACAATACAAATGTGTCCTTCCTTAGCTTTCTTCTTGGCTCGATCTCACAAATCTTTCAATATATTTCGAGATTCATTAGACTACCATACATAGTTCCAGGATTTTGTTTCACAAAGCAGTACACAAGATGTGCCTGTGTTGCCACCCAGTGGTTGTAATGTGTGTTTGCATTGGTTTCACAAGAAATGGGAGCCCTTAGGGTGCGACCACACACGTTGAGTTTTTCAGATGCAGTTTTTGATGCCCAAACCTGGAATGGAGTAAAAGTAGGAGGTGGAGCTGCACCTTTCAAGTATTTGTCTCACCCATTATCATCCACACCTGCTTTTGGCTCCGGAAACTGAATCTGGAAAACTGAACGTGTGGACGCATTCTTAAAGGAAATCTAACATAAAAATCAAGAATGATAAACTAGGGAGTGAGCGGGATTGCAGACAAAGGAGGGGCAGGGAGTGTAACAGCCTGTGTATCTCCAGCACGGTGCAGCTCTGGTGTAATCCCAGGGCCCTTCAGGCTCATTAGCATAATTTTGAACGTTTAGGCTATAGATAACAAAAATTAGAACCTACTCATAGATCCAGGCACTGTGACTAAGTGTCCCTGGTTTCTCATGCTTGATGATTTCGATGGTAGATTTCCTTTAATGGTTACCCATTATCTACATGTATCCCCTGTTCTGTGGAGAGGGTAAATCTATTGTTCATTCAGATCTTACCTCTTCATTGGTAATTCGGAAGCTGTCATAGATGGCATATCTGGTGTTGCCATTCCAATCCATGAGATCTATCTTCAGAGACATTTCTCCTGCACAGAGATGGATGGAGAGGAACTATAATCACACGCTCCCGGTACAATGTTAGGCTATATTCACACTGCCGTATGGGGGACGTATATACACAAGTGCGGCACTGCACCATTCCGTAGCCGGGAGACAGACAGGTTATATCTTATGTTTCCCCGGAATACGGCGCCGTTCCCCAAGTTTCTCTATGGAGAGCGGCGCTCACCCCCTCCTCCTCTCCCCGGCGCCTATGTGTGCCCACCCTACTACGGCAGGGCGGGCACACGTTAGTGTGAATATAGCCTTATATGTACAGTGATGTTAGAGTCAAATGCTAAATTGTAGGAGGTGCTTGGTTGCAATAAATGTTGATGGTGCGTCCAGTTAAGGGGGCGATTACTTTCTCATGTGGGTGATATGGGTTTTGGATATCTATGATCTTTTTGTTGTCATTGAAGTTTACATAAAGTATGTTGAAAAAGTATTTATTATCTATATCACAATCAATATCTATAAAAACTTACGGTTGTTGAGCAGGTGATAGATGTGATCGTTACCCAACCAGTGTTCGTCACTCCTTTTCTTGAACAAACCAAAGCCTTCTTTATACTCCTTCCAATTCCTAAGAATCAACAAACAAATTATTTTAAAATGACAACTATTTACAAAGCACACTAGGCCACATGCACATGGCCATATTTTTAGGCAGGTCTGACACCAGCACTGGGTATACCTGGGAAAGTGCCGGGGCCCAGGGCTCCTGGCGGGGCCCACATAAAGCTGTTCATAAGGAAACCATTGAGGTGAGGGGGGCTGTATCTAATGAATCCATAGGGGAAAATAGGCTTTATATAAAATAACCATGAGGGTCTGTATATAATATAACCATGAGGGTCTGTATATAATATAACCATGAGGGTTTGTATATAATATAACCATGAGGGTTTGTATATAATATAACCATGAGGGTCTGTATATAATATAACCATGAGGGTCTGTATATAATATAACCATGAGGGTCTGTATATAATATATCCATGAGGGGGCTGTTTGGGATGATAAACTACGGAATAATTTAGGACAGGAGACTGTTTTAGTTTCTTATGCTGCCATGTGAGTTCACTGTAAAGGGGCCTACTGAGGCTTTGTCGCCAAGAGGCCTACTGAAACCTGGAGCCGACCCTGTTTTTTAGGCCATGTGTGGCTCATGAGCTGAAACGTCTTACATACCAATACACATTGAAGTGAATAAGCCCATGAGAACTACACAGAGACTGATTCTTGTCTAGCCTGAGGCCTCTTTGACACTAACACATGTTTTTGATGTGCAGAATTTGTATTGCACTCTGACCTTTTGTACTCAATGGGTTTTGTCAGACATGCATTTCTTTTCACCCCATCACGTGCACATACTATTGTCATACGTCCCATATAAAACTATGAGGTTGCATTACAAACACCTTGCACTCTGAGACACATGCAGTTGCAGTGCAGTTTTCACTAATCAATTGCCATAGAAAAGATGGACCCACAAACATAACTACAGTGGGAGCGGCCATAGCAGCCCGCATTGTCAGGGGGCCACGTCAACCGACCTATATGTAGGTACATACATGCAATGTGTATATGCTGTATGTGTTTAGTCTGTTATGGGGCCCTGCTTCTCCTAGTTAGACCCCTGGATAGACCACAGTCATGCGACGGACGTTACATGTGTGTTGTCTGTGTGTGAAAACGCTGAATAAACTGATTAAACATGTGCATGAAAAACTGAGATACTGAACAACTGATTGAACTCTGATGAAAAATGTGAGTTTTTCACTGACCACACTCTGATTGCATTCTGGTCAGACTCTGCAGCGCTAGTGTGAAAGGAGCCTAACTCTGCACTGTAAAACATTAAGTCATGTTGCCAACTGACTCCAATTTACCTTTATAACACATGCAGAGCCGCATCTGCCATGAGGCGGGATGAAATCCTGACTCAGGCGGCGGATGATGGACCCTTGAAGGGGCGGCAGACTACTTGAAGTACAGACATGCCAAATGTTGGCAGTTGCCAGTTGTCTGTACTATAAGAAACATCATTTGCAATGGTGTCTTTAAGAGGAGACTGCATCAGCATGGGAGACCAGAGTGAATGCTTTGGGGGCAGTGTATATATGTAAATGCTATGGGGGCAGTGTATATGTGAAATCTATGGGGGCTGTGTGTTTATATGTATGGCTATGGCTAAACTAAATGGGCTGTATATGGGGTACTGTATACAAATTTATGGAAGGTATATTAACACTGTTGGAAAAATTAGAGGCTGGTATATAAATTAGAGGGAGCTGTTTATAAAATCAGGGGTTTGGATACAAATTAGTAGGGACCTGTACTTAAATGAATATTAAAAGGGGGTAAAATAATTAGATGACACAATATACTAATGAGATAATAATAATATTATATATATATAAAGCTGCTGAGCAGAGCTCTGAAAGGAGGCTGGAGAGCGCACACAGCCCTGTCCCCTGTGCCTGAAGCAGCGACATCCTTTATGTTTTAGTGGTGAGTTAGGGGAACTCTGTTTAGTTAGCACCCAGACGGGTAGGATTTTGTTTTGCGTTTAATGCCTGTATGTGAAGGCTGTTTTATTTTGTACCTACTGCTGGAATAAACACACGCGAAACCTGTTTTGCACTGTACCTTGGTGTCACTGTCTTGAACTGCATCATGAATCTCCGCTACCACGGTCTCTACTGGGCCAAATCTCCATATATATATATAATATTATATATATATATATATATATATATATATATATATACAGATTGCAAACACATATAAGTGTTGTAAGAAGTAATGTGTTTTGCATTATTTAGAATGATTACTAATGTTATAGGAGACAAACATGTGTGGGACAGTGTTAACCAGGTGACATTACACTATAAGTGACTGGTATTTTTAGGAGCTCAGTGTGGAGATGTGCTGCATGGAGCTGAAGATATTTGGCAGCGATTTCAACAATGATACGTCATAGCAGGAAGAAGTCATAATAAAGTCCTTTTCCTGATGGAGCAGAGCTTATCCTGTAAGCCACTAGACACCGTTAATTTTGTGTCACAGTCCGATATATGTAACATTACCATAGACTTTACTCTATACCTGTTAAAACTAACTTTTCCATTGGAGCGTCTCTGAATCACTGTCCATCCTCCTCCATCAGACATGTCACAATACACTGTGAATGGCTCCGTTTGGGGGGCTGGCCGGACACGATAGTAGCCGCTTTGCTTTCTACCACTTTCAAAAACTGCTGAACAATCTGTAGAAAATAGAAATCATATTTCCAGTAATGCAATAATATTATGTTACATGGGTTATCAGATCAAGGATACATATTGTAGACTATGCAGCCTGCCTTACTGTAATATAGTCACTCTCCGGGAGGCTACTTTACCCCAATCTACAGTACAGACCAAAAGTTTGAACACCTTCTCATTCAAAGAGTTTTCTGTATTATCATGACTATAAAAATTGTAGATTCACATTGAAGGCATGAAAACTATGAATTAAGACATGTGGAATTATACTTAACAAAAAAGTGTGAAACAACTGAAAATATGTCTTATATTCTAGGTTCTTTTTGCTTTGATTACTGCTTTGCACACTCTTGGCTTCTCTTGATGAGCTTCAAGAGGTAGTCACCTGAAAAGGTTTTCACATCACAAGTGCCCTCTCAGGTGTAATAAGTGGGATTTCTTGCCTTATAAATGGGGTTGGGAGCATCAGTTGTGTTGGGCAGAAGTCAGGTTGATACACAGCTGATAGTCCTACTGAATAGACTGTTAGAATTTGTATTATGGTTAGAAAAAAGCGTCTAAGTAAGGAAAAACGAGTGGCCATCATTACTGTAAGAAATGAAGGTCAGTCAGTTTGAAAAATTGGGAAAACTTTGAAAGTGTCCCCAAGTGCATTTGCAAAAACCATCAAGTGCTGCAAAGAAACTGGCTGACATGAGGACTGCCCCAGGAAAGGAAGACTAAGAGTCTGTACTGTATATGTTCCCTTTTCAATTTGTAGGGGACAACTGTGTAATGTAATATTGACATTGTGACTTGAAATAGTCATATGCATATTGTGATGATAGCAGTCCCAATCCAAGTCCACACAATTGAGGTCTTCTATAGCTCCCAAATGCTCATGATTTTCAGATCTGATTTTGGCTTCACCTATATATTTGCATCCTCTGAATTCAATGTAATATACCTTTTTGACCATCACAAAAGTTTGGAGGTAAGCTATAACATGAACACCTGTTGGGATCTCCACATGAGAGTAGCTTTACAGTCATTTCTCCGGATAGACCTCCTATCTTTCTGATGACCTTAATTACGGAGTCTACTTTTGTCATCTTTCCTTTCTTCCTGGGACTAATGTCCCTTGGATGGCGCATGTTATTAAAACTGCCGCCCCAATGCTGCCTTTTACTGTAATCTACTCCCTAGAAGTGCTTTATCGCTGCTTCTTAGGGAAAGATTCTGCGTTAGAGGCTCATAAGGTATCACTTCCCCAGTAGCAAATTATAGTATGGAGCACTCAACAAATATAAAACTGCAATGAAGAGACAATAATGAAATGGGCCTATTGCCCTGAAATCCTATTGCATGTGTGCAGACTCTCGACAAAGAGCCTGTACATAGTGCAGTATAAAAAAGGGTCTGACGCGCCTCCTCTATAATTTGCGCTTTGGCCGCTCACCTCAGTCGCTGTGCGTTGAAAGACAGTGTGCCCACTGCACAATAAACCTCAATGGGGACCGTGAACTAGACACCATTTCTAAACGGCAGAACTAAAAGCCAATAGACGGGACCCTATTTCGGAGGTTGGTTCTGGTATTGCATGTAGACAGTAACTGGCAAACCATTAAAAGAAAATTGACTTGTCTGGGTCCACAATTTTCATACAGCCCAGGGCTATGGCAGTACTGAACTGTGAAACTGGAAATAAAAACCGGTGTGAACCCTGTCAACCAAACACAACAAGGGGAGCAGGTCTTGTATTGTATAGGAATGAACTACAGTCATCCATCCCCCAACAGTGGGCAAATATAAACTGATAATTACTGTAGGTGATAACTCCAGGAGCTCTATACTTACCTTCATCATAAACTATGAGATTACCGCTAGTTGGAGGAATCAGGACGTCACTTCTACTTTTAGCCAAGTTGCTCTTATAATATTTACTCTTGACTGAATGATAATTGTTTTCGCTGAGATCTTTCAGCTGTAGTCTCCCTAATTCCAGCTTGTTTTCCAGGACCTGGATGCGATGGAGGAGTTTTGCATTGTCCATACGGCAGATGTCTATGTCCTTTCCAAAGAAAGAGAAGTTATAATACATGACACATCAAGAGTATTATCTTATTTCCCCAAATAATGCCTAGTGCTATTTTATAGAAATATAAGTCCTCTCATAACCTTAAACACAACTTTAAACTCACTTATAACCCCCCCCCCCACTCCCCCAAAAAAACACATTGGGGCACATTTACTTACCCGGTCCAGTCGTGTTCCAGCGCCGCGTTCTGCCGGGATTCACTAAGGTCCGTGCGCCCGATATCCACCAGGTGTCGTTGCTGCGCTGAAGTCCTCTGGAGATCACCTTCTTCGTCGTGGTGCATGTGAGTGCTGATCTTGCGACACAAATTTTCTTTTCTAAATTCTGCGGTTTTTCCGAATCCGTCGGGTTGTCTGCCGGCCACGTCCCCCGATTTCTGTCGCGTGCAAACCAGTGCTGATGCGCCAAAATCCAATCGCGTGCTCCAAGATCCCGGGGCAAATCGGAAATCGTAGGGAAACCCGGCGAAAGTGCGCGATTCGGACCCTTAGTAAATGAGCCCCATTATATATGATAATTGGGTTACATGTATTCAGCATTTTCTAGTGGATTTTCATATTTTGGGCTTTATCTGTGATTTTCAGCTTTTCCTAAGATACTGAGAAGAGATCTCACTGCTGCGACTCAGTCCTCCCCTTTCCCTCTCCATAGGACCTGTGATCTAAAGCCTGAGTGAGCTTCTGTCTGCATAATTAGCACAAGGAATTCAGGAGATTTTTCAGATTAAAATTTATTTTATCAGGAAAGGAGAAAGCTTGAGAGTAGCCAGGTAATTGAAGGAACTGGAACTTTTCCCTAATGGGATACATATCCTAAAGTTCCCTTGTTCACTATTGCTTATGCAAAGTTTTTTAGAAAACTTTGTTCTGCACAACATATGTATAATCAATGTTTACTAGAATTATACATACTTAGAACCAACAAAGTTTCACCCGAGGTACTGGTCACACAGCTCCTGATTGAAAAAGTCATAAACTGCTTACAAGACATTTTTAGCCTGAGAGGGGCAAAGGAGAATGAAGGACATGTAATACCTACACATCAACACAGGCAATAGCTTCGTAAAAGACCCCCACGAGAAATTGTTAAATCCTATGCTTGGGTTACACATCATAACCAACAACAGAGAAGAAAAAGAGAGAGGGAGAGTGAGAAGGGAAAGGATGGATAGAGAAAGTCCTATGCCACGCATGGCCACCTGGTATACGTCACGTGATCTCAGCGGGGATCCAGTAGACTTCATCACAAAAATAAGTTTTGAAAATCTACTATATTTTGGTAGGCCCCCAAGGGGCCCAGGCAGTAAGTTAAAATATCCTTTTGCCTTATCCAAAGTAAAGGGAATAAGTGTTTTATTCCTGATGATCTAATCACTAGGACCCTTATCAATCAGGTGAATAGGGACCTGCATGTTTTGTCAAATGCCCGTTTGCAACCATCACATTATGTGTACAAAGATGACGATCTTTAACAGTCTCCAAAAAGTGAATTAAATGATTTTCCGGTAATATTTATGTACAGTGTAAAAACCTACAATCTTTGAATGTTTCTGTGACCGAAGGCATTGTTACACAGGGACGGTTTGGTATTCCTGGAGCCTCAAGCTAAGTTATTCCTGCTTAACCCTAACACATAGCTCTGCTTCTTTTCTTCAGTTATCATCTTTATTTTTATATATTATACTGCAAGATTAAATACTAATATAAGAACAGCCTGTGACCAGAAAATATTCAACATGCAGTTAGAGCACCGTCCACTGGATGCTGCTGTCTCTCTAGATTTTACCTGCTGCTGTCACTGAATTGTCAAATCTTAGAAAGAAGAGCATAATGTTAGGCCCTAACAGATGTGGAGGGATTGCTGCCAAAGTATATAAATATATGTGCATAAATGTGTCTGTGTGTAAAAGTTTATAAATGTGTGTGTATGAAAGTATAAATGTGTGTGATTGTATAAACATGTGTGAATGTACAAATATGTATATTTTATTTAATGGGTAGGAGACCCCACTTAGAAGTCTGCTGTGGGGCCCAGCCTCCCCTACGCCCCTGGGTATTGCCCACTTGCTACTGTGTCCTTACAGTCAGCATCACTAGCCATAAAGATCATCACTTGCAGACACCACCAATCAGCCTCACCATTGTATTTTCATGTCAGCATATTAATGTTATTGTTTGTATGATGAAAAATTATACAATATTCCAATATATTTTCTGTATCAATTTGTCACAGTTTTCTAGATCTCTGCTTGCTGTCATTCTATAGGAAGGAGAGTAATCAGAGCTGTCGGCAGGTCCGGCGTTAGGGGGCGGAAAACTAGGCATTTGCCTAGGGCCCCGTGTCCTATATGGGCCCTTGCATGTGGACATTTGTGGGCAGAGGATGCATTGCTCTGTTAATACTCCTTGGTTGAATACCTGGGTAAAAATGCTTATCATCTATCTCCTGTCTATCATCTATCTGTCTAGTTATCTATCTCCTATAAATTTGTCTATTTCCTATTTATATATCTGTCTGTCTAAACCCTTATCTATCTAGCTTTTTGTCTATGTATTTATATATAGCCTATATCTACCTATCTATCTATCTATCTATCTATCTATCTATCTATCTATCTATCTATCTATCTATCTATCTACCCATCTATCAATCAATCTTCTATTTCTCTTCTACTGTATATACCTATCTCTCATATCTATCATCTATCAGCTATCTAGCTATGTCTTTATATAATCTACTTTATATTTATGCATCTATAAACCTATCATCTATTTAAAAATCTATATCATATTTATCATCAATCTACCTATCATCTGTCTATCTCCTATAACAGTGGTGGCGAACCTATGGCACGGGTGCCAGAGGTGGCACTCAGAGTCCTTTCAGTGGGCACCCAGGCAATCACCAGAGAGGACTCCAGGTACCTTCCTGCAGTCCCGGACAGCCCAGGACTTGCTGTGCACAGAGCTATTTTAAAGTGACAGCGCTACCTGTGACTACTGGAGGAGTGGAAAGGTGTGGATAGATCTGGATTATCATTGTACCTCCTGCTCCACCCCTGACAACTCTTCCGGTTTATGGAACCCTGGAGGGAATATACAATGATCATCCAAATTTCTTCTATTTTCTGCTTTATTGGTGTCCTCAGGGTGCTGGTATGAATGAAAGATGTGACAGAGCAGGGAGTAAATCAAAAGTAAAATTTCTGTGTTGCACTTTGCGATAAATAAGTGGGTCTTGGTTGTATTTTGGGCACTCCGTCTCTAAAAGGTTCGCCATCACTGTCCTATAACATTCTTCTGCAGTCCCATATTACAGATACTGTTTGTAACTACGAAGTGTTATTATTGTGCAGGGCTAAAGGAGCCTCTTACTGAATGTAAAAATTCATAAAATAGTTTTATTTTGGGGACCCATTTTTAGTTTAACCCAGGGCCCCACTTATACAAACATTGCACTTGTGTGACCATGGTTAGATTTTTGTCCATTGGCGGTAAACATTGGCTTTCTATAGAAAGCAGAGATCTAGAAAACTGTGAGGAATTGATATAGAAAGTATATTGGAAAATTGTACAACTTGTCCTTACAGAAACAATAACATTTATTTGCTGAAATGGGAATACCCCTTTAATCCCTTTGACTGCTACATACAGGTTGCAAGATTACCATAGATTTAATATGAACAAATTCATGGTAAACAATTATGCTATTTACTGTTCAGATTTCTGATCACTTATGATATGATAGTAGAGTATGGAGGAATAGCCCATAACTATTTACTGTTCTATGACTTCTCTTTGTCTCAGAGAGATGTCACAGCGATGTTTGTCTATGGCAAGTATTGCTTAGAAATCAATGATGTGCATTTCAAGGCCAGTTGACATCAGGATTTTGCTGGATTAGTTCCTCTCTTCTTGGCAAACAGGGTCATAGGTGAAGAAGCCAATAAAACATAAGAGGCCTTCTTGATGATTGTGGTGACTGCGGACGCACGTCTCTGTCTGTTGACATTTGTCTGTCATTGAGGAAGCCTATGGCTACTAATATTCAATGCTCTTATAAGGCAGGAAGAAAGCAGCCAGATCATCATATTCCATATTTTAGAGAATTAATCCAGAAGAGGGCAAAGAATATATACGGTAATTGTTCAGGAAAATTTCACTCACCGTCAGTCTTGGTGCAGACAGTCCATAGTGTGGGAGAAGGAGAGCGAAAATCAGCCACATCATTGTCATATATTTCATGTGGTCACTGTTAAAGGACAATATTATAGCAATGTGAATTGTATTTGGGATAGGGGTTGTATTTGGTTCTGGATACTACTACTATATCATTGACATAATAAATCAATAATGTAAAATGACAACCAATGGAAATTATTGTAAAGTGCTGAGGAAGACCTGAAAGACTTAGATTCTTTATGGTTTAAGAAAAGATGTGCATACATATTCATTAAATGAAATCCATGGGCTTCAGTTTAAATAGCAAGTCATATGGACTTAGCATTTCAAAGGGAGTCTACCAGTCCCCCAAATCATCCCAAAAGTAAATACATCTCTCCAGAAAGACCTTTCCTGTTTCACAGCAATCTGTAGTTTTAAAGAAAATATATTTCTTTCTCTTCTTTGTTGCATCTGTATCTACCATCAGAAATCTACCTATTGAGGTAGCTTCCTATTAACCTTCTAAAATCTAAACTGTCTTTAGCTAACCCTATATGCTTTCTAATCTAAGCTAAACTTTATCTAAATGGGTGTGGAGTATGCTCTCCGGGCAGTGGGAGAAAAGGCTTCGCCACACCCCAGTAGCCTCTGCGCTCCCTTCCTACCTGCGCGTCCTCGGCGCGCTCCTGCTCCATACTGTTCTCTGCCCCATCGGAGCTATACACATGTGCAGTACGGGAGGGCTGCTATTCGGGTGCGCATGCGCAGAGCTCAGATGGTGCCAGGAACAGCAGGAGCAGTGTGAGGAGCTTCCTGGATAGGCTACTCCATGCCACAGTAGTCTCTCTGGAAATTTAGTTTAGCTTAGTTTAGAAAGCATTATAGGGTTAGCTAAAGATTTTAGTAGGCTAATAGGAACTTATCATTAGTTCTACCATAATAGGTAGATTTCTGATGGTAGGTTTCCTCTAAGACTGAAGCCAGGGGCACACGACTGTAGTGGGTTCATGAAAATACACTGGCTGGGTTTCACGGGTTGACCACAGAGGTGGGGAAAGGACCCCTTGGATTATAGCTACATATGATGAATAGCAGTGTTCCTCAACCACCAGGCCACAGCCCAAGACTGGGCCGTGGAGCACCTGGCACCGGGCCACAGCTGAACTCTGTAAAAAAAATTTAAAATTCAATGGACAATGGAAGCAGGGGAGGCATTGAACAGAAAAGGTACCAATAAAAGTGTGGGGAAGGGGAAGCTTCTTTGGACAATGTAAGCCATACATTTTTGGCTAGGCACCAGACCACCTACCCATGGCCACTGGTTCCTGGAAAAAATGTATGTCCGCTGCCGGTCCCTGGGCAAGAAAAGGTTGGGGACCACTGATGTATAGAGTCCATTCTTCCCCGTTGTAATCATGTAGAGTGGTAGAGTGAGTCCTTGTATCAATAATTCTCTGCAGGGTGGCAGGGACCCATAAATCTCTATAATGTAGTCAGTCCTCTCCCGGCATTTACAGATTGCCCAAGGTCATGGTCTAACACTTACACTAACCGGCCACTTTATTAGGTACACCTGTCCAACTGCTCGTTAACACTTAATTTCTAATCAGCCAATCACATGGCGGCAACTCAGTGCATTTAGGCATGTAGACATGGTCAAGACAATCTCCTGCAGTTCAAACCGAGCATCAGTATGGGGAAGAAAGGCGATTTGAGTGCCTTTGAACGTGGCAGATTGTTGGTGCCAGAAGGGCTGGTCTGAGTATTTCAGAAACTGCTGATCTACTGGGATTTTCACGCACAGCCATCTCTAGGGTTTACAGAGAATGGTCCGAAAAAGAAAAAAACATCCAGTGAGCGGCAGTTCTGTGGGCGGAAATGCCTTGTTGATGCCAGAGCTCAGAGGAGAATGGGCAGACTGGTTCGAGCTGATAGAAAGGCAACAGTGACTCAAATCGCCACCTGTTACAACCAAGGTAGGCTGAAGAGCATCTCTGAACGCACAGTACGTCGAACTTTGAGGCAGATGGGCTACAGCAGCAGAAGACCACACCGGGTGCCACTCCTTTCAGCTAAGAACAGGAAACTGAGGCTACAATTTGCACAAGCTCATCGAAATTGGACAGTAGAAGATTGGAAAAAAACGTTGCCTGGTCTGATGAGTCTCGATTTCTGCTGCGACATTCGGATGGTAGGGTCAGAATTTGGCGTCAACAACATGAAAGCATGGATCCATCCTGCCTTGTATCAACGGTTCAGGCTGGTGGTGGTGGTGTCATGGTGTGGGGAATATTTTCTTGGCATTCTTTGGGCCCCTTGGTACCAATTGAGCATCGTTGCAACGCCACAGCCTACCTGAGTATTGTTGCTGACCGTGTCCATCCCTTTATGACCACAATGTACCCAACATCTGATGGCTACTTTCAGCAGGATAATGCGCCATGTCATAAAGCTGGAATCATCTCAGACTGGTTTCTTGAACATGACAATGAGGTCACTGTACTCAAATGGCCTCCACAGTCACCAGATCTCAATCCAATAGAGCATCTTTGGGATGTGGTGGAACGGGAGATTCGCATCATGGATGTGCAGCCGACAAATCTGCGGCAACTGTGTGATGCCATCATGTCAATATGGACCAAAATCTCTGAGGAATGCTTCCAGCACCTTGTTGAATCTATGCCACGAAGAATTGAGGCTGTTCTGAAGGCAAAAGGGGGTCCAACCCGTTACTAGCATGGTGTACCTAATAAAGTGGCCGCTGAGTGTATGTTCTGAGATGTTACTTCACTTTTTATGCCAACCATCTACTGCAAAGTCAAAAATGTTTACAACTTTTAAAAAGGTTTGCTTGACTTTTGGATACATCAACTCACCAGATCTACCACATTATATAAAGTGGATTAAGCAGTGAAAAAAAAAAGAAAAAAAGTCACTATTTGTTTGCACATTAACCTATTTAAACTTAAAATTTAAACTTTTTAACCAAAACCTTTCCATGCAGGGTTTGGTAAATTGCTGTGGTAATTGAAGGAAGTATCAAGCTCACCTCCTGGGTGAAAGGCCATTTAGGAAGATAGTCTTCAGCATATCCTCAAAGAACAGAAGAATGGTGTACTATCACTAAGACCTCTTAGGTCGGAAATGTGTGCGTTTTTTTGCACTTATGTATTTCTATCACTGCTTTTAAAATGAACATTTAAAATGATGCTAATAAGCCTGAAGGACTCTCCGGGGGTGTTTCCAGAGCCCCTCAGTACTGTAGCTTCACAGGCTGCTACAATGAGAAGAGAAGGACTCCCCTTCCCCTGCACTGCTGCTCATTGTAATAACGAGTGAAAAGACAACACTGAAGGGCCCTGGAAACACCCACAGAGCCCCACAGGCTCATTAGCATAGTTCAGAAGGAAGGAAACCATGGATAACAAATATAAGATAATTACAACAGTCCTGGTGACTGGATCTATAAGTAAGTGTCCCTGGATTATCATGATGATTTTGATGGTAGACAATAAAATGCTCTGAATTAAGCATCAAGCCGACATTTTATCGAAGTTGGAGTGACTATCATATTTCCTTATTTCCTATAGTTTCAGAAATGGGCTCCATTTATCCCAAATTCTTCATGTTTTCTGTTGATGGTGTAACTTTTTGACAACTGTTGTACTAATCCCTGAAACAGACCTACTTTGTTATATCCTACCTTTAGTTATGCACTGTTGCATATAATAGTGTTACATTTATTTACATAGCATTTGTCATGTAATCGTTGGTTATGGCTATTGCGAAAAAAACATTAAGAAACTTGCATAGGATTTGCTGTCGTAATATATGGACACATATCCAAGCTCATAAACCTTCCCGTGCAGGAGGAACGAGACAGAGCTCATCATCACAGGGACCTTCATGTCTAATCTGATGATAATCCTATTAGTATCAACGCAAGTCATACAAAACTAAACAACCCAACAAATGGTAAATTCTAACTATAGGATTAACAGTTGGAAACTTGTTGTGTGCAGTTGTTGTACAGAAAAGTCATAACCCTAGATTCCCTATAGGGACTTTCACACCCTGTAAAAGAGGAGAACTATGGCTCATCTTACACGTCTGTGAGTAAGAAACTGTAATAAGAGGATCCTCAAGAGAAAACTGGTCAGCACCAAAGCTGCAAATATGGCAAAACATGACTGCAAGGGCTCCTGAAAGCACTTACCTTGTGTAGCCTAAGATCCTGAAGAATCAGCACCTAGAAATAGGATAAAATCAATAAAAACAGCAACGCTTACAGCATATTTGTGTGGTAACAACAGCCAGATTGCATCAGTATGCAGCCACATGTTTTCTATTACTGAAAATCTGGAGCCAGAGGAGGGAATCTTTACACACATTTTTCCAAGGAATTTTATATTTTGTATTGCTACATTTCCTGCTATCGTTTATCACATAGTTGTGAATGAGAGTATTGCTGCAGCCATGCCAGGAGAGAATACATGATATAAGATGAGGATTGTATATTAGTTAGGAACAAGGGAGTAAGGCTTTAGTACCTCCTTTGTAAGCGTACATTGGGAGGATTCCTGATGTACACTAGGGATGGAGGGTGAAGACAGTATGGACAGAGTGGGATACATCATCCTGTTCCTCCTCTCTGCCATGAAAGCAGGAGGAAGAGTGAACAGCGGCAGAATTAGGGATTCGGCTACTGCCAATGTGTAACACCCCTGGGGGTAGTTGCGAATAGGGCCCTCTACCTGTCAGGATCCATCTGGTGAGACTGCACAACTCCCCCAAGGGATAATGCAGTGAGATCTCAGGTAATCTGCAGCTGTAGCCTCAGCCTGGAAAAGCAATAATTAAATGGGTGTAAGATGTTATCCAATTATGTGGCTGTATTGTACACTGGAGTGTGATTGGAGAGGTGCTACCACCTGACCAGGGGGAGTATAAAACCCCTGTGCAGGGGGAGCACATGGTGTTAATCCAGTCTTCGCTGGTCTGTCCAGACCTCATGCTCCTTGTCAGGAGTCTGTCTTTGTCTTACCACAGAGTGACCAGAGAGTTAAAGTGTGGAGCCCACCTTCAGTGCTGCCACTGAACCCAATCCCGAGAACCAGGAGACTCGAATCCAGAGCTGCCGCTTCCACAGTTTGGACACAGCTCCATCCCGGCCTGCATCTACTACCACGCAGGTGCTTTATTCATGAGGACGTTTAGGGCCATTGCCTGTTCCACGACCACTCCAGTACCAGAATCCAAATCTTTGGTTAGACCGTTTAGGCCCATTGCCTGCTACCTGTTATTCAATAAAGAACCGTGAGTTGAACCGTCCCCATCCATTAACCAGGGATCTATCTTATAGACACTCAAGGAGACCTGCCACACCACCTGCTTGAGACCTGCCAGGCTGTAGGACAGCCCTCTGGTCTCCATACCAAGCACCCTAGGCCGCAACCGCCAGCCACTCCGGTATTTTGGGCCCGGCTGCTCCAGGCCCCAAGAAAAGGCTAGGCCCTGGTGGGGGATGTTGCACGTGTTTAGGGTGTTAATCCAAATTATGTCACATTTACATTACAGAAAAACCTCCATGTTTCCAAATGCCATACTATCATCCATCCCCAATTGGCTCCAATGGCCTTCACCAAGTATATACGCCGCTCTTCAAAAGTATGCTGAATGGAAAGACGTACCAAAGTACCCGAATATATGGCAGTGGTGGCGAATCTAAGGCACAGGTGCCAGAGGTGGCACTTAGAGCCATCTCTGTGGGCACCCAGGCCATTTCCCCTAACACAGACCTTGAAAAACAAGTTGAGTGACTGCAGACCTCCTCTGGCTGTCCTGGCTAGCTCAGGATGTGCCACGCTTAGTGCTATTTAAAGCAACAATTCCTGGGACTGCAGAAGGACCAAGGTGGTGTGGACAGACTGGATCATCAACGGTGCCCCTTCCCTACGATTCTTCCTATTCATGGGACTCTTGAGGGAAGCTACAGTGATAATCCAAATTTATCTTCTACCGTATTGGTTTTCTCAGGAGACCAATATAATCGAAAGCTGTGGCAGAGCAGGAAGCAATAAGTTGCTGATTAAATTTCCTTGTCGACACTTTCTGATAAATAAGTGGGTTTTTGGGACTACTTTGGGCACTTAGACTCTAAAAGGTTCACTATCACTGGTATACGGCCGAAACTGTGCAGACTAAGACAAAAAGGATGCCCCCACCTGCCAGTAGAAGTCTATGGATATGTTCAGCATATACATTGCTTTGGTATGGGGCTATGCTCTATCATGACCACATCAGCAGAAATGGAAAGGAAGTTGATGATTATGTAGGATTCCATACTGTATCCTGTGTTTGTGCCCTAATCTGTCATACACAGATATCCCTGTCAATGAGACTGCACTGGCAAGCTGATAGGTCTCTCTTGTGATTAATAATATAATACTATAATAGTAATTGCACATAAGTATCATACTGAATCCAGATAACATCTGCAAACAACATCCAGATACCTATTGTAACACAATTGCTACATAATAGTCCAAATAGCATTCTCCAATAAAGTGTATACAAAACCTAGATAACAAAGTCACAGCATTCACACTGCAATATCTCTGCTGCTGTAAAGCAGGGGTCACACAGCACTTCAATAATGGTAATAAAGTTACAGCAATATAAGAAGTGTGTCATTCCAGGAAGCTTCTGTGAGTTTCAGTCATTTCAAGCATAACTAAACTTTCAATAAAACTTTATAAATGATTAGTGCAGACGATAATATTAAACTTTATTACGTTATGTGTCTTTTACAGTATTTTCCTCTTTTTTTCTTTATTTTTCAGCAGTTTGTGTAAATTACCTTTCTGTCCTATATCTACAGCTGAGAGACAAATGAACATTATAAAGTGTCTAATGATCTATCTCTTGACTGAAAGCCACTGGATCGTCTAATCTCCTTAGTGAGCTGAATCATCAATGGAAAAACCCTACAGGCATGTCTATCATGAGCCTCCGTATCTCCCTGAAGTAGATGGACCTCTGAAGTATTTCAGATACACTGCTCACTACAGGAGAAAGCACAGAAACAAAGCACAGAGAAACTGCTTAATGAACTATATTACAAGGTTCACTATTATCACCTGCTCTTATTTCCTGAAATAAAAAAAATTGCATTAAAGGTTTAGTTACTCTTTAAGTGTCTGTGGTATCATGAGTGTTTCATGTGTCAGTCAGGTAAACTATTGTGATTACATAGTGATGATTCTGTGGACAGAATTAAAGGTTGACAACAAATGGTGTCTCCTACACCTGCACATTTAGGGCCTGTTATTGTTCCAGGGCCTCTGCCCAGTGATGTACAGTATCTTCCTTGATGTCCAGTGGTGTAACTAGGAGATACAGGGCCCCCTCGCAGGCTACTGCATGGGGCCCCCCTTCCCACTTAAAAAATATACATATTAGTATACTCACACATGCGAGTTACAGTCAAATATAAATACACTCATGTGCACACACAGCGTGTCCATGCAGTGCCATATGCAACATACTCACATACAATGTATACAGACACCATATACACATCACAGATACTGTATGTATACATCACAGTATATGTCATATACATATTATGCTGGACAATATGCAGTACAAGATATAATGGTGCACATCCTCCATTCTTTATTGTGTCAGGTTGGATGACGGGGCCCCCTGACACTGCGGGCCCCATAGCGGCTGCTATGGCTGCTACCGCTGTAGTTACACCCCTGATTGTGTCTTTCAGGTGCGATCTTACTGCTGCAGTGGGATGGAGCTCAACCTTTGCATTGTGAAGCTTGAATTCCGCACCTAGCATTCGCTTTAGCAATTGATCTGAGGCAGATTATAAAATGTATTTGTGCGGGGTAGCTACTGGCGGCTAGTTTGCAGTGATTACACCATGTGTGTTCTTGGCCTAATCCAACACTGTGTATTTGACTACTTTACATATTCCAGTATGCCATATATCATTTTTTAGCTTCTAGTAATTCATATTTTCTGACCAATTCATTAGAAAAAAGTAGGACACACTCAATCTAGAATGTGGGACTTTTCTTATTTCAAAAGTGGTTTGGACTCTTGGGATAGGGATGTACAAGGCATTGGTTCGGCCTCACCTGGAATATGCTGTCCAGTTCTGGGCACCGGTCCATAAAAAGGAAGCCCTGGAGCTGGAGAGGGTTCAAAGTAGAGCCACAAAAATGATAAGGGGTATGGAGGGTCTTAGTTATGAGGAAAGATTAAAACAACTTGATTTATTTAATCTGGAAAAGAGACGACTATGAGGGGACATGATTACCATATATTCCGGCATATAAGACGACTTTTGAAGACAGAAAAATCTTGTGTCTTCTCTGGGGTCGTCTTATACGCCGGTAATCCCGACCGCCCGCCGTGCTGCATGGAGAGGGCTCACGGGCTGAGCCCTCTCCATAGCCGGTAAGTCTTTGCTGCATATTGCAGCAAAGGCTTACCGGTAACACCCGCGATCGGTGCTAGCATGTTTTCACAGCGTGGGCTGCCGGCAAAGCTGCCAGTAGCCTCAAAAAGATAGCGGCGCTTGGGCGCCGCCATCTTACCTGGGATCGCCGCTCCCCGTGACGTCATCGGGGGCGGCGATCCGTCTCCATGGTAGCCTCGGGTCTTCCGAAGACCCGAGGCTATTTCGTTTTAACCCCTTCATTACAATGTGCTGATAGCACATTGTAATGAATGAGGAGGAAAATCCCCATATACTGCCATACTGTAGTATGGCAGTATATGGTAGGATCAATCAGACAACCTAGGGTTAAAGTACCCTAGGGAGTCTTAAAAATAGTATAAATAAAAATAAAAAAAATTAAAAAAAAAATTATAATAAAAAAACCTAAAATTTCAAATCACCCCCCTTTCCCTAGAATTGACATAAATATAAATAAACAGTAAAAATCATAAACACATCAGGTATCGACGCGTCCGAAAATGCCCGATCTATCAAAATATGATAACGGTTTTTCAATGTGTTTAACCCCGTAATGGAAAATAGCGCCCAAAGTCGAAAATGGCACTTTTTTGCCATTTTGAAAAATATAAAAAAATCTATAAAAAGTGATCAAAAGGTCGTACAGTCCTAAAAATGATATCATTGAAAATATTATCAAATTTCGCAAAAAATGACATCACCCACAGCTCCGTACACCAAAGTATAAAAAAGTTATTAGCGCCAGAAGTTGGCAAAATCAAAAAAATAATTTTTGTACAGGAGGTTTTCATTTTTGTAAATGTATGAAAACATTATAAAACCTATACAAATTTGGTATCCCCTTAATCGTACCGACCCAAAGAATAAAGTAGACATGTCATTTGGGGCGCTCAGTGAAAGACGTAATATCCAAGCCTACAAGAAAATGGCGCAAATGCGTTTTTTCACCATTTTCATTGCATTTGGAATTTTTTTCCTGCTTTTGAGTACATGGCATGGAATATTTAATAAAATAAAAATTTAAGGTACAGTATGGTAACATTTACAGTAAAATGGACGATGGTAATGTTGTTGTTGTATGCCTTATGTTTATGAGCGACAGTTTTCCTGCTATATACCTGCATGTCATAAGAATTTAAATTAAAAAAAGAACCATGTTAAATTCAAATCTGTTTTTTTTTAAAAATTTTTACCGGTGTTTTGTATGCGTTGGAAAAGGGGTAGTCTTATACGGCGAATATATCTTAAACTTTATATTTTAAACAGGAAAGTAGGGGGGTCTTCTTATACACCAGGTCGTCTTATACGCCGGAATATAAGGTAATTTATATAAATATATGAATAGAAAAATATGGTGGAAAGTTGTTCCAGATTAAATCAAATCAAAAAACAAGGGGCCACTGTCTCCCTCCAGAGAAAACAAGGTTTAATCACAAGAGCCAACAAGGTTTTTTACTATGAGAACTGTCTATCTGTGGAATAGCCTGCCTCAAGCGCTGGTCACAGTAGGGACAGCAGAGAGCTTCAAGAAGGGTCTTTTTACACCTAAATAACATTGATGGTTATGTTATATAGAATTGTTTCCCCTAAATCCCTTCCTCATTTAATCCCTTCCCTTCCTTGGTTGAATTTGATGGACAAGTGTCTTTTTTTCAACCGTATAAACTATGATACTATGATACTAAATTTGTCTCCTTTAGTGATTCTTGTAATCAAATGAAAGAGAAGGATATAGAAACGAATTCAATGACATTGTCATACCAGAGGGAATAGGGACAGGAGAGGCATTTTTACGTAGCGTAAAAGATTTTTTTTTTTTTTAGTCATACGGCTAGTGACAAGCAGAATAGTCCTAGCCGGATATACTGGGAAGTGCTGATTCCAGCAGAGTTACATGTTTTCCAAGTATTATTCCGGGGAAAAAATCTTCCTAATAATCTCATGACTAAAACTTCCAGGTTTTAAATATATGACCGCACCAAAAGGGTTAAAGTTCACTTTATAATGGATAATGTGCTTAGTCACTACATTGATGTTACATAGTAACAAAAAAAATCTGGGATAAGGAGGGTCAGAAAATAACACAAGACAAGAGTCAGCAGAAGTCAGCAGAGGAAGTGGAAAGTGCTGGCTCTGCACTCGCAGGAGGAGGGCAGAGGAAGAGGGAGACAGCAGGAAAGCGAGGAAGACACAGAACAACAGAACCAAAGTCACTGTGATGGAAAACAAGTAAAAAGGAGAAGCTGCAGAAGAGGCGCATAGAGGTGAGCGGAGACTTGTACTAATGTTTTGGTTTCTCCTACACATTCTCCCTCCCCTTCCCAGTCCCTAAGTCCTTCCTCCTAAATCAAGTTCATTCAAGAAATGTGAGGAGGTGACATGGATCTGGAGACATCTGGGTTTGGCATTACCACATTGTCACTTTATAGATGAGCTGTGTAACAGCAACGAGGAGCCGGTGGCTGAGGTAAGACTACATTACACTCATTCTACAGAAAGATACAATTACAACCATTAGCCCTCACAGAATGGCCTCTACGCAAGGGGCCGGGAACTGGATGCACAACTTCATGTCCATATGATAACAATTGCAGATGGCTCTGGGAAGGATTCTCTGCTATGCTGGAAAGTTAGAGAGATGAGGCAGATGTTATCCAGGATCTTCATGTACATTGTAGACAGTGGTCAGCACAGAAATGTACACTATGTGATATCTGAAGAAGAGACTAGTCACTTGTTTGTAAAAGTTAACATACTACATATTACTTATATTAAATCTTGTCACATACAGTATAGAATTCAGAACATCATGACATTATGTATACGATAGACATACACAAATACAATATCCTGAGTTTGTACATATACATATTTCACATACAGAATGCAATGCACACCTAATGTATAAACATTCCCAGAATTTACTTCAGTCACATACAGAATCTGACATACATGTACACTTACTTCATGTATATACAGAATCCAATGCACTTATTAAAAAAAACTTTACGTTGTACACATATTATACATATACAATGTACAGGCAGTCCCCGGGTTACGTACAAGATAGGGTCCGGAGGTTTGTTCTTAAGTTGAATTTGTATGTAAGTCGAAATTGTATATTTTATAATTGTAGATCCAGACAAAAAAAATTTTGGCCCCAGTGACAATTGGAGTTTAAACATTTTTTGCTGTAATGGGACCAAAGATTATCCATAAAGCTTCATTACAGACACCTTACAGCTGATTATTGCACCCTGGGACTATAGTAAAGCATCCAGAGAGCTTCACCAGAGGTCAGAGGGGTCTGTCTGTAACTATGGGTTGTCTGTAAGTCGGGTGTCCTTAAGTAGGGGACTGCCTGTATATCCCAAATAATAATAATTCCTTTGATATATATATAGCGCCAACATATTCTGCAGCATATACAATCTCATACACTTATAGGGTCAATACACTCTCAGTACATCATCCATATGCACTTATTTCACATATGAACCCCAATGAACATATATACAGTACATACATGTAAATGCTCAGTAGAATAATTTCTATAAAATTAAGTTATTGACATAAAGTTATTTGAAAAAAAAAACAATCTAAAAGAATTAAAAAAGTAATTCCCTTTTCCTAGGACACATATAAAGATAGTTAATAATTTCTTACACGTTACCCCCGTAATTACACGCAGCTGTGTCTCTTGGAATTTATAAAAATGCAGTGATCTTCTCCCTGCTGTTTGCGCATGTTTCAAAACGCAGACCACAAACTCATGCGATTTCAAAAACGCAACTGCTTTGAAAAACGCAATGAAAACGCATCCCAAAAAAGCAAGGGAGAAAACGCAAAGTTAAGACACTTTGAGGCACATTTACTAAGGGCTTTGCAACGCATTTCTGTTGGACTTTCACCGGCTTGCACAGGTATTTACGAAGTGTCTGCACCGCTATTGTGTTGCACTTGACCCTTTTGTGTTGCAGCTGTGCTAGGTACCATGCAACACAAATTAGGGGGCATTCAGGTGCTCAGTTGGACCAAGCACTGTATTTAACATGCAAATTGTGTTGCACGCCATATGTTAAAGGTGCACCACAAAAAAGTTGGTGCCAGTCAGGCCAATGCAGGGAAACGCCAGATTCATGATTTATGGTGCACGATGTGCCACGATAAATGTGCCACTTTATCCAAAAACTCATTAAAAAAGCCAATATGCAAAACTCATGCGTTGTACAATGATGCAAAAACGCAATGAAAAAAAGGCACCAAAAACACCACATGTGTCACCATCCTAACGGTTTTTGATGCACTTTCGAATGCCAAACCAAGAAGAACATGTAATGGACATATACTGCGCCATTTTATCCAAATCCACTCATTTTGTAAATGCAGTCCCATCGCTATATATGTAACTATCACAAATGATGTGAGGAGATGAATAATGGTGACTGTGTCTTTTTCATAGTAGGAAGGACTGGTCTCTCAATGTCACAGGGTTATTAATATCTTAATCCCATTGAGCAATCACTGCGCGTAAACACTCTTTATGCAAATATTCAGTCATATCTCAGGTTTGATCTTTACAGATTTGTAATTTGTAATATAGGACTTGCAAATGACAACATTGTAAGTTGGAGTAAATACGAAACACACGCAACACAACACATTATACACATTACACACACATTATATAGGGGGATAACTTTAGGGGGTACACTGGGTGCTTATAGGTTGTCTGGTCCCTGTATGAAGAGAACAGAAGAATAAGCAATACATTAGATTGAGGTGACCATTAGCTTATACAGTAGTGATGGGAATTCCGTCTCTTCTTAGTGAGCTGGGTCATTAGGCTCCGCTCCCTAAGAAGAGCCAGCTCTTCTGAATCTTAAACAGCTCCCTATTAAATATATAAGTATATATACAGTCAGTCACCGGAAAACCACACCACTTTTAGCACGATTTTATCCAGTTAAAGGGGGTGTGGTGAGCCGGTTAGGGGCAGGGTTTAGAGAGCCATTGGCTCAATGATTGGAGGTGGCTCAGGTCGTTCATAAACAAGAGCTGGCTCTTTGTACCGGCTCGTTCACGAATGACCCATCACTATTTTACAGACACATAACATTCATATGTCAATGACAATGTCAGGCTTGTGCTCAGCCTCCACTAACATGTAGGAGATAGACCCGAAGCTCCTCCAAATTCCATTGTCTTCTGCTCTACGTCTGGCCTCCAGTATTGGGTTAGAGCCTAGGCCCACCATAGGATCCTCTAGTACTCTGTGGGTCCGGCTGTCACTGCACACACATAAAGGGCCATTTCACACAGTTATGTCTGATTGTGTTTGCACAGACATTTACTATATACACACACAACAGACTTCATACAAAACACACATAAATATCACGTGCACAATGTCACATAACTGTTTGGTGACACCTTAGACAATTTGCAGTCACTTTTTATTGTGTCAGATTTTTTAGATGAGAGATAAAGTTTCATAAAATTGGAACAACTGTAGTTGCCACCAGAGGAAGGAAGTCTGCAGCTCTATTATGGTACTCTTACAAAATTAAGGAAAATCTTCCACCAGGATGAAGGCTTGTAAACCATGCACACTGACATACTGGGGCGTGCTCCCTCTGGCAGGATCTGCTCTTCTATTAGCTTCTAATGCCCTTGTTTATGTTACAAAAACATTATGCAAATTAGCCTGATGGGCTCCATGCTTCATAGCTGTTAATTGAGCCCAGAGCCCCCCAGGCTTATTTGCATACAAACCAGGGCACAAGAAGCTAAAATAAGAACAGATTGTGCCAGAGGGGGCACGCACCAGTATGTCGGTGTGCTTGGTTTACAATCCTTTATGCTGGTGGTAGATGTCATATAAAGGGGTTTTTCTAGATACATCCCTGAAGGGGCTCCTGTGGGATACATAATCTGCTGCTTCTCCTTTAAAGAAGTGCAACAACTGGTTGCTAGGCTGTTGGCAAACATCTTAGAAAAGAACCATTAGTACATTGTGGTTTTTATTATGAACAGCCCCCATGTGTATGAATGTAGCATAACTGGAACCTACAGTATGTGGCAAATGATACTGATTGTTGATGGACTCTATATAGGGGAACCTTAATGATTTAGTATTTTAGGCAACATGGACGATGAGTTGGTGGCTGCTCTTCTCCACTGAACACAGTATCATAGTAGAGAAGGTTGAATAAAAATATCAGGTCCATCATGTACAACCAGAGACCCCAATGCGAGTTCTGCTATAACCATAGTTGTTGGACTCCTCTGGAGCCATATATCTCTTAGGACATAAATGGACTAGACAAACATAGTCCTTTGATGGGTCATTCAAGATAAGAGAATTATAGCTGTAGCGTCACACCTATAGGTTGTGTGCCATAACATATATTGATATGCATGTGGCCACAAGTATTAGCTCAGGATCCCTGTAACTCTACACTGAACTCAAATAGATTAACACAGAGCAACCATAAAGTTCATTGTCTGTCTGTTTGCTAGTGTGTGTGTACAGAGTTGTTAAGTCAATTACATCCGATCATTAGATTACAGGACACAGATACCAGACTGTGCCAATTTACAGCTATTGATACCAGACAACGCTACTGCTCATTACCTACTTTTTTATGTCCATATTCATAGGGACTAGGGATGTTGGGGTGTCCCCACAAAACCACAGCCGCTTGCCCATAAGTGAGTACAGTCTGAAAAAAAAAACATTCTGCTGATCCCCTTCACATAGGAAGATGCACATGTATCACATATATAGGGGCACATTTACTTACCCGGTCCTGTCGCGATCCCTGATCTGGACTGTCCGACGATGATATCCTGCATGTGTCCCTTCCCTGCAGGTGCGCCGGAGTTCACCATCTTCTTCCCGGTGTATGTAAGTGCATTTTTTTGCGACACAATTTGAATTTTAAATCTGGCGTTTAGTCCGAATAAGTCAGGTTGTCCGACGGCCACGCCCCGATTTATCTCACATGAAAGTCGGCGTGATTGCGCCAAAATCTGATCGCGTACACCAAAAACCCCTGTTAGATGTGGCGCAAATCGGCGAGGCCTACAACTTATCTCAACTGTAGGGACCATAAATTTAAGGGTCCTTAAATTTACAGCATGTGAAAGCGCTTCTGATGCAGCTAACCAGCGGCCTTTGCTTCTATGGTGTCCCTGCCTCCTACACGAGAGATCAAAATTAGAGAACAATTTCTTAAATGTCAAGGTCATTGTGTAGTCCTATGTAGATATATCCATATGTTAAGCTTATTTTCATTAATTGTAAATGAGTGAACGCTTTCAGATATTTGCAAATTATTGGTGTTATTGAAGCACATGTTGCTAATTTCCTTATTTATCTGAAGAACCCTATTTAACTGGCAGCCTAACTTTCCAGTTTTGCAAAAACGGTGCGCCATTCCAAAGTGACTGAAACCCTATGGCAGCAGGGTGTCCAGATGAAGGCCAAATGGGTAACCCTATCAGCTATAGCATGAGAAGTTGGTTGTTCCAAATCTGTGATATCTAGAATATTGGATCTTTACATGATCACATACTCATTCAACTCCCCCAAGAAGGCTGATTGTCCCCTAAAGACAAATGTAAGATAATGCAGAGAATCTCCATGGGTAATTGTTTGAACACTACAGCTGGAATTGCTCTCCAGTTCAGCACTGAACCGGTCTGAGGATTTGTCTCATCATATAGTGTCAGAACATTTAAAGTAAACCTACCGTCAGAGGTTTGCAAAACTTATATTTTGCAAATTATCGGTTGTAGCTACTGGGGCATGGAGTAGCCACTCCACAAGCGGCTACTCCACAACCCAGTGCGTCCTCGCCAGGCTCCTTTTCTCACATAAATAAAGATTATTATTATAGTGAAAGGTGATGGAGGAAGTGTCATGGTTTGGGAATGTTTTCTGCAGCATGCGTTGGACTTCTCCTAAAGCTACATGGCAGAGTGAAAGTGTCAATCAGAACCTTCTTCAACTAACACGTGGTTCCTTCCTTGTATTCACCGCTCAATCAGCCAGAAATTTTCTTGCAGGACAATGCCCCCTGTCACACAGCGAAACGGGTAAAGCAGTTCCTTAAAAAATTATAATTCTTCTTTGTGCTTCAGTCATTGCTGAACATCAAATGTTGATCAATGGTGATTACATTATTTCCTGAAAAAATCAAGTGATTATACATCGTTCTCTAATTTTGACCTCCAGTGAATGTCTGACTATGTGATTTTAGGAAGACTGCTTTGATTTTATTGGCAATACAATAATATAAGTTTATTTTAACCCCCAAATAAGTTTTTATTAAACTTACAGGTATTATTATACTATTAAGCTGAGAGTAACGTCACAAGATTCATCATTAACTATGAGTTGTTGTATTATTAGAGTAACTATTATTGTCGCAGGACGCGGTGTTCATTGTATGTACACACAAGTATGGGGAAGTAAGGCACAAGTCACTTGTGACCTAGAACTGCAAAGAGATGATTGTTGCTTTATGCAACACAGATTATATGATAAGAGACCTGAATCAACACGGCAAGATCACTTTGCAGCTACTCCATAATCCAAATTTTTTCCTAGATGCCTCCAGCACTGGCAGATACACTTATTCTATCAGTTGTAAAGTGTTCTTTCTTTGCTTAGGAGTCCAGTGGGTGGTTCTTCTGAAGTCCTACTCTACTTCCAATGCATCATTCCAAGGATACATTTTGTGGGCTATGATTTATTTTTTGACAAAGGGCTGATAATTTTAGTTGTCCAGATTGCAGGAGACTTGGACCAATAGTTTGCAACTGTAACCTCTTGGATGCCACATTCCTATGTAGGACTGTCTGATGTTAAGCCACTTACACTTCTACACATGTTTCTAATGCGTGGGACTGGCTTTTGACTTTAAATTCATTGGGGGTCATTTACTAAGGGCCCGATTTGCGTTTTCCCGACATGTTACCCAAATATTTCCGATTTGGGCCGATTTCCCCTGAATTGCCCCCGGATTTTGGCGCACGCGATCGGGTTGTGGCGCATCGGCGCCGGCATGCGCCAACGGAAATCGGGGGGGGGGCATGGCCGAACAAAAACCCGACGTATTCGGAAAACCCGCCGCATTTAAAAACCGAAAATGTGTCGCTTGGGACACGCTTACCTTCACTTGGTCCAGCTCGGTGTATTCAAATACGTTCAAATGCTTTTCAGCGCAGCAGCGCCACCTGGTGGGCGGCAGAGGAATTACCTTGATGAATCCCGGCCGGACCCGAATCCACCGCAGAGAACGCGCCGCTGGATCGCGAACGGACCGGGTAAGTAAATCTGCCCCATTGTATTCAATGGGTTTTGTCAGACATGCATTTTATCTCATGTGTGAAAAAACGCCCATACAAGCGCCCACGAGGACACATCAAAAAAACATTTCACAGTGGGTACGGAAAGTATTCAGACCCCTTCAATATTTGTTTCATTGCAGCCAATTGGTAAGATAAAAAAAGTAATTTTTTTGCTCATTAATGTACACACAGCACCCCATCTTGAAGAACAATAACAGAAATGTGAATATTTTTGCTAATTTATTAAACGAAACAAAATTAATATCACATGGTCATAAGTATTTAGCCCCTTTGCTGTGACACTCAAATTTAACTCACATTTTTGTCCATTTCCTTCTGATCCTCCTTGAGATGGCTCTACTCCTCTGTTGGAGTTCAGCTGTGTTTAATCAAACTGACTGGTTTTGATTAGGAAAGGCATACACCTATATAAGACCTCACAGCTCACAGTAAATGTCAGAGTACATGAAAATCATGAGGTCTAAGGAACTGCCCAAGGAGTTCAGAGACAGAATAGTGGTAAGGCACAGATCTGTCCAAGGTTACAAAAGAATTCCTGCAGAACTCAAGGTTCTTAAGAGCCCAGTGCCTCCATAATGCTTAAATGAAAGAAGTTTGGGATTACCACAACTCTTCCTTGACCTGTCCGTCCACTTAAACTAAGCAATAGATCGAGAATAGTCTTGGTAAGAGTCAACTCACTGCAGCCCTCCACCATTTGGGGCTTTATGGCAAAATGTGCAGACAAAGGCCTCTCCTCAGTGCAAGACATATGAAAGCTGCATACAATGTGCAAAAAAACACATAAGTCCCTCCCGGACTATGAGAAATAAGATTCTCTGGTCTGATGAGATGAGAATTGAACTTTTTGGTGTTAATTCTAAGCGTTATGTGTGGAGAAAACCAGGCGCCACTCATCACCTGCCAAATACAATCCCAACAGTGACACATGGTGGTGGCAGAATCATGCTATGGGGGCTGGAACAGGACAACTGGTTATAATTGAAGGAAAGATGAGTGTGGCCAAGTACAGAGATATCCTGGATGAAAACCTCTTCTAGAGCTCTGGACCTCAGACTGGGTCGAAGGTTCACCTTCCAACAATATAATGACCCTAAGCACACAGATAAAATAACAAAGCAGAGGCTTCAGAACATCTCTATGACCATTCCTGACTGGCCAGAGCCCAGATCTAAACCCAATGGAGCATCTCTGGAGAGACTTAAAATGGCTTCCGCCAACGTTCACCATCCAACCTGCCTGGAGAGGATCTGCAAGCAAGAATGGCAGAAGATCCTAAATCCAGGTGCAGAGTGTACATTAATGAGCAAATAAAACTTTTTTGATCTTACCAATTGCTGCAATGAATCAAAGAGTGAAAATTTAAAGGGGTCTGAATGATTTCTGTACCCACATGATTTCTTTTTACACACATTGCATGTGCTTGGTAAACACAGTAAAAACTCATCAAAATGGGGGCATGAAAGAACCCTAGGGGCAGCTGCCCAGCTCGGTTGCAGTGCGGTAAGACATTGCTTGCTCAACACACTGTAACTGGGTGCTATAAATTTTATGGGCCTTGATATAAACGCAAATTGTGTGGTCCTATCACACGCCCTGCAATATTGCCTATTGTAATGAATGGGGCCGTATGCTACATGTAAATACAGCAGTATATACGGGGCCATTTTCATTCGTTCATGTGCATGAGGCCTTAAAGTGAGAAATTTTGATTTACGGACCCTTGATGCCTGGTCCACAGTTCGGCCACTTTCACATGAGCGTTACAGAATTTCATCAGAACTCAATCTGGGTTTGTCCTGCACAGACAACGTACATAAAATGTGTGTGAAAGCAGACTGGTGTGTTTTCGATCCATCTCCTTAGACCTTAACAGGTGCTTTTCAAGCATGGGACCGCCCCTCCAAAAAAATCAGTGTTTAATGCCGATCATGCATGTCAGAAACACATGCAGAACATACATGTGAAAAATGGGTTTTAATTAGTACATAGCTATATAAACTGGAGGAGTAAGAGGGTTAATATGTTCCCCCTGACAATTAGTTCTGTTGGGGGATATAAGGCTACATTCTGTGGCCTACAAATTGTGGCTGTATATATGTCCCCTGTAGGCCGGAAATAAGTGCACGGAGCAGTATGGAGCGGTACGCTGCCGCACACGTGCGGCACCATACCGCTCCGTACCCGGGGAAAAAATAGGACATGTCCTATCTTTCCCCCTTATTACAGTGCCGTGCGCCATGTATCTCTATGGAGAGGGGCGGGGGTGAGCAACCCTCCTCCTCTCCTGTGCGCCGTTGTGGTCACACGTTAGTGTGAATATAGCCTTAAAGGAAACCATTTCAAATGGTCGGTGTAAGCTGTAAACACCGAGCTGTAAACACCGAGCTACCGAGCTTAGTTTCGTTAGTGTTAACACTTTTTAAACTTTATAGCAGAAGCTGCTTCGGCGCTGCGCGTGACCATGCGCGCGCAACGCCTGCGGCATTTCCTATGTAGGCGCGCACACGATCGTGCGCACGCAGCGCCGAAGCAGTTTCTGCTATAAAGTTTAAAAAGTGTTAAAACCGCGATACCGCGGTTTATAACACTAACGAAACTAAGCACCGGCACCAGCTCACCCTGAGCTGGTGCTCGGTGTTTACAGCTTACACCGACCATTTGAAATGGTAGGTTTCCTTTAAACAGGTTTTGTGAACTAAAAATCTAGATTAAAAAATCCATAGAATAGGTCCTCAATTGGGGGGGGGGGGGGTCCAACAACCAGCAGCACCACAGAGCAACTGTTCTCCGCAGAATGGGAAATGAAGCGGACTAGATAAATGCAAGCAACTACACTGAGAATAGCCCTGTATTCTTCATTTGTTTTTTTACAGTGTATTTTTCAGGGATGGGTTCAAATTCTTGATAAAACCCAAGAATTCTCTGCTTTTGCATGGTGCACCCATATGACACTGAATACATAACAGTGTATCACATGTTTAGTTACTCTTTTCTTTTTCCTTGTAGCTCCAGCATTCATTGACAAGATGTCCACGGTAACATTTGCTCCCCGGGCAGAAGTCATCGAAGTCAATGGGTGAGTGATCCGTTCCAATAATTATTAAACATTATTTTTGCTAAGCATTAACATTTAATCATAAAGGGGCTATGGAATGGAAACACATGAAGTCACTATGGAGCTATACACACTCCACTGCCTTCTCTTGGGGCTGTATTACAGAGATATTACTGTAGAAGGAATGCTTTAGCATTGTATAAGCCCTGAAGTCCTGGAGATCTGAGTGGGAAGTTCAAATTAAAGAAAAGAATAATCTTAGATCTGTGGCAGATTGAAGAGCATGATATAGCATGTGATAGACTCAGATATGGAGGTGCAGCACTCTGCAGAGCCTTGTGGATGAGGGAGATTTGTCATATGTCCATACAGGGTGGAACTTCTGTTGCCAGGGATATATGAGATATTTCCTCTATTCTAGGAGCCTTAACATTGGATCCCTGGCACCTAGAATCTTAGGTTTGTTTTCCTATGAAAGGAGAATCTGGTGTAGAAATATACACTTTGCAGATGCCCTGCCAGATATTTCAGGAGTCCTAAGCCTATGTACTATTAGCGCCAGAGGGGCGAAGATTTCATCATATGTTTATTGTATGATAAATCTCCCCCATTGTCTCTTACTTTGGATATCCTCATTATCCCTTGCATTAGGTTGTATAAAGGGAACTTATGCTTTCACACTGTCAGGCAGTCCTTCACTAATAGTCCTTCTGTTGTGAAAGGTGCACTATTGAATAATTACTTGTTTCCTTTCAGGGGTTGTCCAGTCACAACACGTTATCCCTATCCACAGAATAAGGGATAACCTGTATATCAAGGGGGTTCCAGTAGTGTAACATCCAAGGATCACAAGAATATGGGTCTGTTTTATCCCAGTTCTACCCCAAACGAATGGAGCGGCAGGTTAGACATGTGTGCTACTATCCAATACCAAAGAACTGAATAAAGCAGCAAGGAGCAGGTGCGACCGGCTGCTCTTTTAATTTGGGGTACAACGGACTTCCATTCTATGGATCCGTAAGGATCCCTCCATTGGGACCCCCACTTAACAGCAAGTTATCCCCTATCCTGTGGAAAGAGGAAAACATTTTTTTTCATGTGAGTGGCTGGACTACCCCTTTATATAGGACTTGTCATCTCTTCGACTTGTATATGCAACACCCCTGCCAATACATGGTCAGAGCGGTAGTTGCGAACAGTGCCCTTTCCAGGTAAGGAGCTGACAGAGGGAGTTGCGAACCCTTCAGGAAGGTTCTAGACTTGCTCATCAGGGGTTAACAGCGGTAGATCCTGCCTGTGCAGGCAAGGGTTAACTATGTTAAAGTTATCATCCAATTATATTCCTTCAAGTGAAATGGAGTGTGATTGGAGAGCGAGCCACCACCTGACCAGGGAATAACAAAACCCCTTGACAGGAAGGGGGAAGGTCTCTTATGCCTGAGCCTTGCGTCTGAGCACATGCTCTCACCACATGAGCAGCTCTTAGGCCCCAGCTCTCCGTAGAGAGCACACCTTGCTGATTGTCAGTGACCAGAGATACCGTGTGACACACACCTTTAGTGCTACACACAGAACACCCAGGACAAAGCTGCAGCTTCCATATCTGGACAAAGCTCCGGAATCTCCAACAATCCGGCATCTGTAAGCAAGATTGTTTGTCCCGTTTCCTGCAGTTGTTCTAATAAAGAACCGTGAGTTATTTTGCACAACGTTGCCTCCGTCTTTTCCCTGGATACGGCTGTAACACCAAGGGCACCCCATTCATTACCCAGTGACATATATTACAGACATTAAGGGGTTGCCCCAGGGAGATTCAGCCTCTCCCTCCATCTTTCTTGCACACACCACCTGCTGGAGACCTGCCAGGCTGTAGGACATCCCTCCGGTCACGATACCAAGCACCGTGACCACAGCGTGCCTAGTCTGCAACCACTAGCCACTCTGGTATTCCGGGCCCCGGCTGTCTCCAGGCCCCAAGAAAAGGATATGCCCCGGTGGGGGATGTTGCATATATTTTGGTAAATAATTGTATTATAACAATTCTGGATTACCTTTTCTTAGTTGTGCCGTTCCTTTGTCAGTCCACAGTAATTTATGAATAGCTGGTCAAGTGGGTGTGACCAATTCACAGTCAGCACTAAATGGAGCGGGAAAAATATTTTAAAAAAAAAAAATCCTCTACCCTTTGTAGATTCCTATCTTTTATTTTTTGCTGTAATGTTATGTTTTATTTATTGTGTAGAAAGGCAGAAAAGCCCATAGAGAAATATGTCTTATTATCCTAGGAATCTGCTCAGAAAAAGCAATCACCTGATGTAAAATTCCAGGGAAGTTTAACCTTTTGGATTTCTTAACTATGTTAGATGTTCACGTGAAATGAGTCACTGGATTTCTACTGACATATTTCTCATAGTAATTGACTCACAGGGTGGCTGTAACGGCTTAGCAACTCAAGGATTAACATTATTATTATCTCATTTAATAATAGATGTATTTCCAGCACACTCATTAGCATATAGGGACAGTTTCATAATACAATTCAACCTTTCCCATGATGGATTCAAACATAGGAAACAGTGTAGTGGCGTTGGTTATGCAGCACAAGGAAGTAAAATGACAAAGTCAGCTCTGCTACATATTGTCACCTACAAAGTCAGCCCTGCTACATATTGTCACTAGAGATGAGCGAACATACTCGTCCGAGCTTGATGCTCGATCGAGCATTAGCGTACTCGTAACTGCTTGTTGCTCGGACGAGTATTTCGCCCGCTCGAGAAAATGGCAGCTCCCGCCGTTTTGCTTTTTGGCGGCCAGAAACAGAGCCAATCACAAGCCAGGAGACTCTGCACTCCACCCAGCATGACGTGGTACCCTTACACGTCGATAGCAGTGGTTGGCTGGCCAGATCAGGTGACCCTGGGATAGACTAGCCGCTGCCCGCGCTGCTCGGATCATTCTCTGTCTGGATGCCGCTAGGGAGAGAGCTGCTGCTGGTCAGGGAAAGCGTTAGGGTGTTCTATTAGCTTACTGTTAGGCAGGAGTGATTCTCAAAGAACCCAACAGCCCTTCTTAGGGCTACAATAACGTTATATTTTTTTTTTTATTTGCTTGTGGCTGGGCTTGCTGGCACTAGTAGTGCAGCTAGTACCATATTGTGAGGAATTAGCAGGGGGACTTGCTACCGTTGTGTTTAGCTCTTAGTGACACACATATCCACCTCAAACACCAAAGTGGGAAAATTTATTAGGGGTTTGATTTCAATTAGGCACAGTCTGCCAGTTTCTTTTTATTTTACGTTTATTTTTTTCATAACTCAGTGTCATCTCATCTGGCATAGTAGTGTGCTTTAATACTTGGCTAGAAAATAGCCATAGGAGAATCCAAACGGCTTACTTACGCCTACAGTAGCGTTATATATATTTGATTTCTGGTTGATCTGCTGGTGGCTGTAGTTGCTGCAGTGCATCTACTAGCAAATTGTGAGCTATTTGGAGTGAGACTTGCGACCACTGTGTTTTGCGCTTAGTGACGCACATATCCATCGCAAAGACGGAAGTGGGAAAATTTATTAGGGCCCGGGGTTGGATTTCAATTAGGCACAGTCTGCCATTTCCTTTTTTATTTTACGTTTATTTTTTTCATAACTCAGCGTCATCTCATCTGGCATAGTAGTGTGCTTTAATACTTGGCTAGAAAATAGCCATAGGAGAATCCAAACGGCTTACTTACGCCTACAGTAGCGTTATATATATTTGATTTCTGGTTGATCTGCTGGTGGCTGTAGTTGCTGCAGTGCATCTACTAGCAAATTGTGAGCAATTTGGAGTGAGACTTGCGACCACTGTGTTTTGCGCTTAGTGACGCACATATCCATCGCAAAGACCGAAGTGGGAAAATTTATTAGGGCCCGGGGTTGGATTTCAATTAGGCACAGTCTGCCATTTCCTTTTTTATTTTACGTTTATTTTTTTCATAACTCAGCGTCATCTCATCTGGCATAGTAGTGTGCTTTAATACTTGGCTAGAAAATAGCCATAGCAATAGGATAGCATTGTTTGGTTTTAAAAACTAAAAAACACACAAAAAAAAAAAAACACAAAAAAAAGTTAAAAAAAAAATTAAAGTTATAACTCTCATTTTCAAAATGTTTAACCTAGGGGTAGAGGACGAGGGCGGGGACGTGGGCGTCCAACTACTGCAGGGGTCAGAGGCCGTGGTCCTGGGCGGGGTGAGACACCACCTGCTTATGAGGGAGCAGGGGAACGCCGCAGAGCTACACTCCCTAGGTTCATGTCTGAAGTTACTGGGACTCGTGGTAGAGCACTGTTGAGGCCAGAACAGTGCGAACAGGTGATGTCGTGGATTGCCGACAATGCTTCGAGCAATTTGTCCACCAGTCAGTCTTCCACGCAGTCCACCCATGTCACCGAAATCGGCACTCCTCCAGCTCCTGCACCTCAGCCTCCTCCCCCCCAGTCTGCCCCCTCCCAGCAAAATTTGCCATTTGAACCGGCATACTCTGAGGAACTGTTTTCTGGACCCTTCCCACAGTCACAAACCACTTGTCCGGTTGCTGATGAGCAATTTTCCGATGCCCAGGTTTTCCACCAGTCGCAGTCTGTGGGTGATGATGACCTTGTTGACGTACTGGAAGAAGTGTGTAAAGAGGTGTCCGACGATGAGGAGACACGGTTGTCAGACACTGGGGAAGTTGTTGTCAGGGCAGGAAGTCCGAGGGGGGAGCAGACTGAGGGATCGGAGGATGATGAGGTGACAGACCCAAGCTGGGTTGAGAGGCCGGGTGAACACAGTGCTTCTGAGACGGAGGAGAGTCCTCGACCAGAACAGGTTGGAAGAGGCAGTGGTGGGGCCAGACGGAGAGGCAGGGCCAGAGCTGGTGCATCAGCGCCAAATGTGTCAACTAGTGAAGCTCCCGTGGCGAGGGCTCCTGCGGCGAGGGCTAGATTTTCAGAAGTCTGGAGGTTCTTTAAGGAAACACCGGATGACCGACGGACTGTGGTGTGCCACATTTGCCAAACCAGGATCAGCAGGGGTTCCACCACTAATAGCTTAACTACCACCAGTATGCGCAGGCATATGAATGCTAAACACCCCACTCAGTGGCAACAAGCGCGTTCACCTCCGGCCGTGCACACCACTGCTCCTTCCCCTGTGTCAGCTGATAGTCAGCCCCCTGCCCAGGACCCTGCCACAAAAACCCCATCGTCGCCTCCACGATCCTCCACAGCATCCACCAGCGTTCAGCTCTCCATACCCCAGACGCTGGAGCGGAAACGCAAATATAGTGCAACCCACCCGCACGCCCAAGCCCTTAATGTGCACATCTCCAGATTGCTAAGCCTGGAGATGCTGCCCTATAGGCTAGTAGAGACCGAGGCCTTTCGCAGCCTCATGGCGGCGGCCGCCCCTCGGTATTCGGTACCCAGCCGCCACTACTTTTCCCGATGTGCCGTCCCAGCCCTGCACCAGCACGTGTCAGACAACATAATCCGTGCCCTGACCAACGCCGTTTCTGACAAGGTCCACCTGACCACGGACACGTGGACGAGTGCTGCCGGGCAGGGCCACTATATATCGCTGACGGCACATTGGGTTAACTTGGTGGAGGCTGGGACCGAGTCTGACCCTGCGGCTGGTCATATACTGCCGACGCCGAGGATTGCGGGGCCTACCTCGGTCCAGGTGTTTCAGGCCTACTATGCCTCCTCCTCCTCCCACCCCTCCTCCACCTCCTCCTCCTCCGAATTACCATCCGTGGGCATGGCGCCATCAGTCGGTAGCTCTAGGCACAGCAGCAGTGCCGTCGCTAAGCGACAGCAGGCGGTGCTCAAACTTCTGAGCCTAGGTGATAAAAGGCACACCGCCCAAGAGCTATTACAGGGCATTCCACATCAAACTTGTTAACTTTGTCGCCACCGTGCTGTGTAAGCCACAAAATATACTGGAAAACTTTTTTCATTTACGGATATTATTTCAGCGCTTCTTGCACAGATGTTTACATTCCCCTCACCCGCCATATCCCAAACTTATAAGAACGCTACTACACTTGATCTTATACAAAAGGTTCTTAGAAGTGCTGTTTGGGGAGTAGCCTAGAGACAGGGGCTTGGATTGGCGAAAGCTCGCCTGGCAGCGGAGCGTCAGCTCCATGCCAAGATCCAACTAACATAGTTTTAACTGCAGCACCTTTAATCTACTACTAGTTCACTGCCTCCATACATGGTCCCCTTATCAAACGAGCTGTGTCAGGCAGAATTTTGGATTGTTTTCATGGCTTCCATGTTAACTTTGTCGCCACCCTGCTGTGTAATCCACAAAATATACTGGCAAACTTTTATCATGTACCGATATAATTTGAGCGCTTCTTGCTCACCTCCTTTGGTTCCTCTCTGCCACCCATTGGTTTGAAGCCTGAGTCCATTTAGGGTATGTTGCCATGACACTCTCTAGCCTGCCGCTGCTGCCGCTGCCGCTGCCTCTGCATGCCGTCCCCTATAGTGTCAGGGTCAATTATTTGATGTTTTAGATGCTATCTAGCCTCATTCGGTCACTCTGTCATGGCCATGCTGTTGCCCATAATTTTGGCATAATGGTGCGATTAAGCAGCCTCAGAGGCATCCATGCATGCTGCCCCTGCTGTTTCCTGTCCATTTCCGTGGTGTTTCCATCCTTTTCTGAGGTTCCCAGGTGTTTGGCCAAGCTTCCCTGTGCAGAGCCTTGGTCCCCTTGAAAAATGCTCGAGTCTCCCATTGACTTCAATGGGGCTCGTTACTCGAAACGAGCACTCGAGCATCGGGAAAAGTTCGTCTCGAATAACGAGTACCCGAGCATTTTAGTGCTCGCTCATCTCTAATTGTCACCTATGGTTCATACATTGAAAACAATTTACCTTCCTCACCAATCTCTTTGGTGCCACCGTCTGAGACAGCTTGGAAGCCAATTGTTGCCAACAAAGTCCCCAACACATAATAATAATTATCTTAATATTCTGCAGCGAATCCCAAATTGTAGGGTACACATACAGACAAAAAGACATTACAGAGTAATAACATGGTCAGAAGAAACTATAGGAACACGGACCCTCCCACTGGTTCTGGTGTCCCACTGGTTCTGGATACTACACGTATATATATGCAGCATCCGGTGCACAACCGTATTCAGCACATATGCAATCCGTATTTTATAAGTTCCCATAGACTTCTATGGGGCATAGGGAACTGAAATACACAAGAAAATAGGACATGCTCTATATTTTCTCAAAAACGGTATGGTACAGTAGAGCGCGCAATACGGTTATTGTAATGGACGGCCGCATGCTATCCATATATAAGGCCGTTTTCACACGGTCAAGTGCTGCAGTCTCGTTATACAAAAAGAAGTTACTGATCCTAGATTGAAGAAAGTTTTCATTATTATTATTTTTATAACTCACCATTCTGTTTGTAAAAATTGGGGAATCCGTGACAACCCCTTTGTTAAAGTGGACATATCTTTAGGTAGTGATGACATTTAAAGGGTTTGTCCTAAGTTTTTAAATTATAACAAGGTGATCAATGAGATGGGATCCCTGCAATCCAGAGAACAGGGATTCCCATTCTTACCTATGGGTGGAGAAGTCTATACTATGGGAGTGCCGGAGATAGCGGAGTTCTGTGCTCAGTTATCTACAACACTCGGATAGTCAATAAATGGTGCGGCAGGCCGCATGCTCATCCTGCTGCTCCGCCCATTAGTGAGAACGACTTCCGTGCCCTCCGAAGGTCCCGAACACTTATAAACTTGGTACAAACCCTTTAGCAAAGTGACAGATCCGCTCTCCTTTGTGCTTACATAGGGCAAGTTATACAGGCTACAAATGTACCCTACACAACATGGAAATTCTCTTTCCATATGGATGAGGTGGTAATACATCGGGGAGCAAGGTACCAGTCAGTTAAGCTTTGTTAAAAGCATTAACAATGGACAAGTCATTCAGACAAAGTCCTAATTGTGTTAGCTTAATGACAGGGACATGGTATCCCAGGTGCCAGAAATCTTGAATCTGGCGCCCTCTGCACAGGCAAACTACATATGGTGCTGTTTGCAATGTTCTTATAAATGTACCCCCATATGTTTTCTTGTACATAATATGGGTGATCAGGTCTGTGTATTACTTAAAGGAAAACTACCAGCAAAATCCAGCATGATAATCCAGGGACGTTTATTAGTAGAGCCTGAAGGTCCCTCCGTGGTGAAGCTTCACGGGCTGTTAGACTGTCTCCCTCATTCTCCTCTGATCCCTCAGCATTTTCCCTTTCCTTTTGCCTGATGTAATCTGCAGCATTGAGGGGCTCTTCAGGCTCATTAGCATAATGTTTAAAGTTGATTTTAGAAGGAAGGAGGCAATGGATAACAAATATAAGAAGATTACCACAGTCACGGTGCCTGGGTCTATGAGTACGTGTCCCTGGTTTATCATGATGGATTTTGATGCTGGATTTCCTTTAAGACTTACATCTCTATAATGCAGCCTTCACCATCAATGGTCCTCCTTGTTTGAAAATCCTTTCATACTTAGGGAACATAAACCTATTCCACATGGACACTTTTGTAGGCTGGTACACATCTTGGAGGTGATTTATCAGGGCTTCTATGACAGAAACGTGGTGAAGAAACTTTAAAACAATCACATTTGCTAGCAAACCGATTATTATTCCCTTTATGCCATCTCCAAGCCAAGGGGGTGAGGAGCGGTGTGAAGGGGTGCGGCTGGCGGGGGAGGGGAGTGTGAAAGTTTGCATCCTGCGCATAGTTCTACGCCAGGTAGGACCTGGCTTAGAAATATATACGCTGTGAGATCAGACTTCCAGATACATCAGGAGGCCTAAATGATGTATTCATCGGTGCCGGAGGGGCGGGGATTTCATTCTACACAAGTGCACAACCGCCAACTTGTGATAAATCTTCCTCCTTGCGTCCATTGGTATCTTTCAGCTAATTTGACAATACAAATACAGTGGTAGGTAGCAGTCCTGGAGATCAGTGTAACAATACCTTTCTGTATGTTGTTAGTAACGGGTCTGCGAAAAGTAACATTATAAAAACGGAAACCATACACATACCCATGGTATAAACCCGGGAGCTATACATATATCAAATCAAGAGTCGTACAGAACTTTTTCTATATGTCCACCTCCACTTTCAGATTTCAGAATGGGAGTAAGAGGGTCTTGTTAAATTGTCCTATTATGTCATATGTGTCATTGACATTACTGGCTACTGATAATGTAAAAAGCAAGAGATATTACTATAAATAATGCATGTTTCCTTCATCTTGTACAGGTTTACAAAAACAGAAGAGAAAGTGCAGATTGATGATGGGAAGAATGAAACAGATGAGCCGCCAACATGGAGCAAGTAAGTGTCGAATGATGGCAAAGAAGCTTTGACATTATAGTATACATTATATATTACATACTCACATGTATTATTATAAGAGGTCCTGGGTAACACAAGCCCAGTAAGTGATACATGGAACAAACTGAATGAGAAACATATCTATTTCAGAGCATCTCAGGTAAAGGCTTTTGTAATTATTTCTATAGACAGGAGATATAGTGAATGGCAGGTTAAAATCTAAAAGCACAAATTTTATATATTATTATAAAGATAGTAAATTGTGAGTGTTGGAGATGCATGAGTGATGTGCTTGCCCATTTCTGATGCTCCTATAGTATTGAAAAGAGCATTAGGACACATACTGGACCTGCCGCTCCATTCAATTATTAAGAATGGGACCACTGTTCTTGTGATCGGCGGGGATATGTTCTTGTGATCGGTAAGGGTCCCAGCAGTTGGATCCCACCGATCAGATTGTGGGTTGGGGATACATCCAAACTGTAAAAACTCTGTTAAACAGTACATAAAAAAGTGTTAAATCATAGATATGTCTGACTTTACCATTTCTTGATCTTCAGCAGGTTGAGGAAATTGATCGCTCCCCTGGTCATGTCATTTGGATTCAGGTAGGAGATTATGGAACTAACCTCACATTCATTAAAAGGGATTTAAAGCAGCAAGGTTCCGAAACATATTAAAAAGCTTAAAAACCATCAGGAATTGAAGAACTAATACTTACCTTTCACTTCCACCCCGTTCATTGTGGTTGCTTTTACTACGTTCGGTCTCTGTTGGTATACAGAAGCTCAACGGTGACATCCCATCGACAACGTACTCCCGTAACAGCCTTATAGAAGCCGTGACTGAAGGCTGTAGTAAGTGTGCACTATGGATACAATGGGGCAGATTTACTTACCCGGTCCGTTCGCGATCCAGCGCCGTGTTCTCTGCGCTGGATTCGGGTCCGGCCGGGATTCATCAAAGCAGTTCCTCCGCCGTCCACCAGGTGGCGCTGCTGCGCTGAAGTCCGCTGGAATGCCTCGAAATACACCGGCCTATCCAGGATGAAGGTGAGTGAAATTTTCGCGACACAATTTTTTTTTTAAATGCGGCAGTTTTTCCGAATACGTCGGGTTTTCGTTCGGCCACGCCCCCCGATTTCCGTCGCGTTCATACCAGCGCCGATGTGCCAAATTCCGATCTCGTGCGCCAAAAACCCGGGGCAATTCCGGTACAATCGGCGCAAATCGGAAATATTCGGGTAACACGTTGGAAAAACGCGAATCGGGCCCTTAGTAAATGACCCCCAATGTCATCATTGAATCTGTTTGACAACAGAGGCCACCGGTGACAGAGAGCACTGAGCTAAATCGGAGAAGAGGCGGAATGCAAGTATTAAGGTATGGATACCGGGCAAACACAGGGTCGGGGAGAGGATATGTATTGTATTCAATTTCCTGTATCTCTGGTTCTATAACTCATACAGCCATAAAATGAGATCCTTTAATATGACACAAAAAGCTTATTTCTAGGTACAAGGAAGGACATTTTATACCCTACTTGAGGGGACTAGTAGTTTAGTGGGGTAAAACCTGGTCACATGTTCTCTTTAAGAGCACATTTTGGATAAATCAATGCCCTTCTACGTCCCCTCACACCCAAATGGCATGGAGGTGGCGTATTCATTTTTTAATCACAAATTTTTGCACTGCGCAGTGATTATTTCACTTCTTCTATGCCAGAAACTGGTGTAGAAGCTGTGATGAATCTCCCCCTGTATTTCTGACCTGTTTTGGATTATGTAAATTTCTGTCCTCTTCATTGAACTCTTCATTCTACATTTGTGTTTCTCTCTGATCTGAGTTATATCTGATAAGTGAAGAAAAGACAAACATAAACGTTGAGTTACACATTTAACATAAGTCATATCATAATTTCCCCTCAAGTAAGTTCAATGCCGACAAATACCAAGTAGGAGTCTGTCCTTATTCTGTGTTCAGTTTCAGCCACACTGAACAACATTTTGCCGGTGAGGGAGACATTTCCATTTACTAAACACATAAGTGTAGACCTAGGCGGAGCAGGGATTTCCGTGACACCACGTCAGAACAGTAATCAGAGGACAATAAAATGGCCAATATTGATGTTTTTAAAGTACTGACTGACATCACTGTCTGCGATTTTTTCACTTTAGAACTATGACTATAAACTGCCCATATATTGGAAATATATCAAGAAAATGTGAAACTTTAGATTTATACAGCCAACTCTGACAATCCATTTAATCCTTGTTCACAAAAGTGATAATAGAAGCTTGAACCTCGTAGCAGTATATAGTATGTGGACTGAATTTGAGGACTCTGTTCTTAACATTCTATCTTTTTTTCTATTATAGGGTGTTTGGGGTTATCCTTATCTTTGTGGATTTTGTGTTTGTAATTGTGGATTTCTCTGTTGTGGACAAGAGCAAAGAGACAGCATCGATCGTATCCGGCATTTCCTTAGCTATTTCCATCTTCTTCCTGGTGGATGTCCTGCTGCATGTCTTTGTGGAAGGGTATGTGACAACTGTCAGTAATAATGTTATGCCTAACCTTGACCAGTTCAGTTGTGACTATACTCAGATCACAGAATGATCATGTAGCAATTTGATGAGAATAATGTATAGATTCTCATTATTTAGCTAAAGCATCAATGCAAGAAGCTCAACTTGTGTTTCTGTCGCAGCCGCAGTTTGTACTTCAGAGCTGCTCTTCCCACTTCAATTGGAGATTTCAGAATGAAGCGCGGTCAAATAGTTTACAACTCACCTTCTGAATAGATACGTACTTACTGCTCAGTGTCGAGTATGCATTTGTATAACGGTGAGAGTGGGACAATTGTACTACCAGATGGAGACTCTTTGGAAATCTGCCATGAAAATCAAGCAGGATAAACCAGGGGCACTTACTCATAGATCCTACACAGTGTACCAGCCTGTTATGCCATAGCACTGAGGGACTCTAGAAATGCCCCTTCCTCCTAGAGCATTTCTGGCTCATTGGCATAATTTTAAAAGTTGCTTTTAAAAGGAAGGAAGCCATATATAACAAATATAAGACGATTACCACAGTCATGCTGCCTGGATCTATGAGTAGGTGCCCCTGGTTTATCATGATTGTTTTTAATGATACATATCCTTTAAATTGACCATTTAAAGCGTAATTCTAAAGCTTTAGTGATCTTACCGAATTATTATGTATGGTTCCCCCTTCGAAAACGAACAGAAAGATGCATACTTTGTGCTGCTCGTCCTTTTCTTTCCAAAGTTATGGCATTTTCTGTTCTGAAAGTGTTTGACAAGAATATTTCTCACCAGAGGTGAAGTGGGCGGAGACTAATATCTGTCAGTCTATGCCCTCAAGCTGAGGCCAGTTAGCTTGCCCAGAGATCCCATGATGCCTATGTTCTCTCTCAAAGTAATTTAGCATTAAATCCAATTAGTTTTCCACAAGTAAATCTCCTGAACACTGAACAGTGCACATACAGGATGTATATGGTTACAGCCTGGCAGCTTCCATCACATGGAGGAGCAGGGAATATGTAATACGTGGGAGAAATCATAAGTAACCCAGTTACATGCAGTCTATAGCCTGTGTTCTGTGTGAGCACTAAGGGTTAATAGCTTATCTGGACAGAGCTGATACTGCCGATGACAAGGTGGAGGAAGTGAGAAGAGCAGAGACAGACAGAAAAACTTCTGTAGAATCACAGACTGGGATGGAGGGACCGATAGGGATCAGGGAGATCTTGTACCTCACTATTCTAAGCAGGAGACATCTGCATTTACACATCCAGCTCTGCTGCATTCACTGTTCAGAACACCTTCAGCCCTGCTAAGTTCACTGAAACATGGCCTCCACCTCTGTGAGCAGGGTGCAGAAGCTCCTCCCCTCTCATGAATCCGTAGTTTGTTTACACTTTGTTTCTGTGACGGATTCCAGGGCTTATCAGCACATGGACAGGAGGCAGCCATTGCAGCAGTAAGGTAATCTGAGGGCTATATCAAGGAAACTACTGAATATAGGTAATAAAGATAATAGGTAAAGTTGTTTTACATCCCAAGAGATATTCATTTGTGAAAAATAAAATAAACCTTTACAGTTGCTAATTAAATTAACAACATTTACCAGATATCTTTACACCTTTAAACCGTCCAGTGTAAATTTAAACCATCCATTCATTTTCTTGCCTTGGGGTGGAATTTTACATAAAAATATAAATACATTTTTTTTCACTTTTGGTGCATTTCAGCCACAATGCTCTCCTCAAAATTCAAGCCAATTTAAGTAAAATAAAAAATGTGGTTAAAACAACATGTGCACCTATTACTACTTTTGAATGTATCTTAAAAATCAAGATGTAAAAATTGGAGGGAAGACAGGAGAGTTTATCCTCAGACCGGTGTCATGAGATCACTATGAATTATTTAGGTGATGACCTGCAGAGACTTTTTCCATTTTCTCAAATTTCCTCATTGTGTCTGGCTCGCTGTGATCACGTATCAGGTTGTCACTAGAGATGAGCGAACATGCTCGTCCGAGCTTGATGCTCGGTCGAGCATTAGGGTACTCGAAACTGCTCGTTGCTCGGACAATACTTCGCCCGCTCGAGAAAATGGCAGCTCCCGCCGTTTTGCTTTTTGGCGGCCAGAAACAGAGCCAATCACAAGCCAGGAGACTCTGCACTCCACCCAGCATGACGTGGTACCCTTACACGTCGATAGCAGTGGTTGGCTGGCCAGATCAGGTGACCCTGGGATAGACTAGCCGCTGCCCGCGCTGCTCGGATCATTCTGTGTCTGGATGCCGCTAGGGAGAGAGCTGCTGCTGGTCAGGGAAAGCGTTAGGGTGTTCTATTAGCTTACTGTTAGGCAGGAGTGATTCTCAAAGAACCCAACAGCCCTTCTTAGGGCTACAATAACGTTCTACTTTTTTTATTTTAATTTGCATCTAGTACCATTTTGTGAGGAATTAGCAGGGGGACTTGCTACCGTTGTGTTTAGCTCTTAGTGGCACACATATCCATAGCAAAGACCGAAGTGGGAAAATTTAGTAGGGGTTGGATTTCAATTAGGCACTAACTCAGTGTCATCTCATCTGGCATAGTAGTGTGCTTTGATACTTGGCTAGAAAATAGCCATAGGAGAATACAAAGAGCTTACTTACGCATACAGTAGCGTTCTATATATTTGATTTCTGGTTGATCTGCTGGTGGCTGTACTTTCTGCAGTGCATGTACTAGCCAATTCTGAGCAATTTGTAGTGAGACTTGCGACCGCTGTGTTCTGCGCTTAGTGACGCACATATCCATAGCAAAGACCGAAGTGGGAAAATTTAGTAGGGGTTGGATTTCAATTAGGCACTAACTCAGTGTCATCTCATCTGGCATAGTAGTGTGCTTTGATACTTGGCTAGAAAATAGCCATAGGAGAATACAAAGAGCTTACTTACGCATACAGTAGCGTTCTATATATTTGTTTTCTGGTTGATCTGCTGGTGGCTGTACTTTCTGCAGTGCATGTACTAGCCAATTCTGAGCAATTTGTAGTGAGACTTGCGACCGCTGTGTTCTGCGCTTAGTGACGCACATATCCATAGCAAAGACCGAAGTGGGAAAATTTAGTAGGGGTTGGATTTCAATTAGGCACTAACTCAGTGTCATCTCATCTGGCATAGTAGTGTGCTTTGATACTTGGCTAGAAAATAGCCATAGGAGAATACAAAGAGCTTACTTACGCATACAGTAGCGTTCTATATATTTGATTTCTGGTTGATCTGCTGGTGGCTGTACTTTCTGCAGTGCATGTACTAGCCAATTCTGAGCAATTTGTAGTGAGACTTGCGACCGCTGTGTTCTGCGCTTAGTGACGCACATATCCATAGCAAAGACCGAAGTGGGAAAATTTAGTAGGGGTTGGATTTCAATTAGGCACTAACTCAGTGTCATCTCATCTGGCATAGTAGTGTGCTTTGATACTTGGCTAGAAAATAGCCATAGGAGAATACAAAGAGCTTACTTACGCATACAGTAGCGTTCTATATATTTGATTTCTGGTTGATCTGCTGGTGGCTGTACTTTCTGCAGTGCATGTACTAGCCAATTCTGAGCAATTTGTAGTGAGACTTGCGACCGCTGTGTTCTGCGCTTAGTGACGCACATATCCATAGCAAAGACCGAAGTGGGAAAATTTAGTAGGGGTTGGATTTCAATTAGGCACTAACTCAGTGTCATCTCATCTGGCATAGTAGTGTGCTTTGATACTTGGCTAGAAAATAGCCATAGGAGAATACAAAGAGCTTACTTACGCATACAGTACCTTTCTATATATTTGATTTCTGGTTGATCTGCTGGTGGCTGTACTTTCTGCAGTGCATGTACAAGCCAATTCTGAGCAATTTGTAGTGAGACTTGCGACCGCTGTGTTCTGCGCTTAGTGACGCACATATCCATAGCAAAGACCGAAGTGGGAAAATTTAGTAGGGGTTGGATTTCAATTAGGCACTAACTCAGTGTCATCTCATCTGGCATAGTAGTGTGCTTTGATACTTGGCTAGAAAATAGCCATAGGAGAATACAAAGAGCTTACTTACGCATACAGTAGCGTTCTATATATTTGATTTCTGGTTGATCTGCTGGTGGCTGTACTTTCTGCAGTGCATGTACTAGCCAATTCTGAGCAATTTGTAGTGAGACTTGCGACCGCTGTGTTCTGCGCTTAGTGACGCACATATCCATAGCAAAGACCGAAGTGGGAAAATTTAGTAGGGGTTGGATTTCAATTAGGCACTAACTCAGTGTCATCTCATCTGGCATAGTAGTGTGCTTTGATACTTGGCTAGAAAATAGCCATAGGAGAATACAAAGAGCTTACTTACGCCTACAGTAGCGTTCTATATATTTGATTTCTGGTTGATCTGCTGGTGGCTGTACTTTCTGCAGTGCATGTACTAGCCAATTCTGAGCAATTTGTAGTGAGACTTGCGACCGCTGTGTTCTGCGCTTAGTGACGCACATATCCATAGCATAGACCGAAGTGGGAAAATTTAGTAGGGGTTGGATTTCAATTAGGCACTAACTCAGTGTCATCTCATCTGGCATAGTAGTGTGCTTTGATACTTGGCTAGAAAATAGCCATAGGAGAATACAAAGAGCTTACTTACGCCTACAGTAGCGTTCTATATATTTGATTTCTGGTTGATCTGCTGGTGGCTGTACTTTCTGCAGTGCATGTACTAGCCAATTCTGAGCAATTTGTAGTGAGACTTGCGACCGCTGTGTTCTGCGCTTAGTGACGCACATATCCATAGCAAAGACCGAAGTGGGAAAATTTAGTAGGGGTTGGATTTCAATTAGGCACTAACTCAGTGTCATCTCATCTGGCATAGTAGTGTGCTTTGATACTTGGCTAGAAAATAGCCATAGCAATAGGATAGCATTGTTTGGTTTTAAAAACTCAAAAAAAAACAAAAAACACAAAAAAAAACAAAAAACACAAAAAAAAACAAAAAAAAGTTAAAAAAAAAATAAAGTTATAACTCTCATTTTAAAAATGTTTAACCCGAGGGCTAGGGGTAGAGGACGAGGGCGGGGACGTGGGCGTCCAACTACTGCAGGGGTCAGAGGCCGTGGTCCTGGGCGGGGTGAGACACCACCTGCTGATGAGGGAGCAGGGGAACGCCGCAGAGCTACACTCCCTAGGTTCATGTCTGAAGTTACTGGGACTCGTGGTAGAGCACTGTTGAGGCCAGAACAGTGCGAACAGGTGGTGTCGTGGATTGCTGACAATGCTTCGAGCAATTTGTCCACCACCAGTCAGTCTTCCACGCAGTCCACCCATGTCACCGAAATCGCCACTCCTCCAGCTCCTGCACCTCAGCCTCCTCCCCCCCAGTCTGCCCCCTCCCAGGAAAATTTGGCATTTGAACCGGCATACTCTGAGGAACTGTTTTCTGGACCCTTCCCACAGTCACAAACCACTTGTCCGGTTGCTGCTGAGCAATTTTCCGATGCCCAGGTTTTCCACCAGTCACAGTCTGTGGGTGATGATGACCTTCTTGACGTAGTGGAAGTGTGTAAAGAGGTGTCCGACGATGAGGAGACACGGTTGTCAGACAGTGGGGAAGTTGTTGTCAGGGCAGGAAGTCCGAGGGGGGAGCAGACTGAGGGATCGGAGGATGATGAGGTGACAGACCCAAGCTGGGTTGAGAGGCCGGGTGAACACAGTGCTTCTGAGACGGAGGAGAGTCCTCGACCAGAACAGGTTGGAAGAGGCAGTGGTGGGGCCAGACGGAGAGGCAGGGCCAGAGCTGGTGCATCAGCGCCAAATGTGTCAACTAGTGAAGCTCCCGTGGCGAGGGCTCTTGCGGCGAGGGCTAAATCTTCAGAAGTCTGGAGGTTCTTTAAGGAAACACCGGATGACCGACGGACTGTGGTGTGCAACATTTGTCAAACCAGGCTCAGCAGGGGTTCCACCACTACTAGCTTAACTACCACCAGTATGCGCAGGCATATGAATGCTAAACACCCCACTCAGTGGCAACAAGCCCGTTCACCTCCGGCCGTGCACACCACTGCTCCTTCCCCTGTGTCAGCTGCTAGTCAGCCCCCTGCCCAGGACCCTGCCACAAAAACCCCATCGTCGCCTCCACGATCCTCCACAGCATCCACCAGCGTTCAGCTCTCCATACCCCAGACGCTGGAGCGGAAACGCAAATATAGTGCAACCCACCCGCACGCCCAAGCCCTTAATGTGCACATCTCCAGATTGCTTAGCCTGGAGATGCTGCCCTATAGGCTAGTAGAGACCGAGGCCTTTCGCAACCTCATGGCGGCGGCCGCCCCTCGGTATTCGGTCCCCAGCCGCCACTACTTTTCCCGATGTGCCGTCCCAGCCCTGCACCAGCACGTGTCAGACAACATCATCCGTGCCCTGACCAACGCCGTTTCTGACAAGGTCCACCTGACCACGGACACGTGGACGAGTGCTGCCGGGCAGGGCCACTATATATCGCTGACGGCACATTGGGTTAACTTGGTGGAGGCTGGGACCGAGTCTGACCCTGGGGCTGCTCATATACTGCCGACGCCGAGGATTGCGGGGCCTACCTCGGTCCAGGTGTTTCAGGCCTACTATGCCTCCTCCTCCTCCCACCCCTCCTCCACCTCCTCCTCCGAACTACCATCCGTGGGCACGGCGCCATTAGTCGGTAGCTCTAGGCACAGCAGCAGTGCCGTCGCTAAGCGACAGCAGGCGGTGCTCAAACTGCTGAGCCTAGGCGACAAAAGGCACACCGCCCAAGAGCTATTACAGGGCATCACGGCGCAGACTGATCTGTGGCTGGCACCGCTGAACCTCAAGCCGGGAATGGTTGTGTGTGACAACGGCCGTAACCTGGTGGCGGCTCTGCAACTCGGCAGACTGACACATGTGCCATGCCTGGCCCATGTGTTAAATCTGATAGTTCAGCGTTTCCTCAAGACATACCCCAATCTGTCTGATTTGCTCACGAAGGTGCGCCGCATCTGTGCGCATTTCAGGAAGTCCAGCCCAGATGCTGCCACTCTCAGGGCAGCGCAGCGCCGCCTCCAACTGCCCGCTCACCGACTGTTGTGCGACGTGCCCACGAGGTGGAATTCAACACTGACCATGTTATCCAGAGTTTACCAGCAGCGCAGAGCGATTGTAGACTGCCAGATGTCAACTTCCACCAGAACTGGTAGTCAGGTCAGTCAGCTTCCTCAAGTCTACAATGAGGAGTGGACGTGGATGTCTGATATCTGTCAGGTGCTGAGTAACTTTGAGGAGTCAACACAGATGGTCAGTGGCGATGCCGCCATCATCAGCCTCACCATCCCGCTGCTTGGCCTGTTGAAAAACTCTCTGGTCAGCATGAAGTCGGAAGCTTTGCGCTCGTCACAAGAGACAGGGGAAGAATATTCCCTTGTTGATAGCCAAAGCACCCTCAGGTCTGTTTCTCAGCGCATATCGGAGGAGGTGGAGGTGGAGGAGGATGAGGAGGAAGAGGAGGAGAATGTTGGCGAGACACAAGAGGGGACCATTGTTGAGTCCTTTACTGTTCAGCGTGTATGGGCAGAAGAAGAGGAGTTGGAGGAGTTGGAGGAGGAGGAAATGGACAGTCAGGCCAGTGAGGGGAGTGAATTCTTACGCGTTGGTACTCTGGCGCATATGGCAGATTTCATGCTAGGCTGCCTATCCCGTGACCCTCGCGTTCAAAGAATTTATTCCAGCACCGATTACTGGGTGTTCACTCTCCTGGACCCACGGTACAAGCAAAATCTTTCCACTCTCATCCCTGCAGAGGAAAGGAGTGTGAGAATGCATGAATACCAGCAGGCCCTGGTGCACAAGCTGAAACAGTATTTCCCTTCTGACAGCGCTAGCGGCAGAGTGCGTAGTTCTGCGGGACAAGTAGCGAGGGAGAGTAGGCGAGCAGGCAGCTTGTCCAGCACTGGCAAGGGTACGCTTTACAAGGCTTTTGCCAGCTTTATGTCACCCCAGCAAGACACTGTCACCTGTCCCCAGTCTCGGCAGAGTAGGGCTGATCTTTACAGAAAGATGGTGAGGGAGTACGTAGCTGACCATACCATCGTCCTAAATGATCACACAGCTCCCTACAACTACTGGGTTTCAAAGCTGGACATGTGGCACGAACTGGCGCTGTACGCCTTGGAGGTTCTTGCCTGCCCTGCCGCTAGCGTCTTGTCCGAGCGGGTTTTCAGTGCAGCTGGTGGCATCATCACCGATAAGCGTACACGCCTGTCGACTGACAGCGCTGACAGGCTGACGCTTATTAAAATGAATAAAGGCTGGATTTCTCAGAATTTCCAATCTCCACCAGGTGAAGGAAGCTCAACCTGAATAATTGATCCACTCCTCCTCCTCCTCATTTTCCTCCTTCTCCTCCTCTTTGTACAGTAAAGCAGAGGAAAATGGCTATTTTTTGACAGGGCCCACTGGCTCTTGCTATAGTACTTCATGCATTTAATTTTTCTGGAGGGCCACCTACCCGGTCCTCTGTTTGAAACAATTTTTGTGAGTGCCACATACAGGCACTCAATCTATTCCATTTTACTGCAGGGCCACCTACCTGCTCCTCTGGTTTGAAACATTTTTGGGACTGCCACATACAGGCACTCAATCTATTCCATTTTACTGGAGGGCCACCTACCTGCTCCTCTGGTTTGAAAAATTTTTGGGACTGCCACATACAGGCACTCAATCTATTCCATTTTACTGCAGGGCCACCTACCTGCTCCTCTGGTTTGAAACATTTTTGGGACTGCCACATACAGGCACTCAATCTATTCCATTTTACTGGAGGGCCACCTACCTGCTCCTCTGGTTTGAAAAATTTTTGGGACTGCCACATACAGGCACTCAATCTATTCCATTTTACTGCAGGGCCACCTACCTGCTCCTCTGGTTTGAAACATTTTTGGGACTGCCACATACAGGCACTCAATCTATTCCATTTTACTGGAGGGCCACCTACCTGCTCCTCTGGTTTGAAAAATTTTTGGGACTGCCACATACAGGCACTCAATCTATTCCATTTTACTGCAGGGCCACCTACCTGCTCCTCTGGTTTGAAACATTTTTGGGACTGCCACATACAGGCACTCAATCTATTCCATTTTACTGGAGGGCCACCTACCTGCTCCTCTGGTTTGAAACATTTTTGGGACTGCCACATACAGGCACTCAATCTATTCCATTTTACTGCAGGGCCACCTACCTGCTCCTCTGGTTTGAAACATTTTTGGGACTGCCACATACAGGCACTCAATCTATTCCATTTTACTGCAGGGCCACCTACCTGCTCCTCTGGTTTGAAAAATGTTTGGGACTGCCACATACAGGCACTATCCAAATTAAATTGTCTCCATAGCAGCCTCCACACGTTGTCTCCATTGCTACCTCCAAAAGTCGTCCATATAGCTGCCTCCATACATCGTCCCTTTATCAAACGAGGTGTGTCAGGCAGAAATTTGGGTTGTTTTCATGGATTCCACATCAAAGTTGTTAACTTTGTCGCCACCCTGCTGTATTATCCACAAAATATACTGGCAAACTTTTACCATTTAGGGATATTATTTCAGCGCTTCTTGCGCATCTGTTTACATTCCCCTCACCCGGCATATCCTAAACTTATAAGAACGCTACTACACTTGATCTTATACAAAAGGTTCTTAGAAGTGCTGTTTGGGGAGTAGCCTAGAGACAGGGGCTTGAATTGGCGAAAGCTCGCCTGGCAGCGGAGCGCCAGCTCCATGCGCATCATGCGCTTCTTGCGCATCTGTTTACATTCCCCTCACCCGCCATATCCCAAACTTATAAGAACGCTACTACACTTAACTTGGTGCAGGCTGGGACCGAGTCTGACCCTGGGGCTGGTCATATACTGCCGACGCAGAGAATTGCGGGGCCTACCTCGGTCCAGGTCTCAAAGGCCTACTATACCTCCTCCCACCCCTCCTCCACCTCCTCCTCCTCCGAATTACCATCCGTGGGCATGGCGCCATCAGTCGGTAGCTCTAGGCACAGCAGCAGTGCCGTCGCTAAGCGACAGCAGGCGGTGCTGAAACTGCTGAGCCTAGGCGATAAAAGGCACACCGCCCAAGAGCTATTACAGGGCATTCCACATCAAAGTTGTTAACTTTGTCGCCACCCTGCTGTGTAATCCACAAAATATACTTGCAAACTTTTACCATTTAGGGATATTATTTCAGCGCTTCTTGCGCATCTGTTTACATTCCCCTCACCCGCCATATCCTAAACTTATAAGAACGCTACTACACTTGATCTTATACAAAAGGTTCTTAGAAGTGCTGTTTGGGGAGTAGCCTAGAGACAGGGGCTTGGATTGGCAAAAGCTCGCCTGGCTGCAGAGCGCCAGCTCCATCCCAAGATCCAACTAACATAGTTGCAGCACCTTTAATCTACTACTAGTTCACTGCCTCCATAATAATAATAATAATAATCTTTATTTATATAGCGTCATCATATTCTGTAGCGCTTTACAAATCATAGGAAACAAATACAAATGTAATGTAACAGAGCACAACATTTGTATGGAACAACAGGAGTGAGGTCCCTGCTCGCCAGAGCTTACGGTTTATGAAGATGATGGGGTAACACGAGGTAAAAGAATATTTAATGGTCAAGCCATTCTTCTTAGGGAATAGAAAAAAATATAATAAATGGAATTGCTGTCGCTTGAACCACTCAGCCGTCATCTTATATACCAGGTCCAGGGTGAATGGGACTGCAGAGAAGTCTGGTGCCTGTTGGTTGCTGGATAACAGATGGGAGGACGACACAGGACGGGTTAGTAGAAGAGTTAAAACTTCATGCAGTTAATGAGTGTTATAGGCTTGCCTAAAAAAATGGGTTTTAAGAGCACGTTTGAAACTTTGGAGGTTAGGTATTAGTCTGATAGTCCGGGGCAGAGCATTCCATAGAATTGGTGCAGCTCTAGAGAAGTCTTGGAGACGCGAGTGGGAGGTCCGCACTAGGGTAGAGGTTAATCTAAGATCACTGGCGGATCTAAGAGCACGGGTTGGGCGATAGACTGAGATAAGAGAGGAGAGGTAGGGGGTGCAGCATTATACAGAGCTTTATGGATGAGGGTTATTATTATTTTAAACTGTATTCGAAAGGAGACTGGCAGCCAGTGCAGCGACTGGCATGAACTGTAAGCATACATGGTCCCCTTATCAAACGAGCTGTGTCAGGCAGAATTTTGGGTTGTTTTCATGGCTTCCATGTTAACTTTGTCGCCACCCTGCTGTGTAATCCACAAAATATACTGGCAAACTTTTATCATGTACCGATATTATTTGAGCGCTTCTTGCTCACCTCCTTTGGTTCCTCTCTGACACCCATTGGTTTGAAGCCTGAGTCCAATTAGGGTATGTCGCCATGCCACTCTCTAGCCTGCTGCCGCTGCCTCTGCCTCTGCATGCCGTCCCCTATAGTGTCAGGGTCAATTATTGGATGTTTTAGATGCTATCTAGCTTCATTCTGTCACTCTGTCATGGCCATGCTGTTGCCCATAATTTTGGCATAATGGTGCGATTAAGCAGCCTCAGAGGCATCCATGCATGCTGCCCCTGCTGTTTCCTGTCCATTTCCGTGGTGTTTCCATCCTTTTCTGAGGTTCCCAGGTGTTTGGCCAAGCTTCCCTGTGCAGAGCCTTGGTCCCCTTGAAAAATGCTCGAGTCTCCCATTGACTTCAATGGGGCTCGTTATTCGAGACGAGCACTCGAGCATCGGGAAAAGTTCGTCTCGAATAACGAGTACCCGAGCATTTTAGTGTTCGCTCATCTCTAGTTGTCACTCATGGTCCTGAGCTTCTTTCTTCCTACTCTGTTTGGGATCTAATTCTTTTAAGCACAGCATGCACTTATCTGTTTTTTTTAATCATTTCTTTTTTTTTTTTTTTTTTTTACAGATTTCAGAAGTATTTTAGTGATAAGCTGAACATCTTTGATGCTGCAATAGTTGTGATCACTTTTATAGTCACACTGGTATACGCATTTACAGATTTCAGTGGCGCTACCAATATTCCCAGGTATAATGTTATATTCCAAGATGTAGAGTAAAATAAGGACTATCAAAAGGGTTAAATTGTTATGTTTTTTATGCAAAAGGGCTTTTTAAAAGACATCAGTCAACTTACGTGGAGCTGCAGTATACATAGATTTTTGTTTTGTATTATATTATTAGTATTATTACATTTTAGTTATAGATCTGCAATCATATATCTGCAATCTGCATGCAGCATGTTATAGAGCAGGAGGAGCTGTAAAGATTGTACATAGTGTCCTATTTGCAGGTAGCATGTTTTAGAGCAGGATGAGCAGATCAGATTTTACATATTGGGGCACAGTTACTTATCCGGCCCGATCTCGATCCCCGAGGTGCGTTGTCAGACGAGGATGAAGTCCGGCGCGATTCACTAAGATTGTGCGCCCGATATCCTGCATGTGCCACTTCCTCGCTCAGGTCCGCCGGAGTTCACCTTCTTCTTCCCGGTGTACGTGTTGTGACAGAATTGTCCTATCTTCAGGCAGCATGTTATAGAGCAGGAGGAGCAGATATGTAGGCAACACCTTATTGATAGTTTTAGTGTATAGTACAGGAGGAAGAAACTACTGACTTAGTGTGCCACTTTATATCTAGGGTCACAGACAACCCCATTATCTAGAGTAACGGACAACCCCATACAATATGCATGCAAGTATACATCTATTAACTATTCAAATACACTTCTTCTTTAGACTTGTAAACTTCTTCCGAGCCTTGAGAATAATTATCCTGGTCAGAATATTCCGCCTGGCATCTCAGAAAAAACAACTTGAGAAGGTTACTCGTAGGATGGTGAGTTTTGGCTCTGAGTTACTTGTTATCAGGTGCTATAGTGTTGTAATTTGGTTGTACAAGTTTGCTGTTATTTTGTTGATTTATGTAGTCTGCTCTTTGATTTTATGATCTAAGTAGATCTTGAGGGGATCATATATCTCCAATCTACTAGCTCCTCCATTCCTTTTGTCCCGTAATTGGTATGCACTGTCACTTTAGACAAGATGTAATGGGGTTCATTTATTATTTTTGGTGCTAGATGTTATTTGGAGCCCGTTTTGCACATCGGCGCACTGCCTTAATGTATTTGGCGCACCGTAAGAAGAACTAATGAGCGTTAGAAATGACAGAGCACGTTCATAAAGAGCATTATAAGTTTTTTTGGTTAATTTTTGTAGCATGATATGTAATAAATCTGGTGCATGTGACGGAGAAAGAATAAGAAAGGAATCTGGTGCCAGTAAAGACACATAGTAAATGCTCCCAAAAGTGTCTGGGCACCTTTATGCCAGGACTTGATACAACCAGGGCTGGTTATAGACAAAGTGGGGCCCTGAGTGAAACTAAAAGTAGGGACCCAAAATAAAACTATTTTGTGAACAGTCACATTCAGTAAGCGGCTCCTTTATCTCTGCACAATAATAACACTTTGTAGTTACAAATAGCAGTAAGGTAAGGCAATCTGTAATATGGGACTGTAGGAGAATGTTATAGGAGATAGATGGATGGATGATAGAAAATAAATATAAAAAAGATGACATAGATTTATAGATGCAGAAATATAAAGTAGATTATATATCAGCCGAGGGGGTATTAAAATAGCAATACATCTTCTGCCCACAAAAGTCCATATACAGGGGTCCCTGGGCAAATGCCCAGTTTGCCGCCCCCTAACGCTGGCTCTGGATACAGCCTTGAGGTGTCATTGATCTAATGTGCCAATATATGTTGTGCAATCAACAACCAGCAGTTGTCCCTCCCATGTTGCTTTTGTTTTAAGGAGGCACGAGCTAAAAGTTGTTATAGTGGATTATTTAATACTTAAGCAAAAACTGTAAAAACTCTCACAAAGTGTTTGTGCAATAACCCTGAATACAAGTTCACTGACCCACATATAACAGTAAACGTCAGAAACTCCAAATAACAATTTATTGCCTACAGCAAAAAAAAGTTATGTCACCTATCAACAGTTACTGGTTTATAATATACAACTACTGCAGGCATTCTGTATGCAAATAAATGTTAGCGGGAAATGTGATGTTTAGGATTAAATACTGTATTTCCAATGTTTTGCCTCCCTTTGTCAAATTAATTTTTGGGCCTGATCTCAGCGTTGGACACCAAGTCTATTAATAATACTCGGATAGATGATAGATGGTATAATGTGACTGTCTATTTGGATATTTGCCTAGTTGACCGATCATGAATCAGGTCATGAATTGACAGAATAAAAAATCATGGGTTATGAGAGTAAAGTATTTCTTTATGCAGGTCTCTGAGAACAAAAGAAGATATCAGAAGGATGGATTTGACCTGGATCTTACTTATGTCACAGGTAGGTGTCATGTAATGATATACATAACCAATGAAATTATAGTGGTAATTGGTCAATAGCAATCTATCCTTCAGAATGCAATAAAACACATACTAGAGATAGAAACAGAAGGGGGCATTTATCAATTTTGGTGCAAAGCCCCTGTTTTTGGCATTCGAAGCAGGCGATAATTTACACAGGACACAGCAAGGCAAAATTTAAAAAAACACTAACAAAAAAAAGATCTGAAAGTCAATAATAAATGTCCCCCCATACTCTTGAATTTTTTTACTCTATTTTTCTACATGATTATGGTGGCGGCCTACACTTCTAGAAATGAAGATAAATAGATTCAAACACACCAAACGCATGGTAAAGATACAAAAATTCAGACCGTGCGCCACATTTATTACAGTGACTTGACAGCATTGTGTCGCAAGCTGTATGTAAAAGGTGCACCAAAAAAAAGCTGGTGCATACTCCCCAAGCACTGAGGGTGCACCAGATTAATGAAGACCATGCCCAGTGTTCAATAATCTGCACATTCGTAAGGCATACTGCACATTCAAACTCAATCAAACTGCAATGTGATAAATCTTGGTCAATCTGTGATTGCGGCTCCTAACAGAACTTCTGCCGCAGCTATGAACCTGTCCTAACATAATGGGGCAAATTTACTTACCCGGCCGCTGGAGTTCACCGAAAGTGCATTGTCCGATGATAATGCACTGTGCCACGATTCACTAAGAGTTCACCTTCTTCCTCCTGGTGCATGTAAGTGCATTTTCTTGCGATACAATTTGAAAGTTAAATCCCGCGGTCAGTCCGAATCAGTCGGATCTTCTGATGGCACGCCCCCCCAATTTGTGCTGCATGAAAGCCAGCACAGCTGCACCAAAATCCAATCGCGTGCAAAACAGTCTCAGTGCAGACACCTGCTAAATACCTGTCCAAGCCGTGCAATCCCCAAAAACGACACAGTCTGACAAAAGAGCGATCCGCGACCCTTAGTAAATGAGCCCCAATAACCGTCTGTACATGCAGTAATATCTTATTTGACTCACCTTTTGTTGATGAATATTGTGTATTTTCTCATTGATTTTTATAGACAGGATCATTGCTATGTCATTTCCATCCTCTGGAAAACAGTCATTTTATCGAAATCCTATAAAGGTACGCATTTAATGATGATTTTGTGTTCATATCACCAAATGCTGATACAAATTAATTTCTTACAAACGCTGTCCTCAACCAGTTACTCAATTTTCTATCCTCTGTCTATCTTTTTCAATAGGGAACTCTTCTAAGGTCTTCTGCTTTACTGTTTGATGCCTTCTTTTCTGGTAAATCCGGATCTTTTCTTTTATCTTCTATCTTAAAGGGGTTTGCCAATGAAAGAAAGTTCTCAAATTATTTTCCACTAGTGATATTTACACAATGGAGATCATTTTAACCCCTAACTTTACAATTTTACTCAGTTTTATTACTGTTGTAGCTCCTACAACTTAGTGATTGTCAGTGTAAAATTCCAGAATTTTTTGGGGAAAATACATTCAATTAGCAAAAATTACACTTTCACAATAAATTAAATGATAAAATGCTCTGCAAAGTTTGTTACCCAATTTCTCCCGATTGTACTGATACCCCATATGTGGTGGTAAACTGCTGTATGGGCGCACGGCCGGGCATGGAATGGAAGCAGCGCTATTCAGAGTAGATTTGTATTGTCACATTGTACAGGCTATAAAATGTTTTTTTTTTTTTGTTAATGCGAGCATATTAGGGTTTATTTTTTGTGGGATGAGATACAATGTATACACTATTTTGGGGGTCTATAGCTTATTCATGGGATTTTATCACTATTTCAAGGGGGAGACAAACTAAATCATCAATTTTTTTAATTTTGGATTTTTTTGGCCACTCCCCGTAACATAAAAATAAGATTTTATCTTTATTCTCTAGTTCACTGCTTACAGTGATTCCTCATTTATATAGTTTTTCTTATCTTTGTTTAATTTTACTGAGCAAAACCAATATTGGTGAGAATCCCAATGCAGCAGGTTAGATTGGATCCCCCAGTAAGCTCCGACCCGTGGGGATACACTTACATGTCGCGGCACTTGCAGGATGCGATCACCTGCAGTATTCTTCTGACACAGCGACATAGAAAGGCAGCACGTCAGAAGAAGTACCCTTAATGACTGCCGTGAAAACCTGATATGGCGGTCAATAAGCGGTTAAGAATCTTGTCTTCTTGGGAATAACTCTTTAAGGTTTTTAATTTATGGTCTCAGTTGGTGTAACAAAACCCCAAAAAACTAATACTGACCTTTGTCTGCTTATAGAGTCCCCGCCCAATGATCTTTATTGTGTACACATCATTAAGGGATTCAAATTTGAGAACTTTCTTTCATGGGCAAACCCCTTTAATGCCAATGATTTCAAAAAGTTTATGTCGGAATTTTTCATTTTTCTTTAGGAAGTTGCACGGTTTTTGGATTCCAAGCACAAAGACCATTACAAGATTTACAACTTGTGCAGTAAGTAATGGGAGACTATCAGCATATGAGGTGTGAATGCACGCAGGAGACAATGACACATATTGGGGCAAATTTACTTACCTGGTCCTGTCGCGATCCGGACGGTCCGACAAAGATGAAGTCCGGAGCAATTCACTTAGCTCGTGCGCCCGATATGCTGCATGTGTCGCTTCCCCGCTGAGGTCCGCCGGAGTTCACCTTCTTCTTTCCGGTGCTTGTAAGTGCGTGTCTTGCGACAAAATAGGAATTTTAAATCCCGCGCGTAGTCCGAATCAGTCGGGTTGTCCGACAGCCACGGCCCCGATTGTTCCAAAATCCGATCGTTTGCACAAAAAACCCCAGTTAAATGCGGCGCAACACGGAAATTGTCAGGAAACTCGACGAAAATGCGGTCTGCGGACCCTTAGTAAATGATCTCTACAATCTGCTTTTGTCAACAGTCAGGGAGCACCAGAGCATTGGTGCTGGAACAGGAAATTGAGCATCTGCTTTCATGTCTGGTTTATTCAATGCCTGTTTTCTACATTATGTGGAGCATCTTTTTTAGGAACTATATGTTGTACTGTTATTCCTCATAGAAATTTTTGTATAAAAAATTGTCCTGGCGAAACACGTTTTGAGTTGACAGCACCAGACTGTAGAGGGACACTACACCTTGACTAAGTTTCCTTCTGGTAAACACTTATTTTTTCATTTCAATCCTAAATATTCATGGAGAATAATAGAGCACTGACAAAATACAAAGCTCTAAGGAAAGTTGCTCATAATATATATGTCATAATATTAGATGAGAATGGAATGCAGAAAGTGGGTTCCCAATCCTGTCCCAAAATATAAGTAAAGGGAACCTTTCACTACATTTTTCACAAATACAGCTAGTGGCAGTTTCCTATAGAGCCCTAGTACCTAACTGAGATCCTTCTTTTAGCTAAAATTTTTTCCCCTCAGATCCCCATAAATCATTTTTATAACTTTACCTGGTATCTAGGGATATCTATTGCGAGTCGAGGGGGCATCCTCGAGCTGTATCCAGAAGCTCTCAGGTCCTCAGGTCCTTTTGCCTCCTAACATTAGCAAACTGTACACCATGCATATATCTGATCACATGAAATCACAGCAGCCTGCAAGGAGGCACGGAAAGGAGTAGAAGTCCATGCAGACTGCTGTGATTGTCATAACCCCAGACCACTTTTCAGTTGAAAACAGGGTGTAAGTTAGTGGCAGGCTACCATAGAGCCCTATTAACTAATTACATTTGTCGAAAATGTGTTGAAAGGTTACTTTTAAGTTAAATAATATCCAATTCCCACACCCATTTGGCTAGTGCACATGTCATAAGGTTACAGAATTACCAATGTGGTCAGATTTTATGGGGGTTTTTTTTCATTAAGTTGTCATAATTCAGATTTCATGTTTTTTTTTGCTTTTTATTCATTAAGATTCTTAATCAACCCCCAAAATACTATGAAAACAGAACACGAACCCCTTCAGAAATTAACCTGCTTTGCAGTTTTTAGATCATCAGGTCTTTTTTACAGGTGAAAAGGGCTATGATCCAGAGATCTTCCATTACAGAGTGGAGCGATTCTTTATCGATGATCACAATGTGCCAGCTCTAGCGTAAGTCTACTACTCATGGAAAATTAGTGGGATTGTTCAGTCATATGTCAATAAATAGAAGATTGCAAGTTTTTAATGCTGCATATGTTCCATTTCTCTCCATTTTTTTGTATATGAGAGACTCAAAATCAGTGTATATATAAATATATTAAGGGTATATGTATACTTAGAACTATGATAAAAAGCAGCTTTAATGCAAAACAGATTTCTGGTTGGATGCAAGGCCAAAATTCAAGCACAAGATTAAAAAAATATCCGCTCATCCCTAATAATGAGCAGAGATTAACAGCACTTAAAGGACATCAGTTTGATGGATGGTAAATGTCCAGCATTAGAGAATTTATGCATTAAATTGAACAATTTTTAGTGCATAAAGAAAGCATATTTGCTTCTAAAATGACTTAAAAAATATGTAAATGACCCGGACCTCCCGGCTTCCCCAGTTTAATTTATGCACCCCCCCTCTGCCCGGTGTAATTCTACCTCCTGCTCCCGGCGGAGGAGCTAGAAGCCAGCCGGTGACGGGGAAGCCAAGAAACACTCAGGAGACGTCAGCCTGAGCCACTGTGGGTAATTTATATATTTCTAAAAGTCATTTTAGGAGAAAATATGCCCTTTCTTTATGCAATTAAAACAGTTCTGATTAGTGCATAAAGAAACAAGGCATGCTGGACATCGACCTGATCATCCTATGGTAGATGTCCTTTAATTCAATTCATGACATGGGTTATGTGGGACCAACACCTCTCTCAAGGGCAGAGGTCTTCCTTCCCGTGGCTAGGCTGATTGGAGACAATGCCGCGCATGCGCAGGCATTCTCACTTTGACTCAAGAGCCATGACTATACACTTGGCGCTCCCATAGAGATCAATGGAGAGTGGCTGCGTATTAGTGACACTCTCTACATCCAGCCCAACTGTGGAAAGGAGGTCAGTCCAGGAGTGGGGCCAACAGATATCATCAATTATTGACATATACTGTGGATATGTCATAAATAGTTAAGATAGGACCCCTTTAAGACCATTTATCTTGTGTTCTTGCACCTTTACGCTATTTCCTTGGATAACCTGTGTTATTCTCAGTCCTTTTTATCAGAAGTGTCTGAAAGCAGAACTATTCTTGTTGCCAGGGTCGGCTCCAGGTTTCAGTAGGCCCCTGGGCGACAGAGCTTCATTGGGCCCCTTACCAGTGAACTCACATGGCGGCATTAAACATTCAGAAACTAAAATATTCCCAAGTTTATCATAACAATCAGCCCCCTCATGATTATTTTATATAAGCCCCTCTTACCAACATAGATTCCTAATGTACAGTCTTATGTGGGGCCCCCCAGCAGCTCCGGGACCCGGCACTTGCCCAGGTATGCCCAGTGCCGACATCGGCCCTATGAGAGATCAGTTTTCATTTTTCCACAGCTGTTCATTAAATGAATGCTGAGCTCTGATTGGTTTCCATGGGCAATTAGAACATTAGATCACTTCTGATAAATCTACTCCCATGTAAACAGATTTCTGTACTGTACTGTGCTCAGATAAGGCTGTGTATACATCCAGCACACATTGCTGCAAGAATATCCCTCAGATGAAGTCAGCTGTGAATATACACATATTCCTCAAACTAAATTCACCTTCCTTCATATTTAGGGACATGCTGAAGTTCACGGCCAGTGTACGCTCCTGGATGGCTGAAGACCCGAAGAATGTTATAGCCATTCACTGTAAAGGAGGGAAAGGTAAGAAGTAACATTATCTGTCATATTAGGAGTACTGAATCCTGTTTTATACTTTTTATATCCAGCATTTGCACATAGTCATGTTTTCTTATATGGACATGACTAGTAGTACATAAATATACTAAGCTTTGTAAAAAGTGTTAATCAAAGATCCTTCCTTCTACATTTTTTGGGGGTCGGTTGTGTTTTATGGCTTTGTAAGTTAAATAGGGTGTCCTGAGGTGGAAAAACATGGCTGCTTTCTTCCAAAAACTGGATGATGGTTTGTTCTGGTATTGGACCTCAGCCGTATAGAAATGAATGTAGTATATAAATAGTTTATAAATGAAAGGAGCTGTTTTTGGTAGTAAACAGCCATGTTTTTCAACTTTTGGACAATCCCTTGACATGTGGGAGATCCATGCATGTAAGTCATAATATACTTATTATTTAACCCTTTGTATTATAGGGAGGACCGGCACCATGGTTTGCACATATCTTGTTGACTCAGACCAGTTTGAGAGTGCAAAGGTATATAGAGTGAATGTGCATTGTACTATCCTGGGTACATACTAGGTTTATCATGGTGGGTGGTGGATGGTAATAAATGTAGGAAATCCTTCTTTGCCATAACCAGACCACTTTCCTACAAAAAACTGATTACTCCCCCGAATCCATCGTGGACACATTATCATCTCACTTTCAGGAACTAAAACACATTTCTGCCGACAGCGCCACAAATGACGTGTCATGTGTTTGTTTAGGAAAGTCTGGATTATTTTGGAGAACGCAGGACCGACACATCTGTCAGCACTAAGTTTCAAGGTGTGGAAACACCCTCCCAGGTGAGTCTTCTGGTCTTAGTTACTTTATAGGAGTGGTATGGAAGATATTATTAGTGTACATCTAAGGCTTGTTACATCCAGTCTTGTGTATTAAACAAAGAGATGTGTCTTTTGTTCTTCGCTAGACATGTCCAGATCTGGCTACATGAACACCTTGATTTTTGGACATGTTCAGCTCATACGTCAGGAAAATTCCTGGTATATGCGATGAATGTGTCCATAGACTTGTACTTGCAGATGAGGCAGCATTTCTGCCTTTCTCATCTCAATATATGTGTTGTCCAGAAGGAAACACTGGATAAAAACAATGCACTGTATCATCCTGCTTCCTGGTGGAGAGTGCAGTACACTCTCAGCGGACACCATAAGAGGCTATGGGGACGGATGCTACTGTATGGCACCCATCCCCATCCTTTGCTTATCGTACACTCTGTAACTGTCCAAATATGACCAAAAACGTCACACAATATACACTCCTCCTCTTACTTTCAGCAGAATCCGACAACGAATCCCACTGTATGAGCACACAACATGCTGGGATACGATGCTGAACTCCTTTGTAAAGATATGTCAGGAATCCTCCCAACATATCTTTACAATGGACGGCAAAAAGAAGGTATGGACGTAGCTTGTGACTACTTTTTCTGTTAGGAAAAGACTTGTTTAATATGACTGAAGTGGAAAAGTACCAGAGCTTATCCTCCGTATGAATACCATGATCTGACATGTCCCTACTTGGTATTTCAGAGTAGATATGTATGTTACTATGAAATTTTGAAGAACAAGTACGGTTTACAGATGCCACCAGAGAAATCACTCAGGATACGAAGTATTAGAATTCACTCCATTGAAGGTAACTGTGTAAAATCATGTGATAGATGACCTCCATGACAGCTGACATCATGTTATTAGGGATCATCATGTGGAGTCCTCCCAGCTGTTTTTCTGTTACTCTCTAATCCTCCATTAGTATGTCAGAGTATTAATACCAAACCACATGATGATGTAGGGTTCAAATAAGTATGCAATATGCTTCCATAAATATCAACCATGGGCTACTAGAATACAGGCAGTCCCAGGGTTACATACAAGAAAGGGTCTGTAGGTTTGTTCTTTCTTAAGTTGAATATGTATGTAAGTAGGAACTGTATATTTTACAATTGTAACCCCAGTCTAAATGTTTTTGGTCTTTTGTCATCAGAACCAGGATTAACAATAAAGCTTTATTACAGACACCATAGATAATGTTACCGCTGTTTATTGTAGCCTAAGGCAAAATGACCAAATTCAGAGGTTTGTAACTAGGGGTGGTATGTAAGTCGGGTGTTCCTAAGTAGGGGACCGCCTGTACATTATTATATGTTACTAGCTGTAGCCCCCGGCATGCCCCAAGATAGTAAATAACTACTCTTAGCTATAACAAAATAGAATGGGTTAACAAAAATATTTTATATCTATGTATCTATATGTCTATCTATCTCTCTCTGTCAGTCTGTCTCTCTTTCTGTCTCTCTCTGTCTGTCTGTTTCTCTCTTTATCTCTATACATCTTACCTCTCACATAATCTGTGTTAATGACCTGTGACAAAATAGAAGCTAAGCTATGATTGGTTCTCAACAGCCACAACAGCCATCAGACAATGGCTCCTGTATATGGCATATGAAAACTTTGACTCAAAACCGATTCTATGACCTTCCCTAAGTTACAAGGAGAAGTAATCTCAGCTTTATATATAAGATTATAGATAATAAATTATTATAAAACAACTCTGTGAAGAAAGCACACTGTGCAGAGGTTCTGTATGTGGCGAGATTTGACCCACTAAAACAATGTATTAAATGCTCAATGTACCTGTCATTTCATTAAAGATTTCACATGTCATAGTGGAAGACGTTTTCATAGGTAGAGGTTTACTTCATTAGTTAATATGCCAAACCACTTCATATTCATACATGTTCTTCATATATAACTTCAACCACAAATATTATATAAAACAAGTCAAATACATTCTGTATAAGTCTCCTTATGGCTTGTTAATATGAAACATATAACATGTAACAGTATTAGTATCATTATGATAAGGTTATTTATATCCTATGTGTTCTCATATTCCTCACAATAGTCTTCATGTTTAATTATCCACACTTTATACTTTATTATAGGAATAGGAAAAAACAATGGAAGTGATCTGAAAGTCCAGATAATAGTGAAGAAAGAATTGGTTTTCCAGTGTGTTTGTGAAACTCAACAAAAGTGCAAGGTATGAAGTGGAGGAAGGGTATGGCAGATGAGTGCAAGATGGGAAGGCAGCGACAGGGCTGCCACCCGAAATGTCAGGGCACCCGACTGGCAAATTTTGTGTGCCCCCCATGTACATTAGTTAGAAGACAAAGGTGAGACAGACAGCTATATACTGCACAAGCTTTATCTGTTTGATGCAGGATCATAAACTGGATGTAGTATAATACTGTCTCCATGTAGGTAACCCTCATAGGAGAAGATAACAGAGTCACAACAAAGAGAGATGCTACAGTTGTATGTGTAGTACAAGCACTAACTCATGGTTTTGATCGGAGGAGTCTCTTTATTCCGTTCTTCAATCTGGCCATGTCAGCTTCTTCCAGCCACAATATGTCTCTGCAAATTTAGCAACACAACATTTTAAGTTCCTTACTTATCATCATCTCCTCCACCTTCTTATCACAAGTATAATACTATTCTATTGTTCCCTTAGAGATCTCTATTAATAGCCCAAAATAGTAAAGTGAAAAACAGTAGCCAATATAGTAACAGTGCCCACGCAGTAGCCAATATAGTCACAGTGCCCCCACAGTAGCCACTAAAGTCACAGTGCATCAGAGTAGCCCGTAGTCACAGTGTTCTAGAGTAGCCAATAGAAACAGCACCCCTGTAGCCAATAGTCAAAGTACCCCCAGTAGCTAATAGTCACAAGACCACAAAGTAGCCAATAGTCACAGTGCTCCATGGTAGCCAAAAAAAAAGTAAATACTCATCTCTCTGCTGCAGGTGTCTTCATCCTTGATCCTGCCGTCAGACCTGCAGCAGCGTGATGCAACCATCGAAGGGACATACGCATCACAGGTCAAAGGCCACAATATTCTGTGCCCTAATGTCTGTGCATAACTCTCCAAAATAAAATGCACAGTAATAGTCTGCAGTGCCAGTATTCACAAAATGATATTTCTCTAGAACCACCAAAATAAGGCAAACCCGCTGAGTAATGCTGGAATATCTCCATAATTGTTCCATGGGCTATCACATAATAATTATCACAAAATTATCACTGAGCTAAAAAAAAACGGCATTGATACTTCAGGCGTTATTCGGGATTGATACAGTTTGAAAAAAAAAAAGCAGGATATGATCAAAAATAGCAGGGGAAATCTACTTACCTCTCTCATCTGCTGCGTTCTCTGTTTGTACACATGCTGCGCCAGTGACGTTACATTGATGACACAACCCCATTGGCAGTAACCCGGCATGGGCCAGTGACAGGCTGTAATGGTCATGTACCATCAATGTGTCCTGTGTACATAGAATACACCACAGAGCCCAGGGGAGACACAAGTAGAACTTATTTGGTATATTAGATCAGCCTCTAGTCAATGCTCCAAAATGTATTAATCTCAAATGACCCTTTTAGATATATGGTAAATTACACAGCACACACATGAGGCCCAGGCAGAGGAAGAGGATAAAGCTCATTACTGTTACACCGGAGGCCAGGACTGGTGGATAGGGCCTCAATTCTAATAGATAAGGCTCCTTTCTCTGTTTAGAAGATGTACTAAAATATATGTATTTGGAGGGCCCACTGAAGGATCACTCCAGGGTCTGGGTCCCTCCTTCATTATGAATACAAGCCGGCCCCTGACTAGATTCTCAGTATCCCCCCCTGATGGCGGCCCTGGAGAGTGGCATACTAGATTAGTGAGAGAGGTGAGGTGGTGGTGTTATGTGTCTATGTACACAGCAATAAAATATGATTAAGATTTATTTAGGATTTTTATTTCTTCCTCAGTTGTTTTCTGATGCTGGAAACAATTCAGTAGTTATCAGCTTGGAGGACTGTCCCTTCATCTCCGGAGATGTCAAAGTCAGATTTGAATCTAGTGCTGTAAGTAGATGTACACATACTGTATATACGGTATACCTTATATTTTGTGTCATTTACACTAGCATTGATTAACTGTAGTAATCTTCCTTATCATTACAATAACACAAACACACATATAAATATACATACAATATAAATGTATATATATATACACGTATGAAAGGGAACCTGTTGCCAGAGACCTCATTTTGACTAAAGACAGGTTGCAGAAGCCCATTACAGTAAGCATTTGCATTACATTATAATTGTGTGCAATAACTTACTTGCCAACCTGACAGAATCCTCTGTATAGTCATAGGGTCGGGCTTTGGTTTTGATGCGTTTCAAAAAACAACATGTGCCTTGTCTGTGTTACTCCCTTCTCTGCTCTCAGCCTCCACCTCTGTGCTCCTTTATACCTCCTCCCCCCTGCTCCTTCACAGAGGTCACAGCCTGGTGAACCGAGTGGGGGGAGGGAGGAGCTGTACAGGAGCACAAAGGTAGGGGCTGAGAGTTGAGGACTTAGCACTTGTTGTTTTTTCTGAAATGCATCCAAACCAAAGCCAGACCCCCGGGACTACACAGAGGGTTCTGTCAGGGTGCAAGGTAAGTTATAACACACAATTATATTCTAAGGCAAATGCTTAGAGAAATCAAAAAAACATAGTTGCACTCCAGCTGTAATGAGCTTCTGTAATGAGCTTCTGCCATCGGTCAAACACTAATCCTCTATCATTTCGTGAATTTATATCACATTATTAAGTGGTCATATGGGTATTGCCTCTGTACCATGGCCCATACACTACATCGGGGATAGAGCTCCACACAACATAGTTATGTATGATGTTAGCACTCCCTATAAGACTACAGCACGGTCCTGAAAACATGATTACCGGTAGGCCAATGCAGGGACTACTAGCATCATATATGTGGTGTGTGGAGTCCCACCTCAGAGATAGTGTTCAGTTCTTGAAATGCAGCATGTCTTTAGTGAAAATGAGGTACTTTGTGGCAGGTTCCCTTTAAACACATACGTTGTACTAATATAATATGATGAAATGTGGCTCATAGACCATGTAGGCTTTGCTATAGAGCTTTTACTTTGTAATGGATTTGTTTCTTTGTATTTGTGTTGTGGGTGATCCCCTACAAATGCAAAAATATAGCTCAGAAAATCCCATATAGATGAAAATGATTGTTTTGCTCTACAGTTATTTCCATACATCTTCTTTGTACCGTATTGATGATACAACTAACTACATCTCATCTCAGGCCACCTCCACTCGGTGTGACTCGGCTATATGTATTTGGATGCTCATTTTGAGGGGACATATCACCTGCCCCTATGCACCAGATGCTTCGAGTCTACAACCTATTTATATACCTCTTCTATCTGCTGTCACCCTAATTTTTAATTTCATTGAACACTTTCAGTGAATGAAGGTGCACAAGAGGCATAACAGGGGGAAAAGGCTGTGGTTACACCAAGGCCCAGGACCCTAAGAGGTCCTAAAAAGTGTTGCTTTCCCACGCAAAGAGATAGTACTTTAATATTGCGTTATAGCAGGAGGATGTGATGATGATGTGCCTTTTCTATGATTGACTTAGAGGACTTTGACTGTTTGGAGAAAATATTTCAATACAAAACACAAATGTATGACTTCCAATATACAATACAATATACAAAACAGATCTGGCGGCATATTTTTCGTGTATGGACAAGGTTGTAGGACAAGATCTGTCAGAAGATGAACATTTTATGGTAGTGTCACAAATACATAATAAAAATAATAATTATGTTTCAATTAAGTTTATTGGATCAAAATAGACAAAAAAGGTATAAAATATTACAACATAAACATGTCAATACACAAGGGTAGATAAGTACAATTTCGATTCTGTAGTAGATGTTGTAATTTAAGGGAGGGTCTACATGTTCCATCCTTAGCTCCATTTTATGGTCCTGAATGAGTTAGAATCACGGAAGAATACTTGCCCCCTATGGAGTCAGGTGTACCCCATAGCTAAACCGTGAGGTAACAGATTTGTGAATGGGCAGTGGAGGGTAAACCCGTATATTAAGTTTGAGGAAAGGATTCCAGGTCGGCTGTGGATTTGATGGGTCCAGATGTCGGGTGTCCTTTCCTCATACTGTGGACTGAGTAGGTATCTTGCGGGATACCAGGGACGTTGTTAAGCCCTAATGACTTTATATCATGTGGTATTTTGGCATTAAAACATATCCCCCTGGTATCCATGTAGTTATCAAAAAGATAATCAACCAAAAGCATCAGAAATGTACTAAATCAATAGAGTATGGAGAAAGAATTACACAAAGGGAGGGAAGGGAAGTCACGGAAATCAAGGGGTAAGAAACAGAGTTAGGTGCATGGGAATAAAAATAATAATTAGAGGGGCAAATACTTTTTACAGCATGACACGTGCAATATTATATCACATGCAGTATGACTACCTTTGGGATCACAGCTTGTTTCACACTGTAATGGATGGCACTGGAGAAGCCTCTGATCCCAACTGTTGATGATATCATTACGGATAACTACTGCATCCATTATTAGATAACTTCTAGAGATGAGAGAGCACTAAAATGCTCGGGTACTCGTTACTCGAATCAAACTTTTTCCAATGCTAGAGTGCTCGTTTCGAATAACGAACCCCATTGAAGTCAATGGGAGACTCGAGCATTTTTCAAGGGGACCAATAAAATGTGTTATTTTATTGAGAAATAAGGAAGTCACTCCTGTTTCTTAGTTTTTTTTATTCAATGGAATATTCGTGGAACTTCAAAAAGGAGACGGAACATGTTCCATGAAGGTGTTCATCACAATAGTATGTGAAGAACAATATGTGTGAAGAACACATTGCAGATGTTTCCATACATCTGCTAACTTATCAGAAGACATTGACTGATGGTGTATTGACAATAAATGATCCTTAAGTAAAAGCTCGTTCTCGAACAGGCAAAATACTCGTCCGAGCAACGAGCCGTTTCGAGTACGCTAATGCTCGAACGAGCATCAAGCTCGGACGAGTATGCTCACTCATCTCTAATAACTTCCATCATTTTATTGATTCATGCTCTATTTTCTTTAGGGTCTACCAAAGGGCTATGATGACTGTCCATTTTACTTCTGGTTTAATACTTCATTCATAGAAAGTAACAGGTAAGGAATTTATGTTAGCCTTCACATTACCACCATGAGATGTTTCACAGTGAAAGTGCATTATTTTATAATACTGGTAACACCAAAATTGTTTTTGGCTGCAATCACAAACCTCTATTGCCTAATTCCCAAGTAAGGAAGGATCAACATTTAAAAGGTATTGTCCTATTAAAGACATTTATACCCTGTCCTGTGAGCACCAGATTTGGGGACTGGAAGGCCCTCAGAAACCTCTGTGGGAATGAAGCACCAGCGTGACCTCAAAGAAGAGATCCCCACAGTAGTGAGTGTAGCACTGGTCATGCCTACTGGTGCTCCATTTCCCAGGAGCTATCCCCCAATCTCCCGATCACAATTCTCACTGTTCTTCTGATTGCTGGGATTGCCATTGGCCAAACACTATGGGGCACATTTACTAAGGGTCTGCGGACCACATTTCCATCGGGTTTCCCGCGATTTTCCGATTTGCGCCACATTCAACAGGGGTTTTTGGCGCGCGCAATCGGATTTTGGAGCAATCTTGACGACTTTCATGCAACACAAATCGGGGGCGTGGCCGTTGGATAACCTGACTGATTCGGACTGAGCGCAGGATTGTGTCGCAAGACATGCACTCACATACACCAGGAAGAAGGTAAACTTCATCCTCTTTGGTCAATGCACCTCGGGGATCGCGCAGGACCCGGGTAAGTAAATGTGCCCCTATTTCTCTATCATTTAGTGGATTTACATCACATTATTAAGTGGTCATATGGGAACTGCCTCTGTACCATGGCCCATATACTACATCGTATGTTAGAGCTCCACGGACCATAGTTATGTATCGTGCTAGGACTCCCTATATCTCCATGAGACTACAGCACGGTCCCGAAAACACAATTACCTGTGGTAGGCCGACGCAGGGACTCCTAGCATCATACTTGGTGTGTGGAGTCCCATCTCAGAGATGGTGTTCAGTCCGTGTAATGCGGCCACGAAATGATCTGTGACTCAAAGACCAAATCCAGTTGTGTTCCTAATAGTATACTGTAGTCTGCTAATTAAGACTTCTTGTCACAATGCTTCCATAGTTTTGGGGTTGTCTTTGCACTTATTGCTTATCTTTTTTTTTAGGCTTTATCTTTCAAGAAACGAGTTGGACAACCCTCACAAGGACAAATCTGGAAAGCTCTACAGTGATGCTTTTGCCGTGGAATTAAACTTTGAATCTTGACAAATTGTCACGTTCCAGACATCTGCACCATACTGTGATATGTACTGGAGAGTCTGAAGCGCATTGAAGTGCCATATTTTTTATAATTTTTTTAAAAACTTTTTATACAGCTGTTAATATGTATATAGTACAAATATTGTATTGATCGCTGCATGTGTGATATTTTGTCTTTTGAACTTTGGTTAGATATTATATTGAGGTTGTGTTGATGATGTACACATATAGCATTTGTTTTTAGCTAGGCCAATGCAGTATAGTGCAGTTTTTTAACACTGCTCTGTGTTTTTGTCACTCTTGTAGTAAGAATGCCTCGGAAGTGTTAGACCCTTACACTATGTCGTTGATCACTACTTGTTAATAGGCAAAACAATCTGAGAGGTACGTACGTAAGGTCAGGGGAGTTTAGACTGTATTCAGACATTATGGGACACATTTACTAAAAACAGTGCAAACTGCACTTTGTAGAGTGCAGAGGGCGCCAGATTCAGGATTTGTGGCGCACATTCTTCATTAATCTGGCGCCCCCTGCACTGCTCCGACAGAGTGCACCACTCTTTTTGGTTTAACATGGGGCATGCAACACATTTCTCTCGGGCTTTGCACGGTCCGACTGTGCACTGGAACGCCCATTTAAGTGACGAAATTTGTTTTGCGAGAAGAATAATGCAGCCGTGACACAGAGACACTTTTTAAATACCTGTGCAAGCAGTTAGCACATGAAAGAACTTGCAAAGTCCGACAGAAAAATTGTGCAAACACCTTAGTAAATGTGCTGTCCTCAGTTTCCTTAAAGGGTCATCAGGAACCTTTTTTCTGGCTCCCCCATGTCCCCATACAGAATTCTCTATGGGGACATGGGGGAGCCAGAAAAAGGTCTCCTGATGACAGGTTCCCTTTAACCTGATGCCTTCTGAAAAAGTTACATGACATTTTTGTGGAAAGTACTGGAATTTATTATTGTAGTGGCAAGAAAAGCACAAATACTGCTTAAAAACCAGATAAAGCATCCCCCTGATAGACAGTAACACTAAAGAACAGGTTCTGTTCCATAAATCACTCCAGTTTCTCTTTTTATTTAATTTATTATTCGTTACAGCACATGTACAGAAATATATGAAATTTGTGATATATCTTTCGAAACTATATTAAAATGCTATCATTTGCCGTAGAAATGCAGTCTTACCTGATTGTTCTGAAGGAGGGGTTGCTTGTCCACCAGTTTTCTGCTGGACAAGCCTTGAAATAGTTACAATTCCTGGCACAAAGCCAGGAATTGTGACTTTTTCCATCCCTTACACCACATCTATGGAAAGTGGGAGTGGGATGGACTGTCCTGGACGTGAAGCTAAAGCGCAATTTTGGCACAGGTTATAGTGCAGGACCTGGCGTAAAAAAGGCTCTATGAATGCCACCCGTCAGATATATCAGAAGGCTGGCGCCTCTAAATATATTTGCAGCCGGCAGTAGGAGCATGGTTTACATCTAGCGCTGGTGCATGGTTCTAAAAGTGATAATTTCCTCCATGGAGCCATAGAGAGAGAGAAATAAGAAAACAGCAGGGGCAGAGGCCCGAGTGACCCTGTGACAAAATGTTAGCTCCGGCCGAGATAACTAATAATGGCTGTTAAAATTTAACTATCTCCTATACCCAGTTACATGAGGAAGGGGAAGGCTGACAAACAAAAAAATAGCCAAAAGACCAAAAGCATAAATCAAAGTTAAGAAAATGGAAGTAAATAGGAGTAAACATGCCATCTTATTGTATGTTCCCGTGGCAGTATTTGGTGGAAAATAGGGGTCACTCACCAGAACTTTGTCCATGTCAAATACAGAGCTGAAAACCGCTGTCAACACAGATTGGATGGATTCCGCTTGAAATATACACATTGGGGCAGATTTACTTACCCGGTCCGTTCACGATCCAGCGGCGCGTTCTCTGCGCTGGATTCGGGTCCGGCCGGGATTCATCAAGGTAGTAACTCCACCGTCCACCAGGTGGCGCTGCTACGCTGAAAAGCATCTGAACGGACTGGAGTTCACCGGGCCGGACCAAGTGAAGGTAAGCGCGTCCCAAGCGACACATTTCTTTTTTTAAATGCGGCGGTTTTTCCGAAAATAAATGTGGGGCCCCAAAATAAAACTATTTTATGAACAGTTACAGTCAGTAAGGGGCTCCTTTACCCCTGCACAATAATAACACTTTGTAGTTACACACAGTAATAGGTAAGCATCTAATATGGGACTGGTAGGAGGAGAATGTTATAGGAGATAGAGAGATGGAAGATAGAAGATAAATATGAAAGATGATATAGATTTATAGATAAATTATAGATGCAGAAATATAAAGTAGATTATATATAGATAGGTAGATAGAGGATAGATATTAGAAATATAGTAGAAGAGAGATAGGAGATTGATTGATTGATAGATAGATAGATAGAGAATAGCTAGGAGATAGGTAGATAGATATATAGATAGGAAATAGACAAATTATAGGAGATAGATAACTAGACAAATAGATGATAAGCATCTTCAACCAGGCATTCAACCAAGGGGTATTAAAAGAGCAATGCATCCTCTGCCCACAAAAGTCCACATGCAAGAGGTCCGTTTAGGACAGGGGCCCTGGGCAAATGCCCAGTTTGCCACCCCCTATCGCTGGCCCTGTCAACATAATTAAATCCTTTAATAAAAAAATTGCATTTCTGACTGACTCTCACAGGGCTTAGTCTCATTTTTGGTGTGTGGGAGGAAACCAAATACTAACTCCATTCAGATGCCAGGATCATAGGTAACTGAATCTTAGGAATAGGTATAATGGATGTCAAGGATGTAGACTTGCTTGGAGACACAGGGGACCGAGTATGCAAACTACGACCGTTGCCGTCAGGTCTTGGCTTTCAGGTCTAAGGCTGGTCATGACTAACCCCAGTAATGGTAAATATATGACTTTTAACAGCATTGAACACTAATGCGGATCCCTTATTGCACCCACATACTACAACCACCAAACCTGTGTCTGTAAAACGTTCTGTTTATGTTGAATTCTTCGTGTATTTCTCATCAATTGTGCAAAACTGAATTTTGTTTTGGTCTTTGAAGAAGTCATAATCTGTGTCTCCACATACAATTCCAATATGTCATCTTTTCAGGAAATATGATTGTCGTCAAAGCATTCTAACATGACAAGGTCTTGTGAAAAACCTTAGTTACAGCATTTTTCAAGGCCCGACAAAGGCTCAACCTTCCTCAAGGCAATTGTTCTTGTTTATTGGTGAGAAGACTCCAGGGCAGTGCAATGTGCATGAGGCTGATTTATGTAATGTTATGAACCTAATGGAGCAGCGAGGCGTCAATAATCGTCTACAGTTTCCATATGAAGCAGCACGCTATATGACAAATGCTCTATAAATGTCAAGCTACAACAGAGACTGTACATATAATGGGCTATTGTGAGTCAGTAATAATGCTGTATAAAGTGCAGATGTAGCAGGGGTACCCAGGCCTGGTGCGAGGTGGGTCCACTCTGCCCTGCAAAAATACAACCGGGGCGGATGAAGACCGCCATGGGCTCTGGGCTGTATGAATATTATAGCCCCTCCAAGTATGGAATTCACTTCCTACATATGATACTAGGACAGTGGTGGCGAACCTATGGCACAGGTGCCAGAGGTGGCACTCAGAGCCCTCTATATGGGCACCCTTGCCATCACCCCAGGGCAGGGTTCGCCAGACAGGACTCAAGTCCTCTTGCAGTCCCAGGCAGCCCAAGACCCTAAAAGGAAGATACACTGGTAATCCAAACTACTTCTCCTTCTTTCTACCATATTGGTGTCCTCAGATGCCTATACAATTTAAACCTGTGAAAGAGCAGCGAGTAATAAGTTACTGCATAAATTGTCGCACTGGCACCTGGGTTTTGGTTGTAGTTTGGGCACCCGGTGTATAAAAGGTTTGCCATCACTGTACTAGAATCAGGTTTCTTGGGGAATGGAGGATGTGACCCTTCTGCCTGCTTTCTATCTGTAGTTTCAGGACATTTGGATAATGTTGATAATTGCTCAAAGTGACTAAGCTTTTTCAGTCCTTTGTGTATAATGTCTTAGCTGTGGACAAGTTAAGAAGCCTAAAGGCTGGGGACTCCATCAAATACACATGGATGTGATGGGGGTTACAACGCAGTACACTAGGAGCAAAATCAGTGTCCCTTACGTAGAAAGTAGTTAATTTGCATACAACTCAAAAAATGGACTTATTCTTTATGAAGATAAATGTAAGTGGGTGTAAATGAAATGCAGGAGGGGGGTCTCTGTAACATGATGGCAATAGTTACGTAATCACTAGGAGTGGGGTTAGACCCTTTAACATTTTATGAAATCAGTCCATATCCACTGAATTTCACAGGGTTTGAGCCATTGCCCACTCACAACTCTGTTTGGTCCGATGGCAGGTATTGTGGGGAATATAGATCAGGCTGCTTGTTCATGTATATAAAGAAATCATGGAATTGACCCAATTATCTGCCATGTGTAACAGCCGAAATATTTACCAAACTCATCAGCCTCATTAGTGCAGACTCAGTGCGGATCCATAGTGCGCGTTCACATGATGCGTCACGTTTTTGACGCATTCAAAAGGTTTTAGCCTTGATCACATGCTAAGGTTACATTGCGTTTCAACTGCATTTGCTAAACGCCATGTAACCTTAGCATGTGATTAAGGCTTTTGATTGTGTCAAAAACGCATAAAAAAACGCGACCCAATGCATCGTGTGAACGTGCCCATAGACTTCTATTGAAAAAAATAGTACAGGTTTCAAAATGTTTTCCACGGACAATGGAAAAAAAAAGCCAATGTAAAAACACCCATAGAAATCAAGGGCTCAGTAAAGTATCCGTGAAAATCACTGAACCACGGATGTGAAAAACAACGCCAGAGTGTTCAAAGGGTAAAACTTTAAGAATTTTGTAACAACAACACATTTTGGTTCTTATGGCACCGTAGCTGTTGAATTATATGAAAATGGGTAGAAATTAGAAATTAAAAAAATGAGAGTCCATCATGCTGAACATCATAGGCAGTATGTATTATATTGGTTGTATACATGGCCTGTAGAGAGGAGACATAAGTTTCTACCAGAGAAAAGGAAAGGAACCGAACCAGACTGGACCCAAGAACTCACTGTATGAATGGAGGATATCTATGATATATCTGTGTCTTCTGGGTGAGTAGTGTTTATACAGTCACTGATGTTACAGTACACAAATAGGCCAGAACTAAATGTTCTCCCAGAATATGACTTAAGCATTGGGCTGGAAAACGCACAGGTCCAGAGACTAGAAGGATCTGGATGTGACCCTTCTGCCTGCTTTCTATCTGTAGTTTCAGGACATTTGGATAATGTTGATAATTGCTCAAAGTGACTAAGCTTTTTCAGTCCTTTGTGTATAATGTCTTAGCTGTGGACAAGTTAAGAAGCCTAAAGGCTGGGGACTCCATCAAATACACATGGATGTGATGGGGGTTACAACGCAGTACACTAGGAGCAAAATCAGTGTCCCTTACGTAGAAAGTAGTTAATTTGCATACAACTCAAAAAATGGACTTATTCTTTATGAAGATAAATGTAAGTGGGTGTAAATGAAATGCAGGAGGGGGGTCTCTGTAACATGATGGCAATAGTTACGTAATCACTAGGAGTGGGGTTAGACCCTTTAACATTTTATGAAATCAGTCCATATCCACTGAATTTCACAGGGTTTGAGCCATTGCCCACTCACAACTCTGTTTGGTCCGATGGCAGGTATTGTGGGGAATATAGATCAGGCTGCTTGTTCATGTATATAAAGAAATCATGGAATTGACCCAATTATCTGCCATGTGTAACAGCCGAAATATTTACCAAACTCATCAGCCTCATTAGTGCAGACTCAGTGCGGATCCATAGTGCGCGTTCACATGATGCGTCACGTTTTTGACGCATTCAAAAGGTTTTAGCCTTGATCACATGCTAAGGTTACATTGCGTTTCAACTGCATTTGCTAAACGCCATGTAACCTTAGCATGTGATTAAGGCTTTTGATTGTGTCAAAAACGCATAAAAAAACGCGACCCAATGCATCGTGTGAACGTGCCCATAGACTTCTATTGAAAAAAATAGTACAGGTTTCAAAATGTTTTCCACGGACAATGGAAAAAAAAAGCCAATGTAAAAACACCCATAGAAATCAAGGGCTCAGTAAAGTATCCGTGAAAATCACTGAACCACGGATGTGAAAAACAACGCCAGAGTGTTCAAAGGGTAAAACTTTAAGAATTTTGTAACAACAACACATTTTGGTTCTTATGGCACCGTAGCTGTTGAATTATATGAAAATGGGTAGAAATTAGAAATTAAAAAAATGAGAGTCCATCATGCTGAACATCATAGGCAGTATGTATTATATTGGTTGTATACATGGCCTGTAGAGAGGAGACATAAGTTTCTACCAGAGAAAAGGAAAGGAACCGAACCAGACTGGACCCAAGAACTCACTGTATGAATGGAGGATATCTATGATATATCTGTGTCTTCTGGGTGAGTAGTGTTTATACAGTCACTGATGTTACAGTACACAAATAGGCCAGAACTAAATGTTCTCCCAGAATATGACTTAAGCATTGGGCTGGAAAACGCACAGGTCCAGAGACTAGAAGGATCTGGTTTGTATATACAAGTGCTGAGCAAACACTGTAATCAGACATTGGTTGCTGTATCTGAAATGTTCTAGCTGATTCTTGCTAATAAAATTACAGCAAACTGAAATCAGGACAGGGTGTTCTCCGGGAAAGACAAACCTGTATTTATACCTGGGCGGCACATTGCAGTCCGGAGCCAAGGAGCAGATGTGACTCCTGATCATTAGGGGGAATTATTGAGGACTGAGCACATTTATAGCTTCTTGTACATGATCCGCCATTGGTGACTTTAATACGACGGCTTTTAAAGCTAATTTGCAGAAAAGCTGTTTTCTTTTGTAAGACTTTTTTTTATTACAGACTACCCCCCCCCTAAAAATATAATTTCCAATTAATGCAATTGTAGAGCTTTTTCAATATCATAATGGTTTCAATGCAAAATGTGCATTACGCTTTACACACTAGATGGTTTATGAACAAGGTTTCAATGTGAAAAAGCCGTTGAACTTGCACGCAGCATGTTATAGAGCAGGAGGAGCTGAGCAGATTGTGCACACAGGCGGTCCCCTACTTAAGAACACTCGTCTTACATATGACCCCTAGTTACAAACGGACCACTGGATATTGGTAATTTATTGTACTTTAGTCCTAGGCTACAATGATCAGCTGTAACAGTTATTAATTGTGTCTGTAATGAAGATTTATTGTTAATCCTGATTCTTATGACAACCCAACATTTTTAAAATCCAATTGTCACAGAGACCAAAAAAGTTCTGGCTGGGATTACAATGATAAAATATACAGTTCCGACTTACATACAAATTCAACTTGAGAAAAAACCTACAGACCCTATCTTGTATGTAACCCGGGGACTGCCTGTTGTGTCCTATCTGCAGGGAGCATGTTATAGAGCAGGATGAGCTAGGCAGATTGTACAGTGTCCAATCTGCAGGCAGCATGTTGTAGAGCAGGTTGAGCTGAGCAGAATGTTTATAGTCTACTGTTAGCAGACAGCATGTTATACAGCAGAAGGAAGTGCAGATTGTACATAGTGGCCCACATTTATTAAAGCCCATGTACCAATTTTTTGTCTAACTTTGCACATTCTTTACAGTGCAAACTGGTTGCACATGTATTTATAAAGTGTCCACAACACACTTTTGATGTGGCTGCACTACACCTGATGCAACACAAAATTCTGCACATAAAGGGGTGTTCCGGTGCAGTCAGACCGTGTGACACATTTATCATGCAGAGTCGGACAGAAATGTGTATATATGTTGAAGGTGCACCAATAAAGTTGGTGCACTCTGTCGGAGCAGAACAAGGGGCGACAGATTCATGAAGAATGGGCGCCACAATTCATGAATCTGGCGCCCCCTGCACACTACACAGGTAAACTGCACATACGGTAGTACAGTTTGCACTTTCTGATAAATGTTGGCCATTGCAGTTTGTGCAAGTGGCGCACATTGATCACAACTAATGCAGTCTGTACTATGCACAGTTTGCCTGTGTAGTGTGCTGCATGCGGCAGATTACACGCTCTTCATAAATCTGGCTCAGGAAGTGCACTTTGTTCATGTTATAGAGCAGGAGGAACAGTGAAGAATGTACATAGTGCAGGCAACATGTTATAGAGCAGGAGGAACTGATCATTCTGTTTATAGTCTTGTATGTCCAGAAAGCATTTTATAGAGCAGGATGAGCAGGGTAGATTGTATATAATGTCCTATTGGCATGCAGCATGTTATATAGCAGGAGGAGCTGTGAAGAACGTACATAATGCAGGCAACATGTTATAGAGCAGGAGGAACTGATCATTCTGTTTATACTCTTTTATGTGTAGAAAGCATTTTATAGAACAGGATGAGATGGGTAGATTGTATATAATGTCCTACTGGCATGCAGCATCTTTCTTCATCATATTGGAATGATTCGGGAGATCCCAGACATATAAAGATCTTGTCAGGAACAGAAGATTTGGTGATGATTGTCCTCCCCCAATTTAAAAACAAGTCCGAGCATGTTACAAAGCACAAATCCACTTCTATGTATCCTCATATGATACATGGAAGATAACAGTCATTGGGTCTTATCTAGACAACTATTTTGCAAGCAATGGTGAATAGATGCAATTGTAGATATTAGGCAACAAGGATGAGGTCAAGGGTCAATTAGTTGCTGGGCTCTGTTACTCAAACAGTATTAAGCCGGCCATTCAGCAGATACATGTAGCAAGTCACTGATTGATACCAAACATGAGATAATAGACCTCAACATCTCCTCCAACCCTTCCCCTCATACATTCAATCCAATTGTTAACCCCCCTATCAATCCGCTCAAAATTTTCCAAAATTATAAAGTAAAAGCCAACTGCTTGTGCTTATTTATAAGTCTGTGCTTATTTATAACTAAAACATATTACAATTAATCCTAGGCATAAGTATTTAGACTTTGAGATGTTTCTACACTTTGAATAAAGTCCATAAATTAAGTGGATTGGGCATGACCTGGAAAGACAACTCCCTGTCTATGGGGTCATTTACTAAGGGCTCGATTTGCGTTTTCCCGACGTGTTACCCGAATATTTCCGTTTTGCGCCGATTTTCCCTGTATTGCCCCGGGATTTGGGCGCACATAACGGAAATGGGGGGGCGTGGCCGAGCGAAAACCCGACGGATTCGGAAAAAACGCTGCATTTAAAAAAAAAAAAAGTGTCGCGGGACTCGCGCTTACCTTCACTAGGAATAGGCCGGTGAATTTCAGGGCATTCCGGCGGGCCTTGGGGAACTTTAGCGCAGCAGCGCCACCTGGTGGACATCGGAGGAACTACCTTAGTGAATCGCTGGAAGACCCGAATCCACCGCAGAGAACGTGCCGCTGGATCGCGAATGGGCCAGGTAAGTCAATCTGCCCTTATATCTACTGTGAGAAATCTATTTACTTTGTACATCCTCACAATATTGAATTCCCAAATATAAATTATCCCTAATTATTTTCCCTAATGATTTTCTAAAACCTAACCTGTGTTTTAATACTTTATTTTACTTTTATGTTATTTAGCTATTGAACAGACCAAAAATGCCACGTGTGGCATCACCCTTAGGCTACATTCACACTGCCGTTGCCCACCGTACCGTAGCACGGCCGGCAACGGCAGCGTGCGGGGAGAGGAGGAGGGGGTGAGTGCTGCTCACCCCACCCCCTCTCCATAGGGATGTATCTTTTTCCCGGGTATGGAGCGCCCATTGCTGTCTATACGTCCCCTTTGCGGCAGTGTAAATGTCACACGTGGCGTTTTGAACCCATTTTTGAGCAGGCCGTTTTTGACCAGTTTGAATTAAGATAATTGGTTTTTAACGCATTCGTTTTTAAATGGACTGCTCAAAAACGGCCCAAAAACGGGTTCAAAGCACCCTTAGGCTTGTCCATGCCCCTCTGCAGAGCCGCCCTCTGCAGAGGATTTCCTTTAAGGTCTCACAGCGGGCAATGCATATTGGAGCAACAACCAAGCCATGAGGAGGAAACATAAACCTGTAGAGCTCAAAAACTAAATTGTGTGGAGACATTTTTGTAAAAACAAATCATACCCTGTTAAAGTTTGGGATTAAGGCCAACCACTTTAAGGTTAGCAAATATTATTTTATGGCAGATATAATGTGTGCATTGAAATTTTATATACACTGCACATTGTATACCTTGTACACTGTACACTGTATATTTTTACCTTGAAGAGAAATAACACAGACACGTTTCCTGGCGGTCATATTTATTGTAACTTTTCATAAACAGCAGATAATACACTTCTGTTATTAAAGTGCATAGTAAATAATACAAAAATACATCATGTGCTATTCTATAAAATACAATATATAGACATTTGTTTATTGGAGTGTCAACAGTGTTCTTGGTTCCAAATGAAAACCTACCACAATCTGCGCAATCATTGCATTTAGAAAATGATGAACTAGGCCACTGCATGCAGATCTCAATCATGTAACAATGAGATGGGAACACCCCTTTAAGGTGACCATATATCAGTGGTGGCGAACCTATGGCAATTCCAATTCCTGCCTTTCTCATTAACTGCCTGTATCTGCGGTTCTGTAGTTCATAGCACCACAAGACTGATGCAGTCTGAAATATGAGATTCTTATCTTTAATCTGATACCAGATTAAATATGATATCTCCGTTTGAGTTACGGTGATATGCTAGACAGGTAACATCATTTCAAATGGGTTTTATAGTACTTAGAACCATGGTTCTGGTATAAGATTAAAGGGGTATTCCCACGAAGACAAGATTCTTAAATATACTCAGGATAACAAAATAACCTCTCTAATTTACTGTTGTTAACAAAAATACAGCATTTCATAGATATAATTTCAACCTGTCTCTATCAGTCCTGGTGTGTACAATTTTTGTTTGGTTTTCTTGTCTCGCCATTGGCCCCTACCACCTGCATTACACACACACACACTGTCAAACTTCCTGCCGGCAAACAGCAGCATAAGGAGACTAAATCTACAAGCTACATATAAGATAAGATCTTTATATCAGGGGAAGGAGGCATGTGTTAGCAGAGCAGAGAGTGTCATTGTGTGTTATATCCATCTCATGGATGTCATCATCTCTCATCTCTGCTCTATCTCATTTCTCTTTTTCTATGTGGAAGATGCTAGTGTAATGTTCAGAAGCTAAATGAAAGTGTAAACCCTGTACCCTGATTCTCTAAGTACATTGTCAGCACACAACATCTCACAGCATGAGAGGGATCAGAATGTGTCTGCTTAGAGAGTCCCACGTCCAGACTCTGGAATTTGACACCGACCATCACTGAGTTATAGGAGCTAAAATAGCAATAAAACTAATTAAAATTGGAAAGTAGGGGGGTAAAAATGATGCTTATTGTGTAAACGTCGCTAGGGGATTGAAATTTGAGAACTTTGTTCATGGGCAAATCTCATCTTTCAAACTATATCAGGTCTCTGGTTAAACTAAATTAAAAATACCTGCCAGAAAACAATATGGATATTTGGGTTCATTATTTATAAGTTGTGAGGGTGACAGAGGTACAGGAGTGTTTTTTTTTATCAGTTTTTCCCCCCCCCGCAGCACTGCACAAACTTTTTAAACCAATAAAAGCTATTTGTTATGTGGGTCCGTGTCATCCCCTTGATCATAGCAAAGGACCTAGGTCTACCTTATATTACATACATGACACATATTGCTGAAGATTCATAGGGGGAAAGTTTTGCCAACTAGAACAGTGCAGAATTAGAATAGAGTTCTGCTGTGCCGGATTTATCATAGTATCGGATGCTGGCTGATAAATCTGGAGAAGCTTAAAGGGGTCACCGAGACCCCCACCGATCAAAAAGTTAGGCCCTTTACGACTGACTTACAAACTATTTAAAAACATTACAAAAAAATTAGCGCAAATAAGTCCTAAAACTATGCATTGCTGGGTTTTTTTTTGGAATGCAGGAATAGATACATTCAAGTTTTTTTAATGTTCAGGCATTTTACTTCTCTTTTTCTGTTACACATGTCTTGGATGAGTACCGCATGTACTACTATTTCACAGATATAGTGACATAGATCTAATATACTATTTGAAGTGAATGGTTTTGTGAAAAAATATTTTTTAGTGTCTCCAATATGTCCCATGGAGTGGTTATATGTATTTGTGCATTTCTGGGGACACCCTGCCTCCTATAAATGGACTCAGATCGCTTGGCAGAGAATGGTGGTGTTCTTGTGTGTGTAGCGTATGTGCACATATGATTGGCGCTCCACTCACTTCATGTGGCTGTGCTAGATCATCATTCTATAGAAGAGAATGACGTGTCAGTCGCGCATGCACTTGAGTGGAGAATTCATGAGTTTCAGTCTTCGTTGTTGGATCCTCAGTGATTTCTTTGGTGGTAGGAGTGTAATAATTTCTGTATCTTAGGACTTTTTTTGTCTATTATTAGATGCAGTAACATTTCTACTTTTGAGAAGAACATCTCTAATGAATGAGGAACATCTTTGTAATCTTGGGTGGCTTCCTGGTCTAGGGTAGAGTAACCATATATTACACCATTACATCCGTTTTCTAATGTTCTTATCTTACCCTGGGTTAAAGACATCCACAAACTCAACATCTCATTGTAGTATGATCCAGATCAGGAATCTGGAGACTTTTTTGTGACTTACAAGTCCTTTAAGAACCATCATAGGTGTCATTATATGACAACCTAAATAAAGCTACATGATAAAGTCATAACTACTCATCCCCATCTTAAAATCACTGCTCACCAATGGTAAAGAAGTTGTAGTTATGGTCCCATTTTGGAAGAAGAAGGGCATGGTTGAGGTTTCCCTTGATGACCGCCGTCCCTTGGGGGTCCCATCAATGACCACCATCCCTTTGGGTCCCATTATACATTTTAGCCTCAAGGGTCAACGTCATATCATATTTGCTGAATAACTACCAACAGAATGTTGTTTGCTAAATAATAACTCACAAGAGATACCGCTGGAATAGAGCAGCGCTGGTCACACGCCACATGAGTGACACGTTCCACGGAATGTTCATTGTGCAGATCATTGTCACCTAGCCCTGAGGAGATGGGTATTCCCAATGACAAATGGGTCACATCGAGTCCACCTGCTGCATCATGAGCTTCCGGCTGTACTCATAGGCGAGGAATAGAGCTCCATTGGCGGGGACTGCACGGATCAAAGTGGGCTTCAGCCCTGAATACAAGGCCGATATCCCTGGAAGAAGAAAAAGACAGGAAGTATTTATCTCTATAGATACAGGCATAATTTTTTTTTGCATTTATCTACCTTTTGGGGGGCATGTACTATTGACTTTTGGTTCTAGAAGATGAGCAAACCACTGGTGTGCGTCATTTACTCTACCAGACAATTTTTTGCTCTCCGCTCCACTTCCCAAAAAGAGGGGCATGAAAAGGGCTGGGAAATGGCATGGCACCATCAGCCAGCACCCTTCAAGGCAAGGGGTACTAAGAACAGTTTGAAGAACACTGGTCTTGACAAATGCTCCAATAAGTCTATAAACCATCAGTTTTTGATTTTTGCGGATGACACACAGACACATTCATTTCAACGGATTCGTGCACATGAATGTGTTATTCACCGATCCGTGTGGAGGCTGTAGAAAACTCAAAGCCGGTCCTATTCCTTCCCGGGTTCGCAGCTGGGATCTTCCCACAGAAGAGTATGGGAACGTGAAAAATACAGATGACTCAAGGATGACAAGCTGGTGTCATTCGCATTTGCAGATGAGCTGCTATTTAAAACAATCATGTGACCCTTCAAAGTCAAGACAACCTAGTAAACATCATGTGCCAGTCTTACATTTTTTGTGGATCTGCAAAAACGGATGATTTTGCAGACAAATGACTGATAACAGATAAACTTGAAAAAATGGATCATGGATTGGTTATTTGCGGCCCAACAACAGTTAGTATGCAGAAAGCCTATCTATAGCATATTATTTATCTATCCACCTATCTATCTGTGGCCTGCTATCTATAGACTATTGTTTATCCATCCATCTATCTGTAGCCTATTATCTCTCCCACCCATCTCTGGCTCCACCACTCTTACCAGATCATTCTGTATAGGTAATAAATGTCCTAGATATCCATAGATGTACAGCTATACAGGAGGTCCCCTACTTAAGAACACTTGTCTTACAGACAGACCCCTCTGCCCCCTGGTGAAGCTCTCTGGATGTTACTATAGTCCCAGACTGCAATGATCAGATGTAAGGTGTCTGTAATGAAGCTTTATTGATAATCCTTGGTCCAATTACAGCAAAAATTTTGAAACTCCAATTGTCACTGGGACAACAACTATAGAACAAACCTATGGACCCTATCTTGTACGTAATGCCTGTATATGTTTTCCTCTTCTATCGATGTCACCACAGTTCGGGTTTAAAATAATAAGGTGAACTGCGCCATCTGCTGCCATGATAAGCTCATGACATGGGATCAGATGGGCTGACAGGTTTAGCGATCCCATCGCCGTTTACCCTATCAAGTTCTGATTTAATGAGGGATGTAAGCACGTAGGTCTCTTTTTTTGACAATCTGTATGCATTTTGCCCTGTATTGCACCGAAAATCCATTACTATGATCGGCTACTCTTAAGGGGATCATCCCTATGAAAATGTAACACTGCTCCTGCCCAGGAAAGCTATGCCCAGCCTTGTATTCCCCCGGCTGGGGATCATTCAGGACAATAGCTGTCCTTTTAATAAAAAGATGTGCCAAGTCCACCAGAACAGAGGTTGTAAGCAGCAATTTTTTTGTGTTGTAATCTCCCTTTATGGCTAATATCAGTTATTACAAGTGTTGTATCTTAACAGAGGAGAGCAAGTGGAGGGACAGCCCTGACCAATTTACTTCATGGGGACCAGTCCACGACCTAAATTAGGTGTCACTTTAAATTGTATCGGTGTCTAAATGACATCAATACAGTTGAAATACCTGGGAGAGCGAATAACCTTAGGCTTTCTGCCCAACCATGTGTCAATGAACTGAATACTGAAGTATGCCTTATCCTATAAGGACAGTTTTAATTTAAAGGGAACCTGTCATCAGAAATTGACCTAATAATCCACTACCAGTATGTTGCCAAGCAGCTGAACACCTTCCAGGTCATATTTCTTTCATGACTCAATGCGGTGGCATCATCCACAAAATCAACTTTGAAGTGAGATGTAAATTGTTTATATAAAGTCAGGTAGGCGGAGAGTTTTCACTGAAGTCAAGCTCTCTTCAGAAAGCCCCTTCACTGTAATTGATGGTCCTGCACCTAGAGACCTCACTAACCAAATCTCCTGAAGTCCAATGAAGGATCTCAATCACAGAGGAGAAGGCATTCAGAGCTTCCCACCTTGACTTCAGTGTTAATCTCTCCGCCTCCTTGACTTTATGCAACCAATTTACATCTCACTTCAAAGTAGATTTTCTGGCTGATGCCACCACACTGGACCATGAAAGAAACAAAAACTAGAAGGTGTTACACTACCTCACAATATATTGGTAGTGGTTTGTTAGCCCAATTTCTGATGACAGGTTCCCTTTAAGTAAAACCCAATTTATGTTGTTTACGTGCTTCTATGCTTCATGGATTTTTTTTTTTTTACGGAATTTGCTGTTATCCTACAACCTAAAAGCGATCTCTATACACTTTTACTTCTGTCTACAAACATGGATGTCAACAACATACCTTCATTTCTCACAATACTAGAGAAAGTTCCCATGAAGCCAGCTTGTTTCCCTGCGATCGAAAGAACCTGAATCCTGGATTTGACACAGTCCACAGGGTATACAGCCAGCCAAAGCGCAATACCTCCACAACCGCCACTTATTATCAGGGCAAATGGACCTAGAAACCAAAAACACATGTTACCACACGGTATTTAGAATACTGAATCACACTGTAAGGAAAGGGGAGTATTAACATTCTGGTAGGATCAGTAAAAATAGACAGTCTTTGCAGCAGTCACCTCATTTACCTCACAGATTACGATAAGATAAGGTTTCTGTAGAAATATTGGTTATTTATGACCAGCACTTACCGAGCTCATCCTTTGACTTTCCACCAGACGCAAAAAAAGACCTGCTCAGCTCATATCCACCAAAGAATAAGAAGTATCCCGGCATTTCCCTGCAGACTGTGCTTGTGAGACCTTGATAGAAGCCCAGAGGACCCTCACGTTGTACAATGCCTTTCACCACTGACCACACTGTGCTGACACAAGGAGACACACAAGATGAAGCATGCTACACAAAAACAGGACCACAAAAATGGCCATGATAGCAACAGCGGTTTCCTGAGGGTTCAATTCAATCTCTATGGGACGGACAGATAGTGGAGTTCAGTGCTCCGCCATAGTAGTGTGCGACTGGAGCTCCACTGAACTTGGCAACATGGACTCCTATTCTGAACAGTGATGGAGGACCTTGTCACGAGACGCCCAGGTTCAGGGTATCCAGTCTGATTCAGGGAAAGGATTTTGTGGAGGGAAAATTGAAACACAAATTTGTAAGATTCCATTGGAATGAATTTACAAAAAGTGCTGCAATTTGAGTAAATATGTGACATTTTAACAGGGATTAGAAAGCTGTCAAAAAGTAGTTTGACTATAGATATTATTGTATTATATGTGTATTAAAATGAAAAATACCATCAAAATCAAGAAGGATAAGCCAGGGGCACTTACTCATAGATCCCGGCAATGTGACGGTGGTAATCTTGTTTGTAATATTTGTTATCAATGGCCTCCTTTCTTCTAACATAAACTATACTAATAAACTGGAAGAGCTCCTTTGGGTGTTACCAGAGCCCCTCTGTGCTGCAGTTTCATAGGCTGTTTCAGTGAGCAGGAGCTCTCCCCTTTGCACACCATGGGTGTCATTTACTAAGGGTCTGATTCGCGGTTTCCCGACGTGTTACCCGAATATTTCCGATTTGCGCGGATTTCCACTGAATTGCCCCGAGATTTTGGCGCACGCGAACGGATTGTGGCGCATCGGCGCTGGCATGCACGCGACGGAAATCGGGGGGCCGTGGCTGAACGAAAACCCGAAGGATTCGGAAAAACCGCCGCATTTAAAAAAAATGTGTCGCGAAAATTGCACTTACCTTCACTCGGTCCGGCTCGGTGTATTCCAGTGCGTTCCGATGCTCTTCAGTGCAGCAGCGCCACCTGGTGGACGTCGGAGGAACTGCCTTAATAAATCCCGGCCGGACCAGAATCCAGCGCAGAGAACGCGCTGCTGGATCGCGAATGGGCCGGGTAAGTAAATCTGCCCCATTGTGTTCAAACTTCCTTTATTGCAGTAGAATTACATCAGGAAGAAGTGCTGAGGCATCAGCCTGTGAAGCTACAGTACAGAGGGGCTCTGGTAACACCCTACATAGTCCTTCAGACTAAGCATAATTTTAAAAGTTTGTTTTAGAAGAAAGAAGGCCATGAATAACAAATATAAGAAGATTACCACAGTCAGAGTGCCTGGATCTGGAGTAAGTTCCCCTGGTTCAGGCTTGCTTTTGATGGTAGATTTCCTTTAAAGTCTCACTTACTTTTGTCCATAGGCTATCTTGCCGGACACCTGCAGCTCGTGCATGGCCTGGAGACGACATTTCACCAACTCCGTTGGGCACAGAACCATAGCTGCAAATATACTAGCAAATGAACCTGCAGCTGCATTCTGGAGGTCACTGTGAAGAACCACAGGGAGAAGATGTCATACTAAACTACTATTTAGTGTACATAGTTAACATTCCTTTTATATTATGTTTACAATTGAAGAGAAATCGCATTATATTGAGGCAAGATCCCTCCATTGGGGTCCCCTCCATGGTGTGCGTTTCTGAACTATTACCTTAATGGGGCATGGTCCTCTAATCCGACTATCCTCCTCACAACTCTTTGGCAGAATCCGTAGCTCATAAAGAGAACAGAGTTTTCAGCTATATTAGCAAGAAGTGCTGGACTGGTCCCTTTGTAGAAGCCTCTGAGCCCCACTTGTCTGTAGGTCTTCATTGCGCAGTCTATAAGGCCTCTGTACAGATTAGGGAACGTCTGCATTTTCACCTTGGCCGTGTCAAATGGCTGTCCGGTCAGGACGCATGCTGTGCCACCTGAAATGAAATTACAACATAACATCAAGAATTAGCATGACCCAGAAATAATAAGGTTCACCTAATACCATGGCTACTCTATAAGTCTCTCGGAAATATTTAGAGGAAATTTACCATCAATATCAAGCACTTACAGATCCAGACTGTGGTAATCTTCTTATATTTGTTATCCATGGTGGCCTTCCTAAAATGAACTTTTAGAATTATGCAAATGAGCCTAAAGGGCTCTTCGAGGGTTACCAGAGCCCCTCTGTACTGCAGATTCATAGGGTTTTACACTGTTTTCCCCTCCTTCCTGCTCCACTTTTAGACCTCCCTCTGTCTAATTTAATCTCAACAAGCAAAGGAGGTATGCACACGTGGCGTTTTGAACCCGTTTTTGGGCCATTTTAAGCAGTCCGTTAAAAAACGAATCAGTTTTTTCGAAAACGCATCCGCTTTTCCCCAATTATCATAATTGGGAAAAACGAACAAAAACATATACGTTTTTTAACGGACTGCTTAAAAGCGCCCTAAAAACGCGTTCAAAACGCCACATGTACCACCAGCCTAAGAGGGGGAAGTGCTTCTGCACATTGCTCCAGTACCTCTGACTCTCACTTAGATACTGATCTGGGACAACCCCTTTTAGGTAAAAGAGACACCAGACTCACCTGCAGCTCCGGCTGTAAGATCTATAGCAGCCTGGATGGCTGGATTTGGAGCCATGTTGTTGGTCTTTTATCTAAAAAACAAAACAAAAATGTTTAATGTCCTATCCTGGCAACATGATGGCACCTTGGGCAGATACAAGTACAAACACAGAAGTTAAAACTAATTCTTCCTGATCCCGTAATTTAACCATTTCTTTGGGATGTGGTCACGCGCTGCGTTTCCGAGTATAGGGGCCGTGCTTTGACCCGATCTCAGTAAAACACATGTGATTGTTTAGTGATCACATGTGTTTCACTGCAAACACAAATGTGTTTGGTCTGAGGATCGCCCCCATTGTGCTAGCGCAGCGTGTGACCACACCCTTAAAGGGGTTGTTTGGAGCTTGAAAAACATGGTTGCTTTCTTTCTTTCAAAAACACATCTGACCATGGTTTGAGTCAGTACTCTTCTGTATAGAAGCAAGCTTATAGCCGTATATACGTTCACACAACGGCAGTGTGAAGGGTGCCTTAGGGTGGTGGCACACGTGCCGCCTTGGCTGCGTTTGCAAATGCAAACCAGGCCGCACCCACCGGGGCAGGCCGCGTCCCGATCGCATCGGCTTTTCTATGGAAACACCTGAGATCGGGAATGAGCGGGCCGATGTTTTGCATTAAATTAACGCAAAACACTGGAGGCTCATTCCCGATCGCAGGCGTTTCCATAGAAACGCCAATGCCATCGGGACGCGGCCTGCCCTGGTGGGTGCGGCTTGGTCTGCGTTTGCAAAGGCAGCCCGAACATCACGTGCGCAATGCAAACTGAATGTGTGAATGCAGCTGGTTGGTTTGGTCACATGCGGCACTTGCGCTGAGTTTGTAAAGCACAAGCGCCCGGGGACGTAGCTCCGCACAATCACAAATGCGTTTAAATGCAAGACATCGGGGGCTGGTTACCAATCCCACGGATCACATGGAAACACATATGCTATTTTTGAATGCATCAATAAACGTCTTCCTATGTCCTGCTGAACTACTTGCAGCTGCCATGCATTAGAGAACAATTGCCAAAGCATGAAACGCATGCAATCAGTAACCAGCACATAGTGTACCGCATTTAAACAATATAAGACACCGGGAGCTGGTAAGCGACTGCTGTGCACTAGCACTGCGTACGAAAAAGCAACGCTAGCGCAACGTGCAACCACGGCATAACAAAATTACCGGAATCAAGAACTAGTAATGGACATGAAAAATCATTGATCCTTGTATAAAGACTTTGAATCAACCCCATAACGTATGTACGCTGACTGCACCTTATGAATAGACCTCATACACAGGAGCCGTCAGTGTGGTATGTAACTGATGTAATCACTGAGGAGCATTGCATCATAGCCAAAGCACATGTATGCAAGCTACACATACCCAAGTTATATCCATATTCTATGTATCTATATCTGTATACATATAGTCATTACAGTTTTGTGATTTTACATATCATGCCACAAAAATATGGTCCTTTATATAATGGTATAAATGTAAAAATGGTACTTTATAATGTAGTACACAGAGCTGAAGTAGATAAAAGCTGAGCTACAGTTTCAGGGCCAGAACCTTTACTAATTGTCAGGAGCTGGACCTCCCCTCTAACACCAATGTCCCCATCCTGCCGTTTCTGCTGCTTCTCCCCGGCCTAGTAGTCACCGTGCCCCATGTTGTTTTGGCTGCTGACTTCTGGGTCCTACATTCCACAGACACATCAAGTTCACAGATTTAAAGGGCCAGTGAACTTCTTCCTAATGGGGTAGATTTACACCAATTCTGGAGTAATTTCCATCTTAAATGTCTTGTGAATCCTTATTGAAGGTTTTGCACCATTTACGGACTTGTCCCAGTAGGGAGTGTGACCTCGGGGAAAGGGTGTGTGGCCTACTCCGCAGTTCTAAACTACTCCAGATATATCATCCAAGATTTATTTGCAGCAGAATACGACTGTGGAGTCTGAATTCGCACTTCTCTATTCACTGACATGTTATTAGCTAGCGCTGTATTTGCAAAAGTAGGGCTAACGCACGTGTGACCGCACCCTAAATCTCCCCCAATGAAGTCAAGGCTACCAGTGTTCTGTGCAAAGGTGACAGGAAATCTGAATTCCTGTGTTGTGACTTTATTCAAGAACTGTAGACCTCTCATATGTATTTTTTGCCATCATTGACTTGATCTGAGTAGCCTCAGGCTACTGTCTGCTTGCCCAGCCCTATGCTTTGTATTATGAATTTTGTCTCCCTGCTACCTGCCCTAACCTCAGACTGTCTCTGACTACTCTCTTCCTGACCTCTTGTGTTTTACATTTGTATACTTTAACCTGCCTGGGACAGCTATCACCTATATCAGGACTACTTGGAGAATTAGTGGCCTTGTTTTCCTGTTACAGCAAAATTCAGATCTCTTTACAAGGGTGAAGTGGTAAAACTGATGGTGACGCTCTTAGGCTGGTGGCACACCTTGCATTTTGAACCGTTTTTGGCCCTTTTTTAAGCAGTCCATTAAAAATGCATTTTTTGGAAAACACATCAGTTTTTTCCGTTTTGGACCAAAAATGGGTTCAAAAAGCCACGTGTGCTGCCGGCTTTAGGATTATCCCATCTTCGCTGGGCAGCAGGTTCTCAATCCCTCCTGTTCTCAGTGTTGAGTCGAGTTCTGAGGATCAGCTAATGTAGAGGTTATTAATATTACAAACCTAGGCAAAGTGCGACAATAATGATAGAGCATTGCAAATGATAGAGCAGGTCCTATGCCTGCCCCGATGTGCGACCGATCAGCTCTCTATGGAGATAGGAGGCTTGAGGAGAGCTCACTCCTCCCATCTCCACCTGGCCAAAATAGGCAGCAAACTTTACCCTGTTTGTGAACACGGTATGTGTGCATGAGGCCTAAGAATGTAAATGGCAGCCAGGTGCTAGCAATCAAATGTTCTTGATTCATTGATCATCAGCTGGTGTGACCACCCCTATAAAAGCAGATGATTTGCACTTTGCAGATCTAAAAGGCCAATTCCAAAATTTTAAAGGAAACATTTTTGCTATTCATTATAAGGCCAGGGCAACACGTCCAAAGTGGGCCAGTTTTGCAGGAGTTTTTTTTCGTTTGCTACCCTGTCTTTTAACATTTTTGAGCATTTGCAGAAATAACTGTCTGGATGCAGATTTTTTTACCCAAAGATAACAGAGATTTGTGTAAGCCGTATTCACTATACTGTATCACGGCAGGCAAACCTGCAGTCATTTTGCAATGGTTAGCATGTGGCAATTCCGTCATGTGGAACTGTTGTCAAATTTCAGAAGAATGAATGGAGCGAGCCCGTATGTCATCTCAACTTCCACTCTATATGCACACTCAAGAGTCACTGCACAATACACTACAATAACAGTCTGACTGAGTTTGTGTCTTGTCTATTCTTATGCTGCATTTAAAGCATGGGTTCATCATATTACTCCTCCTCTTATACTACATCACAGTACTACTCCTCCTATCCTACATATCAGAGCATAGCACAGTACTACTACTCTTATGCTATACATAATGGTACATCATAGTACTGCACCTCTTATACTGTATATATGGGAACAGTAATACTTCTCCTATCCACTATTCAAGGGCAAATCATATAACTGTTAATCCTATAGTATATATATATATATATATATATATGGGTACAGAGCAGAACTACTACTGCTATGCTGTAAATATTTTATGGGCTCTTCATTGCACTGCTTCTCCTATACTGTATATATTGACACAGAACGGTACTACTACTCCTATCATTTATGTATGGTATGGGCATATCATAGTACTGCCACTCCTATACTGTATATGGGGGCGTCATTGTACTACTAATTCTATCCTGTATATATGGGCACAGCACAGCCGCTACTCCTATTTGGGATATATACACACACAGCACAGTACTACTTCTTCTTTCCAGCAAATCTGGACACAGCACAATACTATGCCTGTATTCATGGCCTGAATATACAGTTCTGCTACATAGGCACAGTAAAGTACTACTCCACTTATCCCGCAGACACAGCACAGTACTACTACTCTACTATAATTCTTTAAGTCTGGGCAAAGTACTACTACTCTACTCCTATCCTTTATGTATGGTCATAGAACAACACTACTACTCCTATCCTGTATATATGGGCTACAGATCCCTTATACATCACATATAAGAATGGGAGTATAGGAGCTGCAATCAGTATAATATATCAGACTGAAGCCACATGCTGCACTGTATATAAGAATATACAGCCCCATTCATTATATACAGGATTTTAAAGTATCAACACAACATAATAAATCCCTTTAGTCCAGGGACACACCAGAATGTGTAGAGCGCTGTAAGTCATCCTGTAGGTCACCCCTGGCTCTCTGGCAGAGGGCAGATACCTGCACAGCTGCCAGGGACATGTGAGGAGGGAAGAGGAGGGCCATCCACAGAGGAAGGGCCCCTGCCAGGGTTACATCAGGCGCACGTGGAGGGCATCAGTGCACCTGTGGCCTGGCTGCAGCTCTGGCTGTGTATGGAGGAGAGGAGCATCTGGCTGCAGCTTTGGCTGTGTATGGAGGAGAGGGGCATCTGGCTGCAGTCCAGATATAGTGACCAGCGATCAGCAGGGCACTGCATGGCATGTACTGCCCATATGGAGGGGCTGGGGGCACTTACCGGGGAGCTGCACCCGCCGACCCGAGACCAGGAACCAGATCTGTGTGGGCTGTCACCCGGCCCCGCCCACAGCCTGTGCTCAGTCACCTATAGCTGCGCCCTATAGGGTGTGCAGAATACAGCGGCTTATATATGACAGGAGGGGTAACAATACAGCGGCTTATATATGACGGAGGGGTGCGGGGGGGGGGGGGGTAACAATACATGGTAGAGGGGCTGCAGGCACTGGGAAGGGTCTGTGATGTCACCCTGACGCCATGGATGAGGGCTGGGATCTCATTGTATAAGCGGCAGGCAGGAATATGGGGTTAGTATCCCAGTGTATTGTGTATCACTTGTTACTATATACACAGGACAGGGCTGCAGCCTCTATAGAGGGGGTAATAGGCTCCTAGTACATAGAAGAGGGGATGCAGGAACTGGGAAGGGTCTGTGATGTCACCTAAACATTATATAATATAGTATAAGATCTGTATATATGGATCATAGCAGAGATACAGGCTGCAATATAGGGATGATATTCAGATATAATGTATATTACTTGTTACTACATACACAGGACAGGGCTGCAGCCTCTATAGAGGGGCTAATAGGATCCTAACATAGTAGAGAGGTGTCAAGGCTGCAGACTCTACAGAGGGTGAATAGTCCCCCCAGAACAGTATCACCCTGGTACTATACAATGTATGAGATACATGGACCAGGGGATTGCTGTAGGTTTTGTTATAAGAATAATATCCTGATATAATGCATATTACTTGTTACTACATACACTGTGCAGGCTTCTAGTTCTGTGATTTAAACTAATTACCACATGGAGCAGAAGATGACTTCAGCTTTAGTTATGGGGCTATAATCCTGATATAATGTATAATGGCCGCTCCATCACTACATACACAAGGGAGATTGCTCTCGGATTTGGGATGGGGCTATATTCCTATGTTAACGCACTTGGGGGTAATGATTAAGAACTCTTTACAAGTTTGAAACGCGTCAGTCTATTTGCTACTATTTTCACTTTTAAATCAAGATGAAATAAATGGGAGTTTTAATATATCTAGATTTTTTCATGTCTGCCTGGTTGCTGGATTTACCCTTCCTTCTGCTTTGGGGGTAATGTAGGATTGTTCCTACATCTGCTATGGAAGAATTATAGGGGTAATAACCTCCTAACATTCCATATGATCCAAACGACCACTGAAATACATGCAAATGACAACACTGGATTGGGTGGCACCATGGTATACTTATAGACCTGCCAGGATGTCAATTCTTTCCACAAACAGTGACAGGCGCTGTTGAGCAGCAGAGACTGTCACAAGGGCATAACATAGGAGGGTGCAGAAGCTTTTGTAAAGACACCATTACTATAATGACACATTTTGTACATGACTCCTCTGTCTATCACCAGGCATTGCAGTTACGCATAGATTTGGTCTTCATTGTCTCAGGTCGCATTGTATAACAGGCTTTGGTCAATTGGTACTTTGGTTCCTTTTTCTAAAGAACTCATGTCGGACATTGCTGATGAAGACACCAATGAATGTTTCTGTTGGGTACCTGTTATTTTACTGGGCAGAAGAGAACAGTATGTTTCACTAGTCTGGCACATAAAGGAAGCTGCAAAGTGAGAACATAGATAAAAGCATTTTTTTTTTGACTGTGGATAATAAGTGAATACACAGTGAAAGCTGAAAACATCACATCATGGACTTTTGACTGTGTCGCTAAGTTGAACTTTGGACTTTGTGTGACAAATTGTTCTAAATCAGCAAAGAAACACATTTATCTTTATTCTGAAAGCTTAGCAGACAATACGGTAACAATGTCCACTTGAAAACAATAGAAAACATGTTTTCTATTGTTTTCAGTACCTTTCACTATCTCATTGTCTGCGCCTAATGAAAGTCCTTGTAGCTTTAGATAATAAGATATAGTAGTGTGAGCGGAGGCACTAAACCCTGACCATGTAGTTTAGAGTAGTTCCTGCCAAGCCACTATCAGGAATAAAAGGAAAGGGGATGTCAAATTTTGAAAACTTTTGGTTTAAGAAAAGGTTAGTTACTGATGGTTCTCCAGCCACATCAGATTTTTCCCTATGCAAAATATAAATGATAATTTTCTGATTTCTGAGGGTACGTTATACCCCATATGAGCACATGTACCCGCTGCTCTATTTATGTCAAGAGGTGTACTCTGCTACTTCCGTCAGTGGCATAGCACCCGTGTCCGACCTGCCACTCCATTCATTTGGAATATTATGGACACCGCTGTGACCTCCCCCGATCAGCAAGTGATGGGGTTATCTTTAACCCATTCAAATGCTTAGTCAAGCAAGCACATGTGGATCCATGCTCTGTGTCTACACCAAGCCCAACAGCTCATTGGTGTGGAGACATGGGGGGTCATTTACTAAGGGCCCGATTCGCGTTGTCCCGACGTGTTACCCGAATATTTCTGATTTGCGCCGATTGTACCTGAATTGCCCCGGGATTTTGGCGCACGCGATCGGGTTGTGGCTAGAGATGAGCGAGCACTAAAATGCTCGGGTACTCGTTATTCGAGACGAACTTTTCCCGATGCTCGAGTGCTCGTTTCGAGTAACGAGCCCCATTGAAGTCAATGGGAGACTCGAGCATTTTTCAAGGGGACCAAGGCTCTGCACAGGGAAGCTTGGCCAAACACCTGGGAACCTCAGAAAAGGATGGAAACACCACAGAAATGGACAGGAAACAGCAGGGGCAGCATGCATGGATGCCTCTGAGGCTGCTTAATCGCACCATTATGCCAAAATTATGGGGAACAGCATGGCCATGACAGAGTGACCGAATGAGGCTAGATAGCATCTAAAACATGCAATAATTGACCATGACACTATAGGGGACAGCATGCAGAGGCAGCGGCAGCAGTGGCAGGCTAGAGAGTGTCATGGCGACATACCCTAAATGGACTCAGGCTTCAAACCAATGGGTGGCAGAGAGGGACCAAAGGAGGTGAGCAAGAAGCGCTCAAATAATATCGGTACATGATAAAAGTTTGCCAGTATATTTTGTGGATTACACAGCAGGGTGGCGACAAAGTTAACATGGAAGCCATGAAAACAATCCAAAATTCTGCCTGACACAGCTCGTTTGATAAGGGGACCATGTATGGAGGCAGTGAACTAGTAGTAGATTAAAGGTGCTGCAGTTAAAACTATGTTAGTTGGATCTTGGCATGGAGCTCGCGCTCCGCTGCCAGGCGAGCTTTCGCCAATCCAAGCCCCTGTCTCTAGGCTACTCCCCAAACAGCACTTCTAAGAACCTTTTGTATAAGATCAAGTGTAGTAGCGTTCTTATAAGTTTAGGATATGGCGGGTGAGGGGAATGTAAACAGATGCGCAAGAAGCGCTGAAATAATATCCGTAAATGGTAAAAGTTTGCCAGTGTATTTTGTGGATAACACAGCAGGGTGGCGACAAAGTTAACAACTTTGATGTGGAATCCATGAAAACAACCCAAATTTCGGCCTGACACACCTCGTTTGATAAAGGGACGATGTATGGAGGCAGCTATATGGACGACTTTTGGAGGTAGCAATGGAGACAACGTGTGGAGGCTGCTATGGAGACAATTCAATTTGGATAGTGCCTGTATGTGGCAGTCCAAAAAAGTTTTCAAACCAGAGGAGCAGGTAGGTGGCCCTCCATAAAAATGGAATAGATTGAGTGCCTGTATGTGGCAGTCCAAAAAAGTTTTCAAACCGGAGGAGCAGGTAGGTGGCCCTCCAGTAAAATGGAATAGATTTAGTGCCTGTATGTGGCAGTCCAAAAAAGTTTTCAAACCAGAGGAGCAGGTAGGTGGCCCTCCATAAAAATGGAATAGATTGAGTGCCTGTATGTGGCAGTCCAAAAAAGTTTTCAAACCAGAGGAGCAGGTAGGTGGCCCTCCAGAAAAATGGAATAGATTGAGTGCCTGTATGTGGCAGTCCAAAAAAGTTTTCAAACCAGAGGAGCAGGTAGGTGGCCCTCCAGTAAAATGGAATAGATTGAGTGCCTGTATGTGGCAGTCCAAAAAAGTTTTCAAACCAGAGGAGCAGGTAGGTGGCCCTCCAGAAAAATGGAATAGATTGAGTGCCTGTATGTGGCAGTCCAAAAAAGTTTTCAAACCAGAGGAGCAGGTAGGTGGCCCTCCAGTAAAATGGAATAGATTGAGTGCCTGTATGTGGCAGTCCAAAAAAGTTTTCAAACCAGAGGAGCAGGTAGGTGGCCCTCCAGAAAAATGGAATAGATTGAGTGCCTGTATGTGGCAGTCCAAAAAAGTTTTCAAACCAGAGGAGCAGGTAGGTGGCCCTCCAGTAAAATGGAATAGATTGAGTGCCTGTATGTGGCAGTCCAAAAAGGTTTTCAAACCAGAGGAGCAGGTAGGTGGCCCTCCATAAAAATGGAATAGATTGAGTGCCTGTATGTGGCAGTCCAAAAAAGTTTTCAAACCAGAGGAGCAGGTAGGTGGCCCTCCAGAAAAATGGAATAGATTGAGTGCCTGTATGTGGCAGTCCAAAAAAGTTTTCAAACCAGAGGAGCAGGTAGGTGGCCCTCCAGTAAAATGGAATAGATTGAGTGCCTGTATGTGGCAGTCCAAAAAAGTTTTCAAACCAGAGGAGCAGGTAGGTGGCCCTCCAGAAAAATGGAATAGATTGAGTGCCTGTATGTGGCACTCCCAAAAATTGTTTAAAACAGAGGACCGGGTCGGTGGCCCTCCATAAAAATTAAATGCATAAAGTACTATAGCTAGAGCCAGTGGGCCCTGTCAAAAAATAGCCAGTTTCCTCTGCTTTACTGTACAAAGAGGAGGAGAAGGAGGAAAATGAGGAGGAGGAGGAGTGGATAAATTATTCAGGTTGAGCTTCCTTCACCTGGTGGAGATTGGAAATTAGGAGAAATCCAGGCTTTATTCATCTTAATAAGCGTCAGCCTGTCAGCGCTGTCAGTCGACAGGCGTGTACGCTTATCGGTGATGATGCCACCAGCTGCACTGAAAACCCGCTCGGACAAGACGCTAGCGGCAGGGCAGGCAAGAACCTCCAAGGCGTACAGCGCCAGTTCGTGCCACATGTCCAGCTTTGAAACCCAGTAGTTGTAGGGAGCTGTGTGATCATTTAGGACGATGGTATGGTCAGCTACGTACTCCCTCACCATCTTTCTGTAAAGATCAGCCCTACTCTGCCGAGACTGGGGACAGGTGACAGTGTCTTGCTGGGGTGACATAAAGCTGGCAAAAGCCTTGTAAAGCGTACCCTTGCCAGTGCTGGACAAGCTGCCTGCTCGCCTACTCTCCCTCGCTACTTGTCCCGCAGAACTACGCACTCTGCCGCTAGCGCTGTCAGAAGGGAAATACTGTTTCAGCTTGTGAACCAGGGCCTGCTGGTATTCATGCATTCTCACACTCCTTTCCTCTCCAGGGATGAGAGTGGAAAGATTTTGCTTGTACCGTGGGTCCAGGAGAGTGAACACCCAGTAATCGGTGCTGGAATAAATTCTTTGAACGCGAGGGTCACGGGATAGGCAGCCTAGCATGAAATCTGCCATATGCGCCAGAGTACCAACGCGTAAGAATTCACTCCCCTCACTGGCCTGACTGTCCATTTCCTCCTCCTCCAACTCCTCCAACTCCTCTTCTTCTGCCCATACACGCTGAACAGTGGAGGACTCAACAATGGTCCCCTCTTGTGTCTCGCCAACATTCTCCTCCTCTTCCTCCTCATCCTCCTCCACCTCCTCCGATATGCGCTGAGAAACAGACCTAAGGGTGCTTTGGCTATCAACAAGGGAATCTTCTTCCCCCGTCTCTTGTGAGGAGCGCAAAGCTTCCGACTTCATGCTGATCAGAGAGTTTTTCAACAGGCCAAGCAGCGGGATGGTGAGGCTGATGATGGCGGCATCGCCACTGACCATCTGTGTTGACTCCTCAAAGTTACTCAGCACCTGACAGATATCAGACATCCACGTCCACTCCTCATTGTAGACTTGAGGAAGCTGACTGACCTGACTACCAGTTCTGGTGGAAGTTGACATCTGGCAGTCTACAATGGCTCGGCGCTGCTGGTAAACTCTGGATAACATGGTCAGTGTTGAATTCCACCTCGTGGGCACGTCGCACAACAGTCGGTGAGCGGGCAGTTGGAGGCGGCGCTGCGCTGCCCTGAGAGTGGCAGCATCTGTGCTGGACTTCCTGAAATGCGCACAGATGCGGCGCACCTTCGTGAGCAAATCAGACAGATTGGGGTATGTCTTGAGGAAACGCTGAACTATCAGATTTAACACATGGGCCAGGCATGGCACATGTGTCAGTCTGCCGAGTTGCAGAGCCGCCACCAGGTTACGGCCGTTGTCACACACAACCATGCCTGGCTTCAGGTTCAGCGGTGCCAGCCACAGATCAGTCTGCGCCGTGATGCCCTGTAATAGCTCTTGGGCGGTGTGCCTTTTATCGCCTAGGCTCAGCAGTTTGAGCACCGCCTGCTGTCGCTTAGCAACGGCACTTCTGCTGTGCCTAGAGCTACCGACTGATGGCGCCGTGCCCACGGATGGTAGTTCGGAGGAGGAGGTGGAGGAGGGGTGGGAGGAGGAGGAGGCATAGTAGGCCTGAAACACCTGGACCGAGGTAGGCCCCGCAATCCTCGGCGTCGGCAGTATATGACCAGCCCCAGGGTCAGACTCGGTCCCAGCCTCCACCAAGTTAACCCAATGTGCCGTCAGCGATATATAGTGGCCCTGCCCGGCAGCACTCGTCCACGTGTCCATGGTCAGGTGGACCTTGTCAGAAACGGCGTTGGTCAGGGCACGGGTGATGTTGTCTGACACGTGCTGGTGCAGGGCTGGGACGGCACATCGGGAAAAGTAGTGGCGGCTGGGGACCGAATACCGAGGGGCGGCTGCCGCCATGAGGTTGCGAAAGGCCTCGGTCTCTACTAGCCTATAGGGCAGCATCTCCAGGCTAAGCAATCTGGAGATGTGCACATTAAGGGCTTGGGCGTGCGGGTGGGTTGCACTATATTTGCGTTTCCGCTCCAGCGTCTGGGGTATGGAGAGCTGAACGCTGGTGGATGCTGTGGAGGATCATGGAGGCGACGATGGGGTTTTTGTGGCAGGGTCCTGGGCAGGGGGCTGACTATCAGCTGACACAGGGGAAGGAGCAGTGGTGTGCACGGCCGGAGGTGAACGGGCTTGTTGCCACTGAGTGGGGTGTTTAGCATTCATATGCCTGCGCATACTGGTGGTAGTTAAGCTAGTAGTGGTGGAACCCCTGCTGAGCCTGGTTTGGCAAATGTTGCACACCACAGTCCGTCGGTCATCCGGTGTTTCCTTAAAGAACCTCCAGACTTCTGAAGATCTAGCCCTCGCCGCAAGAGCCCTCGCCACGGGAGCTTCACTAGTTGACACATTTGGCGCTGATGCACCAGCTCTGGCCCTGCCTCTCCGTCTGGCCCCACCACTGCCTCTTCCAACCTGTTCTGGTCGAGGACTCTCCTCCGTCTCAGAAGCACTGTGTTCACCCGGCCTCTCAACCCAGCTTGGGTCTGTCACCTCATCATCCTCCGATCCCTCAGTCTGCTCCCCCCTCGGACTTCCTGCCCTGACAACAACTTCCCCACTGTCTGACAACTGTCCAACATCGTCGGACACCTCTTTACACACTTCCACTACGTCAAGAAGGTCATCATCACCCACAGACTGTGACTGGTGGAAAACCTGGGCATCGGAAAATTGCTCAGCAGCAACCGGACAAGTGGTTTGTGACTGTGGGAAGGGTCCAGAAAACAGTTCCTCAGAGTATGCCGGTTCAAATGCCAAATTTTCCTGGGAGGGGGCAGACTGGGGGGGAGGAGGCTGAGGTGCAGGAGCTGGAGGAGTGGCGATTTCGGTGACATGGGTGGACTGCGTGGAAGACTGACTGGTGGACAAATTGCTCGAAGCATTGTCAGCAATCCACGACATCACCTGTTCGCACTGTTCTGGCCTCAACAGTGCTCTACCACGAGTCCCAGTAACTTCAGACATGAACCTAGGGAGTGTAGCTCTGCGGCGTTCCCCTGCTCCCTCATAAGCAGGTGGTGTCTCACCCCGGCCAGGACCACGGCCTCTGACCCCTGCAGTAGTTGGACGCCCACGTCCCCGCCCTCGTCCTCTACCCCTAGCCCTCGGGTTAAACATTTTTAAAATGAGAGTTATAGCTTTAATTTTTTTTTAACTTTTTTTTGTGTTTTTTTTTTTTTTTTGTGTTTTTGAGTTTTTAAAACCAAACTATGCTATCCTATTGCTATGGCTATTTTCTAGCCAAGTATGAAAGCACACTACTATGCCAGATGAGATGACACTGAGTTATTAAACAAAATAAACGTAAAATAAAAAAGGACAAATGGCAGACTGTGCCTAATTGAAATCCAACCCCTACTAAATTTTCCCACTTCGGTCTTTGCAATGGATATGTGCGTCACTAAGCGCAAAACACAGCGGTCGCAAGTCTCACTACAAATTGCTCACAATTGGCTACTAGATGCACTGCAGCAAGTACAGCCACCAGCAGATCAACCAGAAATCAAATATATAACGCTACTGTAGGCGTAAGCCGTTTGGATTCTCCTATGGCTATTTTCTAGCCAAGTATGAAAGCACACTACTATGCCAGATGAGATGACGCTGAGTTATTAAACAAAATAAACGTAAAATAAAAAAGGACAAATGGCAGACTGTGCCTAATTGAAATCCAACCCCTACTAAATTTTCCCACTTCGGTCTTTGCAATGGATATGTGCGTCACTAAGCGCAAAACACAGCGGTCGCAAGTCTCACTACAAATTGCTCACAATTGGCTACTAGATGCACTGCAGCAAGTACAGCCACCAGCAGATCAACCAGAAATCAAATATATAACGCTACTGTAGGCGTAAGCCGTTTGGATTCTCCTATGGCTATTTTCTAGCCAAGTATGAAAGCACACTACTATGCCAGATGAGATGACGCTGAGTTATTAAACAAAATAAACGTAAAATAAAAAAGGACAAATGGCAGACTGTGCCTAATTGAAATCCAACCCCTACTAAATTTTCCCACTTCGGTCTTTGCAATGGATATGTGCGTCACTAAGCGCAAAACACAGCGGTCGCAAGTCTCACTACAAATTGCTCACAATTGGCTACTAGATGCACTGCAGCAAGTACAGCCACCAGCAGATCAACCAGAAATCAAATATATAACGCTACTGTAGGCGTAAGCCGTTTGGATTCTCCTATGGCTATTTTCTAGCCAAGTATGAAAGCACACTACTATGCCAGATGAGATGACGCTGAGTTATTAAACAAAATAAACGTAAAATAAAAAAGGACAAATGGCAGACTGTGCCTAATTGAAATCCAACCCCTACTAAATTTTCCCACTTCGGTCTTTGCAATGGATATGTGCGTCACTAAGCGCAAAACACAGCGGTCGCAAGTCTCACTACAAATTGCTCACAATTGGCTACTAGATGCACTGCAGCAAGTACAGCCACCAGCAGATCAACCAGAAATCAAATATATAACGCTACTGTAGGCGTAAGCCGTTTGGATTCTCCTATGGCTATTTTCTAGCCAAGTATGAAAGCACACTACTATGCCAGATGAGATGACGCTGAGTTATTAAACAAAATAAACGTAAAATAAAAAAGGACAAATGGCAGACTGTGCCTAATTGAAATCCAACCCCTACTAAATTTTCCCACTTTGGTGTTTAAACACAACGGTAGCAAGTCCCCCTGCTAATTCCTCACAAAATGGTACTAGATGCAAATAAAAAAAAAAAAAAGTAGAACGTTATTGTAGCCCTAAGAAGGGCTGTTGGGTTCTTGGAGAATCACTCCTGCCTAACAGTAAGCTAACAGAACACCCTAACGCTTTCCCTGACCAGCAGCAGCTCTCTCCCTAGCGGCATCCAGACACAGAATGATCCGAGCAGCGCGGGCAGCGGCTAGTCTATCCCAGGGTCACCTGATCTGGCCAGCCAACCACTGCTATCGACGTGTAAGGGTACCACGTCATGCTGGGTGGAGTGCAGAGTCTCCTGGCTTGTGATTGGCTCTGTTTCTGGCCGCCAAAAAGCAAAACGGCGGGAGCTGCCATTTTCTCGAGCGGGCGAAGTATTCGTCCGAGCAACGAGCAGTTTCGAGTACGCTAATGCTCGAACGAGCATCAAGCTCGGACGAGCATGTTCGCTCATCTCTAGTTGTGGCGCATCGGCGCCGGCATGCACGCAACAGAAATCGGGGGGCGTGGCCGAACGAAAACCTGACGGATTCGGAAAAACCGCTGCATTTAAAAAAAAAATTGTGTCGCGAAAATTTCACTCACCTTCATCCAGGATAGGCCGGTGTATTTCGAGGCATTCCAGCGGACTTCAGCGCAGCAGCGCCACCTGGTGGACGGCGGAGGAACTACCATCATAAATCCCGGCCGGAATCGAATCCAGCGCAGAGAACGCGCCGCTGGATCGCGAATGGGCCGGGTAAGTAAATCTGCCCCATGATGTTGGCATTCAAACAGGGAGGAGGAGTGCAAAGTAATTCCTGGGAAAACCCCTTTAAAGGAAACCTACCATCACGGATCTACCTAACAAGTTCTATCCGATGGTAGATTCCTGTTTTAATTTTCACCGCGATAGTGTTTTGCGATACGCCTGAAATCCAGTAATCTCACATAAAAACCTTATCTTTGTTATATGTAAATGATCGACAGAGGCTACTGGGGCATGGAGTAGCTTTGCCCTACAGCAGGAATAAAGGCTACTCCGTGCCCCAAGATCCTGAATTGATCTGTCTACCAGGACATCTTTACTACACTCCCTCCTTCAGCTGCACAGCTTTGTCCTGAAGCTGCCGATATGCGCATGCACAGTAGAAGAGAATGAATCTGGGGCATGCAAATATCAGGAGCTTTGGGACAAGGCTGATACTGAAGCCCCGCTGGTTGGAGGCAGGGTCGGCTTCATGTTTGAGCAGGCCCCTGGGCAACAGAGCCTCAGTGGGCCCCATTGTAGTGAACTCATGTGGCAGCATTAAGAATAGAGAAACTAAAACAGTCCCCTGTCCCTAAAATTTTCCCTAGTTTATCATCCCAACAGCCCCCTCATAGTTGATTATATACAGCCCCCCATGGTTATATTATATACTGAAATGCAGCTGTGTGGGCTCCCCAGCAGCACTGGGCCCCGGTATTTGCACATGTAGGCTTGGTGTTGGCATAGGCCCTGGTAGGAGAGATCAATTCAGGCTATTGGGGCGGGGACTGGTAGGAGGGATCTATTCAGGCAATTGCCTTTACTCCTGCTCCACAGCGCAGTTACTCCACCCCCAGTAGCCTTTGCTGATCATTTACATATAACAAAGATGACATTTTACGTGAAATTACTGTATGTCAGCCTTATTGAAAAACACTATCTGGGTGAGAATTAGATCAGGAACCTACCATAGATTTGTGATGTTTTCCTTTAAGATTAGTTTCAGGTATTCATAATAGAGGCTGTTATATCAAATAATGTAAATGGATTACACAAGTACAGGCAGTACAAGTCGAAACTGTATACTTTATAATTGTAGATCCAGACAAAAAAAAATTTGGCCCCAGTGACAATTGGAGTTTTTTGCTGTAATGGGACCAAGGATTATCAATAAAGCTTCATTACAGACACCTTACAGCTGATTATTGCAGCCTTGGACTATAGTAAAGCATTCAGAGACTTCACCAGAGGTCAGAGAGGTTTGTCTGTAACTATGGTGTTAAGGAGGTCGCACTGGTTTCGAACGCCATCTTGACTACTGTCCGCCATCTTAGATACAGCGGCCATGTTCCCTGACCATTGTCAAGTTAATGTCATGATTCAAACTTCATTTTATGTAACCTGTTTGCCTGCCTGTCAGCTAATTCCCTTTGACATTTAATGAGAAGCCAGTCTGTCCTCGAAGCTGCATAATAATATGATTCTGGAGCCACTTATCATCTCCTTCTCAGCAAACTAGTATAAACAATATCTGTGTACAAGGTCTCTGAGAACTGAGCACAATTAATTCACTTTTTTCCCAGAATATGCTGATGTCCAATAGCTTTGCAGTATACTATTCACACCCCTTTGATGACTCTTCTGTCTGATATATATTATGCATTTTGATTATTAAAGGAGGGAAGATCTTGACTAAGAGATTGACTTATGTCTTGGTCTCTATGTTCAATCATGAAAGCGTTAATTAGGACTCACCTTACAAAAGTCAAGAGGGCTGTTGGGGCCCTGCATAAAAATCCCTAACATATGGGTTGTCTGTAAGTCAGGTGTCCTTAAGTAGGGGACCACCTGTTACCTGCATTACAGCCATGCTCTCACCTTTGTGCTACTTTCAGCATTTTTGTTTCAAAATTGGAAATTTCAATGGAAATCCTATTCAATTTTATAGAATATGCTGGAATTATGAATGAGTACATTTTATGTACTGTGTGGATTCTACTATTAAAGGGAACCTACCACCACATATCTATCTATAAAGGTAGATAGAGTGGTAGGTGGATCTATAGGACGTGAGGATAACCCTTTCAAGGGCTAATCCTCACGTCCCCACAATCTTTTGATAACTTTTATTGGGCTAATATGTAAATTTTCTAAACGGCTACTGGGGTGTGGAGTAGCTGGAGCTGAAGCTACACGGCGCGGCCACTCTATGCCCCAGTAGCCTCTTTGTTCCTCCTACCAGAAATGTTCGGTGCACAGCTCCTCGTAGCTGCGTGCTCTTGTTTGAGAAACCTGCCGTCTGCGCATGCGCAGTGGCTCCGGCAGACACGGGCCTGCTGTTCTGCGCATGCGCAGATGGCAGCTTTCTCAGACGAGGGCATACAGCTACGAGGAGCTGCGTGCTGAACATATCTGGTAGGAGGAACAAAGAGGCTACTGGGCCGTGGAGTAGCCGCGCCGTGTAGCCTCAGCTCCAGCTACTCCACACCCCAGTAGCCACTCTAGAAAATGTATATATTAACCCAATAAAAGTTATCAAAAGATTGTGGAGACGCGAGGATTAGCCCTTAAAAGGGCTATCCTCATGTCTTATAGATCCACCTGATCTTACTTTATAGGTAGATATGTGGTGGTAGGTTCCCTTTAAATAAATACAAATTTTGTAAACACTAAGGCTACATTCACACTGACGTATGAGGGCCGTATATACGGCCGATATACGCCCCCATAGACGGCAATGGGCGCACGGCGCCCTACGGGAGCGGTGCGGTGCAGCTGACGTGCGGCACCGTATCGCTCAGTACCCCGGAAAAAGATAGGACATGTCCTATCTTTGTCCGTAGTACGGCGCCGTGCGCCATAACTTCCTGTGGAGAGGGGCGGGGTGAGCTGCCCTCACCTCCTCCTCCTCTCCCCGTGCACTGCCCGGTACGGTACGGGCGGGCAATGGCAGTGTGAATGTAGCCTAACTCTGTAAACCATTGTTATCTGTGCCCACATTTTCCAATAGTATTATTTAAAGATTTTAAACCCTTGGTGTTTAGAGTACGTGGTAGCCCATAAGATTGCCTGGGTATAAATAAGAAGTGCCACTTGAAAATAGTAGAAGGAAGAGTTTCGAATAAGTTGCGATTTCCACATGTGGTGTTGCTAGTAGCTAAACGCTGTGTCCTCTCCCATTGGTTAAAGAGTTCATCGCCCACAGTCCTAGAGTTGATAGAACAACTAAAACGTTTGATAAACATAGATAGGATAGATACTTTGCGACATAAGGAAAAGGGAGCAAAAGCCTTTTTCCAGAAGTGGAAAATATTTTTGCTAAATCATTATAGTAGACAGGATATAGTGGAATTCATGACTCCCTTCCAGTATACTCAATGGTATTGTCAAGAGGATCTCAGAGGTAGATTGGGAGGACTTAAGATCTAGTGGGGCGGACCGGGGTTTCTGGGGGGGGGGGGGGGAGCAACATGCAGGCACATGGGGGGGAAGGGGAGGGAATGTTTTTGTTTTATTTTTATGCCTTAAGGGTTTGTATTGTTCAGATGATGGGTCATTGAAGGAAACAGAAGAGCGATCTTACACAAGTGTAAATGATATTGAAAATCTATACTGTTTCAAAATGGCAAAGCTGTTTGTATGTATTTTTATAATGTACTAAATGAAAATGAATAAAAAATTTTTCAGTTGAAAAAAAAAAAGAAGTGCCACTTTATATATTCATATATCATAAAGAAGTGAACTATGATCTTAAATACGGTAAGTAAAGCACAAAACGGTATGTATTATGATGGCTCCATGCAAACATCATACACAATTCAGTTTTCATTAAATTAATTGAAATGTTTTATTATTATATTTATTATTATAAAACATCTTTGTATTGTGCCCCTTTATAAAGCAGAAATTAGTCCATCCTTGAAGGCTTTAGATACAATACAATAGCATCTAACAATTCGATACAAACATTTGGCTTAACAATAATGATGGAGAGTACATGGCACTCGGAATGTGGATGGGCAATAGGAGATTCTTGGAGATTTTTATTTTCTAGTCTTCAAAATGTTGCATCATAAACTTCCTGCTGTATTCATAGGCTACAAAGAGAGCTCCATTGGCTGGGAAAGCTCTGATGAGTGTAGGCTTCAGGCCAGAGTATAAGGCCACGATACCTACAAAATAAACATGTGATCACTTTATTAAAAAGGTAGGAGATTCCCCAACATCTTGTGCCTGAGGGGTCCCAAAGACAACTCAGCATCGTAAGACAACTTGTTACAAGGCAAAAATTTTATCTACAAAATAAAAAAATTTTGTTTTTCTACCCGACATCTACTGTTTGGAGGGAGTTCACCTTCCCCTAAATATGTTAGATGTGTATTGGCCGGAACCCGCCATTTTCAACTATAAGGAGGAGATTTATGGTGGCTTCTATGCCAGAAAAGCGGTGTAGAAGCCCTGAGAGAATCACAATTGCTAGCAAAGCAACAACAGTTTCGACTAATTCTCCCAGTGGGGCATGGCTGACAGGTGGCGTAGGCCGGCACGGGGCATACAGGCCCCACACTTGTGAACTCACTGCAGCAGGCAAACTTTTACAAATGAATGTTCGCCTGTTGCGGGAACCTTTACCTGCTGCGCAAACTTATCTATTGTGTAGATCAATGTGTTTCCTGGTCATAGAACTGGCGTAGAAATAAGTGATGCGCATTAAATATAATGTACCTGTGTGAACATAATTTTCAATAAATGCAGCCAAGTTGTCCCTTAGAAACGAGACTGTTGCTCTTGGATACGACCACCACCACATCCGGGCATCTGTGGCCAGGCATGCATTATTGAGTCCTGCCCGACCACCTGGATTCAGCATTTATTACCACAGGACGGCTGCGGGATATGCTGTAGTTCTCAGCCAATTCATATTCAAAAACTATTAATTTCTTTGTGCAATCACTCCAGCAGTGGTGGTCATATCTAAGGATACAATTTTGTTTCTAAGGGACAACATGGATTTATTTATGGGAAACTATCTTCACAAAGGTAATTTTTTAAATAACATCCAGATGAAGAAATGTAGCTATATGTTGATGAATTCAATTAAATGTCAATGCCCAGATAAGAATACCCCTTAAAGAGAACCCGTCATGCAAAATAACCCCCTAATCTAAATATATTTTCATATTCTGCCATTAGAGAGCATTGCCTGTATCCCTTCATTGTCCCTCTACATGCCTGTAAACCTAAACAATGAGGTCCTAAAGCTGTATGCAAATGACCTGTGAAATGTCCAATGAAGCATTAGCATATTCAAGCTGTCCACTCTATTCATGAGTGGGAGGCACAGCCACACCCCCAGTGCTTGACTGACAACCTGTGTAATGGTGTGAGGCTGTATAATGATGTGATGGCTCCATGTGCTTGCTGGTGGCCACGCCCTCTGCAGCCTGTGTGTGTGTATAGGAGAGATACAGCAGCTCCAGGCAGCCATGTTACAGCAGAACATGTTATAACAGAACATGTCTCTGTGTATTAGGAAGATGCAGCATGTCAGCAGATGCAGAACACACACTAGCAATGCTTTACTATACATTACACACAGACATGAGCAGGGGGAGAAGAGGGGAGGGGTAACAGGGGTGACATCACTGCCTCTGACCATGTGACCAGCTTCATTTACATGATAAAAAATAGATGATTTTACAATGAATAATGTATGAAATAACTAGATAAAGGCTGGGATGGGATCCTTGTGAGCTGCTCCAACAGGTAGTAGTGACAGGACAAGTGACACAGACCTGATCACAGGTGTCCTTTAAGGATAAAAAATAAGTTATCTTTATTCACTTATTTTTTTCAACTGTAAAACAATAATTTGAAATATATTTGATAGACACAAATAAGATGTAACTTTTTATGTTTTTTAACAAAATGTGGATGCTAACTAATGCTAATGCTCATCTAGAAGAGGAGGGTGTAGGACCAACATAAGTGCACTATAAGAGTCTACTTATTAAGTTTTGGGGAGATAAATTTCCAAGACCTAAGGCAATTAAGTTGAAAACCGAGAATTGTAGGAGAATTTCCCTAGCCTTATGTTCTGAGTGTCACTATTATTGAAGCCTTGGGCTACGTTCACACCTGCGTTTGGCAGGTTCCGTTTCACTTTCCATTATTAACAGTGGATAAAGTTGTGCAGCAGCTGGGTAAAAATGTGTAGCTGAAGGTAACAGAAGATATAGTTAAGTCTATGAGTAACACAAGATGAAGGGAGGACCTTCCACTCACCTTCCATTTTAGTATTTAGTTTCGCTCTCCTAAAACGCAGAGTTTAATACAAACCCCCAGTGATCGGCTATATACATCACCTGCATTTCATGGAGGTTCTCAATAAGGGAGAATATCTCTGTAATACAATGTTTGATAAGCTATGCCCTTTAACCACCTATGTTATCTTTTATTACTGGGGAAACTGTAATCTCAAAAAAATATTACAGCCTCAATTTAATAGCAATTTCTGTTACTCCAATTCGTAAGCCAAATACGCAAACGTAAGGTAATGTAAAGACCTGTTACATCACAATGGAGAGTTGACTAACCACTGATTATAAACTGTAGGGACATTTATTTAAAGGGGATGTTTCCAACTCACAAGTAATGGTCTATCCCTATAAAATTTGAGATTGTGAGGGTCCGATACCTGGGCCCTGCACTGTTCAGTTGTTCTCTGTATATTTTAATTTATTTTGTGTTTTTTCCCCATTGTACTGTATACCAGTTTGGGTGCAGGGTTTAGGTACATCCTGTGAAACCCTCACATATTGCTGGATTTGAGGCCGTTCAGCCAATCCAGCAAATTGACGCCCCTAGCCATGGCTGTGATTGGTCAGGGATGTCCGCCCATCTCTACTATATGCCCAACTGCGCTAGATCTAAACTTGGATGGGGTCAACTGTGCACTGTGACCTGAACCAAAGCTGGACACCTTATATTTAAAGTACCAATATAGATAGGACCCAAAATTTTAGATAATCTGTACTTCCTAAAATTATGAATGAGGGCATCGAGCATCTGGATTATTTCCAAATTTTTGCTTCCCAGTATTTTCAAATATTTCCAGATATATTTCCAAATTTTTGCTTCCCAAGCAATCACATTAGCACCTAGCACTACCATAATTATTTGTAAGCGCGTGTTAATGTGTATTGTTTTATAGTTAAAGGTTCTTTACAAACAGGACTTAGTATGTTAACAATGCGTTACTTACCTTCATTTCTCAAAATCTTCAAAAATGTCACTATGAATCCTGCTTGTTTCCCTGTCATAGAGAGGACTTGGATTCGGGATTTAACACAATCCACTGGGAAGACTACAAGCCACAACGACATCCCTCCGATTCCTCCGCTAATCATTAATGGCACTATTCCTAGAGGGATATCCAGAAGGGTTTTAAAAAATGTTAATATTCTAAGATATTAATTCATATTTTTTACAATTTTAATATTACATATTTATTGTCACTGTTAGAGGAGACTATTACCATTTATAATTTGGTTGCTGAATAAGGGAGGTACGGTAATGGTTATGTCTCATGTAACAAGTAAATGAACATTAGTTTTAAAATTTTTATGTAAAAAAAAGTTTCAACAAACTTTGTAAGAATCAATTGTACAAGTGACTTCAAGAAACGTTGTAATTTGTCTTGTCAGAGAAAACTGCTCTAATTCCGTTGGCTCTCTTTGTGCTCTCTCTCTTCTTGATAAAATTTCGGCTGAATTCCTTACTAGCAAGTTTCTAGCAAGACATAGAGAACATCACTGAGGGGTCAGATTACATAGAAAGCTCTATGGAAGGGGAGTGAGTAGGAGCAGCTAGGTCTCCACCCAGCAGCTCAGGGGGAACTAAAATATCACACTTGGCCCATGCACCTGAACTTATAGGGTGGCTGTATGCTAGCTGTATGAATGGCTGTTAGCATATAGCCGCCATAGAAGTGCATTGTGCAAGGCATAATACGGTGAGCACCGTACCGTGGCCGGAAAAAAAGATTTATCCTACTCCGGAAATGTGTCACAGCTGCACGGCTCCCTATTGAGAGGGAAGGGGTGAGGAGTGCACACCCCTCCCCTTCTCCAGCCAGCTGTATGCTACACCAGGGTTCCGGCCTGTACGTACTGTAGCACACGTGTGTGTGCATGAGGCCTTAGAGCTTACAGAGCGAAAACTGTGTGAAAATGCATTATCCAAGTTATATTATGCCCAGAAAAAGTGTTATACCTCATGCCAGCATGCTGGGCTACTGATTTATGGAAGTTTGTTTAAAGGTGAGGAGCGCTTAAAAGGGATGATCTACTGTATAGCATCTGTGTTGGAGAACTGCAGTTCTCTCCCATATGTATAAATAGATTAGAGCTGGAATAATGTGTAAGCGCTAGTATAGAGAAGACAGACCTGGAAGCATAAGCCATAAGCAGTATAGGCTCTTGCACTGGAAGCTGCCTAAACCACTGGTCCATATGAGGTCACAGGTTGGAGCACCATTAATTAAGTGTCTGGGGGACCAGACAACCTCTTAATAGAGGCACAACCCCATCCATTAGTTAATCGTAGGGTATACAGCGCCTTGGATCCTTTGGATTGGGGGAAGTAATTGTCAAATTGTCCTGCTTTAATATTGCTACAGAAGGCATTACAGGAATTCTACTAAAGTCAAAGGGGTCATCTTAAAGCCTGATGCATACATGTGTGCATGTGGAAACCACAGCCTTGTATAAAAGCTGCTATGGGGCCCACAGTGTCATGTGCCCCAGCATATGGGGTATTTCATTTGAAATTGCTGTATGTGTGTATTTTTGATGTGTATATGCTTAAATGTATATGCATATGTGATGAGTATATGCTGTATGTCTGTGTATATGGTGTGTATACACTGTTGATGTATTTTTAAGGCCCCATTCAGAAGTTCACTTTGGGGCCCTACCTCTTGTAGTTACGCCACTGGTCCCAATTCCCTGAATGAATACAACTGTGAATTATGCATATACCCTGCAAGTCCATTCACCGTCTATGGGTTCGCCAGACACAGCGAAAAAAGTATTTTCAGATATCCCCTGCAGAGGATAACATTTAATCTAGGAATAATCCCTTTAATAGTCAATTTAAAAGAAAATACATGCAACACACACTTTTCGTCTATTCTACACCTTTGTAGAAAAAAGAAGATTCCATTTTTTACATTAAGAATAATTTTCATACCTAACTCATCTTTAGATTTTCCGGTTCTTGTAAAAAAAGAGCGTCCTAATTCATAACCGCCAAAGAAGAAAAAATACCCAGGAACCTCCCTGAGTAGAGTGCTGGATAGTCCATGATAGAAACCCATTGGACCATCTGTGCGCAGAATATTCTTCATCACTGACCACACAGTACTGTGGAGAGAGGGACACTATTTTAAAGAAAATGAATTACTTTGGGCAGATCTCAGAAGGTTTTCTAAAAGATCGCAACTCACTTATGCCCTTCTGTAATCTTTCCAGAAAGCTGCATTTCATGCATGGCCTGAAGACGACACTTCACCAACTCTGTGGGGCAAAGTGCTAAGGATGCAAAAGCTGCAGCAAATGATCCTGCGGTTGCATTATGCAAGTCACTAAAACATCAAAGAGAAAGCATAGAACAGAGTGTAAGACACATACCTGTAAATATATATTTTGCTTAACCATTATCATCTTGATTTGACATGTGCTACCAGTAATACTGTCTATTTGCTTATATTGAGTACCCACAATGGTGCATGAATTTTACAGTGGGTCCTTGTCATTATTGACCATGTTACTACCTTTGAGCCAAAGCAGTTGTAAGTTGTGTGTAACCTTTTTTCCAACATGGATGAAGAGAAAGACTCTTTCTGTTTATCTGTTCGTTTTTGCTAAATGAAAAAAATTCTAAAGCCACTTTCACTCCATGATTATCTGGATACGGAAAGCTCCTGGCATATCAGGTGAGCATACACAGGGGTGTAACTTGAGGGGATGCAGAGGGTACGGTCGCAACCGGGCCCAAGAGGTTTAGGGGGCCCATAAGGTTTCACTTTTCCATATGAGAAGACTAGTACTATAAACCATACATTATAGTCAGGGGCCTGGCACAGACTTTGCACCAGGGCCCATCAGATTTAAGTTACGCCACTGAACATACAGGCATATACCGGCAAGGGGAGGAACCCTTTCAGCCTCTGCCTGACCAGTATACATCAGATCCGACAGGAAACACAGCAAGCTACATCTCTCCATCCTACCTCTTCCTGCTGAGTGGCATATACATTCAGCGGAATCCATATTAGCCTGACCCCTTCCCCCATAGCCACTGCTAAGCCTTTGCGTATGCGCTGCTGAGCATTACTGCAATTGTCTTTCCATCCAGACAGATGGATCAAATACAGTAACTGGAGAAAGAAGGAATTTTCTCCTGTGTGATAACTAATAAAGACATAAGGATTCTCAAAATAATATTTTTTTTTTTTAAATATTGACATTGTGCAGTCTACACTTCTGACATACGAGAAGAAGAAGACCAGTGCATACTATGCATTGAATTTCTGGATTGCTCTCTGACCATACCTGAGGGGTGCATTCTTCTCCAAGCCCACAATCCTCCTCACGACTTTCTGGCAGAACCCATAACTCATAAAAAGCACAGAATTTTCGGATATGTTAGCAAGAAGTGCTGGACTGGTCCCTTTGTAGAAGCCTCTGAGCCCCACTTGTCTGTAGGTCTTCATTGCGCAGTCTATAAGGCCTCTGTACAGATTAGGGAACGTCTGCATTTTCACTTTGGCCGTGTCAAATGGCTGTCCGGTCAGGACGCATGCTGTGCCACCTGAAACAATGATACAATGCATATTTAATAAAATAATATCATGCCATAATCATCTGTGGCTAACAATACACTGAGTGGGGGCCACAGTTAGCATGGTAAGCGCTACCCTGTTTCCCCTAAAAATAAGACACCCACTGAAAATAAGTACAATTTTTTTCAAGCTGAATGGACACCTGTCAGCTCAATAAAACAATAAAGCTGCACATACTAAAGGAAGAATCTCCCTAGCCATCCCCCAGTTATCGCACTGTTAAATTTCTTATCTTCTTCTTTATCGGAACATTCCGAAAAGCTGAGGAACACTGCGGTAGGCAGCTTCCAGCGATCCAGGGTATTCAGATGCCAGGCTTGATGGTGCAGTCACCACCTCTTTATATTGCCCCCTCATGAATAACCAGGACCGCTTGAAGCTAGGTCTATAGGTCTGTCGATTGGACTGCTACAAAGCTCAGTCTTTCTCAGCTTTTCGGTATGTTGCGATAAGTAAGAAATTTAACAGTGCGATAACTGAGGAAGGGATAGGGACCTGCTTACTTTAGTATGTGCAGCTAGATTATTTTATTGAGCTGACAGGTGTCCTTCAATAATATAAGACCTACCCTGAAAATAAGACCTAGCGGCAGTAATTGCTACAAGCTTCCCCCCATGCCATACATTAGTATTAGTAGATACTGCAAGAGGTTGTGACATGGGTGAAGTTTTCATGGCATAAAATCCCTGACAGCTGCATTGCAAATATGCTACAAGGAGCTGCCTGGACAGGAAGGGGTCATTTAAGGAACGTGCAACTGTTAAATATGAGACATTGGGGACAATGATTCCAATAGAAATTGGGTCACAAGAAATTCAACTTGTGGGGAAAGGGGGGGGGGGATTTCTGTTGGGATCTCTCTTCAATGTTGTAAACGGAAAATGTGATAGAGTTGTTTCGAAAAAAAAATGATCTGATTAAAAAAAAAAGAAGAAAATATCTGCATCAAGAGATCCCCGGAATTTCTGATTTCCATATAATACCATATGTATACGCGAGTATAAGCCGACCCGGATATAACCCGAGACCTCTAATTTTACCACCAAAAACTGAGAAAACCTATTGACTCGAGTATAAGCTGAGGGTGGGAAAGGCATTGGTCACAGCCATCCAGTCCCCTGTAGTATATCGCCAGCCAGCCCCCTTTAGTATATAGCCATCCAGCCCCATGTAGTATACAGCCAGCCCCCTCAGTATACAGCCAGCCCCCTTAAGTATACAGCCTGCCAGCCCCCTTAAGTATACAGCCAGTCAGCACCCTTAAGTATACATCCAGCCAGCACCCTTAAGTATACACCCCCCTTTAGTAGCCAGCCAACCCCCTTAATCATACAGCCAGCCCCCTTTAATATATAGCCAACCTGTTTCCACATGATCTGCAGGCCGGCGGACACTATGATGTCATCAGCTGTGACACCGCTACATTATGGTGTGCGCCCTGGCCGGCAGATCGCAAGGACACGTCTCTGCTGGCTATTACATCATAGAGAAGGCAGAAGTAGATGCCGCCACGAGCCGTGCCGAGCATCAGGAGGCTGGAGGGTGAGTATGTAAGTTTATTTTTTTATTGACTCGTGTATACCCGAGTATATTTGGTAAATAATAATAATAATAATTCCTTTATTTATATATCTTTTCACTCAAGTTGGTGTCCAACAGCTATTGATTGATTACTTTGTGCCCCACAAGGAATCGGTTGGATCTGTAGTTTCGGGGATTCTTCGCTTGGGTGAGCTGGCTACTGTCAGGCAACAGGGGGTAGTGGACCCACTGGACCACCACGGACGATGATGTAAGCCGACACCAGAGCTTTATTACATATTAGCTGTATTTAGGTGCACCTTTAACATACAGCGTGTGACACAATTCTGTTGAGTCACCTTATTAAATGTGTCTCAAACTTCGACTAAGCACTAGCACGCCCATTTTGGTGCACATTTTTTCTGTCCTGTTGGCACATTGAAGCCACGACACAAAACTGGTGCAGACAGCACAGCCAGAATGGCTCCTGGTACATGGAGATGCTGGATGCTCTGAACTATAGATGTGTCCAGTCTAAGCTTACTCTGAATTGTAAGAATTAAGAGCCATTGCACATCACTCTTTCGCACCACTACTGTCTTCTGCTAGCAGACAGTAACAACAGAAAACTGATGACTGAAGGAAGAAAGGCTAGAAAGGGGTTAAAAAGCATAGGGCACAGATACCTAGAGAGCAGAGGCAGCCCCAGCATGAAGCTCTAAGCCGTGCAAGGTTTGTGTGTAAATACACCATACAGACTGAATAGGCTTCTCATTCCCAACACTTGGTTACTGAGTTACTAAGCTGGAGCTTTACAGCCTGCTTTTTGCAAACTAAGCAGAATTTGTTAATAAAGTCACAATAAAAAAAAATATTTCCTACACTGACCCTCATTTAGGCCTCTCGCCCACAGTCAGTAAAAAAACGTTCCATGCGCTGCAGGGATCTCCCAACCGGAACTTGGAATGAACGCAGCATTTCAGTGATCAGAGATTTTTAGGCGGGGAATCCCTTCAGCGGATGGAACAATTCTCACTGACTCCCTTATGGGAAAGAGACCTTAGTTAGCAAGGAGGATATCTCCAACTTAGTAGGTTCTTATATAATACAAATATCACATTGAGTTCTTCCTTAAAGGAAATCTACCATCAAAATCAAGCGTGATAAACCAGGGGCACTTACTTCCTGCTCACTAGTGATGTGTCATTCGTGAGCAAGCCAAGAGCCGGCTTTTTTTTGTGAACTATGAGAGCCAGCTCCTGTCAGTAAGCCGATGGCTCGCTTAACCTTGCCCCTAACCGTCTCACCACGCCCCCTTTGACCCGATACCATAGGGTTAAAAGTAGAGTGGTGTGGGGTGACTGACTGGCCTGCAGCTCCCTATGATATATTTAATAGGGAACCATTCAGGAACCAGAAGAGCAGGCTCTTCTTAATGAGCAGAGCCTAATGAGTCAGCTCACTAAGGCCCCTTCCACACTAGCGAGTGTGATGCGATGAACTCGCATCACACTTGCAACGCAAGCTGCCGGGAACGCACGGCCCGAACGCTGCACCGCGGGAGTGAACTGACATGCTGAGTTCACTCCCGCGGTGCAGCGTTCGGGCCGTGCGTTCCCGGCAGCTTGCGTTGCGAGTGTGATGCGAGTTCATCGCATCACACTCGCTAGTGTGGAAGGGGCCTAAGGCGAGCCGTAATTCCCATCACAACTGCTCACTGTACAAGTGCTGAGGGATCAGGGGGGAGGTTGAGACAGTGTAACAGTCTGTAAAGGCAAATCACAGAGGGGCTAGGGGAGCCCCTTAAACTCAAAGGCATAATTTAAAAAATTGATTGTAGAAGAAAGGTGGCCATGAAGAACAAATATAAGAGGATTGCAGTCATTTTGCCTGGATCTATGAGTAAGTTTCACTGGTGTATCATGATGATTTTCATGGTGGATTTCCTCTAGAGGTAGTTGAGCTGCATGATTATCCCACACATTACATTTGATTGTGGGGATTCCTTGTTGCACTCTATGGATAACTGTTAGGAGTTCCTTCTAAAAAAGGATTTCCACACCGGAGTATAAGGCGCACCATCAGTAAATGCCTGCTAAAATGTCTAGGTTCATATATAAGGCGCACCTGATTATATGGATGAATGACCAGCAGGTGGCAGACCTGTGCACAGTACAAGGCAGCTGTTGTCTGTAAGTACGGTTTATATATAAGGCACACTGGACTATAAGGCGCACATTTGATTTCTGAGAAAATCGAAGGATTTTTTGTGCGCCTTATAGTCCAAAAAATACGGTATGCCACCAATCCAATAATTATCTCCATTTCAATTAATCTCCAATTTTTCAAAGTGAAAATCAACAGGGGTGAGGTAGACTTAGACCGGATATAAGATAAGTGAGGAACTATAGACTGACCTGCAGCACCAGCTGTCAGATCAATGGCAGCCTGGATGGTATGACTGTTTTTCATATTTCTTTGCTGAGCGATCCTATGTCTTCATGTAGAATACTATGGGATCCTGAAAAAAGAAGATAAGTTTAAAGTAATATATATTTCTATATACAGTACTGTCTTTCTAATTCCTTTAAAATGGTATTTTGTAAAGAAAACTGAGTCTTCTGTATTCAGTGAATAACAAGATCCAATACTTTCTGCAGTATATTTATATTATGATGTTAATGTTCATGGTAATACATTGTTCTTGGCAATGCATTATAGCTCTTGTGTTTAGCCAATATTCACATTTCTGTCTGCAGTTGCCATCAAACCATTTGAGTTGCCATCAAACCACAGTAAGTCCACTCTGGACCCCATTATGAGTTAAAGGGGTCCTTTGGTGACATCTGACAGATCCAGTAAAGCCTTGTGGTTTTCTTTATAAAGAGCCTATACAGGCAGTCCCCAGGTTACTACAAGATAGGTTCTGCAGGATTGTTCTTACGTTGAATTTGTAAGTCGGAAAAATTTTTTGGGTCCCTATGACTATTGGATTTTAAAAATGTTGAGTTGTCATAAGAACCAGGACTAATAATAAAGCTTAGTTGCAGACACATTTCATAACTGTTACAGCTGTTTATTGTAGCCTAGGCCTAAAATACAGTAAATTACCAAAATCCAGAGGGCCGTTTGTAACTAGGGGTCGTCTGTAAGTCAGGTGTTCTTAAGTAGGGGACTGCCTGTAGATACAAAAAAATATGTTGTACCTGGTTGCCAAGAGAACAGATGAGACTCTGACAGTTTATGTATGAAGCAGTTGCCAGTGGTTGAGCTCATGCCAAAACGTGTCCTGTAAAAGCCTCTATGTTTATCTGTTAATGATGTATAAAGTAGGGAAAGATTTTTGCCATAAATGAATGCTCTTCCAATTATATCCTATCCACTGGACTAATGGTAACTAGAAACTTTGTAGGGGTCCGACCACTGGAACTATAGCAGTCACCAAAACGGAGGTCCCATGTCCTCTGAATGGAGCAGCATTTGTGCTCCTTCTTTAAATAATAAAATATTCAACGGCAGATTAAATTCTATATACAAAATAAACACAGTGATAAAAAATGATTTAGAAATGTCATTGATTCTGACCCTCATGTATCAACACACGTTGCGATCCCCGATGTGCGTTGTCCGACGAGGACACCTTCTTCTTCCCGCTGCATGTGAGTGCTGATCTTGCGACACAATTTCGTTTTTAAATTCCATGGGTTTTCCGAATCAGTCAGGTTGTCCGACGTCCGGCACCCCCCCACCCCTATTTGTGTGGGCACCAATGCGCCCCAATCCGATCGTGTGCGCGGAAAACCCGGGTCAATTCAATGCAAAACGGTAAAAAGTCGGGAAACCTGACGAAAATACGCTGTTCGGACCTTTAGTAAATGTGCCCCACTGTGATAGAGGTCGTGGAAGTGCATTTTTGATACCTGTCTATTTATCCAACTTTAAAAAACTGCAAGATCAAGTCAAATTATACCAATCTACAGAATTCTGTAGAAGGTGGATCAGAACCACCTTAAAGGGCTTTACCACTTATCCATTATCCAAACAAAGGGATATGAGAATCTGATCGAATGCTGGGATCCACAGCAATTACAAAAAACTGATCTGCATATACCCAATCTGTGCTACAATCACTAACATGGGTCTTTGGAAGTTGTCCAAGAGACCCCATTGAACCACAAGGAGCATCGTTCAAGCTCATGTGAATAGCACTTTATTCATATGGAGCACTCAGGGCATCCCCTGCAGACACTTATATTCAGATCCTTCAAATTTTACAATAGAATTGCATTATTATATAGTAGCCTAATATAGTATATTAATTTATATTTATGGGATCAGTTTTATCATATAGCTTCATGAATTTTGTTTCTGCAAATATTTTGAACACATGAACAATTTAAAAGTCACCTTGTCATTAATAATGAATTCATTAATATTGTGAAACCATGGAACCAGGTAATTGTGTAATAGATTGTGTTCAGGTAACACGTGAATCAGATGTCAAAGCAGGTGACTGCAACGTTACATGACCTTTTTATCTCATGATTTACTGCGCAACATTTTTTTTTGCAGGACACAGTTGTATTGTTGAAATTAGTTTAGGACCAACACAACACATCTTCTCTTTGAAGGCATTAGACTCAATTAAGAATCATCCATTAGACTGAATTGTGAAAAAAAAGAGACTGTTAGGAGTTCCTAAGACACTGGAGCACATTTACGAAGGGCCCGAACACCGCATTTTGGTCGGCTTTCGCGGGTTTTTTTCTGTTTTGTCCTGAATTGCCCAAGGTTTTTGGCGCACGCGATCGGATTGTGTCGCGTCGGCACCGGCTTGCATGCGACACAAGTCGGGGGGGCGTGGACGTCGGACAACCCGACTGATTCGGAATTTAAAAAGCAAATTGTGTCGCAAGATCAGCACTCACATGCACCGGGAAGAAGAAGGTGAACTCCAGCGGACCTCAGTGGGGGAAGAGACACATGCAGGAAATTGGACGCACGATATTAGTGAATCGTGGCAGACCCAAATCCTCGTTGGACAACACACAGCGGAGATCGCGACGGGACGGGTAAGTAAATGTGCCCCACTGTTTTTTGGCTGTGCGCCTGATCATTCCAAAACTTTGGAAGTCCTTAACAAACCCTTCTAGAGCTTAGTGGGTTGAGGCTTGAATTAGTTTATGTGCTTGGAGGAGTTGAGGGCCACAGATTGTATGGTGGGTTTACAAATCTCACATTACACTATGATCTGGTCACCTTGGAGCATATCTAATTTATCCTTTAGCTTTGACCACTTGGACCTCCCTCTTCTAGCTATTGAGTCTCCCTCTTGTACACCAACCCCTAAAACACCCCTGTCCTGGTGTTACCTTTTGTTCCTTCCCTAGCATATCTGTTTGTCACTTTCTCCTTATATTAGTGTTGCCCATTTGTTACCCCTTTGTTCATTATTCTACATGTTTAGAAGTTAGTTTGACTCTTGATTATGTATATAACAATTTAGTATCTATACTGGACCTCATTATGGCTGGAAGCAATGAGCATTGTTAAATACATGACATTTTACTTTACTACTTACTATTTTAATACTTACTTTACTATATGTTATAGATAACATATCAATATGTTATTTTCTTTCAAACGTTCTCAATTGTATTTGTAATACTTTTCACTCTATATCATTTAAATAAAGCTTTATTGAATGAAAAAAAAATGTTGATTGACTTTTTTTCCCCAGCAAGATGATAGAGACTGGAAAGAAATTTAGTATTACATATTGACCATTAAAATAAATGTTTAATGGCTTTCAATCTGGCTAATAGGATGCCCATATACCCAAATAGATACAGAAAGGGGTGATCCCAAACGAGACATATTACAGCTATATATTATAGGCAAATATCAATAAAATACATAATGGAGTATTGCTATCTTCAGCACTCCCATTCAATGTGGGAGATCCAGGAAACTCCCCCTCTCTGCTAATTTTGTGGCTTCTCCTACCTGCACACCACTTTGGATATGTTAGGGAGGGAGGCCGGACAGGGACGTGAATGTCCGGTGGAGACTACAGCAAAAAACTCTGCCAGTTAGGACCTAAGATTAGGCCAGTTCGGCAGAGTTTGCGCCAGATCTACTAAGAGGCCAGATTCTCTTAGTAGATACAGGTGTCGGAGCACCGTTGGGGGAATTTACAGATACAGCTCTGTTGGGGGAATTTAGGTGTGTAAAACGCCAGTCTTAATAAATTCTGTCTTTGACCAAGTGTCTAATATATCTAGCAATTTCCAACACTCTCATACTACTGAATGGAGTAGCAGGGATGATGCTTAACCTACCACTACAACCATTGGTAAGAATGGGATCCCAATTCCTCATTTTGCTTGGGGTCCCATTCTTGTGATCATGGGGGTTATAGCCGTCGGACCCTAAGATAAGCTTGTGAATCACTATACTGTAATTAGAAGCAATGATATGGCCCCACACAGCCCTCAACATCATTGGGTCTATCTGGGATTTCATGAGGAGTCCAAAGGAGTAGGCCTACATCCACAAAAGATTTGTGGGTAATTTTCCAAGATGTATGAAACAACCTTTCTACCGGGTTCCTATCATTAAATGAGAGTAAATGTACATAGCCAAGCCTTCAAAAAATTGTGCACAGTACTATATATAATGGAAATATAAGCAAAAAGTTATAAAAATTGATAAGTGATAAAACTTGATGAATCATATGAACCAGATAGAGCACAATATAGCTGCATCTCTATTGACATTGGTGTATTGACCCTGTATCCTCATATTCTATAACCAAGTTATGGTAACAGGGATGACAAGCTGATTTTTTAAAACCAAACTCTGCCCAGGAATATACAGATAGCAGAACTTCTAGTATAGAAAAGGAAAGTGCTGCACTCACCGCTTCCTGATGTCCTCTCCGGCTTATTTCAGATTTGTGGGGCTTGAAAGTGAGCACATGCTCCTGCACAATCTGTCTATTGACACAGTGTCCTAATCCCTGTCACTAAAATGACATTTTCCCCCTTGTCTGTTTGCATATTCCATTGTGACCCTTTCACAATTCATTTTCCACGTGAATTTCAGCCGTCTCATTTACTTTTGTAATAGGGAACACACACACATATATATATATATCTTGTCGCCTGCTATAGCTTGATGCTTATATAATCTACTTTTATAATATAAGCAAATTTTCTGCATGTAAGAGATCACAATATCCTAATAATGGACAGCACAAGGATTTGTGGGTAGATGCAAGTCTTGAAATTATTAAAAAAAAACAGAACTTACATTGTGGGTAAATATATCTATAACTAATCAGACATTTTCCTAGTATGACAGGAGGACCTCTTTGGTTCTTGCGGCATGCTGTCTATGACCTTCACAAGCCGACTCCATTAATCCCCTCCTCTGTCTCACTGCTGTATGGCTCATATTACCCACAAGAACATTATACGAAGGCTCTTATAGGAAATGCAGGGGGCCCCTGGATGAAGACGAGCTTCAGTATGATCAGGGAAAGTTGTTAAAATTGCGTTCTCCTTTAAGTACTTGGTCAGGCCAAATCCTTCCTGATGAAATCATGAAACTGTTCATATAGATATTTTCACATGAGTTTTTCACGTTGGACTGGAATTTTCTTGCATATTTTCTTTAACATTGTTAAAAAAAGAGAATTGACTGGTACTAAGTCAAGATTATTTGCAGGATGTATCATGATTTATTCATGCAAAATCTGGCCATACATATTAGATACCATTGGCCAAACCTGAATGCTTTGTCAGGAACAGCCAACCATACAATGTGGCACATTTACTAAGGGTCCGCATACCGCATTTCCAACTTTTTCCGTTTTGCACCACATTTGTGGATTTTGGGGCCCGCAATCAGATTTTGGTGCGGCAATTTTCATGCGACACAAATCGGGGGGCTGGCCGTCATACAACCCGTCTTATTCGGACTACGCGTGGGATTTAACATTCAAAATTGTGTTTCAAGCCAAGCACTTACATGCATCGGTAAGAAGATGGTGAACTTCGGAAGACCTGAGCGGGGAAGCGACACATGCAGGAAATTGGACGCATCATCTTATCATGCGTCCATCCTCATCAGACAACGCACCTCGAGGATCGCAAGGGGACGGGTAAGTAAATGTGCCCCAATATGTGTGAGGGTTTTTCAGATACTCTTCTTGAGGCAGAGGTCATGGAAGATTGCGGCAAGGCCTTTGGATATCAACATAGTTGCCTAAGGTTTAGTAAGGTTTAAAATGTACACCAGTCCATCAACGACAGACAATATTTGCCTTGATCTAGATGAAGGCAAAAACTCTTTATAGAACAGACACCATTTCTTCCTGACTACAAATGCATCAGAACAATCTCTGGTTCAACATTTACCTTAACTTTTTCTTCCAAGCTGAACAATCACAATTTTTCTAGCCTTTTATTGGAAGATATTCAGATCACTTTGCCCTTGGAGATATAAAGGTTTATTGCAATAACTTTACTAAAATTTACTAAGGTTCGCGGATTGCACTTTTGTCGGACTGTACGTCTTTTTTGGGATTTGCGCGGCTTTGACAGGTATTTAACAGGTGTCTGCACCGAGATTGTGTCGCACGCGATTGTTTTTTGGTGCAGTACAGATCGCTGTCGTATAAACTTTACCTGGACTTACCATATTCTTCCATAACATACTATTTATGTTAACATTATATAAAACTGTTATGGACCAATTGACCTCTTGTTGTATCACTTAACACAGGGCCAAATGACCAATGTGTTTTGTAATTCTTTGATACAGTCACGACAATGTGTAATATGGTTCTATTACACTGACAAATGTTTGTATGAAGCAAAGTGGTATTCATATCTGTATTACCCGACTACTGACATCCAAAATAACATGCTGATAATGCCAGGGACACTGTGAGTGGTCATATGTGTGGTGAAATGTGAGATGTCATAACCAACATTCAAATGAATGGTTGCGCAAGGGGGTGCCGTCTAGTACCCAGTAGAGGGTATATAGATTCTCAGGACCAGGTGCTGATATAATATCTCTAAGTTATATCAAATAATTCATATTCTTCATACTTACAATAGTATGTGAGTGATAAACAAATTTCACCTACCTATGTGATGTGTAAGAAGGTAAACTTCATCTCAGTAATAAATCTATTTGTTTTGCCTTTGCCCTGAAAGAACAGTTTGATGATCAGTAACTCGCTGGCACTGCCCCCTTCTGCCACGTACAACAATCTTAACATGTGGTCGCCCAGAGGCAGCAAAGCATTCAGTCCTTCCAGAAACCCGCTGAGAGCACAGACCTCTGTGTAACCTCGATTTACAGTACTGACATGAGAAGACTTTACTCAGCAGCTTTCTGGGATTAGTTCTTTTGCTTTGCAGATTTCTAACTTGGGTCAGATTAGAAGATCATGTGAGAGTCAGCACAAAGCTTTGCCAGTTGAACATTTATTTTCTATTTTCATTTATAGACTTCATGTCATAAAACATAAACCATAGTACCTGCATTAACTTTCTGTTTACCCTTTATATCCACATTGTCTGATTCATCATAATCCTCCCCAAATCCATCAGGCGTAATGTACTAGTTTATAACATCACACAGGTTGGTCACCACCTTCCACATGGTAAGAGAGGTGGTTTCTGATTTTGAATATAGTTTTTAATGTTGTTAAACAGGATCCCTTTAATTTTTATAAAGCAACACACAGTGGATTGGCAGTAGGCGCAATATTTATTCACAGGTTGGATGAAAATATTGCTGGAATACAGTAAGGCTTCAGTATACAATTTCACAGGCAACAACAGTTTGAAGACCTTCCTGAAATAGAGAGACTGCGGGATGTTATGGTCTGTTCTGGCAGTCAGATGATAAAGTAATAAAGTCACATGCAGTAGGTAATGTCATGTCAAATGTTAAAAGTAACATTAAGTCTAATATGTAACATCAAGTCCTGTAAGTTACGGTATGTAAAATTGGGTAAGTAATGTTTATTCTGGGAAGTATTGTCAAGCCAAGTTTAGTAGGTAATGTCAAGTTGTTCACTAATGTCAAGTTTAAAAAATAACATTGCGTCTGGTAAATAACTTAAAGGCTGGTATGTGCCCTTAAATCTAATAAGTGATGTCATCTGTTAAGTAAGATCATGTCTGTTAAGTAGCATCAAGTCTGGTAAGTAATGTCAAGTTTCGTAAGTAGCCTCAAATCTGCTAAGCAATTTCAAGTCTGGTAAATAATTTTAATTCTGCTAAGTGACGTCAAGTGGTCAGGGTTCAGGGTCAGTGGACCCTCTGGACCACCGTGGGAGATGGTACTAGCCAACACCTGGGACTGGAATCTAAGTGGCACCTGGTCTTCACCAGAGCCCGCCGCTGCGGGAGGGTGCCACTAGGTCATTCCACAAGTGCGACTAGTTCATGCTGGCAGCAGAGGTCGTGGTACAGATTCAGCAGGCAGTCTCGTGGTCAGAAGTAGGCAGAAGTTCAAGGCAGGCGTGCAAAGTCAGGTTCAGGTCCGGGGTCACAACAAGAGGTCAAAATGGGAATGCAGTGAAGATTCTCAGGAAGCTTTTTCAATGAAGCTCAAACATCCGGCGGGGAGTGATGGGAGCCGCTGGTCTTTATGGAAACCCGGAAATGGCCAGCACCAATTAGCGGTGCACAGGCCCTTTAAATTTTCGAGTGCTGGTGCGTGCCCTAGGGAGCGGGGACGCACTCGCGGCCTAGCCGCGACGGGAGCTGGATCGTGGAGAGGTAAGTTTTGGCCGGGGGAGCAGCGCCACAGAAGGGGGCACAGGTGTGCCTGCGATCCGAGATATCTGCTAATTAACTTCAAGTCCGGTAAGTAACCTTGCGTCTTGTAAGTAATGTCTAGTTTGGTAACTAATGTCAAAACTAGAAATTTATATTAAATCTGGTAAATGAAGTCAAGTTTGATAAGTAACATCAAGTGCGGTTAGTTGCATCAAATCTGGTAAGTGAGTAACGTCTACTAAATATTGTCAAGTCTTTTAAGTAATGTCGTGTCTGGATAAGAAGATAAAGTCAGGGAAGACTAGTGGTATGCGGTACACATGAGAACCACAAAGGTACTTGTGCAAAACAGATTATTCTTTACTCAACTCTGCAGGTGCATATTTACATGGATGAAAATAACCGCATGAGCGTTTTGATGCTACCGTGTTTTAAACATGATCATGGTGGAAATCATGATACCTTTGTGGTTCTCATGAGTGCCGCATATCGCTACTCTTCCCTGCATTTTGGATCGTGATAGTCAAGGATATGGTAGCGTGCAGCACCACATGGACTGTCTACAGGAGGATACTTGGGTGATTGGGTGAGCGAACGACGATTTTTTTTCTCGATATCCCAAGATGATAAAGTCATGTCAAATTCAACAGATAATGTCAAATCTGGTAAGTGAATTTAAGTCTGGTAAGTATTGTCAAGCCTGGTAAGTAAGGTGAAGTCTGCTTAGTACTGACAAGTCTGGTAAGGAAGGTCAAGTCTGGTAATTAAGGTCAAGTATGGTAGGAAAGGGACGCAGTCCAATCCACGATAAGGCAGATTGACGACTACTCTCTGCCCCTCGATGCGGCTCTATTCCTTCCTCAACATAGCAAGATCTCACTACAGGTGTACAAGCGCTCGCTCCTTCGCTTCCTTGTTATGGCAGCAAGATCATGTATTCCCCTCTTGTGGCGACAAACGGTCGCTCCGCCTGTGTCCCTCTGGCTTTTGAAAGTTAACGAAATAATGCTCAATTCATGACACATTTGAAAAATTCCACAAGACCTGGCTTCCCTGGACTCAGTTCAGGCAAACAACCGCATACAGGTCCCTCCTGGCCACCGGCGAATAGTGCGCTCACCTGCATGGACGCCCTTCCAATGGCCGCCCTGGCTGCCTGGAGATCCAACCCCCCCCCCGTCCCTCCCCTTTTTTTTAATTTCTCTTTCTTTCTTTTCCTTCCTCTCCCCTGCCCTCCACTTTTATCCCCCCTCCCCTTCCCCCCACCTACCTATCCCCCCCCCCCCGTCCTTTTTCTCTTTCCCCATAGAAAACACCTTGTCCCCCCTTCTCTCTGCATTTGGTCATCCTGGGCATACTAGCGAACGTTTGGCCGCCCAGCTCAGCCGACGGTAAAAATCTAAGCCTGACCGTGATTCTGCGGTCATGTCAAGTATAGAATTTAAAAAAAAAAAAGGATGGTAGGAAAGGTCAAGTCTGGTAAGAAAGGTCAAGTCTGGGATGTAAAGTCAAGTCTTTTAAGTGATATCAAATATGTTGTATGTGGTATTGCCAGGTAAAAGGTTATGTCCAAATGGATGTGACAATGATCATCAGGACATATATGTTGAAATTATGAAAGGGATGTAAAAAATAGGGCTTAATAATGTAGCTTCTTTCCAAAACTCTTTTAGCACGCAAACGAGAGGGATCGGGTCAGCTTTCTATTGCCGCATCGAAATTGTTGGTGGTTTCAAGTCCTTTGACATTCAAAGTTGCATTCCCTGTAAAGAAATAATAAATATGACAGATGAAGGTGGGCGTTAACATAACTTGAAAGGGGGACAGAATTAGAGTATACAGTACAGTATAATATATATAGTATATATATATATATATATATATATATATATATATATATATATATATAGTGCATAGATATAGAAAAGAGGGATTGTCACTTATAATTGAAGATGCCACATGCACATAATCCTGGTTGAAGTTCATCTTCAAAACTATGGAATGTAGCCATACTGATGTCCAAGTTTCCAGATTAGAGACAAGAGGCATCAAAACTATGAATTAACACATATGGAATTATATAATTAACAAAAAAGTGTGAAACAACTGAAAATTGTCATGGGTGCTCCCGCTACCCATGTCTGGGGTTGTGGGCTTGGCCGTGCCATTCTCCGTGCTCCAGTGGTCCAACTCACCTGTACTCGTTCCTGCTCCGGTGGTCAGGCCCGCGTGTCCCCTCCTAGGGTGCGTGCATCGGCTCCCGAAGATTTAAAGGGCCAGCGCACCATTGATTGATGCTGGCCATTCCCTGAATTCCTTATAAGCCAGCCTCTTCCTACACACCCCTCCGGATTTTTGTGCCTCATAGCCATTAAGAAAGGTTATTACCTATGCCCTGTGTTTAATTTGATGTCTTGTTGTGACCCCGGTTCCGTTATTGACCTCAATCCAGTGCTGCCTGTCCTGACCTACTTCTATGTGTCACGGGTGCCTCCTGCTCTCTCAATCTTTACCTGTACGAGTTCCTGCTCTGGCAGCCGGCCGCGCAGACACTCAAGGATATAAAGGGCCAGCGCACCACTAAATTGTGCTGGCCATTCCCAGGAAACTGATTTAAACTGGTTCTTCGTGCCTCGTGCCGTAGAGAAAGCTGTTTCTGATGCATTGCACTGTTATTGAGATTTCCAGTTGTGACCCCGGTTCCGTTCCTGACTACGCTCCTCTGCCATCTGCCATGACCTATTGCTATGTCACCGAGTCTGATCCTGTGCTGCCCGTCCTGACCTCCTGCCTGTCTCCGACTACAAGATTGCCGTTTCTGTACCTCGACCTTGGCTGGCACCGCGGACAAGACGCGCCTGTAGAACGACCTGGTGGTACCACGCCGCAGCAAGTCCAACACGCTTTGCGGGGAACACTGGAGAAAACCGGATACCACTTAGACTTTGGTCCCAGGTGTCGGCTTGTGTCATCGTCCGCAGTGGTTCAGGGGATCCACTACCTCTTACCCTGACACTATGTCACCGACTCTGATCTTGTGCTGCTTGTCTCGACCTCCTGCCTGTCCCCGACCACGGTTTTGCCATACAACTCTGTACTATGCCTGTCGTGTCTGTGGATCAACGTGGCAGGACCAGGCCACAGCAAGTCAAACTCGCTTTGCGACGGGCTCTTGTGAAACCTAGATACCACTTAGACTCCGCTCCCAGGTGTCGGCTTACGCCATCGTCTGCGGTGGTCCAGTGGGTCCATTACCCCTGGTTACTGACAAAAATATTTCTTATGTTCTAGGTTCTTCAAAGTAACTGCCTTTTGCTTTGATTACTGCTTTGCACACTCTTGGCATTCTCTTGATGAGCTTCAAGAGGTAGTCACCTGAAATGGTCTTCACATCACAGGCGTGCCCTGTCAGGTTTAATAAGTGGGATTTCTTGTCTTATAAATGGGGTTGGGACCATCAGTTGTTTCGTGCAGAAGTCATGTGGATACACAGCTGATAGTCCTACTGAATAGACTGTTAGAATTGTATTATGGCTAGAAAAACAATTGGCCATCATTACCTTAAGAAATGAAGGTCAGTTAGTCCAAAAAATTGGGAAAACGTTGAAAGTGTCCCCAAGTGCAGTTGCAAAAAGCATCAAGCGCTACAAAGAAACTGGCTCACATGAGGACCGCCCCAGGAAAGGAATACCAAGAGTTACCTCTGCTGCAGGGGATAAGTTCATCCGAGTCATATACTATATATAGTGGGGCACTGTCAGAATCAGTGGATCCTCTGGACCACCGCAGGAGATGGTACTAGCCGACACCTAGGACCGGAGTCTAAGTGGCACCTGGTTTTCACCAGAGCCTGCCGCAAAGCAGGTTGGACTTGCTGCGGCAGGATACCACCAGGTCGTTCCCAGGTGCGACTAGCCTGTGGTGGCAGCCAAGGTCGAGGTACCTTAGCGGGAGTCTCGTGGTCAGGTCCAGGCACGGGGTCAGGGCAGGCGACAGAGATGCAAGGTCAAGTCCAAATCCGGGGTCAGCAATGGGAGGTCCAAGCAGATGGGAATGGGAACACATGCACACAACAACACGCAGGAACTCGGGTAACACAGCAACATAGAGGACCTCAGGAAAAACAACAACACGGAGGAACTCGGGTAACACAGGACTCAGGAGCACGAACACAGGACTCAGGAGCAGGAACGCAGGAATACACAGGAACGCAGGAGCAATCGCTAGGAAACTTTCTCTCAGGCTGTGAGGCACAAAGATCTGTCAGAGGGGGGTGCGGGATTATAAGGTGGAGGTTTTCAGCTGATTGGTGCGCTGGCCCTTTAAATTTTCTGCAGCCGGCGCACGCACGCCCTAGGAGGCAGGAATGCGCGCGCACGGCAGTCTGGGAAAGAGCAGGATCCGGGATAGGTGAGTAAGGCAGCGGGGCTACAGCGGGGGCACAGGGAGGACCACAGGTGCACCCGTGATCCAAGACAGGGATCGCGGGAGCACCCGTGACAGGCACATTTACTTACCCAGTCCTGTCGCGATCACCGCTGTGCGTTGTGTCACGGTTCGTGAGGGACGAACCGTCTGAGAGTCTCTTTGGGAAGAGTCTGTGGACCCTCTGGGCCACCACGGGTCTCTTACCATCCCCCACGGTGGCCCAGCCAAGGTAACAATAGCAGGAAACAGTCACAACCTGAGATGACGGCAGGAACGCAGAGGAACACTGGCAACGCTGGTACTGACTGAAGACACTGCTGGGCTGGAGCACGGGATGGCACAGGACACGGACCACAGGATACGGACCTCAAGGACACGGACCACAGGATATGGATGTCACGGGTGGTCCCGCGACCCATATCTCTCCCCGGGGTTCGCAGGCGCGGTGCCGGCGCAGCTCACCTCTCCCCGTTCCGGAATCACTGCCAAGTTCCGTCCGCGCGGCACCTTCAGGAAATTTAGAGGGCCAGTGCACCGCTAATTGGTGCACTGGCTGATCACTTCCCCTTTAAAAACCCTGCACCTTCCTTACACTCTTGCCAGATCCTTGTGCCTAACAGCCTGAGAGAAAGCTCTTCTGCGATTTACCTGCGTTCCTATGTCACCTGCGTTCCTGTGTCTCCTGCGTTCCTGTGTCCCCTGCATTCCTGTGTCTCCAGCCTTCCTGATGTTCCTCCATGTTCCTGTGTTACCTGAGCTCCTCCGTGTTGCTGTCCTGTATGCCATGTTCCCGTACCCATCTGCTTGGACCTCCTGTTGCTGACCCCGGATCGGACTCTGACATTGCATCTCTGCAGCCTGCCCTGACCTTGTGCCTGGACCTTGACCTTGAGATTGTCTGCCGTCTCTGTACCTCGACCTTGGCCGCCACTGCAGACAAGTCACGCCTGAGGAACGACCTGGTGGTACCACGCCGCAGCTTGTCTAACCCGCCTTGCGGCGGGCTCTAGTGAAAACCGGGTACCACTTAGACTCCGGTCCCAGGTAGTGGCTTGTGTCATCGTCTGCAGTGGTCCAGAGGATCCACATCCACTAGCCTGACAATGGACCACCGGACCACAGGATATGGATGTCACGGGTGGTCCCGTGACCCATATCGCTCCCCGGGGCTTGCAGGCGCGGTTCCAGCGCAGCTCACCTCTCCCCGTTCCAGAATCACTGCCAAGTTCCGTCCGTGCGGCACCTTCAGGAAATTTAAAGGGCCAGTGCAACGCTAATTGGTGCACTGGCTGATCACTTCCCCTTTAAAAACCCTGCACCTTCCTTACACTCTTGCCGGATCGTTGTGCCTAACAGCCTGAGAGAAAGCTCTTCTGCGATTTATCTGCGTTCCAGTGTCTCCTGCGATTTACCTGCGTTCCTATGTCACCTGCGTTCCTGTGTCTCCTGCGTTCCTGTGTCTCCTGCGTTCCTGTGTCCCCTGCATTCCTGTGTCTCCAGCCTTCCTGATCTCCTCCATGTTCCTGTGTTACCTGAGCTCCTCCGTGTTGCTGTCCTGTATGCCATGTTCCCGTACCCATCTGCTTGGACCTCCTGTTGCTGACCCCGGATTGGACTCTGACATTGCATCTCTACCGCCTGCCCTGACCATGTGCCTGGACCTTGACCTCGAGATTGTCTGCCGTCTCTGTACCTCGACCTTGGCCGCCACTGCAGACAAGTCACGCCTGAGGAACGACCTGGTGGTACCACGTCGCAGCTTGTCTAACCCACCTTGCGGCGGGCTCTAGTGAAAACCACATACCACTTAGACTCCGGTCGCAGGTAGTGGCTTGTGTCATCGTCTGCAGTGGTCCAGAGAATTCACATCCACTAGCCTGACAATGGACCACCGGACACGGACCACAGGATACGGACCACAGGATATGGATGTCACGGGTGGTCCCGCGACCCATATCGCTCCCCGGGGCTCGCAGGCGCGGTTCCAGCGCAGCTCACCTCTCCCTGTTCCAGAATCACTGCCAAGTTCCGTCCGCGTGGCACCTTCAGGAAATTTAGAGGGCCAGTGCACCACTAATTGGTGCACTGGCTGATCACTTCCCCTTTAAAAACCCTGCACCTTCCTTACACTCTTGCCGGATCCTTGTGCCTAACAGCCTGAGAGAAAGCTCTTCTGCGATTTATCTGCGTTCCAGTGTCTCCTGCGATTTACCTGCGTTCCTATGTCACCTGCGTTCCTGTGTCTCCTGCGTTCCTGTGTCCCCTGCACTCCTGTGTCTCCAGCCTTCCAGTGTCTCCAGTGTTCCTGATCTCCTCCATGTTCCTGTGTTACCTGAGCTCCTCCGTGTTGCTGTCCTGTGTGCCGTGTTCCCGTACCCTGCTGCTTGGACCTCCTGTTGCTGACCCCGGATCGGAGTATGACATTGTGCCTGGACCTTGACCTCGAGATTGTCTGCCATCTCTGTACCTCGACCTTGGCCGCCACTGCAGACAAGTCACGCCTGAAGAACGACGGTGGTACCACGCCGCAGCTTGTCTAACTCACCTTGCAGCAGGCTCTAGTGAAAACCGGGTACCACTTAGACTCCGGTCCCAGGTAGTGGCTTGTGTCATCGTCTGCAGTGGTCCAGAGAATCCACATCCACTAGCCTGACAATGGACCAACGGACACGGACCACAGGTTACGGACCACAGCATACACACAGGAACGGGACCTCGGGATATACATAGGAACGGGACCTTGGGATACACACAGGAGGCTTTCACTTCAGTGGGAAGACTTGAAGATCCGGCCTGGAGTGAAGGGGGTCACCGGGTTACATAGGAAACCCGGAAGTGACCAGCGCCAATGGGAAGGACGCTGGCCCTTTAAGTTCTGAGAAGTCAGCACGCACATGCCCTAGCAGTGAGAGCGCATGGCCTGGAAGGCAGGAGGTGTGCGGTCCACGCGGGGACCCGGAGCGCAGCCAGGAGCCAGGATAGGTAAGTCCGGGTCCGAGGCAAACACGCCACCACAGAGAGGAGCCCACAGAATTCCTGCATCTGTCGCTTCCCCGTTCAGGTCCGACGAAGTTAACCTTCTTCTTCCCGGTGTATGTAAGTGCATGTCTTGTGACACAATTTTAAAGTTAAAACCCGTGCTCAGTCCGAATCCATCAGATAATCCGACGCCCCCCCCCCCCAATTTCTATTGCATGAAAGTCAGCACGATTGAGGCAAAATCCAATCGCGTGGGACACAGTCCCCCTCCAGAAAATTTCTCAAAGCCGACGAAAGTGCGATCTGCGGGACCCTTAGTAAATAAGCCCCAGTGTTTGCTAGCCTTCAATAGAGATCCTGATGTATGAAGTCTAAGATTCTAGGGACAAATTCTCTTTTTATTCCTGTAATTAAGAATTGTGGAAAAAAAATAGTTCATAAAGCTATAAATAACACAAAATGGGAACCAAAAACAACAAATGTATTATATCAGGCTTTCTTAAGCTGACACAGTCAATGGCATATTAATAGCAAACCTGTCACCGGGAATGTCAATTTTAGCTGGTGACAGGTTCTAATAGCCTATGCCAGTGATGGCGAACCTTTAAGCGGCCGAGTGCCCAAACTGCAACCCAAAACCCCCTTTTTTATTGCAAGGTGCCAACCAAAAATTAAAGCAGTAACTTATTGCTCCCTGTTCCTCAACAACGTTCAATCATATTGGCCTCCTGAGGACAAGATGGATAATTTGCATCATTTTAGCTTCTTTCCAGTGTTCCTCCGTACTCTGAGAATTGTGGGACCAGCAGAAGGTCCTTTTGGGGTGGTGGCCCGAGTGCCCACAGAAAGGGCTTGGAGTGCCGCCTCTGGCACCAGTGCCATAGGTTCGCCACCACTGGCCTATGCTATGCTAATTTTAAACATGTCTTTGTAAGCATTTTGAACACTGCCACTAAAAAACTTTATTTTAAAACTTTATTTCACATAACCTGGCCCCCCGCTGGCAGAATGTGGTGAGTCCTGGGGAAGGGGGCCCTGACATCTGCAGCAACCTGTGTCTCAGTCTCCTCATGCATTTTTCCTCTCCTCCACACCTATCCTGCTGCAGTAGTATAAGATGAGAAACTAACTTGCAGGGGTATTACTTTATTTCCTAGACAGGTAAAATTTAGGGTGGTCCCCTAGAATCAGTTTCATTGGTGGGTCCTAGGCACCTCAGTCTAGCACTGTTTCAAATGATGACCGTTACATGATTGTATCCCATGATAATAACACTTACTTCCTGACAGACCTTTTTCGATTCAGTCCTTTCAACTTCATAAAGAGGTTTTGAAGCAGCTGTGTTGCGTATTACAAGGAAAAGTTATCATCTTGCTATACAATGTTTATAATATTTAGAGCCTCCTCCTATGATGATAATGGTGACTATATACAGTGGATATACAGTACTTGTTACTTACCCCACAGTATTAGTTTTTATTACATTTTTTATGTGTTGCGATACTGCAAAAAAGTGGCGATTCGGACATTTGAGTGCATTTTTCGGTTACGGGGTTCACCGCTGGAAATACCCATTTTTATAGATTGGGAATTTTGGGACGCGGTGATACCTTAGTGTTGTGTTTATTTACTTTTCCCTCTTTTTTAAAATTATTTATTGTTTTATATGTGTCATGGGCTTTTGGGACATTTTAATGAATTTTATTTGAAATTTTTATTTATTTTTTTTAATTTTTACAATACTAGCATATGCACTATTGATCATGTGATCGTTAGTTCAAACCAATGCACTGCAATAACCATGGATTGCAGTGCATTAGAAGTGTCAGTCTATGGACTTGTCTGCAGAGAAGACAGATGCCAATAACAGACCCGTGGACCTTCAGTGAAGACGGCAGGCGATGCGATCGTAGGGTGCCGGGAGGAGGGGGAGATAGTCCCCTTCCTCTGCAGGTATGTAGCGTGATCTAACGGGTGAACTCATTCCGTTCTGGACATTTGTGTTGGTCTGGTCCATTCCACTCTTCTTCTTGGTAGTCTCCTAAGTGTTCCCAATGACTTATTAATGCATAATTTGATACCCTGGTTACCTTTGGAGAACATCTCCACACACTGTTCCTATAAAAAACACAGTCAATATAATGTCCTCTAGATCAGTGATTTTCAACCTATGTGCCGCGGCACACTAGTGTGCCGCGACACATGGTTAAGTGTGCCACGGGAAAAGTTCCCCGAACTATGGTGCCCCTGTGTAGCGCTGCCGCCGCGCCCCCGTGTTTCTGCCCCCATACTTACCCCCGCCCCGCATCGGCGATCCGCCCATCTTCTGTAGCTCCTGCACTGCGCGGCCCATGTCACGTGACTGACGCGACCTGACGTCAGGTTGCGTAAGTCATGTGACCAGAGGCACGCGGTGCAGGAGCTACAGAAGGTGGGCGGATCGTCATTAGGAGTGAAGGTACGCGGAAGAAGACATCAAGGGTAAGTATATAAGGTTATTATTTGTATAGGGAAGGAAGCTAGGGTCTTTTTTTTTTATTAGTCAAGGGAGGCTGGGGCTTTTTATTAGTTAAGGGAGGCCTCTAGGGCCGTTTAATTAGTAAAGGGAGGCCTCTAGGGCCTTTTAATTAGTAAAGGGGGGCCTCTAGGGCCTTTTAATTAGTAAAGGGGGGCCTCTAGGGCCTGTTAATTAGTAAAGGGGGGCCTCTAGGGCCGTTTAATTAGTAAAGGGGGGCCTCTAGGGCCGTTTAATTAGTAAAGGGGGGCCTCTAGGGCCGTTTAATTAGTAAAGGGGGGCCTCTAGGGCCGTTTAATTAGTAAAGGGGGGCCTATAGGGCCGTTTAATTAGTAAAGGGGGGCCTCTAGGGCCGTTTAATTAGTAAAGTGGGGCCTCTAGGGCCGTTTAATTAGTAAAGGGGGGCCTCTAGGGCCTTTTAATTAGTAAAGGGGGGCCTCTAGGGCCTTTTAATTAGTAAAGGGGGGCCTCTAGGGCCTTTTAATTAGTAAAGGGGGGCCTCTAGGGCCTTTTAATTAGTAAAGGGGGGCCTCTAGGGCCTTTTAATTAGTAAAGGGGGGCCTCTAGGGCCTTTTAATTAGTAAAGGGAGGCCGCTAGGGGCTCTTAATTAGATAGGGTCTGTAGGTTTGTTCTTAAAGGGCACCTACCACCACAAATCTACCTATAAAGGTAGATTGGGTGGTAGGTGGATCAAAGGGACGTGAGGATAGCCCTTTTAAGGGCTAATCCTCACGTCCCTGCACTTTTTGGATAACTTTTATTAGATATTTATTCAAATTTACTTATGCGGCTACTGGGGCGTGGAGTAGCCGCATCTGAGGTTACACGAGGCGGCTACTCCACGCCCCGGTAGCCACTTTACCCCTCCTACTCACCCATCTTCGGCGTGCAGCTCCGCGCCCTCGTCCGGCGATCCTGCCGTCTGCGCATGCGCAGAAGAGCAGGCCCGCGCCTGCGCGGTCACTGCTCCGAAACAGGCGCGGGCCTGCTCTTCTGGGTGAGTAGGAGGGGTAAAGTGGCTACCGGGGCGTGGAGTAGCCGCCTCGTGTAACCTCAGATGCGGCTACTCCACGCCCCAGTAGCCGCATAAGTAAATTTGAATATATATCTAATAAAAGTTATCAAAAAAGTGCAGGGACGTGAGGATTAGCCCTTAAAAGGGTTATCCTCACGTCCCATTGATCCACCTACCACCCAATCTACCTTTATAGGTAGATTTGTGGTGGTAGGTTCCCTTTAAGTTGAATTTGTATGTAAGTCAGAACTGTATATTTTATCATTGTAATCCCAGCCAGAACTTTTTTTGTCTCTGTGAAAATAGGATTTTAAAAATGCTGGGTTGTCATAAGAACCAGAATTAACAATAAAGCTTCATTGCAGACACATTTAATAACTGTTATAGCTTTTTATTGTAGCCTAAGGCTAAAGTACAGTAAATTACTAATATCCAGTGGTCCGTTTGTAACTAGGGGTCGTCTGTAATTCGGGTGTTCTTAAGTAGGGACCGCCTGTATAGGAACTCATTCCAGCAAAAGCCCCAAGCATATTGGTAGCTCTGGCAAGCAGATGCCCCTATGATACACTCACCGGCCACTTTATTAGGTAGGGCTAGTAACGGGTTGGACCCCCTTTTGCCTTCAGAACTGCCTCAATTCTTCGTGGCATAGATTCAACAAGCTGCTGGAAGCATTCCTCAGAGATCTTGGTCCATATTGACATGATGGCATCACACAGTTGCCGCAGATTTGTCGGCTGCACATCCATGATGCGAATCTCCCGTTCCACCACATCCCAAAGATGCTCTATTGGATTGAGATCTGGTGACTGTGGAGGCCATTTGAGTACAGTGAACTCATTGTCATGTTCAAGAAACCAGTCTGAGATGATTCCAGCTTTATGACATGGCGCATTATCCTGCTGAAAGTAGCCATCAGATGTTGGGTACATTGTGGTCATAAAGGGATGGACATGGTCAGCAACAATACTCAGGTAGGCTGTGGCGTTGTACCAAGGGGCCCAAAGAGTGCCAAGAAAATATTCCCCACACCATGACACCACCACCACCAGCCTGAACCGTTGATACAAGGCAGGATGGATCCATGCTTTCATGTTGTTGACGCCAAATTCTGACCCTACCATCCGAATGTCACAGCAGAAATCGAGACTCATCAGACCAGGCAACGTTTTTCCAATCTTCTACTGTCCAATTTTGATGAGCTTGTGCAAATTGTAGCCTCAGTTTCCTGTTCTTAGCTGAAAGGAGTGGTCTTCTGCTGCTGTAGCCCATCTGCCTCAAAGTTCGACGGTGAGTGTATATGTATATAGGTGATTTCTACTGTAATTAGTGCATCCATGTGATGCTATCATTCTTCAGATATGTCAAAATGTAACAATTAATATATGTTGTATTATTTGTAGGGGCATTTTCCCCTAAAGCAAGAGCAAGAGATCGGTGTCTACACCTGACTTGCCACTTCCAGAGTCACCATTGAGTGTTGTCTTTCTACATTATTCTGCAGGACCTGCAACGTACTTCTAATATGAAATGATATGACAATTAGTGATTTTTATTTGGATGCAGATGCTCAGAATTCCTTCTTTGTGTGATGCCACAGGCGGAACCTTTCCGCAGCGCTGGTGTTGCTAGGCGGGACAGTGATAGTGCGGGACGCGTGTGCCCTTGCTTTATGTTCCCCCAGGTCACGGTCACGCTGCACAGCAGTAAGAGAAGGAGATGTATCGGAGGGCGCTGCTGTCATTGTACGGGGGGCTGCAGTTGCCGGGTAACAGGTAGGTGTCCGGCCATAGCAGAGGCGCCTTGTTACGTGCAGAGGGGCAGCGATAGCGACCATGTGCAAACGTGACGATATTCTGCATCATTTGACCTCCGGTAGAGTCTCATTGTAGACCTGTCAGCCTTGTGAAGAGAGCCGCATCACGTGACTACTAGTGTGGGAGACACAGGGGGTTACCTGTACTCCCTCTGCCCCAATTATTGTGTGGCCATGTTAATGGTGAATGGTGCACTTCTTCTCCCAGCCAATAGAGCGGCAGCAAAGTGGGGTATACATTGATTTATGAGTATAGCACACAGGAGTACTTGCCCTTGGCATCCAATTACTTTTTTATCATTACTTTAATCTTTCAAAGCAGAGGTAGAGTTTTATTGGCTGCCATAGATTTTAGTCTGCCCACTTAGGGGCTGTTCAGGCTGGTGTCAAGGAGCCGCTGTGATCTGTTATAGTGCTGATGGATCTGTCAATGTTCTCTTATGAGCTGTAATCAGTCTATTTCCCATCTGGTGTCAGACGACATAGATTTTTATAGATATGTCAGATCACAGCCGTGTAAAACCTAATTCCTGGGCCTAACACTGTGCAGGGAACCTGCAATCAATATTGCTATTGATAGCAATATACGGTAGAAGCATGTTATCCTGTATGGGGAGCTTTTATAGAGCCCTATTGCCCAAAGTGGCGTGCATGGTGGGAAAGCCTGGAAACTGGCATTTAATTGTTGCCACTGTCTCCCCATGGGATTACTGTCCTGCACTGTAAAGTTTGGAAGACCATTTTCTGTAGTGTGGTTCTAGCAGCCCCTGCCTTCCTGGGGGACTACATACCGTCCTGCATTGTGATGCTAGGAGCCTCTGTCATCCTGGGGGACTACTTACTGTTCTGCACTGGGATGTTAGGAACACTGTAAGGGGGTCACAGAACCAATGAAGACTTCGATGCCCTGTTCCCTTTACAGATGTTTGGTGTGGAAAATATGGTTGCTGCACAGCCTGTATTTCATGCACCATTATACTGATATATCAAAGACTTAATAATGAAATGTGACATTATATCTGTAGCTTCATTATTTGTCAGGCACCATATTAATTGCTCAGTGGATTTGGTACAGGTTTCTAGTTTTTGTTTCTTAGACAAGTTATTATACCTTTACCCCTTCCGGGGGCATGCCTTACATATAAATTACATAGGGTGCAAGGAAATGTAGATTCTGCAATGAAGTGACTGGTCAGGGTTGGTACAGTGCTCAATGATCTCTAGCACTCTCTAGAGAATGAGTGGTCAAGCAGGCATCCTGCAGATCTTGCATCTTGGGACAACCCCTGAAGGGTTTTATATGTAATATATTTCATTTTTAATTTGGCAAAATTTGTTTCCAAGTTATTCAGAGGTTCATATGTTTTTCCTATAGATACACTAATGTGGTCTGCAGGCATCTCTCTGCTAGCAGCGTCCTCTGGTCTGAGAAATCCACCCCTGAAAGTAATGGCACAGCAAAGCCACCTGGTGAGGCAGGGGACAAGACATCGTCGCCACACCAGGCCGAGTCTTCAGAGCCACCAAAAACGGATTTGGCAAGCTTACTTGGTGGGATGAAAGTTGAAGTGAGCTCCAAAAAGAAGTTCCAGGCGATGAAGAAGAAAAAGAGCAAACAACAAGGTCAAGAAAGTGCAGACAACATCGAAAGCGCCAGTCGGATGTTCCAAATGGTGGCGGAAGAAAGTCAAACAGAAGAGTAAGAAATGAGTCCCAGTGATCATAATACAAATGTTTACTCTGCTGTATATAGTAACACCTAGGGCAGTGGCAAACCTTTGGCACGGGTGGTGGTACTCAGAGCCCTCTCTGTGGGCACCCAAGCCATCAACCCTGCCAGATAAGGCCTTCTCCTGCAGTCTGAGGAAGCCCAGGACTGCCACACTTTAAAGTGTCACATCCTTGGCTCCCTGGAACTGCTGGAGGAGGGAGAAGAGCAGAGCTGGATTGTAATTGGAGCTCCTGCTGGAAACTACAATGATCTGTCTTTTCTTTATTGGTGTCCTAGAGATGCTGATACGATTGAAAGCCCTTACAGGACTTCAAAGTTAAAAATAACTTGCTGCTTAAATTACGATGTGGGCTTTGGATGTAGTTGGGACACTTAGTCTCTTAAGTCTTTGCCATCACAAATTTCTGTTTTCAAGAAAGGTAGAACCAGAATCTGTCATCTATTTATGACAGATCCTGGGGATGGTTAATAAGTAATCAAAATAGAAAACCCCTTAAAGCTACTGCCCTTTTTCATTTTTGTGTTCCCATTTTTTGCTCCTCACCCTCAAAAATCCACAACTTTTTTTTTCCCCCTGACCTATAAATGAGCTTGCTTTTTATGCAACAAATTTATATAGGTTTTATTATGTTTCACTAGATTTTTACAAAATAATAACCTTTTGTATATAAAAAAAAATCTTGATTTTGCGCTATTTGGACACTAATAACTTTCATACTTTGGTGTACGCAGGGGTTTAATGTGTCATTTTTGGACAACAAAATTACATTTTCATTGCTACCATTTTGGGGACTGTAAGACCTTTTGATCACTTTTTATTAAATTATTATTAAAGGAAATCAACCACTTTGTAATGTGTGTTTAGATACTGATGCTGGATCATACTGTATCTTCTTTAGACATAAAAGCACTTTATTGTGCCAGGAACTTCTTTATAAAAGACCGGAGCCTAAGCTGCATCAATGTCACACAGGGCCCCAGGTGTTCTGTTTGGCTCCCAATAATGCAGACCTCTAGCATGTATTATATTCTGACCCCCCCCCCCCTCCAGTGCATAAACTGCATACTTTATAAAGATGTTTTCTGGCGAAATGAAGTGCTTTTATGTCTAAAGAAGACCTGATCAGTATTCAAACACACGCCAGCAGATATGTTTGGTTTAGATACTACAAGTTGATTTCCTTTAACCATTGATAGCTCCCAGCTGCGTGAATACAGCAATATGTTTATCTAGTACTTAAAGGGGTATTCTCGTCTGGGCACTCTCATACAGTTTCACTAATCTTCCATTTATAAACATTTCTTCAATTAGATGTTATAAAAAAAAATGCTCCTGTGTGAAGATAATTTCTCATAAATGTAGTCATATGGTCCCTTAGAAACCAGATAGCTTCCTCGGATACGACCACGTCACACTTTAGCAGCGTTGGCCAGACTTGGGCTATAGAGTCCTGCCGAACTACCAGGATTCAGCAATCATTATCACAGGACGGCTGTGCGACATGCAGAAACTCCCAGACATTTCGTATACAAAACCTTTTTGTTTATTTGTGCAATCTCTCGGGCAGAGGTGGCCGTATCCGAGGAAGCCATCTCGTTTCTAAGGGACAAAATGACTACATTTATGAGAAATTATCTTCACACAGGAACATTTTTTTTAATAACATCTAATTGAAGAAATGTTTATATATGGCAGATTTATCAAACTGAATGTGAATGCCCAGACGAGAATACCCCTTTAAGTCATAAAATAACACTTTATATTTATTTCTATGAAGCAGAAGTGCTTTGGGTGGTGTCACCAGAGCCCCTCTGGCTTCGCTTGCTATTTTATTCAGTGGTACACTTTATCCTGGGAGGTTTTTTTTTTTTTTTTTTTTCTTTAGCTTAACGGGGTCTTCACCCTTTGAACTGTATAGGGAAATATCTAGATATGATTATATTTCATTACAGGACCACTTCTGGCATTCAGAGTGTGTAAGGAGTTGCAGATTTGATTTAGAAGGCAATGAACCAGCTTCCATTCCTTGTGCAGCTAGAGGGCTCGGAGTGGTGCGCTGCATGGCGAAATAAGAAAGATTTCATTAGCTGGGTCCCAGAGATCAAGCCACAGTGCATGAGGGTTATGCGTCATGTATATACAGAAGCTTCTGTCTTGTGTATGATTTTACACTAACCTTTTCATTCTTGTAGGGAGAAGCCGGTGAGCAAAGAATTAGCGGATGCAGCGTCTGCAGTGGCATCCACTTACCCGTCACAACAGAAGCAAGTGGAGTCTGAACTGCTGCAGCAGCTGCGTCTGCACAAGCAAATGGCAGAGGAGATCAGAAGGAAAGGAAGTGATATCAGGTTAGGAATTATTATTTTTCTTCATTTAAACATTTTACAACATATATCGCACACAATATATGGGGTAAGACAGATGGGGTAAGTAGGATGATTGGTTATGACATTACTGAACAGCTTCTTCTAGGTGTGAACGGAAAGTGGGGGCAGGAAGAACAGAATGGTATGGCCGTGAAAGGGTCAGGTTTTAACACCAGCCCTTTTGATCAACTGTTCACAACAGCAGCGCAACCATTCCCTAGTGGCTGAGCAGAGTTATTGCAGCTCCGTTACATGTAAGGGTTTCCGGCTCCATTTTCTGTGTTAGGCCACTTTCCCTAGAGTGAATATTTTTCAACAAATACACTTAGTGTACTTACCAGACTGAGTTCAGCATATTAGTTCAGTTCAGCAGTTCTATGTTCGGTTTGGTAAATCCATGCACATGTCGTGAGTTTGCCAGACCAAAATCGCTCAATGGCAACCAGTCTTAGTCATGGTACAGATGTGCAGTAAATGGTAGTCGGTGTAAATACTGAGTGTCAGATTCCTAAGAATAGGTTTTCATTATCTTTAAACCCCCAAAAAACATTTTATTGCACATAAGTTTCTGATTTGTAGAAGTAGTATACTGATGCAGCTATCTAGTTGGTGACTGAATAATATTACTAATATGTTATATTGAATATAGCTAAATTTGATATGGCACAGATCTACTATTGCAGTACAGAAGATGCATAAACGTAACCAAGGTCAGACTGGAGACTGCATAGTTACCTCAACAGTGTTTTAGACACTTTATCATTGATGCCCTATCTTAAGTATTGGTAGTCAATATCAGTTAAGAGGGGGCTACAATGATCAGTTCTGAAATTTAGACAAGAATAAAATAAATTGTACTTGGCTAGGTTTTCCTGGTTGATCCAGCACTCAGACTTACCTGCTACAGACAATGGTGTTACCATAGTGTAAGCCTTTCAGGGCAGGAGAACATAGAAGAAATCACATGATACCTTTTTGAGTATATTTGGTCACCTTGAAAAATACATGGTTAGCCTCAAGGAGGTTTTGTCTGATTTCTTCACACTTTTATTCCCCTTGGCTAACACCAAATTAAGAGCTGAGTAATGGTGTGCAGAGGCGTCTATGTGGTGTCCCTGACCTGTGCAGTGGAGCTCTTCAGGAAACCCTATAATATGATGATCTGCATATGTGTTGTCCTCTAATCTTCCTTTTTAGATTTTTTGTTAATTGATGCCTCCTCTGGCCATTGCAATTATAAATGATTGGTGGGGGGAGCTATTTTTAAATCATGTTTTATTCCTGTGTTCTATTGAGAAGCCTATGAGTAAATCCCGATATCCAGAGCATAAATGTGGATTATACCTGCAGAACAATTTGGGGTAACTACACAGGTGCATAGTGTTCGCATTGGATTTTCATATGAAAATCTTCAGTGAATTTGTATGTTGTACATGAAGTTCACTTTGGATTTTTGTCTTTATTCCTCAGTGGATTTCTCCTTGAGAGAGGAGTGAGCTGCTGGGAAACTGAATCAGAAAACTGATGTTTTCCGAAATGCATCTTGTGTTTATTTTCCCTGCAGAAATATTCTGTGAAGTAAAGTCTGCTGCATTCCCACCCCATGTTCAGGAGATTTCATAGATCATTTAGTTTGTTGATGACTAACACAATCTGTCAGCAGGACCACATTTGGGATGGAATCTGTTTGACAGCACCTGATGTGTCCGATGCTTAGTGTCTGTACAATGGCTCTATAGTAGACATCAGCACGTTAGATAAGAGACAGGGTTTAATTTTCCCCACTAGAGGTCAGTAATGTTCCACCGCTATGACTTCTACAGTCTGGTGAAATCCCTTCTACTCTAGGTATAGATCCAGATGGCGCAGTGATGGCGAACCTTTTAGCAGCCGAGTGCCCAAAAAGCAACTCGGATCCCCATTATTTATTGCGAGGTGCCAACCAAAAATTAAAGCAGTAACTTATTGCTCCCTATTCTTCAACAACTTTCAATCATATTGGCCTCCTGAGGACAGCAACACAATAGAAAGATGGAAAATTTCAGCTTCTTTCCAGTTTCCCTCTGTGCACAGAGAATCATGGGGCCAGCAGGAGGTCCTCCAAACATAATTCGGCCCTATCAATTCATTCTCCCTCTTCCTACAGTCCCAAGTAGAGAAGCAAGTATAAAAATATGACCAAAAGCAGCATCTTTTAAGTTTCTTGGAACTTCAGGAAGATTCTTTGAGTCTTGTCTGGTGAGCTTCATGCTGGGGCGATGGCCCGGGTGCCCACGGAAAGAGCTCTGAGTGCCGCCTCTGGCACCCGTGCCATAGGTTCGCCACCACTGAGATAGGGGTTTCTTCTTGTGAATATAAATCTTATAGATTACCACAGATGTCAGGACTCGCTATATTATGCTTGTATTCTCCAAGTTATATTTCAATTTCTTCTTTCTTCTATGCCTTCTGCCTGGTGCATGTATTAGCCACTGTAATGATTTAGGAAGGTGTGAGCATGGGCTGGATGTAGACTACAGATAAGCATCATGATAGTATGTTATAGATCGCTTTATAGAACTTGTTGGCTTAGCCCTTATAGGGATCCAATCCGGCTACGGATGTTTTTGCTGCAATTGTGTAACTTTTATACAGTTAGTTGTAGTAGTAGCCACCCATCTCTCTTCAGGCTCTTTGCAATTAGAGATGTTCTCCAATCTAACCCATCACCCCACACTCACCCATTAGTAGTAACATCCCACATAGGTAGGAGGGCATATTTCTATTGAATCTATTGCAGTTGAAAGTGCAAATTTTTTTATGTCAGAACCTGGGCCATGTATAAACTAAACTTATCTTGTAGCTGATGCGTTTTTGTTTAGCCTGAATGCATAAAATCGTAATTTTTATTCATTTGCTAGTGAATTGGGTGCAATCTCTTGCCCAGCATTGTGCGGCTACTCCAAGGGTGCACCTAAATGTATCTTACGTTTTTTTTCTTGAAGGGCTATTCCCATTTCAGCAAATTTATTGTTTTTATGATAAAAAGTTATTACGTTTTCCAGTATACTTTCTGTGTCCCTTACAGTTTTCTAGATCTCTGCTGCTGTCAATCTATGGAAAGCTTATACCAGCTCTTATACCTCTTTTATTCCTCCCCCCCCCCTTCTCATAGACATTCTCTTGCGAGCAGGACCCTCACTCTACTATTGTCTCATATGACTGTTGTTACTCTGTAATGTGTTACTTTATTTGTACTTTCCCCAGTATTTGTAAAGTGCTACGGAACTGGGTGGAGCTATATAAATAATGATGATTATTATTATTATTAAGCTGACTATGGTCACACAGGTGCACAGCTCCTTAGCATCATAGACTCTAATCAGAGCTGTGTGATAGAACGAGCCGTGCACCTGTGTGACCATGGTCAGATTTCTATTCAGTAGTAAACATAGATTTCCATAGAAGGACAGCAAGCAGAGATCTAGAACACGGTAAGGAATTGATACAAAACATATGTTGGAAAATTGTATAACTTTTTATAATACAAGGATTTACATTAATTTGCTGTAATGGGAACAACCCTTTCATTGTATTGGGTCATTGATTATCCAGTGTCTTAAACATGATTATATTTGATGCATGGTGGCGCCTTTCATTTCGTGTATTACTTATCTTACAGCAAAGTCATCTCTGGGATGAAGGTTAAAAAGCAAATGCCCAAAACTGGCAAGCAAATGTCACCCGAAGAGCGAGAGTTTATGAGAGATGCCACCAAAAAGTAAGAAACCCTTTACTGTTATCTGCTTTTTTTCCCTCTTGTTTCACATTTCTGACTTAAGGGGTTCCCAAAAATTCAATGTTATATCACCCTGATGGTATAGGGTGTGACGTCTGAATTCCTCTTTGATTGGATCCAAAGGTTGTCCAGATCTGTATTTGTCCAGGGAATATTCTTCAATTGCTGCTCCATTCATTAGAGGCTATGAGTCTCCCATCCAGTCAGAAGCATAAACAAGCTATTTTTTCGCTCATTGGTTGATTTGTGGGACCCTTATAAAACTGATCTATACACCCTATAACAGATTTATAGGGATAGATATTTAATATCACACATGTTGGGGGTCTCCAGATGCTTGTACTGTGCGGTGACCCATAAAGGTAGAGCAGAACCCAATGTTAGTGGATCCCAATTGACCTTTAACTGATTAAATGAACCATAAGTGATTCTTAACATTCCATCGTTGTGAATGGCGCAATGGTATTTCTACAATGGTTACCTTTCATTACATACTTGGGTACCGGGTTAAAAATGATGGTTAATTGTGATGGGTCAGTGTATTTATTAAAAATACCAAACTGAGAATCTGTCAATGCGCACAGTACCACCTTTTTTGGGTATAAGATAGATGAAGAAGACTGGAGCTGCAGAATAGGGTAGGGGTAGGAATTGTAGGGGTCCAGTTGCTGGGATCCACTGATTACGAGAACGCACCACCACCAGATCAAGAATAACCCTTGATCTGGCTCTTTATTGTTGGGATCTTGGGCCATTCTAATACTTGTTTGTAGTGGGGATGAATATACAGTAACCAGTGTACACAGTTCTGCAGTGTTGCACATGTCCTGTAGGGGGCAGTCACATACCACCCACATTGGTGCACAGGCTTTCTGAGCGCGCTGAAGGTAATTATTTACTTGCATTGAATGGCGGAGACAGGATTCTCAGCGGTGGGTATGGTATAATTTTTGGGTTGTTTCAGTCCTAACCTGTTGCGGCTAATTAGAAGACACAGTCGGCCTTGTCCTTGGGTCTGTTCCGTAGTGTGAGCCGCTAGATAGAGACACGGTTTACTCTGTTCACACTACTTAGGAAAGTAAATAATTGCAAATGCGGCACAATAATACTCAAGGCTAATTCTTAAGTCGCTGCAAAACTTTTCTGTCTGGATAAACAAAGAAGGGTTTGTGGAGATGATAAGCGTGAGCACTTTATGGCTCCCAGATTATGGCAGCAGCTTAACAACAAAGGGTCGCGGTGGAGAGCGAGGGCTGCTTTTGTATATGCCACAGCGGGGAGCTAAGTGACATCATTTGCATAAAGATTTATTTAAACTACAAAATAAGACTTTTTATTTGGGGTTAAGGAGAAATTCAGTTTATAGGATATTCTGATGTTCCAGACATATTGGGGGAGTTTGTCGTCTGGGTATAAACAATAGCAGGGCTCAATATATAAAGTATTCACATGTCTTTATTCTGTCCACTTTTTCCCAAAATGGTCCCGGTCTTACAATAAAGTGCCTAGACTGCTGAGAAACATCCTGTACTTCAGTAATTTGTGTAAAAATCTTAATACTAAATAATATAAATTAACCCTTTCTCCAGATGTCATACGTAGTGGCAAGAAGACTTTTCCGTAGCCAAAGACATAGAATATGTTGTAGACAGTTAAACCCCCATAACTTTTTATTGGTGGCACCTAGAATGTCAGTTCTGGTGTAATTTTACAGATTTTTTTTTTTTTTTACATCCCACCTGGTGTCAAGGCTTCATAAACAGTTCCCAACTATAACTGGGGGTGTCAATTTTTGCAGATATGTCATGTTCTTCTTTAAACATTGATTATTGTTATCATTGTTATAATATGTAAAGATGTTCCAATCTTTACTTTGTTTTATTCATGACATGTGCGACTTTATCTTATCTTCCTAATAGAATTACTGAACAAGTAATTAAAACATGTGAAAAAATTTGATTTTGTTTGTTACTTTTTCCAATACAAATTGTATTAAATTGAATAAACTTTTTACCAATATATGTTAATAATTAATCTGTCAATCTATCACCCTCCCCCTGAAGCCGCTATAGATGCTGAGGGTGCATGTACTTTTTTGTCTTTTTTGCCCAATATAAGTCCAATTCATTAATAAAGTAGAGAAAAATAGGAAAAAATGTCTCACATACCCTTCTATCCAGAAACTTGCTTTGAGGATAGTGGAGGCTTGTTTGGAGTGCCCACGTGTTGCTGGCTTGTTTGTCCAGACAATAAGGTACTTATCATATTTCCTTCATGTTATTAAAAATAAAAAGCGCTAGGCTTTAAGATTACAATAGATGACCCTAAAAATCCAGCATGTATACGATATAAACCTGGTGCCCAGCACATTACATCATATTCTCCTCCTTGCTATTATTTCTTATGAATTATTGATGAACTTGTTATTTTACATAGTGAATAAAATTGTACTTTTGTGGCACATACTATTTTTCATACATAACTCTGGATTGTTCAGGTATAGGGTGTCCCTCTCCATGCACACACTCCCTGCAGGAGACCAGGTGTGATGTGCTGGTGCCACAGATGCATTTCTCCTGCGCTGAATGCACTGTAGGTGAACCGAACAAAACGCATCCAATCCTGGAAGTGTCTGCACATCTGCTGTATCGCTGGCATGAGTACAGGGCACAGCTGATGAGATCCCCAGGTGCCAGGCTAAGTGCTTTGGCTGATTTGTTGGGTGGACACGTCTCATCTGGCTGATCCATTAGAGCTGTGTTAAACCATGCACTCTTGGCTTGGTCTGTAAAACCAGCTCGCACATAATCCACATATTACAGGTGGCCTAGGAAATCTTCAAAGACAACTCAGGATGAAATGCTTGTATTCTACTTAGTTACTGATGTCATCTACTGGCATGTATTAAAAGGGTTGTGCGTGATGTTCAGAAAGTTGCCTAAAATTAACAGCAACTATTACTTAAAGGGAACCTGTCACCAGGTTTTTCCCTGCTAAACTACTAGCTCCTCATGTAGGGTATGAAATGTCCTTGCTAGAATTCCCTCTTTTCTGTGAAATCTCACCCATTTACCAATAAAGAATCTCCCTGAAAGCTGGGAAAATAAGAATACTAATTTTCACCTCATTTTCAGATGAAATTATCTAAATTTAGTGGTCACAGAGTTGGTGTCACTTCAGAAACCCCTATCTATTGGTTCTATAGTAATCTAGAAACATGCCATATTTAAGATATGGAGCTCAAGGAACCATAAGCCTGAAGGGATCTGCAAGATGAGATTCTTAACTGGACAAAGAGACCGATAACAAATAGGTGGGAACTTGATCATTATCTGCAGCTTGTATTTCCGTCAATGTATTTGGCTGCCTGTATGTCTAGTGCTGTAGCTCACACAACCATAAGCCTGAAGTTACCTTAAAGGGAACCTACCACCACAAATCTACCTATAAAGGTAGATTGGGTGGTAGGTGGATCAATGGGACGTGAGGATAGCCCTTTTAAGGGCTAATCGTCACGTCCCTGCACTTTTTTGATAACTTTAATTTGATATTTATTCAAATTTACTTATGCGGCTACCGGGGCGTGGAGTAGCCGCATATGAGATTACACGAGGCGGCTACTCCACGCCCCGGTAGCCACTTTACCCCTCCTACTCACCCATCTTCGGCGTGCAGCTCCGCGTAGCTGCGCGCCCTCGTCCGGCGATCCTGCCGTCTTGCGCGGTAACAACTCCGAAACAGGCGCAGGCCTGCTCTTCTGCGCATGCGCAGACTGCCGGATCGCCGGACGAGGGCGCGCAGCTATGCGGAGCTGCGCGCCGAAGATGGGTGAGTAGGAGGGGTAAAGTGGCTACCGGGGTGTGGAGTAGCCGCCTCGTGTAATCTCATATGCGGCTACTCCACGCCCCAGTAGCCGCATAAGTAAATTTGAATAAATATCAAATTAAAGTCATCAAAAAAGTGCAGGGACGTGAGGATTAGCCCTTAAAAGGGCTATCCTCACGTCCCATTGATCCACCTACCACCCAATCTACCTTTTATAGGTAGATTTGTGGTGGTAGGTGCCCTTTAAAGTTATCTTTAATGTGACACAAAATGTGACGAAATGAAGTGACGCTTCTTCTGCAACCTCTAAACCTGACTCATGAGGTGAGAAGTCATATTTTGCAGACTTTGGGGGAGATTTTTGTTTTAAAGGTTAATATGTGAGGTTTCACGTAAAAGAGGGAATTATGGAAATGACATTTCTTGGTGACAGGTTGCCTTCAACCATTAAATCTGCTGCTGCTCTGGTGGACATTGCTGATGCACAGGCCTCAGTGGTGAAATGTATATGTATGTAAATGTATGTATAGCATGTGAGGCTGGTGGTAATCAAGTGAATGATTTACATGATGTCAACGAGAGCATTGTCAGGGAAGTGATGGGTAACTATTTTTTTCATACTATTGGCTGCTTCTTCGGCAATTTTTTAAAAATTCTGAAAAAAAGCCATTTAGGCCTCATTCATTTGACAGTCTGGCCCTTAAAAAGCCTGCTGAACGGCATACCTGTGATATCCACTCTGCCTCCAATTAATTAGGTGTTATGGTTTTAAAGTAACAAAAATAAAATTACAAAAAAAATCCCTGAGCAAAGCATTTGGAGGCAGAGTAACCAGCTACGGTATTTCATTCAGTATTTTGTAGTTGTGACAGATGCACTGGGACTAGGCTTGCTTAGAGGGTATGACTGCAATGGTTAACATGTATTGTGTTATATTTAAGTTCATTATTTTTTTAAGAAAGACTTTATTGAATACGAAAACAAACAAACTGAGCCATTGACATATTACACAAGCGGCAGAATTGATCAGAAAGAGCGAAGAGCTGGATCAAAAGCGAAAGACATTGCTTCAGTCTCAGATCAAAGTGAGAACAATAGGAAATATATTTACATGGGGGCATTACAAAACCTTGCAGATGATCAGGAGCTGCTGGTAACATGTACCTCAAATGTGCCCACAAATACCTGAACGGACAGTACAAGGATCTCTCCAAAGATCTTTTTATACCTAGGCCTGTGACCAGGACAAGGGGGCATCCTCTACGCCTAGAGGAGAGGCGATTCTACCATCACCATAGACAAAGGTTCTTTACTGTAAGAGCAGTGAGACTATGGAACTCTCTGCCGCAGGAGGTTGTTATGGAGGACTCTATGTACATGTTCAAGAGAGGCCTGGATGCCTTTCTGGAGAGAAAAAATATCATTTGTTCAATTCTTAAAGGTTGGATTTGATGGACTTGCTTTTTTTCCAGCCTTTATATACTATGTTACTATGTTGGAGCAAGAATCTAGAGGGCATTAAACTTATCCTTTATCCACAGGAAAGCGGCATTGGTAAGGGTCTGACTGCTTTGACCCCTATTCTCTGGTTAGTCAGACCCTCCCCAATCAGCTTGTTATCCCCTATCCTACAGATAATGGATAACTCTCAAACTTTGTACAACCCCTTTAACCTCTCACACATGTCTAAGTACTGACTATTCTTTACGGTGAAACTGCGAATGGCTCAGTTATGGTTTGCATTAAAAAGAAAACCGCCCAGAATCAAGAATCCGGTTTTCCTGTCCTCGTAACTTACTTCTACATTAGTATGGAGTGATCTCAAGACTTTTGCTTCCACAATTCAGAGGAAAATTTCATCTATACCCTATATAATGAGAAATGGAGAATCCCAACCTATAGCCGTGGCTATGATTTTGTATAAGTCAAGGAACAGGTTGGGGACCACTTTCAGAGAATTTGAATATGCTCAAAGTGTTCCATCACTAATTAAATGTGGGCAGATCTTGGGGACTAATGTCCTGAAATAAACAAAGGTTCAGGTCCGTGATGCATCTTTTTTGGTACTTTGTATAAATGCGTCACTAGCTGAGATCATTGGAGTGGACAGGACATTGGCACCACATCCTGCGTCATCTCCGGAGGCATAGTTCCCTCCAGCAGATCAGCACAGTTGGCCAGATTAGCACTATGTTAATGATTAATTGCTGCCGGATTGTGAATTGAATGCTTCTAGAGGACCCCCCTGTGTCAGGAAGGGTTAATGAAGTCCCAATCAAAACCGTGATTTTGACACGTGGGCTTTTCTATTGCTGCAGTAATATTTCTAAAAACGGATATAGATATGTGGGCCAATATTGTGTAGAAATGATCCTCAGATCTCTGCTGACTAAGCAAGCTATGCTGATTTGGTTGGTCATCCATCCTTTTCTTGTTTTTATTTTTTTCCATGTTATGACATTAGAAAAATTATCTGCAATCGGTCTTTGTTTAAGGAATTTTCCAAGCTGCTTAAAACTAGTTGATTAGCACCTCCATCTATCAGCTGGTTGCGGCCGTGTCTATTCTGCTTTACTACAGTTGGAGCACAAAGTAGAAAGACTTCTGAGGAGTCATACTGCAGCCCCTCCTATGAGCATGTAACTAGTATCAATTATGTGCCTTTTCACTGATTGGCCAGCTCACTGCACAGTGTAGAGGGAAGATCATCTACATCACATTGCAGTGTAGTATACAGCATATTTATAGGGGTTTTCCCACAAAAGAAAATTCTCATATTTCTATCCCCTTTTGATCTTAACACAACAAAGACAATTTTAACCCCTTACTTTACAGTTTTATTGCTGTTTTCTCCTATCGGTCTTCTAGCTGCTCAGTCCAAAATCCCAGGGTGTGGGCGGGGCCTCTCTAAGCAGACTCATTACTGTATTATCCATCTAGGGCACCTGTAACCATTATCTGGTGTCATCTGGCTACTGACATTGTACTGACACATAGAGAGATGAGACAGATCAGAGTTGCATGAGATGATTACACAGAGGCTGATAGACCATTACACTGTTACACTCTGGGCTCTGCTACATCTCGCTGACATGTGCTCCCCCTTCTCCCGGATCACTTATCTCCTTGTAGTTTGGAGCTTCTCTCTCTGTACACCATGTGCTGACAGTGAATCAGTGAGTGTCTCTGAGCTTGTGCGGGGGACGTGGCTACAGCCACACAGCATCGACAGACAAAGTCAGCTCCACTATCCCATCCAAGATGGCCGCCACCCGTCCCTAAGGGAAACTACAAGGTCGTGTCTAGGGGCAACTGAAATTGTGTACAGCAGGTCTGATAGAGACCAGTTGGACTTGTATCTATGAAATGCTGAATTTTTGTTAAGATAGCGAAATAACACATTCTCTAATCCACTGTTAACACGCATTAAGTACATATAAGAAACTCGTCTTCGTGGGAATACCCCTCTAAGGGGAAGTTCATCAAAAGCTGCTCACAGGATAGTGTAGGGTAAGAACATCCAAAGCAGCTCAGCACTGTATACAAACGTCATCTATAACATCATTCAACACTCTATAACAAGGAGATCATCCAGAGAAAATCTCAAAACATTGTAGGGGGAAGATCATCCAAAGCAACTCCCAGCACATTACAGGGATTAGATCATCTACAGCAGATCACAGAGAAATATAAGGGAAAGATCATCTACAGAAGAGAACACCACTTTGTAGGGAGATCATTCAAAGCAGTGCAAGAGAAGATCATATTCAGCAGATCACAGCACAGTGTAGTGAGATCAATCACAACAGATCGCAGTGTAGTGAGATCATCTACTATAGATCATAGCACCATGTAATGGGAAGATCATGTACAGCAGGTCAGTGTAGCAGTAGATCACAGCACAATGTAGGGAGATTATTCCTAGCGGAGCACAGTGTAGGGATAAGATCATCTACAGAAGATCCCAGAACAGTATTAGGGGGAAGATCATCTACAGCAGATCAAAGCTTAGTGTACAGGGAAGCTACAGTAGATCACAGCACAGTTTAGGGAGATAATTTACAGTACATGACGTAGTGTAGTGAGAGGATAATTTACAGTAGATCACAGCACAATGTAGTTGTGTAGTTGCAGTTGACCACTGTAATGGAAATCCCTCAGCTCAAAGTGTAAACGTTATAAGGGTTTACAAACCAGCTGTGGAGGAGGTGTGGGAAAAAAAGATGCTACAGATGCAGTGTGTTCAGGTACCTCAGCAAATTTTCAGCTATATCTTACTGCAGCTCCCTTCTCCGCCATGCTGTCTTTGGCAGGTGGCTGTATCTTCTGTACCATGGCACCAAGAAGCACTGTACTGATGTCATTTTAAAAAGTGTGTTTCTGGAGAAGCAGAGATAACAACTGTTATAGAGGACCTGTCACCCATAAAAAAGCACTAGGAGCTGCTTACTAAAGTAAGAAGCTCCCAGCGCCATCTCCGATGCAGCAGTGTTACACTGCAAGCTTTATCGGAACCCTCTGATAACGCTCGCAATCACTGCTGCGAAGTACAATAGGAACGCCGGACCGCGCTCAAAGCGTGGTATTCATGAGGGGACGGTCCAAGGTGCTGCCTCTTCCCCGAACCACCCCTCCCACTCCAATGGCCGACATTGACAACCAAGCTTCCTGCGGCAGCCACAGCTTCCTACTCCCTCCCCGTCATGAATATGCTGGACTGCTGTGAGCGCTGTCCGGGGGTCCTATTGTGCGTTCTCCTAGTGCTTTTTTTTTATGGGTGACAGGTCCTCTTCATGTTAAAATCGGGAGTGGAAGCTGTATATATAAATTGTATCTCTGAAACGGAGGAAATGCAATGCTTATACAATATTAAAGGGTTGATTCTCCTCTTTATAATGAAACCAGAACTGTGTTGTTTCAAAAGAGATTGTGTCGAATTCTGTCCTTTTCCATGATGTCTATACACGTGCTATCCAGACGGTAGATGTGTAAGTAGGCGGTGTACGTAGCGTACGCCAGTCGTCAAATGGTTAGGGGCATTTTAACTTTCATTGGCTTTCTGTAAGAACCATGTATAACTCTCAGGTCTAAATGCGATAACCTTGGGATCTCTCCCCAGCACCACTTAAATATATAAATAAAATCCAAGTATAAAGAAGTAAAAATGACAGCACGTAAAATGCGTGTACACTTCTGAATAATATAATAATATTCTCTAGGACGGTAACTGCTGATCTCTCTCTTCATACCTTTTCATTTAGTGGGAGGCTCGGGGTTTGCTATATGATTACTCCATCGGCTATATTCTATAATAATGGCTATAATAACTTTTTTAAATCAGCTACAAAAATAAATTTGCCTAAAATATTCTATGATTTAGAAAAATCTGTATATTTCTTTAAAATATTCTTATCTATTGATAATTGTTATAATGTTATGAATTGTCACTGGGCGTTGAGTGGTTAAGCCCCCAGGCGTGGAGTGGTGCGTAGCAGTGGTTTAATCCATGCGGTTAATGTGCGCGCTAGGTGTGAGCGCAGACGGTGACACAGCATTATTTCATCCGTCTCGCTACCAGCCGAGTATTTTCCCTGCCATCCTCCACTCGAGTTAAGATGTAAACTGAATTAAAATAGGTCAGAGATGCTGGCGTGCTCGCCCATATCTGAAATGGCAGCTTCAACCTTTTATGCCAAGTCAGAATTCAAAACAGCGGGGGTAGCAGCGCGCAGGCCAGGGAGGGAACGGGTTGCCATGGCAAAGCTAGAATATGTTAGAATGAAAAGTTTCGGTGGAAATGTACAATGACAGTGGAGAAGGCAGGACAGGATGTGTGTGGCTCAGGATATTTGCTTGGGCTTCAAAGGAGAGATTTTTTTTTTTTTTTTACTTTATTTTCATTTTTCACATTTTTTTTTTCCCCCTGTTCCATTGAGAAGTGCTAAGTTTCCAGACTACGTAATGCGGTTTTCTTCTTTGGACAAAATAATGGATTATGTAACCGGGCGCCGGGTGTTTTTGATGTCCTGAATGAACTGTTAAAGGGACAGTATAGTAAAAATTTACTTTTATCCCGAATATTCATTTCGGAGCCATAACATTAAGAATTGTAATTTAATATTTGAATAAAACCTGTACTTTCTAGTTATTAAAAAATACTTACCGTGTTTTTCGGACTATAAGGCACACCGGATTATAAGGAGCACCATCAATAAATGCCTGCTAAAACGTCTAGGTTCATATATAAAGCGCACCTGATGACCAGCAGGTGGCAGACCTGTGCACAGTTCAAGGCAGCTGTTGTTTGTAAGTACGGTTCATATATAAGGCGCTCTGGACTATAAGGCGCACCTTTGACTTCTGAGAAAATCAAAGGTTTTTTTGTGTGCCTTATAGTCCGAAAAATACGGTAATCGAGTGTTATGATGACTTGTGCTACCATCTAACGCCAAACATGTATTTTGGTTGTAAATCAATACCCAAATTCTCATTTAACTCTAATTTTTCAAGAAACAAAGGGAAACACAGGTAGGAAAGGGTAAATCTTTCATCAAAATTAGGCTTGATAAATGGGGGCACTTACTCATAGATTCAGGCACTGACTGTGGCAATCTTTGTTATCCATGGCCGCCTTCCTTCTAAAAGAAACTTTTATAAATATGCTAATGAGCCTAAAGGGCTCTAGAGGGTTTTTTTTCAGAGCACTTCACTGCTGTAGCTTCACAAGCTGTAGCAATGAGCAGAGCAGGTCTCCCCTCCCCCCACTTTTTTTTGCTACTGCTAGATTATGCTGGCAGAGGTAGGATGGAGTGAGACCTGTTTTGATCATTTTAACAGCCTGTGAAACTGTATCACAAGGGCTCTTGTACTGCTCCCCAGAGCCTTTCAGGCTAATTAGCATAATGTAAAAAATTTGATTTTAGAAGGAAGGAGCGCGTGGATAACAAATGTAAGAATATGCCCACAATCATGGTGCCTGGATCTAGGAGTAAGTGTCCCTGGTTTAGCTGTGCTTGATTTTGATGGTAGATATTCTTTAATAAAGTATATTACAAAGTTTAATATTATCACCTTGCTCTATTTATTTCTGAAATGGGTTTACTTGCTCTTTTAGAAATTCTATTATTAGACACATTTTCATTACCTCTGTTTCTTCCCTCTATTTTCCAAATACAAAAAAGCTAATTGTGGCCATTACCTCTCCCCTGTCACCAAGTGTCCTCAGGCTTCTGAATGACTAATCTGCTGTTTTGTCTCCACATATATTGGCGACTGAATAAGGTAACTTGTACACAGATGTGCCCTCTCCAGAGACATCAGGGCAGATTTATCATAAATCCTGCCGTGATTTGCACCATAAAACTTTTTATAACCCTGCGCACCACATTCATCATTGTGACATCATCTATTGTCAGTAGTGATGTAATGATGTATCAGTGTTATCTATATAGAGGTCATTGTGCAGGGTGGGGGAGGAGATAAGCTGTGACATCATCTATTGTCAGTAGTGATGTAATGATGGGTCAGTGTTATCTATATAGAGGTCATTGCATGGGGGAGGAGATAAGCTGTGACATCATCTATTGTCACACAAAGTTTAAATATTTTCATCAATAGGACATCGCAACCCCAAAATGGTATCACTAAAAAATGCATCTCGAACCGGAAAAAATAAGCCCTCACATGGCAAGATTAACTGAAAAACAAATATTTTATAGCTCCAAAAATTGTGTCAATGAACTCTCTGGAAACCCCCTAATGCATGACCTCCCTTTGGCTCTGTGCCTCGCTGTGCGCCCATAAAACAGGTAACGTCCAAATGTGGGGGGATAAATTGAATAACAAATTTTAAGATGGTTTTCCTGTTTTCATCTTTTGTGAACATGTAAATTTTAGGGCTTAATGAACTTATATCGGACCATTCTGAATTTCGCCTCCATTTTGTTTTAATTACTATGAAGATCTCAAGGGGTTAACAAACTTCATAAAAGCTGTTTGAAAAAAGATTAATATATATTATATATTTCTCATTAAAAACAATAATGATCCCCAAAAAAGTCAATTCTGAAATCTCCTTGAAAATTTGGAAAACCGATGTTCGATTTGTAAGCCTTGTGACATCAAAATAAATGATCCAGACATCAAAAATTCTGAAAACTTTAAGCAGATACATGGCACATTTAGTAAATTAGTTCCACCACCCAAATTAGTTACTATCTGTCTGAAAACGAGGTAATTTGGGATTTTTACATTTTCCCTTATCAGCCATGATGTGTGAAGAAAAAACTATTTCACTGTGATAAGTAATAACCATATAAAGTGACGTCAGATTACAAATGGGTCTAAACCTTAACCTATAAACTCTCTGCGTCCTAATGGGGTTAAATCTAGATGGTGACAGTGAAATATTTTCATCTCTGGTGACACATTCCCTTAGTACCGTAGATTGCCAATTCATTTCTATCTAGAGATGGGCTTCTTGTGTACATCGCACGTGTTCCCCACTTCCACTAAACTTTTGAACTTTTAAGAAACAAAATATCTTCAGAGACTGCAGCGCTCGTACTTGTCGATGCTTCGTATCGCTGCGTGATCCATTTTGGAGGAGACAAGTCTGAACTCTTTGGTAATTCAAAAAGCATGTGTGTGTGTGTGTGATGGGGAATGAAACAAAAGTTGTATTCACGGGCAGCAGAGAGAAAATGAAAACCCTGTTTTGTAATCGGCTTATCCCAAACTGGAAGAATTCGGGCTGTTACACAGAATTCAGCAAGTGCCTCAAATGGCTTCTTTAAGCTCCAAGATGCTTAACCCCTTCAAGGCCCTACACATTTCAGATATTTATTTATTTTTTTAAATCGTGCTGTGTTGATTGTATTCAGATGATGATTTATTACAGTGGTCCATGCAATTCATCCTGCAATACACAACGCACCCCACCTGCTCTGGTCGGCTGGCCACTTGTGCCCACCACTAGCCACGGGGCCCCCCCTGCTGTCAGTTGCTGGCCACACGCACACGCCAACGCACCCCCTAGGCTCCTAGAAGCTGGGCACGGACATGCACTCAAGGACCCTCAGTAGCTGGCCAAGTGCATGCACTGAGCCCCGCTTATATTTGTTAACCATGGCCTCCTACCTTCTAATATCACTGGTCATGGGGTAAAAAAACATTTAATTCCTTTAGGTTGTACTTGATGGACCTGCCTCTTTTTCAAACCTTATATTCAGTGATATGATAATAATCTTATGCTAATGATCCGGAGGGCCTACCCTAGCCCCTCTGTGATCTGGCTTTACAGGCTGTTCCTCAGCACAAGAGCAGTGAGCGCTTTCTGCTCACAGGGAGCTGGGGGGAGAGTGAGACAGTGTACAGCAACATTCACACAAACGTTTGGGGGACGTATATATACGTCCCCCATACACTTTAATGGCCTCGCGGCGCAGTACGGGAGCGCTACGGTGCAGCACATAGAAAGATAGGATATGTTCTATCTTTTTCCAGAATACGGCGCCGTTTATTCCAATTGAGAGGGGTAGGGGTGAGCAGCGCTCTTATCCCCGGCCCCGATGTATGCCCGCCGTACCAGGGTAGTAGTTTTCTGGTGTAAAAATGTGGTTTACAACTTTTTAAATTCCGTTCATGTATTGTGACCACCATCTTCTACTACGACCCCTTCTTATCCACCAAAGGTGTGGGGAATATTTCCAGCTTTTATAAATCCCACTCATGTTTTCACTTTCAATATAAGTTACTGTGATCACCTACCTGATTGTGTATACGCAGACCTGGGTATACGTCTTTGTTATGGGGCTTGTAAGCAGTTCTTCCTTATCTTTATCTTTAATTCTAGCAATGAAATGAATCTCCTTCGTTTTAGTTTCCTAAACATCAAGCATTTGGAAAGCTGAGAGTGGGCGGATGTATAAACACACGCCAAGGAAACTCGTTTTCACGTGTTTTGTGTTTGCCCCCCTTTTTACATGGATTATGGCATCTCTGTGATTCGTGCAGGGGTATGGGGCACGCCTGGGTTAATCCACATGTGACTCACCCCCTTCTGTTGTACCCAATTAGTAACTACCCCATTAAATACATTTTCTCCTCCTGAGCTTTTCAATTACAGGCAATCATATCCAAAGTAATGAGAACTACTCTGAGCTATTTTATGAGAAGTATGCTGGGAATTGGCCTGCAAAGCCTAATTGCTGATATTATATATCAAGGATTCCATCTGAGAACATTTTATATCACTTCGATTTTGCGTCAGAAAATGCAGTAAAACTTGCTCATCTCCCAGGCTGTTTGCCAGGATGGTTATATATTCCCAATGCTCTACAGAAATAGACCCGAGTACGCCTGCTATAGATGGAAATCTGTACACACAACAAGCATGTCTGACCATGTAAACATAGTACTGTAAGATATGCCAACTATAAGGAGAAAACCATAATCTGATACATATGGGGGGCAGATTTATCCGAAGGTTCTGAGGTAAAACTGTTCTAATTGGCCATGGAAACCAATCAGAGCTCAGCTTCAGATTTATAAACAGCTGTGGAAAAAATGAAAGCTCTGATTTGTTGCTATGGACAACTTCTAATTACCTTATTTTTCGGACTATAAGGTGCACAAAAAAAATCCTTTGATTTTCTCAGAAATCAAAGGTGCGCACTATATATGAATCGTACTTACAGAAAACAGCTGCCTTGAACTGTGCACAGGTCTGCCACCTGCTGGTCATTCATCCTTATAATCAGGTGCGCCTTATAATTCAGTGCACCTTCTATATGATCCTAGACGTTTTAGCAGGCATTATATTGATGCGCTAAATACGGTAATCTTCCTCTATTTTTATACATAAACCACTGAACTGTCTATTAACCAGATATATACTATATAGAGTTGTAGGAGAACTTTTGATTATCAACCCTTATTTTATAACTTACCCTTTACCTATATGTAAAAAAAATTGCCTCCAAATCCATATGCAAATTATCTGAAAATATTTGGTTCTTGCTTGTTGAGTCACTATTAGAAGCTGGAGATAGACTATTAAAATGCCTTTTTGGGCTCTATAGCAGCTACAGATATACTTGGTGGCATTGTAAGAATCTTGTCTTTCAAAAGGAATTATGATGGTGGCTCTGTGTGCTGTAGAACTGAAGATCCAGGAAGTTTTGGACCTAGTTGGTTTTGTGAGTTGTAGATAAATATCCCAACTCCCTATGTCTCCACAGCCATAGTTGCAATGGTTTTAGCTGCTGTAGAGACTAAGAAATGGGCATCTGAAGCAATGTTGCAACTTCCGGCTCTCAAAGTGACTCATCGGAGGCAAAAATTGATCCATTTTCACATGACTTTGATTTTTTTTTTTTTTTTTTTAATAATAGGTAAGTTTTAACATGAAGACAATGCTAGAAATAATATGTAATACCTTACCTAAGGGTGCAGGTGGTATGTTGTAAAAACTACTAATACTAGTAAAAACTACTGTTGAAAAATTAAACTTCCTTTAAATTTTTTTATCTCTATTTTTTAAGAGCAATAACTGTTTTTTTTTTTTTTTGTTATTAACTCCATCAATATAGTTGGTTGTGGAAAAAAAAAACATTCCAACATCATTAGTTTTTTTTGGGTTTGGGCTAATAACAATCACTGGGATGTCTGGTGACAATCAGTTATCCATGTTTCTGGTGCAGAATGGGTCAATTTATATAAAAACCTTTTAAGGCCTGGTATTCTTCAATTCCTAACATTTCTTCATAGTCATCAAAGCCTTACCTGTGAATTTTCTAAACGATGGTGAGTCACTTTGATGCCTGGGACCATTACAGCCACAGGCATCAGAAGTGCAAAAACATTAATGGCAGGTACACTGGCTCCTGATAAAATATCCCAAAAATCTAATGTATCCTAGTGGTAATTAATAGATTTCAATAGTCTATTTTTCCGTTTCCAGTTAATGAATTGCCGTATGGGGATTTGATGCTTGTTTGTTAACAGTGGTGTGTTTTTTGGGTCTTTACAGATCACTATACTCTGGAAAACGTCTCAAGATATTTCCTGTTCCTGCTGCCTTGGAAACGTCTATTGGCACAGGTGAGCTTAACCAAAGCTGGATGGAAAAAGGGCAATTAAAGCAACCCTCTACACTAGATAATTTTAGACATTTCTGATAACCTTTTTTCTCACTGATGGTTTCAAAATATGGACCTTAGAAAAATTCTCACCTTACTGTAATAGTTATCACTGGATAGCCAGGCACACCCCCATTGGCTTGCTCTAGATCTAGCTGTATGTCGGGTAAGATGATAAAGTTGATTTTATGGGGATGTAAGGGAAACCATTTTTAGCTGAGGGTGCAGTCACACGAGCCACTAGTGCTGCAACGCTAGCACACAGGGGTGGGCCTCGGCCCAATGGCATATGCGTTTCGCTGTACTTGGGTTCTGTTTGTAAACATAGTGCTAGTGGCATGTGTCACCGCACCCTTAAAAAAGGGTGTCATTTAAGTATTAGGGCTCCATGGGAACCTGTCGCTAGCAGTATTTGTGAAAAATGTGGTCACTTTAAGACAGGTATCTAAGACTTCTATATATTTCCTGTGGGCACTTTAAGGCAAAGCTAAGATTTAATAATCCACCTTAGTTAATGGACCTAGGGCTGCAAATTGGCAAATGATTAAACACTAAGAAAAATAAATCCCAGGTAAAGATTCTATATATCAATACTGTCTCACATGTCACTTTTGAGCTCCTTCCTAATTGGTTGGTTTAAAGAGCTTGACTTCCGACTTTATACAACCACTTTACCTCACTCCAAAGTTGCTTTTTCTGGATGATACCACCAGAACAGGCAATGAAAGAAACATGATCTGGGAGGTGGTAAGATACTTCACAACTGGTTGCTGTTTGTTTGAATGCTCCTCTTTGATGCTCCTCCGTTGATGCGATGACTCTCTAGCGTGAACTATATACAGTATGTAGATTATAATAATGTCTAGTGACAAGTGCTCTTTGTATGGATGGTTTGCACTTGATATTTGGGAGTGTATAGCGTTAGGAGGTGCTTCCTATAATCCCCCTGAGATTTGTGGAAGAAAGGTGAGAAAACTCAAGGTGCTTAGTCAGTTAGTTAGACGAGATGTAGCTTTTATTGGGCTATATGCCCATCAAGTTAACCGGCGTTTCAGCTCGTAAAATCTAGACTTCATGTATCTGCCTGTATGACGGGTTTATGGATCTATCTGATCAGGCAGGTAGCGGCACAATTTTTTAGCACAATTCTATTAAACACCTCTCTTCTATGTGAAAAGCATCTCTCAATATTGTGACACCCAATACACGTTTCTTCACGTCGATCATTCCTGTGCCTTCTTCTGGGAGGGTAGCGAGTTTCAGCACTGCAGAAGAATGACACTTCTATAAACTAATAATTATCCTAACTAGAAAAGTCAATTCAAGACAACTCAATGTAAGTTTTTGTGTTTCATGGGGCCTGTTTAGAACAAATACAAAAAATTATAATTTTTAGAATAATCTATGTTCACTTTGACTGACAGCTGCCATTGGCATTGTGAAAGTAGTCACTGGCATAACCTACAAGGGAATAATACAGCTCTTCTCCACCATTTGGAGTGTAGAAACTCCAGGCAGTCACACTGATAACTACATGTCCCATGGTTCCCTTTCTCAGTCCTCACAAGGATTGAGTGGACAGCTAAGCAGGGGCATAGTTAATGGAGTGGATCCTTTGGGGTAGGTGCCTCAGGGAGTAAAAAGATGCCACTTTAACTTCACATAGGTTACTTACAGTGGGTACGGAAAGTACCTTTTAAGTACCCTTTTAAATTTTTCACTCTGTTTCATTGCAACCATTTTTATGTTCATTGCACTGCACCCTATCTTGACAGAAAAACTGAAATGTAGATTTTTTTTCTAATTTATTAAAGGGGTTGTGTCACCATAGCAAATTGCTGTAATTGGGTCCAATGCATTGTGACAAGTACTTTCACCATTTACACTTATTACAAAATCTGCAGGCTTACTGAGATAACTCCTTTTGTCCTGGTTGCTGGCGCCCCCTGGTGGTAGCTGTGTCCGTCCTGAGTTACAGCTGATCTGGCCGAGTCTGCGCACAAACATTCCCCCAGCTGCTCTGCACTACAGATCACTCCACGGGCTCACAGCTCCTCTCCACACTGAGAGATCAGCTGACACACTGCAGCCAATAGGAAGTGAGAGAGGAGGAGGGGCAGAGATTGTGCTGTGATGTCCACTGATTACCAGCTTCACAGGAGCTTCCAGCAGCAGATATAAGGTAACTGCATCCAGACAGACATGGCTATCTGCTGCTCAGAGGAGTCCTCCCCAAACATGGATCATAGCAATGTAGCAGCCCTTCCTCCCTCCACCATTAGTCAGGTCACACAGGAGGCTGCAGAGATAACACAAGTAACAGGCTGAGCTCTGACCTCTCCTGATGCAGTCCTCCACCTGTACTCTCCACCATTCACTGTCCCTCCATACTACCCTGCTGTCCTGCAGTCCTCCTCCTGTACTCTCCATCATTCACTGTCCCTCCATACTACCCTGCTGTCCTGCAGTCCTCCTCCTGTACTCTTCTCCATGCACTGTCCCTCCATGTTACCCTGCTGTCCTGCAGTCCTCCCCCTGTACTCTTCTCCATGCACTGTCCCTCCATGCTACCCTGCTGTCCTGCAGTCCTCCTCCTGTACTCTTCTCCATGCACTGTCCCTCCATACTACCCTGCTGTCCTGTAGTCCTCCTCCTGTACTCTTCTCCATGCACTGTCCCTCCATACTACCCTGCTGTCCTGCAGTCCTCCACCTGTACTCTCCACCATTCACTGTCCCTCCATGTTACCCTGCTCTCCTGCAGTCCTCCCCCTGTACTCTCCACCATTCGCTGTCCCTCCATGCTACCCTGCTCTCCTGCAAATGGGCCCCTGTCCCTGACTAGCAGGGAAATCGCTAAAGATCAGTAACATGTGAGAAGCTGTCACCTATTTATCTATCCAAGTCCTATTATCCATCACCTGTCATCTATCTATCTGTCTCAATCTATCTCATATCCATCTATCTAGAAAAAGGCTCCAGATATGGGAGCTGAAACGTAGCACTTTTGGAATAAAAGAATTCCTTTTTCACAAGAACTTGGAGTGCCACCATTTTTTGATTTTTATCTATCTAATATCTATCTATCTATCTCATAACTATCTATCTAATATCTATCTATCTAGGTGATTTAGTTGCAATTCCTTACAAAATACACAGAAAGAGATGCAATCAACATACAAAAATAGAAAAGTGTATTAGTAAAAGTCAAAAAACAACTAAAAAGGTCCATATTATTGCACCTAATTTTGTACAATCAGTGCATACAAGTGGAGCAAAACAATGTATTCTCACAGTATCATGGTAGGTCACGTGGATAGTAAAGTGTAAATATTTCTAGGTCTAGAAAAATGCAGGGACGGCAAACTCCATGCGTATCCTCACTTCAAAGTGACTTCCTCAGGGGTAAGTGTCACTTTGGAGTAACGATACACGTGGGGTTTGCCTCCCCTGCACCCACCTAGACTTCCGCCATGCGTGTCAGCCTGACTGACCATGATGCTGTGAGAATACATAGTACATGTGTACTATGTGTAGTGCCCTGTGTAGTGTGCGGGGGGCGCCAGATTCAGGATTTCTGGCGCACGTTCTTCATGAATCTGGTGCCCCCTGCACTGCTTTGACAGACTGCACCAACTTTTTTTGGTGCACTTTTTGCATGGGGCGTATGACACATTTCTATTGGACTTCTATTGGATCAGTAAATGCAGGGACTATTTGAGCACAGCAGGTGGAAGGAGACTCTGAAGGCTGAGCGCTCTGTAGCACTGAGTTCTGCAATAACTGCCACTGTCAGTGCTGTGCATGTGCCTGGCCCCTCCCACATCTGCTTCTGTGTGGAGCAGAATAGAGGCTGAACAAGCATCATAATAACAAATAGAAAGGAATCTTTAATTCCAGGTAACCATTACAAATAGATTTTTGAAATATTTTAACCTCTTTGACAGCTTTTTGTAGTCATTTGTTTCGTGGCATAACCCCTTTTAAACAAGAAAAACTGAAATATCACATCGTATTCAGACCCTTTGCGTGACATTCATATTTAACTGTGCAAGATTAGAGAAAATGGCTCTGTTTGATGTATTTTTATAGATGCTTATATTCTCAGAACAATCCACTCAAATTCATATGACGATTCGGTCAAAACATGACCTTCCTCAGATACAGATTGAAGAGAAGCGAGAATTGTGTTGAATGCCGTATCCGCCGCTTGTGAACCAGGCTAACAGGCAGCTGCAATGTGGCCCACATGTCAGTCTGGGTCACAAGCGTCGGATACCGCTTTCTACACAATTATCTACACTTGCTTCTCTTCAATCCTGTATCTGCAGAAGGTCATGTTTTGACTGAAACGTCATATGAATTTGAGTGGACTGTGATGAGAATTAAAGATCTATAAAAATACATCAAACAGAGCCATCTTCTCTAATCTTGCACATATCTGGGAAATCCTACAGAATTGCTCATATTTAACTCACATGCTGTGCATTTTCTACTGATCCCCCTTGAAATGGTTCTACTCCTTAAGTGCAGTTGTGTTTAATTAAACTGATTGGACTTGACCTCACAGCTCACAGTTGCATGTCAGAGCACATGAGAATCATGAGGTCTAAGGAACTGCCCAAGGAGCTCAGAGACAGAATTGTGGCAAGGCACAGATCTGGCTAAGGTTACAAAAAAAATTCAGCAGCACTCAAGGTTCCTAAAAGCACAGTGGCCTCCATAATCCTTAAATGGAAGAAGTTTGGGGATGACCTCAACTCTTCCTCGTCCTGGCCGTCCAGCCAAACTAAGCAACCGTGGGATGAGCACCTTGGCGAGACAGATAAAGAAGAACCCCAAAATCACTGTGGCTGAGCTCCAGAGATGCAGTAGGGAGATGGGCGAAGGTTCCACAAAGTCACCTATCACTGCAGCCTCCACCAGTCGGGGCTTTATGGCAGTGTGCTGACGCAAGTTCCTTCTCAGTGCAAGACATATGAAAGTCACATGCAGTATGCAAAAAAACACCTAAAGGACTCCAGACTATGAATATGGCCAAGTACAGAGATATCCTTGATGAAAACCTCTTCCAGAGAGCTCTGGACCGAAGATTCACCTTCCAACAAGACAATGACCATAAGCACACAGCTAAAATAGCAAAGCAGAGGCTTCAGAACATCTCTGTGACCATTCCTGACTGGCCAGAGCCCGGACCTAAACCCAATTAAGCATCTCTGTAGAGACTTGAAAATGGCCTCCACCAATGTTCGCCATCCAACCTGAGGGAACAGGAGAGGATCTGCAAGGAAGAGGCAGAGGATCCCCCAAATCCAGGTTTTAAAAAACTTGTTGCATCATTTCCACGAAGACTCATGGCTGCACTAGCTCCAAAGCTGCTTCTACGCAATACTGAGAAAAGGGGCTGAATACTTTTGACCATGTGATATTTTTGTTTTTTTGATTAATAAATTAGCCAAAATATCAACATATTTTGATCTTGCCAATTGGCTGCAACAAAACAGAGTAAAAAATGAAAAGGTGTCTGAATACTTTCCATACCCACCCACTGTAGATACATCACTAGAAGCAGAACGTGAAAGATACACGAGATGAAGCACACTGCTCCCGTGCAGCAGCATTCGTGTCACACACAGATTGTGATATCCTGCCCACAGGAGGGGGTGAGATAGAGATGATTGGCTCACATATCATCTGCAGGAACCAGAAAACACAAGACTAATGATACATTACACTCTTAAATTGCTATGGCCAATGTAATTCATTGATTAGACATATGTTTCTCTCTATGTATCAACTATTTTAATTTTTAAGAGTCTGCTATGCCACGTTTTTCAGTTTGTGGTCCAAATTGGTGTAAAAGCTTTTCCTTATAATAGACACATTAAAGAGAAGGATTGACAATTAACCTACCCAAAATAAATACTTAGTTAAAAACTATGATTAAAAATCATTATCCTTATCATTATTCTTCCTTCCATGGCTGCAAATGGATGCATTTCAAAATAACATGTGACTCAGCTCAGCTCTCAGCCCTCACATTTGTGCTCCTGTACTGCTCCTCGTGGGGGCTGAGAGCTGAGCAGTCTGCAGCACAGACAAGTCACAGTGTTTTTTGAAATGTATCCAAACCAAAGCCCAACCCCTGGGACCACACAGAGGATTCTGTCAGGGTGCAAGGTAAGTTATAACACCCAGTTATATTGTAATGCAAATGCATAGAGAAAGCAGAAAGGAATATTTGCACTGCAGCTGTAATGTACTTCTGTAACCGGTCTTTAGTGAAAATGAGGTCCCTGGTGACAGGTTCCCTTTTAGAGGTAGCAGCAATCTGAACAGATTTCGGTCACTCTGGGCTGAACATTATAGGTTACAACATAGTTATACTTCTTTTAACTTCTCCAGCTCACAGAAGGTGATACACATTTGACTGTCTGTATCCAGGACAAGGGGTGAAGCCCTATGTGCAGCCCAGCACCAATATTTTGGCAGGTGCCTAGTCTCTCTTCACCACCAATTCATAGAGGAGAATGTCATGAGATCTGACTGTGATCGCCTCTCTGATTGAGATGTGATGTGGATTCTGGGTGTGAGGAGACTCCTATGGAATAAATTAGGGGAGGTTAGTAAGCGCCTCCAGTGGCGTCTGTTTCTGTACTAGAAGTGGGATTGCAAAATACATCTTCTCCTCGGAGCAGGAAATACCAAAAGATATTTGATCCCTGACGTCTCCTGCATGATCTCTGCTTCGCTCGTTGTCCCAGAATTTAAAAAAAATGTGTGTGACCCTTTAAAAATTAAGGCGTTTAACTTGCACCATCATTTTTGGGAAAGCTGAAAAAAGTTTTTTTGTTTGCAGCAAATGCCATAAAGTGAAATCTAAAACAACCACAAATCTTGACCATTCATTTGGGCCATTCCTTATACGTCTGGTTCCCATTGTAGATGCTTTGAGTGGAGCTTCATACACATCAATGTGAGATACATGTTATAGTCTGAGAGATGTTTGTTATAGATCACATTAACCTTTTCATCTCTTGACTTCCCATCACTCCCCATATCCATCAATGGGCCTTGTACACCCATATCCTTGTCCAGGGGTTAACCAGTTGTGTTTCTAATTGGTGAAGGGATCTTGCAACAGATTTCTGGAGGTGTCAAATAAATCTCCTTAAGGAAGCCAAGCATCAGAAGGCAGGAAATTCCTCATGTAAGAACAACAAAGGACATGCATAAAGTGGTGTGAGGGAGGTTGGTATGCTAATATAATCGGTTAATTTTTTTCAGAAATATAGTAAATATCAAGGACATGGCCATGAGAGAAATATTTTCTAATTCCCCCTATAAACTTGTTGGATTAAATGGGTTGTACCAAGTTATAGTATATAATAATCTGATTGGTGGGGGTCCAACCATTGGGACCTACATCGGCCGCAAGAATGAGGGTCCCATTCTTTGTTTGATGTAGCAGAAGGTCGGGCAAGTGTCTCTCCACTCTACTGTTATAGGAGTGCCGCATCCGCGCTGTCTATATAATGGGGGGCTGGTGGTTATATACTGGGGGGCATGGGCTGCTGGCTATATACTGTGGGGGGCAGGAGCTGGCTATATATTGGGATACATGGGCTGCTGGCTATATACTGGGGGGGGGCAGGGACTACTGGCTGTACATTTTGGTGGGGCAGGGACTACTGGCTGTACATTTTGGTGGGGCAGGGGCTGCTGGCTGTATATTTTGGGGGGTGGGGCAGGGGCTGCCGGCTGTACATTTTGGGCGGCCAGGCCCTTCCGGCTGTACATTTTGAGTAGGGGGGCAGGAGCTGCTGGCTGTATATTTTGGGGGTGGGCAGGGGCTGCCGACTGTACATTTTGGGGGGCAGGGGCTGCTGGCTGTACATTTGGGGGGGCAGGGGCTGCCAGTTGCATACAGGGTGGAGGCTGTGCCCAATGCATTTCCTACCCTGGGCTTATATTCGAGTCAATCAATGATGAGGATGTGTATATGATCTGTCCTGGGGTCATAGCTACCGAGAGGGCATGACCCCTGGAGAATACCACATTTTGTGTTGAGAAACTTTATGAAACAAGGAGGAAACAAGGAGGACTGGATGTGAATAAGTTTGTGGATGGGATGAGCCCCTTCACTACCAAACAAAAGTATACATTTGAGATTTTTTCTACAAGAAATTTGAATGATCTCGGGTCATCCATAATTATGATTGACACATGAAAATCAAGAATGGATAAGCCGTGGTGACTTACTCATAGATCCAGGCACAATTACTGTGGTAATCTTTTTATATTTATTATCCATGGCCTCCTAAAATTACTTTAAGGAGCCTATAAGGCTCCTGGGGGTGTTACCAGAGGACCAGCATGCTTTAGCTTTAGATAGTGTCTCACCCTCCCCCCTGCTCCCTCAGTCCCTCTGCCTGTTGTCATTTCACAGCAGCAAGGAGTTTTGGCACATATTGGGAGGGTGGAAGGGCTCCTGCACATTGTACCAGCCTGTGAAGCATCAGCATTGAGGGGCTCTGGTAACAACTCTGGTAAAGTTGATTTTAGTAGCATAACAAATATAAGATGATTACCACAGTCACTGTGCCTGGATGTATGAGTAAGTGTTCCATCATGATGGATTTTGATGGTAGATTTCCTTCTTCATGTCCGGGAGTAGCATCCTTCAGACTGCTGGTAAATGGTTTTTTTTGTAATTTCAGGAAACTGTTAGGAAGACGGTCTGTTTAAAATGGAAATATAATTTAACCAAGTTTAAATGCCAAAGTCTAGACACGTAATTTTTCAGACTATTCCTTTCTTGCGGAATCTCATGGATGAAAACCTTTATGCATTCTCTTTTCATGCTCTGTAATTCTAGAACCATGTGCCGTTTACATGATTTTCCCTGAAATTGTAGATTATTCTAGCAATTGACACAGTCTTGTGTTTATAGAAGATAAATCCCAAATAATTTTTGCTTCAAAATGATGGATTGAGAGGTTTTTGAGGGGTGTTTTTTTTTTAGTTTCCTTTTATGCAAGGTTTGTACCTGTCCCTTAAAAAGTGGAATGGATCAACTTCTTTGGGATCTTTTATTTTGGTTATGTACAGAGCTCGTTTTCTCTTAATAGGGCCTCTACAACCTCTATAACCTCAAACTCCTCTTAAAAAACCATAAAAATAAATGCCTTTAATAAAGAAGTTCATTGGAGCCTAGCAGGGAAATTGTCTTGAGTCATCCCTACCTTCACCCTTTCAGCCATATAGTAATTGTCATATAGAGGTCTCCATTTAGGAAGGTACTCGTAGCTGCAAGGCCAGACAGGTGGTCCACCATCTACTCATGAACTCTCTAACATTGTGATCTACAGAAGATTTTCTCTTGGTTGCCAAGGCTTATAGGACAGCCAAGTATTGGTAGAGTTATAGAGACAATTGTCCCCCTTCTAGAAACTTTTTTCCCAGGAAGCATTGCTCAAAACACTTGGATTTTGATGTACTTTCTAGCACCCTTCTAATGCCTCCATACTGTTTGGCTACCCGGGTGAAGCACATGGCCGGGTGGAGAAGTGTGCAGGAATGAGTGCTCTTCACCCATTCCCTCTGCCCAGGAAGCTGTGCGGCCATGCCAAAAATCCGGCCAAAAATAGGACATCCTCTCTTTTGAGGAGCAGCCACCCAGCTCAGACACTGTGCTCACCGCATTGTGACCGGGTGTAAAACGACCTCTATGAGGGGCCATGATGTGTCCACCATTTGTGCAACCAAATTACAGCCCCCAATACGGTTTGTGGGGCTCTAGAGTGGCTACTTCCCAATGGCCAGAGACAAACAGAAAAGCTTGAAGTCAAAGGCAACAATGTCGGAATAAGCCTTCACTTTTATCATCATCATCTCTGCTAAAGTAGATTTGACTTTGTGATACAACAGATGTAATGGGTGGCTAACATGCTTCTATATGCACTATTCTTAGAGGTGTCGCCAAATCTTTGGGATCTGGAGTTGGCTAAGGAGATTGCAATCATCAGTGAACATCCACCAAGGAATGGCTTTGAGGAGATGATACAGTGGACCAAAGAAGGAAAACTCTGGACCTTTCCAGTTGACAATGAGGCTGGTAAGTTTAGATGATTACATGGTTATATTGCTGTACTGATGACTGCAGCCCTCTCCGTAGTGACTGTTGGAAGGGCCACCTACCTACCTCAGTGCCTCCATACCTCCTAATAGGAAAATGCTTTAACATATTGTAACCAATAGAAGTAAGATAAATTGATGAACCTCTACTTCCGTAATAACATGTTGCTGTACATACGATATCACCTTTCTTGGGGGCCAATTTTGTTGACCCTCGCCTTCTGGCACTAATGGTTGTGATCGGAGGTGATGCAGATTGTGCTCTTTTTAACACTTGTATGTACTAACAAATTAGGGGAGGCCTGTTTGTTACCATACTGCCTGTGCATCCTTTACATGCTTCACCTGCAATATCATGTAATAGATGGATAAATGTCATTGCATATGGTAAAGATTCCATATTGGGGCTAGAAAACTGAAAAGAAAGTTTACCCCTTGCTGCCAATGCCCTTTTTCGTTTTTTTTTTTTTTTTTTTTGCATTTCATTTTTTGGTACTCCATAACTTCTCTATATTTCCGTGTCTGTATGAGTTGTATGAGGTCCTGTTTTCAGCATAATTAATTTTACCTCCTACCTTCAGTATTAATATCCTATGTAATGTACTGGGAAGCTGGAAAAAAATTTCGATTGCAGTATTGGCATCATATTTTGATGAACTCCGTGCTTCAAATGACACCTCCACATTATTATTTGGGTTAGTACGATCAGAGAGCTATCAAGTTTATATAGGTTTTATTATGTTTTATTACATTTTAAAAAAATGTTATCTCCTTGTATGAAAAATAATTTCTTAGTTTCGCCGTATTCTGCCAACTATAACTTTTTCATACTTTGGTAAGTGTGTGTTAGTTGTCGTTTTTTCCTGGGTGAGGTTGTGTTTTCTTTGCTAAGGTTTTGGGGACCGTACAACACTTTTCATTCAGATTTTTATGTGGGTTGCAAAATGACCAAAAAGTGTCAATGGACATTTTCCTTTACATGGTACATTGGCGCATTACAGATTCTTCTAGAACGGGCATTTTGGAAAGCGGTGATACCTGACGTGTTTATGTTTATATTTGTTTTTATATTGGTTTTAGTGAAAGGTCTTTTGGGTTATCAAATCGATTTTTTTTTTTTTTTTTTTACTACTTTTGAACCCTAGGGGGTCTTGATTGCTCATGCCATACATATACTGCAATACTTCTGCGAGAAAATATAATTGGAAAGTCTAATAATTTGACAGATATTTTTACGGACCACAAATGGTTTAATAATAAAGATGATTCACTTGCTAGTTATGTACAATACATTTCACGGTAAATCTATTCTATTCTGCAGTCTAATATAAATCTATTCAGTACGTGGCATTGAACATACATGGACGTAAAACACCGGTTGAAGGCAAGGTTTGATAAATCTCCATGTATATAAATGGAACGGCCTTGATGAATCTCTGACATTTTTACTCTTTTTATGAGATCTTAGAAATTCACTTTCTTGCTTAGATTTGATGAAGTGATTCATAATCTGCCGGCGCGGCTGGCTGTCCCTACATTCCCAGGCTGGCACCATAAAAGATTGTCCTACACCCCATTATGCCGCCCTGTTAGTAAAGAAAAAAATCTGTAAGGCTACAAAATTATAAAGGACACAACAATCATCAGGAATGTGCGTGTATGTGTGTGGCTGTTTATTACTTCCATTCTCTTGGATCAGCGGGGAACGTTCAGGAGATAAAGCTAGTTCTAGGTCAGTGGTCCACATCCAATTACCAACATGTCAGAAGGCTCATTTGCAGGCCGCACCAATTGGTTCTCGAGGGCTCGGAGAAAGGCAGAGCCTGGGGAGCATCTTGGTGGGAGACAGCCCGGCAAACAAGAGAGGATAATATGACGTGAAAGGTCCCAGCAAGTGACAACAATATAATAAATGAGAGTTACAAGAATTATTTGTGGAAGGAAATGCGTTCAAAGGCAATAAATGCTCTCTCACCTTCTATGGCAACCGGGAAGGGAAAATCTGCCCACTTCTGGAGCTCCACTGAACCTCTACATCTGATTGCAACTATACACATGTAGACACGCTGCATCTCGCTGCAGTCAGAACTTGTATAGTTCATTGTAATTCTGTGAAGTTAGTAGTAATTTTGCACCATCTTTAATCTTAAAGCGAACCTGTCACCGGGAATGGGATTCTTAGGTGCGGAGAGGTTCCTATAGCCTATGCTATGCTGATTTTAAAAACACCTTTGTCAGCGTTCTTAGTTATTTCAGTAGTTTATAATGGTTTCATTTAGATTTTCAGGCCCCTGCCAGCAGCATGTGGTGAGCCCCTCCTGGGTTCGGGGGATTCTCGCAGTTACACGCCCCCTTGAGCACTTCTCGTCCACCTCCCTGTTCCCTGTGCCTCTTTACCTTGCGCCAGCACACATACTCGCTACTGCCGTGAAAGGGAGAGGGCAGCAACGGATAGGGGAGGTGGAGGAGAAATGCTTCATCTCAGGGGGCAATAGCCAGAGACCCATGAACCCGGAGAAGCTCTGGTGACACCCCCCAGAGCACTTGGTTTTTCATTAACATAAAACCAGGGCTCCTAATAAACCTATAGGGGCTCATTTACTAAGGGCTCCACGGCCGCACTTTCGTCGGATTTCCTGAATGTTTCCATTTTGCGCCGGCTTTCATGTGACAGAAATCGGGGGGGCGTGGCCTTCAGACAACCCGACGGATTCGGAAAAACCGCAGGATTTAAAAACCGAGATGTGTCGCAAGATCAAGCACTTACATGCACCGAGAAGAAGCAGGTGAACTCCAGCAGACCTTGGCGCAGCAGCGACTCCTACTGGATATCAGACGCGCGACCTTTGGGAATCCCGGCAGGACCCATATCCACGTTGGACAATGGGCCGCAGGATTGCGACAGGATTGGATAAGTAAATGCGCCCCATAGTCCTAATCGTGCTCTTGGGATCTACCCAGCAGTGTTAATGGTTGATCTACCACAAACAAAGTTGTTGATTTCCTTTAAAGTGATTATCTGTTGTAGATACCTGAAATGCTGCTGAGAAGCTGGTGCCAGAGCCATTCCCATTCTTTTCTGTGAGATTATTTCTGGCATTTGTTGCAGAACTTAAAGGGATTGTCCAGGCTTTGCTTTATTACAAAGAGCTCCACACCTGAAAGTGGGTAGTGTGCGGTATTGCAGTATAGCTGAACTGATATACCAGCAAAATCCAAGGTCCAATGTGGTGCTGTTTTTGGAGTTTTTCAGTATTCTGGTGACCAATGGATAATGCCAGCTGCCAAGCATGATGTAGGAGGGATGATTTGGGCATGTTTTGCAGCCACAGGACCTGAGCACCTTGCTGTTATTGGGTCAATCATGAACTCCTCTTTGTACCAAAGTATTTTAGAGTCTTAAGAGAAAATTGCTGAAACTGGGTCATGAAATTGGACAATTATCCCAAGAGCACCCACAAATTTACAACAGAATGTAAGAACCAAGGTTTAATGGCCCAAAGAAAGTCTGGTCCTCAAACCACTTGCAATGATTGTAAAAGAGCTGAATGTCCACAAACCTCAAACATTCCTCCAGAACGATGATAACACAATGGCATTTTATAATAAAAGGCGCACCTTGGTGATGAATGCTTCTTCAGGGCATTTATTCCAGGGCATCCATTGAATATTCCTGGAGGATATGTTATATGATAACTCCGAACACGGTGTGAACATAGGCCCACATGATCCTGATCTTGACATGTACCCATATAAACAGTAGGATAACGTTCTCCAGAATTTTTCTATAATCCATAGTCTTGGCAAGTGATCCATCAGAATAGATCAGAAGAGAAAAAGTGTTATTGTACTCGCCCAACATGACCTAAATTCACAATTTCCTTTTGGGTGGAGTTATTCCATGTACAATGTTTGCAGTTGTTTTATGGGAATACAGAGTAGAATAAAGGTGCCTTTGATCACTGGAGGCATCTCTATTTGCTTGTGAGAAGCAGGTGATCCTTCCGGCTAAGTGACAAGATCACGTATAGATCCCCAAGGCACAAGTCCTGATTGGGAGTAGGTGAACAATGGCCTTATTAGTAGGGTATACAGAAGGCTGCAGCTGTCAGTGGATACTCAACAGCATAATTATGAGATAGGTTTGTATCTTTTGGTTAAGTCACGATAATTTGGGAAAGGTAGTCTTTGTGAATATACCGGTAACTACCAATGAGCAGTACAGGGAGTACAGCACTAGCAAACACTGGGTGGCATTTTCAACTCACTCTATATTTACAAAGGGGACCTGCAGGTTCAGGTATTAGATATGTGACAAGCCACTTTGGGAATAATCCTCTAATTTTCTTTCTATAGAAGTTCTTAAAAGGAGAGTATCACCAGTAAATAACTCAACTACTTATTATAACTACTTTTTGTTGCCATTTTATTTGGGATTGAGCATAAAACTCACCAAAATGTAAAGCTACCATGTTATACTTGTATGTCTATATGTCCTGTTTTCTTCTGCTTCTGATTTGTAAATTTTACCATGAAGCCTGGGACAGGGGCTTAATGACTGCTCTGTTTTTACGACTGGTGGACTAGATATAGCGGGATAGCAACACTTGACAAAAAATGTAGTTCTGTAGTACAGACAGTCCCCTACTTAAGGACACCTGACTTACAGACAACCCCTAGTTACAGATGGACCACTCTGACCACTGTGACCTCTGAAGCTCTCTGGATGTTATCAGCTGTAAGGTGTCTGTAATGAAGCTTTATTGATAATCCTTGGTTCAATTACAGCAAAAAATTTTGAAACTCCAATTGTCACTGGGACAGTGAAAAATTTTGTCTGGATGAATTATAAAATATACAGTTTCGACTTACATACACATTCAACTAAAGAACAAACCTATGGAACCTATCTTGTATGTAACCTGGGGACTGCCTGTATTACCTTGTTAGGCAAATGATCATTTTCATTGGCTGTGAGCTGAACACACAAATGGCAGCTAGCTCACGACTGCCATTGATTTGAATTACATAAGGTCACGGTGCAATGGGCACACCATGTCTCACCACACCGTGACCAAGACGGATGACCACAATGCATATTTTGGAGAAGGTCCTAATTCTGCACAGATTTGGCGCCCGGTTGCTCAGCTGCTATGGTAAAGAGAGAAGCGAGGAACACTTACCCCCTCCCCCATCACCACCCACACGTTTTTTATTACACAGTCGTATGCATTTAGTCTTACCTGAGGTAGAGACCTGTGCACTCATATTTGTTGTTGCTACCATAAAGCAAAGACATGAACATGTAATTGCAGAATCCAGTCATTGGTGGTAGCTCTTATATTCTTGTACCATTTTAAACCATTTACTCTCCCCCTTACACTGGTAAATTAGATGTTTTTTCTTGCGTTTTAAAGGGCAGTCCTTGGATGTCCTCCATAGGTTTGTCTTAATAATCTTACGTTGGTGTAATTTCTGTTTGTAGGTCTTGATGAGGAGCAAAAAGTGGAGTTCCATGAGCATGTGTTCTTGGAGAAATATTTGGAAGACTTTCCAAAGCATGGACCAATCAGACATTTTATGGAGTTGGTGATCTGTGGCCTTTCTAAAAACCCATATCTTACCGTCCAACAGAAGAAGGACCACATAGATTGGTTCCATGAATACTTCAACAAAAAAGAGGATCTTCTGAGAGAATGTGAAGTCTACCTCAACTAAAGCGGAAGAGCGGTTCTTTCTCTCATCTTTTCTTGAATTCATAGTTGTGCATCATGGGACCCTGAGAAAGGGAGGAACTTTTTATGGGATTTTTGCCGGGTCAGAATGGCTAATATGAGATATTGTTTAATAAAATATATTGCATAATTTGTCCATGTATTTCCAACTTTCTTGTCTAGGTAAAGTTAACTTGCATTCTGTTCTACGTGTTGGTAAGTCTATGCTTGTTGGGCGTTGGCCAATATTGTCAATGCGCAGTATTGGACCTCACAAGAAGTCCTAATAGAAGTCATCAAGACCTGGAGAGAAACGCTATGTAAGAAGAAAATTAAGATACTCAACTATTTTGAAACTATTGTACAACTAAATTCAGAAACTTTCAAATTCAGACTTTCATTCAGAGATTTCTTGTAGTGATCATTGGGTTTCTTCTTCCGAGAAGACCCACGTCTATTGGGAATTGTGTGTAAAGATACGTATGTGTTAACTTTTTTGTATTGTGGATTATATCCTTTGATGTACATTGAACAGTAGCCTGACATAGGGTTTGGCGTTTCAGTAGTGAGAAGAGAGTTCAGCCCTAATAACCCCCCAAGGATGCCATGTTGGGGGGGGGGGGGGGGCTGTATAAGAGCGTTTAAAATTTTAATAGTGTGATGTAACAGAGTAGCATACAAAGCAGGATCTAGGGCAGTGATGGTGAACCTTTTAGAGCCTGAGTGCCCAAACTTCAACAAAAAGCCACTTATTTATTGCAAAGTGCTAGCGCACTTTCAATCGTTCATCCTCCTAAGGACACCAACACAGTTGAAAGGAGGAGAGCAAATTCGTCTAATATTGTAGGAAGATTCTCCAGGAAGATTCTTTGAGTCCTTTCTGGTGAACTTCATTCTGGGGAGATGGCCTGGGTGCCCAAAGAGAGGGCTCCGAGTGCCGCCTCTGGCACTAGTGCCATAGGTTCGCCACCACTGATCTAGGGTCTGGATGCAAGGACCAGCATGTATTGCAATAGTTATTCCTGCAGGGAGATCAGGAGTAAAAACGTGGATGTATCTATTCACTTAAGATGCAGGACAAAATCACTAGACAGCATAAGTAAAGACATTATATTTTTTTAAATAACGCTCAATTTCTCCTGATGATCTGCCCATACTGGCTGTACCAGTTTACTTTATCAAAAAAAGCTACTCTCACCAATGTGATTTTACATGCATACTCACATAGTGTTTATAAAAGATCCAAATAAAGATTCTTATAATTATGTGATCACAAATAAGTTATATTTTATCAGCCAAAGGCCCTTTTTGTTTAATTAAGTAAAAATAGGCCTGGCCATTAGAGTGGTCTAAGGAATATCTGATCTTTATTGTATAACAGTGAGAAGAGGGTTCCGGTTAGAATGGTTTGTAGATGCCGCAGTCTGGGTTTGTCTCTAGACCGAATATAGTAAGGACAAGGAAAATAATTTGTGCTTGTTTATAGGCTCAGGTCACATCCGTGTGTTTCAATTGTATCACTGGATCAAAACAACAATAATGTCCTAGTGCCAGGTCAACACCTTGACTGGAACAAATGACACTTTTAGGACCCCATTGACTTTCCATCATGGTAGCCATAATTTTTTTGGACAAAATAATAATATGCTAGATCATATTTCTCTCTAGTATATGTGTAGGTTTTTTTACCGGACAAAACAATGTATCTTCATTAGAATCTGCATGAGAGACCTGTCACACAGGTGTAGCCGTAGCTTTGTCTTTAAGTAAGGAACACATGCATTGGATGCTTATTAATGTGGCAGGAGGCGGTGAGCGAAGCTTGAGGACAGGAGTTGAGTTGGGAGTCTACTGGCAGCTTGTGAAAACGTTTTTTGCTTTGTCTATTTTGTTTTTGAAGAGGCAAATATTCAGTGATTGAAACAAGATAAAATGGTGTCAAGAGCTTGGAGTGGAGAGGAGCATGTGCCATAGATGGATATCTACAACATAGAAAGGATATTGTACAAGACTGGCTGTAAAGGAAGAAATCAAAAGCCAATCTTGAAGTCTTAAAAAAAAAAAAAAAATCTTATTTTGAGACAATTGCTTACTACAAAGATCCATTTTTGGGGTTTTTAGAGATGACCCTCAAACTCAATATCAAAAAATGATTGTAATGAATCCCCTCGGTCTGCATTGCACGAGCCGTATACCCAATTGGCTCTTTTATAACCATTTTCTTGTGATATCACAGCTGTGTCCTATTTTAGTACTATTATGTTTTACAATAATACCCAGAATTTGCCAGCCCCCCCCTACAGATACATTTTTGGAGTATGACTAATATTTTTTGTGAGTCAACTATTGGCCCTCACACACAAACATTTGGTAGAATTTGACTGTTGATAACGGGCAAAGATGCAAATTCATGTGGCTTATGTAGAATAACTACATTCATGCAACCTCAGTTCTGAGATCACACATCGAGGTGTAACTATAAATAAAAAACACCTTTCGGTTTAAGGGGCTAAAAGCTTTATATAGATTTTAAGTGTTACAATCTGGGAATACAAACATGAAGAAGGAAATACCCTTTTATCTGATAAACCTCCTCTGACAACACCAATAACTATAGCAATCACCAGATATTGGCTTCAAGTTATGTAAATGATGTATGTGACGTCATCACAGGTAAATTGAAGGGGGATTCAGACAAATGTAATGGCACCCGGTCATGATGCAGTGAGAACAAGTCTCGCCGCACTGTGACCATACACAGAGAAATATGGAACTGGAACCATTTTTCACTGTGTTATTGTGCTGGCTGCTCGCTTCTCTATTGAGAGGGGAGGGGTGGGCAGTGCTCACTACTCCTCTCCTGCGCGGGATTGTATTTGGCAGGTGATGAGCAGTGCCTTGGTTTTTCCACACATGCCGCTTAGAATTAACACTAAAAAGTTCAATTGTTGTCTCATCAGACCAGAAAATTTTATTTGTCTTGCACTGAGGAGAGACTTCTGTCAGCACACTACCATAAAGCCCTGATTGATGGAGGCTGCAGTGAGAGTTGACTTTGTGTAACTTTCTCCCGTCTCTACTACATCTCTGAAGCTCGGTCACAGTGACCCTATGGTTCTTTTTTACCTCTCTCACCAAAGCTCTTCTTCTAGAATTGCTTAGCTTGACTGGATGGCCAGGTCGAGTAAAAATTGTGGTATTCCCAAACTGCTTCCATTTAAGGATTATGGAGGCCACTGAGCTCTTAGGAACCTCGAGTGCTGCATAAATTCTTTTGTCACCTTGGCCAGATCTTTGCTTTGCTACAATTCTGTCTTTGAGCTCCTTGGACAGTGCATATGCTGTGACATGCACTGTAAGATCTTACTGAAATTATTCAGAATGCAGAATTTTTGAAGTCAGCATAACATAGACTTTTCATGTGATTAGTTAGATTTAAAGGGATATTCCCATGAATACAAGTTTCTTATATGTACTCAGGATAACCTAAATAATATTGATGGTTATGTTTTATATTGAATTTTTTCCCATTAATCTCTTCCTCATGCAATTCCTTCCCTTCCTTGGTTTAACTTGATGGACAAGTGTCTTTTTTCAACCGTATAAACTACGATACTATGGTAACAAAATAACACATTCTCTAATCCACTGTTATTAACAAAATCGTTTCACAGATATAATTCCCACCTGTCTCTATCAGTCCTGCTGTATACAATTTCAGTTGCCCCTAGACACGACCCTGTAATATCTGACTGTGGGTCGGGCGCCATATTGAGACCGTGTAGATGAGATTTGTGTCTGTCTATGCTGTGTGGCAGTAGCTACGCCCCCTGCACGGAGCTCAGAGACTCTCACTGATTCACATCCTATCAGCACATGGTGAGGAGAGAGAGAGAAGCTCCAAACTACAAGGAGATAAGTGAAGGAGGAGGCAGCCACATATCTGTAAGATATGTAACCGTGTAATGGTCTATCAACCTCTGTCTCATGCATCTCTGATCTGCACAATCCACAAAATAGGTACTACTACCACTAGCCTAACTCCCCCTGGGACTTGGTTTGGTATGAGTGTAATCAGTTATTCTATGAAATAATTAGAGCCCACCGCAAAGCGAGTTGGACTTGCTGCGGCATGGTACTACCAGGTCCGTTCCACAGGCCTGACTTGTCCGCAGTGGCAGCCAAGTTTGAGGTACAGAAACGGCAGGCAATCTCGTAGTTGGGGACAGGCAGGAGGTCAGAACGGGCAGCACAGGATCAGAGTCAGAGTCGTAGCAACAGGTCAGGGCAGGCGGCAAAGGAGCGAACGGGTCACAACGGAAATTCTCAGAAACAGCACAAGGCATCTAAACAGCTTTCTCCAAGGCTCAAGGCACAAAGATCTGGCAAAGCAGGATGGGAGGTACTGGATTTTTAAAGGTGGAGTTGTTCAGCCAGCGCAGCAATCAGCGGTGCGCTGGCCCTTTAAATTTCCTGAAGATGCCGCGTGCACGGAGACGGGGACAGGCGCACGGAGTTTGGCCATGGATCTGGAATGGGAAGAGGTGAGTTGCGCTGGCGCCACGCCTGCGAGCCCCGAGGGACCACAGGTGACACTCATATTTCTACATCTATTAATTTTAGCTGGAGATATATATACATATATATATACTGTTTTATTTATCTAAGATTTTATCCCATACACCAATTCATTTCTAGCTCATAATAATTTTGCTATTCACTTTTTACTATCTTTAACTAACTTATTAAAAGATATGCATTGATATGTAAGCCCATAACAACATATACATCATAGCTCTTACCATATATCAATCCCTATTTCAACCTCTCATCATTTTAACTGCATTATTATTATTTATGCATTGTATTAGACCTGATGAAGAACTTTGCGAAACGCGTTGTCAATTGAATAAAGAAACCCCCTTTATCGAGTACCTGCGCCCCACGAAAATCTCTTTGTACAAGAGCTAAAACAGCAATAAAACTGAGTAAAATTGTAAAGTAAAGTGTTAAAATTATTTTTGTGTTAACGTCACTAGGGTATAGAAATGTGAGAATTTTCTTTTGTGGGAAAACCCCATTAAGGACATTTTCACACAAGCTGGAAGTCCTAGCGTTGTCAACATACAGCTGATTTTTCTTGTGTAAGTCATTTTTGTAATCTATAGAGAGTTTTGAGGTGATCTTACAGAAAGGAACTTTATTCTGGATCATTGAGGGGTTCCTGAATCAAAACTCCTACTTTAAAGGACATCTACCATAAGATTATCGGTGGTAGACTGTCTTATAATGGATGCTGGTTACCTTTGGGGGACGATGCAACTGTTTGCAGCTTAAAGGAAACCTACCACTTGAAGTGACAGGTATAAGAGGGAACTACCGAGCACCAGCGCAGGGAGGTACGCGCTCGGTGCACCATGCGCGCGACCATGCACGCGGCTACGCACGCGGCTACATAGGAAGTGAATGAGAGCCGCGGGCACGGTCGCGCGCATGGTGCGCCGAGCGTGTACCTCCCTGAGCCAAAGCAGCTTCGGCCATGAAGTTTAAAAAGTGTTTTAAACCGCGATACTGCGGTTTAAAACACTAACAAAAATAAGCTCCGGCACCAGCTCACCCTGAGCTGGGGCTCGGTAGTTCCCTCTTATACCTGACACTTCAAGTGGTAGGTTTCCTTTAAAGGGGTTTTCTCATGAAAAGAAATTTCAATCCCCTAGTGATGTTAACACAATAAAGATCATTTTAACACCGTACTTACGTACAATTTTACTGAGTTTTATTGCCGTTTTAGCTCCTATCTCTCCCTCCGCTGCTCAGTGCAAAATCCCAGGGTGTGAGCGGGGGCTCTCTACGCAGACACATTATGATCCATCTAGTTTTGTGGGGTGACAATGTGGCTACATTATCAGGGTACAAGGTGTACTATATATAGGCTGAAAGACCATTACACTGTTACACTGTGAGCTCTATTAGATCTCACAGAAATGTGCCTGCCTGCCTCCCCCTTCCCCCAGATAACTTATATCCTTGTAGCTTGTTACAATGTGAGCTCTGCTACATCTCACATACATGTGCCTGCCTCTCCCTTACACCTGGTCACATCTCCTTGTAGTTCTTTACACTGTGAGCTCTGTTACGTCTCACAGCTATGTGACTGCCTCCCCCTTTCTCCCGGATCACTTATCTCCTTGTAACTTGTAGTTTGCAGCCTCTCCATTTTCACAATCTCCTGGCAACTACTGTCTGTGTCTCAGTGTTCAGCAGTGTGAGCTCCGTGCAGGGGGTGTGGCTACAGTCACACAGGAGAGACGGACAGATATCTCAGCAGCACAATCTCATACAAAAATCCAAGATAGCATCCCCGACCTTAAGTGAGAAGTTACTGGGTCGTGTCTAGGGGCAACTGAAATTGTGTACAGCAGGACTGATAGAGACGGGTTGGACTTATATCTGTGAAATGCTGTATTTTTGTTAATAACAGTGAATTAGAGAATGTGTTATTTTGTTACACTGAGTACATATAAGAAACTTGTCTTTTTGGGAATACCCATTTAATCCTTGGTATTACAGAGAAAATATGGTAATGAAAATATTGACATTAGCTTGAGGCTCTCAGGCACACGTCACCTGAGCGCCTCATGGCTCACCCGCTCCTTAATTATTCACACCCCCAGTTCACTGATATCCATCCCTCAATCCACTCTCTTCTCAGAATGCCATTGATTTCATCCAGCTGTCTGAAAATCTTGCATATGCGTGAGAACTTGTCCTTTGCGTAGACCTCAGGTTACCAGTGCAGTTGGGCAAGGAGTCCATGTGTGAGATTTCCAGACAGCAAGAAGTCACCGGCTGTTTGAGGAGAGCAAGCAGAGGGAAGGATGAATATTAATGAACCGGGGGACGTGCATAATTAAGGAGTGGAGGAGCCATGAGGTGCTTGGGTGACGTGAGCCTGAGTGCCTCAGGTTAATTTAAATATTTTTATAACCTTATTTTCTCTGTAATGTGGGAGCCTGGGATTAAAGGCCATCTACCTCTAGGATGGAGGATTTTAAACCAAGTACACTGACATACTAGTGAGAGCTGGATCTTCTTGCCTGTAGTGGCACCTTGATTGTAATTTTTAGAGAACATGGCACTTTGTCAATCTATCTTACATGCTGTGATCCTCATTGCTAATTCTCGCTTTAAGTGCTTCCTAGATGAAAAACATTTCTTTTCAAAGAGGAAACAATTTCAATGAAGCCCTGACAATCATTATTAGAAGCCATTCTGTGCTAATGACAAAATATTGGAAGTTTATCAAGTCTTATGTGGTTGGTAATTGTGTTGGAACGGCAGTTTCTAACTTCAGGTCTTATGTCGACTAATGCACCCTGCTCGAATGGCAAAAGGAGGCCATTTTGAATCTTCTCTGTCAATCACATTCTACTTTTTTTTTCTTTTTTTTTTAATGTGGGACATATTTTTTTCTTTATGAAGGTTTTGGCATCGCTTCCCAGTTTAAATATTGTAATCACAAGCAGGATTCCAATAAATGGGAACAGTCATAGTATTAACACTGGGCAGATAACACAGGATCCACCAATGAGAAGAGCCGATTATGACCATTTAAATCCTGCCCTAAACCACCCATGTACACGCCATAAGGTATGTTCACAATAATGCCTTGAAGTCATTGCTGTTTAATATTTTAAGTGAACCTGTCACCAGGAATGTTATTTTTAGCTAGTGACCAGTTCCAGTAGACTATGCTATGCGGATTTTAAAAATGCCTTTGTCAGTATCCTGAATAATGTTACTACTTTATAAAAATTTATTTCACTTTACTTGATTCCCTGCAGCAGAGGTAGGCAGGACCAACGTGATGTCATCATTTCACCCGCCAGATTCAAAGCTGCACCTCAGAGGGGCATAATAGAAGGGGTAGGGTATGCAGAATGTATGGGGGAGGGGTACAAAAAGGCAGGGAAGTTGTGAGGTGTGCAGAATACAAGTCATATAATGGCCTGATATAGTGTTTTATGCCCTAAGTACACACAATTTACCACTGATTTATACATTATTTGTTGAAACAATCAGGTACTGTTTAAAAATGCTGTATAAACTTGCGTAGATGCTGAATTTTTCAGCACAATTTTGTTTTGATAATATGCTTTAGTATATAAAAAAATAAACTTGGTGCCCCTGTAGATCTTCCTCTCTCTGTGCTGGGCGTTTCATTAGTGAACGGAGGCTGCTGGGCGTTTCATTAGTGAAACGGAGGCTGCTGGGCGTTTCATTAGTGAAACGGAGGCTGCTGGGCGTTTCATTAGTGAAACGGAGGCTGCTGGGCGTTTCATTAGTGAAACGGAGGCTGCTGGGCGTTTCATTAGTGAAACGGAGGCTGCTGGGCGTTTCATTAGTGAAACGGAGGCTGCTGGGCGTTTCATTAGTGAAACGGAGGCTGCTGGGCGTTTCATTAGTGAAACGGAGGCTGCTGGGCGTTTCATTAGTGAAACGGAGGCTGCTGAGCGTTTCATTAGTGAAGAGAGGCTGCTGAGCGTTTCATTAGTGAACGGAGGCTGCTGGGCATTTCTTTAGTGAACGGAGGCTGCTGGGCATTTCATTAGTGAGGGGAGGCTGCTGGGCATTTCATTAGTGAGAGGAGGCTGCTGGGCATTTCATTAGTGAGGGGAGGCTGCTGGGCATTTCATTAGTAAACGGGGGCTGCTTGGCATTTCATTAGTGAGGGGGGGCTGCTGGGCATTTCATTGGTGAGGGGGGGCTGCTGGGCATTTCATTAGTGTGCGGTGGCTGTTGGGCATTTCATTAGTGTGCGGTGGCTGTTGGGCATTTCATTAGTGAGGGGGGGCTGCTGGGCATTTCATTAGTGTGCGGTGGCTGCTGGGCATTTTTTATTAGTGAGAGGTGGCTGCTGGGCATTTCATCATTGGGAAAGCCTACATGGGACATTTATTTAGTGAGGGGAGACCAATGCATTTCCCACTCTAGGCTTTTAAATTTTCACAGTTTTTGAGGTAAAATTAGGTGCCTCAGCTTATATACGGGTTAGGTTATACTAGAGTATATACTCTACTTGTGACTAATATTGTCATGAAATATGTCATTTGAGACATATTTTTTTGTTTTTATGCATAGATTGGGGCCATTTCAATCAAAACAATTCCTTGACTGACCTGTCCCTATATTATATCATGCGTGGCTGGCATGTAGCGCTATACTGTATACCCCGGCTGCTTTTCCTGTTAGCCCTATTATTATGACATGGTAATAAATACTAAAAGCTACCTATAAATAGTAATAAAGTAGACGTAGGAAAGGAAAAAAAATCAAGTGGTCAAGTGCGTTATATCCCCTGATTTTGTATTATTATGTTAAAACCAACCAGGAATCACTTGGTTTATATGTTCCAGCTAATAACTGGACAAGTACAGACGTAAGTCATATAGTAATGCGTATAATACAAAACGCTTTCTGGCATAAGAGGGACCCAGAAATATGAAGATGTGGGTCGATAATATACAAACAATGGAATGTTTTCCTCTCTACCTGTATACATCAATTCATTCTTAGGATATGATGTTCACTACCAGTCACTCAGAAGGAGTGTAAACATCTTAAGAATCTGCGGGGATGTATTGAACACAACATGCCAGCATTCTGTCTTACATTGGAACCACCCTGGGGCACATTTAAATGGACAGTCTTATATTGCATTGTGCTGGATGATAAATTTTACCTAGCCGTTGTCTTGGCACAACCAAGGTCCCATAAAATTAAGTGTTAAATGACGAAGCACTGTTACCATCCAGCCCAACCCATTGCAGTGACTTTGCTGCATCCATTTCTAAACTGAAGGCTGCTTTACACATTGTTAACACAACATTAACGCAATGCAATTACGCATATCTCCTCCTAGCAGCCTTTGTATTGTAACGCAATGTAAACAACATGTGTGAATGCAGCCTGAAGGAAACTTCTGCAACATCCACCACCCAGGACTAGTCTTTTCTTGGGGCCTGGAGGAAGCCGGGGCCCAGAATACAAGAGTGGATGTCGATTTCGGCTAAGGGCACGCTGATGTCACGATGCTTGGTATGGGGACCGGAGGGCTGTCCTACAGCCTGGCAGGTATCCAGCAGGTGGTGTGTGCAAGAAATATAGAGGGAGAGGCTGATGTACGGTTTTCTCCCTGGAGCAACCCCTGAGGTGTCTGTAAGATAAGTCCCTGGGTAATGGATGGGGAGCCCATGGTGGTAACAGCCGTATCCAGGGATCAGAGGGAGGCAACGTTGTGCAAAATAACTCACGGGATCAGAGGTAGCAGGCAACGGCCAGAACGGTCAAACAGCAGATTCTGGTAGTGGAGTGGTCGTGGAGAGGGTCCGTAGTAATAAAGCACAAGCCTGGTAGTAGATGCAGGCTGGGATAATTCAGATGGAGCTGTGTCCAAACTGTGGAAGCTACAGCTCTGGGTTAGAGTCTCCTGACTCAGTTCCTGGGATTGGTTTATGTGGTGGCACTGAAGGTGTACTGAACACTGTCTCTCTGTTCACTTTGATGCACTGCTCTGACAGACCCTGCAGTTTGGACTAGCTAGGACCATGTGATCTCCCTTTTATACTCCCCCTGGTCAGGTGGTAGCACCTCTCCAATCACACTCAGTTTACAATACAGGCAACTAAATGGATTACATCTTACACCCATTTAACTATTGCCTTTTCAGGCAGAGGCCACAGCTGCAGATTACCTGCAGATTAGCGTTCTCCCTGCATTATCCTGTGGGTGAGTTGCGCAGGCTCACCAGATGGATCCTGACAGGAAGAGGGTCCTGTTCGCAACTACCCCCTTGCCTATACGTTGGCAGGGGTGTTGCACTTGTCACCAGAATATTCTAAACCCCCAACCCTTTTAAGAATAAAATTTGTCTATTTACTTGTAAAAGAAAAATAATTTGTTTGATATTTTTTAAATGATTCATTTCAAAAGCTATATTTACAGTACATTATAGTTTCCTGGCTTTGTACAGCTGTTTTAAACAACAGTCTCCACATTTATGTCATATCAATAGATTAATGGAAAATACCATCATTACATCCACTTCTTACAATATATATAATATATCCATCCCCTCCCTGCACAATCACCTCTATATAGATAACACTGACCAATCATTACATCACTACTGACAATAGATGACGTCACAGTTTATCTCCTCCTTCTTCCTGTACAATGACCTCTATATAGATAACACTGACCCATCATTACATCACTACTGACAATAGATGATGTCACAGCTTATCTCCCCCCCTCCCTGTACAATGACCTCTATATAGATAACACTGACCCATCATGACATCACCACTGACAATAGATGATGTCACAGCTTATATCCTCCCCCTCCCTGTACAATGACCTCTATATAGATAACACTGACCCATCATTACATCACTACTGACAATAGATGATGTCACAGCTTATCTCTCCCTCCCTGTACATTGACCTCTATATAGATAACACTGACCCATCATTACATCACTACTGACAATAGATGATGTCACAGCTTATCTCCTCCCCCTGCCTGTACAATGACCTCTATATAGATAACACTGACACATCATTACATCACTACTGACAATATATGATGTCACAGCTTATCTCCTCCCCCTCCCTGTACAATGACCTCTATATAGATAACACTGACACATCATTACATCACTACTGATGGTAAATGATGTCACAGCTTATCCCCTCCCCCTCTCTGTACAATGACCTCTATATAGATAACACTGACCCATCATTACATCACTACTGACAATGGATGATATCACAGCTTATCTCCTTCCCCTCCCTGTACAATGACCTCTATATAGATAACACTGTCCCATCATTACATCACTACTGACAATAGATGATGTCACAGTTTATCTCCTCCTCCTCCCTGTGCAATGACCTCTATATACACTCACTGGCCACTTTATTAGGTACACCTGTCCAACTGCTCGTTAACACTTAATTTCTAACCAGCCAATCACATGGCGGCAACTCAGTGCATTTAGGCATGTAGACATGGTCAAGACAATCTCCTGCAGTTCAAACCGAGCATCAGTATGGGGAAGAAAGGTGATTTGCGTACCTTTGAACGTGGCATGGTTGTTGGTGCCAGAAGGGCTGGTCAGAGTATTTCAGAAACTGCTGATCTACTGGGATTTTCACGCACAACCATCTCTAGGGTTTACAGAGAAAAAGAAAAAACATCCAGTGAGCGGCAGTTCTGTGGGTGGAAATGCCTTGTTGATGCCACAGGTCAGAGGAGAATGGGCAGACTGGTTCGAGCTGATAGAAAGGCAACAGTGACTCAAATCAAGGTAGGCAAAAGAGCATCTCTGAACGCACAGTACATCGAACTTTGAGGCAGATGGGCTACAGCAGCAGAAGACCACACCGGGTGCCACTCCTTTCAGCTAAGAACAGGAAACTGAGGCTACAATTTGCACAAGCTCATCGAAATTGGACAGTAGAAGATTGGAAAAACGTTGCCTGGTCTGATGAGTCTCGATTTCTGCTGCGACATTCGGATGGTAGGGTCAGAATTTGGTGTCAACAACATGAAAGCATGGATCCATCCTGCCTTGTATCAACGGTTCAGGCTGGTGGTGGTGGTGTCATGGTGTGGGGAATATTTTCTTGGCACTCTTTGGGCCCCTTGGTACCAATTGAGCATCGTTGCAACACCACAGCCTACCTGAGTATTGTTGCTGACCATGTCCATCCCTTTATGACCACAATGTACCCTGTAACATCTGATGGCTACTTTCAGCAGGATAATGCGCCATGTCATAAAGCTGGAATCCTCTCAGACTGGTTTCTTGAACATGACAATGAGTTCACTGTACTCAAATGGCCTCCACAGTCACCAGATCTCAATCCAATAGAGCATCTTTGGGATGTGGTGGAACGGGAGATTCGCATCATGGATGTGCAGCCGACAAATCTGCGGCAACTGAGTGATGCCATCATGTCAATATGGACCAAAATCTCTGAGGAATGCTTCCAGCACCTTGTTGTATCTATGCCACAAAGAATTGAGGCAGTTCTAAAGGCAAAAGGGGGTCCAACCCGTTACTAGCATGGTGTACCTAATAAAGTGGCCGGTGAGTGTATATAACACAGCTTTATTACTGGCTGTTCTGACACTGCATCAGTTTATCTGCTGAGCGGTGTCGGCACTGCCTACGATCCTGCACAGGAAAGTATCAAGCATTCTCATATGCATAATACATTTTTAGGAGTTAAGCCATCTGCACAATCGTCTATGACCCATGTACAGGCGTTAATGCACCTTCTGGTTGTGAACATTACGGAACCCTGTGCATCGCTATTGATTTTTACACAACTGTAATACAGTATTGTATAATGGGAAAAGTTGATTCCAGGGTGTCTACAGTTTCCTTATTTCTGAGTATTTTCTATATAATGTGCTTCATCTGTTACCATGCAAACCCAAGCATCGCCCTCTCTACTTGCCCTCACTTCTATCGCTATACCATGGTTACCGTGGCAGCAAGTAGTAAGGGTCAATCATAGAAGTGGAGCTCATGTTACTGAGTGTTTTGTTAATATAATGGAAACCCATTCCATTCTGAAGTGTGTAACGTACATGAGCGATGACAGCGAGCTTAAGAAAGCATTCATAGTAACCTGAGAGGGATGTAATATACTGTGCCATTCACACTGACAGTACAATGGGGCACATTTACTTAACCGGTCCTGTCGCGATCCCCAATCCGGACTGTCTGACGATGTTGAAGTCTGGTGCGATTCACTAAGATCGTGCGCCCGATATCCTGCATGTGTTGCTTCCCCACTGAGGTCCGTTGTAGTTCACCATCATCTTCCCGCTGTATGTGAGTGTATGTTTTGTGACACAATTTGAATTTTAAATCCTGCGCTTAGTCCGAATCAGTCGGGTTGTCTGACGGTCACGCCCCCGATTTATGTTGCACGAAAGTCGGCGCGATTGCGCCAAAATCCGATTGTGTGCGCCACAAAAACCCCTGCTAAATGCGGCGCAAATCAGTAATAGTCCGGAAACACGATGGAAATGTGGTCTGCGGACCCTTAGTAAATGTGCCCAAAAATGTTTTCTAAAGCAGAATGTCAAAGGGCCAAACATGGCATGCAGTAAATTGTCTACTTATTTATCTACTTATGGCTGTAGAGATCCTACAAGTAACTATACATATTGGTGTAAAGTGGTGCTACCAAGTATTATTGTTCCACAGGATAGGGGGTAACAATCTGACTGATGGGGGTCCTCCAACAATCGCAGGAAGGGAGCAGCAGGATGCATGTTCAGTCTAACGCTTCATTCAGTTACTAAGAACAGCACTCCTTTCCTGTGATCGCTGTGGGTCCCAGCATATATACAATATATACATTGAGTAGTCGTTTACAAAATGCTGACAGCAATTCCTCCCACCTCCCCTACACACATGCATACTCAGCTTTTATGAATGTATATGTAAAGAGAAAAGTAAGCCACTCCTATTGTGGTGGAAATTCATATAACATATGAAGTTGTAGGTAAAGATACTCGGGCACATTTACTTACCCGGTCCAAGGAGCTCACAGAAAGTGTATTGTCCATGTATAATGCACTGTGCCGTGTTTCACTAAAATCGCGTGCCCGATATCCTGCGTGTGGCGCTTCCCCGCTCAGGTCCGCCGGAGTTCACCTTCTTCTTCCCGGTGCATGTAAATGCTTGGTCTTCCAACAAAATTTGAAAGTTAAATCCCGCGGTGAGTCCAAATCAGTTGGCCCGCCGCATGGAAGTCAGCGCAGCTGTGACAGAAAACGATTGCATGCGACACAATCCCAGAGCAGACACTTGTTAAATACCTGTCCAGATGTGCAAAACGCCAAAAAGTCAGACAAAAATAAGTAGTGCAACCCTTAGTAAATAAGCCCCACTATTATGCTTTCCTGCAAAAAGGCAAATTTCAATAAATTTTTTGACTTTTGCAAAGCCACCCGATCAGTTAACCCAGTTATGTCATTTTTACAAGTGCACCGAGCATTTCCTCTCACTGCTGTACTCTTAGGCCCGTTCCACACTTGCGAGTGTGATGCGATGAACTCGCATCACACTCGCAACGCATGCTGCCGGGAACGCACGGCCCGAACGCTGCACACCGGGAGTGAACTGACATGCTGAGTTCACTCCCGTGTGCAGCATTCGGGCCGTGCGATCCCGGCAGCATGCGTTGCGAGTGTGATGCAAGTTCATCGCATCACACTGGCAAGTGTGGAACGGGGCCTTAGCTCTCTGCTCCAAAGCCTCTCTGTTCTGGTCTAAGTAACAGCTACAGCCACCGGTTTTGTAGCTGGTTCCATTCTGATGCAGTCACTTAGATGGGAGGGGCTGTGGAGCTGTTACTGCAGAGAATTAAGAGCACAGCAGTGTCAGGACTAATCCCAGTGCACCTCGAGATGTCACAACCTTAGAATAAAAAGCCTTATTTCACAGACCTGCAGCTACTGACAGTACACACAAAGGTATGACCAGATTCCCTGTAACATGTAGCATTATCAAAACTATAGGCTGTTATCAAGAAACTTTGTATATGAATTGTGGAGAGGAGAGGATTATCTGAGTTTAATGAATAATTACAATAAAGTATTAAAAAAACAGCATCAAAACATTGCACAAGTGTTCAGTAGTAGAGGTGACGGGCGCAGTGCCCGGAGATGACGGAATATAGTGAACGTGTAGTGAGGAAACCAGGGATAGTGTCCGGGGGCAGGCGCAGCACTCAATTCAATGAAGGAATTCACATCTGCTTGGGACAAACCCAAAAGTATTCTAAGTATGAAAAAATTCAAGAAGAGAACATGGTGTGAATTTCCACGAATGTTTGGAAAGTAGAACTAAAGGAAGTCCCACCCAGATCCCTTCTGCCTTCAATATCAATATTTAGTTGCATATTTTATGGCACAGCAAGGGGAATAGATAACATTTCTCTCTGCAGTATAGAAAGATTGGAGGGGGGATGGAGTGTATGTACAGACTCATATATTGTTCTCTATCCATGAAATTGTTTATAGTGGAATAAGTTAAGGTTATGTTCCCAGACCAGCGCACTCAGGGAAGTAAATCTATAGGTGGTGTTCAATGGGTGCAATTCTGTTTGGAATGTAACAAGGTCTTGGCTATTAAGGTGCCCAAAGAGCTATCGTATGGCTATTCCTTTCAGCACCCCATATACCCCATACTCTCAGTAAAAGTAGGTGTTGTTGGCTTTTCTCATACGTGAATACAAAGTGAGACTTGTTAAAATACAACAAATACTATACTTCTTTCCATGACATAATGGGGCTTATTTACTAAGGCTCCCGCAGCTGCATTTCCGTCGGGTTTTCAGACTTTTCAGGGATTGTGCCGCCGGGACAGGGATTTAGAAGGGGATTGTGTCGCACGCGATCGGATTTTGGCGCAATCGAACCGTCTTTCATGCGACAGAAATCAGGGGGTGGGCCGTTGGGCGATCCGACGGATTCGGACAAACCGCAGGATTTAACTTTAAAATTGTGTCGAAAGACAATGCACTTACATACACCGGGAAGAAGAAGGTGAACTCCGGCGGACCTGAGCAGAGAAGCAACACATGCAGGATATCGGGCGCACAATCTAAATGAATTGCGGCAAAGTTCCTTCTCGTCAGACACTCAGGATGGAGAACGCGCAGGACCGGGTAAGTAAATGTTCCCCAATGTGTTTTAGTATAGTAGGTTGATCTTACTAAATTGGTGGGTTTGGGCCTGTATGCAAATGCCTCGGCGCACCATGCGCGCGACCGTGCCCGCGGCTACATAGGAAGTGAAGGAGAGCCGCGGGCATGGTCGCGTGCATGGTGCGCCGAGCACGTACCTCCCTGCGCCGATGCAGCTTCGGCAATAAAGTTTAAAAAGTGTTTTAAACCGCGATACTGCGGTTTAAAACACTAACAAAACTAAGCTCTGGCACCAGCTCACCCTGAGCTGGTGCTCGGTAGTTCCCCCTTATACCTGCCACTTCAAGTGGTAGGTTTCCTTTAACAAGCAGTTTTGGATCTCTCACTGGTGAGAAGGACTGAAAAGTTGGATATCGCAAGCTCTGTGTTTTATTCGGTTTTGTGATCAGGGACTCAGGAATCAAGAAAATAGCAACACAAGGGGGCTTATTTACTAAGGGTCCACGGATCGCATTTTCGTTGGACTTCCTGACGTTTTCAGAATTTGTGCCATGGTGACAGATATTTAGCAGGGGATTGTGACGCACGCGATCGGACCGGCTTTCATGCAACTGAAATGGGGGGGTGGGGGCGTTGGATGATCCGACTAAGCACGTGATTTAACATTCAAATTGTGTTGCATCCAATGCCCTTACATACATCGGGAAGAAGAAGGTGAACTCTGGCGGACCTGAGCGGGGAAGCGACACATGCAGGAGAGTGAATCGCGGCAGAGTGCATTGCAGTCGGATAATGCACTTCAGGTGAACTCCGTCGGACGGCTAAGTAAATGTGCCCCAAGGTGTCTCGTCGACTCTCATGAGTTGTTCAAGAAAGTCTATTGGCACTGATGTTTTTGCAACCAGTTTTTTGCGTGGCCTTGGTTTAACGATAATCTGTTACCATCATACAGTTTGACCTTATAGTGGAACTCTTCTGTCGCCTTTCACATCCACTGTAGCTAGGAAGCCTTAAACGTATTACATTCCACCACCAAACCTTGTGCCTCCTGCCCGGGGTAAAGTCAATGATGATCTGTCACCAAATACAAATTCTGAATGAGAAAGCTATTACTAGCTGTGGATTTTACATTTTTAAATGAACATTTGACGAGAGGCACAGCACACATCCTTTAATGGGCCCCCAAAACAAGGGTTTCGGGTTTTTCATTGCACTATATTGGATGTGTTTTTCCAAAAACTTACAAAAACTTTCACTTTTTTTCTCAGTCTTGTAAGTTTGCGTACGTCTCATGCATAGAACCAGAACACTAAAATCTGTCAAGAAAAGTCATTAGAATGTTTTAATCTGTCATTTTTTCCCCCTCTTATTAGAAATAATAAAATATTCATGCTGTCATTAAGTAACCATAAAGCACTTATTATGTTGCCAGACGGTATCTCCAGAGAACAATTTCCTAAGGAAGTAAAATAATTATTAATGGGCTGAAAGCTACTTTTGTAGAAAATCTCAGTCTTCCTGGTGCGTTGCAGAGCTGTGATAACATCTGGGATTCTTACACCCCTTACATTCACAGTCCCTGACTTTTACATCGGGATCATCTATTTTGCATTTTGGTATGGATTTAAAATTCAGAATGTACCAAAATTGTAATATTTCACCAAACTCTACTACATAACATGCAGGGGCGGAGTAAGACTGCCATGGGCCCTGGGTTGTATGAATATTATAGCCCTACAAGTCTGGAATCACTTCCTACATATGATACTAGAATTAAGCAGATTCTAGTAGTGTCCCTTCTATTTGCTTTTTAGTTTGTGGTTCCAGACCCTTGAAGGACCTTCTAAGGTCCTGAAATGGCTCTTATGTACATGTGCTTTGAGAGCAGGAACAGATATATGAGGATTTCATGGGTGAAGGTCTTTCTCAATATAAAAATTGGTGGATGGTTTGGGTAGTCCTGGACATTACTATATTTTTATAAAGTGGATTTCAAGGCCAAACGGCCTTGCCAAGGATCAGAAAACGAATGTGCAGTACCTCGTAAGATAGTGGTGGTGAACCTATGGCTAGGGTGCCAGAAGTGGCACTCAGAGCCATTTATATAGGCACTCAGACCATCGCCCCAGGACAGAGCTCACCAAATAGGACCAAATCCATCTGCCGTCCCAGGTAACTTAAGAGATGCTGCTCTTAGCGCTAATTTAAAGTGACACTTCATTGGCTGTTTGAAACTGCAGGAAGCTGTTGACAGAACTGCATTATCTTTGGTGGTCCTCCTGCTGGACTCACCATTATTCCTCTACTGCGAGACCCTGGAGAGAAGATACAGCGAGAGTCTGAATTTGCCCTCCTTCTTTCAACTGTATTGGTGGCCTCAGGAGGCAGATACGTTTGTAAATGTGGAAGAACAGGTAGCAATAAGTTACTGCTCAATATGCCATGTTGTCACTTCACGGTAAATAAGTGGATTTTGGTTGTATGTTGGCCACTCTGTCTCCAAAATGTTTCCCATCACTGCCCTAACAAGCATGGCAGTGGGGACAGTCTACTACCAGTAAATCTGGTGGTAAATGCCACCATCAATGGGTGTTACCGGTGGGGATGAGCATTCTGAACACAACTTGTACATGTCTGCTCATCCCTACTCTACATCTATATACAGAGGTTAAAGGATGAATATCTGCAGTCCCTTAAACTCTAGCCTTAGCCAAGTCTGGCAAATCTAAGCCCCCTATTAATCAGGCTAGTGTTCGGGTACATCAACAAATGAAATCTTCAAAGAAAAGACACAAGATACAACACGTAAAGCAAATTATTTACACTTATTAAAATGGATTTATACTGCTCAAAGTTGGACGAAATAGAACAAATCTTAAAAATGACTCACCTTTTTAGGAGACGTGCTAAAATTGACTGTAAAGGCAAAGTAATAGGCACTGGGTCATTGAATGTAAAACCTAGGAAGCCATTTGTCAGCCAACATTATAATCTCCTTCAACAAATAGGTTTTAATTATCTTAATGTTCCCTTTTTTCTTATTGAAATTCTAGACCCCGGACCCCAGTCCTTCCTGCAGTGTAGTCATCAACCTACCTACTGCCTGTCAATAGGACCTATCCGCCTTCAATAGACCGCATGAACTTGCACTCTCTTGTGGTCTTAATCCTTCAGTTCACAAGGACAATGTGCTCTGCCAGGGAAGGATTAGCTATTGTACTCTGTGGCCTCAACCTGGACAGAGCGTTCAGTATTCGCTCGGGTCTTGGATGTTGGATGATTTCCGCACATAGTAAAGCCTTGTATCTGCTGGCAGAATCCATTGCCGCTCCTGAGCTATTCAGAAAAAGAGAACGTCTATACTCTTAACCTTTCATTATTGGCATTGCTACATATTAATTGCTGGGGTAATAAAGTAGGTAATAAAACACGGCAGGGTGTGTAATTATAGGAAGATAATTGCAGCGCTCAATATGTAGCTACTTAGCACCAGCAATTAGTCCTTGACATACCTGAAGTGATTTACCGAGCATACTCTATGGAGCCGCCGAAAGAAAAGGATCTCATTGTCAGTAAAGAAACACAGATAATTGAATTCATTCTGTATTCATTCTTCTATTAAAATGTAAATCAACAGATACATGTGAAGGCTTTGCCGCCATCGCCGCTCATGATTTCTGTACAGAAGAAGATTATTTCAAATATATAGTTTTTCAATTAGATTTATTTCAAAGTAGCAATAAAGCAGCAAATGGTAGGATTACCTCCGAGGGCCTTTTCTTATTGATGCTCTTCTGAATTATTTCTAGATTAGGCATTTAAAGTAGTACGAATAAACTGGAGACAAACCGAACATGTCAGACCGGTGATGGATTTTATAGTTATTCTTATTCTGAAATTGAGGAGTTTGTGATTTAAGAATAGTGTATTTCCATTCTGATTCGGTAGTTGCATCCTATTCAGCTCATAGCTGAGAAGTTGCCTGTGGAGAGGAGGTAACTTTGGATATCATAGTATATAAGGCTGGAAGGAGACGCAAGTCCATCAAGTCCAACCTTTAAGAATTAAATAAATGTTTTATCCCCATAACCCGTGATATTTTTTCTCTCCAGAAAGTCATCCAGGCCTCTCTTGAACATGTACATAGAGTCTGCCATAACAACCTCCTGCGGCAGAGAGTTCCACAGTCTCACTGCTCTTACAGTAAAGAACCTTTGTCTATCGTGATGGTAGAATCGCCTCTCCTCTAGGCGCAGAGGATGCCCCCTTGTCCTGGTCACAGGCCTAGGTATAAAAAGATCTTTGGAGAGATCCTTGTACTGTCCGTTCAGGTATTTGTACATTGTAATGAGGTCTCCCCTCAGTCGTCTTTTTTCTAAACTGAATAATCCCAAATTTTGTAATCTGTCAGTGTATTCTAATCCCCCCATTCCCCTAATAATCCTGGTTGCTCTCCTCTGCACCCGTTCCAGCTCTATTATATCCTTTTTATACACTGGTGCCCAAAACTGTACATAATATTCCATGTGTGGTCTGACCAGGGATTTGTATAAGGGCAAAACTATGTCTTTATCATGAGAATCTATTCCTCTCTTGATACATCCCATTATTTTATTTGCTTTAGCAGCAGCCGCCTGGCTCTGGTCACTAAAATTAAGTTTACCATCCACCAATACGCCCAAGTCCTTTTCAGCTTCAGTTTTACTAAGTAATTGACCGTTTAGAACATAATTATACTTTTTGTTTCCATGGCCCAAGTGCATAACTTTACATTTATCTACATTAAACCTCATCAACCATTTCTCTGCCCATCCCTCAAGCTTCCACAAATCCCTCTGTAATGCTAAACTATCGACCTCAGTATTTATTACTTTACACAGCTTAGTATCATCTGCAAATATTGAAACTTGACTGTGTAAACCCACTACAAGGTCATTAATAAAAATATTAAAAAGAAGTGGCCCCAATACTGACCCCTGTGGCACTCCACTGCTAACATCAACCCAATCTGAGAATGTGCCATTAATGACTACCCTCTGTTTTCTATCACTAAGCCAATTACTTACCCAGATACACAGATTTTCTCCTATTCCCAGCAGTCTCATTTTATATAGCAACCTTTTATGTGGCACGGTGTCAAATGCCTTTGAGAAGTCCAGATATACAACATCCACAGCGTCCCCCAGATCCAGTCTTGAACTTACCTCCTCGTAGAAACCAATCAGATTAGTCTGACAGGACCGATCTCTCATAAACCCATGCTGACGCTGGGTTATAAGGTTGTGCACAGTGAGATACTCCAGGATAGCATCTCTAATAAACCCCTCAAATATTTTCCCCACCACAGCAGTTAGACTTACGGGTCTGTAGTTTCCAGGATCGCTATTTGATCCTTTTTTGTATATTGGTACCACATTTGCTATGCGCCATTCCTGTGGAACATAACCAGTCCTCAGTGAATCTTCAAATATTAAAAATAACGGTCTGTCTATCACGGTACATAATTCATGCAGAACCCGGGGGTGTATGCCATCTGGCCCCGGTGATTTATCTATCTTAGTGGTTGCGAGGCGGCGCCGTACCTCTTCCTGGGTTAAACTGTTGACATTATAAAAAGAATTAACATTATTCCTCATTGTGTCTTCCACCAGGGGATTTTCCTGGGTAAAGACAGTTGAGAAGGCGACATTCAGTAGATTGGCCCTTTCCTCATCTCCTTCCACCATGACCCCCATGTTATTTCTAAGGGGACCCACACTCTCTGTTTTTAGTTTCTTTTCATTTATATACTTGAAAAATAATTTGGGATTATTTTTGCTCTCCCTGGCAATATTTCTCTCAGTCTCTATTTTTGCGGCCTTTATCTGCTTTTTACAGGATTTATTTTTCTCTCTATAATCCTGTAATGCCTCATCACTACCTTCACGTTTTAGCACCTTAAATGCTTTATCTTTCTCGCTTATTGCTTTCCTTACAAGACTAGTTAGCCACATAGGGTTTTTCTTGTTCCTTTTATGCTTTTTCCCATAAGGTATGTGTTTCTCACAGGACTTTTTCAGAATATATGAGAAAAAGTCCCATTTTTGGGGGGGGCTTTTGTCCTTGAGAGCATTATCCCAGTCTATGCCTTTAAGGTCTTCCCTTAGTTGCTGAAAATTTGCCCTCCTGAAGTTTAGAGTGTTGGTTGCCCCTTCACTAACGCTCTTAGTAAAGCGTAATACAAAATCAATGATATTATGATCACTATTCCCCAGGTTCCCCCCAACCTGTAGTTTTGATATCCTATCAGGTCTGTTGGTAAGGATAAGGTCCAGCAGTGCCCCCCCTCTTGTTGGCTCCTGGACTAGTTGCGACAGGTAATTGTCTTTTGTTGTTGACAAGAACCTGCTACCTTTGAAGGACCTGCAGGTTTCTGCCCCCCAGTCAATATCTGGGTAATTGAAGTCCCCCATGATAAGTACTTCACCATGCTTTGAAGCCGCATCCATTTCACTTATCAGCATTTCCTCTGCTGCCTCCATTATATTTGGAGCCTTATAACAAACCCCTAGTAATATTTTATTATTCTTTTTCCCTCCTCTTATCTCCACCCATAGGGACTCCACATTTGCGTTACTGATGTCATCTCGCAGGACGGGCTTGAGGCAAGAATTCACATATAAACAAACCCCTCCCCCTTTTTTATTTATACGATCCTTTCTAAAAAGACTATAACCATCTATAGTAACAGCCCAGTCATAGCTACTGTCCAGCCATGTCTCGCTGATACCCACTATATCATATTTCCGTTCCAACATCAAGAGTTCCAGTTCCTCCATTTTGTTTGTGAGGCTTCTGGCATTTGTGTACATACACTTTATATGGTTTTCCCTGTCCGTATTCCTTTTGTCCTTATTCCCCAATCTCATTCAGCCCCCCTTCCTCCCCCATGGACTATGACTCTTCCCAGCTCTCTATGTACACCGTCTATTTGCCCTGCACAAGTGTAATTGCCCTCCCCCCAGGTCTCTAGTTTAAACACTCCTCCAACCTTCTAGCCATTTTTTCCCCTAAAACAGCGGCCCCCTCCCCATTGAGGTGCAGCCCATCCCTACTGTAGAGCCTGTAGCCCACAGAAAAGTCAGCCCAGTTCTCCATGAACCCAAACCCCTCCTTCCTACACCAACTTTTGAGCCACTTATTTACCTCCTTGATCTCCTGCTGCCTTTCTGGTGTGGCACGTGGAACAGGCAGTATTTCGGAGAAAATTACCTTTGAGGTCCTTGCCCTGAGCTTATGGCCTAAATCTCTGAAATCATTTTTAAGGACCTTCCACCTACCAGTTACTTTGTCATTAGTGCCAATGTGGACCATGACCGCTGGTTCCTCACCAGCCCCTCCCAGTAATCCGTCAACCCGATCCGCAACATGCCGAACCCGAGCACCCGGCAAACAACACACTGTTTGGTATGCACGGTCTTTGTGACAGATTGCCCTGTGTGTTCCCCTAATAATCGAATCTCCCACTACCAGCACCTGTCTGACCTTGCCTGTGCTCCCATTACCCTTCTTACTGGAGCAGACATTCCCCTGGTTGCTAGCGGCCACGTCTTTCTGCAGCATTACTACCCCAGAGCTGATATCCCCCTCATCCACCAGCCTGGCAAACTTATTGGGGTGCACCAGATCAGGACTAGACTCTCTACAACTCTTCCCTCTACCCCGCCTTCTACATGTTACCCAACTAGCTGCCCCCTCCCTCTGCACCTCCATACTTCCCTCCCCACACCCATCTTCCCCAGAGAGTTTGTGCTCCAGGAGCAGCAAACTTCGTTCCATATTATCAATTGCCCGCAGCCTTGAAACTTGCTCATTTAGATCCAGAATCTGGGCTTCCAGATGAGCAATTTTCACACACCCCACACAGCAGTATTCCCCCTCGAACGGCTGTTCAAGGAAAGTATACATGGCACAGGATGTACACCGTGTAGCAATGCCACTTATGGAGTCCATTGTTCTAATGGGGATTACAATAGAATTATGCACAGAAAGAAGAATTTACAGTCAAAGTAACACAAAACACAGAAGTTACCTGCTAAAGCCCCTCAAACTTAAGTCCCTTAAACCTAAGTCACACTTATGACACTGCACACACTTGGGATCAGTGCACACTCGCCGCCAAGCTCATACACTCGCTTTGCTAATGCTTTTTTTAAAGTTATCGGCCACAAAAATCTGCAGAGCTCACTGCACAAGATCTGGCTGCAAAACCCATATGAAATGCATAGGTGTGAGGAAACATCACCATGAGGGTCCCCTGTTCTCAATTTGGATTCTTAATTTATGCCCCACCATGTGGTATATGCTGAATAACTATATACATGTAATACGACTGTCTATTACGAAAAGCTTATGTAAGGCCTGTACTAAGGTGTAGCCAAAGAGAATACCAAAGGACCAGGGATGAATGGCAAAGTTCTTGTTTTAAGTAGTAAATATGACTACAATGAGTTAAAGAAGGGAGTGTTAATTAACGTTGAAGGATCTGAAGCTTGGTAATGGAGGGCTCTGGTGAGATGAGGTCACTATAGGGATCCTCAACAATAAACTGGAGTGAGCAGAGAACATAAACGCACTTCACAGGAGGGGTCAGAGCCGGCTACACCTGCTGAGGAGGCTGAGGGCATTCGGAGTGCGGGGGGCTCTTCTTAAGACCTTCTTCAACTCTGTAGTGGCACCAGCCTTCTTCTTTGGCATAGCCTTTGGGGAAGCAGCATCTCAGCTAGGGAGAGGAGCAGACTGGACAAACTGATTAGGAAAGCCAGCGCTGTCCTGGGGGGTCCTCTTGACACAGTGCAGGTGGTAGCTGAGAGGAGGACACTGTGTAAGTTGAAGTCTATTCTGGAGAATAGCTCCCATCCCTTACATGAGACTGTGGTGGCATCGGGGAGCACCTTCAGTGACCGACTGCTTCACCCCAAGTGTGAGAGGGAGCGTTATCGTAAGTCATTCCTCCCCGCTGCCATCAGGCTGTTCAACAAACAGAAGTAACCTGCTCCCCCCACCTAACCAGTCCCTGCAGGTCCCATCCACAGACTAAACATCAAACTGCCGATCATTGCTTGTATCTTTTTTGTCTTTTTATCCCCCTTTTCTTTTTGTTCATTTATCCCTAATACTATTGTTGTCATAGTTTGTACTTCACTCTCTGTACCCTCTCTGCTGCTGTAACGCTGTGAATTTCCCCACTGTGGGACTAATAAAGGATTATCTTATCTTATCTTTCTGATGGGTTGTAGGGAAGAGGTCCTGAAGCAATATAAGCATGGGACGTGTGGTCTTTTCAGTTATGGTTGCACCTAGAGTTGTAGGTCACTCTTTGCTGATGACTAGAGATGAGCGAACATGCTCGTCCGAGCTTGATGCTCGGTCGAGCATTAGGGTACTCGAAACTGCTCGTTGCTCGGACGAATACTTCGCCCGCTCGAGAAAATGGCAGCTCCCGCCGTTTTGCTTTTTGGCGGCCAGAAACAGAGCCAATCACAAGCCAGGAGACTCTGCACTCCACCCAGCATGACGTGGTACCCTTACACGTCGATAGCAGTGGTTGGCTGGCCAGATCAGGTGACCCTGGGATAGACTAGCCGCTGCCCGCGCTGCTCGGATCATTCTGTGTCTGGATGCCGCTAGGGAGAGAGCTGCTGCTGGTCAGGGAAAGCGTTAGGGTGTTCTATTAGCTTACTGTTAGGCAGGAGTGATTCTCAAAGAACCCAACAGCCCTTCTTAGGGCTACAATAACGTTCTACTTTTTTTATTTTAATTTGCATCTAGTACCATTTTGTGAGGAATTAGCAGGGGGACTTGCTACCGTTGTGTTTAGCTCTTAGTGGCACACATATCCATAGCAAAGACCGAAGTGGGAAAATTTAGTAGGGGTTGGATTTCAATTAGGCACTAACTCAGTGTCATCTCATCTGGCATAGTAGTGTGCTTTGATACTTGGCTAGAAAATAGCCATAGGAGAATACAAAGAGCTTACTTACGCATACAGTAGCGTTCTATATATTTGATTTCTGGTTGATCTGCTGGTGGCTGTACTTTCTGCAGTGCATGTACTAGCCAATTCTGAGCAATTTGTAGTGAGACTTGCGACCGCTGTGTTCTGCGCTTAGTGACGCACATATCCATAGCAAAGACCGAAGTGGGAAAATTTAGTAGGGGTTGGATTTCAATTAGGCACTAACTCAGTGTCATCTCATCTGGCATAGTAGTGTGCTTTGATACTTGGCTAGAAAATAGCCATAGGAGAATACAAAGAGCTTACTTACGCATACAGTAGCGTTCTATATATTTGATTTCTGGTTGATCTGCTGGTGGCTGTACTTTCTGCAGTGCATGTACTAGCCAATTCTGAGCAATTTGTAGTGAGACTTGCGACCGCTGTGTTCTGCGCTTAGTGACGCACATATCCATAGCAAAGACCGAAGTGGGAAAATTTAGTAGGGGTTGGATTTCAATTAGGCACTAACTCAGTGTCATCTCATCTGGCATAGTAGTGTGCTTTGATACTTGGCTAGAAAATAGCCATAGTAGAATACAAAGAGCTTACTTACGCATACAGTAGCGTTCTATATATTTGATTTCTGGTTGATCTGCTGGTGGCTGTACTTTCTGCAGTGCATGTACTAGCCAATTCTGAGCAATTTGTAGTGAGACTTGCGACCGCTGTGTTCTGCGCTTAGTGACGCACATATCCATAGCAAAGACCGAAGTGGGAAATTTTAGTAGGGGTTGGATTTCAATTAGGCACTAACTCAGTGTCATCTCATCTGGCATAGTAGTGTGCTTTGATACTTGGCTAGAAAATAGCCATAGCAATAGGATAGCATTGTTTGGTTTTAAAAACTCAAAAAAAAACAAAAAACACAAAAAAAAAAAAAACACAAAAAAAAACAAAAAAAAGTAAAAAAAAAAATAAAGTTATAACTCTCATTTTAAAAATGTTTAACCCGAGGGCTAGGGGTAGAGGACGAGGGCGGGGACGTGGGCGTCCAACTACTGCAGGGGTCAGAGGCCGTGGTCCTGGGCGGGGTGAGACACCACCTGCTGATGAGGGAGCAGGGGAACGCCGCAGAGCTACACTCCCTAGGTTCATGTCTGAAGTTACTGGGACTCGTGGTAGAGCACTGTTGAGGCCAGAACAGTGCGAACAGGTGATGTCGTGGATTGCTGACAATGCTTCGAGCAATTTGTCCACCACCAGTCAGTCTTCCACGCAGTCCACCCATGTCACCGAAATCGCCACTCCTCCAGCTCCTGCACCTCAGCCTCCTCCCCCCCAGTCTGCCCCCTCCCAGGAAAATTTGGCATTTGAACCGGCATACTCTGCGGAACTGTTTTCTGGACCCTTCCCACAGTCACAAACCACTTGTCCGGTTGCTGCTGAGCAATTTTCCGATGCCCAGGTTTTCCAACAGTCACAGTCTGTGGGTGATGATGACCTTCTTGACGTAGTGGAAGTGTGTAAAGAGGTGTCCGACGATGAGGAGACACGGTTGTCAGACAGTGGGGAAGTTGTTGTCAGGGCAGGAAGTCCGAGGGGGGAGCAGACTGAGGGATCGGAGGATGATGAGGTGACAGACCCAAGCTGGGTTGAGAGGCCGGGTGAACACAGTGCTTCTGAGACGGAGGAGAGTCCTCGACCAGAACAGGTTGGAAGAGGCAGTGGTGGGGCCAGACGGAGAGGCAGGGCCAGAGCTGGTGCATCAGCGCCAAATGTGTCAACTAGTGAAGCTCCCGTGGCGAGGGCTCCTGCGGCGAGGGCTAGATCTTCAGAAGTCTGGAGGTTCTTTAAGGAAACACCGGATGACCGACGGACTGTGGTGTGCAACATTTGCCAAACCAGGCTCAGCAGGGGTTCCACCACTACTAGCTTAACTACCACCAGTATGCGCAGGCATATGAATGCTAAACACCCCACTCAGTGGCAACAAGCCCGTTCACCTCCGGCCGTGCACACCACTGCTCCTTCCCCTGTGTCAGCTGCTAGTCAGCCCCCTGCCTAGGACCCTGCCACAAAAACCCCATCGTCGCCTCCACGATCCTCCACAGCATCCACCAGCGTTCAGCTCTCCATACCCCAGACGCTGGAGCGGAAACGCAAATATAGTGCAACCCACCCGCACGCCCAAGCCCTTAATGTGCACATCTCCAGATTGCTTAGCCTGGAGATGCTGCCCTATAGGCTAGTAGAGACCGAGGCCTTTCGCAACCTCATGGCGGCGGCCGCCCCTCGGTATTCGGTCCCCAGCCGCCACTACTTTTCCCGATGTGCCGTCCCAGCCCTGCACCAGCACGTGTCAGACAACATCATCCGTGCCCTGACCAACGCCGTTTCTGACAAGGTCCACCTGACCACGGACACGTGGACGAGTGCTGCCGGGCAGGGCCACTATATATCGCTGACGGCACATTGGGTTAACTTGGTGGAGGCTGGGACCGAGTCTGACACTGGGGCTGCTCATATACTGCCGACGCCGAGGATTGCGGGGCCTACCTCGGTCCAGGTGTTTCAGGCCTACTATGCCTCCTCCTCCTCCCACCCCTCCTCCACCTCCTCCTCCGAACTACCATCCGTGGGCACGGCGCCATCAGTCGGTAGCTCTAGGCACAGCAGCAGTGCCGTCGCTAAGCGACAGCAGGCGGTGCTCAAACTGCTGAGCCTAGGCGACAAAAGGCACACCGCCCAAGAGCTATTACAGGGCATCACGGCGCAGACTGATCTGTGGCTGGCACCGCTGAACCTCAAGCCGGGAATGGTTGTGTGTGACAACGGCCGTAACCTGGTGGCGGCTCTGCAACTCGGCAGACTGACACATGTGCCATGCCTGGCCCATGTGTTAAATCTGATAGTTCAGCGTTTCCTCAAGACATACCCCAATCTGTCTGATTTGCTCACGAAGGTGCGCCGCATCTGTGCGCATTTCAGGAAGTCCAGCCCAGATGCTGCCACTCTCAGGGCAGCGCAGCGCCGCCTCCAACTGCCCGCTCACCGACTGTTGTGCGACGTGCCCACGAGGTGGAATTCAACACTGACCATGTTATCCAGAGTTTACCAGCAGCGCAGAGCGATTGTAGACTGCCAGATGTCAACTTCCACCAGAACTGGTAGTCAGGTCAGTCAGCTTCCTCAAGTCTACAATGAGGAGTGGACGTGGATGTCTGATATCTGTCAGGTGCTGAGTAACTTTGAGGAGTCAACACAGATGGTCAGTGGCGATGCCGCCATCATCAGCCTCACCATCCCGCTGCTTGGCCTGTTGAAAAACTCTCTGGTCAGCATGAAGTCGGAAGCTTTGCGCTCGTCACAAGAGACAGGGGAAGAATATTCCCTTGTTGATAGCCAAAGCACCCTCAGGTCTGTTTCTCAGCGCATATCGGAGGAGGTGGAGGTGGAGGAGGATGAGGAGGAAGAGGAGGAGAATGTTGGTGAGACACAAGAGGGGACCATTGTTGAGTCCTTTACTGTTCAGCGTGTATGGGCAGAAGAAGAGGAGTTGGAGGAGTTGGAGGAGGAGGAAATGGACAGTCAGGCCAGTGAGGGGAGTGAATTCTTACGCGTTGGTACTCTGGCGCATATGGCAGATTTCATGCTAGGCTGCCTATCCCGTGACCCTCGCGTTCAAAGAATTTATTCCAGCACCGATTACTGGGTGTTCACTCTCCTGGACCCACGGTACAAGCAAAATCTTTCCACTCTCATCCCTGCAGAGGAAAGGAGTGTGAGAATGCATGAATACCAGCAGGCCCTGGTGCACAAGCTGAAACAGTATTTCCCTTCTGACAGCGCTAAGTGCGTAGTTCTGCGGGACAAGTAGCGAGGGAGAGTAGGCGAGCAGGCAGCTTGTCCAGCACTGGCAAGGGTACGCTTTACAAGGCTTTTGCCAGCTTTATGTCACCCCAGCAAGACACTGTCACCTGTCCCCAGTCTCGGCAGAGTAGGGCTGATCTTTACAGAAAGATGGTGAGGGAGTACGTAGCTGACCATACCATCGTCCTAAATGATCACACAGCTCCCTACAACTACTGGGTTTCAAAGCTGGACATGTGGCACGAACTGGCGCTGTACGCCTTGGAGGTTCTTGCCTGCCCTACCGCTAGCGTCTTGTCCGAGCGGGTTTTCAGTGCAGCTGGTGGCATCATCACCGATAAGCGTACACGCCTGTCGACTGACAGCGCTGACAGGCTGACGCTTATTAAAATGAATAAAGGCTGGATTTCTCAGAATTTCCAATCTCCACCAGGTGAAGGAAGCTCAACCTGAATAATTGATCCACTCCTCCTCCTCCTCATTTTCCTCCTTCTCCTCCTCTTTGTACAGTAAAGCAGAGGAAAATGGTTTTTGACAGGGCCCACTGGCTCTTGCTATAGTACTTCATGCATTTAATTTTTCTGGAGGGCCACCTACCCGGTCCTCTGTTTGAAACAATTTTTGTGAGTGCCACATACAGGCACTCAATCTATTCCATTTTACTGCAGGGCCACCTACCTGCTCCTCTGGTTTGAAACATTTTTGGGACTGCCACATACAGGCACTCAATCTATTCCATTTTACTGGAGGGCCACCTACCTGCTCCTCTGGTTTGAAAAATTTTTGGGACTGCCACATACAGGCACTCAATCTATTCCATTTTACTGCAGGGCCACCTACCTGCTCCTCTGGTTTGAAACATTTTTGGGACTGCCACATACAGGCACTCAATCTATTCCATTTTACTGGAGGGCCACCTACCTGCTCCTCTGGTTTGAAAATTTTTTGGGACTGCCACATACAGGCACTCAATCTATTCCATTTTACTGCAGGGCCACCTACCTGCTCCTCTGGTTTGAAACATTTTTGGGACTGCCACATACAGGCACTCAATCTATTCCATTTTACTGGAGGTCCACCTACCTGCTCCTCTGGTTTGAAAAATTTTTGGGACTGCCACATACAGGCACTCAATCTATTCCATTTTACTGCAGGGCCACCTACCTGCTCCTCTGGTTTGAAACATTTTTGGGACTGCCACATACAGGCACTCAATCTATTCCATTTTACTGGAGGGCCACCTACCTGCTCCTCTGGTTTGAAACATTTTTGGGACTGCCACATACAGGCACTCAATCTATTCCATTTTACTGCAGGGCCACCTACCTGCTCCTCTGGTTTGAAACATTTTTGGGACTGCCACATACAGGCACTCAATCTATTCCATTTTACTGGAGGGCCACCTACCTGCTCCTCTGGTTTGAAAAATGTTTGGGACTGCCACATACAGGCACTATCCAAATTAAATTGTCTCCATAGCAGCCTCCACACGTTGTCTCCATTGCTACCTCCAAAAGTCGTCCATATAGCTGCCTCCATACATCGTCCCTTTATCAAACGAGGTGTGTCAGGCAGAAATTTGGGTTGTTTTCATGGATTCCACATCAAAGTTGTTAACTTTGTCGCCACCCTGCTGTGTTATCCACAAAATATACTGGCAAACTTTTACCATTTAGGGATATTATTTCAGCGCTTCTTGCGCATCTGTTTACATTCCCCTCACCCGGCATATCCTAAACTTATAAGAACGCTACTACACTTGATCTTATACAAAAGGTTCTTAGAAGTGCTGTTTGGGGAGTAGCCTAGAGACAGGGGCTTGAATTGGCGAAAGCTCGCCTGGCAGCGGAGCGCCAGCTCCATGCGCATCATGCGCTTCTTGCGCATCTGTTTACATTCCCCTCACCCGCCATATCCCAAACTTATAAGAACGCTACTACACTTAACTTGGTGCAGGCTGGGACCGAGTCTGACCCTGGGGCTGGTCATATACTGCCGACGCAGAGAATTGCGGGGCCTACCTCGGTCCAGGTCTCAAAGGCCTACTATACCTCCTCCCACCCCTCCTCCACCTCCTCCTCCTCCGAATTACCATCCGTGGGCATGGCGCCATCAGTCGGTAGCTCTAGGCACAGCAGCAGTGCCGTCGCTAAGCGACAGCAGGCGGTGCTGAAACTGCTGAGCCTAGGCGATAAAAGGCACACCGCCCAAGAGCTATTACAGGGCATTCCACATCAAAGTTGTTAACTTTGTCGCCACCCTGCTGTGTAATCCACAAAATATACTTGCAAACTTTTACCATTTAGGGATATTATTTCAGCGCTTCTTGCGCATCTGTTTACATTCCCCTCACCCGCCATATCCTAAACTTATAAGAACGCTACTACACTTGATCTTATACAAAAGGTTCTTAGAAGTGCTGTTTGGGGAGTAGCCTAGAGACAGGGGCTTGGATTGGCAAAAGCTCGCCTGGCTGCAGAGCGCCAGCTCCATCCCAAGATCCAACTAACATAGTTGCAGCACCTTTAATCTACTACTAGTTCACTGCCTCCATAATAATAATAATAATAATCTTTATTTATATAGCGCCATCATATTCCGTAGCGCTTTACAAATCATAGGAAACAAATACAAATGTATTGTAACAGAGCACAACATTTGTATGGAACAACAGGAGTGAGGTCCCTGCTCGCCAGAGCTTACGGTTTATGAAGATGATGGGGTAACACGAGGTAAAAGAATATTTAACGGTCAAGCCATTCTTCTTAGGGAATAGAACAAAATATAATAAATGGAATTGCTGTCGCTTGAACCACTCAGCCGTCATCTTATATACCAGGTCCAGGGTGAATGGGACTGCAGAGAAGTCTGGTGCCTGTTGGTTGCTGGATAACAGATGGGAGGACGACACAGGACGGGTTAGTAGAAGAGTTAAAACTTCATGCAGTTAATGAGTGTTATAGGCTTGCCTAAAGAAATGGGTTTTAAGAGCACGTTTGAAACTTTGGAGGTTAGGTATTAGTCTGATAGTCCAGGGCAGAGCATTCCATAGAATTGGTGCAGCTCTAGAGAAGTCTTGGAGACGCGAGTGGGAGGTCCGCACTAGGGTAGAGGTTAATCTAAGATCACTGGCGGATCTAAGAGCACGGGTTGGGCGATAGACTGAGATAAGAGAGGAGAGGTAGGGGGGTGCAGCATTATACAGAGCTTTATGGATGAGGGTTATTATTATTTTAAACTGTATTCGAAAGGAGACTGGCAGCCAGTGCAGCGACTGGCATGAACTGTAAGCATACATGGTCCCCTTATCAAACGAGCTGTGTCAGGCAGAATTTTGGGTTGTTTTCATGGCTTCCATGTTAACTTTGTCGCCACCCTGCTGTGTAATCCACAAAATATACTGGCAAACTTTTATCATGTACCGATATTATTTGAGCGCTTCTTGCTCACCTCCTTTGGTTCCTCTCTGACACCCATTGGTTTGAAGCCTGAGTCCAATTAGGGTATGTCGCCATGCCACTCTCTAGCCTGCTGCCGCTGCCTCTGCCTCTGCATGCCGTCCCCTATAGTGTCAGGGTCAATTATTGGATGTTTTACATGCTATCTAGCTTCATTCTGTCACTCTGTCATGGCCATGCTGTTGCCCATAATTTCGGCATAATGGTGCGATTAAGCAGCCTCAGAGGCATCCATGCATGCTGCCCCTGCTGTTTCCTGTCCATTTCCGTGGTGTTTCCATCCTTCTCTGAGGTTCCCAGGTGTTTGGCCAAGCTTCCCTGTGCAGAGCCTTGGTCCCCTTGAAAAATGCTCGAGTCTCCCATTGACTTCAATGGGGTTCGTTATTCGAGACGAGCACTCGAGCATCGGGAAAAGTTCGTCTCGAATAACGAGTACCCGAGCATTTTAGTGTTCGCTCATCTCTACTGATGACCCTTTCTTTGCAGGTTCATAAACTGTCAGTAATGGGATCTTTGAGGAAGGTAAATTTGGTGAGAAATGGGGGGATAGTATCGGCACCTTCGCACTCACGGTATACAGTGGATAGTGGATAATTCCCTACAGGGTTAAAGTCTCAGTAGGATGTAATTCTTGGCCACTGGAGAGTCTTTGATCTGGCACAGTGCAGTTTATTGTAAAGAGGCAGCACTAATGTTGCAAAATTCATAAGATTATTTATTTTATACATTTACAATATATAATATATTTATTAACTTTACTTAATAAAGGCTATCTAAAAATCTTTATTTTGTTGACAGCTGAAGGTAGACACTCCTGGTCACAGTGGTCCCTTGGCATTTGCTACATATATATAATGTTTTAATTCCTCATCATATTCAAGGTACAGAATGTGAACACGCTGAATACCCCCTACATTGTGAGTTCTGCACTTAGCTGAGAGGTGAATACAATGGTCTCCAGCCTAGGTAAGTTACAAGTTACAAGTTCAACTGACTGCTTTGATGTGAGGCTATTCCCAAAGGCATGGTCCGAATGACCTTATCAGTTTTCACATCTTAAACCCTGTACAGGGACCTGGACCTTGCATTGTGACAGGGTTACCAGGTTTCTGTCTCTCAGAGTAGGTGGCAGTGTATAGGGTAAGTCCTGAAATGCTGATTCAAAGCAACAGGGGGTCAGGTAGAGAATTATCAGAGACAAGTCAAGGTGTGGGCAGGCAGAGTTTTAGGACAGGAGTTAAGTCGTAACAAATAGGTCTTAGCACAGATTCGAAAATGAGTCAAACCAAACACTAACAAGAATCAGAGATGGAGATGAAGAACAAGGTGGGATCAGAATAAACAGCTCAGAACAGTAGACCTGGTGCATTACTAGTGATGCCAAGTGTGTCAGGGAGGTATTAGAAGTAGAAGATTTTAAGCATTTCATTTTAACGTGTAAACATTGTTATGTTTCGCATCCCATCTGCCTGGTCCTCCCGTTGCTGACCCCGGATTGGACTTGACCTTGCATCTCTGCCGCCTGCCCTGACCCTGTGCCTGAACCTGTCCACAAGACTGTCTCATGCTAAGGTACCACCGCGGGCTAGTCGCACCTGTGGAATAACTTGGCCGCACCCTGCCGCAGCAAGACCATCTCGCTTTGCGGTGGACTCTATTGAAGACCAGGTGCCACTTAGATTCCGGTCCAAGGTGTCGGTTAGTACCACCTCCCGCAGTGGTCCAGAGGATCCACTGATCCTGAATCCTGACAGTATTGTATTTGATGTTTAAAGAGAACCTGTCATGCAAAATAACCCCCCTAAACTAAATATATTTTCATAAACTGCCATTAGAGAGCATTGCCTCTATCCCTTCATTGTCCCTCTACATGCCTGTAAACCTAAGCAATGAGGTCCTAGAGCTGTATGCAAATGACCTGTGAAATGTCCAATGAAGCATTAGCATATTCAAGCTGTCCACTCTATTCATGAGTGGGAGGTACAGCCAGACCCCCAGTGCATGACTGACAGCCTGTATAATGATGTGAGGCTGTATAATGATGTGCTTCCTGGTGCTGGTGGCCACGCCCCCTGCAGCCTGTGTGTGTGTTTAGGAGAGATACAACAGCTCCAGGCAGCCATGTTACACCAGAACATGTCAGGTACATGTGTCTCTCACCTGTATATTAGGAGGATGCAGCATGTCAGCAGATGCAGCACACACACTAGCCATGCTTTACTATACATTACACACAGACATGAGCAGGGGGAGGAGAGGGGAGGGGTAACAGGGGTGACATCACTGCCTCTGACCATGTGACCAGCCTCATTTACATGATAAAGAATAGATGATTTTACAATGAATAATGTATGAAATAACTAGATAAAGGCTGGGATGGGATCCTTGTGAGCTGCTCCAACAGGTAGTAGTGACAGGACAAGTGACACAGACCTGATGACAGGTGTCCTTTAACTTCTACGGTCAGGAAGGTATAAGCTTGAGTATGGAAAGATGGTTGTTCTGTTTATTTGGGCCAAAACCCCTGTGTGAACCCATTGGCTGACCAATATCCATTTCCACAAATAGCTAATGTTCTCTGCATTGCTTCATCAGTCTGTGGTCTTGCAGGTATTTCTCTGTCCAGATTAAAGGCCTCTACATGATTCCGTTATTGTCTAGAGAGATGTTTTGGAGCTTTAAAAAGAGATAAAGACTGGTTATAAATATAATAAAATTTCTTGCAGCAACCAGAAACGTAACACTACTACTACTACTACACTACTGAGTATCGTGGTAAAAAAGCAATAGTTATTGCAATTTGCGCCATTCTTATTTACTTGCTGCAGAAGTACCGCACCATGGGGATATCTGTGAGATTGTAGTGAGGTGATAAAAGCAGTAATCCACGTTACTATCTGGAATATATCACAAGCTGCCCTTTATATATGAGGCTGAGGATGAAATGATATAAGTACCGTAATAGTAAATTGGACCCTTGTTATGGGGGAACTGGATCATGGCGTCTATTGGCTGTGCTAAGCGCTAAGTTTTTATCCATAATTCAAGACAATTACTTCTCTCCTACCAGAGGAGATAATTTCTGCATCCTACAACTTCCCATGGATAATGCATTTAATTACTACAGAAAAAACACTAGTGTAGTAAAAAAAAAACATTTGTCTGAAGATATTAAAAACACAGCCGAAAGAACAAAAACAGCCATTAAACGAAAGAATGTGATAGCGCATGTAAACACAGTATAGCCGTCATATCCACAAATTATTGTAATTGTTCATTTGTACATTTCAACAACACATCATATGGGTTATAGTAATAGTATAAAAAACATCCATTACACAGGTCGTGATTTAGACAAAATCTTTGAATCTGGAAAATATTTACCCACCAGTCGTGATGAGCTAACACATTCGGAGTTCAAGTTCGATGAGTTTGTCTTAACTTTAAAAAAAAAAGTTTGGTTTGGCCCTCGGGCTTGACCCAAACTCCTGCCCAAATCTGAACCCCATTGAATAAATCGGGGCCTAAACTCTGTGACGAAAAAAAATCTTTAATTTCAACAATGGTCACGCAATACAGCCCTCTATTTAAGGAAATTAGCCAGATTATCTCTCGCACCGCACAAGGGCACTAGACCCTATACCACTTTTCTAATGTTCACAAATGACAAATATGTATATTTATTGGAAATATTTCTGTACTTCATTGAAATGTATTTGTATTTCATGTCAAATTAAATTTTTTATGTATCTTGCACTTTTTTGATTAATTACTCTTTCACATGGTTTTTTTCTGCCCCATTGCCGCATATAGGGGTTGAGCCACACCATGGGAAATTAGTCATGATTAAGGGGGGGGGGGGTCACACCACCTGAAACGCGTAGACAGGATGTATAGACGTTTCTGCTGAATATGCACTTTGACAAATAAAGCAAGGCACAGGTTTCTGCACCAATGTTGGATCGTGGTATGTTCTTTCTTGGGCAAAAAAAAATGGCTGTAAAATAAGGGTAGAGGGCTGCAAAATGGGAGAAATAAGAGGACAGTTGCCCTGCTAAGAATGGGGTAGGGAAAGTACAGGCAGTCCCCGGGTTACATACAAGATAGGGTCCGGAGGTTTGTTCTTAAGTTGAATTTGTATGTAAGTCGAAACTGTATATTTTATAATGGAAGTTCTAGACAATTTTTTTTCTTTTGCCCCAGTGACAATTGGAGTTTCAAAATTTTTGGTGTAATTGGACCAAGAATTATCAATAAAGCTTCACTACAGACATCTTACAGCTGATCCGTGCAGTCTGGGACTATAGTAAAGCATCCAGAGAGCTTCACCAGAGATCACAGTGGGGTCCGTCTGTAACTATGGGTTGTCTGTAAGTCGGGTGTCCTTAAGTAGGGGACCGCCTGTACTCAAAATAATAGCATAAACTAATAAATAAAATAATGAAATCTATAAATACAACATTAATTAAAACGAAATAAAATGCTGTTAATGTCACTGCGCTAGAATACCGTATTAGTATTCACATGCAGTTAACTCCTTAACGACCAAGTCCCTTTTGGTTTTTACATTTTCATTTTTTACTCCCCACCTTCAAAAATCCATAACTTTTTTATTTTCCCATGTAAAGAGCTGTGTGGCAGCTTGTTTTCTGCGTAACAAATTGCTCTTCATAGGGACGGTATTTAATATTCCATGCCGAAGCGGGAAAAAAATTCCAAATGTGTTAAAATTGGTAAAAAAAAATGCATTTGTGCCATTTTCTTGTGAGCTTGGATTTTACGGCTTACACTGTGCGCCCCAAATGACATGTCTACTTTATTCTTTGGGTCAGAAAGGATTACAGGGATACCAAATTTTGTATAGTTTTTTTTATAAGGTTATTATACATTTACAAACATTAAAAACAACTGTACAAAAAAAACACAATTCTTCATTTTGCCATATTCTGGTGCTCAGATTTTTCATACTTCATTGTACGGAGCTGTGTGTGGTGTCAAATTTTGTGACTTTTGATGATGTTTTCAATACTACCATTTTTAGGACTGTATGGACCTATGATTACTGTAATTTTTTATATTTCCAAAATGGCAAAAAAGTGACATTTTTGAATTTGGCCACTATTTCCCGTCACAGGGATAAACGCTAGGGATAATCGTTACTATATTTTGATAGATCAGACATTAACCATGCTGTGAATGCATGCTTCATATAGCCATAAATGCAAACTGTCTGACACAAAGAGTAATGCAAAAATGTAATGCATCTCTATCGGTAACATAATTACGGTCTTTTTATAGTCTGGTGTCTACCACAGGGCAGATTTAAAACATCTGGCTTGGTCTGAAAGCCCAAAAGTGGGTTGGTGCTTAAGGGGTTAATTACTGGATGCTGTACATTTATTAATCACGGGGGGTTTGTTCTTAAGTTGAGTTTACATGTAAGTCAGAACTGTATATTTTATAATTGTAACCCCAGCCAAATTTTTTTTGGTCTCTGTGACAATTGGATTTTAAAAATGTTGGGATTGTGATAAGAACCAGGATTAACAATAAAGCTTCATTACAGACATCTGGGATAACTGTCCGTTTGTAACTAGGGTTACTAGGCTACATATCGTGTGGCCAGATCACGGCCCCCCTTATGTTTTGAGGCCTAAGGGGGACGCTGTCTATTACATAGATGCAAAATGTGTACCCTGTATGGGCTACATTCTGTGAGGGCCTCCACCAGTTTTGCAGACAGGGGCCCCCAACCAACCTTAATCCGGCCCTGGATACAGGTCATTGTATTTAGTTTTTATTCTGGCAAAGTTTTTCAGATCAACCTGTCTTGGGCCATAATAAAAAACAAGCTTAGACTGCATTTACACGAACGTATGTCCACCGGTACGTAGCCACATGGACATACGTCCGACGCAATGGAGAGGAGGAGGGTTGACCGCTCCCCTCTCCATAGAGATACATGGAGCACGGTGCCATAACACAGGGGGCGCTGCTTCGTACCACTCTGTGCGTCCATTGCTGGCCTATGTGGAATTATACATTCCCACAACGCCCGTGTGAAAGGGGCCTTATGCTAACATAGAAATAGGGCAGATGAACCGCATGAAACCCCAGGTTCATTGTGCATGTGTCTGACCTTATAACACCAAAATATATTGAGATGGCTGCCATGAAGTAGCAAGAGTTAAGTTTTTCCCTGACGGGCGGTGGCTAGACCCCATAGACATCAGTTGTGTGTAAACAGCCCAGTTAAGAGTCGGGCAGAAGGAAATGTTATATTAGCAGAGTATGATACTACTAATAAACTCTTTGTCTATGGCAGCGCATGATTTTCGTGTCACTATAGTAACCCAGTGCGTTGGAGACCAGACAATAATCACGTTGCTAAGCATTAGACATTCATAAAGCGGATAACAGTTATGGGGCACAAATTACCTGGATACATTCATTTCTCTACAAGTAAAGTTTAGTGCAGGAGGAGGGGTAGGTAGGTAGTGCCAGGGTGGGTATCACATACATAAAGTTACCCAGGCAAATTCTAGTAAAATGCCACACAACTTCCAATAAATGTTTTATTCCACTCTGTAACAGGCCATAAAGAAGACCATAAAGTGAGATAAAGAGTAAAAAAAAAAATTAAAAATAAATATTTAACCCCTTAAATGGCATCTCTTTGTATATATGCTACAGGACATAGAAAGACTGATATTCTTATCCATGGGATGTATCCTAAATACCTGATAAGAGCAGGTCCCAGCACCCAGTCTTTAGATATCCCTTGAACTCCATCTCAGTGTTGCCCTATTATGGATGTGGCCGAGCATGAGCGCAACTTTCCATTAAGGTCAATGGGAGAATTACATTTAGCAGAACATTTGATTTTGGCTATTTGTGGTGCCCATCTCTACACAGTGTCCAGTGTAACATCCTATGAAGCCAAAGAACAGAGGCTTCAGTACAGAGGGTCTCTGGTAACACTTCCCAGAACCTTTTTTTTTGTTTTACTTTATCATTCTTGCTTCATTGAAGTAGAATAAAACAGATAACATCCAATTTGCAGTTTATATGACACAGTTCACAATTACAGGTTATACATTGTTTGTATTTCGTATATTGTGAGAAGATGGTGATGAGATAGTGAGAACTTTCTCTTGGATGCTGTAACATATATTTCAAAGTACTATTAACTTTGATAACACTTGGTAAAGGTTATGAAAGATGTTAGAATAAGTGAAAGGTAACAGGGGAGTTGGGAGATTGGGAGAGATGGGAGGGAAAGTTGGGTAAGGTTGGGGGTGGGGGAAGAGTGGGGGACCTGGTCCGAGCTATTTGGTCATCTTGATAGTTATGTTATAGAGTGGTTTTTAATTCTTGACTATTCTGCTATGGAAAGGTATGTTGGAGACGATTTGAAAGTCATCCACGGCTCCCATGACTTTAGATATTTGTCATGTGCTTTTTTGTTCTCTGCAGTGAGTTCTTCCATTTTTTGTAAATGTAGGACTTTGTTAAACCAGTCAGTAATAGAGGGAACTTCAGTGGTCTTACACTAGGTATTAGCGTGCGAGCCGCTGTTAGCATGAAACCTATTAATGGGTATTTGCTTCTTTCTATTTGTGTGGGAAATATAGATAGTAGCAACGTTGACGGTTCATTACTAGAGATGAGCGAGTATACTCATCCGAGCTTGATGCTCGTTCGAGTATTAGTGTACTCGAAATGGCTCGTTGCTCGGACGAGTATTTCGCCTGCTCGATAACGAGCTTTCACTTAAGGAAACATAGTGAAGAGCAGTGAAGAACACAGTGAACACAGTGAACAAAGTGAACACAGGATCATTTAAGGATCATTTAAGTGAAGAACGCATTGAAGATGTTTAACACGGGTCATTCTCCTTTTTGAAGTTCCACGAATCTTCCATTGAATAAAAAAACCAAGAAACAGGACTGACTTTCTTATTTCTCAATAAAATGACACATTTTATTGCAGAGCCTTGGTCCCCTTGAAAAATGCTCGAGTCTCCCATTGACTTCAATGTGGTTTATTATTCGAAACAAGCACTCGAGCATCGGGAAAAGTTCGACTCGAGTAGCGAGCACTCGAGCATTTTAGTCCTCACTCATCTCAATTCATTACTGATCACACATCTTGTGATTTTTGTGATTATTTTACAGGCCTTTTTTCCAAAAAGGTTGAATAATGGGGCACTCCCACCATATTTGTTTCATTGTCCCTTTTGATTGGGGATGTGGGGAAAATTTTGCGTAGTTTTGCGGGGACCCAATAACACCTAGATAGTATTTTGTAATTTGTTTCTTGGGACTTTGAGGAGGTTGATATCTTATGAGTGCATTCATATGCTCTAAGCCACTCTTCTTTAGTGTGTGTTCTATTTAGCTCCTCTTCCCATGTTTTGGAGAATTGCGGAGGTAGATCAGCCCATGGAGTAGGAGATTGTAAATGGCTGAGAACATGTGAGGGGTTGGAGCAGATGAGAGACATATTTCCTCAAATGGAGATCATTTTCTGTGTAGTTTTAGTTTCATTTTGTGCTTAAAGTAGAAGTTGTACAATTGTCTGTATTCCCAATGTGTTTTTGGGGGGCAGTTGATATTCCTGTTGAGTGTGTCGTAGGGTATCAGTGAGGCGGTTTCTAGAAAGGTGATGAACCTCAAAGGCTTGTGTTGATCTCTGAATATGTTAAGATAGTTTGCATAATTTAATAGTTGAGAAGAAAGGAGACCATGGATGACAAATATCACAGTCCCAGTACCTGGATCTATTAGCGAGTGTCCCTGGTTTATCAGGTTTCATTTTCCTAAAAAAAGATCTGTTTAAAATATACTAATGAACTGCCCCTCCCAGTTCCAGCTGCACAGGAAATAACACTTGCAACTAATTTGCATATTATTGGATCTATTTTAGGAAAAGATGACCATAAAAAACCATTACAAGGCCAAACCCTCTGTAAGTGTGCAATGTAAATTAAAGGCATGAATCTGACAGTAATACCTTTAATGAATTATAAACAGTGCCCCTCTTATTTGGGTCCCATAGCATTACATGATCTCGCTCCTTGGAGGCATACCTCTTTCTGCCACCATATTCCCTTTGATTTTGACGGCTGTATTATCTTTCTGATTTTAGCAGACAGCTACATGGACTTTTGGGGCTTATTTACTAAAGGTCCCGCGGATCACGCTTTTGTCGGATTTTAGCAATTTTCAGCATTTGCGCCGCTGTGACACCTATTTAGAGGGGGATTGTGACGCACGCGATCGGATTTTGGAGAAGCGTGGCCGGCTTTCATACGACAGAAATCGAGGGTTGGGCCGTAGGACAATCCGACTGATTCGGACTGAGGGCGGGATTTAATATTCAAATTGTGTCACAACCAATGCACTTACATGCACTGGGAAGAAGAAGGTGAACTCCGGTGGACCTAAGCGGGGAAGCGACACATGCAGGAAATCCGGCGCACGATCTTTGTGAATCGCGTCTGAGTGCATTATCTTCGGACACTCCATATTTGTGGAACTCCTGTGGCCGGGTAAGTAAATGTGCCCCATTGATTCTAATATTTTTACATTTTAAGCCAACCTGTTTTGCTTAATGACCAGTAAAATTATGTTTGATGAATCCCTTCACATAAAATGTAGAAAATATTGTAATGTTTAAGGTCGTACAAAGTTAGTGGGTGAGTGGTAGAAGTTATCACCTCTTTATCTGGTTTCTTTAACTACTTATTTGTCGCAGATGAGACTTTTTTTCTCAAATGATACAAAACAAGTCTAAAAAACTAGCAGAAAAAAACCTAGAAATGGGCACAAGTATCCTGTGATGACAGGTAACTGAAGGCTGGGGTGAGATTGCTGAAATACTGTGGAGCACAGTGCCGGCACCAGGACCACGGTCCCGGCTGCCAGTCCTTATACGCTTGGTGCTTTTTTGGGGGGAGTAAATCAGCCTCTACATGCGTCATAGACACTTGTAGGAGCGTTATAGCGTCTTCTGTTTACTTAGTTAGTAGAGATAAGCAAATCATGCAAGACTAGCCTTGCTGAAGCTTCAAAAGCTTAGGTTCTGGTCCAAATCTATTTTGTACGAACCAACACGTCTCCAATTGTCTTAGAAATTCTATCTTCTATCATCTAAAATACAAATATTTCACAAAAATTCCTATCTTGTTTCATTCATATTATACAAATTATCATTTTCCTGTGTATGCTGTGCTGTGTATTGTGGATGATATGTCCTGTTATATACATATTATGCTGTACATGCAGCATAATATGTATATAATGGTGCACATCTTTTATTCTTTAGTGTGTCAGTCTGGATGCTGGGGCCCCCTGACACTATGGGTCCCATAGCAGCCTTTATGGCTGATACCACTGTAGTTACGCCCTGACAGAGTAATCAAAGCTGTATGTTATACCAAGCCGTGCACCTGTGTGAGAATTTTTTAAGCAGGTCCCATTAACATTGGAATATTTGGAAGAGGTTTTCCTCCAATGAGAACATTTCCCTACTAATACCTATTAGGTCTTCATTTCCATATACAGGCAGTCCCAAGGTAGGTTGTACAAGATAGGTTCTTTAGATTTGTTAAATTTGTATGTTAGTTGGAAAAACTATATTTTTATAATTGTAGCTCACTACAGATTTTTTTGGTCCCAGTAACAATTTTCTGCTATGATGGGAACAAGGATTATCAATAAAGCTTCATTAAAGACACCGTACAGCAGATCATTGCAGCCTGGGACTATAGTAACATCCAGAGAGCTTCACCAGAGGTCACGGTGAGCAGATGGGTCCGTCTGTAACTAGGGGTCGCCTGTACTTTATTGTAGATTTTAGCGTTCTGCTTCTACTCAATGGATGACTTAGCTGATGGGAAGATTTATTGATTCCAGCTGTGAATGGATTCCCAACACGTTGGTCAGCAGACATTTAATAATTAGGATTTACCTAATCCAACAGATAGATAAGTGAGAACACACAAAATGTCAGCACTTCAATTAAAGTAAGAGATGAAAGATTTCAAGTTTAAAACCTGGACTGCTAAAAGCATCAATTGGCTCTAATGCTGATAAAGAGGGACTTACTCCTGTCTGAACTCAGGACAATGTCATTAACCCCTCAATTTCTCTATTTATTCGGATGATTGTTACTCCCACAGTCAGTTGCAATCTTTTCATTCAATTGCATTTGCAAATATAATGAAGACATTAGCTTGATTAAAAGGGTTTTTGTGTTCTGCTCCCACAACAGAAGGAAACAAACCATACTTCTGATGATTAGCCAGGCTTCTGTCACACACTTATAATGTGGAAATGATGGATTATGACCTGACTATATACTTATGGTCTGATAGATTATATACTGATATATAGTGTACTGAGTATACTGATATGAAATCTATCTATCGATCTACAGTATATATATATATATATATATATAAATCACACAGTTCTCCCAGCACCCAGCAGGCAGAAACGGTACTTTCCCTGACCATGTGATTCTTTGCTGAGGCATGACGCGATTGGAAAACAAAGCACAGGGAAAGATATATCTCAAAATCAAGTATCTGATCAGAGATTATACAGTAGGCTGCACGTTTCTTTGCTGGAGTTCCTCTTTAAGGTGGCCATACACATTGGGGCACATTTACTTACCCGTCCCGTTGCGTCCACCGATCCGGAATGTCCGCCGAGGATTCGGAGATGCCGCAATTCACTTACAGCGTGGGCCCGATTTCTTGAATGTGTCGCTTCCCCGCTCAGGTCCGCCGGAGTTCACCATCTTCTTCCCGGTGCATGTAAGTGTTGATCTTGCTACACAATTTGAATGGTAAATTTCGCAGCTTTTCCAAATCAGTCGGTTGTCCGACGCCCACGCCCCCTGATTTGTGTGCAAGCTGGCGCCGATGCAACAAAATCCGATCGGGTGCGACACAATCCCCTGTATGATTCAGTGCAGAACCGAAATAGTCGGGAAACCCATCAGAATCGCGGTCCGCGGACCCTTAGTAAAGGTGCCGCATTACATTTGTTTCACCTGAGCTTTGGTAATACATATTTAAAGCATGTTGATGCATATTGATGCTTGACTGAACAGGCAAAACGTCGCATCACTAAGGTGGAATAAAGAAACTCGATATTTACATTTTATGGAGTGCTGCTTCACTATTGATCGACATATTTAAAGCATAGAAACCAGAAAACTGTCCATATACGCAAAATGTTAAGATCTAATGCAAAGCCAAAAAATCTGAATCAGATTTGAAACTATTTGGTGCATTTATGGAAAATATTTTACTGTTAGGCCAAGAGTGGGCCTTAAAGGGAGTATAATAACTAAGGGTCCATTCACACGCGGTATGCACATGTGTGGCACCGTATCTGCGCCGCGCCGCTATTGCCGTCTATGGGGACGTACATGTACGTCCCCACAGACGGCCATGTGAATGTGGCCTAAAAAATATTCTGACCTGTTTTGCCCTGTATGTAACCTTAATATAACTGACATGTCTATGTTTCCTGGTACTTGTCCAGAAAACATATTTAAGATTTATGAAAAGCTGCATTGTTTAGGAATAATGTAGGTCATGGTTATGCAATGCAGGAAAAAATCATAAAACATTGAAAGTTTTTATAGGTCTTTTAATTATTTTTACAGTACTCAAATCTACTATACATCTGCGCCTTGCAGTCTTGGAAGGATTACTGCCTGAGGAGGAGAACTAACCATCAAGGAGCTATAGGGACAATGGGGGAGATTTATCAGAAGTGTCTGATGTAAAACTGCTCCGGTTGCCCATGGAAGCCAAACAGATCTTAGCTTAAATTTTACAAACATATGTGGGAAAACGAAAGATGAGCTCTGATTGGTTGCCATGAGCAACTAGAACATTTCTGCTCTCAGACACTTCTGATAAATCTCCCCCAATGTATATATACAGTTGTACGACGTGTAGTATAACAAATGTATATGTCTGGCATAGAAAACTAAAGCGGCCCTAACCTAGTTTTAGAAGAAAAGGGAGAAGAATGAATCTCTTCTTTAGAATTTCCATTCTTTTATTATCCACTTCCAACATGAATTCCATGAAAAAAAAACAATTGTGAAGTGCACTGTGTGACCCTTAGTAAAGGTTTCAGCAGGGGTCTAGCTTTTCAGACAGTAACACACATGCTGAAGGCACCATGTGAAGATGTCCTTACTGGACCTGGGAGATAAATGCAGACCTGGTGTCTACTTCTAAAAATCTACGTATAATTATCCCTCGTAGCAGAAATACCTCCCGATTCTTCCAGGATTATTTTCAGCTTTACATACACATTCACAGCGTATAGAGGCTCCATTGGCATTACATCCACATGGTGTCAGTATAGATTTGTCTTAGTTGTAGCATTGTCTAGAACCTGGAGCACTTATCCTACTTAGGACAGAACACTTTTTAACCTCAAATCAGAAAAGCTGATGATAATATTAGCTGATTTCCATGGAAATCAATTGAATTCTAAAGTATGTTCAATTAATCTCTCTTCTTTTAATACAAAAACCATAAAGAAAAACATAATTTCATTTACATTACAATATTTGTCTTCATTGATATACATTCAGCGGCCACTTTATTAGGTACACCATGCTAGTAACGGGTTGGACCCCCTTTTGCCTTCAGAACTGCCTCAATTCTTCGTGGCATAGATTCAACAAGGTGCTGGAAGCATTCCTCAGAGATTTTGGTCCATATTGACATGATGGCATCACACAGTTGCCGCAGATTTGTCGGCTGCACATCCATGATGCGAATCTCCCGTTCCACCACATCCCAAAGATGCTCTATTGGATTGAGATCTGGTGACTGTGGAGGCCATTTGAGTACAGTGACCTCATTGTCATGTTCAAGAAACCAGTCTGAGATGATTCCAGCTTTATGACATGGCGCATTATCCTGCTGAAAGTAGCCATCAGATGTTGGGTACATTGTGGTCATAAAGGGATGGACATGGTCAGCAACAATACTCAGGTAGGCTGTGGCGTTGCAACGATGCTCAATTGGTACCAAGGGGCCCAAAGAGTGCCAAGAAAATATTCCCCACACCATGACACCACCACCACCAGCCTGAACCGTTGATACAAGGCAGGATGGATCCATGCTTTCATGTTGCTGACGCCAAATTCTGACCCTACCATCCGAATGTCGCAGCAGAAATCGAGACTCATCAGACCAGGCAACGTTTTTCCAATCTTCTACTGTCCAATTTCGATGAGCTTGTGCAAATTGTAGCCTCAGTTTCCTGTTCTTAGCTGAAAGGAGTGGCACCCGGTGTGGTCTTCTGCTGCTGTAGCCCATCTGCCTCAAACTTCGACGTACTGTGCGTTCAGAGATGCTCTTCTGCCTACCTTGGTTGTAACGGGTGGCGATTTGAGTCACTGTTGCCTTTCTATCAGCTCGAACCAGTCTGCCCATTCTCCTCTGACCTCTGGCATCAACAAGGCATTTCCGCCCACAGAACTGCCGCTCACTGGATGTTTTTTCTTTTTCGGACCATTCTCTGTAAACCCTAGAGATGGTTGTGCGTGAAAATCCCAGTAGATCAGCAGTTTCTGAAATACTCAGACCAGCTCTTCTGGCACCAACAACCATGCCACGTTCAAAGGCACTCAAATCACCTTTCTTCCCCATACTGATGCTCGGTTTGAACTGCAGGAGATTGTCTTGACCATGTCTACATGCCTAAATGCACTGAGTTGCCGCCATGTGATTGGCTGATTAGAAATTAAGTGTTAACGAGCAGTTGGACAGGTGTACCTAATAAAGTGGCCGGTGAGTGTACAGTTTAATGGCAGTAAAAAAAATTATACAAATCCCTGGTTTGTTCTCCACTATAGAAGTGTATGGGGGCACTAATCATATTCTGGGAATTGGCCTCCTGAGATATCTGTCTGGCAGTGTCCCTGGCGGACAATTTTATGGAGAGGCCCTCAAAAAGCTGCCAAATCTTACATATGCCACTAGTGGGGTATTTCTCATAAGGTTATTTATCATACACCGCGGGTGTATGATAGCCCCACTGACGCTCATCAAGAAGTTTCAGCCTGATAAATACCCCCTATGTCTCCTTATACTCCTATTGAATGACAGCATTCTCTTAAAGGGGTGGGTTGTGCCAAGTTAACAAGTTATCCCCTATCTACAATCTGGAATCCTGTTCAGCCAAAAAACTGGTGGAAAGTGAACAATAAATGCCCCCCATGGTCTTAAGAATTTTAGTCCAGTGTTCCCTTTTTTTCTTCTTTTCACAACCCAATGCCCTGCAGTCAGTCTTGAATGACAATGGGGTGAATTTATTAAAGGAAACCTACCACTACGGATCTGCCTATTAAGGTAGATCTGGTGGTAGGTGCATATAAGTATGTAAGGATAGCCATTTTTAGGGCTAATCCTTTACTCCCCTCTATCTTTTCTAATCTTTAATCAGAGTAATATGCTAATTTTCTAAAGAGCCTACTGGGGTGTGGAATAGCCGTAGCTGAGGCTACCCAGCGCGGCTACTCCAATGCCCCAGTAGCCACTTTGATCCTCCAACCCAGACATCATTAGCGCACAGCTACAAAAAGCTGTGCGCACTCGTCCGTGAAGCCGGTGTTCGGCGCATGCGCAGTTGCTCCGGCTTTGGAGCCGAGATCGCGCAGCCACTGGCCTGTGTTCTGTGCAGGTTATCCTTGCATACATTAGAAGCACCTACCACCGGATCTACCTTAATAGGGAAATCTGCAGTGGTAGGTTTCCTTTAAGCTTTGGCGCACTAAATGTTATCCCCACCCTCAACGTTGTGGCATGAGAAGAGGCTACGGCCTCGAAGTATATCCAGCACTCTACTGGGCAGATGGATTATTTTATGCCAGACCCATCACGGCCTACTACACACACCCCTCTATGCCCACTGAAAATTGCAATTCCTGGCTGTCCTTCAGGATTTGCAACTATCAAGGCTTGTACACCATGAGTGCACATAATCCTGTGTGAAACTGGGCAGGAGATGGTGCACCAGACCTCGCAGTCACTCCCTTAGTGCACCAAAAGAATTCTCTGTTTTTAAGCCATAGATATTCTCAAATATGTGTTTATGATGCAGAACACTTCACCTTACAAAGCCTTATGTTTTGTTCATGTGACTTGAAACCTGGGAGAGTCCCTTAAAGGACCTGATAGAGGAAATGTCCTGGAATATTTTATATGTTTTTATTATACAATGAGTACGATTTTTTTAATTGGAATTTGAATATACCTTTAAGTTTACTTGTTAATTTAATTGTAGCAGTTTAATTGGTTTCTACCAATGCCCTTCTTTTGGTAAGCACGTAATAATTGTTTTTTTTTCTGCCTCTTCCCTGAAATGGCTGCAGTTTTATTACCTGTGTTTTATGAGTAATATTCTGTTCCCGGCTCCAGTCCTGGCTGCTCTCAGTACTTCACAGTCTGAGACATTGTGACTCCCCCACTGACAGATCCTTGGTGACGGCTGCTGGGGTGATACAGTCACTGCAAGGAGTGGCTAATTTATCAATCGCAGAACACAGCGGCTCCATCTTTAGAAATTATATTTATACACAAAAGAGAATACTTTTGGAAAAAAATAAGAAAATATGTCAGAAAAAATGTTGAAATAATTCAGTGGTCCAATAAATGATAATTAAAGGGGTTCCGTAATGACATAAAAAACTCAAAAAAAAGATAGTGATTTTAAATATAGGCGATTTGGTTGGTAATCCACGGCCCAAGCCTTCTAAAGGTCCATGGCCACCCAAACCACCCACCAAATTTTATACTGAGAAGGATCTTCACCCATGAAATCCTCGTACTTCTGTTCTTGCTCTCAATACACAAATACACAAAAGCCATTTCAGGACCCTTGAAGGTCCTCCAAAGATCCTGAAACCACAGACTGAAAGCAGGCAGAAGGGAATTCCACACTTGTAGGGGCAATAATAGACCAGGGCTCATCATAGTCTTAATCTGTTCCTGTACACCGTTCATACTACAGTGATATCATGAAAGTCAAGCATTTCAGTGGAAGTACACAATGGGGATATCCTCATCTCAAACAGTTTATTAAAACAAAAGCCAACATTAGCACTGGGAACACCCCCCAAAAAGGTTAAGGTTCAATAACTTTTAATGTGGCCTTGGGCATCAATTACAGCTTGACAATAATATTTCTCTTTGTTCAAAAGTCAACTAATTGTTTGTTGAGGTGGCATCACATTCTTCTTCACATGCGCCCCTCAGGACATTGGGTTTTTGGGGTACAAAGCCTTATTCATGGCACCTCAGCTGATCCCATAAGTTTTCAATAGATTCAGGTCTGGAGAAGTCCAGGCCACTCCATCTGAGCTACTGAAGTCTCCAACAACTGTTCTCTAATGATGTGACCTCGATGAGCTGATTCATGGCCGTCCAAGTCGATGAGACTAGGCTTGTGTTTTTCATACAGAGGCACAATGACTGCATTAATGATGGTTATTCAGGTAATATGAGCGCATCAATGTACCAGTCACGTACTGTAGGGTAGTTTGGTATTGACACCTGCCCACACTGTAACACCACCACCAACAGACAGTGACAACAATGGCTGATGCATGGTGTATACCTTGATGTCTCAAACATTGTTGGTGGGCAACATTTCAGTGTGAATCAACTTTTGTCAGTTAACAGCACTGAGGCCCTGGACCTCTGTCTGGGGTAGATGCTCCCTGGACCATGTAAAACAACGATGGTGAGTTCATATTTCTGCCATCTAGCAGACAATGCTTTATTGAAAGAGCATAGTCACATTACAGTCATTTGCACAGTATTTACAAGGGTACATAAATAGGGTTATGCTGTGTCACTGCACAGACCACAATATACAATAAATTAAAATTCACACTTATTGAGAGCACACAGGAGGGGTTGAATCAGCTGCTGGGGCCTGGGGTTCCCCTTCCATCTTCTTTTCCAGGGTGTTCTTTGTCTTCTTCTGTTTCCTGGTTCCAGTGGCTTGGCTTAAAGATGCCATGGCTTCTTTCAGGCTTCCTCCAGTGGTGTGAAATCTTCCGGTCAGGCTTGCTTAGCTTCCAAGAAGGGGAAGGAGCTATGTCAATCTTCCCAGATGAGTTCCTCTCAAAGGCTTCTCTGGTTCTCTTCAGGTGAGTCAAAATCCAAGCGAGTACTAGCTCTGTGTTCTTGGAAGAAAAATACTGCACTTAATCTGCAGAAATTCTCTTTAGTAAAAAGCAAAAGTTTCATTCACTATTAAGAGAAACAAGAGTCTTTTTCTGACTTAGCATTAACAGCACACAGAGTACATACCTCAAGCATGCCATGAAAATACTACCCAAGCACATGGCTCGCTCAATGCACCTAACTAAACACACATGACATTTCAATTATGGCGACGATATAGTGAAAATTTGGGAAAGCTTGTGGGGAGAAAGCGGAGAGGGTAGGGAATTCACTGGCCCGAAGCTTTATTTAAATACAGACAAAAGAAATTTTTTCCAAAAATCCACTTCCTAGTTTGCATGATTTACACAACTTATGCGAAACCTACAATCCACTGCAAAATTCCAAGACCGGTGCAAAATGGAGGTTTTAGGTGGGAGCTGGACGGCGCTGCTGCTGGGAGTCTGTTCCTTCTGGAATAGATATACTGGTTTGGTTTTAATCCCGCATTATGTCATAAGGCTTCCTGAAGGTCATGCTTGATGTCAAGGGAGCTGTCCTACAAGGTAGCTAAAAGAGGTGTGGTCTTCCTTATCCCGTCCTGGAACACTTTGCATTTTTTCCCAAAATCATCCTAGTGGAGCTTCAATGGCTTTAAGACTACACACGCCTATACGGTGGCCTTAATTGGCCGTCTCCATAAGGAAAACTCTCCCAAACATAATCGCAAGCCTCTCACTCAGCCCAACTGGTTCCCTACGCTGTACTAAAGAGACCCAACCAGGTTGAAACAGTGCTGTGTACAGTTGGGAGTCTGTTCCTTCTGGAATAGATATACTCGTTTGGTTATAATCTCATATCATATCATAAGGCTTCCTGAAGGTCATTCCTGATGTCAAGGGAGCTGCCCTACAATGTAGATAAAAGAAGTGTGTTTTTTTTATCCCAACCTGGAAAATAGTGATGGGAATTAAGGCTCTTTTTAGTGAGCTGGCTCATTAGGCTCCACTCACTAGAGACGGCTCTTCTGGCTCCTGAACAGCTCCCTATTAAATATATAATGAGACGCAGGCCAGTCAATCACCCCATGCCACTCCACTTTTAACCCGATTGGGGCGGAGTTCAGTGAGCCATCGGCTCAAGTCGTTCGCGGACATAAGCCGGCTCCTAGAGCTGTCTCGTACGCGAAGGACACATCACTACTGGAAAACTTTGCATATTTTCCCTGGAGTTATGTGGCATTCATCATCCTATTCCACAGGGCATTGTTCACAGTGAAGCGGTCTGAAGTGTACGCTGTAGCAAATAGGACGTCCACTTTTATGACTTGTATGACTCAAGTTTCTCTGTTTCTCTGTTATAACCTGCTAGTGACACTCTGAACTCGGTGGCCACTTCCGCCTCAGAACATCCTGCTTGATGCTTTAGAACGGCGAGGTACTGTTGATCATTTGTTAGGTATTGTCTTGGTCTCATGATGTCAAAATGTGAACAGCATGATGAGGAGGACTGTTCAAATACCAATTCTAATTGAACTAGAAAATATATAATTAAGGAGTATTCCCTCAAATACAAGATTCTTAAATATACAAAACAAAATAACACATTCTCTAATTCACTGTTATTAACCAAAATACAGAATTTCACAGATATAAGTCCAACCTGTCTCTATCAATCCTGATGTACCCGATTTCAGTTGCCCAGGGATCTAACCATTTATCTTCTGACTTTAAGGTTGGGCAGGACATATTCTCTGATGTCTGATGCTGCACTGAGCTCCTCTCTGCCTCCAGCCCCCACCCTTGCATTCAAAGATGACAAAGAGACTTCCTGACGGCAAACAGGGTTAGGAGAGTAAAGCTACAAGGTACACATAAATAAGGTCTTTATCCAGGGGAGGGGGAGGGAGGCACAGAAGATCTGACAGTGTATGTTATAGGTGAGATGTAACATAGCTGAGAATGTAATTGTGTGTTATATGAATCTCATGGATATCATCATCTCTGATAAGTCTCATCTCTCTTTCTATGTGTCAGATACTAGAGAATGTTCAGAAGCTAAATGAAAGTGTATATAAACCTGTACCCTGATAATCTAACCACATTTTCAGCTCACAGAACTAGAGGAATCATGAAGTGTCTGCTTAGAGAGTTCCCGCCCACACTCTGGAATCTTACACTGACCATCACTGAGTGATAGGAGCTAAAACAGCTATAAAATTGAGTCAAATTGTAAAGTAAGGGGTTAAAAATTATCTTTATTGTATAAACATCACTAGGGGTTTTAAATTTGAGAATTTTCTCTCATGGGCAAACCCCTTTTGAGTTGTTCATGAATCAAACACCTATTGTAAATTTTGTTAAGCTCCTTTTTGCAGAACACCACTTGGCACTTACCCTTACATCACAAGTAAAGTCCTGAGATCCGAGAAGGCCACTGATTGGCCAAAGCTAATTTCTCTGCAACAGGACATTATTTCGGCTTATATTTTTTTAATGGTTGCCGTTCTCCAGAGCAAAAATATAACAAGCTATGGGAATTACATTTTGTTGATGGGACTTATTCTGACATATTTCTCAGAAGGTAGGGAACAATTTTTTATCTATTTATCTATTAAGGGCTAATGGACCTATGTCTTTTTTCAGCCTTTTCTACTATCAGGGCATAGTCCAGGTTTCAGTAGGCCCCTAGGCTGCAGAGCCACAGTGGGCCCCTTTGCAGTGAACTCACATGGCAGCATTAAAAATTCTGAAACTATTACAGTCTCGTGTTCCCTAAAATATTCATTAGTTTATCATCCGAAACAGCCCCCTCATGGTTGTTTTACATACTGCCCCCTCATGGTTATTTTATATATAGCCCCCTTATATAAAACCTCCTTTACCCCGCTATGGATTCATTAGATACAGCCCCCCTCATCCCCATGGATTTCATATGTACAGCCTTATGCGGGCCCCACCAGGAGCCCTGGGCCCGGCACTTGCCCGGGTATGCCCAGTGCTGGTACCGGCTCTGTCTACTATGATACTTTACACCCCTTTCTTAAATTAGGAGCCCATGATATCTTCCATAACAGACACTAATGGAGTCCAAAAGACCCTACTGTCGATTAAAGGGTTTGCTGGGCTTTTATTATAGTATCCATTAATTTATTTATTTTTTGCATGAACCATCGGGTGCAAAGATGAACTTTGCCTTACAAACAATTAGAAACCCAAATCTATTCATTGGTCTACGAATAGATCAATGAACTTTGAAATAAATAAGATCTTAAGACTCCATCACAGAGAGGTGATAAGAAGCAGGGGTCAAAAGTGTGAGGTGCTTCAAACAGGGTGTAAGTGTTGACCTATTTAGTAAATCAGTCACCCGGTAAGGATGTGAAGAGACGCCTGTGATAAGAGAAGTCTTGTTATCACACTATAAGACCATGTCTAGAACCTACACACGTACATCAGACAAGAGCACAGATTAAATATAATAGACGGTAATGGAGATAATCAGTGTATATTCAGTAGTCACTGTGTCACCGACACCTCACTCACAGAGCGCGGCATGTGAATGACTACAATAACATTTAGCTTATGCTGTGACCTAATTTGTGTCTCATTAAACTAAGTGCTCCATGAATATAGAATAGAAATTAACCAATTGCTGATTCAATGCCTCTCGGCTAAAGTGTATCACGGAAAGCCATTGGATCATTACCGCATTTGTCATGTTCGGGGAAATATCTTAACCCCTTCCTGCTGCAGGATGCTTAACTAGATATGTTGTGGGGCCTCACATGTACTATCCCAAAGGCTCACACTACACAATCAAACAAGGGCCAACTCATGGAGGGTACTGACCCAATATCCCAGGTATTTAAGAGCTGATAATGCTGAGATCCCAACCCCCATAAATAATAGACCTCTCCATGTAGAATGTATCATATGGGAGCTGATAAGTCTACATTCACTTGAATTTTTTGGATTAATACGGCATATACACTAGGAAAGCTCTCGTATCCATTGACTAAACTGGCCGAGGGGGCATCCGTTTTACCTTCTTCTGCAAAGTATACATCATATCCACTGGATGGAAAAACACAGCAAGCTATTTGTTTACACCCTGCTCCCTCCTGCTGAACTACATATAAGCTCAGCAGAGGCCATAATAACCTATTGCAGATGGATGCGACTGTATTGCATCCATCCCTGGCCTTGACTAAGCGTATGCTCTGGGAGGTCCCCAGTGATGTAACTGTCCATATAAGTTACACCCAGAACATTGGTAAAAGCCAATTTTGACCCCTCCTCTGATTTTCAAGGGGGAGGAGACAAAAAATGAGCATACAGAGGGATAGGCAACTACCCTCCATCGTAAGGATACGTTGGGAATAAAGGAGGATTTCCAGTGGAAATAGATGAAATCCTTGAATAAGCATATAGAGCTGCTGACAGGAGGCAGATTGGAACTATTTTGGTTTGTAAAGATCCATCCAGCGGGCCATTACACATTTACTGGACACATTCAATTAACATCATCCCGTTCCTCCAATTTCCTGCAGAACCAGCAGACCATGGGGCAGAGTTATCAAGCTGTCAGAATATTCTTACTTGCCCATTACAGCACAGCTTTCATTTTACCAGTGCTCATGAATATTTAAGAATATTCTGACTTTTAGACACCTTGATAAATCAGCCCCCATATCTTATGTGGCGAGACCTCATGCCTCCCTCATCATGGGGGATGTCAGAGTAGGGAAGAGCACTTACTCATGCATCCAGGCACCATAACTGTGGTAAACTGAAGTGTCACCAGAGCTCCTCTGTGCTGTAGCTTTTACGGGCTATTATGTCTCGCCTTCAACTGCTCCCACAGGACTTTCCCCCTCCCTTTGCCTGATGTAATTCCCAGCTCAGGTCCGCCGGAGTTCACCTTCTTCTTCCCGGTGTATGTAAGTGCATGGCTTGCTACACAATTGTCCGAATCCGTCGGATTGTCCGACGGCCACACCCCCGATTTGTGTTGCATGAAAGCCGGCGCGATTGTGCCAAAATCTGATTGTGTGCACCAAAAACCTCTTTTAAATCCCTGTCCCAGCAGAGCAAAATGGAAATCGACGAAAGTGCAGTCCACGGGCCCTTAGTAAATGAGCCCCAATGTTTTGCTCCTACTTTTCTGCATTTGGCTGGTCTGCAGAGAAGCTTAATACAGGGAGAAAAGAGCACAGCAGTGTGAGAAAATGTCCAATTGAAGAAGTAAAAGCTTGAAATATATTACTTGTACTGTATGATAGCCGTGTTGCTATTCACAATATGCTATTCACATAAATCCCCTTTTACTTTTTCAGGTTAAATGTAATGTTATCACACAATGCAGAATACAATGAGAGGAATTTATCATAGGGTTTTTTGTCTATGTTTGTCGTTGTTTTGGTGCAGTTGTGGTAAAAAAAAAGGTGTTTTGTGACTTTCCATTGCGCTAAATGGACAAAGGACAGTGAAAATTCACTTTAAAATAAACCCTGCTTGTGCCAAATTCATTATGTGTTTAAAGGAAACCTACCATTTCAAATGGTAGGTTTAAGCTATAAACACCGAGCACCAGCTCAGGGTGAGCTGGTGCCGGTGCTTAGTTTCGTTAGTGTTAAAACCGAAGTGGGAAAATTTATTAGGGCCCGGGGTTGGATTTCAATTAGGCACAGTCTGCCATTTCCTTTTTTATTTTACGTTTATTTTTTTCATAACTCAGCGTCATCTCATCTGGCATAGTAGTGTGCTTTAATACTTGGCTAGAAAATAGCCATAGGAGAATCCAAACGGCTTAATTACGCCTACAGTAGCGTTATATATATTTGATTTCTGGTTGATCTGCTGGTGGCTGTAGTTGTTGCAGTGCATCTACTAGCAAATTGTGAGCAATTTGGAGTGAGACTTGCGACCACTGTGTTTTGCGCTTAGTGACGCACATATCCATCGCAAAGACCGAACTGGGAAAATTTATTAGGGCCCGTGGTTTGGATTTCAATTAGGCACAGTCTGCCATTATCTTTTTTATTTTACGTTTATTTTTTTCATAACTCAGCGTCATCTCATCTGGCATAGTAGTGTGCTTTAATACTTGGCTCAATCTATTCCATTTTTATGGAGGGCCACCTACCTGCTCCTCTGGTTTGAAAACTTTTTTGGACTGCCACATACAGGCACTCAATCTATTCCATTTTTATGGAGGGCCACCTACCTGCTCCTCTGGTTTGAAAACTTTTTTGGACTGCCACATACAGGCACTCAATCTATTCCATTTTTATGGAGGGCCACCTACCTGCTCCTCTGGTTTGAAAACTTTTTTGGACTGCCACATACAGGCACTCAATCTATTCCATTTTTATGGAGGGCCACCTACCTGCTCCTCTGGTTTGAAAACTTTTTTGGACTGCCACTTACATGCACTCAATCTATTCCATTTTTCTGGAGGGCCACCTACCTGCTCCTCTGGTTTGAAAACTTTTTTGGACTGCCACATACAGGCACTCAATCTATTCCATTTTTCTGGAGGGCCACCTACCTGCTCCTCTGGTTTGAAAACTTTTTTGGACTGCCACATACAGGCACTCAATCTATTCCATTTTTCTGGAGGGCCACCTACCTGCTCCTCTGGTTTGAAAACTTTTTTGGACTGCCACATACAGGCACTCAATCTATTCCATTTTTATGGAGGGCCACCTACCTGCTCCTCTGGTTTGAAAACTTTTTTGGACTGCCACATACAGGCACTCAATCTATTCCATTTTTCTGGAGGGCCACCTACCTGCTCCTCTGGTTTGAAAACTTTTTTGGACTGCCACATACAGGCACTCAATCTATTCCATTTTTATGGAGGGCCACCTACCTGCTCCTCTGGTTTGAAAACTTTTTTGGACTGCCACATACAGGCACTCAATCTATTCCATTTTTCTGGAGGGCCACCTACCTGCTCCTCTGGTTTGAAAACTTTTTTGGACTGCCACATACAGGCACTCAATCTATTCCATTTTTATGGAGGGCCACCTACCTGCTCCTCTGGTTTGAAAACTTTTTTGGACTGCCACATACAGGCACTCAATCTATTCCATTTTTCTGGAGGGCCACCTACCTGCTCCTCTGGTTTGAAAACTTTTTTGGACTGCCACATACAGGCACTCAATCTATTCCATTTTTATGGAGGGCCACCTACCTGCTCCTCTGGTTTGAAAACTTTTTTGGACTGCCACATACAGGCACTCAATCTATTCCATTTTTCTGGAGGGCCACCTACCTGCTCCTCTGGTTTGAAAACTTTTTTGGACTGCCACATACAGGCACTCAATCTATTCCATTTTTATGGAGGGCCACCTACCTGCTCCTCTGGTTTGAAAACTTTTTTGGACTGCCACATACAGGCACTCAATCTATTCCATTTTTCTGGAGGGCCACCTACCTGCTCCTCTGGTTTGAAAACTTTTTTGGACTGCCACATACAGGCACTCAATCTATTCCATTTTTCTGGAGGGCCACCTACCTGCTCCTCTGGTTTGAAAACTTTTTTGGACTGCCACATACAGGCACTATCCAAATTGAATTGTCTCCATAGCAGCCTCCACACGTTGTCTCCATTGCTACCTCCAAAAGTCGTCCATATAGCTGCCTCTATACATCGTCCCTTTATCAAACGAGGTGTGTCAGGCCGAAATTTGGGTTGTTTTCATGGATTCCACATCAAAGTTGTTAACTTTGTCGCCACCCTACTGTGTTATCCACAAAATACACTGGCAAACTTTTACTATTTACGGATATTATTTCAGCGCTTCTTGCGCATCTGTTTACATTCCCCTCACCCGCCATATCCTAAACTTATAAGAACGCTACTACACTTGATCTTATACAAAAGGTTCTTAGAAGTGCTGTTTGGGGAGTAGCCTAGAGATAGGGGCTTGGATTGGCGAAAGCTCGCCTGGCAGCGGAGCGCCAGCTCCATGCCAAGAACCAACTAACATAGTTTTAACTGCAGCACCTTTAATCTACTACTAGTTCACTGCCTCCATACATGGCCGCCTTATCAAACGTGCTGTGTCAGGCAGAATTTTGGGTTGTTTTCATGGCTTCCACAACAAACTTGTTAACTTTGTCGCCACCCTGCTGTGTAATCCTCAAAATATACTGGCAAACTTTTACCATTTACGGATATTATTTCAGCGCTTCTTGCGCATCTGTTTACATTCCCCTCACCCGCCATATTCCAAACTTATAAGAACGCTACTACACTTAACTTGGTGCAGGCTGGGACCGAGTCTGACCCTGGGGCTGGTCATATACTGCCGACGCAGAGGATTGCGGGGCCTACCTCGGTCCAGGTGTTTCAGGCCTACTATGCCTCCTCCTCCTCCCACCCCTCCTCCACCTCCTCCTCCTCCTCCGAATTACCATCCGTGGGCATGGCGCCATCAGTCGGTAGCTCTAGGCACAGCAGCAGTGCCGTCGCTAAGCGACAGCAGGCGGTGCTCAAACTGCTGAGCCTAGGTGATAAAAGGCACACCGCCCAAGAGCTATTACAGGGCATTCCGCATCAAACTTGTTAACTTTGTCGCCACCGTGCTGTGTAAGCCACAAAATATACTGGAAAACTTTTTTCATTTACGGATATTATTTCAGCGCTTCTTGCGCAGATGTTTACATTCCCCTCACCCGCCATATCCCAAACTTATAAGAACGCTACTACACTTGATCTTATACAAAAGGTTCTTAGAAGTGCTGTTTGGGGAGTAGCCTAGAGACAGGGGCTTGCATTGGCAAAAGCTCGCCTGGCAGCGGAGCGCCAGCTCCATGCCAAGATCCAACTAACATAGTTTTAACTGCAGCACCTTTAATCTACTACTAGTTCACTGCCTCCATACATGGTCCCCTTATCAAACGAGCTGTGTCAGGCAGAATTTTGGATTGTTTTCATGGCTTCCATGTTAACTTTGTCGCCACCCTGCTGTGTAATCCACAAAATATACTGGCAAACTTTTATCATGTACCGATATTATTTGAGCGCTTCTTGCTCACCTCCTTTGGTTCCTCTCTGCCACCCATTGGTTTGAAGCCTGAGTCCATTTAGGGTATGTTGCCATGCCACTCTCTAGCCTGCCGCTGCTGCCGCTGCCTCTGCATGCCGTCCCCTGTAGTGTCAGGGTCAATTATTGGATGTTTTAGATGCTATCTAGCCTCATTCGGTCACTCTGTCATGGCCATGCTGTTGCCCATACTTTTGGCATAATGGTGCGATTAAGCAGCCTCAGAGGCATCCATGCATGCTGCCCCTGCTGTTTCCTGTCCATTTCCGTGGTGTTTCCATCCTTTTCTGAGGTTCCCAGGTGTTTGGCCAAGCTTCCCTGTGCAGAGCCTTGGTCCCCTTGAAAAATGCTCGAGTCTCCCATTGACTTCAATGGGGCTCGTTACTCGAAACGAGCACTCGAGCATCGGGAAAAGTTCGTCTCGAATAACGAGTACCCGAGCATTTTAGTGCTCGCTCATCTCTAATGGCAACCGATCGTCGCTCCCAATGACGTCCTGGGGAGTGACGATTGGAACAACGATGGTGGCGCCCACGCAGTGCCGGCTTTTAAATGCCGCTGGTGGCATCAGAACGGTTGGTGCTAGCACCAATTGTGAGTATTAGCGATGAGTGCTGCAATATGCAGCAAACCCCACCTCTGTATGAAGAGGGCTCACAGAGTAATTTATAATTTAAATATGGTTATATATCTATATCTATCTACAGAAAGAAAACATCTGTAATAATGATGCTGTTTTTAGCAGGAATCAGTTTGGGGTCAATTACATAAAACCTATACAACATGTTTAATAGTGCTCTTGATAGAACAGAAGTGGAGCAAAGAGGCTTCTCTTGTGAGCTCCCCCTAGACAAGTGCTCTTCATGTGATCATACATTACAGTGAGCGTGGGAAGATGCTTCTAGGGAGACCTATATGTATAGGAGCAGAAGAGCAGTGACAATGGATCCGGCTCTCAAGGATCATACATTCAGCGATGCTTTGTGTGGAATGTTATAGGAAAACTGTAAGGAAGTGAAGAATCTCCTCTGTTGCCCACTTAACCTCCCATCCCTAACCTTGACCTACATATACAGTGAAGCTGGCAATACAAAGGTGTGTTTAGGTAGAATACAACATTCCAGCACAACAACCTCAGCACCTGATATAGAGGAGTCCGAACCCCAGAAGAGATCAAGACAATGACTCCCCTTCTATGCCATACAGTTTATATACATGCACTGCCTGTCACCAAGGAATAGAGCTTTTTTTTTCAATTCAATTAATTTCATTTTGCCTTTTTTTCCTTACATAATTAACATACATTTTCTATATGTTCAAGACAGTATACAAACGTGCGTATTATAAAATGAGAGGCTTTCACAATTAACATCTCGTTGAGAAGAGAATGTGCTCAACATATCATCTTTATCCCAAGTCAGTATATCTTAAACATCCAAATATAATACAAACCCCGAATCCAAAGTAGAAACCAACCCCATTCTGCCAAGGGGGGGGGGGGGGGGGGGGGAGAGGGAATTAAAAAAAAAAAAAAAAGGAAACACTTTATTAATATCTTTTTCCAAACTAACATATTTCTATATCCAAGTCCATGCAATCAATATTTTCGCAACCAAGGATAGGTTACAGATTGATATTTTTTGTAATCTTGATATCTTTTGTATTCCCTCATTCATAAGGTCATTGATCACTGAGACCTCGAAGGAGCATGGTAACACAATATATATGGACTTTTTATAAGCATCCAATACCTGCATGTAGTGAAAAACAAACCTATAAAAAATAGAGGAATAGAGCTTTAAAAGTAAAAAAAATTATGTTATTTAGAGATTTTAAGATGATTTATTAAAAGCATCACACATGTCACTTGCTATATTTTTTCCGGCAACTAAACCCAATAAAAGACTGACACTAATTGACTAATTGGGGCATATTTATCAGGACCAGTGACGTGGCGCAGAAATACAAGCAGAAATACAAGCAAGCTTATTGCTAGCACTTGCAATTATTTGCCCCAATCCGCCACCTTCACCCCAGTGAGGCGTGAAGGGGGCGTAGCCGGTCGACCGTTCCTATTCCCGCGCCAGCGCACTGCTCGGCCTGCCCGATACATGTAGAGGTGGAAGCCTTCTGATTGATAGCGCTGTGAAAATGTAGTGGCAGGAAAATCACGAGTGCCGGCGTATGATAAATATCCCCCACTATGATTATTTGTAGCAGTTACCACTTATATCATTACTTCTATGTAGCTCAGACCACTGACCCATCATTACATCACTACTGACAACAGATGATGTCACAGCTTATCTCCTCCCCCTCCCTGTACAATGACCCCTATATAGATAACACTGACCCATCATTACATCACTACTGACAATAGATGATGTCACAGCTTATCTCCTCCCCTGTCCTGTACAATGACCTCTATATAGATAACACTGACCCATCATTACATCACTACTGACAACAGATGATGTCACAGCTTATCTCCTCCCCCTCCCTGTACAATGCCCTCTATATAGACAACACTGACCCATCATTACATCACTACTGACAATAGATGATGTCACAGCTTATCTCCTCCCCCTCCTTGTACAATGTCCTCTATATAGATAACAGCACAGATCCGTCATTACATCACTACTGACAATAGATGATGTCACAGCTTATCTCCTCCCCCTCCCTGTACAATGACCTCTATATAGATAACACTGACCCATCATTACATCACTACTGACAATAGATGATGTCACAGCTTATCTCCTCCCCCTCCCTGGACAATGACCTCTATATAGGTAACACTGACCCATCATTACATCACTACTGACAATAGATGATGTCACAGATTATCTTCTCCCCCTCCCTGTACAATGACCTCTATATAGATAATACTGACTCATCATTACATCACTACTGGCAATAGATGATGTCACAGCTTATCTCCTCCCTTTCCTGTACCTCTATATAACCTCTCTGACAATTGATGATATCACAGTTATACTACCCCTGTAAAGTGATATTTAGATAAAATGTTTAATATCTAAGTGGTAATGCATGTATAGGAAATCTACCATCAAAATCCATCATGATAAACCAGGGACACTTACTCATAGATCCAGACACAGTGACTGTGCTAATCCTTTTATATTTGTTATCCATGGCCCCCTTCCTTCTTAAAGCAACTTTTAAAATTATACTAATAAGTGTCTCCAGATCCCATCCGTGATGTTATTTCACTCCCTGTTACTATGATCAGAACAAGGGCGGAGGGAGAGAGTATCGGGAGGGTAACACTTGTTCTGCTCATTGTAACAGCCTGTCAATCTGCAGCACAGTGGGGCACTGGTAAGACCCACAAGAGCCCCTTAGGTTAATTAGCATAATATTAAAAGCTGATTTTAGAAGGAAGTAGGCCATGGATAACCAATATTAGAAGATTTTCACAGTCACAGAGCCTGGATCTATGAGTAAGTGTCCCTGGTTTATCATGATGGATTTTAGTGGTAGATTTTCTTTACGCTACAGCACATAGGGATTAAAAATATATCCCTCCAGAAATCTGTAATGTTAATAAATTAATCTTTTTTACTGATCTTCAGGAAATAGAATAAATCCCTCAGCCACACAGTTACAATCTTTTTCCGTGAGATATTAGCAATGAATCAAATTAAAGTTTATAGTTTACAAGGGAAAAAAATATGAGGACCTATTTAAAGTGTAAAAAGAGAATGTGTAATGACCGTCCCGCCAGATTTCTGGTATTTTCTGTTTCCCTGGTGCTTTCTGTAAAACATTTTGGACTTTTTGATGGAATTTGTGAAATTAGATCAAGCCTAGGACAAAAAATATTTTGGCGGGTCTAGCTAAATTGTGACACACACAACTAGAAACAGACCTGGTATTTGAGATTACATAGGACCATTTGTATGGTGTATATTTATAATATGTTTGTGTGTTTAGTTGAGCCTGGTACTACATTTTAGACTCATCCAGAAGAGTTGGCAGACCACAATGAGTGGATATCAGAGGTAGCTTTTGCCATGTCCCTGCCAATGCAGACATTACGAAATATTGCTCTTGTTAGATTGGTATCCGTCAATAAAGCCTGATCCCCTCTGTGCGCCATCCACTGTCTATAACTGGTAATGCAGCTGCATGTTATCTGCCTGGGAAGGGAGGGTATACTTAGTAACCAATGATGAGTGTTGTTTTTTGCTCTGTCAATCCATTTTGCCCTGGGGTTTCCGATTGGTTGGATACTTTGAGTTCTCCTCAGAGTGGGAGGTGATATACAGACCAAAAGTTTGGGCACCTTCTCATTCAAAGACTATAAAAATTGTAGATTCACACCTAAGGCATTAAAACTATGAATTAACACATGTAGAATTATATACTTAAAGGGGTCGTCCAAGTTTTCAAAAAAAACTATATGTGGCTGACTAAAACAATAAAGCTGTACTTACCTCCCGGTGCCCTCCCATATCCAGCGCTGCTATCGCTCCGGTCCGGGCGCCATGTAAACAAACATGGCCGCCGGAGCAGCGCTGGACTCAGTTCCGGCCGGACCCGACAACCTTCCGGCCCCCATACACAATGCTGTGTATAGGGACGGATAGGTGTACCCGGCCACGGCCGGCCGGAAGCTGAGTCCAGCGCTGCTCCGGCGGCCATGTTTGTTTACATGGCGCCCGGACCAGAGCGACAGCAGCGCTGGATACCGGAGGGCACCGGAGGTAAGTACATCTTTATTATTTTAGGCAGCCTGCTCCCGGCCACATATATATATATTTTTTTTTTAACTCGGACAACCCCTTTAATAAATTTGTGAAACAACTGAAAATATGTCTTATATTCTAGGTTATTCAAAGAAGCCACCTTTAGTTTTGAGTTTTCTGCACATTCTTGGCATTCTTTTGATGAGCTGCAAGAGGTAGTCACCTGAAATGGTCTTCCAACAGTCTTGAAGGAGTTCCCAGAGATGCTTAAAACTTGTTGGCCCTTTTGCCTTCACACTGCGGTCCAGCTCACCCCAAACCATCTCTCTTGGGTTCAGATCTGGTGACGGTGGAGGCCAGGTCATCCGACGTAGCACCTCATCACTCTTCTTCTTAGTCAATAGTCCTTACACAGCCTGGAGGTGTGTTTGGGTCATTGTCCTGTTAAATGATGGTCCAACTAAACGCAAACCGGATGGAATAGCATGCTGCTGCAAGATGCTGTGGTAACCATGCTGGTTCAGTATATACATGTATGCATGTACAGTCCATTCATTCACCTGTTCTGCGTCACACAAAGACACGGTGGTTGAAACCAAAGTTCTAAAATTTGGACTCATCAGACCAAAGCACAGATTTCCACTAGTCTAATGTCCATTCCTTGCGTTCTTTATCCCAAACAAGTCTCTTCTGCATGTTTCATGTCCTTAGCAGTGGTTTCCTAGTAGCTATTTTACCGTGAAGGCTGTTGCACACAGTCTACTCTTACCAGTTGTTCTGTCTGCTGCTAGAACTCTAGCTGTGTATCCCCCTGACTTCTGCACAACACAACTAATGGTCCCAACCCCATTTATAAGGCAAGAAATTCCACTGGCAGGGCACGTGAAAACCTTTTCTGGTGACTGAAATTCATAAAGAGCAAATGTCAAAAGCAGTAATCAAAGCAAAAGGTGGCTATTTTGAAGAACCTAGAATATAAGATATATTTTCAGTTGTTTCACATTTTTTTGTTAAGTATAAAATTTCACATGTGTTAATTCATTATTTCTATGCCTTCAGTGTGAATCTACATTCATGAAAATAGAGAAAACTTTAAATGAGAAGGTGAGGCTTATATACTAAGGGTCCGCGGATCGCACTTCCATCCTTCCAGCGGTTTCGGGGATCGCGTCACTGGGGCAGGTATTTAGCAGACGATTGTGTCGCACATGTTCGGTTTTTGGCACAATTGCGCCTGTTTTGAAACGCAAATCCGGTAGTTGGGTGTCGGACGATCTGACGGATTCATGCAAACTGCGGGATTTAACTTAAAAATTGTGTCGCAAGACATGCACTTACATACACTGGGAGGAAGATGGTGAACTCCTGATCTTAGTGATCCTTGCTACAGGGCACATGACCTACTGCAGGTGTCTTACTAGAGGCCTGCAGTTATAGCTACCTATGGAGCTTGCTTCAATTGCTGCTGAAGCAGCTTCTACCTTCTCCAGCCCCAAGTTCCTAGATCTGTGCTGTGAGCTTTCTTTTCCAGACTGCATCCAACCAGCTACCTCAGACCTAGGCAAATAGGACCTCTATCTAAGCCTGTTATTATTGGTGCGTTAAAATCTTGGAATAAAGGAACTGTAAGCTGATGCTCTACATCTTGTCTCCACATTTGATCCCTGGCTACCACTAACATCACAGGCCCCACTCTACCATTTACCCGGGACTCCCAACACACACATACTCTGGGAGTACCCCAGGGGGAAACCTCCATCATATAGCAGCCTTTTACTCTTCTTGAAATGTTGTGCTGGCCCTGCCCGGTGTGGTCGAGGTCTCTACCACCTGGACCAAGCAACAATGACAAGTCAAGAGATAGGCAGCCCCTAGTGGGAGGACATTGCACATTTTTTACCATACACTGTGAATGTTAAAACCACTTTATAGTAGTGACATAGTTCTAGTATATGATATAACTTTTTATCAATAGGGTCCAGCCACTGAGCAGTCGAAGCATAAAGTCTCCTGGTAGGTACTGATCTCAGTGTTTATGGTTTGTGTGAATCAGTCCAAGGCTGTGGAGAACCTACATAACTAGCAGGAAGCTACAGAGGTGGGAAAAAAAAGAATAGGTTACTGTCCTCACAAGTCCATATGACATTTGCTGAGATTACCAAATAGCCAGTCTAATCCTCACACACGGAATATGAACAAAAATAAACTAAATATCTCAGGGTTTGTTGATGATGTTCTGGAAATCATCTATCCTGGAAAAAGTCACAACGTCTATGAATACTTGGGAAAAAATTATTTTACAGGCTGACGAGTAGAGAGTCAATGCCAGGAGGCCACAGATAAAGATCTAAGAGTAGAAAAAATAGTCTTGTGGGGTTGAAGGCACAACAACGTTAGACACATGCTAGAAAACCAGATGACTTGACATCTGTCTGGTCTTGTGTCTACTGGAATTTTACTGCATCCTTACTCACTGGTTGGGATTGTTAGTAATATTGTGCAATGTGTCCATTTTATTTTTGTAAATGGGGTTGTCTGGTTGAAAGGACCAGGGAATTCTGACTTTATAAAATGTGTGAGGTAGGGATGGTCTCTTGTATAGTATATAGTATAAAAAATTTATACAGGTGTTGATGCTTATGCCTTGTGTCACCTCACACCCATCATAATACTGAAAAACCCCTTTGGGCAGGGGTGGCCAAATAGAGAAAAGTGTACTTATAATGCTCCAGGCTCCCAATTTTCACATCAAAGGGTAATTACAGTCTTTGGCACCTGTTCCTGTTCAAAAGTAGAAAGTCAAGAGACCTGCATCTGTGGCCCCAGTGGACCATCGAATGATGAGGAAATGTCGTTCCTTTGCTTGAGTTGGCTAAAGTGGGTTCTGTTGGCTAACTAACAAGTAGCAATATGTAGAAAATTGAGACAGAGCAGGTCAAGTACACTTTGTTTTTTTTTTTTTGTAAACCTTGGCCTCAAAAGGGGGTTTCCAAATTTCCTGGATATTGTCTCAAACATGACTGAACTGCCATTTGCCTAGATCATTTAGTTCTTCTTGGATATTACTCCTGGTCTCTGCATTACTACACCGGACCTTGCTCCCCACTCACTTGTTTCCTTGCGGTTACATGTAGTACTACACCTGACCTTGCTTCCCGCTCACTTGTTTCCTTGCGGTTACATGTAGTAGTACACCTGACCTTGCTCCCCGCTCACTTGTTTCCTTGCGGTTACATGTAGTACTACACCTGACCTTGCTTCCCGCTCACTTGTTTCCTTGTGGTTACATGTAGTACTACACCTGACCTTGCTTCCCGCTCACTTGTTTCCTTGCAGTTACTTGTAATACTACACCTGACCTTGCTCCCCGCTCACTTGTTTCCTTGCGGTTACATGTAGTAGTACACCTGACCTTGCTCCCCGCTCACTTGTTTCCTTGTGGTTACATGTAGTACTACACCTGACCTTGCTTCCCGCTCACTTGTTTCCTTGCGGTTACATATAGTACTACACCTGACCTTGCTCCCCGCTCACTTGTTTCCTTGCGGTTACATGTAGTACTACACCTGACCTTGCTCCCCGCTTACTTGTTTCTTTGCGGTTACATGTAGTACTACACCTGTCCATGGCCCCCGCTCACTTGTTTCCTTGCAGTTACATGTAGTACTACACCTGACCATGCTCCCCGCTCACTTGTTTCCTTGTGGTTACATGTAGTACTACACCTACTACTAGGTTTCTTTTCCTGTCTATGTGCCTTATGTTGATGATCCCCTTCTTGAGCAATCAAAGCTGCTTGTTTGGCATCCTATATGCCACTTAGGTTATCTACTGTCAAGTGGACGTTTTTGTGCTGGCACCGCCCACCTGACAGAGAAAGCCTAGTTACCCAAAACTAACAGCGCTGATAGCTAGAGAGCAGTGAAGACTATTGAATCAACTCCTCTAATTTATGAAACAATGGGGCAGATTTACTTACCCGGTCCATTCGCGATCCAGCGGCGCATTCTCTGCGCTGGATTCGGGTCCGGCCGGGATTTAATAAGGTAGTTCCTCCGCCGTCCACCAGGTGGCGCTGCTGCGCTGAAAAGCATTGGAACGCACTGGAGTTCACCGGCTCGGGCTGAGTGAAGGTAAGCGCGTCCCGAGCGACACATTTTCCGTTCTTAAATGCGGCGGTTTTTCTGAATACGTCGGGTTTTCGTTCGGCCACGCCCCCGATTTCCGTCGCGCGCATGCCGGCACTGATGCGCCACAATCCAATCGCATGCGCCAAAATCCCGGGGCAATTCTGGTACAATCGGCGCAAATCGGAAATATTCGGGTAACACGTCGGGAAAATGCGAATCCGGCCCTTAGTAAATGACCCCCAATGTCTATTCAAGAATGCAAAGAGTTGGAATTGGAAGTGGTGAAACAGTGAGATAAGGGTTAGAGAGCAAGCCCTCTGATAAGTTCTCTAATTGGTTGCTCTGTATGAGAAAAAGGTGCAGGCGGCAGAGTAAAAGCAATTAAGAAATTTTTATTAAAACCTTTAGGAAAAGACTTTTTAGCCCATGTTGACAGAAGTGAAATACATATAAGTTTACATACCTTTAGGCTCTGACGAATATCATTCTGAAAACCTTCATTGTTAGACTATTGTGAATGATCTACAGTATGTGATTACTTTCCTAACCCCTTCTACATTGTTCTCACCTATATTTGAAACCTGAACATATTGCAATGTACAAACCTCACATGTTAATAATTACATCTGAAGCTGAACATTTCTATACAATTCAGTTCTGTAACTAATAAAATGCGCATGAATGTACTTGACATAATATAATTATAATGTAAAAGATGATAGATCAACCATTGTTATCGGAAAAAGAAAAAGAATATTTTGTATAATAGCAGCGTGAAGTATCATGGCTTCCGATGACTAGGTCATTGCCTAATTGTAGAGTAATGGCATTTTACTGTATATGCACTAACAATGTGCTGCTCTCCATGGTGCTGGGAACCTTGGCTTGAGGCTTAGCAAGTGGTAATGGTATGCACAGGAGCTCACACGCTACTACTACTAATTGGAAAGCCTATGCTAAACTTAATATACATACATGTAAATGGAAATACATATAACTGTATTAGTTAAACCGTTTGAGCAGTTTTGAAATATAAAAATGCATAAAAATACTCTGATTTGAATTCTCCCTGTGTAATGTTATGTTTGTCCTCTGGAGGCGCTGCAGAGTGTTTGTAGATTCCTTTCAGGTTTCTGCACATAGCTGATTCGAGGAAGATTATTATCAATTTTTTGTCAAGAAAAATTTTTAAGCAATAGGGATTGCCCAAATCAGAGAACCAGTTTAAGGAAGTAATTTATTTTTATGTAATTATTATGTAATCATGACATCAGCTAAAGAGTTATTATTGAGATTTTAATTTCTGTATCTATTGCTGGATAGGCAATTCATGTAAAGACAATAATACTACAATATTACAGAAAGATTATTTGGAAAATGCACATTGTTCATTTCTGCCACTAGGTCGCGTTTAGTAGTTTACTCCATATGGATTTTTAAAGAAAACCTACCATTTGATTTCATACCTTGAGAATGCTGCAGCTACACTGATGGAGAAACATATCTTGTTTAATCCCTAAACCAAGTGGTTTTGCTCAAAAAACAAACTCAGGACTTTACGAAAGTTGGGTGCAGACTGTCTACCGTGCATATAAGAGCTCTCTGAACTGTCCAGACAGGACTAATCAACCTGAGCTGGATGCCACATATACAGCAGCTGGGGGTGGGGGATGCAGCGATTGATTACTTCTGCCTGTCAGGGACAACACAGTGATGACATATTCTCGCCTTTTGCTGGGGAGGACAAGGCTGAAGCAGTGCATAATTAGGGTGAGGAGAAGCACTGAGGCAACCACAGGAGCGACAGAGCCTCATTATGATAAATTTATAATACTTTTTCAGAAAAACAATCCAGTTCAGGGATTAAACAAGATATGTTTCTGCAGTGTAGCTACAGCATTCTCAATGTATGTTTGATTCATAACACATAAAAGCAAATGGGAATGTGAAAATATTCTATTCTGTAAAATTATAATTACAAATTATGGACCCCAGCAAAACCCAGGGTTTTGTTCTGTGCAGGGGTTATGATATAAGAATATTTTTTTAGGTAATTCCCAAAACAATTGAAAGGACGAGAGGTTAAATGCTCTTTCAACAGCTCCACCCATTTGTGAGAATGGGATCCACATGCACTGGAGAACTGGGAGTCGCAGTATTGTAAGTGGTGAATGTCTCAGCCATTGAAACATCACCAATTAGCTTGTTTCCCCCATCCACAGGATTATATACTTGGGACAACCCCTTGAAGATCAAAATTAGGCTGGTCCTTAATGGTTAAAGACATGCACAGTTGGCTTTGCCAGAAGATCTCCATTCTCATTGGAGACTCAGCCTAGAGTGATAATGAGAAGCTCATAGAAGTAGCACCTATAAACTCAACAGTATGATGTCAGCGCAGGCTGAGAAACACAGACAGATTTCTTTGGCAAATATTATTTTTATTACATTTAATATTACAGATTTCAGGTAGCATTTAAAGAACGATTAATTGTCATCACCTCAAGCGCTTGTATTTTGGAAAGAGGCAGTGTCAAAAGCAAATGAGACACCTACACAGGTACAAGACAAATATTCTGTCTGATAACAGGATCCTCCCTTCTCTGTCATCTCCTCTGGTGTCCGCCTGAGGCTGAGGAATCAAGTGTGAGAACGAAAGGGGAAAGTATTAGGAGGTATGAAGAGTTCATCTTGTCTGTTTAATCACTCATAGGACGGCAAATGTCACATTTCATACATGGTTCACATTTCAGAGAGATATTTACATTTATCTCATCTGTGATATTGGTTAAATATAAACAGGATTCATATACATATAAAGGTAATATATATATATTTTTGTGTCTACAGCTTTCAGATCTGTGTGTTCTACAAGATCTATTTGTTCTTCAAGATCAATGTGTTCTACGGTGTGCAAATATCTCAGAACTACATGGGGGGACCTAGTGATTGACCTTCAGAATGACCTTCTGAAGTTTGCTAGAGAGCATTTGGATGTTCTAGAAGAGTTTTGGGAGAATGTCATATGGTCAGATGAAACCAAAGTAGCACTGTTTGGTACAAGCGCAACTCATTGTGTTTGGAGGAGAGTGAATGCTGAGTTGCATCCAAAGAACAACCCATACCTACTGTGAAGCATGGGGGCAACATCATGACAAGGGGCTGTTGCTCTGCAAAGGGACCAGGGTGACTGATCCGTGTACATGAAAGAATGAATGGAGCCACCATTGTGAGGTTTTGAGAGCAAATCTGCAAGGGCATTGGTGATGAAACGTGACTGAGTCTTTCAGCATGACAATGATCCCAAGCACACCACCAGGGTAATAAAGGAGCGGCTTCATGAGAAGCATTTCAAGGTCTTGGTGTGGCCTTCCCAGTCTCCAAATCGCAATCCCATAGAAAACCTTTTGAAGGGAATGAAAGTGTTGCCCAGTGACTGCCCCAAAACATCACTTCTCTAGAAGAGATCTGCATGGAGGAATGAGCCAACATGCCAACAATAGTGTGTGCCAACTTTGTAAAGACTTACAGAAACAAAGGACATGTAACAAAGTATTGAGATGAACTTCCATTATTGACTAAATTTCCCAAGATTTTCCAAGATTTTCCACCATATTTTGCAAATAAATTCTTTAAGAACCAGACAGAGTGATTTTCTGGATTTGTTTTCACATTCTGTCTTTCATAGTTGAGGTTCTACCTATGATGCCACTTATAAGCTCACTGGTTTTTAAGTTGGAGCACTTGCACAATTGGTGGCTGACTAAATACTTTTTTTCCCCACTGTACACACTGAACATCAGCAACAGCAAATCAGTGTCCTCTCCTGATGATCATTTCTCCTCTTCAGAGCTGATTCCAGCCTTTTTGCTGCCTCAGACAAAATTTGAGAATGCTGCCCCCCATCTCCTGCGAGTGCCCCATGATGCTACCTCAAACATTAGTAGTCAGTCAATTACACAGATATTAATGACATCTAGTATCTGGTACCTTACTGGTGATGATCTGCTCCATCAGCAAGAGGACTTCTTTATGATTCTCCCAGCCATGGTTTATTTCTGCTGCCAAATGTCTTCAGCTTCATGCTGCACATCTCCACACGGCGCCCCTAAAAAAACAGCCACTTACAGTACGGATTACGTTCCTAAATATATATAATCCGCTGTTCCCTACATAATACATCCTTTACATAGTCCCCCAAATAAATTATAGTACGTACAGCACCCTGCTAATTATATACACACCCATTTTATTTATATACAGTTCCCCTCATTTATTTATAGTAGCCCCCATACACATACTCCTAAATTGAATTATATACAGTCCTCCATATAAGGCCACCCTATTTAATTAAAATCCAGCCCCTGAGTCATGCCACACACATTTATACCTAGTAAACACAGTCTCACACAGTAATGCAACCCCCATTGTACACACAGCCCCCCCAGTATATAGACAGCCGCCCCCAGTATATACATAGCCCCCCCTGTATATACACAACACCCCCCAAGTATACACAGCCTCCTCCTGTATACCCACAGCCTCCCCCTGTATATACACTGCCTCCCCCTGCATACACACAGCCTCCATCTGTATACACAATTCCCGTTCCCCAAGTATACACAGCCTCCCCCACTATGTACACAGCTTCCCCCGGTATGTATACAGCCTCCTATATAATGTACACAGCCTTCCCCAGTATATACATACACAGCCTATACTAGAAATAAAAATAATAAATCAGCTACTTACCTCTGGTTATGCTCCCACACAGCTGCTGCTGTCCTCAACGTCTCCTCTTCTCCCACCAAACGTTCTGTGCAGGGTAATTAGGCCAAACAAGCCTGCACCGTGCCACTCTGTATGTTACTCGGGGATCGGGGATGATTGGGGCGGCAATGAGCGACCCGAATCACCCACATCTCATTCGCCCGTGCTGCCGCTCCCATCAGGCCTCGAACATCTGCCACCTGCGGCGAGATTCTCATTTCGCCTCGTGGTAGATGTGGCCCTGCTCCTCTTATTTTTTTTTGGGGGGGGGGGGGCAAACGTCACCGGAGAAAGTATCCCAATGTAGCATTGATTTTCACTCTTAAACAGTGGTGTAACTTGAAGCTGATGGGCCCCAGTGCAAAGTCTGTGCCAGGCCCCTGACTTTAATATATGGTCTATAGTACCAGTCTATAGGGGTGTTCCAGTGCCGATTTGCATCGGAGCTGAGTGCACCAAAAAAAATGCTTCACTCAGTTTAAAGAAAATCTACTATTTGATTTCTTGCATTATGAACCAAACATACCTTGAGAATGCTGTAGCTACACTGATGCAGGTACATATCTTGTTTATTCCCTAATTATGATGCTGAAAAAACTATTAGAACAGTCAGCACCTTGGGAAAGCTGGATTATTTCAGCCTGCCGTTGATAAACACATTGCAAGAAGCTTTCTGAACTGTCCAGACAGGACTAATCAACGTGATCTGGATCATTCATACACAGCAGCTGGGGGATGGTGCAGCGATTGATTACTTCTGCCTGTTAGGCACAACACAGTGATTACATCATTCTCTTAATGGGAGAGGAGTAGCGGCAGAGCAAGACAAAGGAGCGACAGAGCTTCATTATCATAGTTTTTTTTTTTTTTTTTTCAGCAAAACCACTCAGCTCAGGGATTAAACAACATAGGTTTCTGCATCAGTGTAGCTACAGCATTCTCAAGGTATGTTTGGTTCATAATCATAATGCATGAAATAAAATAATAGATTTCCTTTAAGCACAATTGATCATTGAAGACTGTGAGCCATTCTTCAATAATCTGGCGCACTCTGCGCTTCAGTGACATCACTAACATCACTATTAATAAAGGTGCCCCAATGTCAGCCAAATGTTGCCGCTGGCTTATTCATGATTAGCTCATTTATTTTTTAAAATGATCATAAGTTATTTTTTGTAAGCACTGGGTATTTATTTGAATGAAATGCAAACAGGCCTATGAAAGTGCCAGGGAGCGTAAAACAGTGGTGAGAAGGGGATGCAGTATTTATCCTAAATGAGGCTGGAAAACAAAAAAGGTTTTCCTGAAAAGCTTCTGCCCAATGCTGAATGCACATCTCTTGTTTTTGTGGACCCATAGACTGCTATTATTATAAATTGACAACTGGGTGTTATGATTTGTAGGGGAGTGTCCCTTCACACCCTCACACTGTCCAGACCCCTGTGAGAGGAATGGACATGTCTGGTTATTTATACATTTCTGGGAAGAATAACAGAGGAATAATGCAAAGAGTTATCAGATCTCCTGCGGCATTTCAGATAGCAACTGGTTTTCGTTCCAGTCATGTACTGTACGTGGGCCGGTAGCATTCAGAGTGAAGAGTTTAATAGGCTTCATATGTATATTTCCGGTAGTTTTGCTCTTTAAGGTGAAGCATCCACAGATGTGAGTCAGTGTGTTGTTGTATGACATAACAGGCCATAAAGGCCTCAGCATTCGACCAGCTCCATTAAAAACATAGGGGCAGATTTATCAAGTGTCTGAAAGTCAGAATATTTCTAGTTGCCCATGGCAACCAATCACAGCTCAGCTTTCATTTTATCAGTGCTCATGAATATTTTAAAGGGGAGCTGTGATTGGTTGCCATGGGCAACTAGAAATATTCTGACTTTCAGACAGCTTGATAAATCTGCCCCATAATGGGGCACATTTACTTACAGGGTCACCACAGTTCACAGAATGTGCATTGTCCGTGTATAATGCTGTGTGTGGCGATTCACTAAGATTGTGCGCCAGAAATCATGAATGTGTCGCTTCCCCACACTGGCCTGACAGAGTTCACCATCTTTTTTGTGGTGCACCCTTAAAGGAAACCTACCATTTAGAATGGTAGGGGTAAGCTGTAAGTACCGAGCACCAGCTCAGGGTGAGCTGGTGCCGGTACTTACTTTCGTTAGTGTTATAAACCGCGGTATCGCGGTTTTAACACTTTTTAAACTTTAGAGCAGAAGGGGCTTCGGCGCACGCAGGGGATCGTGCGCACGCAGCGCCGAAGTGTCTTCTGCTCTAAAGTTTTAAAAGTGTTAAAACCGCGATACAGCGGTTTATAACACTAACGAAAGTAAGTACCGGCATCAGCTCACCCTGAGCTGGTGCTCGGTACTTACAGCTTACCCCTGCCATTCTAAGTGGTAGGTTTCCTTTAACGTAAGGTGTGTCTGCAATTTGAAAGTTACATACGGCGCTCGGTCCGAATAAGTCAGACCATCCGACGGCACTCCCCCTAATTTGTTTTGGATGGAAGCCAGCGCGGCTGCGCCACAAAAAGGATCATGTGCGCCACAATCCAAGCACACATACTTCTTAAATACCTGTGCAAGCCGTTTTAGCCTAGAAGAACAGTAACAGTCCGACTAAATTGCACAGCGAGACCCTTAGTAAATAAGCCCCAATGTTTCTGTGAGTCGACTCAAGCAGGAAATAAGGGGTCATCAGTATAAAGACATCTATATTCAATACTACAATTTTGTCAATGACATCAGATCCCAGAACGCTAGAGCCTGATAGTTGGCCAGTGCAGAGACGAGGTATTTTTAGAGCCTATGCTTAATGCTTTTTCTGTGCCAGTTCTTTTCTGTAAAGAAAACAGTTTTATCTCACGCTACTTAACCTCACTATGAAAATTGGATCCAGACGGGGCGGCTGCTTCTCCAAGTCTGCTCTGCTACAATAATGAAGTACTCGCTTTCATTTACCAGGATGATTTATGGTAATTGTGATGGGTCCACTGGGCCTTAATTTGGAGACATGACATGGTACACAGGCCGCCATCACTAACACCTCATGTCTTCATGGACTTTTTAATTTTTTATTTATAAGACTCAGCACTAGATGCTATAAAATCACCACAAAACCAAAGACTGCTGATTTTCATATTTACTTAAGGAGAAGCTCTCATTTTTGGAGTTTTCTTGAACTTGTACTTCTTCAAACACTTAAACCTCTTCCAGGTCATACTAAGGCCAAGTTATGAGGGAACGTATCAACAATTTTCTCTTTTACTTATTAAAACCACATAGAAAAACATCGTTTTTTAAAATATATTTTTTATTACCTGAACATATATATATATATATATATATATATATATATATATATATATATATAGGTCATTGTACAGGACAGGGGAGGAGATAAGCTGTGACATCATCTATTGTCAGTAGTGATGTAATGATGGGTCAGTGTTATCTATATAGAGGTAATTGTACAGGGAGGGGAAGGAGATAAGCTGTGACATCATCTACTGTCAGTAGTGATGTAATGATGGGTCAGTGTTATATATATAGAGGTCATTGTACAGGAACAGGGAGGAGATAAGCTGTGACATCATCTATAGTCAGTAGTGATGAAATGATGGGTCAGTGTTATCTATATAGAGGTCATTGTACAGGGGAGGAGATAAGCTGTGACATCATCTATTATCAGTAGTGATGTAATGATGGGTCCTTGTTATCTATATAGTGGTCATTGTGCAGGGGGAGGGGTTAAGCCAGTGGGAGGGGTTAAGCTGTGACATCATCTATTGTCAGTAGTGATGTAATGATGGGTCGGTGTTACCTATATAGAGGTCATTGTACAGGGAGGAGGAGGAGATAAGCTGTGACATCATCTATCGTCAGTAGTGATGTAATGACGGATCTGTGCTGTTATACATATAGAGATCATTGTACAGGGAGGGGGAGGAGATAAGCTGTGACATCATCTATTGTCAGTAGTGATGTAATGATGGGTCAGTGTTATCTATATAGAGGTCATTGTACAGGGAGGAGGAGGAGATAAACTGTGACATCATCTATTGTCAGTAGTGATGTAATGATGGGTCAGTGTTATCTATATAGAGGTCATTGTACAGGGAGGAGGAGGATATAAACTGTGACATCATCTATTGTCAGTAGTGATGTAATGATGGGTCAGTGTTATCTATATAGAGGACATTGTACAGGGAGGGGGAGGAGATAAGCTGTGACATCATCTATTGCCAGTAGTGATGTAATGATGGGTCAGTGTTATCTATATAGAGGTCATTGTACAGGGAGAGGAGGAGATAAGCTGTGACATCATCTACTGTCAGTAGTGATGTAATGATGGATCAGTGTTATCTATATAGAGGTCATTGTACAGGGTGGGGGAGGAGATAAGCTGTGACATCATCTATAGTCAGTAGTGATGAAATGATGGGTCAATGTTATCTATATAGAGGTCATTGTACAGGGAGGCGGGATGAGCTGTGACATAATCTATTATCAGTAGTGATGTAATGATGGGTCCTTGTTATCTATATAGTGGTCATTGTGCAGGGGGAGGGGTTAAGCCAGGGGGAGGGGTTAAGCTGTGACATCATCTATTGTCAGTAGTGATGTAATGATGGGTCAGTGGTGCAGGGAAGATTCCCCACCATTCTATTGTAAATTGTGGATTATGTGCCTGATTCTGATTCACATACATGAGGTTGTTATGAGTTACATATATGTATGTGGTTGTTATTAGGGTGGTGATATTGAGATCTCAGCTGGAAACTATTCTCATATTATTCATATTATTTGACTTAGTATTGCAAGAGTTTTATAATTATGGAAATATACAAAAAAATATATTTGATGGAATTTTTTAGCTTCCCCAGATGTCTGACACCCTCCTACCTACGTAGTGTATGTTAATGTTACCTGATAGTCCTGTGGTTTTTTTGGCAACTTTAACTCATGGAATATGTAAGGTAGAGAAGACAGAAAGATGAAATATCACGCCTTAAAACCTAGACATATTTTATTCACACCCTAAATTTCACACCCTAAAACCTAGACATATTCTATTACATTACTTAGAATATTGATATTGCTCCTATTGTATTTTTAAGGAGGAATTAGTCTTACCTGTGTATTTCATAGGTCCATCATGACAGTGGTTTTAATACCTATTATGCAATGTTAACATATACAGAATTATAGATAGTAGATTTTAGTGGAAAAAACTTTTAAACTCTCTCTTCCTATCCTTTCAGATACCAATAGGGTAACTCCTGTAGTGCCACTTATTAGTAAAGCTAATAGAGGGAGAAGAGCAATTAAGAATCATCATATATTAATCCTGGATATAAAGCCCTTGTCATTCTGTGGGACCCTATGAGTGAGAATTTACTATTTTTGGTTATGTTGTTCTTTTTTGGCATCCACTTTCTGCGGTGTTTTGCACTCTGATGTTATATTGTGGCCCACTATTATTTAATATATTTATTAATGATATAGAGGTAGGAATTAATAGCACTGTGTCTATTTTTGCAGATGACACAAGCTGTGTAGTGTAATACAGTCTATGGAGGATGTTCATAGGGTGCAGGGTGACATGGACAAAGTAAGTGTTTGGTCATCCACTTGGCAAATGAGGTTCAATGTGGATAAATGTAAAGTTATGCACCTGAGGGCTAATCATCCAAAAGCAAAACATGTCCTTGGGGGAGTAAATCTGGGAGAGTCCCCCATTGAGAAGGACCTGGGGGTACTAGTAGATCATAAATTAAATAACAGCATGCAATGTCAATCAGCTGCCTCTAAAGCCAGTAGGATCTTGTCATGTATCAGAAGTGATATGGACGGGATAGGGATGTAATATTACCACTGTACAAAGCATTGGTTCGGCCTCACCTAGAATATGCCATCCAGTTCTGGGCACCGGTCCATAAAAAGGAAGCCATGGAGCTGGAAACGGTTCAATGATGAGCCACAAAAATGACAAGGGGTATGGAGAGTCTCAGTTATGAGGAAAGATTATTTACACCTAAATAATATTGACATAAATGTCTTCTTCATCCAATCCCTTCCCTTCCGTGGTTGAACTTGGTTGAACTTGATGGACATGTGTCTTTTTTCAACCGATACATGGAGAGCTGTGTAATATTAAGGAAGCAAAATTCCAAAACAAGAAATATGGACACAGCTCACTGAATGTGTAATGTTACCTTTCCTTAAGTTGTTAGAATTCACAGGACTGTCAAAAGAGAATTTATAATCCAGCTCTGCAGCTCTTGTAAAAGCTCTTAATAGGTCTTTCACTATGAGCATTGCTTTCTGCTCTCTGCACTGTGCTGCTCCACATCTGTATTGGAATTTCGGTTGGATACATACAGCAGTCACTCAGAGCAGAGGGGAGGGTCTATGGAACAGTTCACTGCAAAGAGCAGAAAGCTCCCAGGCTGAGAGACCTGCCCAGAGCACTTACAGGAGCTGCAAAGTTAGATTAAAAGTTCACTTTTCACAGCTCTGCTGCTACACACACGTACTTATGGTTACATAGATCTTCAGAATCTATCCATAGCAATGTCTGAAGTTTATTATGGTTAAAAAAGTGCAGTCTTTTCACAAAATTACAAATTTACTGTTTGTCTTTTGGATAGAGAAATACTCTACATCCCCATAATACAGGATTAACTCCGAAAAATGTATCAGGATTTATATTAACTATGAATAACTGTATAAATGTGTAATGGTATTATTACAAGTGATACAGTCATTATATTTTATATGTATAGAATGACATTTTTGACATGTTTGCATCCAATGGGTACATTTTAGTCACGGTTCAGTTCTAAATTGTTACATAACTTGTCATGTTTGATTTAAGAATATTGTTACAAATTGAGACACGTTTTCAATCCAAGACACACCTAAATCAGACTCCTCCATGTGTCTTCGCTGTAAAGATAATCCCCAGGGGGTGTTGTGAAAATTTGGCTGATGTTCCGTGATCATAGTTATACAATATGTTATAAAATAGTCAATTACAAGAAATAAATAAATGGTAACCAATCAGAGCTCAGCTTTCATTTTCCCACAGCTGTTTATAAAATGAAAGCTGAGCTTTGACTGGTTTCCATGGGCAACTAGAACAGTTTTACCTCAGAATTGTGAAGGTAAATCTCCACCTGTGAGTGGACCTGGTGTTAATTTATCAGTCAATGTGGATTGTAGAGTTCACAATCAGGTCAAGTTCTGCGCACGTTTTTCATTGCACGTCTCTGTCTTCAAGGTTGTCCTTTAAAAATAAAAAGTCATTGCTGCCATAGAACTTGCCGGGAGGTAAGTGACCTCTTGTCTCCTCATGATATTTAGGTTCAGTACAGTGAAAGATATATGGTCAGTATTGGAGACAAAAATCTGTAACTAAGTTGTAGAGGAATGTAGCAGAACCTGGAGGATTGCACGTGAAGCCTGGATCTCAACACTTCCTTGAGGGCTAATTGAGGTCTAGAAGAAACCCTCCATACTTCTACCTTTTTAAACTACCAGTACATTGTCTTTTGACAGACAATAAATTTCGGTCACCGCCTATTCTCTAAACTGGGCTGACATGAAATTTGTCCTTTCACACCCTATGCGTGCCTAATCCTGAGGAAGACTTGAATAGGATCTTCTCCCACTGAGACGTCTACTAGACCTGCTGTGGGAGGAATGGACCAGACATACCTGTGAAGTTCAAGAGGTGGTTGGATAATAACTCAAGTATAGGCTGGTGACAGGTCTACTCTATATAAACATTCTGAATGTATGTATTAATGGCAGTCCATACACATGATATATGCTCCCTGACTACACCATAAACATTTGGCTGGGAAATAAGCAGCTGCCAGATCAGTTTGGTCATACATAACGGGGGTCATGAATATCTGCCACAGCCTTTTGTCAGGTCCCCTGGAATAGAACATATTCCTAAATTACCTAGCTTAAGGGAAACATGGTGACATCCGCCATTGTCATCTCTTAAGATGTCGTAATTGTGATTCATTGCCAGAACATTGCTACAAGGTATGAGGAAAGGCAGTCTGAAAGTAGAGCCAAGGGGGTGACACTGAGTGCTGGTGGAGAGAATTTGTATTTTTTCTTTCCATCTATAGCAGTGGTGGCGAACCTATGGCACGGGTGCCAGAGGCGGCACTCGGAGCCCTTTCCGTGGGCACCCAGGCCATCACCCCAAAATGAAGTTCACCAGACAGGACTCAAAGAATCTTCATGCAGAATCTTCTTCCAACGATAGACAAATTTGCCCTCCTTTTAACTGCGTTGCTGTTCTCAGGAGGCTGATACGATTGAAAGTTGTTAGTGCTGGCACTTTGCAATAAATAAGTGGCTTTTGGTTGAAGTTTGGGCACTCAGGCTCTAAAAGGTTCGCCATCACTGATCTATAGCATTTATCTATTTGACATTACTTTTAAAATACAATGGCAAAACATAGCAGCTTTACTTGAAAACAGCACCACAACTGTCCATGGGTTGTGTCTATTATTGCAGGTCAGAATTATTGAAGTGAAGAGGAATTTTGCGATACCTGACTGCACCAGTGACCACGTATGGTTCTCTTTCTGGATGAAAGCAGGCTTGTTTTTTTCTACTCCTGAACAACCTCTTTAATCCCTTATTAAAGGGATTGTCTGGGATCCCCAATTCTTTCAGTTCTGGACCCTAGTGGTGTAAAAATAAGAAGGAAATAATACCTTGTTCCTCGCCTCCATTGTGGTGACTCCGTGCTTCGCCATGCATTGTAGGTATACAGAGGCTGAATGGTGATGTCACATTAACAGAGTGTACCCGCTACGAGCTAAGCCTGCATGCACCCAACTAGGAATTTAGGACGTGTGCTAGCCATATTTTCTAGCGCATGGCTCATGGAAACGGCCATGGATTCCACAGTCCTTAGCATGGCTGGACAGCAAAAGATAGGGAAGGTCCTATTCCTGCCCATACAGTGGCCAAGCAGTCTTCTATTATTGTCATTGGTATGTAAACATCACTCACCCTCGATAACTGCAAATAATGGTCCACGGGAAGGTTGTTTGTAGCCCGTGAAATTTCACACGTTGGGAGGGGCATTTATTATTTTTGGTTATTGGTTATTTTTTGGCACCCAACTTATATTAGAATTATATTGATATTTATAGGACTTTTAGCAGGAGAAAGGGGTCTTTTCTATGTTTTCCTCTCCCCCCTCCCTCCCCTCCCTTAATCAGAGAAAGTTAACTCATATTGAATAAAATATTCAGTAAACATACATCCAGTATAGAAGCCGGACTAGATGATATACCGTATATACTCGAGTATAAGCCGACCCGGGTATAAGCCGAGGCCCCTAATTTTACCACAAAATACTGGGAAAACCTATTGACTCAAGTATAAGCCGAGGGTGGGAAATGCATTGGTCACAGCTTCGCCAGTATATAGCCAGCCAGCCCCTGCCCCAGTGTATATAGCCAGCCAGCCCCTGCCCCAGTGTATATAGCCTGCCAGCCCCTGCCCCAGTGTATATAGCCTGCCAGCCCCTGCCCCAGTGTATATAGCCTGCCAGCCCCTGCCCCAGTGTATATAGCCTGCCAGCCCCTGCCCCAGTGTATATAGCCTGCCAGCCCCTGCCCCAGTGTATATAGCCTTCCAGCCCCTGCCCCAGTGTATATAGCCTGCCAGCCCCTGCCCCAGTGTATATAGCCTTCCAGCCCCTGCCCCAGTGTATATAGCCTTCCAGCCCCTGCCCCAGTGTATATAGCCTGCCGCCGCTGCCGGACAGATCGCACAGAAGATATACAGGGGTCGCCGGAAAAGTGAGTTTAGATATATTTATTTTTTTGACTTGAGTATAAGCCGAGTTTGTTTTTTTCAGCACATTTTTGTGTGCTGAAAAACTAGGCTTATACTCGAGTATATAAGGTATATATATATATATATATATATATATATATATATATATATATATATATATATATATATTAAATTACTACTTTCCTACATCTCCTACTTAGGCTACATTCACACGACCATATGATTTCTCCAGTCCTGTATTTACGGGCCGCATGAGCCCGTATATACGTGACGTTTTTCATCCGTATGCAGCACGTATTTAACCCGTATTATATACATGCCCATAGACTTTAAGGGCATACAGAACTGAAATACGGGAGACAATAGGACATGCTCTATATTTTTATACGGCCAGTATATGGTACGTACACTCCAGTGTCAAAAACGGCAATATAAATGGTTGAACGTATTGTCCATTGAAATGAATGTGGCCGAATGTAACACGTAAAAAAACGGTACGTATACGGCCGTTTTTATACGTCCGTGTGAATGTATCCTTAGTCTGATTCCTAACTGATAGTTTTAATGAAATTTTCATAGTATAAGAGCACTGGATTTTAAAGGAATTCAACCATTAGAAATACTTACCGCCACTCCTTTGCATCTTGATCTTGGCGCTGTTCATCTCTAGTCTTGACACACCCTCTCCACCTCCCTCTTCCATGCTGGTATCGTGGTAGTGATACAACGTCACATGAGAGATGTCTATAATTAGCAGCCCGGAGCACCGGACTTCTCGCCCCCACGCTCCGTGCTGCTAATTATAACTTTTTTCTTGTCTAGCTGATCCTAATGTGTCAAGACTAACCATGGACAGCGCCGGGATCAAGATGAAGAGGAGCGGAGGTGAGTATTTGTAGGGTTTTTTGGTTTTTCGAGTGGTAGATTTCCTTTATACTGTGTATAATAAAAGTTACGTTTTAGTGATAAAAGGGGTAATTTAGCCTTACAGCATTTAACTGTGTGTCAAAACATGACGCTGAACACATTTAATAATGACAAATTAGCATCAAAAGAAAAAAAAAAACAATAGAAAACCAAAAGAAACAACAGCACAGAGATCTGACTATGATAAATGACCGCCGTTGGGTTGTGTTTTGTCTGTGGAAACACTGCTCTTTAAGTAGGCCCTAAAACTACAGTAAAGGGATAGAACCTCCTAGTGCTGGATTCATAGGAACCGATAGCTACAACTTGAAGGAAGTACAATGAGACAGAACATTCTTAACAGTAACATTGAAACAATGATTGAACCTGAAAAAATGTCAATGAATTAAGACCATGACCAAAACAAGATCCAGAGCCGTACAATAAATAAGGAATTTTTCAAATTTCTGGATCCTAAAAGTTTGACACAGTCAGTGGACCAGCATCAAAGTCCAGGAATGTGGTGAGTAACGGGTTTACGGCTTGTTTTAAAGTTTAGTTGTTGCTACATCAAGGTCCTTTTAAATGTATCATTTTTTAGCATATAAATAGTTGTGTGACCAGAATTAGCACATTTTACCGTAAAGATGATTTTCTACAATTTCAGGGAAATAACACATGAAGCCTCCAATGTTTTTTTTGGAATATTTTCTCTTCTTTTTTTTTTTTTTACAACAAAACAAAACCTGATCCATGTACTGTGCATGCTGTCCTTGTTCCCTGGTGTTCGATACGTAGCATAGTGTGGGTCACTCAGTCCATTTCATTAGAAATATGAGAGACCCACGTTTAAATAATACATCTGTGCTCGGGAAGTGACTCTTTTTTATGGAAAGGATTAATTTTACTGTATACGGAGAATATACAGAATATTCTGCATACAAAAACAACTAAATTAATTCCACCAAATAGTATGAAGTAATATGTAAACTCTGTTAGAATGTAATAATGGGAGGCAGAAGCAATATATATTCCTAAAGTAGGAAACATAGGCTAGTCGAATGTTATAGAGCAGGAGGAGCTGAGCCAATTATTTATAATGTCCTAGCAGGAGAGCAGGAGGAGCTGAGGAGATTGCTCATAATGTCCTATCTGCATGCAGCATGTTATAGAGCAGGAGGAGCTTAGCAGATTATACATAATACATAATGTCCTATCTGCGGGCAGCAATTTATAGAGCAGGAGAAGCTGAGGAGATTGCTCATAATGTCCTATCTGCATGCAGCATGTTATAGAGCAGGAGGAGCTTAGCAGATTATTTATAATGTCCGATCTGCAGGCAGCATGTTATAGAACAGGAGGAGCTGAGCAAATTATTCATAACGTCCTATCTGCAGGCAGAATATTATAGTAAATGATTGAACTATGTACAATGATAGTTACTTTTCTCTAGGATGTTATGGAGCAGAAGGAGTTAAGGAGATTGCACATTGTGTCCTATCTGTAGGCAGTAACTTAAAGAGCAGGAGCACCGGAAAATACTGCACATAGTATCATATCTACATGCTGAATTTTATAGATCGCCTGGCACAGAGAAAATTGTACATAATGTCCTATCTGCAGGTAGCATATTATAGAGCAGTAGGGAGGAGATATCTGCAGGCAGCAAGTTATAGAGTATATTAGATGAGAAGATTGAACATATTGGGGCACATTTACTTACCTGTCCCGTCGCGATCCCCAAAGTGCGTTGTCAGATGAGGATTCGGAGCTGCCACGATTCACTAAGATCGTGAGTTCTCCTTCTTCTATGTACTTTTAAGACTGTAGAAATGGACTATTGACTACTGGATTGAAAATTTCAAACATGGCCGACCTATTTCCTAATGTTGACAGTCATTGTTTCGGTAACACAATTGCTCATTTTTAGTTTCACCTGACAAATGATTGTTTTGGTGGAAATCCTCCATTGTAAGAAGTGAAGACTATTGTGTGTAGGCAGCTTGAGAGACCTGGATGTCATTGCCTTTGTTGATCTGCAGGTGAATCAGGTTCCCTCCAGTCATGACATGTATATAAGGCGCTCGCCCGTGCTGTATTACCTTGCAGACTACATGCTGAGTACTAAGCCGTGATAGTGTGATGATAAAGGGCAAATTACATCTCATGTATGCGGTGCGTGTGAGGATAAGCATTGCAGCGTGTTGCTCAATTGGCCTGGGCTTACTCTTATGTAAGCTGGTTACTGTGACTCACCGCATACAGTCACCATGACACATAGTAGTGGTAAGACAATAGCAATAACCTGACTACTCGCCATATGTATCTGTGTATAATGCTTATGTCTTACATGCGACACTCCCTTCACATCCTACTGTTGTTACTGTACAGAATATTTTATCTTCATATAGAAAAATGTAAACATAAGTGACATAGGGAGAATGAGGTAGTTACATAACAGTATGGGGCGGTGTTCTTGTGTCAAACCACAAGGCTAGGGTGACCTAATACACCGACATAATCACCTATTGGTCATGCAGTGTTGATGTTTTCTATATTATAGATCTACTTATTAATATTGTAATTGTTCAATATCTATCCCCTACAGGGGTGTAACTAGGAGAGGCAGGGCCCCATAGCAGATGTCTGATTGGGGCCCGCTTTCCACTTAAAAATATACATATTACACTAATTTACATACTTATAGAGGCAGTCCCCTACTTAAGGACACCCGACCCCTAGTTAAAAACGGACCCTTTTGCCCACTGTGACCACTGGTGACACTCTCTGGATGCTTTACTATAGTCCCAGACTGCAATCAAATTTTATTGATAATCCTGGGTCCCATTACAGCAAAAGATTTTGAAAGTGTCACTGGGGAAAGTGTCATTTTGAAATTTGTCAATTGTCACTCAGGCAAAAAAAAATTTGTCTGGAGCTACAATTATAAAATATACAGTTTCGAGTTACATACAAATTCAACTTAAGAACACACTTAAAGAACCCATCTTGTACGTAACTCGGGGACTGCCTGTATATATAAAAATTCATACACACACATTTATACACTTTTAAACACATACACACACATATAGAGCATATACACATCACATATAGACACAGCGCCGCATATAGATGTACAGCATATATACACACATACAGTATATACAGACACCATACACACATACAGCATATACATCACAGATACAAGCACACATACAGCATGTATACATTACCTATAAGTTATATACATATTAAGCTGTACAATGTGCAGCATGATATGTATATAATGGGGCACATCTTCCATACTCTAGTGTTAGTTCAGATGACGGGGGCTCCAAGACACAGTGGGCCCCACAGTGGCTGCTATGGCTGCTATCACTGTTTTTACACCCCTGATCCCTTATCTACAAAATAGGTACTAAAAATCTAATTTCTAGTCTAGAATACACCTCTGGAATCAGATTGAATGGAGCAGAGGGAGCCCTATTCACCGTCTCATAGAATGGAATAAAACACTGACAGAGAAGACGCTTCTGTATCCAAAACCAACAAATGTACACAGAACCAAAATTCCTAGGACACCCTTTCATTTGGGAAACAAAAGGAAAATACCTCAGCAAGTAATTGGTCGGGGATCTATCCTTTAGACTATGTCCGGAACACGGACGCCTTCTTAAAAGCCTCTCGGTTCAAGGATCAGGAGTTTTTCCAATGTGTAGGCGGTCATGTACAGTAACAAAGAAAAAAAAATGTCTCCCAAATCAATTGCCATAATAAGATTTCTAATTCCTCTTGTGGTTCAAAAGTTATCAACACAGAGATTCTCATGCTAGTTCATAACAATGGGATCCAGTGTCTTCTGCTCTGTGTTCAGCACAATAGACATCACGTCAAATAGCTGTGCATCACAGGGAACATTCTCCATTAATGAACCTTTCTCCGTTATAACTTTTAAGCTGCATCGAAAATATTGAAAATATCCAACAACTGATTCCTGAGATAATTCCAATATTATGTTACACAACCAACTTACCATTGGAAATATTTGTTCTTAATCCAATATGGCTTTCAAGATGGTGGCTATGTTCCAGACATAGGCTAAATGATAGGCCCATTACTCGCTGTGGTATACAGATGTATAATTTTCCCCATGGGACTGTGATTTTTGACTCATTGGGGCACATTTACTAAGGGTCTTGCACAGGTATTTAAGAAGTGTGTGCACTGCTACTGTGGCACTCGCGACCCTTTGGTGGTGCAGCTTCACTGGCGTCCATGCGTCACAAATTAGGGGCCGTGCCGTCAGAAGGTCCAACTGATTGGGACTGAGCCCCGTATTTAACTTTCAAATTGTGTTGCACGCCGTATGTTAAAAGTGCACCACAAAAAAGGTGGTGAACTCTGTCGGACCAGTGCAGGGAAGCGCCAGATTAATGATTTTTGGCACATAGGGGGTCATTTACTAAGGGCCCGATTCGTGTTTTCCCGACGTGTTACCCGAATATTTCCGATTTGCGCCGATTGTACCTTAATTGCCCCGGGATTGTGACACACGCGATCGGATTGTGGCGCATCAGCGCCGGCATGCGCGCGACGGAAATCGGGGGGCGTGGCCGAACAAAAACCTGACGTATTCGGAAAAACCGCCGCATTTAAAAACCGAAAAAGTGTCGCTTGGGAAGCGCTTACCTTCACTTGGTCCGAGCTGGTGTATTCCGGCGCGTTCAGATGATTTTCAGCGCAGCAGCTCCACCTGGTGGACGGCGGAGGAACTACCTTCATAAATCCCGTCCGGACCCGAATCCTGTGCAGAGAACGCGCCGCTGGATCGCGAATGGGCCGGGTAAGTAAATCTGCCCCATAATCTTAGTGAATCGGTGCACGCAGCATTATACTTGGACAATGCACTTTTAGTGAACTATCCGAATTTGTAAGTAAATGGGGCAAATTTACTTACCCGGTCCATTCGCGTTCCAGCGGCGGCTTCTCCGCTCTGGATTCGGGTCCGGCCGGGATTTAATAAGGTAGTTCTTCCGCCGTCCACCAGGTGGCGCTGCTGCGCTGAAAGTAAACTCATCGCGCCGGAATGCACCGAGCTGGACCAGGTGAAGGTAAGCGGTCCTTATGCGACACATTTTCGGTTTTTAAATGCGGCGGTTTTTCCGAATACGTCGGGTTTTCGTTCGGCCACGCCCCCCGATTTCCGTCGCGCGCATGCCAGCGCCGATGCGCCACAATCCGATCGCGTGCGCCAAAATCCCGGGGCAATTTAAGTACAAGCGGCGCAAAACGGAAATATTCGGGTAACACGTCGGGAAAACGCGAATCGGGCCCTTAATAAATGACCCCCAATGTGTCCCATTGGCTCGGATATATGAAAACCGGTGCAATTCGCCTCACTCATGAGCAGTTTGCGCCAGATAATCCAATAGTGTTGCACGCTCTTTGTAAATCTGGTCTGTTTTCAGAATGTGCACACAGTTGCACTTTTTTTTTATCCACTTTGCTTTATGCTGTTGAAGTGGGTGGCAAACTCTGACTAAGCATTACCACGCCCCTTTAGGGGCACAGTTTTCTAAAGAGTCGGACACAGTGCAGCCACAACACAAAACTAGCACAGACACTTTACAAATACCTGAAATTGTTCTATAGAAAGCTTCTATGTTTACTTCCGGTGGACAGAAATCTGACCATGGTCACGGCCCATTAGTATCACAGAGAATAAGCAGAGCTGTGTGATGTAACGAGCCGTGCACCTGAGTGACCTTGGTCAGATTTCTGTTGACTGGAAGTAAACATAGAAGCTTTCTATAGCAGGACAGCAAGCAGAGATCTAGAAAACCATAAGGAATTGATACAAAAAGTATATTGGAAAATTGTATGATTTTTTATAAGATAAACAATAATATTAATTTGCCAAAATGGGAAGACCCCTTAAAGTATACTCAGGATAACAAAATAAAACATTCTCTAATTCACTGTTATTAACAAAAATACGGCATTTCACAGATATAAGTCCATCCTGTCTCTATCAGTCCTGGTGTTTACAATTTGGTTGCCCCTGGATCTAACTGTGAATCTTCTGACTATGGATGGATTCTTCTCATGAATAGCTTCTCTAGTCTGCACACTGCAGTGCTCTCTGCATCCTGCTCCTCACCCACCCTGCATTATAAGAGCAGCTCAAACACAGGCACTTCCTGCCAGCAAGCTGCAGTGTGCAGAGACTTACTCTTACAAGCTACAGGCAAGATAAGGTCTTTATCTAGAGGTGGAGCAAGGCATATAGTATAGCTGACTGTGTGTGTTATAGGTGAGTTAGCAGAGCTGAGATTGTCATTGTGTTTTATATCCATCTCATGGATCTCATCTCTGATCTGTCTCATCTCTCTTCTTCTATGTGTCATAGTAGAATGTTCAGAAGCTAAATAAAAGTGTAGATAAACCCTTTTTGCTCTGGCTATGGAACCTCTGGAAACAGTTATACAGGCCAACCCCGATATACAGGGCTTTGAAACCACACATGATACTTACAAAGATGACCTGCTCCTCTCCATCACTAGCCCTCACACATGCCTCCCAAACTTAACCCAATTCCTGGCCTGCTTCCACTGAGTATCAGGACTTAGAGTGAATATGGACAAATCCTTGAATCACTATGTTTACATATCCCAGCTAGGACTAAAGAAGCACTAGTGAATTCCTACAACAATTCCAAATAGATTTGGGAAAATGATCGAAGCCCGCTCCCTAGGCCGTATTCATACAATAAAAATGACTCTACCGCGGTTCTTATATCTTTTTCGATCCTTACCCATTTTAATCACTGTAAAAACGGCCAAGCTTCACTCACACATCTCCAAATTCATATGGAACAACAAACAATGAAGCTTTGCATTTTCTACCATGTTCAAACATAAAATCCTGGGTGGTATGTCACTACTCAATTTTGCCATTTGCTATAAAGTGGCCCAAGTGGCCCAATTTGCCTCGATAGATGTTCCCATAAACCCACCCAGATGGATGTGGCTTGAATCCCAGCTAATCCATCTATTCGCACTTCCAAGCCTGTTCTGGATGACCTTATTGCAGACCATTTCCCCCTACTTCAAAGTTTGGCGCTCTCTTAGATTCCAACATAAATTGCAAACTAACCCTTCTCATTGTTACCCCTATTTCATAACCCCTCATTTCCTCCAGGACTAGAACTGGGGATAGAATTATTTCCACACATGACCACTACAGTGTATTATAAAGTATAAGACTGCACATACTTTTCTGATTATTACCGCTATTATGTACTAGTTGTTTTTGCAGTAGGATATGTATAAAGTGGGATTGTGTTTCCTGGTATTTCCCAGCCTTGCAGCAAGTAACATTACTGTGAGAAGATGTACAGAATGTGTTCACAATTGGCCTTTAGCTGTCCTCAGAAGAACCCAAGCTGCATGGTGGAGGACGTTCCTTGCTAGTTAAACAGGTTACACAACATATCAAGTGATCGTGTAAAAATGTATATACAGTATACATGTATACACATAAAGGCAGCACTCATAAACAGTTAATTAAAGAGGATTATCCATTTATTCACCCAATCTAACTCAATGGGACCATTGTCAAGCGACTTACAAAGGCAATACAACAGAGATGTGTTTTCAGAGCAGTTTTGAGTCTTTAGAACTTGTGCATTAATCTTATTGTCTGGGATATGATTCCAGGCAATAGTTGCAGTGTGAGAGTCTTGAAGATGATACAGAATTATAGAAGACATTAGTCTTTAATCACAACAGAAGAGAGTGCAGTAGACCAAGATGAGGTCAAAGCACACATCTGTGTAGTTTAAAATCCACAATTCTGTAGCTGAGCATCTAGAATTATGAACTCACCTTTCTTGCATGGTAATTCCCTTGAACATTAGATATACATTAAAGGGGTTATCCGAGTGTATCAATAAATTAGGGAGGGGCTGGGGTGGGCTTTTTAAAAAAAAATAAACGTGTACTCACCTGATGTCCCGTGCTGCGGTCGGTCCAATGTCTATTAATGGTAATGCAGCTGATAAATCTCTGCCTGGGAAGGAATGTTAATTATTGCAAGCAATCAAATGCATGCAAATCAAATACCTTTTAAGGTAGATCCAGTGGTAGGTGCAGCTAACATACTAAAGGATAGCCATTTTTAGGGCTAATCCTTTACTCCCCTCTACTCTATCTTTGCTAGTCTTTAATCAGGGTAATATGCTAATTTTCAAAAGAGGCTACTGGGTGTGGAGTAGCTGGAGCTGAGGATACTCCACGCCCCAGTAGCCTCTTTGATTCTCCTACCCAGACATCCTTGTAGCTACGCGCACCCATCTGTGTTTTGCGCACCCATCTGTGTAGCTTCCGCATGCGCAGAACTCTGGCTTTCCGGACAAGTGTGCGCAGCTCCTTGTAGCTGTACGCTGAAGATGTCTGGGTAAGAGGATCAGAGGCTATTGGGGCGTGGAGTAGCCGTGCCATGTAGCCTCAGCTCCAGCTACTCTATGCCCCAGTAGCCTCTTTAGAAAATTTGCATGCTACCCTGTTCCGGGTGTCTCCCTTTTGATGTAACTGTAAGGGAGCAACCAAGATCAGTGGAGGCGGTTGATAAATGCCATAGAGTGGCATCCGTCACCAACAAGCCTGTGACATCCAATGAATGCATCCTTTTTTTATGCAGTAGGAGGCAGAATGAGAAATACATTTACTACAGCTTTTTCATCCTGTGTTTCCAGCTTTATGAGATGTAGACTGAATAGGGAGGCCTTTGTCTGACAGTTGTCTATGCAAACGTTCAGCATTTTTTGCTGTGAGTTGAATCATGTGAGTAGCTGTGTTATGTCTCAGACACCCCAACTACATCAACGTGTTTCTCGAATACCAAAAACGGATGTCATTTTTTAAAATGCACTACACTTGTTGCAGTATAACACATCCAATTTTAGGAAAATGAATAGTTATGAGTTTTGTGGGTAAGTTTGTCTTCATATTTACATTTAAAATATACTCTTGGGCAAGTTAGAATACTAAAGTGATAAATTGAGCTAATTTGGGGGTTAATGACCTTCTTTATTTGTTTAGATTTTTTTTTAAATGCGTTTGTGCTTTTACTATATAGTCATGTAGGGGGGTATTTATCAGGGCTTCAGCACCATGAGGAAGCCGACCAGGGGGTGTGCGGGGGTGGTGGCGAGTGGGCCGGTGCAGGGCGTTCCTGTGTCTGTACACTGGCTTCAATACCAGGTAGGGCCTGGAGTACAAATAAACGCTGCACAGGCCGCCACCGTACACATCGAGAGGCCAGGGCTATCATAAGGCATATTATAAATAACCCCCATAGGAATATTTAAACCAAATTATGACATTTCAGATTTTTTGTATTTTATATTACAGTTTTCAACTAGAACTAGGGAATCAATGACAGCATTTGATGTAGTGTGAATCAGTGATTCTAAAAAAGCATAGAACAAAAGGTGATCTGCCTTCAATTCTTTGCTGATGGGCAAATTTCTGTTTTTATTACTAATGTTACTGCTGTCATTTTTTGCAGATGGAAAGTGCTAAGTAATCTTTATACATAAGTCTGACTAAATCAATAAAGATGGCGCACACGACACAATTTTCTGCAGTCAGAAGATAAAATCAATTGAATCAGCATCAGAGTCGTGGATCTGGCAAAAGAAGGAGCCGCGTAAGTGCAGAACATTGATGCAAGTACATTGACTCGTCATGACTCGAGAAACTACCTTAAGATCAAGCTCTACAAGGCAGAAGCAATCAAGATTGAATTCAAGAAGAGCCTGTTATTTATTGGAAGTCATGACCTTTGCAGAAGTCACTAGAAGATATTCCAGAGTGATTCTACACGCAGGTAGTATAAGGGAGACTTATAAAAGAAATGAAATTAGTAGTAAACGTCTAAGTAGACAGGTACTGGGAAATTTAAAGGCTGCTCCCACCTTCACAATAAGCTTGTCTTTTATTTTTTGATTATACAATCAATAAACATTTCTTTTGACATTTTGTGTTTACAGCTCCAGTACATGCATCTCTACAGTAAAAACTCTATGTAGTCTGATCTTGCAGTCATATAGTCCTCTCTTTGATCTGTTCCTTGTTTCTTGCAAACATACATTCGATCATAGGAACAGACTACAACAAGCATGTTTGTTGTCTGTTGCCATGAACACACAAAGATTTGATGGGCCAGAAGAAGACAGACAATTACTTTTGTATTTTATTATGTTTATATAATACATTGGGGCACATTTACTTACTCGGTCCCTGCGCGATCCCCGATCCAGACTGTCCGACGAGGATGAACTGTGCCGCGATTCATGAAGATCGTGCGCCCAATTTCCTGCATGTGTCGCTTCCCTGATCAGGTCTGCCAGAGTTCACCTTCTTCTTTCTGGTGCATGTAAGTGCATGGCTTGCGCCACAAATTTAAATGTTAATTCCCGCCCGTAGTCCGAATCCGTCGGATCGTCTGACGGCCCACCCTTCGCGTGAAAGCCGGCACAATTGCGTCACAAAATGATCCTGTGCAACACAATCCCTGGCACGATCCCCCAAAAGTCGGGAAACCCAACAAAAATGCGTCCGTGGGACCCTTAGTAAATAAGCCCCATTATATTCAGCAGATCTGGAAAGGAAAAATGGCCAGTTTGTGTCTTTCTGGTAATGCTGCTATTTTTTTTTAGCCAGTACACATTCACTCTGGGGTTGAAATGTTTATTTGTTGTTCATATGTCCCCACAATGAGGAAAAAATGTACAATGGTTCAGCCATTTTTTAAGAAGTGCATTGGTCAGCACCATAAGTATTTATAAATGCACAAATACTAAGTAGCTCTTAGGTTTTGTTTTGTATGACTATGGCTATATGGATATGGAGGTTGTTTATGTCGATGTGCTATCCCTGGACAAATTTCCCTGGCTTTGTGTTAGCCAACTTTGTGTTTGCCACAAAACTCAATGCAGGCCCTTCTCATGTTTGCGGTTTAGACCGTATTTTCTACTGTCATTGATGTGTGAGTGGAAATCACACAACAATGACAGACAGGTTTCAACCAGTATATCCGTTGTTCACTTCTTGAGAAATCACTCTTTCATGGGCCGGTAGGGTTGGTGTTGGCTATTAGGGTTATTTATTATATATAGGCACTAGGTGTATGCAATGTAATCCCTACCCCTCCAGCGAGCCGGATATATCAGAAGGCCTTTCTCTGCGCCAGTTCAGGCTTGAACGTGCACATGGTATGGTAAGTAAGTAGGTGTGGGCAGGAACGCCTCTTGCTGGCCCACTACACCGATGGCTGAGCCCTCGGGCATTGCGCCGGAAATTGTGATTATTTCTGGGCTTCTACGCGACCCCTGATAAATAACCCCAATTGAGTTCTATAAAGAATAATATATAAGGGGGAAAATAATGAAGCAATAGAAGAATGTCTGCGGTATCACATTCCAGAGAAATGGTGAAGCATAAGAGAGAGTTGGAGGCTCAGATACTGGGGGATGCTATTCTCAGATCAATGGTAAGGAAGTAAGTTCTCCTTATGGAGAGTTTGTCAATTAAGGCCATGTGGAGGTTCGTATCTATTGATGCTCCACTAGGGGATTCTGGGAAATATCCAAATATGTTTTCCAAGGTGGGACAAACCAGTTCCCTACACTGTACTGAAGAGACCCAACTAGGTCGCAACCGTGCTGTCTACAGTTGGGAGTCTGTTCCTTCTGGAATAGATATACTGGTTTGGCTTAATCTTACATCATGTGATTAGGCTTCTTGTAAGTCATGCTTGGTGTTAATGGGGCTGCCTTTGAAGGTAGCAAATGGAGGCATTGGGGCATATTTATCAGGGCCTCTGCGCCACATCAGTGCTAGCACTTGCGATTATTTGCCCCAATCCGCCACCTTCATGCCATTGGGGCGTGATGGGCGGGCACGGCCGGTCGAGCAGAGGACACGGCCGGGACTGGGAGGGTGGGGTGTTACTGTTCCCGTGCCGGCGCACTCGCTGCTGCTGCCGACTTTTCACAGCGCAGGGCCTGGCGTAGAATAAACAATGCATGGCACTCATGCCCAATACATCAAGAGGCTTCAGCTGCTGGGCTGGGTTATCATATCCTGGAGCATGAGCGCCAGAATATGATAAATACCCCCCATTTTCTACCTTGGAAAACATATTTCCATATTTCTCAGATCAATGTCACATAGGGTAGTAGTCAAAACTGGCAGGAGATGTACGTGTAGCAGCACTGTGGAGAAATGTGTGGGTGACATGAGAAGTTTAAATTGTATTCTGAGGTATATGGGCAACCAGTGGAGATGCTTGCACATGGTAGATGTGGCTAGTCAAAAAGATGAGCCTACTGCTACTTTCAAGATAGATTGTAGAAGGCAGAGTTTAGTAAGTGGAAGTGTAGTGAGCTACAGTGATCAAGGTAAGAATGAATCTGAACAATGATCTACAGTAGGAACGGGCACGGACAGGGGCGCAACTACAGGGGTAGCAACAATAGCAACTGCTACAGGGCTCTCAGTGTCAAGGGGCCCCGGCATCTAGAGTATTGGGTTTGTATTGTGTGTGAATATTCTGTATGTGTGTGTGCAGTAAGTATATATTTTATTAGTATGTGTATATGGTATTGAATGTATGTGTGTATTTGCTGTATGTGTGTCTATATATAAAGTCCAGCTCCCCTCCCCTCGAACCACCCGGTGCTCGAAACCTCACCTCGAACAAACGATGTCCAGCCCTTTCCTGGGATATGGTTCCATTTCTTTATTTCTTAAAAACTTGATTAACAGTAGTGTATAAATTGTAGCAACATATGTACATACCTACGCGTTTCGCCTTAAGCTTAATCATGGTCTGACCATGGTTAGGCTACATGCACATGATGTATGCCTGCCGTATCGCTGCTCACCCCCAGACACTCCATAGGAGTATACAGTGTTCGGCGCCGTATTACGTAGAAAGATAGGACATGTCCTATCTTTCTACGGGCTACGGAGCGGTAAGGTGCCGCACGTGTGCGGCACCGTACCGCTCCCGTAGAGAGCCATGAGCCCATAGAAGTGTATGGGGGATGTATATCGGCCGTATATACGTCCCCCATACAAGTGTGTGAATATAGTCTTAAGCTGTAAGGCGAAACGCGTAGGTACTGCTGTTTGTGTATATGATGCATGGGTGTATATCATAATGTATGTATGTGTATATATGCTGTATGTATGGAGCATGTGCGTATATACTCTGTGTGGCTGTAACGCATACGTGTGAGTAAACTAATGTTTTTGTTTTTTTAAGGGGTAAGTGGAGCCCCATAAATACTGAAATGACCTACAGGTAGCCATGCATGTGAGGGCGTTGGGAATACAACATGAACCTGCGTCAGCTGTCTCAGAACACTACTGTTAACATCAGTGTATTCAAAAAAGTGAAAAACAAATTAATATAAATCACATGTGGCTATTCTGTTTAGTGCTGAGTACTGTAGGTCATACATGTGTTTGTGTACGGTATATATTTTAGAGATGGTCTTACGTCTTGGAGACCTTTTATTAGCTGGACGCACCTGTTTTTCTTTTTCATCTGCCTCGCCCCTACCTATGACACAATGTAAGTTGTCCTCCTAACTATGACAGCAATGCTAACATGTGCGTACAATACAACCAGAAACAATAGTGCAATGAGTCACAGACAACGAGACATCCACAAACTCTTCTTAACGAACTTTGGGTCTGGAGAGAAGACTGTCAACATTCAACAGCAGAGATGTTTCATGTACACATAGACGGTCACTCACAGAATGTCCGGCCTGGTGAGATTGATTTACTGGCTGCGAAATGTATCAGTTCAGGCATCTAGGGTGTAGGCAGTTTAGCTGGGTGCCAACATTTCAGGATGCCAAAAAGTCATAACAGAAAGATCTGTAGGATATCAGATTCCTAATGACATCATAAATAAAGTTCTAGGTGCTGGGCCAACTTTGTGTCGTAAGAGTACTTAGTACATTTTGTATTAGGGAGAATTTTCACACTTAGACATGTGATGAAACAAGCACAAGATCTTCTAAGAGGACATTTTTCCTTAAGGGAAAAGGGAAAGATGATTTTGATTTTCCGGGCAATAACATGAAGCTATTGCTGGCACATTCAGGAGGTCGGAGTTTTTAAGTTCTATTTTGAGAACCTTTACTCAGCAATCCAAGTTTTTTTTATTTTTCAGGACCCCGAAAAATTTGAACTAAAACAGCATTTGGAAACGTTCCATCCCTCAGGGTTTCCAAGTTCTGAGAACCATACGCTTTCCACGGGACTGATAAAACAACTGAATAAAAAATAATAGTAGATAGCTTGAAGACATTAACCAGCGAGGTCTGTTTTCTTTTACTTCCAGAAACAGGCTACATCTGTCTATCAGCTGTCTCCGGGATGGCTGATCATGCCTGTCCAAGTGTATGAAGCTAATTGTAGTACCATATACAACCTGTATATAGATGGGGCACTGTTTTCAGAAAGAATTGGGGAAACCCTACTATCTATATTAGGACCATTATTAGTTTCTACAGATGTATGACCCTGCGTAAGAAGAGACAGTCATAGGAGGCCACAATGTGGATGAATTATTTATTCTAGTATATAAGGTCACTCTCCCATAGGGGCTTGATTGACATGCTATTCCATGCTACATCATGTCAAGACTGGTCCACACCTTGTGCACGCTCTGTACTCTATACTCCTGGCTACATCACAGTCTACACGAAGTATGTGCAGATATTCATGGGCTTCTCAAGCTTTAATACAGTTTACTTAGTCTTCAGAGGTGCATACAATAAGGTGTACTGAGCATGTACACAATTTGAACCAGACTTAACATGATGACACAGAATAGAAGCGTGTCATGTAGTCTGGATAGACATGGTAATCTATTTATCTCTATGGCAGAGAGAGAGAGATAACCAAGCACATCATTTGGCTACATACACTGCAGTGCACATGCCCGATATGTTAATCCATTCATTTGGGGAACAACAAATCCCTGTTATATTAATCTGTGGGGGGTTCCACTGCTGGAACTCCCACCAATCAGCAGGTGGTCCCCTCTCCATGATTGGTCGGACTGGCCAACCTTTAGAGGGCCCAAGTTCTAACTTATATTGTATCCCATAGATACAGTAGAGGACATCATAACCTTGGTTGTTTAGGTCTATTATTTGGTGTTGGTGGTGGGGGGATTATGTGTGTTATCTCTTCTCTTTTGGAAAGTTGCAGTGTCAGACTGGTCAACTTCTGGTGGGCCCAAGCTTGAAGTTATAATGGATCGTATCGATACATTAGAGGACATCCTAATTTGGAAGCTTGTGGGTCTATTATTTGAGGGGAGACACAGGTTAACAGCTGTCTTTTAGATTTGTGCAGTGTCAGACTGACCAACTTCTGGTGGGCCCGAGCTCTAACTTATACTGGATCCCATAGATACAGTAGAGGGCTTCCTAATTTGGAGGTTGGTGGGGCCTATTATTTGGTGGGTGATATAGGTTACCAGCTCTCTTTTGGATAAGTGCAGTATCAGCCTGATCAACTTCTAGTGGGCCCAAGCTCTAACTTATACTGGATCACATAGATATAGTAGAGGATTTTGGAGCCTGGTAGGGTCTTTTATTTGTTGGATGATGAAGGGTGGGCGCCTAGTCCGAAACTGGATAGATAATAACTTTTTGTTATAAAGTGTGTGTAAAGTAATTATTACAGTTGCTACATGTAGGGTCAGGTAGGTAGAAAATATATCAATATTTTCCAGTGTAGACTTTCCATATTCAAACCAAGGTCGGATAAAGGTAGGTCGGACTAGTTCAATCTTTGTGTTTTCAACCTTCTTTGCTCTGTCATTGAATAATAATCAATAAAAACAGTATAATAATAATAATCTATATAGGAAATGATGAAATGAAACAACATAGTATAATATAGGATTCATATCATGATTGTCTTTGTAGACAAAGCCAGAAGGCAGACAGCTTAGGTTTTGTCATTTAAGAAGCTGGGAATTTCAGCCAGACCAATGTGCACTAATCCCTGAAGCTTTGTGCCATTCATCCCTGAGCATATATCTGCCGTCTTCATCGCTGTTGCCATGTAAGACATTACTGGAAGGTAAGAAGCATTCATCTGATTTGTTGGGACAAGATTCAGATTAATAACATGGTGGAGATTATTCTGTTACTATGTAGATACCAACTGAGTTGCTATGTGGATACCGAGTGGAAGAGTTGGCTGCTACATAATCATACTAAAGTTATTGTAACTTTTTAAAAATGTCTTATTTACTATTGAAAATGTATAACACTAAATATAAACTGCACAAAACACTATTGCAACCTAATACAAAATACAAAAGGGCAAACCATGTATAAAGAATAAGCACTGTCTGTGCTCATATAGACAGAATAAGAAGTACCTTGCTCTGCCCTTATATAAAGTACAGTATTGGAGCAGAGGTGCTGTGCTGTGCCCATTTATGCCAGATAACAGTAGTAACACTGTGCTGTCCCCATATATACAGAACAGTATAGGAGCAGAGGTGCTGTGCCCATATATGCAGGATAAGAGTAGTAGTACTGTGATGTCCCCATATATACAGTACAGTATAGGAGCAGAGGTGCTGTGCCCATTTATGCCAGATAACAGTAGTAGTACTGTGCTGTCCCCATATATACAGTACAGTATAGGAGCAGAGGTGCTGTGCCCATATATGCAGGATAAGAGTAGTAGTACTGTGATGTCCCCATACATACAGTACAGTATAGGAGCAGAGGTGCTGTGGCCAAATATGCAGGATAAGAGTAGTAGTACTGTGATGTCCCCATATATACAGTACAGTATAGGAGCAGAGGTGCTGTGGCCAAATATGCAGGATAAGAGTAGTAGTACTGTGATGTCCCCATATATACAGTACAGTATAGGAGCAGAGGTGCTGTGCCCAAATATGCAGGATAAGAGTAGTAGTACTGTGATGTCCCCATATATACAGTACAGTATAGGAGCAGAGGTGCTGTGCCCATATATGCAGGATAAGAGTAGTAGTACTGTGATGTCCCCATACATACAGTACAGTATAGGAGCAGAGGTGCTGTGCCCATATATGCAGGATAAGAGTAGTAGTACTGTGATGTCCCCATATATACAGTACACTATAGGAGCAGAGGTGCTGTGCCCATTTATGCCAGATAACAGTAGTAGTACTGTGCTGTCCCCATACATACAGTACAGTATAGGAGCAGAGGTGCTGTGCCCATATGTGCAAGATAAGAGTAGTAGTACTGTGCTGCCCCCATATATACAGTACAGTATAGGAGCAGAGGTGCTGTGCCTGCCCATATATGCAGGATAAGAGTAGTAGTACTGTGATGTCACCATATATACAGTACAGTATAGGAGCAGAGGTGCTGTGCCCATTTATGCCAGATAACAGTAGTAGTACTGTGCTGTCCCCATACATACAGTACAGTATAGGAGCAGAGGTGCTGTGCTGTGCCCATATGTGCAAGATAAGAGTAGTAGTACTGTGCTGCCCCCATATATACAGTACAGTATAGGAGCAGAGGTGCTGTGCCTGCCCATATATGCAGGATAAGAGTAGTAGTACTGTGCTGCCCCCATATATACAGTACAGTATAGGAGCAGAGGTGCTGTGCCTGCCCATATATGCAGGATAAGAGTAGTAGTACTGTGCTGTCCCCATACATACAGTACAGTATAGGAGCAGAGGTGCTGTGCTGTGCCCATATGTGCAAGATAAGAGTAGTAGTACTGTGCTGCCCCCATATATACAGTACAGTATAGGAGCAGAGGTGCTGTGCCTGCCCATATATGCAGGATAAGAGTAGTAGTACTGTGATGTCCCCATATATACAGTACAGTATAGGATCAGAGGTGCTGTGCCCATATATGCAGGATAAGAGTAGTAGTGCTGTGATGTCCCCATATATACAGTACAGTATAGGAGCAGAGGTGCTGTGCCTGCCCATATATGCAGGATAAGAGTAGTAGTACTGTGATGTCCCCATATATACAGTACAGTATAGGATCAGAGGTGCTGTGCCCATATATGCAGGATAAGAGTAGTAGTGCTGTGATGTCCCCATATATACAGTACAGTATAGGAGCAGTGGTGGGATAAGAGTAGTAGTAATGTACTAATTTCTATCTCTCAGTAGTAGGAATGATTGTCAGATGCCAAGTATTACATCACAACGTAAGATTAACAAAATATGAACCCCATAGAAAAAGTTCTATTTTATCATAGCCTCATTGAGAAGCAAGATAAGACACATTGTTCTTCTTAATAATAATAATAATAATAATTCCTTTATTTATAGAGCTCCATCAGCTTGCCAAATCCGTCCTGTATATTTCCTAATATACTGTACAATGGCACAGGACAGTGTAGAACATACTCTTTGGTTTGGTGCACTTATATCATAGCATATGAATAACACACAAGAAACAATGTATGTTGGTCATCAAGTAGCAGTAAAATAAGGGATAATGCACCCACAGGAGGTTACCACAGGGTGTACCTCCTTCCATAGTCATTACTAACTGCACCTTATGTCTGAGTGGGAATGGCCCACCTGTGTCCTGTACTACTGTACATGTTTTAAATTAATATTTTTTGGTTTTCTACAGCATCGATATAAGACACGTCATGTCCACAAAGGACAGACTCATAGCAATGTTACTCATGTGACCTTTGCTGTCCTCTCCTGTAAAGGTTTCTTTGACAAGTAGTTTGGCTGTAGCTGTCTATGGACAGTATGTCCTGTACAGCAATATCAATGGAGGTGTTTTATGGCCAAGAACTCACATGTGTTTTAAGTGTATCTAGTCTACCCCTAGAGCGGTATGATGGCGGATTTCAGCATTACTATGTATCCCCTCATGATACTACTGTAAATAGTGAGCTACAATGTATGATATATTATTTTACCTTATTGTGCTTATTGATATTTTATATGCTCCTTATACTATTATTACTTTGTTTCCATAAGACAAAGGGTAGAATAGCCGGCAGGCTTCCTTTAAAGGGGTTTTCCAGGCTTCTCAGACCCCCGATGTAGATTTGTGCCTTAATTTATATAATTACCCAACACACTCCTAAATCCCAGCACTTTTATGTGTAGTTTTACAATCCCAGTTTATCTCTAAAAGGTTGTTGAATATTGCTCTATGAGATATAGAAGGGTGAAGTGCTGTATTTTCTATTTTATCACACACTGTACGCTCTTGTACATCCATGGCCATTTAAAGGAACCTGTCACAACATTTTTACAAATACAGCTAGTGACAGACAGAGTCCTAGTAACTAACTTATACCCTTCTTTTAGCAAAAAAATGTTTCCCTCACATTCCCATAAAATCATCTTTATGTTATCCTACCTGACAGTAGAGGGGGTGTGTCCTGCTCAGTCAGCCCCTCCCATCTACTCCTCCCCATGTCACATGCCTCTTCTCATCATGTCATCTGACCAGGATGTCATCTAAGGTCCTGTTGCATTTGCAACATATACCCCATGGAGGGTATTTATCAGGGCTTCTGCTGCAGGCTCCTGTCTCCATGTCTGTGGGGACATAAAATCACAACAGCTTCCATGGACTTCTACTCCTCCCCATCCTCCTAGGTGGCTGCTGTGATTTCATGTGATCAGATACATACATGGGGTAGACTTTGCAAATATAACAGGACCATGTCCTAGCAGTGAGACCTATCAATCAGGAACCAGGAGGTAGTGCAATGTAAGTAACCACTGAATATGCAGGGCTTCATTGGATTCATGTAGTGTCAGTGGACTCACATTAGGAAATGGACCATTTATGGATAAGGGAAATGCTTTTTAATCTTAGTTTTTAATGAAGTATTATTTTGGGCCGGTTAATTTGCAAGGGACGCTCTCTTTAAACAGGGCATAGAAAACAAATGATAACATTATAACTGAGCATTACTATAACACCACGCACCAGGACACAAGCGGCTGCTCAGTTTGTTGCACAAGTCACCTAGAGCTGTTTATACAGCTGTATGCCTTGCTCATATAACGGGTTATACAAAGGTTTTTCTTCTATAATAGATTCATATTTTTGATTAGCGGGTTCTGCAGTTACAGAATTAATTCATTGTTAAAGGAAATCTACCATTTGATTTCATGCATTGTGAACCAAAGATACCTTGAGAATTCTGTAGCTACACTGATGCAGAATCGTATCTTGTTTAATCCCGGTTTTCCTGAAAAAAACTATTATAAAATTATGATAATGAGACTTTGTCCCTCCTGTGGCTGCCCCAGCGCCATTCCTTACCCTTATTATGCACTGCTTCAGCCTTGTACTGGCCAGCATAAGCAGAGAATATGTCATTACTGTGTTGTCCCTGACAGGCAAAAGTAATCAATAGTGTATGAGTCATCCAGTTCAGGTTGATTAGTCCTTTCTGGACAACCCAGGCAGCTCTTTTATGCACAGCAAAACCACTTGTTTCAGGGATGAAACAAGATGTGTTTCTGCATCATTGTAGCTACAGCATTCTCAAGGTATGTTGACAATGCAAAAAAAGAAATGGTAGATTTCCATGAACTTATTGTTGCCTGACATTTACTGCACATTTTTAAGCAAACTCCACAACTGTTAAAAATCAGCAAATTAATCAATTACAAAAAGTGTAATAAAAAATTGCAGAACACCTTTACTATTTTAGTTAGGATTTGATCTTAGAGTAGAATGCAGCAAAACGTGGCACATTCTGCCACATCTAGTTTCAGGTCAGATTTTTTAACACTCACTGTGCGCGTGGCTGTGAAAAGGGTTGTGACATAAAGGATTCTATCACCGGCTTTTACTCCATTAAAGGGAATCCTTTTGTTTTTGACCATAATCATTAAACCAGGTTTGCAGATGCTGCAAATGCTCTGGGCAGGTCTTTTAGACTGAAGAGCTTTCTGCTCTTTGCAATGAACTGTTCCATAGCCCCTCCCCTCTGCTCAGAGTGACTGCTGTAAGTATCCAACCAAAATCCAGATACATCTCCTACTCTTGTCAGAGGGGAGGAGCTGTGGAGCTTTACAATGTAGGAAGAAGAAAGCTCTTCAGGTTGAAAGGTCTTCCTAGAGCCCTTGCAAGAGCTGTAAACCTGGATTATAACTTCACTTTTCATATTACTCTCACTACTGGCAACATACACAGAGATATGACAACCCAGCTTTCCATTGCTGCTACCTAACACTGTATGCAGCTTTGTATGTCTAAAACTGCCAACAGATTCCCTTTTAACTAACCTCAGGTAGGGTTATTATCTAAAGATGCTTCACATTTATCAACCAACATCAACCGCTTAAAAGATCTCTCCCCCATACACATTTGCGTGGTTTTCGGATGTGTACTATGAATAGATGAACGGCTAGCACATGGACCTTTTTAACCACGGCTGTGGTTTCTACAGCCCTGTATATGAGCCGTCTGCCCAAGCAGCAAAACCCAGAGTAGGTCCTACTTCTTGGATAATGGACATCAACAGCACTGGACAAATGTCCTGTGTTTCAATGATACATGGGTTTCAACGACCTCTGGATACCGATACTGGATCATGTCGGATGGGTCAGTGAGGTAGAAGTAGGCAAAAACCAGGTTTGGAGTTAGACACGTTGCTCAAGTGCATCCACTCGGCATGCGTTTGGACTTCTATTCCTGGGGCTTTCCTACTGCACTTTGTATTTATCCATTGGACCTAATAAGTGGACAGTTTATCCCCGTAATGTGTAGATAATAAAATCAATATGCATTGCAACTTGGGCAACTTGAGCAGCGCATCCAACACTAACCCTGGTTTTTGCCTACTTCTACATCAACATGAGTGGACCTCACACAACAATGTCACATGGGCCACAAACCATGGAGCCCTATTTTCTGTCTGTGTAAAGTACCCATTAATACCCCATATGCCTAGGGCTCCATGGTGGTCAGCAGATGGAAGCTGATGGGCTCCAGAGCCAAGTCTATGCCAGGTCCCCAAAGGTTGATAGTACTGGCCTTCTCATAAAGGAAAGTGACACCTTATGGACCCCCTAAGCCACTTGAGCCCTGTTGCGACCACACTTTTTTTTGCACCTCCTCAAGTTATGCCCCTGGTGGTCAGCATAAAAAAATGATTCTTTTTTGCATTGGACATGGGCACACGTTTTTACTTTTATGGGATTTGCTAAAGTAAATCACTGCGACAGTAAATCACAGCAGTGGCGCCAGCTAACCTGCTGGAAACTTGGCCTAAAGTTACTTTACAGTATTTATTGCCATGAGCTATACATATAAGAATATTTTGTATTTTTACATTAGCTATAAATTTTGAAAAAAAACATAAAAAGTCAGTATAGGAAAGCAAATAACAGCTTGATGACATTGGTATCAATAGTGCAGCACAGAAGATAACGGTCACGTTTGGTGAATACAAAGGGTTCTATAGGAATAATCCATCATGATTGTACCACGTTCTCCCTGGCAACAAGGTCTGACAGGCCCCATAGACATGACTTTGTCTAATATCTATCGCCGGCTTAAGTTGTTTTATCCACATTTAATCAGAAGGTTTTAGTAAGTATTAAGTGGTCTGCAAGTCAGATATACAGTATTTGTGGCTGAGCTGTATTTTCATTTGGCACATAACAATGTAATATCATGAAGTGTTATCTGTAGTTATCTTAACTTATCCCCTAAATATTAAAAAAGGGATCATTTCATGGAAAACAAATTGATCTACAAGTAAACTAAGATGCCTTGAGGATACGCAGATAGAAAAAGCTGAAAGTCTGGGCAGAAACTGTAACAGTACAACAAGGTTATGACTATTTGGGGGGCCTTTAGTCCAAAAACAGGGAACATTAAGGGGATATACCAGTCACCTAATATAACCAGAATCAGGGGCGGGTACAGGGGGCAGTTTGTGATTACAAGAGTCTGAGAACTATATTAGAACTTACATATAATTTGTAATTTGCACTAAAAAAACTGTTTTTTATAAAGGGTTTTAGACAATTTTCGCACACTCCTACCACGAGTTTGCCAAAAGGGCTGTGACCTAAGAAATGGAGCGTGGTCACACACTAAAAAAATCAGCGCTGATCTAAATTTTTCCTAGTTTTCTAGCATAAAGTAAGCCAAATAATAGGAAGTGCAGAGTACAACTAGACAGTCTTATAGTACGACAGAATTATCACCCAGCACCAGACATTTATATGAATTTTGTGCAGAATGAGACCTTCTAGTCTAACTCTGTACTGTTTTACCTTATCACTATTTTCATAAATCTGCCCCAGTATGGAGGTGGCAAAAGTGGAGAATAATTGGAATACCCGGCGGTTCTCAAGGAATTGCATATTATTTCAGGGCAAGAAAAAGATGTACAAGCCCTGAAATACGTCCCCCAAAAAGTTATTTGAATTCCGGGATTGTATGTATCAATATATAATGAAAAATATGGTCCTTAAAAGTTCCTAAAATTGGGTAAATACACCCTCGAGCAAACAACACACAAATGGTTTCACTAGATTATTAGTTGGAAATAATGCCTAAATTGAACGGCCATAGGTGAATAACTAGGTACATACCGTGAATAAATAAATGATAGAACTCCATTTATTTGGAGGATGTTTGGCCCACCCTGGCAACCCTTCCAAACAATCCATACTTATTCAGTCTTTTCTCTTATTGTACTGTCATGAACTTGGACATTTACCATGCTAACTGAGGCCTGTAGAGTCTAAGATGTTACTTTTGAGTATTGCATGGGTGTCCATGGAGTAGATTTGCTGGAGCAACCAATGCTGGAAAGATTGTCATCTGTCTTGAATGTTTCCCCTTTAAAAAATAAGTTCTTTGTTTAAATGATGGACTTACCTTAACTTCTAAGCTTGATGGGCAGCAACAGTTGCTTCTATAAGATCATTGCTGATGTCTTTCCCCTGGCATTGTGTTAAAAGATACTAAATGCTCCAGACCAGAAAACATTCAAACTTCTGCATTTATAGAGAGGGTTTCACATGCTGATGATCAGCGAATCAGAGGCATTTACTTATAACACTCTTAGAGGGAGATTTATCATACGCCAGTGCTTGTGTGCCAGCGTATGATGGAAGCCCTGTCCCTTGGGCAGCGTTGGATATATCCGGCAGTTGGCTGTGCCAGTGATCAAAACTACACCAGCTTGACCAGCATGCTCTAGGTAGTACACAGACGCGGGGCAGGAGCACCCTGCACTGGCCCACTGTGCTGCTGGTTGTACCCCCCTAACGCCCCCTTGGTGTGAAGCTGGCATATAGAAGAGAATAATCCCAATGCCTAGAAGTTCACTAGAAATTGGGATTATTTCTGGGCTTCTACGTCATTTTCTGGTGTAGAAGCCCTGATAAATGTTCCCTTTTAATTCCTATAAAAGCAGTCAGGATGTACTTTTTTACCCCACTGCTTCTGTTTTTTGGACTAGCTTTCGTTAAATAAACATTGGACCCTGTTATGTATTGTTGTCCATCTGAGGTCCTGCGTTGCAGTTTGTTCTATCTACTGTGCATGTGCAGTGTACACCTGGAAGATGCCTCATATGAGAAGATCCTAGAAGAAGCCATCAGACTACTAGATCTACTGCACAGGCGGTGGCAGGGGCGTAACTTGAGGGGGTGCAGAGGTTTCGGTCGCACCTGGGCCCAAGAGGTTTAGGGGGCCCTTATGGTGTCACTTTCCCATATGCGAAGACTATTACTATAAACTATACATTATAGTCGGGGCCTGGCACAGACTTTGCACTGGGGCCCATCAGCTCCTAGTGGGTGGTGGCATCACTGAATTGAGGAATGTTCGTAACAGGCAGTGGGCGTAGCTTAAGTACAACATGTGGTAGCGCCCCTGAGGCACATAAGGTTCATTTACATATTAATTAAAATGTTTTTTTCGGGTGAGTGAAGAACTGGCACATGGAATCACATGGTATGCCTGGATTAGGGATTTTAAGACCTACAAGACTTTTATCTTGGTTTGGGGTCTAAAATTACTCGTGTGAATCTTAATACATGAAACCATAGTACTTGCTTTATGTAATAACTGTATCATTTCCATAGCAACTCCCATTTATATATGTAAATTTTCTGCCAATTTTTTCAGGAACCTTATAGATGCGCATGAAGTATCTACAGTATACATGTACCAGAGGAGGAGAAATTGGTGCAACCCCCTGAGGAAGTTCTACTACATGTCCCAGCATTGCAGTTCTCGATATTCTATATAATATCATTATTTCATAAGATAGAAAAAGTTGGGTTTTCCCAATAGTTGGAACATAAAGAATGTTGTTTTGGGTATGTAACAATTGTACTGCAATTCGTGATGTGAATCTTCTCCAGCACATCCAACAGCCAGAAGCATCAATCTTAGTAATCCATTAAGGGGCGATGTTTGCGTGCTGCCTTTTTGAGGTGGCAACATAAAGCGGTAAAAGAATGACCTTATCATGTCAAGATGTCGTCTGTAACTGATTCTGAATGACGGATGATGATGGTGGTAGATTGTTGTGATAAAGCTAAGTACTTGAAAGTGATGAATTCATGCTGGTAGCAATCTTTTACAGGCAATCACGGTGGGTCAGCAGTCTCTACGTATCATAGCTGACAATGACTCGTGACTTTTTACACAGCTGAAGACGTCCCTCGTAACAATTCAGAGCGAGGTGTCAGTCTCTTAGGTACGGCAGGTTTTTAGTGTCAATAATTTACGGTTTTCTAGCTTAGTACATACTGTCAGTGGGGTTTAAGGAACAAAAAAGTTTAAGTTGGCCCCTTATTTTATTAGAGGCATTGGGGGTCATTTACTAAGGGCCTGAATTGCGTTTTTTCCGTTTTGCACCGATTTTTCCTGAATTGCCCCGGGTTTTTGGCGCACGCGATCGGATTGTGGCGCATCGGCATCGGCATGCACAGCTGATTCGGAAAAAACTTCAGCGCAGAGGCCACACCTGGTGGACGTCGGAGGAACTGCCTTAGTGAATCGCCGGAAGACCAGAATCCACCGCAGAGAACGCGCCGCTGGACCGGGTAAATAAATCTGCCCCATTTTTTGCATTTTTAGAAAACCTAATAGTTGCATATTACATATTTGGGGGTTGGTGGATCTCATTGAAGAGACTAGAAATATTCAATTGGAAAAGGTATGCTAATTAACTCTACGTAATCTGACACCCCTGGAGATCCTATGTAATCTGACACCACAGAGGAAGGGATTTAGGGGAAACAATTCTATATAACATAACCATCAATGTTATTTAGGTGTACAAAGGCATCTAGACCCTTCTTGAAGCTCTCTGCTGTCCCTGCTGTGACCAACGCCTGAGGCAGGCTATTCCACAGATTGACAGTCCTCATAGTAAAAAACCATGTCGCCTCCGGTGATTACTCCTTGATCTATCTAGACGGAGACAGTGCCCCCTCGTCTTTTGATTTGATTTATTCTGAAACAACTTACCACCATGTTTTTTGTATGGATATTCATATACTTATATAAATTACCTTATATACTCGAGTATAAGCCTAGTTTTTCAGCACAAAAAATGTGCTGAAAAACCCAAACTCGGCTTATACTCGAGTCAAAAAATAAATATATCTAAACTCATCTTTCCAGTGACCCCTGTATATCTTCTGTGCGATCTGTCCGGCAGCGGCGGCAGGCTATATACACTGGGGCAGGGTCTGGCTGGCTATATACACTGGGGCAGGGTCTGGCTGGCTATATACACTGGGGCAGGGTCTGGCTGGCTATATACACTGGGGCAGGGTCTGGCAGGCTATATACACTGGGGCAGGGTCTGGCAGGCTATATACACTGGGGCAGGGGCTGGCTGGCTATATACACAGGGGCAGGGGCTGGCTGGCTATATACACTGGGGCAGGGTCTGGCTGGCTATATACACTGGGGCAGAGCCTGGCTGGCTATATACTGGGGAGGCTGTGACCAATGCATTTCCCACCATCGGCTTATACTCGAGTCAATAGGTTTTCCCAGTATTTTGTGGTAAAATTAGGGGCCTCGGCTTATACTCGGATCGGCTTATACTCGAGTATATACGGTAATCATGTCCCTTCGTAGTCGTCTCTTTTCCAGACAAAATAAATCTTTTCTCATAACTAAGACCCTCCATACCCCTTATCATTTTTTTGGCTCTTTGTTGAACCCTCTCCAGCTCCAGGGCATCCTTTTTATGGACCGGTGCCCAGAACTGGACAGCATATTCCAGGTGTGGCCGAACCAATGCCTTTTACAGTGGTAATATTACATCCCTATCCCAAGAGTCCAAACCACTTTTGATACATGACAAGATGTTGCTGGCTTTAGAGGCAGCTGATTGACATTGCATGCTGTTATTTAATTTATGATCTACTAGTACCCCCAGGTCCTTCTCAACAAAGGACTCAGATTTACACCCCCAAGGACATATGTTGCCTGTGGATATCTAATTTGACACCTCAGGAGATTCTGCTTAATCTGACACCTCAAGAGATTTTACATAATCTAGCGCCTCAGTGAGAATCTGACAACTCAGGAGATTCTGCATAATCTGACACCTCAGAAGATTCTGCTTAATCTGACGCCTCAGGAGATTCCACTTAATCTGACTCTTTAAGAGATTCTACGTAATCTGGCGCCTCAGTGAGAATCTGACAACTCAGGAGATTCTGCATAATCTAACACCTCTGAAAATTCTACATAATCTGACGCCTCAGGAGATTCTACTTAATCTGACGCCTCAGGAGATTCTACTTAATCTGACGCCTCAGGAGATCCTATGTAATATGACACCTCAGGACATTCTACGTAATCTGACGCCTCAGGAGATTCTACGTAATCTGACACCTCAAGAGATTCAACATAATCCTCAGTGAGACTAAACATAATCTGACACCTCAGATTATCTGACACATCTGATTTTGTTTTGTTGCTAGCTAGTTGGAATTCATCAGAGATTTGAAAGAGGGAATCAGATTAGAAAAGAAGGAGGGAGGATGATAAAAGCCAAAGTAAGATGATATAGAAGCAATGAAATATTATGTTATTATTAACTCACTAGGGTCAGACTGGCCCAACCCAGTACCAGAAATCAGAAGGACAATCTGATTTGGGGGTGACTTGGATCTATATGATAGGGGTTGAAGCATAACGACGCTGCTGCCTAATATGTCAGGGAATTCCAGAGTTTTAAGCCTGAAGTAAAGGTTCACATGTTTATGAGAATTGCAAATTCCTAATTTACTCCTATCATCATATTGCCCGAGTCGTAGCAATCCAATAACCAAGAAGGGAAGCTGTGTGGAATTCACAATTCCCATGGTTGCTTTTCAGAAGTTTTTTATGTTGGTAGATCATGGGCATGACTGGGAAACGAGATCTCTGCAGATCAAACATCTCCATTAAGCTTTATGGCAGTGACGCAAGTAGTAAAAACTCTACGTTCAGTGCTCTCATTGCGTTGAATGTGCATGCTCTGCACAATCTCCGTTCAGTCCAGCTGCAGGAAGAGGTTTGCGGACCTCCATTCCCAAAGATTGCCCCATATCTACAAAATAGGGGGAACCTTGCTGAACACAGGGTGTTACAGTGATATCACAAGAACAGGGGCCCTTTATACCCCTCATTGAATGGAGAAGCTGGTTGTGCATTCACTTTATTTGGAACTGTCAGAGATACCAGTGGGTGCTGGTTGGTTATCTCCAGCAGTCCCATAAAAATGAATAGAGCAGTTGTACATGCATAACCAGCCATCCCATTTATTTGTGGATAAACATGACCCCCATTCTCCAGATAATTGGAATCAGTGGCGTAACTACAGTGCTAGCAGCCATAGCAGCTGTTAAGGTGTCCACAGTGTCAGGGGGCCCCGGGTATCTGAACTGACACACTAAAGAATGGAGGATGTATAGTCAGTTAGTCAGTTACAGACAGACCCCTCTGACCTCTGCTGAAGCTTTCTGATTGCTTTACTATAGTCCCAGATTTCAAAAATCAGCTGTAAGGTGTCTGTAATGGGGCTCTGTCTATACAAGTTACATCCCTGGTTGGAGGCCCCAGCTGTCAGACCTCCACTGATCAGCAAGTCATTCTTGTAGGAGGAAATATCATGATATGATTAAAATAACCCATTAACAAAGCATATAAATCAGTGTAAATCAGATTTTTTAAAAATTAAAGCTCCTTTACATTGTAAATTTATTAGTATATAGAGCTTTTTGCTGATATTTTTTATTTAGCATTAAAGAGGACCTGTCACCCAATTTATTGGCACTAGGAGCTGCTTACTAAAGTAAGTAGCTCCTAGTGCTCGATCAAACACCCCAGTGTTAGAGTGATAGCGTTACCGGAAACCTCCGGTATTGCTATCTAACACTGCGGCAGGGTACAGTTTCATTGTCGGACAGCTCGCAAAGCTGTCCGACGTATTCATGAGGGGGCGGGGTTGGGGCGTGGCTATGGGCGGTGACTGCTGCCTAGTGCGCGGCAGTCACTGCCGGCCTATGGAGCTAGCGGGGCGGTCCGGGGAAGAGGCAGTGCCTCGGACCGCCCCCTCATGAATACATCGGACAGCTTTGAGAGCTGTCCGATGATTACTTTGTACTCCGCCGCAGGTTTCCGGTAACGCTATCACTCTAACACTGCAGCATTTGTTCAAGCACTAGGAGCTGCTTACTTGAGGTGACAGGTCCTCTTTAAATATTAGATAATATTCTAAATGATATAATGTAACTTTATTGCAGCCATTAAATATAGTGAGAGTCATTTTAGTGGCACGTTCTTCCTATATCAAGAATATAATAAGGTCAAATAGAAAAGACAACTTCCTGCATCTCTCCAGAAAGGCAGGTGAAAGCAAAGCTGCTGAACAAGTTTTGGTCTGAGACACTTGTCAGGCTGCTGTCAGGGTGGGTATTTCCACCATAGTTTCAGACTACACCCACCAGGGTGAAGATGTAACCTACTATATCTATATGCAATATGGAAACTTGCTTTTTGTGGTCTGTGATAATAATTATTTGGTGTAGAAAAAGAATGACAAGGCATACATAAGAGCATGACAGCTAAAATGTGATAAAATGTGAAATTCACTAAGATTATACACAGATGATGCTTCTAACATACAACCAGTCATAATCATAAACGGGGTCGGGCAGTGTCAGAAAGTGGGACACAAAAGTGAAACACAGTGTACATGAGCTAAAGGGGATGAGTAAAAGTCTGTCTGATCTTTCTGTAACCCTCTACAGTTTCCCCATTATATATGGGGTCACTATACAGTTTGAGGGGAATGACCACAGGAACGGGGGTATTATAGATGGTGGGCATTATACTATGTGGTGACCACTAAGGGGGCATTACAAAGTGTGGTCCCATTAAGGTGGGTATTGGAAATACTAGGGTGTGGGAAGGAGTGAGAAAAGGGTATGGCTGAAGGTATAAACGTTTTCACCTTCTGTCCCTCTTTGTTCATCACACAAGTTATGTTAACCAATAATAATAATAATAATTCTTTATATAGTGCACACAGATTACACAGCGCTGCACAGAGTTTGCCAAATTGGTCCCTGTCACCATGGGGCTCACAATATAATCAACCTACCAGTATGTTTTGGAGTGTGGGAGGAAACCGTAGGACCCAGAGGAAACCCAGTAAATACTGTAAATAAGTACAGGCAGTCCCTTACTTAAAGGGAACCTACCACCACCTATAAAGGTAGATCGGGTGGTAGGTGGATCAATGGGACGTGAGGATAGCCCTTTTAAGGGCTAATCCTCACGTCCCCACACTTTTTTGTTAACTTTTATTAGACTTTTATGCAAATTTACTTATGCGGCTACTGGGGCGTGGAGTAGCCGCATCTGAGGTTACACGAGGCGGCTACTCCACGCCCCGGTAGCCTCCTACTCACCATCTTCGGCGCGCAGCTGCGCGTAGCTGCGCGCCCTCGTCCGGTGATCCTGCCGTCTGCGCATGCGCAAAAGAGCAGTCCCGCGCCTGTTTTGGAGCAGTGACCACGCAGGCGCGGGCCTGCTCTTCTGCGCATGTGCAGACGGCAGGATCGCCGGACGAGGGTGCGCAGCTACGCAGCTAGCCCCAGTAGCTGCATGAGTAAATTTGCATAAAAGTCTAATAAAAGTTAAAAAAGTGTGGGGACGTGAGGATTAGCCCTTAAAAGGGCTATCCTCACGTCCCATTGATCCACCTACCACCCAATCTACCTTTATAGGTAGATTTGTGGTGGTAGGTTCCCTTTAAGGATACCCAACTTACAGACAACCCCTAGTTACAGACGGACCTCTCTGCCCAATGTGACCTCTGGTGAAGATCTCTGGATGCTTTATTTTAGTCCCAGGATGCAATTGTCAGCTGTAAAGTGTCTGTAATGACATTTAATTGATAATCCTTGTTCCCATTACAGCATAAAAATGTTGAAAATCCAATTGTCACTGGAGCTACAATTATAAACTATACGGTTCGGACTTACATACAAATTCAATTTAAGAAAAAACCTAAAGAACTTATCTTGTATGTAACCTGGGGACTACCTATATATTAAAACCCCTTAGCATTGAGAATGTAGTTTTAGAGCTTTTGCTCATTTTTGAGCAGAACTTTAGCATTATACTATTGTAATACAATCTTCTAATTCACTTTATTGCAGCCATTAAACATACAGATATTATAGTGGCAAATTATTCCTATACAAAGCACATACTATGGTTAAGTAGAAAAGACAACTTACTGCATCTATGTGGAGAGAAAGCACAGCATGTTATAGAGCAGGAGGAGCTGTGCTAACATACATGGAGTTTGGGGAAACAAGATTCACTATAACTTTTGCATCAATGATGATAGATCATCCCTGATAGAGCGAGTTCACGCATCCAACTTTTTAAATTCAGTCATCCAGATCAATAAATGAATTGTAAAATGATAACATATAAATGACTGATTGTATCTCTCTTCTTTTTTTTTTCAATCCTGCATAAAAAAAAACCCCTGAATTAAAAAAACCTAATCTCACTAATCTAACAGATAAATGACTGCTGTTGCGTCATCTTCTTAATTAAATGCTAATTAAGGAAAATAAGGTTATTTAATTACTAGGAAAACAACATAATCCCCTGGATGTCATTTTAATATAAATCCATAGCACAGGTTATTACTTAGTACACAGGGAACATACAGAAGGCTTTACTCACTATACCTCCACCTACATTTCTTCTTGTGAAAAATAGTAGAAAAGGAAAAACGTCTCACCGAGTCTAATCAGTCCCTTCCACTGCACGGAAAAAATCGGGGTCAGTCCACACATACACAAAGAAAGAATAATCCAGCATAGAAAAGTATTAAAAACTACTACTACTTTTTTTCTAAAATTATTAAAAACATAGTAACGCCACGGCAAAAGAACAGTTACGACGCGTTTCGGATCAACTCTGATTCTTAGTCATAGCTACAACTAATAATCGGGAGTTGATTTTTTTTTGTGTATACATTTCTTCTTATATCACTCATTTGGGTTCTGTAATTCTCTAAATTTATCATATTCAGGTACTGTTGAAGCCGTGATACAATGGGGGTCATTTACTATGGGCCCGAATCGCGTTTTTCCGGCGGGTTACCCGAATTTTTCAGTTTTTTGCAGCGATTTTCCTTGAATTGCCCCGGGGTTTTGGCGCACGCGATCGGATTGTGGCGCATGGGGGGGCGTGACCATAAGAAAACCCGACGGATTTGGAAAAACCGCCGTATTTTTTTTTAAAAAAGTGTCGCTAGACACGCGCTTACCTGCACCCAGCCTAGCTTGGTGAACTTCAGTGCACTCTGACGAACTTCAGCGCAGCAGCGACACCTAGTAGACATCGGGGGAACTACCTTAGTGAATCGCCGGAAGACCCGAATCCTCCACACAGAACGCGCTGCTGGATCGCGAATGGACCAGGTAAGTAAATCTGCCCCAATGAGTACTTACTTTACCTTAAAATAGTCTTTTTTTAGGCCTGAGGGCATGGTCTTATTCGGTTCCTTGTTCATTCTCCTCAACAAGGATTTCTAGTTTCACATCCTCTTTCTTCTACAGTAGAACAAGCAGGACTTTTACTTTTCCAACGTCTCTGCATAATGACCCAGATTTATCAAATGTGCAGTCTGTACTGTGTGCAGTTTGCCTGTGTATAGTGCAGGGAGTTCCAGATGAATTAAAACTGGTGCACGATCTTCATTACTCTGGTGCCCCCTGCACTGTTGGGGAAGTGGGCACCAATTTTTGGTTCATGCTGCAGAATTGTGGTGCAGACACAATTGTGGCGCATGTCAGTAATAAATGTGGTGCAAACTCTGACTTCTTTAAAGGGAACCTACCACCACAAATCTACCTATAAAGGTAGATTGGGTGGTAGGTGGATCATTGGGACGTGAGGATAGCCCTTTTAAGGGCTAATCCTCACGTCCCTGCACTTTTTTGAGAACTTTAATTTGATATTTATTCAAATTTACTTATGTGGCTACCGGGGCGTGGAGTAGCCGCTTATGAGATTACACGAGGCGGCTACTCCACGCCCCGGTAGCCACTTTACCCCTCCTACTCACCCATCTTCGGCGCGCAGCTCCGCGTAGCTGCGCGCCCTCGTCCGGGGAGCCTGCCGTCTGCGCATGCGCAGAAGAGCAGGCCCGCGCCTGCGCGGTCACAACTCCGAAACAGGCGCGGGCCTGCTCTTCTGCGCATGCGCAGACGGCAGGCTCGCCGGACGAGGGCGCGCAGCTACGCGGAGCTGCGCGCCGAAGATGGGTGAGTAGGAGGGGTAAAGTGGCTACCGGGGCGTGGAGTAGCCGCCTCGTGTAATCTCATAAGCGGCTACTCCACGCCCCGGTAGCCACATAAGTAAATTTGAATAAATATCAAATTAAAGTTCTCAAAAAAGTGCAGGGACGTGAGGATTAGCCCTTAAAAGGGCTATCCTCACGTCCCAATGATCCACCTACCACCCAATCTACCTTTATAGGTAGATTTGTGGTGGTAGGTGCCCTTTAAGTGCACATGCTTTATCGGAAGCCCTGACACAAAACTGGCGCCGACACTTCTTAAATACATGTGCAAGCTCCAAAGACGTTCTTTTCAGTGCTGAGTATGACAGAAAACTGATTCAGCCAGAATAATAGATCTGGGCCAATATCTATTAGATAAAGATGGATAAATATTGTACAGTATATACAAGAAAGTAAGCGGCGTCCAGGAGGTCAGAGGTAAGTTTATTAGACTTAAAGATACAAGATGCTGTAGATAAAGCAGAGATATATAGATATCAGATAGTTAGCTAGTTAAGTAGAGATGTAAAGAAGATAGATATATGATAGATAGATAGATAGATAGATAGATAGATAGATAGATAGATAGATAGATAGATAGATATATGATAGATAGATAGATAGATAGATAGATAGATAGATAGATAGATAGATAGATATATGATAGATAGATAGATAGATAGATAGATAGATACATAGATAGATAGATAGATAGATAGATAGATGATAGATAGATAGATAGATAGATAGATAGATAGATAGATAGATAGATAGATCCAAAAACATCTGGAAGCAGGAGAAATACAGGGATAACTGCTACACGGCAAACTGCTGGTAAAAGGCACCAAAAATTGTGCAACCCCAATGCCCTGATTGATTGATTGATTGATTGATAGATAGATAGATAGATAGATAGATATGAGAAAGAGACAGGATAGGTACTAGATACTAGAAATTAGATACTGTGGATATATATGGGATGATAGGTGGATAGATATAGATAAAGGATGGGTCTGCTAGATCTAACTAGCGCTGACCACCGGTAGGGAAAGTATCAACGGCAGTGAATCACTGACTCAACTCCAACATAAAGATGTTGTTACCGGCTCCATTTTTTGGAACCGTTTTTCTTTTGGGCTCGAGGAGCAGCTGACTGTGCCCGGACGTGGAATTACCTGAATATCTGCACCTCATATATGACTACATGCATACTAGCCATGGAGGCTTATGGTGAGCACCCATTCCATGGGAACCATTCTATTCCATTCTTTCCGTGTACCTGACGATATTACCCCAGGCGCAGCCCTCCGTTGTTTGTTTTTCTCTCTATATACAGTTGGATAGATATGATCCTTTTTCTACCCACTTGATTTTGGAGGGCAGTCTCATTTTTTTTGAGTAAATAGATAGATATGTAGTTGGATGGATAAATAAATTGTCACACAATTTATTGTCCCCTGTTTTTCCAGTTGAGTAACATTGCTACTGTTTTATTAGAAGGATCCCCTAAAATGGGGCTTATGATGAGGTTCGCCTCTAATCTGGACAGCAGTGCTCTCTTTCCTTGTCTTACCCATACATATCTGTAAATGCATTGTTGTAGGCGTATAGGTAAGGTTCTCTCCCCAGCTGACCTGAAGTACAAAAGTTTCATGTATCATATGACTGGTGTATGAATCATCACATAAATGTCTTGTTATGAAATCCATCCATATCTCTCAGATCTGTGGATTTTACTCGCAGCAGCCTTGACTAACTACAGAGACACATAGTGAACTGTATAGCAAACTGTAACATGAAATGGCCATTAAAAACATGAATAATATACACAAGTTGCAATTTGCGCCACACGAACCAGATGAATCACTGTTGTGTCACACGAGTTTTGGTTTTGCGCCTGAATGAAGCGCATTCAGCGACAACCATCTGTAATGAGTTCAGTTTATTGGTCTATTTAATCACATCTGATGACTTTGCGCTACAAACTATATTAAGCCACAGGTATGGCGCAAAAGGTAAATTCCAAGTTAACTACCACACTGTGTGAATGTAGCCTTACCTCAATTCCTTGTTGTTGATGAGGATGCAGACTCCCCAGGGGCTGCAGTGGACGCAGTACGTGCGATCGGTAACCAGGTCCCAGTGTATTGTTTACTTACCCGGTCCATTCGCAATCCAGTGGCGAGTTCTCTGCGGTGGATTCGGGTCTTCCGGTGATTCATTAAGGCAGTGCCTCCGACGTCCACCAGGTGTCGCTCCTGCGCTGAAGTCCGCCGAGGTCCGCCGGAGTCCACGATCCATTGCCGGGTGAAGGTAAGTGCGTGTCCAGCGAAACTTTTTTTTAAAATGCGGCGGTTTCACCCAATCCATCGGGTTTTCGTACGGCCACGCCCCCGATTTCCGCCACAATCCGATTGCGCGCGCCGAAATCCCGGGGCAATACAGGGAAAATTGGTTGCAAAACGGAAAAATTTGGTTAACTCGTTGCAAAAACGCGAATCGGGCCCTTAGTAAATGACCCACACTGGGTCCTTTTTTATCAATTGAATGCGTTTCCCTAGAAGCGCATATGCGATGAGGCCGAGGCCCGCCCCCTGTGCGCTAGCATTGCATTATAAACGCAACGCAAGCAGAACGTGTGACCACGGCCTTAGGGCCAGGAACTGGCTGGAGTGTTGTTGCGCTCATAATTGTACCTGAATGAAAAGTCGCTAATAATGATGAATAATTAGAAAATTTAAAGTCGCTAGAACAACCACAAAATCAAGTGATCTGGTCCATGAACTACTTTCTACAACTAGTATGACTAAAAGGGGAATGGCCTTAATGAAGGGGCATAGCTTCACATAAAATGGGACACGTGGCAAAAATGATACAGTTGGGTCAGAATTTTGGCATATCTGGTATAAACAAAACCAGCTAATAGGTACAAAGTTGCCACACATGAATGTGGCCTAAGGGTGCTTGTACACAGAGCGGCCCAGTAAATTGCAACCTGGAACAAGTGGAAGAAGTGGAAGTGCTGCAAACAGTAATACTACATACCCCTCAACTCATTACTGTTGTGGGCCCCATTGACACCATGGGCCCTATAGCAGCTACTATGTCTGCTATAGTGGTAGTGAAGTTCATTGCTCACTAAGGCTCCGTTCGCACTAGCATACTGCAGTACTATGCAGTCCTACAGTATATGCTATCTAGTATAACAGTCATGGTTCCAGCCAGTGTGAACAAGCCTTATTACCGTACTTCAGTTTTGATCTGTATCAAAATTCTGTATCCCTCATATTTGATAGGATTACTGCTCTTTTTGTGGGAACCACTTTGCTCTGAACAGTTTGTGCATTTAGTTTGTCAGTAAATTTGCACAATTCATGTTTGTCAAATAATGCTAAAAAAAACATAATTTGGCAAACACAGCGGACTGCCTTACAGAAAGGAAAATCATCCTAGTGCTAATTTTCTTCCTTTTTTTTCTCTTAGTTTTGTTCCAACGCAGAGGTCCGCTAATAAGATGTCTATTGTGTTTCCAGGGCCTCGATCTGACTTATTTATTATGGCTCATTGATGTCAGTCTATTAAGTGCTGAAAGTACCTGCAGAGAATGTATGTAGAGGGCAAAGAAACCTCATACGCCAAGCTGTTGGAAATATTTTATTTTGGCTGCCCCATTTAGCAGAGCGCATTGTTTCATAAGTGCTTGAAAAGTTACTTTTCTGCCAATTCTCAGAAAACTTTTCTTTGACAATCTGTTTTCGCTTCAGTTTTGCAGATAGGTTCGAAAGTCCTGCCAGGAAAATTCCCACAAATTGTAATAGGACAGGCAGTCCCCGGGTTACGTACAAGATAGGGTCTGTAGGTTTGTTCTTAAGTTGAATTTGTATGTAAGTCGGAACTGTATATTTTATAATTGTAACCCCAGACAGAATTTTTTTGGTCTCTGGGACAATTGGATTTTAAAAATGTTGGATTTCATAGTTTCATAGTTTATATGGTTGAAAAAAGACACTTGTCTATCAAGTTCAACCAAGGAAGGGAAGGGATTGGATGAGGAAGGGATTTAGGGGAAACAATTCTATATAACATAACCATCAATGTTATTTAGGTTTAAAAAGGCATCTAGACACTTCTTGAAGCTCTCTGCTGTCCCTGCTGTGACCAGAGCCTGAGGCAGGCTATTCCACAGATAGACCGTTCTCATAGTAAAAAAGCCCTGTCGTCCCTGGTGATTAAACCTTGATTTCTCCAAACGGAGCCAGTGCCCGCTCGTCTTTTGATTTGATTTAATCTGAAACAACTTACCACCATATTTTTTGTATGGACCATTCATATATTTAAATAAATTAATCATGTCCCCTCGTAGTCGTCTCTTATCCAGACTAAATAAATCTAGTTGTTTTAATCTTTCCTCATAACTAAGACCCTTGCCTGGGCAGTTCCGTGCACGCAACTCTTTGGTCGTCAGTATTGGAGTGAGTAGAGCTGACACAAACTCTCTCCATAACTAAGACCCTCCATACCCCTTATCATTTTTGTGGCTCTACGTTGAACCCTCTCCAGCTCCAGGGCATCCTTTTTATGGACCGGTGCCCAGAACTGGACAGCATATTCCAGGTGAGGCCGAACCAATGCCTTGTATAGTGGTAATATTACATCCCTATCACAAGAGTCCATACCACTTTTGATACATGACAAGATCCTACTAGCTTTAGAGGCAGCTGATTGACATTGCATGCTGTTATTTAATTTATGATCTACTAGTACCCCCAGGTCCTTCTCAACAAGGGACTCTCCCAGATTTACTCCCCCAAGTAAATATTTTGCCTTTGGATTATTGGCCCCCAGGTGCATAACCTTACATTTATCCACATTAAACCTCATTTGCCAAGTGGATGACCAAACATTCAGTTTGTCCAAGTCACCCTGCAGCCTGTGAACATCCTCCATAGACTGTATTACACTACACAGTTTGGTGTCATCTGCAAAAATAGACACAGTGCTATTAATTCCTACATCTATATCATTAATAAATATATTAAATAGTAGTGGGCCAAGCACAGAACCCTGAGGTACACCACTCATAACTGGTGACCATTCTGAGTAGGAATCATTGACCACAACTCTCTGGATACGATCCTTTAGCCAGTTTGCAATCCAATTGCAAATGATTTCTGCCAAACCAATAGCCCTAATTTTACCCATCAGGCGTCTATGAGGGACAGTGTCAAATGCCTTTGCAAAGTCCAAGAACACAATATCCACAGCTGCTCCTCCATCCAGGCACCTGCTCACCTCTTCATAGAAGCAGATAAGGATAGTTTGAAAACTTCTATTCTTAGTAAACCCATGCTGGCTGTCACTTATTTGATTTGCTATTTGATGTCACATACTCCAGTATATAGTCTTTTACTAACCCTTCCAGTATTTTCCCCACAATGGAAGTTAAGCTTACAGGCCTGTAATTGCCTGGCGAAGTTCTAGAGCCCTTTTTATATATTGGCACCACATTTGCCTTGCGCCAGTCACTTGGCACCACACCAGACATTACGGAATCCCTAAAGATGTTAGACAGTGGTACAGCAATAACAGAACTGAGTTCTTTAAGAACTCTGGGGTGTAACCCATCTGGTCCAGGAGCTTTGTACACATTGATTTTATTGAGCTTAGATTGGATCATGTCTACATTCAGCCAGTCTAGTATATCACAGGATCCATGACCCGCACTGGCACCACCCACGTCAGAAGTTCTTTCTTCTATCGTATAAACGGAGCTAAAAAACCTATTAAGTAACTCCGCCTTCTCTTGGTCTCCAGTCACCGATGCCCCATTTTCAGAATAAAGGGGTCCAACCTGTTCTGACCCATTTTTTTTTGCATTGATATACCTAAAAAATTTCTTGGGATTTGTTTTACTATCTTTAGCCACCTGTCTTTCATTTTGTATTTTGGCTGATTTGATTTCTTTTTTACAGATTTTGGTAAGTTTTTTGTAAGTTTTGAAAGCCTCAGGTGACCCGTCAGATTTATATTTTTTAAATGCCCTCTTCTTCTCTTTAATTGCCCTTTTAACTGTAGCTGTAAGCCACGCAGGGTGTAATCTAGCCCGTCTATACTTGTTACCTATTGGAATAAATTTAGAAGTATAAAAACCCAGAATAGATTTGAATTTCTCCCATTTAACATTAGTATCTTCATTTGACAGAATCTGATGCCCATCTATATCCTGTATTGCAGCCCTGAATTTTTGGAAATTAGCCCTCTTAAAATTCAAAGTTTTCGATTTTCCCACCTGTTTCTCTTTTTTAAAGTTTAAGAGGAAAATAATTATATTATGATCGCTGTTCCCAAGGGGTTCCCGGACACTGACATTTTGGATAATCCCTCATTGTTAGAAATCACAAGGTCCAATAATGCGTCACCTCTTGTGGGATCTTCTACAAGCTGCAACATAAAATTATCCTGCAGAAAGTTGATAAAATGTCTCCCCTTCACAGATGAAGAAGAGCTCTGACCCCAGTGAATATTTGGAAACTTAAAGTCTCCCATTATCACAATGGTCCCCCCCTGTGCAGCCCACTCCATCTGTTTATATAGGTGACCCTCTATTTCCTCAGAGATGTTAGGGGATCTATACTAACTTGTGGATCTCCTTATCCACTGCCTTGGTCCCACATACACTGCCCATCTCACCACCCTCCAACATAACCTGCCCCCTCTCTGACCTGTCTACCCCTTCAGTGTCTTCCTTTTCCTCCTCCCCCGATCCTAGTTTAAATACTCCGCCACCCCTGCTAGGATCTTCTCCCCCAGCACAGCAGCCCCCCTTCCATTTAGGTGCAAGTTATCTGCGGAAAACAGCTTGTACCCCAATGAAAAGTCAGCCCAGTGCTAAAGGAACCCAAATCCCTCTGCTCTACACCAGGATCTGAGCCATGCATTTAACTCCCTGAGCTCCCGCTGTCTGCTCTGTGTAGCGCATGGCACAGGTAGGATTACGGAGAATACTACCTTGGAGGTCCTTTCCTTAAGCTGTGAACCTAGCTCTTTAAAATTATTCTTCAGGCTCCTCCACCTACCATCTATTCTGTCATTGGTACCAACATGGACCACGACAGCTGGGTTATCCCCAGCCCCTCCCAGTAATTTATCCACCCTTTCCACCACATGCCGAACCCTGGCACCAGGGAGACAGCAAACCATTCGGTTGAGGCGGTCTTGGCGACAAATTATTCTATCCGTCTTCCTTATTATAGAGTCCCCTACAACCACTAGCTGCCTTGGCTTACCTGCACTCCCATCCACCCTACTACTAGCTGGTCTGCTCCCCCGGCAGTAAGGGAGAGCAGGATCCGCTAGGGCTGCCATTTCTGACACTGACGTCCTTACAGCATTGCACAATTTAGCAATTTTGCTTGGATGTTCAGAGTCAGAGTTGGCCTTCCTTTTCTTTGACCCCTTCCTACCCCCTCTATTTACAATAACCCAGCTACCCACCTGGCCCTGCTGGCTTTCCTCTCCACCCTCCACTTCTACCATGCTTATTGCTTGCTCAGTGAGCAGCATACTTCTCTCAAGATTGTCAATTGCTCGTAGCCGTGCAATATCTTCCTCCAGATCTCTAACACGAGCTTCCAGTAGAAAAATATGGGCACATCTGTCACAGCGGTATTCACCCTCGAACTCTTGCTCCAGCATTAACAATAAATCTTAATTGCAGACACCTGTGATAACTGTTACAGCTGTTTATTGGAGACTAGGACTAAATTACAGCAAATTACCAAAATCCAGAGGTCAGTTTGTAACTAGGGGTCATCTGTAAGTAGGGGACTGCCTGTAACTTCCCAGGATCAGGATTAACATCCAGCGCTACAGCGGTGGGCATTTTTAAAAGGAATTTCACATTTCATTGGGGGGATTTATCAAAGCTTTACACCAGTTTTCTGACATAGAAGACTTGATAAAGTAGAAATTCCTGGCTCACGGCTAGGAATTGCAACTATTTCTCCCCTTTTTTCTTAAAATCAAGGGCATAAGAAGCTAAAAAAGTGTGGATCCTGCCAGGAAGTGCACACACCAGTATGTAAGTGTGTTTGGTTTCCTACATCCAGGTGGCTACATTCACACGAACTGGATCCTGACTGAGAGGAGAGGGGGAGTGAGCTCTCCTCACCCCTTCCCTCTCCATTGAAAGACAAGCATCCACGATGCAAATCTGCCCGAACAAATAGGACATGTCGAATATTTTTTGATGCACTCAGTTTCACTGCAGTGAGACACCTCACCGCGACCGGGTGCCATAGACCCCAATAGGGGATGTGATCTTGCTGTTTTTGGCGATTTACTTACAGACATTAGTAAGTGCTCAGGTTCCTCCCTAGAATCGTGTCTCTTACACAATCATGGGGCCTTTTTATCCTTTTGCTTGTGCCACATCTGTTTGTGGTCAAATCTTGCAAATTAGGTCCACATCCAGGGAATTGCATATCCATTAAAATATAATTATCTCTGCATTGCTTCATCGGTTTGTGGCTGCAACGTTTTGTTTCTGCTTCTAATAAACTGCACAATTATTATTGGATTGTGAGGTATTTTTGACTTTACAGACTTCCATTAAGTCTGAAGTTGTTCTGTTCTCACTTGTCTCATAAGCTAGTGACTAGTGAGTGTCACATTATTGGGTGGTCTCATGTTTTCTTTTACTAAGGCTGTTGTCTAAGTTTTCATCTGATACACTGAAGGACAAGAGACATCAACGCGTGCACCAAATTAACATAGGACAGCGCAAAGTCACTTGGATATAAACACTGCTTGCACCAAATGTATTATTTGCATAGACTAGTTTTCACAATACGACTGAGTTCACAATTTGCAAGTTGGTGCAAATTTCCGTTTAGGCGCAAGTTTTGGCACAAATTTACACCAGTCCCCACGCCAGTCTATGCTGTGACTTTTGATGGTTTTTTTTATGCGACTGTCGCCAACAATGCGTGCGGAAAAACACAATGCCAGCAGATTTATCAAGGGCCAAATCCACTTTAATGAATCTGTAAGCAGCGGAGCTCCAAATACAGACCTAGAACTGTCTTAAGGAGTCGCTCTAATTAAAAATTACCCCCCTAAGATATAATTAATACAGGCAGTCCCCGGGTTACATACAAGATAGGTTATGTAGGTTTGTTCTTGAGTTGGATTTGTATGTAAGTCGGGACTGTATAGTTTATGGTTCAACAACAGGAACTGTATAGTTTATAATTGTAACCGCAGCCCAAATTTTTTTGGTTTCTGTGACAATTAGATTTTAAGGATTTCGGATTGTCATAAGAATCAGGATTAACCATAAAACTTAATTAGACACCCGTGATAACTGTTATAGCTGTTTATTTTAGCCTAAGTCCAAAGTAAACTACCAATTACCAGAGGTCCGTTTGTAACTATTGGTTGTCTGTAGGTCGGGTGTGCTTAAGTAGGGGACAGGCCTGTATATAATAATTTATAATTACAATTTTACAAATTCAATTTACAATTTGATGACACTGCCCACACGTGTAGACCCTGACCCAACTACAAACCTTGGCCACTTTAAATTCCCAATCCGCCCCTGTTTCTGGATAAGAGATAGAGGTCGAAATGATTTGCCATGGGAGTGATTCACACAGTAAATGTTTGCTCATGTGTCAATATAAGTTTAGCTTCACCTTAGGTTCATCAAAGGTAAACCTGAGTTTTACTACTCTGATTCATCTAGCCCCAGCCATGAGCAATACTTGACTTCCTTGTAACCTCTGTTATAGCATCTACCATACTAGTAACCATGGGTTTGGTAGTAGTTTTACGGCTATTTACTAAAGGCAATTGTCCTGGTTCTATAGAAAAATGCCTAAAAACGATGTTTTTTTTGCAGCAATTCAATGTGCCAATCTCATTTCTGCTATTTTGGTGTCAGCACTGTATGACGGGCAATGGGCCGCTTACAATAGTACCTGGCACTTCTTCTCTATTGCTAAATCAATGTTAGTAGTTGCAGAGAGATTAAATATATGCAGAGTCATGGATTTCGCCTTCCAGCGTAGGCTGTTTTTTTTTTAAAGCTCCCTTCTGCAGAAGTTTCATATTGCCAGTCATGAGGAGAGTAAGTTCAGAGGATCTGGCTCTGACGGTCAGCCACAGCGAGCTGCTTCAGCCAGGACGGAGCCAGAAAAGAGAAGACCTCCTATGAAAGCCCTCTCTGTACAAACCGGCTCTGCGAGGCTGCCAGCTGGCATCGGGGGTCTGTTCATGGATTGTCCCTGACTTTCTGGTAAAAAAATGTCACATACAGTTCTCTCTTTCGAAATAGGAATGTTGGTTAACAACAGATCGGCCCTCTCCGCTTTCTAAGGCTTTTATTACACTTGAGACCTACAAGTCTTATATAATAGTAATTTATTCACTCAGAAAGACACAAATGTGAATAAAAACGAAATAAATTTTATTATTAAAGCGGTCAGCGGTTTCGATGATTTCACAACTAGGATTAAAGGGATAGTCCATGCCGCATAAGTGATGAGATATTTCTAATACAGGCAGTCCCCGGGTTACGTACAAGATCGGTTCTGTAGGTTTGTTCTTAAGTTGAATTTGTATGGAAGTTGGAACTGTATATTTTATCATTGTAATCCCAGCCAGAATTATTCTGGTCTCAGTGACAATTGCATTTTAAAAATGTTGGGTTGTCATGAGAACCAGGATTGGTGTTAATTGTTTTGGTGTTTATTAATAAAAGATATTATTTTGTTGTCCTATATACACATCTCCTTTTTCTTTTCCTTAATGCTATAAGAACCAGGATTAACAATAAAGTTTATTTGCAGACACCTTAATCCGTTACAGCTGATCATTGTAGCCCAAGGCTAAAGTACAGTAAATTACAAACATCCAGAGGTCCGTAGAAATATATGAGACTTAAAGGGAACCTGTCACCACATTTTCACAGATACAGCTAATGACAAGTTCCCGTAGAGCCCTATCAACTAATGGATAACCTTCTTTTAGCTAAAAATTGTTTCCCTTACACTAGCATATTAACTATATGCTATATTACCTAGCATCAGAGGGGGGCGTGTCCTGCTCAGTTGGCACCTCCCACCTACTCATTCCCATGTCCCATGCTTCTTCTCAGCATGTCATATTACCAGGGTGATGTCATCTAAGGTCCTTTTACCCAGTTACATTTGCAACAACTACCCCATGTATGTATCTGATCACATGAAATTACAGCGGCCTAGTTCCTTATCAATTGTAACTAGGCTGGTGTCAAGAAACCACTATGATAATGTCTTCCACTGTAAAACACAGTTTTATTGATATACATTAAAACATATTTAAAAACACACACCCCATGTGTGTGAAGTGAAGATACTTTACACACATGGGGTGTGTGTTTTTAAATATGTTTTAATGTATATCAATAAAACTGTGTTTTACAGTGGAAGACATTATCATAGTGGTTTCTTGACACCAGCCTAGTTACATTTACTAAGTATCTAATTTCTAGTGTTTACCCATGTATTTGGGACTTACTGAGGGTTTACATACCATATCACAGCGGCCTAGTTCCCCAATCAATGGGTAGAGGCCCTCAGTGACATATTGAAAAGGAGTTGATGGCACCGGCTGGATCTGACTCATTCGGTCTCATCCTATATCGAGCATCATTGTTATTACTGGATTTGTATTTGCTTACCAATAAAATCTCCTTTAACAAGAAAAGGTTGCGTGTCCCGAAACGTTTGCAGTTCTCCATGTAGGTGGATGAGCCTTAGTAGACAATTCAGGTACTGCAAGATTCTTACAGCATTGTTTAGCCAACACTAAAGTGTAACACAGTCATATTTATCAGAAAACAGAGACTGACCGACCGTGGAGACGACTGGTCACCAACCTGGTTACTAGAGATTCCTAATGAATGGGAATGAAACATACAGAACTTCTCCAATATAGAAGGTCCATAAAGGATGATTTTGGAATCACTAGGCTACCAGCAAAGCATATTGCCCCAAACTAAGAAAGTTTTGATTAAAGGAAACCTACCACTTGAAGTGGCAGGTATAAGAAGGAAATACTGAGCACCAGCTGAGGGAGGTACGTGCTCGGCACACCATGCGCGCGACCGTGCACGCGGCTCTCATTCACTTCCTATGTAGCTGCGTGCACGGTCGCGCGCATGGTGCGCCGAGCGCGTACCTCCCTGCGCCAAAGCAGCTTCGGCCATACAGTTTAAAAAGTGTTTTAAACCGCGATACTGCGGTTTAAAACACTAACAAAAATAAGCTCCGGCACCAGCTCACCCTGACCTGGTGCTCGGTAGTTCCCCCTTATACCTGCCACTTCAAGTGGTAAGTTTCCTTTAATAGAAATAAAAACATAAAAAAGAAAAAATCAAGTAAAAATTATATATAGAAGGGGAAAAACACAACCAATTCAATTATAGGTTGCATCTGTTATAGTAATAAAATTAATTACATTTTTTTTTTTTACTGACATGTCTTTCAGTACAGAGGGGTATAGTTATAACTATTTCAGTGAAAACCCCCATAGAGGTCTATTGTGCTACCTCCCCTGAAGAGCAGGTCCTATTCCAGCCCATATTGCAGCTCCAATCAGCTTCCCAAAAACTACCCATCCGATGCATTGGCAGGCTTGTTGCATATTTAAATAATTATATAAATACACATACAGCATAAACATACATACAGTGTATACTCACCATACTCACCAATACATACAGTACCTTATACACCCATGCAGCTTATACACAGACATACAGCATATACACATCACATATATACACATAAATATACAATACCATATGCAGACATGCAGCCTATATACACATACAGTATAGACGCACCACACACATACATAGAGCATATACCCACCCAATACCCCAGATGCTGGGGCCCCCTGACACTATCGGCCCCATAGCGGCTGCTGTGGCTGCTACCGCTGTAGTTACTCCCCTGAATCAATTTCATTTATACATCAAACCCCTTTAATGATGTGTTTATTTATAGAATATCCTTGTACGCAGTTAGACAATCTGATAATAATAATTATAACAATAATGTAGAAATAGTGAAATAGTTAGGGGTTAAATTTCCTTACTGAGCTAAATGGGAAAGGATGTAGATAAAATCTGCAAGAAAACCCTAAATTGTCCCCAGATCCGATCTTATCTAAAATCTGCTGCAGATCTGACTTGAAAATGTTAGCAACAGTTCTGTTTGGAGTGAAGTACCCTAAGGCCGCGTTCACGTGACGCACAGTTTTGCCTTTTTTGTCGCTTTTGACGCACTCCAAAGGCTTGAACCATGATCACATGCTGAAGTTACACTGCGTGTTAGCAAATGCAATCGACACGAAATGTAACCTCACCGTGTGATCACGTCTGAAGCCTATTGAATGCGTCAAAAACACACCAAAAAAACGCAATGCATCATGTGAATGCGGCCTCACACAGCTTCTGCTAAATCAATGGGGATCCCCTGTCAGGTGTCAGCCCTTGATATCCAGCCGTTGTACTGCACACATTTGTGACATTGATCTGCATGGCTCAGAGGTGACAGGTCACATTCTTTAAATAAGTCTTGTCTTAGAAATTCGGAGCCAGTAGTAGCTGGAATGTGTTCACCTGTATGTAAGGTGTATTTATAGAACGCTTGCATGCTAAGCCCCTAAGCAATGGCTACATCAATCTGCTTATGGGCTCACAAATCAATGGCGCACAATTTAATGTCCCCATCTGTTTACTTTCTGCCCTTTAACTAGTATTGAAGGACTGAGCCCATAAACTTAAAATACTTATCACCTATTTTTGGCGTATCCCACGGCTCAGCTGTATGAGGTGCTGCGCTGTGCACCATTCAGTTTCATTGTATCCATTTGTCACATGGTCTATGTGGGGGGCTAGAAATGGAACCATGTGCCAGATTGGAAATGAGACAAAATGACTGATGGGATCCAATATTTTGAGGGATACCATTCTAGGGAACAGGAATGAGAAGAGGAACCATGCTGACATAGTGACACGTTGACTTGTGTATAGTATTATGCAGGCTCATTAGTTCTAGTCTGGGCCGGGTTCTTTGTAATCTGATGGTTTGATCCCAAAGCATAAAATACTGTAATTTGTAGACTACAAGACACATCCCAGATTTAGTAATCCAGATAAAAAGGAAACATATATTTGACACTAATTCCCTGTTGGTCACAAAAAGCACAGCCCACACAGCTCTGCTACATCCATTCACTCACAAATACACAGCTCTGCTACATCCATTCACTCACACAGCTCTGCTTGCATTCATTCACTCACACACACACAGCCTTGCTACATCCATTCACTCACACACACACAGCTCTGCTACATTCATTCACTCACATAAACAAACTCAGCAATTCTACCTCCATTAACTCACAGACATCTCTTTTTCATACCGAGTCCCAGCTGTAATTTCTTCTCTGGTCCTATGAGAGGGTTTAAGGACCTTGCAGTGATCAGTCATATGCATCTGACGTCACTGTAGGGACTGCAATAATACTCATGTCATATAGCAGGGAGAGGATAAACAGTGCTGAGGCTCTAGTGATGGGAATTACAGCTTTTCTTAGTGAGCTGGCTCATTAGGCTCCACTCACTAAGAAGAGCCGACTCTTCTGGTTTCTAAAGGCAAAGCTCCCTATTACATCTATAATAGGGAGCCGCAGTCCATCCACTACCCCCACTACCACTACTTATAAGCCGATTGTATTGAGTTAAAGGGGGCGTGGTGAGCTTGTTAGGGCTAGGGTTAAGTGAGCCATCGGCTCACTGAGGGGAACCGACTCCCCTTGTTAATTTAAAAGACCCGGTTCGTTCGCAAACAACATATCACTATGAGGTTCTGCTCTCTCATTGAGATTGGGTGAAGCACTTCACTCGCTCTCCAGGACAGCGGTCAGGTGTGTCTCACAGTGCCGGATCCTCTTGACCCTCGGACTCTACGAGGCAGGTACTTTTCAGAAAGATTTTGTCTTGCAAAAAGCGAGTCTTGTAGTCCTAAAAATATAGTATAAAAAATACTATACATGATTGTGGACTCCTTCATATTACATGTTTGCCGACTCCTTTGGATACTTGATACTGCGTTCTGTATATGTTTTCCTTTGAGAAAACCATTTTTGTAAAACAGATCTATCAGTGCAAATTTGGGGGGTTTTGTTGTATATTTATGTATTTACATTTTATTGTAAATGGGCTCTGCAGTAGTGAGCCTGCTCATTAGCGTGAATGAAGTGAGCCGGCTCACCTCAGTGAGCCGATAGCTCACTAAAACCCACCCCTGAATCGGGTAAAAAGTGGAGTGGTGTCCAGTGACTGATTGGCCTGCCGTTCAGGAGCTGAATCTTCTTAGGGAGCGGAGCCTAATGAACCGGCTCACTAAGAAGAGCCAGAATTCCCACCACTACTCTGCAGGGAGTCACCCCGTTACCCAGTGACTGGCTGAGAGTCTCTTATCCACATTTAAACTATTGAATGTCAGCTCATCTCCTTCCGGATGGATTAGAACAGGGGTTCTGAACCTGTAGGTCGTGACCGCGGAAGGGGTCGAATGACCAAAACCCAGGGGTCGCCTAAAGCCATCGGAGCCTCGATTTTATCGCGTTTTGGGTGCAAATACAACATTCTTGTACATGGTTTGGGGTCACCGCAACATGGGGAACGGTATTGCGGGGTCACAGCATTAGAAAGGTTGAGAACCACTGGATTACGGCACATACAAAGAGATTCGGAGAAAGCCGTTCCCGCTGCAGATGTCCTTTAAGAAAGTAGTGGTAAATTCTTTATTTCATCTTGTTACAATCCATACAGGACAATATATAACTGGAAAGGCACATGAACGACTACCAGGCAAAGCCTGCACGTATCCATGAGCCATGAGTAAGATTATGTCAATACGTGCAGGCTTTGTCTGGTAGTCGTTCATGTGCCTTTCCAGCTATATATTGTCCTGTATGGATTGTAACAAGATGAAATAAAGAATTTACTACTACTTTGTTTTTTTAAGAAGAACGTCTACAGCCGGTCCCCCCTCCCCTAGACGTAACAAGCAGCCTATTTAGGACACTCTACCCATATCAGTAATCTGGGCCTAGTTATGAACATTGCCTTTAAAAAAAAAAAATTTCTTACTGGATGATTATATATGGGATATTGTTCCATTATTCTACACCACAACAAAACTGCGCCGCTGGCGGATTCCAGTCTTTTGGCCTCCTCCATTATACACCTATGGAGGTCACCTTAATGCGTAAAGGGAAGGTGAGGGCTGCCAGCTGTCACTGTATGCGCCCATCACCTCATCGAGCTATGTGACTTTATAACCGCAACCTGTTGTGCAACCACTACCAGGGCATGCTGGGAGTTGTAGTTTCCCAGGTTCTGTCACGTCAGGCTGCTAGCAGGGCATGCTGGGAGTTGTAGTTTCCCAGGTTCTGTCAGTCAGTCTGCTAGCAGGGATTGCTGGGAGTTGTAGTTTCCCAGGTTCTTTCATGTAAGTCTGCTAGCAGGGAATGGCGGGAGTTGTAGTTTCCCAGGGTCTGTCAGGTTAATCTGCTAGCAGGGTATGCTGGGAGTTGTTGTTTCCCAGGTCCTATCATGTCAGTCTGCTAGCAGGGCATGCTGGGAGTTGTAGTTTCCCAGGTTCTGTCACGTCAGGCTGCTAGCAGGGCATGCTGGGAGTTGTAGTTTCCCAGGTTCTGTCACGTCAGGCTGCTAGCAGGGCATGCTGGGAGTTGTAGTTTATCAGGTCCTATCACATTAGTCTGCTAGCAGGGCATGCGGGCAGTTGTAGTTTCCCAGGTTCTATAACTAAGTCTTCTATGAGGGCATGCTGGGAGTTGTAGTTTCCCAGGTTCTGTCAGGTTAGTCTGCTAGCAGGGTATGCTGGGAGTTGTAGTTCCCCGGGTCCTGTCATGTCAGTGACTTGTTGTTATCACGCTGGGGCCGCGTGCTCGGGCGCCTTATCTCCGCGGGTCATTCCCCTCTCTGCTCTTTGGATAGCGCCGCCTGTGTGTGGCCAGTGCGGCAGACACGTTGCACGCAAGGGACATAAACAAACCACGCAACTCCTCGCCATCCCACACACTGCCATCATCATCATCATAATAACAACATGGGATCGGCCGGCGCTGGATATTAACCCCTTCCTCTTTAGCCCGGAGATGGCACAGCCAATCACATGCTCCCATCCACAAGCCAGGGAAAATCCAAGCTAGGGTTAAAGTCGTGACGTCGCTTTCCTCTTTCCCGCCCACTCAGCGGTAACACTTGGGTAAAGTTAGTAGAAGGAGGGGTGGTGACAGTGACAGCGCGCGGGGATTGGTTGCCGTCCTGTCACAGAGATCCCACCCACCCCTCCTTCTTTGTCGAAGTGGGAGGTGCCGCCTCGTGACGGTGGGTTCCAGTAAACGGCAGCCTGTTGCCGGGGGGGCAGGTCGGACATTCAACAGGCGGCAGCCGAGGAGAGAGGAGCTGCTGCGCGGCGGAGTGACGCACACTACTTGTTGTGAGGTGACGCAGGCAGAAGTGTGACGCAGATTCATGAAGTGACTGAAAAGTTTTTATTTCCCCCCCTTCCTCCGCGTGTGGTAAAGAGTGAAAGCGCGCGCCATGGCCGAAGCCCCGCAGCCCCCGCTGGTGGAGATAGACCCGGATTTTGAGCCTCTGTCCCGGCCCCGGTCTTGTACTTGGCCGCTGCCCCGTCCGGAGTTTAACCCCAGTAATTCGGCCAACTCGTCCCCGGCTCCTTCCCTGCAGCCGGAGCCCTCCGCCGGTAACGTGGACTTCATGAGCCTCCTGGAGGAGAGCGAGGACTACGACTTCCAGTGCCAGGACGTCCTGCAGCTGCACCCCCACACCCCGCAGCCACAGCAGCAGCAGCACCCCCCGCAGCTGCAGGCGCCCCCCAGCGTGCCGGCCCTGTCCCCGGCCTCCTCCCCGGCCCCCCTGGGAGCCCAGCAGCCCCGCAAGAGCAGCTCCTCCCGCCGCAACGCCTGGGGCAACCTGTCCTATGCCGACCTGATCAGCCAGGCCATAGAGAGCTCCCCCGAGAAGAGGCTCACCCTGTCCCAGATCTACGACTGGATGGTCAAGAGTGTCCCCTACTTCAAGGACAAGGGGGACAGCAACAGCTCCGCCGGCTGGAAGGTGAGCAGCTTTACTGTACTGTCGTAAAACTGTCAGATCGGAGCGATCACCTGCGATCCTAGATCCATAATCACGATTGCCAATGATACAACATTCATGTGGCTTTTCTAACTTAACCCTAAGTTACTTAAGTCTGGGGAAAAAAAGAATTGGCTATAAAGTGTCACGTTACAAGCCCTTAAAAGTCAATTGGTGACTTATGATGTCACTCATTGCCATGGCAATTGCTAAACAAGGAATAAGGGACCAGATCCAATTCTAGTTGGAGAACTCCTCAGCGCATACTGAGAGTTGTAGTCCGCCAATGTATGTAAAATATAAGTCAGTTCTTCCCCCAGAGGAGATCCCTGACACCTGATGTGCCAGTACTTGGGTGTCAGATTTCTGTGCCATGTAACCCAACTCCTCGTATTACACCGGCACCACCGCCTCCTGACAATGGGATGATCTCTGCTAAAGGGGATTGTCTGGAGGGGATGAGACGCTGGGGACCACGTCTGTGTCTGCACGGATATTAGACGGGCTCCAAGGCTCAGGGCTGATTAGAGGAGCCATCCCATGATAATCTGCAACTTACTGTAATAGGGCTCAGAGGAGTTGCCTGTCACTGGTGTAGATGGTGTGTGTATATGCTATGCTGTCACTGCTATAGATGGGGTGTGTGTGTGTGTGTGTGTATATGCGCCATGCTGGTACTGCTATAGATGGTGTGTGTGTGTGTATATGCCATGCTGGTACTGCTATAGATGGTGTGTGTGTGTGTATATGCCATGCTGGTACTGCTATAGATGGTGTGTGTGTGTATATATATGCCATGCTGGTACTGCTATAGATGGTGTGTGTGTGTATATGCCATGCTGGTACTGCTATAGATGGTGTGTGTGTGTGTATATGCCATGCTGGTACTGCTATAGATGGTGTGTGTGTGTGTATATGCCATGCTGGTACTGCTATAGATGGTGTGTGTGTGTATATGCCATGCTGGTACTGCTATAGATGGTGTGTGTGTGTATATATGCCATGCTGGTACTGCTATAGCTGGTGTGTGTGTGTATATGCCATGCTGGTACTGCTATAGATGGTGTGTGTGTGTGTATATGCCATGCTGGTACTGCTATAGATGGTGTGTGTGTGTGTGTGTGTATATGCCATGCTGGTACTGCTATAGATGGTGTGTGTGTGTATATGCCATGCTGTCACTGCAATAGAAGGTGTGTGTGTGTGTATATGCCATGCTGTCACTGCTATATATGGTGTGTGTGTATATGCCATGCTGTCACTGGTATAGATGGTGTGTGTGTGTATATGCCATGCTGTCACTGGTATAGATGGTGTGTGTGTGTATATGCCATGCTGTCACTGCTATAGATGGGGGGTGTGTGTGTGTGTGTGTGTATATGCCATGCTGGTACTGCTATAGATGGTGTGTGTGTGTATATGCCATGCTGTTACTGCTATAGATGGTGTGTGTGTGTATATGCCATGCTGTCACTGCTATAGGTGGTGTGTGTGTGTGTGTATATGCCATGCTGTCACTGCTATAGGTGGTGTGTGTGTGTGTGTGTGTGTGTGTGTGTATATATGCCATGCTGTCACTGCTATAGGTGGTGTGTGTGTGTGTGTGTGTGTGTATATGCCATGCTGTCACTGCTATAGGTGGTGTGTGTGTGTGTGTATATGCCATGCTGTCACTGCTATAGGTGGTGTGTGTGTGTGTGTGTGTGTATATGCCATGCTGTCACTGCTATAGGTGGTGTGTGTGTGTATATGCCATGCTGTCACTGCTATAGGTGGGGTGTGTGTATATGCCATGCTGTCACTGCTATAGGTGGTGTGTGTGTGTGTGTGTGTGTGTGTGTGTGTGTGTATATATGCCATGCTGTCACTGCTATAGGTGGTGTGTGTGTGTGTGTGTGTGTGTGTGTATATGCCATGCTGTCACTGCTATAGGTGGTGTGTGTGTGTGTGTATATGCCATGCTGTCACTGCTATAGGTGGTGTGTGTGTGTGTGTGTGTGTGTGTGTGTGTGTATATGCCATGCTGTCACTGCTATAGGTGGTGTGTGTGTGTATATGCCATGCTGTCACTGCTATAGGTGGGGTGTGTGTATATGCCATGCTGTCACTGCTATAGGTGGGGTGTGTGTATATGCCATGCTGTCACTGCTATAGGTGGGGTGTGTGTATATGCCATGCTGTCACTGCTATAGGTGGGGTGTGTGTATATGCCATGCTGTCACTGCTATAGGTGGGGTGTGTGTGTGTATATGCCATGCTGTCACTGCTATAGGTGGGGTGTGTGTGTGTATATGCCATGCTGTCACTGTTATAGGTGGTGTGTGTATATGCCATGCTGTCACTGCTATAGATGGTGTGTGTGTGTGTATATGCCATGCTGTCACTGTTATAGGTGGTGTGTGTGTGTGTATATGCCATGTTTATGTTGCTGGGTTATATGTGTGATATGCACTGATTTTAAAGAGAAGATTTGTGTATACAGGTTCATCTCAGAGTGAGATGTATGTATGTGTGTGATAAAAACCCTACATATGGCTAGTATAAGTATGTGTGGCACCCTCTCTATTCTAGCATGGGTTATACATCTGGGTTGTTGTTGGGCTTGCATATATAACTTGTGGTTAAAGTTCTCTCTGGCAGGGGTTGTACTGCTCCCAGTGGGTTACATCTATGGTACGCTGTATTAGAGGATGCATACATTGCATTTCCTCTAATGGTAGGACATGTGTATAGCATGCACTGCCTGGTATGGGTAGTATGTTGTGTGGTACATTCTCTCTGCTATAGATTAGAATAATCTATATGGACCCCCTCCACCCTTTACAGTGGGCAATAGTATATTTTATGCATGCTCTGTATTTCAGGTGGGGGGATGTAGTGCTTCTAGGATTGTTTTATATTACATTACATTATTTTGGTACTTGTCGCACTTTTAGTATATTGTATCTTTGCAGTGGGTAATACCTCTTGTGGGGTGTGTGTATGACTTGCTATCTGTCGGTACCTGTAGTACATTTGTATCTTTGCAGTGGGTAATACCTCTTGTGGGGTGTGTGTATGACTTGCTATCTGTCGGTACCTGTAGTACATTTGTATCTTTGCAGTGGGTAATACCTCTTGTGGGTTGTGTGTATGACTTGCTATCTGTCGGTACCTGTAGTACATTTGTATCTTTGCAGTGGGTAATACCTCTTGTGGGTTGTGTGTATGACTTGCTATCTGTCGGTACCTGTAGTACATTTGTATCTTTGCAGTGGGTAATACCTCTTGTGGGTTGTGTGTATGACTTGCTATCTGTCGGTACCTGTAGTACATTTGTATCTTTGCAGTGGGTAATACCTCTTGTGGGGTGTGTGTATGACTTGCTATCTGTCGGTACCTGTAGTACATTTGTATCTTTGCAGTGGGTAATACCTCTTGTGGGTTGTGTGTATGACTTGCTATCTGTCGGTACCTGTAGTACATTTGTATCTTTGCAGTGGGTTGCATGTACAGTAGTCGTAGTACTTTTAGCAGGTTTTAGGTTTGTCCATGTATTGATTTGCATGTGACTATAGTTGTATGTGTGCTGCTCCTCATTGTGACCCGACAATAGTACATTGTGTAGTGACACATTTCCTGAGTGTATCCTGAGGAAGAGCTCATTGTCAGGTCACACTTTTCTGAGAAAAGCAGGGGTTGTACATGGAGCTGTATAGTCATCCATCAACAATCATTGATCTCTTGAGGCATCGTAAGAGAAGAGTCCTTGTGTTTTATTGCCTTGTTTATGGTATATTTTTCTATATTTTTAATAGATCTTCCCTATGTGGCTCTAGACTTGCAGTATTTGCAGTCACATCCAGTCACAGACCGGTCTATGTGTAACATTCGGTTGTTGCAGTCATATAACCAGTAAATTCCAACCTGTGACTCTCCTACTCCCAGTGCATGCTGGGAGGGGTCGTTTCGCAACAGCTCTAAATCCCCAGGTTGGAGACCCCTGATGTAAACAGACAGGAGGTATGTCTGTCCTCTGGTACATGGTGTACTGTCCCATATGTTATCAATCATGGACCAACCTCTTTCACCGGAGATCATGAGTTCTGAAATCTCACTTGTGTGACTTTTTATTTTCTATATTTCTTCCTTATGTGTCTATTATTTACATTTTTATATCATTTTAAAAGGGGAAATACTAAATGTCATCAATAAAAATGACTCTCGGAGAGTCCCTTATCCAGGTCCTGATTCTCCCTCAAGTGTCAACAACCTATCGGAAGGTCTTAGAAAGACGTATGGACACATTGGGGAATGTTAATGTTTTGTATTCATAGAGGTTGGTTTATTTTACTAGTTTCTGAAAAATAGTTCTACAAAATGGGTCTGATCACTACTGCGCAAAAAGACGTAACGGTCAATGTTTTTCTGGTCTTGGATTCCCCCCTTAAATGTTTATAAAGGGTAATGAGAAGAAGTTGGTTTATGACTGATTTTATGATTAGATATACGTGTGTGTATTTGCTCTCCTCCGATGTGGACCACTTGTGGTGTGTATATATGTTCTCTATAAGAAGATCAGAGTGGTGGAAGGTCGCTATTATGGACTTGTATTGGTTGTGTATTTGCTCTCCTCCGATGTGGACCACTTGTGGTGTGTATATATGTTCTCTATAAGAAGATCAGAGTGGTGGAAGGTCGCTATTATGGACTTGTATTGGTTGTGTATTTGCTCTCCTCCGATGTGGACCGTTTGTGGTGTGTGTGTGTATATTTGTTCTTTATAAGAGGATCAGAGTGGTGGAAGGTCGCTAGGATGGTCTTGTACTGGTTTTATAGTTTGCATGGTCTGTAGCTCCCTGGTAAGAGGCTGTGTCTTTATGAAGTATCTTTATAACTTTGGTGAGAAGTCAATGATTTACAAGTTTTATGCCCTGTATCTTCAAGGTGGCATCCTCTCCAATGACTATTTGTGTTAGTTGGTGCCAAGCAGTTTTCTTCCATAAAGGTGACTCATGACGCTGTATACAGTAAGTGCCCTTTCCCTGCCGGGAACCTCCATGCTCAAAGTTCACCCAATATCTCCGAGCCCTTCCAGAGCTGTTGTCAGGTCCTCGATGGGGAAGGTTCTCCTACATTCCTGCAGGGATTAAACTTTACACGCCATCCGAGAAACAAAGGCAAATTGTGTCTTCACCTCTTTTTATTTTTGCCAGAAGGGTCATTAGTATTTAGTAGAGCATTTTATTTTATTTTTTGTTCTGAGCTGGTAAAATGTTGAATAATTAGCGCACCTCGTCAGCCTCCCAACCTGTAAAGACCTGAAGATCCGCACCATAAACCTGCTCTATAAACGAAGGCTTATGCTGAAGGTTTTATAACAATGGCAACAAATGCTCCTGACGACTAATATCTTGTAAAAGTAATGAAGCACTAAACGGAAAATAATTAGTATGTGAGTGTACGAATACAGCGTGCGACGCGAGGCTGGTGGGGATTCGTGGAGATGCATTGAACGTAGTGCATCCGGTATTTTTAGGTTTTACATGCTTTGTTTTTGGTGTTATTTAGTGCTGACTGGCTTAAAATAGTTTTTAGTTTTTTTGAGTTTACTTGGTTCATAGATTCTTTACCCATAAACGGTGGATTGGAGTTGGTCATTATTGGCTTTCATAGGGGCTATCGGGAATCAGACCGTGTATTCCTCAGCATTGTATGGCGGAGACCGGTTATAGCCGGTGGTGGGAGCATGCTGTCCCCTTCATGTCCCTATTTGGGGGCAGGGGTGCGGCACCCATGCTGAGAGAAAAGAAAGGTAAATATAGCCTCTTCTGTCTAGCTTAAAATTGGCAATTCTAGACAACCCCTTTAAAGGGACGGTCAAGTAAATTATTTATACTATTGACTGTTTACTTCACCAATAGTGACTTGCCATTTGTGCTGAGGTCACCGCTGAGGGCTGTGATTGGTTGTAAATGCGCTATTCCCCTTTTGGGAAGTAACCGCTGACGTCTCCCAAAGGAAGTAAACAAACATGGCCAGTGCATGGAATAGAGGAATATTTTTTTAATAATTTAAAAAAATCCCTGGACAATCCCTGTATCAGAACTTTATACTACCGTCCTATGTATGCGAAATTAATGTACTCCTCTCCAAGATAATCCTATCCAGATGAACAGAAATGCATCCCGGTCACATGAATCCTCCAGCAGGCCCCAATGGGGAATTAGCAGGTGCCCCATGTCATGTCCTTATATAATCTGTAGGAGGAAGATAAATCACTGGATGTGGTTTTCTGTAGTAAGATGACATTACTGGGGCCAGGCTGGTGTCAGCAGAGGAAATAGCAGGGGTGGAGCAGACTGACAGAAACCCACAAGTGTGCGAGATGTGAATAATCCCAGCGTCTCTCGTACTATGACTAATTCCCCAAAACTCAGATAAGTGTCCTGTACAGATGTGGTATTTGCATAGGTTACTCACACCGGGGCCGGGAGGGTAATGGTGTGATCATGGAACCTGATGAGTGTTCAGTATTGTTGATGTGCGGGGGGTGACCTGTAGGTTTGGGGTAACTGCAAAATAAACATCTGTGGGAACTTTTCACACCAAATGTGTCTGGTGTGTGTTGTATGTAGAGAGCTCCAGCGGCACCTCTACCACTCACCACTATGCTGCATCAGATTCTTCTGCCCCATGCTAGGGCAAGTCTGTCGCCCCTCCCGATGTCTCTGTGCTCTGCTGAGGGCTACCATTTTTTCCCCTTCACCACGACGGCACCAAACAGAGAGAGGGATCCGCCCCCAGGGACAGGAAACCTGAGCATAAAAACATGCTCCTCCTATTCTGCCTCAGTGGTTTCCTGTCCCTGGAAGGGACCTGAGCGTGGGTGAAGGAACCTCTGGTTGGTTCCGTCGGGTGCCCACAGTTTCTGCTTACCGAGGGGCGCGTCGCGTCTCTCTGCGGGAAAGCCGGCTCCACGTGGACCTCTCCTCCTGTCCTGCGCCTCGCCGGATGCGCTGTTGTGCGGATACGCGCGACCGGAAGTGGTCACTCTTCACTTCCGGGTCGCATCGGTGCTGCCGGAACGGAGGTGGACAGAGTGATGGCAGGGGAGAGAATCCCGGTGAGTTAACCACCGGGGTATTTTTTGAGCAGGCTGGGCTCGTTCTGTGCATATGTGTATATGCAAATAAGATCGAGCCGGCAAAGTAGGAACCGGAAGGGGGTGTGGCCTGGCTGGATTTTCTTCACATTTAAGCGCCATGCAACAGTAAGCATTTGGTGCTTTGCAGCTCAGGCCAGGAGAATGGCGGATAAGCGTGAGCTCCCTGAACCCCTGAAGAACCCAACTCCGGTAATGATGGTGTGGTGAGTTACCCGATGGGGCATTTTTACTTACACACACTAATGTTCTGATTCTTAACGGTTTTTTAGGGAGAAGATACTCCCAAGAAAGCCACTAGGAAAACACACCACAGGGAATGTAGGATGTGCAGTAGGAAGTTGCCGTCTGGTTACGAAAAGAATACGTGTTCCTCCTGTATTGGGAAAATTATCTCAGAGGAATCCTCCTCATGGCTGGAGACCCTTCGTTCAGTAATTAGAGAAGAGGTCCAATTGACAGTAAAAGAAACGATTAATCCGACACCTATATTACCGGATAAAAATCTTCCGGGGCCTTCCACTGTAACAGCTCTGGAAGACCCTTCAAACTCTGAAGAAGAGGGTATTATTCAGGATGAGACAACCTCTTCGCTCTCTGAAGAGGAATTGACGGGGCGTCCTTTATTCCTAATGGAGGACACTGATCAGTTGTTAAAAATGATTAGAGCCACTATGGATATTGAGGAAAAGAGAGAGCCAAAATCAGTCCAGGACATTATGTTTGAAAGTTTAGCGGAAAAGAAAAAACGCACTTTTCCCATTCACAACACTATCTCCACACTAATTTCAAAGGAGTGGGAAAACCCTGACAAGAAATCTTTTATTTCCAGGGCGATTAAAAGGAAATACCCTTTTGATTTGGAGCAGACTTCATCCTGGGGCCCTCCACCTAAAGTGGATGCTTCAATCATAAAAATGGCCCGTGGGGCTTTCCTACCCTTTGAAGATATTAGTTCCCTAAAGGATCCTCTAGATAGGAAAGCGGATGGATACCTTAAAAAAACTTGGGAATCTTCGACAAATGCGTTTAAACCGGCTGTGGCAGCCGCTTGCACGGCCCGTGCAGTACTGATGTGGTTAGGCCATTTGGGGAATGATATACAAAATAAAGTCCCTAGAGAAAGTCTGCAATCCTCTATTGCAAATATACAGAAAGGAGCAGCTCTTTTAGCAGATGCCTCGATTGATAGTCTAAGACTATCTGCAAGATCGGCGGCACTATCAAACTCTGCAAGAAGAGCCCTCTGGCTAAAAGACTGGTCGGGCGATTTGGCCTCTAGGAGTAGACTGTGTAATATACCCTGTAATGGAGATTTTTTATTCGGTCCCGTCCTGGATGATTTGCTAGAAAAAGCGGGGGATAAGAGGAAAGGATTCCCTTCCCCTTATGTTCCCTATAAATCAAGATCCTTTCGGTCCTTTCGTAGGGCAAGGTTTGAAAGGAGAAAGGAAGACTCCAGACCAAATTCCTCCAGGCCACAGAGGAATAGGGGTTTCTTGTTTAACCAATCTAGGAATCAGTCCAAACCAGCCCGTTCCCATCCACAATGACATGAGGCCCCAGGTAGGAGGAAGACTCTCCTTTTTCCTCCAGGCCTGGAAAACAATATCGGACAGCAACTGGATCCTAAGTACCATCTCACAAGGGTTAACCTGGGACTTTACAACTCTCCCTCCTCAGAGATTCAGAATCACAAAAGTCCCGTCCGGAAAAGGTGGACTAGCAATGATGTCGGAAATTGCTACTCTTCTTTCCAAAAAGGTACTGTGTCAGGTACCGTCGGGGGAAAAGGGTCAAGGATTTTATTCAACTCTTTTCTGGGTGAAAAAGCCCAACGGGTCATTAAGAGCTATAATAAACTTAAAAGGTTTAAATTCACATCTTCAGATCCCAAGTTTCAAAATGGAAACTTTAAAGTCTGCGGTAAATCTGCTATTCCCAGGATGTTTTATGGCGTCGATAGACCTGGCAGACGCTTATTACCATATTCCAATTCATCCGGAATACCAGAAGTACCTAAGACTTGCGGTTCAGGTAGATCAAAGGATCTTACATTTCCAGTTCAGAGCACTTCCCTTTGGCATTGCCATCGCACCAAGGGTTTTTACAAAGGTTATTTCAGAAATGGCAACCTTTATAAGAAAAGAGCCAGGTCTGTTCATCCCGTACTTAGACGATTTTCTACTAGTTGGGGCCTCAGAACATGCAGTAAGGAACCAGGTAGACAGGGTATGCAAAATCCTAGATTTCTTGGGTTGGATCAGAAACCTAGAAAAGTCTTGTATAACCCCGTCAACACAAAAAAGTTTCCTGGGTGTACTGCTGGATTCCCAGTGTCAAAAAACTTTCCTTCCTCTAGAAAAACAAGAGAAAATTACAAAAGGAGTAACCGACCTAATCTCCACTCCCGAAATCTCCATCAGAGGAGCCATGTCTCTTCTGGGTTGTCTAGTGGCAAGCATTCAGGCGGTCCCCTGGGCTCAGTATCACACAAGGGAACTCCAAAATTTTCTCCTCAGCACATGGGACAAGCGTCCAACATCCCTAGACAAGAAAATAAGGATTCCAGACGTAGTACTAAAATCTCTAGACTGGTGGTTAGCTCCCCAAAACTTAACACAAGGTCTCCCATGGGTGTTAGACTGGGAAAGAATAATTACTACAGATGCCAGCCCCTGGGGATGGGGGGCCCAAGTAGTAGATCAGTCTTTTCAGGGCAACTGGGAACCTCAGGAAGACGGCCTATCCTCCAATGCAAAAGAGTTATTGGCAGTACTAAAAGGGCTAAAAACAGCGCTTCCACTCTTGCGGGAACAGAGGGTGTTAGTAAGGTCAGACAACACTACTACTGTAGCCTACATAAACAAACAGGGAGGCACAAGAGGGTTACACCTAATGCAAATTACTTCTCAGATCTTTCAGTTGGCAGAAGTTCACTTCAAATCCCTAAATGCAGTACATATAAGGGGTACAGAAAATGTCCAGGCAGACTTTCTGAGCCGAAATATCATCTCCCAAGGAGATTGGGCTCTGAACGAAAAAATTTTCCACATGATAACAAAATTGTGGGGGTATCCAGAAGTAGACCTCTTCGCCAACAAAGGGAATCGGAAAGTAAAAAACTTCTTTTCCCTAAATCGCAGAGACCATCCCCTGGCCATAGATGCATTCTCCCAGAATTGGGGACACTACCATCTACTCTATGCCTTCCCTCCCATGGTGTTAATACCAAGAACGGTGGGGAAGATAAAGCGGGACAAAGCAAGAGTGATTCTCATTGCCCCGTTTTGGCCACGCCGTGCTTGGTTTTCAAGTCTCAGGGATATGTCAATCGCAGACCCGTGGATACTGCCCGACAGGAAAGACTTGTTATTCCAGGGTCCTATCTGTCATCCTCAAGTGAAAGGGCTTCATTTAACGGCATGGCTCTTGAAAGGTTAATCCTACAAAATAGGGGACTCTCTTCTCGGGTAATATCCACTTTGCAGAATAGCAGGAAGCCTATCACCTACAAAATTTATTTTAGAACATGGAAGGCTTTCTTTTCATTTGTAGGAAATCATGACATACACATAGATAACCCAGACTTTAAGCTTATTCTAGACTTCTTACAGTCGGGGCTTGAGAAAGGGTTAAAACCAGCGACATTGAAGGTTCAGGTGTCAGCCCTAGCAGCTCTTTATGACCAGGATATAGCTAGTCACCCCTGGATATCTAGATTTATTAGGGCCTCAGTGAAACTTCGTCCTTCTATTAGATCTAGACTCCCCCCTTGGGACCTGTCATTGGTCCTGAAATCATTATCGGGTCCTCCATTTGAGCCGTTAGAAAGTATCCCAATTAAGTTTCTCACATTAAAATCAGTATTTTTAACAGCCATCACCTCGGCAAAGAGAGTAGGTGAGGTAGCAGCGTTGTCATGTAGACCCCCCTACTTTTCTGTTCTACATGATAGGATTATTCTTAGACCCGATCCTGAGTTTCTTCCAAAAGTGGTCTCTAATTTTCATAGGTCCCAAGAGGTAATACTTCCATCATTTTGCACAAATCCTAGGTCAGAAGGTGAAAAATCTTTTCATAACCTTGATGTTAGACGCAGTATTCTCCAATACTTAGAGGTTTCAAAATCCTGGAGAAAATCAGATAGTTTATTTGTTCTCTTTTCAGGAAGAAACAAAGGCTCCAAGGCTTCATCTGCAACCATCGCCAGATGGATTAGAGTCACTATACAATTGGCTTACGAACTGGCTGAGAAATCTGCCCCAGAGAATATTCACGCCCATTCTGTCCGGGCACTAGCCACCTCTTGGGCAGAATTCAGACATGCCTCCTTGGACCAAATTTGTCAGGCTGCATGTTGGACTACCCCCCACACCTTCTTCAAACATTATCGGGTGAATGTGGCGGGGTCATCTGAACTTTCTTTTGGGAGGAAGGTTCTCTCCCCTGTTATCCCTCCCTAATACTTTTTCTCTGAAAATCTCTCTGGTTGGTGCCGTCGTGGTGAAGGGGAAAACAGTAGTTACTTACCGGTAATGATGTTTCCTCGAACCACGACGGCACCTGGTATATTCCCACCCAGGGTGTTCTTTCCTAAAATCTATGTTTCTATAGGATAATTCACGGGTGTTGCATACAAAAAAAAACAAAAAAAAAAACACATATATATATTATATATATATAAATTACGCATACATGGAAAACGATATATAGATTTATATGTTTCTGATGTACTAATGATATGGCTCTTCCAAGTCTCTGTAAACACTGAGGCAGAATAGGAGGAGCATGTTTTTATGCTCAGGTTTCCTGTCCCTGGGGGCGGATCCCTCTCTCTGGTTGGTGCCGTCGTGGTTCGAGGAAACATCATTACCGGTAAGTAACTACTGTTTTCTTGTCAAAATTGCCTGCCCCAGTACAGTTGGCACTCTTTGGGGGAAAAAATGCGTTGGTATGATGGTCCATTTACTTCTACAATGCGGCAAAGTTCTATAGAAAATACATTTATATACAGGCGGTCCCCTACTGAGGGCAGTGCTGGGGCGGGCTAATTAAACATAATAAACATGTACTCACCTCGCTCAACGCTGGGAGATGGGGACGGATGGGAGGACCCGGCCACATCGCGGACCAGAAGCTCCCTGTGCGCGGCTTCCGTGCCCCTGTAAGCAAACAGGGGCACGGATCGAATGGACCGCGGAGCGGGACATCAGTGGCGCCGGAGGAGGTAAGTGGATGTTTATTATTTTTAAATAGCCCTCCCCAGCCTTGCCCTCACTAGTTTTTAAAACCCGGATAACCCCTTTAAGAACACTTAAGACTTACATATGACTTGAGACTTGTATATGACCCCTAGGTTACAAACGGACCACTGGATATTGGTAATTTACTGTACTTTAGTCTTGGGCTACAATAAACAGTTATCACAGGCGTCTGTAATGAAGCTTTATTTTTCATCCTGGTTCTTATGACAACCCAACATTTTTAAAATCCAGTTGTCACAGAGACCAAAAAAGTTCTGGCTGGGGTTACAATTATTAAATATACAGTTCCAACCTACATACAAATTCAACTTAAGAACAAACCTACAGACCCTATCTTGTATGTAACCCTGGGACTGCCTGTAAATGTTTAACATGTCTATAAAGATGATGAAGGCGATTCATCATAATGTACCGATTACGGACACCTTTTCATCCCACCAACACCCATTGCTCTACTCTCGGCCCATCCTATCACAAACTTTTAGGGTGATGCCACACATGGCGATTTTAGTCCGTTTAAAAACGCATGCATTTTTGAAAACGCATTTGGTTTTGACCGTTTACAATGCATTTAGCTGCTTACAACCTGTTTATCTATTAAGATAATTGGGAAAAACAGACAAAAATGTATGCTTTTTCAAACTGACTGAAAACGCATGCTTAACGAGGGACTAAAAACGCCATGTGTGGCATTGTCCTTAGTGGATAACAGCTCTGACAATTGTTGACCTGAAAGTGCACGAAAAATGGGAACGATAAGTCTTTATTTTTATGTTTCTCTTATTTTGCAGCGCTGTACAGATCATGGGCTACAAGTGCAAACAATATAGGACATTATAGAGTAATTACATCAATGGATAATACAATGATCATTCGGTCCCTGCTCGCAAGAGCTTACAATCTGTGAGGAAGAAGCCGGGTGGCCTTATTACCTTTTGCTAGATTTCAGCGCGTTTTGCAGTGACAGACCTGCTCTTTGTGTTACTATTACATGCTGGAGTTGTGCCTCTCTTAATCCCAGCGGTTTGTAGGGTAACACGCCTGACTGGCTGACAGCTAAGCGATGATAGATCCCGTCCTATACCCGGCTGCTGTGTAATGTATGCGTCACCATCTTACTCAGTTTCTGTACACGAGGCTTTGGGGTTTTCTTTTCTTTCTATAGAAATTTCTGTAGAAGTGTTCAGACCTGACGTGTCCCGTATACAGCTCCTGACTGATAATAGTATGCACTCCAAAAAACGGCCTGAGCTGAACTCCTCCTGAGAGAGTAGTGTATGTACGGATGCCGGGTACATGGAAATGCTGGACAATATACTAAATATTGGAGAGTTACAGGCTAAAAAAATATGTGAGCAGGTGCTAGGAACTGTACAGCGCTGCGGCTTTACAGATAACAGATTTTTCCATATATGTTGTGGTATTATGTATGGAAATTTGTGGGGAAAATCTTCCTATCTGTGGGTCAGATGTCCCATACTAGCGGCATTACTGATCTGTATGGTGCTGATCCTGTATTCAGTATGGGCCTTGTAGTAGTAGCAAATGCACTAAACGTGGAATCTCATGTTTATTCATTTATTTTTTTCTTGTGAAATAGGTGACTTTGTGGATGTTTGTTTTTCTTATTTATTTTTGTAGCACCCTATTATTATTATTATTATTATTATTATTATCATTCTCATCATTATTGTTATTATTAAGCAAACAAGACTACACTTGCCGCTACCTCCCCTTGTGTCCAGCATAACCTTCCATATTGGCCTCAGACAGAGGCTGCAGGGTGATGGCCGTGTCCTGTCACTGGCCTCAATAGCGGAGCGTGCACAAGACCCCACTGCTGCATCCCCTTCTGCTTCCATACTGTTTTACTTTGCCCAACTCTTACCAACAGTGCCAGCTTTTATGTCGTGGTCACAGTTCTAATAACATTTACCATTGAATCTGGTATCGGGTAATTCAACACTGACCTACCTGAACTGTAGGTTTTCTAAGAACAGAAACCAAACTGAACAGAGGGAAGCAGTCAGTATACAAATAAATAGTTAAGGTAACATCCCAAAATAGCCAAATATTTCATAATAGAGCCTGCATCAAGTGATCATCCTTATAGTATGTCATGTTCATTGCAAGATACTTCCTGACTCTTTTACTCGGTTGGATATCTCAAACACACTACTACTACATTTTGTGCATTTTCCTTCTCTAATAAGACTACTTGCTATAGAAGCCTCTAAGGATAACTTACTAGATCTGCCTCTTGTATTTGTAGTGCTAGTCTGATGGGGGAATACAGTTCACTGGACAATACAATGTCTTTTTAAGCTTTTCTGCAAGCCGGCCCACAGCTGTAGAGGAGCAGAAGAGGACAGGAATGAGAAATGCTGAAGTTTATCCTCCGGCAGTGTCCTCAGACAGAGCCAAGTAATAAGGCTGCAAATTATGCAACATTAGGGACGTTCTGAAGAGTTCAAGTTAACGGACTTGGATTAGAGATCACAAAGTATAACAAAGCAGTTCTATCCCTCAAGCACGCCAGCCTGCTCTAAGGGGAATGATGGATAGGAAGACTTGCTCACTTTTAATGGGTTTCCCACCATAGACTTCATTTCATGTTATGTGACCAGATCTTTGAATTCCCTTCTGTAAATTAAAACAAATATACGACATCGTTTATACTTTACAAAACACTACTGGTGCTATTTAGATGATAAAACCCTGAACACTGGCATACTGTTATTAAGGATAATAGCTGGTGATTCTTTTTAATTTTTTTTATTTTTAAAAGGGTAATTGTAGCCTGAAGGGCTCTCGGGGGCATTACAGGTGCCCCTTCAGGTTCCGGCTGCAGGGGCTCTGGTAATGCCTCCCTGGGGCCAAGAAGACTAATTTACATAATGATTTTTTTTTTTTAACCAAGACTTATCTTTTGACGATGGTATGCAGGTTTTTAACCCCTACAAAGCACTGGTGGATAAATGTTGTGGTAGATTTACTTTAAATTATAATATTTCAGAATAACCTTGTCCCTGCAGGGAATATTGTAAGACTTCTTCTCACTTAGTTTCTATAAGAGGTTGGAGACGTAGTCCCTGCTCAGGATCTTCATTTCGGCAAAGTCGGCAAAAATTCATCTACCTCTGGAAGATCTGTGTTGTGTTGTAACTCCAAGACTCCAAATCTCGGCAATCTAAATGGATTCCTACTAACTACATAATGATGAGTTTTCCACTCCTAAGCTTCAGCACTGTTAAAGCCTCTTCTTCACATTTGAGCATTCAGCAGCTTATCGCCGGCAGAGCACATGACCAGCGAAGCAAATCTGCTAACCTTTAACCTAAAAACAGCAGCCGCTATCTAACACTCTTTAACTTTTCCTGAGAAATCTGGCAGCTGGGGAAAGGGCATCTACAGGGAATAACATGTGTGTGCACCGGGTAGGAGGTGGCGCTTATCAATGGGGCCATCATTAGGATAGTAAGGGGGGTAAAAAGGATCCAACTGGTTCCATGTACCTTACGTAATATGCTTTCCATAATCTCAAATACAAAATGCAGAGTGCCATATTGTAGCTAATATTATTCCTTCCTTTCAATAAATGGGGTCCCCAGAATTATATGGAATTTGACTTGTACTAGCCAAAGTATAAAATGTATGCCGCCCCCTTGACTATTACCAGCTGATTTGCATATAAACATCTGCCTTTTCTTTCCCTACTTGGTGACTGGTCTGCTTTAAGATAGATGGAACTGATTTATTTATTTTTGTTGTAAATCTCCCTCCATATGATCCGTTATATTCTGCCCTCACATTAAAGCTATAGCACAGCGCCCTCATGGGCTACTTGTTGTAAACCAGACCACCTGGAGGTGGCAGCTCGCCGCTGGCCAACAAACAGTGGCTTGTCTCTGAAGAAATCCAAGGTGACGATAACTAATGTTATTTACAGCACAGACAGGAGCGCAGGGTAAATTCTTTCCCCGAATACAGCGAGAGTCTGTGACCCCCTCACTTTATATATGGCACATGTGTTTACTATATTACTCTGCTGGTATCAGCAGATTCCATAAAGCTCAGCCAAGATTAGTGGGTCGTGTTATGCGTCCACTTAAGCCATTACAATGCTTTGATGTAAGGCATTAAATAAAAGGATGTAGAAATGTGGTGCAGGGACGTTCCCCACGAACCAATTACTTCAGTAATACAATAGCAAACCTTTGCACCCGCTTGTAGCCTACTCCTGCCCTTGCTTGCGACTTATGCCTTCCACACAAAACAATGGGCGCTATGCGGACAGCGGATCCACTCTGCAGCGTGAGAAGAGTACATGCTGGTGCAAGGGGCCTTAGATTTGGGGATATGGACACATCTCCAATCTGAACATGCATTTTATTACCGCAGGACCCTGCCTGTCTTTGCAGTATTTTACAGCAATGTAACCTGCAAGTTGATCCTATTGCCCCGCAGGGACAGCTATGTGATGTGTATGCTCAGCCTATGTTGTATACTGAGGGACTGTATAAAAAGATCTATTAACCACTGTCAGTCCTGCGCTGCATATATGTAAATCCACTTACGGTATTTGTTACTTTTAGCAGTGCATATACAATAACCGCTTTGTACATAGTTCAGTAGGGATGAGAAAGAAATATGTAGGAATTACCGAATACTGTCACACCAGTGCCCGCCCACCCATGTGCTCAGCTACAGCCGGAGAGCCATAGTTTGGGGGACACCTCCATGCGCCAAGTTTCGCAATGCCCATGGACTTTGGGTTGGAAATTGGCTTTCTGCATTTAGGACCCCACCCAACAACTCGTTGCATCTCCTCAATAAGCTGGAAACTGTTTGATAACTGAATGTGCTACAGAAAACAGACGTAGTTTCTCGCGCTGGCCCGAGGGCAACCACAGGGGATTTCCTTATAGCTCACATAGCTAAAGGGATGCATGTAAACCATTATATGTCATCTACAGGCAGCAGGAGGAGCTGAACTCGTGGTACACGGTCTTATCCGTCAGCAGTATGTTTTAGAGCAGGGGGGCCCAAGCACATTTGTATAGTTGTATTGCTATTTCTACAGTAATGGCTGCCTAGCTACATTTTACTTTTATCTGTTCAGCTCCTCCTGCTCAATAACATTCTGCCTGCAGATGGGACACTATGGGGGATATTTATGTTGGTGCATCTTTTGGCTACATATGATGTTCCCCCTGCTACTACACTGTGCTACTACAGGTCCTGCCTGGCGTAGAATTGTGCCTTAACCTGTTACAGATGCATGCGTACGCTACAGGTAGTGCATCACCGGCCATGCCCACTTGGTATGGAGGTGGCGTATAGAGGAAAATAATCACAATTACTGGCAATTGCTATTGTGTCAGGGCTTGTACTCTGAAAAACTGTCGATTGAGTCCTGAAAAATGTGAATATTTTGCTCAGCTCCTCTATAACGTGCTATTTATTCATATTAAGACATCTCCACGTATCTGTGGATGAAGCGGACTTATCCATGATGGGACAGAAGTGACCTGTCTCAAATAAATAAATATAAATATTTGAATGTACATATTTGTTCCTTCTGTTGGTGTTCTTGATGCCATACAAATTGCCTCTGCACATGATGTGTTTTACGCTGTACATTTTTGGAGTAATACAGTTATATGCAACAGTGCAGCATAGTCTATGAGCTGCTGTATCAAAATATTAACACTTTAGTGGTCGGAGAAGCCTGTTACACTGGAAAAATAGCTCTGCCAACGGCTTCTCCATGCGATTAAAAAGGAAAAGTCTATTGCCAACACGGCGAGATCAAATGTAGCAATTATAATTGGATAATAAGTATAGCGATGAGTAATTACTGTCTGCTAAGTGACGATGTAAAGCTGCTTATAATTGCAGAGTTATTCCTTATACAGCAAACTAAACAGAATGGATGTGAGACTAGCAATTAATTTCACACACGTTAGTAATTCATGATCCTGTTATAAACCGTCTCGTTCTCTGAACCTATAGCTTGTACTCCCCTGGCATGTGTGGCATGGGGTACCACGTCGTGTGTGCATGTTCCTTCTATGCTTTATAACCTAAAATTGGCTAGTAATGGGAAGCCATGAGATCCCGTTTTGGGGGGGGGGGGAGAGGACTGGCGTGTCCTTCTTGGCACCTCCTTTTAGTTGGTCTAGTTTGCTGCACAATAGTATTAAAATTTCTAGCACACGTGCTATTTTCTGTCCTATTGCACCACCTACTTGTCGAGGACACGTCTCTTTTTTTTGGAAGAATTTGAGAAGCTGCCTAAAATTTGGTCTAAAACCTTCAGTAAATGTGTGGAGGGCATATCAGGTGCAAATTAATTCAGTTTTCTCGCTTAGACAGATTGATACGTCTACCACACTGTTGGTAATGTACCCAAACAGTACAAACTAATTTCTTGGTGTTCAGGTATGCAGGCCAAGGTTACAGCTGTGCCTTCTCTTCTCATCTGACATTCCATGTAATGTTCTTTGCGTGTGTGTGTGTGTGTGTGTCAGCAGGGCTGGGAAATGCATTCATATTCCAGGATTGTAGCTGGACTTGGAGTACTCTGGTGCATTGTGTTAGATCTCTTCACTGAGCACAGCAAAGCCCCTGAGTAACTGCTGCAGTAGTCATACTGAAGCCCGTTACAGCAGTGAGGGGAGTGGTGCTTGGAGAAGAGATCTCCTACTTTAGATCCATATGAAGTGATAAATGGCACAAAACTGGACCAGAGGTTCTAGCTCCCTGCAGCTTGAGGAGTCATTGGATGCAATAATTTCAAATGTGATTATCTATTTTTTCTTAAGAGAAATGATTTGGGATAATAAGTGAATGTCTGCTGTTGGCTGGAATACATGTGCCATTACCTGCAGGATTTTTTGGTTTTCTTCCGTCATATCCTTAGGTTACCCTCATAAATATTTTTTAAAGTGCCCTGCAAAATAATACTGGTGAAAGCTGAAAACACGGAGGCTGGCGGCATAACAGTACCGATGGGTCCATGTTGGCTGCTCGGACACAAATAATATCAATGTAGGAGCCGGATATTTCGGTTTTCCTCCATAACAAAGGGTCAGCTACAGAAATAGGCAGCAGTTGTTTACGCTTCTGCGCCGATCAATTAAATTCTTTTTGGCACCCTCGCCTTGCTTGTTCTCTCGCTCAGATTTTTTTTCCGCCAAGCTGTTTATGCCTTTTTGGTGTTTTTCATGTGCCACACATTGTATTTTTTTTCAATATTTTTTTCTAGTCCATACCAAGAAAACATTTTCTTTTATGTAAACTGATTTAGCTGGGGTCTTTGTTAATACAAAGAAATACAGGACCACTGAATGAGGACTTGGCTATTTTTATATTTTCCTGTAAAAACTGCTTTGCCACCGATCCACAAAGTCATGATGTTTCCCCCTGAAGCCCTGTGTATTATTTCAGCACTGACTTGACTTGAACTTGCTGACGCTGGGATGTTTGAGAAGCTAAATCACAAGGAACAGGTTGGGGCAGACTCGCTAGGCGCCAGGTCTGGGGATTACCTGCTGCTTCTAGTAAATGTTCCTAGGGACAGTTTTAACACTTGAGCTTTTGATGTAAACATTAACAGGATTGTTTTCATTGGTTAGGAGGAGGACGACCACTGATCGCCTGGAAGCTGCAGTTTTACTAGATCTATGTGGTTGTGATGCTTTCTAAGACCCTACACGGTGCTCCTTAAATCCAACGAGGTGCCGAGCAATTAGTTTTACATAATCCGGGCGTGGATATTATCCTGCCATTACTTAACGAGGAGTGACTAAGGGCCGTGATGAGATGACGAATGCAGTGTGAGGAGCTATGATTCTCAATGCGTTAAATATGGTTTATGTAATGGTGACATCATCCATCTGTGTCCTGTGGGGAATGTGTGCATAAAGATGGGGTAGTACCAACTAAAGTGTGTGGGTTTTTTTTTTTTTTTTGCTTATGGTAGAATTTAGAATTTTAAACTTATATTTATTCATTAATCTGACACCCCTACCCTGGCTTTATTCTCTGAGTCACTGATGTGTGACCGCTAGGATCACTCAATAAACCTCCCCTCAATGGTGCCTTTGATGCCATCCAAGGTTAAAGGGCATCTTTTACCAGGATGAAGGACTGTAGGCAAATGAGCCTGAGGGGCTCCAGGCTCCATAGGTGTTAATTGAGCCTGGAGCCCCTCAGGCTCATCAGCATATAGTCTTTAATCCTCATAGATGTCCTTTAAATCAGTCTCTTCCCATCAGTACAATCGCTCCTCATACTTTTTCTGCCTTTGCTGGTTGGCTCCACCCATCATCGCTTGGCTCCACCCACCATGGGGTGCGTGAAAAACTGACCATGCAGTGAGAGGGACAGCATTCTGGTAAGGACAGGGAGAGGACTGGCAGCCTGTAGCCACCCCTGATTATTGTTTGTTCTGAGATTGCAGCTCAGATGTATATAGAAATGAATGGAGCTTGGTGGCTCTACCCATAGTCAGGAGAGGAGCTGTTTTTGAAATAAAGCATCCGTATTTTAAAACTCTTTTAAATCCATCAACCATTATAAAACGAGCAGATGTTATCTTTGATATTATTTTGTGTGTTGGTTTGGTTTGATGTTGTGATGTTAGTGTATGTACAGCCTCTGCCTGGCAGCTCTGTATAAGGAATGAGGCTTCTGCACATGTCAGTATAATTTTTTTTCTTTTGGTGATTGAGCAGTATTCTTAGTCAAATATTTTTAATTTTGGTAATGAAATAAGCCCCAATATTGACTTTGTCCCTTTGATAACGTCAGAGTTGGTGAGAATGTAACAAACTCCACTTTTTGTTGTTTAGTGGCTGGCCTTGGGAGCGGTGCGCTGTCCGTCACTGCTGTGCCAGGGGTCATTGGCAGGTAGGTTTTCGTGACACAGTTGGATAAGATCTCTGCAGCGACCTACGTAACACATGCAACGGGGACTGTTTGTTGTTTATTGGAAACTTCTTGTTAGAAATTCATGACCTCTGACCATGTGGAGAGCAGGTCTCCCCCCCCCCCTGCACCCCCTCAGCTCTTTGGAATTAAACCATTTTGTCCAGCTAATCTGAAAGCGAAAAGGTTGGCAAGTGCTTGTGTCCCGGCTTCAGTGAGCTGCACATGACACCCCAGCGGCCATTAGGAGTCACTCGGCTTGCGTGTTTGTATGTTCTATGAACAATGGACTTTTATGGCCGTGCTGAATCTCTGCGACGGTGACACATTCACAAGATATGCTAAATATCATTAAAATAAGGTGTGGCCAGGGTTGCCTCGCTGTGATCCAGAGATGTGGTCCAGAGACCATTGAAAACTTTCATTATTATTATTTTTTTTAAACTAGGTGGTAATCTCGCTGAGGCATGGTCAAAGTACAGTACATTAGGGCAACCCAGGACAGGCCCTTTATTTATATGTAAAATGTCTCCCTTGTGTGTTGTAATGAAAAGCTGAACTGCTTGCATTCTCAGATTGTATACGATTTATGGGAGGGGGTTGGGGTATTGTGATTAAAAAAAATTATGGAGAAATTGGTTTTACAATGTGTGTGTGTTTTAAAGCCGAGAGTTTAGAGTTGTCTAATTCTTACAAGCTGTTGGTAGGAAGCCAGACCCCCACTGATCTAACACCAATGACCTTTTCTAAGGATAGACTAATGGTGTTTAAAGGGTTACATCCATTTCGGGACATACCTTTTCATACAAATATAATAATTATCAGTAGGAAACTTAATTATTTCCTGTGGCTATAAACCGATCCCTGGCTCGTTATAACACACAGCTCTGATTATTCTCTGTGATACATTGGGTAAGGAAAGTATTCAGACCCCTTTTTTAAATTTTTCAAACAATTATTCAAACAATAAGAATTAAAATATCATATACAATTTAGACCCTTTCCTGTGACACTCATATTTATCTCATATGCTGCCCATTTCCTTCTGATCGTCTTTGAGATGGTTCTACTCCTTGATTGGGCTCCAGCTGTGTTTTAAACTGATTGGACTTGATTAGGAAAGGCACACAACTGTCTATATAAGACCTCACAGTGAATGTCAGAGCACATGAAAATCATGAGCTCTACGGAACTGCCCAATAAGCTCAGGGCCAGAATTGTGGCAAGATATAGATCTGGCCAATGTTACAAAAGAATTTCTGAATCTCTCAAGGTTCCTAAGAGCACAGTGGCCTTTATAGTCCTTAAATGGAAGACGTTGAGATGTGCTGAAAAACGTCCCCTCGGCTTATACACGAGTCACAAGTCACTTAAAAATTACTTTAAAAATAATAAACTTATATATTCACCCTCCGGTGGTCCCAATCTGCAGCGTTGCTCCCCTGATGTCCGCGGGGGTCCTCTTCTGGCTTCCGCGCCCGTCTCCTGTCTTCTGTACATCGCGCCGGGCGCTGCCATTGCTCTCTCCCCCATCGCCCAGCGTGATGTACAGAAGACGGGCGCGTAAAGGGGGGGGGGGTTTGTGACCAATCCATTTCCCACCCTCGGCTTATACTCGAGCCAATAGGTTTTCCCAGTTTTTGGTGGTAAAATTAGGGATCTCGGCTTATACTCGAGTATATACAGGTTATGGATAGAGGGTTGTGAGAAGTTCTCCAATACAAGGCAAAAAGAATTTTCTGGCAGCACCATCAGGTAGCCAGAGAGCCACATCAGATAGCCTCACTGAAACCACAATACAAACCGCAGGGGTGCATGCTCTACTGTCTACCAGTGTCTATAATAACACTTATATAATTATAATGTACAGAATTGGTTGTTCTGATCATGAAAGGGTTACTCTGGCAAGCCCTGGAACTGGCCTCCTCTGACAATACCTGCTTATTATACAAATTGTGCTTTGTTGTGCAGCCCTAAAGCTATTATCAGGCCGCATACCATGTACCACTAGGCCAAAGGTTGTCAGAACGAAACTTCAAAGTCTGGAAGTTAATGTGAACAGGAAGCTAATGAGAGAAAACCGGGCATTCCTGCGCTGGATATACATCACTCTTCCTCCCTTACATCCCCATGGCCAGTTATGGCTCATTCCTTAGTGGCCAGGAGGAGAGGAGCATTGAGTAAAGGCTACAACATATTTTGTCTAAAAATAATTAAACTGCTCTGTTGCCCATCGCAATCGAGCAATGATTTTATATTTCAACCAGAAAATACATAATAAAAAGGAGCTGTTGTGATGGCTTTTTGAGCTTGATGTGTCAAGGTTTGACAGAAAAAAAAGCCTAGTTTGGGTGATTTGTCACTTCTAGAAAAATCTATAATTTTGTTTTTTATTTGTAGCTCTAGGCTTCAGCACGGGGCATTGGATTACTAGGGGAGGCTGCGGCACGGGGCATTGGATTACTAGGGGAGGCTGCGGCATTTGGCATTGGATTACTAGGGGAGGCTGTGGCACGGGGCATTGGATTACTAGGGGAGGCTGCGGCACGGGGCATTGGATTACTAGGGGAGGCTGCGGCATGGGGTATTGGATTACTAGGGGAGGCTGCGGCACGGGCCATTGGATTACTAGGGGAGGCTGTGTCACGGGCCATTGGATTACTAGGGGAGGCTGCGGCACGGGGCATTGGACTACTAGGGGAGGCTGCGGCACGGGGCATTGGATTACTAGGGGAGGCTGCGGCACGGGGCATTGGACTACTAGGGGAGGCTGCGGCACGGGGCATTGGACTACTAGGGGAGGCTGCGGCACGGGGCATTGGACTACTAGGGGAGGCTGCGGCACGGGGCATTGGATTACTAGGGGAGGCTGCGGCACAGGGGAATTGGATTACTAGGGGCCTCGGCTTCTACTCAAGTATATACTATAGTATTGTTTCTACGTCTTTGCATTTTTTTTTTTATTTCCCTTTCCATGTCCATAAGATGACAAAGAAACCTTCCTTCCTTCCATGGAAAGCTCTGATTAACTTGCATAAAAAATAAATCCTTTGGCCAGTAAAGTGACTGGATCTATGAGTAAGTGCCCCTGGTTTATCATGTCTGATTTGCTTTTAATACCCCCTGACCTTTCATCAGTAATCTTAATTCCAGAGCAGCCGTGTATATGTTGTACAGATGAGCCTGGTCTATCCCCGGATAGGTGATGAAGGCTGTCCTCCTCCATAATATCTGGTATATCTGCTAGTTTTGTCGGGGTAGACGGCCCCTTTAATGTTTTTCTTGTTGTGTCCTGTTCACAGTGCAGCCTTTTGCAATGTTTTTACCTGTAAATGACCTCTTGTCTTGTCCCCCGAGCACCCACCCGGTCCCATTTTTTTTTTTTTTAAGGGAAATAGCTTTATCTGATCAATCGATCTTTTGCTGCACGTTGTGTCGGGACAGTTTTGTAATGTGTTTTTGTGTATCTTTTTACAAATAAAATAAGAGCACTTTTTTTTCCCTTTCCAAAATATTGATCTAGATGAGTGTTTTATTAATGAGCGGGACAAGTTTTTGTTCCTCTTTACAACGGTTCTTGGTCTGCACCTGCAGATGTATTTTTTGTCTGGTCATACATGAGGGACCACTGAGGGTGTCGGTGTTTATCTTGCTGAGGAGACGGCTGTCCAAGGATGAATGAACTTCTGGAAAATAACCTAACTGAACGTCTTCTAGTATCACCGCTGTGTGTACTGGAGGAATTCTTTTGCATGTAGTCTATCCAGCCTGGGAATGGTTACATTGAATCAGCTATACTAAAATAGATGAGCGGTGGTCCTGGACAGCACCAGTGTATTGTGGCCACTACTCAGGGGATCAACCTGTTGTCACGTTCAAGCTGTCAGAACCACAGGGTTATTTTGTACTGCAATGTGGGATTTTAATAGAAATTAAGCCATTTTATAAACCAAGAAGGTGGGGTGACGCTTGTCAATCAACCGGTTTAGAGTAGCAAGAGGTGGCATAGTGGACTCCCAACCCCCCCCCCCCCCCCCCCCCAAGTCCACACTTGCTTTCCTGTTCCTGGTAGTGTTTGAGTAAAACCTCCCCGCCCTGAGTCACCCTTTTTGTGAATTCAACAGCGTGAACATAAAAGATCCTTTTTGTGGATATATATTTTTGTATACGTTTTTTTTTTTTGCATTGGCCACATGTGTCTAAAGGGAATCTACCCCTACCTTTGTATGCATTGTTAGTAGCATCAGGGATTTGGAAACAAATGCATTTATTTTCCAGGATTGTAGCTGGACTTGGAGCACTGTGGTGCACTTATGTGTGTGAGATCTTTTCACTGTACTGCTACCCAGCCCTCCCCCCGAGTAACTGCTGTAGTATTTAAACAGAAGCCTGCTGTAAGATCTCGCTCATCAGAGTGCTCCAGGACCGGCTACAATACTGGAATATAAATGCAATTTTCACAGTCCTTCTACTACAAACAACACACAGGTACGGTTACACATATCTGCAGGGCCGCAATATCTGCAGCTTTGTATCATCTAAACTGCTGACAGGTTCCCTATAAAATAAAAAAATTAAAGTGGTATAATAACGGCACTAATACGATCCTACCATTGCACCCCCTTGCATCATTGCCATACTTCTTACTCGCATACATTTGGTATAGTAGCGGGACATCGCTTACTGATGAGACCAGTGACTTATAGGGGCTGTCTGGGCTTTTTAAAAGTTTGTATACGGCTTTGGGGGCAGGGAGTATATAAAAAAAAATATTATACTCCGGCTGCACCGACAATCACTGCCGCTCCTGTTTGTTCGCTCGTGTCCTCACTCCTGCCATGCGTCTGCTACACACTGGATCTGATGGTCAGGGCCTCTGTATACCAACCAAACCTGGAGGAGGTGCCAGGGGAGCGGAAGATCTTCATCGTTTGGAAGCACAAAAGTCCAAACATTGGAGAATTTTTTTTTTTAGGGCTGTCGTCCCCTCTCTCTTTAGTTTCTTCATTTTTGCTACAGTGGTATCAATAAAAATGGTTGTAAAAGTGCACATTACCTTTGATACAGGTTCAGTAGCAAATAAGCTGACGTCAGTAGAGCAGCTTGTAAAATGCTTTTATATGGGACAAGGTGCCTGTGTGCCCCTACCATCCCTACTGATCCCTGCTGGAGGGGAGAGGACTCTCGCTGCTTGTGGTTACTGCCTGATGTAGTTTGATATTCATAAATTTGGTTTCCAATGATGTGGTTGTATTTGTTGTGGTTTGTTATTCTGCGTGTGGTTCAGGGCTCTGCCCTATAAAACGTGTATCCAGGTTTTATTATTTAAAGTGTTGGGCTGAGTAATCTTGGCATTAGGATGTTAGATTTTATGGGTATTTGGTTGTGTTCAGTGAGGTGCAGCAGTGAATATCTGTCGGGAACAATATACAACACACACACACACACACACACACACACACACACACACACACACACACACACACACACACACACACACACACACACACACACACACACACACACACACACACACACACACACACACACACACCCACACACACCTGTGGTTATGTTCTTATATCTATCCACGGCTTCCTTCCTTCTAAAATGAATTTTAACATTATGCTCTAGTAGTGCCCCCAGAGCCCTTCTGTTCTGTAGCTTTGCAGGCTGTTACACTGTGCAGGAGCACTTCCTCCTCCCACCGTGTAATATTACATCCGAGTAAGAGAAGTCCTGAAAGGGAGATCTGTCTCCTCTCTGCTCATTTGTGTATGACTTTGGAGGAGATTTTTATAGGTGAACAGGTGAATTTTCACATAAGAGAAAATTCTAGAGAGGACATTTCATATCCTACCTGAGGCGGCTGGTAGTTTTAATGGGATTTTTGCGTTGAGAAAAACGGATAGGTAGTACAGATTCTGGTCAATACATTGCATCCGCTCCAAGGTAAGAAAGACCAGAGGCCTGAAAATATGGAAGCAAATTGGTAACATAAACCCCCCCGGTCCTGGGAGAGGACATGGGTGACTGTCGTACCATGTGCTGCTAGACTGGATGTAATCTTGATGGTTGTTTTCTTAAGATGTGCGCAGCTTCCTGTGACAAAGGAATTTCCTGCGTGAACCTCACTGCCGCGTCGGGAGCAAACAAGTTCTACCTTTAGGTTTACAATGTATGTCTCACTGTAAACCTGTGAGAACCGAAATCCTTATCTCCTCACAACTTACGAGATGTTCTCATTTACTGCCGCCTTGTGAATTCCATTGTAACAAATGCAACTTGCTGATCCTCAAGGTCTTCCACATTACATCTACGAGGTCCCATTCCCCATGTTTACTGCAGGTTTCATGGTTACTAGGGCAGAGGAGGCAGTGGGTGGCGCAGGCCTCGCTCTCTGAAGTGTAGCAAAGGTGAAGCGGTGGCCTGTTGAGGGAGGCTGTGCTTAGGAGATGAACTTTGAGCGGTGCCAAGGTCATTCATGTATGTAAAAATATACTGTATGCATATGTACATTAGGCTCCACTTTTATATTTTCCTAAAAGGAGAGGTTAATACAACATGGGTGCCGGGGTGACAGTATCTATTGCATACCGTATATACTCGAGTATAAGCCGACCCGAGTATAAGCCGAGACCCCTAATTTCAACACAAAAAACTGAGAAAACCTATTGACTCGAGTATAAGCCGAGGGTGGGAAATGCATTGGTTACAGCCTCCCAGTATACAGTCTGCCAGCCCCTGTAGCATACAGCCTGCCCAGCCCCTGTAGCATACAGCCTGCCCAGCCCCTGTAGTAGGAAAAAAAATAATACTGTACTCATCTTTCCGACGTCCCCCATAGGTCCTCTTCTGTCTCAGACTGTCTCAGACAGAAGTGGACCTACGGGTGACGTCAGAAAGGTAAGTTTTGTCTTTATTTTTTTTAGTTGACTCGAGTATAAGCTGAGTTAGGGGTTTTGAGCACACATTTCGTGCTGAAAAACTAGGCTTATACTCGAGTATATAAGGTACATATGGGGAGACTTATCATAAGCTGAACTGTTCTAGTAGCCCATGGCAACCAATCAGAGCTCAGCTTTCATTTTCCTACAGCTGTTTATAAAAAGAAAGCTGAGCTCTGATTGGTTGCCATGAGCAACTAGAACAGTTTTAGCTCAGACACTTCTGATAAACCTCTTATGACACCCCTCCCCTATCCATCAGTCCCATAGAAGTGAATGAAGAGGAGGTGGACATGTATGGGGTGCATGGTCAGCTCATGAAACCACTGAGGATCTCTGCAGTTGAACACTAATTTGGGATATTAATATGAAGTAGTATATGTTTATTTTACTTATACCGGCCATATTTATAGGACTGTACACTGTGATGGCCGTATTCTCGGACTGAGCACTGCTCGGGACCTGGACGCACAGCTTTATAGATGGGTGTCATGCATTGAGTCCAGGTCCTAGGACATAATACTGTCCGGAGTGTCCTAAATAAGAATGTTTGGAATAGCTGATAACTTAAATCTCTTTCCAATACACTGTGCTCTGGCTCTGATGGGGAGGGCTCATGATTCCCTCCCCCCCCCCCCCCCCATTCTGTAACTGGGCCCATGCAGTTATTTATTCAATTGTGTGTGTATATATATTATTGTTGTGGTGTGCAAAAAAAATTCCAGGCATAAATGATCACTTCATCTCAGCACAAAGGGTTAATGGGCAGGCTGCTGGATTTAGCCGCACAGGCTGAAGGCTCTATTCATTCGGTATATTTTTTTTCTTTCTCGTCCTTTCACACATTCCTGAGCATAATTCCACCAGGACCAGCGAAAGCGCTCGGCACGACATGCAACTGCACCCAGGACGCCCTTTCTCCACAAGCCGTGTGCACGCCTGACCCCTCAAACACACTGATAATTTCACCAGCCGCGCAGTCATTTGTATAGCTTCCAGTGTGGCTTCAGGTCCGGACAGATTTGCTAGTGAAATTCTCCACTGCACCGTCTATGGAAATCTGCGGGAACCATATTTCTGTCATCAATTGTGTTTTTACAGAGGGCTGGGATCACATGACCCTGAAGCCACCCATGTCCGGCAGTAGAAATTGTCTGACCACGTTTGTTTTGCTGCTGATTGACTTTATGGGACAGTCCGCTTATGTAATACATATGCAGATTTCCCATTAAATAAGGTTATCTATAGTTCAGATATCATTTTAACATGAGTGATAAGTATTGTATTTTTTTTTCCCCCATAAATTTTAATTTGTTTGCTTTATACCTCTTTCAATGGATAGTAGTATCTGCCCCAAAAGAAGGTACGGATGTAGTATGATGCTTCATGAGGAAACAAAGGATCACAAAATGCCCCTTGAAATAAGTCTCCTTGAGCGATCTAGTACTATGCTCCGGACTGATCCCAAAATAGTGGTCTGACCTGCAGTGATTTACATTTGCAGCTTAGCGGATTTATAAATTGCATCCTTGTGCTATGTTTAAAAAAAAAAAAATACTAGCATTTGGCTGTGTGCGTGTGAACCCATTGAAATACATGTGTTGTTGAGCTAACTAGCAGCATGTATTGTGCACAGGCTACATGCACACAAATGTGATTTTGGGTTTAGATCACACTATGAAGTTTTGCGTTCCATTTAGGACCGGTGGAGGTGGGAGGCTTCACCACAATACGGGCAGGAATGGGATGGGATCTAGCGGTTGGGGCTCGGTCGCAGTGCAGTGGGACATGGTGTGCTCCCCTCTGTGACCACACACAATAGACTTGTAGCTGCCATATATAGCTGTGTACATAAGGCCTAAGGCTGGGTAGGCACTGGTCGGTTCCACATCCAATTCTCTGTACCAGAATATTTTCCTCTATGTTAAGAAAATAAATAAAAGCTACCTAAACCACAAAATAGTGTACATTTTGCAGCTGGATTCTTGTAATAATTTTTTGGGCATCCCTGCTTAAAAATACACATGAATTATTCACTAGCTGTGGAAGTCCTAGGTGAGCAGGTGCTTGTTTTCCAGCACCTAGGCCAGGATTCTGGCAGAATTACCCCACCCATGCCCACATGCCATCTAGTGGATCCACTACTAATGCCCTGCTATGTGCTATGTAAATATCATATATTGCTACGGTATCAGCCGTATGTATGTTCGAGTCCAGTAAGTGACGAGGTATTTTTAATAAGCCGCTCGCTCTGCGTGAAAACAGGAATTTGTGTAATGAGCCAAGCAGACGCTTTCCTGTTAGGAAATTTAGTCTTTTTTTTTTCCCCCCTCTCCAAAATATTTTTCTTTTTTTGGCTGTGACATGAATATGTGACCACAGATGTCCCTGCTGTAGTAATTCTTTTTTAGGACATAATGGGTGATGTAGCTCAGGGTGATAAATGGTCTGTACAGCCAGTACCCAGGTTACGTACAAGGATCTGTACTTGGAACAGGTATATTTTGTAAGTTTATTTATCGTGCATTGTATGCGTCTTTCTTTAAGGTCATTTCACTGATATCTACTATGTGTGTGTGGATATAATGAATCCTTTAGCACTGTAGGCCTTTCTTTTTTTATAGGTCCTAGGTTAGGGCACAAGGCTACAGTTGGAGTGTATTTGACATGACCTCTCCCCTTTCTTAGATGTGATTATTTGTATAGTAACTACTTTCGCAATGAGTAATAAGCTGATGGGTCACTATATGCCTTTATACACAATGATATATTAATTATTTATTGTTTTTTATGTTTTTCAGAATTCAATTCGCCATAACCTCTCCCTTCACAGCAAGTTTGTGCGGGTACAAAATGAAGGGACTGGTAAAAGTTCATGGTGGATCTTAAATCCAGAAGGTGGAAAGAATGGGAAGTCTCCAAGAAGACGAGCTGCCTCCATGGATAACAACAGTAAGTTTGCCAAAAGCAGAGGAAGGGCTGCCAAGAAGAAAGCCTCTCTACAGTCGGGTCAAGAAGGCAGCGGTGATAGTCCAGGGTCGCAGTTCCCCAAGTGGCCAGGAAGTCCTAGTTCACACAGCAATGATGACTTTGAGGCATGGAACACATTTCGTCCAAGAACCAGTTCTAACGCCAGCTCCATCATGCCAGAGGAGGAAGATCTTGGAGATGCCGATGTACACAGCCTTGTGTATCCTCCTTCTTCTACCAAATTGGCATCTACTTTGCCAAGCCTGTCAGAGATTGGAAACTCTGAGAATATGGAGAATCTCCTTGATAATCTGAATCTTTTATCTCCAAACGCCTCATTGACTGTTTCAACACAGTCCTCACCCGCCTCCATGATGCAGCAGCAATCTGGTTATTTATTCACGTCACCAGAGACAAATATGGGAACACCTGACCCAGAATTCAGAAAATATACCTATGCCCCGGCTGGCATAAACTCCTTATCACAGATGTCTATGCAAAGCGTTCCAGAAGGTAAATCGCCCTACAGGGCTGTGGGCCCTTATAATGTTCCTGCTGGACTTCTAAAGGAACTGCTTACCACAGATTCCCCACCACATAATGATTTGTTGGCTTCGGAGTCTCCGGTTTCTCAAGTCAACGGTAGGGTTCTGAGTCAGAATGTGCTGATGGCATCTAATTCTGGAATGTCCGCATATGGCACCCAGCCACCCCACAGCAAAATGAACACCATTCCCCATGCACATCAACAACATACTCAGCAGACCTCCATGAATGGTCGTGCCTTGCCCCACACCGGGGGTACCATGACTCACAGTGCTGGCCTCAGCCGCCTATCGACAGTGAAAACTTCATTACAAGTGCCTATGACTCAGCCCCTTCATATGTCCGGCATGGGTTCTTATCCTACAAACAGCTGTAATGGCTATGGCAGAGTTGGCATAGTTTCCATCCACCAGGAGATGCTGCCTAGTGACTTGGACGACATGTTCGTTGAACGCTTGGACTGTGACATGGAGTCCATTATTCGGAATGACCTCATGGAAGATGGAGAAGCAGATTTTAACTTTGATAGCCTATTATCAAACCAAAGCTTTCCTCACAGTGTCACAACCACCACACACAGCTGGGTATCGGGATAGAGGCAGAAAGTTGTAAGTATGGCGCTTGTTTGTCATCGTTTTCTCACATTTCACATAGTATTAGTAATAAATGCCTATTAGTGTCCCAACCACTAGAGTCCCAAGCCCCTGTTCATGCTCGCTGACGTAAAGAAGTGATAGAACGTGGGCTCTCTAGGTCTTTGGGGCTCAATGAAAAATATAGACATTGTTCATGGTCAACGCTGTCCATCCCATAGACTTGTGAATCTGGCTCCTGCATAGTGTTGTCTTGTGTAGCGACAACCCACACAAACTCTACAGGCTTCAGCACCCATAAAATATGTAACTTTATGTACTTGAATCTGGATCTGTTCTTGTTGTGATCATGTACCTAACCTGATATTAGGTGAGGTATTTGTGATTTTTGTTAGCTGATATCCCTCAATTCAATGGATCACACCCACGGACACATTCATGTCTATGGGTTTATGCATACGACAGTGGATTCCACAGATTCATGTGCGAGCTGTTGGTCCAAACTGAAAAACTGTTGACACACTGACTAGCACATGTAGCCTATAGTGTATAGAAAAGTAGGAAAATTTTCATTTTATTTTCATACTCTTTTCATAGTTTTGAGCTATGGCTTGCATCAGTTTGTAGGAGTAACTACTTAAAGGGGTTTTCTCGTCTGGGCACTCACATTCAGTTTGATAAATCTGATATATATAAACATTTCTTCAATTGGATGTTATTAAAAAAAAATGTTCCTGTGTGAAGATAATTTCTCATAAATGTAGTCATTTTGTCCCTTAGAAACGAGATAGCTTCCTCAGATACGGCCACCTCTACTGGAGGGATTGCACAAAGAAACAAAAGGTTATTGTATATGAAATGTCTGGGAGTTACTGCAGGTCCCACAGCCGTCCTGTGGTAATCATCGCTGAATCCTGGTGGTCCGGCAGGAATCTATAGCGCATGTCTGGCCACCGCTGCCAAAATGAGATGTGGTCGTATCCGAGGAATCCATCTCGTTTCTAAGGGACAGAATGACCACACTTATGAGAAATTATCTTCACACAGGAACATTTTTTTTAATAACATCCAATTGAAGAAATGTTTATAAATGGAAGATTAATGAAACTGAATGTGAGTGCCCAGACGAGAATATCCCTTTAAGCAATTCTCATGGCTGCCTCTGTAACTGGATAAATCGCTGTTTCCAAAGACAAGTTACCTGTGGATTTCAACTTTTTTGCACATGGTTTCTAATTGTTATAATTTGTAACTTAATACCTTACAAATCCCTTGCTACTAATTCTTGTCTGGTCCTCCACTAGTTTATCCGGCTACAGCCTGATAAATGGAGACTGGTGGGGGAGAAGAGAAGATGGAGGAGAATAGGGTGGTGAATAATTCAACTATCAGAAGTAGATCTGATGGTAGATTCCTCCTGCTGCCTCTGCCCTAATCTGTCATTTAATAATGGAGCTACTTCTGATAGTAGAATGCTCATGGTAAGTTTCCTTTGTATAGTGGGAGCCAATATATTACTGTTGTTCTCGTATAACAAGGCAACCAGGACCCCTTCAGACCCCCATAGACCTTTTCTAGTTGTAAACACTGTGTCCATGAGGTATAATAATGTGCATCCATGGTGTACACAGTCTATTGGATCCTTCATAGGTGATTTACCAGTAACATTGTTTGGTAGAAGACTCAAAAATGTGTTGTAATAAAAAGATTTAATATTGATCCATTATGCAGATAAGGTCACAAGTTACTAAAGGGCGGTCCCAAGCCTGGTACTTCCTCTGAGTACCATCAGCGAGCCCTATCTAATCTTCTTGGCTTTGAATGATATCCTTGGTATTAGAAATTGGCTATTGTTGCCCGTGCTTTGTTCTTGACTGTCATGTAATATAAAGGTTAATATTATTTCTATTTTAGGCAGCAACGCCATAAAGGACAGCAGAAGGATCCTCCAAAGATGATCTTCTCTAGCCTGTTCTTCATCAAGCCTGAAGAAATCTGGAAACATCCCAGTGAACACCAGTTTTGTGCTGGACCTCTCTCATTATGAAGTGCCAAACTGACTAAAAGAAAATGACTGGGGAAAATAAAATAAAAAACCGCTCACCTAATTGTTGCCATTGGGATGCTTGTACGAGCAGTAAATGATGACTTTATGGTGTTGTGTGTACCTGCTTCTTCGCTCTAGGTGCTTGCTGTGGACGTGAGGCCTGCTCAGCAGTGGGGCTTCTATTGTCAAGACTGGAAGCTACTAAAGCCCCTTAATGCACTAAATACCCTAACAAAAAGCATAAAGAGCTATCGCCAGCAAATGTTTTTTATTATTATTGCTATCTGTCTCTTTGGTAACTGCCAAAAATATGTCTAGCGGCAACAGTCTAATTTATTTACATTCCAAACTAACTGGGATTATCCCTGTTATAGGACCAACACCTACATAATCCAGGATCGGTGCTAGTATTTTGTTTCAAACAAAAAAAGATTTTATCTGTCCTATAAATTCTTTAAATTTTTGTTAATGAAAAATGTCTTAGAAAAAAAATACAAATAACTGGAATAATCTGCCTCGTTATCGGACGGCGCCCTAGTCTTTCCATCATACAGCGCCAGAGTTTGGTGTATGGGGTTCTTGAAAGACAATATAGGATATGGTACAGGTGACTGTGACCCATAAGAACATACTTTAATTTGCATATTTTGAAACCAGCGGGAGCCTAAGGGTGCGGTCACACGTCACAGTTAAAACTGCATCGCAATTAGTTTTGGGTTGGTTTTAGGTGGTATTACTTATTTTAACAAGATAAAGACATCAAATCAACAGGTGAATAAAATTTGTGGAACAGCTTTCTCCTTCAAAATCATATTCACCCATTCAGTTCATGTCTTTCACCTGTGAAATTGACAAAACTGCACCTAAAACCGCCTCAATACTAATTGCGATGCAGTTTTAACTGCAACGTGTGACTGCACCCTAGATCTCTGTTAGGCTCAGACAACCCAACCTTATTCAGCTGTGTCCTAGAGCCTGTAAAGACATTCACAGCCAATTTAAGGAATGGAAAATGAAAACCGGTAGCTTGACAAATTATCTTGATTCACGTGTGTATAAATATTCTGTCACCAGCTCTTGTTTAGCTTTATCTGTCTCTATGGTAACAGACAACAAACAAGCTACATGTAGTCAGATCTGCAGTAAATCACTCTTCTATCTAGGACTGATGGAGGAGAAGAGCAAGATCTGCCTACACATGGTTTGTTGCCTGATATCATGGAGAGGCACAGGTCTGCCTAGGAGCTGTTGATGCAAAATTATATATTTAGTCTTCATCTCATAATTTTTTTTTTTTTTTTAATAAAATAGTCAAGGTTTACATAGCCATTAATGCACAGCTGAGATGAGGTCAATCTTTCAGACCCCGTCACGCTCTGGCATGCTTGTATTTTGGGTTTGTCAGTATATAGTGCCTGGATTGTGTACCTCTCCTAAATTTGAGCACATCTCAGACCGGCTTTGTGTCGATCCATTTTGAGGCTTTAGCCGTCAACTACAGAGATAAGTTCTGATCTTGTACATAAAGCGTGTTTTTAATATGTATGTATAATTGTTTTTTTTATTTTTTTTTTCTCCCAGTTTTTGGTAAATCTTTGTCGATTTTATGATGTTTGTCTGAACTGTGCCAGCATTGTTATTTCCCACATAGCACAGGAGCATTCAGTATTTCAATGTGCGCTTTGTATCAGTTTTTGTACCTACAGGATTTGGGTTATTTTTGTTTTTTTTAAATCTCTCCACCCCCTTCCCCTATATCATGTTTAAATATTTTCATGAAAAGGAAAAATGGAGGAAACCGTGTATATAAGAAGTAAATATTTCTTCATTTTTGCCTAAAATGTATAATTATTTGTACCGCTTACTTGGGAGAGAATGACTTTTTTGTTTTTTCTTTTGGATTTTACATGTATTCCTCCCCCACCCCCAACTAAGCTTCTGTTATGATTTTGACACCATAGTACTGCTATGAAGTAGGGGGGACGCTCATAGCCCAAATGGAGATGTATGATCCCGGCCAAAGAATGTGTAACTTGTAGGCACAGGGTTGGGATAGAAGCGTTTGCCATCTCTTACGCTCATAGATTTGGTAGACGCTGACACTGAAGAGCTAAATGTTGCTTCATTTTCTGGAAGTCCTTATGGTTTTATACATATCTTCATCATCCTTATGTCTTCATGTTTGGTTAATGTATATACTGGAGTCTTAATTTTATCTAGGATCTTGTGAGAATTATTCTCCTAATGCTATACAGGAAAGAGAGGTCATCATTATCAGGCGGGTGGCCGCCAGACTATTGGCTCTCCCTTTGGACATCTTTATACAATGGGCTGCAGCAACTTCACGCCTCATAGTGGTTCAACACTAAATTGCATAAGGGATTCATTTTCTCACGGCACTGATTCAGTACAATATTACAACATGATAACAAAACCCTTAGAAAGCTGCAATTTACTTGCAATGAACATCACAGAAATGGATAGATCCACACTTTAAGCAGCAGAAGTAGATGAACTTGTGGTTGCCATCGGGACATGTAAGGGGAGGGCACATCCAAGTGAATGGGAGGAATCTGCATTACCCTACCCTTGGTAGCCAATTAAGAGGCTGCATCTTAAAGGGCCCCCCAACCCAATAATGATGATCTGAAGGTGAGCCACAAGTCTGAGACCACCGATCTGATACTTCTGGACCATCTGAACGATTAGGCTATTAAAACCCTGGTAAAAGTTGCCCTGATACTTTTGGATGGTGAGTAACATTTGTACCTACTAAATGGCCAATGACTGGGTCAATCATGAACTTTAAGGGCATCTACCATCAGAATGATGGACTGTTTGCTAATGAGCCTGAGGGGCTCCAGGCTCCATAGGTGTTAATGGACGCTAGAGCCCCTCAGGCCCCTTTGCATATAGTCTTTCATCCTGGTGGTAGATGTACTATAAGAAATGGCTTTCCACATGGGCCCTACCAGCCATTAAACTATGCCGAAAGGGATAAGCTAAAATCTGTCAACACTTAACATGTTAACTAACATGTCTTCCCCCTATCATGTCTGCCGTACGGCTATATACGCCCTATTTGCACATGCCCATATACACACACCTTGTGACCGTCTACTTTTAAACGGTCATATCTTCTGTGGCTCCTAGAAACTCTATTCTGGCGTCCGATTAAAGAGGAGAATCTGCTTCTAGGAGATGATGAACCAGAGGGATCCACTTTTAAAATGTTACTGTAAAAAAAAAAAAACTGCGACGGGAATCGTCATCTGTATATAAAATTAACAGTGGATATCTCAGACGCTGATTCTTATAGAAACATGATCCTGATATTATATAGACCCCTTTACGACTTAGAAACGCCCTTTTTTTTTTTTTTTTTTGCACTCCCCAATTTCAAAATTTTTTTTTTTTTAAATAAATGTACAGAGCTGTGTACAAATTGCTCCTCGCAGTAACGTTATGTATGATTCCACTATAACTGGGTTAAAAAAAATCCAAATGCTGTGAAATTGGTGAAAAATTGGTGTTCTGTAGCTCAACAAAATGTCTCTCGGGGCATGATGGGAGTTGTAGTTTTGCAATAGCTTGAAGGCAAAACCGTCCCTAATATTGGATAAATCAATTGGATAAATTTCCTGACACAGCACCTTATTTTCAGTTCTGTGTATATAAATGCGTCACAGAATGTCATGGTAAGATCCTCATCATGATGAAAGTAATAGCTGCATATTCTCTTTCATGTAGGCATAAATACTACACAAGTAGACCTAGGACTATCCAGAATGAAGCAACATGACCTCTAGTGTCAGAAAACCCCCTAAGCTTGTGCCCCAATATGTGGATTGTATGGACTTATCTATGCAGCAGCTGTGGGCCCGGCCTGTGCCGTTCTCCTGTTCTGTTCCCATTGTCGGTGGAGATGCTTTGTTCTTAGTACTATATATAATGTTTAGTTAGGCCTATATCGCTGCAGTTCTTGATGTTCCAGTAAGGTCCTTGCTTGGTGGCCAGCTTGTTTCCTATGTTAACTTATTCTGTGGCCCGTTAGCGATCCTGCCTTCTGCTCGCGCAGACATCTCGCCAGTAGTTTGTAACTGGACACATTGTATAACGTGCAATATTTTTATATACCGTAAGCAAGCTGTATCATTTTTGCACCAGCTCACGTGGGCTCAAGTAAAGATTCTTGGATTTATGACACCGGTGTCTGAGCAGGATCTACAAGGATCTTGCTGCTGAAGAGACCTTAGAGTCTTATTGCAAACCCGAAAATTGTTATAGCGGCAGAGTTGAGTACAGCCCATCATTGTACTTGTAGGGGGTCAATGAAGCGTAATGAGAACAGAGTCCAGTTTAGACTCCTCAACCCCAGAGAGTATATTTGATTTTTGATACATTGGGGGTTCTTTACTGACCAAATCGAGCATCTTTTATGGCACCATCTATCTCTACTTCCTATACTAAATGGGGGCAAAATTTTACTCTGATCCGATTTATACAAAGTATAAAATAAGCTTTTTTTCTTTTTAAAGATTTTCTTTTTAAGTTTTTAAAAGATTAATGTGCCCTTTCCTAAACTCTCTATTGTGTTTTTTGTTTTGTTTTTTCCCCCCTCCGATCGGACCAATATAAAATCTTCTATTTGCACTTGTTAAACCACTGGAAAAAAAAAAGTTATCAGTGCATTAACTGATATTTTATTCATAGCTTAGTTATAAAATAGATGAAATCCCTTAATTTATGACTGATTTATATTAATTTTAAGTTGTATATTCCTTAGAGGCTACACAGTGGTTCACACAAGCAAAACAATTCTGACGTTGGTTTTCTCTGGGTTTTTTTTTTTCTTTTTCCCAAACCTCATCCATTTAACATGAAGTCAATAAATCAGCAATATGTGTAATGGTGGCATGTAAAAAGCGCTTTCTTTTGTTGTGTTGCAGCATTTTCACATGTTTTATTTTGTTTCTTAACAATTCATGATTCAATATCTGCAGACAAGTGCCTGATGTATTTACAGACACAAGAACAATCTGTTGTATGAAGCCATAAATGTATATAAATGATGCTACAAATGACTGTCCTCTGCTTGTTGTCTCTTTTTATTTTCGATGTTGAGCTTTTATGTTTAGTCTTCATATAGATTTTTTGCTATGTAATGTCAGCATAGCTTCCTTCTATAGGGGTTTTCCAGGCATACTGGAAAGTCCTGTGGGGACACGGGTGCCACAAAGAAACTATACTTCCCTACTCTCGTTTCCACATCATTCCAATACTTCCGGTCTATGACGACTCTGCCCGGCCGGACGTGTGGGAGTTTACATGGTCTGCTTTGGCAAATCGGTGGGTTTCCCGGACCCCGGTATGTCTTGTTGTTGCTACTCTATAGTGAAAGGATTGGGCATACTGAAATCCAATATACAGGCGGTCCCCTACTTAAGGACACCTGACTTACAGACAACCCATAGTTACAGACAGAACCCTCTGACCTCTGGAGAAGCTCTCTGAATGCTTTACTATAGTCCCAGACTGCAATGATCAGCTGTAAGGTGTCTGTAATGAAGCTTTATGGATAATCCTTGGTCCCATTACAGTAAAAAATGTTTAAACGCCAATTGTCACTGGGGCCAAAATTTTTTTTGTCTGGATCTACAATGATCAAATATACAGTTTTGACTTTTGACAAATTCCAACTTAAGAACAAACCTCCGGACCCTATCTTGTACGTAACCCGGGGACTGCCTGTAGTAGGTAAATGTCTACAGCAACCATTCTCATCCGTGTCAAAGTAGGATATAAGAAGTTCCAGCTGATTTACCCCAAAAGGGTAAGTAAGACTCTACACAAAATTACTGCATCAAATGTAATGACAAACCTAGTGCTAAAAAGATGATGGTAACTGGCAGACCCCAGAACAAAGCAGTGGGCTCTGTGGTAACGAGGGATAATTATGTCCTGTGACCAAATCAGCTTCTAGTCTAAAGAGGGGCGCTAGCAGCAGCAGCATGCCAAACCTTGCTAGTACAAGCCGTTACATACCAGATAGGGTCTGTAGGTTTGTTCTTAAGTTGAATTTCTATGTAAGTCGGAACTGTATATTTTATAATTGTGACCCCAGACAAATTTTATTTTGGTCTCTGTGACAATTGGATTTTAAAAATGTTGGATTGTCATAAGAACCTGGAATAATAACAAAGCTTCATTACAGACACCTGTGATAACTGTTATAGCTGATCATTGTAGCCTAGGGCTAAAGTACAGTAAATTACCAATTACCAGAGGTCTGTTTGTAACTAGGGGTCGGGTGTTCTTAAGTAGGGGACCACCCGTACACACTTTCATAGTGCGAACCTGTGGCTGTGGCACACTCCTCAACTTGGTACTTGTGCCCAGCACCGAAGAGTTGAAGTCAGAATTTTGTATGGCAAATACATCTACAATCGACCACAACAATCCCATCTGTGGCGAGGGTCATATCAATAACATGAGGCCGGGGCATATAATGTACAGTATGTCTGCAGAGCAATACATAGTGTCTGTAATGGTAGCATGTGACATTCTAAAACTTGTCCTTTAACAATGGCTACAGCACAAGAACAATGCACTGGCATCTGAGACTGGAGTTTACTTCCACCAAAATTATAACTTGTTGTTTAACACATTTTTTGCACCTTCTGATGATGCACAAAACTAGTAGTTGAAGGTTAGATACCAGTGATGTACATAATAATAGATGTTAGTGGTTATCTAAGTGTTAAGGCTGCTGTCCCCCTGAAGTGAAGTTTACTGCCTTTAACTCGTATAAATGTTTCCACGTGAGGATAGATTTATTTTTTTTGTTTTCCTTCCTAGTAATATATGCTGGATATAAGGGCAGTGTGTCCAGGGTTCTGCTGCTTCCACATGTCCACACCGCTCCATTTCCAGGCCGTAGCACGATGCGAAGATTGGTAAAAAGCATTTAGGTTTTTTCGGTTTTTTTCAGTAACTCCATTGAAAAAGTGAAACTCCTATTTCGTATTTTATAATCATTAATAACAGCGTGAACTTTTTAAAGGGTTTTCTGTCAATGATTATAGCTTACCACCAAGGAAAACCCAAAAGTCATTGGGAGGTATTCTATTTTTGACTTTCAGAAGGAACCCCCCCAGTCCCCCCCCCAAGTTGTGTCTGTTGCAACATGTTTATTAGTTGTTGCCACCAAAATATTGGTGCTTTTCCGTCAATCACAAACTTTTTTTTTTTTTTTTTACTTCACAGTTTGGGCACCACATGGGAATCATTTTTTGGCACAATATTATGTGCATTATTAGAGCTGTAAAATGCTGGTCCATTTCACTTTCCGGACTGTGGAGACAGTTCTAATTCTTTATGGTCCTGTGCCAATTCATTAACCCCTCGCACCACAATCTAACAAAAGTTTTAGCATGATATGTGTGCCAAAAATGATAAATGCCCCACGTTATCTCAGAAAATTTAAATAATTAACCCAAAACACTTGCAAAGGCTTCCGACGCACTCTAAAAGGTCCAGTAGTCTGGTTCAGTAGGCGAAACAATCATTGGGAAGACTGCTGACTTGACAGATGTCCAGAGGGCAGTCAATGACACACTCCACTAGGAGGGTGAGCTACAAAGGGTCATAACTAAAGAAGCTTTTGTTCAGAGTGATGTAAAGGTGCACAAGCAACCGGATAACCGCAGCCTTGATAGGATTGTTAAGAAAAGGCCTTTCAATAATTTGGTCACGATTCACAAGTAAAGGACTGCTGCTGGAGTCAGTACAGCTAAAGCCACCACACAGAGACGTATCCAGGACATGGACTACAAGTTCCATGTGTCACCTACTCCTGACCAATAGACAACGCCAGAAGCATTTTACTTGGATCAGGGGGAAAAAGAACTCAACTGTTTTCAGAAGAAAGTAAATTTAGCATTTCGTTTGGAAATCAAGGTCTCAGAGTCTGGAGGAAGTGTGGAGAGGCACGATCTAAGCTGCTTTAGGCCTAGTTAGAAGTATCTGCAATCAGTGATGGTTTGGGGAGCCATGTCATCTGCTGGTGTAGGTCCACTGTCTTTTATCAAGACCAAAGTCAACACAGCCGTCTACCAGGACATTTTAGAGCACTTCATGCTTCCTTTATGGAGATGGAATTTCCATTTTCTCGTAGGGTTTGGCACCTGTCCACACTGCCAAAAGTACCAATACCAGGCTTAATAACCACAGTTTCACAGCTTGATTGGCCAGCAAACTCTCCTGACCCAAAATTCTCTATGGGGTATTATCAAGAGGAAGATGAGAGACACCAGACCCAACAAGGCAGCTATCATAACACCTCTGCAGTGCCACCCGCTGATCCTTACATGCCACGCCGCGTTGATACAGTCATTCATGCAAAAGGAGCCCCAACCAAGTATTGAGGGCATTTACTGTACAGACTTTTCATTTGCCCAACATTTCTGTGTTCGAGAAATGTTCTATACTTGGTCTTATCTAATATTCTAATTTTCTGAGATAATGACTTTTGGGATTTCTTTGGCTGTAAGACATAATCAACATTATCAGAAACACAGTAAACACTTAAAAAGTGTACTTTTTGAATTGCTGAAAAACCAAACTTTTTGTTGTGCTTTTCAATAAATTTGAATATCCACAGCATAAGCAACATGTGGTCCATCTCTAGCTATCGGGTTTCATCACGGAAGTGGATAGACCTCCATCCTGTTTGTCTTGCTCTGCACCACATTAGCCTTTTTCAGAATGGTGGCTTAAGGTCAATGGCAGGGGTGTAACTTGAGGGGCCAAGGGGCTTTATATAGTGTCACTTTCCCATATGAAAACACAAGTACTGTAAACCATTCACTACATTCGGAGCCTGGCACAGACTTTGCACTGGGGCCCATCAGCTTCAGGTTACACCACTGGTCAATGGAACACTTGTAGTAGACATCTGCTCAGGTAAGTGCCTTCTTGACGATTTGTGAAGATACTATAATGCCCTAGGCTTAGTACGTGACGTATAATTTCCCACGTTGGGTAGATACTTCTAACGTGATGACTCGTCAGTGTAATTTGCCTTGAAGCTCCTCTTGCTGACATTCCAGGTTGTCGTTCTCCCAACCTCCAGGATACGCACCGTTGAACTGTGTTGACATCTTGACCTTCACACGTAGCGATCTTCCAGACTAGTAAACCGTAGCTCTTACAGACTGTAGCTTGTAACAATCGCTGGCATGTTGATGAACAGGAAGCATGGCACAGTCGTATCACAAGACTTGATATGATTTATGAGTTTTCACGTGCATGAAATCTACTTCTGCTCTGTCTTTTAGGCCCCTCCCCCATGCCACGGATTCCATAGTTTCTTAACACTACCTGCTAACCTATGTATATGAAAGTTTAGAATTTCTTTTAGTCTACATAAGATATTATTTTGCTGTACTAAACACATTACCCATCCTGTATGTTTCCTGAGTTACAGGCTATATAGCACGCTTGAGCTGAATTTTCCCAGCTCCGTCGTCTCCTGCTATTATTTATAGAGGAAAAAATAGCGCAGCAGCCAGCACCATGAATTAATGGGAGCATGATGAATGTACCCTTCTATACATCTAACATATACACCTGGTCTGCAATTATCAAAATATCTAAGCAGGGTAGTGTCCGAAACATTACCTCACCAGAACCAGGAGTCCTGGGACGTGTAATAACAGTCTTCTATACATGTAATATCACACGGAGAACAGAAGGTGATCAGAATTCGTTTCTATATCGTAAAGGAAATCTACCATCAAAACCAATCATGATAAACCAGGGACACTTACTCATAGATTCAGGCACCGTGACTGTGGTAATCTTATATTTCTTATCCATGACCTTCTAATATCAACTTATAAAACTATTCTAATGAGCCTGAAGGGCTCTGATGAGTGTTTCTAGAGCCACTCCGTGCTGTAGCTTCACATGCTGTTACAGTGAGCAGAGCAGTTCTTCCCTCCCCCTATCTACTTTTGGTCATATGGTTTGGTGATAATTCCACATCAATTTTATGTTTCCAGTGAACTGATTTATAGTTTACAAAAGAACATGGATCAATGAATCATCTGTAATGAGCAAAGAGAAGAGCTTGATTATTGCCCTGGAACGCTGATGTTCCTGACACCCACAAGTGGGCATCCCCAACCCTCCTTTCTAGCTCCACATGAGGTGCTCGTCGCTTGGTTTGGGGGTTATTCCCCATGTATGGTACATTTCTAGTGTTTTCGATAGGGTTTTAAATTTGGATGCAGATTTGGTTATTGACCATCTAAAATAGTCGAGAAGAGCTTGAGTACAATGTTGGCAGTGGATCTTAAAAATAAAAGATTTTATGACACATGAAAAATTTCAGCGAAGGGAAACTAAATTAAAGGGAAAATCTGACGGACAGATGAAGAAAGTGCGTCATTGGGAGTTTTGTTTGTCTTCTCTCGGATGATCAGAAAGGACATCTGGAATGACATGAACCTAATGGATGTGGAAGTTTTAAGCATTTGGGAAATTAGTTCATTGATATACTATTAAATTATGTATTGGGGTTAGATGACATTAATGGGTTTAATTGGAACTTTTCAGAAAATGCTGTTTTATCTCCAGGCGGCATGTGTTAGAGCAGGAGGAGCTGAGCGGAGCATACAAAGTGTCCTATCTGCAGGTAGCATGTTATAGAGCAGGAGGAGCTGAGCGTAGCGTACAAAGTGTCTTATCTGCAGGCAGCTTGTTATGAAGCAGTAGGAGCTGAGCAGAGCGAGTTGAGAAGATTGTACTTAGTGTCCTGACCTAAGACTGTGGGGGTCATTTATCTTATCTCTGTTTGTTTTGGCTCGTTTCTCCATCTGCTACTTTGGTTATTTATCAATCTCAATTTTTCCTTGTGTTAAATGGTTTTTTTTTTGTAAAGATCTCTTTTTGAGACATTTGTCACTTCTTTCCATTTTCTAAGTTTTCCTTAAGTATGGTTCAGTCTGGAGTTTTTGCACCAAAACATGTTGCAAATTTTAGACATTTTGTGATAAATGTCATTTGCAGACATTTAGCACATCTGGAATAGAAGATAAATGTGTCTTACGACGAAAAACAAATGTCCCCAAAAAGGCGCAAAAATTGCAATGCGCCAAAAAATGTCTCAAAAAAGACAAATAAAGATAAATGATATAAAACAAAGGGAGCTGCACAGATTGATATAGTTTGGTGGGAAAATATTGAGTATAACCTTTAATTTTATCTAACACCATTTTTGGTATTTTTATTTCAATCTTCCATGTGAGTAAAATAATGTCAAAATGTTTTTCTAGCACCACATAATCTCATAATACTCTGACAACATTAAAAGCAGGTAACACAGGGTCCACTTTTGCCAATAGCTGATAATTCCAGTTTCCCCTTCCCATGGCATATATATATATATAGAATATTGTACTATAGAAGTCAATGGGACATCTCCAGATTACAGGCCACTATGGGGTTGCTGTAAAATATATGTGGTGACATTAAACTGTGAGAACCAAAAGGGCACCATCTTCCAGTCATCCAACATTTTGTAATGAAAACTAATTTTGCCCTAGTGATGGGTGCTAGAAAGATCTATACCAAATTTGGGGGTGTTTGATATATTCGTTAACTGGAATACAATGTAGCTAAAGTGTCATCTGTGACACTGGATGGTGCACTAGCAGGAGTATGAACCTGTCTCCTGTGACTCACTTTCTATTTATGAGTTTATGGGGATCTATGTGTTTGTGTCACCCATACATGCACCAGGTAGATGCTCTGTGCTCTGTACAGCTTTCCAAAAGTCGGGCAGAAACCCATCACAATGACAACTAATATTAATTAGATTGGTTCCTGTCACAGTATGAAGGGGTGCCCCACCTATGAGGCGACTTAAGAAAATCGCCTCGGGCGGCGCCGCCTGCTGGATGAGTGGGGCAGCATCCCTCTCCCTGCCAGTAAAACACCACTAGCCACGGCAAAAAAACTTAAATTTCAAAAACCACTCTATACTTGCCATTGGGTTCTTCTTTTCTGCCAAGGTCAAAGATAAGAGGACATTAGAGTTGTTTGGGGCAATAGATAAGGCGTGCTACATGAAGGGGCTACAGTAAGGGGGGCAGCTGCAGGAAATGGGCATTTTAGACTAGGGGCTGCTGGAAATGGCACATTACATGGCAGGGAGACTGTGTGTCATAGCTCAGCCTCCCAGTCAAAAAGATTCTGGGAAATTCTAAAGTTTTGTAAAATGTTTCTGGAGTACTGTTCAATCCATCATCTATAAATGGAGGGAGTATGGAAAATTGCCATATGGAGGAAGATACTCTGATCAGATCGGACCAAAATTTAACTATTTGGCCTAAATGCCAAATGCTTTGTGTGGAGGAAATCCAACACTGCACCTGATCCTGAAGTATGGTGGTGGCAGCCGCATGTTGGAGCTTTACTCTAGCGGGGACATGGTAGACGGAAAGACGGATGGAGCTGGATCCAGGACAATCCTAGAAGAAAAACCTCTTAGAGACTACAAAAGATTTGAGACAGGAGTGTGGGTTTACCTTCCAGCAGGACAAGGAGCCTAAACATAAAGCCGAAACTACAAAGCATTACAGCAAAGACTGAAGACCCATCAAGTATCTATATCTTATCTTGAAAATTGCCATTTACAAATGTTCTCCAACCAATGTGACTGAGCTATAGCTATGCTGAAAAAGAAGAGTGCGAAACAATTCCAGCCTCTAGATGTGCAAAGCTGAAGGTAGTCCTACAAAGTGTTGGCTGAATACATGCTTCACTTACAATTTCTCTACACTTCTCAGATGCTTTATACTAAGTTTTTTTCTCTCACACATAATGTTAGTAAAATATGTTTATGTTTGTGGCTGCAACTTTAAAAATGAGAAAAAGTTCAAGGGTATGAATACTTTTGTAACCCACTGTATATTCTTGTGGCAGTCACCGCTTTCTGCCACCTGAGTCAGTCTCTTGTAAAATTATATGATCGAAATGTGTAGCAATCTGGAGCCGGCGCACATTCTCGATGTACACATTCCCTGTCCGTTGTTCATAGCTGGGTTTCTTTCATAAATTTTGGGTCACCCAGGCCTTCCAAAGGCCTACTCTTTCATTTTTCCTGCTTGGCGTAGAATTACGCCACCACCTGTGATTGGTACGGAGGTGGCATAAAGAGGGAAACAATCACAATTACTGGGGTTTACTAGTAATTGTGATTATTTCAGGGCTTGTATGTCAGAAAACGCATAAGCCCTTATAAATCACCCCCATAATCTTTATTCTTCCAAGGGTAAGGTTATGGTATACGCAAGTCAGGTAAAAGATCAGAACTCTCATCATGGCCCTGCTGCCAGAACTTTGCTGTGTAGACACACGCTGTACTATTATGGCGCAGCGTCCGCTGTATGGAGACAGCTCACAGGCCGAGCCCTCTCCATACAGGGCTATTGCGGGTGTTAACGCTTAACATGTCAGGGGCGCATGATGATGACGTCACAGGGGATCAATGATCTGTCACCAAGGCGGCCTTAGGGGTTTGTAAGAAGACGGTGGCACATTGTAACAGTTCATGTACAAAATTCCCATATACTGTCAAAATTTAGTATGGCAGAATGTGGTAGGATCAATCAGACAACCTAGGGTTAAAGTCACAGCAAAGGGTCTGCATATTTATGACAATGTGATAGGTTAGTTTTTCTTGTTTAAGAAATTAGCAAAAATATCTACATTTCTGTTTTTTTTTTTTTCAAGATGGGGAGCAGAGTGCACATTAATGAGCAAAAAAGGAACTTTTTTAAACTTACCAATTGGCTGCAATTAAACAAAAAAGTGAAAAATGTAAAGGGGTCTGAATACTTTCCGTACCTACTGTAAAAATAAATCACAGTATCACTGCATCTCGAAAGTCACGATCTATTAATATAATTAATATAGTCAAACAGTTAGGCCCGTTCCACACTTGCGAGTGTGATGCAATGAACTCGCATCACACTCGCAACGCAAGCTGCCGGGAACGCACGGCCCGAACGCTGCACCGCGGGAGTGAACTCAGCATGTCAGTTCACTCCCGGTGTGCAGCATTCGGGCAGTGCGTTCCCGGCAGCATGCGTTGCGAGTGTGATGCGAGTTCATCGCATCACACGCGCAAGTGTGGAACGGGCCTTAGTCCCACACCAAAGCATGAAAAAGATATTAGCGTCAGAACATGGCGAAATGAAAACATTTTTTTCGCACAAAAGGTTTACATTTATTAACCTCTATTAAAACTCAATAAAACATATATAAATGTGTTATCCCTGTGAGCATACAAACCCAAGAAATGAAAAGTGAAAGGCGTATATACAAGGCTCACAAAAAATGGCGCAAATACGGTTTTTCACTAATTTCACCACATTTGGAATGTTTTCTCCTGCTTCCCATTACATGACATGGAATATTAAATACCTTCACTGGAAAATAGAATCTGTTACACAGAAAACAAGCCCTCACACAGCTCTGTACACCGACAAATAAAAAATGTATGGATTTTTGAAGGTGGGGAGCAAAAAACAGTGGTTACAGCATACAGCAATTGTGAAACAGATTTGTTAATAATTCCTTCAGGAGAATATCTCCAGGTACTTCTGACATTATAGTTATGAACTGCATTCAGTTACAAGTGCTCTGATTTACTATTCTGTTTTTTCATGTTTTACTTATCTCCTCCCAAATACCAATGACCTTTTAGTTTTTTGTTTAGTTGTTTTAGATCTTGTTTTTTGCAGGGCAAGTTGTGCTTCCATGCACTATTTAATATTCCACGTAATGTACTGGGAAGCTGGAAAACGATTATAAATAGGAAATCAAATTGCTGAAAAAAACCATATTGCGCCATTTTTTCTCTGTTTTTATGGATAAGTAAGATCACTGAGGTTCCACATTTACATTACCATAGACCCACAACGACACTGTGGCGTACTGTTCCAGTGTTCATCATTAACACGTTCAAACATAATAATATGTATCAGTAAGGCTTACTAATTTGGGAAGAATGCATTTTTACATAAAAACATGGATAATTTGACTTTCTCCTAGAATTTTATACATATACTTAGTTAGGCCTCATGCACCTGGCCATGTCGACCTCTAGTCTCAAAACCGGCATCTTGCTCACGGCCGCCATTGGCTTTAGTTGTGTACAGTCACACCGTGTCTCAGCGCACCATAACTGAAGTGGCCATGCCGCAATTTATAGTGCTGGCCCTACTTCCACCCCAATTTAGAGTGCAGCCGCTGAGCTCCAATTGAGATAGGAGGGGTAAGGAGTTTCCACCCCTTTTATCCCCACCCAGGCAGAAAGGGCCACAAACTTCCCCCGTTTGCAGGTGGTTTTAAAAGAAATCTACCATCAAAATCCATCATGATAAACCAGGACACTTACTCATAGATCCAGGCACTATGATTGTGGTAATCTTCTTATATTTGTTATCCATGGTCTCCTACGTTCTAAAATCAATTAATAAGCCTGAAGGGCACTGGGGGCATTACCAGAGCCCTTCCATGCTGCAGCTTCACAGGCTCTTACACTGTCTCACTCTCCCACCATGTGCTGAAACTTCCTCTGCTGCTGTGAGATTATATCAGGCAGATGAAGGTGAAGGTGCTAATGGAGCATGGCAAGAGGAAGACAGTTTAACAGCCAGAGCCCTTTTGGTTCATTAGCATAATTTTAAAAGTTGATTTCAAAAGGAAGGAGGCCATAGATAACCAATATAAGAAGAATACCACAGTCATATTGCCTGGATCTACAAGTAAGTACCCCCGGTTCTTCAATTGTGTAATTGAGGCCTGAATGCTAAAAAAACAAGACCATAGAAACTGTATAGTAAGTAATCCCAGCTTCTCTGTCTAGTATAGCCAGAAAAGGTTATTTTTGTGTATAGCTCCCAGTAATACAACGCTTCATGATACATGGTGTATGAATCCCTCATTGTTCTCTAGCTATCTGCTTGCCTTCATCCAGTAAGGACCTTCATTGATTATCTTGTCTTGTGACGGACACAAAGGTGCATGTTCATTGCAAGATCTCGCCCTTAGAACTCTATAGTAAGGGTTATACTAAGGTCGAGGTCATATGTCGAATTACCATAAAATTGCCCACAATGTCCTGTTGTCCCTTTCAGGAAACCATCATGTGTTTTGTTTTGGTAAAATAGTTTTGACTTGTAACCTTGACCATGAGACATTTGCCACTTTGTACTACGAAATAAAAAATATAACACACACACATAATTTAGTAGCAGAAAATACGACTCCCCTCTGCTATCCACAGTGTAGAGGCTGCATATAGTTCTCTTTGACGCTGTAACCCTCATTTATGCAGCATTTAAAAAGAAATCAGAAAAATATTTTAATAAAGAATTATATGTATATACCTTATATACTCGAGTATAAGCCTAGTTTTTCAGCACAAAAAATGTGCTAAAAAAACCCAAACTCGGCTTATACTCGAGTCAAAAAAATAAATATATCTAAACTCACCTTTCCGGCGACCCCTGTATATCTTCTGTGCAATCTGTCCGGCAGCGGCGGCAGGCTATATACACTGGGGCAGGGTTTGGCAGGCTATATACACTGGGGCAGGGTCTGGCAGGCTATATACACTGGGGCAGGGTCTGGCAGGCTATATACACTGGGGCAGGGTCTGGAAGGCTATATACACTGGGGCAGGGGCTGGCAGGCTATATACACTGGGGCAGGGGCTGGCTGGCTATATACACTGGGGCAGGGGCTGGCAGGCTATATACACAGGGGCTGGCTGGCTATATACACTGGGGCAGGGGCTGGCTGGCTATATACACTGGGGCAGGGTCTGGCAGGCTATATACACTGGGGCAGGGTCTGGCTGGCTATATACACTGGGGAAGCTGTGACCAGTGCATTTCCCACCCTCGGCCTATACTCTAGTCAATAGGTTTTCCCAGTATTTTGTGGTAAAATTAGGGGTTGGCTTATACTCGAGTATATACGGTAAATAAAAAAATAAATAAAAAAACTATAATCAGTAAAATCGGTATTGTAGAGCTGTAAATGTCCCACTAGAGCACAGGATCGGACACCATCAATCCATGTCCTTCAGACTGAAGCCAAATTTTCTTGAATGTACTAATATAATGAAGGCAGACACAGAAGTGAAGTTGTGGCATTTGTCCAAGAAGAAGAAGCAGCGGAGATGGAGGAGAAACGAGCAGATGAAAGATTCTGTCTGTCAAAGTGAATCCTTCGGCTATTTACTTATAATATTCCTATTTATCACACAATTGACAGATTTATAGCAATCTGTAGGAGATTAGCTGAGATGTCTGCTCCATATACTCATTCCTATAAGAACAGTTATGCAATAAATATATTCCAGAGTTTTTATTGAGAAGAATGTCTTTTATCTTAAAGGGAACCTGTCACCAGGGACCTTGTTTTCACTAGAGACAGGTTGAAGAAGCCCATTACGCCTACAGTGGAAATATGTCTCTCTGCCTTCTATAAGCATTTGCATTACAATATAATTGTGTGTTATAACTTACCTTGCACCCTGACAGAATCCTGTTCTTGGTACCAGGTTTGTTTTGGTTTGGATGCATTTAAAAAGAAAACATGTGACTTGTCTGTGCTGCTCACTCCTTAGCTCTCGGCCCCCACCTTTGTGCTCCTGTGCAGCTCCCCCCCCCTGATCTTTCACTCACACAGGGACAGAGCTCCACCTGTGGTGAGCTAACATCAGTTTGAGAGGGAGGTGTTGCACAGGAGCACAAAGGTGGGGGCTGAAAGCTGAGGAGTGAGCAGCATAGACAAGGTACATGTTTTTTTTAACTGCATCCAAACCAAAACTAACCTGGGATTCAGAACATGATTCTGTCAGGGTGCAAGTTATGAGCTCCCCAGCTCTCAGCCACCACATGTGTGCTTCTGTACAGCTCCTCCCTCCTACTTTTTTACTCAAACAGGGACAGAGCTCGCAGCCTGGTGAGCTGACATCAGGGAGGAAGGAGGAGCTGTACAGGAGCACAAAAGAGTGGGCTGAGAGCTAAGGAGTTGACTTTTTTTTTTTAAATGCATCCAAACCAAAACTAACCTGGGATTCAGAATAGGATTGTGTCAGGGTGCAAGGTAAGTTATAACACACAATTACTGTATACTCGAGTTTAAGCCGAGTTTTTCAGCACAAAAAATGTGCTGAAACACCTCACCTCGGCTTATACTCGTGTCAAGAAAACAAATAAACAGTGTACTCACCTTCTGACGCCCACTCCTGGCAGGTTCTCTTCTATACAGCGATGTTCTGGCTTCGGCTCACATTATGATGTCAGCGATGGGGTTGCAGGCTATGTACTGGGGGGCTGGCTATATACTACAGGGGTCTGACAGGCTATATACTACAGGGGTTTGGCAGGCTATATACTACAGGGGCTTGCTGGCTATATACTGGGAGGCTGTGACCAATGCATTTCCCATCCTCGGCTTATACTCGAGTCAATAGGTTTTTCCAGTTTTTTGTGTTAAAATTAAGGGTCTTGGCTTATACTCGGGTCGGTTTATACTCAAGTATATATGGTATATTGTAATGCTATTGTAAGCTGTGATGGGCTTCTTCAACCTGTCTTTAGTGAAAATGAGGTCCCAGGTGACAGGTTCCCTTTAACATTCATTATTATCAATGATGGACTGGTCCACCTGAGAACTATAGGATCGCCTAGTGGGCCAACACAAAAATGGACCCCAGAAGTCCAACAAGACACAATCCAAAATGGAGAATGCTAGAGTCTGTTTATTAAGGTTTCATGGTGGGCACCCAGAGTAACTTTATCTAAAGGGCCAAAGGAATCACAACACTGATGATTAGCCAATACTTTAGTCTCAAAATTGCCAAGCCTATGCATATACATTTAATATGGTATGTTTTTGGTATGACAATAAAGACACACAAGTTACATTTGCCCCCCCCCAACTTCCATGAAACATACAATTTAATAAACTATGAGTAGTAACTGATCCTATTAACCAGGGATCAAGTCGCAGGGTCATAGAGTACTGGTCCTTGTTGAAAACATATTGGGGCTCATTTCCGTTGGGTTTCCTGATGATTTCCGATTTGCGCTGCATTAAAATGGGGATTTTGGCGCACGGAATCGAATATTGGCTTATAGGCACTGGCTTACACGCGGCACAAATCGGGGGGCTTGGCCGTTGGGCGATCCGAGTTATTCGGACTAAGCGCGGGACTTAAATTTTAATTGTGTCGCAAGCCAAGCACTTACATGCATCGTGAAGAAAAAGGTAATCTCCGGCGCACCTGATCGGGGAAGCGACAGATACAGGATATCGGGCGCACACTGGTAGTAAATAGCAGTAGCTGTGAATTCTCGTCGGGGAACGCACCTCGGGGATCATGCAGGGACAGGTAAGTAAATGTGCCCCATTGTGTTATCAAACAACAATCTTCCATGTTTCTTTATCTTTATCGATAAATGACTAAAGTAAAAGGTCCCCGGTTACAGAGATATTAACTATTAAACCAAGGTCAATAACCTGGTTACATAATATTCCTTGCATCAGGCTATCTATGACAGAGAGATAGATGCATTAGGGAGATAAGAGCAGTATTACATTCCTTGGAGTATGTAAGGCATCTATACAGCCCACTCTGTATACCCCACAAGTGATCCATCACTGAACCGCTAAGATCCTAAATATTTGTAAAGAGTTAATAGACGGAGCTACAAGACAAGCTAACAGTGACATAGGTTAAGTGTGTTTGCCATAGCAATGTGTTCACACTGAAGAGCTCGTAGCCTATGCCTTTTCCCTTGTACCTTAAGAACGAGAGATCCGATTGAAATTGTGATAAGTGAATAAGTTTGAAGAGAGTGTGACACACGTCTGTGCCGTTTAAGTAGCAATGTACACATCTCTGTATAAACAACTTGAGAATATAAACATATATTAACAATGCATAAAGATATAATACACTGGTATCCTTGGGGATCCGGAGAAAGCCTTGATTCTTTTCACTTTGCCTACTTCACATTTAGATAAAGTTGTTCTGCAATAGATAATATAACCTGTAGATGTTGGGATAAATAGTCTTACAGGTCCTCTAAATTCTACAGGCATAAAAGACTTTACATCATCCTCTCGCCCTCTTTCAAGCATCTGAACGAACCATTAGGCTGTTAACATTTGTATCATGGTACAGATCCAGATTCGCGATGAACCCTACTGACTCATAAAGGCATAATTCAAGTTTAAGCACGGTGTAAAAATGGAGTTCGAAACTAGAAAAGTAGAAAAGTTTAATGGGCAAAGTTGTAAGTTAAGTGGTGCACTGCTAATATATGTCCAAAACATGGCTACAGCAGACAACTTGATGGTTGGTATATCATAAAGGGCACCGCAAGTTGGGCAAGTAGAGCATATCAAAGTTAGGCTTTACGCACATGAATGTATGCTATACCCCCGGGCCAGAGACAGGGCATAAGTATATGGCTGGCTAAAAGGGATGAGCTCTCCATACGGTACCCGTTCTTCAATGTTAAAACGGCCTGCACAGGTATTCAAGTAGCGGGTGCATTGCGATTGTGTCGCGTGTGGCCCTTTTTGTGGCTCAGCTTTGCAGGCTTCCATGCAACACAATTTAGAGGGCGTGCCATTGGACTGTCTGACCTATTCGGAGTGAGTGCAGTATTTAACTTTCAAATTGTGTCGCAAGCCCTAGCCCTAAGATGCACCACTAAAAAGATGATGAACTCCGGCTGACCTGAGCGGGGAAGCGACAAATTCATGATATCGGGCACATGATCTTTGTGAATCGCCGCACAGTGCATTATAATCGGACAATGAACTTTCTGTGAACTCCGGTGACCCATTGTAATTTACCCATGGACCAGAAGATGCAGTGGTCTGCAGTTTGGCAGGTAGTGATGAGTTGAGGGGTTAACTTAGGGTTCCCTGGGAGCAGGGCATCTGCTCTTCATTCCTCCTTCTGTCCTAATAGATAAGTACTAGTACCGTTACTGCTAAGAACAGGGCCGGCGCCAGCATCGGCGCACGCGTCCTCCGACTAGGCCATACGCACCTGCTGCTAGGGCGCGCGCACACCGACTCCCTAATTGGCGCTGGCATTTCCGGCTCTGCTATATAATCCAGCGGCTCCCAGCATCCCCTCCCGGATCTTCAACTCTTTCAACTGAAGAGAAAGCCCTCTGTGTTTCCTGTGCGTTTCCAGGTGCCTCTGTGTTCCCGTGTTCCTGTGGTATTCCCGTAGTCCTGTGTTCCTGTGGTGTTCCTGTGTTCCTGTGGCGGTCCTGTGTTCCTGTGGCGGTCCTGTGTTCCTGTGGCGGTCCTGTACTCCTGTGGCGGTCCTGTGTTCCTGTGGTGGTCCTGTATCCCGGTGGACATCCTGAGGTCTTATCATCCCTAAGTTCTGCCTTCCCAAGGTCCTGCCATCCCGAGGTCCTGCCTACCTGAGGTCCTGCCTTCCCTGTGTTCCTACTTGGCTGCCACCGCGAGCCTAGTCGCACCCGTGGAGGGACCTGGTGGCTCCGCACTGCAGCGAGACCATCCCGCTTTGCGGCGGGCTCTGGCAAAGACCAGGGGTCCATTTAGACTCCGCTCCTGGGTTGCGGCTAGTACCATCATTCCCTGCGGTGGTCCAGGTAGTCCACTGACCTTTGCCCCAAGAGACTCTCCCACACCCCTGTGTGTGATAGTAAGATCCGGCCATGGACTCCGCCAAGGTCATGAATTCTGCTAAAGCCATGGATTGTGCCAAGGACCCACTCCAGCTACTGGCTGGCCTTCCAAGCACTATCGCCAACAGTCTCAAGAGATTGCTGTCCAAAAAGAACTCCTAGACAAACTCACTGCCACCCTTTGACAGATGATTGCCTCCCAGCAGCAAGCTCCCACGACTCCTCCTGTTGCTCCAATCACCCCGCCATGTTTTTCGGCAGTAGAGTCTGGACAAATTTCATGGCAACCCCAACTTTTGCAGGAGCTTTGTTTCTCAGTGCTCGCTGCACATTAAACTGATATACCCCTAGTTCACCACTGCCTGAACTAAGCTGGCATTTGTTTTCTCTTTGCTCTCTAGAAAGGCAGTGAACTGGGCTACCCCTTTGTGGGATAGTGGTGATCTGCACATGGCTACCTATACCACGTTTCTGGAAAAAATCCACACCAGGTTCGAACAACCTCAAGTCTGGTTTCCATGCCTGCCCTGTGTGTCCCCGGCCTTCTGAGAGGCCACTCCAGAGTCTCCTCTGGCCTTCTGAGAGGCCACTCCAGAGTCTCCTCTGGCCTTCCCAGAGCCGCTCCAGAGTCTCCACCGGCCTTCCCAGAAGCCGCTCCAAAATCTCCTCCGGCCTTCCCAGAGGCCGCTCCAGAGTCTCCCCCGGCCTTCCCAGAGCACGCTTCAGAGTCTCCTCCAGCCTTCCCAGAGGCCGCTCCAGAGTCTCCTCCGGCCATCCCAGTGGCCACTCAAGAGTCTCCTCCGGCCTTCCCAGAGGGAGCTCCAGAGTCTCCTCCGGCCTTCCCAGAGGCCGCTCCTGAGTCTCCTCCGGCCATCCCAGTGGCCACTTCAGAGTCTCCTCTGGCCTTCCCAGAGGCTGCTCCAGAGTCTCCTCCGGCCTTCCCAGAGGCCGCTCCAGAGTCTCCTCCGGCCTTCCCACAGCACGCTCCCGAATCTTCTCCGGCCTTCACAGAGGCCGCTCCGGTGTGCCAAGAGTCGCTCCAGTCTCCGGTGTGCCAAAAGCTGCTCCAGTCTTCGGTGTGCCAAGAGCCACTCCAGTCTCTGGTGTGCCAAGAGCGGCCTCGGCCTCCGCAGCTTCCCAGTGCTGCTCCAGCGGCTCCACAACTTCCCAGTGCTGCCCCAGCGGCTCCACAGCTTCCCAGTGTTGCCCCAGCTGCTCTGCAGCTTCCCAGTGCTGCCCCAGTGGCTCAGCAGCTTCCAAGTGCTGCTCCAGCGGCTCCCCAAGAGTTGCCCCAGCCTCCGCAGCTTCCCAGTGCTGCTCCAGCAGCTCCCCAAGAGTCGCCCCAGCCTGCAGTTTCCCTCCAGCCTCCGGCCAAATGACGTTCTAGATGTCCTCAAGATGTCCTTGGCTTGATCCATACCAGGCCAAGCACCACATGGTTTGTCCTGTCTTCACGGTTCCTGCTCTTCTCCTCAGTGTCCAGTCACCAAGAAGAATTGGAGGAGGCCGAAAGAAGAAGAGCGGGCTGAAGAAGAAGAGAAGAGGGGCCCCAGTATACAGATATACTAACACATACTCCCTTTATATAGGAAACCCAGCATATGCACCAAGTATATAGATATGCCAGCATATGCCCCAAGTTTATAGGTAGTCAGTATGTGCCCTCATTATATAGGTAGCCCCAGCATGTACCCCTAGGATATAGGTAGACCAGCACTTGCCCACAGTATATAGGTAGACCAGCTCATGCCGCAGTATGAAGGTAACCCAGCACATACCCCCCCCAGTATATAGGTAGCCCAGAACACTCCCCTTAGTATAACGTTAGGCCAGCAAATGCCCCAGTATATAGGTAACCCAAGCACATGCAACCAGTATAAAGGTAAGCTAGCACATGCCCCCATTGTATAGGTAGCCCAGCACATGCCCCTCAGTATAAAGGTAGACCAGCACATGTCCCCTGTATGTAGGTAACCCAGCACACTCCCCTCAGTATAAAGGTAAACCAGCACATGCCCCAGTATATGACGCCATGATGAAGAGTGTTTTTACTCGAAACGCGTAGCTGCTTGTGGATACCACTATGCGCTGTTCAATTTTATATGATGGTTTAATAAAGAAGCAAGAATATTTCTTATAAAAGTGCTGGATCATTTGAATCTTTTTCATTGACTGCAAAAACCCGCAATGAGAGGGTGTATCCTTTTGCACTTTCAATAAGACAGGGAGGATCACCAAATGTTCACAGATGTAAGGATTTTCTTCAAAACACACTTGCCGCATGGACTTTTATTTTACATGCCCCAGTATGTAGGTATCCCAGCAGATGTAACCAGTATAAAGTATAAAGGTAAGCTAGCATATGCCCCAGAAAATAAAAAGAATGTATACTAACCTCCTTGTACTCCCTGCAGCATCCCACGCTTCTTCTCACACAGGATGCTGGCAGTATAATCACAGAGAGGTCTCAAACAGCAGAAACATTGCGCTGCCAGTGCCCAGTAATCAGCAGTATAACGTCTTAAACACTCACATACCACTGATTGCCAGGATGCCCCCACCCTGGGTGGGAGGTAAGGGTGGTGCTCTAGGTGATAGCCTACCCTCACCTACCCCTCGGCATGGCCCTGGGGAAGCCATAGTAAATCCACAACTATAAACCTTATAAGAAATGGCTTAATATATTATTAATTATAGGATGGATTTTTTATATAACAATAACGGGTGGGCAGCCCCCCCCATTTTTAGCCTTCTTCAGATTTCTGGCAGCTTTACCCTTTAGCAGATAATAACACTGAATGACTTTTTTGCATGATAATAGTCATATGTTCTCATGCAAATATATGCAAGTGGATGGAGACTGAACAGCATGACAAGTGCCCAGTAATTTTATTGAAAGACAAAAAATAGAAGAACAGAGTGAATACAATGCTAAATTCAGAGACTACTTCAATCAGGTCCTTGTGTAATGGAAGCTGACATCTTTTTAATTATGTCATTAAGCTTCAATGCCTTTTTATTTCCATGATAATCAAAGGTTTTCTAAATTGAATGTGCTTTTCTCTCCTTAAGATTTCTTCTGAGTGTCTTCTGAGGGATTTCACAGCGCTCGCTCATTTTTTTCAATGCAAACACTAGAGATAATGGAGTGAAGTTCTAAAGGAGAAAAGTTTAGTTGTTGTTTGTGATTATGTGTTCTCTAAAGCTCATGACATCAATGTTGTTATACGGTGATTGTTTGCTCTGATTTTCAGAACTTACTTATAAAAGCAGAAAAATGTTACAGAGCAGTCACTCTGCCAAGACACTTATACGATCCATTGAGATGTTAGGAGTCCAGAGCCACAATGGTGAAATGTTCTGGTGGTTCTCTGTGATGTTTGCTACTGTTCTCCAATGCTAGATACTGAAGATCTCCATTTCCACTTTGTCCAATTTAGTCGCCCACCCATAGCCTTGACCCATCATCTTCTCTTCATATACACTTAGAAGAAGATAGCTGTATTCAATCATTCGCTCTTCTCTCTGAACTGTTGTCCACTTGTCCACTTGTCTTCTCCTCCTTATGCATGTTGACCGGTTGTCCCTCTACTGTGACCTGCTGCTCCTAGGAATAAAATCTAGGTGGGTGGCGAAAATACAAAGACTGGTAGTACCAAACAAGAAGTCACAAAAGTAGAAAATATAGAATCGGGACAATGGACTCCAAAATATGACCTCACACCCTGTAATCAATTCAGTTGTTAGATCAGACCCCAAAGGTAATATAGACCACAGACCAAAGCCCCAAATTAAAGGTGATATACCAGTAGTTTGGACCATACAACACTGCAAACAGTGTTGGGTTGCAGTCCTGGAGATCTGTGTAACCATACATTTTTGTGTTTTTAAAAAAAAATAAAATGCATTTATATTTAGGGATAGTAGCGAGACTTGGAACACTCTGGTGCAATGTTGTGTAGGATCTTTTCACTGTGTTGCAGCAGAGACTGAGGCTTCTGGTTAGATATTACAGCAGAGATCACAGAGTAAAGCTCTACAGAATTTGATGGCGCTATATAAATAAATATTATTATTATAACACAGCCAGCAATTTGAGTAAACCCACGTAGTGCTCCAAGTTTAGCTACAATCCTGGAATGTAAAGCCATTTTTTTTACTACTACTGCAACTTGGTGCATTGTCCTTCACTATTCTTTGTAGCCATGTATTATTTATTTGTGGTTTATTTGGTTTTACTATTACCCCCTATTAAAAGGGATATCACCCTACACACTCACTCAACCCTGATTGGACAGTGTCACGGTGTTGAAGTGAGACATTGCCAAAGGGTGCAATTTATTGATAGTAATTAAGAGGAATAACAGAGAACAGCAGAATGCAGAGATCTAAGAATAAATGCCCCTGAGTCATTGGATATAATTATTTAATACATTAGAAATATTACAAGTAATGACCAGTCGTCTTAAAGATATTTATAGATGTTACAAAAGCGTGTTCATTGGTGCAGAAAGGGAAGGTTTTTTTTACCTTTTTCGTAGTTATAATTATAATATTATTTGCACAAGGACAGACATTTTCATTGTACTTTGGTAAATGTCATTTGGATTTATTTTGTGATATTCGAGTTAATTGCCCCTGACCTGCTTTGTTCCCTTTCTAACCTGTAATGGTTTTACAGTTCAACTCTTTCTAAGTCATCAAATGTCAGGCAGGATTATCAGGGGACTTTGGGTCACCAGGAACATGTTGACCTAGTGAAAACCTGACAAAATAGAAATTGATTTTAAGATATTGTACTCCTATGAGATTCATCTACTATAGTTGTACAGTAGGTTTACAAGATGTATGTTATATCTGTGATTAAGCCAGGCAGCAGAGGTACAGCAGATATACTGAGGATAGGAACGTGAAGGTTTCTCTGCTCTGTATGTAGATCCATCATACAATTTAACTTCAATTAAATTAAACTTCAAAACACTGAAAAACTTGCCCGGCTTTTCAGTGTCAAAAACCCATTTTTACAAATCGTATTGGGGAAAAGTAACTTAAAGCAAACCTGTCGTTTGAGATCATTTTTTATATTGTGTCAGAGGAACGTTGTGAACATTTTCCTAATATAATTTATTTAGAAACTCTGTTTAATTTGTTACTAAAATGCGTGAGTCATCAATCCTCAGCTGCCTCCAGTCGCCACAGTCACCCCAAAGGCTAGGAGCCACAGTACAAGGCACAGTATATTACTTAATATAACCTATTATAGATAGACATAGCCAGTGTACAGGTCCCCCTCCAATGCCACGAAAACATACAAATTTATTATTCCTCAAATTATTACAAAAAATAGGATTTGATTAAGAACTTTACAAATGATATTCCTGTGCCATACACAGCACCCTACTCACATATGGCAACTATTCCAATGTGTCCTTTCCTTACAGAATTGCAACATTCTGACCCCAACTTTGGTCTCAATATTTCATTATTAGATAGAGGTAATTTTTGTCTATAGAAACCTTTCTTTTTGAGCCAATCTGCCATGTCCTCTGTGTATTTCTTCCACCTTTGCATGACCTTAGTTTCATCAGCTATGGTTGACCTATTGACATTGACCTCTACTAACCTTAGCCTCTGCCCTTTCCAGTAACCCATAGCTCTGTAGGATTCATTGTAAGTTATTTATCAATCAATCTTCCTTTTACTGTCTTCTTATTTTCTCTGTCCTTCTTTCCCCTGCACTTTCTTTTATTCATCTTTGATGATATTTTGGAGTTACATCTACAGTTCATCTAGTTCCCTATGAATTAACCATAGCATCTGAAATCAGATTTGTTCTTTGAAGATCTCAGCATGTTTCTAGATTATATGTTGGAAGTTTGATGCATTTACAGGTTTGTTTGTATTTTTTTTCTACATTCTAAAATCATACATTTCTAGTTAATGGAGGAGATCATTTATCATTTATCAAGTTCGATTTTCTGCTGTTTATGTTCGCAGAGTTTGCACCAAAATAATATTGCATATTTTTAAATAAATAAGGTGCATTAAAGTGTACTTTAAAGGGGTTGACCGCTCTTAATCTGTTTCGGACCGCCCGCTGACTTTAGACGTCAGGGGCACAGGTCCAGAGTCTGCTAGCCTTTAGAGCAGGACCTACGGGTGTCTCTGACCCTAGGGAGAAGGGAGATACGGTTTATTAACGCTTCTCCCTTCTCCTCACAGCATCACGCTGAAGTAGCGCAGTGCACGGAGGAGCAGAGCCACCGGGGTCCAAATAGTCAATCAGAGATGCTGGGTCTAATAAGACCCAGTACAGTTCTGATCAGCACCACCAGTAACAGGTGGTGGTTTCCCTCCGTAACTGATAGATAGATAACTATATATTATTTTCCTGCTCAGCTCTTAGCCCCCACCTTCCTACTCTTATACAGCTCCTCCCTCCTGCTGCTTTATAGAGCTCACAGCTTGGTGAGCTGACATCAGTGGGGGAGGGAGGAGCTGTACAGAAGCACAAAGAAAGGGGGCCAAGAGCTGAGCAGTCTGCAGCACAGACAAGACAAGACAAGTTTTTTTTAAATACATCCAAACTAAAGTCCCCCCCTGGGACTACACAGAGGATTCTGTCAGGGTGCAAGGTAGGTCATAACACACAATTATATTGTAATGCAAATGCTTAGAGAAGGCAGAAAGACATATTTGCACTACAGCTGTAATGGGCTTCTGTAACCTGTCCTTAGTGAAACTGAAGTCCCTGGTGACAGGTTCCCTTTAGGTCTAACACTTCTGTCATGCACTGTCAGTGATCTTCACTGAAATCTTTGAAGCAATATTTTCACATTTGGTAAATCCTTTACTAGCTTAAAAATTGTGACAGAATAGAAAGCAAATTGTCCTGACTAAAAGTTTCCGAGTTTTGTTTTACTTCACCGATCCCCAAGTTGCTGACGTGTAAGTGAGCCGCTCTCCGCTGCACAGGCTCAGCTAAGTTTATGCTTCGTACATTCCAAGTTCTGATTGTGATTCTGTTATTGCAGCTTTGGCTTCTTTTTGTCTTGCATGCCAACATCAGCAGGCAGAGGACTGGATCGTGTTCCAGCCTTTTCATGCACTCCAGCTGTTCTCCAATAAATGAGCTCTTCCACAGCGGTCTATAGAGAGTGATCGAAACTCCCAGGCCCATCTTCTGAAAATTTCGGTCAGAATATCAGTAGTAGTATGTAAAATTTATATCAAATCTAGGGAAGTGGGGTATGCTTTAAATCCAAACTTTTTCTGAAAAACAAATTATTGTTATTTTCGTTTTATCCGTGAACAGCTTTATAAGGGTTTTTCACTACAACGAGTGGTATAGTTAGGTGTGATATGGGGAGTTTGTCTTTTAGCCCTGCTTATTATACAATGTTACTGTATAATGTTTTTCTAGTTATACTTATTTAACCCCCTGGCAACTGCTTTACATGTAAAGTGTATGTATTAATTAGCAATATTGTGCAGGCTCTGGAACTGAATGGTAGTAGTACTTTGTGCGGATATTTAACCACTTAGATCCCATGGTCATCACCAAAGGAAGCATCTAAACATTGCTTTATATGGAGCAGCCATCTTTGCATAAATAAACATTATGGGGCAGATTTACTTACCCGGTCCGTTCGCGATCCAGCGGCGCGTTCTCTGCGCTGGATTCGGGTCCGGCCGGGATTCATCAAGGTAGTTCCTCCGCTGTCCACCAGGTGGCGCTGCTGCGCTGAAAAGCATCTGAACGCGCTGGAGTTCACCGACTCGGGCTGAGTGAAGGTAAGCGCGTCCCAAGCGACACATTTCTTTTTTTAAATGAGGCGGTTTTTCCGAATCCGTCGGGTTTTCGCCCGGCCACGCCCCCGATTTCCGTTGCGTGCATGCCGGCGCCGATGCGCCACAATCCGATCGCGTGCGCCAAAATCCCGGGGCAATATAGGGGAAATCAGCTCAAATCGGAAATATTTGGGTAACACGTCGGGGAACCGCGAATTGGGCCCTTAGTAAATGACCCCCTATATTGCGAACCAGAATCTTAGATTTTTGTATTAAATAAGTGTACTATGTGATTGAAATGATGGTCAGTGAAGAAACCAAACTCCTTTGCATGCCAACTTTATTGCATTACTGCATCTTAAAGGCCATGGAGGAGACTCATCAAGCGTTGGCATATCGAGCACTAGCATTTGATGTTCCCCCAGTCCTGTATCAAGAGGCTTCGCCCCCTTAGTATATCCAGAGCCCAAATGTGCGGGTAGTTGATTATCTATTGAATTGTGCTGTAACCGGTGACAGGCACAAGTGTAGGCTATAGCCAGTGTTCAGGCGAAGGTCTGAAACACCCCGTGTCAGCGCACTGTTTGTTCTGCCACAATCCTCTACATACCCCTTGGTGTGGAGAGAAAAGCAACAAGACGTTGCGACTTCATGTAGGATTCTATGCCAGTACAACCCTTGAAAAAATATACTTCTAAAATACTTTGTAGTTCTTGAATAGAAATATACAAATACGTTTTCCAGCATGGGAAAAAGGTGGGAGCACTCTTTTCTAGGTGATCCCAGGATCAAGATGAATAAAAAAAAAAAAAAAAATTTAAAATAATGATTAACAAATACATATTTATAAAATAAAAATAACATCAAATGAACCTCATATTTGAGTATTCCTGTGTGCACAAAACTCTATATTTAAAATATATTTACTTCCTTAATGCCATCAATGAGCAGGAAATCTATAAATAGCTGTCCCCAAATTCAAATGGATGGCATGGGACCAGAATTATTTTTATTTGTGGAGGTCTTAACGGTTGTACCCTCTGCAATCAGATACATGTAATGTATACTATGGATAGATGAACATTTTTATTGTTCGATTTTTTTTTTCCGATTGATACTATAAAATGGAAGCAGTATATAGAAAGAAGTATAAGTATACAAAATGCCAAAAATGAATATACAAAAACATATAAATTGAGACCCAAAATGGCCATTTATTTATTAATAAATTTCAATATACAGACGGTCCCCTACTTAAGAACACCTGACTTACAGACGACCCCTAGTTACAAACGGACCTCTGGATTTTGGTAATTTGCTGTACTTTAGTCTCAGGTTAAAATAAACAGCTATAACAGTTATCACAGGTGTCTGTAATTAAGCTTTATTGTTAATCCAGTTTTTTATGACAACCCAACATTTGTCATAGAGACCAAAAAAATTTTTGCCTGGGGTTATAATTATAAAGTATACAGTTCCGACTTACATACAAATTCAACTTAAGAACAAACCTGCAGAACCTATCTTGTACATAACTTGGGGACTGCCTATATAAATCAAATAAGCTTTAGGTGACTATATGACTTTATAATTTATAATTAGGGATAAGCAGACCCAGACCAGCAAGAAGTTTGTGTCCGTCGTTCAGCTCAAAATCCATGTCGGTGACACCTGTGTTCGGTTTTGAAACCATTTGCAGGTGTTAACTGTCTAAAGGGAACCTGTCAGCAGAAATTGACCTAATAAACCACTACCAGTATGTTGTTAAGCAGCTGAACGCCTTCCAGATCATGTTTCTTTCATGACACAGTGTGGTGGTATCATCCAGAAAATCCACTTTGAAGTTGGGAGTAAATTAGTTGTATAGAGTCAGGGAGGCGGAGAATTCAACACTGAAGTCAAGCTCTCTCTTCCCATCACTGTAATTAATTGTTCTGCGTCAAGAGACATCACTAACCAGATCTCCTGAAGTCTGATGAATGATGTCAATCACAGAGGAGGAAGTGTTCAGAGCTCTACACCCTGACTTCAGTGTTAAACTCTTCTCCTTCTTGACTTTATACAACCAATTTACATCTCACTTCAAAGTTGATTTTCTGGATGATACCACCACACTGTGTCATGTTTCCTGTCATTCCTATTTATAATTTAATTTTCCTATCTAGAAAATGTAAAACTTTTCTTAAGGAAATTAATAAGTGGAAAATCAATCGAAAAGAATCTCAATTCAATACAAAATATATTAAGAACTTCATCAATACAGAGTTTTGTAGAGTCCTTCTCCTTTGCTGTAAAGCCTTTGTATGGTGAATGTATAAAGCGCTTTGTGCTCTGTTGGCACGATATAAATAAACATATATATTATGTACATTAAATCTAACCATCATTCAAGCCCAGCAGTAGCAGGGTGTAATCACAGTCCACACCCTACAATTACTATAATAACAATCATTATTCTTTGTACTGAAAGTGAAAGGTGTTAAAAGAAAATAGTTAATTAGAGAGGCCAATCAGGACTAGCGGCTACTTTTATGATCATTTATTTAGTTTTCTTTTATTTATGTGCTATATTCATTTTAACTTCATTTTTCGTGTTTACATGCAGTAGATGAATTAAAAGGAATAATTTTCAAGCCTATTTTGAAAAAATATGAATTGTAGAACTTTAAAGGGAACCTGTCTCCATGAAAATATAAGTTTAGATTCTACAGATTCTACATACAGCAATGTCCTATCTACACACAGCATCTTTTATAGCAGGAGAAGCTGAGCGACACATAACTCTGCTCCTTGTCAGGGTTCTGGGGTAATGGACCTGCTGTACCATCGTGGATAAAGATGTAAGCCGACACCTGGGAGCAGAGTCTAAGTGGCACCTGGTTTGGACTTGCTGCGGTGTGGTACCACCAAGATGCTCCACAGGCTCAACTTTGAGGTGGCGGCCAAGGTGAGGTACAGAGTCATCAGGCAGAACCGTGGTCAGGGACAGGCAGCACAGGATCAATGTTAAAGGTAAAGCAAAAGGGACAGAACCAGGGACACAACGGGAATTCACAAAACGAGCATTAGGCATAAGGGGCACGAGGCACAAAGATCCGGTAGTGGACACAGGAAAGGGCCGGGATTTAAACAGGAAGGGCTGGCAGTCAGCACCAATAATCGGAGGGAAGGCCCTTTAAATTTCAGAACACCAGTGCGGGCGCGCCACAGATGGCGGGACGCATGCGCCGGAGCTTTGTAAGAAAGCGGGGGTCCTGGGGAGCAGAGAGGGGCATGGGTGTGTCTGCGACCCAGGACGAGGGTCACAGGAACACCCGTGACACTCCTGAAGAGGGGCGTTCCAGTGCCGAGTAAAAAACACTGGGTGCCACATTTATGTTAAAAGTCCAACATTATTGTGATGCACGCCCGTGAAACTGAGTGCATCAATGCTTGGGTAACCAAACATAGCAGATTATAAAGACACCCACTTTCCCCCCTTTTGCTACCTAGACCTTGCTATACATATATACACTCACCGGCCACTTTATTAGGTACACCATGCTAGTAACGGGTTGGACCCCCTTTTGCCTTCAGAACTGCCTCAATTCTTCGTGGCATAGATTCAACAAGGTGCTGGAAGCATTCCTCAGAGATTTTGGTCCATATTGACATGATGGCATCACACAGTTGCTGCAGATTTGTCGGCTGCACATCCATGATGCGAATCTCCCGTTCCACCACATCCCAAAGATGCTCTATTGGATTGATATCTGGTGACTGTGGAGGCCATTTGCGTACAGTGAACTCATTGTCCTGTTCAAGAAACCAGTCTGAGATGATTCCAGCTTTATGACATGGCGCATTATCCTGCTGAAAGTAGCCATCAGATGTTGGGTACATTGTGGTCATAAAGGGATGGACATGGTCAGCAACAATACTCAGGTAGGCTGTGGCGTTGCAACGATGCTCAATTGGTACCAAGGGGCCCAAAGAGTGCCAAGAAAATATTCGCCACACCATGACACCACCACCACCAGCCTGAACCGTTGATACAAGGCAGGATGGATCCATGCTTTCATGTTGTTGACGCCAAATTCTGACCCTACCATCCGAATGTCGCAGCAGAAATCGAGACTCATCAGACCAGGCAACGTTTTTCCAATCTTCTACTGTCCAATTTCGATGAGCTTGTGCAAATTGTAGCCTCAGTTTCCTGTTCTTAGCTGAAAGGAGCGGCACCCGGGGTGGTCCATCTGCCTCAAAGTTCGACGTACTGTGCGTTCAGAGATGCTCTTCTGCCTACCTTGGTTGTAACGGGTGGCGATTTGAGTCACTGTTGCCTTTCTGTCAGCTCGAACCAGTCTGCCCATTCTCCTCTGACCTCTGGCATCAACAAGGCATTTCCACCCACAGAACTGCCGCTCACTGGATGTTTTTTCTTTTTCGGACCATTCTCTGTAAACCCTAGAGATGGTTGTGCGTGAAAATCCCAGTAGATCATCAGTTTCTGAAATACTCAGACCAGCCCTTCTGGCACCAACAACCATGCCACATTCAAAGGCACTCAAATCACCTTTCTTCCCCATACTGATGCTCGGTTTGAACTGCAGGAGATTGTCTTGACCATGTCTACATGCCTAAATGCACTGAGTTGCCGCCATGTGATTGGCTGATTAGAAATTAAGTGTTAACGAGCAGTTGGACAGGTGTGCCTAATAAAGTGGCCGGTGAGTGTATAGTGTATATGTTCTGGATATGCAGTTGTTTACTTTGTAAGAAATATGTCATTCTATACATACAGGCGACGTGTTTCCATTTTGCCTTGGTATTTAGTTCATACTTTAATTGTTAAATGATAACCCAATCGAAGAGTTGTAAGAAAAATGTAAAATCAATAAAAAGATTTAAAAAAAACAAAACAAAACTGAGTGCATCAGTCACAGTGCAGCCCAGAATAGCCAATAGTCACACTGCTCCCCACAGCAGCCCATTTTCAGGGTCTCCCACAGTAGCCAAGTCTCAGGGCCCCCACCAGTAGCTAATTCAGTGTCTATCTATTTTAACTCCCCGTTCCCCCAATAGCAACAGTGCACCTTAGTTTAAGTAAAAAAGTATTTAAACTGCATATCTTACTCCTTCTGTCATTTTACCTATTGGTTTGGGGAATAGGGGGAAAGCGATCAGGTCCCACCCCAAAAACTATTTGATCAGGGAGGGAGGGGGGGGGGCACTCTGTAATTTCAGGGCCTTCTTTTCTGGCCAGGCCCAAGATTGCAGACCCAGTACTACTCAAAAGTGATAGGGGAGTCTGCAACCCCAATGATCAACAGCTGATAATTACCTTTCCTATTGGAAGGATATTAGTACTTACTTTTCCTATTGGAAGGATATTAGTACTTACTTTTCCTAATGGAAGGATATTAGTAATTACTTTTCCTATTGGAAGGATATTAGTACTTACCTTTCCTATTGGAAGGATATTAGTACTTATGGTGCCCAGAACACCCCTTTAATTTACTTTGTCTGTAGTTTAAATCTTTATCTAAACTACATCAAGTAACTGAGCACAAGCTTATTATGCCCGTGGTAGTTAAACATGATTATCTGGGATGACATTCATTTCATTGCATAGCAAGTGATCACCAGGGAGGGGAACCAGAGCTTTTTTCCATGTCCTTGTTTATACAGATGTTTTCTCAGTTTCCGGGACTGCCAACAGCTGCCAAAAATGGGTTTTTGTATAACTGGTGTTCTCACTGTCTGTCATGATATGGCAACCTCTGCCAAGCATAGACTAACCTTAGCTAAAAGTCTATCCTATAATGTCCAACAACGTAAGGTTTGTGGTTTAGTACTAAAATTTGCCAACCTCGAATAGTTAATAGATTTCAACTTTCTAGATGTCTTTAATTTTTATAGTTGTGTAGTATTCTGCATTGTGGAAAAAAAGGTGTGCAGAACTGTCAGGGTCCAGTGACTATTAGTAGCCATAAGATGAGCATTAGCATATGGATTCAATGAGGACATCACTATGCTAGAAAAGATTAATGCCCATTTGTGTTGCAGATCACATTAGAGTCTGATTAGAAAGCAATCAGGGTTTGGTCAGTAAAAAACTGACATTTTTCATCAGAGTTCAATCAGTTTTCAGCGTTTGTTCAGTGTCCCAGTTATTCAGGCTATCTGCAGATAGGACACTATGTACAATCTGCTCAGTTCCTCATGCTCTATAACAGACTGCCTGCAGATAGGAAGTTATGTACAATCTGCTCAGCTCCTCCTGCTCTATAACATGCTGCCTACAGATAGGACAATGGGGGTCATTTACCAAGGGTCCCATTAGCGTTTTCCCGACGTGTTACCCGAATATTTCCGATTTGCGTCGATTTTCCCTGTATTGCCCCGGGATTTTGGCGCACGCGATCGGATTGTGTCGCATCGGCGCTGGCATGCACGCGACGGAAATCGAGGGCGTGGCCGAGCGAAAACCTGACGGATTCGGAAAAACCGCCGCATTTAAAACAATAAAAGTGTCGCTTAGGATGCGCTTACCTTCACTTGGTCCGGCCCGGTGAACTTGAGTGCGTTCAGATGCTTTTCAGCGCAGCAACGCCACCTGGTGGACAGCGGGGGAACTACCTTGATGAATCCCGGCCGGACCCGAATCCACCACAGAGAACGCGCCGCTGGATCGCGAACGGACCGGGTAAGTAAATCTGCCCCAATATGTACAATCTGCTCAGCCTCTCCTGCTCTACACCTACTGCCTGCAGATAGGACACTATGTACAATCTGCTCAGTTCCTCGTGCTCTATAACATGCTGCCTGCAGAAAGGACATTATGTATAATCTGCTCAGCTCCTTCTGCTCTATAACATACTTCCTGCAGATAGGACACTATGTACAATCTGCTCAGTTCCTCCTGCTCTATAACATGCTGCATGGAGTTAGGACACTATGTATAATCTGCTCAGCTCCTCTTATTCTATAACATGCTGCCTAAATATAGGACACTATGTGCAATCTGCTCAGATCCCCCTGCTCTATAACATGCTGCCTGCAGATAGGACACTATGTATAATCTGCTCAGCTCCTCTTGCTCTATAACATGCTTCCTGCAGATAGGGCACTATGTACAATCTGCTCAGCTCCTCCTGCTCATATAACATGCTGCTTGCAGATAGGACACTATGTACAATCTGCTTACCTCCCACTGCTCTATAACATGCGGCCTGCAGATAGGACACTATGTACAATATGCTCACCTCCCCTGCTCTATAACATGCCCCTGCTCTATAACATGCTGCCAGCAGCATGTTACAATCTGCTCAGCTTCTCTTGCTCTATAACATGCTTCCTGCAGATAGGGCACTATTTACAATCTGCTCCCAGCCCCGCTCTATAACATGCTGCCTGCAAATAGGGCACTATTTACAATCTGCTCCCAGCCCCGCTCTATAACATGCTGCCTGCAGATAGGGCACTATTTACAATCTGCTCAGCCCCTCCTGCTCTATAACATGCTGCCTGCAGATAGGGCACTATTTACAATCTGCTCAGCCCCTCCTGCTCTATAACATGCTGCCTGCAGATAAGACACTATGTACAATCTGCTATCTCTCCTGCTCTATAACTTTCTACCTGCAGATATTGCTTGAATTCCAATTATGTATTTTGTTTTTAACAAACTAGTACATATTGATGCAAAAAGTGTGTGCAAGTAAAAGTAAAGAAGTAAACACCGTGAATATCATCTGAAGAGAAATGACATCTAAACTGATATTTGTGCCGCCAGAACATGAGCTGTTTTCCTTCTTTCATCCGTGCAATTCATTAAACTTCCATTAAATTTTTTTAGATGATTACAATCTTTTCCTAATTCTAAAATGACATCCATACAGATATGATCTTCCGAATGGATTGTCCTGAGACAAGGCTGTGTTCCAGATAATCAGAGAGAACTTCTTAAAGATGTAAATGAGAGAAGTGTTGCTGGTATATCCGTATGTGCCCGTCGCTGAGCCCTTTTATCACATCCTTCACCACCTGAGTATTAACCGTGTAAGTGCTTGAGCCACAGATAAAGTGGTGAGTTTTGAGCTCTTCCATGTTTGTAACCTGACCTACGGTACAGACAGTAGAGCAGTATCTGCCTATTTGCATCCCTTCCTCACGCAGGATGTTCTAGGTTCTATTTCCTGTCACTGCCTCAAAGACGTAATTATTGAAGTCATAACATCCACATTGGCCACAATTACCTTTTCCAGGCAGCAGCGTTTATCTGTCAGCTACACTATGACCTGAGCTCCAGCCAATAGTCCTACTGTTTGCCACAGGAAGGAAAATGGAAGAATCTCCCCAAACCAGGGGATTAATAAAGTTGCAACGTATGTTATCGTATTTTGCACAAATAATTATACAGATGAATACAAAGTGTAATGATGAGAATGAAGTGTAGGTATTCTTTTTCACTCTCTCTGTAGTTCCTACTTCTCTCTGCTCTGATCAAAAATCTTAATGTTTAGCTTTCTCATCCCCTGTGCTCTGCTATCAATCTCATGATTCCTCAGCATAGCATCACACGAGCTGCCAGTTTGCCCCTATCAGTTGGAAGCAATGAACAAAATCCATTTGTCCTGAAGTTGCGCTACCTGGTCTGGAGCCTTCTGTTACTTCCAACACACCATTGCTTCATCTGAGTGTCAGAGGATTGTGGACACTGATATCACCTGTTTGGAGGACCAAGCTGCGCTTCTCTCTGACTTAGAAGTGTGACATATTCTTGAAAGAACATATAAGGGGAGTAGAACTGACGTGATGCCCCTGTGATACCACCAACTGCATCAATTCAGGAATTGTTCCAATAATTAACAACAAAAATATTATTTAGTGACAGTTTCATGTTAAAGGAAACCTACCACCACCAACCTCTATTGGATGTGAGGATAGCCCTTTTAAGGGCTAATCCTCTCGTCCCCACAATATTTTTATAACTTTTATTTGGCTAATATGCTAATTTTCTAAAGAGACTACTGGGGTGTGGAGTAGAGGGAGCTGAGGCTACATGGTGCGGCTACTTCACCCCCCAGTAGCCTCTTTGATCCTCTTACCAGATATCTTCGTCACGCAGCTATTGCGCGCCTCACCCATGAAGCCGGAGTTCTGCACATGCGCAGTAGCTCCAGCTTCGGAGCAGTGACCGCGCAGCTGAGGCCTGCTGTTCTGCGCACGTCCTCACGTCCAATAGAGGCACCTACCACCTGACCTACCTTAATAAGTAGATCCATGGTGGTAGGTTTCCTTTAACAGTACATGAAACTGTCACTAAATAATAATTTTGTTGTGAATTATTGGCACAATTCCTGAATTGAAGCAGCCGGCCTCATCACAAATGCACCATGGCTGCAGGGTCTTCTCCCTTTTACTTGGTCTCTGGCAATCATATGGTTTGAGGCTACACCAGGAAGCTCCCAGAGAGCCGACCCTTCCAGTTGATAGCTAAATGGACAGTGTAGTTATTCTCATTCAATAGACTGCACTCCCTTTGTCGTAAATTCATCAAACGTCTAAAATCTGTCTAATGCCCTTACAAATGGGGCACAAGAATAATTACCAGAAAAATACTAGAGAATGTAACGACCCGCAGGCCGGGTAATGTTACAAAGTTTATATGCTCCCAATGGCCTCCACATGTAGGGTAAAGTATGACCAGCTAATCCTGCAATCTGTGTAGATCCATAGGAAGTTTCCTTTAACATGTCCTTTACCCTTAACATGATATATTTTGTTCTTTAGTAACCATCGCCATATACTGTCTATATTTCGTGTTGCAGCTGTTTTGTATCTGCCAGGCAGGAATATGTTTGTACTCTGACCAATCAGAGAATGTTTATTAATTGTTCACTACAATTATAACAAAGAACTTGGTTGGATAATGGAATTCCTTACCCCTCAAGGGAAGTTAATAAAACTCCCTGGTGGCTGGAAAGTTCCAGAACAGATCAGTGTAGAGATCCAGTGATAAGATATCAGGCCTTCTGATATCAGGCCTGCTGCAGGACACTAACTTCAAGTGCCTGCCTTGGAGCACTGCTATAGCAGCTCCTCATCTCTCCAGCCTGAAGCTACCTAAACCAGGCTGTGAGCACCCTTTGCTGAACAACCAACTAGTGTCCTGGTACCCGGACCGGTTAGAATGTTACTTGGCTTGTTGCCTTGCCGTGTTCGTGTTCCGGAATTAAAGAAATCATTAATCAGGCAGGCCCCCAACCAACAGGCTGTGACAGAACACTTATCTTTGGGCTCCAGTCACTTGAGCTGATTGGTTCCCTGGCTTCAGCCATCAACTCTTTGCTCGATCATTGAGCCAGACAGGACTATTGTAATGACCTCATGCCGCATTCATTAAAAGAGGAGAGGACTGCTACAATTGAGCGTGGAAAAAATTTTCACAGAAAAATTTAAAAAAAGATGACGGTTCAAATATATTATTGTGTAAGTGCCATTTTTTAAATCTATGTTTGCATAAAAAAGTGCATTTGGAGCTTGCACATGTACTGACGCATTTTGGCCGGTACTTTAGAAATTGGGCCAACCAAAAATGGCCAACCTGCACCAGTTTACAGGTCGTGTGCATAAGGCCTATGGGCTACAAATGGAGGCATTATTGATAGAAATGGGGCATCATTTGGGGGCTAAAGAAAGGGAGGCATTATAAGTTGATGGGGGATAGAGAAAAGGAGGTATTTAGAGGAAAGAGAAAAAGGGCACTTTAAAGTAAATCAACCATCAAAATCCATCATGATAAACCAGGGACACTTACTCATAGATCCAGGCACCGTGACTGTGGTAATCTTCTTATATTTGTTATCCATGGCCTCCTTCCTTCTAAAATCAACTTTTAAAACTATGCAAATGATCCTGAGGGGCCACCCTAGCCCCTTTGTGATCTAGCTCTACAGACACAGACTTAGACTGTAGAATACAGGAGGAAGTGCTCACTGCAAAAATTGCTGAGGGAGCATGGTGGGTGGTGGGACAGTGTAACAGTCTGTAAAGCCAGATCACAGAAGGTTAGGGTAGCCACTCAGGTTAATTAGCATAATTAAAAGTTGATTTAAGAAGGGATGAGACCATAAGAAGATTACCACAGTCACAGTGCCTGGATCTATGAGTAAGTGACCATGGCTTATCATATTGGATTTTAATGGTAGATTTCTTTTATATGGGAACCAACAGAAAATATGCAAATAGGGCAATGGCAAGGCCTGTGAACTGGAATAGTACATAGTCCCTGGAAAATGTTCTAGCCTGCAGTCAGTCCCTGTTTCAAAAAACTGTATTATATGTCCTCTAGAGATGGGTGAATCGATTCAACCGAAGTGGAATTCGGTCCGAATTTCAGGGAAAATTCGATTCATCACAAATCCGAAGTTTAGGGTGATTCATAGGAACAAAGTTTCCTCCCCCTCTTTTTTTAGCTAAATGGGCGCGAGCACAACGTGTTAAATGGGGCAGAGTACTCTGGGAAGGAGAAAGGAACACCCCCGATGACATGTGCAGACCTGTAAGCCAATCAACGACCGGCAGGCTTATGTGATGTCACACAACCCTATAAAAACAGGCAGCCATTTGCAATCGCTGGATTTCACACTGCATGTGCTGTCTGTAGTGTCCAGCTGCTTGTACTGTACTTACTGTGCTATAGCGATTTCTGCTCCAATCCCAGGGTGTCCATTTTGGGGGATCTGTATACTCCAAACAGCAGTTCTTTTTTCTTGCTGAAGTGAATAGGAAGAAATCTGTGTAAAATCCACAAGTTTCGGTAGTGATATCTGCTCCAATACCAGGGTGTCTGTTTTGGGGGATCTGTATACCCCAAATAGCATTTATTTTTTCTTGCTGAAGTGAATAGGAAGAAATCTGTTTAAAATTCACATAGTTTCTGGAGTGATTTCTGCTCCAATCCCAGGGTGTCTGTTTTCGGGTACCTGTATGCTGCAAATTTCAATATTTTTTGTTGCTAAAGTTGAAAGCAAAAAAAAAACGTGTCAAATCCCTGTAGTTTCTAGAGTGATTTTTGCTCCAATTACAGGGTGTTCGTTTTGGGGGATCTGTATACCCCAAACAGCAGTTCTTTTCTTTAATTGAAGTTCATAGCAAGAATCTGGTCTAAAATTCACGTAGTTGCTTTTTTGGCAAAGACATGTGGCGTCTCTAATCTTCAAATTCAAATGTTCAAACTTCGAATTAATTTCAAACTTCAAATTCATTTCAAGCTTCAAAATCATTTTAAACTTCAAATTCATTTCAAACTCTGCTGGCACCTCCACACACTGTTATTGTGCCACACTGTTGCCTACCATGTTGCTACCATCGTGCCACTCTCTGACCTCCTGCTGCTGCTGCCACCTCCACGTTCTATCATTGTGCCACCATGGCTTACCATGTTGCTGCCACCTCCATACTCTGTGATTGTACCACTCTGTGGCCTACCATTTTGCTGCCACCTAAAGAATTTGTCATCGTGCCTCTTTCTGACCTCATGCTGCTGCTGCCATCTCTACACTTTGTCATTGTGCCACTCTTTGGCCTACCAGGTTGCTGCCACCTCCACACTCTGTCATTGTGAAGGAATGAAAGGAAGGAATGAAAAGCCTCAGGATTGATATCTAAAAGCAGGAGTGGATACAGAACACAGAGGACATGCAAATATCCCATTTACTGGTCATCTCTGTTTTAGATCCACTCCTGTTTGTTTTTAGCTTTAGCAATACTGATTATGGATTATTGACCGATTGAAAGCGGACACTAACGGATGAAAAGAAGGGCAAAATGTTCAGTGACGTCAATGCAAAATTACTGCCGACACCCTCTCCACTCTTTTGGGGGGTTTCTACATGTAACCGCGTTTAACAGAACAGGTCTGTCGTAATCTATGGAATCATCTGATGTCAGTGTAAAAACAGTGCACTCTTTGATGTTATAATGGGATCTTAGCCCTCAGCTCAGTCCTTTCGAGCTGGCACAAACGTTACCTTGTCAGCCCGTGTTCCCGCTTCGCTTTTTTGGTGAAGTTGGCCTATGTAAGTGCCTAGGCCTAGGCACGCTAGTGTCACGGTGCTTGGTATGGGGACCGAGGGCTGTCCTACAGCCTGGCAGGTCTCCAGCGGGTGGTGAGTGCAAGAAATTATATGAGGGAGAGGCTGTGGTACTGGTTCTCCCTGGGGCAACCCTTAGAGTCTGTAGTATGTGTCCCTGGATGGTGGATGAGGGAGCCCTGGATGGTGATACATCCGTAGCAGGGACCAGACGGAGGCAATGTTGTGCATAAAAGTAACTTACAGTTCTTTATTCAAACCAACAGCAGCAACAGGCCAAACGGTTCTGTACAAGTGCAGGTCACTGGAGTGATCTTGGAGAGGGAACCTCAGGAGTTGGGTCACCAGCCTGGATGCAGGGGCAGGCTGGGATGTAGCTGTGTCCAGTGCTGGAAGCTGCAGCTTTGTCCTGGTAGTTCTAGGTGAGCTCACTTGATGTATGAGGCACACGCTGTCTCTGTCACTCAGTGTGTAGTTGATATGCTGAGGCCTAGGAGGCCTGTGGTCTGAGCATGTGATCTGAGGTGATGCTCCTCTGTCATGAGCTGGGCGTGAAGAGAGCTAACTCCTCCCCTGACTAAGGGTTTTGTTAATCCCTGGTCAGGTGATCTCACTCTCCAATCACACTCCAGTTACAATAGTGGAACATCATTGGATGCTAAACATTAAATAATATTAACCCTTGCCTATCCAGGCAGCATCTACCGTTGCATAATTACCTCTATATGTACTGGATGATACAAGGGGCTTATTCGCAACTACTCCTCTGCCCATGCATTGGCAGGGATGTTGCATAAGTGCACATGGAAGTGAAGAGTGAAGCGATTCTAAGAGCGGCGGCTGTCATGTGCGTGTCATACTAAAACACAGCATTGTTTGAAGACCAAACCATGCTACCTATGCATATTTAAGCATGACACAACGTTCTACAACAAGCTACAAATTTGCCCATCTCTAATGTCCTCTATACACTATACTGTATATGCTATATATATTCTTTTAGTACTTTATTTGACAGTAGAAACTTATCATATCTCACACAATCCATAAGAAGTGGGATCACCAATGAGCTGATGTCTATTTAATCCTAATTGACTTAGACTTGTGTCAAGCACATCTCTGTATCAAAGTGACACCAACGTATCATGTTGGCGATAACGTTCTGCCAATTTATCCTATGGTAAAACACTTGTATACTTATTTTTAGTGATGACATTGCCATGAGACTTATTCATTTCTAAACTGCTCAGAGAACTATCCTCAGCGAAATCATCTCCAAAGTGTCAAGAATTCTTAATGTCGCTTTGTAGCATAATGACTCCAGCATCTTCCTGCAGCGATCTACGAGCATCTCATTGCATATTTATCAGAAGTAGTTACTTGTGCTTACAACAAGCCAGTGTCATGATGAAATTAAATAAAAGAGCACATCTTGATGGAAAACAATTATGCTAATACCATTTATCACAGCAGCTCGGAATAATGCAGTTCTAAAAGGAGAATTGTAAAGAGGTTTTTGTCAAGGAAACGCTACCTAATGCGTTCTCAAGACGCCGCACGTATCTTGGAGCCGCCGCTGATATTGGGCATTTTTCAGATTAGTTTGTATTGTTTCAAAGTGCAAATCTACTTGAAAACGTATATAAAAAGGGAAGAATATTGAAGAATCGTTTAGGTATGTAGATGAATCTCAGGGATTGAGAAAGTTCTACTGTTAATGATGTCCAAACGTTTTTCTTATAGTGAACTTTTACTAGACAACATGCGGTTTTGAATGGTATAGTCTTCCAAGCAAGGGCATCACTGGAGGGAGGGAGTGAGGGAGGGCCCAGAATCAATTGGGGGCCCATAAGATGTACTGGAAGAGACCAGTACTATAAATTTCATAATAAATGGAGGGCCTGGAACAAAGTTGTATTTGGGCCCAGTAACTTCATGTTAATCCTCTTCTTAGATGCAGACTAGTGACTGTCCAGGGGTGTCTTGATCCTGGTTACCATACCTCCAGTGTGTCGGAGAAAATCAATCTCGGGGCCCACTCTTCATTATCCCCTGGAAATATACTCTGGCATCCTTCAAATTGTGTTGTTTTCTGATGGACCTCTGTGGTTCAGTTTTGGGTTAAGCCAGGGCCCACCGGAGGATCCTCTGGTGCTCTGGTGGGCCAGTCCGACACTGCATACCTCTATACATGTATACAGCAGTTTTTTTATTCAAGCATAAAACAAATGAACAGGACACAATGTAAATTGGAGTCATACTAAACGGAAAAAGAAGCATCCTGCCCCAACCTTGCTTTGGTATTACCTTCAAAAACCATTGTGGGTGGCCACACGCTGATTTCCTCTACTGAATTTGCCAATAGGTGTAGGTTTCCGCCATAGGTTACCCAGTGAAAAAAAAACATTTACTTTTTAATTTAAAGGGAACCTGTCAGCATAAATAAGCCAAATACACGACTACCAGTGTGTTGTCAAGCAGTTGAACAGCTTCTAGATAATGTATCTCTCATGCCTCAGTGTAATGGCAAAAAAATCTACTTTGAAGTGAGATGTAAGTTATATGTATAAAGTCAGGAAGGTAGACAGTTTAACAGTCAAGCTCTTCCCACCTCTAAACACCTCCTCATCAGACTTCAGGAGATCTGATTTCCGCAGGACCATCAATTACAGTGTAGCGAGCATTCTGAGAAAGAGAGAGCTTGACTTCAGTGTTAAACTTTCCGCCTCCATGACCAATTTACACCTGCATTTAAAGTAGATTTTCTGGATGATGCCACCACACCAGGCCATGGAAGAAACATCATCTAGAAGCTGCTCAGCTGCTTGATAACATACTACTTGTAGTTTAATAAGCCAATTTCTGATGATAGGTTCCCTTTCATATAAAATTATACAATTGTTATCTACCAACACTGAGCCTCTGTAGACCAAGGGAGGCGCCTTGCTGGCCTAGAGTTAAAGGGGTATTCCCATCTCACTTAGTATACTTTGTTCAATCCCTAACACAAAAAAGTTTCTTCAATGCATTGCTTTTAAAAAAAAAATGACCTACATGCCCATAATATACTGTAAATAGGCCTTTGGTGCCCATAACAACGGCCCTGTGTTCACATTGGATACGGCCACTAGCTGCTCCTCAGCATGAGTGGTCAGGCAGGTGAAAGGAAAGAGGCTTCCTGGCCTTCAAACATGCCAGGAAAATGTGAACGTGCATAGTTAGCGCATGCGCAGTTCACATATCCTGGCCACCTCGCTCTCTAGAGCAGGATGGCTGCACCGTAGCTACTGTATGCGCAGTAGCCTCACTGATGCTTTCTATGAAGAGGACTTAGTAGTGCCGGCTTTCTACTGCGCATGCGTGGCAGCTGTCCTGTCCTAGCAAGCGAGCTATGCTCAATGTGAATGCTCGCTATGCACGTTCACATATTCCCACCGGGTTCGGAGCCGGAAAGTCCCTTTCTGTGTGCTTGCGCGTCAGTGGCTGTATCTAGGGTCAACCCAAGGCCGTTGAAGGGGGCAGTAAATTTTATATGTGAAAGGAATTGAATAAACTATACTATGTGAGGTGGGAATACCCCTTTACCCCCTGAGGTAATTATTAGTTAATTTCTTCTTTCATAAGAGCTATTGATCCCAGACAACCCCTTCAAATACCAATATATCTTGTCATTTATCTATTAAAGTAATGGATTTTATTTTGTCATCTTTTTCTATACATGTTTAGCTTTATTTTCCCGTGCGTCAAGCACCAAGTCCTTACTGTCGAATGTTCCAGGACGCTTCTACTCTATGTAACAGCTTCAGACAGAAGAATTTTTATTTTTCGCGTGGAAAATAAAAGAGCGTGCTGCTGAAACTGTCTCCATTTCAGTTCAAGGAGGTGTCAGATACATCTGAAAATGACAATACCACAAAACTTAAAGAAAAATATTGTCTTACAGTACTTTCTGTTTGAATGAGAACCTGATGTATGAATCTTTGCACAAAGGACAGCTGACACACAGGAAGCAAAACCTCACGAACCATCGACTGTGGTGATGTTTTAGTCACTTGACATTTAGTATGATCTCTATGCTGCAAAGTGAAGGTAGATGGAGTTTGATGTAGGACAGGTGCATTTAATCGCCTTTTTAACTGGTATTAAATTTGTTTGCTAGACTTTATGGAAGTGACATAAAATAATTAGTATGGAGCATATACAATACATTAAAAGAAAAACGGAATAGATACGTAGGGGAGGTTGTAGGTCTTCTCAGAAAACATGCGAGTCCGTCTTCACACAGTAGAGAGAGACGCCAGGATGAGGGGGTGTAGAGATGTACTGAAGTGACAGCAATAAAAAGGTGTCAAAATTCAGGTCACCGCTTGCTCACCAGAAACACCTACGGAATATATCACTTTATAGGCAGATGTCTATTAGCGGTAAAGCAGATATTTTGCATATTTTGGGTCTATTTTTTCCTACTATTGCCCCCTCCTTGCCATACTTTTTTTACCGGCCAATCCCACAACTACTGCTCTCCTCTCCATCACACATGCACATGCAGTCACACTCCCCCACTGACACAGGGTTACTGCAGCTGCATCCCCCCATCTGTCTTTTGTTTTACTGTATTTCTCTACAAAGAATGTTTGGGGACTTAGAACGGTGGTTATTTGCAACATCCTATATTTAAAGGGGTTGGCTATGGATTGCCTATCCCCATTTAAAGGGGCTGGTCAGTGTACCTCATGTGTTTTGTAATCTGTAAGTGTGGGGGACAGTATATTAGGTAATTTACCAAACATTTATTCAAAGTTTCTTGATATGTAAAGTGAATCCTCCTGTCTTTTACCTCATCAAAATGGCCACAGATTGAGGGTCATGTGATCTCTATCTGTCCATGAACAATTGCCTTGTCAGGACCTTTATCTTAGGGTACATTCAAATGGCCTTCGGCATACGGCTGTATGAATGTACCCTTATACAGTATTCATAAATACTGTCATAATGTCCTGACAGGGCGACTGTTGATGGACAGATACAGATCACATGACCCTCCATCTGTGACCATTTTATGGACAGGAATCTCTGGCAGACGTAAAAGACGGGATGTTTCACTTTACATATCAATAAACTGGTGCAGAACTATTAATAGATGTATATTGGGAAATTACCTAGTCCTGCCCCCCCATGCTTATTTACACATTACAAAAAACATGAGGTAAAGTGGCCAACCCTTTTAATATAAGGTAGTAGCCTCTGCAGTTAATTTACATATTGCTAAAATACATTTTTTAACAGTTAGGTTATGTTCCAGGATTATGTAATTACAGATTAGGGTAGAGGCAGCAGGAGGAATCTACCATCAGATCTACTTCTGATAGTAGATTACTTGTGGTAGGTTTCCTTTAAGAAGGGACTGTATTAGAAGGAGGGCTGTAAAAACACTAATGAAGGGGACAATGGGGCTTATCGTGCTGTATATTTATATGTACATATAGATTAATGAGTGCAGCTCTTTAGGAGGTGCAATATGTTAATAAGGTGGAACTTCATGTAAAATCTTTTGGAGTTGTTATATATAAAATAATTATTGACTCACGGCATATGGTGTACTTCTGGGTGTGGTGCATAAGTTATTGATTAGCACTGTGATCAAAATTAATTTTAATAGGCAGTCGGTTGTAATATATAATATAATTTAGGGAGTTGGTGTAAACAATCATTTCATGTGGGAGTACTATATAAAATTCATTTTGGATGACTCTGTTCTGTATATTATATAATTGGTTGTGCCGTGTGTATTTTATTTGAGCGGACTATATATTTTCTTAAATAAGGGGCACCATACCTATTCATATTTAGTGAGTAACATTTGTTCATATTCAGGAACAACTGTATAATATCATTTATAATATATTTAGGAGTCATATTACATATTAGATACATGTGAGGGGCACAGAGTGATCACTTGTATCGTCATGGGTATATTATATTTAGGAGCGCAGTGAAGGACATAGTTGTTATGCTGTAGGTTACTGAGTCATGACCAGAAGAAGTCTCATAAATATGAGAAGAAGTTTATGGGAAATGGAAGTATTCAATAAAACAGAGGCAGATGTTGCCTAAGTCCAAAGACTAAATAAGATAAAATATCAATGGGATAAATGAAGCTTTGGAATTAATTTACTAAAAGATAATACTGGAGATATTTGACGCCAATGACAAACAATGCAGCTTAAGAGTAATGAAGGCGTTTGTGGTTGGACTGAATAAAGACTGGTAACAACTGGATTTCCGACGGAACTATAGATTGAGATTTTGAAAGCACCGTATATAGGATGAAGGGTTGGATAGCACAATAGTCCATGGCTGAATACTGAATACATTGGATGTATGGATAGATTGAAAGATGGAAGGACGGGCCAATGAACCATTAAACCTGAATGATGGGCAAGGCTTTCTAATAGTGACATGAGGCCCAGCAAGAGGAGTTTACAGATTGAGAGAAATTGTTCAACCAAAATGAAGTAGGATGTGACTCGAATGAAGGTCTAAGTCTAAGATGCCCTATAATTCATTAAGGGGCTCCACCAAACTGTACTTAAAAATGAATTTGCGTCAGAGAGCAAAAGGTTAAGGGCCATACCACATATGGAGCAGTATAATAATCTACTTAATGAATCACTGGTCATGGAAAAGTGGTAGAAAAGAGGAAGAAAAGTGGAAGGTCCTATGAGGCACTGAAGAAAAGTCAGAGGGGTGTTGACACCAAATGAATGAATACATTGAGATGAAACATTGGTGATAGCATACAGATTATAGGACATTGTAACAGACTGTTAATGAGGTTAATACAGTATTCAACCTGAGGTGAAAATCAAATGCAAAGAGATGAGTTCAAGAGAACAATACGTAAACAGTCAGGTTGATAAGATGACTAAATAAAGTTAGTGATTATAGAGGAATTGAGCAGGAAATATCCGTATAAAATGAGTGGGCAGCATGGTGGCTCAGTGGTTAGCACTAAAGCCTTGCATCTCATCCCATTGAGTCCCATCCAGGTCACATCTGCAAAGAGTTTGTATGTTCTCTCCATGTTTGTGTGGGTTTCCTCCAGGTCCTCTGGTTTCCTCCCCCACAGAAGTCAGAGTGCCCCCCCCCCCACAGAAGCCAGAGTGCTCCTCCACACACACCGGGGATCCCCCACATGCCAGCCTGAATGCCCCCACCCATTGGCCAGAGTGCCCCCGACACTAGCTGGAGTTCACCTCCCCACACAGAAGGCTGAGTTCCCCAACATGCAAACCTGAGTACCCCACAAACTGAAGCCAGAGTGACCCACCACACATAAGGCATGTGCAATGTGATGACATAATTATGTCTAATCTATGAATTTTCCCCTCACACATTAACCAGAGTACGCCCCATGCCACACAGAAGCCAGAGTATGCCCCTCACACACACTAGCCAGAGTGCCCCCCGCCACTAGCCGGAGTGCTCCTCCCTACACAGAAGCATGAGTTCCCCCACATACAAACCTGAGTGCCCCCCACACACTAGCCAGAGTGCCCTCCACACAGAAGCCTGATTGCCCCCCGTACAGAAGTATGAGTGCCCCTTACACTTACCAGCAGAACTTTTGGAAGGGACATTGCCTGTGAGGCATGTGTTCCAGGTACTGGGTACTAGGGTAACCCATCTGCAATCCACTTTGCCCTGAGGTGATCTAGTACGTGTAAATTTCCCAATTTTCCTTAAACTATGTAATGGCAGCTGTAGAGCGCTAGTGCTCTCCTACCCACTGCATCAGATCTTGTGTTCAGATGGGCGCATCCCATTCTGGTCATCTCCGCCTTGACCTCTGGCCAGTTGCATTGCAGCACAGGAAGCAGCGGTGACTGGTGGACCAGGTGCTTTCCAAGCCATACTCCTGCATTTGTTAGCAGTGTTTTCTGGAGTCCATTCCAGAGTTTACGTCAAGTCTGCTCTACTCTGGTTTTCGCAGGTCCTGCAATGTGCATCACTTCCTGTGCATGTGACCTAAGCAATCAATCCTGGCCCTCCAGCAGGTATTTATTGGATCCTGCTCTCTCCCTGAGGGTCAGAGTACCTAGTGTCTGCCTGTAGTGGAGTTGCTGCCTCTCTTCCTGTCTTGTATTATTCCTGGATGTCTCATCTCCTCTGGTCCTGCACTGCTGTACATGTGTTCTCCTCGTTGGTGTCCTCTAATCTCCCTAGGACCAGCTGTCTGGTGTTCCCAATCTCCTTAGAGGTGCATGTCGTGTACCCTTGTCTCAGCCATCTCCACCATCAGGAGCTCTGTGAAGAACAGGGGGTTCACTGGGACTTTGCTCTCTGAGGAGGTGGGTCATGTGGCACAGAGGATTCACACCCCTTGCATCGTGGCAGATGTTGGGAGGAAGATGTATCAGCCACAACTTTGCACACATTTCTACGGGGGACTAGAATGAATAGATGTCATACAAATGGCCATCCAGCTAATTTTTTTCCCCTGCGTAAATTAAATCCTAGTAATCCTAACCGCAATGTGCCCATCCATGACTGGTTCAAGGTTGCCCTCTGGTTCATATCACCTTTCAGCCTATGTTGCAGCGGTTTGAATAGAGGATGTCAATTGATGAAGTTAAAAACATGCCTAAGTACGAAAATCTACCATCCTGCCACTGAAAGTAAAAATTTTGCAGTTTAACCATGGGAGGAAGGACATAAATATTCAAATATAGATTGGGAAAATAAGTCAGTATGGAGAAAGTGTCAATTAGATGTCGTCAGGAAAAAAAAAACACTTATGTGGCACCCCTTCCACCTCTAGGCCCTTAATGTTATCATTCATCCTGATCAGGTGGGCCAACAGCTCAATCGCCAAAATAAAGAGTATGGGGGAGAAAGAGCATCAATATTGTTTTGATGTAACAAGGCATCTAGACTCTTTTTGAAGCTCTCTGCAGTCTCTGCTGTGACCAGATCCTGAGCTCAGCTATTCCACAGATTCACAGTTCTCACAGAAAGACCCTGAAAGAGTGTGGCCGCAACCGAGGGACCATTGTACATCACAAATGTTACAGATCTCACAACTCCATTTGGTAAGTGTTTGCTATGGCCCCAAAGAATGGGTGGGAGTAGATTTGACTTATTTTACCTCATATTAGCCATCTCTTGTTTCAATTTTCAATATCATAATACAGTAATATTTTAGTTTCAAGTACACATTCTAGCACATCATGAGCTGTTAATATATTGCTTTGTTCCAATGATAAATGCGCCACTTTTTTTCCTTTTTTTCCTTTGGCCAGCTCCAGAAATACAGTCCATTAAAAAAAAAAAAAAAAAAAACAGGAAAGTGTCTGGATATTACTCAATCTTTAGATGTGAATCTGCTGGCTAGAATCTGAGTTTATATTTTAAGTGATGTAGACGACACTTATAAAATCATTCCATAAAACAGGGCGTCATTTTATAGCACAGTAATAATGCTGAACAAGTGATGTCAGTCACTGATGTTATTGGTGACTTATGACTTAGTATAGTGCTCCTTTGGCATGTCTGTAAGTGCCGAATCTGCTCTTATCATGACTCATGTCTTCTTATTCTGCTGCTGGTAGAGAGGTTTAGAATCTGTGTTCGCTCTGTTGGATAACACAAATACAGACTGCGCGAAAACTTTTCCACCGCTGCTGTCAAGACTTCATTCTCACCTTGCTAGCTCCACACCCTAGGAGATAGATATTTTCTTGCCCTAACATAAAAAAGGATGTTTCCATTCCAGAAACAAACAAATAGGATACTACATTATGTTATCTCCAGAAAAAACATATGTTCTCACTCAACCTTTTTGTAAAAAAGTTGATAAAGAAAAACTTTGGCAAAAGATCAATATAAAGAATAAAAATTATGAATTGGACAGAAAAATTATAAAGAACAAAAAAATGTAATAAAACAGTCTCATCAGATACATAGCCAGCTACTGTATGTCAGTGGGGCACATTTATTTACCCATCCGGAGGAGTTCCCGAAAGTGCATTGTCCGAAGACAATGCACTGTGCCGCAATTCACTAAGATCATGCCCCCGATATCCTGCATGTGTTGCTTCCCTGCTCAGGTCCGACAGAGTTCACCATCTTCTTTCTGGTGCGTGTAAGTGCATTGGTTGCTACACAATTTTAAACTTAAATTCCGCTCTCAGACCGAATCAGTCGGATTATCCGATGGCCCGCCCCCCGATTTCTGTTGCATGAAAGCCAGCACCGCTGCGCTAAAATCTGATCGCCTGCGAAACAATCCCCTTTAAATACCTGTCCCAGCGGTGCAAATCCGGAATACCGTGAGCAGTCCGACGGAAATGTGATCCGCGGATCCTTAGTAAATAAGCCCCAGTATGTTTTTAGATATGTCAAGAAAATTTCTAAAGAGTACCCAACAGCGCAAACAAAAAGAAAAAGAAGATCCAAATTCCACATAAATAATTAGGGTCAGGCAGCAGGAGCTCTCCATAATGAGACTTTGCTAATTAAGGCCGCCTTGCAGTGTAGGTCGCCAAGTTGTGTAGAATTGGATACAATTCTTATCATTTTGTGTATACTTCTATTATGCAGGGCTTTATGGGGTATATTTTTCAGGGCTTTTGTTCCATGTCAGTGGCATAGAAGCCCTGAAATAATCGCAAATGCCAGCTTATATCTAGCACTTGCGATTATTTTCCCCAATCCGCCATCTTGACCCCAGGAGAGTCTGGAGGGATGTGAAGCGGTCACGGCCAGGTGGTGGTTTCTGTCCCCACGTCTGTGAACTCGCTGAAGCCGACACATTTTCGGATGTAGAGATAAATGCTGCACAGGACCCCACAAGATACATCAAGAGGCTTTAGCCTGCGTCATAGCAGTGGCGAGGCTATCATACACCGTGGTATGAGCGCCAGTGTATGATAAATAACCCCTCTATGTCTCTATGGGTGCTGACTACAAATATACCCTTTGTAGTCAAATCTTTTAGCAAAATATTAAGTTGTGCCAGGTGTAAGTGAATCACTCAAATGCAGGATCAGACTTCAGCCTATTTATTGTAAATCATTTAAAGGGGTTATCCAGGTTTAAATATTTTTTTATGGCCGGGCTGGGGAGGGATAGTTAAACATAATAAACATGTACTTACCTCCTCCGGCGCCGCCGATGTCCCGCGCCGCGGTCGCTTCGATCCGTGCCCCTGTAAACAAACAGGGGCACGGAAGCCGCGCACAGGGAGCTTCCGGTCCGCGTTGTGGACAGCTCCTCCCATCCGTCTCTATCTCTCAGCGTTGTAAGCGCTGGGAGATGGTGCGCATGGGAGCTTCCGGCCGGCCGGAAGCTCCCTGTGCGCCCTTGTACTGAAACCGGCGCATGGAGAAGACGGGCCGCGGCGCGGGACATCGGCAGCACCGGAGGAGGTAAGTACATGTTTATTGTGTTTAAATAGCCCTCCCCAGCCCGGCCATAAAAAAATTTTTAAACCCGGATAACCCCTTTAACTTACAAACATAGGTGTCTATATAGAGGCTGCATTTACAAAACGGTAGGAATTTTTGTGAAACAAACAAAACAAAGTTTATCAAGGCTTGTACAGGCGGTCCCCTACTTAAGAACACTCGACTTACATACGACCCCTAGTTACAAACGGACCTGTGGATATTGGTAATTTATAGGCTACAATAATCAGCTGTAACAGTTATCACAGGTGTCTGTAATGAAGCTTTACTGTTAATATTGATTCTTATGACAACCCAACATTTTTAAAATCCAATAGTCACAGAGACCAAAAAAGTTCTAGCTGGGATTACAATGATAAAATATACAGTTCCAACTTACATACGAATTCAACTTAAGAACAAACCTACAGACCCTATCTTGTATGAAACCCGGGGACTGCCTGTACTGGAAAAATGGCATGCAAGCCTTGAAATAGTAACAATTTCTAGGGAAAGGCCATTAATTGCAACTAATTATGCCCTTATGCCACCTCTACAACAAGTGGGTGGGGAAAGGCGTGTAGGGGGATGGGCAAAGAGCGGGCTGGCACGGGGCAGCAACTGGGACAGGCTTTACGATAAGATACAATAGTACTTTATTGATCCCCGGGAGGGGGGAATTCTTTTTTACATAGGGCAATTGTTACACACGATAGGCTTAACGTTACAGTTACATACATACACTGCAAGCGACAATTCAACATGCGTAGAACCAGAGCTTCTAGATATAGCTGGCAGAGCAGGAGGCACAGGGTCTAAGTTCTGCCAGGGTACTGCAAAAAAAATTTTGTAACGTTGAAATACAATTTAATAGTCTTAAACTTTTTTATCAGGCACTTAAAAAAAGGAAGAAGCAGATTAAGACTGGTCTAAGTCAAGTCTAACTTTGCACTGTCTAACTTTTATACAGTGTTAGTAAATCTGCCCTCTTGGTTTCTACAAAAATATAAAATACAGAAGTGATAATGCCCCATGTATACATCATATATTAATATACATCATTCCCTGGCATGTTGTATATATGCCTCCTGTGGAGACACATTAGTTAGTCCAAGAAATGCTTAACACATTGAATGTGATCTTGTTGATGTTTTCACTGCTAGATGTTTATAGTCATTATTTAGCAGGAATATTTGTTCTAATTGGAGATCATGTACCTGAGGACATTTCTGTGACTTCACTACTATTTTGGATCAAAAAAACACGAAACCTGATCCGTTGAGCACAGTATTTCACCTATGACATTTGCAGCTTATATGAATAAGTCAGCATTCAGCGTATCATGTGATGTTAGCGCTGTATCTCATCATCATATTAATACATTCTGCTAATGAAGCTGAACTGACAATTACTCGCCCTTCCTGTAATACAAACAGCTATAACTGGGGCGGCTGTAGGAGGACCATTATTCCACAGCTGCAGGATTTTCATTTTATCCATTTGATCACAAGGACGTTCTTCTTTTGCAAAATGGTCGATCATTCAATAAGATCATCTTCTAATGGAGCTCCAGCACAAAGACAATGAGATAAGCGTATAATGTGTGACCTGATCTTCATTCATGAAGACAAAAGGGGGTAGAAAGGTTAAAACAAAGGTTACAATAGTAAATTCTTCCGATTCATATAATATAATAGAAAATATCATAAATTATAAACCAAGCTAAAATGGTATTGTCATAATATATATTCAGAATATATAATTATTATTATATATATAGTAATTTAATAGTATATTCAGAATATATAATTTTATATATAAATATATATATATTGTAAGGGATTAGCTCCGGGGATCGTCGTCTCCTAAGCAGACGACCAGCACACACAGGGAATTCACACAATGTGAGTAAGGTTAAAACTGGCCTCAGCCAGCTTTATTTGGCAGTACACAAACTCAAAACATAAAAATAATACCTAAGCCTCTCCGGCACTAACTAAACATCGAGGTTCCCTACCTCACCAGGTGCTGGCCTACTGCCAGCCACCCCAAAAACACAGTAACAGTTCACTGCCACAGCTCCACAGGCCTTTGCCGTAGCCTGTCTCTTCCCCAGGGTGGAGCCCAGAGTGAAGTCTGCCCCATGTATTAGTGCAGCCCCTCCAGCTGAAAACTAATCAACTTAATTAGACAGACCCAACTTTTCCAGGTCTGTCTTCTACTCAGCTTTTCATAAGGCAAAATGCACATTTTATGCCCAGAAGCTTCTCTAGTGGCAGCCACCCTGCCACATATCCTCCCCCTGTGATCAAGGCCGTAGGCCTGATCAATAAGCTTAATTCTCCCTCCGGGGTCAAAGCTCCTATATTGGGGTCTAATCCCTACGGTTCCTAGAAGCACTGTAGAGACCCTACTATCTACTACATCTTCTATACCTGGAAAATGACAGCTTTTTTCCTTAACTGCAGGAGACACAGACAGCTCAAAATTAGTCCCAGCATCTCTTCCTTCACACAACTGATCATCTTCAATCATGTCTCTATTAACAATGATAGATTTTCTTCTCCTCTTTCTCTTGCATTTTACTGGAGACTCCACATACCCCTCAGGGCTTGGCATGGTTAGGCCCCATCTCTTCATCACCTTGTGGATGCCGTCACACCGGTTACCATCCACTGAGGCATATGCACTGTGCTTTTTCCCCTTAGCATTGCACACGACACGCACGGGTTTGCCCGTTTTCCAGTCTTCAGCTTCGGCACCTTCTTTGTCATTGAAGGGGGCATTACCGTTCAGAACCAGGGCACGATTCACATTGGTGAGCTTCTGGTCACATGTCTGCAAAGCTGTGCGCTTGCTACCTCTGAGGTCACAACCTCCGCTCTCGGTGTAGGTGAAACTCATCTCAACATCAGCATCATCCTCATCACCTCCAGCTAACACTTCGGACTTCGGACCCAAGTCCTGGCATGGACTTTCCACAATGGCAGCCTTAAGCTCTTCATGGCTTGCACTAGGTTCCTGGCTAACCTCTTCCTCGGTCAGTCCTTCATACGCCTTGCTGGCCAACACCTCAGTCTTCACCGAGTCTTTCCTGTGTAGGAATTTCGAGGGCTCTGTTGACATTATATCAGACACCGTCTCCTCACATCCACTGCAGTCATCACCCGGTATATCTTCAAGGCACTTCTCACCATCCAGACCATCTTCACTTTCGCTCTTCAGATGATCAGGCAGATCTACCGTTGGGTGCAGCTGTCCTGGAGTCTCTGTAGGGCCCATCTGGGTATTCCTCCACTTGCCCAGAGAACGCTGGCATGCACTATGACAGAGACGAGACGACAGAGCTTCCACACGTACACAGCAACTCGGCTGGTCCCTTTGTTGTAGACTTGGCGCCACTTCAACCTTCTCCACAGGTTCAGCAGGCTGAGACAGCTCTTCACCTGTCTTCGGGAGGTAACCATCAACCCATTCTTCGGATTTTCCCAAGACTGTATTCAGGTTACTGGTTATAAGCGATCCCACTTGGGTGGCCATCACGGTTGAGACTACAGACTTAGTCACACCCACACCGCCTTGTACTGCACCAACTTCCCAGCCCAATATATCGGACGTCGCACCTGTAACAGTGTCTCGGGCACCAGTCACTGTATTTGTCTTCAATACGGCTTTTCCAGTTGGCTGCTGAAGAAAAGCCAGGTTGGACTCCTGTTTCCCCAAACCTTTGCGAGCAAAGTCATTACTTGTGGCAACCGGTGGCTCCAGAATGCCTATGAGAGGCCTTGATCCAGTCACTGTAACGTCAGTCAAGGGCTTCTCCTCCTTCTCAGTAACATCACGATCACTGCGGATGCATGGGCGACCTTCCCTCACAGAGTTGTAGACTGCACTCACCACACTGCAGGCAGAACTACCAAAGGGCTGGTGCATCACATGTTCCACCACCTTCTGGGGATCTGGGGTCCCCTCATCTGTAGGTGTATGATTAAGAGTGGCGCTTCCACCCTGTTCACACACAATTTCAGTCAGCACGCCATCATGCGTATTCTGCGGTTCATCAGCAGGTGTACAGGGGTCTGGTTTACGCCTGGTCTCCTTCCTAGGACACTTCTGGTGCCACATCACGACAGAACACACCTGGAGGTGGGCATCACCATTTTGGCACTTTCTTTTGTTCCCCGAACACGTACACATGTGAACCTCCCATTCACTTTTCTTTGCAAACACTGTATCACAGAAAGGACAGTACGAGATATCAATCTTCAACTCATGTTTCTGTAATATATGTCTCTTTAGGTCATCTTTTCTTCTATAAGACACGTGACAATTGTAGCATTTATACCAGTTATTCCGCAAACCAGTATTCACATGACGCTTCAGTTTATTGATGCTTCTTCTGGCCTTGTTCACACACGAACTCAGTACATCAATCTCCTCAGAAGCCTCAGGTGTATCAGATGTCTGGTCTCCCCCTGACATTTCCTGAACACTGATGTGAGACTCCTCCACAGGTGACTGACACAGGCTATCCTCACCTCCTGCAGGTTCTGAGCGAGTAGCTGCTTCTCTAGGGCTCTGTTCACACTCACTGTTTGTGTAACTCTGGGCTGAAGGGAAACCACTAACAATCAGGATCTCATTATCTTCACCTGCCCTTGCTATGGCGGTATCCCTATCTGAACTGCCATTAGCTACATTACACATCTCAGGCTCGCTACCTGTGTCATTACAACTCACAACCTCTAGGGGCACCTCTGAGCTAACTCTCTCAGTATCTAGGGCTGCACCTAGTTCACACTCTGCATAATTCTGAACAGACATTGTAACGCTATCAGATGTTATCGGCATTGCAGAATTGTCACATGTTACAGGTAGTGTCACATAATCACAGTTAACACTATAATCACAGGTTAGAGGCATATTATGCACAACATTACACTTTTCTGGTTTAACTTCAGAAATTAAGGCATCACAAATATTATCATCATCACATAGTCCATCAGACTTTATCAGTCTCAGTGGCAGAGTCTCCTTCTGTGGGATCAAGACCCCTTGGTCACAGTTCAGACTGCAACCTGTTGAGACTCCACCCACCATCACCTCAGGTCGCTGAGACTTCTCCAGATCGTCCTTTGGGGAGATTGGGACTGTACCCGATGTCAGAGGGGTCTCCCAGGAAAAGCAGCTATTCCCACCACTTGGAATACTTTCCCACAAGTCCCAGAAAAAAGGGAAGTTTTTCCCCAGGATGAACTCCACCTCCAGATCTGCACAAATCTCCAGCTTATGTGTCACAATCGCAATATCACTTTCAAAGTCAATCGAGACAGTCTTACCCTTCCCTGGCTGGTACTTCAGGAACAATAAGATGTCCGGATTAACTCTGGAGACATCCTGAGAACAGTCCAGTTCCACCATCAGCGGGATTCCACCCACTATCATCTCACAGGTCTTGACTGGCAACTTCTCTGGTCTCCTGACCAGAGGACAATGAGGTGCACTGACCTCACATGGCACAGCCGCACGCTGTCGCCGTTGGTTGCCCCTAGCAACCACATCTCTGCGCTGCTGCATACACGCTGCAACACGTGGCCACTTGGCCGCAGGACATTCCGCCACACACCGGTTCATCCGTAGACATCTGCAAAGCTGCTCCCGTCGGTTGCCCCCGGCAACGGCACATAGCAACCTCTCCTCAGGAACTGCAGACCGATCACAGACATCTCGAACCATCGGCTGGGATCCGCTCGCCTTGGCAGTTGGGGTCTCCATAACCCGAATGGCTTCTGGCATTCCAAGGTCCTCCCACATCATCTGCCGGCAGCGTCTCTGGAACTCATCCATCGGACCCATGGTGATTACTCCCACAGCAAACAAGCAGTCTCTGTATATCTCTCACACCAAGACAAATCTTCCCGTGACCACAGCGCCTCCAGCAGCAGGAACAACAGTCTCTCACATGAGGGCTACTGGCCCTTTAAATCTCGCTGTGTGTGCTGATTTCCATGCCATAGCATACCGCCACCATATGTAAGGGATTAGCTCCGGGGATCGTCGTCTCCTAAGCAGACGACCAGCACACACAGGGAATTCACACAATGTGAGTAAGGTTAAAACTGGCCTCAGCCAGCTTTATTTGGCAGTACACAAACTCAAAACATAAAAATAATACCTAAGCCTCTCCGGCACTAACTAAACATCGAGGTTCCCTACCTCACCAGGTGCTGGCCTACTGCCAGCCACCCCAAAAACACAGTAACAGTTCACTGCCACAGCTCCACAGGCCTTTGCCGTAGCCTGTCTCTTCCCCAGGGTGGAGCCCAGAGTGAAGTCTGCCCCATGTATTAGTGCAGCCCCTCCAGCTGAAAACTAATCAACTTAATTAGACAGACCCAACTTTTCCAGGTCTGTCTTCTACTCAGCTTTTCATAAGGCAAAATGCACATTTTATGCCCAGAAGCTTCTCTAGTGGCAGCCACCCTGCCACAATATATATATATATATATATATATATATATATATATATATATATATATATATATATATATATAATTATTCCAATAGAACTAAATTTGTTAGGATTGAGACCATATTACCAGTCTGTATAGTACCTATTGTTTTACTCATATAGCTGCTAAGGAACAATACTGTATAATCTGTGTACAAGCTGTTAGAGGAAATTAGGAAATTTTAAATCCATGTTTAATAGTAAGTGATAGATATATAGAGAGAAGTTCTTGCGCCCACAGCACTATCTTACTAGGTAAGGGGTCAGTAAATAAAGTGACGTAACTTTATTAATGTGGAACAGCGTGGATAACGTTAAAAAAAAATGGACTACTCTACTGTGTTTTTAACGCAATTCAGTCACAAGGTTGTGTGTTCAAGTCAATGAGTATTTTGGAAAATGCTGTTATGCAGGGTGAGTAAACAAGCTGGATGGACTAGAAGTAAAGACAAGGACATTGAGTCTTAAGCTGTTTGCTGTGCCTGCCTAACTGCCCAGTTCACCCCAAGAGCTAGGTGACATCTGGTTGACGATCCCTTCCTGCACCAAAGTGCAAACACAGAGAGACAGGACAATACAAAAATACAAGAGTAGTCAACAAAATATGTGTCAAAACCAAGAGGGCAGAAGAAGACTTGATAGCCAAACAGATAATCAGAAAACTTTATAAATGTTATTTATGTATTTTTGATGCACTGTTTTTTTCCTGTTTTTACTCATATTCCTATATGCTGGGGAGGGGTGGGGGCTACGGTGTTCTGGTAACCTATGTGTTTTCTACCCATATACTGTGGAAGTGTTCTAGTGATCAGTTTTCTATCATTGAGAAATGTGAGTGTAGGAGATTCTGTCCATTGCGACTTTCTCAACTGTTTGCAAACCAGCAAAACCCCCCCATGAGACACATGGTCAATGTGGAAATCAATTAAGATAACCAGGAAAGAAGTCAACCAGTGTTCAGACTAGTAAGGACGGAATGTAACAAAATCACTGATCACGTGAATCCTGTGCCGTACACCCCAGACAGAAGTTGGTGGTGAAACACGAAAAGTCACAGATGCATATTAAAAGTTATGTGGCAAATAGGTTCTTTTGAGGTCTCTGGGCCATTTTTGTATATAAAGCCAAAAAGGACAAGGACATTAATCCGATACTTATAAATGTTCATCTTACAATCCTTTTAAATATCTTAGAAGTTTTCATACACATAAAAAAAGACTAAATCCATCAATTTTAGTGTGATTATCGTATGGGTTAGTAACCTCTGAATACCATCAGCACAAGATGACTCATTAGAAATCAGATGACTCCTACTACAACCTGACTATTGAGTTAGGAAATGACCCAAAATTGCATTGTGCACAATAATTTTCTCTACCATGCTACCAGATTTTGTTTGTTGATTTCCACACAGTGGACTGTGAGATTATGATGCAAGTAAACTATTCCCCATTATCTATGGTTAGTTAATGCTTATTAACTTAAAATTCTTTAATTAGCCAGGTTTTATACTTTTTGCAAAACATATTAATCGTTGGATCGGCAATAAGAAAATTCTTAGGATTGCATAATTGGTACAATTGATTAAAAACAAGGACTTTTGACAGTTCCTGTGCTACACATCTTTTCAGTTGAGTTTTAAAAATATTTTTAAATTGTGTATTTTTTTGTAGTGGAACAACAATACACAAAGGGTTTATAAAGTGCGATGTGCTGCATTCAGCCATAAAAAGTAAAAAAGTATATTTAATTTGTTTGAAAGTTCAATCAATAATGTCCAGAAGGTCACCTCACTCCTCTATTTTTCATGTACTTTCTTTGCTTTTAACAGGTTTTTCATGTTGGGATCTATTTATGGACACATCTAAATGGAAACACTTGAAATATGTGGTATGAAACAGAAAATCATAGTGAAAACGGACCAAATTGTAGGAAACAAATACAATAGTCTGACCCAATAATAGAAACAACAGATTACAATAACCACAAAAATATGACACCCAAAAACAAGTCCTAGTGCAATTTTTTTCAAGGATAGAAATATAAGCCCTCCTCTGAAAATAAGACCTAGAGGCATCATTGCTACAGCTCCCCCCATGCCATACATTAGTATTAGTAGATCATTTACATAATCCAAGAGGTAGTGACATGGTAAAGAATTCATGGGATAAAATCACTTACTGTTGCATTGCAAATGCGCTACGAGCAGCTACCTGGAGAAGAAGGGATGGCAAAAAGGGCTCATTTAAGGTTCATGTAGTGAGAGATTGGGGCCAAATAGTCCAAAGAAATGGAGTCAGCATGATATTCAGAGTTTGGAGAGTTATAAGGATGTTAGATAAGTTGTTGATTTTGTGAAAAATAGGACATCACCTGAAAATAAGACCTAGTGTCTCTTTTGAAGCAAAAATTAAGCTTCTACTGGGAAACACAGTAGTACAAAATGATATGAATGCTTCGCCTTGTTTGTTATATTAGGAACCCTAAATTGATTGTTTACCATTTATGTTCATGGAGTTTCTTTTGAATGTAGACCGACTGATCTAGATTTTTTTTTCTTTCTTTTTTTCAAGAGTGGGAGCATTGTGGCTCATTGGGTGTACACAATGCAAATAGTACCCTTATTGTACTATTGGAGCGCTTAGTGTGTGTTTGGGGAACTCTTCAAATCCACAATTATTCACAATAGTATTTGATTTATACACACATGAGTTTGTAGTGTCGATACTTGACATCTTCACATGCATAGAATGTTCATTATTTTGCTATTCGGTATTGCACATTGTCCATGTATATAAGCAAAAGTGAAAATATATTAAGTTCTCATTGTCTCACATGTCTCGGTGTTCACTTAGAGCGGCGCATGGAGTCTGCTATGTTTCGGAGATGTAGCTCCTTCTTCAGGCATCTATGGGTGTACATCATATATGTGTATTTGAGGTGGTTTCCTCAGACTACCTAAAATATATTTGTGTGTTCATTGGCTTCTAGCTGGAAAAACTGGAGGTAGAAATAGAATTTAAAAGGGCATCAATCATATGCAATGAGTGATCTCTTTCGCAAATATTTATTGAAGGGATCAGAAGATGTTCTACTTACCCTAAATCCTATGAACAGATAATGACTGTGATCTAGGATGGTAAACTGATGCTTTCTGATTTTAGGAGCCTTTACCAGGTTGCTCAAGCAGCTTCTAGATGCTCCCAGTACACATTGATAAGCACATGATTTTGGTTTTTAGTGTTGATAGTGCTACCTAGAAGAAGTCTGCATAGGTACAGATATTTGTATAGGGGATTAGGCTGTCCAAGACCTATAGTACACAGGTCTGTTTATCTTCCTGTTTAACCTTGACTCTGCTATTTCTTATTTCTCTGGACTTGACAATGGTGGACATAACCATCCTGCATGAAAAAAAATTGGTGAAAGATAGTAAACATAGGTTGGTCACATGTTCCATAACAAAGTTACATGGAAGAGTTCCCCAAAAATGTTTATAAAATTCAGCAAGTATCTCCACCAGCCTTGATGTTCCCTTGCAAAGAGTTCTACATCTGCACCTTGATTTTCACTATATAACTGGTCATGTGATGTCATACAGGGTCATGGCTCGTTATAACACGCAGCTCTTATTACTGATTACGAGCCATGCACCTGTGTGACATCACATGACCAGGGACTGATTTTTATCCACAAGAAGTAAACAATGAAGCTTCCAGTCAATTGACAGCAAGCAGAAATCTAGGAAACAGCAACAAATTAATCCAGAATTTATAATGGAAAATTGTACAATTTTTTTTATCATAAAAACAATAACTTTTATGTGCGGAGACTGGACAACCACTTTAAGTTGACCAGACCCATTGGATGAATGTCGACCCAACTCTTCGATTTTAGTGGGAGCATTCATCCATCTATTCCTTATGGTGTATTACCTTTCCCATGTTCTCAAAGAAGATCTGCAGCCTCCAGCTATTAAGAGCATATGGTGTATGGTGTAGAGGAGAAGGGTCAGGAGTAACAGACTGAAGAGGATCTGAAGCGGTATGGCCAGCTTTACTTACTCTATTTAGAGTTAATGTGCACTGAAATGCTGGATGAATCTTAGACTTCTTGAAACCACTTAAATGAAAGCCCTTGATGGTTTTACTATTTGTATATTACTTTACTACTTCTCCTGCTTGTTATGAGCTTTCAGATGCCATCCACCAAGCCAGGAAGGAGTTAAGCAGTTAGGAGCAATCAATACATATTTTATCCATCTAATAAGAATTTCAGCTCACCCTTTCACGGATGGGAAGTCCTCGATGGCACTTCAGAACCAGCGGTATAATGAATTAATGGATTTGTATTCCATGGTAAATTTAAGTTATTATCTGGAAAGTACATGACTAATTTGAGAATACCTTCAATTAAGGGATTCTTTTGTTATGGACAGGATCTTGACATTTTCTGTATTGCAATCAGCCCGTTGCTCCCTCCCTCCGTGGGCTCCTTTTCCACAGCTATTGAGAACCAGAATTATTTCATGCAAATTTTTCACACACAATCAAAGAGCATAATCCTTTGTGATCAAACGCAACAATACAGTAAAATAAAGCATACAATTAACATTTAACATCGCTCCTACTTTCCAGAGTTAATATCAAATTTCAGAAGTAAACTTTTTTAACAATGGTGGCTTTGGTTTAATATTAGTATTATGACAGGATAATAGCTCTTCTTCCTCATCTCAGAAGGGCATAGCTTCTTGTTATATTAGAATATTAGTATAATTTTAAGATAATGGACACCACTACTTATTTCCTGACCATAGACTTTGGTAGGAGCAGCAAAAGCTGATATTTATGAGCTCTATCCTATTTTAGGGGGGAGGTCTATGTCAGCAGCTTTGTCCACATTCAAAACATATACAAGCTAATCATGCATGTGTCCAATGGGTAGGAGCCAACTGATGTCTGTCTACAGTTTACTTGCAGCTTTAAAGCATAACTAAACCTTTGAAATGAATAAATCAACTTATAATAGTAAACTTTGTAATTTACATTAAGCAAAGCAGATTCTCTGTGGCTTTTTTTTCTGCTACTTCTTTCTCCTGTAGTGAGCAGTGTATCTGAAGTCCTATACAAAACACAGAGATAAGCAAAATAGGCTAAATATTGACTCTTTCCAAAATAAGAGAATATTTCCCTTGATTATATAGCTCTTTAAGAAGATTAGACTCTCCAGAGAAAGTCTTATAAAGAGTAACATTATTAGATGCTTTATTGAGCTCCTGTCAGGTTCACAGGGGAGAACGCTGGCACTTCTGGTTCTTTTGGTGCGGCTAGCAGCGTTATCCGACCTACGGCGCATCTCCCCACAAACTCCATCTCTCGTCCACCACCACCGGTCTCTTCACTAGTCACCTGTGCCAGTGTTTGAATTCCCTTTCTTCACTTGTTCCTTGCTATAGGTTTGACTTGCTCTGTGTATTGTTGTGATCTCAGCTAGTTTTTGACATTGACCCTTTTGCTTACTGATTTTGCTCTTGACGTTCCCTCTCATTGTGACTCCGACTAGTTAACTTCTCTTTTGTGTTTTATATTTGTCAGTCTGTTCGTGTTGTTCCCTTCCCATACTTAGCTAGTGTATTCCGAGTCTTCTAGTAGTCGCCCCACGGTTTAGCCGGGGGGGGGGGGGGCTATAGGAAGGGACAGAGGCTGGGTCGGTTTCCCGACGATTTCCGTGTTGCACCGCATTTAACAGGGGTTTTTGGTGCACGCGATCAGATTATGGTGCATCGCCGCCGGCTTTTACGCAACACAAATCAGGGGGCAGGGCAGGCCTTCAAACGATCCGACAGATTCAGAGAATGTGCGGGATTTAACATTGCAAATTGTGTCTGAAGACATGCACTCACATACATCGGGAAGAAGAAGGTGAACTCCGGCGGACCTGAGCGGGAAAGTGACATATGAAGGATCTCGGGCGCACGATGTTGTTGAATTGCGTCGGGCTTCACCTTCACCGGACCGCCTGGATCGGGGATCGCGACAGGACCGGGTAAGTAAATGTGACCTTATATGTTTTGCAATAATTTTATGTTTTTCTATTATAGACACCAGGTGGCCTCACTGCAATTTTCGTGAAAAAGAAACCTGCCCCAAAACATACAACTTTTTTATGCCTCTGCACAGTTTAACCAGATCCAGGTAACCCCACCACATCCCTTCTGTCTCAATAGCATAATTTTCATAAAGTTCATTTTAAAAGGCCATGGATAACTAATATAAGAAGATTACCACGGTTTTTCATGCTTGATTTTGATCTGAGTTTTCCTTTAAATTTCTCTCTATATGAATTATGTAGAAAACATACAGTGGAAGTGCAATTGGCATGTGACGTCTGGATGGTATTTCTCATATAAATACATAACTGATGTTGCAAAAGGTTAGAATTTCCACATTTTTGAAGATGTCAATTAAAGGTACAATTTTTCATAATAAGCTTTATGTCCTGCTGTGAAATAAAAAAAATATAACCTCCAATGTCCTGGAATTATGCCATTTTAGAAATAATTTAAGATAATCCATCGTCAAAAGCACTTAGTGAAGTGACAATGTGTTTCAAAATATCCTGAGTGCCTGCAACCCAAAATATTTAACCGCAGCCATACTGATCAGGAGGTATTAAATCATGTTCTTTAGAGTAATTTCCAACACTTTATGGAAATGTCAGTGAAGGTGAATGACCAAGGAAAGGTCTTCATTAACTTGGTTCAAAATGGCTGATTATGGTTGCAACTTCCTGTCCCTAATGATAATAGGAAAAACAGCTCTGGTGCACAAACTTATGACTTAAAGTGGAATATAATAAAAAAGGAGACAGTTACTATAAGCCTACAAGTCTTATCATTAGATAGAAGAAAAACTATGAAGGGAACCTAAACCAGAAGCACATCATTAAGCAGCCGGGGTGTTATGCTCCTTGTGAGCTTATTAATTGATTTATCATGTAGCTGTTTTTTTAAAGAAAATAATCTGTCATGAGAAATTGGCTCTTCAATCCAATACCAAATAGCCATCTAGGACAATAATGTATTCACGAAGATGTCTTTATTCAAGCCAAATCATGCAAAAAAACAGTGTTTGCTGTATTCCTATGTTTGTATAAGTCTAAAGGTAGAGCTTCTCTGTCCGACCTCAGCTCTAGCTTTATAAACATCCCACAGGTCTGAAATGCCAACTCAAGGACAACAGAGGCTTTAGCTAGTGATGATATAAGACCTCTATTAAACTCGATGGTTGGACCAGTCATCATGTCCTAAACCCCCAATGGCTTCAGAAAGCAGGACATCATTGTAAATCTGTTACCATCCTGTATACTTGTAGATGATCTGGGGGCAGATTCTATGTTCCAGCTTTTGAATTCATATATTTATGAAACATTAAAGATGATTTATTCTTAAATTTGTGCCAAACTTCTAAGCCAAAACAAAACAGGGCTTACCCATTTACCAAAATTTAGATGTACTACTAAAAGATGAGTCACACACTTGGTCGGACTGTAATTGACTCCATTAGGGGACTCAAACAAAAAATTAGCCTGAAAGATGTTAAATTTGGTGGAGGGTGATGACTTCATCTGTTCCTCGCCCTCATTGCTCCGTTGGTTCGAAAGTGTCGAGTGTGACAACCTCCATTTAAACAAACCAGTGCACCTTTTTCTATGCCAAAATAGCCTTAATACAAATCCGTGCTACCTTTTTTCCCCCACTAATTCCATGTTGTAATTAGTTATGGCTATGACATTTTTTTATTTTTAGTGATAATTGTTGGTAATTAACCATTTATAAAATGACTGAATAATCTACAAGCTCCTGCTTATAAATGATGCAGTGTTACTTTGTACTTCATCAGAAATACATACTTTTTGGAAGCCAAAGCTGTAGTAATGATAGACTGTCCAAATATCACAAAGTAAGAAGCATTAAAAAAAAAAAAAGACAAATCCGAAATTGGCAGTCTTGCTGTTAACCTCTTTAAAATGCTCGGCGTGCTCCCAGCAGAGGCAGCACAAGACTTGTTGTTTTGCTTGTCAGCTAATAAAAGTAAAAAGTAGGTGGTTTCGAATGAGGAAAAGCCTAACTATTACATGAATGGTGCTGTGGAGCAAAGCAAATGAATAGAAGCAAATGGCGAGAGATGGTGAACAATTAAGGCCCCTTTTGAGCTCATTACCTTGTTTCCATGGGGAACTTTTCTACAGAGAAAGATAAAAAGCTTTATTACTTTTAATATATGACAATTTGAGGATATACCAGTATCTCTAGTGTACAGATGTGCCCCGAATGCAAAGAAGATTGTTCCATTTTTTGTAATATTATCTGCAATAACCACAGGAAAAAATACTTGAGCGGTCTATTAAAAAGGATGAAATATCTGTTAGATATTATAGAAAATCTACCAGCAAAATCCATCATGATAAACCAGGGGCACTTACTCACAGATCCAGGCACCATGACTGTGGTAATCTTCTTATATTTGTTATATTCGTTATTCATGGCAAAATCAACTTCCTTCTAAATTCACGTTTTACAATTATGCTAATGAGCTTTAGGGGCCCTGGTAGGTGATAGATCAAATATAATAATAAGATAATCACAGTCACGATGACTGGATCTATGAATAAGCGTCCCTGGTTTATCCATGCTTGATTTTGATGGTAGATTTCCTTTAAAGAGAACCTGTCGTCGGGAGTCTTTTTCTGGCTCTCTCATGTCCCCATATAGAACACTGTACACACCGCCAAAGAGTTTTATAGTAAAACTGGCTTTTTCTGAAAAAAAAGATAAGTTAGATAAAAGTTTACCTTTCTGTATGCAGAGCTGTGTCCCTAGTCCCATGGGACCAGTGTGTAGAGGTTCCCTCTGGGTTCTGAAGATCTGTGTAATCATACATTTGTGTTTGTAGTAAGCAGCTATGCATTTATTTGTAGAAATCTGCCTTTGATTTATGATGTGTGAAAAGTACTAATCCTGTCAATGATTTCAGGGTGGAAAGTTTTTAAATGTGTCAAATTTATCACAATATCATGCTGGATGGTGGACTTTGTGCATATGTAGACTACATATTAATTGCCTCATCTGGACAAATTAAAAAAAAAAATGAAATAAAATAAAACCTTGCATAGAGGGCATATTTATTCTTTGGTTTGTAGATTCTGTACGACTCTGCAACTTTATTTGGGACAAAAGTGCACCTGTATATTTTCTGTTTCATTTTGATCAAATCAAATAAAATAGCTAATACCGTCATTCATCCCAGGACCTAAGAAGGGGAAAGGGCAAGGGAAGATAAAAAAAAATTCTTCAAAAATTTATGGAACAAGATAGGACCTTTTCATTTAAAAAAAAACCTGTAATTTAGAGAACTAGAGGGGATTGTATTTCAATTTCCAGGACAATTGGAACAACATTGATTTGGATTGAATAGATTTGAACCAGATCTAAATCTTTTAAAAGATTTGGTGAAACTTCAGTCAAGCGATTCTTGGATGCTTCGCCCATGTCTAATTATGGGATTCTATAAAATGTGCCAGGATATAACCCTGTTAAAGTGTAAAGTGTTGTTCAGCACTTTTTACCAGCAAACAAATGAACTTGATCAGAAATTCCCTTTCAGGGAATGGTATAAATTAGTAATCGCTACTAATTAAATCAATGGAGAAGTTGGGGAATTCCCAGTTCCTTACAACATTTTTGCTAATCTGCCAGCAGGCTATAGGCCATGTTTGACAAATCCTTAGTCACTGCTTCATTTGTAGATTTATAGCGTTGATTGGAAAATTTGACTTCTCTTGGGTTTGCGTTTAGTTAAAAACTTGTTTCATTATAATTTACTTAATAAAATGGTTTTTATAAATTACCAAATTTTAAGCACTTGCCTAATATTTAATGCTGTATAAAATGCTGATATATACAGTAACACATAATCTATGAAAGCAAATAATCTGTGATTGCAGCTGTTAACATGTAGCATTTAACCACAGGATACTGTATGTTTTGGATCAGATTTTTATCTTGAGAATCTAGGTTCATGCACATAAAAAGGTTAAGTTGTCTTTGTTCTTGTATTTTCATCAATGTCGGTCGTTTGGATAGGGCGAAGATTACCATTTCTTAGAACTTAAAGACCTTTGTTGTCCCTGCTCAAATAACACTGCTAAATAGTGTTTAAATAATACTGTAACAAAGACACATACAGATCTTAAAGAGGACCTGTCAACCATAAAAAAGGGACTAGGAGATGCTTTCTAAAGTAAGCAGCTCCTATTGCTAACCCATTTTTTGCAGCGATAAACTGCTGGCTTTATCAGAACCCTCCAATAAAGCTAGTAGACACTGCCGCACAGTAAGATAGGAACACCGGACCGCGCTCATAGGGGTCCGGCGTATTCATGAGGGGGCGGGACTAGGAGGCAGTGACTGCTGCATGAAGCTTGGCAGTCACTGCCAGCCTATGGAGTGGGTGGGGTGGTACGGGGAAGAGCCAGTGCTTCAGACCCCCCCCTCATGTATACGCCAGACTGCTTTGAATGTGATCCGGCATTCCTATTGTACTTCGTGGCAATGTCTGCTAGCTTTATTGGAGGTAAGTAATTTTAGTAAGCCTTTTTTATGGGTGACAGGTCGCCCCACTTAATGTATAGTTTATAGTAATATTCTTCTCATATGGGAAAGTGACTCCTCATGGACCTCCTAAAACTCCTAGGCCCAGTTGCAACAGCACCCTCTGCACCCCCTTAACTTACGCCCCTAGTGGTTGCCTCATTCTGCTAAGTATACAACAGATACTGTGATAAAGGATAACCCACCTATGTCAATAAGCTATTTTTATCTTCTCAACCACACTTCTATTTGCATTACATCTAATATATAAAGTTTAGTGTATGTGTGCTGGTGTGTATGTATGTATGTCTTCCAAAGGAATCTGCACCGTTTGTTTACAATCACCAAATTTTCCAAATTACCAACTTTTGCACAGCCGCTCTCTGTGACTTAAGGAACATCATATACTAGATTTTGAATCAAAATTTTCACCCTGTGCTTTCCAAAATACACTTACTAATCACCTTGAACAGCAGGAGCCACTGTCTGTTCCCTGCTGTGGCAGTTAGAAGCTGAGCCATGATTGGTTAACATTTTGCCACAGGTCATTAATATGAGCTCTGAGCTTTGATTGGTTACTATAGGCAATGAGTATAAGACAGCTTATAGATATAGATAGAAACTGCGAGACATGCAGGGAGAGTGAGAGAGTCAGGCAGGGAGAGTGAGTAAGTGAGAGAGAGACAGGCAGAGAGAGTGAAAGACAGAGACACAGGCAGGGAGAGTGAGAGAAAGGCAGGGGGAGTGAGGGAGTGACAGAGAGATATACAGGGAGAGTGAATGAGTGAGTGACAGATAGACAGGCAGGGAGAGTGAGTGAGAGACAGACAAAGAGACAGGCAGGAAGAGTGAGTGAGAGACAGACAGAGAGAGTGAGAGACAGAGAGACAGGCAGGGGGAGTGAGTGAGAGACAGGCAGGGAGAGTGAGTGAGAGATAGTGAGACAGGCAGGGAGAATAAATGAGAGACAGGTAGAGAGATTGAGTGAGAGACAGTCAGAGAAAGTAAATGATAAACTGGAAGAAAGGGTAAGTGAGAGACAGAGAGACACACAGGTAGAGTGAGTGAGTGAGTGAGTGAGTGAGAGGAAGGCAAGGGAGAGTGAGTGACAGACACGGAGATAAAGATACATAGATACATATTACCAGCGTCGGACTGGCCCACCGGAGTACCGGAGAATCCTCCGGTGGGCCCTGACGCCTGCTGGGTCCTGGCACTCTGGTGCCGGCGCGGCCCCGGCGCTCAGGAGCCGGGCGGCCCCGGCGCTCATGAGACAGCGCGGCCCCGGCGCTCATGAGACAGCGCGGCCCCGGCGCTCAGGAGAAGGCGCGGCCCCGGCTCTCATGTGACGGCGCGGCCCCGGCGCTCAGGAGAAGGCGCGGCCCCGGCGCTCAGGAGAAGGCGTGGCCCCGGCGATCATGTGACGGCGCGGCCCAGGCGCTCCGACATCCGATGCCTGCTTCCTGCTCCTGTGACGTCACCGCATCCTCGCTGGCCCTTGAGATAACGCGTTCCCGCGGCTGCTGCACAAGGTAAGGCCCTCTGTGTGTGTACTGTCTGTACTGGGGTGGGGGGGTGAGGCTCTATTTCTATGCTGGGGTGGGGGGTGAGGTCCTATTTCTATGCTGGGGTGGGGGGGTGAGGCCCTATTTCTATGCTGGGGTGGGGGGGTGAGGCCCTATTTCTATGCTGGGGTGGGGGGGTGAGGCCCTATTTCTATGCTGGGGTGGGGGGGTGAGGCCCTATTTCTATGCTGGGGTGGGGGGGTGAGGCCCTATTTCTATGCTGGGGTGGGGGAGAGGCCCTATTTCTATGCTGGGGTGGGGGGTGAGGCCCTATTTCTATGCTAGGGTGGGGGATGAGGCCCTATTTCTATGCTGGGGTGGGGGAGAGGCCCTATTTCTATGCTGGGGTGGGGGGTGAGGCCCTATTTCTATGCTAGGGTGGGGGATGAGGCCCTATTTCTATGCTGGGGTGGGGGTGAGGCCCTATTTCTATGCTGGGGTGGGGGTGAGGCCCTATTTCTATGCTGGGGTGGGGGGTGAGGCCCAATTTCTATGCTGGGGTGGGGGGAGATGCCCTATTTCTATGCTGGGGTGGGGGGAAAGGCCCTATTTCTATGCTGGGGTGGGGGGAAAGGCCCTATTTCTATGCTGGGGTGGGGGGAGATGCCCTATTTCTATGCTGGGGTGGGGGGTGAGGCCCTATTTCTATGCTGGGGTGGGGGGTGAGGTCCTATTTCTATGCTGGGGTGGGGGGTGAGGCCCTATTTCTATGCTGGGGTGGGGGAGAGGCCCTATTTCTATGCTGGGGTGGGGGAGAGGCCCTATTTATATGCTGGGGTGGGGGGAAAGGCCCTATTTCTATGCTGGGGTGAGGGGAGATGCCCTATTTCTATGCTGGGGTGGGGGGAAAGGCCCTATTTCTATGCTGGGGTGGGGAGAGATGCCCTATTTCTATGCTGGGGTGGGGGGAAAGGCCCTATTTCTATGCTGGGGTGGGGGGAGATGCCCTATTTCTATGCTGGGGTGGGGGGTGAGGCCCTATTTCTATGCTGGGGTGGGGGGTGAGGTCCTATTTCTATGCTGGGGTGGGGGGTGAGGTCCTATTTCTATGCTGGGGTGGGGGGTGAGGTCCTATTTCTATGCTGGGGTGGGGGGTGAGGCCCTATTTCTATGCTGGGGTGGGGGGTGAGGCCCTATTTCTATGCTGGGGTGGGGGGTGAGGCCCAATTTCTATGCTGGGGTGGGGGGAGATGCCCTATTTCTATGCTGGGGTGGGGGAGATGCCCAATTTCTATGCTGGGGTGGGGGAGAGGCCCTATTTCTATGCTGGGGTGGGGGAGAGGCCCTATTTCTATGCTGGGGTGGGGGAGAGGCCCTATTTCTATGCTGGGGTGGGGGGAGGCCCTATTTCTATTCTGGGGTGGGGGGGAGGCCCTATTTCTATCCTGGGGTGGGAGGTGAGGCCCTATTTCTATGCTGGGGTGGGAGGTGAGGCCCTATTTCTATGCTGGGGTGGGGAAGAGGCCCTATTTCTATGCTGGGGTGGGGAAGAGGCCCTATTTCTATCCTGGGGTGGGGGGAGGCCCAATTTCTATCTTGGGATAGCTCTTTTACTTAAAGAGCTACACCCGCAGTACACAGCCATACATGGAGCTACAGTCGCAGTACACAGCCATACATGGAGCTACAGCCGCAGTACACAGCCACACGTGGATCTACAGCCGCAGTACACAGCCATACATGGAGCTACAGCCGCAGTACACAGCCATACATGGAGCTAAAGCCACAGTACACAGCCATACATGGAGCTACAGCCACAGTACACAGCCATACATGGAGCTAAAGTTGCAGTACACAGCCATACATGGAGCTACAGCCACAGTACACAGCCACACGTGGATCTACAGCCGCAGTACACAGCCATACATGGAGCTACAGCAGCAGCACACAGCCATACATGGAGTTACAGACACAGTACACAGCCTTACATGGAGCTACAGCAGCAGTACACAGCCATACATGGAGCTACAGCAGCAGTACACAGCCATACATGGAGCTACAGCCACAGTACACAGCCATACATGGAGCTACAGCCACAGTACACAGCCATACATGGAGCTACAGCCACAGTACACAGCCATACAGGGAGCTACAGCCGCAGTATACAGCCACACATGGAAATACAGCCACAGTACACAGCCATACATGGAGCTACAGTCGCAGTACACAGCCATACATGGAGCTACAGTCGCAGTACACAGCCATACATGGAGCTACAGCTACAGTACACAGCCATACATGGAGCTACAGCCACAGTACACAGCCATACATGGAGCTACAGCCACAGTACACAGTCATACATGGAGCTACAGTCACAGTACACAGCCATACATGGAGCTACAGCCACAGTACACAGTCATACATGGGGCTACAGCCACAGTACACAGCCATACATGGAGCTACAGCCGCAGTACACAGCCATACATGGAGCTACAGTCGCAGTACACAGCCTTACATGGAGCTACAGTCGCAGTACACAGCCATACATGGAGCTACAGCTACAGTACACAGCCATACATGGAGCTACAGCCACAGTACACAGCCATACATGGAGCTACAGCCACAGTACACAGTCATACATGGGGCTACAGCCACAGTACACAGCCATACATGGAGCTACAGCCGCAGTACACAGCCATACATGGAGCTACAGCCGCAGTACACAGCCATACATGGAGCTACAGCCGCAGTACACAGCCATACCTGGAGCTACAGTCGCAGTACACAGCCATACATGGAGCTACAGCCGCAGTACACAGCCATACATGGAGCTACAGCCACAGTACACAGCCATACATGGAGCTACAGCAGCAGCACACAGCCATACATGGAGTTACAGACACAGTACACAGCCTTACATGGAGCTACAGCCACAGTACACAGCCAAACATGGAGCTCCAGCAGCAGTACACAGCCATACATGGAGCTACAGCCACAGTACACAGCCCTACATGGAGCTACAGCCACAGTACACAGCCAAACATGGAGCTCCAGCAGCAGTACACAGCCATACATGGAGCTACAGCCACAGTACACAGCCATACATGGAGCTACAGCTGCAGTACACAGCCATACATGGAGCTACAGCAGCAGTACACAGCACAGTACCACATGAAGGGTGGGGGTGCGGGGGGGGGGGGTCTGGAGGGGGCCCCCCAAAAAATTTTCTCTGGTGGGCCCAAGGTACACCAGTCCGACACTGCATATTACTTATATTTTGTTAACTGACTCAGCACCTCATGTATATACAGTGACCCGAATTATAATACAGTATTTGTTTTTCATTTCTGTATAAATATTAGCATTTTCAAATATTTATTAATATTTATTATTATAATATTGCACTCTCTAAAACAGACAAAGTAAAAGACACCTGTATGTTCTGCTGTGTACAGTAATGTTATGTACTTTGGCTTGGAGTTTCTGTAACACAGAAAGTCTCACATGACTAGGCAACTTATTCAGCCTTTGGCAAATACCTCTACAAGGCTTTCTGAGTCGCCAAAATGCTTAAAGCACAATAATTTAAATATGGAAATAATGTTACTATGGAGACAGATTTTTGAAGCCTGTAATAAGAGTTTCAATGCAGAAGAAATAATATATTCAACAAAAATGGTTTATTTTAGGTTAGGACTGTAAAATAAGATTGTAGAACAATAAATGGGTAAACATGTAGCTGTTACAATGCATGTAGAAATTACCTGTCCACAAGTAAAATAAAATACATCCTATATTGTTCACACTGGCCTTCTCATAACACTTTGGTCTTGGTTGGTATCTAGCAGTTTGACTTTGTAAATTCTTCTATGGAAGATATTTATAATACACAGGCTGCCAGGTATGCTACCCTCACTGGTAAGAAGTTTTAACTTTAGTTACATAGCTACTTTTTATTTTCATGTTACTGCAAGCCTTATGCTTCCGACAAGCTCTGTCCTGGCCTACTTTCCAGCCCTGCACTAAATTGTATCCAACAACTGGGCAGTGGTCCCTACTCTGAATTTGTGGAGAAATCAGAAACACAAACAAAAGAGACATTATAACAAATAGCAAGGTCAGTCAATCTTAGTCCAAACAAAGACGGTAGTGAGGTACAAAATATTGTGGTATAGAATAGACAAAGGGTCAAATATACACCAAAAGCACAGAAAGAGTATACAGCACCATACTGCAGAACCTGAAAATATATGTTTCCGATCAGATATCCAAGAAGAGAACTTCGAATTGTCAAATGCAAGAATTCTAGAATCAATAAATTGTTGTTACCCATTATACCTTTCTCACGCTTATAAGTAGGATTCCAAATTATATACTATACATTGATGTGTGGTCCTGTCAAAATGACTCACTTGTAGTCATGGCAGATCATCTGCATAACAATATACAGCTTCTTAATATATTTGTGATGACTTCAAACATGACAGTGACGGATGTAATGTATACATATAAAGAAAAAAAGGAATGTAGTCAACAACAGGCATTTACAGTAGATACCTTTTTCCTTAAATTTTAATAAATATGTATTTATATATCTCAGCATCTGTATTATGTTCAAGTAATGACTTACAGTGAAGTAAAGTATAGGAATGATTTGTCAACAGCATTACCTCTCCTTTTAACCACTTGCTACCATTGCACTACCTATTCACTGCCTATTTAGAAGGTCAACTTTCTATTAGGGCCTGAATAGATAGTTCATGGGGTGGGGGTGGGGGGTAAATTCTCTCTTACCAGGGTTACTATGCATTGCTTGTAATATGCTACCAGAGGAGCAAAGCAGATGATTGACTCTTTATATGCTGTGGTTGCTCTACTACCTGACCTCCTGTACACTAAATGACTTGCCATGTAGAGGTGGATTAATCACTTACATATGCTGGCAAAGTGGGGTACTATCTATGTTGCTGGAGAACTCAGATGCAGGGTATGATTGATTGCATGTCAAAACTACTGACCAAATATAATACACAGTCTTGGCACATCTGATAAGGTCTGCTATTTATGAGTTGTACAATATTTATTCCAAAAATATGTTTTAGAAATCACTGGTTTAAATCACTGAGAGCAACCTAAACTATTAAGAAACAGTGTTATTGTGTTAAGAACCTAATAGAACCTAATTTATTAATGATAGTAGATACTTCTTATGACTTCTTCAGCAAGGGAATATGGAGGAAATGAGCTTCAAGGAATAATGCCAAAAGTATTTGGGCAAAGGTGGCAAGGAGAAAATGTCTTCCTACTAAAAAGTAACAACATGGCAGAAAAGTTTATGTAGGTTAAGTTTCCAAACAAACCACAAGACTTCTGCAACAATGGGACCAATGTATCATGTCTTGAACAGCAGCATGAACACATAAAAATGGAAAATTTATGATGCACAGAAAAACTACGGCACTATTGGAGCTCTATTACCACATAACGGAATATCAACATCTGAATAAAAAGATTCAACTTCAATTAAAGATTCAACTTCAATTGCCCAACAAAAGGTGGCCGGGAGGGGGCTGCTTAAAAAATTAAAGATGTACTTAACTCCGCCCTCCGGGTTTCCCGTGCTACTTATGCCCTGCACTGTGCGCCATGTACACAAACATGGCCGCAGAAGTAGCGCTGCATTCAGCTTCTAGCCGGACCCGACACCCATTCGTCCCCCATATACATTGTGGCTGGCCACGTCCTGCTAGAAGTTGAATCCAGCGCTGCTCCTGCGGCCATGTTTGTTTACATGGTGCATGGATGGGAGCGATAGCAGCGAGGGACACGCGGAGGGCACCAGGAGGTAAGTAGATCTTTATTTTTTTAAGCAGTTCCCTCCTGGCCACCTTTTGTTTTTTTAATAAGTCTCGGACAACCCCTTTAACAAAAAATAAATGACCCTTACTCAGATAATAGAGAGAATTTACCAATGTCCTTGCGACCGGAATGTGTTTATAAGGCTTTTTATATGCCCATCACTGTTTAAGCATTATTGTTTCTTTTATGAATTAAAGTTAATTGAAGTTGAATCTGTTTTTTCAGATGTTGATATTCTGTGAGGTGGTAATAGCGCTCCAATAGTGCCCTAGTTTTTCTGTTTTCCTACTACTACGTACGACCAGCCACTTTGAGGTTCTGTGCACCCTGGAAGCTGCAGCTACATGTGTAGATCTATCCAACTGCACTATGAGCCCCCCTTAGAAGATGATGTGCATCTAACCAAGTGGTTACCAGGTGAGGACCCTCTCATTGTTAAGGGTTTATTCTATTCTGTTACCCAATGATATCACCAGAGGTGCTGTCCTCTGTTTTTGTTTTTTCTCTGATTTTACTATTTTAAGAATTTCTGATGCACGAGATTGGAATTGGGACTTTTCGACCCTATGGGACACGTCAGGGAGTAAATTGGCCATAGGCAGTGATCTCCGTTTACATAGCCCTGTGACTGGCTCACATATGGAAGTACTGGTATATCAGCTCATGATTTAAGACATTCTCTGTTGAAACGCGTTGTCGATTTGTTGTGCCAGCATGTCTGTCAACATGCGTTTTTAGTAAATGAAGAAGATCTCTTGTACGTCCAAGCTCCAGTGCGGTTCAGAGTGATGGATTTTCTTCACTTTTATACTACAGGTATATTAGTTACCTTACCAACATTGAGAGAAAAAAGAACTGGACCGCACATTCACACATATATATTGAACTATGGCCGCTAGCAGGGCCGGTTCTAGACAAAGTGGGGCCCTGGGCAAAACTAAAAGTGGGGCCCCAAAATAAAACAATTTTATGACCAGTCACAGTCAGCAAGAGGCTCCCTTTAGTATGGTAAAACAAACTGTAATATTTTATAGGAGATAGATAGATGATAAATGATCAGATTATAGGAGATAGACAGATTGATGATAAGCATCTTCACCCGGGCATTCAACCAAGGGGTATTAACCCCTTCACCGCCCCCAGCATTTCTAGATATTTTGTCATGTTATTGACCAGACAAATTTTTACAATTTTGATGTTTAAAAATAAAATCGAAATTACAGCAAAAAGAATTAAAGTAAACCCAACAAACCACATATTTTCTTGCACCATTTTCAAAATTGCATTAAAGAGTTTATAGACATAGGCGCCTTCATGCAATTTTGATTCAAACTGAAACATTTTATAAAAAATACTTAAAATTTTACTTTGATGGCAAAAATGTGCTCTAAACAGAAAATATTTCCCTTCACATCTCCTAAATGTAATAGATGGACATGTGTAGAGTTCACAAATGTCTCATATTGATATGTTCACATAAATGAAATCCACATAATGGGGGTCATTTACTAAGGGCCCGATTCGCGTTTTCCCGACGTGTTACCTGAATATTTCGGATTTGCGCCGATTTTCCCTGAATTGCCCCGGGATTTTGGCGCACGTGATTGGATTGTGGCGCATCGGCGCTGGCATGCACGCAATGGAAATCGGGGGGCGTGGCCGAACGAAAACCCGACGGATTCGGAAAAACCATCGCATTTTTTAAAAAAATGTGTCGCGAAAATTGCACTTACCTTCACTCAGCCTGGCTCGGTGTATTCCAGTGCGTTCCGATGCTCTTTAGCGCAGCAGCGCCACCTGGTGGACGTCGGAGGAACTACCTTAATAAATCCCGGCCGGACCCAAATCCAGCGCAGAGAACACGCCGCTGGATCGCGAATGGACCGGGTAAGTAAATCTGCCCCAATATCACTAAAACTGTAATAACTAGATATCTGCTTTTCAGCTAGAAATTTTAAGACAGTCACAACCTGCAAAATATAGCAATAAAACAGAGCAAAAAGTAAAGGCACCATAAAACCAACATAATTTTGAAAGCAGACAACCAGGCGATGCATTTGGCAAGTAAAATTCAAAATTTCCTGTACAAATTCAGAATACTTATATGAAGAAAATATACTTTCCTAAAACAGTAAGATGTGAGAAGATCATACAGACCCCACATGTGGATATTCACCAAAATATGCAGCAAAGGAAACGTTAAATCCACAGGGGACACCAAACTAATTTTGCAGAAAATTTTGCAGAGAACGTCATAAAGACCGTGCATACCGAACAGTGTGTTGTTTGCCGGGTGCTCGGGTTCGGCATGTTGCGGATCGGGTTGACGGATTACTGGGAGGGGCTGGTGAGGAACCAGCGGTCATGGTCCACATTGGCACTAATGACAAAGTAAGAGGTAGGTGGAAGGTCCTTAAAAATGATTTCAGAGATTTAGGCCATAAGCTCAGGGCAAGGACCTCAAAGGTTATTTTCTCCGAAATACTGCCTGTACCACGTGCCACACCAGAAAGGCAGCGGGAGATCAAGGAGGTAAATAAGTGGCTCAAAAGTTGGTGTAGGAAGGAAGGTTTTGGGTTCATGGAGAACTGGACTGACTTTTCTGTCGGCTACAGGCTCTACAGTAGGGATGGGCTGCACCTCAATGGGGAGGGGGTCGCTGTTTTAGGGGAAAAAATGGCTAGAAGGTTGGAGGAGTGTTTAAACTAGAGACCTGGGGGGAGGGCAACTACACTTGTGCAGGGCAAATAGACAGTGTACAAAGAGAGCTGGGAAGAGTCATAGTCCATGGGGGAGGAAGGGGGGCTGGAATGAGATTGGGGAATAAGGACAAAAGGTATACGGACAGGGAAAACCATATAAAGTGTATGTACACAAATGCCAGAAGCCTCACAAACAAAATGGAAGAACTGGAACTCTTGATGTTGGAGCGGAAATATGATATAGTGGGTATCAGCGAGACATGGCTGGACAGTAGCTATGACTGGGCTGTTACTATAGATGGTTATAGTCTTTTTAGAAAGGATCGTATAAATAAAAAAGGGGGAGGGGTTTGTTTATATGTGAATTCTTGCCTCAAGCCCGTCCTGCGAGATGATATCAGTAACGCAAATGTGGAGTCCCTATGGGTGGAGATAAGGGGAGGGAAAAAGAATAATAAAATATTACTAGGGGTTTGTTATAAGGCTCCAAATATAATGGAGGCAGCAGAGGAAATGCTAATAAGTGAAATGGATGCGGCTTCAAAGCAAGGTGAAGTACTTATCATGGGAGACTTCAATTACCCAGATATCGACTGGGGGGCAGAAACCTGCAGGTCTTTCAAAGGCAGCAGGTTCTTGTCAACAACAAAAGACAATTACCTGTCGCAACTAGTCCTGGAGCCAACAAGAGGGGGGGCAGTGCTGGACCTTATCCTTACCAACAGACCTGATAGGGTATCAAAACTACAGGTTGGGGGGAACCTGGGGAATAGTGATCATAATATCATTGATTTTGTATTACGCTTTACTAAGAGCGTTAGTGAAGGGGCAACCAACACTCTAAACTTCAGGAGGGCAAATTTTCAGCAACTAAGGGAAGACCTTAAAGGCATAGACTGGGATAATGTTCTCAAAGACAAAAGCCCCCCGCAAAAATGGGACTTTTTCCTCATATATTCTGAAAAAGTCCTGTGAGAAACACATACCTTATGGGAAAAAGCATAAAAGGAACAAGAAAAACCCTATGTGGCTAACTAGTCTTGTAAGGAAAGCAATAAGCGAGAAAGATAAAGCGTTTAAGGTGCTAAAACGTGAAGGTAGCGATGAGGCATTACAGGATTATAGAGAGAAAAATAAATCCTGTAAAAAGCAGATAAAGGCCGCAAAAATAGAGACTGAGAGAAATATTGCCAGGGAGAGCAAAAATAATCCCAAATTATTTTTCAAGTATATAAATGATAAGAAACTAAAAACAGAGAGTGTGGGTCCCCTTAGAAATCTACTGAATGTCGCCTTCTCAACTGTCTTCACCCAGGAAAATCCCCTGGTGGAAGACACAATGAGGAATAATGTAAATTCTCTCTGGAATGTCAACAGTTTAACCCAGGAAGAGGTACGGCGCCGCCTCGCAACCACTAAGATAGATAAATCACCTGGGCCAGATGGCATACACCCCCGGGTTCTGCATGAATTATGTACGGTGATAGACAAACCGTTATTTTTAATATTTGAAGATTCACTGAGGACTGGTTATGTTCCACAGGACTGGCACATAGCAAATGTGGTACCAATATACAAAAAAGGATCAAATAGCGATCCTGGAAACTACAGACCCGTGAGTCTAACTGCTGTGGTAGGGAAAATATTTGAGGGGTTTATTAGAGATGCTATCCTTGAGTATCTCACTGTGCACAACCTTATAACCCAGCATCAGCATGGGTTTATGAGAGATCGGTCCTGTCAGACTAATCTGATTGGTTTCTACGAGGAGGTAAGTTCAAGACTGGATCTGGGGGACGCTATGGATGTTGTATATCTGGACTTTTCAAAGGCATTTGACACCGTGCCACATAAAAGGTTGGTATATAAAATGAGACTGCTGGGAATAGGAGAAAATCTGTGTATTTGGGTAAGTAATTGGCTTAGTGATAGAAAACAGAGGGTGGTCATTAATGGCACATTCTCAGATTGGGTTGATGTTACCAGTGGAGTGCCACAGGGGTCAGTATTGGGGCCACTTCTTTTTAATATTTTTATTAATGACCTTGTAGTGGGTTTACACAGTCAAGTTTCAATATTTGCAGATGATACTAAGCTGTGTAAAGTAATAAATACTGAGGTCGATAGTTTAGCATTACAGAGGGATTTGTGGAAGCTTGAGGGATGGGCAGAGAAATGGTTGATGAGGTTTAATGTAGATAAATGTAAAGTTATGCACTTGGGCCATGGAAACAAAAAGTATAATTATGTTCTAAACGGTCAATTACTTAGTAAAACTGAAGCTGAAAAGGACTTGGGGGTATTGGTGGATGGTAAACTTAATTTTAGTGCCCAGAGCCAGGCGGCTTCTGCTAAAGCAAATAAAATAATGGGATGTATCAAGAGAGGAATAGATTCTCATGATAAAGACATAGTTTTGCCCTTATACAAATCCCTGGTCAGACCACACATGGAATATTGTGTACAGTTTTGGGCACCAGTGTATAAAAAGGATATAGTAGAGCTGGAACGGGTGCAGAGGAGAGCAACCATTAGGGGAATGGGGGGATTAGAATACACTGACAGATTAAAAAATTTGGGATTATTCAGTTTAGAAAAAAGACGACTGAGGGGAGACCTCATTACAATGTACAAATACCTGAACGGACAGTACAAGGATCTCTCCAAAGATCTTTTTATACCTCGGCCTGTGACCAGGACAAGGGGGCATCCTCTACGCCTAGAGGAGAGGCGATTCTACCATCACCATAGACAAAGGTTCTTTACTGTAAGAGCAGTGAGACTATGGAACTCTCTGCCGCAGGAGGTTGTTATGGCGGACTCTATGTACATGTTCAAGAGAGGCCTGGATGACTTTCTGGAGAGAAAAAATATCACGGGTTATGGGGATAAAACATTTATTTAATTCTTAAAGGTTGGACTTGATGGACTTGCGTCTCCTTCCAGCCTTATATACTATGATACTATGATATACTATGAATATTGGTATAAATAATGGAGGATGGTTTGAAACAAAAACTTTACTCCGGAACATGTGTGTGTTTTAGCTTTATGGACATGTTTTGGGTCTCGGTGTTAATGTATAATAGCAACATTAGGCGAAATGTTCATCGTATCAGTCAATTTTCACAAAAAAATTGAGGCAATAAAAGATAAAGTGTGTTCTTAGATAGTTCTGCATAGAGAAGGGTTAAAAACATGAATATTAGTTGATATTATTCCTTATCAGAATGTAGTGACATATAAAGTGAATATTTCCATCATCTGTGAGATGCAGCAGCTCCTGTGTGCAGCTAATTCTCCCTGTAGCCTGATGGCTAAGAATCTGGAGGGGGCTACACTTCAGGGGGCTGTATCTCTGGCTCTGTGACACCTAGAACCTCACTTCTTTTTTCCTATGAAAGAAGAGTCTTCTCTTTTTTATGAATCTATGTGTCAGGAAAACGGAGATATTAACTGTTAAACTACCGTTGGTAGTGATTTATTTAATATATAAAAATGGAACATGATATTCTCACTTTAAAGAGATTCTCCCCTTTGCAATTGCCCACTTTGCCTACCCATAGCGCCGGCCCTGGCCGCTAGGCTATAATTACAAATCAAACTCAAGGTTCTTAGTTACATTTTGATCAAATTACATTGGCCCACTAACCACTTCACAGTGACTTAGTTTGAGTGGGTTCCTACGCTATTAGGTGCGGCATCGCATGGCATCCACCACTGCTGCAACACAGTACCGGCAGGGACCAAGACCCAGTTGCCCACCAGCACTTAATTACATTTTGATGAAAACAAACTCAAGGTTCTTAGTTTCATTTTGACTAAAAGAATGATATGACTATGATGTGTGGATGTGCAGTCCAGTTCTTTTTTCTCTCCAAATGTTGGCTTAGTTCTATTCTATCCCTTAATTTATTTCTTTTATCATGGAACCCGCAGTCATCCAATTTGACCCAGTTGTTTTAAAATCAGCCAGAAACTGCATATAGTGGCCGCCTTCTTCCTCTCAGCTAGTATCCGAGACCCCATGGAATAGTAAGCATTCAATATCTGTTCATACATGCTGCTTCTGGGGTGCAGTGCTGGTGGGGACCTGGGACACAGAGCTACGCCTACCAGTATGGGTGCTGGGGGGCAACTGGGTCTTGGTCCCTACTTGTGCTATGTTGCAGCAGCGATAGATGCCATGTGATAGCGTAGGGACCGACTAAAATGATGTCACCGTGAAGTAGTTAGTGGGCTTATACAATTTGATCAAAGTGTAACTAGAAAGCTTGACTTTGTTTTGTATATGTAGCCTAGCGGCAATAGATAATTGTATGATATGTGGATGTGCGTATCTAATGCAGTGTTATCACATTATGTATTTTTTAAAATATTGCATGAAATAAAATACAGATTTTTCTCAATACTGTGGAAAATATACTGCAGTGGCTGAAGGAGACCTTGGGTGTGATACACAACAGAAGACCCCTCATGTTCTCGACCAATTTTCAGTCATTTTCAGTCTCAATGGGAGTAATGGGCTGCTGCTGCCCTCTTGGTGATTCTTTTTGTAAAAACGCTATTGACATTGACAATTATCACCTCTCTCTAAGCTGTTAATTGGCGCTGAAGAAGCGCTGCATTGTGATGGGGGTTGCAATGCGGAGTATCAGATGTAGCTGCTGTTAGACGGCGTCTCCAGGGACACCCCTCGACTGTCGTGTGCAGGTGTTGTTTTTTTAGACTATTTATTTTCATGGTTAATATGTATTTAAATAAAAACTGTTATGCCAAAAATACATTATAAACAAACGTGCAACATATAGAGAATATTCCTGTCTGTGTATGAGTGTGTGAAGCTTTGGTAAACCACAAAAAGAGGCATATGATAAAAGCCAGGGCCGAGGTTCTGACAGTAAGTCAGTAATGAGTAATGCCACATACTGACCACAATACAGACATGAAAATGTGCCAGGAACACTTGGACAGTCTCAACTAATGAAAAAAACGAGCTGATGATTGATCCTCTTCTTTGTAGTTAACGCTGCGTAAAGCTGATAAGAACAAAACCAACAAAGAAAAGACAGACATCTTCTAGACCCGTATTCTTAGAATTAGGGACTCTAAAACTGTCATGAGCCCCTAAGTTTGATGTGAGACAAACCCAGTGATTTTGGTAGGATCAGCTGATAATCTCACTAGTATATAGGGCCTCCCAAATTGATCCCAATGGCAGACATCAGCATTGAAAAGGAGAAGGCTGTTCAACTTCAATATGCCCAAATTTTATTTTCTTAGAAGAGATGGTCTGATAGCAATATGCTCCTGACACCAAATATGTGTGGGTAAAGAGGCCAAGGGGGCATAAGGAGGAATAGCTATTGGTGCAACAATCTAAGGCTACATTCACACACATGTACTTCCCCCATACATCGCTATGGGCTCACGGCACCGTATGGGAGCGGTACAGTGCAGAACAAAAGCGGCACCGTACCGCTCCATAACCTGTAGAAAGATAGGACATGTCCTATCTTTCTACGTGATACGGCGCCATGCGCTGTATACTCCTATGGAGAGGGGCGGGGGTGAGCTGCGCTCATCCCCTGCTCCTCCCCGCAGCGCCGATGTATGCCCTCCATGTGGTACGGTACGCGAGCATACATTGTGTGCATGTAGCCTAATGTGTATGGCCAGGTAAAGAATCTGTTAAGGTGGATGATCTATGAGGAGACCCCCTTTGTAATATCCAAATTGATTTATACCAAGTGCATGTGTAGGGAATACACCAGACAAAAAAAGGTATTCCCTCTTGGTCAGGGGCAAAGGCAATTCTGCTTTATTGAAATAAGTACACAAACTCATATAGAAACAAAAGTGTTCTGTGTCTCTTCTTAATAGGAAGATCTGAAATTACAAGTCTTCAGGATGGGAACAGTCCAGTCTTATCTCAGATACAGACACCATCTTTGGGAGTAGTCTTCAGACGCAGACTCCATCTTTAGAGCAGAGTAATTTCACAGTAGTTGTAGACAGTTATCTGGTCACATGATGAAAGCTTAATACAGAGGAATGCCAAGCCTGAGGAAGGGGCAATTACTGCCTTATAATGCACTGCAACACTTCCAATAAAGTCTGATGTCTATGTCCATGATGCCCAGATATATTTAAAAGGGCAACATGGCAGAAGGGCACCCCAGGACCCAGCAGACTAGTCCTATTCTCCTTCTCAAATATGATATAAGCCTAGCACCAGCCATCACGTTCGACCAACCCTAGAACATCTTCAGAGTAGTTATGTGCTTAGTTGGCTACCCCAGGTAAGATTGCACTAATTCGAGGCACATCACATCCACATAACACCTTATATAGTAGAGGTTGCTCTCTACTGACTGTGTCTAAACATGGATGGAGGCAGTGATGGAGACAGGACCCTAAGCAGATAAAGAGAGGTAGAGACAGCCATGAGGTGTGAAGTTCCTTCTATTACCCAGAAGTTTGACAGCGGTGAAAGCGGCAGCACTGGTCACCAGATGTGAAAAATCACGCTGCACAAATAGGGCAACTCTGTTCATTCTTTCATATGGCATTGGGAGAGTTATGGATAAACCCTTTAAATGGAGAAGTGGTTGAATATATTCTAGAACACATAACAGTGCGACAGAGTTCGACTGGTGTGGAAGCATAAATGCTTGTCCACTATTTTGTTCAATTGGTTCTTATGGGACCCTTGTTATCATGCTCGAAGGGGGTGTGAGCAATTGCAATCTGATTCTCCTTCACTTGAAGGAAAATCAATGCATAGTAAAAATATGATAGGAATAATTATATACCGTATTTTCCGGGCCATTAGGAGCACCGGAATATAAGGCGCATTAGTCCGATGCGCCTTATATATGTAATAATTCCATATATAAGGCGCATCGGACTATAAGGCGCGGGGGGGGGGGGCGTGTCGGAGGTCCGGGGGCGGAGCGGAGATGCGACGGGACGCGACGCGGAGAAGAGACGCGACGCGACGCGAAGACGAGACCCGATGAGACGCGGCGACGCGGGGAAGGTGAGTGGGGAAGGTGAGGGGGAGGTGGAGGAGGGCAGCGGACCATACTTACATAGGTCCCCGCTACTGGAGACAGCAGATCTCCAGCGGGAACTGCAGACCACGCGGCAGAAGTTGTTCGTGCCGCGTGGTCTGCAGTTCCCGCTGGAGATCTGTTTTCTCCGGTCTCCGGTAGCGGGGACCTATGTAAGTATGGTCCGCTGCCCAGCGCCATACATAGGGCGCACCGGACTATAAGGCGCACTTTGGATTTCCAAGGAAATCCAAGGCTTTTAAGTGCGCCTTATAGTCCGGAAAATACGGGTATGTATATATAAATATTACATTGTAAATATATGATGTAAATTACAGTAGTTTAATACCAAATACAATCAAATGAAAAAAAAACCTCTTATCTTTGTATCTTCAAACAAAGCTTTGAGTTTTGATCCGAATAAACCTTGAAGTTCAGACACTTTTTGATTTTCTTTTCCCCGCTTTGACACAGAATCTGAATCAGACGTCTGTTTTTCTGCCAATGGTTCCCAAATCAGTACATCATTTTATAATTTTAACTTTATTATAGAAAAACAGAACGCGTTGTTCCCTTTTATTTTTGGACATTTATTATTTGGTATTAGATAGGCTTCACATCGGGGCAGATATATCAAAGTAAGACAGTGCACAGTTACACCAGAGAGTTTTATACTGCTCCAGATTCATCAAAGTGTCTATGCTGGATGATAAATTTGGCTAAGCTTTATTCCTGGTCCAGACTCTTGGCCCCTACGTAGTACATCTCAGTTCCCTGATACATGTGCAGTGGGTACAGCCAGGGCCGGTTTTAGGCAACGTGGGTCCATGGGCAAAACTAAAAGCAGGGTCCCAAAATAAAACTATTTTATGTACATTCACAGTCACTAAGAGGTTCCTTTAGCCCTGCACAATATAACACTTTGTAGTCATAAAGGGGCTAATTTACTAAGGGTTTGAATGCCGCACCTTCGTCGGGTTTCCTGAATATTTCTGTTTTGCGGTGAATTACCCGGGTTTTTGGCGCACATGAACGGATTGTGGCGCATCGCTGTTGGCATGCACGTGAGAGAAGTGGGGGGGGGGGGGGCGTGGACGTCGGAAAACCCGACGGATTCGGAAAAACCACAGAATTTAAAAAACCAATTGTGTCGCAAGATCAAGCACTCACATGCACTAGGAAGAAGAAGATGAACACTGGCGGACCTTGGCGCAGCAGCGACACCTGCAGGAACTCGGAACTTAGTGAATCGCGGCGGATCCGAATCCTCATCGGACAACGCAGAGCAGGATCGCGGGATCGCGACAGGACGGGGTAAGTAAATTTGCCCCAATATGTGACTGTAGGAGAATGCCAGAGGAAATAGACAGATGATAGGTGATGGATGATAGAAGATAAATATCAAAGATGATATAGATGATAGATAGAAAGATAGATAGATAGAAGTAAAATCCAAGTCAGCACAATCTTATGGACTCCTAATAAGGAGGGGTGCAGCGCCCACAAAGGTTCTGGCTTGATCCTCTTGTAGATAAATAAAGTAAAAAGCGGGCAGCACTCCATGGTTCAAAATTTCAAAATAAAAGGTGAACTTTATTGAACAAGTGGCGACGTTTCGGTGTGTAACACCTTCATCAAGCAACAAACAAGTGACCCACATGGGATATATATAGCAAAACATGGTAAGTGATTGGCATAAAGAGGCGTGTCTTAAAGTGCCTGTGCAATATTGCGTTATTCATCATTGTACAAATATATATAAAAAATACATTCAAAGATAAAGTGCATCAGTTTCAAGTACATGTATATAACAATGTCGTTCTCTGTACAATTATACAGTACAAAGTGTAATCATAAAGTGTGCAAGTGCAAAGACTGGCGTGTAAAGTAGGGGTTAAAATTACCCAAAAGGCTCTGGAGAGAACTTTCTTGGTGGAAGCTTCTGGTCCACAGCTGATACAATCTTAGCGTCTGTGGATCCAGCCTGCACATGTGCAGTGGAGCCGTGAGGCTGCTGAGAAGACATCTTAGAAAAGGGCAACCAAGCCCTCAATGCAGTGTGCACCGAGGCCAAGAAAATGAACAACAAATGACCTGTGACAGCAACTTAAAATGAAAAAATGAGCACATACACATTAACCTAAGTATTGGGGATAAGAGGATGGCTCTCATTACCATGGCGGCAGGATAGTAATATACACCTCTACGTAGTATACATAGATTCTAGGTGATTTGCGCCTGGTGCCCACTATGGAGATGCATCACCTAATGAGAGATCGGTAAAGCACATAAGAATGCGCGCCAGTGGGATATTAAGTGAGTATAATCACATCCCAAGGAGGTGGTAAGATGGAGCATATATCACGCTCACACCCGCCAGCGTGGGCATCCAAAAACCACTACAGCTGGCAACCTACTCAGTCCCACAAATATGTGGGTATTTTGTGGCACAATTTGGCGCTTAATCCCTACACAGCCATGGATATATTGTATAGATATATGTTATAGTTATCAACCAGCCGGCACAGGGCACAAGATGTAAAGGAGAAACCAACAAAAGAAAACATCATAATGGTTCATATAAACAATTTGAAGTAACATCCACCAAGAGATGTCATCCATCCGATTGGGCAAAGGAATTTTTTCAATATCATCTGAACATATATAGATGGTAAACAGATTAATCTGAAGAAGTAGAGATCAATATTCATGTTGTATCTCAGTCACTCGTTACATGGATATAGCATCAATCACAAATGGGTTATATACATTCCTTATAAAACATTATCCAGGTTAAACTAATGCAGCTTGGAGGGGTTTAGTCTAAGAGTCCAGTTTAGTGTCATTTATGGTCTATGAGTCCAGTTCAGTTCATTTTTTCACAGTTACCACCTCATCTGGGGGGGCTTTATAGTATTACCCCAATGTAACCATGTGCAGTTATAAAAGTCACTAATCTTTTGGACAAGGTTTCAAATCTTCGTTTGAGGTCAATATCACCTGGTTTGTTCAGGAAAGTCGCATCCCCTTGTGATCTCTGTATGATCATTTCCTGATCTTCATCCGTGTAAGTGAACACTTTCAAAAAGTCACCTGGAGTAGACTCCATATTGATGAAAATTGAAGAAAAAGAAGTGCAAAGCAACCTTGGTGCCAATGATATAGAAGAAGTAAAATCCAAGTCAGCACAATCTTATGGACTCCTAATAAGGAGGGGTGCAGCGCCCACAAAGGTTCTGGCTTGATCCTCTTGTAGATAAATAAAGTAAAAAGCGGGCAGCACTCCATGGTTCAAAATTTCTAAATAAAAGGTGAACTTTATTGAACAAGTGGCGACGTTTCGGTGTGTAACACCTTCATCAAGCAACAAACAAGTGACCCACATGGGATATATGCATTGAGGGCTTGGTTGCCCTTTTCTAAGATGTCTTCTCAGCAGCCTCAGGGCTCCACTGCACATGTGCAGGCTGGATCCACAGACGCTAAGATTGTATCAGCTGTGGACCAGAAGCTTCCACCAAGAAAGTTCTCTCCAGAGCCTTTTGGGTAATTTTAACCCCTACTTTACACGCCAGTCTTTGCACTTGCACACTTTATGATTACACTTTGTACTGTATAATTGTACAGAGAACGACATTGTTATATACATGTACTTGAAACTGATGCACTTTATCTTTGAATGTATTTTTTATATATATTTGTACAATGATGAATAACGCAATATTGCACAGGCACTTTAAGACACGCCTCTTTATGCCAATCACTTACCATGTTTTGCTATATATATCCCATGTGGGTCACTTGTTTGTTGCTTGATGAAGGTGTTACACACCGAAACGTCGCCACTTGTTCAATAAAGTTCACCTTTTATTTTGAAATTTTGAACCATGGAGTGCTGCCCGCTTTTTACTTTATTTAGATAGATAGATAGATAGATAGATAGATAGATATGAGAGATGGATACAGTAGAAGAGGGATTAAAGATTGATAGATGGATAGATAAGAGATAGATCGGTAGGCACATGGAGTACAGAGATGAGTCCAATGTGCCTTATAGGATTGTTTGTTTTTCTATAGCTACCATGGAGAGAGCTCTTACAGGGCAATTTGGGACACTAAACACCACAACGTGATGCTGCAATCACAGCTGGAATGGGGTTGTTACAAGGTTCTCTCCTTTTTCTCAAATGGTAACAATGGTCATTACGGCCATACAGTTAATTTATTTTTTAATCAACGGACTCTTCCTGGCAGAGACGCCTTTCAGCCTATGTGGATACAGGACTCGTTTAACTGTGGATAATGATACAATCTTATGGTATTTTATTAATTTCTGCAAAGTCAAAAGTTTACATAAATTAAGGTAACTATGCCTTTAAACAATTTTGGACAGCCCTTATGTTAATGCCATGTTTTTGGAAGCTTCTAGTTTATTGGCAGCATCTAAGTTAATTAGAGATACACCTGTGGATATATTTAAAGGCACACCTGAAACACACTGCTTGTTTGAGTTAGGCCCCTTCTACACTTGCAAATGTGTGATGCGATGAACTCGCATCACACTCGCAACGCATGCTGCTCAGATTGCACAGCCTGAACGCTGCACACCGGGACTGAACTGACATGCTGAGTTCAGTCCTAGTGTGCAGCGTTTGGGCCGTGCGATCCAGGCGGCTTGCGTTGAGAGTGTGATGTGAGTTCATTGCATCACACTCGCAAGTGTAGAAGGGGCCTAACATCATGGGAAAGTCTAAAGAAATCAGCCAATATATAAGGAAGTGTGTGAACTTACACAAGTCTGGTTCATCCTTGAGTGCAATTTCCAAATGCCTGCCTTGTTCATCTGTACAAACAATTATATGTAAGTAAAACAAGATGCAAATGTCCAGCCATCATAACACTCAGGAAGGAGACAGTTTCTGTGTTGAAGAGATGAACGTGCCTTGGTCTGAAATGTGCATATCAATCCAAGAACAAAAACAAAAGACCTTGTGAAGATGCTGGGTGAAGAGCTTACAACTATCTTTCCCAACCTTCCCATGTTAAGGCACTCTCTACAAAGTGTACATGTGTTCTGAGTAGAAAGAGGGGAGTAAAACTCTGCTAAAGAGCCGTAGCATTGGTTTATATCCAAAGATCAAAGGTCTCAAACAATGTGAAATCCTACTGCACAATCCTCATGCCCCTCTGACATCTGTTGATGAGCCGGTCGTGCTAAACATGTACTGATATTAGTCTAATGTGCAGACAAAATTTGCAAATCTAAATATTTATTTTTCACAACCTCTTAGGTATTTCCTACTATTCTAATTTACATCTCTTGGCACATTACATGAGAACTTTAGGGTCAACACAAAAACTTTTACATCGCTAAAGATAAGAATCTGCAAATATGGATCAAATATGGTAAGTAGTCACATTCCAAAACAGTCTAAGAAAAAAGACATAAATAATGATGAAAGTATCTGTAAGTAATAATAGACTCTGGTGGTAACAAAGGCAGGTGCGGGCCGGGTCACACACCAGGAAATTGGTAGCGGTGTATTTTTATCTGCAATTAAGAGATTAATATTCCAGGAAATAGTGTAAGCAAAGGTCAAATCCTGGAAGATCATATAAGGTAAAAGGTCATCACACAGATATCAGGGACAACCCTGGAGAGAGGTCCCAGTGGTTGCTACTGACAGATTCCAGGAGAACAGGAGAATAACTGCATAGCTTACTGCAAATATGTGTAAGTATATATATATATATATATATATATATATATATATATATATACACATTAAGGCAACTTTAGAAAGCAGGATTTTGTAGAATCCATGAACTATACATCTTATGGTAATAAATAGGAGTACTTCAAAGTACTTCATTGATAATAAATAGTAGTAGTAGTAACATCGATTATGGTTGAGTAAGCAGTGACTCCATATCTACACCATAACCAACCATCTCTTCCAATAAAAGAAAGGGTTAACCTGCAGTCCGTAAGCACATTCCTTTCATAGGAAATGGGGGAAACAGAACAATGGGCCAGGATGGATGACGCATGAAGTGAGAAAGGAAATGAATGTGAAGAAAGGGCTCGTAGACATAGAAGAAGAAGAAGAATACTACTACGAGAAGTCAGCTGGAGAATACAAGTTATCCATAAAAACAATGAATGGGTGGGAGATGCAGGATAAATGCATAGCTCATCGTATTTCTCCCCAGAAAAGTCAAGTCAGAGAAGAAGAAATTGTGGCCCCAGACGACTGTGACAAAGGAATCGCTGCTGATAAGAGATGTTTTATCAATGGACTTTACTGTAGATACAAGTTGCTCATGAATGAGAGGAAATGCTTTAAGTCAGCTTGTAGGAAGTGGAGAGCATAGTCATCCGTTTACTGTGTTTATAGCAAGGATCTGAGGCCGAGCACTGATGGAGTAGCTTTTATCACCCATAGAGTGATGCTAAAATGTGCACAACAACCTGTTATTCTCCCATTGTGTGACCTAGTTATCTAGTGCTGTCCCAGAGCGATGATCTCAAGCATTGTAAGTCGTAAGCATTGTAGGTATAAGATGTTTCTTCACCCTTGTAAGAAAGTGGGTATTATAAATGGTTAAATATAATTTAAGGGGTTCCACCACCAATTGCGAGTGTTATTGGAGTGGGTGATCCTGAATGCCAAACAGTTCCCTTTAAAGGCAATACTAACCATACATCATTACTGGCAGTCCCCGGGTTACATACAAAATAGGGTCTGTAGGTTTGTTCTTAAGTTGAATTTGTATGTAACTCGGAACTGTATATTTTATCATTGTAATCCCAGCCAGAACTTTTTTGGTCTCTGTGACAATTGGATTTTAAAAATGTTGGGTTGTCATAAGAATCAATATTAACACTAAAGCTTCATTACAGACACCTGTGATAACTGTTATAGCTGATTATTGTAGCCTAGGACTAAAGTACAATAAATTACCAATATCCAGAGGTCCGTTTGTAACTAGGGGTTGTATGTAAGTCGAGTGTTCTTAAGTAGGGGACCACCTGTACATATATGGTTACACAGAGCAAAGAGCAGCAATTTCCTACATAATTTGGTAGAACATGTAGGGAAGCTCATGACATGAGAGCTCAGTTTACTGTAAAAGATTACACACAACAATATCACACCAACCATGTTTTTATACATTGTTGTGTTGTGCTCTTACTCATTGGCGCACAAAGCGTGCGTCGCTTCGGAATTACCAAGAGTAATTTGCTAATTATGGTACTTGGTGTGTCGGAACTGAAATCTGGGCCAGGTGCGACCAGTTTCTAGTAAATTTGGCTGTCCAGGGTGTCTTTGTTGCACGATATGTCATGCAAACTTTTTAAAAAAGTGTCGCCCTTGGGGCAAAAGTGACAAAATCTTAAAAACTCTCTGACTACAGAAATTGCAATTTTTACATGCCTTAAAAAACTGGTGCATAGGGCATGGAACGTTGGCCTCATCATGGGCAACTGTAATTTTTTTTTGAAGATGGTGCCTTGTAATATAAAGCTATATAGTATAGTAGTATAGGTAAAAAGTCTATAGATTGCTTTCATTAGATGGATACTTTCCTGTCTCAACATATCCAGCACCTGAATATTCGAGCTCACACACCAGGAAAACAAAATGACTCTTTCCTTACATTTCAGAAAGTTTTCTGCACGCAGGCCTAGACCAGCAGAAGGCAGCAGAGTGAAGAACATGTCGGGGACTAAACAACGGGAGAATAAAATCAATCAGGTCCAACACACAATCCAAAAAAAGGCAAATATCTAATAAAGAGACAACCATCCGGCCTTACTTTGCCCGGCTAATAAAAATCCCAGAAGAAAAATAATACATTAAGGAGAAATACACTAATATAGTCAAATGTGACATAATAGCTAAAAGAAAAATGTAAAAAAAAATGTGTAAATTGTGCAAGAATTAGTCAAATCAATAAAAATAAATGTATAAATGAAATGATTGAAATTAATTAACTAAGCACATCTTTTCAAAGCCCTATGGGGCACATTTACTAAGGGCTTTGCGCCAGTTTTCTGTCAGACTTTGCACGTTCTTTTAGGTATAAACTGCTTTCAGAGGTATTTAAGAAGAGTCTGCACCACAATTGTGGCGCACGCAATCCTTTTGTGGCACAGTTGCACTGGTCATCATGTGACGCAAATTAGGGGCCGTTACGGTGCTCAGTCAGACCGTGCGCCAGATTTATCATGCAAAGTCTGACAAAAGTCTGTCGCACACCCCATGTTAAATGTGCACCACAAAAAAGTTGGTGAATTTTGTCGGGCCCGTGCAGGGAAGCGCCAGATTCATGATTTCTGGTGCATGATCTTCATAAATCTGGCGCACCCTGCGTTATACAAAGGCAGACCACATTTAGTGCAGTTTGCACTACTCTTAGTAAATGTGTCACTACGTTCTAATACAAGACACCTTGTATGACCCAGACAAGATAACTAGAGATGAGCGAGTATACTCGTCCGAGTATACTGCTCGGTCGAGTATTAGCATACTCGGACCGGCTCGTTACTCGGACGAGTATCTCGCCGGCTCGAGATCGAGCAGTAAATTAATAAAATAAATTGAATAAAAGTATTTTTATTGTAAAAAAAAAATATTACACATGTTTGCAGATGTTTTACTTGTAAGAACACATTGAAATAACACTATTCTTCACTTTCCAGGTGTGCGCGCGTGTCTCCCACTAGGTTCAGAGATGTTCGGAACATCTGGAATGTGAAGAATAGTGTTCTTTCAATGTGTTCTGCACTTAAATGGTCCTGAATTCACTGTTTTTAATGTTTTAATTCTATTCTTCACTTTGCAGCTGTGCGCGCGTATCTCCGAACCTATCGGGAGATACGCGCGCACACCTGCAATGTGAAGAATAGAATTAAAACATTAAAAACTGTGAATACAGGACCATTTAAGGGCAGAACACATTGAAAGAACAATATTCTTCACATTCCAGATGTTCGTGCACATCTCCTAACTTAGCGGGAGACACGCACGAACACCTGCAAAGTGAAGAATAGTGTTATTTCAATGTGTTCTTACAAGTAAAACATCTGCAAACATCTGAAAATTTTTTTTTTGCCCTGTTCTTTTACTGTTCAGTTTTATTAAAAAAATGCTCGGGTCTCCCATTGACTTCAATGGGGCTCGTTATTCGAGACGAGCACTCGAGCATCTGGAAAAGTTCGTCTCGAATAACGAGTACCCGAGCATTTTAGTGCTCGCTCATCTCTAAAGATAACCCTTCAGGTCCTTTTACATTTTTTAAAATTTCAATAATAATAATTCCTTTATTTATATAGCGCACACAGATTATGCAGCACTACACAGAGTTTGCCAAATTGGTCCCTGTCATCAATGGGGCACACAATCATATCAACCTACCAGTATGTTTTGGAGGAAACCCGTGCAAACACAGAGAAAACATACAAACTCTTTGCAGATGTTGACCATGGGACTTGAACCCAGGGCCCCAGTGCTGCAAGGCTGTAGTGGTAACCACCGTGCTGCCCTATAACAAAAAATACATTGGAGCCATTTTCTTGTGGGCTCTGTTTTTACTGTTTTCACTACGTGTTCAAAAAGCCACCTCCCCTTTATTCTATCAGTCAGTGCAATCAGGTGAATACCAAATTTATATGTTCCCTTTACGATATGTCTTAAATAGAGATGAGCGAACATACTCGTCCGAGCTTGATGCTCGTTCGAGCATTAGCGTACTCGAAACTGCTCGTTGCTCAGACGAATACTTCGCCCGCTCGAGAAAATGGCATCTCCCGCCGTTTTGCTTTTTGGCGTCCAGAAACAGAGCCAATCACAAGCCAGGAGACTCTGCACTCCACCCAGCATGACGTGGTACCCTTACACGTCGATAGCAGTGGTTGGCTGGCCAGATCAGGTGACCCTGGGATAGACTAGCCCCTGCCCGCGCTGCTCGGATCATTCTGTGTCTGGATGCCGCTAGGGAGAGAGCTGCTGCTGGTCAGGGAAAGCGTTAGGCTGTTCTATTAGAATAGTGTTAGGCAGGAGTGATTCTACAAGAACCCAACAGCCCTTCTTAGGGCTACAATAACGTTATACTTTTTTTTTTGTTTGCTTGTGGCTGGGCTTGCTGGCACTAGTAGTGCAGCTAGTACCATACTGTGAGGAATTTGCTGGGAGACCTGCGACCGTTGTGTTTAGCTCTTAGTGACACGCATATCCACCTCAAACACCGAAGTGGGACAATTTATTAGGGCTTTGATTAGAATTAGGCAGACTCTGCTGATTTATTTATTTTTTTTTACCTTTATTTCATTTTATAGCTCAAACTCATCTTGCAAAGCAGTGTGCTTTCAGTGTCGGCTACAAAATAGCCATAGGAGAACCCCAACGGCTTACTTAGGCCTACAATAGCGTTATATTTTCCTTTTTTTTGTTTGCTTGTGGCTGGCCTTGCTGGCACTAGTAGTGCAGCTAGTACCATACTGTGAGGAATTTGCTGGGAGACCTGCGACCGTTGTGTTTAGCTCCTAGTGACACGCATATCCACCTCAAACACCAAAGTGGGACAATTTATTAGGGGTTTGAGTAGAATTAGGCAGAGTCTGCTGATTTTTTTTTTTTTTTAGCTGTATTTCATTTTATAGCTCAAACTCATCTTGCAAAGCACAAAATCCAGTTGTGTGCTGTCAGTGTAGGTTAGAAACTAGCCATAGCAATAGGATAGCATCATTTTGTTAAAAAAAATAAAAAACTAAAAAAAAATAAACACTAATTTTTTTTTTTTCAAGTTTACACTTTAATTTGGAAAATGTTTAACCCGAGGGCTAGGGGTAGAGGACGAGGGCGTGGGCGTCCAACTACTGCAGGGGTCAGAGGCGCCGTGGTCCTGGGCGGGGTGAGACACCACCTGCTGATGGGGGAGCAGAGGTACACTCCCTAGGTTCATCATGTCTCAAGTTACTGGGACTCGTGGTAGAGCACTGTTGAGGCCAGAACAGTGCGAAGAGGTGATGTCGTGGATTGCGGACAATGCTTCTAGCCATTTGTCCACCAGTCAGTCTTCCACGCAGTCCACCCATGTCACCGAAATCGGAACTTCTCCAGCTCCTCCACCTCAGCCTCCTTCCCCCCAGTCTGCCCCCTCCCACCAAAATTTGGCATTTGAACCGGCATACTCTGAGGAAATGTTTTCTGGACCCTTCCCACAGTCACAAACCACTTGTCCTGCTGCTGAGCTATTTTCCGAAGCCCAGGTTTTCCACCAGTCGCAGTCTGTGGGTGATGATGACATTATTCACATAGTGGAAGAAGTGTGTAAAAAGGTGTCGGGCGATGAGGAGACACGGTTGTCAGACAGTGGGGAAGTTGTTGTCAGGGCAGGAAGTCCGAGGGGGGAGCAGACTGAGGGATCGGAGGATGATGAGGTGACAGACCCAAGCTGGGTTGATAGGCCGGGTGAACACAGTGCTTCTGAGACGGAGGCGAGTCCTATAGCAGAACAGGTTGGAAGAGGCAGTGGTGGGGCCAGACGGAGAGGCAGGGCCAGAGCTGGTGCATCAGCGCCAAATGTTGCCCGTAGTCAAGCTCCCGTGGCGAGGGCTAGATTTTCAGAAGTCTGGAGGTTCTCAATGGCACCAAGCCCGTTCACCTCCGGCCGGGCACACCACTGCTCCTTCCCCTGTGTCATCTGCTAGTCAGCCCCCTGCCCAGGACCCCGGCCCAAACACCTCCTGTGCGAAAACCCCATCTTCGCCTCCACGATCCTCCACAGCATCCACCAGCGTTCAGCTCTCCATACCCCAGACGCTGGAGCGCAAAAGGAGGTATAGCGCAACCCACCCACACGCCCAAGCCCTCAACGTCCACATCTCCAAGTTGCTTAGCCTGGAGATGCTGCCCTATAGGCTGGTAGAGACCGAGGCCTTTCGAAACCTCATGGCGGCGGCCGCTCCTCGGTATTCGGTCCCCAGCCGCCACTACTTTTCCCGATGTGCCGTCCCAGCCCTGCACAAGCACGTGTCAGAGAACATCCTCCGTGCCCTGACCAACGCCGTTTCTGACAAGGTCCACCTGACCACGGACATGTGGACGAGTGCTGCCGGGCAGGGCCACTATATATCGCTGACGGCACATTGGGTTAACTTGGTGGAGGCTGGGACTGAGTCTGACCCTGGGGCTGGTCATATACTGCCGACGCCGAGGATTGCGGGGCCCACTTCGGTCCAGGTCTCAAAGGCCTACTATGCCTCCTCCTCCTCCCACCCCTCCTCCACCTCCTCCTCTGAATTACCATCCGTGGGCATGGCGCCATCAGTCGGTAGCTCTAGGCACAGCAGCAGTGCCATCGCTAAGCGACAGCAGGCCCATGTGTTAAATCTCATAGTTCAGCGTTTCCTCAAGACATACCCCAATCTGTCTGATTTGCTCACGAAGGTGCGCCGCATCTGTGCGCATTTCAGGAAGTCCAACACAGATGCCACTCTCAGGGCAGCGCAGCGCCGCCTCCAACTGCCCGCTCACCAACTGTTGTGCGACGTGCCCACGAGGTGGAATTCAACACTAACCATGTTATCCAGAGTTTACCAGCAGCGCAAAGCGATTGTAGACTGTCAGATGTCAACTTCCACCAGAACTGGTAGTCAGGTCAGTCAGCTTCCTCAAGTCTACAATGAGGAGTGGACGTGGATGTCTGATATCTGTCAGGTGCTGAGTAACTTTGAGGAGTCAACACAGATGGTCAGTGGTGATGCCGCCATCATCAGCCTCACCATCCCGCTGCTTGGCCTGTTGAAAAACTCTCTGGTCAGCATGAAGTCAGAAGCTTTGCGCTCGTCACAGACGGGGGAAGAAGATTCCCTTGTTGATAGCCAAAGCACCCTTAGGTCTGTTTCTCAGCGCATATCGGAGGAGGTGGAGGAGGATGAGGAGGAAGAGGAGGAGAATGTTGGCGAGACAGAACAGGGGACCATTGTTCAGTCCTTCACTGTTCAGCGTGTATGGGCAGAAGAAGAGGAGTTGGAGGAGTTGGAGGAGGAGGAAATGGACAGTCAGGCCAGTGAGGGGAGTGAATTCTTGCGCGTTGGGACTCTGGCGCATATGGCAGATTTCATGCTAAGCTGCCTATCCCGTGACCCTCGCGTTCAAAGAATTTATTCCAGCACCGATTACTGGGTATTCACTCTCCTGGACCCACGGTACAAGCAAAATCTTTCCACTCTCATCCCTGGAGAGGAAAGGAGTGTGAGAATGCATGAATACCAGCAGGCCCTGGTGCACAAGCTGAAACAGTATTTCCCTTCTGACAGCGCTAGCGGCAGAGGGCGTACTTCTGCGGGACAAGTAGCGAGGGAGAGTAGGCGACCAGGCAGCTTGTCCAGCACTGGCAGGGGTACGCTTTACAAGGCCTTTGCCAGTTTTATGTCACCCCAGCAAGACACTGTCACCTGTCCCCAGTCTCGGCAGAGTAGGGCTGATCTTTACAGAAAGATGGTGAGGGAGTACGTAGCTGACCATACCATCGTCCTAAATGATCACACAGCTCCCTACAACTACTGGGTTTCAAAGCTGGACATGTGGCACGAACTGGCGCTGTACGCCTTGGAGGTTCTTGCCTGCCCTGCCGCTAGCGTGTTGTCCAAGCGGGTTTTCAGTGCAGCTGGTGGCATCATCACCGATAAGCGTACACGCCTGTCGACTGACAGCGCTGACAGGCTGACGCTTATCAAGATGAATAAAGCCTGGATTTCTCCGCATTTCCATTCTCCACCAGGTGAAAGAAGCTGAACCTGAATAATGTATGCACTCCTCCTCCTCATTGTCCTCCTTCTCCTCCTCTTTGTACACTAAAGCAGAGGAAACTGGCTATTTTTTTGCCAGGGCCAACTGGCTCTGGCTATAGTACTCTATGTATTTAATTTGTCTGGAGGGCCAACTACCCTGTCCTCTGTTTTAAACAATTTTTGGGAGTGCCACATACAGGCACTCAATCTATGTAATTTTTATGGAGGACCAGCTACCTGCTCCTCTGGTTTGAAAACTTTTTTGGACTGCCACATACAGGCACTCAATCTATGTAATTTTTCTGGAGGACCAGCTACCTGCTCCTCTGGTTTGAAAACTTTTTTGGACTGCCACATACAGGCACTATCCAAATTAAATTGTCTCCATAGTAGCCTCCACACGTCGTCTTTTTAGCTGCCTTCACACGTTGTCTCCATTGCTACCTCCACACGTCATCGCCATAGCTGCCTCCAAAAGTAGTCCATATAGCTGCCTCCATACTTGGTCCCCTTATCAAACGAGCTGTGTCAGGCAGAATTTTCGGTTGTTTTCATGGCTTCCACATCAAACTTGTTAACTTTGTCGCCACCCTGCTGTGTAATCCACAAAATATACTGGCAAACTTTTATCATTTACCAATATTATTTCAGCGCTTCTTGCGCATCTGTTTACATTCCCCTCACCCGCCATATCCTAAACTTATAAGAACGCTACTACACTTGATCTTATACAAAAGGTTCTTAGAAGTGCTGTTTGGGGAGTAGCCTAGAGACAGGGGCTTGGATTGGCGAAAGCTCGTCTGACAGCGGAGCGCCAGCTCCATCCCAAGATCCAACTAACATAGTTTTAACTGCAGCACCTTTAATCTACTACTAGTTCACTGCCTCCATACATGGTCCCCTTATCAAACGAGCTGTGTCAGGCAGAATTTTGGGTTGTTTTCATGGCTTCCTCATCAAACTTGTTAACTTTGTCGCCACCCTGCTGTGTAATCCACAAAATATACTGGCAAACTTTTATCATTTACCGATATTATTTGAGCGCTTCTTGCTCACCTCCTTTGGTTCCTCTCTGCCACCCATTGGTTTTAAGCCTGAGTCCATTTGGGGTATGTCGCCATGCCACTCTCTAGCCTGCCGCTGCTGCCGCTGCCTCTGCATGCCGTCCCCTATAGTGTCAGGGTCAATTATTGGATGTTTTAGATGCTATCTAGCCTCATTCGGTCACTCTGTCATTGCCATGCTGTTGCCCATACTCTTGGCATAATGGTGCGATTAAGCAGCCTCAGAGGCATCCATGCATGCTGCCCCTGCTGTTTCCTGTCCATTTCCGTGGTGTTTCCATCCTTTTCTGAGGTTCCCAGGTGCTTGGCCGAGCTTCCCTGTGCAGATCCTTGGTCCCCTTGAAAAATGCTCGAGTCTCCCATTGACTTCAATGGGGCTCGTTATTCGAGACGAGCACTCGAGCATCAGGAAAAGTTCGTCTCGAATAACGAGTACCCGAGCATTTTAGTGCTCGCTCATCTCTAGTCTTAAATACATGTGCAAGCACTTTGCACCTAAGAAAACTGGTGCATGACCCTTCAAAATGTGAACCATTGGGGTACATTTACTAAAAGCTGTGAGCCAGTTTTTTGCCAGACTTTGCACGTTCTTACTGCACTGAAGGGGCCGTTTCGGTGATCAGTCGGACTGTGCTCCACATTTAACATGCAAAGTCTGACAGAAGTGTATCGCATGCCCCTTGTTAAAAAAAAATGGTGCACACTGTCGGAGCAGTGCAGGGGATGCCAGATTCATGAAGAACGGGCACCACAATTCAAGATTCTGGCGCCTTCTGCATACTACACAGGCAAACTGCACATAGTACAGACTGCACTGTTTTTAGTAAATGTGGGCCAATGTCTTTAGCCTTGAGTTACAGTTATCTAGTGCTTTGTGAGGAGACCGTAAGTGTAACACACCAAGGACTTGACGCTATTTATGAGATATTTAAATCAGACTATTGCTCCGTATTTACTGAGTTTCCTCTTGCAGCCAAATATTCCATTGCTGTTCTATGGTACTGAGTGAAATCAAGCTGTATTTTCACAACTGGCCTTGAAATGTTTTTGGCTAAACTTTAACTCTGTGGGTTTGGGATTTGTGGTAATGTTAGATGGCCACACTACAGCTATGAATTCCTACCTTACCTGTGAAAGGAAATAAAACCAGAATATGCAGAAACACCATGAATCTTGTTACATTCCTGAGCAAAACAGGAAAGACTATGAAGATGTATTAAAGGGGTATTCCCACGAAGACAAGATTCTTAAACATACTCAGGGTAATAAATTATCACATTCTCTAATTAACTGGTATTAACAAAAATACAGCATTTCACAGATATAAGTCCTATCAGTCCTGGTGTTTACAATTTGGTTGCAACCTGGTTTCGACCGTGAATCTTCTGATTATGGTAAGATTTCTCATGAATAGCTTCTCTAGTTTTTACACTTCATTGCTCTCTGCCTCCTGCTCCTCCCATCTGCATTACAAGACCATCTCAGACACAGGCACTTCCTGCCAGCAAGCAGCAGTATGCAGAGAATTACTCTACGAGCTACAGACAGATAAGTTCTAGATAGGAGAGCTGACTCTACTTATTCTACTGACTCTACTCATTAGGTGAGTTAAAGCTGAGAGTGTCATAATGTTTTATATCCATCTCATAGATCTTATCATCTCTCATCTCTGATCTGTCTCATCTCTCTTTCTATGTGTCAGATTCTAGTAGAATGTTCAGAAGCTAAATGCAAGTGTATATAAACCTTGTACCCTTATAATCTAAGCACATCTCAAAGCACAGAGGGATCATGAATTGTCTTCTTAGAGAGTCTCTGCCCACACTCTGGAATCTTACACTGACATGTCTAGGGAGTGATAGGACAAAAACAGCAATAAAACTAACTTAAATTGCAAAGTATGGGGCTAAAAATGATTTTTATTTTGGAAACATCAGTAGAGACATCAGTTTATTTTATGGGAAAACCCCTTAAGCTGAAAACAACTAAACCAATGATACTCTAAATTACTGTCCATATAAACATCTATCATTCATCATTTTGTTTTGGACAGGAATCTGTCTTAATTTTTGCCCCAAGCTGCCATATAAAGCCTTTTATTTATAAAAACCAGGGCTAAAGCTAAAAGAAGAGCAGATCCTGCCAGAGTGAGCACACACCAGCATGTCAGTGTACTTGGTTTACAATCCTTCATCCTGGTGGTAGATGTCTTTAAATGGCTGGGACCTTATTAAGAGATTAAGGGCAGATGCACATGACATGAAAATTTGCCGTGTGCTGCACTAAATGCAATAGCTTTCGAAAGATCAGTGCCCATTGCTGTTACCAATCCCCCCTGGCCAATCAGAGCCATGGCTAGTAGGTAGGGGCGTCTATTTGCCGAATTGGCTGCACAGCCACCAATATATCTAGTTTGTGCGGGAGACACCTGAACTTAAAAAAGTAATTCTGCTCCTCTACCCTCTAGTCCCCTCAAACACAGATTTTTTATATAAACATCCTCTATTGTTTTGTTGTTTTCTACAAATTTGTTCATTAGGTTTTTTTACCCTAACTTACATATAACCATAATGAATAGATTTGTAGACAATGAATAAAACAAGATGAGACTAATGAAACTAATCTTTAAGAGAACTAGAGAGGTTAAATACCAATATCCAGGACAAATGGAACAACATCAGTTCATCTGAAGCAAATCCAAAATAATCTGAATTTGATTCGGTGCTGGAGATTCAGAATGATTTGTACTGAATCTACTAATCAACTAATAGATTCTCTCATCTCTAGCTGACAGAAAACAGGTTTAATAAATACCGTATATAAGCCGAGTTTTTAAGCACAAAATATGTGCTGAAAAACCCTAACTACTCGAGTCAATGAAGAAAAAATCATCTGTACTCACCTTTCCCACGCCTCCCCCCGCAGGTTATCTTCTGTCTTCAGCTCCGGGTACCCACACGCTGCACCGCACACACCATGTCATGAGCTGCTAGTTGACATCATAGTGTGTGCTCAGCCATCAAAACATACTATGATGTCAGCAAGCTGCTGACGTCATGGTGTGTTCTACGGCACTGCGCGGGGAGCCGAAGATGGAGCCACAGCTTCAGAAGACAGGAGAGGACCTGCAGGGGGCATCAGAAAGGTGAGTACAGAGTTTGTTTTTTTAAGATGGGCATAGGGGGCTGCTGGCTATATACTGGGGGGGGGGGGCAGGCACTGGCTAAATACAAGGGGAGCAGTCACAGGCTATATACAAAGGGGGAAGGCACTGGCTATATACTAGGGGGGCAGGTACTTGCTATATACTGGGGACAGGTACTGGCTATATACAAGGTCACAGGCACTGGCTAAATACAAGGTTACAGGCACTGGGTATATACAAGGAGGCAGGCACTGGCTATATACAAGGGGGCTGCTGGCTATATGCTAGGGGGCTGTTGTCTATATAATAGGGGGCTGGCTATATAGTAGGGGACAGTTGACTGGCTATATAGTAGGGGGTTGCTGGCTATATACTGGGGGACATGGGCTGCTGGCTACATACTGGGGGAAGGGGGATACTGGCTATATACTAGAGGGCAGGTGCTGGCTATATACTAGGGGACAGGAACTGGCTATATACTGGGGGGGCAGGCACTGGCTATATACAAGGGGGTAGGCACTGGCTATATACAAGGGGGTAGGCACTGGCTAAATACAAGGGGGATGATGGCTATATGCTAGGGGGCTGCTGGTTATATACTAGGGGGCTGCTGGCTATATACTAAGGGACAGTTGGCTGGCTATATATTAGGGGGCTGATGGCTATATACTGGGGTACATGGGCTGCTGGCTATATACTGGGGGCAGGGCATTACTGGCTATATACTATAGGGCAGGTGCTGACTATATACTAGGGTGCAGGAACTGGCTATATACTGGGGGGCTGCTGCCTATTTACCAGGTGGCATGTGCTTGCTTGCTATAAGCTGGGGAGGCTGTGACCAATGCATTTCCTACCCTAGGCTTATACTCCAGTCAATATGTTTTCCCAGTTTTTTATGTTAAAATTAGCTGCCTTGACTTATATTCGGATCTACTTTCAGTATAAATGAAAGGAGTTCGTGGATTTGAGGGTTGTCTTTGGTATCACAGGGCCATGTGAAACCACTTTAGGAAGCCCTCCTTGTCCACTTACTCATTCCACTATTGCATTTAGAGTAGTCACTACTTTAAGGGAGTAAAAGCTTAAAATAAATCAGGATCTGTGGAGCAGGAAAAAGCTCACCAAAACGTGAATGTTACATTAACCATTTGCGGCATCACAAAAAGGAATGCATTAGTGATTTTTTTTTTTTTTTAGAAAACTACTCTGATTTCTATTTATAAAGCTAAAACCTGCAATTAGTAGAGGGAGTTATGTGCTCCCTCCGCCACCCTGATGTGGATGTCCATTTACCAATCTTAAACTATTCTTACAGTGCACTCAATGAATTACCATAATAGCATGAAAGAAAATGTTTCAGCCAACTTACATAAAAACCTGAATGAAAGCATAGGCGTAACTGTAGGCATCGCATCCATCACAGCAATTATGGATTATACTATATGAAATCAGGTAGCAAAATGTTGTTCCAAAGGCTGCTGTCACACAAGCGCGTTTGATTCCATTTTGTAATGAAATCAAAAACGCGCTGGGCCGGCTCACGGCCAATCGCATACGCGTTTGCAAATGCATGCAATCGGCAATCAGCGCAGGATGTTTTAAAAGGGATCAAGGACTGAACCAAGTTCAAACATGGTTGGTGTTTGCCGACACCCATGATCGGTGCTTGCAACAATCATGGGTGTAACAATTTACTGGTGCTGGAAAATAAGTTAGTAGCTTTTAAATGCAGGGGAAGTGTGGGTGTCGCCATCTCAGATGGCATCATTGACACCGTCATGGGGGAGGGGTAAATACCCTGGAGTCACTGTAAGACATCTGTCATTGGATAGATCTATAATGGTCTGTTCATGAAATCACCAGCAGATCTGCCATATTCAATACAGTAGTTTTGCAGTATATGGTAAGAGCAATCAGACCCCCAAGGGCTAAGTCCCGTCACCAGTACACAGCATAGAATATGGCAATTTGTTACGCAGGAAACAAGACTTCATACAGCTCTGTACACAGAGAAATAGAAAGGTTTTGAATGCCAACAAAGGAAAATAAAGGGTTAAAGCATCAGCCTTAAGGACCTTTGATGATGTCATCATTTTACTAGAAATTGGCAGCAGATAGAAGTAACCTAGAGGTTACTTCTACTGTTTTCTCCGAAATACTGTAACATTTGAGAGCTAAACAAAATCTAAAATGAGAAACGTATCCATATTTAATTCTGCCTGTGGTTGGAGCATCATGAATTTGCTGACCTTTAACCTCCCCTTTATTAATGTCACTTTTATTAAGAATTTATTTTAGGGCTTGTCCTTGCCTAAGACTCAATCTGAATTCTGCTGGAGTAATATATTCGGTCCCATTTGTCTTTCTGCAGTACAGCTTAAAGGGTTATGTACCATCACAAATCAACATATTGAAGTAGATTGAGTCCTCCTACAAGCCTCATGCATAAACTCTATTTGTCTAGTGCATATAAGTAGCTGATTTTGTTAAAAACTTTTTTCTCTGTTATGCAAATTACCTTGAAAGGCTACTGGGGCATGCACTAGCACTGGGAGCTAAGGCTACTCCACGTACCAGTAGCTGCTGCACATCTTGTTATGCTCCTGACCCAGCTGCATTGCCGGCTTCTTTGGAGCTGTGCACATGTACGGTAGCTCCTGCTTCAATGCAGAGCGCACCTGTGTAGGAAGAGGAAGATCCACTGCGCATGCGCACAGCTCCGAGGTCGCCATTAGCGCAACTGGAAATGGGCCAAGAATGTGACAAGGACATGCAAGGAGACGGCACAGCAGAGGCTACTGGGGAGTGGAGTAGCCTTACCTACAAGTGTTAGTAAATGCCCCATTAGCCTCTCAACATAATTTGCATAACACAAAGATAACGTTTTCAATAAAATTGGCTAGTTACATGGACTAGCCAAATACAGTTTAGGGATGAGACTGTCCAGTGGAATCTACCATCAGAAATACTTCTATACGTAGATTCCTGATTTCATATCAACTAGAGCATGGTAAAAATAATTTGTTGCCATGGGTAACAAAGCACATATTTACTACTGGTCAGCTTGATAAATCTCCCCCAATATGTTTTCTTTTAACTCCTGAGGCCTTTAACATTGTGACATCCGAATGGATGCTGGCAAAATACGACAATATGTGGACACACCCTTTCAACATAATGGATAATGGCAGCTCCAAGTAATCAATTTATTCATAACTTTCTTGGTGGAATAACAGAGGAACAGCAGAGGTGTAAGACAAGATGAATCTGGTTTAATAAAACAGACTCGCAAGAAGAGATGATATGAGAAATGAATCATTGCCCTAACATACTCTCAAGATGACAAAAGTCAGTATCTGATAAAACCAAAAACCACAGGATTGTGACTGTCTCCTATTTAAGACCGACTTGCCACTCCCAGTCAAGTTTTCATTCCTTAGTCATTTCCAGGGATGGTGAAGTGGTCAGGATTTCATTACTTGAACCAAAATAATATAATAGTTCAAAGAAATAACTTTGGTTTCTTCCCAATCTAAAGACATGGAAACAATTATGAAATCATTAAAGGGAACCTACCACCACAATTCTACCTATAAAGGTAGAACGGGTGGTAGGTGGATGTATGGGACGTGAGGATAGCTCTTTTTAGAACTAATCCTCACGTCTCTGCTATCGTTATTACCCTAATATGTTAATTTTCTTAAGCAGCTACTGGAGCGTGGAGTAGCCAGACACGAGAGGAGAGGCAGCTACAACAGTCTGTGGGACAGATTTATCAAGTGTCTGAAAGTCAGAATATTTCCAGTTGCCCATGGCAACCAATCACAGCTCCCCTTTCATGAGCATTGGTAAAATGAAAGCTGAGCTGCGATTGGTTGCCATGGGCATCTGGAAATATTCTGACTTTCAGACACTTGATAAATCTGCCCCTGTTTGTCTGTGTCTCAGTCTCCTCATGCATTCTTCCTCTCCTCCATTCCATCCCCCTTTCCACATGATAAACACTGGGGAGTGGTTAAGGATGTGTGTAGAGGAGAGGGGGCCATGCCTGTTAATATCTATAGAAAACTTAATCTCTCAAAATATGACATCTCACACAGCTCCGTACACCAAAGTATGAAAAAGTTATTAGCTTCAAAAGATTGGAAAAAAAATTGGTTTTGAACGCATAGTTGTAATTATTTGAAAATGCATTTAAACACAATAAAACCTACATAAATTTGGTATCACCGTGATCGTACTGAACCAAAGAATAAAATACACATATCTTTTGGGGTGCAAAGTGAAAGTCGTAAACTGAGCCCACAAGAAAGTGACGCAAAGATGTTTTTTTCGCCAATTTTACCCCATTTGTAATTTTTTTCCACCTTCCCAGTACACCACCTAGAATAATAAATAACATCACAGAGAAATAAATGTAGAAAATAAGCCCTCACACAGCTCTGTACACCGAAAAAATTATAAAGTTATAGATTGGTGGGGAGCAAAATATTAACGAAACAACACTGTATCCTTAAAGGAAACCTTAACCCCTTAAGGACGCAGCCATTTTACAGCTTAAGGAACTTTTTTTTGAGAGCAGGAGTAGAAAAGCATCAATTCTCTACTGGATTTTTTCCTTTTTGTTTTTTGGTGTTCACCATATAGCCTAATAATCATGTTATCTTTATTCTATGGGTCGATACGATTACGGCGATACCATACATGAATATTTTTTCTTACATTTTACTAAATTTGTCAAAAAAAAAAAAACAAATGTGGGAAAAATCTATCATTTTTGCATTGCAGTCTTCCAAGTGGCATAACATTGTTACTTTTTTGGCTACGGAGCTCGATGATAGCTTGTTTTTTTGCGGGACATGTTGAACTTTGCACCAGTATCATTGTGGAATACATATGTTTTTTTGATCACTATATTTTTATATTTCACTGTATTTTTGATCACTCATTATAGCATTTTTTGTGGGATTGAATAGGTAAAAATCATAATTTATGGAGGGTTTATATCTTGATCCTGAGCTAAACTGGCATCGGCTGTGCGCCCGATACATCGGACGCAGAGTGCTAAGGGGTTAAGGATGCATTGGTAGGCGGAAGGTAAGAAGCTACTGGGGCGTGAAGCCGTGCCGTGTAGCCTCAGCTCCGGCTACTCCACCCTCCAGTAGCTTCTTTAGGAAATTTGAATATTGGGGGAATGAAAATTTATAAAAGTTATGGGCCACAAAAGAATTAGCCCTACAAAGGGCTTTACTACTATACACTACTGTAGAGGAACCTGCCACCAGATCTACCTTTATAGATCCGTGGTGGTAGGTTTCCTTAAAGGGGTTAAACATCAATTTTTCATTTAAAAAAACTCATATCTTGTTTCATAAATTTTTGGAGAATTTTTTCAATTTTTCCTCGCCCATCCCCCTGCCTATGTTGTGGGATGAATTACTACAGTAGCAAGATGCGATTTTAAAAGATTTATTTGAAACAAAGCCAAAAAGATTTCGATTTGCTTTGATATCTAAAAAATGGTTGATTCATACTGGATTAGCCAATATATTCACTCATCTATAATGTGCCCATCTTCTAACACAATATTATACAATTTTCTATTCATTTATTTACATATTTGTAAATTATTATGAATATGTTTATTTATTTGTCTCAAATCCTGATTCCATTACTGCTCAAATGGGATTCCGCAGTTGATAACACACAGCTTATGTTTTTTTGTAATGATTTTTTCATATCACTGCTATTTTTGTGCAGCAGAAGCGGCTGAGTGGTCTATTATTATAAATATCCAGATGACAATTTGTGCAAATAATAAAATAAAATAATAAATACACAGCATTCTCAGGAAAAAGTCCAGCATTTGTCACTTAGCCTGTATCCAAAAATAATTATAAATCCACATGTCACATATTATTATCCAAATTGTATTCCAGAAAACCCACATTCAGTCTTCACAGTGGAACGGATGGGTAGAAAATCTAATTCTGCTGCTCTTTGTAATTATTTTGCTAAAGAAAGTTTTACAATCCTGCAATAAGTAGTTGTGGTTACTTGAAGCTGGCAGGAATCTGAAATGTTCCCTTATTATTACAGTGTTGGTGAAATGAGAAATGACATCTGTTGCCTCCTCGGCAGATTACTCATTGGAGTCACTTACAGTGCACAGAAAGCAATTTAATAAATTAAGCATAAAATATTCCTGCTTATTATGTGTTTGCAGGGGTTTTTTAAACATATTTTGCGCCTTTAATGCACAGTGTGCAGGAAATATAGTTCATTTTTACTTTGCTTATTTCTATCATCAATTTGTTCATTTTTCCTGGAATTCCTGGGAATGGAAAAATTGCTCACTAGCGACCTTATCATGAGTAGTGATATGTACAGATTGAATCCCATACTTATTGAGCTCCTCATGGTACATCTTAAGAATAATCCTAATAGACTATAATATCCTAATAATATCCTTATTTCTTTAAAAAAATGTTGGTCTTTTGCAAATGTTCCTCTTATCTCCTGTCCTTCATATTGGAAGAACCCTCTTGTCCCTAAATTTCAGCTGGAGAAAAAGTTGTACTAAAGTGGCTTCCATATTCCATTACATAGGAGGGGTCATCAGTTTCAGGTTCATTACTCACAGCCCCCGTAGTACAACAGTCACAAGTCCATGCTGGTCTTCTATATAGTGGAAACTGCAGCTGAGGTCCTTTTAATTGAAAGGCTGCTGGAATATTATTATAATGTGTTCAACTTCATACTTTGCAGTCATACTTGACTGATAATAATGCATTATATTTTGTTGTATTAAAATAATTATAATAGAAATTAAGATCTCTGTTACCTTATGGAAAAATGTATTTGATAAGGGAAGCATCATCCCCAGTCCGTGGTGTGCGACTAAGGAGGCGCTGATTTTATCTCTGTGCCTTGCTTATTCTCTAGTGTGAACATGGCTTTTAACTGTGAGCTGCTTTAACTGATTAACACTATGGGGCAGATTTACTTACCCGGTCCATTCGCGATCCAGCGGCGCGTTCTCTGCGCTGGATTCGGGTCTGGCCAGGATTTATAAAGGTAGTTCCTCCACCGTCCACCAGGTGGCACTGCTGCACTGAAGAGCATCGGAACGCACTGGAATACACCGAGCCAGCCCGAGTGAAGGTAAGTGCAATTTTCGCGACACATTTTTCTTTTTAAATGCAGCGTTTTTTCCAAATCCGTCGGGTTTTCGTTCCGCCACGCCCCCCCCCCGATTTCCGTTGTGTGCATGCCGTCGCCGATGCACCACAATCCGATCGCGTGCGCCAAAATCCTGGGGCAATTCAGGGGAAATCGGCGCAAATTGGAAATATTCGGGTAACACGTCGGGAAAAACGTGAATCAGGCCCTTAGTAAATGACCCCCTATGTCTCTTATACACATCATTCCACTGGGGAAGCAGGTGCTCAAGGAGGGTACCACCCCAATCAATAGTAAAGACCTTTCTGAGGAAGGTCATAATTTGACCGAAACGTCAAAGAAATTATATGGATTGTTTATGATGAAATAAAACAAGAATTAAGCATGATGATTGCCAAGTTATCTCTTTACTATTAACTGATTAGCACTGCACCCATCTCTTTCCTGAAGCTTAGCTTTGGTCCTGCAGTAATTTACTTATGGTGACAAGTTTCACACTCCTCATCTGCTCTCTGAGCAGCCTGGATCTGGAGTTCTGGCCCAATAACTATTTAGGCCAGGGCTTTCATATTACATATTAGTCCTGTCTACCCTTCCCTAAATGCTGGTTTCTGGAAGCTTTCTTGCCAGTTCCTTACCTTCCTTATGATTTTTATCTTTGTTCCCTGGTATCCTGCCTTAAGCTAGTTATTCTGACTACTCTCCGGTCTAGTGTTTTTGTACTACATTGCCCTATTTGCTGTGACCCAGATTTGTCAACTTCTCTTATCCATATGTATTGTGTATAGTGTTTGTGTTCTGCACTTTGGCACAGGAAAAGAATGTTGACCAGTAGTCCCTTGACATTAGGTCTCATCAGACGGTCATATAGGGCAGATGGTAGCAGGTTTAGCACCAGGGCCCACTTGTTGTGTCATCTGTCAATTCTGAGAGTCTTTGTTACAATCTCATTGCCATTCTTCTGAATAATGATGGTAAGACAGGTAATAATCATCGACACAGTCCATGCCATATTAGCATCAACTACATTGATGGTATATGTCTGCATCATCAGTGCCCTTCTGCACAGTCGCTTAGCTTTAGCTGGAGCCTGGATAAAAAGCTGTACTATAAAGATCTGATTGATTTTCTTGAAATGGTTATTTATACCAAAGACGTATCAAACACCCACCTTCTGTATGTATGTCATAATAATATGACTTATCCCCGAAGATGAAGGCCGGCGCGATTCACGAAGTGCCCGAGTTCCTGCATCCGAGGTCTGCCGGAGTTCACCTTCTTCTTCCCGATGCTTGGAAGATGCAACACAATTCAAAATGTTAAATCCTGCGCGCAGTCCGAATCCGTCGGGTTGTCTGCCGGCCGGCCCGTGCAAGCCGGCGCTAATGCGCCAAAATCCAAATTGCATAAATGAATAGTGCATATTTTGACATACTCTATTAAAGAAATCTATTCCTGTGTCCTTCATTTTTCCCATCCTACATACAGTATAGAGATATTTACCTATCTCTATGCTGTGTACACTTCAGACTACACCTCACTACAGGAGAAAGAAGGAACAAAAAAACAGGCACAGTTTTACTTGTATATAGAAAGTTTACTATTATCGCCTGCTTTATTCATTTCTGCAATAACCAAAATTCAAGGGCTGTGGTCACAAGTTCTAGTTATATTTTGTTTTGAAACTTAATTTCACTAGAAAGGGGAGGAGCTTATGCCGATCACAACAATAAATTTATTTTCATTGCTATTTTATGACTGTAACTTTGCTACTGTTATGAATCATAATCATAGTCACAGTGATCCCCCAATAGACAGTATTTACTTTTATCCCCCCGTAGTGGCTTCCTCCAGAAGCCATTAGTCACAGTGATGCCAGTAGTCAGTAGTAACAGTGGTGCCACCAGTAGTCTCAGGCATTCCTTAATTTGCCAGTAGTCACAATGGTGCCCCCTGTAGCCAGTATTTATCACAAACCTTTATTAGCCCGACCCCTGATGAAGCCGGTTGTCCGGCGAAACATGTCGGGGGGCTAATCTTTGTCCATTTTAATTAGCAGGAGCGCCTAGGCTATTTTCAGTTTACTTAAGTTTACTCCTGAGACGATGTGGGGTAGTCTGGGGTCTGGGGGTAGTCTGGGGTCCAGTTAGTGCCTGAGATTCTATATCTACCTAAGATCAGATAGTGAGATTGGCGCAGGGTATGCTGCAATTTCTGTGAGCATATAGGTACCTAAGCTGAGTGTTATAGCTAGGTTTGGTATGTAATGGGATCATGCTTACTAAGCTTAACCCTCTAGCACCCTGATCTAAGGTATACACTCACAGTAGTGAGGCACATCTAGGAGGTACCCTCGACAGTCCTATCCCTGTCTCTATCAACAACTGGACTTTGTCTATACGACTACTTTTTTCCTACAGTTTGATCTCAGGTCCACACTGTGAAATTTGTTAGCTTTAGGCACCTGTGTTTTTAACGTTTTTTCCTCAAGTTGAGCAGTTAGTAGTGCTTCTACTGTCACTTTTTACATTCAGACAATATTAAAAGTGACGTTTTACTTTCATTGTCTGTCCGGATATGGGCATCTTTTGCGCTGCCTTAGGTGGCGGTTTGTGTTAAATATTATCCCAATATCCCTGCCGTGACAGCAGGTCCAATCTTTTTGTTTCTGAGATTTCCCTGTAGCCAGTAGACACAATAAGGTCCTCAGTAGCCAGCAGTCAAAGTGATGCCCCCAGTAGCCAGCATTCACAGGGATGTCCTAGTAGCTAAAAGTTGCAGAGATGCCCCCAGTAGTCACAGGAATGCCTCTATCTACCAGTAGTCACAGTAATACCCCCAGTAGCCAGTAGACACAATTATTCCACCATTAGCCAGCAGTCACAGTGATGCCCACAATAGCCAGTATTCACAGGGATGCCCCCAGTAGCCAGCAATCACAGTGATGCCCCCAATAGCCAGTATTCACAGGGATGCCCCGAGTAGCCAGCATTCACAGGGATGCCCCCAGTAGCCAATAGTCACAGCACCTGCCCCAGTAGCCAGCAGTCACAGGGAATCCCCCAGTAGCCATCAATCACTGTGGCTGCCCCCAATAGTCACAGGAATGCTGCCAGTAGTGACAGTGATGCCCTCATTTCCTATGGTCTTAGGCAAACCCCATGAAAGGGTTTTCGACCGCCAAAGGGTTTGCAACCAACAGGTTAAGAACCATTGATCTAGGAAGTTGAACGGCCTTGAGCAGTGGAATTAATGCAGCTGATAGAGTGGTTCATAGAGCAGCTGCCACTTCAGCCACTTACTGCTTCATTTAAAGGAGTTAGACCAGGGTGAAGAACTGTATGCAAATGATCCTCACGGACTCCAGGCACTTAATAGTGGAGGCACTATTCAGCCTGGAGCCCCCCAGGCTCATTTGCATACAATCCTTCATCCTTTAATGATCAAGTGGGCAGAGCTTCTGTGCCTGTGCTACAAACAGGTCATAATGGTGCTTTCAGGTGTGTAAAGTACCTGCTAAAATAAAAAAGGGACATAGTTGAGATTGATATTTGCAGTACCTAGGTCAGACAGATAGCAGAATTCACTTAGGATAATTTTCCTGACGGTGTAAAAATCAATAATGGCCTGTTAGTATTGCACTGGATTTCATGTTCATTTGATGAATTCTTCCAAGAAAGGTGGAATAATAGGATGAAACTATGCACCAACCTATCTGTTAAATATGCTGATTAATAGACACATAGGGGAGAATTCATCATTACAATTTATCTTTGACTTGGTATATGTTCAATTACATTTTTGTTTTATCTAAATTCATCAAGCAAGTCTATGTATTTTGTTGTATTTGTTTTTTTCTTTTTTTGTTTATTTCATAGTATTGTTTTTTTTGCACTTGTTGCAAAATGTTCTCTTTTTTTGGGCGCACATGTCCCTTGATGTCTTGATAAATTTGGTAGTGGGGCTGGTAGCATGAGTGTTTTGCTGGAATTACTATGAAGGCGGGACCTTTTAGTAATTCTGGCATGTCACATCCCGAATGTGCTGATGATTAAAGGGGTTGTCCACTTCCAGCAAATAATTGATATTATATCTGCATTGAAAAGTTATAAAATTTTCCAATAAACTTTATCGATTCCTCACAGTTTATTAGATCTCCTGTTCCACGGGATATGCCTCAATCATCTGATAGATGCATTGTTCTTTAAAATGAAGCACCCCTTCCCACAGCGCCCCATTACCAGTGAGTTGAATGTAGACAGCAGATGTCAAATTTTATAGAAACATCATAAGAACTTGGTTATTCTGTGTCTGTAACTAGTGATGAGCAGACCAGTTAAAGTTCTGGTTCAGCCTAGTTTCGCTCAGCCTGAATTTTAAGATCCTGTTCAGAATCTTGTAGCCGTACCCCAACTAGTAACACAAGTAACACTAGTAACAGTGCTGGCACAAATCTGTAACTCCGAGTGATAAGCACTTACTGAAACGGCAAACCCCAGGTTTGTACACTGTTTCCTTAACTCCTATTCACTTCTATGGGAGTTACAATAAAAGCAGAACTTCTTTGTACACTGTTTCTGTAACACCCTGGGATGTCTAAAATGAAAGAACACCATTTTAAAACAATTATTTTTATGAATATAATTATTAAAATCAGATTAGGTGTCCCTGCATCTGGTAAAATAAAAAATATTTCTCCAAAAAAGAAAAAAGATATTGGCCCAGATTATTAAAACTGTTTGTGCCAGCACAAGCATGTGGCAGTGTAAAACTAGCCTACGCATGATTGGGCCAGACTATAGGTGAACGTTCACTGGTCTTTAATAATCTGGTGCTCTAGAACATTAATAAATGTGCCCAGTTGACTGTACATCTAATAATTATACATTGGGGGGGATTTGCTAATTCTGGAGCAAGCACGACTGTCGCCATCGGAGATCAGTCTCCGGAAAGCACAGCCAGATGTTTTAAAGTTGCGCACAGCTGTAAGTAAATAATGGGTAGACGGTAATAATCAGTTGTGCACCATAAAAATGCCGACATTAATGAGATGTGCACCAAAATCTTACATGGACTGCGCCTTAATTTTGACCATTTTTTGACCATTTTTTCCCTGGTCTATTGTGCGCCAAAAATTGTGCCTAAAAATGCAGAAAAAATACACATAAATGTGACAGATAATGTGGAAAAGTTAGGCCACGCCCACTTGCGGCAAAAAAAGACGGAGGAGTCGGGATAGTCGGAAACATCAGTTCTTTCTGGCTCATTAACTCATTATCAATGATCCGCAACAATTCTGCACCCAAAAAAATGAAAGATCCTGCCATTTTTTAGGCGCAGATATGATAATACATGTCCCCCATTGATTCACTTAAATGACCACAAGGTTTTCAGTACACATATGATCTTTAAGCCACTTCACATTTCCGGATCCATACATTCTACGTTTGCTAGTCTGAACACTGGTGTATTCCTTTCCTAGCTTCCTAGATTATTGTTTTTTGTACCACACGCATCTGTCTCCTTCAAACTGTGCTCTAGTTTACTAATAGTTAATCCACTGTGGTGGGCAGAATCTCTCCCCACTGTCATTGCTGCCCCCTCTGATGTCAGAGAACTGATCCAACCATCCTCTAAATCAGCGCTCCGTCATCTCATATTTTGAAGACCTTTGCTTGCTGTAGTCTTGTACTCAGCTAGCTAGGTTTCATTCTGTCTTCTGTATTCTAGTATCTGACACTTTGGCTGATTTTTTAACTATCTGTTTGCTTGGTGATTTTGTACTGCATTGTCCTCTTGATTCTGACTTGTATTTCACAACTATCCTTTTCCGTTTGTCTTGTCTTTTCCTTGTCTTTGTGTTTGCACTTTGCCACAGGAATGGAATATCTACTAGTTGGCAATTAGGCAAAAATAGTTAGGCAGGGACAGTTTAATAATTCCTTTATTTATATAGTGCACACAGATTATGCAGTGCTGCACAGAGCTTGCCAAATCAGTCCCTGTAGTCCCTGTCCCCAATGGGGCTCACAGTCTAATCAATTTTACCATTCCATTCCCTGATTCTGCATAACAAGACATCAGTATTGTTGCATATAAGCTTCTACATCCACCACCTTCACAGTACAAGAACCAGTAAAAAAACACACACACACAAACATTATTTGAGGTGATCAAAAATTACACAAAATAGAAAAATGAAGGAATCCAATCACTTGCCTCCACTGTATAGGAAAGTGATGGAATACTGTTGGATGATGGGTATATAGAATTATCAAATAAACAAAAAACATCTGGGGGCATCCTTTATATATATATTTTAAGATATTCTCCCTTCGTCCCAATTTTTTCCAATTCTGTAAAATTTCTTGGGAACTACAAAATTTTTGCATGTAAACCAACCAATTGAAAATAATTACTTTATGGAACATTGGGATTAAAAGCACTTGTCATAGCAAAGGATTACGTACCAAATAAAACATGGGGAAGCTGCATTTACTAAAGCTCTCACAGCATGATGGTCATTGAGCTTACCATTTACACTACTTACCCAGCCAGCAAACACTTTATACATTCATTTAAATGCCAGTAAACACAGCTAGATAAGTTAAGTGACAAGGGAAGGCTACATACTGTGCATCGCTAGCGTACAGTACTGCCAAAATGACTCAGAAACTAATGTATGTTCTGCTGTGTGCTATATTCATTGATAATCTGTAGTCATTACCCTTCCTAAATGCAATTAATTACAGCTATTCAGCTCCAGGAATATAGGCTGCCTGGGAGAGCAAATGCAATGTTACACGCAACAAATTATGCAGCGATTTTTGGTTATTTAGTTTATACTGTTTGCTTTTATACCTATAATATTGTAGATTTAATGTTTTTTCTACATTAAGTTTAACACTCTATGAAAGGGAAACATATATTTCACTATGCAGAACTGTATTTAGATGGATTTAAGTGAATTAACCAAAAAGATATTGGTGCATTGATGACTGAACTATAGAAAAGTTATTACTAATGTGGAATGAGACCAGTGCGGAGTCGTGCTACTTGTACTACTAATGAAGAATGAACTGCGCTCTTAGGGAATAAGGACCAAAGTGAAGGGTTTTCATGATCTACATAATTGCTACAAAGCTATATGTTTTGAAAGTCGATTTACAACCAATTTGACTGATCTAAAACCAAGATCCTTTTGGTGGAAATAGAGTTGTCTATAGTTGCAGAAATTTGAAGTCAGAAGATATGCAAATTAGAAATTTGGCAAATACTACATGCCTTTTACCACCTGAGTTCTTCCTTCACTTTTTTGGGATCCCACTTTCCTTTCCATTTCCAATCCACCCAACGATGATAAATCTTTGGTATGTGTGCAGTGCTCTCCTCATAGAGAATGGCCTATATTTATTATGGTTTCTCTGCCAAATTGAGGCTTATTTACAAGGGTCTGCAGACGCACTTTTGTCGGATCAGGTATTTAACTGGGGATTGTGTCGCACTCAATTGGATTTTGGAGCAGCTGAATGATTCGGACTGAGTGAGGGATTTAACATTCAAATTGTATCGCAAGATCAAGCACTTACATGCACCAGGAAGAAAAAGGTGAACTCTGTTGGACCTGAGCGGGGAAGCGACATATGCATCATATCAGGCGCACTATCTTAGTGAATCACGGCACAGTGCATGATCGTCGGACAATGAATTTTTTGTGAACTTCTCCGGACAGGTAAGTAATTGTGTCATGTGACAGAAATCGGGGGGGGGGAGGGGGAAGGCCGTCGGACGATCCAACAAATTCGGACAAACCGTGGGATTCGCAAGCTCAAGCACTTACATGCACCGGGAAGAAGAAGGTGAACTCCGGCGGACCTCAGCGGGGAAAGTGACAGATGCAGGATATCGCTCGTAGTGAATCACGGCAGTTGTGCATTGGAGTTGGGGATTGCACCTCGGGGATCGAGCAGGGACGGGTAAGTAAATCTACCCCAGTATTAGGCAAGGGCTGGACATTGAGAGCACAATGCAAGTGAAGTTTCCTGGAACTGAAGTATGATGGACAGGGAGGTGCAGGAAAGGAGGGATGGGTGGCCCATTGTGTTGTTAGCAAATAAAAGTACAGTGGTTCCAAAGAAGTGAGAGAAGAACAGAACGTCAAATATTGACCTGGACATTTAGGCATCAATGACCCTCAGTCACGAAGGAGTTAAGCATATTTGTTGATATTAATGAGGCAGTTAGGCTATTGTGTCACAGAAGTTTCCTCGAGGTGATCGCTGTGGTATAATGGTCATAGACATGGATTTGAGTGTCTCATTATGAAAGTGACCTTCATACAGTGTACTGTCTCCATAAAAGAGATTTTAAAAATATACAGGCGGTCCCCTACTCAAGAACACCCGACTTACATACGACCCCAGTTACAAATGGACCTCTGGATGTTAGTAATTTACCGTACTTCTGCCTAAGGCTACAATAAACAGATATAACAGTTATCACAGGTGTCTGCAATGAAGCTTTGTTGTTAATCCTGGTTCTCATGACAATCCAACATTTTTAAAATCCAATTGTCACAGAGATCAAAAAAATTTGGATGGAGCTACAATTATAAAATAAACAGTTTCGACTTATTTAAAAAATTGAACTTAAGAACAAACCTATAGAACCTATTCTGTAAGTAACCCGGGGACTGACTGTACTGGATAGTGCAAAATACAATAATCCTAAATCAATTGATATAAACAATACTTAAAAAAGGTTAATAATAGAAAATGAAAAACTGATGAAGAAAATCGGAGAAGAAATATGCAAAGGGACTAAATGAAATTAAGAGAAATGAAATTAAATTAAAAGTGCTCCAAATTGTAAATTTTCTTGGGAGTCCAAAAGAAGAAGTATCAGCCTGAATGAAATATGATTTTCTGCTCTGGCACAATGCATATACCTGTTTATATACTTAATTTACTTTAATTAAAAGGTTAATCTGCTATAGAAATTGCTTTTCTCTGAAGCCACCTGAAATCAATTTAAACTCAATTACAAGTGGTTAGCCTTTGTTTATAGCGCCTAAGATTAGAGAATCCATCAGCGCTATCGGCACCCGGCTCTGCCTGCCATGATCACAGGAGACTCACAATCCTTGAGTGCTCTCTAATAGGCAGAGCGAAACCATTAGAAAATATAATCAGTCATATTTGACAATTTTGACCTTGGCACTTAGATATCGAGGGTCTAATCATTTCTGTCTCCCGTGCGCTACTATAATCTGCAATGGCGGTTTCATTTGATGGCGGGAAGGAGGTTATTCCATACGTGATGATGGAGTAGTAAATTACAGAGAAAATCTCCAGATGATGTAAACTGACGATTGTATACTGTGTAAATGTGCATTGCTGCTGACAAGGGCTTTGAAATGCAAAGCTATTAAATTCTTCCCAATCTTTCGAATGTCGAAGATTTTAGGAAATTTAAAAAAAAAAATGGGAAAAGCCATGAAAGAAATAAGAGCATTTTTCTATGGCGCCGGCTAATAAACCGCACTTTATGTACGACTTTTCAAGTACGACTGGCAGGAGGGAAGATAAAAGTTCTTCCAGGAGCAAAGGCCCCGCTTTATGGTCAAGGGGTCTTTATCTGTCATAAACAGCACAAGTTAAATGGAGGCAACGATAACACTTTAAATACGTCTGAATACCGCCGGGCCGCCGCATTTCTTCCATTTGAAGGAAGTTTTTGAAATATAAAATGCTTCGCAGCGCTGTGATCTCTTGAAAAACATGAAGGGGAAAAAAAATAGCTTTTATGATCGAATATAAATGAGCATCCACTTGCTAGGAGACAAATTACAGCATGACCCTAATGTACGAAATACTGAGTGTGTGTGGTGTGGGATTGATTTTAAAGTGACACGCACATGATAACATTAATAAGCCATTAGTAAGCGCTCATAGAAAGCGTAAAGAATTTGCATCTGGAAGAGGGTTATGATTCATCATGAGTAATTTTAAGCTGTAGCGTAGAAGAAACGAAAATAGCGCTTTCAGTGATGGACTAGTCAGGTATTTGAAGAACTTTAAAGGAACACTTCATTCTTTTAACATGCACCTATTTAGACCCTATACCCCAATATAGTTATATATCTATCAGGGGCTTTGCTAGGATCCTAGAAGACCCCTACATATGGCGTACAAACATGTCTTCACACGGAAATAGTAATCATCATATACAGCTACAGAAAACACAGTAGATATTCCTAACTATTACATCCAGTGACTGCAGGTGACGTATCCTCAGATGGTAGCTGTCAATTCTTCTCCATTAGTTTCAGCATTGCCATGTCTCTCCTCGCCCAGGCACCTGTTGTCCTGTTCACTACAAACATATCCTACTTCTACAACCCATAATACTGTGCCATCAAATACTGTAAGATTGCTATAAAGAAAGCCTCCCCTGAAAATACTAGTACTACAGGCAGTCCCCCGGTTATGTACAAGATAGGTTCAATAGGTTTGTTCTTAAAGGGAACCTGTCACCAGGAGACCCATTTTTAGCACTCCCCCAGTCCCCACAGAGGATAGTACATACACTGCCAAAGTGTTTTTGTATAAAAAATAGGTTTTACAGAAAAAAAGATATGTTATATTGTACCTTTCATTAGCATCTGCTGTGTGACTAGGCAGTTGCCCCCTGGGAGTGGCTGGAAAGGAGCAGTTTCCCCCCCACCCCACCCTTGGGAAACAGCTTCTCCATTTCCTTTTCAAATATATGAAAACACCCATCACTTGGCTTAGCGACGCCCCCAGCTCCTCTACAGCCAATCCTGAGTGAGGGGAGTTATTCATATATTTGAAAAGGAGGACACATGGTGAAGCTGTTTCCCAAGGGTAGGGGGGAAACTGCTCATTTCCAGCCAACTGCCTAGTCACACAGTAGATGGTAATGAAGGGTACAATATAACATATCTTTTTTTCTGTAAAACCTATTTTTTATACAAATACACTTTGGCAGCATATTTACTATGCTCTGTGGGGACTGGGGGAGTGCTAAAAATGGGTCTCCTGGTGACAGGTTCCATTTAAGTTGAATTTGTATGTAACTCCGAACTTATATAATTGTAGCTCCACACAAATTTTTTTGGGTCTCTGTGATAATTGCATTTTAAAAATGTTGGGTTGTCATCAGAACCAGGATTAACAATAAAGCTTCATTGCAGACACCTGTGATAACGGTTACAGCTGTTTATTGTAGCCTAAGGCTAAAGTAAATAATTACCAATTATCAGAGGTTTGTTTGTAACTAGGGTTTGTCTGTAAGTCAGGTGTTCAAGTAGGGGAACGCCTGTATACACTAAGGGCCCGATTCACGTTTTCCTGACGTGTTACCCGAATATTTCCGATTTGCGCCGACTTCCCCTGAATTGCCCCGGGATTTTGGTGCACGCTATCGGATTGTGGCACATCGACGCCGGCATGCACGTGACGGAAATTGGGGGCGTGGCCGAACGCAAACCCGACGGATTCGGAAAAACCGCTGCATTTAAAAAAAAAATAAAGTGTTGCGGAGCTTGCACTTACCTTCACTAGGAATAGGCCGGTGAATGTGAGTGCGTTACGATGCTCTTCAGCGCAGCAGCGCCACCTGAGGGACGTTGGAGGAACTGCCTTAATGAATCCCAGCCGGACCCGAATCCACCGCAGAGAATGCGCCGCTGGATCGCGAATAGACCGGGTAAGTAAATCTGCCCCATAGTGTGCCCTAGTGTAACATGCTTTAACAGGGCCAGCACCAATATAATATAACCTATAAGTGGGCTTTATATAATATAACCATGATGAGACTGTAAATAATATACCCTATAAGGGATCTGGATATAATATAACCCATGAGAGGGCTGTATATAATATAACTCATGAGAGGGCTGTATATAATATAACTCATGAGAGGGCTGTATATAATATAACCCATGAGAGGGCTGTATATAATATAACCCATGAGGGGGCTGTATATAATATAGCCCATGAGGGGGCTGTAAACTTCTACATTTTTAATGCCGCCACACGATTTCACTCTGTCGCCCAGGACCTGGACATCACACTGTAAAATTTCCTTATTGTGATCTATATGCTGTATAATTCCCCCTGAACACATCACCTATTGTAACATCTAAAAATGCCCCTCATTTTGGTCACCACACTGTATATTTGCACCACTCTTAATAGTTCCCCCATCTCTTTTGACCCATCAAAGTTAATTTGTGTCCACATAATGTGTTTGCATTGCGTTTTGAATGGAATGCGGTTTTTAAGTAGCAATGTGTGTTTTGACTATTTTCTGGCCCAAGGGGGTGTAAAATAAGAAATTTTGCTTTTCTCTATCTCTACCTCTGGTCCATCTTAGAAAAGCTTAGAACAGAGGTAAACATAATCTTTTTCTCCTCTGCCCAGTATTAATAACTTCGTGGACTTCGTCACAAAAGATCTTCACACAGAAAACAAAAACTTTCAATTTCATGATAAGATGGGCTCCTGTCAATATTAATATAGAAAATTACAGTTCAGACGCCTACTTATGTTTCAAGAAGGCAAAGAGAGCGGGGAGTCATTCTTCCAGCAGAAAAAATGGCACAACTCTTGCCACCCATGTGATGCTGTGCTGAGGCATTATTTGATCGACAGATAGCACAGAGAAAAGAATGCTATGTACCAAAATTGTATCTAATCAGAGCAGACAGGAAGCTGAACAGCACAGAAATGAGTTTTTCTACGCGTACACTTATGCTACACTTACATTGTGTACATTGCAATCTGTACTTGGGTGCTAGAATTGAAATTCATTTACCAGGAGTGCTTCTTTAACCTTTTAAAATACATTGTATAAATTAACAAGAAATTTGTATACATGAGGAATAGCACAAGGAAAGGAACATTGATGTCTACCTACCACCCAGAGTGGGCAAGACAAATAGGCAGGGACAGCTGAGAATGTAGTTTTGTCTAAGAGCCCACTGTCTCTGTCTGCGTCTCCAGTCCCTTCCCAGACCCTACATGGAGCATTATAAGAAGAGAAATAAATATTTATCTCTTTTAATTTTATAACCTGCTACTTTTTATTTCTGTAATATCTTCGAAAACATTAGTGAATTTAAATTAGACTAGTAATACCTAGTGTGGAAACACGTAAATGTCTAGCTCACTCATCCCTGGCTTTATCAATTATTTCCTATACAGATACAAGCCTAAAACATGCTGGAGATCATATAATTGGTGTAAAGAAAAGACACTACGGGGCAGATTTACTTACCCGGCCCGTTCGCGATCCAGCGGCGCGTTCTCTGCACAGGATTCGGGTCCGGACGGGATTTATGAAGGCAGTTCCTCCGCCGTCCACCAGGTGGCGCTGCTGCGCTGAAACTCATCTCAACGCACCGGAATGCACCACCTCGGACCAGGTGAAGGTAAGCGCTTCACAAGCGGCACTTTTTCGGTTTTTAAATGCGGCGGTTTTTCCGAATACGTCGGGTTTTCGTTCGGCCACGCCCCCCGATTTCCGTCGCGCGCAAGCCGGCGCCGATGCGCCACAATCCGATCGTGTGCGCCAAAATCCCGGGGCAATTCAGGTACAATCGGCGCAAATCGGAAATATTCGGGTAACACGTCGGGAAAACGCGAATCGGGCCTTTAGTAAATGACCCCCTACGTGTCAGAGTAATATCTGAGTCATTGTCAAATCAGAACATGTGTGTTAAATGTCCTAAATAAAGAAATATAATTTTACAATTAGAACTAGATTAGACAGACTAAATTTATAGGAATGACTTGTGCTTTATGATACATTTGGAGCATCTTTAGATATTTTTGTCTGATTTTGTGTCAATTTTAGTTCAACCACTGATTTTTAGGACAATTATTTTTTGGGAAAAGGAGTCTTTTGCAAGGACTATGTAACATCTATGCCTGTTGAGGCTTCGGCACCATCCTGTGTCCATAAAGTACAGATGAGGATTTGATGATTTTGTTCTAGCTGAGATTGACAGATTCTTCTTCTACTCACTCTTCTCCTCTTGTGGGTTACAAGGACTGGTCCTATTAAATTTTAGACAGGGACATCTCATAAAAGGTTTGCCTGCTATATTACCTGTGGCTACTATAAGTATTATCTTGAAAGTGCTTATCTTGACTCTTATATTTTGGGTACCTTGACCTTTTGCTTGTTTTCTGACCATACCTTTTGCCTATTGATTCTGTACTGCATTGTTCTGAACCTTTATTTGTTAACTATGCTTCTTTGTTTGTTTTATCTAATTGTTCACCAGTTGTCACCTACTGATTAGGGTAGGATGAGCAATAAAGTAGGGACAGTAGCTGTAGGGCATTTAGCTGTAGGGCCGACTGTCCTTGTCTATTCTTCCAGTCCATTGAAGCCATTCCCTCTTTGTATTATAGAACGGTGGACCATAGCATCCAATCGGATATTTTCTGCGATCTGACACCTTTAGGACATTTCCTTCATTAATGTAATATAGTTATCTAGACATTGGCAATGGACTTCTGTCCTTTCAGTGTCTTAGAGATTGAAAGATAAAGGTCATTGCACTGTTCTAAAAATAAAAAATAATAAAAGAAAAAGCAGGCTAAGAATCTACTTAAAATAAATATCCAAAATACTGGCATCACCGACCATATTCCAAAATGTACTCTTTTTTTGTAGCTTGAGAATAAAGAGTTAAGCTTTGTCTGTAGATATATATTAAACTGAAAGATAGAGAGATTAATTGATCGCTATAATATTCGAACATAAGACTTCTATGAAAGACTCTCAATCTATTATCTTTGTATAATAGCTATAGTGGAAACTCTGTTCTGTAACTGAAGGAATGATTATATAACCCTGCTTTCTACATAAGATGTAGATGTAGAAGATCCCCCCTGTCTGTGGTTATGGTAGAATCACCTCTCCTCTAAGTGTAGAGAATGCCCCCTTTCTATGGTGATAGTAGAACAGCTTCCACTCTAGATGTAGATAATGCCCCCATTCCATGGTGATGGTAGAACCACCTCTCCTCTTGGTGTAGAGGATGCCCCCATTCCATGGTGATGGTAGAACCACCTTTCATCTAGGTGTAGAGGATGCCCCCTGTCTTTGGTGATGGTAGAACCGCCTCTCCTCTAGGTGTAGAGGATGCCCCCTGTCTATGGTGATAATAGAAGAGCATCTCCTCTAGATGTAGAGGATGCGCCCTGTCTATGGTGATGGTAGAAACACCTCTCCTCTAGGTGTAGAGGATGCCCCCTGTCTATGGTGATGGTAGAAGCTCCTCTCCTCTAGGTGTAGAGGATACCCCCTGTCCATGGTGATGGTAGAACCACCTTTCATCTAGGTGTAGAGGATGCCCCCTGTCTATGGTGATGGTAGAACCGCCTCTCCTCTAGGTGTAGAGGATGCCCCCTGTCTATGGTGATAATAGAAGAGCCTCTCCTCTAGATGTAGAGGATGCCCCCTATCTATGGTGATGGTAGAAACACCTCTCCTCTAGGTGTAGAGGATGCCCCCTGTCTTTGGTGATGGTAGAACCGCCTCTCCTCTAGGTGTAGAGGATGCCCCCTGTCTATGGTGATGGTAGAAACACCTCTCCTCTAGGTGTAGAGGATGCCCCCTGTCTTTGGTGATGGTAGAACTGCCTCTCCTCTAGGTGTAGAGGATGCCCCCTGTCTATGGTGATAAGAGAAGAGCCTCTCCTCTAAATGTAGAGGATGCCCCCTGTCTATGGTGATGGTAGAACCCCCTCTGATGGTGGAACCGCCTCTCCTCTAGATGGGGAGGATGTCCTCTGTTTATGGTGATGGTAGAAGCATCTCTCCTCTAGTTGTAGAGGATGTCCTCTGTCTATGGTGATGGTAGAAACACCTCTCCTCTAGATGTAGAGGATGCCCCCTGTCTATAGTGATGGTAGAATTGCCTCTCCTCTTGGTTTATAGGATGACCCCTGTCTATAGTGATGGTAGAGTCACCTCTTCTCTAAAAGTAGAGGATGCCCCCTGTCTATGGTGATGGCAGAATTATCTTTCCTCTAGACCAGTGATGGCGAACCTTTTAGTGGCCGAGTGCCTAAACTGCAAACTCAAAACCCCCCTTATTTATCGCGAGGAGCCAACTAAAATTAAAGCAGTAATTTATTGCTCCCTGTTCAACAACTTTCAATCATATTGGCCCTCCTGAGGAACACAGTAACACAGTAGAACACAGCAACACAGTAGAAAGATGGAAAATCGAGGGGCCAGCAGGAGGTCCTCCAAAGATAATTCGTCCCTGTCTACTCATTCTCCCTCTTTCTACAGTCCAAAGTAGCATTCTTTGAGTCCTGTCTGGTGTGCTGGGGCGATGGCCCGGGTGCCCACAGAAAGGGCTCTGAGTGCCGCCTCTGGCACCAGTGCCATAGGTTCGCCACCACTGCTCTAGACTATAGTGGATGCCCTATGTCTTGCTCCCAGTGATCCGTGTAATGCCCATTCAGATATTTGTACATTGCAATGCGTAGAATAACCCCAAGCATCTGCTCTAGTTCAGCAATACCCTTCTGTCCACCTGTTATCTGCTGTAGTCGGAATCACTGTAGAATGTTATTTTTATATATTTTATATTATATTTTTTTGCCTAGTTTGTCCCTAGGCGTAAATGTTTTGACAACCCCATTACTGTGGATCACTGTACACCCTATACACAAATACGGTTTATACATACCTTCTATATGCCGTCCAGTCTGTAAATACAGTATGTACCAGCAACCTGGTTTCCACATTTGTTCAAGTGACCGTGTAAAGAAGTCATGACCTATTTGTTAGGACCTAAAATGCTAACACCAGCTCCCTTTCTACCCTTCTGTACTGAGATGGAGCTTTCTCTGGTTTTATATATTTATTTTTGCCCGTTGCAGTAACACGAGTGCCGCAGCTAATGAGGCAGGGGAAAGCAAGCTGGTCCATTCACTGTGGCTAATGACTCCATTCTCAGGGGACTAATCAAAGATTTGTACATTTAATTGCTGTTAAGTCAGCTTTAGCCACCTGCCATCTTTATTCAGCACCTGAGCTCCTGTCTCGCTGGCAATGATTCGAAATGAATCTATCACTGGGTCTAAATGAACAAAACACAACTACTAGGCAACCGCCAAGCCGTGCTTACCCCCAGATAAAACACTGCGCGCTTACTGAGAAATCCTCAGCTGCCAGCGCTTGTTAATATTTAAAACGGCGGCTCTGTTTGCTTGCTGTGAATCACCAGTGTTTCGTGGCAAATGTAGGCTTCACACAGCACCTAATATTCCTTGATAGATTTATTCCCTTTATTCTTCTTTTTATTCATAGTTTTATTTAGCAATCAGTCCATTTTCTTTTGTAAAATATTCTCGATCAGATCTCATGGTGTGGCAGTAAAAAGAATTCTGATGTTCCATTTTTCAAATATTAAAAGAAAAATAAAACAAAAATTTGCAATAACGGCCAAAAATTTATTTATTTTTGATGGGGGGGAATATTGGTCATAAATAAATGGCAATAAATTGGAGAAAGGAATTGTGTACATCAAGGTGGGGCAACTTTCCAGTTTCTTGCTGTACCCCTAAAGTACTGGAAAGTCTAGCATAATGAATTCAATGCTCGGGACACACAGCTAAATGGGTTTTTCATGAACATGGAAAACCCCCAGGGAGCCACAGTAAGGAAAAAAAAGAACTTACACTTACCTTGCTCTGGCTCCAGCTTCCTGGATTACTCTGGTTCTTCTGGTTTTGGGCACTGCACTCAGTCGCAAGTTCTGTGGGGTCACAAAAACTATTTCACCTTGGACAAGAGACATAACTTTCATTTTCCTGAGGACTTTACTTCCTGTGTTGTCCCCTGGTCCTAGCAGACCAGTTAATGGATGAGGAGAATCTTTGATCCTGGAAATTACAGTTGGGTTCTGGGCCTAAAACTTGAAGTAGCAGAGTAACATGGGAACAAGGGGTCAGAGTGGGGTAAGTATGTGGTCTTCTTTCACTTCCTAGTTTCTATCATACACTGGAAATGCAGTAGTAAATGGCACTAGTCACAGTTGAAGTAAGTGAAGTTAGGAGCATCTCCAGGCATTTGCTGTTTTTGGCCATGTTTCCAAGCAGAAATTTAAAGGGTCATGGGACCCACTTCAGCAAATAAGTGCCATCCTCCGACCACAGGACTTCACAGCCAATGACCATACCATGTCACTTCTTTAGTTGTCCTTAGGTCAGTGATGGTGAACCTATGACACATGTGTCAGCACTGACACGCGTAGCCATTTTTGGTGACACGCGGCCGCCCAGTGCCCCCGGTCCACCTTCCTCCCTGTGTAATGTGCTGCCCCTGTGTTAATGTCCCACCCCCGTGTTTCTGCCCCCTGCTTACCTGTCCGGCGCCGCGTTGGTCCGCCCAGTGTCTGCAACTCCTCCGGCTCCTCCAGGCTGCAATGTGCGCTTCTCGTCACGTGACTGAGGCGACCTGACGTCAGGTCACGTCAGTCACGTGACCCGAGGCGCGTGGTGCAACCTGTAGGAGCTGAGCCGCCATTATCGTCAGACCTGCAGTAAAGCTACAGGGAAGAAGACATCACTGGGTAAGTATATAAGTTTATTATTATATTATATTTAACCCTTTCAGGACCTGGCCCTTTTTTGTTTTTTCATTTTCATTTTTTACTCCCCATGATCAAAAATCCATAACTTTTTTATTTTTCCATGTACAGAGCTGTGTGATGGCTTATTTTCTGCGTAACAAATTGCACTTCATAGAGATGGTATTGAATATTCCATGCCGTGTACTAGGAAGCGGGAAAAAAATTCCAAATGCAGTGAAATTGGTAAAAAATGCATTTGTGCCGCCTTCTTGTGGGCTTGGATCTTACGGATTTCACTGTGCGCCCCAAATGACATGTCTACTTTATTATTTGGGTCGGTCCGATTACGGGGATACCAAATTTGTATAGGTTTTATAATGTTTTCATACATTTAAAAAAATTAAAACCTCCTGTACAAAAATTTTTTTGGGGATTTTGCCATCTTCTGGCGCTAATAAATTTTTTATACTTTGGTGTACTGAGCTGTGGGTGGTGTCGTTTTTTGTGGATTTTGATGATGTTTACAATGTTATCAATTTTAGGACTGTTCGACCTTGTGATCACTTTTTATAGAATTTTTTAATTTTTTTAAATGACAAAAAAAGTGCCATTTTCGACTTTGGGCGCGATTTTCCGTTACGGGATTAAACGCAGTGAAAAAACGTTATCATATTTTGATAGATCAGGCATTTTCGGACACGGCGATACCTAATGTGTTTATGATTTTTACTGTTTATTTATATTTATATCAGTTCTAGGGAAAGGGGGGTGATTTGAGTTTTTAGGGTTTTTTATTATAATTTTTTTTTTTTTTAACTTTTTTTTATTTTTATTTTTAGTACTTTTCAGACTCCCTAGGGTACTTTAACCCTAGGGGGTCTGCACGATCCTATCATATACTGCCATACTACAGTATGGCAGTATATGGGGATTTTACTACTCATACATTACAATGTGCTGATAGCACATTGTAATGCATGGGTTAACCCGAAGTAGCCTCGGGTCTTCGCGAGACCCAAGGTTACCATGGCGACGGATCGCCGCTCCCCGATGACGTCACGGGGAGCGGCGATCCTCGAAAAGATGGCGGCGCCCACGCGCCGCCATCCTTTTGAAGCCGCCGGCAACATTGCCGGCGGCGATCGAGGTGAAAACACCCGCGATCGGTGCTAGCACCGATCGCGGGTGTTACCGGTAAGCCTTTGCTGCAATATGCAGCAAAGACTTACCGGCTATGGAGAGGGCTCAGCGCGTGAGCCCTCCCCATGCACCCGCGGCCGACCCGTGACGTGCTATTACGTCACGGGTCGTGAAAGGGTTAAAGGGAGGCGGCTAGGGGTATTTTAGTAGTAAAAGGAGGCCGCTAGGGGCATTTTAATAGTAAAGGAAGGCCGCTGGGGTTATTTTTATTAGGGAAGGAAGGCCGCTAGGGGCATTTTAATAGTAAAGGGAGGCCGCTGCTGGACATGTTATTAATAAGGGGAGGCTGCTGCTGGACATGTTATTAATAAGGGGAGGCCGCTGCTGGACATGTTATTAATAAGGGGAGGCCGCTGCTGGACATGTTATTAATAAGGGGAGGCCGCTGCTGGACATGTTATTAATAAGGGGAGGCCGCTGCTGGACATGTTATTAATAAGGGGAGGCCGCTGCTGGACATGTTATTACAGAATTAGATTTTTTTTCTAAAGGTGACACAACACCCGAGTTATTTTGGCGAATTTTGACACACCAAGCTCAAAAGGTTGCCCATCACTGCCCTAGGTCCAAGCTCACTATATGGCCATACGGGGTCCTATAAACTCTGGTTCTTCTGGTCAGGCAGAGGGCTCTAAACTGGAAGTATTGGTTGTGTGTTTTTCCTGGAATTCCCCCTTGACCAAAGACCAATAATGTTAAGTAGAACTTCTTAAACCATTCTTCAGAAACAGGCAGGAGCACTTAACACTTAGATTACCACCATCTATTTAAACATACTCATTCCATCAGTAGTAACTTTATAGAGTGAAAATTGCAATTTTTCAAAGTGCTTACAAAATAAAAATTTTAGAAATGGGAGCATAAATGATGTCAACACCCTGCCTGCATCAGGGAAAATGTTACATATTTCAGATGTATTAAAGAGAATAGATTATGAAAGGGACTGATGCATCAAACATTTTACAGAACTGAATATGGGGAGTCTATGAGGCTTACTAGCTCATATCAGAAAGTATACATATAATTTACATCAGTTTCAAAGTATTTCACCATTTTCTTTACACCTGGATGAGATATAGGCTGAAGTAAATACAAATTCTTAGTTTCTTCCTCTGCGACATGTAGGGATCAGCTGTTATCTGGCAGCAAGTGTTCCTTCAGCTCCACTACAGGGGAAATGAGGCATTACAAAGTGCCCGGTTATATTTTTGGGTTGTATTTGTGATGTTCAATAGGATAAGTTCATCCACATCAGGAGGCACTACAGAAATTCCTATTGCAGTTACAAACAATAATGTGGCTGGTTTCAGTCACACAGTTACAAATATGGTTCTCACAGCTTAGCCTTGCTGACGGAACACTTTTGGTACAGAAGTGGAGATCCTCTTGACAATTTTAATGCCTTTTTTGTCTTTAAGTGATGTAAAATAAGAATGGAGACTATAGAAGGATGAAAAAAATTCAATGCACACTCAGCTAGGTGGTTGTGTCTCTGACTGGTGATAGGATTCTCTGCTGAGGCATTATGGGATTGAGAGTAAATCAGAGAGTAAATAAAGTCAGGGATATCTAAACATCTAGTCGCAGTAATTTTAAGCAAATAAGAGCAGCATTTAAAAAGTAAATGCCACGTGATTCAAATTTAGGTGTGTGTGTGGGGGGGGGGGTGTTCGGGGATGGATATTTTTAAATAATATTTATCTGAAAAAGTTGCATTAAAATGTTCATTAAAGTCTTGCTGGTGGCAAATCTGTATTGATGTATAGTACTTGCATAAAAAGCAAAATGAATAGAACTGTTAGTTTAACATGCAGCAAAATGATGTATACCATCTTAGATTGTTAAATTTTATCTTTGTTTGTTGGAAACATCAATTTTCATTTTGTATAGAACACAAAATGAGGCACATTTACTAAGACTAGTGCAAAGTGCACTATATGCAGTTTGCCTGTCCATAGTGCAGGGGGCACCAGATTCTGGAATTGTGGCTCATGTTCTTTGTGATTCTGGTGCCACCTATACTGCTCCAACAGAGTACACCACATTTTTTTTGGTGTACTTTTAACCAAGAGCGACACATTTCTGTCAGACTTTGCCTGTTAAATCTGGTGCACGATCTGACTGCACATTGGAACGCCCCTTTCACATTTGCAGACACTTCTTAAATAATTGTGCAAGCAGTTTGCACCTGAAAGAATGTGCAAAGTCCGACAAAAAACTGGTGCACAGCCCTTAGTAAATGTGCCCTAATGTGTATAAGGAACTAAAAGCTGCCAATACGCCATCTATAGCGCCTGTCTCCCAAACACTTGTTTAGCCTGATTATCTAGCTCTTGACTCCTACATGCTCATGCAAGTGCTATTTTGATGATGGCTCTTCTCCCCCAAGAACTGAAGTACTGGGTATGTAGAATTAAATATGCTCAATCATTTGCGTTAATGTAATCAATTACGGGTAAAGAGTTGGGATACCAACCAATACAAGAGTTGGGATACCCTCAAATAGACACTTGTTCAGACCTACTGGTACTTTTGGCTATATATTAACATGCAGATAAAATTGGTGTACATCCAAAAACATTTAGTAGACGGACATGGCTGACAAGTAAAGGTTTGTACTGGTTTGGAGGCACACTTTGCAATACTTGTTCACATATGCAAAAAACTAAAATATTTTCTTCATTTCAGACAAACCGATCGTTTACTATACAATCATTAGTGAACTGGAATACTTAGTACGTGGTTTATTTGTGTCAATTGCAATATGTAGGTAGTACAAAGAGAGCATTCAAAGTCCACTCAAAGACAAAAGCCCCCCCCAAAAATGGGACTTTTTCTCATATATTCTGAAAAAGTCCTGTGAGAAACACATACCTTATGGGAAAAAGCATAAAAGGAACAAGAAAAAGCCTATGTGGCTAACTAGTCTTGTAAGGAAAGCAATAAGCGAGAAAGATAAAGCGTTTAAGGTGCTAAAACGTGAAGGTAGCGATGAGGCATTACAGGATTATAGAGAGAAAAATAAATCCTGTAAAAAGCAGATAAAGGCCGCAAAAATAGAGACTGAGAGAAATATTGCCAGGGAGAGCAAAAATAATCCCAAATTATTTTTCAAGTATATAAATGATAAGAAACTAAAAACAGAGAGTGTGGGTCCCCTTAGAAATAACATGGGGGTCATGGTGGAAGGAGATGAGGAAAGGGCCAATCTACTGAATGTCGCCTTCTCAACTGTCTTTACCCAGGAAAATCCCCTGGTGGAAGACACAATGAGGAATAATGTAAATTCTTTTTATAATGTCAACAGTTTAACCCAGGAAGAGGTACGGCACCGCCTCGCAAGCACTAAGATAGATAAATCACCTGGGCCAGATGGCATACACCCCCGGGTTCTGCATGAATTATGTACGGTGATAGACAGACCGTTATTTTTAATATTTGAAGATTCACTGAGGACTGGTTATGTTCCACAGGAATGGCGCATAGCAAATGTGGTACCAATATGCAAAAAAGGATCAAATAGCGATCCTGGAAACTACAGACCCGTGAGTCTAACTGCTGTGGAGGGGAAAATATTTGAGGGGTTTATTAGAGATGCTATCCTGGAGTATCTCACTGGGCACAACCTTATAACCCAGCGTCAGCATGGGTTTATGAGAGATCGGTCCTGTCAGACTAATCTGATTGGTTTCTACGAGGAGGTAAGTTCAAGACTGGATCTGGGGGACGCTGTGGATGTTGTATATCTGGACTTTTCAAAGGCATTTGACACCGTGCCACATAAAAGGTTGGTATATAAAATGAGACTGCTGGGAATAGGAGAAAATCTGTGTATTTGGGTAAGTAATTGGCTTAGTGATAGAAAACAGAGGGTGGTCATTAATGGCACATTCTCAGATTGGGTTGATGTTACCAGTGGAGTGCCACAGGGGTCAGTATTGGGGCCACTTCTTTTTAATATTTTTTATTAATGACCTTGTAGTGGGTTTACACAGTCAAGTTTCAATATTTGCAGATGATACTAAGCTGTGTAAAGTAATAAATACTGAGGTCGATAGTTTAGCATTACAGAGGGATTTGTGGAAGCTTGAGGGATGGGCAGAGAAATGGTTGATGAGGTTTAATGTAGATAAATGTAAAGTTATGCACTTGGGCCATGGAAACAAAAAGTATAATTATGTTCTAAACGGTCAATTACTTAGTAAAACTGAAGCTGAAAAGGACTTGGGCGTATTGGTGGATGGTAAACTTAATTTTAGTGACCAGAGCCAGGCGGCTGCTGCTAAAGCAAATAAAATAATGGGATGTATCAAGAGAGGAATAGATTCTCATGATAAAGACATAGTTCTGCCCTTATACAAATCCCTGGTCAGACCACACATGGAATATTGTGTACAGTTTTGGGCACCAGTGTATAAAAAGGATATAGTAGAGCTGGAACGGGTGCAGAGGAGAGCAACCAGGATTATTAGGGGAATGGGGGGACTAGAATACAATGACAGATTACAAAATTTGGGATTATTCAGTTTAGAAAAAAGACGACTGAGGGGAGATCTTATTACAATGTACAAATACCTGAACGGACAGTACAAGGATCTCTCCAAAGATCTTTTTATACCTAGGCCTGTGACCAGGACAAGGGGGCATCCTCTACGCCTAGAGGAGAGGCGATTCTACCATCACCATAGACAAAGGTTCTTTACTGTAAGAGCAGTGAGACTATGGAACTCTCTGCCGCAGGAGGTTGTTATGGCCGACTCTATGTACATGTTCAAGAGAGGCCTGGATGACTTTCTGGAGAGAAAAAATATCACGGGTTATGGGGATAAAACATTTATTTAATTCTTGAAGGTTGGACTTGATGGACTTGCGTCTCCTTCCAGCCTTATATACTATGATACTATGATACTATGAAAGTCCATTTCGGCGAACACATTGCTGATGCTCGGAGAAGTGAGGAGAGAATTACACCTCGGGAGTTAGGGGCAGATGCTAGGGGGACCAATAGGGATAATGTATCCAGTAAGAAGAAACCGATGTCCAGTTTATCTAGACACTGCAAAGTGGTACATGGGGGTGATATCTCGTGTTTGGAGGCTATCATCATTGAAATGGTCAACCCTACAAAAAGAAGAGCGGACACGTTGCAAAAACTCAAGACCCGGGAGGCGTTTTGGATTCTTAGACTAGATATGAGATATCCTAGGGGTCTTAATTATAGGACAGATTTAATGTATATATATTGAGTTACAGTGTGGTCCATATATATTATCTTAACTTATGTGTTTTGCTTTATATGATGTCTTGTAGTGGCGTATCTGGGTTCAGGTAGGAGGTGTGTTATATAGACATTTAGCATTATGTCTGTGATGTCACTGATAAGATTCCGGTGTAATATGTGTTTAAGATGTGAATGCTCGAAAGGGGTAGGTCCGCCTTCTAAAAGTTTATCTGCATGTTTAAATACATTTTTTTCCACTTTTTTTTATCATAATTGGAGTGCTGGAAAGAAGTATTTTTTTCCTTCAAAGTTCACAAGTACTTGGACCGATACCGGTGCGGTATTTGGTGAGCTGACTATACTCTTTTTAAAAATATTTTCGGACTTTTGGGTATATATGGGCAAGAATGTAGGTAAATAGACAATAGAACGCTACACTAGGGATATTTGGATGCTTTTAGTAATCTAGAAATGTAATGGTTACCCTTATGCGGAATTATTGAAAGTTTTTCTCAAAAATCACTATAGAAAAATAACACTATAAAACTTCTATACTATTAATCCAACTTTTCTATAAAATGGGGCAGTGAAACTTTTTTCTAAATAAACATGTCAATCATTTTAAGAATATTTTGTATATTTTCTATTTATTTAACATTTTCTGTTCCAATAATCTCTAGGAATAAATATTTCCGAGAACTAATTATGAAAAAAAAATAACTGTGTCAGATTGTGAACTGTTGAATGTCTCTATGGAACGCCTGGAGGGAAAAAAGTATACAGCGGTGGCAGGATAGACATTCAGAGGTGACAGAAGTCAGCCTCATTAGCTTCCCAAAGGACAACATGGCACTTACTGAGATATTAATGGAAAAAGACACATCTTAAGTATTCATGGCTGATGACCTGAGCTATATAAATATATATATATATATATATATATATATATATACTGTATATAACACATACATAAAGCCTACAATTTTTCTTTTACACTTATCATGAAGACATTTTAATTAACTGATTTTTAGTAAAAAAAAAATAAAAAACATTGCTCTCCACGTTGCACTTTTGACCTAATTTTCTAAATTTGTCAAGGTTTTCCCATTAAGGGTCCATAATGAGAGCTGTATAGGTCTCACTGTTTTATCGTTTTTTTTTCAATGAAGTCATTATAATGCTGATAATGATAGGATCTCATGTGTCTGTGCCATAGGTTAATTAATGCAGATATTAGATGATTCATGCTGAGCTATGATTGTCCATATGCCAGCTATACATATTAGAAATGTATCTAGAAAATTCTAAATAGATTGCAAAATTTCCAATTTGTCTTTGTTACCTGATGCAAGAATTCAAAATTCAGGGGTTGTAGAATGTTGGAATCCCAGAGACAGATCGGACATCTTTAAAGGACACTTCCTTTTAAGATTACTAACTCCTCCTAGAGTCTCTTTCCCACCGACATCGCTACAATGTCAGCAATGCTGTATGGCCGACAGACAAGGACTCGGGTCCACCGCAATGTGCTTGATCTGTTGGATCGGACAAGCACACGGTTTCCCCAAACTATGCACGTTCATCTAAAGGAGGCCTTACTGGTAATTCTCATGTACTTAAAGGGATATTCTCATCCAGCATTAATAATTAATTGAATTATCCCTGCCATATATATACATACGTATACCCGTATATACTTGAGTATAAGCTGACCCAAGTGTAAGCTGAGACCCCTAATTTTACCACCAAAAACTGGAAAAACCTATTGACTTGAGTATAAGCCGAGCTTGGGAAATGCATTGGTCACAGCCTCCCAGTATATATCCAGCAAGTCCGCAGTAGTATATAGCCAGCCTGCCCCCAGTATATAGCCAGCCTGCCCCCAGTAGTATACAGCCAGCATGCCCCCTGTAGTATGCAGTCAGCCCAGCATTAAAAAAAAAAAAAAAACCTATATACTCACCCTCCGCCCCGATGCGCAGCGCTGCTCCCCCGATGTCAGCGCGGCTCCCCCAATGTCAGTGCGGCTCCTCTTCTGTCTTCGGTAACATGCTGCAGGGTGCGGCCAAGCCCTTCCCGGCCAGCAGGCGCATAGTATGACGCGGCCACTGCTGACGTCATACTATGTGCCGGCCGTGAAGAAAAAGTGCTGGGCTGGCTGTATTGACTCGTGTATAAGCCAAGTTGAGGATTTTCAGCACATTTTTTGTGCTGAAAAACTCGGCTTTTACACGAGTATATAGGGTACACACATTTCATCAATAGGATACTATTAAACGAATGTACCTGTGTGAAGATAATTTTCCATAAATGTAGCCATGTTGTTGTACCTGCTGCTTGAGAGATTGCACAAAGAAATCTCTGCATATAAAATTGCTAAGAGTTACTGCATGTCCCACAGCCACCCTGCAGTGCACTGGTGGTCGTATCCAAGGACGTGGCTACATTTATGGGAAATTATCTTCACACGGGTAGATTTTTTAATGACATCCAATTAAAGAAATGTATATATTTGGCAGGTGAACTAAATTAAATGTGAATGCCCTGGTTAGAATACCCATTTAATTCTGCTGGTACCCTTAGGTCTCAGACACACAACAATGCACAATTCTTTTGTGGAGGGGACCTAGCCTTTTCTAGTCACTAAGGCCTCATTCACAGGACCGGTGAGGGGATATATATCAGGATATACATCCCCATAGAGTCTATGGCGACCCGACAGTGGTACCGCACCGCACACAGGGAAAAGATAGAGCATAACAGACAATCAGGCATGTTGCTATCATTAGCTTGATTTCCACTAGAATACATCTCTATATCCTGACCTTGGAGCTGATCGTGGAGCGGGGTCTGTGTGTATCTGCAGTTAATCACAGGAGTGCCTATTGAAGTGACTTACCTTCTGGATGACACACTTGTGATTAATCAAGCATGTTAAAAATATCTGCTTCTCTGTTACTCCTGAGACGAGGAAGATTATACATAATGGGTGAGTAATTTACTAATATAGGATGATCGTTACATATGCAGTAACTTATTTATTTTAATCCCCATAAAATACAGCCGTAAATAAGCCCGGAAAAGATTCTGTCTCGTAGAATGTTAGCTCTTATGAGCAAGGCCTTCATTCCTTTTCTTTCATATGACTATTTTGTCACTCTATAATGTCTTGTTACATTTATATACAGGCAGTCCCCAGGTTTACGTACAAGATAGGTTCTGTAGGTTTGTTCTTAAGTTGAATTTGTATGTAAGTCGGAACTGTATATTTTATCATTGTAACCCCAGTCAAACTTTTTTTGGTCTCTATGACAATTGGATTCTAAAAATGTTGGATTGTCACAGGAACCCGGATAAACAATACAGCTTAACTGCAGACACCTGTGATAACTGTTATAGCTGTGTATTGTAGCCGTGGACTAAAGTACAGCAAATTACCAAAATCCAGAGGTCTGTTTGTAACTAGGGGTCGTATGTAAGTCAGGTGTTCTTAAGTAGGGGACCGCCTGTATGTACATCATCTATAAAGAGATCTATGGAGCTAGATAAATAAAAATGTATTATTTTTATCAAATTCACATATATAAAATATACATAATAAAGCTTTCTTCCATACAATGATGTTAGTCCTTTGACTCCAGCTCAGTTGGTCAACTTTTTACCCGAAAATGTTTCTTTATTCAGATATTTTTGGCTATGTGCTGTCAGGGGGGTGGTGCCAGGCTATCTTCCCTGGACTGCCCACCTGACAGTCAAATGTCTTATTAGCATATCAGGTGCTGAAACCAGTAGCAATGATTGTCAAGAACAGTATGGGCTACAGAAATAAAATTGATGCATTGTGATTAGAGATGAGCGAGCACTAAAATGCTCGGGTACTCGTTATTCGAGACGAACTTTTCCCGATGCTCGAGTGCTCGTTTCGAGTAACGAGCCCCATTGAAGTCAATGGGAGACTCGAGCATTTTTCAAGGGGACCAAGGCTCTGCACATGGAAGCTTGGCCAAACACCTGGGAACCTCAGAAAAGGATGGAAACACCACAGAAATGGACAGGAAACAGCAGGGGCAGCATGCATGGATGCCTCTGAGGCTGCTTAAATGCACCATTATGCCAAAATTATGGGCAACAGCATGGCCATGACAGAGTGACAGAATGAAGCTAGATAGCATCTAAAACATCCAATAATTGACCCTGACACTATAGGGGACGGCATGCAGAGGCAGCGGCAGCAGCGGAAGGCTAGAGAGTGGCATGGCGACATACCCTAAATGGACTCAGGCTTCAAACCAATGGGTAGGAGAGAGGAACCAAAGGAGGTGAGCAAGAAGCGCTCAAATAATATCGGTACATGATAAAAGTTTGCCAGTATATTTTGTGGATTACACAGCAGGGTGGCGACAAAGTTAACATGGAAGCCATGAAAACAATCCAAAATTCTGCCTGACACAGCTCGTTTGATAAGGGGACCATGTATGGAGGCAGTGAACTAGTAGTAGATTAAAGGTGCTGCAGTTAAAACTATGTTAGTTGTTTCTTGGCATGGAGCTGGCGCTCCGCTGCCAGGCGAGCTTTCGCCAATCCAAGCCCCTGTCTCTAGGCTACTCCCCAAACAGCACTTCGAAGAACCTTTTGTATAAGATCAAGTGTAGTAGCGTTCTTATAAGTTTAGGATATGGCGGGTGAGGGGAATGTAAACAGATGCGCAAGAAGCGCTGAAATAATATCCGTAAATGGTAAAAGTTTGCCAGTATATTTTGTGGATTACACAGCAGGGTGGCGACAAAGTTAACAAGTTTGTTGTGGAAGCCATGAAAACAACCCAAAATTCTGCCTGACACAGCACGTTTGATAAGGCGGGCATGTATGGAGGCAGTGAACTAGTAGTAGATTAAAGGTGCTGCAGTTAAAACTATGTTAGTTGGTTCTTGGCATGGAGCTGGCGCTCCGCTGCCAGGCGAGCTTTCGCCAATCCAAGCCCCTGTCTCTAGGCTACTCCCCAAACAGCACTTCTAAGAACCTTTTGTATAAGATCAAGTGTAGTAGCGTTCGTATAAGTTTAGGATATGGCGGGTGAGGGGAATGTAAACAGATGCGCAAGAAGCGCTGAAATAATATCCGTAAATGGTAAAAGTTTGCCAGTATATTTTGTGGATTACACAGCAGGGTGGCGACAAAGTTAACAAGTTTGTTGTGGAAGCCATGAAAACAACCCAAAATTCTGCCTGACACAGCACGTTTGATAAGGCGGGCATGTATGGAGGCAGTGAACTAGTAGTAGATTAAAGGTGCTGCAGTTAAAACTATGTTAGTTGGTTCTTGGCATGGAGCTGGCGCTCCGCTGCCAGGCGAGCTTTCGCCGATCCAAGCCCCTGTCTCTAGGCTACTCCCCAAACAGCACTTCTAAGAACCTTTTGTATAAGATCAAGTGTAGTAGCGTTCTTATAAGTTTGGGATATGGCGGGTGAGGGGAATGTAAACAGATGCGCAAGAAGCGCTGAAATAATATCCGTAAATGGTAAAAGTTTGCCAGTGTATTTTGTGGATAACACAGCAGGGTGGCGACAAAGTTAACAACTTTGATGTGGAATCCATGAAAACAACCCAAATTTCGGCCTGACAAACCTCGTTTGATAAAGGGACGATGTATGGAGGCAGCTATATGGACGACTTTTGGAGGTAGCAATGGAGACAACGTGTGGAGGCTGCTATGGAGACAATTCAATTTGGATAGTGCCTGTATGTGGCAGTCCAAAAAAATTTTCAAACCAGAGGAGCAGGTAGGTGGCCCTCCAGAAAAATGGAATAGATTGAGTGCCTGTATGTGGCAGTCCAAAAAAGTTTTTAAACCAGAGGAGCAGGTAGGTGGCCCTCCAGAAAAATGGAATAGATTGAGTGCCTGTATGTGGCAGTCCAAAAAAGTTTTTAAACCAGAGGAGCAGGTAGGTGGCCCTCCAGAAAAATGGAATAGATTAAGTGCCTGTATGTGGCAGTCCAAAAAAGTTTTTAAACCAGAGGAGCAGGTAGGTGGCCCTCCAGAAAAATGGAATAGATTAAGTGCCTGTATGTGGCAGTCCAAAAAATTTTTCAAACCAGAGGAGCAGGTAGATGGAGCTCCAGAAAAATTGAATAGATTTAGTGCCTGTATGTGGCACTTCCAAAAATTGTTTAAAACAGAGGACCGGGTCGGTGGCCCTCCAGAAAAATTAAATGCATAAAGTACTATAGGTAGAGCCAGTGGGTCCTGTCAAAAAATAGCCAGTTTCCTCTGCTTTACTGTACAAAGAGCAGGAGAAGGAGGAAAATGAGGAGGAGGAGGAGTGGATAAATTATTCAGGTTGAGCTTCCTTCACCTGCTGGAGATTGGAAATTAGGAGAAATCCATGCTTTATTCATCTTGATAAGCGTCAGCCTGTCAGCGCTGTCAGTCGACAGGCGTGTACGCTTATCGGTGATGATGCCACCAGCTGCACTGAAAACCCGCTCGGACAAGACGCTAGCGGCAGGGCAGGCAAGAACCTCCAAGGCGTACAGCGCCAGTTCGTGCCACATGTCCAGCTTTGAAACCCAGTAGTTGTAGGGAGCTGTGTGATCATTTAGGACGATGGTATGGTCAGCTACGTACTCCCTCACCATCTTTCTGTAAAGATCAGCCCTACTCTGCCGAGACTGGGGACAGGTGACAGTGTCTTGCTGGGGTGACATAAAGCTGGCAAAAGCCTTGTAAAGCGTACCCTTGCCAGTGCTGGACAAGCTGCCTGCTCGCCTACTCTCCCTCGCTACTTGTCCCGCAGAACTACGCACTCTGCCGCTAGCGCTGTCAGAAGGGAAATACTGTTTCAGCTTGTGCACCAGGGCCTGCTGGTATTCATGCATTCTCACACTCCTTTCCTCTCCAGGGATGAGAGTGGAAAGATTTTGCTTGTACCGTGGGTCCAGGAGAGTGAACACCCAGTAATCGGTGCTGGAATAAATTCTTTGAACGTGAGGGTCACGGGATAGGCAGCCTAGCATGAAATCTGCCATATGCGCCAGAGTACCAACGCGTAAGAATTCGCTCCCCTCACTGGCCTGACTGTCCATTTCCTCCTCCTCCAACTCCTCCAATTTCTCTTCTTCTGCCCATACACGCTCAACAGTGAAGGACTCAACAATGGTCCCCTCTTGTGTCTCGCCAACATTCTCCTCCTCTTCCTCCTCATCCTCCTCCACCTCCACCTCCTCCGATATGCGCTGAGAAACAGACCTAAGGGTGCTTTGGCTATCAACAAGGGAATCTTCTTCCCCCGTCTCTTGTGAGGAGCGCAAAGCTTCCGACTTCATGCTGACCAGAGAGTTTTTCAACAGGCCAAGCAGCGGGATGGTGAGGCTGATGATGGCGGCATCGCCACTGACCATCTGTGTTGACTCCTCAAAGTTACTCAGCACCTGACAGATATCAGACATCCACGTCCAGCTCATTGTAGACTTGAGGAAGCTGACTGACCTGACTACCAGTTCTGGTGGAAGTTGACATCTGGCAGTCTACAATCGCTCGGCGCTGCTGGTAAACTCTGGATAACATGGTCAGTGTTGAATTCCACCTCGTGGGCACGTCGCACAACAGTTGGTGAGCGGGCAGTTGGAGGCGGCGCTGCGCTGCCCTGAGAGTGGCAGCATCTGTGCTGGACTTCCTGAAATGCGCACAGATGCGGCGCACCTTCGTGAGCAAATCAGACAGATTGGGGTATGTCTTGAGGAAACGCTGAACTATCAGATTTAACACATGGGCCAGGCATGGCACATGTGTCAGTCTGCCGAGTTGCAGAGCCGCCACCAGGTTACGGCCGTTGTCACACACAACCATGCCTGGCTTCAGGTTCAGCGGTGCCAGCCACAGATCAGTCTGCGCCGTGATGCCCTGTAATAGTTCTTGGGCGGTGTGCCTTTTATCGCCTAGGCTCAGCAGTTTGAGCACCGCCTGCTGTCGCTTAGCGACGGCACTGCTGCTGTGCCTAGAGCTACCGACTGATGGCGCCATGCCCACGGATGGTCGTTCGGAGGAGGAGGTGGAGGAGGGGTGGGAGGAGGAGGAGGCATAGTAGGCCTCAAACACCTGGACCGAGGTAGGCCCCGCAATCCTCGGCGTCGGCAGTATATGACCAGCCGCAGGGTCACACTCGGTCCCAGCCTCCACCAAGTTAACCCAATGTGCCGTCAGAGATATATAGTGGCCCTGCCCGGCAGCACTCGTCCACGTGTCCGTGGTCAGGTGGACCTTGTCAGAAACGGCGTTGGTCAGGGCACGGATTATGTTGTCTGACACGTGCTGGTGCAGGGCTGGGACGGCACATCGGGAAAAGTAGTGGCGGCTGGGGACCGAATACCGAGGGGCGGCCGCCGCCATGAGGCTGCGAAAGGCCTCGGTCTCTACTAGCCTATAGGGCAGCATCTCCAGGCTTAGCAATCTGGAGATGTGCACATTAAGGGCTTGGGCGTGCGGGTGGGTTGCACTATATTTGCGTTTCCGCTCCAGCGTCTGGGGTATGGAGAGCTGAACGCTGGTGGATGCTGTGGACGATCGTGGAGGCGACGATGGGGTTTTTGTGGCAGGGTCCTGGGCAGGGGGCTGACTATCAGCTGACACAGGGGAAGGAGCAGTGGTGTGCACGGCCGGAGGTGAACGTGCTTGTTGCCACTGAGTGGGGTGTTTAGCATTCATATGCCTGCGCATACTGGTGGTAGTTAAGCTATTAGTGGTGGAACCCCTGCTGATCCTGGTTTGGCAAATGTGGCACACCACAGTCCGTCGGTCATCCGGTGTTTCCTTAAAGAACCTCCAGACTGCTGAAAATCTAGCCCTCGCCGCAGGAGCCCTCGCCACGGGAGCTTCACTAGTTGACACATTTGGCGCTGATGCACCAGCTCTGGCCCTGCCTCTCCGTCTGGCCCCACCACTGCCTCTTCCAACCTGTTCTGGTCGAGGACTCTCCTCCGTCTCAGAAGCACTGTGTTCACCCGGCCTCTCAACCCAGCTTGGGTCTGTCACCTCATCATCCTCCGATCCCTCAGTCTGCTCCCCCCTCGGACTTCCTGCCCTGACAACAACTTCCCTACTGTCTGACAACCGTGTCTCCTCATCGTCGGACACCTCTTTACACACTTCTTCCAGTACGTCAACAAGGTCATCATCACCCACAGACTGTGACTGGTGGAAAACCTGGGCATCGGAAAATTGCTCACCAGCAACCGGACAAGTGGTTTGTGACTGTGGGAAGGGTCCAGAAAACAGTTCCTCAGAGTATGCCGGTTGAAATGGCAAATTTTGCTGGGAGGGGGCAGACTGGGGGGGAGGAGGCTGAGGTGCAGGAGCTGGAGGAGTGCCGATTTCGGTGACATGGGTGGACTGCGTGGAAGACTGACTGGTGGACAAATTGCTCGAAGCATTGTCGGCAATCCACGACATCACCTTTTCGCACTGTTCTGGCCTCAACAGTGCTCTACCACGAGTCCCAGTAACTTCAGACATGAACCTAGGGAGTGTAGCTCTGCGGCGTTCCCCTGCTCCCTCATAAGCAGGTGGTGTCTCACCCCGCCCAGGACCACGGCCTCTGACCCCTGCAGTAGTTGGACGCCCACGTCCCCGCCCTCGTCCTCTACCCCTAGCCCTCGGGTTAAACATTTTGAAAATGAGAGTTATAACTTGAATTTTTTTTTTACCTTTTTTTTTTTTTTTTTTTTTTGTGTTTTTTAGTTTTTAAAACCAAACGATGCTATCCTATTGCTATGGCTATTTTATAGCCAAGTATGAAAGCACACTGCTATGCCAGATGAGATGACGCTGAGTTATGAAAAAAATAAACGTAAAATAAAAAAGGAAATGGCAGACTGTGCCTAATTGAAATACAACCCCGGGCCCTAATAAATTTTCCCACTTCGGTCTTTGCGATGGATATGTGCGTCACTAAGCGCAAAACACAGTGGTCGCAAGTCTGACTCCAAATTGCTCACAATTTGCTAGTAGATGCACTGCAACAACTACAGCCACCAGCAGATCAACCAGAAATCAAATATATATAACGCTACTGTAGGCGTAATTAAGCCGTTTGTATTCTCCTATGGCTATTTTCTAGCCAAGTATTACAGCACACTACTATGCCAGATGAGATGACGCTGAGTTATGAAAAAAATAAACGTAAAATAAAAAAGGAAATGGCAGACTGTGCCTAATTGAAATACAACCCCGGGCCCTAATAAATTTTCCCACTTCGGTCTTTGCGATGGATATGTGCGTCACTAAAACACAGTGGTCGCAAGTCTGACTCCAAATTGCTCACAATTTACTAGTAGATGCACTGCAACAACTACAGCCACCAGCAGATCAACCAGAAATCAAATATATATAACGCTACTGTAGGCGTAATTAAGCCGTTTGTATTCTCCTATGGCTATTTTCTAGCCAAGTATTACAGCACACTACTATGCCAGATGAGATGACGCTGAGTTATGAAAAAAATAAACGTAAAATAAAAAAGGAAATGGCAGACTGTGCCTAATTGAAATACAACCCCGGGCCCTAATAAATTTTCCCACTTCGGTCTTTGCGATGGATATGTGCGTCACTAAGCGCAAAACACAGTGGTCGCAAGTCTGACTCCAAATTGCTCACAATTTGCTAGTAGATGCACTGCAACAACTACAGCCACCAGCAGATCAACCAGAAATCAAATATATATAACGCTACTGTAGGCGTAATTAAGCCGTTTGTATTCTCCTATGGCTATTTTCTAGCCAAGTATTACAGCACACTACTATGCCAGATGAGATGACGCTGAGTTATGAAAAAAATAAACGTAAAATAAAAAAGGAAATGGCAGACTGTGCCTAATTGAAATACAACCCCGGGCCCTAATAAATTTTCCCACTTCGGTCTTTGCGATGGATATGTGCGTCACTAAAACACAGTGGTCGCAAGTCTGACTCCAAATTGCTCACAATTTACTAGTAGATGCACTGCAACAACTACAGCCACCAGCAGATCAACCAGAAATCAAATATATAATGCTACTGTAGGCGTAATTAAGCCGTTTGTATTCTCCTATGGCTATTTTCTAGCCAAGTATTACAGCACACTACTATGCCAGATGAGATGACGCTGAGTTATGAAAAAAATAAACGTAAAATAAAAAAGGAAATGGCAGACTGTGCCTAATTGAAATACAACCCCGGGCCCTAATAAATTTTCCCACTTCGGTCTTTGCGATGGATATGTGCGTCACTAAAACACAGTGGTCGCAAGTCTGACTCCAAATTGCTCACAATTTACTAGTAGATGCACTGCAACAACTACAGCCACCAGCAGATCAACCAGAAATCAAATATATAATGCTACTGTAGGCGTAATTAAGCCGTTTGTATTCTCCTATGGCTATTTTCTAGCCAAGTATTACAGCACACTACTATGCCAGATGAGATGACGCTGAGTTATGAAAAAAATAAACGTAAAATAAAAAAGGAAATGGCAGACTGTGCCTAATTGAAATACAACCCCGGGCCCTAATAAATTTTCCCACTTCGGTCTTTGCGATGGATATGTGCGTCACTAAAACACAGTGGTCGCAAGTCTGACTCCAAATTGCTCACAATTTACTAGTAGATGCACTGCAACAACTACAGCCACCAGCAGATCAACCAGAAATCAAATATATATAACGCTACTGTAGGCGTAATTAAGCCCTTTGTATTCTCCTATGGCTATTTTCTAGCCAAGTATTACAGCACACTACTATGCCAGATGAGATGACGCTGAGTTATGAAAAAAATAAACGTAAAATAAAAAAGGAAATGGCAGACTGTGCCTAATTGAAATACAACCCCGGGCCCTAATAAATTTTCCCACTTCGGTCTTTGCGATGGATATGTGCGTCACTAAAACACAGTGGTCGCAAGTCTGACTCCAAATTGCTCACAATTTACTAGTAGATGCACTGCAACAACTACAGCCACCAGCAGATCAACCAGAAATCAAATATATATAACGCTACTGTAGGCGTAATTAAGCCGTTTGTATTCTCCTATGGCTATTTTCTAGCCAAGTATTATAGCACACTACTATGCAAGATGAGATGACACTGAGTTATTAAAACAATAAACGTAAAATAAAAAGAAACTGGCAGACTGTGCCTAATTCTACTCAAACCCCTAATAAATTTTCCCACTTTGGTGTTTGAGGTGGATATGTGTGTCACTAAGAGCTAAACACAACGGTAGCAAGTCCCCCTGCAAATTCCTCACAATATGGTACTAGCTGCAAATAAAAAAAAAAAAAATTATAATGTTATTGTAGCCCTAAGAAGGGCTGTTGGGTTCTTTTAGAATCACTCCTGCCTAACAGTAAGCTAATAGAACAGCCTAACGCTTTCCCTGACCAGCAGCAGCTCTCTCCCTAGCGGCATCCAGACAGAGAATGATCCGAGCAGCGCGGACAGCGGCTAGTCTATCCCAGGGTCACCTGATCTGGCCAGCCAACCACTGCTATCTACGTGTAAGGGTACCACGTCATGCTGGGTGGAGTGCAGAGTCTCCTGGCTTGTGATTGGCTCTGTTTCTGGCCGCCAAAAAGCAAAACGGCGGGAGCTGCCATTTTCTCGAGCGGGCGAAATACTCGTCCGAGCAACGAGCAGTTACGAGTACGCTAATGCTCGATCGAGCATCAAGCTCGGACGAGTATGTTCGCTCATCTCTAATTGTGATGCCTAGGAAAATTAACTTTGGGTCACTACAAAATAGTGTGTCCATTGGTCATCGCATGTGGGTTGCTATGTAGCCTTGTGGAGCAGGTTCTCTATTGGTCTGATCTTATCATGCATAAAACTAGGCTTAGGGGACAACGATTATGACCCATCGGTCCCTGGGCTAAGATGGTGACTAGAGAAGACTCAAAAGAAAGACAGAATAACTTCATCCTTATGCTGATTTAGGAACAACATACCCTGTAATGTTAGCAATGAGGCAACACAAGTTGGCTGGGCTCAGACACCATTTCAGGTAGACTCAATGATGACACTCTTCAGTGCTAGGAGACAACACTAGACAACAAAGGCACTGGGTCCTGGGTTCAAGTCCCATCGAGGTCAACTTCTGCAAAGAGTTTGTATGTTCTCTCCGTGTTTGGGTGTGTTTCCTCCTGGTCCTCCGCTTTCCTCCCACACTCCAAAAACATACTGGTAGGTTGATTAGATTGTGAGCCCCATTGGTGACCGGTTTATTTGTCAAAGCTCTGTGTAGCCCTGCATAATCTGTGTGCGCTATATAAATAAAGGAATTATTATTTATTATTAAAGCCACTGATTCAACATTTTGGTTGGAACAGGCCTAGTTTTAGAACGAGCACAATACTTGGGGAAAGCACTGATTATTATGACATGCCTGAATATTATATACTTTCACTAGTTCGATCAGTATGAATCTTTCTGCACTAATTTTAATTTGTGAAACTGGGAAACACTGTCCTGGATTACAGAATGAATGTGGTACTAAGGTGTGATAATTCCTATTACTAATTCCCTGATCTTCAGACTCCAGGGTAACAGTGATTAAAAAAAGGAATATGCAAAATATCTCCATAGCATCATTTGATTGACTCCACTGGGGACTACAGGAAACATCATAGCATGTGAATCCGTATTGCAAAATTTCCATAAACGAGTGATGTAATCTATCGCTCTACATAGATCTAAATTGTCTTGGAAAAACACAGGATGGAAATAAAGTCAATCTCTTATAACAAGTTTTGCAAATGAAGTCAAATACACATAATGAATGCACAGACTTTCAGAATGATGATTTCACTAGTGTCACTCGCGGGTACAGATTATTCTTTTAATAAATACAGACAATTTCCCTAATATCACTTGTGCCAAATTGGAATTGTGCTTGGCAATGAGACAGGAAAAAATTACAGTTAAATAGAATCTAATAATTAGATCTAGTTTTGTCATTGTTTGGTTGGGAGTTTGTGGGTCAAAAGAGATGGTTAGTTATTAACCTTTAACCTGAATAACGCAAAAGATAACAAGACACTGTATAAAAATGTCTAAAATAATAAAAAAGAACACACTTGGAACACATTTACACCCTAATTACTTTATGGATTTTAAACATAGAAATAAATATTTTTATGCTTGACCCAGTCATAAAAACATGTTAATTGAGTCCCTGAAAGCCATCTGTACTATAAGATTGTTATTCCAATGGTGTCCAAGAGAATTACACTGACATGGAAGCATTCACTCTGATTTACAGGGATAAATTTTATCGTTTCGGATCGATGAATAACACAAAAAAGCAAGACATGTTTATGAATAAAATTAGGTAGACTATAAATAAAAAAGCATAAAAAATTAATAAGAAAATAACTATATATCAATACAGGCAGTCCCTGGGTTACATACAAGATAGGGTCTGGAGGTTTGTTCTTAAGTTGAATTTGTATGCAAGTCGAAACTGTATATTTTACAATTGAAGTTGTAGACAAATTTTTTTCTTTTTCCCCAGTGACAATTGGAGTTTCAAAGTTTTTGCTGCAATTGGACCAAGAATTATCAATTAAGCTTCATTACAGACACTTTACAGCTGATCATTGCAGTCTGTGACCTCTGGTGAAGCTCTCTGGATGCTTTACTATAGTCCCAGTGGGCAGAGGGGTCCGTCTGTAACTATGGGTTGTCTGTAAGTCGGGTGTCCTTAAGTAGGGGACCGCCTGTAATAAAATTAAAATATGAGTATACATTAACAAGGTAACCAAAATCTACCATTTGATTTGATGCATTATGAACCAAACATACCTTGAGAATGCTGTAACTACATTGATGCAGAAACATACCTTGTTTAATCACTGACTTGAGTGGTTTTGCTGAAAAAACTATTATAAAATTCAGTACCTTGAGAACGCTGGGTTGTATGATGCTTGCTGCAGCACATTACACAGAGTTTCCTGAACTGTCCAGACAGGACTAATCAACCTAAGCTGGATCACTCATACACAGCTTCTGCCTGTCAGGTAAACACAGTTATTACATCATTCTCCGAAGAGCCAGGCATAGAAGCGACAGCCTCATTATCATAATGTTATAATAGTTTTTTCAGTAAAACCATTCATCTCAAGAATTAAACAAGATATGTGTCACGGGTGCTCCTGCGACCCATGTCTCGGGTTGCAGGTGCACCCGTATGCCTCCCTGTGCCCCCTCACGCCAGCAGCAGCTTCTCTCACCTGTCCTCGGTCCATTGGCGGCCTCCACGCTCCGGTGGGCATGTCCCAGCCTCCTAGGGTGAGTGTACCGTCTCTCTAAGATTTAAAGGGCCAGCGTGCAGATAATTGGCGCCGGCCGCCACCTTCTTGTTAAATATCCAGCCCCTTCCTGTGTCCCCTGACGGATCTTTGTGCCTCTGAGAAAGCTTTCCTTGTGTTATTCTTGTGATTATTGTGATTTCCCAATGTGACCTCGATTCCTGTTCATGACTTTGATTCTCTGCCGTCTGTCCTGACCTCCTGCCTGACTACAACTCTGCCTCCGCCTCTTGATTCTGCCTGTACAGCGACCTGGTGGTATCCCGCCGCAGGAAGTCCAACATTTTTTGTGGCAGGCTCTGGTGAAAACTGGGTGCCACTTAAATTCCGCTTCCAGGTGTTGGCTTATATCGTCGCTCGTGGTGGTACAGTGGGTCCACTACCCCTAAATCCTGACAATATGTTTATGCATCAGTGTAGCTACAGCATTCTCAAGGTATGTTTGGTTCATAATGCATAAAATCAAAGGGTAAGCCATCTCCACATAGTGTGGATGTCTGCTGTATTAGACAGCAGACACCCACCATTAACCTTTATGTGCTTTTGACCATATAGGAGGAGATCATTGCAACCCATGGCCTCCTCAAGGGATAGAGGTATATTTGTATGATAGTCAGGAGTCTGTCTGAAACTCCCAAGGTTGTAATAGAATGATCTGTAATGCACCTTGCTTGAGGCAGGGTCTAATACAAAAGAACTACAATGGGGCACATTTACTTACCTGGTCCGTTCGCGATCCAGCGGCGCGTTCTCTGCACTGAATTCGAGTCCGGCCGGGATTCATCAAGGTAGTTCCTCCGCCGTCCACCAGGTGGCGCTGCTGCGCTGAAAAGCATCTGAACGCACTGAACTTCACCGAGCCAGACCAGGTGAAGGTATGCGTGTCCCAAGCGACACTTTTATTGTTTTAAATGCGGCGGTTTTTCCGAATCCGTCGGGTTTTCCCTTGGCCACGACCCCCGATTTCCGTCGTGTGCATGCCGGCGCCGATGCGCCACAATCCAATCGCGTGCGCCAAAATCCTGGGGCAATACAGGGAAAATCGCCGCAAATCGGAAATATTTGGGTAACACGTCGGGAAAACGCGAATCGGGCCCTTAGTAAATGACCCCCAATGTGTGAGCAATCACATCCCATAGGGTTTAAATACTCTCGGGGGCCTAGGGGGCCTTTCACTTGAATAGAAAGAAAAATAAATAACAAACATCAGAAACATGTTGGGTATCATGGAGTCCTAAAAAGTCTGATCTATCAAAATGTGAAAATTATTATCCTATGTGGTGAATGCTGAAAACTGTAATCTAAAAAAAAAATTCCATATTGCACCTTTTCACCACCCATGAAAAAGAGTGGTACCACATTACCCAAACTGGTATCAATGAAAACATCAGCTCTCCCCGCAAAAAAGGGGCCAGATTGGAAGCTTTGTGGATGTCCTTCCGACAATAAATAACTTGTGAACCACAGGCAAGGAATAGTACATTTTAGCTGCCACCCGGCAGCATATTCTACCTCCCGGCTTCAGCCAAAACCATGATGTTGAAGGCATTTTATTGACCCTTTTTAATGTCTCCTTGCATGACAGTTATAATACTAGCAGGCATGTGTGCATTTGTTTCATTTGAGATTGAGACTTCTCTGTATACTTCATAGGACCAAACCTTTTCTGCCTCATCGCATGATTCTTTGGTTCTTCTAAAAGCTGTTGTTAACTTAGATTACTCCTTAAAGGGGTTGGCCACTCTTTTACATAAGCTGCCCATGTGGATAATCTCTGAATGTTCATCAACTGATTAAGCACTCCTGATACATATTTTTCAATAGTGTGCAGACCCTCCATGCTTTTTTGTTTACGTGTCTGACCTCAGCTGAATAAGAGGAGCTGTAGCAGGAGAGCTATGATGGATCCTGCTCCTCCCCCTTTTCCTGTCTCTGTCAGTGAGGACGGACTTTGAGAAGAAAAATACAGTGCTAGACACCATAAGGATGGCTTAGAGTCATGAAATAGAAAGCAGCTATGTATACATGCAGGGGGCAGCCTGGTGAGAACACAGAAAGGCTAAAGCTATCATAGGAGGAAAAGACACAGGTACATATACATGCAGAGACACGTCTAGACATGCAGACTCCCTGTGATAAAGTCTGGAGGTGATGTGCATCAGAACATCACCTGTGCCGAGAATTAGTGCTCTGTTGTTTTCACTGGCCCAATGGGCTAAACGATTTATGAAAATGGGTCTTTTAGTACCATCTCCAAAAAATAAATGCATGTTCTATCCGTGTTAGCACGGCTTCAATTGAAGAAACTATAATCTTTTGGAATTGACTTCCTCATTTTGTCCTTCTTGTCTGGAAGCGACCCTTGTCCCCTGTTGGACTTTTCACGATTTTTTTTTAAAAAGAAACTTTATTTTTTTTTAGATAATAAAGACAAACTGTATAGACCGTAGCTAAAATGAATGTAGGCCTATTGTCATATAAATGTGATTTTTCATAGAGATTTCAGGAATTGAAAAAGTTTTAATTTTCTCTTCAGGTTCAAAGAATGACAGGTGAGACTTGTATAGAGCCACAGCATTCAACAACTTTCCATTGAGGAATAGAACAGTTTTTAAATACTTTGCCTGATAATGTTAAGATTATGACATTGCTCATTCTGTCTCAGTGTATACAGTAAAGCTGACATTTACCAATAAAACTTAAAGGGGCACATTTACTTTCCCGTCCGGATGAATTTACCAAAAGTGCCTTGTCAGTCTATAATGCACTATGCCACGATTCCCTAAAATCGTCCGATAACCTGCATGTGACGCTTCCCCGCGCGGGTCTGTCGGAGTTCACCTTCTTCTTCCTGGTGCATGTAAGTGCATTGTTTTGCGACACAATTTGAATGTTAAGTCTCGCGCTCAGTCCGATTCAGTTGGATCGTCCGTCAGCAAGTCCCCGCCATTTCTGTCGCATGGAAGCCTGCGCCAAAATCCAATCGCATGCGACAAAATCCCTTGCTAAATACATATCACAGCCGTGCAATCGCCCAAAATGTCGGAAAATCAGACTAAAGTGCAGCCGCAGACCCTTAGTGAATAAGACCCAAAGTATTTGTTCTTGTGGTCAGCGCAAGAAATAGTGAAATATAACACTAATCACTCCCTACTTATGGACAAACTACCCTGATATCAATAAAATATCCACAAATATATTTGTAGAATATTAAGTTTAGTGTAATTTTTATTTTGTATATTTTTATTGTCCAATATGCTCTGGATAATTTAATAGGTCGTCTTCAGTTTTCCCGCTCGGCTTATTCTCGTGGGCTCAAACTGTGTTTTGATCAAACTGCAATATTTTTACACTCTCCTAATGAGCAAGTCTACTATGGATAAATTATTAAAAATATTCTCCAAATATAGTCCTATTTATTTAGTCAGTAGACCGAATAACATAAATTAATTTTAGGTACCGGTTGGAAAGCTACTTATCTTTTCCATGTATTGTTCTGCTTGTTTTGATACAGAGTCTAGTGAATGGCTCCTCAGCTTGAATTCTTTGTGACATGATCTGATCATTATCAGCTCATTAGTAATCAGTCCTATAAAAGAGCAAAAGATTGAGCCAACTTTTCTGTGACTCAGGAACCGGTTTCCTGTCTGCACAAATATCAAATTTTTCCACTATGTGTAAAATGATACAGTTTGAGGATGGGTAATGTGTTTGTATCTAGGAAACAAAAACAGCTACTGCAGCTTTTCATTGTTTTTGGGTCCGGAGTTTTTGGTACTTGTTTGTCTCATAAATTTGCTGTTTCAGCAGGATGTAAATATGAATCATACGAGTGTTTTTTTTTATAGTTAAGTTCATTAAATGAAAACCAATTAACCATCTGTCTGGTTGGCTTATTGTGCACACTTCTGACTGTACTAGGCAACCAAATTCTCAAAACTTTTTACTTAACTGTCTTCTTTATACAAAAAATATTTGGCCAATTCTGACAAATTTGGTGGAACTGGCAGACAAACATTATGCATATTAGGCCTTTCCTTCCCTTCCCCATCAATTGGGGAATGAGTATGTCAAATTTTATTATCTAGCCCTTTTATCTATGGCCAGAATGAATCACCGCCAAAGATGTCAGCCTTCCCCTTACACAACCTATATCAGTAGGTTTTTCCAACACTCACCAATATTGTTGGACATAAGGATTGGGAAATTTGGAATTTTGATCCATTTGTTCTAGCTGCTGTTGGGATTGCCAAGTCACGGCTTTCTCCTTTTCCAACAAATGCATTTTTAGATTAGACGAAAAGTAGGAGAGATTGCTGTCAACCAAACCAATGGCTAAAAAAGGTGCATGGCAGGTATAGAATCAGTCTTTTTCTGATTGATAGAGATGAGCTGCCCCAAACCTTAGGTTTGGATTCCTCCTTTCGGCAGCTCCGCCGAACCCAGACCTGATGCTTGATCATGATCAGGGAGCTTTATGCCCTTAGCAACTAGGCATGGCTGTGATTGGCAGATGTGTTCACCAGTCCAATCAAAGCCATGAATAGTTGCTAGTCACTTAAAACTGCATGATTGGGTGAAGCACATCAAGCAACATGCGCATGTTAGACAAAGATGCCGAACAGAGGATGCCAAACCTAAGGTTCAGGTCTGCTCATCTCATTGATTGATAATCTAATATGTTATAGATTGGCTCTAGAAGAGATATTGACATCCAAGCAACTACTGCTGGCCAATCAGTATGTCAGCATCTCTTCCTGTGCCAATCTGGGAGATAATCATAGAGCTCAGTATCTTGGAGCATTCAATGGGTGTAATCAGAAGCTTGCAAGAACTTTTTTTGCAATTTTGCATAAGGTCTATGTAGTACATCACATATATTCATGTGAAATACTAAAGGGAATCTTTCTGTGATATCACCATACACACATCATAAACACTGCTCAGCTTCTCCTGCTCTATAACATGCTGCCCGCAGGCTGGGCATTAAGTACAGATTGCTCAGCTCCTCTGGCTCTGTACCATTCTGCCTGCAGATAGGACACTATGTACAATCTGCAGATAAGGCACAATGTTGTATTTGCTTGGTTCCTCCTGATCTATAACATTCTCCCTACAGATCAGCCCCTATGTTTAATTTGACCATTGTGAAACAGAACAGTCCTGGAAATGTTCATTTCTTACTTTTATGTTTAAAGGGAACCTGTCATCAGAAATTGGCCTAATATCCCACTAGCAGTATGTTGTCAATCAGCTGAGCAGCTTCTAGATCAGTGATGGCGAACCTTTTGGAGACCGAGTGCCCAAACAACAAGCTAAATCCACGTATTACCGTGAAGTGCCAACATGGCTTTTTGGAAGTAACTTATTGCTACCTGTTCTTCTACATCTTTCAATCGTATCGGCCCCCTGAGGTTACCAATACAGTTGAAAGAAGGAGGGTAAATTCAGACTCTCATTAAAGCTTCTCTCCAGGGTCTCTCTGTACAGTAAAAACAGAGGGTCCAGCAGGAGGACCTCCAAAGATAATGCCGCCCTGTCCACACCTTCTCACTTTTCCCGCATTTCCAAACAGACAATGAAGTGTGGCTTTAAAATAGTATTGAGAGCAGCATCTCTTAAGTTGCCTGGGACTGCAGGAAGGTTTGGTGGATTTGGTCATATTTGGTGAACTCTGTCCTGGAGCAATGGTCTAAGTGCCCACAGAAATGGCTCTGAGTGCCACTTCTGGCACCCGTGCCATAGGTTCGCCATCGATGTTCTAGGTGATGTTTCTTTCATGGTCTGGTGTGGTGACATCATCTAGGAAATCCACTTTGAAGTGAGATGTAAATTGGTTTTATGATGTCAAAGTGGCGGAGAGTTTAACACTGAAGTCAAGCTCTCCCCACCTCAAAACGCCCCCTTCATTGTAATTGATGATCCTGTGTTCAGGGAAATCATTCTTCAAATCTATCTATCTATCAATGGGATAAGGTGTTCAGAGGCAGAGAGAGCTTGACTTCACTGTTAAACTCTCCACCTCCTTGACTTTATACATCCAACTTACATCTCACTTCAAAGTTGATTTTCTGGATGATGTCACCAACCTGGGCTATGAAAGAAACATGATCAAGAAGCTTTAGTAGGTCACATTCTGATGATAGGTTCCCTTTAATATATATTTGGATAAATTACAGACTCAGGGGGAGAAAATGTAATGCTAGGAATAAGGTAAGACTTTTCAATGCAATGAAGACTTTTAGAATTAAGAAATTTCAAAGTGGTTTCTTTGTGTCTTCCTCTCGACAGTACCTTGAAACATGACAATAGCTAAGAACAAAGACGTGAGTGCAGAACTTTTGTGTAGTTTTGCTATATTCCAGCAGTGCGAGGCATGGCACTGCCCACCCGCCATATGTGGCTGTATTTATAAGCTCCATAGCATCACTTTCTGCTGTAAGTTTTAGAATATGTGTTCTGTGCTCTTATCCATTGTCTCAGAATACAGCTCTAAGTGCTAGCGTGGGCTGCTCAATTTTGCATGCCATGTCCTGTAATCTGACACAAAAAAGCTGGACAATGGATTTCATTTTATTCTCTGTGGCATAGGCTAATTTTGTACATGGATTGCAAAATGACTCAACTCACAAGATAATGCTATACCTCACATGTATGGTAAAGTTAAAAGTTCTAAGGATGTGATCCGGAATATACAAAATCAGGTGGATAACCTGGAATTAAGAAATGAACCTTCTATAGTTGCTTCTATCTTGAAGGAGTTGCCAACTTTCAGCAAGTAATGGATATTGTTTGTGTAATGAAAAGTTATACAAGTTTCCAATATCCCTTCTGTATCAATTTCTCACAGTTTTCTGTGAGACACAGATTCCTGCTAGCTGTCATTCCATAGGAAGCTTCATTGTTAACTTCATTGGATAAAACCAGTCCCTGGTCATGTGATGTCACACAGGTGCACGGCTTATTAAATCGGACAGTAATCTGTGTGTTATACTGATCCATGCCCCTGTGTGATATCACATGACCGGCGTCCGTTTTTTTAAAATTTTGTATACATTGAGGCTTCCTGCTGAATGACAACCCTGAGGAATGGATAAAGAAAGTATATTGGAAAATTGAAGAACATCTCATTATACAAACAATATCAGATATTTGCTGGAAGTGGACAACCCTTTGAATTCTTGTGTAGGCTACAAACTATAATTATTCCAGTTTGGGGCAAAGTAAGTGAAAGCTTGACTTATTGCTGCCCTATACTTTTCCCAGCAGATGGGAGATGCAGGAACTGAGACAGGGATGAACAAGGAGGAAGAAAAAGTCAAAGGATATTTCTAGTCTAATTCAATATCTAAGACAAACAGAGAACTACAAGATGGTAGAACATGTGTAGAGGAGAACATTCCTGTAATTACAGCCGCCTCGGTACTGAGATAAGCAGTGTGTATGCATGGATATGTATTACAGATGGAACTTAGGTGATTTTTTTTACTTGTCCTGCAGTTTTTTCCATCTGAATGTGCCTGCATCTCAATGGGGAGAGGTAATAGGCCACTTCTAGACACTTCTAGAAAACAGAAGCAAATCACTTTGACAACAGAATCACTTGAAGTGAGTGTTTTCATTGATCAGTACTTCAGAACAGTGGACCTAGCGCCTTTATATATTTTTCAGAAATTACCATAGGCAAGAAAAAAAGCCTATATCCGGATATGGCTTTTTATTTGCTTGCCTATGGCAGATGTTCAGATCAATAAAATCAGGCATTGAAGATATAGATATAATGGGGCGGATCGTACGTTCATCGGTTTTTCCAAATTTTCGGGATTTGCCCCACTGTGACACATATTTAACTGGGGATTGTGTCGCACACGGTCAAATTTTGGCGCAACTTGTGGCTTTCAGGTGGCTTTCATGTGACACAAATCGAAAGCATGTGGCTTTCATGCAACACAAATCGGGGGCGGGCTGTCGGACGATCCGACTGATATGTCGCATCCAATGCACTTACATACACTGGGAAGAAGATGGTGAACTCCAGCGGACCTGAGCGGGGAAGCGACACATGCAGGAAATCAGGCGCATGATCTTAGTGAATCACGGCAGAGTTCATTCTCATCCGACAACGCACATCAGGGAACGCGCCAGGGATGGGTAAGTAAATGTGCCCCAATGATTTGCCATGGATTGGATTGTGGGACCAAGCCAATAGGCACATGTGCATCAATTAACTTCTCTGTAACAGTGCTACTGTCTTCCATGTCATTGCATGAGAATATTAGGTTGGGCATGTCAAAATCCAACAAGTCTGCTGTCTGGGATGATGCAGTACACTACTATGTGCATAAAACAGTCTGACAGGTCAGCACAAATTTCAGAGGGTTTAGCCAAAAACAATAAGAGTATACTTTGGTGAAAGTTTCATGTGACTTGTTGAAAAGGTACAAAAGTGTTGCATTTTTTTAACTACGTTTAATATCTTTTTTCTTTTCTTTTTATATCTACAAATTGCTAAGTGTTTTTTCTGCCTCCCATTGTCTTAGGGGCACATGCATTATACGTCAGGCTTTGTCCTTCTGAGTTTGTTTTTTTTTTGGCTTCTCTGCTGTTTAGATGTATCTTAGCCATTTTTCTTTATTGATAAATCTGGTGTCACCAATAGTGAGTGGCACACAGCTCTAAGCTAATCTCTATGCCTGATCATGGGAAGCTGTAAATTTGTGCCAAACATTCTTGTGCCTTTTTTGTAATTTTTAAAAAAAGTTTCAATGTTCACATCCAGATTCAGGTGATAAAACTAGGCAATGGCAAACTTCGAAGGGAGACTTTCTTAGGCACAAAAAAGACACAAATGAGCACATGCTCCATGAAAAGTAAGAAAAAATAAAGAAAAAGGCAAGCGAACCCATGATACATGTGCCCCTTAGTGTTGAATTCACTTGACCAAAGGGCAAGATGCTTCTATTTTTAAAATCAACTTTCCATAAAATTGTCGGCTTTCTCCAATTAAAAAAAATAAGAGGCAGATTTTCGGTATTTTGAAGCAGATTTTGAGGTGGCAAAATTCTTCAAAATCTGCTTTAACAACTTTTCGTGAACAAACCTTCACATTTTTATGGTAAGGCATGCGCTATGCTCCAACCCGATCAATAATGAAATCTATCCATTCTTTGGATGTCAGGTAAATAATACATTGTATGTGTCTGTGATGTTCTAGAATCCAGGATGTTCTTAGCTATTTTTATTCTGGAAAAAGTCAATAGACAGAAAATCAAACCCCTTCTTGTGTGTCCTCTGTAAATAGAGGAAATGGTGACACTACTTAGCAGTCTGTTACTTTTGTTGTCAGTTAGGACAGGAAGAAGCAGAGAGGAATGTGCAAGGTGCGTGTGCGGCGAGATGTGACAGCGCAGTGTGACAACGGAGGAAAGGGAAGCACATGCTTGTTTACAGAGTTTCGGAAGGGAAACACTGGCTGTCTTGGCTACAACAGACACGTCGCATTGTATCTCTACAGAGTACCATCACTGGGGACACGTCATGGCTTCTGCCACCTGAATCTATAAGACTTTTCTTTGTTCTGGAGGACACAGGAAGTCTGCTATTTTTACACCAGGTGTATTATTTCCATAAATGGATGTGTAAACATAGATTTAATTCTAGGGTCATTAAAAGGGAAACTGCATATTTTTGTTTTTATTCACCCTTCAAAGGTTAACGTTGCTATTTCCAGTGGAGCATTTCATGATGAATAATGAGAGTAGGAAACTAAGGTCTTTAATGGAGTTCCCCTTTAAATTGACAGGATATCCTAGAAATTATGTCGAAGTTAGGTCGTTTCAACAAACTTTCAGAATAGGCAAATTATATACACTGGAGATCAAAATTAAAGACCAGCCCACAATTTCCAAATCAAAATTAGAAAACAATGTCAGTTACCTACCAGATATTGGTGTTATTCTGGCACCTGGTGCTAATCTCCTTAATTATCACACAAACCCAATTTAACTGGTAGCCTAACTTTCCAGTTTTTAGTGACTTTGCAAAAATGTTGTGCCATTCCAAAGTGACTGAAAACCTCAGGCAGAAGGTTCTCCAGATGAAGGCCAAAGAGTTGCCCCATTTAGCCATTGCAGGAGACGTTGGTCATTCCAAGTCTATGATTTTTAGAATATTACATCTTTACTACATCTCATTCAAGTCTCCCAAGAAGGCTGGTCACCCTCGATTGACAGACGCAAGAGAGGACAGGATAATGCAGAGAATCTCCATGGATAACCGTTTTTAACCCTGCAGCTGGAATTACTCACCATTGTAGCGCTGAACAGGGTAAGAATCTGCCTTTTCATACAGTGTCTTAACGTTTATGAGCATTTGGACTGAAATCCCACTCTGCAGTGACCAAACCTCTCATTAGCATAAAGAATCAAAAGGCCAGACTCACCTTTGCTGTGGAACATGTTGTGTTGACATAGAAGTGGACTACAGTTCATTTTAGTGATGGGTATTTGGACCTGATTGGAAACATTGGGGCACATTTACTAAGGGGTTTGCACCTGTTTTCTGATGGACTTGCATGTTCTTTTAGGTGAAAACAGCTTGCACAGGCATTTAAGAAGTATCCGCACTGCTATTGTGTCACACGCGACCCTTTTGTGGCGCAGCTGCCCTAGCTCCATGCGACACAGATTAGGGAGCATTCCGGCACATGCAAAGTCTGTTGCACGCCCTATGTTAAAGGTTCACCATGAAAAAGTTGGTGAACAATGTCGGGCCAGTACAGGGAAGCAACAGATTCATGATTTCTGGAGCACATTCTTAATGAATTGTTTGCACCAATCATTATACACAGACAGAGCACTTTTAGTGAAGTTTTCTTAGTTTCCTTAGACTTTCTTAGTAAATGTTCCCCATTATGTTTGTCAACAAATTGGGAAAAGACTAAACCCAAAGTGTGTTAAGAGAATTATTTCTGTTGAACCTCTCATACAGATACATGGCAAATGCAAGTGAGTGCAAGTGAGTATTAGAACTATCTTCGACAACATGTGGTTCCTTCCTTGTGTTCTTCACTCAGTCAGTCAGCAATTTTCATGCAGGACAATGCCACCTGTCACACAGCAAAACGGGTAAAGCAGGTCCTTGGAACAGAAAACATTGAAACAATGGAAGGGCCAGCCCTGATATAAACCTAATAGAAAATCTCTGGAAAATCCTTGCCAGGGTCGGCTCTAGGTTTCAGCAGGCACCTGGGCGGCAGAGCCTCAGTGGGTCTTTTGCAGTGAACTCACATGGTGGCATCAAAAATTCAGAAACTAAATCAGTCTCCTGTTCCCTAAAATGTTCCCTAGTTTATCATCCCAATCAGCCCCCTCGTGGTTATTTTATATAAAGCCCCCCTCATCCCCATGGATTCCCTATTTACAGCCTTATGTGGGCCCCCCAGCAGCTCTTGGCCCTGATCCTTGCAGACAAAGAAATGGCCAAGAAATGCACAACAGTCACATAACTGTGGCAGAGACTGTAAGAAGAATCGACCAAAATCCCACCAGAGCAGTGTCAGAGACTAGTGTTGTCCTGCGGCCGCAAATGTGCTGAGGTCATTCAAAGCAAAGGCCTGTGCACTACCTACTCATTGGTGACTGGTGTAACGTCCAGAAAATTTAGTAATAATATTTCTTTGTTTTACAGTCATTATTGGTCTCTAATTTCAATCATCACTTTTCTTGCAAAATAAATGTTTTATGTTGATATACTTTGGTAATTTGGTAAGTCACAGTTCTAGTGGCATGGTGTACCCCTTACAAACATCAAATGGTGATCAATGATGATTATATTATTTCTGAAAAACATTGTTCTCTAAATTTGATCTCCAGTTTATATTTGTAACATATTTTGAAAATGGGCAAATGCTCTCTTCCCCATTTGTATGGTTTATTTTTTTCTCCTTTCCCTCCTTAGCTAAGGTGCAGGCTAAAGTTTCCACTTTATAGAACCAGATCATCTCAGTTCACTTCAATTGGTCTCGGCTTTGGTACTTTGTGGTAGGTTTTCCACTGCATAAAGTATTTATCTCATGTTACTGATGACACTAAGGAGTTTGGACATGTGATGTTGTAGCTTAGCTTAAACTCACTTATTACCCAGTCTGAAATGTGTCCAACAAATGTTTCGCTTACGCGTTTCGCGTAATTGGTAAGACCATGACTAAATCTGCAGACCATGACTAAGCTTCTGTAAGCGAAACGCGTAGGTCGAATACCTGTACCTGTTTTGTGACTATCACCTCTGTTCATGCACATCGATATGGATTTTAATGGAATAAAGTAAACCATTTTTTCACCGGAACTTTGAGTGCTGAAGCATTTGCTATAAGATTTTGTTGGCTGGAGGTTCCCGGAGTTTCTGACTTTCCTGCACCAGGACCGGAGAGAGGTGAGCTGGACTTTTTACATAAAATATATATATATATATATATATATATATATATATATATATATATATATATATAAAATGAAAAACGGCAGCACTCCATATAGTGAAAACAAAACGTGGTTTTTATTCCACCTCGTGCGACGTTTCGGCTGTTTCCCAGCCTTTGTCAAGCCTTTGTCAAGCTGGGAAACAGCCGAAACGTCGCACGAGGTGGAATAAAAACCACGTTTTGTTTTCACTATATGGAGTGCTGCCGTTTTTCATTTTTTATATTTCATGGACTCTGCATGGTGAGAGTGCAGGATAGCACCCATAGATCTATTTTTTCTAAGTGACTGTGCTGCTATTTTATGCACTTGCAGCCGGAGCATCACTGTATAGAAGAGGATCTGGCTGGCTATATACTACAGGGGGCTGGCAGGCTTTATACTACAGGGAGGTGGCAGTCTATATACAACAGGGGCTGGCAGGCTACATACTACAGGGGCCTGGCAGGCTACATACTACAGGGGCTGGCAGGCTATATACTAGAGGGGGCTGGCAGGCTATATACTACAGGGTGCTGCAGGCTTCATACTACAGAGGCTGGCGGGGTCAGGCAGGCTATATACTACAGGGGGCTGGCAGGCTATATACTGCAGGGGGCTAGCAGGCTATATACTGGGGAGGTTGTGACCAATGCATTTCCCATCCTCAGCTTATACTCAAGTCAATAGGTTTTTCCAGTTTTCGTGTTAAAATTAGGGGTCTTGGCTTATACTTGGGTCGGCTTATACTCGATTATCATTTGTTCTCTTGATTTGAAATATTTTCTCAAAAGTTTTGTTTGAGACTGATGATAAATCTCCCCCTATGTGACTAATATCTATCATTATCTATATTTTTCAGTTCTCCTTGAGTGTCTATGTGGAGACTTAGCTCCTGTCACTATGTGCTCTTCCCTTTTCATAGACTTCTATGTAAACTAGCTCCTCATTCACCTTCTGTGCATTTTGCTAGCAAGACAAATCTATCCAAGACTACCTGGTGGGAGTCATTTAATCACAAAGGGATGGATGGTGGGAATATGATTGTAATTTATATACAATATATGAACTATTCTCTGAGGTCTTACAAATGAATGAAGATGAATTGATGAGATCAATTGATTTAAACTGGTGCGGACTGATATACTTTGACATCAGTTCTTTATAACAACGTTGTCTACAGACATACATACTGCCAGGGGCGGACTGGGAATTTAAAATGGCCTTGGAAAAAACTGTAAAAGTGGCCCAATTTTTTGGGCGGAGTCAAAACAAGTGGGTGTGGTCAGATAATGTGGGTGGGGTTATAACAGACAACTTGTTGAAAGATGGCCTTAACGCAAAACAAGAACATCTTTTACTAGTAAGTGAATCTAATGTGCAAAGAATGTGACCTGTCGATCAGTAAATGATGCAAACACACGACCCGGTAAGCCTTATATACCTTTCTCCTATGTACAGGAATATAACTACTATAATACTGCCCCCTATGTACAGGAATATAACTACTATAATACTGCCCCTATGTACAGGAATATAACTACTATAATACTGCCCTTATATACAGCAATAAACTACTATAATACCGCCCCCTATGTACAAGAATATAACTACTATAATACCGCCCCCTATGTACAAGAATATAACTACTATAATACTGCCCCCTATGTACAAGAATATAACTACTATAATACTGCCCCCTATGTACAAGAATATAACTACTATAATACTGCCCCCTATGTACAGGAATATAACTGCTATAATACTGCCCCCTATGTACAAGAATATAACTACTATAATACCGCCCCCTATGTACAAGAATATAACTACTATAATACTGCCCCCTATGTACAAGAATATAACTACTATAATACTGCCCCCTATGTACAAGAATATAACTACTATAATACCGCCCCCTATGTACAAGAATATAACTACTATAATACTGCCCCCTATGTACAGGAATATAACTGCTATAATACTGCCCCCTATGTACAAGAGAATAACTACTATAATACTGCCCCCTATGTACAGGAATATAACTACTATAATACTGCCCCCTATGTACAAGAATAGAACTACTATAATACTGCCCCATATGTACAAGAATATAACTACTATAATACTGCCCCCTATGTACAAGAATATAACTACTATAATACTGCTCCCTATGTACAAGAATATAACTACTATAATACTGCCCTTATATACAGCAATAAACTACTATAATACTGCCCCCTATGTACAAGAATATAACTACTATAATACCGCCCCCTATGTACAAGAATATAACTACTATAATACTGCCCCCTATGTACAAGAGTATAACTACTATAATACTGCCCCCTATGTACAGGAATATAACTACTATAATACTGCCCCCTATGTACAGGAATATAACTACTATAATACTGCCCCTATGTACAGGAATATAACTACTATAATACTGCCCCCTATGTACGAGAATATAACTACTATAATACTGCCTCCCTATGTACAAGAATATAACTGCTATAATACTGCATATATACACAGAAGCGAACATGCAAAAAATCAGTATTTATCATATACAGCTACAGAAAACACATGAGATCAGGTGACGTCTCCTCGGATTGTACTCGCTCCTCATCTTCTCCATTAGTTCCACCATCACCTTGTCTCTTCCTCCAGGTACACAGCGTTCCTGCAGAGTTTACCACACAGACGTCTTATGTTCTGCACTTTCCCATTGTCCCTTCTTCTGCTACCACCAATACTGTGCCCCAAATACTGTAATAGAGCCCCCTACAATATTAGTACCACACAAATAGTGCCCCATAATGTAAGGATAATGTATTTCTTCTTTCTCTCCTTTAACCTCCTTACCCCCCCCCCCCCACTTCCACCCCAGTATTGATAGAGCTCCGACTATGCCCCGACTAGGCCCCGGCCTACCCCAGTCATAAAATTAATGCCCCCAGCCTACCCCAGACATAAAATTAATGGCCCCAGCCTGCCCCAAAGATAGAATTAATGGCCCCAGCCTACCCCAGACATAGAATTAATGGCCCCAGCCTTCCCCAGTCATAAAATTAATGATTCCAGCCTACCCCAGACATAGAATTTATGCCCCCAGCCTACCCCAGACATAGAATTAATGGCCCCAGCCTGCCCCAGACATAGAATTAATGGCCCCAGCCTGCCCCAGACATAGAATAATGCCCCCCCGCCCCAGACATATAATTAATGCCCCCGCCAGCCCAAGATATAGAATAATGCCCCCCGACATATAATTAATGCCCCCTGCCAGCTCCAGATATACAATAATGCCCCCACCATATAATTGATGCCCCTTGCCAGCCCCAGATGTAGAATTAATGCCCCCTGCTAGTCCTAGATATACAATAATGCCCCCGCCCGCCCCAGACATATAATTTATGCCCCTGCCCCAGACATATAATTTATGCCCCTGCCCCAGACATATAATTTATGCCCCTGCCCCAGACATATAATTTATGCCCCTGCCAGCCCTAGATATACAATAATGCCCCCTGCACCAGACATATAATTAATGCCCCCCCCCGCCCCAGACATATAATTTATGCCCCCTACCAGCCCCAGATATAGAATAATGCCCTCCCCCGCCCCAGACATATAATTTATGCCCCCTACCAGCCCCAGATACAGAATAATGCCCTCCCCCCGCCCCAGACATATAATTTATGAACCCTGCCAGCCCTTATGCCACCCCCGCCCCACACATATAATTAATGCCCCCCCCCCTGCCCCAGACATATAATTTATGCCCCCTGCCAGCCTTAATGCACCCCCCTCCCGCCCCAGAAATAATTATTGTCCCCATTTAAAAAAAACAAAACATCATACTCACCCTTTTAAGCACAGGTTTCTTCCCTCGGTCTTCTGTGGCTTTGTGTAGAGGTGCGGGATAGTGACGTCACTGCTCCGCGCCTCCACACCAAGCCACGGAGCTGCATGGTGGGCCGGACAGCTGACATGGTAAGTGCCAGCCTCCTCCACGCTACACAGGTCGCGCAATGACGTCAATTGCGCGACCTGTGTAGCTGCCTGTTATACACAGACGCAGAAGCAGCGGTGCTGCGCTGCATCTGTGTACTAATCAATAGTACCTGCATCGAACGATCGTACGATGCAGGTACTATAGATTAGATGAAAAGTTGTAGGGAGAAAGTGCGGACCGGCCCCGCACCAGCTCCGGACCGGCCCCACACCGGCCCAGGACCGACCGGCCCACTGGGAAAATTCCCGGTGGGTACAATGGCCAGTCCGCCCCTGCATACTGCTGATGGTAAATTTGTACAATCATAGTAATTTTTTTAGTCATTTTGTCCTATACCTCATTTAAACCCTGTATGATACCATTTTCCTGATACATTATAAGGTCCAAAAAACTGAGTGATTGTCGTGGACATTACTAAACCTGGCAAATCCCTCTGACTTTAATAGACAAAAAAGTAAAGCCTGCAATGTAAGGAGGGATATCTCCGTAATCAGGGAGCCAAAAAAAGGATCCATAGGAATCCATAGTTTTTGGAATCCATAGTTTTTGCACATCCCAATAATGATTGCACTGCAGTATATATCTGCCTTAAAGGGGTTGGCCACTTTACCTCATGTTTTTGTAATGTGTGATAGTGGGGGTAGGATATTAGGTAATTTACCAATAAACATTCTTATTCTTATGCTTTATATGTAAAGTGAAGCCTCCTGTCTTTTACCTCATCAGCCTGACATTCCTGTCCATAAAATGGCCGCAGTTGGAGGGTCATGTGATCTTATCTGTCTATAAACAATCACCCTTCCAGGACCTTGAACTTATATTCACGGATACTATAATAAGGCGATTGTTCATGGTCAGTTAGAGATCCCATGACCCTCCATCTGCAGCCATTTTATGGACAGGAATGTCTGGCTGATGAGGTAAAGGACAGGAGGCTTCACTTTACATATCAAGAAAGCGGAGCAGAACTATTAGTAGATGTATATTGGTAAAATACGTAATATCCTGCCCCACACTTGTTTACACATTGCAGAAAACATGAGGTGAAGTGGTCAACCCCTTTAAGGCTATAAAAATACTTCCAGTGACTGCAGTGGACAGAACTACTGAGCGAGATCCTACTACTGCAGTATAATCCACAGCTATGGAAAATGCACTGCTGGTTCAAAGACCATGCACCACATGGTTTTTTACATATGTCCGGATTTATAGGACTAAGCCAAAAACCAATTAGAATACATATTAATGGTGATTATTGAGCACTAAGCTGTCATTGTTTTGTAATCTTATTAATTATCACTCACCCACCTTGCCTTCCGATCCCGCTCTCCAGCTAGCGTGCAATTCAGCTCTATCATTTCATGCATTTAATTAGTGACATGATTAAACAAGCTAATTAAAGAGTGTATTTGCATACTAAATCAAAAGCTAATGCCTGGCATGTATGTTACTCCTGGATATAAGGATAATTACACCAGAAATGGCTTTGCAATGGTTTTATTGAAGAAATTAATATGAGTGCATCTTCAGAACTGAACATGGAAATGGAATGGATGTTACCAGTATATATTACAATATAGATATAACAATGTTGTAGAGTATATTCATGTATGGACCATGGCTGTTTTTGTTTTAGTCATATTTTTCAGTTGACCACTGACATTACTCATGGATAAGGTCTAGGTTATGTTCTCACTAGCACTAGGGTCTCCCATTGCTTTAAAAAAAAGTATCCCCCAAGGTGTGAATTAATAGACAAACAACCTTATTTACTATACTCAGGGAAGTTGGACTTCCATTGGGCTTTCCTGAAGGACTCATTTTAAAAGGAATGCTTCATCCATAACTGAAATGGATCCTACATCCCAAATTTCAACAGTGTTTTAGCCAGTGGCTTAAAATTACAGGATGCAGAGGTCACAATGCCCACAACCCCTTTGATCACCTTAGACATCACACAATTTAAGGATTGTAAGACCTTCAACATAACTCATCACACCAAGTTGTAAGACATATGCTGCCAGACGTTTTCCCCCTCTATCTGCCGGAAGTCAGCAGAACATGGGGACATCATAAGAAGTAACCTGCCGATCTCGTGGATTACAGGCAAACTTTACTGGGTTAATTACAATATTGGAAATCCTATTTGGATCTTACCCTGGTAAAGTTTGTTATTAGTAAACTCTTCAACCTGTTACCTTTAGGGTCAAATAGATCTTTCCAAATATTTGAATAAATCTTAAAAAGTCATGGGGAACACAATCAAGAAGACAATTATTTGAAAAAATGGAATCTACAATGAAGAAGATTAACGGCAGATGTTAGTGATCACCTTATCTTCCACAACCTTGGGGTACATGTGCACTACATCTCTTTAACCAACTAACTAACTACAACTAACTGTTGTAGTCAGAAGTGCTTTACAAAGTAAAACAATTCATAAATGTGGGAAAAATGGCCTGATCATCTCCACCTCTATTAAAGGGGTATTCCCATCTGGGCATTTACATTTAATTAAATTCATTTGTCATATGTAAACATTTCTTTAATTGGATGTTAATAAAAAAAATGTTCCTGTGTGAAGATAATTTCTCATAAATGTAGTCATTCTGTCCCTTAGAAACGAGATAGCTTCCTCGGTTACGACCACGTCACACTCTGGCAGAGGTGGCCAGACATGCGCTATAGAGTCCTGCCTGACCACGTGGATTCAGCGATCATTACCACAGGACGGCTGCGGGAAATACAGTAACTCCCGGACATTTTATATATAAAAACTTTTTGTTTCTTTGTGCAATCACTCCAGCAGAGGTGGTCGTATCCGAGGACACAGTCTTGTTTCTAAGGGACAACATGACTACATTTATGAGAAATTATCTTCACACAGGAACATTTTTCAATGATATCTAATTGAAGAAATGTTTGTACATGGCAGATTAATGAAACTGAATGTGAGTGCCCAGATGAGAATACCCCTTTAATCTCGTTCCAATCTTCTAGCCAGGCACCACAGTGTAAATGGTCACTTAGATGGTGACTTAAGAACACTTAAGAACACCCTACTTAAGAAGACCTGACTTACAGACAACCCCTAGTTATAAATAGACCTCTGGTAATTGATAATTTACTATACTTTAGCCCAAGGCTAAAATAAACAGTTATCAGAGGCGTCTGCAGTTAAGCTTTATTGTTATTCCTGGTTCTTATGACAATCCAACAATTTTAAAATCCAATTGTGACAGAGGCCAAAAAAATTTGTCTGCAGCTACAATTATAAAATATACAGTTCCGACATACATACAAATTCAACTTAAGAACAAACCTATAGAACCTATCTTGTATGTAACCCAGGGACTGCCTGTATATGTATAACATTTCATATGAAATTTCTACATTTTGCCAGTTACTCCACCCAAGGCCGGTGCCAGCACTGGACAGACCTGGGCAAATGCCGGTGCCCAGAGCTACTGGACCCACATAAGGCTATGCAAAAGAAATCCATGGGGGTGACGGGAGCTGTATCTAATGAATCCATATGGTGTGAAGGGGGCTTATATCAAGGTATATGATGGAATGACAAACTAAAGAATATTTTAGGAAACAGGAGACTGTTTTAGTTTCTGAATTTTAAATGTTACCACATGAGTTCACTACAAAGGGACCCACTGAGTCTCTGTCGCCCAGGGGCCTGCTGAAACCTGGAGCCGACCCTGACTCCACCCTCCATCCATGCAGCCTTGGAAAATTTTATTGGGAGAAATATTTTTGTCCAAAAAGCTAAAAATGTCTGAATTTGGAGTTTTCCTTTAGACTGTGATTGTCTCACAACAATAGTTCATGTAGGAAGCAAAAGGAGATAACAGGATAAAAATGAGAGACGCATATACGGGGAATTCTTCGTTGGAAGAACATTAGAAGGAAATAAACAGATCGCTGAGATTCTGGCGAGCCACTTGCAGGAACGTGTTCTTTAAATGGCCTCTCTTAGGGAAGGTGTGACAGAACACACCGGTACGTAGGTTGACCAATCTTAAAAGCTATTGCTCAGCTGCTTGGCAGCAGGACCTCTACCGGCTCTCAGTCTGACTAATGAGAGGAGTAGTGCCTGGCAGGAAACTTGCCTTCAAGTGTGTGACTAATCATCAATCTTTTTAATAATGCTGACAACATATTCTTTCCTTTTTCTCACCTAGTTAAAGTCTGCACAAATAGTAGCAAATTAGCCTCACACAGAAAAAGCATGGAATGATAAAAAGCCTCTAAAAGGTTTTCCAGGCTTTTTGCAGCACAGGGTATTATCCAGAACGCAAAAGAAATGCAATTATCTCATTTTAGCAACTTAAAAATACAGAATATTTGCGAGATTATATGTTCCCTTTGTACCATTTCTAGGCATTTAAAAATAGCAAATAACAAAAAAATAGTGGCATCATGATATAAGGCACGAGTCACGCTGAATTTTGCGAATACTCCTAATGCTGTAACATAGTTTTTTATTCCAAACATTATTTCAAGAAGAGGTCTCACACTTGGAATAATTACTTAGGTTATCTAACACCTAATGTAGCAAATAAGTGTAAAATACGATGTGCTGTCAGAGAGAAACTATTCACTATTCAGATCTGAAGATCATTTTATACATCCCTCTCTGTGTAACACCTCTACCTAGTACTGCAGAATGTGTTGAATTTGATGACACATTAAAACCTGTAGCTTCTTCCACCATCTAAGCAAAAATGTTTTGGGAATTTCTTAAAGACGACTGTGCTGAAAAACTCGGCTTATATTCAGATATATATATACGGTATGTATTATTTACTAGACCAGCTATTATTCCTGGAACAACTCTTAAGAGACATGGGTATTGGTTGTTATGCAGATTCTGCTGTTGTATGTAGATATGCTTACTCACCCCCAATGATTTATGGAAAAAAGGACAAACTAAGGGCTCTTTCACATTGACATTGTTGTTCAAAAAGCCTTTGATTTGTATGTGTGTTTTCACATTGGCTTGTATTTTCACTGATCCATTGTCCATCAAAAAGATTCTGAAGCATGGCCTATATTTTTCACTGATGCGGATGACAGAAGGCAATAGAAGTCTATGTCCCCCCCCAAAAAAACAGATGCAACATCCGTTTTTTTTTACACTGTAGAGGCTTAAAAACCAGGTGTGATGTTTTTAAATCAATGTTAAACCTTAATAATAATTCTTTATTTATATATCGCCTACAGTACAGATTACGCAGCGCTGCACAAAGCTTGCCAAATGGGTTCCTGTCCCCAATGGGGCTCACAATCTAAACAACCTTCAGTTTTTTTGCGGACATGAAGGCAAAACAGATGCATCACGGAGACAAAACAGAAGCAAAATGAAGACTCAATGGAGACAAAAGGGAACGGATGCTCAACTGAAGCTGAACATCAACGCCAATGTGAAAGAGCCCTAATAATTGTGGAGAAGCTCAAAAATTTCTCTCTGACTGTAATGCAGGGTTAGGGAATGGCCTAGATGGTTAGACAAGGACAGTTTTTCCTAAGATTCACAAACCCCAGCTAACACTACCTAATTGCCCAGCCTACCCTAAGCAGTAGGTGACAACTGGTCAACGTTCTCTTTCAGAAGCAGAAACACAAAAGTCAAGATAAATGCAGGCAAGGTCCAAATAAAACTCTAACAAACAAACCTTTTATGAGATGTCAGAGTTTTGGTCCCAAAGATGATTCTATCAGGTTTCTGACATCCAGACAGGGCAGAAATATAAGTGGATGGAGATTCTGTACATCCCAGCAGATTAACTGTTTGCAGACCTGTTTGGCTTATCTTCCCTGCTTTATACTATGAAACCTCTGTTAAATTCTATCTTGCCAGCAATATGAATAGAAGCTCGCTGAGGTGTCAGATTATGTAGATGATCTATGAATAAGGGATGGGGAACACTGAGTTACAGACTGTAGAGGGGAAATGTGTTCTGCTGACTTTGCACCGCAGGGTTTGCGTTACACTCTTTGTTTCAGGAGAGTGGAACAAAAACTAAAAACAAAAGGTGAACAAAAAGTCTTCCATTGACCTTCCTTCCCCATTGACTTCAATGTAGGTTACCTTCTATTAGGTTCTGTTCTTCAATTTGATCATGGAACTTGATCAAGGGACTTTCCAATCACATGTATGAACTAAGCCTCAGGAATTTAATTAGGTCAAAATAGACCAGGAATAGTGTCACTCTTCATGTACATCTTCTTGATTTCTGCAAAGTTGGTTGCAAGTTGCGATATGTAATAAAGATGAATACCTAGTGTGTTAATTGGCTCTCCTTATGGAGAGCTCTTAGTTCCCGATCCTGGTCACAAGCCTCTCACTCCAAAACCAGTTCCCTACTCTGTACTGAAGAGACCCAACCAGGTTGAAACAGTTCTGTCTACAGTTGGAAATCTGTTCCTTCTGGAATAGATAAACTGGTTTGGTTTTAATATCGCATCATGTCATAAGGCTTCCTGTAGGTCATGCTTGATGTCAAGAGACCTGCCTTACAAGGTAGATAAAGGAGGCGTGGTTTTCCTTATCCCATCCTGGAAAACTTATTTGCATGTTTGCCTAATAATTTGATCTTTCCCCATCTTCTTCATAATGATGTAATCAATGAACCTAGGATTTATATTATATTCTAATTATTATATTATAATTTATTAATCTATTATTTATTATATTGTCTTTATACAGTTTTATGAGGGGATATAGGCAATTTGGGAATATAACAAATGCAGAATGGGAGTCATTTTATTTCGACTCCTTTATCCACAGACTGGAATATCCAGTATGCATTTCTTTTTGACAAGTCTTTAAATGTCATCTTCAACTTGACTGATGTTACATTAATTAGATAATTACATTAATTAGCCAATAATTAAACATTACATAATCTAGAGTTAATTACTGTTTACAAGGTATTTAACACGCCTGGATTCTAAACTAAACAAATGTGGTGCCAAATCTCTCACAACTAAGTCTACAATAAGTTCAAAAAATGAAGGGTATTACGTGCAGTGTGTTTTTTTTATTAAGTAATTTAGTTATTGCTTTGCTTTTAGGCCGTGTTTACACATTAATGTTTTTCGACGCAGTTAATTAAGTCAATGCCAGGAGTGAATAAAAAAAAAAAAACTGTTGAACCACCATCTGTCCTTTTCTTCATATCCTTCTTTATGATCCATTCTGGGTTTGTCTTAAAAATTAATGTATAAACTAAGCTTTTAAGATAACAACCACATTTAAAATAAATGAATGTAACCAAGTCCAAGGTAATAATTTAACCATACATAAGCAATGGGATGTAAACAGGGTCAGTGACAGAGCCTCAGTAGGTCCCTTTGCAGAGATTCCTTATTTACAGTATTAAGTGGGCCCCCCACAGTAGCCCTGTGCCTGGCAATTGCCCGGGTATGCCCAGTGCTGGCGCCAGCCCTGGATGTAAACATATATATCCCCCTCCTTAAAGTTGTTGGTTATTTTTCATTAAAGAGTTCTATTTGTATGTCAAAAAATAGCTGACACCGTTTTAGGTCATGCTAAGTGTGAAAATTCAAGACACTCCTCTTTGGGTAGATGTTCATAGTATCATAGTATAAACTGCTGGAAAAAGATGCAAGTCCATCAATACCAACCTTTAGGAATTAAACAAATGTTTTTTCCCCATAACTCCTTATATTTTTGCTCCTGGCCTCTCTTGAACATGTACATAGAGTCCGCCATAACAACCTCCTGCGGCAGAGAGTTCCATAGTCTCACTGCTCTTACAGTAAAGAACCTTTGTCTATGGTGATGGTAGAATCACCTCTCCTCTACGTGTAGAGGATGCCCCCTGTCTATGGTGATGGTAGAAGCGCCTCTCCTCTAGGCGTAGAGGATGCCCCCTGTCTATGGTGATGGTAGAAGCGCCTCTCCTCTAGCCGTAGAGGATGCCCCCTTGTCCTGGTCACAGGCCTAGGTATAAAAAGATCTTTTGAGAGATCCTTGTGCTGTCTTTTCAGATATTTGTACATTGTAATGAGTGCTCCCCTCAGTCGTCTTTCTTCTAAACTGAATAAACCCAAATGTTACATCTTAGAGAAATAATGAATCTTTGATGATGTCAGGATTGTATAGTCAGCCACAAATACATGCAGTTACTCACATGACCATGACATCATCAATGTTCCCACTTTTGACCAGTAAGATCCCAGCATCTCTCAAGAAGGGAGGGACTCGGACTCATTAGTCTTTTTTTTTTTTAAGGAAAACAAGGTTTCAGAATATCATAATAGAGGTAACAGGTTTTTTAAAGCGTAAAGTTATAGTGATTTTACCAAATTATTAAATGTGATTCTCCCTTTGAAAACAAACAGAACAATGCCTACTTTGTTCTGCTCGACCTTTTCACCAGAGGTGAAGTGAGCGGAGAAATATCTGTCAGTCCTCAGGGTGACACCAGCTAGCTTGCCCACAGATCCCATCATGCCTTGTGTTCACTCTCAAAGTTATTTAGTATTAAATCCATTCAGTTTCCCACAAGTGAATCCACTGAACAGGATGTATATGGTGACAGCCTGGCAGCTTCCATCGCATGGAGAAGCAGGGGATATGCGCAGTGCACATATAGGATGTATATGGTGACAGCTTGGCAGCTTCCATCACATGGAGCAGGGAACATGTAATAAGTGGGAGAAATCTTTAGTACATGAAGTCTATGCCGGTGCTCTCTGAGCACTCTTGGTTAATAGCTTATCTGGACAGAGCTGATACAGCCAATTGAAAAGTGGAGGAAGCAAGTAGCAGGAGATGCAAAGAGAGACAGAGAAAGTTCTGTAGAATCCCAGACTGGGAAGGAGGGACTCATAGGGAACAGGGGAGATCTTGTGCCTCACTATTCTGTGCAGGAGACATCTGCATTCACACATCCAGCTCTGCTTCATACACAGAGAGCTCTGTATATGACCTCCACCCTCCTCCCCTCCCTAAAACCGTCAGACCCTCTGTAATTGGAATCTCAGTGATGGCCCATGTTAATGAAACATCATCTGCATATCTTATGAAATCCAACTCGCAATCTTAAAGGAATATTAATAGAGATGAGCGAGTATACTCGTCCGAGCTTGATGCTCGTTCGAGTATTAAGGTACTCGAAACGGCTCGTTGCTCGGACGAGTATTTCCCCTGCTCGAGATCGAGCATTTAATTAAAAAAACACAGTGAAGAACAGTGAAGAATAGAACAAAAACAGTGAACACAGTGAACACAGGATCATTTAAGTGAAAAACACAGTGAAAAACACAGTGAAGAATAGATTACAGATGTTCGGCACATCTGCTTACTTGTCGGAAGATACGCGCGGAACGGTGCGAACAAAATAGTATGTGAAGAACACATTGAAGAACACGGTGAGCAGGACAGAGACACCAGGGAGCAGCACAGAGACACCGGGGAGCAGCAGAGGCAGCGGCAGGCACGGAGACAGCAGGGCAGCGGCAGGCACGGAGACGGCGGGGCAGCGGCAGGCACGGAGACACCGGGGCAGCGGCAGGCACGGAGACATCGTGGGCAGCGGCAGGCACGGAGACATCATGGGCAGCGGCAGGCACGGAGACATCGTGGGAAGCGGCGGGCACGGAGACATCGTGGGCAGCGGCGGGCACAGAGACATAGGGGCAGCGGGACATAGGCAGCATGGAGACACCAGGGCAGCGGCAGGCACGGAGACACCGGGGCAGCGGCAGGCACGGAGAGACCGGGGCAGCGGCAGGCACGGAACACCGGGGCAGCGGCAGGCACGGAGACAGCAGGGCAGCGGCAGGCACGGAGACAGCGGGGGAGCGGCGGGCACGGAGACACCGGGGGCAGCGGTTGGCACGGAGACAGCGGGGCAGCGGCGGGCACGGAGACAGCGGGGCAGCGGCGGGCACGGAGACAGCGGGGCAGCGGCGGGCACGGAGACAGCGGGAGGCACGGGGACACCGGGGCAGCGGCAGGCACGGAGACAGCGGGGCAGCGGCAGGAACGAAGGGCAGAGAGATCGGGGAGACTTCAGTGGAAGAAGAGGAGCAAATCCCGGGACAGCGTATCTCCCGACAAGTAAGCAGATGTGCAGAACATCTGCAATCTATTCTTCACTGTGTTTTTCACAGCGTTTTTCACTTAAATGATCCTGTGTTCACTGTTTTTATTCTATTCTTCACTGTTCTTCACATCTGCTAACTTGTCGGGAGATAATATACACGCGGAACAGTGAAGAATAGATTGCAGATGTTTGCATACATCTGCTAACTTATGAGAAGACATTCTTTTTCAATTAAATAACACATTTTATTCCCTAACCATGGTCCCTTTGAAAAATGCTCGGGTCTCCCATTGACTTCAATGGGGCTCGTTATTCGAGACGAGCACTCGAGCATCAGGAAAAGTTCGTCTCGAATAACGAGCACAGGAGCATTTTAATGCTCGCTCATCTCTAAATATTAACACTTTGAACATATCATTTGTTAAAAGCATCCCCCATAAAAAAGCTAATCAACAAGATTCCTTGAATCAATGAGGTAATAAAAACCCTTACTGTAAATTGGGCGTCAATTAATTGTGTCAGGTCTTGTTTTTGAAGAAAAATGTAGTTTTTTTAAAGGATACCTTTCAAGAACATAAGTCACTCACTCTGTATCCTGTTCATGTGAGACACCCCACCTGCCTTTGAACCGGAAATACATTATAATTTGCAGGGCAACGTGGCTGCATATTCATTTCCCATAGGAAAAAAATATCCATACAAGGTGCTTATTTACATTGTAGTATTAAAATCAGATATTGAAGAATATAATTGAGTATTTAAAAATGTGTATATTTTGTGTTAGAATGTCAATAATACTAGCCCAAGGCAACTTGAAATTCTACTTTAAACTCAAATGAAAGGACGGTTACTAAGTAAATTTGATAAATATGATTAAATAGTAAGGGTTTCTCCCCGGATATTTAAGTATTTGGATATGATAGTAACTTTATTACAACCCCCTTATAGAGAGACACACCCTGCCCTGCGGACTCAAGCCGGTCATCCAGATCATGTAAATGAGCAGCCAATCATATCCATATAAACAATCAGATGGGGCGAATCGTATAAGGAACCAGACCTACAACGATCAGCTGATCCACCATGGCTCTAAGATTAAAAGTCTTGTCTATGATGAAAGAACCTACTCTTAGTCTAAGTATAGAAGGGTAAGTAACCAGCATGCTATTTCTGTACATTGTAATGATATACACATACACAAAAGAATTTATAGACATTTGCAAAAACACTTCAAACTCCTACCTTACATACATCAGTTAGCTAAAAGTATAACCAAAACTCAAGGGTTTTACAGTACAGCAATTACCAGCCGTCATAGATGCCAGAAGAGGAGAGGAAGAAGCAGATGAGTAGGAAGACACAGTTGTGCAGATAAGTGATAAATTAAAGCGTAGGTTGATATATTAGCAGTTATAGCCAAAACCTCGAAGTTGTTGTTTGTAGTAAAGCAAATGAAAGCCATGAGAAAAACATAAAATTCTCATGGAAGAAATATAAAACCGATCATACTTTACAACAAAAGTAAGAAAAGTTATCCTAGTTGTCCTTAAAGACCTTGCATCTAATGCTATTCATTATAAATCATTTACGGCAACGTGGGGATTTTCGTTACTTGTCCTATCTTGTCCAAGTTGTAGCAATCAAATCATGGCTCAACCTGAGCAGGTGGCCACTTACACCTATTATAGGAGGCTCCACTGCTTTTATATCAGAAAGCACATAGGACAACCCAAGGCCAGTTGTCCTTGGTTATATTATATACAGCCCCCTCATGGGTTATATTATATACACCCCCACAAATTATATATTATATACACCCCACATGGTTATACTATATACACCCCCACATAGTTATATTATATACACACCACATGGTTATATTATACACAGCCCTACATGGTTATATTATACACAGCCCTACATGGTTATATTATATACAGCCCCCATATGGTTATATTACATATAGCCCCCACATGGTTATAGCATACTTATATATATATTATACTTATATATTATATATATTTCCAAAGGAATCCGCACTGGCAATGGGGTAAAAAAAATCTTCCAAATGTTTAATCCATAGACATGTAAAAATTTAATACAGGATATTGAATTGTGCAACTTGAAAGTTACAATTGTCCCACAGAAAACAAGCTCTCATAGGACTCCGTAAACAGAAATACAAAAATTATAAGTAACCCATGAATGGGACTTGGTATTTAAGAGCAAATTCATAGCTGTAGAGTAGTCACATGGTAGTAAGTCACAGCCAACATGCTGCTGTCATGCGATACATGTCAGACAATTTTTGACAAGTGATGAGCGGATCCAAACCTGCATAACCTGAAGTTTCGGGTCGGCATCTCACTCACCCCACCCCTTGCTGCATGCACCACCCGCAGCATTTAAAGTGTTAAGTGATGAGTGTCTAGAAAAACAGCAATCACAGTGAGGATGAATATTGGGGTTTGGTACCCGAACCCAAACAGAACCTTCAGGTTCAGCCAAACGCAGACCTTAACTGTTCCGCTTGGACATAGCATACACAGATTTGTTCCTGACACAACAAGGCAGATCCATAGATATGGTGGCAAAAAAAGTTATTCTTTGTTGAGTATAACAACAGCATAAGAAGTACAGTATAAGAGGTACACTCACACATGGGTCTAGTACCATTATCGGCTCCGCTGATCCCTACTCTTGACCCTTTTTTGCATTTATATAACGTATATACCCAAGTAAGTCGAGGTACCTAATTTTAACACGAAAAAAATGGAAAAACCTATTGACTCGAGTATAAGCCGAGGGTGGGAAATGCATTGGCCACAGCCCCACCAGTATATAGCCTGTTAGCTCCTGTAGTATATAGCCTGCCAGCCCCTGTAGTACATAGCCTGCCACCCCCTGTAGTCTATAGCCTTCCAGCCCCTCTGGTATACAGCCTGCCAACACCTCTAGTATATAGCCTGCCAGCACCCTGTAGTGTATAGCCTGCCAGCCCCCTGTAGTGTATAGCCTGCCAGCCCCCTGTAGTGTATAGCCTGCCAGCCCCCTGTAGTGTATAGCCTGCCAGCCCCCTGTAGCAAATAATGCATGTAGGAAAAAAAAGAAAGTTTACTTACCTTCCGACGCCCCCCAGCAGGTCCTCTTCCACACAGCACGGCCCTGTGTCCCAGCGCAGTCTGTTGCAGGCACCATGATGTCAGCTGCTTGCTGACATCATATTGTGTGGGGATGCCGATGCACACATTAGAATATCAGCGTGGCTGATGTTACGATGCCTGCAACGGACCGGGACACGTAGCCAATGCCGTAGCCACGATATATAAAAAAGAGGGGGCGTCAGAAGGTGAGTAAACTTTTTTTTCTCTTGACTTAAGTATAAGCCGAGTTAGGGTTTTTCAACACATTTTTATGCTGGAAAACTTGGTTTATACTCGAGTATATACGATATTTATGATTGTTAGTGATGTTTTTGGTATAAATAGCAGTCACGCAACAAGAAAAACCTCTTTGTTTTTGAGAAGAAGGTGCAGCCAAATGAAAGCTCTGTCCTTAAGAGACTGCAGTGAAACAAGTAAAAACCCGCAATTTTTGTGGTGGTAAAAATAGACTGCAATTAAAACATTGTAGACGAATGACACATAGCAGACAGGTGATTTTTGCATATCAGTGTATTTATCTTGGATCAACATCTTGTTAGATGATACTTGCCGTGACTCAGCAATGCTTTTCATTCCGTTTAGAATCGCATGAGCTGCTTAAAGGTTTAATTTATGAAAATTGGTTTGAAGCAATTTCATGCACACCTACTCGACAGTTTTAATATGTATTACCTGTGCGTTACTGTTATGCTTAGCTCTATCCTTTTTGATTTAGTAAGTTCAACAATTAAGAAATCTTCAAAAGAAATTAAGTTTAGAATGTCTATAATGTGTTTAAAGGTGCACAATGCATTGTATTTCACACTTTAGGCTACATATATGTATACAGGCGGTCCCCTACTTAAGGACACCCAACTTACAGACAACCCATAGTTACAGACAGACCCCTCTGACCTCTGGTGAAGCTCTCTGAATGCTTTACTATTGTTCTAGATTGCAATGATCAGCTGTAAGGAGTCTGTAATGAAGCTTTATTGATAGTCCTTAGTCCCATTACAGCATAAAATGTTTAAACTCCAATTGTCACTGGGGCCAAAAATTTTTTGGTCTGGATCTACAATTATAAAATATATAGTTTCGACTTAGATACAAATTCAACTTAAGAACAAACTTCCGGACCCTATCTTGTATGTAACCCAGGGACTACCTGTATTACCCAAATTACTTTGCCTCCTGTTTGTTCGGATGAGAAAATGTCCTAATTTTTCTTCAACTATCAAATCCTTGATACCCAGGACAGCATCACATGGGCAGCTAGACACAGTACCATCTGTGCGTGCTGGGGGGACAGTGTGCTTATCCTTCCATTCGTATTCTATCCTAAATATCCTAAATAATTAATTAAAGATCCCATAAGTTTACAGTCAAGGAGGCTGACTGCGCCCATAATGGGGAAACAATCCAGAGTCCTGATTAACTTGGTTTCTGAAGCCTCTGATTGGCTTGAGAAGTCCCAGGCATAAAGAAGATCATCTGGCCAACATAGAAACATTAATCCCTTTAGAACCTGGACAGTTTTGTTTCTGTTTTTATTCCCTAAATTACAATTTTTTTTAAAGGAGGTAGTGTAAGGGGCATATATGTAATATATGATCGGGGAGGTGATTCGAATTGTTATTGAATCTTCAATTACTTTACTCAATTTCAGAGAGGAGCCATTCCTTTTCTTTCTTACATATAGAAAGTTAAAGTAAGTCTTAAGATGTAGTGGTTGACATGCAGTGTTTGAGATGCATTTACAATGTGTTTACAATGTACTAACATGGTGTTAACATTGCCTTTACATTGTGTTTTTGCTAATGTGACATTAACATAATGTTAACACAATGTTACCACATTGTAAATGTAACTGAATTTCTTTTACAAAGCGTTAACAAACAGTGGGTTCCCATGTGGTATCAGTGATATGAGTAATTGCTCTTTAAAAGGACATCTACCTCCATGATCAAGGATTGTAAACCAAGCACACTGACATACTGGTGTGTGCCCCCTTTGGCAGGCCCTTAGTTTAAGAATAAAAGGTTTTAGGAATTATGCATATGAGGCTAAGAGGCTCCTGACTCCATTAAGACAAATGGATCCTAAGGGCGCATTCACATGATGCGTTGCGTTTTTTGATGCGTTTTTGACACATTCTAAAGGCTACATTGCGTTTCAACTGCATCTGCTAAAAAGCAATGTAACCTCAGCATGTGCTCAAGTCTGAAGCCTTTAGAATGCGTCAAAAAGCACGACACAACACATCATGTGAAGGCGCCCTCTAGCCTTTCAGGCTAATTTGCATCATTTTAAAATCCAGTATGTCAGTGTGCTGGGTTTACAACCCTTGATTCTGGTGGTAGATGGTATATGTATAGCCAAAGACGTATGGGAGGGCTATAACATCGGCCCTGTGGCACCTAGAAACACACTTCTTTTTCATATACCTGTTACGGCATTCTTACTAAAATTCTTATGAACCACGTAGGGATCTGTTATTGCACGCCTAATACAATTGCGCACATCTAAAAGTGACTTTTATTATCTCTTTAGCTTGGTTTATGGATAAATAGTTTTTTATTTGTGTTACCATTGTATAAGGGAGCATACAATAATATTTCTGTGTGAAGCTCAGTGCAATTTTCTGCAAAAAATGTTTGACGCCCCTTATGGATTTATGTTCCATTTTCTGCATATTTTGGTGAATATACACATGTGGAGTATGTATGAACTCACATCTTACAGTTTTTAGGGAAGTATATTATATTAGTATTGTATTAGTATTTCATATTATACAAGTATTCTGGATTTGTACATATTTTAGAGGAAATGGAAAATTTTCATGCAATTTTTGCATTTTATTACTGTTTGCTGCAAAGTTGCATGAAGGTGGTTGTATGTGTGAATTTAAAAGTTATTTTTGTAGACATGGTAAGGCAGAGATTTCTGATTCACATTTGTGAATTGCAACCAAATATGGCATAGTTTTTGTTTTAGCATTTATGGGAGAGTAAATTCTAGTTGATGTTGTGTATTGTGGTATACGGAATATAAATCTGCTCACTATTTTTAAATGCCTATTTGTGCGTACACCCTTTTATGTGAATTTTAAGTAAAAACTTTTATGTTTTCATGGCAGTTTCAATGTACTTTTTGTGTAATAATTTGTGTTTGTCACAAAGTTACATGAGGGTATTACAGTCAAGGCAAATGCAATCACTTGGTTTTCTGCTTTCAAAAAATGTATAGGTTTTAAGCAGTGCCTATGCTTTTTAATCTGTTTTTTTGCTATATTTTGCAGGTCTTAAAATGTCTAACTGAAAAGCAGATATTTAGTTATTTCAGTTTTCGTGATATTATGATGATTTATTCATGTGAACATATGACTATGAGGTATCTCTGAACTCTACACATGTTCATCTATTACATTTAGGAAATGTGAAAGTAAATATCTTCTGTTTGGAGCAATTTTTTGCCATTAAAGTCAATAGATTTACAGAGTGTTGGCACAAAACCCAAAGTTTTCCGATATTCACGATTTCTAAAAAAATTTTGTTACTCAGTGTGGGCACAGCTTTTGTTTCAAATACTTTTCCTGCACTTTTAGTTTCCTTACACTTTTTTGTGCATAATCATACCAACAAAGAGCAAGTTAACCAACTTCTAAACTCTTCATGAATGTGGTCTGTCATTTCTGATGCTCATTTGTTCATCTTACAGTGCACCAAATTCATCATGACCGCAATATAAAATCACAGTCCAAAACACTGCTAAAATCGGGCAATAAAAAAACAACACCTAGCACCAAAAATAATAAATGCCCCCCTAATGAACATGTTTTTGAACTTCATAGGAACTCATTTAAGTGCTTGGTTCAGATCTGCATGACTCCCTTAGGTTTCGGTGTAGAGAGTGGTATAAGGGAATGTATGGAAAGTGTAATGGTCAGGTATTAAAAAGAGGTGGTGAAACTTACCCCTATAAGTTAGGTATGGTATATCCTCTAGGTTTAAATAAAATGTTATATAAGGTCATGGGCCAAAAATCTAGCCCAATACTAGCCCACAAAGGGCACCTTTCTTTAGGATTGACTTTAAAGCCCATCATTTGTCAAGAGGGTCCACATTTTATGAGTTTATGAAGACCTAAGGTGATTGTAAAGAAAATTGCATTATAGAGAATACAAGTGTCTCATGATGGATGTATTTTTTTCTATCAAATCTCTGAGGAAAAACATAAAAGCTGAGGAGCTGAGGCGATCATCCGATCATGCATTATTGTGATATATGTCTGATTGGGGGCACAATCATTACTTTTACAACCTGCTTTAATCACAGGAAACTAGCTTTCCATATTTAGCCTTCCGTGCACCTTCAAAATCCCGAACCCTACTTGATTTGCAGTAAATTGAAGGCTCTGACAGAAGGCTGGGGGAAGGGGTGTTTATCTACAACCACACCTCATTTTTTCAGCAAAGAGAGGGTGAAAATGACTCATAAGCCTGTTAAGTCACTTGTCAGAAATTTGCTTTGACAAGTATGAGTGCTTCACATTTTAATGATGCATAAATTATGTAATCATGATCTGCAGCCTTTGGCAGTATAAATCAAGATGGATTGGAATAATGAATTGCACTTTCTTTCTTTGTACGTCTGTGAATAACTATAGGACTTAAGACAAGCAAGGATAAAAATAGTGAGAATTAGACGGCGAGATGAAACACAGAATAATACAACGTTTTGCTATTTTCTTTTTGGTAATATCTGGTAATAAGTGAAATCCCGATACAATATAATATATGAGGAATATATATATATATATATATATATATATATATATATATGAATTTCTATAAATCAATAAATACTGTAGCTGCATAATTATGTGAATTATGAAGTTTTTTCTCCATCTTATGTACCAAATTTCTTGTTGTGATCCAGCATTGTCATGTTGGGCATGAAACAATGTTTCCTACAAATTGTAGTCAGGGTATTCCAACACTTGTGGCTCTATCAGATTCTACTTCTGCAATTGGAATGAACCTTCCTGCTCTTCTGTCCAGTCTATGGGACTCCTGGAACTTTTACTGTCCTTGTGCTGACCCTTTGCAATGGTGCAGCCAGCTGGATAATCCTTGGATTGTAACTGGAAAATCCATGAAAACTTTTGACATCTGGAATGGTGGTAGGAATGGCCCAGTCGCAGACGGAAGCAATCTTGATCAGGCTGAATTCTAGTATTGCTCTAAATATCTCACACTGGGTTTCAGCAGGTGACATTTAGATGACTTCACCTTCGGTCTGTGTTGGGTCAAGATTTGGAACACCTCAGCCAGATGTTGGAAGTGATCTTCATAAGTCGAGGAATATAAAATGATATCATCCAGATACAGGAAAATGGTTTACATCTTCCTGTGTACTAGGGATCTCTCCATCATCAAAAATCCCATAGGAGTGATAAAGGTGGTATACTTGCCATTACCCACTAGTCAAGTCAAGAGTGGAGAAAATGTCATCTGACTTCTCACTCCGTGACCTGTCCTTCTTCATGACTATGACCAGTGTAGCCCAAGGGATTGGACAATACTTTTCTTCCATAGGTGATTGAGAACTAGATGGCAATGTATGCTGGATCTGGGTAGTTTGACCAAAGTCCTAAGATGTTTGCTGAATGCTTGATGATGTTGGTTGACTACTTCCAGCACTAATTGCACCTGATAGCAGGGGTGGTATAACCCCACCATGGTTGTTTAGCTCAATCTTCACAAGGTATCTATCAGGTGGTACTTTTTGAGGTTGATTAGGCGGTTTCTCATGTTGATCAGCCAAATAGGTACTTGACCTTGGGACAAAGTAGACAGACTTCTGGCAGCTAGGATAGTCAGCTGGAAAGGGTTCCACCAGGGTTTGGTAATCTCGTACTTGGACATCCATGCAGGCTAAGCACCACTGTAATGTCTCAGGTTCAGGTTGCAGCTGGACAGGCTAAGAGTCCTTGATACAAACTTTGCAGATTTCTTCCTTTGCATTAGCACACTTCTGCTTGGTGGCCAGCAATTGCATTGTCTACTGGATTATCTTCTGAGAATCATGGAAGCAGATGGTAAGGAATCTTGCAGGACCTTCAGCACTTCTGGTAACAGCAGCAAAGTTACATTGTTGCCCAACACCACCAAAGAATCTTCAGATGCCTCGGCGACAAATACTCCTTGTCTTTGCAGTTCTGTGTCACGGATGATGAGAATGGCTTGCTATTGTTGGCGAAGGTGTGGCGATATGTCTTAGGAGGGTGAGTTATTGGCTGAGCTCCTCTTTGGTACTGTTCAATGGCCATGCTATGGAGTGTAGTCACTTGAGAGCGAGTGTCAATCAATGCCCGAAGGGTGACTCCATTAATGCTGACGTCAGCCATAGGGTGAGTACACACATATTTTGGCATCCAGGCAGTATTTTCTTTGTGGGAAACTTCCCTCAGCCTTTCTGTCAGCAAGTGTCTAGCTTCCATAACCAGATTCTGGAGACCTTTCTGGGGTCTGGCCCTAACGGACTCGGGAATCATGAACTGGTGGTGATGACTATATGTGGACCAAAATTTACTGATCTCTCTGTCAGCATGACACCTAAATTTTATAGTCATCCTAGTTTACTCATGGTTTGAGCCAAACAGGAAATTTGTTTGACTAGGATGGCAGCTTAAATATACACCAGGGATTGAGTAACTCTCCAGGGAGCAAGAGACTCTTGGGGCTCTTGTCTCTTCACCATTTTAATTAGGATGCAGTGCGATTCTCAAAGGTTTTTCTATAGTTCAAAGGTTGGAACTATTGTCTGCCATTTTTGTTGAGGTCATGATCTGAACGCACAAAGGGCTTCTCTCTGTAACTGGCCAATTACAATTTCTATCTTAATTTCCTTTGGCTAGCATCTTTGCCTTAAATTCAAGGAGGGTATTAGGTTTTCCTTCATCATGGGGTCCCGAAGAGACATGGCGGAATAGGATATAGTAGTAGTGTATTTGTTGGGATTGACTGGGGTACTTGGCAATCACCAGAGCATTGGTGTTGGTGGAAGAGAATAAGGACACTCAAGGACAGTGTCCATGTTATTAGCAGACATGGTGATATCTGATACTACAAGGCCTGCATCTTCCCAGGTGACTATAACAGATACATATAAGATACACAAAGCATTTACCCTTTGATAACAGAGCAGAATGAAATGCTTGTACAAACACATTCTCTGGATAGCGTACGGCAGGATTACCACAGGATAACTGAGTACATAGATAAAGGCGATGATGGCTCTTCAAGTGGTACTAGAGAAGTAAAGTCCAACCGCAGGTCATTTCACATATAGCGACTACATGCTTCACACTATGGCAGCTGCCTCTATAGTCTAGTGGATATCTAAGTGCACAGCAGGCACCACTCCTATACGCCTCAATGAAAGCAGCACCTGTATTGAGCCAGAATAGCTGCTACATCACAGACGGCATTTAGGTTCCACCTGTAATACAGTTGATTTATGGGGTATTTACAGTTGATTTACTTATTATTTACCTATCCTACATCATTAATAGTTTTTTTGGCTGAAAAACCCTTCATTGGCTAAAATGGTATTTAATCTGACAAAATCAATTGTGTGTTCCCTCAATATGATATCCTCTAGATATTTAACTTAAAGTTATTAAATACGGGTAGTGAGATTGAGTTACACGTGTATACACAGAGAACAGATAGATAAGAATTTATTTTGGCAGTCACTGAAAATATTATACCATGTAAAAAAAAAAATCAAATATTAAATATATTAAAAAAAATCAAATGATATGTGAGCAAAGCAAACATTAATATACATAGCACATATGAATTGTAAAATAATATGTACATCTATGTTATCAATAATGCTCTGTGGAATTGTTTAATGCTTAATTAAGTCAAGGTTGAAAGAACCAATAATTAACTCCTATTAACTGCCTTCTATGGCACATACGCTTTGTTCCCAGAAGAAAACCTTAGCCTAGAGGTTGGTAATTAGAAATTAATTCTAAATTTGTTGCTATTACATACATACACATCCCTTAAACTGGACACCCTATCACAACACTAGCATGTCAGTTCACTCCCGCGGTGCAGGGTTCGGGCCGTGCGTTCCCAGCAGCTTGCGTTGCGAGTGTGATGCGAGTTCATCGCATCACACTCGCTAGTGTGGAAGGGGCCTGAGTAAACACAGTCTGGGGGCTTCCTATGGAGTCATTGTGCACTTTCCACATTATACTAAACATCAATACTGTACATGGAGGAAGCATTCATGCGAAGATAGTCTTAATCTGGAACTCTCCAATGATATATCATCTAAGAATGTAAGTCTTAAAGGGGTTTGGCCATGAAATAAAGTTCTCAAATGTTAATCCCCTACAATAAAAATCCTTTTCCACCCTCTTACTTTCCAGTTTTACTCAGTTTTATTGCTGTTTTAGCTCCTATAACTCAGTGATGGTCAATGTAAAATTCCAAATTGTGAGCGGGGACTCTCTAAGCAGACAATACATTATTTCTCTCTGCTATGAGATCCTGTGCCGACAATGTGCTTAGATTATCAGGGTACAGGTTTATCTACACTTTTCTTTAGCTTCTGAACATTCACTAGGATCTGACACATAGAAAAAGAGTGACATAAAATGAATATAAAACACAATAAGGCACATTTACTTACCCGGTCCAGTCGCAATTCCGCGGCGCGTTGTCCGAGGAGGATTTGGGTCTGCCGGCATTCACTAAGGTCGTGCGCCCGATATCTAGCAGGTGTTGCTGCTGCGTTGAGGTCCGCCGGAGTTCACCTTCTTCTTCCCGGTGCATGTGAGTGGTTGATCTTGCAACACAAATCGCTTTTTAAATTCCACGTTTTTTCCGGATCCGTTGAGTTGTCCGATGGCCACGCCCCCAAATTTCTGTTGCGTGAAAGCTGGCGCCGATGCGCCACAATCCGATCACATGTGCCAAAATCCCGTGGCAATTCGGTGCAAAACGGAGATATTCGGGAAATCCGATGAAAGTGCGACGTTCGGACCCTTAGTAAAAGAGCCCCAATGACACTCTTCAGCTCACCTATAACACACACAGGGGGACATTTACTACTCATTTACTTGACACGCGCTTACCTGCACCCGGCCTGGCTTGGTGTACTCCAGTGCATTCCGATGAACTTCAGCGCAGCAGCGACACCTGGTGGACGTCGGAGGAATTACCTTAGTGAATCCCGGCCGGACCCAAATCCTCTGCAGAGAACGTGCCGTTGGATCGCGAATGGACCGGGTAAGTAAATCTGCCCCACAGAGTTAGCACTGCTATATGCCTTCCTCCCCTGGATAAAGACTTTATCTGTTTGTAGATTGTAGAGAGAAGCCTCTGCACACTGCTGCTTGCCTGCAGGAAATGCCTGTGTCTGACCTGGCTTTGTAATTCAGAAGGACGATAGTCAGAAGGTTCATGGTCAGATCCAGGGGCAACCAAAACTGTAATCACCAGAGCTGATAGAGACAGGTGGAATTATATTTGTGAAATGCTGTATTTTTGTTGATAACAGTGAATTGGAAAATGTGTTATTTTGTTATATTGAAGAATATTGCCTTCGGAGGAATATCGTTTTCAGGTAACTGCAAATTACAGTGACCTCATTGCCCCAATGCAAATGTCCAAAATACTTTAAAGGATATCTACCATTGGATTCCCTCCCGGCTCTGCCATAGTATAATTTATTCACACCCCATGGCCACCGAGCACCACCACAGAGTGGTCCCAGAGCCAATGACATCACTGGCTCTCTCTGCAAACCTTGCACATGCTTGAGAATAACATTCTCTGCGCTGCCGCAATATTTGCATATAGAGCTGGAGACATCACCAGCTTTTGGAAGGCTCTGTAGGTGGTTTCAGACCGCCCAGTGGCGTGAATAAGTTACATTATGGCGTTTGAAATTTGAGTATTTTATAAACTTATAGTACAGACCAAAAGTTTGGACACACCTTCTCATTCAAAGAGTTTTCTGTATTTTCATGACTATAAAAATTGGATATTCACACTGAAGGCATCAAAACTATGAATTAACATATGTAGAATTATATACAATATATACTCGAGTATAAGCCTAGTTTTTCAGCACAAAAAATGTGCTTAAAACCCAAACTCGACTTATACTCGAGTAAAAAATATATATCAAAACTCTCCTTACTGGCTTCCCCTGCTGCTGGCTATATACTGGGGCAAGGGGCTGGCTATATACTGGGGCAGGGGGCTGGCTATATACTGGGGGATATGGGCTGGCAGGCTATATACTGGGGGCATGTGGTGGCTATATACTACGGGGCAGGGTCTGGCAGGCTTTATACTGGGAGGCTGTGACCAATGCATTTCCCACCTTCGGCTTATACTCAAGTCCAGGCTTTTGTGGTAAAATTAGGGGGGGCCTTGGCTTATACTTGGGTTGGCTTATACTCAAGCATATACGGTACTTAACAAAAAAGTGAGAAACAACTGAAAATATGTCTTATATTCTAGATTCTTTAAAGTATCTACCTTTTCTTTGATTACTGCTTTGCACACTCTTGGCATTCTCTTTATGACCTTCAAGAGGTAGTCACCAGAAATGGTCTTCCAATACCCTTGAAAGAGTTCCCAGAGATGCTTACCACTTGTTGGCCCTTTTGCCTTCTCTATGCAGTCCAGCTCACCCAAACCCTTTTGATTGGGCTCAGGTATGGTGACTGTGGAGGCCAGGTCATTTGGCGTAGCACCCCATCACTCTCTTTCTTCGTAAAATAGCCCTTACACAGCCTGGAGGTGTGTTTGGGGTCATTGTCTTGTTGAAAAATAAATGATGGTCAAACTAAACGCAAACCAGATTGAATAGCATGCCGCTGTAAGATGCTGTGGTAACCATGCTGGTTCAGTATACCTTCAATTTTGAATGTGTCACCAGCAAAGCACCCCCACACAATCACACCTCCTCCTCCATGCTTTACGGTGGGAATCAGACAGAGTCCTTTAATTTACCTTTTCTGTGTCACGCAAAGACATGGTGGTTGGAACCAAAAGATCTCAAATTTGGACTCTTCAGACGAAAGCACAGATTTTCACTGGTCTAATGTCCATTCCTTGTGTTCTTTAGCCCAAACAAGTCTCTTCTACTTGTTTCCTGTCCTTAGCAGTGGTTTCCTAGCAGGTATTTTACCATGAAAGCTTCTGCACACAGTCTACTCTTACCAGTTGTTGTAGAGATGTGTCTGCTGCTAGACCTCTGTGTGGCAATGACCTGGTCTCTAATCTGAGCTGCTGCTACCCTGCGATTTCTGAGGCTGGTGACTCGGATGAACTTATCCTCCACAGCAGAGGTGACTCTTAGTCTTCCTTTCCTGGGGCGGTCCTGATGTGAGCCAGTTTCTTTGTAGTTTCTTGATGGTTTTTGCAACTGCACTTCGGGACACTTTAAAAGTTTTCTCAATTTTTTAGACTGACTGACCTTCATTTCTTAAAGTAATGATGGTCACTCGTTGACTAGATGAAATCCTGACAAAATTAGCATGGACACAAGGATTTAACAAACCTTGAGCAACTCAAAAGTAAAAACATAAAAAAGAAAAAATTTTATATATCTTACATGAGAAAAATGCTAATTCCTCTATTCATCGGGATCTTTTCTTCCTCCCCCCTCCTAAACCAATGTGAACTCTGAAATCTCTTGAATTTGTCTTGTTAGAGCAAAACAGATTGCTAAAAAAAAGTCCACAGAAAAAGAAGAGGGAAGGAGTAAGTGGCTGAAAGAGGACACATACACAAACTGGAGCTAAAATGTAAGCTTCTATCTAACCCCAACTGCTTTATTACCCTCAAAATGAGAGAAATTAGAGACAGGATAATTCTGTACTTTCTGTGTACAGTATATATCAGTGCCCATCTACCAGCTTAGGAAGAACTGAGAATTAAAACTATTGCCTGCAGAGAGGAGAAACATACCTGTTGTATATGCAATACCCCTGTGTTAAATAATATACTAATATAGGCAAGGGGGTAGTTGCGAATGAGGCCCTCTACCTGTCAGGATCCATCTGGTGAGCCTGCAATTCACCCATGGGATAATGCAGGGTAATCTTCAGCTGTAGCCTCCATCTGGAAAGCCAATAGTTAAATGGGTGTAAGATGTTATCCAATTATGTGGCTGTATTGTAAACTGGAGTGTGATTAGCTACCACCTGACCAGGGGAAGTATAAAAGCCCTAAGCAGTGGGAGCTCATGGTCCAGTACAGACCTCATGGTCTTTCCCCAGAGCAGCAGTCCAGACCTGCTGTCAGTGTGAACAGAGACAGTGTCAGGACACCTTCAGTGCTGCCACAGAAACCAATCCCAGGATCTGAGTCAAGGGACTCTAATCCAGAGCTGCAGCTTCCACAGCTTGGACACAGCTCCATCTCAATTATGCCAGCCTGCATGTACCATCAGGCTGGTGCAAAATTCCTGCGGACCCTCGCCATGACCACTCCAGTACCAGAATCCGAATCTTCTGTTTGACTGTTTTGGTCCGTTGACTGCTACCTGTTGTTCAATAAAGAACCGTAAGTTGAATCGTATCCCTAGATACGGCTGTCTACCACCACAAGCTTCCCTATCGATTACTCAGGGACACTCAGAGGTTGCCCCAGGGAGAAACAAGTACTTCAGCCTCTCCCTCCATATTTCTTGCACACACCACCTGCTGGAGACCTGCCAGGCTGTAGGGCAGCCCTCCGGTCCCCATACCAAGCACTGTGACATCTGCGTGTCCTAGGCCGCAATAGCCAGCCACTCCGGTATTCTGTGCCCCGGGTCCATCCAGGCCCCAAGAAAAGGCTAGGACGTGGTGGGGGTGTTGTATTTACATCCCCATTGACGACAATAGGCACATGGAGTGATACTGCACTGCACACGTGTGGCACCGTACCGCTCCGTACATGGGGAAACATGTTTTATCTTTCCCTGTTTGTACACCCGCGTGGCGTACATCTCTATGGAGTGTGGAGAGGTCACACCTCCACCTTTCCAGTGCACCGCAGTATGCACGCCTGGCTATGGCCCGATGGGCATATGTTCGTCTGAATTCGCCCCAAGTCCAAAGCTGGTTGCTCTATGTTGCTTTCATGTCCATACTACAAGTTGCTATAGCTACAGCCTTTGCTTGAACTCCCGCTTGTGGCTTTTCTGTTCTATGCGGCTACCTATAAAAGGTTTTAAGTGTTTTACTATGATATTTACTTATGCTACCGTAGTACAGTGTTGATGTAGAATACAAGGTCAATACTTTTAAAGGGGTTGTCTGGTAAAAACAAATTCTGTTTACAAGGCTTTTACTGGGGGCTTGGAAGATTATGAAACACTACTTATTGCTCCCCTACCACTTCAGTACCCCCGCTCCTGGTCCCCACTCTATTGTCACCAGTGGCTATGGGATTTTTTTTTTTACCTTTATCTCATTTTAAAGGAATATGAAAAATGTAGTCATGGTAAGTAACCCTAAACAAAAAATTGGCGTCCAATCTTTAGTGGATCTGATATGTTATTCATCATATTTAAAGCCACTCACTGGCCATAGAGTTGCTGTATGCATACAATACACATGACCAGTTGACCACCACCGTTCTCACAAATGGGTGGTGCAGCAGTGTGCAAGTAATTCAACAGGATCGGCCAGAGATAGCTTAGGAGCTGTGCTCGGCAATATTCAGTTGCTTTCACAGAATTGAATGTTCTCCTTCCATTAGTGAGAACAACATTCCCCTTCTCCTAAACACTGGGCATCCCATTCTCATAATCGGTGGAGGTCTCAGCAAAATACCCCTTCTCCTAAACACTGGGCATTCCGTTCTTATCGGTGGGACTTAATTACTTATAATTCTCATAATCAGTGGAGGTCCCAGCAGAATGATCTTTCTCCTAACTACTGGGCGTCCCATTCTCACAATTTGTGGAGGTCTCAGCAGAATCCTCCTACTGGGCGTCTAATTCTCATGATCAGTGGAGCTCTCAGCTGTCCTGTGGATTGAGGATAACTACCAGAGTTGAAACAACCCCTTTAAGAGGATGCTGTAATGTAATGTATCAAGGCTCATTGATTAAGACTACTATTACAGCTTAATAAAACTGGAATCACAAAAGTGGCTTTTTTGGCGAACATTGAAATTATGTCATAAATTAGGTGTCTATGGTGCAATTCAACCCCTACAAATTCTACTTTTAGATTTAGTTTTTTTGTCATGGCATTATAAATTTTATGCTACAATAGTGTAGTATTCTTGGAGAATACAGGGCTGATAGCTGTATGCACATATCAGGTATCATCCATCCAGATATTATCCATCTGTATAGAGTAATTTAAAACTTTTAATCAAAAAATTGCAATCTGAAAGTAAAATGGCTAATTATTGTTACTACTTTATATCGGTATATCAAAGTTTCAGATTTGTAGTTTGCATGATATACATCAGGAAGAAAAGAGAAAACTGGATTGGTCACTGTCTTTTCAAGAAACTTTGTATGAATCAATGATACTAGGGATCTCAAGAAATTGGCTCTTATCAGCCTCCCCCCCTTCCCTCATAAAGGGGTTCTCCCAGAGAAAAAATTGGGCCCAATACACAGGATTGGTCCTAAATTGCAGATCAGTGGGGGTCTCAGTGATGAACAGGGGGTCCAAGGTACCTCCGTCGGACTCTTCGCCGTCCCCCGAGATGAGCGACAAGGGGTCCAATTGAGGTACCTTTGACCCTAGCAGACCCACCCGTTCTCATTAACTGTGTCTCATCACTGAGACCCCCAACGATCAGCAAGTTGGATAGGGCATATCTTGTTTTGTGGCAAAACCTCTTTAATTGCTGAATTCCATCTTACAAGAAAAACGGACAGTTCACCGGTTATAAAGTAGCTCTCTTTAGAGGAGTAGTGATATTCACAACAACTAGTTCTCCTTGCACCAGCATGAGACAACATCAACTGCCGACAAAGACTGAAGCGGGTAAAACAGATGAAGATTAGTATTACGTAATGATCAAATATTTATATATATATATTTCTGCAAAGTTGAAATTTGAGTGACCCCTTTAAAAATATTTTCTCAGAATCTCCTAGTGGAGCAACAATGGCTCTAAGTCTCCTCCTGCCTGCAAAGTGGCCTTTAATGGCAAAGTGTACATATGGTGAGCTCATGATTTCCCAACTTGAACTAGAATTGCATTTATTAAGAAGTCCAGTGGGTGGACCTGCTATGGGACCAGCAAACAGAGATTTCACTTAATAAATTACAAGTAGCACTAAAACTATACATCAGTTTGCTCCGATCCTCCTTCTCTGTCACATTTGCAGTGACAGGTCCCAGTTAAATATATTGCCTTGTGTATTTAGCCTATTCTTGTTTCACTCATTAACTATGGGCTAATCCAAGCGTTAGTACATTACCGTCCCCTCGGCTATTAGGCCTGTTTTGTCTAGTGTAGCAGGTGGTAATAGATGAGGAGTCCATCCTTCCCCATGCAGACTATGTGGTAAACGCTCTATTCCAAGAATCACCTGTATCAGAACACTAGGAACGAACAGAGGACTTTTGAATTAACTATTGCATTACCCAGCTAATGATTAGCGTTGGAGAAGCTAAACTGAAATCGAATTAAACCTAAGTTTTTCTTTGAATAGAAGGTTCCCTAAAAGCCATATGAATCTATTTCCACATTGCTCTATCTTTATCATTATCTGCACTTTTTGTTTGTACAAAGGTAATTTTCCTAATAGAAGAATTCTGAGAAAATTTGTCATTTAATATGTTTTTGAATATGTTTTATTATGGTTGCCAATCCTTAAAGAGGACCTGTTACCCTTAAAAACGGCACTAGGAGCTGCTTACTACAGTAAAAATCTCCTAGTGCTGCAACACTCCGAGCAGTGTTACACGCCTAGCGTTATCAGAAACCTCTGATAACGCTAGCAGACACTGCCACGCTGTACACTAGAAACGCCAGACCGGGGTTAAACACAGGGAAAACCCATTATTATATTTTGATAGATAGATGATTTTTACTGTTTATTTATATTTATATCAGTTCTAGGGGGGTGGTTTGAATTTTTAGGTTTTTTTATTATAATTTTTTTTTTTAAAAACTTTTTTTTATTTTTACTTTTACTATTTTTCAGACTCCCTAGGGTACTCTAACCCTAGGTTGTCTGATCGATCCTACAATATACTGCCATACTACAGTATGGCAGTATATGTGGATTTTACTCCCCATTCATTACAATGTGCAATTAGCACATTGTAATGCATGGGTTAAAACGAAGTAGCCTCGGATATTCGGAACACCCAAGGCTACCATGGCGACGGATCGCCGCTCCCCGTGACGTCATCGGGGAGCGACGATCTGCAGGAAGATGGCGGCGCATGGGTGCCGCCATCTTCCTGCAGATCGTCGCTCCCCGATGACGTCACGGCGGCGGCGATCGAGGTGAAAACACCCGCGATCATTGCTAGCACCAATCGCGGGTGTTACCGGTAAGCCTTTGCTGCAATATGCGGGCCAAGCCCTCTCCATGCACCGGGACCCGGCGCGCGCTGTACTAGTACGGCGCGTGTCGGGAAGGGGTTAAAGAGGGGACACTGGCATATTAGTGAAATAGTAGTGAAAACTATATAGTACTAATTTAACTAATGAACGTTTAGTAAAGGATCAAGTACTATTTAACTATATATCATATATACCCTTGAATAAGCTGAGTTTTTCAGCAAACTTTTTGTGACAAAATTTATCCAGAGGTGTCAGAAATCTGTTGGAGGTGCGGTGCCGAGGTGGAATAAATGTTGCACATTTGGTGGAGCTGCCCGGGGATCCAAATCTTCTGGAAAATGGTGTTTGATATTTATAACCCCACTTGTCTTATCCTACTGCAAGGGAATGCTCTTTGAGGAGAGTAGAGTGAGGGATGGAATCATTTTAATAGATATGTGGGGCATATACCACATCATGGGGAAATAATTTACTGTACATATATGGTGTTTCTACATCTGTGAGGGCTCCCCTCCCCACCGCACAAGGTCTCTTAATTACTAAATGTTATTCAATTATTTAATTAATTCTTTTTTGGGTTAGACAAGACTTGTCTAGCATGCAATAGAGAGGCAATGCATCTAGGATATACAGCTACCTACTCTGATTGGAAGTGTTTTATTTAACTAAGAGGTTTACTAGAGCTTCCATAGAGTTACACTGTTAAACAAGCTTAATACACTGGTATATTGATACCTATATACCACCTAGAAGCTTTTTTGCGTTATATTAAAGATAATATATTGTTTTAGATCCCATCAAGTTTATGGTTCTGGGAGATACAGAACTGGATATACAGGCAGTTAAAAATTGTCAGGAACTGGATCTTTAACTAACTATGTCTTTAGCTGCCTGTACATCAGAGAACTAAAAACCATATGTGAGCTGAAACCTGAGATCCTTATCTTTAATTTTACACTAAAAACATGTTTCTAGGTAATATAGAGCAGAAAATAGTGGCTTCTGAATTGTCACTAACCCTGTAACCTTTTAATTTAACTGTAAAACTCTCCTGGATCACACCATAAGAGATCTAACCTGATCTATCGTAATAGCCATATGACTTGGTTTCATAGAGTCAAAGGGGGTCATTTACTAAGGGCCCGATTCGCGTTTTCCCGATATGTTACCCGAATATTTCCAATTTGCGCCGAATTTCCCTGTATTGCCCTGGGATTTTGGCGCACGCGATCGGATTTTGCCGCATCGGCGCTGGCATGCACACGGCGTAAATCGGGGGGCGTGGCCGAACGAAAACCCGACGGATTCGGAAAAAACTTCGCATTTTAAAAAAAAAAGTGTCGCAGAGCTTGCAGCAGCGCCACCTGGTGGACGTCGGAGGAACTGCCTTAATGAATCCCAGCCGGACCCGAATCCACCGCAGAGAACGCGCCGCTGGATCCCGATTGGACCGGGCAAGTAAATCTTCCCCATTGTCCTCAAAATGGACGTGATGCACAGATAGGTGTGTCAAACTCTGCCACTTCCTTTAGTTCCTTTTTCACCAGCCTTCGCTCAGCTTTCCAGAGGTTTCTGTGGGGAGGATGGACCAGTCAGGTCAGCTATACTACTCTATCATCCCCTAAGTCTAGCAGGGGGTGGGGCTTCCAGATTCCAAATTATACCACTCAGCAGCCACGCTTCAGCATCGTGGACTGGCATCACCACTCTGTATCCAAGCAATGGGTGAACCTGGAGATTGAATTTACTGACCCCAATCTTCACACCATCCCGTGGCTCCTGCCAGCCCAGAGACCTGAGGGGTTTATGCACTCCCTCTTTTCCCCCTATTTCTTCCTTGAATGGGACAAACTTGTCTTTTGAAACGCTCAGATGAGACCGAAGGGACCCCTCTGTTTTACATCCCAATTTTCCCCCATGAATGGACAGATGTAGATTCCAGCACCGGGATATGGCGCGGACACCCGTCTGGGACAGGTGGTGAGCATCCTTGCCCCCATGAACATGTGTCATCCCAACAGTATGCAATCTTGGACTTCTCGAGAGCGCTCAGGGTTTACATCTAACTGGGAGACAGAGATGTTGGTTGAGCTTACTGATACGGAATGGCAGAATGGCCTTTTTGTTCTGCCACAGACTGCCCTTGCCCTGCAGTTCTCAGGAATTTACGAGAAAGATAATTCTAAAATATTGTCCAGCTGATACAGGTGCCCTCTCACACTTCACAAAATTTAGCCAGAGGTGTCAGAAATCTGTTGGAGGTGCAGTGCCAAGGTGGAATCCATGTTGCACATTTGGTGGAGCTGCCCGGGGATCCAAACCTTCTGGAAAATAGTGTTTTATACTTATAACCAGGTTACTGGTGAGACCATACAGGCGTATCCTCTCTGTGTTGCTGGGCTCTATCTCTTCTTTTAAAAAGGGCCACTTTCTCGTGGTGGTGCGAACCGGGATTCCATGAAACTGGAAGTGGATACAAGAGATCCGACGAAAAATAGAGGAATCTCTTCCTCTGTGAGCAAAGTCCTTCCTAAATAGACAGTCTATGTGAAAGTGAGATATGGGAGGATACCCTCCCCAACCCCTTTCCCCGTCTTGTATGTCTAGTATGTACCTTTTGTCTGATTTTGGTTTGTTTGTTCCTTGACCAGTTCCTTTGAGCGCCAGATCCCACAGCAATCTCACCAAGGTCATGTTCTATGGAGTACTTTTTTGGAAATTTTTAAGAAAAAGTGACCAATTAGCCATATGGTTTCCAAAATCGTATCAATAAAAAAGTTGGCTGGTCCATCAAAAAATAACCCTTTAACTGGTGTCTGAATATGGCAAAATGTTTTTTTACCAAAGATTCTATATAAAATAGTAAAATGTTACAAAATCTGCACAAATGTGGTATTTTTGGGATCAGATTAACCCCCCAAAAAGGGAATGTGTCATTCAGACCACATACTTCAACCCATAAAAAACAAGCAATATGACACTGTCAATTTTCCCATACTTGTATTTTTTCCATTCTTCTCAGGACACTGCACAAAATATTACATGGTGTCACAAGGAGGTACAGATCTGAAAATAGAAAAATAAAGTTATTTTGTTAAAAGATGGTTTTTGGAAGGTGGGGGTAAAAAAAAATGAAAATTCAAAAAATGATAAAGGGCTGTGCCCTCAAAAGGTTAAGGTGAGCCTTTAGTATTCAAATGCTATAAATAAAATATGAGTAAATATCATGCATTATTTCCATTGTGTATTATTTTTCTACAATATATAAGAAGTCAAGACATTTTCAAAGGCTTTTGAAGATATTAAAACAGAACAAAAACCGCAAAACTTTGGTATCTTTGTAATCGTACTGACCCCCCAAAACAGGGCATGTGTAATTTGGACCACACAAAGTCATAAAGAGCAAGCCCATAGAAAAATTTAGTTTCTAATTATTTTTTTGTAAATTTTATATTTGGATATTTTCTTCATACACTACACATAATATTTCATGGTGCAGTTAGGAAGTGGAGCTCTGTAAATGGAAAAGTTCTTTTGTTAAAAGATGGCTTTTGGAAGGTAAACTAAAACATAAATGCAAGAATAAAAAAGGGCTGTGCCCTCAAAAGGTTAAGGTCAGTTTTTAGTATTCGGATTCTATAAATAAAATAACATGCAGTATTTCCATTGTATATTATTTTTGTACAATATATAAGAAGTCAGCACATTTTTTAACATGTGCTTCATCTACAGTTTTATTATTAACCCCTTCTCGGGCCATATTATTATTGAGTAGCATCGGATGGGTGTATTGAGACTGTGCGTTTTTTCTACATGTGGCAGCAAACACCAACCACTAGTCTCCAGTGCATTCCTGCTACCATCCCCTGTGAAGTCAATGGGGGCAGTGATCGGTTTCTATGACAGGCTTGTCATTCAGCCTTATCTTCAACTGCTAGAACAGTATTATACTGTTATACAGTTTATTGCAGTATAAGGAAGAATTGATCAGACCCTTTAGGGTTCAAGTGCCCCTGGGGGCTAAAAACAAAATAAAATCCTAAAAGTATAAATGACTTCCACTTTCAATAGAACTGATATAAATTTAAAAAAAACATAAACATGTCAGGTACTTACCCAAGTACATTTTGTACTTCAAGTTATTGGGAAATTTTGGTTGAAATATTTAGCATTTATTTATGAAAAAATTTGTTATTTTGTAAACATTTTGAAAAAATGACTACCCAAATTAGTAACTAACTAATATTTACCATATCTCAGCTTTGCATTGGCGTCATTTTAGAAGCTTTCTTTTGTTTTCTTAAAATGCTAGAGAGATCACAAAGCAAACAGCATTCTCTCGAATTTTCATTAAAATTTTGAATCAATTATTTTAGGGACCATTTTATTTCTATAGGAGTTTTGGAAGTTCTGTTAATAGAACACCCCCCCCCTCCCCCCACATATCACCCCGTTCTATTAATTTCATCCCTCAAACTATTCAAAACAGCAGGTAGGAAGCTTGTTAACCCTTTAAGTATTTTACAGAATTTCTAACAAAATGAAGGTTTGATCCGGTATTCACCAGTGTTTATTAATATATAATATATATGTTAATTTAGCCCTAAAATTTACCCAAATTAACTGAGTAAAAGTAGGAAATGCATCGTATATACGAATATAATGGGGCACATTTACTAGGGTCTGCAGACCACATTTTCGTCAGGTTTCCTGACTTTTTCCGTTTTGCGCCGCATTTAACTGGGGTTTTTGGCGCACGCAATCAGATTTTGGCGCAATCGTGATGACTTTCATGCGATACAAATCGGTGGCGTGACTGTCGGACACCCCGACTGATACGGACTAAGCGCGGTATTTAACATTCAAAATTGTGTTGCAAGCCAAGCACTTACATGCTCCTGGAAGAAGCAGACTACGGCAGACCTCAGCTGGGAAGCGACACATGCAGGAAATTGGACGCACGATCTTAATGAATCGTGGCAGCTCCGAATCCTCATCGGACAACGCACCTGTAACCCGCTGTCAGGGCACGTGGCGGGCGTGGAAGGGAAAAGAGTACCAACAAAGGTGTAGGGCAGATTTTGAAAGAATAATTTTCAGGTGCCATGTTTGTAGAGCCCCTGAGACCGTGTTCACATTTTGAAACACAATCCAAAGGCTCCACCTGCGATCGTATATTGAGGTAAGATTGCATTTATTTCATGTTTAGTTAATGTGTTAGAAATGGATTGTTACCAAAATATGTGATCACGAGTCGAGCCTCTGGATTGCGTTTCCAAATGCAACCAAAATACCACGTGTGAATGTGGCCTCAGGTACCACAAACCCTTATCCCAGAGAATTTGTAAACTTTTTATCATGTAGTATTAACCCATTGCCACTGATGGGCTTTTTCCATTTTACTTTCTGTTACTTTCAGCATTGACCACAGGATCTAAGGGGTTAAACAGGACCAATCAGAACTCATTCCAATCGGGACTGTTAGAGCAGGGCCACAGCATTGACCAAACTTGTCTGCATTGACCCAACCCAGCCTGCTCAAACCTGTCGGCCTAGCCCAAGGCCACTTAGAGACCACGTAGAAACCAGTATGGGTGGTCACTAAGGGGTTAAAAGACCTCTACCATAAGTTAACTTTTAGTAAACTGCTCTATGGGCTCGGGGGGCGGGACCGCTAGCGCTATGGGGGAATGCATAAATTAAAATATGAAGCTCCCAGAGGCACTCTGAGCACCCCAGGGTAATTTGCAAGACTTTTTTAACTCTATATTTCCGCAATTGTGGCATATAAAGCGTTATAATAAAAGAAGTCCTGAGGAGCATCGTTTAAAATGTAAACTGACATGTATACATTAGTCCATTGTATACATTAGAGACAAGTGTCTCTCCTAATACTGTATTTCCTTCCATAAATGAGCTCCTTAGGCTTAGCTGTGGCAATTACATTGAGAAGCTCCTCAAACTCTGTGAAATGACCCATAGGGCCATCAATATTTATTTATTGTTGGGTGACAATACATCTTTCTGGAGGAAATGGTTTTGCTGCTAAGTGGTAAGTAGACACTCAACCTTAAAATCCAATCCTGCCACTAAGCTGGTCAATATTTACTCATCGTATAATACGGTGAAGCGGTTACTTCACTTTATTTGCTATACAATAATCTCACGTGTTGTACTTTACAGATATGGTGGGTAAATACTGGAGGTGCTACACTTGTTCTGAAGAGATGATCATGCAAACAGGCGACACCACATACTAATAACATGGCCCACGCCTAAAGGTAATGGACTAGATAGAAATATAGGAGAGCACAGAAGCCGTATACTGACTGTACAGTAAGTGCCCATAGAAAGAAATGAGACAGCGATTACGGGGGGGGGGGGGAATTTTGTGTATTTTCAATTTTTTTTGGTCTTTAAGCAGGAGCTAGAGAATATAGGGCACCAGGTACAGTACAATTGTGGAACTGTCTTGAATCAAAGTTCCAGCGTTCCAAAAAATAATAAATAACCTAGGAAAAATGATACATTCCTACATCCACCGGTCCCTGGAGAAATTTTTTATTTACAGCCGGTCCCTGGGCAAAAAAAGGTTGGGGACCACTGCTTTAAATAGTCTCAAATGCCTGAAATAAATGCACCATTAACAAGTAACCAACAAGTAACACCTTAAAGAACAACTGTAAAGTATAAATATGTTTGCCTAACTCTGCACTAAGCAGAGATTTTACCTTCTTCCCCCAGGGGACTATTTGCCATGCTTTCTGGTAACCATGGGAAACCATATAGAATGAGAGGAGGCATGCTAGGATGAGCAATACTAGAGGAGTGCAAGAAAACTGGACAAGCATGTGACTCATCATATGTTTCAGGTTGTCCAATTACAAACATGCTTTCCTGATTCATTTGAAAGACCTTGGTCTTCTGCCAAAGGACCCTAATTAATGCCACAACCATGTGACTCATCACATGCTTCAGACATTCTGATTCATATGAATACCCTCGGTGCTCTGGCGTCACTGCCCTTATCTGATGTCACAAGCAGGAAGTACCGCCCACTTCAGGAATAGCTGACTATAAGAAGCGCTGATAGATGTACCAGGCTGTATCTACACTATCAGATACAGGTATCCCATACACATATACAGATATATATTTTTTGTCATTAAGTTTACAGTTACGCTTTAAAGGGAACTTGTAATCAGGATCACACATTTTTTTGGATTGCTTTATTAAAGGGCTAATGCATGTTTGAAAAAAAAATTAAAAATGGTCTAAATGCTGTCATATAAAACAAAAATCACTACTCATGTTTTCTTAGGTAGGTACAGCACACCTCAACATGGCAATCATTAACAGAGACGGGGAGAACCAGAGCTGCAGTGCTGGATAATCAGGGGAACAAATAGGTAAGTAGTGTTTTTATGGGGAAAAAAAATTTATAAGGGAAAATTTTTGAAAAAAATTGGGGACCCCTGAGTAGTTGGTTAACACTTTGCTCCTAATTAATCATTATGGTTGGTTTCAACCAGGTCGAGCTCCCCCTCTCCTGGAACTAGTGTTATATGCCCTGTATGAGACAATCTGAAGACTTCCAAATAATGAACCTGATTTCAGGGAATCATCTATATGTTTCTGTTTCTACAAAACATATATTATTTTTTAATAAGTATTAATTTCCCGTTACTGTTATTGCACTTTCTATGGCGGCGCAGTGAACTATATGTAAACAGCGTTTCCAGTAGGTATTTCCTCTGACCCGCACTGTACGTCTATTATCAAGTGACCCAGCATCCTGTTTGCTGTTTTTAAACTTGTTGCATAATACGGAACATTTATAGTAATTTCCTTTCTGACATGTTCTCTAGGAAAACGTGTTTGCATTCAATGGACAATAAAAATACATTGAAATAAACGAACTAGTAAATCAAGCAAACACTGCATCGGGGTTGACAATGAGCTGGAAACTCGATTAAGTCGAGTCCTGTTTTTCACTTAAGTGTGAAAAATACTCAACGCAAGACAACAATTTTCTTCTACTCCAAGAATAATATTGACCAGGTAAAATATAAATATATCCTATTCAACTTTCCAGTGCGCTGCAGTTTCTTACTTTATTGGGCTGGATCAACTCGGCCAAGTTTGAGCCAGGACACGGCAGCAGATTTATCCAAAGGATCTTAAAGGGAACCTGTCATGAGAAATTGGGCTAATAAACTATTACCAGTATGCTGTCAAGAAGCTGAACAGCTTCTAGATCATGTTTGTTTCATGATCCAGTGCGGTGGCATCATCCAGAAAATCATCTTTGAAGTGAGCTGTTAATTGATTGTATAAAGTCAGGGAGGCGGAGACTTTAACACTTAAGTCAAGTTCTCCTTGCCTCTGAACTCCTCCTCCCAGTGATTGATAGCCCTGCATCCAGGGACATCATTGACCAGATCTCCTGAAGTCCAATGGATAAAATGGGAGGAGGAGGTGTTCAGAGGCGGGGAAAGTTTGATTTCAGTGTTAAACTCTGAGACCTCATACAACACACCCCATAAAACCTATTTACATCTCTCTTCAAAGTTGATTTTATAGATGATACCACCACACTGGGCCATGAAAGAGACATGATCTAGAAGTTGCAGAGCTGCTTGACAACATACTGCTAGTGGTTTATTAGAACAATTTCTAATGACAGGTTCCCTTCAAGTAAGAAAGTGCAAGGTTAGATGGACAGTCTTAGGCCCCTTTCACACAAAAATATCCGTATATACGTGACATTTTTCATCTGTATGTGCATGTATGTCACTGTATCTGTATCGTATATGTATAAAATACGATGGGCTGGCAAATGATAACCGACTGATATTGGCTGGCTGACCTGTTCCATATGGCTATAATAATAATAATAATAATTCTTTATTTATATAGCCCACACAGATTACGCAGCGCTGCACAGAGTTTGTCAAATCAGTCCCTGTCCCCAATGGGGCTCACAATCTAATCAACCTACCAGTATATTTTGGAGTGTGGGAGGAAACCGGAGGACCCGGAGGAAACCCATGCAAATACGGAGAGAAAATACAAACTCTTTGCAGATGGCTATGCTTTTACTCTGTAATATATTATTTTTGGTGACCTCCTACTTAAGGACACCCGACTTACAGACGACCCCTAGTTAAAGACTGACCCCTCTGCCCCCTGAGACCTCGGGTGAAGCTCTCTGGATGCTTTACTATAGTCCCAGACTGCAATGATCAGCTGTAAGGTGTCTGTAATGAAGCTTTATCGATAATCATTGGTCCAATTACAGCAAAAAAATTTTAAACTCCAATTGTAACTGGGGCAAAAAAAAAATTTGTCTAGAACTACAATTATAAAATATCCAGTTTTGCCTTACATACAAATTCAACTTAAGAACAAACCTATGGAACCTATCTTGTATGTCACCCGGGCACTGCCTGTATATATATTTGTTCAATAATCTGTAAAGTGCTGCGGAATATGATGACGTTATATTAATAAATATTAATATTATTATTATAAAAACTGTCTGAAACCGTTTGCGAGGTGTTTAAGACGGGTTGTGTCACAAATCAAAACAGCATTCTGTCACTAAAAGAATAGTAAATCATTTTCGTACGGATATTAAAATGTTGATCCTAACTTTTTATGCATATAAAATAGAACTTTTCTTTAAGGTGCAGCCTCTGTGGTGGGTAGATTCTAGGTGGTTAGCACAACAGCCTTGCAGCGCTGGTCTCCCAGATTTAAGTCCCATCCAGGTCAACATCTGAAAAGAGTTTGTATGTTCTCTCCGTGTTTACGTGGGTTTCCTCCAGGTCCTCCGGTTTCCTCCCACGCTCCAAAACACACTGGTAGGTTGATTAGAATGTGAGCCCCATGGGGACAGGGACTGATTTGGCAAGTTCTGTGCAGCGCTGGGTAATCTGTGTTTGCTATATAAATATATGATATATATAATTATTATTATCATCTTACCGAGATATAAATCTCTATCACTTTGAGTGGTTCTAAACGAAGGCAAAGAGGTGGTTTCAGCCAGGTATCCGCCATATAAATGTAACCGCGCACCTCATCGGTAACTGTCTACTCTTCTTGTGCCCGAGAAAGTATTATGTCTGGCAGGTCCATGAGCAAAGCATTCATTAGCAGGTCTGTAAAATAACACACAGCAAATCCCTGTTCCATGCCGTAACCACAGCGCGGATTAGCCTCAGTGCACACAGCAGGGTCATTCCATGCCGTTCCATGTACTTATCTACTTCATATATTTGTTTAACATAAATAAATAAGAGTAACATTGAATCCATGTCTTTCCTCTTCATTTGTCTTTGAGGCATCTTGGAGTCGGGGGCTGCAGGGAGACGCTTAGAGGAACGTGTTATCCAGCTGGCAATTATTTCCTCTCCGCAATGAGAAAATTGTTCACATTAATCATGAATATTAAGAAGCAGAATAATATCTCCTCTAAATATTTTATTGTAATTAATTCTGGAGTATGTAAATGACACAAGTGTATGCCTGAAACTGTTCTCCCATTTAACAAATAAAGGCATTAAAAATCAACTGTACAAGAAACAATTTCTTTCATTTGCTGTGTACTTTAGAAATTACAGTGAGCAGCTTGACAGTAATGAGTAATCCATCGCGTCGTGCCGATGACATCGAGGTCAAATCACAGTCTTCACCCGTCTTTGTATGTAAAACGTTTTTTTTCTGAAAGATGGAGAGCTATGGATATGAAGACTTATCAGATAAATAGGAGATAGTCTTTGTGACAAAGGTCAAAATGGGACCTATTTCAACTCTTTAGAGACTGGAGTACATAGAGTAGAGCCCCATATCCCCTACACAGCAATAGAATAAAAAAAATTAAAATATTGCTTCCTGCCACCACCATTAGGGGGAGCTCAATGCACTGCAAATTTTGTTGCTCTCTCTGGGAGATGTAAAGATCTGTATGCAGTGAATTCCACAAAGTACTGAATGGCTGCAGGAAAAGTGGGAGCTATGGGACATACGTGGGGGCTCAAAGAGGGCATTAATAGGAGAACAAGGCTTCTAAAAGGGGGACTTATAAGTAGGGAGTACAGAGAGTGGGATATTATAAGTAGGGACCTATAGGCAGCTATTATTCGGGGGTCCACATAAAGTGGGAGACACAGTATATAATGTGGGGGCTACAGCAAGGACATTATACAGTGGGGGTAGGACACAAAAAGGAGGGAACAATACATCGCCCATGTCCCAGTAGGGGGCATTATACTATGTGGAGCCACTAAGGGGCTGTAGGTTGCAGGGCAAAGTAAGTGGCTTTGTACACAGCAAATTCTGTTTCTCTTCTGAACAAGAAAGAGATATAACAGCATAGCTGAGGCCTGTAAAGCAGAAGACAAGTGGCCATTGCAGACATAGTAGCTGATAGGGGGCAGTAAAGAGCCAAGAGTATAAGATCTGCTGAGCAAAATTCAAAGGGAACCACAAAAAGCAAACAAAACTGCAACAACAGATGGAAACATAAACTAGGAGAGCTAGATCCAGCGTTGTGGGAGAAGTGTGAACTTACCAGAGAGAGAGAAAGGTACTGCTCATAGCTACTACTCTGTATCATAATCCAGAGTCTAACTCTCTAACTGCCCCCTCACCCAGAGGAATTAAAAATGATAAAAAGAAACAGATTAAAGTCATATCTCATCCTACAAAAAACAAGCCCTAATAAAGCAGTTTTGATGGACAAATAGCTCTTAGAATATGGCAACACATAAATAAGTGTGTTATTCTTAAAAGGGTGTTTCTTGATGCTAAAGTAGTAAACCATGAGAAATCTTCTGCGGTAAAGAATTAATAAAGTTGAATCAATATGTTATTTTAACTCTAAAAATGAAAACATTAGAAAATACAACTCTTACCACAAATGCAATCCCTTGTCAGCAGAAAAATAAAAAAAAATAAAGCGTCTTGTGGAAGCCGAGGATGGAAAAATTGAAAACGCAAACAGTCTTCATCCTCAAGGTGTTAAAACTAAATATTTTGTCATATATGTTTTGTATTCTTTATCATTGTACAATTTATGATTAATCGTATGTGCTTTCCCCTACATATACAGTGCATAGGTGCGCTCTCTTTTGAGAGCCCCCTAACATACAAAAATACAGATACATAAATATATAGAGATATAGGGGCTTATTTATCATACGCATATACTTGTGTGCTGGTGTATGATAGCCCCCGCGAGCATCCAGCGCTTGATGACTCCACCCTCTTGATGTGTCCGGCAAGGGCCTGCACAGTGTTTATTTATACGCCAGGCAAATTTTTAGACATGAAAATGCAGCAGGTGCCCAGGTGGGAACAGGAGCCCCCCTTGCTGGCCCACTCCCTGCCGGCCACACCCCATTTGCACCCCTCCACGCCCCCCTGGTGCAGAGAGGGCAGAAAAGGGGGAAATAATTGTAAGTGATATCAATAAGCTGCTTACGCAGCGCAGAAGCCCTAATAAATATCCCCCAAACTGTATATATATAGTGTATGGGTATGAAAAGTTTTCAGACCCTTTCTAACTCTTTCATTGCAGCCAATTGGTAAGTTCAAAATAGTTTTTTTTTTTGCTTGTTGATGTACAGTCTGCACCCCTTCCAGACAGAATAAAAAACAGAAATGTAGATATTTTTTCTAATTTATTAGACAAGAAAAACAGAACTGTCACATGGTGATAAGTATTCAGCCCCTTTTCACAGTATTGAGTAGAAGCGGCTTTTGAGCTAGTACAGCCATGAGTCTTGGGAAGATGCAACAAGTTTCTCACACCTGGATTTGGGGATCCTCTGCCTCTTCCTTGCAGATCCTCTCCAGTTCCCTCAGGTTGGATGGTGAACGTTGGTGGAAGCCATTTTAAGTCTCTCCAGAGATGATCAATTGGGTTTAGGTCTGGTCTCTGGCTGGGCCAGTCAGGAAAGGTCACAGAGATGTTCTGAAGCCTCTGCTTTGTTATGTTAGCTGTGTACTTAGTGTCATTGTCGTGTTGGAGGTCTCTCCAATCTGAGGTCCAGAGCTCTAGAAGAGGTTTTCATCCAGGATATCTCTGTACTTGGCCACACTCATCTTTCCTTCAATTATAACCAGTCGTCCTGTCCCAGCCCCCGTAGCATGATGCTGCCACCACCATGTGTCACTGTTGGGATTGTGTTTGGCAGGTGATGAGTGCCGCCTGGTTTTCTCCACACAAAGCACTTAGCTTTAACAATAAAAAATTACTTTCCCATCAGAGCAGAGAATATTATTTCTCATAGTCTGGGAGTCCTTTATGCGTTTTTTTGCAAACGTTATGCGGTTTTCATATGTCTTGTACTGAGGAGAGGCCAGACTGGTGGAGGCTGCAGTGATAGGTGACTTTGTGGAACTTTCTTCCATCTCCCTACTGCATCTCTTGAGCTCAGCCACTGTGATCTTGGAGTTCTCCTTTACCTCTCTCACCAAGGCTCTTCTCCCATTATTGTCAGTTTGGCTGGACAACCAGCTTGAGGAAGAGCTGTGGTTGTCCCAAACTTCTTCCATTTAAGGATTATGGAGGCCACTGTGCTCTTAGGAACTTGAGTGCTACAGAAATTCCTTTGTAACCTTGGCCTCATCTGTGCTTTGCCACAATTCTGTCTCTGTGCTCCAGGGGCCCATGAGACCTCATGAGACCCTATGAGAGACCTCATGAGCCTCAAATGTCACAGCAAAAGGTCTGAATACTTATGAACAGTGGCGTAACTACCAGCTGCTACGGGGCCCATGAGATTCAGGGGCCCGGGGATGCACGGACCCTGTGTGCAGTGCTTTGCCAAGTGGTCCGGGAATGCACTGCCGGGTCCCTGGCAGAGCGTGTCCCCGGGCCCCTCCCTCTGTGTCTCGGCTACTGCCCTCTCTCCTGGCCCACCCACCTCTCCTGGATTGCCGAGTCCCTGAAACTCCCACCCGCCACCACCCTGACCCGCCTGTCCGGTAGCCACCCCCCTTAGCCGGCACAGGTGACCGCGGCCCGCCTAACACACTGGCCGCTGACACATTCCACCGACGGCACAGTTGACGCCACGCCCCCCGTCCCGCCGAACACGCCCTCCCGCCCAGCGAGCGCAACCTCTGCCCTCCCGCCCGGCGAACGCACTCTCTGCCCTCCCGCCCGGTGAACGCGCCCTCTGCCCTCCCGCCCGGTGAACGCGCCCTTGCCCCCCCCCCTGTCCCGAACATGCAACCACTCCAAACCCCCCTCCCTCCTGCCCGAACAACCACCGGAGACACCCGCCTGATGCCACAGCCGGGTGGTCATCCAAACATCTTAAAACGTATGTATATGCTGTGTATGTGTACTGTTGGGATTGTGTTTGGCAGGTGATGAGTGCCGCCTGGTTTTCTCCACACAAAGCACTTAGCTTTAACAATAAAAAATTATTTTCCCATCAGAGCAGAGAATATTATTTCTCATAGTCTGGGAGTCCTTTATGCGTTAAAACGTATGTATATGCTGTGTATATTGTGTATATATCTATATTGTGTATATATGTATATATTGTGTGTATATGTGTATATATTGTGTATATACTGTGTGTATATGTGTATATATATGTATATACTGTGTATATAAATGTATATACTGTGTATATTGTGTATATATGCATATACTGTGTATATTGTGTATATATGAATATACTGTCTATGCATAGATGCAAATGCTGTATTTATTGTGTGTGTGTGTGTGTATATATATATATATATATATGCTCTATATACTGAATGTGTGTATTCCCCGTATGTGTGTATATGCTGTATATACTGAATGTGTGTGTATTTGCTGTATGTGTGTATATTCTGTATGTATATGCAGTATGTGTATTTGGTCTTTTTATACTGTATGTATGTGTATATTTGGTCAGTGTATATACTGTGTGAGTTTGTATACACTCTGTATTAGTGAATAAATGTATATGAGTGCATAAATGTGTGTGTATGTGTGTATACTTGTATGTATATGGGTGCGACTATATACGTGTAGAACTTTGTGTATACAGGCGGTCCCCTACTTAAGGACACCCGACTTACAGACAACCCATAGTTACAGACAGACCCCTCTGTCCACTGTGACCTCTGGTGAAGCTCTCTGGACGCTTTACTATAGTCCCAGACTGCAATGATCAGCTGTAAGATGCCTGTAATGAAGCTTTATTGATAATTCTTGGTCCAATTACACCAAAAATTTTGAAACTCCAATTGTCACTGGGGCAAAAGAAAAAAAATTGTCTAGAACTTCCATTATAAAATGTACAGTTTCGACTTACATACAAATTCAACTTAAGAACAAACCTCCAGACCCTATCTTGTATGTAACCCGGGGACTGCCTGTATAAGTATAAAAAGGTGTGTATGTATCAGTATATAAATTTGTGTACTTGTATAAATATGTCCGTGTAGGGGTACATTCACAGGAACGTATGGAGAGGGGTGGGGAGGGGTGAGCCTTTCCTCCTCTCCAGCGCGCCGATGTGTGCCTGCCAGGCTATAGCCGAGCGGGCACACATTTATGTATATTTTTTTTAAGTAGAAGGGGGGCCCCATGCAGAAATCTGCTATGTGGCCCAGCCTCTCCTAGTTACGCCACTGCTTATGAACGTGTGATATTTCATTTTTTCTTCTTTAATAAATTAGCAAAAATAATAGCATTAATAAGCAAAAATAAAAAGAACTTTTTTGATCTTACCAATTGGCTGCAATGAAACAAAAAGTAAAAAATATAAAGGGAATACACACATATATCTAATTTATATAGATATTTTTTTCTTAAAATTGTGGCCAATGATTTTCTAGGAGTTATTTATTGGAAGTTTTGAAGATATATTTCAGGTAAAGAGTGGGTAATACTTTTAATATACAGTACCACCAACATACAGATCTGAGCCGAGCCTAAATCTGACAGGCACAGAACATCACTTTCATCCATCCATGTAGAAAAGTAGAGAGCTTATGTGTGTGACTCACAGGGTGACATGGGTGATTACACTGATGTATACAGATGAGCGTAGGCACTGATGATCACACAGTTCTGCCAAAAAATCCTACTTCAACAGTCTGTGCAAATAAAGTTACGGAATTTGCAAAACTTTTCCTCAAGTGAACTCTGTATGACACGCTGCCAAGCGGTAGAATAACAGTCTATGGGTGTTATCCGGGCACACGTTGGGGATCACAATGGGGCACCTCATGTACTCTGGCCAGTGTTCACACACAGCCATCTCTGGGCACAGATAATCCACCACCATCAGATTAAGGAGCTTGTTGCAGACAAAGAAATAGGTTTTTTCGTTCAGTATATAATTGGATATTTTGGGGCGAATGTCTCCAGACAATGTAATTTCAGAGCACACGTCTAATGGCTTAAATATACTTGTGGGAGCGCTATAATTAACCTCTGACATAACATCTTTCTTCTGAAGTGTCCATAATGAATAGGTAACAAGCCTGGGGCTGAAGGATTAAGGTTGTGTCCTCATGTGACCTAGTTCACTACATAACCGTAGACTCTCACTCTACAATGTATACCTGTGTTATATACAGTATACAGGCAGTCCCCGGGTTACATACAAGCTAGGGACCGTAGGTTTGTTCTTAAGTTGAATTTGTATGTAAGTCGGAACTGTATATTTTATCATTGTAATCCCAGCCAGAACTTTTTTGGTCTCTGTGACAATTGGATTTTAAAAACGTTGGGTTGTCATAAGAACCAGAATTAACAATAAATCTTCATTACAGACACCTGTGATAACTGTTACAGCTGATCATTGTCGACTAGGACTAAAGTACAATAAATTACCAATATCCAGAGGTACGTTTGTAACTAGGGGTCGTATGTAAGTCGAGTGTTCTTAATTAGGGGACCGCCTGTATTATATATAATGTCCTTCCAACAATGTTAAAGGGGTTCCCTACTTTGGACAATCCCTAGTTTTATAAGGCTTAAAGGGATTGTCCACTTTCAGCAAATAATTGATATTGTTCTAATTTGGCAAGCTTTGTGTAGCAGTGTGTAATCTGTGTGCACTATATAAAGAATTATTATTATTGTTTGTGCAAGGAAAAGTTATACAATTTCCCCATACATTTTCTGTATCAATTACTCACAGTTTTCTTGATCTCTGCTTGCTGTCCTTCTATAGAAATCTTCTATGTTTACTTCCAGTGGATAGAAATCTGTCCATGATCATTTCATGTCATACAGGTGCACAAGTTGTTAGTATCAAATGACTCTGATTACTCTCTGTGATAATAACGGCTCATGCACCTGTGTGACATAACATGACCATGGGACACATTTCTATCCAATGGAAGTAAACATGGAAGCTTTCTATAGCAGAACAGCAAACAGAGATCTAGAAATCCATGAGGATTGATACAGAAAGTATATTGGAAAATTGTATAAACATATAAAATTTTGGCTGAAAGTGGACAACCCCTTTAATAGACATCTGCAGTTTGTGAAGATCCCTGAGAACAGATGTTGAACTTCCCTGAAGTGCCTCTAGTGGAGAATAGAAGCATTGCAAAAAAAAAAGGATATCTACCAGCAGTTTTCACCATACAAATCTGCATACAGTGTTAGGTATCAGTCCTGGAGACCATATATTTTGTGTGAGTAATTAGTAGCAGCAGAACTGTGAGAAATGCATTTTTATTCCAAGATTTTATCTGGACTTGCAGCACTGTGGTGCTTTGGTGTGTGAAATCTCTCTCACTGAACATAACACAGCCCATACCCTCTGCTTTTAGTAAAAGAAGAAGCAGGCTTCTGGTTAGTTATTACAGCAGAGGGGAGGGGCTGGAGAACAAAGTGCAATACAGGAGAGGACAATAATAAATCACTCCTATTCTTTGTAACTACTATCCACTCTTGCAAGGATTGTGAACAGAGGACACCCTCTTACTATGCAATTGTGTAGATAGAATTTCCAAACTAGTAACCTCTTACAGTATACACAGTTTGTCCTTCAACAAAATTTCTTCAGTATTGACTACTTGGCAGCCCTGGGCTGTGACATCACTGTGTGCATTATCACTATGTATGAAGAAAACTCCAGGAACTGAAGATCACTAGCATTAAAAGTTTTGTGTGTGTTAATTCGTTGCTGAAGTTGGGGATTCTCAATCCAAAATTTGCCGTGGGTTTGGTGTTTTTTGTGTCCAATATAATTGATGCTAAAAATCCCTTAAAATAGTACCATATATACTCGAGTATAAGCCAAGTTTTTCAGCACAAAATTTGTTCTCAAAAACTCTAACTCGGCATATACTTGAGTCAAGAAAAAAAAACGTCAAAACTCAACTTTCCGACGTCATCCGTAGGTCCTATGCTTGTTTCGAGGCTCTGGTGCTGCTGCTGGTCCTTCGGATCCTCTTAGGGTTTTTCCGCTCCTCTTCGGGTCCCCTCGCAATGCCGGCAGCTCACAATCAATGAAGTCGGCAAGCAGCTGACATAATTTTGTGTGCCGGCCGAGCGCAAAGAAGAGGAGCGGAAGAATCCGAAGAGGACCGAAGGACCCGAGGCAACAACGGAGACAGACTTGGCAGGCTATATACCACAGGGGCTGGGTAGGCTGTATACTACAGGGGGCTGGCAGGTTATATACTACATGGGTCTTGCTGGCTATATACTGGGAGGCTGTGACCAATGCATTTCCCACCCTCGGCTTATACTCGGCTTTCCGTTTTTTGTGTTGAAATTAGGGGTCTCGGCTTATACTCGAGTATTTACGGTAATATAAAAAAATTAAATTGTCCAGAAAAGAGGCCTGAAAAATACACAGTGGCAGGAAAAAGTGTGTGATAAATCTGGCAGAGGCCATGGGAATGCCTATTCATTGACCTCCACAAGACTCTCCTGTACTGGATGTGGAGATCAGAGCAGAAAACCTACATTTGTGCATAAAAAAGACACACAGCACTAAGAAAAACATACCCTTTCCTAAATGATGTAATCCATTTAATTTTGAGATGGCTGCAGTGCCTAACAGGTTAACTACCACAATCAGTGCCAGGTGCTGTATAATACAAAAAACACCTACCCTGTACAAAAAAAACTGTATCACAATGTATAATGGCATATGGCAGTTCCAACTTCAGGGCCTGCACTTGGCCCTGTGCAGAAATACTTCACCAAAACTAGGTTCCATACATAAATACAGTATCAGAACAATGCCTGTACCATAAACATAACAGCAGAACTGGTCTCTGTAAATACTTTCAGCATCTGTAAATAAATTCAGTATCAGAACCTTCTTCCGTACTCAAATACATCACCAGCACAGAAATACAGCACCAGAACAATGCTTATACCACAAATATAGCACTAGAAGCAGGATTTGTAAATATATTCAGCACCAGAACTAAACTCTTTATTGTGTGTAAAGAAATAAAGCCCCAAAACTATGCTCGTACCATAAATGCAGCACCAGAACAATGCATAAATATAGCCCAAGAACCTGGCTCCATGCAAAAATATAGCACCAAGTAAGAGAGAAATACAGTACCAGAACAAAACACGTAGCATAAATACAGAAAAGAGTATCCATGTACATCATGATGCATTTTTATGGTGTGGCCATCAAGAGGTAGTCTGGAACTTTTTGTCTAGGGTGTATAAGCGTGCAATAGGGTAAACAACATACACACAAAGCACAGTTATTGTGCAATGTAAAATACACTTTAGGACCATTTGAGCGATAAATTGTTAGTAAAAATTTTTATCATTGCAGATTCATTGACATTGGATGATTCATTTGGCTGCCTATTCACATCCACAATAGGTAAACTTCACAGTACATATAGTTCTTTCTGTTACGTTGAACTGAAAGTCTAATATCCGTGAAAAAAACATTGGAATAGTCAACTACAGACATTTCTTATTGTAGTGTTGCTTTGTGTTATAAATGTTAAATTGCTCTTTATTGTTAGATTGGATAACAGACATCATGAAAGTAGCGTCATGTCCTACATGACAGTTCTGCCTCCATTGTTCTTCTCAAAGACCTTGAAACATTTGTCAGGCTCTAAGACCAAAAAGTATCCATCAGTATTGTCCTACATCATCATTGTCACAATGAGTAGAAGAGTTGTGGTTATTATGTGAATCAGTTTTTACCACTTATAGTAGCAGAGCTGGGGCAGTGGTGTACAAGTTTAGTCAATTGAGAGACTGTGGTAATCTTCTTATATTTGTTTTCCATTGCCTCCTTCTTTAGTAAATTAACTTTTACAATTATGCTAATAAGCCTGAGGGGGTACCCTAGAGCCTCTGTGATTTGGCTTTACAGGCTCTCTGTGAGTGCTCACTGCACAAGTGCTGAGGAAGCAGGGGGGAGGGTGAGAGAGTGTGGCATCCTGTAAAGCCAGATCACAGAAGGGCTATTGTAGCCCCTCATTAGCAATGTTTAACAGTTGATTTAAGAAGAAGGAGGCCATGGATAACAAATATAAGAAAATTACTGCAATCACAGTGCCTGGATCTATAAGTAAATGTCCCTGGTTTATCATGATGGATTTTGATGGTAAATTCCCTTTAAAAAGTTTGTATAAATAAGCTTTTTGTTCTGTATCCAATGAGAGCTGAGCGGTAAAGGAACCTGATAAAATGTCTAATGACTTAAAGGGGTATTCCCATCTGGGCATTTACATTTAATTTAATACATCCAATTTCTGCAATTAAAAATAAAAATGTTCCTGTGTGAAGATAATTTCTCATAAATGTAGTCATGTTGTCCCTTAGAAACAAGATAGCTTCCTCGGATACGACCACCTCACATTTTGGCAGCGGTGGCCATACATGCGCTATTGAATCCTGCCTGACCACCTGCGCTTCAGGGATCATTACCACAGGACGGCTGTGGGACCTGCAGTAACTCCCGGACATTTCATATACAAAAACCTTTTGTTTGTTTGTGCAATCCGTCCAGCAGAGGTGGTCATATCCAAGGACACAGTCTTGTTTCTAAGGGACCATATGACTACATTTATAAGAAATTATCTTCACATGGGTAATTTTTTTAAAATAACATCTAATTGAAGAAATGTTTATATATGGCAGATTAATGAAACTGAATGAGAATGCCAAGATGAGAATATCCCTTTAACTACATACAGTCGTTGGATAGTCTAATATCCTTAAAGGTCTCTAGTTATAGAAAGTATCAATCTTTAGCTTCCTTTCTTTATCTCTATGCTATGTACAAGACTCCAGATACTCTGCTCACTACAGGAGAAACAGCAAAACAAAAGACACAGAGAAGCAGTTTTACTTAAAGGGAACCTGTCACCAGGGACCTCATTTTCACTAAAGACAGGTTGCAGAAGCCCATCACACCTGCAGTGCAAATCTGCCTTTCTGCCTTTTCTAAGCATTTGCATAACAATATAATGGTGTGTTATAACTTACCTTGTACCCTGCCAAATTCCTGGAGTAGTCCTAGGGGTTGGACTTTGGTTTGGATGCATTTCAAAAAACAACATGTGGCTTGTCTGTGTTACTCCCTCCTCAGAGCTTGGCGCCCACTTTTGTGCTTCTGTACAGCTCCTCCTCCTGTTCCTTCTCAGAGGTCACAGCCAGGTGAGATGAAATCAGTGGGGTAGGGAGGAGCTGTACATGAGCACAAAGATGGAGGCAGCCTGCAGCTCAGACAAGTCACATGTTGTTTTTTGAAATGCATCTAAACCAAAGCCCAGCCCCTGTGACTACCCCAGGATTTTGTCAGGATGCAAGGTAAGTTATAACACACAATTATATTGTAATGCAAATGCTTAGAAAAGGCAGAAAGGCAGATTTGCACTGCAGGTGTCATGGGCTTTTACAATCTGTCTTTAGTGAAAATGAGGTCCCTGGTGACAGGTTCCCTTTAATAAAGTATATTACAGAGTAAATGCCATGATAGACGGCTTATCTTGCATCTGTGCCTATTGTATGGTACTGGACAGTCATTTGTTCATTCTCATTACCATGAAGAGAATTAACAGAAAAATCAAGGCTCCTGTACATGTAATAATAAATGGCTGAAGTTAAAAAAAAAAAAAAAGTGAACAATTCTGCAAATAAACCCCATCACAAATAACAACTAAACAAAGTGAATCCTTTCATTTCCATCCTTGTTGCAAGCTTAAATTAATGACAGATAATGACTCCCTGGAATTTCTTTGATGCGGAGTTCAATTATATGGAGACTGTACATAATGTAGGCGGCTCTGCTAACCAGTAGTAGTGCGACAGATGAAAGTTCAGAAAACTTGAATCAGTTACAAAATACAAAGCAAAATGATAAGCTTTCATCATGTAAAACATAAATTGGAGAATTAGCAGATATTAGAAACCGCATGTACCCTACAGTTTATTATCAGAAAACCATCAGAATATGGAAAGCATATCTCCATTTTTAAACAATAGGCCACTTGTATCAAGTATGTCTACAAAGCCATGTCCAGGTCTGATTATCCAAACTCATAGCATCACAAGTGACAAACCCAAAGAATTAGTACCTGTAATACAGAAACAAAAATGTACCTATGCTTCTGTGATATTGCCCGAAGCTAAGATATAACCGTACCATTTGGACTCCATTTGGGCTCCAAGACCCGAAGACAATGGGGGGTATTTATTAGGACTAGTACTTAGTGTCCTACTCTAATATTTCCCCCGGCAGCGCACTGCATGTCGGATTTATCAATGGTTTTTGGCATTTTCCACCTGTTTTCTTGAATGGGACATGGCGCTTTTTACATACCTTTTTACATACTTAATGTCTACAGTAAGTGTGCTTACTAGTCCTCACACTGCCCTGCCCTTAGCTCTCAGCATTAAACTGATCCACACTTCATCTCTTCTTCTTACATCTGTATCACTGTATTCTGCTTTTCGGCTCAGACGGCACTGAATTCTATTTTGTGCTCTTCCCTTGTCAGTCGGAGATGCTGTATTTTACCGGACTGCTAAAAGTCTGCAACCTTTGCTCTGGACCATTAAGGGTTAAGGCTTGAACACCTTCAGAGTTCTGACTCTTTCACACCTGGAGAACTCTGTTTTAAGATCCCTGTGCACCATCTTCCCTTTCTGGTCTTCCCAGCTATCTGTTATACTCTGCTAGCTATTTTTTCTACTTCCGGTTTTTGATCTTGGCTCGGTTTTTGCAGACTATTCTTTCGTCTTGGTGAATCGTCTCTTTTGCTCTCCCTGATGCAACTGTGGACCGGTTACCACCCCAAATTGTGTTTTCTGCTTGTTTGCTCTGTTTTGTGCCAACAGTTAGATCTCAGAAAAAAATCTCACTTATTGGCCACATTTATGGACAATGGTTAGGTTGCACCCAATAAGTAGGTAGGTGACAGTTTGGGGTCTCAGTATTAGGGCTCACTATCCTTGTCCGTTTCCTGCCACTACACTTCTCCTCTGCCTTAATTGGCTATGTCTCTGTAAGGAGAACTCTAACTCCCTGACCCTAGTCAATAGCCTCTCACTCAACTAAACCAGTTCCCTACACTGTACTGAAGAGATGCAAACACATCAAAACAGCGCTTTCTACAGTTGGGAGTCTGTTCCTTATGGAATAGATATTCTCGTTTTGCTTTAATCCCACATCAGGCTTCTTGAAAGTCATGCTTGATATTGAGTGTGCTGCCTTACAAGGTAGCAAAAGAGATGTGGGTTTTCCTTATCCCATCTGGGAAAACTTTTTTGCATACTTTTCCCTTGTGTGACTATGGTAGTATTCAACCAGAAGCTTGCTATAGTTTTTTGATGGGGGCTGAAGGGATGGACCAAGAACAGCAGTGAGAGGAATGTTTACTACATTTCACAGGCCTTGTAACACAAAGAAATGGTGACAAAGATGTCTGAGCAGCTAACATATACTGTCAGCAATTTAGCAAGGCCTTTAAAGGGGTTGTCCGAGAGTTCAAAAAAATTATAAGCCGGGCTGAGACGGCTAAACGTATGCTCACCTCGTCCGTCGCTCCTGATGTCCTGTGCTGTGGTCTGTCTGATCCGTGCCCCTGTTTGTTTACAGGGACACGGAAGCTGTGCTCGGGGAGCTTCCGGATGGAACAGACAGACCGCGGCACAGAACAACGGGAGTGATGGAGGAGGCAGCCCGGCACATAATCTATTCTAACTTGCGGACAAAATTGATTCTCCCACTTTCTAGCCAGGGCCATTGATAGTCCTCCAGATTAAATGGTCAGGAGGGGGCAAGACTTCTCTTCACCATAAAACAGTATAAATAGAGCAAAAAGCACTAAATCTACTCAATACCAAATATTTAAATATATGGACACATGATGTTTCCTATGGTAAGTCAAGGCAAAAGGGCTAATTGCATATGGGAAAATCAAAATGTTGAGCCACGGTTTGTGAAGTTTTAACCTCTAAGTTTCTATATTTTAAACTTGGTCCATGTATCACTCGGATGTATCAGTCCAAACATAATACAGATAAACTAAACCGACAAAACTATGTTAAATTCCTCTACAGGGTCCAGGTTCTTAAATCCTGGTTTGACGGCTTTAGACTACGGTGACTAGTCCAGAATTACAACTAACATTGTGTAGATCAGTGGTCCTCCTCCTGCAGTGGTACCCCAAGAGGGGTATAGATCCCAGTCGGTCAAGTTTTATCTTGAATTAGTTATGGAGGACAATATAGAAGTACTTGAGGGATTATCCACGATTTTATTGGATGTGCACCTTCACCAAGAAACACATGAAAAGTGAAGAGCTGGTGGAGCCGGTATTGTAGAGGTAAGTATCTGATGACCATGCAGGGCTTCCCAGGGACACACATATCCTACTGACCCGCTGATCTGCCTCTTGCACAGTAATTTATATGGTGATACCCAGTAATATGTTGTCATCCCATGATGCGACTTTTAAACTTTACTTTCTTGGGTCCTGGATTGGAAATATTAGTCAGTAAATATACATGGATTCAAAAGAATTGATAATGTATAATAAAATAAAATATTGGCCCACATTTATCATAATTAGTGCAAACAGCACTATGTGCAGCTTTCTTGTAGAGGGTGTAGTGTGCAACAGATTTATGAAATGTGTCACAATTTCTTCATGAATCTGGCGCCCTCTGCACACCATTATTTTTTCTAATGCCCTTCCTTCATGCTTTAGAATTGTGGCACAGACACAATTGTGGAGCAAGTTGCACAGAATTTTGCCTGCTGATAAAGGGTTACAAGTCCTCCCCATGTCGCCTAAATTTGGCTGCCAGTGAGGCCCTGTACCTGAATAACAGTCATTTTTCTAATATGCAAATTAGCTAATCTGACTTATGTCTTCTGGCTTTGACTCTTCTCTCTCCTGGGCTGAAAGGAAGTGAATCCCGCCCCCATATTTTAACTGACAGCTCAGTCTTGCATTACATTCATATCACGTGACCAGAGTGACATCATCTCAGGCCCTTTAGACTCCTAACATTAGCAAACTGTATCCATACTGTACTGTATGTATCTGATGATATGAAATCAAAGCAGCCTTCACAAAAGATGGAGAGGAGTAGAAGTCCTTGGAGGCTGCTGTGATTTCATGTTATCTGATACATGCATGGCGTACATTTTGCAAATGTAAATGGTACAGGACCTTTGATGACATCTCCCTCGTCACATGACATGAACTACTGAATAGTAAGCTGGCATGGGTAGGAGTCGATGGGAGGGACCGGTGGAGCAAGACACGCCCCCTCTGATATAAGGTAATATAACAGAAAGTTGATTTATGGGGATGTGAAGAAAACTAATTTTAGCTAAAAGAAGGTTGTCACTTAATAAGGCTTTATAGGAACCTGTCACTGGCCGTATATGTGCAAATGTGATGACAGGTTCCCCTTGATAAATGTGGGCCATTGTGTATGTAAAACATGGGCTTCCTCTCACACACCAATATTTAAATGTCAATAGATATTAAAATTAATTAACAGGAGGAGAAAATAATTGTCAATAGTCCTTAATATGCCAAATACTACCAAAAAATGTAAACAAATATTTTGTCCGCTACTACATATATTTAGTTATAACACTAAGATTCACCTCAATGGATGAAAAGTCAATTTACCCTTTCTACTGCTGGAAACAGTTTTATATGTTTTTAGGATTTTATGCAATATACCCGTTTGTGAGTACAAGCAGTCTCCGGATTACATACAAGATAGGGTCCATAGGTTTGTTCTTAAGTTGAATTTGTACGTAAGTTGAAACTGTATATTTTATCACTGTATTTTATAAATTTACAGAATTTTTTATATGACAATCGGAGTTTCAAAAGTTTTTGCTGTAATTGGACCAAGGATTATCAATAAAGCTTCATTACAGACACCTTACAGCTGATTATTGCAATCTGAAACTATTGTAAAGCATCCAGAGAGCTTCACCAGAGGTCACAGTGGACAGAGAGGTTCGTCTTTAACTAGGGGTAGTCTGTAAGTCAGGTGTCCTTACGTAGGGGAACGCCTGTATTATAAAAAAGGTAAAGACACATTGAGGAAACTGCCTGGGATAAAGGAACCTTTAGGAAGTGAATCTCAGTTACCGGAGGAATTCATTTGAGTGCTGCACATTCAACATGGGATACTGATCACGCAATGGTGGAAGATACCAGTGAAACTTTGGATTCTCCTTTCTTTCTACTCTAAATTTTTAATTTGGTATAAAGGTAATTTTTCCTATCATATTATATATTTACATACAGGCAGTTCCCCGGTTACATACAAGATAGGGTCTGAAGGTTTGTTCTTAAGTTGAATTTGTATGTAAGTCGGAACTGTATACTTTATCACTGTAACCCCCAGCCAAATTTTTTTGTGACAATTGGATTTTAAAAATGTTGGAATGTCATTAGAACCAGGATTAACAATAAAGCTTCATTACAGACACCTGAGATAACTGTTACAGCTGATCATTGTAGCCTAAGGCTAAAGTACAGAAAATTACCAACATCCGGGGTCGTATGTAAGTCAGGTGTTCTTAAGTAGGGGACCACCTCATATATATATATATATATATATATATATATATATATATATATATATATATATATATATATATATATCATATTTTTAATTTAGTGTAATTAATAAAGTTCCTTAGAAGTGGAGAAAATCTTTTGTTACCTATGAAAAGCATGAGCACCTTTTTTGTATAGCTTGACCTTTGAGCTGAGATTTAGCAGCTGTAGAGCACCAATGACCCAGGATCTCAAGCAGAAAGTAACCCAGAGTTTAGAGGTGGAAAACACAACATTTGTTGACAAGACAATACCAAATTCTATTTTTACATCCTGGCGAACCTCAAAAAAGTTTCTTTTACAGGAAACGGGTTTAATTGTTGCTCTAAGGTTTCAGCTGCATTTGTTACTAAGCATACGAGTCCAATCAAGAAATGATTGATACTGATTGTAAACAGTACATTAGCCTAATGACGTCTAAACCTGTGACATGGTAACCGGGCCTCCAGCATCTGCACATTGTTTGTGATTGGAGTCATTCACTTTTATGGATTGCTCTAAAGACTATCACTTCTCAGTGGAAACAATGAACTAATAGGCTGGTACAAGGCAGGAAAATAATGTGCAAACAAACCATTCTGGTGAGATCGGAGGCTATTTATGCCATCTATAATAGAAATAGCAAATCAAAAAATATCATGTATTTGTGCCTATTGATGAAATAAACGGAAAAAGAAGAGATGAAGCTCACAGAAATACCACTTACTATTGTACATACGAAAATTCAGGGCCACAAGTGGTCACGAAAAAATAAATTATTATTTAACATACAGTTGGACATGCAGAACAAAACAGAATATAGATATAAAAGAATAATAGTAGTAACTCATACCCATGATTAAAATGTAACTTGTATTCAAATACAGGCAGTTACCGGGTTACATACAAGATAGGGTCCATAGGTTTGTTCTTAAGTCGAATTTGTATGTAAGTCGAAACTGTATATTTTATAATTGTAGATCCAGACAATCTTTTTTTTTGCCCCATTGACAATTGGAGTTTCACATTTTTTTGCTGTAACTGGACCAAGGATCATCAATAAATCTTCATTACAGACACCTTACAGCTGATCAGTGCAGTCTGGGAGTAAAGGAAAGCATCCAGAGATCTTTACCAGAGGTCACAGGGGGCAGAGCGGTCCGTCTTTAACTATGGGTCGTCTGTAAGTCAGGTGTCCTTAAGTAGGGGACCACCTGTACTTATTTTTAAAACTCAGGGAATCTCCAGATTAAAGGTGAGTATTCCCTTTAGAAAGGAATGAATGCATAGGTTGACTATGGTAATATACTGAAATACATAAATATTGCCGTATATTATATTGATCAAGTTTTTTAAACAAAGTGTAAATTAAAAAAAAATTTAAAATGAAAAAAGATCTCCTAATGTCCCATCAAATAAAAATCTAATTTTACATTAAAAGAAAATGAAAATCACCACAAAACACTAGATATTGGGTATCACTACATCCGTAACAACTCGTCAAATAAAATAATCAATTAACCTGTACAGTGAATACCGTTAAAAAAAAAGGTTTTAAAAACCTGCAAAAATTATGGTATTTTCACATCCAACCTCATTTAAAAAAGGATAAAAAGAGATCAAAAAGTAATATTTACCCTGACATGATACCACTAAAAAGTACAGCTTATGCTGCAAAAAACAAGCCCCCAAAAAATAAAAATCTTATGCCTCTTAGGACATGGCGATGCAAGTAATCAGGGTGACTCATAGAAAAACCTTAAAAAAGAATGAATGATTTTCTTATCCTCACCAAGAAAGAGTTAATAAAATCGTATCAATTATCTATTGAACCCCCTAAATGATGTACCTGCTCTCATTCTGGAAATAATAAGCCTCCATCTGTCCACGTTACAAAAAAATACATTTTTTATAGCCTGTAAAATGTGACAATGCAGATGTGCTCTGGATGGCGCCTCCTTCCCTTCTATGCCCAGCCGTGCACCCATATAGCAGTTAACAATACAGCGGAAAACTTTGTGGAGCTTTTTATCATTCAATCCATTGTGAATTTTTAATTTTCGGGCCAAAATTAATGTATTGTCCAAAACAGAAACACACTGAACATTAGCCAATTGAGTACTGAATAGCAGATGTATTTATTATTTCCTATATTTCAGCTCTTATCTTGCGGAAATCTCAATTCAGTAAACTAAGATTGTGGGGCACATTTACTAAGAATATGGGAAACGGGACTAAAAGTGCTCTGTCCGTGTATAATAATCGGTGTGACAGGTTCATAAAGAAGGTGCGCCAGAAATCATGAATCTGTTCCTTCCCTGCTCTGGCCCAACAGAGTTCACCAACTTTTTTGTTGTGCACCTTTAACATAGGGCGTGCAACAGACTTTGTATGTTAAATCTGGCGCACGGTCCGGTCTACAGCACCGGAACGCCCCAAAATTTGTGTTGCATGGAGACCAGCGCAACTGCACCACAAAAGGGTCGGGTGTAACACAATAGTGGCGCAGACACTGTACAAGCACTTAATACTAGAAAAACCGTACAAAGTCCATCAGAAAACAGACGCAAAGCCCTTAGTAAATGTGCCCCAGTGGGGTGTGTATTATAAAGGGACCCCTTGTCATATGTGTCTCTCTGTTTTATTTCGGGTGTTCGGGCTGGTATATAATAATAATAATTCCTTTATATATATAGCGCACACAGAGTTTGTCAAATTGGTCCTTGTCCTCATGGGGCTCACAATCTAATGAACCTACCAGTATGTTTTGGAGTGTGGGAAGTAAACGGAGGACCTGGAGGAAACCCACGCAAACACGGAGAGAACATACAAACTCTTTGCAGATGTTGACCTGGATGGGGCTTGAACCCTGGACCCCAGCGCTGCAAGGCAGAAGTGCTACTCACTCAGCCACATGGCTGGTATTCGTTAAGTCCTCTGACATGCACGCTAAAGATCAAAACATCTTCCTTTTACCTTTGGTGATTGGTTTTATTTATTTTCCTAAGTCTTCTGCCATGTGCGGAAGATACCGTATTTTCCGGGCCATTAGGCGCACTGGACTATAAGGCGCATTAGTAGAAAACGCCTTATATATGGAAAAATTCCATATATAAGGCGCACCAGACTATAAGGCGCAGGGTGGCCGGGGGCGTGGCGGAGGTCCGGGGGCGTGGCAGAAAACAGAGCGGAGGTGAGAGCGGCAAGAGGTGAGCGGTCTCCGGGGGTCCGTTCAGGTGGAGGAGGGCAGCGGACCCTACTTACATAGATCCCTACTACCGGAGACAGCAGATCTCCAGCGGGAACTGCAGACCGACGTGGCAGAAGTTCTTGCCGCGTGGTCTGCAGTTCTCGCTGGAGATCTGCTGTCTCCGGTCTCTGGTAACGGGGACCTATGTAAGTAGGGTCCGCTGCCCTCCATACATAGGGCGCACCAGACTATTAGGCGCACTTTGGATTTCTAAGGAAATCCTAGGCTTTTATGTGCGCCTTATAGTCCGGAAAATACGGTACTATTATACACACGAGCATTGATTTGCTGCCATAGACTTATTACTCTATTCAGCCGATGACAGAGGCTCTCAGCTGACCGGATACGACAGCGGTTTTCTTCGTGTCCTGATTGGCTGGTGCACCAATCATCTGCCTCGAACATCAGCAGTCAGTTGATCGCACACAGGTCTGATTTGGGTTGTCTTTAGATATAAAAGAGGTCACACATCACATGGGTAAAGCACTCAATTAGATTCATGGGACCAACTTTCCATTTAGCCAGTAGTATAGCTTTTGGAGTTGCAGCGATCACAGTTGCTTTCTGGTCCCCATTACGCCCCATTATTCTGACTGACAGCTCTGTGTTTCTTCAAATCACTGCTCTGCCGCCTTGTACTGAGGGACCGTCTGCTAATATTCAGCTACATACACGGTGTCTTGTGTTACTTTCATGACATGTGACCAGTGACATCATCGTAGGTCCTTCAGCCTCCTAAGAATAGTAAACTCTACTCAAAGGGGGTCATTTACTAAGGGCCCGATTCACGTTTTCCTGACGTGTTACCCGAATATTTCTGATTTGCGCCAATTTTCCCTGTATTGCCCCGGGATTTTGCCGCACGTGATCAGATTGTGGCGCATCGGCGCCGGGATGCATGCGACGGAAATCGGGGGGCGCGGCCGAACGATAATCCTACAGATTCTGAAAAAACGCTGCATTTTAAAAAAAACAAACTGTAGCGGGACACGCTCTTACCTTCACCAGGTATAGGATGGTGCATTCCAGCGGACCCCGGGGAACTTCAGCGCAGCAGCGACATCTGGTGGACGTCGGAGGAACTGCCTTAGCGAATCGACGGAAGACCCGAATCCACAGAACAGAACGCGCCGCTGGATCGCGAATGGACCGGGTAAGTAAATATGCCCCATTGTATGTGACTACATGAAGTCAAAGCAGCCTCCATGGAGGATGGAGAGGAGTAGAAGTCCATGGAGGTTGCTGTGACTTCATGTGTCAGATACATACATGGGGTACAGTTTGCATGAACTGTGACCATAAAATATATCAGTGTGTGTTTCACAACGTATGGCAAAATTTATGTCAGGGCACAAAAGGGAGTCACCACAGTATGCGGAGCCCTCAATGAAACAGCCTGCGATTATGTCTGGTATGGCACTTTAACACTAATGGACTTATGGACTAAGATGAGTACCCTAAAGTTTTTCTATGTTTTGCTGATCGCTTGAGAAGATGTGAAGCACTGAGTCAGTGGTACTAATTGCTTGTATGAACTGTGACCAGTAAGGAGGCATAAGGCATGGGGAGGATTAGATGGGAGGGGCCAGCCGAGCATGACACGCCCCCTCTGATGCCAGGTAATATAAGATAAAAGGTGATTTATGTGGATGTAAGTGAAACAATTTTTATCTAAAAGAAAGGCATCAGTCAGTTATTAGAGCTCTACAGGAACCTGCCACTGTCTGTATACATGCAAATGTGGTGACAGGTTCCCTTTAATGCAGCCAAAACACTGGTGCCCTAAATAATTAATTGTACTAGCAACTACACAAAGCCATTTTATAGTTCATTATGGGGGGCCCTATCTCTATTATAGTATAATAATTCAGTGGTCTATGCTGTATATGATATAATGCATTCAGGGGAAGAGTTGTATCTAAGTGTGGGCTTATCACGGGAACGTGACCCTGGAGAAGTCATCATGAAATTCAGGTTCTGATGGAGGAGAATGGTCACCTATGAGTTGCTGGATGCTACTTCTGCCTGTCAGTACTGGGATTATTGAGTATGTACAGTATGTTGGAGGTGCACAGCACTGCACCCTGCTGTCCAGCAGACATATCATTGGTGCAGGACTCTGGTAGCAGTGATCTCCAGTCCTCTCCTGCTCTGGGTCCTAACATTGGTTGCCAGTACTTGTCAGATGACAAATGGAGAATAGATGAAAAGCCAGTGGGGAAAAAGGAGGACAAGAGGAGCTGTGGTGTACTCCTGACCAATTAGGGAAGGTGCACCTTGACTGGTGAATGCTGTTTCTAGTTTAGTCTCTGCACTACAGGGTTAACTTGGCACTTTATTGAGCTGGGTTTTGCTAGAGTGTTTTCTCCTCCCCTCTCCTCCTTCTTCCTGTTTCCTGGTTTTATAAGGGACTATCAGCTACTCCTCTTCCTCTTTGATCTGCAGCACCAAAGCAGTCCCATCCTCCCTCCCTGCAAGTTGCGGTTTTATGTTGTTCTGTTAACATTTTCTATGTTTTATAGCCCTGAAGTCACAGATGGCAGAACAGAAATTGAGAGAGAATGGATATGCTGCTTGTCTGGCCGACTTGTCATCTGGGAGTCCAGATGGGCATAGTGCAGTCTGAGCCATTTTTCTTGTGGAGATTTACCTAACAATGTGTATGAGGTTGAGATTTTTGGGTTTTATAAAGAAGTGAGAAATGGAGAGATAATGGAATACTGCTTTGCTTGTCTGGCCGACTTGTCATCTGGGAGTCCGGATGGGCATAGTGCAGTACGAGGCGTTTTTCTTATGGAGATTTACCTAAATTCACCTAATTCTTTGGAAAGTATATGATGAGATTTCCGGGTTTCATAACGAAGTCACAGCTGACGGTGAGAAATGGAGCAATAATGGAATGCTGCTTTGCTCGTCTGGTCGACTTGTCATCTGGGAGTCCGGATGGCCATAGTGCAGCCGAGCCGTTTTTCTTTGCTGTGGAGATTTACATTAAAATGTGTATGATCCTGAGATTTTCGAGTTTTATAACAATTTATATTTATATCAAGATATGTGATAGTAAGGCTGTGACCGGTTTCCACCACCCAACATGAGCATCAGTGTCAATTATTTCATTACAGCTATCGGGAAAATGGTGTTTTATGTGGGTTATCAAGAAAGTGCCCGGGAGTATAAGGGGAAGGTGGTTATGCATTTCGCCAGTCCAGGAGTTCTGTGAATTAATTTTTTTGTCTGCTCTAGTATCTCTTGTAATGATCTTCTCTGGGGGTCTCCAGATTTTGTCTGGTCTAAGGTCTACAGTTTTTTCTGCTAGGGGGTCTCCAGTATTATTAGCATCTGCTCTGGGGTGTTATCCATTTGTCAACTCTGTGGATGTCCAGACATGTAATCATCTGCTCAGGAGGTCTCCAGCATTATTATGTTTCTCCTCTAGGGTGTCTTATTTGTTGCCTTGTCTGTTTTATTATTTTCTGGTCTGCAATGGGGTCTGTATTAGTTATTGTCTGAATGCAGAATTGGTTTACAGGATGGCATTTATTGCAGTAATGTGATATAATTTCTGGGGGTGGTATTTTGTGCTGTTTTGTGGTTGTTGGTGCATTAAGGGAGTTGATACTAGTGTGACCCCTTCCTTGAAGTTGATCCCCTTGGATTAATAAAGGTTGTGCACCCCTGATCTAGATTGTAAGACAACTCTCCACATGTATCCTGTCGTTTACAGAGAGTCAATGGGGGACATTTATGATACTCCAGAGAGGAGCCAAGAGGAGCCATCGCTCAGGTTCCCTCTTGCACCATGGCTCCTAAAGTCGGCACATACAGAGAGTATCAGAAGCCAGGGCAGAGCACAAGATGCTGATAGCGGTGAGTATTTGTCTTACATGGTCACCACTGCCCGGCCATTAGGTATAGCAGTGCTCATTGGTCTCTCGATCAGCAATGTTTGGCCCCAAACCTAAGGCTCTGTAGGCTGCATGTGGCCTTCCCTTGCCCAGTGCCCTTAATTAGAAGAATTATTTTTCCTTGTCTGTAAGGACTGATCTTTATTTAAAAGATCTATCGGGTAAAAACATATTTTTGAAGGAGAAGGTACATTCACCATAAATGAGTCCTATAAAATCAATCACATCGTTACATTCTGCTGAAGTGATTCACTGATAAATTGCCGCTTACCACCATCATGCATATGGAATGGCGTGGTCAGAGATAAGTGTAATATAATTGAGTTACACCATGTACTGCATTCTATGAAACAGTAAAAGAATCGGAGTCTTTCAGATTTCCTAGAATCCCTTAAAAGATGACCTCTTACCGGTAATGTCACTTTTCCCCTGTACACTATTAGTCTGTACTAGGGCTTCTTAGATGGTGAGATTTACATGAATTAGACGATTAACAATCAGGAGAGAATTTATCAGACATGTTGTAAACAATACTAACGATAAAGAAATGACAGATCAATACATAGATAGAACACCCGTCTTTCCAATATCAGACCTATCAAAACAAGTCTGACCCATTGCATAGATATCACTGGCAGTAGTATTGCAAAAAAAATTTGTAGCTTTATGTATTTCATATACATGTTAAGGAAGACCCGTCAGGTCAGGTTGAGACCCTCAACCAACTACAGGTCCTTATGAAAGTTTTTGAAGTTTTTACATAGACTATGCAGAGACTGCACTATGTAAGTGCCGCACCTACGCGCTTGTTTAGTGAAGCTCGGGGTGTAGTATGGCGGCTTCACTTGGTAGAACGAACAGGTGCCGAGGGATCAAGAGATGAGTAAAATGAGTGTAAAGTTGTTGTTTTTTTTAACCCGAATGCTTAAAAGTCATAAAGGGCAATTTAAAACACAAATCATAAGGTCCTGTGGATGGTTTAGGGTCCCAAATCTCCCTGACATGTTCCATTTAAAGTTGTTTGTCTAAAGATATCTCACAGCTTTCTTGAGAACATTTTGTTATACATCAGGCTTTGTGTGCCATTCGTTTAATGCGTAAAAGGACCTGGAAACCCATTTCTATTTCTCATAATGTAGGTGGAATGTAACAAACAGTTGCTGGTGGACCCATTGTACCTCCAGACCAGTTTGGCGCTAGTGGCAGCTGGCACAGGCGTAGCAGATAGCAGTGTAGCATGGCACTGGGGGACTGGCAAAGGACATAGTCAAAAAATAAAACTGAGTAAGGGCAGGCAGAGTTCCTGTGTAGTCAAAGTCCAGGCAACAGGTCAGGACAGGCAGAGCAGATGCCGTCCATTAAACAGGCTGAGGGCTTATTCACATGGCCGTCTGCGGGGACGTACATGCGGGCGCAAATTTGCGGCCGCATGTACGTCCCCATAGACGACAATAGCGGCAAGGCGCAGATGCGGCCCGCACACCGCAAAAAGATAGAGCATGCTCTATCTTTTGGCGTGTGTGCGGCCGTGCGCCGCTATTCTCTATGGAGGGAGGAGGGGCCACCTCCTCCTCCTCTCCAGCACACGGCGGTATGCCCGCACGGCTGTGTGAATGTACCCTCAAGGGTGATATTGATAAGAAAGGAGTGGACATCCCATCCCATGCTCTGAGAAATTGCAGAAAATCCAAGAACACGTCAATACGCCAAGTTAGTGTGTTAAATGTTCAAGTTCATGACAATTAGAAAACAACTTAACTAGTACGGGCTGTTATGATGGTTTGCCAAGAGTAAGACTCTTCCTTCTGGAAAAAAAAAACTTTTACTAAAAGAAAAAAGGCAAAATAAAAAAAAAAAAAATTTTGTACAGGGGGTTTTCATTTTTGTAAATGTATGAAAACATTATAAAACCTAAACAAATTTGGTATCCCCGTAATCGTACCGAACCAAAGAATAAAAAATAGACGTGTCATTTGGGGCCTACAGTGAAAGCTGTAAAATCCAAGCCCACAAGAAAACGGCGCAAATGCATTTTTTCACCATTTCCACTGCATTTGGATTTTTTTTCCCGCTTCCCAGTACACGACATGGAATATTAAATACCGTCAGTGCAATTTGTTATGCAGAAAACAAGCCGTCACGCAGCTCTTGACAGAGTGAAAAAAAGATTGGATTTGGTTTTCATACACAGGACCTGGGCACCTTGCAGTCATTGGAGCAGATTTATCAGGACCTGTACACCAGTTTTCAGGCACAGGCTATAGCCCAATTCCCCACCAGGAAGGACCTGGCATAGAACTGCCCTGCCAGAGTATGATAAATCTCCCTCATTGAGTGGACCTTGTATTTTCGAGTCCTCTAATGTGAAGTCATCTATCCAACTGCTTAAACAAGGCCAAAACTGGCCCCCACAACCAGACAGTAATCCCAAGAACAGAAGCAAACTGGGTGAAAAAAAGAAAGAATTAAGGCATTGGCTTGCATCATATATGACTATAATGCTTGGTGTCATGTGCCCGGCCACCAAATGATTACTGATCAGGATTAAGACTACAATGGGTCCTGGGCTGTAATAAAAGTATGTGCCCCTTACATTCCAGAATTGTTAAATACTGTAATTTACTACAATTGTAGAGAGGTCACGTGTAATGGGCCACTCAGTAGGGCATTATCAACCTAAATGCCTTATCTGATCCCTAGTCAGTTCTATTGTACAGGTCTAGGTGGTCTAAGTGTCTTATATTTGCAGCCATCTACTGTTTACATTTGGTATTGCAGGTGTTTTCTCTATCTGCCTTAAAGGAAGGGTTAAAGTGTTAGCCAATTATAATCAACATTACAATCAATATTATTGTTACTTCTGATCTGCACTAAGGTATGCCATGGGTCGGATGCCGGGAACCCCTCATGGGTGGAAGTTTATTAATACCTCTGACTGGAGTTCCAGAGAGTTTTGAGAGTTTTGTCAGTCAGCGCACATGTGTACAGAGCCTAACATGAGAGTCCACACTGCCGCCATAGTTTTAGTAACCATGACAGCATTGTACACTAAGTCAACTACTAATATAACTGCACTATCATAGAAGCATATCCACATATACCTAACTACTGTATATACACAATCACACCCGTGTGCACGTTACCACATATATGCATACATTAACATACTCAAACACACACATCATGCACTTGCATACATACTTGTATATACTACCACACACATACACAGAAACACATCATGCACTTACAGTTTACACATACATATACATGTCATACAGATAAGTAGATCAAATAGAAATGCAGCTGATAAGCAGCTGCTGCAGAAATTAGGAGAAGGAGGGAAGAGGGGGACAGCACTGTAATTTCAGCTTCTTGCTCTTCACACTGAACCTGTCCTGTGACCCCTCCTCCATCAGCAGGACCGACAGCAGGAAGAAGAGGGAGACAGCAGGACCGACAGGAGGAAGAAGAGGGAGACAGCAGGACCGACAGCAGGAAGAAGAGGGAGACAGCAGGACCGACAGCAGGAGGAAGAGGGAGACAGCAGGACCAACAGCAGGAAGAAGAGGGAGACAGCAGGACCGACAGGAGAAAGAAGAGGGAGACAGCAGGGCCGACAGGAGAAAGAAGAGGGAGACAGCAGGACCGACAGGAGAAAGAAGAGGGAGACAGCAGGACCGACAGGAGAAAGAAGAGGGAGACAGCAGGACCGACAGGAGAAAGAAGAGGGAGACAGCAGGACCGACAGCAGGAAGAAGAGGGAGACAGCAGATAGAAGAGGGAGACAGCAGGACCAACAGCAGGAAGAAGAGGGAGACAGCTGGAAGAAGAGGGAGACAGCAGGACCGACAGCGGGAAGAAGAGGGAGACAGCAGGACCGACAGCGGGAAGAAGAGGGAGACAGCAGGACCGACAGGAGGAAGAAGAGGGAGACAGCAGGACCGACAGCAGGAAGAAGAGGGAGACAGCAGGACCGACAGCAGGAAGAAGAGGGAGACAGCAGGACCGACAGCAGGAAGAAGAGGGAGACAGCAGGACCGACAGCAGGAAGAAGAGGGAGACAGCAGGACCAACAGCAGGAAGAAGAGGGAGACAGCAGGACCGACAGCAGGAACAAGAGAAAGACAGCAGGACCGACAGGAGAAAGAAGAGGGAGACAGCAGGACCGATAGCAGGAAGAAGAGGGAGACAGCAGGACCGACAGCAGGAAGAAGAGGGAGACAGCAGGAAGAAGAGGGAGACAGCAGGACCAACAGCAGGAAGAAGAGGGAGACAGCAGGAAGAAGAGGGAGACAGCAGGACCGACAGCGGGAAGAAGAGGGAGACAGCAGGACCGACAGCGGGAAGAAGAGGGAGACAGCAGGACCGACAGCAGGAAGAAGAGGGAGACAGCAGGACCGACAGCAGGAAGAAGAGGGAGACAGCAGGACCGACAGGAGGAAGAAGAGGGAGACAGCAGGACCGACAGCAGGAAGAAAAGGGAGACAGCAGGACCGACAGGAGGAAGAAGAGGGAGACAGCAGGACCGACAGGAGGAAGAAGAGTCAGACAGCAGGACCGACAGCAGGAAGAAGAGGGAGACAGCAGGACCGACAGGAGGAAGAAGAGGGAGACAGCAGGACCGACAGCAGGAAGAAGAGGGAGACCGCAGGACCGACAGCAGGAAGAAGAGGGAGACAGCAGGACCGACAGCAGGAAGAAGAGGGAAACAGCAGGGCCGACAGCAGGAAGAAGAGGGAGACAGCAGGACCGACGGCAGGAAGAAGAGGGAGACAGCAGGACCGACAGCAGGAAGAAGAGGGAGACGAGTCTCCTGTGCTGAAGCTGTAGTTTCTCTCCTCCCTTCTCCACATGTACAGATAGATCTGCAGTGGCAGAGTCTTAATTAGATGAGCAGGTAGGACTGCTGTGGGCCCCCCATGAACAAGGGGCCCCGGGCGGCCACCCATAATGGACTAATCAGTGTCCCTGATTCATGGATCAGGCACCTTCAAGTGTTTTAATTAGTACTTACTTCATTTTAAAACCTTCTAAGGATATTAAAATTTTGTTCTTTCACATAAAACCAAAGAATTTAAGACTCGTGCCAAAAAATAAATGTTCTATACTGACAGGACAAGAGAAAAAGGAGCTTTGTTATATTGCAATTACCAGAGACCTCTCCCTCCTCCACGTTCTCCTTGTAAACAGACTCTGGATTATTAATAGGCAGCAATAAAATATGACTCCTGTTTTTGTCCACATCCGTGAAACCAAGAATAAAAAAAATAGCAATAAAAAATACAAACACTCCAAGCTGGCCTTTAATTGTTTTCTGAGGACAGGTTTTGTTTTGGATTACAACTCACGACGGAGGGCCCTGCTTTACAGGAAATTACCTGGTAATGCACATATTAGCCAATTACAAACACTACTTTCAGTTCGCCCCTGAATTTCGATAAGCTCCTGTTATCTGAGACGCACATGTCATCAAGAACGTCATTGTCTGTTTGTAAACATCAGGGATTTTTTTTTTCCTCTCTTGCATTCAGCCTTTGAGAAAATATTTGCTAAAAGCTTTTGAATGAATATGTAGTATCAGTAATGTTTCTAGGCAATCCGATCCCGCTAATAAATGTTTTCAATAGAGTAATAGAAAGATCAGAAAGCAGAACATATTTTCATTCATTCGTGAATGAGCAATCTTGTATTTTCCCCTCATTTGTATGAAGCCGTATACAAGACTAACCACATAAATGGCAAAATAGGCGGTAAAGCAGGTATCACGAGTTCTTTACCGCGTGCTGCAGTTTGCTTTGTGTAGTAATACGGTACTTTGAACATATTGTATGTTTTTAAATTTATTTTGCTCAGCTTACGCTCAAATAAAGAGATCAATCAGCTTTCATTAGAAATCTCCTTTCCGTTTTCTGTCCGCAGCTCCTTTGCAGAGCTATGGGACTCCATAGTAACATTAAATTTTTATTCAACCAATAAGTGTTAAATGCCATTTGGGACAGTAACAACCTACATCCGCATCTATAGATAAATCTATAGGTGTTTGCCGTGTAAAGAGGGCCACGGATATCTTTCATATATAATGATTGGGAACATTAACTGATCAATGTAGACCTGTGGGTATTTTAGTGTCCCAAATGACCGGCAATGTGCGAGTTTCAGAGGTTTTCTATTGGGTTTAAATCAGGACTCTACACTGCCCATTTCATTGTTTATAATTGAAAATGAAAATTTCTGGCGGATTGAGTGATGAATGCAGGGAAGGAACCAAGTGATCTTGAAGAAGGTTCTGATACACACTTGCATTACCTGTACGAAAGGTCCAACTCCATAAAACACTTCCCAAACAATCACACTTCTGCCACCACTTGTCACTGATTTCTTTACACACTTATGGATTAGTTTATCACCAGTTTGCCAATGAACATAATGGGGCACATTTACTTACCCGGTCCTGTCGCGATCCCCGATCCAAATGGTCTGACGAAGATGAAGTCCGGCGCGATTCACCAAGATCATGCGCCCGACAATTTAAATGTTAAATCCTGTGCTCAGTCCGAATCCGTCCGTCGGTTTTCTGTTTTTTTCTGCCGGCACCGATGCGCCAAAATCTGATCGCGTGTGCCACAATCCCCTTTTCAATGCGGCGCAAAATGGTAATCGTCGGAATATCCGACGTTTGTGTAAATAAGCCCCAATGTCCCAAATTTATCAAAAATAAGTGCAGTTTGCCTTTCGAATGTGGGAAGGATTTATCATGGCTTGCACTGGCGTACAAGCCATGAAAAGACGCAGTTCCTGCCATATGGACACAAGTTCTTACTTTCCCTTCTTATGCTATTATTACAATACTCTTTTCAAGATGAGGATTCTATAAAGAGTAATTGTCAGGATCAGTGGTACTTGGCCCACAGTACCACCGCAGAAGATGATGTAAGCTGACAACTGGGACCGGAGTCTAAGTAGAACCCAGTTTTCACCAGAGCCCACCCCAAAGCAGGTTGGACTTGCTGCAGCGTGGTACCACCAGGTCGCTCCACAGGCACCACTTTGTCTGCGATGGTGGCCAAGGGGAAGTGCAGAATCGTAAGGCAGAGATATAGTTTCGTAGACAGGCAGGAGGTCAGGATAGGCAGCACAGGAGCGAAGTCAGGAGCGGAATCGAGGTCACAAAGGGAAATCACTATAAACGCAGAGGACATAGGGAACAAGTTTTCTCTAAGGCACAAGGCCTGAAGATCCAGCAGGGGTCATTGGAAGAGGCTGGCTACTTTTCAGCGGCTGGCGAGCGCCAATTAGGAGCGCAATGGCCCTTTAAATTTTACAGAGCTGGGGCGCGTTGAACCACGGGAGCTCCTGGAGCACGGACGGGTAAGTGAGGCAGCAGGCATGGAGGGGCAAACAGAGGCACAGAGGACATGGGTCGTAGGGGCAGCCGTGATTTTCCCAGTAATTTCTCTTCCCTTGGTCACTCAAACTACCATATTCTGTCTATTTCTTTCAGTAGTTTTTAACTACATCTATTAATTTGTACTTTGCCATGGTGTAGAACCCAAAAAAAGATTTATAAAGCACTACCTTCAGAGAGAATGTACATTGTACTTGGCTCCTCCTGCTCTATAAAAAAAAACGTCTGCAGATAGGACACTATGTATGACCAAACCAACTCCTCCTGCTCTATAACATGCTACCTGCAAGTGGTAAATGACAATAATATTAATAACAATAATAATAATCTTTATTTATATAGCACCGTCATATTCTGCAGCGCTTTACAAATCATAACGGACATATACAAATAAAATACTACATTACAGAGTACAAACAGTCATATGGAACAATAGGAGTGAGGATGCTGCTGCTCAAACCAGTTATCGGCCTTCATCTTATATATAAAGTGAATAATTAGCATCCTGGAGCTCCGGACATCTCATCCCCACTTTTGGGGCTGCTAATTAAAAGTCTTTTTTTTCAGGTGATGCCGGCTTGTCAACATTTAAGAAAAACACCGCCAGGTTTGTGATGAAGAGGAGCTCGGGTGAGTATATGTAGTTTGTGTTTTGTTATGCATACTTAAACATTCCTATAAACACCCCAATCTCTGCTTCAGCCTCTCAACTTTTATCACTTAGGTCCTCGTTAGGACTTTCACAACACTCTGATACTCCTACTCACCAGGAGGGAAACATCCTAGACCTGATCTTTGCTCAACCTTCTTCAGTCTCTGACTAATTCTACCTTTCCACTCTCAGACCGTAACCTTCTCTCTTTAATTGTTAATAGTTGCTCTCCTTTACAGAACCTGCCCACCTATCGTACTTGCCAGAACCCACGTGCTATAGATACTCAACATCTCATAGAAACTTTGTGGTCATCACTATACCTCAACTCCTCTCTCTCCTGTCCTGACATGGCTACTAACCATTATAATCATTATAATTATAAACCTGGATAAGGTGGCACCTACCTCAGTCAGAATATTTTTTTTTAACACAGTCGACGGCAACCTTGGCACACGGCCCAAACCAGTTTCCTTTGGCAGTGCTCCAGGTGTGCCAAAAGTCTGTGGAGAATATCATGCACATTAGCAGACTTTCAGCACTTCAAATTTTTGATTATAACACCACCCTCCATGTCGCCAAACAGGTCTATTTCACTAATCTAACATCCTCTCTCTCTCAAACAATCCTAAAAGGCTCTTCGATACTCTTCATTCCTTACTAACACCAAAGGTTAGGCCACCTGTTACAAACCTTGGGGCTGGAGATGTGGCCACCTTTAAAATTAAAATTGACTGTATTCAACAGGAAATAATATCCCAATCCACCAACTCCATTAATCCACTTCCTTCTGCTATTTCATCCTGTACGCTTTCTTCCTTTGAGCCAGTCACAAAGGAAGAAGTGTCCAGGCTCCTCTCCTGTGCTCTGCTCGTCCCACTACCTGCACTAGTGACCCCATCCCCTCACATCTCTTACAGTCTCTCTCCCCAGCAGTCACTTCTCATTTCACTAAAATCTTCAACCTCTCTCTATCTTCTGGGGTCTATCCCTCTTCCTTCAAGCATGCTGTTGTTACCCCTTTACTAAAGAAAGCTTTCCTGGACCCATCCAGTTCTGCTAACTACCGACCAGTCTCTATTCTCCCTTTTATCCCAAAACTCCAGGAACATCTGGTCTATTCCCGACTGAACCACTATCTCTCAGCTTACTCCCATCTTGACCCCCTACAATCTGGTTTCTGCTCTATGCACTCTACTGAAACTGCTCTTTCTAAAGACTCCAACGATCCAAAGGTGACTATTCTCTCCTTGTTCTACTGGATCTCTGGGCAGCATTTGATACTGTGGACCACCAGCTCCTCCTCAGGATGCTTCGCCCCATTGGCCTGAAGGACACTGCACTCTCTTGGTTTTCTTCCTATCTCCTTCACCGACCACACCTTCAGTGTCCTCTTTTTTTTCCTCTAGACTGCCCCCATTGGACAAACCATCAGCAGATTTGGTTTTCAGTATCATCTTTATGCTGATGACACCCAGCTATATACTTGTGCACGTAACATCACCCCTGCCTTACTCCAGAACACTAGTGACTGTCTCTCTGCCATCTCTAAAATCATGGTCTCTCTCTCCTTGAAAACTTAATCCATCCAAAACAGTGTCTACTAACTAACCTAACCCTGATCTCTCCATTTCTGTCTGTGATGTCATTATAATCCCGAGGCAGTAGGCCCGCTGTCTTGGGGTTGTGCTGGACTCTGACCTCTCCTTTGCGCTGTATATTCAATCTGTTGCTCGCTCTTGCCAGATGCACCTTAAAAATATTTCTATAATCCGACCATTTCTTACAATTGAAACCTCTAAAACACTAATTGTTGCTCTCATTCACTCTTGTCTTGACTACTGTAACTCCCTACTAATCGGTCTTCCACTTGCATCAAACTCTTCTCTACAATCTATTCTTAATGCAGCAGCCAGGCTCGTCTTTCAGACCAAACGCTACACGGATGCCTCTAGTCTGTGCCAATCAATGGACTGGTTGCCTGTCTCCTTCCAAATATAGTTTAAGTTAATAACCCTCATCCACAAAGCTCTTCATAATGCTGCACCTTCTTACCTCTCCTCTCTTATCTCAGTCTTTCCTCCAACCAATGCTCTTCGATCTGCCAGTGACATAAGATTATTCTCTTCCTTAATTCGAACTTCCCACACACGTCTCCAGGACTTCTCCAGAGCTGCACCAATTCACTGAAATGCCCTACCCCGGTCTAGAAGACTAATACTCAAAGCTTCAACCATGCTCTTAAAACCCATTTATTTAGGCAGGCCTAACTGCATGCAACTTTAACTATTTATTAACCAACTCTGGGTACTCCGTCTATTAGCCAGAAAATGCTTCTCTGCAGTCCCACTGACTATGGACTTTGTATTTAAGATGGCATTTTTTATTCATTAAATTATTTTTATTCCATTCCCTTATAAAGAATGACTGGACCATTATAAAAGCTCTTATACCTTGTGTCACCCCCTCATCCTCATAGACTGTAAGCTCTTGTGTCACCCCCTCATCCTCATAGACTGTAAGCTCTTGTGTCACCCCCTCATCATCATAGACTGTAAGCTCTTGTGTCACCCCCTCATCCTCATAGACTGTAAGCTCTTGTGTCACCCCCTCATCCTCATAGACTGTAAGCTCGTGTCACCCCCTCATCCTCATAGACTCTTGCGAGCAGGGCCCTCACTCCTATTGTTTCTCTTGATTGTTGTCACTCAGTAATGACTTATTTTATTTGTACGTTTCCAGAATCTGTATAGCACTACAGAATTTCATAGCGCTATATAAATAAAGATTATTATTATTATTCGTAGTGGTAGTTTTCCTTCAAACTGTATTCGTAAGGAGACACGCAACCAGTGCAGTGACTGGAACAAAGGAGGCATCCGTGTAGCGTTTGGTGTGAAAGACAATCCTGGCGGCTGCATTAAGAATAGATTGTAGAGGAGAGAGTTTAGTAAGTGGAAAACCAATTAGTAGGGAGTTACAGGAGCAAATCAGCGAGGGTGAATCAGAGCAACAATTATCATTTTAGAAGTTTCAATTTTAATAAATAGGCGGATTTTGGAGATGATGCAGATGGCAAGCGTAAGTAAGAGATTGAATAAGTGGTGCAAATGAGAGTTTGGAGTCCAGTACAAGCCCAAGACAGTGGACCTGCTGCCTCGGTGTTATGGTGACCCCACAGACGGAGGGCATGGTTGGGTCAGTTAGTAGATGGTGGAAAGACATGAAAACTATGCAAAAACTTCTTCTCAGGTTCTCCTGCTGTAAAACATGCTGCCTGCAGATAGGACACTATGTACAATCTGCTCTGATCCTCCTGCCCTATACTATGCAGCTTTCAGATAGAACACTATGCACATAAAACATGGGGATATCCCCTGGACAATCCTGACCATGGCTAGTTGCTAGTGGTGTCAATTAGCCGCTAATCCGGCAATGTGTCAGGGTTAATGACGGAACCGAACCTGACCATCGGGTCTGCTCATCTCTAGGTGAATGTCTTTGACAAGTTGTTTTTCATACAATAGTCAAATCACAAAAGTGTTTTCTCCCACCACCACTAGGGGCTTTGTTGCAATGGTAGATGTAGGGAATCTGTGCCTAGTATTGCACTTCATTCCAATGTACTGCTAAATACACTTTCCTATGGTGAGCGAGTCACTATGATAATATTGAAGCTGTCTCTTTAGGAAGAGCCTTTGAAGCTTTAGTACCAGAGAAGTCCTTTCATTTTCCACCTCCAATGTTTTCCGCCATGCTGTCAATGGATGCATACATTACTCTCCTTCCTTCACAATGAGCCCACACATAGATGGGAGGTGGGTACATTGTGCATAGATATTTCCACAGGGTAGATAGTTTTCTGCAGAATGATCTGTCACAAAGCGACTAACAGATACTGGGGTTCAAATCATAGGTCATAGGAAACTCATTGGAAACATACGACATTCAACTTAATAGGAGGAATCTATTCAATGTTCTGTTACAGAAAAAAATGTATGTGACCTGCACAAATAATGTGCTTTTCTCCTTGACTTTTGCTTATTTATAAAGTAACAGCTACAACACTTGCTACAAAATATTGTCAAACTTTGTATAATACACCTACTTTATCCGAGACTGCCCCCTGCAGGACAATGCTAACTGTGTACTGTAAATTAAAGCCATCTTTACTGATGATAGATAGATATGAGATAGATAGATAGATAGATGTTTTACTACAGTAATAACATTAAAAAGTGACCTCCAGCCAATCCTTATTCAGGGTTCTATGACTGAGACTCCTAGCATCCAGGTTGCTACATCCTTGGTATCCGTGAGATACCCACTCCCACTCCTTCCACTGATGAGTCCTACTACTGGATACACTGGAGACCAAAATTAGAAAACAATGTATGATGACTTGATCATTATAGAAATAATTTAATCTTCATTGGTTAACATTTAATGGGTTAATTGTAAGGGGAACACCATGCCACTAGAACAGTGTTTTACAAAATAACACTTCAGTAGGTAGCGCACAGGCCTCTACTTTGAATGACTTCAGCACATCTGCAGCCATAAGACAACACTAGTCTCACACTGCTCTGGTGAGATTTTGCAACAAACAAAATGGCCCAGATTTATCAAAAGTAAGTCTAGTTTGCCTTTCCAATCTGGTTGGTATAGCAGACTAGCGCATAGTCTTCAATTATATGGCGCATCCCGCACCATTTTTCTGGTGCAACATATATGTGCGACACAATTTTGTTGAGTAACTGTATTAAATGTGTCACAAATTCCGACTAAGAAGTACCACACCCCTTTAGGTGCTTATATTTTCTGTCTTTTCGTACACATTGCACCCGCGACACAAAACTTGACCAGACTCTTCTTAAATTCTTGTATAAGCTCTAAAGACTTTTTTTTTTACAGAAAAGTGGTGCAGCCAGTTTAGTAGATCTGGACAGCATTTCCTATCAGATCCAAATAAATTATACTTCCATTCATCACAAAAAATAAAATGTGGACCACTACTCCTCTATCCACACAACATGCTTCTAGGAAAAGTTGAGTCTAGCCAATGAGACGTTTGGTAGCTGCAGGGTGGGCTCTAAGTCCAAATACTCTTAAATGTCGAGACAGATCCTTACCCTGTTCAGTGCTGAACTGGAAAGCAATTCCAGCTGTAGTGTTGAAACGATTACCCATGGAGATTCTCTGCATTATCCTGTCCTCTCTTTGTCTTTCGAGGGTGACCAGCCTTCTTGGGGAACTTGAATGAATTTGTGATGTTGTAGAGATGAGTAAGATGCAAAATTCTAGAAATCACAGACTTGGAATTACCAACTTCCCCTTGTTTCATCTGGACAACTTGCTGCCAGAGGGTTTCAATTCACTTTGGAACAGCACACCATTTCTGCAAAGTCAGTGACAACTTGAAAATTAGGCTGCCAGATGCCAGATTAGCACCAGTAACTTGCAGGTATATGTATATATTTACATCTGGACACAGCACCGTTCTGTTATTGTAATTGTGTGTGTGTATATATATATATATATATATATTAGTATATGGCAGTGATGGCGAACCTTTTAGCATCCGAGTGCCCAAACTGAAACTCAAAACCCCCCTTATTTATCGCGAGGTGCCAACTAAAAATTAAAGCAGTAACTTATTGCTTCCTGTTCAACAACTTTCAATCATATTGGCCTCCTGAGGACAGCAACACAGTAGAAAGATGGAAAATTTTCATCATTTTAGCTTCTTTCCAGTTTCCTTCTGTACACAGAGAAAATCGTGGGGCCAGCAGGAGGTCCTTCAAAGATAATTCGGCCCTGTCTATTCATTCTCCCTCTCCCTACAGTCCAAAGTAGCAAAGTAAGTATCAAAATAAGACTGAAAGCAGCATCTTTTAAGTTGTTTGGAACTGCAGGAAGATTCTTTGAGTCCTGTCTGGTGTGCTGGGGCGATGGCCCGGGTGCCCACAGAAAGGGCTCTGAGTGCCGCCTCTGGCACCAGTGCCATAGGTTCGCCACCACTAGTATATGGCAACAACACAGTACCATCACTCCTATTCTGTATGTATGGGCACAGCACAGTTCTATTACTCCAATAATATATATATATATATATATATATATATATATATATATATATATATAATTTTTTTTTAATTATTAATTTTCCATGACATTGATTCATTTGTTGACCCTGCACTTACATTCCATATTTGTGTGTTCGCTTCTGCCAATCCAACAATTACAAGTTACACGCTATTTGGAACATATGGCCACGTAGAGGATTTGTGAAAAACTGAATTACAGAAACTATGTTGACAGATTGCAGACCATATTACTGTTTATCCCTTTTTTTCCTCAGGTGTCTCCTGGTTCCTCGGTTCGCTAGGGGCTTATACACAGCTGAGAATTCAACAACCCAGTATATAAGCTGAGTGCCCCTGTGGAAAAACTCATAACAGGTACTATTTTTGTCCATGTTTGCAGCTTGGTCAGTCCCAAGACATGGGTTAAAGTTTCATAGGGGTGGAAACAAGACATTGATAGGAAGCCCAACATGGAATTTGCACCTCCGTGTGCCCCCTCTCGCACTTACCTAGCCGCACTTCAGTGACAGTCTCCTTCAGTGACAGGCTTCAGTGCGTTTCCACTTCCTAGGGCAACCGCACAGCGGCTGTCTGAAATTTGAAGGACCAGTGCACCGCTAATTGGCGCTGGCCACCTGACTACCTATAAATGCTCTTCCTCTTCCTGTGACCCCTGCCTGATCTTTGTGCCTCTATGCCTAAGAGAAAGCTTTGTTTCATGCCCTTTGCGATTATCCCGATTTCCCAATGTGACCTCGATTACGTTCCCAACTCTGATTCTGTGCTGCCTCTCCTGACTTACAGCTACATCCCCGACTCTGATTCCGTGCTGCTTGTCTCTGACCACAAGTTTGCCTTACGATTCTGTACTACGCCTTGGCCGCAACCACAGACAAAGCCGCGTCTGTGGATCGACCTGGTGGTACCACACCGCAGCAAGTCCAACCCACTTTGCAGCATGCTCTGGTGAAAACCGGGTGCCACTTGAACTTCGGTCCCAGGTGTCGGCTTATGTTATTGTCCGCGGTGGTCCAGTGGGTCCATTACCGAAGACCCATGACAATAAGATTACCACAGTCATGGTACCACGATTGATTTTGATGGTAGATAGTCTTTAAAGGGGTTGGGGCATTTCTAGCCTGTAACATATGGTCTCAGACTTGGACAGAGAAGCCATAGCTAGATGCTTATACTGTTTACGTAAAAATAATACACAAGCTATGTATTCATTGTTACCTTATAAAATAGACCCTCCATCCAGTTACTAAAATACCTTTAGTTTTATAACATGGTATTTCACCATCTGTTTTCCTGGTCTGGAGCACGTCTGACATACCATTACGGCCATTAGTGTTGAATCTCACCCTGTCTTGAGATGGAATGAGTGCACACACTTGACCATTGATGGAGATGCTGTCAATTACCCTCTCCATAATAAAGCTTACCCAGTATATGATACAAGTGCTTGAAGGGTATTCACATTCTACAAGAGATAAGGCCAGGAAACATAATGGTACAGACATCATGATGCATATAATAATAAAAAGGTATAAAACAAGAGCGATGTACAGAGGTATAATACGCTCCAGGAGAGGGATATGGCCAAAGTAATATATCATTAACCTTGATACAAGTGTTATAGAAGACTGGTGTCACACTATACAAGGCATTACACAATGATAAGAGTGTCAGCTCTCAAGCCGTGTGCAAATAATGTACAGAGAATAATAAAGTATAGAACAAAGAAGAGGTGCAAGATGTCCTTCTAGAGGGATATAACCAAAGAAAGATTTCCTTAGCCATGGTCTTTAGTATGATGGCATTGTGGGAGGATAACATAAGATATTGCATTCTACTACATCCATGATCACTAAACCAATGAGCCTTGGCCTCGGGCACAATGTATGTATTCATGTGTATACACGGGCACAATGTGTATGTATAATACTGTACATGACTCTCGGTAGCATGTCATCAGTGTAGGGTCAGGCTCTTGAAAGAAGTTATATGAAATATCATCTGCACTGGTCAAGTATTTAGATAACCTAAGACTACTGTAATTTCTTGTGAAAAAGAAAGAGAACAGGGTACTGAGTGGTCACTGCTCCTGCTTGTGTGTATGTTTTTCCTGAACGCTTGCAGAAATTCATACCAAGGCTTATGATGCAATGGTGGTACTCTATTCTATACTCGCATTCTAAAATGTGTAAACGGGGAGGGTAGGAGACATGACATGGTTACAAGTGAACTACAGTCGTTTCAACCCATTTGCATCGACCATTTTGGAATATCAGTGATAAATATAATTTGCATACTAATATGGAACGTGGTGTAATGTATCAGAAGAGATACACATGAAGTCATCAGATGATACTTCTGAAACCTATTCGCTCTTGACTAGCATAACATTCCATTATTGTCAGGATATAGAGTTAAAGGGAACCTGTCAGCAGAAATTGACCTAATAAACCACAGTATGCTGTCAAGCAGACTAACACCTTTCAGATCATGTCTCTTTCATTATCCATGATGGTGTTATCCAGTAAACCAACTTTAAAGTGACATGTAAAATGGATGTATAAAGTCAAAGAGGCGGAAAAATCAGCACTGATGTCAAGCTCTCCCCATCTCATCGCCTGTACTATAATTGATGGCCCTGCATGAAGTTCTTGAAGTCTGGTTCATTATGTTTATGATTATATAAAATGCCATGTTCTCTGGTGATAGGAGTGAGTAGGTTAGAGAAACAGAGCAGAATCTGCTCATTGCACGTGTGACATGTGTATATTCTTAGTAGGTCTACTGCGAGTCATGTCCCTAGCAGTCACGTACAGTGATGACTACATCGCTAGGAAAGAGAACAGAGACCATTGTGATAAATCACGAACAAGTCCTTCAGGATGATTTATGTGGATTCTTTTAATAGCATCATATATCCTATTAATAAACACTCACATGAAAAAAAAAACACATGGAAATCACAACCACGTCTATGAATAAACCTGAAAGGCCTCGTTGTCAGCTCCGGGTTTACTTACAATGAACTGATATGTCAGGATAGGTTTATATCTTAGGCCGGTTGAACACAGCAAAGCTTACTGGGTGAACTTTGACTTGTGTTTGGGACAGTAAATCTACCCCAGTTTCAACTGAATTGACAGCTGAGCTTTGATTCACGGGAGTTCGGGCCATGGAATCCAAAACATGGACTGAAGTTCGCATGAAATGGAAAAATAATCCTAAAGCCTCATTCCCATGGTTGTGTGCTCATCCGGAAAGGATCCGGGACGAGCACAGGGCCGGGAGGAGGTGGTTGGGGTTAATGCGCCTCACTGCTCCTCCCTCCATAGGTAGCCAAGTGGCTGGGCTGCAAATCTGCCACAAGTCCGATACTTTGCGGCACCAAAGCTCTAGTTGGTCACCGCACGGTGGTGCACCTAGTGCTTACCGCACTGTGACCAGGAGCCGTCTATTGGGGCCTAGCCAGAGAGACACTGGCGGATTTCTCAGTTTACCTCAGAAATGTGTTAGACATTGTTTTATCACAAGTTACATGCCACATTTATGAAGGGTCGTAGACCATCTATTGACACTTTTGCAAATTGTCTAACAAAAGTGGAGTGAAAAAGTCATAAGAGTAGAATAGTAGGACAGCAATCTCCAGTCTTGAATAATGATATAATGGTGCTCGCAGCCAGAGTTTCTGATGCAAAAAAAAACAGGAACAAACAATCTTCATGGAGGAAGCCACAGCACCGCAGGATAAATCCCAAGTAGTTTATTCACAAGTACATCCAAGCATGATAAGCGTGCATCATGATTGGATGTACTTGTGAATAAACTTTTTGGGATTTATCCTGCGGTGCTGTGGCTTCCTCCGTGAAAAAGTCTTATGCACCGAGTTTTAGCTGGTGACAGGTTCCAATAGCAAACCTTTGGCTGCTGATGCCAAAAGTGGCACTCCGAGCCCTCTCTGTGGGCATCCAGACGGTCAACCCTGGCACCGAGTTCACCAGATACGGTCTCCTCCTGCAGCCCCAGATAGCCCAGGACATGCCGTGCCCGCTGCAGTTTTAAAGCGACTGCAAGAGTTGCTCACAGGACGCTGTAGACGAGTAAGCGCTCATTGGAGTGTGTGGTCACATGACCCTCTGTCTCTTGGCATCTTATGGACGAGAGCTGCAGGCTACTGAGAAGGAAGGCATTTCTGAAGGAGAGTTGTAGCTTCTGATTTAATGAAAATGGTGCAGAACTTTATTTAAATATATAGTGTTGTTTATATTCAAGTTGTTTAATATGTCCCCAATATATAATTTAGCAAAGTGGCCACCCCCTTATAATTTCCACCTTCCCCTGCAGTAGTCCTCTCCACTTCTCTGACAGAGAAGGAGTGAAATCTTTAAAGATCAACACACACTCCTAATATGGGCCATTCTGATACAATGAGTGAGTGTTGAGTCCCCACACTTGCCCTCATTTCATGCATCACGTGTGGAGGTAGTACTCTTTCCATCCCAAGTATCTTATCTTATCCCACAATTGGGATCTAATTTTTGATATAGGCTTCGGATTGGATCTCCTTGCTGGTTACTGCATTATCCCCCAAAAAGCCAGAAGTGGAACAAAACATGCCATGTTTGGAGAAATTTTGATTAGATAACAACTGCAATGATTTATCATTGGGTCGTACCCTACTGCCCAGGTCCACATCAGGGACAGCTATTGACAGGGTTAGGTTCTAGTTGGGGTGGCAGCTTCATAGGGCTGCGGTCCCAAGTTGAGGCATAAGGTAGAACAGTCTCCCAGATGGGAACTAGGGTTAAATAGGGACAGTCACCAAATGAATAAGGGCAACAAGCAAGGTTACGCCCGAAACGCGTAGGTCCGCTACTATGCATTTTTTAACAGGCACCATTATGTTCATATAACACTTTCTGTGCATTCCATGACTTTTCCGCAAAGAAAATATTTTTTATGACCTCTGGAAACCAATAAAGTATATGCCATTTTAATCTACTGATTACGAGTGTTGGATCCACAGAATCTCCTTTTCCTAGTCCCATACCTGGAGCGGCACAGGCATATTTTTGTCCAAAGACCCGGGCACCGTTCACACGGCTCATGTGGATATCGCATACAGGACTGCCTTACATAGAACATCGGCTGATAAGGTGAGCTGCAAGCTTCCATTCTTTTTAACACCTATACCTTTCCATGTTACAGTCACCAAACGCCAGGGGCGATTCTCCTTACACATCACCTTTTTGAGCTTCCATGTGTCTATTTGACGATGCTTTCTTCTTCCTAAATTACCCTTGCTTCAAAAAAAAAAAAAACCCCAACAATATTGAGAGTAAGCAAGACCCACTACACAAGAATCCCCTATTCTTCTATAGAAGTGATGGCGAACCTTTTAGAGCCGGAGTGCCCAAACTTCAACCAAAAGCCACTTATTTATATTAAAGTGCCAGCGCAGCAGTTTAAGCAGTAATGTATTTCTCCTTCTTCTTTGACAACTTTCAATCGTTCAGCCTCCCGAGGACACCAATGCAGTTGAAAGGAGGAGGGCAAATCCGCCTATCATTGTAGGAAGGTTCTACAGGAAGATTCTTTTAGTCCTGTCTGGTGAACTTCATTCTGGGGAGATGGCCTGGGTGTACACAGAGAGGACTCCGAGTGCCGCCTCTGGCACCAGTGCCATAGGTTCGCCACCACTGCTCTTTAGTATCATTTCCCATTGGTAGAGGTAGGTATATTGTCTATGGCATCCAGAATGGCGATTATATGCTGCAGGTTTTAGTACCGCTAGGAGCACTTTTATACTGAGCGACCGCCTCTGTTTACAGTTTTGATACAACATTACTGGGCATTGTACATCATTTTTTTAAAATTTAATTACAAATAAATGTAACATTCTAACATATGGTTTTCACCATTTGAATTTTTGGATTATAATATCATACAGGTGTATTTGGGAGTACACCCCTACCCAGCTTTTCTTTGGATATATTCTGCACTGGTTACTAGACAGGTGGATCCGGAAGGTCTTTGTGGCTCCAATTATACTTTGAAGGTGCAAGATCAATATAATGTAATTCTGGTGCTGGATTTTGTAATGGGTAAAGGCGTGTAATAGTTGGGGTGTTACAAGAAAGAGACATTATAAGTGGAGGGGAACAAGTGAAAAGTGGGCATTTTAGAAAGAAAAACTAATAAACCATAACAGGATGAAGATGGTCCATAGAGATGAAGGCGAAAAAGTGGAAAGAGTAAGACACAGAATGGATACAAGTTTATTAAAATCTTACACTATCCAATGTGAGGAGATATTAGGATAGAAGGGTCTGCACTTGCTGGGGAGATCTATGGAGAATGCTCGTGGGTTCCTTGTACGTGTTAGTCGGGTCGGTGACGGCGTCATACAGCTCGCTGTAAGCTCGGCACACCAGCTCCGTGGACTGCTTAATAATCTGCTCCCTGGGGAAAAGAAACAAGACTGGAGTTATCACAGGTCCAATAGTTACACATTGCCATCTCTTCTGCCTACTTATGTGACTGTAAATCTATTATGTCTAATGATAATTGGTACTTCTTGTATATACACAGGATGAAAAAGCCGTGGAAATATACATAACGAATGATACAAAACTGCAACCTTTATTAATACTTGTTACCATAATAAAAAATTCAGTCACCCAGCTGGATTCAACGGTGGAAGAGGTTTCCCATCAAGATATTAACATGTGGAAAGCTTTTAAAAGCTCAACGATCCAAGACCAAGAAGTGGTCCCCAAGAACAGCATTCCCCACCCCATCACCGATATCTACAACCCGCCTCCTCCTAATATATTGTCCCCTTACAGGGATGGCAGGGAGGATGGCTTCAACTTTTACACGGATCCTTCTTATTTCTCCGACCTTAGGAAGGAGAAGATGTTACAAGATACAGAAGATAAAGGAAGGAGAAAAGGCGGCAGAAGGAACACAAGTGTGTGGACGGCACAACTCGTGAAGTGCTTTATAGAGGCTTTTTCTGTATATTAATATAGAGGGACATCTCGAGCCTGTTTGGGGGACAGCAACAATTAATTTTTGTGTTGTACAAACAATATTACTATATTTCCCTTATTTATCTTGCTTACTGAATCGGGGGATAATTGATACAGTAGAAGATTCTGAATGTCCAGATAGAACCGCAGCGCCATCTGCAGGAGATAACCAGTACTACCCCATATTATATAAGAACCATTGCTGAACCTTTTCAACCTGCTATAAATGGTAAGTGCTATGTTTAGACATCCAGTACAAGTTATGTGCTTATCATGGCATAGTAAATGCAGAACCTTTGAGTGAGAATAGATGGTCGGGGTAATGGCCTTCAGCTTACCAGAAAACAAGATACATACATGATACAGACTGTAAAAAGGAGACAATGTTGACGTTGGGCAGCATAGACATATGGGGCTATCTTCTGCCCCGCTGCAGTGACATCACCATATACTGAGAGGGGTGCACATGACCGGACCCGGGTGTATAGCCGATTACACTGATATCCAATACCACAACCTCAACTTTTGGGGCTAATCATGCCCAACACTCCACCCTAAGCCTGCCAGACGAACTATGACCACCACCCAACCTTAGCTTACTGGGCTAACCATGCCCACAATCCCAACTTTAGCCTGCCAGGCTAACCAGGTCTACAGCAACTAACTTCAGCCTGCCATGCTAACCAGGTCTACAACCCCACTCTCAGTTTGCCATGATAACCATGCCCACCTCCCCGCCATGAGTTTGTTAGGCTTATCCTACCCACCACAAAAGCCTGCCAGGGGACCTATGACCACCACCCTACCTTCATATTGCCTTGCAAAACTGAGACGAGATAGTTGTTAGTAGCAGCAGAACTGTGGAAAATGTTTTTCTATTGCAGGATTGCAGCTTCTCAAAGCATACTAGAGGTCTTTCCTTGCACTAATGTGTTCGTAGTTCTCACAAAGAGCAGAGGGAAGGAACTGTGGACCAACCCAATGGAGAGAGCTAAGTGCACAGCTGTGTGAGGGCCCACCACTCCATTGTACTTGAAAGGTTACAATCCAGTAAATTAAGTTTTTGCATTTCTGCTTCTACTATCACACAAAGGTAAGACCGGCAGGGCCAACACCTAACACTGTCTGCGGCTGTATATGGTCACCACTGCTGACAGATCTCCAATAAGACCACGGTAAGACTCCCCAGTGATTCCTTGTCTAGTGACGAGACAGACGCAGACAGGAAACATACTATTTCTCATACACTTACTTAACCAATAAAGGGCCATTAATAAACAATGCATGTGATACATACCTTGCATGGCTTTTACTGTTCATTTCAGGAAGCCCCCATTACATTGAATATGTATAAACGCCTTCAAATTGCCCCTATTTTACAGCACTTACAGCGCAGGAACATTTGTAACCTACAGGCTGCTATTTATACTCAACTAGAAGCCTATTTTCACATAAATGTTTAACATTAAAGTTCAATTTTCATGTGGATCAAATAAACTGCACTTATGTGCTAATCCTAACCAGAGCTAGAACTATAAAGGTGAGGGGCGTCAGCATTGTTTGACTTGTTCTTGGAGCAAAGTTACAATACCATGGTTGGCTGGGAGTTGGCAAGCAGAGACCCCCAATCAATCTCTTGGGATCATTGTCTTGTTGGAAATAAATCTCTGTCCCAGTGCTGGATACCTATATACTGGGGAGCAGTGTGCTGGCTACCTATATACTGGGGAGAGGCAGTGTGTTGGATACCTAAATACTGGGTAGGGGCAGTGTGCTGGTTACCTATATACTGGGGGAGCAGTGTGCTGGAAACCTAAATACTGGGGGGCAGTGTGCTGGATACCTATATACTGTACTGGGGAGGGGTAGTGTGCTGGATACCTATATTTCCTGGGTAGTGTGCTGGCTACATATATTTCTTGGAGCAAAGTTACAATACCATGGTTGGCTGGGAGTTGGCGAGCAGAGAGTCAGACCCCAATCAATCTCTTGAGATCATTGTCTTGTTGGAAATAAATCTCTGTCCCAGTGCTGGATACCTATATACTGGAGGGTAGTGTACTGGTTACCTATATACTGGGGGGCACTGTGCTGGATACCTATATACTGTACTGGGAAGGGGTAGTGTGCTGGATACCTATATGCTGGGGGAAGGCAGTGTGCTGGATACCTATATGCTGGGGGAAGGCAGTGTGCTGGATACCTATATAATGTACTGGGGAGGGGTAGTGTGCTGGATACCTATATACTGTACTGGGGAGGGGTAGAGTACTAGATACCTATATTTCCTGGGGAGGGGTAGTGTGCTGGATACCTATATACTGGGGGGCAGTGTGCTGGTTAGCTATATACTGGGGGGGGCAGCGTGTTGGATACCTAAATACTGGGGTGGCAGTGTGCTGGATACCTACATATTGGGGGGCAGTATGCTGGTTACCTATATACTGGGCGGGGGGGGGGGGGCAGTGTGCTGGATACCTAAATACTGGGGGGGGGGCAGTGTGCTGGATACCTATATACTGTACTGGGGAGGGGTAGTGTGCTGGATAGCTATATTTCCTGGGGAGGGGTAATGTGCTAGATACCTATATACTGAGGGGCAACGTGCTGGTTACTTATATAATGGGGGAGGCAGTGTGCTGGATACCTAAATACTGTACTGGGGAGGGGTAGTGTGCTGGATACCTATCTTTCCTGGGGAGGGGTAATGTGCTGGATACCTATATACTGGGGGGGGCAACGTGCAGGTTACTTATATTTTGGGGGGGAGGAAGTGTGCTGGATAACTAAATACTGGGGAGGTAGAGTGCTGGATACCTATATACTGTACTGGGGAGGGGTAATGTGCTGGATACCTATATACTGAGGGGCAACGTGCTGGTTACTTATATAATGGGGGGAGGCGGTGTGCTGGATACCTACATATCTTTCCTGGGGAGGGGTAATGTGCTGGATACCTATATACTGAGGGGCAACGTGCTGGTTACTTATATACTGGGGGGGAGGCAGTGTGCTGGATAGCTAAATACTGGGGAGGTAGTGTGCTGGATACCTATATACTGTACTGAGGAGGGGTAGTGTGCTGGATACCTATATTTCCTGGGGAGGGGTAATGTGCTGGATACCTATATACTGGGGGGGCAACGTGCAGGTTACTTATATATTGGGGGGGGGGGAGGCAGTGTGCTGGATACCTAAATACTGGGGAGGTAGTGTGCTGGATACCTATATACTGTACTGGGGAGGGGTAGTGTGCTGGATACCTATATTTCCTAGGGAGGGGTAATGTGCTGGATACCTATATACTGAGGGGCAACGTGCTGGTTACTTATATAATGGGGGGAGGCGGTGTGCTGGATACCTACATATCTTTCCTGGGGAGGGGTAATGTGCTGGATACCTATATACTGGGGGGCAACGTGCAGGTTACTTATATACTGGGGGGGAGGCGGTGTGCTGGATACCTAAATACTGGGGAGGTAGTGTGCTGGATACCTATATGCTGTACTGGGGAGGGGTAGTGTGCTGGATACCTATATTTTCTGGGGAGGGGTAATGTGCTGGATACCTATATACTGGGGGGCAACGTGCTGGTTACTTATATACTGGGGGGGAGGCAGTGTGCTGGATACCTAAATACTGGGGAGGTAGTGTGCTGGATACCTATATACTGGGGAGGGCAGTGTGCTGGACACTTATATACTGGGGAGGGGTAGTGTGCTGGATACCTATATACTGGGGAGGGCAGTGTGCTGGACACTTATATACTGGGGAGGGGTAGTGTGCTGGATACCTATATACTGGGGGCAGTGTTCTGGATACATATGTACTGCATATATACTGGGGGGCAGTGTGCTGTGTAAATATTTAAATGACCTGGAGGGGGTGCTTTTTATGACCGATCAATATTTGAAACCCCATTGTAAAATTATATTATTTAGACAAAAGTAATTCCATCAGATCCTACTCTAGCTGAGCCTGCATCTGTTCTTTATAGGAAGAGAAAAAGAAGTATTTGGAGGACTCCATCAATAACCAGAATACAGTCCCCAAATGAACGAGGTAATAGTAGAGCATCTACACTACTATCACTCCTTTCAATGTCTATGGGCTTACCAAACCACAATTATTGGAAAACCCCTTAAAAAGGGAACTGGTCACACATTTTACCCCATTAAACTACCGGTCTCCTCAGGAAGGGTGTGAAATGTCCTTTCTAAAATCCCCTCTTTTATGTAAAATCTCACCCTTTTATCTATAATAAATCTCCTCCAAAGTCATGTGACAATAATCAGAGAAGAGTCGGGTCTGCCTGAGATGTGACAAGTTTAGAGGCTGCAGAAGGAGTGTCACTTTGGAGGCCACTATCTTCAGTGCTGAGGACCTAGAAACATGGTGCCATTTTAAAGATAAGAATCTAATCTCTAAAATCAAATCAGTCTTGTGGTTCTGTGAGCTACATAACCAGAATAACAGGTAAAGAAATAGGTGAGAATCAAATATTTTTGTGTAGTACAGAACTGAAGATAGGTGTATCTGCAGTGACGCTCCCCTTGCAGCCTCAGAACTTGACTCATCTGAGGCACAATATTGCTCATCTCTGCTCATTTTCACAAGACTCTGGAGAAAACGGTGTTGAGTTTTCACATGAAAGAGGGAATTCTAGAAAGAACATTGAATACCCCACCGGTGGAGGTTTAATAGTATAAAATCTGGCGACTGGGTCCCTTTAGGAACCAGAATATGACAACTGTCTGTGATGGCGGTCAGACAGCTATAGGAGGACAGTGATACTTTACCTTCATATCATATAGAGATTGCCAACTGCAGCAGATGGCATCTAATGGCCCTCATGTTATCAAAATTGATAACAGATACCATTATTAAGAGGGTAGGTCAGGCATCAGGGACTGCCTCGTGTATGCGGATGCAATATTTGTTTATAATCTATTGTATACACGTGTTCTGCTTTTATTAATTCTTTGCCTTCCATGGGAAATTACAGTTTTTATTATGCATATTTGTCCATCTATATAAAACCTTCTGAGGGCAAATATTCACAAGAATTTAGATGCGCAATCTGCAAATCTTGACTTTTTGCAGAAGCAGCTCCCTACAGACGCGTCCTGATCTGCAGTAGATGAATGGGTCCTTTCTATGTGTCATGTAGATACAATGACTCGCACTGTAGCTGCTGGATCTTTCTATTGCTTACAGTAAATGTATTGTATTTTCTTACACGTCCTTCAAGTCAAAGTAACCTTTTCAGCCTCGCCTGGAAGACTCGACAATTACACGGTAAGTTTGCTAATACATGCTACCACCCACAACAATAAGAAGTGTTTATAGTAAAACTACATTCACCCCAACGCTAAGACGTCAATACACAATGCCAGACGGCAAATATAGACTATGCCTGGGAGGAAGTGAGGGCATCCAGACGTACTGCAGGGGAAGTTATAAGAACTAACACTGCATCAAGTGACACAGCAGCTCAGTAATAGAGCCACAATTCATAGGATACTCTGCGGGTTAAAGATAATTTGAATTTTGGCATCACAAATGTTTCTGTATGTAGTAGAGTGGCCGAGCCTGGTATTGCAGCTCTACCCCAGTCACTTAAAGGACATCACCTTACCAGGATGAAGGATTGTAAATCAAGTACACTGACATACTGGTGTTTGCCCCTCTGCCAGGATCTGCTCTTCTTCAGGATTCCTATGCCTTTGTGTTCAAAGCTTTAGGGGCTCCGGGCTCCATTAACAACTATGGATCCCGTAGCCCCTCAGCCTCATTGGCATGTTACATGCCAAGGTTTTATGCCAATCTTGAGGTATACAATATAATTATTTTGAATTTTAAGGCTCTACAACCTTTGCATAACCATCCATAGCCTTAATAAGAGGCATTAAACTAACAAATCATGAAAATGACTTCACAAAAATCAAATAATTTGGCAGAGATGTGCGTACAGGATGGAGAAACTGGTTCTGGCAGAATTCCCCATAAAAAAGTTATTTTTGGAACCAGTATTGATGCTAAAATCATGTGTTATAGGATTAACCTAAAAAAAAATATATGTAAAGCATAATGATAACATTTTAAAAAAATGAATGTGAAATATTTACTTTGCCCCTGCTGTTCTTCATAGTCCTGGCTTCAGAAAATGTATGAGAAAATGTCTATTTCTTAGAAGGGAACCAGTGTAAAGCCTGAAAGTCAGACCAAGAGAGGTAAGACCCATTACTACTAACCCCCTAAGGTAGGGTATGAAATGTCCTTTATAAAATTCCCTAATCTTTAATATGACACCAGAACTCTTTGATATAACGAATTGTGACATCACATGACCAGGGAGCGGTTTTCATCCACATAAAGTAAATAATGACTCTTTTTACAGAATGACAGCAAGCAGAGATCTAGAACCTTGAGGAATTGATACAGAAAGTAAATTGTATAACTTTTCATAATGATATCAATTATTTGCTCGTTAATACTTTATTGGTAATGAAGTAACATCCACAGTAAATGGTGACTTCTATTTTTCATCTGTACCCTGGGTAATGGAGCTCTAAGCAGAGGGCACTGACACAGCCAGAACATTCAGTTTTCCTCCTCAACAACCTAGATCCACAAGTTGAACATATTTACTTTGTAAGAACCCATGTTTGTCAGCAGATGTTCCACATTACTGTGAGGATGTCGTCACTCCTCAGATTCCCCCTTTCTCCCCATGTAGATGTGTGCTCAGCAAGTCTGTTGGCCAATTAGAAAACTGAGGACTTTACAGACAAAGTTAACACTTCACTTAAGAGGGTACATACAGCCCAATTTGCTGTTGCCATGTTATAGAGCAGGAGGAGATGAGCAAATTGTCCACAGTGTCATATCTTCTAGCAGCATGTTATAGAGTTGGAGCAGCACATTGATTGTCCATAGTGTCCTATCTAAAGGCAGCATGTTACAGAGCAGGAAAAGCTTAGCAGATTTGAGAAATCTGATCTGCTCTGCCTGTTCTATTACATATCGTTTTCAAATAGGACACCATGTAAAATAAGCTCAGATCCTCCTGCTCTATAACATGTTGCCTACAGATAGGACACTGTGGACGATTTGCAGGCAGCATGTTATAGTGCAGATTGTACATAGTGTGCCATCTGCACGTAGCGTATTACAAAGTAGGCGGAACTTTGCAGATTTTACATGTTATACAAAAAGTATGTAATAGAACAGGAGGTTCTATAACATGCTGCCTAAAGATTTTATTCACAATCTGCTCAGCTCCTTCTGCTGTAGAACGTGCTGCCTGCAGATAGGACACTATTTACAATCTGCTCAGCTCCTTCTGCTGTAGAACGTGCTGCCTGCAGATAGGACACTATTTACAATCTGCTCAGCTCCTTCTGCTGTAGAACGTGCTGCCTGCAGATAGGACAATATGTACAATCTGCTCAGTTCCTCCCCTTCTGTAACGTGCTGCCTGCAGATAGGACACTGTGCACAATCTACTCAGCTCCTGATGCTCTACAACATGCTGCCTACAGATAGGACACTATGTACAATCTGCTCAGCTCTACCTGCTCTATAACATACAACCTGCAGCTAGGTTACTGTACAACCTGCTTAACTGATCCTGCTCAATAATATGCTATATGCAGGGATGGACTATTTTTTCAACATGGCAGGCTCTGATCAAAGGCATTTTTTTAAATGGTTGGGGATCCTGCTGTTGGACACCTTAAAGAAGAAAAAGGAAGTGCAAGTGCAAACAAATAATAATATTTTTCCCCAGAAAAGCAATATCCCCCTCCACTTGTTGCATTCCTCTACACTAAGGGTGACTGGGAGCTCCATATTCTAGTTACAGTCCATCTGATAGTAGCTGGGACTACCCCTTAAAGACAGACTGGACATTCCAGACTGCAGGAGAATTTATCATCATGCTTTTCTTCACATCCCCTCCAGATTCAGGGGTCCGCCTAGTGATTGGTCCTATCATACATGCGTCTTGTGCTATTGGTGCTTATGAAAGAGTTTCACTCCATGGTAGATCCCCTTTACAAACACCTTACAAAATGAGTACAATGTTACTTACTTCACTGTGGCGCTCAGGAAGAAATTCAGCTGTGGCATTTGTAGATTGTCAGGAGCTGCCAGATACCGATCAAACTGTACCTAAAATCATAATGTCATGTAAATGAAAAAATACCATACAGCAACTACTCGTAAAAACGTTTCAAAATCATTATTGTTTATTTTTAAGTAAAATTTGTTAACATGTTAAGTCAATATTTACATCATCTGTGAGGTGCAAGCAGCTCCTGCGTGCAGTATTGACCAAACTCTCCCTCTTTGGCTCTGTGGCACCCACAAACTCACTTTTTGATGTGTTTGTGTTTCTAGGTGTCATGAAACCGGAGATATTAATTGTGCAAGTGCTGTGATTTTTATATAAATTGCACCAAAATTTCTCACTTTAAACGTGAATATCTCCAGTTCCCTGACGCCTAGTGTTTCTAGGTAGCACAGAGCCGATGTTATGGCCCTCAGAAGTGAGGACGTATCACATATATCCTTGGCTATATAGATGCCACCCTGTGTGGGTTAACTCTCTACGTAAAAGGTGGTCCAGACGCTAAATTGAAATTTAAAGTTTTCACCCATACATCGAATAGAGAATAATTTGCTAATCAAAGTGGGTCCCCAATGGTTAGACCCCCAATGAGTCAAAAGGAGGGGGGTGAACCGAGTAGATGGTTGCACACATGCTCTGCTGCTCTAATTATCTCTATGGCGCTGAGATATTGGAACAGCATACTTGTCAATATCCACCAGTGCCTTACACAATGAATGAAGCAGCAAAGCACATGTCCGACTTTACACTTCATACATTGAGTAAAACAGTGTACAAAGGACCACCACTGATCAGCAAATTATTCTTTATTCTGTGGAAAGGGGATAGCTTGTTACTTGTGACTGAAAAACCCCTTTAATTCCATCTTGCTAGCAACAAGACAGAACCTCACTGAACACAGGAGTGTTCATTCTATAGAGAACAGTTGATTTTAACAGAGTAAAAGATCATGCAAAGTTTCAGGAAATAAGTAAAGTGAAGTAAGGATATCGAATGCTTTATACAGAAGTTTTCTTTTAAAATTCATTTAAAGTATTGAAATAAACCAAGTCGATAAAGTACAGAACCATAATGCATCTCCTGATCAATTATCACTGGGAACAGGGAGAACAATGGGGCAGAAACCATTACACCGATAGATATGGAAGGAGAAGGAAACATAAACAGAGTAATGCTGTACTGATCATAATACAACTATAATGGATGAGAAGGGGATATGCAGAAGCGGGGGCAATTGCTTATGTGGTATGGAAAGTGTAGAAAGGACCAGAAAGGTTAGGCACTCAATGGATGCTGTCAACATTTTCATGTCTAGCCAGCGCTCATATAATGTGAATGGCCAGATGAAAATGTGGACTGAGGTGGGACATAAAGAAATACAGCAAAAAATAGTGACCATTAAAGACATATTTGGGAACTAGTTTTATGCTCTATTACACCCCTGTCTCCTTCCTTCCTTCACTCTTGTGATTGTTACTGCAGAGGAGGAGGGGGAAATAATTATAGAGCAGGGAACAGTAGACAAGAGGGTTAGTGGTTACCACTACAAGGGTTACATGTGAGGCTGGCACCAGCAGCGGCCCCAGCGTCTAGACACTAGTTATGTGCTCCTATGTCAGGGCAAGCCCGTCACAGAAGTGTCAGCTCCTCAGGATACACATTGTATGTGCGGGGAGAAGAAGGGTCCGGGATTAGGTAGGGTGTTAGTAATGGCTGCCAGGTACATTACAGGTATAAGGCAATGTGGCTATTTATATTCTGGTAAATGTCTAATTATATGTTGGTTACAAAACACAATACACCCCCCTCATAACAAGTTACAAAGTTAGTCATGTTAGTTACAAAGTAGTCACATTTGACCCTTAAGGCTTGTTTCACACCTGGTTTAGGGGTTCTGGTTATACTTTAGTTTTAGAAGAGTATAATGGAAATAAGAAAGGAAAATGAACAGAAAATCTTCAATTCCCAATTGACTTTTCTCAGGGGGGGAAAAATAACCTGCCGAACACACTTGTTTACTGAGCCCAAGACATATTTGTGTCAGAAAATCCCCTTACCATTGCAGCTTTCAGCGATACTCCATCCATACTTGGCAAGTTTGATAGTGGTCCCTACAAGACATAAAAATAAATGCAAAGAATATTCTGTTATTGGACATGTATCTAAATTCATAAGATTAAAAAAAACAAAAAAAAACATCCTTTTATGATCAGGGAATGCAAAAATTAAAGAAATTAATCTTAGTGTTAAAGAAAAAGAAACCTATGATGAATTGCATTGTGGGAGATTTTCGTTGGGTTTCGACGATTTCTGTTTTGCGGCAAATTTCCCCGGGTTCTTGGCGCACGCAATTGAATTTTGACGCATCAGCGCCGGCTTGCACGCGACAGAAATCGAGGGGGGTGGCTGTCGGACAACCCGACGGATTCAGACAACGCACAAGATTTAACATTTAGAATTGTGTCACAAGACACGCACCGGGAAGAAGAAGGTAAGCTCCGGCGGACCTCAGCGGGGAAGCGATGGATGCAGGATCTTGGGCGCACGATCTTCATGTATCGCGCCGGACTTCATCCTCGTCGAACCGTCAGAATCGGGGATTGCGACAGGACCAGGTAATTAAATTTGCCCCATTGTCTCAAGTGCAAAGTTTTGTTTTGTGCCCTCAACAGTGTCAAAAAGCCCAACAAAGCAGGGAAAGCTTTGAGTGTCATCTTATTTTGGGCATTAGTTTTTATTGTGCACCACAGAGTAACTAGAAGCCAGATGCTGCGCTCTATTAATTGATCAGCAGTAAGTGTGACCACCTTGTAACTGGGTTTACAGATGTGATCGTTTCCACTTCTTACCTGCTCTGGCTTGTGCTGCTGCAGACAACTGTATATCTGACTCAATCCAGCTCTGGTCAACACGTAAGAGGCTTGTTCATTAATAAGCGTGTCCAAGTGAGCATCAATCTATACAAAAAAGTAAACATGAAGATGTATTAATTACACAGACTATGTTCCCGGGCAGTGTCAGATCCACCATGTCTTTCACTTTACAAACAGGACCTGGGGCCCAAATAAATAGTGTATATGAGCCTACAAATATAGCTGTAAGGGTGCGGTACGCGTCACACGTACAACCCGGTATCTTTCATTGTTTTAATGCACGGCACCGGGTTTGGGTTCCGATTGCATTAGTTTTCATTGAAACGCACATGCAATTGAGCCGAGTACCATCCCCGTACCCTAGTGCTGCATTTGTAGCTCTAGCGGTACGTGTTACCACACCCTTTGTGTATTGAATGCACTTCTTCCATTGTTTTTATAACACCTTCAACTGGTACCAATCGGTTGTGAAAAAAGGGAATGCAAGTAATTACTAAAAGTCAGAAGAACCAGAAGGTCTACTGTATCTGTAGTTTAATCTGCAAGCAGAATGAGCTTGAGGAGCTCAAAAAAGTTCAATCTCCGGGCAGCATGTTATAGAGCAGGAAAGGCTGAGCAGTTACTACACAGTAATCCATGTGCAGGCAGTAAGTTATAGAGCAGATTGTAAATAGCATCCAGCAGCATAATACAGAGCAAATAGAGCTGATAACAATTGATAAATAGTTATTATCAGCTCAGCTCCTCCTGGTCTATAACAAGTTCTTGAAGACATCTCTGATGACTGTATGGACACAGATACATCCCTTTATACACCTATAACAGAATAAAGAGGATGACATCATACACTTTGGATGACAACACATGTATAATGTTATCGTTGGGGTTATACACTGGGAACAGACTTGCCTGGAACTGCAGCATCTCGAGACGCTTATCAGTAAACTCAAATAGCGCCAAAGTTGTCTTCATCACATACAGACAATTGACCATGTATGTGGCCATATCAGCGGTGCCCAGGTTACTGGCAGAGACTGTACACATCTGTAGCAAGGGATCCAGGATACAGGAGAGGACCTAAGAGGGAGATCAGGAGAACAGAGCAGTAGGGCATCGTTACTGAACATCTACTGGAGATGGGGAGGAGATGGCATGTAGGACTTAACATGTGTATTATACAATATATAGACCTTAGTAACAAGTCAGAAAATTCTATAAAAACTTATTATACTCATCATGTAAAAAATGTGTCAGGGATACAGGAAGTCCTGAGAACATCCTTATAAGTATGTGACCACCACACCATTCAACTCTATGGAAGCAACATCTACTCCGCATTAAGATGAAAAGTTGTGCAGTTTTCCAATATACTTTCTATATCAGTTACTCATGGTTTTCTAGATCTCTGCTTGCTGTCATTTTATAGAAAGCCAAGACAGAAATCTGACCATTGTTACACAGGTGCACAGCTCATTTCATAGAGAGTAATCAGAGCTGTGGGATATATGGGGCGCCCACCTGTATGACCATGGTCAGATTAGTGAACATAGAAGCTTTCTATAGAATGACAGCAAGCAGAGATCTAGAAAACCATGAGTAACTGATACAGAAACTTTTTATATACTTCTTATTGTTTAAACAATAACATAAATTTGCTGAAACTGGAATACCCCTTTAACACACCAGCAACAGTATGCCAATGTTATGTTGTCTAGCATAAAAGCAATGTAAACACAGTGTTAACAGAACGCAAACATATTGTTAGTGTAACGCTAACGCAACATGTGAACACAGACAAAGGCCTCATGCACACGTCCGCATGTTGGCAGCCGGCAGATCGCTCACAGCTGCCATAGACATGCATATTGCATGAAGGTGCTGTGAACACCCTTTTGTCTCATCTCATGCAGGAATAGGGTCTGCTCTAACTTTTGCGCCACAGCCATTGGACTATGTTTACATGGTGACTGAAGCAGGAAAGTCTCTGTTTACACATATCGTAAGCTGCGGTTAATCACTGGCCTCAGTAATACATGGCATGAAACTGCTGAGGCCGGTGATTAGCTGCACTGGTGACCTGTAAATATAAACACTGTCCCACTGCAGATAAACATATCCCGACACTAAAGACTGGAGCACCTCAGCTTCTAGAATGGGCTGGTAAAACGTGATAGATTATTTCATAGTTGGCACATGGGGAAAAACTTGACTTGGCAAACTATAAAAGAATCCAAGAAGAAGGATGTTTTCCGAAACGTGGATATGAAATAAAGCCTTCTTTTTTTATTATTTTTAACTGGATGTGCTGTGGTATTCCTTCCAAGGTCTTCAGAATGGAACTTTTTGTATATGATGTCGGTAGCCGCCTGAGCACGCCACCATTGCTACACACGTGTTCTCCTAGGATGAGGTGTGCAAAGTTTTTCTTTACTTGGTGCATGCAAGAATCACCTACCTGCACAAAGTCAGCTTGTCTGGCATCCAGGGGAACGACGGAAGAGTCATGAGAGACCAGAACTTCCCGCAGAAGAGTGAGGGTCTGATTTAAGGCAGAGCTTGGACCAAGGTCAGCAGGAGGCAACTCCACCTATATAACAGGTCACAGGTTACATAATGCTGGGAAATCTATTGCTCTATTAAGATGTTAATTTTTTACTGTGATTGAGAATCCATATTTAGCCACATTGGATCTATAACTGGGAGAACACACTTTTTATTAGAATTTATTCCTATTACCTTAACAAATCCTATCACAAAAAATGGACTTATCCCAAACAATAATGGGCATGTGCCTCACATAAAACGGGCACACTAATGTTGTACAACCATCCACTCTTGATGAGTACAATACCAAACAAAGGAAAGATGAGCACCGATGGTATCTGATAAAATCACAATTTTATTAGGTATAATTAAAAAAGTGACATATAACAAAACAGAGTGATTACGCAGCAAGCATAGGGTGCTGAGCAGCAGAAGAGAGTTCAGTGGACTATACAATTTATAAAGACATAATGCACAAAGTGCCAAAGTGCATAAAACTGAACATGTTGTGAAAAAGTATTAATACATCACAAGTAATGGTGGTACACAGACAGCCATAAAATGTGGTGGTAAGTACCTTAAATCCAAGGGCAATGAAGTGCACACAGAGGACGCTGCTCAGCACCTCCCCGACACGTGTTTCGTCCGTTTAGGACTTTGTCAAGGGGTCGACACACTATATAGGATGTGATTATTTACTATGTAGGGTAGCACGGTGGCTTAGTGGTTAGCATTACAACCTTGCAGCGCTAGGAATCTGGGTTCAAGTCCCAGGTTCAACATCTGCAAAGAGTTTGAATGTTCCCTCTGTGTTTGTGGGTTTCCTGCAGCACCCTCAAAAACATACTGGTAGGTAGATTGTGAGCCCCATTGGGGACAGGGACTGATTTGGCAACCTCTGTGCAGCGCTGTGTAATCTGTAGGCGCTATATAAAGGTATTATTATCCATTCTTCTAGGGAACCTGTGACCAGACATGGGGCCATAAACCACCGACATGTGGTGATGAGATTGTGGGCCCACAAGGAGTCCCAAATCTGTGGGATGTATACTGGATCACAATAATGTCCTTCTATATTTCCGGGAGATTCAGCATTACACAGATCAACTTCAGTGCGGAGAGGAGTCAGGTGACCTGACCCCTCCAGGATTGACTAATGTCCCACAGGCGAGGTACATCATCATAAGGGACATTTACTCAGTATTGTCATGATGTACTTGGACTATGGGACATCTATTAAGGCAGGAAGGGACATCTCTGTGTCCACATTGCCTACTCATCATGTCATATATTTTCCCATCTTCCACTTCAGCACTTGTAGAAGCTGGAGATACTCCTCTTCCTCCGCAGCAGCAACTTGAGCCACTTGTAGTTTCTTGATAAAAAGGTACTTGAAATTTTACTTTAATGGACATCACTTTCTGTACGGACCGGAGCACAGGACGACTCGGATATATGTGTAAACCATAGTACCACACAATAGATACAAACAGCAGCAGCATCTTGATCCAGGATTTTATGAAAATCCCGTCGATTGTAAATGACAGATGAAATGGAGAAGGAGGAAGAGTCATTTTGCACCTTGGGAAGCAGCAGGGGAGGATTTGTTAGGGTAATGGGCGCACATCTGCTGCAGTAAATTATACACATCTGCTGCATTGTTCTACCCTCCAAGTAAGATATCTAATAAACAGCTACACAACACAGACAGAGTGTTACACGAGTCTCAGCTGCTGGAAAACAGCATATACCAGCCCACAGCAATCTGGATCAGCTCGGCTGTGTCCACGCGATGTACTGCTACTCCCCGTGTGATGTGCTAGATTTTACACCAGGCAGTTTTCAAGCATTGGAGAATATTTATGTCTTTTAAGCTGTTTACTTGAAAAAGTTATTTTTATCTCGATGTTTTCATCAACGTTTTTATCAAGTTATAAAGATCTTATTAAGCCCCCTAAACGCAGAAGGGTCCATGATCAGAAACACCTCCAATTATGAACCCTCAACCCCTCAGATGCTGAGGTCAGGCAAGAAGACCATGGCATCTGAGTGTTTAATGACTGTTTCAGTTTTAGCTTTCTTGTGGGAAGATCCCACGACAGCAAAGTTGTACTGAGAAAATCAATACACCACACTGTTCAGCAGGGGAGCAGGGACTCCTTACATCATATAAAACTGATACTTTTAATCCCGTCAAAGCCTCAGTGTTTGGTCTGTGAAATCGGCCAACCGCAGAGGCCGTGGTTCATGGACCGGGTGTGGTCTTGTGTTTTAGCCTATAATCAGAGAGTATTTAGGGAGGGGTACAATTTATTTAATTTTGAGAAACAACACTACAGATGGTTGCTTATCCTAATAAGTCATCTGAGAATTTTGGTGCACTTTAAGTCTACCATCCAAACCAAGCATGACAAACCAGGGACACTTACTCAGATGGAGGCACTGAGACTGTGGAGCGACGAGGGGTCCTCCCGTTTTCGTAAACTGTGGGGGTCTCAGCACGGAGACCCCCACTGATCAGCAAGTTAGACCCTATCCTGTGGAATTGTATTTTTGCCAATTATTTCATGTTTTTCCAATGTACTTGGGCTATAAACAATGGCCGGACTATTTTTGTATAACCATGCTTAATTCCCCATCACTTATAGCAGTCTTTATATAGCCAAGCTGAGAGGCAGAACACAAAGCTAGAGGCTGCATGGAGCATGAGCATCGTGCAAAGTCAAGGGGAAAACATCATCATACTTCAGGCTTAAATTAAAGTACAAATACCCCTGAACACGGCAAATCCGAGAATAGGAACAGCGCGTCCACAGCACAATCAATACCAATAATAATCTGGCCAGCCGCTCACTTTGTGTCTTGTACGATCGCTAGAAAATCTACCTCAGTAACTCATGCACTGGTGCAGAGTATGGACAAAGCAGCACATATCGTGCTCCTGCTTGTAAAGCAGTAAATTAAGGTAGATAATAATGAAATGTAAATACAACGAGGCCTCATACACATGGCCACATTTTGTAATGAAAAGTTATACAATTTTTCAATATAATTTCTGTATCAATTTTCTAGATCTCTGCTTGCTGTCATTCTATAGGAGGCTTTGTTGGTTATTTTCTGTGGATAAATGGTCATGTGATGTCACACAGGCGCACAGATAGAGTAATCAGAGCTGTGTGTTATAACCAGCCGTGCACCTGTGTGACATCACATGACCAGGGACTGATTCTTATCCACTGGAAATAAACAATGAACGACAATAAGAAGAGATCAAGAAGTAGAATATTGGGAAATTGTACATCTTTTTATTACACAAACAATTCCAATTATTAAGCGGGCCACACTAAATTGTAAATTGAATGCCATTTGGGTTTTTCTTTAAAAGGGTTTTTTGGAATGTACCCAAAACCCATTGTATACCTCATATATGATGTACAGGCTTTAACTAGAAATGAAATGAATTATAAAGTTTCCAACTTGTATAACATATATTAGTTACATAGTGTAGTTATTGTGGTTAAATAAAACATCCATCCAGTACAACTATAGCATGGGAGAGAACCTATATGAAAGGAAATGGGTACAGTATTGGCTAACAATTTAGCACTTTGTATCCCATAAAACAAAACCAAGTAAAACCTTACCATATTTTTGGGATTATAAGATGCACCTTACAATTAAATGCACCCCAGATTCAGCCAATTAAAAATTCCATAAAGGTCACACACAAGTACATGCCTCGTAAATTAATTCACTTATGCAAGCAGCTCTTCTACATCCATTCACTCATGGAAGCAGTCCTGCTACATCCATTTACTTGAGCATAGCCCTGCTAGATCCATTCACTTACTGACGCCCAGCCGTGCTAGATCCATTCACTCACTAACACCAAGCCCTGCTACATCCATTCACTCACTGACGCCCGCCCTGCTGCATCCATTCACTCACTGACGCCCAGCCCTGCTGCATCCATTCACTCACTGATGCCCAGTCCTGCTACATCCATTTACTCACTGACGCCCAGCTGTGCTAGATACATTCACTCACTAACACCAAGCCCTGTTACATCCATTCACTCACTCACTCACTGACTGACGCCCGCCCTGCTGCATCCATTCACTCACTGACGCCCGCCCTGCTGCATCCATTCACTCACTGACGCCCAGTCCTGCTGCATCCATTCACTCACCGACGCCCAGCCCTGCTACATCCATTCACTCACTGATGCACAGCAGTGCTACATCCATTCACTCACTGACGCACAGCCCGGCTACATCCATTCACTCCCTGACGCACAGCCCGGCTACATCCATTCACTCCCTGACGCACAGTCCTGCTACATCCATTCACTCCCTGACGCACAGTCCTGCTACATCCATTCACTCCCTGACGCACAGTCCTGCTACATCCATTCACTCCCTGACGCACAGTCCTGCTACATCCATTCACTCCCTGACGCACAGTCCTGCTACATCCATTCACTCACTGACGCACAGTCCTGCTACATCCATTCACTCACTGACGCACAGTCCTGCTACATCCATTCACTCACTGACGCACAGTCCTGCTACATCCATTCACTCACTGACGCACAGTCCTGCTACATCCATTCACTCACTGACGCACAGTCCTGCTACATCCATTCACTCACTGACGCACAGTCCTGCTACATCCATTCACTCACTGACGCACAGTCCTGCTACATCCATTCACTCACTGACGCACAGCCCTGCTACATTAAGTCATTTGCACTAAGTTACATCCATTCAGTCACACACAGCTGTTCCACATTTCCAGTCTCAGTGGCCGTAAGAAGAAAACTTCTTCTCCATCCAGACCTGGCTATTAATGGCAGCATGATTGTGTTCAAGGACCTTACAATGATCTGTTACATGATTCTTGCGTTACTCTAAGATCCATAACCTTCTTTAGAGGGCAAGCGGTAAAGAGGAACTGCTCTCTAATAGATTGGGAGAAATCTTTTGTTAGCAGTTCCCTTGAACTCCCGGACAGCAATCAGGAGGATCTGGCAGTTCTGGATTCTCCTGACTTTGGACTGGAAGTAATTTCTGATCGTACTTGTATGTGTGGCTAACACTTGCATTCCAGGCATCCAGAGGGAAGAAATATGCAGCTAACCCCCCAGGATAACTGACGATATGGAGAAATCCTGTGAAGCCATGCAATGTTATATAATATATATATATAATATGCACGCCGGGCCATCTTTCAGTCTACTGTATGAGCTACTTACCTTGTCCAGCAGTTTACTTGCATGTAAAGTCAGACTGTTAAAGAAGATCTTCTTACTCAATAAGTGCATTTCCTCGATAGTAGTCAGTAGTGCAGATCCGCTTGTGCCAACAATAGAACTAAAATACAACAAAAGAAAATACTATATTATACAACTAAAATTGATGTGCCTTTTTGACAAATGCGTTTTATTTCTAGCATTTTTACCCCAACAAGAGTCAAGGGAAGAAAAATAAGCTGTGAATGAAAGATGTAACCATGAAAAAAAGCTAAAATACAAAATACTTCAGTACTGCATGTGGACAAGGCCTTAGAGGATGACAATGTAATGGAGTGTCAGAGGTACTTACCTTATTGTATGATGGTAGAATTTTAATAGGTTAGAGATTTTATATAATAGGACTGCACCAGGTTCGGCAATAATAACTTGCTCAATACGAACCTAAAATAAAGATCAGAATAACCTTTACAGCTGCATAGTGTGAGCTTACTCACTACCTTACACTTACAACCAGCTGAAGGTGCAGTGCGGACCAGCAGCACATACTAATGGAAAGCTGCAGACAAATGTTGATTTGCTCTTTTGCTCATTCCTTTAATAGATAATTCCATCCACCAGGGGAAAGGCCCATGTGTCCTTTATCCTTGGAATGAAAAATGAGTGGATAGCAGAAAACCCCTTAATGTGACTTAAAGGGAACCTGTCAGTTAAATTAACCCACACTAACTAAACATATCTTTTATACAGCTGTACAACTATCCCAATATTGTTCCTCCCCATGCCTATAAAGTTCCACAGTCTGTTCATAAAATAGACTCACCATCTATTAATAATTCCTGACTGACAAGGCATGCTTTCTCTTCAGTTGAGCCAACTCAGCTCTGCTACCTCAGGAATGAGAGACATGCTGGTGCCTTGCTGAAGAGAACTCCTGTGAGCAGGGGATGAGGGACTTGATTTCTCTTCAGCAAGGCAGCGTCTCTCTAAACTCTCTCATTCACCCTCATTCTCTTCAGTGAATTACACAGCCAGAGCCTGTGAAGCAGGAGACGTGGCTAAGCTGCAAGAACATGAATATACAGGACTAAAAGAAAGACGCTGACCATACTCATGTGGGGTTATTTGGCATGGAAGCTGGGTCAACTTTACAAACTTTACGGGCATGGGGAGAAGCAACATAGGGATAGTGCTATGCTGTAATGTAATGTAATGCTGTATAATATCAGTTTTCGAAGAAAAGTTTTGTTAGTGTGGGTTAGTTTAACTGACAGGAAAGTAAACAATTCCTCATTAAAGGGGTTTTCCCACCAAACAAGTTCAGCCCTATCCACAGGCCTAACTTGCTGATAGCTGGGAGTCTCCGTGAGGAGAACCCCACAGATCACGAAAAGGCAGGGGGTCCGATGGGGTCCCAGGTACCTCGTTGGACACCTAGTTGCACCCTGAGATGATGGACCCCATCAGACCACCTGTTTTTGTGATCACTAAGACCCCCACTATTTCTGCGGATAGTGCCTAACTTTTTTGGTGGGAAAACCCTTTTAAAGGTATCCTGTCACCAGGGACATCATTTTCCAGGTTATACAAACCCATTACAGCTGCATTTCAAATATGCCTTACTGTCTTTAAGCATTTGCATTACAATATAATTGTGTGTTTTAACTTACCTGGCTTCCTGACCAAATCCTCTGTTTAGTCCCAGGGGTTGACTTTGGTTTGGATGCATTTCGAAAAACAACATGTGACTTGTCTGTGCTGCTCACTCCTCAGCTCTCAACTCACTCCTTTGTGCTCCTGTATAGCTCCTCCCTCTCCCACTGACGTCAGCTCACCCAGCTGTAAGCTCTGTTACTGCGAAGGAGCACTAAGGTGAGAGCTGAACAGTCTGCAGCACAGACAAGTCACATGTTTTTTTTTTGTTTTTTAAATGCATCCAAACCAAAGCCCAACCCCTGGGACTACACAGAGGATTCTGTTAGGAAGCTGTAATGAACTTCTGCAACCTGTCTTTAGTGAAAATGAGGTCCCTAGTGACAGGTTCCCTTTAAAAGTATATTCAAGGGTATTATTATGAGGATAAACATTCTTGGGATACGTTATGTGAATAATATCAGTGAGGATCTGTCACTGGGCACACAATCTGGCTGACTGAAGTGAGCGCATCATCAAAAGGGGTTGTACCAAGAGCATATCCCCTATCCCTAGCAGTAGGTCCGCCCAGTGGTGGTACAGCAGGCGTCTTGCTGCTCCACCCAATACATTTTGGAGCACATCGTTCTGCAATTTACAACACTCCCATAGTATTGAATGGAGCATCAGGACTAAAGCTCAACTTAATGCTTTACGCAAATTAGTGAGAATTCATGATCTGTGGGGGTACCAACAACCTCTTTAAAGGTCACATATTCCTTCTGCAACTCAGACCCATACAAGTAAAAAGTGATCTAATATCCCAGTACAATTTAGGGGACGTATGGCTTCCTGCTTGGTATTAAGTGAAGAGGCCACAGCACTTCATCCTCTACAATCACTGTGGTGCCAGAAGTCACATTTCCACTGATCCTAAAAATAGGTCATCAGTACAAAACTCCCATTTAGATACGAGCCTGTCTGCAGTCAAAATATTTCCCTTTTTTCTGTTTTAATAGTTTACTCTGCTGTTATTATATTATTATGGGAAAGTAAATTCCTTGCTGACCGCAAGTCTCATGACCTTGTCAAATAGCTCCCCATATCTCAGCTTCCCGGACCCCTGGGGGTACGACTTGTTGGTAAAATAAAGATTCTCACTAGTGTTGTCAACACGTGTATTTACATACATAGATCACAACCTTGAATATAGGATTGCCTTATCATCCTCCAGACATTACTGAAGACGATAACAGCAGAATGTGACCTTCTACCGTCTTCGAGGAAACTGTGCACAAACATTTTACACTGAACCCGCAATTATTTGGTGTCGCAGTGATCTGTGTTGTCCCTTTATATAGTATTGTTTGAACTGAAGCTCCGTGCTGTGGACAAACGCGTCATGTGTCTGACATTTTCAGATGTTTCTGCAAATCCATAGTGGTAGATACGTGGTTTGCCTGTGCAAACAAGGGGGCAAATCATCACAATTTTTTTTTTCAGGATTAAGGACTAGATTATTATAAAAGCAGCACATTTCCACCAAGAAGTACGTGCCTAATATCAATTTATTCCATAGACAAGATAGAGACTGTGTGGGACAAACTGGCTAATCTGAAAAGGGACAAGTTTGCAGAAATGGCTTGGGATACACCACAAAGCTACAAAAAAAGTAACATAAATGTTACACTTTTTTGCCAAAAGCTGAAGACTACTGCTAAGTCTACATTCATACATTCACCCCTCTCCATAGCGATGCATGGCGCCATAACACGGTGAAAGATAGGACACTTCCTATCTTTTCCCCGTGTACAGATTGGTATAGTGCCGCACCGTTTCGCTCCATGCGCCCATTGCCGACCTACGCGGGGCGTACAAACTGCCGCAAGCCTGCAGCCATATATGTGTCCCCCTACGGTCGTGTGTCTAAAACTTAGCCAGTAAACATGTCCCATCATGTGTTAAGGTTTCTCCGTCATAAGTAGTGTCACGTCTGCAGGACAAGGAATATCTGATGATCTAAAAACCTGAACGTGTGACGTCTATTTATAATTAGGAGTGCAAAGTATCCAATGCAAGTTCACATAGAAAAAGGCAACGGAAGCAATGACAACATCTACACATTTTACATGTCCACGTTGAAAGCATTTTGTTGTAGATCTGCAGCAGATTTGTTTCCTATCAAAGTGCAAAATTGTTATGGCTAGTGACATAACTAAATGTCCTCCCCCATGCTAAGCAATGTCTATGCTCAGCAGAGACAGGGAATGGATGCAATACCATTGCATCTGCCCCCCCCCCCATAGGCCTCAATGGCCTCCTCTGAGATTATATGTCACTCAGCAGGATGGAAAGAAGCAGCTTGCCACATTATACCAGCCAGATGGATAGGGTAAAAAAAGGTTGTCTCCGTCTGGTCAGTGAAAGTCTATGCATACGTCAGATCTTTCCTAGTGCATGGGCTTAGCGTATACTGTACATATAACAAGATGTGAACTTTACCCTTAACTGCAAAATCAACGACATAAAGGGAGGAGACAGAGATTGGTTGTAGCCATCACATAATTTACAAATGGGGCATCAAATCTTCTAAGCAATTCAGACGGACTGAGATTGTTGGAGATTTAATAAAGACAGCACATTCTCCACCCAAGCCAATTGTATAGATCCAGGTCTTCTGTTCTCTCTGGTCAATATGGTACAAGTCTACACTGCGTTTGTTTATGCAGTACAGAAAGGAGACGCCCTGCATACATGTACAGCAAAATGTAGTGTGAGCGGCATATTACCTTCAATGGCCTGCAGACTCCTTCAGTGATGTGTCCTACCACCTCCTGGATGTTGTCTTCAACCCCTAGGAATAATCACAACACCTTTTCATATAGAGGTAGTTCTATAGCAGCTTTCACGTCTCTCCTCCTTTGACCGCGCCTTTCTCCTCCGAGATCTATCCTAGTTTACATCAGATAGACTCATGGAAAGACTACAGTGTTATGCACACATCAGATGTTTTTCAGTCTGTCCATCCAATGAGAACGCGGCATGCACTATTCTGATCTGAGTCGGGCGAGCACTAGGATCTCATGCCGGTGCAATCAGATTGATGAACACGTATTAAAGGACATCCATCAGTTTACCTGATGGGAGATGACTACAACTCTATGTAGGCGGACCATGTAGGGGCGGGGGAATGAATAAATTATATGGCGGCGGAGCCGCGAAGATCATCGGGACTGCCTGAAGGGGAGTATGTAAGTTAGTTTTTTTTAATGTGCTTGGCAAATGGGGCCTGCTGCATACTTAAAGGGGGGCTGGCCGGCCGCATACTAAGGGGGCTAGCTGGCTATAAAATACAGGGGCTGGCTGGCTATATACTACTGGGGGCTTGCTGGCTATATACTGGGAGGCTGAGACCAATGCATTTCCCACCCTCGGCTTATAGTCAATAGGTTTTCCAAGTTTTTGGTTGTAAAATTAGGGGCCTCAGCTTATACTCAGGTCGTCGTATACTTGAGTATATACAGCAACTGCAAAGAACTATTAAAATTGTGATTCAACATATATATGTTCTATAGTGTTTTGAAGGACACATTAAACTATAGTTTTATGCAATAAGAGGATGCATACAATATATTTTTTATATAGTAGTAAAGGAAAAAAATGTAAAAATTATTGGAAACAAAAGATATATTTTTCCCTTTTTCAATATCATAAGTGGTAAAAAAAAAATTTGGAGACAAAATTGTTTTAGGAACTAAACATGTTATAGGTGTAAATCAATACTATTTACATATTTGTTTGTTAGTTCGGACCAGCACAAGTCAGAACTGCTGAATTTTGGAGGCCTTTTTTTCTATTGGCCAGCTATCACATGGTTAATTTGCACAGAAACCCCTTTGGTGGTCTTCGGATTGTGCAGTGTGATCCTAGCAGTCTAGAAACAACGACACTGAACTTCAGTTTAGCTCCTTATGACCAGTACACTGGTCTAAATGTATACATACAGCCAGCCATACAGCAGTAAGAAAGTAGTTTTAAAGGAAATCTACCATCAAAAATCCATCACGATAACCCAGGGACACTTGCTCATAGATCCAGACAATGTGACTGTAGTAATGTTCTTATATTTTTTATCCATGGCCTCTAAAATTAACTTTTAAAATGATGCTAATGAGCATGAAGGGTTCATGGAAGCGTCTCCCTTAGCACTCCCTTCTCCCTCTGCCGGTTGTAATCTCACTGCAGCAGATGAAGTTTCAGCACACAGTGGAAGTGGGGTGCTCCCACCAGGTTCTACTGCACAGTATAACAGCTTGTGAAGCTACAGTACTGAGGGGCTCGGGTAACACCGCCATCTCAAAGGTGTAAAAATATGACTCATCCAGGATGACAGCTAGGACTGAAAGCTGACCAAACTCTTACAATTTCACACTCAATTCATGGGCACAACAAGACTTAGCAGTGTCAGGCCTTACCTTGGATGTTTACCTGCTTCAGCAGAGACTCCAGATGCTCTTTCTCAGACGCAGTTGCCTGATGTAGCCAAGCCAGCATATCCCCAACATACCTTTCCATGAAGAAGAAACATGAAAAAGCTAGGGTTAAACCCAACTAGAATATTTGCCATCTTCATAACAAGCATTGTAGATAATAAATAGCATACATGAAAGGTTCATGGTCTACTGTCCTATCATTAACCTAACCCTAGAGAACCAGAATTAAAGGGGGTTGCCCATAAAAGAAAATTCTCAAATTTGAATCCCATAGTGATATTAACATGATAAAGATCATTTTAACCCCTTGCTTTACAATTTTACTCCATTTTATTGCGGTTTTAGCTCCTATCACTCAGTGATGGTCAGGACTCTCTAAGCAGACACTTCACGATCCCTCTAGTGTGAATTTCCCCACTTATCTTCTGTTCGAGCTGACAATGTGGTTATACTATCAGGGGTCAGGGTTTATATACGCTTTCATTTACTTTCTGAACATTGTACCAATATCTCACACATAGAAAGAGAGATGAGACAATGAGATCCATGAGATGCCTATTACACACAATGGCACACACTCAGCTCTACTACATCTCTTGTTTGTCCACAACACACTGTTAGATCTGATGTGACTCCTTCCCCTCACTGGATCAAGAACTTATCTGCTGCTTGTAGCCATGTTCTGTTTGCTAGTGATGCATCGTGAACGACGTGAGCTGGCTCACCTCAGTGAGCCGAGGGCTCATTTAACCCTGACCCTAACCAGCTGACCACGCCCCCTTTAACCCAATACAATCAGGTTAAAAGTGGAGTGGTGTGGGGCGATTGACTGGCCTGCGGCTCCCTATTATATATTTAATGAGGAGCCGTTCAAGAGCCAGAAGAGCCGGCTCATCTTAGTAGGCGGAGCCTAATGAGCCAGCTCACTAAGAAGTACTGTAATTCCCATCACTACTGATTGCAGGCAGAAGACCCAGGGTTGGAAACCAGGGGCAACTGAAATTGTGTACACCAGGACTGATAGAAACAGGTTGTAATTGTATCTGCCAAATGCTGTATTTTTGTTAATAGCAGTGAATTACAGAATGTGTTATTTTGTTAACCTGAGCATATTTTAAAAATTGTCTAAAAAAAATAGGAATAATAACCTGGAAACAGCCATAAATTACCTTAATGGATCATGTGAATGCATCTCGATAGGACGTGGAGTACCCCCAGGACCTCCTCTGGTTAGTGCATCTATAAAGCCTCTCACTACCGCACTCCTCCGGGCTGTTCCAAATTCATCCAAGGTATATCTGTTGTCAATAAAAAAAATTTTTAAAACATTTAAAGTGCAACTAAAGCCTAAATATTATAAAATGGGCAAGCAAGATGATAATAGTAAACTTTGTAATATATTTTGTTAAAGGGTTTTTTTTTCCACCAATCAAATTAGGCCCTATCCACAGGATTGTGTTCCTAGGTGAAAGAGAACCAAAAGATATCCATTGTAAAATTTTTCATGAAAAACAAGATTTTTAAATATAGATCTCAATTCCCAACCGTTACTTTAACAGTGAATATTTCCTGTCCTGATTCACCTAGAAACACAACACTGATGTTATATTAAAGGGGAAATTATCTTCTTATCTAGCACACCCGAATTGTAGGTGCCAGGGTGCAGGAGATGTGACCATTAGAAGTGAGCCCCCTCCAGCCTGTCTGCTGAAGACAGAAAGCAGAAGGAACTGAAGAAGACACTTTGCAAAAGTACATGCACACTCTGCCTCTATCTCTGAAGTAGGGAAATTGTGAAGTATAGACACTGTAAAGATTTATAACATATTGCTGTAAAAAAATTTTTAGAATTTTACTGCTGAATAAAAATAATTAATGGGAAAAGTGCAAATTTTACACATTTTTAGCTATTTGCCTGCAAATTCCATTAAGAAAATGTTATTGATAAAATTATTCTATTAAGTTAATGTCTCACATGTCATGAAAAAGTTAAAATTGTGATGATTATGATGATGATGTAGTAAAGGTTTTTCTAAATATATTGTCATTTAAAGATAATATATCATGAAAATCAATGCTAAACCGGGGGCATTCACTCATAGATCCAGACACTGTGACTGTGGTATCTTCTTATACTTTTTATCCATAGCCTCCTTCCTTCTAAAATCAACTTTCCAAATTATGATAATGAACCTGAAGGGCTCTGGGGGCATTACCAGAGCCCCAGAGTGATCCAGATTCACAGGCTGTTAACAAAGAGCAGGACATGTGTCACCTTCCCCTATCTCTCCTTCCTCTCTCTGCCTGTGTAATCTAGCAGCAACATTGAGTGCAGGGGGAGGGGAGACAGGCTCTGCTCATTGTAGCAGCCTGTGAAGCTACAGCAGAGGGGCACTAAAAACATGGACCAATGGAATACTTGTAAAAGTGGCTTTTAAAAGCGCGAAGGCCATGGATAACAAATTTAAGACAGTTACCACAGTCACAGTGAATGGATCTTTGAGTTAGTGTCCCTGGTTTATATTGCTTTAATTTGATTGTAGATTACCATTAAAAAAAGAGCAGAGCATAAAGCCAAAGTACATCCTGGACATTCAGACACCAATGACCCTTAGTCTCAAGGCAGTTTGTGTAAATCGGCTTTCAGTCATGTATCCACTGACAGCTGAGAGATAACGGAACCTGATAAAGAGTCGAAAGATTTAACTCTTTACAGACTGTTCCCTGGATAGAAAGCTGAATCATCAAGGAAATATTATCAGGGAGGTAGTATGTAAATATGCAAAGAGTTAACCATGAGCCTCCTTATCTGTCTGATGCGGATGATCTCAGAAGGCTTTAGGATACACTACTCACAACAGGGGAAAGAAGCAGAAAAAAAGCGTTTCTACTTAATGGTGTATATACGCTTGCTCTATTCGTTTCTTAAATAAATAAGAAAAAGCTTCAAAAGCCTTGGCTACAGTTGGGTCCGGAAAGTATTCAGTCCCCTTTAAATTTTTCACTCTGCTTCACTGCAGCCAATTGGTAAGATCAAAAAAGTTTTGTTTTTTTTTTGCTCATAAATGTACACTCTGCTCCTGTTCTTGGCAGAAAGAAAACAGAAATATTTAACAAATTAGCAAAAATACATGAAAAACTGAAATATCACATAGTCAGAAGTATTCAGCCCCTTTGCTCAGTATGGAGTAGAAGCATCTTTGGATGTAGCGCAGCCATGAACAAGCTTTTAGGTACCACGAGACCGAAGATAGGGGCTAAGCATGACACATTTCATGAGAAAATAAGGTGAGAAGAGGGGATTCTAGAAAGGACATTTCATACCCTATTAGCTGAGGTGACTAGCGGTTTAGTGCAGTAAACCCTGGTGACAGGTTCTCTTCAATAATAAATGGAAAAGACAAAACTATATATTGTATAGAATAATAATAAAAAATGAAGCAGACTACATCGGTCTTTGTTTCCCAGGCAGTCATAGTACGGATGAAGTATACTTGTCTTTACTGCTCCATTAAAAATGGCCTTGGAAAATAAAAAGCTTTTAGCAAAATCTCTGCAATTTCCATGAATATAAAAAGGTCAGCGGGTAAGGAGATGCGCCAATTTTACAAATCTCAGGGCATCTTTATGTACGGTGTAAAATGACAATAAACAGATATTTTTCAATCGTTCTGTTTTAAGAGAGAGCGAGAAATGAAAAAAGGGGAGTGAGGAGCGGAGACAGTAAATCCATTTATCACAGAACAAGGACAGGCTAAATGAGTCCCATCATCCTCTTAGTAATTCCACCGCTCAGGCGGCCATTGTGCCGGAACCCCACTTCATACTCGTTATCCTGATATCGGCTTCATCAGCGCCTTTTGTTGTGGCTAAAAACTTTCAAGTAAAGACCAAAATAATCACCGTTAAAGCGAGTGCAAAACGCTCCGTTACCTCAGCCGCGCTGGAACAAAAGCGCACATTTCATAATCCATGAATAATTTTCAGGTGGATACAATACAATGGGAAGGGGGGGGGGACATAACGATCGTTAAAATAGCTTGTAGTGGCCGTAAAACCGCCAATTTTATGATTGTACTTGACGTGAAAAAAAAAAAAATCCTTAAGTTTACTATGAAATTGTTGAAATGTTTCATTCAAATGCTACTCTGCAATTTAGTAATGGCCCCTTATTGATCGGCAGAAGATTTTACATGCACGTGAACCCGCCTTATAACATCAGGCTGAGGGTTCTTTATATTGAACTGGTCTCGACATGAAGATCTTAAAAGCAGAGATGGAACAAGCTTTGAGAATATAACCCCCTCCCCTACTCTACTCCTTTTACCTACAGTTTGGACAGATAATCATTCAGAAAATGGTAATGTGAACCCCACGCAAACACGGAGAGAACATACGAACTCTTTGCAGATGTTGACTTGGATGGGACTTGAAGCCCAGACCCCAGCGCTGCAAGGCTGTAGTGCTAACCACTCAGCCACCGTGCTGCAACATTTTAAACCTACATTTAATCTCTACTGTGTAGCACTATTGGGATCTGTCTCCCTCAGTAAATCTTTTGTGAGAGAAGAACACATCAAGGAAAATCGATCGGGAGAATTGCAGCGTTTTTTTCGGAGATGGTGTGAACAAGGATCAACGTGATGTTCAAAGGACAAAGAAGGAGACGTTGTAGCTCTTTTATATTGTTTTATTTGGAGCAATGAAAAGTTGTGAAAGAAATACTTACAATTTTGCTAATGAACCATAAGGTCTCTAGGAGTGTTACCAGAGCATCTCCGTGCTACAGCTTCACAGGATGCTACAATGTCTCACCACCCCCTTTCACTTTCTGTTCCCATTGCCTTCTGTAATATCAAGAAGTGCTCCTTCTCATAGTGGGAGATTGCGTACAGCTTTAACAGGAATAAACTGGGGCACATTTACTAACCCAGTCCTGTTGCAATCACCCCTGTGCGTGGTCCGATGAAAATGAACTTTGCCGCGATTCACAAAGATCGTGCGACCGATTTCCTGCATGTGTTGCTTCCCCGCTCAGGTCCGATGGAGTTCACCATCTTCTTCCTGGTGCATGTAAGTGCTTTGTCCTGCGACATAATTTTAAATTTAAATCCCGCGCTCAGTCCATATCCGTCGGATCGCCCAACTGCCCATCCCCGATTTCTGTCACAAGAAAATCGGCGTGATTGCCCCAAAATCCGATCGCATGCAACATAATCCCCTCCTAAATAGCTGTCACAGCGGTGCAAATCCTGAAAATTTCTAAAAGCCGACGAAAATGCAATGCGTGGGACCCTTCGTTAATAAGCCCCAATGTCTTAAAGGTAGTGCAGAATGTAAAAAAAACAACCCAATGCACTACCTTTCAATAAACTGGTGTAATGGAGATCAAGGTGTGCCATGCCACGGACACTGACCACAATATTAGAATCAGGTGACAGGTATGCATGCTTTAATTTTATTTTTGTTACACCTTCTCTGAGCAGAAATCCTCTTACAATCCAGTTTGTGCCTTCAGCTCCTCCTGCTCTATCTGCCTGCAGAAATTATGTACAATCTGCTCAGCTCCTCCTACTCTATAACATGCTGTCTCCAGATAGGACACTCTGTACAATCTGCTCAGCTCCTCCTGCTGCTCTATAACATGCTGCCTGCAGATAGGACATTATGTACAATCTGCTCAGCTCCTCCTACTCTATAACATGCTGTCTCCAGATAGGACACTCTGTACAATCTGCTCAGCTCCTCCTGCTGCTCTATAACATGCTGCCTGCAGATAGGACATTATGTACAATCTGCTCAGCTCCTCCTACTCTATAACATGCTGTCTCCAGATAGGACACTCTGTACAATCTGCTCAGCTCCTCCTGCTGCACTATAACATGCAGCCTGCAGATAGGACATTATGTACAATCTGCTCAGCTCCTCCTACTCTATAACATGCTGTCTCCAGATAGGACACTCTGTACAATCTGCTCAGCTCCTCCTGCTGCTCTATAACATGCTGCCTGCAGATAGGACATTATGTACAATCTGCTCAGCTCCTCCTACTCTATAACATGCTGTCTCCAGATAGGACACTCTGTACAATCTGCTAAGCTCCTCCTGCTGCTTTATAACATGCTGCCTGCAGATAGGACACTATGTAGAATCCGCTCAGCTCCTCCTGCTGCTCCATATCATGCTGCTTGCAGATAGGACACTATGTAGAATCTGCTAAGCTCCTCCTGCTGCTTTATAACATGCTGCCCGCAGATAGGACACTATGTAGAATCTGCTCAGCTCCTCCTGCTGCTCTATAAGATGCTGCCTGCAGATATGACGCTATGTATAATCTGCTCAGCTCCTCCTGCTGCTCTATAAGATGCTGCCTGCAGATAGGACACTATGTAGAATCTGCTCAGCTCCTCCTGCTGCTCTATAACATGCTGCCTTTCAGCTATTAAGTTATTAAAGTAATGTTTTCCTACCTGTCGTCTACAGTAAAGTCTCTCTTCAATCTCACTTTGGGGTGTACCCCTTTAAAACACTGTTGGCTCCAGGCTGTGTCTTCAGTTCAGGGCGATTTACACCAGTGGATATTCCCATGTCTATTTTTACACAGCAGGTGGCGGGGGAGGTGGGGAAGGAATATTGAAAGTGTTTGCTGTCAATTAACAAATGTGATCTAGTCAAGGCCGGCACAACATGTGAGTGGCATGTGACGCTATCAGCACATTCATTTTAATTATAACATTCTCAAAAATTGCCCTTGGATGGATTTTCTAAGACATAATTGTGAATATATACACATCTGTCTGCTGGGAAAAATGTATGAGATTTCCTGGAAATGTTGTGAGAGATTGGTGAGGGACCTCAGCCCTGGCTCTAGTCCTACAATGCCAGCGAGATGTTTGGAGAATAGGAGTCACAATGCATGCAAAATATTCCTGTCATTTCAGAATCTGGTTAATTACAAAAAGAAAACAAGCTTCACCGCATGAATTCCCACTCCCGAGGACGGGCGGTTATGTAATGCTGGAAAGTAGCGCGCTAGTGCCATCTTGTGGGTGAGAGCAGGATATGGTAGAGGATCAGCAACACTAATGTGCATCGCAATAAAGGAGTTACTGTACTATATACACATTACCTTCACATAACATTGTGCATTAAAGCGATATTCTAAGACTTTTTATGGAAAGTCCTTTTTTTTTTTTTTTACTACTATAAGACGCACTTTTTAGTAAGAGAAAAACTCACTAAAAAGTCCTTGCTTCTTATATTCCGAAGATCAGGAGGAAGCAGCACTGCTAGACCCTGCTGACCGCTGTAATGGAGATCGGGTAAAGCGCTTATAAAGCATTTCCCCCAATATCTGAAAGAGCAGTGCCTTTGAAACTGCTCTACCTCTTCCAAACCGGACATGAGTATTACTGCAGGTCCTAGAGTGATGTCAGACTGATCACATGCTTCCTGCATCACTGCAAGGTCCTTAAAGGAAACCTACCATTTAGAATGGTCGGTGTAAGCTGTAAGTACCGGTGCTTACTTTTGCTCGTGTTATAAACGGCGGTATTAACACTTTTTAAACTTTAGAGCAGAGGAGGCTTCGGTGCTGTGTGCGCCTTCATAGGAAATAGCGGAGATGTTGCGCGCGCACGGTCGCGCGCAGCGCCGAAGCCCCTTCTGCTCTAAAGTTTAAAAAGTGTTAAAACCGCGATACCGTGGTTTATAACACTAACGAAAGTAAGTACCGGCACCAGCTCACCCTGAGCTGGTGCTCGGTACTTACAGCTTACACCGACCATTCTAAATGGTAGGTTTCCTTTAAACCCGTTTATGGGGCCGGAGAAAACAGTGCAGCTGGGCCTGAAGAAAAGCTGTGTGTGTTAGAGAATGGATGCAGCAGCGGTGTGTGTGTGTGTTAAGAAATGAATGCAGCAGAGCTGTGTGCGATTGTGAATAGATGTAGCGGATCTGTGTGTGCTGTGCTTTTGTGTGACCAACAGGGAATTTTTAATTGCTGTCAAATATATTTTCCTTGTTTTGGATGAGTACATGGGTGCATCTTGTAGTCTGTATCATGAATCCAATGACTATTAAGATATCAATATTTATAGCTTGCAGGTTTATCATAGCTGACAAGAAGAATGTACATGACTTCTGGCCACCATACAGTTTCTTGGTGCATACACGGTCTCCAGACTCTCTGGCCATGTGACTCTGATCATTATATGATTGTTAGTGGTTTTGTCCTAGTAAATAGCACTGAGCTGCATTACCGAGCACAACCACTATACAATGTACGGCGCTGGGCATGACTACCAATGGACATAGTGGCCTCTGAAACCGCTGGAGAAGCACCGCAGTCTGATGTTGCTCACCAATCCAAAAAGCAGGTGATCAAGATATAAAAATCCTGGAATACCCTTTAACCCCATTGGTACCTGAATGTCCAGGTAAATTTCTGCACTTAGAGCATAACAGGTCACCTAATCCCTCATGTATAAACCTCAAACACTACCTGAGAGCAGACTGTAAGTACTGTAAAGGTGTCTCAATGTTTCCACTGCTGATCATGTACATTGGTTTTGTGATGTTAACACGACCCTGTCCCTAGGTTTTATAGAACCAAAGATAAGGGGCTTCTGAAATGACACTTTCCTTGCAACCACTAAACTTGACTCATATGTAAACGCAGTGAGAAGCGTCATAGTTTCCAGACTTTGGGGGCAAATATTTTTATATAAGTAAACAGGTCACTTTTCACATAAAAGAGGGAATTCTAAAAAAAGACATTTCATACCCTCCCTGAGGGGGCTGATAGTTTAGTGGAGTCAGGTCCTCTTTAAAGCTTTCAGTCTATATATTATATAAATAAAAAGTCACTAACTTGTACAGGACAGGTCTATCTTGTAAAGCATCCATGGCCTGAGACAGTATCGGAGAAATGTCACACGATTCCTGGGTTAGTGTTCTGCACTCATCTGTCAAGAAACAAGCAATAGGAAAAATATGGTGAAAGAGAGGAAAAGTCATCATACTATATACCTCTATCTACATCTACATCATCTCTCTCTCTCCATCTTCACATGTGCGCACACACACACACAATATATTATATATACACATATACCTAAGGCATTAACCCCTTGCAGGACCAGGACGTGTCCCAGCGGATCCAAAAGAATACATCAAATGAGCGAATGTGTTTATAATATATTAGATGCAAACCATTACAGGTGTTAACAGAGAACGGCTGGCAATAAATGGTTAATGTACATGTGTGCACTGACTGTATATACCCTATTTATGGAAATGAGCATGGCCTTGTTAGCCAAGGACATCTAATTTTGCCTTTCTATCCTGCTGATCATTACCCCATGTAAACAAGGATTGACATCTTCCATAGAAACAGGGAGTAAAAAGGGGTGCACATGTAGGTGGAGCCCCGCCTCCAGGGCACCAGGAACTCATTTGCATAAATACAAGAGTGGAGTTTTCTCTTAAACGGGAATGGTATTCCTGGAAAGCTTATAACATGCAGGTTTTACAGGTGAGGCGATTTAGGAGATGGCAGCCCAGCTTTAAACCTAATTGCCACCTTCCCAGTAGGTGTCTGCCCCCTCAGTAATTCTGGGCTGCAGCGGTATAACGAGATATTTCTTGTGTAAAGCGATCGGTGTACGGCCTCTCCTGCCAGGCGGGTAGTCAGGAGAAAGAATGAAAACAAATTACTGCTTTGATAGGAGAATAAGAAACACTTACTCTGTGCCCAGCGATACAATCGCTCGTATGAGGTTTCTTGGAGTAAAGCCATCTGCTCCATAATTTCCAGCCTGACAAGTCAATAATAGAACAGCGTTACCTCCATTATACACAATTAAGCCGCTCTGATCCCCAGTGTAAGCAGAGTCCTTTAACCCTCAATGAGCCCCCATTATTCTACATGCACAGATAATTACAGCGATATAATATGCTAATAAATGTCCTTCTGTTGAGTGGAGATTATTATTTTGCCACAGTTGAATATTGGATTAATACATCTAATAAAAGTCATGTAAACATCAGCTATAGATATCATGATGTAATAAAGGGAGGGTTGTGTATGATGGTCCTGATTTTAGGGGCTACAAGGCAAATTTATTTTGCATCTAATGATTAAGGGTTGTCCCAGGATTTTTTTTTATTCATCATCTACACTTAGCGCATCAAGAGAGTTGCAAGGGGTATTTTGGTGACATCTTCTTATACGCCCTATTCCCAGCATAATTTGTTTATCAGTGCTAGGACCCCACAGATCACGAGAATGGGAGTCTGCTGTACCCCACATGAATGGAGCATTTGGTCGCACATCGATATTCATGATATGATACTGACTGAGTACGTGGCCACAGTTGCTACATACATCTGTGGTACAAGGACCCTCGTTCGTGTGATCTGTGGGGGTAGGAGGTAGGTTGATGTTACCAGAGAAGCCTTTTAAAGGGAACCTGTCAGCAGAAACCAACCTAATAAACCACTACCAATATGCAGTGAAGCACCTAAACACCTTCCAGATCATATTTCTTCCATGGCCCAGCTTAAGGGCATCAACGAGAAAAGCAACTTTGAAGTGAGATGTAAATGGGTTGTAAAAAGTCACAGAGGCAGAGACGTCCGCACTGAAGTCAAGCTCTCCTCACCTCAGATTCATCCCCTTTGCTGTTACTGATGTCCCTGCATCCAGAGACATCACTAACTGGCCCTCATGAAGCCTGGTGGATGATGGTCAATCATCCGGGGAGGAGAACTTGACTTTAGTACTTAGCTCTCCGCCTCCCTGACTTTATACAACCAATTTACATCTCACTTTAACCTGATTTTCTGGGCGATGCCTCCATGCTGGGCCGTATAAGAAACATCATCTGGAAGGTGATTAGCTGGGTAACAATATACTGGTAGTTTATTATTAGGTCAACTTCTGCTGACATGTTCCCTTTAAGTCTTGTGCCCATCTCTTTAGTGAGTCAAGGTCATTTCAAACAGCTGACTGATTGGGGGGGTATTGGGTGTCAGACCCATGCCGATCACATTTTGATTGTTCATCAATTTATATTTGAAGAAAAAAGACCCAAAATCACCCTTTAGATTAAATCCACAGCATCAGTGCTAAGGGCAACCTGAGAGATGAGATGCTGGGTCCTCGGCCTCTCATTATCTACTTCTAAGGGATTTTCTGAGAAAAGCTGAGCAGAGAATACCCAAAGAAGTGAATGCGGGGTGCTTCATGCGCTCACTGCAGAGGTGAGGCAAGGGATTGGCAACCCTTGTACGTGTGATAGGAATACCCCCGTAGACACCGGGGTAATGGGGGCAGTCTTATATAAAACTCACCCTGCCGTTTGCTGGTTTGTCCGCAGCAGCAGTTTTACATCATTGTGAATTTGCTTCACTTTTCCCAGTACCTTGAAAAAATCCTTGAAACGAAAAAAACAGAAGCAAGTTTTACAAAGACAAATTATGTAAAAAATGGTGTAATATAAAAAACTTCTATTTATCTCACATCACACTACATTGTACAGGATACATTCACATGTAAGCAAAGCCCTCTGGGAGAATACCCTCAGCATCCTACAGTACAATGACAATGAGTGACAAAATGCATGCACTTTATGCTATTTTATGATGTATTTCAACAGGACAACAATTGGATATATTAATGAGAGCAGCAGAGAATCCATTGAGAAGAAAGTTAAAGTGGGACAGATGTATGACCACTGATGATCCAACCACTGGACGCGTGGGTGATAGTAGAATGGTGGATGAAGCGTTCCCCAAACCAGTCCATTACAAAATGAGATGGTAACACTGGGAGTACAGGACTTCAGGGAGAGTTTACAAGAATTACATCCCACAAGTCGTGTCCTAAATGAGGCTCCTTGTAATGCAACTGCATTATCTTTGATTGGTGCCAAAGAGTAGAGCAATATCCTACAATGGGAGACACCCCTCACCAAAATCAAGCATGAAAAACCAGGGACACTTTGAAATTATGTTAAGGAGCCAGAAGGATTCTGCAGGCGTTGACAGACTGTATCCATGCTGCAGCTTCACAGGCTGTTACACTGTGCAGGAGCTATTCCCCCCTCCCACTGGGTGAGAATACACCAACCAGAGGGATGAGAGAACTGAAGAGGAAGAAGGTGAAGAGTGGAATTGCTTCTGCACAGTGTAAACACCTGTTAAGCTACCTGATAACACCAGCATTAGCATAATTATAAAAGTTGATTTTAGAAGGAAGGAGGCCACAGATAACAAATATAAGAAGATTACCACAGTCACGGTGCGTGGATTTATGAGTAAGTGTCGCTGGTTTATCATGCTTGTTTATCATGAGCCGTATAATGTGATTACAAGGTTTACTCTTTACCTCTGTTAATGGACCTTCATGAGTTCCTCGAAGTATATGCATTTCATCAGACGAAAGCTGAAACTTTTCTAAGAAAGCGTCTGCAACCTGGGCCCTCAGTTCCAACCGTTGGCTGTAAAAAAGAATAATAAAAAGAAACATTATATATTATTGTATAACATATGCAAAACGTGCTTGTTTCCATATAAAGGTTCCTGCTAAATGCACTTTACACACAAAACAAAAAGATAAAGATGTAGAAGAAGGTTTTACTAAAGAAGCAGCTCATGAGACCGGCTTGAGGAAAAGACCTACCTCCCAGCCCCTGGTTTTCGCCCTTCACATAACTTTTATTAATTATGCAGTCTTAGAAGTGCAATGGAAGTGCAATGAGGGCGGTCGTATATAAATTGCTGCACATTTGCACAGGTCGGTAAGGCTTTTGTCTAGAGCAGAGAGTCCTACACCACAATGAAAACTAAAGAGACTATTTTGTGGGATTCGTGATAAAAAGGACAAACTCGGACTCCGCAAACATAAAATAAATGAAATGTTCATGAAAGGAAATGTACCATTTAAAAAAAACTAAAAAAAAAAAAAAACTACAAATACTCACCCCCGTTCCTCTTCATCTTGAGCAAGATGTTCGGTGCCCCGGGCTGCTAATAATGCACGCCCCTTTTGTGACGTCTCCCATGTTGGAGAGGGAGGCATCTATTACGCAGGAGGCGCTGAGAGAGGGAGGTGCGGGGTGTGCATAATTAGTAGCCTTGAGCACCAGACATCTTGTCCCCCCACTCTTTTCTAGGTGATCCTGGCGCATCAAACTTAGCGACGTACAGCGTTCGGATCAAGAAGGACGAGGAGCGCAGCAAGTATGTGAAGTTGTTATTTAGTTTTTTAAATGGTAGAATTCCTTTAAATGTATATTCTTAAATTAAGGATTAAGGCCAAGGGTGAGCAACTCTTATTGGTCCAAGAGTCATACGGTCATACATTTTAAGAGGCCACATTAGTCACCAGCACCCCAGATGCACCCACAACCACAGTACAGCGCAAAAATGCCACCATAAAACAGCAATAAACACCCCCCAAAAAACCCATATACTGCATTCAAAGCACACAATAAGAGTGGTGACCTCAGAACAGATAATAATAGTATTAAAGACCCCAGAGGAGTCAACAATTACACAGACTCCACAAGTCAAAGTCGTGGAGTCTGTGACAACTTTGGTGGAGCTGGAATCGGAGTTAGGGAAATTGCAGAGGTCTTTATACTACCATTTGTCCTGCTCCTTGCCACTTTCTTCTGCTTAAACTGTCAAGGGAGCCACTAGTAGGACACTGCTTCTTGGTGTGAACCTTCACCAGAGGTGACTGGGTGTGGAAGGCATAGATATTGGGGCAGATTTACTTACCCGCTCCATTCGCGATCCAGCGGCGCCTTCTCTGCACTGGATTAGGGTCCGGCCGGGATTCATTAAGGTAGTTCCTCCGCCGTCCACCAGGTGGCGCTGCTGCGCTGAAAAGCATCGGAACGCACTTGAATACACCGAGGCCGGCTGAGTGAAGGTAAGTGCAAGCTCCGCAACACATTTTCCGTTTTTAAATATGGTTTTTCCGAATACGTCGGGTTTTCGTTCGGCCCCGATTTCCGTCGCGCGCATGCCGGCGCCGATACGCCACAATCCGATCGCGTGCGCCAAAATCACGGGGCAATACAGGGAAACTTGGTGCATCACGCGACACAAATTAGGAGGTATCTGGCGCTCAGTTGGACCGTGCTCCAGCTTTATCATGCAAAACCTGTCGCACGCCCCATGTTAAAGGTGCACCACAAAATAGTTGATAAACTGTCAGTCCCGTGCAGGAAAGCGCCAGATTCAAGATTTCTGCGGCACCGAGCATTGTACATGGGCAGAGCACTTTTAGTGCAGTTTCAAACATTCTAAGAGAATGTGCCCCTCGATGTTTTCTAAAAATTCTAAAACATTAAGAAAAACTGTGCATGCATTACATTTAAAAATGCATTTATTTTCAGAATGTAGATGCTGTGAACAGCAAAAAAAATTTACCAAATTTTCTAGGGCACTTTTCTCCCATCGGTGGATAATACAATCTGTAACTTTTCATTTTAGATTTACCATAATGCCACTAGGTGGCAGTAAAGCATTGGGCAATGTAGACTTTTTCATTCCTTAATTTGCCATCTCCTTGACAAGTTGTAACACTTTCCGTCTTGATTGGATTTACTTTATTAAATAAAGCAATAAGATTTAAAAGTGCATTCAACACAGAAAAAGTTACTCACAAATAAAAACAAGTCCTTGAGCCTCCATCGCCAGGTTATTGAGCTCTATCCCACAATTTTTAATTATAGCTTTTCTCGGAAAAGTTTCAGAAAACTTAAAAAAGGACTTTCTGGCCAGTAACATTTTTTAAAAACTCTACAGAAGTAATTCCCCCCCGGAGCTCCTCTCCCAGTCTTGAGTTTATGGTTCCCAGATCTCTTCCTTTAAATCTTTACAGACAGTAAAGGACAGTCTCCTAAGGCAGATAAATCATCAGTGGAAATATTCTCTATGCATGGAAATAGTTAATCATCCGCCTCCTTTCCTTACTCACTACAAGAGGAAGAAGGGACAGAAATAGACAGAGAAGCTACTTTACTTAAAGGGGCTGTCAAGTCACAACCAGTTATTCATAGAATAGGGGCCAACTTTCTGATCAGTGGGGGTCTTAGTAATGGGGACCCCCACTGATCACAACAGGGGTGTTATACCCCAGATGAACAGCACACTCAGGCGCAAATGCAACTATGCTGCTCTATTCATCTGTATGATGCTGACAAAGATAGCCTAGAGCTGTACTCAGCTATCTCAATCAGTGAATGGAGAGGCAGTGACTGCAAGCCGGCGCTCCGTTCTTTTGGTGTATAACGGACCCTTATTCTTGTCATCTGTGGGGGGTCTCATCATTGAGACCCCCAATGATCAGCAAGCTAGCACTTATCCTGTCGATAGGGGCCAACTTGTTTTGACTGGACAACCCCTATAAAGGAAATTGAAAATAAGCATGATAACCCGAGGACACTTTGGCCACATGCACACGACCGTATAGGGGCACAGGGTCCAAGCCTCCTATAGTCTTCTAAAAAAAAGTCAGCAGCCGCACAGCATTCTATGGAGAAGGGAGGGATGAGGAGCACTCACCCCTTCTCCTCCAGGCCAAGTGCATGAAGCCTTACTCATAGATCCAGGCACCATGACTGTGACCTCCTTCCTTCTAAAATCAAATTTATGCTTATGAGCCAGAAGGGTTTCAGGAGGTGTTACCAGAGCCCCTTTATGCTGCGGCTTCAGAGGCTGTTACACTTCCATCCTCCCACTGTGTGAGATTACAGCAGACAGAGGGAAGGAAAAGTGGTGAGGGAGCAGGGGGAAGGGGAGACATTGGGGGTCATTTACTAAGGGTCCGATTCGCGCATTTTCCCTTTTCCTGTATTTTTCCGATTTGCAACGTTTTTCGCTGAATTGCCCCGGGATTTTGGCACACGCGATTGGATAAAGGCACATCGGCGCCGGCTTTCACGCGTCAGAAATCAGGGGCGTGGTCGTCGGAAAACCTGACGGATTCGGATAAAACGCGGAATTTACAAAAAAAAAAAAAGCACTCACATACACCGGAACGAAGGAGGTGAATTCCAGCGAATCTCAGCGGACTTCAGCGCAGCAGCGACACCTGGATTGCGAATGGACCGGGTAAGTTAATGTGCCCCATTGTAACAGCAAGGAATCTACAGCACAGCACATCTACAGCTCTGCTAACCACACTGGGAGTCCTCTTGGCTCATGAGCATCATTTTAAAAATTGATTTTAGAAGGTAGAAGACCATGGATAACACATTTAAGAAGATTACTACAGTCTCTGTGCCTGGATCCTTGAGGAAGTGCCTCTGGTTTATCAAGCTTGAACTTGATGGTAGATTTCTATGCTAAGTTAAATTAACATGCTAAGTTAGCGCAATGTACTGCCAGAAGAAGCCAGAGAGACCATCTTCTAGCAACCGCGGCTCACCAGATTTCAGATCAAGCAGAGGAGTGACATTTGGCATGAGCAGGCACTACTCATTAAGAAGTCGGCATATCTGAATTGCAGGGGGGGGGACAACCAACTATTCCCAGGAGTTGGATCCTGGACGGGCTCTTTTACCACCCCCAAAGCACTTTAAAGTAATTTGCATGTTTTTAAAAGCTGATTTCCAAGATATAACAAACTGGGACAACAATAACGACATGCTTGGATCAGCTAGAAGCACGTATTATTAGTTTGGGTAGCCAATTTTGCAGGATCATTTTCCTGTAATAAAATACATTACAAAGTTTTACTTCATCGTGAACACTGTTTTTTTTTTGTGCATTAAAAAAATTGCTCCTTAGTAACTCCTTACGGCCAGTCTGACCTTCTTATATGCAAAAAAAATAGGAATAATGCTGTTATTCTAATAATAAGCAAAAGCAAAGTGTAAAAATACATTCTACAAAAGACGGTACAAGTTAACAAATATACTAAGTGACAGTATATCAGCAATATAATAAGCAAGTAATAAGGAGATAAAAGACGTAGTAAATTCTTCTCCTTGCGGGGGTCACTTCATGTGGAATGTCTTGTACTTTGCCGTCTCATAATTATGCGTATAAAAAACGATGGAACAAAAGTTCCATTGAAAACTTTAGACGCGTCCCAGGAAGACAAAGGTAGCGGCTCATGGGAATGTTTCGTTGTGCGGTCCTGCTTTTTGATCTCAGGAGGGTCCTAACGAAGCCCCCCGTCCCCTGCCACACTTGTTTCCATGGTAACCACTCTCATGCTGCTCAGTAAGTGATGGTCCATTCTCAGTATAACAGGGGCCCGGGCTGTGACAATAAAGTGACTTTCATTCATGGCCGGTCGCTTCACTTCTTACAATCATGTCACAACCTCAGGAGTAATCAGGACTAAACCAGAAGCCATTCATAAACCCCGCTGTCCACACGCTTATAATCTCACTACAGAAATTTACATTTTTCCCTAGCATTAGGGCGGCACAGTGGTTGAGTGAGTAGCACTTCTGCCTTGCAGCGCTGGGGTCCTGGGTTCGAATTCCGCCCAGGTCAACATCTGCAAAGACTTTGTATGTTCTCTCTGTGTTTGCGTGGGTTTCCTCCGGGTACTCTGGTTTCCTCCCACACTCCAAAAACATACTGTTAGGTTGTTTAGATTGTGAGCCCCATGGGGACAGGGACCAATTGGACATGCTTTGTGCAGCGCTGCATAATCTGTAGGCACTATATAAATAAAGAATTATTATTATTATTATCGCAATGCGGCCTGTTGTAGCCTCAGACAGATCTTGAAATTGTAGAAGTTACCCCATGTAAGACGCCGTCTGACACAACTGCAGCTAAATGTGTAATCACAGAAAGTCTGCAGCAAGTAGCAGGAACAATCTGTGGTGTATATGTCTATAGGCATCTATAGGCCCTTATCTGCCTTGATGGGGACCAGAAGAGATTGGGGGTCATTTTCCCGACGTGTTAATTGAATATTTCCGATTTGCCGACATGCACGCGACGGAAATCGGGGGATGTGGCCAAACGAAAACCTGACGAATTCGGAAACACTGCCGCATTTGAAAAAAAAATAAAAAAAGTGTCGCTGGACACGCGCTTACCTTCACCCAGCAATGAATCGTGAACTCCGGCGGACCTCGGCGGACTTTAGCGCAGCAGCGACACCTGGTGGACGTCGGAGGAACTGCCTTAGCGAATCGCCAGAAGACCCGAATCCACCACAGAGAACGCGCCGCTGGATTGCGAATGGACCGGGTAAGTAAATCTGCCCCAATGTATTACACATAATGGGGTTGGCCACTTTACCTCATGGTTTTTGTAATGTGTTGGGGGCACGATATGAGGTAATTTAAAAATATACATTAAAAGTTCTGCACCGCTATTGATAGGTAAAGTGAAACTTCCTGTCTTTTACCCCATTAGCCAGATATTCCTGACCCCAAAGATGAAAATCCTATATTCAGGAATACTTTCATAAAGTCCAGACAGGGCGACAGTTTGTGGAAATATATAGATTACATGACAGGGGTTTTCACAGAAGGGCTCTAGGGACGTTATCAAAGCCCCTCTGTGTAAAAGCTTTAAAGGCTGTTACACTGAGCGGGAGCACACCCCCTGCCACTGTGTGATATTACAGCAAACAGAAGAAAAAACGTGACGAGGGAGTAGGGGGGAGAAGTGCTCCTGCACATAGTGACGGGAAGCTTGGCTCTTCTCACTGAGGTGGATCATTTGGTTCAGCTCACTTAAAAAAGCCGGCTCTCCATGTTATTACATAGGGAATAATTTTCAGGTAGCAAACCACTCCAGCACTCCACTTTCAGCGCACTGTGCAGATCAGCAGATATTACAATATTATAGGGCTTTGCCATCCACTTTTCTATCTCACATAGAGAATTATATCAGATTATGATCAGGAAGGGTCTGTCCTTAGGAAGTCCCACCCATCCCAAGAATAAATAAGCAGCAGTGTTGGTTTATTATTGGATCACCTGCCTATTTTGCATTTGTTTGTTTTTTTTACCTAGGACTTTGGCAGGGTCAATGGAGGTTTTTAAAAGTCAGGATGCAACCCCCATAGTGAGCCCCCATAGGCTGCTCGTCAGCCTATGGAGGGGGAGGGGTGAAGAGTGCACCTCCTCCTCTCGACTCTGTGTTCACCTGGGAATGGATCTAGGCAAGCACACAGCCATGGGAACGAGCCCTTAATTGGGACCAGGAATACATTATCTCTGCTGACACATCATACATTACTCCAATAAAATCAATCAATGTGGAGGAAAAATCTTTTACCCAAATAAAACATTTTGTCCAAAATGGCCGCCTTTCCTCCACATGATGACAGGCCGTGTGCATTCATCGTTCTTAGTCTTGGGACATGTGGGTTATACTACATATCTATAGGACCATGTTATGTCAGTACATGAAAGGGACCTCTACCATCAGTATTTTATCCTAATATTTCCATCCGCTGCAGATTCCCAAGTGAAGAAACGACACATCGAGACGCGCTGAAAGCAAATTTTTAAAGTTGTTATACTGCGTTCTCACCTCTGCCTCATTTTACTTTCTAATAAGTCGCAGGCAATCAAATAAATTAAAGATTAGATGGAAAAAAAGCAATTTTCCCCTCAGGTTTTCTGCACAGCGATGTCATCCGAAAAAAAAAGTGGTTTTTATCTCAAGTCAAGTGCAAATACTTGTGTATGAATTCCGCTTTTTGCAGAGTAATTATTTTAGCAAAACGTGAGTACACAGGCAAAATACTAGTAATGAGAGAAGCCGGAGGATCAAGGGGTGATGACTTATATAAGGGTGCAGTTACATGTGGCGTACAAACACAACGCATATTCCCGGGGCTCAGCCCAATCACATATGTGTTTCAATTAATACGCATGCAATCGGTAACCAGGTGCTTTGTATTGTTTAAACGCCAGGTATGATCGTACCATAAGGTTATGGGGTTAGGTCAGGTTGCTGTACATGTTGCGATACAGACATAGGCTGTTTGCTAGGCCGCACCTGAATTCGCAGATGGTACTTGTGTGGATGGTATTCCCACATTAGCATTAATCGTATATAGTTGGAACTTAAGGGGTTGTCCAAGACCTTTAAATAAAAAAAGCTATGTGGCCAGGAGGGGCCATCTCGCTGCCCCACAGCTCCATCTCTCCAGGCCGTACCCAGTTTACTGCGTTTAGACCAGCTTCCAGTCAGCCAAGGTGGCCCGCCACGGCCACAAATCCCCATATCCCAGCACCAGATACAGTGCCGGAATATGGTGATGGTTGGCCGTTGTGGCGCCAAAGCGAGCTGGAAGCTGGTCTGAGCGCAGCTTCGCCCTGAGAGACTGCGCCGTGGGTCACCGAGGAGTTAGATGTGGACGGAAGCTCCCTTCCGTCCACATATATTCAATGAGATTGATGAAAGAAACACGGTTGTGCTATTTCTTACCAGTTGTGCATTTACAGCCTTCACCGTGTAGTTTTAATGGTACATCCCTTTTTATTCCAAATCTATTTTTTTTTTGTCTGAATACCTTTAATAAAATTTTTTTTTTTAAATTTGACAGTGTAAAAGTCTATGAAGCTCTGGTAATGCTAATTAGCATAATTGTAAAAGTTGATATTAGAAGAAAGGCGGCCATGGATAATAAGTAGAAGATTACCACAGTCACAGGGTCTGGATCTATGAGTAAGTGTCCCTGGTTTATCATGGTGGATATTGGAGGTAGAGTTTACGAGATAAAAAAAAGGACCATAAAACCCCCAACAACTGGTGTAATGAAAGGTATATGATACTACATGCAACAGATACAATATGATTACCAAATACTGTATTATACGTAATGACACCACTAGTGGGTTTATATCTCTTGCAGGTATTATACTGGCTGCCTATATAATTACAGGCGGTCCCCTACTTAAGGACACCCGGCTTACAGACGACCCGTAGTTACAGACGGACCTCTCTGCACACTGTGACCTCGGGTGAAGATCTCTGGATGTTACTATAGTCCCAGGCTGCAATGATCAGCTGTAAGGTGTCTGTAAAAAAGTTTTATTGATAATCCTTGGTCCCATTACAGCAAAATATTTTGAAAATCCAATTGTCAATGGGACAAAAAAATGCTTTGCCTGGATCTACAATTTTAAAATATACAGTTCCGACTTACATACAAATTCAACTTAAGTACAAACCCAGGGACCCCATCTTGTACGTAACCCGGGGACTGCCTGTACTGATTATTTAGGAACATCTTCTGCTTCTTTTTAAGTGCAGCTTTGATTTCAGCCTTGCACAACAACAGGAGAAGATATCGTGACTATTGCTCATACAAATTTAAGGTTTTCCTGAATAAAAAAAAAAAAAGCCACAACAAATCCCTGTGGGTCCAACTACTGAATATTCATAGAAGCACGAAATGAAAATTATTCCACAGATTCAGAATTACTTGCTAATTAGCGATGTCATAAAGAAAGAAATAGGAGGAAGCAGCAAGACGTCTGCCAAGAGTCAGGATACATTTAGTCAAAGATTTTTTTTTAAGTAGTCGAAATAAACTCTATAGCAACTAAATACAAACCTATTTACCACTTTTTTAACAAACTGAAAAAAAAAGGTAGTATAGAAGCTTTATATATATATTTACACATAGGGGACCATTTACTAAGGGCCCGATTCGCGTTTTCCCGACGTGTTACCTGAATATTTCCGATTTGCGCCGATTTCCCCTGAATTGCCCCGGGATTTTGGCGCACACGATCGGATTGTGGCGCATCGGCGCTGGCATGCACGCAACGGAAATCGGGGGGCGTGGCCGAACGAAAACCCGACGGATTCGGAAAAACCGCCGCATTTAAAACAAAAAATCTGTCGCAGAGCTTGCACTTACCTTCACTCAGCCCGAGCCAGTGAACTCCAGCGCGTTCCGATGCCTTTCAGCGCAGCAGTGCCACCTGGTGGACGGCGGAGGAACTGCCTTAATAAATCCTGGCCGGACCCAAATCCACCGCAGAGAATGCGCCGCTGGATCGCGAATGGACCGGGTAAGTAAATCTGCCCCATAGAGAAGAATAGATTTACCATATTATATAGACTCTTATTGAAGTAAATTAATATTGCTCAGGTTTACACTTCATATATAAAACCACTCAATTTGCTATAGTTGATATAATTTGCCAATTCATCCTATGCATTGTACAATGTGATATGTAAATATTGCCTTAAAGGGGTACTCCATGATTTGTTTATTGATACTGAACTATCCAACACACAACATCCCTTGTACACGATGCATACACTACAGCATTATGTTTCCTTTCTATACAGTGTGTCCTATCTGCAGGCAGCATGTAATAGAGCAGGAGGAGCACAGCAGATTATACATAGTGATCCACTGGTGATAAATGTGCATCTCATCAATCCAAAACACTGGAACAATCAGATCTCTAAAATGGGTCTCCATCACTTGCCTGAAATTCTGATTGAAAAGTGTAAAATTTTATTTAAAAAAATGCAAAAAAAAAAACTAAACTAAACTTAATGGCATAAATCAGAAATGTGAAAAACAGAAAAGAATTTGCTTCATATCTCCTAAATGTAATAGATGAACACTATGTAAAACAACTCAATATATGATTGATAAAAAGTGTGATCTCTGATGGTTCTGGGTAGGAGAGGGTTAGTAATATGAACATTAATTCAGGTTATCCTTTTTCAAAATTTAGCTATAGATAAAGGTAATGTTCACTTTAGCTTTTAGAAGCTTCTCTGTGCCCTCCTCTCCTTCATTCTACCTGAGGAATGGGGGGCACACTGCAGAGGACTGTAACTTTGGATGTCTGGAACCTAGAATCTCACATTCCCTGGAGAATCTCCTTCTTCATATAAATCTAGGATTGTGTTTCTAGGTGACAGGGAACCAGAGATACTATTACAGTGAAAGTCTGGATTGATTTATGTATATAAAAATACTACCCTGGCACTCAGAAACTCAAAGGATTCTCCTCTTTCAGGTGAACATACACATGTGGAGTATGTATAAAATCCTCACTCAGACTCTAGGTGCCAGGTATATAAAATTATGCCTCTCATATGTCCTCAGTCATAGAGGCGCCACCCTCAAAAGACGTATGAGACAAGTCCTTGGTAGGGAAAAGCTTCAATGGTCATTTGTGTTTGAAAAGTTGGAGAGGAACCCAGAAGTGAGACGGCATCTTATCAATTTACAGAATATACAATGGGTATGCCGTTAATGTCTACAATGAGAATGCTATTTTAACACTATTCGAGTATGCACTAATCTCCCTCTACTGGCAGCTGCAGGTAGCCAAAAAGTAGTGCTTTAGGAGACTCAGTTCTGTAACAGAAATAGGAGCAAGGCTTTTTAAAAAATATTTAAAGAATGGATTCAGAAGAAAATTTTAAACACCGTTCCACCTGAAACCGCAAAATGATCTATTCCAATTAAGAGATAAGGTATAAATTAGGTTTAATGAGACATCCTGATCAATTATTCCTTTCCTAAACGAAAGAAAATGACTAATGGCCTGGCTGGCATTTCGGAGATGGAGCCGGCACCTAAACTCACCAGTGTTTTATTACAGATAAAGCATAAAATGTCTGCGTTATAAACCGTCATAAACATTCTGGAAATGTTTGCTTAACACAATCTACAATGCAGTTAAACTGGGCCACAAAAAGAAAAGATTCATCCTACAGCACATTGCAGCAAGCAAAGCCGTTCATGTTTATCCCAGTCATTCAACAACATGGCCATAATGGAGATTTACAAGGTCCTCAGCTCCCAAACCGTAAGTGTGTAAGGGCAGGTTACATAAGAGATGATTTACACATATGTCCTAAGCAAAATAATATAAAAACAGCAGCAAGGAGGACACACACAAGAACGAGAAGACGGAGGGCACTATATACTAGAAGAACGAGAAGCACGGAGGGCACTATATACAAGAAGAACGAGAAGTACGGAGCGCACTATATACAAGAAGAACGAGGAGTACAGAGCACACTATATACTAGAAGAACGAGAAGTACGGAGGGCACTATATACTAGAAGAACAAGAAGTAAAGAGGGCACTATATACTAGAAGAACGAGAAGTAAGGAGGGCACTATATACTAGAAGAACGAGAAGTAAGGAGGGCACTATATACTAGAAGAACGAGAAGTAAGGAGGGCACTATATACTAGAAGAACGAGAAGTAAAGAGGGCACTATATACTAGAAGAACAAGAAGTAAGGAGGGCACTATATACTAGAAGAACAAGAAGTAAGGAGGGCACTATATACTAGAAGAACGAGGAGTAAGGAGGGCACTATATACTAGAAGAACGAGGAGTAAAGAGGCACTATATACAAGAAGAACGAGGAGTAAATAGGCACTATATACTAGAAGAACGAGGAGTAAAGAGGGCACTATATACTAGAAGAACGAGGAGTAAAGAGGGCACTATATACTAGAAGAACGAGGAGTAAGGAGGGGACTATATACTAGAAGAACGAGAAGTACGAAGGGCACTATGTACAAAAAGGAGAAGTATGGAGGGCACTACTGTATATACAAGAAGGAGAAGTACGGAGGGCACTACTGTATATACAAGAAGGAGAAGTACGGAGGGCACTATATACTACAAGAAGGAGAAGTACGGAGGGCACTATATACTACAAGAAGGAGAAGTACGGAGGGCACTATATACTACAAGAAGGAGAAGTACGGAGGGCACTATATACTACAAGAAGGAGAAGTACGGAGGGCACTATATACTACAAGAACGAGAAGTACGGAGGGCACTATATACTACAAGAAGGAGAAGTACGGAGGGCACTATATACTACAAGAAGGAGAAGTACGGAGGGCACTATATACTACAAGAAGGAGAAGTACGGAGGGCACTATATACTACAAGAAGGAGAAGTACGGAGGGCACTACATACAAGAAGGAGAAGTAAGGAGGGCACTACATACAAGAAGGAGAAGTACGGAGGGTACTACATACAAGAAGGAGAAGTACGGAGGGCACTATATACTACAAGAAGGAGAAGTACGGAGGGCACTTTATACAAGAAGGAGAAGTACGGAGGGCACTATATACTACAAGAAGGAGAAGTACGGAGGGCACTTTATACAAGAAGGAGAAGTACGGAGGGCACTACATACAAGAAGGAGAAGTAAGGAGGGCACTACATACAAGAAGGAGAAGTACGGAGGGTACTACATACAAGAAGGAGAAGTAAGGAGGGCACTATATACAAGAAGGAGAAGTACGGAGGGCACTATATACAAGAAGGAGAAGTACGGAGGGCACTATATACAAGAAGGAGAAGTACGGAGGGCACTATATACAAGAAGGAGAAGTACGGAGGGTACTACATACAAGAAGGAGAAGTAAGGAGGGCACTATATACAAGAAGGAGAAGTACGGAGGGCACTATATACAAGAAGGAGAAGTACGGAGGGCACTATATACAAGAAGGAGAAGTACGGAGGGCACTATATACAAGAAGGAGAAGTACGGAGGGCACTACATACAAGAAGGAGAAGTACGGAGGGCACTATATACAAGAATGAGCAGTAAAGAGGGCACTGTATACAGGAATGAGCAGTAAAGAGGAGGGCACTACATACAAGAAGGAGAAGTACGGAGGAAAGCATGTACAAGAATATACAAGAATGAGCTGCAGGAAGGACTAGAACGAGGACACCACTGAATATTGGGAATGTTGGTTAAAATCTAACTCAGAAACCCAACAATAGCAGATTTTGACCTGGATTTTCATTAAAATACCATTGTCAGAACTTATCCTTACAACAAGCTATAATATCTGTACAGCAAAAATGTACTGAACGTAAACAAGGACAATGATGGAATCCAAGACCCAAACTATACAGCATATCCTTCCAGTGGTCTAGGATCTGGGTTTCCGGATTCCAGACTACAGAACGCCTGTATCCCAAGTATCACTTACTTTTCCGCTTGAAGCTTTGTCGTCTTCACTATTAAATCCTGGGTTTGTTCTTTTGATGCCTGAAATTACAGAGAAAGAACAAGTTTAGGAAATGTAATATACTGAAGTTACTTAACCTAAGAGCCCACAAAAGTGCAGCATACACCACGTAAAATACTTCTGCATGAACCGTGAGCTAGGGATAATGGGGAAGACTTATTACTCATCTTCACAGATGAGATCGCCCCAATATCGCCCCAACATAGTGTTTAGCATATCTTAGTCGGTTTACTCTGTGCCAGAAGTTGCATTTTACACCCCACCCTTCATCCAAACCACACCCCTCTGTATAGACACACCCTTTTTTGGCAAGGTCTAAAAAATGTCATAATTGTAAACATTTTTGGCACATATTAAAGGGAACCTGTCATCAGGGATGTCATTATTACTAGAAGATGACTAGTTCCAATAGCCTATGGCATGTTCATTTCCATAATGCCTTTGTCAGCAATATGAATAAATTCAGTGCTTTTTATCAATTATTTTACTTTAACTGGCTCCTTTGGAGTAGCATGTGGTAAGTCTTGGGGGGAGGGGGAAGAAGAGCAGTACAAATGGCACAAATAGTCTTTCCCTCAATCCCTCCTCCCCACTCATGGTTCCCCGTCCCCCACCATCGGCCTTTACATCTTGAGGAGGAGACGGTTCATGCTGTTTATACTGCCCCTCCCCACAACGATATTGGGCCCCGTCTTCATGTAAAATTAGCTTCCTGATGACAGAGTCCCATTAAAAGAGCAGCCAGTCGCGCTTGCGCAGGCTTCCCCGTTCATCACTATGAAGCTGACGGAGATTGTAGAGTATGGTGCTCAGCAATCTCCATAGAGATGAATGGGTCAGCCAGTGCATGCGCGACCAGCTGCTCTGGTCATCTCAAGAAGCTGACAAGAGGTGCGACAGGGGTACATCCAACCCCCGTTCTCGTGATCCCATCACTAAGACCCCCACCGATTAGCAAATTAGACTATTCTGTGGCCTAAGGCCTAACTTGCTTTGTGGGAAAACCCCTTTAAGTAATTATTCTGCCACAGTAGAATCTCCAGCACTAGGCCAGTGGTAAGAGGCGGCATACAGAGAACAATAGATTCTAATTACCTACATAGCAGATAAGAGGTTGTCGCTGTTAGAATTTGTACAGGACACAATTACTGATACATTGAGTAAAACATGTATTAGATGCACATCAGCAGGGGACCACATTATTTATTCTGTAATCACTAATACACAATGAGATAGTTCCAAACCTTAGATGAATTTCCTTTTTCCCCATTATCATTATTGGACCATTAATAATAATCAGACAGCGCTGCATGAAGTGAATGAATTAGAAGGGTGCACACTGTGGAAGTAATATTACAGCTAATAATGGCAACTCGGCCGTGATACTCAGGACTGCGGCTGATTACTGAATTCTAATGTTTGTTTGCTTTTTTTTTTTTTGCAATCGAATGAAATCTACCATCGAAACCCATCATGATAAACCAGGGGCAGTTACTCATAGATCCAGACACCGGGACTGTGATAATATTCCTACATGTGTTATCCAAGTCCTCTGTCCTTCTAAAGTCAATTTATAAAATTTTGCCAATAAATCACAAGGGTTCTGGGAGGGTGTTACCTAAGCCCTTCCGTACTGTTACACTGTCTCCTCCTTCCCCAGCTGCTCTCACAGCCCTTCCCCCGTCCCAATGCTCCTGCACAGTGTAATAGCCCATGAAGCAGCAGCGTGGATGTGATCTGATAATGCCCCACAGAGCACTTCAGACTCATTAGCATAATTTAAAAAAATTAGGAAGTTTTTTGTTTTTCTAGGATTTTTTATGGGCTGTTTGAAGATCGGGTAAATGGGGATCAGCTGCAAAACAAAGCACAGCTGTTGTGTTTGTCTGAAGGGTGGAATCTGGGACCACCATGGATACCACCCCAGTGCCCTGTATCACCCTTTCTGCCTTAAACAGAAAAGGGGTACCGGGTGTCAGACTGCAAAAAAGAGGGGATACACCGTTTCTGGACATTATGGGGGGAGATGTATCAAGCTTGTGTAACATATATCAATTGTGTGAAAGGGGTGTGGTCTGTGGAAAGGGGTGTGTTTTTACAATTAAACAGTCCATGCACCAAATTATTATTTTGGTGCTGCAAACAAAACCAACTAATACCAGTACAACTTGACAGCCTCATACTACTACAGATTTATCATCAGGCAGACATACATCTGGCACAGGGGAAGACGGGTCCCTGCTATGTCACTTGTACTTTCTAGCAGGTTTCCCTTCTGTAGGCTCTATATGGAATCTGAAGTTGTATTGAAACTGATGTATGTAGAACTCGCTGCTGTGATTCACTGCTCTACCTCCCTCTTCGATAGAGCTCCTCCATCCTGAGCTTTTGTCTCTCCTGCCAGCAAAAAGATCTGGTGTCACACTGCTTTCGGACCTTTTCTGGAACTGTTAATTGGTGCCGGGTGTGGGTATAGGACTGTATTGTGAGTATAGGTCATCAGTCCCGTGAAATGCAGCCCCCTAGCCCTGAATGTCGCTATAGGAAATCAATGTATAAAGCACTCAGCCACCTCAATGTCACTCGGTGTGGCCTTATCCTAATTAGACTCCAGCAAATAGATATCGGAATCCACAATCTATTTAGTTTTTATTAAAATTCCTTCTTAAGAACAAATGAAAACCCGGGCTTGTAGTCCTTCTTGACATTGTGTCAGGCTTGTTAGTCGATTCCATTGTGTGCAGTGAAAAATGACTAATGAGGAGAACAGTTGTAAAGCCAAGTGACAACTTATACCAGTGATAAAGCTGCCGACTGCTGAGACAGAAACTGATGGATATCCTAATCCTGGTCCGGCTGCCCCCCATTAGCCTACATGTTAATCACACCTGTCCCAAAATCCCAATCACAAGCAAAGCTATGAGAGCCTGGCGCTCCTCGGAGACGGGCGAGATGCTGGGCACAGCTGGAGCCTTGTGATCATCAATGGTTTCACTTACCGGAGCTGCTGGACTCCATGCTGTGCTACATTACACCACCTCCGTGTTACACACTCATCTATGTAAAGAGGTTCTTCAGTCAATAGCATTTTTCAAGGTTTACAATGGTAAAAAAAAACGATATATCTAATCGATCCCAAGCTTTCCCTAGCAGATACTCATTTTGAGAGTCTCATTTCCACTTATTTCTCTCTCTCAGATTTTTTCTGCGCACATTTTGGATTGTCATTTGAAAAATCCACCCGAAAATCTGCATCAAAATTTTTTTTGTTCTTTTGTATGCAGATTTGTTAATATTTTGGTGCTTTTTAATGCGGATTTACATGTGTGTCTTCCATGTACGTTTTTTTATTTACCCTTTTTATCACCAAATTTGATGCTGCTCCGTTCCTCTCTATGGCGCCAATGGAGATAGCTGAGCGCTGTACTCGGTAATCTTCATCAGCGCCATAGAGGTGAACAGAGCAAGCAGCGCATGCGCAAACAGCTGCTACCTTCATCTCTAGCGCAACAGGGGTACAATAAACCCCCATTCTCAAGAATCATGGGAGTCCAGTCACTGAGATCCTCACCGTTTAGCATGGTAGGCCCTATCCTCTGGATAGGAGCTAACTTGCTATGACTTTAAAAGCGATTTCCATATTGCTCCTGTTGAAGAAGCTACACAGAAACTTGGTATCATCATAGCAACCAGGTCTACGGATAACCGTTTTAGTGTCAGTATTGCTTCCAGAGTCAAAGCATCAGATAGAAAGATCAACTAGAAAAACTTTAGCTTAAAGGGGGTTTCCATTCACAAAAAGTTAGCTAACTTACTGATTAGTGAGGATTTCAGTGTTGGGATCCCCACAGGTCACGAGAACAGTGGTCTATTGTACCCCAGATGAACAGACCCAGTCATGACTGCACGACAGTGGGTGTCCCCTTTATTCACCATCAAAGAGGACAGCCCCCGCTAAACATAAAGGTATACCCTACCGATGTATGGCATTTTGTTTTGAGATATGGATACCCCTTAAGAATAAGTCATGTCTGCAGTGGCCATATAAGGTCAATAACCCCCATCCAAGATGACACCAAGGTGGCACGATGACCATCAAAAGCGCAGAAGACCTTAACACTACGAATAATACCACGAACAATGGTTTTTCTATACACCTGCTACATCGCCTTCCTCCTCTCTCAGGCTTCTCTCAGCTTTAATTGAAAAAGTATTCAAAGTTGAGACGATATAAACCAAATCTCTGGTCTGTTATCACAAGCGGAGAACAGATGGGATCCCCTTCATTGCACACTGCAAATTAATGGAAAACCCTGCGTCCCACGTTGCGGGGAGATCTGAAGCGGAGGTAGTTTATTCCTTTAGCTGTTAATAAAGGATACTTTAGCAGAGCTAAGCGAGCTTGTCAGTGTACCGAGTGCAGGGAGAAGACAATGCTAAATGAGATTCCAGAGAATTATGGACTAATTGCCTGTGAAATTAAGAGCACTTCAGTAACTTGCCAAAACAGAAAGTGCCGAGCAGCTAGCGTATGTCTTCCATCTAGTCCCACTAGGCTCGTCTACACCGCTGACATTCAGAAAGCTCGTGTTCTATACAAGAGCCGCATTAGTACATTGGCGCATCAATGCAGGTCTCATATTGCAGCATATGAGCCCGGGCACATTACTGCAGACAATGTGATAGCTCAGCGTCTGCCAAGCCCAAAACAAAAGGGGGTCTGTTGTTTGGACGTCTCCACGAGCCGCTCTTAATCCCCCTGTTTTGGTTTATTTTTGGAAACAAAAGCTGATCGCTATACTTGGCATCAAGCATCGATGGAAGAAATAATTACTGAGTATTAAAATCAGAGGATATGATGGAAATATGGACATTGGCCTTTTCTGCAACATTTCCATAACAAGCGAGTTTCATCCTAATTAGCAAATTTCTATAATTATTCAACCTACTATGAGTAAACTGGGGATGGGTTCACCCCTTACATCTCCAACAAACCGAAACGGGCAGCAAACTTTACCCTGGTTGTGTCCAGTTTTGCACATTGTGGTGAGCATGAGGCAGAATACTGTCTTAAATTTAGACATGGAGACAAAACAGGTAAAGGTATGGGGTTTGTGTATGTATGTACATATACACACACATATTGAAGAATAATGAAACTAATGCCGCAAAGAATACCATAATGGAAACACAACCATTCATCATATCCCTCCTCATCTGATTGCCCAGACTCTCTATTCTCTCTCTCTCTCTCTCAATTTGCTACCAATCCCATGATGCCTCAGCACAGACAGGTAGGATCTGCATCTATTTCACAGTTTTTGCAGCTTTGCAAGAATTTGGTAGCCTGAAAAGAACATCAGAAAGCAAGGATAAGAGCCAAAGTAAGTTAATGATGCAAAAAAAAAAAAAAAGCAGCAGCATTGCAAAGGTTGGTGGAAAAAATGTAAAGTACCGCAGTCTTTATTCATCCAGTATTGTAGCAAAGTTTCGACAGAAAGTCTTTATCAAGCTTGATAAAGATGCTATGTCAAAACTTTGCTGCCATGCTGTGTGAATAGAGACTACTTCACATTTTTTCACCATCCTTTGGAGCGCTGCTGCTTTTCTTTTTGCATCATTAAGACCTGGACCCGTTGACCCTGGATCAACAAGGTTACATGCACCCATAATATGAGCAATTGGACTAGATTTTCTCTATACTAGTGCTGCTTATTCATCAAATGTGTTGAAAAGTAAGATAACGTTCCTTGCTAGGGTATCTGCATGTGTAGTATCATGGCTGAAAAACTGACCCCAGCAGTAATTCCACAGCCATTACAGAGAATCAGAATCCAGCCCAAAAATGTTGCGGAAGGAAGGTTGAGCTCAACCTTTGTGTTTCATTAATCCCATAAACTACACTTCTACTGTGTAATGCTGCACAGCAATTCTGCAGGTAATACGCCACTTATAGAGATCGCTTAGCATGCCAGTGATTTTTTTTTGGTGCCCTATGGTAGCTCAATAAGGATACATTTACATATCATTTTTTGAAAATATTAATACCGTAGGCCAGGAAACCTCCCCACATTCATGCGAAATGTGTCCATAGACACGTAATGTCAGATGGAGACCAGTCTTTTCAGTGTACATCACATAAAGAATGAACACAGGATGAAGAGTAGCAGAACTTCCATTTGTTACTGCTCACTGCTATGAAAAGTATTTGTTTAGTGGAGGCCATTGTAGCATGTAGGAGATGGATGCCACTATAAAGAATCTATTCCCAGCCTACACGAAACATAAACCTTGGGCTTCCCTTCATATATGTGGAGACACCTTGAACATCGCCATCAGCAAATCACTGCCAGCTGACTATGCTCACTCCTTTCAGGGGGGAAAGAGCAACATATGACACATATATACAGTGTAATATCTTGTAGCCTTCCTTTTAAGAGAACCTACCACCACATATGTACCTATAAAAGGTAGATCGGGTGGTAGGTGGATCTATCGGATGTGAGGATAGCCCTTTTAAGGGCTAATCTTAATGTCCCCTGTAACTTTTGCTAATTATTATCACTGTAATAAAAGGGCAGAGGAGGATTTTTGATAGGAGGAACAAAGAGGCTGCTGGGGCGTGGAGCAGCCGCGCCGTGTAGCCTCAGCTCCAGCTACTCCACGTCCCAGTAGCCTCTTAAGAAAATTTACATATTTCAGTAATAAAAGTTAGTAAAAGATACAGGGGACATGAGGATTAGCCCTTAAAAGGGCTATCCTCACCTCCTATAGATGTACCTCCCACCCAATCTACCTTTGTAGGTAGATATGTGGTGGTAGATTCCCTTTAACACTTTCACAACTGCCATACGGCTATATACGTCCTATTTGCACATGGCCCGTGCAGAAAGGAGTTTTATAAACGTCATGATAGTGTCGAACTTCAAACACCTATATCTCCTGAACCCTGCCACCTAGAAACATAAATTCTGGATCATTAAACAGGATACACTGTGGTTCTGTGAAGCATCCATACACAACGTATCAAAGATATCCACACTTAAAGTTGTACTAAAACATTTTGGACTAGAAGACATATTCCACTGTATAAGAACACAATGTAGGCATATAGTGGGATACAATACTGCCCTCCATTGTAAACATACGTTTTGAATCCTCACAGTGCATCCTTGCAATAGAGGGCAAAAACGCATTGTGAATGTAGCCGAAATGAGCCAGCTGTTTTGCAGCTGTAGCCATTCCTAGATTAAAAGAGAACCCATCATGCAAAATAACTAAAATAAATATATTTTCACAAACTGCCATTAGAGAGCATTGCCTCTATCCCTTCATTGTCCCTCTACATGCCTGTAAACCTAAGCAATGAGGTCCTAAAGCTGTATGCAAATGACCTGTGAAATGTCCAATGAAGCATTAACATATTCAAGCTGTCCACTCTATTCATGAGTGGGAGGCACAGCCACACCCCCAGTGCTTGACTGACAGCCTGTATAATGATGTGAGGCTCCATAATGATGTGCTTCCCTGGTGCTGGCGGCCCCTGCAGTCTGTGTGTGTATAGGAGAGATACAACAGCTCCAGGCAGCCATGTTATAGCAGAACATGTCAGGTAGTTGTGTAGCTGATGTCTGATGTCACATATGTATGGGAGGATGCAGCATGTCAGCAGATGCAGCACACACTAGCCATGCTTTACTATACATTACACACAGACATGAGCAGGGGGAGGAGAGAGGAGGGGTAACAGGGGTGACATCACTGCCTCTCACCATGTGACCAGCCTCATTTACATAATAAAGAAACGATGATTTTATAATGATTAATGTATGAAATAACTAGATAAAGGCTGGGATGGGATCCTTGTGAGCTGCTCCAACAGGTAGTAGTGACAGGACAAGTGACACAGACCTGATGACAGGTGTCCTTTAACCGGTTCGCGACCGCCCGCCGTGTATTCACGGCGGCGGTCGCGTCGCGCTGCATGGAGAGGGCTCACGGGCTGAGCCCTCTCCATAGCCGGTAAGTCTTTGCTGCATATTGCAGCAAAGGCTTACCGGTAACATCCGCGATCGGTGCTAGCACCGATCGCGGGTGTTTTTACAGCGTGGGCTGCCGGCAAAGCTGCCGGCAGCCTCAAACAGATAGCGGCGCATGGGCGCCGCCATCTTACCTGGGATCGCCGCTCCCCGTGACGTCATCGGGGGGCGGCGATCCGTCTCCATGGTAGCCTCGGGTCCTCCGAAGACCCGAGGCTATTTCGTTTTAACCCCTTCATTACAATGTGCTGATAGCACATTGTAATGAATGAGTTGGAAAATCCCCATATACTGCCATACTGTAGTATGGCAGTATATGATAGGATCGATCAGACAACCTAGGGTTAAAGTACCCTAGGGAGTCTGAAAAACAGTTTAAATAAAAATAAAAAAAAGTTTAAAAAAAAAAAATTATAATAAAAAAACCTAAAATTTCAAATCACCCCCCTTTCCCTAGAACTGACATAAATATAAATAAACAGTAAAAATCATAAACACATCAGGTATTGACGCGTCCGAAAATGCCTGATCTATCAAAATATGATAACAGTTTTTCAATGCGTTTAACCCCGTAACGGAAAATAGCACCCAAAGTCGAAAATGGCACTTTTTTGCCATTTTGAAAAATCTAAAAAAAATCTATAAAAAGTGATCAAAAGGTCGTACAGTCCTAAAAATGATATCATTGAAAATATTATCAATTTTCGCAAAAAATGACACCACCCACAGCTCTGTACACCAAAGTATAAAAAAGTTATTAGCGCCAGAAGTTGGCAAAATAAAAAAAATTATTTTTGTACAGGAGGTTTTAATTTTTGTAAATGTATGAAAACATTATAAAACCTATACAAATTTGGTATCCCCTTAATCGTACCGACCCAAAGAATAAAGTAGACATGTCATTTAGGGCGCTCAGTGAAAGACGTAATATCCAAGCCCACAAGAAAATGGCGCAAATGCGTTTTTTCACCATTTTCATTGCATTTGGAATTTTTTTCCTGCTTCCGAGTACATGGCATGGAATATTTAATACCATCATTATGAAGTGCAATTTGTTACGCAGAAAACAAGCCGTCACACAGCTCTTTACGTGTAAAAATAAAAAAGTTATAGATTTTTGAAGGTGGGGAGTGAAAAATGGACATGAAAAAACAGGAAAGGGCCCGGTCCTTAACCGGTTAAGCTACTTTTTGTATTTCATAAATGAATACTGCAAGTGGTAATAGCAAATTTTGTAATATACTTAGTTAAATGAAAGATTTACTCACATAGCTTTTATTTCTTCTCTGGGGATCTGTTAATATTATTTACTGATTTTGATAAAAATTAGCTTTTAAAATTGCAAATGGAAATAGCCGGTGACGCAGCTTCTTTGTGTCTTTTTTCTGCTCTTTCTACTGTAGTGAGCAGTGTATGTGAAAGCCTTCTGAGGTCCCTCCTTTTCAGACAGATAAGGCGGCTAGTGATTAACTAGCATAAAAAATGTCCTATTATCATCTGCAGTTTTCATTTATGAAAATTATTCACAAGTTTATTTACCGTATATACTCGTGTGTAAGCCGAGTTTTTCTGCACAAAAAATGTGCTGAAAAACATCCCCTCGGCTTATACACGAGTCAATACTTGTAAAAAAAATAATTAAAATGGACTAAAAAAAAAAAAAAATAAACTTATTTACTCACCCTCCGGTGGCCCCGATGCGCAGCGCTGCTGCCCCGATGTCATCGTGGCTCCTCTTCTGGCTTCCCGGCTCCTCTCCTTGCTTCCGCGCCGTCTTCTGTCTTCTTTAACATCGTGCTAGGCGCCGCCATTGTTCTTCTCCCTTGCGGCGCGTCATACTAGGCGCTGCACGGGAGAGAACAGTTGCGGCGCCCAACGCGATGTTAAAGAAGACAGAAGACGACGCGGAAGCAAGAAGAGGAGCCGGGAAGCCAGAAGAGGAGCCACGATGACATCGGGGAAGCAGCGCTGCGCATCGGGGTCACCGGAGGGTGAGTAAATAAGTTTTTTTTTTTTTTTTATTCTGGGCTGACTGTATACTACTGGGGGCATGCTGTATACTACTGGGGGCAGGCTGGGGTGGCTGTATACTACTGGGGGCAGGCTGTATACTACTGGGGGCAAGCTGTATATTATAGGGGGCTGGCTGGCTATATACTTGGCTGGGTCTGTGACCAATGCATTTCCCACCCTCGGCTTATACTCGAGTCAATAGGTTTTCCCAGTTTTTGGTGGTAAAATTAGGGGTCTCGGCTTATACTCGGGTCGGCTTATACTCGAGTATATACTGTACCTTTTAATTGCTCAAAGCAAGAAAATCCAAATCTGTAAAAATCTGTGCTTTTGAAATTCTGAAAAATACAGAACCTATACATAGAGAACATATAAGACAACAATAATCATATAAGGAGAAATAATTACCTTCAGGCGACTGGTCATGTCCTGGCAGCAGTTGCTCATCGCCTGAACATCTTCATTGATACTTTCCAGATCCTAAAAAAATAAATAAAATACATTTTTTACGCAAAGTTTCAAAACTATTTACTCTAGTCTAAAAGATTCCTAATTGTATGTGGTAACCAGGAAGCCATCTCAAACATGGCTCAAGGTCCCTTTAACACTGTGTGCTATGACAATGGAAATGAACAGAAACTTACACATATTTAAGTCTATAAAACCACTGACTCACATTACACATCACCAACCTCTTTAATGGTTTTAAATACAGCCACAAAATCTTCATTTATGGACAAGCTCCGTCGCTCTATGTCACCCCGTAGGTTTCTTCGGCTTCTTAAACTGTTTTCGGTAAAGAAAGTTGAGAGAGCTTTAAGGGCTTCCAACATTTCCTATTAGAAAAGAAAAAAAAAAAAGTTAAACTTAAATAGTCATAAAATTATGATCTGGGAACTTTTAAGACATATATGTAAGTATGGCAGTGGATCTTAAAAGATGAAGCCAATTTTTTTAATCTGGTTTGAGTCTGGAAGAACACCGGCACATTGGTGAGCTGCGTTACCGTCACCTAAGCTTGGCGATTATGCAAAACCGTTTATTATTTGGCACAAAAATATCCACCGCCGGCTTTTTTTATGCTTTTAAAAAACGGCCCCATTAACTTTAATAGGAAATACGGCTATGCTATGCATCCGGTCATCGTACTTCTCACCGCACCATTAACTGGCCGTCAGACCTACATACAACAGTGGTGTTTACCGCCTACCACCACTGTTCTGTGGTGGGTTACCCAGGAGACCAGATCATTTTGGTGCCAGCCCACTGTATTTTTTTGCTGATACGGCTCGTTTATGGTGACATATAGATTACATGCGGCCCGTTTGTGTGCACAGCAAACAAAATGTATACGGTCATGTGCGTGTGGCCTAATACTGATAACCTATCCCAGGAATAGGTTATCAATATCACTTTAGTGGGCATTAGGGATTTCTACTCTAGTCCCAACTATTCCCAAGCAGTCATAGCCAATATATATGGGCAGATGGGCATCCATCTCATAGTAGAGAGCCTAACTAGGATTGATTCTAACTAGTTTCAGCACCCAATATGCCATTTGATTTGATGAAATAGGAACCAAACATACCTTGAGACTGCTGTAGCGACACTGATGCAGAAACATATCTTGTTTAATCCCTGTGCTGAGTGGTGTTGCTGATAAAACAATTATAAAAGTATGATAATGAAGGTGTCTCACTACTTGCCTGACTCAGCGCTTTTCCTCTCGCATTAGTTATGCACTGCACCGGAGAATGATGTAATCATTATGTTATCCCTGAGAGGCAGAAGTAATCAATCACTGCACCATCCCCCAGCTGCTGTGTATGAGTGATCCAGCTCAGGTTGATTAGTTCTGTCTGAACAGTTCAGGAAGCTCCCTGTGTAATGTGTTTATGTAGGCATCGAGGTTTCCCAAGGTAATGAATTATATAATTATTTTTTCAGCAAAACCACTCAACTCATGGATTAAACAAGATATGTTTCTGCATCAGTGTAGCTACAGCATTCTCAAGCTATATTTGGTTCATAATGCATCAAATGGTACATTTTCTTTAAACTCTGTACTGTCAGACGGATGGTCCAGGACTGAAGCAGACAGTCTTGCACTGCCAAAATGACAGCAGAAATCCAAAATTAATGGCAATGTTTGTGCAGGAACAGTGGGGCCTAGAGAGTAAATTTCAACTTCATGTCATTTGTGACATTCATAGTGTGGAGAAATAATGTGCCACTAATGTCTGATACAGCGGTGTACGTGCAGGAGTCCACCATATAGAGCACACCAAACATTTTTCTTAACTTCCCCCTTGCTCCTTTTTGGGTTATGCTATGCTTCTATTTTTGTGAAACAGAAAAAGACTTGCACATAGTGCCCAGAAAAATGAAAAATGTAAGAATAATTCAATGACTCAGAAGAAAGGTCCACTTTTCTAGGACATTTCCATTTTTGGGAGCCTCCTGGACTTTCTGATCTACTCCTATACACTACAATGAAAGTAGCTGGGGTCACCTCTCCATCTCATCCACATGTGGGGATAAGGAGACCATAATTCACCTGATGTTTGGGGATCCCAGAGATGGGCTTACATTGCACCCCTGGTACTTACCTGCCCCCACCTCACGCTTCCCTCTACATACAATCTACACATGAGCAGAGATTGACAGGTGGGTGCACATAATGTCCCTATAGGACGCATTTTGTCCCTGTACCACAAGAAATGGTAGATAAATGTAACCATATATGTACCATACACAAATTATACTCTGTATTAGTGCTATTCACACTATACACCACTTATAGAGGAGAATTAGGGCAAGACTCTCCTCCCTCCAGTATTGTTGTGGTCACCTCAGCACCAGGGGAACTACAAGTCCCAGGTGACAGGTGACAGAGGCCTGACATGTCATGTGTAAATACTGAGCCTCACTCACCTTGTCACTATCCAGCCGGGTCTCCAGGATTTTGTTGAGTTTCCTAGACAAGGGGTTTGAGCTCTGAGTGGACGCAGACAGTGAGGCAGTGCCGCCATTCCCCTCCACCTCAGCCATGGCCCCCGAACAGTGCGGCAAACTGGTTCTCTACTATGGACAGCAGCTGGAACGCACGTGGAACGCAGAACCAGCAAGGATTTCCGGGTTGTGAACAACAGCGACACGTCACCAAGCAGAGCGTCAGCCGGGGGAGGATCTACTGCGCATGCTCAGACTTACATCTCATCTGTTGTAAAGTTTGAATTATATCAAAACGCTAAAACGTTAATAAAACTAACAAAAGAATATACAGAGGGATTTTTTTGGGATAACATTCTGACAGCTTACACCAATGTAAACAAGGACTAGTTATTTCCATAGTTGTACTATGGTTATATTACACTTCCAATAGAGAAGATGTATGGAAAGTAACACAATCCTTGTTTCCAGTTGAGACCATTATAAGGAAAGCTTTAATTATTAAAGGGCAGGATTTAAGGACTTCTTTTATCATAACTCTATACGCAGAGATTGTGGCAATATACATCTATAAAAATTATGCTAATTAGCCTGAGTCGCTCTGGCTACGTCACCAGAGCGCCTCATATTTTAATTAATTCACTCCCCCAGTTCCAATACAAGTCCCACCCGGTTCTGCACCACACCTGCGCTGTACAATGTGGACAAGCGAGTCTGGTATCGGAACGGGAGAGGGAACAAATCAAAAGACGAGTTGTCCTGAGGTGCTCCGGTGTCGGAGCACATCATACTTATTAGCATATTTTTTATAACTCTCGCAGGAGTCGATATCTCTATAGCAATAGCTCACATAGCCCCGCTTATGAAATTGGGTTAAAAGTGGTGTAGAGTGGGGAACTGGCTGGCCTAAGACTCCCTATTATATATTTAATCGGGAGCCATTCAGGAGCTGGCTCTTCTTAGTGAGAGGAGCCTAATGAGCCAGCTCACTAAGAAGAACCGGACTTCTCATCGCTATCTGGAACTTCCAGCCAGGGGGAGTATAACATAACTTATAAGTTAAGATGTGACAAGCTCTGTGTAGCGCTGCGGAATCTCTGGGCCATTACACCACCAATAACCCAAAATATTACAACTTTATAGCCAAAGAAAGGACACAAGTTGCAGCAGACAACATTTATGCCCTGGTTATCCCATCCCTATGCCACCCAATTCCCACATGTTATAATATGATGCCACAATTTCTGTAGCTCCCCAGTCTGGGCTTCAAACCCCAGACCCTCTGCATTAGAAATAGCAGCCTCTACCAACTGAGCTGTGCCCAGTGAGTATTTAGCTGGGGATTTTTGGTGACTAAGAACTGTTATCTGCTACTGTTACACTGATCTTCTCAGAGATTATTATTGTAATTATTGAGACAATTATTATTATAAAGTTTATTATTTTTATTATTATGGAGACGATTATTAATAATAGTAAAAATAATGATAATCATCTCAAAAATAATAATAATTGTCTCAATAATTACAATAATAATCTCTGAGAAGATCCTTCTCTATATACCAAGGCATTAAATCTGTGTCACAGTGTAACAGTAGCAGTTACCAACTCTTAGTTACCAAAAATCTTCAGCTAGGTAATTGAGATCATAGCTCAGTGGATAGAGGCACTGTCATTTTGGCACATGGACTCTGCGGGTTCAAGGTTCAAATCCCAATCAGGTTAAAAAACAATTATTATTGAGAAGATGATTTTTATTATTATAATATGGTTAAAATTTGGTGCGTGACCAGGGAGTGATTGGAGGTGTGGCATAGAGGGATCGCCGCCATTTTGTCCATCTTTCCCTTTCACAAATGTTGGGAGGTATGACCGAAATGCATTGTCCGACGATAATGCACCGTGCAGCAATTCACTAAGATCGTGCGCCCGATATCCTGCATGTGTCGCTTCCCCGATCCGACAGAGTTCACCATCATTTTAGTGGTGCATCTAAGTGCTTGGGCTTGCAAAATAATTTGAAAGTTAAATCCCGCGCTCAGTCCGAATCAGTCGGATCGTCCACACCCCCTAATTTGTATCGCATGGAAGTCAGCGCAGCTGTGGCAAAAAACTATTGCGTGCAACACAATCCCAGCTCAGACACTTCTCAAATACCTGTCCAAGCCGTGCAATCCCCAAAAAAGGTGCAAATTTAGACAAAAGTGACCAGCACGACCCTTAGTAAATGAGCCCCATAATGTTGAAATAGCCAGCAAGTCAGACATGGTCTAAATATGTGCGACCTGGTGGAAATCGTGTCTGCATCTACTAAGAATCCAGACTTTTCTCTCCTATATGTCTTCTGTGTCCAGAGAATGCAGATTGAGTTGCGCTCCAGGATTTACCTCTTGCCTCCTATCCTTAGATTTTCACTTAAAAATATACAGTTCTTGAAGAGATAGGTTACTTCTAGCCGAAAAATAAGAAAGATAATAGGCTGTGGTAGACAGAAGGGTGGAAAATGAGAGGCTTGATTTATACACAGTATAAAATAGTCCTGGAAGTCCAACTCTTACCATAGATTGTAACAAATGATCAGCTCTGTGTTATTCTGGGTGCGTGTAATGACATGAAACAGACGTTTTTAACTGCAGAACCAAGCCACCAAATTGTGCAGCTAATGTCCATATTTATAGTCACGCTGCATTCTGTAATGGAAAAACAGAAGTGGCTCTCACTCTGTAATACAGCATGGATTTCCATCATTTACTGACACTATTACTGTTACTGGGCGGGTAACAGGGTAGCACTCACTTTTTCTCTGGTTACTTAGAGTAATTGGTAATATAATGAGGGCTCCATTTGTACTCCCACAGAACATTATATGCACAATTTGCTAAATACATCTCATTACTGGGAACATTCGCCTAGAATTCAATAAATGATTCTCAATGCTTAAAGGAGATGCCTTAAAAATTGTATGTAAAAGCGTAGTTAGCGAGTCCTAAAAAATATGGATAGTTACTGTAAAGTAAAAATGTGCACTGGGGGTGGGGCCATGTCTGTAAGTGCAACAGTCTTCTTTTGTGTGGGTGGATTTAAAGGAAACCTACCATTTGATTGTATGTATTATGAAGCAAACATACCTTTAGAATACTGTAGCTACACTGAAGTTACCTTGTAAGGCAGCTCCCTTGACATCAAGCATGACCTTCAAGAGGCCTTATGACATGATGCGGGATTAAAACCAAACCAGTATATCAGAAGGAACAGACTCCCAACTGTAGACTGCACGAGTTTGGAATGACCGCTAGTTTAGAATGACCTCCTGCTTGTCCCCGACCACGAGTATGCTTGGCGATTCTTTCATAGTTTCATAGTTTATAAGGTTGAAAAAAGACACTTGTACATCAAGTCCATCTACGTCCGCGGACAAAGTTGTGGAACGACCAGGTGGTACCACGCCGCAGCAAGTCCAACCGACTTTGCAGCGGGATCTGGTGAAAACTGGGTACCACTTAGATTCTGGTCCCAGGTGTCGGCTTACGTCATTGTCCGCGGTGGTCCATAGGGTCCACTATCTCCGATCCTGATACCTACAAGAGGCCTTATGCTTGATGCGGGATTAAAACCAAACCAGTATATCTATTCCAGAAGAAACAGACTCCCAACTGTAGACAGCACTGTTTCCACCTGATTGGGTCTTCTCAGTACAGTGTATGGGAACTTGGATCATGACTAAGGCGTAACAACCGAAACGCGTTGATCGTTTCTTTACTGTATTTGTTCCCAAATTTGCCGATGCACGAATAAAGGAGATTTTTAGACCATTTGGAGACTTGCGCTGGAATCCATTTTTGTTGCTTCAATCGTAGGGAACTGGTTTGTCTGCAGAAACATATTTTGTTTTATGGTGGTTTTGCTGAAAAAAACAATTATAAAATTTTGATAATGAGGCTCTGTGGCTCCTCATCGGAATTCCCTTTACTGTATGTGGTGTTACCCGCAAGCAAGTGATTAATCCTTAATAGAATTGTTAAATGACAACATTTACACTAAAGTTAATGGCTGTACAGATCCCAGCTTTTCATTACCTTTTTATTATTCATTTTTCTATTGGTCCCTTTATGGTTATTTTTATTTACCCTCAATAATTTGATTCCATTTATTTCCAGTTATAAGCTTATATCCTTACTGGCTAATAGTTTTACCTTTCTTTCGTATAACGTGATTTCTTAGGTTGCTTGACTAGAGCTTTGTTGGCTATTGATGTGTCTTATAATAAAACTTACATTATGTTTATAAAAATGGCAATCTTAAAAATCGTTACTCAACAATGGAAAATATTTCAAAGATGCGTTGGATAAGAAGAGATGTTTTTCTTGCTGTAAATGACCCATTTTGTGTTATAACATAGAAAGCAGCTCCGTGCTGTGATTTTTGCCTAAGGGCTTCTGAAGTGCGATGTAGTCTTGATGGTGTTTCTTCCGTTCATTAACAAAAGTATCTGGGTCCTTGTACTTGAATGTGTCTCCTCCTGTCACATAGGCCGTGTTGTCAGGAAACGGCTCAGCTTCTGACATACGGCATAATAATGAATGACACATAAATTATATACTCATCTGTTTTGAGTGTGATGTTCTTCTGCAGGAGAGGTCAGAAGATGCCTATTACAGAGATATTTTTTGAGATGACACTCAAATATTGTTATTATACTATTACATTTTCTGATATTCTTGTTTATTTAAATCTGGAGACACATTGATAATAGAGGTTTTCAGAGATGAGGAATAGGCCATTAATATCAGGATGGTCGGGGCTGATAACTAACGACACCGATCAACAAATCAGCTGTTGAAAATGGCCTTAAAGGAAACCTACCATGAGAAATCTACTATGAGAAGTAGATCTGATGGAAGATTCCTCCTGCTGCCTCTGTCCTAATCTGTAACCTAACCTAACTTGTTACAAACTTTATTTTAGTAATATGTAAATTAATTGCAGAGGCTACTGGGGCGTGGATTAGCCTTAGCTCCTACTTCCTGGCCAGGCTGGTACACGCCCCAGTAGCCGCTGCAGTTAATTTACATATTACTAAAAGAAAGATTATTAAATGACAGATTAGGGCAGAGTTTGGCAGGAGGAATCTACCATCAGATCTACTTCTGATAGTAGATCTCACTCTTCTAATCTGCATGGTGAATACTTAGTAACATCAGTGAAGAGTATTTAAATGAAAGAGGAAGACTTGCAATATCCTGCATCTACTGTATATTGCTTTGTAATAGATTTTAAGAACAATGGATCCACATAAGAACAAGAGAGACTTCAGCACTCCCATAAGATCCATCAGTCCATCAAACAGCTGATAGACCGGCAGGCCAAGAATCAATCTCCCAGTGAACAAATATTGATAACCTATTTATAGAGCGGGCCAACAATATCTTGATCTTGGAGAACCTGTTTAAACTCATGTTCAAACACAGAAGAAAATGTGAGTGACAGAGATAACCTAAATCAAAAGCTAAGGCTAAGAGGCCGGAGCCTCTTCATGTGTATGGCTGCGCCCGGAGGCTCGGCAGGTCTATCACATGCAGATTCACAAGCACTGGCGTATGATAAATACCCCCCATTGGGTTTGCTGCATATTGCAGCAAACACCCACTGTAACAGCCACGATCGATGCTAGCACAAATCAAAGGTGTTAACCCTTTTTTTGCAAAGCTGCTGACGCCAGTACAAAGACAGCAGCGTGTTAGTTGGTGAAATCTTTTACTTTTGCTTCCTGTCATATCATCGGGGAGCAACGATCTGCCGCCATTACAGCCTTGGGTCTGTATAAGAATGGAGACTCTTGTTTCTGGAGGTCTGTTACAATGTGCGATTTACACACAGTGAAATCTGTAAAAACCAAACCCACAAGAAAATGGCCCAAATGCATTTATTTACCTATTTCACCATTTGGAATATTTACCTTGCTTCCCAGTACAATGCATGGAATATTAAATACCATCACGAAGAAGTACAATTTGTTACACAGAAAATAAGCTGTCATGTCCTTAAAGGGGTTGTTGTGTAAGGAAAAGTTATCAATTCCATTGTCATTTTCAAGATCTCTGCATGCTGTCTCTCTACAGAAAGCTTCTATGTTTACTTCCAGTGGATAGAAATCTCACACAGGTGCTCGGGCTGTTATAACAAACAGCTCTAATTACTCTCAACAATAAAAATAACGGCTCTGCCCCTGTGTGACATCACATGACCATGGTCAGATTTCTGTCCACTGGAAATAAACATGGAAGCTTTCTATAGAATTACAGCAAGCAGAGATATAGAAAGCTGTTAGGAGTTGATACAGAAAGTATATTGGAAAATTATATAACTTTTCCTTGCACAAACAATATCAATTATTTGCTGAAAGTGGACAAAACCTTTAGGGAGTCAGATATGCAATATAATATTCGATTGTATTATTAATGCCAGCTTTAACATACAGAACATATCTATGTAAACTAAACCTGTACCAAAGCAGAGAGAAATCAAGCCACAAGACTCAAGGTGATGGACTGTAAATAAAATTAAAACAACCTGCTTTGGCTAAGACAAGAATCCCAATGTACAAATTTTTATGTTGGAATATTATATGTATGTTTATGAAAAAATAAATAAAAACAAGTTTAAAAAAAAAAAACATCTCATATACCTCAATTAACAAGATGTCTGAGATAAATCTTAAAGGAAATTTACCATTTGTTTTTATGCATGTTAAAACAAACATACCTTGAGAATGCTGTAGCTACACTGATGAGAGATCGGTCCTGTCAGACTAATCTGATTGGTTTCTACGAGGAGGTAAGTTCAAGACTGGATCTGGGGGACGCTGTGGATGTTGTATATCTGGACTTTTCAAAGGCATTTGACACCGTGCCACATAAAAGGTTGGTATATAAAATGAGACTGCTGGGAATAGGAGAAAATCTGTGTATTTGGGTAAGTAATTGGCTTAGTGATAGAAAACAGAGGGTGGTCATTAATGGCACATTCTCAGATTGGGTTGATGTTACCAGTGGAGTGCCACAGGGGTCAGTATTGGGGCCACTTCTTTTTAATATTTTTATTAATGACCTTGTAGTGGGTTTACACAGTCAAGTTTCAATATTTGCAGATGATACTAAGCTGTGTAAAGTAATAAATACTGAGGTCGATAGTTTAGCATTACAGAGGGATTTGTGGAAGCTTGAGGGATGGGCAGAGAAATGGTTGATGAGGTTTAATGTAGATAAATGTAAAGTTATGCACTTGGGCCATGGAAACAAAAAGTATAATTATGTTCTAAACGGTCAATTACTTAGTAAAACTGAAGCTGAAAAGGACTTGGGCGTATTGGTGGATGGTAAACTTAATTTTAGTGACCAGAGCCAGGCGGCTGCTGCTAAAGCAAATAAAATAATGGGATGTATCAAGAGAGGAATAGATTCTCATGATAAAGACATAGTTCTGCCCTTATACAAATCCCTGGTCAGACCACACATGGAATATTGTGTACAGTTTTGGGCACCAGTATATAAAAAGGATATAGTAGAGCTGGAACGGGTGCAGAGGAGAGCAACCAGGATTATTAGGGGAATGGGGGGACTAGAATACAATGACAGATTACAAAATTTGGGATTATTCAGTTTAGAAAAAAGACGACTTCCTCTACGCACTAATTATCGAACACTTACTGATATCCATCAGAAACCACCCAGAGATCCACGGTATACAGATAAAGAACACCTCCTACAAATGCTCAGCATTCGCTGACGATGTGCTAATTTATCTCACGGACCCGGATAAATCACTCCCACACTTAATGGAAGTATTACAAACCTTTGGCTACTTCAGCAATCACAAAATTAACATGACCAAAAGCACAGCAATAGGGTTTGGATTACATGACACCATTACGAACTCACTGCAAAAGAAATACCCGTTCACATGGAAAAAGGAATCCATCCCCTACCTGGGTGTCCATATCGCCTCGGGTGTAGATACCATATATACACACAACTACAAAGATTTTCTTACCTCTCTCCAAAACAATCTCACAAAATGGGGAAATAAAAGGATTTCCTGGATAGGAAGAATAAACTGCATAAAGATGACGGTCCTTCCAAAACTTCTCTACCTATTCCAAACAATTCCTATTGCCCTTCCTAAATTGTTCTTCAACAAACTGACAACTCTGATTAACCGATTTATCTGGTCCTCCTCTTCTCCCAGACTAGCCAAATCCATATTGGTCCGTAGAAAATTGCAAGGAGGTCTGGGCCTTCCAGATGTCAAGGGTTACTTCTACGCAGTTAACCTTTCCAGAATACTAGATTGGTTTCACCAAGATTCCAAACTATGGGTTAAGATTGAAAACCAACTTTCTCCTTTCCCTCTGGCGGGAATACCCTGGTCTTCACACTCACTCCTCACACCGCACCACTTAAACAATCTCCCCATCACAGCAGCTCAGACCATGAAGACAATAAATAGACCCCCAGATACGGTCAAACTGACAGAACCCTATGGCCCCCTCACCCCAATCACAGACAACCCAGACTTCCCACCAGGTCTGGCTCCGGACTTTCTACAACCGCTTAGAACACAAAGCAAACCCCTCAGGTTTAAATCATTCCTAAACTCTGATGCAGTAATCCCATTAGAGAATCTCATGCAAAACACACCATCTCCACCCAAAACCAAATGGGAATATATGCAGCTCACAAACTTCTACAAAAGATATAAAAACAAGCTTAACCTGCACAGGGACTTAACACCCTTTGAAGAGCTCTGCCTCTCACCCTCCCCAATACCGCACTCGATATCGGCAATATACAACTTGCTACTGGACAACTGGTCAATCCCTCATATCCCATACATAAACTCATGGGAAAAGGAACTAAACATCTCACACACTAGTGACGACTGGTCCAGAGCTCTCCACCGCACACATAAACTATCACTTGCGGTTAAATCCCAAGAGACAAATTTCAAAATCATTTCTAGATGGTACTGGGTCCCGACCAAACTCCACAAAATTTACCGTTCCTGCTCTAACAAATGCTGGAGATGTAATCAGATGGAAGGCACAATGACTCATATCTGGTGGCAATGCCCCCTGATCCAAACCTTCTGGAATCAAGTATGTAAGATATCCTCAGATATCCTGGATTATAAAATCTCAAACGATCCATCAGTACTACTACTCTCCATCTTTCCCACTCAATTAGACAACAAAAAAGCCAAGCTCTTGAGTTTTCTGCTGACAGCAGCTCGCACACTGATACCACGTCTCTGGAAATCCTCCAGAGTACCAACCATCACAGAATGGTTCCATGAAATCCTACTGCTCCAGAAAATGGAGGAACTCACAGCAGAAAACCACAAGTCACATGATAAACACTCAAAAATCTGGTCCAAATGGAGAACTTTTCAGAATTCCACATCATTCACAGCATCCCCTGACTAACCAACAAAATCTGTTACACAGACTAACCAGACCATCATCACTAATAAGACCTGGAATCCCCCCCTACTCCTCCCCAACCATATCCCCTCGCTCCCCCTCACCAACACCCCATCTCTTACCTACCTCACTTACCCCACTTAACCTCCTGTTAAATAATAATTTACTAAACTACTGTTTGTTGACTATACAGCAATACTAGAATAATTTCCTATATGCATAATCTGCTGTAATTCTGTACCAAACTGTACGATAATGGTGTACATAATCTGTATTATATATACAAATGTAACCACTCAGCAAATGTATTACAACTGTTATCTGTACTCTCTTTTCAATAAACAAGATTGATAAAGAAAAAAGACGACTGAGGGGAGACCTCATTACAATGTACAAATACCTGAACGGACAGTACAAGGATCTCTCCAAAGATCTTTTTATACCTAGGCCTGTGATCAGGACAAGGGGGCATCCTCTACGCCTAGAGGAGAGGCGATTCTACCATCACCATAGACAAAGGTTCTTTACTGTAAGAGCAGTGAGACTATGGAACTCTCTGCCGCAGGAGGTTGTTATGGCCGACTCTATGTACATGTTCAAGAGAGGCCTGGATGACTTTCTGGAGAGAAAAAATATCACGGGTTATGGGGATAAAACATTTATTTAATTCTTGAAGGTTGGACTTGATGGACTTGCGTCTCCTTCCAGCCTTATATACTATGATACTATGATACTGATGCAGAAAAATATCTTGTTTAATCCCTGATCTAAGTGGTTTTGCTCAAAAAAAAACAATTATAAAATTCAGGACCTTGGGAAAGCTGGGTGCCTACATAAACACATTACACACGAAGCTTCCTGAACTGTCCAGACAGGAATAATCAGCCTGAGCTGGATGACTCACACACAACACCTGAGGGATGGTGCACGATTGAATACTTCTGCCTGGGAACACAGTAAATACAGCGCTCTCTGATGCAATGCATAATTCGGGTGAGGAGAGCGCCGGGGCAGCCACAGGAGTGACAGAGCCTCATTATCATAATTTTATAACAACACAGTAATGACAGATTCTCTGCTTATGCTGGGCAGGACAAGGCTGGAGCAGTGCATGAGGGTAAGAGCAGAAGGGCTGGGGCAGCCACGTTATCATAATTATCATCATTATCATAATTTTATCATTGTTTTTCAGCAAAACCACTCAGTTCAGGGATTTAACAAGATATGTTTCTGCATCAGTGTAGCTACAACATCCTCGAGGTATGTTAGCTTCACAATGCCTAAAAGCAAATGGTAGATTTCCATTAAGTACTTAAAGCTCCTAAAACATTCTTAAAAAAACTGGCGCGAGATGGCTGCTTAATGATAAATCCTGCCCCACAGTCTGATTGCTTGGGGTCCTACAATTGTGACCTCTGGTGATTAACAGAGCTTGGAAATGAAACTGTACTATAGAGAAGACAATGTCCAGCCGTCATGTTAGCTTCTCAGATGTTCTATAGAAGTTACTGGAGTGATTGCACATTCATCCCCTATCCATATAATCCCCTGAACCTGAAGTAATAGCCACTGTTGACTTATCCTGCAGTAACATTCTTTACTTTATTTCTACTAATAAATAAAATGAAGAGTTGCAGCCTTTTTTTTTAATATCCTAAACTGGAATTTTAACCTTCAGAAATGATAAGGTAATTCAGCCAGCGCAGTACTGTCCATACCTCCTAGTTCAGCATTTTATCCATCCAGTGTCCCTGCTCTGTCATGCTCCGATATGTTCATGGAACCATTCCTTTTGTTGGTGCACATGCTGACGACAAGCCATGTCAGGTAACCTCAATATTTGTTCCATCAATTCCTAATGTGTTTTATGCTTCAAAAACAGTGTCATGTGGTTTATTAAAATTCATCTCTGTGTGACTATCATTCCTCAGATCGCATAAGAAAATGAGATCCTAATCATGTTATTCATTCCCCCAGCATAGTTATTAACCTCCTCCATCATTTCCCCTCCTCGGATAACTCCCTATCAAACCAATAAATTGTCAGACAGAAGTAATATGCTTGAATTATATAAACAGGGTTTTCTTTTATTCTTTCTTTTCTTTTCAATAATAATATTACCAGAAGACCCTATTAATGGAGAAAAAAAAAATATTTTCACATACATATATCGATCGATACAAATACAGTCATGTGAACAGGGAGGATGTGGAAAGCTCATTTCCTGTTCATACAAAACCTTAATAAAGAACTATGCAACTGGAATTTTTAGTAATTTATGAAATAAAAACTGTATATACTCGAGTATAAGCCGACCCGAGAATAAACCGAGACCCCTAATTTTACCAACAAAAACTGGGAAAACCTATTGACTCGAGTGTAACCCAAGGGTGGTAAATGCATTGGTCACAGCCTCCTCAGTATATAGCCAGCAAGTGCAATGTAGTATATAGCCTGCCAGCCCCTGTAGTATATAGCCTGCCAGCCCCCAGTAGTATATAGTCAGCCCCCAGTATTATATAGCCTGCCAGACCCCTGTAGTATATAGCCTGCCTGCCCCCCCCCAGTATAAAGCCAGTCAGTCCCCAGTAATATATAGCCTGCCATCCCCTGTAGTATATAGCCTGCCTGCCCCCAGTATTTAGCCAGTCAGACCCCAGTAGTATACAGCCAACCATACAGCCCCCTGTAGCATACAGCCAGCTCCCTTTAGTATACAGCCAGCTAGCCCCCTTTAGTATACAGCCAGTCATCCCCCTTTAGTATATGACCAGCCAGCCCTGGCAGTATATAGCCAACCAGCCCCCTTTAGTATACAATCAGCACGCCCCCTTTAGTATATAACCAGCCAGCACCCCCAGTATAGAGCCAGCCCCATTTAGTATACAGCCAGTCATTCCCCTTGTCCCTGTCAGAACGATTTTTTGAAAATGCCCCTCTTCCTCAGTGCCTAGCTATGGTGATGACATCACATTGCCTCACTTAGAAGTTCAGGAGAAGGAGCAGCCTGGGACTGCCAGCACCTGGGAGGTAATTACTGTTATTTTTCTTGTCACAGACTAGGAGCTTTAAGGACATCTACAAGGATGCAGGATTTTACACCCAGCACACTGACATACTGGTGTGTGCCCCCTCTGGCAGGATCTACTCTTCTTTTAGCTTCTTATTCCCTGGTTTTTACAAAAAGGGATTTTAAAATTATACAAATGAGCCTGAGGGGCTCTGGCCTCCATAGGTTTTAATGGAGCATGGATCCTTTCAGGCTCATTTGCATAATTGCACAAGGGAATAAGAACCTCAAAGAAAAGTGGTAGATACTTTAATATTAATTAGTGACTGATGTTGCTCTATTATACATTAATTCATGAGGAATGTGCTGCGGTATTATACATTAATTAATGGGGGGGCCACTGCTGTAGTATGTATGATTTAATGAGGTTGGGGGCTGCTTTATATGTATTCATTAAATGGGTTGTGCTAGTTTGATAAAAACTCTATGGGGCAGATTTACTTACCTGGTCCATTCGCGATCCAGCAGCGCGTTCTCTGCGGTGGATTCGGGTCCGGCCGGGATACATTAAGGTAGTTCCTCCGACGTCCACCAGGTGTCGCTGCTGCGCTGAAGAGCATCGGAACTCACTGGAGTTCACCGAGCCAGCGACCCTTTTTTTTTTAAATGCGGCGGTTTTTCCAAATCCCTCGGGTTTTTGTTTGGCCACGCCCCCCGATTTCCGTTGCGTGCATGCCAGTGCTGATGGGCCACAATCCGATCGCGTGCGCCAATACAGGGAAAATCAGCGCAAAAGTAAATGACCCCCTATATGCTGGCGGGGGGGATGCTTCTGTAAAAAAAATAATGCTGTACTTACCTTCTCTGTAGCTCCTGATCTCCATCACTGCCATCCCTCACTGTCTGTTTAACAGCCCACCTCTGGAGTTGTTGTCAAACACAGGGGTGTGGGAAGAGTCTCTTGAGGCTAGAATCAGTAGACTCCCTGGACCACCGCAGGGGATGATGGTACTAGCCGCAACCCGGGAGCAGATTCTAAGTGGACCCCTGGTCTTCGCCAGAGCCCGCCGCAAAGCGGGATGGTCTTGCTTCGCCGGGCAGCCACCAGGTCACTCCACGGAACACAGAGAGCTTTCTCTTCAGTGGAAAGACTTGAAGATCTGGCAGGGGATGTTGGGGATGCCTGGAACGGACCGACGGAGCCATCAGCAGCCGGGAGAGGTAAGCACCGGCCCGGGGGAGCGGGGACAGCGGCAGCAGGCATGGGTGCACCCGCGATCCGTACTAAGGATCGCAGGTGTAACCGTGACAGTACCCCTACCCCTTTAGGACCACTCTTCTCTTCTTCGGCCTCCCCTTCTTCTTCCTCCGCTTCCTCCAATTCTTCTTGGTGATGAGACACGTGAAGAGGAGAGCAGGAACAGTGAAGATAGGACTAACCATGTGGTGCTTGGACCTGGCATAGAACAAGCCGAGGACATCTTGAGAACGTTTAGAACGTATTTGGCCGGAGGCTGGAGTGGCCCTTGGGAAACAACAGGCTGGGGCGACTCTTGGGGAGCCGCTGGAGCAGCACTGGGAAGCTGCAGAGGCTGGGGTGACTCTTGGGGAGCCGCTGGTGCAGCACTGGGAAGCTGTGGAGGCCGGGGCGCCGCTGGGGCAGCACTGGGAAGCTGGGGAGCCGCTGGAGCAGCACTGGGAAGCTGAGGAGCCTGGAGCGGATCTTGGCACACCGGAGACTGGAGCGGCTCTTGGCACACTGGAGAATAGAGCGGCTCTTGGCACACCGGAGACGGGAGCGGCTCATGGCACACCGGAGACGGGAGCGTCCCTTGGCACACTGAAGACTGGAGCGGCTCTTGACACATCGGGGACTGGAGCGCCTCTTGGCACACCAGAGACTGGAGCGTCTCTTGGCACACAGGAGCGGCCTCTGGGAAGGCCGGAGGAGACTCTGGAGCATCCTCGGGGACGGCTGGAGGAGACTCTGGAGCGGCCTCTGGGAAGGCCGGAGGAGACTCTGGAGCGGCCTGTGGGAAAGCCGGAGGAGACTCTGGAGCGGCCTCTGGGAAGGCCGGAGGGGACTCTGGAGCGGCCCCTGGGAAGGCCGGAGGAGACTCTGGAGCGGCCTCTGGAAAGGCAGGAGGAGACTCTCGAGCGGCCTCTGGGAAGGCCGGAGGAGACTCTCGAGCGGCCTCTGGGAAGGCCGGAGGATACTCCGGAGGGGCCTCATGGAAGGCCCATGGAGACTCTGGAAGCGCAGGCATGGGAGCCGGAATTGAGGTTGCTCAAACCTGGGCCAGATTTTTTCCAGAACGTGGTATAGGTAGCCATGTCCGGATCACAACTATCCCACATAGGGGTAGCCCAGGTCAGGGCCTCTCCAGAGAGCAAAGAGAAAACAAATGCCAGCTTAGGGCCTTCTGTGGTAAACTGGGAGGACATCAGTTTAATGTGCAGCGAACACTGGGCAACAAAGCTCCTGCAAAAATCGGGGTTGCCATCAAATTTGTTAGGCATAAAAAATTTAAGTCCAGAGTCTACTGCTGGAAAAGATGGCAGGGTGACTGGAGCAACAGGAGGAGGAGTGGTGGGGACCTGCTGCTGGGAGGCGATCATCTGTCGAAGGGTGGCAGCGAGTTTGTCCAGGAGTTCGTTTTGGGCAGCAATCTCTTGAGACTGCTGGGCGACAGTGCTTGGAAGGTCAGCCAGTAGCTGGAGTGGGTCCTTGGCACAGTCCATGGCTTTAGCAGAATTCATGACCTTAGCGGAGTCCATGGCTGGATCTAACTGTCACACACAGGAGTGTGGGAAGAGTCTCTTGAGGCGAGAGTCAGTAGACTCCCTGGACCACTGCGGGGGATGATGTTGCTAACCACAAGCTGGGAGCAGAGTCTAAGTGGACTCCTGGTCTTCGTCAGAGCCCACCGCAAAGCGGGATGGCCTTGCTGCGGCAGGGAGCCACCAGGTCGCTCCACGGGTGCGACTAGGCCTGCGGCGGCAGCCAAGGTAGCACAGGCATAGGGAAGGCAGGAACTTGGGTAGACGGGACCTTGGGTAGACAGGACCTTGGGTAGGCATGACCTTGAGATGGCATGACCTCGGGATGGCAGGACCTCCGGAAGGCAGGACCGCCACAGGAACACAGGACCGCCACAGGAACACAGGACGACCACAGGAACTCAGGACCACCACAGGAACACAGGATCGCCACAGGAGTATGGGACCGCCACAGGAGTACGAAACCGCCACAGGAACACAGGACCGCCACAGGAACACAGGACCACCACAGGAACACAGGAATGCCACAGGAATACGGGAATGCCACAGGAACACGGGCATGCAACAGGAACACGGAAACACGGAGGGGTCTGGAAATGCACAGGAAACACAGAGGCGTCTGGAAACGCACAGGAAACACGGAGGGCTTTCTCTTCAGTCGAAAGACTTGAAGATCCGGCAGGGGATGCTGGGAGCTGCCGGGCTATATAGGAGTCCGGAAATGCCAGCCCAATTAGGAGGACACGCACGCCCTAGGAGCGGGAGCATGCGGCCAAGTCAGGAAACAGACCCGCGGGACCAGGAGCCGTGAGAGGTAAGTACCGGCCAGGGGGGGCGGGGACAGCTGCAGCAGGCATGGGTGCAACCGCGAGCCGTACTGAGGATCGCGGGTGTAACCGTGACAGTTGTTATAAAAGTTGGACAACACCTTTAATGAGGAATGTGCTTTTGAACTAAAAATAAATGAGGCTGGAGAGTGCTGCTGGACTATATTTCAAATTACTGAGGGGATGCCGTTGTACTTTATGTTAAGTCATGAGGGTGGGGGATGTCCTGCTTTGATCTATATTTATGGAAGGATTGCATATGAATTAATCATTGAAATTAATTCAGGGGAGTGCTGTTATAGAACTGCAGGGAACTGCTTATTTATTCATAATTTAGAGGAAAGGGTTACTTTAGAATAATTTATTCAGAGAATATAGTAAATACAGTACTAGTATATATTCATGAGTGTTGTAAATTAATTTCTGCTATACTCACTGGAGATATATATTTATGGTGTGGTATATTTACTGCTGGTATTTTGTTAGGTAGGCTTATTTGGGGATAGCAGTGAGTGCTTGGGCATATGGGGCACTGATCCAAAGTTAGCATTGGGGCCATTTTGGAGCACTACTTCAGATAACGGGAACCAAGTGCAACACCCCTGCCGATGCAAGGCAGAGGGGTTGTTCGAATGCGCCCCACCATGTAGCTTGCAGCCTGTGTATGGTCTGATCAACCCCACGGCAGGTCACTACATAACACAGGGGAACACTGCAGCGGTAGAGTCTGCCTGGTAAGGCAGGAGTTAATTCTTTATGTGATGTAATCTGTGTTGACCAATCACATGTGTTATATATTGTATCTGTGAGCTGGGATGTGATTGGAGGAGGAACCACCACCTGACCAGTGGGAGTAATAAAACCCCTGGTCAGGAAAGTTCTAGAGTTCAGTCAGACTAGGGAGTCTGAACAGATCAATTGAGTCAGTCTTAGGCTGGACTCAGTACAGCTAGCACACCAGACCAGATCTGACCAGTTAGTCAGAGAGCAGCCAGAGCTCAGCTCACTACCCAAGCAGCTCTGAGGAGCTAGTTAGTGAGATAGTGAGACAAAGGGGTGTCATCCTACCTTCAAGGGTGATATCTGAAGAAACCCAGGACAAGCTAAATCAAGCATCCTACTAGGACACAGCTTCCCCCCAGCCTGCCCTTGCATCCAGGCTGGTGACCTACTCCTGTGGCTCCCTCTCCAACTGCATCTCCAGCATTCTACTATTTGTCAAGGCACGTTGCCTACTGTTCCTGTCAGTTTCAATAAAGAACTGTAAGTTACTTTTGTTCAACGTCTGCTTCCGTCTGGTCCCTGCTATTATGGCTGTCTCCATCACGGGCACCCTATCCACCACACAGGGACTCATACTCCAGACCCCAAAGGGTTGCCCCAGGGAGAACTACTCTAGCAGCCTCTCCCTCATCATTTCTTGCCAACACCATCCTGCTGGAGACCTGCCAGGCTGTAGGACAGCCCTCCGGTCCCCATACCAAGCACCGTGACACTAGCATGCCGAGGCCGCAACCGCCAGCCACTCAGGTACTCCGGGCCCCGGCTGTCTCCAGGCCCCAAGAAAAGGCTAGGCCCCGGTGGGGGATGTTCCAAGTGGCGTCACGAACAGGATTTATACTTCTGTGCCTTATTCTGGCACTAGAGACTGTCCTTTATTGCAAAGACTGTGCTGCCTAACCCTGCTGCCATCTGGGTTTAGGCCCAAGTGATTGTGTGCAATTCTACATTGAACTGTGTTACTGCTGCCACGTGCTGTCGAGCATTGCTCCAGCACTCTGGAGGTTAAACCCTGCAAAGAACTTTGACAGCTCTGCTACATCCGGCGCTGCCGCGCCTGAATCATTTACCTCAGATGCTGTGGCACAGCAAGTATTTCCAGCCTGCCAAAATCTTCACTGGCGGGAAAATCCAGATGACTTCTCAAGCTCCATGGCGCAGGGGAAAATAGAGCCCGCCACAGCTCTTGGCGCAAAGGGCTTGGACTCCACCCTCTGACGCGAAGCAGACTTCCTGCCCTGCCTCAATGAAGTGCCAGAACTCGTGTGGACTTTGTGCAGCGAGGTCAACACCATGTGGGGTCCTCGGCCATTCCCCTCCGTAGAACAACCGGAGTTCCTGGAAGCCCTTGAGACCGTGATCGTGGACTCTGCTCAGCCGGTCCGGAGGCCCTTCGCTGGGCACCGGCTGTATCGTGAACTGACCCGAGCCTCCGTCATGAGGACGTACCTCCAGTCAGTGACGGAGCGCCAAGCACCACCCGGGCGGTTCCTGTTGCCTCTCCCGGCTACCATGCTGGTACCGTGGGCCCACGTGGAGGCGCCACGTGGGGAGGCCCCGACTCCTGCTGAGCCAGCGCCTGGGCCTACTACTGTTGCCGAACCTGCCCCGAGGCCTACTACAGTTGTCGACCATCCTGCGGTTCCTGCTATGGCTCCTGCTGTGGTTCCTGATCCTCCGGCTGCTCCTGCTCCAGTTCCGGCACCTGCCCGGCCATCTGCAAGACCAAAGCCTGCACCGGAGAGACCATCTGCAGCATCGGCACCTCCGCTTGGGTGTTTTGCTAAGCTGTCCGTAATTCTACCCGGCCAAAAATTTTCTGGACATTCTTGCTTGGAATCTGCAGTAGAGTCTCCTAGGAGAATCTCTGATCCATTAGAGCCTATTAGTGTTAACAAGTCTTATTTATACTGTACATTCCTTAGTGAAGCTATGGGATGTGATCTAACATAGATGTACAAAGGAACAATCTTCTTTAAACTGCTGTCATGCCAAAAACAATGCAGCAATCTCTCCAACTGCAAATTATAGTCTTTTCTGGGAGAGATTCTTCTTTTCTTTCCTGGCCAGCAAGTACTGTAAATCTCCCTGATTTTAACCAAATAAGAGCCTGTGGAGTGATACAGCAGGAGATTGAGACGGCTTTGGGGGATAGAGGGCCGGGCAGGGAATCACTTTTTATTCCGCACCTGGATTGTGCTGAGGTTTGAATTTTTGTCCGAATATTAGTCTTCCAGCGAGTTTATTTGTTCTCTACAATCTCGATGAGGCGGCTGCACCTAATTACACAATTACTTGCTACACTAAATGTCATTGCCCAAGGGACTTTTTAAGGCACAAGATCTATTACAGGTGAACTGCTGCGTCTCGCTCTGCCTCGTGGATAGCATTTACTGCTCGCACATGGATGACTAACTCCGCAATATGTTTTCTCCTCATGAGCCATTCTGCCTGTAAAAACTGCACAATGTGACCGTAATGTACAACGTGACATGTGTGCACTCCTGGCTTTATCGCTTGGTTAATGGTCTCAAAAGAGGTCAAGTAACAGTGAGAGCCCCGATACTGAGCGGAAAAAACACAACAAAGTAAAACAAATGAACAACCAAAGTAAAACTTTTAGAAGAACTAGATGATAACAAATACAGGTTCTTCTCTAGTTGTCAGAGATGGTGTCTTTAAGTTTTCCCAGGGGTTTTCCAACAATACCTCCTCCTCTCAGAGAGAGTTTGGGGTCTCAGTGGTTGGATGTCTTATTAATTAGAAATAGGTTGTACATCTAATTGCTTTGGTAATAGGATTTATGTTGAGGAAACCCTACAAAATTATAGCTGTTTTTGCTAAGATTTATGAGACACATAACTAGACACATCTGCCAGCGCTATACTTGGCTAGCCATAGGCCTTGACCATTGAACATGCCCTTCATTCAAACTACTTCAGAACATGGCTCTGGTAAATGATTGTGGGGGTTCTCATCTGTGTAATAGTAGTAGTATTGTCCAGTGTCTATCTGTACAGGATAAGTGTAGTGGTACTGTGCAATGTCCACATATACAGGATCAGAGTAGTAGTATTGTCCAGTGTCTATCAGTACAGGATAAGTGTAGTAGTACTGTGCAATGTCCACATACACAGGATCAGAGTAGTAGTATTGTCCAGTGTCTAACTATACAGGATAAGTTTAGCAGTACTGTGCAATGTCCACATATACAGGAGGATCAGAGTAGTAGTATTGTCTAGTGTCTTCTATACTGGATACGTGTAGTAGTACCGTGCAATGTCCACATATACAGGATCAGAGTAGTAGTATTGTCCAGTGTCTGTCTATACAGGATAAGTGTAGTAGTACTGTGCAATGTCCATATGTACAGGAGGATCAGAGTAGTGGTATTGTCCAGTGTCTATCTATACAGGATAAGTGTAGTAGTACTGTGCAATGTCCACATATACAGGATCAGAGTAGTAGTATTGTCCAGTGTCTATCTATACAGGATAAGTGTAGTAGTACTGTGCAATGTCCACATACACAGGATCAGAGTAGTAGTATTGTCCAGTGTCTAACTATACAGGATAAGTTTAGCAGTACTGTGCAATGTCCACATATACAGGAGGATCAGAGTAGTAGTATTGTCTAGTGTCTTCTATACTGGATACGTGTAGTAGTACCGTGCAATGTCCACATATACAGGATCAGAGTAGTAGTATTGTCCAGTGTCTGTCTATACAGGATAAGTGTAGTAGTACTGTGCAATGTCCATATGTACAGGAGGATCAGAGTAGTGGTATTGTCCAGTGTCTATCTATACAGGATAAGTGTAGTAGTACTGTGCAATGTCCACATATACAGGATCAGAGTAGTAGTATTGTCCAGTGTCTATCTATACAGGATAAGTGTAGTAGTACTGTGCAATGTCCACATATACAGGATCAGAGTAGTAGTATTGTCCAGTGTCTATCCATTCAGAATAAGTGTAGTAGTACTGTGTAATGTCCATATATACAGGAGGATCAGACTAGTATTATTGTCCAGTGTCTACCTTTACAGGATAAGTGTAGTAGTACCGTGCAATGTCCACATATACAGGATCAGAGTAGTAGTATTGTCCAGTGTCTGTCTGTACAGAATAAGTGTAGTAGTACTGTGTAATGTCCATATATACAGGAGGATCAGAGTAGTGGTATTGTCCAGTGTCTATCTATACAGGATAAGTGTAGTAGTACCATGCAATGTCCACATACACAGGATCAGAGTAGTAGTATTGTCCAGTGTCTGTCTGTACAGAATAAGTGTAGTAGTACTGTGTAATGTCCATATATACAGGAGGATCAGAGTAGTGGTATTGTCCAGTGTCTATCTATACAGGATAAGTGTAGTAGTACCATGCAATGTCCACATACACAGGATCAGAGTAGTAGTATTGTCCAGTGTCTGTCTGTACAGAATAAGTGTAGTAGTACTGTGTAATGTCCATATATACAGGAGGATCAGAGTAGTGGTATTGTCCAGTGTCTATCTATGCAGGATAAGTGTAGTAGTACTGTGCAATGTCAACATATACAGGATCAGAGTAGCAGCATTGTCTAGTGTCTATCTATGCAGGATAAGTGTAGTAGTACTGTGCAATGTCCACATATACAGGATCAGAGTAGTAGTATTGTCCAGTGTCTGTCTATACAGAATAAGTGTAGTAGTACTGTGTAATGTCCATATATACAGGAGGATCAGAGTAGTGGGATTGTCCAGTGTCTATCTATACAGGATAAGTGTAGTAGTACTGTGCAATGTCCACATATACAGGATCAGAGTAGTAGTATTGTTCAGTGTCTATCTATTCAGAATAAGTGTAGTAGTACTGTGTAATGTCCATATATACAGGAGGATCAGACTAGTATTATTGTCCAGTGTCTATCTTTACAGGATAAGTGTAGTAGTGCTGTGCAATGTCCATCTATACAATATTAATAGTACTATGATATGTCCATATATACAAGAACTGAGTTGTTGTATGTGTCCATATATACAGAATAAGAGTAGAAGTACTGTACACTATTCATCTGTAAAGGATAAGTAGTACAGTACCATGCTGTGTCCATCTATACAGTGGTAGAGCAGTAGTAATCTGATGAATGGTTATATCTAGGATAAGAGTAGCAATATAGAAGTATGTAGAGCTGATAATTCTATATCTACGTAAGTATTATTCCAGCATGGAACATGGAGAGTGGATTTGGTGGTCATAGCCCCCTGGAGCCTTGTTCCCCCGGGCAGCCTACTTTATGGCTGATATTATAATTCAAGACTGGATATTCAGCAATATTCAGAACACTATTGTGTGACCACATGGTAGCTAAACAATTATAACTATACATAAATTTGATTATTTTGAGAAGGAGAAAATTAATCCACAAAAATCAATCATGATAAAAGTGTCATTTTGGTGTTATGTTGGCTCCTAACATAGTTTTTGCGGCTGTTTTATGATTTACAGAAAAATGTATTTATTTGATGATAATTTGCCTTTATAATGACTCCTGCGCCTTTGTTTTCATTATCGACAGAAGCCTGACAGATCAGGCACCCAGACATTATAGGCTGCCAGTAATGAGATGGGGTCAATTATGCTGAAAAAAATCTAGTGTAATTGCAGGGGTAATGACAGCGATCCAGGAAGCCATCAGAATGAATGCGGCTTTGTGGTTTCGTTACTTCTTCTCTTACAGTTCTCATTTATTAAGGACAAATTCATTCTAGAAACTTGTAAATAGAAGAGATCACTTGTAATACAAACTTGTATATTGTTCTTGGTGTTGGGAGTGAACATATGATTTTTCAAGGGGCTTCCATTATGTTGATCCCGAAACAGCCCTTAGCACACATTGGGGCAGATTTACTTACCCGGTCCATTCACGATCCAGCGGCGCGTTCTCTGCACTGGATTTGGGTCCGTCCGGGATTTATTAAGGTAGTTCCTCCGCCGTCCACCAGGTGGCGCTGCTGCGCTGAAAAGCATCGGAACGCGCTGGATTTCAGCGGCTCGGGCTGAGTGAAGGTAAGTGCAAGCTCCGCAACAGATTTTTTGTTTTAAATGCGGCGGTTTTTCCGAATCCGCCGGGTTTTCGTTCGGCCACGCCCCCCGGTTTCCATCGTGTTCATACCAGCGCCGATGCACCACAATCCAATCGCGTGCGCCAAAATCCCGGGGCAATTCAGGGGAAATCAGCACAAATCGGAAATATTCGGGTAACACGTCGGGAAAACGCGAATCGGGCCCTTAGTAAATGACCCCCATTGGGGTCATTTATGAGTGTCTTGTTTTTTTTAATGGGTTTTGGACTAGTTTGATTTATCTTAGAGGGTGATATATTAGGTAGCGGAGTCTGTGGGGTTTTTGTGACTTTTTATCAAAACACTGCAACACTGAAAAAAGTAGCAAAATTTAGGCTCAAATACACAAATGTGCCAAGAAAAGTTGCAAATATAAGAGAGAAAAAAAGAAAAAACCCTAAGATAAATCACCCCCATTGACTTATATTGTGCACAGTCACAGTGGGTGCATGAACTCAATGCACCCTGAACGTGCCAAGCAGTACAAGTTGTACCTTGTGGACTTCAATGGTTGTATAAACCTATATGTACAGTATTTAACAAGCATAGTATTTCATACTTTATTTAACCCATGGGGAAATTTACGTCTCTAGAAGATGATAAATGACACAAAACAATACAAAATACACATAAAACCAATAAAAGCACAAATGTACAAAACACAACTAAGACAATAATAAGACAAATAAGACAGTATCGCGGGTCGCAGGCGCACCTGTGTACCTCCGTGTGCCCCAGCTTCTCACTCACCTGTCCTGGCTCCAGCTTTGTGTTTCCATGCCTGAGAGAAAGCTATATTCCAGGACCGCTGCGATTATCTTGATTTCCCATTGTGAGCTCGATTCCGTTCCTGACTCTGATCCCGTGCTGTCTCTCCTGACCTACCTCTACGTTCCTGACTCTGATCCTGTGCTGCTTGTCTCGACCTCGTGCCTGTCCCGGACCACGAGTTTGCCTTACGTTTCTGTACTACGCCTTGGCCACCACTGTGGACAAAATCGCGCCTGTGGAACAACCTGGCGGTACCATGCAGCAACAAGTCCAACCTGCTTTGCGCAGGCTCTGGTGAAAACCGGGTACCACTTAGACTCTGTTCCCAGGTGTCGGCTTATGTCATCGTCTGTGGTGGTACAGGGGATCCACTATAACTGACAGTAAGATCCCCCATGGATCCCAGCGAGTTTCCGCAACCAGTTCTGGCGGATCTTCCCACCATCGTGGATCAGCAGATCCACCAAGTTGCCGTGCAAGGTCAGCAACTCGGACAAGTCTCCGCTATGCTACAGTAGCTATTGTAATCCCACCAGCAGCAGCAGCATCCGGTTCCTGCGGTACACTTCGCTACTGCGGACGCTTTATCTTCTGCAGAACCCAGACTGCATCTATCTATGCCATCTAAATATGATGGGGATCCCAAGATGTGCAGGGGCATTATCACTCAGTGCTCCCTGCACATTGAACTCATGCATACGCAGTTCATCACAGAATGTTCTAAAGTGGCTTTCATCATCAGCTTCCTCTCCGGGAAGGCGCTGGCGCTGGCATAGGCTACTCCCCTCTGGGACAGGAAAGACCCGGTCATGACTAACATCACCATCTTCTCTGCCGAGTTCTGGTTTGTCTTTGAGGAACCAGCCCAGGCTTCTTCTGCTGAGACCGCCCTGCTGAACTTGCGTCAAGGGAACTTATCTGATGGTGACTATGCGGTTAAGTTCCGTACCCTGGCTTCGGAGCTTGCCTGGAACGAAGTTGGTCAAGGGATTGTCTGGTCTGATCAAGGATTCCCTGTCTGCATGGGACTTTCTGTCTAAGCTGAGTGAACTAATCTCTCTGGTCACTCAGATAGACATCCGGCTTACAGAGCGCGCTGAGCTACATCTGGAACAACCACAAGTCAGGATCCGTCATCTGCCCTGCCTGGCTCCAGTCTTCTAAAGACCACCTCAGCCTTCTTCCATGCCTCTTGCAGAGGAGCCCATGCAAGTGGATAGAGCTCGTCTATCTCCCCAGGAAGATTCCAGACGAAGACAGGAGAATCTCTGCCTCTATTATGTCAGTCCAGAGCACTTTCTTACGTCTTGTCCAGTCTGTCCACAACAATCAGGAAAACACCCATGCCTAGGGTTCTTGGAAGAAGCGTTCCTAGGTGAGAGCAAGGCTTCTCCTTGTCTGAATGTCCCTGCTCTTCTCAGTTTTGGAACAGGAAACCTGCTTCAAGTCTCAGCCTTCCTGTACTCTGGCTCTGCAGGATATTTCGTGGATTCCTCCTTGGTCTCTCAGCATCGCTTTCCTGTGGTTCGCCTAGAGAAGCTGGTGGTTATCTCTTCCTTCAGTGGACAGATTCTCCATGACCCGGTCCAATACTGGTTCCTCTCTCTCCAATTTGGGGTGTTGCACAAAGAGAGACTGTCGTTTTATGTGCTCCCCCGCTCTATGTCCTCTGTGCTCTTGGGTCTCCCGTGGTTGCAGCAACACACTCTGGTGCTTGACTGGCAGACTGGGGAAATCCTTTGCTGGGGACCAGAGTGCCTTTCCCGCTGTCTCATGGCTCTTCACCCGGTGTCCATAATGTCTTCTGTGGACTGTCAACGCACCGCCCCTATGACTGTCCCATAGACTTGCTGCCGGGGGTATACCTTCCTACAGTCAGCCTACATCAAGGAGAATTTACATAAGGGATTCATCCGCAAGTCATCTTCTCCTGCTGATGCTGGATTCTTCTCTGTGGCCAAGAAGGATGATTCCCTCCTTCCGTGCATCGATTACCGCGGTCTCAATGAAGTGAAGGTGAAAAACCGCTACCCTTTGCCTCTCATAACTGAACTGTTTGTTTGCCTCCGGAGTGCCAAGGTTTTCACCAAGCTGGATCTGCGAGGGGCATATAATCTCATCCGCATCCGTGAAGGCGATGAGTGGAAGATGGCCTTCAATACTCATGACGGGCATTTTGAGTATTTGGTGATGCCCTTCGGACTCTACAATGCACCAGCGGTGTTCCAAGAATTCGTCAACTATATCTTCAGAGACTTGCTATACATTTGTGTCGTTGTCTACTTGGATGACATTCTGGTTTTTACTCCTGACCTGCAGTCTCATCTGACCCACGTCCGACAAGTTCTCCGGCGTCTAAGGGCCAATCATTTATATACCAAGCTCGAGAAATGCCAATTTTATAAGAGTAGCCTTCCATTCCTGGGATACACCATTTTTAACAAAGGACTACAGATGGATCCTGCCACGCTGTCTGCTGTACTTCAGTGGTCTCGCCCGGTGGGACTACGTGCCATACAGAGATTTCTGGGCTTCGCCAATTATTACCAACAATTTATTCCACATTTTTCTTCTCTTGTGTCTCCCATTGTGGCGCTGACTAAGAAGAAAGCCAATCTGAGACTCTGGCCTCCGGCAGCTGAAGAAGCCTTCACCAAGCTGAAGTCGGCCTTTGCCTCTGCACCAGTTCTCACACAGCCTGATACAGAGAAGCCATTCCAGTTGGAGGTTGATGCCTCATCCATTGGTGCTGGAGCCGTCCTCACCCAGAAAGAGCCGAAAGGTCGAACCCTCACCTGCGGCTTCTTCTCCAAGACCTCAGATGCTGAGAGGAATTATTCCATTGGTGATCGGGGAACTTCTAGCCATAAAGCTTGCTTTGGAGGAATGGCAATATCTTCTGGAAGGCGCTCCTGTGCCCGTAACAAGTCATCATGCCTCAAGCCTGCAGGTTTATTGCCTCCTTTGCCGATACCCAGTTGCCCGTGGACCCACATAGCCATGGTCTTTGTTATGGATCTTCCAGTCATCTGGGTGGTAATGGATCGCTTCTCTAAGATGTCCCACTTTGTTCCTCTGCTAGGTCTACAGTCGGCTACACGCCTCGCAAGTCTTTTCTTCCTGCACATTTTCCGGCTACATGGACTTCCTCTGTACATTGTCTCGGACTGTGGGGTCCAGTTTATTTCCCGTTTCTGCCGCTCTATGTGCGGTCAACTACAGTCCAATGGACAAGTGGAGAGGGTTAATCAGACCCTGGAATGGTCCACCCTGCTGCAATGGGCGGAGTTTTCCTACAACTCTCTGGACTCTGCATCTGCCGGCTCCACTCCTGCCATGGAGCATTTGGTTCAAGATCTCAAGTCGGGCCTCCGCCCGCACCAAGACCCGGGCCAACAAGAAACGCAGGGCTCCTCCAGTCTTCTCTCCAGGAGATAAGGTGTGGCTGTTTTCAAGATACGACCGGCTGAAGGTTCCTAGCTACAAGCTTTATCCATCTGGATCCATTTGAGGTGCTGAAGCGCATCAATCCCGTTGCCTATAAGCTCCGCCTTCCTCCCACCATGTGCATCCCGAATTCCTCCCACGTCTCCCTTCTGAAGTCAGTCATCCTGAACCGTTTCTCTCAGCAAGTACAACCTCCAGCTCCTGAGGTGCATTGCAACGATGTCTATGAGGTGAAAGAGGTCCTGGGTATGAAATCAGTCAGAGGAAGGTGGTTCTTTTTAGTTGACTGGAAGGTCTTTGGAGCCCGGGGACAACATTCTGGATCGTGCTCTCCTGTAAAGGTTCCTCCAGTCCAAAAAGAGGGAGAGGCCAAAGGGGGGGGGGGGTACTGTCATGGGTGCCCCAGCTTCTCACTCACCTGGCCCGGGTCCAGTGGCAGTCTCTGCGATGTCTGTGTCCTAGGGCGCGCGCGTGTCAGCTCTGTAAGATTTAAAGGGCCACCAATTGGCGCTGGCCAGCTGTCTGCTCTAATAAATTCCAGCCCCTTCCTATGTCCCCTGCTGGATCTTTGTGGTTCCATGCCTGAGAGAAAACTATATTCCAAGCCCTCTGCGATTATCTTGATTTCTAGTTGCAACCTTGATTCCGTTCCTGACCCCGATCCCGTGCTGCCTGTCCTGACCTACCACTACGTTCCTGATTCTGATCCTGTGCTGCCTGTCTCGACCTCCTGTCTGTCCCCAACCACAAGTTTGCCTTTCATTTCTGTACTATACCTTGGCCGCACCTGTGGTACCACCTGACATAAATGACTCCATAGGAAAAACAATGTGACAATTAAGGACTACTTAAACAAATTAAGGACCCTACGGCCTACTAAAAAAAGAAATATGTTTTTTTTAACAGCCTTATAAATAAATTTGGATGACTATGCTTTGTCGTTAGGATGTGAATTATTGCGGCTTGACCCCCTTCTAATAACATACTTATGCACAATATTTAAAGGGGACCTGTCACCCCTCCTGCCTATGTAAGGAAATTTTTGTATTCCCATGAAATATGTTAGAGCATCTTTTCTTACACTGTGCCGTTCCTCTGTTACACCTACTATACTGTTATTTACCACTTAGCAGTTTCTCTCTTCGTAGTTGGTCACTTTCCAATAAGTTCTGGCAATGAGAATTGTGACAAACACTTGTTTATTCACAAATATTCCAGACAAAGATAGTGCAGATTTTCCCTTTAAGTGAAGTCATTCATCTCTAGTATGCTTTAAGAAGAGCCAAAAAATGTAACTAATATAGAGTACAGTATAATTAATTTAAAAAAGTTTTGTTGGGGATTTTAATTTCATATTTGAAATATATAACTTATGGCTAAGTAACCATGAGGTCACTGGTGGATGGAGCCCACCAGCTGTATTTTCATCCTCCTAAATGATAAAGAAAGTATTTGCTCAATGCTCCAGCAGGGTTTCGACCACATTATATTCATAACAGCAAAATCAGTAAAGTCATGGTGAATATGACAGCAATTATGGCCAATCATGTTTTAATTAATGTCAAAATGTCTTTATCTATAATAAAATGCGCAAAAAAAGCAAAGCCTAATTATAATATCTTGTAATTCCCATTGTCAGGAAGCGTTGAGCGGTCTACTTTGTAAGTGGCTTAATTAAGCCTCATCCGGAGCCGATAATAAGATTTATAAAGTTAAAATATGAAAAACCGTGGAAGGGGAGGCAGAATTTTTGGGTTATTATTAGAGATGAGCGAACATGCTCGTCCGAGCTTGATGCTCGGTCGAGCATTAGGGTACTCGAAACTGCTCGTTGCTCGGACGAATACTTCGCCCGCTCGAGAAAATGGCAGCTCCCGCCGTTTTGCTTTTTGGCGGCCAGAAACAGAGCCAATCACAAGCCAGGAGACTCTGCACTCCACCCAGCATGACGTGGTACCCTTACACGTCGATAGCAGTGGTTGGCTGGCCAGATCAGGTGACCCTGGGATAGACTAGCCGCTGCCCGCGCTGCTCGGATCATTCTGTGTCTGGATGCCGCTAGGGAGAGAGCTGCTGCTGGTCAGGGAAAGCGTTAGGGTGTTCTATTAGCTTACTGTTAGGCAGGAGTGATTCTCAAAGAACCCAACAGCCCTTCTTAGGGCTACAATAACGTTCTACTTTTTTTATTTTAATTTGCATCTAGTACCATTTTGTGAGGAATTAGCAGGGGGACTTGCTACCGTTGTGTTTAGCTCTTAGTGGCACACATATCCATAGCAAAGACCGAAGTGGGAAAATTTAGTAGGGGTTGGATTTCAATTAGGCACTAACTCAGTGTCATCTCATCTGGCATAGTAGTGTGCTTTGATACTTGGCTAGAAAATAGCCATAGGAGAATACAAAGAGCTTACTTACGCCTACAGTAGCGTTCTATATATTTGATTTCTGGTTGATCTGCTGGTGGCTGTACTTTCTGCAGTGCATGTACTAGCCAATTCTGAGCAATTTGTAGTGAGACTTGCGACCGCTGTGTTCTGCGCTTAGTGACGCACATATCCATAGCAAAGACCGAAGTGGGAAAATTTAGTAGGGGTTGGATTTCAATTAGGCACTAACTCAGTGTCATCTCATCTGGCATAGTAGTGTGCTTTGATACTTGGCTAGAAAATAGCCATAGGAGAATACAAAGAGCTTACTTACGCCTACAGTAGCGTTCTATATATTTGATTTCTGGTTGATCTGCTGGTGGCTGTACTTTCTGCAGTGCATGTACTAGCCAATTCTGAGCAATTTGTAGTGAGACTTGCGACCGCTGTGTTCTGCGCTTAGTGACGCACATATCCATAGCAAAGACCGAAGTGGGAAAATTTAGTAGGGGTTGGATTTCAATTAGGCACTAACTCAGTGTCATCTCATCTGGCATAGTAGTGTGCTTTGATACTTGGCTAGAAAATAGCCATAGCAATAGGATAGCATTGTTTGGTTTTAAAAACTCAAAAAAAAACAAAAAACACAAAAAAAAACAAAAAACACAAAAAAAACAAAAAAAAGTTAAAAAAAAAATAAAGTTATAACTCTCATTTTAAAAATGTTTAACCCGAGGGCTAGGGGTAGAGGACGAGGGCGGGGACGTGGGCGTCCAACTACTGCAGGGGTCAGAGGCCGTGGTCCTGGGCGGGGTGAGACACCACCTGCTGATGAGGGAGCAGGGGAACGCCGCAGAGCTACACTCCCTAGGTTCATGTCTGAAGTTACTGGGACTCGTGGTAGAGCACTGTTGAGGCCAGAACAGTGCGAACAGGTGATGTCGTGGATTGCTGACAATGCTTCGAGCAATTTGTCCACCACCAGTCAGTCTTCCACGCAGTCCACCCATGTCACCGAAATCGCCACTCCTCCAGCTCCTGCACCTCAGCCTCCTCCCCCCCAGTCTGCCCCCTCCCAGGAAAATTTGGCATTTGAACCGGCATACTCTGAGGAACTGTTTTCTGGACCCTTCCCACAGTCACAAACCACTTGTCCGGTTGCTGCTGAGCAATTTTCCGATGCCCAGGTTTTCCACCAGTCACAGTCTGTGGGTGATGATGACCTTCTTGACGTAGTGGAAGTGTGTAAAGAGGTGTCCGACGATGAGGAGACACGGTTGTCAGACAGTGGGGAAGTTGTTGTCAGGGCAGGAAGTCCGAGGGGGGAGCAGACTGAGGGATCGGAGGATGATGAGGTGACAGACCCAAGCTGGGTTGAGAGGCCGGGTGAACACAGTGCTTCTGAGACGGAGGAGAGTCCTCGACCAGAACAGGTTGGAAGAGGCAGTGGTGGGGCCAGACGGAGAGGCAGGGCCAGAGCTGGTGCATCAGCGCCAAATGTGTCAACTAGTGAAGCTCCCTTGGCGAGGGCTCTTGCGGCGAGGGCTAGATCTTCAGAAGTCTGGAGGTTCTTTAAGGAAACACCGGATGACCGACGGACTGTGGTGTGCAACATTTGCCAAACCAGGCTCAGCAGGGGTTCCACCACTACTAGCTTAACTACCACCAGTATGCGCAGGCATATGAATGCTAAACACCCCACTCAGTGGCAACAAGCCCGTTCACCTCCGGCCGTGCACACCACTGCTCCTTCCCCTGTGTCAGCTGCTAGTCAGCCCCCTGCCCAGGACCCTGCCACAAAAACCCCATCGTCGCCTCCACGATCCTCCACAGCATCCACCAGCGTTCAGCTCTCCATACCCCAGACGCTGGAGCGGAAACGCAAATATAGTGCAACCCACCCGCACGCCCAAGCCCTTAATGTGCACATCTCCAGATTGCTTAGCCTGGAGATGCTGCCCTATAGGCTAGTAGAGACCGAGGCCTTTCGCAACCTCATGGCGCCGGCCGCCCCTCGGTATTCGGTCCCCAGCCGCCACTACTTTTCCCGATGTGCCGTCCCAGCCCTGCACCAGCACGTGTCAGACAACATCATCCGTGCCCTGACCAACGCCGTTTCTGACAAGGTCCACCTGACCACGGACACGTGGACGAGTGCTGCCGGGCAGGGCCACTATATATCGCTGACGGCACATTGGGTTAACTTGGTGGAGGCTGGGACCGAGTCTGACCCTGGGGCTGCTCATATACTGCCGACGCCGAGGATTGCGGGGCCTACCTCGGTCCAGGAGTTTCAGGCCTACTATGCCTCCTCCTCCTCCCACCCCTCCTCCACCTCCTCCTCCGAACTACCATCCGTGGGCACGGCGCCATCAGTCGGTAGCTCTAGGCACAGCAGCAGTGCCGTCGCTAAGCGACAGCAGGCGGTGCTCAAACTGCTGAGCCTAGGCGACAAAAGGCACACCGCCCAAGAGCTATTACAGGGCATCACGGCGCAGACTGATCTGTGGCTGGCACCGCTGAACCTCAAGCCGGGAATGGTTGTGTGTGACAACGGCCGTAACCTGGTGGCGGCTCTGCAACTCGGCAGACTGACACATGTGCCATGCCTGGCCCATGTGTTAAATCTGATAGTTCAGCGTTTCCTCAAGACATACCCCAATCTGTCTGATTTGCTCACGAAGGTGCGCCGCTTCTGTGCGCATTTCAGGAAGTCCAGCCCAGATGCTGCCACTCTCAGGGCAGCGCAGCGCCGCCTCCAACTGCCCGCTCACCGACTGTTGTGCGACGTGCCCACGAGGTGGAATTCAACACTGACCATGTTATCCAGAGTTTACCAGCAGCGCAGAGCGATTGTAGACTGCCAGATGTCAACTTCCACCAGAACTGGTAGTCAGGTCAGTCAGCTTCCTCAAGTCTACAATGAGGAGTGGACGTGGATGTCTGATATCTGTCAGGTGCTGAGTAACTTTGAGGAGTCAACACAGATGGTCAGTGGCGATGCCGCCATCATCAGCCTCACCATCCCGCTGCTTGGCCTGTTGAAAAACTCTCTGGTCAGCATGAAGTCGGAAGCTTTGCGCTCGTCACAAGAGACAGGGGAAGAATATTCCCTTGTTGATAGCCAAAGCACCCTCAGGTCTGTTTCTCAGCGCATATCGGAGGAGGTGGAGGTGGAGGAGGATGAGGAGGAAGAGGAGGAGAATGTTGGCGAGACACAAGAGGGGACCATTGTTGAGTCCTTTACTGTTCAGCGTGTATGGGCAGAAGAAGAGGAGTTGGAGGAGTTGGAGGAGGAGGAAATGGACAGTCAGGCCAGTGAGGGGAGTGAATTCTTACGCGTTGGTACTCTGGCGCATATGGCAGATTTCATGCTAGGCTGCCTATCCCGTGACCCTCGCGTTCAAAGAATTTATTCCAGCACCGATTACTGGGTGTTCACTCTCCTGGACCCACGGTACAAGCAAAATCTTTCCACTCTCATCCCTGCAGAGGAAAGGAGTGTGAGAATGCATGAATACCAGCAGGCCCTGGTGCACAAGCTGAAACAGTATTTCCCTTCTGACAGCGCTAGCGGCAGAGTGCGTAGTTCTGCGGGACAAGTAGCGAGGGAGAGTAGGCGAGCAGGCAGCTTGTCCAGCACTGGCAAGGGTACGCTTTACAAGGCTTTTGCCAGCTTTATGTCACCCCAGCAAGACACTGTCACCTGTCCCCAGTCTCGGCAGAGTAGGGCTGATCTTTACAGAAAGATGGTGAGGGAGTACGTAGCTGACCATACCATCGTCCTAAATGATCACACAGCTCCCTACAACTACTGGGTTTCAAAGCTGGACATGTGGCACGAACTGGCGCTGTACGCCTTGGAGGTTCTTGCCTGCCCTGCCGCTAGCGTCTTGTCCGAGCGGGTTTTCAGTGCAGCTGGTGGCATCATCACCGATAAGCGTACACGCCTGTCGACTGACAGCGCTGACAGGCTGACGCTTATTAAAATGAATAAAGGCTGGATTTCTCAGAATTTCCAATCTCCACCAGGTGAAGGAAGCTCAACCTGAATAATTGATCCACTCCTCCTCCTCCTCATTTTCCTCCTTCTCCTCCTCTTTGTACAGTAAAGCAGAGGAAAATGGCTATTTTTTGACAGGGCCCACTGGCTCTTGCTATAGTACTTCATGCATTTAATTTTTCTGGAGGGCCACCTACCCGGTCCTCTGTTTGAAACAATTTTTGTGAGTGCCACATACAGGCACTCAATCTATTCCATTTTACTGCAGGGCCACCTACCTGCTCCTCTGGTTTGAAACATTTTTGGGACTGCCACATACAGGCACTCAATCTATTCCATTTTACTGGAGGGCCACCTACCTGCTCCTCTGGTTTGAAAAATTTTTGGGACTGCCACATACAGGCACTCAATCTATTCCATTTTACTGCAGGGCCACCTACCTGCTCCTCTGGTTTGAAACATTTTTGGGACTGCCACATACAGGCACTCAATCTATTCCATTTTACTGGAGGGCCACCTACCTGCTTCTCTGGTTTGAAAAATTTTTGGGACTGCCACATACAGGCACTCAATCTATTCCATTTTACTGCAGGGCCACCTACCTGCTCCTCTGGTTTGAAACATTTTTGGGACTGCCACATACAGGCACTCAATCTATTCCATTTTACTGCAGGGCCACCTACCTGCTCCTCTGGTTTGAAAAATGTTTGGGACTGCCACATACAGGCACTATCCAAATTAAATTGTCTCCATAGCAGCCTCCACACGTTGTCTCCATTGCTACCTCCAAAAGTCGTCCATATAGCTGCCTCCATACATCGTCCCTTTATCAAACGAGGTGTGTCAGGCAGAAATTTGGGTTGTTTTCATGGATTCCACATCAAAGTTGTTAACTTTGTCGCCACCCTGCTGTGTTATCCACAAAATATACTGGCAAACTTTTACCATTTAGGGATATTATTTCAGCGCTTCTTGCGCATCTGTTTACATTCCCCTCACCCGGCATATCCTAAACTTATAAGAACGCTACTACACTTGATCTTATACAAAAGGTTCTTAGAAGTGCTGTTTGGGGAGTAGCCTAGAGACAGGGGCTTGAATTGGCGAAAGCTCGCCTGGCAGCGGAGCGCCAGCTCCATGCGCATCATGCGCTTCTTGCGCATCTGTTTACATTCCCCTCACCCGCCATATCCCAAACTTATAAGAACGCTACTACACTTAACTTGGTGCAGGCTGGGACCGAGTCTGACCCTGGGGCTGGTCATATACTGCCGACGCAGAGAATTGCGGGGCCTACCTCGGTCCAGGTCTCAAAGGCCTACTATACCTCCTCCCACCCCTCCTCCACCTCCTCCTCCTCCGAATTACCATCCGTGGGCATGGCGCCATCAGTCGGTAGCTCTAGGCACAGCAGCAGTGCCGTCGCTAAGCGACAGCAGGCGGTGCTGAAACTGCTGAGCCTAGGCGATAAAAGGCACACCGCCCAAGAGCTATTACAGGGCATTCCACATCAAAGTTGTTAACTTTGTCGCCACCCTGCTGTGTAATCCACAAAATATACTTGCAAACTTTTACCATTTAGGGATATTATTTCAGCGCTTCTTGCGCATCTGTTTACATTCCCCTCACCCGCCATATCCTAAACTTATAAGAACGCTACTACACTTGATCTTATACAAAAGGTTCTTAGAAGTGCTGTTTGGGGAGTAGCCTAGAGACAGGGGCTTGGATTGGCAAAAGCTCGCCTGGCTGCAGAGCGCCAGCTCCATCCCAAGATCCAACTAACATAGTTGCAGCACCTTTAATCTACTACTAGTTCACTGCCTCCATAATAATAATAATAATAATCTTTATTTATATAGCGTCATCATATTCTGTAGCGCTTTACAAATCATAGGAAACAAATACAAATGTAATGTAACAGAGCACAACATTTGTATGGAACAACAGGAGTGAGGTCCCTGCTCGCCAGAGCTTACGGTTTATGAAGATGATGGGGTAACACGAGGTAAAAGAATATTTAATGGTCAAGCCATTCTTCTTAGGGAATAGAAAAAAATATAATAAATGGAATTGCTGTCGCTTGAACCACTCAGCCGTCATCTTATATACCAGGTCCAGGGTGAATGGGACTGCAGAGAAGTCTGGTGCCTGTTGGTTGCTGGATAACAGATGGGAGGACGACACAGGACGGGTTAGTAGAAGAGTTAAAACTTCATGCAGTTAATGAGTGTTATAGGCTTGCCTAAAGAAATGGGTTTTAAGAGCACGTTTGAAACTTTGGAGGTTAGGTATTAGTCTGATAGTCCGGGGCAGAGCATTCCATAGAATTGGTGCAGCTCTAGAGAAGTCTTGGAGACGCGAGTGGGAGGTCCGCACTAGGGTAGAGGTTAATCTAAGATCACTGGCGGATCTAAGAGCACGGGTTGGGCGATAGACTGAGATAAGAGAGGAGAGGTAGGGGGGTGCAGCATTATACAGAGCTTTATGGATGAGGGTTATTATTATTTTAAACTGTATTCGAAAGGAGACTGGCAGCCAGTGCAGCGACTGGCATGAACTGTAAGCATACATGGTCCCCTTATCAAACGAGCTGTGTCAGGCAGAATTTTGGGTTGTTTTCATGGCTTCCATGTTAACTTTGTCGCCACCCTGCTGTGTAATCCACAAAATATACTGGCAAACTTTTATCATGTACCGATATTATTTGAGCGCTTCTTGCTCACCTCCTTTGGTTCCTCTCTGACACCCATTGGTTTGAAGCCTGAGTCCAATTAGGGTATGTCGCCATGCCACTCTCTAGCCTGCTGCCGCTGCCTCTGCCTCTGCATGCCGTCCCCTATAGTGTCAGGGTCAATTATTGGATGTTTTACATGCTATCTAGCTTCATTCTGTCACTCTGTCATGGCCATGCTGTTGCCCATAATTTTGGCATAATGGTGCGATTAAGCAGCCTCAGAGGCATCCATGCATGCTGCCCCTGCTGTTTCCTGTCCATTTCCGTGGTGTTTCCATCCTTTTCTGAGGTTCCCAGGTGTTTGGCCAAGCTTCCCTGTGCAGAGCCTTGGTCCCCTTGAAAAATGCTCGAGTCTCCCATTGACTTCAATGGGGTTCGTTATTCGAGACGAGCACTCGAGCATCGGGAAAAGTTCGTCTCGAATAACGAGTACCCGAGCATTTTAGTGTTCGCTCATCTCTAGTTATTATCAATCTAATGGGACAAATGCACATAAAAATGTGCTCATTTCATTACAATATATTGCCCAATATTGTCTTTTACCAATTGGGAGGGTGATTGGGAGGGTGATATATATATATATATATACACACAAATTAGGGAACAACTCACAATTTCCTAAATGTCAAGGTCATTGTGCAGTCCTATCTGGCAACCTAACTTTCCGGATTTCACTGACTTGAAATTGAGTGCCCTTCCAAAGAGACGAAAACCCTTCTGCTTCAGGTTGTCCAGATGAAGGCCAAAGGGGTGACCCTATCAGCCATTCAAGTCCCTCAAGAAGGCTGGTTGCTCTGGAAAGAAAAATGCAAGAGTGGACAAAATAATGTGGAGAATCCCCATGGCTAATTGTTTCAACATTTTGACTAATTGCTTGCCAGTTCAGTGCTCAACAAGGTAAGGATTTGTCTTATCATACAATGTCACAAGGTTTGTTTTGATTCACAGCAAAAAGAATCAAAACGAGTCACCACTGCTGAGGAGTGTGTTATGTGGACAGAGGAGAAGTGGTCCACAGGTCATTTTAGTGATGAAAGCAAGTTAAATGTATTTGGGGCAAATTTACTTACCTGGTCCTGTTGCGATCCCCGATTTGGACGGTCCAACGAGGATGAAGCCTGGCGCAATGCATGAAGATTGTGCACCTGAGTTCCTGCATCCGTCGCTTCCCCGCCGAGGTCCGCCGGAGTTCACCTTCCTCTTCCCGGTGCTTGTAAGTGCGTGTCTTGTGACACAATTCTAAACGTTAAATCTTGCCCGTTGTCCGAATCCGTTGGGTTGTCCAACTGCCCGCCCCCCCCATTTCTGTCGTGTGCAAGCCGACGCCGTTGCGCCGAAATTCGATCGTGTGCACCAAAAACCCGGGGCAATTCAGGGCAAATCGGAAAACCAGACAGAAATGCGTCCGACGGACCCTTAGTAAATGAGCCCCCTTATGTTCATCGACAAACTGGAGAAACACTGATCTCACACCCATCAGAACTTTCTTCAACTGCATGTTGTTTCTTCCTTGCATTCTTCACTCAATCAACCAACAATTTTCATGTTGGATAATGCCCTTTGTCATAAAGTAAAACAGGTAAAGCAGTTCCTTGAAACAGAAAACATTGAAACAATGAAGTGGTCACCCAGAGTCCTGATCTAAACCTGATAAAAACCCAGAGCAGTGTGAGAGGCTAGTGATATCATTCATTTTTTTGCTCCTTGATTTTCATTGTTGGAAAAAGAACCTTGTATGTTTTTCGGAGGTACTAGTGGGTATGATGGTTATTTGTGACCAAAGTATTGAATGGTGTCTGAAGGCATTTCAAACAAATTTGACAATTTTGGTGGGACTGGTCGACCATCTAATGGATCTGCTATAAATGAAAACCGGACCCCATTGAAAAATCTACACCCCAAATGATAATATAAGTTTTGTTGTTCAAGAAAAGATACCTCATTGCTCCCCTAAGGTCCCTGGACCATCGCAAGTTCTACCTCTGGTGTCTGGCAAAAGTACACTCCACTATTTATTAAGAATACAGGCAGTCCACGGGTTACATACAAGATAGGTTCTGTAGGTTTGTTCTTAAGTTGAGTTTGTATGTAAGTCGGAACCGTATACTTTATATTTGTAACCCCAGTCAAAATTTTTTTGGCCTCTGTGACAATTGGATTTTAAAAATGTTGGATTGTCATAAGAAACAGGATAAACAATAAATGTTAATTACAGGCACCATTGATAACTGTTAAAGCTGTTTATTGTAGCCTAGGACTAAAGTACAGTAAATTACCAAAATCCAGAGGTCCGTTTGCAACTAGGGGTCGTATGTAAGTCAGGTGTTCTTAAGTAGGGGACCGCCTGTACAAGCTTAGATGAACGGAACGTCAATGTGTATAGCTGAGCCCTGAGGAATACTGAATAGTTGACAGCAGTGTATATTTGTGTAAAGTTTTTACACTTGTTTTCTTATCAAGTCCCCCATGTGATTGGAGCTATGAGTATTGCAGATCGTACGGGACCCCAGCTATCCTGAGAGACTGTAGATCCTGTCCTCACTAGTGGGTAGAGTGAGTGGACTCCATCAACTATTGAAGCGATCAGGGATGGCACGCCGGCACTCCCATAGAATTTAATGCTGTAGCCGCGTGCGTGCTTGTCCTGCTGTTCCACCAAATAGTGATGGATCAACTTGTTATCCCCTTGTTATCTCCTGTGGATAAGGGATAACCTAGATACTTGTGAAAAGCCCTTTAAAATTAATCTGTCATCTGCTGGATCACATATAAACTTAACCTACTGTGGGTACGGAAAGTATTCATATCCCCTTTAAATTTTATACTCTTTGTTTACTTACAATTCATTACAATTGGCAAGATCAAAAAAGTTCTTGTTTTGCACCTTAATGTACATTCTGCTCACCATTTTGACAGGAAATAAAGAAATGTAAATATTTTTGCTAATTTTTGAAAAAACTGAAATATCACTTGGTCATAAGTATTCAGCCCCTTTGCTCAGTATTGAGTAGAAGCAGCTTTGAGCTAGTGCAGCCAGGAGTCTTCTTGGGAATGATGCAATAGGTTTTCCACACCTGATTTGGAGATTCTCTGCCTCTTCCTTGCAGATCCTCTCCAGTTCCCTCAGGTTGGATGGTGAACATTGGTGGAAGCCATTTTCAAGTCTCTCCAGAGAAGCTCCATGGGGTTCTGGCCAGTCAGGAATGGTCACAGGGTCACAGAGATGTTCGGAAGCCTCTGCTTTGTTATTTTAGCTGTGTGCTTAGGGTCATTGTCTTGTAGAAAGGTGAACCTTCGGCCCAAGTCCAGAGCACTCTGGAAGAGGTTTTCATCCAGGACTTGGCCTCATTCATCTTTCCTTCAATTCCAGTCTTCCAGCTAAAAACACCCCCATATAATGTTGTCATGATGTTGTACAGAGTATACATTAATGAGCAAAAAAAACACATTTGTGATCTTAAAGGTGTTTCCATTTCAGCAATTAAATATTGTTTTTTGCATAATGAAAAGTCATACAATTTTTCAATATGCTTTCTCTATCCATTCCTCATGATCTCTGCTTGCTTTCATTCTTTTAAAGGCTTCTATGTTACTTCCAGTGCACAGGCGCACCTGTAACGCCTTATTGCTACCTTCAAGTTTTAGCACCTTAAACGCCTTATCTTTCTTGCTTTATGCTCGCCTTCTTCTATTGGTAACACAATAATAACCTTCCTTCTCAGGCAGATATTTAGCAGCTGCATTACCGATTATAGACACCAGAGGGCTCACAAAAGTGATCAGTCTTTGTGGCATACATATATCTTTTATTGAGTAACACTCTGCGTTGGCAGGGGCGTTACACATATCTTGCTTAAGACAAGGTCTACCTGACCTCATGGCCATTCCTTGCTCATAATGCCCCATACTTCACCTGCAAGACTACATGTTTAGTTTATGTGTGACCCAGGAGCTGACAGGTTCCTTTTAGTACAGAAAGAAATCCACTTCTCCTCCGACCCATCCCTTATACACCTTGACAGAATTCTGTAGACTTGTCAGTCCTGTCACATAGCGGAAGAAGTTATAGTAATCTGCTTGTTTGTTGATATAATGTTCTTTCTGCTTTTCTCCCAGGAATGCCTGACAAGTACTTGGCGATATTCCCTGCTTGCTTCATTCAGCGCAGGCTGAGAAAATAAATCCGTTAAAAGTACAGAAGAGCGGAGCTTTTAATCTAAAAATAAACAAATGTAATTAAAAGGTTTATCTATAGAAAACACGGCCTCCTCTATAAATAAGCCAAAGACTTGGCACATATAGAGACTTTATCAAGCTAATGGAATTCCTGTTTTCTGGATGATATGCCTGAAGCCAGGACAGGTGCTGACTGTGCCAAATAGCGGATCCTGCCAGAGGGGAGACATACTAGCATGTAAGTGTGCTTGGTTTACCATCCATGATCCGGGTGATAGATTCCCTCAATTGTTTATACTTACCTTGTTCTGGAAATCTCAGCCCCAAAGTGTAGCTGTATGCGCAGCCGGTGTAGTACACCCCTTCTTCACTGCGCAAGCGCTGTATAGTGGGTTAAGGGTCCCACATTGATAGGACAGGTTCTCTTTAAGCAATTGAGAATTGAGCCATGCTAAGAATTCTTGATTTTGGCATAAATATATATGGATAATAGTGTCTATTTCAATGTTCTCATAAAGTGCCAATGTACATTGGGGCTCATTTACTTACCTGGTCCAGTCGCGATCCCGCGGTGAGTTCTCCCACGTGGATTCGGGTCCGACCGGGATTCACTAAGGTCATGCGCCCGATATCCAGTAGGTGTCGCTGCTGCGCGGAGGTCCGCCGGAGTTCACCTGCTTCTTCCTGGCGCATGTAAGTGCTGATCTTGCAACACTTTTTGTTTTTTAAATTCCACAGTTTTTACGAATCCATCTGGTTGTCCGAAGGCCACGCCCCTGATTTCTGTCGCGTGAAAGCCGGTGCTGATACGCCAAAATCTGATCACTTGCGCCAAAATCCCAGCGGAATTCGGCACAAAACGGAAAAATTCGGGAAACCCGACAAAAGTGCTGCTGCGGAGCCCTTAGTAAATGAGCCCCATTATGTTGAATTATAGTATGCGATTAAGAGCCCCTGTAGTACCATAAAGTTCTCCTATAGCTATTTTAACTCGCCCGTCCTCCTTGTTCTTAAGCTTGTAGGTGTCTTCTTGCCCCTGGGCTTGAGCAACTATAATATGAGATCAGGAAGAATCAATCTACTGTGACTTAACAGGGAATGAAAAGGTTAAGAAAGATAGTAACTTGAAATAGCTCGGTAATACACACGGGAAGAATAAAATGTAAGTCGAATATTGATCAAGAAAACATTCTGCCATCTACCGGCTCTCAGGAAAGTATTTTTGCTTATTGAAATATAATTGCACTCAGCCTTCCACTTCCTACCGGGATCGATACAAATAGAAGTAAAAAGGAGCCGCATTCAGTCGTATAGTGTGCTCTATGAAATGTGAGATTGCCATTTTATAGAGTATAACTGGAAGGTAACATTGATAGCTGCCAGAAATAATGTAAAATTATCAAAGATAATATGTACTTAATATAACATTTGCAAGAATTGTATACATCAGTGCAAATACCACAAAGCTGCATTTTTGATTTGATGCAACCAGTTCTGTTATCAGTGTCTTAGCTTTGTGTGCAAGGGGGAGGGAGCTGCATTCACAATGTCCAAGGTGTCTCCAAGCCGAACCCTCTGCCTTGCATTCAACTGTACCCAGGTTCGCAAATAACACCAAAACAACACAATAAAACAAATGAAAAGGTTATATGTACAAATAAATTATATGTGTCAATGGAAAATACAACTTAACCCACAAAAGACAAGCCCTCACCTTATGAAGCTTTGATGATGCCTAGACCTTGAAGAGAACTCAGGTAAAAAAAAAAGAGGACTATCTGGAGATACTAATGAAATACTCTCCCTAACACCTTTCAAATGATCTAAATGTCAACACCCTAACTTTAGTGTAACATACGTAAATGCTGTGCCACACTGTGGCGCTTAGCGGTCCGATAGATGGAACTGTCTCCTCGGCGGTCCAAGGTATTCATGAGGGGGGCACCCAGGCACTCCCTTCTCTTCTTCTTGCTACACCGCACCATCACCAATTTTTGGCGCACAATAGACCAGGAAAAAAATGGTCAGAGAGCAAAATTATGGCACAGTCCATGTAAGATTTTGGCGCACATCTCATTGATGTCAGCATTTTTATGGCACACGACTGATTATTACCGTCTACCCATTATTTACTTACAGCCGTGCGCCACTTTAAAACATCGGGCTGTGCTTTCTGGAGACTCATCTCTGATGCTGACAGTCGTGCTTGCGTCAGAATTAGTAACCCCCCCCCCCACATATTTTCCGAAAAGTGTCAGTTTTCTATAGACGATGTGTCGCATTTTTAACAACCCCCTCTTTTTGCCATCAATTCAAGGGAGGTGAGCTGAACTTTTGTTTCTTTATGTAACCAATGAAGGTTTCCTTGTGAATGACAGCAAGCAGAGATCTAGAAAACCGTGAGGAATTGATACAGAAAGTATATAGGAAAATTAAATAACTTTTCATCACACAAAAATGTCAAGTATTTGCTGAAAGTAAATTAAATGGGCAAGTGGGTAAAATTAAATGTGGCTAACTTAATCTATATACCCATTTGCGTTTCCTAACACACAATACCTAAAATATCTGAAGTGTGCGCCACAACTTTAGAACGCGGCACCAAACATAAATTGCATCCCATCCTTTGTGTTGTCATGGCAGCATGAGTCCTGCAATCATTAGCTGATATGAATATCCCATATTATAGCATATGATAATAAATCAGCGGCAGGGAAATTAGCATGGAAGATAACAATCAGCTATAAAATTCATTAATGTGATGCAGTCATAAATTTCTAATTTCTAATGAGATGGCTTTGCTTGTATATCAGGTCCCTAGAGGAAGTCACACTAGAGATATATATATATATATATACAGTATATGTATATGCCGCTTCTGCGTGCTAATGTTTTCACATTAAGTAAGTGAGCATGAACCTCGCCAAATGTCTCACATCATATAAATAAATCTTCATTATAAAACACTGCTTACAAACAGTGGTGGCAGCCATATGGCGCGCTACACTGCAGTGGGTGAGATGTGATATCTTACAATATCATTAAAAGGGTAGTACCAACTGTGTTTCTTACCCCTATTCCATAGGATAGTTGAAACATTGATCACAGGGGTCTGACTGCTGGGACTCCAACCACTCACTAGAAGTGACCCCCATAGTTCACAAGAACAGGGGTCACATTCTCAATTATTAAATTACTACATTCAATTCTATTCAATACTATGGAAGAACCGGTGTATATAAGGCAATAGTTCAGGCCTGGGGAGGGGGGTTGGATTCTCTGGAGTATAATAATAATCTTTTTTTATATATATATATATATATATATATATATATACAGGCAGTCCCCGGGTTACATACAAGATAGGGTCTGTAGGTTTTTCTTAAGTTGAGTTTGTATGTAAGTCGGAACTGTATATTTTATCATTGTAATCCCAGCCAGAACTTTTTTGGTCTCTGTGACAATTGGATTTTAAAAATGTTGTGTCCAGGACTAACAATAAAGCTTCATTACAGACACCTGTGATAACTGTTACAGCTGTTTATTGTAGCCTAAGGCTAAAGTACAATAAATTACCAATATCCAGAGGGCCGTTTGTAACTAGGGGTCGTATGTAACTCGAGTGTTCTTAAGTAGGGGACCCCCTGTATATATATATTCTGGGCTAGCCCAGAGTATACCTGGGTATGATTTGGGACGGGGTTATTCTGGCCTGCTACACCGCCAAGCACAACACTCCACTATCTTTCACCAGGACTCTCATACACACTAAATAGGAGTGCTGGAGATACCTGGGCACTGTGCTTGGCAATCTCTGGTCCAACTATAGAATTGAATGAATGCGCAAGACACATACTCAACCATTTTTCATTTCGAGAGAATGAGACTTTCATTCTCATGAACTGCAGTGCATGTTCCCATTACCCTAATATTTGGATTTTCGATAATCACATTGAAATCCCTATACAAAGTTGGAACAACCCTTTTAAAGAGATTATACAGAGTTAAGAAAATATAGTTGTTTTTTTCCAAAAAACGTGCCACACCTCTCCCCAGGTTGTCTGTGTTATTGCAGCTCAACATCATTTATTTCAATTAAACAGAGCTGAAATAATAGAGACTTTTTTTTGGAAAATAAATCAGTTACATTTTTCTAAATCTTTAAAGGCCATTTACCATCAAAACTCATCATGACACTTACTCAGAGACCGAGGCTCTATGGCTGTGATAATCTTCTTATATTTGTTATCCATGGCCTTGTTCCTTATAAAATCAACTTTTAAAATTGAGTCTAGAGGTGTTACCAGAGATCTTCCTTGCTGACGATTCACAGGCTGTTACAGTGTGCAGGAGCATTTCCCCCTCCCACTGTGTGCTAGAACTTCCTGTGGTGTAAGGAGATAACATCAGTCAGGGGGGAAGGAGAGGAAGACAGTGTAACAGCACTAAACGTAGAGGGTCCTGCTAACAACTCCAGGAATCCCTCACCCTCATTGTCTTAATTTTAAAAGTTGATTTTAGAAGGCAGAAGGCCATGGCCTCAGTCACAGTGCCTGGACCTATGAGTAAGTGCCCCTGGTTTATTATACTTTATTCTGATGGTAGATTTTGTTTAAAGATTTAAAGGTTAATATACTTTTTCAAATCCCTTTTAATGATGTAAAGTTTCATATATTTGCAAACCCCTCCTATTTGACAGTAGTACTAGTATTTTAAGGTACAAAGAAATTAGTGCTTAAAAGAGTTGGCCAAGTCAGTTGTTATCTCCTGTCAAACAGAAAACGGAAGAATAATCTGATTGAAGGGGGTCCAACTACTCAGACCCCTACCATCATGAAAATGGGGGTTTTGTACTCACTAGAGAATGGAGCGGCAGGTCGAGCATGCATCCTACTGCTCCATTCACTGTCTATGGCAGTGCCACAAGTCATCAAGCACATCGCTTGGTTATCACTAGTATTGAGGATTGTGAGAGACACCAGAGCTTTGCGCTTGGCAACAATCCAATAATATTACACAGAATGTGGTGCGCATGCTTGGCCTGCCACACCATCAATTAGGGACAATGGGACCCCCATTCCCAGGGTAGGTTGTAACCCCCAATGTTTAGATTGTTAGCCCCTATCCTGTAGATAGGCACCTGGTCTCAGGAGCATTCAAGAGGCCATACAATGCCTATTCCCCATATGAGGAGACTGTTATACATAATAAATTGTAGTTGGGGAGCCTGGTAAAGATTTTGCATTTGTGTCCATCAGCTTCAGCTTATGCCCATAAGGAAAGGTATTTCATTGTCTAGAAACTTACTGCTGAGAACCCTTAAGATGATGAGAATAATAGCCACTACTTCTCCCAAAGTGCTCCATATTGTTGAAGCTCTTTTCACTTCTATGGGAATGTGAGGGATAATTGTCCTTGGAGTAAATGAAGTGCTGACCAGTGTTCCAATCATCTGGAGAACTTTGAGAAGAGTCACTTTTTATAGTCTGGAGATAGAGGTGTCTGATGTGACCCTCTATCTTCGGTTTTATAGAACCTATAACTACCTTTGATGTCATATTTAAGATAAAAATCAGATTGTAGTTCTGTATGGCTGTAAAATAGATGGGAAATGGATCTTTATCGGCAGCTCATATTCCCAACTATTTTCGTTAACAGCATGTATCTCTATTTCTGTAAATCACAGAACCACAATCCCTGATGTAGTCTCAAAGATGAGACTAATTTCTTTAGCATTAAAAGCATGTTTTTAGGTATTATGGCGCAAAATATAGGGACATCAGAAGTGACACTCTCCCTGCTTTCTGATAATACATGACTTTTCTCTGCTCGTTTTCACATGACTTTAGAGGAGTATCTCACATGAAAAGGGAATTCTATAAAGAACTTTTCATACCCTACCTAAGAGGGCTGGTAGTTTGGTGGGTAAAAGCTTGTGAGAGTTTCCTTCTCCTTACATATTCTCCTTACTTCTTCTTACATATTAAAAAAAAACATATATAACATTTATTTCTTCAACACTCACAATTAAAAAAATGTAATGTTGAATATATTGGGGCACATTTACTTACCAAGTCCTGCGCGATCCCCGTTGTGTGTTGTCTGACGAGAATGAACTTTGCCGCGATTCACAAAGATCTTGCGCCTGATTTCTTGCATCTGTTGCTTCTCCGCTCAGGGCCGCTGGAGTTCACCTTCTTCTTCCTGATGTATGTAAGTGCATGTCTTGCGACACAATTTTAAAGTTAAATCCCGCACTCAGTCCGAATCCGTCCGATCGTCCGACGGCCCGCCTCCCGATTTCTGTTGCATCAAAGTCGGCGTGATTGCGGCAAAATCTGATCACGTGCGACACAATCCCCTTCTAAATAGCTGTCACAGCGGTGCAAATGCCGAAAATTTCTAAAAGCCGACTAAAGTGCGATCCGCGGGACTCTTAGTAAATAAGCCCCATTATCTAAAGCCATTTAAGGAATTTTATGTACTTTATCTTTATGTACTTTATGTATATGTGTGCTATAGCTTGCCAGTAAAAAAACACCTGACATGTATGTATTACAGTAATAGTAATAGCCTATAGTTACTGCATAGTTCTAGTCCTAATAATAGTAATAACACAGTAATAACTTTAATTATACCTTTAGGTTGTCTGTACTCATGGCACCTAAAGAGTTACAAATAATGTATATATTGTGCAGATAAATATTATTTTATAGTCCGCAAATGCAAAAAATGTGCATATTTTTCAGAAATCATATATACTGTAGGTGCCATAGAGAGGCACAAGCTTGGTATACACAGGAGTTAAAGTAGCAGATCTGGAAGGTACTGTAAAAAATCGATGTAAACTACAAAGTACAGCAATTAACATTTAGACTATTAGACCATTCACTCGCATTTTACATGCTATTCACAAGGCAAAAATAATAAAGTCACTTGGGTACAGTATACAACACGCATCTAACTATTGTCATACAGTTTTACATAGTCGCAGATAACCCAGTGTAGACTTATGTAGTGTCCAGATGAAGACTGCATCCAGTTATGAACGTTTCACTTCCAAAGTGAACAAGATCAAGTTTACGACATTCTTGTGGTCAAAAAGTCTGTAAGTGATGGATGAATGTAGCAGATGTGTAACAAATGCAGGAATAGAACAGCCATATACAGCATATCATACCAACAATAGGCTGTAGGGGGCACAAAAAGTTTGCCTAGTTGGAAAACTTAAACTTTGTGTTTAGCAAACTCTGGATGAAGAAGCGGTGCTACCAGATATTGCAAGTATTTTCTTTGAAAAATAGACATAGTTGTGCCCCCATTATATAGCTGACGTCTAGAGCACCGCACTATTTTTGCCTATAGGTTTATATGTCTCATACACGCTGACGTGAGTCATAAAACAACACTCCGCCAAGATTTTGAGGCCATTATATCCCCTGTATGTCTCTGAACTTATACCAAGGTGTTTAGCAGGTTACATACAGAACAATGACTGTTATATTGGATGTTCTATTCCATGAAGCAGAATATCACCATGTGCCATATGGAGGAAGAACATTGGGGCTAATTTACTGAGGGTCTTCGGACCGCACAAACGTCGCATATTCCTACGATTACCACTTTGTGCCGCAAACGCGCCGGCTTTTTATGCAACACAAATCAGGGGGCGGGCCGCCGGACGATCCGACTGATTCGGACTGAGCTCGGGATTTAACATTTGAATTTGTGTCGCAAGCCATGCACTTACATGCACCAGGATGAAGATGGTGAACTCCAGTGGACCTGATCAGGGAAGCGACACATGCAGGAGTCCATGATTGTTGGACAATGCACAGCAGGGATCGTGCAAGGGATGGGTAAGTCAATGTGCCCCATTGTGCCTAAGATTACATAGTGCTAAATTATTACCTCTCAGAAGGTCTGGTCTATCGCATGTCTCGTACAAATTTTCAACTCACAATCCCCCCCCCTGGAATGAGGAAGCCATCACAAAGTCGCTCACAGCACACAGCAGCGGCAGAGACTCAATGGTGGAGAGGGGAACCAAAAACTCCCTTCTTCACCATTTTAATTAACTCTGTCTGGCCTTTCCCAAATTAAGGGTGACGGACACAAAAATCCAGGACTGTCCCGGAATATGGGTTTAAATGGGAGTGCAGGTAACAGGGATACGTGTTCTTGGTGGTGGGTGTCAGTGGCCACTCTTAAGCCACTTTTCCTTCGTTCAGAGGTGAACTGGCCATGAGTCGATTTGAGCGTCTTGCCTCAGGTAGCACCACTTGTATCTGCTTGGAGGGAGACATCACCTTGAAGGTACAATCACCTTCTATAAAGCAGGACCTGACACCTAGAAATAGTGTCTCTTAACACTCAACGCCAGAGTTTGTGCGAGACACTGCGTGAAGAACTGACTTACTAAAAAAATAACCTACAATATTACTTTTGGATGTGGTGGAGGGGGCGCTGTTCTATAGCTCGCCCCAGGCAGCAGAGAGTTTACATTCATTCCTGCCTTCATCCTAGTATCTAGATACTGGTCTAAGACAGAAATCCAAACCTTTGCTCAGGGTATAAGATCGTCTGATTCCAGATCTGCTTTGTAACTCACATTTATGAGTGGAAAGTTTGTAAATGACAAGCGCAGCGGAGGAATGCAGCTCCGTCCTCTGTTCCAGTGGCAGCCGCAGCCCTCAGCTTTCCCTCATGTCATGTGAGGCTTTAAAAGGGGAATAAATACTTTCTTGAAAGGCTTCATCAAGAGGGATTCTGCGAGATGACATGGAAATGTCCCTGATTTCCACTCTCTCCCTTGACTTGTTTTTGTCTGTTTGATCCCATTAACTCCATCACTGCCTAAGGCTGAAATGAATGGGGTCAATGAAATCAGACCTTGGCAAAAGGCTTTCCAGCTCCTCACCCATCCTCCTCCTTCTTCTCCTCTACAGCTGCTGCGTACTGATGACAGACCACTTTAAAAGCAACAGGAATTCAGAAAAACAAAATTTCTCGCAGTTATACAGTTATTTATGTTATATAGGATAACAACTTGTGATTTCTTTATATGATAAAACAAAGTGCATTATAAATGTAATTTAAATTCCTTGGCAGGTGAAATTCATGAATACCATCTATCCACATTAAAGGGAACCTACCACCACGAATCTACCTATAAAGGTAGATCGGGTGGTAGGTGGATCAATAGGACGTGAGGATAGCCCTTTTAAGGCCTAATCCTCATGTCCCCGCACTGTTTCGCTAACTTTAATTATCTCTATATGTAAATTTTGTTATGCGGCTACAGGGGTGTGGAGTAGCCGCAGCTAAGGCTCTCCACGCCCCAGTAGCCTCTTTACTCCTCCTACCCACAATCTTTGGCGCGCTGCTCCAGCTTCGGAGCAGTGACCACACAGGCGCACAGCCGCATAACAAAATTTACAAATAGAGATAATAAAAGTTAGCGAAACAGTGTGGGGACGTGAGGACTAGCCCTTAAAAGAGCTATCCTCACGTCCTATTGATCCACCTACCACCCAATCTACCTTTATAGGTAGGTTCACTACACTTCAGTCAGCCAAAAGGGAGAGCCTTTAGTGTGCCATCATGGCTGTGAAATTTTGTACAACCTGTTAATTTTTTTTATCATTTCTCAGTATGATTCCCTGGCTAATGTCACCAACATCACGCTCCTCCCCTGTACCATCAGCCAGGATCCATTATCACCTGTACCGGGAGTGCAATAGGAGAAAGCTTGTCACCACACGGTCCTGATGGGTGTAGAAGAGGCTTACACCAGGTCTGTGCTATTGTAACATCTGCAGCTAGGCCACAACCAAGCCAGTCAGCCAAATTTTAAAAATGTGATAAATTTAGGAGCAAATACTATCCAGATCCGAGCGATGAAGGGAAACCTTAGAAACTTTTTTTTTACTTTTTAACTAAAAAGTTGCAAATCTACTTCAGACATTAATCCTCATTACACCACATTTATCAGGTTGTATATGATACCTGCCTGATGATAAATCTGCCCCATAAAGGGGGTGGTCTGTCTCACCTTTAATTATTTGTATCAGCTCTTATATATCTATGTATTTTATTTTCCCTGGAAATACCCTTTACGTAATGGTGAATATCCCGTCATGACAGGCTGCTATACAAAATCTCTGTGTAGCCCTAGCCTTAGGTCACAATGTGGATCTATTTACTAGGTATAGTAGACAGGTGCTTTAACTACATTCTCATAGCTCGGCAATAGCCCCTCAGGTAAAAATACAATATATTTTTCTGATTGCAAAATCATTTTTTGCTGAGGCTGTGAGAGTATAAGTTGACTTGCATAGTGTTCATGATAGAACCTGCTTCTCGGATACAGATATTCATGTTCACTGCTAATTTTGGCCATTGCAGATTAAATAGATTAAAGATTACCCATACATGCAAACAAAATTATGTGAAAGACAGGAACTAAGCATGTTGTACTTGTGTATGTTTAAAAGGATCATATAATTTCCATTGAACTTATCCTTCTCTGCTTCTCAGATTTCATCCTGGTGAATCTATTCAAAAGATTAGCAAATTATGTAATTCTTATGTATTCTTCCTATGTATTCTATAATGAAATTAGAAATGGTATTATTCATACATTGAAGCACGTGATTATGATAGAAAATATGCCAACTTTATCAATTTTCACAGAACACATAAATAATTCAGCAATAACACCAGAAAATTAGAGGGGGGTATTCTATTCTATTTAATTTAATGCATCTGCCACATATATACATACACTTCCTCAATTGGATTTTATTCAAAAAAGTGTACACATGTTAACATAATTTCCCTTAAATGCAGCCATGTTGTTCTTTAGAAATTAGATTGTTGTCCTTGGATACGACCACAACTGCAGAAGGGATTGCACAAATAAACAAATTATTTTTGCATAAGAAATGTCCTTGAACTTACATAGTTCCATAGTTTATATGGTTGAAAAAAGACACATGTCCATTTCAACCAAGGAAGGGAAGGGATTGGATAAGGAAGGGGTTTAAGGGAAATAATTCTATATTATATCATAACCTCATAACTGAGACCCTCCATGCCCCTTTCATTTTTGTGGCTGTTTGTTGCTCCAGGGCATCCTTTTTATGGACTGGTGCCCAGAACTGAACAGCATATTCCAGGTAAGTCTGAATCCTTGCCTTGTACAGTGGTAATTTTACATCCCTATCCTGAGAATCTATACCACTTTTGACAAGATCTTGCTGGCTTTAGAGGCAGCTGATTGACATTGCATGCCCCACAGCTGTCCTGTGGTACTGAATGCTGAATCCGGGTGGTCAGGCAGGAATGAATAGTGCACGTCTGTCCACTGCTCCCAATATACAATGGTGGTCCTATCCAAGGACAACTATCTAGTTTCTAAGGGACAACATGGCTACATTTATAGAAAATTTATAGTCACACAGTTACTTTTTTAATAACATCCAACTGAAGAAATGTATGTACATTGCAGATGATTTCAATTAAATGTGAATGTCCACATAAATACCCCTTTAAGTAAATCACAGCCATTATCCAATACTAGAATTGGGGATTTGGCAAACGTAGTAATGAAATAAGGCTTCCTATGTGTACACTAAGGAAATCACCACCTTGACCTGCAATAAAGACTTACACTGCTGGGTGTTAGAGAAATAAGTGTCTTCCAGGCAGAGGTCAGAAGTGGTTGTGTGATAATTGTGCTGTGGTTACATACAGTCACATGCTCTGGAACTTGCTCCATAACTTTGTTCTGTTGGACTTAGGGCTGTTAGATTTCCAAGTAATTCTAGGTATTTAGAGCTCCCACCAATCTAAAACTTTGGCATATACTGATGACTTTATACCAGTGATGGCTAACCTATGGCACTGGTGCCAGAGGTGGCACTCAGAGCCCTTTCTGTTGGCACTCAGGCCATCACCAGAGATGACTCCAGGTATCTTCCTGCAGTCCCAGACAGCCCAGGACTTTCTGTGCACAGAGCTATTTTAAAGTGACAGCTCTACCTGGGACTATTTTCTGCTTTATTTGTGTCCTCAGGGTCCTGGTATCAATGAAAGCTGTGACAGAGAAGGGAGTATAAATCACAAATTAAATTTCTGTGTTGGCACTTTGCGATAAATAAGCGGGTCTTTGTTGTAGTTTGGGCACTCGGTCTCTAAAAGGTTTGCCATCACTGCTTTATACAGTACAAGGCAGGTTGTAATCTTTAGAACCACATATGAATTGACACTAACTTTCTCCATGGCTGTAATTTAGATTCTATAAGATAAAGGGTTTGGTGATGTAGGCTCATGTCCACAACAGTGAAAAAACGGATGAGTGCCACTAAACGCAAAACTTTTTAATGGATCAAGGCACACATCCAATGGACCGCGTGTATTAGTTTGAATCATTTTGTCATCCACGTGAAATCCAAGAAAAACATTGAACTGGGTGCTACATGTCATGGGTGTCAATGGCCAAACAGCGGCATACCCACAAAAACAAGGGCAAATTTTGGGAGACGTGGTCTAAAGAGGAGTGGAAATGTGTACGTGTCAGCAGAAATTGACTTAATAAACCACAACCATTGTGCAGCTTAGGGAGAACCTGTCAAGCAAAATAACCAATCCCAAATAAATACATCATTAAAAATGATGCTTAAAAACCATTGCCCTTATCCCTAAATGGTTCCTTACCATGGCTGCAATGTTGCAAAAATCAGTTTGTAAACTTATATGTAAACTTATATGATGTGAGTCCAATGACACTAAGTGAGTCCAATGAGGCCCTGCATATTCAGTAGTTACTTGCATTGACCTGTCTCTTTGTTTCTGATAGACAGGTCTCACTGCTGGGACATGCTGCTATGTGGAACACTGAGAGAGAACTCTCTAACATTATTGGCCACTTCATGCCATGTGACCAGAGTGATGTCATCTAAGTTCCACCCCATGTATGTATCTGATTACATTAAAATAACAGCAGTTATTAACTCCATGGAAGATGGGGAGGAGTAGAAGTCCATGGAGGCTGCTGTGAGCATGCAATGATATTGCCATGTGATCAGATAAATACATGGGGTAGTTGTTGAAAACATAACTTTCGTAAAGGACCTTGAATTACATCACCCTGGTCACATGACATGCTGAGAAGAGGCACGGGACATGGGGAGGGAAGGGGCTGGCCAAGCAGGACACACCCCCTCTGATGCCCAGTAATATAAGATAAAGTTAATTTATGGGGATGTAAGAAAAACTTTTTTTTAGCTAAAAGAGGTTCCCTTTAACACCTTCAGGATCATGTTTCTTTCAAGGCTCAGCGGGGTGGCATCATCCAGAAGATCAACTTTGAAGTGTGATGTAAATTGGCACTGTGTAGCTCTCCACACCTCAAAATGTATAAATGTGTAAACTGTATACAGTATATAGTGAGTGTACAACGCATATTTCAGATACTGTGCTCTATACACACATAATATACTGTATGTACATATACTTTACTATATACTGATTGTACACTACATACAGTATATAGTGAGTTTATAGCACAATTTACAGTACATACAGAATATAGTGAGTGTAAAGTACATTGTACACTATATACAGTATATAGTGAGTGTATAGTACATTGTGTTACAGTGTGTACAGTACATTGTACACTATATACAGTATACAGTGTGTACATTACATTTTACACTATATACAGTATACAGTGTGTACAGTACATTGTACACTATACATTATGCAGTGTGTATAGTACAGTGTACACCATATACAGGCAGTCCCCGGGTTACATACAAGATAGGGTCTGTAGGTTTGTTCTTAAGTTGAATTTGTATGTAAGGAACTGTACGGAACTGTATATTTTATCATTGTAACCCCAGCCAGAACTTTTTTGGTCTCTGTGACAATTGGATTTTAAAAATGTTGGGTTGTCATAAGAATCAGGACTAACACTAAAGCTTCATTAGACACCTGTGATAACTGTTATAGCTGATCACTGTAGCCTAGGACTAAAGTACAATAAATTACCAATATCCAGAGGTCCGTTTGTAACTAGGGGTCATATGTAAGTCGAGTGTTCTTAAGTAGGGGACCGCCTGTACAGTATACAGTATGTACAGTACAGTGTACACTATATACAGTATACAGTGTGTACAGTACATTGTACACTATATACAGTATACAGTGTATATAGTACACTGTACACTATATACAGTATACAGGGTATATATCACCGTGTACACTATACATTATACATGGTATATAGTACAAAGTACACTGTATACATTATACAGTGCGTATAGTACATTTTACACTATATACAGTATACAGGGTATATAGTACAATTTACACCATATACATTATACAGTGTGTATAATACATTGTACACTATATACAGTATACAGTGTGTACAGTACATTGTACACTATACAGTGTGTATAGTACATTGTACACTATATACCATATACAGGGTATATAGTACAGTGTACACTATATATTATACAGTGTGTACAGTACATTGTACACTATATACAGTATACAGTGTGTATAGTACAGTGTACACTATATACAGTATACAGTGTGTACAGTACATTGTACACTATACATTATGCAGTGTGTATAGTACAGTGTACACTACATACAGTATACAGGGTATATAGTACAGTGTACACCATATACAGTATGTATAGTACAGTGTACACTATATACAGTATACAGTGTGTACAGTACATTGTACACTATATACAGTATACAGTGTGTACAGTACATTGTACACTATATACAGTATACAGTGTATATAGTACACTGTACACTATATACAGTATACAGGGTATATATCACCGTGAACACTATACATTATACATGGTATATAGTACAAAGTACACTATATACATTATACAGTGCGTATAGTACATTTTACACTATATACAGTATACAGGGTATATAGTACAATTTACACTATATACATTATACAGTGTGTATAGTACATTGTACACTATATACCATATACAGGGTATATAGTACAGTGTACACTATATATTATACAGTGTGTACAGTACATTGTACACTATATACAGTATACAGTGTGTACATTACATTGTACACCATATACAGTATACAGTGTGTATAGTACAGTGTACACTATACATTAATACAGTGTGTATAGTACATTGTACACTATATACAATATACAGGGTATATATCACATTGTACACTATACAGTATAAAGTGTGCATAGTACATTGTACACTATATACAGTATACAGGGTATATATCACAGTGTACACTATACAGTATAAAGTGTGCATAGTACATTGTACACTATATACAGTATACAGGGTACATATCAAAGTGTGCATAGTACATTGTACACTATATACAGTATACAGGGTACATATCAAAGTGTGTATAGTACATTGTACACTATATACAGTATACAGGGTATATAGTACAAGTACACCATATACATTATACAGTGTGTACAGTTCATTGTACACTATATACAGTATAGAGTGTGCAGGGCCGGATTAAGGTTGGTGGGGGCCCCTGGGCGCAAAATCTGGTGGAGGCCCCCACTGAGTGTAGCGTACACACATGTCTTCCTGCTTCCTTTCCACTATCCTAGCAGTAACACAGCTACATACAGCCGCCTCATCCCCAGTAACACCGCTACATACAGCCGCCTCATCCCCAGTAACACAGCTACATACAGACGCCTCATCCCCAGTAACACAGCTACATACAGCCGCCTCATCCCCAGTAACACCGCTACATACAACCGCCTCATCCCCAGTAACACAGCTACATACAGCCGCCTCATCCCCAGTAACACAGCTACATACAGCCGCCTCATCCCCAGTAACACAGCTACATACAGCCGCCTCATCCCCAGGAACACAGCTACATACAGCCGCCTCGCCACCAGTAACACAGCTACATACAGCCGCCTCATCCCCAGGAACACAGCTACATACAGCCGCCTCATCCCCAGTAACACAGCTACATAAGTCACCTCGCCCCCAGTAACACAGCTACATACAGCCGCCTCATCCCCAGTAACACAGCTACATACAGCCGCCTCATCCCCAGTAACACAGCTACATACAGCCGCCTCATCCCCAGTAACACAGCTACATACAGCCGCCTCATCCCCAGTAACACAGCTACATACAGCCGCCTCACCCCCAGTAACACAGCTACATACAGCCGCTTCGCCCTCAGTAACACAGCTACATACAGTCACCTCGCCCCCAGTAACACAGCTACACACAGCCGCCTCGCCACCAGTAACACAGCTACACACAGCCGCCTCGCCCCCATTAACACAGCTACATACAGCCGCCTCATCCCCAGTAACACAGCTACATACAGCCGCCTCATCCCCAGTAACACAGCTACATAAGTCACCTCGCCCCCAGTAACACAGCTACATACAGCCGCCTCATCCCCAGTAACACAGCTACATACAGCCGCTTCATCCCCAGTAACACAGCTACACACAGCCGCCTTGCCCTCTGTAACACAGCTACATACAGCCACCTCATACCCAGTAACACAGCTACATACAGCCGCCTCATCCCCAGTAACACAGCTACATACAGCCGCCTCATCCCCAGTAACACCGCTACATACAGCCGCCTCGCCCCCAGTAACACAGCTACATACAGCCGCCTCGCCCCCAGTAACACCGCTACATACAGCCGCCTCGTCCCCAGTAACACCGCTACATACAGCCGCTCACTCCCAGTAACACAGCTCCATACAGCCGTCTCATCCCCAGTAACACCGCTACATACAGCCGTCTCATCCCCAGTTACACAGCTACATACAGCCGTCTCATCCCCAGTAACACCGCTACATACAGCCGCCTCGCCAGTAACACAGCTACATACAGCCGTCTCATCCCCAGTAACACAGCTACATACAGGCACCTCATCCCCATTAACACAGCTACATACAGCCGCCTCATCCCCAGTAATACCGCTACATACAGCCGCCTCGCCAGTAACACAGCTACATACAGCCGCCTCATCCCCAGTAACACAGCTACATACAGCCGCCTCGCCCCCAGTAACACAGCTACATACAGCCGCCTCGCTCCCAGTAACACAGCTACATACAGCCGCCTCGCTCCCAGTAACACCGCTACATACAGCCGCCTCATCCCCAGGAACACAGCTACATACAGCCGCCTCGCCACCAGTAACACAGCTACATACAGCCGCCTCATCCCCAGGAACACAGCTACATACAGCCGCCTCATCCCCAGTAACACAGCTACATAAGTCACCTCGCCCCCAGTAACACAGCTACATACAGCCGCCTCATCCCCAGTAACACAGCTACATACAGCCGCTTCATCCCCAGTAACACAGCTACACACAGCCGCCTTGCCCTCTGTAACACAGCTACATACAGCCACCTCATACCCAGTAACACAGCTACATACAGCCGCCTCATCCCCAGTAACACAGCTACATACAGCCGCCTCATCCCCAGTAACACCGCTACATACAGCCGCCTCGCCCCCAGTAACACAGCTACATACAGCCGCCTCGCCCCCAGTAACACCGCTACATACAGCCGCCTCGTCCCCAGTAACACCGCTACATACAGCCGCTCACTCCCAGTAACACAGCTCCATACAGCCGTCTCATCCCCAGTAACACCGCTACATACAGCCGTCTCATCCCCAGTTACACAGCTACATACAGCCGTCTCATCCCCAGTAACACCGCTACATACAGCCGCCTCGCCAGTAACACAGCTACATACAGCCGTCTCATCCCCAGTAACACAGCTACATACAGGCACCTCATCCCCATTAACACAGCTACATACAGCCGCCTCATCCCCAGTAATACCGCTACATACAGCCGCCTCGCCAGTAACACAGCTACATACAGCCGCCTCATCCCCAGTAACACAGCTACATACAGCCGCCTCGCCCCCAGTAACACAGCTACATACAGCCGCCTCGCTCCCAGTAACACAGCTACATACAGCCGCCTCGCTCCCAGTAACACCGCTACATACAGCCGCCTCATCCCCAGGAACACAGCTACATACAGCCGCCTCGCCACCAGTAACACAGCTACATACAGCCGCCTCATCCCCAGGAACACAGCTACATACAGCCGCCTCACCCCCAGTAACACAGCTACATACAGCCGCCTCGTCCCCAGTAACACAGCTACATACAGCCGCCTCGCCCTCAGTAACACCGCTGACTATAGCCTGGCAGGCACACGTCGGGCGTTCTGGAGAGAAGATCGCAGCTTACCCCTCCCGTCTCCATAGAGAATAGAGCTATGTGGTCGTTCTTAAGGCCATAGATAGAGCACGCTCTATCTCTCTTGCGGCCACAGCACGAAACAGTGAGTACTCGTTGTGCTCACCATACCAAAGCACTATAGATGCCTATGAGGGAAGTATATCAGGTAGCAAATTTGCGGCCAGATATAAGTCCCCCATACATGTTTCCTTATACAGACATGTTTATACAATTACACACTGATATATACACACCTTTATATACTTATATAAACACAAATAAAGTTCTACACTCGTATACTTGCACCCATATATACACACAAGTATATACTTATACACACATTTATGCACTCATATACATTTATACACTAATACACAGAGTATATATAAACTCATAAAGTATATACACACACATACAGCATATACACACACATATGGGAAGTACACACACATAAAGTATATAGAGCATATACATACCATATTCCCAGTAAATATATATATATATATATATATATATATATATATAATTTAAATATACACACATATATGCTTATATAAATATATGCATGTATAAATACAGTATATACACCTATACACGGTAGATGCATATATACCCATATACACAGTAGTCTGTATAAAATTTGCTACCTTTTTCACCCTTATACATCTGCCTTTCTTTCTTTTATGTCCATATACACAGTATATACATCTATACACGGTAGATGCATATATACGCTGTACATACATATATACACAGTAAATGCATATATACCCATGTACACAGTATATACACATAAACAGTATATACACATACACAGTAGATACATATATACACAGTATATACATATATACACATACACAGTAGATGCATATATACACAGTATATACATATATACACAGTATATACATATATACACAGTAGATGCATATAAACACACATACACAGTAGATGTATATATACACAGTATATACATATATGCACAGTAGATGCATATATACACAGTATATACATATATACACAGTAGATGCATATATACACAGTATATACATATATACACATACACAGTAGATGCATATATACACAGTAGATACATATATACACATACACAGTAGATGCATATATACACAGTAGATACATATATACACATACACAGTAGATGCATATATACACAGTATATACATATATACACAGTAGATGCATATATACACAGTAGATGCATATATACACAGTATAAACATATATACACAGTATATACATATATACACATATGCCCTGTATATACACATATGCCCTGTATATACACACAGATACATCATACCTCCCAACTTTTGTGGAGGAGAAAGAGGGACAAAATGGCGGCGCGCGAAGCGCGCCGCGGCGATTTTTTTACCCACAGAAGCCACACCCTAGCCACGCCCCCTAACCACACCCCCTGGCCACGCCACTGCTCATACCTTCAACGCATCCACTGGCACCAATGTATATTTATGTATATAATTGGGGGGCATATTCCACTCCCCCTAGACAACGAGCATGCCCTCCTAGACAACGAGCATGTCCTCCCCTAGACAACGAGCATGCCCCCCCCAGACAACGAGCATGTCCTTCCCTAGACAACGAGCATGTCCCCCCCTAGACAACGAGCATGTCCCCCCCAGACAACGGGCATGTCCGCCCCCAGACAACGAGCATGCCCCCCCCTAGACAACGAGCATGTCCCCCCCAGACAACGAGCATGTCCCCCCCAGACAACGGGCATGTCCGCCCCCAGACAACGAGCATGCCCCCCCCTAGACAACGAGCATGTCCCCCCCAGACAACGAGCATGCCCCCCCTAGACAACAAGCATGCCCCCCCTAGACAACGAGCATGTCCCCTAGACAACGAGCATGCCCCCCCCTAGACAACGAGCATGTACCCCCCCCTAGACAACGAGCATGTACCCCCACCTAGACAACGAGAATGTACCCCCACCTAGACAACGACCATGTCCCCCCCTAGACAACGAGCATGTCCCCCCCCTCTAGACAACGAGCATGTCCCCCACCTAGACAACGAGCCTGTCCCCCCCTGTGGCTGCGTGCCCTTTTTTGTGTGTTTGTGTTATTTTTGTCTTCCAGGACCGTGCCTGCTGTGGACTGCTTCCGATTCGAAGGATTACATCGATGACCGACAGTTCTAACAAATAAAATGGTCAACGAGGGTGTGTCTGCGTTTTTTGTTCAATAAAATTTTCTGAAAACGGTGTGATTATTTATTTTTTTGCGACACTCTTCATAGTTTGCCGTAGTAGTGGTGCCGGCTAGGTGACGGTGCTCATTACTAAGGGCTGGCCTTAGTGTTTGCCTTAATTTTTTTGGCAAATTCACACTAACGCCCATACCATTACCCCGGTACCCACCGCCACCAGGGGTGCCGGGAAGAGCCGGGTACAAACCAGTACCTGACCGTCTATAGATGGTCAGGTAGTGGGGCGGCTGCAGGCTGTTATTGTTGCGCTGGAATAGCCCCCTAACAGTGGCCTATCCCAGCTCAGTAATGGCAGGCTGCTGCTGCTTTTTTGTATCAGGCTGATTTGAAAAATAGGGGGCACCCCATGCCGTTTTTTCTTCAAATTTTTGACAAAAATATGCGTGGGGTCCCCCCTTTAAAGGGGGCTCCCAGGCTGTTTCCCCCATTTTTACAAAAAAATGGGGGGGAAAAACGGCATGGGGTGCCCCCTATTGTTCAAATCAGCCAGATACAAAAAAGCAGCAGCAGCCTGCCATTACTGAGCTGGGATAGGTCACTGTTAGGGGGCTATTCCAGCGCAACAATAACAGCCTGCAGCCGCCCCACTACCTGACCATCTATAGACGGTCAGGTACTGGTTTGTACCCGGCTCTTCCCGGCACCCCTGGTGGCGGTGGGTACCGGGGTAATGGTATGGGCGTTAGTGTAAATTTGCCAAAAAAATTAAGGCAAACACTAAGGCCAGCCCTTAGTAATGAGCACCGTCACCTAGCCGGCACCACTACTACGGCAAACTATGAAGAGTGTCGCAAAAAAATAAATAATCACACCGTTTTCAGAAAATTTTATTGAACAAAAGACGCAGACACACCCTCGTTGACCATTTTATTTGTTAGAAATGTCGGTCATAGACGTAATCCTTCGAATCCGAAGCAGTCCACAGCAGGCACGGTCCTGGAAGACAAAAATAACACAAACACACAAAAAAGGGCACGCAGCCACAGGGGAGGACATGCTCGTTGTCTAGGGGTCAGGGGTAGACATGCTCGTTGTCTAGGGGGGGGGGAAATGCTAGTTGTCTAGGGGGGGGACATGCTCGTTGTCTAGGAGTCGGGGGGAGACATGCTCGTTGTCTAGGGGGGGGAATGCTCGTTGTCTGGGGGGGGGGACATGCTCGTTGTCTAGGGGGGGGGGCATGCTCGTTGTCTTGGGGGGGGACATGCTCGTTGTCTAGGGGTCAGGGGGAGACATGCTCGTTGTCTAGCAGGGGGAAATGCTTGTTGTCTAGGGGGGGAAATCCTCGTTGTCTAGGGGGGGGACATGCTCGTTGTCGCAGTAAAGGGGAGGGGTCCTATGGAGCGCAGTAAAGGGGAGGGGTCCTATGGAGCGCAGTAAAGGGGAGGGGTCCTATGGAGCGCAGTAAAGGGGAGGGGTCCTATGGAGCGCAGTAAAGGGGAGGGGTCCTATGGAGCGCAGTAAAGGGGAGGAGTCCTATTGAGCGCGCAGTGAAAGCCATAAAAAACACATTTGATATTTTCCTTCCCGCTTCCCAGTACAGGGCCTGGAATATTTAATACTGTCACTAGGAAGTATAATTTGTTACGCAGAAACAGGCCGCACACAGCTCTGTACGTGGAAAAATAAAAAAGTTATTGATTTTTGAAAGTGGGGAGTGAAATATGGAAACGCAAAAATTGTTCCGTCAGAGTAATGGAGCAGACGGCCGTGTATGACCATTCTGCTCCATTACTGTCATAGAGCGATGACATGGACCTTATGTGGACCCCAACAGACCCCTTGTTTTCATGATCTATGGGGGTCACATCACTGAAACCCCCACACATCAGCAGGTTAAGCCCTGTCCTATGGATAGGGCCTAACTTGTATTTGTGGGAAAACCCCTTTAACCCCTTAACGCTCTGCGCCGTAGCTCTACGGCGCAGAGAGTATAAGGAGTGTATGAAGAGGGCTCACGGGCTGAGTCTTCTTCATACAAGGTGGGGGGTTTTGCATGTTGCAGAAAACCCCCACCGCTAATAACCGCAGTCGGTCATTGTCGCCGGCAAAGTCTTTTTTACGATCGCTGTGCCCCCGAACGTCATCGGGGGCGGCGATCGTTTGCCGTGGTAGCCTCGGGTCTTCTTTTGACACGAGGCTACATGGCTTCTGCAGGTTCGTTACAATGAGCCAGAAGTATTGCAGTATATGGTAGGAGCGATCTGACCATCTAGGGTTAATGTACCATAGATGGTCTAAGAAATAGTGGAAAAAAAAGAAAAAACAGGTTTTAAAAATAAAAAAAATTTATAAAATATTAAAAATTCTAATCACCTCCCTTTCCCTAGAACGGATATAAAACATAATAAACAGTAAAGATCACAGACATATTAGGTATCGCCGCGTCCCAAAATGCCCGATCTATCAAAATATAAAAACGGTTACGGGCGGCGGTGACCTCCGAGGCGGGAAATGGCGCCCAAATGTCCGAAATGCGACTTTTACACCTTTTTACATCACATAAAAAATGAAATTAAAAATGATCAAAATGTCGCACAGACCTCAAAATGGTAGCAATGAAAACGTCGGCTCATTTCGCCAAAAATGACCCCACCCCCAGCTCCGTGCACCGAAATATGAAAAAGTTATTAGCGTCAGAAGATGGCAAAAATTTTTTTTTTTTTTTTTTTGCACACATGCGTTTAATTTTTGAAAATGTATTAAAACACAATAAAACCTATAAATCCGGTATCACCGCGATCGCACCAAACCAAAGAATAAAGCTGAGGTGTTATTTTGAGTGCACAGTCAAAGTCGAAAAAACTGAGCCCACAAGAACGTGACATGTGCGGTTTTTTAAAAAATTTTTTCCACATTTGGAATTTTTTGCAGCTTCGCAGTACACGGCATGTTAAAATAAATAACATTACGGGAAAGTAAAATTTGTTACGCACAAAATAAGCCCTCACACAGCTCTGTACACGGAAAAATGAAAAAGTTATGGATTTTTGAAGTTGGAGAGCGAGAAATGAGAGAAAAACCCTGCGTCCTTAAGGGGTTAAGGGATTAAGTATATGGTACAATAAAAGCAGAATAGAAGGGCACTGGGGGGGTTAGGGATGGGGGCAGGGGGTCTATGGAGGAAAGTGTTTAACCCTTTAGCTGCTGCCTGCAGTCACTGTAGAGTACCTGTTATCACACTGCAGCAGCTGCACACACTCGGCTCTGCTTCATCAGACGAACTTCAGTGAGGAGCAGGAGGAGGTGGGGGCAGGGAGCCATTGATGTAGCAGTGCTGGAGAGTTCCTGCCTGCACGGAGGCTGATCCCCTGGGGCTGCTGTGCAGGGGCAGTGCAGAGAACATGACACTCTGCACTGCTCCATCCATCCATCCATCCATGTGCCTGCAAGTGGCAGCCTGAGGACAGGGAGGGCTCTGCCTCCCAGGGGAGGGGATGGGGGAGGTGCCGGCTCTGCAGCAGACAGCCCGGGAGCTGGAGAGGAGGAGGACGCTGTACCCCGCCCCCTGGCTTCTCTGTATCCTGAGCAGGACGGGGGCGGGACTCGGGGGGGGGGGCGGGACTCGGGGGCGGGACAAAACGGAAAAATCCGTGAAACCGCAAAAAAACCGGGACTTTCACTTAACGGTCCGTGCAGGCGGGACAAGGGTTAAAAAACGGGACTGTCCCGCCCAAAACGGGACGGTTGGGAGGTATGGATACATTGATATGTATATACTTACCTTTTAGGGTGCTTGTTCGTGCGGGTGGGTCTTTCGGTTGCTTGTTCGGTGGGTGCTTGTTCGAGGGGGGGTTGCTTGTCCGGCCGGGGAGGGGGAGGGTGGTGGCTGGTGCTTGTTCTAGCGGAGGGGGGGGGGGGGGGTGCGCGGCAGGTGCTAGTTCTAGCGGGGGGCGGAGGGGGGCTGCGCGGCGGGTGCTTGTTCTAGCGGGGGGCGGGGGAGGGGTGCGCGGCGGGTGCTAGTTCTAGCGGGGGCGGAGGGGGGGTGCGCGGTGGGTGCTTGTTCTAGCGGGGGGGCGGAGGGGGGGGTGTGCACGGCGGGTGCTTGTTCTAGCGGGGGGGGGCGGGTTCTTGTTCTAGCGGTGGGGGGGCGGGTGCTTGTTATAGCGGGGGGGGGGGCGGGTGCTTGTTCTAGCCGAACGAGGTTGCTTGTTTGGGCGGGGGTTGGTAGCTCGGCCATGCATGCCGGGGGATGGGCGGGCCGAGAGGCGGTCACCTGTGCTGGGGTTTAGGCGGTGTCACCTGTTCCGGGGCGGGCACGGAGGCGGTGTCAACTGTGCCGGGGGTTGATGGCGGCCGTTGAGGAGGAGTTAGTAACACTAATGCCAAGGGGGGCGAGCGGCTTCCCCATGCAGCGGGCATCTCAGGCGGGGGGGGGGGGGGCGCGGGCGCGCAGGAGGTGCGATCTGGTGGGGGCCCCAAGGGGGGGGCAAGATGGTGGGGGCCCCGGGGCTCGAGCCCCGGGAGCCCCGCCTATAATCCGGCCCTGAGAGTGTGTACAGTACATTTTACACTATATATTATACAGTGTGTACAGTACATTGTACACTATATACAGTATATAGTGAGTGTATAGTACATTGTACACTATATACAGTATACAGTGTGTATAGTACATTGTACACTATAAATTATACAGTGTGTACAGTACATTGTACATTATATACAGTATATAGTGAGTGTATAGTACATTGTACTCTATATACAGTATACAGTGAGTACAGTACAGTGTACACTATATACAGTATATAGTGAGTGTATAGTACATTGTGCTACAGTACATTGTACACTATATATTATACAGTATACAGTGAGTACAGTAAATTGTACACTATATACAGTATACAGTGAGTACAGTACAGTGTACACTATATACAGTAAACAGTGTGTATAGTACATTGTACACTATATACAGTATATAGTGAGTGTATAGTACATTGTACACTATATACAGTATACCGTGTGTATAGTACAGTGTACACTATATATTATACAGTGTTTACAGTACATTGTACACTATATACAGTATATAGTGAGTGTATAGTACATTGTACACTATATACAGTATACAGTGTGTATAGTACAATGTACACTATAAATTATACAGTGTTTACAGTACATTGTACACTATATACAGTATAGATTGTGTGTATAGTACATTGTACACTATATACAGTATAGAGTGAGTGTATAGTACAATGTATACTATAAATTATACAGTGTGTACAGTACAGTGTACACTATATACAGTATACAGTGTGTATAGTACATTGTACACTATATACAGTATATAGTGAGTGTATAGTACAATGTACACTATATACAGTATACAGTGTGTATAGTACATTGTACACTATAAATTATACAGTGTGTACAGTAAATTGTACACTATATACAGTATATAGTGAGTGTATAGTACATTGTACACTATATACAGTATACCGTGTGTATAGTACAGTGTACACTATATATTATACAGTGTTTACAGTACATTGTACACTATATACAGTATATAGTGAGTGTATAGTACATTGTACACTATATACAGTATACAGTGTGTATAGTACAATGTACACTATAAATTATACAGTGTGTACAGTACATTGTACACTATATACAGTATAGATTGTGTGTATAGTACATTGTACACTATATACAGAATATAGTGAGTGTATAGTACAGTGTACACTATATACAGTATAGAGTGAGTGTATAGTACAATGTACACTATAAATTATACAGTGTGTACAGTACATTGTACACTATATACAGAATATAGTGAGTGTATAGTACAGTGTACACTATATACAGTATACAGTGTGTATAGTACAGTGTACACTATATATTATACAGTGTTTACAGTACATTGTACACTATATACAGTATATAGTGAGTGTATAGTACATTGTACACTATATACAGTATACAGTGTGTATAGTACAATGTACACTATAAATTATACAGTGTGTACAGTACATTGTACACTATATACAGTATAGATTGTGTGTATAGTACATTGTACACTATATACAGAATATAGTGAGTGTATAGTACAGTGTACACTATACACAGTAGATAGTGTGTATAGTACAATGTACACTATAAATTATACAGTGTGTACAGTACATTGTACACTATATACAGTATATAGTGAGTGTATAGTACATTGTGCTACAGTACATTGTACACTATATATTATACAGTATACAGTGTGTACAGTAAATTGTACTCTATATACAGTATACAGTGAGTACAGTACAGTGTACACTATATACAGTATATAGTGAGTGTATAGTACATTGTGCTACAGTACATTGTACACTATATATTATACAGTATACAGTGTGTACAGTAAATTGTACTCTATATACAGTATACAGTGAGTACAGTACAGTGTACACTATATACAGTATACAGTGTGTATAGCACAGTGTACACTATATACAGGCATCTCCTCAGCCTCCAGTAGTGATGTGGGCGGGTCGGGGGCGGGCTCTCCTGTGAGTGTGACGCCGAGGCCCCGCCCCTCCCGTGTAGCTGCGGTTCCGTGTGTCCGGGGCGCAGTGTGAGGACGGCGGGTGAGCGGTTCTGTGCTCGGCCTCCAGCTCTGCTCTCCCCGGGCTGCTGCTGCTGTGCGCGGCGCTCGTCACTGCTCCGGACCTTGTGGGGTGTGTAGATGTCCAGCGCTGTGCCCCGGCGGAGGAGGAGGGGACATGCAGCATCTGTGGGGTAAGTGTCACTCGGGACAAGTTCTCAGGACAGTCCCTGCTGCTCCGGGAAAGTTTCCTGCCTGCACTTTCATCCTCCTCTTCTGCTTCCACATCTGGAGAGTCACTAGTGAGATGCTCTTAAAGGGATTGTCAAGGAGGAGGCACCTGAGGCTGGATCTCACTACAGCCAAACTTTCTCATTTACTAAATATCCTCTGCCCCTTAATATTTGTCACCTTTGACCTCAGCTCAGAGATATTCAGGTCATGTGCATTATAATTCTTAATGACCTCATAATCCAGTATCCTTATACGCAGAGTTGTGTTGTAAATGTCTCCCTTTGCTTATATAAAGAGTTAAATAATATATTCTTTACATAAAAATGTTTTAATGTATAATCCAAAGCACCCGGTATCTGGCATGTGATACATAGAGGATAAGCACTAACATCTTCCAGCATGGAGGGGGTTACTACCAGCGTCTACAGATGCTGCGCTCCTATCCAAAGTAACTGATCCAGCGAGGTCACTATACCGGGAGGAAGGAGCGGGCAAATGGATAATGATGAGATACAAGGAGTTAATCAGGTACCATGACTATATGGGCCGTGCTAATAGATCCGGGGATGGAAGTTCTCCAAGAAGCCACACAGGAAGAATACAAACATGTGATACAATGTAGCGACTTTCTCCAGTATCATGTTATTTGGCTATTATTATTATTCTGTATCCTACTATTCCTGAGACTTATACCTCGCTGGAATCAGATGGATATCTCAGGACCAGCCCCAATCCTCCAGGTGGGGACATTTCCCCATATTCCTCTCCTGTTCTATAGTGACAGCGCTGACTAACGGGGATGACTGTGGCAGGAGAATCCCGGAATGATGGATCATGCATTGACTTTCCATCTCCGTTAGGCAATGCTCCGGCAATAACAAGGATATAACAAAAAAGTCAAATAGTCCACACAGTAGTTCTAATAGTCTAAATGGGTTGACGGAATTGCTGTTTTGGCATTTTCATGGTCCAGTGTTGGAAGTGAACAGGAAGTTTGCGGGTTTAATCATTGTGTGTAATGGACTTTTATTAGGGCTCAACCAGGGACATTGTTTTAGTCTCCCACGTGCCATACCTGAGCATGGATGGAGTTGAGCTGAGGATTTTCTGTACTGATGGGCAATAAGACACTGGATAGTGATATTGATGACCCAGTTGAACTGCAGTAACCTGGCTCAGCCACTACACAGAGAACGGAGCTGTACTTTCAGCTTAATTCACAATGGGGATTCTGGTGCAGGACCAAGTGATAGATTATCAATATCAACAATTTGGAAAATCCCTTTAGCACCACGTAAGAAAAATAAGATTTATAGTTAAACCTTTTCCAAAAATCACACTGAAAATTGATCTTCTAGGGTTAGTCTGAAGGATGGATTGTATTTCTGGAATATTGTAAAACTGGTCTGGTCTCTTTTCTGGGCACTTGGGAAGCGCCTGGTAGTCTGACCTGTGTATAATATATATATAGTACTTCCCATATTGATGGAGTGATGATACAGAAGCTCAGGAATCACTGTATGTATAGACCCAGCACAGTATATACCGCAGTGGGTATAACTGGACCATGCACTGGATACACACTGTCCAGAGGGAGATAAGGGAAAATAATGCAAAGTGTCAAATAGAAATGTTTGGAAAGTCAAGTAAAGTAATAACAACGGAAGTAAAGTTGCCAGAGTCACTCGGGAAATCATTATTTTTCCTCATTGGATTCAGTGGAGTCTGAAGGTTGAGGTCTGTACACAACTGTACACTCTATAATTGAGCACGTACACAAGGAAGAGCATCAGTCACCGAGAGGATATCCACTAGCATCCTAAGCAGAGCCCTATCCACAGCAGTGGTACCGACTGTTGTCTAGTAGCAGCAGCTGTCTTATAGGGTTTTGTCATTTCTACCTTATACAAAACAATATATTGTTCTGTTACTCTTTTAACTGCATAAATATGATTACTGATCGGAATGAGACAAAAATGCAAGAACAAGAATAGCCGATACAAAGAAATGAGACCCCCACCAAACTAATATCACTGGCCTATCCTAAGCATCAGTTTTAAACACTGCAATACCTCTTGAAGTTCCTCTCTTCTGTTGCAACTCTTCTTACTTTGGGTGACACATTATCAGTTGTCTCCTGCTATCACATACTGCTGGACATGTCACCTCTCGGGGATATAATTATTTTAAGCATAGAGATGGCGCTGACTTTAAAAGCACATGAAACACAGAATGAATGAGAAACTAATATTGAGGGAAACATTTAGGTGATTTTTTTTACATATTTTTTCACATTTTTTACATATTTTTACACGTTGTTTACATATTTTTAAAACACATTATTCTAGTGTCAGTCATTTTTAATGTTTTGCTGATTGGAAGATAAAACCAATGCAACTGATGAATGAACTGTATGAATGCTGAATCTTAAAGGGGCTTTCCAGATCATTATGTGGCTATGAAAACTCAGCTGCAGTCTTTGGTTAGTGTGCAAAGTTTTAGACTCACACTGATATGATATTTATGTCCTATCCGTAGCATAGGCGATCATTATCATGTACCTCTTGGCTGATCTTAATCTTATACAACCGAATACAGTTCGAATGGATCCGATTGAGTAGTTGAACATACCATTAAAGGGGTTGGCCACTAATAGAAAACATTACCAGGATAAGTATAAGACGCTAATCATACTTAGGCTGCATTCATATCACATCTTTTGCCATGCGCTCATATATATGAGTGTACGCTCATTGGAAGCCAGGGTTTGAAGGGTTTGAAGTACTATTATTACTATTGGATTCCATGGCTCCACTGAGCGTATACGTCACTCATCAAGAGGATGAGTATGGAAAAAAACATCTAGCAACTATGTCTGTGTTTATGGGTACCCTCACAGGAGCGCATTAAAAGAGTGAGGTGTGAACCTAGTCTTACCCTTGTAATCACCGGGTCACCGGGAGCCTCGAGTTTTGACTCAGCAGGACTTGAGACTTCATGTGACAACCAATCTCCAGCTGTCCTCTGCTGTTTGAAGCAGGCCATGCACATGCCGTTGCACCACGGGTACACGGTGGTGCACAGGAGAAGAGGGAATGAGCGCTGCTCGCCCCCGCCCCTGTCCACAGAGATACATGGCGCATGGCGCCGTAATACGGGGGAAGATAGGGCATGTCCTAACTTTTCCCCGGGTGCGGAGCGGTACGGTGCCGCACATGTACTGCACCGTGCGCCCATTGCTGGCCTATGGGGGATAAATATATATGCCCCCCAACGGTTGTGTGATTGTAGCCTAAGGACAATATAGGAGGTTCTAGAAGATGGTGAAATATGCACAGAATTGTCAATAGATCAGCTATTCCCAATAAACCACATAAAAAAGATGACTAAGCACTCTTCTCTAATCCTTTATATTTTTTCCCCACTTTTTGCCTTTGATTATTTGTCGTACGGATGAACCCTCTCTAACAAAGAGTCTTTTAAAGGTCTCTGCATTCTTTCAAGGATCCTTGTATTGTGTCCCTGATGAATATCCCAAGACCACCGGCCAATTGTGTCACCAAATTAAATTTCCTGACAGAACACGGAGTTCAATCGTTCTTTCACCCCATTTTATTGCAGAAATTGTAAATTCCATACAACAAGAAAACGGAAGCGGATAATTGTATGTTGGCTATGACACAGAATTATCGGTTATCTTAATGCACTTCCTTTCTCTTCATGGATAAATATGCCATTAGAAGAACATTTTTTTCTTTGTTATCAGTGAAGTCTGGTTTTATTTGCCTTTCTTCCAATAATTATGTTTGTTTTCCTCCTTCCTCAGGAATCCCTTAGCGGAAAGAATATTGACTTCAGCCTCTGGAAATTGAAGCGTGCAGGATTACTTTGTATCTGGGAATTGCTCAACACATTATTTTCCCTTGGATAACCTTGTTTGTTTTAACTCTGTTTAACCTTTGATGAAGTTTCCCTTGTTGGACGGGCATCATGGCATCTAGTTTGACATGTACTGGGGTGATCTGGGCGCTTCTGTCCTTCCTTTGTGCTGGAGCGTCTTGTGTGGGGTTTTTTATGCCTTATTGGCTTTTGGGTTCTCAATTGGATAAGCCGGTGTCATTTGGTACTTTCCGGAGATGTTCGTACCCTGTACGGGATGAGAACCTACAGACCACCATCATGGTAGAACAGTGTGGTCGCTATGCCTCTTTCCAAGCCATACCTAGCCCTGAGTGGCGCATCTGTACGGTGGTTACTGGACTTGGATGTGGTCTTCTTCTTCTGGTGGCATTGACCGCCATAATGGGATGCTGTGTCTCTGAGCTTATCTCCAGGACTGTTGGAAGAGTGGCTGGTGGGATACAGTTTTTGGGAGGTGAGTGACATGAAGATTTCAGACTGTTCTTTTTATGAATGAAAATGGATCAAGTGTTTGAATCGAACCTTAACCACCTAAACCAACTGCAACTCTTTGCTTACTTTATTATGTGTTGCTCATAGTAACTTTTTTAGCCTTAATCAATTCTGAGCACTCAATTGTGTTAATTTCATATACTAATTAGTCTCTCTACTGGCAGGTGGGCAGCTCTTGACTGTAAGCAGGTTCCGCCCATCTGGCCATAAAAACTAATGTCAGGAATTGTTCAGAACTAGAGAAAAAAATTCAAGTTAGCGGATCAATCTATGGACAGCTGGCCTTAGGTTAGATGGCGCCATGTGTGCAGTCTTCTTTTGGAACAACATTATATAACAAGCACATAGCTTTTTCAACTGGAACTATTTAAGTAAAGTTGGTGTATAGGGGTTTGATTTTTGTGTAGTTCTATTTTGGATGTTTATAGTCCTGTATAAATAATGACATTTCTAACACATGCCAGAGAGTTGTCACCAGCTCCAGTGATAGTAAACCTGAATTACTAAACCCAGATTATTTTGGTCTGACAAACTAAAAAGAAGGAGATAAACTGCAACCTTTCTGTATTACTTACCATGTGTTTGAGTAATATTACTGGTCTAGTACAAAATCGATAACTGTAAAGTTATTTAGACAGATATGGACAGACTATCGAATAGGTCGGATATTGAAAGCCATAGAGATATAACATACAGAAGAGAGGAGGTCAAGTAGTTGGCTATGCTCACTAGAGAATCTGAGAACTACACACCCTAAGGCAGATGAAGACATGAGGACAGGGATTTGCACAAGGCATTACATGTCCTTTCCGCTTGTACCACTTTGTGGAACAACAAATTGCTAGTAGCCGGTAAACATATACATTTCTTACTGGCACATTGAAGTTCCTGTAGCCCAAGCGCTAAACACATGAGGGTAAATTTGTTAATCCTTCGATAAGTGCAGACTTAGACTAGGGTGTGCCAGATTTATCACGGTGCCGGAATCAAGATGCTACATTGTGCACTAGAACTAATAAATCACAATGGGGTTTGTATCAAGGTATGGAAAAGTCTCGATATGTCTGACTTATACAGTAGGGTCATACTTGATGTTATAGTAAAAAGTGGACGGATCAAGGCAGGATCAGGGTCCTTTCTGGTCCTTTCTGGTTTAGGATCAGGTTATCATCTTGTAGTAGATGAGTGGCCTTCTTATGTATCACGATGCAATGGGTCACAAAGGGGTATACTTGAAATAAGTTCCCGCACTGGTAAATAGAATAAAACTTTGCTTTATTAATCCATCTTAAAAACATGGAAATACAGTATGGTTCAACTTACACATTTCTAAACCTCAGCGTGGTTCAAAACACTCCCCATCTTTATTGTTTAGATTTCTGCTGTGGAGTTTGAAAGTTCCTAAGTTGTGCCAAAATCAATAATTCTGGTTCATCTCGTGGCATTGGGGAAATGATTAACACTTTTGCACACAATATTGGTCTACAACCTTTTTGGTTAATATTGTAGTTTCTTTAAGCCAACCCCTTTTCTACCTAGTCACACCCCTATGACAAAGCCCTGCCTCCTTTGTGTTGTCTAAAAGTCTTCAAACCATATAATGTATATGTTACACAGAATGTATATGTTTACAAAGTGATTAAGCATTTGCAGACCCTCTGTGCTTCATCCTGCTTGCTCCCTCTCCCTGTTTCTGTTAATATGGACGGACATTGAGAAGAGATAGACGGTGACATGGACATCCTGGAACAGTGACAGAGATGGCTTTGTGTGTATGCAGAGGGAGCACAGGGAGAACAGCAAAAGGGTTAAAGGGGTATTCTCATTTTGTCAAATTAATGTTATAGTTTACATGATGAAAAATTATAAATTTTTTATATATACTTATATCAATTCCTTGCGTTTTTCTAGATCTCCGCTTGCTGTCTTTCTAAACAAAGCTTCTATGTTTACTTCCATTGGAAAGATATCTTACCATGGTCACACATGTGCACAGCTCGATAGTATCAGAGAGTAATCAGAGCTGTGGGATATATAACGTGCACCTGTGTGACCATGGTCAGAGTCTGTCCACTGGAAGTAAACAATGAAGCTATAGATCTAGAAAAGCAAGCAAAGATCTAGAAAACAGTGAGGAATTGATACAGAAAGTGTATTAGAAAGCTGTATATGTTTTCATTATACAAACAATAACATTTGCTGAAATGGGAGCACCCCAAAATGTATTTTTTTATATAGCACACACAGATTACGCAGGGCTGTACAGAGCTTGCCAAATCAGTCCCTGTCCCCAATGGGACTCATAATCTAATCAACCTACCAGTATGTTTTGAAGTGTGGGAGGTAACCGGAGGACCCAGAGGAAACCCACGCAAACACGGCGAAAACATACAAACTCTTTGCAGATGTTGACCCTGGGTGTTGAACACAGGTCCACAGCGCTGCAAGGCTGTAATGCTAACCACTAGGCCACCGTGTCTTTAAGCTTTCAAAGGAGGCAAAGACACTGGTACATATACAAGCAGAGGTATGTCTAAAGGAAGAGATATATTGGAATAAGCCAAAATTCGAGGTAATTTGGATTATAAATTTCCTATATTTTCCCTTTAAAGCTGTACTACCAATATTACAGATTTTCTAGTTCCTTGTAAGAGGCCCTCACCCAGTTTTTCAGTCCCTTGATTGGAAATGATGCTGCAATATGAGAGCACTGGGGCAAATATTGCGGTAGAACTGCTTGGTTAGGTTGGGAGAAAATCCCGAAAGTAGTTTGTTTATTGGAGTAATGTGTAATTTCTCCAAGTTACTGGTAAGGAGATGACAGATATACACTTCCTCACAAAGCCTGATTTTGCATTCCATATATCAGCAAATCCCTCCAGTCCACACTCCATAAATGAGAATAAATGGGCAGGACGATGGGGAAGGTTCAGGCTATATAATTGCTACATCCAGAAAATGGATGATCTTTAGATTAAGGAATGTTGATACATGTTACCCACTACAGGCTCGGAACAAGACAATGATGAATGGCTGCACTTTATAACCAATGCACCAAAAATGGCCCAGAAAGCATTAATAATTCATGAGTGTTGTCTGAAAACATGCGTCCCATTGTGCCGTGATCCAGAGACAAGTCTCCAGTTGTGACATATTGTATTCCGCCTATTATTAATCACTACAGATCCAGTTAATGTACAAAATTATAGAAAAGTAACAGGGAATAATAGAAATGTAACTACTACAATAAAACATTTATCTCGCCCATTGATTAAACATCTTCCTCGAGCAGCACTTTGAAGTAACTCAATAGGATTATATACAGGATAATGTCTCCCTTACTGTACATTATAAGGATATTAGAAGCCACCCAGGACTTCTCCGACTTGATAAAAGTAAAATGCCTCAGGCCAAGAACCTTTGTAGAGGACGGGATGATAGAAGGTGATTTTTGTTGCCCGTTACTAGCTCTAGTTATCTTCTGATGATTCCCTGGCTTGGTAATATGCCTGGAACCATTAGCCGATGACTGATTCTATTCCTCAGGATTTCTTACTATGCACTTAAATGGGAGTTGAAATTAATAGATGTCTTACTGCTTATTCACAGCTTGGAACTAAGACATCTTAAAGGTAATTTTTATAATAGATATTAACCAGGACTGAAGTTCCATCTTAGGCTACATTCACACTGCCATATGGGGGAAGTATATACGGCCGATATACGTCCCCCATAGACGGCAATGGGCGCACGGTGCCCTACGGGAGCGGTACGGTGCCGCACACTTGCGGCACCGTACCATTCCGTACCCGGGAAAAAGATAGGACCTGTCCTATCTTTTGCCGTAATACGGTGCCGTGCCCCATGTATCCCTATGGAGAGGGGCGGGGGTGAGCTGCGCTCACCTCCTCCTCCTCTCCCCGTGCACTGCTGTTGCCCACTACGGTACGGTATGGGCAGGCAACGGCAGTGTGAATATAGCCTTAAGGCTACATTCACACTGCTGTATGGGGGACGCATGTACAGCCGATGTATATACGGCCGATATACTTCCCTAAAGACATCAGTGGGCGCACGGAGCCCAACAGGAGCGGTACGTACCGCTCTGTACCCCTGAAAAAAATAGGACATGTCCTATCTTTCTCCGTAGTACGGCGCCGTGCGCCATATGTTCCTATGGAGAGGGGCGGGGGTGAGCTGCGCTCACCTCCTCCTCCTCTTCCCGTGCGCTGCCATTGCCCGCCGTGCTACAGTACAGCGGGCAACGGCAGTGTGAATGTAGCCTAAAGGATAGCTACCAGAACATTAGTGAGTGGTAGACTGCTCCCAAATGGATGCTCGTTACCTTAGGGGTGATGGCATTCCCCAGGCCGTTTTCTATACCGAAATATGCAGTTTTAAGCTTTATACAAATGAGCCTCGGGTAGCCAAGCGTCTCCTGGCTCCATCGGAACATAATTTATGCACGCTCCCTCATCTATATACATCTTCTGCGCCGGCAAAGTTGTGTGTGTTTTTCTTGCGCAGCCGCACTTCTCTCCCGCCGCATGCACAAGATTAGCAGACAGCTGTGTGACGTCACCGTCTGTCTGCAGTGCTTTCCGCCGGCGCCGATGATCTATATAGATGAGGGGGCGTGCATAAATTATGTTCCCACAGAGCCAGGAGGCGCTCGGCTAGCTGAACGGTGAGCGCCTCCGGCTCATTTTCATAAACTTTATAATTTATTTTTTATACTACATTTATATGTATTTTAAATGTGTCTGTTTGTGGACTTATGTTTAATAAAATATGAAATAATTTTTGAAATACACAGCTATTCTTATGTGCAGGGTTATCCAGTGTTTCCCTGTTGTGGTATATTATAGCTGCTTATGGACATCATAGTTTTTCTTGTAAAAAATAAAACATTTTAGGCTAAATTCACACCTGCATTCAGCATAATCCGTCCCACTCTCTTATCAAATAGCAGAAAAAATTGCAAGCAGTCATGTCTTCTTTCTGCTATTAATAACAGAACTGTAATGGAAGTCAGCAGGAAAGAGAGCGTAAACAGAAGACCTTCCCTTAACGTTCCGTTTATGTTCCGTTATGCTCCTTTACAACACGGAGTTTAACAGAAATCTCCATCACAGGTGTGAACTGAGCCTTACATGATCTCAGTAATAAGATTTTACTGTGGAACAGACCAGGCCTGAAGAATTTCCATCAACAGCATATGAAAGGGTTCTTTACAGTAAGAGTGGTGAAATGATAAATTCATAGCATATGTCAGAGTGGAGCAACATTGGGAGCAGAGTTCATCGAAAAGGTTAAAGTGCATAATTTGTACAGTTTTTATTCAGTGGTCTTGGCCATATAACTGCAACAACTAAGACTTTAGCACTTTGACCAGCAATAAATGAAAATTCCTATATCATTATAGTAGGATATTCTGAAACACCATTAAAATTCAATAAGCCGGCTAAATTGAAAGCGTAGGTCAAAAACTTCCCTTTGTAGGGCTCCCATTTATACAGGAACATATAACCACTTTTCTATCCCCTCTGTGGCTGACATTCCTCTATAAGGGGTGAGGTGGGGGATCCGGAGGTTTACACAGAACTGCTCTATTATTACACGATTATTTATCTTGGCAGCTTGTAGGTTGAAGCCGTTCCTCAAAGCTATTTTCTAGCCCCCGGCAATCCAGAGCGCTGCATAAACTTCATGTTTTTAATGCAAAGGTTACTGTTCATTCATACAGGTGTACAGAGGCAACGTTCTGATTTAACTCTTTAGGGCTTTATAGTTGGGGAGTTAAAGGGAAACTATCACCAGGTTTTACCCCACTTAACTACCAGCCTCTCGGGTAGGGTATGAAAAGACTTCTCTAGAGTCCCTTCTATGTGAAATCTGGTCTGATTACCTATAAGAAGTCACATATGAAAATGAGAAGAGTCCGATTTTGAGAGTGATTCAAGTTTAGAGGCTGCAGGGAGGAGAGTCCATTCAGAAACAAGCTTTTGGCGTTACCTTGAGATGACCGGAGCAGCTGGTCGCGCATACACGGGCTGCCCTGTTCATCTCTATGGAGCCGTTATGCCCTGTGGATAGAGCCTCACTTGCTTCATTTACCAGTATTTACCAGGCACATTTACCAGTATTTACCAGGCACATTTACCAGTATTTACCAGGCACATTTACCAGTATTTACCAGGCACATTTACCAGTATTTACCAGGCACATTTACCAGTATTTACCAGGCACATTTACCAGTATTTACCAGGCACATTTACCAGTATTTCAGAATGAGAAGCATCTGACGTGAATAATCCAGATAGTAAATGAAGCAGTTCTGTTTGCCTCTAGCACAGCAGAAAGTCCCAGCAGGATCATAACCAAATCAGCGCATATATCTTATCCTTATCAACTGAATGGGTCCTCCACTTTCTATATATCGAGACTAGTCATCATTCCTTATGTGCTTTCTTTAGTGAACTTGAACCTGCATTCCCTATAAAATCACAATTTTGTATTGTATTTTCCGAAACCTTTTTTGTGCTTTCCCATTCTCTTATTCCTCCTGATATGCATGAATAGTTAGTATCTGCCATCTATCAAGACCACGCACTGGGCGGACACAGTGCTGGAGACGGGACTCTGAGCATCTTAATATTAGTGATGCAAAGAGTCCCTTACATTACACTATGAGCCCCAGGGCCCCCACCACTTTCACTTTTAAAGGGGCCCCCACCAGTTTCCCACTGAGTCGCTGACTGTCTCTGTGTGCGATGCCCAGCATCACACATAGGGGTCTAGGATGTCAGCTGTGTCAGTGAGATGCAGCTGCCATCGTTGGGGGGGGGGGGATCGCCGATGCACTATTTTGGCGGAAGCAGGTTGTGAGTGGACTTTGGCGGCGAGTGATGACGTCACGCTGTTGGCGTCCGATCACTGCATGCTGCCACCAAAACAGTGCATTGGCGATCTCCCCTAGCAATGGCAGCTGTGTCTTTACAGCTGTGGCTGCCCGAAAAGTGAGGAAGAGTATGTAGCTTTGCGGGATCACTGGAAGGGAAGGTGAGGTGAGTATAAAGTTTATTATTTTGTGACTTTTTTCTACAGGGGACTGGTGGCTGTGTACTACAGGGGGCTGGAAGCTATATACTACTGTGGGCTGGCAGCTATATTCTACAGGGGCTGCAGGCTATATACTACAGGGGGCTGGCAGGCTATATACTACAAAGGCTGGCAGGATGTATACTACATGGGGGCTGGCAGGCTATATACTACAGAGGCTGGCAAGCTATACACTACAGGGGCTGGCAGGCTATGTACTACAGGGGCTGGCTATATACTTCCAAAATCATTATTGGAAGGGCCCCCAAGGGCCACATTCATGTTATTCTACCCTTACACTGTCCAATGGTGACAGTTTCTGACACAGCCGATTGACATGGAGAACTGTAATAACTATTCATGTAATGAAGAGATACATTGTAGAGTCAAATATGTTCGTTTTATTTCTGCACAATATGTTGAACTCTATAAATAGAAATACAGATCTTTCCTTGACAATTTTTGTTTTCCTTTTCTCCATTTTTTATCTTATGTACGGTATGTCAGCGCACACAGCGTGGATGTGATCTACAGGCAAATACAGAGCACATACCAGTGTAATGGTCACGCTGGAAGTTGTACTGTGCTTTGTGATAGCATTATAATCTGTATAATCGTTCTTGGTGTACTCTAGGTTTAATAATGCCCCGAACACGCCAAACTAAACATAGCGAGTACAAAGCACGAGTCCCTTTGAACTTCAGATAAGTGGTGCCAGCATTGTTCCATTAACTTCTTAATAAGGAGTGATTGTGCATACTCTGCTGCTTCTGTGCTCACACACCAGCCATCCATGGAAATTCCTCAAGTCAGATAGTTCTGCCTGACATGTCACTGCATTTGACATACTAGGAAGTCATCATTAGGGGGACGCTCCAGATTGTTAGACATTAGCTAGTCTGTTCTGTGTTGGGTACAAGATAACAAAAGAAACCAGTGATCCTACTGATGGAACCTTAGGTACCCCAAGTTACGCTACATATTCTGTAATGTTATATAGTCATTGCAATACAGCATCACATTGTTTGGAAGGAAAAGTTTTTGTATATATTGTTATATGTTAAAGGGGTTGAGTTAGTTAATATACATCAATGTGAGGGAGAAGAGGTCGTAGTCTAACCCCTGCACTTATCAGCTGAGGGACTTGGGAAAAACAGATTGTACAGAGCAAGAATCAGATTAGCTCTATGCTTTCTGTTGTGGCCATAAGTGGTAACTACAGCCAATTCTTCCATAAAAGAAAGGTAGTGGTCACAGAAGACAAGGCCTATTGCTTCCAACTCTGTGCCAACGATTGACCAAACAGCCGATGGACCAACGATGTTAACGATGGACCAAACAGCCGAACTGTCTCCAACCCCTATAATAAGAAAGCAAATAATTATAAATTCTAGTCTAACCCTTAAAGGAGCTGCTGATCCCCCATGGTGAAAAAGGGACTCCTTAGATCTAATATGACATTGATGCAAGGAGTCCCCGTTCTGGACAGTGTGATTGGTTCTCAAAACAGGACACTGACCGAACACAAAGAGTGCCCTTATTCATTTAGATTACCAGTGTTATAGAGTAGGCAGTGTCTCATACCGCTCAGGTGAATGTCTTAGAGCCCAGACACTAAATGGAGCAGCTTTCTCTGCCTCTAACACAGCAGGAAGTCCCAGCAGAATCATAACCCACCAATATTGCATGTAAAGGAAACAATAGAAAACAAGGTTGGCCGGATAGAGGCTTTGCATGGCAGGAAAGGGGCAATCCAGTGTTTCTAACCCAATAAATGTCAAGCATCAAATTTACTTTGAAAAGTTTGATGCTATTTTTTTCTACAATGAGGAGACCCCTGTTCAAGGTAGTTCACATCACTGTGAATATTACACCGGAGGATGGGATTTATGAGATGAAAAGATATGGAAAGTTCTTGTCGAATATTGTGATTTATCTTGGAGGAGTCTACAGCAAAAGACAGCTCAGGCACACTAATCATCCAAACAGTTGCAGGAAATCATAACTAATATATTAATGCCATCTGTTTTGTGTAGGCAGCAATATAACACTCTACTATCTGAGACATTTCCATTAAGATCCATCTTCCTACACAAGGTTAGCTCCAAACTAAAACTTTCTGTACGTATCACGTAACCTACTTTTTTACTTGTTTCTTTGCTATACTTTTAACTTTTTCTGAAAATGTCCTTGTCCCTTTGTGTATGACTTCCAATAGAATCTGCAATGGAGCCTTGGCCCCAATGTAAAATTGGCCTCGAGGTGTTGAGACGCCTTCAATTACTGGTGGACTAATGCTCATTTTGCTGACAGCTATTTATTGACCCCCTACCACCACACTTGCATGCCTGATTTAGCACAGGGGGCATGCTATCTGTACAAGATGTAGATTGTTTTATTATTTTATCTTTTTTTTTAATGAAAATCTCTGCTTTACTGCATATCATTCTAGTCCCCCACATGATCTCTGAACAGATCCCTTTCCCGATGACTCCAACTTTATCTGCATCCTCAGGAGTGAGCACAATGGCATTATGTGTCTACTCCAATCCTTTATACATGGCCACATCACAGTACTACTACTCCTATCTTGTTTTTTTAGTGTGGGCACATCACATAACTACTAATCCTATCCCATATGTATAGTATCCTATTTGTATAGTATAACTACTACTCCTGCCCTGTGTATATATAGTATTGGCACATCACAATACTACTACATCTAGATTGTAAATATAGTACAGGCACATCATAGTACTACTACTCCTATCTTTTATATATAGTATGGGCACATCACAGTACTACTACATATATCCTGTATATATAGTTTGGGCCCATCATAGTACTGCTAATCTCATCTTTTAAATATAGCATGGGCACATTATAGTACTACTCCGATCCTGTGTATATAGCATGGGTACATCATAGTACTACTACTCCTATCCTGTATATATAGCATGGGCACATTTTAGTACTACTACTATTCTGTATATATGGTATGGGCACATCATAGTACTACTACTCCTATTCTGTACATATAGCATGGGCACATTTTAGTACTACTACTATTCTGTATATATGGTATGGGCACATCATAGTACTACTACTCCTATTCTGTACATATAGTGTGGACACATCACAGTATTACTACACCTATCCTGTATAAATAGTATGGACACATGATAGTACTACTACTCATATCTTGTGTATATAATATGGGCACATCATACTACTACTACTCCTATCCTGTAAATGGAGAATGGGGGCCCACCTTTGTAACCTCTGCACTTTGGCCACCAATGTGTTAATAGCACCCTGTCTCTGAGGTCATAATGACAAGGGAACATCAGCTGGTAAATCTATATACGGTATGTTTTCCCTTGCAATAAGCCGTGGGAATGAGGGAAATCTTGGAATTTTTCCGATGCCATGTCATCCTCCCTGCTCGCTGTTCCTAGGACAACTTGTCTTGTAAAATGTTTGGTGTTCATCTGTCTCCATTTTAGGGAATTACGTCTTCCTGCTCCTGGAGTTTGCATTTTCTCTTGCCCTCAAGCAGAAGGTTTCTTTAGATGTGAAAGTATAAAGGATGTCAGTGTAGTGAGATTGTAATAAAAGAGCAGCAATATGAAAGTCATCCATCATGTCCTGCCTGATCCGCTCATACTGACATCTGTGCCGCTCACCAAATCCAGATCTGCTGCATTTTGGAGCCTTCTTCAGACACGTGTTATTTACTGGTCTCCACATGTTACTAGATGAGATGTGGCAGGGTCGTGTGGGCTGATATATGTGCTATCCTAGCTTTGGACAACAATTAGGGGCAATGTTTAGTTCCAGTGTGTATTATAATGTGATTCATATCTGCACATGAATGCCAAAATTTACCAAAATATTTTTTTCTACAAAACAGTTCACCCTGATTCTTCCCATTGGAATCAAGTTGGATTGTCCCCTGTGGACACGTTGCAGTGATTTTGCTGTGTGTGTCCCTGGCCTATCGCGATTATCCATATTTTTAACAGAAATCACTTACTCATAGATCCAGGCACTGTGACTATGTTAAATTTCTTTTAATATTTGTTATTCATGGCCTCCTTCCTTCTAAAACTTTTAACATTATGTTAAATAAGTCAGAAGGGCTGTAGAAAAAAACACTATTTTACTGGCTGCCAGCACATGACATTGAGTGATAACCCATCGTACTTACTGGCTCCGCCCCTGTACGTTTAATATTGTGTTACATATTCTCCTATCTATAGGATAGGAACCGGCACAATAAAAAAAAATGATTCTATTTTTTTTTAATGTTTTGAATATCTATTTCTAATTCTTTAGTCTATGTGGTTCAATAGAGAGTTTTTTTTCGGCACAAAAACGAAAATCCGCCAAATATATTTTACACACCATGGACACATATTCAATAACATACTTTGTGCAGACTAGATGACTACATGGGGGCATTGTTCCGGGCTTTAGTACAGTTTTATGTCAAAAGTAGAAAAGTAATAAAATAGCACGAGAACGATGAAGGTTATAATTTAGAAGCTGCGGTTTGTAGTGGCTAAAACCACACGGCAGGCTGGCAGGGCAGGCATTAAATTGCCACAATATGTGCGCTCCTGACTCCGAGCTAGTGTATTTTTGCTTACAAAGTGTTAGCTGATAAATGCAGCGGAAATGGAAGGTTTTCTAAAATAGCAGGCACGTGCCCTTGGAAATTTGGAAAGCCACTAAAGCCTATGAGAAATACACTAAGAATGTGGAGAGGCTCCAGTCCATGTTTCATACACAGCGATGGCATTGTACTGCTGCGTCATATCCTTCACTGGGTTCTCCAGGTTCTTATTGGATGTATGAATTAAGAGAATATTTTATTTTTTTGATATATTAGATCTCCTTTAACTTCTACCGGACTGCTACAAACTTTGGGGCTGCACTTTCTTCGGACTTTGCACTTTTTCTGGGGATTGTACGGCTTGGACAGGTATTTAACAAGGGCCTGCGATGGCATTGAGCCGCACTCGACAGGTTTTTGGTGCAGCTGCGCTGGCTTCCATGCTACACAAATCGGGGAGCCTTCCGTTGGACAATCCGACTGATTCGGACTGAGCGCGGGATTTAACTTTCAAATTGTGTCTCAAGCCAAGCACTTACATGCACCGGAAAGAAGAAGGTGAACTCTGTCGGACCTGAGTGGGGAAGCGACACATGCAGGATATTGGGCGCACAATCTTAGTAAATCGCGGCACAGTGCATTATCGTTTGACAATGCACTTTCAGTGACCTTCGTTGGACAGGTAAGTAAATGTGCCCCTTTGTGTCCACCTGTATGATTCTATGGAATGACTAATAGTAGTTGGATTTTACCAAACCTTGCTGGACCCTGGATGATACTTGTATGATGTCTGTTATTCACTTCTATGGTACTTTCAGGTCTAGAAGTGCATAACAGAAATCATCCAAGTAGCATCCAAGGTCCAGCAAGGTTTGGTAAAATCCAACTACTATTAGTCATTCCATAATATCATACAGGTGGGCACCAAGACAGCACAAAACTACTTACAATAACCATGGTTAGAAGAGAATACAATGCACTTAAGGGTTCTTCTAGACCCCATATTTCTGATCATTGAAGGTCCTAATAAGAAACCCCCAGCGAGCAGACACTTATCTCTTACTACTATGGGTTCATTCTCTGGTGATGTATATAGTGGTGGCCCAAGAAGAGGACAGTCACACCCAAGTCTTAAGTGGTTCCTACGGGCCTTCTTCTTGTTATGATGAAACCTGCACTATAAAGGATACTACACATTTTACATTGGGGCCCAGCAGCTTTACATTATGCTACTTTATATTCAAAAAAGATATATGCAAAATTAGAAGAACATAATAGAAATGTAGTATAACCTGGTCACTTGCATATCTCTGAATTTTAGCTGCCGTTGTGTCGTGACGACGGACGGCTTTCACATTATTAGTATTGGTGTTCCCTTCTTGGGTCTAATGACAGACAAGGGACTAGATTTGTTTGTAACTATTACACCCCATAGTTATTTTCCTGTAAACCACCTGTTTTACCAATGCAATAATGATGATTGGGGGGTCGGGCAGAGGCGCAGGGACATGGGTTAACATTACTAATGTTGGACATATGACCTGACTTAGCCTCAGGCTCATAACCTAGACATGGCCCTGCAAATGTCTGGGAGTCTCGTTTTGCTGAATGTACAGTAGGTCACAAGTCAATAATAAGCTTAAGTCGGAGCAAAACATTACCGATCACTGGATTATAGGTGACAACACGCATCCCTCCGTGGATAGCCATATTTTATCTATGAACTGTCACACAGTTTACCGATTCCCATAGGGTTAGGATAACATCTCGATTACTGTGCCTAGAAGAGACTCCATGTATATTGCATCACCGTTTAGCTGAAAGTGATGCTGGTTTCCTTTTCAGTGGTAACCATCAATCATAGCCAACGCAGGCGTCAGGGTTGTGAATGCAGTAAAGGCACCTACATTTATTATACTGTATAAACCCCTTCATATCAAAGGCACTGCAGAGATAAAGAAGGGATTAAGTGGTAAATTTTACTTCAGAAAGTAACCAGCGCATGACCAGCCATTGTGTGGTGAGACATTTTACTGCTAATAGAACAGGTTAACTGACATTTACCACCAGGATGAAGGATTGTAAACCAAGCACACTGACATACTGCTGTGTGCCCCCTCTGCCAGCATCTGCTGTTCTGTTAGCTTCTTATGCCCTATTTTTTACAAAAAAAACGCTTTTAAAATTATGCAAATAAGCCTGAGGAGCTCCAGACTACATAGTCGTTAATGGAGCCTGGAGCCCCTCAGGCTCATTTGGATCATTTTTAAAGCATTTTGTCTTAAAAAGCAAGGGGATAGGAATCTTAAAGAGCTTAAAGAAGTGCAGATCTTACCAGAGGGGGCACTTACCAGTATGTTGGTGTGCTTGGTTTACAATCCTTCATCCTGGTTGTAGATGTCCTTTCACTTCGTAATTTGTTGCTCTTTATGTATATTGTACTTGTAATATTTCCATAACTGTGGACACTTGTTCCACTAGTACCATTATGCTTATTATACGGAGTGTAAGCAACCTCAGAAATGTCTGAAACCTGTCTAGACCAAGTAATAAACAATATTCTAGTGAGGGATGGTAAATCTTTTACAACTAAAACCTACATATTTTTTACAAAGTGGCAATAAGGTATTTTAAGCAGTAACATTGCTGTCACTAGTTTCAATCGTATTAGCGTCTGGAGGACACCAATACAGTAGAAAGAAGGTGGAGAAATTTGGATTATCATTGTAACTTCCCTCTAGGGTCCCCTGGACAAGTAAATTCACTGGACCCAGAGCAGAAGCTCCACAGTGTCCACAATTCCCTTGCCGTTCTGGTCACTTGAAATAAAGAGCTGAAACTGGAATATCCTAGGCTGCTCGGGATTGTGCTGGGATGATGACTTCGGTGTCCATATAGAGGGCTCTGCGTTCCTCTATATCAGTGATGGCAAACCTTTCAGAGACCGAGTGCCCAAACTACAACCAAAATTCACTTATTTACCATAAAGTGCCAACATGGCATTTCAAGCAGTAACTTATTGCTTCCTGTTCTTCAACATCAATTGTATTGACTCTCCTATTCAGACCATCATTGTAGCTTCTCTCCAGGAAGAAAGGTGGGTCCAGCAGGATGACCTCCAAAAAACAATGCAGTTCGGTCAACACCTTCTCACTTTTAAAGTGAAGTGTTGCTTTAAAATAGCACTGAGAGCACCATCCCTTAATTTGCTTGGGACTGCAGGAAGATTTGGTTGATGTAGTCCTGTTTGGTGAAATTAGGGCGATGGCCTGAGTGCCCACAAAAAGGGCTCTGAGTGCCACCTCTGGCACCCGTGCCATAGGTTCGCCACCACTGCTCTATATGTTCTCCAACAGTGCTCTAGGCCATTGACGTTAGGCTATGCTGTCTAGATCAGACTGTGATGTTGTTCCTCTTGAGCTTACTCAATCTTAAGGGGTATTCTACTTTTCTTATTATTTAGGCTAGATTCACACTACCGTTGCCTGCCGTACAGTAGCACGGCGGGCACACGGCAGCGTGCGGGGAGAGGAGGAGGGGGAGAGCACTGCTCACCCCGCCCCTCTCCATTGGGATACATGGCGCACCGTACCGCTCCCGTAGGGCGCCGTGCGCCCATTGCCGCCAATGGGGGACGTATATCGGCCGTACATACGGCGGCTGTATATACGCCCCCCCATGCAGCAGTGTGAATGAGGCCTTACAGTGGGAGACTTGGTGGCAGCTAGTCTCCAGACACTTTCTATTTGACACCTTAGTTAAATAGAGATACATTTATGTATCTGACGTAGCTGAATCTAATACTTGTTTAGCACTGCTAATAATTAGGACATTCTAGTTGTGTGAAAGGATAGATGACAAGTCCTGTAGATATTTTGAGTAAGGTTCTCAGAAAACCTAATCTGTACTTCCTATTATCAATCTGTATTTGCACTAAGGTATATGGTGACATAGTTGAGCCACAAAGTTGAGCCACTCCGTGTTGTATTTTGCTGAAATACTGGTACATATTAGAAATTCTTACTGATTCACTTATTCTAGTTGCCATGGATCGTTGTCACCAGTCGTTACTAACGAAAGGCCAAGTTAACTCAAAAACTGCTGTTACAGGATAAGATTACAGGGACTTTACTAGTGATTTTTTTTATTGCTGAATTTCTGGGACAGCTATTGTGATTTTGACTTGGTATCAGAGTTGTGTTGTATGGTCTTATGTAGACATAAGATAGCGGTCATCTGTCTGATTAAACATTTTTTACCCAATAGAATCATAGATGTTTCTTCTCCTCATGTCAGTGTCAGGATCTGGAAACAACCTACCATATTTTTTGGATAATTTTGCATATTTTGAATATTTTTATACTTTATATTTACTTTGCTAGTTCCAGGAAATCCTATGAAACCATTGCAGCAATACTGGAAGATGCCTCAGGGGCGACCTCTCTAGTTTAAGGTTGAGCTGTCTATCCGACTTCTTTCACGTGTCACCGCTCTCCTGCTCTATGATCCAGTTTTGAAATCTTAAAATGTACAAGAATGGGGACTGGGTGACTTTATATTCTGATGATCAAGCTAGTTCACCTTCTGCTCATGATCAACATTGGTCTCAAGCATCAGGGACAATATGGCATAGGGGGCACATTGCTGCTGGGTCATTTCTTATCGGCACAATAAAGTGTCGTATCTACAAAAAGACTAGAGAGACTCCATGACTCTTCTTTATTCTTCTAGGTTGTGGAGCACTTCTGTTGAGTTAGATGTCCTGTCGTCATACTGGCTTTCCTCATTAGAGTTTGTCTTTTCCGGGGTCAATTCTAATCAATATAATAGGGTGTTGTATCTGCAAAAAGACTAGAGAAACTACTCAACTCTTCTTTGTTCTTCTATGTTATGCACTGTAGTACCTGTATTAAGGTAGATGTCCTGACGTCACCTTGGCTCTCCTCATTAGAGGGTGCAGTTTGTTTTGCCCTGGGTGCTTTCTAATTAATATAATAGTGTGTTGTATTTACAAAAAGACTAGAGAAACTTCTTGACTCTTCTTTGTTCTTCTATGTTGTGTCCATTGAGTTAGATGTCCTGTCGTCACCTTGGCTCTCCTCATTAGAAGGTACAGTCGGTCACACCGGATCCTGCTGATTCAGCCTTATATTGATTGCTCGTATTCGGAGCCTGTGCACCTGTCAAGTCTTTTTGCCCTCTGTATCATTTCATTTTATGTGTATGTTTAGTATACTAATGACATTCCTGCAAGGATGTTTAAGCCCAGCTGCTCTCTCTACTCTCTGGTCAAAGAGTCATTACCTCGCATGAGTACACCTGGGACTTCTAGTAGCTAGCGGTAACCCGGCTTCATTTAACCACTGATTTTCCTAGAGTATTTCTGTTGGATTATAGGTTGATGGATGTGAGATAGTTTATAGTATATATATATATATATATATATATATTATGCTTGTCTATCAGATAAGAAATGGAAATGACAGTACTTTAATATACAAGAGCCATATTATTACATAACCAGGTTAGGTCCCAAATTTGTGTAGACAAGTTGAAAGGATTTTTAGGTCCCAGCTCCGTAAAAAGAATAAAAACTTTCTTTATTGAAGCATATTAAAATACAACAACAAGACTATCCATACTAAGCAGCGGATATGTTTTGTGCAAATGAAAAATCACATGCCCTTAGTCTTAGCTGGATTAGATAAGTGGCTGAGTTGTGAAGGAACTTCTACAAAATAACTTTTTCACCATAGGTCCCGAAAATCTAGGAAGATAAAAAATTATCCCCGGAGGTCAACACCATAATGGAAAAAACACATTTTAAAAAAAATTTTACCATTTAAATAAAAAGGGATCAAGAGGTCATACAGTCCCCAGAATGGTATCCATGAGCACATCACAACGGCTCATAACACTGCATACAGCTCCATACAGCGTAGTCCGAAAAAGTTATTGGCCTCAGAATAGATTTTCCTAAAAAGTTTACATTTTTTTTTTAAAAAACGTGACAAAAGCTATATACATTTGTTACCTACTTGATCATACTGAAAAAATAAAGGAGAGGTGTCATTTGGGTCGTATAGTGAAAGCACATTTGTGTTTTTATTGTCAATCGTCATTTGAAATTCTTTTCCAGCTTTCCAGTACATTGTATGGAATATTAAATGGTGACACACAATGGTACACACAATTGAAGGTGAGGAGTAAGAAATGGGAATGCAAAAATGAAAAGTCCAAATTGTTAAGAAGTCTTCGTACTGATAACATGTATTCTCTTTCCACAAGATGTCTGATCCTAGGGTTTCTGACTTATTGTACCCCTAGGAATCAGGAAAACTTAGGCCTCCAAGGGTAAATGGAGCAATGATGTACTTGATAAGTCATCTCTCCTTTCACTTCCATGAGGACATCATTGACGGCCATAGCGGGAGCCCTATAGAAGTAATTGGAATGATGGCTCAACATGTCCACCAGCCACACTCACATCTTACAGACCTATGTTCTCCAAACCCATATTCCTGGACCCTCACAACAATACATTGCTGAAATGAGACATTGCCCATCATTTCTTTTAAGAAATGTCACCATTACTGTAGAAATACTGAAGTGTGTGGTATTTGAAGAAACAAATTTCAGTTTCAGTATAATGGATAAATAAATTGGAGGGATTAATACCATACGGGAATTGTAGATGACGTCTGTTCTGAAGATGGAGTGACCTTTATATAATGGCTTATTTTTTTCCTTAGAGATGTAGAAATTACTATTGACTTTTTTTCTACAGAAGCATCTTACACTCTCCATGATGACAGCCCCCATCCCAAAGAGAGAGAGGGGATGGTAACCACGAGGAGATGAGCACTTTGGCTCCTTTTCTGACCCCTAAATTGCTCTGACCTTCACATTAACATAGCGGGGGGCATATGAACAGTGAATAGCAGATTGTACCTGAGTGTTATCTGCCATATATGATTGTACAATTATGTTATCCATGACGTGTGACTGTCAGTAGACTGCTGACCTGACAAATCCATACGCCGCTCTGTCCTTTGGCTAAATGGCAAGATTCGCAAGTTTGCAGTTTTTGTGATTTTGTGAGAATATTGTTTAAAGTAATCTTGCAGTTAGGGGGCAAAGTAAATGTCATAATATAGAAAAGCCATGCCACCTATGAAGAAAAGCAGCTGAATTGTAAAACAGATGGTGTAGTATGGAAATCCTATACTTTGGGTTGTCCATATTGTTTTTTTTTTTACATATATGGGTTGGATAGGAAGATAAACATAATAATAGTAATAGTAATCTTTATTTATATAGCGCCATCATATTCCATAGTGCATTACAAATCCTAGGGGACATATACAACTGAAATCCTACATTACAAAGGTACAAACAGTCATATGGAACAATAGGAGAGAGGGCCCTGCTCACAAGAGCTTACAGTCTATGAGGATGAAGGCGGTGATAAAGAGCTTGTATAATGGTCCAGACATTCTATATAAGGGAACAGAGTACAATTAATTAAGAAATAAAGATGCTGCCACTTGAACCAGTCATCAGCTGCCATCTTATATACAAAGCTCAAGGTTAATGGGGCTGCAGAGAAGCCTGGAGCTTGGTATTTGGTGTTTGCCGGATAATAGACGAGAGGAGGACACAGGATGGGTTAGTAAAGAGAGGTGGAACTGCTCCGTGAACACTGTAACAGCCTGCGAATCTGCAGCACTGAGGGGCTTTGGTAACACCCCACTGAGCCCTTCTGGCTCTTTAGCATAATTTTAAAAGCCCATGAATATCAAATATAAGAAGATTACCACAGTCACGTTGCGTGGATCTATGAGTAAGTGTCCCTGGTTTATCATGCTTTAAACAGAATAAATGGAGGAGCATGATGTTACTCCTAAAAATTTCTGAGGGTGTCAAAGGTGAAGGAAACCAGGAGAGCCTCTAAGATCTCCAATTCTCTAAATTTAAGGGCCTGAGGGCTCAGCTGTAGCCTGGGTCAAGACAAAATTTCTCTTTTATGTTCAAAGATACACTTGAAACTTTTATAGGAATCTGTAACTTATAAGGTTTACTTCCCCATAAAACTTTGCGGGGTAAATTACATTCCTTATCTGGTAGTTAACCTGTTAACTTCTAGAAGACTGTGGTGTAATAAACTAAGATGAAGCACTTCAGACCTGTAAAGTTTAGAGAAGAGACGGTGAGCTGTATATCTAGCAATAAAAAGATGAGGGAAATGTGTTTTCTATCTGTTTCTTCCTCGATAGCAGGAGGATTTCTCCCACTCACGTTGTTATCCATAATCTGTCATGAGACACGGACTGTGCGCTTTGTCTGTCTTACATCACAAGCCGTTCCTCCTCGGATCACTGAGAAGAAAGCGACTCATTACACCTACACACATTGCGGAGATTAAGCCTGATTTCAATATTACTACCTGTTTGTGAATGAATGTGTAATAAGCAGTTCCTGTATCGTACGGGAAAAAGATTACGTATTATAGGGAAAAGGCGAGAGAAATGCGCCGGGAAAGGGTGATCTGAACTGAAATATAGGGATCAGCCGAACAAGTTAATATCATCCTTACAAGGACACATTCCTTACTCCAGGATTATGGCGGTCGCTTATCCAGTGACTAAATTACACCTGGTTAATATTACGGGTGACATTGTCCTTTACTTAGTTTTCCTACCTATTTTATATTGTTATGATGTAAAGTCTGACAATTAGCAGACATTTTGCTTAAAATGAGAGCGTTTGTCACCATAGGGGACATAGGATCCTGTGGTTGGACCCCCATCAATCTATAATTGATACCTATTCTGTGTATACTTTGTATTGGTGGGGGAATGCGGCAAAAATATCATCTTAAAAAAGCACAACTTGAAACATTGATCATGGGGTATTATTGATAATATGTATGTCCTCAATATTAGATCTGTGAAAGTGCTGCTAGTTTGGCCCCCACCAATCTTATATTGATTACCTATACCTACTATAGCTCATAGATACCATTAGCCTGGAAAGCCCCTTTAACTATGTATTATATGCCTGATTTGTTGCGTTGCCGTAAATGCTAGAAATAGCTGACTGCAACATCAATCTACCATATTTAGCCGGTCACATAGAATAACTTTGTGCACACAATTAACCCTGTTATTGACAGATCAATGCTCCGCTGAGCTAGTGTTACTGGGAAAATGAACATCTAATTGGTCAAGCCTGTTTTTCTTCTCTTTAATATTATGTAGATATTTACTTGGGGTATTTTTTTTTTTACCATATGTCTTTTTTTATACTGAATCTTTCTTACCAAAGCTGGACATGCACTCTGCGAGTTTTTACTGCCCCCCTTCCATGCACTTGCATGCTTGGCTCAACTAAATGGGGAAAAAATAATAGACCAGGTCCAGACAATTTTGCGGATAAGAGAGGAGGAAATGCTGATATCTAACATTTCATGAGGAGGCTGCTGGCTATATACTGGGTTCAGGGGGCTGGCTATTTACTGAGGGGATGGCCATATACTGGGGACCATGGGCTGGCTATATACTAGGAACATGAGCTGTCTGGCTATATACTGGGGGGCAGGGGGCTGGCTAGCTATATGCTGGGGGACATGGGTTGCTGGCATTTTACTGGGAGGAAGGGCGCTGGCTTGCTATATCCTGGGGGGGGGGGGGGGGTCAGCTAGCTATATACTGTATAGTGAATAGCTTTATTCTGGGTGAAGGCTGTGACCAGTGCATTTCTCACCCTAGGCTTATATATTTAGGTACCTCAGCTTATACTCAGTTCTGCTTATTCTTGAATATATATATATATATATATATATATATATATATATATATACGTTATATTTTGTATATACATAAGCACTCGGAGCGACTGTATGGTATACTGTATGGGGCATGTATAAAATGTGCCTATATACAATCTTTTGTGTACAGGAGTGTGTTCCCCAACAGAAGTCAAGAGAAGAAAGAGTTGGGCATGTTGAACTCCCTTTATTCTGATTTGTAGCAGCTTTCTCCTCTCAGTGAATATACATGCACGCTTGAGTTTGGGGAGTCGTGAGGCACAGCTATGTAAGGTGTATGACTAATGTATTAGAGTGTCTGCTCCAAATGGTCTTTCCTATCTTTGCTTTTTAATAGAAAATTTTCACTTCTCTCCAGTCTTCATCTTTCCATAGACCCGTTTCTTAGTATCTGCGTCTATAAGGAGCTATTAGGGCTCAGTCATGTTTCCTCTAAGTGGCCTCTACGAGCCGCAGTAAAGAGTTGCTCAGATTCCATTCTTCTTTGTGATACAGATCAACATTGTCCAGAGAAAGCATAATCTAAACAGCATAGCACTTCCATTCTACGAGATCTGCTAAGAAAATCCCCGGCCTATGCTCATAACATAAGCATTCTTCTCTTCTGTACAAGATCCCACTCACATATGCACAGAGCACAATGCTGGCATACTCGCAGAAATCCTTCACTCCAGGCTTACATTTCACAGGGGGAGGCTGACAATATACTGATTTCATGTACAGGAGCTGCTTTAGGAAATCTGCTTGACATGCACATATTCAATGTGCTTTCTTTCATATATCAGCTCCTTCTTTTTTTTACTTTGTTTCTTTATGTATTATCTCCTTCCTTTGCAAGAACATTTTTATGTTGAGATGAGATCATTCTAGAGATGAGAACAAATCCGGGGTGTGTATGAATTTGATCTGAGGATAAAGGGGCTAGAGGTAATGGGACATGTGTAAGCAAAACTAGTGGACCTACCCTGCTCTGCCAGGGGGAGCCTCAGCATCACCCCAAGACATCATTTGTACTTGGTTCTGGGGCCAGCCAGTAGTGCTGAGCAACCATAGACCACCTCAATGCTAAGTGAGGAGCTAACAAAGGGTAAATACACTATTCTTTAAGTTCTAACACACTGGGGCACATTTACTTACTCCGTCCCCGAAGTTCACCGAAAGTGCATTGTCCGTCTCCAATGCACATTGCCGCGATTCACTAAGATCGTGCGTCCGATATCCTGCATGTGTCGCTTCCCCACTCAGGTCCAACAGAGTTCACTATCTTTTTAGTGGTGAATGTAAGTGCTTGGGCTTGTAACGCAATTTGAAAGTTAAATTCTGCACTCAGTCCGAATCAGTCGGACCGTCCGGCTACCTAACTTGTGATGCATGGAAGCCAGCGCAGCTGAGCCAAAAAACGATTGCGTGCGCCAAAATCCCACAGCAGACACTTGTTAAATACCTGTGCAAGCTGTGTAATCCCCAAAAAAGGCGAACAGTCCAACGAAAGTGAGCATCGTGGCCCTTATTAAATGAGCTCCACTGTCCTTTAGATCACTATCAGACTGGCTGGAATCTAACACCCTGTCCTTAAGAAAGGACATCAATATCAGATTGGTTTGGTTTTGAAGCCAAGTCATTAGAATTGGTCATCAATATCAGATTGGTTGGTTCTGACACCCTATCCTTAGGATAGCTCATCGATATCACATTATTTGGGGTCCTCCACCCTGTCCTTAGGGTAGGTCATTAAAATTGAATTGGTTTGGCTCTGAAAACCTGTCTTTTGGATAAGTCATCAATATCTTATTGCTTGGGGTCTAACACCCTATCCTTATAATAGCTTATCAATATCACATTGGGGTTTCACAATCTTTACTTACAATTGGTCATCAAAATTACATTGTCTGTTGTCCCCCAACCTATCCCTAGATCCTCAATATCAGATTTGTTTGGGTCTCCTGTCGTTTCCTAAGGATAGGTGATTAATAATAATAATCTTCATTTATATAGAGGCATCATATTTTGTAGCACTTTACAGATTCTGTGGAACATATACAAATAAGATAAGACATAACAAAGTAATAACAGTTATATGAAATAAAAGCAATGAGGACCTATCACAAGCTCTGACACCATGTTCTTAGGATAGATCATAAATAACATATTGGTTGGGGTCTCACACCCTGTCCTTAGGGTAGGTCATTGCAATCAAATAGGCAGTCCAGAGGAAAACCACCATGGCCAGAGCCTTATAATTCCTTTCCTTCTTCTTTAAATTACTCTCAGTTCTCTAAAATGTTTCCACCAGAATGTCTCATAGATTGCGTGTTCTAAAGGGAGTCTGTCAGCTCCCCAATTAATTAATTCCCACAGTGGGTAGTGGACGTATACAGTTCTACAACCAGACAACATACCTTTGTGTTCCTGGATAGAGGTGCCAGTGCCGAGAATATTAACATCAAGGCTTTATGGAAATGAGTTCTCGGATTCCAGGCCAGTTCTCAGGCTCTCCTCACTGAACCCTACTTTGTGCTGTTCCCTTAGTCTTGATTTATAGCTTCAATGCTCTTTCCAAAGCTCTTCCCCTGATTTTAGGTTTATTGGACCTGAATGTGGTTCATATAATGTACAGTCACTAACTCTAGTACACATAGAAGGTAAAACGCATTCATGGCCCTTTGTGATGGGCGATAGTGCAGAAGGTGTCATTAAATTGGATAATACAAATCAGGCTATAATGAAGAATTCCTGAACACCTGCCGGGCCAAGCACCACCTCTTAGACACTTGCCAACTAATTTCCATATTCATTTGCTCAGCGATTGGACCTTTGTTCACAGACACAAAGTTATACTTGTAAACTGTGTAAGGCACAGAATTATTTTACAAAGGAGAACTGAAATATTTGTGAATGCTAAAAGTGGCTTACATGAAAGCTCCCTGACACATCTAGTTCCTTCTGACCTCATAACTATCAGTACTTTATATAAAATGTCTGCTGACTTTGGCTGTTGTCATTATCTCATAAACCCCACTCGATGTCAGGGGAGCAATTTGTAACGTATCTGGTATATATCCCTTGCATATACAGTATAGGACTTGAGAAAAAGTATGAGATATTGAAATTTAACTTTTATTAACAACAAGTTAAAATGTAATGTGCACTTGTGCCTGTGAGGAATACAAGTCGCCTGCTACAAATATAAAAAGATGTGTGGTGGGGTTACCGAAACTCTCGTTAGAGCGCCGTCAAAATATTGGGAGATCTGGGACCACACTACCCTCACTCGGCTATTTGGATATTAAGTGCATTGCTCCACTGGGACATACCGGTACATTCACAGCCCCGGGGTCTCACAGCGTGAGGAGCCACTAACGTGTTTCTGCTGGTCCGTGGTATTATGTAGCGGGCCAGTTCTTCAGAGGTGTATGGAACAATAATATGGCCCATCTGTTCAACTATGAGACCATCCATATGAACCACTATGCTTGGCAGTTTTGGTAAACATGCTCTGTTGTTGTCAAACCATGTTGGGAGCACGCTTTTATTGGAGGTGGCCATATGTCCCGAAAGATATTCCTCGGTCAAACACAGATGCATTCTCAATAGAGAGCCAATGCCTGGCAACTTATCTGCCATCTATTAGTATGTTGGGGCCCCTAAGCTAAGCTATGTGTATTCCAAAGATTCCATGTTGGAAAGGCAATGGAGATTCACAGATTTCAGAACGTTTGGACCCCATCTACATGCACATTGTGCAAAGTGAATCTGAAGTCAGGACACATCACTTCAACGCACATGCACCCCGGTGTTCAGATGTTTACTAACCTGAGCTGTGCTCTGGGGGTGTGGAATAAGTTTGAGTCACCAGAACCCATCACCTTTACCACCTGGCATGTTGAAAATACAGTCACTGACACAGGCAAGGTAAGAAGGTTTGAGATCCTGAACCCCAGCTGCGTGAAGGTTCCCTTTAGGAACCAAAGAAATTGATTGCAATTCATCAGGTTTCATCCTCATAGACTATAATCTCTGATCTGATTATGTTATTGTTATATGTTATTTTACATCAGGGTAGAATTACTGCAGGGTATAATTTTACACTCTCGTACACAATGGATGGTCAGCTGAACCTGCCAAAATTTCCATAATTTACTGTCCCTCATCTTTAGAATTATCTACCTAATGGGCACAGTTGCATCCACACCTAGGTGCCTTTGGGGGGCAAAAAAGGTTTTATTTCTGATATAAAGAGTATGAAGGTATGTGTCAAGGATATCCCATGTCTCACATCTGTCAAATATAAAAAAAGGTTCTAATAGAAGTTCTAGTATTGTAGGTTTCTATTTTACTTCTGCTCTGTAAAGACCCTTACTCACTCTTGATTGTTATAATTACCGTATAACACTTTTTGTCCATATTTTCAAATCTTTTAAAAGATATTCAGCATTTCTTGCCGAAACTGTAGAGGTTGTAACGTCCTGGATTTTCTTACCCGGGTGGGGGAGGGGGTGCCTGTAGTTCAGCGACTAGATTAGCATTTTACATGCCTCTGGTTACATAATAAACATAATCTTGTTTTGAGGTGAAAAATAATCAGCGTCGTGTGAAATAATTCTGGATTGTAGCACGGATGAACTCGCCGCAAGGATAAGTCGCTAGTTGTCAAGACAATCATTAAGCTTTGTAGCATTGCTTTGGAGAGTAGCCTCCGGGTATTCTTCTCTACATGTAAGGAAAGAGGTATTCAGTCGTTAGGAGTCCATCTTGGTATTAGTTCTTGCCTTGTATATGGACAAGAATAATGCACTCAAATTAAGTGTTTTGGATCCAAGGCATTTTTAATGGCCATATTAGAAATTCTTCATTTTAGATAATGACTCAATAAGATAGTCGAAGAATTGGATGATAAGTTGATCACATAGGGTTATTATCCTGTGATCTATGGGGAAATCTCCCAACTAGGGGTCCGTTTCCTTACAGCACCACCACAGGGGAAATAAAGCATTACACATTCTGCACTGAAATCAATTTGCTTTTCATGTAATGGAAAGACTTGCCCCATCCTTAGAGGATGAGGAGCTCTTTGTAGTCACTCTTGGCTCTGACTAATAGATGAGAGCTTTGAACTGGCAACCACCTCTATTAAATAAGTATTCCCAAATGGGGTTAAGCCAAAGCGTTTTTTCCTGAAGATTAAAGGGGTTGACCATTCTATAACTAAATTACCACATTGCTGTCACGTGCTAAACATAATCCCTCAATGCCCCTTAAGTGCCTTGTCTGTCTTTCATCTTACTTTTCTTGGCTATACAGAGCCCATCTCTCATCAGTTTTCACCCCTTAGCACTTCAGAGTGGACAAAGTTTGAACCTCACTCTGTTCCCCTTGGTTCCCTCCCATTGTGACTCGATTGTCCTTTCTGCCTAAATCTTTGTGTGTGTTCTCAGAAAACAGATGGACTCCTGCGGATGCACCACAAATATAATATAATTCTATTCGATTTATCGCTGGGACGCCATGGGGAAGAGGAAAGTGAAGGGAGCAATGTCCAGTAGCGAGAGTGCATCCAAAGCAGATGTAGGCCAGGCCACTAGGGTTTGTAGTCACACAGAGGTACTGAGGCACTACTACAGAGAGAGGAAGCATGGAGAGACTACGGAATGGTAGGAGTTTTAACAGGAGGTAAAGGTATTGGAACATATGTGCAGACAACTCATTTTTTTATGGAATATACCCAATCCCTTTAAAGCCTCAACTGATTTCTTGTTTCTGAGATGAGATGAAAGTTTTTGATATGTTCCATGCATGTGTGAGGGTACATTGTTATTGAGCCAAATATAGGGGCTGTGACCACTCTTCCGCCGCCGTGCATCATCAGTAATGTGCAATCAATTCCTTCCTTGTCCTCTTATCACCCTTCCTTCAAATCTCTTCTGAATTCTGTCTTGCTAGCAGGACAGACAGAAACTCATTCTGTCATCAGATAACAATGAAGCTCTAAGGAGGCTTAGGGTGAGATGTATGTTTGCAGACAGGGAAGGAGGAAATGTGTTACATGATGGAGATGGTAAATCACATAATGGCCGGATACAGTGTTACCCTGGTTTACTTATATCTGCCAAGTTTGTTGAAAGTTGAGGTGCGTTTTTACAACAAATGGATTGATAATGTTGAAATTCGAATTACTTGGCCATTCTTTCCTGCAACATTTGCCTTCCCAGGAGAACCAGAACACCCTCAAACTCATGAGATGGTCATCTGTTCCCACCCAAATTCACAAGTTCAGCCAACATTCATCTATCGTGCTTGGCCAATTGGCCAAGTTTAGGAAGATTAATCCTTTTTCAAAATGAACTTTAGAATATTTACTTTAATGTTATCCAGCACTAATATTTATCTTTTGAACAAACTCCAGTGAAGGATACTATGGAAAAGGAAAACTTCTGGTTCATGTCTTATTAGAAACTAACATCTTGTCCCATAAAAATCGCACAATAAATTCATAGTTCATTAAAAAGTACAGCAATGTGTATTTCTGAAGGAAAATAAAATAACATCTGTTTGGTGATGGATACTCAATCCATGGTTGGTTTTCTACAACTGTTCAAGGGAACTGTTGCAACCAATCAGAGGCCTCAGTGGGGACCTCCATACAAAGGACACATCAGGTCTATGAACTCCTTTCATTACTCATTTTTCTGGTGCCGTTCTACTGCTTCCCATCACCCATTAAATTAGAAACGTAACTCTTACACCATCTATAGGGGGACATATATCCCCGACGGTCGTGTGAATGTACCCTAAATTCTAAGCTTTGCAGCTTGGGCAGTCAGCTGATATCTGGGGCTGTGAAATCCACAATCTTGGCTATGAACCCATAGAAATACATGAGCGGCGGTGAGTAGGGGACCTACCAGTATGGTCCCAATGACAATCAAACCAAAGCTTGTCTTAGCAAGGAAGCTAATCCTTAACGCTGACCATACCACACAAAGCAGATTTATACATATTGGCAGATTTAATATCCTGCATGATTTGTGAATTACTTTTCAATACGCCAATTTACAGATAAATACATTTTTCTCCATGTACCGTGTTATAATCCAAACTGTTATAATTAGTAATCATTTTTATTTTCCGGATTACAGGCAAGTAATAAGGGCGGCAGGAGATACCTATTAAAATTACAGAATATTTGTTACGGTCTTGAACATTTGTGATGGAGATTTAACTACGAGCGCTGGATAAATATTTTAGCTCTTCGTGTCAGGCAATAAATTTTCGCAGTGCCAAGGATTAGGGAAAGTTGCCATGCTTAGCTCCTCCACATCAGTGACGATGCTGAAAGCCTGCACCCCTGCAAGACACATTTTTAAATTCAATTTGGCTTTCTATGCCCCTGGCACTCAGCAGGTTTCATTAAATTTCACAGCAGTTAGTTTCAATTGCCTGTGTGGATACCTTTTTATCTACATTTAACTCCAGCGGAATCTCAGACGACGGCGCTTTGTGTGGAATTATTATGGAATAAGAATTCTGCTGTCCACTTAGAGTTAGTTTCTTGACTTGCAATTTTGAGATAATTTAGTCATGGAAGGGACTTAGTTAAATGACCAGTTAAGAAACGTATGCAGAAATAAAATAAATCTATAAAATAATCTTCATATATATTTGGTAGAAGATCTCAATGGTTCAATGATATCTACCATTAGTTTACTGATGGTAGATGTGTCCTGATAAGAAGTTCCTGAGGACTTCTTTTATAATAACTGTATATGCCACGATTGCGGAAATATAGGGGCTCATTTACTAAGAGTCGGGCTGTTCATTTTCGTCGGATTGTGCAATTTTTTCGGGGATAACACGGTGTGCACAGATATTTATCTATGCGCCGGGAATTTGGAGCTCACAATCCTCTTTTGGTGTGACCGCGCTGGCTTCCATGTGACACAAATTGGACAGCAACCCGTCGGACAAGCCGACTGATTCGGACTGAGCGCGGGATTTAAACTTCAAAATGTGTTGCAAAACAATGCACTTACATGCACCAGGAAGAAGAAGATGAACTCTGTCAGACCTGAGCGGGGAAGCGACACATACAGGTTATCGGGTGCATGATCTTAGTAAATCGACGCACAGTGCATTATTATCGGACAAAGCATTTTTGGTGAACTCCAGTAAAGTAATGAGCCCCATAGAGTTTTAAAAGTTATGCAAATTACCCTAGTGTGTCTGAGGGAGAGGCTATTTTAATTTATGAATTCCCCCCCCGATGCGCTGGCGGTCCCGCCCAATCTTGTTTCCCCCCACAGTGGCAGACCGATATATTAATAAATTAAAAAACAAAGCTTCTTGAGGCGCTCCTAAGGTAATTTGCATAACTTTTATAACTCTATATTTCCACAATCGCGGCTTATAGAGATATAATAAAAGAAGTCCTGAGGAGCTTCTCATTAGGGCACATCTACCATAGATAGATGTCTTTAAAGATTACCGCAGTATAGTGACTTGTGGTTGGTATTTTCCATTTGTTTAAAAACCCCTAAGGGGGTAGGATTTGGTAAAAAAAAATCATATACTGAGCTCACTAATGCTTCTGGTCTCACCCAAGGATTGGCTCAGACATTACATGTACTGTGTAGGTGATGTCATATGTTCTGTCTTAAGGGAACCCAAAGCCATCACTCTTGGCCAGTACTTATGCATATAAAACATTGAAACTATTGAAAATACAATGAGATAAAAGAAGTAGTGATATAATATGTAGATGGTGTCATTTTGGTTCATTGACCTGATCCATGATTCTGCCATAAGGAATATCAATAAAAGTACAGGCAGTCCCCTACTCAAGAATACCCGACTTACAGACAACCCCTAGTTATAAACGGACCTCTGGTAATTAGTAATTTACTGTACTTTAGCCCTAGGCTACAATACACACCTATAACAGTTATTAAAGGTGTCTGCAATTAAGCTTTATTGTTAATCCTGTTCCGATTACAATCAGAAATTGTCACAGAGACCAAAAAGAATTTGGTTGGGGTTACAATTATAAAGAATGCGATTCCGACTTGCATACAATTTCAACTTAAGAACAAACCTACAGAACCTATCCTGTACGTAGCCCAGGGACTGCCTGTACATGTATCCAAGTCAAGTGCGCTATAGTATAAAGTGTGAAATGATACAACAAGAAGTTCTACTTATGAACATAACAGGTCGATCGTTGGTCAATCACTGTGGTTGTTGTAGCTGAAACAAAGTGACATAGACTCCTCTCCACGATTAGAAACTAGGAAAGTTAGGAAATAATTCCTAAAATGGAGAGAATTAATACTTAAAAGTTGAACGCAAAATGTTGAGCCTCTTCCATGAATCTGAAGGAGGCTGCCGAAACTACCTCCAAATCAACTGACTGAAAACTATTAAGCTTGACAAGTGTCCGCACGAAGCGTCGCTGGGAGCTGAGGCTGTGAATGTACCTGCTGTTATCCAGTCACCCGTGGGTAAGATGTGTCCGCAACTCAGGGCTTTTCCAAATTAGGAACGTGGGATTTCTCCTTTCATTTACGAGAAGGTCATGGAGAGCATTTTCGATGATATGATCTTAAAGCCAAAAAAAATAGAACTAGTCCAAGTTTGTTTCCATTACAGTGATTGTACGAGACAAGTTACCGTATATAGTACCCTATAATACAAGAAACTATGCAGGGTTAAAGATGTGTCTGTTAAATCAATCATAAACTAGAACTTCTTCCAGGGCCCCCTCAAGGAAAACACATTGTAACGTTTGTCCTCTGGAATTTAATAGGAATCTATTGTCTTCTACAGACAATCTTCAGCATCTTCATTCCAAATAGGCAGTGCCCGGGTTAGGTACAAGATAGGTTCCTTGAGTTTGTACTTAAGTTGAATTTGTATGTAAGTCGAAACTGTACAGTTTATAATTATAGCTCCAGACAGAATTTTCTTTTTTTTGCCCCAGTGACAATTGGATTTTCTAAAATTTAGCTGTAATGGGACCAAGGATTATCGATAAAGCTTCATTACAGACACCTTACAGCTGTACAGCATCTAGAGAGCTTCACCAGAGGTTACAGTGGGCAGAGGGGTCTTTAACTAGGCGTCATCTGTAAGTCGGGTGTCCTTAAGTAGGGGACCGCCAATATATAGTTATAAATTCTATAGGATTAATCTAATAGAATATTACCTTTTATTTGGAAGATACTGAAGGTTATCTAATGTAACTGTAATTTTATGTATGTTTTATCAAGTTTTGGCACATTATATCCTATTATGGATCGTACTTGAGTATGAATATGATTAATTCCAATGGAGACGAGTGGACCTCATTGATGCTGTTTTGAATAGCCGCATGCTATTACCTGTATGAAAACCCCAAATATGTTACCACTACATCACCAGGAATAGACAGGAATTATTCTGTGTCTGGAGACAAGTTAAGCAAGTTAAAGTGTTCCATTCACTTCTATGCGGCTGTGCAACATCACCATCCTGGTGGCTGCATTAAAGTGAGTAGGATTTCTGTTACTGTCCTGCATGAGGGAAGGATATGGGGAATACTTATTGTAGAGAGTTCTGGACACTTCACAATAAAGGAACAACCTTTATTTTATATTGTAACGATGGATTACAACTTTTTTTTCAAGCCTATTCACTCCACATTTCAATTGGCATGGGTATGTTTGAGGCTGCCTAGCACTGATAATGTTCATATTGTACATGTAATAGTATCATAGTAAATAAGGTTAGAAAAAGACATCAGTCGTTCAAATCCAATCTATTAAATCATACCACGTCGATCTAGATGAAGACAAAAACTCTGCACTACCGATACCAATTGTCCCAAATCGGGGAAAATTTCCTGCCCGACCCCTAATATTGTGGGCACAATAACTAAGTGTACCAACAGAAACTACTTATAACAAGATTTATTCCCATACGAAGTGATCTTATTGCTCTCCGAAAGGCATCCAGGCCTCTCTTGAACATGTACATGGAGTCCGCCATAACAACCTCCTGCGGTGGAGATTTCTGTAGTCTCCGTGCTCTTACAGTAAAGAATCCCTGTCTGTATGCCCAAACCTACTGCTGCACAAGCTATAAATGGGAGAATAAACCATGAAATGATCAAGTAAAATATAAATATCTATTCATAGTCATCATATTCCACAGCGCTTTACAGACCATGGGGCACATGTACAAATGAGAAAAAGGCAAAACATGGTACAATGGGATACTAGAAATGTGGACCCTACTCACAAGAGCTTATACCCTGTATAGTAATTCTGCTACATTAGTTTTCCAGTCTGCTTCTTGTTTCCCTGGGATGCATATTTTTCGCAGCATCCTTTCTTCTTTTGTTCACTGTCCCCCGAGAACGAGAATGTTGTGTTATACATTGGATACATTTCCTTCTTTGACTAGCGGAGAGACCTAGAGATCCATATGTCACCATAAAACATCTTGCAGTCCAGACGTCTCGGACAGCATTCCTCGGGAGAAGGTTACAAGGACGCGGGAGCACAGGTGCTTTCATCATTAGGCCATTTGTTTCCTTTGTACCACCTCTTATGGGGCTCATAAAATTCAGATCTGTTACAGGAACACAATTCTTCCATTATGTCGCACAGTAGGCCTCCTTTTAATATTGATAGCTCAGTAGTGGCTTGTAGCAATCTTAGAACTTGATTAAAATTGACCAATATTGTTCAGTGTCATTTATAAGAAAGTGGCTGGTACCAAGGAGTATTTCCTACCGTTATGACAAATGAAAGAAGACTCTTAAAGGGGTTTACCCGGTAAGATAGGGCGTAACTTGCTTATTGAAGGGGGTCTCAGTCATGAGACCCCCACAGATCACGAGAAAGGGTGTCCGATGCGGTCCCCTGGATGAGTGGAGCAGACGGCCGTGCATGTCCCTTCTGCTTTATTAATCTCTATGGAGCTGACCGTGATCGCCATATCCTGTGGAAAACCCCTTTAAAGACTATATAAACAACAGAATGGAATGCACTAATTTAAGGGGGTTTGGAAAAAGTTTGCTTAAAATCATTAGACTGGAAGAGTAAAAGTGTCCTTTTAATGGAGCATTGGTTCATATGGTTGACCAACATAATCGCATAGATGTTAGCAGAGTACTGGACAAGCACGCGCACCAAAGCTTTGGTTATATGGGGTACTAATGATCACTGTGTTCAGACCATCAGCAACCAGAGAGGAGCAGCGATATGGAAAGACCCCTATAAAATGTATAATTATTGAGTGAAAGTGATGAGTGAATCATTCAAGTTTCGATTCGCTGAAACTTCACCAAAGTTGTGAATCAAATCGGTCCGCACTGGTGCTGCCTCAGTTCTAAAATTTGGTATATAATCCCCTCTAGTCCTGGTGCTTGATAAATTGATTTATAAATTACCCCAAAATGTTCTTTATTACGGTTAGCATCAGTCTAATAATAATAATAATAATATTATTATTTTTTTATTTATACTTTTATTTATAAAGCACACACAGATTACACAGCGCTGCACAGAGCTTGTCACATCATCAGTTCCTGTCCCCACTGGGGCTCACAATCTAATCAACCTACCAGTATGTTTTGGAGTGTGGGAGGAAACCCGAGGATACGGAGGAAACCCACACAAACACAGAGAGAACATACAAACTCTGTGCAGATGTTGACCTGGATGCAACTTGACCCCAGCACCGCAAGGCTGTAGTGCTAACCACTGAGCCACCATGCTGCCCATAAGGCCTCATGCACACATAACCCCAGAGTAGCACACTGATAGTTGGTGGGGGGGTCAGAGTTCCTCAACCCTCCCCTCTCCATAGAAAGCCAAGCAACCAATTTTTACGGTGAGATGAACAGATAATGGCCACAATTACGGTTGGGTGCATGAGGTTAACCCTAATCTTAATTCTAATCCTATCGCTTAACCCAAACCTTAGTGAAAAAAATTTGCAGTGCTTTCAGTAATCCATTGGGCAGGTTATATACGTATAAAGGACCATCTTCCTGCTTTCATAGTCTGTGAACTCATTTCCAGTCATTTCACACATATAAAGGGTTCTCCAGCAATTTGCTGACCGCAGCTCATACTATCACTATGCGGAAATTGCTGTCATTTTTGCAAACACTTCTATGCTATTTCCCACTGATAAACATCACTGTAGAGTAAATGTTTGATTTATAGGGACATCTTAACAAATTCCAACTTATTGAAGCACTTTTGGAAGCGTGGAAGGAGAAATTATTTTCCTTTGCTCCCAATATTCTGCTTATCAGCTGCGGCTGCTGCAGTACATCGCTGTGTGCGGCTGATAGAAGGCAGTGCGTCTGGGATGAGCTGTTAATCTGTGGGATATAACCTTCCTTAGCATTTAGATGAAGTAATCTTATTGACACATGGTGGTTTACTGCACTAAAATGTATCATTTGTCTGTGCCCCCAAGAGACCGGCGGAGCTGTCATGTGAACTGATCATTAATAACGGGAAACAATTGGAGGCGCATTAGGAGACACACTGACATACCGCTCTCCATCATACCTACATTCATTCCAGTTAAAGGGGTTTTCACTGACTTTCATATTGATGGTCTATCCTTAGGAGTCTGGCGGCGGACCCCCCTCCCGTCTTCTGTATGTTTTCTGATTCTGTCACTTATTACCGATGTTAAGTCCTGATGGCTGTTGTTGTGTTCTGTACTACACCTCTCTCACCTTATTGGTCAATCATTATTAAATGACAGTGGCTCATTGGTTAGCATTACAGCCTTGCAGCGCTGGGGACCTGGGTCAACATCTGCTAAGAGTGTGTATGTTCTCTCTGTATTTGTGTGGGTTTCCTCCCACACTCCAAAACATATTGGAAGGTTGATTAGATTATGAGCCCCATTGGGGACTGGGAATTGGCAAGTTCAGTGCAGCGCTGCCTAATCTGTGTGCGCTATATAAATAAAGGAATTATTATTTTATATTATCCTATGTGTATAGATTTCTCTTGCTATTATGGAAACTCATTAATCCACATACACGTCCACTTATCTTTCCTGTCATGCTCCCCCTGCTCTCTCCCTCTGCCTTTGTAATCTATTAATCCAGGAAGTGCAGCGGGAGGGGAGACCTGCTCTGCTCATTGTAACAGCCTGTGAAGAAACAGCACTGAGGGGCTCTGGAAATACACCTAAGAGCCCTTCAGGCTCGTTAGAATAATTATAAATGTTGATTTTAGAAGGAGGGCATGGATAACAAATAAATGTAGATTACCGCAGTCACAGTGTCTGGATCTATGAGTAAGTGCCCCTGGTTAATCATGCTGGATTTGTTAGATTTCCTTTAAACATGTCTCACAGCCATACTGTTATTCACGTAAATGTTTGTGAAACGATTTACAAAGTAGGTGGGACTTTGTTAAAATGTCCGTAAAATTCTATTCTGTTCCATTTTGGGGGTTTAAAATGTGGTGCAAATATAATGCTCATTTTAGGAGGTATGATTATATGTTCAGCGAATTCAAAAAAGATTGGTCCAAGCTCCGTAATCAAAAATAGTAACTCCTTTTACATATCAAAATACAGTGACATGACTATCCATACTAAGAACCTGATGCGTTTCGGCCAAAAGAGAAATCACATGCCCTTGGTCAGCTATGACTAAGAGCATGTGATTTCTCTTTTGTTCATTGTTAATTAACAAAAATTGTTAATCTTTGTTCCCTTGTCATTCCAAAATTTTTAAAATCCATCTGTCACAGGGACCGTTAAATGTACTAAATATGTCTGTTCTGACTTACATACAAATTCAACTTGAGGGAACCTGTCGTCAGGTGCTGCTTTTTTGGCTCTCCCGTGTTACCATAGATAATAGAATACGCATGGCACATTGCCAAAGGGATTTTATTTTATACTAAAATTGTCTTTTTTTCCGAAACAAAAAAGATAAGTTAGATCAAAGTTTACCTTTTTGAATACAGAGCTGTGTCCCTAGTCCCATGGGAGTGGCCAGTGAGGAGTGCCCCCCCCCAACCTTGGGAAACGGCTCTGTTATGCAATGATTACAATAAAAAAAAACCTCCCATGCCCCCCATATCCTTTCTCCCTGTGGCTTCCTCCTTTGGAAGTCATACATGTCTGCTTCATTGGCCACTCCCATAATAATTCTTTATTTATATAGCGCACACTGATTACACAGCGTGCCAAATTGGTCCCTGTCCCCATGGGGCTCACAATCTAAACAACCTAACAGTATGTTTTGGAGTGTGGGAGGAAACCGGAGTACCCAGAGGAAGCCCACGCAAACACAGAGCGAACATACAAACTCTTTGCAGATGTTGACCTGGGTGGGATTCGAACCCAGGACCTCAGAACTGCAAGGCAGAAGTGCTACTTACTCAATTTATCATTTTTTGTAAAAAGACAGTTTTACTATAAACACTCTTTGGCAATGTGTACACTAATCTCTATGGGGACATGTGGGAGCGAGAAAGGACTCCTGATGACAGGTTCCCTTTAAGATCAAATCTACAGAACCTGATACTTAACTCAAAGGTTGTCTGTATTCTGCCCAATTGACTCCAATTGAATAACTATTATTACCCTTGGCTTGTTGGTGAGGACAAATGTCTTTAGCACATTGGTATCCACAAACCTGTAAAAATTGTGGGAATAAATCTATTGTATTATATATTGGACACAATTATTCGATACAAAAAAATTAATCCCACAAAACACAAGAACGCAAATAGTCTTAAAGCTGAGATGTTGGGAGCCAAAGAAATGCCTAAGCATTTGGTCCTATGCGGAGTTTGGTCCTATGTGGAGTTAACAGACCTGAAAGGACTTGATATATTGCAGCCGCTGCCTCTGAATAACCTCTAAAAAGTAACTTTTTAGACAAATAGCATCTGGAAATATTTTAATATCCGTAAAGCTGTAAAATAGATATCATAGAATTGCTCTGATTTATGGCCAGTTGGAAAAATATTGCAGTTGCAATCACAAATTGTCTGATTCTGTAATATGTTCCATATTCATATCTTCTTCTCTAGAAAAAATAAAAAAATCACATTCCTTGCAGATGAGATCAGATCTTGATTCCATCAACATTTTTAATCAGACCTTGTAATATTTTTCCAGATGTCTTCCACATTGCGGATTTCTCTGGTTTATTTCTGAAAATGGAATTGTATCGTCTTAAGAAAAGATATTCGGTAAATCTGAGGATTCATATCTTTTAGCCAAGAACAAAGATTTCTTTGTAACTATAGAGTGTATTTATTTCCATCCTTTATGCTACATAAGTCCACAATATGAACAGTATTGAAGGTCGTCTTCTTTGGAATCACCAGTTTAGTCATGGCTCCCAAAACAGTTTTACAAATCGGTGTCACACACGGGGGTGTGGGAGAGTCTCTTAGTTCTAGAGTCTGAGGACTCCTTGGACACCACAGGGGATGACGGTACTAGCCGCAAACTGGGATTGGAATTTAAGTGGCCCCTGGTCTTCACCAGATCCTGCTGCAAAGTGGGATGGTCTTGCTGCGCCGGGAAGCCACCAGGTCGTTCCATGGGTGCGACTAGGCCCGCGGTGGCAGCCAAGGTAGGGACACAGGGAAGACAGGACCTCGGAAAGGCAGGACCTCAGGATGGCCACCGGGATACAGGACCGCCACAGGAACACAGGACCACGTGAATACCACAGGAACACGGGAAACACGAAGGCATCTGGAAATGCACAGGAAACACGGAGGTGCCTGGAAACGCTCAGGAGGCTTTCACTTCAGTAGAATGACTTGAAGGGGATGCTGGGAACCACCGGGCTATATAGGAGCCTGGAAGTAGCCAGCGCCAATGAGGAGGATGCTGGCCCTTTAAGTTCCTGGAGAGTCGGTGCGCACCCTAGCAGCGGGAGTGCGCGGCCTAACCAGGAAGCAAGCCCGCGGCCTGGATGGGACCGCGGCGGAGCCATCAGGAGCTGGGAGAGGTAAGTTCGGACCCACGGGAGCAGGGACCACAGATGAGGGCAAGGGTGCACCCGGGATCATGGGTGTAACCGGGACAATCGGATTAAAGCCGTGGATTAAGAATCTTCAGCGTATCATTGCCGCCAATCCTAAATGCGCAATTAAAAAGGTGTATATATTGTATATGCTCCACCTACCCTTCTGCAACCCTTGTGCCAACTCCAAAAATTGCATAGCTCAGAGTACCATCTATGGCATGAAAATTAGGATTTATTTTTATATCATTACTTCTTCATTGGAGAAATTCGGCAAAAAAACATAAAGATCAAAATTGGCAGCCAATTTTTGAAAAAAAAAAAATAGCAAAATTCTCATCGTCTTGCCTGCTGCTGTATTTCACAGCACTTTTCTCCAATTGGATCTGAACTGCTCCAACTACAGATTTCCAATGTTTTAGTTCAGTTCATTTTTATTTTACTAGGAAACACTTGTGTGTGATAAAAGCCTTGGCGGGGGGTCTGAAACCCAAAGCGATCTCAGGTTTCGTCAACTTCTTTTGGTTTCAGTAGGCAGATGGCTACACATGTACATTCTTCTCTCCATAAAGACACAGCCTAGACGCCCATTGATTCTTCACTGTGGAATGTTCACTACTTGTAAACTTGTAGGCGGTTCTCTCACTTCATCAGAATATTTGCTTAAAATCTATTTTGACAAACCAAAATTCATTCACATAATTTAGCATAATTTGCTCCAAATGTATTGTTTAGCAATTTTTGGGCATCTTTGAATCCAACCGTTTCTGACCATCTTTTCATTATTTTCCATTGTATTACCAATCCCTCGATATATTGATAGGACAAATCCTGTTATGGTATACATGATATAAATTCATCTGCATACTTTTTTTACTTTTGTTTAATATTTGGTCTACCATACTGATACCTCAATAAACTGGGATATGTCACAGCTGTTACCCACAGGGGGAAATTTAGTATTCCTTTTCTGCTAGTTTTCTGACAGACAAGATATGTATAAAGCCCAATTTTCGATAGTTTTTTTGGAATTCTGCTACTTTGGGTGTGGCAGGGCTGGGATCGAGATGTAAATGGGAAGGACAGGTGTTCGACTTAGGAGGCCTTTTTGTATAACCACCCTGCAGAACACTTTTCAGGGGGGAGTAAAGACTGTTGTCTTAAACTGCCGTTATAAGAAATTCCACCCCAATGTGTCCTCATTCCTTACATCACAACACATTCCTCCAAGAATCTGAGACATTTTATTTTGAAGGTAGGTGCCATGTGATCGGTACGTGTATGATGGCTCTCTAAGTTGGAGATGGATCTCCTTTTGGATTTCACTTTCCATGTTGCATTATAGGAAGAGAGAAACCTGAATCCATATGGAGACAGATTCATCAAATGATGGATACAAATGGTCTCTTCTCAGTTCATGGAGATTCTTTGAATGTGATGGGGTCTGTTGAGTTTCTGATATGGAGCATTTTTTTTTATCCTTTATTTGTTTTATTGAATTGGGACTACCAGAATAATAATAATAATTTTTTATTTATATAGCGCACACAGATTATGCAGCGCTGCACAAAGCCAAATCTGTCCCTGTCTCCATGGGGCTCACAATCTAATCAACCTACCAGTATGTTTTGGAGTGTGGGAGGAAACCGGAGTACCCGGAGGAAACCCATGCAAATGCAGAGAGAACATACAAACTCTTTGCAGATGTTGACCTGGGTGGGATTCAAACCCAGGACCCCAGCGCTGCCACCGTGCCGCCTAACATCCAAACCTAACTAGCCTGTAAGTTTTGGAATAAAAAGAATCACTTTTTTATTGGAGTGCTGCTTCTATGGACTATTTTGTGCATACCCTATGTAGGTTGTGCTTACAATTATTATTAGATGTTATTACATTATTAGTCTAAGCATCAAATATGTGGTTCAGGGTCTTACAGAGTCTTGTCCTTTTTTTTAGCCTCATTCCACCAGGAGTGAGCACACAGCTAAATCCCACCATAACCCCCCTAGAAAATGTTGAAGAAAAAAATCAGAAGAAAAGAAAAATGGGTATCTAGGCAACAAGATGCTTAAAACAAACTAGTCTGAATAAACATGTTAAAATGGAAAATAAAATAAATGTAAAACTCCCTGCCCACTCTTCAACATCTTATCCAGCCAACCGATGCCAGATGGATTGCTAAATATATTTTCATGGCTACAATATGTGTTAATATCTCGTGATTTAGTATCCTGAATTCATAAAAGGCCTGGGAAGTATTTTGAAAATATTTTTTCATTATGGAGATATGTCATAAATTATGAATGACCTTTTACGCATTCTGTTCACTTTGTTTTTTTTCTTCTGAGCACATTTCCAAGAAAAAATCCCATGAAATATGAATGTGGATAGAAAATTGATGGGAACAGTAAGAGCCCTAGATTTACTTTCCATATATTTTTCATTATTACAAAAAAAATCAATGGTTTTAAGATGTTGTAGATAACTTGCATGCTGCATTTAGGGAAATTCTTTTGAAGGAAGTCCATCAGCAACAGGATGGCCTGGACATCGGACTGGTAGGCTCTGCCTTTTGTTGCCAATGAGGCTTAGTGTGAATGTCTTGTGGTTGGCGCCACCATGATATAGTCCTGGATGACCAGGCAGGGAAACTGTACTCCAAGGGGGCACTCTGGCAGAGCCTCTCAAGCCAGGAACGAGGCAGACACTGGCAGTCATGCCTGAAGTGGTGTTGGGCATCAGGAAGCTCTAAGAACTGAGCTTTTCCAGTGTTGCCAACATTACACTTGGCTCATTTGCATATTCGAAACAGAGAGTAATCAACTGGAATTAACAATTGTTAAAAAGGTGATTATGAGTCTATAAGTTACTTCTTTATTAATCATTTTAATGGCAAAAGACACCATTTAAAGGAAATCAACCATCAAAATCATGATAAACCAGGGGCACTTACTCATAGATCCAGATACAGTGACTGTTAATGAGTCAGACCCCGAATTGATAACTTTTGAGTCACAACTTCCAGTTCTTACAATTTTTCTGTAATAATGTATTTAGAAAAAAGAGTATGTGTTAATTTTTAATAATTTAAACACCATGGTGTTCTCCCCGCCCATCCTGTGTGCCAGATATATCAGGAGGCTCCGGTCATCTGATGTATCCGGCAGACTGCTGTGCCTGTTGGAATTGCATTGTGCTTTAATCTGCACCCTTTCAGAGCTCCTCCCAATCTTCTCCTGGGTACGCCCCCTTCACACCCCTCCACACCCAATTGGCATGGAGGTGGCATAAAGGAGGAAATTACCACAATTCCTGGTGTTGCGCTAGGAATTGCGATTATTTCAGGGTTTGTATGCCAGAAAACTGATCTACAAGCTCTGATAAGTATTCCCCTATATGTATGAATGTATCAAAGTATGTGAAAGTATGTGTGCTATTCACGCCAGGTGCAGAGATATGATGTGTGCCAAGTCACTTCAGAATAACACCTGCTCCGGGAATGGATCAGCTTTATTTAGGGGCTGAGGCTTTTAGGAGACTTCTGCTTCTTTTATAACTTTTTGACACCTGTCTAAATTTTTCATAAAACCCATAAACACCATAGGTAGCGTGTCTGATAATCAGATGCAGTTACCGCCCCTTACTAGGTTTACATTCCAACGTTCTTTCCAAGTAATTAACAAGACATGGGCCCACATTTACTAAGGCCCTTGGTTCAGTTTTCTGTCGGACTTTGCACGTTCTTTCTAGTGCAAACTGCTTGTACATGTATGTAAGAAGTGTCCATGCCACATTTGTGTCGCACATGACTCATCTGTTTCGTGGCTGCACTATTCCTGACTATTCTACACATAAAGGGGCGTTCCAGTGCACAGTCAGGCCTTGCGCCACATTTATCATGCCGAGTCCGACACAAGTGTGTCGCACACCACATGTTAAGGTGCACCGGAAACAAGTTGGTGACTCTTTTGGAGCAATGCAGGGAGCGCCAGATTCATGAAGAGCGTGCACCACAAATCCTGAATCAGGCTCCCCCTGGACACTACACAGGCAACTGCACCTTGTTCACTGTTTTTGATAAATGTGGGCCACGGATTAGTGGAAAGATAAGAAATATCTATAAAGTATCAGTCCATACAGTACAGATCAGTAATATGGCCACCATAGGATCTTATAAACCCTTACTGTACTATATATTTTTGTGCCTTTGATTCTTCATGAGACTTCCTTCTTTTGAATTTTGTAAGAATCAGCGAGAATTCAATTGTACGCTGGTCCATCACATACCGTACTGCAGTAGTATTCAACTTTGGGAGCATTGCTTATATGGAGTAATACGGCACCTTATGGATGTACCATATGGTAGTAGAAGGAGTGCAGACTCCTCTGTAATACAGACCCATAGGGAATCTATTACTAACACAACTGTATTGCGGACTCAGCTCTTTGTCAGCAGCTAATGTATAGAAAAAGCAACTTCTAGGTTTCTTTAAAGATTTTTTTTTTGTGTAAATGTATAAGAATTTTGTAACTAAAGTGATCACATGATGAATGGCTGATATTGTGAGCTGGAATCTTCACTCTTACGTAAGAATATAATGGATGTGTTCATTAGCGCTTTGTTATGTGTCTCCATCCGCCTATAAATCAATGTAATAGACAGAGCTGTCTGCGTCCCTGATATGGATGGTTCACCATTCCTGACCAGCTGACCTAGTCTGTCACCGCCATTGATTTCATATAACTTGTACAAATACAGGCACTGGGGGATTATATAGTATGATTGGCCCAGGGCGCTGCTCTTGCCGGTGGCCCCCCGCTCCTCATGTTTGTTTCATGTCTGATCGCCCCTGTAGGACATGATTCTTTGATGTTTGAATTACTTGTCATTATACACAGTAACCCTGATGCATGAAGTAACAGTAATCCTGCTTATAACCGCGGGCATAAAATATTAAATATAGGACGTACATATCGGCATTTATAGTTTTATACTTACAACTTACAAGATCATGGAAATCTGTTTTATTTTTTACAGCTCAGAAAATTTGTATATTAGTCTGATAAAATATTATAAAAGATTATAGAGTGGAGTAAAGGATTAGTCCTAAAAAGGACTATCCTTACAAACGTTAGAGGCCCCTACCACTGGATCTACCTTAATAGATAGATCCGTGGTGGTAGGTTTCCTTTAAGACAAGAACAAATATTACAAAACTACAGCGATCAGGAGACAAGAGTGGCGTAGTGGCAAATTGCCAAATCACGAAAAAACACCAAGTTAACAAATATTCCTAAAAAATATGTTTAATGTGAAAATGTGGTTGGAAAATTATCCTATTTTTCCATAGTAACCACTCAGTGTAGTCTTTATTTCATACATTTCTCCTGAAAATTGAAAGCTGTGCTGTTATTGGTTGCAATTCTTTAAAGAAAGTTTTTAAAGAAATTGCTCATTCCCCTTGAGTAGTTATAGATGGCTGGTCTGAGTAGTTGTGTTACTGTGTATATTACAGCACGTACATTCGTAGCCGGAGCACAATACATCACTTATAGCCACTGAGACGGCCCCTGCAATGCCGGTCTGTATGTCCTCATCTCCTTTTACATAATGTAATGAGTTTTAATAGTAAAAGCTGTTTATTGCCTGTAGTCGTGTACAATAGATTCACATGTGTCCAATTATGAACAGTTTGACCATTTCTTTGAATATTGGTCACACTATGCTCCGGCGCCACATGCTGTTTCATTTTCTCGTCTACCCCTGGCGGAATGAAAGCGGCCAACATTACATTACATAAAAATGCTGACTCCAGGACCAGTCAGGTATAAAAGCTCCTCTAATAAAAGCCGCCTTATGAATGCATCTTTGTAACAGGTTTTAATTAACTTAATGGCGGCCGTACAGCATCGCGCAGCGTGCATCTGCTTCATGAGGAGTTATTGCTTTTGTCTTGTCCCCCCGTAAACATGTTGATAGCATTTTGGTTATGAGGACATTTCAGTCATGGAGAACATTAAAAGAGCGCTGCTTTGTTTGCGTGCCAGTTATCTGACAGCGTGTCAGCGGTGCGGGCTCATTTGACACTCCTGTTTCGTTATAACCGTACAATTAGCCTCCTTCTGTAATGTATTGTGACATTTCTATGCAGACACCTGCACTGGCAGACATATGTTGTTTCGCGCAGAGAACGCGCTGGTATACATGTCTGTCAGACTTAGTATGATGGAGCTGTCAAGGTTTCGCTGTTACATTATACAATCTAACTTCCTTATAGAAAAGGGGTTTAACCAAGTTTGCATGTTACACCCGATCCATAAGAGTCCAATTGCTTGGACCCCGGCGATTAGAAGAACCGACCCACAGCAATCCGGAAAACGGATGGAGATTTTAGAGTGTTGTGGTCGTCAATTTCCGTCACTCATATTCTATTGAATGGAGCGGTAGGACACATGCTCCACCTGCTGCTCAACCCAATAAGTTCCTGTTATCCAGATCACTGGGGGTCCCAGCAGTCAGTCCTATCACTAATCAGCTTGTGGATATAGGAGAACATGCAAACTTGGGAAGACCCCTTACACCTATATATAACAATTCCAACATATCCCATAGGCATCTACACTACGATTAATTTGTTTCCAAATTCGACAACTTTCTTTTTTTCCTAATTACATTTTATTGAAAAAAGAAACTTTTTTATAATAAAACATTATAATAAAACATAAACCACAGGAGCAAAACAGATGTCATTGTACAGAGGATTATGACATTAAAAATATCAAGGATTATCAATCGAATCTAACAAATATATATAACAATAATCAAAAGCACACAGGAGAGGAAGAAAAGCTAACCTAGACCAAGACAAAGGTTCCGACACCTTTCCACAACACACTTTTTGCTGTGATCATGTCCGCTTTTGATTATGCAGTGATTCACAGCAGCTAGGTCTCTACCCACCAGCTCAGGGAGAACTGAAAATCACACATAGGGGAGAAAAACCTGCAAGAATATTAAAATGAATGTCAGAGAATGTTATTTGTCATATACATCCTGGAGTCTACCACCTCCACTAATCTCTGTCCACATTCTCATTCCAAATAATATGATAATGAGGCAGTTAGTGTACTGAGATTGTGTCCTAAGCACCCAAAGGAGTGCTGGGACGTAGCTTCTCTCCATTAGACAAGCAGGAGATTTGTCTCTGGGACATCACTTAAAGATAGAAATTATTTAGGCAGGAACAGAAGTGTTCCTGGTGCGGGGGAACGATTTGGTGTGCACCAACTACCTCATTAGCATATGGATTAAAATGGGAGTTTTTCTGAAATTTAATAATTGACAGAAAAAGAAATATATTTTTTGAAATCGGTATATTCATTGGGTATATTCTTTGTATACTACCTAACTGTGAGGTGGAATGCTATATCTTATGTACTATTATACCCTAGTTAGGTAATGGTTAGGCACTGGAGCATATCACCTCAATAGTGAAAATAGTGCAGATATAGCATTCACAAAGATACCAAAGATATCCCACCTAACCTGTGTTGGAGAATAATCAGAGGTTTCTTGTATTTTTTTGATTAGATGTTTTGTGCTAGACATCTTCTTCTATGTTTGTGGACCCCTCGGAACAATATATTATACTGACTTATTATAAAACTACCAAGTAGGTGATATAAGAGCTAAGGATAGGGTTAAAGACACATGCCTTCTGGATTTAATATTATTCTGTGTCTGAAGAATGTGGGACATACTTAGAATTCTTGGATCATTTTGTTGCCATTTAGTTGCTGTAATTTTTTTCTTCGAGCTGAGCCCTGGCAGATTTCCGTCTCATACGACAAAGCATTCGGGTGGCATTCCTGACAAGTAGACCATCATTGTTCCTGAGATGTCCCTATGGACAGCCATTTATTGCTCGGTTTCTTCCTACAATAACTGCGACGCACACTGAATCTACTTTTCATTTCTCAATGTTCTTCTATTTCCACCCATCACAGCAGGAGACCTCCATCACAACACACAGCGAGAGAGATCTTTGCTTTATTGGAGGGTGGGGTGTGACTTCTCGGTGGGATTCTTTCTGTAGAGCACTGTAATCATATCTCACTCCTACGGTATTGCTTGTTTCTTTAATATCTATCAATATCATTTTATCTGGCAGTAAAAGAATACAGTTTATGTTGCTATTGCTCTTCATATTTTATTTTTTCAGTATACAGAAGGCATTTAAACTCTGCCATAATAAAGAATTGACTGTAATCTACCATGATACTGAGGCCCAAGTTGTCCAATCTGTAAAGATGTGGGGATATAAAAACATAACTTACTTTAAAGATTTGGTGGGAAGATTCCTTTAGATTATTCCAGATAGACCATTTGATGAGCTCTTTTAATGTTTTTATTAGCCATAGAATAAAGCGAGGCTACCTCCTCATTTACCATTGGACGAATGTTGGTTCAGTCAACATTACAGTTGTCCAATGGGCATCCCTCTGTACGTACTCAGTCCAGTCAAGAACAAATATAGTGGGGATAGGATCTAACAAAAAATCAAGTATGGCCAAGTGTTATGTAGGTGGACATTAGGAAAGCCCAAAAAGGCATCAGCAGCAGATTTGTAGTGATATCGGCTACTTATCTCCTGGTGTTTACTATAAGTAAGAACACACTGGTGACCCAATGTACTTTGTGAGATTTTGTGAAAAATTAAGTCAGCTGATATTATTAATCTTTGTACAGCAAAGAGAACATATTTGAGCAGAAGACCTACTACCTAAACTAGAAGATGTATAAATACAGTGTACTAAAACCAACCTAAAGATCAGGGAAAGTTTGCAGCCGGTTTCAGTAGGGTTGAGATCAGAGGGCTGAGTGTCACCTATCCCTTCAATCCCCATGGGAAAGGACTGGCTGTGCCACCAGTTGGGGTCAGGGATTGGACCTGCTCTATAATTTGTGGGGAGGCTCAGTCACGGTGCAGTTATACATGTTGTGTTGGGGCCATGAACTGGACGCAGTTTGCACGGCCAAAAAAACTGACTGTGTGCATGTAGCTTTACTAGGATATTGATAGGTCCTATGTTCTAAGTAATCCCAGAGCAATTGTGCAAGGATTAGATTGTTTTCATATCGATTTTTTTCCATCCCAGCATAATACCCAGATTACCCATAATAGATATTATTATCTATTATGTATACACTACAGTACTATCACATGATGACCACAAGCGGCACCCAATTGACCCTGTTGGCTTATGATGGGGTCCATCAGTTTGATAAGTTTTGTTGAAATAAACTGTGTTAGATGCAAATGGAGAAAAAAAAAAAAAAAAAAACAAGACAGAAGCTTCTTATACACGGGCAAACATTGTCGAATCACCATGTGGTGGTAGCAAAAATTAGATTTGGGAATATTTCTACTTGTTATTTAATGTGCATGCTATGGTTGGAGAATGGTGGCATCTTGCTCAGTACAGACAGTCCCCGGGTAACTGACAAGATTCCGTAAATTTGTTCTTAAGTTGAGTTTGTATATAAGGCGGAATTGTATATTTTATAACTTTAACCACAGCCATAATTCTTTGGTCTCTGTGACAATTGAATTGAATTTTGAACAATCAATCTTAATTATATACACCTAACTGTTACAGCTGATTATTGTAGCCTAAGGTTAAAGTACAGTAAATTACCAACATCCAGAGGTCCATTTGTAACAAGGGGGTCATCTATAAGTCGGGTGTTCTTAAGTAAGGCGGCACAGTGGCTGAGTGAGTAGCACTTCTGCCTTGCAGCACTGGGGTCCTGGGTTTAAATCCCACCCAGGTCAACATCTGCAAAGAGTTTGTATGTTCTCTCCATGTTTGCGTGGGTTTCCTCCGGGTACTCCGGTTTCCTCCCACACTTCAAAAAACATACTCTTAGGTTGTTTAGATTGTGAGCCCCATGGGGAAAGGGACCAATTTGATATGCTTGTGCAGCACTGCATAATCTGTATGCGCTATATAAATATAGAATTATTATTATTAAGTAAGGGACCGTCTGTATTGGTGAACTAGTGAATGTTACTAAATAATGAGCCATCTAGCTGAACAAGCCATTATGTCCCTATGAATCTAACCGAAATGAGCCGTGTATGAAACTGAAGGCATACAGGGGTGTACTATAACCTCAAGACATCTAAGGCTCTGAGTTTATTAAGTCTTTAGGTGGCTCTTTAGCTATGTAAAAAGTTCTTATTGTCATCTTATTTGCCGGGAATGTCAAAGCTCTGGAGAATGTGACTAAGATCGGAGCACAGGTGCAGAGCATTCAGATCATAGCAACTGTTTTCATTGCTGGAGTTAAAAGCCTTGTAATTTACCACAATTTCAAAAAGAACAATAAAAATACTAAAATACTGGAAAGAACTGCCGAGGAAACGGAGCTGACTCCTATACAATTAGTGCTACGCCTCGGATTCAAGGCTTGAAAGATAGGTTCATAGCGAGTGAACCATCCCCCCTGTGCACTGCTGTAATATTAGCGTAAGAATCATGAATTCTTAATGAAACATACCAATTAACCAAGTAACAAATTGATTATAGAGAACAATGGCAGCTTACGTTCATGAAAGCGGCCAAAGAGTTAAAAGCTCCTGTGAGCATCTTGGTTGGGTCTTAAGCTGACTTAGTGAACCGGCTGATAAGTGCAGTGCCTGGAGGAAGAATAGATCAGAAGGGTTTATAATATGCATGAAAAGTGGGTCAACACTTAGCATATGAGAATCTTGAGGTTGCAAATCACATCTGACACGTCTAGTGTGCCGGTACGGAGCCTTTGTCTGGATTTTTACATGATTTTGTACATGTTCTTTTGATCTCTGATGCTGGGAGGAAACGCCTGTGCATATACTGTAATATACACTATTAGAGCTAGGCCAGTGACAGCTTATGTCATGTGTGCAGACCTGTGCTCAGTCATGTGAATGGGTTATTACTTTTGCTATGCAGTTCAATATAGTATTTTGTTCCCTGTTAGCAGCTGTTTCAGGTTGGAAGGTGTCTAAAAGTGTCCGTACACCTTCAATAGCCACCCATGTGCAGGCTAGGCTGAGGGGAGAAGGTAACCCACTCCAGATACCTGTTGTTTGAGGAGTTTACAACCCAAAATGATCAGCAATATTTTGATGATTTCCAAAAGTGTGATTCCTTGGTTCCACCAATAAAATCCTTCGGAGACCATCCCTTCATCAACCCTTTGGTAATAGTCTCCCGGGTTGTCTTTAGGTGGATATTTTGTAGTTATTGTTAGAGCCTCAGCCCATCAGAGGGTTCCCTGGTATTATGAAGGGCCAGTCTAACCCTCGTCCCAAACATTGGGCCACATTTATCAAAACTAGTGCATTCTCTATTATGTGGAGTTTGCCTGTGGAGTTTGCGGAGTGCGCCAGATAAATCAAAACTTGGGCATGGTTTTCATTTTTTTTGGTGAACCTATAACATACAGCGTGCGACACAATTCTGTCAGGTCGCTATAATAAATGTGGCGCATGGTCCGAGTCTCCCCATTAGGTGGAGAATTTTGGTGGGACACAACACTGGTGCAGACACTTCATAAATACATGTGCAAGTAGTTTGCACGTTCTTTTCTGTGCAACCACTTTAATAAATGTGGCCCATTGTCTTTTAGATGAGAGTTGGGAAAGACACACTTATATTTATTAGACAACAATTAAGGCTACATTCAAACTGCCGTGAGCCAGCCGCACCGTAGCACGGCGGGCGCACGGCAGCGCGGGGAGAGGAGGAGGAGGTGAGCACAGCTCACCCCCGCCCCTCTCCATAGTGATATATGGCCGCGGCGCCGTAATACGGGAAAAGATAGGACATGTCCTATCTTTTCCCGGGCTATGGAGCGGTACGGTGCCGCACGTGTGCTGCACCGTACCGCTCCCGTAGGACGCCGTGAGCCCATAGAAGTGTATGGGGGACGTATATCGGCCGTATATACGTCGGCCGTATATGTCCCCAATACTGTAGTGTGAATGTAGCCTAAAAGTTACCACCAAAGTTGTCCAATCCTTTGCTTCAGTATCTCTTTACTGTAAATACTGACAAGTGCTCTATCTTATGGTCACTACTTTTTCTTACATAGTCCTCCAATGATATTTGCAGCTCTTCTAGGCTACATTGCTTTCCAACTACAAAATGTCACATGAGTTATTGGTAGGGTCTTAAGAAGAATAATGCAGCTGTTTAGTGAGCACTATGTCCCTATACTTAAGAATGATGCCATTTATTGCAATGGCAAAGAAAACAGTGCTAGAAGTCATTGGAGTCTGGTCATAGGAAGAAATCTGCACTCCTGGGACCTAGTTGACACCCTAAGGTCCACTGAATTAATCTTCTTACCTGTCTCCTTGACAAAAATAGATGAAATTAGTTCTTGGTTCTCAAGATTTTCCCATTAACTTATTATGATCATCCAAGATTTAGGAGCATAGTATAACACAAATGTCCTTTGCTTGTTCCCTTCTATAACTTGGAGGCGTTATCATTGTGTGCACGGACTTTGTGTTACCATTCATGGAGTCCATACAGCTTTCTTATATAGAATTATAAGCGCTATATGCTTCTAGGAGGAGTTACTTTTATAAGGTATCCAATGGGATAAGTTACTAATTTTCACGCATATATTATCATTGCACTTGTCTTTATAGTACTATGGGTAATCTTGTAATGTGGCTGTGTACATGATCCCTTAAAGGGTAATTCAGGGGGAAATATAGCTACTTTCTTCCATAAATAGCGCCACACCTGACCATGGTTTGGGCCGGTATTGCAGCTTAGTTGTATAGAAATGATTGGAGCTTATCCGCAATACCATGCACTACCCATGGCCAGCAGAGGAGCTCTATTTCTTAGAAAGCAGGAATGTTTTTTCATCCCTGGTAAAGTGATAATTTCTGGAGCAAAAAAGATGTTTTCTTAAACTACATGAAAATGTATGGTTATAAAACGACAGATATGGTAATTCTGCAAGTAACTCAAGGATGGCAGCATCGCTCGGCTCGGAACCTGTCTAGGGTAAGTCGAGCGGCTTCTTTATTTTATCTTGCTTTGTTACACCGCTGCTTCATTTAAATTCTGACTTCTTTTTATGTGAGATGCCACCTATGCGAAACACTTAAGATATAATTAGATGTCTGACACAGCTTAGCTTCATCTCGCAGATCTCTCACATTTTCCTAACACGTTTTCCTCCGGTGCCGGTGGCTTCCACTCTGGTTCTGTTAATGTTATTAGATGTGCCATGGTCTTTGTTAAGCAGATCTCATGTGGCACCAAACCTATTATTAGCATTGCCCGGGTCTCGTCTTCAAGTTGAACTTCAGCTACTGAGGACTTTGATGTTGTAGTTGGATCTCCAAGAAATAGATTGTGAATATCAAGTGTTTGTCTGATGTGGAGATTGTTTATACTTTCTGTAAACTTTAGAATTTTTTATGTAATTAGGTCATTTTCATCCATTACACACTTAACTGGCTTAACAGAGAAATTCTGCGTAATGGAGAACCTCAGTCTTTATGCTTTTAGGTAAAACCTCTTTCTAGTACAGTAGAGTACATTATACCTATGTTTTTAGTATTAAAGTATATTTTTTTAATATAATTTTACATAAATTATTAAAGGAAACCTGACACGAGGAATCTTCTATCAGAAGTAGATTTGCTGGTAGATTCCTCCTGCTGCCTCTGCCCTAATCTGTAATTTAATAATCCTGGAAACTAATCCAACTTGTTAAAAACTTTATTTTAGTAATATGCAAATTAACTGCACAGACTACTGGGGCGTGTACTAGACTGGTTCGGGCACTGGGATCTAAGGCTACGCCACACGCCAATAGCCTTTGCAATTGGGTTAGGTTCCGGGATTATGAAATTACAGATTATGGTAGAGGCAGGCAGGAGGAATCTACCATCAGATCTACTTTCGATGTTAGATTCCTCATGGTAAGTTTCCTTTTATAATGGTTAACTTTACTGTTTTGAGGGGTAATTGAATTCCTAGGATTGTGTAGCAATATCATATGTATAAGGGCCATTTCAACCAAACTGGTAAAATTTTATATTGGTCGGAATATTTGTGGATATAAATGTCACTACATGTGTATAAGGGGCCACTAAGTGTGTTTGAGGGGTTCATCAGATGTGTATGATGGGCAACTAGATGTGTATGATGGGCAGGAGATGTGTATAAGGGGCCACGAGATGTGTGTAATGGGCTACTAGATCACTAGATGTGTATGAGGGGTCACAAAACGTGTATGAGGTGGTCACAAGATGTGTATTATGGGTCACTAGATATATATGACTAGCCATTAGATTTCTATGAGGGACCACTAGATGTGTATTAAAAGAGCGGTCAATAAAAATGTATGACGGACCACTAGATATTTATGAAGGGTCTCTTGGTATGTGTCAAAGGTGGGGTCAATAGAGATGTGTGATGAACCACTAGATGTGTATGATGGATCACTAGATGTGTATTGGGGTACACTAGATATAAACATATATATATATAAGGGCCACTAGATATGTATGAGGGACCTCAAGATGTGTATGAGGGATCACTAATTGTGTATGAGGGATTACTAGATGTGTATTGGGGTACACCAGATATATACATATATATAAGGGCCATTAGATATGTATGAGGGACCTCAAGATGTGTATGAGAGGTCACTTAATGGAGCTTTAGCTGATACACTGTTTATGTATATGATTAGCTTTTCCTTAGGAATATACTACAGCGGAGGCGATGTTACCACTATTAGCCTCTTTGTGCTTTCCTATTAGAATTTATTGTTTGGTTACAAACCATTTTTATTTCCAGAAAGAAATGAATAGCAGAATTCCACCTAGACTTATTACCTTGAGTTGTGCGGCTTGTCATATGGAGATGCAGGTTCCCAGACCTTCCTCAGTTGTTGTATAATTGATAACTTCTGTGTTCCGGCGCGCTCCGCAGACTGATGTCTTTGATGTGCTAATTAGTAAGAGAAAGATTGGGGAGAAATGTATTTTACTGCACTTTAATCTCTTTTATTAACAGCGGTATCTGTCTTATCCAATATTTGCTTTGTGAGAACATGTAGATAAGTCTTTGATTGTGTTCTAGAAAGAGCAGTAAAACGCGTCAGCGTGGTAATTGCTTTTGTGGATGAAGTCGACAGGAGAATAGTTTTCATTTCCTTTCATTTGGATTGAATGAAAAATCCACTGTTTTACTTGGTTTTTCGATCGTTGCCCTGTCAAGATCCCACTTGTGTTTATTCAGTGTGCATAGGAATTTAGAGGTGCAATGTCAACAGATAATAATCCATTTATATACCAAGTTGTTATGTAACATATATATTTCTGTACGTCATATTTCTATATTTAAAGGGGCTTTCCCACCAATCAAGTTAGGCCAATCTCGGAAATCTCTGTCAGCTCCATAGAGAAGAAAGGAGCAGAACGGACACGTGCGACCATCTACTCCATTAATCTCTGGGAGTGATGAGGGGTCTGAAGGAGGTACCTTGGACCCCGTTGGACCGACCGTTCTCATGATCTATGGGGGTCACAGCTCAGCGAGTTAGGCCCTATCCTACTTTCATACATCCTCCATGCTACTACAGTAGATTTGGGTGTAGGATGAATATGTTGCCCAATGGAAAGCTGGATGGATGTGGGAAAGCTGGGTGTTTACTCCTGAGTAATTAGCAGCCAGCTGGAAGTCCTGCAAAAGTACCTGGTGCAGACTTCCCACAATGGCTCCACCCTGGGGAAGAGACAGACCATGCTAAAGGCCTGTGGAGCTTTGGCAGTAAACTGTTACTGTGAGTTTTTGGGGTGCCTTGCACCTGGTGAGGTAGGGAACCTCAATGTGTAGTTAGTGCTGGAGAGGCTTAGGCTTTATTTTGATGTTTTATATATTTTGTATTACTGCCCAATAAAACTGGCTGTGATCAGGTGCACCCAAATCGCACAGTGTGGACAGTGAACTTACTGGAGTGCTGGGGAATTGTGCCCGTCTACCCCAGGAGACAACAATCTTGGACTTAATCCCTTACAACATCTATTGGAATGGGCATCTGTCTGTACTGAGGGTTGACCTCTCCAACAGGAAAGTGGGAAACAATGGAACTTCTTGATGTTGTCTATGTTTTCACATGAGATATAACATATAATCCAGGAGATAATTGTAAGCGATGTATACTTGGCTATAATGATGGATGAATTATGAGGAAGTGATCCCGTGCCAACTCATTTCACAGTCTGCCATGATAACTCTGCAGGTGTTGATACAATATTCACAGCCAGAGAAATATGGGAAACGACTGCTCACTATTTTCAGTAAGAATAAGAAGAAACAATAACATTTTTTCCAAGGGTAACCGCAGCCTTACAGTTACCATCATGTTGATTCAGCTGTAAAGAATATGACATTTTTGTCTTGTATAATCGTGTGCTAGACAGACCTGTGCTTTCCATGTCATCAGTTTATATTGTAGTATTTTCCTTCAAGTGTAACAAAGTGATCAAGTATGTGATAAGTGAGACAATACCCAGAATACATTAGCTGTTGTGGTGTCTTCCTGACATTGAATTCTGCCATTAATTCTCATTTATCTTACTGTCACACATTTGGACTAGTACAGGCAGACGTTCTCTGGAAATTCTATACATTTACAGAGGTTAATGAGCATTTATCTGGTGATGTAAATTATAGTTTCTATTCGGGTTTGTTTTCTTACCTATTTTAACAGTCTCCTACTTCCTACATAGGTGATAACTACTAATAGCAACAATAGCTTCATCGGGTCTGAATATATGACTATGAATTTTTTTGTGAGGCAGATTTCATCTTTAAAGGGAACCTGTCAGTAGAAATTTACCTAATAAACTAATACCATTACATTGTCAAGCAGATCATTTTTTTCCATGGCCAAGTGTGGTGAAATCGTCCCAAAAATCAACTTTAAAGGGGACCTACCACCACGAATCTACCTATAAAGGTAGATCGGGTGGTAGGTGGATCAATAGGACGTGAGGATAGCCCTTTTAGGGCTAATCCTCACGTCCCCGGACTGTTTTGTGAACTTCTATAAAAGGTTTATGCTAATTTTGTTATGCGGCTACTGGGCGTGGAGTAGCCGCAGCTGTGGCTACACGGCGCGGCTACTCCATGCCCCAGTAGCCGCATAACAAAATTAGCATAAACCTTTTATATAAGTTCACAAAACAGTGAGGGGACGTGAGGATTAGCCCTTAAAAGGGCTATCTTCACGTCCTATTGATCCACCTACCACCCGATTTTAGTACCTTTTTAGTAACTTTTATCAGACTTACATGGATTTATCAGGTTACATGGATGGTGAGTCGGAGGGGAAAAGAGGCTACCGGGGCGTGGAGTAGCCGCGCCATGTAACCTCAGATGCGGCTACTCCACACCCCAGTAGCCGCATAACACAATTTGCATACAAGTATGATAAAAGTTACTAAAAAAGTGCGGGGACGTGAGGATTACTCCTTAAAAGGGCTATGCTCACGTCCCATTGATCCACCTACCACCCTATCTACCTTTATAGGTAGATTTGTGGTGGTAGGTTCCCTTTAAAGTTAGATTTAAATTGTATAAGGGCAGGGAGGTGGAGAGCTCAGCACTGAAGTCAAGCTCTTTCCACCTCAGATGAACCCCTCGGATGTGATCGACCTCATATACCAGACATCAGGAGAGCTGGTTGCTGATGTCCCTAGATACAGGGCCCTAAATTACAGCAAATGAGGCAATCTGAGCTTGACTTCAGTGCTTAACACATTGCCCACACATAGCCACATTTTAATGTTACTGTAAAATTACATAATGTAACATTGCATCCCAGATATGCAGATAAATGACTGACAATGTAAGGCTAAAATGACATCTAACTCAGCTATGTCATTCTTCTGTTGCCTCTTTGTAACAGAGAAATGGAACACAAAGTGACAATGGATTTGTTACACATTAGTAAGGTCCAACAGATCCCATTGACTATAACCTTCTGTTGTGTCCATCATTTTACCAGAAGGAACCTCAGACATAGTTTAAACTTTCATATACCAACATGTTATTAGACTTATTGTAGGTCATGCTTGGTGATAAGGGGGCTGCCTTTCAAGGTAGCAAAAGACGGCATTGTTCTCCATTCCCACCTCGGAAAACATATCTGCATATTTCCCAGAATTCCCTAATAGAGCATCAATGGCTTTAATTCTCCAAATACCTATAAGGTGGCCTTAATTGGCAAACTCTCCATAAGGAGAACTCTTACTTTATGACCCTAGGCAATAGCCTCTCTCACAACCAAACCAGTTCCCTACACCGTACTAAGGAGATCCAACCAGTTCAAAACAGCAAAAGAAGGCATTGTTTTCCATTTAACACCTTGGAAAACATATTTGAAACCTTCCCATATACCCAACACAGACCATTCTGGTAATTTCAGGCATCTTCCTATGTGAAAAGTGGTTAGGGCTTGCAAAATGTTGCCCCCAAAATGGGTGGATCCAGGGGTGGGAACTATATGTTCATGAGTCTGAAGCTATGAAAATTAGGTTTTTTCATTAGTCTGAACGACAACAACAACATTCCTGAAGAAAAAGAGCGGTCAGATGCAGAATCAGAACATGGCATTACTGTCCGGCATGAGAGATTGATAACGGTGGTAAAAATAGAACACATTAGATATGAAAATAGCGTAGCTTTACTTTATTTGTCACATAGAAAAGCCTATTTCTCATCCATATTAGTATATTTGTGTATCCGTATAATAGCTTTAGTTTAGGGAAACCTCTAGGAACCAGTATATCTACAGAAGTATTCAGCGGTCTTACCGTCCTGATGGTCAGCTGAACAAATACTGCAGCCATAAACTGAAACCGAGGACTCGGCGACATCCCAGGATGAACCATTGTGTGATGATTTTCTCTTCTGCTCCTCTGGGATTTGAAGTTTGACCTTTGCCAGAAGATGAAAAGCTGCTCTTCGCGCAGTCACCATATATGTATGTCTCTGCTAACTTTTATCTATTTTCAACTTCTGTATAAATCTTATTTTCATAGTATGTGAAGATGAAAGGATCCAAAGAAATATACCAGGACATACTTTTTTGTTATAGAGCATTTGAAGCCCCTGGTGTTGGGTAATTCCCCAATTAGATGTTTTATGGTTGTGCCGGGACTGTCTGGATGAGATTTATTGTTAATATAATAATGTGATATGTTGGAATCAGTTATATAAACATAAAAACAATATAATTTATATATTTATTAAAATGTTTTACAGTGATGAAACCCCCATGGATCACAAGAATGGGGATGCAGCGTATCTCAGAAGAACAGAGCAGCCAGTGGTGCATGCGTTGGCTGCTCTATTCAGCTCACTGATGGAGATGGCCAATTATGGCGCTCGGTTATGTGGGATACAACAGACCCCTGATCTCATGAACTGTGGGTGTACCATCACTGAGACCCCCACCAATCAGCAAGTTAGCCCCTATCCTGTGTATAAGGGCTCACTGGCAAACCCCTTTAATTATTGAATTCAATGTTGCATAAGACAGTGGAGAAATTATTTAGTAAACCTATTTTGGGCAGACCACAGATACAGATTTGCAAGTACTGTAGTAGTCATTGGCCAGCCACAGGTATACACCCCCAGCACGTGAACATGAAAGGGAGCATGTCCTAGCAGTTTTTTCAGTGGGTAACAAATGTCCTTATTTGCCCATGGCTGTGGATTCCCCTGCCAATTCCGTAAATGATAGAACAGGTCCTATTTCTACCTAAGTTTGCAGCTCATGAGTCTTATTCCATTGTCAATGGTGCATAGGTTGGACCTCCGCTTCCGAGGACAGTCAGCTTGCAAAATACGTTATCCTCAACCTTATATCTTATCCGTTCAACTGTTGCAGTTTTGAGGAGTGTTTTTGAAATAAGATAACATAGTCTTAATATAATGAGTTGTCTTCATGTTTCCCCTCTATGCCATCTAAAGAGGGTTCATATTCATTTTCTACCAAGTTTTTGGAATTTAGAATAATTTATTATACAGAATAAGCATAAAAAACCTTTCATGCTAAAAATGGATGGAAAGTCCTATTTGTGAATGATATCAGAATGATTTTTACGTAAATCAACATGTCTTTAGCATCAAATGGACATTTCACAGTAGCGTTGCAGACACGCTGACACGATGACTGCCGAAACACTCAGCAAGCAACCGGATCCGTTGGTTCGGATACAAAGGAAAGTCTATAACAATCATCTGTCTGCCAAAGGTAAACATATTGTGAAAGGAAGGAGCAGCCGGGACAACATATGTTCTACCGGGAACCCACTGACTGATGAAAGTAACACTGCTGTCTATGATACATAATATGTCAACTGCTGCAAAAATATAAAATAAAAAAAAATCACATTCTTCAGATATGAAAAAAAATAATATTTTCTCACAAGAAATCTGATAATCTCCGGATTCTTTACAAGAACCAACATGTGTACAGCAAATAGCTGACATTGACTCCTGCAGATGACATTTTTAGATATTTGCTCAAAATTTCCTGTTCATTTCTGCTTCACAAAGCATTATGAAAATGTAAGTTTTTTTATGTTTAAAAATATATTTTATTGTTGTCACTCATGCTGAGACTTCCATTGAAAGGAAAGAAACCTTAGAAGCAAGAATTGACATAGCTAGGATCCGGACTTTGTAAGGACTGCCATCACAGCTTTCTGTTTATTGTGGGAGACCTTATCTGAGGGAGAGAAGAATGTGGAAGAGAACGTCAATGTTGGTAACATTTTAGAAATTGACCCGCTTAAAGAGGAGCAAATGAAAACAGTACAGATAAACTTCTCGTTAATTGTGTAGAGATCTAAATGATCTAAATGGCAGCCCATGGTTGCACGATTCTGTCTTGAGAGCTTAAGTACTTTGATAAACCCATACATCGAAACCTTTCCAGAAGACAACCTCTTCTAGAAGAACACCAGCTCTCCATAGCCATTAAAACATCAGACCACAGTTAAACAATGCTATATTGAGAGTTTTATAGGTCTTTGAAATCTTTCAAAAAGATCAGCTCTTCAAGTAGACCACTAGCTCATGACCAGCGTATGATGTTCCCCTTGCCCTTTGTATCAGGAGGCTCCGGCAGGCCCTGCTTGATGTAGAATTTCTCTTCAACCTGTGCCTGCTCAGCCCTGAATGAGCGCAGGCTATAGGTAGCATGAAGGCATGAAGCATACATGCCACGTTTTAAAGCACTCTACCGCTGGCCGCAGCCCCATTCACACCAAGATGGAGTGGAACAAAGGGAATAATTGCAACTTCTGGAGTTGCATTAGGAATTGTGAATATTTCAGTGCCTGTATGCCCTGAAAGATATCCCCCATTGTGTCAAAACTTCATTACTGGAGGAGAGATAAAAATGGAGTTTCACTATTGGGGACAGAAGGATAATGGTATTACCTGCAGGATATGGCCATTGTACATCCAATGGAGGGCTAAACGTGATGTGTGATATAGCTGTTATGTTTCCTAATATTATGAACAAGGTGAACCATGTAGAAGACCACTATTATTTTAGCTTTTCTTTACTTTGCTGTCTCTTTTGCCCTTTATTTTGTTAACTTCTCTGGGGGAAATAACCATTTGTAAGATTTTGGCACTGGAAGACTTGTTACGTTCAGTTTGCTTTTAACACAAGCCATAGGGTTGAGTCCGCCAGCTGTTCCTGCTCTATGGTACCTAGCATGTCTTGACACTGTTCATGGCTGGTTGTCAATGGTTGCTTATCCCTCTGAACATTTATGATGCATATGTGTACTTTCCGGCATGTGTAGATTTTCCAATCCGCCCATTCATTCCAAGAGATTATTGATTGAATGCATTTGGCAACACAATCTTGGGCACCGGGAAATGATTTTATGTACTCAGCTTTTTTATCCAAATCATAGGGGCAGTGAACCTGGGAGTGCTATTGATTGTAGTCGCTGAGAATACGCTCTCAACTCTCCACGTTCTTAATCTTTCATTTGGAGAACGGCCAATAAACAGTAAGAGGCTTCTGTGGAACAAGAAAGCCATTTACAAAATCAAAACATGGAATGCCCCGATTCTTATCAGCGGAGCACAGGCTTTATGAACCTTGCCAGATAACTTATATCTTGTGTCTCATTTCTATGCAATGCTTGCCAAAATTGTCCTAAACCCGCTATGGCCGTGAAAATCCTGTTGGTTCTTAATTGTATAAGGAAAGAATTGATCCCACTAGGACTTGGTAACTCATAAAGTGCCTTTTCTTAGTTCTATCTTGTTCAGTTCATGAAATTGGCTCTAAAATCTTCCATTGGAACCGAAGACATTAGACTTTGTGTATGATTGCCTCAACTAACACACTTTTTATATGTTTACTACTTTACTGTCTATATCTACCTTTGTTACCAATTATTTTCCTGTTCTCTCGATTATATGTTTATATCTCCCCTGCTGACCAATATATCTTACTAGATGCAGACTACAAACACACCCTGTGTGTAGTTTAAGCCCAGGACTGTTTACTAGGATATTTTTAATTAAAACCATTTGCAATGTTATTTCACCTTATTTTGTCGGCCCTGAAGCAAAAGGAACAAAAGGATGGACAAAAACTTCAAAATGTATCATACGACTTTCCATAAATCCATACTCATTGCAAAGATAAGAAACTTCACAATATATCTTATCTCTATGTATAAAATATTTCTCTTTTTAGACTCCTCTCCTCCTTCCCAGTCCCCTGCACTCACCTTACACTCCGCTGACTAGGAAAGATTCATGATGAAGGATCAGATCACAGCTGCTGCTCCTAGAAATGTATATGTTATTGTCTGTGGACAATTACCGCATTATATTCTTGCAAACATACCCTTTATCTTGTTGTACTTGAGCGGTGATGTTCTTAATTTAATGTCGGTTGTTTCTTTTGTCATACTTTTACCGTGTTGTACTTGTGCATTAGCATATTTGTTTCAATGTAAATTGTTTTTATGCTTGAAAAAAATGCTTACAAATTTGAGGTAAAAGAGTAGCTGCTTTTGATTACTCCCAATCATATTTGACTTCTCTATAGCACATCATTGGAAGGAGCAGCAGCATAGGGAACATTATACAGCAGAGAGGCCAGACGGCATTATCTGTGTGTCTCTTCCTGTCATTTTGCAGTTGTTCCTTCTTGCACCTCGCCCTACCATTGTTGTATAGCTATGTTGTAGTTCACACATTCAGTATGTTTGAGGGTTTCCATTATGCCCGGCGTTGTACTGGGGTCCCATCATATAATATGATAATATGAGGCGCCCATCCTCCAGCATGGGAGAGGGAGGTGACGTTACGCAACGGAGCGCTTGGACATCAGATCCCCGTGGTCCGGGTTGCTTTTTCTAAAAGCGATCCCGGCTTGTTAAGAATAAAGAAGACAAGCGACAGGATCCTGTAGAAGAGGATGATAGCTGAGTATGTATAGTTTAATTTTAGTTTATTTTAGTGGTAGATTGCATTTAATCTCTTGCAAATAGGCCCCTACTAGGGGGGAGATCTATCATAAGTTTCTGTGGTAAAACTGTTCTAATTGTGTGACAGCTCATTACTTCCATTCACCTAAATATTTAGATTGTGTTGGATCTTCTATTATAGTAGAGAATAACAGGAACCTATAGCACAGACATGAACTGGGTGCAATTGGTGTGAGCAGAATTGTCTTTGAATCCCAAAATCTGGATTTTATCAGTGAATTGGGAGTGAGTGTTATGTGCAGCGGGAGAATCATCTGCTAATTGGAGAAAGAATAATTTTTCTGGGATAAGATGGATTAAAAAGGTCCTTTCCATCGCATGTGCTATTAATTGTTCATGATTAAAGAGGACCTGTCACCTCAAAAACAGCACTAGGAGCTGCTTACTAAAATAAGCGGCTCCTAGTGCTAGAACAAACGCTGCAGTGTTATACTGCTAGCGTTATCAGAAACCTCCTATAGCGCTAACTAACTTCAATTAAAAACCTTGAAATATCTGATTCTCAGCTTTTAGACTGATCACAAATATTTGTTCCGCTGCCAAAATATCTTCAAGAGGTTGGAAACCCCTGATGTTGCATCATGTCTGAACAGTACATGTCCCTGAGGGTCTTCCCATGATAGGAAGTGAGAATGGAATGAAACCTGAGAAGAAAGATGTCAGTCAGTACGAGAGGCTCTTCAGTCCTTATCTGACTATGTGGATTGCAGTTTTAGAACATTACAAAAGTTTTGTCCACCTTTACCTTTTATTCTGGATTCTTGTATTTACTGTGTTGGCAGAAAGGCTTACAACTCTAATTTTAATCTTTTTTTTTGTATATAATTTTATTTATAAAAGTGTAATATTTGTGAGGCTCTGTACAGGTTGTGCACCGTGGAGCTGACATTTTTACCTTTTTGTAGAAAAATATAGGGCACCTTCCCGTTCACCTCCCCGGACAGGCGATGAAATTGTAGCAGCAGCCTACATAGAATATAATAGATGCAATTGTTTCTAACCTCTACACACTGCAGTCACATACAACATAAATTCTATTGCTGGATCTGATACCTGACCACCTGCGATACATAGCCGCGAGACCACCAGCAGAGCTGGCCCACCCCTACCTCCTGCAGGTAAATCATTTACTGGATTTCCTCCTCGTGGGTCTTCTACATGTCTGTACAGGCGCTGATCACTCCCTGTGATGATTGTTAGCTGAAGGGAACCATCACAGAGAACTGAGATCCAAAATTTCCTACAGGTCAGAACAATGACAGTCAGCATGTGCAAGGGAATTTATTCTTAGATTTCAGGTTTTAAGTAAAATCAGATTTTCGTTATGAGATCTTAGATTGCAGTGCAGGATTTATCATTTGGAAAAGTTGGTTATTTTGAACCAAAAAATACGAACATTAGAGATAATAATTCAAGATTCCATTTGCTGAAGGTTTGCCTAAATTTTTTTGTAAGATTGGATTCAAGTTTGAATCTATTTGGTAGGAACGAATGTTGCCTTTATATTCCGGGAAATTAGTATATAACCCCCTTTTATTTATTTATTTTTAATAACAGGTCTCATCTCGCTTTGATATTTTTTTTACAATTGTTTTTCATTTTCAGTTTTCACTAAAACAATAATAACCGCTGATGCACCCACCACCTGTAGAGCAGTAGATTTCATTTTTCTACACTTGTCGAAATTAATTGTTTATGACTTTTGTAACATCGAACCACTTATTGACATTACTGTATGCTGAGGTACCTCATTTTGGGAAAAAAAAATACAGTCAGTCCCCGGGTTACATACAAGATCGGGTCTGTAGGTTTGTTCTTAAGTTGAATTTGTATGTAGGTCGGAAATGTATATTTTATCATTGTAATCCCAGTCAGAACTTTTTTGGTCTCTGTGACAATTGGATTTTAAAAATGTTGGGTTGTCATAAGAATCAGGATTAACACTAAAGCTTAATTACAGACACCCTTGATAACTCTTACAGCTGATCATTGTAGCCTAGGACTAAAGTACAGTAAATTACCAACAGCCAGTGGTCCGTTTGTAACTAGGGGTCGCATGTAAGTCAAGTGTTATTAAGTAGGGGACCGCCTGTATATCAGAAGCCTGACACTTGCATTATTATCGCAAATACACGTTTCATCTGCAGCAAATCAGAAAATATTCAGATTTAATTTGGTGCCTGAAAATCGCCAGATTTGTACCAAATCTATGATTTAAGAAATGGGTTCTTCAGCCAATGCATGTCTTCTTGGACCATGGGATGTCTCTTTCTTGTTATCCTCAGATCTGAGGAGGCCACTCATGGGATGAAGCATTTCCCGTGAACCCTGAAACTTCTGGCTGGACAAAGGGCTCAAAGCTAGACGTAACAGAGCAAAGTGGGAAACTGGGCTCCAGGGTAGCAGGGTAGGTATGATTAATTTTTGCCATCCATGCCATGACCCTCATTCTGGATGCTTCAGTATATTAAGCCTCTTTGGACAATCTGATGCTTAATACATTTTTGTGACCAATTTATTTTTTGTACCATCAAATATGCTGCAAACTGAAATTCTTCTCTAAGGAGTTTTGGCGATGGTGATGTCAAAACAAACATGTCAGGGGAGGTGACAGGTTCTCGTCAAAGTATCTGGAAGGTCTGAGTCACTTGACACATCAACACAAAAACTTTTCCAGTTCAGTGACAACTTATTGAAAAGTTTCAAGCAGGAGACGGATACAAGAAAATTCTGAAGTGCTCAGAAATGTTAAATCGGCAAAAAGATTGTCAATTTAATCCCTCCCCCATCCGTCTGTACAGTATGTCCCCCGTCTCCTATCTACATGTATGTAACACAATTACTTAGAAGGACTAGTCATACGTGACAATACATAGTCACATCCATTGAAATGGAAATAAATGATGTTCCCGTTTTCCTCCCGTCACATAGTAATTAGTGGGAGACCGGAATGGTCTTATTTATTCATGTTCACAGAATATTGCTGCTTTGTCTTAAAGGCCGTGTCCCTTGAAGAGCTTTGAAGTTGCGTGATACGCTTTCTAAGAATGCTCGGGGGACTTCCAGTCAGTGGATCCTGTCACTGTCACTTAGTATCACTTAGTAAGCAGCGTGACCTGATATTCCTCTTTGTAAATGAATTGAAATACTCTATTAACTGGCTGCGCTATTTATGTCAAAGAAGAGCTGCCTGGTGCGATGATGTATACACTGGATATCCAGGGAAGAAACTGAAACCAGGCGTAATCCTAAAATATTTCTTCTATGTGCAGCAGGAGCCATATATATGTGCGGGTATATATATATATATATATACATCGAGACTTATACCAATATACTTGTATCTGTATACAATATTATACAGGCCTCATGCACACAATGGTTGATTTAGGAAATGAGTTATCCGCTTTTTTAAAAGCTAGCTTGCGTCTCCATGTATGTAGGATTAACAGTGGTGTCCAGGTTGGCTCCAGTTGGTGTAAAAAAAAAAAAGGGGGCTATATTTGCCTTGGTCCATACCTTAGGTCCACTGTGTCTCTTGTTACTGCCACTTCTTCCATATACACATATATACAATATATATATATATATATATATACATATATATAACATTATTGTAACATGGAAGCTTGTAGACAACATATGCCACCTTTCCATTGTACGCTGAACGCAGTATGAATGCACGAGTAGCTACAAAAATTGTAATTTTTTTTATTATTGCCGGTACGGATCAGTGCCTCTATTTTGTGCATTCCAACTTTATGTTTTTGTACAAAAACTGATATGGTTTGAATGTATGATAACTATGTAGATCTGTGCATTTGATCCTTGGAAAGTTTCGAAGTATTTGTGGCTAGTGAAGGTGGCGGAGACAAGATTAAGTTTTCAGCTGCTTTGTTTTATCAAGTGACTGTCATTCTTCAAGCTGTCACTTCATTCTTCATGATGGAACTGTCACTTCCCTTCATCACATCATCATTGTGCAGAATATATTGCATACACTGCATATTAATAGAGACTCGGCTGCTCGGACATGAAGAGCTGCAGGAAGGGAACTTCTTTGATGACTGTAAGAAAACTTTCTTGTAGTTTTTGGATTTTTTTTAGGACAGAGGTGATGGATCAGGACCACCAGGACCTAATTACTACAGAGAAGTGTAGATTTTTATATTTGTACCACCCACTGATATATAGTGGGCAGGAGGTCTGAAAGGCTGCCCCCTACTTTGACATGTTGTTGCCCTAGACCACCAAATGGTCATCTCCCCATCATATACGGTTATGGATAGAGGAGCAGGCATCCAGGGAGCCTCAAGGGCAGTATTCCTCATGTAGATGTTTTAATAGTTGCTGCATTGCAGTCATCAAGTAAGGAAATAATGGTGACGTCTTGCTGTGAGAAGGTTATTATAGTCTCTTATGAAAGGTTCCCCACTGAGTCATTAATATTTCCGTTACTGCCTTGTTAAATCTCCTGTATTGTGACACTTATTGTGTATTACAATTGTCATGAGAAATCGATCTCTCCTCCAAGGGGAAGCGATCATTATTCTCAAGTTCTTTAGTATTTATTAATGCTCAGACTAAAAAGAACAAGTCATTTTCTTCTTCTTGTAGTGAGGCGCGCTCTGCCAAGGGCGCAATTACAGGAAAATTGTCTTTAAGGACCTCTTGATGATAAGTTGTTGGGGTGTTCATGGAAACAAGTAGTTTTTTTGATGGCTGAAACCGGCAGGTTTAGCCTTTTCTACATGTAGTGCTCAGTTTTACCCATTTTTAGGTTATGATGATGTGTTTTATGTAGATTTTTTTAATGAATACGATCAGATGTGTATTGGGGTCTTCCACATGAAACCATGTATCCAGGCTAACAGGCTTGGCAGCTAGTGCTGGGTAGGTAGGTCATGTGTTGCTGTTGAAAGATTATGCCTGACTGGATGAGAAATTGTGTGCAGGGCCCAAGTTGTGATTTTTCAATGGTGTGTGTCTTGGGATTTTGGAGCTCAGAAGTAACTTAATGGGTCACATTTACTAAGGGTCCACGAAACACATTTTCATCGGGTTACCTGACAATTTCTGTTTTGCGCCAAATTGCCCCGGGATTTTGGCGCACACAACCGGCTTTTTGGCGCATCGGCGCCAGCTAGCACGCGACAGAAATCGGGGGCAGGCCGTCGGATTTGGACAACGTGCAGGATTTAATATTTACAAGCACTTACAAGCATTGGGAAGAAGAAGGTGAACATCGGCAGACCTCGGTGGGGAAGCGACACATGCAGGAAATTGGACGCACGACTTTAGTGAATCATGGCAGACCTGAATCCTCGTCAGACAACGCACCGCGGGATCACGACAGGACCGGGTAAGTAAATGTGCCCCATTGTGTGCCAGCTTTGGTAAACATGTTCATAGTGACAGAAGCATATTTTGACAAACCTCAGTCTAAGTACAGAATAAGTAACATAAACTGGTCCAATTTTGTTAAGCTTAAAACCCAGGATCCTTGGTGTGGCTAAAACCTTTGCACATCCTAGATCTACAGATGTCAAGCAGGTGTCCTACCAAAACACTGACAATTTGAGGAGTAGATCAGGATTTTGGTGGAAGGCCAAAAAATCAGAAGCACAATTAGAACCTTCTGGGACCCAATGTTTAATGTATAATGAACCATTGATGACCCAGACCAAGATTTTCTCCATCATCATCCTTCGCATCTTTTGGGAGACTCCACATCACCCAAACAAGGAAGGTTAAAGCAAACAGAAAAGTTTCACTTCTGCAAATACTTTGTTAGTTTAACTAGCCATAATAGCTGAGCATTTTTCCACCAGCACTGCCTGAAGAATCACCATTTCTTGTATTATACGAACTATATCATGAGACGCACTACTTTTCATTTTCTACTTTGTCCTTAGCCTGGCATGGTGCCAGATAACCAATGGTGATGCAGTGCCTGCCTCATTCGTTTGCCTGACATAGTCAATTTTAATTCTTCTGCTTTCTTCTTGTCCTTCTTCATCGAGTCTGGGTCTTTTTTTTAATAAGAACCAGTAGTACCCAATATATGGTGAGTAGGATATTATAACTTTCTGTTTTACTCTGCTGAAATTGCTGAGTGAAAAGTTAAGTAAAAGCTGGGAACAAGATGAGTTCTCCCCAACTTTGCAAGGGAAAGCCATTAATCCAAGGCTTTGCAGGATCTTGTAAATGGAGATCTAAAGAAGGATTATGGGGGGCATCTCCTTTAGGAGTGGGCTCTATGACCAGGATCTAGATCAAGAAGAAGAACAAAGGACATCTGAGTATCCAAAGTTTTTATAAGTCATATATGGTGGCATTCTTTTTTCTTCTAAAATGGGTTTTTCTTTAGTGACTCAGATATACTGCTATATAATTCCTACCAATTACAAAGCTTCCTGAATCAGTCTAGAAATGTATTATTCATGTAGACTGTAGCTCCCTGGCAGATTGGCAGTGCCAGGCTCTATGGGAACCTTATCTAACTTTTGCATTTACAGCTCCGGATGGAATATCTAGGAATGCTCTTAAGTCTACATTGGCGCTTAGTAACATTTCAAGTGTGATCTGCCAGGACGGATAATGATGTTTTCTGCTGCACTGATAACAGAAAAAACAAGAATCATTGCCTCACTGTGAATATTATCATAAGCACTTTATTCTCAGAAACTCTTTATAACACCTTTTTAGTATTGAATCCACTTATTCATATTGTTTGCTACAGTGTATCGGTCTAGTACCCTCCCTGACGATTGTAGACTAGATAAAATGGGAGCAAACCCTCAGCCGTAGAAAGTATAAATATGCTAATTGGTTCAGTCTCTGGATGTAAATACAAATATATTCTCTCAGTTTAGTTATGCTTTGAGATTGCTGGTGGTCATTGGAGTTGGACCCTCAATTATCAGCATGTTTTTCCGATATGCCATCTCTTGTTTAGAGGTGACATCAGCCGGCTATGACATAGACATCCAGAACCATATGTTCATTGTTAGATATTCTCAAATATCTTGTTGAGAAGCTCCTACAAATCCCAAATAACGAAAACAAATTGCTAAATATATTTTTTTCATCTTTCAGATGTTTTATTCCTTTGTTTGACTATAAAATCCCTTTAAATCCAAAAGACAAGAAAACAGAAACAAGTATAAAGTTATACGTTCTTTTCTTTTTTTGTCTAAATGTTATGTTTTTCCGCTCACAAGTCTTTCCCTCTGCATTGATTTCAGGCTTTTACCCAGACCCCACACGCAGAGCAGTCACAGCATGGCAGGGTAATGGCCCAGAAGGCCTGTTCTACTTAATTGACTGCTTGGCTCCATGATTCATTCAGACTTGTATAAGAGGGTAATTCGGTGAATGTTTTCTTATATAGTGTTACCCAGTTACTGATGTTTTGCCTTATACAAAATATTTGACAGTTTAATCTGAAAAGTTAGTAGATATCAGTTGCTAGAGGGTACAGCCACCATATTGTGGATTTTAAGAGAAGATTGATGGCTCCAGCTGGTACTTTACTTGACTAAAAACCGGTATCACTAATATTAGGTAAGAGTGACATGGGGTTTTGTAGCTCAGAGGTAAAATTTTGGGGCAAATGTTATCCGGTCCTGTCGTGACCCGTGATCCGGACGGTCCGACGAAGATGAAGTCTGGCACGATTCATGTAGCTCGTGCGCCTGCATCAGTTCCTGCATGTGTCGCTTCCCCGCTGAGGTCCGCTGGAGTTCACCTTCTTCTTCCCGGTGCTTGTAAGTGCGTGTCTTGCGACACAATTTGAATTGTTAAATCCTGCGCGTAGTCTAAGTCCTTCCAACGGCCTGCAGCCCTGATTTGTGTCGCATGCAAGCCGGCGCCGATGTGCCAAAATCTGATCGCGTGTGACAAAATTCCCAGCACGATGCGGCACGGATCGGAAATCGTCGGAATTTCCTTAGTAAATGAGCCCCATTGTGTGACGGCTTTGATAAACAGGTGGAGACCATATTGACAGAAGCATATTTTGAAGAACCTGGGTCCCAGAACATGTAACATGGATCCCAGCCACCATTTATAAACTGGTCCCATTCTATGTAGCTAAGACCCAGAATCCTTGGTTGTGGCTTAAAGCAATGCACATCCTAGATCTACAGATATCAAGCAGGTGTCCTCCCAAAACACTGACACTGTGAGGAGTAGATCAGAACTAAGATGAAGGCCAAGGATTTAGAAGCACAATTTGAACCTTTTAGGACCCAAAGTAGAATTTATAAAGTGGCCTCCGGCTATGGTTTATAAACTGGTCCTGTTCTATGCAGAATAGACCCATGGTCCATGTTGTGGATGTAATCATTATACCTCCTAGATCTAAGGACGTCGAGCACACCAGACAGTGTGAGGAGTAAATCAGGACTCTGGTCTAAGGCCATGAAGTCAAAATCACAATTTGAACCTTCTGACCCAATGTAGAATTTATAGTGTGGCCACATATATGATTTATGAACTGGTCCCCTTACAGCACAGCAGGATTCAGCGATGAAATGTGTTGGGTGTTATACTCTTTTAAACAGTTGCAGATTCTTCTTCTATTTTACAGTGAAAGTGGTTTTTATTCATTCCATTCTTAGAAACTCATAATTTTCTCTATTTAGCCCCTAGAGAAAGATAGAATTGTACATGTTGATTTTAATTATAAGATGATGCAACTAAGGAAGAGAGGAAGAAAGTCTCCTAGATGTTTTGACCTAACAAAGCTGCAGTCAGTGTTAGGTAAAAGCCCTCGAGATTTGTGTAACCAAACCTTTGTGTGTGGTGTTAGTAACAGCAGGACTGTGAAGAATGCATTTGTATTTCAGGATTGTAGCTGGTCTTGGAATATTCTGTTGCACTCCTGTGTGAGATTTCACAGATTTAACTATACCTCAGTAATGATCAGTGTAAAATTCCAGAGTGTGAGCAGGGCCTCTCTAAGCAGACACTTGATGATCCCTCTGTGCTATGAGATGTTGTGTGCTGACAATGTGCTTAGATTGCCAGGTCCAGGGTTTATCTACACTTTTATTTACCTTGTGAACATTCTACTAGCAGTATCTGACAAATAGAAAAATAGATGAGACAGATCAGAGAATAGAATTCAATAAGATGGATATGACACACAATGACACACTTAAATTCTGCCTATCTCAGCTATAAAACCCACAGAGTGCCTCCCTCCCCTGGATAAAGATCTTATCTGTAGCTACTATATTAAGTCTCTGCACACTGCTGCTTACCGGCAGAAGTGCCGTGTCTGGTGTCTGCAGGGGGGTAGGGGCTGGATGCAGAGAGCACTGCAGTGTGCACATAAGAGAAGCTATTCATGAGAAGAATCTGTCCTGCCTGACCATAGACTATTTACATTCAGATTTCATGGCAACCAAAATTGTGTAAACCAGGACTGATAGAGACAGGTTGGAATTATATCTGGGAAATGCTGTATTTTTGTTAATAACAGTGAATTAGAGAATTTGTTATTTTGTTATCCTGAGTATATTTAAGAATCTTGTTTCGTGGGTGTACCCCTATAGGCTTTATTTACATAAAAGCAATAACAATTCTATAAATGTATGCTGCTGGTTACAACCAAAGGTCAATTACAAATCCAAGTGGTCAAGTGGTAAAAGGTCGGCCAGCAAAGGGTTACGCAAATGCCGATATTCTGCGATTTCCCAGAATATTGTATGGAAACCTCTGCTCTCTCAGGTATTCGTCTTTTCTATTTTTGCTTCTGAGGTAAATTGCATCAATATTTTATACCTGTCACTTCAGAGAAGACATTGCATCTGAAGGTCTGACAGTCCCACTATTTTGCTCTTTATCAAAGCAGATCAAAATATGCCTGAAAGCAGCGGACGGCCAGAAAATTACGAGTCAAATTCCCTGTGTGACATCTTGAGATGTTGTTAAGTGATAAACCCAAGCGGCGTGATACCGTCTCACAGCAAAGAATGAATAAAGATTGTTGTCATAATTGTGTTCGGAATGTTAGAGAACAAAGATCGTGGCTGCGAGAAGGCTCAATTTTATCATTTGTCAGATGAGCATTAAAGGGAACCTCCAGTGAGAAGAGATGTTTCCCATTGCTTTGTCTCATTAGGGATTTACCTATTGTCCTATTATTTAATGGGAAAATACAGATTATAATAGGCAAATGCCTAAAAAAATTAAACTTCACCGTACATTCACTGCTCCCTACCACTTCTACATGTAGTTGACTGTACTATTCTCTATCCGTAACACATGTACATCCACGGTCATTACTTTCTTGACTTATAGAAATCTAACAGCTTGATAAGGAGAACAGAGCAGTGGTCATGCTTATAAATATACTGTTAAAAGGAGTTATTCGGGTTGAGAAAATATTTTGCCGGTGGTGGTGGGTGGCGTCACATTCGACCTGAGCACTGGAGAGAGGTGAGTAATGGTTGTTTGTTATTCTCCATAACAACCTGGAACCCATAAATAAAATTATCCCCTCCCAGACAATCCCTTTAATTACCATATTATAATGAGCTACAAGCTTCTACTACAGTGAAGTCGTCCTAAACATCTTCCCTTGTAGGATTCTCTTTAGATGACAGTATTGGCGACATAAAAGATGGCACAGCAAGAATGTAGTCTCATTACAATAAGAGCCTCCCGCTGGTGGGAATATCTTGTATTTCGCTCAGCACTAAATAACAATTTCCATTACTGGGGATACACATACATGGAAACAATTACTACTGTATATAGGAAAACATGATTATAATTAGGTCCCTGGAGATTGGCGGGAGCAGGTACAGAGACCATAGCAGATGGCTAAATAGTCCAAAATAATGGACCTTATAATAATGTGCATGATTAATGAGATGCAGATCGGTCACATTATGGATTGTCAGATAAACACTCAGCAGACATTTGTCAGTTCTTCTATATCTGAAACATTGATAGGACCGGATTGGCGATAATTAAAATAATATTGTTCAAATTTACAGAACATTTATATTTTCTGGGGTCATGAAAAGTCATACTGTGCATAATAGGATTGGCACCCAACAAGATACATAAATAGTTATCTGGATATATATTCACTAATGTGCTTCAGCCTGAAACCTGGTGCTGTTTTGTTCAATATTATAAAAATTGGAGCCACGTTTGTATGCGGCAGGAGACCCGCTGGACTGGGTCGACCTAAAACAGGATACAATACTTCAGCAGTTGTGTGGCCCCAAAATTTCGGGATTGGGATAGTTATTGGGATTGGCATGATACTGGACCTAAGAAGACACAAGCATAATGATTTCTGGTTCAGCCTTGGACCTGGTGCTGTTTTTGTTCGATATTATAAAAAGTGGAGTCACTTTTGTATGTGGCAGAAAAATGTGGCAGGAGATCCGCTGGGCTGGGTTTACCTAAAACAGGATACAATGCTTCAGCAATTGTGTGGTCTCAAAATCTCAGGTTTGGGATAAATACTTTTAATACTAGCAGAAGAACAGCATCATAGTACTGGACCTAAGAAGACCCAAGCAAAATGATGTCTAGGAGCCAACCTAATGCACAGCTCTTCTCTGAAGGGCAAAGGAATATGTCTGAACTTCCTCCTGAGAATGCAAGTCCCTGGATTCCTAAACCAGCTGTTTTTTTTAAATAAATGGTCTAGGAGGATCAACTACATGCCACCAGTGTTTAAAAGACCCCCCTTGTCTCTGAAGCTGCATCCGATTTTGTGGTTTGCATTACAGTTAACCTTGCCCCCGCTCGTTGGTGTCATGTATTGAAGGTACCTGCCCTATAACCTAAGACCATCTAATCCTTCCAACAAGTATTGTAACATTTATTCTGGGATATTTAACAATAAAGTATACCCATGATTTTTGAGTACAGGCAGTCCCCAGGTTACATACAAGATAGGGTCTGTAGGTTTGTTCTTAAGTTGAATTTGTATGTAAGTCGGAACTGTATATTTTATCATTGTAATCCCAGCCAGAACTTATTTGGGTCTTTGTGACAATTGGATTTTAAAAATGTTGGGTTGTCATAAGAATCAGGATTAACACTAAAGCTTCATTACAGACACCTGTGATAACTGTTATAGCTGATTATTGTAGCCTAGGACTAAAGCACAATAAATTACCAATATCCAGAGGTCCGTTTGTAACTAGGGGTCGTATGTAAGTCAGGTGTTCTTAAGTAGGGGACCGCCTGTACTTAACTCTAAAGGGGTGTAAGGGTTGATTGATATTTTCCAAGGCCTGCTTAAAGGATAATGACTACCTCCAATAGGTGACACTAGTGAGGTAATCTCCTTCGCTAGTAGAGAATTTATTTCAAGTAACAAAAATATCTAAAAAATAACTACCGAGAGGACTAGGCATTTTCCATATTATTATTTCGAGGGCGCTCTCCTGTTTGATGGACCTGGTGGCAGCTGGAGTGTCCCAGACAGCCTTGACCTGTAAATCAACACCGTCTGGAGACCCATGAAACTTCTGACAGAAAAGGAAACTTGAGTTTCAGAATGAATTTAGATCTGATGATCTCCAGACACAAGAGTTGCTAGGTGCACATACGCCCGTACAATGTGAGTTACTTTTTCCGCAACCTTCAGAACCTCATGTGGCAGTATGTTTATATGGAAATTCTTATTACATTTTTTACAAGGATTGGCTGCTCCCTGGACCCTTAGCAAACGCATGAGACATTTTTTTTTCGCAGACTACAAAATTTTATTCTTTTCAATTCTCAATGCCTGTACTGTTCTCTTTGTGTAACCAAGGAGGACACATACAAAGTAGAATATTTTACTGCTTTTATTAATTCTTTTAGCGTTCTGAAGTAAGTTTTAATAATGATGATAAGACCAACAAAATGGCACTACCCAAACGATGAGAGCAATACCTTACAACATATCCCCTCTAAGTGCCTGTGCCACACTATTACTTTGCAGGTTCTTTAAGGCTATGGACACTTTTGTCCTGAAAAAAAAAATCAATAAACACATATAGTGCTAGGTTCCTCTATTAAAATAGGATGATCTGAGCTGTTTTTTTTTAGGACTGATGTTTTTTTAACAAGCATTCATATATTATCAGACTGTTGGCTGTGGGGCACTCTCTAGAGCTGGTAACATTGTTCACACTACATAGCTATTATGTAAATAGATAATGTCGGGAGATTCTGCCATCTTCCCTGTGTCAACCATGTATACAGAGACTTAAAGATATATATTACAATATCTTGTCTACTCAGAATGTTAGACACAAAAGAGCAGTGAATGAGGGAGGGATAGCTGAAAGTAGGAAGCAGGAGAGAAGCTGTCTTAGACTGATCTGTCTGCTGTGAGATGAGCATGACTGAGGGTGAGGAGCAGGGAATGAGCTGTATTAGACTGAGCTTTCTGCTGTGAGATGAGAGGAGCGGCTGAGGGAGAGAAGCAGGGAATTAGCTGTATCAGACAGCTGTCTGCTGTGAGATGAGAGGAGCATGGTTGAGGGAGAGAAGCAGGGAATGAGCTTTATCAGACTGAACTTTCTGCTGTGAGATGAGAGGAGCGGCTGAGGGAGAGAAGCAGGGAATTATCTGTATCAGACTGAGCTGTCTTCTCTGAGATGGGAGGGGCATGACTGAGGGAGAGAAGCAGGGAATTATCTGTATCAGACTGAGCTGTCTGCTGTGAGATGGGAGGGGCATGACTGAGGGAGAGAAGCAGGGAATTATCTGTATCAGACTGAGCTGTCTGCTGTGAGATGGGAGGGGCATGACTGAGAGAGAGAAGCAGGGAATAAGCTGTATCAGACTGAGCTGTCTGCTGTGAGATGGGAGGAGCATGACTGAGGGAGGGAAGCAGGGAATTAGCTGTATCAGACTGAGCTGTCTGCTGTGAGATGGGAGGGGCATGGCTGAGGGAGAGAAGCAGGGAATGAGCTGTATAATAATTTAAGTCTCTTTATAAATACAATACAGCAGAAAAGTAAAAAAAAAGGTTGAAAAGAGGGCACATCGCCTTCAAAGGATTAAGAATAAAATCCAAAACTTTACCATTTTTTGAGATTATTATTATCGAAATGTCTCTATAGTTATGGTCTCACAATTCAAGATCCATGGCTAAAAGGTGTATTATTCTTTACAGGATATAATAGTTGATGAATATGAGACATTATGTTTCCATTTGCAGAATATAACTAAATAGGCCACAAACTCTCATCTGATTGGAGAAAAAAGTTGAAAAGTCTTTGTAATATCAAGAGCTGCACAGAACATTGGCTACGAAGGCTGCAGAGCCTTTGATTTACTGCAAAAAGTAAAGGAGACAGGGTGAAAATGAACTCATCATTTCTAATTAGTGTGACTTTCACTGTGTATTAGCACAATGTTAGGAGTCTGCATTACATAAATGGCCATTTATACTTCAAGAGTGTGATCCAGTAGAATAGATTTCAGGCATCTATCAACTGTTCTTCTTCAATTAGTCAAATGGTTTTTGTACTCTAACATGTAATTCTTTGTTTCCCTATTTGGAAGAATTTGCTTTTAAAACCTGCTTATACATAAGTTGCTTTATAGGTGATTGGCTTATGTAGGGCATCTATTTTCTAGGTTTCATTAACAACTAGTTATAGCCTGGGATAGTAGTATTATAACTAATATTACCCGCTCTTAGCTATCATAAAATTGAACGGTTTAACCAAAAGTATTTTGCACATAAAAATCACAAATCAAAGACAAAAACTTGTGCTGCACCTATTCACACTACCTTCCCTGGTCCTGTAACTGAGCTGTTTTCTTGCATGTGCCCTATAGTGATTGGGTTCTGCAGAAGGTAGACCTGCAGTGTCATGATGTGTATTATGCCGTGTGTACATACATCAGCCTGCAGTTTTACTGTATACATATCTGTGTCTGATATCCAGAGGTGAAGAAAGTTCCCAATCTCCCTGTGTTATGGTATTATATTAATGAATAACCAGACATAGAATAAGTCAGTGTCATTTTCTCACCCCCTAGAGCAAGGGATTGAGGCATAGAATTCCAGAAGCAATGACACACATGAAACTGCAACTCTGAATGTGACTGGAGTATCAGAGATAATATAAGGGTAGATGAATGCTTCAGTCACATCCAGAGCTACAGTCACCAGAGATGATATAACAGTATATATATATGACTGCAGGTCTGGGTGTGACTGGATTATCAGAGATAATATAGTAAGAAGGGTAAAACTGCAGTTCTGGATGTGACTGAAGTATCAGAGTTGATTTATATATTGAATCGTTATTCATGAAATTCTTTGTTTCCCCATTTGGAAGAATTTTCCTTCATAATTGATATGTCACTTACCATATAATTTATTGGTGATTAAACTATTTTCAGAAATAGTTGGGATCGGTTAGACCTGGTATGAGGTATCAACAAGGAATCAAAGACTATGGTCTCAACAGTGTATCCTTAGCTCTCCCACCTGGCTAATCCATCTGTCTCACCGTCGTACCACAAATTCAGTTTAAAATATTAACAATGACTTACAAAGCCCCTCCATATATCTCTAAACTTACTAACCAATACCATCCGATATGTAATCTCCAGTCCTCACAGGACCTTCTGCTTCACTCTTTTACCATCCGCTCTTCTTACAACCATCTCCAGGACTTCTCCTGTGCTTCCCTCATTCTCTGGAACTGTATAACAAGATGTGTGAGACTGTCCCCAACTTTCCAAACCTTCAAACGTAACCTGAAAACCCACCTTGTACATTGTCTCCAATCTCCATCTACCGTCCCATATGGATCGTGAGCCCTCGTGGACAGGGTCTTCCTTCCACTTGTTCCAGATCTCTTTAGTTTGTTGAATTTACATTTGTACTTGTCTTTATGTAATGTATGTGAACCCCTTAAAGGGGTTATCCGGGTTTAAATTTTTTATGGCTGGGCTGGGAAGGGCTAGTTAAACATAATAAACATGGACTTACCTCCTCCGGTGCTGCCGATGTCCCGCGCCGCGGTCACTTTGACCCGTGCCCCTGTAAACAAACAGGGGCACGGAAGCCGCGCACAGGGAGCTTCCGGTCCGCGATGTGGACGGCTCCTCCCATGCGTCCCTATCTCTCAGCGTTGTAAGCGCTGGGAGATGGTGCGCATGGGAGCTTCCGGCCGGCCGGAAGCTCCCTGTGCGCCGGTGTAATGAAACCGGCGCACGGAGAAGACCGGCCGCGGCGCGGGACATCGGCAGCACCGGAGGAGGTAAGTACATGTTTATTATGTTTAAATAGCCTTCCCCAGCCCGGACATAAAAAATTTTTTAAACCCGGATAACCCCTTTAATAATTTCACATTACCATGAATTAATGGTGCTCTACAAATAATAATAACAAATATAAAAGAGATGTGCCATGGGAACAGGGAGATGGAATGAGATTGGTACCACTCTATCTGCCTTAGGGTTTTTCAGTACAACAAAAAAAACCTTTAACTTACATGGCATCTACCAGGTGGAGCAATAATATATGATAAGTGACTCTACATAATGTATTTGCCATGGAAGCAGTAAGACAAATATGACTACATAAAAGTAGTATTGTTTAGGGACAAGCATATATCGCTTCATACACAAATCCTATACTGTTCTATAATCATCATAGCCTGGAGTGTCTGTGTGTCAGGAGGCGACCATCATACGATCAAGAAGGATGTCCTCTAATATTCGGCCCAGCCCAGCGTGAATCTGTAAAGAAGAACATATCAGGTTCAGCTCCGTCTCATCATTCTAAGATTAATACTGTATTTATGACTCGTCCCATACTGTTCCTAACATGAAATAATACAGATGCGACCTCAATCTATATGGCCTGCACATTTCTGTAGGATGTACTTGGTAATCTCAGAGAGTGTGATCTACAAAGTGCATTTGAGGAAGGTTAAGGACAATGGATGCAGTGAAGGGGTGAGAGGAATTGGCAGATGAGGCTCTGAGAATGGCTATTTCTGTTATACAGCTGGGCTCAAAGCCAGTCTCCAGCAGGTCAAGAATTGTAACACAGTAGGCCAAGCCGCTCAATGGCTCTTACAGACTGACAGAGGAATTTGGCTTCTCTTTTCAAGGAAACTTTCATCTGCTTTGTGAATAGTGGTCTTAAGCGAGGACTAAATGTTTAATTTTGGCACAGTGCTTTGACTCCTATATTAAGATTTGGTTTAGAGTAGAGATATATGTACACATTCATTACAGCATATTAAAAACTTTTAAGATCAGAGCGTACTCAACTTTGTTTCCATGAACCAGTTTTTGGCTTCTTAGAGACAGACTTGAAGGGAGTCAACAGGGTAACCTCTCCCTGTACTGACCTCTCCTCAACCTCTTCCCTCTGAGTCTTGCCTTGTTATCTCTTGGGCTTCCTGTAAGTCATACATTAATGTCTAGGGAGTTTTTAAAAGTTTTCCTTTTACCAAACTCTAAAACATATTTGCATATACCCTTCCCAGAATTTTAAGGACATTTACCACCAGGAGCAAAAAAAACTTTTCTGTAAAAAACAAGGAGTAAGAATTTATCTTCTTACTCCCTGTTTTTTACAAAAAAGTATTTTTAAAATTATGCAAATGTGTGGATAGATGTTAATGGAGCCTGGAGCCCCTATGGCTTATTTGCATAATTTTTAAAGCCTTTTTTTATTAAAAACCATGGTATAAGAAGACAAAAGACGAACATATCCTGCCAGAGTATGTTAGTGCGCTTGGTTTACAATCCTTGCTCCTGGTGGTAAATGGCAGATCCTGCCAGAGGGGACACACCCCAGTATGTCAGTCGCCAACCTATTTGTGGTTTGCGAGTACCAGTGCAAGACGTATAGGACCTTGCAAAGGAAAGGACCACACCTTGACATTCACAATTACAGCATGAACATTTCAACTTTTCATCTAAAAAACAAACTTCAACTTTATCCTATTATCTGTAGATTCTTTTACCACTAATAAACAGCCTAGGTGTATGACTAAGAAATTTGAAAAGTATGAGGTCCGCACTCACTGTTGCTTGAGTCGAAGGTTGTTTCTTTATTGTTTCATGGAAAACAGCAGTTACAAGTATAGAGGATAAATAATCTGACACATTTCTGACCTTCACGGTCCTTAGTCATAGATGTCATCTATGTTATCATGTGCCTATGATTCCGTAGTACACAATCATAGTGACTCAGTTAGGCACCACATGGCCGAGCCTTCGAGTCAAAAACCCAAACCCAGCTTAAACTCCAAGATCGTTCCATATTCCGTCTCCAGCTCTGACTCTTAGGTAGATCATGTCTTACATATCATTATCAATTTACTATAAAATTATTAGAAATAAATATGAATCTTAAAGGACACCTGTCATCAGGTCTGTGTCACTTGTCCTGTCACTACTACCTGTTGGAGCAGCTCACAAGGATCCATCCCAGCCTTTATCTAGTTATTTCATACATTATTCATTGTAAAATCATGTATTTTTTATCATGTAAATGAGGCTGGTCACATGGTCACAGGCAGTGATGTCACCCCTGTTACCCCTCCCCTCTCCTCCCCCTGCTCATGTCTGTGTGTAATGTATAGTAAAGCATGGCTAGTGTGTGTGTATGTCATCTGCTGACATGCTGCATCCTCCTAATACACAGGTGAGAGACACAGACATCAGCTACACATAAATCTGACATGTTCTGCTGTAACATGGCTGCCTGGAGCTGCTGTATCTCTCCTATATACACACACACACACACACACACACACACACAGGCTGCAGGGGGCGTGGCCACCAGCACCAGGAAGCATATCATTATACAGCCTCACACCATTATACAGGCTGTCAGTCAAGCACTGGGGGTGTGGCTGTACATCCCACTCATGAATAGAGTGGACAGCTTGAATATGCTAATGCTTCATTGGACATTTCACAGGTCATTTGCATACAGCTTTAGGACCTCATTGCTTAGGTTTACAGGCATGTAGAGGGACAATGAAGGGATAGAGGCAATGCTCTCTAATGGCAGTTTATGAAAATCTATTTAGTTTAGGGGGGTTATTTTACATGACGGGTTCTCTTTAAAGGAAACCTACCATGAGGAATCTACCATCAGAAGTAAATCTGATGGTAGATTCTCCTGCCTGCCTCTGCCCTAATCTGTAATTTAATAATCCTGGAACCAAACTTAACTTGTTAAAATTTGTATTTTAGTAATATGTAAATTAACTGAAGAGGCTATTGGGGCTTGTACGAGCCTGGCCGGGTACTAGAAGCTAAGGCTACTCCACGCTTCAGTAACCTCTGCAGTTAATTTACATATTACTAAAGTTTTTAACAAGTTAGGTTAGGTTCCAGGATTATTAAATTACCAATTAGGGAAGAGGCAGCAGGAAGAATTTACCAGCAGATCTACCGGTAGATTCCTTCTTATGGTAGATTCCTTATGGTAGGTCATGGAGTAAATGATCACTAAATGATATTAGTTCTCTAAATGAAAAGTTGGGAGTCCACCGACTCCGATTCTAGGTAAAACTGACTGTTTATAGCTCTATATAGGTCTGGCAATAAAAGTCTTCAGAGAATTGTGTGAACTCTTGTGTTAATATGCAGTTTGCGATGACTTTCCCGAATATTTTATGTAGCAAAAAGTTTAAAAAATTATGGATTTTCCAGCTTTATAAAAGTGGGAAATGGGTGAATTCCCTGAGAATACACCTCCCCTCATTCATTTTAGTGTATTAAGGGATAATATCCTCCTTGTGAGATGATGTAGAAATGCCTCCAGCGCTGACAGCGTTACCTACACTTGTTTTATTAAACCTCTGAAGAATGTGTCTGCGGATCAGGTGCTTTAAATCCTTTGAGACCTGAGATTGTCTGGATTTGTATTGTCTGCTCGGAAGAGATGAAACAGTTTTCAGCTCCTGGAAGGAGATAAGATTTTATTTTTGGCAGCCGGGTAATACATTTGTGCACACAATGTCTAAATAATTATTCTTGAATTATTCTTGTCAATGTATCAAAGTTGGACGATTTCTTTTTTTTTTTCCCCTCAAAGATGTCAATTATTGCGGAAAGCACAAAAGATTTAAAAAAAACATAATTAAAATGTATTTTTCTATTATATATTTGGAAGGATCTAGAACTAGACTTCATAAAGAGTCTTTATTTTTGGGAGATAAGGAGAATTTGCAGATTAATGGGTGTGTACATCTGTAATGTAAAAGGCATAAAATGAAGTAAAAAGTTAATTGTATCATCAATGACAATAGACTTTTTATTATAATCATAGATTTAAGATGCATAAATTAAATATTTGCAAGAATATTAAACATTATAATTTTAATCCCAAGGAGTTGAAATTTCTAGCAGACGCATGAGGCCCCTCATCTAGCTGACATTATATCAGTTCTCTGTATAGATGTTCAGTATAACTGGTCTATGGCACAGGAGAGGAGGAGGCTGTGCCCGTGCAGCCGTGTCCATGGCACAAACACTGGGCAATATCCAGTCTGGGAAAGACGTGAATACAGGGTTGGCTGTCAACAACAGGGAACAGGAAACAAGTTGGGTTAGCTTTTAAGGTCAACTATACTAGACTAAGGAGAGCTGGTGGGGAAACCGCAGTGGCATTGAACAATTTTGCAAAGAAAAAGGTTTAAAAATTTTAAAATCCACTTTTTATTTTATAAATGCTATTTAAAGGGGTTTTTCCCATGAACAAAAGTTAGGCCCTATCCACGGCCCCCTAGAGTAACGGAGCAGGCGGCCACACATGACCATTCTGCTCCATTAATCTCTATGGAGCTGATGGAGATCTGTGAGCGCGGCGCCCAGCAATTTCCGTCAGCTCCGTAGAGATTAATGGAGCAGAACAGTCATTCGCAACCATCTGCTCCATCAGACGAGGGGAACGACGAGGGGTCCGGCGTTTTTACCGATATAGGGTTGTCTCAGAACTGAGACTCAGCAGGGTGGGCCCTATCCCTCGGATAGGCCCAACTTCCGTTTGTGGGAAAACCCCTTTAAGTGTACCACAAAGGTAACTATATCTGTTAGTGCATGTGAAGTTTGCAAGAATAAGGTTTGAGAAACCGCATACTGCGCGCAACGGCCCGTCGCCTCTTAGTGGCGTGCAACTTCCCGCTCTGTGTTCCTACCCGCACTTAAGTGATCACTGTCCCCGATATCAGTGAGTGCCGTCTGCCTGTCTTCTGCACTGGATTGTTGAAATTATTTATGGGAAGAAGTTTTACATCAAAAATTCGGAAAACAAATTGCTGGTTTGACTGCCTCCAAGTTATGTAATGGCCATGTTTTTCCAGGGAGTACAAGATTTGAATCGTGTAGTATTGAAGATTTGTTTTCTCTATGGTCTTCTTCCTTTATTGACCACCTGCACCGTGTCACAGGGTCACATCTACGTGATATAATGATGTTGTATTTACACAGAAGAAACTCAATATCAGTACATCAATAATTGGTAATGGATACACTCAAAGTCCTAATTACCAGTGTAGACTTTTTTTTTAAAACCTATTTGATCCTTCTAGAACTAAAATAAAATAATATCAAACCATGCATATTACACTCTTAAAGGTGTATTCCCACAAGGACAAGTTTCTTATAGGTACTCAGGGTAACAAAATAACACATTCTCTAATTCACTGGTATTAACAAAAATGCAGCATTTCACAGATATAAGTCCAACCCGTCTCTATCAGTCCTGGTGTACACAATTTCAATTGCCCCTAGACACGGCCCTGTAACTTCTGACTTAGGGTCGGGTGGCCGCCATCTTGGATTTCTGTGTGAGATTGTGCAGATGAGATTTCTGTCTATCTCTGCTGTACGGCTGTAGCTATGCCCGCTGCATGGAGCTAAAAGACCAGGCGCATGCGTTTCAGGCAAACCCCCCTCCCACTTGCATTTTTGGATGCGTTTAAAAATGTGAGAAAAAGGCAAATTTGACAATGTAATTGCATGTCACTCATTGTTCCTGTATTATTCTACTATTATTGTAATTTTATTTTATGGCTTGTGATACTTATCGCCCCAAAAGGCACCTCACTGTTTCACTGCAATGTCACGCCATTGCTCTGCTTATTGTTGTAACCTAATGTTTAATAAAACCACTTGAATGGGAAAAAAAACGTGATAAAAAGTCTACGAGGGAAGGAGGCCTCACTCACTGATCACATCCTGTCAGCACATGGTGAGCATAGAGAGAAGCTGCAAACTACAAGCAACAAGGAGATAAGTGATCCTGGGGAAGGTGGAGGCAGGCACGTATCTGTGAGATGTAGAAGTGCTGTGTGTGTAATAGGCATCTCATGCATGTTATCATCTCTGATCTGTCTCATCTCACTTCCTTTGAGTCAGTGTGTTAATACAATGTCAGAAGCCAGATGAAAGTGTATATATACACCTGTCACCCCACAGAACTAGATGGATCATAATGTGTCTGCTTAGAGAGTCCCCCCCCACACCCTGGAATATTACACTGAGCAACTGAGGGGGAGAGAGGAGCTAAAACAGCAATAAAAATGTAAAGTAAGGGGTTTAAATGATCTTTATTGAAATGTGAACATTTTCTTTCATGGGAAAACCCCTTTAATTTATTATTATTTATTTTATGTATTGATGACCAAGCAATTTTGTCCATTTTCATAAGCACTTCAGGATTTTAAAAACACTTTGGGGGAGATTTACCATCAAGTTTATGAGGTAAAACTGTTCTAGCTTCCCATGGAAGCCAATCAGAGATCAGCTTCAATTTTATAAACAGCTGTGGGAAAAGAAAGCTGAGCTCTGATTAGGTTTAAATGAGCAACTAGAACAGTTATGCTCTAAGAGACTTATGATAAATCTCCCCATCTATTTTTAGCCATATGGGGGCTTGAATTTTGGGACAAATTCTATTTTGTAATAAAGTAAGAATGTTCTTAGTTGCTCATGGAAACCAATTGCAGCTCCCCTTTGAAATATTTATGAGCACTGGTAAAATGAATTGGTAATTGGTTGCTATGGGCAACTAAGAACATTCTTACTTTTAGACAGCTTGATAAATCTGCCCAATTCATTGTTATATATTGTTTTAATGTCTTTCAAAATCAGCTATTTTATTATACAGTAGTTCTACTAGTGTGTTTTTTTAGTTTGATTTATGTGTTGAAAATATCAAGTTTTTTTATAACTTTTTTTCCCCAGATGCTTCTTGGTACTGTCAAGAAATAGAAAAAATTTAGCGGCACTCACCAATTAAAATTCAATGTCTTTATTCTATCTCTTCTTAAAAAGTTAGGCAGTGTCGGGCCGGGGGTTAAACTGACCCATTGCATCAAGTTGTATTTTAGGCTCATGTTGCCAAAACTTTTTTTCACCAGCTTCCTCTTGGTACTGTCAAGAAATAGAAAAAATATAGCGACACTCCCCAATTAGAATCCAATATCTTTATTTTATCTCTTCTTAAAATGTTAGCAGACAATTAGGGTGGGATCGGGGAGCAAAATGACCAATTTCTTTTTCAAAGATAGGCACGGTAACCCCCCCCCCTTTACGCCACCTCCACGCCACCTCCACGCCATGTGGGTGTCTCTCAGTGGCGTTACTAAGAGAGGCAGGGCCCCATAGCGGATTTCTGAATGGTGCCCCACTTACCCCTTAAAAAACATACATACAGTACATACACACACTTTATATACTCAAATACATACACTACCATATGCAGCTATACATCACATACACAGACATACAGCGTATACATATCACATATGCGTACACATTTAGAGCACATACACATAACAAATACACACATACAGCATATTCCCACACAATACCACAGAGGTCGGGGCCCCCTAACACTGTGGGCCCCATAGCAGCTGCTATGGCTACTACCCAGTGTTGTTACGATCCTGGTGTCTCTGACACAGGTTGTAGCACAATTCTATTCTATAGCGGGCCTTTTGGTATATCAACACTGACCTAAAGGGCAAAGGAGACATCAAGCATCACCAGTGATTAATAAATTCTCCAACTGTGTGTATGGGAGTTCCATTGGTCGCCATGACTAATGTGTAATGTTAATTTGAACTTTTTGTAAACGCTTAATTGTATGCTAAAGGAAAGAATAGGTCCAAAAATGATAAAGTAGGTTGACCATCAGTTGTTGCATCTTACACAATATCACATGTGGCAAGACTGACTCATTTATGGGTTAACTAAAAATACTATTTGACCTGAATTTACTATTTGAAAGAATAGTCAAAAAATCATCAATTACATTGTCTTGTTTTAGAATTGAGTTTATTCCGTAAAATAAAGGGTTATGGAAATATTTCTTTTAAGAATACATTAAATATGAAACCAAGGTTTGTATTCTGAGAAATTATTCCCATTGCTATAAAAAGAAGATATTTTAGTGATTTTTTTTCAAGTTAAGTTTTTTAAGACCTTTTCCTCCTTTAATTATTCTCAATTACACGGATGCTTGGTTCGGTGGCCATGAGCCCACTGTCGGAAAACCAGGATGATGAGGATTTTTGGATGCAAGCAGTACACAGACGCGTTATTTTGATGGCGATGGCACAGAACAGATGCTGCTGCTTAGGTGCCACTTTTCTTAGGAAAGATCTGGGCAGCTTAAGAATTCTATCTCAGTTTGCCTGAATTTGTAATTTTAGTATTTCTCGCTCCTCCTGGCCAATGTTTCTGGCTACAGACAATACTCATGTAAATTTCATTATCACCATCTGTATATGTTGTCAGCTCACATTGCCCTGGCAGCCCTGGTGAATACGAAAGAAGAAAATATTGTGGTAGTTCATTGCCTTTGTTGCTTTAGCGTGTGGCTAATTGCACATCTATGGGACTCGAAGGAAGATTGCCATTTTTATAGTGTGTTGTGTTTTGTTGTGACACGGGAAGTGGTTCTTATTCCTGTCAGAAAGGGAAGAGCGGCTGCCATTTTGTCAGTGGCTATTTACTGAGAATCTTTTTTAAAGTTGCTGACTAATATGGCTGAATCAATTTGTAGAATTGTAACATCTGTGCCAGCATCGTCATCTGTCCGCAGAAGGCGGCTTAGAAGGTATTGGTTCTCTTCTGTGTTCTGTGTGTGTGTGAACAGTGTCAAAGGTTTCTGCTCTATTGTGATTAATTGAGCCACACCCAGCTCTCTGCAGCCAGCCCTGTCCAGCAAGGGTTACTTGACCCAGCCGTGTCCACCAAGGGTTACTTGACCCAGCCCTGTCCAGCAAGGGTTACTTGACCCAGCCCTGTCCAGCAAGGGTTACTTGACCCAGCCCTGTCCAGCAAGGGTTACTTGACCCAGCCCTGTCCAGCAAGGGTTACTAGTCAGGTGCTGGAGGTGGTGTCCAGCAACTCCTTTACAAATCTACCCAGTTCCATTACTCTTTGCTGGTTCTACAAGTCTCTCTATACCTGTTTCCTGTGATCTTGTGTTGTTACCTGTACTTACCTCTGCTGCGTTTACTCGACTGACCGCTAGTGATACGATTGTGTACCTTTGCCGCCATCTTCATTTTGACCCACTTCTGTCCGACTCCGCTTGTTTGTCTGTTATTTGTGCTTCCATGTCCTAGTGTGAATAGTGATCTATCTCTGACTTCTTGTTAGCTGTCCACTCCACCGACCAGCAGCTGTCAGATGAAGTAAGTTTTCCCTGTCGCCTTGCAGGGTCTCTTAGGGTCTGTTTTTTAGGTTCCCGATAGTGGGTTCACCATGATCAAGGTGGTCTATCTGCTTTAGGCAGTTGATAGCCCGCAGGGACACCGCTGATTGAGTTCACCACTGCTTACTCAGTCTAACAACTAGTGCCAAGTCTGGTTGGCGTTGCCCTGTTCTCTGGACAGCTCTCAACAAGAATAGAAGAAAAAGCTGCAACACTCCTCAAAGGACATCTAACACCAGGATGAAGGATTGTAAACCAAGTACACTGACATACTGGTGTGTGTCCTCTCTGGATCTGCTCTACTTTTAGCTTCTTAGGACCTTGTTTGTACAAAAAACAGGTTTTAAAAATTATATAAAAGAACCTTAGGGGCTCTGGGTCTATATGATGTCAATTTAGACTGAAGCCCCTCAGGCTCATTTGCATAATCTTTAAAACCTTATTTCTTAAAAACAAGGGCTTGACAAGCTAGAAGAAGAGGGCATCCTGCCAGAAGGTGGACACACCAGGATGTAAGTGTTTCTGGATTACAATCCTTAATCCTGGGGGTAGATATGCTTTATGTTTCCAATGATTGTTATTTACAAAAGCGTGCAGCATTTCATTCACTGTTCTTTATGAAGCGTGCATGATTGTCTCAAATTACCCTGATGAGTTCTCTCTAAGCTTATGATAGGTTACAGAAATGTATTTATATAAAAGTTGCATCATTGCACGGTACATGTTGTTCTTGGTGCTCATCTCCTCCACAATTGAAGTGACTCTAAGCCTGCAGCTCACAGTTTTGTACAATAATTTGTGCTCATTTCCTTGCAGGGTTGCTGATTGGATCCGGTTGCGCTTTGTATCCTCTGGGCTGGAACAGTGAGGAAGTTCGACAGGCATGTGGGAATCTATCGGCACAATTTGAACTGGGTACGTAAGACCTCTACCGACACACGGAGGTCTCAAATTATACTTCATTGTAGTTGTGTAATGTGTAGAAATTTGGATGGATTATTATTTCAAAAAATGATGAAAAATGCAGCAAATGCTGTTAGAAATACAATTTACAGTATTTATTATTTCTTTTCCAATCCAATGCTGATGCTATAGTAGTTCCCTGTAGTCTTTGTTCATAGATAACACTGCAACCAATCAGTGGTATAGTTAATGTTTATAAAATCCTGATACCCACTATTATTACCGTATATACTCGAGTATAAGCCGACCCGAGTATAAGCCGAGACCCCTAATTTTACCACCAAAAACTGGAAAAACCTATTGACTCGAGTATAAGCCGAGGGTGTAGTATACAGCCAGCCTGCCCCCTGTAGTATACAGCCAGCCTGCCCCCAAGTAGTATACAGCCTGCCCCCAAGTAGTATACAGCCTGCCCCCATGTAGTATACAGCCTGACCCAATAGTAGCATACAGCCTGCCCCAATAGTAGTATACAGCCTGCCCCAATAGTAGTATACAGCCTGCCCCAATAGTAGTATGCAGCCTGCCCCCATAGTAGCATACAGCCTGCCCCAATAGTAGTATACAGCCTGCCCCCAGTATGCCAAGTGAATAAAAAAAACAAACTTAATACTCACCCTCCGACGATACTCACCTTTGATGCTCGGCACGGCTCCCGGTCCTCGGCGGTGGCTCCCGGTCCTGGCGGCGGCTTCCGAACCTCGGTGGCAGCTCCCGGTCCTCCCGGTCCTGGCGGCGGCTTCCGAACCTTGGTGGCAGCTCCTCTCTTCTTTCTTCACTGGCGGCTCCCGGTCACTTCGTCATCAGCGGCAACAGCGCCGCATCTTAGTGTGCGCCCGACTGCCGGCTAGCGAAGTAAGCAAAGAGCCCGGGAGCCGCCAGTGAAGAAAGAAGAGAGGAGCGGAGCCGCTGCCGAGAATCGGGAGCTGCCGCCGAGGATCCGGACACCGGAGGGTGAGTATTACTATTTTTTTTTTGACTTGTTTTTTTTTTTTTTTAGTTGACTTGTGTATAAGCCGAGGTGAGGTTTTTCAGCACATTTTTTGTGCTGAAAATCTCGGCTTATACACGAGAATATACAGTAGATTTCCAATTATCCAGGAAATCCAAGGATCCTTCGGCTACATTCATACGACATGTGCCTGGCGTACCGTAGCACGGGGGGCACAAGTTGACGCTGGGGGAGAGGAGGAGGAAGGGGTGAGTGCTGCTCTTCCCCACCCCTCTCCATAGCAATGTATGGAGCCAGATTCCGGAGAAAGATAGTACATGTCCTATCTTTATGCACAGCTACGGAACGGTACAGTGCCACACGCCTTAGATACGTCCCCCATACAGCAGTGTGAATGTAGCCTTACACTGTATCCATTTGGGAACATGGATGAGGAGAGGACCACTTTATATATCTCGTTTGGCCACAAAGTCCAAGGCTAGGTTCTAAAATTGGTCCCCACGGTAGTAGTGTGCCCACAGTTGGAACCAAAATTTCATGGCAAGTACATGTAAAGACAATTTTACTGAAGGTTCTGTATTCTATAGTAAACCAGGCGCTGTGACTACCGTTTGAGAGCCTAGCCTAGTGTCAGGTATTTCGTATTAATAAACCCACGCTCGTCTGTTTAATTGGTTTCTACGTAAGGAAATATAGTCTCCATTTTCTATAAATACCTCACTGCTGTGGTGCCCTCGCTGCCTCCCCTACCTTCTTGTTTTGACTGATCTTCATACCCGCTAATCACTTTGCTTTGATTTCTGTATGTGAGTTGAGTGATCTCCCTGGAGCCTGAGCTGAAGATTAATTAATTCATCTAAAAATGCATAGGATTCATTTATGTAATTACCAGTTGTAATTGAAAACGCAAGGCAAAAAAATAAATTATATTGCAGATATGTAGGGGATATATCTGAATGTTACCTGGTTAAAAGCCAGTGTGCAAATTTCAGGACTCCAAAGGGTGGTCTCACAGATGGTCTGCCACTCCTTTACATGCTAATAGGACCAATTGAGCCAACAGATTGCTTTTCTACAGATTACGCAGCGCTGCACAGAGCTTGCCAAATCAGTCCCTGTCCCCATGGGGCTCACAATCTAATGGAGATGGTTAGTGTGGGAGGAAATAGGAGGACATGGAGGAACCCCACGCAAACACGGAGAGAACATACAAACAGTTTGCAGCTGTTTACCTGGATGGGAAAATGGTAACTTGCAGAGTTTGGTGGGGGAGGTCTAGCAATCATACATATCATAGAATACATTTATAACCGCACCAGAATCAGAGGTGTTCTGACAGAACCCCCGGCAAGACAGTGATCTTCTTTAACCCCTTAAGGACGTGGCCCTTTTTCGTTTTTGCATTTTCATTTTTCACTCCCCACCTTCAAAAATCTGTAACTTTTTTTATTTTTCCATGTAACAAATTGAACTTCATAGTGATGGTATTTACTATTCCATGCCGTATACTGGGTGTCACGGTTACACCCACGATCCTCGGTACGGATTGAGGGTGTACCCGTGCCTGCTGCCGCGGTCCCCGCTCCCCCAGCTCTCACTTACCTCTCCAGGCTCCGGCCTGCACTCTTGCTCCCAGCGTGTAGGCCGCATGCTTCTTCCATGCAGTCGCGTGCTCCTGCCACTAGAGGGAGCGCGCGGACTTCTCCCAGCCTTAAAGGGCCAGCGTCCTCCTTATTGGCTCTGGCATTCCAGGCTCGGCTATATAGCCTGGCGACTCCCAGCATTCCCTGCCGGATCTTCAGTTCACTCTTCTGAGGAGAAAGCCTTCTTGAGCGTTTCCAGATGCCTCCTGTGTTCCCGGTTTCCTGTGTTCCGTGTTGTTCCCCTGTTCTGTGGCATCCTGTGGCGGTCCTGGCTTCCTTTGGCGGTCCTGCCTGCCTGCCTTCCCGTGGTCCCGCCTGCCTGCCTTCCCGTGGTCCCGCCTGCCTGCCTTCCCGTGGTCCCGCCTGCCTGCCTTCCCGTGGTCCCGCCTGCCTGCCTTCCCGTGGTCCCGCCTGCCTGCCTTCCCGTGGTCCCGCCTGCCTGCCTTCCCGTGGTCAGGCCTGCCTGCCTTCCTGTGGTCCTGCCTGCCATCCGTGGTCCCCTTGTCCCTACCTTGGCTGCCACCGTGGGCCTAGTCGCACCCATGGAGCGACCTGGTGACTCCCCGCCGCAGCAAGTCCATCCTGCTTTGCGGCGGGCTCTGGCGAAGACCAGGAGCTCACTTAGACTCCGCTCCCGGGTGTGGCTAAGGTGGTTATCTCCCGCGGTGGTCCAGGGAGTCCACTTACTTAGTCCTAAGGGACTAATCCCCATAGACTGTGACAGTAAGATCCGGCCATGGACTCCGCCAAGGTCATGATCTCTGCCAAAGCCATGGACTGTGTCAAGGATCCATACCTACTTCTGGGTGACCTTCCCAGCACCATTGCCCAGCAGGCCCAAGAGATTGCTATGCAAAAAGAACTCTTGGATAAACTCGCTGCCACCCTGCAGTTTATTACCTCCCAGCAGCAGGCTCATGTGACTCCTCCTGTTGTTTCTGTCCCACAGCCATGTTTTTCGGCAGCGAACTCTGGATCAGATTTTTTGATGCCAAACAAATTTGATGGCAACCCCAATTTTTGCAGGAGTTTTGTCGTCCAGTGCTCGTTATACATCAAGCTGACGTCCTCCCAGTCCACCCCTGAACGCACTAAGTTGGCATGTGTTTTTTCTTTGCTCACTGGAGAGGCGCTGGACTGGGCTACTCCTCTATGGGATAGTGGTGACCTGGACATGGTTACTCATACCAAGTTCCTGACAAAAATCCAGTCCAGATTTGAACCACCTCAAGTTCGATCACCTCATCTGTCCTGCATGGTTCCAGGGTCTCCAGTGTCTCCGCAGCTTCCCAGAGCTGCACCAGCGGCGCCCAAGCCTCTGCAGCTTCCCGGAGCTGCTCCAGTGGCCCCCAAGGCTCTGCAGCTTCCCAGAGCTGTTCCCGTGGCTCCGCAGCTCCCCGCAGCTGCTCCCGTGGCTCCGCAGCTTCCCAGAGCTGCACCCGTGGCTCCGCAGCTTCCCAGAGCTGCACCCGTGGCTCCGCAGCTTCCCAGAGCTGCACCCGTGGCTCCGCAGCTTCCCAGAGCTGCTCCCGTGGCTCCGCAGCTTCCCAGAGCTGCTCCCGTGGCTCCGCAGCTTCCCAGAGCTGCTCCCGTGGCTCCGCAGCTTCCCAGAGCTGCTCCCGTGGCTCCGCAGCTTCCCGCAGCTGCTCCAGTGGCTCCGCAGCTCCCCGCAGCTGCTCCAGTGGCTCCGCAGCTCCCCGCAGCTGCTCCAGTGGCTCCGCAGCTCCCCGCAGCTGCTCCAGTGGCTCCGCAGCTCCCCGCAGCTGCTCCAGTGGCTCCGCAGCTCCCCGCAGCTGCTCCAGTGGCTCCGCAGCTCCCCGCAGCTGCTCCAGTGGCTCAGCAGCTCCCCGCAGCTGCTCCAGTGGCTCCGCAGCTCCCCGCAGCTGCTCCAGTGGCTCCGCAGCTCCCCGCAGCTGCTCCAGTGGCTCCGCAGCTCCCCGCAGCTGCTCCAGTGGCTCCGCAGCTGCTCCAGTGGCTCCGCAGCTTGCCAATGCTGCTCCAGAGACTCTCCAGCCTCCGCAGCTCCCTGTAGCTGCTCCAGTGGCTTTTCAGCTCCCCGCAGCTGCTCCAGTGGCGTCCCAGACTCCGCAGCTTGCCACGGCTGCTCCAGAGACTCTGCAGCTTGCCACGGCTGCTCCAGTGGCGCCCCAGACTCCGCAGCTTGCCACGGCTGCTCCAGTGGCGCCCCAGACTCCGCAGCTTGCCACGGCTGCTCCAGTGGCGCCCCAGACTCCGCAGCTTGCCACGGCTGCTCCAGTGGCGCCCCAGCCTCCGCAGCTTGCCACGGCTGCTCCAGTGGCGCCCCAGCCTCCGCAGCTTGCCACGGCTGCTCCAGTGGCGTTGGCAGCTTGCCAGTGCTGCCCAAGTGGCGACCCAGACTCCGCAGCTTGCCACGGCTGCTCCAGAGACTCTGCAGCTTGCCAGTGCTGCCCAAGTGGCGCCCCAGACTCCGCAGCTTGCCACGGCTGCTCCAGAGACTCCGCAGCTTGCCACGGCTGCTCTGGCCTCCCCTGAGGCTGCTCCGGTGTGCCTAGAGCCGACCCAGCCTGCTTCCCAAGTCTTCCCGGTGCCTTCTCTCCTCCTAAGGTGTCTCATCACCAAGAAGAATTGGAGGAGGCGAAGAAAGAAGAACAGCGGGCTGAAGAAGAAGAGAAGAGGGGCCCTAAGGGGGGGTACTGTCACGGTTACACCCACGATCCTCGGTACGGATTGAGGGTGTACCCGTGCCTGCTGCCGCGGTCCCCGCTCCCCCAGCTCTCACTTACCTCTCCAGGCTCCGGCCTGCACTCTTGCTCCCAGCGTGTAGGCCGCATGCTTCTTCCATGCAGTCGCGTGCTCCTGCCACTAGAGGGAGCGCGCGCGGACTTCTCCCAGCCTTAAAGGGCCAGCGTCCTCCTTATTGGCTCTGGCATTCCAGGCTCGGCTATATAGCCTGGCGACTCCCAGCATTCCCTGCCGGATCTTCAGTTCACTCTTCTGAGGAGAAAGCCTTCTTGAGCGTTTCCAGACGCCTCTGAGTTCCTGTGTTCCCGGTTTCCTGTGTTCCGTGTTGTTCCCCTGTTCTGTGGCATCCTGTGGCGGTCCTGGCTTCCTGTGGCGGTCCTGCCTGCCTGCCTTCCCGTGGTCCCGCCTGCCTGCCTTCCCGTGGTCCCGCCTGCCTGCCTTCCCGTGGTCCCCTTGTCCCTACCTTGGCTGCCACCGTGGGCCTAGTCGCACCCGTGGAGCGACCTGGGACTCCTCGCCGCAGCAAGTCCATCCCGCTTTGCGGCGGGCTCTGGCGAAGACCAGGAGTTCACTTAGACTACGCTCCCGGGTGTGGCTAAGGTGGTTATCTCCCGCGGTGGTCCAGGGAGTCCACTTACTTAGTCCTAAGGGACTAATCCCCATAAACTGTGACACTGGGAAGCGGGGAAAAAAATTCAGAATGCAGTGAAAATGATGAAAAATGCATTTGCACAGTTTTCTTGTGGGCTTGGATTTTACAGCTTTCACTGAGCGCCCCAAATCACATGTCTATTTTATTCTTTGGTTTGGTACGATCACGAGGATACCAAATTTGTATAGGTTTTATGTTTTCATACATTTAAAAAAATTAAACCTTATGTAAAAAAAAAAATCTTCATTTTGCCATGTTTTGGCACTAATAACTTTTTCATACTTCAGTGTACAGAGCTGAGGGTGGTGTCATGTTTTACGACTTTTGATGACGTTTTTAATGCTTTCATTTTTAGGACTGTATGGGCTTTTGATCACTTTTTATAGAATTTTTTATATTTTTCAAAATGGCAAAAAAGTGGCATTTGCCTTTGGGCGTCATTTTCCATTACGGGGTTAAACGCTGGGAAAAATCGCTAATATATTTTGATAGATCGGACATTTTGGGATGTGCTGATACCTAATGTGTTTATGATTTTTACTGTTTATTTATATTTAATTCAGTTCTAGGGAAAGGGGGGCGATTTAAACTTTTACTTTTTTTACTATTTTTTCATATTATTATTTACCATTATTTTAGATCCTCCAGGGTAATTTAACCCTGCAGGGTCCGATTGCTAATACTATTTACTGCAATACTACTGTATTGCGGTATATAGCTATTTTACAATGATTTTTAATAGCCTGCCCTCTGGTGGCTATTAGAAATCATTACACTTGGCAAGCCTATGAGTCTCAATGAGACTCTAGGCTGCCATAGCAACCGATCGCCGCCCTCCGATGACATTGCAGGGGGCGGCGATCGGGAATCCAAGATGGCGGCCAGCATTTAACTGTAAGTTCGGTGCCGCGGTCGGGTTCGACCGCGGCACTTAACAGGTTAACTGCCGCGATCGGTGCCAGCACCGACCGCGGTATTGACAGGCGGGTGTTGGTTGTATTATACAGCCGTTACCCACTGTGTATGGAGAGAGCTCAGCTCGTGAGCCCTCTCCATACACCCCTTGCCGCACGAGGACGATATAGTTTGTCCTCGGTTGGCAAGGTGTTAATTCAAACCTCTCACTCATTTCTCCATGGCTTTTTCTTGAGCTGCACCAATTCTCTGGAATGCGCTACCTCAGACTCTCAGGTTAAAAAACTACTACAAAAGTTTAAAACAGATCAGCAAATCAGGCCCTATCCCGTGGATAGGGCCTAACTTGTCTTTGTGGGAAAACCGCTTTAATCCATTTTATAGCATGACTGGATCGTTGTACAAGTACTGTCACCCCCTGTGTCACCCCTTAATCCTCATAGATAAACTCTTGGTAGCAGAGCCCTCATTCCTATTGTTTCATATGACTATTTCATGTTATTACTGGGTTCTGTCTTATTTTCCTTTTGTATAAACTCCAGTCTCTGTACTGAATTGCGGAATATGAAGACATTATTGAAATAAATACGGTGTTTATTACTATTTCCAAAGTATCATAAAAAAGATAAAAAACATTAAGTGTACTTGTGTGCATTAACAGGCCGCATACAATGGACTCATGGTCTGTTGTTTGCAGCCTGCGTGTCATTGGTGTATGGAGTTCACTTATATGTCATTGACAGTAGAAAAGACAGCAAATTTTCAAGCAGGTCCTATTCATAGAAGGGGCCATGGCAACCACAGCCGTGTATATGAGCCCATAGAAAAACACTTGTCCCTGTGATAGCGTTAAACAAGCAGATAGCACAAGGATAAATTTGGGTGATTTATCAGAAGTGTCTGAGGTAAAACTGTTTTAGTTGCCCATGGAAACCAATCAGAGCTCAGCGTTACTTTTATAAACAGCAGTGGTAAAATGAAAGCTGAGCTCTGATTGGTTAGATCAGTTCTGTTTCTCAGACACTTCTGATGAATCTCCGCCAATACACTCACCGGCCACTTTATTAGGTACACCTGTCCAACTGCTCGTTAACACTTAATTTCTAATCAGCCAATGACATGGCGGCAACTCAGTGCATTTAGGCATGTAGACATGATCAAGACAATCTCCTGCAGTTCTAACCGAGCATCAGTATGGGGAAGAAAGGTGATTAGAGTGCTGATCTACTGGGATTTTCATGCACAACCATCTCTAGGGTTTACATAGAATGATCCGAAAAAGAAAAAACATCCAGTGAGCGGCAGTTCTGTGGGCGGAAATGCCTTGTTGATGCCAGAGGTCAGAAGAGAATGGGCAGACTGGTTCGAGCTGATAGAAAGGCAACAGTGACTCAAATCGCCACCCGTTACAACCAAGGTAGGCAGAAGAGCATCTCTGAATGCACAGTACGTCGAACTTTGAGGCAGATGGGCTACAGCAGCAGAAGCCCACACCGGGTGCCACTCCTTTCAGCTAAGAACAGGAAACTGAGGCTACAATTTGCACAAGCTCATCGAAATTGGACAGTAGAAGATTGGAAAAACGTTAACTGGTCTGATGAGTCTCGATTTCTGCTGCGACATTCGGATGGTTAGAATTTGGGTCAGAATTTGGCGTCAACAACATGAAAGCATGGATCCATCCTGCCTTGTATCAACGGTTCAGGCTGGTGGTGTCATGGTGTGGGGAATATTTTCTTGGCACTCTTTGGGCCCCTTGGTACCAATTGAGCATTGTTGCAACGCCACAGCCTACCTGAGTATTGTTGCTGACCATGTCCATCCCTTTATGACCACAATGTACCCACATCTGATGGCTACTTTCAGCAGGATAATGCGCCATGTCATAAAGCTGGAATCATCTCAGACTGGTTTCTTGAACATGACAATGAATTCACTGTACTCAAATGGCCTCCACAGTCACCAGATCTCAATCCAATAGAGCATCTTTGGGATGTGGTGGAACGGGAGATTCGCATCATGGATGTGCAGCCGACAAATCTGCGGCAACTGTGTGATGCCATCATGTCAATATGGACCAAAATCTCTGAGGAATGCTTCCAGCACCTTGTTGAATCTATGCCACGAAGAATTGAGGCAGTTCTGAAGGCAAAAGGGGGTCCAACCCGTTACTAGCATGGTGTACCTAATAAAGTGGCCGGTGAGTGTATGTTTTATGTGTAAACATATCTATTGTTTTTACAAAAACTAAAGAAAACTTTTCTAAAAAGTTGCAACAGAAAAAATGTGTATTTAAACAAGAAAAGCAAAAGTTGAGAAAATATATTCCATTTACAATACGAATTACAAATGTATAGGCAGTCTCCAGGTTACGTAAAAGATAGGTTCTTAAGTTGAATTTGTATGTAAATCGGATTTGTATACTTTATAAATGTAACCCCAGCCAAATTTATTTTGGTCTCTGTAACGATCGGATTTTAAAAATGATAACTGTTATAGCTGTTTATTGTAGCCGAAGACTAAAGTACAGTAAATTACCAACATCCAGAGGTCTGTTTGTAACTAGGGGTCGTCTGTAAGTCAGGTGTTCTTAAGTAATGGATCATCTGTATTGTGTATTTAACAATTACACAAGGAATGCAGAGAATTATTGCATTAAAATGGTATTATTCAAAATAAACTGCATGGATAAATAAGGAAATTTTTTTCATTCTGCGAAACGCCTTGCTGCAAACCACCATAATTAGAGCAGGCACAACGTTCTGGTTTGAGGTATGGTTTTGACTGCCCAACCCAGATATTGCCGGATTGGAAGCTGAACAGCCAATGTGGCAGAATGACGCCCTTAAAGGAAACATATAGGTTCGTATAGAGCTCTAATAACTGACTGACCCCCCTCTTTTAGCTAAAAATTGTTTTGCTTATATCCACATAAATCAACTTTTATCTTATATTCCCTGGCACTAAAGAGAGTGTGTGCCGCTCAGCCGGCCCCTCCCATCTAATCCTCCACAGGAAGCCTTATGCTTCCTTACTGGTCACAGTTCATGTCATGTGACCAGAGTGACATCATCTCAGGTCCTTTAGCCTCTTAACAATAGCAAACTGTATCCCATGTACGAACAAAAGGCAGGCTGGCACTCACCGGTGGTGAAAAGTCTTCTTTATTTGTGTAGAGACATATGCAGGGAGGCACACAGTGCCGCTAAGCCGACGGGCCGCCTCGCGCCGCTCGGCGCTTTCTGCCTGGAGAAACGGCCGTCGGCTTGGCGGCACTGTGTGCCTCCCTGTATATGTCTCTACACAAATAAAGAAGACTTTTCACCACCGGTGAGTGCCAGCCTGCCTTTTGTTCGTACTTATTGGACTGTTGTTGCTGCTTTCGGGTTTGAGCACCGCCACGGTGTAGTCGAGTGCCCTCTCATACACACCCCCCGTCCTCTCCATTACGCTGTTCTACTTGAGCCTGGCGCCACAAACTCTTTGCCTCTTGATTCTTGTTGTATCCCATGTATGTATCTGACCACATGAAGTCACAGCAGCCTCCATGGACTTCTACTTCTCTCCATCCTCCATGGAGGCTGCTGTGATTTCATCTAATCACATACATGGTGCACAGATTGCTATTATTAGAAGGCTAAAGGACCTCTTGTAAAATTACATGAATGCAACCTAAGGCACCACATAAAAAATTGACTACTTCCTATCTGTACATAGACGTTTATATGTCTGTAGCTGAATATTAGCAGATGATACCTATGTACAAGGAGGCAGGGCAGTGATTTGAAGAGACAAAGAGCTGTCAGTCAGAACAATGGGGCGTGGTTCACTGCCAGCCTGAGAGAGAGAAGAGTCACAGATACCAGACATGAGTCACAAAAGTTAATTTGAATATCAGAAAACGCCTGTAATTAGAGTGCCCAACTGGCAGCTAATTTTAGGTGATATGAGAGGACCCCCACCCTTGTTGTGTCTTTGGAGCTAGGAAGCCTATGACAGCCTGGAGTCTTTGTGATCATTTTCAAAATGTCCATATACTGCAGTATAGTAGTATCAGACCCCCTGGTGGATACACTTGCAAGGCTTCAATCCTCAACCTGAAACTCATTCCAGAACCTGATTACAACTGGGTTAACCCAGGTTTCTCATTTCACACTTCAAATGTAGGCAACGTTGGCTGTCTATCCATCCAGTTTCATAATTTTCTTTTGTCAATAAGTGTATTAATATCTTTTTTGAGTTCCTTAATGTATCTTTGAGTCAAAGTCTTCGGAGTCTTTTATATGTTGAGCAGCATATTTTACTTTTATGGCTACTGCATTTCATTTCTCATAACTACATCTGGAATTATATGTATGTCATATTTCTATTAGATTGTAGCATTAGTCATTTTTTATATTAGATCATTGCTGCATTGAGCAGGAAGCTACAGTATGTAAGGACATGAAAGAATATACTCCATCCCCCAACCTCCACCCTTTTGGGCTCATATAAAATCTTTTTAAGGTTATAAGTTTTTGTACATTTTTGACTGCGGTGTGTACGTGGAGATATCGCGAGCACCTGCCCGCACAAGTTATGTGGATAAAGTTTTCTGGCGCGGATAAAGCAGATAGATGTTTTTGCCTCGTTCGACCTTTACAGTGGTGTCAGCATTGGATTTATTACAACATGTGGAGCTTTGTTATAACAAAAGCATAACCAATTTTCTGGTTAATAATCTTTCCAAATGATTTATGTGACTGTTAAAACAATAATTTTGCATCTTGATGTGTTCTCAAGTCTGTGAAATTACTGACCTTCTCTAACTTTTATCCTGGTAAATAAAAGTCCTGGAACACCAACAAGTTTATAGTTTACAATAACGCTTCATGCGCATTACTCCAACTTTACTGATTGTAGATGTACGTATTTTACTTCTGATGTACATAAGTTACACTAAGGTAGGGGATTCAGGGATTTGTTAATTATAGGGCATAATACTGCATGGGATATGTGTCACTCTGTAGACAGCAGGTTCGGACTGCCCCTTAGGCAAAAAGAGGAATCCACTTATGGGCCCCTAAGGTAGGTGGGCTCCAAATCCCAGCATTAGCAGTGCATGGCAGGGGCCTGCTGCTCACTACACGTGTATTCTTGGCTCTAAAAGCTAAGAAGACCAAATTCTGGACAAGAGACAGTCAGCAGGTTACTGACAGGGCTTTAAGGACCAAAACAGTTTGAGGCAATGGATAGGAAGCAAGCAACTACTTAAATAAATTTGCATGGCGGGCTCCAGTAATGGATCTAGGCATCTCAGTTTTAGCACCCTGTAGCTGGGAGTTGCAGTAACTTGTACAAAATGACCAGTTTGTCAAGTACGGAAAGAAGTGCGAGTCCTGCTCTTCCCACAACCTCTCTCCCTTGCCTGTCCCATGCAAAATCATTGTGACAACTGGGCAACAGTCCCTGTTCATGTACAGAACGGTAAAACAGACAAAGAAAAGACAGTGAGGGCAGACAAACCAGGTCGAAAGCCAAGGTGGCAGTGAGGTACAAAATCATAAGGCAGTAGAGTAGACAAAAGGTACAAGCAAAAGTCAGTAGCACAGCAAGCACAGAAGGATAGCATACCCCTGGGTATGGTACGAAACCTGCACAACTAGAACCTGTTCTGACACAGTGTCATCTCAAAGCAGGAGAACACAGTTATAGGGGGATGGCATTGGTCGTCTGCTTTCAGCTGCTGCGGCTTGTATACAAACATAGTCAGATGGCATACCGTTCAATTCAGGTCACCATGTACCTATCAAGTCCTTCAGCGGAGACCTTTACACACACTACAGAAATCATTGATCCAAAGGAACATATGTAGTCAGTCGTGTGGAAAATTAGCCTTAAAGGTGGTGTTCAAGGCTAGCTCCCAATGGTCCATCCTTTGGATAGATCATTAATTGGACATCAGTGCAGGTCTGACACCCAGGTTCCTCACTGATGAACCAATATAAGCACAGTTTTCAGAGCCGTCTGTTTCCAGCTTCGTTCACTCTGCTAATATCAGCTTATGAGTGCAGGGCCCAAATTCGAGTCCCCCTTTCCATCTAATGCCTTATCCAGACTAAGGATAGATCATTAATTGTCAGTCTTCCATTATTGGTGACAATATACTTTATGTTGATGCTACAAATAAGGGGGTCTGATACTTGTCACTCTTAAACAACCCCTTTAATAGTAACTATTTACTGAATTTTGATGTTACAAACAAGGAGGGGGGAGATAACATCATACAATATATAGCAATATTGATCCTGAAAGTAGATTTTTCCTCAACTCTTCTGTGGCTTTTGCTTTACAATGCTCTAAATTTAGCTCTACATTGTCCATTAAGTGACACATCAGCGCTTACACCTTAACCAAGTATAAAAGAGTAAAATGACATTCTGAACATTGAAGACTCATTGAAGCTTCAATATCAGCAGAGATTTTACACCCAACTGAGCGCGCAGAGCACAGAACTGCTGATGCGTCTTGTGTGCTGGAGGACAACGTCTCATTCACTGTGTATTTACGGGTGAAACCCTAACTGGGAGCAACGGGCAGTCATAATGTGACCTAGAAGAGGACAGGATTGTGCTAAATTTCTATCCATAGCTGTAAAGCTATAGTTCACATTGAGTAAGAGTAACCCATTATACCATGGACAACCCCCTTATCCACTATCTTTATCTACCATCTCACTCTCATAGGTGGAAATATTTTAATAATAGAGTGGACCTAGTATAATGTTGTGCAAAACTGCCTCCTTTCTGCAGTAACATTCTATATAACCCAAAAGTGAGCAATTCTGATAATTATTGTATTACAAAGAAACTTTCAGATCTACAGTAGTGTAGTAGTGGCCCATTAACGTACCAGGGTATCTTCCACTGGTACTCCTGAGTATTCTCCAGGCACTAACCAAACACGAGAGTTAGGGGACCAAGGAAAACACAACCAAATTTGGAGGCTACTAGGATCTCTTTGCTTAGGGGTTCATGAAGATTGAGCCCCATAATAATTGTATCTTGTTGACCCAAAGAACGGCAGTCTGACTTCTCAGGATCTCCTCACCAAATGTAGAAGAAAACCATTTGGGCCAATGAGAGAAAGTTTAGTCTTGGTTGAACCCATCACTACTAAGGGTTGTAAGGGATAGACTTAGGAACATTGGAGAGGTGATTCAGGTGGAAACACATTCCAGGTTTCAGAACCCTCTGAATGGATTCTGGCTACATAGTTCTGAGTTTGCTAACCACACGCTGGCCTTTTCTGCTGGAGCTGTGATTGACTGCTGCCTAGCACAGTTTATCCTCTTGGCTAAGCTGCTTGTGTTTTTTGTGGAAAGCTAGGTTTCATCTTGCTTCTGAGGTATGAATTTGCAGCTGTGGGTTGAGTGATGGACGACTGAGACAGGTAACTGTGAGGGTGGCATCCAGAAACACCTTAAATATCCAATCCTTAGATCACTCAGGGCTGGTTATACTTTTTTCCTGTGATTTCTACGATTACTGTCTGTGTTTTTCTGACCTGAAACCTGTACCTGATCCAGATCATTGAACCCCAGCCTGATCTGGAACCCCAACCCTGTACCTGTTTTCTGTCTTATGAACCCCCTCAACCTGATTTGGAATCCCAAATTCTTATTCGAGCCTGAATCTTGCCTGAACCCTGTTCCCCAACTCTCTTGTATCTGTCTATTTTTCTGTCGGTCTCTCTGCTCAAGTTCAAACTCAGACTAGGGATTATCGTTTTCATAGTCCCTTACCACTAGAAATGGCAGGAAATTGGTTGGAAACCAGTGGAGGAGCGGCAGCCACAATGCTCATCTGTGCATGGGCATAACTACCACTTTAAGCAGCCATAGGCCTCTGCACTGGTTCCTATTTTTCAGGGGGATGTTTCAGCACCCGACTCTATTTTACTTCTGCAAAAGTGACTGGTTGCGTTGTGTGATGGAGAAATATTTGTAGCACTGTACTTTAATTGTGTTGTGTAATGTTACACATGATCCTTTATTTATTACTGTTTTTTTTTTGTTCTAGGCATGTGCAAAATTGGATGGGCCTATTACTGCACCGGTGGAGGAGCGGCAGCCGCAATGCTCATCTGCACATGGTTGTCATGTTTCTCTGGAAAGAAGCAAAAGCAATACCCGTATTAGAGGTTACCCAGAAGAAGAAGGGCAGCATTCGTTTTTCTGAACCTGGCTTTGGAGCTTGCATAGCAGGGCAGCTGACAAGTTAAAGTGACTTTGTGATCTGACTCAGCAAGAACTTGAGATGGATAAGATGCAATGTATAAGAAAAAATTTGTCAGGTTCTAAGTATGGACAGTGTGCTATGACCATGCAATTTGAAGGCCTCCATTGTGATCTTGATGGGGTGTAGTCTACACTTGATATTTACCGATTGGGATAAGCACATATACATATTAATAGCACAAAGGCATCTGATACCGCAGTCTTTGATTAATCTGTCAAAATGGCTTACAATTGCATAAAAATAGAATAGAATGTGGTGCAATGGAGGATGTTCTCTCTCTGGTTTTCATGTTTTTTCGTTTATGTTGGCTCATTGGATTTCTGGTGGACTCAGCCCAATGGTCCTAGACATGTCACTGTCTTCAGTAATCCAAATTACCCCACAGGTTCCTTCTGGTACTGTGTATGATGTATATACATACTTTAAGGATTGGCAAGCAGTAAAAGTCTAAGAAAATAGAGAAATTTATACAAAAGTCTCATGGAAAGACTTGTAAAGTCAACAATAACTTGTCCACATTTCTCCTGACCTTTCACCAGTCGCTATAATTACCATAACTCACAGATGCCTTAATATAACTGGTGACATGAAGGGTACAGTTGTAACCCTATATGTAGCCCTTCTGTTCTTCTCTCTGTAAGTCTTCTTATACTTTCAAGCTGTGACTTGGGAGAAGAAGACTTTGACCTCTAGAATACACTAGACCACCATGAACGTTGGCTTCAACCTTCTTTGGGTTGATCTGTTCAGTACATAGACTACTGGGGAATTAGCCATTACCCCCTGACCTACGAAACCTTCTTAGATGTTGGTATTAATGCTTGATTGCAGGGATTTTAGATAATAAATTATATCCAGATGAAACCTCTTTTTGAGGTTTTGGTGTGTTTTGGTAGTAAAGGTGTTAACTCTTTGTGGGTCCCAATACTTTCTACTGTAATCCTTTTCTGAAATGTTGATCAGGTAAAAGCCATTGCTTCCCTCCTCCAGCCGCGGAATAACATGAAAACCTGAGAGACCTCTGTCTAGAACTCTCCCATTCCCTGAATCTCCTCTGTGTTACTACGTCCTCCGAACAAAACAGAGGAGCTTCATGTTCAGTATTATTTTCCCCTTTGCTGCATATATTATGTATAATATTCATTGGACCAGTAATCACCTTTATAACGTCTTCTATTTTATGTGCACAGGTGACAATAGGAACCAATATCGCATTATATTTTATTTTATATACATGTTTTATCATATTCCAACAATATTATATAACACAATTATAGTTTGGTTTTGCTCTGGAGAATTTCAGCATACACGGCTCATGTTCTTCATGTCATAGAAGTCACACGTGTGGTTTAGTTGCCGATCTCAGGCTATGTAACGTTTACTATCATTTTTTAATGACAATGACAAGGTAGTATGTTTGTATTTAAAAAAAAAATAAAACCTGTAAATATATAAGCTGCTTTTACCATTGGTTTGTAGAGGAAACAATAAAGTACGGATAGTACTTTTTATTTATGGTGTTTTATTGCAAGCAAAGTGCCGTATACACTATCAAGGGACTATAAAAATCCATGGTCCAGTGTGTGTATATGAGGAGTGACCCTATTTCTGGTTATTATGTGACTTGTAGTCTTCGTTGTCTAGCAGCTTTCATCTCCGCAGTCGTGTTTCTTAGCTGGTGAGTAGAGACCTACCTGCTATGACTCCTTCTTCATAGAGCATGTCATCTGACACATCAGTAAACCTCTGTCTTGTTTATAGCAAGATGGAATTCAGGGGAAATTTCAGTCAAAAGCAGATTAGGAGGGGAAGGATGATAAGAGGCAAAATAAGTCGATAAAATTGATATATATTCGGCCTTACTTGTACTACAGGCCGTCCCCTACTTAAAGACACTGACTTACAGACGACCCCTAGTTAAAGACTGACCCCTCTGCCCACTGTGACCTCTGGTGAAGCTCTCTGGATGCTTTACTATAGTCCCAGACTGCAATGATCAGCCTTAAAGTGTCTGTAATGAAGCTTTATTGATAATCATTGGTCCCATTACAGCAAAAAATCTTGAAACTCCAATTCTTACTGGGGCAAAAAAAAATATTTGTCTGGAACTACAATTATAATATATACAGTTTCGACTCACATACGAATTCAACAAACCTATGGAACCTATCTTGTTCGTAACCCGGGGACTGCCTGCATTGATTTATGCAAAGTGTTTTGAAAAATTAAAGGGTTGTTCCCATTTCGGGAAAATTTATTTTATTATCTGTATGATGAAAAGTTATGCAATATTCCCAATATACTTTATGTATCAATTCCTCATGATTTTCTAGATCTCTGCTTGCTGTCATTCTATAGAAAGCTTCTATGTTGACTTCCAGTGGACAAAAATCTGTGGTCACAAACGTGCACAGCTCGTTAGTATCACAGAGTAATCAGAGCTGTGTGATATAACGAGCAGTGCACCTGTGTGACCATGGTTAGATATATACAATGTGGATAAGCAAATATCGTGCGGCTCACCTCTCCAGTAATTTCCAACGATCCGCCATTCGAGGAGTGTGATAGCGTGTAGGTCTGACACGTCCTAGGGTGTGCTCGCGTTGCCTGCTAGGACTGCAGGTGTAGTAGTACGTCTTCAATCAAGGTGAACACGGCACTTCCTTAAAATATTTCTTCTTTATTGGTATCAAAGTTTAAATCATGATGGGTAGAACAAAGTTACAGCTGACGCGTTTCGAGCTATTTCAGCTCTTAGTCATAGCATGTAAATACACAATTTGTTTAAGAATATAAAGGAAAATCCACCAATCAAACGATAGGGGGTGTGTGATGATCATACGTCACAATACGTAGTAATGAAACGCATGTATCGTAGTATTTCACACAACCCTCTATAATCAATACGAACATTACAATATTCATGACAAGAAGGATATTAATAACAGATGGTAAGTCCATAAATAACAGCTAACATTTATAGTATTCGTTGTTATAATACCTGGATATATCGAGTACAGGTGTAATCAACTCGGTAATGATGTTTTGAACTTTTAGTAAACATGCAAAAGTTAACAACATTCTGTCAATATAAACAGGTGGATTTGAAGTTTCAAATAAGGGCTTCTGATAAAGATATTTGTTTGATGTGTAACCAAAATAGAAAAAAAGGTTAATATATACAAATGGTTAGATATATGTCCACTGGAAATAAACAATGAAGGTTCCTGTAGACAACAAGAAGAGATCTAGAAAGCCGCATGGAATTGATGCAGAAAGTAAATTGGAAAATTGCATGACATTTCATTATTTAAACAATACATTTTATTTGCTGAAATAGGAACACCCTTTTAATGACTTTTCAGGGAATCTGCCCCCAACTCCAACACATATAAGCTATTACTTCTCTATATAGCTCCCCACACTGATACCGAATAATCTGTTTGTCCTTTTCAATGGCCTAAAAAATTACTTTATAAAAATATGTAATTGCACCTGAGCATCTGCACGCCTCTACTTCTCCAGCCTTGTCCAGCACTGCCCCCATCTTCTTCCTCACTCCTTTATCTAACTTGTGTGGGTGCAATGCATCCATCACCCAGTGGGTGTGCAGTGAGTCAGAATGCGGGCGTTGGATAAGGTTTGCACTACTTGGTACTCTCCGAGTGCAAGAGCATGGCAATTAGGGTTCTGTCTTCTCTATGATAGCCAACCATTGCATATGCCGGTGTTGGCCGATTGTTGCTCAATGCTCATGCACTGGATGATGATGAAGGCATTATGCAGGCAGGGGATTTAAACAAGATACCAAGTAATGTCTCCAACGAAGGAAGAACTTTGTGGGCAAGACTGTAAAGGCATAACATGACATGTCTCATTTATATATTTTTTGGGATAATTGAAAGAATAAACAAGAATAAAGGTATAAAGGTGGGTGGCGGACATGCAAATGAACTATATTCTGTAGGACTGGTGGTAGGCACCCTTTAAAGAGGACCTTTCTACACCTCACACATGTGGTGATGAACATGACGAACATGCAGATTCAGAGGCACTTTCAATTTTGTTTCTACCCCCGAAGGTTGCTGAGATATTAGTCCCAGTATCTGTCCATTTTAATCCTCTCCACTGTCAGAGAGGAGGAGTTGGATAAGAGGAGGAAGTGTGTGTTATTAAAATCTACTCCAACACTGCGACCATGGGGGTTATTTATCATGATGATAGCCCCGAGCATCCTGTGCAGACGGAAAGATCAAGAAGCTCCGGCCTCTTGATGTATCTGGCAGGGGCCGGCACAGTGTTTATTTCTAGGCCAGGCCTTATCTGGCATTAAAATAAACGCAGGTGCCGAGTTTTAACAAATAAAAAGTCACCAGATGCAGCAAGTGAGCAGGCGTGGGGACAAGAACACCCCACGCCAGCCCACTCCCCACCGGCAGGGCACACCCCATTCATGCCCCTCTGCCCCACCCGTACTGAGATTATCATAACACACACCCCTTTCTCTAATCCAGCTCCTCCTCCATGACAGTGGACATTATGACAATGGTCAGATATTAGGACTGATATCTCATAGATAGATAATCCAAAGTGTCTATGTATCTATGTAGCAGCCCCTGTAGAATGATGCTAATCTCTATATAAGTGAGGTAGTGAAAGGTCCTCTTGAAGTATTTTTGAAGATTATTTTACGCATATGATTATCCATATGCTTTTCTATAATTGCGGTTAACCAATTTCTTGCTGAAACCATAGACCTCTTACTGCTTAGCTAAAGCTTCTGATATTTGCTTGGGGGAAGGTCATCTGAATGACAGCCTACAGTAACTTACCAATCATGATATCTGTTCTAGATCAAAGTGACAGCAATGGTCATTTACTATTGATTACAGGATTTTATTGATGTTCCCTATGAATAAATTACACAGTAACTGTAAAGATAGCTACATGAATATTCCCATGAAGTCATATCTACACAATTCATCTGACAGCGCAGAGAAACCTGTACCCTATTGACTTGTCCATTTTAGTAAATACTTTAATTCTCCACCAAATACAGATTTCTGTGTTACATTGTTTCTTTTGTACTCCATGTAACAATATATACACACATTGGGGCAGATTTACTTACCAGGTCCGTTCGCGATCCAGCGGTGTGTTCTCTGCGCTGGATTCGGGTCCGGCCGGGATTCATTAAGGTAGTTCCTCCGCTGTCCACCAGGTGGCGCTGCTGCGCTTTAAAGCATCTGAACGCGATGGAGTTCACCGGCTTGGGCTGAGTGAAGGTGAGCGCGTCCCAAGTGACACATTTCTTTTTTTAAATGCGGTGGTTTTTCCGAATCCGTCGGGTTTTCGCTCGGCCACGCCCCCACGATTTCCGTCGTGTGCATGCCGGTGCCGATGCGCCACAATCCGATCGCGTGCGCCAAAATTCCGGGGCAATACAGGGGAAATCGGCGCAAATCGGAAATATTCGGGTAACACATTGGGAAAACGCGAATCGGGCCCTTAGTAAATGACCCCCATTGACTACACAAAAAGTATGTCCCTTCACTTCATGTCTAGCAGTCACCCCTCATCTAGTTGGTAATTTATTTCTACATTTGCAGGAATATTAACTTGAATTGCACAATAAAGAATTCTAATATGCAAAAGTGCAAAAATGATTTACATCAAATATTGTGACATTGTAATAACTTATTCTTGCTTAAGAACTATCATAGGATGCATAAAAATCTGGCCTTAAAGGCAACCAGACAGGTAGGGTATGAAATGTCCTTTCTAGAACTCCCTCTTTTAATGTGAAATCTTACCCAAAGTCAGGCAAATATGACTCTTCTCACCTCAGTTACAAATGAGGTGAGTCTAGTTTAGTGGTTACAAGGGGGGTGTCACTTCAGATCCCCCTATATTTGGTTTTATTGCACCTAGAAACATGTTCTTGGTGTCATACTGAATATAAAATTCTTATCTTTCAGGATTATTCAGGAAATTTACATACAGGCAGTTAAAATATAGGCTCCGGATCTTTATCTGCAGCTTGCATTTCCAACTATTTTTTATCTGCCTGTATCTGCAGTTCCGTATATATTTCCGTATCGCACACAACAATAAGCCTTATGGGATGTGAAAGATGAGATACTTAAAATGACACTATCATGTTTCTAAAAAAGTAAAGAACCAAAAATAGGGGAGTCTGAAGTGACACTCCACCTGTAACCACTAAATTACACTAATCTGATGTGAAAATGTCAGATCGGCAAGACTTTAGATTTCTCATGAAAGAGGGAAACCTAGAAAGAACATTTCACACACTACCTGAATGGACTAGCAGTTTATTGAGGTAAAACCTGGCAATAGCCACTGTCGTCATAGCGTGTAGGGAGACAGAGCACCGGAGGAAAGAAGAGGACCTTCAGGGGGCGTCAGAAATGTGAGTAACCAATTAGAAAATACACAAGAACATGTGTGAAATAGCCAAAAGGAGTAATCTTTATTAACAAATGAAACAATATATACAAAAACGACACACAGGTCAGACACAAATGATTAAAAACATCTAAAAGGGGAGGGGGATACAGCCCAGCTGTACCCCTCACACAAGTATGGACAGAGGGGGGACAGTGGCACCTGATAATACCAACAAACTGTCACCCCAAGGCGACCCTGCTCAAGGCACTGTCAGGAACCCATGCAAGTGCAATGGATAATGTGAATACTACACAAAAAGCAGCTGGTAAGTAAGTGCTATGCTGGGCACTCAAATAACAAGCAACCTGTCAGGCTGGATGAAGTGTGCAACAAATCGGCACAAGATAAGAGCCTGCTAATGAATGTCCAGGAATAATCTGCACCCCTAACATGCATAAGAGATGAAACTCATCATAAATACCCAAACAGAGGGAGCGAATAGCTCCTGGCAATGAATACGCTGCTGTGAAAGTGATGATAGTTACCATCGGGTCCGGACAGTGCAGGGAGAGACAGGGTCAGAAAAAGACGCCCCACATGTATCACTGCGGATTGTGGCTTCCTCAGGGGTAAGTACACATGGCCAGGGGGCTGACCATATACTGGAGGCAAAGGCTGCTGGCTATATACTAGAGGGCATAAGCTGGCAGGCTATACTAGAAGGCATGGGCTGTCCGGCTTTATACTGGGGGCAGGGCCTGGCTATATACTAGGTGGCAGGGGCTGGCAGACTATATACTAGGAGGCATTAAATGGCAGGCTATATACCAGAGGGCAGGGGCTGGCAGGCTATATACTAGGAGCAGGCTGGCTATATACTGGGGGCAGGGGCAGGCTTTATACTAGGTGGTAGGAACTGGCAGACTATATACTAGGAGGCATTAGCTGGCAGACTATATACTGGGGGACGTGGGCTGGCCATATACTGGGGGGCATGAGCTGGCAGGCTATATACCGGGGGGTATTGGCAGGCTGGTTATATACTGGGGGGCATGGGCAGCCTGGCTGTAAGCTAAGGGACAGGGGTTGGCAGGCTATTTACTAGGGGCATTGGCTCTTAGGCTATATACTATGGGGCAGGCTGGCTATATACTGGGGGGCAAGGGCTGGCAGGCTATATATTAGTTGGCATTGGCTGGCTGGCTATACACTGGAGTGCATGGACTGGTTGACTATATACTAGGGGGCAAGGAGCTGAATAGCTATATACTAGGTGAAGGCTGTGACCAATGCATTTCCCACCATAGGATTATACATGAGTCAATAGGCTTTCCCCGTTTTTTGTGTCAAAATTAGGTACCTTGGCTTATACTTGGGTTGGCTTATACTCAAGTATAAACGGTATACCTTGGACAAGATCTGAAGGGAGTAACATGATTTTATGTTCTGCAAAAATAAAAATGAGTCTTGCTCCTCCCTGAAGATCCTGCACCATGCATTATTCAATGAATTAGTATTGATGGAGTGTTCTTTTAATTTATAGTGAATCTAAAGGGTTTTCAATTAAAACCTCAAGGGGGACTGGGCCAGAGAGAGAAAAACATACTTACCCCACTCTGGCTTCTAGTTCTTGTATCACTTCAGTACTTCCTGCTCTATTACTAATGGTTCTTACTGCACCCATCTTGTTCTGAAATAAGAAACACTGGGTGAAGATGCTTAGCCAGTCACTGGGTGAGGCGGGGCATTACTTTTACCGGTGAATAACCACTCCTAGTGTTTCCATTGGTAATGGAAGGTACCCAGGAAAGTGCTGTGCTGCACGGTTATGGAGCAGCAGTACCGTTCCTGCATGGGAGGAGTAAATCATCTTTATGTTACTGCCCATTTTTATAAAATTTTTTATTTTCTGGAAAACCTGTTTTAGGATTAGACATGTTCAATTGTAATCCTTTTGTTATTCCTTGAGATAAGTCGCCAGGTCTCCTGAGGTGCCTGGTAGAAGCCTACTTCACTCTCCACATTCATTCTCAGCTGATCTAAGTGTGTAATTGTATTAGGGGGTTAGGAGGAGTAGCTGTCACACCTAATGAAGGTGTATGGACACAGGCTTGGATTGCTTCCGCTCTCGATGAGGTTGAGGTCAGGCCATTTTGCAGGGGTCTTCTACATTATTTCATGTAGAAAATGGCTTTGCTCAGTCAGCAAGTGTATGATAGCTACTTTACTTTCCATCCGGCTGATTGGCATTGCTCAGGATGATTTGGTTGGTTTTACAGATGTAATAATTATAGAGGGTCCTGTTCCAGTGGCTGGCACCATTAATACACCTCGCTGGCCAGAATAATGCCAATTTTAATTGAGTTTTGGAAGTGTTATGACTGACAGGTGGCACGAGGCTGGAGTTTGGACGGGCTTACTGCAGCTACCTGACCTTGAGTTGTACTTGATATTCCGTGAATGATTCCTGCTTGGATCTGGTGGAAATCTATAATGAAGACGATTTCAGCTTTACGATGATCTGTGGCCTGTAATTTGATATCATTAGGTGAGGAGAACATCTTATTTATCACAGACACAAGGGTCTCATCCTACTTCAGTACGACAGAATGTAATATCACTTAGTCTTACTCAAACATCTCAGAACATCTACCAGGAAAAGCAAAGATTTTGGCATGACAGTTCTGAATCATTTGTTGTACTCGGGTTTACAAGACAGATCGCCTTGCACAGCAATTGCAGTGACAATAGAGTGCCATCCCGTGTCATTACCACGCAGCCTGGCGAGAACACCATGCCCAATTTAAAATAATGAAGATCAAATGCTGTCAGCGCCTGTCTGCAGCTGCCTGGTTACAATGTCTGGACTGTCAGCATTACAGGTATAACACTTTGCTCGGATTACATGAGGAGAACAAAGCGAAGAAAAAAATCTGTTTCACAACATGGGACAGTCTGTAGACAGCTACTACCGCACTACTAATGGTGGCAATAATTGGGTCCACAATAGACAGTAATATCACTTTCGGGTGATGACCATCACTCCGTATCAGTCACAATGTAGGAGGCCAGGGCATTGCTGTATTATAAATGTATGTTTAGAGCAGAGGCTAATTCTAGACCAGAAGTATTGAGAGAGGCAATACTTATAGGTTTGTACCGTGTACACAGACCCAGCAAAAAAAAATGGAAGAAACGGCAGCAGTCCAAGTGAATAGTCGTGTCTGACGTCCTCCCCGCACCGTATTAATTAAGATTTGGATTTACCCTCTTCGGTATCTTTTTTCTATTTGGTTGCCATACTGAAGAGTCTTTTATTTGCCCTGTGGTTTAGTGATGCTTCGATTCGCAATAAATCTTTATAAAGCATTGCAGTCACCCCTCTACTGCTACATACACCCAACAGTCCATAATAACAAAATAGGCAATAATAATTACTAAATTTAGATAAATGACATTGTTACCCCCCTTCACCACTCTGATACTGTCCTGTCCTGCTGCTCTTTGTGTCAGGTGTGACATCTTAACATACCAGAGATGCATCATCCCTGTGATCAGACATATGTTCCCTGTTTCTTTTGTTTTTTATTTTATGGAAATGTTAAGATGTGATGTTTACACAAAAAGATCATGTTTAACCCCTTTCTTTATAATTTTACTCAGGTTTATTGCTATTTTAGCTCCTATAACTCAGTCGGTGTAAAATTCCAGACTTTAAGCATACTCTTCATGATTCCTCTAGTGCTGTGAGATGCTATGTGCTGATAATGTGCTTAGATTATCAGGGTACAAGGTTTATATACACTTTCTTTTACCTTCTGAACATTGTACTATTATCTGACACATAGAAAAAGAGATGAGACAGATGATCAGATCTGAGATGCATATTACACACTGTCATCTGTGCTACATATCTGTTCTCCCTCCCCAGAGAAAGAACATATCTGCCTGTAGCTTGCAGCTTCTCTTTTCTCACAATGTGTTGTTTGCTGGCAGGAAGTGAGTGAGTGTCTGTGAGCTCCGCCCTGGACTGCAGGGGGGAGGGGCTAGAGTGCAGGGAGCAGAAAGAGAGAAGCTCAGCATCACGGCCGTCACACAGAAATAAAAGATGGCGTCCCCGACCCTAAGACAGAAGTTACAGGGTCGTGTCTAGGGTGTCAACTGAAATTGTGTACAGCAGGACTGATAGAGACAGGTTGGACTTCTATCTGTGAAATGCTGCATTTTTGTTAATAACGGTGAATTAGTGAATGTGTTATTTTGTTATCCTGAGTATATTTAAGAAATTTGTCTTTGTGGGGATACCCCTTTAAAGCATTGTACTGACAAAATCTATTGGCAGGTCCATATAGTTAAAATAAGAATCAGTGCTATTTGGGAGGGGGTCAATGTGTATAAATATATAAATCAATGGCACTGATCCCCTTTGGTAAGCCAACAAAAATGTATTGAGGTACTTATGGGATGTACTACTTTCTATTTGAATAGGATCCACATAGAACATAGAGCGATTAGAATTAAAAAATAAAATCTAAGAAAAGATAAACTTTATATGACAAATGAGCCTAAGGAAAATAGAGACTTTCTGCTGAAATATTATAAATGAACAAAGAACAGAAAGAGAATATACCAACATTTCCAACATTTTAAGCTTTTTCGAAACCAGCAGAAAGAATGAGAATTGTGTCCAAGCAAATCCCAACATGGTTCAGAACCAAGGATGAATCATTACTGCATTTCACTTACTTCTATTCACAGGTAAGAGTCTCCATGGAAACTTTACGCTGCAGTAAATATAAAATATCTTCCACTGATCATGGAAAGTTTATGAATCAAATAGGTATCAGGATGTTTTACCCTTTATGGGGCATAGTCTCAGAGGGACAGTGTGGTATTTCATTTCTTTTATTATGTATATTTTACCCAACTATATATATAGTTTGGTTAGTATTAACTTATTAAGATATTGCAAACATTTTGGGATCCTTCTCTATAGTTGGTTCTTTCTTTTGGCAGAGTCACCATGAGGTCCCAGACTTTCATGGACTGTAGGACACACAAACAGTCTACAAATAGGGTCTACAAATAGAATACTACTTAAGGGGTTGGCTAGGATGTACTATTGATGATCTATCCTCTCAATAGGCAATCAGCAGTTGATTGGTGGGAGTCTGCCACCCACCATCCACCCCCAAAAGTCAGTGGTTTGAAGCCTTGAAAAAACATAGAGATGGAACCATAAGCTGCATTTACACAAACGTGTGCCCACGTGGCTACGGCCAGGTGGTTACAAAATGGGCGCACTGGAGAGGAAGAGAGGTAAGCGCTGCTCAGCCCTCCCCTTTCTATAGGAAATGGCGCCGCACGGCTGTTATCATGGCCAATGATAGAGCACGCTCTATTGTTTTTGCGGCCACTGTATGGTAAGCACACGTTGTGCTCACCATACCAAGCCCGGGTGCCATAGATGACTGTGGGGGATGTATATCCGGCCGAAATTTGCTCTCATATATACGCCTCCCGTACATTCGTGTGAATGCAGATTTAGTGTATAGTGTATAAGGAAGTCAAGAGAAAAGGAGATGTATGAGAGCCCTTATTGGTGTGCTTGCCATGGTGGTTTTCAGCCCCATATCTGTACCAACTGTTCTTCTACAAAGCATTCTGGCTGTTTCCTGCCCATTGTGACATTTTGCCCTCTTTTGAAACAACCTCTACCTGGGCATAATCCAGACCTGTGTCCCAGCTGGAAATCATAAACCTTAATTATTATCAGCTTATCCTAATGAAGTCGACACCAGATGTAGAGTCTCGAGGATCCTGTGTGGTGGTTAATACCTGCATTCAATGTTATAGAGGTCCACGGGTCCAGTCTCCATGTAGAAAAAAAACAGGATTCCACATCGCTCTCTACAGCAATCTATTGCCGCGAACACAAGTCTATCATAAATTAACATTTCTGCGTTCTGTGTCTTATTTTAGTAATAAACGACATATGTAACATTTTTCTATAACTAATGAAATGCAGAATTACATAAAGTAACCTAAAAAAAATCCTAACAGTAATAATATGAGAAATGTCTCTGGATGAATAGTAAAGGAATACGTGATCGTCTTTAGCAGCGTTATATCCATATCAATGACATAATTCTCTCATTTTAGGGATATCTTTGTACAAGAAGAATCATATGACACAAGATGGTTCCTTAAAAGAGCGCAGGATCTGTGTGGAGTCTTAGGGGAAAGTGCTGTCTTTTCTATAGAAGACAAAAGTCTCGGAGGAGATATAAGACTGGAAGGGAAAATGTTATTTTTGTTTTCGGCAATGCCTGATGTTCCTTTAATTATCTGTCGGGGGACTTGTCATTAGTCTTCCTCATATTGTGTCTGCAGCACTGACGAGGCGTCTAGAAATCCAAATTTGTGGTGAGTTGCTCCAGTTCTGTACCCTGTGACACAGCTGGAAGGGATCAGCATTACCAGTGTGACCCATTTAAGCAAATCATTTCTGCTCCCTTACCAACGTTTCCTTTCCAGTTGTAACAATCTGTGATGAAATTATTCTTTTACATTAAATTCCTTCATTTTTAACTATTTAATTACTTCCTATTTCCAGGAAAAGCTCATCATCCCACAATTAGGATATTATTTCAATTACTTGGGATGTGTAGAGAAGAGTTTCTCAACCTTTTCAAGCCAATACATCCTAGAGACAAAAGTTTCAACGTAGTGCCCCTAAGTTAGTGATCAGTTATAAATTACTGCAAAATAACACTTCAAGGAAATCTACTATTTGATTTGATGCATTATGAAGCAAACATAGCTTGAGAATGCTGTAGCTACACTGATGCAGAATCATATCTTGTTTAATCTCAGAGCTGAGTGGTTTTTCAGGACCTTGGAAAACCTGGTATGCATGCTGCTTGCCGTTCATAAACACATTACACGAAGCTTCCTGAACTGTCCAGACAGGACTAATTAACCTGAGAAGGATCACTCATACACAGCAGCTGTGGAATAGTGCAGCGATTGATTACTTCTGCCTGTCATCATTCTCTGCAGCAGTGCATAACTAATGTAAGAGGAAAAGCACTGTAGCCAGACACAAAAGCGACAGATCCTCATTATCATAATTTTATAATAGTTTTTTCAGCAAAACCAGCACAGGGATTAAACAAGAGAAGTTTCTGCATCAGTGTGGCTGGCACATACTGGTATTAAGCGCTTGTGGATTGCTCACACATATGGAGGCAGCTGTGGATGACATACACTCACCGGCCACTTTATTAGGTACACCTGTCCAACTGCTCGTTAACACTTAATTTCTAATCAGCCAATCACATGGCGGCAACTCAGTGCATTTAGGCATGTAGACATGGTCAAGACAATCTCCTGCAGTTCAAACCGAGCATCAGTATGGGGAAGAAAGGTGATTTGAGTGCCTTTGAACGTGGAATGGTTGTTGGTGCTAGAAGGGCTGGTCTGAGTAATTCAGAAACTGCTGATCTACTGGGATTTTCACGCACAACCATCTCTAGTGTTTACAGAGAATGGTCCGAAAAAGAAAAAACATCCAGTGAGCGGCAGTTCTGTGGGCGGAAATGCCTTGTTGATGCCAGAGGTCAGAGGAGAATGGGCAGACTGGTTCGAGCTGATAGAAAGGCAACAGTGACTCAAATCGCCACCCGTTAAAACCAAGGTAGGCAGAAGAGCATCTCTGAACGCACAGTACGTCGAACTTTGAGGCAGATGGGCTACAGCAGCAGAAGACCACACCGGGTGCCACTCCTTTCAGCTAAGAACAGGAAACCGAGGCTACAATTTGCACAAGCTCATCGAAATTGGACAGTAGAAGATTGGAAAAACGTTGCCTGGTCTGATGAGTCTCGATTTCTGCTGCAACATTCGGATGGTAGGGTCATAATTTGGCATCATCTACATGAAAGCATGGATCCATCCTGCCTTGTATCAACGGTTCAGGCTGGTGGTGGTGGTGTCATGGTGTGGGGAATATTTTCTTGGCACTCTTTGGGGCCCTTGGTACCAATTGAGCATCGTTGCAACGCCACAGCCTACCTGAGTATTGTTGCTGACCATGTCCATCCCTTTATGACCACAATGTACCCAACATCTGATGGCTACTTTCAGCAGGATAATGCGCCATGTCATAAAGCTGGAATCATCTCAGACTGGTTTCTTGAACATGACAATGAGGTCACTGTACTCAAATGGCCTCCACAGTCACCAGTTCTCAATCCAATAGAGCATCTTTGGGATGTGGTGGAACAGGAGATTCGCATCATGGATGTGCAGCCGACAAATCTGCGGCAACTGTGTGATGCCATCATGTCAATATGGACTAAAATCTCTGAGGAATGCTTCCAGCACCTTATTGAATCTATGCCACGAAGAATTGAGGCAGTTCTGAAGGCAAAAGGGGGTCCAACCAGTTACTAGCATGGTGTACCTAATAAAGTGGCCGGTGAGTGTATATTATTATGTGGTGACCATTTGGCAGAACACAATGTTATGGAGGCACCAGCGGCTTGCATTGCATGAAACCAGGGGTAACTGTGGCTGGAGAATAGGTGCAGAATGGTCGTAGTCTGTTCACGGCTCCAGACATTGGTTGACCTGCTTTATTCAGGCCAAGGAAATAAGAAGTATTACTTGCCACGTTGTCTAAAGTAGGAAACAATACTAGGGGCAGGGCTTATATTGGCAATACTAAATTGGGATAGGAATAGGTGGAGCAGTGTTTGACTATTTTGTCAGCAGTGGCATTATGGTATTTTGTTAACACAGGCAATGTGCCTTTTAAAAAAAATCCTGTTCACACTTGCTGTACTGACAGCATTGGAGTATAGATTGACATACAGACAGCCCCGGGTTACGTACAAGATAGGTTCTGTAGGTTGAATTTGTATGTAAGTCAGAACTGTATATTTTATAATTGTAACCCAAGTAAAAAAATGTTTGGTCTTTGTAACAATAAGATTTAAAAAATGTTGGGTTGTCATAAGAACCAGGATTAACAATAAAGCTTCATTACAGACACCTGTGATAACTGTTACAGCTGTTTACTCTAGCCTAAGGCTAAAGTGCAAAAAATTACCAAAATCCAGAGGTCCGTTTGTAACTTGGGGTCGTTTGTAAGTCGGGTGTTCTTAAGTAGGGGACCTCCTGTATTTGGAATCAAGATGACGTTTTAAGTTTGGACCGAGCCTGCTATTGTTGGATGCATCCCCTAGGGCAATGTTGGCAAACCTTTTTGAGACCGAGTGCCCAGACTACAACAAAGACATGTTTATTTATCGCAAAGTGCCAACACAGAAATGTAATTTGTGATTTATACTCCCTTCTCTGTCACAGTTTTCATTGATACCAGCCCCTGAGGACACCAATAAAGCAGAAAATAGTCCCAGGTACAGCTGTCACTTTAAAATAGCTCTGTGCACAGCAAGTCCTGGGCTGTCTGGGACTGCAGGAAGATACCTGGAGTCATCTCTGGTGATGGCCTGAGTGCCCACAGAAAGGGCTCTGAGTGCCACCTCTGGCACCAGTGCCATAGGTTAGCCATCACTGCCCTAGGGTCATGCCCCACAGATTGAGAATCACTGGTGTAGAGGCAAATAGGAGGAGAAACCTAGAAGTTCCAACAAATTCATAAAGCAATGAATACAAAGTATTTTTTTTTATAAAAATGATGTCATAAATACTTTTCTTATTCACCTCTCTAATTTAAACAACTCCTGCAGCCATTACTGAAACCATATACCTCTGCCTGGGCTGTCCATATACAAGCCGTTCTTTGGTCCATTCATGTGCAGTACGGTTGTAGTGGTCTGGACCCCTTCCAGAAGATTTGGGAGACCCCGTTATTATTATTGGATAATGTTCAAACCCTGATCCCTGTGTTCTTTACTCAGTGTATTTCCCCTCCTTGTTCACTTTCCTTTTGGATTCCGTCTCTGAGTCCTGCTTATCTCAGAATGAAAGTTTATTAAGATCAGTATCAGGCTAGTTATAAGGAGAACTTATCCAAAAAATCATGGATGACTACAGATTTTAACTATTGTTCAAAATTTAAACACACAGTCAAAGAAAAGGCACTCTAAGGTGCCAGTAACAAAATTACCTACTTCTCTCCAGTCTGGTACTGCGATTCTCTGGTTGGCACTGCACTTCCGGGATCTCCTCCACCATACGGGAAGGGAGACTTATTGGTTACAACTCCAACCACTGGTTTCTACAGTCTCTACTAGTGTAATCTGTGGTTTTTGTGCTTTCTCTACCCACTCCTGTGTGTCCCATGAATAGAAAAGTTTAATTGATGTAGACGCTGCGACTCCAAGTCCCATGTGTGTATTCATGTCTGTAAACTGGTGGCTTAGGTTATGCATAACTATACTTCACAGCCAGCCTGGTCATAACTCATAGATCTGTGATCAGCACCCTCTGCTATTCCTAAGGTATCAGGCGCCTTGGATTTCAGACTCAGGGAGCCAACAAAATACATATTAGGCAATTGGCTAAGTATTTCATAGTAGTGTTTGGTATTGCTAGATTTGTAAATCCATTCTGGGGAAAGTATCTTCTTCTTAGGAGATCCCTGGAAGAAGATATGAAATATGTCCCCAACATCCCACCATGGGGAGTAGAACTTAGCGCAAAGAGGCCAAATTTGCTTCGGTGAATAGGGCTTTATGTGCTAATTGTGTGGCTCCCTGTGACGTCACTCAGACTCCCACCTCTTCTTTAGGCCCATACAGAAGGAAGACCATGGGGCAGATTTACTTACCCGGTCCATTCGCGATCCAGTGGTGCGTTCTCTGCGGAGGATTCGGGTCCGGACGGGATTCAAGCGACACTTTTTTTTAAATGCGGCATTTTTTTCCGAATCTGTCGGGTTTTTTTACGGCCACGCCCCAGCCCCCCCCCCTCCCCCGATTTCCAGCGCGGGCAATTCAGGGAAAATCGGCGCAAATCAGAAATATTTGGATAACCCATCGGAAAAACGCGAACCCTTAGTAAATGACCCCCTATGTGCTGCATTGTACATGTTTAATGCAGTTGTTTGTGTGATAGGGCATGTACAATCGTCGTAACTGGTAGTTTGAAACAAAAAAATGCTATTACCCGGTGCTTAACAAAGAACTCCAATGGAAAAGCCGGAATAGAGCTCCTGCAATGCAACAATGCAAAGCAAACAAAAATGCGCTGTGTCTATTGGCGTACATTGACTTCTACCTTCAAGCAGCAACGTATAGTACTTATAGCTATGCAATAACAGATTTGGGTAACAATACAATTCACTCTCTCACCAACAATGGGTTATCATGAACAAGCCAGCTTTCTTTACAGCATAACATAGCCTCCCCCCACCTTTTTATTTTATTTTTCAAAGCCATCTGTTACTTTTCACACTATAGAAACCACATACGGTACTATGCCAACGTTCTACCTTTCAGTTCTAGAGTACTATTGTTTATATGGCTGTACAGACAGACCCCGACTTAAAGACACCCAACTAACAGACGACCCCTAGTGACAGACGGACCCCTCTGTCCACTGTGACCTCTGGTGAAGCCCTCTGGAAGCTTTACTATAGTCCCAGGCTGCAATGATCTGCTCTATGGTGTCTGTAATGATGTTTTTTTATAATCCTTGTTCCCATGACACAAAAAAAATGTTGAAAATCCAATTATCACTGGGACAAAAAAAAATGTCTGGAGTTATAAAATATACCCGTTCCGACTTACATACAAATCTGACTTAAAATCCAACCTAAAGAACATATCAATTATGTAACCTGAGGACTACCTGTACATGTTATGTGACCCTTTAAGATCCTTGATTTATGTTTTTTATTAGATTTATTATTACATTTTATTACTGTTGCTATAACAGTAATTTATATGATTCCATTAGTTAAACAAACATAACTCTCAATGTAATGAGCATATGGTTGTGGACTCACTGTCCCACCTAAACAGTTACTTTGGGAGCCTCCTGAGGGCAAAGTGACTTGCCCAGCTTCCATCTATCAATAACTGTTCAGGGGTCTGTACCTGACTTTGACAGTAGTTTAATTTATTAGGCCTGGTGAGTGTAGCAGCACCAACCTGAGACATCTAAAGATGCTGGTGCCATGCACGAGGGGGTTAAGTTAAAGGAAATCTCTCATGAAAATTAAGCACATAGATCCAGGCACTGTGACTGTGGTAATCTTCTTATATTTGCTATCTCTGACCTCCTTCCTTTTAAAATCAGCTTTTAAAATTATACTGATAAGAAGTGCTATGGGGGCACTGTGTCCTAAATATTCCTCTGTTGCAATGAGATTACAGAAGGCCGACGAAGCAGACGGAACGGTGAGATGTGTTTCTGTGCAAAGTAACAGCTTTTGAAGCTACATTACGGAAGGGCTCTGGTAATGTCCCCCTGAGGCCTTCAATTTTAAAAGTTAATTTTAGAAAGAAGGAGGCCATGGATAACAAATATGTCCCTGAATCTATGAGTAAGTGTCACTGGTTTATCATGATGGATTTCGGTGGTAGATTTCCTTTGAGAATGGTCAGGGACAAGTCAAGTTATGATCAGGTGAAGGTCTTACTGGGTGGAGGTATCGGCCAATGGTCAGGTTGGAGAGCACAGATTCATGGTCAAGTCCAGGTTGTCACACTAGATCAGCAAAACAGGAACAAGAAGCCTAGTCAAAAAGCAAGCCGGGGTCAGAAACATGGATGTCAGTCAGCAGCAGATCAGAAGACACTTAGAACTAGAAGGAGGGCAACCTGTAATGCTGAAGGACTACTATGGATTGTCTACAGACACTTTGACCATGGGCACATTTCCTGGTGTGGGACACATGTGCGCCTCAGCACCCTGGGGATACCAAAGGTGCATGGAATGGCTGGCTTAGACGATAAGCACAAACTACTGACACCAAAAACAGTTGAATCCAAACAAAATCCAGTTCTTTAAGGGACACTCCAGACATAACTGAAACATTGAATTATACCTTGAGGCCAGATTCTAGAAAGCTTCTAGGATTACAATGAAAATGAGTCCTGCTCCTCTTTTCCAGCCCTGTACTGTATATTTTGCAATGAATTAGCTGTAACTGAAGTATTCCTTTAAGGGGTTAAAACAAGCCTTTTCTCCATTCCCTTCCACTCTCCAGACACAGACTTCCTTTATATTAAATGTACCCATAGATTGTGCCATCTATTAGTCACTAGGAGAAGCTGCACAGTACATCAAGGTCTTCCCTCCTGACCGATACAGAAACAGCCATAACCCGGTGCTCATTAGATGTCATGGGGGGAGTCCGTGATGGAAATGAATAGAACATATTTTCATCTTTACTGCTTCTCTACGGATGTTAAAGGCAATGAATGGATCTAATCTGTAGGAGATCATTATGCCCTGTTCTTACATAGTAATTCATAACTGCACATATAATAACACTGATACCTCCTAACAGCAATTTCTACATAATAGTAATAATGGTCCATTAGTAAAAAAAATACAACCATGGACTTATACAATATATTTCTGTCCTGCTGATCTCAGCAATGACCTTCCCGAGCCCTGAACTGGTTAAACATGTAAAAATCAATCAGATTTTTCATTCAGTTCTCATAATGTCATGTAATCACTTTATTCCCAAAGGAGGAAACCCCCCGGTCCTACTAAATTAATTGTTTGTAAAATTCCATCTCAAACTACAATTAATTAGAAAACCCTCTGTAATAAAATATCTAAAGGGTCATAAGAAATGGAAAATAAAGTGAACACGGAAAGCAATTTATATATAATTGCTGGTTATTTGCTTTCAGATTCCTTTCATGTTCTAGTGTTACTGCGGGAGGCAGGAGACGGAGATAATGAGCTGGAAGAATATTTCGGAGGCTTCACTTTAATTTGTCCCTGAATTTAAATATGTTTAATTTTTGGAGATATTGGTCGGCTTTTCTCATCACTGTTACAATGAGGGTGAAATGGCTGGAGTATAGTGGAAATCATTTATTACATTCATAAAACTAATCTAAGATTCCCCACATGTACCAAAGTATGCGGAATGGCCAAGAACCACAAGGCAAAACTACACAGATTTCCTACAGATTTTTTAAGTCTTGGTATCAAAGCTCTTACAGCCTGAGCATGGGCAACCACAACAGTGTAGAAATACTGTATAACTGTGGTAAAGCCACCTGATCATTTTAATTTTTCAACTGCAGTCTATGGGGGAGATTTATCACCGCTTCTATGCTGCCTTTCTGGCTTAGAAGTGGTGAAATATATACTCGAGTATAAGCCTAGTTTTTCAGCACAAAAAAAATGTGCTAAAAACCCAAACTCGGCTTATACTCAAGTAAAAAAAAAATAAAATTTCAAAACTAACCTTTCCGGCTTCCCCCATTGCTGGCTATATACTGGGGCAGTAGGCTGGCTATATACTAGGGCAGGGGGCTGGCTATATACTGGGGCAGTAGGCTGGCTATATACTGGGGCAGTAGGCTGGCTATATACTAGGGCAGGGGGCTGGCTATATACTGGGGCAGGAGGGCTGGCTATATACTGGGGGATATGGGCTGGCAGGCTTTATACGCGGGGGCAGGGTCCGACAGGCTATATACTCGGGAGACTGTGACCAATGCATTTCCCACCCTCGGCTTATACTAGAGTCAATAGGTTTTCCTAGGTTTTTGTGGTAAAATTAGAGGCCTCGGCTTATACTTGGGTCGGCTTATACTCAAGTCTATACGGTAATCACAAATTATAGTGAATACTCATCAATGCCGTGGGGCTGACCACCCTTTTTTTTCATATGAAACTTCACTTTTATTATTATTAAAGTTTAAATAAAAGGTGCTCATGTCATGAATTGTGATTGTTTTTAAAGTTATCAGTAGCGGATGAGTATTGATTAGTCACTTCAATGAAATGATAGAGTGATTGTCTATTCCTTTGTATCTCCAGTTTCTTCTAGAGAGACACTGTCCTCTCCTGGACACCTCCCCTTAGTTTATTAGGGGGGGTATAGGTTATTTGCATGAAGCTGGAGGTTCTCCCCTCTTTGTGTGTTCTTGTGAATACGCCACCTCCACACCATGTGGGCACAGGGCATTCCTTTTTGTTCAGACCTGGCATTGTTTTGCTCCCTGGACGCGCCACTCGCAGGATACATCAAGAGGCCTTAGCCACTTGATGTATCCGGAACGACAAAGTGGAGTGTGACGGCTATCATATGCTGCTGCAGGAGTGTCGGCTTAAGATAACTCTCCCTTTATATATGTTTTTTGTAGTCCTCTTTGTGCTGCTGGATAGAGACCTAGCTGCTGTGACTCACTGCTCCTCCTCTTCCGCTTTGCTTCGGGCTTCTTTTTAATCTGAAACCTCAGTGGCCCCTGTCCATTTGTTAACAATATGGAAGTCAGCAGAGATCTCAGAGTAAGTCCTCTGTGTGTTCATGCAGGCCACAAATGTAGGTCATGTGTTGTTGCTTGCAGCCCAGATCACATAGGCTGGGTGAATACTGCTCACCTCATCCATGTCAACTGAAAGAGACTGGCTAGTCCCAATGTGCACATTTACATTGTGGTGCTGCATATTATATAGCACATTCTATTCTGGATGCACTGCATATTATAGAGCAGGTCCTATTATGGTCATGCTGCATGTTATAAAGCAGGTCATATTATGGTCATGCTGCATGTTATAGAGCAGGTCATATTATCATCATGCTGCATGTTATAGAGCAGGTGCTATTCTGGAAATGCTGCATATTATAGAGCAGGTCCTATTCTGGACATTCTGCATGTTATAGAGCAGGTCCTATAATGGTCATGCTGAACCTGAAGGAATTGGACATGTGAGCTTGTGAGCTAAATGAAACCTACCATGAATAATCAGAAGTAGATCTTATTGTAGTTTCCTCCTGCTGCCTCTGCCCTATTCTGTAATTTAATAATCCTGGAACCTAATCCAACTTGTTAAAAACTTTATTTTAGTAATATATAAATTAACTGTAGAGGCTACTGGGGCTTGTACTAGCCTGGCCGGGAACTGGGAACTAAGGCTACCCCACACCCCAGTAATTTACATATTACTAAAATAAAGTTTTTACAGTTTAGGACTACTAGATCTAGTTCTGATAGTAGATTCCCAGGGTGTAAAAAAGGAAAACTTTGCTTCAGCGCTACTTTTAATAAGGCAACTCTTTATTAATCAATGCCCTACTTTCAGGAAGCCTAGTGACATGACGTGGGATAGTAGCCAGATCAGTTGTTCTCTTCCAAAAAAATTTGACACCCAACTGTTGACAGTGTTGTTTTGGATTCATTTTTCCTCATCAGTATAGTGTAGGGATCCATTTTTTCTGGGGCACATTTACTTACCCGGTCCCTGCGCGATCCCTGATCCGGACTGTCTGACGAGGATGAACTCTGCCGCGAGTCATGAAGATTGTGCGATTTCCTGCATGTGTCGCTTTCCCCGATTAGGTTCGCCGGAGTTCACCTTCTTCCTCCCGGTGCATGTAAGTGCATGACTTGTGACAAAAATTGAAATGTTAAATCCCACGTGTGGTCTGAATCCGTCGCCCCCTCCCCCGATTAATGTCATGTGAAAGCCGGCGCAATTTCGACACAATCCCCGGCGCGACCCCCGAAAAGTTGGGAAACCCGACGAAAATGCGTCCGCGGGACCCTTAGTAAATAAGCCCCAATATGTAGATAAAAACCAGCATAACTTTCAGCCACTCCTAACTCTCACCGTGACCGTTATGTGAGACCTCACTATTACTACAGTACTACAGATATTTTAGGAGTAGCCCTATCCCTCCGCTTCTCGTAGCCGGTACTGTGAAGTGAGAACAGATTGGAGATGTGATTAATTTGCAGATTATAGAGCAGCAGATGGGTAATTGCTGGGAACAGCTGATGTTTGCATCACTTAATTAAATAATAGTTGTGAAAACGTTCAGGAAAATATGTATGTTGTATACAGTGACATGAACAGTATAGCTCCGAACTCACAATGTACAGCCAGGTCCTGATAGACATAGTGCCACGATGGTTGTGTGACCTCTGTATACTCACTCCTATACCACTGACTACAAGGGCCAAAGCCGCACTCATATTCTTCAGTCATCAAGATAAAATATAGAAATAAATGGTGATGGAAATACAAAATCAGCTAAAAAACAAAACACTTCCCAATGTGATAATGTGTATTGATAAGGATTTCCAAAAGTCTCCACTAGGAACTACATCCAGCAGACAATGGGGGAGATAAACTAAAACTGTCCACATGTTAGAAAGGGTAGAATAGACCCATGGCACCTATGGGCTTTTTACCTATTCCCCTCTTTACTGTTTAAAAAAAAAAATAATAATAATAATAATTAGAGATGAGCGAACATGCTCGTCCGAGCTTGATGCTCGGTCGAGCATTAGGGTACTCGAAACTGCTCGTTGCTCGGACGAATACTTCGCCCGCTCGAGAAAATGGCAGCTCCCGCCGTTTTGCTTTTTGGCGGCCAGAAACAGAGCCAATCACAAGCCAGGAGACTCTGCACTCCACCCAGCATGACGTGGTACCCTTACACGTCGATAGCAGTGGTTGGCTGGCCAGATCAGGTGACCCTGGGATAGACTAGCCGCTGCCCGCGCTGCTCGGATCATTCTGTGTCTGGATGCCGCTAGGGAGAGAGCTGCTGCTGGTCAGGGAAAGCGTTAGGGTGTTCTATTAGCTTACTGTTAGGCAGGAGTGATTCTCAAAGAACCCAACAGCCCTTCTTAGGGCTACAATAACGTTCTACTTTTTTTATTTTAATTTGCATCTAGTACCATTTTGTGAGGAATTAGCAGGGGGACTTGCTACCGTTGTGTTTAGCTCTTAGTGGCACACATATCCATAGCAAAGACCGAAGTGGGAAAATTTAGTAGGGGTTGGATTTCAATTAGGCACTAACTCAGTGTCATCTCATCTGGCATAGTAGTGTGCTTTGATACTTGGCTAGAAAATAGCCATAGGAGAATACAAAGAGCTTACTTACGCATACAGTAGCGTTCTATATATTTGATTTCTGGTTGATCTGCTGGTGGCTGTACTTTCTGCAGTGCATGTACTAGCCAATTCTGAGCAATTTGTAGTGAGACTTGCGACCGCTGTGTTCTGCGCTTAGTGACGCACATATCCATAGCAAAGACCGAAGTGGGAAAATTTAGTAGGGGTTGGATTTCAATTAGGCACTAACTCAGTGTCATCTCATCTGGCATAGTAGTGTGCTTTGATACTTGGCTAGAAAATAGCCATAGGAGAATACAAAGAGCTTACTTACGCATACAGTAGCGTTCTATATATTTGATTTCTGGTTGATCTGCTGGTGGCTGTACTTTCTGCAGTGCATGTACTAGCCAATTCTGAGCAATTTGTAGTGAGACTTGCGACCGCTGTGTTCTGCGCTTAGTGACGCACATATCCATAGCAAAGACCGAAGTGGGAAAATTTAGTAGGGGTTGGATTTCAATTAGGCACTAACTCAGTGTCATCTCATCTGGCATAGTAGTGTGCTTTGATACTTGGCTAGAAAATAGCCATAGGAGAATACAAAGAGCTTACTTACGCATACAGTAGCGTTCTATATATTTGATTTCTGGTTGATCTGCTGGTGGCTGTACTTTCTGCAGTGCATGTACTAGCCAATTCTGAGCAATTTGTAGTGAGACTTGCGACCGCTGTGTTCTGCGCTTAGTGACGCACATATCCATAGCAAAGACCGAAGTGGGAAAATTTAGTAGGGGTTGGATTTCAATTAGGCACTAACTCAGTGTCATCTCATCTGGCATAGTAGTGTGCTTTGATACTTGGCTAGAAAATAGCCATAGGAGAATACAAAGAGCTTACTTACGCATACAGTAGCGTTCTATATATTTGATTTCTGGTTGATCTGCTGGTGGCTGTACTTTCTGCAGTGCATGTACTAGCCAATTCTGAGCAATTTGTAGTGAGACTTGCGACCGCTGTGTTCTGCGCTTAGTGACGCACATATCCATAGCAAAGACCGAAGTGGGAAAATTTAGTAGGGGTTGGATTTCAATTAGGCACTAACTCAGTGTCATCTCATCTGGCATAGTAGTGTGCTTTGATACTTGGCTAGAAAATAGCCATAGGAGAATACAAAGAGCTTACTTACGCATACAGTAGCGTTCTATATATTTGATTTCTGGTTGATCTGCTGGTGGCTGTACTTTCTGCAGTGCATGTACTAGCCAATTCTGAGCAATTTGTAGTGAGACTTGCGACCGCTGTGTTCTGCGCTTAGTGACGCACATATCCATAGCAAAGACCGAAGTGGGAAAATTTAGTAGGGGTTGGATTTCAATTAGGCACTAACTCAGTGTCATCTCATCTGGCATAGTAGTGTGCTTTGATACTTGGCTAGAAAATAGCCATAGGAGAATACAAAGAGCTTACTTACGCATACAGTAGCGTTCTATATATTTGATTTCTGGTTGATCTGCTGGTGGCTGTACTTTCTGCAGTGCATGTACTAGCCAATTCTGAGCAATTTGTAGTGAGACTTGCGACCGCTGTGTTCTGCGCTTAGTGACGCACATATCCATAGCAAAGACCGAAGTGGGAAAATTTAGTAGGGGTTGGATTTCAATTAGGCACTAACTCAGTGTCATCTCATCTGGCATAGTAGTGTGCTTTGATACTTGGCTAGAAAATAGCCATAGGAAAATACAAAGAGCTTACTTACGCATACAGTAGCGTTCTATATATTTGATTTCTGGTTGATCTGCTGGTGGCTGTACTTTCTGCAGTGCATGTACTAGCCAATTCTGAGCAATTTGTAGTGAGACTTGCGACCGCTGTGTTCTGCGCTTAGTGACGCACATATCCATAGCAAAGACCGAAGTGGGAAAATTTAGTAGGGGTTGGATTTCAATTAGGCACTAACTCAGTGTCATCTCATCTGGCATAGTAGTGTGCTTTGATACTTGGCTAGAAAATAGCCATAGCAATAGGATAGCATTGTTTGGTTTTAAAAACTCAAAAAAAAAAAAAAAACACAAAAAAAAAAAAAAAACACAAAAAAAAACAAAAAAAAGTAAAAAAAAAAAGAAAGTTATAACTCTCATTTTAAAAATGTTTAACCCGAGGGCTAGGGGTAGAGGACGAGGGCGGGGACGTGGGCGTCCAACTACTGCAGGGGTCAGAGGCCGTGGTCCTGGGCGGGGTGAGACACCACCTGCTGATGAGGGAGCAGGGGAACGCCGCAGAGCTACACTCCCTAGGTTCATGTCTGAAGTTACTGGGACTCGTGGTAGAGCACTGTTGAGGCCAGAACAGTGCGAACAGGTGATGTCGTGGATTGCTGACAATGCTTCGAGCAATTTGTCCACCACCAGTCAGTCTTCCACGCAGTCCACCCATGTCACCGAAATCGCCACTCCTCCAGCTCCTGCACCTCAGCCTCCTCCCCCCCAGTCTGCCCCCTCCCAGGAAAATTTGGCATTTGAACCGGCATACTCTGAGGAACTGTTTTCTGGACCCTTCCCACAGTCACAAACCACTTGTCCGGTTGCTGCTGAGCAATTTTCCGATGCCCAGGTTTTCCAACAGTCACAGTCTGTGGGTGATGATGACCTTCTTGACGTAGTGGAAGTGTGTAAAGAGGTGTCCGACGATGAGGAGACACGGTTGTCAGACAGTGGGGAAGTTGTTGTCAAGGCAGGAAGTCCGAGGGGGGAGCAGACTGAGGGATCGGAGGATGATGAGGTGACAGACCCAAGCTGGGTTGAGAGGCCGGGTGAACACAGTGCTTCTGAGACGGAGGAGAGTCCTCGACCAGAACAGGTTGGAAGAGGCAGTGGTGGGGCCAGACGGAGAGGCAGGGCCAGAGCTGGTGCATCAGCGCCAAATGTGTCAACTAGTGAAGCTCCCGTGGCGAGGGCTCCTGCGGCGAGGGCTAGATCTTCAGAAGTCTGGAGGTTCTTTAAGGAAACACCGGATGACCGACGGACTGTGGTGTGCAACATTTGCCAAACCAGGCTCAGCAGGGGTTCCACCACTACTAGCTTAACTACCACCAGTATGCGCAGGCATATGAATGCTAAACACCCCACTCAGTGGCAACAAGCCCGTTCACCTCCGGCCGTGCACACCACTGCTCCTTCCCCTGTGTCAGCTGCTAGTCAGCCCCCTGCCCAGGACCCTGCCACAAAAACCCCATCGTCGCTTCCACGATCCTCCACAGCATCCACCAGCGTTCAGCTCTCCATACCCCAGATGCTGGAGCGGAAACGCAAATATAGTGCAACCCACCCGCAGGCCCAAGCCCTTAATGTGCACATCTCCAGATTGCTTAGCCTGGAGATGCTGCCCTATAGGCTAGTAGAGACCGAGGCCTTTCGCAACCTCATGGCGGCGGCCGCCCCTCGGTATTCGGTCCCCAGCCGCCACTACTTTTCCCGATGTGCCGTCCCAGCCCTGCACCAGCACGTGTCAGACAACATCATCCGTGCCCTGACCAACGCCGTTTCTGACAAGGTCCACCTGACCACGGACACGTGGACGAGTGCTGCCGGGCAGGGCCACTATATATCGCTGACGGCACATTGGGTTAACTTGGTGGAGGCTGGGACCGAGTCTGACACTGGGGCTGCTCATATACTGCCGACGCCGAGGATTGCGGGGCCTACCTCGGTCCAGGTGTTTCAGGCCTACTATGCCTCCTCCTCCTCCCACCCCTCCTCCACCTCCTCCTCCGAACTACCATCCGTGGGCACGGCGCCATCAGTCGGTAGCTCTAGGCACAGCAGCAGTGCCGTCGCTAAGCGACAGCAGGCGGTGCTCAAACTGCTGAGCCTAGGCGACAAAAGGCACACCGCCCAAGAGCTATTACAGGGCATCACGGCGCAGACTGATCTGTGGCTGGCACCGCTGAACCTCAAGCCGGGAATGGTTGTGTGTGACAACGGCCGTAACCTGGTGGCGGCTCTGCAACTCGGCAGACTGACACATGTGCCATGCCTGGCCCATGTGTTAAATCTGATAGTTCAGCGTTTCCTCAAGACATACCCCAATCTGTCTGATTTGCTCACGAAGGTGCGCCGCATCTGTGCGCATTTCAGGAAGTCCAGCCCAGATGCTGCCACTCTCAGGGCAGCGCAGCGCCGCCTCCAACTGCCCGCTCACCGACTGTTGTGCGACGTGCCCACGAGGTGGAATTCAACACTGACCATGTTATCCAGAGTTTACCAGCAGCGCAGAGCGATTGTAGACTGCCAGATGTCAACTTCCACCAGAACTGGTAGTCAGGTCAGTCAGCTTACTCAAGTCTACAATGAGGAGTGGACGTGGATGTCTGATATCTGTCAGGTGCTGAGTAACTTTGAGGAGTCAACACAGATGGTCAGTGGCGATGCCGCCATCATCAGCCTCACCATCCCGCTGCTTGGCCTGTTGAAAAACTCTCTGGTCAGCATGAAGTCGGAAGCTTTGCGCTCGTCACAAGAGACAGGGGAAGAATATTCCCTTGTTGATAGCCAAAGCACCCTCAGGTCTGTTTCTCAGCGCATATCGGAGGAGGTGGAGGTGGAGGAGGATGAGGAGGAAGAGGAGGAGAATGTTGGTGAGACACAAGAGGGGACCATTGTTGAGTCCTTTACTGTTCAGCGTGTATGGGCAGAAGAAGAGGAGTTGGAGGAGTTGGAGGAGGAGGAAATGGACAGTCAGGCCAGTGAGGGGAGTGAATTCTTACGCGTTGGTACTCTGGCGCATATGGCAGATTTCATGCTAGGCTGCCTATCCCGTGACCCTCGCGTTCAAAGAATTTATTCCAGCACCGATTACTGGGTGTTCACTCTCCTGGACCCACGGTACAAGCAAAATCTTTCCACTCTCATCCCTGCAGAGGAAAGGAGTGTGAGAATGCATGAATACCAGCAGGCCCTGGTGCACAAGCTGAAACAGTATTTCCCTTCTGACAGCGCTAGCGGCAGAGTGCGTAGTTCTGCGGGACAAGTAGCGAGGGAGAGTAGGCGAGCAGGCAGCTTGTCCAGCACTGGCAAGGGTACGCTTTACAAGGCTTTTGCCAGCTTTATGTCACCCCAGCAAGACACTGTCACCTGTCCCCAGTCTCGGCAGAGTAGGGCTGATCTTTACAGAAAGATGGTGAGGGAGTACGTAGCTGACCATACCATCGTCCTAAATGATCACACAGCTCCCTACAACTACTGGGTTTCAAAGCTGGACATGTGGCACGAACTGGCGCTGTACGCCTTGGAGGTTCTTGCCTGCCCTGCCGCTAGCGTCTTGTCCGAGCGGGTTTTCAGTGCAGCTGGTGGCATCATCACCGATAAGCGTACACGCCTGTCGACTGACAGCGCTGACAGGCTGACGCTTATTAAAATGAATAAAGGCTGGATTTCTCAGAATTTCCAATCTCCACCAGGTGAAGGAAGCTCAACCTGAATAATTGATCCACTCCTCCTCCTCCTCATTTTCCTCCTTCTCCTCCTCTTTGTACAGTAAAGCAGAGGAAAATGGCTATTTTTTGACAGGGCCCACTGGCTCTTGCTATAGTACTTCATGCATTTAATTTTTCTGGAGGGCCACCTACCCGGTCCTCTGTTTGAAACAATTTTTGTGAGTGCCACATACAGGCACTCAATCTATTCCATTTTACTGCAGGGCCACCTACCTGCTCCTCTGGTTTGAAACATTTTTGGGACTGCCACATACAGGCACTCAATCTATTCCATTTTACTGGAGGGCCACCTACCTGCTCCTCTGGTTTGAAAAATTTTTGGGACTGCCACATACAGGCACTCAATCTATTCCATTTTACTGCAGGGCCACCTACCTGCTCCTCTGGTTTGAAACATTTTTGGGACTGCCACATACAGGCACTCAATCTATTCCATTTTACTGCAGGGCCACCTACCTGCTCCTCTGGTTTGAAACATTTTTGGGACTGCCACATACAGGCACTCAATCTATTCCATTTTACTGGAGGGCCACCTACCTGCTCCTCTGGTTTGAAAAATTTTTGGGACTGCCACATACAGGCACTCAATCTATTCCATTTTACTGCAGGGCCACCTACCTGCTCCTCTGGTTTGAAACATTTTTGGGACTGCCACATACAGGCACTCAATCTATTCCATTTTACTGGAGGGCCACCTACCTGCTCCTCTGGTTTGAAAAATGTTTGGGACTGCCACATACAGGCACTATCCAAATTAAATTGTCTCCATAGCAGCCTCCACACGTTGTCTCCATTGCTACCTCCAAAAGTCGTCCATATAGCTGCCTCCATACATCGTCCCTTTATCAAACGAGGTGTGTCAGGCAGAAATTTGGGTTGTTTTCATGGATTCCACATCAAAGTTGTTAACTTTGTCGCCACCCTGCTGTGTTATCCACAAAATATACTGGCAAACTTTTACCATTTAGGGATATTATTTCAGCGCTTCTTGCGCATCTGTTTACATTCCCCTCACCCGGCATATCCTAAACTTATAAGAACGCTACTACACTTGATCTTATACAAAAGGTTCTTAGAAGTGCTGTTTGGGGAGTAGCCTAGAGACAGGGGCTTGAATTGGCGAAAGCTCGCCTGGCAGCGGAGCGCCAGCTCCATGCGCATCATGCGCTTCTTGCGCATCTGTTTACATTCCCCTCACCCGGCATATCCTAAACTTATAAGAACGCTACTACACTTGATCTTATACAAAAGGTTCTTAGAAGTGCTGTTTGGGGAGTAGCCTAGAGACAGGGGCTTGAATTGGCGAAAGCTCGCCTGGCAGCGGAGCGCCAGCTCCATGCGCATCATGCGCTTCTTGCGCATCTGTTTACATTCCCCTCACCCGGCATATCCTAAACTTATAAGAACGCTACTACACTTGATCTTATACAAAAGGTTCTTAGAAGTGCTGTTTGGGGAGTAGCCTAGAGACAGGGGCTTGAATTGGCGAAAGCTCGCCTGGCAGCGGAGCGCCAGCTCCATGCGCATCATGCGCTTCTTGCGCATCTGTTTACATTCCCCTCACCCGCCATATCCCAAACTTATAAGAACGCTACTACACTTAACTTGGTGCAGGCTGGGACCGAGTCTGACCCTGGGGCTGGTCATATACTGCCGACGCAGAGAATTGCGGGGCCTACCTCGGTCCAGGTCTCAAAGGCCTACTATACCTCCTCCCACCCCTCCTCCACCTCCTCCTCCTCCGAATTACCATCCGTGGGCATGGCGCCATCAGTCGGTAGCTCTAGGCACAGCAGCAGTGCCGTCGCTAAGCGACAGCAGGCGGTGCTGAAACTGCTGAGCCTAGGCGATAAAAGGCACACCGCCCAAGAGCTATTACAGGGCATTCCACATCAAAGTTGTTAACTTTGTCGCCACCCTGCTGTGTAATCCACAAAATATACTTGCAAACTTTTACCATTTAGGGATATTATTTCAGCGCTTCTTGCGCATCTGTTTACATTCCCCTCACCCGCCATATCCTAAACTTATAAGAACGCTACTACACTTGATCTTATACAAAAGGTTCTTAGAAGTGCTGTTTGGGGAGTAGCCTAGAGACAGGGGCTTGGATTGGCAAAAGCTCGCCTGGCTGCAGAGCGCCAGCTCCATCCCAAGATCCAACTAACATAGTTGCAGCACCTTTAATCTACTACTAGTTCACTGCCTCCATAATAATAATAATAATAATCTTTATTTATATAGCGTCATCATATTCTGTAGCGCTTTACAAATCATAGGAAACAAATACAAATGTAATGTAACAGAGCACAACATTTGTATGGAACAACAGGAGTGAGGTCCCTGCTCGCCAGAGCTTACGGTTTATGAAGATGATGGGGTAACACGAGGTAAAAGAATATTTAATGGTCAAGCCATTCTTCTTAGGGAATAGAAAAAAATATAATAAATGGAATTGCTGTCGCTTGAACCACTCAGCCGTCATCTTATATACCAGGTCCAGGGTGAATGGGACTGCAGAGAAGTCTGGTGCCTGTTGGTTGCTGGATAACAGATGGGAGGACGACACAGGACGGGTTAGTAGAAGAGTTAAAACTTCATGCAGTTAATGAGTGTTATAGGCTTGCCTAAAGAAATGGGTTTTAAGAGCACGTTTGAAACTTTGGAGGTTAGGTATTAGTCTGATAGTCCAGGGCAGAGCATTCCATAGAATTGGTGCAGCTCTAGAGAAGTCTTGGAGACGCGAGTGGGAGGTCCGCACTAGGGTAGAGGTTAATCTAAGATCACTGGCGGATCTAAGAGCACGGGTTGGGCGATAGACTGAGATAAGAGAGGAGAGGTAGGGGGGTGCAGCATTATACAGAGCTTTATGGATGAGGGTTATTATTATTTTAAACTGTATTCGAAAGGAGACTGGCAGCCAGTGCAGCGACTGGCATGAACTGTAAGCATACATGGTCCCCTTATCAAACGAGCTGTGTCAGGCAGAATTTTGGGTTGTTTTCATGGCTTCCATGTTAACTTTGTCGCCACCCTGCTGTGTAATCCACAAAATATACTGGCAAACTTTTATCATGTACCGATATTATTTGAGCGCTTCTTGCTCACCTCCTTTGGTTCCTCTCTGCCACCCATTGGTTTGAAGCCTGAGTCCAATTAGGGTATGTCGCCATGCCACTCTCTAGCCTGCTGCCGCTGCCTCTGCCTCTGCATGCCGTCCCCTATAGTGTCAGGGTCAATTATTGGATGTTTTACATGCTATCTAGCTTCATTCTGTCACTCTGTCATGGCCATGCTGTTGCCCATAATTTCGGCATAATGGTGCGATTAAGCAGCCTCAGAGGCATCCATGCATGCTGCCCCTGCTGTTTCCTGTCCATTTCCGTGGTGTTTCCATCCTTTTCTGAGGTTCCCAGGTGTTTGGCCAAGCTTCCCTGTGCAGAGCCTTGGTCCCCTTGAAAAATGCTCGAGTCTCCCATTGACTTCAATGGGGTTCGTTATTCGAGACGAGCACTCGAGCATCGGGAAAAGTTCGTCTCGAATAACGAGTACCCGAGCATTTTAGTGTTCGCTCATCTCTAATAATAATCTTTATATAGCACCATAAAATTCTGCAGCGCTTTACAAATCACTTTAAACTTTGGTAACGAATACTTTGCTTTTATTTGGCACCTTGTGTGTGTTTAACAATAAGAAGTTCATTTTTGAATATTCAAGTTTGTACCCCTGTTATACAGAAGCAGTGTTGATTCAAGGTTGATTCCAGTGACTACAGGGAGATAGGAAAACCATTACAGATGTGTGCTCCTTAACCCCTTACTACTACTACGGCGCACGTCGGGTCCCGTGAGCCCTCTCCATAGCTGGTAAGTCTTTGCTGCATATTGCATGGGCGTCGCCATCCTACTGAGGATCGTAGTTTCTGAAAACTGTAATATGGCAGTTTATGATAGCATCGATCAGACAACCTAGGGTTAAAGTACCTTAGGGAGTCTGCAAAATAGTAAAAATAAAAAAAAGTTAAAAAAAAAATTATAATAAAAAAACCTAAAAACTCAAATCACCCCCTTTCCCTAGAATTGATATAAATATAAATGAACAGTAAAAATCATAAACACATTAGGTATCGCCGTGTCCGAAAATGCCCGATCTATTAAAGTATAATAACGGTTTTCAATGCATTTAACGCGGTAATGGAAAATAGCGCCCAAACTCAAAAATGGCACTTTTTTGGCATAATAAAAAAATATAAAAGATTCTATAAAAAGTGATCGAAAGATTGTACAGTCCTAAAAATGGCAGCATTGGAAACATCATCAAAAGTTTCAAAAAAATAACACTACCCACAGCTCCGTTCAACAAAGTATGAAAAATTTATTAGCGCCAGAATATGGCAAAATCAAAAAAATAATTTTTGTACAGGAGGTTTTAATTTTTGTAAATGTATGAAAACATCATAAAACCTATACAAATTTGGTATTCCCATGATCACACCCACCCAAAGAATAAAGTAGACATGTCATGTGGGGCACACAGTGAAAGCCGTAAAATCCAAGCCCACAAGAAAACGGCGCAAATGCGTTTTTTCACCATTTTCACTAAATTTGGTTTCCAGCTTCCCAGTACACGACATGGAAAATTAAATGCCATCACTATGAAGTGCAATTTGTTACACACAGAGCTCTGTACATGGAAAAATAAACATTATCTTACGGCAGCTACCAAAATCTCACCCTGTTTCCAGTGTACCCACCATAGCTACCACTCAGCAATATTGGGGGAAGAGAACTTGAGCTACAAATATTACAACATTTGTAGAAGAACATTTTTCTAGAAGCAACAAATCGACACACCAAGCTCAAAAGGTTTACCGTCATTGGAAGAGACCTTCTTATACAAAACCAAAGAGGACATACAGTGGGTTCAAAAAGAATTCAGACTCTTTACATTTTTCACTCTTTGCTTAAATGGAGCTAAATGGTAAGATCAAAAAAGTTCTTTTTTTTTGCTCATTGATGTCCACTCTGCACCCTATCTTGACAGAAGAAAAAGAAATGTAGATGTTTTTACTAATTTATTAAACAAGAAAAACTGAAATATCACACGGTCATAAGCATTCCGATCCTTTTCTGTGACTTATATTTAACTCACATGCAGTCCATTACCTTCTGATCCTCCTTGGGAAGGTTCTCCTCCTTCATTGGAGTCCAGTTGTGTTCAATAAAACTGATTGGACTTGATTAGGAAAGGCACACACCTCACAGCTCACAGCGCATGTCAGACTACATGAGAATCATGAGGTCTAAGGGACTGCCCAAGGAGCACTGAGACAGAATTGTGGCATGGGCACAGATCTGGCTAAGAACCCAAAGGAATTTCTGCAACACTCAATATTCCTAAGAGCACAGTGGCCTTCATAATCCCTAAATGGAAGAAGTTTTGGATGACCACAACTCTTCCTTGACCTGGCCATCCAGCCAAACTAAGCAATAGTAGAAGAAGAGCTTTGATGAGACGGGTAAAGAAAAACCCTAAGATCACTGTGGCTGAGCTCCAGCGATACAGAAGGGAGATGGGAGAAAGTTCCACATAGTCAACCATCACTGCAGCCTCCACCAGTGGGGGCATTAGGGCAGAGTCTGCCAACAGAAGCCTCTCCTCAGTACAAGACATATGAAAGCTGCGTACACTTTACAAAAAAAACACCTTTTACGACTCCCAGACTATGAGAAATAAGATTCTCTGGTCTGTTGAGATGAAGATTGAACATTTTGGTGTTAATTCTAATCGGTATTTGTGGAGAAAAACAGGTACTGGCCATCACCTGCCAAATACAATCCCAACAATCCCTGACCTAAACCCAATTGACCAACTCTGGAGAAACTTGAAAATGGCCTCCACCAATGTTCAACATTCAACCTGAGGGAACTGGAGAGAATCTGCAAGGAAGGGGCAGAGGATCCCCAAATCCAGGTGTGAGAAACTTGCTGCATCAATAAGACCCATGGATGTACTAGCTCAAAGCTGCTTCTACTCAATACTGAGCAAAAGTACTCAGTACTTATGACCATGTGATATTTCAGTCAAGATTGGGTGCAGAGTGAACATTAATAAACTTTTTTGCTCCTACCACTTGACCGCAATGAAACAAACTGTGAAAAAAATGTAAAGGGTTCTGAATACTTTCCATACCCACTGTATGTAACAATACTCTATTCCTGTAACCTGCTTTTGGTCACCATTGTGGATGTAATGAAAGTAGCACATTCTAATAATATCCAGAAGATCATTATCATTTCTGCATGCTCAGCAGTGTAGGATACACTGGAGGAGAAGGAAAGGGGTCACATGATTTTATAAATTGAGCTAAGACAGACAGTCATAGGGTCCATACAGGATGCAGGATGTATCCTCAGACCATAAACTATCATTCTGACAGTGCTCATAAAATTTGTAGTACAAATTGACAGGTGCTGGTGGTTGGGACGTCAATCTATACTGCAGGTTGTCACTTCAGTTTCCACCATTGGCAGTGCCAACCCATAGTGATTACCGTGATGTTATTACTGGGTCAGATTTCTTATAAATACATGCTTGTTTCTCACAGTGGGGCTTATTAACTTAGGGTCCGCGCTCACACTTTTGTCGGACTTTCCGACGGTTTGAAGATTTGCACGCCTGTGACAGGTATTTAACAGGTGTCTGTGCTGGGATTGTGTCGCACGTGATTGGATGCGACATAAATTGGGGGGCGTGCCATCGGACGATCCGACTGATTCGGACTTAGTGTGGAATTTAACTTTCAAATTGTGCCGAAAGACATGCACTTACATGCACCAGGAGGAAGAAGGTGAACTCCGGCAGACCTGGCACCCGGCACAGTGCATTCTTGTGGAACAATGCACTTTCGGTAAACTCCTCGGACCAGGTAAGTAAATGTGCCCCAATGTGTCCATGTCCCACGTGGATTTAGGGTCTCATACTATTTTTGCCGTTTCGCTGGTACTTCAGCCATATCCTCAAATACTTTAATCATCTGAAAGTAACTCTAGAAGTAGCTTTTTATGAATTTACGATATTTTTTTCTTCTCTTCCTCTCACTCTTCATCTATTTCCCACAATATGTACAGTAATTGAGCACTGAATTATTTTGGGCAGAAAATGAAACTATTCAGTTCTCACATGAGTTTTCTTTTTCCATAAATGGAAATGTATCAAAACTTCATTACTGCTGCCTGAGACATAAGAAGGGAACTCTGGAAAATAAGAACCTATTACAGGCTCTTTAGAGCTAAAGCTGAAACAACGTATTGCACTTATTGACTTCAATAACGATCCATCCTGCAGACACTTTTTTTGCTTTGAACTCCGGTACATTAAGTGATTTGTATGGGGGTATTACCCTTGCAATAAATTCTTTACCTCCCTCAAAGCACCACCAATTGGGTTCTAATTCTAATTCCTGGTGATATACTGGAAATGCTTCCCGATACCTACGGTAATTAGTTAGCAACTGGCAAAAGAATTGACCCATTTCAGCCAGTGATTGGCTAGATATGCATATTCAAAAACTTTCTGTGGAGACACCTAAATGTGGGACACAGTACAGATCAAACACTACTCTTAGAGACAGGAGGAGGTGGAGAAAGAACTCTCCTTTTAAATATACCATAATCATAATTATAATAATAATAATTATTTACTTATATAGCACTGCACAGAGCTTGCCAATTCGGTCCTTGTCCTTAATGGGGCTCACAATCTAAACAGCCTAACAGTAGGTTTTGGAGTGTAGGAGGAAACTGGAAGACCCGGAGGAAACCCACACAAACACAGAGAGATCATTGCAGATGTTGACCTGAATGGGACTTGAACCCAGGAGCCACCACCATGCTGCCACATCTGTATGCCTCAGATAGCCAAATGGCTCAGAGTCTTTGTGCTATTTTGTCTACTAGTTATAAAGACCCATAGTCCTAATGTACTGCACTTACATATGGCACCATATATTACTTCCCTCCTGCTTAATTTTGTTAAATTACATCTACCTGGTCCAAGTTTACCTGTTTGTCCTTTAATCTAAGCCTTGATATCTTCAGGGACACCCGGAATAAGGTAAAACACATCTTTCTAAAATATATAGATGAACTGTAGGTGCTTCTGCTACATCACTGGAGGGTCTCTAAACTCTGCAGTATGATTATTTATGCATGCCACCCCTAACTCCAACTTCCCCTTCCTCCCGCTCTGTAATTTGTTACCTGGTCTCGCTGACGATCGTAACCAGGCTGCAAAGTACAATGTTCACCCCCGCTTTGTACTTTACAGCCTGGTCATGATCGTGGTGACGTAGCCGGAGAGCCTGCGGCTCATCTACATGTTTTACAGAGTCGTTTTTTAATCCGGGCATCCCTGAAGGTATCAAAGACGTTACGATCGCCTAGATCAGTGATGGCGAACCTTTTAGACACAGAGTGCCCAAACTACAACCAAAACCTACTTTTATGTCGCAAAGTGCCAAGATGAAAATTTAAGCAGTAACCTATTGATCCCAACTGTATCATAAGTCTTAATTCTATTGGCCTTCTGAGGACACCAATACAGTAGATTGTAGCTTCCTTCCAGGGTCCCCTGAAGAGGAAGAATCAGGGGAGCCAGAGCAGGAGCTCCGACCATAATTCATCTCTGCCCACACCTTCTTGCTTCTTGTGTAGTCCTGGCAGACAAGGAGGCGTTGCTTTAAAATAGTTTTGGACCGCAGGAGGAAACCTTGAGTCATGTCTAGCAAATTCTGTGCTAGGGTGAAGGCCTGGGTGCCCACAGAAATGGCTCCAAGTGCAACCTCTGGCACCCGTGCGTGTATGATACACCAGACACCTGCTGTTTACTGCCACAACTGGTTGTAGCACTGATCACTGTAGTTAGCTTATAAGTTGCCTTGGTAAAATCTCACTGATTCATGCCTCTCAGAGGCTGCCATAGCTGTCATCCTGCATTTCTTATTACAGCCTACTAGAGGAAGAGCATTATCTGTGATACTGAATAAGCAAGCCCCAACTCATTAACTCCTGTAGTATCCACATACTGGCTGGATGAAGGCACCAATGAATCACATTGCCAAAATGTACCTTCCAATTTTTGTACTGACTTTTTGGCACAATACCCTGTGGTGTCCTAAAGGAATAAAATAGCATCATCTAACATTACATAAATATTGAGCTCATTGTGAGTAGTAGGGAGGTAGGTAGTAGTGTCAGATACATGTACAGTATATGGAAGGTACATTATTACTCCATACAAATGCATTAGATCTGTTTGTGCAAGACCTAGACCTCATTAACAAGAATCCTGACTAATAAATGTTACTTACAAAGACACAAATCAGGAAATGTAGAAATGTAAGAGAACAGCCAAGACTAAGAATTAAAGGGGTTTCTGCATTTTTTCTAACAAGATTTAGAAGACAATGGGGGTCATTTATTAAGGGCCCGATTCGCGTTTTCCCGACGTGTTACCCGAATATTTCCGTTTTGCGCCGCTTGTACTTAAATTGCCCCGGGATTTTGGCGCACGCGATCGGATTGTGGCGCATCGGCGCTGGCATGCGCGCGACGGAAATCGGGGGGCGTGGCCGAACGAAAACCCGACGTATTCGGAAAAACCGCCGCATTTAAAAACCGAAAATGTGTCGCATAAGGACCGCTTACCTTCACCTGGTCCAGCTCGGTGCATTCCGGCGCGATGAGTTTACTTTCAGCGCAGCAGCGCCACCTGGTGGACGGCGGAAGAACTACCTTATTAAATCCCGGCCGGACCCGAATCCAGAGCGGAGAAGCCGCCGCTGGAACGCGAATGGACCGGGTAAGTAAATTTGCCCCAATGTCTAGAAACAGGGGATTTCTCTAATTCCAAGAACAAGCAGACTGCGGGATAAACATTCCTGTCCTCCAGTCAGGTGTAAAATGGGACATTTCCTAGGAGATTATGGAATATAAATAACTGGGTATTGAGAATAATCAGTTAATACTCAGTGTTAGCAAACACAAAACCTAATAATGTGTGTGACACCCAGCTGCCCCCTTCATGGGGAGCCAAGGAGGCGACTTATAGAATTGATTCAGCAATGTGGGACACAGGAACGGAGATGTGTGTATGTTATAGGCTAAAACTTCATGTGGGACACAGGAACGGAGATGTGTGTATGTTATAGGCCAGTGATGGCTAACCTATGGCACTGGTGCCAGAGGTGGCACTCAGAGCCCTTTCTGTGGGCACTCAGGCCATCACCAGAGATGACTCCAGGTATATACTTGCAGTCCCAGACAGCCCAGGATTTGCTGTGCGCAGAGCTATTTTAAAGTGACAGCTCTACCTGGGACTATTTTCTGCTTTATTGGTGTCCTCAGGTGCTGGTATCAATGAAAACTGTGACAGAGGAGGGAGTATAAATCACAAATTAAATTTCTGTGTTGGCACTTTGCGATAAATAAGCGGCTCTTTATTGTAGTTTGGGCACTCGGCCTCTAAAAGGTTTGCCATCACTGTTATAGGCTAAAACTGATGTTACTGTGCATGTGAGGTTTCACATTGTTCCTTCATATTTTTATGTGTTTCTTTATACCGTTCCGTAAGGTCAGCATGTGTATCCCTCTGTCTCCATATAGTATTCCATGGTGGCACCAAATGAATTGTGATGTATATGTCACTTCAAAACCAGCCCAGCAGTTTGCGTGAGAGGATATTTGTAAGGTATTTTCAGTTTTCTGCTATATGTAGAATTGCTGCTAAACACCATTTACTTTGATGGAACTGAAGTGTATCGCAAGAAAAAAGACATGTTTATACATAAGGTGCAAAAAAGACCTTTGAAATTATACACCAAAGAAAAAAAAACTATGGTACATGCCCCCCAATGTTTCTTAATAAAAGCGTCTATGTATTCCTATTACTGGTGCGTAAGCTGTTGGTAAGCTATTAGGTTCCTGGCAGAGGCCTATTCCCAGTGTATACCATTCTCCTCTAGGCCACATATATGCTCCACCAAGCAGTCAAGGTAGGTAACAAGCAGGACCGGAGCAAGCACTAGATATACCTGGGAAGTCCCGGGGCTAGGGGCCCCACATAAGGCTGCACATAAGGAATCCATGCGGGTGAAGGGGACTGTATCTAATGAATACATAAGGTTTGAGGGGGGCTTATATCAAATAACCATGAGGGGTCTGTTTGGGATGATAAACTAAAGAATATTTTAGGGTTTCTGAATTTTTAATGCCCTCACTCAAGTTCACTGCAAAGAGGCCCACTAAGGCTCTGCCGCCCAGGGGCCTACTGAGACCTGGAGCTGACCATGGTCACAAGGAAATATTTCCAAAATTGAGAGGAAAAATATAGTTGAAACATCTATTCTAAAACCAATGGGAGATTGGAAAAACTCTTAAAGCATTTCTATGGGTACTGCAAATATAGATCCTGGTAACAAAACCAATATCAATCATTCGCAAGATTAGAGGAGTTCATAAAAAATTTACAAGATCTGAAGTGTACAACGACAAAAAAACCTTCTCTATGCAGAATCGGAATCAACCAATTGTCACGTAAGCCCTCCATCCATATAAGATCTTTGAGGCCACGTTCACACATGTCTTTGAGTTGCGTTTTAAAAAACAATTCAAATACAATGGGAAGGGGTTTGTTCTGATTTCATATGTATTTATACTGCAATGCTGTTTCAATTACACAGCATTTTGATTTTTTTTTATCAGCTTCCTTTTATATTCCATTGCATGAAATATTGAATATTGGTGGCAATAGGAAGTACAATTTGTCCTTCAGAAAACATGGCTTGATAACGAAAATGCAAAAATGGAAAAAGACCTAGTCCTGAAGGGGGCTAGTGACAATTTACTAGTTGAAAAAAAACCCTACATCAGCAAAAATCCAAAATATGGCCATATGGTTATAGCTGTGATGATTCTAGGTCGATGTTTATAGCTCTGTTATTCTGTAATTGTATTCAGAAACCAATTTTTTGCCATTACCGATCAGACAATAACAGATCAAAGCCCCAGACAAGCGGCAGAGGTTTTTGTGTACGGCTGGCAATAGTATCTCCATCATATTTTAAGTGTGGAGTATAAGACAGTCCTGGATTACAAAAGCAGCGAGGGGGCAGCGTCATGCTGACTGTCTCTAATGAAAAAGTCAGGAGATTTCTCCCTTGCCATTTGATCAGAGCCCAGAAGTCAGAAGGAAGCCCACAGCTCTGTAACATCATTAGATGGCAGATTTGCTGCTCGCTGGATCAGTTATCTTCAGAAAGAAAGCTACACAAAAGGAAAGAACAAAGCTACATAACATCTGGGGGGTTCCGACACCGCACATAAAAGACGAGACGGATTATCATATGCAGCAGATTTGTGACCAATTCTAGACAAAGCTGGAGTAGATCAGTTCCCTAGGTTTCTGTTACCGTTAACAAATGGATATGTAGTAAGAAGAGAATGGGCCGACACAGCACCTGTATATAAAGTGTAGTACAATTTTTAACAATCAAATAAATCACTAGTCCAATGAGGAATAACACAGTTTCTGGCCTTTACAGGACTGTTCCAACAGTTATCCTCTCTGCAGTCAGTATTTATAGTTAACAGTCCTCTCTGTTGGTGGTAAAAGACCTAGAAGCTGCAACTCACTCTCCCCCCTCCCCTTTCCATAGAGACTGCAATCTGACACCTTAGTAAGTTACTTTTCATCTTCCTAGCAAGACAGAATTCAGCAACAATTTTAGGGAGGAACTCAGTAAGGAGCCAAGTTAGTCTAGAAAGAGTCAATTCTCTCCGATAATATGGGGCATATGATAGAGGTCTCGTCCCCCCTTGTCCTGCCAGATACATCAAGAGGCTCATGAATCTGTGGGGGGCTCAGCTTCCAGGTAAACCTACACCAGGTCCGACCTGACATAGTTTTGCATGAAAACCAACGAAAGAAAGTTTCTCAAAAGAAACGCCCCTTTCCCGTTCCCCCCACGGGCCGCCGTGCCACTCTATGCCCCTCCGTGCCCACCTGGCATGGAGGTAGAATAATTGCAGATTCTTGCACTGAAAACTGGCAAAAATTGATATGTAGAATTGAGAAAAGTTTACTAGGATTAGTTGACAGCAACTGGCCTTGCACTTAATAGACGGGAACTTCCTAATTCCTATCCTAGCTACAGTATAAATAAGAAAGGTGGCCATACATGTGTGTGGCCCTCTCCATTTAAGCATATTGGCTATGTTCTCATGTATCTATGGCAAGTTCAATATATATTTAATAGGGTATTTGGAAATGAAATCAGAAGATGAGGATGTCAAGTAGCTGGAATTATGGATGCACACAAGGATTGAACCCCATTAAATTATTATAATCTTCAGCTTTTCTATAAGGAATCAATGATGAATGAGCACACTTATTTTTCATTCAGACACTGTGGTGAAAAATCTACTGACCTTTTCCATTTCAAATAAATTAAATAATGAATATGAAGTTTCCAATTAATTTCCACTGTATGTGAAATGTTAAAATGTATGTGAAATGTTAAACTGTATTTCCCATGAAAGACAATTATGGTATACATTGGAGAAAAAAGAGTATTTAGTCACAATTGAGCAAGTTCTCCCACCTAAAAAGATGAGAGAGGCCTGTAATTGACATCATAAGTATTTGGTTAATAATAATCTCAATACTTTGTTATAGATCATTTGTTGGCGATGACAAACGTCAAGCATTTTCTGTAAGTCTTCACAAGGTTGGCACATACTGCTGCAGGTATGGTGGCCCATTCCTCCATGCAGATCTCCTCTGTAGTAGTGTTGTGTTGGGGCTGTCACTGGGCTGCACAGACAATCAAATCCCTCTAAAGGTTTTCTATGGCGGTGAGATCTAGAGACTGGCTTGGCCACTCCAGGACCTTGAAATGCTTCTTATGGAGCCGCTCCTTCGTTGCCCTGGCCTTGTGCTTGGAATCATTGTCACCCTGAAAGACCCAGCAACGTTTCATCTTCAATGTCCTTGCTGATGGAATGAGGTTTGCCTTGAAATCTCACAATACACAGTCACATTCATTCTTTTATGTACATGGATCAGTCATCCTGGTCCCGTTTGCAGAGAAACAGCCCCTTCTCAGGATGTCCCCCCCCCCCCATGCTTCACAGTAGATAGAAGAGTTCTTTAGATGCATTTACTCGATTCGATTTTAACCCGATGAGTTGCACTTCTACCAAACAGTGCTACTTTGGTTTCATCTGACCATATGACATTCTCTCAATACTCTTTTGGAACATCCAAATGCTCTCTAGCAAACTTCAGAAGGGCCTGGATATGTACTGGCTTAAGTAGGGGACATGCCTGGCACTGCAGGATCTGGTGGCGTAGTGTGTTACTGATGGTAGCCCTTGTTACGTTGGTTCTAGTTTTCTGCAGGTCGATCACTAGGACCCCTCTGTGTGGTGCTGGGATTGCTTCTCACCGTTCTTGTGATCATTTTGACCCCATGAGGTGAGCACTTGCCCCTGATCCAGGGATGTTATCAGTGGTCTTGTATGTCTTCCATTTTCTGATTATTTCTTCACACCTAGCAACACCTAGGTGTTTCTGGTTTCCTGCCAGAAGAAGTTACAGGTCTGTGAAAGCCAGAAATGTTGCTTGTTTGTAGGAGACCAAATACTTATTTTCCACCATGCTTTCTAAATAAATTCTTTAAAAAGCAGACAATGTGATTTTCTGGATTTGTTCTGTCTTTCATAGTTGAGGTTCTACCTATAATGTCAATTACAGGCCTATCTCATATTTTTAAGTTGAAGAGCTTGCCCAATTGGTGGCTGAGTCCTTGTTTCCTCACTGTCTTTAAAATGAAGACACCAGACCCCATCTTACAACATCTTCTTTACCCCTACCAGACTGAAAATTTTTAATTTACATAATCTAATTTCATGATTTTTAAGGTATAAATTGTATACTTTCTACTTCCATTTATTGGAAACAAAACTGCTAAATAAACCAAGAAAGGGAGAACTGGAGGCGAGTGCTATCTATGGCAATTACATTTACACTACACAGTGAGAAAACATCTAAAGACAACAGCATTAGACGAGACCTGAGGTTTGCTGCAGAGAAAAGCCTAAAGCTTTCATTTTTAACTTAGGGTTCTTTGGTTTGGGGTTATCCAGAAAATAGTTGACAGTTTATTGTAGTAGGGATAAAAACATTGTAGCGTTTTAACAGGGATCTGCAATTTTCCAGAGAATCCTCAATGACAAAATGGTTAAAAACATCTGAACTAGATAATAAATGGAACCTGTCAGCAGACCTTACACAGAACACTACTCTAACCAATGTTCCTGACCCGAAAAGGTCTTTCTAAACATACATATATATACAAATTAGTCAATCCCACTGCTGAATATCTTACAAAAAGCAGTTACAAAATGAAGGTAAGTGTGCTTGTCATTCTTTGTTATGTCCACCTCAGTCCGGTAAATCATATCTGTTACATCCTACACATGCTACACAGAATCTGGCACTGGTACAACTAGGGAATCTGTCATCAGATTTTCAGCATTAAACCTACTGATAGGTTACATTTCCAGGAGGCTCACCAAGTCACAAGGGGCATGTTTTCTCTTCATTTGTTCCTATCATTCCCCTCTCCCTCAGAAATGAGAGAGACACTGGCTGTGTGTGACTTTCTGAAGACAATTCCTGAGGGAGAAGGGAATGAGGGAGGTGAGAGAGATGTTGATTGTGTGTGACTCACTGAAAAGAATTCCTGCAGGAGGGGGAATGACACAGTTTATTAAAATGTTGACTGTGTGTGACTCGTTGAAGTGAAATCGGCTCCCTCTTTCCCCCCCTTCATGATGGCTGTAGACACGGCTGTGGAGGAGACTTATCAATATGCACTGTGCCTCACCACACCACGAATGTGCCAACTGCCTGCACCAAAATATATAAAATATAAATCTGAAGTTTCCCTCTGACTGTGACACACAGTGACCCCTGGTGACTCACTGTCCGACTCTCCTCTCTCCCGGCAGTTCGCTAGTGTGTAAAGGAACAATGTCGGCTATCAGATTTGACAGTCTAAATAAACAAAAATTAAATAGTTTACTAAGTGCGGGAAATATTTTGCTGTAAATATACATGTAGGCAGCAGGGGGAGAGTGCAGACATTATACAGTACATAGACTGTACAAGTGAACACATGTACAGCACTGGATGAAGATGGCTTTTTCATAGCAATGGGCATTTACAGAACAGGGCAGGGGAAGCCTTCAAGGTAGATTTTTAATAAAAGCTCACAAAACCCCCTAATAAAGTGTATTAGAAAAATGTTTTAAAGCACATCCCCTACACATGTAAGAAATATAAGTGAAATGGAAACCTACCATTACAGATCTACCTATTAAGGTAGATCCGGTGGTAGGTACATATAACGTATGTAAGGATGGCCATTTTTAGGATTAATCCTTTACTCCACTCTATCTTTTCTAATCTTTAAACCGGGTAATATGCAAATTTTCGAAAGAAGCTACTGGGCGTGGAGTAGCTGGAGCTGAGGCTACATGGTGTGGCTACTCCACGCCCCAGTAGCCTCTTTGATCTTCCTACCCAGACATCTTCAGCGCGCAGCTCCTTGTAGCCAGAACACAGGCCAGTGGCTGCGATCTCGGCGCCAAAGCAGGAGCTACTGAGCATGCGCAGAACTTCGGCTTCACAGACGAGTGTGTGCAGCTCCTTGTGGCTGCGCTCTGAAGATGTCTGGGTAGGAGGCTCAAAGAGGCTACTGGGACATGGAACAACCGTGCCGGGTAGCCTCAGCTCCAGCTACTCCACGCCCTAGTAGCCTCTTTAGAAAATTTGCATATTACCCTGATTAAAGATTAGAAAAGGGCTATCCTTACATTCATTAGAACATTTAATAGGTAGATCCGCAGTGGTAGGTTTCCTTTAAACTTTAACAAACTATGGCCATTGACAGAGACAATTACAGTCATTTACTATTCATATTCATGACAGTAGTTATTCCAGGTCCCATAATCCATTATTGATGAGAATAAGGTGGAGAAGAGGTTACCATTTCATTTTGGTATATGCGAGGTTCCAAAAGCAGCTGTGTGCTTTTCAGTGAAGTAAAGGGAAAACAAATAAAAAGGCGCCCCTGAGGAAGCCACACGGGTGGCGAAACGCGTGAGCCAATCAGCTCCTTCCCCAACTAACCTGGTGATATCCACTTTCTTTATTTATTCACTATTATCATTTGGAGGTTACTCTGAACACCATTGTGACATTGTCAGTATAGATATTTCTGGAGATTATCCTTTCTCTACATGAGTTCTCATTTTGCCAATCATTTTGTCATTAAGATTTACATTGTCATGTGGATATATCATTATCTTTTCACTCGGTATAGACTGAACTAGTCTTTGGGGTTAGGAGAGTATGCATAGTTGTTATTGGTCACTATTCATACAGATACACACATTTGCATGTGTTTTTAAATGATTTTATGCTTTCGTTGTCATAACATTTCAATAAATAAAGTGTTTTTTATTCATTTTTGAAATGCATTTATGCAGCCTATACACATCCCTCTGTTTTTCTTTTGTGTAAAATTATTTATTTTTTTGGATGTGTGGCGTGCATAGTCACTTCGCATGTTTGTGAAAACCAAAAAAAGCTATTACATTTTCTTCTTTTTTTCTTCAACTCTTTTCTTTTTCTTCTTGCTGTGTTTATGAACAATGTTAAGTGAAATTTGTACTTTGTGTACCTATGTTGTAATCTGAAATGAATAAGTGTATTGTATTGAACATACAGGTTTTCTTCATAAAGGTTTGTGTATAATGAACACTTTCCAATCTCACACAGTAATAGGTTTGCAAACGCAGTGAAATTCACATTTTTACCAAACCTTGTTGTGGAGTCTAACACAGGGCTAAATGAATGGGATAAACTAGGGTATAACAATGTGACTGCTGAACCGCACACTTACCCAACAGGAGGGCGGGAGGAGATATCTACTATGGGGCACACTTACTAAGGGTCCGCAGCCGCGAATCCATCGGGTTTTTCCCGAATATTTCCGCTTTGCGCTGTATTTCACGGGATTGAGGCGCACGCGATCGATTTTTGGCGCAATCGCGCCGACTTTCACGCGACAGAAATCGGGGGGCGTGGCCACCGGCCAACCCGAAGGATTCGGAAAAACCGCGGAATTTAAAAAGCCATTTGTGTCGCAAGATCAAGCACTCACATACACCAGAAAAAAGCAGGTGAACTCCGGCGGACCTCGGCGCAGCAGCGACACCTGGTGAATATCGGCGCACAGACCTTAGTGAATCCCGGCAGAACCCGAATCAGCGCCGGAGAACCCGCCGCTGGATCGCGACTGGACCGGGTAAGTAAATGTGCCCCACCATCTTTAGTGGCCTTCAGACATAATTCTATTATACATTGGAGCACATTTACTTACCTGTCCACTGGACTTCACCGAAAGTGCATTGTCTGACGATACTGCACTGTGCCGCGATTCACTAAGATTGTGTCCCAATATCCTGCATGTGTCGCTTCCCCGCTCAGGTCCCACCATCTTTTTAGTGGTGCATATAAGTGCTTGGGCTTGCGACACAATTTGAAAGTTAAATCCTGCGCTCAGTCCCTATCAGTCGGACCATCCGACAGCACGTCCCTCATGGAAGCCAGCACAGCTGCGCCAAAAATCTGTCCGACACAATCCCAGCGCAAACCCCTGTTAAATATCTGTCCAAGTCATGCAATCCCCTGGAAAAGGCAAACAGTCCAACAAATGTCAGCAGCGTAACCCTTAGTAAATGAGCCCCATTGTATCCTCTGCTGGGCAGAATGGAAACATGGAAACATAATAATATCAATATGAGTGGTATAAAGCTGTACTCTTATTACATAAATAACATTAGGAGCTTATAGTAATAGTAAAAACCTCAAAATAAAGGTGATTCTTTCTATCCAGCTCCTGAATTCCAGGGCAAAGTTTATAAGAAGCCATGAAATAGTAACAGCCATACATTGCTGGGTGCCTTGAGCAGTGACTTCTAAAATACCTTCCCTACATATCTGTATAATTACCTTATATACTATTATTATTAAAGGGACCCTGTCACCAGGTTTCACTCAAATAAACTACTAAAACCCCTCAGGTAGGGTATGAAATGTCCTTTCTTGAATTCTGTCAAATCTCGCCCATTTACCTATGAAAAATGTCTTCCAGAGATAGCCATGTGATAATGAGCAGAGAAGAGTCATGTTTTGTCTAGTGATTTTTAGAAGTTAAAGGGGAAGTGTTGCTTCAGGTGCCTCTAGTTGTATAGTTACATCTATACTGTTGGTGTCACATTAGAGATAAGACTCAAATTTTAATAAGAATAAAATAAGAATCTTGCCAAGAATTGTGACTATTTTAGGCCTTATGCACCAGAAAACTGGGTACAAGCCTTGATGAATTCCTCCCAAAGTGCAGATAAAGATTTAGTTCCTGACGATTTCATTAACTGTGGTTTTCTTGATCACAGAACCCCAATCCTGAAGCGATCTGAGAAATGGGATTCTTCTCTTTAATATAAGACCAAAAGCATGTTCTAAGTACTGTAGAACCAAAGAGTAGGAGTGTCTAAAGTGCCAGCCCCTACAGCATCTAGAAGTGATTCATCTCAGGCAAAATATAACTCCTCTCTGCTCATTTGCATATGACTTTTGAGAAGATTTCTTATAGGTAAATCTGCAAAGAGTTTGTATGTTCTCTCCGTGTTTGCGTGGGTTTCCTCCAGGCCCTCCGGTTTCCTCCCACACTCCAAAACACACTGGTAGGTTGATTAGATTGTGAGCCCCATTGGGGACAGGGACCGATCTGGCAAACTCTGAGTTTTCACGTTAAAGACTGAATTCTAGAAAGGATATTTCATACCCTACCTGTGGGTGCTTGTATTTTAATGTCTGGTGACAACTTCCCTTTAAAGGGGACCTGTCACCTCTAAAAACTGCACCAGGAGCCCCTAGTGCTACAGCATATGCCACAATGTTACACTGCTAGCATTATCGGAAACCTCCGATAACGCTTACAAACACTGCCGTGCTGTACAATTGAAAATGCCGGACCGCGCTGTAAGCAGTTGGGCGTATTCATGAGGGGGTGGGATTAGCTTCACGCGGCAGTCACCACTGGCCTATGGAAGGGGAAGGACGGTCCGGGGGAGATGCAGTGCCTCTGACGTTTCCTCGTGAATACGCCCGACCGCTTACAGCGTGGTCCAGCTTTTTCTATTGTACAGCGCTGCAGTGTTTGTTAGCGTTATCGGAGGTGTAACACTGCGGCATATGTTGTAGCACTAGGAGCTCCTAGTGCAGTTTTTAGTGTCGAAAATTTGGGTGACAGGTCCTCTTTAAGTGTCCAAAAATAGTACCTAATTAATACATACAATATGGTGCCCAAATAATAGTGCTATCCAGATTACCATATACATTGTTATACAGTGCTATTATCACCATGCCCTACCAAATATACATGAATTAATGAAATATTTGAGCAAAGATAAGCCTGCTTAGAAGAATCCCAGTTCACATTGAGCAGTACATCTTAGTCCAACTCACTTTTAGAAGATTTTTAAGAAGCGCCCCCTAGTGGCAGACAAAATACTGAGCAATGGATGTTGACATTTTAGTGAATGTAAATGCATCTTTGTTCCCTGCTGTTTCTCAAAATTTTGTCAAGGAGACAGATTTTCAACAACCAAATCAAATATTCATGGATGTCCCCGCAACAGCGCATTATTAGAGACATTAATCTGATATCAAGAACATGGCGGAGCAGACACTATTGTGCCCGCCTGTCTGTCAGCCGCATTGGCACTGGCTCATGGTATTTTATTTCATTAATTTATAATTAGTAACATTTGTTCAATATTTATCACACACTGTAAATTATTTGGTCATTCTGTAAACAGCAAATCTCATTTCCTTCTTGTCCCGCATTGTTTACAGCGATTCGCTTCTAATTGGTTTCCCCAAAATCTGCTGTAGAAATAGTTTCAAGATGTGAGCCTTGGCCTGGTCTGAATGTAAACAGCCATGTTCTTGTGGATCACATTACTCTTACATAGCAGGGGCTATGTAAAGTGAAGAAAGTCAAGAAAAGTGAAGCCAACTATGTAGAGGAGTCTAGGTAACAAGTTTCCATCACCGTCTTAAAGCTGGAACAACACAGAGCAAATACCACGGGGTGAAGACATGTTCCTTGCTTTGTGCCTTCAAGTTGGCATGTAGAGGGTCTCAACTAAACTAAAGATAAGATTTGCCAATACAGGCGGTCCCCTACTTAAGGACACCCAGCTTATAGATGACCCATAGTTAGAGACGGACCCCTCTGCCCACTGTGACCTCTGGTGAAGCTCTCTGGTTGCTTTACTATAGTCCCAGACTGCAATGATCAGCTGTAAGGAGTCTGTAATGAAGCTTTATTGATAATCCTTGGTCCCATTACAGCAAAAAATTTTGAAAATCCAATTGTCACTGGGGCAAAAAATTTTTTTGCCTGGATCTACAATTATAAAATATACAGTTCCGATTTGCATACAAATTCAACTTGAGTACAAACCCAGGGACCCTATCTTGTATGTAACCCGGGGACTGCCTGTTCTTGATGAAATTTGTTTAAAGAAGACTAAAAATTCAATGTGGCAAAAAACAAACAAACCAAGAAAGAGACAATGTAGGTGACTGCAACTTTCTATGTGTGAATATAATGTTGATAACTGTAGGCCATTATAATATCAAATCACCCCCTCTTAGTGTCTGTCAACTAGGCAAAATGTCTTTCAGTGTGGGGTCACTTATCACCACATTTGTCTGGCTTCTTTCACTCTTGAGATGCATTTGTCCAACTTGAGACGTACGTATTTTTCGGACTACAAAAAATCCTTAGATTTTCTCAAAAATCAAAGGTGTGCCTTATAGTCCAGTGCGCCTTTTATTTGAACCTTACTTACAGACAACAGCAGCCTTGAACTGTGCACATGTCTGCCACCTGCTGGTCATTCATCCTTGTAATCAGGTGTGCCTTGTACTCCGGTGCACCTTATATATGAACCTAGACGTTTTAGCAGGCATTTATTGATGGTGCGCCTTATAATCCGGTGCGCCTTATATATGAACCGTACTGACAGACAACAGCTGCCTTGTACTGTGCACAGGTCTGCCCCCTGCTGGTCATTCATCCTTATAATCAAGTGTGCCTTATAATCCGGTGCGCCTTATATATGAACCTAGATGTTTTAGCAGGCATTTATTGATGTTGCGCCTTATAATCCATTGCGCCTTATAGTCTGAAAAATATGGTATTTGTCCCAGTCTCAAATGAGACAAATAAGTCTCAAAAATTAGTAAATGAAACTAAACAACGTGGTGATAGATCTAATGGGCATGTCCGGCAGTCGACAAACCCATAGGAAGCCTCTGAGAGCTTGAGTGTAAGCACTTCTTGTGGAAAGTTTTCAAATCAGACCTATCTGAAATAATTTGTAAATTTTACTGAAATGTAACTATATGCTTAACCCCTTAACGACTTGGCCTTTTTTAGTTTTTTCACTTCCATTTTTCACTCCCCACCTTCAAAAATCTATAACTTTTTTATTTTTCCACATAAAGAGCTCTGTGATGGCTTATTTTCTGCGTAACAAATTGCACTTCGTAGTGACGATATTTAATATTCCATGGCGCGTACTGGGAAGCGGGAAAAAAAATCCAAATGCAGTGAAAATGGTGAAAAAACACATTTGCAACGTTTTCTTGTGGGCTTGGATTTTACAGCTTTCACTGTGTGCCCCAAATGACATGTCTACTTTATTCTTTGGGTTGCTACGATCACAGGTATATATGTTTTCATACATTTAAAAAAATTAAAACCTCCTGTACAAAAATTTTTTTTTTATTTTGCCATCTTCTGGCGCTAATAACTTTTTCATACTTTGGTGTACGCAGCTGTGGGTGGTGTCATTTTTTGCGACTTTTGATGGCATTTTCATTGCTATCATTGTTAGGACTGTGCTACCTTTTGATCACTTTTTATTAATTTTTTTATATTTTCCAAAATGGCAAAAAAATGTCATTTTTGAATTTGGACGCTATTTTCCGTTAGGGAGTTAAACGCTGTGAAAAAACGTTATTATATTTTGATAGATCGGACATTTTCGGACGCGGTGATACCTAATGTGTTTATGATTTTTACTGTTTATTAATATTAATATCAGTTCTAGGGAAAGGGGGGTGATTTGAATTTTTAGGTTTTTTTAATATAATTTTTTTTTTTTTTAACTTTTTTTTACTTTTACTTTAACTATTTTTCAGACTCCCTAGGGTACTTTAACCCTAGGTTGTCTGATCGATCCTACCATATACTGCCATACTGCAATATGGCAGTATATGGGGATTTTACTCCTCATTCATTACAATGTGCTGATAGCACATTGTAATGAATGGGTTAAAACGAGACAGCTTCGGGCCTTCGTGAGACCCGATGCTGTCATGGCAACGGATCACCGCTCCCCGTGACGTCATCGGGGAGCGAAGATCCACGCCAAGATGACGGCGCCCATGCAGCGCCATCTTTTTGAAGCCTCTGGCTGTTTGTTTAAAGAAAAGTTATACAATTTTTCAATATACTTTCTGTATCTTTTCTAGATCTCTGCTTGCTGTCATTCACCAGGAAGCTTCATTGTTTACTTCCAGTGGCTAAAAACTGGTCCCTGGTCATGTGATGTCACACAGTTGCATGGTTCATTATATCACATAGAGTGATCAGAGCTGTGTGTTTTAGCAGGCAGACATCACACGACCGGGGATTGGTTTTTAGCCACAAGAAGTAAACAATGAAGCTTTCTGTTGTATCATGCTTTTAGTTGAAAGTAGATAACTCCATTAATGTTGCAACAATCTAACAATTCTATACCAGGCCTTGCCTAAATTGGAGCAGGCTACAACTAGTGCACAAGCATGCAGTGGCCCGATCCGTTGTCTGGTAGAGCCCCCTTTACCTGCCACCATGTGCACAAGGTTTGCACCCATAAAAGCCTTGATGGATCTGCCCAATGAGTGGATCAGTGATTCTTCTGAAATCCAACAATGGAAAACCACTCTAAGTGTACCCCTTCTTTTAATATGCAGTATCAACACCTCAACATGTGTTATGGTTGTATGTTCTTTAGGAGCCCAACTTCTGGAATCCACAAAAATCAGTAAAATCTTCAAGTCACTTTTTCATGCAACACCCTAAAATCACCTTAGACTTTTGTGCTAGTGATTTACCCCTAGTGATCACTTATTTATGACTTATTGTGGGTCATTTATCTTAGTCTTTTCTCTTTTTTTTTCTCCTATACTTATGACTTTTGCACATTTGCATATCTGCACCAAAATTTGCCACTTTTCTACTTGCCTAGCAAAGTAAGGGGCACAAGAAGTTTTCAGTGTTGTGTCTGATATATCTTTACAATCCAAGAGGGAATGTATAAAAATGGCACGATTTTGGCGCAAATCAGGGTAAAATGGCACAAATAAACTTCAGTCCCGACCATGGATAGGAAAAACTTTAGAAGGGGTCGCAGAAGAGTTTGTGACTTTTTAACAAAAAGCTGTAAAACCCCACTGCCACAGCTGCCTAATATATCAACCTCTAAGATAAACCAAACAAGTCCAAAACCCAGAATAACCAAAAAAAAAGACACACACAAATGTTCCGACTAAAGATAAATGATCCCCCACCCCTTCCTCCCATTCTGTCTATTTTGCATGAAATAACCCCGTTCAGAATATCAGGGAATGTCCCATTCTGCACAGAATAGTAAATGTTCTTGTTTGTGGAACCTGCAGGTCAGGACGTTCCAGATAATGTGATGTCGGCCTTGGGTCCAGTTACATGTTGTTTTGCCAAGACTCTAAACGATGTTTGTGATCTGTTTTTCATCTACTATATCATATCAGTACCATAGAGTAAAGGTTTTAACATTGCTAAAAGACTGCTTAAGAAGCAAAAGATCACATTTTTCAAAGATTTGTTATGCTGATGGGATAATAGATCTTAGCAGCTTATTAACTGGACTGAAACATTGTGGAGCATTCACTAATAGTGTCGCAGGGTCCGTGTTTTTGGCACACAAATTAATACCAAAATGTTAGATTGCGGCGCTAGAGCATAATGAACTGACTCCTCAGTCATAGAACTTGGCAGACAAGCTTTTAGTTGGTCTATTTGTGCACCACAATAGTGTCCGCAACATAGAAGTGCAGGAAATGTATAGGGGTTCCACAGCTGCAAACATATTTTACAACCAAAAATAAAGGCGTGATAGTCGGAAAAGCAGTTTCTGTTCACCCAACTTACAGACAACCCATAGTTACAGACGTACAGACATAGTTGATAGGCGCAGGAATTCCAAACAACGCCTATGGAATCAAGACTGCCAAAAAAACTGGCATATAGACGATAATGAAAGCCCCTCGTTGTGTTTGCCACACACAGACACTAATTTGGTAAGTTGGACCAAACATGATTGGCCATATACAGACGGTCCCCTACTTAAGGACACCCAACTTACAGACAACCATAGTTACAGACGGACCGCTCTGCCCACTGTGACCTCTGGTGAAGTTCTCTTGATGCTTTACTATAGTCCCAGACTGCAATGATCAGCTATAAGGTGTCTGTAATGAAGCGTTATGATAATTCTTGGTCCAACTACACCAAAAATCTTCCATTATAAAATATACAGTTTCGACTTACATACAAATTCAACTTAAGAACAAACCTCCGAACGCTATCTTTTATGTAACCCGGGGACTGCCTGTACAGCAGGTGATTGTTGATTATACATAGAAGATCATTGGTGGCCATACAAAGCAGATGATTGTTGGCTATACACATAATCAGGGTCGCTCCAGGTTTTCAGTAGGCCACACAACAGTATGTCAGTGTGCTTGGTTTACAATCCTTCATCCTGGTGGTAGATGTCCTTTAAACTAGCGAGAAGATCCTTTAAGAATTCTCTATTGGTTCTAGTTTTAGGAGTGTTGTACGAGAAGTTGATGTGAAGACAAGGATGTTGATAGTTACAATAGGGAATACGCAGCCACTGGGGAAATTAAGCATAAGATAGGAGTCGGAATAGTGAATGATAACAGGGGTACTGACAAAAGCATCGGCACTGTCAAGTCTGAATAATGACGTATGGTGCAGGGGAAGCATTTTCAATATGAGTAAATCAGGAATGTACTTACGTATGTGCCTGGTAGACAGATAGCTACATTAGAAAGGTAATCTGTTTTCCTACATCCGGATACATCACCGATGATATCTACATTCTTGGGGATGCAGGTGATTACATTGAATGAGAGTTATTGCTGTACACAGAATAACAAATCCAGCTCTGCTTCATCTGCCTCTTCTACAATCGTGTTGGCTTTAACGCTGTTGGCAGTCATTTTATTGCAGCCATCTTTTTTTATGGTCTGGCAAACAACAAGCATGCTGCGCCAAAGGAAGGAGCTGCCGGGAAGTGTCAGCTTGTATTATGGTCCAATAACAGTCATATAGGTCCACCTGATTCTGATTGTAAGTACTGTAGGTTATAATAGGCTATATGAAGGCATGTGTGGCTAAATCCTCCCTGCTACCTTACCTTACTACTTATAATTGCTGGGATAACAGGTCTCCCTTTCTACAGTATATGCTAAAATGTGTAGGGTTGTAGAATCTAAATTATTTTATGTGAAAATTACCAACCTCATTGACGGTATTTAATTTACTATCAAAGTATTTAAAACTTTTAAGCAGTATCAGGATTCGGAATCAGTGAATCCTCTGGTCCACCGCGGGAGGTGGTACTAGCCGACACCTGCGATCAGAATCTAAGGGGCACCTGGTCTTCAGCAGAGCCTGCCGCAAAGCGGGATGGTCTTGCTGCGGCAGGATACCACCAGGTCGTTCCACAGGTGCGACTAGCCCGCGGTGGCAGCCGAGGTCGAGGTACCTTAGCAGGAGACAGCGTCGTAGTCAAGTTCAGGCACAGGGTCAGCGCAGGCAGCAGAGATGCAAGGTCATGTCAAATCCGGGGTCAGCAACGGGAGGTCCAGGGAGATGGGAAAGGGAACATAGGAACACGGGACACAGGAGCACAGCAGCGCAGGAACACATAAATGCAGGAACACAGGAATTCAGGTGCAGGAACATACAGGAATGCAGGAATATCGCAGGGGAGCTTTCTTAATGGCAAAGGCTCAAAGATCCGGCAGGGTTTGCAGGAAGAGGCAGGCTTAAATAGATTTCCTGAAAATGGCCAGCGACGCGCTTTAAATCTTTTGAAGCCGGCGCACGAGCGCCCTAGGGGTCGGGAATGCACATGCACGGCCAAGGAAGACGAAGCAGGAACTGGGACCGGTAAGTTGCGTGGGCAACGCGCAAGCAGGGGGAGAGGAGCACAGGTGAGCGACCCGCAATATGGGTCGTGGAAGCAGCAGTGACAAGCATTTTGTTCCACAAATGATTAGTGCAAGTGTTACTAGAAAAGTATGTCACATATTTTTTCTCCTCTTTCTCCTGCAGTGAGCAGTGTATCTGAAAGCCTTCTGACATCATAAAAGATAAAAAGGCCAATGATTAACTCTTCCCAGATGTAGATAATATTTTTCTTGATGATTCAACTCTCTGAAGAGATGAGACTTTCCAGGGAACAGTCTGTAAAGAGATAAGTTATTAGACACTTTATCAAGTTCCTTTATCTCTCAGCTGTCAGTGGATACAGGACAGAAAGTTGATCTACAAAAACTGCTTAAATAAGGACGAAAGGCAAAGGAAAAAGAAGGACCCGAGGAATTTCTTTAATAAAGTTTATTATTATCTGCACTATTGATTTTTAAAATGTTGGTAAAACCTTAGTTATTCAGTAAGTCTTGGGTTTATTGCACAACCAGTAACCAGTCATGGAATTTCCACCTACAATATGAGTTTCAAATATAAACATGAACACAGACAAATGTAAAATGGGTTTTGTAGGCAATACGGTAAAACACTCATACATTGCAGGTTTTGCCATTAGGTCCATCTGTTATATAAGTGGAATGTCTCCAGATGTTTCTTGGGTCTACATATTCCATGACATAAAGGCTGTAAATTCACATCTGGTAACTTATTGACATTGAAATAAACCCTGGTACTGATTAAAATCAGTCAGGACTCAGCTCCGTGGGGCACCAGTAATAGCCGCACAACATCTACCATTTCCCTCATTCCCAGCACCTCATCTGTTATTCCACTAAAACCCAATCAATCTTTCACTTCTTGTTTCCCCTGTTTCTGGATGAAAAATACATTAAATAATTTCGTGAGAAGCATTTACATTACTGTGCACCAAAAACACAGGACATGTACAGCTTTGTGACCCTTTGGCACCTTTCTTGCAAACATATGATTTATCCAGTCCCGTATTTCCGTGCCGTATGAATTCGTATATACGTGATGTTTTTCATCCATGTATATCTGTATAATATACAGTGGGTTGGCAAATCATGTTACTAGCTTGCTCAACCCCAAAATCCCTGTATACTGCACATATATATACGGCAGCATATGTTTGTCATACGTTCCTATATACTTCAATGGGGTGTACTGAATGAAAAATAGGACATGCTCTATATTTTTTTACATATTGCTCACAGCTCACGACTTTCCTTTTTATACTTTTATCTATCTATGAAATGCATCCTCTCTGTTTCAAAAATTCAGTGTTGTGTCTTTTATCCCACTAAAAAAGCAAAAGCCTTGAATAAGGTCTAAACCGAAACGCGTAGGATTTACCTACCTTTGTGCCTTCTTTTTCTTTGCTGCTGTGTTATATGCTTATTTTTAAGAGGATGATATGAAGATATATGGTTTCATATTCTATTACAGACCTTAGGTATCTATCTGAAATCTGATTCCTTTTTGTGCTTCCCGAGTCATTTCTTATTCCTAATTTTATTGATCTGTTAAAGGACATCTACCACCAGGATGAAGGATTGTAAGCCAAGCACACTGACAAACTGGTGTGTGCCCACTCTGGCACAATTTTCTCTTCTTTCAGCATGTTAGGTTCTGGTTTTTACAAAAAAAAAGGCTTTCACAATTATGCAAATGAGCCTGAGAGGCTCCAGGCTTGATTGATGTTAATGGATACTGGAGCTGCTACGGCTCATTTACATAATTTAAATGCCTTTTTGTCTTAAAAACAAGGGCATAAGAAGTTTAAAGAGGAGCATATCAAGCCAGAGAGGGCACACACCAGAATGTCAGTGTATTTGGTTTACAATCCTTCATCCTGGTGGTAGATGTCCTTTAACTATAACTGAGTAACAAGGAGATGGATTGCTGGATGGCTTGTTGATTTAGTATTGTGATAACCAAGTGAGCAGAGTCTAAGTGAGTATGTGTTATTCTCATTTAACCTCACAGGTAGGTGCAGTATACCCAAGTAGTCTCCAATAGTAACGGATCCCCCACTAGTAACACTGTTAACTGTTTAAATGCTGCTAGCAAAGTCACCATCGGCATTTAGATTACTGCAGCCACGCGCTCACAGCAACTTAAATTAGAGATAAGACCCTTAACTGGTGTTGATGCACATCAAATTCCAAATTAACCCTACTTGTAGTAAGACGCTTTCCTCTGAGAAGTTTAATTACTCATTAAATTAAAATTTGACGAGACAAAGTAAACTTTTTAATCAAACGTGAAACGCAATTGCTTTAATGAGGATACGGCACATTTTGGTTTATCATTACCGTGAAATTGTTCACGAGCTAAATATAATTTGGAAAATGAAGTTTTACATTGGGTTATATTTAAGCTTTTTATTCTGCAGCAAGTTGTGTGGATGAGGGGTAGAGGATGGAGTAATCACATGATGATGATGATGATGATAGGGGTACTGATGGGGAGAAACAGGAGAACATTCTTCAAAACAAATGTTCTTGGAAGTAATTGTTTCCATCTGTGTGTAAGGCTGAATGCTAAGAGCAGACGAGGAGGAGGAGGAAGGAGAATTCTTTTCCCGTTATTAAACCACCAGTAGAAATATAATCCAGCAGTGTAACTTAATATAGGAATATAACAGACTGTTAAGAAATATATATGATGTGTCTTTGTTTTGTGGTATTTTTAGCATTAAGTCCAGATCTCCAAACCTCCACCACAGGTAACTATTTCTGGTGATCATATAAATGATTTTGGTGGGTAAGAACAAAATAAGATAATCTCTAACTTTCCAAAGATTGGAGGCACCTAGAGTAAGCTATGGGGCACATTTACTTACCCGTCTTGTCGCGATCCCCGAGGTGCATTGTCCGACAAGGATTCGGAGCTGCCAAAGATCTAAGATCTTGCGTCCAATTTCCTGCATGTGTTGCTTCCCCGCTCAGGTCCACTGGAGTTTACCATCTTCTTCCCGGTGTATGTGAGTGCATGTCTTGCGACACAATTTAAATTTTAAATTCCGCGGTTTGTCTGAATCAGTCGGGTTGTCCGACGGCCAAGCCCCCTGATTTGTGTTGCATGAAAGCCGGCACCGATTGCGTGTACCAAAAACCCCTGTGCAATTCAGGGCAAATCGGAAATATTCGGGAAACCCGACAGCAATGCGTCCGCCGGACCCTTAGTAAATGTGCCCCTATGTGTATGTCCCTCCTGCATAGTAAATATACTATGAACATACATTATTTAGCTGATTGTGGAGTAGGGGAGGAGGGACACTGTTTGAAGTGCTTGGCATCAAAATGTGGCTTCATCACATGTTGTAAGAATGATGTACAGTGATGTATGATATTTATTGTGACTTGGGCATAATTGGATAGAGGAGACAATAATAATAATTCCTTTATTTATATAGCGCACACAGATTACGCATCGCTGCACAGAGCTTGCCGATTCGTCCCTGTCCCCAAGGGGCTCACAATCTAATCAACCTTGCCAGATGAAACCCATGCAATCACTGAGAGAACATAAAAACTCTTTGCAGAACCCAGGACCCCAGCGCTGCAAGGCTGTAGTGCTAATAACTTAACCACCGTGCTCCCCTAGTTCCATATTATACCTTAGAACATAGGCCATCTCTACAAACCCCTAGTTTGCCTCTTTTACTACTCCATTTCCGCAAAAACTCATTCACACATGGAGCTTTTCAGCCAGTTCCATAAAAGGGGGGCATAGCGGGGGCAGGGTAAGGTTGGGCCCGATGGCATGAAAGTTTGCCAAAAATACTAGTCAATGTATTGAGCTGTGCACCGAATATAAGACAAAGGGGGTTATTGAGTATCAAGACAAGAATAATGACCCACATCTATCAAAATCTGGTGCTTGGGAAGTGTGCACAAACTTTTTTTTAATGCACCTTTAACATAGGCGCACAGTCACTGAAAAAGCCCCGTGGGTTGCGAAGCCGGAGCTACAGCACATGCACTCTGCATAGATATGAGTTTGCGCATGAGCAGAGCAGTGCCTAAAATAGCCCAGAATGAGGTAGGTAGAGAGCGCAAAGGCTACTGAGGCGTGGAGTAGCTTTTGCTCCCATTGCCCAGAAAGGCTACCAGAAACTAGCATATTAGTTAGATAAACTCTAATTTAGTGTAGATAGTATTCTAGGCCTAACTAAAGTTTAGAATGTACCTTATATACTCGAGTATAAGCTGAGTTTTAAGCTGACTCGGCTTATACTCAAGTCAATTTAAAAAATCACAACTCACCTTTCTGACGGCCCCCACAGGTCTTCTGCATGATCCGTCCAGCATCGGCAGTGGCGGCAGGTCCGTGGGACGTCGCAATCGTATTGTGTGCCAGCAGCCGGCACACACTCTTGATGTTGGAGCGCACATAGGACCAGCAGGGGCCGCCGGAAAGGGGAGTTTTGATTTTTTTTTTAATCAACTGGCTGCACAACGGAAAACGGGGAGCCGGCTGCATGACGGGACGGGGGCTGGCTATATGCTGGGGCAGGGACTGCAGGCTATATACTTGGGCAGGGGCTGCTGGCTATATACTGGGGCAGGTGCTGCTGGCTATATACTGGGGCAAGGGCTGCTGGTTATATACTATGGGGCAGGGCCGGCAGGCTATATACTTGGCAGGCTGTGACCGATGCATTTCCCACCCTCGGCTTATATTCGAGTCAATAGGTTTTCCCAGTTTTTTGTGGTAAAATTAGGGGCCTCGGCTTATACTCAGGTCGGCTTATACTCAAGTATACACGGTAAGTGGCAACCTACCATCAGAGTTCTGAAGGTAGGTTTCCTTTTAGCAGCATTTTCCCTAAATATACAGAAATAGGAGAATTACCAATAGCCTGTCATATCTTTAATATTCTATCTTGGATATGGGGGATCGGATGGTAACTGCTGGTACAAGCATTTTTATTCATATGGAACATTTGCTATAAATTATAGAACAGGATTCACGAAGGGTCCTGAGAGTTTAGACCACTAGAAATTCCAATTTGCTGTAACCTTATACAAAAGGCGCTTTCCTGCACCAAGCTTATCCCATCATGTAGTCAACATATGGAGATTCTTTTTTTTTTTTCTTCCACAAAAGACTCTGATTGAATATTATTCCAAGTGACAGATATAAATGTCGCAGAGAAATTAACTGAATTTTGCTGATTTGATGTCAAATACTGAGTCATGTCTGGGTTTCGCTTCCTTGATCCTTCTGACAGAAATGTAAAGCCGGCTTTTAGATGATGCACAATCAGAACATAGCCAAGATAAATTACCTTGAATATTGAATGTATGTACATTTTTAAGCAGTTATAAAAGATTACTTTCCTCTAGAGCTCCAAGAGGTTATCTACCGCTTCCAAAGCTCCTGCAGCTGTGATGGCCATTTTTAGACTAGGCTTCATGTGTATATGTACTCATACTCAATATGACACATTTGGAAGATCACATTGTAATAGCACCACACACAAAGAAGAACTGCCAGCCCTACTGACATACAGGATTTTTGTTAAACTATTAGTTGTGCCATTCCTCTGGAATTGTTACTGAACATGTATTCAGGTGTGTAACAATTGCGCTCATAGTTTGTAGTAGAGGTAGTGGGGAATGGTAACCTCTGGCAAAAATATGTCAATTGTATGCGCCTCTTCGCCCTCTGATGCCCCCTGCTGATGTCATCCCTCTACCTGCCAGAAGAAGAAGTTGAATGATTGCCAATACCCAACCAGGAAGTCTTTCTTTTTACTAGGCAGAGCACTGGGAACAAATATTAATAAGGGGGTGCTGTGTTAAATACTAATTAACTTTGCTACATATTTATTTATAAAGGTCAGTGCTGCTGTTCTACATAGTAATTCATGAGAAAGGAGAATACGTATAAGGTCACCACAAGGCAGTATAAATCCCCATCCTCCACTCAATATAAGGTACAGAAGGTGTTTGCTGGAGATGTAGTGGAGGGAAATATGGTGGTCATGCCCAAGCCTGTCAAAGTTTTTGGATACAGTCCTTAAAGTGGCTTCGGAAGTGTGCCAAACAATAATCCCACATTCCCCAAGTGTTGTTCTCCTCACCAAACCCGCAGCACATTACTTACCAAGTATCAGGGTATGGCATGCCAGGTCACCGGAAGTTGCGGGAATGGTGGTACCGTGCCCCTGGAAACAAGTGCAAGAGGATGTAAGTAAAGGTTTTATTTAAATCAATATGTAACTCAAATTGAAAGTGTATATAATATAATTGATTTAGCGGGAGGCACTGTATGTAATTAATTCATGGGGGTGGTGTATGTAATTTGTTGCACTCTACTGTATATAATGAAATATGGAAGGCACTGAATATATTAATAAAATTAGTAGGTAAATATCTATTTATACAGGGGTGCTATATAATAATTAATACAATGTATACTATAATATATGAAGAGGTCACAGTGTATTGTATGGTATATATGGGGGACAAAGCTTGGTCAGTTGGGAGGAGTATATATTATTTTGTACAGTATGGGACATAGTTGTTATCCAAAGAACACTATACTTTAAGTCGCGATATGCTGAAAATGATGTAGCAATATGTCATAGCTGGGAGAAGCTACCATGATGTTCTATACCTGAAGGAGAAAGTTTTTCACCTGTGAGGAGCCCACCAAGAACGTCCAGGCTAGCACAGATAAAGAAGGCAGCAGCTGTGAAAAACCTAAAAGGGTAATCCCCATTTCAACAAATAAATGTTTTTATAATGAAAAGTTATTTTATTCTCCAATAAACTTTTGTATCAATTCCTCATGGTTATCTGGATCTCTGCTATAAAAAGCCTAATTGTTAATTTCCAGTGTACAGAAATCTGACCATGGTCACATAGGTGCTAACGAGCCTCCGATACTAACGAGCTGTGCACCTGTGTGACCATGGTCAGATTTCTATCCACAGGAAGTAAACAATGAAGCTCTCTATAGAATGACAGCAAGCAGAGATCTAGAAAACTGTGAGGAATCGATACAGAAAGTATATTGGAAAATTGTATCATTTTTAATCATACAAACAATAACATTAATTTGCCAAAATGAGAATAACCCTTTAAGGAATGTCTATATCTGCCTGATGGTAGCCCTGTTTGTCAGTATATCTATTGCTGCTTTATATTTAAGTATGTCAAATTCACTGCTTGTATATATTTATGTGTGAAGCATATTCATTTCTGGTATATATTAATGTGTGTGGAATATCCATTGCTCTTCTATTTGTGTTATATCTCCTGTAGGTACCTATTTCTGTGTGGAGTATAACAACTTGGGGCACGGCATTATGCAGCAAACACCCACTGATAACACCCACAATCTGTTCTGGCACCTATTGCAGGTGTTAATAGGCAAGGCCACCTAAAGCACTTAAATGTTGGTGGCACTTGCATGCAATCATATTGGTTAGGTTCATTGCCCCCCATCCTAAGGCACCATTGGATATGAAGATATGAAGTAGACCCTGCCAGAGAGATCCAGCAAAATCACAATATGTGTCAATACAGATGATGAATGGGTGCCCAGATCCAAAGTTATATGGAATTATTTTGGTCATTGTATCCATTAAAAAAAAACTAAAAACAACTGAAAAATGTAATAACAGGTGATCAAAACGAAAAATGTACCCCATAATGGTACCAGTACACACTACGGTGTAACATAAGCCCTCCCAAAGCTTTGTTAACTGGAAAATAAAAGTTGTAGCTCTCAGAATATGGTAAAAGTAAAAATTTGTTAGTGCAAAAAGCCCCTAGTGCCAATATAGTCCTTATAGGGCTATGGTTAGGATTTAGGACCAAATCCCCAGGTTAAATTGTGCAAGTTATAATTCCAGCTACAAGGACATGTTGCGGCATTAGGGGCGTAGAGAGCGCCGGAGCATAGGCACTAGGGCCCCAACCGATTTACAAGGTGACCTGTTATTTGAGAACATTTGCTGCTGCTGGTTTTATCTTTTAACTCTTGGAAACTTGAAGTACAGATCCAGAATACGTCTCACAATCTACCAGCTGTTTTATTTAAAGTCTATTTTTAACAAAGACCTAAAAATACAAGAAACTGCAAAAAGAAGAATAATACCACTGCCGGCGCTTGTTCCTGTGAACACATAGAACCATCAAGTCACTTGCTGAGAAATGTACGATCAATCTTCTATGAGTGAGTCACGTGGAAGCCCTGGCACAGAATTCCAATAGCTGTTTAATATCATGGATAAAATTAAGATTTATTGATGGCCGCTTAATCAAGAAAAGAAAAAGTGAAGATGGAAATGACAGGGATGGCAGCAGATGGCAGCTTCATTGTATGTCATCTACCAGCGGTCCAGACAAGACGGATGAAAGATGGAGATATAACATGGTATGACTGATTGATGTGTCACAAATGTAATCATAAGGAAGTGAAAAAGATATCTGTCAGGCCGCCCAATGATAAAAAATACCGTATTATCTTAGTAGGAAATACCAAACATTGAGATATAGGACCATGCATACAGATTCATACATGACACATATAGATAGCAGAAATAATGAAGAATCTCAGCAATGTCTCAGCAATGTCTACCGCAGTAAATCAGAATGTACTGATGACAGGATTGTCTGTTAGCATTCAGTCTCAAAGGCTCAACATTTTATGTAAGTTTTCTCCTACTGTCATGCATTCATTTCAATGGGGCAAATTTAATTACTTACCCCCGATCCGGGCGGTCTGGCGAAGATGAAGTTGATTCACTAAGATGGTGTGCCCGAGTTCCTGCATCCGTGGTTTCTGCGCCAAGGTCCACCGGAGTTCACCTTCTTCCTCCTGGTGCTTGTAAGCCCCGCGTGTAGTCCGAATCCGTCAAGTTGTCCGACGGCCCGCCCCCCGATTTGTGTTACGTGCAAGCCGGCACCGATGTGCTAAAATCCGATTACTGTGTGCCAAAATCCCCTGTTTGATGCTGCGCAAAACGGAAATCGTTGGGATTAGCATTGGTGCTCATATGCAGATGTCAGACTTAACATATCCTTATAAGTAAAACAAAATGACAGTTACAACACATTTGCCTAGATACTTATGGTCGCCAATGCCTTTAAATGCGGCAAATATTGCTTCTATTTCTCTTGCTGAATATTTATAGGCATTCGATTATGTTTATGGGTAGCTTTGACTGTACATTTATTGACATATTTGACTATACATTTCCTTTATATTTGAGTAAAAGGTAGAAAACATCCTGACAGGACTCAGGAGAAACATTAAGAGTCCGGATTCCCTGTAAACACAGCGTGATTGGTAGCGAGAGTCCTGATTTCCCCGCCCACACACAGTGATTGGTAGCAAGAGCCCTGATTTCCCCGAGCACACACCATGATTGGTAGAGAGAGTCCCGATTCCCCCGTCCACACACAGTGACTGACAGTGATAGTTCTGATTCCCCTACCCATACACAGTGATTATTAATGAGGATCCTGATTACCTTACCCACACTAAGTGATTGGTAGTGAGAGTCCTGATTACTCTGCCTACACACAGTGATTGGTAGTGAGAGTCCTAATTACCCTACCCACACACACTGATTGGCAGTGAGAGTACTGATTTTCCCGCCAACACATAGTTATTGGTAGGGAGAGTCCTGACTCCCCCACCCACACACAGTGGTTAGTAATGAGAGTGCTGATTAACCCACCCACACACACTGATTGGTAGTGAAAGTCATGCATAACCCGCCAACACACACTCATTGGTAGTGAAAGTCCTGGGTACCCTGTCCACACACAATGATTGGTAGTGAAAGTCCTGTGTACCCCGCCCACACACACTGATTGGTAGTGAGAGTCCTGATTACACCACCCACACATACTGATTGGTAGTGAAAGTCCTGCATACTCTGCCCACACACACTAATTGGTAGTGAAAGTCCTGTGTACCCTGCCCACACACACTAATTGGTAGTGAAAGTCCTGTGTACCCTGCCCACACACACTGATTGGTAGTGGGAATCCTGATTACCCCACCCACACACTCTGATTGGTAGTGAAAATCCTGTGTACCATGCCCACACACACTGATTGGTAGTGAGAATCCTGCATACCCCGCTCACACAGTGATTGGTAGTGGGAGTCCTGATTACCCCACCCAAGCACACTGATAAACAGCCTTTTGTGTACAGTGGGATGAGTCAGGACTCTCACTGTCAATCACTCCCAGTCTCTCTCCTATAAGACATCAGGATAAGTTCTGCTTTTCGGTCTGAAATCCTATCTTAAAGCATATAAACCCATATATCACAGAGCTCAGCTTCTTTCTTACTATCATATCCAGGGGCGCACCTGCCATGAGGCGAGTTGAGAATCTCGCCTCAGGCGGCGCGCCACCTGCTGGACGAGGGGCAGCATTGTGCGCCCGGCCGTCCATGCTACCACCCGCCAGTCTGCCTATGCTGCCGCTGGAACCCCCACCCGCGCTGCCGCCAACCGGACCTTGCTGTCGCCCACCGGCCTGTCCTGCCGTCCACCTGACCACCATCCCAGGCTGACACCCCCCCCCCGCTCTCCCCCTCCTCTGCTCTGCTCTGTTCCGCGCCGCTCCCCCCCTCTCCTCCACTCTGCTCCGTTCCGCTCCCTCTGTCCCGTTCATATCCGCTCTCCCCCTCCTCTGCTCCGCCCCCCCTCTCCTCCACTCTGCTCCGCTCCCTCTGTCCCGTTCATATCCGCTCTCCCCCTCCTCTGCTCGGCTCCCCCTTCTCCTCCACTCTGCTCCGCTCCCTCTGTCCCGTTCATATCCGCTCTCCCCCTCCTCTGCTCGGCTCCCCCTTCTCCTCCACTCTGCTCCGCTCCCGGCCTCCTCCGCTCTGCTCCCCCCCTCCTCCGTTCGGCTCCCCCTTCTCCTCCACTCTGCTCCGCTCCTTCTGTCCCTTTCATCTCCGCTTCCTCCACTATGCTCCGCTCCGTCCTCCTCCGCTCAGTCCTCCCCCTCTCCTCCACTCTGCTCCACTCCCGGCCTCCTCCGCTCGGCCCCCCCTTCTCCTCCACTCTGCTCCGCTCCCGGCCTCCTCCGCTCGGCCCCCCCTTCTCCTCCACTCTGCTCCGCTCCCGGCCTCCTCCGCTCCGCTCCCCCCCTCCTCCGCTCGGCTCCCCCTTCTCCTCCACTCTGCTCCGCTCCTTCTGTCCCTTTCATCTCCGCTTCCTCCACTATGCTCCGCTCCGTCCTCCTCCGCTCAGTCCTCCCCCTCTCCTCCACTCTGCTCCACTCCCGGCCTCCTCCGCTCGGCCCCCCCTTCTCCTCAACTCTGCTCCGCTCCCGGCCTCCTCCGCTCGGCCCCCCCTTCTCCTCCACTCTGCTCCGCTCCAGGCCTCCTCCGCTCGGCCCCCCCTTCTCCTCCACTCTGCTCCGCTCCCGGCCTCCTCCGCTCGCCTCCCCCTTCTCCTCAACTCTGCTCCGCTCCCGGCCTCCTCCGCTCGGCCCCCCCTTCTCCTCCACTCAGCTCCGCTCCCGGCCTCCTCCGCTCCGCTCCCCCCCCTCCTCCGCTCGGCTCCCCCCCCCCTTGTACGCCCAAGCCCCCCCTCCCCCGCTCCTGGAGAACCTTCCTGGAAAATACAAGAAAATAAAGTAAGTTTATCTGTTTATATGTATGTGATGTGTGTATGTAATGTATATATATGTGTCTATGTATGTGATGTGTCTATGTATGTGTGTATATGTGTATATGTATGTGATGTGTGTATGTAATGTATATATGTATATGTATATGTTTGTGTACATGTATGTGTGTATATGTGTACATGTATGTGATTTGTGTATGTAATGTGTATATGTATGTGATTTGTGTATGTAATGTGTATATGTATGTGATTTGTATGTGTATATGTATGTGATGTGTATGTGTATATGTACGTGTTTATATGTGTATATATGTATTCCGTATGCATTTTATACTACATGGTGGCACGTTGTATGCGGTTTATTCTACATGGCGATACACTACATGCATTTTATACTATGTGGCGATATGCTGTATGCATTATATACTACATGGTGGTATGCTGTATGCATTTTATACTACATGGCGATATGCTGTATGCATTTTATACTACATGGTAGTAAGCTGTATCCATTTTATTCTACATGGTGGTACGTTGTATCCATTTTATACTACATGGCGATATGCTGTATGCATTATATACCACATGGCAATATTCTGTATTCATTTTATACTACATGGCGATATGCTGTATGCATTATATAGTACATGGCGATATTCTGTATGCATGTTATACTACGTGGCGATATGCTGTATGCATTTTATACCACATGGCGATATGCTGTATACATTTTATACTACATGGCGATATTCTGTATGCATTATATAGTACATGGCGATATTCTGTATGCATTTTATACCACATGGCGATATGCTGTATACATTTTATACTACATGGTGGTACACTGTATGTATTTTACACTACATGGCGATATTCTGTATGTATTTTTTACTACATGCCGTATACGCTGCATGCATTTTACACTACATAGCAATATGATGTATGTATTTTATACTACATGGGGGGGATGCTGTATGCATTTTATACTACATGGGGGGACGCTGTATGTATTTTATACCACATGGCAATATTCTGTATGCATTTAATACTACATGGCGGTATGCTGTATGCATTTTATACTACATGGTGGTATGCTGTATGCATTTTATACTACATGGCGGTATGCTGTATGCATTTTATACTACATGGTGGTATGCTGTATGCATTTTATACTACATGGTGGCATGCTGTATGCATTTTATACTACATGGCGGCATGCTGTATGCATTAAATACTACAGGGCGGTACTCTGTATGCATTTTTGCATTGCTTTATTTGCACACCAAACCAATATGATGGATCTGGTCCTGACACTCCCTGAAATATTACATATATGGGCGGGGGGGGGCGTCTCTCTATGGCTCGCCTCAGGCAGCAGACAGGCTTGGTACACCCCTGAGAACAAGATGTGTACCTACAGCTAGGATATCTAGAAATGTAGCTGCAAAATCTTGGCGTTTTGTTATGCAGTGAAATATATTGTCCCTTTCTCTTTTATAAGTGCATTTATTAATTACTAGATAGTTTGAAATAATGAGAGATTTTAGAAGATTTTAAGAAACAGAAGCTATGCAGTCCTTAGCAGGATCCTAAACTTGATTTATATGGTGTGAGGTGAGGCTACAGATTCAGCATTTTGGGTCTGGCACTTTCAAGTTACACTTCTGATTCTGAGATTACAATGAAAGATAATTGTGAAAGACATAATGAAAGACAGAATTTTTCAATATTTGTCAATATTGACTAAAAGAGATTTTTTTGAAATGAAACTACTCTGAAAATAGAGTAATAGAGTAATTTTTAGATTCCCAGAAGCAAAGCCACTTTTTACAGTAAATCATAAAATATTGTAATGCTCCTTTATTCGCTTTTGTAGGCATAATAAATAGAGATGAGCGAGCACTAAAATGCTCGGGTGCTCGTTATTCGAGACAAACTTTTCCTGATGCTCGAATGCTCGTCTCGAATAACGAGCCCCATTGAAGTCAATGGGAGACTCGAGCATTTTCAAAGGGGCAAGGGTCTGCACAGGGAAGCTTGGCCAAACACCTGGGAACCTCAGAAAAGGATGGAAACACCACGAAAATGGACAGGAAACCGCAGGGGCAGCATGCATGGATGCCTCTGAGGCTGCTCAATCGCACCATTATGCCAAAATTATGGGCAACAGCATGGCCATGACAGAGTGACAGAATGAAGCTAGATAGCATCTAAAACATCCAATAATTGACCCTGACACTATAGGGGACGGCATGCAGAGGCAGCGGCAGGCTAGAGAGTGGCATGGCGACATACCCCAAATGGACTCAGGCTTCAAACCAATGGGTGGCAGAGAGGAACCAAAGGAGGTGAGCAAGAAGCGCTGAAATGATTTCCTATGTGAACAAAAGGTTGAAGGTATATTTAGTCGATAACACAGCATGGTGGCGACATAGTGACCAAGTTCCATAACGTATCTGGTGAAACACCCGAAAAATTAGCCTGACACAGCTCGTTTGATAAGGGGACGACATGTGGAGGCAGCCATGGAGACGACTTCCATGATTAAGAGTTACAGTATGGGGCATCCATATTGCGCTGCTATGATTGAAACTTCAGGTCTCCAGCATGGCGGCGACAGATGCACTGAGTATTCTGCCTGACAGCTCGTTTGATAAGGGGATGATGTGCTGTATATCCTCTCGCGCTCTAGCGTTTGGGGTACAGAGAGTTGAAAGTTGCGCATGGAGACATTGGTGGATGCTGTGGAGGATCGTGGAGGCGAAATGGACAGGAAACAGCAGGGGCAGTATGCATGGATGCCTCTGAGGCTGCCTAATCTTGGGATGGAGCTGGCGGTCCGCTGCCAGGCGAGCTTTTGCCTGTCCAAGCCCCTGTCTCTCGGCTCCTCCCCACCCAAAATGGGCCTGGGGGCCAGAAGCATTTACTTTGAAAAAATTATCATTTTCAAAGCAGGCGGGGTCGTTTGAATATTTCATCTAGGAATAATGGAATAGCATAGCGGTTCTATTTTTAATTGTTTTTTCGGAAATGGTTCCATGATTAAGAGTGACAGTATGGGGCAATCATATTGCGCTGCTTTCATTGCAACTTCAGGTCTCCAGCATGGCGGCGACAGATGGGCCGAGTTCCACTATGTATCTGGTGAAACACCTGAAAATTCTGCCTGACACAGCTCGTTTGATAAGGGGACGATGTATGGAGGCAGTGAACTAGTAGTAGATTAAAGGTGCTGCAGTTAAAACTATGTTAGTTGGATCTTGGGATGGAGCTGGCGCTCCGCTGCCAGACGAGCTTTCGCCAATCCAAGCCCCTGTCTCTAGGCTACTCCCCAAACAGCACTTCTAAGAACCTTTTGTATAAGATCAAGTGTAGTAGCGTTCTTATAAGTTTGGGTTATGGCAGGTGAGGGGAATGTAAACAGATGCGCAAGAAGCGCTCAAATAATATCGGTAAATGATAAAAGTTTGCCAGTATATTCTGTGGATTACACAGCAGGGTGGCAACAGATGGGCCGAGTTCCATTATGTATCTGGTGAAACACCTGAAAATTCTGCCTGACACAGCTCGTTTGCTAAGGGGATGATGTGCTGTATATCCTCTCACGGTCCAGCGTCTGGGGTATAGACAGGGGCGCACCTACCATGAGGCGAGTTGAGAAACTCGCCTCAGGCGGCGCCTCCTGGTGGACGGTAGGGCGGCATCAGGCAGGTCACTCACCGCAGCTCGGCCCCTTCTGTCTGCGGCCGCCTTCTGACCCTCCTCTCCCGGACCCCCGGCTCGCCTCTCCAGTCCGTGGTCCGCCCCCCTCTGCCTCTGGCCGGCCGACGTCTCCCATTCGTGGCCCGCCTCCCCTGTCCGCGACGCGACCGCCCGCCTCATGCATCCGCGGCCCGCCCACCTCTCCCGCCACTTCCGGCCGCCCGCCTCACACCTCCGCGGCCTGCTCACATCTCCCGGCCGCCCGCTTCACCCATCCAGGGCCCGCCACTCCTGGCCGCCCGCCTCCACGGACCGGCCGCCTTCTTCACACCTGCGCGGCCCGCCAGTGTCTCCCGGGCGCACGCTTCACTCGTCCGCGGCCCGCCACTCCCAGCCACCCGCCTCCGCGGCCCGCCCGCCTCTCACAGGCGCCCGCTTCAAGCCTCCTCAGCCCGCATCTCCCGGCCGTCCGCCTCATGCCTCCGCGGCCCGCCCGACTCTCCCGGCCGTCTGCTTCACCCGTCTGCGGCCGCCGTCTTGGTAAGTATGTATTTATTATATCCTAAGATGCATATAAATTTACATGTGTATACATATATATACACATATATATACACACATGTATATTTATATGCATCTCTGTATACATGCATACACTGCACGGTTAGTGTGTGTTTGTATACTGTATGACTGTATATAAGTGTGTTTATACTGTATGTGTTTGGTGAGTGTGTGTATATGCATGCTATATGAGTATATATGCTGTATATATGTGTACATGCTGTATGAGTGTGTATGTGTGTGTGTATACTGTGTCATATATATATATATATATATATATAATATATATATATATATATATATATATATATATATATAGCGGCTCGCTGTATGTATTGTATGGTATATGGCGGCACAATGTGTGTATTTTATATAACATGGCGGCACGCCAATACATACAATATACATATAATACATACAGCATACCGCCATATAGTATATAATACATACAGCATACCGCCATATAGTATATAATACATACAGCATACCGCCATATAGTATATAATACATACAGCATACCGCTGTATGTATTATATGGTATATGGCGGCACGCTGTATGTATTATATGGTATATGGCAGCACACTGTATGTATTATATGGTATATGGGGGCACGCTGTATGTATTATATGGTATATGGCAGCACGCTGTATGTATTATATGGTATATGGGGGCACGCTGTATGTATTATATGGTATATGGCAGCACGCTGTATGTATTATATGGTATATGGGGGCACGCTGTATGTATTATATGGTATATGGCGGCACGCTGTATGTATTATATGGTATATGGCAGCACGCTGTATGTATTATATGGTATATGGCGGCACACTGTATGTATTATATGGTATATGGCGGCACGCTGTATGTATTATATGGTATACGGCAGCACGCTGTATGTATTATATGGTATATGGGGGCACGCTGTATGTATTATATGGTATATGGCAGCACGCTGTATGTATTATATGGTAGCACGCTGTATGTATTATATGGTATATGGGGGCACGCTATATGTATTATATGGTATATGGGGGCACGCTGTATGTATTATATGGTATATGGCAGCACGCTGTATGTATTATATGGTATATGGCAGCACGATGTATGTATTATATGGTATATGGGGGCACGCTGTATGTATTATATGGTATATGGGGGCACGCTATATGTATTATATGGTATATGGGGGCACGCTGTATGTATTATAAGGTATATGGCAGCACTCTGTATGTATTATATGGTATATGGGGGCACGCTATATGTATTATATAGTATATGGGGGCACGCTGTATGTATTATATGGTATATGGGGTCACGCTATATGTATTATATGGTATATGGGGGCACGCTGTATGTATTATATGGTATATGGCGGCACGCTGTATGTATTGTATGGTATATGGCAGCACGCTGTATGTATTATATGGTATATGGGGGCACGCTATATGTATTATATGGTATATGGGGGCACGCTGTATGTATTATATGGTATATGGCAGCACGCCGTATGTATTATATGGTATATGGGGGCACCCTATATGTATTATATGGTATATGGGGGCACGCTGTATGTATTATATGGTATATGGCGGCACGCTGTATGTATTGTATGGTATATGGCAGCACGCTGTATGTATTATATGGTATATGGGGGCACGCTATATGTATTATATGGTATATGGGGGCACGCTGTATGTATTATCTGGTATATGGCAGCACGCCGTATGTATTATATGGTATATGGGGGCACGCTGTATGTATTATATGGTATATGGCGGCACACTGTATGTATTATATGGTATCTATTATATATTACACGGAGGACGCCGGATGTATTTTATAATATATGGTGGCATGATGTATTGATTTTAAATTATATGGCAGATTGTTGTATGTATTTTGTTCTTTATGGTAGCTCGCTGTGTGCATTATATAGTACATGGTGGCACGCTATTATGTATTTTGCATTGCTTTATTTTCAAATTAAACCAATATGATTTGGGTCTGGTCCTGACACTCCTTGATATAATACATATTTGGAGTGGGGGGGGGGCGTCTTTTTATAGCTCGCCTCAGGCAGCAGAAAGGCTAGGTTCACCCCTGATCATATCCTGCTCTCAGATGGGGGTAACAGAACTCCCCTGACAGATTCCCTTTAAAGGCGTTACTAGGAAACTGAATGACGATAAATGCCCGGAGATACTGTTATTCCCAGATATAATGCTGTTACTATATTATTACAAGTGCTATAATTATTTCATTGAGGAAACATTTTCCAATAATAACTCTATATTAGAGAAATTAGATCCTTCCCTATGTTCATTACTTTGGCTCCATTACCTTCTGTGTAAATGACACAATTTACTTTGCAGGTGTTTGCTTTAGAATGGAGCTTCATCCATGACCTATAGCACCTGACGTCTAGACTATAAATAGATATGGATGGGAAATGCTGGAGCGTAATCTCATGTGTGTATCTTGTATGTTATCGAGAGCAAGCTATGGCTTCAGGGAAAGCCAAATCTGATAAAGTTTTTTTCTTTTTTTCTAAACCAGCTTATTTTTACCCTAAGACCCTCTACAGTCCGAGATCGGACATGGTGGTAACAAGCCCCTTTTGATGGGATGTCAACACTGGAGTAGGTGGTGCAGGGATTAGGCCACATCGGGGTATCGGCAGGGCCGAATTTAGTGTCGATGCTGCACTAGGCACTGTCAGTGCTTACGCCCCCTATTGGTGCCATCAAGCTAACGCCTCTGCCCATAACCTCCAACCAATACTAGAAGAGAGCAGATCCACTGCTGCCATTAGATGCATAAATTGCTGTGTTGGAACAATGCCTTTGAATTACGTTGAGGAACACAATGAGGAGGAGTTACACTAAAACGGGAACATGCACCACAACTTTCATTGTGAACAAACGATCGGGAGAAATTTCTTACTGTGTATGAATTCAATGCAGTGTGTGAACATAACGGGAACCTAAATCTGTCCACTAACCCTAAGCCAACTAAACCTAACCCGAATAACCCTGAGCTACTCACCAACTTACATATACAGTGCCCTCTATAACTAAAAGCTCCAAAGCCAGAAAGGCTGGTCTGAGTATTTCAGAAACTGCTGATCTACTGGGATTTTCACGCACATCCATCTCTAGGGTTTACAGAGAATGGTCCGAAAAAGAAAAAACATCCAGTGAGCGGCAGTTCTGTGGGCGGAAATGCCTTGTTGATGCCAGAGGTCAGAGGAGAATGGGCAGACTGGTTCGAGCTGATAGAAAGGCAACAGTGACTCAAATCGCCACCCGTTACAACCAAGGTAGGCAGAAGAGCATCTCTGATCGCACAGTACATCGAACTTTGAGGCAGATGGGCTACAGCAGCAGAAGACCACACCAGGTGCCACTCCTTTCAGTTAAGAACAGGAAACTGAGGCTACAATTTGCACAAGCTCATCGAAATTGGACAGTAGAAGATTGGAAAAACGTTGCCTGGTCTGATGAGTCTCAATTTCTGCTGCAACATTCGGATGGATCCATCCTGCCTTGTATCAACAGTTCAGGCTGGTGGTGGTGGTGTCATGGTGTGGGGAATATTTTCTTGGCACTCTTTGGGCCCCTTGGTACCAATTGAGCATCGTTGCAACGCCACAGCCTACCTGAGTATTGTTGCTGACCATGTCCATGTACCCAACATCTGATGGCTACTTTCACCAGGATAATGCGCCATGTCATAAAGCTGGAATCATCTCAGACTGGTTTCTTGAACATGACAATGAGTTCACTGTACTCAAATGGCCTCCACAGTCACCAGATCTCAATCCAATAGAGCATCTTTGGGATGTGGTGGAACGGGAGATTCGCATCATGGATGTGCAGCCGACAAATCTGCGGCAACTGTGTGATGCCATCATGTCAATATGGACCAAAATCTCTGAGGAATGCTTCCAGCACCTTCTTGAATCTATGCCACGAAGAATTGAGGCAGTTCTGAAGGCAAAAGGGGGTCCAGCCCGTTACTAGCATGGTGTACCTAATAAAGTGGCCGGTGAGTGTATATACACACACACACAAATATACGTACATAAAAACAGAACAGTTGTCAGCACTACCCCTATGCCCCAGTAGCCAGTGCTGCCCCCAGTAGTCAGTGCTGCCCCCATGTCCCAGTAGCCATTGCTTCCCCTAGAATCCAACAGTGCTGCCCACATGCCACAGTAGCCAGTCCTGACGTTGGTAACCAGTGCTCCCCAGTAGCCAATGCTTCCCCCAGGAGCCACAATTCTGCCCCCATACCACAGTAGCCAAAAATAATAGCAGTTAGGCCCCTACTAATATAGGAGTTTTGAGATAGCCCGTTGCTAAGAGCCGCCCTCGGCACACACCAGATCTATGAGGAGGCTCTGACCTCCTGATCAATCCCGGAGGGCTGCAGCTCTGCTGAGGAACTTGTAGGCCAGGTCTTACCTGATGTAGTATTGCTCCATAAACCGATGCAGGCGCAGGCTATAGGCAGTACAATGCTGTCTCCTGCCGGCCCACTGCATGGCCCCGCATCGCCCACTCCCCGCCCATCCTGTGCATAGGGAACAGAAGTCGCAATTCATGGCTCTGTGCTGGGAATTGCTACTAAATCACAGCTTCTACACCTGGTAGCAGGGGTACAAGCTGTGATAAATGTGGCACAGCACGTGGTACACTGATCCAACCCTTTAAAGTCCATGAGTGTGTAACAAAAAAAATTGGATGACACCAGAATAACATCCTAAAGTGGGCAGCTTTTCACACACGAAGAATCTCAAAGCTGATGAAAAAAATCTGACACAACTAGGGTGAGACTAGAACTACAAAAACAGATATGGGCACATGGGCACCTGGTTTATTGAAGTGATGCCTGATTTCTATACTTTCTATACAGAAGGGATAAACAGACAGACATAAAAAACTATAAATATATATTAATAGATATTCAATTATATGAGATATATAAATAATAGATTATGATGAACAAAAGGGACAAATGAAAGGGTTTTGCCCATGAAAGAAAGTTTTATTGCTGTTTTAGCTCCTATCACTCATTGATGGTCAGTATAAGATTGCAGAGTATGTGCTGACAATGTACTTAGATAATGAGAGTCCAGGTTTATATACACTTTTATTTAGCTTTTGAACATTGTACTAGTATCTGACACATAGAAAAAGAGATGAGACAGATCAGAGATGAGAGATGCTGAGATCCATGAGATGGATATAACATGCAATGACACTCTCAGCTCCGCTAACTCACCTATAACATACGGTCAGCTATACTATATGTCAGCTATAACACACACTGTCCGCTCTGCTATAACCCCTTCTATGAAGACCTTATCTTATCTGTAGCTTGTAAAGAAACCTGTGCACTCTGCATGCTGGTAGGAAGTGTCTGTAAGTGTCTGTATCTGTATGTGTGAGCTCATCTTGTAATGGAATGGTAAGGGGCAGACCGGAGAAGCTATTCATGGGCAGAATCTGCCATGCCCAACCATAGAAGATAGATTTACGTTTGGATCTTGGGGCAACCAAAATTGTAAACACCAAAACTTAAGGAGACAGGTTGGACTTATATCTGTGAAATGCTGTATTTTTGTTGATAACAGTGAATTAGGGAATGTGTTATTTTGTTATCCCGAGTACATTTAATAATCATAGCTGTTTTTATGTGTCTCGGACAACCCCTTAAAGCTATATAAGGCCTTACTCCACTTTTGTTCAGTCTCTGCATTTCCATGATTTGGCAGATTTTGCTGTGAACTTGCTTTTGCACCAGTAAACATATTTCAGTCTTTTTGTTACAGGCATAATTATTCCATTAAAATGAAACGCACAGGATAAACTACCGTGCGTCGTATAAGCAGATGCTGACACATCATCCAGAAATATTTGCAATGCAAAACTGCCCCTTCACAACTCACTTGTGTGGGATTACTAAAAGCAGATTGTATGATTTACTTGGAGTTAATCTTCAGAAATTGGCTTCATAAATCAAACATTCCCCCCCAATCAAGTGATTCATGTTATTAGCGTTTATTACGAGTGTCAGCATTAATAGCTCACTAAGACATGTATGGCAGGATTTAGAGGGGTTGGTTGTGTTTTACTTAAATTTGAATAGAAGAAAGTAATGAAAGCAAGCATCTGTGATAATGCCCATGACTGGCTGCAGTGGTCATGTGACTTATGTACATGACATCACTGCTCCAGGATCGGCAGGGAAATTGAAGTGGAATTTCAAAATTAAGCACTTTTTGTAGTGCATACCATATCCTGCTTATATGCAAATAAAATGTCCCCCAGGACCAAAGTATACATGTGTCCACCCTTAAAAGACCTCCCACTTGTCCCTTTACTGTCAGTTGATTTAGATGGATTTTTGGGATTGACAGATCGATACATGAAAATGGAAAAGTGTCAGACTGGTGGGGGTCCATCCACTGAGACATGAACAGTAATCTACCTTGATTCATACCATATAAAGACTGTGGGGCACATTTACTAATAATGTGGGAAACTGCACTAAAAGTGCTCTGCAGTATATAATGCTGGGAGCGAAGATTCATTAAGAACATGCGCCAGAAATCATGAATGTGTCGCATCCCAGCACTGGCCCGACAGAGTTCACCAACTTTTTTGTGGTGCACATTTAACATAGGGTGTGCGACATACTTTGGATGTAAAATCTGGCGCATGGTCTGACTGACCGCTGGAACACCCCCGAATTCGTGTTGCATAGCCGCATTTCTGTCGAGTTTTTTTACGTTTTCGGGGATCGCACCGCTGAACAGGGATTTAGAAGGGGATTGTGTTCCACGTGATCAGATTTTGGCGCATCGATGACGGCTTTCATGCGACAGAAATCGGAGGGCGTGCCAACTGATTCAGACAGAGCGCAAGATTTAACTGTAAAATTGTGTCACAAGCCATGCACTTACATACACCAGGAAGAAGAATGTGAACTCCGGCGGACCTGAGTGGGGAGCGACACATGCAGGATATTAGACGCACGATCTTAGTGAATCGCGGCAGAGTTCATTCTCATCGGAGTAAATGTGCCCCATGTGGCCCATAGAGTAACTGTCTCTACCACCTCTCCCAAAATATAATTTTAAATTTCTATATATCATGTCCATTGAAATAACCATCAAATCCATAAAAATAAAATCACACATAACTAATGACCGCCCATCACCCAGTACCTGCAGGCCCAAAGACAGATCCGACACAGACAGACTGTCAGGCTCAGAGGTAGTGGATCCTCTGAACCACCACGGTCGATGACACAAGCCACTACCTAGGACCGAAGTCTAAGTGCCATCCAGTTTTCATCAGAGCCCGCCGCATAGTAGGTTGGACTTGCTGCTGCATGGCTCCACCAGGTCGTTCCACACGTCTGACTTGTCTGCAGTGGCAGCCAAGGTCAAGGTACAGAAACAGCAGGCAATCTCGTAGTCGGGGACAGGCAGGAGGTCAGGACGGACTGCACAGGATCAAAGCCAGAGACATAGCAACAGGCATACAACCAATTTACAGCTGACTTCAAAGTACCGTATATACTCAAGTATACTCACTTTTCCAACGTCCCCTGCAGGTCCTCTTCCTGCTTGGGACGCTCTGGTAACTTTTTCAGGTTCTCTTCTGCTCCTCTGGTTCCTCTTTGGGTCCCCGTTTGATGCCAGTGGTGCAAAATATGACGTTGGCAAGCTGCTGACATCATTGTGTGTGCCGACCATGCACAGGGACACGAAGAGGAGCTAAAGGACCAGAAGAGGACCCAAAGGGGCAGGGGCTGGTAGGCTATATACTGGGGGAATGGGCTGGCTATATACTGCAGGGGCTGGCAGGCCATATACTGGGGGGATGGGCTGGCTATATACTGCAGGGGCTGGTCGGCTATATACTGGGGTGGTGGTGGGGCCTACTGGCTATATATTGCAGGGGCTGGCAGGCGATATATTGGGGGAGGTGGGCTGGCTATATACCAGGGGGGGCTGGCTATATATTGCAGGGGCTGGCAGGCTATATACTGGGAGGATGGGCTGGCTATACACTGCAAGGGGTTGACAGGCTATATACTGGGGGGTGGTCTGGCTATATACTGAAGGGACTGGCAAGCTATATACTGGGGAGGCAGGTGCTGACAGGCTATATACTGGGGGAAGGGCTGGCTATACACTGCAGGGGCTGGCAGGCTATATACTGCAAGGGCTGACAGGCTATATTCTGGGGGATGGTCTGGCTATATACTGCAGGTACGGGCAGGCTATATACTGGGGAGGCAGGGGCTGGCAGGCTATATACTGGGGGGATGGGCTGGCTATACACTGCAGGGGCTGGCAGGCTATATACTGCAAGGGCTGACAGGCTATATACTGGGGGATGGTCTGGCTATATACTTCAGGTACTGGCAGGCTATATACTGGGGAGGCAGGGGCTGGCAGGCTATATACTGGGGGGATGGGCTGGCTATACACTGCAGGGGCTGGCAGGCTATATACTGCAAGGGCCGACAGGCTATATACTGGGGGATGGTCTGGCTATATACTGCAGGTACTGGCAGGCTATATACTGCAGGTACTGGCAGGCTATATACTGGGGAGGCAGGGGCTGGCAGGCTATATACTGGGGGGATGGGTTGGCTATACACTGCAGGGGCTGGCAGGCTATATACTGCAAGGGCTGACAGGCTATATACTGGGGGATGGTCTGGCTATATACTGCAGGGACTGGCAGGCTATATACTGGGGAGGCAGGGGCTGGCAGGATATATACTGGGGAGATGGGCTGGCTATACACTGCAGGGGCTGGCAGGCTGTATACTGTAAGGGCTGACAGGCTATATATTGGGGGATGGTCTGGCTATATATTGCAGGTACTGGCAGGCTATATACTGGGGAGGCAGGGGCTGGCAGGCTATATACTGGGGGGGCTGGCAGGCTATATACTGCAAGGGCTGACAGGCTATATTCTGGGGGATGGTCTGGCTATATACTGCAGGTACGGGCAGGCTATATAGTGGGGAGGCAGGGGCTGGCAGGCTATATACTGGGGGGATGGGCTGGCTATACACTGCAGGGGCTGGCAGGCTATATACTGCAAGGGCTGACAGGCTATATACTGGGGGATGGTCTGGCTATATACTTCAGGTACTGGCAGGCTATATACTGGGGAGGCAGGGGCTGGCAGGCTATATACTGGGGGGATGGGCTGGCTATACACTGCAGGGGCTGGCAGGCTATATACTGCAAGGGCCGACAGGCTATATACTGGGGGATGGTCTGGCTATATACTGCAGGTACTGGCAGGCTATATACTGCAGGTACTGGCAGGCTATATACTGGGGAGGCAGGGGCTGGCAGGCTATATACTGGGGGGATGGGTTGGCTATACACTGCAGGGGCTGGCAGGCTATATACTGCAAGGGCTGACAGGCTATATACTGGGGGATGGTCTGGCTATATACTGCAGGGACTGGCAGGCTATATACTGGGGAGGCAGGGGCTGGCAGGATATATACTGGGGAGATGGGCTGGCTATACACTGCAGGGGCTGGCAGGCTGTATACTGTAAGGGCTGACAGGCTATATATTGGGGGATGGTCTGGCTATATATTGCAGGTACTGGCAGGCTATATACTGGGGAGGCAGGGGCTGGCAGGCTATATACTGGGGGGATGGGCTGGCTATACACTGCAGGGGCTGGCAGGCTATATACTGCAAGGGCCGACAGGCTATATACTGGGGGATGGTCTGGCTATATACTGCAGGTACTGGCAGGCTATATACTGCAGGTACTGGCAGGCTATATACTGGGGAGGCAGGGGCTGGCAGGCTATATACTGGGGGGATGGGCTGGCTATACACTGCAGGGGCTGGCAGGCTATATACTGCAAGGGCTGACAGGCTATATACTGGGGGATGGTCTGGCTATATACTGCAGGTACTGGCAGGCTATATACTGGGGAGGCAGGGGCTGGCAGGCTATATACTGGGGGGATGGGCTGGCTATACACTGCAGGGGCTGGCAGGCTATAGACTGCAAGGGCTGACAGGCTATATACTGGGGTGTGGTCTGGCTATATCCTGCAGGGACTGGCAAGCTATATACTGGTGAGGCAGGGGCTGGCAGTCTATATACTGGGGAGGCAGGGGCTGGAAGGCTATATACTGGGTGGAAGCTGTGACCAATTCATTTCCCACCCTAGGCTTATACTTTAGTCAATAGGTTTTGCCAGTTTTTTTGCGTTAAAATTCGGTACCTCAGCTTATACTTGGGTCGGCTTAAACTCGACTATATACAGAAGATTTTCTCGATGATTCCACCATACAGTGTCATGAATAAAACATGATCTGGATGGTTCGGCTGCTTGACAACATACTGGTAGTTACCTTTAAATACTATAGAAAAAGAGCTCTCTGGTACTGCCCTGACAGTGCACCTTTATCCTGTAAATGCACATAATAAAATGAAACAACAAAAATGTCCAGATCAAAAGAAAATATCAGATTAAGAAACAAGCTATGACATGTAGATGACACATCGTAATATGAAATGAAAAGTCCAGGAACAGTTAAAGCTATATTTATGGCCGGTACACAAAGCAAATAGTAAAATAATGGTCAGGATATAAATTGATAGACCTAGACATGCTGTTATATTTTACAAGAAAATTTAAGAATATCAAGACAGGTGACTGAAGGAAGTACACAATATAAGTAAAAAAATGGGTGAAAAGACTAGAATTGGATTTACAGATGTGTTCACCTCATTTATCCATGTTCATGGAATTTGTAATGAAGTTTCTAATCCAGATGTTAATGCAGGACAGTTTTATACTGCAATATACTGGTCAGTCTTATACATCAGTATTTTGGAGTCAGAATAGGATCCTAAACACAAAAGATGGACAAAAGGAAGATCATTTGATCTAATATTTACAAAGCTCCTAAGTTACTAAATAAAAGAACACATAGCATCATGGGAACTATGGACACAAAGCATCATGGGAACTATGGGCAGGATGTAATTGACTGGCTTTAGGGCAAAGACATGAAGAGATTAGACTCCACCCACTTATCTGCTGCTAAGTCGGATTTCTAACAAGCAGATTCAGAACAGAAAATCCCATAACTCTGGAAAGAAAAGGACAATAAACACAATATGGGACAATTCGGTTAAAACAATCACTGTAAGCTGGGGTTACACTTTAAACTATTTTAGCCCTGGTTCAGCTGTATAGAGGACTGTAAATTGGTTTCTATTTTTAAAGGTCATCTTCCACCAGGATAAAAGACTGTATGCAAGTGAGTCTGAGGGGCTCCAGGCTTCATTAACACATAAGGAGCCTGGAGCCCCTCAGACTCACTTGCATACAGTCTTTCATCCTGGTGATAGATGTCCTTTAAAGTGGACATTCTCATCTTTGAAACAACAGTAGAGGAATGAATCCAGATGCTATTAACCATTTCTGGGCAAGCTGTAAAAAGTATTGGAAACATTAAATGCAGAATTCTGGGCCATTTTCATTAATAAATCTTATGTATATTTCTGATGGAGATTACCTCCATAATATCTTGTAGACGGAATATTCCACAAATTTTGGATTCTATGGCCTCTATAAGAATCTGATAAAAATCCTATTATATATCTCTCTATGGAAAATTTTACAGATATAAAATATTAGGTGCCATAAAAATTCTGAAAAATTAGAGATATCCTACACCCGTGTACATGAGCCCTTACGATTACTTAGAACCAGCGTATTCCTATGTGACTGTGTGTATTCATACGTATTTCCCATGGACTAAAACTTAGAACCAGAGAACATTAAAAACAATTGCATTCAACCATGGAACTGGTTTATATGAAGAAGTAAAAGAAATATAGATCTATAAAACCTGTAAAATTGTTGCACCTTCCTTTGCACTAGGTAAACCACTGATCTTCCCAGTAGGGTTATCTGGATGTTTAACTCATTAGAAAAATATGTACATAACCTTTCTCCTTTAATCTCATTATTACAAATGATATTTTCTGTCTCACGGTGTTAACAAAATACATGGCATGCGGCAAAGTCCATTTTCTTAAAAGCTCCATTCAGCTCTGGTGTAAGGCACACATTATTATCTCAGCAGCGAGCAGCGCCATTGTTGGAAAGCTTTCACACAGCACGTCATAATCTCCATTGTTACAAATACATCAACATTACAAGTCGCAGAACCTACCACCACTCACTCACACCAGCTTCAATACTTAAAGAATGGCTCATAATCTTCTCACAAATTATTGAAAAGGAATTCATTTTACCAATTGTTAGAGAACCCTAAATATACAAATGTTATACTTATTTAGATGCTGTAAAATGTATGATTCTTAAAGACACCTTCACAATGTAAACATTTTTACTTGCAATACCGTATTCTAACATAGCATGTGCTGTTATAAAGAGCCATCTTCTGTTTAAAGGAAACCTGCCATTTGATTTGATTCATTATGAAGCAAATATACCTTGAGAATGCTGTAGCTACACTGATGCAGGATCATTTCTTGTTTAATCCCTGAGCTGAGTGGTTTTGCTGAAAAAAAATTATAAAACATTACACACAGAGCTTCCTGAACTGTCCAGACAGGACTAACCAACCTGAGCTGGATGACTTAAACACAGCAGCGATTGATTACTTCTGCCTGCCAGGCAAAACACAGCGATTACATCATTCTCTGGAGCAGTGCAAGAGGAGAAGGCCAGGCAAAGGAGCAACAGAGCCTCATGCCGCCCAGTATTGTGTGTGTTCTCCACGTGTCTGTATGACCTCCCTACAATGCCCCGGCATGCTCCAGTCTCCGGGTGGTCTCCAGAGGGATCTCCTTCCAGACCTGGACTAAAGCATCGGCCAACTCCTGGACAGTCTGTGGTGCAACTTGACGTGGATGCAGCAAGACATGATGTCCCATATGTGCTCAATCAGATTCAGGTCTGAGGAACCAGCGGGCAACTCCATAGCTTCAATGCCTTAATCTTGCAGTAACAGCGGAAACTCTCCAGTCACATGCACCAGCATATAGTCTCACAAGGGGTCTGAGGATCTCATCTCGGTACCTAGTGACAATCAGGCTACTCCTGGTGAACACATGGAGGGCTGTACGGCCCTCCAAAGAAATACCACCCCACACGATTACCTACTTGTTGCCAAATAGGTCATGTTGAAGGATGTTGCAGGCAGCACATTGCTCTCCACAGTGTCTCCAGAGACGTCTGTCATATGTGCTCTGTGTGAACCTGCTTTCCTCTGTGAAGAGCACAGGGCTACAGTGGCGAATTTGCCAATCCTGGTGTTCTCTGGCAAATGCTTAGCGTCCTGCATGGTGTGCAGGACGCTGACATCCATTTGTGGATGTCATACCATCCTCATGGAGTCGGTTTCTAACCATGCACGTTTGTGGCTGCTGGAGGTCATCTTGCAGGGCTCTGGCAGTGCTCCTCCTGTTCTTCCTTGCACAAAGGAAGAGGTAGTGGTCCTGCTGCTGGGTTGTTACCCTCCTACGGCCACCTCTACGTCTCCTAGTGTACTGGCCTGTCTGCTGGTAGCGCCTCCGGTCTCTGGACACTATGCTGCCAAACACAGCAAAAATTCTTCACATTGATGTGCCATCCTGGATTAGCTGCAATACCCAAGCCACTTGTGTGGGTTGTAGAGTCTGTCTCATGCTACCACGAGTGTGAAAGCACTATTAACATTCAAAATTGACAAAAACATCAGCCAGAAAGCATTGGTGCTGAGAAGTGGTCTGTGGTCCCCACCTGCAGAACCACTCCTTTATTGAGTGTGTCTTGGTAATGCCTGTGAAATTGATTGCCTATAAGAGCTGCTTCATTAATGGCCATTTTTTTCACAGAAGTTTGATTTACTTGGAGTTATATTGTGTTGTTTAATTGTTCCCTTTATTGTTTTGAGCAGTGCATACATATATAGAAATATATATATTTATACATAAATACATACAAACACATTGAAAAATGTCCCTCAGTTGTCTGCATACAGAAAACAAACAGGTTTCTTGATTATTTTCCTTCTTTTTAGATCTACTCCTACACAACTAGGAATATGGATTAAATAGTTAATGATCTGGTAATAATCTGTTAAATCGCTAAGGGGTCTGATAGACCAGTTCCAGATTTAAATTTAATTTTTTCAAATAAAAAAAAATTCTAAATTAAAGGGGTTATCCGGGTTTAAATTTTTTTTTATGGCCGGGCTGGGGAGGGCTATTTAAACATAATAAACATGTACTTACCTCCTCCGGTGCTGCCGATGTCACGCGCCGCGGCCCGTCTTCTCCGTGCGCCGGTTTCAGTAACAGTGCGCACAGGGAGCTTCCGGCCGGCCGGATGCTCCCATGCGCACCATCTCCCAGCGCTTACAACGCTGAGAGATAGGGACGGATGGGAGGAGCCGTCCACAACGGGGACCGGAAGCTCCCTGTGCGCGGCTTCCGTGCCCCTGTTTGTTTACAGGGGCACGGAACGAAGTGATCGCGGCACGGGACATCGGCGGCGCCGGAGGAGGTAAGTCCATGTTTATTATGTTTAACTATCCCTCCCCAGCCCGGCCATAAAAAAAAATTTAAACCCGGATAACCCCTTTAATTGCTGGAAAACATGACATAAGTTAATGACTAGATATTCTCAAGGTCCTTGTTAATAAGAGAAAACCCATCATTGTTCTTTCCTCATGTCAGTTACAAGTGAGAGCATTTTATGGGTCACAACAATAAGTTTTACTTTTGAAGTTTGATATTTTTCGTCGACTAAACAATGGAGTTCCAAGACCTTTCATTTCGGACGACCTTGGATAAATACGTATGGGTTCAGTATAGAACTTAGACAGTGAGCCTTTCAAATGAACTTGCCTGCCCAGAGATCATCCGTTTTAATAATGAGGGGCTCTGATACTTTGTATTTCAGAAATGTTGCCTGGAGATCAAGACAGTTACTTGGACGTCTTTCAGAAGGGAGAAAAGTGCAGATGATCAGTTCGAAATCTCTAACCCTAAAATAATATGTTGCTGCAGCAATAAGTTACTGAACCTCCCAGTGATTCTAATTGGAAATCCCAATCAAATATGCCCGGCATAATAACTTACACAAGTAAAATGTGCGCTCGGCTCTTGATAGAAGTTGTCTCAAATTTTCCACCATACTTTGAATGTGTTCTCTCACTTTCCAATGGGAAAATGTGTCAGTAGTAATTTCATAGGCTTATGAAGCAGATGGCCCATGATGGATCAGTTCCATTAAAGGGATTTTCCCACCAAGAAAGTTAGGCTGTAAAGGGCCGAACTCGACGATCAGTGGGGGTATCAGTGTCCCCCACAGATCACTAGAACGGGGGGGCTGAAATGGTCCCAGATACCTCCATTGGACCCCCCATCGCTCCGCAAGATAAATGAAACAGAAGGCCGCACATGACCGTTCTGCTCCCCGTTCTCGTGCTTTTTGGGGGTCTTACCACTGAGACCCCCACCAATCAGCAAGTTAGTTGGTGGGAAAACCCCTGTAAGACGTGCTGTTTATAGTTTGTTATATCATGAAGTAGTTAACAGATTATTAGCATATTACAAGTCTTCCAAACATGCTGAATTGAGCAGGACATTCCCAAATTCAAGGAGCTGTGCAAGTCCATTTAATCAGTTTTTGCATACTAGTAATACAGATACAACTGAACACAATGGTGAGGTGAACACAACGGGAAGTGTCAGCTCCTCTCTCCACTATTCACACTAAGACCAGTTCACATGAGCCAACTGGCAGACAACAGTGAAATATTTCTATTGTCACGCAAGAGTTCAGTACAACACTAGGCCACCCATGTCAAGTGGTGACCACCTAAGTCTTGAGCTCCACCTGAGATACTTCTACTCCACCCTTCTCCTGTGCCTGTCCCATTTAATACAGAAAATGAAAAAGTGGAAATTTATCTTTAGTATTTTTTTGTTCTCCTTCCGAATGAAAACATAAGAAATATCTTCATATACGTCAATGTAAGTATATGGTGAGTACAATAACCTCAAAGAAAATCTGTTGCCAAGAAAAATGGAATCCGAGAGTGATGGCGTTCCCAGTGGAGATTGACTTTCTTGATAATAAGAAACTAGGGAATTGGTGAGCACACACAACAATAAATGAGTCAACAAAGGCCTCTAGGGAGACACAAGTCTAAATCCCAATGACAACTTTAGAATTCAGAAGTTGGTGTTGTTCTCACAGCACTTATACAATATCTGTTTGCTACAATTCTGTGTACAATATACGAGATAAACAAACACAGTCTACTTGTTGGACCGAGCAAAGTCATAATAAATTACTTAATGCTGCGCCAGATTGACAACTTTGCACCTACTATTAGTTGTGTTGGAACACTTGTAGTATCTACGTCATCAGTCTGGGTTCTCCTGCTTGTAGTACCACACACGGGGATATGCTCAGCAGAAAGCTGCTTGATTGGCGGTTCTCACTGTCTCCCTCAGCTAAGAATGGGGGAGCATACATTCCTCTCAATGTGCTGGGTGTTTTACTAAAAGGCTTCTGGGGAAGGGTCCAGTCTCTGCATATATTCCTCGTTCACCCATAGGGGAAGTTTTATCAGGTTTTCCAAACCCTTTTTAACCAACAGGCATTGTGTTTATAATCCCATTTAAGCCACCTCCATGCCAATGGGGTGTGAAGGGGGTGCAGCCAGCGGCAGAGTAGGCCGGTGTGGGGCATCGTCTGTGCACTCACTATAACCTGCAAAGTTTCATGAGTGAAAGTTTGCAAGCAGCCTGCATGGTGTAGAATTGTATGCTTAAGCTCCACCATATGATCAATATTCCCCATTTACTGGTGCTTGTTAGGCAAGTCGTCTGGCTAGTTGTTATCATTATATATTTGTGTTTTTGCTGACCTTTGCTTGTACATAGACTGTTCTTCTGCCTCTCGATTCTGCACCATGCCTCTATCTTGGTTTTGACCAGGTCATCTACTGTCTCTATTTGTTTGTTTTTCCTACTATACTGTGCACGTATGTAGAGTAGGGAACGTCGATCAGTTGTCACCTCCCATTTAGCGCAGGGCTTGCAAGTAGGCAGGGACAGAGGCTGCAGTTAGTGCATAGCTTCCTTTCCTTCCCTCTCTTGACAAGTTGACTTAGTGTCGTGCCAAAAATGTTGTCTGTGCACAATTCACAGAAACCACTTCCCACATGGTACCACCTTTAAATGCCTCTATAACGTTTCCTAAATGTTTATAAAATGTGGTGTAATGCATATCTTATTCTTGGGGTAAATTACACCACATTTTTCTTAGTTAATCCCCCAATTGTCAGGGTTTACCAGTGCATAACAATAAAAGTGTTATCATAACTGAGTACCTGGTATTGTACCACCATCTTACTGTAGGATAGTCTTGAGTGTCATTTACTGGATCTGTATTCACAAAAGTCCCATAAAATATGAAATGATCCTAAAAGTGCAATAACAAGTTCCTTTTTGTAGTAGTAAATAATTAACGATACACCCGTCTGTCCAAGCTTGACTAACTAATGCAAGAGATGATTCCCTACAGGTTCTGGAGCAGGAAACATATTGCTTCTTATGTGCTCGCCATCTGTGCGCTTATATTCTGCTCTTATTACCTGGAAGAAGATGCCAGCTACAGGCGGAGATCCCAGTAGTCGTTGGTTCTGGGAATGAAATAGATCTCTACAATAAGACACTGATGTTAGATGATGTAGATAATCATTGTTAAGGATTTTCTTATTGTCATCGGTAGCCAAAATAAACTGTAAAAAATAAATCACACCCATTTTCCATGGTATTTCTCAAGCCTAAGTTTATTATGGAAGCATTTGACTCTGAATGAGAATGTTGATCCCAGGAAATCATATTTGAGTCCACATGACTGTACTTTCCCCTGGCAGCTACATCTAGATAATAGATGCCAACAATGGTGTAACCTGAAGCTGATGAGCTCCAGTGCAAAGTCTGTGCCAGGCCCTGAATATCATGTATGATTTATAGTACTAATCTTCTCATATGGGAAAGTGACAGCTTTATGGGCCCCTAAACCTCCTGGGCCCGGTTGCGATCGCACCCTCTACACCCCCTCAAATTACCCCCCGAGCTGTCAAGGCTCAAAAACCTACAGAATGGTCTTATTGCTGGGAGTTTCTGAAAATATAAAACATAAAGTTGCACACATCAGATTTGTTTTGTTGTTCAAACAAACATCAAATATACATCAGGGAGCATCCCCATATGTATGCAAAAAAACAAAGCAAGTAAACCAACTAGTGCCATAGGCACATTTAGTGGGTTATTCAAAAGCATAATAAAGATGACCCATAAATTAGCAAAATAAAAGTAAAAATAACAACAGGTAACGGTAGGTTAGGTAAGTGGCGTCATCTATGTCAGGGTTTCACATCCGATTTGCACAGTTCTGAGATACTTCCTTAAAACAGATGTGTGAAAACTGACCGCACTAGAATGGCATGCTAGTGGAGTCAGTTTTTGTACCCATTGGGGGTCATTTACTAAGGGCCCAAATCACTTTTTTTCGTCGGGTTTCCCAAATTTTTCCGATTTGCGGTGAATTGCCCCAGGTTTTTGGCGCACCCGATCAGATTGTGGCACATCGGCGCCTGCATGCATGTGGCGGAAATCAGGGGTGTGGCCATCGGAAAACCCTACGGATTAGGAAAAATCGCGGTATTTAAAACTTACCTGCACCAAGAAATAGAAGGTGAACTCCGGTTAACTCCAGTGGACCTTGGCGCAGCAGCGACACCTAGTGGATATCAGCGTACGGAGCTTAGTGAATCCCGGCCGGACCCCAATGAGCTCCGGAGAACCCACCGCTGGATCGCGACTGGACCGGGTAAGTAAATCTGCCCCAATTACTTTAATGGGTGAGTTTCATACCCGATTCAGATCAGAGTAGTACATGTTGCATTTTTATCATATAGGATTGACTCGACACACTGTGAAAGTTTTTTAGGGCTTACGTTTGGGATTGACCAAAACCCGAACTGATCACGTGTGTCAATCCGCTAAATGCTGCCAGCAACATTTAAATCCCAGTGGTGCATGGGTGTTGCCATTTTGGAGGGGACTGTAGTTCCCCGTTACGTAAATGGGGAGTGACGATCCTCCCCCTAGATGGTGGTGGACACTATCGCCATATTGGTTTAAATACCGCCGGCAGCACCGATTATGTGTGTTAACAGTGGGGAGAGGTGAGCCCAATACTAACCTCTGACTTTGCAATTTGGGTCCGCTCAACACTAAAGACATAGAACAGTAGACTATCAATGAGTCTGTCAAATGCTGCCTCACGTAAACTAAGACTGCACTTGTATTTGTATGTTATAGGAGAACATTGTTCCTAACTGGACACATCAGTAAAGTATTTTTATGTATAAGTATCTGCAAGGGTTGTATGTTACTCCTGTGATGTATGAAGTGGGTGTTTATGATAAATAGCACAAACTAAGGGGCTGAGTGTAACTAAGGGAACCTCTAGGAACTGTGTAAAAAAAAACAAACCCCAATTCTTTTAACAGAATGCAACTGGAGGGGAAAGCATCTTTAATGTGTATATGATCACTTGGCACCTCCAATTGCTGGTCTCAATAATTTTATGTGAATTATAAGTGATGTTTGAGACAAAACTCTCACTTATTGATAGACTTTAGTGCTGTACACATTTCAGATGTTTTCTCAGTCATTTGATCCAATCAATCAGATAAAAATGAAGCCATGGCCCTATCTGCCATGACGCCAGACGAAAATCTCGCCTAAGGCGGCAAAGTGCAGAGCCGTTAATTTTCAATCATAGCACCCTAATCGCCCACCAGGTAGATCTATCGCACCTGTCTCTTTAAGACAGGTGTGATATACCGAGTGAAGCAGCGCCTCTCCTGCTGTCTTCGCCGCTCCATATGATGCAGAGACACAGGGGGCGAGTGATGACATCACGCCACCTGTGTCTCTGCGTGGAGCCGGGAGTAAACGGGAGCCGGGAAAAGACAGGAGCTATACGGCGTGGGAGCAAATACACTTTTTATTGGCAAAGGATGTATTAAAAGGGGGGTCTATTCATATAAGGGTCGGATACTTCTTATACTGGGAGTGAGACAATATAGCAGGCTGTATATAGTAAAACTGAGGGGGGATCCACATATGGGGGCAACATATTAAACTGGGGGTACTATATGGGAGACAGTATATAATTAAACTAGAGGGGATGGACCACTATATATTAGGGTCAGATACTAATTCAACTGGGGTGGATTTTAATTAAACTAGGGGTGACTGTTAATTGGGCACAGGATATAACTAAGCTGGGAGGGCTGTACATGTGGGGCCAGATTTTATTTAAGAAGGAGAGGGTGTGTGTATATAATTTAATTGGAGGGAGGGGGGTTTATTAAAGACCTTTAAATATATTATGGGGGTGTGCTGTGCATGCTATAATTCCGGTAGAATATTTATATAATAATGGATGTTTTATATGTGTGGGAGAGTGAGGTCAGTTGTGTTGCGAGGGGTATATATTATTTAGGAGCACAGTGTTGTTTTCCAGGTGATTTATACTGTAAGTGACTGTGGTATTTTTAGGGACATCAAGTGGAGATGCTGCATGGAGCTGAAGTGATACGTCATGGATGGGAAAACTCGTAATAAAGTCCTACTGCTGGAAGAGATTGTCATCTATAAGGTACGAGATGCCACTAATGACTCCCAGAACCTGTAGTCAGTCACACAGTGTGAATGAGCTGCCTGTGGGGATGTTAATTGTTAGTAAAGTTTTCAGCATTTACTGAACCTCAATCGTCCCTGAATACAGCATGTACTAATCTGATCCGAGTCAAGCGTGAAAGTCACCCATTTAAGTCAATAGGTACAGGTAAATATGGGATAGCACTTGGATGCCATGCTAGTGTGGTTAGTTTTCCATGCACATGGAAGGAGATGAGAATTGTAAAAATCAGATGTGAAATCTGACACAACTCGGATGACACTAGAAGTACAAAATCAGATGCTCGGATAACACTAGGACTGAAATTGGACCAAAATCTGATAAATATTGCATTACTTTAACTGACCAAAATTGTATAATTTGACACTGGGTTCCTGGGTAACTGGCCTCTTTTGTCTCACTTCTAACGGACAATCGAGAGACCAGAGCTGGACCAGAGGGACACATAAAGGTGAGTCCATGATTGTTTTTAGGCATAATATTTTTCCAATTTTAAAGATTTAGTCCAGAGACACAGAAGTTATGATTTCACTGATAATAAAAAATAATGTATATTGCCCAAATGAAGGAGGGTAGTATTAGGAACGCCATGGCAGTAACCACAAGGCAGCTCCCTCCTGGCTTGGGCACTTACACACTATTTGCTCATGCTTGTAAGATGCAGAGGATTTATAAATAATGCATAACATACAAAAAAAATAATGTAGTATTTGTTAAAATAGTCACTGTGACCTAATGTATCCCTCTATCTAAGGAGCAGAGAACTGATAATTTCCTCTTTCCTGACAAGATAATATCATGTGATAAATAATACATAACACTTCTAGGAGGTCAGGCAGTATTAACATTCAGAATAATAATGGAAGATACAAGCACTTACTTAGCACTGGGGTGAAATAGCAGAAACATTAAGGCACTTACTTTAGACATCATTGTGTAATGGGGGAGTGTGTAAAGAAACATACTTTGGAACTGTGGCGGCACATAGGAAATTTTTGGTTTTGTTTATTAACATGGCATAGTAGAAAACAACCCCCTATATAGTAACAGTCACTGGCAGAAGTGAAATGGCAGCCGTGCCATGGTAAGTAGCACTTAGCATAGCTACTTCTATCCATACATACTACAAACACTGCTGCACTGTACACCAGAAACGGCAGACCGCACTGGAAGCGGTCTGGCGTATTCATGAGGGGGCGGGTTTAACATGCGGCAGTCACCGCTGGCCTATGGAGTGGGCGGGGCATTCCAGGGAAGAGGCATTTCTAGTGTACAGCGCAGCAGTGTTTTTGTTAGCGTTATCGGAACCCTAGCAGAGTAACACTGCTGTGCCGGTTTCAGCACTAGGAGCTGCTTACTTTAGTAAATAGCTCCTAGTGTGATATTTATAGGTGATAGGTCCTCTTTAAATACAAAGCCAATAAAAAATTGTTGTATATGTGTTTCTTTGCCAATTTCACATTTGGAATTTTTTTCAGACTTTCCAGTACATGGAACATAATAGAATGGTGGCACTTGGAAGTACAATTTGTCCTCCAGACAACAAGCCCTCATATGGCTTTGTAAACAGAAAAATCCAAAAGATACAGTTTGTGATAGGAGGGGAGTGAAAAATAGAAGCAAAACACTGAGTGAAAAAAAACATTGAAAAATCCGGTCTTAAAAGGGATCTATGAAGGGTATATGTGACTTAGCTCAAACCATTTAAGGGTGCAGTAACCTTTATTTTGTATGGGTGGATGTTTGCCATATCTATTATGAGTGTAAATGAATAGCGTTATGAACTTGTGACAAGTGGCTGTCCGAGACCACGTACTGTCCCAGGTGCTTGAAAACAATAAAGGACTAATCTTTACCTCCGTCCTTAACTCCTTCCATCACCACCTGTTTCTGTTGGTATCCAATGGATCCGTGATGATGTCCCATCATTGATGAAACATCACTTTTGAGCCTCTGTATACTAAAAGACTGGTGGTGATGGGAGGTGCCGCACTGGAGCGGAAGTAAGGACTGAGGCAGGTAGAAGTTCTTTAATCCTGGGCCATTAATAACATTAGACCCATGACGACTCTAAATGTATTTTCATGAAAATTCATAGTGTCTTTATAGAAGCAAGATGACTTATTGGCTTACAAGATGATTTCCATGGATCTCCAGTAACCAGGTGTCAGATTCAGATATGACTGCAGGGGTCCAGCATAACTATGGGTTGCAGGGCTCTTGGGGACATTTGTACCCCTTTGCTCCTGCTACTAGGAATCCACAGTGTAGTGTTACAGGAATCCATCCATAAGCCCTTAAAGTAATAACCTCTTTCATAAGGAAACTGATATCCTCATGTACAATCTTATTAAATGCATTGCACCAAATCTTACTTTAGTAAGTGACCCCTAAAGTCTTCACTCACTCCGGAGAGCCGTAAAGCTCATAATGTTTGACCTTCCCTTTATCTTCTCGAGTTCGGAGCACAACATAAACAGACAGTGTGATTGTTAAGCGAGGATTTACTGCTTTAATTATTCATTACAGAGATGAGAGATCCTCCGAGCTGCCCAGTCACGTTCATGTTAATTGAATATTAAAGAGAGTGCAAAGTCTCTACAAAACCTGATGATACGGGGGAGACCTACTCTCTGCAGATACTAAACAGGTACAAGAGATAAGAATGAAGCCAAACTATATCACCTTTCATAGAAAAGTTAGAAATGAAGATAAAAAGGTTGTACCTAGATTGCAAGTTATCCCCTGGACACAAAAGAGGGGAGAACAAGCTTCTCCGTGAGGGTCACCCATCATGAGAAAGGGAACCCCAGCAATCTGGAGCATGGGGTCTCTTTCCACCGATCAAGAGAACTTGCGATCATAAATAGGTGGAGCTGCAGGATGGGCATATTTCAAGACGCTCCATTCAATACTATGGGAGGGTTGACAAACCTCATTCGCTGTCTATTAGAGGGTCAGAGATGGGCACAGAAATTTCTGACACCCACTTACTACTGGGTGGAGTGCCACCCCTTCAACTATCAGTGAGAACAGGACCCGTGTTCACCAGATTGCTGGGGTTCATTCACTAAAAGTCCCAGCACTCAGAGCCTCATCAATCAGCTTGTTATCCCCAATCCTATGGGACAACTTGTACAATCCCTTTAATGTTACTCATCACAAATAGTCGTTCTCAAGGTTACGGATTTAGGCCACATTCAGAAAGCTGCGTGGAAAAGGAAAGGGGAGTAAGAGTGCCTCACTCCTCCCCGCTGAAAGCTGAGCAGCCAATCACGGTGCAGTGAGACACCATTTGCACGCCGAACCAGGGGCCTTAGACCCACTATTGAGGCCATGATCTGGCTGCACTTTGTTACCACTGTGTGAATGGCACCAATGTACAAACCCATTTCGCAACCTGTGCAGTCATTACTTGTCCCACAGCATTGCTGAATAGAGGCAATGATTCCCAGAACATGAGGCGACTATTCCGATGTTAGAATAAAGTTTTCTAGTTGTCCTTAAAAATGTTGAAAATTGTCTCTCATGTCACCAATATGTAGCTACTCAATGGGGGTGATGGCACCAGCCCCAGAACACCACAAACTTGTATCTGCACCTTGTTGCTGACAGCTAGTCGACAAAATGGACTGACGAGGATGGTGCCACTTTTACAACCGTATTTTTCTGACTATAAGTCGCACCAGATTATAAGGCGCACCATCAATAAATGCCTGCTTAGAGAAAATAAAAGGATTTTTTGTGTGCCTTATAGTCCGAAAAATACGGTACATTAAGGTTAAAGAGAATCTGTCAGCGGATTTTACCCCACTAAACTACTAGTCCCCTCAGGTAGCGGATGAAATGTCCTTTATAGAATTATGTGAAATCTTACCCAAAGTCCAGCAAATGTGACTCTTCTCACCCCATTTTCACATAAGACATGTAAAGTTTAGGGGTCGTGTCACTTAAGATGTGATCTTCTATTCCACAGTACATACAATCGTGCTTCTCGTATCCTATTAAAGAAAGGATCTCCTCTTTCAGATCAGGCTACAGAACCAGACAGACCGGCTATTAAGGACATATTTGGAAATGTGAACTGCAGATAAAGATCCATTTTTTGCCAATTTTTTTAACTGCCTGCATGTCCAGTTTTTTAGTTCAAAGAACCATAAGTTTGATTGGACACAAAGAGCTTGTTTCTAGGTACTTTACAACCAGATATATATTCAGAAGAGCACAAAAAAAAAAAAAAAAGGAGGTGAAACTAACTAAACAAAACCCAGCAGTCGCGCCATTTTTATCCCCTTTCAATGTAGGTCTGGAAAACTTAAGAAAAATTCTTTAAAAACTTAGTTACATCTATGACACTTTTTTGTTCTTTGGCACACAGAGTTGTGTATGGTGTCATTGTTTCGTGGGATGAGCTTGAGTTTTAATGGATACCGTTTTTGCATTGCTTTTTCTTCAAAGGTTTTTGGGGTTGTGATCGCTCATACACTACACTATACAACTGTATTGCAGTACATTCATATATATCGCGTCTCTTTTTATAAGAGGTCACTCGCTCAGTGTTGGCGCATGAAAAGTGACTTTATCATAAGTCCAATCTACAGGAGACGGCATCTGCTACAAGAGATAACTAGAGTCTATGTAGCGCCGCTTATCTCTTTATAGTCACAGGATCTGATATTTATACATACATTATATACAGATATTTTAAAGGAAAGGTCATATTGCGGCATAAATAATTTTATTTTCTTCATCTTTGTCCAAAGAATATCTTCCAGCCTTCATTTAAGTCTGAAAATACAGAAAAAGAAATGAGTGAGCATTCAGTGCCTACGGGTTTTATCACCCAGGCGCCTTGTGTATTCACAGATTACTCCTACAATGCCTGGCCTGTTCCCGCACCAGATGTCAGCGCGCTGCACCCATTATCACCCACTACCATCCTATTAAAGCAAATACAGCGCCATTGTAATATCAATCTGGTGAAAATCTAGCTGCTGATTTCCAGGGGTTACAGCTAGAAAGGTGTGAATGTTTATTCTGATATCATGCCAGTACTTTACACCTCAGCATACACTGAATAATGTGCGTAATAAGTGTAGAATATAGAATGATGGGAGGATAAGAAAGGACAACAATAACTGGTTAGGGTTGATCAGATAAACTCATGATTGGTTGGGGATTTATCTTACCTGTATTCTCCAAAGATCATATTAGAAGGTGCAGGTTCAGGCTGGCTGTATACTACCAGGGGGCAGGCTGGGCTGGCTGTATACTACTGGGGGCTGGCTGGCTATATACTGGGGGGGGGGGGGGTCTGTAATCAATGCATTTCCCACCCTCGGGTTATACTCGAGTCAATAGGTTTTCCCGGTTTTTGGTGGTAAAATTAGGGGTCTCGGCTTATACTAGAGTATATACGGTAATTCTTTGGATATTCCCCAGACTGTATAGAGAATCTTGTTTATTTTCTTGGCTACTTCATATAATCTTATAAAGTCAGAATACTTACTTTTCATGTCACCGTTGTTTTTAGCAACCGATTCCAGGGTCTGCAACATTAACAGAAAGCAGAATAATAATAATAAATATATAAAAATAATAATAAAATATATTAGTACATACACATTCTGTATGCATAGCCTCCAGTCATAATAATACAGCCAGTCCCCGGGTTACATACAAGATAGGGTCTGTAGGTTTGTTCTTAAGTTGAATTTGTATGTAAGTCGGAACTGTATATTTTATCATTGTAATCCCAGCCAGAACTTTTTTGGTCTCTGTGACAATTGGATTTTAAAAATTTTGGGTTGTCATTAGAATCAGGATTAACAATAAATCTTCATTACAGACACAAGTGATATTTGTTACAGCTGTTTATTGTAGCCTAGAACTAAAGTACAATAAATTACCAATATCCAGAGGTCTGTTTGTAACTAGGGGTTGTATGTAAGTCGAGTGTTCTTAAGTAGGGGACTGCCTGTATAACATTACACGTAAGAAGAGCTATGATCCCTCCTGTATTCAGCAGTCTGAACCCTGTACAGATTGGTAATACCAGACACAGACCAATGCATCTCGTCTCTTAGTCACACCTCTACAGCAATTACTCAACTTCGTGTTTTATATCCAATATACTTATTTAGGCTGCGTTTACACGCATAAATTTGGGTTATGTTTTGAAACGCAATTAAAGTGCTGCAAGGGAGGAGCTAGCCTAATCGCACACGTTTCTACTGAAATCAGTAACATTATTTGTGATCTACATTGTTTACAGGCAAAACACGTGGAGCTTGTTCCTCATCACAAGTGTTTGTATGAAAATACATCCACATCCAACCTCATAGCATTTGCATTGTGTTTTAAAACGCAACACAAATGCTGCGTGTGAACCCAGCCTTAGGATTTGGTCTTCAATTGCCGAAGTCACAGTTAAATTAGAGGGTTAAATGCACCCCCTAGTGGTCACATAATAGATTGCATACAATCCACTGTAATTACAGTGAACTTTTAGCACAAATTTATCAGCATAAGGGCCGTTTCACATTATTCTGTGATAACTGCCATGACAAGTGCCGTGCCACGAACTTATCCCTATAATGGGGATTGAACTCTCTGCATTATATTGATATATAATGCACATAATTCTTTTCCCCCCATATGTAGCATAATGATCAGTCCGTGGCACAGCACTCGCCACAGCCATGACCACAGACTGATCCATGTTCTATTCATTCTGAGCAGTGAATGGAGCTCCTTCCCGACTTCTCCCAGGTATCATTCTGTTGGGTCAAAATGGATGGAGCTACCCAAAGCCTTGCCCCTCTGATGCATCGGGTACAGGTTGCACACATTAAAGGCTGCACTTAATTTAGCTGTGTGCATACAATATAAAAAAAAAAAAATAAAAAAAAAAAAACGACAATGCTACTGATAATATACTCAATAAATCACGAACATGAACGTGTGCACATTGTTAACATGATCTCCTGTTTGCAGCTCATTTGATATTGATGTGTGAGCAGCACTCACCACTGATGTCAATGGGAAATAACAGCCCGGACAGAAATCATTTACTGCATGGACAGTAATGGACCACAGCAGGGTGCATGAGCCAATAGAAAGTAATGGTGCCCATGAGTTAAATGCAGAAAAGGATGAGGGGCCAGTTTCTGTCTGCAATTGGCTTTTGTTTTGCAGTTTCTGTTTAAAAATGGATTCATTTTTTTTTCCCATTGATTTCAAAGGACTTTCATTGGAGTCCATTTTTCCTATTCCCATCTCCCACTAGACCTTCCATTGGCCTCACTCCTATTGTTCAATATGAATGCTTGTGCTCTGTCATGGTTTATTACATTTGTATCAGTCCCCTATGATTTGTAAAGCGCTACAGAATATGATGGCGCTATATAAATAAAGATTATTATTATTTGAATGGATAGTAGGAATAAAAATAAAAAATGGATGGATACAAAATAATGAAAAACAGATACTGACACTAGTAGAAAGCAAGGTATCATTTTTGTTTTGTTTTTTAATTGATCTGTTAATGGTATTAGTTAATGAAAAAAATGGATACTTTGCGATTAATATTTCTGTCCACACATCTGTTAAAATTAAAATCTGTTTTTTTTTTTTTGTTTTTTTTTTAAATGTGAACTGCAAAATGGAAGCCAAAACACAGATGGAAACTAGCCCCAACTCACAGCCATTACACGTACATGTGTATGAGGCCTAAAACAGTCAATTTTGGTACTCTTCCTTGACTAAAAATACTCCTCAGTAATGTTAAGAGGACGATTCGTACTCTGAAGAAAAAATATACTGCAATCTTTGTCCAAAAAAAAAAAAAAGTTTCCAGGTATCGTTTTTTTGATATATCAAAGACGTGACTTACCTTCTGTAACGTGAGAGTCATTTGATTCAAAGCTGCGATAGATGAATGCACCTGTCTCAGGGTCTCCAGCTCCTGCTGATTTAGTGTAAAAAGAAAAGGAGGGGTAAGGGGGGGGTTTCCCACGAGGCGTCTTTGTTGCATTTTTTAATTCGATCAAATAAAGTTTTTATTGAAAATCAAACAATAGTTTGGCATCTAAATAGCATAGACCGTAAACAAAAAAACCCCCCAAACCCTACATCCTTCTCCTACTCAGATTTTAATTCTGTGGGGAATTTTTTAATATGGGCGTCCCGTAGATACAAGTAATTATCTGAGATTATATACCCCACGTATCCCCCGCTTTACTTATCATATCCACTACTATGTTGTGGGCTGACGTTCTTGATTGGTTGGGAACGTTCTTGTTGAGTTATTGCGTGCCTAACTTAAAGAAATTGGTAAAAACAGGAGTGCGGAAGGTTGAACTCCGAGCGTAATTGCTCAAAGGACTTCAATGTAGTACCTTCATATAATTGAGCCAGAGTGGTGATTCCCTTGATTATCCACTGAGGAAACGGAGTGAGCTTGCCAAGTTCAGGGACATTTTGGACATTTGGCCATATAGGAGTATGCAAAATATATCCCTCCATCCCTAAGAGGCTACGCATTTTCCACCACAGTTTGTCTATGCATTTCAGTGTCACTAACTCCCCATCTACAGTTTTGAATAAGCCCCCTTCTAATGCTTCCAATAGATTACCCGTATTTAAAATATGGCAAAGCACTTTTTGAGAGGATAGTCCCCCAGCTATGTCTCCCCATCCCCGGAGCTGCCATGAAATACAGCCATGGATTTGGCAGTGATAGACCCACATCTTCCTCAGATCTCTGTAGGGTGGCAATCCTGATCCTCATCATCCCTTTTTTCCAAAGCAGATACCAAAAAATACTATTAATCTTGTGGAATAGTTTTACCGGGATCCAAATGGGAGAATTGTGAATGACGTATAATAGTTGTGGCATCATGACCATTTTAATGAGATTGGCACAACCAATCACGGTGAGAGGAAGTTTACACCAGTCCTTTACTTTTGTTTGGAACCTATAAATCAGGGATAGAATATTGAATGCAATAAATTCAGTAGGGTCCGCCGATATTTGGACACGCAGATATTTAACCAGTTCGCGACCGCCCGCCGTGTATTCACGGCGGCAGTCGGGTCACGCTGCATGGAGAGGGCTCACGGGCTGAGTGGTAAGTCTTTGCTGCATAGAATCTAATGCAAGTTCTAGCTCTTCTAATGTGGAGTAAGACGAATACACTGAATGATAGCATAGTCCAGCCCATTTCGGGCTTAGATTTTTTGTTATTTCCTTCGTTAGGTGGGTTTCTTTCAAGCAGAAAATCCCTGGGGTATGATTTTTAAGTGTGTCCAACACTGCCTGCCTCTTTTTCAGCTCGCCAGCCCCTGGTATATTCCAAGTAACTATCACTATAGGGAGTGCCATAGATGTTCAGTAAAGTGTATCTCATTGACACTGTTTTACCCTCTAACTCCACAAGAGGGCAGCAGCGCTCCACCTATAGGGCCCAAAACTGTCAGATATGCATATATGTGTTTGCAATGTTTTCTGGCCCCACACTAAGCATTTACCTGAACCCCCCATCCCACCCCAATATCCAGGAACTTTGCTCTTCTTTTCTGTACATGTGCCGAGTAATCCGGGAAGAAGGAAATTCGTTGACCATCAATTGACAGCCCCTCCATATCTCCAGCCTTGCCCTGGTCACGATAGTGCAGAACTTTGAAGGGCAAGGGTCTGTAAGGACTACCCGGAGGAAGTGGCCTAGTAGGGAACCTGTGGGCACGCTCCACTGCAAACAACAGGGTCAGAGAGTCTTTGCCGAATTTCTCCAACAGCCATTCCTCAAAGAATTCAGTCGGTCGGGTCCCCTCTATTTTCTCAGGCACTCAGATCAGACGGACATTATTCCGAAGATCACATGTTCTGCCTTCCAGAGCTGTAGTGCGCTCTGAGAGCTTTTTAAAGTCATGACGCATTATTGACATGTCTTCCACCATGGACCCCACTTTAAAGTTGAGGGCTGCCAGTGATTTATTGCATTGAGAGACAGCTGTAAGGATGTCTTTAAGCGTGGGTTCTTCTGTATCAGAGGGAGAGTTATCATGTTGGGCAGTGGGTTTTTGCCGGTCTTTCCTCTGCTCCCTCTGTCTCAGACATTTCCTACAGGTCTCTAAAATGACTTCTGGCCATGGCTGCTTTCCCAGAGGAATAATATCTAGGGCCAGCCCAGCGATCACCCCCTTCTGTGGGCCTGTTGCGGGCAAACTGCCCTAGCCGCTCTGCAGCACATCTGGCTGGCTCAGTAATGCGCGTGGAGCGGGCAGGCATGGCCTTGGCGGTGCCATGTTGTGAGGCTCTCCTCATCCCATTACCGGCATGGCGGCTTGTGGAGGCGGAGTTTCGGGGCTCCAGCGGGTGCAGGGTGGTCTCCCCTGTCAGGAGAGCAGGTATGGCACTTCTAGAACGGAGGCTTAGGCTGGGCATGGAGGTACATGCGGGTAGCGGCGGGAGCTCACTTGCAGAGCGTCTGCTCACATCGCTGTCGTAGCTCCTCCCCCCTTTTTTTTGTTTTTAAACGCATCCAAAATGTAAGTGGGAGGGGGTTTGGCCAAAACGTGGATGCGTTTCCAATAAAACGCAAATGCGTTTTGGCCAAACTCCCTTCCACTTGCGTTTTGTATGCGTTTAAAAATGCAACAAAAACGCCTCACCCTAAACCCTGTCCTATAAAACCCCACAAGAGAAACAGCCGGGGAGATGCGTCAGAGCACTACCTGTAGTTGCACGCTCTCCACTGAAGTTTCCTTTTGCTCGCTCTGCGATGGAGTCCTGGGTATCTTCTTTTTTCTGCAAAACATCAAACATCATAAGACATAGGCAGTAAGTAGTGCTGTGGTCAGGTGAGGTACAGGCAGTCCCCAGGTTACATACAAGATAGGTTTGTTCTTTAGTTGAATTTGTATGTAAGTCGGAACTGTATATTTTATCATTGTAATCCCAGCCAGAACTTTTTTGGTCTCTGTGACAATTGGATTTTAAAAATGTTGGGTTGTCATAAGGACCAGGATAAACAATAAAGCTTCATTACAGACACCTGTGATAACTGTTACAGCTGATCATTGTAGCCTAGGACTAAAGTACAATAAATTACCAATATCCAGTGGTCCGTTTGTAACTAGGGGTCGTATGCAAGTCGAGTGTTCTTAAAGGGAACCTACCACCACGATTCTACCTATAAAGGTAGATTGGGTGGTAGGTGGATGTAAGAGACGTTACTCCTCCTACCCTGTGTGTGCGGCGCGCAGCATCCGACAAGCCGGAGTTCTGCGCATGCGCAAAACGCCAGCATGTCGGGCGAGGGCGCGCAGTTACGAGGAGCAGCGCGCCGAACACATAGGGCAGGAGGAGTAACGTGGCTACTGGGGAGTGGAGTAGACGGGCTGTGTAGCCTCGTACCCGGCTACTCCACACCCCAGTAGCCGCATAAGTAAATGTACATATTAAGGGAATAAAGTTTATTAAAAGTTAGCGGGGACGTGAGGATTAGCTCTAAAAAGAGCTATCCTCACGTCCCTTACATCCACCTACCACACTTTTATAGTTAGAATCGTGGTGGTAGGTGCCCTTTAAGTAGGGGACCGCCTGTATCAAGTCAGGGAGAGAAAATAGAACAAAAGAATGTACATAGATGACGGCTCAAATTGTGCACAAAGAATGTGCTTTCCTAATTAATCGTCTTATCAAAGACCCCAAGATTTTGTGACAACTAAGATCCACAAGTGCTCCATGTATTGCAAGGTGGAAGTCCACATGTAGAATGTAAAGCAGTAATTGACATTTCTAATGCGTGTAATTATGATTTGTAGAGATCCAATTAAAGACAGTTGCGCATTATTAAGTTCTGTCCAAGAAACTTGCACCATGGGCTTTCAGGATTTCCCAGACTGAACCCAGATTCACTCTACTCAATAGACATGTTTGATTTGTCTCCGTTGGTGTTATATTCCGCATTTGAGTCTGTGACGAACTTGTATTGAATTTTTGGCTGAACTCTTTTTTTTCTTCATGTGAACCTTTTTCTGACGAGTTGAGGACAATCACACATTTTGGCGTAAATCAACACCAGCTGTAGAAAAATAGCTCAGAGCAATTTGCAATTTTTTGGAAACTTTTATGCAACATTTGTTTAAAAAGTCACAAATTCACTTTAGACCTTAAAGAGGACCTGTCACCTATAAAAACTTCCTAGTGCTAAAACAGGCGCAGCAGTGTTTAACTGCTAGCGTTATCGGAAACGATGCACTGTACACTAGAAACTCTCAAAACGTTCCGGCGTATTCATGAGGGGGCGGCCCGAGGTGCTACCTCTTCCCTGGACCGCCGCACCCACTCCATAGGTCAGCGGTGACTGCCTCGCGTCATGCGGCCGTTACTACCCCTAATCCGGCCCCCTCATGAATACGCCGGAACATTTTGAGAGTTTCTGGTGTACAGCGCAGCAGTGTCTGCTAGCGTTATCAGAGGTTTCCGATAATGCTAACAGTGTAACACTGCTGCGTCTGTTGTAGCACTTGGAGCTGCTTACTTTAGTAAGTAGCTCCTAGTGACGTTTTTACAGGTGACAGGTTCTCTTTAACTCCTCAAACACGGGTTTCGGCCTGATTGTATATGGGTATCTTGTGGAATGCATCTGATTGATAACCAGCACCCGGTGTTTTGTATTGTATAGTTGAAATCCAAAACACTGGGTGCTCCTTTCCGAGGCCATGGGTTTTTATGGAAACGGATATCAATTGGGCCAAGGGCCGCGAGCAGGCGCTAGCGTTTGTAAACATAAAGCTAGCGTCACGTGTGACTGCACCCTGCGGCTTATAAGCAGTCGCCTTACCACTGATGAGCCTCTCTATACCAACAAGGCAAAGCACTGAGAATTCAATCAACATATCAGGTGTATACACTGGGGAGTGTTCCCAAAATATACCAAGTGTATATAGACCTTGACAGGAGTAGAGCGTGACCATAACTTGTGACAACCAATAGCTAATCATGTCCCAGTCTACACCAAAATGGCTGCCACAAAAGATATCAAAATGCAACTATATAGCATTTTGCACATATTTCCCTATATATTTTGCGTATATCTACATATATTTTAGTCATAAGGAATAGCTATTACCACAACTTGTGTGGAACTACAACTCCCAGCATGCCGCGGGCGACCTACAGGCGCCGGCTTACAGGGCGTAGCGTATACAGCGGTACAACCGGGCCACACACTCACCTTCCTGCGCTCATTCTCCACTGCAATCGTCTCACATCACTAGCGGGAACTTTCTAAATTTCCCTCCATTCGGCAGTAAGGAAGAGGGTGGAGCGCAGGGCATGCTGGGAGATGGAGTTCTACACTCCGGGCTCAGGCTGTGAGCGGCAACAGTTCCTTACTTATAAAACTACAACTCCCGACTGTCTGTGCGGGGTCAGTATTCAGTCCTCGTATTAGTCCTGGAAGTTTATTATAAGAGCATTGCTCTGCTGGAGTTACAGCCGTTACTAGTGCTTCCATAAACGCTTGCATTATGTGTGGTGTACAAGATGTGTGATGATGCCTCATATATCTTATGATGTTTTTGCTAATGATTACAACCCCCATCTTCTGCACTGATATGTGTAAATCAGTAGGCGGCATCCTCTAAACTCATATGCTTATAAATGGGGGCGCACATGATACTCACCTGAAGCTCTAGCCTTAGAAGGGGTATCCAGTTTTTTTTTATTAATCTATCAAACAAACCATCAGTTTAAAAAAAAAAAAAATTGTGCCGTACACTACCGTTTTAACCCAACTCCATACTGACTTTAGGTCAAATTATCCTGGGCCCTTGCCATACAACTAGTGTCCTCATCAGTGAGGGTACGTTCACACGTGGTTTTTTGAATTAGTTGAAATGCACCAGGACATGTGCGTCAGAACGCATGTGTTTTTAAGGCCACGGTCACACGTACCGCTAGGCGTCCGTTCATAACGCGCCGCTAGCGCACAGGGGGAGTTCCTTCGGCCCGAACGCACATGCGTTTTCAGGGAAACGCATGCAGTCACACATACCGCTAGGCGTCCGTTCATAACGCGATGCTAGTGCACAGGGGAGGTTCTCGTTCCAGGGAAACGCATTCGATTGATAAGCCGATCGCATGCGTTTCTGGAAACACATGTGCATTCGGGGCGAGGACCGCCCCCTGTGGCTAGCGTCGCGTTATGAACGGACGCCTAGTGGTACGTGTGACCGCGGCCTTAATAAATATTACAATGCGTTGCGCTACTCAGGAAGCTTTTTCACATCTTAAGCTTACACTTCTCACATGGTGCATTCTCGGACAGTTCTTGAACCCTTTTTAACCCCTTAAGGACACAGCCATTTTGTAGCTTAAAGGAAACCTACCACTTCTGAAGGTAGGTATTAGATGTAAACACCGGGCACCAGCTCAGGGTGAGCTGGTGCCGGAACTTACCTTAGCTAGTGTTTTACACATTTTGATTTACAGCCCCGAGGTAGCTTCGGCGCTGCCCATAGGAAGTGCCGGAGGCGTCACGCGCGCACGGCAGCGCGCAGCGCCGAAGCTACCTGGCAACTGCCAGGATTTTACTTTCCTCATTGGCCCCCCTTGTAGGCTATAAAATTTTTGCTTTTTCGTTTTTGGGGCCATGTGACAGCATTTTTTTTTCCGGGATGAGATGCTTTTTCCAGTGTTACCATTTTGGGGTTGGTATCTCCTATTGTTGAAAATTTAGGAACTTTTTTGAGGGTAGGAGTAGAAAAGCATCAATTCTGTACTAGATTTTTTACTCTTTTTTTTGTGTTTACCGTATAGACTAATAATCATGTTATTTTTATTCTATGGGTCAGTACGATTACGGGGATACCATACATTAATTTTTTTTTCATACGTTTTACTAAATTTGCAAAATAAAACCCTAATGTGGGGAAAAAAATCTATCATTTCCAAGTGGCATAACAGTTTTACTTTTTTGGCTATGGAGCTGGTGGATGTCTTGTTTTTTATGGGACATGTTGTACTTTGCAACAGTATAATCCATATGTTTTTTTTATCGCTTGGGTTCAATAATTATTTACTTTTATTCTACGGGTTGTTACAGATGCGGTGATACTATATATGTGGGGTTTGTGTTATGATGTAGACTTTTTTGTGTTATATGTCTCTTTATATGTTATGGGGCTTATGGCCATTTTTATTGATTTAAAACTTATTTACTAGTTCCACCAAGGGACATGAACAAGCAATCATCTGATTGGGGTGTCAGCTATTAGTTACAGCTGGCACCCGTGTATCCCGATGCTGGTTTGGCTCAGATCTCGAGCTGACCCGGCATCAGCTCTGCGTCCAATATATCGGACGCAGAGCGCTAAGGGGCTTAAACGGACTGAAAACCCATGTGTTTTTGTATGTTTACCATGCATTTGGCTAGTTTGAACCTGTTTATCTTTGATTCTAGAAGTGTAGGCAGCTGTGAAATGGATTAAAACAAGTCAAATGCATGAAGCATGCACCAAAAAAGGTATACTGCAATAACCTTTATTATACACATATAAAAATGTAAAACTTATGTCCCCTATAGACATGTATGGGAACAAGTGGTAGACAATACAGGAACAACAAACAGACAAAAGCAAAGCTCTCTACCTTAATCAAAGATGCTGATAAATCCCTATGTACATGCAGACATTAGATCAATACCAGTACATCCACATAAGACAATACAGTATATAGGGCCTGGGTAGTGGTAAAGTAAACAATGCCCAGGAAAAGCAAGGGAGGGTAGTAGGTACAAACCACAGGTAGGAGCAGAGACCCCGACACGTGTTTCGCCAATTCGGCTTCTTCTGACTGGTGCATTTGCTTTTGTATTTTGTTTTAGAAATTCACACGTATTTCTAATTGTGTTGCGTGTTGTGATGCTTTTTAACATTCGAGTTTTGCTGGGAAGCCGTTTCCCTCAACTTTTCTATCATTTAGGGTAGAGGCACACCTGGCGATTTGAACCCGTTTTTAGTCATGCATTTTCAGTCGTTTTAAAAATGCATGGGTTTTTGAAAACGCATACTTTTTGTTCAGTTTTCCCAATTATCTTTATTAAAAACAGACAAAACAGATGCGTTTTCAAAAACACATTCATTTTTTTTAAAACACATGCGGTTTTTTAACGGACTGAAAACACATGACTAAAAACGGGTTCAAAACCCCTTATACGTGTCACCTCTGCTGCATGATAGATGAATTAATTTTTCAAAATTCGATTCAGCCATGTTCGCCGAATTTTCCGTAAAAATTCCATTCGACCCGAATCGAATCATGTGGAATCATGTTAAAAAACAGGTATTTCCTGTCTGCAGAGAGCCTGTAAAACGTTGTGCAATGCTTAAATATGCATAGGGAGCGTGGTTTGGTCTTCAAACAATGCTGTGTTTTAGTATGACACGCACATGACAGCCGCGGCTCTTAGAATCGCTTCACTCTTCACTGCCATGTGCACTCACAGGGGCCAACTTCACCAAATAAGCAAAGCAGGAACGCAGCCTGACAAGGTAACGTCTGTGCCAGCTCAAAAGGACCGAGCTGAGGGCCAAGATCCCACTATAACATCAAAGAGTGCACTATTTTTACACTGACATCAGATGATTCCATAGATTACAACAGAACCTGTACTGTTAAACACGGATACATGTAGAGACCCCCCAAAAGAGTGGAGAGGCTGGGGAAGTAATTTTGCATTGATGTCACTGATCATTGTGCCCTTCTTTTCATCCCTCAGTGTCCGCAAATAATCCATAATCAGTATTGCTAAGCCAAAAACAAACAGGAATTGATCCAAAACGGAGATGACCAGTAAATGGGATATTTGCATGTCCTCTGTATTCTGTATCCACTCCTGCTTTTGGCTATCAATCCTGAGGCTTTTCAATCCTTGTGACAGATGAAATGTAGGGGAAAACCAAACATAGTGGCAATGTCATAGAATAGTGGAGGGTGAAAACAGCATTATGGAAACACAGAGTGTTCCAGAGAGACAGCTGTCAGTTGGCAGCAGCATGAGTAGGCCACAAAGTGGCACAATTACAAATTCTGTAGCTGGCAGCAACATGGTAGACCACAGAGTGGCACAATGACAGTGTGGATGTGGCAGCAACATGGTAGGCCGCAGAGTGGCACAATGACAGAGTGTGGAAGTGGTGGCAAGATTCAGGGAGAATGCACACTAGAGTCCAGCTTGCACAATGATCCAGAATATAACGTGAACATTTATTTCTGCTGAATCATTTTTCACCCATCTACTGTGTCTTTAAATCCAGTCTCACTCTCTGCAATGGTATATATCTCTGATTGCTGAATCATTTTTCACCCATCTACTGTGTCTTTAAATCCAGTCTCACTCTCTGCAATGGTATATATCTGTTAATTGCCCTAGTATTGCATGTGTCTGTTTCTTTCTGTAACATTTGACCCTTTTCTGTCCTACCTGATTTAATGTTCATCTCTGCCCCTCAATGAGTTTGTTTTTCTCTGTTCAGAACTTGATCCATATGTGTTAAGTGTCCTAGATTAATTGTTTTATGAGCTAAATGAGGGCCTGGTCTCTTGTCTTCTCTGGGTATAAATTTAGTGATAGTATAGGATGCTTGCATTCCAGGTTGCTTGCATTCCTTGTTTGCTTAGCATAATATTCTGCTAAGTACAATAATATTCTGAGAAGTATGAAACTGCAGTTTGACATTGCAGTTAGACAGGTAAGATGGCAGAGAAAAATGAACAATTATGTTTGTCTCAAAATGTTTTCCATTTTCTCCCTGTTTGCCATGGTTGTTTTACTTGCCCATCGTCCATCTATTCCACCAGTAACAACTATCCATATCAATGCCTCCCTTCTTCACTCACCTTTCTTTACCACTCACACACTCTATACGTTATGTAACCAGACTAACTTATCACAGTCTTCTGCTGTGAAGCAAGAAATAACTTCTTATAAATCTCTGCAGCATCTTTTGTCTCTTTTCTTTCTCCTTCTGCTTGCTGCAGGGGACATCTCTCCTAACCCAGGCCCACCTTCTGCTTATTTTAACACTTCACACAGAAACCCTGCTAACCTTATAAAGATTCAGTGTATCCCCTCTTCTCCTTCTCCACCCGTAACCCCTTTTAAATGTGCCCTATGGAACGCCCGCTCTGTGTGTAATAAACTAGAATCAGTTCATGACCTCTTTCTTTCTAAGTCTTTTGACTTGCTTGCCATTACGGAAACATGGATCCAGCAGGATGACTCTGCCTCCGTTGCGGCATTGTCTTATGGCGGTTTACATTTTTCGCACTGTTCCAGACCTGAGAATAGGCAGGGAGGTGGGGTAGGCATACTACTCTCTCCACAATGCACTTTCCAGGTCATTCCTTCTGTACCTTCTCTTACTTTCCCATCTTTTGAGGTCCACACCCTCAGACTTTTCCGCCCATTCTCTCTTCGTGTGGCTGTAGTATACCGTCCTCCTGGCTCACCCTATCAGTTTCTTGACCACTTTGCCTCTTGTCTCTCTCACTTTTTATCCTGTGACATTCCAACCATCATCATGGGAGACTTCAACATCCCTGTTAACACTCCCATTTCCCCTCCTGCCTCTCAGCTCTTAGCACTGACTACTTCTCTCGGTCTTTCACAACTCTGCGTTTCCCCCACTCATAGTGAGGGAAACATCCTCGATTTGGTCTTCTCTCGACCATCTTCAATATCTGATTTTACCAATTCCTCCTTTCCACTTTCAGACCATAACCTCCTTTCTTTTACTTTCAATAATCCTTCTCATTCTCAGAAGCCTTCCACCCATCACTCATACCGGAACCCACGTGCAATAGATACTCATAAACTCACAGAAAACTTACAGTCTGCACTGTCCCCCATCTCCTCTTTCACCTGTCCAAACCTGGCTACTAACCACTATAATCACACTGTCAGAAGCGCCCTAGATGAGATGGCACCACTCACTATCCGAAATTTTCAACACGCACGCAGGCAACCTTGGCACACTGAACAAACTCGTTTCCTTCGGCAGTGCTCCAGGACTGCTGAACGTCTGTGGAGAAAATCGCGCACATCTGCAGACTTTCTACACTTCAAATTTATGCTAAAAACTTATAACTCTGCCCTTCACCTTGCTAAACAGGTCTATTTTACTAATCTCATATCCTCTCTCTCTAACAACCCCAAAAGGCTCTTTGATACCCTTCACTCCCTACTAACACCAAAGGTGCAGCCACCTGTCACAGACCTTGGGGCTGAAGATCTGGCCGCCTATTTTAAGGATAAAATTGATTGTATCCGCCAGGAAATAATTGCTCAATCCACTCACCCCTCCAATCCCCTTCCCTCTGGTACCTTATCTTGTTCACTCTCTTCCTTTGAGCCAGTCACAGAGGAAGAAGTGTCTAGGCTCCTTTCCTCTGCTCGCCCCACTACCTGCATCAGTGACCCCATCCCCTCACATCTGGTACAGTCTCTCTCCCCAGCAGTCACTTCTCACCTAACTAAAATTTTCAATCTCTCTCTCTCTTCTGGGGTCGTCCCCTCTTCTTTCAAGCATGCTATTGTTACCCCTTTACTAAAGAAACCTTCACTGGACCCATCCAATGCTACCAACTACCGACCAGTTTCTAACCTCCCTTTCATCTCCAAACTCCTGGAACGCTTGGTCTATTCTCGACTAACCCGCTATCTCTCAGCGAACTCCCTCCTTGACCCCCTACAATCTGGTTTCCGCTCTATGTATTCCACTGAAACTGCTCTTTCTAAAGTCTCCAATGATCTTCTCACTACAAAATCCAAAGGTGACTATTCTCTCCTCATTCTCCTGGATCTATCGGCAACGTTCGATACTGTGGACCACCAGCTCCTCCTCAGGATGCTTCACTCCATTGGCCTAAAGGACTCTGCACTCTCTTGGTTTTCTTCCTATCTCTCTGACCGCACTTTCAGTGTCTCCTTTTCTGGATCTCTCTCTTCTCATCTTCCTCTCAGTGTCGGGGTTCCTCAGGGCTCAGTCCTAGGTCCTCTTCTCTTCTCTCTCTATACTGCCCCCATTGGACAAACCATCAGCAGATTTGGTTTCCAGTATCATCTTTATGCTGATGACACCCAGCTGTATACCTCAGCACGTAACATCACCCCTGCCTTAATCCAGAACACTAGTGACTGTCTCTCTGCTGTCTCTAACATCATGTCCTCTCTCTTCTTGAAACTTAATCTTTCTAAGACTGAACTTCTTGTCTTTCCACCATCTACTAACCATACCACCCCTGACCTCTCCATCTCGGTCTGTGGGATCACTATAGCACCGAGGCAGCAGGCCCGCTGTCTTGGGGTTGTGCTGGACTCTGACCTTTCCTTTTCACCATATATTCAATCTATTGCTCGCTCTTGCCGGATGCATCTCAGAAACATCTCCAGAATACGGCCGTTTCTGACATTTGAAACTTCTAAAATGCTAATTGTTGCACTTATTCACTCTCGACTAGACTACTGTAACTCCCTACTAATTGGTCTTCCACTCTCTAAACTCTCTCCTCTACAATCTATTCTTAATGCAGCAGCCAGGATCGTCTTTCAGGCCAAACGCTACACGGATGCCTCCAGTTTGTGCCAATCACTGTACTGGCTACCTGTCTCCTTCCGTATTCACTTTAAAATAATAACCCTCATCCACAAAGCTCTGCATAATGCTGCACCTCCCTATCTCTCTTCTCTCATCTCAGTCTATCGCCCTTCCCGTGCTCTTCGATCTGCCAGTGACATTAGATTAATCTCTACCTTAATTCGAACCTCTCATGCACGTATCCAGGACTTCTCCCGAGTTGCACCAATTCTCTGGAATGCTCTTCCCCAGACTCTCAGACTAATACCCACTCTCCAAAGCTTCAAACGTGCTCTTAAAACCCATCTCTTTAGGCAAGCTTATCACACTCGCTAACCGCATGAAATGTCAACTCTCCCTTTATTAATCCATCCTATCTGTTATCTGCCAAACAGCTGATATATACCAAGCTCCAGGCTTGGCTGCAGTCTTTTTCACCTAGGACCCTGTAAATAAGATGGCGGCTGATGGCTGGTTCAAGCAGCAACATCGTTGTTTAGTAAATTATTTATTAAATTATTTTTATATTGTTCCCTTATAAAGAATGGCTGGACCATTATACAACCTCTTGTGTCACCCCCTCATCCTCATAGTCTGTAAGCTCTTGTGAGCAGGGCCATCACTCCTATTGTTCTATATGACTGTTTGTTCTTTGTAATGTAATATAGTTGTATATGTCCCCTATGATTTGTAAAGTGCTACGTAATTTGATGGTGCTATATAAATAAAGATTATTATTATTATTATTATTTCAAATGTTTAAAAGATTATCTTGCAATTGAACATGTTGGAGACACAGACAAACACAGCATTAATGCCTACGCGTTTTGGACTGGACTCTAGTGTGCATTCTCCGTGCTCCAACCATGCCAGATACTGCTACATGACTTGCAGGTGAGCTGACTCTACCTCCTTTCTTTATACATGTGGCGGCAAAATGGTAGGCAACAGAGTGGCACAATGACAGAGTGTGGTGGAAGTGGAAGGTCAGAGAGTGGCACAATGACAAATTCTGGAGCTGACAAATGTCTGTTCCAGGACATGAAGCAGTGGAATGACGTTATTCATCCTGTAGTCCTGGCGACTGACAAATAACGTGGCCTCTTCAAAGGGCCTGCGCAAACTACTCCTGTCCGCTTGCATCATCAAAAAATCATTAATGGCTTTTCTCCAACAATTTGATATCTACTTTTTAAACAAAAACACTTGAAATGGGGGTTATACAGAACCACAAGAACTGACAAGATTGGAAATGGCTGCATGTTTTTATAGGGCCAATAAAAACAATCATCTTCTCCCACTTAATCCTGTACCCATATGCCTTATTTTCTACAAAACTACTGTGAATATACTTATATATCTTTGACACCATATTACATATTACCGAGTCCTCGCTTCCCTAATGAGACTTATCTACTCATGTGTAACCGAATGTGTATGAATCTGGTGTGATTTGCTCTTACAAGCATGTAGTTATTGACAATAATGGATCCAGTCTCCTTCCTTCAACCAAAAAATTCTCTTAAGCTTCGAAAAGGGCAGCATATGTCCTTCCACTACTAACTACGAAATACACTCACCGGCCACTTTATTAGGTACACCATGGTAGTAACGGGTTGGACCCCCTTTTGCCTTCAGAACTGCCTCAATTCTTCGTGGCATAGATTCAACAAGGTGCTGGAAGCATTCCTCAGGGATTTTGGTCCATATTGACATGATGGCATCACACAGTTGCCGCAGATTTGTCGGCTGCACATCCATGATGCGAATCTCCCGTTCCACCACATCCCAAAGATGCTCTATTGGATTGAGATCTGGTGACTGTGGAGGCCATTTGAGTACAGTGAACTCATTGTCATGTTCAAGAAACCAGTCTGAGATGATTCCAGCTTTATGACATGGCGCATTATCCTGCTGAAAGTAGCCATCAGATGTTGGGTACATTGTGGTGGATGGACATGGTCAGCAACAATACTCAGGTAGGCTGTGGCGTTGCAACGATGCTCAATTGGTACCAAGGGACCCAAAGAGTGGCAAGAAAATATTCCCCACACCATGACACCACCACCACCAGCCTGAACTGTTGATACAAGGCAGGATGGATCCATGCTTTCATGTTGTTGACGCCAAATTCTGACCCTACCATCCGAATGTCGCAGCAGAAATCGAGACTCATCAGACCAGGCAACATTTTTCCAATCTTCTACTGTCCAATTTCGATGAGCTTGTGCAAATTGTAGCCTTAGTTTCCTGTTCTCTGCTGAAAGGAGTGGCATCCGGTGTGGTCTTCTGCTGCTGTAGCCCATCTGCCTCAAAGTTTGACGTACTGTGCGTTCAGAGATGCTCTTCTGCCTACCTTGGTTGTAACGGGTGGCGATTTGAGTCGCTGTTGCCTTTCTATCAGCTCAAACCAGTCTGCCCATTCTCCTCTGACCTCTGGCATCAACAAGGCATTTCCGCCCACAGAACTGCCGCTCACTGGATGTTTTTTCTTTTTCGGACCATTCTCTGTAAACCCTAGAGATGGTTGTGCGTGAAAATCCCAGTAGATCAGCAGTTTCTGAAATACTCAGACCAGCCCTTCTGGCACCAACAACCATGCCACGTTCAAAGGCACTCAAATCACCTTTCTTCCCCATACTGATGCTCGGTTTGAACTGCAGGAGATTGTCTTGACCATGTCTACATGCCTAAATGCACTGAGTTGCCGCCATGTGATTGGCTGATTAGAAATTAAGTGTTAACGAGCAGTTGGACAGGTGTACCTAATAAAGTGGCCGGTGAGTGTATATCTGAACCCTAACCTCCACCAATAAGCCTTGTATGGTATCCTCCTAAACTCTCCTAAATGTGAATTGAACCATAGTGGAGTTTCCTGCAGGAAGCCCCTTGCAGTATCTTTTTGAGGAGCTGTCATGATTTAGACATAGTGTTCACTAACGTCCTCCCTTTATTGGGCTCCTCAGTCAGAAGAGAGCTTTCCAATAGCTCAAGAACTGTCTCTATTTGGCCTTTCCATTGTAGGACCAGTTTGATCAACAGAAAATTATTTTTCCAGTTCACCAGCCAGTCCAATTGTGCAGCTAAATAATACCCCTGGAAGAAGGGAAGCCCTAGCCCCCCTTCCCCAACCAAACTATATAAGTATTCCATCTTGACGCAGATAGTACGTACAGAATCTGGGGAAGCAGGACCATCTTAATTAGCCCTATCTTGTCCGCCCAAGAAAGGTTGTAAGACCCTTAGGTTGTTAGAGACCTTTATACCTAGGTAGCAGAAGCCATCGGTGCAGACTAAGCTGCTCTCGTTACTTCCCCATACCCTTGCCTCTGTATCCAAGGGCATCAGAATTGACTTACTCTAATTTATCTTCGAATCATCCCAATCACCGAATCCCTCAACTAGTCATTTGGCAGTGGGGATAGAGTTAGGGGAATTAAAGAATTACATAATCACGTCATCCGCGTATAAACAGACCTTATCCTGACGCCCTCCACTTCCACCCCCCTCAATAGCGTTCTCACTTCTTATTTTAAGAACCAGAGGTTCAATATATAAAACGAATAAAAGGGGTGACAGGAGGCATCCTTGTCTGGTGCCTCTAGACAATGGGAACAGGTCTGTTTCAGAATCCCCTATGCGGAACCTCGCCATAGGGGCTGTGTACATACATTTCACTAAATTGATGAACCTGTCCCCAAGATTAAACTTTTCCATCACTTTCCAAAGGAAACTCCACTCCACCCTGTCAAACGCCAAGCGATAGGATGGAGCGGAGATCCCCCTTTGCCCCCAGCACCCGAATGCAGTCCCCAGTTCTTCGACCTGGGATAAACCTGCTTTGGTCACTATGGATTATATCAGAAATAACTTTCTGCAGCCTTAAAGCCAACTGTTTAGCAAAAATGTTTAAATCAGCGTTACGTAGAGAGATGGGGCGGTACAGATCACTTCCAGTGGGTCCTTGTCCTTTTTAAGTATCAACACTATACCCGCCTTGGCCATTGAGCTTGAGACCTTACCCTCTCTCCTAATTGCTCCGAAAACCATCAATAACTTGAGTAAAACACAATTAGAATATCTTTTATAAAAACTGAAGGCAATGAATCTAGTGATGAATCTCTACCACATGCTTCTACTCTCCACTCATGGAGAAAGGGACGTTCAGAATTCTCCTATTATCATGAGAGACCTGGGGGAATAAAATCTAGATACCTCATAGTGTCACTAATGCTCCGGCTTTGTTTAGATGAATACAGCCCCTCATAAAAACATTTTAAATGAAGGAGGATCTCGCCCGGGTCTCTTGTTATCTTACCATCCTCTCCTATAATTGCGGTAATGAAAGTTCCGTACCCAGGATTTTGTATCATACCTGCTAAGTGTTTCCCCGGTTTCCCCCCTTCCACAAAATGTTTTTCTGCACAAAAAAGACTTATGCTGAGATTTTTGTTGCAGAAAATCTTGCAACTTTTTTGGGCCTCTAGTACCTTAACTCTAGATTCTTCAAAGCCAGTCTTAAATAGGGTCTGTTATGCTCGTCTAAGTTCCTCTCTTAGGGATTGCTCCTGTTGGCCAAACCAAATTTTTGCTTGTTTAATATTTTTCATATATAAGCCTTTCAAGTATACTCTGAGAGCATCCCAAACATTTAGGCAATCCGAAAACGGAAAGTTGTAATCCCAAAATTGTTGAGTTTCTCTATTGATATCTATCTGTGAGTACAAAATAGTAATCCAATGCGGGTTCAATTTAAACCTTCTAAAACTTGGACTGGCCGATTTCAATATAATCATGACTGGTGAGTGGTGCGAAATAATAATGTTCTCATAAACCATTTTTCGTATCCTACTAAAAAACGCTGCGTTGGACAGGCATAGATCAATACGTGATAAGGACTGATATGTTCTACTCATGCAGGAAAAAGCTCTGTTATTCCCATACAATTCCCTCCAGACATCAATCCAGCCCAGATCCTCACATAGATACAATAATCTGCAATGCTTGTCTGCTCTAGATCTTGTGTCTAGACCCACATCCTATTTTTCCCCTCATCCATAGTAAGATTAAAATCCCCCATAACCATCAATAAGCAATCACCTTGAGCTTCTGTAAAGGACAAAAGGGAGGGGAATTCGATAAATGATGCTGGGAGGGGATTGTACAGGAAGGCTAAGATTGTTTACACACCCTTAAGCAGACCCAGAAGAAAGACAAATCTGTCTTCCTTATCAATCAGTTGTTTTAATACTACAAAATCTATGTTCCAATGGATAAAAACCGAGACCCCACTTGCATAGATATTCCCAAATGAATGGAATTCCATACCTGTCCATCTCTTTTTCAAACGGGATACATTTTCTGCAGTCAAATGGGTTTCAAGAAGACAAATAATAGCTGAAAGGTGTTTCGTCATTACATCAAAATTCTGACAGCGTTTTAACGTGTCATTTTCACCTCTAATGTTCCATGTCAAAATTCTCACCTTGTGTACCTTGATAATTTTACAGATATGGGAATTGAAAAAAACCCCAAAAATTTAAGAAAAAAGTAAAACACAGCAAAGAAAAAAATCAAGAAAAAAGCCTCTTTAGTGGTGGACCCCCCTCCCCCCTTCATCCCCATTCTGACCTGCCTCATCACCTTAATCCACAGGTTTCAAAAACCTCTCTAGCACCATCCTCCTCGCCCTTCACCCGGGTCCCCTCAATGTTAATTTCAATAAGTCACACCCACGGCCTAAAGGTCCTGTAGATCCAAACATTTTGATGCCTCATCAGCTGTTGTAGAAAAACAGACCTTATCGTTATACATAATTCACAGTTTAGTGGGGAACAATAAGGCATACTGTAGTTTAGCCTCTATCATTCTTTTTTTAATCCCCTTAAAACGGACTCTCAACATCTGCATGTCTTTTGAAAAGTAAATGGAGATTGAAGATCTTGTGTCATTGCTGCTTTCCCTCGGCTCTGCTGCAAAACATAATCACGATGGTGCGAGCTAAGCAATTTAACCAGTATGGTTCTAGGGTAGGTGCCAGGTGGGAGAAAATAAACAGTGATGAATAATTTGTGTTCAGGGGAAAAGATTAGAAATTCTGCCTGAAAAGAGGAACACTTAAAACTGCAATTTAATGAAAACCTTTAAAATTGGGTCAGTCTTCAGCCACTGAATTATGAATTTTATTCAGGCTTTCAACCGTGTGGGGTTATATTGGTGCAGCCGCCGGCATAGTCTCAGCAATACTGAGCCGGCGGCTGCACCAATATAAATTATGTGGTGTCCAGCCGCAACACTATGTATACCTGGAATTAACCCTTTGCCTCTGATGACACAGCACCCACTGACTGGGGCTGCAGAAACGCGTCAGGCATGGGATACATAAAGAGACTCGGATAGCTGATCGCTACTATCTGCAGCACCCATGTAAAAATCAGTATTCGGCAGAACTCTGTGATCCACAATTGGATAGGAGTACACACCAGCAATGAGAATATAGCTACAGCTTAGTTCAGCAGTGGAGGAGGAGATACTAAGAGAGGGAGATTGTGGACACATCTATACCCTGTGTCACTATCCCCACACTGTTGAAAGCCTGAATTAAATTGGTAGTTCAGTGGCTGAAGAGTGGCCCAATTTTAAAGGTTTTCATTAAATTGTAGTTTTAAGTGTTCCTCTTTTCAGGCAGAATTTCTACGTGCCAGGTTGGGTGGTTTTTGAAAGGAATTCTATGGGCCCTCTCTACTCCAAAGACCGAGGAGAAGCCCTCTGTACCAAATGTCTTAGTTAGCCACTCTTGGACTTTTCTAGACATATCTCTCACGTTCTCTCCCTCCGGGAACCCAGTTACTCTGAAATTTGCCCATCTGGATCTATCTTCAAAATCCGTTAACCGATCCTGCAGACTCCTATTTTCTTTTCTGATATTTGATATTTCTTGCTTCATTTCCTTAACTTGGGTTTCCAAGTCTTTACAGCTGTTCTCAAAGCCCTTTGTACTGTCTCTAAGTATATTGAATTCCTCTCTAATTGATAACATATCAGCTTGCAAAGAGCCTATCTGCACATTTATATCCCCAATTGCCCTTCTACCAATTTGGTTTCTTTTACCGCAGTTAAAATCTCTGAGAGGGTATTTTTCAGCTCAGAAAGAATTTTATCACTCCGGAGGGGTGCAGACCTAGGACCTCACTCTTCCTCTGATTCCTTAGGTGTATTTCTAGTCTTAGCGGGTGAGGCCTTCCATAATTTATCTATTCCTCCACCAGATTTACGTTGCACACTTTTAGGACCCATTATAAAGTTATCAAATATAAATGAATGACCATAACCAACAGATTAGCCAGTACAGGCAGTCCCCGGGTTACATACAAGATAGGGTCTGTAGGGTTTGTTCTTAAGTTGAATTTGTATGTAAGTCAGAACTGTATATTTTATCATTGTAATCCCAGCCAGAACTTTTTTGGTCTCTGTGACAATTGCATTTTAAAAATGTTGGGTTGTCATAAGAATCAATATTAACACTAAAGATTCATTACAGACACATTTGATTACTGTTACAGCTGACCATTGTAGCCTAGAACTAAAGTACAATAAATTACCAATATCCAGAGGTCCGTTTGTAACTAGGGGTCGTATGTAAGTCGAGTGTTCTTAAGTAGGGGACCGCCTGTATTATCAAATGCCAGGAGACTGAAGGAAGGGGAAAAAAATGTAATGTCCACTGACAGAAACAGACTTGTGCCCTAGGTCAGGTGCTCAGATTGTTGTCTTGAAGTGTCCAGCAATCAATAGGTCAAATATCCATGTACTCAGAGACCCAGAAAATATATATATATATAGCATAGACATAGCAAAATATAGCAAGACATAGCATACAAGCAGCAGCCGCCCAAACCAATCACGGGTCTTCACTCAATGGCATAAGGCACCTACTCGCCTAGGAGTACCCAACATACTAGTGAATATATTAATATGTCCTGAACAGTCCCAGGGAAACAGTCTCAAGGCAAAGTTAAAGAGAGAAAAAGAAAAAAATTTGCTTCCTAGTGACCCTGTTGCATCATATAGACAGCTGCCACACGGCCACAAATATACACTCAGGGACTGGGCGACACTTGCTCCCTCAGTAAGCTTCTTCTGTATTTTCAAGGAGGTCCACAATAGGGCCCAGTCCCGGCAACTATACCAGGCCTCTGATACTGTCTGAAGTGGAGACCATGGCTCCTTTTAGCAGCCGCTCGCTATATGTCAAACTAAGCCGCCACAATACCGTGACCCAGGCAGCCTCGTCTTCCCGAACGACTCCAACCCCCACTGGCTATATCCACAGCGTCTCTGGCTGAGCCTCGGGGACCAAACTGGATTATGCCAGGGGTGCACGTCACTGGCGCACGTCTCTAACTCTTCGGATCTCCCGAGGCGGCCTCTAGCTGCCTCTAAGCTGCACTGCTCCATACACGTCTCTCTCAGCGGCCTCTGAGATGCTGATTCGGCATGGTAAGCTTCAGCTCATAACGTTACGCGGGAGACCCAGCCTACGGGAGGGGAGGAGCAGTCACGACATGCTGCTTACTTCATTCCGCTTCCATGCTCCCCTAGAGAATTTGGCTTTAATAGAATTCTTTGAGCAATTGCGCCAGGGTGAGACTCCGCAGAGGATGTTTATTTAAGGGCACTGGTGCCCAAATTAAAAAAAGTGGCAGATGAAGATCAGGCTAATTGCAAGGCGGCATCTACCCCAGTTTTGAAGGCCCATCACACAGCCAGGCATCAACGGGGGGAATATTAACACCTTAGCGCTCCGCGCCGTAGCTGTACTGCGCAGCTTCCGACGATTAGCGCTCAGCGCAGTACAGCTACGGCGCGAGCGCATAGGATTTTAGAATTGTCACCACGTCTCGCGACGTGGTGACATCGTGACGAGAATTGGGTGACAGAGGCAGGAGGAGTTCCTGTCTCCGTCACCCGACCAATCAAATCGGTCCCGCCCGCCGATCGCCGTGATTGGCCAGTCAAACCTGACTGGCCAATTACAGCGATTTTGGGCTGAAAAACGTGGTTTTAGCCCCTTCCTCTTCCTCCAGCGGCACCATTTTGGTTTGGTATCGCTGGAGAGAGGAAAGAGCGTTACTGTGTGCACCAAAATACACTTTTACACTATAAATAGTGTTCTGATCCTTATCTGATCCCTATTGTTCCCTACAAATTCCCATCCTATCTGTTTTTTCCTGTGTCCTGTGTGTTCCCTGTGTGATCGCCTTGTGTGATCCCACGCTTCTTCCGTTTTTCCCTGTCTGTCCCTTCTGAACCCAAACGCACTTTTCAGTGCGCTGTGTTAGCGTTGTTCTGCACTGGACGCACTTTTCAGTGCGCCGTGTGAATAGCGCTGCACAGAATCTTTAGCAGTCTTAGCGGTAGTTAGTTTGTCTTAGGGCAAGCTAGGTGCATTTGTAGCGCCTTTTTGCGCGGTGCACATAGGTTTTTTTTCGGCGCCTGGTAATATTTTTTTCCAGAGCGCCGTAGGTGTACCCGTACGTAGCTACTTTTTGTGTGTGCCATCTGTGCGGCTGGTCCGTGTGGTTTGGTGTGCATTCTCTTTTTTTTTGTGTGCTATCTGTGCGGCTTGTCCGTGTAGTTTAGTGCGCATTATTTTTTTTGTGTGCTATCTGTGCGGCTTGTCCGTGTAGTTTAGTGCGCATTATTTTTTGTGTGCCATCTGTGCGGCTGGTCCGTGTGGTTTGGTGTGCATTCTCTTTTTTTTTTGTGTGCTATCTGTGCGGCTTGTCCGTGTAGTTTAGTGCACATTATTTTTTTTGTGTGCTATCTGTGCGGCTTGTCCGTGTAGTTTAGTGCGCATTATTTTTTGTGTGCCATCTGTGCGGCTTGTCCGTGTGGTTTGGTGTGCATTCTCTTTTTTTTTTGTGTGCTATCTGTGCGGCTTGTCCGTGTAGTTTAGTGCACATTATTTTTTGTGTGCCATCTGTGCGGCTTGTCCGTGTGGTTTGGTGTGCATTCTCTTTTTTTTTTTGTGTGCTATCTGTGCGGCTTGTCCGTGTAGTTTAGTGCACATTATTTTTTTTGTGTGCTATCTGTGCGGCTTGTCCGTGTAGTTTAGTGCGCATTATTTTTTGTGTGCCATCTGTGCGGCTTGTCCGTGTGGTTTGGTGTGCATTCTCTTTTTTTTTTTGTGTGCTATCTGTGCGGCTTGTCCGTGTAGTTTAGTGCACATTATTTTTTTTGTGTGCTATCTGTGCGGCTTGTCCGTGTAGTTTAGTGCGCATTATTTTTTGTGTGCCATCTGTGCGGCTTGTCCGTGTGGTTTGGTGTGCATTCTCTTTTTTTTTTTGTGTGCTATCTGTGCGGCTTGTCCGTGTAGTTTAGTGCACATTATTTTTTTTGTGTGCTATCTGTGCGGCTTGTCCGTGTAGTTTAGTGCGCATTATTTTTTGTGTGCCATCTGTGCGGCTTGTCCGTGTGGTTTGGTGTGCATTCTCTTTTTTTTTTTGTGTGCTATCTGTGCGGCTTGTCCGTGTAGTTTAGTGCACATTATTTTTTGTGTGTGCCATCTGTGCGGCTTGTCCGTGTAGTTTGGTGTGCATTATATATTTTTTTTTTTGTGTGCCTGCTAGACGGTTTATCCGTGTAGTTTGGTGCACATTATCTAATTTTTCTAGTTCTCTATTTTTTTTGTGTGCAATGTCTCAGAAGACGTACACCGTGTTGGAGGCATATAACATGCTTGCCTCTGACACCGAGTCAGCTAGTGGGGATGATGGTCCCTTTTACTTATCATCATCCTCCTGCTCATCTTCTAGTGACCTGGAAGGACCCCCAAGAAGGCGCCGTAGGGTTCCAGGGACTTCTGCAGGAGAAGTGCCTGGGACTTCTGCAGGAGAAGTGCCTGGGACTTCTGCAGGAGAAGTGCCTGGGACTTCTGCAGGAGAAGTGCCTGGGACTTCTGCAGGAGAAGTTTCTGGGACTTCTGCAGGAGAAGCGTCTGGGGCTTCCACTGACCCCACATGGGTAGCCCCAGATAATTATACCCCTCAGGTCCCTGACTTTACGGGCCATCCTGGAATTAACTTTGACACGACAGGGCTCAGAGCTGTGGACTTTTTTAAGTTTTTTTTTGATGAGGCGCTGCTGAATATTATTATATTTCAGACAAATCTCTACGCTGCACAACATATTGCCCAAAACCCCACGTCCTTTTATGCACAACCCTAAAGGTGGACCCCTGTCACTGCAGCAGAGATGCACAAGTATTGGGGCATAATACTCCTTATGGGGATAGTAAAGAAGCCTTCAATCAGGGACTACTGGAGCACAGACATACTGTACCACACCCCCATGTTCCGCATGGCAATGAGCAGGATGCGCTTTGAAGCCATCCATAAGTTTTTGCACTACACTGACAACACACAGTGCCCACCCAGAGGTGACCCCAGTTATGATCGGTTATTTAAGGTCAGGCCCATATTAGATCATTTTAGTGCCAAGTTTGCCCAGGCATATACTCCCGCCAAACATGTGAGCATAGACGAGTCCCTAGTACAATTCAAAGGGAGACTTCAATTCCGCCAGTACCTGCCCAATAAGAGGGCAAGGTATGGTGTGAAGATGTATAAGCTGTGCGAAAGTTCATCAGGGTACACATACAAGTTCAGGGTATATGAAGGGAAGGACTCCACTATAGTGCCCCCAGAATGCCCCCCCTTCCTGGGTGTTACAGGGAAGATAGTGTGGGATTTAGTGCACCCACTGCTGGACCAGGGCTACCACATCTACCTGGACAATTTCTACACCAGCACCACCCTGTTCAAGTGCCTCACTTCCAGAAATACTGCGGCATGCGGCACTGTACGCAGAAATCAGAGAGGTCTCCCTAAGTCGCTGCTTGGGCAAAAACTTAAAAGGCACGAAAGCAGGGCACTATGCAGCGACTCTGTACTGTGTGTTAAGTACAAGGACAAGAGAGAGGTCCTTGTATTAACCACAATACATGAGCACACCACCACCCCTGTCCCAGTACGAGGTGCCAGTGCAGAAGCCCCCAAGCCAGACTGTATTTTAGATTATAATAAATACATGGGAGGGGTGGACTTGTCTGACCAGGTGCTTCAGCCGTACAATGCCATGCGGAAGTCGAGGGTGTGGTACAAGAAGCTGGCCGTGCACATCATGCAGATGGCATTGTATAATGCTTATGTGCTGCATCGATATGCCGGCCAGAGGGGAACTTTCCTGGAATTTCAAGAGGTGGTAATAAAGTACTTTCTTTTTGGAGACCAGGAAGGGGAGAGTGCTAGCACATCTGGAAGTGAGGCCACATCACGTATTGTACCAGGGCAGCACTTTCCAGGAGTAGTTCCCCAATCAGCCAGCAAGGGAAGGTCACAAAAGAGGTGCAGGGTGTGCTCCAAAAATGGCATTAGGAAGGACACCATTCATCACTGTGAGACATGCCCAGAAAAACCAGGGTTATGTATGAAAGATTGCTTCCGAATTTATCATACATCCCTGGATTTTTAGAGTACCCTGTTGTTACCCTGACGCACAGCTTATACATCATGCCGCATGCCGCATCTTCCCTTCTAAGCCCTGCCATGTGCCCAGCCTGTAGATTACTGTCCCGTATGCTTTACCCGGGAAAACATGCATCATGATTTTTAGGGTGTTTGTCTCCCGTGGCAGCAGCTGGGCACAAAATGACATAATGGATATTTTTTACTATGCACTATCCATTATGCACTTTTTCAGGGGTCCACCTGTGGGGTTAAAATGCTAACTATACCCCTAAATTAATTCATGGAGGGGTGTAGTTTCCAAAATAGGGTCAGTTCTTAGGGGTTTCTACTGTACTGGCCCCTATTGCCATCTACAAATCTTTCATGATGCCAAAAAGAAAAAAAAAAGTACAATGTCTGTGCTCCAACAAGTTATTCCCTTTTGAGCCCTGTCGTGTCTCCATCCTACAGATTATTGCCTCCTATGGGGTATTGCCCTAACCGGGGTAACCCGCAGAATGATTTTTGGGGTGTTTGTCTAAAGTGGCATGAGTTGGGCAAAATACTTTTGTCACTTCAATGGCATATTTGATAAATTGCAATACAATTGTTTCTCTGCACTACTCACTTTGTATTACATTTGAGCCAGCACCTTAGTGGTTAAAATGCTCATACAAACCTACATACATTCTTTGAGGGGTGCCCTTTCCAAAATGGGTTCACTACTTGGGGGTTTCTATTGTACTGGTACCTCGGGGGTACCCCCCATTACCAATCTAGTGAAAACGAAGCTTGAAAACCTAAATTGTGCTTCTTTATTCCTGACCCCTGCCGTGTGCCCAGCCTGTAAATTATTGGCACATGTGTGGTATTGCTGTACTCGGGACAACCCGCAGAATGATTTTTGGGGTGTTTGTCTAAAGTGGCATGGGTTGGGCACAGTACATGAGGCACTAAAATGACATTTTTGAGATAAAAACACAATTTTTACTCTGCACCATTTACTTTGCACTCAATTTTGGCCAGCGTGTTGGGGGTTAAAATGCTCATACAAGCCTACATACATTCTTTGAGGGGTGCCCTTTCCAAAATAGGTTCACTACTTGGGGGTTTCTATTGTACTGGTACCTCGGGGGTACCCCCATTACCAATCTAGTGAAAACGAAGCTTGAAAACCTAAATTGTGCTTCTTTATTCCTGACCCCTGCCGTGTGCCCAGCCTGTAAATTATTGGCACATGTGTGGTATTGCTGTACTCGGGACAACCCGCAGAATGATTTTTGGGGTGTTTGTCTAAAGTGGCATGGGTTGGGCACAGTACATGAGGCACTAAAATGACATTTTTGAGATAAAAACACAATTTTTACTCTGCACCATTTACTTTGCACTCAATTTTGGCCAGCGTGTTGGGGGTTAAAATGCTCATACAAGCCTACATACATTCTTTGAGGGGTGCCCTTTCCAAAATAGGTTCACTACTTGGGGGTTTCTATTGTACTGGTACCTCGGGGGTACCCCCATTACCAATCTAGTGAAAACGAAGCTTGAAAACCTAAATTGTGCTTCTTTATTCCTGACCCCTGCCGTGTGCCCAGCCTGTAAATTATTGGCACATGTGTGGTATTGCTGTACTCGGGACAACCCGCAGAATGATTTTTGGGGTGTTTGTCTAAAGTGGCATGGGTTGGGCACAGTACATGAGGCACTAAAATGACATTTTTGAGATAAAAACACAATTTTTACTCTGCACCATTTACTTTGCACTCAATTTTGGCCAGCGTGTTGGGGGTTAAAATGCTCATACAAGCCTACATACATTCTTTGAGGGGTGCCCTTTCCAAAATAGGTTCACTACTTGGGGGTTTCTATTGTACTGGTACCTCGGGGGTACCCCCCATTACCAATCTAGTGAAAACGAAGCTTGAAAACCTAAATTGTGCTTCTTTATTCCTGACCCCTGCCGTGTGCCCAGCCTGTAAATTATTGGCACATGTGTGGTATTGCTGTACTCGGGACAACCCGCAGAATGATTTTTGGGGTGTTTGTCTAAAGTGGCATGGGTTGGGCACAGTACATGAGGCACTAAAATGACATTTTTGAGATAAAAACACAATTTTTACTCTGCACCATTTACTTTGCACTCAATTTTGGCCAGCGTGTTGGGGGTTAAAATGCTCATACAAGCCTACATACATTCTTTGAGGGGTGCCCTTTCCAAAATAGGTTCACTACTTGGGGGTTTCTATTGTACTGGTACCTCGGGGGTACCCCCCATTACCAATCTAGTGAAAACGAAGCTTGAAAACCTAAATTGTGCTTCTTTATTCCTGACCCCTGCCGTGTGCCCAGTCTGTAAATTATTGGCACATGTGTGGTATTGCTGTACTCGGGACAACCCACAGAATGATTTTTGGGGTGTTTGTCTAAAGTGGCATGGGTTGGGCACAATATATGACGCACTAAAATGACATTTTTGAGATAAAAACGCAATTTTTACTCTGCACCATTTACTTTGCATTTAATTTTGACCAGCGTGTCGGGGGTTAAAATGCTCACCACAACCACCGATAAATTCTTTGAGGGGTCTAGTTTCCGTAATGGTATCATTTATTGGGGGTTACTATTGCACTGGCACCTCACGGGCCCTGCCAACATGACATGGCACTCCAAATCCAAACATGTGAAAACGGAGCTGGAAAATCTAAATTTCACTCCTTCCGTTTTCATCCCTTCTGTGTGCCCAGTCTGTAAATTATTGGCACATGTGTGGTATTGCTGTACTCAGGACAACCCGCAGAATGATTTTTGGGGTGTTTGTCTAAAGTGGCATGGGTTGGGCACAGTATATGAGGCACTAAAATGACATTTTTGAGATAAAAACGCAATTTTTACTCTGCACCATTTACTTTGCATTTAATTTTGACCAGCGTGTCGGGGGTTAAAATGCTCACCACAACCACCGATAAATTCTTTGAGGGGTCTAGTTTCCGTAATGGTATCATTTATTGGGGTTTCTATTGCACTGGCACCTCACGGGCCCTGCCAACATGACATGGCACTCCAAATCCAAACATGTGAAAACGGAGCTGGAAAATCAAAATTTCACTCCTTCCGTTTTCATCCCTTCTGTGTGCCCAGTCTGTAAATTATTGGCACATGTGTGGTATTGCTGTACTCAGGACAACCCGCAGAATGATTTTTGGGGTGTTTGTCTAAAGTGGCATGGGTTGGGCACAGTATATGAGGCACTAAAATGACATTTTTGAGATAAAAACGCAATTTTTACTCTGCACCATTTACTTTGCATTTAATTTTGACCAGCGTGTCGGGGGTTAAAATGCTCAGCACAACCACCGATAAATTCTTTGAGGGGTCTAGTTTCCGTAATGGTATCATTTATTGGGGTTTCTATTGCACTGGCACCTCACGGGCACTGCCAACATGACATGGCACTCCAAATCCAAACATGTGAAAACGGAGCTGGAAAATCAAAATTTCACTCCTTCCGTTTTCATCCCTTCTGTGTGCCCAGTCTGTGAATTATTGGCACATGTGTGGTATTGCTGTACTCGGGACAACCTGCAGAATGATTTTTGGGGTGTTTGTCTAAAGTGGCATGGGTTGGGCACAGTATATGAGGCACTAAAATGACATTTTTGAGATAAAAACGCAATTTTTACTCTGCACCATTTACTTTGCATTTAATTTTGACCAGCGTGTCGGGGGTTAAAATGCTCACCACAACCACCGATATATTCTTTGAGGGGTCTAGTTTCCGTAATGGTATCATTTATTGGGGGTTTCTATTGCACTGGCACCTCACGGGCCCTGCCAACATGACATGGCACTCCAAATCCAAACATGTGAAAACGGAGCTGGAAAATCAAAATTTCACTCCTTCCGTTCTCATCCCTTCTGTGCGCCCAGTCTGTAAATTATTGGCACATGTGTGGTATTGCTGTACTCGGGACAACCTGCAGAATGATTTTTGGGGTGTTTGTCTAAAGTGGCATGGGTTGGGCACAGTATATGAGGCACTAAAATGACATTTTTGAGATAAAAACACAATTTTTACTCTGCACCATTTACTTTGCATTCAATTTTGACCAGCGTGTCGGGGGTTAAAATGCTCACCACAACCACCGATAAATTCTTTGAGGGGTCTAGTTTCCGAAATGGTGACATTTTGGGGGGTTTTCTATTGTACTTTTACTTCAGGGGCTCTTCAATTACACTGTGGCACCACAAAATATTTGCAGCCAAATTGGCCTTCCAAATTCCCGGTATCGCTAACTCTGTTCTGGACATCGATGTGCGGGGAAACAGCAGCTGACATCCACATGTCTGGTATTGCCGTACTCGGAAGAAGCAGGGCAAAAAATTAGGAATATATATTTACCTCAAATTCCTTCTGAATGTATCCGTTTTAGGGCTAAATTGGAAAGATTGAAATCAAAAATTGAAATTTCAAAATTTCCACTCCATTTTCATATGCTTCCGGAAAAATAATTAAAGGGTTAACAGACTTCTTAAATGCTGATTTGCATAGGTTGAGATGTTAGGTTCATAAAATGGTGTTACTTGTGGGGGTATATAGTACATAAGCCTTTATAGAGCACTTCCAAACTGAATTGATCACCAAAAAGTTCGCATTTTTCAAATTTCAAGAAAATCTGAGAAGTTGCTACTAAAACTTCAAACCTTCTCACATCCATAAAAATAATGGAAACGTAAAACAAATTATGGATATAAAAAGAAGACCAATGGCAAAAGGTTTCTATCAAAAAAAATTTGTGGTATCACTTTTTGTCTAAAAATTATAACATTTGAAACTTTGAAAATAGTCATTTTTTTCAAATTTTTCCTAAATTTTTGAATTTTTACCCCCCAAAAAAGGAACGGATCACTGAAATGACACTACTAACATAAACTACAATGTCTCACGAGAAAACAATCTCAAAATCACAGAGATATCATAAAGCGTTGAAAAGTTATTACCACAGGAAGAGACACTGGTCAAATTTCCAAAAAAAGTTGCGAGCCTTAACCTGCAAACAGGCTGCGTCCTTAAGGGGTTAAGAGAGTTTTTTGAGTTGTAATTTTTTTTTTATGTATACAGACAGTCCCTTGGTTACATACAAGAAAGGGTCTGTAGGTTTGTTCTTAAGTCGGAACTGTATATTTTATCATTGTAATCCCAGCCAGAACTTTTTTGGTCTCTGCGACAATTGGATTTTAAAAATGTTGGGTTGTCATAAGAACCAGGATTAACACTAAAGCTTCATTACAGGCACACTTGATAACTGTTACAGCTGATCATTGTAGCCTAGGACTAAAGTACAATAAATTACCAATATCCAGAGGTCCGTTTGTAACTAGGGTTCGTATGTAAGTCGAGTGTTCTTAAGTAGGGGACCGCCTGTAGTTTTAAAATTTCTGTTCATTAAAAGTTTAAAAAAATTAAAAGTCCAAAAGTTTTTTTTTGGAAATAGTTATTTGAAAAGTACATGAAATCTAAACCTTGATTATACTTGGGTTTAACCCCGAATCCAAGTTCGACCCAATGCACAGTATTGGGCCTAACTTGATGAGACTCCTACAGAACATGCAAGAAATGGTTATGCACGGGTCCAAAGTACCTCAATACCCAATTATACCCATCCTTTATCTGTAGGAGTCTAAGCACTGACACCGCCAACGTTCAGCAAGTTAGGCTTTATACTGTGGATTGGGCCAAACATGGATTCGTGGGAAAACCCCAGAACATAGAACAGACAAAACATATAGCTTTACAGAACTGTGTTTAGCAATTCCTGAGCGGTGGCACAATACTACTGGTTGTGCACAATTCAGTGACAGCGAGTTCCTTTGTTATATAGAAATATATTGCAGAGACATTCCCCTTATCGGACTATGAACCTGGCCGGCACTATTCAACTATGCAATTCTGGCAAGTCCGATTGGCCAACAGGGGAATTGTCCCTGCATGATATTTATATATAATGCAGGGTGTCACAACCACACCAGTCTGTGCAGCCCGTGTCATTGAGCAATGATACACGGCCTGCACACACTTGTGTGTACATTGAAATAATCCCTCATTCTCCACCCCCACACCTGCCAAAACACAATACACACATTTTTTTAATACATTTTCTTTCAATATTCATCAAATGATGAGGTCTTGGTTAACTCCTTTAACTCCTTTTTATTTTGTTGTGCAGAATAAACAAATTAAAAAGGGGTCAAAGAAGTATTAAGCTCACAACCCGCGTCAAGGGGCCCCATCTCTTGCGAGCCCCTACACTAACTACCAAAACAAAAAAGGTGAAAAATAATAAAAAACTAATCTAATAGTCCAGAGCCTCAACGTCCACTGATAGCATCCATCTGCCAGGGAACTGCACCCTCCGAAGAAACAAAGTAGGAGGCAAACTGCTCACAAAGTCCAGCCAGACTAGTAGATCCAGGTAGACATCTTGTCTCTGGGAGGGCAAGCTGGTTGGAGCCATTCTGGAAGCCCTGAAGACCGCTGCATCCGCAAAACTTCCATAGGCCACAATTATAAACTTGTAGTCACTTCCCATCCAGCACAATTTGGAAACTGTGCTGATTCCTGGAAACCATCAGACATCCGGATCCAGTCTTCAGTAGTTGGCACAGGCATCACCGCAGCTCTCAGTCGCTCCCATATCACTTCGCAGGTCACTCTCGCGATCATTGAAATGGTGGAAACACCCAGTAGGAACTCATAATGCAGCGAAGCCCAGTGGCAAGAAACCTAAAAAGATAATGGAAAAAATTATTATTTAAAGAAAAAATATAACTGTAAATTATAAAATGTATATACTAGCAAGATGCCTACCACAGTGTCACGATGAGCCGTTCCTCAGGTGTGACGGACGGCCTCGTGTTGGTATCCTGTAACCGGAGCCCCGATCGCAGTTTCTCCAAAAGGCGGTCACGAGGTTACAGTCATCCGAACATAGTTGTGAAACTTGTCCTGATGCTGCCACAGGTCATTGTACAAGTTCCTTAAGTGACCCCTCCAAGGCCGCTCAGCAACAATGGGATGAACCCAAACCCACCTAGTCCTCTTCGGGTCCTCCGCCTGCATTGCAGAACGCCTTTGGAGAATCATCACAAGGGCCCAGTCCAGGAGCAGATTATCTACAGAATGGTACGACATCGCAAGACCTAAAAACGCCAGAAACCACAGCCAGAAGCAGCAATGGAGTCTAACCGCGCTCTCAGAAAAGAGAAAATGGAGCCAGAGCCGGTTAGGTGACTAAATTTGGGGTTGGCCAAGCCTTTGTCATCATCTGTCATTATTTTGTCATCATTTGTCATTATTTGCCAGCCCATCGTATTTTATATGGACACGGTACAGATACGGTGAAATACGTGCACATATGGATGGAAAACGGCCCACATATATACGTACATCCGGCCCGTGAATACAGGCCAGGAGAAATCATATGTTCGTGTGAATGTAGCCTTATACTGTATATTTAAACTCAGTACTACTACTCATATCATGTGTATATGGGCACAGTACTACTGCTCTTATTCTGCATCTATATGTGCACAGTACAGCTAGAGCACATAACTGCTGTCTCCAGTCTTGTGTGAAATGTATAATATAACCATTAGTCACTTTTATGAAGTATACCAGTCACTACAGGTTATATTGAGTTACCTATATGTGCCTGTATGGTACCTACCTCACGGTTTTCTCTGATCCAGTCTTCCAATAAATTATTATCTGGTCTTTCTAGTGGCGGGAATTCCTGAGGTATAAACCACTCCTAATACAACAGCAAGCAGAGGATAGACACATTAGAGAAATATATCATATTATTATTATTACTTTACATGGTGGCATTATAAGAAGAAACTGACCTGTGGAATGGCAAATCCAGGGTATATCCTAGAATATATTGGTGGAATCTGAAAAGAGAACAAAGAAAATGTTATAGGAACTCTTTAACATTATAAATATTGGGGCATCACATTGTTGGCCTTGCACCAATCACCAAACAAATGGACAACAGGAGGGGAACTAACTAACTGTTTATTAATGGCTACTTGCACCACGCCCAAGTTATAGTAATTAAAGTGAACTCTCATGTCCCGCAGCCAGTCACCCCATATTTCAGTAGCCACCACAATGGAAAGCAACTCAAGTAACGCTAAGTTGGACACCAACCCCTAAGACCACTTCACAACACTGCCCTTGGAAATAAATCCCTAAGCAAGCTCTCCTAGCTGCATCTGTAAACCTTTCCAAATCAAAATTAGACACTGGACCTTCCTAAATCATAGACCTCCTATCTTACAGATCCAAAAATTACTCCCACTTCCTCAGATCATTCTGTAAATCAACTTAATAACTGCACGAACCCCCAGTCTTCTCCCAGGCTAAGGGGATCCCAAAACTTCCTGCAACCAGTTCCATGGTGTGCAACAACTGCGAAAAGGGCTATGTACCCAAAGGCCCCACAAACCAAAAATCGTCAAAATAATGTAAAACTGAGTCAACTAACTCATCTTTCAGGACAAGCCATTCCACAGAGCTACTAAATATCTAAAAGTATGAGAAAGTTATGGAGCAACCCACCGGCAAACAAAGATCTACAAAATATTGCCCCTCCCACTTACAACCCAGAAAAACAAAACTATCCGGGTGACCTGGCAATAGACGAAACACTGCTTCCATTTTAATCTTAGTCATAAGGGCACCCCTACCGTAGCAACGCACCCACCACAACGCTGAATCAAATGGTGTATAGGACACAGAATACAACTTCTCTGGGATCTCATCGTTTACCGATAATAGATATATTTTAGACAGACAGAAAAATATTTTTTATCCATGGTCTCCTTCCTTCTAATATCAACTTTTAAAATTATGCTAACATGCAAGCTCACCTCAGGCTCATTAGCGTAATTTGAAAGATGGATTAATATGAAAGATAGCCATGGATAACAAATATAAGACGATTACCACAGTCACACTGCCTGGATCTATGAGTAAGTGTTTATCATAATGGATTTTGATGGTAGATTTTCTTTAATAGTTCTCAGGACTTTATTATGATCGTTTTGATCATTTTAAAATGCAAAAAGGAATATAACGAGGTCCCAATGGGAACTTACCACTCTGATGCATGTATAGCTTTCAATCCGTTCTCCAGTGCAGTTGGATGAATGAAAGGCTTTGTGTGGCTGTATGGGTGGTTATCCGGTGGGCCAGCTTTCCTTTCTTATTGTTGTGTCTCAACTGTTGTAACCATAAGTGGGATAGAAAAACGTTGATATAATTGAGAGACCCGACTACTCTCTATAGCCCTTATGGCCCTATGGTAACCTAATTTACCCTTATTCTAGCTTCAGAGAGGCAGTCCTAATCTACTGACACCCTGATCCCTAATCTGGGTCCTGCCTAATCATAATTCCCTCTTGAAGTAGTGAACCTGGTGACAGGTTCCTGTAGCCTATGCTATTCTCATTTTAAAAATGCCATTGTCAGCATTCTGAATAATTTCAGTTTACTGCACATTACCTGGCTTCCAGCCAGCAGCATGTGGTGAGTCACAGGGGAGGGGCAGCTACAGCCTGTGTGCCTGCTTCAGTCTTCTCCTCACACATCCAGCCCCTTCCCTGTCATGTGGATTGATCAGGCATGAGGGAGAGGTCGCTGGTGTGGAGGAGAGGAAGAATGCATGAGGAGACACAGGCACACACAAGCTGCAGCTGCCTCTCCCCAGGGACTCACCACCTGATGCTGGCAGGGATCCAGCGAATGTGAATAAAACTTATATAAAGTACTGAAATGATTCAGAATTCAGACTATTTTAAAATAGAATAGAATAGGCTATTACAACCTGCCACTTGCTTAAAATGACATTCCTGGTAACAAAATTGCTTTAAGCATTAAAACAAACAAGCCCGATATGGCATTTTTTGCCAAGAAATATTGGCTCATCAGGGGATTTGCGTTCACAGTACATTAAGAATTTAGATATAAGGTGTGGGTTGAATGTACTACTCACACCATGTCACTGATGTTGTGGGTTATGGCATCAGACTCACGGCCTGTACTTAAAAAAAGGCCCACTCGCCACTAATCTGATTGTGAGATAGCACACAATGTGAGATGGAGGTCTATAGTATGAGAATGGGGCCACAATTTGAGAGGGCAGCACAATGTGAGATGGGGTCATAGTATGAGAGAGGGGCCACATTGTTAGAGGGGGGCACAATGTGAAATAGCGATCTCAGTATAAGAGAGGGGCCACATTGTTAGATGGGGCTTAATGTGAGATCGGTCTCTTAGTATGAGAGAGGGGCCACATTGTTATAGGAGGGCAAAATGTGAGATAGGGGTCTTAGTATGAGAGATGAGCCACATTGTTATAGGGGGGCACAATGTGAGATCGGTCTCTTAGTATGAGAGAGGGGCCACTTTGTTATAGGAGGGCAAAATGTGAGATAGGGGTCTTAATATGAGAGATGAGCCACATTGTTATAGGGGGGCACAATGTGAGATTTGGGTCTCAGTATGAGAGAGGGGCCACGTTCTTATACGGGGCTTAATGGGAGATTGGTCTCTTAGTATGAGAGATGGGCTACATTGTTATAGGGGGGCACAATGTGAGATAGGGGTCTCAGTATGAGAGAGGGGCCACATTGTTAGATGGGGCTTAATGTGAGAGCGGTTTCTTAGTATGAGAGAAGGGCTACATTGTAAGATGTTAGATGGGTCTCTTAGTATAAGAGAGAGACCACATTGTTACAGGGAAACAGTGTTAGATGGGGGTCTCTTAGTATGAGAGGGGGGCCACATTGTTATAGGGAGACACAGTGTGAGATAGGGGTCTCTTAGTATGAGAGAGGGGCCACATTGCTATAGGGAGACACAGTGTAAGATGCGGGTCTCTGAGTATGAGAGAGGGGCCACATTGTTATAGGAGGACGTAATATGAGATGTGGGGTCTTAGTATGAGAGAGGGGCCACAATCTGGGAGGGGATAAATTAAGTAGGAAGCAACACAAAATCAATGGGGAAGGATATCATATGTTGCTGGGCCACATTAGGGGGGAATTGTATTTGGGGTGCCCAGGGGGTTGTTATGCAGTTTGGGATGGCCACAGGCCAGCAGGTGTAGGGTCACTAGGGGGGTCATTATACGGTGTGGGGGCCAAAAGGAGCAGACAGAAGGATTTGCTTAGGGCATGAACATTTTCTATGGCACTGCATCTTGTGTCCCTCTTTCTCCATCAAAAAAGTGGGGTAACATGGTAGATGCAACTGGGGTGCCCCTGCCTGCTATACTTTGTGATATAAAGCTGATACAGCCAGCATATAAAGCTGCTGATTGTAGGGCTGACAATTGCTCAGCTCGTACTCTACAAAATACCTTATATTCATGCCCTCTTATTCTATATATTAATATAAACAGCAAAGAACTTTAGTACAGAATTGACATTATGACCCAGGAGTCGCTATATAAGTGACATATTTTGAAAACTATGTGTTAGTGTAGAAATAAAAGAAATATATTCTACCTGCATTGTCAATTGGGGGTGCGATGGAAGGCCCCCCTAATTCTTCTTACAATTCTTCGGAACAGGGATCTCACTGCCCTGGAGGCGCGCCGGAGGGTCTTTGAGGATATTGTACACGTGCACGTGTTTGTGCATGTAATTGTGTCGTCTTCAGGTGAATCCATCCGGTTAGGTGGGTTATAAGGCACAACTGCTTGGCTGTTATCAAATCCTCTGTAGGCCTGTAATGGATAAAGTGTTATATATTGCTATGATGTTTACACATTGCAGGTCAGGGTGGATATACATACAGTCTGGAAAACAGTAAGACATTGTGACTACAGGCTACTGAGGACAGGCTCTATGGCTACTGGGGGTATTACTGGCTACTCTTGGCAGACACTTTTGCTACTGAGGACAGGCACTATGACTACCAGTGACAAGGGCATGCTCTGTGACTACTGGCTACTGGGGGCAGGCTCTGTGACTACTGGCTGCTGGGGGCAGGCTCTGTGACTAGCAACTACTGGGGGCAGGCTCTATGACTAGTGGCTACTGGGAGAAGGCTCTGTGACTATCAGCTACTGGGAGCAGGCTTTGTGACTAGCAGCTACTGGGGCAGGCTCTGTGACTAGCAGCTACTGGGGGCAGGCTCTGTGACTAGCAGCTACTGGGGGCAGGCTCTGTGACTAGCAACTACTGGGAGAAGGCTCTGTGACTAGAAGCTACTGGGGGCAGGCTCTGTGACTACTGGCTACTGGGGGCAGGCTCTGTGACTAGCAGCTACTGGGGGCAGGCTCTGTGACTAGCAGCTACTGGAGGCAGGCTCTGTGACTAGCAGCTACTGGGGGCAGGCTCTGTGACTAGCAGCTACTGGGGGCAGGCTCTGTGACTACTGGCTACTGGGAGAAGCCTCTGTGACTAGCAGCTACTGGGGGCAGGCTCTGTGACTGCAGGCTACTGGGAGAAGGCTCTGTGACTAGCAGCTACTGGGGGCAGGCTCTGTGACTAGCAGCTACTGGGGGCAAGCTCTGTGACTAGCAGCTACTGGGGGCAGGCTCTATGACTACCAGTGACAAGGGCATGCTCTGTGACTAGCAGCTACTGGGAGAAGGCTCTGTGACTAGAATATACTGGGGGGCAGGCTCTCTGACTACTGGCTACTGGGAGAAGCCTCTGTGACTAGCAGCTACTGGGGGCAGGCTCTGTGACTGCAGGCTACTGGGGGCAGGCTCTGTGACTAGCAGCTACTGGGGGCAAGCTCTGTGACTAGCAGCTACTGGGGGCAGGCTCTATGACTACCAGTGACAAGGGCATGCTCTGTGACTAGCAGCTACTGGGAGAAGGCTCTGTGACTAGCATATACTGGGGGGCAGGCTCTGTGACTAGCAGCTACTGGGGGCAGGCTCTGTGACTACCAGCTACTGGGGGCAGGCTCTGTGACTAGCAGCTACTGGGAGAAGGCTCTGTGACTACCAGCTACTGGGGGCAGGCTCTGTGACTGCAGGCTACTGGGGGCAGTCTCTGTGACTAGCAGCTACTCGGGGCAGGCTCTGTGACTAGCAGCTACTGGGGGCAGGCTCTGTGACTAGCAGCTACTTGGAGAAGGCTCTGTGACAAGCAGCTACTGGGAGAAGGCTCTGTGACCGCAGGCTACTGGGGGCAGGTTCTGTGACTGCAGGCTACTGGGTGCAGGCTCTGTGACTGCAGACTACTGGGGGTCAGGCTCTGTGACTGCAGACTACTGGGAGCAGGCTCTGTGACTAGCAGCTACTCGGGGCAGGCTCTGTGACTAGCAGCTACTGGGGGCAGGCTCTGTGACTAGCAGCTACTGGGAGAAGGCTCTGTGACTAGCAGCTACTGGGAGAAGGCTCTGTGACTACAGGCTACTGGGGGCAGGTTCTGTGACTGCAGGCTACTGGGTGCAGGCTCTGTGACTGCAGACTACTGGGGGTCAGGCTCTGTGACTGCAGGCTACTGAAGGCAGTCTCCGTGTTTACTGGCTACTGAGGTAGGGACTGTGACTATTGGCTTTATGGGGCAGGAGATGTGGCTTCTGGGGGCACACCAGTACTCTTATTATGTATATATTGCACACTATTTCTACTCTTATACTGTATATTTAAATTACTCCTATCATGTGTATAAGGGCACAGTACTACTACTCTTATTCTTCATCTATATGTGCACAGTCACTACTGTTATCTATACCAGTCACTACAGGTTATATTGAGTTACCTATATGTGCCTGTATGGTACCTACCTCACGGTTTTCTCTGATCCAGTTTTCCAATAAATTATTATCTGGTCTTTCTAGTGGAGGGAATTCCGGTGGTATAAACCACTCCTAATACAACAGTAAGCAGAGGATAGGCAGATTAGAGAAATATATCATATCATATCATATTATTATTACTTTACATGGTGGCATTATAAGAAGACACTGACCTGTGGAATGGCAAATCCAGGGTATATCCTAGAATATATTAGTGGCATCTGAAAAGAGAACAAAGGAAATGTTATAGGAAATCTTTGACATTATACATATTGGGGTAACACATTGTTGGCCTTGCACCAATCAGTTGTATACTGTGCAGTGTGGGCCTCTCCTTCTGGCTCTGTATACTGTGTGGAATAGCGTGTGCCACTATGCAGGGATTTTTGTGGCAAGGCTGCTGAACCTATTCTTTGTAATATCCAATATACACAGATCTGGGACATTGTTGTCTGTGAATAATAAAAACCTTGATTCAATCCTATATATGAATGTTAGAATCGTACAAAAGTAATATATATATATTTACCGTATATACTCGTGTATAAGCAGAGGTTTTCAGCACAAAAAAATGTGCCGAAAAATCTCCCCTCAGCTTATACATAAGTCAATAAAAAAAATAAACTTACATACTCACCTTCCGGTGTCCTCGTAGCTCGTTGCGGCTTCCTTTTGTCGCGGGTCCTTTTTTGTCTTCTTTCCGCTGTAGCAGCCAGCAGAACTGCGACCATGTGATCTGCCAGCGATGCATACTATGATGCAGCCGCTGATGACGTCATAGTATGCGCCGGCCGGCAGAACGTATGGACACATCTCTGACGGGTGTTGCAGCAAAAAGAAGACAGAAGAGGACCCGCGACGAGCATCGGGAAGCTACGGCGAGCATCGGGGACGCCTGAAGGTGAGTATGTAAGTTTATTTTTTTTAAAAGGCTGGCTGTATACTTAAGGGGGCTGGCTATATACTTAAGGGGGCTGGCTGTATACATTAGGGCGCTGGCTGGCTGTATACTTAAGGGGGGTGGCTGGCTGTATACATAAGGGCACTGGCTGGCTGTATACTTAAGGGAGCTGGCTATATACTACTGGGGGTTGGCTATGTACTGCTGAGGGCTGGCTGACTATAAACGACTGGGGGCTGGCAGGCTATACACTACTAAGAGCTGGCAGGCTATACACTACTGGGAGCTTGCAGGCTATATACTACAGGCGGCTGGCAGGTTATACACTGCAGGGCGCTGGCAGGCTATAAAATACAGGGGCTGCCAGGCTATATACTATAGGGGCAGGCAGGCTATATACTACAGAGGCTGGAAAGCTATATAATACTGGAAGCAGGCTATTTACTACAGAGGCTGGCAGGCTGTATACTACAGGGGACATGCTTGCTATATACTGGGAAGCTGTGACCAATGCATTTCCCATCCTCGGCTTATACTCGAGTCAATAGGTTTCCCCAGCTTTTGATGGTAAAATTACGGGCCTCGGCTTATACTCGGGTTGGCTTAAACTTAAGTATATACGGTATATAGGACATAGGTAGAAAAGGAAATGGTTAACAAACCTGAGCAATGTTATCCGGTATCTGTCCGGGCAGGAATACATCTGTTTGGGAATCAGGACTCTGTTGAGACAAAATTCAAGAATTTAATGTGAAGAACCTAAACTCTTTTGGTTTTAGGGACACATTGTAATACTACAGGATGAGTCAAAGTCCCTGATCTGTTACACCAAGTAATGGGTGAGGGAGCCTATCTTTAAGGAATTTTAGGTTATGTCAAATAGATGGCTATTGGGAATCAAAGGCAGTCATGTAGTATATCAAAGAATATCAGAATTGTCTCTGAAATTGATTTCCGCTATTAGATTTGCAATATATCTTGTGGTTCAAAAGATTCTCCAGAGAGGAGATGAAGATTCATAGTGGTTGCATCCAACACTCTCAGCACCATGGGAAACACATCACGTATCTGTGTATCACAGGGAATGTCTCTGGTTGTTGTTGCAACTTTCTATGCAACTCTGGAGAATCTTTTGAAGGTCATAGTATGCACCGTCCAGCAGATCGAATGGACGCATCTCTGACTGCTGTTACAGCGGACAGAAGAGGACCCGCAACAAGCATCGGGAAGCCGAGAATCAGGGATGCCGGAAGGGGAGTATGTCAGTTTATTTATTGTGCAGGCTGGCTATATACTAAAGGGGGCTTGCTTGCTGTATACTTAAGGGGACTGGCTGGATGGCTGTATACTTAATGGGGGCTGGCTGGCTCTATACTACTGGGGGCTGGCTAGCTATATACTACTGAGAGTTTGCTGGCTGTATACTACTAGGAGCTGGCTGGCTATTTACTACTGGGGGCTGACTGGCTATTTACTACTGAGAGCTGACAGGCTATAAACTACTGAAGGCTGTCTGGCTATATACTACAGGGAGCTGCCAGGCTATATACTACAGGGGGCTGGAAGGCTATACACTATAAGAAGCTGACAGGCTATACACTACAAGGGCTGAAAGGCTATATACTACAGGCCCTGGTAGGCTATATACTACAGAGGCTTGCCGGCTATATACTACTGGTGTAAGGCTAGTAACTACAGGGGGCTGACAGGCTATATACTACATGGGACTTGCTGGCTATATACTGGGAGGCTATAACCAATGCATTTCCCATCCTCGGCTTATACTCAAGTCAATAGCTTTTCCTAGTTTTTGGTGGTAAAATTAGGGGTCTCGGCTTAAACTTGAGTATATACGATTTATGAGACATAGATGGAAAAGAAAATGGCAATCAAACCTGAGCAATGTTATCCGGTATCTGTCCGGGCAGGATTCCATCTGTTGGGGAATCAGGGCTCTGCTGAGACAAAATTCAAGAATTTAATGTGAAGAACCTAAACTCTTTTGGTTTGAGGGACACATTGTCATACAACAAAGTCCCTGATCTGTTACACCAAGTAATGGGTTAGGGAGCCATCTTTAAGGAAATTTAAATTATGTTGAATAGATGGCTATTTGAAATTAAAGGCAGATGTGGTCATGTAGTATATCAAAGAACACTAGAAATGTCTAAGAAATTGATTTCCGCTATTAGATTTGTAATCCTTAAACCAGCTCTCCGAGCTGCATCTGTACATCTTTCCAAATTAAAATTAGACACCGGATCTTCCTAAATGATAGAACTCCTATTGTACTGATCCAAATTCCTGATGTCGCCCTTGCCAGAGGCCTGCAAAATACATGACCCTGCAAGTGAATCATCCTCCCTATGAGGGACTGAAAATCCTGTAGCTACATCCTTCCTGCCCCACAGAACACCACCCGCACCTCCTGTAGCTTGTCGTCCGGCAGCCTTCACTTCATTCTGTTGGAAAAGCTCATCATAAAAAAAAAAACTTAATAAGAGCACGAACCCCTCGTCTTCTCCCAGGCTAAGGGGATCCCAAAACTTCCTGCAACCAGTTCCATGGTGGGCAACAACCGCGAAAAGGCCCATGTACCCAAAGACCCCACAAACAAAAAATTGTCAAAATAATTTAAAAATTAGTCAACTAACTCATCTTTCAGAACAAGCCATTCCACAGAGCTACTAAATATATAGGACACAGAACACTGCTCCTCTGGGATCACATCGTTTACCAAGGAGCCTGTGGGATACGAGAGGTGATGAATAAGGTGAAACTTGTTCAGCTCTTTTTTGGGGACCATTCTCAGCGACGACACCCACAAATCCTCAAACAGGGGTTCAACAAATGGGCCTGCCATGCCGTTTAACCCTGCGCTGTACCCCCATAAACCTGCTAGATCCATGTAACAAAACAACCATTGTCAGGTAGGAGGATGCCAAAAACGGCCCATCTGGGAGTTATTAGTAGGTGTGTGGTTTATATGTTGTGACAAAATATAAATTTTTGTCTAGAATTTCTGGATTTTGGGGCATGTCCAAAGGCCGTGAATTTATAGCAACCTAATGAGGATGAATGTCCAATATAGCTTTATGAGGGGGAAATGTATGCTTTGTGAATTATTTTCACGTGTGCTTTTCATTTATTTATTCATTCATTTTCTTTGGGTTCTCTTGCCAGGAGGGAAGAGAGGATGGGGATGGGGATGGGGGGAGAAGAGGGATAATACTCAATTTTAAATCTTCTAAATGTCATTAAGTTCTAAATAGGCAAAAAAATGTAAAAGGTGTTTTGATGAAATGTTGTAATTTGTGATTAAACTATAAAGATGAATTATTTAAATATACATACTTATGTAGAAAATTAACCACATGTTGAATACTTAATTAACCCTTAGTATTAAAATGAATGAAGTGGGGATCTGAATATATATTGATTTTTAATCAAGGATTTCTAGTACTAGTCCTTATACAGTAATATATGTAAGGAAAGGAAGAGCAAACCTCAATTATATTCATAGGTGACTCCATATCAGTTGGTGTATCTCCTGGATAAGACAGGTCTGGTGAGTTGTAGGGGGCCTGTTGAGACAAAATCAATGAGTTAAACACAAAGCCTAAAAGTACAGAAACTCAGAAGTGTAAAGGAGAAAAGAAAGATTATATTACCGAATGAAATGGACTTGGTGATAGACTCGAGTCTGTGTCAGAAGATTCTTCAGAACTCTGAAAGTAAAAAGACAATGGAGGGAGTGATGGTTAGAGTTATGATATTATATTCATATTTGCTATTGTAGTAAGGGATACTGTCTATATAATGAAGTAGGTGGACTAAAGACGTGAAAACATGTTCTATTCTGTTATGCCCATGAAGAGAGTGTACTGGTGACTGGTTTTATGAACTAGATGCCTATAGAGTTGTAGTTAGCCAAAAGCTCAGATTGTGTCTGACGTCAAGTATATTATATTCAATTCATTATCCAGCATAAGATATGTGCTGTAATCCTGTCCATACTGAAGATGGCAACAGTGGTTCTAATGACCTGTATATGGAAACAGTTTGATGTGCGGTATATTTTACATAGATAGATAGATAAATAGATAGGAGAAATAGATAGGTACCTCATCATAATCTTCTTCCTGTGTGGTGACTCTTGGGGCATCCTGTAATAAAAGCATTAGTGAGTGTTATTATTATCTATAGAAGCTTCAGATCCGATATTCTTCGATTATTTGTCATCTAGATCTATATGAGAATTGTGTAAAATCCACAAACCTCTTGCTAGGGTCTGTTCATATAGGGGAGATTCATTATTGTGTCTCGGGGTGTGACAGGGCACAGCTGCTCACCACTAGTCTTGTGCTGCACCACATTCATTATTGTCATAATTCATTTGGAGTAAGTTCTACTTTAGACTTGATTTTAGCTGGTCTAAACCCTCTGCCTCTCCTTGGTGCACCCTCCTTGATTTTTGAACACATGGGCTAATTTCCATTCGACAAGCCCCCTTTCTCCAAACCCATCCCCTTTCCCAAACAGCCAAAAAATGGACTAATGACCTTCATGAATGTTTCGAAAGGCATTTTAGACTTTTTTTTGGTGTAAAATATCGTTTTCATAGCGCAAGATCAATCATGAATTCCCCCATAGACTTTCATAAACCAAAAAGTACAGACACCTTGAATTGTAAAGGGGATAAAGAGGGAAAAAAAAGATTATATTACCACATAAAATGGACTTGGTGGAAGACTCGAGTCTGAGTCAGAAGATTCTTCAGAACTCTGAAAGTAAAAAGACAATGGAGGGAGTGATGGTTAGAGTTATGTTATTATATACATATTTGCTATTGTGGTAAGGGATACTGTCTATATAATGAAGTAGGTAGACTAAAGACATGAAAATATGTTCTATTCTGTTATGTCCATGAAGAGAGTGTACTGGTGACTGGTTTTATGAACCAGATGCCTATAGATTTGCATTTAGTCAAAAGCTCAGATTGCTCAGAATATGTCCAGTATTTTATATTGAATTCATTATCCAACATAAGGTATGAGCAGTATAGCCGTGCGAGCCGGGGGTCTGTAATCTGTGTTGTCGCACGTGTTACCGGTCCATGGTGAAGAAGGCAGCACTGATCTAATGACCTGTACACTCAGAGCTGGTACCTCTGATCTTAGAATTGGGCTTGGCATCCATTAGCTTGAGGGATCCCGGCTGGAAAGTGTTGGTAACATCCTCACAAGCCATGGATACAAGTGAGATGTGGAGCTTTTTCACTGTTAGGGGATAGCTTTGGTTCTAACAATTTGTGGGAAATATAAGTGAAAATCTAAGCAGATCTGTTATTTTGAGGTACCAGCCCTTAATGGTATCCAATGGTAAACACAACAAAGCAGTCATAGCCCCAGTCCTGTATTACAGCTCAGTCCATTTAACAAACCTCTGAGACATCATCCTGGTCCTTGAATCCTACAGTAGGGGAAAGCGGTCTCACTGTATCCTCCTATAATGAACAGAGAGAACACAACCATCAGAACATATATCTATTAGGAAGAGGAAGATGGGGCTTTATGTTTGAGAATGAGAAGCAAGCCCCCAATGCAATAGATATATTTGAGACAGATGGATAGATAGATAGATAGATAGATAGATAGATAGATAGATAGATAGATAGATAGATAGATACCTCATAATAATCTCCTAACTGTGCGGTGACTCTTGGAGGATCCTGTAATGAGAGCATTAGTGAGTGTTATTATTATCTATAGAAGCTTCTGATCACATAATTTTTAATTATTTGTCATCTAGATCTATATAAGAATTGTGTAAAATTCCCAAACCTCTTGGTATGGTCTGTTCATATAGAGTTTTCTGAGCATATTTTAAACTGAACCATGTATGAAGGAACTCCTGGTCTATGAGGCCAGTGACACAATTTTCTACTCAGTATTATAAATCCGTATTGGGAAGCCAAATAAAGAAATAGATCCTAGGCACAGAAGATATCTTGAATATCTTTCTATTATACGTTACCTGAAGGATCCACTCAAGGTTACTCAAAAATACTAATGCAGCATAATGAGCAGAATAATGGCATGAAAAGTCCACCAGGCCACCATTATGTTATAAGCAAAGATAGTTTTTTAGTAAAATATTGTGGATAGTAGATAAGAAGATATGAAAGAAGCTCCTGGTGCAATTGTGAATATAACAAATGCTGTGATAAAATAGATATCAGTAATGTGCTTATAAATGGCAATCTTACCTCTGCAGGGCGTTCAGGGCATTGTCCTGGTAACATAAATTCAGGTGCTTGTGGCACAATCTGAAAGAGAACATGGTAGAACATTATATAAAAGATGTATAAGATATATTATAATGATATCTGATATATAGGAAAATGTGATATAAGAGTAATTTTTATATATATTATCTGCACTTAAGTCCAGATGGGTCTGTTAACAGGATAATGGATATATATAGAGTCCCTCTAAATTGCAGGAAAAAGAAAGATGGCAGCACTCCAAAAAATAGTGAAGCAAAAGTACCGGTTTATTCAAACATGTGCCAAACAGCTACGTTTCGGCTCCTATGGCCTGGAGCCTTCCTCAAGCCATAGGAGCGGAAACGTAGCTGTTTGGCACATGTTTGAATAAACCGGTACTTTTGCTTCACTATTTTTTGGAGTGCTGCCATCTTCCTTTTTCCTATATATATATAAAACAGGGAAAATGTATGGATGGATGCAAAAAAATAAGGAAAGTCATGACACCAGCTGAAACTTATCAGTAAAAATTTCATGTCAATAGCACCTTTATACGTATATATATATTTATGGTGGAAGAAAATAATGGTGACCACACAAAATAATGACATTTTGTGCACTATTTGGCCATTTTCACTCGTTTTCCAGTAGTTTGGACATTGACACCTTAAGGGCATGGCCTAAAATGACCTTCAGGACACGGACTTTTTTGCGTTTTTCCCTTTTCAACTTCCAAAGGAAATGACTTTTTAATTTTTATTTGACATGAGCATATGAGGGCTTATCTTTTAAGGTCAGATTAGCATTTTCCAATGGGTTAATTTTTATGGTAAATATAGCACAATCAATCAATTTCATGTAGCGGGACACAATCATTCAATTTCATGTAGCGGGACACAATCATTCAATTTCATGTAGCGGGACACAATCATTCAATTTCATGTAGCGGGACACAATCATTCAATTTCATGTAGCGGGACACAATCATTCAATTTCATGTAGCGGGACACAATCATTCAATTTCATGTAGCGGGACACAATCAAACTGCTGTTTTGACACTTGTTTTCTGATTAACATTTTTACACAGCTCACCGTAGAGTATAATAATCATAATAAAATTATTCTATAGGTTAGTACAATTAAGGAGAAGCTAAACAGGTACAGATTTTCTTATGTTTTACTACTTTAGCATTTGCCTATGTGTCACCATATTCTTAGAGCTCTTCTCTCATATTCTGAGAGCTATAATGTTTTTATTCCTTAACCAAAAGAGGGTTGGCGCTTGTTTATGGAGGGGAAAGTTAATGGTTGGATTGGTACTATTATAGGGTACATCTGACTTTTTTATGCTTCCTATTTAAATTACTATTTTTAATTCCTTTTTTATACCCTTCACAATACTGGTATAATAATGTTATATCTGTTTGGCCAAAGTTATGGACACAGTGGTACAAAAATTCTGGGGTGGGTTTTATTATATTATTTTTTAAAAACAAAAGAATTTTTCTTTTAGTTTATTTAGTTATTAAGAAGCAATAGACTCATTTCTTTGCCATTTAGAGTGATGTTATGCAGTAAGGGGCCTGATATAGAACACAATTTTCACCTGACACCAGGCAGACTGGCATCTGCTTCCAAATCCAGATCCCCTGATTATATGCAGACATTTTCCATAACCAACAAATATCTAGATAAAAAGGATAAGATAAGATACTTTACCTCATCAGGATGATCATAATTTCCTGAATTCTCCATGGTGGCTGCAGAAATAAAAAATAAATTAATATTTAGATATAATAAAACAACTGCACAGCATGAGAAGACATTACTGACACTTCAGGAGGACTTGTTTGTTGTAGACAGCCCGTGATGGGAAATATATATATATATATATATATATATATATATATATATATATATATATATATATATATATTATATTGCAGAATAATTGATGTTATTTGTGGAATGAAAAGCTATACAATTTCCAATATACTTTTTGTATCATTTCCTCACAGTTAAACAATAAAGCTTTCTGTAGAAAGCAAGCAAGCAGAGATCTACAAAACCGTGAGGAATTCATAACTTTTCATTACAGAATCATATCAATTGTTTGCTAAAAGTGGACATCTCCTTTAATGATATGAGCTTAAAACCAGCCGTACTCCTATGCCATGTTCAGACCACAGCATCTGGGAGGTGAATTTTAGAGCCAGGTAAGAGAAATGTACAGGTTTTCTGGAAAGTATTGCCAATCACCAGTAATCTTAAAATCTCTACATGATCTATATGCCATCAATGCAGTAACATGTATAATCATTAAAGTTCATATAATAGCTAATAAATCCTAAAATCTGCACTTTACCTGTCGAACAGTCCCACAAGTGGCTTAGGCCACGAGTGGCCGAGCCAAAGAAAGCTTTAAATAAATCGCTTAACTGGAGCAAGCTACAAATACATGTACACTCATCCACTGTCTAGTGCAAACTGATCAGAAATCAGCTTAGCTGAAGACTAGTTCTATCTATGATTGTTACATCATAGAACATTCTATCTGAACATTCTGCCTTGTTTCCATGGATACAGACATGTAACAAGAAAACGTTAATGGGCCTCTTTCACACTAATTTTTTCTTTTGGTTGTATGCTACCTGTACCGTACCCAAAGCATACAGCCACATACATTTCAATGGGCAATACGTCCATCCATTTGAATGGATGTATTGTCCAGTATAACATGTCTTGTACAGGAAAATCATAGAGCTTGCCCACAATTACTACTTCCAGGTTACACTCTAACAGATTTCATTCATGAATACTTAGGCCTCATAAGTAGGAAAGATCGTGACGCTGAAAATAACATTAAAACGTATCTAAAATACCTAATAAAATAACAGGAATATGGGAATCCAGGGGATTGGACCAAACCTATAATTTTTTAAAAATTAAAAACAGTAAAAAATTTACTTTAACAGAAATAACCAAATTTTATAAGATTCCCAAAACAAACTTTCTTAACTATGAGCAGTTTGTTAAAAACTAAGAAAATAAATTACCAGAAAAAAACTAAATTAATTAAATTTATCCAGAACACTAGTTTATAATCACTATTTAGCGGTGTGACATCTGCAAAAATATCTCATATGTATAAAATATTAAAATCTTTAAAGGGAACCTGTTACCGGGAACTACATTTTCAATAAAGACTGTGTTTGCAGAAACCCCTTACAGCTGGAGTGTAAATATGTCTTTCAGCATTTTCTGAGCATTTGCAACACAATATAATTGTGTGTTTTAACTTACCTTGCACCCTGCCAGAATCTTGTTCTGAGTCCCAGGTTTTTTTTGGTTTCGATGCATAAAAAATACATATGACTTGTCTGTGCTGCTCACATGTATAATCATCAAAATAATTAACTTTATAGCTAATAAATCATAATCATAAAATCTACACCTTACCTGTCGAACAGTCCCACAAGTGGCTTAGGCCACGAGTGGCCGAGCCAAAGAAAACTTTAAATAAATCGCTTATATGGAGCAAGCTACAAATACATGTACACTCATCCACTGTCTACTGCAGACTGATCAGAAATCAGCTTAGCTGAAGACTAGTTCTATCTATGATTGTTACATCATAGAACATTCTATCTGAACATTCCGCCTTGTATCCATGGATACAGACGTGTAACAAGGAGATGCTGGTAGGCCTCTTTTACACCAACTTTTTTTTTCAGTTGTAAGCTACTTGTACCGTACCAAAAGCATACAGCCACATGCATTTCAATGGGCAATATGTCCTTCCATTTGAATGGATGTATTGCCCAGTATAACATTTCTTGTACAGGAAAAACAAAGAGCTTGCCCACAAATACTTCTCCCAGGTTACACTCTAATAGATTTATTTCATGAATACTTAGGCCCAATAACAAGGAAAAAGCAGGAGAAGGAGCTGTACAGGAGTGCAAAGGTTGGGGCTGAGAGCTGAGGAGTGAGCACCACAGACAATTCACATGTTTTTTTTTTAATTGGATCCAAACAAAAACAAACCTGGGACTCAGAAAATGATTTTGTCAGGGTGCAAGGTAAGTTTAAACACACAATTATATTGTACTGTAAATAAGCAGAAGACATATTTGCAATGCAAGTATAATGGGCTTCTGCAAACTATCTTTAGTGATGATGAGGACCCTGGTGACAGATTCCCTTTAAGGAACCTAACTACAGATTATAACAGTGAAAAGAGATGGAGAATTGAAATAAACGCAGAGTTAAGTGTAGCTAATATATAAGATAATAAATTATTAGAAGGTTTAAGAACTATAAGAAAAGTAATTACATCTTAGATCTGAAGGAAATAGCAATTGAAAATTATTAATTAACCGTATAATCCATATAATCTCCAGATTGCAAAGTTTAAAAATCTGGCTAAATACCCTAAATGTGGAGAGGACAAACCAGGCTTATTACATATTCCGATAATAGTAAATTACTGGAATAAGATAATCTAGTGTATAAATGCCAATACAGAGATAAAAATAGAGTGTGGTAAATGGCTATACTGTATCAGTTTAAAACCAAAATAACAAGAACAAAAATAGGAAATAATCTGGAAATAACATCTCTACATAATCTATATGACATGTATGCAATAACATGTATAATCATTAAAATTCACATTATAGCTAATAAATCCTAAAATCTACACTTCACCTGTCGAACAGTCCCACAAGAGGCTTAGGCCACGAGTGGCCGAGCCAAAGAAAGCTTTAAATAAATCGCTTAAATGAATCAAGCTACAAATACATGTACACTCATCCACTGTCTAGTGCAAACTGATCAGAAATCAGCTTAGCTGAAGACTAGTTCTATCTATGATTGTTACATCATAGAACATTCTATCTGAACATTCCGCCTTGTTTCCATGGATACAGACGTGTAACAAGGAGACGTTGATAGGCCTCTTTCACATAAACTTTTTTTTCGGTTGTATGCTACCCGTACCATACCGAAAGCATACAGCCACATGTATTTCAAGGGGCAATATGTCCATCCATTTCAATGGATGTATTGCCCAGTATAACATGTCTTGTACAGGAAAATCATAGAGCTTGCCCACAATTACTACTTCCAGGTTACACTCTTATATATTTAATTCATGAATACTTAGGCCCCATAACTAGGAAAGATCGTGACCTGATCACGCTGAAAATAACATTAAAAACGTATCTAAAATACCTAATAAAATAACGGGAATATGGGAATCCAGGGGATTGGACCAAATCTATAATTTTTTTTAAATTAAAACAGTAAAAAATGAACTTTAACAGAAATAACCAAATATTATAAGATCCCCAAAACAAACTTTCTTAACTGTGAGCAGTTTATTAAAAACTAAGAAAATAAAATACCAGAAAAAAACTAAATTAATTAAATCTATCCAGAGTACTAGTTTATAATCACTATTTAGTGGTGTAACATCTGCAAAAATATCTCATATGTATAAAATATTAAAATCTTTAAAGGGAACCTGTTACCGGAAACTACATTTTCACTAAAGACAGGTTGCAGAAGCCCATTACAGCTGTAGTGTAAATATGTCTTTCTGCACTTTCTGAGCATTTGCAACACAATATAATTGTGTGTTTTAACTTACCTTGCTCCCTGCCAGAATCATGTTCTGAGTCCCAGTTTTGGTTTGGATGCATAAAAAATACATATCCTTCGTGAAAGAGAAAGGAAAGTTGGCACTCACCGCCTTTTGTAAAACTCTATTTCTTTATTGATCCATATTAAAACATGGCATACACAGCAGGGGAGGGTTGAGCAAATGAATGCGTTACTTCGTTCGCATCCATTTGCTCAACCCTCCCCTGCTGTGTACGCCATGTTTTAATATGGATCAATAAAGAAATAGAGTTTTACAAAAGGCGGTGAGTGCCAACTTTCCTTTCTCTTCCACGAAGTTCTTGTATATGATTATCTGTTATAGTTAGAGCACCACGCCAAAACCTCAACAAAGTCTTACGTTTTGAACTCTATACCGACTCTGAATTAGAGTCCCCATTGCCACGATGGCATAGGAATCTCCTCAATAGTGCCCCCGATCTCTCCTCTTTTTTACTACTAAAAAATACATATGACTTGTCTGTGCTGCTCCCATGTATAATAATAATAATTCACATTATAGCTAATAAATCATAAAATCTGCACCTTACCTGTCGAACAGCCCCACGAGTGGCCAAGCCAAAGAAAACTTTAAATAAATCGCTTAAATGGAGCAAGCTACAAATACATGTACACTCATCCACTGTCTAGTGCAAACTGATCAGATATCAGCTTAGCTGAAGACTAGTTCTATCTATGATTGTTACATCATAGAACATTCTATCTGAACATTCCGCCTTGTTTCCATGGATACAGATGTGTAACAAGGAGACGTTGATAGGCCTCTTGCACACTAACTTTTTTTTCGGTTGTATGCTACTCGTACCATCCCGAAAGCATACCGCCACATGCATTTCAATGGGAAATACGTCCTTCCATTTAAATGGATGTATTGCCACTCAGTATAACATATCTTGCACTGCACAGGAAAAACAAAGATGTGGTGAGTGTATGTGCTGAGTGTACAGTATATGTGGTGAGTGTATGTGCTGAGTGTACAGTGTATGTGCTGAGTGTATGTGCTAAGTGTACAGTGTATGTGCTGAGTGTATGTGCTGAGTGTACAGTGTATGTGCTGAGTGTACAGTGTATGTGGTGAGTGTATATGCTGAGAGTACAGTATATGTGGTGAGTGTATGGGCTGAGTGTACAGTATATGTGGTAAGTGTATGTGCTGAGTGTATGTGCTGAGTGTACAGTATATGTGCAGTGTGTACTGAGTGTACGGTGTATGTGCAGAATGTATTGGTCCAGTCAGAGGCTGTTTGGTGGTGTCAGCCACAGTCTGGTGTTGGCACGAGCCACAGTTTAGCTTGGGGTGGGGGGCAACGGGGGTCACTGGTTGGCGTTGCCAGCCACAGTCTGGTCTGGGGTGTTTGGTGGCATCAGCCACAAGGGGTGAAGCAGGTCACCGGTTTGAACTTAGTTTGAGCTTTCTAAGGATATGAAGAAAAGGCTTGTATCTTCCTTGTTTACTGCATGATATAATAATGCCACAATTTGCTATTTCAGCCCAGAAGATACTGACTGTGATGATTTTCTTGTATAAATGGCGTCTATTAACATATATTAACATTATATAAGGATATGAGTTTTACATATTTGTGTTACTGAAAATTTCATACTCCTCCTCGGCTAAAAATACTCCCCAAAAATAGTCAGAGGAGTATTATTACCCTTCTGGAAAAATGTTAGTGCGACCTCTGAACTATTAAGTATTGTTCATACTACTTGTCTCTTCATATGGGGGAAATGTAATGCTCCTACTCCAGGTTACAACACAACCTGATTGCGGCACATAAAATTTCGAACTACCGTTCAAGTATAAGCCGAACCGAGTATAAGCCGAGGTATCTAATTTTAACACAAAAAAACGGTATAAAAAACAATTGACTCGAGTATAAGCCGAGGGTAGGAAATTCATTGGTCCTAGCCTGCCCCAGTATACAACCAGTCAGCCCCTGTCCCTCAGTATACAGCCTGCCAGCCCCTGTCCGCCAGTGTACAGCCTGCCAGCCGGTAACGCCATTTTGGTTAAGGGAGGACAACTAGTGTCCATATATGTATATGGAAAGCATAAGGGAATCCTATTAGCTTTAGGCATAAGGGAATCCTATTGGCTTATATATTGGCTATATATATGGGGTTTCAGCACATTTTTGTGCTGAAAAACTCGGCTTATACTCGAGTATATACAGTAACAATTTTTACTAGGCAGATGTTTAGAAGCCAGCAGCGATCATCTACACCATGACCCCATACTATCAGTTTAGGCACCGAACCCTGTGTATGACTGGCAGATGGCCCCCAAAGCCATAGGGCAAGAGTTTAAATGATAATAAAAATCTATTTGTAATTTTTATTTATTTCTCTTTAAGGAACTGTGGCTAATATCTCGTCTGTGTGATACATCTGACCAAGGGGATTCACATAATGGATATTCCAAAATGATCCTCGTAGGGCCTTGGGGAAGAACCAGAACCAGAGGGGGATCCTGAAGGAAGACTTCTTAGCACGGCCTGGTGTTCCTGTACCCTGTGTCACACTATGACAAGTGTATCTGAGAGTTGTTGTAGTAAAGAACCTGAGGAATTACATGAAATTCCAGGTGTAAATGTAAAATGCATTAGTGACAATCCTGGCGTTATAGAGCATTGTACTGTAACAGAACCTTCCTCAGACCCCAACACCGCCATTATTATGTTACTAATAAAAAAACCTCTAGCGGCCTCCCTTTACTAATAAAAACCCCCTAGCGGCCTCCCTTTATTAATAAAAAACCTCTAGCGGCCTCCCTTTACTAATAAAAACCCCCTAGCGGCCTCCCTTTACTAATAAAAACCCCCTAGCGGCCTCCCTTTATTAATAAAAAACCCCTAGTGGCCTCCCTTTACTAATAAAAACCCCTAGCGGCCTCCCTTTACTAATAAAAACCTCTAGCGGCCTCCCTTTACTTATTAAAAGGCCCTAGCGGCCTTCCTTTACTAATTAAAAGGCCCTAGAGGCCCCCCTTTACTAATTAAAAGGCCCTAGAGGCCCCCCTTTACTAATTAAAAGGCCCTAGAGGCCCCCCTTTACTAATTAAAAGGCCCTAGGGGCCCCCCTTTACTAATTAAAAGGCCCTAGGGGCCCCCCTTTACTAATTAAAAGGCCCTAGAGGCTCCCCTTTACTAATTAAAAGGCCCTAGAGGCCCCCCTTTACTAATTAAAAGGCCCTAGAGGCCCCCCTTCACTAATTAAAAGGCCCTAGAGGCCCCCCGTTACTAATTAAAAGGCCCTAGAGGCCCCCCTTTACTAATTAAAAGGCCCTAGAGGCCCCCCTTTACTAATTAAAATTCCCTAGAGGCCCCCCTTAACTAATAAAAAGCCCCAGCCTCCCTTTACTAATAAAAAAAGACCCTAGCTGCCTTCCCTATACAAATAATAACCTTATATACTTACCCTTGATGTCTTCTTTCGCGTACCTTCACTCCTAATGGCGATCTGCCCACCCCGCTATCTTCTGTAGCTACAGAAGATGAGCGGATCGCCGACGCGGGGCTTGTAGGTAAGTATGGGGCAGAAACACGGGGGGGGGGGGGGGCGGCAGCACTACACCGGGGCGCCATAGTTCGGGGAACTTTCCCTGCGGCACACTCAACCATGCGGCACACAGGTTGAAAATCACTGGTGTAACAGCCTGTAAAACCTACAGCACGGCGGTGCTCTGGTAACTCCCCCAGGAACCTTTCTAGCTCATAATTATAAAAGATGATACAGGCAGTCCCCGGGTTACGTACAAGATAGGTTCTGTAGGTTTGTTCTTAAGTTGAATTTGTATGTAAGTTGGAATTGTATATTTTATCATTATAGCTCCAGACAAATTTTTTTTTTTGCCCAAGTGACAATTGAACTTAAAAATTTTTTGATGTAATTGGACCAAGGATTATCAATTAAGCTTCATTACAGACACCTTACAGCTGGACATTGCAGTCTGGGACTATAGTAAAGCCTCCAGAGAGCTTCACCAGAGGTCACAGTGGGCAGAGGGGTCCGTCTGTAACTATGAGTCGTCTGTAAGTCGGGTGTCCTTAAGTAGGGGACCGCCTGTATTAGAAGGCAGAAGACCACAGCTAACAAATTAAAGTAGATTACCACAGTCACGGTGCCTGGATCTATGAGTAAGTGTCCCTGGTTTATCATGATTAATTTTGATGATAGATTTTCTTTTAAATGGAATGAGAGAAAATGGTTGACCTCTAATAATCTATAACTTATACCAAAATATGTAGATAATGTATAAATTTAGGTAAACTGAAACAACAGAAATATGTCACAGGCAAAACTGATTTAAATTTCGATCTCTATATATTTTAAATAATAATAAACAATTGAAAAAAAACATTTTGTACACTAGTGTATAACAAGATAAAACATCATTGCAGAACACAAAAATGAGGTCTGCACATAATTACAACAAGTGCAAGTAATAATAGTAAACTGTGCAATATATATTGTAAAGGGAAAAATGTTCCAAGTACAATTTTTGTGCCCCTCTCTTCTCCCGTAGTGAGCAGGGTATCTTATAGCCTTCTCACCTCTGTAGACATAACAATGACAAGAGGCAAAGAACCACTTCCAAGGACATAGGTATATGTCAGTGTATATGCACATTTTACAAGCATCGTAGCAGTGAATGCTGGTTTGGTAGGTGATATAGTCTATAACTCTGCATTACTGTATATACAAAGTGAGTAAATAGTCATAACCTATAATCACATAGCGATGCAACAATAACTGCATTAATAGATAATAATACATGCAAGATAATAAGGTACCAGATTCAGATCTGCGCTTTTTTATGCTCTTACTTTAATGAGAGAGAAATATAATGTACTATGCACCTCATATACTATAGGCTTTCCATTTACCATTAGTAACAAAATACTTACTTGCATGGAAGGGGCCAGAGCTATGATTCCATTTTTTTTTATAAAAGAAATAATGTTGCAGCTCAAGTATTTTTGTTCCTTCATAATTATGGACTGAAGATGGAAGGGATCCATTAATACATGCAAGCTTTTTGTAATTGATATTCAGTGGAAAGCTCCTTTTTTGCTACCAGTTATCGATATTCATTGAGACCCCACAGACACCAGGACACCGCCAGTTTTCTAGGAGGAGTATCTGATATCAATGTGACCCAGCTGCAGCACACGTTTAGTGGCGCCCGGCCCACCAGACACCCAGAGACCACCAGCTTGTCTCAACCCTGCAGCGGACTGGAGTGGCAGAGGACCCTGCTCCCTTTGGATGAAACAACGCCACCAACCAGCAGCACTCCTAAACCTGGTGCCCCTCTTGGGGACCCTCCTGAGCCATCAACAAGTGGGTAGCCCACCACTTAAGCAGAGAGTTTGGGTTCTGCTAGCACACAACGTATCATCCAGTGACATGTAGGGAGAATAGCTGCGGTGCTGGCTTACAGGGCTAAGTAGCACAAGGCATGCGCGGTGGCTGCTGAGCCTCGGGCTCCGTCCCCTCTGCCCCGTAACCAGCAAATATGTGGCAGAGAAGATGCCTGGGGTTATGAACTGGCAGCACAATGACTGCCCTTTATGCAGTGCCACGTGGGTCATGTCAGCGCATAGCACTTTACATCTATCTAGGGACTCATACCACCTACAGTGCCCACAGGTTCCATCAATTAAAATGGACTAAACATGAGGCAATGCCCACTCCACTAAATTTTCCAACCAACTGGAACCAATACCACCAGTACCATTCTCTGAATGAGAGCAGCACCACCACCCAAACACCAGGCTTCATTGAAGCGTTAGACCTCAAGTGCACTAGGGCACATAACCTGGCTGGGTACAGCACCTGATTCTGACTCTGGAATGTAAGTTCTGGTACCAGAAATCCCGCAAGCTATCACCACTACACTCCCGGTACTATCTCAAATCCTCCACGCCTCCCTGCCACCATGGTAATGTATGGCCCTGGATGGAAGTGATACACTTTATCCGGCAGTTCATGGTTGTCTGACAGCCAGCTTAATGCGCTGGTACAGCTGTTACCACAAGTATATATATATTATATTAACTATAAATGAAGAGCTTAATGAAAATGTTAAACTAAACTGACATGTGAAAAAGTCTTATAATGTACACACGCTTATCCTATCCCTTACTGGGGTGGGGAGGGAATGGCAGGTCCCACTACCTGACTACGCACCATTCCAAAAAAATAGGCCCCAACAGGATTTTAGCAAAGACCTCAGCCAGTTAGGTATCCTGAGGCTAAACAGATTGCCTGTTTTTTTTTTTCATTATTATAAGATAAACCCCCATATAAAACTATTACAATACAGAAAATGTATTATTTACACTATAATTATCATACAAATGTCCATTATATGACTAAAACAATAAATATCTTAAAAATTATCATTGCATACAATAAAAACATTTAAAAGCGTGATTGAAATTTTGGAATAGGCTCCTCTCTGCATGGCTTCTCCACTGGAGCAATATTTCCAGGAAGAATTCCCCTTGCTGATTCCCAATGAAATAGTTTCTCTCCTGCCACAGCACCTCGGACATCATTGAGGATGGGTTTTAAAAATTCATTTGATTTTAGTTCATATAATTTTTTCACAGCCCATGATCGCCTGGCCTTTGAGTACTCCACTCTATATTTCTCTTGTTCTCCTCCATCAATGCCCCTTGCTGTGGCCTCCGTCCTACATTATAGTTGGGATGTAATGTGGAGAGCTCAGTTCTGGCAACCATTGAATCATGATTATAATGAATTCTTTTAGGCCTGTATTTTAATGTTGTACTATGAAAGACTTCTAAATTTCCTGTGTGGCAGAATAATGTAACATTACGAATATCACGCAGGAGGGTTGGATATTATCGATAATACTCTTCAGTCTATCATGTGGGAGTGAGTTTATTTTTAACCATTTGGTATCCTCAGGAAGTTGATCATGGTGACATTTGGGGTATAATGCATTATTAGGCCACTCATGAACGTTAACCACATGGTACTTTGCAGACTGTCACTGGGCAACAAGCATATTAGCATCCTTATTGCAATGTTTTGCACCCCACCATAGATGATTCTTGGCAGGTGCAACCCAATTTGCCAGTTGGTGGCAGTTTTTTAACTTTGAGGCACACAAAACTTTTTGACCAACAGATTTAGCAACTGTACTCCTCTCTTATTCATTTTCGTATGCCCGTGTGACGCTCAGTAGCCGCAATCCTCATGTTCACATTTTCTGATAGTAAGTCCTCTAGTAAGTTTTTGGAAGGCAATTTTCTCAAGGCAAACAGATGTAATTGGTGGAATGATTTGTTGCACATTAAAACCAACAATGTTGTTGGATTTTGCCTCTATCATCATATAAAGTGCAGTATTTTGCACAAAAGCCTGAACTGTCTGCCTGGCCATCACCCACTAGGCAAAGGTATATTTCTACAGCTTTCTATTACATTAGATTTTCTGTTAGCCAATGATGATGTATGGCTGGAAAGAGGAATCTTCTTTGATATCTATAATATGTTGAATGAGATATTATCCAAATATTTAGAATATTGAAAAATGGCCCACTTTTAAAAAACTTGACCCACTTAGAATAACAGCGTTAGCCCGGACAATATTGCCAATTGAAAACCAGTTGGAACTCGGATGACTATGCCACAATGTCACTATGTCCACTTTGACAGAGAGCATCAATAATAAGCATTGAACCAATTCTTTTAAAATGCCCATGTGTAAGGATAGAATGGCAGGATTTTGTTAGATTAACAGGTTAGATTAACAGGACATAGAAGAACAGTCTTTCTTTGTGGAGATCTCCAACTTGAAAAAAAACAGAACTCCGGTGCGGACCGGATCGGACAAAACTTGTCCACTGACCGAAGATATGGCAAGAGGCTTCTCAAGAGGAACCAACGGAATGTGATGAGACCAAAGCGTCATCCGCAAACTCTCATGCAGAGCTGGAGTCCAAGAAAGCTGAAACTTGCACTGGAGTGCGGGTTCAGACACTTAGGAGCACAGGAATTGTCAGGTGTTTAGAATCTGTATTCACACCTAGGGACGCTTCTCCCATAAACCCTAGGTGCTGGCGTTTCCCAGACGCTGAGGGAGGACAAGACATGCCCTGATGAAGTACTTAGGACTGGTGCAGTACAGGCACAGATTCTCCTTGCAATGTCTGGAACGTTCCTTGGTGGAGAGACAGACCTTATCCATTTGCATAGGCTCCTCTGCAGACTGTGCGGCCAGAGGCTGGAGCGGCCTTTGGAAAACCAGAGCCAAGCAAGCTAGACGTGGAAGCTGGGCCTGTGGTTGCTCGTGACGCAACTATTCAGCACGCTCCATGAACCGCACGTCTATACGAGTCGCCAGGGTGATTAGACCACTCAGAGTAGCCGGCAGATCAGGGGTGTCCAGACCGTCTTGATCCTGAGAAGACAGTCCCTTTATAAATGTTGCTGACAGGACTGCATCATTTCAAGAGAGCTCGGACGCCAGGGTACAAAACTGGACAGCATACACGCCTATGGACGAGTCCCCATGATGTAGGTTTAGCAGTGCCATTTCAGCTGAGGAATGGACTGGAATTCAGCCAGGTATACAGTATGGGTGGCTGTGAAAGCATCTTTGTCCTGTAGAGGGGTAGCCCAGGCCTGGGCTTTCCTGTAGAGAAGACTGACAATGAATGCCTCCTTGGAGCGTTCGGTGACAAACTGAGAGAGCATCAGTCCAATTTGTAATGAGCTCTGGGTAATAAAGCCTCTGCAGAGCTTGGGATCCCCATCATATTTATCAGGTATGGAGAGTCTGAGCCTTGGTTCAGCCGCTGGTAGACAAGCGGGTGTGACTGGCGAAGTTGCAGGAACTGTCGCAGGAGTAGTCGCTGGAACCTGACTTGGTCAAGCAATCTGTAGCGAATGCTGGGCAACAACGCTGGTAAGATCAGCCAGAATCGGAAGCGGCACCTTGGTGAGATCCACAGCTGGATCTAACTGTAAGGACTCGGGGTCAGTGACAAGACAAGGACAAGCAAGAGCATGGAGAGGTGTGACCCTGGAGGTGCGCTGGAGAGTTTTTGAGGATATTGTACATGTGCACGTGTGTAATTGTGTCTACAGGTGTGTCCATCTGGTTAGGGGGGTTATAGGGCACAACTGCTAGGCTTTAATTAAATCCTCTGTAGGCCTGCAATGGATAAAGTGTTATATATTACTATGACATTTACAAGCCGTTATCACATTGCAGGTCAGGGTGGATATACATACAGTCAGGAAAACAGTAAGAGTATGGAACTGTACACATCAGGAATTGCAGAAGGGGGAAATGGTGATTGCAGTCCGTCGTAACTCTGCCCTTGTTTGTTTTTAGGAGCACAGAAGCTCCGCTCTGACAACTTCCTTTCTGCCCTATATCGGTCCCGTAAGCTCAATAGAAGTCAATTGGAACATATGAATACGGGCTACATACAGGCTGCATACGGTTGTGCACCGTAAGCTGCCCTATCCAGGGTAACCAGAATCAGGGGGTGGACCTTCCTGTCAGCATTTGCTCTGTCTATTTGTCTAGTAGTGACTGTAGTGACTGTCTGCTGAGCAAAATGGCATTTCTGTCTATGGAGCGGCTACTTGCCATAGTTCAGGCAAACCCCTTTTTGTGGGACAAGCGGGATGAAAGATTTTCTGAACAAGCAAGGAAGGCAAAAAAGTAGTAGGAAGTGATGGCTGAATTGCTTTCCAACGAGTGAAGTAATACGGAGACAGCATAGCAACGGAACGCACTTGGTGAGCAAGATTGGTCCCCATGTCCCTATTAAGTTATCTAAAGCCGTGTGCAGCACCCGCTTGCCAGTGACCCCTGTAGCATTGTGCATGATAGATGTGACCCATGCAGCTTTATGCTTTATACGTGTCACCCTTGCAGCATTGTGCACGATAGATGTGACCCCTTCAGCTTTGTGCATGATAGATGTGACCCCTGTAGCATTGTGCGCGATGGATGTGACCTCTGCAGCATTGTGCATAATAGGTGTGACCCCTGCAGCTTTGTGCATTATACATGTGACCTCTGCAGCATTGTGCATGATAGATGTGACCCGTGCAGCTTTATGCCTTGTACGTGTCACCTCTGCAGCATTGTGCATGATAGATGTGACCCATCCAGCTTTGTGCATTATACATGTGACCCCAACAGCTTTGTGCCTAATAGGTGTCACCCCTGCATCATTGTGCATGATAGATGTGACCATCCATTTTTTTTGTTTGTTTAAAAAGTCAAAATCATCACCAAGCGTTGGACATGAGCCTGCGGCCAATATAAGTGGGAAAAAAGCATGATGGCAAAAAATGGGAGTGGAAAACTCCAAAAGAAACCATAACTATCTTAAAGTATTTGCGTTTCATGGACTTTTTGCTGTTTTGTAAATCTTCCAAAAATCAGATTACCAATACAAAAATGAGGTGGGTCTATTCCCGGACCGGCATCGGGAGAGTGTTGGAGGCGTATTACCACCCAGCGCTCCTCAGTCTACTAGATTCTACCCCAGTTTTGAAGGCCCTTCACACACCCAGGCATCAATGAGGAGAATATCATGAGTTTTTTCAAATTTCTGTTCATTAAAAGTTAAAAAAAAATTAAAGGTATACTTTGTTTTTTTTTGGAAATAGTTATTTGAAAAGTACATGAAATCTACACCTTGATTATACTTTATCCCTAAATCCAAGTTCGGCCCAATGCACAGTATTGGATTTGTGGAAAACCCCATTACAGAACAGACAAAACATATAGCTTTACAGAACTGTGTTTAGCCATTCCTGAGCGGTGGCACAATACTACTGGTTGTGCACAGTTCATTGGCAGCGAGTTCCTTTGTTATATAAAAATATATATTGCAGAGATATTCCCCTTACCAGACAATGAACGAGCCAGCACTATTCAACTACGCAATTGTGGCAAGTCTGATTGCCCAACAGGGAAATTGTCGCTGCATGATATTTATATATAATGCAGTGAATTGCAACCACACCAGTCTGTGCAGCCCGTGTCATTGAGCAATGATACACGGCCTGCACACACTTGTGTATACATTGAAAACCTTGACAAAGATTCATGGTGAATCGAAACTTTGCAGTTTTTTCTATGCCTGTGTGAATAAAGGTTTAACCTTTTTTTCATCATATTGGATGCTGTGGCCCTTCTCTCTTTTTTTACATTGAAATAATCCCTCATTCTCCACCCCCACACCGACAAAACACGATACACAAATTTACTTAAAATTTTCACCAAATGATGAGGTCTTGGTTAACTCCTTTGACTCCTTTTTATTTTGTTGTGCAGAATCAACAAATTAAAAAGGGGTCAAAGAAGTATTAAGCTCACAACCCGCGTCAAGGGGCCCCATCTCTTGTGAGCCCCTACACTAACTACCAAAACAAAAAAGGTGGAAAATAATAAAAAGCTAATCTAATATTCCAGAGCCTCAACGTCCACTGATAGCATCCATCTGCCAGGGAACTGCACCCTCCGCAGAAACAAAGTAGGAGGCAAACTGCTCACAAAGTCCAGCCAGTCCAGTAGATCCAGGTAGACATCTTAGCTCTGTGAGGGTAAGCTGGTTGGAGCGAAGCTGTTCACCCATTCTGGAAGCCCTGAAGACCACTGCATCCGCAAAACTTCCATAGGCCCCAACGTCCACAATTAAAGAATTGGGACCCTGAGTGAGCCGGCTTCTTCACAGAAATGTGTTTCCCATGCAGCACAATTTGGAAACTATGCTGATTCTTGGAAACCATCAGATATCTGGATCCAGTCTTTAGCAGTCGGAACAGGCATCTCCGCAGCTCTCAGTCACTCCCATATCACTTTGCAGGTGGAAACACCCAGCCGGAACTCATAATGCAGCGAAGCCCAGTGGCAAGAAACCTAAAAAAATAATGGAAAAAATAATTATTTAAAGAAACCTAACTTGAAATTATAAAATGTATATACTAGCAAAAAGCCTACCACAGTGTCACGATGAGCCGTTCCTCAGGTGCGATGGACGGCCTCATGTTGGTATCCTGTAACCGTGAGCCCCAATCGCAGTTCCTCCAAAAGCCGGTCGAACAAGGTGACAGTCATCCGAACATAGTTGTGAGACTTGTCATCATTTGTCTTTATTTGCCCATCGTATTTTATATGGACACGGTACAGATACGGTGAAATACGTGCACATATGGATGAAAAATGGCCCACATATATACGTACATACGGCCCGTGAATACAGGCCAGGAGAAATCATACGTTCGTGTGAATGTAGCCTTATACAGTATATTTAAACTCAGTACCACTACTCATATCATGTGTATATGGGCACAGTACTACTACTCTTATTCTTCATCTATATGTGCACAGTACAGCTAGAGCACATAACTGCTGTCTCCAGTCTTGTGTGAAATGTATAATATAACCATTACTCACTTTTATTAAGTATACCAGTCACTACAGGTTATATTGAGTTACCTATATGTGCCTGTATGGCACCTACCTCACGGTTTTCTCTGATCCAGTTTTCCAATAAATTATTATCTGCTCTTTCTAGTGGAGGGAATTCCGGTGGTATAAACCACTCCTAATACAACAGTAAGCAGAGGATAGACACATTAGAGAAATATATCATATTATTATTACTTTACATGGTAGCATTATAAGAAGACACTGACCTGAGGAATGGCAAATCCAGGGTATATCCTAGAATATATTGGTGGCATCTGAAAAGAGAACAAAGAAAATGTTATAGGAAATCTTTGACATTATATATATATATATATATATATATATATATATATTTTTTTTTTTAATCAAGGAATTCTAGATAATTTATTTAAGGCACAATATTTATCTAGTTTGGGGACACTGGATGGTCAGGTGTTTTATGATGAGTGTATATCAGTGTATATGAGAATTCCGCGGTTTGTCCGAATCGTCGTCCGACGGCATGCCCTCTGAAAATTGATGCGATTGCGCCAAAATCCAATTGCGTGCGACACAATGCCCTTTTAAATCCCTGTCTCGGCGGCGCAATCCCCAAAAAGTCAGAAAACCTGACAGAAATGTGGCCAAGGGACCCTTAGAAAATAAACCCCAATATGTCATGGTCAGGAGAAGTCATCATGAAGTTCTTGAAGTCAAGGACCAGAACATTGCATGTAAGTAGCTTGTTACTGTCTGATCAGTACTGTACTCACTTACTAACATGATAGTAAACTGTAATAACCTCTAACGCAATGGGATTGGGGGAGGGGCACAACATCGGCCTGCACGGGGCCTTGAAATTTAGATATGGGACTGAATCCATAAACTATTTTCAATTATAAATATATGTGTATAAATTAGGATTTTTCACGTATACAGTAATATATGTAAGGAAAGGAAGAGCAAACCTGAATTATATTCATAGGTGACTCTATATCAGTTGGTGTATCTCCTGGATAAGATAGGTCTGGTGAGTTGTAGGGGGCCTGTTGAGACAAAATCATTGAATTAAACATAAAGCCTAAAAGTACAGAAACCCAGAAGTGTAAAGGAGAAAAGAAAGATTATATTACCACATAAAATGGACTTGGTGATAGACTCGAGTCTGTGTCAGAAGATTCTTCAGAACTCTGAGAGTAAAAAGACAATGGAGGGAGTGATGGTTAGAGTTATGTTATTATATACATATTTGCTATTGTAGTAAGGGATACTGTCTATATGATGAAGTAGGTGGACTAAAGACATGGAAACATGTTCTATTCTGTTATGTCCATGAAGAGAGTGTACTGGTGACTGGTTTTATGAACTAGATGCCTATAGAGTTGTAGTTAGCCAAAAGCTCAGAATGTGTCTGATGTCAAGTATATTATATTCAATTCATTATCCAGCATAAGATATGTGCCGTAATCCTGTGCATACTGAAGATGGCAACATTGGTTTGACGTGTGGTATATTTTAGATAGATAGATGCATAGATATATAGATAAATAGATAGGAGATATAGATAGATACCTCATCATAATCTTCTACTTGAGCAGTGACTCTTGGAGCTAGGGGCGTAACTTGAGGGGGTGCAGAGATTTCGGTCGCACCCGGGCCCAAGAGGTTTAGGGTGCCCTTATGGTGTCACTTTCCCATATGAGAAGACCGTTACTATAAACCATACATTATAGTCGGGGCCTGGCACAGATTTTGCACTGGGGCCCATCAGCTTCTAGTTACGCCAATGCTTGGAGCATCCTGTAATGAAAGCATTAGTGAGTGTTATTATCTATTGAAGCTGCTGATCAGATATTCTTTTATTATTTGTCATCTAGATCTATATGAGAATTGTGTAAAATCCACAAACCTCTTCCTAGGGTCTGTTCATATAGGGGAGATTCATTATTGTGTCTCGGGGTGTGACAGGGCACAGCTGCTCACCACTAGTCTTGTGCTGCACCACATTCATTATTGTCATAATTCATTTGGAGTAAGTTCTACTTTAGACCTGATTTTAGCTGGTCTAAACCGTTTGCCATTATTGTCATAATTCATTTGGACTTTTAGACTTTTTGGACTTAATGCACCCTCCATGATATTTGGGCACATGGGCTAATTTCCATACGACAAGCCCCCTTTCTTCAAAACCACCCACGTCATCCCACTCCCCACCGGCCGGACCCCCCATTCACGCCCCTCACAGTGGCGTGAAGGTGGCAGATTATGTAAAATAAACCCAAGTGCTAGCTCTATTCCCTAGTAGGTATGTATGTGAATGTAGACTCTATGATACTGATAATTTCATTAATGTAGAAAGTTAGGTTTCCTCCAATGCTGAGTAATTACCAATTTAGTTGCCATCAGATGAGCCACCACAATTCTGTGATGTGCTCCTAGAGAATCCATACCTATTAATAGTAAGGCCAATTGTGAGGTACAATGGAGATGGCAATTTAATAAGATGACGATAGCATCAGAGGTTGCTTGCCACAAAAGGGCGATATCCGGGCATTCCCATGGTATATGACGAGCTGTACCTTTGGTTCCAACAATATCATCCAGTTACTCAATATACATCTTTTAAACTGCAAAAAGGAATATAACCAGGTCCCAATGGGAACTTACCACTCCGATGCTTTCAATCCGTTCTCCAGTGCAGTTGGATGAATGAAAGGCTTTGTGTGGCTGTATATATATGGTGGTTATCCGGTGGGCCAGCTTTCCTTTCTTATTGTTGTGTCTCAACTGTTGTAACCAAGTGGGATAGAAAAACGTAGATATAATTGAGAGACCCGACTACTCTCTATGGCCTTATTCTAGCTTCAGAGCGGCAGTCATAATCTACTGCCACCCTGATCCCTAATCTGGGTCCTGCCTAATCATAAATTCCCTCTTGAAGTAGTGAACCTGGTGACAGGTACCTGCAGCCTATGTTATTCTCATTTTAAAAATGCCTTTGTCAGCATTCTGAATAATTTCAGTTTAATGCACATTACCTGGCTTCCAACCAGCAGCATGTGGTGAGTCACAGGGGAGCGGCAGCTACAGCCTGTGTGCCTGCTTCAGTCTTCTACTCGCTCATCCAGCCCCTTCCCTGTCATGTGGATTGATCAGGCATGAGGGAGAGGTTGCTGGTGTGGAGGAGAGGAAGAATGCATGAGGAGACACAGACACACACAAGCTGCAGCTGCCTCTCCCCAGGAACTCACCACCTGATGCTGGCAGGGAGCCAGGTAATGTGAATAATACTGAAATAATTCAGAATTCAGGCAATTTTAAAATAGAATAGAATAGGCTATTACAACCTGACACTTGTTAAAAATGACATTCCTGGTAACAAGTTTGCTTTAAGCATTTAAACAAACAAGCCCGATATGGCATTTTTCGTCAAGAAATATTGGCTCATCAGGGGATTTGCGTTAACAGTACATTAAGAATTTAGATATAAGGTGTGGGTTGAGTGTACTACTCACACCATGACACTGAGGTAGTGGGCTATGGCATCAGACTAACGGTCTATACTTAAAATAAGGCCCACTCACCACTAGTCTTATTGTGAGATAGGGCACAATGTGAGATGGAGGTCTATAGTATGAGAATGGGGCCACAATTTGAGAGGGGAGCACAATGTGAGATGGGGTCTTAGTATGAGAGAGTGGCCACATTGCTAGATGGGGGCACAACGTGAAATAGAGATCTCAGTATAAGAGAGGGGCCACATTGTTAGATGGGGCTTAATGTGAGATGGGTCTCTAAGTATGAGAGGGGCCACATTGTTATAGGGGGCAAAATGTGAGAAAGAGGTCTCAGTATGAGAGAGGGGCCACATTGTTATGGGGGGGGGGCACAATGTGATATACGGGTCTCAGTATGAGAGAGGGGCCACATTGTTAGATGGGGCTTAATGGGAGATTGGTCTCTTAGTATGAGAGGGGGGCCACATTGTTATGGGGGGGGGGCACAATGTGATATACGGGTCTCAGTATGAGAGAGGGGCCACATTGTTAGATGGGGCTTAATGGGAGATTGGTCTCTTAGTATGAGAGAGGGGCTACATTGTTATAGATGGGCACAATGTCAGATAGGGGTCTTAGTATAAGAGAGGGGCCACATTATTATAAGGGGATACAATGTGAGATAGGAGTCTAAGTATGAGAGAGGGGCCACATTGTTATAAGGGGATACAATGTGAGATAGGAGTCTAAGTATGAGAGAGGGGCCACATTGTTATAGGGATACACAGTGTTTGAGGGAGGTCTCTTAGTATGAGAGGGGGGCCACATTGTTATAGGACAGTCATGGCGAACCTTTTGGAGACAGAGTGCCCAAACTACAACCAAAATCCAATTATTTACAGTAAAGTGCCAACGTGGCATTTTAAGCAGTAACTTACTGCTTTGTGTTCTTCCACATCTTTCAATTGTATCGGCCGCCTAATGTCACTAATACAGTTGAAAGAAAGAGGGCATATAGCTTCTCTCCAGGGTCTCCTTGTAGAGGAAGAATGGTGGGTCTAGCAGGAGGACCTCCAAAGATAATGCAGTTCTGTCAACACCTTCTCACTTTTCCCGCAGTTCCAAACAGCCAATGAAATGTCGCTTTAAAATAGCGCTGAGAGCAGCATCTCTTAAGTTGCCTGCGACTGCAAAAAGATTTGGTCCTGTTTGGTGAACTCTGTCTTTGGATGATGGCCTGAGTGCCCACAGAAAGGGCTCCAAGTGCCACCTCTGGCACCAGTGCCATAGGTTCGCCACCACTGTTATAGGAGGACGTAATATGAGATATAGGGTTTTAGTATGAGAGAGTGGCCACAATCTGGGAGGGGATAAATTAAAGCTCTAAGTAGGAAGAAACACAAAATCAAGGGGAGAGGGTATCATATGTTGCTGGGCCACATTAGGGGGGAATTGTATATGGGGTGCACAGGGGGTTGCTATGCAGTTTTGGATGCCCACAGCCCAGCAGGTGTAGGGTCACTAGGGGGGTCATTATACGGTGTGGGGGCCATTAAACTGGGTATTATGGGGATAAAAGGAGGTGGTACAAGGAGAAGACAGAAGGATTTGCTTAGGGCATGAACATTTTCTATGGCACTGCATCTTTTGTCCCTCTTTCTCCATCAAAAACGTGGGGTAACATTGTAGATGGACACTTGGTTGCAACTGGAGTGCCCTTTCCTGCTATACTTTGTGATATAAAGTCTGCTGATTGTAGGGCTGATAATTGCTACATAATTGCGTACATAATACCTTATATTCATGCCCTCTTATTCTATATATTAATATAAACAATAAAGAACTTTAGGACAGAATTGACATTATGACCCAGGAGTCGCTATATAAGTGACATATTTAGAAAACTATGTGTTAGTGTAGAAATATAAGAAATATATCCTACCTGCATTGTCAATTGGGGGTGCGATGGAAGGCCCCCCTAATTCTTCTTACAATTCTTCGGAACAGGGATCTCACTGCCCTGGAGGCGCGCCGGAGGGTCTTTGAGGATATTGTACACGTGCACGTGTTTGTGCATGTAATTGTGTCGTCTTCAGGTGAATCCATCCGGTTAGGTGGGTTATAAGGCACAACTGCTTGGCTGTTATCAAATCCTCTGTAGGCCTGTAATGGATAAAGTGTTATATATTACTATGATGTTTACATGACATTGTCACATTGCAGGTCAGGGTGGATATACATACAGTCTGGAAAACAGTAAGACATTGTGACTACAGGCTACTGAGGACAGGCTCTATGGCTACTGGGGGTATTACTGGTTACTCTTGGCAGGCACTTTTGCTACTGAGGACAGGCACTATGACTACCAGTGACAAGGGCATGCTCTGTGACTACTGGGGGCAGGCTCTGTGACTACTGGCTACTGGGGGCAGGCTCTGTGACTAGCAGCTACTGGGGGATCGCTCTGTGACTAGCAGCTACTGGGGGCAGGGTCTGTGACTAGCGGCTACTGGGGGCAGGATCTGTGACTAGCAGCTACTGGGAGAAGGCTCTGTGACTAGCAACTACTGGGGGCAGGGTCTGTGACTAGCAGCTACTGGAGGCAGGCTCTGTGACTACCAGCTACTGGAGGCAGACTCTGTGACTAGCAGCTACTGGGAGAAGGCTCTGTGACTAGCAGCTACTGGGAGAAGGCTCTGTGACTGCAGGCTACTGGGGGAAGGCTCTGTGACTACCAGCTACTGGGAGAAGGCTCTGTGACTATCAGCTACTGGGAGAAGGCTCTGTGACTAGCAGCTACTGGGGGCAGGATCTGTGACTAGCAGCTACTGGGAGAAGGCTCTGTGACTAGCAGTTACTGGGGGCAGGCTCTGTGACTAGCAGCTACTGGGAGAAGGCTCTGTGACTAGCACCTACTGGGGGCAGGCTCTGTGACTAGCAGCTACTGGGGGCAGGCTCTGTGACTACTGGCTACCGGGAGAAGGCTCTGTGACTAGCAGCTACTGGGGGCAGGCTCTGTGACTATCAACTACTGGGGGCAGGCTCTGTGACTAGCAGCTACTGGGAGAAGGCTCTGTGACTATCAGCTACTGGGGGCAGGCTCTGTGACTACTGGCTACTGGGAGAAGGCTCTGTGACTCTCAGCTACTGGGAGAAGGCTCTGTGACTAGCAGCTACTGGAGGCAGGCTCTGTGACTACCAGCTACTGGGGGCAGGCTCTGTGACTACTGGCTACTGGGAGAAGGCTCTGTGACTCTCAGCTACTGGGAGAAGGCTCTGTGACTAGCAGCTAATGGAGGCAGGCTCTGTGACTACCAGCTACTGGAGGCAGGCTCTGTGACTACCAGCTACTGGGGGCAGGCTCTGTGACTAGCAGCCACTGGGGGCAGGCTCTGTGACTAGCAGCTACTGGGGGCAGGCTCTGACTGCAGGCTACTGGGGGCAGGCTCTGTGACTAGCAGCCACTGGGGGCAGGCTCTGTGACTAGCAGCTACTGGGGGCAGTCTCTGTGACTGCAGGCTACTGGGGGCAGGCTTTGTGACTAGCAGCTACTGGGAGAAGGCTCTGTGACTATCAGCTACTGGGAGAAGGCTCTGTGACTGCAGCTACTGGGGGCAGGCTCCCTGACTAGCAGCTACTGGGGGCAGGCTCTGTGACTAGCAGCTACTGGGGGCAGTCTCTGTGACTGCAGGCTACTGGGGGCAGGCTCTGTGACTACCAGCTACTGGGAGAAGGCTCCCTGACTAGCAGCTACTGGGGGCAGGATCTGTGACTAGCAGCTACTGGGAGAAGGCTCTGTGACTAGCAGTTATTGGGGGCAGGATCTGTGACTAGCAGCTACCGGGAGAAGGCTCTGTGACTAGCACCTACTGGGGGCAGGCTCTGTGAGTAGCAGCTACTGGGGGTAGGCTCTGTGACTACTGTCTACCGGGAGAAGGCTCTGTGACTAGCAGCTACTGGAGGCAGGCTCTGTGACTACCAGCTACTGGGAGAAGGCTCTGTGATTATCAGCTACTGGGGGCAGGCTCTGTGACTACTGGCTACTGGGAGAAGGCTCTGTGACTGCAGCTACTTGGGGTAGGCTCTGTGACTAGCAGCCACTGGGGGCAGGCTCTGTGACTAGCAGCTACTGGGGGCAGTCTCTGTGACTGCAGGCTACTGGGGGCAGGCTCTGTGACTAGCAGCTACTGGGAGAAGGCTCTGTGACTAGCAGCTACTGGGAGAAGGCTCTGTGACTGCAGCTACTGGGGGCAGGCTCTCTGACTAGCAGCTACTGGGGGCAGGCTCTGTGACTAGCAGCTACTGGGGGCAGTCTCTGTGACTGCAGGCTACTGGGGACAGGCTCTGTGACTAGCAGCTACTGGGAGAAGGCTCTGTGACTAGCAGCTACTGGGGGCAGGATCTGTGACTAGCAGCTACTGGGAGAAGGCTCTGTGACTAGCAGTTACTGGGGGCAGGATCTGTGACTAGCAGCTACCGGGAGAAGGCTCTGTGACTAGCACCTACTGGGGGCAGGCTCTGTGAGTAGCAGCTACTGGGGGCAGGCTCTGTGACTACTGTCTACCGGGAGAAGGCTTTGTGACTAGCAGCTACTGGGGGCAGGCTCTGTGACTAGCAGCTACTGGGAGAAGGCTCTGTGACTAGCAGCTACTGGAGGCAGGCTCTGTGACTAGCAGCTACTGGGAGAAGGCTCTGTGACTACCAGCCACTAGGGGCAGGCTCTGTGACTACTGGCTACTGGGAGAAGGCTCTGTGACTCTCAGCTACTGGGAGAAGGCTCTGTGACTAGCAGCTACTGGAGGCAGGCTCTGTGACTAGCAGCTACTGGGAGAAGGCTCTGTGACTAGCAGCTACTGGAGGCAGGCTCTGTGACTTGCAGCTACTGGGGGCAGGCTCTGTGACTAGCAGCTACTGGGAGAAGGCTCTGTGAATACCAGCTACTGGAGGCAGGCTCTGTGACTAGCAGCTACTGGGAGAAGGCTCTGTGACTAGCAGCTACTGGAGGCAGGCTCTGTGACTAGCAGCTACTGGGAGAAGGCTCTGTGACTACCAGCTACTGGGGGCAGGCTCTGTGACTAGCAGCTACTGGGAGAAGGCTCTGTGACTATCAGCTACTGGGAGAAGGCTCTGTGACTGCAGCTACTGGGGGCAAGCTCTCTGACTAGCAGCTACTGGGGACAGGCTCTGTGACTAGCAGCTACTGGGGGCAGTCTCTGTGACTACAGGCTACTGGGGGCAGGCTCTGTGACTAGCAGCTACTGGGGGCAGGCTCTGTGACTGCAGGCTACTGGGGGCAGGCTCTGTGACTGCAGGCTACTGGGGGCAGTCTCTGTTACTGCAGGCTACTGGGGACAGGCTCTGTGACTAGCAGCTACTGGGGGCAGTCTCTGTTACTGCAGGCTACTGGGGGCAGGCTCTGTGACTAGCAGCTACTGGGAGAAGGCTCTGTGACTAGCAGCTACTGGGGGCAGGATCTGTGACTAGCAGCTACTGGGAGAAGGCTCTGTGACTAGCAGCTACTGGGGGCAGTCTCTGTGACTGCAGGCTACTGGGGGCAGGCTCTCTGACTAGCAGCTACTGGGGGCAGGCTCTGTGACTAGCAGCTACTGGGGGCAGTCTCTGTGACTGCAGGCTACTGGGGGCAGGCTCTGTGACTAGCAGCTACTGGGAGAAGGCTCTGTGACTAGCAGCTACTGGGGGCAGGCTCTGTGACTAGCAGCTACTGGGAGCAGGCTCTCTGACTAGCAGCTACTGGGTGCAGGCTCTGTGACTGCAGCTACTGGGGGTAATTTCTGTGTTTACTGGCTACTGAGGTAGGGACTGTGACTACTGGCTTTATAGGGCAGGAGATGTGGCTATTGGGGGCATACCAGTACTCTTATTATGTATATATTGCACACTATTTCTACTCCTATACTGTATATTTAAATTTAGTACTACTACTCCTATCATGTGTATACGGGCACCGTACTACTACTCTTACTCTGCATCTATATGTACACAGTACAGCTATAGCACATAACTGCTGTCTCCAGTGTTGTGTGAAATGTATAATATAACCATTAGTCACTTTTATTAAGTATACCAGTCACTACAGGTTATACTGAGTTGCCTATATGTACCTGTATGGTACCTACCTCACGGTTTTCTCTGATCCAGTTTTCCAATAAATTATTATCTGGTCTTTCTAGTGGAGGGAATTCCGGTGGTATAAACCACTCCTAATACAACAGTAAGCAGAGGATACACAGATTAGAGAACTATATCATATTATTATTACTTTACATGGTGGCATTATAAGAGGACACTGACCTGTGGAATGGCAAATCCAGGGTATATCCTAGAATATATTGGTGGCATCTGAAAAGAGAACAAAGGAAATGTTATAGGAAATCTTTGACATTATACATATTGGGGTATCACATTGTTGGCCTTGCACCAATCAGTTGTATACTGTGCAGTGTGGTCTCTCCTTCTGGCTCTGTATACTGTGTGGAATAGCGTGGGCCACTATGCAGGGATTTTTGTGGCAAGGCTGCTGAACCTATTCTTTGTAATGTCCAATATACACAGATCTGAGACATTGTTGTCTGTGAATAAAAAAAGCCTTCAAACGATTCTTGATTCAGTCCTATATATGAATGTTAGAATCGTACAAAAGTAATATATATATATATATATATATATATATATATATGTACCGTATATACTCGTGTATACGCCGAGTTTTTCAGCACAAAAAAAATGTGCAGAAAAATCTCACCTCGGCTTATACATGAGTCAATTAAAAAAATAAACTTTATACTCACCTTCTGGTGTCCCCGAAGCTTGTTGCGGCTTCCTTTTGTCACGGGTCCTCTTTTGTCTTCTTTCCGCTGTAGCAGCCAGCAGAACCGCGGCCATGTGATCTGCCGGCCGATGCATACTATGATGCAGCCGCTGATGACGTCATAGTAGGCCGACAGAACGTATGGACACATCTCTGAGGGGTGTTACAGCAAAATGAAGACACGGAAGAGGACCTGCGACGAGCATCGGGAAGCTATGACGAGCATCAGGGATGCCGGGAGGTGAGTATGTAAGTTTATTTTTTTATACAGGCTGGCTCTATATTTAAGGGGGCTGGCTGTCTGTATATTTAAGGGGGCTGACTGGCTATATACTTAAGGGGGCTGGCTGTATACTTAAGAGAGTTGGCTGACTGTATTCTTAAGGAGGCTGGCTGGCTGTATACTTAAGGGGGCTGGATATATACTACTGAGGGTTGGCTATCTACTGCTGAGGGTTGGCTGGCTATAAACGACTGGGGGCTGGCAGGCTATACACTACTAAGAGCTGGCAGGCTATACACTACTGGTAGCTTGCAGGCTATATACTACAGGCGGCTGGCAGGTTATACACTGCAGGGGGCTGGCAGGTTATAAACTACAGGGGCTGACAGGCAATATACTATAGGGGCTGGCAGGCTATATACTACAGAGGCTGGAAAGCTATATACTACTGGAAGCAGGCTATTTACTACAGAGGCTGGCAGGCTGTATACTACAGGGGACATGCTTGCTATATACTGGGAGGCTGTGACCAATGCATTTCCCATCCTCAGCTTATACTCGAGTCAATAGGTTTTCTCAGTTTTTGGTGGTAAATTAGGGGACTAATTGGTTGGCTTAAACTCAAGGACATATGTGGAAAAGGAAATGGTTATCAAACCTGAGCAATGTTATCCGGTATCTGTCCAGGCAGGAATACATCTGTTTGGGAATCAGGACTCTGTTGAGACAAAATTCAAGAATTTAATGTGAAGAACCTAAACTCTTTTGGTTTGAGGGACACATTGTAATACTACAGGATGAGTCAAAGTCTCTGATCTGTTACACCAAGTAATGGGTGAGGGAGCCTATCTTTAAGGAAGTTGAGGTTATGTCGAATAGATGGCTATTGGGAATCAAAGGCAGTCATGTAGTATATCAAAGAATATCAGAATTATTTCTGAAATTGATTTCCGCTATTAGATTTGCAATATATCTTGTGGTTTAAACGATTCTCCAGAGAGGAGATGAAGATTCATTCTGGTTGCATCCAACACTCTCAGCGCTGTGTTCAGCACCATGGGAAACACATCATGTAGCTCTGTATGACAGGGCATGTTTCTGGTTGTTGTTGCAACTTTCTATGCAACTCTGGAGAATCTTTTGAACGTCATAGTATGCACCATGGGCAGATCAAATGGACGCATCTCTGACTGCTGTTACAGCGGACAGAAGAGGACCTGCGACAAGCATCGGGAAGCCGAGAAACAGGGATGCCGGAAGGTGAGTATGTCAGTTTATTTTTTTATGCAGGCTGGCTATATACTAAAGGGGTATGGCTGGCTGTATATTTAACGGGGCTGGCTGGCTCTATAGTACTGGGGGCAGGTTGCCTATATAGTACTGGGAGCTGGCTGGCTATATACTACAGAGGCTGGCAGGCAATATACTACAGGGGGCTGGAAGGCTATACACTATAAGTTGCTGACAGGCTATACACTACATGGGCTGAAAGGCTATATACTACAGAGCCTGGCAGGCTATATACTACAGAGGCTTGCAGGCTATATACTACTGGTGTAAGGCTAGTTACTACAGGGGGCTGGCAGGCTATATACTACAGGGAAATTGCTGGCTATATACTGGGAGGCTGTGACCAATGCATTTCCCATCCTCGGCTTCTACTCGAGTCAATAGCTTTTCCTAGTTCTTCGTGGTAAAATTAGGGGTCTCGGCTTAAACTTGAGTATATACGATTTATAAGACATATATGGAAAAGAAAATGGCAAGCAAACCTGAGCAATGTTATCTGGTATCTGTCCGGGCAGAAATACATCTGTTGGGGAATCAGGGCTCTGCTGAGACAAAATTCAAGAATTTAATGTGAAGAACCTAAACTCTTTTGGTTTGAGGGACACATTGTGATACAACAGAAAAAGTCAAAGTCCCTGATCTGTTACACCAGGTAATGGGTTAGGGAGCCATCTTTAAGGAAATGTAAATTATGTTGAATAGATGGCTATTTGGAATTAAAGGCAGATGTGGTCATGTAGTATATCAAAGAACACCAGAAATGTCTCGGAAATGTATTTCCGCTATTAGATTTGCAATCCTTAAACCAGCTCTCCTAGCTGCATCTGTACATCTTTCCAAATTAAAATTAGACAGCGGATCTTCCTAAATGATAGACCTCCTATTGTACTGATCCAACAATTACTCTCACATCCTCAGATCATCCTGTAACTCTGAACTCAGAGACACAAAATGATCCGGATGACGAATTCCTGATGTAACCCTTGCAGATGCCTGCAAAATACACAACCCTTGGGCATCACCCTGCAAGCGAATCATCTTCCCTATGAGGGACTGAAAATCCTGTAGCTACATCCTTCCTGCCCCACAGAACACCACCCGCACCTCCTGTAGCTTGTCATCCGGCAGCCTTCACTTCATTCTGTTGGAAAAGCTCATCATACGCAAAAAACTAAGTAACTGCACGAACCCTCCGTCTTTTCCTGGGCTAAGGGGATCCCAAAACTTCCTGCAACCAGTTCCATGGTGTGCAACAACCGCGAAAAAGGCCCATGTACCCAAAGACCCCACAAACAAAAAATCGTCAAAATAATTTAAAACTGGGTCAACTAAGTCCTCCTTCAGAGCAAGCCATTCCACAGAGCTACTAAATATCTAAAAGTATGAGCAAGATATGGAGCCACCAACCGGCAAACATAGATCCACAAAATATCGCCCCTCCCACTTACAACCCAGAAAAACAAAACTATCCGGGTGAACTGGCAATAGACGAAACACTGCTTCCATATTAATCTTAGTCATAAGGGCACCCCTACCGTAGCGACGCACCCACCACAACGCTGAATTAAATGGTGTATAGGATATAGAACACAACTTCTCTGGGATCTCGTCGTTTACAGAGGAGCCTGTGGGATACGAGAGGTGATGAATAGGCTGAAACTTGTTCAGCTCTTTTTTGGGGACCATTCTCAGCGATGACACTCACAAATCCTCAAACGGGGGTTCAACAAACGGGCCTGCCATGTCGTTTAACCCTGCACTGTACCCCCATAAACCTGCTAGATCCATGTAACAAAACAACCATTATCAGGTCTTAGGATGCCAAAAACGGCCCATCTGGGAGTTATCGGTAGGTGTGTGGTTTATATGTTGTGACAAAATATAATTTTTTGTCTAGAATTTCTGGATTTTGGGGCATGTCCAAAGGCAGTGAATTTATAGCAACCTAATGTCCAATATAGCTTTATGAGGGGGAAATGTATGCTTTGTGAATTATTTTCACGTGTGCTTTTTATTTATTTATTCACTCATTTTCTTTGGGTTCTCTTGCCAGGAGGGAAAATCTTCTAAATGTCATTAAGTTCTAAATAGGCAAAAAAATGTAAAAGGTGTTTTGATGAAATGTTGTAATTTGTGATTAAACTATAAAGATGAATTATTTAAATATACATACTTATGTAGAAAATTAACCACATGTTGAATACTTAATTAACCCTTTGTATTAAAATTAATGAAGTGGGGATCTGAATATATATTGATTTTTAATCAAGGATTTCTAGTACTAGTCCTTATACAGTAATATATGTAAGGAAAGGAAGAGCAAACCTCAATTATATTCATAGGTGACTCCATATCAGTTGGTGTATCTCCTGGATAAGACAGGTCTGGTGAGTTGTAGGGGGCCTGTTGAGACAAAATCAATGAGTTAAACACAAAGCCTAAAAGTACAGAAACCCAGAAGTGTAAAGGAGAAAAGAAAGATTATATTACCGAATGAAATGGACTTGGTGATAGACTCGAGTCTGTGTCAGAAGATTCTTCAGAACTCTGAAAGTAAAAAGACAATGGAGGGAGTGATGGTTAGAGTTATGTTATTATATACATATTTGCTATTGTAGTAAGGGATACTGTCTATATAATGAAGTAGGTGGACTAAAGACATGAAAACATGTTCTATTCTGTTATGTCCATGAAGAGAGTGTACTGGTGACTGGTTTTATGAACTAGATGCCTATAGAGTTGTAGTTAGCCAAAAGCTCAGATTGTGTCTGACGTCAAGTATATTATATTCAATTCATTATCCAGCATAAGATATGTGCCGTAATCCTGTCCATAGTGAAGATGGCAACAGTGGTTCTAATGACCTGTATATGAAACTGTTTGATGTGTGGTATATTTTACATAGATAGATAGATAAATAGATAGGAGAAATAGATAGGTACCTCATCATAATCTTCTTCCTGTGCGGTGACCCTTGGAGCATCCTGTAATGAAAGCATTAGTGAGTGTTATTATTATCTATAGAAGCTTCAGATCCGATATTCTTTGATTATTTGTCATCTAGATCTATATGAGAATTGTGTAAAATCCACAAACCTCTTGCTAGTGTCTGTTCATATAGGGGAGATTCATTATTGTGTCTCGGGGTGTGACAGGGCACAGCTGCTCACCACTAGTCTTGTGCTGCACCACATTCATTATTGTCATAATTCATTTGGAGTAAGTTCTACTTTAGACCTGATTTTAGCTGGTCTAAACCGTCTGCCTCTCTTTGGTGCACCCTCCTTGATTTTTGAACACATGGGCTAATTTCCATTCGACAAGCCCCCTTTCTCCAAACCCATCCCCTTTCCCAAACAGCCAAAAAATGGACTAATGACCTTCATGAATGTTTCGAAAGGCATATTAGACTTTTTTTTTTTGGTGTAAAATATCGTTTTCATAGCGCAAGATCAATCATGAATTTCCCCCATAGACTTTCATGAACCTAAAAGTACAGACACCTTGAATTGTAAAGAGGATAAAGAGGGAAAAAAAAGATTATATTACCACATAAAATGGACTTGGTGGAAGACTCGAGTCTGAGTCAGAAGATACTTCAGAACTCTGAAAGTAAAAAGACAATGGGGGGAGTGATGGTTAGAGTTATGTTATTATATTCATATTTGCTATTGTGGTAAGGGATACTGTCTATATAATGAAGTAGGTAGACTAAAGACATGAAAACATGTTCTATTCTGTTATGTCCATGAAGAGAGTGTACTGGTGACTGGTTTTATGAACCAGATGCCTATAGATTTGCATTTAGTCAAAAGCTGAGAATGCTCAGAATACGTCCGGTATTTTATATTGAATTCATTATCCAACATAAGGTATGAGCAGTATAGCCGTGCGAGCCGGGGGTCTGTAATCTGTGTTGTCGCACGTGGTACCGGTCCATGGTGAAGAAGGCAGCACTGGTTCTAATGACCTGTACACTCAGAGCTGGTACCTCTGATCTTAGAATTGGGCTTGGCATCCATTAGCTTGAGGGATTCCGGGTGGAAAGTGTTGGTAACATCCTCACAAGCCATGGATACCAGTGAGATGTGGAGCTTTTTCACTGTTAGGGGATAGCTTTGGTTCTAACAATTTGTGGATTTCAAGGGAAATATAAGTGAAAATCTAAGCAGATCTGTTATTTTGAGGTACCAGCCCTTAATGGTATCGAATGAGAAACACAACAAAACACAACAAAACAGTCATAGCCCCAGTCCTGTATTACAGCTCAGTCCATTTAACAAACCTCTGAGACATCATCCTGGTCCTTGAATCCTGGGGCAGGGGAAATCGGTCTCACTGTATCCTCCTATAATGAACAGAGAGAACACAACCATCAGAACATATATCTATTAGGAAGAGGAAGATTAGGCTTTGTGTTTGAGAATGAGAAGGAAGCCACAAATGTAATAGATATATTTGAGACAGATAGATAGATAGATAGATAGATAGATAGACAGATAGATAAATAGATAGATAGCTAGATAGATAGCTAGATAGATAGATAGATACATAGATAGATAGGAGATAGATGGATAGATAGATAGATAGATAGATAGATAGATAGATAGATAGATAGATACATAGATAGATACATAGATACATAGATAGATAGGAGATAGATGGATAGATAGACAGACAGATAGATAGATAGATAGATAGATAGATAGATAGATAGAGAAATAGATACCTCATAATAATCTCCTAACTGTGCGGTGACTCTTGGAGGATCCTGTAATGAGAGCATTAGTGAGTGTTATTAATATCTATAGAAGCTTCTGATCACATATTTTTTAATTATTTGTCATCTAGATCTATATAAGAATTGTGTAAAATCCACAAACCTCTTGGTATGGTCTGTTCATATAGAGTTTTATGAGCATATTTTAAACTGAACCATGTATGAAGGAACTCCTGGTCTATGAGGCCAGTGACACAATTTTCTACTCAGTATTATAAATCCGTATTGGGAAGCCAAATAAAGAAATAGATCCTAGGCACAGAAGATATCTTGAATATCTTTCTATTATACGTTACCTGAAGGATCCACTCAAGGTTACTCAAAAATACTAATGCAGAATAATGGCATGAAAAGTCCACCAGGCCACCATTATGTTATAAGCAAAGATAGTTTTTTAGTAAAACATTGTTAATAGGAGATAAGAAGATATGAAAGAAGCTCCTGGTGCAATTGTGAATATAACAAATGCTGTGATAAAATAGATATCAGTAATGTGCTTATAAATGGCAATCTTACCTCTGCAGGGCGTTCAGGGCATTGTCCTGGTAACATAAATTCAGGTGCTTGTGGCACAATCTGAAAGAGAACATGGTAGGACATTATATAAAAGTTGTATAAGATATATTATAATGATATCTGATATATAGGAAAATGTGATATAAGAAAATTTTTATAAGAATTCATATTATCTGCACTTAAGTCCAGATGGGTCTGTTAACAGGATAATGGATATATATATATATATATATATATATATATACATAGGTTAAATATATTCCTGATATTGACACACACAAATGTCAGTAACAACTCACCCAATCCAATGACGTAAAACAGGGAAAATGTATGGATGGATGCAAAAAAACAAGGAAAGTCATGACACCAGCTGAAACTTACCAGTAATTAGAAAGCAATCCTGCCTGTGTAAAATAATATCAGTTACATTAACTTTAGATGTATACATATCACAGGGGTGCCAAACAAGAAACATCTCATGACAGGAGCCAATGTCAGGAGCTAATGACCAGATGTGGATTACATATAGACTTGGAATCAGCAGGTACAAGTTTTTTATATAAAACAATAAGTAATGCACTCAGCGTGTATGCTCACTCACACTATGCAAGCCAAATAAAAAGCATGTTCAACTGCGTTTCACGCCTGTGAAATACTGGAAGAATATAGTCTAGTCATATACCGAGAAATGTGAACTCATTGGATTCCATATTATACACCATGTTTGGAGTCCAAAAGGGACAACCCTAAAAATACCAAACAGTGAGGTTTGGTGGTGGAAACATCATGGTCTGTGGTTGTTAACCACATATGGCATTAAAAAACTTCATGTAATTAAGGCAACAAATGTACCAATACATGCATGATAAAAAGCTGCTGCCTTCTACTAGGATGAAGAAGATGAAACCAGGGTGGACATTTCAGTAAATCAATAATCCCAAGCCCACATAGAAGGAAACTTTCAAGCGATTTCAGAGAAAGAAAATAAAGCTTCTAGAATGGCCCAATCATCACCAGACCAGAATCCAAAAAAAAAAAATCCATAGAAAGAACTAAATCTCAGAGCTCATAGAAGGAGAACTGTTTTGTGGGGAGGAAGGGATTCCTTACATCATATATCACTAACCCGTCTCTTACAGCATGACACCTAATGGCACGTGAGTCAATGACCACCCAAACTGTTGTGAAACTGTCCTTACACATAACATAATTTATGGACATCTGTGGTTAGATTGGATGGATTGTTACCAACATTAGTGAAAATTTCATGTCAATAGCACCTTTACACGTATATATATATATATTTAGAGTGGAAGAAAATAATGGTGGCCACACAAAATAATGACATTTTGTGCACTATTTGGCCATTTTCACTCGTTTTCCAGTAGTTTGGACATTGACACCTTAAGGGCATGGCCTAAACTGACCTTCAGGACACGGACTTTTTTGCGTTTTTCCCTTTTCAACTTCCAAAGGAAATGACTTTTTAATTTTTATTTGACATGAGCATATGAGGGATTATCTTTTAAGGTCAGATTAGCATTTTCCAATGGGTTAATTTTTATGGTAAATATAGCACAATCATTCAATTTCATGTAGCGGGACACAATCATTCAATTTCATGTAGCGGGACACAATCATTCAATTTCATGTAGCGGGACACAATCATTCAATTTCATGTAGCGGGACACAATCATTCAATTTCATGTAGCGGGACACAATCATTCAATTTCATGTAGCGGGACACAATCATTCAATTTCATGTAGCGGGACACAATCATTCAATTTCATGTAGCGGGACACAATCAAACTGCTGTTTTGACACTTGTTTTCTGATTAACATTTTTACACAGCTCACCGTAGAGTATAATAATCATAATAAAATTATTCTGTAGGTTAGTACAATTAAGGAGAAGCTAAACAGGTATAGATTTTCTTATGTTTTACTACTTTAGCATTTGCCTATGTGTCACCATATTCTTAGAGCTCTTCTCTCATATTCCGAGCGCTATAATGTTTGTATTCATCAATCAAAAGATGGTTGGCGCTTGTTTATGGTGGGGAAAGTTAATGGTTGGATTGGTACTATTATAGGGTACATCTGACTTTTTTATGCTTCCTATTTAAATTACTATTTTTAATTCGTTTTTTATACCCTTCACAATACTGGTATAATAATGTTATATCTGTTTGGCCAAAGTTATGGACACAGCGGTACCAAAATTCTGGGGTGGGTTTTATTATATTATTTTTTAAACACAAAAGAATTTTTTTTTTAGTTTATTTAGTTATTAAGAAGCAATAGACTAATTTCTTTGCCATTTAGAGTGATGTTATGCAGTAAGGGGCCTGATATAGGACACAATTTACACCTGACACCAGGCAGACTGGCATCTGCTTCCAAATCCAGATCCCCTGATTATATGCAGACATTTTCCATAACTAACAAAATCTAGATAAAAAGTATAATATCAGATACTTTACCTCATCAGGATGATCATAATTTCCTGAATTCTCCATGGTGGCTGCAGAAATAAAAAATAAATTAATATTTAGATATAATAAAACAACTGCACAGCATGAGAAGACATTACAGACACTTCAGGAGGACTTGTTTGTTGTGAACAGCCCCTGATGGGAGAAATATATATATATATATATATATATATATATACATATTTATATTGCAGAATAATTGATGTTATTTGTGGAATGAAAAGCTATACAATTTCCAATATACTTTTTGTATCATTTCCTCACAGTTAAACAATAAAGCTTTCTGTAGAAAGTAGGCAAGCAGAGATCTACAAAACCGTGAGAAATTCATAACTTTTCATTACAGAATCATATCAATTGTTTGCTAAAAGTGGACATCTCCTTTAATGATATGAGCTTAAAACCAGCCGTACTCCTATGCCATGTTCAGACCACAGCATCTGCGAGGTGAATTTTAGAGCCAGGTAAGAGAAATGTATGTACAGGTTTTCTGGAAAGTATTGCCAATCACCAGTAATCTTGAAATCTAAATCTCTACATGATCAATGCAGTAACATGTATAATCATTAAAATTCACATAATAGCTAATAAATCCTAAAATCTGCACTTTACCTGTTGAACAGTCCCACGAGTGGCTTAGGCCACTAGTGGCCGAGCCAAAGAAAGCTTTAAATAAATCGCTTAACTGGAGCAAGCTACAAATACATGCACACTCATCCACTGTCTAGTGCAAACTGATCAGAAATCAGCTTAGCTGAAGACTAGTTCTATCTATGATTGTTACATCATAGAACATTCTATCTGAACATTCCGCCTTGTTTCCATGGATACAGACATGTAACAAGAAAACGTTAATGGGCCTCTTTCACACTAATTTTTTTTTTTGGTTGTATGCTACCTGTACCGTACCCAAAGCATACAGCCACATACACTTCAATGGGCAATACGTCCATCCATTTGAATGGATGTATTGTCCAGTATAACATATCTTGCACAGGAAAACCAAAGAGCTTTCCCACAAATACTACTCCCAGGTTACACTCTGATAGATTTAATTCATGAATACTTAGGCCCTATAACAAGGAAAAATCAGGAGGGGGAGCTGTACAGGAGTACAAAGGAGGGGGCTGAGAGCTGAGGAGTGAGCAGCACAGACAAATCACATGTTTTTTTTTTTTTTAAATGCATCCAAAGAGAAACAAATCTGGGACTCAGAACATTATCTTATCAGGGTGCAAGGTAAGTTTAAACACACAATTATATTGTAATGTCAATAGGCAGAAAACATATTTGCAATGCAAGTATAATGGGCTTCTGCAGACTGTCTTTAGTGATAATGAGGACCCTGGTGGCAGATTCTCTTTAAGGAACCTAACTACAGATTATAACAGTGAAAAGAGATGTAAAATCAAAATAAACACAGGGTTAAGTGTAGCTAATATATAAGATAATAAATTATTAGAAGGTTTAAGAACTATAAGAAAAGTAATTACATCTTAGATCTGGAGGGAATAGCAATTGAAAATTATGAATAAATCGTATAATCCATATAACCTCCAGATTGCAAAGTTTTAAAATCCGGCCAAATACCCTAAATGTGGAGAGGACAAACCAGACTTATTACATATTCCGATAATAGTAAATTACTGGAATAAGATAACCTAGTGAATAAATGCCAATACAGAGACCAAAATAGAGTGGGGTAAATGGCTATACTGTATCTGTTTAAATGCAAAATAACAAGAACAAAAATAGGAAATAATCTGGAAATAACATCTCTACATAATTTATATGACATGTATGCAATAACATGTATAATCATTAAAATTCACATTATAGCTAATACATTTTGAAATCTGCACTTTACCTGTCAAACAGTCCCACGAGTGGCTTAGGCCACGAGTGGTCGAGCCAAAGAAAACTTTAAATAAATCGCTTAAATGGAGCAAGCTACAAATACATGTACACTCATCCACTGTCTAGTGCAAACTGATCAGATATCAGCTTAGCTGAAGACTAGTTCTATCTATGATTGTTACATCATAGAACATTCTATCTGAACATTCTGCCTTGTATCCGTGGATACAGACGTGTAACAAGGAGACGTAGATGGGCCTCTTCCACGTTAACTTTTTTTTTGGTTGTAAGGTACTCGTACCATACCGAAAGCATACAGCCACATCCATTTCAATGGGCAATACGTCCATCCATTTGAATGGATGTATTGTCCAGTATAACATATCTTGTACAGGAAAATCATAGAGCTTGCCCACAAATACTACTTCCAGGTTACACTCTAACAGATTTCATTCATGAATACTTAGGCCCCATAACTAGGAAAGATCGTGACCTGATCAGGCTGAAAATAACATTAAAAACGTATCTAAAATACCTAATAAAATAACAGAAATATGGGAATCCAGGGGATTGGACCAAATCTATAATTTTTTTAAAATTAAAAACAGTAAAAAATTAACTTTAACAGAAATAACCAAATATTATAATATCCCCAAAACAAACTTTCTTAACTATGAGCAGTTTATTAAAAACTAAGAAAATAAAATACCTAAATTAATTAAATTTATCCAGAGTACTAGTTTATAATCACTATTTAGTAGTGTGACATCTGCAAAAATATCTCATATGTATAAAATATTAAAATCTTTAAAGGGAACCTGTTACCGGGAACTACATTTTCAATAAAGACTGTGTTTGCAGAAACCCCTTACAGCTGTAGTGTAAATATGTCTTTCAGCATTTTCTGAGCATTTGCAACACAATATAATTGTGTGTTTTAACTTACCTTGCTCCCTGCCAGAATCATGTTCTGAGTCCCAGGTTTGTTTTGGATGCATAAAAAATACATATGACTTGTCTGTGCTGCTCCCATGTATAATCATCAAAATAATTCACTTTATAGTTAATAAATCATAATCATAAAATCTGCACCTTACCTGTCGAACAGTCCCACAAGTGGCTTAGGCCACGAGTGGCCGAGCCAAAGAAAGCTTTAAATAAATCACTTATATGGAGCAAGCTACAAATACATGTACACTCATCCACTGTCTAGTGCAGACTGATCAGAAATCAGCTTAGCTGAAGACTAGTTCTATCTATGATTGTTACATCATAGAACATTCTATCTGAACATTCCGCCTTGTATCCATGGATACAGACGTGTAACAAGGAGATGCTGGTAGGCCTCTTTCACACCAACTTTTTTTTTCAGTTGTAGGCTACTTGTACTGTATCAAAAGCATACAGCCACATGCATTTCAATGGGCAATATGTCCTTCCATTTGAATGGATGTATTGCCCAGTATAACATTTCTTGTACATGAAAAACAAAGAGCTTGCCCACAAATACTTCTCCCAGGTTACACTCTAATAGATTTATTTCATGAATACTTAGGCCCAATAACAAGGAAAAAGCATGAGAAGGAGCTGTACAGGAGTGCAAAGGTTGGGGCTGAGAGCTGAGGAGTGAGCAGCACAGACAAGTCACATGTTTTTTTTTAATTGGATCCAAACAAAAACAAACCTGGGACTCAGAACATGATTTTGTCAGAGTGCAAGGTAAGTTTAAACACACAATTATATTGTACTGTAAATAGGCAGAAGACATATTTGCAATGCAAGTATAATGGGCTTCTGCAAACTGTCTTTAGTGATGATGAGGACCCTGGTGACAGATTCCCTTTAAGGAACCTAACTACAGATTACAACAGTGAAAAGAGATTGAGAATTGAAATAAACACAGAGTTAAGTGTAGCTAATATATAAGATAATAAATTATTAGAAGGTTTAAGAACTATAAGAAAAGTAATTACATCTTAGATCTGAAGGAAATAGCAATTGAAAATTATTAATAAACCGTATAATCCATATAATCTCCAGATTGCAAAATGTAAAAATCCGGCTAAATACCCTAAATGTGGAGAGGACAAACCAGGCTTATTACATATTCTGATAATAGTAAATTACTGGAATAAGATAACCGAGTGTATAAATGCCAATACAGAGATAAAAATAGAGTGGGGTAAATGGCTATACCGTATATGTTTAAAACCAAAATAACAAGAACAAAAATAGGAAATAATCTGGAAATAACATCTCTACATAATCTATATGACATGTATGCAGTAACATGTATAATCATTAAAATTCACATTATAGCTAATAAATCCTAAAATCTGCACTTTACCTGTCGAACGGTCCCACGAGTGGCTTAGGCCACGAGTGGCCGAGCCAAAGATAGCTTTAAATAAATCGCTTAAATGGAGCAAGCTACAAATACATGCACACTCATCCACTGTCTAGTGCAGACTGATCAGAAATCAGCTTAGCTGAAGACTAGTTCTATCTATGTTTGTTACATCATAGAACATTCTATCTGAACATTCCGCCTTGTATCCGTGGATACAGACGTGTAACAAGGAGACGTTGATAGGCCTCTTTCACATAAACTTTTTTTTCGGTTGTATGCTACCCGTACCATACCGAAAGCATACAGCCACATGTATTTCAAGGGGCAATATGTCCAACCATTTCAATGGATGTATTGTCTAGTATAACATATCTTGTACAGGAAAATCATAGAGCTTGCCCACAATTACTACTTCCAGGTTACACTCTTATATATTTAATTCATGAATACTTAGGCCCCATAACTAGGAAAGATCGTGACCTGATCACGCTGAAAATAACATTAAAAACTTATCTAAAATACCTAATAAAATAACGGGAATATGGGAATCCAGGGGATTGGACCAAATCTATAATTTAAAAAAAATTAAAAACAGTAAAAAATTTACTTTAACAGAATTAACTAAATATTATAAGATCCCCAAAACAAACTTTCTTAACTGTGAGCAGTTTATTAAAAACTAAGAAAATAAAATACCAGAAAAAAACTAAATTAATTAAATCTATCTAGAGTACTAGTTTATAATCACTATTTAGTGGTGTAACATCTGCAAAAATATCTCATATGTATAAAATATTAAAATCTTTAAAGGGAACCTGTTACCGGAAACTACATTTTCACTAAAGACAGGTTGCAGAAGCCCATTACAGCTGTAGTGTAAATATGTCTTTCTGCATTTTCTGAGCATTTGCAAAACAATATAATTGTGTGTTTTAACTTACCTTGCTCCCTGCCAGAATCATGTTCTGAGTCCCAGGTTTGTTTTGGTTTGGATGCATAAAAAAATACATATGACTTGTCTGTGCTGCTCCCATGTATAATTATTAAAATTCACATTATAGCTAATAAATCATAAAATCTGCACCTTACCTGTCGAACAGCCCCACGAGTGGCCAAGCCAAAGAAAACTTTAAATAAATTGCTTAAATGGAGCAAGCTACAAATACATGTACACTCATCCAACGTCTAGTGCAAACTGATGAAATATCAGCTTAGCTGAAGACTAGTTCTATCTATGATTGTTACATCATAGAACATTCTATCTGAACATTCCGCCTTGTTTCCATGGATACAGATGTGTAACAAGGAGACGTTGATAGGCCACTTTCACACTAACTTTTTTTTCGGTTGTATGCTACCCGTACCATCCCGAAAGCATACAGCCACATGCATTTCAATGGGAAATACATCCTTCCATTTAAATGGATGTATTGCCACTCAGTATAACATATCTTGCACTGCACAGGAAAAACACAGAGGTGGTGAGTGTATGTGCTGAGTGTACAGTATATGTGGTGAGTGTATGTGCTGAGTGTACAGTATATGTGGTGAGTGTATGTTCTGAGTGTACAGTGTATGTTCTGAGTGTACAGTGTATGTGCTGAGTGTACAGTATATGTGGCGAGTGTATGTGCTGAGTGTACAGTGTATGTGCTGAGTGTATGTGCTGAGTGTACAGTGTATGTGCTAAGTTTACAGTGTATGTGCTGAGTGTACAGTGTATGTGGTGAGTGTATATGCTCAGAGTACAGTATATGTGGTGAGTGTATGTGCTGAGTGTATGGGCTGAGTGTACAGTATATGTGCAGAACGTATTGGTCCGGTCAGAGGCTGTTTGGTGGTGTCAGCCACAGTCTGGTGTTGGCATGAGCCACAGTTTGGCTTGGGGTGGGGGGCAACGGGGGTCACTGGTTGGCGTTGCCAGCCACAGTCTGGTCTGGGGTGTTTGGTGGCATCAGCCACAAGGGGTGAAGCAGGTCACCGGTTTGAACTTAGTTTGAGCTTTCTGAGGAGATGAAGAAAAGGCTTGTATCTTCCTAGTTTACTGCATGATGTAATTTTATTTTTACTGCCACAATTTGCTATTTCAGCCCAGAAGATACTGACTGTGATGATTTTCTTGTATAAATGGCGTCTATTAACATCTATTAACATTATGTAAGGATATGAGTTTTACATATTTGTGTTACTGAAAATTTCATACTCCTCCTCGGCTAAAAATACTCCCCAAAAATAGTCAGAGGAGTATTATTACCCTTCTGGAAAAATGTTAGTGCGACCTCTGAACTATTAAGTATTGTTCATACTACTTTTGCACCTTTTTACAACACATAAAAAATGGAATCAAAAATTATCAAAATGTCGCACAGACCTCAAAATGGTAGCAATGCAAACGTCGGCTCATTTCACAAAAAATGAGACCTCACACAGCTCCGTGCGCCAAAGTATGAAAAAGTTATTAGCTTCAAAAGATGGCAAAAATTTTTTTTTTCTTTTTTGTACCCATTCGTTCAATTTTTGTAAAGGTATTAACCTCTTCCCGACATTTGACGTAATAGTACTGCATCGCGGGAGGTGCGTTCCCGCAAAATGCAGTACTATTACGTCATGCTTCTGGCACCGGTCGCTGACCTCGGCGTGCAAGGGGCATTTGAGAAGAATCGGACAACCCCCCTCCCCCCCGCGGCGCTTACCGGGGGGGGTCCGCTGCTCCGATCGCAGCCCCGGGACTGCCGGTGCCCGGGGCTGCATGATCCTCCTCCAGCTGACGGGTCCTGCCTTCTGACAGTTAAAGTCCCCTAAACACAAATATTCCCTATACACATGCAATAAAGTGAAAAAACACAAAATCGCCAAAAAAACCCACATATTTGGTATCGCCGGGTCCGTAACAATCCATACAATCCAAACTCAGAAACATTATTGGACCTGCTTGGTGAACGCCGTAATAACAAAACCCGAAAAACACGCCAAAAATGTACATTTTTCATAAAATCTCTACACAAAAATGTTCTAAAAAGTGATCAAAAAAAGTTATGTGCGCAAAAATGGTACCACTGAAAAGAACAACTCAACCCCTAAAAAATAAGTCCTAAACTAGCTCTGTCAACCAAAAAATATTAAAGTTACGTCTCCGAAAAGATGGCAATGCAAAAACAAATGAGATTTCCTGTATATTAGTTTTTTTGCCAGTAAAATTGTAAAAATAAATGAAAAACTATATATAAACTATATATAAACTATACTATATAAATGAGGTATCACCGTAATCGTATTGACCTATAGAATGAGGATAATATAATATTTTTAGTGTACGGTGTACGACCCCCAAAAAATAAATGTGAAAAATCGCACCTAACGTTCAAAGGCCCATAACATCCTACAAAAATAAGAGTATGCATAAAAAACCATGTCCACATAAATTAGACATTTAGTGAATGTTAGTTATTACATTTTTTTGCGGTTATGACTATGTATGGAAAAAGTAGAACATTTTGAAGTTCGAAAATCAAGAATTTTTCCAAATTTTCACCAAATATCTGATTTTCTCATAAATAAATGCAAAACACACCACCAAAATTTTTCAACTAACCTGAAGTACAATGTGTCACAAGAAAACAATTTTAAAATCACTTGGATATGTTAAAGCGTTCCGAAGTTATAATCCTTTATAGTCACACAGGGCAGATTTGAAAAAATGGGCTGTGTCAGGAAGGTGAAAAGTGGCTTCAGCGTTAAGGGGTTAAAACACAATAAAACATGTATAAATTTGGTATCACCGCAATCGCACCGAACCAAAGAATAAAGCTGAGGTGTTATTTTGAGTGCACAGTCAAAGTCGTAAAAACTGAGCCCACAAGAACGTGACGCACGTGTAATTTTTTTTAAATTTTTCCACATTTGGAATTTTTTTTCAGCTTCGCAGTACACGGCCTTTGTTACGCACAAAATAAGCCCTCACACAGGTCTGTACACGTAAAAATGAAAAAGTTATGGATTTTTGAAGGTGGAGAGCGAGAAATGAGCGAAAAAACCCTGCGTCCTTAAGTGGTTAAACTCTTGTGGTGTTTCCTATATATATTTTACCCTACAGTGTAATCATATGCAAATTTATATTTTAAAATATTCTAGGCCACCATATTTTAGCTGTGATTATTAGTGATGGGTAGAGATGAGCGAGCACTAAAATGCTCGGGTACTCGTTATTCGAGACGAACTTTTCCCGATGCTCGAGTGCTCGTCTCGAATAACGAGCCCCATTGAAGTCAATGGGAGACTCGAGTATTTTTCAAGGGGACCAAGGCTCTGCACAGGGAAGCTTGGCCAAACACCTGGGAACCTCAGAAAAGGATGGAAACACCGCGGAAATGGACAGGAAACAGCAGGGGCAGCATGCATGGATGCCTCTGAGGCTGCTTAATCGCACCATTATGCCAAAATTATGGGCAACAGCATGGCCATGACAGAGTGACCGAATGAGGCTAGATAGCATCTAAAACATCCAATAATTGACCCTGACACTATAGGGGACTATGCAGAGGCAGCGGCAGCAGCGGCAGGCTAGAGAGTGTTTTGGCAACATACCCCAAATGGACTCAGGCTTAAAACCAATGGGTGGCAGAGAGGAACCAAAGAAGGTGAGCAAGAAGCGCTCAAATAATATCGGTAAATGATAAAAGTTTGCCAGTATATTTTGTGGATTACACAGCAGGGTGGCGACAAAGTTAACAAGTTTGATGTGGAAGCCATGAAAACAACCCAAAATTCTGCCTGACACAGCTCGTTTGATAAGGGGACCATGTATGGAGGCAGTGAACTAGTAGTAGATTAAAGGTGCTGCAGTTAAAACTATGTTAGTTGGATCTTGGGATGGAGCTGGCGCTCCGCTGCCAGACGAGCTTTCGCCAATCCAAGCCCCTGTCTCTAGGCTACTCCCCAAACAGCACTTCTAAGAACCTTTTGTATAAGATCAAGTGTAGTAGCGTTCTTATAAGTTTAGGATATGGCGGGTGAGGGGAATGTAAACAGATGCGCAAGAAGCGCTGAAATAATATCGGTAAATGATAAAAGTTTGCCAGTATATTTTGTGGATTACACAGCAGGGTGGCGACAAAGTTAACAAGTTTGTTGTGGAAGCCATGAAAACAACCCAAAATTCTGCCTGACACAGCTTGTTTGATAAGGGGACCATGTATGCCTACAGTTCATGCCAGTCGCTGCACTGGCTGCCAGTCTCCTTTCGAATACAGTTTAAAATAATAACCCTCATCCATAAAGCTCTGTATAATGCTGCACCCCCCTACCTCTCCTCTCTTATCTCAGTCTATCGCCCAACCCGTGCTCTTAGATCCGCCAGTGATCTTAGATTAACCTCTACCCTAGTGCGGACCTCCCACTCGCGTCTCCAAGACTTCTCTAGAGCTGCACCAATTCTATGGAATGCTCTGCCCCGGACTATCAGACTAATACCTAACCTCCAAAGTTTCAAACATGCTTTTAAAACCCATTTCTTTAGGCAAGCCTATAGCACTCATTAACTGCATGAAGTTTTAACTCTTCTACTAACCCGTCCTGTGTCGTCATCCCATCTGTTATCCAGCAACCAACAGGCACCAGACTTCTCTGCAGTCCCATTCACCCTGGACCTGGTATATAAGATGACGACTGAGTGGTTCAAGCGACAGCAATTCCATTTATTATATTTTGTTCTATTCCCTAAGAAGAATGGCTTGACCATTAAATATTCTTTTACCTCGTGTTACCCCATCATCTTCATAAACCGTAAGCTCTGGCGAGCAGGGACCTCACTCCTGTTGTTCCATACAAATGTTGTGCTCTGTTACATTACATTTGTATTTGTTTCCTATGATTTGTAAAGCGCTACGGAATATGATGGCGCTATATAAATAAAGATTTTTATTATTATTATTATGGAGGCAGTGAACTAGTAGTAGATTAAAGGTGCTGCAGTTAAAACTATGTTAGTTGGATCTTGGGATGGAGCTGGCGCTCCGCTTCCAGGCGGGCTTTCGCCAATCCAAGCCCCTGTCTCTAGGCTACTCCCCAAACAGCACTTCTAAGAACCTTTTGTATAAGATCAAGTGTAGTAGCGTTCTTATAAGTTTAGGATATGGCGGGTGAGGGGAATGTAAACAGATGCGCAAGATGCGCTGAAATAATATCGGTAAATGATAAAAGTTTGCCAGTATATTTTGTGGATTACACAGCAGGGTGGCGACAAAGTTAACAAGTTTGATGTGGAATGCCCTGTAATAGCTCTTGGGCGGTGTGCCTTTTATCGCCTAGGCTCAGCAGTTTGTGCACCGCCTGCTGTCGCTTAGCGACGGCACTGCTGCTGTGCCTAGAGCTAGCGACTGATGGCGCCATGCCCATGGATGGTAGTTCGGAGGAGGAGGTGGAGGAGGGGTGGGAGGAGGAGGAGGCCTAGTAGGCCTGAAAGACCTGGACCGAGGTAGGCCCCGCAATCCTCGGCGTCGGCAGTATATGACCAGCCGCAGGGTCAGACTCGGTCCCAGCCTCCACCAAGTTAACCCAATGTGCCGTCAGCGATATATAGTGGCCCTGCCCGGCAGCACTCGTCCACGTGTCCGTGGTCAGGTGGACCTTGTCAGAAACGGCGTTGGTCAGGGCACGGATGATGTTGTCTGACACGTGCTGGTGCAGGGCTGGGACGGCACATCGGGAAAAGTAGTGGCGGCTGGGGACCGAATACCGAGGGGCGGCCGCCGCCATGAGGTTGCGAAAGGCCTCGGTCTCTACTAGCCTATAGGGCAGCATCTCCAGGCTAAGCAATCTGGAGATGTGGACATTAAGGGCTTGGGCGTGCGGGTGGGTTGCACTATATTTCCGTTTCCGCTCCAGCGTCTGGGGTATGGAGAGCTGAACGCTGGTGGATGCTGTGGAGGATCGTGGAGGCGACGATGGGGTTTTTGTGCCAGGGTCCTGGGCAGGGGGCTGACTATCAGCTGACACAGGGGAAGGAGCAGTGGTGTGCACGGCCGGAGGTGAACGGGCTTGGTGCCACTGAGTGGGGTGTTTAGCATTCATATGCCTGCGCATACTGGTGGTAGTTAAGCTAGTAGTGGTGGAACCCCTGCTGATCCTGGTTTGGCAAAGGTTGCACACCACAGTCCGTCGGTCATCCGGTGTTTCCTTAAAGAACCTCCAGACTTCTGAAAATCTAGCCCTCGCCGCGGGAGCCCTCGCCACGGGCGCTTCACTACATGACACATTTGGCGCTGATGCACCTGCTCTGGCCCTGCCTCTCCGTCTGGCCCCACCACTGCCTCTTCCAACCTGTTCTGGTCGAGGACTCTCCTCCGTCTCAGAAGCACTGTGTTCACCCGGCCTCTCAACCCAGCTTGGGTCTGTCACCTCATCATCCTCCGATCCCTCAGTCTGCTCCCCCCTCGGACTTCCTGCCCTGACAACAACTTCACCACTGTCTGACAACCGTGTCTCCTCATCGTCGGACACCTCTTTACACACTTCTTCCACTACGTCAAGAAGGTCATCATCACCCACAGACTGCGACTGGTGGAAAACCTGGGCATCGGAAAATTGCTCAGCAGCAACCGGACAAGTGGTTTGTGACTGTGGGAAGGGTCCAGAAAACAGTTCCTCAGAGTATGCCTGTTCAAATGCCAAATTTTCCTGGGAGGGGGCAGACTGGGGGGGAGGAGGCTGAGGTGCAGGACCTGGAGGAGTGCCGATTTTGGTGACATGGGTGGACTGCGTGGAAGACTGACTGGTGGACAAATTGCTCGAAGCATTGTCGGCAATCCACGACATCACCTGTTCGCACTGTTCTGGCCTCAACAGTGCTCTACCACGAGTCCCAGTAACTTCAGACATGAACCTAGGGAGTGTAGCTCTGCGACGTTCCCCTGCTCCCTCATCAGCAGGTGGTGTCTCACCCCGCCCAGGACCACGGCCTCTGACCTTTGCAGTAGTTGGACGCCCACGTCCCCGCCCTCGTCCTCTACCCCTAGCCCTCGGGTTAAACATTTTGAAAATGAAAGTTATAACTTTAATTTTTTTTTACTTTTTTTTGTGTTTTTTTGTGTTTTTTTTTTTTTTTTTTTTTTGTGTTTTTTAGTTTTTAAAACCAAACGATGCTATCCTATTGCTATGGCTATTTTCTAGCCAAGTATCAAAGCACACTGCTATGCCAGATGAGATGACGCTGAGTTACAAAAAAATAAACGTAAAATAAAAAGTAAATGGCAGACTGTGCCTAATTGAAATCAAACCCCTAATAAATTTTCTCACTTCGGTCTTTGCGATGGATATGTGCGTCACTAAGCGCTAAACACAACGGTCGCAAGTCTCACTACAAATTCCTCACAATATGGTAGTAGATGCACTACAGCAAGGACAGCCACCAGCAGATCAACCAGAAATAAAATATATATATAACGCTATTGTAGGTCTAAGTAAGCCGTTTGGATTCTCCTATGGCTATTTTCTAGCCAAGTATGAAAGCACACTGCTATGCCAGATGAGATGACGCTGAGTTATTAAAAAAATAAACGTAAAATAAAAAGAAACTGGCAGACTGTGCCTAATTGAAATCAAACCCCTAATAAATTTTCCCACTTCGGTCTTTGCGATGGATATGTGCGTCACTAAGCGCTAAACACAACGGTCGCAAGTCTCACTACAAATTCCTCACAATATGGTAGTAGATGCACTACAGCAAGGACAGCCACCAGCAGATCAACCAGAAATAAAATATATAACGCTATTGTAGGCCTAAGTAAGCCGTTTGGATTCTCCTATGGCTATTTTCTAGCCAAGTATGAAAGCACACTGCTATGCCAGATGAGATGACGCTGAGTTATGAAAAAATAAACGTAAAATAAAAAGTAAATGGCAGACTGTGCCTAATTGAAATCAAACCCCTAATAAATTTTCCCACTTCGGTCTTTGCGATGGATATGTGCGTCAGTAAGCGCTAAACACAACGGTCGCAAGTCTCACTACAAATTCCTCACAATATGGTAGTAGATGCACTACAGCAAGGACAGCCACCAGCAGATCAACCAGAAATAAAATATATATAACGCTATTGTAGGCCTAAGTAAGCCGTTTGGATTCTCCTATGGCTATTTTCTAGCCAAGTATGAAAGCACACTGCTATGCCAGATGAGATGACGCTGAGTTATTAAAAAAATAAACGTAAAATAAAAAGAAACTGGCAGACTGTGCCTAATTGAAATCAAACCCCTAATAAATTTTCCCACTTCGGTCTTTGCGATGGATATGTGCGTCACTAAGCGCTAAACACAACGGTCGCAAGTCTCACTACAAATTCCTCACAATCTGGTAGTAGATGCACTACAGGAAGGACAGCCACCAGCAGATTAACCAGAAATAAAATATATATAACGCTATTGTAGGCCTAAGTAAGCCGTTTGGATTCTCCTATGGCTATTTTCTAGCCAAGTATGAAAGCACACTACTATGCCAGATGAGATGACGCTGAGTTATGAAAAAATAAACGTAAAATAAAAAGTAAATGGCAGACTGTGCCTAATTGAAATCAAACCCCTAATAAATTTTCCCACTTCGGTCTTTGCGATGGATATGTGCGTCACTAAGCGCTAAACACAACGGTCGCAAGTCTCACTACAAATTCCTCACAATCTGGTAGTAGATGCACTACAGGAAGGACAGCCACCAGCAGATCAACCAGAAATAAAATATATAACGCTATTGTAGGCCTAAGTAAGCCGTTTGGATTCTCCTATGGCTATTTTCTAGCCAAGTATGAAAGCACACTGCTATGCCAGATGAGATGACGCTGAGTTATGAAAAAATAAACGTAAAATAAAAAGTAAATGGCAGACTGTGCCTAATTGAAATCAAACCCCTAATAAATTTTCCCACTTTGGTGTTTGAGGTGGATATGTGTGTCACTAAGAGCTAAACACAACGGTAGCAAGTCCCCCTGCAAATTCCTCACAATATGGTACTAGCTGCAAATAAAAAAAAAAAAAGTATAACGTTATTGTAGCCCTAAGAAGGGCTGTTGGGTTCTTGTAGAATCACTCCTGCCTAACACTATTCTAATTGAACAGCCTAACGCTTTCCCTGACCAGCAGCAGCTCTCTCCCTAGCGGCATCCAGACACAGAATGATCTGAGCAGCGCAGGCAGGGGCTAGTCTATTCCAGGGTCACCTGATCAGGCCAGCCAACCACTGCTATCGACGTGTAAGGGTACCACGTCATGCTGGGTGGAGTGCAGAGTCTCCTGGCTTGTGATTGGCTCTGTTTCTGGCCGCCAAAAAGCAAAACGGCGGGAGATGCCATTTTCTCGAGCGGGCGAAGTATTCGCCCGAGCAACAAGCAGTTTCGAATACGCTAATGCTCGAACGAGCATCAAGCTCGGACAAGTATGTTCGCTCATCTCTAGTGATGGGTAACAATTGTGATAACACAGTGTGCACTATTGTTGAACAATAAAACTTTATTACCTGGTTGTGATTGAACACATCACATAAATATTCAAACATTTAGTAAGAATAGTTTTGCTTTGACTGCAGGGACTCCTACTGATAAAGAGGGTACAATTCCTATGTTTATTTGAAGGAAATCTACCATCAAAATTCATCATGATAAACCAGGGGCACTAACTCATAGATCCAGGCACCGTGACTGTGGTAATCTTCCATGTAAAATGAACTTTTATAATTATGCTATCGATTGATGGGGATTTGTAACTTCACAGACTGTTACACTATCATATAATCCCTCAGCACTTTCCCCTTCCTCTGCCTGGTGTAATATCACACAGTGGGAGGAGGGAAGTGCTCATGCACAGTGTAACAGCCTGTAAAACCTACAGCACGGAGGTGCTCTGGTAACTCCCCCAGGAACCCTTCTAGCTCATAATTATAAAAGATGATTTTAGAAGGCAGAAGACCACGGGTAACAAATTAAAGAAGATTACCACAGTCACAGTGCCTGGATCTATGAGTAAGTGTCCCTGGTTTATCATGATGGATTTTGATGATAGATTTTCTTTTAAATGGAATGAGAGAAAATGCTTGACCTCTAATAATCTATAACTTATACCAAAATATGTAGATAATGTATAAATTTAGGTAAACTGACACAACAGAAATACCGTATTTTCCGGACTATAAGGCGCACTTAAAAGCATTGGATTTCCGTGGAAATCCAAAGTGCGCCTTATAGTCCGGTGCGCCCTATGTATGGCGCTGGGCACAGGGCAGCGGACCATACTTACATAGGTCCCCGCTACCGGAGACCGGAGACAGCAGATCTCCAGCGGGACCTGGAGCGGGGACCTATGTAAGTATGATCCGCTGCCCTCCTCCACCTCCCCCTCACCTTCCCCGCTCACCTTCCCCGCGTTCCCCGTCGCGTCTCAGCGTCGCGTCCCGTCGCTGCGTCCCGTCGCCGCGTCACGTCATGTCGGCTCTCCGCCACGCCTCCGCCACGCCTCCGCCACGCCCCCGGCCCCCGGACCCCGCGCCTTATAGTCCGATGCGCCTTATATATGTAATTATTACATATATAAGGCGCATCGGACTAATGCGCCTTATAGTCCGGTGCGCCCTATAGGGCAAAAAATACGGTATGTCACAGGCAACACTGGTTTAAAGTTCGATCTCTATATATTTTAAATAATAATAAACAATTGAAAAAAACATTTTGTACACTAGTGTATAACAAGATAAAACATCATTGCAGAACACAAAAATGATGTCTGCACATAATTACAACAAGTGCAAGTAATAATAGTAAACTGTGCAATATATATTGTAAAGGGAAAAATGTTCCATGTACAATTTTTGTGCCCCTCTCTTCTCCCGTAGAGAGCAGGGTATCTTACAGCCTTCTCACCTCTGTAGACATAACAATGACAAGAGGCAAAAGAACCACTTCCAAGGACATAGGTATATGTCAGTGTATATGCACATTTTACAAGCATCATAGCAGTGAATGCTGGTTTGGTAGGTAATATAGTCTATAACTCTGCATTACTGTATATACAAAGTGAGTAAATAGTCATAACCTATAATCACATAGCGATGCAACAATAACTGCATTAATAGATAATAATACATGCAAGATAATAAAGTACCAGATTCAGATCTGCACTTTTTTATGCTCTTACTTTAATGAGAGAGAAATATAATGTACTATGCACCTCATATACTATAGGCCTTCCATTTACCATTAGTAATAAAATACTTGCTTGCATGGAAGGGGCTCCAGAGCTATGATTCCATTTTTTTAAATAAAATAATAAATTGTTGCAGCTCAAGTATTTTTGTTCCTTCATAATTATGGACTGAAGATGGAAGGGATCCATTAATACATGCAAGCTTTTTGTAATTGATATTCAGTGGAAAGCTCCTTTTTTGCTACCAGTTATCGATATTCATTGAGACCCCCAGACACCAGGAAACCGCCAGTTTTCCAGGAGGAGCATCTGATATCAATGTGACCCAGCTGCAGCACACGTTTAGTGGCGCCCGGCCCACCAGACGCCCAGAGACCACCAGCTTGTCTCGACCCTGCAGCGGACTGGAGTGGCAGAGGACCCTGCTCCCTCTGGATGAAACAACGCCACCAACCAGCAACACTCCTAAACCTGGTGCCCCTCTTGGGGACCCTCCTGAGCCATCAACAAGTAGGTAGCCCACCAGTTAAGCAGAGAGGTTGGGTTTGGCTGGCACACAACGTATCATCCAGTGACATGTAGGGAGAATGCGATCAGCAGAGATAGCTGCGGTGCTGGCTTACAGGGCTAAGTAGCACAAGACATGCGTGGTGGCTGCTGAGATTCAGGCTCCGTCCCCTCTGCCCCGTAACCAGCAAATATGTGGCAGAGAAGATGCCTGGGTTTTTATGAACTGGCAGCACAATGACTGCCCTTTATGCAGCGCCACGTGGGTCATGTCGGCCCATAGCACTTTACATCTATCTAGGGACTCATACCACCTACAGTGCCCACAGGTTCCATCAATTAAAATGGACTAAACATGAGGCAATGCCCACTCCACTAAATTTTCCAACCAACTGGAACCAATACCACCAGTACCATTCTCTGAATGGGAGCAACACCACCACCCAAACACCAGGCTTCATTGAAGCATTAGACCTCAAGTGCACTAGGGCACATAACCTGGCTGGGTACAGCACCTGTTTCTGACTCTAGAATGTAAGTTCTGGTACCAGAAATCCCGCAAGCTATCACCACTGAACCCCTGGTACTATCTCAAATCCTCCACGCCTCCCTGCCACCATGGTAATGTATCGCCCTGGATGGGAGTGATACACTTTATCCGGCAGTTCACGGTTGTCTGACAGCCAGCTTAATGCACTGGTACAGCTGTTACCACAAGTATATATATATTATATTAACTATAAATGAAGAGCTTAATGAAAATGTTAAACTAAACTGACATATGAAAAAGTCTTATAATGTACACACGCTTATCCTATCCCTTACTGGGGTGGGGGTGGGGGGGGGGCAGGAATGGCAGGTCCCACTACCTGACTACCATTCCAAAAAAATAGGCCCCAACAGGATTTTAGCAAAGACCTCAGCCAGTTAGGTATCCTGAGGCTAAACAGTTTGCCTGTTTTTTTTTTCATTATTATAAGATAAACCCCCATATAAAACTATTACAATACAGAAAATTTATTATTTACACTATAATTATCATACAAATGTCCATTATATACCTAAAACAATAAATATCTTAAAAATTATCATTGCATGCAATAAAAACATTTAAAAGCGTGATTGAAATTTTGGAATAGGCTCCTCTCTGCATGGCTTCTCCACTGGAGCAATATTTCCAGGAAGAATTCCCCTTGCTGATTCCCTATGATATAGTTTCTCTCTTGCCACAGCACCTCGGACATCATTGAGGATGGGTTTTAAAAATTCATTTGATTTTAGTTCATATAATTTTTTCACAACCCATGATGGCCTGGCCTTTGAGTACTCCACTCTATATTTCTCTTGTTCTTCTCCATCAATGCCCCTTGCTGTGGCCTCCGTCCTACATTATAGTTGGGATGTAATGCGGAGAGCTCAGTTCTGGCAACCATTGAATCATGATTATAATGAATTCTTTTAGGCCTGTATTTTAATGTTGTACTATGAAAGACTTCTAAATTGTCTGTGTGGCAGAATAATGTAACATTACGAATATCATGCAGGAGGGTTGGATATTATCGATAATACTCTTCAATCTATCATGTGGGAGTGAGTTTATTTTTAACCATTTGGTATCCTCAGGAAGTTGATCATGGTGACATTTGGGGTATAATGCATTATTAGGCCACTCATTAACGTTAACCACATGGTACTTTGCAGACTGTCACTGGGCAACAAGCATATTAGCATCCTTATTGCAATGTTTCGCACACCACCATAGATGATTCTTGGCAGTTGCAACCCAATTTGCCAGTTGGTGGCAGTTTTTTAACTTTGAGGCACACAAAACTTTTTGACCAACAGATTTAGCAACGTGCCATATGTCAAACTGGCGCAAAATATGACTGTACTCCTCTCTTATTCATTTTCGTATGCCCATGTGACGATCAGTAGCCACAATCCTCATGTTCACATTTTCTGATAGTAAGTCCTCTAGTAAGTTTTTGGAAGGCAATTTTCTCAAGGCAAACAGATGTAATTGGTGGAATGATTTGTTGCACATTAAAACCAACAATTTTGTTGGATTTTGCCTCTATCATCCTATAAGTGCAGTATTTTGCACAAAAGCCTGAACTGTCTGCCTGGCCATCACCCACTAGGCAGAGGTATATTTCTACAGTTTTCTATTACATTAGATTTTATGTTAGCCAATGATGATGTATGGCTGGGAAGAGGAATCTTCTTTGATATCTATAATATGTTGAATGAGATATCATCCAAATATTTAGAATATTGAAAAATGGCTCACTTTTAAAAAACTTGACCCACTTAGAATAACAGCGTTAGCCCGGACAATATTGCCAATTGGAAACCAGTTGGAACTCGGCTGACTATGCCACAATGTCACTATGTCCATTTTGACAGAGAACATCAATAATAAGCATTGAACCAATTCTTTTAAAATGCCCATGTGTAAGGATAGAATGGCAGGATTTTGTTAGATTAACAGGTTGAAGCGTGAGAAGAACAACAACCAACGGGCTTGCCTGGGATTCAGGCACTGGGCTGTCTGGAGGTACAGGAGGTTGTTGTGGTCCGTCACTCCTCCAGATCAAGGTTGGTGGCTAGCAGTTCTCTGTCACCAATAGAATAATTTCTCTTTGCAGAAGAAAAAGTCCTGGAAAAGGGCCGCCCTTTCTGGGTGAGCACTGCTCCAGCTCCCGCAGATGATGCATGCACCTCAAGATGAAAGGATTTCTCAGTGTCTGGCCTAGTGAGAACAGGAGCCGAGGCGGTAAGTGCCACAATGGGAGACACCAGAGTGGAAAAATGAGAAATAAACTGCCGATAATAGTTAGCAAAACCCATGAACCTTTGTATGGCTTGTAGACCTTCTGGGCTTGGCCACTGAAGAACTGCAGACAGTTTAGCAGGATCCATCTGGAGGCCTCTATCGAAGATAATGTAGCCGAGGAAAGGAAGGCTCCACTGGTGAAACATTTTTCAAGCTTGGCATAAAGTTGATTAGCCAGTGGCCGGCCAAGAACTTGACAGACGTGTGATCGATGGGTCTCAAGGTCTGGAGAAAACACAGAGATGTTGTCCACGTAGATTGCAACACAAGTATACAGAAGGTCTCTGAAAATGTAATTCACAAACTCCTGAAAGACAGCAGGGGCATTGCAGAGTCTGAATGGCATCACTAAATATTGGAAGTGTCCATAACAGGTGTTGAAACATGTTTTTCCATTAGTCTCCCTTGCAGATCCGGACCAGGTTGTAAGCCCCACGGAGATCTAGCTTGGAGAACACCTTGCAACCTCGTAGACGGTCAAAGGGCTCTGTAATCAACGGCAAAGGGTAGTGTTTTTTAACCGTGACCTTGTTCAGCCCGCGATAGTCTTTGGAGGGGCGCACAGAACCGTACTTCTTGGTGACAAAGACTTATGGTGGAGTCTATTATTTGGGGTAATGAAACGTCCCTTTATATTTAAGTAGCCCAGTGGCATCCAAAAGCACGGATAAATTGTAAGTACCCCTAATAAAGTATGCACCAATTCGGCTCAACATCTAATTACATATAACCGATTGTGTCTCCATAGGGAGATCGGGCCAAATTATACACGACTAGATTGAATGACAAACAATGATAAATTTTATTAATTTTAGTTAAAAGCATAGACAAAACATGTTAAAAGGGTTAATTACAGCGGTGGATGGGATACACAGAAAAAGGAACTATATCCGGGAGGTCACGACATAATATTGCACATATACATAAATAAACAGGTCATGCTTATTGCCTGAAAAAAGAATGTCTTGTTAAAGTGTATATGAAATAACGTGCTTACCCATGTGGATAATCAAAGTTAGCGTGACCCAGGTAGTTCCTGCCCCGACGCGCGTTTCGGCTTATCCAGTCTTCGTCTGGACGAAGGCTGGATAAGCCGAAACGCGCGTCGGGGCAGGAACTACCTGGGTCACGCTAACTTTGATTATCCACATGGGTAAGCACGTTATTTCATATACACTTTAACAAGACATTCTTTTTTCAGGCAATAAGCATGACCTGTTTATTTATGTATATGTGCAATATTATGTCGTGACCTCCCGGATATAGTTCCTTTTTCTGTGTATCCCATCCACCGCTGTAATTAACCCTTTTAACATGTTTTGTCTATGCTTTTAACTAAAATTAATAAAATTTATCATTGTTTGTCATTCAATCTAGTCGTGTATAATTTGGCCCGATCTCCCTATGGAGACACAATCGGTTATATATATTCTTGGTGACAAAAAAGAACCCTGCACCAGCTGGGAAGGAGGACTTGCGTATGAAGCCTTGCGTATGAAGCCTCTTTGCAGGTTCTCATTGATGTACTCGGACTTGGCAGCCGTCTCGGGAACAGAGAGAGGGCAGACACAGCCTCTAGGAGGCAAGGTTACAGGCAGCAGGTCCACTAGGCAATCATATGAATGATGCGGTGGCAAAGTCTCTGCATTTTTTTTTTAAAAACATTGCCAAATTCCTGATAGCATGCTGGCAGACCCTCCAGAGACTTGGGAGACACAGAAAAAGTTAGGACAGGTAGAGTTGTCAACATGCAGCATGAGTGGCATTCTGATCCCCCATAGCAGGACCTCCTCAGTTCTCCAGGTGAGGACTAGGGCATGAAGATGCAACAATGGAAGACTCAGGAGAAGAGATGAAGTGGAGTGTGGCAGGACATAGAAGAACAGTCTTTCTTTGTGGAGATCTCCAACTTGAAAAAAAACAGAACTCCGGTGCGGACCGCATCGGACAAGACTTGTCCACTGACCGAAGATATGGCAAGAGGCATCTCAAGAGGAACCAACGGAATGTGATGAGACCAAAGCGTCATCCGCAAACTCTCATGCAGAGCTGGAGTCCAAGAAAGCTGAAACTTGCACTGGAGTGCGGGTTCAGACACTTAGGAGCACAGGAATTGTCAGGTGTTTAGAAGCTGTATTCACACCTAGGGACGCTTCTCCCATAAACCCTAGGTGCTGGCGTTTCCCGGACGCTGAGGGAGGACAAGACATGCCCCGATGAAGTACTTAGGACTGGTGCAGTACAGGCACAGATTCTCCTTGCAATGTCTGGAACATTCCTTGGTGGAGAGACAGACCTTATCCATTTGCATAGGCTCCTCTGCAGACTGTGCGGCCAGAGGCTGGAGCGGCCTTTGGAAAACCAGAGCCAAGCGAGCTAGACATGGAAGCTGGGCCTGTGGTTGCTCGTGACGCAACTATTCAGCACGCTCCATGAACCGCACGTCTATACGAGTCGCCAGAGTGATTAGACCACTCAGAGTAGCCGGCAGATCAGGGGTGTCCAGTGCGTCTTGATCCTGAGAAGACAGTCCCTTTATAAATGTTGCTGAAAGGGCTGCATCATTTCAAGAGAGCTCGGACGCCAGGGTACAAAACTGGACAGCATACACGCCTATGGACGAGTCCCCATGATGTAGGTTCAGCAGTGCCATTTCAGCTGAGGAATGGACTGGAATTCAGCCAGGTATACAGTATGGGTGGCTGTGAAAGCATCTTTGTCCTGTAGAGGGGTAGCCCAGGCCTGGGCTTTCCTGTAGAGAAGACTGACAATGAATGCCTCCTTGGAGCGATCGGTGACAAACTGAGAGAGCATCAGTTCAATTTGTAATGAGCACTGGATAATAGTAAGGTTCAGCCGCTGGTAGACATGCGGGTGTGACTGGCGAAGTTGCAGGAACTGTCGCAGGAGTAGTCGCTGGAACCTGACTTGGCCAAGCAATCTGTAGCGAATGCTGGGCAACAACGCTGGTAAGATCAGCCAGAATCGGAAGCGGCACCTTGGTGAGATCCACAGCTGGATCTAACTGTCAGGACTCAGGTTCAGTGACAAAACAAGGACAAGCAAGAGCGTGGAGAGGTGTGACCCTGGAGGTGCGCTGGAGAGTTTTTGAGGATATTGTACATGAGCACGTGTGTAATTGTGTCTACAGGTGTGTCCATCCGGTTAGGGGGGTTATAGGGCACAACTGCTAGGCTTTAATTAAATCCTCTGTAGGCCTGCAATGGATAAAGTGTTATATATTACTATGATATTTACAAGCCGTTATCACATTGCAGGTCAGGGTGGATATACATACAGTCAGGAAAACAGTAAGAGCATGGAACTGTACACATCAGGAATTACAGAAGGGGGAAATGGTGATTGCAGTCCGTCGTAACTCTGCCCTTGTTTGTTTTTAGGAGCACAGAAGCTCCGCTCTGACAACTTCCTTTCTGCCCTATATCGGTCCCGTAAGCTCAATAGAAGTCAATTGGAACATATAAATATGGGCTACATACAGGCTGCATACGGTCGTGCACCGTAAGCTGCCCTATCCAGGGTAACCAGAATCAGGGGGTGGACCTTCCTGTCAGCATTTGCTCTGTCTAGTTGTCTAGTAGTGACTGTAGTGACTGTCTGCTGAGCAAAATGGCATTTCTGTCTATGGAGCGGCTACTTGCCATAGTTCAGGCAAACCGCTTTTTGTGGGACAAGCGGGATGAAAGTTTTTCTGACCAAGCAAGGAAGGCAAAAAAGTAGTAGGAGGTGATGGCTGAATTGCTTTCCAACGAGTGAAGTGATACGGAGACAGCAAAGCAACGGAACGCACTTGGTGAGCAAGATTGGTCCCCATGTCCCTATTAAGTTATCTAAAGCCGTGTGCAGCACCCGCTTGCCAGTGACCCCTGTAGCATTGTGCATGATAGATATGACCCATGCAGCTTTATGCTTTATACGTGTCACCCTTGCAGCATTGTGCACGATATATGTGACCCCTGCAGTTTTGTGCATGATAGATGTGACCCCTGTAGCATTGTGCGCGATAGATGTGACCTCTGCAGCATTGTGCATAATAGGTGTGACCCCTGCAGCTTTGTGGATGATAGATGTGACCCCTAGAGCTTTGTGCATTATACATGTGACCTCTGCAGCATTGTGCATGATAGATGTGACCCGTGCAGCTTTATGCCTTATACGTGTCACCTCTGCAGCATTGTGCATGATAGATGTGACCATCCATTTTTTTTGTTTGTTTAAAAAGTCAAAATCATCACCAAGCATTGGACATCAGCCTGTGGCCAATATAAGTGGGAAAAAAGCATGATGGCAAAAAATGGGAGTGGAAAACTCCAAAAGAAACCATAACTATCTTAAAGTATTTGCGTTTCATTTGCTGTTTTGTAAATCTTCCAAAAATCAGATTACCAATACAAAAATGAGGTGGGTCTATTCCCGGACCGGCATCGGGAGAGTGTTGGAGGCCTATTACCACCCAGCGCTCCTCAGTCTACTAGATTCTACCCCAGTTTTGAAGGCCCATCACACACCCAGGCATCAATGAGGAGAATATCAAGAGTTTTTTCAACTCTTGATATTCATTGAGCAATGATACACGGCCTGCACACACTTTTGTGTACATTGAAAACCTTGACAAAGATTCATGGTGAATCGAAACGTTTCAGTTTTTTCTATGCCTGTGTGCATAAAGGTTTAACCTTTTTTCATCATATTGGATGCTGTGGCCCTTCTCTCTTTTTTTACATTGAAATAATCCCTCATTCTCCACCACCACACCGACAAAACACTATACACAAATTTACTCAAAATTTTCACCAAATGATGAGGTCTTGGTTAACTCCTTTGACTCCTTTTTATTTTGTTCTGCAGAATCAACAAATTAAAAAGGGGTCAAAGAAGTATTAAGCTCACAACCCGCGTCAAGGGGCCCCATCTCTTGTGAGCCCCTACACTAACTACCAAAACAAAAAAGGTGGAAAATAATAAAAAGCTAATCTAATAGTCCAGAGCCTCAACGTCCACTGATAGCATCCATCTGCCAGGGAACTGCACCCTCCGAAGAAACAAAGTAGGAGACAAACTGCTCACAAAGTCCAGCCAGTCCAGTAGATCCAGGTAGACATCTTAGCTCTGTGAGGGTAAGCTGGTTGGAGCGAAGCTGTTCACCCATTCTGGAAGCCCAGAAGACCGCTGCATCCGCAAAACTTCCATAGGCCCCAACGTCCACAATTAAAGAATTGGGACCCTGAGTGAGCCGCCTTCTTCACAGAAATGTGTTTCCCATGCAGCACAATTTGGAAACTATGCTGATTCTTGGAAACCATCAGATATCTGGATCCAGTCTTTAGCAGTCGGAACAGGCATCTCCGCAGCTCTCAGTCACTCCCATATCACTTTGCAGGTGGAAACACCCAGCCGGAACTCATAATGCAGCGAAGCCCAGTGGCAAGAAACCTAAAAAAATAATGGAAAAAATAATTATTTAAAGAAACATAACTTGAAATTATAAAATGTATATACTAGCAAAAAGCCTACCACAGTGTCACGATGAGCCGTTCCTCAGGTGTGACGGACGGCCTCATGTTGGTATCCTGTAACCGTGAGCCCCGATCGCAGTTCCTCCAAAAGCCGGTCAAACAAGGTGACAGTCATCCGAACATAGTTGTGAGACTTGTCATCATTTGTCATTATTTGCCAGCCCATCGTATTTTATATGGACACGGTACAGATACGGTGAAATACGTGCACATATGGATGAAAAAACGGCCCACATATATACGTACATACGGCCCGTGAATACAGGCCAGGAGAAATCATACGTTCGTGTGAATGTAGCCTTGTACTGTATATTTAAACTCAGTACCACTACTCCTATCATGTGTATATGGGCACAGTACTACTACTCTTATTCTGCATCTATATGTGCACAGTACAGCTAGAGCACATAACTGCAGTCTCCAGTCTTGTGTGAAATGTATAATATAACCATTACTCACTTTTATTAAGTATACCAGTCACTACAGGTTATATTGAGTTTCCTATATGTACCTGTATGGTACCTACCTCACGGTTTTCTCTGATCCAGTTTTCCAATAAATTATTATCTGCTCTTTCTAGTGGAGGGAATTCTGGTGGTATAAACCACTCCTAATATAACAGCAAGCAGAGGATAGACACATTAGAGAAATATATCATATTATTATTACTTTACATGGTGGCATTATAAGAAGACACTGACCTGTGGAATGGCAAATCCAGGGTATATCCTAGAATATATTGGTGGCATCTGAAAAGAGAACAAAGAAAATGTTATAGGAAATCTGTGACATTATACATATATATATAAAAAAATTTTAATCAAGGAATTCTAGATAATTTATTTAAGGCACAATATTTATCTAGTTTGGGGACACTGGATGGTCAGGTGTTTTATGATGAGTGTATATCAGTGTATATGAGAATTCCGCGGTTTGTCCGAATCGTCATCCGACGGCATGCCCCCTGAAAATTGATGCGATTGCGCCAAAATCCAATTGTGTTCGACACAATGCCCTTTTAAATCCCTGTCTCGGCGGCGCGATCCCCAAAAAGTCAGAAAACCTGACGGAAATGTGGCCAAGGGACCCTTAGAAAATAAACCCCAATATGTCATGGTCAGGAGAAGTCATCATGAAGTTCTTGAAGTCAAGTACCAGAACATTGCATGTAAGTAGCTTGTTACTGTCTGATCAGTACTGTACTCACTTACTAACATGATAGTAAACTGTAATAACCTCTAACGCAATGGGATTGGGGGAGGGGCACAACATCGGCCTGCACAGGGCCTTGAAGTTTAGATATGGGACTGAATAAACTATTTTCAATTAGGATTTTTCACGTATACAGTAATATATGTAAGGAAAGGAAGAGCAAACCTGAATTATATTCATAGGTGACTCTATATCAGTTGGTGTATCTCCTGGATAAGACAGGTCTGGTGAGTTGTAGGGGGCCTGTTGAGACAAAATCATTGAATTAAACACAAAGCCTAAAAGTACAGACACCCAGAAGTGTAAAGGAGAAAAGAAAGATTATATTACCGAATGAAATGGACTTGGTGATAGACTCGAGTCTGTGTCAGAAGATTCTTCAGAACTCTTCAAAACTTGAGGGGGTGCCGAGATTTCGGTCGCACCCGGGCCCAAGAGGTTTAGGGGGCCCTTATGGTGTCACTTTCCCATATGAGAAGACTGTTACAATAAACCATACATTATAGTCGGGGCCTGGCACAGATTTTGCACTGGGGCCCATCAGCTTCTAGTTACGCCACTGCTTGGAGCATCCTGTAATAAAAGCATTAGTGAGTGTTATTATTATCTATTGAAGCTGCTGATCATATATTCTTTTATTATTTGTCATCTTGATCTATATGAGAATTGTGTAAAATCCACAAACCTCCTGCTAGGGTCTGTTCATATAGGGGAGATTCCTTAATGTGTCTTGGGGTGTGACAGGGCACAGCTGCTCACCACTAGTCTTGTGCTGCACCACATTCATTATTGTCATAATTAATTTGGACTTTTAGACCTGCTTTTAGCTGGTCTAAACCGTCTGCCTCTTTTTGATGCACCCTCCATGATTTTTGGGCACATGGGCTAATTTCCAATACGACAAGCCTCCTTTCTCCAAAACCACCCACGTCATCCCACTCCCCACCGGCCGGACACCCCATTCACGCCCCTCACAGTGGCGTGAAGGTGGCAGATTGGAGAAAATAAACCAAAGTGCTAGCTGTATTCCCTAGTAGGTATGTATGTGAATGTAGAATCTATGATACTAATAATTTCATTAATATAGAAAGTTAGGTTTCCTCCAATGCTGAGTAATTACCAATTTAGTTGCCATCAGATGAGCCACCGCAATTCTGTGATGTGCTGCTAGAGAATCCATACCTATTAATAGTAAGGCCAATTGTGAGGTACAATGGAGATGGCAATGTAATAAGATGTCGATAGCATCAGAGGTTGCTTGCCACAAAAGGGCGATGGCCGGGCGTTCCCATGGTATATGAAGAGCTGTACCTTTGGTTCCAACAATTTGGGGAATAGAAGGGAAATATAATTGAAAATCTAAGCAGATCTGTCTTTTTTGAGGTACCAACCTTGAACGGTATCCAATGAGAAACACAACAAAACAGTCATAGACCCAGTCCTATATTACAGCTCAGTCCTCACACATATCATCCAGTTACTCAATATACCATATATTCCGGCGTATAAGACGACTTTTGAAGACAGAAAAATCTTCTGTCTTCTCTGGGGTCGTCTTATAAGCCGGTAATCCTGACCGCCCGCCGTGTATTCGCGGCGGCGGTCGGGTCCCGGTGCATGGAGAGGGCTCACGGGCTGAGCCCTCTCCATAGCCGGTAAGTCTTTGCTGCATAGCACCTGCTAGCACCGATCGCGGTTGTTTTCACAGCGTTGGCTGCGGCGATCCATCTCCATGGTAGCCTCGGGTCTTCCGAAGACCCGAGGCTATTTCGTTTTAACCCCTTCATTACAATGTGCTGATAGCACATTGTAATGAGTGAGGAAAATCCCCATATATTGCCATACTGTAGTATGGCAGTATATGGTAGGATCGATCAGACAACCTAGGGTTAAAGTACCCTAGGGAGTCTGAAAAATAGTATAAATAAAAATAAAAAAAAGTAAAAAAAAAAATAATAATAAAAAAACCTAAAATTTCAAATCACCCCCCTTTCCCTAGAACTGACATAAATATAAATAAACAGTAAAAATCATAAACACATTAGGTATCGACGCGTCCGAAATTGCCCGATCTATCAAAATATGATAACGGGTTTTCAATGCGTTTAACCCTGTAACGGAAAATAGCGCCCAAAGTCGAAAATGGCACTTTTTTGCCATTTTGAAAAATATAAAAAAATCTATAAAAAGTGATCAAAAGGTCGTACAGTCCTAACAATGATATCATTGAAAATATTATCAAATGTCGCAAAAAATGACACCACCCACAGCTCCGTACAACAAAGTATGAAAAAGTTATTAGCGCCAGAAGTTTTTTGAGTTTTTTGAGTTTTGGCAAAATCAAAAAAATAATTTTTGTACAGGAGGTTTTCATTTTTGGAAATGTATAAAAACATTATAAAACCTATACACATTTGGTATCCCCTTAATCGTACCGACCCAAAGAATAAAGTAGACATGTCATTTGGGGCGCTCAGTGAAAGACGTAATATCCAAGCTCACAAGAAAATGTTGTAAATGCGTTTTTTCACCATTTTCATTGCATTTGGAATTTTTTTCCTGCTTCTGAGTACATGGCATGGAATATTTAATAAAATAAAAATTTAAGGTACAGTATGGTAACATTTACAGTAAAATGGACGATGGTAATGTTGTTGTTGTATGCCTTATGTTTATGAGCGACAGTTTTCCTGCTATATACCTGCATGTCATAAGAATTTAAATTAAAAAAAGGACCATGTTAAATTCAAATCTGTTTTTTTTTTTATTTTTACCGGTGTTTTGTATGCGTTGGAAAAGGGGTAGTCTTATACGGCGAATATATCTTAAACTCTATATTTTAAACAGGAAAGTAGGGGGGTCGTCTTATACACCAGGTCGTCTTATACGCCGGAATATACGGTAAGTCTTTATCATTTTAAACTGCAAAAAGGAATATAACCAGGTCCCAATGGGAACTTACCACTCCGATGCATGTATAGCTTTCAATACGTTCTCCAGTGCAGTTGGATGAATGAAAGGCTTTGTGTGGCTGTATATACGGTGGTTATCCGGTGGGCCAGCTTTCCTTTCTTATTGTTGTGTCTCAACTGTTGTAACCAAGTGGGATAGAAAAACGTAGATATAATTGAGAGACCCGACTACTCTCTATGGCCCTATGGTAACCTAACTTACCCTTATTCTAGCAGTCCTAATTTACTGCCACCCTGATCCCTAATCTGGGTCCTGCCTAATCATAAATTTCCTTTTGAAATAGTGAACCTGGTGCCTTTGTCAGCATTCTGAATCATTTCAGTTTAATGCACATTACCTGGCTTCCAGCCAGCAGCATGTGGTGAGTCACAGGGGAGGGGCAGCTACAGCCTGTGTGCCTGCTTCAGTCTTCTCCTCACACATCCAGCCCCTTCCCTGTCATGTGGAATGATCAGGCATGAGGGGGAGGTCGCTGGTGTGGAGGAGAGGAAGAATGCATGAGGAGACACAGACACACACAAGCTGCAGCTGCAGCTCCCCAGGGACTCACCACCTGATGCTGGCAGGGAGCCAGCGAATGTGAATAAAACTTATATAAAGTTCTGAAATGATTCAGAATTTAGGCAATTTTAAAATAGAATAGAACTGGCTATTACAACCTGCCACTTGCTAAAATGACATTCCTGGTAACAAAATTGCTTTAAGCATTTAAACAAACAATCCCGATATGGCATTTTTCGCCAAAAAATATTGGCTCATCAGGGGATTCGCGTTCATTAAATCAAGAATTTAGATATAAGGTATGGGCTGAGTGTACTACTCACACCATGACACTGATGTTGTGGGTTATGGCATCAGACTAACGGCCTGTACTTAAAAAAAGGCCCACTTGCCACTAGTATGATTGTGAGATAGGGCACAATGTGAGATGGAGGTCTATAGTATGAGAATGGGGCCACAATTTGAGAGGGGAGCACAATGTGAGATGGGGTCTTAGTATGAGAGAGGGGCCACATTGTTAGAGGTGGGCACAATGTGAAATAGCGATCTCAGTATAAGAGAGGGGCCACATTGTTATAGGGGGGCACAATGTGAGATGGGTCTCTTAGTATGAGAGAGGAGCCACATTGTTATAGGGGGGCACAATGTGAAATAGGGGTCTTAGTATAAGAGAGGGGCCACATTGCTATAGGGATACACATTGTGAGATGGGGGTCTCTTAGTATGAGAGAGGGGCCACATTGTTATAGGAGGACGTAATATGAGATGTGGGGTCTTAGAATAAAGAGGGGCCACAATCTGGGAGGGGATAAATTAAAGCTCTAAGTAGGAAGCAACACAAAATCAAGGGTGAGGGTATCATATGTTACTGGGCCACATTAGGGGGGAATTGTATATGGGCGTGCCCAGAGGGTTGTTATGCAGTTTGGGATGGTCACAGGCCAGCAGGTGTAGGGTCACTAGGGGGGTCAATATACGGTGTGGGGGCCATTGAACTGGGTATTATGGGGATAAAAGGAGGTGGTATAAGGAGCAGCCATTTTCTATGGCCCTGCATCTTTTGTCCCTCTTTCTCCATCAAATACGTGGGGTAACATGGTAGATGGACACTTGGTTGCAACTGGAGTGCCCTTGCCTGCTATACTTCATGATATAAAGCTGCTGATTGTAGGGCTGACAATTGCTCTGCTCGTACTCTACATAATACCTTATATTCATGCCCTCTTATTCTATATATTAATATAAACAACAAAGAACTTTAGGACAGAATTGACATTATGACCCAGGAGTCGCTATATAAGTGACATATTTAGAAAACCATGTGTTAGTGTAGAAATATAAGAAATATATCCTACCTGCATTGTCAATTGGGGGTGCGATGGAAGGCCCCCCTAATTCTTCTTACAATTCTTCGGAATAGGGATCTCACTGCCCTGGAGGCGCGCCGGAGGGTTTTTGAGGATATTGTACACGTGCATGTGTTTGTGCATGTAATTGTGTCGTCTTCAGGTGAATCCATCCGGTTAGGTGGGTTATAAGGCACAACTGCTTGGCTGTTATCAAATCCTCTGTAGGCCTGTAATGGATAAAGTGTTATATATTACTATGAAGTTTACATGACATTATCACATTGCAGGTCAGGGTGGATATACATACAGTTTGGAAAACAGTAAGACATTGGGGGTCATTTACTAAGGGCCCGATTCGCGTTTTCCCGACGTGTTACCCGAATATTTCCGATTTGCGCCGATTGTACCTGAATTGCCCCGGGATTGTGGCGCACGCGATCGGATTGTGGCGCATCGGCGCCGGCATGCGCGCGACAGAAATCGGGGGGCGTGGCCGAACGAAAACCCGACGTATTCGGAAAAACCGCCACATTTAAAAACCGAAAAAGTGTCGCTTGGGAAGCGCTTACCTTCACCTGGTCCGAGGTGGTGCATTCCGGCGCGTTGAGATTATTTTCAGCGCAGCAGCGCCACCTGGTGGACGGCGGAGGAACTACCTTCATAGATCCCGGCCGGACCCGAATCCTGTGCAGAGAACGCGCCGCTGGATCGCGAATGGGCCGGGTAAGTAAATCTGCCCCATTGTGACTACAGGCTACTGAGGACAGGCTCTATGGCTACTGGGGGTATTACTGGCTACTCTTGGCAGGCACTTTTGCTACTGAGGACATTCACTATGACTACCAGTGACAAGGGCATGCTCTGTGACTACTGGCTACTGGGGGCAGGCTCTGTGACTACTGGCTACTGGTAGAAGGCTCTGTGACTAGCAGCTACTGGGGGCAGTCTCTGTGACTAGCAGCTACTGGGGGCAGGATCTGTGACTAGCAGCTACTGGGGGCAGGCTCTGTGACTACTGGCTACTGGAGGCAGGCTCTGTGACTACTGGCTACTGGGGGAAGGCTCAGTGACTAGCAGCTACTGGGGGCAGGCTCTGTGACTACTGGCTACTGGGGGCAGGATCTGTGACTACTGGCTACTGGGAGCAGGCTCTGTGACTACTGGCTACTGGGGGCAGGATCTGTGACTAGCAGCTACTGGGGGCAGGCTCTGTGACTACTGGCTACTGGGGGAAGGCTCTGTGACTACTGGCTACTGGGAGAAGGCTCTGTGACTATCAGCTACTGGGAGAAGGCTCTGTGACTAGCAGCTACTGGGGGCAGGATCTCTGACTAGCAGCTACTGGGGGCAGGCTCTGTGACTACTGGCTACTGGGGGCAGGCTCTGTGACTAGCAGCTACTGGGGGAAGGCTCAGTGACTAGCAGCTACTGGGGGCAGGCTCTGTGACTACTGGCTACTGGGGGCAGGATCTGTGACTACTGGCTACTGGGAGCAGGCTCTGTGACTACTGGCTACTGGGGGCAGGATCTGTGACTAGCAGCTACTGGGGGCAGGCTCTGTGACTACTGGCTACTGGGGGAAGGCTCTGTGACTACTGGCTACTGGGAGAAGGCTCTGTGACTATCAGCTACTGGGAGAAGGCTCTGTGACTAGCAGCTACTGGGGGCAGGCTCTGTTACTAGCAGCTACTGTGGGAAGCCTCTGTGACTTGCAGCTACTGGGGGCAGGCTCTGTGACTAGCAGCTACTGGGGGCAGGCTCTGTGACTAGCAGCTACTGGGGGCAGGCTCTGTGAGTAGCAGCTACTGGGAGAAGGCTCTGTGACTAGCAGCTACTGGGGGCAGGCTCTGTGACTGCAGGCTACTGGGGGTCAGGCTCTGTGACCGCAGGCTACTGGCGGCAATTTCTGTGTTTGCTGGCTACTGAGGTAGGGACTGTGACTACTGGCTTTATGGGGCAGGAGATGTGGCTACTGGAGGCGCACCAGTACTCTTATTATGTATATATTGCACACTATTTCTACTCTTATACTGTATATTTAAATTAAGTACTACTACTCCGGTCATGTGTATAAGGGCACAGTACTACTACTCTTACTCTGCATCTATATGTGCACAGTACAGCTAGAGCACATAACTGCAGTCTCCAGTCTTGTGTGAAATGTATAATATAACCATTACTAACTTTTATGAAGTATACCAGTCACTACAGGTTATATTGAGTTACCTATATGTGCCTGTATGGTACCTACCTCACGATTTTCTCTGATCCAGTTTTCCAATAAATTATTATCTGCTCTTTCTAGTGGAGGGAATTCCGGTGGTATAAACCACTCCTAATATAACAGTAAGCAGAGGATAGACAGATTAGAGAAATATATCATATTATTATTACTTTACATGGTGGCATTATAAGAGGACACTGACCTGTGGAATGGCAAATCCAGGGTATATCCTAGAATATATTGGTGGCATCTGAAAAGAGAACAAAGGAAATGTTTTAGGAAATCTTTGACATTATACATAATGGGGCATCACATTGTTGCCCTTGCACCAATCAGTTGTATACTGTGCAGTGTGGCCTCTATGCCACTATGCAGGGATTTTTGTGGCAAGGCTGCTGAACCTATTCCCATATACACAGATCTTGGACATTGTTGTCTGTGAATAATAAAAGCCTATGTACTGCTGAGGGCTGACTGGCTATAAACGACTGGGGGCTGGCAGGCTTTAAACTACTAAGAGCTGGCAGGCTATACACTACTGGGAGCTTGCAGGCTATGTACTACAGGCGGCTGGCAGGTTATACACTGCAAGGGACTGGCAGGTTATAAACTACAGGGGCTGACAGGCTATATACTATAGGGGATGGCAGGCTATATACTTCAGAAGCTGGAAAGCTATATACTACTGGGGGCAGGCTATTTACTACAGAGGCTGGCAGGCTGTATACTACAGGGGACATGCTTGCTATATATTGGGAGGCTGTGACCAATGCATTTCCCATCCTCGGCTTATACTTGAGTCAATAGGTTTTCCCAGTTTTTGGTGGTAAAATTAAGGGTCTCGGCTTATACTCGGGTTGGCTTAAATTCAAGTATATACGGTATATAGGAGATAGGTGGAAAAGGAAATGGTTATCAAACCTGAGCAATGTTATCCGGTATCTGTCCAGGCAGGATTACATCTGTTTGGGAATCAGGACTCTGTTGAGACAAAATTCAAGAATTTAATGTGAAGAACCTAAACTCTTTTGGTTTGAGGGACACATTGTCATTCTACAGGATGAGCCAAAGTCTCTGATCTGTTACACCAAGTAATGGGTGAGGGAGCCTATCTTTAAGGAATTTTAGGTTATGTCGAATAGATGACTATTGGGAATCAAAGGCAGTCATGTAGTATATCAAAGAAGATCAGAATTGTCTCTGAAATTGATTTACGCTATTTGATTTGCAATATATCTTGTGGTTCAAAAGATTCTCCAGAGAGGAGATGAAGATTCATAGTGGTTGCATCCAACACTCTCACGCTGTGTTCAGCACCATGGGAAACACATCATGTAGCTGTGTATCACAGGGAGTGTTTCTGGTTGTTGTTGCAACTTTCTATGCAACTCTGGAGAACGTCATAGTATGTACCGTCCGGCAAATCGAAGGGACGCATCTCTGACTGCTGTTACAGGGATGCCGGAAGGGGAGTATGTCAGTTTATTTTTTTATGCAGGCTGGCTATATACTAAAGGGGGCTGGCTTGCTGTATACTTACAGGGCTGGCTGGCTCTATACTACTGGGGGCTGGCTGGCTATATACTACTGGGAGCTGGCTGGCTATATACTACTAGGAGCTGGCTGGCTATTTACTACTGGCGGCTGACTGGCTATTTACTACTGAGGGCTGACAGGCTATAAACTACTGAAGGCTGGCTGGCTATATACTACGGGGGGCTGTCCGGCTATATACTACAGGGAGCTGGCAGGCTATATACTACAAAGGGCTGGCAGGCTTTATACTTCAGTGGCTGGCAGGCAATATACTACAGGGGGTTGGAAGGCTATACACTATAAGAGGCTGACAGGTTATACACTACAAAGGCTTAAAGGCTATATACTACAGGGCCTGGCAGGCTATATGCTACAGAGGCTTGCAGGCTATATACTACTGGTGTAAGGCTAGTCACTACATGGGGCTGGCAGGCTATATACTACAGGGGACTTGCTGGCTATATACTGGGAGGCTATGACCAATGCATTTCCCATCCTCGGCTTATACTCGAGTCAATAGGTTTTCCTAGTTTTTGGTGGTAAAATTAGGGGTCTCAGCTTAAACTTTAGTATATACGATTTATAAGACATAGATGGAAAAGAAAATGGCAATCAAACCTGAGCAATGTTATCCGGTATCTGTCCGGGCAGAAATACATCTGTTGGGGAATCAGGGCTCTGCCGAGACAAAATTCAAGAATTTAATGTTAAGAACCTAAACTCTTTTGTCATACAAAAGACACATTGTCATACAACAGAATAAGTCAAAGTCCCTGATCTGTTACACCAAGTAATGGGTGAGGGAGCCATCTTTAAGGAATTTTAGGTTATGTTGAATAGATGGCTATTTGGAATTAAAGGCAGATGTGGTCATGTAGTATATCAAAGAACACTAGAAATGTCTCTGAAATTGATTTACACTATTAGATTTGCAATCTTTAAACCAACTCTCCTAGCTGCATCTGTACAATTTTCCAAATTAAAATTAGACACTGGATCTTCCTAAATGATAGACCTCCTAAATGATCAGGATGACAAATTCCTGATGTCGCCCTTGCCAGAGGCCTGCAAAATACATGACCCTGCAAGTGAATCATCCTCCCTATGAGGGACTGAAAATCCTGTAGCTACATCCTTCCTGCCCCACAGAACACCACCCGCATCTCCTGTAGCTTGTCGTCCGGTAGCCTTCACTTCATTATATTGGAAAAGCTCATCATAAAAAAAAAAACTTAATAAGTGCACAAACCCGTCGTCTTCTCCCAGGCTAAGGGGGTCCCAAAACTTCCTGCAACCAGTTCCATGGTGTGCAACAACTGCAAAAAAGCCCATGTACCCAAAGACCCCACAAATAAAAAATCGACAAAATAATTTAAAAATTAGTCAACTAACTCCTCCTTCAGGACAAGCCATTCTACAGAGCTACTAAACATCTAAAAGTATGAGCAAGTTGTGGAGCAACCCACCGGCAAACACTGATCCACCAAATATCGCCCCTCCCACTTACAACCCAGAAAAATGAAACTATCCGGGTGAACTGGCAATAGACGAAACACGGATTCCACGTCAATCTTAGTCATAAGGGCACCCCTACCGTAGCGACCCACCCACCACAACGCTTAATTAAATGGTGTATAGGACACAGAACACAGCTCCTCTGGGATCTCATCGTTTACCGAGGAGCCTGTGGGATACGAGAGGTGATCCTCAAACGGTTGTTCAACAAACGGGCCTGCCATGCCGTTTAACCCTGCGCTGTACCCTCATAAACCTTCTAGATCCATGTAACAAAACAACCATTATCAGGTCTTAGGATGCCAAAAACGCCCATCTCGGAGTTATTAGTAGGTGTGTGGTTTATATGTTGTGACTAAATATCAATTTTTGTCTAGAATTTCTGGATTTTGGGGCATGTCCAAAGGCTGTGAATTTATAGCAACCTAATGTCCAATATAGCTTTATGAGGGGGAAATGTATGCTTTGTGAATTATTTTCACGTGTGCTTTTTATTTATTTATTCATTCATTTTCTTTGGGTTCTCTTGCCAGGAGGGAAGAGAAGATGGGGATGGGGAGAGAAAAGGGATAATACTCAATTTTAAATCTTCTAAATGTCATTAAGTTCTAAAAGGGCAAAAAATGTAAAAGGTGTTTTGATGAAATGTTGTAATTTGTGATTAAACTATAAAGATGAATTATTTAAATATACATACTTATGTAGAAAATTAACCACATGTTGAATACTTAATTAACCCTTTGTATTAAAATGAATGAAGTGGGGATCTGAATATATATTGATTTTTAATCAAGGATTTCTAGTACTAGTCCTTATACAGTAATATATGTAAGGAAAGGAAGAGCAAACCTCAATTATATTCATAGGTGACTCCATATCAGTTGGTGTATCTCCTGGATAAGATAGGTCTGGTGAGTTGTAGGGGGCCTGTTGAGACAAAATCAATGAGTTAAACACAAAGCCTAAAAGTACAGAAACCCAGAAGTGTAAAGGAGAAAAGAAAGATTATATTACCGAATGAAATGGACTTGGTGATAGACTCGAGTCTGTGTCAGAAGATTCTTCAGAACTCTGAAAGTAAAAAGACAATGGAGGGAGTGATGGTTAGAGTTATGTTATTATATACATATTTGCTATTGTAGTAAGGGATACTGTCTATATAATGAAGTAGGTAGACTAAAGACATGGAAACATGTTCTATTCTGTTATGTCCATGAAGAGAGTGTACTGGTGACTGGTTTTATGAACTAGATGCCTATAGAGTTGTAGTTAGCCAAAAGCTCAGATTGTGTCTGACGTCAAGTATATTATATTCAATTCATTATCCAGCATAAGATATGTGCCGTAATCCTGTCCATAGTGAAGATGGCAACACTGGTTCTAATGACCTGTATATGGAAACTGTTTGATGTGTGGTATATTTTAAATAGATAGATAGATAAATAGATAGGTACCTCATCATAATCTTCTTCCTGTGCAGTGACTCTTGGAGCATCCTGTAATGAAAGCATTAGTGAGTGTTATTATTATCTATAGAAGCTTCTGATCCGATATTCTTTGATTATTTGTCATCTAGATCTACAGTATATGAGAATTGTGTAAAATCCACAAACCTCTTGCTAGTGTCTGTTCATATAGGGGAGATTCATTATTGTGTCTCGGGGTGTGACAGGGCACAGCTGCTCACCACTAGTCTTGTGCTGCACCACATTCATTATTGTCATAATTCATTTGGACAGAGTTCTACTTTTAGACCTGATTTTAGCTGGTCTAAACCGTCTGCCTCTTTTTGGTGCACCCTCCTTGATTTTTTGGAAACATGGGCTAATTTCCATCCGACAAGCCGCCTTTCTCTAAACCCATCCTCTTTCCCAAACAGCCAAAAAATGGACTAATGACCTTCATGAATGTTTCGAAAGGCATTTTAGACTTTTTTTTTTTGTGTAAAATATCGTTTTCATAGCGCAAGATCAATCATGAATTCCCCCCATAGACTTTCATGAACCTAAAAGTACAGACACCTTGAATTGTAAAGGGGATAAAGAGGGAAAAAAAAGATTATATTACCACATAAAATGGACTTGGTGGAAGACTCGAGTCTGAGTCAGAAGATTCTTCAGAACTCTGAAAGTAAAAAGACAATGGAGGGAGTGATGGTTAGAGTTATGTTATTATATACATATTTGCTATTGTAGTAAGGGATACTGTCTATATAATGAAGTAGGTAGACTAAAGACATGAAAACATGTTCTATTCTGTTATGTCCATGAAGAGAGTGTACTGGTGACTGGTTTTATGAACCAGATGCCTATAGATTTGCATTTAGTCAAAAGCTCAGATTGCTCAGAATATGTCCAGTATTTTAAATTGAATTCATTATCCAACATAAGGTATGAGCAGTATAGCCGTGCGAGCCAGGGGTCTGTAATCTGTGTTGTCGCACGTGGTACCAGTCCATGGTGAAGAAGGCAGCACTGGTTCTAATGACCTGTACACTCAGAGCTGGTACCTCTGATCTTAGAATTGGGCTTGGCATCCATTAGCTTGAGGGATCCCGGCTGGAAAGTGTTGGTAACATCCTCACAAGCCATGGGTACCAGTGAGATGTGGAGCTTTTTGACTGTTAGGGGATAGCTTTGGTTCCAACAATTTGTGGATTTGAAGGGAAATATAAGTGAAAATCTAAGCAGATCTGTTATTTTGAGGTACCAGCCCTTAATGGTAAACACAACAAAACAGCCATAGCCCCAGTCCTGTATTACAGCTCAGTCCATTTAACAAACCTCTGAGACATCATCCTGGTCCTTGAATCCTGGGGCAGGGGAAAGCGTTCTCACTGTATCCTCCTATAATGAACAGAGAGAACACAACCATCAGAACATATATCCATTAGGAAGAGGAAGATGGGGCTTTGTGTTTGAGAATAAGAAGGAAGCCACAAATGTAATAGATATATTTGAGACAGATAGATAGATAGATAGATAGATAGATAGATATACAGATAGATAGATAGATAGATAGATAGATGATCGATAGATAGATAGATAGATAGATAGATAGATAGATAGATAGATAGATAGATAGATAGATACCTCATAATAATCTCCTAACTGTGCGGTGACTCTTGGAGGATCCTGTAATGAAAGCATTAGTGAGTGTTATTAATATCTATAGAAGCTTCTGATCACATATTTTTCAATTATTTGTCATCTAGATCTATATAAGAATTGTGTAAAATCCACAAACCTCTTGGTATGGTCTGTTCATATAGAGCAGTGATGGCAAACCTTTTAGAGACCGAGTGCCCAAACTACAACAAAGACCCGCTTACTGATCGCAAAGTGCCAACACAGAAATTTAATTTGTAATTTACACTCCCTTCTCTGTCACAGTTTTCATTGATACCAGCACCCTGAGGACACCAATAAAGCAGGAAATAGTCCCAGGTACAGCTGTCACTTTAAAATAGCTCTGTGCACTGCAAGTCCTGGGCTGTCTGGGACTGCAGGAAGATACCTGGAGTCATCTCTGGTGATGGCCTGAGTGCCCACAGAAAGGGCTCCGAGTGCCACCTCTGGCACCAGTGCCATAGGTTAGCCATCACTGATATAGAGTTTTATGAGCATATTTTAAACTGAACCATGTATGCTACTAATGCAGCATAATGAGCAGAATAATGGCATGAAAAGTCCACCAGGCCACCATTATGTTATAAGCAAAGATAGTTTTTTAGTAAAACATTGTGGATAGTAGATAAGAAGATATGAAAGAAGCTCCTGGTGCAATTGTGAATATTATAAATGCTGTGATAAAATAGATATCAGTAATGTGCTTATGAATGGCAATCTTACCCCTGCAGGGCGTTCAGGGCATTGTCCTGGTAACATAAATTCAGGTGCTTGTGGCACAATCTGAAAGAGAACATGGTAGAACATTATATAAAAGTTGTATAAGATATATTATAATGATATATAGCAAAATGTAATATAAGAGTAATTTTTAAAAGAATTCATATTATCTGCACTTAAGCCCAGATGGGTCTGTTAACAGGATAATGGATATATATATATACATAGGGTAAATATATTCCTGCTATTGACACACACAAATGTCAGTAACAACTCACCTAATCTGTAATCATGATAACAGTACAGTGCTGCTGTTTTGTGGGGAGGAAGCGATTCCTTATATATCCATATATCCGATTCCATATATCACTAACCCGTCCCTTGCAGCGTGACACCTAATGGTACGTGAGTCAATGACCACCCAAACTGTTGTGAAACTGTCCTTACACATAACATAATTTTTACACAGCTCACAGTAGAGTATAATAAACATAATAAAATTATTCTGTAGGTTAGTACAATTAAGGAGAAGCTAAACATGTACAGATTTTCTTATGTTTTACTACTTTAGCATTTGCCTATGTGTCGCCATATTCTTAGAGCTCTTCTCTCATATTCTGAGAGCTATAATGTTTTTATTCCTCAATCAAAAGAGGGTTGGCGCTTGTTTATGGAGGGGAAAGTTAATGGTTGGATTGGTACTATTATAGGGTACATCTGACTTTTTTATGATTTCTATTTCATTTTTTGGTAGGTAGGAAACACTAAAATTACAATTTTTATTTAGTTTTTATACCCTTCACAATACTGGTATAATAATGTTATATCTGTTTGGCCAAAGTTATGGACGCAGCGGTACCAAATTTCTGGGGTGGGTTTTATTTTATTGTTTTTTAAACACAAAATAGAATTATGTATAGGGAATGGGTGATTTTGTGTTCTTTTATTTAGTTTATTTTGTTATTAAGACTCAGTAGACTCATTTCTTTGCCACATAGAGTGATGTTATGCAGTAAGGGGCCTGATATAGGACACAATTTACACCTGACACCAAGCAGACTGGCATCTGCTTCCAAATCCAGATCCCATTATTATATGCAGACATTTTCCATAACCAACAAATATGTAGATAAAAAGGATAAGATAAGATACTTTACCTCATCAGGATGATCATAATTTCCTGAATTCTCCATGGTGGCTGCAGAAATAAAAGATAATGTAATATTTAGATATAATAAAACAACTGCACAGCATGAGAAGACATTACAGACACTTCAGGAGGACTTGTTTGTTGTGAACAGCCCCTGATGGGAGAACCGGTGTTACTTCCCTGATGCCCTGGTTGTATGGCATCATCAGTGACAGTATGAATTCATACAGAAAGTATATTGGGAAATTGTATAACTTTTCATTACAGAATCATATCAATTGTTTGCTAAAAGTTGACATCTCCTTTAACCCCTACGGGACACAGCATCTTTTGGCCTAAAGGACGCGGCCCCATTTTTCAAATCTGGCCTGTGTCACTATAAGTGGTTATAGCGTGGGAACGCTGTGAGATATCCAGGGGATTTTGAGATTGTTTTCTCGTGACACATTGTACTTCAAATTAGTTTAAAAATTTGGATGAAATCTTTTGCGTTTAGTTATGAAAAAAAACAAAATTTGGCAAAAATTTTGAAAAATTCTTTATTTTCAACGTTCTAAATTCTCTACTTTTGATTCAGAAAGTCATAGCACCCAAATAAATTCATAACTTACATTTCCCAAATGTCTGCTTTATGGTGGCATGGGTTTTTCAGATTCTACATATTTTACTAGAATGTTATGAGGCTCAGAATTTGGGTGCCATTTTTCACATTTTTTGTAAAATCGCCAAAACCTGTATTTAGATGGACCTGCTCAACTTCTAATTGACACTGAGAGGCCTAAATAATAGGGAGACTCGTAAATTACCCCATTGTGGAAACTACACCCCTCAACGTATGAAAAACCACTTTTAAGAAGTTTGTTAACCCTTTACGTGTTTTATAGGGGTTAAAACAAAATGGAGGTGGAGTCTGCAAATTGTAATATTTTTTCACAATACACTCATTTTGGGTGGAAAATTAAACATTTGTAATGGATAAAATGAAAAAAGGCTCCACAAAGTTTGATACGCAATTTCTCCCGAGTACACCGATACCCTATATGTGGTGGTAACCTGCTGTATGGGCGCACGGCCGGGCATAGAAGGGAAGGAGGCGCCATTCAAATCAGATTTGCTATGTCACATTGTACAGGCTATAATTTTTTTCTTTTTTTTATTGAGGACCTATAGGGGCTTATTTCTTTTGCCACATGAGATGCACTTTTCTAATACATAATTTTGGGGCATCTATAGCTAATTGGTGAGATTTAATTAACTCTTTGTTGGTGGAGGAAATGAAAATCATCAATTTTTAGGAAAATTTTTACGTGTTTTTTTTTTTGGCCGTTAACCATACCATGAAAATAGTATATTATTTTTATTCTATGGGTCGCCACGTTTATGAAAATACTTCATTTATATATTTTTTTTTTTATTTTTTCCCATTTTTACTGAATAAAAAGTAATTTGGCAAAATTGTTGTTAATTTTAGCATCACCGTCTTTCATATGCATAACTTTTTTATTTTTCACCTAACAAATCTGTTTAAGGGCTTATTTTTTGCAAGAATGATAGCTCTTTTTAGTGGTCTTATTTTAGATTGCGTAACTTTTTAAAATCACTTTTTTAGAGCATTTTTAAAGGGCATTAATAAAAAATCATCTTTATCAGAGAGAGTTTTTTTAGGTTGTTTTTTACGGGGTTCACTTTGCGGATCTAATAACGATTCTGTTTTATTATACAGATTGTTACGGACGCAGGGATACCAAATATGTGGGGGTTTTGTGTATTTTATTCAATTGTACTGAATAAAAACTAATTTGGAGAAAATCTTATTCATTTTAGCATCACCATCTTTTTATATGCATAACTTTTTTATTTTTTGGCAGATAAATCTTGTTAGGGGCTTATTTTTTGCGAGAACAGTTGTTCTTTTTAGTGGGCTTATTTTGGAGTGCATAACATTTTTTAAATCACTTTTTAGAGCATTTTTTATAGGGTATTAATTAAAAATTATCTTTTTTTGGAATGTTTTTTGCGTTTTTTTCCTCCGGCGTTTACCGTGCGGGTCCAGTAACAATTCTGTTTTATTATGCAGATTGTTACGGACGCGGCAATACCAAATATGCGGGTTTTTTTTGTGTTTTTATGTTTTTTATACTTTATTAAGTTTTTTTATGGGAAAGTGACATTTTAGGGGCTTATATTTTTATGTATTTATTTTTTATTTATTCTAATGTGTTAACTTTAGTGTTTTTGACTTTTTTTTAATTATACATACTTGAACTTAAACCAGTGATGCTCTGATCACTGGTTTAAGTTCAATACACTGCTCTACAATACTATTTTATTGTAGAGCAGTGTAAACTGTCTGAGCAAGCTTGCGCATGCTCAGACAGTTTACAGCCAGACCCGGAAGGGGTCTGGCTGCCATGGAGACCGGGCAGCTCCGGGGCACATGCCAGTCCTCGGAGCTGCCCAGAAGTGGATCGGATCCCCCGGTAAGCGGCACGGGGGATCCGATCCACAGCTCAAACACACTTACACGCCGCGGTCATGTTTGACCGCGGCGTGTAAGGGGTTAACACCCGCGATCGGAGCCGGCTCCGATCGCGGGTGTTAGCGCAGGCTGTCAGCTGTACTAGACAGCTGACAGCCGCTGCTTCTGGTACCGGCTCCGTTCGTGAGCCGGTGCCAGAAGCAGGACGTTATAGAACGTCCCCGTGCGCTAAGCATCTAGCCCCGGGGACGTACTATAACGTCCTGGTGCGCCTAGGGGTTAATGATATGAGCTTAAAACCAGCCACACTCATATGTCATGTTCAGACCACAGCATCTGGGAGGTGAATTTTAGAGCCAGGTAAGAGAAATGTACAGGTTTTCAGAAAAGTATTGCCAATCACCAGTAATCTTGACATCTCTACATGATCTATATGCCATCAATGCAGTAACATGTATAATCATTAAAATTCACATTATAGCTAATAAATCCTAAAATCTGCACTTTACCTGTCGAACAGTCCCACGAGTGGCTTAGGCCACGAGTGGCCGAGCCAAAGAAAGCTTTAAATAAATGCTTAAATGGAGCAAGCTACAAATACATGTACACTCATCCACTGTCTACTGCAGACTGATCAGAAATCAGCTTAGCTGAAGACTAGTTCTATCTATGATTGTTACATCATAGAACATTCTATCTGAACATTCCGCCTTGTTTCCATGGATACAGACGTGTAACAAGGAGACGTTAATGGGCCTCTTTTACACTAACTTTTTTTTCGGTTGTATGCTACCTGTACTGTACCGAAAGCATACAGCCACATGCATTTCAATGGGCAATACGTCCATCCATTTGAATGGATGTATTGCCCAGTATAAAATATCTTGCATAGGAAAAAGAGCTTTCCCACAAATACTTCTGCCAGGTTAAACTGTAATAGATTTAATTCATGAATACTTAGGCCCTATAACAAGGAAAAAGCAGGAGGGAGGATCTGTACAGGAGTGCAAAGGAGGGGGCTCAGAGCTGAGGAGTGAGCAGCACAGACAAGTCACATGGTTTTTTTTTAAATGCATCCAAACAAAAAGAAACCTGGGACTCAGAACATAATCTTGTCAGGGTGAAAGGTAAGGTTAAACATACAATTTTATTGTAATGTAAAAAGGCGGAAGACATATTTGCAATGCAAGTATAATGGGCTTCTGCAAACTGTCTTTAGTGATGATGAGGACCCTGGTGACAGATTCCCTTTAAGGAACCTAACTACAGATTATAACAGTGAAAAGAGATGGAAAATTGAAATAAACACAGAGTTAAGTGTAGCTAATATATAAGAAAATAGATTATTAGAAGGTTTAAGAACTAAAAGAAAATTAATTACATCTTAGATCTGAAGAAATACCAATTGAAAATTATTAATAAACCGTATAATCCATATAATCTCCAGTTTGCAAAGTTAAAAAATCCGGCTAAATACCCTAAATGTGGAGAGGACAAACCAGGCTTATTACATATTCTGATAAAAGTAAATTACTGGAATAAGATAACCGAGTGTATAAATGCCAATACAGCGAACAAAATAGAGTGGGCTAAATGGCTATACTGTATCTGTTTAAAACCAAAATAACAAGAACAAAAATAGGAAATAATCTGGAAATAACATCTCTACATAATCTATATGACATGTATGCAGTAACATGTATAATCATTAAAATTCACATTATAGCTAATAAATCCTAAAATCTGCACTTTACCTGTCGAACAGTCCCACGAGTGGCTTAGGCCACGAGTGGCCGAGCCAAAAAAAACTTTAAATAAATCGCTTAAATGGAGCAAGCTACAAATACATGTACACTCATCCACTGTCTAGTGCAGACTGATCAGAAATCAGCTTAGCTGAAGACTAGTTCTATCTATGATTGTTACATCATAGAACATTCTATCTGAACATTCCGCCTTGTTTCCATGGATACAGATGTGTAACAAGGAGACGTTGATAGGCCTCTTTCACACCAACTTTTTTCGGTTGTATGCTACCCGTACCGTACCCAAATGTATTGCCCAGTATAACATATCTTGCACAGGAGAAACATAGAGCTTGCCCACAAATACTACTCCCAGGTTACACTCTAATAGATTTACTTCATGAATACTTAGGCCCCATAACTAGGAAAGATCGTGACCTGACCACGCTGAAAGTAACATTAAAAACTTGGAGAATAATATGTAATAAATAAGAGATTGGTAACAGGTTTTTAAAATGCTTCTACTACACCTGGAAAAATACCTAATAAAATAACGGGAATATGGGAATCCAGGGGATTGGACCAAATCTATAAGTTTTTGTTAATTAAAAAACTGTAAAGAATGAACTTTAACAAAAATAACCAAACATTATAAGATCCCCAAAATAAACTTACTTAACTATGAGCAGTTTATTAAAAACTTAGAAAATAAAATACCAGAAAAAAACTAAATTAATTAAATTTATCCAGAACACTAGTTTATAATCACTATTTAGCGGTGTGACATCTGCAAAAATATCTCATATGTATAAAATATTAAAATCTTTAAAGGGAACCTGTCACTGGGAACCTCATTTTCACTAAAGACAGGTTGCAGAAGCCCATTACAGCTGGAGTGTAAATATGTTTTTCTGCGTTTTCTGAGCATTTGCCAGGATCATGTTCTGAGTCCCAGGTTTGTTTTGGTTTGGATGCATAAAAAAATACATATGACTTGTCTGTGCTGCTCACATGTATAATCATCAAAATAATTCACTTTAAAGCTAATAAATCATAATCATAAAATCTGCACCTTACCTGTCGACCAGTCCCACGAGTGGCTTAGGCCACGAGTGGCCGAGCCAAAGAAAACTTTAAATAAATTGCTTCAATGGAGCAAGCTACAAATACATGTACACTCATCCAACGTCTAGTGCAAACTGATCAGAAATCAGCTTAGCTGAAGACTAGTTCTATCTATGATTGTTACATCATAGAACATTCTATCTGAACATTCCGCCCTGTATCCGTGGATACAGACGTGTAACAAGGAGATGCTGATAGGCCTCTTTCACGCCAACTTTTTTTTCAGTTGTAAGCTACTTGTATCGTACCAAAAGCATACAGCCACATGCATTTCCATGGGCAATACATCCTTCCATTTGAATGGATGTATTGCCCAGTATAACATTTCTTGTACAGGAAAAACAAAGAGTTGCCCACAAATACTTCTCCCAGGTTACACTCTAATAGATTTATTTCATGAATACTTAGGCTCAATAACAAGGAAAAAGCAGGAGAAGGAGCTGTACAGGAGTGCAAAGGTTGGGGCTGAGAGCTGAGGAGTGAGCAGCACAGACAAGTCACATGTTTTTTTTTTAAATGCATCCAAACAAAAACAAACCTGGGACTCAGAACATGATCTTGTCAGGGTGAACGGTAAGTTTAAACACACAATTAAATTGTAATGTAAAAAGGCAGAAGACATATTTGCAATGCAAGTATAATGGGCTTCTGCAAACTGTCTTTAGTGAAAATGAGAACCCTGGTAGCAGGTTCCCTTAAAGAAACCTAACTACAGATTTTAACAGTAAAAAGAGATGGAAAATTGAAATAAACACAGAGTTAAGTGTAACTAATATATAAGATAATAGATTATTAGAAGGTTTAAGAACTATAAGAAAAGTAATTACATCTTAGATCTGGAGGGAATAGCAATTGAAAATGATTAATAAAGTGTATAATCCATATAACCTCCTGATCGCAAAGTTAAAGAATTCAGCTAAATACCCTAAATATGGAGAGGACAAACCAGGCTTATTACATATTCCGATAATAGTAAATTACTGGAATAAGATAACTGATTGTATAAATGCCAATACAGAGAAAAATAGAGTGGGGTAAATGGCTATACTGTATCTGTTTCATTAAATAAATACAGATAATAATCAGAAATTGGTAGCAACAAAGAGACAAATTCTCTAAACCTCCCCTTTTACAGACTTATAGCTGTAGTGAGGTAGTAGCTGCTTATACATGCCAGCCCACATGTCATGTATCATTCTTGTCTTATTTGAAACTCTACGTCATCTTTTTTGGAAACTCTTAGGCTATATTCACACTGCCGTTGCCCGCCCGTACCGTACCGTAGCGGGCAACGGCAGTGTACGGGGAGAGGAGGAGGAGGTGAGCGCAGCTCACCCCCGCCCCTCTCCATAGCAACCTATGGCGCAAGGCGCCGTATTACGGGAAAAGATAGGACAGGTCCTATCTTTTTCCCGGGTACGGAACGGTACGGTGCCGCACGTGTGCTGCACCGTACCGCTCCCGTAGGGTGCCGTGCGCCCATAGGAGTGTATGGGGGACGTATATCGGCCGTATATACGTCGGCCGTATACACGTCCCCCATACGTTCGTGTGAATATAGCCTTAGGCTACATTCACACGGCCATATGAAAACGGCCGTATCCGTACTGTACCGTACCGTTTTTTTATGGGCTACATACGGCCACATTCATTTCAATGGACAATTTATATTGCCGTTTTTGACACTGTAGCGTACCGTACCGTATACTAGTCTTATAAAAATATAGAGCGGTTACATGTAGAAACCCCCCAAAAGAGTGGAGAGGGTGGCGGCCGTAATTTTGCATTGACGTCACTGATCATTTTGCCCATCTTTTTATCTGTCAGTGTTCGCTTTCAATCGGTCAATAATCTATCATCAGTATTGCTAAAGGCAAAAACAAACAAGAATTGAGATGACCAGTAAATGCGTTATTTGCATGTCTTCTGTGTTCTATATCCACTCCTGCTTTTGGCTATCAATCCTGAGGCTTTTCATTCCTTCTGACTTACGAAATGAAGAGAAAAACCAAACATAGTGGCAACGTCATAGAGTGATAGAGGATGAAAACAGAATTATGAAAATCACAGGGTGTTCCAGGGAGACAGCGAACAGTTGGCAGCAGCCAAAGTAGGCCACAGAGTAGCACAATGACAAATTCTGAAGTTGGTAGCAACATGGTAGGCCACAGAGTGGCACAATGACAGAGTGTGAAGGTGGCAGCAACATGGTAGGCCACAGATTTGCACAATGACCGAGTGTGGAGCTGGAGGCAACATCATAGGCCACAGAGTGGCACAATGAAAGAGTACAAAGGTGGTGGCAGCAGCAGGAGGCGACAGAGTGGCACAATGACCGAGTGTGGAGGTGGTGGCAGCAGCAGCAGGAGGTCAGAGAGTGGCACCATGACAAATTCTGGAGCTTTCAGCAACATGGTAGGCCACAGAGTGGCACAATGAGAGAGTGTGGAGGTGGCAGCAACATGGTAGGCCAAAAAGTGGCACAATGACAGAGTGTGGAGGTGCCGGCAGCAGCAGGAGGTCAGAAAGTGGGACAATGACAGAGTGTGGAGGTGCCGTCAGCAAGAGCAGGAAGTCAGAAAGTGGCACAATGACAAAGTGTGGAAGTGCAGGCAGCAGGAGGTCAGAAAGTGGCACAATGACAGAGTGTGGAGGTGATGGCAGCAGGAGGTCAGAGAGTGGCACAATGGAGGTGACAATTCCAGTCCTTGGTAAAGATGGTGGGAGGTAGATGGAGCAACTGGCAGCAGCTTTGTTGCATCAGGAGGGTGGCAGCATCAGAATAGTGGCTGTGGCAGGTAGTTAGAATCCAGACTTATTTCTCAACGTTTGGGGGAGGCGTCATGGCTGATCTAATCTGATGCATAAGGCATTGGTGTGTTCAAATCCTGACCGATCCAAGCCTGATTCATTTTGACTAATGTCTCTCCACATTACGAATGGACAAGCGGGTTTTCCTTGGGGTAGCAATGGCCCCGCCGCACTGAACACCTACTCTGATGCCATACTACTGGCCGGGCAAGACATCTTCTCTACTGCAAACTCCACAAGTTGCAGCCACACATCAAGTTTTGCTGCCCAGTAGTCCAGGGGATCCTGTATCTGGGGTGGTCCAGTGCTGTCCAAGTAGGCCAATACCTGCTGGTCTGCTCCATGTCCTGCTGCTGCTGCTGGTGGCGGCTACCATCCTCACTAGGCAGGTGAAGGAAGCTGCTCATTAAGGACTCCAGAATTAAGCTGATGCTGATGGCGCTGCTACTGCTCATACCCCCCCCCCCCATTGCAACTTCAGTTGTGGCAGTAGTAGTGAGCGATGACTGCCAGGAATCCCCCGGTCAGACCTGACAGAGGATCGACAATGGCGCAGATAGGCAGCGGTATTTCTGCATGGTATTTCTCTATAGTACGCCAGTTGTTGCTCCCTCTTGGCTGCTGGAAATAAGGCACCCATTTTGGACCGGTAGCGAGGGTCCAAAAGGGTGGAGAGGCAAAAGTCATCCATATGCTGGATGCTGAGGATATTCAATTTATCTCCCCCAGAGTGTGAGGCCATGCGGGAGTACATCCGGGACAGTTTACAAAAGGGACATATCTGCCCGTCTAACTCTCCTATGGGGGCAGGATTCTTTTTTGTCGGAAAGGATCTGTGGATCTGTAATTGCTTACTCCTACCACCTGTGGCAGGGTTGAGTTTCCATATAAGTGTCCAGTTTAGCTTTGACTTCTTGCTGGTCAAACTGCTATCTTGCTATGTTTCTAGCACTTGTATTTCTGATTTCTGGTTTCTGAATTCTTGCCTGTTTATTGACTAGTCTATTTATATTGTGATTTGGTTGTTGATATTCCCCACTGTTGCCGACTCGGATTGTTTACCTCGCCTTATTGTGTGTGTTTGTCTATATTGTTACGTGTTCACACCTTAGGTAGGGACAGATTGGGGGTCTCAGTGTCAGGGCTCACTGTCCTTGTTTGTGTCCTGCCATTACAGCAGCCGTTGGAAAACTGGAGCCAAGCGAGGTAGACATGGAAGCCGGGCCTGTGGTTGCTAGTAATGTAAATCTTCAGCACGCCCCATGAACCACACGTCTATCCGAGTAGCCAGGGTGATAAGACCACTCAGAGTAGCCAGCGAATCATGGGCGGCAAATGCGTCTTTGACCTGAGAAGGCAGTCTCTTTTTAAATGTTTCTGACAGGGCCGCATCATTTCAAGAGAGCTCGGATGCGGGGGACTAAACTGAAGTCCCCCTGTTGTAGGTTTAGCAGCGCCGTTTCAGCTGAGCAAGCTTGTGCGGGTTTCTTCAACACGGACCGGAATTCAACCAAGAATGCAGTATGGGTGGCCGTGACAGGATCATCTTTGTCCCATAGAGGGGTAGCCCAGGCCAGGGGTTTCCTGGAGAGAAGACTGGCAATGAACGCTACCTTGGAGCGTTCAGAGACAGACTGAGAGGGCATCAGTTCAATTTGCAATGAGCACTGGGTAATAAAGTCTCTGCAGAGCTTGGGATACTTATCATTCTTGGAGAGTCTGAGCCTTGGTTCAGCTGCTGGCAGACAAACCAGTGTGAGTGGCGAGGTTGCAGGAACTGTCACAGGAGTAGTCTCTGGAACCTGACGCAGGTGCTTAGTAGCAAGCAACTGTTGCAGCATGGCGGGGACTTGGTCAAGCAATCTTTTGAGACTGCTGGGCGACAACGCTGGTAAGATCAGCCAGAATCGGAAGCGGCACATTGGCGAGGTCCATGGCTGGATCTTACTGTCAGGACTCGAGGTCAGTGAACCCCCTGGACCACCACGGGAGACGGTACTAGCGAACACCTGGGACCGGAGTCTAAGTGGCACCTGGTCTTCACCAGAGCCCGCCGCAAAGCGGGATGGACTTTCTGCGGCAGGGTACCTCCAAGTAGTTCCACAGGTGCGACCAGCCCGTGGTGGCAGCCTTGGTTGCGGTACAGAATCAGAGTCCAGACTCGTGGTCAGGTACAGGCCGGTTGTCCGGGCAGGCGGCAGAGATGCAGAGGTCAGAGTCCTGGTTCAACAGGAGATCAACACAGGAAAGGCACACAGAAGCAAGGGAATCACAAGCGAGCTTTCTCTAAGGCTGGTAGCTCAAAGATCCTGCACGGCCTAGTATGGATGGGAGGAGAGGTGAGTGTGGGACTGGGGAAGGGCGCTACGGAGATGGTTACAGGTGTGCCTGCGATCCGTGACATGGATCGCGGGGGCACCTGTGACACCCTGGAGGCGCGCCAGAGAGGATATTGTAAATGTGCACGTGTTTGTGTATCTAATTGTGTCTACAGGTATGTCCATCCGGTTAGGGGGTTATAGGGCATAACTGCTTGGCTGTTATCAAATCCTCTGTAGGCCTGTAATGGATAAAGTGTTATATATTACTATGACGTTTACATGATATTCTCACATTGTAGGCCAGGATAGATATACATACAAGTCAATTGGAACGTTTAAATACGGGCTACATACGCGCTGCATATGGTTGTGCACCGTAAGCTTCTGTATATACGTGCCGTATCTAGGGTGACCAGAATCAGGGGGTGGACCTTCCTGTCAGCATTTGCTTTGTCTAGTTGTCTAGTAGTGACTGTCGTGACTGTCTGCTGAGCAAAATGGCATTTCTGTCTATGGAGCGGCTACTCGCCATAGTTCAGGCAAATCCCATTTTGTGGGACAAGAGGGATGAAAGGTTTTCCGACCAGGCAAGGAAGGCACAAAAGTGGGAGGAGGTGATGGCTGAGTTGCTTTCCAAAGAGTGAAGTGATGTGGAGACAGCAAAGCAACGGAACACACTTGGTGAGCGAGATTGGTCCCCATGTCCCTATCAAGTTACCTAAAGCCATGGGTAGCACCCGCTTGCCAGTGACTTCTGTAGCATTGTGCATGATAGATGTGACCACTGCAGCATTGTGTCTTATATGTGTCACCCCTGCAGCATTGTGCATGATAGATGTGACCCCTGCAGCTTTATGCCTTATACGTGTCACCTCTGCAGCAATTGTGCCTGATAGATGTGACCCTCCATTTTTTTTCAAACAGTCAAAATCATCACCAAGCGTTGGACTTCAATATAAGCGGGAAAAAAGCATGATGGCAAACTATATACAAAGTATTTGCGTTTCATGGACTTTTTGCTGTTTGCTGTTTTGCTGGTGGGTCTATTCCTGGACCGACATCGGGGGAGTGTTGGAGGCCTGCTACCACCCAGCCCTCCTCAGTTTACTAGATTCTGCCACACTTTTGAAGGCCCATCACATAGCCAGGCATCAACGGGAGAATATCAAGAGTTTTTTTGAGTTGTAATTTTTTTTTATGTACAGTATATAGTTTTAAAATTTCTGTTCATTAAAAGTTTTAAAAAATTAAAAGTCTACTTAGTTTTTTTTGGAAATAATTATTTGAAAAGTACATGAAATCTACAACTTGCTTATACAGTACTTGGGTTTACCCCCGAATCCAAGTTCGGCCCAATACACACTATTGCAGTTTGTCGCAACCTTACCAGTCTATGCAGCCCGTGTCATTGAGCAATCAATCTGCAATGATACACGGCCTGCACACTTGTGTGTACATTGAAATAATCCCTTATTCTCCAACCCCACCCCCGACAAAGCAAGATACACAAATTTTTAAGATACATTTATCTAAAATTTTCACCAAATGATGAGGTCTTGGTTAACTCCTTTGACTCCTTTTTATTTTGTTGTGCAGAATCAGCAAATTAAAAAGGGGTCAAAGAAGTATTAAGCTCACAACCCGCGTCAAGGGGCCCCATCTCTTGCGAGCCCCTACACTAACTACCAAAACAAAAAAGGGGAAAAATAATAAAAAGCTAATCTAATAGTCCAGAGCCTCAATGTCCACTGATAGCATCCATCTGCCAGGGAACTGCACCCTCCGCAGAAACAAAGTAGGAGGCAAACTGCTCACAAAGTCCAGCCAGTCCAGTAGATCCAGGTAGACATCTTGGCTCCGGGAGGGCGAGCTGGTTGGAGCGAAGCTGTTCACCCATTCTGGAAGCCCTGAAGACCGCTGCATCCGCAAAACTTCCATAGGCCCCAATGTCTACAATTATAAACTTGTAGTCACTGTCAGCCAAAGCCAACAATACCATAGAAAAAGTATTGTTTATAATTAAAGAATAGGGACCCTGAGTGAGCCGGCTTCTTTACACGAACGTGTTTCCTATCCAGCGCCCGATGCAATTTGGCAACTGTTCTGATTCCTGGAAACCATCAGATATCCGGATCCAGTCTTCAGAAGTCGGAACAGGCATCACTGCAGCTCTCAGTCACTCCCATATCACTTTGCAGGTCGCTCTCACGATCATCAAAATGGTGGAAACACCCAGCAGGAACTCATAATGCAGCGAAGCCCAGTGGCAAGAAACCTAAAAAAGGTAATGGAAAAAATAATTATTTAAAGAAACATTATAACTTGAAATTATAAATCGTATGTACTCGCAAAAAGCCTACCACAGTGTCACGGTGAGCCATTCCTCAGGTGTTATGGACGGCCTCGTGTTGGTATCCTGTAACCGTGAGACCCGATCGCAGTTCCTCCAAAAGACGGTCAAACGAGGTGACAGTCATCCGAACATAGTTGTGAAACTTGTTTGGATGCTGCCGCAGGTCATCCTACAAGTTCCTGAAGTGACCCCTCCATGTGACAATGGGATTAACCCAAAACTGCCAAGTCCTCTTTGGCTCCTCCGCCTGCATTGCAGAACAAGTGCGGCGCCATACTATTCCGTCCCCTGTGAAAAGATAGGACATGTCCTGTCTTGCTCTGGAATATGGCGTAGTGCGCTCCTCTTCTCCCCGGCGCCGGCATCAATGTAAATTTAGCCTTAGGGTGGTGCCAGACATTGCCTTTTTGGTCCGTTTTTGGTCCGTTTAACGCATGCTTTTTCTGTCCATTTAAAAACGCATCCATTTTTGACCGATTTAATTAATAATCCCAGGCTGCTGGACATTTAATTAATAAGAGGAGGCTGCTGGGCATTTCAATAATGAGCGGAGGTTGCTGGACATTTAATTAATAAGAGGAGGCTGCTGGGAATTTCATTAATGAGAGGAGTCTGCTGGACATTTCATTAATAAGGGGAGGCTGCTGGACATTTAATTAATAAGAGGAGGCTGCTGGGCATTTCATTAATAAGAGGAGGCTGCTGGACCTTTGGTTAATGCGGGGAGGCTGCTGGGCATTTCAGTTATAAGGGGAGGCTGCTGGGCACTTCATTAATAAAGGGAGGCTGCTGGACATTTAATTAATAAGAGGAGGCTGCTGGGAATTTCATTAATGAGAGGAGACTGCTGGGCATTTCATTAATAAGGGGAGGCTGCTGGACATTTAATTAATAAGAGGAGGCTGCTGGGCATTTCAGTTATAAGGGGAGGCTGCTGGGCACTTCATTAATAAAGGGAGGCTGCTGGACATTTAATTAATAAGAGGAGGCTGCTGGGAATTTCATTAATGAGAGGAGACTGCTGAGCATTTCATTAATAAGAGGAGGCTGCTGGACCTTTAGTTAATGAGGGGAGGCTGCTGGGCATTTCAGTTATAAGGGGAGGCTGCTGGGCATTTCATTAATAAAGGGAGGCTGCTGGACATTTAATTAATAAGATGAGGCTGCTGGGCCTTTAATTAATGAGGGGAGGCTGCTGGGCATTTCATTAATAAGGGGAGGTTGCTGGGCATTTCATTAATAAGGGGAGGCTGCTGGACATTTAATTAACCCCTTCTGGACGCGCGCTGTACCGGTGCACGGAAAGGCTGATGCTGTCTCTTTTTAACCCATTCATTACAAGCACCCAAAGTCGAAAATGGCACTATTTTGCCATTTTGAAAAATATAAAAATATCAGTAAAAAGTGATCAAAAGGTTGCACAGTCCTAAAAATGATAGCAATAAAAACGCCATCAAAAGTCACAAAAAATCACACCACCCACAGCTCCGTACACCAAAGTATGAAAAAGTTATTGGTGCCAGAAGATGGCAAAATAAAAAAAATATATTTTTGTGCAGGAGGTTTTAATTTTTGTAAATGTATGAAAACATTATAAGACCTATACACATTTGGTATCCCCGTAATCGTACCAAAGAATAAAGTAGACATGTCATTTGGGGCACACAATGAAATCTGTAAAATCCAAGCCAACAAGAAAACAGCACAAATGTGTTTCTTTCACCATTTTCACTGCATTAGGATTTTTTTTCCCGCTTCCCAGTACACAGCATGGATTATTAAATACCGTTACTATGAAGTGCAAGTTAAGCTGTTACAGAGCTCTTCATGTGGAAAAATAAAAAAGTCATAGATTTTTTTAATGTGGTGAGTAAAAAATGGATGTGAAAAAACTAAAAGGGCCAGGTCGTTAAGGGGTTAATAAGAGGAGGCTGCTGGGCATTTCAATACTGATGAGAGGCTGCTGGAAGTTCATATATGGTATATGAGTATGGTGATATATTATATTCCGATTCTCAAGTGTAATGTGTGGGATGGGTAGCTGGAAGCAAGAGTTTAAGTATATGGGGCCCTAATGCAAAGTTTACTCCAGGGCCCACTGGTGTCTTGTTGCGCCACAGTTAGATATCATAGAACTGAAGATGGAGGCATCTGAAGTGACACTCCCCCTGCAGCCTCTAAACTTGACTCATCTCAGGCAAAATATGACACTTTTCACATAAATTTCAAAGAGATTTTATTATAGGAACGAGTAAGAATTCACATAAAAGAGGGAATTCTAGAAAGGATATTTCATACCCTACCTGATGGGGCTGCTAGTTTAATGAGGTACAATCTGGTGACAGAGCTCCTTTAAAAGTTAACCCTAAATATTTCAGTCTGTTTGTAGGTATTCAGTTAAAAAAACACTTTATTTAAGATGAAGTTGAACTTAATTTAATTAGTGAGATTCACAGCTCGGATTTGCATAAGGAAGAAGTGTAAGTGTCTGGGTAAGTATAGCAGAACACATCAGAGATGAGAATACAGCGCAGGCAGCTCGAGCTGTTATTCTAGGTGTAAATTGGGGTTTGGGTGTTACCGCCTCATATTGATTCTGCATGTTAACACAGCAAATGGAGAACAACACAGAAATCAGAGACAGCATTGATAAGATGAAGATCCCATATAGGAGACAGAATGGGGTGTAGAGACACTATTCACACGGATACCACAACAATCTGCTGGATGACCATATGTAACAATAGTGCAATAACTACATCTCTGTCCAGTGTCTTCTACCATGTATTCTCTATCTCTGTGGTATTGTTAGCAGGTGTCTCAAAATCATAATGAATCCTACAAAACGTATACAGGCAGTCCCCGGGTTATGTACAAGACGGGTTCCATTGGCTTGTACTTAAGTTGAATTTGTATGTAAGTCGAAACTGTATATTTTATAATTTTAGCCCCAGTGACAATTGGAGTTTCAAAATTTTTAGCTGTAATGGGACCAAGGATTATCAATAAAGCTTCATTACAGACACCTTACAACTGATATTTGCAGTCTGGGACTATAGTAACATCCAGAGAGCTTCACCAGAGGTCACAGTGGGCAGAGAGGTCCGTCTTTAACTAGGGGTCGTTGTAAGTCGGGTGTCCTTAAGTAGGGGAACGCTTGTATTGAATAATGAACATGATAGTCCTGGCATTGGATCAAAATATGACTCAATCACTTCACATCTGCCGGCCAGATAACATAGTATATACAATATAAAGCAAGGACTTCCGTCATCTGTATAGTGTGCAGACCGTGGAGTCGGACCGACATACAGCCCGATTTCAATGGAGGCTCAAACGGGTTGTCCAGCTTGTGCTCCTGCATATGATAGAAGCCACCCATTAACCCCTTAACGACTTGGCCTTTTTTAGTTTTTTCACTTCCATTTTTCACTCCCCACCTTTTTTATTTTTCCACATAAAGAGCTGTGTTATGGCTTATTTTCTGCGTAACAAATTGCACTTCGTAGTGACGGTATTTAATATTCCATGGCGCGTACTGGGAAGCGGAAAAAAAAATTCCAAATGCGGGCTTGGATTTTACAGCTTTCACTGTGTGCCCCAAATGACAGGTCTACTTTATTCTTTGGGTTGCTACGATCACAGGGATACCACATTTGTACAGGTTTTATAATGTTTTCATACATTTAAAAAAATTAAAACCTCCTGTACAAAATTTTTTTTTTTTTTATTTTGCTATCTTCTGGTGCTAATAACTTTTTCATACTTTGGTGTACGGAGCTGTGGGTGGTGTCATTTTTTGCGACTTTTGATGGCGTTTTTATTGCTATCATTTTTAGGACTGTGCGACCTTTTGATCACTTTTTATAAATTTTTTTATATTTTCCAAAATGGCAAAAAAATGTCATTTTTGACTTTGGACGCTATTTTCTGTTACGGGGTTAAACACAGTGAAAACCCGTTATTATATTTTGATAGATTGGACATTTTCGGACGCGGCGATACCTAATGTGTTTATGATTTTTACTGTTTATTAATATTAATATCAGTTCTAGGGAAAGGGGGGTGATTTGAATTTTTAGGTTTTTTTAATATAATTTTTTTTTTTTAACTTTTTTTTTACTTTTACTTTACCTATTTTTCAGACTCCCTAGGGTACTTTAACCCTAGTTTGTCTGATCGATCCTACCATATACTGCCATACTGCAGTATGGCTGATAGCACATTGTAATGAATGGGTTAAAACGAGACAGCTTCGGGCCTTTGTGAGACCCGATGCTGTCATGGCAACGGATCACCGCGGCGCCATCTTTTTGAAGCCTCCGGCAGCATTGCCGGCGGCGATCGCCGTGAAAGCACCCGCGATCGGTGCTAGCCGTACATCGAGAGGCTGGAGCTGCTAGCTGGGGTAGTTTTGAGCAAAAACCATGCAAAGCTTTCTAGGTAGTATTCAGGCTGCGTTCCTGCCCCACACTGGCCCTCTCTGCTGCCAGCCATGCCCCCTCCATGCCCAATGGTGTAAGATGGCATAATAATTGCATTTAATGGTGTTTTGCAAAGTATTGCGATAATGTCAGCGCTTCTACACCAAGCCCAGATAAATATATACCGTATAAGTGAATGTCAGAGATATCAGAGCTGTGTACTTGTAAAATTCTGTCACTCTCATAGTACAGAATGGAGCAGCAGGACTCATGCTCGTTCCGCTCCACTTAAGACTATTGCTAGGGGTCCCATTCTTGTGACTGGCAGGGGCCCCAGCAGTCAGTTATCCTCAGCCCTGTGACTAGAGAATAACTTGCTAGCTTGGCACAAGCCCTTTAAGTGCCCAACTGAGACCACATGTGATGTAGTTACATTATTTTTATATTTCTGATCCTTTATCAAAATGTATTATTTCTATGATGTTTAATGTGGGAGTCTTGACAAAATCCATTGCAGTACTGAGTATATGTTTTGCTTTTTATAAGAATGATAATATTTCATCTCATTTCTTATCGTCCTCTAGTGCGTCTTGTACTCACTTTTAACACACACAGTTAATATTATATATACACAAACCCTTAGGAGAATCATTTTCCCTTTTACTCTCTTATATCTTTGTGCTTGTTATTATTTTTCCATTGACCTCCGTGTAATAAATTTGTATACAGTAGGTCTGCTCCAACACTTTGGAACTTGCCAATATGATGAGCAAATATATACAGCCTCTATTTTCACAGAGCTGGTATTGACGTCCTCCAATAGATTGGCAACTATCATTGGAGGTAAAGCAGGTCCTACACAGTATTGACTCAGGGAGAGTAAAGGTTCAAGGGTGCAACTGGTGAAGGGGACAGTGTTAGAAGAACTCTCCAATCTGCCATTTTACCTCGTCAGTCAAGCCTCTGTAGCCTCATGGTCCAGTCCCTCTATAGTATAGGATAGTGGTAGTGAACCTATGGCACTCAGAGCCACTTCTGTGGGCACTCAGACCATCGTCCCAGGACCAAATCCACCTGCAGTTCCAGGCAACTCTGCTCTCAGGGCTATTTAAAGCAAAACTTCATTGGTTGTTTGGAACTGCAGGAAAAGTGAGAAAGTGAGAAGGTGTGGACATTATCTTTGGAGGTCATCCTGCTGGACCCACCATTATTATATGGAGAGAAGCAACAACGAGAGTCTGAATTTGCCCTCCTTCTTTCAACTGTATTGGTGGCCTCAGGGGGCAGATACGATTGAAAGATGTGGAAGAACAGGCAGCAATAAGTTACTGTTGGCACTTCATGGTTGAAGTTTGGGCACTCTGTCTCCTAAAGGTTCGCCATCACTGGTATAGGACAAACATGATGAGGTTCCAGCCAAGGATGTATTGAGACCGCTTTGATCAGGAGAGAACCTGCGCCCTCACTTATAGACAGTTTTTCACCAAGTGATTTTATTTCAGAACGATCAATGTATTGAATATTTCCATAACAAGTAATAAACAAGTAATCACTTAAATATAAAAGAAAATAATTATATACAGCAACATGAGCAACACAGAATAACCCTCTAACAAAGGGGTCCACAATGACAGATTGTGATGGTCTACTTCTATGGCCACTTTCATGCGGTCAGTATTTGATCAGTATTTTGCATCAGAATGTCCAGGCCAAAATAAGAAAAAACAGAAGTGGGGTTCAAAGCATGGAAGAGATGCAGATATTTCCATTATACCTTTTCTCTGTGCACGTTCCTATTCTGATTTCAAATATTAATGTAAAATACTGTTCAAATGAGGGCTAAGACGCCAATCGACCATGAGAATGAGGATTCACTTTCCCACTGATCACATGAGATTTTTCATCATTAACTTCAACAATGTATTTCTTCTACCTCATCTACTTGTTACTGGACCGCCATATCAATGAGTGGTCAAAGACCCTCATTCTGCTTATATATGAGGATAATTACAGCCCCCATGCATGCAATATGGCACTCCTCTTCCCCCGACATAAAAAATACATACAGAAATACAGTCCGCACGGTGCAGCATCATATATACACATACATTGGGTACAGAAAGTATTTACATTTTCCACGCTTTGTTTCATTGCAGCTAATTGCAAAGATCCGAAAAGTTTCTTTTGCTCTTTAATGTATACATTAAAAAACAGAAATGTAGATGTTTTTGCTAATTTATTAAACAAGAATAACTGAAACATCACATGGTCATAAGTATATAGCTCCTTTCCTGTGACACTCATATTTAATTCATTTCCATGTGCATTTCCTTCTGATCCTCCTTGAGATGGTTGTACTCCTTCATTGGAGTCCAGCTGTGTTTAATTAAACTTATTCGACCTGATAAAAAAGGCACACACCTATCTATATAAGACCTCACAGCTCTCAGTGCATGTCAGAGCAGATGAGAATCATGAGATGTAAGGTACTGCCCAAGGAGCAGAATTGCGGCAAGCCACAGATCTTGCCGAGGTTGCAAAAGAATTTTTGCAGCAATGAAGGTTCCTAAGAGCACAGTGGCCTCCATAATCATTAATAAGGGATTCTCGTCTGGGCACTCACATTCAGTTTCATTAATCTGCCAAATATATATATATATATATATATATATATATATATATATATATATATATATATATATATATATATACACACACACACACACACACACACACACACACACACACACTTCTTCAACTAGATGTTATAAAAAAAAAAAAATTACCTACATTTTCTCATAAATGTAGTCATATGGGCTCTTAGAACTAAGACTGTGTCCTTGGATACGGCCACCTTTGCTGGAGGGATTGCACAAAGGAACAAAAGGTTTTTGTATATGAAATGTCCGGGAGTTACTGTATGTCCCACAGCTGTCCTGTGGTAATGATCGCTGAAGCCAGGTGGTCAGGCAGGACTCAATAGCGCATGTCTGGTCACTTCTGCCAAAATGTGGGGTGGTCGTATCCAAGGAATCCATCTTGTTTCTAAGGGACAACAAGACTACAGATGGGCATACCCATTTAAATGGAAGAAGTTTGGGATGACCACAACTCTTCCTCGACCTGACAGTCCAGCCAGGGGGAGAAGAGCCTTCGTGAGAGAGGTAAAGAAGAAACCCAAGATCATGCTATGTGGGTGTTCTTCAGCTGCAGGGACAGGATAAAAAGTTGCAATTGAAGGAAAGATGAATGTGGCCAAGTACAGAGATAGCCTGGATGAAAACCTCTTCTAAAGCTCTGGACCTCCGACTGGGAAGGTTCACCTTCCAACAGGACAATGACCCTAAGCACACAGCTAACGTAACAGAGCAGTGACTTCAGACTATGTGACCATTCCTGACCGGCCCAACCAGAGCCCGGACCTAAACCCAATTAAGCATTTCTGGAGAGACTTAAAAATGGCTTCCACCAACGTTCACCATCCAACCTGAGGGCACTGCAGAGGATCTGCAAGGAAGAGGCAGAGAATCTCCAAATCCAGGTGTGAGAAACTTGTTGCATCAATAAGACTCCTGGTTGTACTAGCTCAAAGCTGCTTCTACTCAATACTGAGCAAAGGGGCTGAATAGTTACAACCATGTGATATTTCAGTTCTGTACCCACTGTATATTCATAAAGAAGGATACATAGTTCCATATTTAAAACTTGGCTTCATCAAATATGAGGGGATTTAAGAACTTTCCAGCTGTTTAGCAAATTCTGATATGGCTAATATATCTTCAGGACTGCTTATGAGTATCAGAATAGTGGGGGACCCCCCCACCGATCAGCTCCTAAATCTATACTGGTCACAGGACTTGAAGACTCCATCTACTGTATAGCACCTTTGTTAGGGGAGCTAGAGTGCCGCCCCGTCACATATCCAGAAGATACGTCATCAGTATCCAAAATGAATCCCTGCCTGAAAAGCCCATCTAAAGGGATTTTCACTAACAGTTCATGAGAAAACCAAGGACTTTCCCCTCAATATGAGGGGAAATAGTAACATAACACAGTACACAACACAATTACATTTACATACATTACAATTATTAAGATTTCACATCACAAATAAGGGAAGTAGAAGGAACTACAATAAATGGCACCAGAAATTATAGGTTCTTATGAAGCCACCCCCACCATCGGTATTGGTATAAGGATAGGTTCACATTGCAGTTTTTGTGGTGTGAAACTAGCCAAACTCTGCCTTATTTTTTGTTTAATTCATAAACTCTTTTTTTTTTTAACAGGGCACATACTTATGAACTTGTTCTGCACCCAGTTCTGCAACATATATAGAACCAGTTCTTACATTGATATCTACAAGATGTGGACGGACCCCGTCAGCCATTTGGATGGTACTGACAACATTGCAGTCTCCAATCCCCCCGACTGGAGGTACAGCCAGGAACAGCATTCTGCTTATATTCAGCTGGACCACAACTAGATACTTCTTGTCAGCTGTAAACCTAAGGGTGGAAATAATGATACATTTAGTAAACTTAGTAAACATTGGAGAATTAAAGTAGAAAATAGTGACACGTGGCTTCTGTGGAACAGGCTAAGGCTAGATGATGTCAGTGGACTGTAATAATCTAGCCATAAGGTCTTACAAATATAATTCTCAAAATGACTCAATACATGGGTAATGTATCATCTGGCCACTAACATGGCACATAACTTGCAGTCTGTTTCTAGTACATACACAAGGATAGCATGGAGAAACCGTAGGCACCACCTAGTCACAGGCAAACAGCAATATCAAAGTCCGGCACAAAACAAGTCCCGCTGCGGGGTGCACGTCCAAATTTGGCACAGGTAGGCAATCCAGAAAAACGGACCACAAGGATAGCTTCCAATGAATAATGGCATTCTCCACACGGAATGAACGCGCCTGAATGGGGGCCATTGATACAGGTCATGGTCTCACTGTAATACCGAGCCGTACTACAGCGGTGCCCACTTTGCTTTCTATGGAGAAGGGAGGGGTGAGGAGTGCTCACCCTTTCTCTCTCCTGCACCCGGGTAACAGCGAGCACACGTCCGTCTGCAAGGGGCCTAAATCTGGTAAGTTACTATTGTTACGTTATACCCATACCTGACTGAGTAAGGTCCATCTTCTAAGAAGCAGGTGTCCCAGGATCCAATATATTCTCCAAGGAAGGTATCAAACACCTGGATCCTTTTGTTTCCCCGATCTGCCACCCAAACCTTTAAGTAAACAGACAAATCTTTGGTGGTAGAGGTAGGTACACAGAGAAATACATACTATTCATCACAGGAAAGGACAAAAATGAACACTAATAAAACAACAGTGTATTATCTGGCATAAAAATAGATTTTTCCTAATGTGTATAAGGAACTTGAAGACTAGAACTGTTAATGAACCACAAATACTGGGGAAATATCGATATCAAATTGGTGGAGGTCCGATCCAAAAAATGCTTACAATCTCCATCTACTTACTGTGGTTTATGTATTGCAGCTTCTGCTTCACTATGCAGAACTATCCCTATATGCATCAGACAGGCTGTATATCACTACATTTGGTCTCGCAGTCTCAAAGTAGAAAATTAAAACTATATTATATGATGTAACTGAAACACTTACCCGGCCCATATCATCCACTGCTACACTGTGAGGTATGAAGAACTGACAAGGCTTTGTTCCATTACCTCCCAGGATCCATTGCAAGCTAAAATCTACAAGAAAAATGACAGCAATGTAAGAGGGAGTTCTTCTACAGTCATGTGGACAGATGTTATCTTCATGTAACAACCCCTGTAAAATATCTGGGTCCCTTCTGTATATCTGTAAACCATATATCAAGGCTCCACCAGCCATCATGTGGTGGGGGAGCCTAGAAAAGCAGATTGTTCTTCATATCAAGATTCAAGTCAATCCAATACAAAAGTTTGTATGCAGATCCAGTAGATAATAGCTGGAAGCCAGATCCTCAAACCCCCAATGACTGTCCCGTCTGCTTTGGATATGAGGATGGGTCATCCCCTTTAAAGGAAAAACTAAAGATGTACCATCAGTCAGCTTGAGGAGTCTGTTGTTCATCCCTCCATCTCCATCCACAATATAGACTTCATCTTCCCCTTTAATGAAAATGTCTGCCGGCTGATCAAACTGGAGAGGACTTAGACGAGAGCCGGCTATCCCTGGTGTCCCCAAAGTTTTAAGCAGCGATCCAGATGGTGAGTATTGTTTTACTGTGTGTCCATAAGGTCCTGCAGGGGGAAATGACAGAATAAGATAACATAAGATACTACATTGTAAGGTCAGTCCTGCAGATGGTACACAATGTATAATTTGCTCTGCACTTACCTTGCCCCACGTCTGTTATCCAGATAGATTTTATATCCTCATCAATCACAGCAAATATCCCATGCGGCATGTCCAGCGTGTTTGTTTTCCAGGCGGTTTTGAAGTATCCGTCCTCTGTGAACACCAGCACCTTGGACACATTATCCCCTCTCTAAAGCAACACAAATGCAATGAGATGATTTGTGCTATAACAGAATATTAGCCTCTGCCAGGATTTGGAACGATTCATAAAAGATTCTATTGACCGAATTTTCTTGATAAATCAGTTTCCATATTTTAAGCAGCGCCACACATTTATACAGGTCATGTGTGGTATTGCATATTTGTGTGTGTGTTAGTAGCAGCAACAGGACTATGAAAAATGCATTTATATTCCTGCATTGTAGCCTTCCAAGTGAATCCTCACACTGCTGTGATCTTAGCTCTCGGAATGAACTGCTCCACAGCTCCTGGGTCCCCAAATAGGCTCACTTGACCCACCAACCCACTTTCAGGACTTCCTGCAATGTCCCATGTCCTGAGGACATCTGGCAGGTCAGGGGTAATGCACTCAGTAGTGTATGACAAAGACATCCGCATGTGCATACAAGAATAAGCGGAGAGCCCCATGACCATGGATAGCACAGGAAGTCCCAAAAGCAGCTGCCAGTGGGTCATGGGACCATCTCCTCCAGACAGAAGGGGTAAGTTTATCAGGGTTAGTACCATATTTATGACCTTATTAGGGGATTTTACTTACCCTGTTAAACCCTTGTGGCCAACCCCTTTAATCAGCTCAAAAAATCTAACACTGCCTGAAGGTCTGCATGTTCAGAACTTCTGATATATTCCCTTTAAATAAAGGAAAGGACATATGGCAGACAGATTCAATAAAAATGCAATAAAAAATAGAACATAAGGAATACCTGAGCTACGTAAACCAGTGAGTTCAGGTGGTCCACGGCGACATCGTAGGGCACACCTTTAATACTTGCAGGGTTTCTGGGCCAGCCAGCATCCAGCTTGTAGAGCTGTGGAGACGCTGGACTGAGAAAATCTAAGATCGATTTCACCCGGACCTAAAAACAAGAATACTGGAATAGTCATAAAGTTTTACAACCAAGTACTATATGTAATGGATAGTTGATCCCCAATAATAGAAAAGTATTTTCCATCTCTACTGTCAGATGGGTGGAGCCAGGCCGTCTGATCCAGCCCAGGCCGTCTGGCATAGATCGCCTTATTATCATTTTCAGAAAGATCATCAACATTACATATCATGCCATAACCAACGGGTTTTGAACGCAATTGCCATTTTAATCATTGCAAATATGCCATGATTAAGAATGTCAGTTGTGTTTGAAAAGGGTCAGCAGACGCACTTTAGTCAGACTTTTCGACGTTTTAGGGTTTTGCGCGGCTGTGACAGGTATTTAACAGGGGATTGTGTTGCATGTAATTGGATTGTGGTGCTGCTGCTACGGCTTTTATGCGACAGAAATTGGGGGCGGGCCACCGGACGATCGCACGGATTCGGACTGAACGCTGGATTTAACTTTCAAATTGTGACACAAGTTCAAGCACGTACACCGGGAAGAAGAAGGCCAACTCCATCGGACCTGAGCGGGGAAGCGACACATGCAGGATATCAGGCGCACAATGTTAGTGAATCGCGGCACAGTGCATGATTGTCGGACAATGCACTTTCTGTGGACTCTTTGGACGGGTAAGTAAATGTGCCCCTTTGATTGTAGTAATCATCCCTCTTTCTAAAAGAAACTTTAAAAATTATTCTATTGAGCCTGAAAGGTTGTTACCCTGTCCCCCAAACACTTCCCTCTTCATCTGCCTGATACAATCTCACTTCAGCAAAGGAAATTTCAGAACAAAGTGGGTGGGAGGAGGTGTAACAGCCTGTGAAGCTACAGTACAGAAAGGCTCTGGTAATACCTTTAGGAACTTTTTTGCTAATTAGCATAATTGTAAAAGCAGATTTTAGAAGACCATGGATAACAAATAAGATTACCACAGTCACAGTGCCTGGATCTATGAGTAAGAGCCCATGGTTTATCATAATCAATTTTGAGTGTAAATTTCCTTTAAAATATAGACATATATATCTTCTAAAAAGTGCTTTTCCAGATTTTGGATCCCTACTTACCCAAATATTAACTACGGTATATATTTTTGCCCTGTTCTTTAAAAGATTACTTGGTTGTTCTACAACTTTCTACAATGTGTCCTCCCATGTCCTCACAGATTTTCAAGAGAACCTCTTAGATGGTATTTCCACTCTATAATGGCCCGGCATAAGCAGCTTAACCTTCACTAAGCTTTCTGTTGCCGAAAAGTCCACCTATATGCTTTTACTACCTTAGATTAGCATATGCAAATTTACCTAAACTAGTAATGGGGGCGGCTTCATCCAGACATGTAGTTATAGTGCCAACTCACACAAGATTTGGAGGGCAGTTTTGGGGAAGCGTCAGACTGGCATCAGAGAACAGATCATAGAACCGTACTAGCATAAGCAAATCTAAGGTTAAAAAAAGGTTATTAGTTGATTTTCAGTAGCAGTAAGCAAAGGGAGGGGAACCATAGCAAAGCAATACTTAACGCTTAGCATGCAGAACCAGTGTATGTATCAGTGTATAATTATTATAACGTTAAATGATACTTACCTCACTATGTTACAGAAAGTAACCTGTAACATGTCCTGTCTTGTCTAGAGGCAATATCACAGCATCTCTATCAAGGTGTATATTACTTGTGAAACAATATATGTAAGCGGTTGGTACGTGATATATAATGTGATGAGTCCCTCCTTCCCTGCTGTTATGAAGATTATAGTTCATTGCTGCTGTTTAGTAGGAAAATAGGGACTGCGTGTATCATATATACAAGGTCAGCCAGCGAAACAGGACACTGCATGGTGATTTATAGACTACCAACGGCAGTGTGTTTCAGTCCTTATACTGAACCCTGAGGATGAAGTATAACCTTAATTTTTAAAAGGGGTTTTCCAGTCACAAGTTATCTCAGTGATGGGACCCTCATGGATCACAAGAACAGGGGTCTATTACATCCCTGCTGCACTCCAAAAGAATGAAGGGATATAGGGATGAAGGGATGAAGGTTGGCTACGTAGAGAAAAAGGGCGGTGGGAGCTACGCGAACTACATAGCTACTCCGAGTCGGCAGCGTAGTGTGGCGCATGCGCAGACCAATGCAGGGACCTTGCGACTGGCACCGCTTCTTCTGTGCATGTCCGTGCGTACAGTACGAGACATGCTGACCGCGCAGGCGCGAGAATGCCTGACGTTCAGCGAGAATTCAGAACAGCGGGCGGGAGCTGGGTAGGTGACGTGTGCAGGGGGCAAGCCAGGGGCCGAAAGAATAAAGGAGAAGGTAAGGGGCGGGAGTATACTTTTGAAAATCTCACACAAGGAGGAGCGGTTTCCCAAGGTTAGGGGGAAACTACTCTTCAGCTCCGGCCCGGGGGGCGACTAGACTAGTCGCACAGTACATGTAATTCAAAGGTAATATAAATGGTGAATCTTTTGTTCTGTAAAAACGATTTTTCATACAAAAAAATGTTTAGCAGTGTATGTGCAATGCTCTATGGGGACGGGGGTGGGGTTGCTAAAAATGGGTCTCCTGGTGAAAGGTTCGCTTTAAGTTGGTGCTGTCTGTAGCACATGTATTTTCAGAAGTTATCTTATTTACATAAATGGTTTTTGGAGGAATTTATCATAGTCTCAGCATTTTAGCCACAGTGAAAGGGATAATAATGTGGAGCACTTCTGTATATGTTGGCATAGTAGTGATGGGTGTGCTATATACTCGATAAACCAGCTCTGCATGACAAGATCCATGCTATTGCTCAATAGGAATAAAACTCTTCCTAATATTGCCTTGATAATGAAAAATAAGCAGCTAGAACATATCGGTGTGATTAACACTTGATCCATTCTTCCTCAACTGCCATGATGGGAAACTCAGGAAATCTCCATCCATGGTCCCCTAATGGATCAATTATCCATTACATTGTCACCTAAGGTGAATAGCATTTTTTAGGGGTGTATAATTGAGGTGCCTACTGTTATAGGTGTGACACCCTGTAAATTATGATGTTTGGCAGAATTAGTAGAGGGTACGTATTAGAAGGATGTGCCATCCTCATTCCAGCATGTGCGCTCCCAATAAACCGCTTCCATGTGCGATGAGATGTGAGTAACTTACCTTATGTTTCCCATCACTGTGTAGCAGCACATACAGGGCCAGGCTGACCAGGGCGGCAGATATGCAGATACTGGATTTTAACTTCATGGTGCTTCTGTCTTGTGACTAATCTGTCACAGCACTGTCACTTCTTCACCAGAGTATCCGGGTAAGCACATCTGGCATCACACCAACTCCTCCGCCCATGAATGAAACCAGCACGAAAATAATATAGACGGTTTCAAACCAAGAGATTTCTTCTATGAATCTACAGAAGAGATATAAGTACAACCAACATTGCAATTTTTGTGCAGAGTTCTGTTTTCAGAAGATTCATATACTTCCTGCTAAATTTATCACACTATGATAGGATTAGGCCAGTTAAAGGAAATCTACCATCAAAATAAAGCATGATAAACCAGGGACACTTACTCATAGATCTAGACACTATATATATTTGTTATTCATGGCCTCCTTCCATCTAAAATCAACTTTTAAAATTATGCTAACGTGCTTGAAGGGCTCTTGGGAGGCATTGGCAGAGTTTCTCCATGCTGTAGCACTCTCACTGCTGTAATCTTAGGCAGCAAAGAAAAGAGGGAGGGGAAGAAGTCTTCCTACACAGTGTAACAGTCTGTGAAGCTACAACGTGGAGGAGCTTTGGTAACGTGCCCAAGAGACTGTCATGGTCATTAGCATACTCATAAATGATGATTTTAGAAAGGAAGGAGGCCATGGATAACAAATATTAAAAAAATTACAATGGTGCCTGGATCTATGAGTGTTCATGCAGGGGCGTAACTACAGCGGTAGCAGCCATAGCAGCTTCTATGGGGCCTGCAGTGTCAGAGGGCCCCAGCATCTGACCTGACACACTAAAGAATGGAGGATGTGCATATTTTCTGGGGGGCAGGGGCCCCATTCAGTACTCTGCTATGGGGCCCTGCCTCTCCTAGATACGCCCCTGTGTTCATGGTTTATCATGCTTTACTCTGATGGTAGATTTTCTATCTACAGTGATCGGTGGGGTCCTCAAGGATGGTAGATAGAGACAACAGGGGTCATTGGTAAAGAGAATGGAGTGGCAGGATGACTGATCTACGGAACTGATGGAGTACAGTATTTGGCCACCTCGGTTCTCGTGATCTGTGGTGATCCCATCACTGCGACCCCCACCTATCACTCTGGAAAAGAGCTAACTTGTCATTGGCCAACCCCTTTAAGGGCTATGGGAGCAATTCTGCATACGACAAGTGATGGGAAATCAAGCAACTTTGGATTACAGGTGCAGTTGTGTTGCAGATCACAATGTAAACACACTGGGAAAACGCATAAGCTTTTTCACCAAAACATATGCATTATTTTGGTATGAGAAGGCAGCTTATGTTACTACATACCAAGTACATGCGTTTTATGGTTTGCTTACAATGCAAGGGTGCATCATGTGAATGGAGCCATACAGATCTCTGCCCTGCACAATGTTCATATCCATTGAAAAGAACAAGAATGTTAAGAGCATATGCTGCATTATAGTCATACAGTATTCTGTATACATTACTGCATGATGCTAAAACAACACAAGCCACTGTATAGCCCCGGCCCTATACATGACAGCCAGGCCCGCTATAGAGCAGCCGCTGCCCCTGTCAGTCAGAGGTTTCCTGTATTAGTGACTACATCTTCTGTCCTGTATATTATTCGTTACATTGTGTCAGTCAGTAAACCTGCACTATCTGCAGTACTTACACAGCTGTCCAGGCCCGCACGGGTTAATGAGCGCCCGCTCCCTGCAGGTCATGTGATTGCGGGTCCGTTTACGTCATTACTTCGCGACTGCATTGCGCCACTCATGGGGCTCATAGAGGGTTTCAGTGACATGCGATAACAATGAGATGTATTTAAAGCCCCGCAGTGTATAGACGGTTTTTTTTTTTAACTTGAGGTTTTAGCCTTAATCAGCTACATGTAGTTTGTATATAATATCACATCCGTGTGTGGAGAAGAACCCGTGTCCGTGTCCCGCGCTCCCCCCTGCCCGGGCCCCTCCGTGTTGTGTGTGTGACCCGGAAGCTGTGCGTCGTATCCTGCAGATTGTGATCCATTGTACGATCGCGGTAATAACCTGCTATGTGTAACAAATAGGTGATCGTTAACAGATCGGACGACACAATGCATGTCGGGCTATAGCCCTGTCTGCAGGTTTTAGCTGCTATATTGACAGCGCGCCTTTATCGGCCTCTATTCTGTAAACGGGTGGTAAGTGGTGTTAAACCCTGCACGGACGGTGCTAGTTATATCACTTAATATAGGGGTTTTCTAGACTCATGGAAATAAACTCTGCATGTGCATGCTCCCTTCTTGTCAGTGAATGGAGGCATCTTTGTTTACATCCAGTGGCTGCAATGTCATGTATAGGGCCAGCCCTGCTGTCACCTTACAAAGGGTAACAGTATATCTAATCACGGCCATGCACTGGGTGGTCTTTACCTTAAGTTTTGTTACAATGTGTCAGTGCAGGTAAAGCAGTTTTGACACTTTTGTTGTGCTGTTGTTGTAGTAGAGGGAGGGATAGGTCGCTTATAACCAAAATCACTGCATCTGCTTCCGTATATGGTGATATGGACGCATATTAAACCACAAATGCTAAAAGGAGATCGTCAGCATGGAGGGAAGGTGCATAAGACCTTTGCCTGGTTTGTGTCTGGTTGTCCAGGATTTGAAAAACATGGCTAATTTCTTACATGAACAGCGCCACATGTGACCATGAATTCTGTTCTGTTCTGGTATTGCAGCTCAGCTGTGTAGCAGTGTATGGAGCTTAGTTGCAGTACCACACACTACCTATGGTCAGGGGAGGAGCTATTGGCTGTAGAAACTTGCTATGTTTTTCAGCCCTTTTCCATAGGTTTTCAGATACTGCACCATACACATTGCATGAGTTTTATAGTGGTTTTAGAGGTATTATACACCAGGGACAGGACAAATTTGACAGCCAAAGTCCAAAAATGTCAATTGCAGTTAAAGGAATGAAGGTTACAAATGAGTTCTAATAGGTGCTTGCCTATGTACTATAGAAGACAACACTTTCTCTCCCCCCTTATCTATAGTGCAACACAATCAAATTTTAGGACCGAAATGTCCTGTGATGCCTTATCGTGTCTCTAATGCCATGTACCGAAATTATACCATGGCTACACCATATTTCAGTTGAAAATAGCTAGATCATTGATCAAATAAATTAAGAACTGCTCTGCCCAGATGTCATCAAACTTGGAGTTGCAGTTGTCATGGACTGCACTAATCAGACCAGAAATGACTGAAATCTAACTAGATATGTTTAGAATTTATACCCTTTCCATATGGCAAATAATAATTGTCTTGAATGTGTGCCTTTATTTTTTTTTATAGGCACTAGTGTGCAGCATGATGTCTTGGGGCGACCGTTGATGAACATTTGTCTTGGCTCACGCGGAGCTGAAGAGTGTGACACAGTACAAAACAGGTAACCCATGGCTGTGTATTGCTAGTCCATTCTAAGACCCCATGCACGCAAACACAAACCCATATGTTGGTCCTATCCTGTGGACTGAGCACAGTATAGTGAATGGGAGTCCTTGCTTCATATTTCTGTATGATGTAAGGACTCCCATCCACTGAACTCCGTGGGATCTGACCGCACATGTTACCACAGACCAAGCATGCACCATGTGCAGTTTCTGGTGTGTCGTAGGAATCAGGAAATCACATGGTGTACATGGAGCCATAGATCTCCGTAAACTGAACTGTCTAAGAAATCCACCGTTCAGTTTGTTCTGCGTGTTAACCTGGGTGTCTATGTGGACTTTATGCACTCAGTGCCTACTGTCTGTTTTTTTTAACACTTGCTGGGCACTAGACACAATGGTAGAGATTGACCAGAAATGTCTGAGTGTAAAAGTGTCGTAGTTCCTCATGGCAACCATTGAGCGCTTAGCTTTCATTTTACCACAGCTGTTTACAAAATGAAAGCTGGGTTCTGATTGGTTATGATGGGCAACTAGAACAATTTTGCTCTCAGACACTTCTGATGAATCTCCCCCAACCTTACGTAATCAGCCAGTACCGTCTCCCACACAATCTCCAATCCTTCTGCTCTGATCTACTATCCGCTCTCTCACAACCGTCTCCTGTGCATCCACCCCCATACTGTACTCTGATACACTCCACCAAAACTTGTCAGACTTTCCCCATCTTCACACGTGGCGTTTGCATTGCGCTTTGAACAGCGGTAGAGAGGAGATTTTCCTCATTGCATAAAAAAATGCATCAAAACCCACCTATAGCATACAATAACCCCACTGCTGTGCTTCAGGTTCTCGTGGTTTACTTTATTATCTGATTGATTCTGTTTTTTCTTTTCAGATTGAAGCATCTTCTCAATGCATGTTCTACAGAGGAGACCGGCTACACTCAGAGACTATGGGCTTACCGCACATATAGGATTGTAGGCGCGCTCTGTAACACCTCGCTGTACAGGAGCCAGATAAGAAACGCAATCGCCTGAAACATTTTCGATTTTGGACTGTAACCTGTAAGGAGGAAAGGCTAACGATCATGGATAAGAAATCATTTGAGATTGTGCTGGATGAAGTTAGAAAGGTACACAACTTGCTGTTCCTGTCGTACGATAGTGGTGAATCTATATATCCATTAATTATACATTAATTTGAATGGAGCCATGCACATAAGGGTTTTTCGCGGGCCGTGTGGAGGCTGTAGAAAACTCAGGTCCTGTTCCTGTCTGTGTTTGCTGCTCAGGGCTTCCCATAGAAATGTATTGGAACTAAAACCGGAATCTGTAAGCCGCATGTTCTGTATTTGCGGATCAGTTGCTTCAAGGGGTTGGAACTAAATTTGTCAGCCTCACGGACCGATATTGCAGACATATGGCATAGAAATGGATTACACGCTAATAACATATAGATCACAAAAAAAAACGTTCCTAGGATCTGTTGTTTATGGCCCAAGAACAGTCCAGGTAGCCTTAGCTAGAGGCAGGCGGCGCACCTTCCTTTGAAGAGAGACAGTCAAACAGGATAGATCTGGGGTCCAATAATCCCACTGAACAGCTAATGGTGGGTTGTCAATGTTAGAGGTCTAGAAACTCCCCTTTAAAAGGATACTGTCATTAGGGAGGTCATTTTTATCTGAATTCAGATTCCAATAGCTTCTGGCATGTTCATTTCAGAAATGTCTGTCAGCATTATGGATAAATTCAGTGATTCTTAATGGATTATTTTACATTACTTGGCTCCTAGCCAGCAGCGTGTGGTGTGTCCTCGGGTGGCACGCGTTGTCTTCTCCTCCTTAGTGAGGTAGGATGGAGGAGAAGACAACCTGTGCTACTTGAACAGCCCACTCCGTGCTCCGGGACAAAGGCATTTTTTTTAAATGAACATGTCAGAGGCTTTTGGAACCTGTCTTCGGGGGTAAAAATGACCTCCCTTTAAACCTATTTTAATCAGTTTTGTAAGGTAGAAGAGACCGTCGCATATGAACTACATAATCAAGATGTTGTGCTAATTTCTTCTGTCTTCTTTCTTGTTTTCAGGCTGTTGTTACAGATTATAAAGTCAAGGCCTTGGAGCATGTTCATGGATATTTTTCCTGTGAACAGGTGACGTAAAATCCTCTTACATGAGCGTTTTATTAAAGCATGTCTTTAAAGGGGTTACATTAAAAGGGGTTGTCCAGCTTCAGCAAATTATTGCTTGTGTAAGGACAAACATTTTGTTATGTTCTATTTTAAAAAAAATGACTTCAATAAATTTTTGCATTTTTATTACAATTTATGCTCATCTCCTTTTTCTATTGGTTGTGTAAGGACAAGTTGTACAATTTTCCAATATAGTTTCTGTATCTATTCATGTGGGTTTTCTACATCTCTGCTCACTGTCATTCATCAGGAAACTTCATTGTTTACTTCCTGCGGATATAATCCAGTCCTTGGTCATGTGATGTCACACAAGTGCACGGCTCGTTCTATCATAGAGAGTGATCAGAGCTGTGTGATCTAACGAGCTGCGCATCTGTGTGACATCACATGACCAGGGATACAATTAGCTTTGCACCTGTGTGACGTCACATGACCAGGGATATAATTGGCTTTGCACCTGTGGGACATCACATGACCAGGGATATAACAAGCCCAGGATAATCATAAGGCTCAGTCATCAAGCTCAACGCAGTAAAACTGCAGGGGGTTAAGACTTGTAGTTGTAATATTGATCATAAAACCCAGTAATATAGCTGTGGGGTACATTACTGATAACCCTGCATGTGAGGATATTAGGTAACCAAGTGCCTTTCTTGTAGGTGGTGGAATTATTAAGATATTTCTCCTGGTCGGTCCCTCAGCTAAAAGCAGTGAAGGCGATGCAGCACGTAAGTATATTCCACACATAGTGATGTACATATAGATTCACTGGGGAGATGTACCCAGCACTTTGCACCTGGGATTGGTGTTAACCCTGCGCCTCCCATCACACCAGATTTTACAAGAGGCCCCGGCCCTTCCTGCCGTATGTAGTAATATAATATAATGTAATATTGCAGCTCTGCCTTGAGATGATACCTTCCATAGTAATAATCTTTATTTAGCGCCATCAAATCCCGCAGCACGCAACCTTTTCTCCACATTCACTGCATATATTTTGAGCTGCCCCTTTTGGTGGCTACTTGAGCTTTTATTCTTTACTTTAAAGTAGTTAAATAGTAAGCATTAGTATACCGTTTATACTCGAGTATAAGCCGAGTTTTGTGCTGAAAACTAACTCTGCTTATACTAGTCTATAAGAAAAAAAAATTAACATTGTACTCACCTTTCTGACACTCCCTGTAGATCCTCTTCTGCTTCCGATGCTCCAGTGCCTCTTCGGATCCTCTTCGGCTCGCTCCGCTCCTCTTCGGGTCTCCTCGTGATGCCTTCGGCTCTCAAACAATTGCGTTGGCAAGTGGCTGACGTCATTCTATGAGCCGGCGGAGTGCGAAGACCTGAAGAGGAGCAGAACGAGCAGAAGACAGAGCGATCCGAAGCAAGGAGAAGACCTACATTGGGTGTCGCAAAGGTGAGTACAAGTGTCAATTTTTTTAATTTACCACAATGGGGCTGGCGGGCGCCAGGCTGTGTGCTACGGCGGGGGTGGCGGGCGCCAGGCTGTGTGCTACGGCGGGGGTGGCGGGCGCCAGGCTGTGTGCTACGGCGGGGGTGGCGGGCGCCAGGCTGTGTGCTACGGCGGGGGTGGCGGGCGCCAGGCTGTGTAGCAGTGACTGTATTTTTCTTATGGGGTTTTTATTTTTGGGCATGAATTTGTTGAACAACATATCTATAAAGCCCCCGAGATGCTTTTTCTAGTATACAATTTACATTTACAAGTTACATTAAAGAAGCTCTATTAAGTGCACCATTTCAGGATATAGTGTGTACTGTTATAGATTTTTCAATGAGGCCCTATAAATTCTTCTTATCCCCTTCTCCGCTCTTGTATGGGGTTTGTAGCCCATCAATGTACACAGAAGTGTCCTCATATACTACTTGCTGTTGCTCCGTACAATGTGGCTTGCTGTGTTAGGTGCCGAAGAGGCTTGGGGAGCTTGGTGGGCACCCTTCTCTACTTTTTGTAGTCTGAAATGAATCTTTGGGGTTGAAAGAAAACATTATTTCTAACAATATCGTATTTCCTGTTAGAAAATGGTGGCCATTCCTGCTACAAAGGTTGTGAATATCCTAAACTGCTTCACCTTCACGAAGGACAGACTGAGCGCCCTGGAGCTGCTGGCTGTGTAAGTGTAGACCAATATGAATAATTTTATATTATGACCCATACACAGGAATGGATTTACACCTTATAAAGCACTGAAACTGGATACATAAGTATGTAGTATAAAGTGCAGGAATTAAGGCATAAACACGCACTTCTGCAGCTTGTGGAGAAAGAATAGCCATATGTGAGGCCTGCACCCTACAAGTGCTCCCCAACCATCCCTCTTTTGCAGTATTTAAAGGGTTTCAGCAAATAATTAATATGGTTTGCGTAAGGAAAAGTTATACAATTTTCCAATATACTTTTTGTATCAATTCCTCATGGTTTTCTAGATCTATGCTTGCTGTCCTTCTATAGGAAACTTTTATGTTCGCTTTCAGTGGATAGAAATCTGTCTATGGTCACACAGGTGCACAGCTCATTATATCACACCGCTCTGATTACTCTGCGTTACTAACAAGCCGTGCACCTGTGTGACATCACATGACCATGGACAGATTTCTATCCAGCGGAAGTAACCATAGAAGCTTTCTATAGCGAAACAGCAACGGAGATCTAGAAAACTGTTTATGTAACTTTTCCTTACATAAACCATATCCAATTATTTGCTGCAAGTAGACAACACCTTTTAAGCTCCTCTATGCCATACTCAATGTTTACTGTCCTTTTTGAAGGCTGTGTAAAGTCTGCTCAGCTCTATAACATGCTGCCTACAGGTAGGACACTATGCACATTCTGCTCAGCTCCTACTGCTCTATAACATGCGGCCTAAGATGGGACACCATGTAGAATCTGCTCAGCCCCTCCTGCTCTGTAACATGCTGCTTGCAGATAGGACACTGTACAATCTGCTCAGCTCCTCCTGCTATATAACATGCTGTCTGCAGATGGGACACCATGTAGAATCTGCTCAGCCCCTCCTTCTCTATAACATGCTGCCTGCAGATAGGACACTATGTACAACCTAAAAAAAAAAGTGTCTATTACATGTGTCAAGACAACCAAACCGGTCAAATAGCATCAGGAGCAAGTACATTAATTATTACACATAAAACATTTAAATATCTACTATATTTACCCTTATTGGTTTCTGTAATACTAGTAGTTCTGCTACAGGAGATGTATGTGATGTAATGATGGAGAATCGACCTTGTATGTTGTGACAAACTCTTGCAGCATACTAGGAAGAAGCAGGTGACCCAATCTGTGGCTGTTTGTCCAGACTAATGTACTTACCTACAGGTGTATCTGCAAGCTGATGCTTAATAGAATCTGAAAAATGTGTGAAAAATATCTTAATATGGCAGCTATGTCTCCCCAACTTGATTAGGGCTATGTCCATGCGTCACCAGAGACCTGATAATTGGTGCCCACAGACAACCAATCATTAAAGCTCCTGGTTTTTGGATGCCCATCATTCAATATATCTGATCAATAAATAATAACCCTTGTTATCTCTGTAGTATATAGCATGGTGTGCAGGGGGTTCTGACCTCTTTACACTTTCATTAACTCATAATGCTCCTGGTAATGATGGCAAATTGACAAGGGAGATGGCAGTCTCCAAAGGGATTATTATACATATTATTTAAACATTCTTACACCTTTCCAAGTCAGAAGACAATTACCAGAGGGACGGGGTCTAACAAACACGGAGGCCATTAAGTGTTTCGTTGTTTACAAAGTCGACTTGTGTAATTGCAGCCTTTCCCGTAGAGATTGCGGTGTGCGTCCCCTATGATTATCCGCCTGTTATGTAATGATTATTACTATTCCTTCAGCTTCCTGTGCTGCGGATCCTTGGACCGTGCTGTGCATACCAGGCTTTCCTTACTTTCCATACCTATATGTAACCTTTATGTTCTCCTGTGAATTGTCTAATCTAGTCACCATGATAGAGCGACTGAATAATTTTCCTATCCCGGGTTACCTCCACTTCCATTCTTACCTCTGATTAGCGCCTCCTTATGCGTATGACCCCCATTCTCTATAGTGCTGCTGTTCCCATTGTCATGATTTGTTTGGGTTCCCAAAGGTGAAACCCTCAGCAACCGACCTGTTATATTGAAACATTTGGTATATATATAAAAAAAAAAATTATATATATATATTTTTTTTTGGGGGCTTTTCAAATTATTCCCCAGCCAGATTAACCCTCCTGACCTGTTTAGAAATGGAGTGATCCAGTAGGCCCCTGGGCGACAGAGCCTCAGTTAGGCCCCTTTGCAGTGAACTCACATGGTGACATTAAAAATTCAGAAACTAAAACAGTCTCCTGTTCCTTATGTGAGGCCCCCCAGGAGCCCTGGGCCCCGGCACTTGCCTAGGTATGCCCAGTGCTGGTGCCGGCCAAGGTGTGAGGTAAAACTGTTTGAGTTGCCCATGGCAACCAATTAGAGCTCAGCTTTAATTTTATAAACTGCTGTAGTAAAATGAAAGATGAGGTCTGATTGGTTGCTATAGGAAACTAGAAGATTTCGTCGTACACTTCTGATAAATCTCCTCCTTTGTGTATGTGCTGGCGGCTCTATTTATTTTATATGGGACCATAGAAGTAAATGGAGCAGAAGTGGTTTTTGTGATCAGCGAGGGTCCCAGCGCTTGGACCCCCCACAATCCGCACATGAACTGATTATCCTGTGAACAGGAATCCAAACTGGAATCCACCAATACTAAAGGTTTCATAATGAATTGTACAATATCTTTACCTTTTTCCTGAATTCTCTCTCAATGTACAAGTGAGTGTTGTACACACTGTTCACAGGATAACAAGTGACCTCCGGAGATTTCTGTGCTCCTGTGTTGTGTCCTCTGGGGATCCTCCTGACGTCATGTAGTCTCATCACTCCCAGTGCAGCGCCTCTTCCATCCATTCCTCAATACCGTGTCCTGTTCTGTACTTCATGTACCATAGTCCGATATTGCTATACTACAGGCAAACGACTAATTCTGAAGAAATTAGAGGGTGTGTTTTCCCACCTTACAAAGTTATGGCATATGACTAGGAAATGGATGTTTCACAATATTAAAATTTAGTTTACTTTGTGCAACATTATGATTCTCATTACCAAAAACTCCACCTGGAGGCTCTTTGGACCTATTGTTGGTTGAGTCAGTCTATGGATACAGCTCATACTATAAACTTCCACTTAGTCAGAAATATGATAATATGATGAAATATTATGTAACAAAATATTAAATTAAATGGGATCAAAAAATTTTCATGTTTGAAGTAAGGAGATGATTTTGCAAGTATAAATGTAACATATTAAGTTTTATAAAAATATATCCTTCGTATTGAAAGGCAAAGTTGACATTTCATCCAATGCCAGGCAGCTGCTGGTAAAGTGTATAAAACCAGGGGGTGCTTAGAATGATTTTATGAGGATTAAAATCTGGACTAATTTTTTTTTTTTTTTTTAGGAATATTCATGATGCATCAAATTATAAACCAATTGAGGATCTTTTTAAAACGAACCTTAGTGAGAAGAAACGCTGCAGAAGAATCCTGGAACAGGTATCTAAGTGGGCTTAAAGGAGATCTACCATCAAAATAAAGTATGATAAACCAGGGATACTCATAGATTCTGACCCTGTGACTGTGGTCATCTTATTTTTGTTGTCCATGACCTCCCTCTAAAATCAACTTTTAAATTTATTCTAATGAGCCATTACCAGAGCCCCTCTGTGCTGTAGATACACAGGTTGTTACACTGTGTGCTGAAACTCCCTCTGTTGCAGTGATATTATATAAGGCAATTAGAGGGGGTGTGACGAGGAAGCAGTGGGAGTGTAACATTCTGTGAAGGCATAGCACGGAGAGGCTTTGGTAATGCCCCCAGAGCTGTTCAGCTTCATTAGCATAATTTTAAAAGTTGATGTTAGCATGTAGGGGGATATGGATAACAAATATAAGCTTACCACAGTCACTGTGACTGGATCTATGAGTAATGCCCCTGGTTTATCATGATGGATTATGATGGTAGATTTCCTTTATTAATTTGGATGTAATTTATAGTAAAAACAAACTCTAGAGACTTGGCATATTGTCAGGGAAATCAACTAATGTCTGTTTGGTTGAGGTACATGACAGTCCCGTCTGTCTTACTGTTAACAGGGCAGAGGGAGGAGGCTTCTGTCGCACATCATTGTTTTTCAAGGAGTTTGGTCTATAGTGGGTCTAATATTTATAGTGGTTTTGGTTTTTCCACATGCTGACCTCCGTATTCTCACCTTTTTGCCCTTAGGCTGTAAAAAGAGGCTGCAAAGCCCCCAACGCTATGATCTCTTCATGTGGGATGATCCCTGGAAATCCATATCCGAAGGGGAGACCCAGTCGCTCTTATGGAATATTTCCTGTAAGTATAGTGTGACACAAAGGTGGTATGAAAATCCATGTTTAACATGTCACAACAAACTGTGGCGGCCATCGTGATAACAGCTCATATTGTTCAGGATGTTTTACCGATCAAAATACAAGGTTTTATTAAGGGGGTATTCCCATCTGGGCATTTTCATTTAATTTCATTCATTTGCCATATGTAAACATTTCTTCAATTGGATGTTATTAAAAAAATGTTCCTGTGTGAAGATAATTTCTCATAAATGTAGTCATGTTGTCCCTTAGAAAGAGATGGCTGTCTCGGATACGACCACCTCACATTTTGGCAGCGGCGGACAGACATGCGCTATTGAGCCCTGGATACAGCGATCATTACCACAGGACGGCTGTGGGACCTGCAGTAACTCCCGGACATTTCATATATAAAAACTTTTTTGTTTCTTTGTGCAATCCCTCCAGCAGAGGTGCCCGTATCCAGGGACACAGTCTTGTTTCTAGGGGACCATATGATTACATTTATGGGAAATTATTGAAGAAATGTTTTTATACGGCAGATTAATGAAACTAAATGTGACTGCCCAGACGAGAATACCCCTTTAAGCATGTTCTATGGGAGTCTTGTAAATCGACAAGCACTACACTACAGTATCACTGGCACTCCCATAGAGAGGCAGGATGTGTTCACAATCAAATTCATTGGTGATAACAGGGATCACCTTGCGATTGGTGGGGGGGCCCCATCATTTGGACCTCCCACTAGTCAGATTGTTCTCCCCTTCACTGTGTATAGGGGATAACAATGTACCTTGATACAACCCCTTTAACCCCATAGCACAATAAGACGTACCCTTACGTCTTGCTGCGCATGGGGGAGTATGAAGAGGGCTCTCAGGCTGAGCCCTCTTCATACTCACCGGGCATTTGCTTCATAATGAAGCAAACGCCCGTCGCTAACACCCGCGATGTTGCAGGATATGCAAAGGTGGGGTAGCAAAGGCGTGCGCTACTTGTGCCAGCTGTATTCTAAAGGGGTCTTTAAAGACATTCCAACAATTACGGGAGGGGTTTGAACTACCACAGTCTTGGTTCTTCCAATACTTATGGTTGAGACATGCCCTACAGACACAGGCTCATTTGGGTTCCCTGGAAATAGGATCTATTGGAGTTTTGGAGGGGATGGTTAAGGCGCAGGGGACTAAAGGGATAATATCCCTGCTGTATGGTTCTCCTGCAAAGGTACTGGGGGACCCTATGGCTGAGACTAAAAGGAGATGGGAAGAGGAAGTTGGGGAAATATCGGAGGAGGAGTGGACAGAGGCGACGAGTTCTCCTATTACTCTATCAATGAAAGTTGCACAGAGAAGGTCCCAATTGTTCTTAATACACAGAGTGTATAGGACACCACATGTACTATGGAAAATGGGATTGCGGGAGGATGCGAGGTGTCCCCGGTGTCCAGAAGAGAGATCAGATGGATGGCATATGTTTTGGTCCTGTGCAATACTAGAGAGCTTGTGTAAGGAGACGGAGGATTTTATAGATAGTGTATTACATAATTCTTCCTCACGATCCTAAGGTTGGATGTGGAACCCCCAGGGCTGGGAAAGGAGATATCTATGACCAATAAAACTATATGGATGGAGGTAAAAGTTTATCAGAAAAGGAGTAATCTCAAAAAATTTGAGAAACAGTGGTCCGAATGGGTGGAGTTTCCAGGGTTGGCAACTGAAGAACTGCGGAGAAGTTGGTCTATGCTGAACCTAGCGAGGGCATTGGGGCAGTAAGGGGTATTCTGTTATATATGAGACTGTATAGGATGTGTGACGATACAGTGGATTGAGGGAGAGGGGACAGACCAAAGGGTTATGGGAATGGGGGAGTGTGGGGGACCTGGGGAATGTTATGCGTTTCTAAATCAGATCATTTTATTAATCACTCCAACACATTTTCCGTTTACAACGATTAGAACAAGACTTAACAACACCCTCCCATTCTCCGGTACAGCAGTACAAAAGTCTACATCATAGTATGACAATGAGGCGATGAGTCCATTCGAGGTTTTGGAAATTTACAATCAGATAACTTGATATATTCCCCTAGGTATTCATTCTTCCCTCAGTCATACAACTCTTACCCACAAGAGCATTGGTAATCTTTCCGGCCATACTTAATACAAGTATAATATGATTATCCCAGGAGGGCAGAGGGAGACGGTAGAAACCTAGAGGGGAGACCCGGTGTCGCAATCCACGGACCCCATATGGTGTCAAACTTTTTCATGGCTTTCCTTTTCCTATATACTCCTTTCTCTAATCAGATTACCTCCATTGAGGCGCTCCTTCAGCTCTTTGATATTGGGGGGGGGGTAGGGGGCAGCGGCTGTATCCATTTGGCTTCTATTAGCTTTTGAGTCTGATAGAGTATGCGAGACATACCTATTATGTCACTTGTAATGGTCATGTCCTCTTCCAATAGCCCCAACAGGCATATCCGTGGGGATGCTTCCAAACGGGGGATGTTATGCGTTTCTACTAGCATACATTTGTATTAAGATGTACTGAATGGTGGATCTTTGTAATGTGTATTTCTGTGTTCTCAGCAAAAGAAATAAGTTTCTGATTTTTAAAAAAAGAGGATGGGGGAAAATTCCATTGCAATTAAACAGCCATATAATTTGGGGATAAAATTATTTTTTTATTATGATTTTTTTTTTTAAGGGAACCCCAATAAAGAAAGAAGGAGAAGAGAGCAACGAAGGCAAAGGTATTGCTGCCAGAATTCTTGGGCCATGTAAGCCGGTATGTTGGGACAACTTAATTTTTATTCTGTTTTTATCACCTTACATTACAGCCCAGTATATTTTTCAAGTTTCATGTCATAAACCTGTTTAAAATCTCTCACTGCAGCCTCCAGGCACATATAACCCGCACAGGCCAGTGCCGTATCCGATCCCACCGTGTCGCCCCCACCCAACTATTGCTCCAAGTAAGAGAAGGGCTATTACTTTCTTGAGTTGTATACAAAATATAAGTCGGGGTACAAAATTGACTTTGTAAATTAACAATTATTGGTAAAAATCACGCTGCCTAATACATATATTCTCTATTAATCTATATTGTTTTGTTGAGGATTGCAATAATCTATCTTGATCAATAACAATATCGCTAAGCATGTTGCTTAGGCCTGTGACTCATTGCCTTCCTCTTTTCCTCTTGTCACTTTCTCTATCATCCTGCGTCTGCCCTATCTATACGTTCTCTGCCCCTCTTGATGCATGCTTTTTATATGTACCCACTTTCTTTATTAGTACTAGGAGTGGCCCTGGAGCTCCGGGACCTTGTATGTTCATATGCAACTGCTGGGGGGGGGGGGGGGTTGGAAATAGTGAGTAGTCATTTATTCCTCCTACTATGGCCACCCGCCCCCAAAAAGACACAGGCCCAGATTTATAAAACTGTCTGTTCCATAAATCATGAACAAACTGCTTGCACATGTATTTATGTAGTGTTTGCGCCAGTTTTGTATCGTGGCTACATTGTGTCTGCTGCAACAAAAAAAAAGGGGAGTTCTGGTGCCTAATCGCGCCGTGCACCGCATTTATGTTGAAATTGTGGCACAAAAAACAATTAAACTAAGTGCACAAAAAATAAAAAACTGTTGCACTCAGTTTAAGTGCAATTATGGTGTGCAGGGTCCAACCAAATTTTAGGCTTCATTCATACGGATGTAAAGCTGGAAAACATGTCTTAAACATTGGTCTAATCTGCCGGGGAGCACCAGGAAAGAAGAGCTCATTTTATGGAAGCTTTGCCAATTTAAGCTGCTTTGCAGGCATGTGGATACTTACAGCCATTGACACTCCAGGATAGGATAAGGAAAACATTGCCTCTTTTTTTTTTTTGGCTTCCTTTAACACGAAACATGACTTGATGAACCCTAATGACATGCGGGATTAAAGCCAAACCAGTATATCTATTATAAAAGGAACAGATTCCCAACTGTAGGAGCGGCTATAAGTCTCCACACATAAGGCGGCCTTAATTGGAAAAGTCTCAATAAGGAGAACTCCCACTTCCTGACCCTAGTCAGAAGCCTCTTACTTAGCCAAACCAGTTTCCTACGCTGTACTAGAGATGCAACCACGTCTAAACAGTGTTCCTTCTGGAGTAGATAAACTGGTTTTCCTTTAATCCCACATCATGTCATTAGGCTTCCTGAAAGTCATACTTTGATGGTAAGGGGGTAGCAAAAGAGGTGCAATTTTCATTATTCCATCCGTATCTACATATTTCAAACTGTCCAGCACCGTCATAGATTCCTATTCTGCTCAAAGTCCAGATCATCAGAATCCAGGTCCTGAAAGATGTAGCAACCTTAATTCTGAAGTCCCAAATTAGAAGAATGACTGTGATCCTATGCTACTGTACATTTAGGATATTAGACTCTTGGTTGTGACAGAACTTGCAATCTCTGTATTCACACATTCACATTATGGTAAATCCTCTACTTCAGACTTAAATGATTGGTAGCTTATATGACTTATAGAGTTCAGATATTTGTGAAATTTCCTTAGAACCGGAACTTGTCTTTTATATGGAACCGTTGATATGTCTTCGGTCAGTAACTACTTCTAATTCCAACCCTTTGTAATTCTTTTTTGTGTGAACGTACAGCACTGGGTGGTAGGAGACATACTTGCCACAACCAGCTGGTTTGATATACTTGTAACCCAGTTCTGAAAAAGGGTGCAATGGTTTATAGTAACTTTTTTGGCTTGTATTGTTTGCTGCGGTCCATAAATGATTTGCATGTAAAGCGCCTGTTGCTTTAATCTTCTCAGTTCTTTGTAATATTTTGGAGGTGAAGGTTTTTTTTTTTTTTGCACAGCCAAAGGATGTGTGACTTTTTGGTTCCTAGAGACACATTCCCGTGCTTATAAGGAAGCTTGGAACCAGTGTACAACATACACGTCTTATGTAAATTTTGTAAGGTTATATTTATTTGCATAATTAAGCCCTTCCTATTTGAAACAAAAAGTTATTATGGCAGATTTCTTAAAGGTGTTTTAAATAGGACCTGTCACCCCCAAAAAATACATCCACCAAATATGTTCTCCCCCTAATCCTCTCCCCAGCCCCTTATATTTATTCAATTTTTATAAAAAATTTTGTGTGCCTACTTTGTTTTAAATGATCCGACCTCTTACCACATAAGAGGTTGGATCCCTGTACAGGTCCCCTGGCAGTTGGCTGTATTCAAGAGGGGGCCGATCGGCACACCCCCTCCACGCCCCTGTCAGTTGGAGACCTTTAAGAATAGCCGGCAGCAGCGCATATATTGTGCATTCACTGTCGACGCTATGTGGCGCACTGACAGTGCCGGCCGCACCAAACTGACAGCGGCTGCGCCACACTTATTCACAGCATCAGTTGATGCTACAATTTTCAAGTACATGCCCTTCTTTGAGAAATAGAGCAGACCCGTCCGAAATTTTGTCGAATTATCATCGCCTAGCATTTAAATTGGTGACATTGCCTAACCTTTTGGAATCCAAAAAATAAAATTCTGAACAGCTAGGTGATGTGGTTATTCAGCCAAGCGCCATTCTAGAGCTGCCCTTTTTGTGTAGACAAGGTCTCTTACTGCTCTTCCTTCTGCTTGTAAGAGCTGAGAGGGAAAACCTATTACAAGCAGGATTCATGTCCGTTTTCTTCACATCTGTATCCTTGCTTGTCCATCATGTCTTACCCCTAGCTCGGACTTCAGAGATGAATCTTGTAACAACTTGGATAAATCCTTTAGTTTTACAAGGTGAAGGCAAAGTCCTGTGTTGTATTTGGGTGAGGGCCATAATTGTCACTAGAGGGCTACACACAGGACAGATTTAAAAATATATATTTTTAGCATTATTTTTTCCTTCTATCTTTTGCAAGGTCTCTTTGCAAAATTATAAATTATGCTTTTTTTTTTTTTGTTTTATAGTATTGATTTGTGATATAAGACGAAAAAAAATTGATCAAAATACCTAAAGTTAAAAGGTACCAAAATAAAAAGTGGTGTGAAAATAATAGCATTTTTTATAATTTTTGACCTTGCATAGAGTGCATGTGTCGGACATCATGGTGACCGCCCTTATGCATGCTCCTTCTGTGTCACCTGATGGGACAATGAGGCAGGGGAAGGCAATTCTTCGTTAGTCCATAGTAGGGATCCAGTGTGAAGCAATGTCCACTTTTGCTGTATGGGATGCAGGGCGTGTAAAAACTGTCGGGGCTCTTGTTTTGTTTTTCTTGCTCTTCTATCTTTTAGATGGCTATGGGAAGACAGTGTCCGTAAAGAAGGAGCAGTCAAACTTAAGTACCTCGGGAGAAGGTCAAAGTTTATCAGAAGGGGGAGGGTCAACAAGCCTTAGCACCAGTTGTCGTGATTGGGCTAAGACAAACGAGAATAACAGTAACTAAATTTATTCTGTTTTCTGCAAATGATCCTTTTTTAATTCGCAGCATCACATGCTGACAGTCATTACATGTACAAGGAGGGTAGAGACATGAATGTTGGAATGGCATAGGACTCACTGCGCGATTCATACAGGACTGTCTTTTGTTTTATTCCATATTTTTGCTTTTTATTTCTTTTATTTGACTATTATTATAAGGGCGTAACGGGCATGATCTTTCATTTAAAGGGCTTGCCCACTCTCAGCCAATAATAGTTTGTTTAATGACAAGTTATATAATTTTTCATTATACTTTATGTATTTTCACGGTTTTTTAGATCTCTGCTTGCTGTCATTTAAACAATGAAGCTTCATTGTTTACTTCCTATGGATATATGGTCCCTATTCGTGTGATGTCACGAAGGTGCACGGCTCATTGTATCAGAGTAATCGGAGCTGTTATAATGAACCGTGCACCTGTGTGACATAACATGAACGTAGTTATAACGAGCCGTCCACCTGTGTGGCATCACATGACCAGGGATATAACGAGCCGTGCACCTGTGACATAACATGACCATGGTTATACGAGCCGTGCACCTGTGTGGCATCACATGACCAGGGATATAACGAGCTGTGTGACATAACATGAACGTAGTTATAACGAGCCGTCCACCTGTGTGGCATCACATGACCAGGGATATAATGAGCCATGCACCTGTGTGGCATCACATGACCAGGGATATAACGAGCCATGCACCTGTGTGGCATCACATGACCAGGGATATGACGAGCCGTGCACCTGTGTGACATCACATGACCAGGGATATGACGAGCCGTGCACCTGTGTGGCATCACATGACCAGGGATATGACGAGCCGTGCACCTGTGTGGCATCACATGACCAGGGATATGACGAGCCGTGCACCTGTGTGGCATCACATGACCAGGGATATGACGAGCCGTGCACCTGTGTGGCATCACATCACCATGGACAGCTTTCTAACCACTGGAAGTAAACATAGAAGCTTTCTATAGCAGCACAGCAAGCAGAGATCTAGAAAACGGTGAAGAAAGTATATTGGGGAAATTTTATAACTCTTCATTACACAAACAATATCAACTATTTGCTGAAAGTGGACAACCCCTTTTAAAGACTGTATTGTAGGCCGTTTAAGGGAAATATGAACAGTATACTCGCATGCAGGTCATCGGTCATATAGGTTCTGCTGTAACAATAGAGATGTTTTGAGAATATTAGCTTCTTCTTTTCGTCCACATGCGGATCAAGTTTATTTTCTTTGCTTCCTTTCTGTTCTATGACTATTTTGTTGATCATCGTTGTCATCCAGAAATCGTGTCGCCATTATTACTTATTTTTCTAGTCCCTAATAATATTATTGTCAATGTGAACAACGATCCGTTCACATAGTGCTGCAGAGAGCCCCAATCTGCATGTGTTTGGGGGCAAATCTGAGATCCAGACTACTACTTGCTAATATTTGGTGGATTTTAATGTATTTTTCTTTGCCAGGTGCATATGTCAATGGCGCTCTCATTCCAAACTTGGTTCCTGGAACTTTGCCTCCTGCATATTCCTCTACTCCAACTCCAGCAGCCTCAGGTAGGATCGGTAGAACCTGTCCTTAGGTTTCACACTTGCACAGTATCTTAAAGCAGTTGTCTTGTGTTATTGTAGGAAGTGAAGATCCTGCTGCTCAAGGAAAATCTACTCCCAGTCAAGGTAAGGAAAGTGGTTATGCATTTGGGGTTTAGGTGGGGTTCCCCCTTTTAACAGTGAGTTTTGTATAATGATTCAATGGTTGTGTAAATAGGGAAATCTTATACAGGCGGTCCCCTACTTAAGAACACTCGACTTGCATACGACCCCTCGTTACAAACGGACCCCTGGATATTGGTAATTTATTGTACTTTAGTCCTAGGCTACAATAATCAGCTGTAACAGTTATCACAGGTGTCTGTAATGAAGCTTTATGTTAATCCTGGTTCTTACGACAACCCAACATTTTTAAAATCCAATTGTCACAGAGACCAAAAAGGTTCTGGCTGGGAATACAATGATAAAATATACAGTTCCGACTTACATACAAATTCAACTTAAGAACAAACCTACAGAACCTATCTTGTATGTAACCTGGGGACTGCCTGTATTATGATTCCAGGGGGGTTTGATGAGAAAGTCCAACCTGCCCAGAACATTAATAGCTGAGGTTGGTAAGATTGTATATATGATTTTATCGCCACGTCCACAGCGGCACATGAGGAGCGCTCACCATAAATAATAAACCTTTAGAATAAACCCCTCATTTTACCTCTGTTTTTTGTTTCCTGTTCCTCGGCATGCTGGGAAACACTGCCAGTGTGCTCTCTGGCTCCTTGATGTATGCTGCAAGACTACAGTGGGCATCCCCTTAATATTCTGCAATGGGAGAAGTCGTTTTCCTAGGACTTTAGTAGGACTTCATCCCAACATGTCCTTTATATTGTTTCTATGACACTTATTTTTATTTTTATCTACTTTTACAGCCGCTGCTGCACCAGCGAACCCTCTTGCTTCTCCGCATGGAAGCAATTCTTCAGCTACCCCAACGCCTGCTGCAACACCCGTTCCAGCTCCTATCGCTTCTCCTGCTAAATCGCTGAACCCACCATCTACACCTACAACTCCACTTTCTGGAATGAATCCTCTAACAGCATTTCCAGGGCAAGGTCCCTCCTCAAAACCATCTACCCCTACTCCAACAGTAATTAAAAGTGCTCAGATGTCCTCTGCTACACCTATACCAACAGTGAGCACCCCCTCCACCTCCAGCCCCTCATTATTCCCCGGTCACTCACCTGCAGCCATTCCAACCCAGCCAAGTTCCTCCACACCATGTGCTAATCCTGGGCCAACCGATGTCATGTCCTCCATGTCCCTTCCAGGACTTCCATATTCTGCCACATCATCTACAACCACTGTGAGCAATGCTATGATGCCATCTCTATTTGCTGGTCTCCCGTTGCCTCTAAATCCAGCTTTTCAAGGTATGGCTAGCCCGACCCTGTCTGATATTGCCGGAGCTGCTGGACAAATAGGCAATCCCTTATTGTCTGTTTTAAAAGGATTTTTGTCATCAAATGATCAAGGATTAATGAATTCACCTTCAATTCCTGGCTCTGGACTATTGCCATTATCAGGTCTTCCAAATGCTGAATCTGTGTCGACAGTCAAGTCTTTCACTCCTCCGTGTTCAACTCCAACCCCTCAGAGAACTGGTACTCCAGGAACGTCTATATTTTCAGGCTCCTCTTCACCTTCATTAGCAAATTCCATTTCTACTTCTTCATCTATCCCAGGACAACCTATGTTGACCACTCCGTCTCCCCTTAGTTGTGCATCTATAGGTCCACATACCCAAAACACATCCATGTCGGAACAAAATCTATCATCTTCACCATCTGCAGTTAATCTCATGGCCAAAAATGAAACGGCGAGTCCTTCACCTTCGGCTTTCAAGGGTCCGTCACGTTCAGCAACACCTTCTCATGGTGGTCTAGGGTTACCCCCAGTACTAGGTCATGTTTTTCCATCAGCACCAAGCCTGTCTAATACAATGAACCCAGCATTGTCAGGGCTTTCATCACTCAACGGAAATCTAGGAAGCCCCAACCTTTCTTCATTGGCTTTGGGCACCTCAGCAGCAATGCCTCCCGTTTTTCCTGCTTTCACATCCTTGTCCAATGGATCACCATTTGGAAGTAGCCCTGCTCTTACTCCATCTGTTCCAATGCTTTCATCTACCAGTACGAGTGCCGCAACTCCACCTTTAACGTCAGCGATGTACCCCGGCCTCTCCTCACCTGCTGCAGCAGCTGCTGCTGCAGCAGCTTCTCAGTTTCCCTTGAATCTATCCACTGCAGTCCCTTCACTGTTCTCTGTACCCCAGGGACCCTTGGTCTCTTCAAATCCATCTTTTCCTGGATTCCCAGTCTCTAGTACGCCACCACTGAACTCTGCTCTCCCCGGTCTTCCATCCTTCCCTGGACTCCAGCCTCCCTCAGCCGTTCCTCCAGCATCCGCTCCATCTCCAGCATCGGTTCTACCAGGATTCGCCTCTGCCTTCAGCTCAAACTTCAACTCTGCCCTTGTGGCACAAGCTGGGTTAGTAACCAAACACTTGTATTTTTTTGTTATTCTGTATCTGATTAATGTTTTGTCATTGGGACCTTTTAAATTTCCACCATGAGCAGAATTGGAAGGCAAAAATTATTGTATTTTGTCAGACCTGTTCCTTTTGTTGTTGTCAATTTATTTTCCAGGAGAACAATCTTCCCCTCTCCATCCTGAAAACACATGCATGCTCAGCCAAGTGTGCAGGTGTATTTGGCATGGGAAGGAATAGCTTTTGGTTTACATGATATTTCCCATAGATTGTAGTTGTTTCTTTCTGGCTTCACACCAAAAACGAAACACGGTGGGAACTGCTACAGGAGCTTGTGGTATGTTCACATATATCAGTTTCTATCTGTTTTATATCCTCAAATTGGGATGAGGTTGAAGCTTGCAGTTTCATTCAGTGTGCTGAGATGTCAACCACGACTACAGCTGAATTGACTTCTTTTCCCCTGTCGGTATTGTTAAGTAGCTTATGAGGTTTGTGTTTGTTTTCCCGCAGGCCTTCAGCTTTTCCTCTTCTGTCTCTCTCCGGTCTTCCTGGATTTCCCCAGAGCCCTTCCCAGTCATTACAGGGGCTCCAGCAGAGCGCAGCAGCAGCAGCCGCCGCTGCACAGTCCGCCTTATTACAGGCATGTATATTCCATACCTTTTCCTTACCTAGAGATGAGTCTGCTAAGGCACATTGTGCTCACATTGTTGATTCAGTTAAACCGTAGTAGTAGACCCAGGTACCTACAGCACATGCACAATAAAACCAGGGTGCAGCAACATTTTTTTTCCTGTTTATATACTGGCAAAAAATGAAAAAATATAGGGAAATTTCGAACACTGAACTGCTGTTCCCTAAAGGAAATCTACTATTAAAATCACGCATGATAAACCAGGTACACTCACTCATTGATCCAGGCACGGTGTTACCCAAGCCCCTCCATGTTGTAGCTTCACAGGCTGTGCAGGAGCATCTCTCCCTCCCACTGTGTAAGATTAAATCGGTGGAGGGAGAATGGAAGTGTTGAGGAAGCAATCGGAGGCTGTAAAAGCCTAAAGTCTGTGAAGCTACAGCATGGAGAGGCTCTGTTAACACCCCCAGTAGCCTTTCTAGCTCATCAGCATAATTATAAAAGTTTATTTTAAATGAAAGGAGGCCATGGATAATAAATATAAGAAGATTACCAGTCACTGTGACTGGATCTATGAGTAAGGGCCCATTCAGATGGACGTGTCTGCCGCAAAACAAATGTGTCCGCAACCCCTTTTTTTTTTTTTTTCACATCCGTATGTCATCCGGGCTGCATACGTGTCATCCATGTGCTGTCCATTTGGAATCAATGGGTCAGTATACCAGCCATAAAAAATAAAAAAAAAATAAAAAAATTAAAGCATGTAGACCTCTCTCTATGAGCCCTATCATGCGTGATTTTGATAATTTCCTTTTAAGGGCATCTGCCACCAGGATGAATGACTGTATGCAAATGAGACTGAGGGGCTCCAGGCTTTAAGGTGTTAATGGAGCCTGGAGCCCCTCGGGTTCATTTGCATACTGTCATTCATTCTGGTGGTAGATGCCCTTTAAGGACATGTGAGTGGTTGATTGTCCCAAACCTCTCTGACTGGTTCCCTTAAAGGAGTGTATCACATTACAAAATGTGAAATATTATCAAAAATCACTCATTCTAAAACCATAGCTTGGACATCCAAAAAAAAAAAAAATGAATCAAAGCGGCTTACTAACGTTTGCAGAAATAAAAAGTGAAGAAAATGCATATTATAGTGAGCGACATATTGCCCAAAATACTGGAAGTCTTGCCCAAAAATGTAGGAAATTACAAAATCTTAGGAGTTTTATCAGCGCTTTGCAATGTTTTATGAACAACTGTCCCTGAGTTGTCCTGTAAGTTACCGGCTATAGTGTTCAGGACTCCTCTGTAGTGACACATGTACTTTCTGGAGCCATTGCACCTCTCATCTAACATACCCAAAATATTCTTCCCAGGAGCCTCTGTCTTTGTAGATTTGCTATGTCGTTGCTTAGATTTTATGCTCATTGAATTTTTCTCTGTCCCCAGGCACATTCAGCGTCTGCTCTGGAAGGATTCTCCGCACAAGCGGACGCCTTTGCCGGATTCCCTACAGGACCTGGTACACCCTTCCCGCTCCAACCAGGACTGCCCCAGCGCGGCTGGCAATAGTTGGAAGTTGTACTTGTCCACAGTATTTTAGCGAGGTTTCATTGTGTCACAGTTTTAGGGTCCTTTTTAGATTCTGTATTTTTTTTTTTTGTTACTTTTAAACCAGCCTGATCTCTGAGGGTTTTTTATGGTAATGGGTAGGTATGTAGTTATGCAGCGATTACAACCACATTAGCTAAGGGTCTAATTTATTTTTTACATCTTTTTTTTTTTTAGTATTTTTTTTATATTCCTTTTAATTGATGAAATGTAGTATACCTCACACCTTTGTGGTGCGTTTTTAAATAGTTTGTATTTTATTGCTGAAGACAAAAATCACAGAAATGTTACAGGTTTAGTCCTAGTTTTTAAAAGAGGTCTGTATAGAATCAGTGTTTTATATGATTTATGTGATGAATTTGCAAGTATCCTGCCAGATATTTGCACCATATTACTAGTCATAGGTCACACAAGGGACATGACTATGGACCACTTATTTTATATCTAGTCAACACTACAGCTTCTCATAGAAATAAGAGTCTATTTCTGTCTATTTTCCCCTAGAAAGACAGTGAAACTTTTCCATAAGTCCAGTGTATAATGTGATTGGCTGTCTTGATTAATTAAGACCGCCCCCGAGGAGTTTCACTCTATAACAACTTGTAGGGACCAACAAACCAAGCATTGGTTAATACCACTGGCCATTACGTTGGTATCTTCCATACCTTAGGGCAGGGGTAATCTTAATAGATGTTTTTTCATAGTTTGGTTTCCACGAATGCTACGATAGATCAGGTGATGGACGGTTCTAATAAGATCTTATGAATTATTAGGAACTACAGTAAGGACTTGTAGCTATATGTATAAAGTTATAGCTTTGTACCTAGTGTAGTGTTTTTTAAACATTTGGGTGGTGGCTGTCATCATATCAACCACTGGGTGCATGTATTGATCCCCTGGCACTCCTGTGGTACTGTATGTCCTGTAATGACCCTGGTTCTGATCGTTTTTAGAACCTGGATGGATAAGTATTTTACAATATTCAGTGTAATTCTACATTGTAGTAGATGTCAGGATTACATTGGAGGTAGCAGTATTATCTATTGTACAATAGGGGAAACTGCCAGCATAGGCCATGGTGCAGTATCCATCGTGTTATGGCCTCATGATATGACATCATAAAGGAATTGGAGGATTTGTATCACAGGGACTATTATATACATATAGGGGGGGATAACAATCTGATCTGTGGGTGTCTGACTGCTGGGATCCCCACTGATCATGAGAATGGACTCCCTCAGTAAAATGAAAAAGGGGAACCTTGTTTCCGTAAATGAATGAAGCAGTTTTTATGTGAAATCCTAGGTCTGCTAAAATTTTAATTAATTTATTGGAAAAATCCATTACAGAAAAAAAAAAAAAAAAGTTGAACTTGGAATCTGCTGATATGTGAATACAATGCATTGTGATGAAGATAATCTCTTTACTTCTGACATAAGACTTCAATCCGTTCTGAAAATAACGAGTTTAAGCGGTCCCTTTCTATCACTTCTATGGGAATACAGTCCATACATGCATACAGATGTGTAGATACTATACTGCGCTCACCTCAATCTATTAGATGTACTGATGTGCATGGGGATTTTCTGAAATCATGAAATGAACTATTTTTTAATGATTTGTGTAAAATACTTTAATTTTCATTACACATCAAGGTTAATAAATGGAAAACCTTTCCAAACATGAAGCCTGTGCCCAGTGTGTGCTCTATGACGTGTTCCTTATCAGACATCTGTATTTGTGATTAAATGGTGATGGTTTTATTAAAGCGAACTCTGTGTCCTATATGCAGACAGCATGTTATAGAGCAGGAGGAGCCGAGCAGAGAGGACACTGTACAATCTGCAGACAGCATGTTATAGAGCATGTTTTTGGTCGCACATATAATACAGGTTATCCCTCACTTAAGAACGCCTAGCTTAGAGATGACCCCTAGTTACAAACAGACCTCTGGATGTTGGTAAATTACTCTAATTTAGTCCCAGAATACAATGATCAGCTGTAACAGTTATCAAAGGTGTCCTCAATTAAAATTTATTGTTAATCCTGGTTCTTATGACAATCCAAAAGTTTTAAAATCCAATTGTCAGAGAGACCAAAAAATTTTTGGCTACAATTATAAAATGTACAGTTCTAACTTGCGTACGTAACCTGAGGACTGCCTTTACTGACCTTGGACACTTTACCTCATGTTTTTGTAATGTGTGGGGAGCAGGATATTCAGTAATTTACCAATATACAGGCGGTCCCCTACTTAAGAACACTCAACTTACATACGACCCCTAGTTACAAACGGACCTCTGGATATTGGTAATTTATTGTACTTTAGTCCTAGGCTACAATGATCAGCTAAAAACAGTTATCACAGGTGTCTGTAATGAAGATTTAGTGTTACTCCTGATTCTTATGACAAACCAACATTTTTAAAATCCAATTGTCACAGAGACCAAAAAAGTTCTGTCTGGGATTACAATGATAAAATATACAGTTCGACTTACATACAAACTCAACTTAAGAACAAACCTACAGACCCTATCTTGTATGTAACCTGGGTACTGCCTGTACATCTATTACTAGTTCTGCTCTGCTTTCTTGAGATGTAAAGTGAAGCCTCCTGTTTCTTACCTCAGCCAGACATTCCTGTCCATAAAATGGGCGCAGATGGAGGGTCATGTGATCTCTAAATATTCATGAACATTCTGCCAGGACTATAAGCATATCTCAAGTAAGACTAACATAGGGTCCTGGTAGGGTGATTGCTCATGGACATATAGGGGCAGATTTAGTTACCCGGTCCGTTCGCGATCCAGTGGCGCGTTCTCTGCGCTGGATTCGGGTCCGACCGGGATTCATCAAGGTAGTTCCTCCGCCATCCACCAGGTGGCGCTGCTGCGCTGAAAAGCATCTGAACGCGCTGGAGTTCACCGGGCCGAACCAAGTGAAGGTAAGAGCGTCCCAATCGACACCTTTCTTTTTTTAATGCGGCGGTTTTTCCGAATCCGTCGGGTTTTCGCTCGGCCACGCCCCCCTGATTTCCGTCGCGTGCATGCCGGCGCCGATGCGCCACAATCCGATCGCGTGCGCCAAAATCCCGGGGCAATACAGGGGAATTCGGCGCAAATCGGAAATATTCGGGTAACACGTCGGGGAAAACGCGAATCGGCCCTTAGTAAATGACCCCCCTAGAGATCACATGACCCTCCATCTGCGTCCATTTTATGGACGGGAATGTCTGGCTGAGGTAAGAAATTGGCGGCTTCACTTCACATATCAAGAAAGCAGAGCAGAACTATTACTAGATGTATATTGGTCAATTACCTTATATCCTGCCCCCACCACACTTACACCCACATTACATAAAACATGAAGTAAAGTGGCCAAACCTATTACAGGAAACACTACAGTCATATTATATTTCACAAGTTAATAAGTTCCCACCAATACACCCTAAAACTACTCTAGTGCCAGCATGTTACAGAGCAGGTGGAGCCGAGCAGATAGGACACTATGTACAATCTGCAGGCAGCATGTTGTAGAGCAGGAGGAGCTTAGTGGATTGTACATATTGTCCTATATGGAGACCGTATGTTACAGAGCAGGAGGAACTGAGCAGATGGTACATGGTGTCCTTTCTGCAGGCAGCTTGTTATAGAGCAGGAGGAGCTGAGCAGATTGTACAGAATTTGTTTCATGGTAGGACAAGTCTATAGTTACATTCATCTGTGTATCCTGTGCCCTGTGATGCCCCTGCACAGGGATTGAAAACTAAATAGCGTCTTGGTAGTCGTCTTAAGGGGGTATTCTCGTCTGGGCATTCCCATTCAATTTCATTAATCTGCAGTATATAAACATTTCTTCAATTGCATGTTGTTAAAAAAAAAAATGTACCTGTGTGAAGATAATTTCTCATAACTGTAGTCTTATGGTCCCTTAGAAAATAGACTGTGTCCTTGGATACGGCCACCTCTGCTGGAGGGATTGCACAAAGAAACAAAAGGTTTTGTATATGAAATGTCCGGCAGTTACTGCAGTTCCCACAGCCACCCTGTGGTAATGATTGCTGAATCCTGGTGGTCAGGCAGGACTCTCTAGCGCATATCTGGCCACCGCTACCAGAGTGTGACGTGGTCGTATCCGAGGAAGCTATCTGGTTTCTAAGGGACAACATGACTAAATTTATGAGAAATTATCTTCACACAGGAACATCTTTTTAATAACATCCAATTGAAGAAATGTTTACATATGGAAAATGAATTAAATTAAATATGAATGCCCAGATGGGAATACCCCTTTAACATAACAGCAGGACACGGTGTAAAAACCTTCTATTCTTGAGGAGTCTTCTGACAAAAAGGGATAGAAAAAAACCAAGAGCGCTTGTATCCAATGTGGTGACAATTTATAGAATATCTATAGTACTTATTTATATTTATGATATACAGGCAGTCCCCTACTTAAGAACACCTGACTTACATACGACCCATAGTTACAAAAGGACCTCTGGATGTTGGCAATTTATTGTACTTTATCCTTAGGCTACAATAAACAGCTATAACAGTTATCACAGGTGTCTGTAATGAAGCTTTATTGTTAATCCTGATTCTTATGACAACACATATATATATATATAGAAAAAACGTGAGAGTATATGTGGGGCGCTAAACCACAACAAATAGAGCCCTTGGAACTAGGAGACTACCTATTGGGTCATATAAACCACGGCCCAGCCGATACAGATAAAATTTACTTTTTTATTTTAAAAGATACAGGATCTTACCGATCAACATAGGCTAAAAATGGTACAATTGGTGGTCCTTTTGGTGGACCACCAATTGTACCATTTTTAGCCTATGTTGATCGGTAAGATCCTGTATCTTTTAAAATAAAAAAGTAAATTTTATCTGTATCGGCTGGGCCGTGGTTTATATGACCCAATAGGTAGTCTCCTAGTTCCAAGGGCTCTATTTGTTGTGGTTTAGCGCCCCACATATACTCTCACGTTTTTTCTATATATATATATATATATATTTGTTTTTACCGAAACCTTGGGTTTCGGGTATGTAGAGTGGTGGGAGCTGCTGTTTTCCACACGCAGAGCCTAATCCGGATTGGAGATTCCAAGGATTGATCCCCAGGAGTGGGAATATATATGCATGATACCAAGTCTCTCACAAGGTGAGCACCCTTTTTACTCCTTCAGGATTCGAGCACCTGACGTTATTACCCGAGGCGCCGTCCTCTGTTGTTCCCATTTTTCTCTGTCTTGTAGTTCTTATGACAACACAACATTTTTAAAATCCAATTGTCAAAGACAACAAAAAACATTTGGCTGGGGTTACAATGATAAAATATACAGTTCCGACTTACATACAAATTCAACTTAAGAACAAACCTACAGAACCTATCTTGTATGTAACCCGGGGACTGCCTGTATATCCATCATTATTACTTACAATATATTTATTTTTATAATCCATAACTTTTATAACGAGACAGAATATTGTAAATGGTGCGATTGAGCAATAACCATCTAAAAAGCAACAATCTAAGCCAAGCAAACAGCGGATGTCACACAGAGCTCTTACTTCTGAGTGTCCTGTGTAGACGATGCATAGCCGCCTCATGTAAGGTAACCCCTTCTATTCCAATGCCTTATAATAAACCACATATCTAATGATGGACAGACATGTAAGAAATGACACAGAACACGTGAAATATGTCTGGTCACCTGTGTGGTCATACTTGCCTGTATAATCAGTGTGGATCCATGTGGTGGCACTTTCTAGCCTCGCTGAATTACCTTGCATTCTTCATAACTTTTGTGTCATGTTTTACTTGTAGACAAAACAAAAGATTTTTTAAAAAACCTGTGTTTCTGGTTCCGGCTCTTTATAGTGATTGATAGAGCTGAGATTCTGTGACATTGGACTGTGATGTATGGCCATTACTATACACAGTGAGGTGTAGGACACTATGGTGACTGCAGTCTCTATAGAAATGAATTCCCCGCTGTCAGTATCGCTCTAACAAACCAAAGCAGATCCGTGTTGGTGACAACATACTAATGTGTAAGAGGCGTGTACACACCATGGAAAAGAGCTGAGACGAGGAAGCAAACTCCCACACCTCCTCAGAGCAGCAGCCGCATGTAAGTACAGACTACTACGAGTAGAGCTCAGGTCATTGCTTTTATAGGATTGGGCTTGGATATTCTAGTTTTCCATGTGCAGATATTGTTTACTCATCCACTTTAATGTTCGAAAGATAAATATATGTGACTTTAGTTTGACATTTTTGGAGATGAGGTGTCTAGGGTTATTATCCTATGTTCAGACTTGGATGAGCTAAAATTGTACAGTGCTGTACTACATTGTGTAGTTGGTGGAGGGAGGGAGGGGGAATGTCAGGCCAGGAACATTCCCTCCTAGAGGACAAAACTGGGTTAATGTGAAAAGTTCCTTTTTTCCTTACAGCATGATGGTAATGGGGTTCTGTGTGTCACACTTAGATTGCAACAGCGGGGAAAAGGCTCTGACTGCTGTCATGTAAAGGCAAGGGCATTTTATATACTAGAACACAATAGGGTTGACTCGCTGAGACAAATTCTCCCTTGTCTTTCTGAATGATCTCTTGCTTGGTGCCAGATTTATGATTTGAGACTTCCCATTTAGGTGCACAATGACTTACTGACCCGATTCTTTTTTTTTTTAAAATCAGGTAACGTTTATTAACTTCACATGTGCCTCATACATGTATTATACATTACATACATGTCTTAAAACATATTTGAGGAACAATACTTACCATATACACTCACCGGCCACTTTATTAGGTACACCTGTCCAACTGCTCGTTAACACTTAATTTCTAATCAGCCAATCACATGGCGGCAACTCAGTGCATTTAGGCATGTAGACATGGTCAAGACAATCTCCTGCAGTTCAAACCGAGCATCAGTATGGGGAAGAAAGGTGATTTGAGTGCCTTTGAACGTGGCATGGTTGTTGGTGCCAGAAGGGCTGGTCTGAGTTTTTCAGAAACTGCTGATCTACTGGGATTTTCACGCACAACCATCTGTAGGGTTTACAGAGAATGGTCCGAAAAAGAAAAAACATCCAGTGAGCGGCAGTTCTGTGGGCGAAAATGCCTTGTTGATGCCAGAGGTCAGAGGAGAATGGGCAGACTGGTTCGAGCTGATAGAAAGGCAACAGTGACTCAAATCGCCACCCGTTACAACCAAGGTAGGCAGAAGAGCATCTCTGAACGCACAGTACGTCGAACTTTGAGGCAGATGGGCTACAGCAGCAGAAGACCACACCGGGTGCCACTCCTTTCAGCTAAGAACAGGAAATTGAGGCTACAATTTGCACAAACTCATCGAAATTGGACAGTAGAAGATTGGAAAAACGTTGCCTGGTCTGATGAGTCTCGATTTCTGCTGCGACATTCGGATGGGTCAGAATTTAGCGTTAACAACATGAAAGCATGGATCCATCCTGCCTTGTATCAACGGTTCAGTTTGATGGTGGTGGTGTCATGGTGTGGGGAATATTTTCTTGGTACTCTTTAGGCCCCTTGGTACCAATTGAGCATCGTTGCAACGCCACAGCCTACCTGAGTATTGTTGCTGACCATGTCCATCCCTTTATGACCACAATGTACCCAACATCTGATGGCTACTTTCAGCAGGATAATGCGCCATGCCATAAAGCTGGAATCATCTCAGACTGGTTTCTTGAACATGACAATGAGGTCACTGTACTCAAATGGCCTCCACAGTCACCAGATCTCAATCCAATAGAGCATCTTTGGGATGTGGTGGAACGGGAGATTCGCATCATGGATGTGCAGCTGACAAATCTGCGGCAACTGTGTGATGCCATTATGTCAATATGGACCAAAATCTCTGAGGAATGCTTCCAGCACCTTGTTGAATCTATGCCATGAAGAATTGAGGCAGTTCTGAAGGCAAAAGGGGGTCCAACCCGTCACTAGCATGGTGTACCTAATAAAGTGGCCGGTGAGTGTATATATAGAACAACCCAGTCACCCTCCCTGTGGTCTGGCCACAGAATTCTCATTACATTTTAGTCCTACTGTCTTATGCACATTGCTTTTAATTCTCTCACATACACACTGCTGTTCAGACATTCGCATCTCACATCCCTCGCAATCTTCCAGGTCGTAAGCATACCCTGTTCCACCACCCCGAGACTGTCAATCCATTTGCCCCATTATTTCTCAAATTTCTTCAACGATCCCCATTTATGATACACAGTCATCTCCATACATACTGTTACATTCGTCATTTTCTTCACCTTTTACATCCGGTGGCTCCTCATCAAGCCAAAGTCACGCAATAATCTTCCTAACCTGGTAAAGACTTTGGCTAATGCCAACTGTTCCGCCTGAGAAATTTCTAGTCTGCTGACCTGATTCTGACGCACACAACGACAATCCAGAACTTGCACCTCATTTATTATCGCCATGAGGTAAAAATTATGATTTCATGTTTTTGGTTGCAAATACAATACAGGCTATCCCCGACTTAAGAAAACCTGACTTACAGGCGACCTCTAGTTACAAACGGACCTCTGGATGTTGGTAATTTACTGTCATTTAGTCCCAGACTACAATGATCAGCTGTAAGAGTTATCAAGGGTGTCTACAATTAAGATTTTTTGTTAATCCTGGTTCTTATGGCAATCCAAAAGTTTTAAAACCCAATTGTCACAGAGACCAAAACATTTTGGCTGTGGTTACAATGATAAAATATTCACTTCCAACCTACAACTTAAGAACAAACCTACAGAACCTATCCTGTACGTTATCCAAGGACTGCCTGTACTGCCGTTGGACACTTTACGTTATGTTTTTGTAATGTGTAGGTGGCAGGATATTCAGTAATTTACCAATATACATCTATTGTAGTTCTACTAATAGTTCTGCTTCGCTTTCTTGATTTGTAAAGTTTTAGCTCATCAGCCATAATATGGCCCCATATGGAAGGTCATGTGATCTTATCTGTCCATGAACAATTACCCTGGACTAGAAGCATGTATTTAGTAATACTAATATAGGGTCCTGGTAGGGTGATTGCTCATGAACATATAGAGATCACATGACCCTCCATCTGCGCCCATTTTAGGGACAGGAATGTCCGGCTGATGAGGTAAAAGACAGGATGTTTCACTGTATCGATCAAGAAAGCAGAGCAGAACTATTAATAGATGTATATTGGTAAATTACCTAATATCCTGCCTCCCACACATCCACATTACATGAGGTAAAGTGGCCAACCCCTTTAACCTATTACAGGAAACGCTACAGTCTTATTCTATGACACAAGTTAATATATTCCCACCAATACGCCCTAAAACTACTCTAGTGCCCTGCTGGTGTAGAGGCAACAAGAAACACCAATCCAAATTAAACTGACTAACGCATCATGCGAGATAATAATATGAATCAGACACATTCAAAAGCGGTGTAGGATCAACAACCGGGAGCACAAGAAACAAAATCCATGAAAAGGCCCCCCCCCCCATTGACAGCACTTTGTTAAAATCTGTACAGTAATGTGATATTATTCTACAAACGAAACGTTCCTGACCAAGAGCAATCTAATAACCATAAAGACAGAAAACACACAGTTTGCAAATCTATATTATATTGTATCTGCACGCTATAGGGTAGAACGCTGCCTACTTGTACCAGTCTTTGCCCTTGCCCATAATTTACTAGAGGGACTAGTCATCCAAAGATCTGCTCAGGGGATAGTACACAAGACTTACTGATTCCTAGCGGCTAGATGGCACTTTATACTATGCCTTTGTGATCTAGTTCTGCAGGTTGTAAGATACTTGCCTACATATAACCTCTACTATCTATACAGGAAACTATGGAAATGAATCCGGAGTCCCGTGTCCCTGTACACAAGAGGGAGTCAAAGGATCAATTGGTTGGTAAGTGCTTTTTTTGTCCAATCTTGTATTGCCATTTCTAATCGCGTTAACTGTTTTACAAAAAACTACAAATACTCACCTGGGCTCCTCGTCATCCCAATCCCAGCGCTGGCCTTCTGTAATATTGACATGCTGGGGATAATATATAATTAGCTCCAGGCTGCTAATTATGCACGCCCCCTAAACCTCCCTCTCACATGATGTCCCAGAGCCCTGCATAAATAGCAGCCCGGAGTGCCGGATATCTCTTCCCCGCTCTCCTGGCTGCTAATTATTAGTCTTTTTTTCCAGGTGATCCTGGCATGTAAACCAGCGCTGTTATTGGGATGAAGAGCAGCGCAGGTAATTATATGTAGTGTATTTTTTCTTTGTTTTTCCTTTTTTTTAAGTAGATGTTTCGGATAATTAAAGCTTGGAAACAAGTCGCACAACAATAAACAACATTCATTCTTCGGCAATCTCCGTCAGCTCCTTAGAGACGAATGGAGCAGAACGGACATTGGCAGTCATTTGCTCCGATCATCTAGGGGAGTGATGAGGGGTCCGACAGAGCAGTGGTGTAACTAGGAGAGTCAGGGCCCTACTTACCCCTTAATAAAATATACATATAGTGTATACTCCCCATATACATAGACATACAGCATATGCACATCACATATGCTTATACATAAGAGCATATGCACATCACAAATACACACAGCATATTCACATACCCCAGATACCGGGTGGGCCCCATAGCAGCTGCTACCACTGTAATTATGCCCCTAGGACAGAGGTACCTCGGACCCCTGTTCTTGTGATCTGTGGGGGTATCATTACTCAGACCCCACCTATCCACAGTTTCGTGGGTAAATCCCATTACTGTAGCACGGCAGGCACACTTCGACGCCGGGGAGAGCGCTGCTCATCCTCAGCCGTAATCCGGAGACAGAAAGGACATGTCCTATCTTTCTCCCAGGTACGGAACGGTACGGTGCCGCACGTGTGCACATTGCCGTGTATGGGGGACGTATGTGTAAATGTTGCCTAATTTGTATTACACCATCTTGTCAATAGGTTGTGCCCCTACAGATAGCTGGCACAGTCCAATCATTTTAGCCTTTGTCTGCTCACGTGGGGTCTCAACCATTTGACTGGAAGAATAATAATGTTTAAGTAATCAAGTCAGAAGAGGAGACAAATCTTCTTTAAATGGTTACTAACTTTTCAGCAATCTCTAGGAAATCTACCATCAAAGTCAAGCGTGACTGTGGAAATCTTTCTATATTTGTTACCCATGGCCTCATTCCTTCTAAAAACTTTTAAACTTATGCTAATGATTCTGAAGGGCTCCTGGGGGTATTACCAAAACCCTTTTGGGCCGCAGCTTCACAGGCTGTTACACTGTCCCCCTGCTCCCTCAGCATTTCACCCCTTCCTCGGCCTGTAATCTAAGTGTAGCAGAAGAAGTTCCAGCACACAATGGAGGGGGAAAGAAGCTACAGCACAAAGGGGCTCTGGTAACGAAGCTTTCTGGTTTATTAGCATCATTTTTAAAGTTGATTTTAGAAGGAAGGAGGCAATATAAAACAAATAAGGAGACTAGCACAATCATGGCGCCTGGATCTATTAGTAAGTGTCCCTGGTTTATCCAAGCTTGATTTTGATGGTAGATTTCATTTAAACACCAGAAATGTTTCAATATGTTATCATAGAAAAGCGCCTCTTTCCCCACTTACTTTGGTTGTTATGATCCTTCTTCTTACCTTTCTAATCTGCCTTTCACTATGACATCTCTGCTGCACTCTGTCTTGTTAGATATCTGACTGAGGAGTCCGATTATATCAAACTATGGAGGAAGGAGGGGGAATAGTGAGTCACAGCAGCTTTGTCTCCATCTATCAGCAAAGAGAGGACTGCAAACTCACAGATAGAGACTGCAGGAGGGGGGATGTTATCCTTGTGGCACAGAGTTAGACACAGCTAGTCTTCTTCTGCACCATATTTATCAATGTTTTGCTAAATCTGGTGTTTCTGCTGTGTCTTACTTTGCATCTTCTAATAGTTGTTCTTTTTTGTGTATCAAAATGTGGCGACTTATTTATGATTTATTTTTCCACAAGGCCACACCCCCTTTTCAATAGCCCCGCCTCCTGCAGAATGTATCAAAAACCAGTCTAAAAGCCTTAGTTAATGTGTCCCAAGACAATTTAGATTTTTTTTTTATATCAAACCAGAATTCTACTGCAAATAGATGAATAAATCCCCCCATAATATCCAGAAACCATGTCCCCCTTTATGTACACATAAGGGAATACTGCTTTCTTCAAAGTCTGTTGAAAATTGAGATAAGCGTTTAAGTCTTTTGAAATTTTTTTCTCTTATGTACATAACCAGATAAGAAGAGAAGAGTTTACTTTAATATATGACAGAGAACTAAGCCATGGTGGTTATCAATAACTTAGAGGTGACAACAAGAAATATGAGGACTTACTGGTAATTCAGAATATGTGAAGAATTCTCAGCGATCTAATGATAAAGTGTCACATGGAAAGTTCCGCAATAGATTGTTTACACTTCACTTATAGAATCTTGGACACTGTGTAGCACAAGGTATATACAGCAGTGTATATAGGAGATGGCGGCCTCATCACTTCCATAATGTAAGCTCTGTTATGCTGGTAAGCTTTACACCAGAGCACTGGAATTCAGAGTTTACTTCCAGGTATTTCTACTCATTTCCTAATAATACTCTGTATCCGGCACAGGTTCTTGTTATCCAGTAGTGAAGTAAATGGGATCAAGCATCTGATAATGCCAGCGACAAAACCTTTTATACAAGGGTTGTAGATAACCAAGTGTAAGAAGGGTGCAGCACTCCCATAGATGCAGTGAAGGTCATCTAGCGTTGGCCCATGTTTAGCGCCATTTCAATCCTCCCTTAGGACTTTTTCAAGTGTTTTCCAATGAGTGACATGTGGGTTAATAAACACAAGTTACTTTTCCCACAACTACTAGAATGCATCTACCCTGTTTCCCCTAAAATAAGACATCCCTCGAAAATAAGACCTAGTACAATTTTGTTCAAGCTTAGAAATATAAGGCCTCCCCTGAAATTAAGACCTAGTGGCAGCCATTGCCACAGCTCCCCCCGTGCCATACATTAGTATTAGTAGATCATTTAGATGCTGCAGAAGGTTGTGACATGGGGAAGAAATCATGGGCTAAAATCTCTGACTGTTGCGCTGCAGATGTGATACAAGCAGCTACCAGGACAGGAAGGGAATCTTTTAAGGAAAGTGCTATTGCTAAATGTGAGAGATTGAGGCCAATGATTCCAGTAGAAATTGAGTCACAAGAAATTCTGCATGAAATAAGTTTGGAGAGTCATAAGGAAGTTAGAGAAGTTGATATTTTGTGAATTATTTTTAATGGAAATATAAGACATCCCCTGAAAATAAGACCTAGCGCCTCTTTAGGAGCAAAAATTAATATAAGACACTGTCTTATTTTTGGGGAAACAGGGTATCTATTTATCTCCTATCTCTATCTATCTACATACAGGGATAAAGCAGCGCTCCTGTCAGGCCAATATAGCGGTAAAAGTGGCTCTTTTATTCCATAGTGTACAGCAAAAAAAATTGGCTTTAATCGAGCCCTTCGCGCTATGATTCCCATATAAAGTAACAAAACTTTCAAAGAAAAGTTGGGAATAATAGTAAACTTTGTTATATAATGTACATGTATATAAGTACAATAGTCTCTGCTGTTTCTCCTGTAGTGAGTTGTGTATGTGGAAGGCTTCTGAGGTCTGTCCACTTCAGACAGATAAGGAGACCAATAATTATCTTTCCATATCTAGAGAATATTTAGCTTGATGATTCCGCTCTCTGATGAGATTACACTATCCAGGGACTGTCTGTAAAGACTTAAGGTATTACACACTTTTTATCAGGTTCCCTTATGTCTTTGCTGTCAGTGGATACAGAGTAGTATGCTAATATGTTTTCCAAGGTGTTAAATGGAAAACAATGCCTCCTTTTGCTACCTTGAAAGGCAGCTCCCTTAACACCAAGTATGACCTACAAGAAGTCTAATCACATGATGTGGGGTTAAGCCAAACCCTGTAAGGCGGCCTTAATTGGCAAACTCTCTATAAGGAGAACTCTAAACGTCTGTCCCTTATCACAAGCCTCTCACCCAGCCAAATCAGTTCCCTATACTGTACTAAGGAGACCCAACCAAGTCGAAATACTGGTTTGGCTCAATCCCACATCCTGTTATTGGACTTCTTGTAAGTCATGTTTGGTGTTAAGGGGGCTGCCTTTCAAGGTAATCAAAGGAGGTATTGTTTTCCATTTAACACCTTGGAAAACATATTTGCATACTTCCAAGAATTTCCTAGTGGAGCATCAATGGCTATTAATCTCCATACGTCTATAAGGCGGCCTTAATGGGCAAACTCTCTCCATAAGAAGAACTTTTTTGGATACAGGATAAAAAGCTAACAAATTGCTTAAAAAGGAGCGGGAAAAAAGGACACAGGAACATTTCTATATAGTAAAGTATATTACAGAATTTACTATTATCTGCACTATTCATTTATATAACTTTATTACCGTATATACACGTGTATAAGCCAAGTTTTTCAGCACAAAAAATGTGCTGAAAAACCTCAACCCGGCTTCTACACGAGTCAATGCTTAAAAAAACACTTAAAAAAAAAAAAAAAAGCTTACATACTCACCCTCCGGTGGCCCCGATGCGCAGTGCTGCTCCCCCGATGTCCGCACTGCTCCCCTGATGTCATTGCGGCTCCTCTTATTTCTTCTGTAATTGGCGGTAGGCGCACAGTCGGCAGCAGCCGCGTCATACTATGTGCCTGCTGGCAGATAACATGACCGCATCCTGCCACCTGTTACAGAAGAAAGAAGAGGAGCCGGAAAGCCAGAAGAGGAGCCGCAATGACATCAGGGGAGCAGCGCTGCGCATTAGGGCCACCGGAGGGTGAGTATGTAAGCTTTTTTTTTGTTTTTTAAGTGCTGGGTTGGCTGTATACTTTGGGGGCAGAATGGGCTGGCTGTATACTACTTGGGCAGGCTCGTCTGGCTGTATACTTCAGGGGGCAGAATGGGCTGGCTGTATACTACTGGGGCAGAATGGGCTGGCTGTATACTACTGGGGCAGGCTGGGTTGGCTGTATACCTTGGGGGCAGAATGGGCTGGCTGTATACTTCGGGGGCAGAATGGGCTGGCTGTATACTACTGGGGCACGCTGGGCTGGCTGTATTCTTTAGGGGCAGAATGGGCTGGCTGTATACTACTGGGACAGGCTGGGCTGGCTGTATACTACTGGGGCAGGCTGGGTTGGCTGTATACCTTGGGGGCAGAATGGGCTGGCTGTATACTACTGTGGCAGGCTAGGCTGGCTGTATACTTCAGGGGGCAGAATGGGCTGGCTGTATACTACTGGGGCAGGCTGGGCTGGCTGTATTCTTTGGGGGCAGAATGGGCTGGCTGTATACTACTGGGATAGGCTGGTCTGGCTGTATACTACTGGGGCAGGCTGGGCTGGCTGTATACTTCGGGGACAGGCTGGGTTGGCTGTATACTTCGGGGGCAGAATGGGCTGGCTGTATACTACTGGGGCAGGCTGGGCTGGCTGTATTCTTTGGGGGCAGGCTGGGCTGGCTGTATACTTCAGGGGCAGAATGGGCTGGCTGTATACTACTGGGGCAGGCTGGGCTTGCTGTATACTTCAGGGGGCAGAATGGGCTGGCTGTATACTAATGTGGCAGAATGGGCTGGCTGTATACTGCAGGGGGCAGAATGGGCTGTCTGTACACTGCAGGGGGCAGAATGGGCTGGCTGTATACTACAGGGGGCAGAATGGGCTGGCTGTATACTAGAGGGGGCAGAATGGGCTAGCTGTATACTACTGGGGGCAGGCTGGGCTGGCTGTATACTACTGGGGGCAAGCTGGGCTAGCTGTATACTACTGGGGGGCAGGCTGGGCTAGCTGTATACTACTGGGGGGCAGGCTGTATACTACTGGGGGCAGGCTGGGCAGTGCTGTATACTACTCGGGGCAGGCTGGGCAGTGCTGTATACTACTGGGGGCAGGCTGGGCAGTGCTGTGTACTACTGGGGGCAGGCTGGGCTCGCTGTATACTACTGGGGGCAAGCTGGGCTCGCTGTATACTACTGGGGGCAAGCTGGGCTGGACGTATACTACTGGGGGCAGGCTGGGCTGGCCGCATACTACTGGGGGCAGGCTGGGCTGGCCGTATACTACTGGGGGCAGGCTGGGCTGGCCGTATACTACTGGGGGCAGGCTGGGCTGGCCGTATTCTACTGGGGGCAGGCTGGGCTGGCCGTATACTGCAGGGGGCAGGCTGGGTTGGCTGTATAGTACAGGGGGCATGCTGGCTGTATACTACTGGGGGCTTTCTGGCTATATACTGGGGGGGGGGCTGTAACCAATGCATTTCCCACCCTCGGTTATACTCGAATCAATAGGTTTTCCCAGTTTTTGGTGGTAAAATTGGTGGTCTCGGCTTATACTCCAGTATATACGGTACATTTATTCACTCATACAGCAATGTCCTAGTAGGAAACTAGATGGCAAGTAATAGAAATGAGAGATTCCTAGTCTTGCCAACCTCTCTCCTGACATTTCTCTCCTGGCATCTGTGATGCCGGCTCAGGTGTGTACTGTGGAAGATGTGCACTGTTATATACATAACACATTGGTGTACAATATGCAGCATAATATGTATTTAATGGTACACCTCCTTCATTCTTTATTGTTGCAGGTTGGATAGCCGGGCCACTAACAGTGCAGGCCCCATAACAGATTCTATGCCTGCTACCCCTGTAGTTATGCCCCTGCTGGTAATGTCATCCTGTGTACCATATTTCATTCTTTTACCTGAGCTGAGAACTGCACTTAACCCCTTAATGACCGCCGTATCGGCTTTTTACGGCGGTCATTAAGGGTACTTCTTCTGACGCGTACGCCTTTCTACGGCGGCGCGTCAGAAGAAGATTTCGGGACACCGGGTCTCGCTGGTGCCGGTGTCGGGCTGTGATATCACAGCCCAGACCCAGCACTAACACCCGGGATCGGAAAAACTCAGTTCCCGGGTGTTTAACCCCTTACACGCCGCGGTCAAGCATGACCGCAGCGTGCAAGTGTGTCCCCCGTGGATCGGACCCCCCCGGTGTGCTTACCGGGGGATCCGATCCCTCCTGCCGCTGCCCCGGGTCCCGACAAGTGACCCGAGGATGCAGGCTTCTCTCCCCGCCGGGTTCTGCCTTCCTGGCATGCTCAGTTACTCAGTTACTTACACTATACACTGCAATACAAGTGTATTGCAGTGTAAAGGCTTGAATAAGCGATCAGATGATCGATTATTCAAGCCAAGAAGTAGAAAATGTAAAAAAGTTAAAAAAAAGAAATTAAATCTTTTTATAATATAATTAAATAAATAAAATAAAAGTCCCATAATCTCCCCAGTAACACATAAAATGCAAATAAAGTAAATAAAACACAAAAACACGTACATATTTGGTATCACCGCGTCCGTATTAATCTGTACAATAAATCTAAATCAATATTGAACCCGCTCGGTGAACTACGTAAAAAAAAAAAAATCGAAAAACTTCCCATAATATACAATTTTTCATCAAACACCATCACAAAAAATGTTCTAAAAAGTGATCAAAAAAAGTTACGTTCCCTAATATGATACGACTGAAAAGAACAACTGTTTTAGCAAAAAATAAGCCCTCAACCAGATCTGACAACAGAAAAATACAGAAGTTATGGCCCTGAAAAGTTGTCAATAGTAAAAACAATGCAATTTTCTCCAATATTGGTTTTGCTCAGGAAAATTGAGCAAAAATAAGAAAAACTATATAAATGAGGTATCACCGCAATCGTAGTGAACCAGAGAATAAAGATAAAATATTATTTTTACGTTACGGTGAGCGGGGGAAATGCTAACAATCCAAAATAAAAATTGATGATTTTGTTTGTGTCTCCCTTGAAATAGTTAATAAAATCTCATGAATAAGCTTTACACTCCCAAAATAAATTATCTATACATTGTATCTCATCCCGTACATAATAAGCCCTCATATGTTCGCATTACCAAAAAAAAAAAAATAATTTATAGGTCGTACAATGTGACAATACAAATCTGCTGTGAATGGCGCCTCCATTCATTCTATACTCGGCCGTGCGCCCGTACAGCAGTTTACCACCACATATGGGGTATCAGTACACTCGAGAGGAATTGGGCATCAAACGTTGCAGTGCGTTTCATCATTTAATTTATTCTGAAAATGTCAGTTTTGGCCTCAATGAATGTATTTTCCCAAAAAATTCTATAGTTTCTAAATCGCTGGTCCATATTTTTTAACCCATGTGAAACACTTAAAGGGTTAATAGACTTAATAGAAGTTGTTTTACATACGTTGAGGGGTGAAGTTTCTATAGTGGGGTAATTTATGGGGTTTTACTATTATTTAGGCCTCTCAAATTCACTTGAAAGCTGAGTTGTCCCTCAAAATGTGAGTTTTGGCAATTTTCATGAAAATAAGAAAAATCGCACCTAAAGTTTTGCACCTCATAACATCCTAGAAAAATGACCGGAAGCATAAAATATCATCCCAACATAAAGCAGATATTCTGTGAATGTTAATTATCAAACTTTTTGGGTAGTTTTACATCTTGTCTGGAAACCAGAATATTTCAAACTTGGAAAATGAAGAATTTTTACAAACTTTTGCCAAATTTTCACTTTTTTTCAGAACGAAATGCAAAACTTATCACTTAAATTTTATAACTAACATGAAGTACAATGTGTCACGAGAAAACATTCTCAAAATCACCCGGATATGTTAAAGCGTTCCGAAGTTATAACCAATTATCGTGAGACAGGGCAGATTTGAAAAATCGAGTCTGGTCATTGAGCTGAAAACTAGTGTCGGTGATAAGGGGTTAAAAATACTAAGTGCCTCAAAATATGCAGTTGTGTGTTTGCTATGAAGTTCTTAGGTTTAGAGGAGGTAAAAATTTCTGAGCAAAACACTGCTTATCATTTACCTAACAAGAATCTGCCCCCAGCACACTACACTATATAGTAAGCAGACAGTATATTATATAATGTCCTCACATATATACAACTCCTGGAGCAACATATTGCTTCTATAGCATTCCTCCGGGTTCTGTATATCTGCATTACTTTACTGTAATCCTATTTACTGCCATCAGGCTGGTTTGGGAGGTATGCGTGCCGGAGGCTATCCTGCTGTAATGTACAGTACCAGCATAGTCCATGAGATGTCACTAAATCTCTGTCATATGTCGCAACAAAACCTTCAGCCCTTAGGGAGCATTCACATGGTGCATTTTAATTGCATTTTGAAACAAAATTGAAAAACTCAACAGGTAGGGGCTTGGTTAGATAACATATGCATTTGCACTGAAATGCATGCGATCGGGAACAAGCACCTCCTGATTAGCATTGTTTACATGCAAAATGTGGTGCTCATTCCCAAACGCAAACATTTCAGTGCAAACCCCTTTACAATTGAGCCAAGCCCCTTCCCATTGATTTGTTGTGTTTCACAATTGGAGGAATTGGGCGGCATATCAACATTACCTCGGTTTTTACTCTAGACAATGCAAAAAACAACTGTGGAATATTAACTACAATGTTTGGAGAAATTCTGCCCTAAATTTATCCCTATCACTTTTGGAGATGATGCATACCTCCCAACTGTCCTGGATCCAGTGGGTCTTGGTCTTTGGGCTCTGTCCTGCGTGGTATGTGCTGGGACATTAGGGTCATCACTGGATCCAGGACTGTTGGGAGGTATGTGATGGTGCAGGAAGCTGCCGCCTCTCTATCACTATTCCTCTGGATCTGCTGTATGTAGCATAAACTGCAGGCACCATGTGAGGATGTCATCCCTTCCTGCCGGCTTCATTGCTACACACAGCAGAAGCAGAGAGGAGGAGGAGCTGCTGCAGAGGAATGGGGAAAGGTAGGTGAGTATAGGTGAGGTAGTTTTGTCACCAATACGATAGTTACTCTAACCCCTGTACATGGACTTTGCTGCAATGGGGTCACCAGTTTGCTATTTTGTAGAGTAGTCGGGATGTTGTGCACACCTGATCCACACAGGTCACAAGATATTGGCAATCCGAGTCTCCATGTGGAGGTTTGGAACATCGGAAACAAAATACCCTCATACAGGGCCTGGCTCCAGTGTTTCAGTAAACCCTTGGGCCACAGAGCTTCAGTGGACCTTTTTGCAGTAAACTTGCATAGTGGAATGGATTCATTATATACAGCCTCTTCACCCCCATAATTTATTTTTATCCACCCCCCCCCCCCCATGAATAAATAATATGACGCCGTCTTCCCCCCATGGATTAATTATATACAGACCAGGCCCATTTCACCACCCACAGTTTAATTATATGCAGCCCCCCCACTCCCCCACATGGGCTATATGAATCCCCCTCCTCACCCCACATGCATTATATACAGTTCCCTCCTCACCCCACATGCATTATATACAGCCCCCTCCTCACCTCCCATACATTATATACAGCCCCCTCCTCACCCCCCCCCCCCCCCCCATACATTATATACATTATATTCTTTTTCTCAGGTCCGGAGCTTCCCCTTTGCCGTCTTCCTCCTCTTGCTGGCAGCCGCGCAGCGCTTCACATGCAGAGATGCATGGCAGCGTCCTGCAGCAAATGGAGTGCCGCTTTATGGCGCCAGTACCCGGCACAGTCAGGCTGCTTTGGGATGGGGATGTGGCCCCGGCAGTTGCCCGGGTTTGACAGGTGCTGGGGCCGGCCCTGCCCTCACAAGACACTAAAATCTCCACATTTACACTCTATGGGGGATATTTATCACAAATTTCTGAGGTAAAATTGTTTTAGTTGCCCATGGAAACCAATCACAACGCAAATTTAATTTTATAAACAGCTGCTGGAAAATGAAAGTTGAGCTCTGATTGGTTGCCATTTGTAACTAGAACAGTTCTGCTCTCAGACACTTCTGATAAATCTCTCCCTATGGGAGAGATTTATCACGCGCTGGTGTATGATAAAGCCTGAGACCTCATGATGTATTTTTGCCAGCCGTGTCTCTCTGGTGGACAAAAATTTGCCATGTCCGGCCTGGTGTAGTTTGGCATAAAAATCTGCAGACATTAAGGTGTGAATGTTTTGCAGGTTTTTAGAAAGTGCACAGGTACGGGAAGTTAACAGTACGGACGTTAAGCTTGTATAGTATTTTTGCAGGGTATCACTGAGCACATAATTCACATTAATTTGAATCTTTATGACACTTTACTCTTGTATACAGGAAATTATTATTATACATTGGTAATAGAGTGTAATCATTGTGATTTATAGTGTAAAAGGATACTGCCATCTAGTGATAAGGTGACCAACTGCATGCAGTGTGCTGTACTACTATACGACTACCATATTACTATATATCTAATACATAATTGCCTATATAGGCCATTCCCAACTTAAGGACGCCTGAATTACAGATGACCCCTAGTTACACACGGACCTCTGGATGTTGGTAATTTACTATACTTTGGCCCCAGGCTGCAATGATCAGCTGTAACAGTCCAAAGTGTCAGCAATGAAGCTTTATTGTTAATCCTTGTTCTTATGACAACCCAACATTTTTAAAATTCCAATTTTAAGAAACACCACAAAAACTTGCACTTATAAAATATGCAGTTTCGACTTAACTACAAATTCAATAGGTTCTGTAGGTTTGTATGAACCTATGTTGTATCTAGTATGAGAACTGCCTGTATGTCCTTTACCAATTTTTTTTTTTTAGCATTGGAAAGAAAAGTGAAGTGACATATAGGCTATCAGTGAAGCCAGAGACATTTCTGCCATTTACTTTATTTCAGATGCCGGGAGAGGAGATATCGGTGCCTGTGGCTGGGTCATTCTGATAATATCTGCTCTGTTTGCTGCTATCACCTTCCCTTTATCTATCTGGTTCTGTGTTAAGGTAACTATAGAGGCAGAATACGAGCTGTAACTCTCTGCCCTGTAATCATCTCTATGTAATATATTGAATGTCAATGTCCTAGATTATTAAAGAATATGAGCGTGCTGTGGTGTTCAGGCTGGGACGGATAATCTCAGGAAAAGCCAAGGGGCCGGGTAAGTCCTGACTGATAGACAAGCAAAAATGGCTTCTATTAAATCCGCAGCGTTTTCTATATGACTATATAGTGCAGAGTTTTGACTGGCCGAAAAATAAAATCAGAGGAGCTACTGACTCGGCAAACTCCCACAATACCATCAAAACACACAATCAGTCAATGTCAGTGCTCAACTCCTCAAAAGTAATTATTCAGTCACAATGAGTGGTCTCACCACCTGTCCACAGGTTAAAAATGGAAGATCTTCCAGGTTCACTGCTCCTCGCCCGACCCAAGTTTCACCTCTTCAGGCTTCTTCCCGGGCATGAAGAGGCGAAACCTGGGTCGGGCGAGGTGTTTGACGTTGTATGCTTTTATTGAAACATGCGATTTTTAACTTGTATTTTGTAAGTATATACAATAAAAATTCTTCCTTTACCCTGGAAGTCTGCACTATTTCCCCATACGTTTCCTGACGTAGGACCTGAAGTATACCACGGCAACGGAGGTGATACGAGGACTGCAATTAGATCCAGTGGAAGGACACGGAGAGAGGAGCCTGGGAGATCATCCATTTTTAACCTGTGGACAGGTGGTGAGACCACTCATTGTGACTGAATAATTACGTTTGAGGAGTTGAGCACTGACATTGACTAATTTGTGTGTTCTATATGACTATTTGTACTGTTTAATTTAGTATTATATTTGTTTTTGCCCCCTATGATTTGTAAAGCGCTATGAAATTTGACGGCACTATATAAATAAAGATTATTATAGAGTAGAAGGAGCTGAGCAGATTGTACATAGTATCCTATCTGCAGGCAGCATGTTATAGGGCAGGAGGAGCTGAATATATTGTACATAGTGTCCTATCTGCAAGCAGCATATTATAAATCAGGAGGAGCTGAGCAGATTGTACATAGTATCCTACCTGCAGCAGCTTATTATAGGGCAAAAGGAGCTGAGCAGATTGTACATAGTGTCCTATATGCTGCAGGCAGCATGTTATAGAGCAGGACAAGCTGAGCAAGTTTTATATAGTATCCTGTCTGCAGGCAGCATATTATAGAGCAGGAGGAGCTGAGCAGTTTGTACATAGAACCCTTTTTGCAGGCAGCATGTTATAGAGCAGGGGGAGATGAGCAGATTGTATGTAGTGTCTTGTATGTAGGCAGCATGTTGTAGAGCAGGGGGGGCTGATCAGATTGTATGTAGTGTCTTGTATGTTGGCAGCTTCTTGTAGAGCAGGAGGAGCTGAGCAGATTGTATATGATGTACAGTTTGCTGCTCCAGTTAGACTATCCACAAGGGGTAAGTTCCCATAGGCCAGTGATGGCTAACCTATGGCACTGGTGCCAGAGGTGGCACTCAGAGCCCTTTCTGTGGGCACTCAGGCCATCACCAGAGATGACTCCAAGTATCTTCCTGTAGTCCCAGACAGCCCAGGACTTGCTGTGCACAGAGGTATTTTAAAGTGACAGCTGTACCTGGGACTATTTTCTGCTTTGTTGTCCTCAGGTGCTGGTATCAATGAAAACTGTGACAGAGAAGGGAGTATAAATCACAAATTACATTTCTGTGTTGGCACTTTGCGATAAATAAGCGGGTCTATGTTGTAGTTTGGGCACTCGGTCTCTAAAAGGTTCGCCATCACTGCCATAGGCCATGCTCATAGTAGAGCGTAGTTGGACCTACTGTGAAGAATATCGTCTTCATTCCGTCTCCTCTCTTTGTACACAGGGATGATGTTTATTCTCCCCTGCACAGACACCTTTATTAAAGTAGATCTCAGGGTGATATCATTTGCAATCCCTCCACAAGAGGTAGGTGGACATTATTGGAGCATTTTATGTGGTTAAATATACGTTGAAAATGTAATCTTATTGTAATCTTTATTGTGAATCAAAAACCATGGTAGAGGTTTAAGGATATTTGGGTTTTTTGTGAATGTCTGGGGCTTCAGGTATCTACTTTCTTTGCTTTTTAAAGGGGTTGTCCCGTCACAACATGTTACCTGCTTATCATGGGGGTCTTAGTGGACCTGTTGTACCCCTATTGCTCCCCCAAAGAATGGAGCAGCCGCTCGGAACTGGTTCCTATTAAGTAGACTTTTGGGTTGTTTTTGGAATTCCTGTTAATTCACATCATGTTTTCTTCATCCGTTCAGTGTATAAGCCAGGAAAGCTCTCGGCGTATACACTGAGCACATATACTGACCAGACTGACCGGTATTTGTCATATTTTGTGGAAAACACATGATGTAAAAATGCAAGAAACTGTGTTTTTCCATCTGGCTCCTTCCTGCAGAGCGACGTATACACTCAGCGGAGGCCATTGGAGCCTAAGGGGCATGGATAAAATGTATTGCATACACCCCCAGTCTCCTTTAAGTGTGTGCTCACAGAGGTCCCCAGTTCAAGGACAGTGACATCACTGAGGGGGGGTCACCCTGAAACTTCATTCTTTCTCGTGCTTTAAGGGGGGAGGGGGAGGAACCGGATTATGTATCTGCAACATCCCCCACCGGGGCCTAGCCTCTTCTTGGGGCCTGGAGGTTGCCCTTAGGCTCCAATGGCCTCTGCTGAGGTTGCTCTGGGTGAATTGCGCAGGCTCACCAGATGGATCCTGACAGGTAGAATGCCATATTCGCTACTACCCCTTGCCTATACGTTGGCAGGGGTGTTGCATATCCCACTATATGTCCATACAGTAGGATACATCCTAGCCCTCTGTAAGGAAATTTTGGGAAATCGCTTGACATAACGTTACGACAAAGGGAAATAAATCTTATGTGAAAGCCCGCCCTAACACATACAATGGCAGTGATAAGATATACATTTAATTTTATAATATCCTTCACTGTTGGAATCCGACTTTTCAGAAAATTGGTAAAAAAGGTAACCAAATATTTTTTTTTTATTCTGAAATGAGATGAATGTTATCTTATTGTAGGTCCTCACGAAGGATTCTGTGACCACTACGGTTGATGGGGTCGTGTACTACAAGATTGATAATGCCATCAAATCTGTGGCCAATGTCAACAACGTTCACCTAGCCACTGCCCAGCTGGCCCAGACTACACTGAGGAACATCCTGGGGACACAAACTCTGTCCAGCATCTTATCAAACCGGGAGGAGATTGCCCACAACATTCAGGTGACATCTCTAATCCACAACACAACAAGGAAAGAAACAAAAAATTCTGTATAAAATAGACTAGGGGTGTACCGATGGGGCGGTAGTTATTATCAGAGGCTCAATTGTGATTTATTTCTATCCAGTATTTTCTATGTACTGTGTTACATTACTGGAGTAGTTTTTTTTGGGCCTTTAGGACAGATCAGTGGGGTTTTTTTTCATGATAGAATTCCAAAGACCTAGGTATAATATCTGACATAGGTATGAGGGTTTGTTTTTTTGTGGTAAGAGTTTTTGTAGTTTCCATTGGCTTCATTTTCAGGTAAAAATGGCAAAATACTAAAAATTAATTAATCATTTCCTGCAGGAAAACTGAATAAAACTGCTATTCCACTACTATTTTTTTAAATTAAAACATTAACACGGCAGAGCGCTCAGGATAAAGAACTTGAAAAAAATATTCGGTAGGTTAGTGTGATTAAGAAGACTGCAAATATGTACAGGGTTTCTTATGTTTTACTTACGTATATACTTGAGTATAATTCGACCCGAGGTCCCTAATTTTGCCACAAATAATTGGGAAAACTTATTGACTCGAGTATAAGCCTAAGGTAGGAAATGCATTGGTCACAGCCGAGGTTATGATATGCCCCATGCAACCAGCCCTCTAGTTATGAAATTTCCTATGCAGCCAGGCTCCCCCTCTACTGATGAAATGCCCCCAGCAGCCCCTCAGTGTATAAAAAAATAAACTTACATACTCACCTTTCGGCGGTCCCGATGCTCAGCCAGGCTCCCCACAGCTTCTTTCTTGTTTCTGCTGTTACGGCGGGCAGAGGCGATTGTATGCAGGTAATGTTTAGACATCCGTCTGCCATGGCCACTACCAAATCCAGCGATTGCATTGCAGGAGGGCTGGGTGACTGAGGAAACCCTCTTCCTTCTGTCTCCTTAGCGATCAAGCTTAATTGCAGCAGGTAAGGGGGTAAAATTCCCTGCACAGAGGCAAAATGTGGTCAACAAACTACTGGTTGTGTGGCATTGTTTGCGGACCGGCTGACCGGCTGCCACAATTTGTGTGACTAGCTTACGACAACATAAATGGTCATGTGTATGAGGCCTTAGACCCTGTTGACTAACTTATCTTATGAGAAGAAGTTTCTACAGTCAAATAGGCGCTCCTTTCACTATGACTCATGAGGGATGTGCGTCTACATAACTTATGTATAGATGGGCGTCTTCTTCCCGGAGCTGTGGGCTACCAATGATTCTCTTGATTGACAATAATACTGTCCCATGATTCTTCTAGTCCATACTGGATAACGCTACACATCAATGGGGTGTAAATGTTGACCGCGTAGAGATGAGGGATGTGCGTCTACCCGTGCAGATGCAGAGGGCCATGGCTGCCGAGGCCGAAGCTGTACGAGAGGCCAGAGCCAAGGTAAGTGTCATACTGGTAATTGTACAGGACATCTACTGCTGCTTCATTCCATGAATAAAATGAATAGATGGTATAGAACTGTTAGTTTTTTAATTTAAGGGGTTTTACAGTCAAAATAAATGTAATGAAGGGAAAATCACTAAATCCTATAAAGTTGAGGTCATGACAAGACTCATACAAGTGGGGACGCCACAACAAAGTACAAATGAATAACACAACAATAAATGCACAGAACGGTGCTATATGTAATCCATGAGCAAATAGTCCATTTACAGACCAATATAGTGCAGTTAGATCCCTGAGGAAACCAGTCAGTTGGTGAAATGCGTGGGTTAGGAAATTTTTATGGGGCCGCCACAGCTAGACAGCTTCACCATATAGGTCTGTATATTTGCTATTTGCTCATAGTTTACATATAGCGCCATTCTGTGCATATAAAAATATGCAACATCCCCCACCGGGGCCTAGCCCTTGAGGTGAGGCCTGGAGACAGCCGGGGCCCGCTGTACCGGAGTGGCTGGCGGTTGCGGCCTAAGCACGCTATTGTCACGGTGCTTGGTACGGGGGAACCGGAGGGCTGTCCTACAGCCTGGCAGGTCTCCAGCAGGGTGGTGTTGGCAAGAAAAGATGAGGGAGCGGCTGCTATAGCTGATCTCCCTGGGGCAACCCCTTAATGTCCCGAGTGTGAGTCTCTGGGTGATGGACAGGGTGCCGGTGATGAAGGCAGCCGTATTAGCAGGGACCAGACGGAGACAGAAGTTGAAGAAAACAACTTACAGTTCTTTATTTGAACCGCAGGAACCGCAGCAAACGTGCCTTTAACAGGTAGGTAGGGTGCCGAGATGTGAGTTGGAGGGAGCCTCAGGAGATAGTTCACCAGCCTGGATGTAGAGGGCAGGCTGGGAGGCAGCTGTGTCCTGGTAGGAAGCTTCAGCTTGTCCTGTAGGGCTTCAGGTATCACCTTTAAAGGTAAGATGATACCCCTTTTCCTCACTACACTAACTCTAGTCTAATGCTCCACTCTTCAGAGGCAGGGGCTAAGCTCTTCCTGCTCTGGTATGGGCCAGACAGAGATTACTCACTCACTCACTGATTCTCCTAGGATTCCACACTAGAATAATCATCATATGTTCTGATCTGAGCTGAGCTCAGACTAAACTGTTCTCCAGAACATTCCTGGCCAGAGAGTTTAATTACCTCCCTCTGGTCAGGTGGTGGCTGCTCCTCCAATCACATCTCAGCTTACAGAGCACAGGATGTAACACATATCATTGGATAACAGCATCTGGCATTATACAAAATACTTAACTCCTGCCTTGCCAGACAGGATTCACCACTGCAATATCCCTATGTCCTATCAGAACCATGTAGTGTAATGGGATTACATGCAGGTGGGACGTATTCGCAAACCCTACCTCGCCATTGCATCGGCGAGGGTGTTGCATACCCCGGGGGCAATTGAAAGAGCCGCCCTCGGCTCGACTACAGATGTTTTGGGGCACAGAGGGGGCTAAGGGCACTTCTAGGAAGTGCAGGCTATGTGAGGTGTAGGGACAAACCGCCCATGGTCCTGGAGACAGGCACCTGGGTTGGTGTCGGACTAAGACAAAAAAACATGTAGCTGTATGACAGTTGGTCGCTGACGCCATTAAACCGAACTGTACAGTAGGAAAGGTGTGGTGTCATGTCCTGTAATCCACTCCTTGCACCAAGGCCTGTATATTTGTTTTATCAACACTTCTTCCCTGGCGGCAATTATATAAGGTGTCTATCTGCATTGCGTTAGCATATGCGACACAATAAAACATTGTACTACATAGAGACGGTCCGACACAGCCACTCTACAACCTGAAAAGCCTATGAAAGGGTTAATGCAGACTACTGGCAGATATGACAGTGTGCAACAAGTTAGCAAAATCACATTGGCTTAGCAGCCCAATGGGTACACATCTTATAACATAACGTTACAGATAGATAGGCTACTCAGAGTAGCACGGTAAAATGTCTCTTTACCTGAAAAGGAAAGGCATAAAAAGTGCATGCAGAATGTCCATACCTAAAAAGGAAGGCATTAAGTGCAAAATAATAGTCAATAGACACAGCAACTTTTCCTTGGAATTGGCAAAAGTCTCACAGAAGGTCTCTAATGACAAAGTCCATCTTCTGGGTACAGCCCTTGATGTGGGGAAAAGTGCACTGAAGAAACAAAGGGTCTCCTCTTTGTGTGGAGGGACAGAGTCCTTTGAAGAAACTCTCTGCTGTGGCAGAGGAAGGGTGCTATCATAGCACAAGACAATGTATAATCTCTTGACTGAGATAAATAAGGGTAAGAGTCTCAGGACAGTCTCTGGCTCTTTGGGGTAAGGACAGAAATATACAATATGTACAGTACCTGAAGTGGGCTACAGCCCTTCAGGGGTTACTCTGCATCTTCTTCGGTGGTAAGTACTTCGGTGTCAGAAAAACGTACCTGCCTCCTGCTTCTGCGTGTCACCAGCTGGTACTCCTGCAGGTACGCAGGAGCTTTACCTTTTGTTTCCCTTTGAGACCTTCGAAGTTCCGGCCTGGAGAAGATAACAACCTCCTCATCGTCCTCCTCTGAGTCAGGCGCTGGAGTCAGATTCTCAGCTGCCTCTGATGCTTCAGGGGTTGCAGACACTGGAGCCGGATCATCCTCCACAGGCAGCAGTATTGGAGACTGCGGTGGGGATGATGGTCTCTCTGGGGTACCTTTTACTGGAGTGGAAACAAAACAGAATTGAGGCACAGTCACAAGTTCCAAGAAACTGGGGGTAGGCGAACACAAGGAGGTCTGTAAGTTGGGAGTCGAGGTGAGAGGTGTGGACATAGGGGCAAAAGGACGAAGACATCTCTTCAGCCGGTTCCTATGTACCCGGAGTGGTGGACGGTCTCCTCTTGAAATCTCGTAGACTTCAGGGGAGAGACTGTCCCTAACTAGGTATGGCTCACGCTCCCAACGCCCATCTAGCTTACTGGTAGGATGGTTGTTGCGCAGCCACACTCGATCTCCTGGGGCAAAAGGCTCAGCACAGGCATTACGATCGAAGTCCCTTTTTTGTTTCTCTCGGGCCTCTTCCAACCGCAGATCCACAACTTCTCTGGCATCCGCCAGGCGCCTCTGGTGTTCGTGAACCCAGTCAGTCTGGGGGAGTAAAGACTGGGAATCAGGGGACTCCATGTCCCAGGTCATATCAGCAGGGAGATGGCCGTATCTCCCGAACATCAGATAATACGGGGTGTATCCTGTGGAGCAATGAGTGGTATTGTTGTACAGGTACACTAATTCGGGCAATAGTTTTGGCCAGTCAGCCCTTTTTGCAGGGGTCAGAGTCCTCAGCATATTGATTAGAGTCTGATTCATCTTTTCACACAGCCCGTTGCCTTGGGGATGATAAGCTGTGGTCCTCAGCTTCTTGCAGCCATATAGGGTGCACAGCTCCTGGAAGACTTGGGACTCAAATGCTGTTCCTTGGTCCGTAAGGATCTGGTCCGGACAGCCATAGGGGAGGATGAAGCTCTTCCACAGGGCCGCTGCGGTAGTCCTTGCAGACAGATCTCTGACAGGTACTGCAACCACAAATTTGGTATAGTGGTCGATGATCGTAAGAGCATAACTGTGACCGGATCTGCTGGGCTCCAACTTCACGTGGTCCAATGCCAGGATCTCCAAGGGCCGTTGGCTCACAATGGGACGTAGAGGGGCCCTTTGATTGTGTCGCTCTCCTCGAGCGATGGCGCAGGCTGGGCATTCTCGACACCAGGCTTCAATGTCGGACTTCATGTTGACCCAGTAGAATCGCCTTCGGAGGGTGGCTTCAGTCTTCTGAGCGCCAAAGTGTCCGGACTGGTCATGGTACATTTCCAGTACTATCTTGGCGTCCCTCCTGGGAATCAGAATCTGGTATATCCGATCATAAGTGATAGGGTCCAGAGTTCTTCTCTTGAGCAGACCTTGGTGCATGCTCAGAGTCTTTCTCTGGCGCCACAATTGAGACAGTTCTCCATCAGCTCTTCTGCGCCGGATTCTTTCAGGCACTCGCCCACTAGAGAGATAGTCCATTACTTCTCCTATGGCACGGCTATCAGCCTGAAGACTCATCCAGAGGTCCTTCTCCGCAGGGGGCTCTGACTCTTCTTGAGGAGTAGCTGGCTCTGCCTCTGTCGGTAGGGAGTAAACTCTCTGGGCATCTTGACGCACAAACCGGGCATAGAACGCTGGCATCTCCACATCTTCCCACTGAGCATCCGTGGAGGGTCCCTCCCACTGGTCAGGGAGACGGGACAGAGCGTCGGCGTTGTCATTGGTCTTACCAGCCCGGTACTTGATGGTAAAGCTGAAATTGGCAAGTCTGGAGGCCCACCGTTGTTCCAGTGCTCCAAGACGTGCGGTGTTCAGATGCGCCAACGGATTATTGTCTGTGAAGACAGTGAAAGATGATGCAGCTAGGTAGTCCTTGAACTTTTCGGTCACAGCCCAGACTAACGCCAGAAACTCCAACTTGAAGGAACTATAGTTCTGGTCGTTTTGCTCCGGTTCTCGGAGGGAACGGCTGGCGTAGGCTATGACCCTTTCAGTTCCGTTTTGGAGCTGGGATAATACCGCCCCTAGACCTTGCTTGCTGGCATCAGTGTATAGGGTGAAAGGCAGACTGTAGTCTGGATATCCCAACACCGGAGGTTCAGTCAGCCGTTGCTTGAGCATCTGGAAGGCAGCTTCTCGTTCGGCCGTCCACTCAATGGATACTCGGGAACGTTGGCTCTCTTTTGGCAGGCCCCTTAGGAGCTCTTGTAGGGGAGCCGCCAGCTGGGCAAACTTCGGGATGAAACGCCTGTAATAACTGGCAAATCCCAGGAAGCTTTTGATGTCCCGTACGGTTGATGGGGTAGGCCAGTCGTAGACAGCTGCAATCTTCTCTGGATCTGGCTCAATTCCATGAGCGCTCACCACATGTCCCAGGTACTTGACGCTAGGCTGTAGCAGGTGGCACTTGGATGGCTTGACCTTCAACCCATGTTGGGTCAGGATTTGGAAGACTTCAGCCAGATGGTGGAGGTGGTCTTCATAAGTCTTGGAGTAGATGATGATGTCGTCCAAATATAGCAGGACGGTCTCAAAGTTGCGATGACCCAAACATCTCTCCATCAGCCGTTGAAATGTGCCTGGGGCGTTGCATAGCCCAAACGGCATGTTGTTGAACTCGAACAGGCCCATTGGGGTAGTGAAAGCCGTCTTCTCTCTGTCTTCCGGCGCCATGGCCACTTGCCAGTAGCCACTGGTCAGGTCCAGGGTAGAGAAGTAGGCAGCTGACCCTAGGGCTGCGAGGGATTCCTCGATTCGAGGCAGAGGATAGGCGTCCTTGTGGGTGATATTGTTGATCTTCCTATAGTCAACACAGAATCGAAGGGTTCCATCCTTCTTCTTCACAAGGACCAGCGGGGCAGCCCATGGGCTGTGACTCTCCCGGATAACGTTGGCTGTCTTCATCTCTTGTACCAGCTTTTTCACCTCTTGGTAACGGGCTGGAGGTATGGGCCGGTATCGTTCCTTGATAGGAGGATGAGAGCCAGTAGGGATGGTGTGTTGGATCAGAGTAGTCTGCCCAAAATCCAGTGGGTGTTTGCTGAAGGCCTGGTGGTGCTTCATAACGACCTCCAGGACACCTTGTACTTGGTCTGCAGGAGTAAAATCGTCGTCTCCAATATTGAGCTCAAGCCACCAGGATTGCTCGGCAGGCTCACCTTCAGCACTTGGCTTCAGTTCCAACTGTTGGGAGGCAGACAGAGAGGTTTCCACCAAGTCTTCAGGATGCACGCTGAAGAGAGTGGCTACGGCTTGGTACTTCCTCAGATCCACTGGGGAGTCTCCCACATTTAGTAATCGAATGGGTACTTGTCCTCGGGATACAGTGACTAGGCTCCTGGCGGCTAGAATGGGCAGGTCTTCATCAGCTGGTAGAGGTTCTACTATCGCCTGGTAGTCTTGACCTTGGACGCCCATGCAGGCTCGACACCATACTAACGTCTCAGTCCCAGGTTGAAGGCGGACAGGTTGGGGATCCTTGATCCGGGCTCTGCAGATTTCACCATTAGGGCCAGCAAACTTCTGTTGCGCCGCTAGAACCTGCATAGTCTCCTGAATTACCTTCCGGGAACCGTTGGGCACTGTTGGCAGGGAGTCGTGGAGAGCCTTCAGCACTTCAGGGTAGCAGTTGCGGAGGACATTGGTACCCAGTACCAGGGAGAAGTTACCGTTTTCGGGCACACGTGTCACCACTACGCCCTGTCTGGTTAACTCAGTGTCTCCAATGGTTAGCGTGGGCTCCCAGTAGCCGCGGATGGGTACGGGTTTTCCGTTCGTAGCAATAATGTTCAAGTAAGCCTTTGGAGGCTGGACTAAGGATGCTTTTCCTCGGCATTTCTCGAAGGCAGCACTCCGGAGGGTGGTCACTTGAGAGCCGGTATCAATTAAGGCCGGTAGGGTAACTCCATTGATGGTTACATGAACCATGGGGCGAGTCCCCACGAACCTGGGCATCCAGTTAGCATCTCGGGGACTTACAAGTTCTTCCCTTGGAGGTCGTCCCTTAGCTCCAAGGGTTTGTCGTTTAACTGACAACAGTCATTCTCTTCATGCCCATATTTATGGCAGTAGCTGCACCGCTGGCGGGGTTTCTTCTGACTCCAGGTGCTTAACGACTTCGCTTCCTTTGGGCGCTGTTTAGTCGGAGATTCACGAGGAGTAGCTGACCGTACCGGGTTCTCTGGAGGTTTCCTCCTCATAGCGGAGACAATTACTTCCACCTGGGTCAACCGATCGAGGATTTGATGCAGGGTGTCCGCCAGATTAGAGACCTGTCCTGCTAAGTCAGCAACTTCCGTAGCCGCAGGAGTAGGTGATGTCGACTGCATTGGATAGCAAGCTAGAGCAGATTCCTCCATTTCCACGGATTCAGGCTCTTTCTGCGGTCCAGTAGGTGGTCGGTCTCCTAATATGTCAATGGCAATTTCCTTAAACTCAAGGAAGGAGGCCTGGGCATGTTGAGAAGAGATGATCTTTAGTTGACACCTTTGATTTCTATCAACAAGTCCATTAATAAATTGTTCCCTTAAGGTTTGATCAGAGGTTTCAGCGTCTTTGGGCTCAAGGCAAGTGATGGCCTTCCATGTCTCCTGTAGGGAGAGGGCAAAGTCTCGGAGGGACTCTTGGGGCTTCTGTCTTTTCCCGAAGAATTTCTGCTTCAACTCGGAGACAGTACACTTGTCAAAGGTGTTGCGTAGCCTATCAAGAATCCGGACCACGTTCTGACACTGTTCTCGGGGCCAAGACTTGACTTCCCGGAGAGCGGGTCCTTTCAACTGCCCGATGAGGATGCCCACTATCTGTTCCTCTGTGAATGGGAGCAAGGCGAAGGTGGCTAACAACTTGTCCCTGAATTCAGGGAGAGTATGTGATTCTCCCTCGTAGTAGGGTAACCAGGGGGCCCCCAGATAGTAGGGCATAGTCAGAGGCATCATGGTGGGAGTCCCAGGGACACTAGCTGTAGCAGGGCTGAAGGGACTCTCTGGAGGACTTAACATGCTCCGGTACCCTGAGGAGGGACCAGGGGACGGGACTTGCGCCAGTCCCGTATCTTCGTCCTGGGCGGACATGACTGGCCTAGCTGAGGGAAGTCTGTAGGGTTACACAATGTCCGTTGCTATGGGCGATGGCTAGAATGGGACGTGGGCACTTTAAGACACAGTCACTATTCCCTGGGAGGTGAGCCAATAACCTAGCGTCGGAAACAATCTCTACCCCCCTTTAACTTCCCCAGCGGTACTCACTCAGGATCAGCCGCGGTGACAGGACAGCTCCGGTACACGAAGGTCTCCGTTCCCGATGTCCGGCAGGCAGCAGGGCTCGGTGATGCTCAGCGGTGTTCTCCTCCAGTCGCAGGACACATGCGCCGGATCTCCGGATGAGGCGCACACTGCTGGCAGGCTTCAGGCGCGGCCTGCGCCGAAATCCAAGATGGCCGATTAACCCTCTTCGTTGCCGGCCGCACACGCTCCAGCTCCTCCTCCACGGTGCTTCGCGCCACTCGCGCAGGGGGCGGAGCCTAATGACGCCTCTGGAGTTCCCGCCAGTGAAGATTTGGCGGGCTTGAAATACTTGCTGCGCCACACGCCTCTGAGGTAAATGCTTCAGGCGCAGCAGCGCCGGATGTAGCAGAGCTGAAACAGTTCTTGCAGGAATTAACCTCTTGAGTGCTGGAGCGGCGCTCGACAGCACGTGGCAGCAGTATAAAGTTCAATGTAGAAACACACAAATACTTGGGCCTAAACCCGGATGGCAGCAGGGTTAGGCAGCACAGTCTTTTTCTTAATAAAGTACAGTCTTTAGTGCCAGGATAAGGCACAGAAGTAAATATCCTGTGATTCGTGACGCCACTTGCAACATCCCCCACCGGGGCCTAGCCCTTGAGGTGAGGCCTTGAGACAGCCGGGGCCCGCTGTACCGGAGTGGCTGGCGGTTGCGGCCTAAGCACGCTATTGTCACGGTGCTTGGTACGGGGGAACCGGAGGGCTGTCCTACAGCCTGGCAGGTCTCCAGCAGGGTGGTGTTGGCAAGAAAAGATGAGGGAGCGGCTGCTATAGCTGATCTCCCTGGGGCAACCCCTTAATGTCCCGAGTGTGAGTCTCTGGGTGATGGACAGGGTGCCGGTGATGAAGGCAGCCGTATTAGCAGGGACCAGACGGAGACAGAAGTTGAAGAAAACAACTTACAGTTCTTTATTTGAACCGCAGCAAACGTGCCTTTAACAGGTAGGTAGGGTGCCGAGATGTGAGTTGGAGGGAGCCTCAGGAGATAGTTCACCAGCCTGGATGTAGAGGGCAGGCTGGGAGGCAGCTGTGTCCTGGTAGGAAGCTTCAGCTTGTCCTGTAGGGCTTCAGGTATCACCTTTAAAGGTAAGATGATACCCCTTTTCCTCACTACACTAACTCTAGTCTAATGCTCCACTCTTCAGAGGCAGGGGCTAAGCTCTTCCTGCTCTGGTATGGGCCAGACAGAGATTACTCACTCACTCACTGATTCTCCTAGGATTCCACACTAGAATAATCATCATATGTTCTGATCTGAGCTGAGCTCAGACTAAACTGTTCTCCAGAACATTCCTGGCCAGAGAGTTTAATTACCTCCCTCTGGTCAGGTGGTGGCTGCTCCTCCAATCACATCTCAGCTTACAGAGCACAGGATGTAACACATATCATTGGATAACAGCATCTGGCATTATACAAAATACTTAACTCCTGCCTTGCCAGGCAGGATTCACCACTGCAATATCCCTATGTCCTATCAGAACCATGTAGTGTAATGGGATTACATGCAGGTGGGACGTATTCGCAAACCCTACCTCGCCATTGCATCGGCGAGGGTGTTGCAAATACTTCTTGCAATACCCAGCTATTCCGCTGTGCATTGTTATCCATTTCCTACCCCTGTTGTGGTATGTAGAGTGTTGGATGTCTTTGGGGGATGACTTTGCGCCCCCTGTGCCCACTATAAGGTGTGTTTATACTATAAAGTAACACGGGTGTCTTCACCGTTTTAGGTCGTAGCAGCTGAAGGTGAGATGAATGCCTCCCGGGCTCTGAAGGAAGCCTCCATGGTGATATGTGAATCCCCTGCAGCGCTACAATTACGTTACTTGCAAACGCTGAACACAATCGCTACAGAGAACAATTCTACCATCATATTCCCCATCCCCATAGACCTACTGCAAGGCGTTGTGAAGAAATGATCAGCCACCAGCCTGTAGAGCCATTCCCATGAGAATAAGATGTAGGAATATATGGGGTATGCTATACATAGATGAGGCCTCCAACGAGTTGGCTATTCATGGAGATTTACTGCTTTAAAGGGGTTTTCCCACAAAAGAAAATTCTTATATTTCAATCCCCTAGTGATTTTAACACAGTAAAGATCATTTTAACCCCTTACTTTACAATTTACTCGCTGTTTTAGCTCCTATCACTTGCACGGCTGGTCAGTACAAAATCCCAGGGTGTGGGAGCAGACACATTATGATCCATCTAGGGCTGTGGGGTGACAATGTGCTTAGATTATCAGGGTACAGGTGTATATGCATCATCCTCTGGCTTCTAACATTGTAATAACACAGTGACACATAGAGAGAGAGGTGAGACAGTTTAGAGATGCATGAGATCCATTAGATGCCTATTACAGAGTCAGCTCTGCTACATCTGTGTTCTCACAGATCTATGCCTGCCTCTCCCTCACCCCAGATCACTTTTCTCCATGTAGCTTGTAGTTTGCAGCTTATCTCTTCTCACAAACTCCTGCCAGGAAGTGAATCAGTGTCTCTCAGCTCCGTGCAGGGGGCGTGGCTACAGGAACAAGACATCCACGATGGTGCCCCGACCCTAAATCTGAAGTTACAGGGTTGGATCTAGGGGCAACTGAAATTGCATACATCATGACTGATACAGATAGGATGGACTTTAATCTGTGAAATGCTGTATTTTTGTTAATAACAGTGAATCAGAGAATGTGTTATTTTGTTATCCTGAGTACATATAAGAAACTTGTCTTTGTGGGAATACACCTTTAATAAATTCTGGGGGCATTTATCATGACTCACACCACTTCTCTGGAGTGTTCTCACCTAATTCATTAAGAGGTGATTGGCTTTTAATGAATTGGGTGCATCTCTTGCACCTCAATGCTATAATTTACATCACATTCACTGGTAAAACCATGGCATTCCCGGCCCCTTACACTAAGCCCACACCCCAATGATGTAATCATCATTCTGCAGTCTGTATCTGTAGCATCTGATCCTGATAAGCTGAATTCTGTCTTTCTAGCAAGACGGACAAAAGTTCCTCGAAAGGCAGCAGCAAAAAGTGGATTAGGGAGAAAAGACAAGGAAGGAAACTTTGTTCTGCCATTACACCGCTGCTGCTTCTATCCCCTACAGTCCTAAAAAACTAAAGCAACATTACTTATGGACTTGATTTAAAACCATCCTCCTCCTTCTTTAGTCTACAGACTGATGTATCTCCATATTGTCCTGCAGACTTACACCATTCAATTTGCCCCATACATTTCTAGCCTGCAATCTGTTTCCACGAGCTTAGAGCAGATTAATGGAATCAGGACTACAGAATCTTTGTTTGTAGTCTGTAACCATGGAAACGTACAGGGTACAAACCCTAAAATGTATTCATTATCTGAGAATTAACCCCCAAATTACCCGATCTCCTGGAATAGTAATGGCCGCAATTGCTAGTTTTCTGGCTCAGATTTGTACATATATACCTTGCTGTATTATAGTTTTGCATATGGACATTGCCTTTTATTGCAAAAACTTTCTTTCTATAATAAAAAAAATTATTTAAAAAAATCTAAATATCTGTCTATTTAAGTCCTAGGGTTTAAGCATTGTAAGACATGAAACCTTACTCTGTACACTAAGATTTATGATGGTAAGTTTCAAGACACGCTTCCCAAGATGATTAACCATTAAATGTCAGAAGTAGCAGTAGGTGAGTATTGGAGGTTATAGAGAACCATGCAGCTGCTAGGGTTAGAGACTTCTCCTTTTACTTATGTACAGTCATGACCATAAGATTTGAGAATGACACAAATATAATATTTTCACATGATCTGTTGCCCTCTGATTTTTATGTGTGTTTGTCAGATGTTTTTGCTTTATGGCAAGGTGCACCATCATGCTGGAAAAGGCCCTATGATGGTCGTTTAAATGCAGTCTTGTACTGCATCCGATTTATCAATGTGTCGAGTGCTGGATGATAAATCGGGTGTCAAATAGAAGTATGTCATGGTGTGACATGAGGTTCCCTTTAAGACAGTGGGGGTCATTTACTAAGGGCCCGATTTGGTTCTCCCGACGTGTTACCCGAATATTTCCGATTTGCACCGATTTCCCCTGTATTGGCCTGGGATTTTGGCGCACGCGATCGGATTGTGCTGCATCGGCGCCGGCATGCGTGCGACGGAAATCGGGGGGCGTGGCCGAACGAAAACCCGACTTATTCGGAAAAACCGCCTCATTTAAAAACCGAAAATGTGTCGCGAAGCTTGCGCTTACCTTCACTCAGCCGGCCTCGGTGAATTCTAGCGCATTCAGATGCGTTTCAGCGCAGCAGCGCCACCTGGTGGACGGCGGAGGAACTACCTTCATAAATCCCGGCCGGACCCGAATCCAGTGCAGAGAACGCGCCGCTGGATCGCGAATGGGCCGGGTAAGTAAATCTGCCCCTATGTTGTGGGTTTTTTGTTGTTTTTTTTTTATAACACTTTACGACAGAATTCTCTCGTAAACAGATTGTTAAATAATCTCTATTTCTGTATACAATAGTGCAAATTTAACCATGTATATCTCCATTCCCTCTAGTACAAGAACACCAAAACAGTTCCACAAATCACAAACCAAAGTATATGCAAATCCTCTTTATTGTGGAAACATAATAACAAATATACAATTAAAAAAGCATCACTAGAGCAACAAACAGATAAAACTGTCTGCACTGCCCTGGTACACGTATATTAGTAATATCAAAACAGCTGCGTGTGAATGGCAAACATGAAATAGAATCTCAGCTACAATAAGGTCCCATAAAGGGAATATAAAGTAGCTAACATACACCCTCCATCAAATTAAGGAATATCACACAACAGTAGAGCAGTAAATAGTTACCAACCAAAGGTAGTGTATGCTGATCCCGACATGAATCGCTTCATCTGGGGGAGTCTGACTTTACTTTTGTAGGGGCGCACAGCGAGGCGCAGAAGGGAAGGAGCACCCTTTGTATCCCCTATTGTTGAAAATTAAGGAACTTGTTTTTTGAGGGCAGGAGTAGAAAATGATAGATTTTTCCCCACAATAGGGTTTTATTTGGCAAATTTAGTAAAAAAAAGTTTTAAAAAGTTACTAAATTTGCCATATAAAAACCTATTGTGGGGAAAAATCTATCATTTTTGCATTGCTGTCTTCCGAGTGGCATAACATTTTTTACTTTTTTGGCCACTGAGCTGGTTAATGGCTTGTTTTTTGCGAGACATGTTGTTCTTTGCAACAGTATCATTCTGCAGTACATATGTTTTTTTGATCACTTTTTATTGCATTTTTTGTGGGATGCAATAGATTAATAGGGGGCGTGGCTTGTACGCAATAGAATATGGCCGCGTGAGAACGGAGCTCCGCCATGGTAACCACCACAAAGCGACTCCTAATTGAGCAGCAGAGACAGCACCCCCCGAGAAAATGCCCAACAACACCGGGGCACAGGGGCGAAGGAGCAGCCTAGCAAGCCGCAGCAGCGCGGCTCAGGATCGGCCGAAAAATCAAGATGGCGCCGAGCGCTCCACTCAGCCCACGCTCGAGAGGAGTGTCAGACCACCTCACCTTCGGCATCCAGCCGGGCAGAACAGGAGGATCTCCAGCACTCCAACCCACACTGGGGAAAAGCAACAGGTACAGGCTACAGCTCCACTCACCTGCATCCCAATCCCCAGTATATAATGAGGAAGACAGCAGCATGCCACCTTACAACCATCAGACCAATATATATCTGAAAATATGCTTAAAAACATGCTAACAGCCCTTAGATCCTCTTTACAGAAAGATATTTCTTCTGTAATAAAACCATTACAAGGCTCTATAGAAGAAGTTGGAGATAGAGTTGAACATGTGGAGAACAAAATGGCAGAATATGCTGACGCCTTCAACGAATTGGCAGACTCTCGTAACTCTTTAGAAGACACGGTCTCATCAATTCAAGCTAAACTAATAGACTCAGAAGACCGAGACAGGCGTAACAATATTAAAATAAGAGGAATACTAGAATCAGTTTCTAACTCCCAGCTGCGCACTTATGTGCAACAGATGACGAAAGCATTGCTACCACATTTAGCAGACTACGAACTTGGCATAGACAGAGCTCACCGTGTTCTTAAACCCAGCAGCATGCCAGATACTATACCAAGAGACGTGCTTGCCAGATTTACTTTTTATCACATCAAAGAACAGCTCTCAGCGCAAACAAGGAAGTTACCAAATTTACCAGCTCCATATGACAAAATTAAATTGTACCTTTCTGCCACCACTCTTCAAGCAAGAAGAAACTTCAGCCCCATTACTTCTATTCTAAGAGACCATGAAATACAATACAGATGGGGCTGGTGAAACGTCAGTACAACATACCAATAAAAACGCTGGAAGAAGGCTTTGGATTACTGGAAACATGGGGCATATCCAAAGAAAAAATCGAATTGGCCAAAACAAGACCCAAGACATCAACAAGAGTGAATCCGGAATGGCATACCAACTCAAGATGATCTGTCCTACATCAACAGCAAGTTCGAAGGTGGTTCCGGGGCGGCCCACTCCGGTCTCTTACGTTTCGACAGAGACACTTCAGGTGAAAATTAGTACTATTTTATTATTAGCTGTGTTATCAGACACAGTTACTGTTAAGTTTGACTTGAAATTACTAACAACACTTACTGTTATGTTTGACCTGAAACTATTAACAACATTTTTCATGTTCCTGAGGTTGGAGCTAATAACCATTAATAGCGGTTGGGAGCTTTTACCATTGTCTCACAACAGGGAAAATATTCTTCCACCATGAGTATTAAATTACTTTCTCTAAAGGCTAAAGGACTTAATAGATTGATGCTATGGAAAGTAAGGGGGACATTATCTGCATCCAGGAGACCCATGTGTGTGGGAAAAGCCCTCCCAAATTAACTCATGCAAGATTCCCTGAAATTATAATGTCAACGTTTGATAAAAAGAAAAGAGGGGTTTTAGTAGCATTTAAAGATAATAATAATAATTACCACCTATATAGATCCCCAAAGCCGCTATATAATTCTATTGTGCAATATCAATAATGTAGAGTACACTATTGTCAATGTATATGCACCAAATAAGAGGCAAGGCCCAATCTTGAAAAAACTCATCTCTAAAATTGAAAAGGTGAAAAGGGGAGCTCTGCTTATGTGCGGAGATTTCAATTCCATGGGCAACGCAGAATATGACACTACCTCCAAATCCCTCCATAGAAACTTTACTTTAAATCCGTTATTATGGGACAAAGACTTATTTGATATTTGGAGGATTCACCACACTACGGAGAAAGATTATACTTATTATTCCCCAAGACACAAAACTTACTCACGCATTGACATGATAATCACAGATAGATTCCTACTAGATAGAATGGTATCATCCCACTTAGGCAATATACAGTGGTCTGTAGAAGTCACATTCAAAGATACATTTTGGACTGGAGAAAGCAGAGTATTAAATACTTGGGAATAGAACTAACACACCCAGTGGATAAATTATTCCTCACTAATTATCTTTCTTCGACTAATTTGGAGTTGGAAAAATACTCAAAATTATTTTATCTTGGTTTGGCCGTTCCTCAACATATAAAATGATGGTACTCCCAAAATACCTATACGTAATTCGAACAATACCAATCCCGGTTCCTGATTCCTTTTTTGTTAAAATTAAAACACAGTTTAATAAATTTATCTGGCAAGGTAATCATCCCCGGATAGCATTTAAAACAATATCCAAAAATAGGCTTTCCCGACCTGTGCAATCACAATTCTGGTCCCGAGGACTCACCCGAAAAAAGTTACCAGAAATACATACATCTCAGAAATAGAATCTTGACACACACTTGGAGAATCAAACCCCCTCCCTCTAAACTATTAACTATTCAAGCAACCGATAAAACATGGGGAAGGTTCATCTTAAATCAAATGGCTCATCCCTAACAGCCATTTCATTGCTATCTAAAAAGGTTAGACAGGGGGGGGCTATAATCTAACCTTTTTAAATAGCAATGAAATGGCTGTTAGGGATGAGCCTTCCTGTCCGTTATTAATAAGAAACTGAGGAGCAAGTGTGTACAAAAGAGTTTACAGATAGGGAGCACTTCCCACTGAACTTACACACCAGTAAGCAACGGCTTGGAATTCTTCCAACAGCAGTATATTATAGCACCTGTGATGTTACAATGTTACAGATATAATACACAGGTGAACTACAATCACACCTCTGGGGCGTTGCAGTCGTCGCAGCCACGGGTAACACCATACCTGATCCACTGGTAAGGACTGGTATCTACATCATCCTGGATGTCTCATCATTTTCTCTATGTGCCAATCTGGCAATTATCTGCACCTTAGTACTTCTAACTAACATCCTTGTGATTATATATCATATCCAGCCCTGGTATACACCCATACCTAATAGAATTTTCTACTGTGTTCCCCATGCTGTTTTTTTCAATTGCAATCTGTCTGTGTTTCACCATCCTGTATAGTTGTCTGCATCTCATGTTTTATACTCATCACACATTCTTGTATGGTTTTTAAAAAAATTTTTCATTAAAGAATTATTACTTTTCCATGATTAGTTGTTAGTGTTCTTCCCTCTCTTTCCCCGCATTGGCGAATATCTTTGGTTTTCTAGTAATGTTGCGAGGCTTTGACCGCTTTAAAATGCGTATACCTAAGGGGTGCCACTAGGCTTTTAGGTGGGGCTTAGACACCCACACCTGCACTACGTTCCATTTACCTCCCCCTTTATACTGTTCCTTTCTGTTTGCTCTTTATGTTACAGATATAATACACAGGTGAACTAGAATCACACCTGTGGTGACCCCTAGTGGATCTCCCTAGATTGAATTGACACAATAGCTAACCCCACTCTACTTGGACTTGTTGATAGATAATAATACATCCCCACGCCATCGATTTGAAGAATTTTAAATGTGTGTCTTTAATAGGTTTAAGCAATCCAATACAATCTTTTATTGTTTAATAATATTAAAAGTTAAGTTTTAGACTAATGGGTCTCAGTGAGGTCCCTAGGGACCTTTTTTGTAAATAATTAAATAGTTTGTATTTTATTGCTGAAGACAAAAATAAAAAAAAATGTTACAGGTTTAGTCCTAGTTTTTAAAAGAGGTCTGTATAGAATCAGTGTTTTATATGATTGATGTTATGAATTTTCAAGTATCCTGTCAGATAGTTGCACCATATTACTAGTCGTAGGCCACACAAGGGACATGACTATGGACCACTTGTTTTATATCTGGTCAACACTACAGCTTCTCGTAGAAATAACAGTCTGCTGTCTTCACCAACTCTATTTTCCACTTAAAAGACAGTGAAACTTTTCCATAAGTCCAGTGTATAATGTGATTGACTGTCTTGATCAATTAAGACCGCCCCCGAGGAGTTTCATTCTATAACAACTTGTAGGGACTAACAAACCAAGCATTGGTTAATACCACTGGCCATTACGTTGGTATCTTCCATACCTTGGGGTAATCTTAATAGATGTTTTTCATAGTTTAGTTTCCACTAATGCTACGATAGATCAGGTGATGGACGGTTCTAATAAGATCTTATGAATTATCAGGAACTACAGTAAGGACTTGTAGCTTTATGTATAAAGTTATAGCTTCGTACCTAGTGTAGTGTTTTTTAACCATTTGGGTGGTGGCAGTCATCATATCAACCACTGGGTGCATGTATTGGTCCCCTGGCACTCCTGTGGTACTGCATGTCCTGTAATGACCCTGGTTCTGATCATTTTTAGAACCTGGATGGATAAGTATTTTACAATATTCAGTGTAATTCTACATTATAGTAGATGTCAGGATTACATTGGAGGAAGCAGTGTTATCTATTGTACAATAGGGGAAACTCCCAGCATAGGCCATGGTGCAGTATCCATGGTGTTATGGCCTCATGATATGACATTATAAAGGAATTGGAGGACTTGTATGACAGGGACTATTATATACATATATATTATAGAGATATAATATATGGTAATGAGTTAGTCTATTATTAGGGCAACATGAAGCTGATGGTAATTTCCCTTAAAGGGGTTTTCCCAAGTTTCATTGTTATACCCTAAGGCAGTGATGGCGAACCTTTTAGAGATCGAGTGCCCAAACTAGAACCAAACCTACTTATTTAAATACAAAGTGCCAACATAGCAATTTAAGTGGTAACATGTTGTTACCTGTTTTGTCAAGTCTTTTAATTGTATCAGCGTCCTGATGACACCGAAACAGTTGCAAGAAAGAGGAGAAATTCAGATTATCATTGTAGCTTCCTTCCAGGGTCCCCTGAGCAGGGAGGATTGCAGGGCCCAGAGCAGGAGCTACAATAATAATGCAGCCTTGTTTGCACCTTTCATCTCCTGTAGTCCCCCATGCTGCACCAGGATGTGTAGCTTTAAAATAGCCCTGGTCACAGCATGTCCTGGGTGGCCAGGGACTGCAAGAGGAGGTTTTGAGTCCTGTCTGGGATGATGGCCTGGGTGCCCACAGAGAGTGCTCAGAGTGCCACCTCTGGCACCCGTGCCATAGGTTCGCCACCACTGCCCTAAGGGGATCTGATCTGTGGGTGTCTGACTGCTGGGATCCCCACCGATCATGAGAAAGGAATCCCTGAGTAAAATGAAAAAGGGGAACCTTGTTTCCGTAAATGAATGAAGCGATGGGTCAGGCATTCGTCCTGCTGTCCCTTCAATGACTATGGAAGTGCCATGGTATTAGAGTCAGGATGAATTGTCAAGCCGCTGCTTCATTCATTTAGTGAGTCGTGAACCCCATTTACTTTAGTTGTAGGGGTCTGTTTTTGTTATTGGTGGGGGGTCTCAACAGTCGGATCCCACTGATCAGATTGTTATCCCCTATCCTGTGCCCAATTCCGGTGCATATGTAGTTACTCTTACAAACTTGCAAAATTCCCAATCTTGCTCTTCGGAAAGCTCTTGACCCTTTCTGGTCTACATCTAAATACACAGGTATTCGCCCTCATCATGGTCCTTCCCTATTTAACTTCTTGGGTTACTCCCATGGTACCAAGACTGAAATAAAGTGCAGTGATTTCATGTGAACCGTGGCGTTACTGAGACAATCTCCAAATTTGAGCTTTTCAATTCATGCATTGGAAATCACCTTGTATTAGGAGATAACAGTTGTTTCTTACCACAAGACCTGCAGTTTTTATGAGAAATACTAGTTCTGCTGACATTTTTATTAATTTATTGGAAAATTCCATTACAGAAAGACTTTGAACTTGGAATCTGCTGATATGTGAATACAGTGCATTGTGATGAAGATAATGGGGCACATTTACTTACCCGGTCCATTCGCGTTCCAGCGGCGGCTTCTCGGACGAGCGCTCGGGTCTTCCGGCGATCCATGAAGGTCCTGCGCCGTCGCTGCTGCGCCGAGGTCCGCCGAGTTGTGTCGGAGTTCACTGATCTCTTCCTGGTGCATGTAAGTATGGCCCGTGCGACAAATTTTTTGTTTTAAATGCGGCGGTTTTTCCGAATCCGTCGGGTTTTTGTTCGGCCACGCCCCCCGATTTCCGTCACGTGCATGCCAGCACCGATGCACCACAATCTGATCGCGTGCGCCAAAAACCCAGGGCAATTCATGGAAAATCGTCGCAAATCGGAAATATTCGGGTAACATGTCGGGAAAATGCGAATCGGGCCCTTAGTAAATGACCCCCAATCTCTTTACTTCTGACATAAGACTTCAATCCGTTCTGAAAATAACGAGTTTAAGCGGTCCCTTTCTATCACTTCTATGGGAATACAGTCCATACATGCATACAGATGTGTAGATACTATACTGCGCTCACCTCAATCTATTAGATGTACTGATGTGCATGGGGATTTTCTGAAATCATGAAATGAACTATTTTTTAATGATTTGTGTAAAATACTTTAATTTTCATTACACATCAAGGTTAATAAATGGAAAACCTTTCCAAACATGAAGCCTGTGCCCAGTGTGTGCTCTATGACGTGTTCCTTATCAGACATCTGTATTTGTGATTAAATGGTGATGGTTTTATTAAAGCGAACTCTGTGTCCTATATGCAGGCAGCATGTTATAGAGCAGGAGGAGCCGAGCAGAGAGGACACTATGTACAATCTGCAGACAGCATGTTATAGAGCAGGAGGAGCTGAACAGATTGTACTTGGTGTCCTATATGGAGACCGTATGTTACAGAGCAGGAGTAACTGGACAGATTGTACATATTGGGGGTCATTTACTAAGGGCCCCATTCACGTTTTCCCGACGTGTTACCCGAATGTTTCCGATTTGCGCTGATTGTACCTGAATTGCCCCAGGATTTTGGCGCACGCCATCGGATTGTGGCGCATCGGCGCAGGCATGCACCCGACGGAAATCGGGGGCGTGGCCGAACGAAAACCCGACGGATTCGGAAAAACCGCCGCATTTAAAAAAATATTGTGTCCCGAAAATTTCACTCACCTTCATCCAGGATAGGCCGGTGTATTTTGAGGCATTCCAGCGGACTTCAGCGCAGCAGCGCCACCTGGTGGACGGCGGAGGAACTACCATCATAAATCCCGGCCGGACCCGAATCCAGCGCAGAGAACGCGCCGCTGGATCGCGAATGGGTCGGGTAAGTAAATCTGCCCCATTGTCCTATCCGCAGGCAGCATATTATAGAGCATGTTTTTGGTCGCACATATAATACGGGTTATCACTCACTTAAGAACGCCCAGTTTACAGACTTGCACACACATTACAAAAACATGAGGTAAAGTGGCCAAACCTATTACAGGAAACACTACAGTCATATTATATTTCACAAGTTAATAAATTCCCACCAATACGCCCTAAAACTACTCTAGTGCCAGCATGTTACAGAGCAGGTGGAGCCGAGCAGATATGACACTATGTACAATCTGCAGGCAGCATGTTATAGAGCAGGAGGAGCGGAGTGTATTGAGTGTACGGAGTCTCCTATATGGAGACCGTATGTTACAGAGCAGGAGGAGCTGAGCAGATTGTACATAGTGTCCTATCTGCAGGCAGCTTGTTATAGAGCAGGAGGAGCTGAGCAGATCATACATAGGGTCCTATCTGCAGACAGCATGTTATAGAGCAGGAGGAGCGGAGTGTATTGAACATAGTGTCCTATCTGCAGACAGCTTGTTACAGAGCAGAAGGAGCAGAGCAGCTTGTACATTGTGTCCTATATGCAGGCAGCATGTTATAGAGCAGGAGGAGCCGAGCAGATTGTACATTGTGTCCTATACAGTATGCAGAACAGGAGGAGCCGAGCAGATTGTACATAGCATCCTATATGCAGACAGCATGTTACAGACCAGGACAAGCCGAGCAGATAGGACACTATGTACAATCTGCAGACAGCATGTTATAGAGCAGGAGGATCCGAGCAGATTGTACATAGTGTCAGGCTCGGACTGGCCTGCTGGGATACCGGTCAAAACCCCAGTGGGCCCTTATCATAAGTCACCATCTCTTATCTGTGTCTGCAAGCAGACACATTCAGCTGAGGCTGGAGGAGGGGGGAATCAGGGGGGACCAGGGTCGGACTGGGGTGCCAAGGGCCCACCGGTGAAATTAATTCTAGGGGCCCACCAGCTGCTTCATGGATACGTGCGGGCCACCCCCATGTATATTTTCATTGTGTTTCTGAACGTGCTGCAAATGCAAGGTGTGAGTGCAGCCTGTGGCCATGTTCACACATTGCGTTTTTGGTTGCGTTTTTAAAGCTTAGGAAAGACGATCTGTTCCTCTTCCATTTTAATGCATGTCTTTTTGCCATTCAGTAGACAAAATTTTAATTTCTGCAACAAAAAAAGGGTAATGTGTGAACGCAGCCTCAGGGCACGTTTAGACGTTGCGTTTTGGTTTCTTTTTCATTGCGTTTGAAACGCATATACAACAGCTGATGAGAGTTAATTTGCCTAATTACATTACCGTTTATGTTTGTTAACACATTGTGTTAACAAAATGCATGCGTTAACGCGTTGTTAACACATGCGTTAACATCGCGTTTAGGATGCGTTTTGTAAATGGAAATGCTAACAGTGATATAATTAGGCAAATCAACTCTCCCCAGCTGTTGTAATGCGTTTCAAACGCAATGAAAACATAGGTCAAAACGCAACGTGTGAGCGCAGCCCCAGGCTTCCTGCACACTACACTTGTGCAGTTCTTGGGATGCAAACAATGGTCCCATGGAATGATGTTTGAGGGTTGCTAGTCATCAGGATGCAAGTAGATAATCATAGCCTGAACCGCAAACATGGTTAGGACCTGCTCTGTCATTTGCAGCTCAGGCATAATCACAGCCATGTGCAGGAGCCCATAGAAGTGAATGAGGACGTGTACAACAATCCTGCAGAAAACAAGCCTCAGGCCCCATGCACACTTTTTTTTGGATGAGTTCTAACTGCATTGGAAACCGCAAAAGGGAGGGGCTTTGCCAGAGCACATGTGTCTTTCTACTGGAAAAAAATTTGAAGGAGGGGCCCCCCTCCTGTCATCCCGGTGATATCTTTTCATTTATTTAGCCATTTCACAGCATATAGAGCTTTGATTGTATTTATTTATGCTTTATATTATACTAGGAAATTGATTGCATTGTGCGGGCATAACAGGGGAGAGGGTTTTACAGCAACCACTGCTTATTTTTTGCACATATCTACCGTGGCTGCTAATGTACGATGTAATCCTTGCATCATTTTGCACATACTTGACTGATTACATAGGACATGAATTTGCACGTTGGTGCTTTAAAATTTAAATAAAGATATTTGATATTTTTCCAAAAACTATATATTGAGTCGGTACCTTTAACATGTCACTCTGTTTGTTTGCACTGAAATGCTTGTTTTTGACATGTGGTACCAATATCGGCCATTAACTGGTTTCATGTACCATGTGCAGTCCTTAACCCCTTAAGGACGTAGCCATTTTGCAGGTTAAGGCTCAGCCCGATTTTTTGGATTCTGACCTGCGTCGCTTTATATGGTTATAACTTTTGAACACTGTTACTTATCAAAACGATTCTGAGATTGTTTTTTCCCCACATGTTGTACTTCATTTTAGTGGTAAATTTTGGCTGATAAGTTTTGCGTTTATTTACAAAAAAAAAGAAAATGTGATGAATTTTTTGAAAAATTTGCCATTTTCGAAATTCAAAATCATTGCGTTTCCAGGCAGATAGATTTACCACCTAAATAAGTTGCTGAATAACATTTCCCATTTGTCTACTTTACATTTTCATAATTTTTGATATGTCTGGATAATTTATTTTGATGTCACGCGGCTTACAAAAAGAATATCGCTTTTCCGGATTTTCAGAATTGACTATTTTGGGGATAAATACAGTTTGGAATGAAATTTTACATATTTAGCATCAAACCCCCCTATATAATCTACCCATTTTCAAATCTGCACCCCTCAAGCTATCAGAAACCGCTTTTATGAAGATTGTTAACCCCTTGAGATCTTCATAGTAATTGAATCAAAATGGAGGTGAAATTTAGAATGGTCATATTGTTCCCTTATACGTTCATTTAGCACTAAAATTTACACATTTCCAAAATATAAAAAGAGAAAACCCACCATACAATTTGTTCTGCAATTTCTCCTGAGTACAAAGACCCCCCACATGTGGCCGTTACTTGTTTTATGGGCGCACAGCGAGGCGCAGAAGGGAAGGAGGGACCTGCAGCTGCCAGGATTTTAGTTTCCTCATTGGCCCCTTTTGAAGGCTATAAAATTTTCGCTTTTGCGTTATTGGGGCCATGTGATGCCATTTTTTTTGCGGGATGAGATGCTTTTTCCATTGTTACCATTTTGGGGTTGGTATCACCTATTGTTGAAAATTTAGGAACTTTTTTTGAGGGCAGGAGTAGAAAAGCATCAATTCTGTACTGGATTTTTTACTTTTTTTTTTTTGGTGTTCACCGTATAGACTAATAATCATGTTATCTTTATTCTATGGGTTGATACGATTACGGGGATACCAGACTTGAATATATTTTCTTACGTTTTACTAAATTTGTCAAACAAAACCCTAATGTGGGGAAAAATCTATCATTTATGTATTGCCGTCTTCCAAGTGGCATAACATTGTTACTTTTTTGGCTACGGAGCTGGTTGATGGCTTGTTTTTTGCGGGACATGTTGTACTTTGCACCAGTATCATGTCGGAGTACACATGGTTTTTTGATCGCATTTTATAGCATTTTTTGTGGGATTGAATAGCTAAAAATCATAATTTTTGGAAGGTTTATAGCAGTTTTTTTTTACGGCGTTTATCGTGGGGGTTCAATAATGATTTACTTTTATTCTACGGGTTGTTACGGACGCGGTGATACTATATATGTGGGGTTTGTGTTATGATTTAGACTTTTTTTTGAGTTATATGTCTCTTTATATGTTTTGGGGGTTTTGGGCATTTTTAGTGATTTATTACTTTATTTTTTTTATTGAATAACATTTTTTTTTTTTACTTTTTCACTTTTATACCATGGGACATGAAGAAGCAATCTTCTGATTGCTTCTTCATGATAATATTCTGCAATACTCATGTATTGCAGAGTATTATCAGTGTCAGCCTATGCACTTGCATAGGCTGGCACTGTGCCAGTAAGATGACGTCACAGACGCCATCTTACTGGCAATTCTTGCAGGTAACTCTGGGGTCCAGATCGGACCCCAGAGTTACTATAGCAACGATCGGCGCACCCCGAAAACGGTTCGGGGGGGCCGATCGTGGGGGAAAGACCCCCCAGATACATGTTAGATGCCGCGGTCGCGCTGACCGCGGCATTTAACGGGTTAAGCACCCGCGATCGGAGACAACTCCGATCGCGGGTGTTACACTGGGGTGCCGGCTATCAGTCACAGCCGGCACCCCGTCTTTCCCGATGCCGGTTCGGCTCAGATCTTGAGCCAAACCGGCATCAGCTCAGCGTCCGATATATCGGACGCTGAGCGCTAAGTCACTGAGCTCAGCGTCCGATATATCGGACGCTGAGCGGGAAGAGGTTAAAGGACATCTATCACCAGATCAAGGATTGTAAACAAAGCACACGGACATACTTGTGTGTGCCCCCATGGCAGGTTCTGGCCTTCTTTTACCTTCTTATTCCCTGTCTTTTTTGTTAAAAAGTCTTTTAAAATTATGCAACTGAGCCTGAAGGGCTCAGGCTCCATAGGAGTTAATGGAACCTGGAGCCCCTCAGAATAATTTGCATAATTTTAAAACCCTTTTTTCTTAAAAAGAAGGGCACAACAACCTTAAGGGTGCTGTCACACGTTGCGTTTGCAAACGCAGACGCAGACCAAACTGCGCCCACCGGGGCGGTCCGCGGTCCAATCGCATCGGCATTTCTCTATGTTTCTATGGAAATCGCCGATGCGATCGGACCGCGGACCGCCCCGGTGGGCGTGGTTTGGTCTGCGTCTGCGTTTGCAAACGCAACGTGTGACAGCGCCCTAAAGAACAGCAGATCCTGCCAGAGGGGGCACACACCAGTTTGTCTGTGGCCGCGGTCACACGTACCGCTAGACGTCCGTTCATAACGCGATGCTAGCGCACAGGGGGAGGTCCTTGGCCCAAACGCACATGCGTTTCCAAGAAAACGCATGCGATTGTTAAGCCGATCGCATGCATTTGGGCGCGTTCACACGTTCCGCTATCGTCGTGCTCATAACGCGACGCTAGCGCACAGTGGGCGGGGCTAGGGCCGATCGCATATGCGTTTCCCGGGAAACGCATGCGATTAATAACCCGATCGCATGCGTTTCTCTGGAAACGCATATGCGATCGCCCCAAACTCCGCCCCCTGTGCGCTAGCGTCGGTGGGCGCGACTTTGTCTGCGTTTGCGTTTGCAAATTATACTTCAAAGAAAACTTAGTCATAAAACAAATATTTCAATTTCTGGTCAGCGGATCTGGATCAGTATCCCCTTAGGCCGCGGTCACACGTACCGCTAGGCGTCCGTTCATAACACGACGCTAGCGCACAGGGGGAGGTCCTCGGCCCGAACGCACATGCGTCCGTTCCCCCCCGGTGTGTATCAATAAAGCTTCATTACAGACTCCTGAGGGCGAGTTCACAGTTGCGTTTTGACCTGCGTTTTGACATATACAACAGCTGAGGAGAGGTGATTTGCCTAATTACATCACTATTAACGTTTCCGTTTACAAAATGCGTCGTAAATGCGATGTTAACGCACGCGTTAGGCCGGCGCCACACGTAGCGGCTCGTTCCCGATCACAGGCGTTTCCATAGAAACGCCGATGCGATCGGGCCGAGGCCCGCCCCGGTGGGCGCGACTTTGTCTGCGTTTGCGTTTGCAAGCGCAGACAAAGCACTACGTGTGGCGCCGGCCTTAACATTGCGTTAATGCATGCTTTTGTTAACACAAGCGTTAACATTGCATTTACAAACGTAAACGGTAATGTAATTAGGCAAATTACCTCACATCAGCTGTTGTAATGAAAACGCGACCAAAACGCAACGTGTGAATGCGCCCTCACAGCTGATCATTGCAGTCTGGGACTATAGTAAAGCATCCAGAGAGCTTCACCAGAGGTCACAGTGGGCAGAGGGGTCCGTCTGTAATGCCGCGGTCACACGTACCGCTAGGCGTCCGTCATAACGCGACGCTAGCGCACAGGGGGAAGTCCTCGGCCCGAACGCACATGCGTTTCCAGGGAAACGCATGCGATTGATAAGCCTGCGATGTGACCGCGGCCTAACTAGGGGTCGTCTGTAAGTAGGGTGTCCTTAAGTAGGGGACTGCCTGTGCCTGAAACCTGTTAAGGACATACATGTACCATGTGCAGTCCTTAACCCCTTAAAGGAAACCTACCACTTCTGAAGGTAGGTATGAGATACAAACACCGGGCACCAGCTCAGGGTGAGCTGGTGCCGGTGCTTAGTCTCGTTAGTGTTAAAACCGCGGTATCGCGGTTTTAACACTTTTGAAACTTTCTAGCAGAAACTGCTTCGGCGCTGCGCGCGACCGTGCGCGCGCAACGCCTGCGGCGTTTCCAGTGTAGGCGCGCGCACGATCGTGTGCGCGAAGCGCCGAAGCAGTTTCTGCTAGAAAGTTTCAAAAGTGTTAAAACCGCGATACCGCGGTTTTAACACTAACGAGACTAAGCACCGGCACCAGCTCACCCTGAGCTGGTGCCCGGTGTTTGTATCTCATACCTACCTTCAGAAGTGGTAGGTTTCCTTTAACGCAGAGGTATAGGGAATGTATGAAGAGGGCTCACGGGCAGAGTCCTCTTCATACAGAGGTGGGGGTTGTTGCACATTGCAGAAAACCCCCACCGCTAATAAGGCCGGTGCCACACGTGCGCCCACCGGGGCAGACCTCGGCCAGATCGCATCGGCGTTTCTATGGAAACGCCTGCGATCGGGAACGAGCCGCCGGTGTTTCGCGTTAAATTAAAGCAAAACACCTGCGGCTCGCTCCCGATCGCAGACAAAGCGCCACGTGTGGCGCCGGCTTAACCGCGGTCGGTGCTTGCACCGATCGCAGCTATTAACCCGTAACCCGTCCATTGCCACCGGTTGCCATGGTAGCCTTGGGTCTTCGTTTGACCCGAGACTATCTGGCTTCTGCAGATTCGTTACAATGAGCCAGTGGCTCATTGTAATGAATGAGCTACAAAAATGCCATATATTGCAATACAGAAGTATTGCAGTATATGGTAGGAGCGATCTGACCATCTAGGGTTAATGTACCCTAGATGGTCTAAGATATAGTGAAAAAAAAAAAGAAAAAAAAAAGTTTAAAAAATAAAAAAAATTAATAAAATATTAAAAATTCAAATCACCCCCCTTTCGCTAGAACTGATATAAAACATAATAAACAGTAAAAATCACAGACACATTAGGTATCGAAGCATCCCAAAATGCCCGATCTATCAAAATATAAAAACGGTTGCGGCCGAGACGGGAAATGGCGCCCAAATGTCCATTATGCGACTTTTACACCTTTCTACATCACATAAAAAATGGAATAAAAAATTATCAAAATGTCGCACAGACCTCAAAATGGTAGCAATGCAAACGTCGGCTCATTTTGCAAAAAATGACCCCTCACACAACTCCGTGCGCCAAAGTATGAAAAAGTTATTAGCTTCAGAATATGGCAAAAAAAAAAGTTTTTCTTTTTTGTACACATTCGTTTAATTTTTGAAAATGTATTAAAACACAATAAAACCTATATAAATGTGGTATCACCGCGATCGCACCGAACCAAAGAATAAAGTAGGCGTGTTATTTGGAGCAAAGAGTGAAAGTCGTAAAAACTGAGCCCACAAGAACGTGACGCACGTGCAGTTTTTTTAACATTTTTCCACATTTGGAATTTTTTTTCAGCTTCGCAGTACACGGCATGTTAAAATAAATAACGTTACGGGAAAGTAAAATTTGTTACGCACAAAATAAGCCCTCACACAGGTCTGTACACGTAAAAATGAAAAAGTTATGGATTTTTGAAGGTGGAGAGCGAGAAATGAGCGAAAAAACCTGCGTCCTTAAGGGGTTAAAGGACATCTATCACCAGATCAAGGATTGTAAACAAAGCACATGGACATACCTTCCTATTCCCTGTTTTTTTTGTTAAAAAGTCTTTTAAAATTATGCAACTGAGCCTGAAGGACTCAGGCTCCATAGGAGTTACTGGAACTCCTATGGAGTCACCTGTGCCATAGGAGAACAGATCCCACCCCTCTCTGTGATTCCCTTTGTTCTTTTATCCCCCCTTGTCAAAAGATTTGGTAACTGGTTTCCTCGGTCCCTTAGAGGTGTTAATTGGTTTCATCTGAATTGATAGACTTGGTGTCTCCAAAAGCCTCATGTTTTTTCATGCGTCTTAAAATGACTCCTTAACTCCTTAATGATGCAGCCAGTTTTTAAGTTAATGCTCAGACCTTTTTCTTAAAATTTGACCAGTTTCTCTTCCTGTGGTAATAACTTTTCAACACTTTGGCAGCGGTCACACGTACCGCTAGGCGTCCACTCATAAGCGACTCTAGCGCACAGGGGGAGGTCCTCGGCCCGAACGCACATGCATTTCCAGAGAAACGCATGCAATCGGCTTAACAATCGCATGCGTTTCCCTGGAAACGCATGTGCTTTCGGGCCGAGGACCTCCCCCTGTGTGCAAGCGTCGCGTTATGACGGACGCTTAGCGGTACGTGTGACCGCGGCCTTTAAGATATCCTTGTGATTTTGAGATTGTTTTCTCGTGAGATATTGTAGTTTATGCTAGTATTATCATTTCGGTGATCAGTTTCTTTTTTGGGGGGTAAAAATTCAATAATTTTGGATAAATTTGAAAAGAAAATGACAATTTTTAAATTTCAAATGTTATACTTTTTAGACAAAGAGTCATACCACAAAATTTTTTTTTGTAGAAACCTTTTGCCATTGGTCTTATTTTTATTTCCATAATTTGTTTTACATTTCCATTTTTCTTACGGATCTGAGAAGGTTTCAAGTTTTAGTAGCAACTTCTCCGATTTTCAAGAGATTTGAAAAATGCGAACTTTTTAGTGACCAATTCATTTTGGAAGTGCCCTATAAAGGCTTATGTGCTATATACCCCCACAAGTAACACCATTATATGAACCTAACATCTCAAACTATTCAAATCAGCATTTGAGAAGTCTGTTAACCCTTTAAATCTTTCTCTGGAAGCAAACAAAAATGGATTGAAAATTTTGAAATTTGAATAAGATTATTTTCATTTAGCCCTAAAATGGACAAATTCAGAAGGAATTTGAGGTAAATATACATCCCAAAATTTTTGCCCTGCATCTTCCGAGTACTGTAATACCAGACATGTGGATGTCAACTGCTCTTTAGTCGTACAGCGATGTCCAGAACAGAGTTTGTACCATTGGGTTTTTGGAAGGCCAATTTGACTGCAAATGTTTTGTGGTGCCACAGTGTACTTGAAGAGCCCCTGAAGTAACAGTATAATAGAAAACTCCCAAAGATGTCACCATTTAGGAAACTAGACCCCTCAAAGAATTTATCTTTGGGTAGGGTGAGCATTTTAACCCCCAACATGATGGTCAAAATTTAATGCAAAGTAAATGGTGCAAATTAAAAATTGCGTTTTTATCTCAAAAATGTCATTTTAGCACCTAATGTGTCCAACTGTGTCCAACTCATGTCACCTCAGACAAACACCACAAAAATAATTCTTTGGGTTGTTCCGAGTACGGCAATACCACACATGTGCCAAAAATTGACGTGTACCAGTACAATAGAAGCCCCCAAGTAGTGACCCCATTTTAGGAAAGGGCACCCTTCAAAGAATTTATTTAGGGTTGTATGAACATTTCAACCCTTAAAATGCTGGGTCAAATGTAATACAAAATGATGGGGGCAGTGTAAAAATTGCATTGTTTTCTCAAATGTGCCAAAGTAGGAAGAAATGTATTCAGCTCAACTCATCCCACTGTGGATAAACACCCCAAAAATCATTCAGTGGGTTACTTCGGATATGGCAATGCCCCATGTGTAGCAATAGTCTACAGGCTGGGGACACAGCAGGCCGGAGAAGGGACAAGCAAAATCTAGCTTTTGGTGCACCCGTTTCACTAGACTGGTGTTGGGGTGCCCCTGAGGTACCAGTACAAAAGAAACCCCTGTGTAGTGATCCCATTTTAGGAAAGAGCAACCCTCAAAGAATTTATTTAGGGTTGTATAAGCATTTTAACCCATAAGATCCTGGCTCAAATGTAACATAAATTGAATGGTGTCGAGTAAAATTTGCTTTGCAATTTCTCTAAATTTGTAATTGTAGTGTCAAAAGTATTTTACCCAATTCATGCAACTGGAGGCAAACACCCCAATAATCTAAAAGATGGAGACAGGGCAGGGCTCGGAAGACAATGGCATTTGGAGTACCAACATTTACATTTTTATTGGCACCATAAAACATTTTTAGATGCCCTCGGGGATCAGTACAGTAGGAACCCCTGAGAACTGACCCTATTTGAAAACGACATCCCTCCATGAATTAATCTAGGGGTGTAGTGAGCATTTTAACCCCACAGGTGGACCCCAAGGATGATGCATAATGGATAGTGCATAGTACTAAATATCTATTATGTCATCTTGTGCCCAGCTCATGCCACGGGAGATAAACACCCCAAGAATCATGATGCAACCTCTCTCTTGTCCTTGTACCTAGGTACTTCAGCACTACTACGAAAGCGACTTCTCGGGGGTTCCTCAGAGTCGCTTTAGGAGGAAGAGGTGCACAAACAAACGTCCCCACACTCGTCCCCACTAGCATACTCCATATCGGAGGCCATCTAATTATATACCTCCAAGTCAGTGTATGACTTCTGGGACATGGTGGGGGTAGTACACAACCTACGCAGAACAACACAGAACAACGCCTGCCCCTCCACCCAACGCCTGCCCCTCCACCCAACGCCTGCCCCTCCACGCAACGCCTGCCCCTCCACAGAACGCCTGCCCCTCCACAGAACGCCTGCCCCTCCACAGAACGCCTACTCCTCCACAGAACGCCTGCTCCTCCACGCCCCGCCTGCTCCACCACAGAACACCTACTCCTCCACACTACGCCTGCTCCACCCCAAAACGCCTACTCCTCCACCACAGAACGCTTACTCCTCCATGCTATTACTCCTCCTCCACAGAACGCCTGCTCCCCCGCGCTACGCCTGCTCCCCCACGCTACGCCTGCTCCCCCACGCTACGCCTGCTCCCCCACGCTACGCCTGCTCCCCCACGCTACTATTATTCCTCCACAGAACACCTACTCCCCCACGCTACGCCTGCTCCTCCACGCTACTATTATTCCTCCACAGAACACCTACTCCCCCACGCTACGCCTGCTCCTCCACACAACGCCTACTCCCCCACACAACGCCTACTCCCCCACGCTACGCCTGCTCCTCCACAGAACGCCTACTCCCCCACGTTACGCCTGCTCCTCCACAGAACGCCTACTCCTCCACGTTACGCCTGCTCCACCACAGAACGCCTACTCCTCCACGCTACACCTGCTGCCATGCCATGCAAGTAGCGCTCGCATCCGATATATTGGACGCTGAGCATTATGTCACTGCGCTCAGTGTCCGATATATCTAAAGACGTCACTGCAGACTCCGGACCTGCGAGCAGAAAGGAGTTAAGTACATGAAAAATTATACTTCAAAGAAAACTTAGTCATAAAACAAATATTTCAATTTCTGGTCAACGGATCTGGATCAGTATCCCCTTAGGCCGCGGTCACACATACCGCTAGGCGTTCGTTCATAACGTGACGCTAGCGCACAGGGGGAAATCCTCGGCTTAACAATCGCATGCGTTTCCCTGGAAACGCATGTGCGTTCAGACCGAGGACCTCCCCCTGTGCGCTAGCGCCGCGTTATGACGGACGCCTAGCGGTACGTGTGACCGCGGCCTTAAGGACATACATGTACCATGTGCAGTCCTTAAAGGACATCTATTACCAGATCAAGGATTGTAAACAAAGCACACGGACATACTTGTGTGTATGCCCCTATGGCAGGTTCTGGCAGTCTTTTACCTTCTTATTCCCTGTTTTTTTTTGTTAAAAAGTCTTTTAAAATTATGCAACTGAGCCTGAAGGGCTGAGGGTGTGTTCACACGTTGCGTTTTGACCTGCGTTTTCATCGCGTTTGAAACGCATATACAACAGCTGAGGAGAGTTGATTTGCCTAATTACATCACTGTTAACGTTTCCGTTTACAAAACGCATCGTAAACGCGATGTTAACGCATGTGTTTTATTAACACTTGTGTTAACAACGTGTTAACAAACGTAAACGGTAATGTAATTTGGCAAATTAACTCTCATCAGCTGTTGTAATGCGTTTCACACGCAATGAAAAAGCAACCAAAACGTAACGTGTGAACCCGCCCTGAGGGCGTGTTTACACGTTCCGCTTTCGTCACGTTCATAACGCGATGCTAGCACACAGTGGGTGGGGCTCGGGCCGATCGCATATGCGTTTCCCGGGAAACGCTTGCGATTAATAACCCGATCGCATGAGTTTCTCTGGAAACGCATATGCCAGTGATGGCGAACCTATGGCACTGGTGCCAGAGGTGGCACTCAGAACCCTTTCTGTGGGCACTCAGGCCATCAGCCCAGGACAGAGAACAGGAACAAATCCATTAAATCTTCCTGCAGTCCTAGGCAACTTAGATGCTGCGCTCAGCACTATTTTACAGCGACACTTCATTGACTGTTTGGAACTGCTTGAAAAGTGAGAAGGTGTTGAAAGAAGTGCATTATCTTAGGAGGTCATCCTGCTGGACCCACCATTCTTTCTAAACAGAGAGACCCTGGAGAGAATCTACAATGATAGTCTGAATTTGCCCACCTTGTTTTAACTGTATTGGTGGCCTCAGAGGGCCGATACAATTAAAGAAGTGGAAGAACAGGTAGCAATAAGTTACTGCTTAAAATGGCACATTGGCACATCAGGGTAAATAAGTGGGTTTTGGTTGTAGTTTGGGCACTCGGTCTCTAAAAGGTTCGCCATCACTGGCATATGCGATCACCCCAAACTCCGCCCCCTGTGCGCTAGTGTCGCGTTATGAATCCATGAAGCAGCTGGTGGGCCTCTAGAATTAATTTCACTGGTGGGCCCTTGGCACCCCAGTCCGACCCTGCATAGTGTCCTATATGCAGACAGCATGTTACAGAGCAGAAGGAGCAGAGCAGCTTGTACATTGTGTCCTATGTGCAGACAGCATGTTATAGAGCGGTAGGAACTGAGTGGATTGTACATGGGGCCACCTTTATCACTTTTGTGCGCCTAAGTGTAGTAGTTGCGCCTAAATTCTGGCGCACTGTTTTGCCAGAATTATCACAAGTTACAACAATCTGTAATAAGTATATTTTCTGCCTCTTATTAATCACTTTACTTTAAAACGGTTTAGGCGCAATTTTGGCGCAGTTTAGGCGCAATGTTAGATTCAGGCACTTCAATGTGATCCTGCTACAAGCTCCTCTCAGCTTCTCCCACAGCACAGAATGAAGATAACACTCACAGCCAGGGCCGCCGATAGGGCAGTACAACTGGTACTGCCCTATGGGGCCCGGACTCTAAGACACTAGGGCAGTGGTGGCGAACCTATGGCACGGGTGCCAGAGGCGGCACCCAGAGGCCTTTCTGTGGGCACCCAGGCTGTCGCCCCAGCACACCAGACAGGACTCTAAGAATCTTCCTGCAGTTCCAAGCAACTCAAAATATGCTGCTTTCAGTCATATTTTGATACTTACTTCACTCCTTGGGACTGTAGAAAGAGGGAGAATGAATAGACAGGGCCAAATCATCTTTGGAGGACCTTCTGTTGGCCCCACGATTGTCTGTGTACAGAGGGACACTGGAAATAAGTTAAAATTTCTTCTGTGTTGATGTCCTCAGGAGGCAAATATGAAGTTGCTAAACAGGGAGCAATAAGTTACTGCTTTAATTTTTGGTTGGCACGTCATGATAAATAAGGGGTTTTGGGTTCAGTTTGGGCACTCGGACGCTAAAAGGTTAGCCATCACTGCACTAGGGGGAGGCCCGCAGGGCCGCATCTGCCATGAGCAGAGCCGGATCATCATTGGCGCTATTGGAGCGCTAGCGCCGGGCCCCCGGATCCGGATTTATTGGTTGGGGGCCCCCGGCCTGGCGCTCCAATAGCGCCGATATTCATGCTCCTGCTGGGGCCCCGGCAGGCCCCGACACTCTCCACGGTAGACGGGCAGGGACCTCCGTCCGTCCGGACCGGAAGCTCCTGCCCGTCACTGTATAGTGCTCGATGCGGCCGGAAACGGCCGCTCGAGCACTATTACTGGAGCGATGTGCGCCGGGGTTGTCTTCCGGCCACATCGCTCCATGAATTAGGATGCGCGGCCGCGCGATGGCGTCATCACGCGGCCGCGCACCCTTTCCTGCCTGGCCGCGGGCTGAAGAAAGAAGATGTGGGAGCCTGAGGTGAGTACGAGTTTTTTTTTTTTTTTAAATCAAATAGCAGTAAAAACATGGTGGGGGCTTATTAAAATATGGGGGCAGAACATTATATAATTCATGGTGGGGGAGGAGGCAGCATATTAAATAATTCAGTGTGGAGGGGCAGCACATCATTTAATTCCTTGTGGGGGGGCAGCACATCATTTATTCCATTGTGGGGGGGCAGCACATCATTTTATTCCATTGGGGGGGGGGGGCAGCATATCATTTATTCTATTGTGGGGGGGGGGGCAGCATATCATTTATTCCATTGTGGGGGGGGCAGCATATCATTTATTCCATTGTGGGGGGGCAGCATATCATTTAATTCATTGTGGGGGGGGGCAGCATATCATTTAATCCATTGTGGGGGGGGCAGCATATCATTTAATCCATTGTGGGGGGCGGCATATCATTTAATTCATTGTGGGGGGGCAGCATATCATTTAATCCATTGTGGGGGGGGGGCAGCATATCATTTAATTCATTGTGGGGGGGGCAGCATATCATTTAATTCATTGTGGGGGGGGGCAGCATATCATTTAATTCATTGTGGGGGGCAGCATATCATTTAATTCATTGTGGGGGGCAGCATATCATTTAATCCATTGTGGGGGGGGCAGCATATTATTTAATCCATTGTGGGGGGGGCAGCATATTATTTAATCCATTGTGGGGGGGGGGGCGGCATATCATTTATTCCATTGTGGGGGGGCAGCACATCATTTAATCCATTGTGGGGGGCAGCATATTATTTAATCCATTGTGGGGGGGGGCAGCATATTATTTAATCCATTGTGGGGGGGGGCGGCATATCATTTAATTCATTGTGAGGGGCAGCATATTTATTCCATTGTGGGGGGGGCAGCATATCATTTAATCCATTGTGGGGGGGGACGGCATATCAATTAATTCATTGTGGGGGGCGGCATATCATTTAATTTATTGTGGGGGGCGGCATATCATTTCATTCCTTGTGGGGGAGGGGGCGGCATATCATTTTATTCATTGTGGGGGGGCAGCATATCATTTCATTCCTTGTGGGGGGCAGCATATTGGTAGCCCGTAGGCATATAGCCGTTGGGCTAGGGACTGCAGGCAGCGTTGGGCAGCTAAGGGTTAATCTCTTCCTCCCCCCCCTCCTTTACAGTAGGAGTGGGTATTGGCGTTCGTGGGCTACGTGACTGGGGGCAGGGCGATTGTTAGCCACACCTGGGGGGGGGGCTGAGCCTAGGGCATAAAAGAGGGATGGAAACCTGGCTCACCCTCTTTCAGGAATCCTTCCCCTCCCGCCCGCCCTTATTGTTTTTTGAATGGTTGTATTCTTGCTATAATTTATTAAAAAAAAAAAAAAAAAAAAAAAAAAATATATATATATATATAATAATAATTTGGTTGTCAAAGTTACACAAAAAAAAAAAAAAAAAAAAAAGACTAGAAAATTTGGTATTTACGCATATGCGGTCTTATATATTTTATGTAATTGTAAGTCACAGCTGGCGGTTGTACAGAAGGGGGTGAGGACCTACATGCCCTCTAACGAGGCTGGCATTTCAGGTGCCCCTGTAAAATGGAGTTCCTTTTTGTTAAGTTGTAAAAGAAGTTACTACTCTATGAGTAGGTGTTTAAGTGGTTAATATAGTTTTAATAAAGCTGTGGCCGACTCCCTGTTGTCACTCCACATGGTTTAAAGATATTTCCGTGTCTGTGGTTACTCGGTAAAGGGGGGTATGGTGGGTGGCTTTAGGGTTATATGCATGCAGTCTCAAATAAATCATTGTGGGGGGGGCAGCATATCAATAATGAGGGGATGTGTTCTATGTGGGGTAGCGTGCGGTCACTTGTGTTGTGAGGGTTATTTAGGAGCGCAGTGTTGTTATCCAGGAGACTTTATACTGTAAGTGACTGTGGTATTTTTAGGGACGCCGGGTGGAGATGCTGCACGGAGCTGAAGATATCCAGCTGTGAATTCACCTGTGATACGTCATGGATTGGAGAACCCGGAATAAAGTCCTCCTGATGGAAGAGATTGTCATCTATAAGGTACTAGATGCCACTAATGCCTCTCAGATCCTGTAGTCAGTCACACAGTGTCAGGGAGCTGTCTGTAGGGATGTTAATTGTTAGTAAAGTTTTCAGCATTTTCTGAACAGGTAGCGGAATTTGATAAAAGATTTTGCAAATCTGAAAGTAAGAAGACTGATTGCTCCGTGAATCTGAATTTGCGGTTACTTTGCCAAGATCTAGCTGATGTGGCTTCAGGCCAGAGTATAGTTTGTAGAACATGGTCCTTGCTGACCGCGTCACAAGGACTGCACCCTAAGCCAGTTATAATGCAAGGAATTCCACAGTGCTTGGAGTGGCAGTGCACTGTAAAGACAAACGATGTCATTACAGTTCACTGCAGCTCCAAGTGCTCAGAGCTCCCTGCATCATATATGGGTTATGATGTGAGAAGTGCAGTCCTTGTGATGCAGTCAGCACAAGGACCATGTTGCACCAACTGTACACTTTTTTGGAGCTGCTGGGACCAACTGTTTGTTGCAATAGAGGCTCAAAGTGATTTGAGTTGGTTTAATTTTTTGTTTACACCTATGGTGAAGTTTACATATATTTATAAACATTGTTGCATTTACTTTATCCATTGAATGCTGATGCTTATTTATTGGCATTCTTGTGACTACACACTTATAGATGCATGCATCTAATAAAGTTATTTTTATAGTGTGGTACATGAGTATTTTGTCTTTATATATATCCCTTGTTTAAAGGGAATCGAGCACCAGGTGCACAGCATAGTACCTGAAGGTATCATGCTATGCACCTGATGACCCTGACTTCAGCACTGTAAGTTCCATCAAAATGGCCTCTATGGTTATCCTTTAATGCTTTTATAAAGAATTATGTTAATTACCAGCTTAGGAGCAGTGGGAGTGCTCCAGTGCACCTAAGGGCTCCTTATGTCACCCAGCGCCCAGCGGACTGCGGTGATCCGAAATCCCGATACCTGTGCCTGCTCAGCAGCCTCTGTGAATCAGTGTGCAGGTGCAGGGACTTTAGGTTTCCTTGGGGCATGCAATGAACGCTCCTTCTTTTCCTTCCCATTGGTTCTGAGGAAATATGAAGTCCTGACCCTTATGCAGTGATTCACAGAGGTTGCTGAGCAGGCACAGGTACCAGGACTTCAGATTACCTCAGGACTGGTGGCAGGGTGACGTAAAGAGCCCTTAGGTGCACTGGAGCACCCCCACTGGTAATTAACACAATTCTTTATTAAAACATTAAAAGATAGTGGCGGCCCTAGCAATTGCACTTTATAATGTTATATTTGTTATATGTTGTCTGTTAAACACTTTTATATATTTACTGTTCACCATGCTTTAGTTTTTGATGCCATATTTGCACTATAATAAATATACTTGACCAAAAGTATGACTCCTATTGGCAATCTACCAGAAGAGTGTGCCTTGTCGTAGCAACAGGCCTCAAACCCTGTTTGTGAAAGGTCACTGCGGGGGGCAGGAGGCTTGTTCGGTTTTGGGGTGTGTTGGGGCCCAGACACTTTTGCTGTATGGGGCCCCGAATTTCCTGATGGCTGCCCTGCTCACAGCAGCACCCAGGTGTGTGACACCCAGCACCCAGTGACCTTCTCCTGGAGGGGATACCCCAGTGCTGGTCTCCTGCTGCACCCCTGTAATTTTGCACAGTATCCCCCTCAGACACACTGCTGATACTGTGCAGAATTACATGGGGGACTTGTATGTCGTATCTGCAACATTCTTATGCAAAGTTCTCTTCTCTCTTGCTGTGAGCTCAGCATTGATGATTAATTTCAGCTGCCATCATTACTCAGAGTCTTCACACATTCCTCATATACTGATGTATATGGACTAGAGATGAGCGAACATACTCGTCCGAGCTTGATGCTCGTTCGAGCATTAGCGTACTCGAAACTGCTCGTTGCTCGGACGAATACTTCGCCCGCTCGAGAAAATGGCAGCTCCCGCCGTTTTGCTTTTTGGCGGCCAGAAACAGAGCCAATCACAAGCCAGGAGACTCTGCACTCCACCCAGCATGACGTGGTACCCTTACACGTAGATAGCAGTGGTTGGCTGGCCAGATCAGGTGACCCTGGGATAGACTAGCCGCTGCCCGCGCTGCTCGCGTCATTCTGTGTCTGGATGCCGCTAGGGAGAGAGCTGCTGCTGGTCAGGGAAAGCGTTAGGGTGTTCTATTAGAATAATGTTAGGCAGGAGTGATTCTACAAGAACCCAACAGCCCTTCTTAGGGCTACAATAGCGTTATATATTTTTTTTTTTATTTGCAGCTAGTACCATATTGTGAGGAATTTGCAGGGGGACTTGCTACCGTTGTGTTTAGCTCTTAGTGACACACATATCCACCTCAAACACCAAAGTGGGAAAATTTATTAGGGGTTTGATTTCAATTAGGCACAGTCTGCCAGTTTCTTTTTATTTTACGTTTATTTTTTCATAACTCAGCGTCATCTCATCTGGCATAGCAGTGTGCTTTCATACTTGACTAGAAAATAGCCATAGGAGAATCCAAACGGCTTACTTAGGCCTACAATAGCGTTATATATATTTTATTTCTGGTTGATCTGCTGGTGGCTGTCCTTGCTGCAGTGCATCTACTACCATATTGTGAGGAATTTGTAGTGAGACTTGCGACCGTTGTGTTTAGCGCTTAGTGACGCACATATCCATCGCAAAGACCGAAGTGGGAAAATTTATTAGGGGTTTGATTTCAAATAGGCACAGTCTGCCATTTACTTTTTATTTTACGTTTATTTTTTCATAACTCAGCGTCATCTCATCTGGCATAGCAGTGTGCTTTCATACTTGGCTAGAAAATAGCCATAGCAATAGGATAGCATCGTTTGGTTTTAAAAACTAAAAAACACAAAAAAAAAAAAAAACACAAAAAAGCACAAAAAAAAGTAAAAAAAAAATTAAAGTTATAACTTTCATTTTCAAAATGTTTAACCCGAGGGCTAGGGGTAGAGGACGAGGGCTGGGACGTGGGCGTCCAACTACTGCAGGGGTCAGAGGCCGTGGTCCTGGGCGGGGTGAGACACCACCTGCTGATGAGGGAGCAGGGGAACGCCGCAGAGCTACACTCCCTAGGTTCATGTCTGAAGTTACTGGGACTCGTGGTAGAGCACTGTTGAGGCCAGAACAGTGCGAACAGGTGATGTCGTGGATTGCCGACAATGCTTCGAGCAATTTGTCCACCAGTCAGTCTTCCACGCAGTCCACCCATGTCACCGAAATCGGCACTCCTCCAGCTCCTGCACCTCAGCCTCCTCCCCCCCAGTCTGCCCCCTCCCAGGAAAATTTGGCATTTGAACCGGCATACTCTGAGGAACTGTTTTCTGGACCCTTCCCACAGTCACAAACCACTTGTCCGGTTGCTGCTGAGCTATTTTCCGATGCCCAGGTTTTCCACCAGTCGCAGTCTGTGGGTGATGATGACCTTCTTGACGTAGTGGAAGAAGTGTGTAAAGAGGTGTCCGACGATGAGGAGACACGGTTGTCAGACAGTGGTGAAGTTGTTGTTAGGGCAGGAAGTCCGAGGGGGGAGCAGACTGAGGGATCGGAGGATGATGAGGTGACAGACCCAAGCTGGGTTGAGAGGCCGGGTGAACACAGTGCTTCTGAGACGGAGGAGAGTCCTCGACCAGAACAGGTTGGAAGAGGCAGTGGTGGGGCCAGACGGAGAGGCAGGGCCAGAGCAGGTGCATTAGCGACAAATGTGTCACGTAGTGAAGCTCCCGTGGCGAGGGCTCCCGCGGCGAGGGCTAGATTTTCAGAAGTCTGGAGGTTCTTTAAGGAAACACCGGATGACCGACGGACTGTGGTGTGCAACCTTTGCCAAACCAGGATCAGCAGGGGTTCCACCACTACTAGCTTAACTACCACCAGTATGCGCAGGCATATGAATGCTAAACACCCCACTCAGTGGCACCAAGCCCGTTCACCTCCGGCCGTGCACACCACTGCTCCTTCCCCTGTGTCAGCTGATAGTCAGCCCCCTGCCCAGGACCCTGGCACAAAAACCCCATCGTCGCCTCCACGATCCTCCACAGCATCCACTAGCGTTCAGCTCTCCATACCCCAGACGCTGGAGCGGAAACAGAAATATAGTGCAACCCACCCGCACGCCCAAGCCCTTAATGTCCACATCTCCAGATTGCTTAGCCTGGAGATGCTGCCCTATAGGCTAGTAGAGACCGAGGCCTTTCGCAACCTCATGGCGGCGGCCGCCCCTCGGTATTCGGTCCCCAGCCGCCACTACTTTTCCCGATGTGCCGTCCCAGCCCTGCACCAGCACGTGTCAGACAACATCATCCGTGCCCTGACCAACGCCGTTTCTGACAAGGTCCACATGACCACGGACACGTGGACGAGTGCTGCCGGGCAGGGCCACTATATATCGCTGACGGCACATTGGGTTAACTTGGTGGAGGCTGGGACCGAGTCTGACCCTGAGACTGGTCATATACTGCCGACGCCGAGGATTGCGGGGCCTACCTCGGTCCAGGTGTTTCAGGCCTACTATGCCTCCTCCTCCTCCCACCCCTCCTCCACCTCCTCCTCCAAACTACCATCCGTGGGCATGGCGCCATCAGTCGCTAGCTCTAGGCACAGCAGCAGTGCCGTCACTAAGCGACAGCAGGCGGTGCTCAAACTGCTGAGCCTAGGCGATAAAAGGCACACCGCCCAAGAACTATTACAGGGCATCACGGCGCAGGCTGATCTGTGGCTGGCACCGCTGAACCTGAAGCCAGGCATGGTTGTGTGTGACAACGGCCGTAACCTGGTGGCGGCTCTGCAACTCGGCAGACTGACACATGTGCCATGCCTGGCCCATGTGTTAAATCTGATAGTTCAGCGTTTCCTCAAGACATACCCCAATCTGTCTGATTTGCTCACGTAGGTGCGCCGCATCTGTGCGCATTTCAGGAACTCCAGCACAGATGCTGCCACTCTCAGGGCAGCGCAGCGCCGCCTCCAACTGCCCGCTCACCGACTGTTGTGCGACGTGCCCACGAGGTGGAATTCAACATTAACCATGTTATCCAGAGTTTACCAGCAGCGCAGAGCGATTGTAGACTGCCAGATGTCAACTTCCACCAGAACTGGTAGTCAGGTCAGTCAGCTTCCTCAAGTCTACAATGAGGAGTGGACGTGGATGTCTGATATCTGTCAGGTGCTGAGTAACTTCGAGGAGTCAACACAGATGGTCAGTGGCGATGCCGCCATCATCAGCCTCACCATCCCGCTGCTTGGCCTGTTGAAAAACTCTCTGATCAGCATGAAGTCGGAAGCTTTGCGCTCGTCACAAGAGACGGGGGAAGAAGATTCCCTTGTTGATAGCCAAAGCACCCTTAGGTCTGTTTCTCAGCGCATATCGGAGGAGGTGGAGGTGGAGGAGGATGAGGAGGAAGAGGAGGAGAATGTTGGCGAGGCACAAGAGGGGACCATTGTTGAGTCCTTCACTGTTCAGCGTGTATGGGCAGAAGAAGAGGAGTTGGAGGAGTTGGAGGATGAGGAAATGGACAGTCAGGCCAGTGAGGGGAGTGAATTCTTGAGCATTGGTACTCTGGCGCATATGGCAGATTTCATGCTAGGCTGCCTATCCCGTGACCCTCGCGTTCAAAGAATTTATTCCAGCACCGATTACTGGGTATTCACTCTCCTGGACCCACGGTACAAGCAAAATCTTTCCACTCTCATCCCTGGAGAGGAAAGGAGTGTGAGAATGCATGAATACCAGCAGGCCCTGGTGCACAAGCTGAAACACTATTTCCCTTCTGACAGCGCTAGCGGCAGAGTGCGTAGTTCTGCGGGACAAGTAGCGAGGGAGAGTAGGCGAGCAGGCAGCTTGTCCAGCACTGGCAAGGGTACGCTTTACAAGGCTTTTGCCAGCTTTATGTCACCCCAGCAAGACACTGTCACCTGTCCCCAGTCTCGGCAGAGTAGGGCTGATCTTTACAGAAAGATGGTGAGGGAGTACGTAGCTGACCATACCATCGTCCTAAATGATCACACAGCTCCCTACAACTACTGCATTTCAAAGCTGGACATGTGGCACGAACTGGCGCTGTACGCCTTGGAGGTTCTTGCCTGCCCTGCCGCTAGCGTGTTGTCCGAGAGGGTTTTCAGTGCAGCTGGTGGCATCATCACCGATAAGCGTACACGCCTGTCGACTGACAGCGCTGACAGGCTGACGCTTATTAAGATGAATAGAGCCTGGATTTCTCATAATTTCCAATCTCCACCAGGTGAAGGAAGCTCAACCTGAATAATTTATGCACTCCTCCTCCTCATTTTCCTCCTTCTCCTCCTCTTTGTACACTAAAGCAGAGGAAACTTTATGCATTTAATTTTTCTGGAGGGCCACCAACCCGGTCCTCTGTTTTAAACAATTTTTGGGAGTGCCACATACAGGCACTCAATCTATTTCATTTTTCTGGAGGGCTACCTACCTGCTCCTCTGGTTTGAAAACTTTTTTGGACTGCCACATACAGGCACTCAATCTATTTCATTTTTCTGGAGGGCCACCTACCTGCTCCTCTGGTTTGAAAACTTTTTTGGACTGCCACATACAGGCACTATCCAAATTAAATTGTCTCCATAGCAGCCTCCACACGTTGTCTCCATTGCTACCTCCAAAAGTCGTCCATATAGCTGCCTCCATACATCGTCCCCTTATCAAACGAGGTGTGTCAGGCAGAAATTTGGGTTGTTTTCATGGATTCCACATCAAAGTTGTTAACTTTGTCGCCACCCTGCTGTGTAATCCACAAAATATACTGGCAAACTTTTACCATTTACGGATAGATTTACGGATATTATTTCAGCGCTTCTTGTGCATCTGTTTACATTCCCCTCACCCGCCATATCCCAAACTTATAAGAACGCTACTACACTTAACTTGGTGGAGGCTGGGACCGAGTCTGACCATGGGGCTGGTCATATACTGCCGACGCAGAGGATTGCGGGGCCTACCTCGGTCCAGGTCTCAAAGGCCTACTATACCTCCTCCTCCTCCCACCCCTCCTCCACCTCCTCCTCCTCCGAATTACCATCCGTGGGCATGGCGCCATCAGTCGGTAGCTCTAGGCACAGCAGCAGTGCTGTCGCTAAGCGACAGCAGGCGGTGCTCGAACTGCTGAGCCTAGGCGATAAAAGGCACACCGCCCAAGAGCTATTACAGGGCATTCCACATGAAACTTGTTAACTTTGTCGCCACCCTGCTGTGTAATCCACAAAATATACTGGCAAACTTTTATCATTTACCGATATTATTTCAGCGCTTCTTGCGCATCTGTTTACATTCCCCTCACCCGCCATATCCCAAACTTATAAGAACACTACTACACTTGATCTTATACAAAAGGTTCTTAGAAGTGCTGTTTGGGGAGTAGCCTAGAGACAGGGGCTTGGATTGGTGAAAGCTCGCCTGGCAACGGAGCGCCAGCTCCATCCCAAGATCCAACTAACATAGTTTTAACTGCAGCACCTTTAATCTACTACTAGTTCACTGCCTCCATAATAATAATAATAATAATCTTTATTTATATAGCGCCATCATATTCCGTAGTGCTTTACAAATCATAGGAAACAAATACAAATGTAATGTAACAGAGCACAACATTTGTATGGAACAACAGGAGTGAGGTCCCTGCTCGCCAGAGCTTACGGTTTATGAAGATGATGGGGTAACACAAGGTAAAAGAATATTTAATGGTCAAGCTATTCTTCTTAGGGAATAGAACAAAATATAATAAATGGAATTGCTGTCGCTTGAACCACTCAGCCGTCATCTTATATACCAGGTCCAGGGTGAATGGGACTGCAGAGAAGTCTGGTGCCTGTTGGTTGCTGGATAACAGATGGGAGGACGACACAGGACGGGTTAGTAGAAGAATTAAAACTTCATGCAGTTAATGAGTGTTATAGGCTTGCCTAAAGAAATGGGTTTTAAGAGCACGTTTGAAACTTTGGAGGTTAGGTATTAGTCTGATAGTCCGGGGCAGAGCATTCCATAGAATTGGTGCAGCTCTAGAGAAGTCTTGGAGACGCGAGTGGGAGGTCCGCACTAGGGTAGAGGTTAATCTAAGATCACTGGCGGATCTAAGAGCACGGGTTGGGCGATAGACTGAGATAAGAGAGGAGAGGTAGGGGGGTGCAGCATTATACAGAGCTTTATGGATGAGGGTTATTATTTTAAACTGTATTCGAAAGGAGACTGGCAGCCAGTGCAGCGACTGGCATGAACTGTAGGCATACATGGTCCCCTTATCAAACGAGCTGTGTCAGGCAGAATTTTGGGTTGTTTTCATGGCTTCCACATCAAACTTGTTAACTTTGTCGCTACCCTGCTGTGTAATCCACAAAATATACTGGCAAACTTTTATCATTTACCAATATTATTTCAGCGCTTCTTGCGCATCTGTTTACATTCCCCTCACCCGCCATATCCTAAACTTATAAGAACGCTACTACACTTGATCTTATACAAAAGGTTCTTAGAAGTGCTGTTTGGGGAGTAGCCTAGAGACAGGGGCTTGGATTGGCGAAAGCTCGCCTGGCAGCGGAGCGCCAGCTCCATCCCAAGATCCAACTAACATAGTTTTAACTGCAGCACCTTTAATCTACTACTAGTTCACTGCCTCCATACATGGTCCCCTTATCAAACGAGCTGTGTCAGGCAGAATTTTGGGTTGTTTTCATGGCTTCCACATCAAACTTGTTAACTTTGTCGCCACCCTGTTGTGTAATCCACAAAATATACTGGCAAACTTTTATCATTTACTGATATTATTTGAGCGCTTCTTGCTCACCTCCTTTGGTTCCTCTCTGCCACCCATTGGTTTTAAGCCTGAGTCCATTTAGGGTATGTCGCCATGCCACTCTCTAGCCTGCCGCTGCCGCCGCTGCCTCTGCATGCCGCCCCCTATAGTGTCAGGGTCAATTATTGGATGTTTTAGATGCTATCTAGCCTCATTCTGTCACTCTGTCATGGCCATGCTGTTGCCCATAATTTTGGCATAATGCTGCGATTAAGCAGCCTCAGAGGCATCCATGCATGCTGCCCCTGCTGTTTCCTGTCCATTTCCGTGGTGTTTCCATCCTTTTCTGAGGTTCCCAGGTGTTTGGCCAAGCTTCCCTGTGCAGAGCCTTGGTCCCCTTGAAAAATGCTCGAGTCTCCCATTGACTTCAATGGGGCTCGTTATTCGAGACGAGCACTCGAGCATCGGGAAAAGTTCGTCTCGAATAACGAGTACCCGAGCATTTTAGTGCTCGCTCATCTCTAATATGGACTTGTTCATTGTCCATTAATGAACCCTTAAATTTACCATTGTATTTAACCACAATTTAAATTTAGACATGAAGTACTTCATTTTGGACAACAAATAACATAAAAGACAAACAATTTTAATTCCCAGGCCTGACAATAGACGGCACAGATCTGCAGATCACAAGATACAACAATCACAGACACACATAGACAATGATACGTATATGCAGGGCCAAAGCTCAAGATATTTGTATGTGTTATTCATGCTCATGCAGAAGAGTACACCAGGCAGCAGCATCTCTGTACAATGTAAAAGTTACACATTGTTTATTCATTGCAATCATTTTTATCTCTAATTGTCTTCAATTGATTATTTCTCTTATTCAATCACCATAATCAATTCCTCTATCACATTAACACCAGAAGATCTTCACTGCATTGCTGCTTCTTTCCTGTATCTTTTTTTGAAGAAAAAATAGGAACAATATTAAAAATTTATTCAATCCAACAATAATTTTACATATTGAGAGTTAGATGAATAATTTATAATGACTTCTACATATTTAGAGATGTAATAAATGCTTAAACTAAGACTTTACAAACTAAAACACGACACTGCTATCATATCACCTTATTCAGGCCTATGTATAACATCATGCATGTATGACACTACCTTGCCCATATAGATATAGAATTATGTGCACAATACACTGAAGTAGTAAAGCGTCCATACCTTATGTCAAACCGCCCACTTCCTGAAAGTGACAGGTACCACGCCCCCTTTGATTCAGAAGTACACGCCCCTTTGATTTAGTCTTATTTCTCTCCCTTTTTTTATGGGGTTCTGTAATGTGAGGGTGCAGGGTTGTTGTAATGTGTGGGTGCCTGGAGGTTGTGCAGAGTGAACCCCGTTTTATGTGCTCTGTAGCAGATTCATACTATATTGGGTGTCACACATAGTTTAATTTAACTTTAATTGTGCGTGTATAACATTTATATGCAATGTTTAATCATAGATAAAATGAAACAAAAATGAAACAGACGCCTCAATGTTTAACGTTTTATTGAGCAAAAATTGTATACAGCAAAGAATAATAAAAATGTATAAAAATTCAGACAATTGCATTAATCTGATACAAAAACAATGAGTTTAATTTATACAGCAAAGAATAATAAAAAAGTCCTTATATTCTGTTCTCAGCTGGTAAGATCCCATTAGCACACTGACCTACATTAATTACACTGTATGATGCAATATGATGTATCAGAAAAGAAAAAACAAAGTTACGTGGATGCTGAAGTGCTAAGATAAGGGAAAAATCTGTGACGAAGTACCTGACAGGATATACTTTTTACACAAAAAAGCAGAACTGGACTAAGATAAGTAGTTTGTGTAGGTTTTACACAATTGTTTAAAAGTACATTGCGATATACAGCATTAATCTGATACAAAAACAAAGAGTTTAATTTATACAGCAAAGAATAATAAAAATGTCTAAAAATTCAGACTATTGCATTACAGACTTAACCAAGCAGTTTGTAATAAGGGGAGCCCCCTTTTCTTTGGGAGTAAACTTCCCTGTGTTATCCCCGTTGGGGTGGATGAAATAGATATGCCTCTGCGTGTGGGAGTGAATGATTCGGATGGTTCAATCAGTGACATTTTTATTTCTTCCAGATTCTCTTGCGTAGTTGAATTACCCACAACTGTAGAGGGGATATTTAGTTCAGCCATGGCTTGCAGAAATATGTCCCAGCCAGTAGGTATTTTGTTTTTTAGCAGACTGTGACTCTGGGTCGTATTGCGTATCAGGTCTATCATATTAGAGCCCGGGACCACATTACCTTTGTAAATAAATTCACCTTTATCCTTCCATGTTGTAATGTCATGGTTTTGGGACAGCTTGTTTAGCAAGAGACCTGCATTTTTCTTAAACCGTGGGTTGACATGACTAGTAATTTCAAGGATATCAGCACTTTTATCAGACATTGTATTTGGCTTATGTTGATGACCAGGAGTAGGAGGTGTAATAAGGTTCAAAGTCCCTAGTTCTCGTATATCTTGTTTAGCATGTACCAAGTATCTTTGTAGTAAGTCACTGTATCTTTTCATTTTCACATCATCCTGCAAGTCATTCCTGTGTAAAATACCAGCAATTTCATCTTCCAAATGATGAATTACACTCTGACGAATGTTATTTGCAGGGGTAGAAGAGTGACTTATCTTGGTAAGCTCATGTTTTGGAACCAAGTACATTTTAGTCGCGTGTTCCATTACTTGTTAAAAAGTAGACTGGATATTAATGGAATTGCAAAGCCTAATAGCGGACCTATGAACCCTCCGGATTGATTTACTAAGCGCTTCTTCTTCCTTATGCCCAGTGTTTTATCACTCAGCTTCCTGATAGCTTTACTCCACTTCTTTAATATGTTTTTCTGCCTTTCTTTTAGAGGTATTCGCCCTTTTAAGATATTCAAAGCGATTTCCCCTATGGCTGAGATTAAATCATCACTCGCCTGCCGCAAAATAGATTTTCTGACTGAAGGAGAGGACTTCACCAGTGTTTTTAAGAGGGCCCAGTTGCGTCTCAATCTCTCTGACATCTTGTCACCGCTATGCACAAGGCCTGGAATGACTAAAGGTCCTAGATAATTTCATTTTGAGTTATTTTTTCTTTTGAATATACACAGCCGGTAAAGCTGGTGGGAAGAATCCCGAGCGTAACCGAAGCTGCTCTGGGCTATTACCCCTTAAATCCACTAGTAAATGGCCAAAAGGCCATGTGTTTTCCCGGGGTACATTTGTCGCGCTAATGTTAGAATTTGCAATTTATCACGTGGATTATTAAAAAGGACCATGTACTTGGTATTTAAATTTATTGTTCGACTCTTTTTACCCTGACAAAATATGTTTTGCACCAAATACAATATACTTAGATTTCTATGATGGACGTACTTGGTAAATGCTTTCTCTATTTCACTATTTTCACTAGCGCTCTCCATAAGGTCATCAACAATAGTCAAATTTACCTTGTCGGGTGGAAATAATTCATCATCTATGAATGTAGGCGGGAGCCCCTCAATAAACCTGATGTTAGGAAAAGAATGAGAGAGGTCATCATATAATTTTTGCCAACACGCATAAAACCAAACAATGTTCTCGGGTTTGTGTGATAAATGAGAAGCCGCATTCTGTAACAACTGTTTTACAAAATAACTTTTTCCAGAATTGGACGGTCCTGCTAAAATACAGGAAAAAGGATGTTGTAGTCGAGTGTCCATAATATTAGAATCCAAAAGGCACTGTTGTAAAATCGTCTAACAAATGTCTCTTTGTATAAACACACCTTTGTGTCTTTTGCAGCGGTCTCGTTTCAATATTCCAGTATTTCTTATTTCGTACAATGCTCGATTGTGTCACTTTTATTCGTTTTTGGGTTTCAGAGGCGGAATTGTGGGGGTAGTCCAAAACCAAATCCTTTAGGCTATCAAAATTAACAATCTGTGTGTTAGCCGCATTAAGTGTTATGCCCTTTACCTTTAAGACTGTTTTATCTTTGTTCAATTTGTATCCGTAAGTTTTTGGACCCCCAGATACAAACTCAGTGATGTATGTGTCATCAGGAATCTCGCTTGTTAACTCCCCCAAATAATCACCTAAAGGAGGGTTCCAATCACCCTCTCGGTGCACAAAAATGACCGAATCTGTATCATGATAAAGACATCTCTCCTGCAGTCTATCCAGAAGCACGTACAGTTCTAGTCTGGCGTAGGCGGTTGTAAAGCACGCTATAAAAATGTTTGTGCTTTTGTTGACTGTGTGATGATCCTTCGTGTGTTTCCAGTTGACAGTCACTGTATCGTCATCAATAAAATGTAACTCAGAGATCTCATAGTACGGTAGAAAGGCGTACTGAAACAGTTCATCAGGGTCAGTCACAATGCTGGTACAGGGTAAATTTGATCTCTGTGCAAACTTTCCCCATAAGGAATTTAAGAAAAGTTTGGAGATCTGTCTTTTAGCAGGGTTCACTGCAATATTTGCAGCGTCTAATTGTACACCTTCTTTTTCAAGAAAGGCGTCAATGTATTGCTGTTTTTGTATGTCATCTGTACACCAGCTCGGGTAACCCGATGCTTCTTGTTTATCCCTAAGATGCATTTTGATGTAAGGAGCAAACAAGTCTTCTGTAGTCTCAGTAAAATGCCACACTTCATAGATTTGTGCGATTCTATACCCTTTTTCCAAAGCCATCTCTAGCTCTATAGTGCACCATGTACCTGTCAGTGAACGCTGTTCGTCGTCATGTTTGCAGAGATCAGTCTGTGAATTAGCAGCACAAGTGTAACAAAGCGGAAACATTAATTTTTTGTTCATTTTCACCGGCAGTACCGGGAAGAACAAGTCTCTTGGTGGGTAAACCTTAACTTTAGCAATGCCGAAGTAACTTTTGATGTAACTAAAATTGTCATAAATGATGCGCGGATGACCCACGGGATAGAGCTTTGTTTTGTTAACATAGGGATAAAGACTAGTAAAATCATAGTAATGTATCGTTTCTCCTTCTAACAGCTTGTGATACAGTTTGATGGCGTTAGTCCTCCCCCGCCATAAAGAGCATCACGGGGGTCTAACGGGATTGGGAATTGCATTTTGAGTAGAAATGTTTGAAGATTGGAATCAGATTTAACCATTTCTTTCCATTCATGTTCCCACATTACTCGCACAATGTAACCACAGTTCTGAAGATATCGCTTCTTACTCAAAAAAGCATGATATAGCTGACCGTAGCTGGTGTTTGTGACCTTGTTTGTGTCTGCTTCACTAAAACAAATGGGGCAACCGTGGTAAAAACACCCCTGAAACTCAAAGGCTGTGGGCTGCCCATCAACACATGCATATCCATCTAAAAAATACTGACCCACTTTCTTTTCACCCCCTTTCAAAGCATGTTGAATGTCAATGTTCTCTGTGTGATGTACATACATGAGCCAGTGAATAGCGGGTGTTGAAAAACGTTTTTGTGTTTTGTGGTAATTGTCTGAAGGCAAAATAGCAATGGTGTTTTTTGGCATAAATTTAAATCGGTACATGGCCATGCACACAGAAGCCAGAGTGGTGAGCTTGATGGTGTAGAAGAGCCCAACACATTGAATCCTGCAAATACGCCTAGCTCAACACACAAGGGTAAAACACATGATTATGAAGATCCACTTGAAGGTCCCAGCACAATGAACCCTGTAAATACACAGCACTCAACACAACAGGGTGAAACATTAAATGCTCAACCAGGTGTCAGTTCTGTGACGTTGGAGCATTTTTTCCATAGAGAGAGATCCCTACAGACTTTTAACGGTGTTGAGTACACAGATCACTTTAGGTTTGTGAATTTAGATCGTATTCAATCATTTGAAGATGCTGTTAGATCTGTGCATGAAGCCATTCAAACGTTACTGGACAGCGTGCTCCGGGACGTCCACCCTGGCGATTTTGTTCAGTTACGGCTTGAAGGTGGCCAGACATTAGATCCTGTATATTCAACAAAGCAGGCTAGTAATGAATTTGATTTGGAAACTTTCCTAAATGCGGTAGCTGCCACACTGCAAAGTAACGCTGAATGTTTAGCATCAGATTGTTTGAAGCTAGTGGTAACTGTCATCAGAAATAGAAGAGGTGGTGGGAAACGGAAGCTGAAAGCTATAGCGTACAGTCGTATCATTACACAGAAAAGGGCTTGGTTGTATGACTTTAACAATTATGATTCTAATCTTTGTTTAGCTGCTAGCCTGTGTGCCCTCATGGCCGATGGCGATGTTGATGATAACGATGTGTTATTGTCACGTGCTAAACAGATTCACACTGATTTGGGTATCCCAGACAATGAGTTAGTGAGTTTCAGCGCTGTTGAAGAATTTGAGAAATATTTGAATATCACTATTAAAGTTGTGTATCACAGTCAGGGGGATTGGCGTTATTTTCACACAGGTAGAGAATCTGAAGGCAGAACACTCTATATTTTACACCACGATGAACATTACTACGGTATCAAAAGCATGAAAGGTTTTATCGGGGAGACCTATTTTTGTGAAAAGTGCAGTTCTGTCTTTCATCACAAGAATAATCACTCTTGTCAGTATTTTTGTTCTGCGTATCAAAGAGAGGATTGCCCTGAGAACTTAGGGGAACAGCTGCATTGTCCGTGCTGTCGCGTGTTTTGTCGCTCCCCCGAGTGTTTAGAGCTGCACTGTCGTTTAGCCGGTGATAACCCAGAGGTCTGTCGACTTAAAGTTTTTTGTGACAGGTGTTGTCGTTTTGTACCTCAGAATGTCGAGAGAGAACATAGGTGTGCGGGTTTGCGATGTATGGTATGTAAAGCAGTCTTGGATAAATTTGATGAACATCTCTGTTACATGCAGAAATACAAGGCGAAGACGGGATCTGATCTGTATGTTTTCTACGATTTTGAATGCATGCAAGAGACAGGTATACCACACATATACCAAACTACATCTATGCAACAACATTGTACGGTCAATCTTCCTGGGAATTTGAGGGTAAAAATTGTACGCGTGAATTTGTGCGATTCTTTACCAGTGGTAAATTTACGGGTTATACTTTTATAGCCCACAATGCAGGAAGATACGATTGTTACTTTGTTGTTAAGGAATTGATTAATGAAAAGATAAAAGTCAAAATGATTGCTCAAGGAGGTCGTCTCTTATGCGTGTCCTTGCCCGACATGAAAATAAGATTCATAGATTCTCTAAATTTCATTCCCATGAAGCTTAGTAAACTTCCTCAAGCCATAGGGTTTTCAGGCTCAAAGGGGCACTTTCTACACTTTTTTAACACTAAAGAAAATCAAAACTATGTAGGACCCCTACCATCTGTTAAGTACTATGGCCCTGAATACATGATGCCTAGTGAGAAAAAGGAATTCCTTGAATGGTATGAGGTACAAAAACACAAAACTTTTGATTTTAAATCTGAATTGAAATCGTACTGTAAGCAAGACGTTGAAGTCTTGAGACAAGCGTGTGAGCGCTACAGAGATCGTGTGATGGAGATGACAAGGAAAAAAGTTTCAAAATACTGTGAGCGCAAAAAGAAAACTTGTGGTGACCCGCTGTGTTGATCCCTTTCAGCTCACCACTCTGGCTTCTGTGTGCATGGCCATGTACCGATTTAAATTTATGCCAAAAAACACCATTGCTATTTTGCCTTCAGACAATTACCACAAAACACAAAAACGTTTTTCAACACCCGCTATTCACTGGCTCATGTATGTACATCACACAGAGAACATTGACATTCAACATGCTTTGAAAGGGGGTGAAAAGAAAGTGGGTCAGTATTTTTTAGATGGATATGCATGTGTTGATGGGCAGCCCACAGCCTTTGAGTTTCAGGGGTGTTTTTACCACGGTTGCCCCATTTGTTTTAGTGAAGCAGACACAAACAAGGTCACAAACACCAGCTACGGTCAGCTATATCATGCTTTTTTGAGTAAGAAGCGATATCTTCAGAGCTGTGGTTACATTGTGCGAGTAATGTGGGAACATGAATGGAAAGAAATGGTTAAATCTGATTCCAATCTTCAAACATTTCTACTCAAAATGCAATTCCCAATCCCGTTAGACCCCCGTGATGCTCTTTATGGCGGGGGAGGACTAACGCCATCAAACTGTATCACAAGCTGTTAGAAGGAGAAACGATACATTACTATGATTTTACTAGTCTTTATCCCTATGTTAACAAAACAGCTCTATCCCGTGGGTCATCCGCGCATCATTTATGACAATATTAGTTACATCAAAAGTTACTTCGGCATTGCTAAAGTTAAGGTTTACCCACCAAGAGACTTGTTCTTCCCGGTACTGCCGGTGAAAATGAACAAAAAATTAATGTTTCCGCTTTGTTACACTTGTGCTGCTAATTCACAGACTGATCTCTGCAAACATGACGACGAACAGCGTTCACTGACAGGTACATGGTGCACTATAGAGCTAGAGATGGCTTTGGAAAAAGGGTATAGAATCGCACAAATCTATGAAGTGTGGCATTTTACTGAGACTACAGAAGACTTGTTTGCTCCTTACATCAAAATGCATCTTAGGGATAAACAAGAAGCATCGGGTTACCCGAGCTGGTGTACAGATGACATACAAAAACAGCAATACATTGACGCCTTTCTTGAAAAAGAAGGTGTACAATTAGACGCTGCAAATATTGCAGTGAACCCTGCTAAAAGACAGATCTCCAAACTTTTCTTAAATTCCTTATGGGGAAAGTTTGCACAGAGATCAAATTTACCCTGTACCAGCATTGTGACTGACCCTGATGAACTGTTTCAGTACGCCTTTCTACCGTACTATGAGATCTCTGAGTTACATTTTATTGATGACGATACAGTGACTGTCGACTGGAAACACACGAAGGATCATCACACAGTCAACAAAAACACAAACATTTTTATAGCGTGCTTTACAACCGCCTACGCCAGACTAGAACTGTACGTGCTTCTGGATAGACTGCAGGAGAGATGTCTTTATCATGATACAGATTCGGTCATTTTTGTGCACCGAGAGGGTGATTGGAACCCTCCTTTAGGTGATTATTTGGGGGAGTTAACAAGCGAGATTCCTGATGGCACATACATCACTGAGTTTGTATCTGGGGTTCCAAAAACTTACGGATACAAACTGAACACAGGTAAAACAGTCTTAAAGGTAAAGGGCATAACACTTAATGCGGCTAACACACAGATTGTTAATTTTGATAGCCTAAAGGATTTGGTTTTGGACTACCCCCACAATTCCGCCTCTGAAACCCAAAAACGAATAAAAGTGACACAATCGAGCATTGTACGAGATAAGAAATACTGGAATATTGAAACGAGACCGCTGCAAAAGACACAAAGGTGTGTTTATACAAAGAGACATTTGTTAGACGATTTTACAACAGTGCCTTTTGGATTCTAATATGATGGACACTCGACTACAACATCCTTTTTCCTGTATTTTAGCAGGACCGTCCAATTCTGGAAAAAGTTATTTTGTAAAACAGTTGTTACAGAATGCGGCTTCTCATTTATCACACAAACCCGAGAACATTGTTTGGTTTTATGCGTGTTGGCAAAAATTATATGATGACCTCTCTCATTCTTTTCCTAACATCAGGTTTATTGAGGGGCTCCCGCCTACATTCATAGATGATGAATTATTTCCACCCGACAAGGTAAATTTGACTATTGTTGATGACCTCATGGAGAGCGCTAGTGAAAATAGTGAAATAGAGAAAGCATTTACCAAGTACGTCCATCATAGAAATCTAAGTATATTGTATTTGGTGCAAAACATATTTTGTCAGGGTAAAAAGAGTCGAACAATAAATTTAAATACCAAGTACATGGTCCTTTTTAATAATCCACGTGATAAATTGCAAATTCTAACATTAGCGCGACAAATGTACCCCGGGAAAACACGTTTCTTCTTAGAAGCTTTTGAAGATGCCACAAGTGAACCTTTTGGCCATTTACTAGTGGATTTAAGGGGTAATAGCCCAGAGCAGCTTCGGTTACGCTCGGGATTCTTCCCACCAGCTTTACCGGCTGTGTATATTCAAAAGAAAAAATAACTCAAAATGAAATTATCTAGGACCTTTGGTCATTCCAGGCCTTGTGCATAGCGGTGACAAGATGTCAGAGAGATTGAGACGCAACTGGGCCCTCTTAAAAACACTGGTGAAGTCCTCTCCTTCAGTCAGAAAATCTATTTTGCGCCAGGCGAGTGATGATTTAATCTCAGCCATAGGGGAAATCGCTTTGAATATCTTAAAAGGGCGAATACCTCTAAAAGAAAGGCAGAAAAACATATTAAAGAAGTGTCGTAAAGCTATCAGGAAGTTGAGTGATAAAACACTGGGCATAAGGAAGAAGAAGCGCTTAGTAAATCAATCCGGAGGGTTCATAGGTCCGCTATTAGGCTTTGCAATTCCATTAATATCCAGTCTACTTTTTAACAAGTAATGGAACACGCGACTAAAATGTACTTGGTTCCAAAACATGAGCTTACCAAGATAAGTCAGTCTTCTACCCCTGCAAATAACATTCGTCAGAGTGTAATTCATCGTTTGGAAGATGAAATTGCTGGTATTTTACACAGGAATGACTTGCAGGATGATGTGAAAATGAAAAGATACAGTGACTTACTACAAAGATACTTGGTACATGCTAAACAAGATATACGAGAACTAGGGACTTTGAACCTTATTACGCCTCCTACTCCTGGTCATCAACATAAGCCAAATACAATGTCTGATAAAAGTGCTGATATCCTTGAAATTACTAGTCATGTCAACCCACGGTTTAAGAAAAATGCAGGTCTCTTGCTAAACAAGCTGTCCCAAAACCATGACATTACAACATGGAAGGATAAAGGTGAATTTATTTACAAAGGTAATGTGGTCCCGGGCTCTAATATGATAGACCTGATACGCAATACGACCCAGAGTCACAGTCTGCTAAAAAACAAAATACCTACTGGCTGGGACATATTTCTGCAAGCCATGGCTGAACTAAATATCCCCTCTACAGTTGTGGGTAATTCAACTACGCGAGAGAATCTGGAAGAAATAAAAATGTCACTGATTGAACCATCCGAATCATTCACTCCCACACGCAGAGGCATATCTATTTCATCCACCCCAACGGGGATAACACAGGGAAGTTTACTCCCAAAGAAAAGGGGGCTCCCCTTATTACAAACTGCTTGGTTAAGTCTGTAATGCAATAGTCTGAATTTTTATACATTTTTATTATTCTTTGCTGTATAAATTAAACTCTTTGTTTTTGTATCAGATTAATGCTGCATATCGCAATGTACTTTTAAACAATTGTGTAAAACCTACACAAACTACTTATCTTAGTCCAGTTCTGCTTTTTTGTGTAAAAAGTATATCCTGTCAGGTACTTCGTCACAGATTTTTCCCTTATCTTAGCACTTCAGCATCCACGTAACTTTGTTTTTTCTTTTCTGATACATCATATTGCATCATACAGTGTAATTAATGTAGGTCAGTGTGCTAATGGGATCTTACCAGCTGAGAACAGAATATAAGGACTTTTTTATTATTCTTTGCTGTATAAATTAAACTCATTGTTTTTGTATCAGATTAATGCAATTGTCTGAATTTTTATACATTTTTTATTATTCTTTGCTGTATACAATTTTTTGCTCAATAAAACGTTAAACATTGAGGCGTCTGTTTCATTTTTGTTTCATTTTATCTATGATTAAACATTGCATATAAATGTTATACACGCACAATTAAAGTTAAATTAAACTATGTGTGACACCCAATATAGTATGAATCTGCTACAGATCACATAAAAGGGGGTTCACTCTGCACAACCTCTCTGCACATCAGCAGCCACCCTTTAATCTATGATTAAACATTTTATATAAATGTTATACACGCACAATTAAAGTTAAATTAAACTATGTGTCACATCCAATATAATATGAATCTGCTACAGAGCACATAAAACGGGGTTCACTCTGCACAACCTCCAGGCACCCACACATTACAACAACCCTGCACCCTCCACATTACAGAACCCCATAAAAAAAAAGGGAGAGAAATAAGACTAAATCAAAGGGGCGTGTACTTCTGAATCAAAGGGGGCGTGGTACCTGTCACTTTCAGGAAGTGGGCGGTTTGACATAAGGTATGGACGCTTTACTACTCACTGATAAGGTTATTGTCACATAAATCCCAGAACTATATGTTTTGTTCAAACCTCTTATCTTAAAACCATGTCCATTAACAAGCCGTAGTCATTATACCAATAGTAGTCAGTAGTATACAGGGGTATATTCTCAGCCAATACCCAACCCATGTCTAAAAATCTTTCCCTCTAGAATATCATTGAATATCCTCATCAATGTCTCCTTCCTATGATACATGGATTTGGTGGATTCATTCATAAATTCACAATATTGTATTTTGTCTAATTTACTCTCCATGACTGAGGAGATATCACATGTGGGGACTTCCTTCTCCTGAACATCTTTAGCTTTGTTTACCAAAGCCTTGGCTATGTCTGATGATCTATCCAGTACATCTGGCATGTCCTCTTCTCTGATTACATTGTCTTTACAATTAGTCAGTTCACACTGAATAACTTCTTTACTAGGTGGAGCAGATTGAGTAATCATGTTGTAAGCTTTCCTTGCTACATGCAGATTTCTACACAGATTTTGTCCCACTTTCTCCTAGGAGTATATACCTTTCTCCTTGGAGTATATACTTCTTGTGTTTGCTCAGGCAGGTTTCTCTTATATGACTTTCTGTAACCATCTGCCTCTATTCTCTTTATACTCTGTCTCTGAACCTGTGATTCGTTCTTCCTCTGATACTTTCTAATATTATCTAAAAATTTTGTAGCATCTAATAAAGAAGATTGATCTGAAGCAAATACAAGTGCAGCAGCATTAAGGAATGTAAATTTCTTAATAAATTCTCTCACTATTAAGTGAGGATTACAAATTCCAATTGCTTTACATGTTCTATCAAACATTGACATGAATGAGAAGGTACATTCCTTTCTACCAATTTTCAGCTCACATAAAATCTCGTATGAAGGCATGCTGTCACTTGTAGTGCACCAGAGTAACTTCTTCAATCTGTCTACGTCACTGTCATGTGACCACTCCCTAGACTCGATATCAAGTAAATCTTCTGATTCTAATCGTCTAGAAAACTTTAGAGGAAGCCAAATTTTAAACAACTGATTTTTCTGTTCATTTGATAAATCAAATTTCTCCACAAAACTCTCAAACATTTCATGATTCCTGCACACATGGATTTTTTCATCATATGTGGGAACCTCTCTGCTCAGATTTAATAAATGCTTCTGCATTTTTAACTTTAAACTGGATTCTTTCATCTCCAATATCTGTCTTTGAAAAGACCCTTCCATGTCTGTAGACACAGAGTCACCTCCAGCAGAGAGAACACAGACCTGTCCCTGGTCATTCTGCTGAGTTACATCATCACATGTATTACCTGCACTATCCATCTCCTCACAGATCACATTATCTGTATTAAGAGTAGAACTTGTGCTCCTGACTATGGATCTGTCCAGCACTGCCTGATGATAGACTTTTACCATCTGCAGAATGTTCCTCAATTTCTCTTTGTCTTTACTGACAGAAACACGTTTACTTTCTATCTTTTTATTCTCCTTTTGACATTCATCATATAAACTTAACCAAACAGTTTCTAGATCTGACTGATCACTAGAGACAGACTTACACTCGAAGTTACATTTCTTCGTAAAAGAATCAATCATTTCCATACTTGTGCTTAACCCCTTCACGCTCCGTGACGGATATATCCGCCACGGAGCTGTGAAGGTTGTATGAAGAAGGCTCACGGGCTGAGCCTTCTTCATACAGAGATGGGCTTTGCTGCATATCGCAGCAAAGACCCATCGCTATCACCCGCGTGCACCGATCGCGGGTGTTAACCTTTTCTTTGCCGCCGGCAAAGTCGCCGGCGGCACTTTAAATTTGGCGGCGCGTGGGCGCCGCCATCTTACCTCCGATCGCCGCTCCCCCGAACGTCATCGGGGGGCGGCGATCGGTTGCCATGGTAGCCTCGGGTCTTCGTTTGACCCGAGGATACATGGCTTCTGCATATGCATTACAATGAGCCTGTGGCTCATTGTAATGTATAGTGAGCAGAAATGCCATATACTGCGATACAGCAGTATTGCAGTATATGGCAGGAGCGATCAGATCATCTAGGGTTAATGTACCCTAGAGGGTCTAAGAAATAGTGGGAAAAAAAAGAAAAAAAAAAGTTTCAAAAATGTAAAAAAATAATAAAATATTAAAAGTTCAAATCACCCCCCTTTCCCTAGAACTGATATAAAATATAATAAATAGTAAAAATCACAGACACATTAGGTATCGCCGCGTCCCAAAATGCCCGATCTATCAAAATATAAAAACGGTTATTGACGGCGGTGACCTCCGGAATGGCAAATGGCGCCCAAATGTCCAAAACGCGACTTTTACACCTTTTTAGATGACATAAAAAATGTAATTAAAAATGATCAAAATGTTGCACAGTCCTCAAAACGGTAGCAATGAGAACGTTGGCTCATTTCGCAAAAAATTACCCCTCACACAGCTCCATGCGCCAAAGTATGAAAAAGTTATTAGCGTCAGAAGATGGCAAAATTTTTTTTTTCTTTTTTGTACACATTCGTTTAATTTTTGAAAATGTATTAAAACACAATAAAACCTATATAAATTTGGTATCACCGCGATCGCACCGAACCAAAGAATAAAGTAGAGGTGTTATTTGGAGCGCAGAGTGAAAGTCGTAAAAACTGAGCCCACAAGAACATGACGCACATGCAGTTTTTTCAATTTTTCCACATTTGGAATTTTTTTGCGGCTTCCCACTACATGGCATGGAATAATAAATAACATCATGGGAAAGTAAAATTTGTTACGCACAAAATAAGCCCTCAGACAGCTCTGTACACGGAAAAATGAAAAAGTTATGTATTTTTGAAGATGGAGAGCGAGAAATTAGCGAAAATACCCTGCGTCCTTAAGGGGTTAAGAAGATTGGGGTAACAGTGTACCATAGAGAAGTGTGGTCACACATCCAAAAAGTAACAATGCAAGAAACAAAGAAGGAGATGTGTATGAATGACACAGAATAAACTTTATTGATATATACATTAAAACATACTTAAAAACCCCCAAAAAAGGGAATTTGGGTACATATCACACGATTTCCCCAGAGGAACCACATGTATAGATGGTAGAACCACCATATAAAACGAAATAAAGGTAAGTAGATATAAGTAATACACAAAAATATATATACAGACAGTCCCCGGGTTACATACAAGATAGGGTCTGTAGGTTTGTTCTTAAGTTGAGTTTGTATGTAAGTCGGAACTGTATACTTTATTATTGTAACCCCGGTCCAAATTTTTTTGGTCTCTGTGACAATTGGATTTTAAAAATGTTGGGTTGGCATAAGAACCAGGATTAAGAATAAATCTTAATTGCAGACACCTCTGATAACTGTTACAGCTGTTTATTGTAGCCTAAGGCTAAAGTACAGTAAATTACTAAAATACAGAGGTCCGTTTGTAACTAGGGGTCGTATGTAAGTCAGGTGTTCTTAAGTAGGGGACCGCCTGTATATATAGGACCAAGAAGTAAGACACTATTTCCTCAAAAATAATCAATAAGAGGCCAGGTCCAAAGTGAGCAAATCACAAGAGAGTAAGGTGCAGAGCTAGGGTTCAGTCTGGGGAAAGAAGAAACGTCCCACGCGTATCGCCCGACTCGGCGGGCTTCGTCAGGGGATACTTATAACCTTGGAATCCTGGCACCTATTGTCCTCCTCAGGCCGCCGTCTGTAGTGCGTCTGGGAAAGATCACGGGCATCACTCCTATAGATTCTTCTTTGTTGATTTCTCTAACACTTGCACCAACATGAGAGTCAATTGGAATTCCCCCCTTTGCAAGTGTTAGGAGAATCTAAAAAAATTTAAAAAACAAAGTCGCAGGCTGGCTCGCCAAATGTAATAAAATATCGTATTGAATATTAAATCTTTCCCGTGTCCTTTAATACATTCTTCTAAAAATAGAAGGACTCAGGATAATTATTATAAAAAGTTACGTTTATTGTCGTCGTCCAGGTTGCAGAATACAGAATACTTGTGCAGATTATTAGTCATGTGGTAAAGTCAGTCAGTCCATGAAATTATGTTCTGGTGAAGGTTTCATCATCTTGTGTTGGTCTTTCTTCATCCATTCATTTCCATCTTGTGTCCTTAAATCTCCTCCATATGTCAGAGTGTGAGCGAGCTTGGTGTGTGTGATATGCTCAATGTGCCCATCCCCCTTGGACAGAGTCACTTATAAAGACTACAGTCCTATAGACTTGCATTATGAGCCAACTTCATCCATTGGCCTTGTCCTTAACCATATATGATAACATTCCTTTATGACCAGCTAACACAGAGACCATTATATAGTAAAGCCATATGGATGTTCATCAATAATATTTAACAGGTTACGGCCGGCGGTGACCTCCGAGACGGGAAATGGCGCCCAAATGTCCGAAATGCGACTTTTACACCTTCTTACATCACATAAAAAATGGAATAAAAAATGATCAATATGTCGCACAGACCTCAAAATGAAAACGTCGGCTCATTTCGCAAAAAATGACACCTCATACAGCTCCGTGCGCCAAAGTATGAAAAAGTTATTAGCTTCAGAAGGTGGCAAAAATGTTTTTTTCTTTTTTGTACACATTCGTTTAATTTTTGAAAATGTATTAAAACACAATAAAACCTATATAAGTTTGGTATCACCGCGATCGCACCGAACCAAAGAATAAAGCTGAGGTGTTATTTTGAGTGCACAGTCAAAGTCGTAAAAACTGAGTCCACAAGAGCGTGACCCACGTGCGGTTTTTTTTTTTCAATTTTTCCACATTTGGATTTTTTTTTCAGCTTCGCAGTACACGGCATGTTAAAATAAATAACATTACGGGAAAGTAAAATTTGTTACACACAAAATAAGCCCTCACACAGGTCTGTACACGTAAAAATGAAAAAGTTATGGATTTTTGAAGGTGGAGAGCGAGAAATGAGCGAAAAAAACCTGTGTCCTTAAGGGGTTAATAATGGTGTTTGGTATTGTTATATTTGTGAATTCATGCTGGGAAATGTGGTGGGTATATCTTTTTCTCAGGAGACCTATGTGAAAAGATATAACATAAATTAGGAATATGTCCTTAACTTTCCAGGTTGATTAAGGTGTAGCCACACCCCTCTGACATGACCGAGGGGGCGGATCAAGTGTTTAGTTAAAAGTACCCTGTTACCATTGAATGGGTATTGTCCACGGGGATTGCATTCAAGCAGGACTTCCAGAATTTTCATCAGTTTTCTCCACCGCGGATCTCTGCCAATATAATTAGTAAGAGTTCTGTCTTTTCTTTTATTTTATCCCTTTTTATTTTACTGTTTGCTGTTAGTATGTCTGTTATTTTGCCCTTTTTGTAACCATTAAGCATTGTGCCTATTTTGCATATTAAATAGTCCTTTAAGTTTTTCCTTGTGCTCTATACAATCCCATACCTCTGGAGAGGGGAATTACTGCTAAGCCGTGTTACCGTGTGAATGTCTGTGGGCTAGTAGTAGCTATCGGCAGTGTGTGTCTGTGGGCTAGTAGTAGCTATCGGCAGTGTGTGTCTGTGGGCTAGTAGTAGCTATCGGCAGTGTGTGTCTGTGGGCTAGTAGTAGCTATCGGCAGTGTGTGTCTGTGGGCTAGTAGTAGCTATCGGCAGTGTGTGTCTGTGGGCTAGTAGTAGCTATCGGCAGTGTGTGTCTGTGGGCTAGTAGTAGCTATCGGCAGTGTGTGTCTGTGGGCTAGTAGTAGCTATCGGCAGTGTGTGTCTGTGGGCTAGTAGTAGCTATCGGCAGTGTGTGTCTGTGGGCTAGTAGTAGCTATCGGCAGTGTGTGTCTGTGGGCTAGCAGTAGCTATCGGCAGTGTGTGTCTGTGGGCTAGTAGTAGCTATCGGCAGTGTGTGTCTGTGGGCTAGCAGTAGCTATCGGCATTGTGTGTCCGTGTGCTAGTAGTAGCTATTGGCAGTGTGTGTCTGTGTGCTAGCAGTAGCTATCGGCAGTGTGTGTCTGTGGGCTAGCCGTAGCTATCGGCAGTGTGTGTCTGTGGGCTAGCAGTAGCTATTGGCAGTGTGTGTCCGTGTGCAAGCAGTAGCTATCGGCAGTGTGTGTCTGTGGGCTAGCAGTAGCTATCGGCAGTGTGTGTCTGTGGGCTAGTAGTAGCTATCGGCATTGGGTCTGTATGCTAGCAGTAGCTATCAGCAGTGTGTGTATGTGGGCTAGTAGTAGCTATCGGCATTGTGTCTGTATGCTAGCAGTAGCTATCGGCAGTGTGTGTCTGTGGGCTAGTAGTAGCTATCGGCAGTGTGTGTCTGTGGGCTAGCAGTAGCTATCGGCATTGTGTCTGTATGCTAGCAGTAGCTATCGGCAGTGTGTGTCTGTGGGCTAGTAGTAGCTATCGGCAGTGTGTGTCTGTGGGCTAGTAGTAGCTATCGGCAGTGTGTGTCTGTGGGCTAGTAGTAGCTATCGGCATTGTGTGTCCGTGTGCTAGTAGTAGCTATCGGCAGTGTGTGTCTGTGTGCTAGCAGTAGCTATCGGCAGTGTGTGTCTGTGGGCTAGCAGTAGCTATCGGCATTGTGTGTCCGTGTGCTAGTAGTAGCTATCGGCAGTGTGTGTCTGTGGGCTTGCAGTAGCTATCGGCAGTGTGTGTCTGTGGGCTAGTAGTAGCTATCGGCAGTGTGTGTATGTGGGCTAGTAGTAGCTATCGGCATTGTGTCTGTATGCTAGCAGTAGCTATCGGCAGTGTGTGTCTGTGGGCTAGTAGTAGCTATCGGCAGTGTGTGTCTGTGGGCTAGCAGTAGCTATCGGCATTGTGTCTGTATGCTAGCAGTAGCTATCGGCAGTGTGTGTCTGTGGGCTAGTAGTAGCTATCGGCATTGTGTCTGTATGCTAGCAGTAGCTATCGGCAGTGTGTGTCTGTGGGCTAGTAGTAGCTATCGGCATTGTGTCTGTATGCTAGCAGTAGCTATCGGCAGTGTGTGTCTGTGGGCTAGTAGTAGCTATCGGCATTGTGTCTGTATGCTAGCAGTAGCTATCGGCAGTGTGTGTCTGTGGGCTAGTAGTAGCTATCGGCATTGTGTCTGTATGCTAGCAGTAGCTATCGGCAGTGTGTGTCTGTGGGCTAGTAGTAGCTATCGGCATTGTGTCTGTATGCTAGCAGTAGCTATCGGCAGTGTGTGTCTGTGGGCTAGTAGTAGCTATCGGCATTGTGTCTGTATGCTAGCAGTAGCTATCGGCAGTGTGTGTCTGTGGGCTAGTAGTAGCTATCGGCATTGTGTCTGTATGCTAGCAGTAGCTATCGGCAGTGTGTGTCTGTGGGCTAGTAGTAGCTATCGGCATTGTGTCTGTATGCTAGCAGTAGCTATCGGCAGTGTGTGTCCGGGTGCAGGCCCGGTGCCAGCACCCGGCTAACCCGAGCAAGTGCCGGGGCCCCGGGGTACTGAAGGGGCCCACTCGGGTCCCCGGGTCAGCAGGATATCTGCCCCGCTGCCCGGGAGATTCTTTCCCTCTCTCATCGCGATCTGTGTCCTCCGGACACAAATCGCAATTAGAACATGTGCAGTCACTCACTGCTTTCCCCGGCAGGAGCTGCAGCATCGGCGGTTGAAGGACCTGTGATGACGTCATGATTGAAAACGAAATACCTAGTAGTCTTAAAATAACAGCAGGACACGGTGTAGAAACCTTTTATTCTTGAGGAGTCTTCTGACAAAAAGGGATAGAAAAAAAATCAAGAGCGCGTGTATCCAATGTGATGACAATTTATAGAATATCTATAGTACTTATTTATATTTATGATATACACTATATCCATCATTATTACTTACAATATATTTATTTTTATAATCCATAACTTATATAACAAGACAGAATATTGTAAATGGTGCGATTGAGCAATAACCATCTAAAAATCAACAATCTAAGCCAAGCAAACAGCGGATGTCACACAGAGCTCTTACTTCTGAGTGTCATGTGTAGACGATGCATAGCCGCCTCATGTAAGGTAACCCCTTCTATTCCAATGCCTTATAATAAACCACATATCTAATGATGGTCAGACATGTAAGAAATGACACAGAACACGTGAAATATGTCTGGTCACCTGTGTGGTCATACTTACCTATATAATCAGTGTGGATCCATGTGGTGGCACTTTCTAGCCTCGCTGAATTTTCTGCCATTCTTTTGTGTCATGTTTTACTTGTGGACAAAACAAAAGATTTTTAAAAAACCTGTGTTTCTGGTTCCGGCTCTATGTAGTGATTGATAGAGCTGAGATTCTGTGACATTGGACTGTGATGTATGGCCATTACTATACACAGTGAGGTGTAGGACACTATGGTGACTGCAGTCTCTATAGAAATGAATTCCCCTCAGTCTGTATCGCTCTAAAACAAACCAAAGCAGATCCATGTTGGTGACAACATACTAATGTGTAAGAGGCGTGTACACACCATGGAAAAGAGCTGAGACGAGGAAGCAAACTCCCACACCTCCTCAGAGCAGCAGCCGCATGTAAGTACAGACTACTACGAGTAGAGCTCAGGTCATTGGATATTCTAGTTTTCCATGTGCAGATATTGGTTAATCATCCACTTTAATGCTAGAAAGATACATATATGTGACTTTAGTTTCAATTTTTGTAGATGAGGTGTCTAGGGTTATTATCCTATGTTCAGACTTGCTCAGAGAACATGGATTAGCTACAATTGTACAGTGCTGTACTACATTGTGTAGTCGGGGGAGGGAGGGGGGGATGTCAGGCCAGGAACATTCCCTCCTAGAGGACAAAACTGGGTTAGTGTGAAAAATAAGTTATTTTTTCCTTACAGCATGATGGTAATGGGGTTCTGTGTGTCACACTTAGATTGCAACTGCGGGGATAAGGCTCTGGCTGCTGTCATGTAAAGGCAAGGGCATTTATCATAAAACTGCAGTGGGTCTTCTACAATGGAACACAATTTTTTGGTGTTTTGCACACTCTCTTTTTACACCAAATTGACTTTTTTCGAAATCACTCGTTGATTTGCTGCAGCAAATTCTCCCTTGTCTTTCTGAATGATCTCTTGCTTGGTGCCGGATTTATGATTTGAGATTTCCCATTTAGGTGCACAATAACTTACTGACCGGATTCTTTTTTTTTTAAATCGGGTAACGTTTATTAACTTCACATGTGCCTCATACATGTATTATACATTACATATATGTCTTAAAACAAATTTGAGGAACTATACTTACCATATATATATATAACAACCCACTATTATCCGGGATGTTATCATCACTAACATCCTGGTTCTTAAAACAATCCAAAAGTTTTCAAATCGAATTGTAACAGAGACCCAAAAAATTTTGGCTGGGGTTACAATTGTAAAATATATGGTTCTGACTTGCATACAAATTCAACTTAAGAACAAACCTACAGAACCTATTTTGTATATAACCTGAGGACTGCCTGTTCTGCCATTGGACACTTTACCTCATGTTTTTGTAATGTGTTGAGGGCAGAATATTAGGTAATTTACCAATATACATCTATTAATAGTTCTGCTTCGCTTTCTTGATATGTAAAGTGAAGCCTCCTGTTTCTTACCTCATCAGCCAGAAATTCCTGACCATAAAATGGCTGCAGATGGAGGGTCATGTGATCTCTAATTGTCCATGAACAATCACCCTTCCAGGACCATAAGTATGTGTTTAGTAATACTAATATAGGGTCCTGGTAGGGTGATTGCTCATGAACATATAGAGATCACATGACCCTCCATCTGCGCCCATTTTATGGTCAGGAATGTCCGGCTGATGAGGTAAAAGACAGGATGTTTCACTGTATCGATCAAGAAAGCGGAGCAGAACTATTAATAGATGTATATTGGTAAATTACCTAATATCCTGCCTCCCACACATCCACATTACATGAGGTAAAGTGGCCAACCCCTTCAACCTATTACAGGAAACGCTACAGTCATATTCTATGACACAAGTTAATAAATTCCCACCAATACGTCCTAAAACTACTAAGTGCCCTCCTGGTGTAAAGGCAGCAAGAAACACCAATCCAAATTAAACGTATCATGTGAGATAATAATATGAATCGGACACATTCAAAAGCGGTGTAGGATCAACAACCACAAGAAACAAAATCCATGAGAAGACCCCCCCCCCCATTGGCTGCACTGTGTTAATAAAATCTGTACAGTAATGTGATATTATTCTAGAAATGAAACGTTCCTGACCAAGAGCTAATAACCATAAAGGCAGAAAACACACAGTTTGCAAATCTATATTATATTATCTGTGCGCTATAGGGTAGAGCGCTGCCTACTTCTACCAGTCTTTGCCCTTGCCCATAATTTAGGAGAGGGACTAGTCATCCAAAGATCTGCTCAGTAAATCGTACACAAGATTTACTGATTCCTAGAGGCTAGATTATACTTTATACTATGCCTTTGTGATCTAGTTCTGCAGGTTGTAAGATACTTGCCTACATATAACCTCTACTATCTATACAGGAAACCATGGAAATGAATCCGGAGTCCCATGTCCCTGTACACAAGACGGAGTCAAAGGATCAGTTGGTTGGTAAGTGCTTTGATGACATCTACCATAGGGTTGGCAGTACTTTTTTATGCACTCTTATATTGCCATTTCTAATGCCGTTAACTGTTTGACAGAAAACTACAAATACACTGCAAATACTCACCTGCGCTCCTCTGCATCCCAATCCCGGCTGTGGCCTTCTATAATATTGACATGCCAGGATCACCTGGAGTAAAGACCTATAATTAGCAGCACGAAGCGTGGGGACGAGATGTCTGGCGCCCCAGGCTGCTAAATACGAACGCCCCCGCACCTCCCTCTTCCAGCATGGGCCTCTCACGTGATGTGAGAGCGGCGTGCATAAATAGCAGCCCGGAACACAGGACATCTCGTCCCCGCTCTCCTGGCTGCTAATTTTTTTTTTCTCAAGCAATCCCGGCGTGTCAACATTAAAGAAGCACTGGGATCGGGATGAAGAGGAGCACAGGTAAGTATATGTAGTTTGCTTTCCTTTAAGAAGATGTTTCGGATAATTAAATTAATGGAAACGTACCAGTCTCAAAGTAATAAACAACATTCATTCTTCAGCAATCCCCGTCAGCTCATTAGAGATGAACGGTGCAGAACGGACATGTGCTGCATTGAGTGGTCCGATAGAGCAATGGTGTACTAGGAGAGGCAGGGCCCCTTAGTGAACTTTTGAATTGGGCCCCACTTACCCCTTAAAAAATATACATACAGCGTATACACATCACATATGCATATACATCACATCACATCACAAATACACACATAGAGCATATTCACATACCCGAGATACCGGGACCCTCTGAAGCTGTGGGCCCCATAGCAGCTGCTATGGCTGCCACCATTGTAGTTACACCCCTAGGACAGAGGTATCTTGGATCCCTGTTCTTGTGATCTATGGGGGTGTGATCACTCAGACCCCACCAATCAGCAAGTTAGGCCCTATCCACAGTTCTGTGGGTAAATCCCTTTAAGCAGAAAGAGGTTTTGAGTTTGATGAATTCCCATCAGATGTCCTATCGCACTGCACTGTACAAATGCTATAGATTTTTATAGGTTCCTTCTAGAATCCCATAAGATAACAGCTCCACACTATTTTAGAATTGGAATGAGTTCTCTTGTTTCTAATAAATAATACATTTGAATTAGTATAACATCTTGTCAATAGGTTGTGCCCATACAGATATCTGGCACAGCCCAATCATATTAGACCATGCCTGCTCGCGTGGGGTCTCAGCCATTTGACTAGGAAGAATAATAATGCTCAAGCAATCAAGTCAGAAGAGGAGACAAATCTTTAAACAGTTGCTAACATTACAGCAATCTCAAGGAAATCTACCATCAAAGTCAAGCGTGACTGTCAATCTTTTTTTATATTTGTTATTCATGGCCTCATTCCTTCTAAAAACACTTAAACTTATGCTAATGATCCTGAAGGGCACCTGGGGGTATTGCCAAAACCCTTTTGGGCCGCAGCTTCACAGGCTGTTACACAGTCTCCCTGCTCCCTCAGCATTTCACCCCTTCCTCAGCCCATAAGTGTGGCAGAAGAAGTTTCAGCACACAATGGAGGGGGAAAGAAGCTACAGCACAAAGGGGCTCTGGTAACACACCCCAGAATCTTTCTGGTTTATTAGCATCATTTTTAAAGTTGATTTTAGAAGGGAGGAGGCTGTGTATAACATATAAAGAGAATAGCGTAGGGTGCCTGGATCTTTGAGTGTCCCTGGTTTATCCAAGCTTGATTTTGATGGTAGATTTCATTTAAACACCAGAAATGTTTCAATATATGTTATCATACAAAAGCGCCTCTTTCCCCACTTACTTTGGTTGTTATGATCCTTCTTCTTACCTTTCTAATCTGCCTTTCACTATGACATCTCTTGTTAACTTGTTAGATATCTGACTGAGGAGTCAGATTATATCAAACTATGGAGGAAGGAGGGGGAATAGTGAGTCACAGCAGCTTTGTCTCCACCTATCAGCACAGAAAGGACTGAAAACTCAGTTAGACTGCAGAATGGGGGTGTTATCATAGTGGCGCAGAGTACACCAGTACAGCTAGTCTTCTTCTGCATCAAATTTATCAATGTTTTGCTAAATCTGGTGTTTGTGTTGTGTCTTACTTTGCATCTTCTAATAGTTGTTCTATTTTGTGTATCAAAATGTGGCATCTTATTTATTATTTATTTTTCCACAAGGCCACACCCCTTTTTCAAAAGCCCCGCCTCTAACTCCAGAATGTATCAAAAACCGGTCTAAAAGCCTTAATTAATGTGACTTTTTAGACTTTTTTTTAATATCAATCAAAACAGAATTCTACCGCAAATGGATTAATAAGTCTCCCCCCCCCCAATAATATCCAGAAGCCATGTTCCCCTTTATGTACACATAAGGGAATATTGCTTTCTTCAAAGTCTGTTGAAAATTGAGATAAACGTTTAAGACTTTTGATATTCTTTCTCTTATGTATATAGCCAGATAAGAGGAGAAGAGTTTACTTAAATCTCAGAGAACTAAGCTATGGTGGTTATCAATAACTTAGAGGTGACAACAAAAATTCTTACAGCAGAAAGTATATGAGGACTTACTGGTAATTCAGAATATGTGAATTCTCAGCGATCTCAGCGATACCAGAGCACTGGAATTCGGAGTTTACTTCCAGGTGTTTCTCCTCTCTGCCATCTCATTTCCTAATAATACTCTGTATCTGGCACAGGTTCTTGTTATCCAGTAGTGAAGTAAATGGGATCAAGCAATCTGATAATGCCAGCGATAAAACCTTTTATACAAGTGTAAGATAATCAACTGTAAGAAGGGTGCAGCACTCCCACAGATGCAGTGAAGGTCATCTAGCGTTGGCCCATGTTTAGCGCCATTTCAATCCTCCCTTAGGACTTTTTCAAGTGTTTTCCATTGAGTGACACGTGGGTTAATAAAAACAAGTTACTTTTCCCACAACTAGCAGAATCCATCTATCTATTTATCTCCTATCTCTATCCATTTACATACAGGGATAAAGCAGGACTCCTGTCAGGCCAATGTAGTGGTAAAAGTGGCTCTTTTATTCCATAGTGCACAGCAAAAACATATTGGCTTCAATTGAGCCTTTCTCCCTACATGAGAGGCTAAGTTTGAGCCGAAACGTTCCTTTTACCAGTATCTTGGCCTGAATGGAGTGCTGCTTTATTCCTGTTTATTGCCTCACATCTGTCTACAGGTTCTATCCATCTTTTTTGTGTTTTTATTCTTGGGTTTCAGCTACGCCTACGTATTCCACCCAGGAAGTTGTCCGGTTATCATTTACAGCACTAATCCACAGGAATACTTAAATGATAGTTTTCTGACTAATTATAATTAAACCATAGCCCGGAGAGACTATGCAGACAGGTTGAGCAGGTCCTTGACAAAGAAGCACTATTTACAGAGACAGGACCTGCCCTGCTAAAATCAGCTGTTTACCGGAAATGCAGAAAGAGGGCTTGGGGCTGCTTTGGGTTCTGCTTTTCTGACACATTTCCTTATCTCTAGTTTTCAGGGTATAAAGTCATATGTGGGAAAGGGCTAAAATTATTCCCATATAAAGTAACAAAACTTTCAAAGAAAATATGTTGTATTAAAAAATTATTAGATTTGGGGATAATAGTAAAATTTGTTATATAATATAAAGTACAATAGTCTCTGTCTTTTTTTCTGCTCTTTCTCCTGTAGTGAGATGTGAAAAGCTTCTGAGGTCTGTCCAATTCAGACAGATAAGGAGACCAATAATTATCTTTCCATATCTAGAGAATATTTAGCTTGATGATTCCGCTCTCTGATGAGATTACACTATCCAGGGACTGTCTGTAAAGACTTAAGGTATTACACATTTTTTATCAGGTTCCCTTATGTCTTTGCTGTCAGTGGATACAGAGTAGGATGCAAATGTTTTACACGGTGTTAAATGGAAAACAATGTCTCCTTTTGCTACCTTGAAAGGCAGCCCCCTTAACATCACAAGGTCACAAGTATGACCTACAAGAAGTCTAAAAACATGGTGTGGGGTTGAGCGAAACCCCATAAGGCGGCCTTAATTTGCAAACCCCGACAAAGCCTCTAACACCGCTAAACCAGTTCCCTACACTGTACTAAGGAGACCCAACCAAGTCGAAATACTGGTTTGGCTTAATCCCACATTCTATTATTGGACTTCTTGTAAGTCATACTTGGTGATAAGGGGGCTGCCTTTCAAGGTAACAAAAGCTGGCATTGTTTTCCATTTAACACCTTGGAAAACATATTTGCATACTTCCAAGAATTTCCTAGTGGAGCATCAATGGCTATTAGTCTCTACACATCTACAAGGCGGCCTTAATGTGAAAACTCTCCATAAGGAGAACTCTTACTTTCTGGATTCAGGTAATAAAGCTAAAAAATTGCTTAAAAGGAGCGGGAAAAAAGGACACAGGAACAGATCTCTATAGTAAAGCATATTACAGAATTTACTATTATCTGCACTATTCATTTATATAACTTTAAATAAAAAATTTAGTTATGCTTTAAAGGGAACCTGTCACAAGATTTTCACTAATAAACCTAGTGACAGGTTCCCATAGCACTATCCAAACTATATCCCACACTATGTTTGGCTAAAACATGCATACTTCCTATCCCCAGAAAATTAACTTGTAACTTGTAACATATTTCTAGACTCATGCACACTGATATATACAATTATACACTCATACAGTAATGTCCTAGTAGGAAACTAGACGGCAGTAGTAGAAATGAGAGATTCCTAGTCTTGCCATCCTCCCTCCTGACATTTCTTATCTGTGATGCTGGCTCAGGTGTGTACTATAAAAAGATGTGCACTGTTATATACATATTTTGGTGTACAGTATGCAGCATAATATGTATTTAATGGTACACCACCTTCATTCTTTATTGTTGCAACAGTGCGGGCCCCATAACAGATGCTATGCCTGCTACACCTGTAGTTACGCCCCTGCTCGTAATATTTTCCTATGTACCATATTTAATTATTTTACCTGAGCTAAGAACTGCACTCACAAATACTAAGTTCTTCAAATTATGCAGGTGTGTGTGCAACACCCCTGCCGATGCAAGGCAGAGGGGTTGTTGTGAATACGTCCCACCATGTAGCTTGCAACCTGTGTAGGGTCTGATGAACCCCACAGCAGGTCCCTACAGGGGAACACTGCAGCGGTAGATCCTGCCTGGTAAGGCAGGAGTTAAGTGTTGAATGTGATGTAATTCCAGCAACCAATCAGCTGTTCATATATTGTATCTGTAAGCTGGGATGCAATTGGAGGAGGAACCACCACCTGACCAGTGGGAGTAATAAAACCCCTGGTCAGGAAAGTTCTAGAGTTAGTGGATTAGAGACTTAGAAGAGTCAGTACAGTGCAGCTAGCAAGTCAGACCAGAGCAGGAGAGCTCCACTCCCTGCCTGAGTGGAGTAAGTGAGTTAGTGAGAGGATCCTACCTTCCTGGGTGATATCTGAAGAAACCCAGGACAAGCTGAAGCATCCTACTAGGACACAGCTACTTCCCAGCCTGCCCTTGCATCCAGGCTGGTGATCTACTCCTGTGGCTCCCTCTCCAACTGCATCTCCAGCATTCGACTATTTGTCAAGGCACTTTATCTACTGTTCCTGTCGGTTCAATAAAGAACTGTAAGTTACTTTTGTTCAACGTCTGCCTCCGTCTGGTCCCTGCTACTACGGCTGTCACCATCACGGGCACCCTGTCCACTACAAAGGGACTTATACTCCAGGCCCCAAAGGGTTGCCCCAGGGAGCAGCCTTTCCCTCATCATTTCTTGCCAACACCACTCTGCTGGAGACCTGCCAGGCTGTAGGACAGCCCTCCGGTTCCCCATACCAAGCACCGTGACACTAGCGTGCCTAGGCCGCAACCGCCAGCCACTCAGGTATTCCGGGTCCCGGCTGTCTCCAGGCCCCAAGAAATGGCTAGGCCCCGGTGGGGGATGTTGCATGTGTTTCCTATGAAGTTCTTAGAGGTTAAGTGGAGGTAAAAATTTCTGAGCAAAAAACTGCTTATCATTTACCTAACAAGAATCTGCCTCCAGTACACTACACTATATAGGAAGCAGAAAGTATATTGTATATTGTCCTCACATATATACTACTCCTGGAGCAACATATTGCATCAGTTCTATAGCATTCCTCCGTGTTCTGCATATCTGCATTACTTTACTGCCATCAGGCTGGTTTGGGAGGTACGCTTGCTGAAGGCTATGCTGCTGTAATGTACATTACCAGCATAGTCCATGAGATGTCACTAAATCTCTGTCATATGTCACAACAAAACCTTCAGCCCTTTGGGAGCATTCACATGGTGCATTTCAATAGTATTTTGAAAAACTCAACAGGTAGGGGCTTGGCTCGATAACATATGCATTTGCACTCAAATGCATGGGATCGGGAACAAGCACCTCCTGATTAGCATTGTTCACATGCAAAATGTGGTGCTCATTCCCAAACGCAAGCATTTCATTGCAAAATCATATGTGATCGAGCCAAGTCCCTTCCCATTGATTTGTTGTGTTTCAAAATTGGAGGAATTGGGCAGCATATCAACATATACTGTGGGATTACCTGTGTTTTTACTCTAGACAATGCAAATAACAGCAACTGGAATATTAACTACAATGTTTGGAGAAATTCTGCCCTAAATTTATCCCTATCACTTTTGGAGATGATGCATACCTCCCAACTGTCTTGGATCCAGTGGGACAGTCTTGGTCTTTGGGCTCTGTCCTGCGTGGTATGTTCTGGGACATTTAGGGTCATCTCTGGATCCAGGACTTTTGGGAGGTATGTGATGGTGCAGGAAGCTGCCGCCTCTCTCTATCACTATTCCTCTGGATGTGCTGTATGTAGCATAAACTGCAGGCACCATGTGATGATGTCATCCCTCCTGCCGGCTTCATTGCTACACACAGCAGAAGCAGAGAGGAGGAGGAGCTGCTGGGGAATGGGGAAAGGTAGGGCAATAGGGTCACCAGGTTGGTATCTCGCAGAGTAGTAAGGATGTTGTGCACACCTGATCCACACAGGTCACAAGATCTCGGCAATCCGAGTCTCCATGTGGACATTGTTGAGATTTGGAACATAGTAAACAAAATGTCCTCACAGGACAACTCAAATCTCCACATTTACACTCTATGGGGGAGATTTATCACAAATTTCTGAGGTAAAATTGTTTTAGTTGCCCATGGAAACCAATCACAGCTCAAATTAAATTTTATAAACAGCTGCTGGAAAATGAAAGCTGAGCTCTGATTGGTTGCCATGGGTAACTAGAACAGTTCTGCTCTTAGACACTTCTGATAAATCTCTCCCTATGGCGTATGATAAAGCCTGAGACCTCATGATGTATTTTGACAGCCATGTCGATCTGGTGGACAAAAATTTGCCATGTCCGGCATGTGCAGACATTCAGCTGTGAATGTTTTGTAGGTTTTTAGAAAGTGCACAGGTACGGGAAGTTAACGATACGGACGTTAATCTTGTATAGTATTTTTCCAGATTATCACTAAAAACATAATTCTCACATTCATTTGTATCCTTATGACTCTTTACTCTTGTATAGAGGAAATTATTATTATCATACACTATTATTATACACTGATACATTATTATTATACAGGCGGTCCCTGACTTATGGACACCCGACTTACAGACAACCCCTAGTTACATACGGACCACTCTGCCCACTGTGACCTCTGGGGAAGCTCTCTGAATGCTTTACCATAGTCCCAGGCTGCAATGATCAGCTGTAAGGTGTCTGTAATGAAGCTTTATTGATAATCCTTGGTCCCATTACAGCAAAAAATGATTAAACTCCAATTGTCACTGAACTTCAATTATAAAATATACAGTTTCGACTTGCATACAAATTCAACTTAAAGGGAACCCGTCACCACTATTTTCACAAATACAGGTAGTGGCAGGTTCCCATAGAGCTCTAATAACTATCTGACACCCTGCTTTTAGCTAAAAATTGTTCCCCTCAGATCCCCATAAAATCAGAGTTATAATCTTGCCTGGTATCTATGCAGCTTTGGAGCTAGTCCACGGGGGCGTGGCCTAATGTCATGTGACCAGGGTGACATCATCAAAGGTCCTTGAGCTACTTAATATGAAAACTATACCCCATGTACATTTCTGACCACATAAAACCATCACAGCAGTCTCCATGGACTTCTACTCCTCTCCATGCAGGCTGCTGTGATTTCATGTGATAAAATATGCTGTGATTTCATGACATATATGCTTAGTGTACAGTTCCTAATGCTACAAAAGCTATAGGACCTGCGATGATGTCACCCTGGTCACATGACATTATAGCAGCATACAGAGATAGGGATGGGGAGGAGCTGCTGGATTCAGCCCGAGGAGGCCACGCCCACCTGGACTACATGTAGCCATGCTTAGTTACCAGATAAAACTATAAAGTTGAATATATGGGAATCTCAGGGGCATAATTTTTAGCTACAAGCAGGGTGTCAAATAGTTATTAGAGCTCTATAGGAACCTGTCACTAGCTGTATTTGTGAAAATAGTGGTGACGGGTTCCCTTTAAGAACAAACCTCCGGACCCTATCTTGTATGTAACCCAGGGACTGCCTGTACATTGGTAATAGAGTGTAATCATTGTGATTTATAGTGTAAAAGGATACTGCCATCTAGTGATAAGGTGAACAACTACATGCAGTGTGCTGTACTACTATACGACTAGCGTAATACTAAATATCTAATACATAATTGCCTATATAGGCAGTTCCCAACACCTGAATTACAGACAACCCATAGTTAGAGACGGTCCTCTGGATGTTGGTAATTTACTATACTTTGGCCCCAGGCTGCAATGATCAGCTGTAACAGTCCAAAGTGTCAGCAATGAAGCTTTATTGTTAATCCTTGTTCTTATGACAACCCAACATTTTTAAAATCCAATTTTAAGAAACCCCAGAAAAACTTGCACTTATAAAATATACAGTTTTGACAAATTCAATAGGTTCTGTAGGTTTGTATGAACCTATGTTGTATCTAGTATGAGAATTGCCTGTATGTCCTTTACCAATTTATTTAGCAGATTTTTATTGGAAAGAAAAGTGACTTATAGGCTATCAGTGAAGCCAGAGACATTTCTGCCATTTACTTTATCTGTGTTTCAGATGCCGGGAGAGGAGACATTGGTGCCTGTGGCTGGGTCATTCTGATAATATCTGCTCTGTTTGCTGCTATCACCTTCCCTTTATCTATCTGGTTCTGTGTTAAGGTAACTATAGAGGCAGAATACGAGCTGTAACTCTCTGCCCTGTAATCATCTCTATGTAATATATTGAATGTCAATGTCCTAGATTATTAAAGAATATGAGCGTGCTGTGGTGTTCAGGCTGGGACGGATAATCTCAGGAAAAGCCAAGGGGCCGGGTAAGTCCTGACTGATAGACAAGCAAAAATTACTTCTATTAAATCAGCAGCGTTTTCTATATGACTGTTTGTACTGTGTAATGTAGTATTATATTTGTTTATGCCCCCTATGATTTGTAAAAAGCTACGAAATTTGATGGCGCTATATAAATGAAGATTGTTATAGAGCAGAAGGAGCTGAGCAGATTGCACATAGTCTCCTATCTGCAAGCAGCATATTATAGAGCAAGATGAGCTGAGCAGGTTGTACATAGTATCCTACCTGCAGGCAGCATGTTATAGAGCAGGAGGAGCTGAGCAGATTGTACATAGTATCATATATGCAGGCAGCATGTTATAGAGCAGGAGGAGCTGAGCAAGTTGTTTATAGTGTCCTATCTTAGTATGACTCCAGGCTTAGAGTCATACTGTGGGTACGGTGCTGCTCCAGTTAGACTATCCACAAGGGGTATGTTCCCATAGGCCATGCTCATAGTAGAGCGTAGTTGGACCTAATGTGAAGAATATCGGCTTCATTCCGTCTCCTCTCTTTGTACACAGGGATGATGTTCGTTCTCCCCTGCACAGACACCTTTATTAAAGTAGATCTCAGGGTGATATCATTTGCAATCCCTCCACAAGAGGTAGGTGGACATTATTGGAGCATTTTTTGGGGTTAAATATACGTTGAAAATGTAATCTTATTGTAATCTTTATTGTAAATGAAATAAACAAAAACCAAGGTAGAAGTTTAAGGATATTTGGGGTTTTTTGTGAATGTCTGGGGCTTCAGGTATCTACTTTCTTTGCTTTTTAAAGGGGTTGTCCCGTCACAACATGTTACCTGCTTATCATGTGGCTCTTAGTGGACCTGTTGTACCCCTATTGTTCCCCCAAAGAATGGAACAGCCGCTCAGACCTGGATCCTATTTACAACGTATTGCATACACCCCCAGTCTCCCTTGAGTGTGAGCTCACGGAGGTCCCCAGTTCAAGAATAGTAACATCACCGGGGGGGAGGGGGGGGATCACCCTGATCCTTTATTCTTTCTTCTGCTTTAAGGGGGGAAGTGGAGGAACTTGATGATGTATCCCACTATATGTCCATACATTAGAATACATCCTAACCCTCTAAGGAAATTTTGGGAAATCGCTTGACATAACGTTACGACAAAGGGAAATAAATGTGATGTGAAAGCCGCCCTAACACATACAATGGCAGTGATCAGATTGTGTATCTCCCATGGCCTGGTCATGTGGTACGAGCATGTTGGTATACATTTAATTTTATAATATCCTTTGCTGTTTTTAACTCCAAGTTGAAATCCGACTTTCCAGAAAATTGGTAAAAAAGGTAACCAAATAATTTTTTTTTATTCTGAAATGAGATGAATGTTATCTTATTGTAGGTCCTCACAAAGGATTCTGTGACCACTACGGTTGATGGGGTCGTGTACTACAAGATTGATAATGCCATCAAATCTGTGGCCAATGTCAACGATGTTCACTTAGCCACTTCCCAGCTGGCCCAGACTACACTGAGGAACATCCTGGGGACACAAACTCTGTCCAGCATCTTATCAAACCGGGAGGAGATTGCCCACAACATTCAGGTGACATCTCTAATCCACAACACAACGAGCAAAGAAACAAAAAAATTCTGTATAAAATAGACTGGGGGTTGTACCTATGGGGCGGTACTTACTATCAGAGGCTCAATTGTGGTAATTTTCTATCCTGTGACATCACATTATTTTCTCTGTACTGTGACATTACTGGAGTAGTTTTATTAAACTCCTTAAGAACGAGGCCTATTTGGGCTTCAGGACAGATCAGTGTTTTTGTTTTTTTATGCTTGAATTCCGAAAACCTAGGTATAAGTTCTGATTGTTCTCACACAATTTGTGTGACTAGCACCATAAATGGTCCTGTGTATGAGGACTTAGTCCCTGTTGACTGACTTATCTTATGAGAAGAAGTTTTTACAGTCGAATAGGCGCTCCTTTCACTATAGACATAACCAATCTATAGATGGGCGTCTTCTTCCCGGAGCTGTGGGCTACCAATGATTCTCTTGATTGACAATAATACTGTCCAATGATTCTTCTAGTCCATACTGGATAACGCTACACATCAATGGGGTGTGAATGTTGACCGCGTAGAGATGAGGGATGTGCGTCTACCCGTGCAAATGCAGAGGGCCATGGCTGCCGAGGCCGAAGCTGTACGAGAGGCCAGAGCCAAGGTAAGTGTCATACTGGTAATTGTACAGGACATCTACTGCTGCTTCATTCCATGAATAAAATGAATAGATGGTATAGAACTGTTAGTTTTATAATTTAAAGGGGTTTACAGTCAAAAAATGTATATCATCTAGTTTTGTCATGACCTCAACTTTATAGTATTTAGTGATGTGTCCTTTATTACAAGTGGGAACGCCCCATCCAATGGCTACACCTAGAAAACAATATGCAACTATACACAACAAAGTACAAATGAATAAGACAACAGTAAATGTACAGACTATATGCACAGAACGTGCTATATGTAAACCATGAGCAGATAGTCCATTTACAGACCAATATAGTGCAGCTAGATCCCTGAGGAAACCAGACAGCTGGCGAAACGCATGGGTTAGGGAATTTATATGGGGCCCACCACAGCTAGACAGCTTCACCATATTGGTCTGTATATTTGCTATTTGCTCATAGTTTACATATAGCGCCATTCTGTGCATATATCATTTAAAAATACTTCTTGCAATACCCAGCTATTCCGCTGTGCATTGTTATCCATTTCCTACCCCTGTTGTGGTATGTAGAGTGTTGGATGTCTTTGGGGGATGACTTTGTGCCCCCTGTGCCCACTATAAGGTGTGTTTATACTATAAAGTAACACGGATGTCTTCACTGTTTTAGGTCGTAGCAGCTGAAGGTGAGATGAATGCCTCCCGGGCTCTGAAGGAAGCCTCCATGGTGATATGTGAATCCCCTGCAGCGCTACAATTACGTTACTTGCAAACGCTGAATACAATCGCTGCAGAGAACAATTCTACTATCGTATTCCCCATCCCCATAGACCTACTGCAAGGCGTTGTGAAGAAATGATCAGCCACCAGCTTGTAGAGCCATTCCCATGAGAATAAGATGTAGGAATATATGGGGTATGCTATACATAGATTAGCCTTCCAACGAGTTGGCTATTCATGGAGATTTACTGCTTTAAAGGGGTTTTCCCCACAAAGGAAAATTTTCACATCTAAATCCCCTAGTGATGTTAACACAATAAAGATCATTTTAACCCTTCACTTTACAATTTTTATAAGTTTTATTGCTGTTTTAGCTCCTTTCACTCTGTAGGCTCCTCAGTGCTAAATTCCAGGGTGTGGGCGGGGCCTCTCTAAGCAGACACATTATGCTCCATCTACTTCTGTGGGGTGACAATGTGGATAGATTATCAGGGTACAGACGTATATACACTTTCATCTGGCTTCTGACATTGTACTAACACACTGACACATAGAAAGAGAGAAGAGACAGATCAGAAATGCATGAGAGCCATTAGATTACACACACAGCTCTGCTACATCTGTGTGCCTGCCTCCCCCTTCCTCCAGATCACTTATCTCTATGTAGCTTATAGTTTGCAGCTTGTCTCTCCTCACAATCTCCTGCCAGGAAGTGGATCAGTGTCTCTCAGCCCAGATGCTAGGACTGCAGGAGGCAGGGCTACAGGCACAAGACACAGAAATCTCAGCAGAACGATTTCACACAAAAATCCAAGATGGCGTCTGGCCCCAAGTCAGACGTTACAGGGTCTGGTCTAGGGGCAACTGAAATTGTGTACACCAGGACTGATAGAGACAAGTTGGATTTATATCTGTGAAATGCTGCATTTTTGTTAATAACAGTGAATTAGAGAATGTGTTATTTTGTTATCCTGAGTACATATAAGAAACTCGTCTTTGTGGGAATACACCTTTAATAAATTCTGGGGGCATTTATCATGACTCACACCACTTCTCTGGAGTGTTCTCACCTAATTCATTAAGAGGTGATTGGCTTTTAATGAATTGGGTGCATCTCTTGCACCTCAATGCTATAATTTACATCACATTCACTGGTAAAACCATGGCATTCCCGGCCCCTTACACTAAGCCCCGCCCTGTCAAACCCCATTTTTGCAAGAGGAGTTGCAAGTTCAGATTTTCTGCAGAACACATCTGACTTGTAATCATCATTCTGTATCTGTAGCATCTGATCCTGATCAGCTGAATTCTGTCTTTCTAGCAAGACGGACAAACGTTCCTCGAAAGGCAGCAGCAAAAAGCGGATTAGGGAGAAAAGACAAGGAAGGAAACTTTGTTCTGCCATTACACCGCTGCTGCTTCTATCCCCTACAGTCCAGAAAAAGTGATGTTTTTGCATTGAACCAATATAATAATACATAAAACGGGGTTTACAGGGTATGTTCAGCTGCAATTAATCTAAAATGTTTTTTTAAAAAACTAAAGCAACATTACTTATGGACTTGATTTAAAACCATCCTCCTCCTTCTTTAGTCTACAGACTGATGTGTCTCGATATTGTCCTGCAGTCTTACACCATTCAATTTGCCCCATACATTTCTAGCCGGCAATCTGTTTCCACGAGCATAGAGCAGATTAATGGAATCAGGACTACAGAATGTTTGTTTGTAGTCTGTAACCATGGAAACGTACAGGGTACAAACCCTAAAATGTATTCATTATCTGAGTAGAATTAACCCCAAAATTACCAGATCTCCTATACATTTGTACATATATACCTTGCTGTATTATAGTTTTGCATATGGACATTGCCTTTTATTGCAAAAACTTTCTTTCTATAATAAAAAAATTAATTATTAAAAAAAATCTAAATATCTATCCTTTGAAGTCCTAGGGCTTAAGCATTGTAAGACTTTAAACCTCACTCTGTACACTACGATTTAGTAAGCATCAAGACACGCTTCCCAATATGATTAACCATTAAATGTCAGAAGTAGCAGTAGGTGAGTATGTGGTCAAGTATTGGAGGTTATAGAGAACCATGCAGCTTCTAGGCTTAGAGACTTCTCCTTTTACTCATTTATTACCATTACCATTCAGGAATCCAGATGTAACTTAAGCATAATTAGTTTTTACTGTGTACAGCTATCTACCTTACATAGAACTGAGCTGCTGTATCTAAGCAGCTTAGTTTGGCTGCATATCTCGTGTCCAACGTGTAGGAAGTCTAGAACACATCCCACTCATACAGCGGGATATATCCTTGATGTATGTATTACTGATACGCACTTAAATACATACCCTGTTTCCCTGAAAATAAGACGGTGGGGAAGATTTACTTACCCGGCCCATTCGCGATCCAGCGGCGCGTTCTCTGCGGTGGATTCGGGTCCGGCCGGGATTCACTAAGGCAGTTCCTGCTGCACTGGAGTTCACTGAGCCGGGCTGAGTGAAGGTAAGTGCAAGCTCCGCTACACTTTTTGTTTTTTAAATGCGGCGGTTTTTCCGCGTGCACCAAAATCCCTAAACTGGTGCTAGGTCTTATTTTCAGGGGATGTCTTATATTTCCATGAAAAATAATTCACATTTATTGTTGGACACAAAAATCAACTTCTCTAACATCCTTATAATTCTCCAACTCTACATTTCATGCAGAATTTCTTGTGAAATTCCATTCCATTACTATTGGAATCATTGGCCCCAATCTCTCATGTTTAGCCATAGCACTTTTCTTCAATTATCCCCTTTTTGTCAGCACTTCATGTCCAGGTAGTTATTTTCAGGGGAGGCCTTATTTTTAAAAACTTTTGCTCTGGGGCCCATCAGTCTTTTATTACACCTCTATGTATGTCCACTCCTCGAGCCTGCAGCATATACCTGTGGTACCACAGTACAAGGATCTAGTATAATGGCGTGTGACAAGTTTTATTACATCAGTGTCTATAATGTGGATAAGACGACATAATGCATCACAGAAGACTGGAAATAACACAAGGTTTATTGCAGACCGCAGTGAGTTTGGGTCCAAGTTACAAATTATTTTCTAATCATCGTCTTTGTGAACAATAAGAAAAGTGTAACAAAAATTCCAATGAAGAAGAACACATATTCAGAGGCGGATCAAGACGATATAGTCCATATATGGCACAGGAACATCATTACTGGCATAGAAAATGGATAGATCTGCAACGAACCTACTGACATTAACCTCTCCCAGATGTCGTTCAGAAGGGTCAATTTTATTTTTTCATCTCTGATAGGAATTAATATACAGAGAAGCTATATAAGCCGCTGGATGACATTGTAACTGCATTGCATTGCCTATATAGTAGTGTACTACAGAGCTGCATTCACTATTCCACAGGCTCAAGGGTGCACCTGTCATGGGGCAAGTTGAGACTTTCGCCTCAGGCAGCACCACCTTAAGGAAGGTGGGAGCGTTCTCAGGGGCACAGTTAAGGGTGATGCCACACATGCGTTTTTGGTCCGCTTTTAAGCATTTGTTTTCAGTCTGTTTAAAAACGCATCAGTTTTTGACTGTTTTTCCCAATTATCTTAATAGATAAACAGGTTGCAAGCAGCAAAACGCATGGTAAACGGGCAAAAACTGATGCGTTTTAAAAACGCACACATTTTTAAATGGACTGAAAACGCATGCTTAAAAAACGGACCAAAAACGCAAGGCATCACCCTAAATTCTACAAAGCAGGACCTGATAATAATAGTGTCTCTTTGCCCCAGATATCAGCATGGGTGTGAGACTGCATGGCGAACTCACACACCAAAAAAAAACACATGATCTATAGCTAATGGATTGGATGATTAGAAGGAGGGGCGCACCATTTATAGTGTAGGTTCACCCCTGCACGGGCTTCAGAGCCGAAATCTCCCAGCTTTTGCTGCTACTAATAGGTCTGTACAGAGCATTGTCAGATGCTTCTAAGAAGTGTTACCTTAACACAATGCACTTGATGGTAATATCCAAAAAAATCACAACCAAACCAAATTATGTTAGGGGCGTGACATGCAGCAGAATTGTGAATGCAGCTCTGAACTATAAGACAGACTGTACAAGATGTAACGTGTTTATACACAACTTCTCAACTTTTCTTGTAGATTATACAAAGGCCAAAATCCGTTTCTAAAAATCTTTTTTAAATAAATTGATCTAAAACACCAAGATAAAAACATTCCTGGAATCTGTCAGGGATACAGAGTTTGGATAATAATAGATAAGGATCCTAAATATTTAATTTGTAACCTAAAACTGCACTGTGTCCCTCCAGTGTGAATACTGTTATTTCATGTAACTCTACTACTGAGCTGGACCTTTAGGGTTTTGCTGGATTGATAATGAGAAGGGATTTGCCCAATCTCGGGTAAAGTTCAGCTGTGACCCAGAGACAAGATGTGACCACCAGGCGGATTGGTTTATCCAGTTCTCGACATGACAAGTCAGACACTTCCCTACAGCTGTACTGTAATAGTATTAGCCATTTAGGCAAGTGCCTGGAGTATTGTAGACTAGGGGCCGCTTCTGGTTTATAGTGGGGGGTAGTATATGCTAGAATAGTAATCATGGAGAAGAGAAACTCCAGAGAAGCCCTTTAATTACTTTTTTTTAGTATTAATATGAAATTCCAGCTTGTGAAGTGTATTAGCATCCTCTGCTTGTTCAGTGTCTGTATTTCCATATTGGAGAAGTGAATACCAGACACACTATACAGGATGATCTAGCCTGTGTGTTATTGTGGCTAGCAGAATCTGTAGATTTTAATGTATTTTTCCTATTCAGTGAAAGAAAAAAAAAATCCTAAATGGGCTGCATGTGATACAAGCTTCATCTTACAATCAGTTTATTTTGTTGTGTGTTTACAAAGAAACAACCTTTTTATGTGGATTCATAAAAATAATTAGAACAGGATCTCCTACTCTCTGGATGGCTGGGGGTCTCATTCGGTGGGAGTAGTATTCGGTGATCGGTGGGAGTACTACCAGTTGGATAGTCACCGATCATCTTGACATCCCTTATCCTGAAAATTGGTGATAACCTGGAAAGCCTTTAAAGAAAATCTACCATCAAAATCCATCATGATAAACCAGGGACACTTACTCATAGATCCAGCTGTCGTAATCTTCTTATATGTGTTATCCATGGCCTCCTTCTTTCTAAAATCAACTTTTAAAATTATGCTTATGAGTCTGAGGGACTGTGGTGGATGTTTCAGGGGCCTCTCCGTGCTGTAGCTTCACAAGCTGTTACACTGTGCAGGAACACTTCACCGTCCCACTGTGTGAGATTACAGAAGGTGGAGGGAACATAGGGGAGGGAAAGATTGCCTGTTCAGCAGCAGCAGGGAGGAGCTTTGGTAATGTCCCCCAGAACCCTTCAGACTCATTAGCATAATTACAAAAGTTGATTTTTAGAAGGATAGAGGCCCTGGATAACAAATATAAGAAGATTACCACAGTCACAGTGCCTGGATCTATGAGTAAGTGCCCCTGGTTATCATGATGGATCTTGATGGTAGGTTTCTTTTTAATGTAGACCCCCCATTATTTCCAACATGGGATTTTGATTAATCTCAGCGCTTCCCTTCTCTCTAGGTGGCAAGTTATTTATAGAGTTACTACATATTGATGGTTTAAGCTGGTTTCATAGTTGTGTGTTTTTAGGATAAATAGGATGCGTAGTCGCAGACTTATTATGTACAACACAAACATGAGGCGAAAAAAAAAGCTAAAAATTAGTCAAATTAGAACATTAACTATATTATATATCTACACTGACCAGTAGTTATGGTTAATATATAAATAGGATGAAAGCTAAACTGGAAAATATGGAATTAGGGCTGGGCTTAAAGGGGTTTCCCTTGATAATTTTATTAATAGGATAGGGCACATAACACTCCACCAATCAGCTTTTAGAGGAGATGATTACCTATTACCTTCTACTAAGCACAGCACCATACATTTTACAGTGGCTTTGTCTGGTATTACAGCCCAGTCCTATTCACTACAACCAGGTGACCATGTGAGCTGATGGACGTGATACCACAGGCCCGAGAGGAAGAAGCAACTCTCAATGGCGCATTACAAGAGCTGATCGGGGGGGGGGAGTTAAGTGTCAGACTCCCCGACTTTATCATATTAATGGCCTGGAATACCCCTTTAATCATATTCCAATAACAATGAATTAATAAGAAACAAATGGATGAGTAAAAGTTAATATATCAGAATAAAAAGGGGTGATGGAATCCTACAGGGTATGATGAACTTGATATATACTGTGCACAATGGTAACATATAATAACACGCTATTCATTATAAACACATGGGGGAGATTTATCACAAGCGTTTGAGAGCAGAATTATACTAGTTGCCCATGGCAACCAATCAGAGCTCAAATTTCATTTTATAAACAGCTTTGGGAAAATGAAAGCTGAGCTCTGATTGGTTCTCCTCTCAGACACGTCTGATAAATCTCTCTCACGCTCTCAAGAGGCTCAATGATGGCCACCATAATAAATTACTTGTTCCCGGCAGATTCTTTTGTATAAAATCATGTAATATTTCCTACTTTCTGGCAATCAGTCCTATTGTTGGTTCTGGGGAACCATGTCTTGTGTGACTGACAAGATCCCTACAGCATCTACAACGAATATCTGACGTGGTGTCGCCGTACACCAGGGGTTTTCTTTGTCAAGCAGCAGCAACAGTGGTTAAAAATAATGCTAATAAAATCTAAAAAAACAATCATTTAAATTTCAGAAGTCATTTAGATTGTTTAAGAAACATGTTTTTTTTCCTTTAAAGGGTTACATAACAGCTACTTAGGCTTAGTTTTGTAAGGGGTTAAGAAATTGATTTCTTGCAGCATTGTATCTCTGTCCTATCTAGGTGAATGGTGCAATACCAAACACAACCTTGGGACAAGAGTGGCGCAGTTTCTTTAAGACAGATTCTATAAGACAGCTATGTCATAAAACTCCTTTAAAATGATCCTTTTGTAGGGATTGTACAAAATTAGGAGACCCTGGTTGCTATTCCCCTCAAATTCTGCCACCCTAGTCCACAGGTTGTGGGTGGTACTGCATCACAGCCTTGTTCATTCAATGACAACTCCGGTAAAGGTGTAACACTATTTCTTAAAGAAAAAACAGCCATGTTTCTGTTATCTCGTAATCCCCTTTGACAACTATATATCAGTAGTACCAATGACAGCCAATCAAATGTCGTTTTTTTTTGTGTATTGTAATTTTAGATTAATTTCTAGTGGCTACAGTACATGTTATGGTGCTATACAGGATACATCCATATAACCTATTATAAAAATCACTAATCTAGAATAACACCATACTGGATGAACGTCGGTACGTCTCTGAGGAACAACTCTCGATATTCAAGTCAAATATCTTTATAGTGATGGTTATGTATGTTAGTGTAGACTGAAGCTTGTGGGCCCCAACACTAATTTATATAAAGGTCCCTAACTATCCATCCCTCTCAAGAAGGACCTTCTTGGCCACCTCATACTTTAGTGTCTCAGACCACTGAATCCCCCGTAACTTATTTCCAAAAAATATGTCGCAAAGAGTTTTGGCCAAAGGTTCTCATAACAGAATCAATGATTTAGCCGTTGACATTTGAACATCTTCTACAAAGTTCTACAAATTCACCTGAAAAGAATTAAAGATCTTAAATTCTTTTTTACAGGAAAAATATCATTTTTCTGGAAGTTGTTGAAAAACTATCTAAGATATTACAAAAAACACCACCCATGGCGAGTCCGGCAGCTAAAGCCTGAACTTCTCCCACCGCAGTGATCCTGAAGAAGACCAGTCATTCCAATATGAGGCTAACCTTCTTAATACTCTGACTTATCTTGTAGTGATTTTTGGGTAATATGATGTTTTCTCCCCATTCTAAAGCTAAATTTATGTTACGAGAGAGCAGTGTCTTGTGGGAGCTCAGATGACAATCACGTGATCAGAGGTAAGCAGCTGCCCATGGCATCCAATCAGATCTTCATGGGCAACCCCTTTTGTTCTTAAAGGGCAATTTTTATTTTATTTATTGTATGTAGCCTTTAGACAAGGCAAGGTCCTATTATCAATAACTAAATCGCGGGAAAGAAGGACTTCTAGATGGATCAGTGCAATGAAGTCATCCTCCTGTAAACCTCATAATATTCTACTGCTCTTGTATCATCTTATATTGGGCTGGATACACCATATTTTCCTAAACTAGCACCTTTAAGAAGAATCTTTGGTTTCCAAGATGGAGTTCACCTTTCTGCTGTAACTGACCGTGCCAACTGTTTCCGTATCACAAAATCGGAGAAAAATTCCATATAGTAATCTTTACAAGAACGGGTATAAAGTCTTATGAAACTGACACGCAGAGTAGGATCATCGAACCTCTAATGGATGACACGTAGAGTAGGATCATTGAACCTCTAATGGAGGAGCTCTCCTGTGAATGGAGATGTGAGCTATCAGCACCATTGCATATTTTTGTTTTTTTAAATAATATAAAAGAAATAGAAGAGGAAAATCCTCATTTACAGTTTTTTTTGCGCCTCTTCATGGTTAGTGCATGAGTTCAGGTTGTCAGGAATCCCGCTTGTACAACATTGTACTGATGTATCGGTCCCACTGGTGCTCCCGATAGTCCTTCCAACCCTAAACATACATGAGGTATTGAAGAGTAGACGGACCACGGGGCACAGAGTATTTTGTTTTCTGGAAAGAGTTTATAAAGTTGAAAATGTACTATTTTCGAGGCACTTGTACATGAGTTGGCTCATGGATCCACTACATCAAACCTCGGAGCTGTCTGTACTGTATCCACGTGGAGGCATCATGGGTTCGCTGCTTCCCGACTCTCGCCCTTCTTCTTTCTTTTTCGACTTTTGCTTTCGTTTTAGCATGAATAAAATAATGGCTATCACACAGGCCATTAATAACAATATGGCGGCGATGACCACCACGATGATGACCACATTAATCTCACTTTCTTTTTTGTTCAGCTCTCTGGGTATTATGCCGTCTAGGATGATTTCCTTCTCAGGAATGATCTTTTTGTTGCTACGCTCTAAAATGATATGCTGGATGTTGGTTCCTCTGTTGTTGTCGATGCCAATTTCTTGAGCAGCCGTTGGGACTTCGTTGACATCTCTCTTCCTACGACTGTTTGTGGTATCTCCGGAGGTGCCAGCACTCAATATAGAATGGTACTGGTATTCCAAGCTTCTCTTCCCGATGCCTCTGTTGGTGTTCTCTTTGGACCTTACAGTGTAGATCGCGTGGATGTACCACTCTCGACCTGTTGAAACCTACAAAACAAGTGAAGTATAGTTTCAGCATAACCATAAACATAGACTTTGAGTTTGATTTCCATAAAGTTCCATAGAGGTTTATGATTTCTGTAATTTTGCCTTTAAAGGATTACAGTACTAGATGGAGCCACACATGTCCTGCTGCACCCTGGACTCAGTTCAACAGAACTAGGTAACTACAGCAACCTAAAATGTCACCTGGAGACAATCAGTCATGCCTACTAAAGCCAAGAAGGAAACAGAATCACAGTATTTACTGTATTAGTCCATTCTAATGTCACACTTTATAGGGTTTGTGGATTAGAAAATTTCTACTGAAATTCTGGACTATAGAAATCTGGGTTAACTAAGAAGCCTGAAACAATCGTCCTGCTTAGGAAAGATTTGTCATACGTTATACATAAAGATCAGCTAATCATTGGGGGACTTTAATAATAAAAGTTATTGTTCGGGTGTTAGCATGCTAGCATAGTTTTGTCTTATTCCTTGAAGTGAGGGTTTGTATTGTGATGATTGCTTTATCATGTTCATTTTTGGTGATATTCCTTTATTGCTGGGAAAGTTATTATGTATAATGAAAATGTAATTCCTTTGCCCAGCACCTTTGGATGTTATATACCTTAATAAAACGCATTGAATGGAAAAAAATTATTGTTCAAAGTGAACAAGACTTAAAGAGGTTGTTGTGCTTAAAATACGTGTTATATAAGTTTTCAAGGGCTGACAAAATAATTAAGAGCATATACTTACCTCTCATGGTGCTCCTGTTCAGCCTCAGTGCCGGCTGTCACCGCGGGCCAGTCTTTTTTACAACCACGCGCCTGCTACATCCAGTAACTCCTCCTGTAGCAGATGCACAGCTGTCGAGGCCACATCACTGCCAGTCTATGTATACAAACAGCAGTGACGGCCTGAACCGAGGCTGAACGGGAGCGCAGGGGAAGGTGAGTATCAGCTTTTTTTATTGTGATGTGTCAGTAAACTTACAATGAAGACCTAGCTGCTGTGACTTGCTACCCTTTCCACAGACTTCTATGGAATCTGACACTGATAACATATATTACAGAGTTTCGTGTGTTCACTTGTACTATTGCTTTAGTCCAAGTTTGTTGGAAAAATAGTGACCATTTAAATATTAGAAATTTATTAAGAAATCTCGTGTCCTGAAGCTCAGCCATACCCATTTCTCACTGTTCATTGTCTACCTGTAAGACAACCGGCTGCAGGAGTAGTTCTCTGTATGATGCAAGTATTAATCCATGGCCCATGGCTATGCCTGCCCTCCACCTCTTTATAGCTAAAATGTGTGTTATCAGCAAAAATCTAATCTTGTGTTATTTACAGTTATTCTACAGGACCTCAGAAACTCCCAAAAATGCTGCAGTGTTAGTAAGTGTTTCCATTTTTCACTTGTATTTCTAAGGTTACTCTTCCTTTAAGGACACTTGAAATGTTTTTAGTCTTTCATGATTGATGGCTTTTATTGGATGTCTTACAGGAGGGATGAGATGAAGATGACAGATTTGAACATTTATTTTGGGCCAGGTCAGACAAGGAATGAAGGTTACTTCATCACACAGGAGGTGTAGACTTTATGTAACATATTAGAGAGAAGATAACATAGAATTACCCATGTGAAGATGTTTTATCGGGAGTAAAGGACAGGCCCATGACTGATCTTACCTGGAATAGAGCTGTGGAATCCAGCTTAAACCCATCAGAACCAGGCTGCCGGACTAGAGGTAACGCCTCCGGATCATCAGCTGCCAGCCAGGCGTTAAACAAGATGCTGCCGAACTTACCGGCCTGAGTTTCTGGCTGTGCCTTGTCCTGTGTGACGACATATAACACACAATGTGATGAGCCATAAGTGATCAATAAAATGAGGAAAATAACTTCTCTTCCACATATTAATTCTACTTTACTATACTCTACTATTTGGATACAGTTCCAAATTTGGCACTGGGATCCTGAAGCTTCAAGTAATAATCCAATGAGACAATCACAAAGAAAACTCACCAATATCTTAAATTGGTAGAGAAGGGAGGAGGAGTCCGCCAGGCAGCCATATTCATTATTGGACGGACTATATTTGGGGACATAGCCGTCTGCCCCCGTGCAGAGGAAAACTTTCTCAATACTGCAGTAAAATGAATTTCCCAGATTCTGGACTGGGTCGACCATCACTCGGCCATAGATGACGTCACCTGCAAGAAAGTGCACTCAGTCACGGCTTTGTGGTTTTAACGTGCATGGTGTTTTATTCTCTTAAGGTAAAATTTGTCTACAACTATTGCCTATGGTGAATACCCTCTGTTATACCAATGGTAGGGAGCGCAGTGTGCTGAACACTTCTTGAAAGGTCAAGCGTAAAGAATTTATTTTATAAAAGCGTGGGAATAGCAATTTCAATGCCGGTGTTCATGGTACATCATGGGACCTTCATCACTGTTTATCTACATGATAGGGGATAACAATCTGATCGTGAGGGGTCTGACTGCTGGGAACCCCACTAATCATAAAAAAGGGTCCAATTCACATTTATGGAAAGGGAGGAGGAACTCCGGCTCAAAAGTAGACTTCAATCCAGGTAGGTAAAATCGAAGACACTTTTATTGAAGATATACAAACAACATGATAAAACGGATTGGCATGGGTAGCGGGAAGGGTCCCTGGAATGCCTACGCGTTTCGGATAAACTCTGTATCCTTATTCATGGCTAGTGAAGGTCAGAATGACTAACTATATATATGGACATCAGAAGGGTCACACCCGCACCGAGGGCCAATCAGCTCGAAGGTGAGGGATTGAAGTTTACTTTTGAGCCTCCTCCCTTTCCTTGATTGAGTGCCTCCTGTGAAGCGGGCGATATCCGAGCTTGAGTTCACTTCTCCACTAATCCACTGCGTCCCAGGTGAGCTGACAGAACTGTTTCTTTGAATTCACATTTATGGGTCAAGCATGCATCCTGCAGCTCCATTCAATGCTATGGAAGTTTTGCGTATTGCCAAGCACAGCGCTTTGGTATCTCCATCACTAACATAGACAGTCAATCCGGAGATACCTGAGCGATATGCTCAGCAATTCCTGAAACTTCCACGGTATTGAATGGACCAGCAGGATGCATGCTCAACCTGCAGGGTTTCATCTGTTACTGAGAATGGGACCCCAGTTCTCCGGATTGCTGTGGGTCACTTTTTTGTGATCAATGGGGGTCCCAGCAGTTTGACCTTTAGAGATTAGATACTTATCCCCTATACTGCGCACCCTGCACACTATGTTTAGTTTTAAGTAAATGTGGGGCTGTGACTCTAAATCTGGATTCTGATGTTACAGTAGAGTAATATACAACTCTAATGTAAGGATATTATCATCTACTGATAGCTTATGTTATGTGCAGTCTCATCAAACTTGCATATAACAATGCGCTAAACCAAGATGACAAAGAAATCTGTTGCAGTGGTTAATGCTACCAATACCAATGTTACCAAGCATCAGACATCACTTTACCTTCAGAGAAGGCAATGTCACTCTCTTGTCCAAATCCCATTGATCCATCAGACAGCCATAGAGACTTCTTAGATAGTAGAAGCATCTGGGTGTTTAGACTGAACTCCGTAGCCACCGGGTCACTGACCTGCAGACAAGTAAAGGATCACTCTCATCATCCATACACCCAAGAGATACAGTGATAGAGATACAATTATGGAAATGCACATATATAGATATAGTGATGGAGATACAATGATGGAGATACACTTATATAGATATAGTGATAGAGATACAATGATGGAGATACACTTATATAGATACAGTGATAAAGACAATGATGGAGATGCACTTATATAGATATAGTGATGGACATACACTGATGGAGATACACTTATAGTGATGGAGATACAATGATGGAGATAATATATTATCTTCTCATGTTACCTGCTGAAATCTGATATCAACATCAAAACTGATGGGCTCCCGGGGGTTACACACTGTGGGTATACTGTATTCCTGGTATGGAGAGGTGGTGCAAGGGATGAGTTTAACTGTGTAAGTGCCGGAGTAGTCCCGAACCTGCGGAAGAAAGGATCAGCAATATAAAATAAAGTTCTACATCATAGTAAAACATAAGCAACCATGAAGAGATTGTCTAATGTCACTTACAGCAAAGTCAGACACAAAACTCCATTGCTGGATGGGCTGGTTGTAACTGGGTTCATTCCGTATAAGATTCAATGTGAAGGTCAACTCTGGGTGATCGGCTGACATGATCATGGAGGTCAATGAGGTCGCTGGATTAAAAAATTAATTATGATGTATTAGTGAAAAGTCCAAAAACACATGAATATATACAATATATCTAATATACAATATTGATCATGACTACCAACTGAGGCTACAGACCCTGGTGTCTAGAGGAGAGCAAGATTATGTTCAATATAGTGGATGGAAAGATATATTACATAGATATTATGTAGATAATGGGGGTCATTTACTAAGGGCCCGATTCGCGTTTTCCCGACGTGTTACCCGAATATTTCCGATTTGCGCCGATTGTACCTGAATTGCCCCGGGATTGTGGCGCACGCGATCGGATTGTGGCGCATCGGCGCCGGCATGCGCGCGACAGAAATCGGGGGGCGTGGCCGAACGAAAACCCGACGTATTCGGAAAAACCGCCGCATTTAAAAACCGAAAAAGTGTCGCTTGGGAAGCGCTTACCTTCACCTGGTCCGAGGTGGTGCATTCCGGCGCGTTGAGATGATTTTCAGCGCAGCAGCGCCACCTGGTGGACGGCGGAGGAACTACCTTCATAGATCCCGGCCGGACCCGAATCCTGTGCAGAGAACGCGCCGCTGGATCGTGAATGGGCCGGGTAAGTAAATCTGCCCCAATGTTCCCTAGATTTATTATGTATTTCTTGATCAGATTGTTCTGTCAACAAGTCTGATTACACCTAATAATGATAAGATATTGGCCCTGGAGATCAGTGTGCCCATAACTTTGTATGGTAGCAGAAGGCCTTGGCAAAATGCATTTATATTCCAGGATTGTACCTGGACTCGGTTTATTGGGTCCTCACACTGCTGTAATAATCTCTCTGCATTTAAATTGCTCCACAGCAGCTCACTTTTGCTCTGAGTGACTGCTACAGCAGGCTTCTGGTAGGAAACTACAGCAGTCACTCAGAGCAGGCTGTGGAGCAATGCAAAATGGGCACAATATCCGCTCTTGAACCAGGAATTGTGCCTATTTCAGGGCATGTAAGACAGATTTGAGGAGTACAGGTCCTAATAAATGTAGCCCATAATTCTGGATCAATAATGTATAGGGTGTTTACTGGGTACAAATAACTGACTTCTCTTGTGATTTCACGTCTATTCTTACCAGGATGAGACATAACAAACAGTCCGTAGAATCGAGCTTCAGTTTTAAAGTTGACAACCAAGCGTCCTTCATCGTTTATTCGCATGCTGGTCGGGTAGAGAGATCCTAAGGGGAAACAGCATATAATATATTACTAATACATACCACAGTATGAAAGCAATCATGTAATATTAATGAAGATGATATCCAGCATTATGATTATAGGGATCTTCCATTCCACTCCAGAGGGTCAGGGTTTACATCAATCCTTAACACTTTCCAAATTTGTCAGCATGGTTTCACAGAATTTGGGACAGAAACACTGGGGTATTAGAGAAACATTAATGAATATTTGTACATTAAGAAATATTTCCCAGAATCCCCATGTGGCTGCAAGTTTCCCCTACATGCTTGCAAGGTTGGCTAAATTGGCAAAGTCTCCATAAGTAGAGCTCTTGCTTCCCCAACATTTGGGCATTTGCGTTCTAGTTTAGTAGTAGTACCCTCTTCTATCCAACAGATGTCCCTGTTCTATTAGAGATGAATCCTGATTCCTGAACACACAGTATAAGGCTACATTTACACAAACCTAAGGGGGACCTATATAAGACCGACATATATACAGTGTATATACTTCCCAAACACACGGCAATGGGTGCACGGCGCCATACCGGATACATGTGCGGCACCGTACCATTCTGTAGCCGGGAGAAAAATAGGACTTACATACGGCGTAAGAACTGTATATTTTATAATTGTAGCTCCAGACAAATTTTTTTTGTGACAATTGGATTTTAAAAATATTGGGTTGTCACAAGAACCGGGATTAACAATAAAGCTTACCGTAATTACAGAAGACTGTGATACCTGTTACAGCTCATCATTGTAGCCTAGGGCTAAAGTACAGTAACATACCAAAATTCAGAGTCCATTTGTAACCAGGGGTCATCTGTAAGTCGGGTGTTCTTAAGTAGGGGACCGCCTGTCCTCTCTATGAACTAATATCTGTAATACCTACTCATCTCAACTATAGCAATTGCTGTATTTAATTTGTATGAGTTACAGCTAGTAATACTATCTTGGGGACTTATCCCAAAACTCTGTGCAGTGATGTCAATTGATAAGAACCTTACTAAATATTCTATAACAAAGTGTTTAGCAAAGGGGTTTTCCCCTATTCACAGCACATGGGAAGTACCGCCTAATTGGGTAGGGTCCAGCAACTAGGACCCCCAAGAAGAGTTTTCCCATGAAGATTCTTGCAGGCACTGTGCAGGGTCAGAAAAAGTTGGAACAGGAAAATTGGTGTAGTCATGAACCATAAGCAATCCTTTGGACTTTTGCATAATGGAGATCAGCAACTGTTCCATGGATGATGATGGCTTTGGGTCATCACCCATATTATATTAGTGAACTAAGAACATGGAAGAACCCCTTTTATGTTACTGGCAGAAAAAAAACAACAAATCCAAATACCCAAAAAATCATTTATCTTGTTTTTTTCCCCTTACAGTGATGCAGCCTTCTGTAATTTACCTCCTACCAGTGCCCTAACCTAAAGCTGATGGGCCCCAGTGCAAAGTCCATTCCAGGTCCCTGACTATAATGTGTAGTCTATAGTACAAGCCTTCTGATATAGGAAAGTGACACCTTATAGGCCCCCTAAGTCTCTTGAGACCCTCTACACCCCCTCAAGTTACGCCCCTGCCTCTTAGCAGACAGGAGTGTACCCTGGGGCTGCTGTCACCAGTATTTTAATCTATGTGTACCTTGTAATTCAGCTTCTGGAGGGCTCCCGATCCCATCCTTCCACAAGATGGCGGTATCGTACACAAATGTCAGACGCAGCTCGGAGTGTAGGTCAAAGTGCTGCCAGCCACCCACCCCCACAGGAGAGTGAAACACGTAGGACACATACAGAGGCACCCGCAACGTCACATAGGACTGGACAAGGTTCAAGACCTGTAAGGAGATTAAAAATAAATAAAAAAAGTTTACTTATTTTTTATTCATATTACTATTATTGCATTAGCTACAAAATACTGACAGAAAGGGTATTTATCAGAGCTTCTGCGCCTGGACATGTACCGTATGTATAGTATTTGGATGTATTTTGCCCACTATATACCTCTGTTATGTAGGAAACTTGAGGGCGTCCTTGTTCTGTTTGGTTAGTAATGCCAGTAAGCGTGATAGTTATCTGATTGGCTTCATACACTGTAATGTTGGCAAAACAGCAAATATCATCTGTAGTGGTAAATTTTACTCAAATATAGCAGCTTTAATATTATTAGTGTAACCTTATTGAACCTGAAGGGCATGTCCTCCCAATATAAAAATAAAGTTAGAAAAACTGACTACAGCTGCCATCCTAGACCCTACATGGGTTGTCACCCAGCTTTTCCAGGCTCCAGCATAGCATGATTTATCAGTCATATAAGACATTGCATAACTTTAAGAATGGGGACAATGGTTGATTCACTTCTTTAATATGACACCAGAATTGTGTGTCTAGGTGCCACGGTTTGAGAGATAACTGTTTTAAGTGAGCTCCTTCCAGCCTGACAGCTGAAGGCAAAAGGCATAAGGAACTGCAGAAGACACATTGTAAAAATACAATGACCTTCTGCCTCTGTAACTGGAAGTTGGTGATGGATTGATACTGTACATATTTATAATACTGTAAAGGTTTATACAATTTTACCACTTATTATCTCCCCCCCCCCCCACACACACACATTCTCATCAGGGGGTGGCGCAGGAAGGAGCCAGGAGAGCAGAGAATATTTTATAGAACAGACGGAAGTTGTCATTTGAAGTTTCCTCTCTAGGACTCAGGCTGAAGAATCTAGCAAAGAGCCAGGTAAAGTTTCATATACTTTATTTCAAACACCATATAGCACAGAGATCAGGGGTGTAACTAGGCGAACTTGGGCCCCACAGCAGATTTCTGCATGGGGCCCCCCTTCCCCTGAAAAAAATCTATACATATTTGTACAATCACACACATATACGCGCTCATATATTGACACGTTTATATTACACACACACACTTAAAGTTCTAAACTCATAATTCACTTTTATATACACGTATACACTTATACGGCATACATTTATACACTCATATATACATTTATACACTAATACATACGGTATATACAGACACATAGGGGCAGATTTACTTACCCGGCCCATTCGCGATCCAGCGGCGCGTTCTCTGCACAGGATTCGGGTCCGGCTGGGATTTATGAAGGTAGTTCCTCCGCCGTCCACCAGGTGGCGCTGCTGCGCTGAAAATCATCTCTACGCGCCGGAATGCACCACCTCAGACCAGGTGAAGGTAAGCGCTTCCTAAGCGACACTTTTTCGGTTTTTAAATGCGGCGGTTTTTCCGAATACGTCGGGTTTCCGTTCGGCCACGCCCCCCGATTTCCGTCGCGCGCAAGCCGGCGCCGATGCGCCACAATCCGATCGCGTGCGCCAAAATCCCTGGGCAATTCAATCGGCGCAAATCGGAAATATTTGGGTAACACGTCGGGAAAACGTGAATCGGGCCCTTAGTAAATGACCCCACTGTTTTTACACATCCATACACAAATATAGTATATACACATCAAATGTGCACACATACACATAGTATAAACTCACTGTTTATACACATACATGCAGTATAAACACAACATTTACAACACACAACAAACAGTATATAATAATAATTCCATTATTTATATAGTGCACATTATTTATACAGCGCTGCACAAAGCATGTTAAACTGGTCCCTGTCCCCACGGGGCTCACAATCTAAACAACCTAACAGTATGTTTTTGGAATGTGGGAGGAAACCGGAGGACCCGGAGGAAACCCACGCAAACACAGAGAGAACATACAAACTCTTTGCAGATGTTGACCTGGGTGGGATTTGAACCCAGAACTCCAGTGCTGCAAGGCAGATGTGCTACTCACTCAGCCACCGTGCTGCCCATACAGCATCTACACACACTGCATATACATACAGCATATACACATACATACAGCAAATACACAAATATATATACACACACATGCACATCATATACACTCTTAAAGCATATGAATATATATGTATATGTGTGTGTATATGAATATACACACACTCTTTGGGCAGCTTTACGTTAGGCACATCAGACAGGGCCCCGTTACATTGCGCGCAACGGGGCTCCTGTTATTCTATCAATTTAAAGTCAGTCATGTCATGAAAGAAAAACAAAGTAAAAATTATTATGATATGTAAAGTGGTTCTAAAGATATTGGGGCTTATTTACAAGGGTCCACGGCTGCACTTTCATTTTCAGGTTTTGCGCAGCTGTGACAGGTATTTAACAGGGGATTGTGTCACACGCGATCAGATATTGGCGCAGCTATGCTGGCTTTCATGCAACAGAAATCGTGGGGCGATCCGGAGGATTTGGACTCAGCGCAGGATAGATAGTTTAGTGGTGTAAAATCTGGTGACAAGTTCTCTTTACAGCCTTCAATGTCTATTAATAACTCAAGGAATAACATCTAAGATGAGAGTCGTGTCCTGCTGTCTTCTCCATACACAATTATCATACAGCTGCTCCAGGCTCTCAGTAAACTTGTAGAGGCCAATGGCTGCCGGCAGTGACACGAGTGGTTCAGACTCTGTGGAGACCCGATAACTCAGCTTGGCACCAGTACCATGTGAGCTCATGGAAACTGCTATGGAGCACCACGCGTCAGTTTAGTACAAGATCTGGGTTCCCTAAAGGCTACTTATTATGAGTATTTCTTTACTCATTACTCAGTGGGGACAGCGGGAGAGCAGCACTCCGTGGTGGTTAATGTTTATTCAAACACCAGTGGTAACAAGGCACAACGTTTCGGCTAACTCCATGTAGCCATTTTCAAGCAATAAAAAAGTGATACAAGGCGGGTTTATATCCCCCGCAGGATGTGACATCATCAACCTTGCCCGAAATTATACGTAGGGGAGACCACCACTGAATGTCGGTTAAGACTACACAACCATCGATCATCCATCAATACCTCCAAGCTGGACCTATCGGTCCCACGACATTTCTCCGAAACGGGTCATAAGATATCCCAATTAAAATTTTGCATCCTTGATCACATCCCTCCTCTTCGTAGAGGGGGTGATCGACAAAAGTTGTTGAAACAACGTGAGATTGAGTGGATCCACAAACTGAACTCACTACAACCATATGGTCTAAACGTTGAATTTAATGTGAATCTTTTGAACTGAGTATGCCTTGTTTTTCCTGCCTAAATATATGCATTATACTTCTATCACTGTTGGGTTGTTCCAATTTACTATATACAAAACTAATTGATATTATCCTTGTTCTTTTAGATCACGATTTGCACTGTCTATGGAGAAATAATCACCATCAATACGCCTGTATTCTTCATCTTCTGGAGTTTTTCTATAAAATAATTTTCTTTTATATCTAGCCATGTCCAAAAAATTCTTTGTCACGCCTCACACTTATATGATAGTGTCTTGGGGATACACTCAATTGGTAGTGTCTTGTGCAGTGGCAGTACAAACAGTCCGAAGAGGGTGACGAGACTCCATCTGGGTTCCAACACAATATGCTCGACATTGAAGTGTGGAGCAGTGTCGATACCATGACCTTAGCGGTCTAGGAGATACAGTCCATCCCGATGTGGCTGACATATTTTGCCGAGACACACGTTTTTGACACTTACCTTACTGTACCCCTTGATGATATTGGCTTTGACCAGGTTTCCCAAAACAAAGATGGCCGTTCCGTAATCTCGCGAGATCCGCTGGGGCACATGACCTGTCACGCGCCGCAATTTGAGCACTAGGGTCCCGCTGTCCGGACCCCCACCGGCGATCGGGTCACTGTGTTCGCTTTGGCGCAGAATCGGGTAAGTGCCCCTCATGCGGACAAGTAAAGCCACCTTCCTATTAAGGGGACCTGCTGTATCATTGCCAGCGATAACCTCCTTGAGTGTTTGGCGCGGTTGCTTAGCAACCTTGGGACATGTGCTTACAACATATTTTTATTGGCGTGTTATGGTAGATTTCTCTCCTTTGAATATCACACATACTGTTTTATTCCACGATATGACACTGATGTATAACTAATGTATGTTATTCATAATATATCACTATGTTAATTGTTTTTATTATTGATGATGTCACATCCTGCGGGGGATATAAACCCGCCTTGTATCACTTTTTTATTGCTTGAAAATGGCTACATGGAGTTAGCCGAAACGTTGTGCCTTGTTACCACTGGTGTTTGAATAAACATTAACCACCACGGAGTGCTGCTCTCCCGCTGTCTTCATTTGGATGTTCTGGAGCCTTGAGTCGGGCTCTTGGAGCTTGCACCCACTTGGATTTTAATCCGTTTGCTTTGCTGTGCCGTCCTCACCTCCCTTCTGTGTTACTCAGTGGGGGATATATATGGGGGATATATAACAGGGCTAATATGCTACTTTTCTGCAATAAAAGCAATTCTAAGCAAACTGCCAGGCATGGCAATCATTTTCCATCTTATGCCCTGCTTATTTTTTATTTTACTTATATGTCCAGTTCTGGAGCTCACAGAACCATACGATGAGATGCTTGTCTTTAATATGACATAAAAGGCGTGTTTCTTGCTACTATAGAACACTTCTCAAATGACACTCCCCTGCAACCACTAAACTTGACTCATCTCATGTGAAAATTGGATGAGAAGAGTCATATTTGCTTAACTTTGGAGTAAATTTGTTTCATGGGTGAGTTTACACATGAAAGAGGGGTAGTAGTTGAGTGGGGTAAAACCTGGAGACGGGTTTTCTTTAAGGGTGCGTTCACACGTTGCAGTTAAAACTGCATCGCAATTAGTTTTAAAGGCGGTTTTAGGTGCAGTTTTGTCAATTTCACAGGAGAAAGACATGAACTGAATGGGTGGATTTGATTTTGAAGGAGAAAGCTGTTCCACAAATGTCATTCACTTGTTGATTTGATGTCTTTCACATGTTAAAATAAGTAATGCCACCTAAAACCAAGCCAAAACTAATTGCGATGCAGTTTTAACTGCAACGTGTGAACGTACCCTAAAGGTCTTCACACACATGACTCTAATGCAGGAGCAATCGTGCTCTAGGTGATTGATTGTCCTCCATACAGTTCCATCACGTCTATTTTTCGGTTTTTATCACTTTGATTTGAAAAATAAAGCTCTAGTCCATCTTTTATTAAAATAGATTAAACTGGTCCTTAAAGAGATTTTCTGGTCTCTCAAGACGACTACTTGGAGCTTGGGCAGGATGAAATATACCCCAGGGGGTTTGTATGGACATTTTATACTAAATATACATAGTGGTTAAACCTGGTTGCCCAGTAAAAGACATATAAGTAATCAATTCTGCCTTCTAAGCAAGTTTGTACGGTCAGGGGTGCACCAGCCATGAGGTGAGTTGAGCCACTTACCTCAGGCAGCACTTCTGCAACAAGATAGGGGACATCAGGGACATAGTTATCTCATACAAAGCAGAATATGCCACTTATAAATAATGTCTCTTCACATCTGATGCCAGCATGGGTGCTAGACACTGCATGGAGAGCCCACTCACTAAAAAAACTTTATATATTAATATCGGATGGAGTGGAGTGGGTGCTGTTCTATAGTTCGCCTCAGGCAGCAGAGAGTTTAGGTTCACCCCCTGTGTACGGTATACAGGAGGTGAGCAGTGGTTGTCACATTGCTGCTTCTGTCAGGTTTTTGGGGTAAGGTCAGAACTGCTTTTTTATAACTATTATCTGGAATTATGACTTTACAACAAATAACTATTATCTGGAATTGCAACAAATGAAACCCACATAATCTAAGGTCTAGTATGAAACCTAAGTTTTGCTTTCAGTGTTATAGGTCTTTATAACAGCGCTGTAATATGGTTGTACACATGAGGCCTATAAGAGAAATCGGTATTGTAGGAGAGTCTAAATGTTCCCTAGTTTGAGCCTTATGATTCTGCTAGAAATCTGTATGATGATGATGGTACATTTGAGGTTGGCACTGACATGGTGTAGGTCCATGGAGATGCCTCTAGTCTGCAGCAGGTAGTATATCTCTATACATCTGCACTTTGGCCCAGCTTAAAACAATACATTTGTTAAGAAAACCTCAGGATAATAGTCTAGTTCAGGAAATAACATCAATCGTCTAACGTTATCATCAGGAAGGTGAGTAAATATCTCGGCTCTGCACACACTGGGCCATTCACTGCACATTTAACACCTCTGATAACAGGTTTAACCAGACGGAAGATGGATCCTGGTGCCGGGAGGGGGTAAAGTGCGGCACTATGGAGTCTGAACAGCACGGGCCACGTCAAGTAGTTTATTTTTCTGTCTATTTTTAGTAGTGGAATATGTGATCCTTACAATACAGAGCATTGAAATGGTAAGAAGTGCTCCACACGGTATGACCACCTATAGATAATCCTTACATGAAGTCATGAAGCCTTCTCCATCCAGTCACTAAAAAGAGAGTTTTGGACAGGCACTATTATTTTTATTTTAAGTCCACTCAACAAATATGATACTAGGAATCTCCATAACCAGGGATACTGGCCGAACATTCATCCATAAAAAGAGAAAATGAAAGAAATCAAGAGGATGTCAATCTTATGATGAAGGCTTAAGGGGAGTCTACCACATCCCCCAGCATTAGGCAGTATGTTGTAGAGAAATGTAATTCTTAACCTATATTATTTCTGACCATTATGCCAATACCGAAAAATTCTGATTTATAAAACCGTATTCTCATTGGTATGCAGTTGGTGCACCCAGGATGTGTCCTAAGCACCTGGAACACTGCTATCCCTACATGGACCACTACCCTTTCCATCAGAAAATCAGGAGATTTTACTTATAAGAGCATTGGGCAACACATGAAGAAGAGGGAAGTGATTTAGTTGGGAATAGCACTGCTCCGGGGTTTGAGGACACATCCGGGTGCACCAACTGCCTCATTAGCATACAGATTAAACTGGGAATATCTTGGAAATGGCACAAAGGACAGAAATAATAAAGGTACGTTGGAAATAACAAGGAGTTTTCTCTACAACATGCTATCAGCATATTAGAACACTTGGTGGAACTGGTTGACTTTAATATCCAAGGGTAAAGACATTTTTTTCTCCTAAAAACTAGACAATATTTAGGACCAAGTTTTCCCTTTCATGTGGATTTCAACAAAAGCCAACGGCAACTAAGAACAGTCTGACACCACACAAAATATATGACTTACAACCAAAGGCACCTTGATATACATGGTCACAATTAAGTGACCCCCGAAACAAACCCTTCATCCCAAACCGAATAGAGTTAGCACTGAATAGGTTTTCTATCAGTTCCCCCCATTGTTTTTTGACTATTCGTCTTGTCTACGGTTCATTGATTGGAAACAATAAGCATAGTAAGATCTTGGGCGACACTGACTCTGATATGTTGGAAACCCAAATGAAATTTTTTAGTCAACACCAGTAGAAGATCCAGTAGAACATTAGTCCCTTATCTAAAGATAATTTTTTCTGAATACAAGCTTGTGTGGTTCTGTTTAAGACCATATGACTGATGCCAATGCTTTCTTCTATATCCATGAAACCAAATTTAATCTGCAGGAGCCTTTCCGGACTATAATAAGTGCCCTTTATAGGGTGCGATGTGACATTTGGAAAAGTCAAGCGGCAGATCTAAATGTGGCCTAAAATTGGCCCCCCTCTGTGATTCGATTCATACCTTAAAATGGACTTTACATTAACGTATTTCTGCCAAACTGAGTTGTGCGACTAAAGACACATGAGGAAAGCATCAGGGGGTCTTTGATGTCTGACATAACTGAGGGACTAAAAGAGCAACTGCTAACCCGGAGAGCTTGTCATAAGCCATGTAGTTGGTAGGTATCATTTCCATTTTGAACATAGCATGGAATTGTTGTCCCAGCAACTATAAATTCCAGAAAGAGGGAACAATGCCAAGACGGATTGGTCAGTACATGGCACCTATCTACCACCTGCCAATATTATTCTCAACTCCAATCCTTGGGATGATGCACACATTGATGCCATTTTAATGTAATTTTTACCAGTCAGTAGTCTTTGCCATTGCCTTGTTGGGTGTCCTATATCTGCCCCCGGACCACCGCCACTGTGTTTACCTCTCCGCGTTCCCACGCTCCAGCGCGCTCGTCCCCGCCACCTAGGGCACGCACGCTGGCTTCCAGTGATTTAAATGCCCAGCGCGCCCCTAATTGCCAATTCTGATAAACTCTCAGCCCCTTTCTATCTTCTCTGACGGATCTTTGTGCCTTGTTGCCATTTAGAAAGCTTTTTCCTAAGTCCCCTGCATTTATAGTGATTTCCCGTTTTGACCTCGATTCCATTCCTGACTCCGATCCTGTGCTGCCTGTCTCGACCTCCTGCCTGTCCCCGACCACGAGTTTGCCTTACGATTCTGTACTTTGCCTTGGCTGCCATCGTGGACAAAGTACCATGCCGTAGCAAATACAACCCACTTTACGGCAGGCTCTGGTGAATACCGGGTACCACATAGATTCCAGTCCCAGTTGTGGGGTCCACTGCCACTGACCCTAAGGCTACATTCACACGAACGTATGGGGGACGTATATACGGGAAAAAGATAGGACCTGTCCTATCTTTTCCCGTAATACGGGGCCGTGCGCCATAGGTTGCTATGGAGAGGGGCGGGGGTGAGCTGCGCTCACCTCCTCCTCCTCTCCCCGTACACCGCCGTTGCCAGCTACGGTACGGTATGGGCGGGCAACGGCAGTGTGAATATAGCCTTACATGTAGTACTGTAGACAAATCCAGACTGAATAAGCTAATTGGGAGGGAAAGTTCAATGGTTGGGCAGAAATTTTTATGTTTTAATTTTACATGTTTAGAGCGTTATTTTGTATGTATTGTATATTTAGAGCTGTATACAGTAATCAAATTTCCCCTTGGGGATAAATAAAGTATTATTATCATTCATAGTGATATCACTGTACTTAGATAATACTCACAGTGAAGTCATAAAACCAAAACAATACACATTATGAGGATAATGCACGTAGTGATGTCATTGTACATGAATAGCGCACATTGTGATGTCACTGTTCTTGAATAATGAACACAGTAGAACCTGGGATGAACTGGGCACCACAAGTCCTCCAAAACGGTTCCAGTTCCGACCTGTAAGCTTATACAGAGGACAGAGCGGACCTGGTTACAAGGCAGTTATTGGCTTTCAGCCTCCTGTTGTGTGGATTATAGGGGTCTTGGCAGTGAGATCATATATTTATCCTCTATAGTTTGGATTTTGTATAAATATAATAAATGATACAAAGCCTTTAATGCCAAAATAAGTAAAGCAAATATATGTGATTTCTCAGTACAGGTATAATGGAATGATGTTATAGGGATTACACAAAAAGTATTGCTGAAAAGAAAAGATAATGCACACAGCAAGGAAATTATTGGCAAGGTTATTTTGTGAAGGTGCAGAGTGCTCCAGGAGTGTTTGGGGGGTCCATAAGGTGTGCTGGGCACCGTATTTTATGGTATGGCTTCTGTAACACCTACTTGTGTTTCCACTCTACTTCTTATATGGATCCAAATCCATAATATGAAAGACTTTACCTTGGCTGACTGTTTTATATCTTGACAAATAGAGGTTGTAATAATGTGTAGGACTTACCTGGCCATCTGTGCCAATGGTGCCCCCGCATTCAGTAAGGAGCTCCGACATGTCATAGTAGCTGGTAAAGTCCCACAAACAAGCTTCAAGGTTCAGATTCCGGTAGAAGCGCAAAGCGTTGGAGCCTCTGAGCTGTGTGCTGTATTGGTAGGGAGAGGTCTCTCCTATGACATTAGGATTTTTAGTGGCATCAGTCAAGAACCCGTAACGAGTTCTCACTTCATTATAATCCAGAAGGTTAGAACATTTGTGGTTTCCTGCCCGGGTACCATCAGGGCTCAGCGTCAGCTCAAAGTTGGAAAGTTCCCTAGTGGATATCACTGGAAGCATGCCTAAAATTAAAAAGGTATGTTATGTATAATTTAATGTAATAAATACACGGCTTAATAAATACATAATTGGTTAAAATCAGTTACAAAAATGTACACTGGAGAAATCCCCTATTAGGTCCCTACTGCTTTATATGCCTTGTCCCTCTCCACACAGGAAATGTAACTCAACCAACCAGTGGCTGAGGGAGTTCTTACTACAACCTGATTGGTTTAACAGTAATTTCCTGTGTGACAAGCGGGAACAGGAAGTAGTCCCAGTAAGCAGCAGGGAACCTTGGACCAAGTGGAACGGCAGAAACAGGGAATCATAGCGGTGAGTAATGCTTCTTTTATATCATTTAATCAAATCCGTCATTTTTTGTAAAAAAAAAATATATATATTTCCAGAATATACTTATTTGTTTATGGAATTTTTTAAATATACTTTTATGTATTAACTCACCATCAATATGAGGCATGGTTATAGTAACTTTAATAAGGTTTGGATGGTCACTATCATCAGATCCGGTATATCTCATTTTAGCAGAAAACGGTTCAGCTCCCACGACGCCCGGTATTCTAGGCTGACAAAGACCTAAAATAAGAAATACATATGATAATGCATTGTACTCACTGTAATCAAACAACATAGGCATATTCAATGTTACATTTGGAAAGCAGAGTTCTTAGGGAAGTACTGGAAACATGAGAAATTATTGTAATGACTCATTTTGCAGAAAATTATTTGGGGATGGCTGTAGTTGCTCTTTCCTTTAACAATGTGCTGTTCTCTGCTGTAGATGATCTTCCCCCTACATTGTGCTGTGATCTGCTGTAGATGATCTTCTCCCTACACTGATCTGTGCTCTGCTGTAGATGATCTCCTCCCTACACTGTGCTGTGATCTGCTGTAGATGATCTTCTCCCTACACTGATCTGTGCTCTGCTGTAGATAATCTCCTCCCTACACTGATCTGTGCTCTGGTGTAGATGATCTCCTCCCTACACTGTGCTGTGAATGATCACCCCTTTCCTGTGCTGTCACTCTACTGTATTCTGTTATAGAATATAGTTTAACTGCAATGGCTTAAGGATAGAGAGTGGAAACCAATTTGGACATGCACATTGGTTCCACCTTAATGGATCAAAATGGTATAGCAGGATTTATGCAGCTTATCCTTCAAAGTGCTTCTTGGATGGACTTGGCCAAATTAGAAAAGTCACAAAACCAACCAACTAGCTATGATATTATAAAGCTTTTAACAATTAATGTAAACATAAATACCTACTAACAAAAGATTTGTGGACAAATAAATGCTCCCAAAAAGTAAAAAAAATAATCATAAATCATTCTTAAGATAAATATTAAAATAACATGAAATCCAGTAAACAAAATACACAAAAACCAAACTTGAGTGTCCCCGAACCAGAGAGGACACAATCCCAACTCATGCTTTGCACTTTGCAAAGATAAGGGGCGTGCATAAATTATGTTCCGTCGGAGACAGAAGGTGTTTGGGTAGCCGAACGGTGAGCGCCTGTGGCTCATTTGCATAAACTTTATAGAAGGCAGCCCAGAGCATGCAAGCAGCAGGTAATGATCATACGCTTGTGGTGGTGGTAGATGTCCTTTAACTAAACAGATTGCACAGTTATATGCTGTCTACTTTATTGATACATATATATGACCCTTTATAACTCAGGTTAGGTCTTTCTGTATTTTGCTGGATTTTATGTCACTTTTATATTTATCTAATGAAGCCTGCTGATTCTGTAATATTTTTTGATCCACAAGGCTTTTGTAATACTTAGTCATATTAGAATCCTGTGTATGTAAATGTATACAAGCTAGAGGAGAAAAAATTTAAATTTAAAATTAAAATTTGTAAATTATTTTTTTTTATGAAACACATACAATGTGAAAAAAATATAATCACAAAACTGTCCATAGTCTTTAAACCTGAACAATTATCTGAACTGGCTGATGATAGATCTTCGTCACCTGGAAAGAGGTTTTTATCCGCGTAGTCGCTAGCCCTTGACTACACAAAGGATCTTTTTGTGAACATTCCAGTCAAAGGTCATTCATCCTGCTCTTTGTGTCATTAAACACGAGTGGCCACTTCCAACACCTGTAATGGCTGGTATAGAGTGAAATGTCTATGGCTTGGTTTGCACAGTGATCATTCATCAGACAACCCATCAACCCAATTCTGTAGCACAGATGAACTAGGGCTTGGCCACCACTTTATCATCAGTATCTCAAGTGCTTATATAGGAAAACTTTCTTCACACTGAGAGTTTTTGCTAAGCTTAAAGGGGTTGGCCACTTTACTTGATGTGTTTTTGTAATGTGTGTGTTCCTTTTGGGTGCAGGATATTAGTTAATTTACCAATATACATCTATTTTACTTCTCCTCTGCTTTCTTGATATGTAAAGTGAAGCCTCCTGTCTTTCACCCCATCAGCCAAATATTCCTGTCCATAAAATGGCCATAGATGGAGGGTCATGTGATCTCTCACTGTCCATGAACAATCGCCCGTTAGAGATCACATGACCCTCCATCTAAGGTGAGAAATGTCTGTCTGATGAATTAAAAGACAGGAGGCTTCACTTTACATAGCACAAAACTGGTGCAGAACTATTACTAGATTTATATTGGTAAATTGCCTAATATCCGCCCCCGCATACTTACTCACAAATTCCAAAAACATGATCCAATCTAAATATGTGTGGCTATGGTATGTATGGTAAGTCCACAAGAACGATGGCCATGCAAGTTCCCAAATCACTACCTCCACAAAGGTAGGTTATAAAAAATGAAAAATTGCAATAGAGGAATACCGTTTCGGTAAAGAAACAACTCTAGTTGAAATGCTCACCTTCTTCTGTGCTTATGGTTATAATAGGACTCATAAGTTCCAGACCTTCTTGCCCATCGGAGTTTACGGCACGAGCCGCACACTGCACCCGTGATCCAGCTTGGAAGTATATGGAATCCAATGTTATCATTTTTGAAGACGTAAAGAATGTGTCAAAGTCCACCTCCCTCATAGGACTGGTGACTCCATCCTGGCCCTTGGGGGCACTGACCAGCCAGCGGTAACGGGTTAACGTGTCGTTGATATGTTCACTGGTGCATATTGATCCGGTTTTATCATAATCTGAATATTTAGGATTGCAGGCCTGGATAGATGGAACATTATGGGAAATATATTGAATTACAAGTCAATAAAAGCACAAAGTATGAAGTCTGTAGAAAGGAGCTCCCATTATGAATGATGTCCTACATGTCTATATGGATCAGGTCTATTGCATTGAATATCTCTGAATACATTTACAGATGGCTGCATGGAACAGGAAAGCTCCTGAATATAGTGGCAATATGTATGCATAACCATCTTGCCATTCAACACCTTTCCACAACCCTATTAGAATAATTGCCCCCTCTTTTCATGTCTAGCAATGGCCCTTTCCTTAAATGAGCAGCAATCGTCAATGGAGATGCTTGTAACCACTGCATTCATCAGCTCCCTCTTCCCTGCAGCTCCCTCCTCCTGCTTCTCCACGGTGCCTTTAGCTGTCAGTCTGAAGGGGGGCAGAATTCAAATAGCTATATCTTTTAAACAGGATTTTCTTGATGCTTCAGACACAGAGATATCCGCTATTGAATTTAGTTAGGAGTGGGAGCTGCAAATGAGAATTATACTCCTGTCTGCAACTTTAACAGTGGATATCTCTGATTCTGTGGCACCTAGAAACACAATCTACATATTGTGTAATATATAAGGGGGGGGTCATCCTCTTTAAAACAACACCAGAACTATGTTTCTAGGTGCCATAATTCTGATAATATAGGCGTTGTAACTAGGGCTTATTTTAGGAATAGGGCTTATATTTCAGCCCTTCTGCAAAATCAAACTAGGGCTTATTTTTGGAGAAACACAGTAGCTGTTATCACATACAGTGGAGGTTATGACTCAATATTACTAGAATACCACGTAAAGTACAGAAGAAGTAAAATGTCTGCAGAGACAAGCTATTCCTGTCATGTAAAAAACTCACCGTGATGCAAGCAACTGGATAACCAGCAATGGGGCTGGGGTTCTCCTTAACTCTTGAGGTGTCATCATAGACAAAAAGTGAGACGACTTGTGGAACCGATGGGAATGTCACATCTGCCATGCTGTTCATTTCTTCGATGTACACAATGGCTTTGGCCATCTACAAATTGGAAAATCTTGTTATAACTTTATGGCTATGGAAACAGAGATTTCTTAATCACAACACATGTCTTGTCTATGTATCTGGAGGACTGGGAACTATTAAAGGGAACCTATCAGCGGAAAATGGCCTAATAAACCACTACCAGTTGTAAAGTATACAATACAGACAACGCTAGCTCCAAAAGTATCAAAGTATCGGCACAGATAATGTCATCCAAAGTCTCAAACATGTTCTGTGTTACCTGGATTTCCGCAACCATGTTCTCATCGGGTTTCAGGTGCACAGTAAAAGCTTCTCTCATCTCCCTGACTCCATCATACAGGACTTCGATCTCCACAATGTGTTGTGTTTCCCCTTCCTTAAATTCAATCTCTGAAAAGTGACAAAAATAACTTGCTAATTGGAAACTGCTTATATTACGGATATTACTATTAGGTAGTTTTTAGTGATGTCTAATGTTGTTGTTACCCTATATAACCCTGGCGAAAATATAATCCCTTTAACCTCTGGTGTAAGAGACCCCTAAGGATTTCGAGATCCAACATGGTTCTGCTGGAGCAGGTTTAGATAAACCATAGGCAAGCAAGTGACCTTAGCTGACAGCTCAGCATCATAGGAAATAGTTAAAGCCGAGTAATGATCCCAGACCTGCATCAGTATAATTACAAGTAAATATTGGGATATCCTACAGAGAAATCCCTTCCTTTGAGGAGTGATTTCCCAAGGTCAACAGACTATGTTTAGACAAGCTCCTACAACAATGGAGGATTAGTTAGAGAGTCAGGTCAGGCTGGGCTATGGTTTTCTATCTGGCAATTTATTAACTATCAGCAGAATACAGAGATATATGTTCAAACATATGCGTTTTCTGCTTTTACATACCGTATATATGAATATAGTGCTGTTTACAAATCTTAAAGGGAGACACAACAGGCCCGATATATTATCCCTCTCCTTCCACTTTTGTTGGATTGTTTTGCTTTATGACTTTTTTGCGCCAATGCACATTATTTATTGACTGTTTTGCACATTTTTGTAAACATTTACCATTGTTACTACTATAAACACACAATTCTCCCCTTTAAAATTACACCAGAACTGTGTTTCTAGGTGCCACGGTTCAGAGGATACAGACGTTTGAACTATGCCTGCTTTCTTCTAAAATTTTGCAACAAATTAAAAGCAGTCTTAAATTAAAAAAACTATTAAGTACCGAAAAATCGTATGGGTTGCATCTTCAATGTCATTTTAATAATAACAACAGAGTTACTGTCGGAAAGACCAAGGTTTTATTCAGTGTGACTGCAACATCAGTATATCTTCAAATTAAAAATGTTGTTTGTTTAACCTTCTTATTTAACAGAAGTCGGGCCCTACTTTCTGATTTATAAGTCCTCTTGGATTTTCGTTTTTAAGTTATATATAATTTTTAAGCTGTCTAGAATATTTTAATATGATACGGCGAAAGTCTTCTGAACAGAAACTAATTTCATTTCATATATAGTATGATCTAAATTGTGCTATTGTATTTATTTTATTTTTCTATATTAAAATAGTACATTTTTACTCATATCTTCTGTTTTTTTCTATTAATTTGTAACCCATTCTCTATAGTGCCCACAATACTTGTATTTGATTTCTAATTCTACCCTTAACCCTTCTGTGTTAAGCATATGGGGTAGCACATGAGACTGGTGGGTTATAACTGAGAAGTTCCGCTAACTTTTTGCTACAAATTAAAAAGAAAATTGGCCACTTTTTTAGCACCAACTTTGTGGGTGATTTTGCAACTGTTTAAAAGTTCTGTTGTTCTCCATATCTGGAGCAAGACACATTGGGGACACATTTACTTACCCCGTCCCCAGAGTTCACCTAAAGTGCATTGTCCGACTCCAATGCACTGGGCCGCAATTCACTAAGATCGTGCGCCCGATTTCATGAATATGTCGGTTCCCTGATCAGGTCCGACAGAGTTCACCATCTTTTTAGTGGTGCATGTTAGGTCAAAGGCTTGCGACACAATTTGAAAGTTAAATACGGCACTCACTCTGAATCAGTCGGTTCGGCCAACGGCACAGCCCCCAATTTGTGTCACATGAAAGTCAGCGCAGCTGCGCCAAAAAAAGGATTGCGTGCGATACAATCGTGATGCACCCGCTACTTAAATACCTGTGCATGGCTTTTTCCGTTTGGAAAAAGGGCACAGTCCAAAAAGTGTGTGGCAAAGTGGCGCAAAGCCTAAGTAAATGTTCCCTATATACTCTTTTCCACTGTTGCTATCTACCAACCAGCGGTAACTTCTGTGCCTGAGGTTACAATGTATGGTCTATACTATATAGTACGAGTCTTCTCATATGGGAAAGTGATACCTTATGGGCCTCCAAAATCTCTTGGGCCCAGTTACCACCGCACCTTCTGCACCCCTTTTTACGCCCCTGCCCCAAGCTATGTGAGATGTCACTTCTCTCCAGATTTTCTCAACTAATATATCACAATAATATTCAGGACCCGATTATGACTATTGGCTTACAAACTGCTTACATGGTGATTTAATTATTAATTTTTGGTTGCACGTACAAAATATTTTATGATGAAAAATGTATAAAAAATTTATTTTGGAGAGAATTGGATTCAGATATAAATATTAATAATTGTATCAAACATAAAGAATGCCATTAAGGATTATATAGTTAACTCTTGTAGGGTTAGCTTATAGCAGGATCTATATGTATAGGCGCAGTGCCCTAGCCCAGTGCATTCCTGGAGCCTTGTACATTGCTCATTGCAGTCAATATGTTCGTCATAGACAAATACCAGCGTGTTGCTATGTGGGCGAGGTATTGATCAGAAGTATATAAACTACGAGTTGTGTACCTTCTGACACAGGGTTATAATCCTCCCCAGAGGTAGCAGAGCCGTCCTTTGTATGCACACGCACAATGGAGACCTTTGATGTGTCTCCCTGACGAACAACTGGAATTTTTACTACCACGATCTGTCCGGGTTCTTTAGGTTCGCTCACGCTAAACTTGGTGTCGCCAAACTTTATTATTGCCTCTGAAAAATAAAAAGTTTACAAGTCAATTTTATAAGGTATTAACTGGAAGCTTTTACGTTAATGGAGGGTTTTATGGGTTACTTACTGTCCGCATCATCCTTAATCTTTATTAAGGTCTCGTTGAGTTCTCCAATGGAGGCTCCAAAGGGAGAGTCACTTTTGGGAGTTCCTAGGACAAGTCGCAGCTCCTCTTCTTCTTCATGGATGGTATCATCCATCAGGGTCACGGTACAAGGACGCTCTGTCTCACCTTTAAATACAATATGCAGATTTGTCTATATAAATGGGATGTGAAAAAGTTCTTCTATAGTTACATTGTGAAGTCTTTGAGAAGTTCTTGAATAGGAAATTAGAGTGTAATGGTCTTAAGTTAGGACCAATATCAGGTTTGATAGGGGCTCACATTGAATACCATGCATCATTGCCACTTGCAATGGAGAATTCTGTATCCAAGCTAAGAAAATCCATCCATGCAAGTCAATAGGTGGAAGTGAGAATAACGATATGCAAAGTTTACATAAACTGGAGCAGAATTTCTGAGAAATCCTAACAGGACTCCTATGAGAGACAGGGTCCTGATTACTCTGCCCACACACATTGATTGACATTTCTCTTTGTATGTTCAGTGTGTATACATAAAGGTTGTCAATCATCCTTTAACATACGGGATAAGCAGGACTCTTACGTCTCTCTCCAAGGAGTTCTGTAAAGATTTACCGTACCCCTCTCTTTTTTATCATATGATGCTCTCGGGCAAGGTGCTCATAAAACTAGAGAAGTATGGTCAACCCCCCCACCCCAAGCACTGTCATTTTTCAGAAATGGCTACAGTATAAAAATGGATAAAACCATCCAATGGATTCTTAAGTGTGAAATTATCAGAAAAGTAAATTAATCCACAACAAGCTATATAGGAGAAAGAGAGGAAAAAATATCGGGGAATATGGTTTAGATAATCAAACAATAGAGGTCATATACTTGTACTATATATATATAATACTTTTATTCAGAACAAATGGCAACACGTTACAAAACTGTATTGGTATGTTTCGGGACACCATCCATAACCCAACCCTGGAATTCTGCAGCAGCGTTAAAGGGGTTTGCCCATGAAAGAAAATTCTCACATTTCAATCCCCTAGTAATGTTTACACAATAAAGATAATTTCTAACCCCTTACTTTACAGTGTTACTCAGTTTTATTGCTGTTTTAACTCCTATCACTCTGTGATGGTCAGTGTATAATTCCAAGCAGACACATTATGATCCCTTTAGTGCTGTGAGATGTTGTGTGCTGACAATGTGGTTAGACTATCAAGGTCCAGGTTTATATAAACTTTCATTTAGCTTCTGAACATTCACTAGTATCTGACACATAGTAAAAGAGATGAGACAGAGAAGAGATGAGAAATGATGAGATCCATGAGATGAATATAACACACAATTACATTCTCAGCTCTGCTATCGCAGCCATAACATATGTACACAGTCAGCTCTGCTGTGCCTTTCTCCCCCTACCCTGGATAAAGACCTTATCTGCCGCTAGCTTGTAGCTTTACTCTCCTTGCACTGCTGTTTGCCGTCAGGATGTCTGTGTGTGTGAGCTTGTCTTGGAATGCAAGGGTGGGGCCCCTGCAGAGAGGAGGTGAGCGCAACGTTAGACAGGAGAACAATCTGTCCTGCCTGACCCTAGACTTTTTATTTACAGTCGGATCCCAGTGCAACCGAAATTTTGTGCACCAGGACTGATAGAGACAGGTTGGAATTATATCTATGAAATGCTGTATTTTTGTTAATAACAGCGAATTAGAGAATGTGTTATTTTGTTATCCTGAGTATATTTAAGAATTGTGTCTTTGTGGGAATGCTCCTTTAAGGCTTGTACATCGCCTACTTAACTGTATCATCAAGTTTCGTACAGCTCACATAATAAAACAGTGTTTGCCAAACTGTTCTGCACCCAGAGGCACCTCTCTATTTTTCAGTTAAGCTATACTTGAAAAGGATTACATCCCAACCTACTCCTCAGCACACCTGCATTTATAACATGACAGGCTCCCTTCACACAATAAATAGCATTAGATACTCATATGACATGTACATAATGCATTGACAAAATGATTAATAATGTTTTCACCACTTTCATTCCTAAGGTCAATAAGACTGGATAAATGTCAGAGCAGAATAGACTGTACCTGGGAGGAATGTGATGATTGAACTATCTGTGTTTGGCCGTTCTTCAAAGTCCATCATCACTTGTGCCGATCCTTGTCGAGTATAACATCGTACGGTAGACTTGTAGCTGACGTCTCCACTTCTGTATACCATGGCGGTGATCTTCCCATCCTTCTCATGCCCTATGTAAATGGCCTCCCTGAATTGGACCTTGGGCACTGTGAAAAAATAGCCAGGAATTAGTCGATAGGTAGCGATGGTCCTGGCAATCCAAGCTAAGGAGGTTGTACTAGTTTTCTAACAGGTTAGTGGAAGAGTTACTGGGGGAAATTAGGGGGAAAAGGTTATTGGTTATTGGGGGGGGGGGGGGATTAAAGTCCTTCTGTGAATGTACTGGTTTATGGCACTGCACAATACAAGGTGACGCCTTGTTTATACAGATCATTGATCTCTTTTTCTCTCAAGGCTTGGGAGTCCCAGTTGTTGGGCCCCTAGTTATCTGTATAAAATTGTAACTAAACCTTTGAAACGAACGTCTTTTTTTTCCATTTTACGGTAGCAATGGTGAACTTTGTATTATTCTTCATCAAGTAAAGCAGCTTCTCTGGGCCTTTTTGCTGCTCTTTCTCCTGTAGTGAGTAGAGTAACTGAGACCCAAATACTTCAGACAGATAAGGAGGCTAATGATTAATCCTTTCAATACCTAGATAATATTTCCCTTAAATGGAACCTGTCATTAGAAATTGGCTTAATACACAATTACCAGTATGTGGTCTAGCAGCTTTAAACCAGTGTGTTGTCAAGCATTTGAACAGCTTTAAGATCATGTTTCTTTCATAGCCCTGCATGGTTCCATCATCCACAAAATTAACTTTGAAGTGACATGTAAATTGGTTGTATAAAGTCAAGGAGGTGGAGAGTTTAACACAGAAGTCAAGCTCTCCCCACCTCAGATCACCTTCTCCTTCATCATGCACAGGACTTCTGGAGATCTTGAAAGTGATTTTTTTCTTGGTGCAGGACCATCAATTACAATGAAGGCTCAAGATTGAGCTTGAATTCACTGTTAAAATCTCTGCTTATTTGACTTTATACAACCAATTTATACTCACATCAAAGTTGATTTCTGGTATAATGCCACCACCAGGGGCCATGAAAGAAACAGGATCTGGAAGGTGTTCAGCTGCTTCACAACATACTGGTAGAGGTTTATGAGGTCAATTTCTGCTGACAGGTTCCCCTTAATGATTCAGCTCTCTGAGAAGATTAGACTATGGAGGGACTGTCTTTAAAGAGTTCAATCATTAGACACTTTATCCTTTATACCTTTATCTCTCAGCTGTCAGTGGATACAGGACAGAAAGCTGCTTAAATAAGATAAAAAAGGAGGGAAAGAGAAGGACACAGGAACATATATCTTCAATAAAGTATATTACAAAGTTTACTATTATCATCTGCACTAATAATTTTTGTCAACAGTTTAGTTACATTTTAAGTTTAATGGCCGCTCAAGGACAAGTCAAAAGTACTTGATAAGGGATTTAGAATGATAGATATATAAATGTAGCTTACAGTCAGAGACGGTGTCATTGATGTAGACTGTTGCCTTGCTGGGCTCCCCAAGGACGGCATTCATTGGCATACGCAGCACGAGTTCAAACTTCTCTATGCCCTCCAGCACCGGCTGTCCCAAGTCATCCAGAATGACCACGCGGAAAGTCTGCATGTTAACCCCCGGAGCGAAATCCAGATTCCTGCTGATACCTACATAGTCAATGCCAGCTGAGGAAAGAGATGCATCTATTAGTGTATCTTATACAGTCATTCAGGGCCAACACTGATACATCATATTCTTCAAAAATATTCACAGAAATCTCATTTTTTAGGTAAAATTTGGGAAGACCAAAACATGTAGTCTCTGAATACAGGGAAAGGGCAACTAGAGGGTATTATATGGTGTAAGGACATCAGAGCGCAGGGTAAAGGGCATGGCTTGACGCATGCAATATCTGCCCAATGTATTTCTTCAGATTTCCTGGTCCAATATAATGTTTCCTCAGGCCAGGGCCGGTGCCAGCTCTGGACATACCTGCGTAAGTGCCGGGGCCCAGAGCTACTGGGGGGGGTGGCACATAAGGCTGTACATAAGAAATCCATGGGGGTGACGCAGGCTTTATCTAATGAATCCATAGGGTGCAAGGGGGGCTTAGATAAAATAACCATGAGGGGCAGTAAATAAAATAACCATGAGGGGGCTGTATATAAAATAACCATGAGGGGGCTGTATATAAAATAACCATGAGGGGGGCTGTATATAGAATAACCATGAGGGGCTGTAAATAAAATAACCATGAGGGGGCTGTATATAGAATAACCATGAGGGGGTTGTATATAAAATAACCATGATGGGGCTGTATATAAAATAACCATGAGGGGGACTGTATATAGAATAACCATGAGGGGCTGTAAATAAAATAACCATGAGGGAGCTGTATATAAAATAACCATGAGGGGGCTGTATATAAAATAACCATGAAGGGGCTGTATATAAAATAACCATGAGGGGGCTGTATATAAAATAACCATGAGGGGGCTGTATATAAAATAACCATGAGGGGGCTGTATATAAAATAACCATGAAGGGGCTGTATATAAAATAACCATGAGGGGGCTGTATATAAAATAACCATGAGGGGGCTGTATATAAAATAACCATGAAGGGGCTGTATATAAAATAACCATGAGGGGGCTGTATATAAAATAACCATGAGGGGGCTGTAAATAAAATAACCATGAGGGGCTGTATATAAAATAACCATGAGGGGGCTGTATATAAAATAACCATGAGGGGGCTGTATATAAAATAACCATGATGGGGCTGTAAATAAAATAACCATGAAGGGGCTGTATATAAAATAACCATGAGGGGGCTGTATATAGAATAACCACGAGGGACTGTAAATAAAATAATCATGAGGGGGTTGTATATAAAATAACCATGAGGGGGCTGTATATAAAATAACCATGAAGGGGCTGTATATAATATAACCATGAGGGGGCTGTATATAAAATAACCATGAGGGGGCTGTATATAAAATAACCATGAAGGGGCTGTATATAAAATAACCATGAGGGGGCTGTATATAAAATAACCATGAGGGGGCTGTAAATAAAATAACCATGAGGGGCTGTATATAAAATAACCATGAGGGGGCTGTATCTAAAATAACCATGAAGGGGCTGTACATAAAATAACCATGAGGGGGCTGTATATAAAATAACCATGAGGGGGCTGTATATAAAATAACCATGAGGGGGCTGTATATAAAATAACCATGAGGGGGCTGTATATAAAATAACCATGAGGGGGCTGTATATAAAATAACCATGAGGGGGTTGTATATAAAATAACCATGAGGGGGCTGTATCTAAAATAACCATGAAGGGGCTGTACATAAAATAACCATGAGGGGGCTGTATATAAAATAACCATGAGGGGGCTGTATATAAAATAACCATGAGGGGGCTGTATATAAAATAACCATGAGGGGGCTGTATATAAAATAACCATGAGGGGGCTGTATATAAAATAACCATGAGGGGGCTGTATATAAAATAACCATGAGGGGGTTGTATATAAAATAACCATGAGGGGGCTGTATATAATATAACCATGAGGGGGCTGTATATAAAATAACCATGAAGGGGCTGTATATAGAATAACCATGAGGGGCTGTATATAAAATAACCATGAAGGGACTGTAAATAAAATAACCATGAGGGGGTTGTATATAAAATAACCATGAGGGGGCTGTGTATAATATGACCATGAGGGGGCTGTATATAAAATAACCATGAAGGGGCTGTAAATAAAATAACCATGAGGGGGGCTGTATATAGAATAACCATGAGGGGCAGTACATAAAATAACCATGAGAGGCTGTAAATAAAATAACCATAAGGGGGCTATATATAAAATAACCATGAGGGGGCTGTATATAAAATAACCATGAGGGGGCAGTACATAAAATAACCATGAGGGGGCTGTATATAAAATAACCATTAGGAGGCTGTATATAAAATAACCATTAGGGGGCTGTAAATAAAATAACCATGAGGGAGCTGTTTGGGATGATAAACTAGGGAATATTTTAGTGAACAGGAGACTGTTTTAATTTCTGAATTTTTAATGCTGCCACACGAGTTCACTGCAAAGGGGCCTACTGAGGCCCTGGCGCCCAGGGACCTACAGAATCCTGCAGCTGACCCTGCCTCTGGCCTAACTTACCTACTGCTGACACTGTTTCCGTCTTTTGTGACCGCACAGTGACGGTGGCAGTTTTAGATAGATCAGTGCCAGTCCTCCATACACGTACTTCAATGTATCCCGCACTTTCATCAACATACAATTCCACATCTCCAAAGTAAAAAGCAGGTTCTGCAAAAGTATGAATATATATTTTTATACATATACATAGAGTGGATAACAGTAATATGAAAAGCAACTGTTGTCATGTCACATGCACGATACATTGCAATATTAATAACTCTAATTTTATACTGAGCCAACCAAGCAGTTCACTATACCATGCAGGTCCGCTATCAGAAAACCAAGGTTTGGTTTCAATTGGAAAGAGGGTGGTACCTAATGGTGCCTATATGACCATCAGTACAGTATATTATATTCCAAATACTGATAGCTGGTTCAAGCAGCAGAATTTTTATTTATTAAATTATTTTATAATGGACCATTATACAACATTATACAAGCTCTTATACCTCTTGTGTCACCCCTTCATCCTCATAGACTGTAAGCTCTTGTGTCACCCCTCATCCTCATAGTCTGTAAGCTCTTGTGTCACCCCCTCATCCTCATAGTCTGTAAGCTCTTGTGCCACCCCCTCATCCCCATAGACTGTAAGCTCTTGTGTCCCCCCTCATCCTCATAGACTGTAAGCTCTTGTGTCACCCCTTCATCCTCATAGACTGTAAGCTCTTGTGTCACCCCCTCATCCTCATAGACTGTAAGCTCTTGTGTCACCCCCTCATCCTCATAGACTGTAAGCTCTTGTGTTACGCCCTCATCCTCATAGACTGTAAGCTCTTGTGTCACCCCCTCATCCTCATAGACTGTAAGCTCGTGTCAACCCCTCATCCTCATAGACTGTAAGCTCTTGTGTCCCCCCTCATCCTCATAGACTGTAAGCTCTTGTGTCACCCCTCATCCTCATAGTCTGTAAGCTCTTGTGTCACCCCCTCATCCTCATAGTCTGTAAGCTCTTGTGCCACCCCCTCATCCCCATAGACTGTAAGCTCTTGTGTCACCCCCTCATCCTCATAGACTGTAAGCTCTTGTGTTTCCTCTCATCCTCATAGACTGTAAGCTCTTGTGTCACCCCCTCATCCTCATAGACTGTAAGCTCTTGTGTCACCCTCATCCTCATAGACTGTAAGCTCTTGTGTCACCCCCTCATCATCATAGACTGTAAGCTCTTGTGCCACCCCCTCATCCCCATAGACTGTAAGCTCTTGCGAGCACGGCCCTCACTCATACTGTTCCATATCACTGTTTGTACTCTGTAATGTTATATTATATTTGTATATGTTCCCTATGATTTGTAAAGCTCTTTGGAATATAATGGCGCTATATAAATAAAGATTATTATTACTCTAATTATTTCATATCCAAAACATGAGTTGTATGAAATCCTCTGTGCCTCCGATCCATTCCTCCTTCCCACAATTACACATAGAAGCAGTTCTAGGAGTAAAGACGCTTTCTCTGTGATACAAATGGTCAGATGATACCACACAACAATTAGAGGTCCACCCAGTATTGGAGTGGCGCACCCCATTGGTGGACCAAAGCTCTGACCTAATATTGGACCCCAGAGTTAAGTAGAAGAAATCTAATTTCGAGCCATGGAGCATCTATTTCCTAGAGTATGACAGAAGCTGGGCCCCAAATAATTTTATCTTGAGGGCCCAAGTTACTGCAGTCAAAAGTTTTTTTTATAATTAAAGGACATCTTCCACCAGAATGAAGGATTGTAAAACAAGCACACTGACATACTGGTGTGTGTCCCCTCTGGCAGGATCTGCTCTTCTGCATGCTTCCTATGCCCTTGCTATGGAGAACGGAGCCCCCCAGGCTCATGTGCAAAAGGTTTTTTTTTTTTTTTTTGTAAAAACAAGGGCCTAAGAAGCTAAAAGAAGAGCAGATCCTTCCAGAGGCGGCACACACCAGTAGGTCAGTTTGCTTAGTTTACAATCCTTCATCCTGGTGGTAGACGTCCTTTAAGGGCACAGTATAAAGTTGCTCTTTGCTAGTGGCTTTCTTCTATGGCTATTCAAAGGGTTAGACCCTCACACTAAGGCCTTAAGAGGACATATGGAAAGTATTTGTACACAAGCTTCGATAATGGCACCAGATCATAGAAATGGAAAGATTCAGAGATTTTTTGCACTTTTTTTTCTATCTCTTTTTCATTCCTGCTTTATCAGCATTCATCCTCCTATTGGTTTGTGCCAGTTCTGAAGAGTATGTATATACAACCGTGAGTGCATTATCTCAATACACTTGGAGGAACTGATGAGTCAGTAAATCTTGGGAATTCCTGAAATGATTCACCCAATTTCAGTGCCAGACCGAATGCGTAACCACCAGGATGTGTTAGTTACAGTATTTATATCTCCAATGAGCTGGCAAAAACATATATACAATATCTATAAAACTTTACGACAAAGTATAAGACTTTACTTGTATGAAAAAATATGATTTTTAAATGGTACCATGCAACATAAACCAGACACTGTTACATCCAGTCCCATCAAAGTTTATGAGGAATACAGTACTGCAACACAAAGCCAATGGATAGACGCAGCAAATGCAGCATCCTATGGTAAGTTGTCTACAGATCTTCACTATAATATAGAGTAACTAGCATACATAATATACCAGCATGTAGGTTAATAACTTTAGGCTCCTGAACCTGATGCAAAATCTGCATAATCTAGATAACACGCAGAATAAGTACTAAATGTAAAACGTCTATTTTGTATTGTGTAAGTCATGAGTCACAGTCTGTATTGTACTTTGGAGCTGCATTCATAATTCGGCAAGAAACACTAAGCAGTACAGTAAATACAGCTGAGGTAATCAGGTACAATATACCAATCCACAACATACAAGGTGGTTCCGCCTGTGTTGGGCCCAGTTCTGTGTTTGGACCTTGTTTAATGGCTTCTGTTAGTGTCCGTTTGCACCAGTACCATTAGGTTTCAGTTACTTAAGACAGAAAAAATTGGGCTGCAGCTTCCTTCCAATTTTCCACTCATAGGAAACACTAATGGAAGTGGTGCAACTGGACACTAATGGAAACCATTAAGAATCCATGGAAATCAATTTTAATGGATTCGTTAGACTTCTGTTTTAGTGATGGAAGAAAATCACAGAGGTCCAGTTTGTGGCCTTGGAGATAACATTGAAGACTTATTGGATGAGTAACTCCTCAGATGTGTATATAGACTAAAATAAGAAAGACTCTCAATGACTGACCACACACTGGACTCCTAAGTTAAAGGAAATCGACCACCAGGATGAAGGATTGTAAACCCAGCACACTGACATACTGGTGTGTGCCCCCTCTGCCAAGATCTGCTCTTCTTTTAGCTTCTTATGCCCTGGTTTTTACAAAGAAGATTGTATAAATATTGCAAATGAGTTGTTAATTGAGCCTAAAGCTCATGCTCATTTGCATAATTTATAAATCCTATTTTTGTAAAAACCAGGGCATAAAAAGTTAAAAGAAGAGTGGATCCTGCCAGAGGGAGCACACACCAGTATGTCAGTGTACTTGGTTTACACATCCTGGTCGTAAATGTCCTTTAGTGCATAACGATGATGATGATAACAAAAATGATACGTAAAATGTATAAATGATGATTAGCCATAAAAATCATCTCAGGAAGACACAAGTAAGTAAGCTCAGTCAGATCCTGTATAAATCTGCACAGTTATGAACAAAGTAAAAGAGCAAAAGGACATGAACCTGCTGCCATAGAGGATGATCACAGGGGAAAGGAAATGTAAGTGACGGGATGAATATTATCACCGGAGGAATCCAAGTCTACGACCTCCAGGTCCTTCATATAGACAGAGCTAATTCCAGTGTCCTCCCATCTTCCCGGCAATATTATACAATGCTCGGACTGTCACCCTTCCTTCAGTTTCAGAGATAATTTCCTGAAAGCAGATTTAGCAGAGGGCGATGTCGGAGCCACGATTAGTATAGAGTGGCATGGGGTCACAAAGGGAACAGGCTGCAATGAATGTGTCTTCACATGCGGCGCACCTTTAATCTAGTGAGTGCTCTGCGAGGAACAAGTTCAGATATTAATGACCTTCCCTTAGAAATCAGGCTCTATAAGTATGTAAAGTAGATTTGCCGGAGAAGAGGAAAAGGAAAGCCGGGCTTAAAGAAGAACCAATTAGTAAATTGAGAATGCGGCCGTTTTGTGTGGACCGTGCTAAAGAAGCTAAATCTGCTCTTTGTTCGCGCATATCCTGCTCTTATTATTTTTGCCTGTCCTGTACGACACAATCATAAAACAAACCTTTGCTGTCTTAAAGGTCACGGCTTGTTACGGGGATAAAGCATCGGAAGCTTGGATTTACTTTAGCAATAATTAGCAGTAAATCTCTACATCTGTAGATATCAGAACTTTCCCACATGGACGCTTAATTGATGTCAGATGTCATGAATAGAACCAGGCTCGTTGTCTTACATTTGGGTTTACTATTCTGCAATCATTAGGATTTACTACTAATTGGAAAAAGAATAAGTTCCCAGTAATTTGCAACATCAGTTTCTAGCAACTGGTAGCATGGTAGAAAATTGAGACTTAAAAAACTCTTGAATCTCCAGAAGATGCCACTGTTGGGGATGTGATCATGGCCTGTACACCAGGTTTCTTATTTCCCCTTACACCACTCTCATCCCATGACTGGGTGGGGATCACCTGGCCTGGTGCATTTCCTGTAGCAGAATTCTATAGACATAACTTGGTGTACAACTCATTTGGGTGCACAAGGCTGGAGTCTATTAGTATATCGAGGACACTGTCTGCCTGTGGGGGAGCAGTATTGAATTATAATATAGGCGGTTTGGGCGGTAGCCTGGGGCCTAAGATTTCTAGGGGACCCATGGCCACCCAAACTACTCACCAAATTTTATACTCAGAACATCACCCATGACATCTTCATACATCTGTTCTGCTCTCAATGCACATGCTCTCAAAACACATGAAGGTCTTTCAAAGGTCCTGAAAACACAGGTTGAATGCAGACAGGAGGGACACAACCTCCATTCTTCAAGAAGCTGATTCTAGTCTCATATGTAGGAACTGATTTCAGACTTGTAGGGACTATAATATTCATACAACCCAGGACCCATGGCAGTCTTACCCTGCCCCTGTGGGTAAGTATTATGATTGGTTGCACTATGCGTCCAGTAATGTTAAATAACCCTCTATGACTTGGATGACTGCTATGCTGAGTGTCAGTGAACATGAGTGTTTTTCTATGATTAGGGACCTTTCACACTAGAAATCGTTTTTTCCACTAGGATTCTGTTGCGTTTTTTTAAAATGCATTTTCATGGAACTTTTCAAATGCATCAAAAGAAACTGAAGACTATAGCAATGCAGGAGTGAATAACGCATTGCACTCACATTAGAATGCACTTTTGATAAGCCCCATAGACTTGTCTAGGGCAATTTACACAATTTTCAGAAGTAGAGAAAGCTGCGAGTTTTATATGCATTATACAATGTAAAGCCCACACATCAGAAACAAGCACAGAACTTGTGCATGAAAAACTCTTGTGTGTTAGGGTCCTTAACAATGTCGAGTCTTTGCAATCACAATTAAGGTCATCTCAGAAGGTCGTCAGACTGGGTCCTCCTTACCCAATTTAAGACTTGGAGATATTACCTAACTAGGCATGCATAACATTGCTACTCCTGAAAAGATATCTTGGCACATTGAGCTTCCACATTCCTGAGAAATTAAAGCCATACAAAGCCGGAGTCAACCTCCCATGATGAGCGGCCTGGAACAAACAGCGGCTACCAGCAAAGACTGCATATGCTCAGGCCCGGTTTTAGGCAAAATGGGGCCCTAAATCTGGGGCCCCAAAATAATTATTGTCACAGTCAGTAGGAGACTCCTTTACCCCTGCACAATAATAACAGTTTGCAATTTACAACCAGTAGTAGGGTAAGTATCTGTAATATGGGACTGCAGGAGAATGTTATAGGAGATAGACAGATGATATTTAGATAGATGATAGAAGATAAATATGAAATATGATATAGATTTATACATAGATGATAGATAGATAGATGATAGATAGATAAATATATAAATATGAGGGATAAATAGATACTGTATAAGAGATAGATGGATAGATATATAGCTATAGAGATAGATATAGTAGAAGAGAGAATGGATAGATGATAGATGGATAGATAATCGATAGGAGATAGATCGATAGATAGATAGATGATATATAAATAAATAAATAGACAATAAACTAGATAGATAAATGGTTAGATAGACCGGTACATAGATAGGACATAGATATATTATAGGAGATAGATAACTAGACAGATAGATGATAGATATCTAGAAAGGAGATAGATGATAAGCATCTTCACCCGGGCATTCAACAAGCAATACATCCTTTGTCTACAAAAGTCTACATGCAGGGGGCCCTTTTAGGACTGGGGGCCCTGGCAAATGCCCAGTTTGCCGCCTCCTAAAGCCAGCCCTGGATATGCTGCTACCAGCAAAGACTGGATATGGTGACTGACAGAAATCATATTTTGTACTTAAAATATTACTTATAATATTTTAATATATATAATATATTATATGCTGGGTAAAAGTTCAACTGCTGGGAAAACCAGAGGTCAGAGTAAGGAAGAAGTCATGGTCTCTCTTGAGAAAGTAAAACATTGGCCATTAGTATATATAGTATACAATTATCTATAATGGGTTTTCCTGGCAATTTATTTTTAATAGCTATTCTTAGCATTGGTCATCAGTATATGATATTTATCATTTTTTAGTATATGATCATGGGGTCTGATGACTTAGCGCCTGACCTATTCAGTAGGTTCTCCCAGATACAGAGTGCTATATACAATGCTATAAAGTGAAGAAAGTCGACTGTATAAGTTCACTATAGCCCCCAAAAAATAGGTGTGTGGTCTTCCAGTCGGACCTCCACTTATCTTAGACTGATGACCTATTCTAAGGATAGGCCATCAGTATTTAAAATGCAAGAACCCCTGAAAAAAATTGAAGATAATTGTAAACGCCAGAAGTATCCAAAATAGCTGATTGATACTGATCGGGTTCTAAGTACCAATCACAGAGGATAAGTCATCAGAATTAAAAATCTAAGAGGGGCCTAAAAAAAGAACTCTTCCAATATTTTGAAGAATTGCCAAAATAATAATAAATACAAAAATTGTAAATCTCGGAAATAGTTAAAATACATTACGCTGTGGTATAATTTATGCAGCGTTCAAGCATCTTTAGCAAAAATTATTTCCAGGTTTGCAAACAAATGAACATAGAAAGTTAATAAAAAAGTAAAATCCTTCTCTCAGTTGAGGGTCATTATCGGAGTCGTCTCTACTCAGCGAGTGGAAGGATTCTGTAATAATGCCAAGGTGGTTTTGTTTGATGTGGTTTAAGTGAGCTCCTGAGCTTGTGAGCCGTAATCTCAGCACTTTTCATCTTCTAGTCATTGTTGGCATGGGTCAGCCAATTAGAAATGAAATAAATCTCACTATGTATGCTGCCAGGTCGCGGGAATTTGATGTTAATTTGATTCTTTGTACGTAGGTACAGCCCAAAGTTCTAAACAACAAGTCAATGTTATAAGACTACTTCGTCCATTTATCATTTCCAGCAACGCAATGGATTGAAAAAACCTTCCCTACAGCATTTTCAGCTAGTCCCTGTATTAGGCCAGCTGCCCTAGTGGATTCTGGGAAATCTGCAAATAAGTTTTCTAGGAAGGGACAAGGAAAACCATGCCTCTTTAACTAACCATTAAGCATGACTTTCAGGAAGCCTAATCACATGATGCGGGATTTAAGCCAAACCAGTATATCTATTCCAGAAGGAACAGATTCCTAACTGTAGACAGCACTGTTTCCACATGCTTGGACCTCTCCAGTACAATATAGGGAAGTGGTTTAGCTGAGAGAGATCAGTATCATCCAGGGACCATTGAGAAGAACTGTTCAAGACTGGTCTATGTGATTAGAGTAGGTTCAGTTATCTATCTGGGGACAGACGAAGGTGAATATGGGCCGGTGAGATTTATTGCTGGCTAGAAACTCTTTACTTCGGGAGGTTGCAAGAGTGTTCACCCCCTAATATAAACAACTATATGGCATACTAAAGCATAGTTAGATAAATTATAAAAAACTTGCACTTCTCACTTGTAAATTGTAAAATTTCCAAATTGTGTCATACCAAAATTCTATCCTCTCCTTTCTATTCTGCAATCCGCTCTTAGCCTTTTCCAATACATCCATATTCTCTGATAATATTCCATCACAATTCCACTCTAAGGCCTCATGCACACTAACATCAGCGTTTGAGCGCCTCACAATCAATGTCCATAGGAAATGACTTCTCGGGCCAGGAGACAGAAATAGGACCTGCACAGTTTTTTCCAACAGAAGCAGTCTATATTTTTAAATTGTGTAGCGTGCACCACCCTGTGACCGAGCCCATTTAGAAAGTAATGGGTTAGCCGCCGTTTATGCGCATGTGTATAAGGCCTAAGTTTTATCCACAGATAAATATAAAGGAATAGAATACCTGGGATAGAAGACCCTGAGGCATCCTTGGGATCCATGACATGTACAGTGCCTTGTGAAAGTATTCGGCCCCTTGAACTTTTCTACCTTTTGCCACATTTCAAGGTTTCACACACAAAGATGTAAAATTGTAATTTTGGAACACAATTGTGAAGAGGAACAAAATTTATTGGATATTTTACATTTTTGTAAAAAATAATACTAAAAAGTGAGTGAATGATTCAATGTTGTCCTAATTGACTGATGATGATGAATATAATCCACCTGTGTGTAATAAAGTCTCCATATAAATACACCTTCCCTGTGATTTCACAAACTTTAAACATTCCAGGGAACACTGTACAAATGTCATATTGACATGGAAGCAAAACTATGAAGACCCAGCCATCCCTCTAAACTTTCATCTACAACAAGAAGACTGATCAAAGATGCAGCTAAGAGGCCCATGATTCCTCTCGATGAACTCCAGAGATCTACAGCTGAGGTGAGAGAGTCTGTCCATAGGACAACAATCAGTCGTACAATGTACAAATCTGGCCTTTATGGAAGAGTGGCACGAAGAAGCCATTTCTCAGAGATATCAATCAAAAGTTTGGTTTAAAGTTTGCCACAAGCCACCTGGGAGACAGCAAACATGTGGAAGAAGGTGTTCTGGTCAGATGAAACCAATATCAAACTTTGTGGCCACAAAGCCAAACAATATGTTTGGTGTAAAAGCGACACCACTCATCACCCAGAACACATCATCCCCACTGTCACACATGGTGGGGGCAGCATCATGGATTGGGCTTTTCTTCTGCAGGGACAGGGAAGATGGTTAAAATTGATGGGAAGATGGATGGAGCTAAATACAGGACCATTCTGGAAGGAAACCTGTTGGAGTCTGTAAAAGACCTGAGACTGGGACAGAGATTTATCTTCCAACAAGACAATGATCCCAAACATAAAACAAAATCTACAATGGAAGGTTCACAAATAAACGTATCCAGGTGTTAGAATGGCCAAGTCACAGTCCAGACCTGAATCCAATCGAGAATCTGTGCAAAGAGCTGAAAACTGTTGCTCACAAATGCTTCATCCAACCTCACTGAGCTCCAGCTGTTTTCCAAGGAAGAATGGGCAAGAATTTCAGTCTCTCGATATGCAGAACTGATAGAGACCTGATACCCCAAGACACTTGCAGCTGTGATCGCAACAAAAGTATTAACTTAAGGGGGTCAAAAAATATTGCATGTCCCACTTTTCAGTTTATTATTTTTTTTACATAAGTTTAAAATATCCAATAAATTCCATTCCACTTCGCAATTGTCCCACTTGTTGTGGATCCTTTACCAAAAAATTGCAATTTTAGATCTTTATGTTTTAAGCTTGAAATGTGGCAAAGGGTAGAAAAGTTCAAGGGGGCCAAATACTTTTACATGGCAATGTATTCAGTCTTGTGCCAAATCTGGGTCATAACTTGAGAAGCCTTAATGGTGGCCTATAAGTTGTCTCTTCCCTATAAGAATGAATACCAACGAAAGATATCCCAGTGCCTTATGTACTCATCCTACTACTAACAATAGACAAGCAATACCAATGGAAGTATATAGGATGCCACAGTAACTAAATGGATAATAAATCATATAATTACGTACTCAATTCAAAAATCCAACATAACTTTATTTAATCGGCCATCAAAAAACATACGGTTAAAAAACACACACATAAAAACCACAAAAGATGTGGCGGTGGTCATAAATAATGCAGTATATGTTAAATACATCTGGAGTAACAAACACCAGTATACACATAATCAGGCTATAACCAATAGTATTACCCACCAGGGTGTAGTAGGTAGCCCACAATTGTTAGAGGTAGTAACTCTGACCACCGCCACAGCACCCCGACGCGCGTTTCGCCGTCGCTTCCTCTAGGGGGTGTGCTGAACCTGATTATAGCCTGATTTTGTGTATACTGGTGTTTGTTACTCCGGATGTATTTAACATATACTGCATTATTTATGACCACCGCCACATCTTTTGTGGTTTTTATGTGTGTGTTTTTTAACCGTATGTTTTTTGATGGCCGATTAAATAAAGTTATGTTGGATTTTTGAATCTTCCCTATAAGAAGACACTAGTAGTATTAACAATACTGAATCCATAGACTTGGACCAAGACAACCCACAAGTGTTTTTTTCTTTTGATACACCCACTTTTAGAATGTGGCTACACATTATCAGCTTAGATCTCTATCTGGCCTGGCAAAACTGCTCCTAGTTGTGGCAAAATAGTATAATAACGAGAAATGATGAAATCAGACTCGCTGGTTTTTGACCGTGCTCTGAATGACACAATATTGCAGTAAATGTGTTCTTATAGTCTTTATCATAATTACTGCATGTAAAGAATACAATTACAAAGAACAAGATGTTGGAAAGCTACAAAATGGTACCTGCTCATTTCTACATGGATCCTACAGAAATACGTAAGTATATGACTTGCTCCGATTCGGCCCATCTGCTATAAACACTCTTTATTCAGCTTCTTCACTGCCATGGTATAATCAACAGTAATAAAGCAGAGATAATAAACATAATGATTTAGAAAAGAACAAAGATTATTTGCTTCCGAAAATTGCCCATTGGCATGTGCACACTGTACTTATACTGTACTTAGCAACTCTATACTTATTTATAACCCAGATTCCATAATTACCCAGATGAAAGGTTATTTCTTCTGTCTGTTCTTAAGAACATACCAATAAAACTACCATAATCCCAGTCTACAGAATCCAAGAAGCGAAGAACTGTGAAAAATTGGTGAGTTCTACGGAATAATTATACCACCTGCCAATTTATATAGAGTAGCTGTGAAAAAGTTTTCTTGTTCCTTTTTTATGTGTATGCTTAATTTATGCATTTTATCTTGAAATCTTATTAGCTATTTGTTGTCTACTTATTGTGTAATGTTGGGTCCTGGTTGCCAGCCAGAAATGGAACCGGTAAAACATTGGGGCACATTTAATTACCCAGTCCGGGGAGTTCACTGTGCCGCGATTCGTAAATATGTCGCTTCCCTGTTCAGGTCCACCGGAGTTCACCTTCTTCTTCCTGGTGTATGTAAGTGCATTGTCTTGCGATATAATTCGAAAGTTAAATCCCGCGCTCAGTCGGTTCATCCAATGGCACGCCCCCCAATTTGTGTTGCATGGAAGCCAGTGCAGCTGCGACAAAAAACGATCACGAGCGACACAATCCCTGTGCAGACACCTGTTAAATACCTGTCAAAGCCAAGCAAATCCCAAAAACGGTGCAAAGTCTGACGAAAGTGCTATCCGCGACCCTTAGTAAATAAGCCCCATTGCAGAAAAGGGGAAAAGTTGGGGGAGATTTATCAGAAGTCTCTTGGAGCAGAACTGTTCTAGTTACCGATGACAACCAATCGGAGCTCGGCTTTCATTTTCCCGCAGCTGTTTATAAAATGAAAGCTGAGCTCTTATTGGTTTCCATGGGCAACTAGAAACGTTTTACCTCAGATACTTCATGATAAAGTCTATTGTTGACGGTCATATGAAAATTGTACATCAAAACAACAATAAGAAGGGACCAGAAGTCCTCTTCTCAGTTTGTCAACCTACCATCACAACAAATACATGAACCCTCCTGTTCTTTTTAGTTTTCTGGGTCCAAGAGTTTAGGATTTATAGTTTGAACATACCGTAAAGGTCTGACTTCTATTTTCAACTTTATCTACTATGAAGACCTATTATCGTTTCGGTAAAATGTCCACCAGCATCTATAGACTACTCTATATATACTGAACTAAATTCCACTTCCGCTTTCTCAACTATTCAGTTTAGAAAGCGGTGTGTCTAGGGTTGAACTTTTTTTGTGACTAATGGGGGGAATTGACCATGCGCCAGTGCATGGGGGATCACCAGGTAATACTCCCCCCACCTCCCACTTCCTGCACCAGATATATCAATAGTCTCCAGGCTCTTTTTATATCGGTTGGGTGGATGCTATGCTATGAAATTTTATATCAAGTTCTGCCTGTTCTGTTCTATAGCTTCACGCCCTGCTGTGCCCACAAGGAATTCAAAGCTTCAAGCCTTGAAACAAGTCCCCCATATGAATATTTTGTAAAAAAACTGAAGAACTGCAGGTTTTCTATTCACTTGAATCAGGTCCCGCCTTCTAAGGTCTTGAATAGGGTCTTGGTCCCGCTTCAATACAGGGCATAGTATGTTGAGAAAATTGTCGAAGTACCGTATTAGCCAGGAAAAATCGGATGTAAATACTTTTGTGTAAAAATGACAAAAGTGCTTAAGGAATGATACCTTTATACCGGGCATGGAGCCTTCCGTTCTACCTCTGTCGCATGTACAGGCAGTCCCGGGGTTACATACAAGATTGGTTCTTTAGGTTTCTTCTTAAGTTTAAAGGGGTTATCCGGGTATACAAATTTACTTATGGCCGTGCTGGGGAGGGCTATTTAAAAATAATAAACATGTACATACCTCCTCCGGTGCTGCTGATGTCCCACGCCGCGGTCAGTCTCATCTGTGCGCCGATTTGTATACAGGGGCGCACAGGGAGCTTCCGTCCGGGCGGAAGCTCCCATCCGACACCATCTCCCAGCGCTTACAACGCTGAGAGATAGGGACGGATGGGAGGAGCCGGCTGGAAGCTCCCTGTGTGCGGCTTCTGTGCCCCTGTAAACAAACAGGGGTACGGATCAAACAGACCGCGGCGCGGGACATCGGCGGCACCGGAGGAGGTAAGTACAAGTTTGTTATTTTTAAATAGCCCGCCCCAGGCCGGCCCTCAGGAAATTTGTATACCCGGATAACTGGTATATTTTATAATTGTAGTTCCCAACAATTTTTTTTCTTGTGCCAGAGACATGGGATTTTCAAAGTTTTGTGCCAATGATAATTTCCTTCCATAACATCAAAAAAAATCTTCAGCTAATAGAATCATCTTTCCAGTCATCTTACTTTTTCTACCCTAAGCAGCTGTGAAGCTCCAAATATCCATGAAGTGCACCCCATGCTATTCCTGCTGCTGATTTAAGTGGATATTTGGATATTTCTGATTTACCCTCCACTGAACTTGATGGTGTTCACATACTGGTAACAGGAGATCCAGGCGGAACAAATCTATTTATTGTGACCCTCCCGCTGACAGGATAAAGTTTCATCACTTCTAACAGAGCAGAAGGTTGAGTCAGACCCTCCACCGGATCCCTGAACTCCAATTAGCAGGACTAAAAATGAATTGTGGGATAGATGTTAGAATCCCACATTTACATCTACTTGCGCTGCAGTTGAAATCGGACATACAAGATGATGTCCTCGGTTGGCGCAATAACTAGATTGGACTGTCTCTCCACATGGATCAAGGAAGGAAATTCTTTCCACATTTAGGGCTGATGTTCCTACACATCTTAGGCTAGGTTCATATGTCGGATTAAAATCTGACATGTATTTTTGAAACGAAATTGGATGCGCCCTTACACCGCCTTTACATGTGGCATTTCGATTGCATTTTAGATTTAATTTAAATGCAACATGGCGGAGCTACTCCAGATCGTGGAGGTGCTTAGACCTAAACGCATATCAGAGAAGTTCCTCCTTGCTGCGTTTGAATTGTGTAAAAACGCTATTCAAATGCCATCTGTGGATGCAGCCTAAGACTTCTAATATGTCATTGCTGTGGCTGCGCTGTCTGGCCTGTGACAGATTAATACTAGCATTAGGATGCGGTCACACGTGTCATGTGAGTTTGCAGGGAAATGCTTACGATTGTTAACCATCACCCGTTGTCTTGGATTTAGACAATGCAAAACATCGGGTGCTGGTTACCAATCACATGTGTTTTCATGAAATTGCACATGCGCTTGGGTCGAGTCCTGCCTTCTGGGCCCCTGTGTTCACAACCTTAGCCTTAATAAAACACGTGATATGCCTCTTGCATCTCTGTTGTGTCCAATGTTTCCGCTGTGAGAATATCCATGATTTTTGGGGGGGGAATAAAGAAATTCTCAGTTACTCCGTCCACCTTCTATTTTAAACCACCCTCCCTAGGACAACCAAGCTGAAATATTACATTATTGTCCGGACTATATTCTCACACGGTTATTACCTACAGAGCAGGACTTCATACATTTACGGTATTAAAATGTTTGCACCATTTTTCTCTCTGACTTTGCTCTAGAAAGAACGTACAAACTACTTGCAGGTGTATTTATAAAGTGAATGCGGCGGTTCTGTGTTGTGTCCTGTGTTCTACAAGACTGAAAAAATGTGCCCCTAGAGGGGCGTGTTAGTGTTTAGTCGGAGTTTTCACCACATTTAATACCGTGCTCTGGTCTTCATGAATGAGGCGCATGCAGCACATTATTAAGGCAAACTGCACGTAGTCCCGTGGGCCACTGTGAACAATCTCCTCCGCTCCCACTAATCTATATTATTATGCCTCCAGTTATAACACTTTGTACAATCTGCTCAGTTCCTTCTGCTGTACAACATGCTGCCTGCAGATAGGACATTGGGGCAGATTTACTTACCCGGTCCATTCGCGATCCAGCGGCGCGTTCTCTGCGCTGGATTCGGGTCCGGCCGGGATTTATTAAGGTAGTTCCTCTGCCGTCCACCAGGTGGCGCTGCTGCGCTGAAAAGCATCTGAACACGCTGGAGTTCACCGAGCCGGGCTGAGTGAAGGTAAGTGCAAGCTCCGCGACAGATTTTTTGTTTTAAATGCGGCGGTTTTTCCGAATCCGTCGGGTTTTCGTTCGGCCACGCCCCCCGATTTCCGTCGTGTGCATGCCAGCGCCGGGGCAATTCAGGGGAAATCGGCGCAAATCGGAAATATTCGGGTAACACGTCGGGAAAACGCGAATCGTAAATCGTAAAACGCGAATTAGTAAATTACCCCCAATATGTACAATCTGCTCAGCTCCTCCTGCTCTATAACATGCTGCCTGCTCAACTTCTGCCACTTGCAGATATGGCACTATATGCAACCTGTTTGTTCTTACTGCTCTATAACATGCTTCCTGAAGTCAGGACACTATGTATAATCTGCTCAGCTCCTCCTACTCTATATCATGTTGTCTGCAGATAGGACACTATGGGGCAGATTTACTTACCCGGTCCTGTCGCGATCCAGCGGCGCGTTCTCTGCGGAGGATTCGGGTCTTTCGGCGATTCACTAAGGTAGTGCGCCCGATGTCCACTTTTTAAATGCAGCGTTTTTTCCGAATCCGTCGGGTTTTCTTGCGGCCACGCCCCCCAATTTCTGTTGTGTGCATGCCGGCGCCGATGCGCCACAATCCGATCGTGTGCGCCAAAATCCTGGGGCAATTCAGGGAAAATCGACGCAAATCGGAAATATTCGGGTAAACCCACGGAAAAACGTGATTTGGGCCCTTAGTAAATGACCCCCATTGTCTAATTTGCTCAGCTTCTCTTGCTCTACAACATGCTACCTACTTATAGTTATACTGTATTGCTGACTATGTTGTGCAGAATTATAATCAGTAATGTTTTGATGTGGTGAAATCCATTGCTTCTCTCGGGGATCACAGCTGTGGTGGAGGGAGACACCTGCCTATGGACATATCATACATAGACATGAATTACATTTATGGACTTGAGCCAACTGCAAAGAGGAATATTAGGGAAACACTGTGGCACATTTACTAAAAACTGTGCAAACACTATGGGGGTCATTTACTAAGGGTCCGATTTGCGGTTTCCCGACGTGTTACCCGAATATTTCCGATTTGCGCCGATGCACGTGATCGGATTGTGGCGCATCGGCGCTGGCATGCACGCGACGGAAATCGGGGGGCGTGGCCGAACGAAAACCTGACGGATTCGGAAAAAACGCCACATTTTTAAAAAAAAGTGTCGCAAGACTTGCACTTACCTTCACTAGGAATAGGCCGGTGTACTTTAGTGCATTTCGGCGGACATCAGCGCAGCAGCGCCACCTGGTGGGCGTCAGATGAACTACCTTAGTGAATCCCAGCCAGACCCGAATCCACCGCAGAGAACGCGCCGCTGGATCGCGAATGGACCGGGTAAGTAAATCTGCCCCTATGTGCAGTTTAATTGTATAGTGTGCAGGGGGCGCCAGAGTCAGGATTTCTGGTGCGCGTTCCCTATGAATCTGGCGCCCCCTGCACAGCTCCAACAGAGTGCAGCAACCTTTTTTGGTGCACCTTTAACATGAGGCTTGCGATACATTTCTGTCAGACTTTGCATGATAAATGTGGCGCAAGCACTTTAGTAAATGTGGGCCACTGTATTAAAAACCTGTATGTTTTTAAAGATAAAAGGCTACATTTTTGAAAAACCTTGACTGTATTAAGTCCCCCATTTTAAGCTCAGGCGCCGGGAATAAATCCTCATAGATTGTAAGCTCTTGTGAGCAATGCCCTCATTCCTATTGTTTTATCTGACCATATTATTACACTGTAATGTCTTATTTTGTCTGGATATGTACCCCATGATCTGTACAGCGCTGCGGAATCTGATGGCGCTATGTGAAAAAAGATTTAGTGTTTTTTATATTTATCCTAATAAAAGTGATTAAAAAGCGGTTTCTGATGGATAAGAAACTGAGCGCTACGTTATTTAGAGCAGACTGCAATATTATCACCATGGAGCCATTGAGTGGTTGTAAAAAAATGCAAATATTAGCTCTGTCCTTCGGAAATTCTTTCATCTTAAAAGGGAGTGTAAGAAGTCCTGCTGGTGTCCTTGTCTATAAGTCATACTGCAAATGTGTACTGCTATACCTACCCCCTACATGCAACTTACTGAACTACAACGTATAGACTGCAGCTCTTATAGGAAGGGATTCAACCTACTGGTCATATATCTATATATCTCACCCAGATAATCTCTAAAGCAGGACAACCTCACACAGATGTTCCACTAACACACCTCCCAACCTTCAAGCAGGACAGTCACAGTTTTGGGCTCTGTCCTGCTGTTCCCCTGGTCTCTGTCGTCTGATTACAGTAATAATGCAGAGAGCCGGCAGAGAGAGGTCCGCTACTTCTGCTGGCTGGCGCAATGTCATGATGTCATCTGCCTGTCAGCTTCAGAGCAACATAGAGGAGGAGCAGAGAAGAGAGAAGCGGCTACAAAGGAACGGGGAAAGGTGAGTATCTTTGAATATTATTTTATAATAATAACAATAATAATTCTTAATTTATATAGCGCACACTGATTACGAAGCGCTTCACAGAGCTTTCCAAATAGGTCTACTGTGGGTGCACGATAAGAGGGGGAGCTACTGGGGGAGGGGGATAAAATAAGAAGGGGAGCTGCTGGGGGAGCGAAAATAAGAAGGGGAGCTGCTGGGGTCACAATATGAGGGGAAGCTGCTGGGGGGCACAATATGAGGGGGAGCAGCTTGGGGGCACAACATAAGGGGGAACTGCTGGGTGGTACAATATGAGGGGGAGCTTGGGGCACAATATCATAGGGCTACAATGTAAGAGGAAGCTGGGGGGCACAATATGAGGGGAAGATGGAGGGCACTAAGGTTGAAATTATACTTTGGGGAGGAGGAGAATTAAGGGCCGGAGCAAATGGCATAGTCTAGGGCAAATAAATTTCCACTCCCAGCTTTTGGCCCTTTTTTTCTGCTATAAAAGTTAGGAGCAATGCATTATGGCTACTTTAAGAGGCACAATAAAAGGGTACTTTAGTATGAGGGGGAGCTCGGGCACATTATCAGTGGGGATACAATGTGACAGAGAACTGGGGGGACACAATGTGAGTGGGAGATGAAGGGCACTGAGGGGTAAATTATACTTTGGGGAGGAGGTGGAGCGAAAGGAGTGGCTTAGAGCAAAAAAAAAAAATGCCTCCCATCTTTTCGCCTTCTTTCTCTACTACGAGTTGGGAGGTATACAATCCGGCTACTTAAAGGGATTGTTTAAGTCCTTTAAAAGCATTTATAATTTATGTATTTGCAGAATGATCTCTACTTTGACCCTGTCCACCCTAATAATCATTAGGACATTACTATGGGTCGTATATAAGGTCACTGCACCTGCGGAACAATGTGTAGGACTATGTAGCCAGTCATATTATTCATTGCTATTGAGGCAGCAGAATATGTCTATTGTGTTCAAAGGGAATTGGCAATGGCTCACACAAAACGGTGAAGCGGGACATGAGATGAACGGGGGGCTGGAGGCTGGGAGGACTCTGCTTTATCACTAAGTAAACTGTGAAGGCTGCAGCCAGCCTATTCATTCTGAAATATCCTGGCCAAACACACGCCATTTGTTTTACTTACACCACAACATATGAAACAAATGTTACAGTACAGCTGCCTGTAAAGCGTCTTTGGGTTGCCCGATTTAGCAGAGTTTGCCAACTCTTGTGTGTACAGTTCATTTTCTTTGGCTCGGGTCCACCTATTGAAAGCAGCAGTGACAGCTCGACCAAAAATGTTAATGGAACTGGATTCACTATCTCGCTTCCTCTCCCTCTCCTAATCTCTCATGGCACCCTCCATGTGTATTATTTATTGTATGGACAGGACCCACACAGGGTTAATAAGGCATTGCACTTGGGTAGATATTTATACATTGGTTACAATTGCTGGATACTTGTGGATATTCTATCCCTACTACAAGTAAAAGTGTTTGTGTGGGGAAGATAGGAGGGGGGCGATCATGGTCTGGAGCCTAAGGGGAGATAACAGAAGCAGAAGAGGATACAATGTCACATTAGAAATAGATTCCTATCTTGGATACATGGATGACTACACAGAGCACTCTTCCAGAACACGCTCTGACACATGGTATATATTACCCATAGTCTACAAGAGCCTGATAAGGAAAGTGAAAAGAGAAGAATGGTTCACCTACAGCATCATGGACCTCAGAGGGGACATTGCACCCATCCCTTGTTTTACCATAGCAGCCATGCAGGCTATATCAAGGCAGGAGGAGCCGTGTGGATTGTACATATTGTCCTATCTGTAGGCGGCATGTTATAGAGCAGGAGGAGCTGAGCAGATTGTACATAGTGTCCTATCTGCAGGCAGCATGTCATAGAGCAGGAAGAGCTGAGCAGATTGTAAATAGTGTCCTATCTGCAGGCTAAATGTGACAGAGCAGGAGGAGCTGATCAGATTGTACAGTGTCCTATCTGCAGGCAGTAAGTGGTACAGCAGAAAACCTGTGTAGATTGTATGTAGTGTCCTATCTGTAGGCAGCATGTTATAGAGCAGGGGTGCTGCATATATTATTCTTATTGCTATCTGCAGACTACATGTTATAGAGCAGGAAGAGCTGAGCACATTTTACATTTTATACACTACATTTGTACAGAATGTGGTTGGTAACATCTATGTGCAGAGTGAAGCTCCCGTCACTTACTGGTGTTCTGTAAGGCAGAAGTCATGGTATAATTGTGGTATCGGCATGTATTAGGATTCATGCACTTTGTTCAGTTTGTGTGTTGGCCTCACTTCCCGGGCTGAAGACATCTCTGTAACGTGGATCTCTCCATCACTTCAGGACAGCATTATAGAAAACTATGGCGCTATGCACTCAGGTAAGAGCGCTGTCGTCCGTCTAGGACGTCTGTACGTCAGCCATATTTTCCAGACTGAACACAGTCATGAGCATGAGACATAACTATGACGGGAAAATCTATGTATTATGAAAAGGGCTATATTAATTTTGGAAATAGCATTGCTTTTATCCACGGGCAATTATGATAATTATCCAACCCATTCAGGTGCAATAGAATTATTTGACTTATATTATTCTATATTCATAATTATCGGCATGGGTATGGTCAGGTGTTACCTATCCTCAGGTTGCTGAAGCGTATGGTCCTATTCTAAATTGGTTTGACAACAGAACTAGCCTTGAGCATGTCCCAAGGTAAAGCTGACATTTGTTCTCCATCCTGAGGCATGAGAGGAGTGCATATGGTTCTCTTCTCTCCTTCCATTAAGCTGTGGTGAATACCCCAGTGATGGATGGCTCTACGTTCTCCAGGTCATCACTCATCAGCACGCAGCTTACAGCACACATAAGCTTCGCTCACCAATGTTTGTCTATCATAATGACCATTCACTGAGCGGAGGGAAGTCCACCTTATTCTAGGCCCTACAAATGATGGCGCTGATTTTAGTGTCCACTCCACAGTTCTGCTCTAATGAGCTGTACAATTTATTTTGTCATTGAGTAATGAGCCTTCACAGACAAAGCTTTCAAGTGGCAGCTCCTCCAGAGAATTCACTCTTCTTCTGGTTCCTAGCAATGTGCTGACTTATATGACAGCCCTGGTGGGAGTACGGTTTGGGGAAAAGTAATGAAAAAATAACTTAGGTATTCCTAAAGGCGGATTAGACCTCACGTCATTGGGGTCTGTAGAACTCACAGATGGACGGATGATAAATGGGGCTTATGGATACATACAGTAACTAAACGAAACACCTGCTCGGTGGATATGGAGATGAATATGGAGTTTACATTATGTCTACTTCTCCATAGTTACTAAGTTAGAAAAAGTTCTAATAATAATCCTCATTACTACGTCTTGCATAGCTTGTCTTCCAGGGAAGAGACAGGACTACAATATTCACAATAAGTGGTTGGACAGTCATGACATAAAGATACCTTTAGGCGATAGGCACACGTTAAAGGGTTTGTCCTGTGACAACAAGATAGCCCTTATCTACAGGATTGGCTAAACTAGCTGACTGGTGGATAAGGATCACAAGAATGTGGGTCCGTTGTACCTCCGTTGCACCCAAAAAGAACGGAACGGCGGTCACTCATGCCCACTGCCGCTCCATTCATTGTCTATGGAACGTATGGAGTTAGCAGTGTACGGGGCTCGGCTATATACGTTGGTGCACATGACCAGCCCCTCTATTCATATAGGGTACAACAGACCTCAATTCTTGTGATCTCTGAGACCCCACGATCAGCAAGTTATCCCCAATCCTGTGAATCGGAGCTACCTTGTTGTCACTGGAAAACCCCTTTAAGTATCTATTGCACTTGGCTATATCCAGTACTACTATAGAGAGTACATAGAGCTGCAGTGCACTTAGTAGTCCTGCCGTTAAATTCAGAAAGGCGAAGGGGACCTTCAATCTCTTGTTTGGTGTAGTACCCTGTTGTCAGATCCAACCCAATCATCTTCTTTTGCCCTTTCCTGCAAATTGGATAACCCTTTAAATTTTGTGCCAACCACTTATAGCTAAACAAACCCTCTTTTTGTTTATAAGGTTACATGCACATGCACACATTTTTTGTGCTATTTGCTTTGTTTATTATGGATACGTGTGGAGGTTATAGAAAACTCTGCACCCTGTGCCTTCCTATAGGAGTCTATAAAATACGGATCACACAGGTGTCATCCATGTCCTGTCTGCATTTGCAGATCAGTTGCTATTTAACACAATAATGTGATCCAAACAGAAACCAAAGACATGAAAAACATATGACACATGGACCACAGAAATGGACCACAGATCAGCTGTTTGTGGGCTTAGAACAGCCACATCCATGTACAGGTAGCCTGGGAGAGACCTCCCACCCCACATAACACATGGTTACCCATCTCTTGACCCTCTGCAGCAATCTTACAGCATTTGGAGACAAACAAAGAGGTATATCAAGAATCAATACATTTATAAGAAATTGTGCTTTCTTTATTTCCTGGAATAATTGGGTGTCTTCTACTATTTAAGGTAAGATGCTGTAGGAGGAATAAGGATGTAGATAAGCAATAATATATTCCATCTGTAGCTGGGTATAAGATACATCCTAGGACCCATGGCACTTCACGGCATGATTCTACCTCATATTATTTGTTGTATTACTCCCTCTAGTAAGGTACTACACTACTTACCGTCATCTTTGTCAGGTAAAATCACAATCTGAGAAGAAGAAAACTCCGGCCCGAGTCTTCCCCCCATGGGCATACTCAAGGTGACATTAAAGGTCTCTGCCTCCTCATACAAGGAATCGTCTATGATCACCACCCGGCACATCTTCTCTGTCTCGCCTTTATCAAACCTCAGAACACTGTGATGCTCCTCGGGCCGGGATATGTAATCAGAGTAGGATAACACAGATGTTGGGACGGTTCCAGTAGCTGTTCCTGTAAGACAGATAATTGGAATGTATTTACATGAGCACTTTGTCATGTTGTGAAGTGTCTGCGAGGCAAAAACTCAGCAAAATAACTGATCATGTACCTCATTTACATAAGTGAAGCCTATAGACACAAAATGCCTGTCCCATCTATAAGATTACACTGAATAGACTAAAATGTACCAGGACATTTCATCAAACTTTGTATAAATCAATAGTACAAGTGACTACAAGATACTTTGTAATATATCTCATCAGGGAGAACTGCTTCATTCTCCACTTACTTGGCCTTCAGCAGAACAGATGGGTAGTTGGACAGAGCCACAGCACAGACGGTATTAGGTAAGTACTTTTTTATTTTACCAGGATGTAGGGTCACTTCCTAAATAAAAATGGTCAAAAGGTTGTCCAATCTTTTCCTTTAGACCCCATCCATGGTCCAAAAATAACATAATAGAACTAAGCTTATCTCAGGCGATCCATGGCTGCACCTACCATGGTGCTCCCAATCTTTATTATAAGTCAAATACAATCCCTTTAAATTTTCCTCTATACATTGCGGCTGGGACTTTGGCCAGTGGTGTGGGAGAGTCTAATGTAGAGTAAAACTGAGATGTAGAACTAAAATACAGCATGTAACAGTTACAGTGGGGCACATTTACTATGGGCGCGGTGTTTGGCGCTTTAAACTATTTGATGCACATATTTTAAAATCATGTTTGTGAGTATATAAAATAAAAATAATTTCTTTCTCTGGAAGTTGTGTGATCTGCACTATATGCTTGAACATGTGCATAGGATTTCGGATTTAGATAGTGGATGCATTAGTGTCTTAAAAGAAACCACGACAAATCCACGAGTGCTTGCAGCGCTAGAGAACACTTCTGAGGATTATCCATCTCTAACATTGCCGGGAGTGGTGAGATAAGACCTTCAATAGAACCTACTGTTGCCTTTACTACTTTGAAGGACTTGAGCATTGTCCGTGTTTGTATGTTTTATTGGCTTTAAAGCAATTTGGAGAGCCGGTTCTTGGAACGATTGCTCCTCCAAAATGCAACTCCCTTGAGGACTAAATGTATAAGCTAAACCACATTTATTATGGACCATCTGGTGGACTCTGCACATTCTTTAATGTGCAAACTGCTTGCACTATTCTTCACGCGACAGAAAAATTTTGTCTCTGAAATGTGCGTTCCGGTCCACGACCATGCACCACATTTATCATACAGAGTCCGACAGAAGTGTGTCACACGCCCTATATTAAAGGTGCAACAAAAAAAAGTTGGTGCGCTCTTTCGGAGCAGTGCAGGGAGCACCTCATTCATGAAGAACGGGCGCCACAAATCATGAATCTGGCGTCCCCTACACACTACACAGGCAAACTGCACAAAGTACAGACTGCGATGTTCTTGATGAATTTTCCCAGCGTCTTTATGTTTCTGTTTGAAGATAATTTCTCATGAATGTAGTTGTATGGTCCCTTAGAAAGAAGACTGTGTCTTTGGATACGACCACCTCTGCTGGAGGTATTGCACAAAGACACAAAAGGTTTTTGTATATGATATGTCCGGGAGTTACTGCAGGTCTCACAGCCGTCCTGTGGTAATGATTGCTGAATCCAGGTGATCAGGCAGAGCTCAATAGCGCATGTCTGGCCACCGCTGCCAGAGTGTGAGGTGGCCGTATCCAAGGAAGCTATCTTGTTTCTAAGGGACAACATGGCTATGTTTATGAGGAACATTTTTTTTAATAACATCCAATTGAAGAAATGTTTACATATGGCAAATGAATTTAATTAAATGTGAATGCCAAGATGGGAATACCCCTTTAACTCTGAAGAGGTTTTCCATATTTATTGCTTTGTGTAGGATCATATTTAGCAGTGCTGAGGTTGACAGCTGTATTCTTTTTAGGCATGGACCCTATTTCTGCATGCTCATCCCTTACCTTGGCAAATTTCCAAGCACAGTGCTGCAGTAAAAAGAGGGATGGTAACGTGCCACACATAGCAACATATACAACATACCTAGGGGATCCCATTCCTACCCATTTACAGCTCACTCTATATACTGCTCACTTCTGGATATAAAATGTATCCACTAGAGCTATAGTAAATGTAAAAGAGCCTCATAAGAGATTCACAAAACGCTAATAACATTGATCTATCAATATTCTGAGCAGAAAGGTCATTAACATCTGGGGAGCTCTGACCCTATTCTATATAGCTATGTGACCTTTCTAAAGAAAAATCTAAACATTGGAAAATTTAACAAAAAACAAAGAGAAAAATCCTACATTTCTCAATAATAGGTCAATTTCTCACCCAATGTAAGGCTATAATAGTATCGGCAATTGAAGACTTCTTTATATGTTATATTACTTTCTATATGTCCCCATTATCTGTAAAGCACTGGGAAATATGTTGGTGCTTTAGAAATAAAATTTTTTTATTATTATTAAGATCTGTCAAAAATCATGGTTGAGAAAGTCTGTGCTCCTCTGATGTCGGTGATCTTGAACATTGAACACATTCAATATTCAGTTGTGCGCCGTTGTCTACCCTCCTTTTACATTAATCTCAAGTTTAACCACTTAACGACCTGGCCCTTTTAAGTTTTTTTCACTTCCATTTTTCACTCCCCACCTTCAAAAATCTATAACTTTTTTATTTTTCCATGTACAGAGCTGTGTGATGGCTTATTTTTTGCATAACAAATTGCACTTCATAGTGATGGTATTTAATATTCCATGCCATGTACTGGGAAGGGGGAAAAAAACTACAAATACAGTGAAAATGTTGAAGAAACACATTTGCAATGTTTTCTTGTGGGCTTGGATTTTACAGCTTTCACTGTGCGCCAGAAATGTCTCAAGTAATTTTTTTTTCCATTTTCCCAGTTTTCCTTAAGTATAGTTTCATTCTTTTTTGTTTGCACCAAAAGATTATGCAAATTTTAGACAATTTGAAATGATAAATGTCAATTGCAACCATTTAGCACATCTGGAATAGAAGTTAAATGTGTCTTACTGACAAAGAAAAAACAAATGTCCAGCTGACATTTCAATATGTCCCCAAAAAGGCACAAAAATTGCAATGCGCCAAAAAAGGTCTCAAAGAATACAGACAAAACAGGAAGAAAAATAAAGATAAATGACCCCCAATAAATCAGCTGTGACTGGAGCTTTCCTTTAAAGAAGGCAGGTGTTACATTTTTATTGGTCGCTTACATCCATGTATTATATTATTTTAATCTGCCATTACTGGTCTATGGAAATAACACTCTCCCCATACACCACAAGTAGAGATGAGCGAGCACTAAAATGCTCGGGTGCTCGTTATTCGAGACAAACTTTTCCAGATGCTCAAGTGCTCGTCTCGAATAACGAGCCCCATTGAAGTCAATGGGAGACCCGAGCATTTTTTTAATAAAACTGAACAGTAAAAGAACAGTGCAAAAAAAATATTTTCAGATGTTTGCAGATGTTTTACTTGTAAGAACACATTGAACTAACACTATTCTTCACTTTGCAGGTGTTCGCGCATGTCTCCCGCTAAGTTAGGAGATGTGCACGAACATCTGGAATGTGAAGAATATTGTTCTTTCAATGTGTTCTGCACTTAAATGGTCCTGTATTTACTGTTTTTAATGTTTTAATTCTATTCTTCACATTGCAGGTGTGCGCGGGTGTCTCCCGATAGGTTCGGAGATACGTGCGCACAGCTGCAAAGTGAAGAATAGAATTAAAACATTAAAAACAGTGAATACAGGACCATTTATGTGTAGAACACATTGAAAGAACACTATTCTTCACATTCCAGATGTTCCGAACATCTCCTAACTTAGCGGGAGACACACGCGCACACCTGGAAAGTGAAGAATAGTGTTATTTCAATGTGTTCTTACAAGTAAAACATCTGCAAACATGTGTAATATTTTTTTTTTACAATAAAAATACTTTTATTCAATTTATTTTATTAATTTACTGCTCGATCTCGAGCCGGCGAGATACTCGTCCGAGTAACGAGCCGGTCCGAGTATGCTAATACTCGACCGAGCAGTATACTCGGATGAGTATACTCGCTCATCTCTAACCACAAGCTAAGTATACATCATATGGGGGAGATTTATCCGGAGTGTCAGAGCAGTTCTAGTTGCCCAGGGCAACCAGTTAGAGCTCAACTTTTATTTCCCCACAACTGTTTTTAAAATGAAAGCTGAGCTCCGATTGGTTTCCATGGGCAATTGGAACGGTTTTACCTCAGGCACTTTTGACAAATCTCCAATGGACAGTGATAACAGCAGCCTGTCTTAGATGACCTGTCCCTACATACTAATCTGTATGTCCTGTCTACCATCTTGCTGAATCAGGTATCACAATAGATGTTCTATGTTCAATAGTCAGTGAAAAAATTCTGTTTCACCACAGGCTGTAAATTGAGGTATTGTTTTCCAGAGTGTAACCCGTTATGCTGACATCTAGTGAGCAATGTAAAAACTGCAATATATAATATATATATATATATATATATATATATAAAATGGCCTTGTTTTCTATCAAATATCAAGATACTAATAAATCTTTATTCATATAAAAATATTGAATTATGTTTTTGAATATTTTTTTAATTGCTCTTACCTTGCTGTGTAAAACATATAACCATCAACTCCTGGTTCACATCTCCACTTCTCCGCACCGGTATGAACAGCTCACCAATATCTTCTTCAATTTTATATATTGGCTCAGGAATAAACACGGTTGATTCTATAGAAAAAGAAAAAAATTATATATTTTTTAAAAGTATTAAAAAAAATCCAAACCTTATTTATGTGTGTGACTGGGGGATGACAGGCATCAAATACCAATGTTTACACCCTGTTTGTGCCATAGACAACCTGTTGTGTACAATTTTTGTCTTAAATCATAATTTTTTGGGAAAAAAGCCCCACCCTCTTCCTTCATAACTTTTCAAAAAGTAGAAAGAAGAGTGAAAAGCTAAATAGTGCTCCATTTTATTTTCTAAAAGTGTTGATAAATTCCCCTCATAGCATCTATAGCACGAGTAGATAAGAGTCCTCTCTACGTTGATGTCGTTTTTATCCCACACAGATATTATATTTGTCAGCGGATCCCACTGAAAATGTCAACAGCGTCTAATGTTGACTTCCAGCTTAGGAAACAAGAACTCACAGGCCTCCATTCACAGGATGGAGGATGGGGATATACTGTGTACACTGAGCATCTATGAGTATTGTACTACGGCATCAGGCTCTGTTCATACTGACATCACGGCTTCCAGTTACAGCAGAGGCCATGACACGGTGATGGATTCACTCAACGATAGATCCCTAAAGACTAATAAATGGGGTGAGGTAAAGTTCCAACAAGGTTTCACTCCTATGACAGTTTGAATAATTCGGCATGTTGACTACCGCCCCACAATAACCCTGTCATATTGTCATACTGTAATATAGTGTACTTTCTTATATAACAAAACGTTTCCTGGCCAGTTTCAGAGGACTCTCCTGATATTTTCTCTGGTGTCGGAAACACCCAGGAAGTTGAGTCCAACCGAAACGTAGATCCGCGGAGAATCCATGTAGATCATTATTTCTTATTTTCCTACCCTCCTGAAGAGCCTATTTAGGTATACAGGCGGTCCCCTACTTAAGGACATCCGACTTACAGACAACCCATAGTTACAGACAGACCCCTTCTGGTGAAGCTTTCTGAATGCTTTACTATAGTCCCAGATTGCAATAATCAGCTGTAAAGTGTCTGTAATGAAGCTTTATTGATAATCCTTGGTCCCAGTACAGCAAAAAATGTTTAAACTCCAATTGTCACTGGGTCAAAACATTTTTTGTCTGGATCTACAATTATAAAATATACAGTTTCGACTTACATACAAATTCAACTTAAGAACAAACCTCCGGACCCTATCTTGTACGTAACCCGGGGACTGCCTGTAATTGTATGTTACCGCTTTAAGGCTACTGTTACTATTAGACTTTGTTTGTATTAAGAGTCTTTTTCTATATATACCTGAGAGGGTCTAAGGGAGTGAGGGCAAACCTTTTAGTGACTGATAGGGGCATTTATTATGGCTTTTCAAGCAGAAAACTGGCTGTGTTTTTTTTTGTCCTCTCTGAGCCTCTTGCATCTGAATTTATAAAGTGTCTGCGCCACAATATTGGTGTTTTCCAACACTCTCAACTTGTCCTATTTTTAGGCACAAAATTTTGGCGCCACCTGTGAATCCACCAGCTTCTATTTTTCCAACATGCTTTTTGTGGCGCACAAATATTCCAGCTAAAAGCTGGTCTATGGAATTCTAAACCTTTTAGTCTGTGCGTCAATTCATTAATCCCTTGCGCCACAAACTTACATCCCACTGAAAATTATAGGATGGTTATAGCGCCACCCTGCGCCAAAAATAACAAATGCCTCTCTGAGTGCCCAAACTGCAACCAAAACCCACATATTTTTGCAAAAAGTGCCAAATGGCAATTTAGGCAGTAACTTACTGATCCCTGCTCTGTCACAGGTTTAAATTGTATAAGCGCCCTGAGGACACCAATTGTAGCTTTTCTCTAGCGTCCCCAAAGAGGGAGAATCGCAGGACCCTGAGCAGGAGTTCCAATGTTAATTCATCTCTATCCACACCTCCTCATTTCCAGTCACTTTAAAATAGTGCTGAATGTTGCACATACTGGGCTGTGACTGGATGCGGATGCCTTGAGTGACCTCTGTATGGTGACCTCTGTGCTGGGTGATGGTCTGGGTGTCCAGAGATAGGGCGCCAAGTTTCATCTCTGATGCCCATGCCATAGGTTCACCAAGCCTGGTTTATGGTGTAGTCCTAGCCTCATACAAGGGGACAATCCACATATTGAGGGACAACAACGGCTGGAATAATAACTATATTTTTAGAAAGGCCAATCTTAAAGGTCATCTTAATAACTATGTATAATTGATGTATAAATGAAGGTAACAGAAGCCCCATTAAAGTCTACGCGGAACAGGAGGTGAATGGATGATATTCCGTTATTAGTTTCCCTTACTTATATCCCTGATGCAGGTGTGAACTGGCCCTTACATAATTCTCAGCTGTTACACGTATGACATGTCAAGGACGATATATTATAGATACATACAACAGATATTATCCCATGCACAGAAGAAGAATGTGGTTGACACTAACTTGTTTATTCTTCTAGATTTTTTATTTCATAGCTGCCAAATACTGGTGGGCTGACAAATATGTGTATAATAGAAATCCTGACTTATACTTTTACAAAAACGTATAGAAACTCTGAGTGATGGAACAGTAGTCAAGCTACTTGGATGTTTATTCAATGTACTGAAAGTTATTTTACCAGTTCTATAAGACTCAAAAAGGATTATGATAGTATTTTTCAATGTCAGTCAGTTCGGTCCCCCGCATGCACTGTATAACAGCCTTGAAGTCAGAACAGGGAGGGGCTCTGGTAATGCCCCAGGAGCACTTCTGGCTCATTAGCATACTTTTAAGTGTTCATCTTAGAAGGAAGGAGATCATGGAGACAAATATTAAAGAAGATTACTACAGTCACAGTGCCTGGATCTATGAGTAAGTGTCCCTGGCTTATCAAGCTTGGTTTTGATTGTAGATTTCCTTTACGTGAGAGTTTAGGTGAGTAAGGCTATGTAAAATTATAGTGTGCGTTGGGGGTCTTATATTGTTACTTGTTAGATCAGTTGACTTCTGGTTATTGATATAGGTTTGTGGGTAAGCTGTTCTCTTGGTTGATATTACAGTTTCATTCATGCTAATTTACCTTTTTTTAACTGTCTATTTATTTAAAGGGGTTGTCTTACCCAATCCCTATAACAGATAATCAATTTGTTATTGGCAGGGTTGGGTGTCACACTCCACACTGGTGAGCACCGCATTAGCATTGGTCTAGTGACAACACGTTAATCAGTGATGTAACCTGTTTGCAGCTCGGTCCCATTCAAGGGAATGGGTCTGTACTGCAATACCGATCACCTCCACAATATAATATATGGCAGTAAATCAAGAGACCCAAGCTAGTCATCCATTAACCCATTTCTGAAATGTGCAGATGTTCTTGGGCCTATGGACAGGGCTATGGTTGAAAAACAAAAGACAACCCATTTAATAATATGATAAATCTACCCAAATTTTATGGCCATGCGTGTTCAGATAAATCTATGTACATCTTATTATTACAATTTTTTTTTTTTTAGATGACCTCCATTGTTTCTCTTCAGGAAATGTGATCTGTATATGAGATTTCACGTGTATTATGGCTACAATGCTGCACATTCCATGAGTGACTGAAATCTAATCGGGGCCACGCTGACAGCCAGCTCGTACTAGGAAAACATATTTGTCAGCTTAGAGTTACACAATAAAAATGATCTCCAGAAGGTTGTTTAGAAAAGCGCTATAATCACTTCTACAGCGGCCAATTTAGAGCTGTGCAGGAAAGTAACAGAAGATATTGCAGTAATCTATCTTAAAAAAGAAAGAATTCTAATAGTACTTATTACAGAATATCTTACCGTGCCGTGTGTAAAATAGATATGCAAACCTATGTGTCTCCATGGTAACAGACTACACTAAACACTTTGTGGTCTGACCCTATTGCCCACTTTTAAAGAAAAGGGGTGCTGCAATGATATGCCCTAACCATTCCTACCACAGCCGGGATATTGTAAACCATCATTTAGAGGAAATTAGAGGTGCAATATTAAGCCAACACTTACTGGAGTGTAATTTGACATATTTAATTAATAATTTTACTTAATTAATAATTAGAATTAATTACTAGACTTTAAAGGGGTTGGACACTAATACTTTAACAAGATAAGTATATGATCCTCATAGGGTCAACTTAGTGTAATTCTCCATACATCCTGTGGGGGCACTGTAGGGAAACTGAACACTTACTACTGGAATACACCACTGAGAAGAGCTCATGGCCTGGATCCCAGATTCAGGACAACCTGTGATTAGCTTATCATTACTCTGCTATCAAAAAGGGATTCTTTAAAGTAAAAAAAACCTCTTTAATTAGCTTTGGATATCATAATTGTATTATCTCACAGATTGCCAGCACAAGCCGTTCATTACGAATGTCTCGTAAAATGGAAAATGATCCATCCAGGGGTGTCTCCTCCGAGTACAAGCCTTAGCAATACTGTTCTTTTCACCTTTGGAGTAAGGTTCAGGAATAAAGACCAGATGTTGAGTGGGCCCCCTGCCAGTGCATGCCTTCTTTATCAGTTATCTCCACTAAGTTGCATTTAGCAATCATTTTATCACTTCTTCACTCCTAAATGTATCACCTTACACAAACCAGTTCTCCGGTATCATCTTCAACCTGACATTTTTCTTTTTGCACTACGTTCTGGGGAGGAAAGGTGCCGTAGGTGTTTTAGTTCCCACAGTTATATCTTAACCAAAGCTTAAATAAATTCCATTAAAGTATAAAATATATTGGTTTTATCATCATAAAACATTTGGGGTCATTACGTCTCAGTGAGAACTTGCACTTGCAGGTTCTTTTTGATAAAGCTGGTGTGTACATGTTCTATTATTTGTCAGATACTATGGATCTATGAAGGCAACACCAAACCCAAGAAGTGGGTGGCATTGGTTTGAATTTAAACGGTTAATTGTTGAGGTGTGTCTACGGCCTTTGGTTTCCATGTTAAAAAAAAATATATAGTATTTTTGGGGGCCTGTAGGTCCTTCAAGTGCTTTAAATGGTTTATCTTAGATAACTTGCTTATGAACTTTTTTGGGAATGATGAGTTCATCTATTAGCTAAGGATAGTGAAAAGATAGTCCTTCTCTTAGTAGGACCCACCATGTTGGTGTTTTACACGCAAATCCTTGAGATGTTTGCTTTTCGCCTGTAGTAACCTCAGTGGAAGAACATTGAAACAAAATGATAGTTTAAAGTTGGTAGCCTCTTAAAGAAGTTTCACAATTTTTTAGTGTCTAAAAATTTCCGATATAAGAAAAGCCAAACAAATTGTTTACATTTTTTAAATGCACAATACATAGACTAGATTTCACTGTACCATCTCCGGGGTCCACAATCTCCACTGTTGCCACTTCTGGGAATTCCAGGGCTGCCATGACCGGCTCCGACAAGATGATTTGGAAGGTTTCAGACTGTTCATACTCCCCATCAGCCAGGATCCGCACCCTCCATGTTGCTGTGGTCTGTCCAGGATTGAACTGTACTTGTTTCTGGGCCTTTCCTCTAAAGTCCTTGTCCTTTTCTGCTGTCCCATCTACAGTGCCGATACCTGCGGAAGACGCCATATTGAGAAATGTTAGGAATGTGCAATTTTAGTGTTTTAGAAACTTAATGGACAATTACCAAGGTCTATTCATCTTCACATTTCAACAGAAAGCAGAACTAGGTGATGACAATAAATCTATTCCTGTCATGTCTTCCAGTTATGCAACTTTCTATGAAACCTTGTGTTTCAGCCCAATGGACCATTACCAGGCATCATAACACACAGATCCCAAGTATGGCTGCGTTTCATGGGCTTTCCCTTATGAGAATCTGTTTCAAGGGAGAAGATGGCACCATGTGGCACAACATGAGCCTTTATTGTGGTCTGGGTACACCAAGGCTCCTTGCTATTAAGGTGGAACTTAGGAGATGAAGACTAAACTTTGTTTGGTTGATTTGAGTAAAAAACAGTAACATTTTTTGTTTTTTATAGAAGATCCCACAGGGTGTGGTTGTGAGGAATTAAGTTTGTCCATGTATCAGCAATATAACTTCTGGAAAATCGCAAGTATTTGAAAATGTGTCTCATTCCCTGTTGGCAGTGCTGGTCTGAGAGAGTGATTTGCTCAGCTGCCTCTCAGTTATCTTGTTAGCCTGCCATACAGCTATACTTGGGGCTGGATTTCTATGCCAGTGATTTTGGTTAACCTACACTTGCTTGTTTATACTTCCTGACCTGCATGTGAGTTAGGGTTGATATAAAGTCAGATTTCTGTATTTCTATATACTGTATATATAGTTTTCAGTAGTTCATATTTAGGTTCTTAGCACGTATTCAGACTGAGTGGCAGTGTGTAGTTGCAGGGGAAGTAACGGCGCTGTTGTATACACATAAGAGCAGTGCCCTATTGTGTCTCTGACGCAGCAATTTTGAACTATATAGTGAAACCACGCTGCTGCACAAGTAAATTATTGTACTGCTTGTTAAGGTGTTTTTGTACATATACAATAGCAGCACTAGATTGTATTTACTACCACTACAGATTGTGCAGTGGCATCTCACTGCTGCATATACAGTGATAATACTCTGTCTCCCAAATACCGTCTTACATAAGAATATTGGAGGAGGAGGTTATCTATCTTTACAGGAGAAGAAACAGGAAGAATTAGGGGATCCACTCCAGTATAGTTGTCCTGGGCTGGCACCTGACAGCCTCGTTGGCTATCATAAAGAATGGTGATCCTAGTGAAGCCATAGTAGTTTTTTGGATATATTTCACAAATAAATATGAATCTATTCTATAAGAATTAATAAAAGTTATATTTTAGAGTACACAACTTTTTCCTTCCCTCATCTCTTTCTTTTCCCTAACAAAGTAACTAGATCTTACAGGTGGTGCACATCATGAGTGTATATTATACTGTGTGAACACGACCCTTTGTTCATATAAGACATACCAAAATGTGGACCTTGGTTCTAATGCCAAATCTCTTTCTATGTATGTTTCTGCATGAGCCTTTATACACCTTCATGCACAAGACAACCCCAAACTGTTATTAATATTACATAAGAAATAGTTAATGACACAATCAGTTATTTTTGTCATGATTTGGCACACAAAATGCAATGTATGCTAATCGATAAGGGCACCGTGAGCTTCCCCGTGACACAGGGCTATTTTTATAGAACTGTCACCTTCAAATGACCCGTGGAATTTTTGGCCCAGGTTTAGAGTATAACCACTACGAGGGAGATAGAGCCATGTGTAATGTGTCCTCACCATATAATAAAATGCATTGTCCTGGTATCGCCATTGTGCAGGGCTCCAGGACTCTCAGCTCTATCTCTAGTCATATAATCCCTCAGACTGGGGTTTTAAAATTTCCCCCTGCTGGTGTTCTGAACTGACAAGAACTGACAATCCATAATTTAAAGGAACCTGTCACCACATTTTGACAAATACAGTGACAGTCTTTTACCCAGTTAATTTTAAAATGTGTACCCTATATATGTATCTGATCACATGAAATCACAGCATGCCTCTATGGACTTCTCCTTCCTATGTCTCCATGGAGCCATACTGTGATGTCATGTGATCAGATCCATACATGGGGTAGACGTTTCAAATGTAACAGGACTTATCACCCTAATTACGTGGCCAATGATGTAACAGCGCTCTTTCAATCTTCCACACTGCAGCATGTTCTAGCAGCGAGACCTGTCAATCAGAACTAGGGAGGCAACAATGCATATATCCCATTACTTTCACTGGACTCACGTCTGGTGATTTGCATATAAGTTTACAAACTGATTTTTTAACATTTCAGCCATAGAAAGGAACCATTTAGGTATAAGGGCAAAGCTTTTTAATCATAGTTTTTAATGAAGTATTTATTTTAAGTGAGATAATTTGTGTTAAAGTCCAGTTATAAAACATAAGGCATAAAAAGGGAATTGATATTCCATATTTTTCTTTTCTTCCTAGTTTTTTTTGCCCTTTTTTGATGTTTTAATGTAACGTTTCATTTCATTTATTTTGGTTTTCTTTATATCTACAGTATGTGTTACTATGTATAGGTGTTAATGTATTGACATTTTATATGTAGCTTTCGTGAAGTAACATGCTATCATATATACTGTATTTCTGAAGATAAAAACTGGCTTTGTTTTGCATTCCTTTATCTTGTCTGTTATCCTGTTAACAAAACATGATCAAAACCAAACAGCAGAATCCAAAAATAAATGTCAGTCTGTAGAACAGGATAGTCTGCTCCTTTTTACCATTTGGCTCATTGGAGACTGATTACTTTTCAACACCTCCCGAATCAACTCTGACTGCCAACAGGCTGAGCACAAGTACAGTAGTCAGTACCAGGAGGGCCGGGGAGTTACAACTTGATGAAATCAGCTCCCGGCAGCATGGCTGACAAGTGCTCACGTCTCGCTGGCCTTTGTTGTAGTTTTTATACCTCTAGGCATGGCTCGCACTCTTCCTGCTATGGAAACAGAACTCTTTTTCTTTTCTTGATTTATAATATACAATTATTTCTGCTGAATATAAAAATATCACTATACACATATATGCACAAAAATAATATACTATGCAGGGCCACGGACCTTTAGATACATGTGACTGCTGTTTCTAACAATTGTCCGATTAATGGAATTTCTGGGAGTGAGTGTTTGAGGGGGGAGGGGACCTATCACTTTGGCAAATACAGGGTTAAGCAGTAGTCTGAACCTTTACTATGGGGGCATGAGAGCTCCAACTCTGTATGAAGGAGGGATTTACCTGCCTGCAGGTAGTGGAGCAAATTTAAAGGGATTGTGCACTTTAAGCAAATAATTGATATTGTTTTCGTAGTGAAAAGTTATACAATTTTACAATATTACTTTCTGTAGTGATTCCTCAAGGTTTTCTAGATATCTGCTTGCTGTCACTCTATAGAAGGTTTCATTGTTTACTTCCTGTGGATAAACACCATTCGCTGGTCATGTGATGTCACACAGGTGCACGGCTCGTTATATATCCCTGGTCATGTGATGTCACACAGATGCACGGCTCGTTATCACAGAGAGTAATCAGACCTGTGTTTTATGACTAGCGTTAAGGGGACCTGAACTGCAAAGTTCAAGACTTTGGAGATTTGGGTCCCCCAGACCTCGCTCTTTGAGTCCGTGGACATCTTCGATAGGTGCCAGCAGTGCCAGCGGTCAGTGTAGTTTGTGTCTAGATTCAGCTACCAGACAGAATTTCAAGTTTGGGTTTGGCCGTACTCAACCGTACCCGAACTTCTATGGGTCAGCTCATCACTAGGTAGAGACACGCTGGAGGCGTGCATAATTGGGCTAATGGCAAAGTATGGAGTGCCCTGTGTGACATGCAGAGGAGCACCTGAGTCTCATTAGCATAATTCTAAAAACAGATTTTTGTCTAAACAGTTCGGCTTTATGCCTACAAAAGATATGATCCTGCATCAGCAGCTTTACATCAGTATGTCTGGTTTAAAATGATGTCTACAAAGTGGTAGATTTCCTTTAAAACACATTTGACAAAAACTGATGCAAGACATTTATAGATAATATGCTGTACATATGATACAATTATTATCAATAATATTATTATAACTACTTATTATTAGCACAGCAGCTGGGACACACCCCACCCGCATGAACTATCTGGGCTGTGGCCTCTTTAGTCGCTCTACAGAATCAACTCAGATGACCCCATGTGCAGCTCTGATCTTGGCACATCTTCTGGCAGGTCTAGGTTATCACTGCAACGACTTCATAAGAATCCAGTCATCTACATGAGACTACGGTTGTGGGTGAGGACAGTTCAGATTGAGAAAATCTAGTAGTTACAAAACTACATTGTCTATTACAATACGTAACTTTTTATGTTGTTTTTCGCTACTAAATATTTCCCTGTTGCTTAAATCTAAAAAGTAACATTTTAGTGAATAATCCTCTTTTCAGAGAAAATTGGTGACCTTGAAAGATTTTGGTCTCATAAAGGTAAAAAAAAAATTATATTAGACCCTATTAAACTGTATGTAATAGATACTTATGTAAGTCTTCGTGTATCCTTAAAAGGAATTTCCCAGAAGTTTTAACTATGGAAATCTGCAGACAGTGTTGGGTATTAGAGATCTGTGTAAACATACCTTTTTCTGTGTTGTTAGTAGCAGCAGGACTGTGAGAAATGGATTTATATTCAAGGATTGTAGCTGGACCTGGTGAACTCTAGTGCACTAGTGTGTGAGATCTCTTCACTGATCACAGAACAGTCCTCCCCCTTTGCTATGTGTAATAGCAGTATCAGGCTTTCAGCAGAGATTAAAAAAAAATACAGCAGTATGAGGAGGCTCCCCCAGTGCTCCAAGTCCAGCTACAATCCTTGAATATAATATTCTTCAATCCTTGAATATGCGATTAGAAAATGTTGCCAAAGTACATTTTCCCTGGTAGTGTAAAGGTAAGGTTGTCTAACAATGTATTGATACAATGATGTAACTTACTAACAAAAGAAGTTTCTCCCAGGTATCCTCTACGTTTCAGGATAACCTCTAAATGCTTGGCTTCTTCATTAACCACATAGTGCTCCTTCTCTATCGAGATCCAAGCCCAGTTGAGTCGAAAGTGCTGATTCTTTAGTTTATTTCCTCCTGCAGAATATAAAGATACAGTTATCGTCACATTTTTATTTACTGCATTTTTATGAGCACAGCAAGAAATTTAAGATTGGCACAAAGAACTCTTCTGAATAAACTTGTTGAGGGGTAAAAGCAAGACTCTGGCCAAATTTGGTGGTGGTGTCATACATTAGTAAGATTTTCACACCTTCTTATTTCAGTATCTATGCTCTGGTACTACCTCCTAGTGACATGACCCTGTAACCCCCTGGTATGGCCTTATTGATACGTGGTATGAGAATTTTGCAACTAGAGATTGGCATATGGATATTTCACTATTGCAGCCAAGTAAAGGTGCAGAGGACTGGAATAGAGATACAGGCGGTCCCCTACTTAAGGACACCCGACTTACAGACAATCCATAGTTACAGACAGACCCCTCTGACCTCTGGTTAAGCTCTCTGGATGCTTTACTATAGTCCCAGGCTGCAATGATCAGCTGTAAAGTGTCTGTAATGAAGCTTTATTGATAATCCTTACAGCAAAAAATGTTTAAACTCCAATTGTCACTGGGGCCAAAATTTTTTTGGTCTGGATCTACAATTATAAAATATACAGTTTCTACTTACATACAAATTCAACTTAAGAACAAACCTCCGGACCCTATCTTGTACGTAACCAGGGGACTGCCTGTATAGAGATTCCTTATAAATTCCTTAACTCCACCCAATTTTTCCTAACTTGGAAAACCATCTGGAAGGGAACCTGCCCTCAAGTTTTCACCTTTAACCCTAATGATCTGCAGCAGTATTTAATCTGTTTACAATCATGTTTTATATTAAAAATCATTGCTGATTTTGGTGTAAAATAAAGATTTAAAAAGTATCTAGCACCCTGCCAGAACTATCACCCGAGTCATTGAATCATTGAGTGACTCTGCCTACGTTACTTTCACCTCTCTCTTCCCCCCTCCCTTCTGACAGCGTAATCCACTTTCAATCAGCTAACCCTGGAGTGCAGCGCATGTCACAAGCAGGGGAGCGGATCCCTTATTGCGGAATAGGCCAATTGAAAGATGATGATGTCCGCAGAAGGGAGAAGGGAAGAAGGAGCTGAACGTGATGTTGGCCAGTTCCCTCAATGACTAGTGCTCACGATAGGAGATACTCCGATGATTAGGGTAAGAGGTTTGGCAGGGTGCCAGGTAATTTCTAAAACTGTATTTTAGGCTTATATCAGCAATGATTTGTAAACAGTTTAAATATTGCTGCAGGTACCAATCATTAAGCTTAAAGGTTCCTTTTGCATACATTTTATACATAAGCAGTATGTACAGTCAGGGTCAGCTCAAGGTTTCAGTAGGCCCCTGGGTGACAGAGCCTCAGTAGGTCCCTTTGCAATGAACTCACGTGGCGGCATTAAAAAATTAAGAAAATAAAACAGTCTCCTGTTCTTCAAAATATTTACTACACACCATGTCATCTGCCTGATATTATCAATCTATATCCAAATATATTTCCACACTATCTGCTTTAATAAAAAATAACTTTTGACAGAGGAGCTTTTAACAAGGCTTAGCCCTCCGCCGGCTGCCCATCACATAACGCCGCTCTCTGTGATCTCTGTAACGTAAAAGCTGCTTTGATAAATGAATGATGAAAAATAATCTTATCTCAGGACCTTGTAACACAAGAAATATCTTTTTTTGGCCTCACTGATTCGGAGCGAGATTCTTAGTAGAAGGTGAGATGTGCATCACTGCTCCCTTTATCTTCACCGGAAAGAGGATTTGTAGAGGCGCGTCTAATTGAAAGATGGTGGGATTATCTAATCACAGAATGTATCAGCTGCTGTGTCAGAAAGGACCGGAGGAACCCAAAACGGTGCCCGTGCACAGATTAAAAACAGCGGCCACAAAGAAGGTCACGCGGCTGCCTTTTTGGTGAATAACTTCCCAAAAGAAGATAAAAGACGGCATTGTCCTTTTTTCCTTCCAAATCCCATACATACGAATGTCCTTTGACACACGAATGTTTGACACTAACAATATTTGGCCAGCTTACCCAATATTTTACATTCTCGACCCTTTCGATAGTAGGGCAAAGACAGGTTAATAAACTTGCATTGTTGGCTGGTTGTAACCCAATCAATTTTAAAGGGAATGGTCAACGGCATCCATCTGTAGGTCCTTATAAAAGTTATAGTTTGATCTAAATATCTCTATACTTGTTAAAAGCAGCAATAGGTACTTACAATGACAACTTCAGACAGATCTCTGATAAAACATACCTCCCAACTCTTCCAAAGGAGAAAAAGACCCCAGCACACCGCAGAGCATTTTTGTTTACCCTAAGTTACGCAGTTTGTGTATTTACCCAACCCCTAGTATTCCCACAAATTATAATTCCGGACTCAATGGCCACCACATAGTAAAATGCCCTCCTCTTGCAACACCCCACCAAGTATAACGTCCACTTATTGTGGCCAACCCATGCTGTAAAATGCTGACCGCCTTGTGCAGCGCCAACTTCCTAGTGCCCAATGTGTAATTCCTCCGGCCCTGTGGCCAACCTCTATCAAAATATATAATGCCCCCTTGTGGGCCGTAATGTGGCCCACCATCATATGAGCCCTTATTTTTACTACTCCCCTCTCTGTGCCGCCCCACTTATCTTTCCATCTTTTCTATGAGCCCCTCACAAATACGTCCCCATTTACTTCTGATCCCCACTAAAGAGCTATGCATGGCAGGCAGGCAGGATGATGATGCCAATGCTGATGCAGGGAGCCGAACATTGCATTCCACCAGAGGACCAAGATAAATTTTAAGCCATAGAAATACATCCTGCTGTCTACAAAATCATGGAAAACCTTGAAATTCCTTTTTCAATTTTCTCCAAAACGAGTTCATTCGAAGATAAAGGAAGAACGGATCCTGTTTCAGGGGAGACACACCAGCGTGTAAGTGTGCTTGGTGTACAATGCTGCATCCATGTGGTAGATTTCCTTTAAAAAGTCTAGAGTTCCATATGGACCATAATCAGATTTTCTGTGGAAGAACATTACTCACAACAATTGCCACATGCCCAGAAATCTTGTGTCATTAAACATCTCTCTCAAAAAATACTATCTTTATTGTCCATATCAGCCAACCACAGAGCAGCTTTATGTTTTTTTAAAAGTGGTAAGCAAAAATACAAGCCACGTTATGATTGGTAGTCGGACAGATTCATGAATTTTAGATGCTTCTGTGTTTGGCTAGAAATCATTGTAAAGAATGAAAAATATTTTAGGTGTTTCTGAATTTCACTAAACATAAAGGCACATATTAGTAATGTACGATAAAACTCAGCTCTGCTACATCTAACACCCTCAGCTCTCCTACACCTGTAGGTTCCAGTATACGGTCTATAGTATGCAAGATAATATCACTAGTACTAATAACCCAGAGGCAGGTAGAGCAGACATGTTTGGGCGCTACAACAATAAGCAGCGCAGTCATTTGTCACCAGGATCCACGCCCTACGTGTGTGGGGTGCTCTCTTTTTTTTGACAAACACCTGGCGCAGGACTCTATAAATACACGGCCTGCAGCTACACGCACTTTGTTGGAAGACTGGATGTGCATTCTTAAAATAAACCTCATGTCCTCCGGGCATATAGTCACACACTGCTGTAATTCCTCCGGTGGCGCCAGACTATTTCCTGCGCACTGTCAGATTACTGGATATGAAAACAAGGGCTGACTGCCTGGGTGACAATGGGAGACTCCAGGAACATACCTGACAGCAAATAACAGGATTAAGAAGCGGATTGACAAGGACTTGCCAGGGAAAGAGCACAGGTTGTCCTGCCGTATACAAAATAATTCACCTTAAATAACTGGGTCTGAACAAGTAACGAAATATAGTCATCCACTCGAGAAGTAGAAGTAGTCCTCCGTTACAGGTACTTAAAGGGGAATTGCAGAACTTTTTTTTTCGAGTATAGGTCATAAGTAATGACACATGGGACAGCGAGCAGCTGTTTGAAGCAGTCACAGCACTGGCATGTCATGTACATTAGTCACATAGCCCCATTCAAATAGAGTTGCAATACCAAACTCAGCCACTATAAAATGGATGGTGCTGGGCTCGGTGAACTATATAAGCCATGCCTTTTCAAACATTGCAGTACCTTTTAATACCTTTAACGGGGGTTCCCAGTGTCAGACACCCACTGATAAAATAATACAAATTTTCTGGAATATTAATAACAAATAAAAGGAACTGTCTGGAGGTGGACAATCATGTCTGCTTTCTTTCAAAACAGGTGTCTCCTCAAGGGTGGATTTAAACTGCCATGGGCCCTAGACTGTATGAATATTATAGCCCTACAAGTCTGGAATCACTTTCTACATATGGTACTAGAATAAAGGTTATTGGGGAATGGAGGATGTGTCCCTTCTGTCTGCTTTCAATATGTTGTATCAGGACTTTTGGAGGTCCTGAAATGGCTCTTGTGTGCAGGTGTACTGAGGTCAGGAACAGATTATGAGGATTTCATGGATTATGTCTGTGCTTGGTGGGTGGCCTTGCGCCCACTAGAAGGCCTGGGCCCCAGGCTGCCACCCAAATTGCCTATATTTCAATCCAGTACAGGTCTCCACACAGCTCCTACCACAACACTATAACTATACTTTGTGGTGCGCAAAAGGGGAATATAGTACATATTCCCCAAAAAATTTGGATCAATTGAATTGCATCAAAGGCCTTGGCTATCTATTCAGAGTGACATATCCATTCATCATGTTTCCATATCTCAACAAGAGATAAAAGCTTCACCAAATTTTTCATAAGGTTCAAGTTGGTTTGGGTCCCTACAAATGTTACTCCAATTGTCCTGGGAATTGACATATAAGCTCTCTAGTGCACTAAAACACAGCTTTTTCATAAGTTCTTATCCCGTTTGGCTCATTATCACCAATTTTTTTCCGGTTTGCAGTTGACACAATCATCTTACGGTATATTGTTTAATATTCAGTAAATATGAGTATCATCAGATTGTATCAAAGTTGGAACTCGATGCTCCAAAGCAAAATTGGTAAGAGGGTCCCTCAACTTTCACATCATTTCTAGTACAGGTCTCCTCAAACAGGGCAAGGCTCCAGGAACCAGATAGAACGGCACCGGCTGTCCCATCTACAGTTCTATCCCTGGCTGGTATCTGCAATCCCCAGTTCAGTGGGTGAGATAATAAGTTCCCAATTTTAAACCAAAATAATAAAATTGATGCTTATTAGCACCAGCCAAAAGCCAGAAATAAATTAATCTTTCTGCGGAATTTTGGAGATATTAAGCATTTTATTCTCGGTTTTCACAGTACTTTGGCACAAGAACACAAAAATACCACACTCCGAGGCAGTGAAGAAATGCCCTGTGCATTCTTTTCCATTTACTTTTAATTTATTTCAGATTAATTACGCAGCGTAATCTTGACTACTTAATTTTTAATAATGCTTGAATAGGCGCAGCCCTCGGTAACTGTCCTGCAGCCTAATAATGTAAGGCCAATCCAAAAAATTTCTCAGGATCAAAGAAAAAATCTGGTTCTTGCAATTAGAAACAGTGACACACCTATCATTGGGTTGGAGTTGGTATTGCAGCTCAGTATAAAGTGAATAGGGCTCACATAGGGGCCCACATTTACTAAGAATGTGCAGTTTGCCTGTGTAGTATGCAGGGTGCGCCATATTTCTGTTGCATGTTCGGCATGAATCTGACACCCCCTGCATTGCTCCGACAGAATGCACCACTTTTTTTGGCAAACCATTAAACATGAGTCATGCAACACGTTTCTGTCGGACTTTGCATGTTAAATTTGGATGAAGCTGTCCGACTGAGCACTAGAGCGCTCCCTTCAGTGCAGAAATTTGTGTTGCATGGAGCATAGTGCGGCTGTGCCACAAAATGGTCGAGGGCAACACAAATGTGGCACGGACATTTCTTAAATACCTGTGCAAGCAGTTTGCACCTAAAAGAACATGCAAATTCCGACAGAAAACTGGCGCAAGGGCCTTAGTAAATGTGCCTCATAGTGTGGTTAGGTGGGCAATTGTGTTTAGAAAAAGACTTCTATATTGGGGGGACATTTACCTACCCGGTCCTGCGCAATCCCCGCTGTGCGTTGTCCGACAAGAATGTCCTGTGCAGCAAGTCACAAAATTTGTGCGCCCGATATCCTGCATGTGTCGCTTCCCCACTCAGGTCCGCCGGAGTTCAGCTTCTTCTTCCCGGTGTATGTAAGTGCATTGGTTGCGACACAATTTTAATCTCAAATTCCGCGCTAAGTCTGAATCATCCGGATTGTCCGACGGCCCGTCCCCCCAATTTCTGTCGAGTGAAAGATGGCGCAGATGCACCAAAATCTGATCGCGTGCAACACAATCCCCTTCTAAATACCTGTCACAGCGGTGCAAATCTCGAAAATTTAGAAATTTCTACAAAAGTGCGATCCGCAACCGTTAGTAAATCAGCCCCATTATCTTCTAAAATTGCCCAATTCTATGCAGGACTGGTGTCATATATGTGGATGTAAATTTGACTACAACCATGAGGAACGCTCTGCTATTGAGACTTCTTACCATAAACCATCAGGGGTATTTCCACTGTAACTGTTTATGCCTGGGATAATAATCCTAAATCAAAAGTCTGGGATCCAAATTAAGCATAAGACTTTTGAGCCAACGATATTGTAAATGAATAAACTCCCAGCATGCCCATGTTATCACATCCACCACACCGGGGATGTATGGACAGGCTCCGATGGTTTCTTGGCTGCTGTTTTGTTGTTACTATATTTTTTCACTCGTTCTGACAGCCTAATCCCGGCTTTAGTCACTTCTCTCCAGAGTATTAGTGAAGGTATACAATACCGTACGTGCAATCAGTACCAACAAGTGATTTCATGAAGTATTCACAAAGCTGTGCACTTAGGAGGCTAGAAACTTTTACAATAAAACAATAATATGACGATAAGGTAATCTGAGGTGTGGAGGGAAGGATGTAGACATCCTATTCAGAGCCAGTGGCACAGATTTACCTATAAATTAGACAGTGTAAAGTATGACTAGACATAAACTGCCCCAGATTTATCATTCAGCCTCTGCCGTTGTGAGAAATCTGGTGCAGATCCAGTCTTTCTAGCTACATTTTGGCTTAGTTTGTGCTTAAAAAGTAAAGATTATGATGAACGTTTGGCATATGGATGGCGGGATTTATCAGAGCTTGTACGCCAGTTTCTGAAATATATAAATAAGCAGTTGTGACCACAATAAAACATAACTTTTAATGAGACCTAATGACTCAGTGACATAAACAGACGGAATGACGCCGCAAAAAACCAATGTGGTTAAGTCTATTGAAGGTAGGTATATACCCACCTAAAATCTTGGCAATAGTGGGATGCACTCATGTAGCTTTGAAATGTAGCAAAGCAGAAAACACATGTGTGCATAGGGGCACACTCATGAAGCAATCCACAGTAGATAAAGGTTAAAAAATGGAGCAGTCTCGCCCGATCCTGTATGAACGATGGGATTGTCTGGGAACTTGTTGTCCGATACCTAATGCATCCCTATTTCTGTTAAACCTGTCACCCGGTAGAGTTGCTCCCGCCCTCACAAGGGGGGTGCCACACTTACCCTGGTCACTATCCCTAGTTCTAGGTAGACTACCAGAGTTTGATACTGTACATATAGGTCAAATAAATGTTCGTCCCGTCCCAACGCATTTCCCCCCAATTATAAGGGGTTCATCAGTGGGTAGAAAAGATGATAATCGAAGCCTAAATATGAAGAACCTCTCCATTCGGTATAGGGGAGGATTTGAAAGAGGATTGGCAGTGGCACTCCTCAATAAGATCCGGCCATATCAGCCGTGCGGGTCGCGATGTTGGAGTGCACAGTTGTCAGAGAGACGACCATACTTCAGAAGGGTCTCTCATTTGTGCCCAGCTCAATTTTTGATAAATTTTATTTTATTAAATATTTTCACCTCTTTGTCAGAAAAATCAAGTAGAAGAAATATTTTGCTAAACAGGCCCAAAAAGAGAGCAGGGACCTTGGAATACCGGTAGACCTACTAGCTGATGTAAGACTTCTGTTTGGCCTTGCAGAAGAACAAACCTTAAACCTAAAAGTAGCAAGTCCTCTCCACTCATGGATATTTCACCAATAGATGTATTCCTTAGGAAAGTAACAGACGACATTATAGCCATGGATAACGACCCTGTACCTTTTAATTGTACTAAAGAAGAGATGCCCGCACTGGTAGCCTTGGAAAGGAACACAAATCTGACTATTAAACAGTCAGACAAAGGGGGGAATATAGTGGTGAGGGACAGCACAAACTACTGTCGACTATGTCTTGACTTACTAAGGGATAAAACAGCATATGAGATTTTACCGTATGACCCTACCCCTACCTTTATTAAGGAACGAGATCAACTTTTACTGTAGCCTAAAACTGATGGGATAATTGATGAAAATGGATATAAGTTCTTACTGCCACCTAACCCAGTAATGGCCACATTCTATACACTCCCTAAGGTCCATAAAGGGTGTAAACCCTTGAAAGGACGACCAATCGTGTCAGGAGTTGACAGTCTCCTTGGGATTTATCTGGATAAAATTCTTCGCAAGGGACACACTAGATTTCCTTGGAGGGCATTTACCAGCTGGAGGGTACAATTTTGGTGAGTATAGACGTAGAAGCCCTGTACTCGTCAATATTACATATACTAATTTTTTATGTGACAGGGACACAGTGGCAGCATCATCTTGAGGAGCTACTGGTGCACTTCACAAAATAGATGGCATCATGAAGAAAAGTACATTATGTGGCAATCCTGAAGGCACATCTCAAGACATCAGCCAGGAAGTTAAAGCTTGGGTGCAAATGGGCCTTCCAAATGTACAATGACCCAAAGCTACTGCCAAATTGGTTACATAGTGGCTTAAGGATAACAAAGTCAATGTTTTGGAGTGGCCATCACAAAGACCTGACCTCAATCCTATTGAAAACTTATGGGCAAAGCTGAAAAGGCTGATGCGTGCAGGGCAACCTCCAAACAAGTTTTATCAGGAGGGATGGGGACAAATTCCTACCAATTATTGTGAGAAGCTTGTGGAAGGATATCCATCCCTTTTGACCCAAGTCATACAGTTTAAGGGCAATGGTACCAAATACTAATGAAATTTATGCAAACTTTTGATTTTGCAGAAAGTAATAAAAATGCCGTCAAAATTATTCTGGCATTCAGCATATAGAAATAATTTTGGTAATCCTAATTGACCTAAAATAGTTAAGGTTTATTCTGATTTCATGATAAAAAACATGTACCTGTGTATTTCTATACAGAAAGATGCACTTATTAACCCTGTATCTTCATACAGATGAGGAAGCCTTCTCACAGGTGTTCAGCACACCTGCACAGCTTTTTGTCTTTCTCATCTTAAATATATGAGGTCTATGTATAAATTTCCAGAACGACTAGAACTTATGACAGGAGCCTTCACTCCCCTTGGGCTGTGTACTTTAAGATGTCAGAGAGATATACTCCAAGTCTTCCTCTATAACTTATATGAAGCATTCGTCTTGTCCTTGAGCAGTAATAAATATAGTCTTCTCATTGTCTGAGATCATCACTGTTTCCACCAACCTGTGGCTCTACAAAGAATTATGGTCCGGTTCATTCTAATTTATGGCAGTTTTTAAAAGATGTCTGGGGGGCAAAGGATAAAACAGAATTGTATATGCTGTGTTCTAAATCATCCAGGAATACAATTATTAAGTACTTTCCACACTGACCCATAATCACAATGCCACCTGCTCTACTTGTACTATAATACAGAATGAAACCTCTCTAGAAGGCCACCCCTTTGAGGAGACCCCCTTTTATCAATAACCATTTTTTCATATCCTCTATAGATACTGCCTCCCTATGTCCAAACCATTTGTCTTTGGGTGGTACATATTAATGTATAATCATATATGAAATATAATGCTGAAAGGGGCCTATTGTTACCCCCAAAGAACCAAAAACACAAATAAAAAAATTTTGTGTCAAACAGTGGACAAGGCTTAAAGGAAATCTACCATCAAATTCAATCATGTTAAACCAGGGACACTTACCCATAGATCCTGGCACCATGACTGTGGTACTATTCTTATCCGTGGACTCCTTCCTTATAAAATCAACTTTCAAAATTATGTTGACCCAGAAGGGCTACGCTAGACACCCACTGCTGTAGATTCACAGGCTATTACACTCTCTACTGCTCAACCCTTACTCCCTCCCTTTGCCATTCCCCCCTCCCTGAAAGTTTCAGCACATAGTGGGAGGTGGGAGTGCTCATTGCACACTGTAACAGCCCACAGCATGGGATGGCTCTGGAAATGCTCCCCAGAGCCCTTTAAGCTCATTAGCATAATCTTAAAAGTAGATTTTAAAAGAAAGGAGGCCATGGATAACATATATAAGATTATCACAGTCACAGTGCCCGGATCTAGTAAAATCACATTATTTCACATTATGGCTCCAGCCGTCTGTTAGCAAAGAACTGACAATGTAGCTGTCGATTGCTCATTATATTACGCCCCTTTGTCACACTAGTTGAAAAAGTAAAAACCCCCTGGTTATATCTGAGCAAGATATTTTTGAAACAAATGAAGATGGATTTATTTTTATTATGTAGATAAATCTTCCCCATTGTTTGTGTGACTTACATTACTTCTTTAATAACCAATATGTCTGTATAAATTACAATTTATCATGAAAGCGGGCACCTTTTTGATAAATAACATCAGTCAAAAACCACAGGCAGAAAAAAAACATAAAGGGTCTTAAATAAAAAATGCCCCCCAACCCCAACATGTCTGCTCCACCACAAGGCCCATACTGTTAAAACCTCTCAGGAAAGTCAATTAGGAAACTTCTTCTTTTGTCTTTGTCTCGGATATAACAAATGGCAATTAATTGGGACTTCTGCTCGGAGTTCACAGGCGTCACGCATGTATGCATTGAAAGGACACAAAGAAGGTTCCGACAAAGTTTGTTGTGGAAACTATGTGGGTGAACTAGGTCATACAGTCAACAATGCTTTCTAGGACCATGCAAAGGCTTCCCGTGATCTTGGCTTGTAGCTGTATATCAGCAAAAAAGGAATAAAAATGATTCGGGACCTACATTTTATGCCCACAAACAATTATAAAGTTTAGAGACATTCAGAATTTATATTCTCTGTATTTCATTATTGATTACTATTATAAAGACTGTAAAGATGAACAGAACATTTGGGTTTCTTGATAAAAATAAAATAGTAATTTAAGCGACTTCCAAAAATTCTGGAAAACCCCTCGGGGGCCAAAATACAAAGTGTACTTACCTTGCTCCAGCCTCCGGTTCCAGCATTGTACTGCCAGTTATGGTCTTTGCCACCTGTGTCCAGCATGAAGTTTTTAAGAGATTATGGGACCCGCTGACAGCTCATGTTAAGGGGCTAAAGTGTGACTATAGGCACACCAAAGGCAGGCACAGAATAAGAATACAATACAATACAATACAATGGACCCCCACACCCCTGCCTACACGCCCAGAATAACGAAAGAAGATGGAGCCAGAAGAAGATTACTGATATTCAAGTTCTGTGGAACTCCCCTGCAGTAAACTGGACTGACCACTACACAGAAAATGGAGCTGACTACAGCAGAGTCAAAGTTCTACTTATCTCATATTGGTGACTGTATGAATTGCCTTTTTTGCAATTATTTCCCCCTTTACGACACCTCCACACCAAGTGGGCATGAAGGGGGTTTGAAGAGGGTAACAGCGGCCAGAGAAGTGCCCTGCGCATGCGCTCTAAACTACGACCATTGAAGCCTGAATGATCTCTTGCATTAGCACAATTCTACACCAGGCCCGGCATTGTATGTCAGCATGACAGTTCAGCTCTCAGACACATCTGATAAATCTCCCCCTATTTCTCTATCCATATTACCTCACACATAAACTGTCTTATACTCATTGCCTATAGTAATTGGGATTGGTTTCTTACTGCCACAGCAGCAGCAGGCGACAACAATGGCTTCTGTATATGGTGGTTAATAAGTGGATTATGGAAAGCACATGGTGAAAATTTCGACCCACAACCTAGTCTATAACGTCCATTGAGTCGCAGAGATCGGCTGTGCAAAAATTGGTGATTTTAAACTCTACATACCTCCTATAGCAGACATATACCCACACATAAACCCACACATCCACTTAGCTTTAAATATCAGATAAATATATGAAATAAATATATTATAAATTAATTATATGAATTTCTAAGAATGTCGTAATTAAAGTTGCCCACTTATTTGTGTTACATATTTGTAATGCCAAGCATGTAAAACCTCTACGCATTAGAAGATCCCAGAGCGGTAACAGCTTCTGTAGGTAGAAACATTTTAGCTTCCAGCTGTGGCAGGAGATTGAACACGTTGTATTTCTTATGGATCAGAGTAATTGTGTTTACTTAGGAGGGTAAGCCCCATGTGTGAGACGGGCCGGCTTATTACAAAGCACTGCAGACCCCTGTGGCCATCGGAGGATTAGTGACTAACCTCACAAGTAACGCTGATGCTTTCATGCTTCATTCATCTATGGGTTATATAGGCCAGGATATAAAGACGCTTCTAGTGCTTGAGCTAGTTTTCTAGTATAGTTTAGGTTTGGATTTATTCCGGGAGGCCTGTAGATTGCAGCCACAATTACAGAAATGCTCAAAGTTCATTACATTTATATGTGCTGAACAATAATGTAGGATGCAAAATAATATTGTATTGTTTTTCACGTTGATTGGAAACCTGTAGGACAGCGGTTCTCTTCCTAATGCTGCAACCCTTAAATAAAGTTCCTCATGTTGTGGTGACCCTCAACCATTAAATTATTTTTGCTGCTACTTCATAACTGTAATTTTGCTACTTTTATGAAACATAATTGTAGTTACAGTGATCCCCCCCAAAAGCCACTAGTCATAGTGATCCCCCAATAGTCACAGTGCCTGCCCCCAGTAGCCATTCGTCACAGTGATGCCCACAGTAACTAGCAGTGAAAGGATTGTCTCACAGTAGCCAGCAGTCACATTACAGTAGCCAAAAGTACTTACCTGCTGTGCTCACATAGCCTCTGCTGTCTAAGGACGCTGGCAGAAAGGTGTGTCATTGTTCTGCCAGCATCTGTGAGATAGCGAACAGGGGTGTTACCGTGCAGCGTCATTTCCCCAATCAAATGTACATGTGTTATGCATGTACATTTCATTATTCAATTACAGTGGGGAATGGTCAGGAAGTGGTCTGAGATAAATGAGCAGTGCCCCGGGCCCTAAGATCAACAGAAAGCATATTTTGGATGGTCTAAGGCAACCCCTGTAAAATGGTCATTCGACACCCACATCGGTCACGACCCACAGGTTAAGAACCGCTGCTCTAGGAGGAAGGTAAGGAACGCAGGTGCTGAGTGTCATATGACCACTGCGACCAATCAGTGGCCTCACCGGTAACAGGAACAGAATAAGGAGACTGACTAACATTAGTACTCCAGCTAGAAACCGTTCCCCGTAACGAAAACCCAGAGCCAGGTAAGTTTGTTCTATTGCTGTATCTTTTCTTACTTTGGAGGGGTGAAAAAGTGATCTTGGAAAGCCCCTTTAAAACAGTTGCTTTAACCAAATTATTTAGCTAAATTATTTTAAAAAAACAGTGTCAAAACTGTTCATAATTGTGCCAAAATCCCCAAATTCCTTATCCAACATCAGCCAAGATTGTAAATCTTACACTTGTTGTGACTGCTGCACTACGACTTGCATTTGTCTATATACTTGAGCCCCTTATATTTTGTGTTTTAGGTCTATATTACATATTAATAGATACAGAAACATTCTTTTGAAGATTTATAGAACCAAATTGAAAGGAAATGTCAATGTTGAGATAACGTGTCTTTAAGCCTAATCCAATGAGCCTTCATTCACCCTCAACATCTTACATTCGGAGGTGAAGACACGCTTTTATCACATAACCATGGTCAGATAAATTCATCTCCACATGGGTTAACCGGCACAATTTATGTAACTCTCTGCCCCAGGTTTTCACGTGCTCCTGTGTGAAATTGCTGGTGGTTGAAAGACTTTTATCATATGATTGAAGCCTTGAAATGTGAAAATATGGAACTGTGAATAGAAATATGTGTTGGTACGTAGAATATGTTTTAGCAATTTTAAAGGCCAGTACAATTTTCTGATGAAAATAAACAGAATCTTTTCTGAATTGTCCATTGAACTTTGGAATATTAATGTAACAGTGAAATTGGACTAAGTTTAACGGGGTTGTCCAGCCACATCAAGAGCCATATCAGATTTTTCCGTTTGAACAGGATGGGGGTTAAAGTGGACCTCCATGAACCATGCCCATGAGGAGCCAATCACACACGCACCTGCTGCTCTAGTCATCTCTATGGCACAGATAGAGATGGGTTAGCTACTTCTGTCAGTGACATAGACTGTGAATGGATCAGCAATGGGCATGTCCAACCTGCTGCTTCAATCACAAGGAGTTCTTGTGATCCGTGGGGATTCCACCACTGCTCAGCAAGTTATCCCCTATCCTGTCATGTGGCATTTAATGTGCCTGGACAACCCCTTTAAATAATTCCAAAAACCTAAGGACATATGTGTCGACTATTTCTGGAAAAAACTGTCAAAAGTTTTTGAATTCCTTAAAGAGAGCCCTTAAATTGGAAACCTACGGTATATCTGATGAGTCAATAAACCATTATGTGTGTATGTGCACCTTCTGGAGGAACTACAACACAGTTTTCGGACTGATCCCAAAAAGTCCACCCAACAGTGTATAGATAGACGAGGATGTTTAATGGCTAACATTTTATGAAATAATAATTTTATATTGGAGAATTGTGAGTAGACCACAACAAAGATATTTATTTTCACTCTGCGGGCTACGCTATGTAGTCTTGTTACTTCCTTTAGATAAAATAATCAAATAATAATGATCAAATAAGGTGTGGAGGACTGAAGGAGAAGAAGAACCGCATAACAGGATTGCCTGAATGGTGGCTTGTTTTCCTAAATTGAAATTGATGCTATGCGACCCAAAGTGTGAGGGGGCCCCGGCATCTGGGGTATTGGGTGTGTATATGCTGTATGTATGTTTGGTGTGTATATACTGAATGTGTGTGTATATGACTATTTGTACTCTGTAATGTCTTATTTTATTTGTATATGCCCCTATTATTTGTAAAGGGCTATGGAATATGATGGTGCTATATAAATAAAGATTATTATTATAACTGTATATGGTACTGTATATTTGTATGTATATGCTGTGTGTATGTATATGTGGTGTATTTATGCTGTATGTATGTATGTTATGCTGTATATACTGCATGTATATATATATATATATATATATATATATATATATATATATATATATGTGTGTGTGTGCATAAATGTTTGTGATTGTCACTCACATATTATATTGTAAGAGGGAAGGGAGTCCCATTCAAAAGTGTGCTATGGGGCCCTACCTCTCTTAGTTACGCTCTTCCCCTCATCTATGTATATTTTTGATGAATCTCTGATCAATGTAGGTCCAAGCAATGGAACCCCTGACAATCAGGAGAATCTCTGACAATCACAAGTGTCCTATTTGTATGAAGTTGAGGCACATGTTTTGCTTGGCCACTTCTAAGGTACTTCCAGAACATAGATGTCAATAAAGTAGTGGTAAAGAATGGACATCACTGATACATTGGAGAGGAATTTGGGGACCCCTAGTATGATGATTGCTGAGGACCCTTGCAGTCAGGCCCACAGCAATCAGAGACTAATCCCCTATAATTGACTATGTTGGTGCTGGATATTTAACAGAAATTAATAATAATATTTAGAAAAATAAAATATTCCAGGTTATATTTACAGCCATATAAACAATAAAAACCCTAATTTTTTTTTAATGGAATTGAAATGTGTCTCTTTATTCTTTGATATGTCATCTTTTTGCCTTGAGGCTAAAAAAAAGGCTTTCTGCTTTATTACTAGTAGCAGAGAGACATGATAAAAATTAGTGATCAAAGTGCAAGACGTGACAAGATTGTCTGCTTTCTTTTCGTACAGGAATGTCAATCAGACACCTCCGAAAGTCTTTCCTGAATATTCAGTCATAACAATTTCTTTGCTTTATAGATTAGAAAAACACAACAAAAATGTACGGTAATTGTCACAAAAACATACAATTATATATATATGGGGCGAGATTAAACATGAGAGGATGTAGTCTCTATAATAAAGAGTAATATATAAAGGTACACACTATGTAGGGTATGTGTCCACAAAAGAATATTGATAGCAAAAGCTAAAAACACAGCAAATTCCAAGTGTGAGGAGAAACTTCTCCCAAATTCTAACAAACCTTGTACCTCCTGATCAAGATATCAATCTTTTTTCACTCCTAATGTCTTCATGCAGGCTATGGTGTTAGACACTGGTTGTGTCTAAATTGTGGTTGTATAAAAACTTCTAGTTCAGGTTCATAATCCATGTGAGATCATGTGGGATCATGCGTGAAGCTAGAGTCAATAATGTTGACCTGTCATCTTCCACTTAAATTGAACAAATTCAATTTCGAGTCCTGGTGATTTTCTGCAGTGAAGTCCGATACCCAAAGATGTACCTCCAATTCAATTGATTTAGCCATTCATTGTCCACTGTTAAACCATCCATGGGGGACATCTCTGTAGAAGGTGACAGTGTGACATAGAGTGACTGAAATAAGTCAACATTTATGGTGGAAATTGTCCATTTTCATTTAACCTTGAGTCAATGGGCACCAGAATGGGCTATTTTATCCCAAGAGATGTCTATATCTTTAGCTCTGCTTAGAGATTGACTACAGGTAGTCCCCGGGTTACTTACAGATTCTGTAAGTTTGTTTTTAAGTTGAATTTGTATGTAGGTCAAAACTGTATATTTTATAATTGTAACCCTAGACAAAAAATTGAGTTGTCATGAGTTGACAAACGTTTGAGTTGTCATAAGAACCAGAATCAAGAATAAATCTCAATTACACCTTTGATAACTCTTACAGCTGATCATGGTAATTTACTGTACTTTAGTCTCAACTACACACATCCGGAGGGCCGTTTGTAACTAGCGGTCCTCTGTAAGTCCGGGACCGCTGGTATTGGGCAATGGGGTCTCAATCATCAGCTTTCCCAGAAACAAATATAACTACAAAACAATGTTTTTTTAAGGGAGACACACTCTATAAATTGGTTGTGAAAGGCCCCAAAGTGTGTTCTTTATCCATAGCCAGGAGAAAGCCTATTCACACTCCGATAGGGAGTGGGATAGGTGAGTCACACAGGGTCGGCCATAGACCTTTAGTCTTATTAATGAAGAACCTTGGGTTGTATCGTGGGGAGCTCCTACCTCTGAGGTCGCCATATAAAAGCATAATACCTTTATGTGGCTGAATGGCACAGCATGACTAAGCTGGTTTAGGAAAGGCCATTGTGGGCTTATTGTGGATATATGAAAGGTTAGTCGCTTGCTTTCAAGAAATAAAGAAGTAAGCTAATCCTGGATGTTGTGTTACAGTATTGAGGGGCCTCAGGAGTAATGAAGTCAAACAGTGTGAGAAATATTCCTATAAAACCTTACTATGACATATAGTGAGAGGTATAGTATTACAAACATAATTTCAGGTTGCGAGATATCCTTAATTCATCTGTATGACCAGCAGCCCGATACATTTGAGAGTACAAGGGACCCTGCTGTAAGGATCGGTGGGAACCCCAGTGGATCCGGGATAAATTTCAATTTCACAATGGAATTGTAACTACTTTAATTATTATGTCCTATCGACAGGGGTATAACAACGTGATCAGTGAGGGTCTGACTGCTAGGGCCACTGCGAAACACAACAAGGGACATCTAGCAATCTGGTCCTGTTCTCATTAGTTGAAATCTGGAGATGCTGTTCTCTGCCATTTCCAATGTATTGAATGGAGCAGCAGAACACGTGGTCAACCTGCAGCTTCCATCAATGACCGAGAACTGAACCACTGTCCAAGTGAGGGTCTTAGCAGTCAGACCCCCACCATTTAGATTGTTAGCCCCTATCCTATGAAGTTGGTACAACTGCAATGTAATGCAATTTGCACCGAAGAATGCAGTGTAATACAGACCCTCTCCAAAATGAGATCATTGACAAACCTTTCACAAGCTTCCCAATCATAAGGATCTTCAGGGGGTTGCGTTCATTGGCCTCACCTTGGCCTCTCTAAAGAAGAGACCGCTGTGCTCCTAGCATATAGATGAATTGCCAAAATCCAGATAACACCCATCTTGAAGATGTGTTTAGTGTTTCAGGTGAGTGAGAAACCTAATGGGCCACAAATACTGCAAAAGACCATGTCGGAACATAGTGCAAGTACAGGCAGTCTCTGCGTTACATACAAGTTAGGTTCCATAGGTTTGTTCTTAAGTTGAATTTGTATGTAAGTCAAAACTGTACATTTTATAATTGTGGATCCAGACAATAAATTTTCTTGCCCCAGTGACAACTGGAGTTTAAAAATTTTTTGCTGTAATGAGACCAAGGATTATTGATAAAGCTTCATTACAGACACCTTACAGCTGATCATTGCAGTCTAGGATTATAGTAAAGCATCCAGAGAGCTTCACCAGAGGTCATAGGGGTCTGTCTGTAACTATGGGTGTCCTTAAGTAGGGGACCTCCTGTACAGCGAAATGACCTCAAAATGTCCTGTTTAAGATTGTGTGATTATTGTGTGAGATTGTGTTGAATTGATTGAACACTGGAAGAATGGAGAGGAAACTATGCATGAAGCACAAGTAAAAGGGTCAAAGATGATGACGTCACCCTGGTCACATGACATGAAGTGGCCACATGACATGATGACATGGGGAGGAGTAGATGGAAGAGGTGACCAAGCAGAACAGGCCCCCTTTGATGCCAGGGAATATGACAAAGTTGATTTATGAGGTTGTGGGGGGAACAATTTTTAGCTATAGGAAGGTGTCAGATAGTTACTAGGGCTCTATGGGAACCTGTCACAAGCTGTATTTGTGAAAATGTGGTGACAGGTTCCCTTTAAGGGGCCATATTTATATTTCTACTTATCTACTGTACTAATGTGCATATATATATACACCCAGTGAAAATCTTAGAAATGTAATGTAAGGAGGCACAAGGCATATCCTGTAAATATTAATATCATATACATTATTTATAATAAAGTTTCTACAGCTGACTGTACACAGACCATAAACTCAGGAGGAATCTAAAACAAATTGCGAGTCTAGATTTATGGTGCGAATCAGGGCCGGCCGGAGAACCGAGCGCTTCTGTGATTTAGCAACAGGCTTTTCAGGTCCTCTAATATATAACTAGTTTAAACATTATCTCCCACCTTACATTCTTCAGTACAAGTGATGATAAAACCAGCGACATTCCTGGAATCCACTACTCACGGGATTGGCCAGTGACGTCACAAGGGCCGCACAACACCTGGCGGCTTATATTCTGTACCTGTTCTACATTCTAGGAGGGATAGATGTAGGGGCAGATTTGTCAAACTGTTTACAACACGATTCCGTTGGTATTCCGTCAGAATTCTGCCTTCTTGTATATGTAGGGGTGTATACCAAAAAGTATGTAAATGCACTGGAAGGTAGGCACAGTTTTATGACATACACCAACACTGCAGCAAAATCTGCCCCCAAGTTCACATGCAATTTTTGGTGAGGTTTTCTGAGGGTTTTTTCCCTTGTGGAAAACTCTAGCAATACAGATCCCCTACTTAAGGACACCTGACTTACAGACAACCCATAGTTACAGAGGGACCCCTCTGACCTTTGGTGAAGCTTTCTGGATGCTTTACTATAGTCCCAGACTGCAATAATCAGCTGTAAAGTGTCTGTAATGAAGCTTTATTGATAATCCTTGTTCCCATTACAGCAAAATATGTTTAAACTCCAATTGTCACTGGGGACAAAAAATTTTTTGTCTGGATCTACAATTATAAAATATACAGTTTCGACTTACATACAAATTCAACTTATGAACAAACCTCCGGACCCTATCTTGTACGTAACCCGGGAACTACCTGTATATCTCCCTTTAGCTTTAGAAAGAAACCACACTATGGAACAAGTGTCTGAGGGCGCGTTCACACATTGGGGCTTATTCACTAAGTATCGTGCTGCTCACTTTCGTCGGACTTTGCACCGTTTTGGGGTTTTGCACGGCTTTGACAGGTATTTAACAGGTGTCTGCGCTGGTATTGTGTCGCACACAATCTGTTTTTTTAGGCGCAGCTGCGCTGGCTCCCATGCAGCAGAAATCGGGGACAGGCTGTCGGACGATTCGACTGATTCAGACTAAGCGTGGGATTTAACTTTCAAATCGTGTCACAAGACAATGCACTTACATGCACCAGGAAGAAGAAGGTGAACTCTGGCGGACCTGAGCGGGGAAGCAACACATGCAGGATCTGGGGCGCACAATATTAGTGAATCGCGGTACAGAGCATTATCGTCAGACAATGCACTTGCGGTGAACTCATAGGACCAGGTAAGTAAATGTGCCCCATTGTATTTTGGTTGTGTTTACATTGCGCTTGTAAACGCATTACAACAGCTGAGAAGAGGTGATTTGCCTAATTACATTATTGTTAACGTTTTGTTTACAAAAGATAATGCAAATTTTGTAGTTCTAGTTGGGAAAAGTGTCTAAAAACTCTTAATGAATATGAGGATTGTTCCTTAAGTCATTCCGAAAAAAGGAATGAATGAATATTCACATAGGAATGAAAAGTCGTTTCTGGCGCGTGTCATGGAATTTGTAACTTTTTTGACATTTTTGGGCCACCTCTGCCGGTTTTGTTAAAGGTGGGCGTGGCAGGACAGGGAGCAGGCGGGCCATAGAAGGGATTCCACGGCAAGCCAAAATTTTTATATCCTGTGCCAAAGGTTATAGCTGAAACCTATGAAAGGCCAGAGCAGGCAAGTGGCACACCTGGTGCTCCGTTTAAGACTATCTTAATACAAAGGCCCAAAGTTTTTTCACACAAATTTTGGTATGAAAAATACTATTAAAAAAACTTTTGATGTGGCTGCTAAACAGCCCTTTCTCCCATAAAGTGACACAATGGGGGACATGTATTATCGTATCTGCGCCCAAAAAATGCTGGGATTTTATGTTTTTTTTTGGGGGCGCAGAATTGTTGCAGATTTATGATGAGTTTGCGCCAGAAAGAACAGATGTTTCCGACTATCCCAACACCTTCAGGTTTTTTTGGCGCAAGTGGGCGTGGCCTAACATTTCCCCATTATCCTCCACATTTATGTGTATCTTGCCAGCATTTTTAGGCGCAAATTTAGGCGCACAATAGACCAGGAAAAAATTGGTCTGAGAGCAAAATTAAGGCGCAGTGCATGTAACATTTGGGCGCACACTTCATTACTGTCGGCATTTTCTGGCGCACGACTGATTAGTTCCGTCTACCCAGTAATCATTTACAGTTGTGCACCACTTTAATATATCGGGCTTTGCTTTGTGGAGACTGATCTCCAATGCCGACAGTCGTCCTTGCGGCACAATTAGTAAATCCCCCCAATCTGTTACAAAAATGATGTATGAACATAACTTTATGGGTTTAGTATACAGTAAAGATTCCATTTAGTATCAATGGCAAAAATCTAAAATCTCATCTATGCCATAACCACATCAAAAATGTTCTGCTAAACTTATGAAGACGTTTAAAAAGCAGTAATATTTGCTCTGTGAATATAAAACTCTCATAAAATCCCTATTAAATAATTATGTTTCCCTCCTTTGTATACGATAGTAATTCCTTACCACACTCCGTGACTAATACCCCTTTAAGAGAGCAGAGCTAGACAGTTAGATTAACTTTTAATACCTCTGTGACTTTGCCTCATTAACACAATTATTCCGTCAAAACTGATGGAATTTGATCCTAGTGGAAAAGATAATTTTATACCTCAGACTGAAGACGCATCTTATGCTTGGTATATGTTATGTCTCAAAGATGAATCAAGCATAATTCTGGAAAAAGGTAATAGGGTCTATAAAATGTATTTGAAGCTCAAACAGCCAATCAGAACAATTCTAGTATACATGTGGATGGGGTATAAAGGGTTCAGTGTGACTGAAATCTATCATTTTCTAATTTACCTCACTAGTGCCAACGGTATTATAGAGGGCAGTTCATAAGCTGTCCAGAAGTATCTTACCTGTTATATGTTCTATATTGCAAAAATATTTTGGAATATTCTCCTTACTAAATACCCAGTAATGCACTTTCCCGTAATGATAGAAACTCCTTTGCGGAGGACTAAGCAGCAAATTTATATAAAAATAAAAATTCAATCTTCTCTGAAATGACAGTGTCCTATCTGCAGGCAGTATGTTATAAAGCTGGAGGAGAATAAAAGATTGTACATAGACTTCTGACTGCAGGCAGCATGTTATAGAGCAGGAGGAGCTGAGTATATTGTATATAGTGTCCTATCGGCAGGCGGCATGTTATAGAGCAGGAGGAGCTGAGAATATTGTATATAGGGACCTATCTGCAGACAGCATGTTATAGAACAGGAGGAGCTGAGTATATTGTATATAGTGTCCTATCTGCTGGCAGCATGTTATAGAGCAGGAGGAGCTGAGTATATTGTATATAGTGTCCTATCGGCAGGCGGCATGTTATAGAGCAGGAGGAGCTGAGAATATTGTATATAGTGTCCTATCGGCAGGCGGCATGTTAAGGAGCAGGAGGAGCTGAGTATATTGTATATAGTGTCCTATCGGCAGGCAGCATGTTATAGAGCAGGAGGAGCTGAGTATATTGTATATAGTGTCCTATCTGCAAGCAGCATGTTATAGAGCAGGAGGAGCTGAGAATATTGTATATAGGGACCTATCTGCAGGCAGCATGTTATAGAACAGGAGGAGCTGAGCAGATTTTATATAGGGACTTATCTGCAGGCAGCATGTTATAGAACAGGAGGAGCTGAGTATATTGTATATAGTGTTAAAGGGCAGGCAGCATGTTAAAGATGAGAAGATACCGAGCAGATTGTACATAGTGTCCTTTATGCAGGTAGCATGTTATAGAGGTGGAGAAGCTGAGCAGATTGTATACAGCGCCCTATCTTTTGGGAGCAAGTTATCAAGCTGGAGTTGCTGAGTATATTTTACATAGTGTTTTATCTGCAGGAAGAATATTGTAGAGCAAGAGGAGCTGAGTTGATTGTACACAGTATCCTATTTGCAGTCAGCATGTTATAGAACAGGAGGAGCTGAATATTTTGTATATAGTGTCATTTCGGCAGGCAGCATGTTATAGATGAGGAGATGCTGAGCAGATTGTACAGACGGTTCCCTACTTAAGAACACCCTACTTACAGACAGACCCCTCTGCCACTGTGACCTCTGGTGAAGTTCTCTGGATGTTACTCTAGTCCCAGACTGCAATGATCAGCTATAAGGTGTCTGTAATGAAGCTTTACTGATAATCTTTGGTCCAATTACAGCAAATTGACACTGGGACAAGTGTCTGGATCTACAATTGTAAAATAAAACAGTTTTGATTTACATGCAAATTTAACTTAAGAACAAGCCTACCTTTCTTGTACGTAACCCGGGGACTGCCTGTATATATTGTCCTTTATGCAGGCAGCATGTTATAGAGAAGGAGAAGCTGTGCAGATTGTATATAGTGCCCTATATTTTGGGAGCAAGTTATAGAGCTGGAGTTGCTGAGTACATAGGGGGACATTTACATAAAGTGTCGGTGTCTGCATTGGCTTTGTTACCGACCTGCTCTCGGTAAGAAGACACACATTTAATATTGTGTAGCTGTGCAGATAAATTTCTGGCGCCGAGACCATTTTCTGTCCCTGGGACCAAAATCTGTCCCGAGCACCAGAAATGTGTCCAACAGTCAGAGAACAGGCAATAGCACGGTTTTGTGTCCCTGTAGACCACATTTCTTTTGGTCTACTTTACGCCAGTTTACAGCGTCCAAAAATGGCTGTGACACATATTAATTGTGTCTGAGTTTCCACTCCGCCAAAGCCACGCCCCTTTTCAGAGAAGAGTCGGAACAGGCGGAAAAAGTAATTTTTTCTGTCCACGACAGCTAATAAATAGGTCTGAGAGCAGAAGATGTGGTGAAAGTGCCACAAAACTGGCGGAAACACCATAGTAAATGTCCCCCAAAGTGTTTTATCTGCAGACAGCATGTTATAGATCAGGACGAGATGAGTAGATTGTATATAGTTTCCTATCTGCAGGCAGCATGTAATAGATCAGGAAGAGTTGAGTAGATTGTATATAGTGTCCTATCTGCAGGCAGCATGTTATAGAGGAGGAGATGCTGAAAAGATTAATATAGTGCCCTATCTCTTGGGAGCAAGCTATAGAGCAGGAGGAGCTGAGCATCATGTACATAGTGTCCTATCTGTAGGAAAAATATTGTAGAGCAGTTTTTAATTTTGGGACGGCACTGGAACCGTACTATATTTTTAAGTGGGATGTAAGTTTGTGGCGCAAGGGATTAATGCATTGGTGCACAGACTGAAATGTCTACAACTCCCAAGACTTGATTTTAGCTTCTCTCTATTTGTGCCACAAATTGTGCCAAAAAACTTTGTAAAAAAATAGAAGATACAGAAAACCGTTGGATTCACAAAAATTTGCGGGCAAAAATAGAACAAGTCGAGAGTGTCGATATTTCATAAGTTAAGGTGCAAAAGGTGCCACGCCCCCCGATTTCCGTCGCGTGCATGCCGGCGCCGATGCGCCACAATCCGATCGTGTGCGCCAAAAACCCGGGGCAATACAGGGAAAATCGGCGCAAAACGGAAAAATTCGGGTAAACCGCAATTCGGGCCCTTAGTAAGTTACCACCAGTGTCCTGTTTTAGAGCAGCTCAACTTAATCTATTGATCTAAATGAGCTATATTTGCATTAATAAAAATACAATAGTATAATATATTAAAGTCATTTTACATTTCTTCTAACATAAACTTTATTGCACACTGAATTGGCTCGGAGTTATTATAATAAGAAACAATGAGCCTGCATCAAATGATTTAAACACAAAAACACAGATTTGTAATCCCGAGAGACTCCAAATAATGTGTTTATGTGTAATGTGCCCGGGGATAAGAGAAGCCTCACCTGACACATGTTACATCTCGGGAGAGTTTGTCCCGTCACTCAGTATAACTAGCTGACAGCTGCGAGGAGTTAATGCATGAAATTGTCCTGGAATGTGGAGCATATATCCAGGAGAGCAGGAGGGGATCATCTCTCATGTCACGGGGCGCACATGGCCACATTTTATGGACTCCTGCCGTGTTATGTTAACGAATTGTTCAAAGCTCTATAGTATAAGGTTACAGGTATTTACTGCGGTAAAGGAATGTATCATAGATTTATAGTCACAGCTTTACAATACATATCAAGTCCGTAATAAATACAACAAAACCAACCTCGATTAACCGGTTGTCCTATGTTACAAAACTCCAGGGGTGCCCAAAACTACGCATATGCAGAAGAGGGGGACACCACTAAAGACTTTGTATTAAAGAACAAGGGCTTCAAGTTACACCCCTGCATACTCAACACTCATCACCTCGTCCAATGGACATATACTCCGAATTTCTGGAGCCAGATTGTATGTAGTAACCAGTTTCTCCACTGGTGTGTGTTAGAGATCAGCACAGAAAGTGAGAGCGGAGCAGCTGTCATCTGACAGCCGATTTACTTTCCCTTACCAGAAGCAGAAGTTATAACCTAGCCCAGTTATGACCAGTGCTGGCGCCGACCCTGCCCCAAATTCTTAGTGCCCCAAATGTCACAATAAAAAACCCTTACTTTTTTACCTCATGCTTCCCAACACTACACCAGCTAAATTGTTGTGATTGGATGGCATGAACATGATCGCTACAGTCAACTAGTTGGTGAACAGGTACATTCAATAGTAAGTGCCATGATGCTGCCGCAAAATTTTCATTATGCTTTTTCGTTATAGAATGGAACAGAAACTACTTATGGAAAGTGAACAAAAGGTCCTTTGTTCAACCTCTATTCCCTGTACATTGAAGGTTAGGCACCGTTATAAAAAATTGTTTAAATGGGCCACCCTGCCCTAAACAGAACACCCAGAGCCAGTGTCGGCTCCAAATTTCAGTAGGCCCAGAGCACTGCGAGTCATAGAGCGCTGGATTGTCTATGGACAAAGAAGGTCACATCTGCTTAAAAAAGTTCTTGTTTTTTCTTTATGCAAGTGAGCTTCTCTGTGTACCATGGGTAGGACCGTGTCTTTTGGTGCACCAGTCCAGCACTCCCACACAATGGGGGGCATTCATTATTTTCAGCGCTAGGTGTGGCCTCTCACACTGTGTTTTTATATTGTGCCGTACGGCCTTAATGTTTTTTGGCACAGCATGAGAAGAACAAATGAGCATCAGAAATGTCAAATGACATTCAAGAAGGGGTATATAAGTTGGTAGACTTGTTTTTTGTTGCATCCAAAAAATTGCACCAATAAAATGCAGAATTGTCCAAACTGAAAAGCCGCGGACAAATTGAGGGACAAAAAAAAAGACATGAGTGCCCGAAAAGAAGCTAAATTGTCTCTCTGATATATAATAAATATGGTGCACGTACAAGATAGGTTCCAGAGGTTTGTTCTTAAGTTGAATTTGTATGTAAGTCTAAACTGTATATTTTATAATTAGGGCGGCACGGTGGCTGAGTGAGTAGCACTTCTGCCTTGCAGCACTGGGGTCCTGGGTTCGAATCCCACCCAGGTCAACATCTGCAAAGAGTTTGTATGTTCTCTCTGTGTTTGCGTGGGTTTCCTCCGGGTACTCCGGTTTCCTCACACACTTCAAAACATACTGTTAGGTTGTTTAGCTTGTGAGCCCCATGGGGACAGGGACCAAAATAATCTGTGTGCGCTATATAAATAAAGAATTATTATTATAATTGTAGATCCAGACAAAACATTTTTTTGCCCCAGTGACAATTGGAGTTTTAACATTTTTTTGCTGTAATTGGACCAAGGATTATCAATAAAACTTCATTACAGACGCCTTACAGATGATCATCGTAGTATGAGACTAAAGTAGAGCATTCAGAGAGCTTCACTAGAGGTCCGTCTTTAACTATGGGTCGTTGGGTGTCCTTAAGTAGGGGACTGCCTGTATGTAGAATAAAAACAGATGCACTAGAAGCCGCAGCCTTGCCCCTAATTATATAAAATGGAATTTGCACTAAATAGGGAAATCTCTGAGAGACAGGAAAGTAATGACTTGAAAACTTAATAAAGTGGCCCATACAATGCTGACATTTACATGTAGGTTGATTTGGGAGCAGCTAGACTCCTTTTAAAGTGGTTTACTAAGTATTATCTTATCGACTGTAGAGGAGATTACAATCTGGGGATCATACTTCCGGGCCCCCCACTGATGACAACAATAAATGGATGGATCCCCACCATTCACAATAATGGGGGTCCACTCGAACTTCAACTCTGTTCTCATGATGGCTCTTGTGGTGAGAATAGGTTCCATCAGACAGGTCTTCCCCTGCACCAATCAGATTTTTATCCTCTGGATATGGAATAACATTAATACTTGGAACAGCCGCTTTAGCACTGTTGGTAACAGCTATGGATTACCCTTAAATGCAGCTGTAACAAGGGTCTACCTCCCGGCTTCTGCTTGTGAAACACGTCAGTGGAAAGTAGGATTGTAAAAACAGCGCTATGATTTTATGCCCTGCTAAAGAAATGTATACAGAGACTGAGAGGCTTAACAGATGGAATGCGAGGGAAGTGCGCACGCAAGAGCCGTACAATTTATAAGAGATGGTGGCGTGCAAAAACAGATTCTTATTGGAAAAAGATCATTTCTCATTTTAATTATGCACCTGACTATGAATTATTGATATTATCAGGGGATGCCCACCCCCACCCCCCTCGAGGACTCTACACCAGATGTTTCGGGCTGGACTTGAAGTCCACTTTATATAAAGTGCAAAATTAATATCTAAGAAAGCAACACAAAGCACAAAGACAGGCACCGTGTAATACTAGGAATTAATGGAGAAGAAATTTAACATATCTACATATGAACGGGAGTCGGTGGGCACAACCAAGAGCCCCCAAACATCAACGCACTGTATGTAACATGAAGCAGATATCTCTGTACAGAGTTTCAGCACCAGGAAACTAGAGGTACAGATGTGTCAGATGCATCTGATCCATGAGATTTGTCATTAGTACCAAAAAACAATAATCGGGCCAATGTGAATTCAACATTTGACTAAAACCACATAGCAATATAGCAACAAAATTGCTAATTGTTACCTCTTCGTAGTATCAGAATGACGTGAACCAGTTTTTGAGTTGCAGATTGCCAATCATTGCTGTGTGTTGCCTCTGTGGTGACGCGATTTCTATATGTTAGACAATTTTAGGTGATTTTTTTGCCATGGGGTCGGCAAAGAAACCCACTACAGAATCTCCATTCAGGAAATTGTGCATCATCTACATATGGCCCTGGCCTAAAGAAGGAATGGTGTTATATTGCCTGAGGACATGGTAAAACCCACTGCAAAATGTAACGGCTTATCCTACTGGTTTGTTATGATGGGAGTTGTGGTCAAAATCATCATCTGGCCCCGGCCTATAATACTATTATTGGTCTGCTTGTCTTTGGAGGATATTTTTTTATAGTGAAACTGGAGAGATTTCACATAAAAGTTGAAAGGACATTTCATAACCTACCTAAGGGGACTATTAGTTTAATGGACCATTCATCCGGTGCCATTCACCCTGCAATTTCATGTCTGATCTAGGGGAAATCTGTATTGGTGACAGCTATTTTTCATATGTAATAGTGAGATCCTATACTTAATAGTGTTACCTATAGGCTCCTGTATACATAATGGTGTTACCTATAGGCTCCTGTATACATAATGATGTTTCCTATAGGCTCCTGTATACATAATAATGTTACCTATAGGCTACTGTATACATAATGGTGTTACCTATAGGCTCCTATATACATAATGATGTTACCTATAGGCTCCTGTATACATAATGGTGTTACCTATAGGCTCCTGTATACATAATGGTGTTACCTATAAGCTCCTGTATACATAATGGTGTTACCTATAGGCTCCTGTATACATAATGATGTTACCTATAGGCTCCTGTATACATAATGGTGTTACCTATAGGCTCCTGTATACATAATGTTGTTACCTATAGGCTCCTGTATACATAATGGTGTTACCTATAGGCTCCTGTATACATAATAGTGTTACCTATAGGCTCCTGTATACATAATGATGTTACCTATAGGCTCCTGTATACATAATAGTATTACCTATAGGCCCCTGTATACATAATAATGTTACCTATAGGCTCCTGTATACATAATAATGTTACCTATAGGCTCCTGTATACATAATGGTGTTACCTATAGGCTCCTGTATACATAATGGTGTTACCTATAGGCTCCTGTATACATAATGATGTTTCCTATAGGCTCCTGTATACATAATGACGTTACCTATAGGCTCCTGTATACATAATAGTATTACCTATAGGCTCCTGTATACATAATAATGTTACCTATAGGCTCCTGTATACATAATGGTGTTACCTATAGGCTCCTGTATACATAATGATGTTTCCTATAGGCTCCTGTATACATAATGATGTCACCTATAGGCTCCTGTATACATAATGGTGTTACCTATAGGCTCCTATATACATAATGATGTTACCTATAGGCCCCTGTATACATAATGGTGTTACCTATAGGCTCCTGTATACATAATGGTGTTACCTATAAGCTCCTGTATACATAATGGTGTTACCTATAGGCTCCTGTATACATAATGATGTTACCTATAGGCTCCTGTATACATAATGGTGTTACCTATAGGCTCCTGTATACATAATGTTGTTACCTATATGCTCCTGTATACATAATGGTGTTACCTATAGGCTCCTGTATACATAATGGTGTTACCTATAGGCTCCTGTATACATAATAGTGTTACCTATAGGCTCCTGTATACATAATGATGTTACCTATAGGCTCCTGTATACATAATAGTATTACCTATAGGCCCCTGTATACATAATAATGTTACCTATAGGCTCCTGTATACATAATAATGTTACCTATAGGCTCCTGTATACATAATGGTGTTACCTATAAGCTCCTGTATACATAATGGTGTTACCTATAGGCTCCTGTATACATAATGATGTTTCCTATAGGCTCCTGTATACATAATGACGTTACCTATAGGCTCCTGTATACATAATAGTATTACCTATAGGCCCCTGTATACATGGCTTGGTGATATTCCATGACGTTTATAATGGTTCTTAATACACATGACTAACCCATATGAAGGACTTTTATTGCATCACAGAATCTGCGCAGGATGAGAAATGGTCGTCTTTGACAGTCGCTATGAACCAAAATTAAACAACTCCACGGTGTGTAGACTTGTATCCTCGGAGGAGCAATAACAAGTCAAGGCCACTTAGCTGTGATTTATAGCCATTTACTTAGCTGAGATCCATCTAGTCTTATAGAAAATCCTTTCAATCGTTCTATCACTTTCTCTCTATCCCACCATTCATTTTCAGTTGATCATAGTAATAGAAATGTATTTTTATAGTGGAGTACGTCTAAGGCTTAGTTCACACTACCATTTATACCTCCATTAAAAAAAGGAAAGAACGGAAGTTTAACGCATCAGTTAAAAATCCCATTGACTTCAATGTAAATTTTATGTCATATGTTCTGTTTAGTTAGGCAGTCATCTGTTATGCATGAGTTTTTTGACGTCCATTGGAAAAAAACCTATGCAACATCCAATGTTCCTAAGAGCACAGAGTGTATATTACTGAACAAAATAAAGAACTTTTATGATCTTATCAATTGGCTGCAATGAAACAATGAGTGAAAATTTAAGGGGTCTGCATACATTCCGTACCCACTGTACAGCTCCAAATTACAATTGAAGCAATGTCATTGCCTGATTTATTTTGATGGGACTAACTGACCACTTAATGTTTATGGGGGATTCCCATCTCTCCCTCAATAACATCTGCAGCATCAATCCTATGTTATTTCAATTCCCAGTCCGTTTGTTTCCTAGGAAGATAAGTAACCGCTAGAGATGAAGGGACCTGACGTCTGCGATCGGATTCAGATTCAGCCGTGCGACCCGGGCATATTGCCTAGTTGGCAGAAGAACAACCAATCCGGCAAAATGATACCCCTAGCTGCACCTCTGACCAATCACCACCACAGGTGTCAGGCAGCAGCTCACTTCTTCTAAGAACACATGAACATTCAAACAAGCTACAGTGCATATGGGGTCACTGAGGTCAGGGGGAATTGGAGGTTAATGAAGGTCAATAGCCAACCTTTACTTATTCCGTGTCCTTTGACCTCCAGCATATTTCCTTGTAGACAAGGTTTTAGTTGGGGAAAGATTAACCAGTGCTGGGTTGGGTTTATCCAAATTTCTCGTGGAGTAGTTACTATACTACTACTATGCATCAAACATCCCAGAATTCCTGACAATGTATCGCTTATTTTTCAGTTCATACGTCTATTCGGTGCAATATCTAATATATAACAAAACCAGGAGCAAAATAAATAAAATGTTATATTACAATTTTCTGCTCTGAACAATGTCATTAGATTCGGAAGATCTAGAATATATTTTAAGTATTGTTTTATATGGCAGAATATTTTAGAACCCAGCACCTTTGTTACAGAATTGCTGATTCTCTCTCATCTTCTATCTATAAATATACAAATGAATGAGTTTACCGCATTACATAAATATATTAGCCCCATAAAACAAGAAGAACCAGCCTTGTACTAAACGCTTCATTAACTAACAGCAGGGGGAAGCCTGATAGTTGACATGCGGTGTTGGGCTTATCGGCAGGTACAGCACTAGTTCAGGCATGCAAAGAATTTAAGTGCAGAATGGAAACGTTAAAACAAAAGCAAACACGTTAAGCTTTTAACTGAAACACGCAGGAATCATTAATATAAAGTGCGGCCGTACAAGGGCCTGGACTCCAGGGGAATCTAGAGCAGGGGCCGCATAGGACTAGTCCGGGACAGCTATTTTATCAGATAGGGAGCTGCACTCTAGGCATGTAATGGGTTAACCAGCTTCTTTATGAGGTCACCTGAACGCCCAGGTGTATGTGTATGTTTGCGGAAAATTGCTTCCTTTGTAGTTGTTGTAAAAGTGTCCTGTTGTAAAAACTATAGAAAAGATGTGTGCGATGATGATCAAAAGGGAAGCCGTAGTAGCGTTTACGGAACTCATGGTCATTCAAGGTCTGGGATGGTTTTCATTCTAGTTCTTATGATAGGGGGTTTTCTGACATATTTTTAAAAAACTTCAATAAATTGGATCAATCGCCTTTTTTTAACAGCCCGCATTAAATTTCCCGCAACCCGATCTACATTGTTTCTAGTCCGCGTCAAACCACGGGTTATGACCTCCCGATTATGATCATGTGACCTCACTAGCCAATCCATGAAGTAATTTATATTACTCCATGGATTACCACTAAGACCAGTGATTGGCTATAGCCGTTATCTGATGACGAACAGGACGCCATCACTTCTGGGAGGGGAGAAATTAAATAATTGTGCAATTTGTTTAAACTTTATAGAATTTCCTGACGTTTCTACATTTTAAAAAATAAATTAAATAACTAAATTAGCAGAGCCCCTTTTAAGCTTGATGGGGCACATTTACTTATCCAGTCCCTGCGCAATCACCGATCCGGACTGTCCGATGAGGATGAACTCTGCCGCGATTCATGTAGATCGCGTGCCTGATATCCTGCATGTGTTGCTTCCCCGCTCAGGTCCGCTGGAGTTCACCTTCTTCTTCCTGGTGCATGTAAGTGCTTGGCTTGCAACACAATTTTGAAGTTAGATCCCATCGTCCGATGGCCCGCTCCCTGATTTGTGTCACATGAAAGCCGTTGTGATTGCGCCAAAATCCGATCGCTTGTGCCAAAAACCCCTTTTAAACCCCTGTCCCAATGGCACAAAACGGAAATCGTCGGGACTGAAGTGCGGTCCGCGGGACCCTTAGTAAATGAGCCCCGATATCTCGAATGGACACTTGCAAGGATTTTTGACCTAGTCTCATCTTCCAGTGAAAAGAGATTGGTCGATCTTAACACAAGCAACTTATTAATTGCAGCACTCAACAACACCTTACAATATGAAATATCTACTTAACAATTAACCCCTTGCCACAATGTTCTTTTTCCATTATGCATTTCAGTATTTTTTGCTCTACTTGTGTCAGTATTTAATATTCCATCCACTGTACTGGAAAGATGGAAAAAAATTCCAAATGCAAATTGACGAAAAAACACATTAGCACAATTTTTTTGGGACTCCAAAATGACATTTCTAATACATTTTTAATAAAATATGTGGACACCAATAAGTTTTTAACACTTCTTGCTAGCTGCTATTTGGAAGACTGTATTGCCTTTTGACCAGTTTTTACTAAAATTTTGATGTGTTGTATAGGGACACAGCTATAACTAACAGGCTTATTAATTTTTTATTTAATTTGGAAGGGGGGTGATTATTTTTTTACAATTTCTTTGAAGGCCCCTAGGGTATTGGAACCCTAGGGAGTCTGATCACTCACACTATATACTGCATTTCAATATATTGAAATATTGCTTATTTCTCATTTATTATACCAACATAATGAATCTCTCCATGCAGCTGAATTCATAATCTCTATGATCTTGACACTCAATTCAAGAATTTAAGGAGTTGTCTATTTTACCTCATGTTTTTGTAGTTTGGGTGTAAGTGAGAGGGGCAGGATATTAGGTAATTGACCAATATACATCTATTAATAGTTCTGCACTGCTTTCTTGATATGTGAAGTGAAGTCTCCTGTCTTTTACCTCAGCAGCCAAACATTTCTGACCATAAAATGGCCGCAGATGGAGGGTCATGTGATCTCTATCTGTCCATGAGCAATCGTCCTGCCAGGGCCCTATATTAGCATTCATCAATATAAGGTCCTGGGTTCAAGTCCCATCCAGGTCAACATCTGAAAAGAGTTTGTATGTTCTCTCCGTGATTGTGTGGGTTTCCTCCAGATCCTTCAGTTTCCTCCCACACTCCAAAACAGTCCCATTGGGGACAGGGACTGATTTGGTAAGTTTTGTGCAGCGCTGGGGAATATGTTGGTGCTATATAAATAAAGGAATTAATTAATATGATTAAGGTCCTGGTAGGGTGATTGCTCATGGACAGATAAAGATCACATGACCCTCCATCTGCAGCCATTTTATGGACAGGAATGTCTGGCTGAATGTCTGGCTCATATCAAAGGGTGATGCAGAACTATAAATATATATGTATATTGGTAAATTACCTAATATCCTGCCCCTTACACTTACACACACATTACACAAAACATGAGGTAAAGTGGCCAACCCCTTTAAGTTTTTGAGACACTGATGTCTTCTGTATGTTCAGTCGTTGCTGGTAAGCAGAATAGATATATGACAAGGGTAAAGTACACGGCGTGTAATCAGGGAGCAGATTCCCTGCTGTCAGCAGTATGGAGAGGACGGGGAGGATGCTCAGGTGTCGGCGTGGCTACAAGAAAATACATTCACATTCTACAAGAAAAGAAAAGGAAAATTGGCTTGGAGCCATTTTTGGTCTTTTGACCTCTCTGTTCCCTATCGTCCAGGTGCAAAAGACACCTGCCATTTACAGCCCTGAGCCTTACAGTCATATAGGAAGATGAGCTAAATATCACTGGAAGTGACTCCAAGGTATCTATCTGTTAGGCCACTTCCCTCTTCTTGTGGTTAGTGTGAATGGTTTATGGCCTAAAAAGTCAGGAAAAAATATTATAGGCAACCATAAAAATGCAGTACACACTGCAGGTGGCATGTAGAGCAGATTGTATATAACAACAGACATAACATTATAGAGCAGGAAGATCTGAGCAGATTGTACGTAGTGCCCCATCTGCAGGTAGCATGTTACAGAGCAGGAGGAGCTGAACAGATTGTACATATTGTCCAATCTGCAGGTAGCATGTTACAGAGCAGGAGGAGCTGAGAAGATTGTTTACAGTGTCCCATCTGCAGGTAGCACGTTACAGAGCAAGAGGAGCTGGACAGATTGTACATAGTATCCCATCTGCAAGCAGCCTGTTACAGAGCAGGAGGAGCTGGGAAGATTGTTTGCAGGGTCCCATCTGCATGTAGCATGTTACAGAGCAGGAGGAGCTGAACAGATTGTACCATGTCCTATCTGCATGCAGCCTGTTATAGAGCAGGAGAAGCTCATTATATTTAGTGTCCTCTCTGCAGGTAGTACGATATAGAGCAGGAGATGCTGAGCAGATTGTACATAGTGTTCTGCCTAGTGATAGGATTTCCAGCTTTTCTGAGCTGGCTCATTAGGCTCCGCTCACTAAGAGCCGGCTCTTCTGGCTGCTGAACGGCTCCCTATTATATGTATAATAGGGAGCCGCAGGCCAGTCTGTCACCCAGCAGCACCCCACTTTAAACCAGATTGTATCGGGTTAAAGGGGGCGTGGTGATCTGGTTAGGGTCGGGGTTAAGTTCTTGAATGACACATTCACTGGCTTTCATTCGACAGAAATCGTGGACGATCCGACTGACTCGGACTGTGCGCGGGATTTAAGATTCAAATTGTGTCGCAAGACAATGCACTTACATGTCCAGGAAGAAGAAGGTGAACTCCTGCAGATCTGAGCAGGTAAGCGACACATGCAAGATATTGGGCGCACGATCTTAGGGAATCTCGGCACAGTGCATTATCGCCAGACACTCCGCACTTTGTGAACTCCTCTGGACGGGTAAGTAAATGTGCCCTAATAAGTCTGATCTCATCTCAATTGTTAACTTCAATTTACCTCCTTTTTTGCAAACTAACAAAAAGTTCTACTTTCTCACTATGAAGGAAGCGGCTTCCTGCACGCTTGTGTTTACTAACATCTGCTGCATTCATGGCGTCGCTCCTCAGATCACAGCGCAACTGCGCATCTTGCTCTATCCCCTTGCTCTATTTTGAGATGGGAATTTGGCATTTCCAGGAAGACTCCTTCTAGAGCAATGAAAAGTAGGCCTGGAATGTAGCAGCAACGTACAGCGACATAGTTTATTCTAAAGGCTCAATCCGCGGATGAAATATTTCACTAGTGTATCGCAAAGATTAAACGCTATAAACATCTAGATACCAAATGGTGACATACACAGGAGGACACATGGTGCAGAAAAAACAGCAGCTGCTCCTTCCTACTTTGTTCACCTTAAAGGGTACCGAAACCTTCAAACAAACTCTGTGAAACTCAACACTACATGTACATGTGTGTACAAGGGGAGTAACATACATTTTGAACAGCTTTCCCATAAGGAGACACTATGGGGCACATTTACTAAGGGTCCGCGGACCGCATTTCCGTTGGGTTTCCTGACTATTTCCGATTTGCGCCGCATTTAACAGGGGTTTTTGGTGCACGCGACCGGATTTTGCCGCAATAGCGCCAACTTTCTTGCAACATAAATCGGGGGGTGTGGCCGTCGGACAACCTGACTGATTTGCACTAAGTGTGGGATTTAAAATTTGGATTGTGTCACAAAGCACTCACATACACCGGGAAGAAGATGGTGAATTCCGGTGGACCTGAGCGGGGAAGCGACACTTGCAGGATATCGGGTGCACGATCGCGCCGGACTCCATCCTCGTCGGACAGTCCGGATCGGGGATCACGACAGGACCGGGAAAGTAAATGTGCCCCAATCTCTTATGTCTCGGAGTTGGTGAGTGGAGACTAGCTGCTTTGATGTCTCCCATACACTGAAGTCCGAAAGTAGTGGAGAACCTACTTATCCAACACTAGCACATAAAATATGTCATTATGGGGAAGTACTGACCTGTATCAATGTGAATAAAGCACTTGGGGTGAGACAGAGATATCTTACAGTAACTCCAGCAGTGACTCATTATACCAAATTTAATTGAACATTTTGTTGAATTTGACTGTACATTGATTAGGCTGGAGCCACACACATCATACCAATTATACATCATTGATCCCCTACAGTTTCAACCCTTCTTAGGTCCTCCAATGATCTCTATTTTCTACTTGCTAAACTTTAGTTGACGACGTATAAGTGGCCACATTTTTACCAGCAGTGTCATACGGGAATGAGTACAGTTGAATACAGTTGCACCCAAGTCGAGGAAACTTGGGGACCCATAAGCTGTCTTTTCCCTACAACAATTGCACCCAAGTCTAGGAAACTTGGGGACCCATAAGGTGTCTTTTCCCTACAACAATTGCACCCAAGTCTAGGAAACTTGGGGACTCATAAGGTGTCTTTTCCCTACAAAAATACATACAGTACAACTTGAAGCTTCAGGTTGCAACGAGATCCATAGATGATGGATGATGTAGTGGTCGGCGCCAAGTATTAAAACAGATACAAATGATATTTTCTGGAAAACCACATTTATCTGACTATAATAAGAGATAAGCCAGGAGTTACCTCATCAATCTACATGAACTTGTGTATCAGGTACTAACCAAACAGCAGTACAGTGTACAGACCACCCACAATATTATCAGCGATGGTGGAGAAAAACTGCAAAACATGATCAAATCCAAAAATCATCATTCCTTATCCAAAATTAGTTATGGTGCCAAAGCAGCGTCATTTTAAGTAACTCCCTCCTTCCCTTTACATATCATGATATTCATCACTTACAAGGGAGCTGGGCTGCAGTTCCTCTGACAGTTTTGGCCTCTGTTCTCTGTGCACCAAAATCATCTAATTGGTGGGGTCTAAGTGTTAGACCTTCTCTGATTTAATATGTATGATCTATCCTATCATTCCTCCAGTATTCCTAATTGATATTTATGTGTAGTTAGCCAAGTGGGTGGTACCTATTGGATGTTTGGGTGTTCCAAGAGTCTGCAGGGACACACACCCCACTGATAACACCTACTTGGCTATCTACTCAATTTTGTGTCTGTCAATCCATGCTTATTGGTAATGGGTCATTACAAAATTATCCATGGATAGAGCAATGACTTGTTCATTATGGGGGTCTGACCACTGGGCCCCCCATTTATTATGTAAATAGACTTTTTCTTGTTTGAATCGAGCAGACGGTCATTTTCTGTTCCATTACTGTCTATGGGATAGAAGATAGAGGAAGAATAGAGCAGACAGGATAACAGAGCCCCTGATCTACTGGGACCCCCACAGATCAACATGATATTAACTATGGTATGAATAGAGGATAAATCCTACAGACAAATCCTTCCTGTTCTTTAGAGATCACTACTCAGTAGTAGTAATGAGCGGACAAAATGAAGTTCCAGCCTACCTAAACTTGAAAATTCTGTTCAGGTCCGGGTACCATACATGAAAAACACCCTCATTAACGTCCGCTATCGGTGCTGGTACCAAGCTTGGGTGTTAACTGTTTAAATGCCAGTTGTATTTAAATTGATCTTCTGCATCCCATTCATGTAAATGCCAGCGCGCATGTGCCAGATCAATTTAAATGCCAACAACGGCATTTACAAAGTTAGCGTTAACAGTGTTACCGGTGGTAGGAGTCGGACCCAAAACCAAACTTCTGATTAATTCCGAGTTTGGGTCTGTGGGGCCCGAACCGCCAAAGTTTGGTACGGACCTGAACTTTGCGGTTCTACTCAACACTATGCAGCAGTCATATCACTATCATCAAAGACAGGGTTACAATAAACAGGCTAAAGATGGTAATCCCCATAATCACATTCCAAGAAAAAAAGAACATCTCAGAATTAGCTATTTATTAGTAAGAAATACATACAGTAGGTGATACAATTTCTTTAAAATAGGTGTCACTAATATGGGAAGTGATGTCAGGTGGTGATCAACAGTGCAAACAAAATCTGTATGGGCAAGGTGCATCATACATCACCCCTACAAATCAAAATATGACAACATATACTAGCAATGTTCCATCACCTACTATTTAGATAGTCGCCTTTAAACCAGGGCCAGTATGTATAACAATACTATAGAAAAACTCTATGTCTTAGGAATTTGGTACTGGCATCGCTTCCAACGTTCTACTGTGTTACTTGACGATTGGAAATAACCCAGAATTTTCAAGATATATTTAATTAGTACATTATTAAATAAGCTCTAATTGCATTTTGGACAAGTTCTGCAGGTGCGAGTGAGCATCTGGCGGGTACTTCACGGCCACACTTGGCTAACCTCATCGCAGTGCTCCATGCCAAGCAATTAATCTTATGGCTTAGAAAGTGCAAGCAAAGCAAGAGAAAAATCTGAGGTAAATAGTCATTGTACCGGGCACCGGCTAAAATTAAGAAAAAAGAAATAATACCAAACATGTATTTGCCAAATATGACAGGAAACTAAGACTGTGGCTGAAAGGAACCAAAACAAACTCCAGGACACAGACATGAGAGGTCATAGTAAGGATTTTCGAGAACCTTTGAGTACTAGGAAAAGAGTCCTTGAATTCTCTCAGTAATGTGTTTACTCTTGCGGGACTTGGATTCTTCCCAGGAACACAGGAGTAAGTGTTGGCGATGTTGAGCTTGTGCCAAAATCTACCTGAACCGCACATCATAAGGCTTTGATGTCGACTCTTGTTATGGTGGAGAGGTGGAACAAAGTGACCAGGAAGAGATAAGCATTGTGTGCGGACATGAAATAGCAGACGACAAATTGTTTGGGAGTATGACTGTCGCGTCGCTTTAACAAAGATAACTAATGGCGCGTCATGTATTACTTCCTTCATACCCAGACCTACAGATTACTTGTCCTAGCCAGATAGTCAACTATCACAGATCAGTAAAGTAATATGCAGACGCAATAAATTCACAAAATACACAAAACTGAAAAATTTTCCACTCAGATTACAGAAAATTTACCATCAAAATCCATCATGTTAAACAGGGACACTTACTCATAGATCCAGACCCTGTGACTGAGGTACCTTCTTATATTTGTTATCCATGGCCTCCTTCCAATCAACTTTTAAAATGATGCTATGGAGTCTGAAAAGCTTTTAGAATACTACTACTACAAGAAGATTACCACAGTCACGATGTCTGGGTCTATGAGTAAGTGCCCCTGGTTTAGCTGATTTTGATGGTAGATTTCCTTTGAAGCAAAAATACTGTATATACTCGAGTATAAGCGAAGTTTTTCGCCACAGAAACTATGACACAGCAGTGTCGCTGACTACTGATATTATAGTTTATGTGCTGGCAGGTCGCATATATGTGAATCTGACGGCCTAGCCAAGAACCCGAAGAGGTGCTGCGGGAAGAAGAGGATGCTGGTGGTCAGTGCCGGATGTTGAGTACTATTTTTTTTAAGGGGGCTTTGCTATGGGCATTATATTAATGGGGGTAATCTTCTATGGGCATTATATCAATGGGGGGAGACTACTGGACATTTCATTCAACAGTAGTGGCTGCATTTCCCCCCCTAAGCTTATACTCGAGTCAATACGTTTTCCCAGTTTTTTTGTGGTAAAATTAGGTGCCCAGGCTTATACTCAAGTATATGCGTATGTTAAATCCGCTAATTTTGATGGAACTGACAGCATATTTAGGCAGCCCCCAACTTACGGACACCTGACTTATCAGTGGCTCCTTGTTACAGCTGAAGCTCGGAATGCTGGTAATTTAGCTATCTTGTATGTAACCCAGGATAAGAGGTCTTAACAAAATTCAGAATCAGGCAATGAGTATGAATTTTGACTTGTGTATACATGTGCATAAATATATACTTCAATAAAAGCATGTTGATGGATTTTTGCCAGATTCTCCTAATGGGAATCAATGGATTCCCCTAGAAATGTAGTTCAAAACCTGTATTAGAAAGCCCAACATGTAATTCGACACAGATTTCCCTACCCCAAAACTCTTTAAACCTTACAATCTACTGTTGAGTGGTGCTACTTATCTATTCTGGTAGTCGCAAGCTCTCAACTGTCACTGATTATTTTTGCAGAAACCTCCTTCTGTTGCGTCAATCACAGGCCACCAGCAGACCAACTTTCCTTAAAGGGAACCTGTCACCAGGAGACCCATTTTTAGCACTCCCCCAGTCCCCACAGAGAATAGTACATACACTGCCAAAGTGTTTTTGTATTAAAAATTGGTTTTACAGAAAAAAAGATATGTTATATTGTACCTTTCATTAGCATCTGCTGTGTGACTAGGCAGTTGCCTTTTGGGAGGGGCTGGAAAGGAGCAGTCCCCCCCCCCCCCCTTGGGGAACTGCTACTCCATGTGACCTTTTCAAATATATGAAAACACCCATCACTTGGCTTAGTGACGCCTCCTGCTCCTCTACAGCCAATCCCGAGTGAGGGGAGTTATTCATATATTTGAAAAGGTCACATGTTTCCCAAGGGTGGGGGGGGGGGAACTGCTCTTTACCAGCCCTTCCCAATTGGCAACTGCCTAGTCACACAGCAGATGCTAATGAAAGGTACAATATAACATATCTTTTTTTCTGTAAAACCTATTTTTAATACAAAAACACTTTGGCAGTGTATGTACTATGCTCTGTGGGGACTGGGGGAGTGCTAAAAATGGGTCTCCTGGTGACAGGTTCCCTTTAAAATGAGGTTCTTCAGCTGCTGTAGTTTCTGTGAGCCAGTGACTATCAGTATGGTTATTGGTTTATTATATGTCCTGGGGTTTGTAGAAAAGAACATTAGAGGAACATTGAGAGGTCTTTAATGAGTTCATTAAAATATTTCCTAAGGTGTGTCAAATAGATTAAAGCAGAACAAAAAAACCCCTAAAAATCTAAACTCCTTGAATCCACATGGCTCCAGGCAGGTCCACTTTTATTAGACTGGGGGGTTGATGGGTTGCCTACGACACATGACCGACCAGAGAGTAGGGGGCAGGGCAAGTAATCAAGTAAATCCAGGTAGGCAGGGGGCACCAGAGTGGTGATGATGGAACAGCATACACTGTATGATCTTTATCATTTTATAAAAGCTCCCTTCATTGGACAGAATTTTCATTAAGTCAAAGAAGCCCTTCACCGTCTCAATGTTCTAGACCCCCTTTGAGCACAGCAGTGGTAAAGGATCAAGGGGGATGAAAAAAAGAACAAAAAGGTAAAGCAATTTCTAAGTAGTATTTTCTTATAAATACTGAATATTCACTACTATATAAAAGTGCATAAAGCAACACAACATAGAGTAGCCCCTAATATAACGGATAGTTAATAAAACAGCTGACAGCAAGTCTTGATGTATAGAACCAGATAAATGATAGGATCCTCATGTGACATCATCATCACGTATATGTCTGACAGCACAAATGTCAGATGATTATATCTATGAACAACAAGCCCGAACAGAAAGAGGCAAAACGCCAAATCAGCCGTGGTGTCAGGTGGCGGTGTGTGATGGAGCAGATTTTGGCCCTCGAGCACAGCTGCCTATCAATAGTCTTCAGCCTTTTTTCTTACTACTTGATGAGTGAAATTCATTACTTTGCCCAAAGCTCCGTCGATAACAATATATCCTCGGCATGTAAATCATCGAAGTGATCCCAGAACAACCAGAGGATATACAAGGAGCTGAGGGCCATCACCTCTTATAAAGCTGAAGATTGCAGAAATATATCCAAAACAAATCTATCTTAACAGCTCAGCAAGATATCCTTTGTTCAAGATGAATGAACATGTTATATGTTGTTTTCCGTCAAGCAGCTTCACCCCAAAAATATTAGCCCACTACCCCAGCGTGACATGATCATAGGTCCTTGGAAATAGACAAGTGACTAAAGAACTCAACAGGGTCACCAGGTTCTCCAAACAACCAAGTCCTACATAGATGATAGAGGTAGTTGTATCTGGTCCTGGTGCCTTCAGGCTCCAAAAGACCTTCAGGTTTCCTCCTACTTTTCCTACTAGTTGGATATTTACTGCCAGTTCCTTTGGTTCTTGGGCGATAAACCACTGGCAGAGTTGTCCAGCAGCACTTTACTCCCCTTCCAAGACATATACACTTCTTGGGATGTGGGCGCCAAGATGCCCAAGCATTCGTTCAGCAGTTGTTTTGAGTGGGAGAAAAAAAGTTATAAAAAAGTCTAGAAAGTTACAATTCAGTCTGTAATAAGTAAATAATATATAAAGTTTATTAATGCTAGATTTATTTCTATTCTTATTTCTTGCTCTCTTTTCTCACTTCTACAAAGCCATTTGTTCTCCATTATTTCCAAAATCGGCATCACATTGTACGTTCTTTTGTTCCTCCTCAGGCTGCTGTCTCACCACAAATTCCATATTATCCCACACTTAACCTTAATCATTTATCATCCCTTCATCAACAGGTTTTTACTAGCAAATTGTTGCCAATGTGGGTAATAACGTTTGTTAAACTGCCATATAAAAATGCCTACCACACCTAAAACAAGCCAAAGACATCAAAACATCAGCATCACATACAAGGCTTCTTCTAATGTGTTTATCCCACCTGTTCTGGGTAGTTGTAGTGAAACCCAAGCACCTCTACATGTTTAGAGACCATTCATGGTCTCCACTGTTCCACTGTCAGATATACTTAATGGGGGAGATTTATCACTGCCAGTTTTCTGGATTAGAAGCAGAGGAAGAATTTGTGATAAAAATTGTGAATATGCCACCAACACGCCCACATGATGTGGAGGTGGTGTATTTGCAATTTTAGCAGGCGTAGCAGGTCGGACCTGGTGTATAATAAATCTCCCGCAATTTATTTATTAGTTCATGCTTACTCTCACTCCACTAAATAAGCAGCCCACTCATGTAGGATATGTAATATTATTTCTAGAATTCCCTTTTTCATATGAAAAAGGCCATTTACCTATAAAAAAAAAATCACATTCAAAGTCATATACAAAACTGAGAAGAGTCACTTTTTTCCTGAAATGAGTCATCTTTAGAGGCTGTAGTGTCATTTCAGATACCCAAATCATGTGTTCTTTGGTACCTTATCGTATCCCATTAAAGATGAAAATCTCATCTTTTAATTTGATGCAGTTAAAGAAATTGTCAGGAGCTAGATCTTTAGCTGCAGCTCGCATTCCCAACTATGTCTTCCTGTATCTCTAGCTCTTTAGCTCACAGAACAGCAAGCCTGATGTGATTTGAAAATTATCTTAAATATGAAACCAAAACCATGGTTTTAGGAACTGTAGAGCTGAAGATATGGATTATATGATGTGAAGAACATCCAACCAAGCTTAAAATATGACTAATTTAAGCAAAAAGTGACTCTTCTGAGCTCATTTACATATTACTTTTAAGGTAATTTTTTGTAGGTTAGAGGTTTTGTAGGTAGAATTAATATAAAAAGAGGGAATTCTAGAAAGGACATTTCATAACCTACCTGAGTGTGCAAGTAGAAGCAGGGTAAAAGCCGGGTCCCTTAAGCCCCACCCAAAGGGCAGAGCACCCAAATTGGTAACATTTACAATCCACTTTGGTTCATTTTCCACACTTTTTTTGGGAGATGACTGAAACAGTTCATTCTAACCTCAAACCCAGAAAGTAAGCTATGCCGATGTACACGCTTAGGGTAAGCTGGGACACATTGGCTGATCTGTCATCTGACACAGGATAATTGTGCAATTTGTCCACACATATCTGTGTCCAAATTGGATAACATCTAACTATTCAGCCTCTGGGAATAAGAATCCGAATCCTTTTCTGGCTCTATGTCAGCCCATTAATAGTGAGGTCAGAGGAGGACTCCAGACATTGTTGGACCTGTGGTCATCTACTGACTATAATGATCCAGTAATGAAAACATAAGTCTGCCCAAAATACATAATTACCCCAACTGCTTTAATAATTTATCCTTGATTTACTTACAATGATAATCAGACATTCTTGAGATCCAGCATGAGAACATTGTGTGGAGGTAGACAGTGGCTCTACTGTCACCACTCGAGGAGCATGGCAAAGGCCAATCAAATAGCTCACAGTCCAAACTATTTGGCTGATCTATTAAAGGGGTATTCTGGAATTTTACTAAAAGCGTATTCTCACGATAGGTGGAAGATCAACGGGGTTCAGAAACCTGGCACTATCATCAGTCAGCTGATTGAAGAGGTCATGACTCTCCATTGAGCGCCACTCAGAAGTTCGAGGGAATGGGGCTAAGCTGTAATACCCAGCACAGACACTATACAACATATGGCGCTGTGTGTACTATGGAGTGTAGAGGCAAAAGAACTTTTCTAATAGTGGTATCTATTTAAAAAGCTGATCAATTGTGGTGTTTTAAGTCCCGCTCCTATCTGAAGGGTCAATTACCTACTTCCCAGCCGTAAATATACAGTGGGTTGTCCTGGTCCGTAAAACCCACACTGTACCATATTTGCAGCACAGGCTTTAGACTTCTGTCTGAGCGATTAGGCAGCTGAACGCGTGATTGTCAGGATCCCGGTGTAAGGAAGCTGCCGCTCCAGTTATTAATGTAAGTCTATTACACTAAGGGCTTATTCACACAACTGTCATTGTGACCGGATCACGATTCCCCTTAAAGGAAATCTAACATCGGGAAACTATGCTACTTTTTCAAGTGATGCCTGATGCAGATTTCCTACGGCAGCAGCAGCTCCATCCCATTTTTGTCCAATTCAGGGTTTCAGCTGCTGCCAAAATAAACTTCAATCTATCTTTATGCAAATTATTTGCAAAGGCTACGGGGGCGTGTAGTACCCTAAACGAATTCTGGAGCGAAGGCTACACCAAATACTATTAAGCCTCCGTTTTAGGTAACACGTCAGTTAGAATAATATAGCTATAAAATTTAAAAAACGTAAAGCTAAAAATGTAAAAAAATATAGATATAAATGTAAAAAACATTTTGTTTTACTATTTAATCAGTTTTTAAACTTCAACTTGTTTTAAAATCAAAGATCCAGACCAAAAAATAAAAAGTAGAATTCTGTATTTCTCATTGCTAGCCCAAATAATGAAAGAAAACTATAATGTCCCAGTTTCACTTTTTCACTTTGTAAATTAACAATTAAACAACAAAATTATGGCAATAATTATTATATCAGGGATAGCAGAGGAACATGTCAGATCAAAATCCCCACATACATCAAAGAAAATTATTTTTCATATCAGATTTTAGTATAGATTTTAAAGGATCAGAATATATGTAAAGTATAAAGTACTCACCACTGTCCTCAACACTAAAATGGAAAATATCACTTGTTGCGTTCTCCTTGTCTCGTAACACGTAACAGATCTTCATGTCATCAATGTCCGCTGTAAGAAAACAGGTGTAATAACTGAGTATAAAATATGATTTTTTTTAATTCAGAAGATATATAAATATATAGTAATAATAGAACACAAAAATATGCAAATTTTTTTTTATCAAAAACACATCAACAGATCAGGTAAAGGGGTTGGTCACTACATAGGTTGTCTTGCGAATAATCCCTGAATGTCCATCAAGTGATTCAGCTTTCCTGGTATTTACTTTTAAACTTTTGTATACAGACGATGTGAATCTTTGTTTACATGTCTAAGCCCTGCTGAATAGGAGGAGCTGCAGCAGCAGAGTTATGAGGCATCTGGCTCTACCAGTCTATCTAAGTGAGAATTGACAATGAAAAGAAAGACACAGTGGTAGACGATTTGAGGGTGGGCTAAAGCAGTAAGAGAGGAAGCTGTATATGTAGAGGGAAGCATGGTGAGAAGAGGCTTATACATGCAGAGACATGTTTTATAGTAGAGATTAATTAAGAAGTGTCCAACCCCTTTAATGCCAAATAAAGCATTGAATCCCGTTTATTGTAACTAGATTAATAGCAAAAATGTTTCTTTTGGACCCAGTAGCCCCAAGGACAGAAGTGTCTATGTTGGTAACAGGTCTCACTGCTATGATAAGCTCTGTTACTTCATTGGACACTTAATGTCAGATGACCAGGATGATGTAATCTAAGGTCTTAAGTCTACCCTTATGCATGTATCTGATCACATGAAATCACAGCATGTCTCCATGGAGGATAGGGAGGAATAGAAGTCCATTGAGGCTGCTGTGATTTCATGTAATCAGATACATACATGGGGTAGATGTTGCAAATGTAACTGGGTTAAAAGACCTTAGATGACATCATCCTGGTCACATGACATAGAGTGCTGAATGCTGAGTAAGAAGCATGGGAGATGGGGAGGAGAAGATGGGAGGAGCTGGCTGAGCAGGACACACCCCCTCTGAAGCCAAGTAATATAAGATAAAGTTGATTTATGGGGATGAGAGGGAAACAATTTTTAGCTAAAAGAAGGGTGTCCGTTAGTTAATAGGGCTCTTTGGGAGCCTGTCACTGGCTGAATATGTGCAAATGTGGTGATAGGTTCCCTTTAAGGAAGAATGACACTTCCTATTTTGTAGGGATCACTTTTTGGCAGTCAGTCCATAATCATTATGTTCATGATGAACTTCCTCTATTAAACAATCTACTATTTAAAGGCAAAATAATCTCAGCACCTTCTAGCCCTTTCTGCACAATGACTTCTGCACAGGTCATGGAGCATGAAAAAAACATTTCCCTTAGAGGGCAATTTATATGTCCATGCTACAAGCTGCCAAAGTCCATGTAGTAGGTGTGAGTCCCATAGGTAGGACACACATGTATAAGACATCTATTGGATATCCTGTGGATATGCTATAAAAGTGTCATGGAGGCGGAGCTCCGGACACCCGCTGGTGGATTCCCTGGATGAAGGGACATCAATCGAAGCGCAGACGGCGTTCAGATAATTTTGTTCTTGTGGAGATAAATCAGAGGTGTTATAATGTGTTCCCCCCCACTTTTAAAAATACATGCATGCAGGGTTAGGCAGAGTGTACATGTGTATGCGGGATTGGGAGAGATAATTTGGCCTCATTCACTTTACATTTTATCAGCTAATCCAAGAACCACAAAAATAATTTTATTAGAAAGAACTATTTTTAAGAGAATAAAATCCAACTTTTTTACCCGATTAGTTCCAGTAATTAACAGCAGGAACCTTCTGGGTGATGTGGAAAGGATGAGCTGAAAACATCTCCTGCACTCCACCCTATTTACATTGGATAAATACAGCAGCCTTAGGGCTCTTTCACATTGCCGTTGTTTTTCTTCACATCCATGGTTCGGTGATTTCCACGGATGCTTCACAGATCCATTGATTCCTATAGGTGTTTTCCTATTTGTTTGTATTTTCTCTGACACGAAACATAATTTTTTTCACTGATACGGATCACGGAAGGCAATAGCAGTCTATGGGTCCGCCAAAAAACGGATCCAACATCCAATTTTTTTCACTGATAAGGCTGAAAAATCAGGTGTGATGCTTTCAAAGCAATGTTAACCCTTCAGTTTTTTTGAGGACACGGAGACAAAACGGAAGAAAAACGGAGACACAACACAACGGATGCAAAACTGAACATTAACGTCAATGCGAAAGAGCCCTTAGGGCTGTTCCACATCGGCGATTTTTCACTGAACCCATTTTGGCTTATGGACACATAGATTGGTTTTCTCTTCCTGGCTTCAGTGATATGCCACTGATTCCTTACTGAACCAATCTTTTTAATGGGATTTTTCACACTACAGTTTTTTTCACTGATCAGTTATCTGTTTAGAACCTGCTCTTTTTGAGTAACTGAAGTGAAAAAAATCTGTGGTAAGTTCGATAAAGCAAATTGAAAAGAACAAGTCAGTAAGACAAATCACTGAAGCCAGAAAGAGAAAACCAATCTGTATGTGTCCATAAAGGGTTCAGTGAAAAATGTCTCCGTTTTGTTCTGTTTTATTCCGTGTCCGCAAAAAAAAATTGAAGGTGTAACGTTTCTTTGAAAACATCACACTTGGTATTCCAGCCTCATCAGTGAGAAAAAATGGATGTTGCATGCATTTTTTTGGCGGCCAGCATAGACTTCTAGGACATCACGGTGGCTTAGTGGTTGGCATTATAGCTTTGCAGCGCTGGGGACCTGGGCTAGGGTCGACATATGCAAAGATTCCTCCCACACTGGTAGGTTGATTAGATTGTGAGCCCCATTGGGGACAGGGACCAATTTGGCAAGCTCTGTGCAGCGCTGCGTAATCTGTGTGCGCTATATAAATAAAGAATTATTATTGTTACTATTCTATTGCCTTCCATGATCCGCATCAGTAAAAAAAAATAGCCAATCCGTGGAAATCACTGAACCACGGACGTGAAAAAAACAACAATTTTAAAGAGGTCTTCGGTTAACAAAAAAGTATATAGTGTATAGGGCACGTTTCCCAACTTGCATAGAACATATACAGGTCACCATGGGAGGTCGTGCTCTAAGGACCCTCTTATAGTTACAAAGTCAATGCTCTCCTATTGTATAGAATTATAGTAACCAAGTTACATTTAGGGTGTAGTGCCCTTTAAACTACTTATAGAAATGTATATATGCTTACATTGCCTCTAGCTAATACTATTCCTATTATTTACTATTGTGATTATTTGTATAGAATTAGATTATATAGGATTATATTCCAATTACCGTATATCATATAGGATTATATTCTAATTACATTATATAGGATTATATGGCAACTGTATTGTTTAGAATTATAATGCATAGGATTATACTGTCATTATATTCTATAGGATTATACTGCCTTGAGATTGTATAATAATATCTAGGATGAGATTGTGATTATATTGTATAAGATTATGTTATACAGGAATATATTGATATTATATGGATATGATATATAGAGGGTTATATGGTGATCATTTGAATAGATTTTTTTTTTAGGATTATACTGTGATCATATTGTATAGGATTATGTTTTATGGGAGGGATTTATCAAATATTTTTTTCTTTTTTGCCAATTTTTTGCAAAATTGATGAGTTTGCACCTTTTGGGCGACTTTTTCACAAAGTTCAAAGCACCGGAGTTTTCCAGTGTTGCGTCTGATTTATCTTTGTAATCCAGATGTTGATGTTTTAAAAAGACGCTGCGGCAAAAAAAACCTGAGTGATGCCAGATTTATCACCCTCTAAGATAAATCAAACAAGCCCAAACCCCCTCCCCCCAAAAAAGACAGGTGCAACTTTCCAGACTAAAGATAAATGACCACCCATGTTTGTTTTGTTATTGTATAGAATCATAAATTATATGTAGGTTTACATTGTGATCATATCGAATATGATTCTATTATTTAGGATTCTTTTGTGTTTTTATTAAGTAGGAATGTAATGTATTTGATTAATATTATTTATTTATGGAGCACCATTATTCCCATGGGGCTGTACATTAAGTAAGGAGTTCACATAGATTATATTAAGACAAGGACCAAAAAGGGTCGTGGCACACGTTAGCGTTTTCAACCAATTTGTAATCCGTTTTTAAGCAGTCCATAAAAAACGTGTGTTTTTTGAAAAAGCACCCTTTTTAAAACGTTTTTATCCATTTTTCCCAATTATCAATTAAGATAATTGGGAAAAACTGTCAAAAAGGGATGCTTTTTCAAAAAAACGGATGCGTTTTCAATAACGCTTGCTTAATGGACTGCTTAAAAACGGCCTAAAAACGGATTCAAAACGCCACGTGTGTCCCCCCTAAGGATGAAACACTGAACTAAAAGGGGGACGCTGTCCATGTGGGCTATATATATATATACACTCAAGTATAAGTCAGCCCGAATATAAGCCGAGACCCCTAATTTCAACACAAAAACTGGGAAAACCTATTGACTCGAGTATAAACCGAGGATGGGAAATGCATTGGTCACAGCCTCCCAGTATACAATCTGCCAGCCCCCTGTACTATATAGTTTGCCAGCCCCTGTAGCATATACCCTTCCCAGCCCCTGTAGCATATATCCTGCCCAGCACCTGTAGTATACAGCCTGCTCAGCCCCTGTAGTATACAGCCTGCCCAGCCCCTGTAGTATACGGTCTGCCCAGCCCCTGTAGTATACAGTCTGCCCAGCCCCCGTAGTATACAGCCTGCCCAGCCCCTGTAGTAGGAAAAAAAAATAACACTGTACTCCCCTTTCTGACGTCCCCCGTAGGTCCTCTTCTGTCTCCGATGCTCCTGTGCCGCCTCAGGTCCTACGGTCCTTTTTGGATTCTTCCGCTCATCTCCAGCTCCTCTTCGGGTCTCCGTGCTCGGCTGGCACAGAGAATGACGTCAGCCGCTTGCCGACGTCATTGTCTGTGAGCCACTGGCATCGCGAGGGGACCCGAAGAGGAGCGGAACTTCCCCAAGAGGAGCCGAAGAACCTGAAGAGGATCCGAAGGACCCAAGGTGGCACCGGAGCATCGGAGACAGAAGAGGACTTACGGGTGACGTCAGAAACGTGAGTTTTGACTTTATTTTTTTATTTGACTCGAGTATAAGCCGAGTTAGGGTTTTTGAGCACAAATTTTGTGCTGAAAAACTAGGCTTATACTCGAGTATATATATCTTTAGGAAAATATTATATCAGAATATATTATGATTACATTGTATGGAATAATAAAATAAAGCATTATATTTTGCGATCAGATGATATATCATTGTATTATATAGGACAATATTATGATGAAATTGTATAGGATTATAGTAGAATAGGGTTCTATTGTTATTGGACTGTAATAGTGTCCAATAAGGCAAGGGATAGTTTACTACTACTTATATATCAAATGGGCAAAAATACATAAAACCACTACGATAAGAAACTAAGGAGTGTATAAAAAATGAATATATATTGAATATCATATTAAAAACATATTTTTGACACATGTTCAAAAAAGATGATAAATAGGTACAAAAGAGTTATCTCAATAAGGGAAAAGCAACAGACAGTAAGCAAGGACTGCATCCACCAATACCCATAAGGCTATAGAAGAGGTAGATGGGCGCATATGTAATAATGTCCTGAGAACCAAGACTGTATGCAACTAGATATATAAAACCAATGGTCATGTGAGCCCCAGATGAAAGCTTCACTGCTGAAATGTGCATGGGTTGTCATCATCTCAGTTGGTGTTAAATGAAATCTACCATCAAAATCCATCATGATAAACCAGGTACACTTACTTATAGATCCAGGCAGCGTGACTGTGGTAATCCTCTTATATTTCTTATCCATGGCCTACTTCCTTCTAAAATTCACTTTTGAAATTGTGGTGATAAACCAGCAGGCCCACTCCATGCTAGTGGGGAGGGGGAGCCGTGCTCCTGTGCAGTTTAAAAGCCTGAAAATGTACAGCACAGAGGGGCTCTGGTAACACCCCCAGAGCACTTCCTGCTCATTAGCATAATTTTAAACACTGATTTAGAAGTAAGAAGGCCATGGATAATAAATATAAGAAGATTATCACACAGTGCCTGGACCTATGAGAAGATGTCCCTGGTTAATCATGATGGATTTTGATGGTAGATTTATAGGTAAGCTGACACCTAGATCTGTTGAACTTTTTCCTTGTTCTGTTGCCCCATTTGTTTTAAATATCTGGTTGGATACTGCACTTTAATACATTTGTCATAGTCTGTAAGCTCTTGTGAGCAGGGCCCTTACTCCTATTGTTCCATAGGACTGTTTGTCATATATAATATAATATTTGTATGTGTCCCCTATGGTATGTAAAGCTCTACGGAAAATATTGGTGCTATATAAATAAAGATTATTAGTATTAGTGTTGTGCCATACAGCGTTCATCCTCTGGACATTATTCCATATACACCCACCTACCTCTTCTATAGCCCTTTGGGTATCAGTGGGTACAGACAGTTCATTCTCTGCAGCTTTTCCTGCTTTCCATCACCAGGTCGATTTAAAGGTGTCACTACATTTATCATCCTTCTTCTAAAATATGTTTTGAATATAATGTTATTGGATTGTTTATATATATATATATATATATATTATATAGGCATTTATATTGTTATTTTATTGTACAGGATTATAATACATAGAAATCTACAGTCATTATATTATGTAGCATTTTATGATTTATATAGGATTATATTACATAGGATTATATTGTTTTTGCATCGTCTATTATTAAATTATAAAAGATTCTATTGTGACTGTGTTGTACATAATATTATATTATATAGGAGTTCATTGTATAGGATTTTGATGTGATTCAGAATTTTCATTCTACATCATATTGCATGTAATTTTGAATTGCTTTTTGCTATATACCTTATATACTCGAGTATAAGCCTAGTTTTTCAGCACAAAAAATGTGCTGAAAACCTCAAACTCGGCTTATACTCGAGTCAAAAAAATAAATATATCTAAACTCACCTTTCCGACGACCCCTGTATATCTTCTGTGCGATCTGTCTGGCAGCGGCGGCAGGCTATATACACTGGGGCAGGGTGCGGCAGGCTATATACACTGGGGCAGGGTGCGGCAGGCTATATACACTGGGGCAGGGTGCGGCAGGCTATATACACTGGGGCAGGGTGCGGCAGGCTATATACACTGGGGCAGGGTCTGGCAGGCTATATACACTGGGGCAGGGTCTGGAAGGCTATATACACTGGGGCAGGGGCAGGCAGGCTATATACACTGGGGCAGGGGCTGGCAGGCTATATACACTGGGGCAGGGGCTGGCAGGCTATATACACTGGGGCAGGGGCTGGCTGGCTATATACACTGGGGCAGGGGCTGGCTGGCTATATACACTGGGGCAGGGGCTGGCTGGCTATATACTGGGGAGGCTGTGACCAATACATTTCCCATCCTCGGCTTATACTTGAGTCAATAGGTTTTCCCAGTATTTTGTGGTAAAATTAGGGGCCTCGGCTTATACGCGGGTCGGCTTATACTCGAGTATATACAGTATTTGTTTTCTTTTATCATTACTTATGACTGCTAGTAATTCATATGGAGACAATATACATCTTTCCTGGTGTGTAATATCCATCATCAGATCTCCACTAGCTGATACCTGGCGCTGGTCTATATCACTTACTGATCTCTTAGCGGTTACATTGTTTCTCAGCCGTGAGTTGCAGCTTTTTACCTTTGCCCGCAGGCTACAAGGACCTGTCTGGGCTTGAGTGAGAGGAGCAGGATCACCTAACACCAGCAGGTTCAAACTCATATCCCGAAATGTGGCTCTTCCTAAATCCTCTCCTTCTGGAACCTCTCCAGTAATAATGGAGTTAAGAATTGTTTGTTACAGGATTGTACAAACCGAGAGATCAAAAGTCTGAGATCCATAAATGACTCGCAGCAGATTGCAACACGGCTGCATCCCACGACTAAAATAACATTTTGTCAATCTTGTTAAGTATTTAATATGATGAGATTTATTGTGTGTCTGGCACATACCACCCTGCTGCTGGTACCAGGGGGCACTATCATGGCAGGATGTCGCCCGCCGTCCTGCACTTTGAACTAGATCCATTTGGCATTGGGCGATTGTGTCTTTCAGTGCCGCAGACCTTCACTTCGAAACTTTTGCTATTTTAAGTGTTTCCTAATCCGCACACAGCTGCTTATCTTCATCAAAATGTGGCCGCAATAAAGCAGCTGCAGAGAGATTCAAGGCAAATGGGAATAAAATACACTCCGTCTGACATGAAAGAAATCAGAGAAAATAAGTAGTTTCAACTTTAACTGTTACTCCCTATACACAGAATAGGGGATAATAATCTGATTGGTGGGGAACCGACTGCTGAGACCCCCACAGATCATGAGGGCAAAACCCTGCAGGTGACGAAAATGAGGGTCCCGTTCTCACTAACTGAATGAAGCAGAAGGTCAAGCACACCTACTGCCACTCCATTGACTACTAATGAAGACTCAGAACTATGCTCAGCTATATACATAGTGAATAAGAAAGCTGGAGATACCAGAGTGCTGTGCTCTACAATATCCGACCCTCCCATAGTAATGAGTGGCAGGACATATGTTTGTGTTACTGTTTCATTCATTTAGTGAGAACAGGACCCCATTCACTGTCTATGTAAGTGCTCGAGATATACGAGAGCTGTGTTCTGCAATTTCCGACCCTGCCACATTATGTGAAGTGGCAGTATGTATGCTCAACCTTTTGCTCATTCAGTTAGTGAGAACAGGACCCCATTCACTGTCTATGTAAGTTCTGGAGATACCAACTGGCCGCGTTCTGCAATTTCTGACCCTCCCATAGTATAATATCGAGTGGCAATATGTATGCTCAACCTTCTGCTAATTCAATTAGTGAAACTAGGACCCCATTCAATGTCTATGTAAGTGCTAGAAATACCAAAGCGCTATGTTCTGCAATTTATGATTTTTTGTATTGGCAGTAGGTATGCTAAACCTACCGCTCATTCATTAGTAAGAACAGGACCCCCATTCACTGTCTATGTAAGTGCTGGAGATACCCGAGTGCTGTGTTCTGCTATTTTCGACCCTCCCATTGTATGAAATGATTTGGCAGTATGTATGCTCAGCCTTCCCCTTATTCAATAAGAATGAATAGGAAACCCATTCTTGTGAACTTCAGGGATTTGTTCTCATGGTCAGTGGGGTCCCAGCAGTCCCTGCGTACAGGAAATATCAATTAAATTATTTTCTGTTGTTTTACCTGTATTAAGTGGGTTATAACCAATATGAACACCTACTGTTCATCTCCCTGGAGTGAGAGATAATTCTCCAGACCCCCGTGTAAGGATCCTTGAGGTGGGACTTGAGGTGGGACTTATACATGGGAATACCACTTCAAAGAGCTTTTCCTAGAATTTAGCAAAACCACCAAGAAGCTTGGATAGGTGCGTGAAAAAAAGGAAAAAGTAAACTAATACCACTTCACTACTTTTCCCCCATTGGTTTGCCAATAGTCCCTGCTGGGTGGTAAGTATTGGCGGTCACTGAACTGAGGGGTCTCATTGGGCTCATTCTGGATGACATGAAGCAATCCCATGTTTTTGGTGGGTGGGAGAGGCTTGAACAAACTTTCCTAAAAGTGATCCTTCCAGCTTTACAAGGCTTGAAATTGTCCCATGAAAGGGAAAGCCAAGTGTTGAGTGACTTAAAGGGAACCTGTCACATTTAAACTAAGCATATGGCCTTATGGGTAATGTGATATGGCCGCAAGGCCCAGTGCACCCGCTCTGGCTCTCACCAGCCGCTCAGACTTGATAGGCAGTACCCTGCTTCCTATGTGATACTGTACAGACCTAACAGCCATGTCTATGTTATCATGAATAGAAATTTTAATTTTAAATTTCTCTGCATTCAGGCCACATAATTTCTATCTTAAAGAGGTTATCTGGGATTTGTAAAATGTGGCTTTTTTCATTCATAAACAGTGCCACCCCTTGACCGTGGGTAGTGTGCTCTATTATTGCGGCTAAGCTCCATTCAATTTTATATAACTGAGCTGCAATACCGGCACAAGCCAAGGTCAGGTGTGGCGCTGTTTATGGAAGAAAGCAAGTTTTTCAAATCCCAGACAATCAGGGAACTTAACCTACAAGGGCATATGAAGGGTTTTATATGAACGGGGAGAAAACAGACAACTCTTCCATGAAAAATAATAGGGTTGTCCGGAGGTCAAAAAACATGGCCAAGAACAGGTCCAAAAACAGCTAAGCACCAGATTGTAGCTTGTGCCGGTATCACAGGTTTGTATGAAAGGAGCTTTCTTGCATTACCACACACTACCAATGGGATATATCTAAAACAGCCAAGTTTTTCAACCACTGGGCAACCCCTTTAAGCAGCTTTCCTCAGGTTCTGTCACACGTGGCATTTAACACATGTATTACAAAAGACAATGCGACAGCTGAAGAGAGATTTGCCTAATTAAACAGCATTTGCACTTACAAAACGCAACTGTTAACACATATGTTTACACATGAGATAACATTACATTAATAAACACATGTTAACTCAATGCGCTGCCAAATCTACCTGGTTATACATGGATGTAGAAGTCGGGATATTTCTCTGACTAGATATCAAATAAGATGAGTTAAGATCCGGATAGGAATGTGTGAAGTTTGTGTTATACATGGCATAAAATGTTACCTTAGATAGCAATTTTGTAACATTAGTATTTTGGTTCAGGTTTTAAAGGCCAAAACCGAAAGTGGAAATATAGTGGAAATGTTACATATTGTAAACTCATTCTACGCTTTTGGGCTTAAATATATTGAAGTAAAATACTGTAAAATAATAATTCAATGCATAAGCATTTTAAGGTAATATTTACACTGTGGTATTATGCAGTCATCTAGTTAAAGGGGTAGTCACCCGTGTATGACTCTACAGACAGAGATGACTGAAAGCCACTGAGTGGACCGCCCACTGGACTCCTAATCCCAGAATGAGCAGAAATATTAACTGAAAATCTATAGAAATTTGCCTCAATAAACTATCAATCTGCTCTGCTCCTCCTGCTCTATACCATGCTGCCTTCAGATTAGACTGCATTTACATGGTGAGTGGTTGCTTTCTTATTAACCTCATGGAAAATGACAATCCAAAGTTTCGATTTTGTGTAGCAAGGCTAATTAAGGAAAAAGAATTAAAGGCAACCTGTCATATGTTATGAGAATATCCATTCTGCCTATATAGGATCAGAGATACATGTAAGAAAGAAGACATATAGAAGACATATAGAAAGAAGACATTAACTAACTGCTGGGACACCATGACTATTCATCAATGTTGCTCCACCCAGGTGACTACTGGTGAGCTGCATCTCCTATTTCTCCCTCATTTTAAAATTTGATGACTAAGGGTCCGGTGTGTTACTGTAAAAGGTTAATACTCAGCCCATGTACTACATGAAAAAGGAAAATGGTTAGAACAGCGATACAGTTATATTACTATATACTATAGTAACAAAAAAATAATATACTTCAGTTCAAGATCAAGCAAAAAAAAGATATAATGTATAAGACAAAAGCAGAAATTGAAACGCTGACCTAAGCACTAAAATTTTGCACCATAGACACAAACTATATAAAACAACTCATCTATTATCAGTACCACATAATGATTACCTTGGGTGAACTGGTTGATGCTGTGGTTCCCCTTGTCCAAGTTGATAAGGAACCCATGACTAGGTCCTTGTGTAATTCGGATGCGGAGTAAGATGTGGGTGCTGTCCCTGTCTTCTGCTTTAAGGACCTTGTTGGTGATCAAGAAGCCCAAATGTCCAGTGCTCAGAATGCGCAGAGTTGGGGCTCCCTTATTCACTGCAATCTGTGGGACCCCATTATCCACAGCAATAATGCGGATCTTCATCATCTGGGGCTTACGGGTCTCATAGACAGTGTCAGGAAACACATAGAAGTCAGTGTGGGTGCCATCAGTGACAGTGAAGGAGAAGCTGTCCTCGGTGGACTCGGTCCCACCGTGTTTGTAGCTGATGAGATTATCATTGAGATCTTGCTTTGTGAAGGAGGTTACTGCTCTGCTGTTGTTATACAGGATCTTTCCGTGGACCGGAACCTGTGTGATGATGAATTTAAGCTTTTTATCTGGGGTGTCTCTGTCCTCCACTGTAAGTTCAAAGGGGGTGATCAACTTATTCTCGCTCTCCCTTACTGCCAGTTCATGGATGGTCAGAACTGGTTTCTTATTATCAACATCGCTGATGGATATTCTGAATGTGCGGAAAACTGGGTTGTATCCATCAGTGACCTCAAATTCAAAGCTGTCCATCTTGATTTCGTCATCGGATGTGTGGGTGTAATAAACTTTATTACCAGCTAACTGCAACTGGGTGAAAGATGTGATGGGAACCCCTGGTAGATCCGTGCACTCCAAATGCCCACGAACAGGAGCCCTTGTGATGGTGAAAACCAAATGTTCATCAGGACTATTGAGATCACTGGTGCTGAGCAAGTCCGTTGTAAGAGTCACCTTCCCTCCTTCTTTAAGAGAAACCCCTTTACTTATAACATCTGGAAAAACCATATCAATGCCTCCTACAGTCACATAAAAATATCTATCAATCAGGGGATTTATGCCATCTGTAACATCAAATTTGAAGAGATCACGAATTCCCTCTTGGCCAAAGTGATGGTACTGTATTAATTCCCTGTCCACCTCATCCTGAGTGAAGTTCATTCCTAATGTAATGTTTTCAAGGCCACCATTTGGTCTTTTCCTTTGTAAGAGTCCTTGACCAGGCCCATAGCGTATTATGTAGGTCAAAGACTTGTCATCTGAGTCTAAATCTGTTGCTTTTAACACTTTATTAGTAATGAGTTTAGTTTCTTCAATTTCAATCTCTAGTCCATCATTTATGGTCATTCTAGGAGTCTCATCATCCACTGGTATAATCATAATTAGAACGGTTTTGACTACTGAATGTTTCCCGTCAGAAAGTTTTATCTCAAAGCTGTCTTCTTTGGTTTCAGTGTCATCATGTTCATAAAGGATGGTGGAGCTTTCTTTGATGTCATCTAAGCTGAAGCTGTTGACTATAACAGTGCCATTAGCTAGTTGGTTGACAATATGCCCATGTTTTGGTGGCTTTGTGATGTAAAAGATAAGGTCATCTGCCGGGATATCAGCATCAGCTCCATTCAGTATTGGAATATCAATGACAAGACTCATTCCCTCCATGACCACAAACTCTCTCATAAAGATCTCTGGTTTTTCATCATTGGCAGGTATGATGACTACTGGAAAGAAGTGTTTTTGGGAAAAGTTTATGCCATCAGAGCAGTGGAAAGTAAGTCTATCTTCTACAGGTTCCACACCTTTGTGAATGCTCTGAACATAGTAGATGTGTCCCAATCTAATATCTTTCAGGGTAAAGGCACTTATAGATGTCCCTGCTCTAGATTTTTCAGAGCCTGGTGCTGGTGAAATATTTTCAAGATATCCAGATGTAGGTTGTACAACTATAGTGCAAAGGATGTCATCATTTGGGGTGTCCCCATCTTGAGCTTTCAAATGGGAAGGGGTGATAACACTTTTTTCCCCTTCAATAACTGTGAATTGGTCATCCACTGAAACAACTGGAGGCTGGTTATCCAGTGGAAGGATGGTCACTTGAACACGAACTCCGGTGACTCTATTACCTCCAACAGTCCATTCTTCAGACATATCAGATAATGTCAAGTTGAAGGAGTCTTCTTTTTTTTGCAACCCAATTTCTCCAGAAGTGTGAGAATAAACAACAGCACCATCAATTATATCCTTTTGAGAAAATCTTTCAGCAGGGATGCCATAGACCAGAATTTCTCCATAAAGCGGTGGGTCTTCCACAATGAAAGTCAGCATAAGATCATCTGTGTCCGCATCAGTGCCTTGAATGACATTTGATGTGATTTCAGAAGAGCTACCTTCTAAAACATCTAGATAGGAGCCAATTGTTCCGGAAGGTAGCATAAGTCTAGGTACCTCATCATCCACCAACCGCACAGTGATTTTTATGATGATAGTAAGAACGTGGACTCCATCACTAACATCAAGGGTACATGAATCACTGGTGGACTCCTCGCCGCTGTGCATATAACTTATCCTTCCATTCCGTATGTCATCCAGAACAAATGTCTCACCAACATCCATCACTTGGTTGGAGTAGAGTACTTGGCCGTGTCTTGGAGACTGTGTCAGAGTGAATGTAATTTTGTCTCTGCCAGTGTCTGCATCTGTGGCATCAAGTTCTGCTGAAGTGATAACATGACTCCCCCGTTCAAACACAGTAAAACCTGTATTAATGATACTTGGGGGCTTGTTGTCTACAGGTTCCAGAAAAATAGTAAAGACCCCATCCGCTGTATTCCCAGACATATCCTCTACAGTATAATGAAACTGCACCACACGTGGAGTTATTCCAAGCTCCAAGTCAGGTGGTTTGTAGGAAATCTTGTGGTGGTTTATCTGGGCTTGGGTAAACTCTGAAACAACCTGATCTGGGTTTTCAGTAAGAACAATAAATCCCATCAGTACTGGGTTGTTTTCATCTGTGTCTGTTGGAGGGATAGTTATTGTGTATTTTAGGTCCCTGTCGTCAGAATCCAAGTCAGTATATCGAAGGAATTTTCTTCTGAAGTAGGTTAGATGATATTCCTGTACCACCATCCTAAGAGTGGTGCCTGGGTATAGTTCTGGAGGCAAGTCATCAATGGGATTAATTTTTACTACAAATGTGTGTTCACCAGACTGATTAGGTGGATCATTGTCATCTTGGACTCTAAATATCAATTGGTCCATGACTGAGACAGTGCTGTGTGGTCCAATATGCACGTAATATAATTTACCATCTAATATGTCTTGTTGAGTCCATTCCTTTACTTCCTTTTCGTAAACATTAAGGTCAGGAAAAAATTTCCACTCAGAAGGGTCTTCAGGTACCTCAGATTGACGCAATACCATTTGGCCAAGGATTGAGTAAGGTAAGTCCAAAATGAAACGTATGGTAGAGTCTTCTGAGTCAATATCTGTCGCACTCAACACAACTGGAGTCACAGGTGACACCTCTTTCTCTGAGATCATTAAACCTGTGTTGGCATTAACTATAGGAGGTTCATCATCAGTTGGCACCACCGTTATTGGGAAGAGGAACTCCACTTCATGCAGTCCATCTGTCATACGGAAGATGATGTTGTCGCTGTAAGTGTCACTACCATCATGTTGATAAATGACTCTACCTTGGTCCAGATCAGAAGCAGTAAAAAATTTGCTCTCAGGTGAACCTAGCAGGTACAGCTGCCCATGTCTTAGTCCATCTAGTACAGTCACTTTAACATCATCAAGATTGTCCTCATCACTTATTTGTAAATTTTGAGAACTTGAGAGGGGACGTGATTGTCCTTCAAAGAGAAGCTGTCCAGTATTACGGGTAACCACAGGGGCAAGGGTATTCATTGGTTTAACTACAATCATGAAAGAAAAGGGCTCAGACACAGCTCCTTCAGTGTCCACCACCTCCAAGACCATCTCAAAAATTCTCTCAGTGTCAGAGTCTTCAGGTGGTGGTTTGTAAGCAATCCTTAGTTCCTGCAGATCCCTCTGATAGAAGGAGGTAATAGGCAAGTTACGGTCATCTGTACTTACAATTTGTCCTTGTCCTGGACCAAAGAAAGAGGTGATATTAAAAATTAGATCCCCAGGGTCGGATTCCAAGTCCTCTGCAGCCAACATGTCAGGAGTGATAGCTGTCATGACAAACTGATCCACCTCCATCATCATCATTGCTATGAAACTAGGCTTAGGCTGAGTATTCTCCAAACCTTCCTTGATCCTAACAAGGATTTGGAAATGTTCTTGTTTTAGTAAATTTCCAACTTTATCATGCAACTCCACCAACATTGGGATATAGTCCTTGTTGGGTGACTGAGTGGAAGCTGTGTGTTGGTAGCGGACACCTTGTTGTAGAAACTCCCCACAATCCACCATATGTCCAGCATTGTGTAGCAGCCTTCCATACCAGGGAAGTCCTCCAAGGTCCAGCAGGGGTGTGATCCTGCACACTTCAAATGTCCTGTCATAGGTAAACTCCAGGATCTTCTTATCTATGGGGTTACTGGTGCCCAGCAGCTTGTCCACAGTCAGGGGCATGTTCCTGGTGACCACCTCTAGCTGGGTGAAGAGCACTTCCACCTCTATCATGAAGGGGATGATGACAGTGCTGGTCTGGCTGTCATACCTGAGCTGTAGCTTCACCCTGTCCTTGGAGGGACTGCGAGCACCCAGGTGAGAGTACTTCACCTCCCGAGCTCCAAACTCACAAGGGAACCTGTTAGGGGCTAGGTGCCCAGGTCCCTGGGAGAGGGGGTCATTGCTGAGGACACTGATGTGACACTTGTCTCCCGGTTGCACTTGGATCACCAGGTCTAGGACTGGGTCCAGGTAGACAGATCTCCCGAAGGGCACCCTGATCCCATTATTGGCCACCAGGATCTCGTCTTCCAGAGGTCCGTAGGTCAGGGGGGCTTCCTCCAGCGCCCCCCTCTGTGCCCATGTGTAGCCGGTCAGTAGCAGCAGCAGCCATAGCCCCGGCAGCGGCGTCCTCCGCAGTCGCATGGTGTGTGTCGCAGGAAGTTGCAGCGTCACTTGTCTGTGGGGGTCATTGATCTGCGGCTGCAGTGAGTGTGAGAGCTGCCTCCCCGGAGCCTGCACTCCGGGCTTCTCCCTGTGCGGCAGAGGGAGTCCCAGTGCAAGCAGTGGGAGGAGGCAGCGGAGTCCCGGAGGAGGCCATTGGTGGGAGGCCGGGAGCGGGCGGCACAGCAGCAGGTGACCGGCCGGGAGGTCGGCACTGGGACCTGTAGTCCCCACACTCCCGGAGCTGTCACTTACACCATGACAGTCCCTAAGGACTGTGCATAAGATAGACCTGACTTCTTATCCTAATGTAACGCTCTGGGCTGTCAGGCTCCTCACAATGATAGGTCTGCGTTCATAAACAGCGTTTTCTACTAAAAAATACTGTTTATCCGTAGACGCTATAGTCTAGTCTATAGTGACTAACAGTACTAGGATAGAACTGTACTCCATAGGGATACTTAGTTACACTGTCTTAAGTTGCTTTAGTTCAGCATTGTGTTAATGTAACAAAAATGCACTTACCTGCCCCCTGTCCTCTTCAGCTCCACTTATTGTCAGGTGACTCTGATAAGTGGTTCTGTGGTCAATCACTGAGCTTAGTGACATCTAGTGACATTGTCTCTGCTCTAACACCTGTCTCCTTTCCCTTCCTATAAAGTGTCAAAAGGTTCCATATCTCAACTTGTTGCACTTGACCCTTCCTTATGTCACCTACCATATCGGGACCTCTTCTGCCTGCCCACACCTTTATCAGGTCTACTATTATAAAAAGAACATCTGCCTTACCTGACCTTGGCCTGTACACTGACTACTGACTGACTGCCGGTCCACTGGAATATCCTGACCTGCCACTAAACTGGGACGACTCCCCCAGGGGCAACCTGATGGCTTCCTACCACAAATCCAGATTTGTGAAAGATTGGTTTAAGGATGAAGATCTAGGTACCACTTAGACAGCAGCACTTTCAGTATCACTGAGACAAGACAATTTAGTGCTGCTTACACATCAGCACTTATAAAGCAGCTTTTATGGGAATTACAGCAGAAAAGTTAAAGAGACCAATGGCCACCTATGTTCTGTGATGGCCAATAATAGGCATAAACTTAAGAGGATTTTCTAGGAATAACTATTGGTGTGGCCTCTCTTCAGAGCATGGTGCCATCTGCGGTCCTGGTGTCCATCATTTTAATATTGACAGCATATCCTAAGAACATAGAATAAATAGTCATTCCTGGAGATCTCTTTCATGTCTTCTGTTTACAGTACTAGTTTGAGAGATATAGGGGGGGGGGGGCATCTTAAGGGGGTTTTCCCATGGAGAGAAGGATTCTTAAATATACTCAGGATAATAAAACAACACATTCTCTAATTCACTGTTAAATATATATTCTAAATGTGTATATAATTCCAATCTGTCTCTATCAGTCCTGGTGTTTATAATTTTGGTTGCCCCTTGATCCGACTGTATATCTTCTGACTATAATTGGATTCTTCTCATGAATAGCTTCTCTTGTCTGCACACTGCAGTGTTCTCTGTCTCCAGCCAATCCCCTTCTACATTACAAGACTAGCTCAGACACAGACAGTTCCTACCAACAAGCAGCAGTGTGCAGCTACAAGCTACAGACAAGATAATGTCTTTATACACAAGGAAGGCATATAGCAGATCTTTCTCTCTGTGTGTTGTAGGTGAGTTAGCAGAGCTGAGAGTGTCATTGTGTGTTATATCCATCTTATGGATCTCATCATCTCTTATCTGTCTCATCTCTCTTTTTCTATGTGTCAGATACTAGTTCAAAAGCTAAATAAAAGTGTAGATAAATCCTGAACCTTGATAAACTAAGAACATTGGCAACACACAACATTTCATAGAACAGGGCAATCATGAAGTGTCAGAGAGTCCCCGCTCACACTCTGGAATTTTATACTGACCATCACTAAGGGTGATGCCACACATGGCGTTTTGAAACCGTTTTTGGTCCGTTTTTAAGCAATCCGTTAAAAAACGCATGCATTAAAAAACGCATTCGTTTTTTAAAAACGCATCCGTTTTTTTTTTTTAAACGCATCCGTTTTTTTTAAAACGCATCCGTTTTAAAAAACGGATGCGTTTTTAACGCATAAATTTTTTAACAGACTGCTTAAAAACGGACCAAAACGGTTTCAAAACGCCATGTGTGGCATCGCCCTTAGTTAAAACAGCAATAAAACTGAGTAAAATTGTAAAGTAAGGGGTTAAAATGAACTTTATTGAATAATAATCGCCATGGGATTAAAATTTGAGAACTTTCCTTCATGGGCAAAGCCCTTTAAATGGTCTGCTCAGCTGCCTCTCAGCCATCTCATTAGCCAGCTCATCATTAAACATTAAAGATTCCTTGGGGCTAGATTTCATTGCCAGTGATTTTGGAAAACCTACTTCTTTACCAAGTTATTCTACCTGACCTGGATTAGAATTGTCTACCTTGTGCTTTGTTTTCTGACCACCTATTGTCCCCTAACTCTTTACTGCATTTCCACCTGGTTGTGCCTTAGGTTTGTACCTCTGACGCTCCTTTAGATTATGATTTTGTCTATGATGTCCTGTCATGGTTTCACACAGTTGCTGACCTTGTCCTTGGTTTACCTTCTCGTATCCCTCACATGTGGAGAACTATGAACACTTGGGGTCCATCATGTAGGGTGTTTGTACTGTATGCAGTCGCCGTAAGGAGGGTAGGGGGTATTTGGTGCTTCTTATGATATAGCAATCTCACTGACCCTGACATGACCTGAGAACGTCCCAGTTGACCATCTGGACTTTATCCATATTTTAATGGTTCAAAGTCTTAACTTCAGTTTGGAATATTACATTCTGACGTTTGGGTAATCATCTCTTGATCCTAATAATAGGCACTGTCTTCATCTAGAGTCGTAATCCCCCTCGGCTCAGACTGTTTTTGGAAATTGCTGCACATGCCTCTCGTGTTATCCATAATTAAAATAAATAGCCAACCATGTCCTCAGCTGCTCCGGGCCAGCACCCACGGGTTCAGGTCATCACTGGGGACCCTAGTGCATACACATCCAATACCTGTTCATGGTCAGCAGCTACTTTCCATAGGTGTCAGAAACCAGGGAAGAATATTGGGTAGAAGCCCCAGGACAATATGACACAGATCACAATCCAGTTGGACAGATGCGGGAAGATCTAACTGATCCATGGTCTATTCTGCCATGTTCCTCCTAAAGGACTCGCAAAACACATGCAATGTATAATCTGCTTATAAATGTAATAGAAGTCCCTATCAACACCAAAAATATGAGACCATTATAATATAAGAAATCACATATGTCTCAGTGTGAGTCTTACATTCATTGCCGCCATCAGACATCTTTGGTTCTGTGCTGCAAGTCCTATTATTCAGAGCCCTGGACATCACTTGTTACTTGTACCCAGTATAATATGTGTTGGATAACTTAACTTATCAGCACAGTGACCTGCTTACTTATTGTGACCGGCGTATAAATCCCATCCGCTACGCTGCACCACTGCAAGTTATTCACAGGGGATTCTGATCCAGAACATCACTGTGTGTATTATTCCTGTACTGTGACATCACTGTGTGTATTATCCATGTACTGTGACATCACTGTGTGTATTATTCCTGTCCTGTAGCATAACTATGTGTATTATTCCTGGACTGTGATGTTAATGTGTGTATTATCCCTGTACTGTGACATCACTGTGTGTATTATCCATGTACTGTGACATAACTGTGTGCATTATCCATGTACTATGACATCACTGTGTGTATTATCCATAGACTGTGACATCGCTGTGTGTATTACGCCTGTCTTGTACAATAAATGTGTGTATTATTCCTGGACTGTGATGTTAATGTGTGTATTATCCCTGTACTGTGACATCAATGTGTGTATTATCCCTGTACTGTGACATCAATGTGTGCATTATCCCTGTACTGTGACATTACTGTGTGTATTATCCCTGTACTGTGACATCACTGTGTATATTTTCTCTGTACTTTGATGTCAATGTGTGTATTATCCCTGTACTGTGACATTACTCGGTGCATTATTTCCTAACTGGGACATCACTGTGTGTGTTATCCCTGTACCAAGTATTATCTCTGTACTGTGACATCACTGTGCACATTATTCCCTTACTGGGGCATCCCTGTGTACTGTGTAGTATCTCTGAACTGTGACATCACTGTGTTTATTATCCCTGTACTGTGACTTCACTGTATGTATTTTCCCTGTTCTGTGACATTACTGTGTATATTATCCTTTAACTGTGACATCACTGTGTTTATTATCTTTGTACTGTGACATCACTGTGCTTATTTTACCTGGACTATAATATCACTGTGTGTACGATCCCTATCCCTATACTGTGACATCTCCGCGTGTACATTATCACTGTACTGTGACATTACTTTCTGTATTATTACTGTCCTATGACATTACTGTATGTATTATCCCTGGACCGTAATATCACTGTGCGTACAATATCTATACTCTGACATCGCTGTGTGTATCATCCCTGTACTGTGACATCACTGTGTGCATTATCCCTGTACTGTGACATTACTGTGTGTATTATCCCTGTACTGTGACATCACTGTGTATATTATCCCTGTACTGTGACATCACTGTGTATATTTTCTCTGTACTTTGATGTCAATGTGTGTATTATCCCTGTACTGTGACATTACTCGGTGCATTATTTCCTAACTGGGACATCACTGTGTGTGTTATTCCTGTACCAAGTATTATCTCTGTACTGTGACATCACTGTGCACATTATTCCCTTACTGGGGCATCCCTATGTACTGTGTAGTATCTCTGAACTGTGACATCACTGTGTTTATTATCCCTGTACTGTGACTTCACTGTATGTATTTTCCCTGCTCTGTGACATTACTGTGTATATTATCCTTTAACTGTGACATCACTGTGTTTATTATATTTGTACTGTGACATCACTGTGCTTATTTTACCTGGACTATAATATCACTGTGTGTACGATCCCTATCCCTATACTGTGACATCTTTGCGTGTACATTATCACTGTACTGTGACATTACTTTCTGTATTATTACTGTCCTATGACATTACTGTATGTATTATCCCTGGACCGTAATATCACTGTGCGTACGATATCTATACTCTGACATCGCTGTGTGTATCATCCCTGTACTGTGACATCACTGTGTGCATTATCCCTGTACTGTGACTTTACTGTGTGTATTATCCCTGTACTGTGACATCACTGTGTATATTATCCCTGTACTGTGACATCACTGTGTATATTTTCTCTGTACTTTGATGTCAATGTGTGTATTATCCCTGTACTGTGACATTACTCGGTGCATTATTTCATAACTGTGACATCACTGTGTTTATTATCTTTGTACTGTGACATCACTGTGCTTATTTTACGTATGTATGTATTATCCCTGGACCGTAATATCACTGTGCGTACGATATCTATACTCTGACATCGCTGTGTATATCATCCCTGTACTGTGACATCACTGTGTGCATTATGCCTTTAGTGTGACATCACTGTGTGCATAATTCCACTAATGTGACATCACTGTATGTATTATCCGTGGACCGTGACGTTTCTGTGTGTATTATCCCTGGACTGTGACATCACTGTGTGTATTATCTTTGTACTTTGACATCATTGTATGCATTTCCCTTTACTGTGACATTACTGTGTATATGATCCCTGGACTTTGTCATCACTGTGTGTATTATCTATTTACTGTGACATTAAATATGTATTATTTCACATCACTGTAATTGTCTTTGTACTGTGACATCACTGTAGGCATTTTCACTGTACTGTGACATTAATGTGTATATACTCCTATGACATAACTGTGTGTATTATCCCTGTACTGTGACATCACTGTGTGTATTATCCCTGTACTGTGACATCACTGTGTGTATTATCCCTGTACTGTGACATCACTGTGTGTCTTATCCCTGTACTGTGACATCACTGTGTGTCTTATCCCTTTACCATGACATCACTTTGTGTATTGTATAATTCCACAAAATGCTCCTATATGTGACCGGAGCTTTATCTGCATATGGTTCAGTCCTAAAGCACAAAGTTTATGTCACATATTTCTGTATTGATTTCTATTTTCAGAGTCTGAATGGAATCACATAATCGATAGCAGCGGCAGACATTAAATATACATTTCTGAAACTATTTTTCTACTTTAGGCTTATTCTGACTTGGAATATGACATTATACAAACAGGTTTCTCATATTATTCACACTTGGCTGCACATTCTGAGAATATCATTACTTCTATTAGGACACTCAGCTTTGTGGCGCCACCTAGAGGCAAGAATTCTCCATTCCTTGGATAAGTGCTGAAAACCTGGAAATATGCCGCCGATTTATTTGCTCAGTGTTGGTTCAGTGGAGATTAGTTCTAGAGTAGACAGAGGCAATTACACTAAACTTTTTAAGCTGTCATTCATCTCTCTGCTAAGTCTGGTAGATCTGTGCTACCCACCTATGAACACTGCCTTTAACTACTACCGTAATTTTTTAAGTTTTCCGGGCTAAAATACAGATAACATATCCACAGAATAGGTATTTAATCATATTAGATGTCCTTCATCCAGAACCCTCACAGATCAGCTGGTGTCTGCAAATAGAACAGAATATGGAACAGAAAGCAGACAGCTCCATTCTCAGTTTAGTGGTCAGACCAGGTTACTACACCATTGCTTTGAATTGCATTGACTTTCTTCAGGTCAAGGCTGAACATAGCTGAAGCGCAAGGTTTGGGACTTTTATATCCTTAGATAGAGTATGGAGAGTCCCCTATAGTCATCAGATGATCACCATTGTGGAGAAGTTTTCTCAAAGAGGAACTTTCAATTCCCCCACCATCAATAACTCTATGGGGCCCATGTGTCATAGTTTCAGCTAGGCAAATTGTAAAATTTTAGCGACTTTTGCCGTTTTTGCACAGTTTTTGCGCCATTTTTGTTCCAGGGCAGGTGCAAAGGAAATTTTCTTTTCATGGACCCGATTTTAACATGTAAATTGGAATTATTACACATGTAACCTATTTTGTCAAAATTGTAAAATTTTTGAATTTCTTTTGTTGGTTACTTCTAAGGGTAAGGTCACACGTAGCGGTGCAATTTCGTTTTTAATGCATTTTGAAACTAGATACAACAGCTGAGGAGAGGTGATTTGCCTTATTTAATTACTGTTAACATTTGCGTTTACAAAACGCAATATAAACGCCACGTTAACACATCAGCTGTTGTAATAGGTTTCAAAATGCATTAAAAATGCAACATGTTAAATCCCAAATTAACAGTAGTTAATTCCTCTCCTGTATATAACCCCCTCACATGGCTTGTGTCCACTCCTGTTTATAACCCCCTCACGTGGCTTGTGTCTACTCCTGTATATAACCCCCTCACGTGGCTTGTATCCTTTCCTGTATATAAACCCCCGGACACGTGGCTTGTGTCCATGTGGATTTGAGACATTTGCAACAAAAAGTCTCAAAAAGAAACCAAATTTGCGCCTGCCAGGATAGGAAAAACTGAACCTGTATCACAAGTAAAAAGACAGGATCATACATAAGGTGCAAAAACTAGCCGCCAAAAGTCTCTAAAATGCACCTCAGAGAGACCAAACTATGATACATGTGCCCCTATATATTCTATAATAGATGTTGCTCCATAGATTATGGGAGTTAGAATCATTTTTCATCTAGTTCACACAGTTTTGTTTGCTTAGCACCGAGAATGTGGGTTAGGCTCTCTAAGGTCAAGTGGATGAGCCCTACACATGAGCAGACAGCCCAGAACTGCCCACCTGATAGTAAAGTGCTTAATGAGCCCAAATACATAGAGGGACATCTGTTATAAAGTATGTATAGAGCTGGAATCAGGGGGTTGGGGAAGGGTCCTCTTTAAGGATGCTGTAGGGTTAACTACAACTCCTAAATCCCTCTCTATCTATAGACATACTGTACATCCAATCATCTGAGATGCAAGGGATCCAAATGACACCTTACACAAAAATATACCAGCAGTAAATACACTACTATCAACACGGACCCTAAAGATAGATCCCTTACATAGTATTTATAGCTCGCCGAGCAGGTTTCTAGTAATCCCAGTGCATTCACTTCTCATTGATGTGTGATATTGGTTTACAGGAGAAGTGAACCCTCTACGTGAATGTATTCCTATACTCTATATTGACTACGTTCATTTCATGCGGTTATCTTTCACTTACCAGGAGTTGACCCAGAGTTTACATTCATTTATAACCACAGGGCTTTGGAGTAAGAAAACTTTTTGGTAATTCATTTAGTGTAACTGAACGTTTAACAAAATTGCAGATGATAGTTCACTATCAGGGGGTAATATTGGGACTCCTATCACAGACCCAATCAGAAATGGGGGCTGGGTCCCATAGTCACATTATTCCCCCCCCAGTATGGAATACTGTTACTATTAGATTCTCTGGGTATTGTGACAATTGACTTTTAGGGGCACTGTAAGTATGGACTACTATGTTGGTACTGGTGCAGAGGCAGGGAGAGAGCAGAACAGAGGCAGGGAGAAAGCGGTGCAGAGGCAGGGAGAGGGGGAGAGCGGTGCAGAGGCAGGGAAAGAAAGACCAACTGACCTGGAACGGGGGGGGGGGCTCAGAGGAACTCCAAGTTACCCCGTTTGAGAGAGATATGAAGGAAGAAACGGAGGAGCGCAACCTCGTGTATTATTGTAGATAAATTGGTGTGTGTACACTAAACATACAGTGGACTCTCACCTGGTCGATGGTACAAGAGGGCATATCATATGTGCGGATTCAAGCTGCCGGTCGTAGTAGATCACGCTCCAATTTGCACAGGACCAGGATCCCGGGGGCGTGCAGATGAAAGATAAATAGGTCCCGAGGAATGAAAATAGATTTTGGACCGGCGCTATCCTTGTGACATTGATTCCGACTCAAAGTGTCATTTAAAGGAATAAATGACTGATTTTATTTTTTAAAAAAAAATTATAAATTGCAACGCGTTTCTGCTCCGGACTGGAGCCTTCGTCAGGCATAACAAAACATGTACCAATTCAACATTAAATACATTACCGTGACACCGGGACCCCGGAAGTGAAAGGATACCGGTCACATGATAGAGTTCAACCCGGTAACACAAGTAACGGGGATTCATCATACATCGAGGTGCACAGTCGATCATGTGTACAATTCATAAAATTCATAAAAAATCACTATAGAATATATATATCATAAAACACATTAAATACACTTTATAGCTAACTAAAATTATTTGTACTGACCTATTCTATGTTTTGATGAACCAAGGGGATAACGTGATTCAAGCCGCGATGCCTATTCCTGGGAAAGAAAGAGAGTGGTGCAGAGGCAGGGAAAGGGAGAGAGCGGTGAAGAGGCAGGGTGAGGGAGACAGTGGTGCAGAGGCCGGGAAATGGAGAGAGTGGTGCAGAGGCAGGGAGAGAGCGGTGTACAGGCAGGGAGAGGGAAGGAGCGGTGCAGAGGCAGGGAGAGAGAAGAACAGAGGCAGGGAGAAAGCGGTGCAGAGGCAGGGAGAGGGGGAGAGCGGTGCAGAGGCAGGGAGAGGGAGAGAGCAGTGCAAAGGCAGGGAGAGGGAGAGAGCGGTGCAGAGACAGGGAGAGAGCAGTGCAGAGGCAGGGAGAGAGCTGTGCAGAGACAGGGAGAGAGCGGTGCAGAGGCAGGAAAAGGGGGAAAGCGGTGCAGAGGCAGGGAAAGGGGGAGAGCGGTGCAGAGGCAGGGAGAGGGAGAGAGCAGTGCAAAGGCAGGGAGAGGGAGAGAGTGGTGTAGAGACAGGGAGAGAGCAGTGCAGAGGCAGGGAGAGAGCGGTGCAGAGGCAGGGAGAGAGCGGTGCAGAGGCAGGGAGAGGGAGAGAGCAGTGCAGAGGCAGGGAGAGGGAGAGAGCGGTGCAGAGGCAGGGAGAGAGCGGTGCAGAGGCAGGGAGAGAGCTGTGCAGAGACAGGGAGAGAGCGGTGCAGAGGCAGGGAAAGGGGGAAAGCGGTGCAGAGGCAGGGAAAGGGGGAGAGCGGTGCAGAGGCAGGGAGAGGGAGAGAGCAGTGCAAAGGCAGGGAGAGGGAGAGAGTGGTGTAGAGACAGGGAGAGAGCAGTGCAGAGGCAGGGAGAGAGCGGTGCAGAGGCAGGGAGAGAGCGGTGCAGAGGCAGGGAGAGGGAGAGAGCAGTGCAGAGGCAGGGAGAGGGAGAGAGCGGTGCAGAGGCAGGGAGAGAGCGGTGCAGGTGCAGAGAGAGAGCAGTGCAGAGCAATGCACATTTATTCCGTTCATATAACACTATGGGGCTCATTTACTAAAGGTCCGAATCACGCATTTTCGTCGGGTTTCCCGAATATTTCTGATTTGCGCCGAATTGCCCCCGGATTTTGGCGCACGCGATCGGATTGTGACGCATCGGCGCCGGCTTTCACATGACAGAAATCGGGGGAGTGGCCGATGGAAAAGCCAACAGATTCGGAAAAAACGCAGAATTTTAAAAAAAATTTGTGTCGCAAGAATAGCACTCACAGACACCAGGACGAAGAAGGTGAACTCCGGCGGACCTCAGCGCAGCAGCGACACCTAGTGAATTCCGGCAAGCTCCGAATCAATGTCGGAGAACGCGCCTCGGGATCGCGAATGGACGGGGTAAGTAAATGAGCCCCTATATTTTTTACATTGATCTGCGCAGGATAATATTTCACTTGATGTATTTCATATGATCAGTTGCTTACAGTCTACTTGTGTGTAAATGCTTCAAATCTTGGACAATCTTGTATAAAGCATTATGGGGCAGATTTACTTACCCGGTCCATTCGCGATCCAGTGGTGCGTTCTCTGCGCTGGATTCGGGTTCGGCCGGGATTCATTAAGGTAGTTCCTCCGCCGTCCACCAGGTGGCACTGCTGCGCTGAAAAGCAACGCGCTGGAGTACACCGAACCGGGCTGAGTGAAGGTAAGTGCAGGCTCCGCGACAGATTTTTTTTTAAAAATGCGGCTGTTTTTCCGAATCCGTCGGGTTTTCGTTCGGCCACGCCCCCGATTTCCGTCACGTGCATGCCAGCGCCGATGCGCCACAATCCGATCGCGTGCGCCAAAATCCCGGGGCAATTCAGGGGAAATCGACGCAAATCGGAAATATTCGGGTAACACGTCGGGAAAACGCGAATCGGGCCCTTAGTAAATGACCCCCTATGTGTTTCACAGGCAGCAACTGCTCCCAGTATCACAAACCATCAGCCCAGTTGGCACATTAACCTATTGTTCACAGTAGAGAACTGCCTACTAGAAGCATTCTACAAGGAAGGGACCGTATAGTATCAGGAGACTCTTCTTGGGTGGCATGCATTGGAAATTGCGTGTAACATTACAACAACATACAGTCGCAAAAAAATAGAATCAAGGATTTGTCTAAACTTTGGTTTTCTGTGCTATGTTTTGCATACCTCAAATTTAATACAGCTTCTTAAATACTCATGCACCCATCCGTGTCATAGCTGAAAGCAATCCAGCAAAGATCTTCTTATAACAAGACATAACTGCATGTAATAGAAGAATACATGGCATAAGCATGACTGGAACGTAAAGCAGCACTTGTGGGGATGGAGAAGCAGCACTGTCTGCAAGCCTTGCACATGCATGATCACATGTTCCTGGTGTGAACAGCAGGATACCAGTCCTCCTCTTCCGATGAAACCGCTCCCAGGCATGATCGCACATGCGTAAGACTTGCAGCAAGCTGGGTGACGTCACTGGATGTCTGCGGATCAGCAGGCAGGACTATGAGAATATTAAGAGAGTGGGGGTGTACATACATTATGAGAAGGCAGTTCATTTGCATAATTTTTATAAAATCTTTTTAATAGGAATACGACCATTCCCAATCTAAATGCAAACAGTGCCACACCCTAGTGACCTAGACGAGAAAGTAAGTTAGGACAGTCTACCAAAAGTATATTTGATGGCAGTTCTCCTTTAAAGGGAAGTTCTAGGCATCTGAAAAACCCCTAGGGTTGGTGCAAGGGTTAGGAAATAAAGGAAAGTATATTTACTGCTCTGTGGCTCCCATGTTGCTCGGGCACTTGTCCCTGAGAGTAACAGAATCTTCTTCAGCCAATGAGTTGAATACCTGGGAACATCAATGGAATTGACTTCCTATGGTCAAAGCAAGTGAAATCGCATGCTATGAAGAAGCCATTTATTGGGCAAAGCAGGTCCGATGACCTTCCGGAACTTTCAGCCAAGTACAGTGCTCAAAAACCAGAAGTCCTGTAGGAAAGAGGAACAGGGTAAGTATGTTTTTCCTGACCCTTGCATATTTGCCCCCCCCTCCCCCCCCATTAAAGATTTTGTGGAAGAATATATTCTGGGGTATTATCTTCTAATATATAAAGCTGAGTGTATATGTATGTATGTCAGCTAAAGGAATCTGCACCATCACATTTGCAATTGCCAAATTTTGCACTGCCGCTCTCTGGGAAAGTAATAGACTAGGTTTTGATCTGAAATTTTCACCTCCCGCTTTCCAGAATCCACTTCCTAAACACAATATACAGGAGCCAATGTCTGCTGATGTTGTGGCAATTGGAAGCTGAGCTGTGATTGGTTGCTATTCTGCCACAGGTCATTAATATGAGCTCTGACCTGTGGTTGGTTGCTGTAAAACTGTTTGCAGTTGCCCATGGAAACCAATCAGAGATCAGCTGTTATTTTATAAACAGCAGTGGGAAAATAAAACTTGAGCAGTTCTGCTCTCAGACACTTCTGATAAATTTGCCCATAGACAAAGTGACAGAGACAGTCACTGAAAAGACGGTCAGAGACACAGAGAGAGAGACAGTCGTAGAGAGAGTGATAGATACATATGAAATATTTTTTGTTAACCCATTATATTTTGTTATAACTAAGAGCAGTTATTATTCTGGGCAGCGCCGGGAGGTACAGATAGTATTTAAAGAGGACCTGTCACTAGAGATGAGCGAACATGCTCGTCCGAGCTTGATGCTCGTTCGAGCATTAGCGTACTCGAAACTGCTCGTTGCTCGGACGAATACTTCGCCCGCTCGAGAAAATGGCAGCTCCCGCCGTTTTGCTTTTTGGCGGCCAGAAACAGAGCCAATCACAAGCCAGGAGACTCTGCACTCCACCCAGCATGACGTGGTACCCTTACACGTCGATAGCAGTGGTTGGCTGGCCAGATCAGGTGACCCTGGGATAGACTAGCCGCTGCCCGCGCTGCTCGGATCATTCTGTGTCTGGATGTCGCTAGGGAGAGAGCTGCTGCTGGTCAGGGAAAGCGTTAGGGTGTTCTATTAGCTTACTGTTAGGCAGGAGTGATTCTACAAGAACCCAACAGCCCTTCTTAGGGCTACAATAACGTTCTACTTTTTTTTTTTTTATTTGCATCTAGTACCATTTTGTGAGGAATTAGCAGGGGGACTTGCTACCGTTGTGTTTAGCTCTTAGTGGCACACATATCCACCTCAAACACCAAAGTGGGAAAATTTAGTAGGGGTTGGATTTCAATTAGGCACAGTCTGCCATTTGTCCTTTTTTATTTTACGTTTATTTTGTTTAATAACTCAGTGTCATCTCATCTGGCATATTAGTGTGCTTTCATACTTGGCTAGAAAATAGCCATAGGAGAATCCAAACGGCTTACGCCTACAGTAGCGTTATATATTTGATTTCTGGTTGATCTGCTGGTGGCTGTACTTGCTGCAGTGCATCTATTAGCCAATTGTGAGCAATTTGTAGTGAGACTTGCGACCGCTGTGTTTTGCGCTTAGTGACGCACATATCCATTGCAAAGACCGAAGTGGGAAAATTTAGTAGGGGTTGGATTTCAATTAGGCACAGTCTGCCATTTGTCCTTTTTTATTTTACGTTTATTTTGTTTAATAACTCAGCGTCATCTCATCTGGCATAGTAGTGTGCTTTCATACTTGGCTAGAAAATAGCCATAGGAGAATCCAAACGGCTTACGCCTACAGTAGCGTTATATATTTGATTTCTGGTTGATCTGCTGGTGGCTGTACTTGCTGCAGTGCATCTACTAGCCAATTGTGAGCAATTTGTAGTGAGACTTGCGACCGCTGTGTTTTGCGCTTAGTGAAGCACATATCCATTGCAAAGACCGAAGTGGGAAAATTTAGTAGGGGTTGGATTTCAATTAGGCACAGTCTGCCATTTGTCCTTTTTTATTTTACGTTTATTTTGTTTAATAACTCAGTGTCATCTCATCTGGCATAGTAGTGTGCTTTCATACTTGGCTAGAAAATAGCCATAGCAATAGGATAGCATTGTTTGGTTTTAAAAACTCAAAAACACAAAAAAAAAAAAAAAAACACAAAAAAAAGTTAAAAAAAAATTAAAGCTATAACTCTCATTTTAAAAATGTTTAACCCGAGGGCTAGGGGTAGAGGACGAGGGCGGGGACGTGGGCGTCCAACTACTGCAGGGGTCAGAGGCCGTGGTCCTGGCCGGGGTGAGACACCACCTGCTTATGAGGGAGCAGGGGAACGCCGCAGAGCTACACTCCCTAGGTTCATGTCTGAAGTTACTGGGACTCGTGGTAGAGCACTGTTGAGGCCAGAACAGTGCGAACAGGTGATGTCGTGGATTGCTGACAATGCTTCGAGCAATTTGTCCACCAGTCAGTCTTCCACGCAGTCCACCCATGTCACCGAAATCGCCACTCCTCCAGCTCCTGCACCTCAGCCTCCTCCCCCCCAGTCTGCCCCCTCCCAGGAAAATTTGGCATTTGAACCGGCATACTCTGAGGAACTGTTTTCTGGACCCTTCCCACAGTCACAAACCACTTGTCCGGTTGCTGCTGAGCAATTTTCCGATGCCCAGGTTTTCCACCAGTCACAGTCTGTGGGTGATGATGACCTTCTTGACGTAGTGGAAGTGTGTAAAGAGGTGTCCGACGATGAGGAGACACGGTTGTCAGACAGTGGGGAAGTTGTTGTCAGGGCAGGAAGTCCGAGGGGGGAGCAGACTGAGGGATCGGAGGATGATGAGGTGACAGACCCAAGCTGGGTTGAGAGGCCGGGTGAACACAGTGCTTCTGAGACGGAGGAGAGTCCTCGACCAGAACAGGTTGGAAGAGGCAGTGGTGGGGCCAGACGGAGAGGCAGGGCCAGAGCTGGTGCATCAGCGCCAAATGTGTCAACTAGTGAAGCTCCCGTGGCGAGGGCTCTTGCGGCGAGGGCTAGATCTTCAGAAGTCTGGAGGTTCTTTAAGGAAACACCGGATGACCGACGGACTGTGGTGTGCAACATTTGCCAAACCAGGCTCAGCAGGGGTTCCACCACTACTAGCTTAACTACCACCAGTATGCGCAGGCATATGAATGCTAAACACCCCACTCAGTGGCAACAAGCCCGTTCACCTCCGGCCGTGCACACCACTGCTCCTTCCCCTGTGTCAGCTGATAGTCAGCCCCCTGCCCAGGACCCTGCCACAAAAACCCCATCGTCGCCTCCACGATCCTCCACAGCATCCACCAGCGTTCAGCTCTCCATACCCCAGACGCTGGAGCGGAAACGCAAATATAGTGCAACCCACCCGCACGCCCAAGCCCTTAATGTGCACATCTCCAGATTGCTTAGCCTGGAGATGCTGCCCTATAGGCTAGTAGAGACCGAGGCCTTTCGCAACCTCATGGCGGCGGCCGCCCCTCGGTATTCGGTCCCCAGCCGCCACTACTTTTCCCGATGTGCCGTCCCAGCCCTGCACCAGCACGTGTCAGACAACATCACCCGTGCCCTGACCAACGCCGTTTCTGACAAGGTCCACCTGACCACGGACACGTGGACGAGTGCTGCCGGGCAGGGCCACTATATATCGCTGACGGCACATTGGGTTAACTTGGTGGAGGCTGGGACCGAGTCTGACCCTGGGGCTGGTCATATACTGCCGACGCCGAGGATTGCGGGGCCTACCTCGGTCCAGGTGTTTCAGGCCTACTATGCCTCCTCCTCCTCCCACCCCTCCTCCACCTCCTCCTCCGAACTACCATCCGTGGGCACGGCGCCATCAGTCGGTAGCTCTAGGCACAGCAGCAGTGCCGTTGCTAAGCGACAGCAGGCGGTGCTCAAACTGCTGAGCCTAGGCGATAAAAGGCACACCGCCCAAGAGCTATTACAGGGCATCACGGCGCAGACTGATCTGTGGCTGGCACCGCTGAACCTGAAGCCAGGCATGGTTGTGTGTGACAACGGCCGTAACCTGGTGGCGGCTCTGCAACTCGGCAGACTGACACATGTGCCATGCCTGGCCCATGTGTTAAATCTGATAGTTCAGCGTTTCCTCAAGACATACCCCAATCTGTCAGATTTGCTCACGAAGGTGCGCCGCATCTGTGCGCATTTCAGGAAGTCCAGCACAGATGCTGCCACTCTCAGGGCAGCGCAGCGCCGCCTCCAACTGCCCGCTCACCGACTGTTGTGCGACGTGCCCACGAGGTGGAATTCAACACTGACCATGTTATCCAGAGTTTACCAGCAGCGCCGAGCCATTGTAGACTGCCAGATGTCAACTTCCACCAGAACTGGTAGTCAGGTCAGTCAGCTTCCTCAAGTCTACAATGAGGAGTGGACGTGGATGTCTGATATCTGTCAGGTGCTGAGTAACTTTGAGGAGTCAACACAGATGGTCAGTGGCGATGCCGCCATCATCAGCCTCACCATCCCGCTGCTTGGCCTGTTGAAAAACTCTCTGATCAGCATGAAGTCGGAAGCTTTGCGCTCGTCACAAGAGACGGGGGAAGAAGATTCCCTTGTTGATAGCCAAAGCACCCTTAGGTCTGTTTCTCAGCGCATATCGGAGGAGGTGGAGGTGGAGGAGGATGAGGAGGAAGAGGAGGAGAATGTTGGCGAGACACAAGAGGGGACCATTGTTGAGTCCTTCACTGTTCAGCGTGTATGGGCAGAAGAAGAGGAGTTGGAGGAGTTGGAGGAGGAGGAAATGGACAGTCAGGCCAGTGAGGGGAGTGAATTCTTACGCGTTGGTACTCTGGCGCATATGGCAGATTTCATGCTAGGCTGCCTATCCCGTGACCCTCGCGTTCAAAGAATTTATTCCAGCACCGATTACTGGGTGTTCACTCTCCTGGACCCACGGTACAAGCAAAATCTTTCCACTCTCATCCCTGCAGAGGAAAGGAGTGTGAGAATGCATGAATACCAGCAGGCCCTGGTTCACAAGCTGAAACAGTATTTCCCTTCTGACAGCGCTAGCGGCAGAGTGCGTAGTTCTGCGGGACAAGTAGCGAGGGAGAGTAGGCGAGCAGGCAGCTTGTCCAGCACTGGCAAGGGTACGCTTTACAAGGCTTTTGCCAGCTTTATGTCACCCCAGCAAGACACTGTCACCTGTCCCCAGTCTCGGCAGAGTAGGGCTGATCTTTACAGAAAGATGGTGAGGGAGTATGTAGCTGACCATACCATCGTCCTAAATGATCACACAGCTCCCTACAACTACTGGGTTTCAAAGCTGGACATGTGGCACGAACTGGCGCTGTACGCCTTGGAGGTTCTTGCCTGCCCTGCCGCTAGCGTCTTGTCCGAGCGGGTTTTCAGTGCAGCTGGTGGCATCATCACCGATAAGCGTACACGCCTGTCGACTGACAGCGCTGACAGGCTGACGCTTATTAAGATGAATAAAGCCTGGATTTCTCATAATTTCCAATCTCCACCAGGTGAAGGAAGCTCAACCTGAATAATTGATCCACTCCTCCTCCTCCTCATTTTCCTCCTTCTCCTCCTCTTTGTACAGTAAAGCAGAGGAAACTGGCTATTTTTTGACAGGGCCCACTGGCTCTAGCTATAGTACTTTATGCATTTAATTTTTCTGGAGGGCCACCGACCCGGTCCTCTGTTTTAAACAATTTTTGGGAGTGCCACATACAGGCACTCAATCTATTCAATTTTTCTGGAGGGCCACCTACCTGCTCCTCTGGTTTGAAAACTTTTTGGGACTGCCACATACAGGCACTCAATCGATTCAATTTTTCTGGAGGGCCACCTACCTGCTCCTCTGGTTTGAAAACTTTTTGGGACTGCCACATACAGGCACTCAATCTATTCTATTTTTCTGGAGGGCCACCTACCTGCTCCTCTGGTTTGAAAACTTTTTGGGACTGCCACATACAGGCACTCAATCGATTCCATTTTTCTGGAGGGCCACCTACCTGCTCCTCTGGTTTGAAAACTTTTTGGGACTGCCACATACAGGCACTCAATCGATTCAATTTTTCTGGAGGGCCACCTACCTGCTCCTCTGGTTTGAAAACTTTTTGGGACTGCCACATACAGGCACTCAATCGATTCAATTTTTCTGGAGGGCCACCTACCTGCTCCTCTGGTTTGAAAACTTTTTGGGACTGCCACATACAGGCACTCAATCTATTCTATTTTTCTGGAGGGCCACCTACCTGCTCCTCTGGTTTGAAAACTTTTTGGGACTGCCACATACAGGCACTCAATCTATTCTATTTTTCTGGAGGGCCACCTACCTGCTCCTCTGGTTTGAAAAATTTTTGGGACTGCCACATACAGGCACTATCCAAATTAAATTGTCTCCATAGCAGCCTCCACATGTTGTCTCCATTGCTACCTCCAAAAGTCGTCCATATAGCTGCCTCCATACATCGTCCCTTTATCAAACGAGGTGTGTCAGGCAGAAATTTGGGTTGTTTTCATGGATTCCACATCAAAGTTGTTAACTTTGTCGCCACCCAGCTGTGTTATCCACAAAATATACTAATAAACTTTTATCATTTACCAATATTATTTCAGCGCTTCTTGCGCATCTGTTTACATTCCCCTCACCCGCCATATCCCAAACTTATAAGAACGCTACTACACTTGATCTTATACAAAAGGTTCTTAGAAGTGCTGTTTGGGGAGTAGCCTAGAGACAGGGGCTTGGATTGGCGAAAGCTCGCCTGGCTGCGGAGCGCCAGCTCCATCCCAAGATCCAACTAACATAGTTTTAACTGCAGCACCTTTAATCTACTACTAGTTCACTGCCTCCATAATAATAATAATAATCTTTATTTATATAGCGCCATCATATTCCGTAGCGCTTTACAAATCATAGGAAACAAATACAAATGTAATGTAACAGAGCACAACATTTGTATGGAACAACAGGAGTGAGGTCCCTGCTCGCCAGAGCTTACGGTTTATGAAGATGATGGGGTAACACGAGGTAAAAGAATATTTAATGGTCAAGCCATTCTTCTTAGGGAATAGAACAAAATATAATAAATGGAATTGCTGTCGCTTGAACCACTCAGCCGTCATCTTATATACCAGGTCCAGGGTGAATGGGACTGTAGAGAAGTCTGGTGCCTGTTGGTTGCTGGATAACAGATGGGAGGACGACACAGGACGGGTTAGTAGAAGAGTTAAAACTTCATGCAGTTAATGAGTGTTATAGGCTTGCCTAAAGAAATGGGTTTTAAGAGCACGTTTGAAACTTTGGAGGTTAGGTATTAGTCTGATAGTCCAGGGCAGAGCATTCCATAGAATTGGTGCAGCTCTAGAGAAGTCTTGGAGACGCGAGTGGGAGGTCCGCACTAGGGTAGAGGTTAATCTAAGATCACTGGCGGATCTAACAGCACGGGTTGGGCGATAGACTGAGATAAGAGAGGAGAGGTAGGGGGGTGCAGCATTATACAGAGCTTTATGGATGAGGGTTATTATTTTAAACTATTCGAAAGGAGACTGGCAGCCAGTGCAGCTACTGGCATGAACTGTAAGCATACATGGTCCCCTTATCAAACGAGCTGTGTCAGGCAGAATTTTGGGTTGTTTTCATGGCTTCCACAACAAACTTGTTAACTTTGTCGCCACCCTGCTGTGTAATCCACAAAAAATACTGGCAAACTTTTATCATTTACCGATATTATTTCAGCGCTTCTTGCGCATCTGTTTACATTCCCCTCACCCGCCATATCCTAAACTTATAAGAACGCTACTACACTTGATCTTATACAAAAGGTTCTTAGAAGTGCTGTTTGGGGAGTAGCCTAGAGACAGGGGCTTGGATTGGCGAAAGCTCGCCTGGCAGCGGAGCGCCAGCTCCATGCCAAGATCCAACTAACATAGTTTTAACTGCAGCACCTTTAATCTACTACTAGTTCACTGCCTCCATACATGGTCCCCTTATCAAACGAGCTGTGTCAAGCAGAATTTTGGGTTGTTTTCATGGCTTCCATGTTAACTTTGTCGCCACCCTGCTGTGTAATCCACAAAATATACTGGCAAACTTTTATCATGTACCGATATTATTTGAGCGCTTCTTGCTCACCTCCTTTGGTTCCTCTCTGCCACCCATTGGTTTGAAGCCTGAGTCCATTTAGGGTATGTCGCCATGACACTCTCTAGCCTGCCGCTGCTGCCTCTGCATGCCGTCCCCTATAGTGTCAGGGTCAATTATTGGATGTTTTAGATGCTATCTAGCTTCATTCTGTCACTCTGTCATGGCCATTGTGTTGCCCATAATTTTGGCATAATGGTGCGATTAAGCAGCCTCAGAGGCATCCATGCATGCTGCCCCTGCTGTTTCCTGTCCATTTCCGTGGTTTTTCCATCCTTTTCTGAGGTTCCCAGGTGTTTGGCCAAGCTTCCCTGTGCAGAGCCTTGGTCCCCTTGAAAAATGCTCGAGTCTCCCATTGACTTCAATGGGGTTCGTTATTCGAGACGAGCACTCGAGCATCGGGAAAAGTTCGTCTCGAATAACGAGTACCCGAGCATTTTAGTGCTCGCTCATCTCTACCTGTCACCTCTAAAAACTACCAAAGTAAGTGCTAGAACAGATGCAGCAGTGTTACACTGCTAGCATTATTGGAAACCTCTGATAATGCTCACAAACACTGCCACGCTGTAAAATAGAAAACACTGTACTGCGCTGTAAGTGGTCGGGTGTATTCATGAGGGGACGGTGACTGCCATGTGAAGCTCGCTGTCATCACTGGCCTATGGAGTAGGAAGGTGGTCCAGGGGAGATGCAGCGCCGGCCCGGCGGTCCGGCGTTTTCTGTTGTACAGCGCTGAAGTATTTGTTAGTGTTATCAGAGGTTTCTGATAACCCCAGCAGTGTAACACTGCAGCGTCTGTTCTAGCATTAGGAGCTTCTTACTTTAGTTTGGTGTGCAGAGGGCGACAGATTCAGGATTTCTGGCGCATGTTCTTCATGAATCTGGCGCTCCCTGCCCTACCCGACAGAGTGCAACTTTTTTTTTGGTGCACCTATAACATGGGGCGTGCAACAATATTCTGTCGGACACTCCATGATAAATGTGGCGCACGGTCCGTCTATGCTCTAGAACGCCCATTTCAGTGCAGAATTGTGTTGGGTAAAGTGCAGCCACAACACAAATTTTTATAAATACATGTGCAAGTTTTTTGCCCTGAAAAGAATGTGCAAAGTCAGACATAAAACTGTGGGCCTTTTTTGGGGTGGAATTTTTTTTCCCGTTATGTCATTCACTGCTTGGGATAGTCATTTTTATGTGACTATTGTACATGACTTACATAGAAGCACTGAAATAATCTCAAATGCTAGTTTATTGCTAGCACTTGTGATTATTTACCCCAAACTGCCACCTTCACACCAGCATTGCTGTCCCCACGCCTGCCCACAATGCCGGCATATGATAAGTATCCCCCAAAATGTTTATGAATTTTATGGGGGTCATTTATCTTATCTCTGTTTGTTTTTGCCAGTTGTCTGCTTCTTTGGTGAGTTATGTCACTTTTTCCTTGTATTAAATGTTTTTTTTTTGTTTCATTTCTCTTTTTTTGGAACATTTGTTACAAATGTCTCAAGGATGTTGCACAAATGTCTTCTTTCCATTTTCTAAGTTTACCTTAAGTATGCTTTCGTCTGGAGTTTTTTTGCGCCAAAATTTTTAGACAATTTGAAAAGATAAATGTAATTTGCGACATTTAGAGCATCTGGAATAGAAGATAAATGTGTCTTACTGACGGATAAACAAATGTCCCCAAACTTCAGTCCCCAAAAAGTCACAAAAATTGCAATGCATCAAAAAGGTCTCAAAAAAGGAAGAAAATAAAGATAAATTACCCCCTATTAGTTCAATATATACAGTATGCTTTCTAGGAAAAGTGATGCCTCATGCGTTACCACTGATTAGGTTCTGCTTTTGGGTTTCTACCACAGAACCCAAAGTAGTGATGAGAAGACCCAAACCACAATGTTTTGGGTTCCACAAACCACAACTTAAGCCCAGCCAGAAGTTAGGGTTTGGCATTCACCTCTGCCTCCCCCCCCATGGTGACAGAGCTTTCTGGGACCTAAACCCAACTGTTCACCCCCACTGGTTTGGATCCTCTCAATCCTGATACGGTAACGAGTTTTCCACCATGATGGGTTCCAGACACATGGCTGGCATGGAGTGGGCTCAGTCTGTGAGCCTACTAGATACATTACTTGACAACTGGTCGATGTAATTTTACGATGACCAGTTATGATAGGGTTGAGGAGTTGTTCCACTATGGACATTCTTCCTTTTTCCACAAGACTGTGGATTGGCATCAGATCATCTTAGATTTTACTGCTGGGACTCCCTAGGACTTGGGAGTCCCCATTGTGAATGAAGTGCCAGGGCGCTTGTGTGACTCGTGCTCCATTCACTTCTATGGGGCGCATGGGACCATCCTCTGTATAAAAGAGTCATCTAAGGACAGACCATGCACGTATAAGTCATATCTTTTATGTTTGTCCCCTACAAGAATCTGCATTAGAATTATTTCCAAAACAGCAGCTAAATGTATGGTGACGACTTAGCAAGGAGTCTCAGTAGTTTTCAATAACATCGATCAATAATGTGTGAATTACCCATAAATACCACAAATCCCTCTTTTCAAAGAAACATGAGACACTGTAAGCCCTAAGAGGCGGCTGCGCCCAGCAGCTGTACACATTGTGATCTCCGGCATTCCAGCCCCGTAATGCATTTATTAACCCTAATAATGCCGCTCTGGAATCCGCTTATCGGAACATGGTGGACATCACTGAAATTCATGCGGTGACACGTTTATTGTATGTCACACTAAGGTTATTTCCTGCTAATTCATCTATACTGTGTATATAGATGTATATACTGTGTATAAATACATGGTAATAGAACTCAACTATTCTGCATTATACTATTTGTTATACACAATAAAATATATCACATTTCTTTCCAATATTTGTATTGTGTTGCTGCTGTCATCTGCTAGGAAGGAAAAAAAATAAAGGTACTTAAGAACACACGACTTACATACGACCCCTAGTTACAAACGGACCTCTGGATGTTGGTAATTTAATGTACTATTGCCCTGGGCTACAATAATCAGCTGTAACCGTTATCACAGGTGTCTGTAATGAAACTTTATTGTTAATCCTGGTTCTTATGACAACCCAACATTTTTGCTGGGGTTACAATTGTAAAATATACAGTTCCGACTTACATACAAATTCAACTTAAGAACAAACCTACAGAACCCATCTTGTACGTAACTCGGGGACTGCCTGTATATACATTGGTGATGTAAACTGTAGTAGAACAAAGTTTTTATTATGGCAAATGATCTATAACTTTTTTCTAAAATTTATAAATCATTTATTTTGCTGCACAGCCGGTGCTTGACCTTGTTCCCCTAAATGACTTGGTGTCTATCCATCTGTTCAAAAGATATTGGGGTAGATTTACGTTCTCTGCGCTGGATTTGGGTTCCGGACGGGATTTATTAAGGTAGTTCCTCCGACGTCCACCAGGTGGCGCTGCTGCGCTGAAGTTCCCTGGAACGCACTGGAATACACCAAGCCGGGCTGAGTGAAGGTAAGTGCAAGCTCCGCGACACAGTTTTTTTTTAAATGCGGCGGTTTTTCCGAATCTCTGTCGGGTTTTTGTTTGACCACGCCCCCCGATTTCCGTCGCGTGCATGCCAGCGCCGATGCGCCACAATCCGATCGCGTGCGCCAAAATCCCGGGGCAATTCAGGGGAAATCGGCGCAAATCGTAAATATTCGGGTAACACGTCGGGAAAACGCGAATCGGGCCCTTAGTAAATGACCCCCAGTATATATTATATGTGCATTATTTTCTGCTAGCCAAGTGGGCAGTAACCTCATGGTTTAGTAAAGCACACAAAGAATCACCCCAAGGGAAAATTTTGGCTATTATGAGCTATCTCACATAAGAAGTCAGAGTCAGTAGCCATAGTTAGAAACATAAATCTGATGTCTGACTCTGATTACTGAGGATCTCTTACTGCTTCCCTTAAAGAGGAACTGTCACCATACTTTGCCCCATTAAACAACCAGCCCCTTCAGGTGGGGTATGAAAAATTGTGTGAAAATGAGCAGAGAAAAGTCATATTATTACTTGAGATGAGTCAAGTTTAGATGCTGCAAGGGGAGTGTCATTTCAGATCTTCTTTGGATTTATATGACCTAGAAAGGTACTGCTGGTATCATATTACAGATAAGAATCTCATCTTTCAGATCACACATGAGCTAGAGAACCGGAGATACAGGCATGTAATAAAAAGTGGGACTTGGATTTAATTCTGCAGCATATTTAACTATGTAATTAAAGTGCAACTATAAAGTTTATAAAGTAAGTTTATACGTTTTTTCTATAGCTGCAATAGCTGAAAACGAAAAACTATACATTCATTAACATGTAGCGTCTTCAAGTAGTATGTTTAGTATTTATAAGGCTTTATTAGATTATATCTGTGTAACAGTGTATATGTGTGTGTGTGTAATAATCTGTGTGCTAGAACTGCTAGTGGTAGAAAGGAGCGCACAGCCTTATGGGAAGTGAGGGAACCAGTTCTAGCATCCCTGCCCTTAAAGGGGTTGTCCGAGTTCTTGAAAAAAGCTAAAAGTGGCCGGGACAGGGCTGCTTAAAAAAAATTTATAGATCCTTCCGGTGCCCTCCGGTATGCAGCGCTGCTGTCACTCCGGTCCGGGCACCATGTAAACAAACATGGCCGCCGGAGCAGCGTTAGATTCAGCTTCCGGCCGGCTGTGGCCGGGCACGCCTATCCGTCCCTATACACAGCATTGTGTATGGGGGCCGGAAGGTTGTCGGGTCCGGCCGGAACTGAATCCAGCGCTGCTCCGGCGGCCATGTTTGTTTACATGGCGCCCGGACCGGAGTGACAGCAGCGCTGGATACGGGAGGGCACCGGAAGGTAAGTAGGACTTTATTTTTTTTAAGCAGCCCTGTCCCGGCCACTTTTAGCTTTTTTTCAAGAACTCGGACAACCCCTTTAAATGATATCATAATCAGGAAGTGCTCGCCCATTGCAGGATAATCTAACACAAAATGAGATCCCAAAAGCATGTTTCTAGGTATCATAGAAGTGAAGACTACCCTGCAGCCTCCAAACTTGACTCATCTCTTCTCTGCTCATTGTCACATGACTTTGGAGGAGATGTTTTCATAAGTAAAAAGGTGAGATTTCATGTACAAGATTTCATACTCTACCTTGAGGCTAATGGTTTAATAAAGTATGGCGACAAGTTCCCTTATTACACAGACCAAGTGCAATATAATAAGACTTAAATCTCTCTGTCCCTACAGAGCCAAATAGAGTGACGAGAAATGAGTCTGCAATAGGGAAAACAGGTTAATACCAGATGTCCGCGTGACAAACGTGTTGCACGTGACCGTTATGTGGTGCAGCTGCGCTGGCCTCCATGTGACACGAATTAGTGGGCGTTCCGGTGCTCAGTCGGACCGTGCACCTGATTTAACATACAAAGTCTGTTCCGCGCCCTATGCTAAAGATGCAACTCAAAAAGTTGGTGAACTCTGTTGGGCCAGAGCAGGGAAGGAACAGATTCATGATTTCTGCCGCATCTTCTTTATGAACCTGTCACACCCAGCATTATACACGGGCCGAGCACATTTAGTCCAGTTTCCTACATTCTTAGATAATGTGCCCCAATATCTTAACTATTAGAATTTTTTCTGTATGCTTTTAATAATCCCATGATGCCTCCGCACAGCATCACATAGGTAGCTAGAGCAAATACCATTTGTGCCTGCTGGGGGCAGTGTGATTCACTGGGGGAGTGTGTGTGTGTGTGTGTGTGGGGGGGGGGGGGTATACCATTAACCATGATCCCCAAGGGATTGCATTATAATAGCAAAATTGCAGTTAGGTATTACTACACTATTGCATAGATATGATGAAAACCTGCAATATTCCAAACATTGGAATAGCTTTTGTGAGTGAATTACCTGAGTTATGGAGGCAGATCATCCCCATTTCTTCCTGGGAGGGTCCTGTAACAATGGTCTTTGTTGCTGCATGCCTGAAATACATTTCTTGCAAAGAATTTCCTTTGCTGTGGATTTCTAGAAAAGAAAGAGAAGATTAGCTGGACGGGCTTTCCCAGACACTACATCCCAGTTACTAATACATTACTCCAGCAAATGCTCGTACAATACAATTTACATAACGTCTCTTATAACTCTGTTTCATGTATAGATTTAAAAAATAAAAAAACACAGTTTGTTTTCCTGTACCCCTGCACTTCCTGGTGTGGGCACTATGGATTTTTTTTTTTATTGTTGTGTTTTCATTAAATGAAAAAAATGTAAAAACATCCTTTTGAGTATGACTACTATATGGATCAATAGGTGACTGCTGTACAAGTGTGACTGTAGCTGTTTGTCCCACCTGAACCTAAACTTTCTTCACTTCCAACATTTTCAGCATATATGAGGGCAACATAAACTTCAAGAGAATTTACTGATTTCTTGCTCCGACAATAGATAATTCAAGGAAGCTGTCTAGCCTTCACAAGGCATTTCCCTCCCCTAAACCCATTGAGAAGCTCCATGTATTCCCTTTTTATTCATCAATCTGGAATGTTAACTGTATAGCACTGCTGGGATGTGGTCATATCACCCCCATGTGACTGACCATTCATATGCAATAACTCTTGTATCTTGTATTGAGATTATCTACCTTACCAAAACTTTACCAGGTTATGTAAAAGACCCTAAAAGGGTCAACCATATTATACTTAACCTTGTAAAGTTTATCAGCAGCATCCTGGAACCGATGGTCACGTGACCCACCAGCAGCAGGACTCATGACTTCCTGTGAGGCCTCATGTCCTGCTGTCTTCTGGCGGATGGAGCAGGTTGTGCAGTCATTACAGTATCTATGCCCCCTCCATGATAACCAGTCCCATATCAGTGTTGTAGGCACGTTCCAACCATTCGCATGGGAGTGTTAGTCATGGAGGGGGCAAATATACAGTAATGCGTGCGCAGCTCCCTCAATCCGGCAGAGGCCAACAGGACACAGATGTTACAGAAGTTCTGCTGCTCTGGGCTCACAGCAGCTACTGACAAACTTTACCAAGGTAAGGCCCGTTCCACACTCGCATCACACTCGCAACGCATGAACGGGAGTGAACTGACATGCTGAGTTCAGTCTCGGTTCACAGCGTTCGGGCCGTGCGATCCCGGCAGCATGCATTGCGAGTGTGATGCGAGTGTGGAACGGGCCTAAGTATAATATGAATGAACCTATTAGTGTCTTATGCCTTGGTAATGTTTTGAATAAGTGGCCAACCCCTTTAAAGATACAGTAAAAGGGTTTCAGTAAATATTCTTCACTCTCTGAAGTCAACCACACACTATGGACTGTTCTTTCTTACCTGTCGCTTCCCTTTAATTTAGAGGAACCGCTAAAACCTCAAATTATGTTTTTGTTGTAAGAAATGAACTATAATTATACTAAAGTAACACTTTCCCTCTTAACTACATGGAAAAATATCAAACTTCTAGCACAATATAGCAATGGATGAGCCACTTGCTTAAAAGGAACTTGTCACCAGTGTGCTGTTTTTATCAGGGGACAGGTTGCAAAGTACTGTATATGCCAAATATGTTTTTTTTTTATTTCTGTGTTATATGGTGTTTGACCAGGGCCCAAGGCAGTCTTTATCCACCCCTGCCCTCTAGGTAGTATAAGGTCAGGAAAGCAGAGAATTTAGCACTGAAGTCAAGCTCTCTCTGCCTCAGAAAGCTCCCTTTGCTGTGATTGACAGCTTTCACTCCTGATTCTGGTTATGACTCGTTTGACGCGTTGATCACAAGATGAGGGTATTCTTAGGTGGGGATTATTTGATGTCTCTGCTGGGCTCTCCAGCTCCTGATTTTATACCATCATGTCACATATCCATTCAAAAAGTAGATTTTCTGGATGACGCCATTTCTTCTAGTTCTGTCATGAGCGACTATTGAGGTTGGTCCATTGTCACTTAACAACTGGGTTCGTGTGTTTTAATTTTTCACTATTATAATATGGGAAAAGAATGCAGACTGCTTCTTCACTCCCCGTGTACTGTACCTATTACTAGGATGCATATCAAAGGAAGGTCAGGCTGGGGGTCCGCTCATAAATCTGTTCTCCCTTCACTTCATCATAACAAAGCGCTCACTCCACCGCATCGGGTCTTCACTTTATACAAAGGCTTCTCCGATGTATATCTTATAGGATATTTATCACAGGAGGCAGACATGTGAAATAACATGGGAAAGGTATGGGGTAACTGGATATATCATGCTTGTGTCATGGCTTATTACAAGTACAAGGCCACCTGCTCTTCTGTTTTTACCATGTATGTATATTTCACGTACAATGTTCACTAAATAAGAACTATATAGGATAGGCCAGTGATGGCGAACCTTTAAGAGACCGAGTGCCCAAACTATAACCAAAATCCACTTATTTACCACAAAGTGCCAACATAGCATCTTAAGCAGTAACTTATTGCTACCTGCTCTTCAACATCTATCAATCGTATCGGCCACTTGAGGCCACCAATACAGTTGAAAGAAGGAGGGCACATTCAGACATCATTGTAGCTTCTCACCAGGGTCTCTCTGTACAGGAAGAATGTAGGGTACAGTAGGATGACCTACAAAGATACTGCAGTTCTATCAACACTTTCTCACTTTTATCAGAGTTCCAAACAGGCAATGAAGTGTAGTTTTAAAACAGCGCTGATTGAAACATCTGTTAAATTGCCTGCATCTGCAGGAAGATTTGATGAATTTGGTCCTGTTTAGTGAGCTCTGTCTTGGGATTAATGGCCTGAGTGCCCACAGAAAGGGCTCCGAGTGCCACCTCTGGCACCAGTGCCATAGGTTCGCCACCACTGGGATAGGCCATCAATACTAGGTGGGTGGAGCAGAAGTTTTGATCTTGGTACTCCCAAAACTGACTTACAGGGCATCTTCCACCAGGGTGAAGGATTGTATGCAAATGAGCCCGAGGGGCTCCAGGCTCCATAGGTGTTAATGGAGCCTTGAGCCCCTCAGGCTCATTTGCATACAGTCTTTCATCCTAGTGGTAGATGTCCTTTAAAGGGCATCAAATAAACCCTTATCATTGGCCGTAAGAAAAAAAAAAGAAAGACTTGTCCTCAATTCCTTTATAATAATTCTTTATTTATATAGCGCACATAGATTATGCAGCAGCATAGAGCTTGCCAAATGTCACAATTTAGTCAACCTACCAATATGTTTTGGAGTGTGGGAGGAAACCAGAGGAAACCAACGCAAACACGGAGAGAACATACACATTTTTTGCATATGTTGACCCTGGTCCTCAGCGCTGCAAGGCTGTAATGCTAACTACTAAGCCACCATGCTGCCCTCTAGAGCTGTACATTGCAGAGCTGTAATGTTGGTTAGCCAAACAAACCTCTCGTCCGCCATTTCTAAGATGAGCGCAGGCATTCCTTCCCCAGTACTTTGTTCCTTTGATCTGTGGCAGAGGAGTTTCACTACTGAGCATGTACATAAAGTGCATCCACATTCATCTCAACTAAAAGCCTAGAAGAGGATGCGCAGCTCACGTCTGATGTGGCACATCTCCACACACTGATTTCCGACACTGGTTGCATGCACTGGTGTCAGGACCAAGAGCAGAGCATCCCCCAAGATTGAACTCAGGAGTGGTAAGTACTTGCCAGCTGTGTATATATATATATACTTCTCCTGGGTTCTCTCTAATTGTGCCACAAAACAAGTCAGAAAAATAGAAGTACAAGAAAACGTAAGTGTCCGAAAACCACCAAAATTGTGGCGCCGACACTTCATAAATAGGACAGCAAGGGAAAAAAAATCCACCAGTTTTTGTTTCAAAGTGAATGGTTGGATTACAATGAGCATGACATCTGCAGTGTATGTTGCTTGTGTCTCCTGAAGGGAAAGGACCCGCAGGACTACTGTCTTTTTGAATGTTTTCCTACAATGCAGTAAAGGCAGTAATTCAGTACTGATAGTATTTAGGCAGTAATTTGTAAAGCTAGTGTAAGAACGTAATAATACTATTTTTTTTTTTTTTAAAGGCTTTTAAAATTATGCAAATAGGTGTTAATGGAGTTTGGAGCTCCTCAGGCTCATTTGAATAATGTTTAAGCCTTTTTTCCTCAAAAACAAAGGCATAGGAAGCTTAAAAGTTGCAGATCTCGCCAGAGGGGGCACACACCAGTATGTCAGTGTGCTTGGTTTATTATCCTTGACTCATGGTGGTAAATGTCCTTTAATATGTAAGAAATTATAATTATACCACAATTCTCAGTATTCTTTTTATATTTTCCTGGCAATGTTTGGACTTTTCAGAGAAAAAAACCCTTCATAAGCATGAATAAGGCACCGAGGTGTACAAAGCCATTATACAACTGATAGAGGTCTGAGGGACCATACTGTACCTTTATATGTATCATCATTCCTTAGATTATTGGATGCCTTGTTACAGAACCAGCCTTCCCTTGAAGCTTATACAATATACATTACACCACAGAGCACCATATGGCGGCACACAGATCCGCAGAGAGTCTTTTATGTGAACTTGACCACCTGGATCCCCCGCTCAGTACCAGTTGTCACTGAGAAGATTAAAGCTTCCATACAGCCAGGTCTTGTGTGAGAACAATGTTGTAAAAACTTCCGATAATGTAGAAGAGAGTGTAAAGGCGGTGATTTAGTAATGATAGTGCGCGCTGTACATCAGAGGCCCTGCTCTGTATTTAGGCTGTAATTTGCTAAACAAATGTTAGAACTTGACTAAAGCACAATGATACCTTTTGTAATATCCACATTTCAGCCATAATGACCATCCATAGTCCCCCGGAAATTGTAGTTTGCAAACTTGGAAACATTTTGAAAACCGTATTATTCATGACTATTCTTAATTTTCTTTGTGATAAATTTACCTGAAAGGACATCTAAAACCTGGATAAAGGATTGTAAACCAAGCACACTGACATACTGGTGTGCCCCCTCTGGCAGAATCCGCACATCTTTTAGCGTCTTATGTCCTGGTTTTTACAGAAATAGGCTATGGAGTCTGGAGCCCCTCAGACTCATTTGCATTATTTTTAAAGCATTTTTTTCCGTGATAACAAGAGAATAGGAAGCTTAAAGAAGAGCAGATCCTTTAAGAGGAAAAGATGGAACTAATTATGCATCATATGCAAACACATACCATATCACAGTACAGAGGTAATACACACAGTGATGTCAATGTACAAGTATAATACATATGATGATTTCACAGTACAGGGATAATACACACAGTGATGTCAATATACAGGAATAATATATATGATGATGTCACAGTACAGGGATAGTACACACAGTGATGTCACAGTACAGAGATGATAAAAACAGTGATGCCACAGTACAGGGATTGTACACACATTAATGTCAATGTACAGGAATAATATATATAATGATGTCACAGTACAGGGATAGTACACACAGTGATATCACAATAAGGAGATGATACAAATAGTGATGCCACAGTACAGGGATAATAATTATAGTGATGTCACAGTACAAGGATAATACACACAGTAATGTCACAGGACAGGCATGCTACGCACATGCCCACATTTATTAAAGTGTTTTTGACAGTTTTCTGTCTGGTTTTGCAGTGAAAAAAACATGCGTACACACTCCGCAGGCAAACTGCACATAGCACAGACTGCACTAGTTTTGATAAATGTGGCCCCCAGTGTTGTCACAGGAATCAAGGGGGTCCTGATTTGAACCCATTTGGTTCCCACGGCAGTTTCTCTACTTGCTGCCTTAGTACACTGGTAATTCCAGGTTTTTAAATACAGGGAGATGTTAATTTACCTTCTCGAAGACAATTATTTCTCTACAACTTACGATTTTTCTGAAATCCTCAAAGAATGGCGCTAATGGTGCCTATGTTTATGTGAGCGACCACCTCATTATTACTATATCTCTTCTGAATGTAGGATTAGTGCTTGGTGCACCTCACATAATGGTCAGTTCCCATGGAAGAAGTGACCACCTACTAGTGTGATGGATTGTTATGGTGGGTAATGTAGCTTCACCTTACCATTACCCACATTTTTAATGATGGCTGTCGTACTAGATGATTGCCAGCTGTGCTGTCAAGTCACCGAGTGCCTCCTAATCCTGTGATTAGTTTTCACTTAGCCAGAGCGCAGGGTAAAGTATTTCTTCCAGTTATGTGTGGTGGTCTTTGATGTTCCATGTATTCTTCTTACAAACATAGCTCTTGCATGACTCTGATGTCTATTATAAACTGATAGCTCTGTACTTGGATCAGCCTGACACTTGGCTTAAGGTGAGGGTTCAGGTCTATCAGGATGATAAATTGGAGAGCCGGGTGGTTGAGGCATCGCTGCATGTGAAACAAAGTGATTGGGGAAATGTAGAGATGGATACAAGCGCTGTATACTGAGAAAATGGATTCATGCAGGGTCGTGTTACAGGGATTTACAGGTAGACAAAAGATGTACATGGACTTTGTCTGGAAAAATAGAAGATAGAATAGAAAATTATTAATAGTCATAATGTAATGAAGAATAATAATGCAGTTCTGACGGATATGCAGTCCAGTGGTCAGTGATGTGCGTCTGGTGTTTTGCATGTAAACACCGGGCGGTGGTTACCGATCACATACATTTCTGTTGCCAAGCCCCTCACCGTTCATTACTGAAAAGCAATCCAGACAAAACGTGTAAATGCAGCCTTATGTTGGTTGTATACAAGCACAATTGTTCCAACAAATGTACTCTGTCTGCAGGATTTACCATACCGAACCTAGGTGCACTCCCTTCATTACCAAACCTGGTAGGCTTGAATGTGTTGTTCCCCCTAGATTACAACCATTGATAAATCTCCCACACGGAGTTCACTTTAACAGTTTGCAATTGGGTATCACATGCTTTTCATTGCATTGTTTCCTATCCAAGGGATTCACTGTAAACTCATGTAGCTCCTCCCTGTGTAACGGCACGGAGGATGGGTTAGGTTACAAAATGTATCCGCTTCCAATGTCCTTAACATGTAGGAGAAGTATGGCCAGCTAATCCTACAATCTGTGTAGTTTCATAGGAAGTTGCCTTTGAGAACATGCTCTTTAGCCTCAATGATGGATATATTCATTCCTTTGTAATGGTGAAATATTGTCCATATTTGGTATTGCAGCTGCATCACATCTGCCTAGGAAGGAAAGGTTTACATTCTGATCAATAGGATGTCATGTTTATTACATCTGTAAGAGGGTCTTTGGTTGGATAAGCTCTGAACTCTCCGCCCCAGGTAAAGTTTATATTAACTCCCTGGTGGTTGTAAAGTTCCGAAATTGCGGAGACCTAAGATGAAGAAAGAAGCACATGTGTCTGAGACCTGCTGTCCAGACATCCGGCCTACAGATAAGGCCTGCCTTGGAGCACTGCTATAGAAGCTCATCATCTCTCCAGCCTGAAGCTACCTAATTTCCAGGCTGTGAGCACCCTTTTCCAGATCCAACCAGCGACATTGGTACAGTTGGACTGTTATCTTGGCTTGTTGCCTTTGCCGTGTTCTGGAATAAAGGAACCGTCAGTTAATGTTTACATCCATTGTCTGCATACAATCATGGGCCTCCCCTCTACCATTTACCCAGGGATCTTCACATCTATACATAGGGAGTGCCCCAGGGAGAACTATTTCCATTCTTCAGCAACATCTCCCTCTTTTCTTGAAAACCACCGGTTGGACACCTGGCCGACATGGAAGAGGTCTGTTCCACCTGTACCAAGCGACCGTGACTCAGTCGAGCGCTAGGCCACGCTGAAGCCAGCCTCTCAGGTACCAGGGGAATCCAGGTGCCCCCAAGCAAATAGGATAGGATGCAGTGGGGGATGTTGCACCTGCAGCCGTTAAATTGTGTTTGAAAACGTATTACAAATACTGTGTGTGAATGTGGCTTAAAGAACAAAGCGGGTTATCGTTATCTGTCACTACTGAACTATGTATTATTTTTGAGCTCCCGGTTGGAAACTTAAAGCCTCTGAGAGTTGATGAAACACTTGAAGGCTGAAAAGTACATAATTCAGTCGATTCAGAAGGTGGACAATGGCCCAATATCTAAGGTGAACATAAATGGTGATGTTGAATAGAAATAATTTTTTTATTTCTTCTTAGGAAAAATGGTAACATGGTGGAATGCTGTGGCCTGAAAAGGTTTTATTTAAAGCAAATCTACAGTCAAAATCCATCATGATAAACCAGGGACACTTACCCATAGATCCAGGCACCGTGACTGTGGTAATCTTCTTATATTTGTTATCCAAGGCCTCCTCCCTAAAGCCCCACAGGGGTGTTACCAGAGCCCCTCAGTGGTGCAGCTACACAGGCTCTAATACTGTCTCCCCCCTTAGCACTTCTATTTTTCGGGCATGTCGCTGGCAGCAGGGGAGCTCTGTGCATGTGCAGAAGCTCCTATTCCTCTGTCGGCAATGCACCTGCAGAAGGGGAGCTTCTTCTGCGCATGCACAGAGCTAGGCCCAGCTGCTAGCGACCTGTCCTAGGAACTGAAGACAACAGGTAGACCGGCGGATTTGCAGGGGCTACTGGGGGCGGGGATTAACCTTCACCCTGCAGTTCACATGGGCCACCTCCTGCCCCCGTAGCCTCTGCAGTTAGTTTGCATATTGATATAATTAACTTTAGGGAATTTAAATAAAAGAATTAGATAAAAGGGGTTTAGGAATAGTGCAGGAATGGTGAATCTACCTCAGGAACTACATCAGAAAGTAGATTCCCGATAGTAGATTTCCATTAATGTTGGCTTGTCTCTTTACATTGATACATGAACTCATGCTATATATAATGTACTATATGATGGGACCTTGTCATGAAGACCATTTTTGCCACATTTTTGATTGCTATTATAGTGTAATATTCAGTAAAATTCGATGCGAGCCGTCACTGTGTACTCAATGTCAGATAAGTCATCAGCGTACACTATTTACTTACCTCACAGCTGGGTTTTGTCTCGATGCCTCCATGTGAGGCCGGAATTAGAATAATAGGCAGCTGTGCCTTTTCCAAATCCATTTTTGTCATGTTTTGTGCTGGTTGTAAAGCCCTTTTGGAATGACAAACCTGCCTAGCAATAGTAAGGAGGGATGGCTGATCTGTGAGGAGCCAGGGTCAGGTAGGTCATGTACGATTATAACCTCTGTATCAGGACATAGAGCTGCTATACCCACTTGCCTTACCCGGGGAGCCATAATCCAAAAGATTTTTGTGTGATGAATCCACAGAGACCTTAATATAGATATTACATAATGCAAAGCACAGGGTGCCGTGTATTAAATATTACTTTACTTCGAGGTCTACCAAGAATCTATGATAATAGGCGCTGCGTGTATTTTTATCGCACACAGATGGTGCAATATTCATAAATGCAGCTGCCGTCCATTTTCATCTTTTTGAGCAGCTGGGACCATCCGCATGCTTCAGCTTTGCTTGTATTGCTATATATAAAATCATATTACAGACCGGTGGAAATATATGGATATAATTCAATGGGAGGTTTCTCATCGCTATCTATTCCAGGTTCACCGTCATAATCTACAGTAGAATATTTCGCTATAATCCTATAGAAGTATTGTCAGATTGTCATTAAAGTAGTGTCAGATTGCAGTAAATAATACGCGTCAAATATGATCAGCCCTGAAGAACAGAGACATCTCTGGTATTCTAGCTACGCCAGTAGACGAAGTGGTGACAGGAGCCAAGGGGTACTAGAATACCTATTACACCCTCCCCCCTATTTTTACTTTCTCTCAGTTCTTAGAATCACTAAAGAGCCAACGCTACAAAAATCTAATGAGTCGGGAAACTGCTCACCAGCTGGAGACTCTCTGGACACAAAAATCCACCGCAAGTTCTGGACACTGGGGCACATTTACTAAGGACCTTGCGCCAGTTTTCCGTCAGACTTTGCACATTCTAATTTGTACAAACATGTATTTAAGGAATGTCTGAGCCACATATGTGTCCCACGCAACCCTTTTGTGTCGCAGCTGCACTTTTTTTCATGAGACACAAATGTCTGCACTGAAAGGGTGTTCCCGTTTATAGTCGCACCCTCCCATGTTAAAGGTGCACCAAGAAAAACTTGGTGCACTCTGTTGGATCAGTGCAGGGAGAGCCGGATTCATGAAAGACAATTCATGAATCTGGCGCCTACACAGGCAAACTGCACCTAGCACAGTTTGCACTGTTTTTAGTAAATGTGCCCCAGTGTTTTCAATATAGTCAGTCTAGTTCAACCTAAATTGCAGACGAACAAATAAATGTATATTGCCCAGTCAAAGGCCCCAAACACAAATTCTAAAGTACTGCACCTAACATCCCTTTAGACCTTGATCAATGTCTCTTTTTACACAATTCCCATGCTTGACTTGGGTAATATAGCTCAATTTCTGTCACCTAAATATGGAAATTGGTGCAATTTACTGTCCCACCTGTGGTGGTGCATTGGGGTCTACTCCTGGCCACCAAGCATATCACTTTGTTCTGGTCATTGGTTTTATACATAACTTTAGCTAAGAACACTTCACCCAGTGCCACAGTGCCCCAAACTTCTTAATGGGCTTCGCCACTTCTCTTCATGTTCTTTGTAATTTGTAAGGCTAAGGATATTAGTTAATTTACCAAAATACATTTATTAAATGTTCTGCAATGCTTTCTTGAAAAGTATAGACAAGGTTCCTGAATTGTCTTTTAACTCATCAGCTTGCTATCCTGTCCACATAATGGCCGGAGAGGGAGGTTCATTATGTGGACAGGATAGTCAGCTGCTCACCCCTCCCCTCTCCATAGCGTTCAGCCGTAAACACAGGGAAATATAAAGCATGCTCTATCTTCCCCCCGTGCATGGTACAGTGCCACACATTTACTAAAGGGTCTGAATATTTCCTGAATATTTCCGCTTTGCGTCGAATTGCCCCGTGATTTTGGTACACGCTATCGGATTTTGGCGCATTGGCGCCGGCTTGCACATAAATCGGGGGCAGGCCGTCGGACAACGCAACGGATTTGGACAAACCGCGGAACCGGGACCAGGTAAGTAAATATGCCCTATTGTATCACAGCCGGGCGCATCTATAGGGACATTTGCAGCTGGATATACATCCCCACAATGCCCATGTGAAAGGGGCCTTAATAAATACAAGCTTAATGTCCTGGAGGGGTGATTGGTCATGGACAGTTAGAGATCACATGACCCTTCATCTGCGGCCATTTTATGGACAAAAATGGCAGCTGATGAGGTAAAAGATATTTCTTAACCAGTGAATTTACTTTAAAGCTCAAGAAATGAGTTCAGAACATTTAATAGATGTATACTGATAAATTACCCAAATATCCCGCTCCCTACACTTACATTAGAAAAGCTAAATTGGCAAACCCCTTTAAGAACTCTTCTACCATCTATCATCATTTTAGAATGTTCTTCTGGTCTGCAAAGGTGTGTTTGTGCTTTTTACCCTTGACCGGTATATCTGGCTATGTCCTCTTGTCTGCCTACTGCCCAGGGGCGTAACTACATGGATAGTGGCCATAGCAGCTGCTATGGGGCCCACAGTGTCAGAGGGCCCTGACATCTGGGGTGTTGGATGTAAATATACTGTATGTGTGTATTTGTGATGTGTACACGTTCTAAATGTGTATGCATATGTGATGTGTATATGCTGTTTGTCTGTGTATTTAGTTTAGTTTTTACTTTTTTAAGGGCGTTCCGAAGTTTGCTATGGGGCCCTGTCTCTCCTAGTTACACCACTGCTACTGCCTACTGCTTACAACTGACCACAATCTGTCTTGCCCTGTGCAGTGTCTGACTACCACTCATTCACTCTACTTTGGTACTGTATCTGGTGTGTACAGTTCTTTCCATGGTTTTATCTGTATTCTAAATATACATCATATTTACACAGAAAAGTCTTCAGTTTAGCAGTTTCTAGCCAGAAGATCTCTGTCTCAAATTGCTCAAAACTTGACGTTGTATTGGTCAAAGATGTAGTGGTTCATACCAAAATGAAGTTAAAAGCTGGCGGCTGCTTGTGGTTGGTCTCCAACTATTGGTAGATCTGGAGCTACTTCTGCTTCTGGTCTCAGCTGGGCTTCTACTGATGGAGTCATCTGCCTCATGGTCCATACAACTGGGCAGATTTACTTACCCGGTCCATTCGCAATCCAGCGACGCGTTCTCTGCGCTGGATTCGGGTCCGGCCGGGATTTATTAAGGCAGTTCCTCTGATGTCCACCAAGTGGCGCTGCTGCGCTGAAGTTCCCCAGAACGCACTGGAATACACCGAGCTGGGCCCGAGTGAAGGTAAGTGCAAGCTCCGCGACACATTTTTTGTTTTAAATGCGGCGGTTTTTCCGAATCCGTCGGGTTTTCGTTCGGCCACGCCCCCGATTTCCGTTGCGTGCATGCCAGCGCCGATGCGCCACAATCCGATCGCATGCGCCAAAATCCCGGGGCAATTCAGGGGAAATCGGCGCAAATCGGAAATATTCGGTTAACACGTTGGGAAAACACGAATCGGGCCCTTAGTAAATGCCCCCTATATCTATCACATGTCAGAAATGTCTTTCCAAGTATGTCTGCCACTGTTTCAACTTACAAATTCCATCAACTTTTCCCTGGACATTTGGCTTTGATCCACATCACTCGCACCCTTTTTGTCACAAAAAGGCGCTGACAGTTTCAAGTAAAGGGTCATATAGCCGGCATTACCACTACAGAACTCAAGAGCTGGACTCTGCACATAGGCGATTAGATATTTAGAACTCTTTTGTAGTTGCTTGTCATTCATCATTTATTCATTAGCATTTTTTGGGCCAATGTTATGTGACAACATATTTTATTGAATTTCTTTTAGTTTTTTTTTAACACATAATATAATGACATTGTATTTATTACAGGAATATATTACCATCAAGTTGAAAAATAAAGCGGAGTACCTCTTCTTCAGTGCAGCCCAAGCAATGCTACATTTCTTAAAACATACATACATACATTTAACTTTTAAGATGATTGTCCAGTGAGGACCTTAAAAGTGATGTGTTCATAAGTAGCTACAGGTAATTATTATCATATACACTCGTGTATAAGCCAAGTTTTTCAGCACAAAAAATGTGCTGAAAAAACTCACCTCGGCTTATACGCGAGTCAATAAAAATAATAACTTAGATACTCACCCTCCGGCAGCCCCGATGCGCAGCGCGGCTTCCCGATGTCAGCGCGGCTCCTCTTTTGGCTTCCCTGCGGCTCCACTTCTTTCTTCCGTCTTCTGTAACAACCTGCAGGGTGCGGCCATGTTATCTCCCCTCCGGAGAATACTATGACATCAGCAGCAGCTGTGTCATAGTATGCGCCTGCCATACTATGACCGAAGACCGAAGAGGAGCCGCGGGGAAGCCAGAAGAGGCTGACATCGGGGAGCCGCGCTGCGCATCGGCGCCGCCGGAGGGTGAGTATATAAGTTTATAATTTTTTTAAGTGCTGGCTGGCTGTATACTACTGGGGGCTGGGCTGGCTGTATACTACAGGCGGAAGGCTCGGCTGGCTCTATACTACTGGGGGCTGGGCTTGCTGTATACTGCAGGGGGAAGGTGGGGCTGGCTGTATACTACACGGGGCAGGCTGGGCTGGCTGTATACTACACGGGGCAGGCTGGGTTGGCTGTATACTACAGGGGGAAGGCTGGGCTAGCTGCATACTACTGGGGGCTGGCAGGCTGGCTGTATACTACAGGGGGCTGGCAGGCTGTATACTACTGGGGGCTGGCTGGCTATATACCACAGGGGGCTTGCTGTAAAAAACTGGGAAAACCTGTTGACTCGAGTATAAGCCGAGGGTCGGAAATGCATTGGTCACAGCCCCCCAGCAACTTATTTTCTCTAGATCTTGTGGTTTAGTTGCTTGTTATCTTATGTTGATTAGAACAGAGATGTGATCTGTAACTACAGTTTGGTTACAGTGCCGGGGTAGTCTGAGATACACCCCTCTCTGATCATTGGTCAGTGTACTGCTTTCTTATTATGCCCTATTAAGAAACAACATAACACAGTTTAGGGGATAAAGGTGAAAGACAACATGGCAGGGCCAAAATTGACCAAAATGACAGTTGTTCATGGGCGCAAGATAAAAAAAATGTATACTCACCTAGATGTAAGTCCGATGAGGCACATTGGACTCACATCTGCAGATCTTGGTGCCGACATCACTTCTTGTGTTGCTTCAATGAAACACCAGTGAAGCTGGGGTGCACAACATCATCTCCAGTTGTCTCAATGCGCAGACATCATGAGCTCCAGGACAAGGTAAGTATAAATGTTTGTAATTTAATGGGCCCACAGAGAAAACACATACAGGGTGACCTAGGACACTAAACTACCAATCCATAAGGACTTATGGGTGGTTTAGTTTCCCAAATCACCCTTTAAGCACACTGCTTTAGCTCTAGCCAAATTCACAAGCAAGTCACGTTTTCCACATCCCCATTCAACTTTTTTTTATAGATGAATTGATATTGTCATAAGCAACTGTGAGAGATATCATATTTCTCTCCAGATGCCATCTTGTTTAGCCAGACGCCATATTGTACTCTGTCTATCTAATGATTCAGACCACACCATTTTGTGTAAACTGTTTACAAATACTTTGTCCTCACTGTTGTTTTCCTTGTCTTTTTCTGCAGCTCCTCTACTTGAAGCTTATGTTTTGTTGAGTGGGAGCCTTCACAAGTACAGTTAGTGTTCCCTGTTTCCCCTCAAAGTCTAGTGTTTTTCTAGAAGAAACTATACATAAAGTTAATTTGGGAAAATAGCTTAAAGGGAGGTTCTGGTATATTCAAGCTAACCTATAGGATTTCAGTATTGGATCACCTTTTAACGCCCTCTGCAAAACATTTTCTGCTTATACATACACAACTGCCCGGTTCGAAAAAAGTGTGATTTGAGTGCAGCTTATAACCTGTCTGTTTCTTTTCTGTGCTAAGTATCTCAGCACTCGGAACAAAGACCTATACATTTAGCGATCACCTTACAACTTAGGGAGGGTTTTGCTGGAGTCCTAGATAAAAAATCTCTAACACAACCTATAGACAATGGTGGCACTTTTTCTAGAAAAAAACAAACCCTAATCTTGAATTTAAAAAAACAAAATCTTTAACATAAAATATTTCCATTATAACATTCTACAACTCTGCCTGGCATTGTATTGGGATATCAATAGTAAGACACAATGGGGACCTGTATCCTTCACATAGCTGTCTTTGTATAAATAGGAAACTGAAAACATGATTGTTCTAATTAAAAAACGACCGATTGCCCTTGATATTCAAGAGCTGATGGCTACACCAATTTTAACTAGCGTGCTATGGAGCACCATGGGAAAGTTCCAAACTCACTCAGCTGAAAAGCCTCTCGGATACTCAGAGGAAACTCATCTCAGAGAAATTAGAAGAAGCACTAAAGCCAGAAATAAGCAATTAAAAAATCTTTCTACTGGAAAACAATGCAACATATTGAATGTCAACTGAGACCATTACATGACGGACTTGACCTTTATGAATTTTCACCTGGATTGTCCTCCACCGACAATAAAAAAAAGATCTCATTTCCATTTATGTCAATTTCTTGAACACTGTCAATGCCTTTAAGAAAGTCAAAATTATTGTTCTATTTCTTCTCTTTGTAAGAGACGGCTTGTTCCTTTTGTTTCACACATTGTTGCCTAAGAGACTGCCCAGTTGTATGCTATGGTACCACGTGAGTAAAACATATCGTCCTTTGTAAATAATCCCTTTTTGTCAAAGTTTTCCCAGGTTGGGTGGGCCTAAATACTGCACGGCAATACTAGACTCTATAATATTTTCTGGAAATGAGGACATAGGAGGTTTAAGGACCTTTCTTATGAACTGTAGAAATATGGCTTTTGTGACACCACAACAAAAGGAGGAGCCTATAGCTACATGAGTGCAAACCATTACAAGTCGAGAAGATAATTCACAACATATTGACTTTAAAGGACTGTCAAGACTAGGGTTAACCCCCACTCAATCCCCATGGTAATCTATGCTTAACATACAACACCACCACCAGCCCTATCAGCCATGCCTACTCCAAAACACACCATCAAACAAGCACTATTTCCCTCCTCATCTATCCCCCCAGATAACAACACTCCCACAATCAGTGACTGGCCCACCAGAGTACAAGAAGATCCTTTAGTGGGCCCAGGCTCTAACCTAATACTGGACCACACAGATACAGAAGACAACTTTATGTGGAGGCTGGCAGTGTCTATTTCACGGGGGATGATGAAGGGAGGGATCCCAGAATAATTTGATCTGGTGGGCCCAAGGAACCCCAGTCTGACCCTGATCGCAATACTCAACGGGTACCCACCCTAACACCAAACCCACCCCTCATAATGCTCCCTCACAGCCACCACAAACAATACTCAGCAAGTTTGTTCCCTCCCTACAACCATCCTAAATTCCCTCCCACATCCTGGAAAACAACATGTAATATAAGCCATCCATCAGTTCTTAACAAATACTCTCCAAATACACTCCACCACAGGCAGTACAGTTATGTGCACATCCCTCAGAGGTCACCTCTGCCTATATAGTGTTTAATAAACTACTAGATTACGCTTTCAATATACCCTGGCTTGTGGTATGTTCTCGTAATCTCCAGTATTCAGTGTGGGACGGTATTTCATATCTCAGGTTTATATAAGCAAAAACTGCACACAATAAATTGCAGGATTTCATATCTAAACAAATGCCAAATGTAATAAGCTTTTCCCTAAACTAAAATGTTTTAGAAATTGAAGTAGTAAACTTTCCTACACTGGCGGAGCGAGGGCTCACACATGACTGGGTTTGTTGAATTGATGTGCTTATTACCGGGTGCCAGCTCTGGATGATATGCCAAGAAGATGACACACGATTTCTCGTAAATAGTAGGCGGAATCATGATCCTAATCCAGGTCTGGGTAATAGTTACTGGGGTGGACATTGGATATGTGCATCCTGTAGATACAGAGGGCACAATGGATGAGGGGGTTCAATCTCACATTAACATTAGCTGACTATTGTAGTCAAGGGACAAAGATACTAATTTTTAAGACTCATAATTAATGATGAGTGGTGTTAATTATATAATGGAGCTACATAATACCTATATATTATTATTACATGTGATCTGTATCTACCACTGAAGGTCCAAGCTAACTCAGTAATCATCTTGTAAGGGGTTGTTTACAGATGTTTCTACTCTTCGTTGGTTACTGCACCCCAACTGGGGTTGCTGATGTGCAACCCAGGGGTATTAAAGGCTCCCCAAGTTTAACATCTTTTAACAAATCCTGCCTAAAGACCAGATTGGTGGCTGCCAAACAAATGATGACAACTGCAGTATATGAATCAGGGAGGATAAGATCCAATACTTCTTAAAAAAAAAGATCAGAAATGCCACCAAAGAAAACACGATAAAAAGTGATATCTAAAAATCATATGTGCCTTCAAGTGATATCAATAAAACTTACAGCTATCCTCACAGCTATCCTGCTGTTGAGCGTTTAGGCCCGTTGCCTTTTACCTGTTGTTCAATAAAGAACCGTGACTTGATTTGCACAACGTTGCCTCTGTCTGATCCCTGGATCCAGGCTGTTTACCACCACGCGCTCCCCATCCATTACCCAGGGACCCATCTTACAGACATTCAGGGGTTGCCCCAGGGAGAACCAGTACATCAGCCTCTCCCTCCTTATTATTTGCACACACCACCTGCTGGAGACCTGCCAGGCTGTAGGACAGCCCTCAGGTCCCCATACTAACCACGTGAAATCAGCATGCCCTAGTCCACAATCGCAAGCCACTCCGGTATTCTGGGCCCCGGCTGCCTTCAGGTCCTAAAAAAAGGGGTATGTTGCACAAGCTTGCGGCCGTACATACATTCCCCATATGGCCCATGGGCTCGGTATTTTGACCGCAACAAGCACTCACCATTCTGAGCCGTAGTGGCAAAAAGAAAGAGCCTGCAATAAAGCCTAGTATTTTCTATGGAGAGGGGCGGAGGCGAGCAGCGCTCACCCTCTCCTCTTCTTCCGCGGGTTGACGTGTGCCCGCCGGGCATGTGTTAGTGTGCATGAGCCCTTAATTCAATAGTATGGAAGTGTCAGAAATTGCCGAGCACACCACTCATTTATCTCTGCCACTTCCTTTCATTGGGGCATATTTACTAAGCTCCATGTGCCAGTTTTCTGTCGGACTTTGCCGTTTTTTATAGTGGAAACTGCTTGCACAGGTATTTAAGAAGTGTCCGCACCACAATTTTGTTTCACGTGACCCTTTTGTGTCATGGCTGCACTAGGCATCATGCAACACAAATTTCTGCACTGAATGGGCATTCTGGTGCTCAGTCGCACTGTGCCCAGATTTATCATCCAGTGTCCGGCAGAATTGTGCCCCATGCCCCGTGTTAAAGGTGGACCAAAAAAAAGTTGGTTTAGTTGGGGTAAATAATGCCAGATTTATGAAGAAATCCAGAAATCCAAAATCTGACCCTCTACACACTACACATGAGACTGCACATAGTACAGACTGCACTGCTCTTAGTAAATGAAGGCCACTGTGTATTCTTAAAATTCTGAACTTAATAAAGTAAGTAATAAACAGCTATCATTTTCCATTTCACATGTATTTGAGGAAAGGACATATGTTGATATTCTATCACGTTCCAATTATACGGTCATTAAATTCTATTTTCATTTAAGAAATATTACAGCTAATGACTAAGTTTCCTTACATGAACTTGGCATAGCAAGCTGGGGCTGGTCTGTAATACAATATGTGTCATGCACTGCAAGCCGGAAAAATAAAGAAATACCCTCTGTCAGGCGTCTGTCATTTTGGGGGTATACTTAATGAGAGACATTTGAAATATGTAAATTGACCACGGCAACGTTGTGTTGGTCAATATTGATAGAATAATCATGGCCTCCGGTGACTGAATACCACAGGAATGTGTCAGGGTTCTGGTACTCACTAGGTAATGACTTGTTAAGTGGGGATGTTCCTGATGGAAAAGGTAGATTATCAGAAAGAGTCTATGAGAAATATGTAGTAGGTCATGTTTCACTAAACTCTAACACCACACGCTACAATAATGTGCAAAACTTTTAGGATACTGCTCAAAAAAGACTGCAGGCTAAGCTAAGCTAGTCCCTGCCTGCGGGGGATGGTCAGCTTCCCCGGGCTAGCTTTGGGCAGACAACTTCTCTCTCCCTGAACACAGAGACCATTCCAGAAAATAGGGAAAAGGAGCCCCCCTAAAGAAGCGATTGCAACGAGTAATACTTGGCAAAACTAGCAATCCCAGTATGCACACAAACACAAAACCAAGACAGACTACAGAATGGAGGGCAATAGGGAGGACAGGAATAATGGGTAACAACCAGAGCAGGTCCACAAGGCACTCACTATTAAATAAACACAGACAAATGGGAAGAGACAGGAAAGTGGTGAGTGAATACAAGAGAAGAGACAAACTTCACAGAATCTCTCACCACAGTCAAAGAAACAAGCTACTAGAAAGTATAGATGTTCCTACAGAGCAAAGCAATGGATAATCTGCAGATACAACCATACCTAGCAAATACTGAATGACAAAACCATCAGCCCGGCTACTCCTGATAGGATAATACAAATGAACACAGCTGAGAACATAAAATAGCATCAGGTAATGCAGAAACACCAGCAACAAAAAGACAATTATAAAACAATCAGGCTACATAGCACAGTGATAGAGAACCACCCAGAAAGGACAAAGGATGGCCATTTATATCCTGACAATAACATGACTAGTAATGAAACCAAATAACAAAAAGTTAGTCATTGAATGTAACTTTCATTCGAGATCATTTTTACCGTATTTTCCGGGCCATTAGGCGCACCGGAATATAAGGCGCAACAGTCCGATGCGCCTTATATATGTAATAATTCCATATATAAGGCGCATCGGACTATAAGGCGCAGGGTCGGGGGCGTGGCGGAGGTCCGGGGGCGGAGCGGAGACCCGACGGGACGCGACGCCGAGAAGAGACGCGGCGACGCGGGGAAGGTGAGTGGGGAAGGTGAGGGGGAGGTGGAGGAGGGCAGCGGACCATACTTACATAGGTTCCCGCTACCGGAGACAGCAGATCTCCAGCGGGAACTGCAGACCACGCGGCAGAAGTTGTTCGTGCCGCGTGGTCTGCAGTTCCCGCTGGAGATCTGCTGGCTCCGGTAGCGGGGACCTATGTAAGTAGGGTCCGCTGCCCTCATATAGGGCGCACCGGACTATAAGGCGCACTTTTTTATTTCCAAGGAAATCCAAGGCTTTTAAGTGCGCCTTATAGTCCGGAAAATACGGTAATATTGTGTGTGAGATGTTGTAAACATCTCTAATATACGGTACTTCAAGAAGAAATTCTGCTTAGTGTGTTAAGAAACAGGCTACAAAGTTCCCCTTAGTATTAGATGTACTTATCCACTGTATCTACCAGATTTAAGCCAGGACTTTCCACTCTGCTCTCTTTACACAGCTCTGAGCAGTGAGTGCTAACCCTTTCTGCTCTCAACCTGGCTGTAGTAGGATATGAGCATTATTCAAACATGAAATCACTGCACACAGCTGTGTAAACAAACACTGGGTGATTATGCTCATACACATACACTATACAGAGTGGAATATGGATCTGTACAGGTGGGAGCATTGCAGCCTATTTTCTAACAAACTAAGCAGAATTTATTAATAAAATATATTAGTAAAATGTTTACAACCCTCCCACCCCACAGTATTAAAAATGGTCTCAAATGACAGTTACACTTTAATTTTATCGTAAGAAAGGTTGTTGTGACTGTAATTGATGTCTTTGACCCCCCAGGATAGGTCGAATAGGTAATTAGCGGCAGATCGGGAGGGTAGTCCCTCTAATCATAAGAATACAGCAGTGTTAGAGTGGCACTACACTAGGCACTGAGCAGGAAGCAGAGAGCTCCCTCTTTAGTATACTAGTGGAACTACAGGCACAGCTCTCATTAAATTCTGGGTGACACACTCCCAGTGGCATAACTTGAAGCTGCCGGGCCCCAGGGCAAAATACCTGCCAGGCCCCCCAATTATAATGTATTGTTCTAGTACTAGTCTTCTCATATAGGGGCCCTCTAGGCCTCATGGCCCCGGTTGCGGCCGCACCCTCTGCACCCCCTCAAGTTACGCCCCTGCACACTCCTACGGATTAACTTCTAACTTGAAGTTGAAGTGCCCTAAAAACCCCTCAAAAATAATTAGCTAAAATCAAAAATAAAAGTCTTACCACATTAAAAAAAACCTAAAAATGTATCAATAAAAATACCGCTTTCAATAAAAGACTTGGCAGTGTTGTAAAAGTTCTGTGTGCGCTGTCTGGCCCTTTTCAAGTCCGAACAAATATTGTTAATACAAACACAAGGTGTTATAACTATCGAATTATCTGATAACATCTGTCTGCTTGTCGTGTCAGACTAAATCCTGTCTTCGCGATGAGGTAAGGGTGTCTGATTGGCAAAAGCCATTATCCGCATACTTGTGAGTGGTGGCGTGCCATCCGCTCAGGGCCCATGTTCTCCACGTAAAGTAAATATACATAAATCTACATTAAAGAAAAATAGAAAAATGAAGCATGAATGCAGAAGTAATGATTCCTGCTAATCCTTTTCTTCTTCTCCCAGATCACTCAGTACAAGCCGTGGGGTAAGAATGTGTGGTATGTTAAACATGGTGTTAGTGAGCTACCCCTTATAGGAGATATACATCCTTCATAGCAGGAAGCTGGAAGCAGCCAGCAATGGGTTCCTGATGGAGTCATATTATACAATATTCAGCATTTTCTGTAGTAGGGATCAAAACATTTTTGATCATGTGCTACTATATCATTACATCTTTCCATACAAGCACTCGGGGGAACCTGGCGTCAAAACATGGGAATATAGTAAGGGTATATAGCACGTAGATCCGGCAGGGAATGCTGGGAGAAGCTGTTTTTTAACTAAATCCGGGAAATCAGCACCAATCAGTAGTGCGCTGGCCCTTTAAATTTACAAGCGTCCCCGTCTACTAGGGCGCGCGCTGGGAAGCCGTGACGGGAGCAGGAGCGTGCAGAGTTGAATGATGCCGGGGGGAACGGGGGCAATGGAGAGGGGCACGAGGGCACCTGCGACCCGGGATGTGGGTTACACATGCCAGCCTTTAAAAGTGTAAACTGTGTCATTACACGTGGTGTACCATGGCCCAAACCTAAATAAGGTGCCAGTAGCTCAGGTACCTGGAGTTTGCATCCTTTAAAGGGAACCTGTCACCAGGAGACCCATTTTTAGCACTCACCCAGTCCCCACAGAGCATAGTACATACACTGCCAAAGTGTTTTTGTATAAAAAAAAATGGTTTTACAGAAAAAAAGATATGTTATATTGTACCTTTCATTAGCATCTGCTGTGTGACTAGGCAGTTGCCAAAAGGGAGGGTCTGGAAAGGAGCAGTTTCCCCCCACCCTTGGGAAACATGTGACCTTTTCAAATATATGAATAACTCCCCACACTCGGGGGGCGTCGCTAAGCCAAGTGATGGGTGTTTTCATATATTTGAAAAGGTCACATGGAGTAGCTGTTTCCCAAGGGTGGGGGGGGAACTGCTCCTTTCCAGACCCATTTGGCAACTGCCTAGTCACACAGCAGATGCTAATGAAAGGTACAATATAACATATCTTTTTTTCTGTAAAACCTATTTTTAATACAAAAACACTTTGGCAGTGTATGTACTATGCTCTGTGGGGACTGGGTGCTAAAAATGTGTCTCCTGGTGACAGGTTCATCGTTTGTAGCAGCAGGACAGTGCAAAATGCATTTACATTCTAGCATTGTGGCTGGACTTGAAACAGTCTGAGCTCTTCACTGTACACAGACCCTCCTCTCAAGTTTCTGCTGTATTTACCACTGCAGCATGGACCAAGAGTCCTTGTTGCTAATTAGCATAATTTTAAAGGTTATTTTAGAAGAAAGGAGGACATGGATAACAAATATAAGATGATTACCACAGTCATTGGGGCAGATTTACTTACCTGGTCCATTTGCGATCCAGCGGCGCGTTCTCTGCACTGGATTCGGGTCCGGCCGGGATTTATTAAGTTAGTTCCTCCGCCGTCCACCAGGTGGCGCTGCTGCGTGAAGGTAAGTGCAAGCTCTGCAACAGATTTATTGTTTTAAATGCGGCGGTTTTTCCGAATCCGTCGGCTTTTTGTTTGGCAACGGCACCCGATTTCCGTTGCGTGCATGCCAGCGCCGATGCACCACAATCCGATCGTGTGCGGCAAAATCCCGGGGGAAATCGTCGCAAATCGGAAATATTCGGGTAACACAAGTCGGGAAAACGCGAATCGGGCCCTTATTAAATGACCCCCTTTGTGTCTGATTTTGATGGTAGATTCCCTTCAAGAGTTCTTACAACCATTGCACCAGAATCATCCAATTTCAGCTGCAATCCTGGAATATGACAGTTTTCTTACAAATTCGGCTATAATCTGTAGAGTAAAAGCTTTTGCAGGATGCAAATAGTTGGAGGCGGTGAATGATTCTCTTAAATAGGACTCTATCAACATATTTTCTCCCATTACACTACTAGCTCTCTAAGATAGAGAATAAAATATAGTTTATTTTAAATCTTCTCCAAAGTTATATGCAGAAGAGAAGAGTTGTGAATTGCCTGAGATGAGTCACTTTTAGAGACTGGAAAGAAACATAATTCAAAAATCACAATCTTTGATTCTATAGTTCCTAGAAATCAGTTTTTGGTGTCATATAATAATAATAATAATAATAATAATAATCTTTATTTATATAGCGCCATCATATTACGTAGCGCTTTACAAATCATAGGAAACAAATACAAATGTAATATAACAGAGCACAACATTTGTATGGAACAACAGGAGTGAGGTCCCTGCTCGCCAGAGCTTACGGTTTATGAAGATGATGGGGTAACACGAGGTAAAAGAATATTTAATGGTCAAGCCATTCTTCTTAGGGAATAGAACAAAATATAATAAATGGAATTGCTGTCGCTTGAACCACTCAGCCGTCATCTTATATACCAGGTCCAGGGTGAATGGGACTGCAGAGAAGTCTGGTGCCTGTTGGTTGCTGGATAACAGATGGGAGGACGACACAGGACGGGTTAGTAGAAGAGTTAAAACTTCATGCAGTTAATAAGTGTTATAGGCTTGCCTAAAGAAATGGGTTTTAAGAGCACGTTTGAAACTTTGGAGGTTAGGTATTAGTCTGATAGTCCGGGGCAGAGCATTCCATAGAATTGGTGCAGCTCTAGAGAAGTCTTGGAGACGCGAGTGGGAGGTCCGCACTAGGGTAGAGGTTAATCTAAGATCACTGGCAGATCTAAGAGCACGAGTTGGGCGATAGACTGAGATAAGAGAGGAGAGGTAGGAAGGTGCAGCATTATTCAGAGCTTTGTGGATGAGGGTTGTTATTTTAAACTGTATTCGAAAGGAGACTGGCAGCCAGTGCAGTGACTGGCATGAACTGGAGGCATCCGTGTAGCGTTTAGTCTGAAAGACGAGCCTGGCTGCTGCATTAAGAATCGATTGGAGAGGAGAGAGTTTGGTGAGTGGAAGACCGGTTAGTAGAGAGTTACAGTAGTCTAGTCGAGAGTGAATCAGAGCAACAGTTAGCATTTTACAGGTTTCAAATGTGAGAAATGGTCGGATTCTGGAGATGTTTCTGAGATGCATCCGGCAAGAGCGAGCAAGAGATTGAATGTGTGGCTCAAAGGAGAGGTCGGAATCCAACACAACCCCAAGACAGCGGGCCTGCTGCTTTGGGGTTATGGTGACCCCACAGACTGATATGGAGAGGTTAGGATAGGCTCTGTTAGTGGATGGTGGAAAGACAAGAAGTTCGGTCTTAGAAAGATTAAATTTCAAGAAGAGAGAGGACATGATGTTAGAGACAGCAGAGAGACAGTCACTAGTGTTCTGGAGTAAGGCAGGGGTGATGTTACGTGCTGAGGTATACAGCTGGGTGTCATCAGCATAAAGATGATATTGAAAACCAAATCTGCTGATGGTTTGTCCAATGGGTGCAGTATAGAGGGAGAAGAGGAGAGGACCTAGGACTGAGCCCTGAGGAACCCCGACAGAGAGCGGAACAGAAGAAGAGATAGATCCAGAAAAGGAGACACTGAAAGTGCGGTCAGAGAGATAGGAGGAAAACCAAGAGAGTGCAGAGCCTTTTAGGCCAATGGAGCAAAGCATCCTGAGGAGGAGCTGGTGGTCCACAGTATCGAACGCTGCGGAGAGATCCAGAAGAATGAGGAGAGAAGAGTCACCTTTGGATTTAGCAGTGAGGAGATCATTGGAGACTTTAGTAAGAGCAGTTTCCGTAGAATGCATAGGGCGGAAACCAGATTGCAGGGGGTCAAGGAGGGAGTTAGCTGAGAGAAAACGGGAAAGTCGAGAATAGACCAGGCGTTCCAGGAGTTTGGAGATGAAAGGGAGGTTAGAAACTGGTCGGTAGTTAGCAGCACTGGATGGGTCCAGGGAAGGTTTCTTTAGTAAAGGGGTAACAATAGCATGCTTGAAAGAAGAGGGGACGACCCCAGAAGAGAGAGAGAGGTTGAAGATTTTAGTTAGGTGAGAAGTGACTGCTGGGGAGAGAGACTGTACCAGATGTGAGGGGATGGGGTCACTGATGCAGGTAGTGGGGCGAGCAGAGAGAATATAAAGATAAGAATCTCATATTTAGATTAGATTGTGGTTCTATGACCTATAAAACCAGGGATAAAAAAAAGAAACAGACCCAGTTGGAAATGTGAGCTGTAGATAAAGATCCAGTTTCTGTCTTCTTCTTTAACTGCCTGTATTATCCAGAACCACAAGCCTGATTGATCTGAAAGAGGAGATTCTTATATCTAATATGAATTCAAAAGTGGGCTCCTAGATATTATAGAAACTAAGATAGAGGCACCTCCCAAACTCCAGACTCTAAAAGCGACACTTATCTGGCAGTATGTGATGACTCTTCTCTGCTCATTTGCAAATAGCTTTGAAAGTGATTATTTATATTATTAAATTATATTATTTTGACATAAAAGGGGTGAATGGTAGAAATTACATTTCATATCCAACCTAGTGGAGATCTGCCTCCTACAACCAGTTATATCGTTCTCGAAATTTTTCTCCCTTTTTGTATGGTGGCTCCACCCACTCGAACATGGCTCTGCCCCCAGACATCCTGCAGGGCATGCAATAGTGCCAAGATTTGCACTGAGAATGTGGAGAGGGACAGCATTCTGATTAGGACAAGAAGTGTACAGGGAGAGGACTAACTTTCTGCTCAGGCTGACAATCAATCAAAAGAGGGAAGCATGGTTCACTGGCAGCCCGGAGACACATGACTCTTCTCTTCAGAAGTTGACTCTTCTATACTCATTTGCATATCAGGAAAACAGCTATAATTAAAGTACAGCACCTCAGTGGCAGGTAATTTTGGGTGATAGCAGGTATTACTGGTGTAATGGGTAGCATTCTGGTGACAAGTCTTCTTTAAGACCTGGATGCATCCTCAGGGGTGTCCTTTTTTTATAAATAGTATTATATTATGTACTTGTATCTATGATATATGCAATTTATAGGTTTGAGAGGACTTTTTGGGCATGTATTCATTTATTTAATGTATCAGACATTTGTTTTTATATTTTTTCCTATAAATTTGGGTCATTCTTCCTTTACTCTATAGAAGTAGTTAGTATACAGTAGCGCTGTCATACACCTCATTCTCTTATATAAATCTATCAGTCCTGATATAATTAGTGAAATGAGACAATCTGACTGATGACTTTACATAGTGTTATTAGACAAGCCGCAGCCTGTGTCATTCTGCTTATTAAGGAGAATACATCGGGACAATATCCATTGTAGAGTCATAATAGATGTCACATTAAGATGACTGAAGTACTAATACCGAGCTGTCAAGCTGTCAGACTGCACTCATGTAAATACACTGCCGGATCCGTCAAGATGCCAGATTAGAAATTGATCAGGAATGCAGTGTTTATTTATATCCGCGTCTTCCGAACAATGAGATGGAAATATTATCACTACATGGAAAATTCTTATCATTGGATTTTTAAAAGTTACCAAAAATCTTCAGTTCAGAAGAAGCAGCAGGTAAAGTATCACAGCTCTAAATGTAAAGAATTAAGTGCAAAGATAAAGTTTTCTCAGGTCTCATTTATGTCACAATACATCTTTCAGAGTGACGTGTACCTTGATATTAGTGTGTACATCGTGTTCTGACTCAGATATATGGGTCATCATCAAGGACTTAGGGACCCAAGTAGATAACTTTTTCTTGCGAGGACGTTGGCCATTGTCCATTGATATTGCAACTAGTAGGCTTTATGGGACAACATGATACATCCCATCTGCAGCTGAAGACCCTGGGGCACATTTACTAAGGGCCGCACACCGCAGTTCCGTTGGGTTTCCCGACTATTTCCGATTTGTCTCAATGAGAAGGATACAGTCATGTCACCTATATCTTTACCTAAAAGCAAGTTAGATCTGACAGACGTGAGGGGCAAAACTGCTTTTGACTACTCCCAAAGGGGTAAAGTGTTCTGTATAAATTGGGGAAGCACAGTAAAATTTGGTGGAGGCACTATATAGTGGTGGAGGAGATTGCTAAAGGAATATGGGGCAGATTTATCAAGTGTCTGAAAGTCAGAATATTTCTAGTTGCCCATGGCAACCAATCACAGCTCCCCTTTAAAATATTCATGAGCACAAGTAAAATGAAAGCTGAGCTGTGATTGGTTGCCATGGGTAACTAGAAATATTCTGACTTTCAGACACTTGATAAATTTGCCCCATTGTGGGGTATTTATCAGTGCTTGTATGCCAGTATCCTGGCTTGTTGATAGCACTTGCGATTATTTTTCCCTTTCCAGGGGGTGTGGAGGGCCGTGAAGGGGGGCATGGCAGGTAGGGGAGTGGGGTGGTGTTGGGTGTGCCTGCCCCCGTTCCGGCACACTAGCTGTAGTCGACGACTTTTTATACCTCTTGATGTTTCGGGTGGCTGGCTGCGCAGGTAGGACCAGGGGAAGAAATAAGCACAGAGGGCTACCCAATACATCACGAGGCCGATGTCTTGATGTATCTGGCTGCCCCCGAGGGCCGGTGGGGTACAAGCCCTGAGGTATGATAAACACCCCCATTATGTTAATTATAATGAGAAGGATTCTATACGTAGGAGACAAAATTTGAATTGAGGGATTCATTATATGAAATTTCCACAGTGCAGAAGCCAGTATACAAGTCGCAGACCCACTGAGGCTCTGTCACCCAAGGGTCAAACCTACTTCTGGAGACAGTCCTGGCTGTAGAATTCCATCAGAGACCTGCTACTGCTTTTACTCAGAGCAGATAGGAGGGATTGTGGAGCTGTTTAGTGCTGTAATAAAAACACATCAGTATGAGGACATACCTCCATATTTTGTGTACACCACCCTACTCATGAAAGCGCCCACTTTCACATGGTTGAGGTCAAGTGACTCATTGCTCAGTGCTGTGCTTTACCTACAGTATACTTGCCAAGAACTCTTTTAAAACAGGTGAAGCTCAGCAATACGAGGTCATAGCAAGGATCTGTCTCTGTGACTGTATTTCATATGAAAACATAATGTTATACTACTTTAACTCTTTCCAGTTCCATCAGTGCTTTATTATATTTTACCTACTTCTATCACAAAATTTACTACTTCTTTGTAATATTTATGATGTTGATAACATCTGACTGAGCATAATGTTCTTGTAAAAGGCCAGAGACAGAGGAAAGGAGAAACATTCTGAACAGAGAACATACCAGTGGCCACCAGAAGGTATCAGCATGGAATAAACATTTTGGGGTCTTGTGGCAGCTGTTTATAGAGCACTGCTGGTTACTATCTGCTAATACACGTCTGCATGCTGCTGGTTGTGAGATGGAGAGAAGAGGTGAAAGCAATTGATTAGGGGGCACACTGTTACTCATTTCCTCCTCTTCTGGTTGTAACTGGAGTCAATGACTTATCCTATGGATTGGTCACCAAAATCATTGGTGGAGATTCCTGTGTGTTGGGTACCCTGCTTCTAAGATGATTCCGATGTCACAGCTGGATTCTACCGGCAACCATGTTAAGGGCTGCACGGTGGTTCAGTCGTTAGCACTACACTTGCAGCACTGGGGACCTGGGTTCAAGTCCCATCCAGGTCAACATCTGCAAAGAGTTTGTATGTTCTCTCTGTGTTTGCGTGGGTTTCCTCCGGTTTCCTCCCACACTCCAAAACATACTGGTAGGGTGATTAGATTGTAATCCCCATAGGGGACAGGGACTGATTTGGCAAGCTCTGTGCAGCGCTGCATAATCTGTGTGCGCTATATAAATAAAGGAATCATTATTATTATTATTATTACTGTATATGGTCCATGAAAATTAGGAACTGAATTTTAAAATGACTTTACAAAAATAGTGAAATAAAAGGGCTTTGCAACTATTCTTGAGGATTTTAAGCAGCTGTTTTGTGCATTGCAGAAGTTTTTACTGTGTTTTGAGAAGAAAAGTCAATATTTCATTAGACTTTCATGAACTTTCATGAGTAAACAGCATAATCTTTATATTCCAGAAAAATTCTTTAACAGTCTCTAAGAGCTTGGACTGATTCACTTCTGTGAAGGATTTGATGTATCTGGTACATTATTAAGAGTTACATCTGCTGTAATGAGGGGTTGTAACATGTGATTTAGCTTCTCTCCAGATCATCCAGATAAAAATTCTTTATGATCTTCAACAGGAACATAAACATTACATATCATAGGAGACCTGGGTTCAAGGTTTCTTCTGCTCCATGCATCCCCCACTCTCATCTAGACGCTTCCATATTATATACAGGCTTTCCATGTACAGTACATCCAATAAATATGTACAATACATACAAAAAGCTACAAAAAAATGATATACTGTATTTATTTCAAAATTTTATTTCCCAAGCCCAACCCGTACCTGCCCCTAACCCCGCCTCCTAGTGTGCCCCGAAGTAACCGCCCCTGTACTTGCACCCACACTATGTATTGTTGTCCCTAATTTCCACTTTTATCCACCCCATCCTTAAAATGCCACCATTCCCATAGCACCCCCATTTTTGTAGACCCCATGTTTATAATGCTTTTACCTGTGCCCAGATCTTCTGTCATCACTGCAACTGCTGTCTGTATCTCCGGAGCTTGAGGTCATCACATTGTGGCTACCAACCACTGCCGCACTTAGCAATGCGATAGGCTGAATAGTGGAGCTGAAAGCTAACATTTTGGGCATTTCCTACCCTAGGGCTTATACTCCAGTTAATAACTTTTCCCAGTTATTTTTTGTGGAAAAATTAGGAGCATCAGCTTATAGGCGAGTATTTCCAGTATGAGGGGGAGTTCAGCTGTAGAGCACAGGGGGCAGTATCCACACCTCCTACACTGTCTGGAAGATCTGGTCTGGACGGTAGTTGGGTGGTGGGTTTCATGCAGTTATGGCTTCCCTAAATAGATGGGTTGTAAGAACATGGTTGAAGTTCATCATTAAATTACTTTTATGAACAGTACAAGATTAAGAACATAGAGTATATAAAGGATATAGTTATATAGAGGATATAGAGTAGTTCTTAAGTCCTAACACATGGATTCACGTCAGGCCCAAACCAGGGTTTCCGTTGGTTTGGATTCCAGGGGGGCCCTAGTCATGTAAACAGCCCAGGGCCCATGTGATCCTTATACTGCCACTGCACATACATAATCAGCATGTATACATCGCATATATGTTATGTACATATTATGCAGTATAATTCACAGCATAATATTTATATAATGGTGCACATCCTTCATTCTTTAGTGTCAGGACAGATGACGGGGCCCCCTGACATTGCTGGCCCCATGGTGGTTGCCAAGACTGCTACCACTGTAGTCATGCCCCCGACCTATACGGTAAAATGATTTATACTTGGAGCGCTGGGGTCCTGGGTTCAAGCCCCACCGAGGTCAACATCTGCAAAGAGTTTGTATGTTCTTTCCGTGGTTGCGTGGGTTTCCTACCACACTCCAAAACATACTGGTAGGTTGATTAGATTGTGAGCCCCATGGGGACAGGGAATTGGCAAGCTCTGTGCAGTGCTGCGTAATCTGTGTGCGCTATATAAATTAAGAATTATTATTATAACAGATCTGTATTTCTTCATTAATAAATACTGATGCAGACATCATATAGGATCTGATGAAGCAGGTTGTGGGTAGCTTTGTGTCTACGGTATCAGAGGTAAGGTAAGGCTAATTTTATGTATTTTGATGAAAATAGAGGCAATTTGTTTAAGTAATCAGAGGGCAATACAGCAAGTTTTATAAGGTTATGATATAGATGGATACAGAACAATGTAAAATGCTAAGATGTTTAAGTTAAATTTACCCATTTAATAGTAAAAAAATAGGATAGTTATAAAATAGTATATGTTTATAATGAGAATCTATATGTAATTCCAAAACCCTCAAAAAACTCATGTGCAGTGTTAGAGACACACAGGATTAGTGCAGGACTATGTATCCCATAGCCTGGTTGTATTTTACAGAGCAGTGGGATGCTGCCCCCTGCAGGTGATCTTGTGTAATTCAACTAAGAGGTTAGAAAGGTAAACAGATAGAAAGTGAGTAGACAAGTAGCTGAGCAGAACATATCCCATAGACACATCTGTACCAGCTTTCCAAAGGTAAGGGGATGGTGCTAGCTGTGCAGAATGGTATACAATCAATCAACACCATTGGTATACCATCAATGCCAACACAATGGGGTCATTTACTAAGGGCCCGAATTGCTATTTGTCGGCGCGTTTCCCGAAAATTACGTTTTGCACTGAATTGCTCCGGGTTTGTGGCGCATCGGCGCCGACATGCACGTGACGGAAATCGGGGGGCATGGCTGTCGGAAAACCCGACAGATTCGGAAAAACCTCCGTATTTTTTTTTTTTAAAATGTGTCGCTCGACACGCGCTTACCTACACCCAGCAACGGATGGTGAACTCCAGCGAACTCCGGCGGACTTCAGCGCAGCAGCAACACCTGGTGGACATCGGGCGCACTATCTTAGTGAATCGCCAGAAGACCCGAATCCTTGATGGAGAAGAATCTCTTTTTTTTGCATAATTCCATTTTTCACACTCCTGCTACTACTAACAACACAGTGGGGCACATTTACTAAGGGTCTGAACGCTACATTTTCATCAGGTTTTGCAATTTTTTCCGGTTTGCCCTGAATTGCCCCCGGGTTTTTGGCGCACGTGATTGGATTGTGTTGCATCGGCGCCAGCTTGCATGCGACAGAAATTGGTGGGCATGGACGGCGGACAACCCGCATGATTCTGACAAACTGCGGAATTTAAGAAGCAAATTGTGTCGCAAGATCAGCACTCACATGCACCGGGAAGAAGAAGGTGAACTCCTGCGGACTTCAGCGGGGGAAGCGACACATGCAGGAAATTGGACGCACAATCTTAGTGAATCGCGGCAGCTCCGAATCCTCGTCGGACAACGCACGGCAGGGATCGCGACGGGACGGGTAAGTAAATGTGCCACAATGTATGTGCAACATCCCCCACCGGGGCCTAGCCTTTTCTCGGGGCCTGGAGTCAGCCGGGGCCCGCAGTACCTGAGTGGCTGGCGGTTGCGGCCTAGGCACGCTAGTGTCACGGTGCTTGGTATGGGGAATCGGAGGGCTGTCCTACAGCCTGGCAGGTCTCCAGCAGGGTGGTGTTGGCAAGAAATGATGAGGGAGAGGCTGCTATAGCGGATCTCCCTGGGGCAACCCTTTGGTGTCTAGAGTATAAGTCTCTGTGTAGTGGACAGGGTGCCTGTGATGATGGCAGCCGTAGTAGCAGGGACCAGACGGAGGCAGAGGTTGAACAAAAACAACTTACAGTTCTTTATTGGAACCGACAGGAACCGCAGCAACGTGCCTTTAACAGAGTAGTGGAGTGCTGAGATGCAGTTGGAGGGAGCCACAGGATGTAGAGCGCCAGCCTGGATGCAGAGGGCAGGCTGGGAGGTAGCTGTGTCCTAAAAGGATGCTTCAGCTTGTCCTGGAGTGCTTCAGGTATCACCCTTAAAGGTAGGATGATACCCCTTTCCTCACTAACTCTTAGCTATCAGTTCCACTCTTCAGGCAGGGGCTTGGCTCTTCCTGCTCTGGTCTGGTATGCTAGCTGTACAGAGTCTGTACTTGAGTAACTCCAGTCTGTTTCTGCAGACTCCTAGGTCTGACTGCTCTCTACTAGTGTCCTGCAGACCCTCTGGTCTGACTGGAACTGAACTCTAGAACATTCCTGGCCAGGGGTTTTGTTACTCCCACTGGTCAGGTGCTGGCTACTCCTCCAATTACCTCTCCGCTTACAGAAACAGTGTGTAACACATGTGATTGGATGACACATATTACATCAGACAAAACACTTAACTCCTGCCTTGCCAGGCAGGATCTACCACTGCAGTGTTCCCCTGTGTCCTATAAGGACTATGTAGTGTGATGTAGTGACATGCTGTGGGGCTGACTAGACCCTACACAGGCTGCAAGCTACATGATGGGACGTATTCGCAACCACTCCTCCGCCTTGCATCGGCGAGGGTGTTGCATATGGTTACACAGATCTCCAGGGCTGCTACCTAATATAAATATGGACATCACAATTTATGAAGCATTGTATACAGAGTTGTATTCATACACTATAATGTATGATCTGTATATATCTATGTATTTACATGCACAATGCATAGTCACAGAACTGTACGTCTCTTACTTAGTATGTGGTATGTTTTCTGTAATAGTAATAGACACATTGCAGGTATGATCCCTCTTATTTCTCATCTGATTCCACAATCTCAGATTAGGGAGAGGGCGGCCTGCAAACCGTTCTGCTGATATAAATGAAGTTATGTCATACATTACACTAGGGCTTAGACAAGTAATTAGATTATCCCTTCACATTCCCAACCTCATGAACATCTGAACTTCTTCCTACGCATCTCTTTAGCTTTTGATTTAATACCTAGGTGTAACATATGTTACAACCAAATAGGTTTGTTTTTTTGCGGTATAACCAGAAACGTGTACTCCCACACCAGAATACAGACTGTACCCTCTATCAGTGGAGGAATTTAGAGGGGTAAGTGGAATTATTGGGACATTACAAAGTGTGGGGGTCAGTTATACACTTTGTGGGACCACTAGGGAGTGTGGTAAGGGATAGGTCAAGGACTGAAAACTTTCTGCGTTGCGCCATCTTTGTCCAGCTTTCGGAAGGTTGAGCGGTGTGCACACAGGGTGTACACACAGAGGGATCAATCGCGGCTGAGTTGCTGATAACGGATCTAACCTGCTGCCTAGTGCAGTGCCAGCATAGAAAAGATTTGATCAAAAACCGCAGCTGACCCAAAGCATCAGCTTTTGAAGCAGTGATTACAGGCAAAAGCTAGATTATAAAAGTTATTGCTAGGGCTTTAGTTTACACAGTGTTTTAATAATCTGGTCATTTTCAGCATAATTTAGGTAATTAGTAGAAGAAAATTGGATTGTATTCACTCCCGCTGCAGAATTTGGTTACTTTTGCATAAATGGGCCAAAAGTCATTTTCTTCAGTTTTTTACTTTAGGCTGCATTTTCATGAACATATGTCCACCAGGCCGTAGCCGGGCGGACATGCTTCTGGTGCCATGGAGAGGAGGAGGGTTGACCCCTCCCTTCTCCAGAGAGATAGACAGCGCACCGCCCCGTAACACGGGGAAAGATAGGACATGTCTTATCTTTTCCCCGTGTACAGAGCGGTATGGTGCCGCACGTGTGCCGGCCCATGGGGAATGTATATATGGGCGCAAGCTTGCCATATATAAATCCCTCACCGGTTGTGTGAATGGAGCCTTAGACTGTCATCTTTTTATTACAGATCCTCCTAAAATATATCTGCAACATCCTCCACCGGGGCCTAGCCTTTTCTGGGGGCCTGGAGTCAGCCGGGGCCCGCAGTACCTGAGTGGCTGGCGGTTGCGGCCTAGGCACGCTGGTGTCACGGTGCTTGGTATGGGGGAACCGGAGGGCTGTCCTACAGCCTGGCAGGTCTCCAGCAGGGTGGTGTTGGCAAGAAATGATGAGGGAGAGGCTGCTATAGCGGATCTCCCTGGGGCAACCCTTTGGTGTCTGGAGTATGAGTCTCTGTGTGATGGACAGGGTGCCCGTGATGGTGACAGCCGTAGTAGCAGGGACCAGGCGGAGGCAGAGGTTGAACAAAAACAACTTACAGTTCTTTATTGGAACCGACAGGAACCGCAGCAACGTGCCTTTAACAGAATGGTGGATTGCTGAGATGTACTTGGAGGGAGCCACAGGAGGTAGATCGCCAGCCTGGATGCAGAGGGCAGGCTGGGAGGTAGCTGTGTCCTTATAGGAAGCTTCAGCTTGTCCTGGAGTGCTTCAGATATCACCCTTGAAAGTAGGATGATACCCCTTTCCTCTCTCTCTGTCTAACTCACTGCTTGGTCTGACTTGCTAGTCTTTCAGACTCACTTCTCTGACTGAACTGACTGTTGGAAATCTCCAACCGTCACTTTTTCTCAGCTCTTGATCATGTGGTGGTTACTCCTCCAATTACATCCCAGCTTACAACTCAGCTCACAGAGACCTGTGATTGGCTGACACATATGACATCACATAAAGCAATTAACTCCTGCCTTGCCAGGCAGGATCTACCACTGCAGAGTTCATCAGTGTTATGTAGTGTTATGTAGTGACATGCTGTGAGGCTAATCAGACCCTACACAGGCTGCAAGCTACATGGTGGGACGTATTTGCAAACACAGCTCTGCCTTGCATCGGCGAGGGTGTTGCATATCTATGAGTGATCTGTGAAAAAAAGGTCCTAACTAGTACTGGTTCTACTTTTTAACATTGTTGCATGGTTGCATGGTCTATTACAAAAGCAGTAGGCGCTGATCCATTTAAAGGCATTTAGTGCAGCCGTGTGCCTTTCGTTCGAAAGGTACAAGGCCATTTTTACCATCAAGTATTACTGGATTTTTGACTGATGAATAGTAAGCTGGGCTTGATATTCCTTGTGCCGCCTTATTTAGGATGAGGTCCTAAATTGGGTTCATAGTTCCAAATGGTTTTTCCCAGGGCTGTGAAGTTGGAGTCATAGGGGCAGATTTACTTACCCGGTCCATTCGCGATCCAGCGGCGCGTTCTCTGCGCTGGATTCGGGACCGGCCGGGATTTATTAAGGCAGTTCCTCCGATGTCCACCAGGTGGTGCTGAAGTTCCCTGGAAAGCACGGGAATACACCAAGCTGTGCTGAGTGAAGGTAAGTGCAAGCTCCGCGACAGAATTTTTTTTTTTAAATGCGGCGGTTTTTCCGAATCCGTCCGGTTTTCGTTTGGCCACGCCCCCCGATTTCCGTTGCGTGCATGCCAGCGCCGATGCGCCACAATCCGATCGCCAAAATCCCGGGGTAATTCAGGGGAAATCGGCCCAAATCGGAAATATTCGGGTAACACGTCGGGAAAACGCGAATCGGGCCTTTAGTAAATGACCCCCATAGAGTCCGAGACGTATCCCATTTCGGTGGAGTCATAGTTAGAATAAAATGGACTAACTCACCATAAATTTGCAGTGTATACTGATTTTTTTCCATCAGAATTTGGGAGATTATGGAATGTCCTATATATGTCTGTTCTATTCCTGATTTAAGGATGTAGGCTTTAGGTAGAGATAAATGTGGAAGCTCATGCTCAGTACTGAAGATTACCACCCCTAGAGATTACAGTAAACAGGCATTGGGAATACTTGCACTCATCTCAGCTCTGAGTGACCAGAAAATCAGGATTAAGGTAAATACTTAGCATAGCTAAAGTTTTAATAAACTGCGCATAAATTACATGTTAGTTTGCTTTTTCTCTGAGCTCATGTTTATATGATCTAGTTGAGATAAATGTGACTGCATATTATGTACATGTGTTATAGTCAAGCTCCTCCCCTATAGGGGAAGGAACGGCTGCACTTATCTTACAACTGCTAGAGTGATCAGGAAAACTGGATTAATGCTTTTATGTTTGAATTTTCTTTTCCTGTGAGCTAGTGTTTGTAGAGGTCAGCTGCTGTAATGGATTATATACGCTATACATAAAATATGTGGGGTGAAACAGTTTTTTAAATTAAAGTTATAGCTGTAATGTTGTGTTTCAATAAATCATTTTTATATTACTTGTTTATAGTATCATAATGGTGATAAAAAGCCTTATTATTACTGTAAAGGTATCACTTAAACATGCCCAATGTATGTGGGGTTTGGAAAAATCGAGGAATCGGAGGTTTGGCTTACAACTCCACAGCCCTGGTACTTGTGACTTATTTAAAATCTGCAACATGTTCGGATACCGATCCATTGTGCTGCAAATGTCAGCCATCAGAGGTCAGCCAATGGCTAATCATGTGACCCATGTGACCAAGACCCAGTCTGCGCCCACTTAGATTTATTGTTACCTAACTGCTTCAAAAATTATATTTTTATTGAAATTTTACTGTAAAAACCATTGTGCTTTGTTCAGAAACAGGTCACTACCATTTAAAATTGGCGCTAGACATTCACTATTTTGTAGTCTTTCATACCAGATGACAAGTTGTGAGATGTTGAGAAATTAAACCCTGGCCGGGTTAGGACAGAACGCGTAGATGGTATTTGATTTCATTATACATCGTGTCCCATGTGACATTTAAGTCCATGCACTTCAATTACTGTACAAAAACAGTTCACACGTTGACTTTTAATGATTTTCAGATTCACATCTTTGTATCGAGGATCTCAAGGGACCGGTTCCATTTTATATGAGATGATTGCCGTATCTTTTAACTTCTTGTACACTTCCATAGACATATTTGATATAAGGTCTTATGCAGAAAGCCATATTAGGTGTTATTCTATAATAGAATAATACATGATCATTTACTATACAAAGATATTCTTTCTTAGAGTTCATGTTCCCCCTCCCTGGCACATACACTAGCATGGCTAGTGTGTGTGCTGCATCTGCTGACATCCTCTCCCTCCTAATACACATGTGTGACACACAGATCAGCTACACAAGTACTTGACATGCTCTGCTATAACATGGCTGCCTGGAGCTGTTGTATCTCTCCTATACACACACAGGCTGCAGGGGGCGCCAGCACCAGGAAGCACATCATTATACAGCCTCACATCATTATACAGGCTGTCAGTCAAGCACTGGGGGTGTGGCTGTACCTCCCACTCATAAATAAGGTGGACAGCTTGAATATGCTAATGACTCATTGGACATTTCACAGGTCATTTGCATACAGCTTTAGGACCTCATTGCTTAAGTTTACAGGCATGTAGAGGGACAATGAGGGGATAGAGGCAATGCTCTCTAATGGCAGTTTATGAAAATATATTTAGATTAGGGGGGTTATTTTGCCTGACGGGTTCTCTTTAACTCAACTACTAATTAGTTTAACCCCGGTAAACTATAGTAGTTAATAGTAGTTTATTTAACCCTGGTTTGGACCGCTTCGATCCTATGATTTGGTGAAGCTTTAGTGAATGATTTCCTCTTCTTTATTCAGGTGGATTTACCTGTGGATTAGTGTGAGCCAGCCCATCTTCAGCAGTCAGAAACGGCAGATCTAACGTCTTATCGGGCACATTTACATACCCGGCCGCTGGAGTTCTCTGAAAGTGCATTGTCTGTCTGCAATACACTGTGCCGCAATTCACTACGATTGTGCGGCTGATATCCTGCATGTGTTGCTTCCCCACTCAGGTTCCAGGAGTTCATCTTCTTCTTCTTGGTGCATGTAAATTGTGTTGCATGTCCCATTAAAGATAGGGCACAGTCTGAAAAAAGTGCATATCCATGTCTGGGGTTACAATCATAAAATATACAGTTCCGACTTACATACAAATTTAACTTAAGAACAAACCTATAGAACCTATCTTGAACGTAACCTGGGGACTGCCTGTACCTGTAATTCTAGCAATCTAATTGAATTATGTCCTATAATAATATAATCTTGGGGTTTGTATGATACCATTTGCCAGTTCTTTATATATTCTCACGGAGCACAATACAGAACATTACAGTGTAATCTCCTTTGGAGAAGTGTGGATTGATCACATACATTAAGACTGTGACTTTTCATAATTTCTATTGTGATCAATACAAAGCCTTTATGAGGCGGACGGCTGGAGCGCTTCTGTGTGCGGGCCGCCGCTTTATCTTGGAGGATTAATTTAAATTAGCTGCCAACAGACTGCACCATTGACAAAGGAATTCATTTTTCGGATTTCTCCTCTTCGCGGTAAGACTTGAATCTGTAGTTCTATTAATTCACTTTAATCTCTCTGTTTCTTTCTCTTCTGTGGTCTTATGAAGATAGTATCTGTCAGCTCTCTCCGGCGAGTATCCCTAGTGTGCCTGAGCCCCGGGCCATACAATGGAGTAATGCACATGTAGGATATTCCCCGGATCTATCCCTGCAGCTCTCAGGGATGGGGCTCACTTCATGCATGTGTGGTTTTAGAGAACTAGTGGGATTACAACATCTTTTAATTCCGTCGAGGTATTTTTGCTTGATGTAACATTAATGGAAAAATTTACAAAACGAACGCTATCACCAACCACTCAGTCTCTACGTCATTCTGCTCCGGGAGATTGGACGTGAAAGACACTGGGATGGGGGCTGCTATGACAGGCTGGCCCAAGTCCCTTCAGAATAATTTGATATTTTTTCCTCTGGCAGTGAAAGGAGATATTTTTATATTTTTAAAAATGCTGAAAAAAAATTCCAAAAAAAAAGTCAAAATGGGAAAGAAAAATAGTTTTCTCCCTATACACAGTAATGGAACATTTACACAAATGTAGCCTAACCTGTGCAGCTAATCCTCACGTCCCCGATAACTTTTAATAAACTTTATTCCCTCAATATGTAAATTTACTTATGCGGCTACTGGGGGCGTGGAGTAGCCGGTCACGAGGCTACACGGCGCGGCTACTCCGCGCCCAAGTAGCCACGTTACATCTCCTACCCTGTGTGTTCAGCGCACAGCTCCTCGTAGCTGTGCGCCCTCGCCCGACATGCTGGTGTTCTGCGCATCCACCTACCACCCGATCTACCTTTATAGGTAGAATCGTGGTGGTAGGTTCCCTTTAAGCAAATTTTCAAAAGTAGTGAAGTTCAAAGGGCCATAGCTTCATTTATTTTGTGTGCTACCTTAAAACATTTTGGGGGTCATTTACTAAGGGCCCGATTCGTGGTTTCCCGAAGTGTTACCCGAATTTTTCCAATTTGCGCCGATTTTCCGTGAATTGCCCCGGATTTTTGGCGATCGGATCGGGGGCCGTGGCCGAATGAAAACCCGACGGATTCGGAGAAACCGCCACATCTTAAAAAAAAGTGACGCTGGACACGCGCTTACCTGCACCCAGCAACGGATTGTAAACTCTGGCGGACCATGGTGGACTTCAGCGCAGCAGCGACAACTGGTGGACGTCGGAGGAACTGCCTTAGTGAATCGCCGGAAGACCTGAATCCACCGCAGAGAACGCGCCGCTGGATCGCGAATGGACCAGGTAAGTAAATCTGCCCCTTTGTGTTTGCTGTTGTTTTTTTTCCTGACACGAAGGACTACTTAAAAATTCTCAAAATATTTTTTTTTTTTTTTTTAGTTTTGTTTGGGGCTCAAGTTAGAAAAACTACATTTTTAAAAAAAAAAAAAAAAAAAAAAAAGCTTTTTATAAAGTAAGGTGTATGTATATAATTTTTAGTTTTCAAATGAACTCAAAATTAATTCCCTATTGTGCATAGGTCATTTTGAAACATGTGTAGGGCAAAAGGGTTGATTACAGCTATGTTTTTCCAATTTTGGCAGGGGATTTTTAAAAATTTTGTTGAGAAATATTAATTTGGATTACTACATATTGTTTATATATATTTTTATATATGTATATCTTCATTATATTAAAGGGAACCTTGGGTCGGCTCTTAGATCAAATATGATCTACATTTATGGCCTTGTAGGTGAAGTGTCCTGCACAATATATATTTCCATTACAACCTGTGATCTGAATATCGAGAAATTTTCATTTTTATTGATATGCAAATTAGTATTGGATCCACCTTACAGGGATGTTCTGAGTTTTACAGGGTGAGCAGGGCAAGGGGAGGTGAAACCCAGACAAGAACAGTAACCTCTTGGTGACACCCATGATGCACTAAAATGCTAATTTGCATATGAAAGAATTAAGATTTAAGCTTTCAGCAAACATTTTTTTCCAATCCTTTATCTACAGGGTCATATGCTAGGTGTTTATATGACCTGGGAGAAGAAAAATTCTCCCATTTATCATTGCGATTTTTAGAAGGCTGATATCTGGACGGCCACATTTCCATATAAGACAGTGCAGTGTTAGTACATGTCACCCTTCATTTGCTGATATTGTCATTGTGAGCAGTGCCTGCTTATCTCTGCTTGTGTTAATTAGTTACACTAGCGGGGACTGACCCCTGACTCTGCATAGATTGTGAGCTGCGATCATTTGTGTGTTTAAGTTATCCGTTGCAGCAATTTCCAACAATTACTATATGCTGATGATGTTTGGTTTGATTTACATTGTGTATTCACAGGGGGATTGCGCTCCGTGCCGGGATATCTTAGGCTGTGTCACATGCATGACTGATGTTTTACAATGAATTATTCATTTTCATAGTTTTCCTACACAATGGTGTCATATTTGATCACAGTTGCCATGACGATGCTTATTTGGACAATTTCATGAAATATCACATAGAATGTGGTGTGTAGTCAAACAGTTTGACCTTCCACATTTCAGTAGCCGTATTCATCACCATGCAGGTAGGTAGGCGTCTAGAAAACACAAATGTCTCTTGAGTCCCTTAAATCAATTTAAAATGAAGGTACATGACAAATAAATCTAACTCTCTGGATAAATATTTGGGGTCACATTTTTCTATAGTTTGAGACTGTACTGTATACAAAGCAAGGCTCTGGCTATACACCGTATGTAGCGTAAGATAAGCGGGAGTGGCTTAAAGGAGATATACCATGTGAAATTTACTACCTATGGTAGATTCCCCATGTGGGCAGCAGCTGCACCCTAGTTGTCAATGTTGGTGGGGGTCCCTTGTGATCGGTGGTGGTCCCAGCTGTTGGACCCTTAGATTGTTATGCTTTCATGTGGATAGGAAATAATAATACTTGATACAACCTTTTTAAAGGAAATCTACCATTGGGATTTTCCATGGTAGATTCCCCATTTACCATCCCGTTTCAGAGATGCAGCTGACGCAGAAATATAGTATAATGCTTAAATATACAAATTAATTTCTAAGGCTACTGGGTGCGTGGAGTGGCCGCAGACAGCTCCAGGGGATGAAGGCTACTCTACGCCCCCCTGCTAACCCGCCTCAACCCGCTCTGGCCCGTTTGTCTGAAGCAACTCCGGCTCTGTGCAAGCCCAGTAGCTCTTCCGCTGCCTGGTGCTGGGAGCTCTGCGCTTGTACAGTAGCTCCCATTTGTCTGCCAGCAATGCGTCTGGAGCTTGCGCAGAGCTCAAATGCAGGTGGAGACGGGCCAGAAGAATGGGACGGAGCGGGTAGAGGCGTGTCTGTAGTGGCTACTGGGGGTGTGGAGTACCCTGCGCCCACGGAGTTGTCTGAGGCTACTCTATGCCCCCAGTAGTCTTAGAAATTAATTTTCATATTTAAGCATTTAACCTTATTTCTGTCCAGATGGGGAATCTACCATGGGGAATCTCTTAGAAAGTAGATTCCCAATGGTAGATTTCCTTTAAAAAGGTTTGATTATTTAAAAGTATTATTATTTCCTATCCACATGAAAGTAAAACAATCTGAGGGTCCAAAAGCTGGGGCCACCAGCCATAATAAGGGACCACCACCAACATAGGCAACTGGGGTAGTTCTTACTAACTGAAAGAAACAGTAGGTTGGGCATGTCTCCTCCTGTTCTACTCTATTCAGTATTATGGGAATTGCTGAGAACAGCGCTCAGTTGTCTCCAGCACTCCTATTTACTGTCTATAGGGAGGGAGGGAGTAACAATAATATTCAATACGACACTAGGGCCATAAACATGCATCCACTATGCACAGTACATGGGATATTTGTCATATCACTACAGAAGAAGAAAAGTCCTTAAAGGAAACCTACCACTTGAAGTGGCAGGTATAAGGGGGAACTACCGAGCTCCAGCAGGTCTCCAGCAGGTGGTGTGTGCAAGAAATATGGAGGGAGAGGCTAATGTACTGGATCTCCCTGGGGGAACCCCTGAGTGTCTGTAGGAGGAATCCCTAGGTGATGGATGGGGAAGCCTGTGGTGGTGAGCAACACTATCCAGGGATCAGACAGAGGCAATGTTGTGCAAATCTACTTAAAGTTCTTTATTAAACAGCAGGCAATGGCCAAATGATAACAGCAGGTTTAGCAAGCTGGAAGAGTCATGGAGAGCTGGTCCACAGGAAAGTTACACGCAGCCTGGTATTAGCTTTATGCTGGGCTGGTAGAAAAGGAGCCGAGTCCAGGTGGTGGATCTCAGCTCTGGGGCTTAAGTCTCCTGACTTGCCCTGGGTGCTAGGCAGGGGTCCGAGGCACCTGTGGTTCCTGGTATTAAGACACTGGCTGTTGAAGCACTGACATGTGCTGCTCGCTAGAGCTGATATGTGCTCCAAGATGGAGTCTCTCACTCTGATTAGACTCAGACCTTGGACAGGTGGTAGCACTTTCCAATCAGCTTACAGCTTGCTCTACAAGAACATCTATTAGACAATAACAGGCAGTGACTACAGCTACAATTTCTGAGTTCTCCAGTATTTAGAGACCTCTTAGAGAGGTGATCAGTCTCCCTAACAGCTCCTGACATGGAGAGGGCGCTATTTGCCATAACCACCTTGCCTTGCCAGGGGTGTTGCAATCTGATTCTGGTTCTGTTTTTTTAATTCTGAATTGGACTATTCATCCACCATAAGTCAGGTGAATCCCAACAAGCCTGCTCCCTGTCTCCATATCTGACCAAGCACAAAAGGATTGCTGAGATCAGAAGTGCCAGTGCTTCATCACCCACAACTATTATGTGTTATTTATAGGAATGGTCTCTTCATAGACACATTACTGGTCCCGCTAATGTTCCTGGACACCCCCTGTACCCCTTAAGTTACGACTATTTGAAAATGTATACATCTGGTAAATGAAGAACATTTCAGTAAGGTTACAACATTCAAAAAGTTACCTTATGTTGGTCCTTCACTGTCAAAACCAATACAAGAGGTACCACTAGAAGGGAGCAAACTTACACGGAGGCACATCAGTTTGATTTACCGCGGATGTCATAAATGACAAAACTGATCTCTTGTTTCCAATCTACCTTGATCCTTCATTATTATAGGTTCTCCACATTCAATGTAAATCTCTAGTCAGGAAAATTGAAGAGGGAATAAAAGAAAGATTCCTGCAATACCAGAAATGAAGATTTCTGAACATCCCAGGATCAACATCTGCAAAGAGTTTGTATGTTCTCTCCGTGTTTGTGTGGATTTCCTCCGGGTCCTCCGATTTCCTCCCACACTCCAAAACTTACTGGTAGGTTGATTAGATTGTGAGATCCATAGGGAGAGGGACTGATTTGGCAAACTCTGTGCAGCGCTGCGTAATCTGTGTGCGCTATATAAATAAAGAATTATTATTATTATCATCCAAAAAGATGAATAATACAGTGCAACAGTTAGATGCTGACTCCTATAACTACATTCATTACCATCAGATCCTTCAGTTTGGGCAGTAGCCCAGGGCCCATACCTTCTAGGGGGCCATGGCCACCCAAACTACCCACTTAAGTATTTACTAAGAAGGACCTTCACCCATGAAATCCTCATACATCTGTTCCTGCTCTCAATACACATGTAACATAACTTGGCAACAACCTCTATGTTCCCATATTCTCCTGCATTCCCTCCGATCTAGCGGATCAAGGTCTGGTATGTCTGCTTTGGGACATATAGGTTAAGGTCCTCTTTATGCTCAAACTAATTCTTGTCTCATTTATTCCAATTTGGAAATATCTAAACTGGTAACATAGCAACAGAAAGAGGAAACCAAGATAAACACAGACACGGTAACATTTTACTCTTATTAAAATATTCATATTGTAATAAATAATGCATTTATGTGAAATGGTCCCGAGTACGCTCATCGCTGCATGTAGACCTGCATCTGACAGTGTCAAGATATCTGCTGGGAATACAATGTCCTGCTGTACTGTGGGTATGAGACACGCACTGAAGATTTCGGTAAGTTCTGTATATCTGTGAATGACACTGTGACACAGGATTCACTCATGGAGGATAAATTGACTTAACCACAACTATTGGAAAACTGGAAAATGGACGAAAACTGGAAAAACTGAACATTTTCATGTTCCACATTATGTCCTTTAATAATAATAATAATAATAATAATTCCTTTATTTATATAGCGCACACAGATTACACAGCGCTCCACAGAGCTTCCCAAATTGGTCCCTGTCCCCATGGGGCTCACAATCTAAACAACCTAACAGTATGTTTTGGAGTGTGGGAGGAAACTGGAGGACCTGGAGGAAACCCACACAATCACAGAGAGAACATACAAACTCTTTGCAGATGTTGACCCCCCGGACTTGAACTCAGGTCCCCAGCGCTGCAAGGCTGTAATGCTAACCACTAAGCCACCGTGCCACCCTTTGACTACACCCTAGAGTGCCCGCTCAGTATGAAGCCACCACAACATATGGCCCAATATTTTATAATGTCCCTATTGCTGGCCCTCACATAGTATAATGCCTTATAACACTATATAATCAACCTGTCCTTTGACCCACCCCCAAACTCGTATTCTATCCTTTTAACCCAACAAATAATCCCCCTAAAGTGTCCCGGCAACTAATAATACCACCCATCCAGTAGCCCCCACTCAAAATACCTCCTATTAAGTATGCCCCCATTTATGTAGACGCCTCATTACAATGCCCTCTTTTCTGTAATGCTCCTCGCTTATTATGTCCCACTTCTAATGGACCCCTATTTATAATGCTCCCTACTAATGCCGTTCCTTTCCATAGCGCCCACATTGGAATACCACCCCCTAACATTGTGTCCCCCTTTCATCTAACTGTTTAAATGACAATATAAATGACATTATAAACAATATACTGCAATACAATTGTGTTATTTACCATCTACCATCAAAATCAAGCCTGATAAACAAGGGACACTTCCTCATTGTTATCCATGGCCTCCTTTCTTCTAAAATCAACTTTTACAATTATGCAAATGAGCTAGAATGACCAGAAACCCTCAATGCTCTGACTTCACAGGCTGCCGCCTCCCCCCTGCTCCCATGTTGTGAACATCATAATGGAAAAACTGCTCAACAGGACCATACATTGAAAGCCGTAGAAACAGAACATGTAAGATAACGGTGCAAATGTGTTTGGGTTTTTTTTTTCGGAAATGTTACTACATTTGAATTTTTTTTCTTGTTCAGAGTATATTTCATGGAATAATGAATGGCGCCACTTTTAAGTACAAGTTGTTACACAGAAATCGCTCTTTGTAAATGGAAAGTGAAAAAAGTTCTGGCTTCTTGCGAAAAACAGAAACGCAAAAACAGAAAACAGTCATTAGTGGCAAAGGGGTAATAGATAAACTGTGTTGTTTTGTCAAAGCAAACAGTAGTACAAGGGGTGATAAAAAAATCTTTAGAGACAACCACAGAACCCTTGCCTCCTCTATTTTATGCCAGTGCTGGATTCATTGCAACGCTGCTCAGTACTGCTGAGTAATGTCCTCCATACTGCTGCTTCTGAGTACTGGAGTAAATGAAAGAATCGTGAGCTGGATGACTTTGTCATGTATGTCTTGTTGATGGAAGATACATAGGAGAGGCTGATCTGTTCTGTGATGTGTATGGAAGATATCACCGATAGTCTGCACACCCTCCGGAGCCAAGCACAGAGACAGTGGAGTATAAGAGCTAAAACTATTTATAAAATGGCCACAAGCAGTGTAGTGCTACTACAGGTATCAGGGAACCTTTCTAACTAAAAATAGTTGTCTGGATGAAAACAAGTAAAAGGGTGATATAATCAAACACTAAACTTTAACAAAATGTGAATGTTTGTGGTTAGTTTCAGATCTGGGGATTGGTGGGAGCCCAGAAGGACTGCACACAAGTGATAGATGAAGCGGCTCGTGTGTCTGTGAAGCCGGGGAGCCTGTAACTAATCCTTTATTCTCTGGCTGTGGCCGTAAGCAAATAACTTCATAAAGAATTCTGAAGAGAAAAACAATAATTCTGGCTATAGCGGCTCATCGGGATGTGGTCTCTAATGCATTAACCATGATTGCCCTTTCAGAACATTATATTTCCTCACGGTTCCCTGAACTTAGAGCCCCCCACCCTTCAGCACAGCTCCTGATGCTTTTATATCCATGTTGTACTTTGCTGTACAATTGTAGTGTGTACGGGAGGTGTCATTTAAATGTGATCACACTGCACCCAGCAGATATTATAACTGCAGCCCAAGGATTTTCAAGTCCAGAAGGGTCTATTTCTTCATTTCCTGCAACCATACTAGCAAAATTGCATCAAAATGATACTGGTTCTGCAAATTCATGCCCACAATGCATCAAAAACGCTAATAAAAGTAGACTCTGAGGTCCAATTTCATGGACTCTTTTTCCATCTGATGTAATGGACTGAACACGATTGAGCTGAACTGAACTCAGCATGTCAATTATGTTCAACTTATTGGGGTTCTAGCCAACAGATCTAGGTTTGGGCCAGTCCAGTAGATCCGTCCATTATACAAACCAAGTGTTCTGGCTGGATGTACTGGTGTAGGATGGACCTAGGAGAATAACTGCACCATTGAAATTATATGGGTGCCAGACTGGTTGCCAATTTCCCAATGCCGTTATTGCTCAGCTTCAGTTGCGTTTTGTCTCCGTTGTGTCTCTGTTTTTCTTCCGTTTTGTCCCCGCGTTCACAAAAAAAAAACGATGGTGTAACATTGCTTTGAAAACATCACACCTGGTTTTTCAGTCGCATCAGTGAAAAATATAGGACATTCTTCATAATTTTTTTCCACGGACAACGGATCAGTGAAAATACAAGCCAATTTGAAAACACCCATCGGCATTAATGGCTTTGGGAGGGATCTGTGGAAATCACTGAATCACGGACATGAAAAACAAAGCCCATGTGAATGAGCCCTTACTTTTTGGGGGAAGTGGATACTCCACGCCATTGGCTACTTTAGGTCTGAAAGGCCCGGCCATTTTCCATTGCACAGGGCACTTAAAGCGGTCACACAATGTTTGAAGGGGGAGGGGAATGGGAATGAAGGGGGGTGGAGGGGAATTGGAGAGGAGGAATGGAGGCAAATGGAGGGGAAGTGTAGGGAAGGAAGTGAAGGAAAAGGGAGTGGAATGGAGGGACATGAGCAGACAGGTAACTCAGCAATGTTGGATGGGGTGAGGGAGGGGAGAAATCTAGTGTGGAGCTGGAACCCTGAAGTCAAAAACTTCAGCATCATTTGCATATTGAAGTTTTAGCATGGAAGGAGCAGCTGAACAATAGAAACAAAAGCATGGGTGGCACGTGTGGGCATTGCCCTATGTAACGTTGCAGTTAGTTTGGGTAGATAAATTGTGGTGACAGATTCTCTTTAAGACCTGTAGCCTTGGAGAAAGTCCTCTGCAGCACAGACCGGTGCTCCAGGTCCCCCTACCGCACAACTATAACCCATGAAAAAAAAAATGTACTCCAACTACCTTTCTTGGTGGTCCCGATAACAAAAGCAGTTTACTGTTATTATTAAGACAGCTTAAAAAAAAATTACTGGAAACTGTAGACTGTGAAATAATGGGTTAATGCTACATATAATTGCCTAATACCTATGGGTATTTGCATTCATGTTTGGTTAAATCCCCACTTAAAATCAATTAGTGGCATTTATTGTATCTGGCAACTTATGATTTGAGGGCTGACAAGCCCCAAGCCGGGTGTAGATCAATTTATTACAGAGAATCACTGGTGGCAGATTTCTTGGCAATATGTGCAGCTTATCTAATAGCCAGTAATGTGGGATAACATTTACATAGGGAAATCCCATCAGTATGGAAAGGAATATACAGAAATGTTTCTGTTAGGTCAAATGTTTAGAGTCTGTTTTGGGTTAACACAAGGTTATTCACACACAGAAATGGGTAACATTTATTAAAGCGTTACATTTTGCTATTTTTTTTAAATTTTGTACCAGTTGCACCAAACATATTTTTTTTCTGGTGTTTTAAATGTGGAATATAGTAGAAACACCAAAAAAAAACCCCGAAATTTCCCTAAAGGAAAACAGTCTAAAGACTTAGAGAGGTTGTACTAACTACTCAGGTTATCCCATAGGATAGGTCGGAGATCTCTAGCTAATCGGTTATGGTCCTACTGCTGAGAACTGTACTGATCACGAGAACGGAACTCTAATAGAGACACATAGTGAAGTTTGCATTACTACTTATAAATGTGCCCCATAATCTATACCATGTGTACCTGCAAGAATCTCTAATCTCTACCTCCTGCACCTGTGTTTACCCATAATCTGTAATTCCTGGATCTATATAATCTCTTTCTCTTCTATCTGCACCAACCTTTAAAATCCCAATTTCAAATACGTGTACAGGCAGTCCTCGATTTAAAGAGAACCCATCACCAGTCACCCTTTTTGTGCCTCCTCTGTGTCCCCATAGACAATAAATAGTTTATCCACACACTGTTTTTTTTATAAAACTTCTAACATTTGTGATTAAAACAATAACTTATATTAAAGTTTACCAGGCTCCCTGCCAGCTTGTGTCCTGTGTCCCTGGGGAGTGTTCAGCATGGTGTAGAGTCCGCACCCAACCCCACTCTCCTCCAGAAAATACTCATCTATCAGTTTGAAACTGTTCAATCACCTCTTGACAGCACATATCCACTGTATCTGCCAGAGGAGGAAGCAGGGGTGGGGGCAAATATTGACTGGGGGGAGGAGGGTTTTCTTTCAAACTGACAAATGAGCATTTTGCATAGGAGGGAGGGGGTTCTTCTCCATGTCAAACATTCCCCAGGGACACAGGATACAAGCTGGTAGGGAGCTTGGTAAACTTTAATATAAGTTATTGTTTTAACCACTAATGCCAGAAATTTAAGAAAAACCTGTTTGGGGATAAGCTATTAATTGCCTGTAGGACATGGAGGAGGCTCAAAAAAGGACACCCGACTAACAGACAACCTCAATTTACAGACAGATATCTCTGCCCATTGAATTATGACCTCTGGTGAAGCTCTCTGGTTGCTTTACCTAAGTCTCAGGCTGCAATGATCAGCTGTAAGGTGTCGGGAACAAGGATTATCAATGAAACTTTATTACAACGACAGCACAAAATTTTGAAAATTTTTGTAACTGGGACAAAAAAAATGTTGTGTGAATTTTAAATATATATATATATATTTTAAAATATAGCAGTTCTGACTTACATACAAATTCAACTTAAGAACAAAGAACAAATCTAAAGAACCTGCCTGTACTGATCTCTAATCTCTACCTCTTGTGCCTGCACCAATCTCTGTAAATATATAAGACTATTTTATTATAACTTATAGACATCTTTCCACCTACATTCCACACACATCCTTTCCACATTTCTAATAATAAAATCATTCATAATCCCTGTCCTTTATTTTATATTTCAGGCTTCAGATTTTATCAGTAAAAATGTTGTTGAATGATAATCTATAGAGCGTGTTGAGAAATGAATCTCTGATCCCATAGAGGGCGCTAGAGATCTTTAAAGGATTTCGTTTTGCTCCATGTACCTTCTGCCAATTTTGCGTGATGGGAAAGGAACACCTCAGAACATCATAAATAATAGGTCCTTAGTTGCCAGAAAAAACGGATAAACGGCTTTTCTAATTATTATAGTCAAAATGTTTTGCAGCCCACACAGCTGTGTAATGTCACAGCGCCGCGCATGAAGGAAACTCTCTAAAGCAGCGTGAAAGTGATGGGGGCTGGAGATGGCGTATTGTGCTCATAGAATGTATTGATCAAAAATATACAGCAAAAAGTTACCATGCAGGGAAACAATTATTTGGAAAAAAGTAGAAGCACATTTTCCGTTTACTGTTATTCATGTGTTTTATTACTGATTCATCCTCATAATAGAGATAATAACACCCATCAATTATTTTATATATATATATATATATATATATATATATATATATATATATATATATATGTATATATATTATATAAGATTTACTTACCCGGTCCATTCGCGATCCAGCGGCGCGTTCTCAGAGGAGGATTCGGGTTCTGCCGGGATTCACTAAGGTAGTTCCTCGGAATGCACTGAACTTCACCAAGCCAGGCCGGGTGCAGGTAAGCACGTGTCAGGCGACACTTTTTTATTTTTAAATGTGGCAGTTTTTCCGAATCCGTCGGGTTTTGGTACGGCCACGCCCCCCGATTTCCGTCGCGTGCATGCCGGCGCTGATGCGCCACAATCTGATCGCGTGTGCCAAAATCCCGGGGCAATTCAGGGAAAATCGGAGCAAATCGGAAATTTTCGGATAACCCGTCGGAAAAACGCGATTCGGGCCCTTAGTAAATGACCCCCATTATATATATAGGCTGCTGTGCTTTACAAGTCATAGGCTATGAAGGATGGCCTTGTATACAAGAGCTCACAATCTATATGTGACATAGGTGGGATATAGGTCACAATTGAGGTCATGCTCAGTAACATTTGCAATTTCTTGGCATTTTATAAAGTAACATTTTTGTTGCTACCAGGTGTTGATGATGATGGTAATGATTTCCAAATAGTCTCAAATTGTAAAAACTAGTTAGTTCCTTGCGGATTCATCTGTTGATCACTTATGAAATCCAGTGAGAAAATCAATTTGGGGGCCCACTCTTCATTATCCCCCAGGTAATATACTTTAGCAGCCTCCAAATTGCGCTTTTTCTGATGGACCTCTGGGGTTCAGTATTAGGTTAAGCCAGGGCCCAATAGAGGATCCTCTGGTACTCTGGTGGGCCAGTCTGACACTGATGAAATCTATTTGTTATATACTATGGAATTACATTGTAGAAGTAGTATGGATATGAGGGAAGCTGGGGTACAATTTACATCCAGACCTTAGAGCCCAAATGGGTCCAAATATTCATCTGCCACATGGAGTCCAAGAGAATAAAGTTATACCTCTTAAAGGGAGCCTAACAGCAGTTTTGACTATACAAAGCTGCAGACAGAGTTGGGTAATGGCCCTGGAGATCTGTGTAAACATACCTTTGTGTGTTGTTAGTAGTAACAGGACTGTCAAGAATGCATTTGAATTTCAGGATTGTAGCTGTACTTGGAGCACTGATGCACTGGTGTGTGAGATCTGTAAATGCTGAGATCAAAGAACACAGAAAGTCCAGCCACAACTTCAAATGTAAATTCATTTTTCAAAAGACTTGCTGCTACTATACAACACACACAAAAATATGGTTAGCCAGATTTCAAGTGTTGCTACTTAAAGGAAATGTACTCACTTAGTTGATCCTGATGGCCAGCAGTGGACTTGCAGTATCTGCACATGAGCAACCTTCGGACCGGCGGTGTGCCATAAGTCACTGTGGAATAGCCTAGCCCCAATGTCAACACAAATTATTGCCAGTAAATGGGCAATATAACAAAGTAATGACAGAAAGTACAAATCAATCTCTCAATCAGTGATGGTGCTCAAATCCCAATCAGTTGGTGGTCTTAACATCCATGCCGGTGTAACAGGCACGAGTATATCCCCAGTCCAGACTATACCTGGAGTTAACGTGGCTTGTCTAGATTATACCCTGGTTATTTTTTGGCCTAGATAATTTTCATCCCCATAGGCCATTTTATACCCCTATCAGTAGCATTGTAACATATGCATGAATGAAAGCGTAACTGTAAAGTTTATAAAGTTTTTTCTATAGCAGCAATAGATAAAAACGAAAAGTTTTCCAATATTCATTACCTTTTTACAGCTGTTTCTCTGCTAATCCTGTGCTATCATCCTGCATCAGCACTCTCCCGTTAGCCTGGAATTCTGGTTGCTAAAAAGGATCTGTAGAGTGAAATAGGAAGGAACAGTTTATACAGTCTATGGATTGAGAGATCACAGAAGGGTCATGGGTTGGGGCTATGTACTGTGCTAGTTCTGTTTTCAGTCATTTTAGAAATCAGCAGCAGCCCCATCATGTCTTCTCTGTCTACATTCTTCTCTAATGTACCCACACACAGTGCACCTCCTCCCACTGCAGCTGCTCAGTTTATTAAAGAAACAATTATCATCCATAAGCCTTCCCTGCACACCACCAGACTCTCTAGGGTTTGACAGGGCTATAGTTGGGTCAGTGAAGAGAAGGGGGAGGGTCAGTACAGCAATATGATACAAAGGATAAAGCATATTTACTTCTCTGTGCTATGTCTTCTCCGTTCTCTGTACTCCCCATCTCCCAGAGAGGGGATTGCATAGGACTCCCATGTTACATTGCACTGATTCCAGATTACTTTGTACTATGTTTGGAGAAGATAGAATTGAGAGGCTAATAATTAAACAGGAGTTTTCTAATTGCTTGGTAACATTCATATTTTAAGGAGTTTACCCACAAAATTAAGTTCTCAAATTTTAATCCCCTAGGGATATTTACACAATAAGGATCATTTTAACCGCCTTACTTTACAATTTTACTCAGTTTTATTGCTGCTTTAGCTCCTATAACTCAGTGATGGTCATTTTAAGATTCCAGAGGACTCTTTAAGCAGACACTTTATGATCGTTCTGTGCTGTGAGATGCTGTGTGCTGACAATGTGCTTATATTATCAGGGCACAGGGTTCAGCTAAACTTTTATTTAGCTTCTGAACATTCTACCAACATCTGACACATAGAAAAAGAGAGATCAGTCATGAGATGGATATAAGACATATTGGGGCAGATTTACTTACCCGGTCCATTCGCGATCCAGCGTTCTCTGCGCTGGATTCGGGTCCGGCCGGGATTTATTAAGGTAGTTCCTCCACCGTCCACCAGGTGGCGCTGCTGTGCTGAAAAGCATCGGAATGCACTGGAGTTCACCGAGCCGGGCTGAGTGAAGGTAAGTGCAAGCTCTGCAACAGATTTTTTGTTTTAAATGCAGCGTTTTTTCCGAATCCGTCGGGTTTTCGTTCGGCCACACCCCCCGATTTCCGTTGCGTGCATGCCAGCGCCAATGCGCCACAATCTGATCACGTGCGCCAATATCCCGGGGCAATTCAGGGGAAATCGCCGCAAATCGGAAAAGGCCCCCCTTTTGGTGCATATTTTTTCTGTCTTGTCGGACACAGTGCAGCTGTGACACAAAACTGGTGCAAAGACATCTTAAATACATATGCAAGCAGTTTACATGCTCTATCTAGTGCAAAGTCGGAAAGAAAACTGGTGCGAACGGTTTAATGTGGGCCAATGACACACTGCAGCTCTGCTATATCACCTATAAGCAACACAGTTAGCTCTGCTATGCTTTTCCTTCCCCTAGAATAAAGACCTTATCTTGTCAGCAGGAAGTGCTTGTGTCTGAGCTTGTCTTGTAATGTGGAGGAGGAGTCAGAGAGCACTGCATCGTGCGGACAAGAGAAGCTATTCATGAGAAGAATCCGACCACAGTCAGAAGATTTACAGTCAGATCCAGTACTAATAGAGACAAGTTACATCTGCGAAATGCTGTTTTTTTGTCAATAACAGTGAATTATAGAATGTTTTACTTTATTATCCTGAGTATATTTAAGAATCTTGTCTTCATGAGAATATCCCTTTAATGGCAGAAGAGGGCAGTGGTGACATGACCAAGGTGGTTTCATGAGGTTTATGTCAACATAATCTAGAAATATTGTACAATGTCTCCATGACCAAAGTAGCAATGCAAGCGTCATACATCAAAATTTATTTTACATGACATTCTGCTTGATTTGCTTTTTCTAAATCATTTTCTAACTGGAATAGGAAAAAAAATCATAAAAATATGAAAATGAAAAAATAAAAGAGAATTTGTTTAATACTGTTTGGCCGATTTGAAAATCTTATTTTTTCGTTGCAAGGTGACAACTTCGGCCACAAACTGTAAGAACATAAACACAGTGAGGGAAATATATTGGCATTTTTATCGCCAGGCCTAATATATATAAGATTTCAGCTATAGTCTCCAATGATTTTCCAAAGTGGGGATGGATAGATTTATTAAATCTCTCCCAGTGTGTGTGTTATCAGTCCAGGTCCAGGTCAGAAACATCCATAAGACAGGGTTTAGGTGCCTTTTACGGCATCCATGGCAAAACACAATGGGGGTCATTTACTAAGGGCCCGATTCGCGTTTTCCCGACGTGTTACCCGAATATTTCCGATTTGCGCCGCTTGTACATGAATTGCCCCGGGTTTTTGGCGCACGCGATCGGATTGTGGCGCATCAGGGCTGGCATGCGCGCGACAGAAATCGGGGGGGCGTGGCCGAACGAAAACCCGACGTATTCGGAAAAACCGCCGCATTTAAAAGCCGAAAATGTGTCGCTTGGGGAGCGCTCACCTTCACCTTCTATGGGATGGTGCATTCCGGGGCGTTAAGATTATTTTCGGCGCTGCAGCGCCACCTGGTGGACGGCGGAGGAACTACCATCTTAAATCCCAGCCAGACCCGAATCCTGTGCAGAGAACGCGCCGCTGGATCGCGAATGGGCCGGGTAAGTAAATGTGCCCCAATGGGGCAGATTTACTTACCCAGTCCTGTCGCAATCCAGCGGCGCGTTTTGTGTGGAGGATTCAGGTCTTCCGGCGATTCACTAAGGTAGTGCGCCCGATGTCCACTAGGTGTCGCTGCTGTGTTGAATTCCGTCGGAGTGCACTGACGTTCACCGCCCTACGCTGGGTGCAGGTAAGCGCGTGTCAAGCGACACTTTCTTTAAAAAATACGGTGGTTTTTTTGAATCCGTCAGGTTTTCTAACGGCCACGCCCCCGATTTCCGTCGCGTGCATGCCGGCGCCGATGCGCCACAATCCGATCGAGTGCGCCAAAATCTTGGGGCAATTCAGGGAATATCGCTGCAAATATGAAATATTCAGGTAACGCGACAGAAAAACTCGATTCGGGCCCTTAGTAAATGACCCCCAATGACCTAAAAACTTCACAGTAGAGATCGTTGATAATTAATATGGCTCAATTACCTTAGTCTTGATGACGTGCCCCCCCCCCCCCCTCATTGGCAAAGACTGCTAGTGATTGGCTGCTACATTCATGTAAATTGTTATACTTTATATTCAGGGTTGTGCTGGATCGGGCTCGGACTACCTCTTTTAAACATCATTCTCTTATCCATCATGGAATTTCAGTCATGCCACATATTATACATAATGGACATTTTCTTTGAGAAGACCATCCCACCCACTGAAGACCTCGTTTAAATGTGACTCCAGTGGTCACCTCAAATGTGTATTAAATAGCTTTCAATTTTTTCAGCCATTGAATGTAATTTTTGCTTCTAAGACCCTTTTAAATCTGACATATAACCGCAATCTGAAATCAGAGGATAATGAACAATGATTAATGTAGACTACCAGCAAAGGTCTGAGTCGAGTGACGCCATATACCGAGGTATTATTCTTATTGTAACATTTCCATCCGTAGGTAGAAGCCTTTTCATTGTACACCTCCTATTACAGGACGTTTGGAACATAAGAACAGAAAATTGCTCCTTTTTAAGATGACATTTTAGAGCTTGTGCATTGGCTACATTTAGTCCTGGTATTATTTTTGACCTTTAAAAAAAGTTCTTACTGCGGAAACACAACATATCAACTATAATTTAGGATTTGTCAATGTAACTTATGAAAATTATTTTGCCAGCTGTAAAAAGTTGCATGTATTTAAAGGGATTGTCCAGTTTCAGCAGCGACATAGTATTGTATGTATAATGAAAAAATATAGAATTTTCCCATACAGTTTCTATAAAAAAAAGTCAAGGTTTTCCAGATCTGTTTTTCACTTCTAGCTTCCTTATAGTTGATAGTGGAGAACCACAATGTATGGGACCTGAAAGCAGTACCTCTTGTGTGCCTCTTCATGGGCAGGCGCATGGATTTGAAGATTACCAGTCTATGAAAAGTATTGAAAGACTCTCCTCTAATCAGAACTCTTGTTTGATAGAAAGGCTCAATCAAACGTAAGCAAATGTAAATGCAAATTACTCTGCTCAGCTCCGCCTCTGAGGAGCAAAGAGAGATGCCTCCTAGAAGACTCTCAAAAAGCCTTTAAGCTGCTAACTGATACAAATATTGAAATGTAGGTGGTGGCCTCGGTCTCTAAGGTATAGAGCAGTGGTGGCGAACCTATGGCACGGGTGCCAGAGGTGACACTCGGAGCACTATCTGTGGGCACCCAGGCCATCACCCCAGCACAGAGTTTCCTCCTCCTGCAGTCTCAGGCAGCCCAGGATGTACTGTGATCAGTGATATTTTAAAGCTACACATCCTTAGCTGTCTGGGTCTACAGGAGGGCCCTGCTCTGGGCCCCTCAATCCTATTCAGGGGACCCTGGAAGGAAGCTACAATCATAATCTGAATTTCTCCTTTTTCTTTCAAGTGTATTGGTGTCCTCAGGACGCCAATACAATTAAAATCTGTGACAAACAGGTAGCGACAATGTTATTGCTTAAATTGCCAAGTTGGCTCTTTGCATTTAAATAAGTGGGTTTTGGTTGTAGTTTGGGCACTCAGTCTCTAAAAGGTTCGCCATCACTGGTATAGAGAGTCTTAGGTTCTGTTCACACAACTGATTTCTCTCTTGTAAAGCCCTTGCACACCAAAGCTTATTGCGGCCGTAGCATTGTGTATGACACGGTATGGAGAGCATACACGTGTGTCACCATACCATGCCTTTGCCATAAAAAAGATAGAGCACGTTCTTTATGTCGCATGGTTTCCTATGGAGAGGGGATGGGTGAGGAGTAGCCGGCTGCATGCTATGCCTGGGCCACAACCCACAAGTCATTTGAAACCTCTGAAATTAGCATTCTGCTATCGTTACAAAAAATTTGGCCTGGAAAAGTTTATGCAAATAGCTAATATTTAGGAGGAAGAAAACTGTCTCTCTATGCCATAAGTCAATGTCTGACCTCATAAAGAGCCTTGAATCTTAACTGGAAATTTCAGCCAAAATAGAGGCTTATCTAAGATAAAACCCTTCACCCTTCTCTGTGACACCCACTAGCACTATACATAATGACCTGACATAACAATGTATGTCTGGCGACATATTCTCCCAATTTTTTGTACCCTCTAGCACTGCAGTGATATTTTCATGTGCTGAAAAGATCCCAGAAACATAGGCATCCTTCCAACAGCCTGAATATTTATACCGCACAGAGATTCAGCTCAATCATGTGAAGTAATAAGAAGCCGGAATACAAGTCCATCCAGGGTGCAAGCAGAAAGTAACCCAACACTTAAGACTCTCACTAAAATGTAAAATAGCACTTTCTATCTTCTGATGTCTTTTACAGCAGCAGATAATGGTTCTCCGTTGTGAGCAGAGACGACTATGTTTATACAATCAACCTTCCGTCTCTACTCGGTTTATTATTATACTATAAAACAGATCTGCTCCGCAGGAGGTTTATGGTGTACAGAGACTTCCTCAAGGCGGACCACGGACAGTGCATTTAATGTTTTTCGTCAATTCTTCGCTTTTAAGGAGGTTATTACTGCACTCAAAAATCAAACAAAAGTGAATTGTTTACAGTATTTGCAGTAATAGCCGAGAAAAGCAGTACTAGGAGCAGAAGAAGTGTTACATGAAATGCTATAAGTCTCCGTTCTAATTTATTTTAATTTTTAAGGAGCAACTTAAAATATGAACAATTTCTTTTCCAAATGAGTATCTAATTCTGCATAGTGTATATCTAATTTAAAGGAGACCTACCATTTGATTTAATGCATTATGAAGCAAACAAACCTTGAGAATGCTGTAGCTACACTGATGCAGGATCATATCTTGGTTAATCACCGAGCTGAGTGTTTTTGCTTGAAAAACAATTATAAAATTCAGGACTTTGGGAAAGCTGGGTCAGGCTGGCTGCCTACATAAACACATTACACACAGAGCTTGTCATTACACATGGAGCTTAGTCATTAGTTAGTCAGGACATGACAAATCAACCTGAGATGGATCACTCATACACAGCAGCTGGGGAGTGGTGCAGTGATTGATTATTCTGCATTCAGGCACAACCCAGAGATTACATCATCCTCTGGTGCAGCGAATAACTCATGTGCTTGGAGAAGCGCTCAGCCAGCCATTGAAGAGGGACAGCTTCATTATTATAATTTTATAAATGTTTCATCAGCAAAACCACTCTGCACAGGGATTATACAAGATATGTTTCTACATCACTGTAGCTACAGCATTCTCAAGGTGTGTTTGCCTCATAAGAGCTACAAGATGTAGTATAAGGGGTGAGCTCCAGGGGTGTAACTAGGAAAGGCTGGGCCTTATGACAAAATTGTGGTTGGAGCCTCTTCCACCAAAGGGATTCTCCAGCCACAAATCTATTAGGGTACCTGCACAATTTGAGTATTACCTGAAGATTTGCTGTGCAGCATTTCCATGTGACAAAACTGCATTTTAATAGAGTAGCAGTGTGTTTTATGGAAATACGGACTATCCTATTCACATACTGCAGAAAAAATTATCTATGATGCACAGCAATTAAATCACTTCACAGATCACTGTGCAAAAATCAACCTTTTTATAGCAAAGGTTGAACTCCACACCGCTGCTGCGATGCTCGCTGTGGCATGAAATGCATCACATGTATACTGTACAAGTGTATAAAAATAGAGAACACATACAGTTCGCATGTTAACATACAGCACACACAACATACTCATGTTCGTATAATGTCAGCCACACAACATGTTTGCATACTGCATACACAACATACTGTACCTATGTATGTACAGCACACACAATGTGAACATATACATGCATCGTATACATACTTTATACATATATTTACATGGTATCCAGGACAACTGGATCACATCACTGTAAAATCACAGAATCACAGGAAGTAGCTCATCTGAATGCAATGAGTACAGCTGCTCCCCGAGCCCCATAGTTGCCACCATCACTGGTGACCTCCCTTAGTGAGGGCTTATGCACATTGTTCATTGTTGTGGCTCAGGCAGTATTTGTTATGGTCAACAGTGTGTAATCTACCATATTAGGGCACATTTACTAAGGGTCCGCGAGCCGCATTTCTGGCGTGTTTCCCGACTATTTCCGTACGCGATTGGATTTTGGCGCAATCGCGCCAAATTACATGCGACACAAATCGGGGGGCACACCCTTTGGTACCCTAAGAGAGAGAAAAGTAAGCCACAGAAGTTGCTATACTGACTAGGCAACATGTTGTTAGTCTCAAGGAAACTTGGTGAGGCAGTACACAGTTTTTCAAGGAGCTTTGTGTGACACTGTGACCTTTAGGCCCCAATAAGCCTGTTTTTGTGGAATATTTCTGTTCGGGTCAAGAAAAAAAAGGAAATAAACTGACCTTGCTCCAGCTCCCAGTTCTTTTTTCAGGTACTTCTTGTTCAGGAAGCTTAGCCTTACCGGTAGGCCCAGGACCTGCTTTATCCGATGACCAGGAGACACCACAAGGAGTGAAGAAAGAGGGTGCTTTCACTCCTCTCTCCCTCCAAGGACCCAAATACTCACATGACACAGGAACTGGGAGACAGATTAGGCTAAGTAGGTGTTCTTTTTGTGTCCAGGTTCTTACCTTTCCCCGAGGATCCTAAGAGAAAATGGAAGTTAAAGCTGATCATGAATAAACGTCAATCACCAGAAAATCATTATCAGCCCTTTGGTGCACCCCAATTGTACATGTGGCTTACTCCTGGAATGATTTGTCTATAGTCAAATAACATAGCTACATGTATTTGTAGCCAAAGAGTCATTACAGAAGAGAAGAAAAGAAGAAAAAAGAGCCACAAATTTACAGTAACTGAAGTCTTATAACAAACCTCAAGTATCATCTGATAATCACAAAGCAATTGGTGAAAATGTAAAATTGCAGTATCTCTTAGTCATCATGTTTTCTCTTTCACCCTACAATATTTTGTTTTGAAGCCCACTTTCAATAATCCCATGTCCACCTAACTGGATTATGAAAACAATTCTAGAATTACAGAAAGACTGACACATAGGTGCATCACAGGAACGGGGGAGGGGTGGCGGATGCCTTAGGATTCATTGTTAGGAAATAAGAATTGTTATTACAGCTTCATAACAACTGGAGGCCTTAAGAATTTGTAATCCAAAAGAGAAATTTAATAATACATTTTTGGTGCAGGGGCTTTTATAACTTATGTACAAAATGTTGAATTGTTTTTATCCAAGGTTATTGGTCTAATAATATGCAGTCCCATGATCTGACTGTAACCTAAGAATAAATGTTGCGGTAATGTGTAGGCTCATATTTTCATAGAAATAATCTTCTAATTAGATATATACATTAGTACATATTAGAATTTACTTTATCGGCTACATCAGATTTCTACAGAGATTAATAGATTTGATCCTTAAAGTCATCATGAACTCTCCGTCACATGATTTATTAAGACACTTATGACCTCTAGATCTTAAGACCCCTCTAGGAACAATGCAATTTATATTTCAATCACAGATGTTGACCCAATGAGAAGCTGAGACCTAAAGAGGTATCACAGAATACTAAGTGCTCTCCTGTTATGTTGTGTAATGTACCTATACACACTGCAATGTATAAGTATTAGTTTTCTGTTTATATTATATAAAGGGATTGATGGAGATTGATGAGCTATATTTTGGATAGGTTATTAATATTAGATCAGTTTGTGTGTGTGTTGTGTGATACTCTGAAGTCCCTAAAAATATTTTGGATGATCTTATCTTTGAACACTGATTTGTGCTGTTACTTTTTTCTTAAAAAATGTATTAGTTATTAGCCATGATGGATCCCAGTGCAAAGTCCCCCCGACTATAATGTATGGTTTACAGTACTAGTCTTTTTTTAAGGGAAAGTGACACCTTATGGGCCCTCTAAGCCTCTTGGGCCCAGTTGGGTCCCAGTTGTGGGTAATGTCTCTTTGCTAATTATCTTTCTCCCTTCTATCATTCTAAACTTCTCTTCAATCTGAAATCTAGCGAACTCTGCCTTGTTAGCAAGATGGAAAGAAGTTGACAGTGATTAAATAGAAGCTCACCGTCGGGTAGTGGAAAAGGGAATGACAGTAGTTAGGTCTTCACTAACGGCTTTGAGAGGGTTTGAAAACTAGAGATACAGAATGTAGAGTTGTTAGATACAAAATAAAGATCACAAAGTCACAAAATGACCAAACTTACCTTGAAAATACACACAGAGGATTAGCCATTGTGACTAGTTTGTTGAAACTTATGTACTTTAACGTATTCTGAACCACTGTACAGAGTTTGTCATCATTTACATGGATCGCTGGCCACTCAATTTGTTTTTAAGTCATGGCAGGAAGCAAAGGACAAGAATGAAATTCACCCATACACTGGAGAAATTCATAAAGTCCTTGTAGTATGACCTAAGGACTGAAGGACATCAATATATACAGCAGCATCCCTCATTGATTAATATATAATACAACAGCACCTCTATGCCTCAATTATTAATATATAGTACAGCAGCTTCCCCTCGTAAATTAATATAGCAGCCTGCCTCATTGATTAATAAATAATACAGCAGCAATGGTTAATATATAGTACAACAAGACCCTCTTGCCTCAATAATTAATATATAGTACAGCAGTAACCTCCACACTAATTAATCATACAGCAGCACTCCTCAACAATATATAATAACATATCAGCACACCTCATTGATTAATATATAATTCAACAGCACCCCCATGACTCAATTATTAACATGTAGTGCATACCCTCATTAATTAATATTTAATACAGCAGCACCCCTCATTGATTAATATATTATACAACAACACCCGCATCATGACTAAGGCGTGACAGCCGAAACGCGTTGATCGTTTCTTCACTGTATCCCGATTTTGCTAATGCACAAATAAAAGAAGATTTTAAACCACCTGGAGATTTGCGCTGGAATACATTCTTGTTTTCTCTTCAAGTCTACCCTTGCCTGGGCTGTTCCGTGTACGCAACTCTGTGGCTGCCAGTATTGGAGTGAGTAGAGCTGACACAAACTTTCTCTGAACAACACCCGCATGACTTAATTATTAATATATAGTACAACGGCATGGCCTCATTAATTAATATTTAATAGAGAAGCACCCCTCATTGATTAATATATGATACGACAACACTCGCATGACTTAATTATTAATATATAGTACCTATAGCATGGCCTCATTAATTAATATTTAATAGAGCAGCACCCCTCATTGATTAATATATGATACAACAACACCCGCATGACTCAATTAATAATATGTTGTACAACAGCATGGCCTCATTAATTAATATTTAATATAGCAGCACCCCTCATTAGTTAATATATAATACAACAGCAACTTCAAGCCTAATTCTATCATATATTGTACAGCAACATGTCATCATTAATTAATATATAATACAGCTGCAATTTTCACTGATTAATATTAAGCCCAAGGACGGTGGCCAGAAAAATAATAATAAAATAATGACTTGCCTTATAGTGCCAGCAATCTCTTCTCCCAGGCTTCTAGTGAAGGACGCAGTCAGTTTATATGCAATTTGTTCTTTTTTGGGGACACACAATTTGCTGCCTAAGGCAACTCTCCCAATGGGAGATAAGGGGCCACTCTACTTACAGGCCCATTTGAGGTTGCACCTCCAGTTACTGCAATTGTTAGGCCCCTACTAACAGGTAATATACATAATCAAAGACTCATACCCACCCAAGCACTTGGTAGGTGGCCATAATCCCAATTCAGTGTCATAGAGGGATTTTCCATGAATTATTATTGATTATTATTGACTTCGCCAAAGGCATGCCGACCCCCACCCCCAATTGTACCCTTGTGCATCATGGGGAACTTGGTAAACTTGTGTGACTATTTCAGCTGTGGATACATCTACTGTTATATTCCACATGATTACATTTATGGAGATAAATCGAATTATAAAGTAAAAGGCAAAACAGAGAAAACACAAACGTGGTAAATATTTAATCACATTTTCTGTGTAGAGTGATTCAGCTCAGTGGATTCAGGGCACATCCATTCTGAATTCATCCCATAATTAAACATGCAAAAATACAAATATGTGATTAAAAAGAGATGGAAAATTCCCAGCTTTCTGGAGGGAGAATGCTGGGTAACACTTCTTTTATGCTGATGCAAAGTCCACAGGGTAATATGGAGGTGGAAAATGATGTAGACCCTATAGTCTGTTTAACTTACTGATGCATATTTGCTTTTAAGTATCAAATTTGCGAGAGCAGCAGAATCTTTTTATTGGTGTTCCCATTACACCGGGTTTCCTAACTCTCTTGGGAAGTTGGAGTGTTTTCATAAGAAGAAATATCCCAAAAGTTCACATTTCCAATAAGCAAAATGATATCTTATTCATAATTACATTTTGTTCAATGTATAAATTATGCACAAAAAAGTTGTAGTTCTATATTTAATAATTAAAGGGAACCCGTCACCACTATTTTCACAAATACAGCTAGTGACAGGTTCCTATAGAGCTCTAATAACTATCTGACACCCTGCTTGTAGCTAAAAATTATGCCCCTGAGATTCCCATATATTCAACTTTATAGTTTTATCTGGTAACTAAGCATGGCTACAGTGTGTCCAGGTGGGCGTGGCCTCCTCGGGCTGAATCCAGCAGCTCCTCCCCATCCCTATCTCTGTATGCTGCTATAATGTCATGTGACCAGGGTGACATCATCGCAGGTCCTATAGCTTTTGTAGCATTAGGAACTGTACACTAAGCATATATGTCATGAAATCACAGCATATTTTATCACATGAAATCACAGCAGGCTGCATGGAGAGGAGTAGAAGTCCATGGAAGCTGCTGTGATGGTTTTATGTGGTCAGATATGTACATGGGGTATAGTTTTCATATTAAGTAGCTCAAGGACCTTTGATGATGTCACCCTGGTCACATGACATTAGGCCACGCCCCCCGTGGACTCGCTCCAAAGCTGCATAGATACCAGGCAAGATTATAACTCTGATTTTATGGGGATCTGAGGCGAACAATTTTTAGCTAAAAGCAGGGTGTCAGATAGTTACTAGAGCTCTATAGGAACCTGCCACTACCTGTATTTGTGAAAATAGTGGTGACGGGTTCCCTTTAAAGCAATTCCACCATTTTATAACATTTATATACAAAATGCTGAATCTACGAGGGCGGTTCAATAAGTAAAGAATCCAAAAAAGGTACAAATCCAGCACTTCAAAAGTTCTTTTCTTAAAAAGTTTTCATAACATTTATTTAATCAATAAGTAAAAAAGACATACGGTCCAGTGACCCATAATGACCTACGCGTTTCTAACTATTACATTTCATTCTTAATCATGGTCCTGACATTACACGTATAACAAACACTTTTAACTCTTAATTTTTCTCTTTTGTTGCAGGTTCAATAAGTACCCATGTTAGAAATTTTTTCAAAAAAGTTTTTTATTTTTCAACATAGTCCCCTTTTAGAAAGATACACTTCTCCCAACTGTCAGGATCAGTGGATCCTCTGGACCATTGCGGGAGGTGGTACTAGCCGACACCTGGGACCGGAGTCTAAGTGGCACCTGGTTTTCACCAGAGCCCGCCGCAAAGCGGGTTGGACTTGCTGCGGCAGGATACCAAAAGGTCGTTCCACAGGTGCGACTATCCCGCGATGGCAGCCGAGGTCGAGGTACCTTAGCAGAAGACAGTCCAGGCTCAGGGTCAAGCCGGCGGCAGAGATGCAAGGTCAAGTCCAAATCCGGGGTCAGCACAAGCAGGTGGGAACGGAACACAGGCACATTGACACAGCAACACGGAGGAACTTGGGTAACACACAGGAACGCAGGAACACACAGGAACGCAGGAACACACAGGAACGCAGGAACACACAAGAACACAGGAACACACAAGAACGCAGGAACACACAAGAACGCAGGAACACACAAGAACGCAGGAATAATCACCAGGAAACTTTCTCTCAGGCTGTAAGGCACAAAGATCCAGCAAGGCTTGCAGGAAGAGGCAGGCTTATGTAGAATTGGGCAATATGGCCAGTGCCAATTAATGGCGCGCTGGCCCTTTAAATCTGGAGAAGCTGCCGCGCGCGCCCTAGCAGTTGGGGACGCGCATGCACAGCGGAGGGGAGTGAGCCGGGACGGGTGAGATGCGCTGGCGGCGCGCTGGCAGGGGCAGAGGAGCACGGGTGAACCCACGACCTGCGGTGTGGGTCGCGGGACCACCCGTGACACCAACGTTCCTGCCACTTCTAATGCCTAATGTCAGAGCTGTTACCCTAAATGGTGAATATACCAATTTGAACCAATCCCTCACTAATAATTCCTAATTAATCTGTCACTGTCCTAACATGTGATATGTATTAACTGATTTTATTATCAATCAGAATCAGTCCAGTAACCATATTCAAGACTAGCATCATCCATCTGAATGATTGCCTGGTGATGGAGCGGGGGATCCCTGCATCTAAAACACTGTGAAAGGCTTCAGAGGAGATACTTCCATACCCATCAGATCAGGATGCAGTTACATAGGATCTACAGGTAACATACAGTGATGAGCCATCATAATACAGAGGAAGTATAATCTGCGTAATAGTAGTCCACAAACATTTTAGAGCTTTAAAAAGGTGAGCAGTATTAAGAAATTAAAAGGACAGAGGTATAGTTAACACCTGCAGGACAAATCACTCATTTTTCCATGCTCAAATTCCCAAAAACATAGGGGCACATTTACTTACCCGGTCCTTGCGCGATTCCCGATCTGGAATGTCCGCCGGAATGCACATCTGCCGCGATTCATGAAGAATGTGCGCCTGATTTCCTGCATGTGTCGCTTCCCCGATCATCTTCCTCCCAGTGTATGTAAGTGCATTGGATGCGACACAAATTTAAATGTTAGTCCGAATCCATCAGATCGTCCGACAGCCCGCCCCCCGATTTCTGTCGCATGAAAGCCGAATCCGATCGCATACGACACAACCTCCGGCACAATCCCCGAAAAGTCGGGAAACCCGTCAAAAATGCGGCTGCGGGATAAATAGTAAATAGGCCCCATAGTGTAACTTAATTTTTTAATCTGACATGAGTGTATGAGGGCTTGTATTTGGCGGTAAGAGTTGTATTTTACAATCAGTTAATTTTTAATAAAATTTAATAACTCTTTCCTGCAGGGGCGGGGGGCGCACTGAGTTTTCAGGTAAACTAATTTTCTTAGGCCCCTTCCACACTTGCGTTGCATTTCACGTCAGAGTTTGCTCAGGGTGCGATCAGGGTTTGGTCAGTGAAAAACGCGCATTTTGCATCAGCGTGCAATCAGTTTTCAGTCACAGTTTGTTCAGTGTCTCAGTTTTTCACGCGCGTTTTCAATGCAATTTCAATGCGTTTTTCACGCGCAGGTAATGCGCGTGAAATGGACTCAGGGCTGAGCTCTATCTTTTCTATGGCAATTGATGCGTGAAAAACGCATTGCACTTGCATTGCACTTGCAAGTGTCTCAGAGTGCAATGCGTTTTTGATGCATCTCCATAGACTTGTATGGTGCGTTTTTCACGCGCGTGACTTGCAAAAGTAGAGCATGTCGAGATTTAAACGTGCGTTTAAAAAAACGCGTGTGTGTGCGTGAAAAAAAATGCAAGTCTGAAAAGACACATTGGTTACAATGGGTTAGAGTGCAATGCAAGTTCTGCGCGTCAAAAGCACGCGCAGAAAACGCACGTGAAAAACGCAAGTGTGAAAGGGGCCTGAAGTGGCGAATTGGAATTCGTTTTTTATTTTTATTTTTTTATACTCATTGGGGCAGATTTACTTACCCGGTCCATTCGCGATCCAGCGGCGCGTTCTCTGCAGTGGATTCGGGTCCGGCCGGGATTCATTAAGGCAGTTCCTCCGGCGTCCACCAGGTGGCGCTGTTGCGCTGAAGAGCATCGGAACGCACTCAAGTTCACCGGCCTATTCCTAGTGTAGGTAAGTGCACGCTCCGCTACACTTTTTTAAATGCGGCGGTTTTTTCGAATCCTTCGGGTTTTTGTTCGGCCACGCCCCCGATTTCCGTCGCGTGCATGCCAGCGCCGATGCGCCACAATCCGATCGCGTGCGCCACAATCCGATCGCGTGTGCCAAAATCCCGGGGCAATACAGGGAAAATCGGCGCAAATCGGAAATATTCGGGTAACACGTCGGGAAAACGTGAATCGGGCCCTTAGTAAATGACCCCCAATATGACAGGGTTAGAATAACATTATGGGGCTCATTTACTAAGAGTCGCACTACTCACTTTTGTTGGACTATTCGTCTTTTTCGGGGATTGCGTGGCTTGGACAGGTAAATAACAAGTGTCTGTGCTGGGATTGTGGCACATGCAATTCTTTTGTGGTGCAGCTGCGCTGGCTTCCATGTGACACAATTTAGGGGACAATACAACTGATTCGGACTGAGCGCAGGATTTAACTTTCAAATTGTGCTACAAGCCCAAGCACTTACATGCACCACTAAAAAGATGGTGAACTCTGTCAGACCTGAGCAGGGAAGCGACACATGCAGGATATCTTAGTGTCTGATTCCCAGCACTACCACAATAGGATGTTAGATAAGACTACAGCTTTTCAGTTTATAAATCACAGCACCATACATTGTATAGTAGTTGTGCCTGAACATTACACAGGCCAATGGTGTGGACCCATCACTGACTAGAGCTCCATGACTGGTTCATGCAGCGGAATGGTGTGGTGGGATAGTGTCAGACCCCCTCTATTCTGATAATGGTGAACAAGCCTAAGGATAGGTGCAGTGGCGTAACTAGAAGCTGATGAGCCCCAGTGCAAAGTTTGTGCCAGGGCCCGACTATAATGTATGGTTTATAGTACTAATCTTCTCATATGGGAAAGTGACACCTTATGGGCCCCCAAAGCCTCTTGGGCCCGGGTGCGACCAAAACCTCTACACCCCCTCAAGTTACGCCCCTGGATAGGTGGTCAAAAACAACTCAAGGAATACCCCTTTTACTACCTAATCTGACTAAAATGAATGGAAATTATTTCTTATGAAAAATATGGTGGATTTTTATATAATTACTGGGGATCCCACTAGTTTCAATAGAATGTATCGTCCATTTACTGTAATGTCAGAGAAGTCGAAGCCTGAGAACGAGAAAATGTGTTCTCATTCACAATAACTCCTCTCCAGAGTTAATGACTGTGCAACTAAAATTTCCATTTTACAAAGTGAATCTGGAACGTGCTCAAGACTGAAAATTATTCATTAAAACATACGTTTTAGTCATTGCAATTAAAATTATAATTAGAAAATGCGTATGAGCACAGCTAGCGCCTCGTGGAAAAATCCACAACTTTGGGGAGGACTTTACAATTGAAGGATGATTTGTGCACTTTTAAGTTTTTGTTTTTATCTTTTTTTTCTCTCTAAAGTGGATTCATAAGACAGGAAAATAATTTAGACAGCATTATGTGAACACATTTCTCATTAGAATCATTTACTGTATAATTTTCACGTTTTTTTCTCTTATATTTGTGACATTTTTTGACATATTTGTATATTTGTGCCTAAATTTGCAACTTTGCATCCAGCTAATTTTTCACTATTATGCCTGATAGATCCTCAAAGCGCAGGAAAAACTTTAGAAGGGATCGCAGAAAAACCCCACCCACCTTATACGTCAACCTCTAAGATAACGTTTAATACCCAGAATAACGAAAAATAGATGCACAAATGTTCTGACTAAAGATAAATGACCATCAATCTGTTTTACTTATTACATATAGTTATATATATTAAATACAACATGTTTTACTTGACATTTGCACAGCTGTGCGATTTACTTACATCGTGCGTCAGATATCCTGCATGTGTCGCTCCCCGCTCAGGTCCGCCAGACATAATTTAAATGTTAAATCCCACGCTTAGTCCGAATCAATCGTCTGACATCCTCCCACCCCCTTCCAAATCCCTGTCCCAGTGGCACGATCCCCGAAAACGTTGTAAAACCCGACAGAAATGCGGCCACGGGACCCTTAGTCAATATGCCCCATTGTGTAATAGTGTATTGTGGGTTTTTTTTCTGTGTTTTTTTAGTATATATTTATATACTTTATTTATAAAAACGGGTGTGGGATGTGATCTATGTGGGGTGGTTTGTTATTGGAGGTGTGCGGTGTGTTTATGTTTATCTATGGTGATTTATGTTTATAAGGGGGTGTGGCTTGTCTTTGTTTATTGGTTTTTGGTTTAAGACGTGCATTTTTTAACAGGTGTTGATGTTATATCAATAACCTTAGCTCAACCTTGGGTAATTTGTTCCTTTAAGAGACAAGCTCAAAACTGAGACGGATGTCTCCTTTCCCTGCCCGGCATTTATAACTGCAGCGTTTCTGGGTGACTTGTATTGGCTGTTGATGTAAATGTTGATGCGAGTACAATCCCAGGTAAGTAAGATGAATGTGCCTTGTCTGTAGTGTTCAGCTAAGCATACATCCTCCCCTGTGCTTACCGGAGAATTTTCTTTAGGTTGATGTCAGGGAAAGAGATGATTCAGTCTGTATGGATTATTATTCATGTGCCTCTGCAAACTATGACATCTTATCAAATTGATGGGATCCTGATAAATTTGCCAAGGGCAGCCGGTCTATTAGATTATGTGATATTGAGGGTTCACTGCTGTTCTGTTCTGGAGATACTAAAGCTGAACATCCCCCGAGAAATGTACGTCTAATAAATACCTGCTGAAAATAAGCATCGAGATAAGGTATGATGATATAAAAGAGACGGCCAACAATCTCCAAGGCATCCCCAGCTTAGAAGATGGAAAATGAGGTGAGGAAGACCCAGGCAACCACTAAACATACAATAAAATATACACAATGGAGACATTGTTTTCTGGCATCCAGGGAAATGTGGTGCCTTCCACGTCTATCATTATATCATAACTCAATGAGATGTTTCCACAATGTTTGGTTCTACGTAAAGAAATCTACCAACAAAATCAAGTGTGGATAAACCAGGGACATTACTCATAGATCCAGCCATCATGACTGTGGTAATCTTCTTATATTTGTTATCCATGGACTTCTTCCTTTGAACAATCAACTTTAATCAAATAATGAAAATTATGCTAATGAGCTACAAGGGCTCTAGGTGGGCATTACCAGAGCCTCTTTGTGCTGTTGCTTTACATGCTGTTACACTCTACAGGAGAACCTCCCCCCTGCTCCCTCAGCACATATATCCTCCCTCTTACTGCTGTAATCTCACACAGTGGGAGGGGGAAGTGCTCCTGCCTAATGTAAAAGCTTGTGAAGATTAAGCACCGAAAGGTTCTGGTAACACCATCAGGAGCCGTTCTGGCTCATTATCATATTTCTAAAAGTTGAATTTAGAAGGAAGGAGGTCAGCACAATTTTATTGACACCGTAAGAGGTCAGTCATGTTTTGGCAGGGCAATATGGATCTACATAATATTAGATATTATTTTAATGCTATGACTGATCAGCATTGCTACTGCATGTACAGTAGGAGATGGAACATACACTGATCATTGATACATCAGGCAGCTGGTTGAGTCCACAGACAATTCTACGTCAGGTTATGCTTGCCCGCCTTGACCTATGCTGGCCATCCCTGACCTATGCTAGCCCACTCCAAGGCCCAATACCGTCCTTTCCCCGTCCAAGTGGTGTAGAGGGGGAATAGATGCAAATCCCTGCTCTAGGATCTACTCTGTAATCTGACATTTCAGTGAACTTGCTTGTTTCTAGCAAGATGTTACCTAGCATTGAATACTAGCAGAAGAGACATTTTTTAAAGTTTTCTTACAGAATTTTTTATACAGACAGTCCCCAGGTTATGTACAGGATAGGTTCTACAGGTTTGTTCTTAAGTTGAATTTGTATGTAAGTCAGAACTGTATACTATATAAGTGTAGCTCCAGGCTAAATTTTTGGGGTCTGTGTGACTATTGGATTTATAAAATGTTGGGTTGTCATAAGAACCAGGATAAACATTAAAGGGAACCTACCACCACGATTCTACCTATAAAGGTAGAACGGGTGGTAGGTGGATGAATGGAACGCATGGATAGCCCTTTTTTAGGCTAATCCTCACGTCCCGGCTATCTTTTAGAAAACTTTAATCCGCTGATATGTAAATGTTTTTAAGCGGCTACTGGGGCGTGGAGTAGCGGGACATGAGGCTACAAGTCGCGGCTACTCCACGTCCCAGTAGCCTCTTTTCTCCTCCTACCATTTCATCTTCGGCGCGCAGCTGCTCGTAGCTGCGCGCCCTCCTCTGTGTAACCGGCATCTGTGGCGTTCTGCGCATGTGCAGTAGCTCCGGCTCCGGAGCTGTGGCCGTGCAGCCGCAGGCCTGTGTTCTGCGCATGCGCAGAATGCCGGGTACTCGGACGAGGGCGTGCACTACGAGGAGCTGCGCACTGAAGTTGAAATGGTAGGAGAAGAAAAGAGGCTACTGGGGCGTGGAGTAGCCGCAACGTGTTGCCTCATGTCCCGCTACTCCATGCCCCAGTACCCGCTTAAAAAATGTACATATCAGCCGATTAAAGTTTTCTAAAAGATAGCCAGGATGCGAGGATTAGCCCAAAAAAGGGCTATCCTCACGTCCCATTCATCCACCTACCACCCGATCTACCTTTATAGGTAGAATTGTGGTGGTAGGTTCCCTTTAAATCTTAATTACAGACACCATTAATAACTGTTACAGCTGTTTATTGTAGCCTAGGGCTAAAGTACAGTAAATTATTGATTACCAGAGGTCCGTTTGTGACAAGGGGTCGTCTGTAAATCAAGTGTCCTTAAGTCGGGGGCTGCCTGTATTCTTACATTTCTTGCAATATTAAAGTCCATTTACTGTAAGTTGGACTTTCCATTTAAAACATATGAAAGAAATCAATCAGTGACTGACATTATTAAGCCAGTACTAGGTTGAACCTTTGCAGATTCTAGAGAATGTTTGCTCACTTTATGGCTACTATTTCATCGGGGAAGTCGCTGGGTTATAATAACAGAGCTTTGAACGTTGCACAGAAAACACACGGCCATGAAATTGCTCTGCTTCCTCGAAAGAACAAAAACCTCTTGACGCCACTGATTATCTAAAACCTACATGACTCCTTATCTGCTTCCAAAAAAAAATGTTCCGAGAAGAACGTGATTTCATTTTCCTGTTATGGAATATTGCCATGGAACGAATCAAAACTTGAAATGGGATTCAAAGGGTTTCTGAAAAAGCTTTCTTAGTGATTGTCTTTTGTGGCTATTGATTAACCGTCAGTAATTGTAGAGAACACAATGAGGAACATAATAGCATTATTCTCTGTTTGTTTGGTTCTCAAACTAAAAGGATTTAATTTCCGATGGGTTTTATAACTGTTTCGGAGACGTATTTATTTCATAGTAACAGAATTGCTTATAATCTGATCAACTAAACCACTTGTCATCTTACTCAGTAGTCGATAGGGTAATGCTAAGAAAATAATTGTTATTCTAACCTCCTAGGATGGGAGGTGGTGGGTTAGGCTTGGAATTGGATTATTTACAAAGGAAGAAATGCAACAGGCTCAGATATCACATACTGTATAAGAAAACATATCATTTGCATAAGTCAGCTGCATATTCAATATTGTAACGTATTGTTGATGAACCCACCAGATGTTTGTACCATTACTAGTTTGGAAGGGGTGTTCCAGGAGTACACTACTGTTGGCCTATCCTTTGCATAGGTCATCAATCTTACTTGGGAACAGTCAATGAGCTACAAAAGATTAGGAATGGACTATGTTATGAAACTCATATTCCTCATCATTGCCTTGTGCCAACAAGGGTTACCTTAAAACCAATAGGGAGGGTTATAACCACCATATACATGCTCAGTGGTTAGCATTACAGCCTTGCAGCACTGGGACCTGGGTTCAAGTCCCATCTAGGTCAACATCTGCAAAGAGTTTGTATGTTCTCTCAGTGTTTGCGGGGGTTTCCTCCGGGTCCTCCGGTTTCCTCCCACACTTCAAAACATACTGGTAGGTTGATTAGATTGTGGGCCCCATAGGGACAGGTACTGATTTGGGAAGCTCTGTGCAGCGCTGCATAATCTGTGTGCGCTTTATAAATAAAGGAATTTATTATTAGTAGTATTATTATTGACATATTAGACTAAATGAATGCAGTTGGTTGATGGGGATATTGGGGGTATTGTCGAGTGATGCATGTAGTTTCCGCTACATACATAAGTCTTTATATCTGTTAAATCCTCTACAATGCTGTATTGAATGTTGCAGGTAAACCTTTGGATGCCATGGAATTCTGTATTATATTTACTGCACTCTATTTGAACAATTATGTTGGAATGTTTTCCATGGACCATACAACTAACTAACTTTATATAGTAGTGTGGTCCACGTTGAGTGTTTTACATGGGTTGGGAAAAATTGGGAAAATAGCTAAATGCAAAGTAAAACCATTTTTTTGATTAATAGCAATTATAACATTATTCTTACTCAGATTTGGTATCAATGAAAACAACAACTCGTCTGAAATAATGGACACCTTGCAGGGCTCTATAAGCCTGGTGTAGACAATTGTGTCCAGCCCATAAGGTATGACCATGTATTGGCCACACTTCACTGACCAAAAAGTACAACAAGGAAGACTCCAAACACTCCAATTCCACACCATTCTAAAACTTTGCCACTAGGAAGTACAAATTGTCACACAGAAAACAAACCCCGATGACCCCTCTTAAAATGTAAATAGTTACTTAACTTTACTTTATTTTACTTAAAGTAACCTGCCATTCAAATTAAACAACCCAAAATAAAATTGTTCACTAAAAAATATGATTAAAAAGTATTGCCATTATCCCTACATGGTTCCTCTCTATGGCTGCAATGCTAAAAAATCAGTTTGTAAACTTATATGCAACTTATATGCTGAAGACCAATCGCAGCACATGAGTCCTGCATATTTATTGTTCCTTTTACTACCCTGCCTCTCTGTTCTTGATGGACAGGTCTTCCTGCTAACACCATTCTGCCGGTATGGAACTAGTACTTAGGGACCATCTGCCAATATTCGACTATAGACATACTTTTTGCTGCTCACCTCTGTGAGGCTCAAGAGAATTCCTGAGGATGGAGTGAGAAGCAGGTGAGGAAGATATAGTATATATAGTTACTTTGTGTGACTTGGCTCGGCTACATCATTAACCACTCCCTCATGAAGGTTGTGGTTGAGAGATATATGAAGAGAAATCACCCTTACTCCTCACCCCTCCCTCAGGAATTCTTTTCAGCTGAGTTAGCAGTGTCTGTATCAGTGAGGAGGGTGGGATAGCTTGACTGTATACTGCAGCTCCCCGCCTCCATGACTACAACAGAGAAAATAAATAAAAGTCTTTTGTTGAAGAATGTTTGCTCTGATCCAATGAATAGAGGCACCGGTAGAATATGTATAAAGACATATAACAGGTACTGTGAGAAGTTTGTGGGGGGTTCTCTTTAAAGGGAAGATTTATCATGTGCAATCACAGCCATTTTGGTCCTTTGCTTGCTTTGGATATATCAAGGGGCTCTGGCTGGCGTGGCGTATCCCTGCCCAACACTGGCATGCCTTACTCCATGCCCACTTGTAATGGAGGTGGCAAAGAGTGGAAATAGTCTGCCAGTATATGCCCCATGGATTCTGAAAGGCAGGGAGTAGAAAACAGAAATGTCAAATCAAAAAATGCCCTAACTATGAAAGGGTCAATTTTCTGTTTGGCCATTTTATCAGTTTGCAGAAAGTTGGGTGACAATCAACATATAAAAGGCCTAGAGTCCCTCCCCATATCCTTAGAAATAAACCAGATAATTCTAAATTCCATGATGAGCGCTAATATTTTATTGCTTGTAAATGATAGTCTAAATGAATATGTTTGCATTTACTATATAGGAATAGGTGTAATTACATAAATTATTTGCTGTATAATAACATTACACCGTACACTCACACCACAATCCATGACATTATATAAATTGCCCTTTGGGAACGATTTAAATATATTTTCCAATTGCAAAGTGAATCAGGCGCCTCGCTGGCGGCCATAAAATATATGAAAGAATGATAGCACCTCCGTCTCTTATTAAATCACATCAAACTGGATATAAATCACAATAACCCAGGAACGGAGCGCCCCGGGCCTTTCATGTAATTACCATTTTGGTGAATCAGGATTGAAGCGTGGTTTTATTACTTGTTGGCGTGCCATCCTATATCACAGAGCAAAGAAATTATGAAAATCACAACACATGCTAACCAGAGCGCTACAATTATACTCGCACGTGTTCAGTATTGCTCAGAATGGAAATTTATATTTGCAACCATGCACTGAATCACATTATATCAAGATAAAGGAGCAGCGGGAAACTTTCCTAATGTTGATCACTTCCCATCATTCTCCATGAATGTTCACTGCTGGCGGCTGTACATTTATGGTGCTGTCATCATGAGGCTGTGTCAGTATGATCATTTATGATTGACAGCTGACGCCCCATAGCAATATTACTTATACTGTGTTCTCCCCCTTCTCACTCAGTTACCCCCCTCATGTTCTCCCCCTCCTCAATCAGTTACCCCCTCATGCTCTCCCCCTCCTCACTCCATTTCCCCTCCTCATTCTGTTATGTTCCCCTCCTATCTCTGTTGTACCCCTCATGTTCTCCCTCCCTCCTCACTCATTTACCCCTCCTCATTCAGTTACCCCCCGTGTCTCCTCTTCCTCATTCAGTTACCCCCCATGGCCTCTCTTCCTCATTCAGTAACCCTCCCTCCCCCATGTCCTCTCTTCAATCAGTTACCCCTTCCCATGTCCCCCCTTCCACTTTCAATTAACCCCCCACTTCAGTTGCCCCCCCCCCCCATGTTCTTTCCCTTCCTTTGGTTAGCTCCTACTAGGTTTCCCTCTCACCTCACTGGTGAGGTAGTGCAGCTCTCTGGCACTGCCTTCCCCTGCAGGTCATGTGATCATCATCACAGGTCCTGTAACCTCTGGGTAGTATTATTCTCCAGGAGGCTACAGGACCTGAATGACATCAGTTCAGGTCCTCTAGGGGAAAGCAGTGTGCCTAGTTCACACTTTTTCATCACTATCTGTGTCCTGAGGACACAGATAATGATGAGAGTGGTGAGAAATGCCCGGACAGAGGGACAAAATCGGGGGCTCCTAGTGATGCCCCTTTTCCACACATAATATTTAGACCAAATAGCCAAATTTTAGTCCTATTTGACCAGAGCACCTATTTCCATATACTTGGTGTATCTCCTACATCGCTTGTTACAAGCAGATGCACTCTTTGTACTAATTTGGTGCCTTGGACTAAATTTAGTGGAATCAAATTACAATGTAATGATATATATGTATGCCAAACTTTTTAAATTTGCATGGCAGTATAGTTTTGGGCTCTAAGTTATGTTTACAATGCACATATTTGGTCTTCCTGTTGTATACTGTCTATTAGACTGGTATGTAGGTAATGTAATGTGTACTAGATGATGCCTGAGTGTCATGCTTCTTCTAAAGGAGTTAAGGCATCTCTTTCCAGTTACCTCAGCAAATTTTGGTTTGTGGCCCCAGATTTTCCAGTTTTTTTTATATAGCAGTACAAATACCCCCTAATAAAGACTATACCCAAAACAAAAAAACAAATCTTTCATTAGTAGGTGGTGGAAGTTTGGTCTTAGAAATATTAATCTTCATGTAGAGAGAGGATTTGATTTTAGAGACAGCAGAGAGACAGTCACTAGTTTTCTGTAGTAAGGCAGGGGTGTTGCTACATGTAGAAGTATATGGCTTGGTATCATTAGCACAAAGATGATACTAAAAACCAAATCTGCAAGTAGTTTGTCTAATGAGGGCAATATAGAGGGAAAAGAGAAGAGGACCTAGGACTGAGCCCTGAGGAACCCCAAGAGTAAGAGGAGATGTGAGAGATCCAGAGAAAGAGACCCTAAAAGCGCCGTCAGAGTGATAGGAAGAAAACCAAGAGAGTATAGTGTCCTTCAGGCCAATGGAGCGACACTTCCTGAGGAGCAGGGACGTAAGTAGAAGAGGCGGGGTCCCATGGCAGACTTCTGAGAGATGCTCACCCCGCCCATCTCCATAGGACACAGTGCTACATGGCTGTACACACAGGGGAAGATAGGGCATGCGCACGTGTGGCTTCGTTCCGCCTCCAGGTCGCCATAGCCATCTATGGGGAGTTATATCCAATATAAGCCTCCCTGATGGTCATGTGAATGTGGCCATACACACATTTATACAATTATGCACTGATATATACATTTATACACTTACAGAGATCTGTACCAGTAACTGCTGACCACATGGGGGAAGAGATAAGAGATCCCTAGTTTGGTTGTTCTGTTTTCCTCTACCTCTCCCTAGACATTTATTATCTGAGCTTCTGATTCATGCTGTATACTTTGGAAGAGGTGCACTGTTATATACATAGTGGGGGTCATTTACTAAGGGCCCGAATCGCGTTTTTTACGGCGAGTTACCCGGATTTTTCAGTTTTGCGACGATTTTCCCTGAATTGCCCCAGGTTTTTGGCGAATGCGATCGGATTGCGGCGCATCGGCGCAGGCGTGCACACGATGGAAATCGGGGGCGTGGCCGAACGAAAACCCAACGGATTCGGAGAAACCGCCGCATTTTTTTTAAAAAAGTGTCGCTGGACACGTGCTTATCTGCACCCGGCCCGGATTGGTGTACTTCAGTGCATTCCGATGAACTTCAGTGCAGCAGCGACACCTGGTGGACGTTGGAGGAACTGCCTTAGTGAATCGCCGGAAGACCCGAATCCTCCACACAGAATGCGCCGCTGGATCGCGAATGGACCGGGTAAGTAAATCTGCCCCAGTATTCTGTACAATGTGCAGTATGATATGTATATAATGGATCATGTCCTCCATTCTTTAGTGTGTCAGTTTGGATGTCGGTGCCCCCTGACACTGCGAGCCCCATAGCAGCTGCTATGGCTGCTACACCTAATACCACTGTATCAATGTACCGTATATACTCGAGTATAAGCTGACCCGAGTATAAGCCGAGAGCCCTAATTTTAACCCAAAAAACTGGAAAACCTTACTGACTCGAGCATAAGCCAAGGGTGGGAAATGCATTGGTCACAGCCTCCCCAGTATATGGCCAGCGAGCCGCCTGTAGTATATAGCCTGCCAGCCCTCTGTAGTATAAAGCCTGCCAGCCCTCTGTACTATAAAGCCTGCCAGCCCCATGTAGTATATAGCCTGCCAGCCCTCTGTAGTATAAAGCCTGCCAGCCCCCAGTTGTATATAGCCTGCCAGCCCCTGTAGTATATAGCCTGCCAGCCCCCTGTAGTATATAGCCTGGCTGCCCCCAAGTATATAACCTGCCAGCCCCTGTAGTGTATAGACTGCCACCTCCTGTAGTGTATAGCCGGCCAGCCCCCTCTAGTATATACCCTACCAGCCCCTTAGTATATAGCCTGCAGCCCCTTCCCCCAATAAAATGCCTGCAAGAAAAAAACAAACAGTGTATTCACCTTACAACGGCTAATACTCGAGTATATACGGTAGTTAATATTCCTGTTGATAAGACACAATGGTGCTGATGTTTCTTTACTTGTACACCAGTTTTTTTGTTGTAAAAGTAGTAAAAAAGTCACAATTTCTGATGCTTCTATATACATATTTATACCTGGTTACCACTAAAGCTGAAAGCTAAATGAATTTATTTAAAGATGTAATTATTCATTGTCTGTGGAACATTTTTGCCCATTGAGTGTATATTTCTATGTGGATGGTTATGATGCTGAGCGCTGCAATGTACAGAGTGGACTATGTCTATTTGTAATCAGGGGAGTTACCGGCAAAAGTTGAAATTAACTTTTATATTGAGCAATAAATAAATCTAAAAATAAAATCTAACATTTTATTGATCATAGAAAAAAAACAACCCTCCTCTCGGAGCTCATTACATTGTGAAAATAATGTATTGATTTCTATTTGTCTCATTTATAGCTTTGCATCATGAAATTAAAAGCCATTTAATAACTGCTGATGATAAAGTCTTACAATAAAAGATGTTTATAAATGTCTGTAAATATGTATTTAATTTTGCAAATGGCATCATGTGTTGAACTGAGTGAAATAATTAAAAGTTACCAAAAATGATGACAAATTTTAAGGACATAAAGTATGCTATTTTAAATGAAGAATTCAAAGTATTAAACAAATAGTAAAATCAGAGGTAAAGATGCTGTGCAAGTTTCAGGATCAAAGGGTGTCACTTCCATTTGGGTGGGATTTCACTGCCTTTGTTATGGTCAGCGACTGATGGTAGACTCCTAGCACTTACAGGTTCATCTGGTGGAGTCTGGTGTTGTGTTTTTTTTTTATATCTGGGAATGCTCACTGTAACGATCTGGGTCTGGTTTTGGAGTCTAAGTGATGTAACTTACTTGAGTTATTGCAGGCAGGAATCGTAGTGGGGAGGTGCTGGGGAGGTGCTGGGCAGCTCTCCTCTTATGCGCTGACTACATTTTAAAATTGCAGGTATAATTGTTTGATTTGTATATTTGCGCTTCTACTACTTATGCTGATTTACTCAGTATGGAATGGTTTCTTGGGTTTCGCACTATGCACTTTATGATGTTATGCAATACTTTGCCTATTGTCCATTAAATATCTGTGCTGCCCAGCACCTTTTTGGCTGTTTGCCCCGCAACTACCCGGAATTATGTGATTGTTTCATTTTTAATGTATATCAATAAATTTCATGTTTTAGTAACGCACGCTCACTTTGTTTCTTCTTTTGGTTATTAGGAATCGTAGTCAGTAAAGCCAGAGGTCGGGACACAGGAGAGGCTTAGCAGTACAGAGGAGCAGGCAGGTATCGTAAACAGGAGGAAGCCAGTGGTCGTAGCACAGAAGGTCAGCGTCAGTATTGAGGGAGCAGGCAGGTATCGTAGTCAGGAGGAAGTCGGTGGTGGTTGCACTATAGAGGAGTCAATCGCAGGAGAGAAAGAGACAAGCTATACTAAAGCTGGAAGCACAGGTATAGGCAAGGCTGGGTCTAAATAGGAAGTCCAATCTAGGAAGGGGTGGATCAAGGCCAGGGAAACAGGAACTAGGAACTGGAAAGCCAAAAACTAGGCCAAGGATCAGCACTGGAGCTGTCCAGAGAGTTGCATAGCTCAGTTGATAGAGCTAAGTCCTGACACTCATAGTTCTTAGAACAAAGCATTTGAAAAAATATGTAAATGAGTCTGAGGGACTCTGTGTATGTCTTGTCCCATCTTTCAATTTAGTCACTCTTTACAAGGCTGGACACCTCGATCTGTCCCTTCTCCAGACAGAAAGCTGGTGATGTCCCCTGGCTCTCTGCAAAACATGTGCATGTGTTGTAGTATCTTCCGTGGGCAGCGGGTTGTGCAAGGAAGATACTTCTGCTGGATTTGCAGAGAGACTCTGCCTGAAGTAGGTGGGGGACGATACAGCCAGCCTCATTATGGAGGAATTAATAAATGAAAAGACAGCAGAGTGCAAAGGGGCTCCATTTATGGCCCTAGAGCCCCTCACCTACATATTTTCTAACACATTGCTTTCTAAAAAAAAAAGTATAAATAAAAGAACACTGGACTCCACTTCATCGGATAAACATGTAAGTATTAGAGGTCAACCATTAGAGATTACTGATGGTAGATTTCCTTTAAAGAGGTATTCCCATGGAGACAAAATTCTTAAATATACTCAGGATAACAAAATAACACATTCTCTAAGTCACTGTTATTAACAAAAAACAGCATTTCACAGATATAATTCCAACCTATCTCTATCAATCCTGGTGTATAGAATTTCGTTTTCCCCAGGATCCAACCATAAATCTTCTCACTATGGATGGGCAGGGCAGATTCTTCTCATGAATAGCTTCTCCTGTCTGCACAATGCTGTGTTCTCTGCACTCAGCACCCCCCCCCCCTGCATTACAAGACCAAAACTTTCAGCCGGCAAGCAGCGTGCATAGATATACTCAACTCATATCTGTTTTTTCTCTCTGTGTCAGATACTAGTGAATATTCAGAAGCTAAATAAAAGTGTAGATAAAACTATACCCTAATCTAAGCACATTTTCTGCACACAGCGTCACACAGCACTTGAGGGATCATGAAGTGTCTGCTCACGAGTCCCTGCAATTTTACACTGAGCATCAGTTATAGGAGCTAAAACAGCAATAAAACCGAGTAAATCAAGGGACCTACAGGGGGCATCATAACAAGTGAGAGATTTTGTCAGGAGGGCATTTGTTTCAGTTAAAAATTATTTAAAAGACATTAATCAAAATTGTCTCAAAATAGGACTGTCTTTATTACCAATAGCAGCCAATCAGAGTTCAGCTCATGAGAAATAGTAAAACATCTTCTTAATTTATCTTTTTTAATTTGATAATAAATCATAAATTGTATAAAATGATTATATACCAAAAATAAAGTGCAGATACTCCTGTGTATAATGATACCAAACGTGTACTTTGCTTTAACCCTTATTGAAGGAATTTCCTTTATTTAGTGCATAAAGTCATCACATTGAAACAGTCAAGCATCTAAAATGTCCTTTGGAGACAGACATAGAAATAGGCAGCCATGTCGCAGAACCACTAGAGATAGACAGCCATGCCACAGAACCTCTAAAGATAGACAGTTATGTCACAGAGCCTCTAGGGATAGACAGCCATGGTACAGAACCTCTAGAGATAGACAGCCATGTCACAGCACCTTTAGAGATAGACAGCCATGCCACAGAACCTCTAGAGATAGACAGCCATGCCACAGAACCTCTAAAGATAGACAGTTATGTCACAGAGCATCTAGGGATAGACAGCCATGGTACAGAACCTCTAGAGATAGACAGCCATGTCACAGCACCTTTAGAGATAGACAGCCATGTCACAGAGCCTCTAGAGATAGTCAGCCATGTCACAGAACCTCGAGAGATAGACAGCCATGTCACAGAACCTCTAGAGATAGACAGCCATGTCATAGAACCTCTAGAGATAGACAGTCATGGTACAGAACCTCTAGAGATAGACAGCCATGGTACAGAACCTCTAGAGATAGACAGCCATGTCACAGCACCTCTAGAGATAGACAGCCATGTCACAGAACCTCTAGAGATAGACAGCCATGTCACAGAACCTCTAGAGATAGACAGCCATGTCACAGAACCTTTAGAGATAAACAGCCATGTTCCAGAACCTCTAGAGATAGACAGCCATGTCACAGAACCTCTAGAGATAGACAGCCATGTTACAGAACCTCTAGAGATAGACAGCCATGTTACAGAACCTCTAGAGATAGACAGCCATGTCACAGAACCTCTAGAGATAGACAGCCATGGTACACAACCTCTAGAGATAGACAGCCATGTTACAGAACCTCTAGAGATAGACAGCCATGTTACAGAACCTCTAGAGATAGACAGCCATGTCACAGAACCTCTAGAGATAGACAGCCATGGTACACAACCTCTAGAGATAGACAGCCATGTTACAGAACCTCTAGAGATAGACAGCCATGTTACAGAACCTCTAGAGATAGACAGCCATGTCACAGAACCTCTAGAGATAGACAGCCATGTCACAGAACCTCTAGAGATAGACAGCCATGTCACAGAACCTCTAGAGATAGACAGCCATGTCACAGAACCTCTAGAGATAGACAGCCATGCCACAGAACCTCTAAAGATAGACAGTTATGTCACAGAGCATCTAGGGATAGACAGCCATGGTACAGAACCTCTAGAGATAGACAGCCATGTCACAGCACCTTTAGAGATAGACAGCCATGTCACAGAGCCTCTAGAGATAGTCAGCCATGTCACAGAACCTCGAGAGATAGACAGCCATGTCACAGAACCTCTAGAGATAGACAGCCATGTCATAGAACCTCTAGAGATAGACAGTCATGGTACAGAACCTCTAGAGATAGACAGCCATGGTACAGAACCTCTAGAGATAGACAGCCATGTCACAGCACCTCTAGAGATAGACAGCCATGTCACAGAACCTCTAGAGATAGACAGCCATGTCACAGAACCTCTAGAGATAGACAGCCATGTCACAGAACCTTTAGAGATAAACAGCCATGTTCCAGAACCTCTAGAGATAGACAGCCATGTCACAGAACCTCTAGAGATAGACAGCCATGTTACAGAACCTCTAGAGATAGACAGCCATGTTACAGAACCTCTAGAGATAGACAGCCATGTCACAGAACCTCTAGAGATAGACAGCCATGGTACACAACCTCTAGAGATAGACAGCCATGTTACAGAACCTCTAGAGATAGACAGCCATGTTACAGAACCTCTAGAGATAGACAGCCATGTCACAGAACCTCTAGAGATAGACAGCCATGGTACACAACCTCTAGAGATAGACAGCCATGTTACAGAACCTCTAGAGATAGACAGCCATGTTACAGAACCTCTAGAGATAGACAGCCATGTCACAGAACCTCTAGAGATAGACAGCCATGTCACAGAACCTCTAGAGATAGACAGCCATGTCACAGAACCTTTAGAGATAAACAGCCATGTTCCAGAGCCTCTAGAGATAGACAGCCATGTTACAGAACCTCTAGAGATAGACAGCGATGTCACAGAACCTCTAGAGCAGTGATGGCGAACCTTTTAGAGCCTCAGTGCCCAAACTTCAACCAAAAGCCACTTATTTATTGCAAAGTGCCAGCGCAGCAATTTAAGCAGTAATTTATTTCCCCATGTTCATTGACAACTTTCAATCCTTCAGCCTCCCAAGGACATCAACGCAGTTGAAAGTAGGAGGGCAAATTCATCTATCATTGTAGGAAGATTCTGCAGGAAGATTCTTTGAGTTCTGTCTGGTGAACTTCATTCTGGGCTAATGGCCTGGGTGCCCACAGAAAGGGTTCCGAGTGCTGCCTCTGGCACCCGTGCCATAGGTTCGCCACCACTGCTCTAGAGATAGACAGCCATATTCCAGAACATCTAGAGATAGACAGCCATGGTACAGAACCTCTTGAGATAGACAGCCATGCACATTGCAAAGTAGTGTCATGTGTGCCATACAAACACTTGCATGGATTACAATGCCAGCGGTCACGTAAAGGCACATTGCTTAGTCCTATTTCACGAACATTTAAATACATTACACCAAAATGATCCACTTACTGCAAAGATAGGAAGTTCCGGTCTTCTTGCTCTGTCGGTAATGGGGTGGTACCGCAGCAGCCGTGGCAAGAAAAACGGTCAAGAATCGCTCCAAAAAAGTTCCCAAAAAGGCAACTTCCAGTAGCAGCTGTCATGGGTGCTCCCGCAACCCATATCACGGGTCACAGGCTCACCCATGCCCCTCTCTGCCCACCAGTGTTCTGCCCGCGATACTCACCCATCCTCTGGTCTGGCGGCTTTGTGTGCGCTTCCCTGTCTCCTATGGGGCACTAGCTTAAAAAACGCTCTGTCAATTGGCGCTGGCCACTTCTCAGAATCCTATTTATTCCAACCTCTGCCTGCACGACCTGCCGAATCTTTGTGCCTCACAACCTTAAAAAAGCTTGTTGGATACCTCCTGCCATTGTTCTGTATTCCCGTCGTGACCTTGGTTCTGCTATTGACTTTGATCCAGGTTTCCTGCTTTGAGCTATTGTTATGCCCTTGACTCTGATCCCGTGCTGCATGTCCTGCCCTCCTGCCTGTCCCTGATATCGATTTTGCACAGCGTCTGTGTACCTCGCCTTGGCTCCCACTGCAGATGGAGTCACACCTGTGGAATGACCTGGTGGTACCACTCCGCAGCAAGTCCAACCGCATTGCGGCGGGCTCTGGTGAAGACCGGGTACCACTTAAATTCCAATCCCAAGTGTCAGCTTACGTCATCGTTCGTGGTGGTCCAGTAGGTCCACTACCCCTCTTGCCTGACAGCGGCAGCAAGTTACCCCCGGTCTGCTATGAAATAATTCTGTTAAAAAAACAAAAGAGATAGGAGTCAGTAGAACTAACATAAGAATGGTGATTTTTACGAACATTTTATTATACTTCCAGTACATTCGAAATTGGATGAATTTGAATCAGAGACAAATAGAATGCAAGACTTTTTCAACTATTTACAAGGGGAATTCTTGTAAGAACATACAATATAATTGGAAGCATGATTGATATCCGTGTCTCATCATCATTTCCTACTGGTATGTGTAGCACATTACATACAATGGCCCAAATTTGTGTAAGCAATTAACTCACTTGTAACAGAATACAGACTTCTTTATCTATTTTATATCAACCAATTTTGCCTCCCGTGCCTCCTCTTTTTCTACACTGTGGAATTATTTGGGGAATTGCATTATATCTTTACTTATTGATTTGTAACGTTCTTGTTAGCAGGAGCGTCTTAACTATTTTATGACATGTCTGGGAGATTGTTCTGTGTAGTCACTACCGGAATGTCTTGGCAGTTCATTAAAATTTCAATGTTAAATACAGAAATATTCTCAGGTGTTCATTTATGAGATCTTCATTTCTAGGTTATATTAGAGATTATTCATGATTTCATATATTTTTAAGTATCCGTTCTATTCATTTATTTTTCTAATTATATCTATGTTGACTCGCGCTTCTATAAAACTGTCCCTTTATTATAGTATTTTTAAGAATTAATTTTCATGCAGGAGTCATATTCCAAAATGGGAAGAAAAATTATTATCTTTAATTGTGTATGAAAAATATAATTTGTTTTTAATATTTACTTTCAAACTAAAAAAATTCTACCATCTCCGCTCAACTCATGAAAAACTAAAAATGTAATACTTTTAGAGAGAATTTTTAGAGATGATTTTTCAGCTTGTGAAGTGGACACAAGGTAATGGTCAGTAATCATTGCAGTATATCACAATGGACAGCACAGCTCAGGCTTAAAGGGGTATTCCCATTTTGGCAAATTATTGTTATTGATCTTTCAGTATCAATTTTTCACGGTTTTCTAGATCTCTGCTTGCTGTCATTCTATAGAAAGCTTCCATGTTTACTTCCAGTGGACAGAAATCTGACCATGGTTACACAGATGTACATCTCGTTAGTATCACAGAGAGTAATCAGAGCTGTGTGATATATAACGAGCTGTGCACCTTTGTGACCATGGTCAGATTTCTGTCCACTGGAAGTAAACAAAGAAGCATTATATAGAGTGACAGCCTCAGAGATCTAGAAAACCATGAGGAATTGATACAGAAAGTATATTGGAAAATTGTATAACTTTTCATTAAACAAGCAATAACATTTATTTGCTGAAATGGGAACACCCCTTTAAGGGCTTTGGGATGTGTAAATAGAACATTTCCGGGCTCTGGCTTCATAACAATAACATTTACCCCTGCTATACTTCCACTGCATGGCACCTTCTGTTCTCCTTCCCCTTTAAAGGACATCTACCACCACATTTAGGGGTGGTAGACTGTCACCTCCGACCCTCCATTCCTTGCAGGACATTCAGCTTTCTTCTATTACCATCAGCTCTTCTCACAACCATCTCCAGGACTTCTCCTGTGCATCCCCCATACTCTAGAACTCTCTATCAAAATGTGACTGTCCCCCCTCTTTCCAAACCTTCAAATGCAACCTGAAACCAACCTACAATGCACACTAACTGCTCTGCTCCCTCACCTCATGCCTCCACCCCCCCCCCATATAGATTGTGAGCCCTCACAGGCAGGGTCCACCTTCCACTTGTCTCCTGATGACTGTAGTTTTGTATGTTGTACTTGCATTTGTTCTTGTCGTAATGTAATGTATGTGAACCCCTTACTTATTGTACAGCGCCATGGAATTAATGGTGCTCTATAAATAAATAATAATAATCATAAGCAGACACTACATGATCCCTCTGTGCTATAAAATGTCGTGTGCTGACAATGTGCTTAGAGTATCAGGGTACAGGGTTTATCTACACTTTTAATTAGCTTCTAAACATTCTACTAGCATCTAACACAAGATGAGACAGATCAGAGATCAGAGATGATGAGATCTATGTGATGAATAAAAAACACAATGATACTCTCAGCTTTGATAACTCACCTATAACATGCACAGCCCTGCTATGCCTCCCTTTCCCCTCCCCTGGATAAAGAACTTATCTTGTCTGTAACTCTACACTCTGCTGCTTGCCAGCAGAATGTGCCTGTGTCTGAGAAGGTATTGTAATGCAGGGGCGAGGGGCAGGAGGCAGAGAGCACTGCATTGTGCAGACAGGGGAAACTATTGATAGAAGACTATGACCATAGTCAGAAGATTCAAGATTTACCAAATTGTAAACAGAAGGACTGATAGAGACATGTGGCTTTCCTAAATAAGAGAAGTCACAGCACTTAAAGGTTTTCAGTTCAAAATCTGAAGATTTTAATTCAAATTATGTTTCAAACCACTAGGGCATCTATCAAGCAAAGTGCTATGATTGATAAAGACCTCAAAGAGTTGAAGCTTTGTTACATGTTTTAGATCTTCTGATTTTCAGCTGAGGACCTTGAATTACTGTGGATTCTGGTCGTATGGAATTGTATTGTCTTCATCATGTGCCCCCATGTTGTTATTTCCACAAAACCCTGAGGATCCCATTATATTTAAATTGGTCCATTTGGTTTCAATGGTGTCCTTGACTTTGCACATTGTTTTTGGTGCAAACTGCTTTCACATGTATTTATAAAATGTCCACAACACATGTGTGTCAAGGCTGCACTATACCCAACGCAACACAAAATTCTGCACATAAAGGGACGTGTAGTGTCCAACAGAATTGTGTTGCATGCTCTATGTTAACACTGCACCGAATAATAAGTTTATGCACTCTTTTGGAGCTGTGCAGGGAGTCCAGCCTGAAATGTGCTGAAGAATGTGAGTGTTTCAGGAACCGGGAGCCTCAGTGGGATAAATACCCTGTCCCGCTGGCTTATCCTGGATTCATGGGAAAACCCTCTAAGGATACTATCGGACCTAAGTATGTAAATAAGAAATAAATATATGTTTCGGAAAGATTTAATTTAATTCAAAAAATAAGGTGATCCCTTGCTTTATTTCTCTTGAGACTCTGATGCAAAAGAAACATATACTGTCATTTCTCTCGCCTATGTAATAAGTCTTGGAGTGAGCAGTCTAGTGATAATATAAGTACATGAAAAAGTGAACACAAAAGTTTTCAGCCCACCTGCCTATATAAGGTGAATGCCGGTGCACGGAAAACGCTGAGCCGAAACAGTCTTGGGGATCATGAAGAGGTGAATCCAGCAGACAGGCACATAAAAAACATAAGAAAAAAGCCTGTGATTAAGAACTTCATTTAAGTTCGAAACGCGTCAGACCCCTTTCCTTCTATGGTAACATTGCAATGTTTTTAATACAGATGAAATAAACAGAAGTTTTTAACTGTTACGTACGTTCTTCATGTGCCTGGCTGCTGGATTCCCGGCTTCATGCTTCATCCCCTAGTGATAATATAACCTTGGAGAAGGTGTGCTAATGAGTAACAATGCATGGGAAACCGTTAAGATGAAGCGTTCATTCTGCATTCTTCATTTTGCTTGTTAGAGACATCTGGGCTCCTTTTGAGGAACATTAATATTCTAGATCTGGCTTACAGAGGACACTCTACAAGGTTAATTTATATAGTGTATAGTGTGGGCGTTGGGAAAGTTTCCTCCATGGATCCAAACGCTATTCAAGCTTGATCTGTGATGCTGGATCTATTTTGTCATTTTGTATCTTACATATGTGAGATGAATGATTGTGTGATGTCGTGTCTGATAATGTGGATTGTGCTGATTTATAATTAGTCATTGATATTATTAGAATACACTGGCTCCTCCATGAAGTCTTCTCCTTGTAGCATTTTTCAGTATTGATTGCATGTCTCAGAACCATTATCCATCCAGAAATTATAATTATACTGGAGATATTAGGTACTGGGCTCATGATTAAGAAGCAGCTTAGAAATAATTCCAAAAGAATTAACCCCATAATATCCAGGATGCTTAGACCCTATTTTATCAGTTTGATATATACACACCATAAATTAACTCTTTATTATACTAGCTGTAGATCCTGCCAATGCCCAGGATAGTGATAGTGGTTAACAAAAAATTATTATATATCTGTCTATGCATTTATCTCTCACTGTCTGTCATTTACTCACTCTCCCTGCCTGTCTCTCAGTTACTCTCCCTGTCTGTCATTCACTCACACTCACTGGTTGTCTCTCATTCAGTCACTCACTCTCCCCGCCTGTCTCTCTGTCACCCACTCTCCCCGCCTGTCTCTCTGTCACCCACTCTCCCTGCCTGTCTCTCTGCCACTGCCACTACCTGCCTGTCTCTCCATCACTCATTCTCCCCGCCTGTCTCTCTGTCACTCACTTTTCATGTCTGTCTCTCTGTCACTCACTCTCCCCGCATGTCTCTCTGTCACCCACTCTCCCTGCCTGTCTCTCTGTCACTCGCTCTCCCCGTCTTTCTCTCTGTCACTCTTCCTGTCTGTCTCTCACTCACACTCACTGGCTGTCTCTCTGTTACTCACTCTCCCTGTTTGTCTCTCTGTCACTCACTCTCTTTATTATACTAGCTGTAGATCCTGCCATTGCCCGGGATAGTGATAGTGGTTAACAAAAAATTATTATATATCTGTCTATGCATTTATCTCTCCCTGTCTGTCTTTTACTCACTCTCCCTGCCTGTCTCTCAGTTACTCTCCCTGTCTGTCATTCACTCACACTCACTGGTTGTCTCTCTGTCACTCACTCAGGCTCCCTGCCTGTCTCTCATTCAGTCACTCACTCTCCCCGCCTGTCTCTCTGTCACCCACTCTCCCTGCCTGTCTCTCTGCCACTGACTCTGCCTGCCTGTCTCTCCGTCACTCATTCTCCCCGCCTGTCTCTCTGTCACTTACTTTTCATGTCTCTCTCTCTGTCACTCACTCTCCCCGCATGTCTCTCTGTCACCCACTCTCCCTGCTTTTCTCTCTGTCATCCACTCTCCCTGCATGTCTCTCTGTCACTCGCTCTCCCCGTCTTTCTCTCTGTCACTCTTCCTGTCTGTCTCTCACTCACACTCACTGGCTGTCTCTCTGTTACTCACTCTCCCTGTTTGTCTCTCTGTCACTCACTCTCCCTGTCTGTCTCTCACACACACACTCACTGGCTGTCACTCACTCTCCCCATCTGTCTCTCTGTCGCTCACTCTCCCTGGCTGTCTCTCTGACACTCACTCTCCCCATCTGTCTCACACTCACTGGCTGTCTCTCTGTCACTCAATCACTCTCCCTGACTGTCTCACTTTCCATGCCTGTCTCTCTTTTACTCACTCTCCCCATCTGTCTCTCTGTCACTCACTCCCCCATCTGTCTCTCTGTCACTAACTCTCCCTGTCTGCCTCTATCCATATCCATATTATCTCACACATAAGCTGTATTATACTCATTGCCTATAGTAAGCAATTAAAGCTCGGAGCTCATATTAATAACATTTGGCAAAATAGAAGCTGAGCTGTGATTGGTTGGTTATTGCCACAGCAGACAATAGCTCCTGTGTATGGTGGTTATCATATTACCTTACATATTACTTCACATCTTACCACACACCTTACCAAATGCACTGGATAGGGAATAACATGCTGATGTGGCTGGACACTTTTCATTAATATTTGATGCAAACAGATTTAGTCAAAAAGCATTTTTTAGTTTTCAGTATGTGCTGCGGCCACTGAGCTTTATGATAGACTGATATAACAGAATAAAGTCTGGAGAATTAGGTCCTTTCTATTCTATTAAGCATTACACTGCTATTCAGAAACTGTTACAATGAGGATTTTTTCCAGGTGAGCTGCTTCATCCTTATCAGGCATTATTACTCCATAGTCTGTTATTGCTGTGCCCTTGTTAAAAATATTCAGAGATTCCCTAATGACTTGTACGGTGCCAAGTGACTGGTGCAAGGCAAATGTGGTGCCAATATTTCAAAAGGGCTCTAGATATTCCTCAAGCAATTATATGGAAAATATTGGAAAGGATATTGGTTTGGCAGGAATCATTTGCAATTGGATTGAAAACTGGCTAATGGATCGTATCCAGAGAGTTGTGGTCAATGATTCCTACTCGGAATGGTCACCAGTTATGAGTGGTGTACCCCAGGGTTCTGTGCTTGGCCCACTACTATTTAATATATTTATTAATGATATAGAGGTTGGAATTAATAGCACTGTGTCTATTTTTTCAGATGACACCAAGCTGTGTAGTGTAATACAGTATCACAATCTCGGGGGATAAACAGTGGACTCCCTGGACCACTGCGGGAGATAACAACCTTAGCGGCACCCGGGAGCGGAGTCTAAGTGATCTCCTGGTCTTCGCCAGAGCCCGCCGCAAAGCATGCAGCCTACACGCTGCAGCCTACACGCTGGGAGCAAGAGTGCAGGCCGTAGCCAGGAGAGGTAAGTGAGAGCTGGGGGAGTGGGGACCGCAGCAGCAGGCACGGGTACACCCTCAATCCGTACCGAGGATCGCGGGTGTAACCGTGCCATACAGTCTATGGAGGATGTTCATAGGCTGCAGGGTGACTTATAAAAACTGAGTGTTTGGTCATCCACTTGGCAAATAGGGTTCAATGTGGATAAATGTAAGCTTATGCACCTGGGGGCTAATAATCCAGAGGCAACATATGTCTGCGTGGGAGTAAATCTGGGAGAGTCCCTCATTGAGAAGGCTCTGGGTATACTAGTAGATCATAGATTAAATAAAAGCATGCAAACTTTGAGTCTGTGGAATAGCTGAGCTCAGGAGCTGGTCACAGTAGTGACAGCAGAGAGCTTCGAGAGTGGCCTAGATACCTTTTTACATCAAAATAGCAAAGGTTATGTAATAATAATAATAATAATAATACTATATCAAATCTCTTCCTTGGTTTAACTTTTTTAAACCGAACTTACTATGTAACTAGGTAACTATGTAAGAAGTGCAAAGATTGGGTGTTTGGTACAGCACTGTATTCAGTATGCTGGAAGTTATTATCCACTATTGCTTATTTGTGTAAATAATTGTAAAGCAATAAAACTGCAATAATTGTTAATTCACTACCTTTTGCACGAGCCATAAACCCCACTTTATTGATTTATAGCTGAATGATTTATAGCTGAATGAACTGTCCTGTTGCAACTATGATAGCCTGATGATCAGAAACGTGTGGTTCTTGGAAAGTTTGTGTGAAATAATGGGGGTCATTTACTAAGGGCCCGATTCGCATTTTCCTGACGTGTTACCCGAATATTTCCGATTTGCGCTGATTTTCCCTGTATTGCCCCGGGATTTTGACGCACGCGATCAGATTTTGGCGCATCGGCGCTGGCATGCACGCGACGGAAATCGGGGGGCGTGGGCGAGCGAAAACCCGACGGATTCGGAAAAGCCGCCGCATTTAAAACAAAAAAAGTGTCGCTTGGGACGCACTTACCTTCACTTGGTCCGGCCCGGTGAATTCCAGTGCGGAACGATGCTTTTCAGCGCAGCAGCGCCACCTGGTGGACGGCGGAGGAACTACCTTAGTGAATCCCGGCCGGACCCGAATCCACCGCAGAGAACGCGCCGCTGGATCGCGAACGGACCGGGTAAGTAAATCTGCCCCAATGTTTTAGTATGTTTCTATCTGAGCATAAGAGGAGTTGAAGGTAGTACAAGAGTTGAAGAGAAAATATTCTATGGAGAAGGATGTGACACTTGTGTCCGTCAGTATAGTGTTCCGCCCCTAGAAATAAAGTGGATGGCTCTAAGAATTGCAAGAAGTTAGGACCATTTAAGGGAAAACCAGAGTGATGGATTTAGTGAATGATATGGATCTAGAATTCATTGACAATCCGAAAAGAGCAGATTATGTGAAGAGACTCCAGCTTTACGATCTGCTCTGTAATGAATGCGGTGGCTTGAAAGTAAAATATTATGTTAAATTTCCCATTGATTTATAATAATTATTTATCCATAAAACAATATAAATATGTGCTAATTCACATGTAGCTGTTCAGATTGCATTCATTATGGAAGTCTCATGAGAGTAATATTCTGAGCTCTGAAATCCAGATGGCTTTTTGAAAAAAATAGATAAAGATTTCCCTGGGACAAACACATAATAGAACATCTGCCAGAATCCACTATACCTAAATGTTTGTTTTTATCTTTCGATGGGGAGCACTATTTATCAACCCTATTTTGGAACACAATTAGGTCTGACACATCCGGTGATGCATAATATACGAATGTGGATGTTCTGGAATGAAAATGTTATTGACTTATTAAAGGAAAAAATATGACATAATAACTAAGTGTGAAAATTGCAGAATAAAAATGGAATGAACTACTAATTTTACAATCAATAAAAGAATATATATAAAAGAACACTTGTATAACTGTAACAATTGTGCCATCATCATCTTCTGTCTGCAGAATTCCATTAAGGAGGCGTTGATTTTCCTTAGTGTTTTGTGACTGAACCACACCCAGTCCTCTGCAGCTCAACTTCAGTGATGGACGTACAGTCCAGTCAGCTGCTGGGGATGGCGTCCAGGTTGTCCTTTATTTATGTTTCCAGTTCCATTACTCCTTGCTGGTTTTATTAGTCTACTGACCGTTGTCAGTTGCCCTTGCTTTTACTTTTGCTACACTGTGTTTCTGACCTCTGCTTAGTTAATTTGATTTGACCATTTTTATTCTTATTTGATTCTGTGCTTTGCAGTCATCTTGGATTTGACCCAGTTCTGTCTGTTCGCTTGTCTATCTGTTATCAGTCCCTCTGTGTTTGTTCCTCTTTTCAGAGCACAAAGTCGGTGTAGGGAGTAGCAACAAGAAGTCCCTAACCAATAGGGTTTGCGAGACTTGTCCGGTAGGTGACAGCAGTTGGGGGTGAGTCTAGGGCCTGCACTCTCTTTCTTTACCTTCACAACAACTTTATGTTTAGGATAGGGGATAACAATGTGATTGTGATGGTCCAACAGATGGGACCCCCAATATCACGAGAACAGGGATCTCGTTCTCACTAATTGCCCTGCTGCTCTATTCAACACTATAATATTCTCAGAAAATGGTGAGCTCTGCACTCGACAATCACCAGCACTCTAATAGACATGGTGTGATGAACATACAGGGGCTTATTTACTAAGGGTCGCGGATCACACTTTTGTCGGACTGTTCACGGTTTTCGGCATTTGGGCAGCTTCGACAGGTATTTAACAGGGGTTTGCACTGGGATTGTGTTGCACGTGATCGAATTGTGGTGCAGCTGCCCTAACTTTCATGCAACAGAAATCGGGGGGAGGGAGGGACGGCCGTCGGACGATCTTGTCTTCAATGGCCTTGGTGAGTGTATACCTCCCTCAACAGGTAGGATTAGGATTGAAAAACACAGATTACTGCATCTATCTATGCTGTGTTTCACACCGTACACAACATATACTGCGCTGGAGGCAAAAAGCAGAGGCTGCTGTGATCACAGGGCATTAATAGCTCCTGCTTTTATTACACAGTTTGTTGTTTGAATTTTAGGGTTAAATATTCTGTTTGTTTTAGTGAGATCTCTATCCAATCCAAGTCTCTCTCTCTGTCTTGTTTCATGGTAAAATAAAGTGTTCAGTCTGCAAGTAAATTATCCTTCCGGATTAGAAACTTGAAACAAGAAACTTCACAGTAAACTTAATATCCTAATTGGTTTTTAACTGGATCACTGGACGTGAGCTTTCAGAGAAGTACAATTATTAAAACGGATAAACACAGTTGCAACCAAAATTATTCAACCTCTTTGCAAAAAAAGATTATAAGGAAAATTAACAATGCTACAGCAACTTACAAAAACTACAGGCAGTCCCTGGTTCCGTAGGTTTGCTCTTAAGTTGAATTTGTATGTAAGTTGGAACCATATAATTTATAATTGTAACACCAGACAGATTATTTTTGGTCTCTGTGACAATTGGATTTTAAAAATGTTGGATTGTCATAAAAACCAGGAATAACAATATAATCTTAATTGCAGACAACATTGATAACTGTTATAGCTGTTTATTGTAGACTAGGGCTAAAGTACAGAAAATTACTAACATCCAGAGGTCCCTTTGTAACCTGGGGTTGTCTGTAAGTCGGGTATTCCAATTGCTCCACTCAATATGATAGTGTATACAAATAACAAACTTTTACTTGTTGGAGCTTTACTTAAGTATGCAAATATAACCTACAGCAAGAAGTGAAGCGGTACGTATAAAAATTACACAATATTTATTAGACAAGTCCATTAAAAACTTAGATGATCCACCCTATTTGCACCAGGTGGTGTATAAAACATACAAAGTACCCAGGTGGGGTAGTGTCCAAGCACTCTAGCACTTCCCTATTCCACGTGTACAGAATAAATACTGTTTTGAGGTTACATAGTTAATATAGTTAATGAATCATAAGCATTCCCGATTTTGGAGGATCGAGGCAATAAGCCTAATAAGAGCTGGAGTGTGTATTCACCTATGAGAGCCAAAAGATACGGGGTGTGTCTTGGACCATTAAAGAAAGAAGTTTCTCTAAATTCAACATAAAATGAGACCTTTAACCCTTACAGGATTCAGCCAGTTTTGGCCTTCAGGACACGGCCACTTTCTTCTTTTTTCCCAGTGAAGCCATAACGTTTTGTATGGTTGAGCGCTTCTTAGTTGTACTTTTTGCTGCTGTCCATTTGGGACACCTAGAATAAATTGATTGAATTTTATTAACTCTTTTTGGCGTATGTTGTTTTATTTTTTAATATTTTAAATTTTTTTTCTCCTTTTCTTTTTTAATTTTGTCTCTCAGGGCCTCGAGTGTACGATACTTTGATCGCACCTTCAATGCAGGCATTGCAGCATGCTCTTCTTCATACATCTGAGGTCTTTATTAGGACCATATTAGGTACTGCCTATATAGAATACTCTTTACTGGGTCCTCGACTGCCATGGCAATGCATCGGCAGATGTGGATTAAGACTGCCATGGGCCCTGGGCTTTATGAATATTATAGCATACACGTCATGAATTCACCTTCTACATATGGTAGTAGAATCAGCTTCTTGGGGAATGGAGGATGTGTCCCTTCTGCCTGATTTCAATTAGCTGTTTCAGGACTATAGGAGGACCTTTAAAGGCCCTAAAATGACTCTTGTGTACAAACATATTGATGCATATGGGTTGGGTGAATGTCCTTCTCATTATAAAATTTGTCTTGGTGGCCAAGAGCCCACTATATATACGTCCCCCATACGTTCGTGTGAATGTAGCCTTACTGTTACAGCTGTTTATATTAGACTAGGGCTAAAGTACAGAAAATTACTAACATCCAGAGGTCCGTTTGTAACTAGGGGTTGTCTGTAAGTCGGGTATTCCAATTGCTCCACTCAATATGATAGTGTATACAAATAACAAACTTTTACTTGTTGGAGCTTTACTTAAGTATGCAAATATAACCTACAGCAAGAAGTGAAGCGGTACGTATAAAAATTACACAATATTTATTAGACAAGTCCATTAAAAACTTAGATGATCCACCCTATTTGCACCAGGTGGTGTATAAAACATACAAAGTACCCAGGTGGGGTAGTGTCCAAGCACTCTAGCACTTCCCTATTCCACGTGTACAGAATAAATACTGTTTTGAGGTCACATAGTTAACAATATGATGGATAGGGTCCGACTGCTCGTAAAACCACCAAATGGGCCAGTACCACTCTATACAGTACTATGGGAGCATGGTACATTGCCTGGCACAGTGCTTGGCTTGGAGTTTTGAAGGTCATGCATGTTCGGATGAGAATACTGTATAAGGAATATGAAAACAACATATCTAGGGCAGGTAAAGAAAAACTTTGTTTAATTCACTACAGGCACGGTTTTTCTTTTCCTTACATAGAAATATGGAAGCAGTTTCATTTATGTCTCTCTCAAATGGGTTAGTGGTGGCATTTCTATACAAGGATTATGTCTAATGTTTATATATACTGTATGTTTATATTATATGGTAAATTTTTTATACCATTTCATGCATCCTAAGCATTGGAACAGTAGTGTGTCAATGACTAATCCAGCCACTTCTCCTGAGACCTGCCACAAGTGTCCCTGAGATTCCCCCTGACTTGTGTTTCTATACTATCACATCTAGTCGATATGGCCATAGCTTTTTCTAATACTTGAGCTTGGCATTGATTATCTCCGGTAGATGATCTGCAATCTTCTCTGACACTCTCTGTGCTTTCCACTCAATTGCTTGATCTTTGCTCATTAGCTTTTTGTTCCAGGGCCACCTTTAGCACCTGCTCCTTGAATGTATCTGTAATGAGGTCTGGCCTGATCAAATTGTTCATCCATGGGGATCCTGCTTGACACCGCTCACATTTCACTGAACATTGTCAAGAATCCTTGTTTTCCTGTCTGATTTGTTCATGAGCAATGCAGCCATGAGAATTCACTCTGTTACACTGAAGTGGTAGATTTCATGTCTTGTAGTTGTCATGAAATTCACTCAATATATTCTAATATTAAAAAAAAAATCTATACCATATATACGAATATAAATATTTTACTACCAGAGAAAATTATACATCTTTTTATGCTCATGCATATTTTAAATGGGTTTTACAGGGTAAAGATATTGATGCATTATCCTTAGGATAGCTCATGAATATCAGATTTGTGGGTGTCAGACCCCCTGGTGCCCCTACCAATCAGTTGTCCTTAATACCCCTATTAATGAAATACCCTGCAGCCTCCCTACTAATGAATTGCCCTGCAGCCCCCCTATTAAGGAAATGCTCTGCAGTCCCTGTATTTATGAAATGCTCTGCAGTCCCCCTATTAATGAAGTGCCCTGCAGCCCCCCCCCCCCCATTAAGGAAATGATATGCAGTTCCCCTATTAATGAATTGCCCTGCAGCCTCCCCCCCCTATTAAGGAAATAAGGAAATGCTCTGCAGTCCCCCTATTAATGAATTGCCCTGCAGCCCCCTTTATTAATGAAATCCTCTGCAGTACCCCTTTTAATAAAATGCCCTGAAGCCCCTCCTATTAATGAAATGCTCTGCAGCCCCCCTATTAATGAAATGCTCTGCAGTCACCCTATTAATGGAATGACCTGAGGTCACAATATTAATGAAATGCCCTGCGGTGTACAAAGAAATAAACTTCCATACTCACCTTCTGATGCTCCCCGCAGCTCCTCTTGCTTCTTTTCTTCACTGGTAACAGAGCGGGCAGAGAAGCGTCCATGTGCTCTGCTCGCCGGTACCTCCACCCACTAATAATAACTACATAACTCTTGGTTGTGTTAGGATTGCCGGATTTGTCCTCTTTTCTGCAACTACATAACTCATCATACCTCAACGACTTCACATACCCTGGGATCCTAAATATCTAACAAAGTAAAACCTTTCTTACTTTTGTAGTTTTTAGCAAATCAAAAATATGATCATTGTAATGCTGCTGATAGGGAAGATACAAGCTTCTTTTTTTTTCATTTACAGAGCTGTATGAGGGCTTGTTATTTGTGGGACAAATTGTACTTTCTAGTGGCATCATTTACTATTCTGTGTCATGTAGGAGAAAGCTAGAAAAAAATGTGGCAGTTGTAGTATTTTCTTATTGGCTATTGTCTTGCGTCAACATATTGTGACACTTGTAACTTTGTCAAATGGTGTATTTTTTTTAATATTAATACTTGATACTTAATACTCGACCTCCGGCATCTGGATCCTTGGCGCAGCTCCCAATCCTTGGCGCGGCTCCCAATCCTTGGCGCGGCTCCTGATCCTCGGCTCAGATCACGGTGGCTCCACTTCTTTCTTCTATTTCTTCTCTAGCAAGCCGAGTTGCGTCCATACAATCTCCCGGCCAGTGCACACTACGATGTGGCGGTGTCGCCGCTGCGGCGACACCGCCTCATCATGGTGTGCACCCACATGGACGGACGCCAGCTAGAAAAGAAAGAGAAGAAAGAAGAGAGAAGAGGAGCCGCCGGGAACCGCGCCGAGGATCGGGACCTGTGCCGAGCATCGGGGGTGAGTGAGTATCGCCGGAGGGTGAGTATTAAGTTTATTTTTTTTTTATGTGCTTGGCATACCGGGGGCTGGCTGTTTACTATATGGGGCTGGCTGTATACTACAGGGGGCTGGCTGGGTTTATACTAAAAGGGCTGGCTGGCTGTATACTACAGGGGGCTGGCTGGCTGTATACTACAGGGGGCTGGCTGGGTATATACTACAGGGGGCTTGCTGGCTGTATACTACATGGTGCTGGCTGTCTGTATACTACATGGTACTGGCTGTATACTAGAGGGGGTTGGTTGGATGTATACTACAGGGGGCTGGCTGTATACTACAGGGGGCTGGCTGGGTGTATACTACAGGGGGCTGGCTGGGTGTATACTACAGGGGGCTTGCTGGCTGTATACTACATGGTGCTGGCTGTCTTTATACTACATGGTGCTGGCTGTATACTAGAGGGGGTTGGTTGGATGTATACTACAGGGGGCTGGCTGTATACTATATGGGGTTGGCTGGCTGTAAAATAGGGGTCTTGGCTTATACTCTGGTCGACTTATACTCAAGCATATACGGAATACCTTTTTGACAAAAATTTTAATCGGAGGCAAAATGGCAAGAAAGTGTAATTTTTTTTCTGTTACAACAATTAATGGGATTATTATATATTGATAGATCAGAAACTTTGGGATGCAGGGATACCTACATTTTTTAAAAAATTTTATTTGCTTTTTTATATGTGTTGTTGCAAAAGGAGGGTGATTTGAATTTACATTTTTTTCATATTATTAAAATTGTGAATACTGTTTGGTATTTGTATTACAAACTGAATCTTACAGGCTCTCAACCGTCATGGCAACCCATAGGAGCCCTCTGATGACTCATTTGGGGGTGGTTCTGATCATTGGTTAATATTTGTGGTGCTGTATAGGTGCCATTGTAAAACATGACAAATTTAACTGTGGAAGTTAGTATAGTTAGTTGTATAATACATCTGACACCTCCCATATTTGGAGACGGTTCCATACATCCCTTCACGACTGTTTGATGTAATTTTACATTTGCTGTTACATGGAATAAAAGGACATCTACCACCAGGATGAAGGGTTGTAGACCAAGCACACTGAAGTACGGGTGTGTGCCTCCTCTGGCAGGATCTGCTCTTCTTTTAGCTTCTTATGCTTCCTAGCTTCTACAAAAAAGGGTTTTAGGGCTCCAGCACCATAGGTGTTAATGAAGCCTGGAGCCCCTCATGCCCATTTGCAAAATTTTAAAGCCTTTTCTTCTTAAAAACAAGGGCATAGGAATCTTAAAGAAGAGCAGATCCTGCCAGAGGGGGCACACACCAGTATGTCAGTATGCTTGGTTTACAATCCTCCATCCTGGTGCTAGAGGTTCTTTAATAAAACTAGGGCCCTGATTGTTAAGATTTGAATAAATTCAGAACGTTAAACTTACGCTCAAAGACAAAACGAGATCCTAGTTTGAACATTTAGTTTTAGGAATTAATATTTCAGCATGTTAACATTATTGTATACATAGAACTGGGAAATATATTGTAGTAAAAAGTCTATAATGTAATAAAGAGCTGTTGACCGTCATATCCGTTTCCAAACACAACAAATCAATTTATTGCTAGTAGATGTCAGAATGTTCAGTATTATTTTTTTATCTGTAGTTTAATCTACAGAAGAATGAGGATACTTTATATGTCATTGTTAAAACTAGAGCTACATAGATGAAGTAATGGAGACAAGAAGCAGATTCTCTTGTGAGTTCCCTTTGAGACTAAAACAGGCCATACACATTATTGATGTTGAGTGAACTTTAGTAGCTGAGCATATGAAATATGTATAGGGGTCTTCTGACTTTCCTCTGTTTGCAGTAGTGATTAACTAAATATTACATACACTGGAACAAGAGGCTGAAATCTGCCCCCCTCATGGAGTATCACCTCAGTCTTATTCCATTTCTATAACTTTTGATTTTTCCATTCACATAAGGACCTGTGTTCAGCAGGAAAAAAATATACTTACTACTGGCATCATTTTACAATCCATGCAATGTACTGGAAAGCTGGAAACTAGAGATGAGCGAGCACTAAAATGCTCGGGTGCTCGTTATTCGAGACAAACTTTTCCAGATGCTCGAGTGCTCGTCTCGAATAACGAGCCCCATTGAAGTCAATGGGAGACCCGAGCATTTTTTTTTAATAAAACTGAACAGTAAAAGAACAGTGCAAAAAAAAAAATTCCAGATGTTTGCAGATGTTTTACTTGTAAGAACACATTGAAATAACACTATTCTTCACTTTGCAGGTGTTCGCGCGTGTCTCCCGCTAAGTTAGGAGATGTGCACGAACATCTGGAATGTGAAGAATATTGTTCTTTCAATGTGTTCTGCACTTAAATGCTCCTGTGTTCACTGTTTTTAATGTTTTAATTCTATTCTTCACATTGCAGGTGTGCGCGCGTGTCTCCCGATAGGTTCGGAGATACGTGCGCACAGCTGCAAAGTCAAGAATAGAATTAAAACATTAAAAACAGTGAATACAGGACCATTTAAGTGCAGAACACATTGAAAGAACACTATTCTTCACATTCCAGATGTTCCGAACATCTCCTAAATTAGCGGGAGACACGCGCGAACACCTGGAAAGTGAAGAATAGTGTTAGTTCAATGTGTTCTTACAAGTAAAACATATGGAAACATGTGTAATATTTTTTTTTTACAATAAAAATACTTTTATTCAATTTATTTTATTAATTTACTGCTCGATCTCGAGCCGGCGAGATACTCGTCCGAGTAACGAGCCGCTCCGAGTATGCTAATACTCGACCGAGCAGTATACTCGGACGAGTATACTCGCTCATCTCTACTGGAAACATTTCAAAGGTATTGTAATTCACAAAAAAAGAGAATAGCCCAGTTATCTGTTAATTTCTTTACGTCTTCCAACTTGAGTCTAAGAGACACATCCCTGTAATGTTTGTATCAGTACAATCAATGTGTACTTTGGCATTTACTGTATGGGATATATATATTTTTTTATTTTATTGGATCACATATTACATGATGTAAGGACACACAGTACATTCAAAGATTTTTTTTTCATTTTTATTTGTTTTACAGAGAGTGGATTGATTTAAGTTATTTTAAGTTTAAATTATTTTTGTAAAATGTTTAACCTTTTTTATTCATCCCTATAGGGCATGCCTATATGATATAGTTACATATTTTCTTAAACACTGCCCTGTGTTTGCATACAGCTGTTAGAAGCAGGTGTCTGCTGTATAATACAGCCTGCCATTAAGGGGGTTGTCCAGGGGACATCAGTTAACTTGTTGATCAGTTGTCACGGGTGCCCATGTCCCAGGTCACAGCCGACAGCCTCTGATGCTAGGCTGCAGGGGCACTAAAATTTCCACGATCTAGCACGCCCCCCCCCCCTTCTAGTATGCGAGCTCCGGCTCTACGAGATTTAAAGGCCCAGCTTGGAGCTAATTGGTGCTACCGGTCGTCTGACTGGATAAGTAGCCAGCCCCTTCCTTTGACCCCTGCCGTATCTTTGTGCCTTTGAGAAAGCTTTCTACCCTGTTCCTTACTCTGATCCGGTGCTGCCTGTCCTGACCTCCAGCATGTCCACGACTCCATTTCAGCTCCATGATTCTGTGCTATGTCTTGGCCACCACTGCAAGCAATCTGATGGTATCCACCGCAGCAAGTCCAACCCGCTTTGCGGCGGGCTCTGGTGAATACCGGGTGCCACTTAGACTCTGCTCCCAGGTGTCGGCTTATGTCATCATCCGCGGTGGTACAGTGGGTCGACTACCCCAGAACCCAGACATCAGTGGAGTCTAAGTGGAGTCTATGGTACTGATGGAGATAGCAATAGTCAGTTCCATAGGCAGTTAATGAAGCGTGCATGTCTGACCTGCCACTCCATTCTAATGGGGTGCAACAGATGTACATCTGACCCACAATCTCATGATCCGTTGGGGGTCCCACCACTGAGACCCCACCCATCAGCAAGTCAGCTCCTTTACAATGATAGTTGTCATTGGACAACCCCCTTAAGAGAAATGTCTTAGATCCTGAATATACTTTTACCAAAGCTGCACTATTATAGTACAGCGTCCATTGTTAAGATGTCAATGACTACATTAACTATACAAAGATCTGTCAATTGTCATCTCTATTGGTGAAAACAGAGACTGAGCCCCAAATCTACCATGTGATGCAGCAGTTTCATTACTTGCTGTTTCCACAAATTTGGCTCCAGAAAGTTCAGTCATATCCATTAGTAAGAACAGATATCAGGCCAAGAATCTGATGCAGGAGCCTTCCCATTAGAGTGCAGGAAGTTTGTGCAAACTCTCCATTACACTTTCTACTGAGATACAAAGTAATCAGCTATAAAAATACATTTCTATTAAAGCACCTTTTCTTTTGCCACATCAGATAATCTCAGGTTATGTTGAACTCGGACAGATCTATGTATATACCTTTAAAAGAGGTCTACTAGCCGTTGTTAGTAGCTGCAGGACTGCATAAAAATGAATTTATATTCCAGGATTGTAGCTGTGCTAGGAGCACTGGTAATTCTCACCCTGCTGTGTTCTTTGATCTCTGCATTCAACCTTCTCCACAGCCCATCCCCATTATACTCCCCAGAAGCCTGCTGCTGCTGCTGCTCTTACTCAGAGCAGATTGGGAGTGCAGTACAGAGATCTCAAAGGATTGCATCAGAGTGCTTCAAGTCCAGCTACACTTCTGGAATATAAATAAATATTTCAAGGTCCTGCGGCTACTTACGACACTTATACACAGGTATAGTTACACAAATCCACAGGGCCAATACACAATACTGTCTGCAGCTTTATATAGTCTTATAAAAGACCTTAAATATTTAGTTAATTTTTTAAAAAATGTGTTTCTGGATTCTAATCGCAATAAATTGTGATTGCACCAGAGTGCTTCAAGTCCAGCTACACTCCTGGAATAGAAATGAATATTTCAAGGTCCTGCTGCTACTTACGACACATAGACGCAGGTATAGATACACAAATCCCCAGGGCCAGCGTTGTAACTTGAAGCTGATGGGCCACAGTGCAAAGTCTGTGCCAGGCCCCCGACAATAATGTATGGTATATACCTTATATACTCGAGTATAAGCCTAGTTTTTCAGCACAAAAATGTGCTGAAAAACCCAAACTCGGCTTATCCTCGAGTCAAAAAAATAAATAACTCAAAACTCTCCTTTCTGGCGGCACCCGTAGATTTTCTGTGCGATCCATCCGGTATTGTTGTTCTGCACGACGGGGAAGGCTATATACACTGGGGCAGGGGCTGGCAGGCTATATACACTGGGGCAGGGGCTGGCAGGCTATATACACTGGGGCAGGGGCTGGCAAGCTATATACACAGGGGCAGGGGCTGGCTGGCTATATACACTGGGGCAGGGGCTGGCTGTATACTATAGGGGGCTGGTTGGCTACATACTGGAGAGGCTGTGACCAATGCATTTCCCGCCCTCGGCTTATACTCGAGTCAATAGGTTTTTCCAGTTTTTTGTGGTAAAATTAGGGGCCTCGGCTTATACTCGGGTCGGCTTATACTCAAGTATATACGGTAGTACTAGTCTTCTCATATAGGAAAGTGACACCTAATGGGCCCCCTAAACCTCTTGGGCCCGGTTGAGACCGCACCCCTTGAAGTTACGCCCCTGCCCAGGGCTAATACACAACACTGTCTGCAGCTTTATATAGTCTTATAATTAACCTTCAATATTTAGTTTATTTTTAAAAAAATTGTTTCTGGATTCTAAACACAATAAATTGGGATTGCATCAGAGTGCTTCAAGTCCAGCTACACTCCTGGAAAAGAAATGAATATTTCAAGGTCCTGCTGCTATTTATGATACATACACACAGGTATAGTGACACAAATCTCCAGGTTGTTTCAGAATTCTAATCGCAACAAAATTAATTTCTTATGTAATATAGTGTATTTCAGTCCTTTTTTTTCATTATTCTGGAAGAAAAACATCTATGCACTAGAATACTTTCAGGCAACTTTTTATCCGTGCTTATATTAAATTATGTCTGATACAAACATTTGGAAATTGCTGTAATTTGCATTGTGCGCTTGGGGATATGTTTTTTCATTAATGTCCTTTATAGAATATCAATGCAAGTATAAAAGATCAGAAAAATCATGACAAGTGACAGCAGTTCTTTGATCCACTTTCCTTGGTAATCACAGTTGTATTGTCTTATAAATAAAAAGAATTGTATTATTATACAATGAGGGTTTTCATTCTTGAGGCTGATCAGTCTGCACCCTGCTGGCTGTGGAATGGATGGAAAACACAGCGGATTTCAATGAATTTAGAAATGACTTGGGAATAGATGATAAATGGTGCATTTATTATTTGGTTATATAAGGGAGTTCATGTCAATTCAATTTAGTTTCTTAGAAACACCACTTTAATTGCTGTATAACATGCTGTCTGCAGATACTCAGTTGCCCAATCATTGGTCTTTGTGATATTAACATATATAATGAAACACATACCATATATACTCGAGTATAAGCCTAGTTTTTTAGCACAAAAAAATGTGCTGAAAACCCAAACTCGGCTTATACTTGAGTAAACAAAATATAGGTTTTGTGGTAAAATTAGGGGCCACGGCTTATACTTGGGTCGGCTTATACTCAAGTATATACTGTAATTATTTTACATAGACCAAATGCTCATCCAAGCGAATAGATACCTGTGGGGATAGTGGTATACTCTATACAGTACTCAGTATTCCCTATGGAGTCCTCCACTCATACTTCTAAATCACCACAGTATAGTCGAAAATTTCAAAATGTAAAGATAGGTCTTACCCCTATATGGAGTGACAGAAAAAAACATGTCCCACAAATGGAGGAATCATCTAGACCAGTAGGTCCCTCATCCATCTATTAGGGAGAAGATAGGTGCAAATGCCCTACAGACCCATAACAGCTCCTATGTTAGGTTGCATGAGGTAGTGACCCGTTGAGGTCCCTTTTTGTAACTTTGCTGACAATTTTCTGACATTAACAAATGACGATTGTGCAAAGAGAAAAATCCTTTCAACTAATAAATGCGTTGCAGAGTTTAAATAAAAGGGAATTAAATGTATCTATTATTAGCATGTTGACAAGCAGGAGGAGCGGAGCAGACTGTATGCAGTATGTTATCTGCTGCTTCATGTTATAGAGCAGGAGGAGCTGAGCAGACTGTATGCAGTATGTTATCTGCTGCTTCATGTTATAGAGCAGGAGGAGCTGAGCAGACTGTATGCAGTATGTTATCTGCTGCTTCATGTTATAGAGCAGGAGGAGCTGAGCAGACTGTATGCAGTATGTTATCTGCTGCTTCATGTTATAGAGCAGGAGGAGCTGAGCAGACTGTATGCAGTATGTTAGCTGCTGCATTATGTTATAGAGCAGGAGGAACTGAGCAGACTGTATGCAGTATGTTATCTGCTGCATCATGTTATAGAGCAGGAGGAGCTGAGCAGACTGTATGCAGTATGTTATCTGCTGCTTCATGTTATAGAGCAGGAGGAGCTGAGCAGACTGTATGCAGTATGTCATCTGCTGCTTCATGTTATAGAGCAGGAGGAGCTGAGCAGACTGTATGCAGTATGTTAGCTGCTGCATTATGTTATAGAGCAGGAGGAACTGAGCAGACTGTATGCAGTATGTTATCTGCTGTTTCATGTTATAAAGCAGGAGGAGCTGAGCAGACTGTATGCAGTATGTTCTCTGCTGCTTCATGTTATAGAGCAGGAGGAGCTGAGCAGACTGTATGCAGTATGTTATCTGCTGCATTATGTTATAGAGCAGGAGGAGCTGAGCAGACTGTATGCAGTATGTTATCTGCTGCTTCATGTTATAGAGCAGGAGGAGCTGAGCAGACTGTATGCAGTATGTTATCTGCTGCTTCATGTTATAGAGCAGGAGGAGCTGAGCAGACTGTATGCAGTATGTTATCTGCTGCATTATGTTATAGAGCAGGAGGAGCTGAGCAGACTGTATGCAGTATGTTATCTGCTGCTTCATGTTATAGAGCAGGAGGAGCTGAGCAGACTGTATGCAGTATGTTATCTGCTGCTTCATGTTATAGAGCAGGAGGAGCTGAGCAGATTGTACATAATAGCCAACATTTATCAAAACCAGTGTAGTCTGTACTATGTGCAGTTTGCATATGTAGTGTGCAGGGGGCGCCAGATTCATGAATTGTGACGCACATTTTTTCATGAATCTGGCGCCCCCTGCACTGCCTCCACAAAGTGCACCATCGGGCACTGCATGATAGATGTGGCGCATGGCCCAACTGAGCACTGGAACACCCCTTTCAGTGCAGAAATTTGTATTGCGTCGGGTATAGTGCAGCCGCACCACAAATCTGTAGGGGACACTGCTTAAATACATTTGCAAGCAGTTTTCACTGAAAAAAAATTTACAAAGTCAGACAAAAAATAAATGTGGACCTGTGTCTTATCTGTATGAAGCATGTTGTAGAGCTATCGGCAGGCAGCATGTTATAGAGCAGAAGGAGCTGAGCAGATTATACATAGTGTCCTATCTGCAGGCAGTGTGTTATAGAGCAGGAGGAGCTGAACAGATTGTACATAGTCTCCTATCTGCAGGCAGCATGTTATAGAGCAGGAGGAGCTGAGCAGATTATACATACAGGCAGCATGTTATGTAGCAGGAGGAGTTGAGCAGATTGTACATAGTGTCCTATCTGCAGGCAGCATGTTAAAGAGTAGGAGGAGCTGAGCAGATTATACATAGTGTCCTATCTGCAGGCAGCATTTTATAGAGCAGGAGGAGCTGAGTAGATTGTACATAGCGTCCTTGTCTGCACGCAGCATGTTACAGGGCAAGAAGAGCTCAGACATTGATTCCCAATGGGTGATACTAAGGGCCCAATGTTTGTTTTTGGATGGAGAGCTATTTTGGATGCATCCTATGCATAATCACATCAAGTGCAGTCAATTCTAATTTTTTTTATATACATCAAATAAATATTCAATGAGACTAAAACAAGACACCAGCAGTGTGTATGACTGTACTTTTCTATGCCACCCTCTGATTAAGAATCCTATCAGAGAACACAGATAACAGTAAGAATCAATAGTTTCCGCTGTGTCGGATAAATAATGCCGCAGTAGCCACAAGAATCCGATTCCTCATAATAAGAAATATCAATACGTCTGCTGAGGTCCGGGCCTCCTCATGTGTGTGCTGTGACTTTTGCAGTTTCTTGCCTTTGAACAGAACACCTGTCAAGAAGGCAGAGGAAGATGCTTATCACCTATCTGTTCAATGGTCGCAGAACATTTATTAAATCACCGACTCTTAGGATGAAAACAGGGAATGTCACGGACAATAGACTCCCACACAGATAGCGGACCATCCATTCATGCCGCCTGCTGCCGGGTGTCCACAGAACACATTATAAATCCATGAAAACTCAACCTACTAATCCAATCTCTGATGAGGTGCGGTCACTTAGACCTATATGAAATTATATAAACTGGAATATTCCGATATAATTCTTTGATTTCTTGGGTGGCATTGTATGCCATATAACTGAGACAGACTTTCCGCTAGGAGGCCCATAAAGTGAGATAATCACAATTTTTTACCAGGCCAGAAATAGCAATTATTTTCCCACTTCTGCCAACTCCTCCCATCATCCCTTCCATCTTTGTCCCAGTGTTCGCCTTCCACTAACCCTAACACTTTGCCACCAAATACTGCAATAAAACCATAGTCCCCCCAAAATACTAGTACCAAAAATATAGTGTTCCCTAGTGTGATGTGAAAGCCCACACACTATAATGTACACTGTAATATGCCTACTTTATGATTCCTGCAAAGTGTAATGCCCCAATGTGGGGTCCACACATGATAATGCCTATAGTTGTAGCCTTACACTGTCTATGGTCCTGATTTTGGCCTAAAACTTTGTAATCAACCCCCATAGAATAATATTCTACATTCTGGTTTACACACACACTTTGTTCTTGTTGTGGCCTCCACATTTTATAATTAACCCCCAATTATGGCCCTATACTTTATATAACACATCTGTGTTGTTACCCCTCACACTTACTAATGCCCCCTTATTGTCCCCCACACCTAATAATGTAATAAATTTGGTCATGTAATGATGCCACCCACACTTAATGGGGAATTCTCATGAATAGCATTTATGCCTTTTCCCAGGATATTTTGAATTTCGGATTGTATACGAGTGTCCTAGCTGCCGGAATCCATACCAATGTCCATAAAAGAAAAAATCTGCACAACTTTGGTTGCAACAAAAAAGTGATATACTTTATTCGTAAAACAATGCGATGCTTCAAAATAAAAATATTTTGCTTGAAAGAATGCCAACAATTTTGTCTGTCACCATAAAAATGTTGTGCAGTCTGCAGGCAGCGTGTTATAGAATGGGAGTAACTGAGCAGAATGTATATAGTGTCCTATTTACAGGCAGCATGTTATAGAAAACTATGCAATCTACTCAGCTCCTCCTGCTCTATAACATGCTGCCCATAGATAGAGCAGGAGGAGCTGAGTAGATTGCATAGTTTTCTATCTATAGGCAGCATGTTATAGAGCAGGAGGAGCTTAGAAGATTGTATTTAGTACCTTATCCTTAAATAGTATGTGATAAATCTGAAGGATCTGTGCAGATTGTTTATAGTGTCCTGTATGCAGGCAGCATGTTATAGAGCAGTAACAGCTAAGAAGATTGTTCATTGTGTCCTGTATGCAGGCAGCATGTTATAGAGCAGTAACAGCTAAGGAGATTATTCATAGTGTCCTATCTGCAAGCAGCATGTTATAGAGCAGTAACAGCTAAGGAGATTGTTCATAGTGTCCTATCTGCAAGCAGCATGTTATAGAGCAGTAACAGCTAAGGAGATTATTCATAGTGTCCTATCTGCATGCAGCATGTTATAGAGCAGTAACAGCTAAGGAGATTGTTCATAGTGTCCTATCTGCAAGCAGCATGTTATAGAGCAGTAACAGCTAAGGAGATTATTCATAGTGTCCTATCTGCATGCAGCGTGTTATAGAGCGGGAAGAGTTTAGTGTACAACACAGGGGCACATGTATCGTACATCTGTCTTTTTTTCTTGGCTTTTCTGCTGGTCAGATGTGTCTTAGTAGTCTTTCCTTACTATTACATAAAGTCTTTAGTGAATTTGCGACTTTTTATAACAAAAGTCACAAAAAGTCTCCAAAAGTTGCAATCACGCTACTTTCACATCACACTACTTTCAGGTGATAACTGAGGGAACACTGCAAGAAACTAGATGGCGACCTTTGAAGGGAGACTGTCTTAAGCGCAAATGTGAAAAGTCACAAAAATGCAGACCAAAAGTCTGGTACATGTCCCCCATAGTGTCTAATTTACAGGCATTTATTGGATTTAACTAGGCTCTTATAACAACTAACTTCCAGTAATGATTGACTGGTACAAGCCACATCTGGTCATTGACTTCTACTAAAGCTAGAATGTTATATCACACTGGGGCTTATTCACTAAGGGTCCGCGGATCACATTTCTGTGGGACTTCCCAACGTTTTCAGGATTTGCGCTGCTGGGACAGGTATTTAGCATGGGATTTTGATGCATGCGATCGGATTTTGGCTCAGCTACGCCTGCTCTCTAATGCGAAAGAAATTAGGGGGTGTGCCGTCGGATGATCGGACTTATTTGGACTGAGCGCGGGATTTAACATTTAAATTGTGTTGCATCCAATGCACTTACATGCACCAGGAAGAAGATGGTGAACTCCGGGGGACCTGAGCGGGGAAGCGACACATGCAGGATATCGGGCGCACAATCTTAGTGAATTGTCGTCAGACAATGCACTTTCGGGAACTCTGAGGGACCGGGTAAGTAAATGTGCCCCATTATGTTAAACATAGAGGGTTTGGTATAGGGTGACCTTCTTCCATAGTATCCTGTCCACCTAACCTCCTGCATGTCTTATTTTCAGCTTTTGAGATCCTGATGCCACGATTTGGACTTTCTACTGGGCACAAAGAAAACGGCTTGTTTTTTCGGAACGGCAAAATCCATAGATTCATTCTTGCTTATAGACACTTTTCCATCCTCATAACGTGACTATATGTCATCACATGTTATTTCTGTAGATGTGATGATAAGCTGGAGAGATAACCAAATGCACGGATGTGATACTGCTTAGATGAGAATATAGCAATCATAGATAATGGGAGAAGATGTAATTGCTTAGACGTCACATCAGCTCGGTTTACAGCACCTGCATTTCTCTAAATCATATAATGGAGTAATGTAGTCATGTTATATCAGGATCATAAAGAATGACTGTATGTAAACTGCTTGTGATACATTGTTACCCGGGTAGAATGAGAAGTGAGATGTTTGTCTGGGATCTTCCTCCAAGTCATCTTCACAATAGGAGTTGCTAAGGGAACCTATTCGTTCCCTGACATGTTAATCAGCAGAAGGGAGAAGACCAGGAAGCAATATTTCACAGCTGACTTTCCTCATTTACTTGGTAAATCTCCGAAAAATGTCATTAAGGAAGTTTTATATGACAAGAGGGGGAAAAGGGGTATACATTTCAATATAAGATGACAATGGAACAGCTGATGCGTCCTCTAACAATGGAATAGATGGACGGACGTCATTGATGTGATTACAATGTCTTCGTTACTGCTAAAACTTTAGAATTTGTATTTGAGAAGAAAAAAAGGAAATATATTTCAATAGGAAACAATAGGGTACTGATGACAATAGTTTCGCTGATTTTTTCCTAGGAAATGACAGCATGCAGGTGGCTATGACATCATCTTCTGATTGGGTTTACAGGACAATGTAATGATTAGAGACATAAAAACTGGTGATGAACACACCCAAACCACATATTTATGTGACGAACATTGCAGGTCTGGGTTCCCAAACTTCAGACTTCAATCTTCATACTTGCACCAATTGCAGTTGTTAACCTTTTAAATGCTGCCATGCTCAGCGGTATTTAAAGGCACCCACAATCGGTGCCAGCATTAATCGTGGGTGTTAACAGTACAAGGGGTCCCCTACTTAAGGACACCCGACTTACAAACTGACCCCTCTGCCCACTGTAATGATCAGCTGTAAAGGTTTGCACTGAGTGATGGTCAAATTGCATGCAACAATACAATGTGAAACATCAAATGGCATATGAATGTTACTATGACACCAGGGGCGTAACTACAGGGCCCTCAAGGTCTAGGGGCCCTTGCCGCACAGGCAAATCACTATTTATCATGCGCTGTGGTGCAACTTTATTATCCCACCACCCGATGGAGAGGAGGCAATGTTATAAAGTTTATGCTACATAGGTTCCCTGCAGGAAGAGGAGGAGCATGTGTGGTCTGTCCCTGCCCAATGATTACCAGGAGTCTCGTCCTGGTGTATGTACTTTATTGGGGGATATTTATCATACGCCTCTGGAGCAGCTGGATACATCAGGTGGCTTGGGCTTCTTAATTTATCTGGCGGGTGGGTGTGCCTGGTTTTATTTTTATGCCAAATAAGCACAGATTCACGGGTGAGAAGAGGCTGGCTGCAGCAAGTGCGCTGGCACGGTGACAGAAGCCCTGAAGAATAAGCCCCTATGACTTTATATATAACGTATGTATGAAATAAATACATAAGGGAGAATAAGAGAGGGGAGGGGGGTGAACTCTCATCACACTCGCAACGCGTGCTGCTTGCATCTCCTGGCCCGAACGCTGCAAACCAGAACTGAACTCAGCATGTCAGTTCAGTTCCGCTTTGCAGCTTTTGGGCCGGGAGATCCGGGCAGCACGCGTTGCGAGTGTGATGCGGGTTCATCACATCACACTCGCAAGTGTGGAACGGGCCTTATAAGCCTCAAATCTCAAATCTGACTAAATGTCTCTTTCAGGCAGTCTGGTAAACCCGCCTGACCTACTTGGCCATCCTCCAGAGGGAACTCAAGATGGTGACTGGTCCTTTTGCCAATATCAGGAGATTGATGTGCTTGAGTCTCCATGAATGGAATTGACACTTCCAATTTAGTTGGAAGATAGGGAAATGTTTGAGCTATCAGTTGAGATGGTAAATCTCTTGAGTACCATTTGCCCCTCATAGTGGATAGACATATCTTTGACCCACAAAGATTTGCCAACTGTATCTCAAATTGGTTGCATATGTGTTTATAAAGTGTCTGCGCTAGCATTGTACTTGAGCTGCACGCCGCAACACAATCCTGTGCACGTTAAGGGGCATTCCTATGCAAATTTGCCCCAATCGTCACATTTATGTCGGCAAGTCCAAAATCCGCTCTTCGTGAATGTGTCACCCACTGCATGTAGAGCACTTTCCCTCACTAATAGTAAATCTGGGCCTGGGTGTTTTTCAATAAAGAGATTTACTTCATCTCACTCCAAGTGGACGTTCATTGGCAGTGCATCACAATCTACCTGTCTTTCTACCCCCTACCCACCAGCTGTCACTGCCAATGGTTTCTATCCTAAATAATTGGGGTACACGTCATGTTCCAATGAGCCTGGCAGTTTACTGAATCCACTGCTCGTTTCTGTGCACACAATTCATAGTCGGCTGGATCCACAGTTATCGCTTCAGCAGTACAATGTAATTAGGTTATGATGGTAAGATAACACTCCATTAGTATTGCCTCTGCCTTGAAATGATGTTACAAATAGCTGTCGCCTCATGAGTGATGCGGCTCCGCTGGATATATATTCTGGATGCATTGGGAATCCTTAAGCCTGTGTATTAACAGAAAATATGATTCACAGAACCTCAATTTATTACGACGGCACCTTCCAATACCTGGAAGCAATTCAATAAAATAGGATTATTTCCCCATGTAATAAGTCATGCCCGGGTGGATCAATATTCAAAATTGACTAAGCTGCAGAATTTCTGAGCACTATTGTACCTCACAGACTTAAAGGGGTTTTTCCCACCAATAAAAGTTAGGCACTATCCACGGGATAGGGCATAAATTGCTGATCAGTGGGGGTCTCATTGCCGAGACCCCCACAGATCGCAAAAACGAGGGGTCCCATGTAACTTCCGTCAGACCCCTCATCGCTCCGACATCGCAAACGGCCGCGCATGGCCGTTCTGCTCCATTAATCTCTATGGAGCAGAAAGGAAATTGCTGAGTGCCGCGCTCACTGCTCTCTGTCAGCTCCATAGAGATTAATGGAGCAGAACAGTCATGCGCAGCCATCTGCTCCATTAGTCTGACGGAGCAACAAGGGGTCCAACATTTTCTCACCACTGGGACCCACACTGATCAGCAAGTAAGGCCCTAGCCTGTGGATAGGGTCTAACTTTTCTTCATGGGAAAACCCCTTTAATGAGGCACCGGTTATACAACAATTAAGGCCATCGCAATGAGTTTGCCAAAGCAAATAATTGCCAGTGGTCAGAGTGATCAAATACAAGTCACTGATGCTGCTCATAGATTTCAGTAAAACAGTGAAAGATATTATGGATAGCATTACACAGCTCTGTCTAGAGTTGTGAATTTGTTCCTTCTGATACTGGTTTGGCTTTAATCCCATGTTAACATCATCATGTTATTAGGCTTCCTGAAAATCATGCTTGATTGTAAAGGAGCTGCCTTACAAGGTAACAAAAACAGGTGTGGTTTTCCTTATCCCACCCCCCACAGTGGAGCATCAATGGCTGTAAGTCTTCAAATTCCCGCAAGGCAGCCTTAATTAGCAAAACCTCCGTAAGGACAGCTCTTACTTCCCCGCACTAGAATTGCTTCATTTTTATTGGGGATCGATACATTTTTTATTAGTGGCCTTGTGGTATAAAAACAAACTATTTATCTATTTATCTTATTACCGATAATTCATACCCACCACAACATGTGGTCCTTATAATTCATTATTCCTTCTCTGTATACCAACTGGAGATGATAAAAGGTGCTAGTGGAGGCGAAAGATAAGTGTTTGGATTACACCACCTGATGTATACATCAATATTCTGAACCTTACAATTATGTTTTATCATGAGCATCAAAGATAATCCATATGGGAACTTTACTACCCACCCCTCACTTGCACACTCCCCGTTTAAGTCGTATGTGCAGCTCCAAAGGTGCTTAGATGGGGGAGATTTATTAGAAGTGTCCGAGGTAAAACTGTTCTATTTGCCCATCGAAACCGATAAGAGCTCAGCTTCCATGTGTTAAACTGCTGTGGGAAAGTGAAAGCTTATCTCTGATTGGTTACTATTAGAGATGAGCGAACATACTCGTCCGAGCTTGATGCTCGTTCGAGCATTAGCGTACTCGAAACTGCTCGTTGCTCGGACGAATACTTCGCCCGCTCGAGAAAATGGCAGCTCCCGCAGTTTTGCTTTTTGGCGGCCAGAAACAGAGCCAATCACAAGCCAGGAGACTCTGCACTCCACCCAGCATGACGTGGTACCCTTACACGTCGATAGCAGTGGTTGGCTGGCCAGATCAGGTGACCCTGGGATAGACTAGCCGCTGCCCGCGCTGCTCGGATCATTCTTTGTCTGGATGCCGCTAGGGAGAGAGCTGCTGCTGGTCAGGGTTAGCGTTAGTGTGCAGGTAGATTACTGTTAGGCAGGAGTGATTCTCCAAGAACCCAACAGCCCTTCTTAGGGCTACAATAACGTTATACTTTTTTTTTTTTTGTTTGCTTGTGGCTGGGCTTGCTGGCACTAGTAGTGCAGCTAGTACCATATTGTGAGGAATTTGCAGGGGGACTTGCTACCGTTGTGTTTAGCTCTTAGTGACACACATATCCACCTCAAACACCAAAGTGGGAAAATTTATTAGGGGTTTGATTTCAATTAGGCACAGTCTGCCAGTTTCTTTTTATTTTACGTTTATTTTTTCATAACTCAGCGTCATCTCATCAGTGTGCTTTCATACTTGGCTAGAAAATAGCCAAAGGAGAATCCAAACGGCTTACTTACGCCTACAATAGCGTTATATATATTTTATTTCTGGTTGATCTGCTGGTGGCTGTCCTTGCTGCAGTGCATATACTAGCCAATTGTGAGGAATTTGGAGTGAGACTTGCGACCGCTGTGTTTAGCGCTTAGTGACGCACATATCCATCGCAAAGACCGAAGTGGGATAATTTATTAGGGGTTGGATTTCAATTAGGCACAGTCTGGCAGTTTCTTTTTATTTTACGTTTATTTTTTCATAACTCAGCGTCATCTCATCAGTGTGCTTTCATACTTGGCTAGAAAATAGCCAAAGGAGAATCCAAACGGCTTACTTACGCCTACAATAGCGTTATATATATTTTATTTCTGGTTGATCTGCTGGTGGCTGTCCTTGCTGCAGTGCATACACTAGCCAATTGTGAGGAATTTGGAGTGAGACTTGCGACCGCTGTGTTTAGCGCTTAGTGACGCACATATCCATCGCAAAGACCGAAGTGGGAAAATTTATTAGGGGTTGGATTTCAATTAGGCACAGTCTGCCATTTCCTTTTTATTTTACGTTTATTTTTTCATAACTCAGCGTCATCTCATCAGTGTGCTTTCATACTTGGCTAGAAAATAGCCAAAGGAGAATCCAAACGGCTTACTTACGCCTACAATAGCGTTATATATATTTTATTTCTGGTTGATCTGCTGGTGGCTGTCCTTGCTGCAGTGCATATACTAGCCAATTGTGAGGAATTTGGAGTGAGACTTGCGACCGCTGTGTTTAGCGCTTAGTGACGCACATATCAATCGCAAAGACCGAAGTGGGAAAATTTATTAGGGGTTGGATTTCAATTAGGCACAGTCTGCCATTTCCTTTTTATTTTACGTTTATTTTTTCATAACTCAGCGTCATCTCATCAGTGTGCTTTCATACTTGGCTAGAAAATAGCCAAAGGAGAATCCAAATGGCTTACTTACGCCTACAATAGCGTTATATATATTTTATTTCTGGTTGATCTGCTGGTGGCTGTCCTTGCTGCAGTGCATATACTAGCCAATTGTGAGGAATTTGGAGTGAGACTTGCGACCGCTGTGTTTAGCGCTTAGTGACGCACATATCCATCGCAAAGACCGAAGTGGGATAATTTATTAGGGGTTGGATTTCAATTAGGCACAGTCTGGCAGTTTCTTTTTATTTTACGTTTATTTTTTCATAACTCAGCGTCATCTCATCAGTGTGCTTTCATACTTGGCTAGAAAATAGCCAAAGGAGAATCCAAACGGCTTACTTACGCCTACAATAGCGTTATATATATTTTATTTCTGGTTGATCTGCTGGTGGCTGTCCTTGCTGCAGTGCATACACTAGCCAATTGTGAGGAATTTGGAGTGAGACTTGCGACCGCTGTGTTTAGCGCTTAGTGACGCACATATCCATCGCAAAGACCGAAGTGGGAAAATTTATTAGGGGTTGGATTTCAATTAGGCACAGTCTGCCATTTCCTTTTTATTTTACGTTTATTTTTTCATAACTCAGCGTCATCTCATCAGTGTGCTTTCATACTTGGCTAGAAAATAGCCAAAGGAGAATCCAAACGGCTTACTTACGCCTACAATAGCGTTATATATATTTTATTTCTGGTTGATCTGCTGGTGGCTGTCCTTGCTGCAGTGCATATACTAGCCAATTGTGAGGAATTTGGAGTGAGACTTGCGACCGCTGTGTTTAGCGCTTAGTGACGCACATATCCATCGCAAAGACCGAAGTGGGAAAATTTATTAGGGGTTGGATTTCAATTAGGCACAGTCTGCCATTTCCTTTTTATTTTACGTTTATTTTTTCATAACTCAGCGTCATCTCATCAGTGTGCTTTCATACTTGGCTAGAAAATAGCCAAAGGAGAATCCAAATGGCGTACTTACGCCTACAATAGCGTTATATATATTTTATTTCTGGTTGATCTGCTGGTGGCTGTCCTTGCTGCAGTGCATATACTAGCCAATTGTGAGGAATTTGGAGTGAGACTTGCGACCGCTGTGTTTAGCGCTTAGTGACGCACATATCCATCGCAAAGACCGAAGTGGGATAATTTATTAGGGGTTGGATTTCAATTAGGCACAGTCTGGCAGTTTCTTTTTATTTTACGTTTATTTTTTCATAACTCAGCGTCATCTCATCAGTGTGCTTTCATACTTGGCTAGAAAATAGCCAAAGGAGAATCCAAACGGCTTACTTACGCCTACAATAGCGTTATATATATTTTATTTCTGGTTGATCTGCTGGTGGCTGTCCTTGCTGCAGTGCATATACTAGCCAATTGTGAGGAATTTGGAGTGAGACTTGCGACCGCTGTGTTTAGCGCTTAGTGACGCACATATCCATCGCAAAGACCGAAGTTGGAAAATTTATTAGGGGTTGGATTTCAATTAGGCACAGTCTGCCATTTCCTTTTTATTTTACGTTTATTTTTTCATAACTCAGCGTCATCTCATCAGTGTGCTTTCATACTTGGCTAGAAAATAGCCAAAGGAGAATCCAAACGGCTTACTTACGCCTACAATAGCGTTATATATATTTTATTTCTGGTTGATCTGCTGGTGGCTGTCCTTGCTGCAGTGCATATACTAGCCAATTGTGAGGAATTTGGAGTGAGACTTGCGACCGCTGTGTTTAGCGCTTAGTGACGCACATATCCATCGCAAAGACCGAAGTGGGATAATTTATTAGGGGTTGGATTTCAATTAGGCACAGTCTGGCAGTTTCTTTTTATTTTACGTTTATTTTTTCATAACTCAGCGTCATCTCATCAGTGTGCTTTCATACTTGGCTAGAAAATAGCCAAAGGAGAATCCAAACGGCTTACTTACGCCTACAATAGCGTTATATATATTTTATTTCTGGTTGATCTGCTGGTGGCTGTCCTTGCTGCAGTGCATATACTAGCCAATTGTGAGGAATTTGGAGTGAGACTTGCGACCGCTGTGTTTAGCGCTTAGTGACGCACATATCCATCGCAAAGACCGAAGTTGGAAAATTTATTAGGGGTTGGATTTCAATTAGGCACAGTCTGCCATTTCCTTTTTATTTTACGTTTATTTTTTCATAACTCAGCGTCATCTCATCAGTGTGCTTTCATACTTGGCTAGAAAATAGCCAAAGGAGAATCCAAACGGCTTACTTACTCCAACAATAGCGTTATATATATTTTATTTCTGGTTGATCTGCTGGTGGCTGTCCTTGCTGCAGTGCATATACTAGCCAATTGTGAGGAATTTGGAGTGAGACTTGCGACCGCTGTGTTTAGCGCTTAGTGACGCACATATCCATCGCAAAGACCGAAGTGGGATAATTTATTAGGGGTTTGATTGAAATTAGGCACAGTCTGCCATTTACTTTTTATTTTACGTTTATTTTTTCATAACTCAGCGTCATCTCATCTGGCATAGCAGTGTGCTTTCATAGTTGGCTAGAAAATAGCCATAGCAATAGGATAGCATCGTTTGGTTTTAAAAACTAAAAAACACCAAAAAAAAAAAAAAAAACACAAAAAAAAAGTAAAAAAAAAAGTAAAAGTTATAACTTTCATTTTCAAAATGTTTAACCCGAGGGCTAGGGGTAGAGGACGAGGGCAGGGACGAGGGCATCCAACTACTGCAGGGGTCAGAGGCCGTGGTCCTGGGCGGGGTGAGACACCACCTGCTGATGAGGGAGCAGGGGAACGCCGCAGAGCTACACTCCCTAGGTTCATGTCTGAAGTTACTGGGACTCGTGGTAGAGCACTGTTGAGGCCAGAACAGTGCGAACAGGTGATGTCGTGGATTGCCGACAATGCTTCGAGCAATTTGTCCACCAGTCAGTCTTCCACGCAGTTCACCCATGTCACCGAAATCGGCACTCCTCCAGCTCCTGCACCTCAGCCTCCTCCCCCCCAGTCTGCCCCCTCCCAGGAAAATTTGGCATTTGAACCGGCATACTCTGAGGAACTGTTTTCTGGACCCTTCCCACAGTCACAAACCACTTGTCCGGTTGCTGCTGAGAAATTTTCCGATGCCCAGGTTTTCCACCAGTCGCAGTCTGTGGGTGATGATGACCTTCTTGACGTAGTGGAAGAAGTGTGTAAAGAGGTGTCGGACGATGAGGAGACACGGTTGTCAGACAGTGGTGAAGTTGTTGTCAGGGCAGGAAGTCCGAGGGGGGAGCAGACTGAGGGATCGGAGGATGATGAGGTGACAGACCCAAGCTGGGTTGAGAGGCCGGGTGAACACAGTGCTTCTGAGACGGAGGAGAGTCCTATAGCAGAACAGGTTGGAAGAGGCAGTGGTGGGGCCAGACGGAGAGGCAGGGCCAGAGCAGGTGCATCAGCGCCAAATGTGTCACGTAGTGAAGCTCCCGTGGCGAGGGCTCCCGCGGCGAGGGCTAGATTTTCAGAAGTCTGGAGGTTTTTTAAGGAAACACCGGATGACCGACGGACTGTGGTGTGCAACCTTTGCCAAACCAGGATCAGCAGGGGTTCCACCACTACTAGCTTAACTACCACCAGGATGAGCAGGCATATGAATGCTAAACACCCGAATCAGTGGCACCAAGCCCGTTCACCTCCGGCCGTGCACACCACTGCTCCTTCCCCTGTGTCAGCTGATAGTCAGCCCCCTGCCCAGGACCCTGGCCCAAAAACCCCATCGTCGCCTCCACGATCCTCCACAGCATCCACCAGCGTTCAGCTCTCCATACCCCAGACGCTGGAGCGGAAAAGAAAATATAGTGCAACCCACCCGCACGCCCAAGCCCTTAATGTCCACATCTCCAGATTGCTTAGCCTGGAGATGCTGCCCTATAGGCTACCTCATGGCGGCGGCCGCCCCTCGGTATTCGGTCCCCAGCCGCCACTACTTTTCCCGATGTGCCGTCCCAGCCCTGCACCAGCACGTGTCAGACAACATCATCCGTGCCCTGACCAACGCCGTTTCTGACAAGGTCCACCTGACCACGGACACGTGGACGAGTGCTGCCGGGCAGGGCCACTATATATCGCTGACGGCACATTGGGTTAACTTGGTGGAGGCTGGGACCGAGTCTGACCCTGGGGCTGGTCATATACTGCCGACGCCGAGGATTGCGGGGCCTACCTCGGTCCAGGTCTCAAAGGCCTACTATGCCTCCTCCTCCTCCCACCCCTCCTCCACCTCCTCCTCCTCCCACCCCTCCTCCACCTCCTCCTCCGAACTACCATCCGTGGGCATGGCGCCATCAGTCACTAGCTCTAGGCACATAAGCAGAGCCGTCGCTAAGCGACAGCAGGCGGTGCTCAAACTGCTGAGCCTAGGCGATAAAAGGCACACCGCCCAAGAACTATTACAGGGCATCACGGCGCAGACTGATCTGTGGCTGGCACCGCTGAACCTGAAGCCAGGCATGGTTGTGTGTGACAACGGCCGTAACCTGGTGGCGGCTCTGCAACTCGGCAGACTGACACATGTGCCATGCCTGGCCCATGTATTAAATCTGATAGTTCAGCGTTTCCTCAAGACATACCCCAATCTGTCAGATTTGCTCACGAAGGTGCGCCGCATCTGTGCGCATTTCAGGAAGTCCAGCACAGATGCTGCCACTCTCAGGGCAGCGCAGCGCCGCCTCCAACTGCCCGCTCACCGACTGTTGTGCGACGTGCCCACGAGGTGGAATTCAACATTAACCATGTTATCCAGAGTTTACCAGCAGCGCAGAGCGATTGTAGACTGCCAGATGTCAACTTCCACCAGAACTGGTAGTCAGGTCAGTCAGCTTCCTCAAGTCTACAATGAGGAGTGGACGTGGATGTCTGATATCTGTCAGGTGCTGAGTAACTTTGAGGAGTCAACACAGATGGTCAGTGGCGATGCCGCCATCATCAGCCTCACCATCCCGCTGCTTGGCCTGTTGAAAAACTCTCTGATCAGCATGAAGTCGGAAGCTTTGCGCTCGTCACAAGAGACGGGGGAAGAAGATTCCCTTGTTGATAGCCAAAGCACCCTCAGGTCTGTTTCTCAGCGCATATCGGAGGAGGTGGAGGAGGATGAGGAGGAAGAGGAGGAGAATGTTGGCGAGACACAAGAGGGGAGCATTGCTCAGACCTTCACTGTTCAGCGTGTATGGGCAGAAGAAGAGGAGTTGGAGGAGTTGGAGGAGGAGGAAATGGACAGTCAGGCCAGTGAGGGGAGTGAATTCTTGCGCGTTGGGACTCTGGCGCATATGGCAGATTTCATGCTAGGCTGCCTATCCCGTAACCCTCGCGTTCAAAGAATTTATTCCAGCACCGATTACTGGGTATTCACTCTCCTGGACCCACGGTACAAGCAAAATCTTTCCACTCTCATCCCTGGAGAGGAAAGGAGTGTGAGAATGCATGAATACCAGCAGGCCCTGGTGCACAAGCTGAAACAGTATTTCCCTTCTGACAGCGCTAGCGGCAGAGTGCGTAGTTCTGCGGGACAAGTAGCGAGGGAGAGTAGGCGAGCAGGCAGCTTGTCCAGCACTGGCAAGGGTACGCTTTACAAGGCTTTTGCCAGCTTTATGTCACCCCAGCAAGACACTGTCACCTGTCCCCAGTCTCGGCAGAGTAGGGCTGATCTTTACAGAAAGATGGTGAGGGAGTACGTAGCTGACCATACCATCGTCCTAAATGATCACACAGCTCCCTACAACTACTGGGTTTCAAAGCTGGACATGTGGCACGAACTGGCGCTGTACGCCTTGGAGGTTCTTGCCTGCCCTGCCGCTAGCGTCTTGTCCGAGCGGGTTTTCAGTGCAGCTGGTGGCATCATCACCGATAAGCGTACACGCCTGTCGACTGACAGCGCTGACAGGCTGACGCTTATTAAGATGAATAAAGCCTGGATTTCTCATAATTTCCAATCTCCACCAGGTGAAGGAAGCTCAACCTGAATAATTTATGCACTCCTCCTCCTCCTCATTTTCCTCCTTCTCCTCCTCTTTGTACACTAAAGCAAAGGAAACTGGCTATTTTTTGACAGGGCCCACTGGCTCTAGCTATAGTACTTTATGCATTTAATTTTTCTGGAGGGCCACCTACCCGGTCCTCTGTTTTAAACAATTTTTGGGAGTGCCACATACAGGCACTCAATCTATTCAATTTTTCTGGAGGGCCACCTACCTGCTCCTCTGGTTTGAAAACTTTTTTGGACTGCCACATACAGGCACTCAATCTATTTCATTTTTCTGGAGGGCCACCTACCTGCTCCTCTGGTTTGAAAACTTTTTTGGACTGCCCCATACAGGCACTATCCAAATTAAATTGTCTCCATAGCAGCCTCCACACGTTGTCTCCATTGCTACCTCCAAAAGTCGTCCATATAGCTGCCTCCATACATCGTCCCCTTATCAAACGAGGTGTGTCAGGCACAAATTTGGGTTGTTTTCATGGATTCCACATCAAAGTTGTTAACTTTGTCGCCACCCTGCTGTGTTATCCACAAAATATACTGGCAAACTTTTACCATTTAGGGATATTATTTCAGCGCTTCTTGCGCATCTGTTTACATTCCCCTCATCCGCCATATCCCAAACTTATAAGAACGCTACTACACTTAACTTGGTGCAGGCTGGGACCGAGTCTGACCCTGGGGCTGGTCATATACTGCCGACGCCGAGGATTGCGGGGCCTACCTCGGTCCAGGTCTCAAAGGCCTACTATACCTCCTCCTCCTCCCACCCCTCCTCCTCCGAATTACCATCCATGGCCATGGCGCCATCAGTCGGTAGCTCTAGGCACAGCAGCAGTGCCGTCGCTAAGCGACAGCAGGCGGTGCTCAAACTGCTGAGCCTAGGCGATAAAAGGCACACCGCCCAAGAGCTATTACAGGGCATTCCACATCAAACTTGTTAACTTTGTCACCACCCTGCTGTGTAATCCCCAAAATATACTGGCAAACTTTTATCATTTACCGATATTATTTCAGCGCTTCTTGCGCATCTGTTTACATTCCCCTCACCCGCCATATCCCAAACTTATAAGAACGCTACTACACTTGATCTTATACAAAAGGTTCTTAGAAGTGCTGTTTGGGGAGTAGCCTAGAGACAGGGGCATGGATTGGTGAAAGCTCGCCTGGCAGCGGAGCGCCAGCTCCATGCCAAGATCCAACTAACATAGTTTTAACTGCAGCACCTTTAATCTACTACTAGTTCACTGCCTCCATACATGGTCCCCTTATCAAACGAGCTGTGTCAGGCAGAATTTTGGGTTGTTTTCATGGCTTCCATGTTAACTTTGTCGACACCCTGCTGTGTAATCCACAAAATATACTGGCAAATTTTTATCATGTACCGATATTATTTGAGCGCTTCTTGCTCACCTCCTTTGGTTCCTCTCTGCCACCCATTGGTTTGAAGCCTGAGTCCATTTAGGGTACGTCGCCATGACACTCTCTAGCCTGCTGCCGCTGCCTCTGCATGCCGTCCCCTATAGTGTCAGGGTCAATTATTGGATGTTTTAGATGCTATCTAGCTTCATTCTGTCACTCTGTCATGGCCATGCTGTTGCCCATAATTTTGGCATAATGGTGCGATTAAGCAGCCTCAGAGGCATCCATGCATGCTGCCCCTGCTGTTTCCTGTCCATTTCCGTGGTGTTTCCATCCTTTTCTGAGGTTCCCAGGTGTTTGGCCAAGCTTCCCTGTGCAGAGCCTTGGTCCCCTTGAAAAATGCTCGAGTCTCCCATTGACTTCAATGGGGCTCGTTATTCGAGACGAGCACTCGAGCATCGGGAAAAGTTCGTCTCGAATAACGAGTACCCGAGTATTTTAGTGCTCGCTCATCTCTAGTTACTATGAGACACTCCCAGACACTTGATAAATCTCCCCCAATGGCTGTACTGCACATGCGCAAGTATGCAAGTATGCAGAAGGAAGTCCTCACATGCATGTACAGCAGTTATCAGTGCAGGAACAGAATGGTGCATAATAAGGCCCAGTTCACACCTGAACATTCCATTATTAACTTCCAATAACAGAATAACAGAAGATTAATGGAAACGTTAAAGCGTCCATTGAGGTCAATGGATTTTTAATGGTTTCTGCTATTTCAGACGGAAACAATTGTTCTGCAGTTTATGTTCAATTTTCCACTCCAATAACAGAAGCCTATCAGTGGTTAGTGGAACAGATGAACACTAACGCAAGCCATTAATAATCCAATGACATGAATGGACACCGTTATTATCATTTTTGTGTTGGAAGTAAATAAGCAGGTATGTACAGGGTATAACAGATGTACTGCACATGCGCAAGTACTACTTATAATGGTGGGACCAAGGAGATTCAGAGATCATGGGGACAGGGATCACTACTGGTGGCAGTAGTGTTTGGAGATGAAGGCCGCGGCCACACGTTCTGCTAACGTTGCGTTCATAACACGACGCTAGCGCGCAGGGGATGGGCTTTGGCCCGATCGCATATGCGTTACTTATGAAAACACATGCGATCGGTTTATCGCGGACTAAAGCAACACCCTGGGTCCACCATGCATATATTTAGCATATGGATTATGGATAGTTTTAGAGAGAAGTCATCAATAAATGATATGCATATAGATTCTAATGTACTCACAACATCATGCGGCTGGTTTAATATACATAAAAGAGGTAAAAGATCCCCATTTATTGCCTGTATAAATGTGGCAAATCCTTCATCATTCCACAATTCAGGGTAAATCAATGGCTTAGTGGGGAATTTCTTGAAGGTAATGTCCATTGAAGCAGCCAGGAAGATTAGATGTCACAGTGTCCCGTCCTTTCTACCGTTTAGATGCTCGGGTTTCCTTGACGGCTCTCTATCTAGTGGCCATTTGTAATGTGGCAAGGGAAGACCTTTACAGATCAGAGCCAGGGGTGCGACCAGTGGTGAAACAATCTATTACTACGACACCTGACAAAATCTTTCGATTGATCCGAAGATAAATGAACTTTACCTGGAGGGGATTCTAAATGAATCGGATAAAACCAATGAATAATGAGCTCCTCCAGTCAGCAGGAAACATTGCATCTACAGAGATTATATTTCACACCTGCAAAAAGCAGGAGCGGACCCGATACAGTTCTTCTGACCGTGGGATGTTTAACCCCTTCTCGTCTTGGCCCTTTAATCATTTAGCATTTCCATTTTTCACATTCTGACTTTTAAGACCCATAACTTTTTTTTTTTACATTTTTTTCTCTAGCCTACAGCAGTAGGAAAAAGTGCAGAGGACAGAGAGCAGGGAAAGACATTGTAACGGCCTGTGAAGACAAAGCACAGAGGTGCTCTGGTAACACTCATTAAAAAGTTGGCTCTATGAGTAAGTGTCCCCAATTTGTTATCTGCGATTTTGATGGCAGATTTCCTTCAAACACTTAAATATACGAAACTTATATGATTATGTTTTGCTTAAAGAGGTTGTTCACATTTAGCAAATAATTCTTTTTGTTTGGGTAGTGAAAAGATATACAATTTTCCAATATACTTACTTTATCAATTCCTCACGGTACTCTAGATGTCTGCTTGCTATCATTCCCTAGGAAGTAAACATAGAAGCTTCCTATCCAGAAATACCGCTCCCTGGTGATGTGATGTCACACAGGATAGTGACAGCAAAGTGCGACGGGATAATTTTAAAAGTTGATTTTAGAAGGAAAGCGGCCATAAATAACAAATAGAAGATGATTGTCTCAGTCACGATGCCTGGATCTATGAGTTAGGCTGCATTCACCCGACCGTCGGGGGGCACGTATGTATGACCGCAAGCATAGGTCCCCCATAGATGGCAATGGACGCACGGAGTAATAAGGTGTCACTCAGGACATGTCCTATCTTTCCCAGTGTTACAGCACCATGTGCCATGCATCGCTATCAGTCCTACTCTCCATCACGGCGAACATATGCCCGTGGGTACAGCAGAATAAAAAAAGAGGCAGGCACACAAAGCCAGGCGGAAGGTGCTGTGGGTCTTTCAGAAACTCAGTACCTGGCACAAGCAGTCCTGGATGGGTGGCATTTCCTGGACCTTGGACCATGACCATGTGAGCCAAACATACTGGGTCATAGCAAGTTATAATGGAAGTACTAGGGTACAGCATGCTCGGACGTCCTACCTTGCCATGATAAAACAGAACAATGAGGAGAAAACGGATTCTTAAATTGCATTTTCATAAGGGAGAAAAATCCAAGTAAGTGTTATATAACTAAACTTCCATTTAGAACCAGATGAATAATATTTATTAATTGTAACATAGAAATGTCTAAATTATATGAATTTTTTTCAGCAAAAATAAGAAAGGACGTGCTGGAAGTTGGGTTCTTGATGACATCGTCTGATGGATGCTTCTTCTTTTGGCTTGTATCTTCAGGGCTCATGCACATGTCTAATAGGGCTCAGTGCACCCTCCATCTAGATGGTTTTTAGAGGGCACCCACAGATATCAATACTGCACCTCCATAAGCCTCTGATTTCTTACAGAATAACTACCTATGAAGAGTATAAGCACAATATGGTGCAGTATAGAGGCACCATATAGGGTTACACTATATTCCCATAGTACAGACATGAAGGGACTCAAAATGCCTCTCTAAGTTACACGTCTTAACTCATGGGGTTCGTTTGGTCTGAGAATCTCGCTCCATTCGCATCACTGAACTGAACTCAGCAGGTCTGCTCAGTTCAGCGATTTTAGGTTTGGTCTAGGAAACCCCACAAGCACATGGAGAGAGTTTCTCAGACCAAACTCACATGTGAACAACAGGCAGCAACACAATGTAGTGATCCCAAGTCTCAGAATTAGAAATAGGAAAACCTGAGCTATTAGTAAATGAATATGACCGCAACATATTACAAAAAAAAATATATATATATAAAATCTTTTCCATTGCCATATAATAAAATGTTATGTCCACGCATTTATGAACGCGGCACTTCCAAACCCACTGACTATGTTGATAGAGTGGCATAAGCAATACGGCGTTATCGTCACGAGAAGCAATAATTAAGCCTTACAAATCTTTAATCTTCAAAGTCGCTTTGATTTTTAAAGGGGAATGGGCCCATCTGAATTAAATCTTAAAACCGACTTAAAATTCAGAGTCTGATCTTTCTTTAAAGCCCAGAATAAATTAGATTTTTTTTTCTTTTACTAGGTTTCCAAAAGAAATGAATGGATGAAGATGTCCGGATATTAACAGCTGCCCACTCGGTCCCTGGGAATGAGTCTAAGTTCTGATCCATGTTTTAGAAATACATTTCCTGAAAAAAAAAAAAAAAAAAAAAACATTATTTTACATAAAGTGAATGTCTCCTTCTAGAACATAAGATCTAGCCCTTTAAGAAGGCATACATGAATTATAATACTGAAAATATAATATAAGCAGGCTAAAATACTATTATGGGCCCCTTACGGACACAGACTTGTTTTCCTTTTTTGAAATTTGATCTTGTTATCAGTGTGGTGTAGGAAACATCTTGGCTTTATTCAATGTGTAAACTTAAAGTGAACCTGTCACCAGGGGCTTCATTTTCACTAAAGACAGGTTGCAGACACTTATTACACCAGCAGTGCAAATTGGCCTTTCTGCCTTTCATAAGCATTTGAATTACAATATAATTGTGTATTATAACTTACCTTGCATCCTGCCAAAATCCTGGGGTAGTCACAGGGGCTGACTTTGGTTTAGATACATTTCAAAAAACAACATGTGACTTGTCTGTGTTACTCCCTCCTCAGATCTTAGCCCCCACCTTTGTGCTCCTATACTGCGCCACCTTCTGCTCCTTCTCAGAGGTCACAGCCAGGTGAGATGACATCAGTGAGGGAGGGACAAGCTGTACAGGAGCACAAAGATGGAGGCAGCCTGCAGCTCAGGCAAGTCACATGTTTTTATGAATGCATCCAAACCAAAGCCCAGCCCTTGTGACTACCCCTGGATTTTGTCAGGATGCAAGGTATGTTATAACACACAATTATACTGTAAAGCAAATGCTTTACAGTATAAAGCTTTAGTGAAAATAAGGTCCCTGGTGACAGGTTCCCTTTAAAGGAAATCTACCATCAACACAAAGCATGATAAACCAGAGGCACTTACTCATATTACTAATCTTACTCACTTACTAATCTTCTCATATTTGTTATTCATTTCCTCCTCGTTTTTAAAATCAACTTTTATAATTATGGAAATGAGCCACAAGGGCTCTGGGGGGCTGTACCAGAGCCCATCGGTTCTGTAGGCTGTCACACCGTGCAGGAGCACTTCTCTCCCCCAACTTTGTGAGATTACAGGCAGAGAGGGGGGGGGGGGGGGGGGGGGAGGAGAATACAGTTTAACAGCCTGTTACACAAAGGAGCTCTGGTAACAATCCCCAGAATTATTTGGGAACATTTTTTTTTATTTTTAAAAGTTGATTTTGGAAGGAAGGAGGCCATGGATCAGAAATGTAAGAAGGTTACCACAGTCACGGTGCCTGGATCTATGAGTAAGTGTCCCTGGTTTATCATGCTGGATTTTGTAATTTTTTGGATTTTGTAAGTATAGTAAAGGCACACTTTTTTTGTGTAGTTTGGTCTTGTTTTTTTTGCAGGAGAAGCAACAGTTTTCGCTTATTCCAGTGAGTTTTGTGATACATAAACACGTTTTATTCCATTTTTGTGTGCGTGTTGTGAATTAAATTTTTCTCGATAGGTGTTGATAGACACAATTATGTTAAAGGGGTTGCCTGGGAACAAATAATTTTTCACTATTGGTCAAAATGGTGTAAAAATAAAAAACCTGTGTCGCATCCCATCACCACCGCCCTTTGGTCATTTACTGTACTTTAGTCCTAGGCTACAATGATCAGCTGTAACAGTTATCAATGGTGCCTTTAATTAAGATTTATCGTTTATCCTATGACAATGCAAATTTTTAAAATCCAATTGTCACAGAGACCCAAAAAATTTTGACTGGGGTTACAATAATAATAAAATATACAGTTCCGACTTAAGAACAAACCTACAGAACCTATCTTGTATGTAACCCGGGGGACTGCCTGTATTTATATATCCCTGTGGATTAATTAGCTACAGACCCCCTCACCCCCATGGATTGCTATGTACAGCCTTATGTGGGGCCCCTGCACTTGCCCAGGTATGTCCAGTGCTGATGCCGACCCTGTGCCTATGTGTCCATAAGACCACTGACTGATTATTATCACCTATACCCAATGTCACTAATTGGAGACTGCAAGAAACGGATCCAAAAGTGTTATATTACCCCCTTGAAGACTTAACGGCCAGTACAAATATATTACTGTAAATCTACTAAAAACTTATTTTAGTACTTTATAGAACTTGGTTCCAGAACATTTGATGTCGGAGAGGTTCATTACACAAGCAAATGACAGGTATATTAATTACACAGTAAGGAACCTCAATTAATTGGTTCATGCGTGTGGAAATTACATCTTCATCTTAATACGATCTTGTGAAGCGCTGTGCCCACTGTTGCTAAGTTGCACCCTGTTGCTGCCGGGACTAAATTTTTAATGGTAATGTGAAAAAAAACATCAGGATGAAATCGGAAATTACCCAGGATCAAAAGGTCTGAAATTAATCTTGAAACCTGCGTGAACAGAGAGACTGTGTCCGGGGAAGGGGGGAGTCAATTACTGTATCCACCGACAAGCAAATAAAAGTCCAGAACTATTAAGCAAGTCATTGTGTATATTAGGCAGAGTATATTTTTATTCCAAAAAGTGTTAAAAGAATAACCAGACTGTTAGCAAAGAATTGTGGTTATTCTATAAGACAAAAACTGCACTAAGGAAACTGCTGCGGAAGTTCATTGGGCGATTATATTACATGTATTTCATATGGAAATTAGAACGTAACAAACTGATCAAAAGAAGAATATGGAACAGGAACAAGAACAGGCTCCTTTTTCCCTTTGTTCGCCAATACTTTTTTGTTAGGATAAGGACTATGCTAAATACTTGAGGACCTTTCACCACCTCCAGCGATTCTTACGCTTCATTTCATCCTTCAATAGGTTCTGATGCAGTGAAAATTTTCTTCTGTAGCTCAGAGTATTTCTAAGCAATCAATACCATTATCTTTGGTACCCAATATCGAGTATAAGTGGAGTTTTTCAGCACACAAAACCCTGTACTCAACTTTTTGACGCTCCCCTCAGATTCTCTTCTGTCTTCAGTTATGGCTTCCGCTCCTCGCACGGTACCATCGCACACACCATGGCGTCAGCCGCTTGCCGATATCATAGTGTGTAGACCGCCATCGGCACACACTATGATGTCAGCGACTGGCGTATGCGACTGGACCACGGGGGGGGGGGGGGGGGGGAGCCAAAGACGGAGCTGGAGCCTGAGCTGAAGACAGAAGAGGACCTGCAGGGGGGTGTCAAAAAGGTACAGAGTTTTTTGTTTTATATACTAGGGGGGCAGGGGGCTGTCTATGTACAAGGGGGCTTCTGGATATATACTGGGAGGCAGGCACTGGTTACATACTGGGGGCATGTCATTGGTGGCTATATACTGGGGAGGCTGTGACCAATGCATTTCCCACCCTAGGCTTATACTCGAGTCAATAGGTTTTCCCAGTTTTTTGTATTAAAATTAGGGGTCTCGGGTTATAGTGTATACAGTATGTTCTCTATTGTAAGGTAGGTGGTCCTTACCAACCTAGTCCAGCCATCCTGACAGTTAAGAACCCAATTTAACATTTGCATTTGCAGGAGAAGCCGGGCTGTCAGCCGCATATATCTATGTAATCCTATGGGAATTCAATCCTGCTTATAACATCCGTTTTTGTGATTTGGCATGATGGGGCAAGTACAGAAAACTGTTTAAAACTATGGCGCTTAATCCAAATCTACAGACACTATCCAGTCACACTTACCTGCAGTCTGTGCTGGATTTAATCCTACTCCATCTGCAGGACAAAAATGTAATAATTATTTATAGTAAGATTTATATTTGGTGCAAATGTCAGAAAAGAGACAATTCAGATTTAACATTAAAAAATACATCCTTTGTATTAAAGGGTTTGTCCAGTCACAACAAGTTAGCCCCCCCCCCCCCCCCCCATCTACAGAATAGGGGATAACTTGCTTATCAGTGGGGTGTCTCAGGGGTGTGACCTCCACGGATCACAAGAATGGCGGTCCGTTGTGTTCCCCCTGAACCCCAAATGAATAGCGCAGCCTGCTAGCACCAATGGGTTAGTGTATTTTAGTACTTTTAGTGTATGTGAGTGTACATTTAGTACTCATTGAGCGTTACCGATGGGCGTTTGCTGCGATATCCATTCACCCGAAGCCGACATGTGACGTTCAGAAACGTCTCACGCCGGTAAAGGGTATAATAGATGTATACTTTTAAATCACTTAATATCCTGTCCCCTAAACATTACAAAAAAACATGAGGTAAAGTGGTCAACCCCTTTAATGCTAAATAAATGATAATAAATGACATTTTTGCTAGTATAAAGGTTGTGCCCCAGCAATGGAGCCTCTAGTGTACAATAGTATCTGTAGCCGGGGGGCTAGACAGCTGGGGTCTCCATCAGAAGCTCTGTGAGGTAATGTGTATACAGTGGTGTATATTCTATATCCCTCGACATGTGACTGAGCATGAGAGCAGCTCGGCCCACACCCAAGCTTTTCTAGCAGTTATTCTCAATGCAATATAAGAAGTACTGATCCACTTACCGTTTGTGATGATGGCGCTGGTTTCTGCAGGGACCTTAAACTAAAGGAATAGAAATCACAGTTTTATCACCTCAGTACGGAAGCCATGTGTGCTTCTATGTGTATCGGGGGACTGCTGAATATTAGATACTGGTACACATTTTCATTTACTTCACTATGAAGAAAATTACATCCATCCATATTCTCTGCAATTAAAGGGGTGTCACAGTAGTCATTTATTATGTAGCGGGTGTCTTACCGCTCATCCATGTTTCAGGAAATAATTGTAATAATCATCCTGGAGTATTATACAACCAACTCTAACATACACTAAGGATAGTGCCGTCTCCCCTCCCAAAAAGTGTGGGCTCATAACTGGATATAGTCATCTCCATTGTTAAAAGGATCTGACAAGTCTGGACGGGACAGTGGGATAACAATGCACAGTACACTAACAGGAAGAATAACAGAGGAACGGCACAACACACAGTTCTATGGGAAGATTCTCCAGAATTGCTATTTGATGGGGAATACAAGTAGTTACTAATATATAAAAAGTCAGAAGAGAGTCCAAACAGTCCTCTTTCATGGAAGTATCACTACAAAGTAGTCCTGCAGGGACGTGCTCCCCCTCTTACTGCAATGTAGGGGGACACATAAAATACAGTCCAGGTCATCATTTCTGTAACTGAGCCACTAGAGAGTCTCCTACACTACAGATCCTTACCAACTAAACCATTAAAAGGGTTCTCCAAGTTCTAGTTACGGAAGCCCTAGAACAGGTTATGGATAAGATCAGTTGGGTGTTGCAGAAAGCATCAGTACCTTAAAGATAACCAAACCTACCTTGAGAATGCTGGAGCTACACTACACCTGTACACAAGCAGAGACATATCTTGTTCACTCCCTGAACTGAGCATTTTCACATTAAAAAAAAAACTATTATAAAATGATGATAATGAGGCTCAGGCACTCCTGTGGCCAACACACAGGGTGCCGGGCGCTCTCCTATTACCTTAAAGGGGTTGTCCACTTTCAGCAAATAATTGATATTGTTTGTGTAATAAAAAGTTACACAATTTCCCAATATACTTTCTGTATCAATTCCTCACAGTTTTCTAGATCTCTGCTTGCTGTCCTTCTATAGGAAGCTTCTAGGTTTACTCCAGTGAATAGAAATCTGTCCATGATCTTGTGATGGACATGTAGGTGCGTGAGCCATTATTATCACAGATATTAATAGGAATTGTGTGATAACGAGCCGTGCACCTCCATGTCCATGTACACTAGAATGCAAGCAGAGATCTAGAAACCAGTGAGAATTGATACAGACAGTACAGTATATTAGATTAGAAAATTGTATAACTTTTCATTACACAGACAAAATCAAACATTTGCTGAAAATGGACAACCCCGCTTTAAGGACGCATCAAACATCCATAGCTTTTTCATCTTGTCCTGTACAGAGTTGTGCGAGGGCTTTTTTTTTTTTTGCAAATAACACCTCTGCTTTATTCTTTGGTACGGTATAATTACAGTGATATGCTTTTTATTGTGTTTAAATAAATTTTCAAAAATGAAACAAACGTGTACAAAAAAAAAATTATTTGTTCCGCCATCTTCTGATGCTTTTATTATTTTTTAAACTTTTTTTTTACTAATTTTACACCCTCTTAAGTAATTTAACCCCAGATGGTCTGATCGTTCCTACTATATACTGCAATACTACTATTTTATTTTGGGTCATACACCCCCTTTAACCCGAAAATTTTGGCTTAAAAGTGGAATTTGGATGGGTGGCTGGCTGGCTGACCGGTCAGGAGCCAGCTCTTTATAGTGAGTAAAGCCTAAAGATCCAGCTTACTAAAAAAGATGGACTTCCCATCATTAATAGAACGCTATATTCAGCATTTTGTCCTGGACAGGCAGAAGTAGTCATTAGCCGCACCATTCCCAGATGCTGTTTATGAGTCATCCAGCTCCTGGTTGATTACTCCTGTCTGGGCATTGCTGGCAGCTGGGAGTAGAACATAAAGGAATGCGTGTATGTACAGCAGCACCCCAACACCCTGCACCCAACAGTGAGCTTGCAGGGAGGACGCCCAGCTGTATCAGGGTGGCAAGACTGAGCTACTGCTAACAGGCTGGTAATGGTGAGCAGGGCCCTGATGCAATGTGCTCTGCATGAGCTAGGTCCAGCTTTCCCAATTTCCTGAATGACATTACAGCATAATGATCTGAAGGACATAGGGAAAGCTGGATGACGTCACCGGCTCACAGGAAGGCTTATGTGGGGCTGGTTGAGGCAGCCTTATGCACACTGGAGGAGTGCATAATTAGGGTAAAAGGAGAGCGCCCAGCTCCCTGTGCGATGGCCACAGGAGCGCCAGAGCCTCATTATCAGAACTTTATAATTGTTTTTTCTCAGTGAAAAAACACTGGAATAAACACAACACGCTTCTGCATCAGTGTAGCTCCAGCATTCGAGGTAGGTTTGGTTCACAATGTATGAAAACAAGTGGTAGATTTCCTTTAAATGTAAAAAAAAAAAAAATTACAATTGTTCAATTTCGCAGTTCAGTTTTGCATAACAGATTCATCAGTTTCTCACAAAAAAAAACCTCGGAATGTGAGCTACGCAAATAATGGCAATGCACTAGGTTATCCATATTCATGACCTGGGAAACCCATTTATGGTTGCCATTTGTGCATAAACCTGAAAAATCCATAACAATGAAACATAACTTTTTTGTAAAACATTTTTTACAATAATCAATGTCTCTTAAAATGACTTAATAAAGATGAGAGGGAGTCTGGAGACACTGGAGAACGTTCTGCTGCTTGCAACATCCTCCAGCATATGTCCGGCAGCAATGGTGTAATGTGAGAAATTTCTTTGGAAGGGCACACAGCGCTCCATGTGCTCGCCAAAGGTGCCCTGACTGCCATTGGGTACCAGGATGAGATCCTCAGACCCCTTGTGAGACCTTATGTCGGTGGACCCTGGGTTCTTTCTTGTGTATGACAACGCTAGGCCTCATGTGGCTGTGGCGTCTCAGCAGTCAGCATTGAACTTATGGACTGTCCCGTTGTTCCCCAGACCTGACTCGATTGAACACATCTGGGACATGATGTCACCAACGTTACATCACACACAGTTCTGGGAGGAGATCCCTCTGGAGAAAGCCCCAAACACTACTGGACTTTTAGAATAATTTTGAATCCAGAACTCCCTGAACGAGCGCAGGTTGTAGCTTAAGTCCAACCTGTCTATCAGTCCTGGTGCACACAATTTTAGTTGCCCCTAGACTCAACCCTGTAACTTCTATCTTAGGGGAAGCCATCTTGGATTTCTGTGTAACGGCCGTGGAGCTGGGTTTCTCTGTCTCCCTGCACTCTAGCCCCGTCCAGGACAGAGCTCACAGACACCAACAAGGACGTCCTGCCGGCAGCAGCAGCGCGAGGAAAACCACAAACTACAGACAGATAAGTTCTTTCTCAGGGGAGGGGTGAGACACATCAGATCTATGTGTTGTGGAATAGTAGAGACGTAGAAGAGCTGACTGTGTCATTGTGTGTAATACACATCTCATCATCTCTCATTTCTTTATATGTGTCCGATACTAGTACAATGTTCAGAAGCAAGTGTATATAAACCTTGTATCCAGGTAATCTAAGCACCTTGTCAGCACATAGAACTAGAGGGATCATGAAGTGTCTGCTTAAAGGCCAGACCATCACTGAGTGATAGGAGCTAAAACAGCAAGAAAACCGAGTAACATTGTGAAGTACAGGGTTCAGAATGATCTTTATTGTGTTAAAGTCAGTATTAGATTGAAATTTAAGAATTTTCTTTCACAGGAAAACCCAAAGTATTGGACAACTCCTTTAAGCTATTTCCACAATGATCCACTAGTGTAACTCACCTAATGCATTGTTCATAAAAACCTTCCACTGAATTTCCAGTGACGACATAATCTTTAAATCATGTCCTACAAAAACTATGGAAACATCAGAAGTTGTCAGCGAGTGAATCCTTTGTCTATGATAACAGTTTATCAGTATTGAATATTGGATTTTCCCCCCATACATACTGGGCATCTTTTATTTTTAGGATACAGATGAGTCCCCAGGAGTGATCTAGCCGGTGACTAGTTACGGCAGGGGGTGTGTTGCAGGGGGAAGCCTGTCAGAATCGTCACATCATTGTCACAATAAAGGTTGCTATGGAAACCTGCTCCGGCATTGACATTTTAATCAGCCGGCAAAGAGGAGCGGGAAGCAATCTTTTCCAGCCGACTTCCCTCATTTACTTAGCCCATCTCATAGAACCACACTATAGAACAGTCACAAATCCAGCAGGAAAAAAAATCCACACACTGGAACGCATGTAAATGTTACGGACATCCGCAGCGGCTCCGGCGGATTATTATCTTACTCATTTATTAAACAGCTCGGTGGTGGTCACCGCTCACTTCAGTCCATGTTCCCACTGGGGCCGACTGTCTAAACACGCAGTAGACCTGGCAGTGATAAGCCTGGTACTTACCTCCTCTGCTGCAAACTTCAATACCGCCGTGAACGGAGTATTCTCCGGAACGCACAGCCTGGAAAACACAAAATAAAAACATAAAAACAGGTTTTTTTATATGTTCTCAGCATGTTCCAATAACCTTTCGTGTTGGATATGAATTTATGTTCTATCTATCGGAATCATCACCGAAACCGATGCAAGGCCATATGCTCTTGTTACCACTGATCAGTGCCCAAATCCCCTAAAATCACGGCAGAAATCCATGGCTCAACCCCCAAGATAATCATTCTTAATAATAATTCTTTATTTATATAGCGCCTACATGATGCTTAGTGTACATATAGGATGGGCATTCCCCATACATATAGGATGGGCATTCCCCATACATATCGGATGGGCATTCCCCATACATATCGGATGGGCATTCCCCATACATATCGGATGGGCATTCCCCATACATATCGGATGGGCATTCCCCATACATATCGGATGGGCATTCCCCATACATATCGGATGGGCATTCCCCATACATATCGGATGGGCATTCCCCATACATATAGGATGGGCATTCCCCATACATATCGGATGGGCATTCCCCATACATATCGGATGGGCATTCCCCATACATATCGGATGGGCATTCCCCATACATATCGGATGGGCATTCCCCATACATATAGGATGGGCATTCCCCATACATATAGGATGGGCATTCCCCATACATATAGGATGGGCATTCCCCATACATATAGGATGGGCATTCCCCATACATATAGGATGGGCATTCCCCATACATATAGGATGGGCATTCCCCATACATATAGGATGTGCATTCACCATACATATAGGATGTGCATTCCCCATACATATAGGATGGGCATTCCCCATACATATAGGATGTGCATTCACCATACATATAGGATGTGCATTCACCATACATATAGGATGTGCTTTCACCATACATATAGGATGGGCATTCACCATACATATAGGATGTGCATTCACCATACATATAGGATGTGCATTCACCATACATATAGGATGTGCATTCACCATACATATAGGATGGGCGATTCCTACTGTCCCATCCCAGTGCAGGGTATGATAGTAAGAGAGAGAGATTGTCTTATTTATATACAGGGACATAAAATTTGACTGTAGTTTGACTTTGCACTACGGGTTTCACCCTTTAACCCCCAGCACAGGGATCTAAGGTGTCTAACATGGCCTTGGGACAGATTTGAGTAACCCTTTAAGAGCTGGTAAGGAGTTGACCACGTTAATGGAAGTGGGATACAGAGGAGAGCGGACAGGCACGATGTGCAGTTTGTCTGTGTAGAGTGCAGGGGGCGCCAGATTCAGGATTTGTGGCGCCCGTTCTTCATGAATCTGGCGCCCCCTGCACTGCTCCAACAGAGTGCACCACTTTTTTTCTGGTGCCACTTTAACATGGGACGTGTGACACATTTCTGTGGGACTTTGCATGATAAATGTGGCGCAAGGCTCGACTGAGCACTGGAGCGCCCCCTTCAGTGCCGAAATTTGTGTCACATCGGGTATAGTGTGGCCGAGCCACAGACACTTCTTAAATACCTGTGCAAGGAGTTTGCGGGGAAAAGAATGTGCAAAACACGGTTCTTAGTAAATTGGGGCCAATCACTTTGTCTGTGGGGTTGGGGTAATCAGGACGCTCATGGTCTCAGCTAGGAGGACTGACAGGACTTGGGTTCTGCAATACAAATTGCATATTTCAGTGATTTTCTATTCTGTTCTAAATTTCCAGTATATATACCACAACAGCGATCTGTGCAGTCACTGGCTACAGGTAGCAAACAACATACCGGTCCACAGTTTTAACCATACAAAGCTCCAGACTGGGTCAGGTATGAACTGTGTAAACATACCTTTGTTTGTGCTGTTAGTAGCAGCAGAGCTGAGAAAAACGCATTTCGATTTCAGGATTGTAACTGGACTTTTGCACTGCGAGAGTCTCCTCACACTGCTGTGTCCTCAGATGTCTGTATTTAAAGGACATCTACCACCAGGATGAAAGACTGTATGCAAATGAGCCTGGGGGACTCCAGGTTCCATTAACACCTTTGGAGCCTGGAGCCCCTCAGGCTCATTTGCATACAGTCTTTCATCCTGGTGGTAGATGCCCTTTAAACTGCTCCCAAGCCCCTCTCCACTGTAACCAGAAGTCTAATACAGCTCTTAGTAAGAGCAAAAGTCTTTCTTTGGGTACAGGAGCAGAGGGACCAAACACAATTCTGTAGTCAGTTCACACCGCAGTATTGACCATGATATTTTCCTCTGTACTAAATCAACAAAAAAAAAAAAAAAAAAAAAAAAAACAAGATTTCTGACAACCAGAAGTCTTGGGGACCTCCCAATAATGGAAAATCATATAAACCATCATATAAACCATCTGGTCGGCCTCTTTCATACAAATGTATGCTCACCCCCGGGCAAGCAAATCGTTGCGTGCAGGTGAGAGGAGGGGTGAGCGCTCCTCACCCCTCCCCTCTCCATTAAAAGCCATCACTGTAATAAGGCAAAATATTGGATTAGCTGCCCTGAATTGTAAAGCAGAATGAACAGTCCTCATAGAAGGGGCCTAAGTCTCTTATATACCCCATCTAATCCCAAACCTAAATTTCATCCAGTAATATGTGTGTACAACCTAAATGTCAGATTTTTCAGCCGCTCCGATTTTTCCCGGAACTGTAACCTGTGCAGGGAAGAATGGGTTAAAGAATACAAAGGCTGGAAGGGATTTACACTTACACTTTGTATGGAAGCCGGGGGTCCGATGTAAGCGTAACTTTAAATGTAACCTTCGACCTGAAATAAGGAGAGGGTTACGTTAATTACTGAGTTGACATTTACTTTCCAACTGGAAATCCACATCCTTACGCTAAGAGCAGCTGACATTTAACAAACATCGCCCGCAATATAATAATACTTCATATACAAAGTAATAGCGATGTACAAAGTGCAATCCACAACATCAAAATGCCAAGTCGCCCCTATACATCCTTTCATGTACTGAAAAGGAACAGATATTAAAAGGGTTTTCTGAATCAGAATTGGGGCGTTTAACAGTTCAAACATCCAAACCCCCACCACCGATTCTTTAACCCCTTCTTCCCAGACGCTGGCGCCTCATCCCAGCTCAGACCTCCTAGACTAGAATAGGAAAAAAGCTGCAGTTTCACAACATGACCACCATACAATGGATGGCGCCCCCTGGTCCTGGCTCAGTTCCTAGTATAGCTTCTGGCGCTGGAGGCTGCACCAAAAGGCTGACATTGCAAGGTCCAGGAGCAGAGGTCGCACTAACATTTTTACAGAAGGGTAATAATACTCCTCTTACCATTTTCGGGGAGTATTTTTAGCCGAGGAGGAGTATGAAATTTACTGTAATACAAATATTTAACTCCTAGCTGTATATAATGTTATATAATGTACAATGTTAACAGACGCTATTTTTACATGAAAATCATCTTCACTGCACACTCACCGCACACTTGCTCGCCACGCGCAGCACGCTCAGTTTTACGCATGGCAATTACTTTGAGGGGGTAATGGTGCCTCACCATAAATATATATTTTTTTATTTTATTAGTGTTGTACAATGAAAAGTTCTTACAAAAAAAAAAAAAAAAACAACGTTTGCATCTTTTTCCACTAACGACTTGAGGGCTTTCAGAGTACCATTCAGAGGTATGAACGGAATTATAAATGCAGAGACACTAAATATTGGAGGTCATTTTCTTATCTTTTTTTCATAATAGAATGATTTTAATGGAATAATGGTTATTAGAGTTTAATTTTGATATTTAAAACATTTATTTTTTTTATTTTCAATTTTGTCTCAGGAGGGGACTAAAGGGGGAATACCCCGATTGTACCTTAAAGGAATTGCAATACTATAGTATTACAACTGTGGAATAGGGGGATTGCCAATGTGGAAAGACTGACCCCCAGAATTTCTTAGATATCCGAGAGGTTAAACAGCTGCAATCGTTCTTACCACAAAACACGGCTGCTGCAGTTGGAGCCTGGCTGTCAGCATGTGTGGGGCTCTTAGTCTAATTACTCCTGAACCCTCACAAGCTCCTTTACGGATAATATGGCATGATGTGCTTAAGCAGATCTCACCAGGAGGTACTATCCCGCTGTGTGCACCTAGAGGTTTGTCCAGTCACAACTAGTCTTACCTATAATAACCCTCTAAGGACTAAGCCACTTTAGGGCTTTTGGACCAAGACAGATTTCTTATATCTATAAGTGAAACAGGCATCTACTGAAGGTAACCCTAGGGTCCTTAATAGGACCCCAGAGCTGCTATGGAAGCTTTCAGCACCTGCCAATTATCTGTGTGAGCACCCGGTAATACCCCATAAATGTTGCAGTCACCAGCTGGGATCGCGAGTATCACAATCCCAGCTGCTGGTGCAAAAGTTTGGCTGTCACACACAGATGAGCTCCTGCAGCAATCGCACGGGCTCTGCTTCTGAGCCTAGGCAATCACTAACAGGCCCACTAATGAGGGCCTGTTACCTCAAATGAAAAGAGCAGCGGTTACACATGGTCCCACCTGGTGTATTCTCTTTTCTATCCTACTGACTGAGGTAACTAAGTGCTACAGGGAGTGAATGGAGAGGTAGTAGTGTGCATGCTCAACCTGCCGCTACATCGATTTGGGTTAAAACTGACCCCAGTTCAGGTGATCCAACAATGGGACCACCACCGATCCTGTGGATAGGGGATAACTTTTTGTGACTAAAGGTCCGTCCCTTCATCTAGATTGTAAGCCACTGGACCAGAGCTTCAGAAAGCGAGTGCCAGTTAGCGATCACATGCGTTTCCACAGCAACGCATAAGCGATTTAGCCGTGGAATGTCCATAAGTCATCAATATCAGACTAGAGGTGGTCCACCACTCAGCACCCCCATAGGGTAGCTGGGCGGCAGACAGCTCCATTCTCTGTATAGAGGCTGAAGCAAGTCAGTGCAACTCTACCCCAATCACATAAATCTGCAGTGTGATCTGTGGTAACCTGCACAGAGAGAAAAGAATAAGGGCGGCACGGTGGCTGAGTGGGTAGCACTTCTGCCTTGCAGCACTGGGGTCCTGGGTTCGAATCCCACCCAGGTCAACATCTGCAAAGAGTTTGTATGTTCTCTCTGTGTTTGCATGGGTTTCCTCCGGGTACTCCGGTTTCCTCCCACACTCCAAAACATACTGTTAGGTTGTTTAGATTGTGAGCCCCATGGGGACAGGGACCAATTTGACATGCTTTGTGCAGCGCTGCGTAATCTGTGTGCGCTATATAAATAAAGAATTATTATTAATACAGATCTGTCAGGACAGGCCCAGTTATCAGTGCCACGTCCCGTGCTACAACTCTATCTACGTCTAAGTTGTTTACAATGGTGAGGTGGGGAGCTGTCGACTCCGCACATCATTGTGCCACTATTACGTGCCAGAAATCGCAACTTCATTGCACCTGCCGGCTTCAGAGCTGCAAACAGCAGAAGCAGATAGGGAACAGAGTTAAGTATCCAAATAATTTTTTTTTTTTTTTTTTAGTGCATTGCATTTATTTAAACTACAAGTATGTTTTTCAATTCGTTTTTTTCAACATAATTTTTTAAAATAATTTTACTTCCATTTTAATGTCCATAAGCGATCTAGAATATGCGATCTAGTGATTCTTTATAGAATTCACTTTGGAGTCTACTCCGTGACCGTCTGACATCAACAAGCTGACAGCCAGTGAATCAGGCAAGAACTTATACAGAGATGAAGAGGGTGGACCTGGAAGTATCTCTCAGGCTCCACATCGCCATAGAAACACAATGAAGGGGCAATAAGGGCAATGGATAACATTAAAAAATAAATCCACCCATAGATGCCACAGTCACTTTGGTTTTGACACCTAAAGGGTTGAATACCTGCAAACTGTGCTGTGTTTTTTTTTTTTAATTTATTTCTTTTATAAATTTAAAAACATAACATATCAAAAACAGGAGGTAGACTTCGTCTCTCAATTGTATCCATACAGAAAATTTCCATCTTCCAATTAATACCATAACACTTAGCAAGTTTGGTTGTCAGATAGTCTACCAGAACATACAAACCTTGTGATATCTTAGCAATGCAAATACAATTCTACAGCATTTATATAAATGCATACAATTTCCATCTTTAGTTATAAACTACCTCTTGTTCCCTAAATTCATAACTTTTATTCCCAAAGGACAATCTCCCACCCTTCCCCTCGTCTCCCCCCAACCCATGAAAGAAGAAGAAAAAAAAATAAAAATTAATTAAAAAACAAAATAAAAAATCTCTCTCCCCCAAACCCTCGATCTTAACAGCCGCCCTCACGTGTACCCAGCATCCAGATCTCCTCTCTACAGAACTTATTGTTTATCCAGGGGCGCCAGTCAACACATATTTTTTCTATACCGGGGTCCCCTCCCAAAGCTTTAGCGAAGCCGTCAGCTAAGATGATGTTATTCACAACTCTCTGCCACATTCTGACTGTCGGAGTGTCTTTAGCCATCCATTTACTAGCGAGACAGAATCTTGCTGCAAATAACAATTTTTTCACCACATATAGTTTAACTGGTTTGCAGCATCCATCATCCACATTACCCAACACACAAACCTGTAGAGCAGGGGTCTCAAACTCAATTTACCTGGGGGCCGCTGGAGGTAGATTCTGGGTAAGGCTGGGCCGCATCAAGTTTTCCACACAAAATGCGCTTACAAAATATCATTATTCAGATTCAAATGTCATGGCGTCTCCCAGCGCAAGGAAAGCCCCAAGCTGGGAGACGTGTTTTCTCTATGAACGGTCCTGTGCACCGAGGGGTCCCAAGCTCCTACCGCACTGAGCCCAGTCAGGGACACTCCACCCCCCCTCCCCCCCGGTACTTGTCTCCCCGTGTCCCTCCCATCGAAGAAGATGAAGTCGCCGCTCTGACCTGCACCAAGTGCGTTCAGAGCGGCGACTTCATCTTCTTCAAGTACCGGAGGGAAGGGGATTAACCGGTTACGGGCCCTTTCCTGTTTTTTCATGTCCATTTTTCACTCCCCACCTTCAAAAATCTATAACTTTTTTATTTTTACACGTAAAGAGCTGTGTGACGGCTTGTTTTCTGCGTAACAAATTGCACTTCATAGTGATGGTATTTAATATTCCATGCCATGTACTTGGAAGCGGGAAAAAAATTCCAAATGCAATGAAAATGGTGAAAAAACGCATTTGCGCCATTTTCTTGTGGGCTTGGATATTACGTCTTTCACACTGAGCGCTCCAAATGACTTGTCTACTTTATTCTTTGGGTCGGTACGATTAAGGGGATACCAAATTTGTTATAGGTTTATAATGTTTTTTACAAAAATTAAAACCTCCTGTACTAAAATTATTTTTTTGATTTTGCCAACTTCTGGCGCTAATAACTTTTTCATACTTTAGTGTACGGAGCTGTGGGTGGTGTCATTTTTTGCGAAATTTGATAATATTTTCAATGATATCATTTTTAGGACTGTACGACCTTTTGATCACTTTTTATAGATTTTTTATATTTTTCAAAATGGCAAAAAAGTGGCATTTTCGACTTTGGGCGCTATTTTCCGTTACGGGGTTAAAAGCATTGAAAAACCATTATCATATTTTGATAGATCGGGCATTTTCGGACACGTCGATACCTGATGTGTTTATGATTTTTACTGTTTATTTATATTTATGTCAGTTCTAGGGAAAGGGGGGTGATTTGAAATTTTAGGTTTTTTTATTATAATTTTTTTTTTTTAAACTTTTTTGTATTTTTATTTATACTATTTTTCAGACTCCCTAGGGTACTTTAACCCTAGGTTGTCTGATCGATCCTATCATATACTGCCATACTACAGTATGGCAATATATGGGGATTTTCCTCCTCATTCATTACAATGTGCTATCAGCACATTGTAATGAAGCGGTTAAAACGAAATAGCCTCGGGTCTTCGGAAGACCCGAGGCTACCATGGAGACGGATCGCCGCCCCCCGATGACGTCACGGGGAGCGGCGATCCCAGGTAAGATGGCGGCACCCATGCGCCGCTATCTTTTTGAGGCTGCTGGCAGCTTTGCCGGCAGCTATCGCTGTGCAACCACCCGCGATCGGTGCTAGCACTGATCGCGGGTGTTACCGGTAAGCCTTTGCTGCAATATGCAGCAAAGACTTACCGGCTATGGAGAGGGCTCAGCCCGTGAGCCCTCTCCATGCAGCGTGACCCGACCGCCGCCGTGAATACACGGCGGGCGGTGCTTTTCCAGGTGGGGGCCGCAAAATATTGTCCCGCGGGCCACAGTTGGCCCGCGGGCCGCAAGTTTGAGACCCCTGCTGTAGAGTGTCCTGGATAGTGACACTGAAGAATACCCCCCCCAAATCTCCTGATCCTGGGGCAGAACCACAACAGGCGAATATCATCTGCCTTCTCAAAACCGCATCTTTTGCAGCCGTAGATCCTGGGCCGGAATCTTGATAGTATTTTCGGTGTATAATATATACGGTTCAGGATAAACAGTTGGGCAAGGCGATGAGCAGGGATAGTGAAGACCCTCCTCACATCCAGGAGCACCTTTTCCCAGACTCTTTCCTCCAATATCCCCACATCTCCCGCCCATTTATTTATTATTCTTTTTAGGTTGTTAGTTTTCTCACTCATAGGCCAAAATCTTAGTAACTTCTTACTTTTAAATTTAGTGCCCATACACCTTCTAAGAGTGGGTGTAGCTCCTCCGAAATCCCTACAGATCTATCCAATGCTCTCCACCAATGCTTGATCCAATTCATTTTTAAAGAGGATGGGGACCACAATAATGAAAGGAGGGGGTAAAGAAAGGGAGGGCATTATAAGTAACATTCTTAGGGTGATGGCACACGTGGCGTTTTGAACGCGTTTTTGGGCTGTTTTTAAGTAGTCCATCAAAAAACGCATACGTAAAAAAACCCGAATGCGTAAAAAACACATGCGTTTTTTTGAAAACGCATCCGTTATTGACCCGTTTGAATTAAGATAATTGGTCAAACCTGTCAAAAATGGGTGCATGACTGCTTAAAAACAGCCCAAAAACGCATTCAAAATGCAACATGTGCCATCACCCTAAGGCCGGCGCCACGCGTGGCGCTTTGTCTGCGCTTGCAAACGCAAAGAAAGTCGCGCCCACCGGGGCGGGCCTCGGCCCGATCGCATCGGCGTTTCTATGGAAACGCCTGCGATCAGGAACGAGCCGCCGGTGTTTTGCTTTAATTTAACGCGAAACACCGGCGGCTCGTTCCCGATCGCAGGCGTTTCCATAGAAACGCTGATGCAATCGGGCCGAGGCCCGCCCCAGTGGGCGTGACTTTGTCTGCGTTTGCAAGCGCAGACAAAGCGCTACGTGTGGCGCCGGCCTAAGGCAGGCGGCACATGTGGCATTTTGAACCCATTTTTAAGCAGTCCGTTAAAAAAACACATCCGTTCTTGAAAAACGCATCCGTTTTTGACCGGTTTTACCAATGATCTTAATTATAACGGGTCAAAACCGGATGCGTTTTCAAAAACGTATTCGTTTTTTAACAGACTACTTAAAAAACGGCCCAAAAACATGTTCAAAACGCCACGTGTGCCGCTGGCCTAAGGGTGCTGCCACACGTCACATGCTTGGACCGTTTTAAAGCATGTGTTTTCAGTCCGTTTAAAATGGTCCAAGAATGCAACGTGTTGTAGCATCCCGAGGGTGCAACCACACATTCACTTTTTCAGATGCAATTTTTGATGCCAAAACCTGGAATGGAGTAAAAGTAGGAGGAGGAGGAGCAGCACCTTTCTTACTTTTAGCTCCAAAGACTGCATCTGAAAAACTCAACATGTGGCTGCACCCTAAAGTGAAGGGGATATGAACCGGAAGGCGACATATAAGGGGACATCGGGGGCGAGGACTACATAAAGAGGGGTAAAAATGTAAGGGGGCATTACATGTTAAGCATGGTACAAGAAGGAAAAGCATTCTAAGGCTGGTGACACACGCACCGCTTTGTCTGCGTATGAAAACGCAAACAAAGCCTCGCCTACCGGGGCGGGCCGCAGCCCAATCGCATCGGCGTTTCTATGGAAACGCCTGCGATCGGGAACGGGCCGCCGGTGTTTTGCATTAAATTAACGCAAAACACCGACGGCCCGTTCCGGTAGGCGGGGCTTTGTTTGCGTTTTGTGTGGCACCAGCCTAAATTGGTTGCCGACTTTAGGGGATGTTTTTAAGTTGGCATACAGGTGGTATTATACAGTATATGGGGGATGGGGACACGAAGGAGGAATTATACTACGTCTAACAGGGGAATTTTTCGGTCCCAGGTCACTAAGGCAGGTTTTACATACATTGTGCTGCATGTGCCACATCTAGTCTCCCCCTTTCACCACGCCAGAACTCCGGGAGGTTTCATTATGTGTATTCTACAATGCTAAGTGGTGGTCATGATAAAGATCCCCCCTTCCTTGACATATGACACTTCAGATGCCACAATCACCTCTTTAGCAAGATTTTAAGATTGTCCACTTTCAGAAAATATTGTTTGTGTAACAAAGTTATCCAATTTTCCCAATATACTTTCTGTATCAATTCCACACAATTTTCTAGATCTCTGCTTGCTGTCATTCTATAGGAAGCTACTCTGTTTACTTCCTGTGGATAAACAGGTCATGTGATGTTACACAGGGGGGCGGCTCGTTATATATCCCTGGTCATGTGATGTCATACGGGTGCACTGCTCGTTATATCCCACAGCTCTGTGTGACATCACATGACCAGGGATATAACGAGCCGTGCACCTGTGTGACATCACATGACCAGGGATCGATTTATATTTACAGGAAGTTAACAATGAACCTCCCTATAAAATGACAGCAAGCAGAGATCTAGAAACCTGAGAGGAATTGCTACAGAAAGTACATTGGGAAATTATGTAACTTTTTATTGTACAGATTTCAATTATTTGCTGTATATGGACAACCCCAGCCCAGACCCCTATAGCAGGGCACTCGCCGTATGTTACATTAGACTTCTGCTATTCCTGTGCCACTCATTCCTGCATGGCACACGTATAGCGGGTTACTGTAGCATATGTGTACAGTACAGAACACATGGGGTAACATAGAAGTGCAGTACATTATTTCAGTGACCCCCTCTAAGCCTTAGCCGCCCCCAGGATACATCTATGAGGCATGTAAGACAATGCAGGGATGAGACAGCGAGCCCCGTGTATACAGATCACGCCCCATAGTAATACTCACATATTGTACGATCCCCTGATCAGCTCCCTGCAAAGTATCAATCACTCAGCCCAATGCAGAGGCAGCAGCCACACCGAGGTCTACGTCATTCACATCCAGGGCTGTCCACATATATGCCTGCACGTCGACTCTGCCTTACAGCAATCATAATGAAAAGCTATCACCATGCACTTCTTCTATATGACAATTTATCCCGTAGCTGACAAAAGTTTTTCGATTTTTTGGCATAAAAAGCGGGTCTTAAATATAGTTTTTGGGCAGGCATTGTCGGGCGCTCCGCTTTTAGGGTCTTGTGGTGTTCTTACGTGTTCATTGGATTCTGAGTCAGGCCGGGCGATGACGTCACTGACTTTGAGTCATCCGGCAGCCATCTTGAGTAAGGGCAGGGCATTGAATTGAGCGATTATAAGTGGAAGTGGTTTTATAGTACTTCCAATAGCCAAGTGTATAAAAACGACAGTAAAATCTTTATTTACACACATGCACATGTGATTTATAAAAACTGGATTAAGTATTGTATGCACAAAAAATATTTTTTGACTATACATCATGGTGCTATTAACCCCTTTGAACCAGACGTATTTCCATTAGGGTGATGGCACACGTGGCGTTTTGAACAAGTTTTTGCTCCGTTTTTAAGCAGTCCCTTAAAAAATGCATGCGTTTTGAAAACGCATCCGTTTTTGACAGGTTTGACCAATTACCTTAATTCAAACTGGTCAAAAACGCATGCGTTTTTCAAAAACGCTTACGTTTTTTTAACACATAAGTGTTTTTCTTCTGGCATTCCAAAATTGTGCTTTCTCCTAGCATTATTTAATATTAAATGCTATATGCTGGAAATCTGAAAATTCCAAATGCAGTGTAAATGGAAACAATTATACGGATTGTATCATAACAGGTCTGGGAGCATCTGAGAGGCTTCGAGGTGTCATGACAATGATCATCGCCACCCATTAAAGTGGTTTTCCTATGAAAGAAAACTCACATATCAATCCCCTAGTGATGTTTACATAATAATTTATTGCTGTTTTAGCTCCTATCACTCAGTGATGGTCAGTGTAAGATTCGAGATTGTAGGTGGGGACTCTCTAAGCAGACACTTCATGATTCCTCTGTGCTGTGAGATGCTGTGTGCTGACTGTGTGTTTAGATTATCAGGGTACAGTGTTTATCTAAATATCTGTTTATTTAGCTTCTGAACATTCTACTTGTATCTGACACATAGAAAAAGAGATGAAACAGATCAGAGATGAGAGATGATGGGATCAATGAGATGGATATAAAATACATTGGAACTTTCAGCTCTACTAACCCAACTATAACACACATAGTCAACGCATCTGTAAAGACCTTATCTGTCTGTAGCTTGTAGGGTAAGTTTCTGCACACAGCTGCTTGCCAGCAAGAAGTAGTGATGAGTGGTTCGTACATGATCCGGTATAAGGAGCCAGCTCTTTTGCTTGAACGACAGGATTTGGCACCCCTCAGTGACCCGATAGCTCACTTAACCCGATAGCTCACTTAATTGGATCACTGCACCCCCTTTAACCTGATAAAATGGGGAATACGCCTTTATTGATGTAATGAAGGGTGGTGGCCATTCCCAGCTACTGTTTAGGTTCCTGTGTTGGGTCCGACTGTGGCATCTATAATGTTAGATGCAGCAATATAATACAGTGGACATGTGTCCTGTATGGAAAACTTCCAGTTTGTGTGCCCTCTCCACACAGCTTTAAGCACAATGTGACATAATAGTATGTCACATGTCCTTAAATGGGTATTCCCACAAAGACAAGTTTCTTATATGTACTCAGGATAACAAAATAACACATTCTCTAATTCAATGTTATTAACAAAAATGCAGCATTTCACAGATAGAAGTCCAACCTGTCTCTATCAGTCCTGCTGTACACAATTTCAGTTGCACCTAGACATGACCCTGTAACTTCTGACTTAGGGCCGAGGGAAGCCATCTTGGCTTCTGTGTGCCAGCGGTGGAGCTGAGATTTCTGTCTTTCTCTGTTCTCCCTGCACTCTAGCCCTGCCCCTTCCAGTACGGAGCTCACACTGATACACAGACACTGACTTCCTGTCGGCAGTAATGTGAAGGGTGTAAAGCTACAAATAAGTTCTTTATCTGGGAAGGCACAGCAGATCAAGAAGTGTGTTGAGGAATAGCAGAGATGTAGGAGAGTGAACTGTGTCATTGGAGCAGACTTATCAAGCTGTCTGAAAGTCAGAATATTTCTAGTTGCCCATGGCAACCAATCACAGCTCCCCTTAAAAATATTCATGAGCATTGGTAAAATGAAAGCTGAGCTGTGATTGGTTGCCATGGGCAACTAGAAATATTCTGACTTTCAGACAGCTTGATAAATCTGCCCCATTGTGTGTAATATGCATCTCATGGATCTCATCATCTCTGATCTGTCTCATCTCTCTTTCTATGTGCAATATACAAGTGAACGTTCAGAAGGTAAATGAAAGTGAATATAAACCTTGTACCCTGATAATTTTACCACATTGTTAGCTCACAGGGATCATGAAGCGTCTGCTTGTACTATTGTAGTACACCCTGCTTTTATTGCACTTGCCGCAGAGCTACGGAACATGCGCAGTGAATCGAGGGTGTTCAATGATGGCTTCAATGAACAACTTCACAGCTGATCTTAATAAATTCACCCCTATGAGTTTATTCAGATTTTGTTTCCTTTTTCACATACACTTGCACTACAGTGAGCAATTTGATGCATGCTTTCCATTTATAACAGACGTCTATGAAAAACACCATGGCCCACTTTCACTAAAAGCAGTGCACACTGCACCATGGGAGGCTTGCCGGTGTAGTGTGCAGAGAGTGTTATATTCATGATTTGTGTTGCACATTCTTCATGAATCTGGCACCCCCTGCACTACTCCGATGGAGTTAAACAATCTTTTTTTGGTGCACCTTCAAAATAGGGCATGCACAACATTTATGTAGGAATTTGCATGTTAAATGTGGTGCACAGCTCGACTGTGCACCAGAATACCGATTGCAATGATGAAATTTGTGTTGCATGAAGAATAGCGCAGCCGCGACACATATGTGGTGCAGACAATTCTTAAATACATGTGCAAGCAGTTTGCACTGAAAAGAATGTGCAAAGTCCAACAGAAAACTGGTGCGCCTTAGTAAATTTGGGACCTTATTCATGAAAATATATTTAAAAAAAAAATAATGGAATTCTGATGCAAAAATGACATTAAAAGCAGACGCACACATAAAAGTCTGAGAGAAAGCTAATCATATTTGCACAGATGAAACTGACTAATTCACAGAACAAGAATAATCCTGCCAAAAGGGGTCAAATCTGAAGTGATAAAATGATATACAGCACACGTCACAGTATAGGAATAATATCACAGAAGAGGAATCATGCATAAAGAAGGGGTAACCATTTGACTTGATAGTGAAGCATAGTAGGAGCTTCATTTAAAGGGAGCCTGTCAGAGATCAGAATCAGAAATTGGCCTGCTTAACCACTATCAGTATGTTGTGAAGCAGATTAACAACTTCCATATGGTCAGGGCCGGCTTCAGGGTTAGGTGGGCCCCTGGGCGACAGAGCCTTGGTGGGCCCTTTTTCAGAAATCTCTTGTCCTGGTGCCACACTGCAACTCCCGCCCCCCCCCCCCCACATGAGCCACACTGTCCCTCCCCCGTAGCCACACTGTGCCCCCATAAGCCACACTGATGCCCCCATAAGCCATACTGTAACTCCCCTGTACCCACACTGTCTCCCCATAGCAAAACTGTCCCCCTGTAGCCACACTGTCCCATATGAACCACACTGTCCCCACCACCGTACCCAGACTGTCCTCCATAGCAAAATTGTCCCCCCATAAGCCACATCGTTGGCCCCTGTAGCCACACTGTCCCCCCATAAGCGACATTTTCACCTATAAGCCCCCCTCCCATAATATGCAGAGGCTTCTCTGCAGCCTCTATGAATAAAAATACAGGACAAAGGCAGCAGCCACCATCATTCAATATGTAGATTAAAATGAACATAAATCATCTTGTGGCAGGAAAAAAATAATAAACGCTAACTTACCTCAAGAATTCAGGTCGAAGGCTCCGTCCCGCTCTCATCTTCAGCGCAACGTCCAGCACAGACGCATGCGCCGTAAAGTCATCTTGTGGGTCCGGCAAGCATCCTGCACAGAGATGCCGGCAATGGAATTATTGTGTCCTACGATCTGCCCGCGGTGCCGCCCCCCTGTCACCAGAGAACGCTGTACGATCTTTCAATTACATCGGCGACGGCATCCTTGTGCAATAATTCCATTGCCAGCATCTATCACTGTGCAGGACACTTGCACAGGTGAGGAGACGCTACTTGTGCTGCAGGAATCTCCCCCGGCTACACATTCAGGAGCTGCCACTGCCGGGGAGAGGGGGGTGCAAGGCATGTGACAGATTTTTCTGATCCTGGTGGGCCCTGTGGGAGCTCTGGGGCCCTGGCACTTGCCCGGGTAAGCGGGGTGCTGGCGCCGGCCCTGCATATGGTGTTTCTTTCATGGCCCAGTCTGGTGGCATCATCCAGAAAATCAACTTTGAAGTGAGATGTAAATTGGTTGTATAAAGTCGAGGAGGCGGAGAGCTCAGGATTTAAGTCAAGCTCTCCCCACCTCATAATGAAAGAGATCTGTGCATCTGGTGATGCATCTGGATGCAGGACCATCAATTACAGTGAAGAGGGCATTCTAAGGTGAGGAAAGCTTGACTTCAGTGTAAAACTATCCGCCTCCTTGACTTTAGACAACCAATTTACATGTCACTTCGAAGTTGATTTTCTGGATATGCTGATGCACTGAATCATGAAATAAACATGATCTAGAACATGTTCAGATGCTTGATAACATACTGCTAGTGGTTTATAAGGTCAGTTTCTGCTGACAGGTGCCCTTTAAAGTGTAAATAAACCTTCAACTTTTTTTTTTTTATTCAGAAATGTAAAAAATTGATGATTACAGTTAACCCCGTTATAGTTTGGCATAAGAAGGAATATGATGGCAACTGCTGCTAAAGGTATCAATGAAAACCAGGGGAAATAGCAATCAGTGGTAAGTTCAGAACAGTGGTAGGTTGGTGCTCTATCCACAAGGTAAAAGTGTCCAACAATAAATTAGCTAAGGAGAATAAATGGCCCTCGCCTGGAGTTGTGTTATTCAATTGTCCTTTATTAAAATATGTACAGATCTTACGGAAGGGGAGGAGATGCAGGAAGGCGTGGACTAGAGACCCGGATGCTACTTAGACTCCGATCCCAGGTATCGGCTCACGTCATCGTCTGCGGTGGTACAGTGGGTCCACTACTCCTGACAGTCTTTTTAGCATATTTCTTGGATGCAGAATGAATAAAAGACGGCCTCCTGCTGTCAGTTTTCTTCGCCTACTCCATGCATCTGGGGTCCTAGCCGTGCATCCTAACTGCGATGCAGATCTAGAAGTTATGGCAGTGCCAGATGCGTGAAGTAAGCAGGGCAGACTGACTGCAGAAGACGGGGTTGCCATCCTTATCCCCTTTATGGCCCTACCTGTAGTAGATCTGTAGTAGTAAATATGTAGTAGATAGGTAGAGTGGGGTTTTCTAATTGTAGGGCCTCAAAACTGTGTATGTTATATAAAAAAAGACCAATTCATTCCGTTTCCATACTTTTTCTAAACCAAAGCAAAAACAACAATTATCGAAAGTGTTCCCGATCTGAATATACTGAACTCCGTATATGACTTCATTATTTTATTAATCATTAAAGAACAGACTTCTGAAAGTCACACTTCCATGTTTCAAGCTGCTTGGGCACATTTACTGCAGCTTGAAACGTGTTATGTGAGGCTTTCTATAAATTGACAAAATTAAAATTCGGACTCAGGATTTGAAAAGATTGGCTCTTTAAAGGAAACCTACCATGAGGAATCTACTATCAGAAGTAGATGTGATGGTAGATACCTCCTGGTGCCTCTGCCCTAATCTGTAATTACATAATCCTGGAACATGTGGATAGATTACTGCAATATGTGGATTCCCTAGATTTAATAATAAATGAGATAATAGGACACCCATATAATTATTATTAATATTAAAGCACCATTAATTCCATGGTGCTTTACAATCAGTAAGGGGTTCACATACATTACATTAAGACAAGAACAAATACAAAACTACAGTGATCAGGAGACAAGCGGACCCTCACAATCTATATGGGAGGGTAGATGGAGACACAAGGTGAGGGAACATAAGAAAGGGTGTAATTCTGATAAATCTATATCTGCCACGGGCACCTCTGAGTTAGTGTTAGAGCTGGGTGTCTGCTGTGTAATACAGACAGACACACATTCACCAATTATGGAGAGGGCTCAGCTTGTGAACCCTCATCGTACATCCTTAACAATGCTTTGGCGTCAACTTTTAAAATCCTGCTAATGAGTCATAAAGTCTCTTGCGGGTGTTACCAGAGAGAATCTATGCTGCAGCTTCAGAGGTTGTTACACTGTCTCCCCCTCTCCCATGCTTCCTCTGCCTGATATAATCTCACACAGTGGGAAGGAGAAATTTGCTCCTGCACAGAGTAACAGCCTTTGAATTTGCAGCACGGAGGGACTCTGGTAACCTATTAGGATGATTTGGGACCCTAAACTCCCTGCAGGTCATCATGGACCAGTGATTCAGTGCCCCAAATTGTTCTATATCATCGCTGAGCATCAGAGACGCGTTTGATGCACCTTATCAGATTCACCACTAGGTAAGTAGAATTGTTGCCACAGACCAAAGTGTTATAGGGCGATTTAATACACTTAACCACAGTTTCATAAGAACCTTTAGTGTCCCAAATCATCTGCGTTGCATTATATGTATAGAGCTTGGTAATAGAAATAGGTTTGTTGTGTCTCTTTCAGAATTGAGACAGATGGATGGAGTATTGGTGTACTTTGGTGACATATTGGTGGGGCTAAGTTTTGCCCTATGCTCATGACTAAATGCAGTATTTTTCGGACTATAAGGCGCACCATCAATAAATGCCTGCTAAAACGTCTAGGATCATATATAAGGCACACCTGATTATAAGGCGCACTTGATTATAAGGATGAATGACCAGCAGGTAGCAGACCTGTGCACAGTTCAAGGCAGCTGTTGTCTGTAAGTACGGTTCATATATAAGGCGCACTGGAGTATAAGGCGCACCTTTTGATTTCTGAGAGAATCAAAGGATTTTTTGTGCGCCTTATAGTCCGAAAAATACGGTAAAAGCCCTATTGGCCCTACATTTCCGTAATGATCATCTTCTTAACTTACCCTAAATATATGGCAAAAGTTTCACTAAACTTTATATAACGATTTAAATCCTATTATATGGGATTAAAACTCACGCTCAGCCTGGGTGCTCCCTTTACAGATAAAACCCTCCATGATATAGAGGCAATAATGCATTATGGAGCATCGCTTGGTACATTGAAATCACTCGGGTGAGCTTACCGGTGACATTTCTTTGAAATTGAAGAAGTTTAGAAAATGTTTCCAGCTTGGGTTCATTGCAGAAATTAAATATGCAAAACCTGGAGCTACACAACATCAGCTACCGCCGATAAGAGAATTAATATACCATATGTCTCCATATTTCATGAAAAGCAAACACTCTGTACAAGATTAATTAAAACCAATGTTTTATTTTAGGATCGGCCTGGTGGCATAGAAATGATACTGAGAAGCTTCTGAGGTGACAGAGTAAACAGGGGGGGAAGATACTGCTCCAGTAAATTCTAATGGCACGCAACGGGTTTCTGTCGCAGCACGATATTCTGGATAAGGATTATAGCTCAAGTGTGAAAGGCAGGCTCTTTTACAAAATGCATATATAGCATTTACATTACAGGCTAAAGGTGTATGCATTCCTAACAAAATATTCCATAAAAATCTGATAGATGTGGTTCCCACCTATGGCGAATGTTGGACTATCAGCCTTCCCAGTCAGGCAACTACTGGGCACAGCTACCACACAGAGAATAGTTGCTCATAGTGTTTTGGGTGTCAGAGATGAGATCAGCATTTATCCAGGGGCGTAACTTGAGGGGGTGCAGAGGTTGTGGTCGCAACCGGGCCCAAGAGGTTTAGGGGGCCCATAAGGTGTCAATTTCCCATTTGAGAAAACTAATACTATAAATCATACATTATAGTCGGGGCCTTGCAAAGACTTTGCACTGGGGCCCTGCAGATTCAAGTTATGCCACTGCCTCTATCAAGCATCAATGGTAGATTCTGTAGATATTTATCCAAAGTAGGAAGACCCCTCTACATAGAATGTGGGATAATTGCTGGCATGATTTCCATACGTGGGAAAGGTGCTGCTTGAGTAGTGTAGTGTGTCGAACTGGGTTACCTAGGGCTCACCAGTAACATTTGATCTTAGTCCCCACCACTGTACATCTACATTTACAGTTTGTTGATACAATACAATACAATAAATCTTTATTGATCCCTGAGGACATTTCTAATCCATCCATATAATTTTATGAATACATAGGATGGCCGTATGCTGAATATCTATATGAGGAAATGTGAGGGTATCCCGTCAAGCACTACTAATGCATTGCCTGGTGGCCCACCTAGCTAGGCAGATGTGAGATGCTTTATTTGCGTCACAAAGGATTATACAGAAACTTTCAGTGGGGCAGGACCTGGGCTTGGTTAGTTAGGGATAAATAATATCCATAGTTCATTGGTTAGTAAATTATCACATGGGCATAGCAGAAACAAAAGACTTCTCTTTCTCTGGAATAAGCAGTATTGTAAATCAGCCCAGGGAGTCATTTTTTGTGAGGGTACCCCATCAAACACTACTTATGCATTGCCTGGTGGTCCACCTAGCTCAGGGGACCATCAGTGGATCCACCTGCTCACCTGTGGGCTAATCCGAGCCTGAGAGTACGACCCCTTATTAATATCCAACAATCAGAATTGGAACTCCAGTTGGTAGTATTATATATTACTTTATTTTCAGAAACTTAGAATAGAAATTCACAAATATAGTAATGTTTCAGCCATATAGACCCTCCTCTTACACAGATTGTTGGATGGTTGTAGGTACACTTTCCTTCTTTGGTCATTGTACAGAGCACACCATTATAATGCTGCACTAGCCACAGGCTACAGACTGACTAACCTTTCTATGACTAACCTTGCCTTCTATATGACTGTAATGGAAGGTCTATATGACGGAATTGTTACTATATTTGTGGATTGCTAAAGAAATGCTATGCTATATTGCTATGAACTGGTAAGGATTAAGAACTTTTTATAAGTCTGAAACGTGTCAAACCATTTGTATTACCACAGTACCATTTTTATGTTTTTAAAGAAGATGAAATAAATTGGAGTTTTAAAAGATATAGATTCCTTCATGTCTGTCTGGTTGCTGGACTCACCCCTACTAGCCTTCTAATGAACTGCAGGAGGATGCCTTGAGTCCAGTCTGATATACTCCGTCCTGGAATGGGTGCCCACAGAGAGGTCATCTCCCAGCACCCATACCATAGGTTTCAGGTTGGGGTTTCTAACTTCCAGAATACAGGAAAGTGGGCAAGGGAGGGCTGAAGGAGAGGAGGCATTATAAGAGGAAAGTGCAGGGAAGGGGGTATTACTTAGTGAGGGCCACTAAGGGGGGCATTATATACTGTAGTATGGGGGCCATTAAATGTAATTATTATACTTTGTGGTCACACAATGGGTTTCGGATAGGTATGGGATAAGGGAAGTACACGCAAATTATTTTTCCAGAGATTTCAACTCCCTGGATTCAAAATAGGGTTGGGGACCACTGTTAGTATATAGCACTTCCAGGATCGACTGTCTTGTAAGCAGTCTAATAAGTGCCATAAAAGTTAATGGAGTCCAGTACCTCGTTCTGCCAGTGGTTGCATTTGGACATTTTCAGATATATATAAGGTACAAATGTATTATGTCTTCCATTTATTATCCTCAGTGCAGAATTCATACTTGTCATGCAGATACCTCCAGTCTGTGCTGGTCCTTGCACTGTTTGCTCGTCTTCTTCTGAATACAGTTTAGACTCATTACCCTCATCCACAAAGTCCGCTAAACACTGCTCCCTACCTCTCTTCCCTCAACCCCGTCTATTGTCCAACCCGTGCTCTTCAATCTGCCAGAGTCTAAGATTATTCTCTTTAATTTATCCATTTATACAGTTTGTCTTAATGAAGAATAATAATTTCTGTACATTATTTGACTTGAACTTAGTGGTCTGAAACACGGTCCATGGAGACTAGATCCTCTTATGTTTCCCCTACACAGCCCGCGGAAAGTAACTATGTAACTACCACGAACCAGGTGGGTGATTTTAATTATTCCTTTATGTTGACATCAGCAGGGAGGAAGGAAAGACCTGTAATAACTGAAGTTTTCTACTACATATTTAAAATAAATGAAGCAGAGAGCGTTTTTTCATCTCAAATTTAAAACTGCAATATTTTTACTAAAGTGTGTCACCAGAGCCATAGATTAAAGGGGTATTCCAGGAATATGAACATCTGATACAAAAACTCATAATGCTATAAATAAATGAATACAACAAAACTCAAGTAGTAGTTTGTTTTTAAGGTTCCACAGAATTCTATGGTGTTTCTAAAGTAGGCGCAGTTATCTCCTAGATGGCTGGCATCTAAAACTACAACTCCCATGATCTCTCAGATCTCAGTAAAAGCACCTCTCTCTTATGCTCTGCTCCCAGTGATGATGTAACAGACTGTCCTGCTCTGTTACCATAGTAATGATGTGTGTAACTGCTATCACTACACATTACCTCACTGAGAGGACGCCTCACCACAACACTGGTCTTACTGGAAGCACTGCAACCAACCGACTACCGACACTGGGGCTCATTTACTTACCCGGTCCTTACGCGATCCCGCGGCTCGTTGTCCGATGTAGATTCGGGTTCTGCTCGGATTCACTAAGGTCGTGCGCCCGATATCCAGTAGGTCCACCGGAGTTTACCTGCTTCTTCCCGGTGCATGTAAGTGCTTGATCTTGCGACACATTTCATTAAATTCCGTGGTTTTTCCAAATCCATCGGGTTGTCCGACAGCCACGCCCCCCCGATTTCTATCGCGTGAAAGCCAGCGCCAAAATCCGATCACGTGCGCCAAAATCCCGGAAATGGAATGGAATGGAATGGAAACATTCGGGAAGCCCAACGAAAGTGCGGCCGCGGAGCCCTTAGTAAATGAGCCCCATTGTGTACAATCTGCTCAGCTCCTCCTGATCTATAACATGCTGCCTGCAGGAACATACTGTATAGACATCACCATGATTCCTGGAATACCCAATTAACAAATTAACATAAAAGCACTGGGGTCAAATATTTTATAGCCTTTTTACATTTCACATGTATCTTATATAAATCTTATTCTTTATGTCATCAATATTTCCATGTGATCAGATAATATAGTATAGAAACATGATTTTCTTGTAAATTATGGGACTCAGTATACAGTTACCTGCATCACCCTTGTAGTCAACTCTTTCAATGTCACGAGGACGTTAGTCACTGAAAGACAGGAGCCCCATAGCAGCCACTATGGTTATGGTGCTTGTTCTACCAGTATTTTGTTCTTTTATTTTTATAGAAATCTAGTTGTTATTGTATAGAATATATATTTGTTATTTCTGAATCTTTTGCCATTTTATGCATTTCTTATGTCTTTGTCTCTTTCCTGCTGTCTAGTACGATGCTGTGAGTTCTGTTGATACTATATAAATAATAGATAAAAACTGTCAGAAGAAACATACTGTACAGAAATCACCATGATACAGTGCTATAACCCTTTTTGCTAGTAGTACGAATTTGTTTCTCAATAAATTAGGTGCGAATCATAACTACTTTACACCAGATTAAAAATATCTTCAGCCATGAGACTGTATACAATCTGCTCAGCTCCTCCTCCACGACAAGCTCCCAGATAGGACACTATGTACAATCTACTCAGCTCCTTCTGCTCTATAACATACTGCCTGCAGCTAGACCACTATGTACAATCTGGTCAGCCCATACTGTTCTATAACATGCTGCAAGTAGAAAGTACACTATGTACAATCTGCTCAGCTCCTCCTGCTCTATAACATGCTGCCTGCAGATAGGACTCTGTATAAAGTCTGCTCAGCTCCTCCTGCTTTATAACATCCTGCCTGCAGATAGGACACTGTGTACAATATTCTCAGATTCTAATACTCCTGTTGCCTTCAGATTGGACAAGATTTCCAGTGTGACAGGTTCCCTTTAAAATCATTTTGCTTATTTAAAATGATTTTTATATGCCCTGCTTTTTTATTTTTTAATTTCTACCAAACAACCTTGAAGAAGCCTGAGAGGTATCAGGTAAATGTTGTATAAGCCAAGGATTGGGTAGCATGTGTTTGGCTTATAGAAATGAAAATGACAGCAGGACTGCGGTCCTATGAGGAAAAGTCTAAGTTTATAGAGTCTAGAATGTCCCCACACATATGTCTTCTACCATCTGTCATCAAATGTAAATTAGGATAAATAATCCTGTTTTTAATGTTCTAAAATGATAACTGATATTATATCATATGTCATTCAGAGACAGACTGTGTCCTTCATTACTGTTTTCCCATAAATTCTACTTTCTTGACTTGGGGACTGTGGAGTTTTGTCCTTTTCGTTATTTACCCCTGACCATGGACCATCTTTAGACTTCTTGCAGACTGCTAATATACTCCACCACCACTCCCCGGGACACCACCCAGCCTAAATTATACCAGAACAACCTTCCAGCTGACGCTCCACCCCTCTCACACACTCCTTCTTCTTCTAGTCCCAACACCCTTCCCTCACTATTTCATTTGGTCCTATCCCAGTACCAACTGTCCCATTCCCCCTGGCAGTTGATGGTAAGGGTGCTGACTAGGGTGCTATTCCGCCACTGAAACTGGGAAAAAAAGGTTGCAGTTTTGTGAATGTTAGCTACAGGGGAAAACAGCATCTACATGTACATGCAATTTATTAATGAGCTTACAGGACCTTCACAGAAACACATGTACAGCCGATGGTCCTCACATCAATGCTGGTCCTGTAGGTCCACCAGTAAATTACAACTGCATGTAACAGGGAGATAACTGAGAGAGCGACCAGTAGGTTGTGTGAGAAGGAGAAAGACATGGGGGTGAGGCTGGGTAAGAACCAAGGAAGCATGGGGTATATTCTGTTTGAGAAAGAGGGAACATGGGGTGCAGACTATGCAAAAGAGTTATGTGTATATGAATGCGATGCAAGAGGAGTAGAAATCTATAGAGGTGACTGTGATTTCATGTGATCAGACACACACATGGGTTAGACATTGAAGATGTAAAAGGACTTTGGGTGACATCACCCTGGTCACATGACTTTAAGTGTCTGATGATGTAACAGAGCTTAGAAGTAGAACCCTTAGACCTGTCAATCAGGAACAAGGAGGCAGGGCAGTGCAAGTAATCACTGCGTATGCAGGGCCTCATTAGACTCACTTAGTGTCATTGGTCTCACATCATATAAGTTTGCATATAAGTTCACAAACTGATTTTTGCAACATTGCAGCCATAGAAAGGAACCATTTAGGGATGCAGGCAATGCTTTTTAATCATTGTTTTTAAGGAAGCATTTATTTTGGGTGGTTTAATTTTAATGGCAGTGTTGAGTTCTGCCCCTGTTTACACAACCTCTGGTTCTCTAATTATTAATAAAATCCACTGAGTGAGCTCAAAGAAATCACACCAAGACAAAGTATGATAAAATATCTCAAACTCTGTGGAGAAGTGATGCCATGCAAGGCTCGGCAGATGTGAGATGCTTTATTTGCATCACAAAAGATTATACAGAAACTTTCAGTGGGTCAGGACCTGGGCTTGGTTAGTTAGGGATAAATAATGTCCATAGTTCATTGGTTAGTAAATTATCACATGGGCATAGCAGAAACAAAAGGCGTCTCTTTCCTTGGAATAAGCAGTATCGTAAATCAGTCTTACATTTTTTTCAGTGCAGAGGAGTGCACTGTTATCACCCTTCATCCACAGTTGAGCATCCTCGCAGTCTCAGCATTTAGTAAGCATATAAAAATAAAAGCATTTTTCATTAATCATACAGCAATGCTTCACAGCAGGTTCTCTTTAAGAATGTAACTTGAATGGATGCAGAAAGTACGGTCACAAGTGCACTATGTAGCTTTGTACGGCCCATGAGGTGTGTTCTTCCTGTAGAAAACAGAAATACAAACATTATACATACATTATAGTTAAGAGCTCATACATACATTGCATTGGAGCCCAACAAGTTTAGGTTACACATTTGTTATGACATTGTAATGAAATCAAAATCAACATTTTGGAAAATTTAACAAATATTGGAGTGTTAATGTTTTTTGTAGCACCACAAATTTGTTTCTTTTCATTAAGGATAGGAAAAAAATAAATCTTCAATCAACACCCCCATATCTGCTTTGTACTTCAAGATCATCTCGTCCTGTAATCAGTCCCAGAAGTGCAATAGAAGTCAATGGAGCACAGGATGAGTTTCGATGGGTCTTCTGGGATCTGCAGAACGATACATTCCTGGAAGTCCAAGGCTGTATAGAGTGGGGATAGAGGGTAAAATTGTTTAACAAAAAACCTTCACACCTGGAAATAAGATCCATGATCTAATGATGTCAGACTTGGTTAGTTGCTGTAAGTGATATTTGCATGGAGGCTGCTGGAGAAAACAGCTTGATAATTAGTAAGGAAGGAAGGAGATGACAATCACAGCTCCAGTGACATAGAAGTGACAGAAAGCAGGGAAAGCAGCTGTGTACAAAGACAGATTATTATCACTTATAATGACCATTTACCATTTCTCACTGCTCCTATGCATTTTAATGGTTTTCTAATCTAAGACTAGATTAAAGCTAGCCCTCGAGTTCACTTTCTCTGAAATAGGGTTGGGTAAACCATATGCGCCCCTGTCCGTCCCTGCCTTATCTGTTTCACTACAGGAGTTACTTTTATTAACTCAAGCCCTAATCCTATCGTCTGAAATTGTTGTGACTTTTATTTTTATGAAGTTTGGCAAGTAATGTGATTATACGGATGGGGAGAACCATTGTCAGATATTAGTTATGCTAATGCCTCAAATATATCTCATGGAAAACACTTCATCTCAAGCCAAAGACTCTTTATTATACTCCATAAAGTAGATGAATGGCATGTCGTCTATGATAGCGCTTCTCCACCTGTGGTGCGCATAGCCTAGGGGGATATACATTGCAGCCTCAACGGGTATGCTGGCTGGAAAATATCTAGTCGTTTTTTCCTACTGTGAGTATCGTGTGCAAAAAACGGACAAGAAAATGCCGGGAAGAAGTCTAACACTGACTAAACAGGAGACGGAATCGATCATTTCTGCAATAGAAACTACAACTAGTTGCTGATCGACCACATTGGATAGGAAAATACAGCTCTTGGACTAATGGCTGAAACTAGGGACAATTACAAATTACATATGTTAACAGTGGTTCTTTATGTAATAAGACAATGGGGCGGATTTACTTACCTGTCTACGTCGTGATCCCCGATCTGGAATGTTCACTGAGGGTAAAGTCTGCCGTGATTCACTATGAGCGTGCGCCCGATATCCTGCATGTGTCACTTCCCCGTTCAGGTTTGCCGTAGTTCACCCTCTTCTTCCCGGTGTATGTTGTGGCTTGCGACACAATTTTAAATGTTAAATCCCGCGCGTTGTCCGAATCCATCATTGTCCGACGGCCCACCCCCCCTATTTGTGTCGCATGAAAGCCGGTGCGATTGCGACACAAACTGATTGCGTGCGACACAATCCCTGGCGCAATCCCCGAAAAGTCGGGAAACCCGACAAAGATGTGGCTTGCAAGACCTTTAGTAAATAAGCCCCAATGTTGTGAAGTATTCGGATAATATAGTACGATAAAAGGGTCACCATATACGTGAGGATTTATGAAACAGTAGAGCGTTTAGCTTGTCAATGACTCCCTCATGAGATCTATATGACACCTAACCATCAATGATTCTGGAGGCCAAAAGTAACATCAGGAGCAAATAAGATATGGAATCCCCCCAGGCCATAATGCAGTATGTGCATTCACATTAGTCTGTATTGTTTCATTTTACGTGGTCTATGTTATTGCCAATGGGGGGACAAGTACCCCACATAGAAAATACAATGAGGGAAACTTATCAGGACTGTGGAGGAGAATAATATATACGAGAGGATGGGGACACCATTGTATAAGTAGCCAGTAAAATAGAAAGGGGATTGCTACCTTCTCCCCTCTAAAGAAAATCACCAATTGTAGTTGAAGAAGGGCTTCAATGTCCAAAACGTGTGTACATGCGGTCCCCTACTTAAGAACACCCGACTTACAGACGACCCCTAGTTACAAACAAACCTCTGGATATTGGTAATTTACTGTATGTTAGCCCTGGACTACATTAAACAGCTATAATAGTTATCACTGGTGTCTGTAATGAAGCTTTATTATTAATCCTGGTTCTTATGACAATCCAACATTTTTAAAATCCAATTGTACAAAATTGTCCAATTGTCCAAAAAATTTCTGGCTTGGGTTACAATTATAAAATATACAGTTCCGACTTACATTCAAATTCAACTTAAGAACAAACCTACAGAACCTATCTTGTACGTAATCTGGGAACTGACTGTACTTTGGTAAGAAAGTGTTTAACTATATATATGCCTAACTATACCTATGCCATCTTTAGAGTTAAATACTGAGTGTGCAGTTTTCATCTAGGTGTATTCACCTCATAATCTTATCAAGTCTGGGGCTCCAGAGTGCAGATGTAGCTAATTCATTGCATAGTGTTGTGCATATTCCTCTCCTCTAAGGAAGTCAAATCATGAGACTTAAAAATACTATTAGTGTAATTGGTTTGCATTAAAATAACATATAATGCCCAGTACCAAACATATGGAGTCTTCCTCCATGAAGATTTCCTCTAGAGCAGGGATGTTTGGGTGAGATCTTGCACTGATCAATGGAGATTATTAGAGGTCTCGTATGTCTTGCATTTTCTAATTATTGCTCCCATGGAGCCGCCTATTGCAGATTCAGTCTTCCCTGCCTGGTGCAAGTCTACAATTTTGTTTTTGGTGTCCTCCGACAGCTCTTTGGTCTTCAGGTTGTCTGATTGATTTTACCATAAACTTCTATACTACAGTATGGTAGTATATAAGGATTTTCCACATCATATATTGCAATGTGCAAATCTCACATTGTAATAATTGACATAAAATGAGTCAGGCTGTCAAAGTAACCAATCCTGATGACTTCACAGGGGGCGGGCATCTAATGTAATATTTTGTCGCCTAACCAAACCAGCTGGAGGCATTTACATAGTTAACAACCGCGGGTGTTATCAGTGAATGTTTGATGCAACATGCAGCAAACACCCACCTGGTACTATGCTTCCGCTCCCGATGCTCCCCGTACAGTGCGAGGGGTTAAGATAAAGGTCCTGGCAGGGCTATTGTTCATGGGCGGAGATCACGTGACCTTCCATCTGCAGCCATTTTATGGACAGGAATTTTTGGCTGATGAGGTCAAAATCAGAAGGCTTCACTTTACATATCAAGAAACTGGTGTGGAATTTGCAATAGGTAAAATACCTAATATCCTGCACCCCATACACTACAAAACACATGAGGTAAAGTGGCCAACCCCTTTAAGCCTATATTAGCATATGATATATGATAAATGCACATTTATTGGAGGCCCCTGCACCAGTTTTCTGTCTGACTTTCCAGCCGGACTGTGCAACACATTTATCATGCAGTAATGTGTTGCACCATGTTAAAGGCGCACTCTGTCGGAGCAGTGCAGGGGGCGCCAGATTCATGGAGAACGTGCGCCACAAATCGAGAATCTGGTGCACTCTGCATATTACTGTTTTTGATAAATGTGGGCCCATGTCTTTATTTTCTGAAATATTAAATCTTGCTCTTCCACTTCCGAGAGGATTCTAAGCACACACCTATAAGTGTGAAGACCATAGTGTAAATCAGTAGAATTATATAGGAAACATCCAATTACGGGACATGTCTTATGCACTGTTATTCCTTTATGAAAACATGTTTTCGTATGAGGTAGAAAGGCCTGCAATTATTGCGGTTCCCATGTGCCTTCAGCAGTCATTACCTTGCAGGAGGCACAACCTAGTCATTAATGGAGGCGCAGGACAAATATGGAACATTCTGTTCTTATACTAAAATTGGATTTTGCCAGCTGTTCAGCAGGTTCTGTACTGAGTGATCACACAACCGAGTCTTGTTTTTGTAAGAAATCGCTTTGTGCTCTTAGTTATTGGAAGTATTATGGCTTATTATAATAGTGAACTAGCTATAATACGAGTAAGCAGGTTTAATAAATCGGCTTAAAGGGATATTCCCAACAAAAGAGAACAAATCACCATACTGCTTGGCTATTCTTGAAATTGAATTTGTATGCAAGTCGAAACTGTATGTATATTTTATAATTGTAGATCCAGACAATTTTTTTTGCCCCAGTGACAATTGGAGTTTCTAAATTTTTTGCTGAAATGAAATCAATGATATTCAATAAAGCTTCATTGCAGACACTTTATAGTGAAGCATTCAGAGAGCTTCACCAGAGGTCACAGTGGGCAGAGGGGCTTAGGGGTCATCTGAAAGTCGAGTGTCCCTAAGCGGGGAACCGCCTGTAAATGGAGAGAATAGTGCATGCAGAGCCACCTACCTGCTCACTGTAGCCATAAGAAAGGGGTCCTGTGGTTCTACTTTAAACCTGCCTGATGCGAATGTAGTGTCCCAAAGTACACCTTTGGGCCCCTCCACATCAGTGAAAGGGTTAATGTTTATTAATGTGATGTTATGTACTGAAGTGCACTGTTTATAATGTGATAACACTGTTCCTATTGCATTATCCATGTACATAGCTCCCAACCGTCCCGATTTTGACGGGACTTTCCCGTTTTTCGTACCTCTGCCCCGCGTCACGGGCAGCTATGAGATTGTCACGGATTTTCCCCCCAGGTCCCGCTGTGTCCCGGCGCTGTGTCCCCATAGTAAATACTTTGAAAGCCTGAACTCACATTACAGAATGGCTTCTACAGACATCGGGAGGGAATCCTTTTCAGAGAAGTGTCGGGCTTAGCGGAGTGCAGGGACCACGTCATCAGCTTCAGATCAGCATCTGTCCATATATGGTCACTGCATCTCCTAGGGTTCCCCAGAGCAGACATCGGGCAGGGAATCCTTTTCAGAGAAGTGTCGGGCTTAGTGGAGAGCAGGGACCACGTCATCAGGTCAGATCAGCATCTGTCCATATATGGTCACTGCATCTCCTAGGGTTCCCCAGGGCAGACATCGGGCAGGGAATCCTTTTCAGAGAAGTGTCGGGCTTAGCGGAGAGCAGGGACCACGTCATCTTCAGAGAAGTGTCGGCTTAGCGGAGAGCAGGAACCACGTCATCAGGTCTGATCAGCATCTGTCCATATATGGTCTCCAGGGCTTCCCCAGACACAAGCTCTTTATTTAATTAAATTAAATAAAATTTCGGCCAGGCTGACATTCAAACCTGGGACCCTCTGCACTGCAGACAGGAGCTTAACTAACTGAGCTATAAGCCCAGTGATACAGAGCTGAGGATTTCTGGTAACTAAGAAGTGTTATCTGCCATTTACACTGTGACACAGACTAATGCACTGATATATAGAGAGGGATCTTCTCAGAGATTATTATTGTAATTATTGAGACTATTATTATTATTATTATTATTATTAATTTTATTATTTTTATTATTATGGAGATGATTATTAATAATAGTAAAAATAATAATAATCATCTCAATAATAATAATCACCATAATAATAATAATAGTCTCAATAATTACAATAATAATCTCTGAGAAGATCCCTCCCTATATACCAAGGCAGTAAATCTGTGTCACAGTGTAACAGTAGTCATAGTTCTTAGTTACCAAAATTCTCCCCCTAGTTAATCACAGAGGTTATAGCTCAGTGGGTTGAGGTGCTGTGTCATTATTGTACATGGACACTGTAGGTTCTGGGTTCAAATCCTAATGAGGATAATTTTTTTTTTTATTGAGATGATTTTTATTATTATAATATGGCTAAAATTTGGGGCGTGGCCAGGGAGTGATTGGGGGTGTGGCTTAGGGGGATCGCCGCGGAGGTATGCATGTATACTATGTAAATTGTTTGTACCACTTTAAGGTTCAAGCCCTGCTAGGTTGGGAGGTAGAACCTGTAAATGTAGGAGTTACCTAATATTGTGAGTGTCAGAGCAGAGTATATAAGGAAGGGACCACCCCCCAGACGTGCTCAGTGAGTGTGTCCTCAGTCAGTGAGTGTGTGCTGAGGAGAGTGTCAGCCTGACACAGCAGCAGGAGCTTGACCACAGGCAAAATACCATCATATACAGCTCACAGAGAGGGAGAAAGATCACCCCATCACCAAGGTGAGAGACTAAGGTCCCCCAAGTCACACTGTCGCCAGGAGCAGCTGGATGAATGTCCCAGTATACAGGCCACGGCCTACAACAAGGAGACCAGAGAGAAGCCAGAGGAGCTTAGGCCCAGATATAAGGGTCCAGAGGAGATAGAGAGCACTGCCACAGGAATAAGGGGAGTGCAGCAAAGTGACAGTTTTGGGGCTTGGATCTTAAAGATACAGAACTGTATCGGAACAAGTGTAAATCTGCTTTCATTATATGGACATTTGTAAGCATTGAAGTAAACTGAGCCGTGAGCTGGACCTGTTGGATCATCACTCCTGCCTCCTGGTTCTTATTTTACCATCAAGGGCACCCCGATTCACCACCTATAAGCCAGGAGATTATAAGCCGGGTGTTTGCCCCAGGGTTTACATCAATCCACAACCCCTTCCGACGCTACAGTGAGCCCCACATCAGCCAGCAGACTGCAGAGATTGGTGGGATTAACCTGCTAGCCACTGTGACCCTAGAGCTAGCCAATCACCCTAAGAAGCAGACCGCCACTCGAGGGACCCGCCATCTTGAAGACTCGGCGTGGGCCGCTACGGTGCCCACGTTAACCCCTCAGCTGCCACCTCACATGAGAGGGGTTCCTGCATCTGGCCTGCTGACTGTCGCCCACGGGCAAAACAGTGGTCCCGCTCCCTGCACGAACATCTCTTAAAGGAGTTGTTCGGGGACAGGCAGGAGGTCAAGACAGGCGGCAACGGTTCAGAGTCAGAGGCAGAGCAGAAGGTCAGGGCTGGCAGCAGAGGAGTGTAAACGGGAACAGTTCCCGAGATTGCCTAGCAACTTTGTACCTCGCCTTGGCTGCCACCGCGGACAAAGTCACACCTGTGGAACAACCTGGTGGTACCATGCCACAGCAAGTCCACCCCACTTTGCGGCGGGCTCTGGTGAAAACTGGGGCCACTTAGATTCCGGTCCAAGGTGTCGGCTTGTGTCATCGTCTGCGGTGGTCCAGGGGGTCCACTACCTCTGAAGCCTGAAAGGGACTAGAGGACATTACAGATCACTTGACATCTATGTCTTATATGAATGAATGAATGGAAAGATTTACAACATTATTTAAAAAGAAAATTATTACACACCCCTGGTTTCAAGATCGATGAAGATCCCGATGGGCAGTCCCACAGCAGCACTCAGACCTGCACGCATATACTGTGGATATAACACAAGACTGATTGATGGGCAAACCCCTTTAAAATAGACAAAACTAGAAATGATATCTTCTGAATGTTACTGTATGAAAATGGTTGACATTTGTATTGTTGGTAGGAAAAGTTATATAAGAAACAAATTAAATAACATTTCCAAATGTGCTAAAATAAAACCTAAAAAACAATAGTAACATCCTTATGCGGTATTGCAAAATAGTATTTTTTGTGTACAGACACAGAGACTCAGTTTATCAAAATGACAGAAATGTTGCACAACAGCAATAAATCAGGGGAAGGCATGGCCTTGTAATGTATTTTATGTAGCATCACTGATTTTTCTTCAGGAGATCATGCAGGGAAGATTATTTAAAGCTGTGCTTAGTGTTCCTCATGGTTTGGTAACATATTTCTGCTCATCTCCGGCCTGACAAGGGATATTAAAATTGTATAAAAGGTATATATATATATATATATATATATATATATATATATATATATATATACAGTATTTATATATACATACAAGATAACTTCTTTAGGTTTGTTCTTAAGTTGAATTTGTATGTAAGTTGTAACTTTATATTTTATGCCTCCTGTATAATATGTACATATGTGTATATATATATATATATATATATATATATATATATATATATATATATATATATACTGTATTTTTCGGACTATAAGGCTCGCAAAAAATCCTTAGATTTTCCCAGAAATCAAAGGTGTGCCTTATTCCCATGCTAAAGAAGCCGTCATTGGATCTTCTCTGCTGAAATATCGACTTATCTCACTACTTTCATTTGCTTCAAGTCTCCTGGAACATCATGTCTATCCCCCACCTTTCCTCTAACTCACTCTTTGTCAAAATACAAACTGGTTTCCAAACGAATCACTCCACTAAGACTCTCCAATGACTTACTGTCTGCCAAGAAAAAACAGCACTACTCTGTCCTCCTCCTTCCTGACCTGTCCTTTGCCTTTTACACTGTTGACCATTCTCTCCTGCAAAAGACGTTTTTGCAAAAGACCTGGCCATTTCATGGAGCTCATCATACCTCTCCAACTTAATGTGTCCTCTACTCATGTACTTACTACTCATTACCTGTAGTAATGGCTCCCCTGTCCTCCAATCATTACCTGTAGTATGGTTCCTCTGTCCTCCTCTCATTACCTGTAGTAATGGCTCGTCTGTCCTCCTCTCATTACCTGTAGTAATGGTTCCTGTGTCCTCCTCTCATTACCTGTAGTAATGGTTCCTGTGTCCTCCTCTCATTACCTGTAGTAATGGCTCCTGTACCCTCCTCTCATTACCTGTAGTAATGGCTCCTGTGTCCTCCTCTCATTACCTGTAGTAATGGCTCCTGAACCCTCCTCTCATTACCTGTAGTAATGGCTCCTGTGTCCTCCTCTCATTACCTGTAGTAATGGCTCCTGTACCCTCCTCTCATTACCTGTAGTAATGGCTCCTGAACCCTCCTCTCATTACCTGTAGTAATGGCTCCCCTGTCCTCCAATCATTACCTGTAGTATGGTTCCTCTGTCCTCCTCTCATTACCTGTAGTAATGGCTCGTCTGTCCTCCTCTCATTACCTGTAGTAATGGTTCCTGTGTCCTCCTCTCATTACCTGTAGTAATGGCTCCTGTGTCCTCCTCTCATTACCTGTAGTAATGGCTCCTGTGTCCTCCTCTCATTATCTGTAGTAATGGCTCCTCTGTCCTCCAATCATTACCTGTAGTATGGTTCCTCTGTCCTCCTCTCATTACCTGTAGTAATGGCTCGTCTGTCCTCCTCTCATTACCTGTAGTAATGGTTCCTGTGTCCTCCCCTCATTACCTGTAGTAATGGCTCCTCTGTCCTCCTCTCATTACCTGTAGTAATGGCTCCTGTGTCCTCCCCTCATTACCTGTAGTAATGGCTCCTGTGTCCTCCTCTCATTACCTGTAGTAATGGCTCCTGTACCCTCCTCTCATTACCTGTAGTAATGGCCCCTCTGTCCTCCTCTCATTACCTGTAGTAATGGCTCCTGTGTCCTCCTCTCATTACCTGTAGTAATGGCTCCTGTGTCCTCCTCTCATTATCTGTAGTAATGGCTCCTCTGTCCTCCAATCATTACCTGTAGTATGGTTCCTCTGTCCTCCTCTCATTACCTGTAGTAATGGCTCCTCTGTCCTCCTCTCATTACCTGTAGTAATGGCTCGTCTGTCCTCCTCTCATTACCTGTAGTAATGGTTCCTGTGTCCTCCTCTCATTACCTGTAGTAATGGTTCCTGTGTCCTCCTCTCATTACCTGTAGTAATGGCTCCTGTGTCCTCCTCTCATTACCTGTAGTAATGGCTCCTGTGTCCTCCACTCATTACCTGTAGTAATGGCTCCTCTGTCCTCCCCTCATTACCTATAGTAATGGCTCCTCTGTCCTCCTCTCATTACCTGTAGTAATGGCTCCTGTGTCCTCCTCTCATTACCTGTAGTAATGGCTCCTGTACCCTCCTCTCATTACCTGTAGTAATGGCTCCTGAACCCTCCTCTCATTACCTGTAGTAATGGCCCCTCTATCCTCCTCTCATTACCTGTAGTAATGGCTCCTCTGTCCTCCCCTCATTACCTGTAGTAATGGCTCCTCTGTCCTCCTCTCATTACCTGTAGTAATGGCTCCTCTGTCCTCCTCTCATTACCTGTAGTAATGGCTCCTGTGTCCTCCTCTCATTACCTGTAGTAATGGCTCCTGAACCCTCCTCTCATTACCTGTAGTAATGGCTCCTGTGTCCTCCTCTCATTACCTGTAGTAATGGCTCCTCTATCCTCCTCTCATTACCTGTAGTAATGGTTCCTCTATCCTCCTCTCATTACCTGTAGTAATGGCTCCTCTGTCCTCCACTCATTACCTGTAGTAATGGCTCCTCTGTCCTCCTCTCATTACCTGTAGTAATGGATCCTGTGACCTCCCCTCATTACCTGTAGTGATTGCTCCTCTGTCCTCCTCTCATTACCTGTAGTAATGGCTCCTGTATCCTCCTCTCATTACCTGTAGTAATGGTTCCTCTGTCCTTCTCTCATTACCTGTAGTAATGGCTCCTCTATCCTCCTCTCATTACCTGTAGTAATGGCTCCTGTGTCCTCCTCTCATTACCTGTAGTAATGGTTCCTCTATCCTCCTCTCATTACATGTAGTAATGGCTCCTCTGTCCTCCACTCATTACCTGTAGTAATGGCTCCTCTGTCCTCCTCTCATTACCTGTAGTAATGGATCCTGTGACCTCCCCTCATTACCTGTAGTAATGGCTCCTCTGTCCTCCACTCATTACCTGTAGTAATGGATCCTCTGTCCTCCACTCATTACCTGTAGTAATGGCTCCTCTGTTCTCCTCTCATTACCTGTAGTAATGGCTCCTGTGTCCTCCTCTCATTACCTGTAGTAATGGCTCCTGCGTCCTCCCCTCATTACCTGTAGTAATGGCTCCTGTGTCCTCCTCTCATTACCTGTAGTAATGGCTCCTGTGTCCTCTCATTACCTGTAGTAATGGCTCCTGTGTCCTCCTCTCATTACCTGTAGTAATGGCTCCCCTGTCCTACTCTAATTACCTGTAGTAATGGACAGTGCCGGATTAAAGGAGGGGCTCCTGGGGCTCTAGCCCCGGGGCCCCCACCACTTTCACTTATTAAGGGGCCCCCACCAGTTTCCGACAGTCAGCGACTCAGCTCAGCAGAGTCGCTGACTTTCTCCTGGCCCCCCGCATCGCACATAGGGGTCTAGGATGTGAGCTATGTCAGTCAGACACTGCTGCCATCACTGGTGGAGTTCGCTGATGCAGTGTTTTGGCGGCAGCAGGTTGTGATTGGGACGCCGGCGGCGAGTGATGACGTCACGCTGTCGGCGTCCGATCACTACATGCTACTGGCAAAACACTGCTTCGGGATCTCCCCCAGCGATGGCAGCTGTGTTTTCAGTGGCCGGCGGCTGCCTGAAGAGCAAGAAAGAGCCTACAGCATTGTGGGATCACTGTAAGGGAAGGTGAGGTAAGTATAAAGTTTATTATTTTGTAGCCATTTTCAACAGGGGACTGGCGGCTAAATTCTACAGGGGGCTGGTGGCTGTATACTACAGGGGGCTGCAGGCTATATACTACAGGGGGCTGGCAGGCTATATACTACAGGGGGCTGGCAGGCTATATACTACAGTTGGCTGGCAGGCTATATACTTCCAAAAACATTGCTGAAAGGGCCCCCACCAGTTTGCGCCCAGGGGCCCCCACCATTGTTAATCCGGCCCTGGTAATGGATCCTCTGTCCTCCCCTCATTACCTGTAGTAATGGCTCCTGTGTCCTCCTCTCATTACCTGTAGTAATGGCTCCCCTGTCCTCCTCTAATTACCTGTAGTAATGGCTCCTGTGTCCTCCTCTCATTACCTGTAGTAATGGCTCCTGTGTCCTCCTCTCATTACCTGTAGTAATGGCTCCTGTGTCCTCCTCTCATTACCTGTAGTAATGGCCCCTCTGTCCTCCTTTCATTACCTGTAGTAATGGCTCCTGTGTCCTCCTCTCATTACCTGTAGTAATGGCTCCCCTGTCCTCCTCTAATTACCTGTAGTAATGGCTCCTGTGTCCTCCTCTCATTACCTGTAGTAATGGCTCCTGTGTCCTCCTCTCATTACCTGTAGTAATGGCTCCTGTGTCCTCCTCTCATTACCTGTAGTAATGGCCCCTCTGTCCTCCTTTCATTACCTGTAGTAATGGCTCCTGTGTCCTCCTCTCATTACCTGTAGTAATGGCTCCTGTGTCCTCCTCTCATTACCTGTAGTAATGGCTCCTGTATCCTCCTCTCATTACTTGTAGTAATGGCTCCTCTGTCCTCCTCTCATTACCTGTAGTACTGGCTCCTCTGTCCTCCTCTCATTACCTGTAGTAATGGTTCCTCTGTCCTCTTCTCATTACCTGTAGTAATGGCTCCTGTGTCCTCCTCTCATTACCTGTAGTAATGGCTCCTCTGTCCTCCCCTCATTACCTGTAGTAATGGCTCCTCTGTCCTCCTCTCATTACCTGTAGTAATGGCTCCTCTTTCCTCCTCTCATTACCTGTAGTAATGGCTCCTCTGTCCTCCTCTCATTACCTGTAGTAATGGCTCCTGTGTCCTCCCCCTCATTACCTGTAGTAATGGCTCCTCTGTCCTCCTCTCATTACCTGTAGTAATGGTTCCTCTGTCCTCTTCTCATTACCTGTAGTAATGGCTCCTGTGTCCTCCTCTCATTACCTGTAGTAATGGCTCCCCTGTCCTCCTCTAATTACCTGTAGTAATGGCTCCTGTGTCCTCCTCTCATTACCTGTAGTAATGGCTCCTCTATCCTCCTCTCATTACCTGTAGTAATGGCTCCTCTGTCCTCCACTCATTGCCTGTAGTAATGGTTCCTCTGTCCTCTTCTCATTACCTGTAGTAATGGCTCCTGTGTCCTCCTCTCATTACCTGTAGTAATGGCTCCCCTGTCCTCCTCTAATTACCTGTAGTAATGGCTCCTGTGTCCTCCTCTCATTACCTGTAGTAATGGCTCCTCTATCCTCCTCTCATTACCTGTAGTAATGGCTCCTCTGTCCTCCACTCATTACCTGTAGTAATGACTCCTCTGTCCTCCTCTCATTACCTGTAGTAATGGATCCTGTGACCTCCCCTCATTACCTGTAGTGATTGCTCCTCTGTCCTCCTCTCATTACCTGTAGTAATGGCTCCTGTGTCCTTCTCTCATTACCTGTAGTAATGGCTCCTGTATCCTCCTCTCATTACCTGTAGTAATGGTTCCTCTGTCCTCCTCTCATTACCTGTAGTAATGGCTCCTCTATCCTCCTCTCATTACCTGTAGTAATGGCTCCTGTGTCCTCTCATTACCTGTAGTAATGGCTCCTGTGTCCTCTAATTACCTGTAGTAATGGCTCCTGTGTCCTCCTCTCATTACCTGTAGTAATGGTTCCTCTATCCTCCTCTCATTACCTGTTGTAATGGCTCCTCTGTCCTCCACTCATTACCTGTAGTAATGGCTCCTCTGTCCTCCTCTCATTACCTGTAGTAATGGATCCTGTGACCTCCCCTCATTACCTGTAGTAATGGCTCCTCTGTCCTCCACTCATTACCTGTAGTAATGGATCCTCTGTCCTCCACTCATTACCTGTAGTAATGGATCCTCTGTCCTCCACTCATTACCTGTAGTAATGGATCCTCTGTCCTCCACTCATTACCTGTAGTAATGGCTCCTCTGTTCTCCTCTCATTACCTCTAGTAATGGCTCCTGTGTCCTCCTCTCATTACCTGTAGTAATGGCTCCTGTGTCCTCCCCTCATTACCTGTAGTAATGGCTCCTGTGTCCTCCTCTCATTACCTGTAGTAATAGCTCCTGTGTCCTCCTCTCATTACCTGTAGTAATGGCTCCCCTCTCCTCCTCTAATTACCTTTAGTAATGGCTCCTGTGTCCTCCTCTCATTACCTGTAGTAATGGCTCCTGTGTCCTCCTCTCATTACCTGTAGTAATGGCTCCCCTGTCCTCCTCTAATTACCTGTAGTAATGGATCCTCTGTCCTCCCCTCATTACCTGTAGTAATGGCTCCTGTTTCCTCCTCTCATTACCTGTAGTAATGGCTCCCCTGTCCTCCTCTAATTACCTGTAGTAATGGCTCCTGTGTCCTCCTCTAATTACCTGTAGTAATGGCTCCTGTGTCCTCCTCTCATTACCTGTAGTAATGGCTCCTGTGTCCTCCTCTCATTACCTGTAGTAATGGCCCCTCTCTCCTCCTCTCATTACCTGTAGTAATGGCTCCTCTGTTCTCCTCTCATTACCTGTAGTAATGGCTCCTGTGTCCTCCTCCCATTACCTGTAGTAATGGCTCCTGTGTCCTCCCCTCATTACCTGTAGTAATGTCTCCTGTGTCCTCCTCTCATTACCTGTAGTAATGGCTTCTGTGTCCTCCTCTCATTACCTGTAGTAATGGCTCCCCTGTCCTCCTCTAATTACCTGTAGTAATGGCTCCTGTGTCCTCCTCTCGTTACCTGTATTAATGGCTCCTGTGTCCTCCTCTCATTACCTGTAGTAATGGCTCCCCTGTCCTCCTCTCATTACCTGTAGTAATGGCTCCTGTGTCCTCCTCTCATTACCTGTAGTAATGGTTCCTCTGTCCTCTTCTCATTACCTGTAGTAATGGCTCCTCTGTCCTCCTCTCATTACCTGTAGTAATGGATCCTGTGACCTCCCCTCATTACCTGTAGTAATGGCTCCTCTGTCCTCCCCTCATTACCTGTAGTAATGGCTCCTCTGTCCTCCACTCATTACCTGTAGTAATGGATCCTCTGTCCTCCACTCATTACCTGTAGTAATGGATCCTCTGTCCTCCACTCATTACCTGTAGTAATGGATCCTCTGTCCTTCACTCATTACCTGTAGTAATGGCTCCTCTGTTCTCCTCTCATTACCTGTAGTAATGGCTCCTGTGTCCTCCTCTCATTACCTGTAGTAATGGCTCCTGTGTCCTCCCCTCATTACCTGTAGTAATGGCTCCTGTGTCCTCCTCTCATTACCTGTAGTAATAGCTCCTGTGTCCTCCTCTCATTACCTGTAGTAATGGCTCCCCTCTCCTCCTCTAATTACCTGTAGTAATGGCTCCTGTGTCCTCCTCTCATTACCTGTAGTAATGGCTCCTGTGTCCTCCTCTCATTACCTGTAGTAATGGCTCCCCTGTCCTCCTCTAATTACCTGTAGTAATGGATCCTCTGTCCTCCCCTCATTACCTGTAGTAATGGCTCCTGTTTCCTCCTCTCATTACCTGTAGTAATGGCTCCCCTGTCCTCCTCTAATTACCTGTAGTAATGGCTCCTGTGTCCTCCTCTCATTACCTGTAGTAATGGCTCCTGTGTCCTCCTCTCATTACCTGTAGTAATGGCTCCTGTGTCCTCCTCTCATTACCTGTAGTAATGGCTCCCCTGTCCTCCTCTCATTACCTGTAGTAATGGCTCCTCTGTTCTCCTCTCATTGCCTGTAGTAATGGCTCCTGTGTCCTCCTCCCATTACCTGTAGTAATGGCTCCTGTGTCCTCCCCTCATTACCTGTAGTAATGTCTCCTGTGTCCTCCTCTCATTACCTGTAGTAATGGCTTCTGTGTCCTCCTCTCATTACCTGTAGTAATGGCTCCCCTGTCCTCCTCTAATTACCTGTAGTAATGGCTCCTGTGTCCTCCACTCATTACCTGTAGTAATGGCTCCTCTGTCCTCCTCTCATTACCTGTGTTAATGGCTCCTGTGTCCTCCTCTCATTACCTGTAGTAATGGCTCCCCTGTCCTCCTCTCATTACCTGTAGTAATGGCTCCTGTGTCCTCCTCTCATTACCTGTAGTAATGGCTCCCCTGTCCTCCTCTCATTACCTGTAGTAATGGCTCCTCTGTTCTCCTCTCATTGCCTGTAGTAATGGCTCCTGTGTCCTCCTCCCATTACCTGTAGTAATGGCTCCTGTGTCCTCCCCTCATTACCTGTAGTAATGGCTCCTGTGTCCTCCTCTCGTTACCTGTATTAATGGCTCCTGTGTCCTCCTCTCATTACCTGTAGTAATGGCTCCCCTGTCCTCCTCTCATTACCTGTAGTAATGGCTCCTGTGTCCTCCTCTCATTACCTGTAGTAATGGTTCCTCTGTCCTCTTCTCATTACCTGTAGTAATGGCTCCTGTGTCCTCCTCTCATTACCTGTAGTAATGGCTCCCCTGTCCTCCTCTAATTACCTGTAGTAATGGCTCCTGTGTCCTCCTCTCATTACCTGTAGTAATGGCTCCTGTGTCCTCCTCTTATTACCTGTAGTAATGGCTCCTGTGTCCTCATCTCATTACCTGTAGTAATGGTTCCTCTGTCCTCCTCTCATTACCTGTAGTAATGGCTCCTGTGTCCTCCTCTAATTACCTGTAGTAATGGTTCCTCTGTCCTCCTCTCATTACCTGTAGTAATGGCTCCTCTGTCCTCCTCTCATTACCTGTAGTAATGGCTCCTCTGTTCTCCCCTCATTACCTGTAGTAATGGCTCCTCTGTCCTACCCTCATTACCTGTAGTAATGTCTCCCCTGTCCTCCTCTCATTACCTGTAGTAATGGCTCCTGTGTCCTCCTCTCATTACCTGTAGTAATGGCTCCTGTGTCCTCCTCTCATTACCTGTAGTAATGGCTCCTGTGTCCTCCTCTCATTACCTGTAGTAATGGCTCCTCTGTCCTCCTTTAATTACCTGTAGTAATGGTTCCTCTGTCCTCCTCTCATTACCTGTAGTAATGGCTCATCTGTCCTCCTCTCATTACCTGTAGTAATGGCTCCTCTGTTCTCCCCTCATTACCTGTAGTAATGGCTCCTCTGTCCTCCCCTCATTACCTGTAGTAATGTCTCCCCTGTCCTCCTCTCATTACCTATAGTAATGGCTCCTGTGTCCTCCTCTCATTACCTGTAGTAATGGCTCCTGTGTCCTCCTCTCATTACCTGTAGTAATGGCTCCTGTGTCCTCCTCTCATTACCTGTAGTAATGGCTCCTCTGTCCTCCCCTCATTACCTGTAGTAATGTCTCCTCTGTCCTCCCCTCATTACCTGTAGTAATGTCTCCCCTGTCCTCCTCTCATTACCTATAGTAATGGCTCCTGTGTCCTCCCCTCATTACCTGTAGTAATGGCTCCTCTGTCCTCCTCTCATTACCTTTATTAATGGCTCCTGTGTCCTCCTCTCATTACCTGTAGTAATGGCTCCTGTGTCCTCCTCTCATTACCTGTAGTAATGGATCCTGTGTTCTCCAATCATTACCTGTAGTAATGGCTCCTCTGTCCTCCACTCATTACCTGTAGTAATGGCTCCTCTGTCCTCCACTCATTACCTGTAGTAATGGTTCCTCTGTCCTCCTCTCATTACCTGTAGTAATGGCTCCTGTGTCCTCCACTCATTACCTGTAGTAATGGCTCCTGTGTCCTCCTCTCATTACCTGTAGTAATGGCTCCTCTGTCCTCCACTCATTACCTGTAGTAATGGATCCTCTGTCCTCCACTCATTACCTGTAGTAATGGCTCCTCTGTCCTCCACTCATTACCTGTAGTAATGGATCCTCTGTCCTGCACTCATTACCTGTAGTAATGGATCCTCTGTCCTCCACTCATTACCTGTAGTAATGGATCCTCTGTCCTCCACTCATTACCTGTAGTAATGGCTCCTCTGTCCTCCACTCAATACCTGTAGTAATGGCTCCTGTGTCCTCCCCTCATTACCTGTAGTAATGTCTCCCCTGTCCTCCTCTAATTACCTGTAGTAATAGCTCCTCTGTCCTCCTCTCATTACCTGTAGTAATGGCTCCTGTGTCCTCCTCTCATTACCTGTAGTAATGGCTCCTGTATCCTCCTCTCATTACTTGTAGTAATGGCTCCTCTGTCCTCCTCTCATTACCTGTAGTAATGGCTCCTCTGTCCTCCCCTCATTACCTGTAGTAATGGTTCCTGTGTCCTCCCCTCATTACCTGTAGTAATGTCTACCCTGTCCTCCTCTCATTACCTATAGTAATGGCTCCTGTATCCTCCCCTCATTACCTGCAGTAATGGCTCCTCTGTCCTCCATTCATTACCTGTAGTAATGTCCCCTGATTCCTCCTCTCATTACCTGTAGTAATGGCTCCTCTTTCCTCCTCTCATTACCTGTAGAAATGGATCCTGTGTCCTCCCCTCATTACCTGTAGTAATGTCTCCTCTGTCCTCCTCTCATTACCTGTAGTAATGGCTCCTCTGTCCTCCTCTCATTACCTGTAGTAATGGCTCCTGTGTCTACCTCTCATTACCTGTAGTAATGGCTCCTCTGTCCTCCACTCATTACCTGTAGTAATGGATCCTGTGTCCTCCTCTCATCACCTGTAGTAATGGCTCCTCTGTCCTCCCTTCATTACCTGTAGTAATGGATCCTCTGTTCTCCCCTCATTACCTGTAGTAATGGCTCCTGTGTCCTCCAATCATTACCTGTAGTAATGGCTCCTGTGTCCTCCTCTCATTACCTGTAGTAATGGATCCTGTGTCCTCCCCTCATTACTTGTAGTAATGGCTCCTCTGTCCTCCACTCATTACCTGTAGTAATGGCTCCTCTGTCCTCCTCTTATTACCTGTAGTAATGGCTCCTATGTCCTCCACTCATTACCTGTAGTAAAGGCTCCTATGTCCTCCACTCATTACCTGTAGTAATGGCTCATGTGTCCTCCTCTCATTACCTGTAGTAATGGCTCCTGTGTCCTCCTCTCATTACCTATAGTAATGGTTCCTGTGTCCTCCACTCATTACTTGTAGTAATGGCTCCTCTGTCCTCCACTCATTACTTGTAGTAATGGCTCCTATGTCCTCCACTCATTACCTGTAGTAATGGCTCCTCTGTCCTCCTCTCATTACCTGTAGTAATGGCTCCTCTGTCCTCCTCTCATTACCTGTAGTAATGGCTCCTCTGTCCTCCTCTCATTACCTGTAGTAATGGCTCCTCTGTCCTCCTCTCATTACCTGTAGTAATGGCTCCTCTGTCCTCCTCTCATTACCTGTAGTAATGGCTCCTCTGTCCTCCTCTCATTACCTGTAGTAATGGCTCCTCTGTCCTCCTCTCATTACCTGTAGTAATGGCTCCTCTGTCCTCCTCTCATTACCTGTAGTAATGGCTCCTGTGTCCTCCTCTCATTACCTATAGTAATGGCTCCTGTGTCCTCCTCTCATTACCTGTAGTAATGGCTCCTGTGTCCTCCTCTCATTACCTGTAGTAATGGCTCCTGTGTCCTCCTCTCATTACCTGTAGTAATGGCTCATGTGTCCTCCTCTCATTACCTGTAGTAATGGCTCCTGTGTCCTCCTCTCATTACCTGTAGTAATGGCTCCTGTGTCCTCCACTCATTACTTGTAGTAATGGCTCCTCTGTCCTCCACTCATTACTTGTAGTAATGGCTCCTATGTCCTCCACTCATTACCTGTAGTAATGGCTCCTCTGTCCTCCTCTCATTACCTGTAGTAATGGCTCATCTGTCCTCCTCTCATTACCTGTAGTAATGGCTCCTCTTTCCTCCTCTCATTACCTGTAGTAATGGCTCCTCTGTCCTCCTCTCATTACCTGTAGTAATGGCTCCTCTGTCCTCCTCTCATTACCTGTAGTAATGGCTCCTCTGTCCTCCTCTCATTACCTGTAGTAATGGCTCCTCTGTCCTCCTCTCATTACCTGTAGTAATGGCTCCTCTGTCCTCCTCTCATTACCTGTAGTAATGGCTCCTATGTCCTCCTCTCATTACCTGTAGTAATGGCTCCTCTGTCCTCCTCTCATTACCTGTAGTAATGGCTCCTCTGTCCTCCTATCATTACCTGTAGTAATGGCTCCTCTGTCCTCCTCTCATTACCTGTAGTAATGGCTCCTCTGTCCTCCTCTCATTACCTGTAGTAATGGCTCCTCTGTCCTCCTTTCATTACCTGTAGTAATGGCTCCTGTGTCCTCCTCTCATTACCTGTAGTAATGGCTCCTGTGTCCTCCTCTCATTACCTGTAGTAATGGCCCCTCTGTCCTCCTTTCATTACCTGTAGTAATGGCTCCTGTGTCCTCCTCTCATTACCTGTAGTAATGGCTCCTGTGTCCTCCTCTCATTACCTGTAGTAATGGCCCCTCTGTCCTCCTCTCATTACCTGTAGTAATGGCTCCTCTGTCCTCCTCTCATTACCTGTAGTAATGGCTCCTCTGTCCTCCTCTCATTACCTGTAGTAATGGCTCCTGTGTCCTCCTCTCATTACCTGTAGTAATGGCTCCTGTGTCCTCCTCTCATTACCTGTAGTAATGGCTCCTGTGTCCTCCTCTCATTACCTGTAGTAATGGCCCCTCTGTCCTCCTTTCATTACCTGTAGTAATGGCTCCTGTGTCCTCCTCTCATTACCTGTAGTAATGGCCCCTCTGTCCTCCTCTCATTACCTGTAGTAATGGCTCCTGTGTTCTCCTCTCATTACCTGTAGTAATGGCTCCTCTGTCCTTCTCTCATTACCTGTAGTAATGGCTCCTCTGTCCTTCTCTCATTACCTGTAGTAATGGCTCCTGTGTCCTCCTCTCATTACCTGTAGTAATGGCTCCTCTGTCCTTCTCTCATTACCTATAGTAATGGCTCCTCTGTCCTCATCTCATTACCTGTAGTAATGGCTCCTCTGTCCTCCTCTCATTACCTGTAGTAATGGCTCCTATGTCCTCCTCTCATTACCTGTAGTAATGGCTCCTCTGTCCTCCTATCATTACCTGTAGTAATGGCTCCTGTGTCCTCCTCTCATTACCTGTAGTAATGGCTCCTGTGTCCTCCTCTCATTACCTGTAGTAATGGCCCCTCTGTCCTCCTTTCATTACCTGTAGTAATGGCTCCTGTGTCCTCCTCTCATTTCCTGTAGTAATGGCTCCTGTGTCCTCCTCTCATTACCTGTAGTAATGGCCCCTCTGTCCTCCTCTCATTACCTGTAGTGATGGCTCCTGTGTTCTCCTCTCATTACCTGTAGTAATGGCTCCTCTGTCCTCCTATCATTACCTGTAGTAATGGCTCCTGTGTCCTCCTCTCATTACCTGTAGTAATGGCTCCTGTGTCCTCCTCTCATTACCTGTAGTAATGGCCCCTCTGTCCTCCTTTCATTACCTGTAGTAATGGCTCCTGTGTCCTCCTCTCATTACCTGTAGTAATGGCTCCTGTGTCCTCCTCTCATTACCTGTAGTAATGGCCCCTCTGTCCTCCTCTCATTACCTGTAGTAATGGCTCCTGTGTTCTCCTCTCATTACCTGTAGTAATGGCTCCTTTGTCCTTCTCTCATTACCTGTAGTAATGGCTCCTCTGTCCTTCTCTCATTACCTGTAGTAATGGCTCCTCTATCCTCCTCTCATTACCTGTAGTAATGGCTCCTGTGTCCTCCTCTCATTACCTGTAGTAATGGCTCCTCTGTCCTTCTCTCATTACCTGTAGTAATGGCTCCTCTGTCCTCCTCTCATTACCTGTAGTAATGGCTCCTCTGTCCTCCTCTCATTACCTGTAGTAATGGCTCCTATGTCCTCCTCTCATTACCTGTAGTAATGGCTCCTCTGTCCTCCTCTCATTACCTGTAGTAATGGCTCCTCTGTCCTCCTATCATTACCTGTAGTAATGGCTCCTGTGTCCTCCTCTCATTACCTGTAGTAATGGCTCCTGTGTCCTCCTCTCATTACCTGTAGTAATGGCCCCTCTGTCCTCCTTTCATTACCTGTAGTAATGGCTCCTGTGTCCTCCTCTCATTACCTGTAGTAATGGATCCTGTGTCCTCCTCTCATTACCTGTAGTAATGGCCCCTCTGTCCTCCTCTCATTACCTGTAGTAATTGCTCCTGTGTTCTCCTCTCATTACCTGTAGTAATGGCTCCTCTGTCCTTCTCTCATTACCTGTAGTAATGGCTCCTCTGTCCTTCTCTCATTACCTGTAGTAATGGCTCCTGTGTCCTCCTCTCATTACCTGTAGTAATGGCTCCTCTGTCCTTCTCTCATTACCTGTAGTAATGGCTCCTGTTATCAGTATAGAAGATACCTGTCCATAACCTCAGTCACACTCCAATCTCCACTATGGTGTAGACCAAAGAGCTGTAGGAGGACACCTCTCGTCAGGGGTGTTGCTAGGGTGGTAAAAGATTCGGGGCACGGGCCCCAATGCATGTGTATGGCACTTTCAGTAATGCCCCCTCCTGTACATAACCCCCTCACATGTGGTTGTGCCAATAACAATGTTACTTCTGGTATATACAGCTACAGAGAACAAAGGAGAAATCCCCATCACCAAATCTTATGTTCCTCATTGTCCCTACATCTTTGGTCCCGGGCAGTGTTATCCTGCCGCTGCCCCTAACAATCTCCCCAAATACTGTAAGGCTGCGCTCACACGTTTGTCTTGCATTTAACCCCTTAACGACTTGGCCTTTTTTAGTTTTTTCACTTTCATTTTTCACTCCCCACCTTCAAAAATCTATAACTTTTTTATTTTTCCACATAAAGAGCTGTGTTATGGCTTATTTTTGTGCCTAACAAATTGCACTTCGTAGTGACTGTATTTAATATTCCATGGCGCGTACCGGGAAGCGGGAAAAAAATTCCAAATGCAGTGAAAATGGTGAAAAAACACATTTGCAACGTTTTCTTGTGGGCTTGGATTTTACAGCTTTCACTGTGCGCCCCAAATGACATGTCTAATTTATTCTTATAATGTGCCTCACACAGCCCCCCAGTAAATAATGTGCCTCATACAGTACCCCAGTAAATAATGTGCCTCACACAGCCCCCCAGTAAATAATGTGCCTCACACAGCCCCCCAGTAAATAATGTGCCTCATACAGTACCCCAGTAAATAATGTGCCTCACACAGCCCCCCAGTAAATAATGTGCCCCACACAGTCCCCCCAGTAAATAATGTGCCCCACACAGTCCCCCAGTAAATAATGATGAGAGAGGGAAGGAATCTCCCGGGCAGCGGGGCAGATGATCTGCTGACCCGAGGAGATTCGGGGCACTGGCCAAAAGATCCGGGGCACGAGCCCCGGATCTTTTGACCTAGCGAAGCCCCTGCCTCTCGTAGATGAGGTTCTAGCGATGATGTCAATTAATTTTTTTCCACACTTTTCAGGGTGAGACAAACATCCCAGGACATGTGGTCTTGTATCAAAAAAGACCATAATAATCTCAGAAATCAATTGCCATAATCATTTTTCAATATCTATTATGGTTCTTATGCAAGTTTATAACAATTGGATCCAGCAGCACCATGGACCATGTATCATATAGCGGTTCATCACAGGGAACGTCACAGTTGTTGTTACAACTTTCCATGTTGATAACTTTTGAATCTCTATAGATATTGTAAATATGATCATGATAATCAATTATTGACAATTCTGGTCATCTTTTATATGCTAGATGATCACCTTCTCTTTGGCAAAACTTGCCCTTGATCCAATATAGTTACCATGAGCACCAACTGAGCACCGGAACATCCCCTAATTTGTGTCGCATGATGACTAGTGCAGCCGCGCCACAAAAGGGTCGCATGCGACACAGTTGTGGTGCAGACACTTCTTAAATACCTGTGAAACCAGTTTGCACCTAAAGGAACGTGCAAAGTCTGACGAAAAACTGCTGCAAAGCCCAAAATGTAAATGTGCCCCAATATGTCCTAAAGCAATCGAATAAAATCCTCATTTCAAAAGCTATTTTCCGTTTCAGATTTGCTATATTGTTGAATACAGGATTTTGTTCCCTGTATTAGATTAGGGTTTCCTGCCATATACAGCAGATACAAGATTTGGCAGAAATACTGTACATACATTTACATTTCTATTCATCTCGCTAAAAGCATTTATGGCATTGCCCGGGCACTTCTCTTTTAAGTAAAAACTTTCGTCAGCTTTATTATGTCTGGCAGGATGTCTGGCTGGCGGAATTATTGGCCAAGATTAGACTGGTAGCATCACTGTCATATACGTTTATCTGTTGAGAGGTTTTCAGATCTTTCATTGGAAATTGCGCTCACAAACTCTTGGCACTATGGGAATGTGTAAATCGAGAATGAGATGTGAGATGGGGCGCCGCAGTAAAAATCCTGTTTAACTGAAATTGTTAATTTGAGGGCTGTCACTTCTCAATCCGAGTAAGAAGCGAAACTAATGCAGCAGTATATTAATACCTATACATATGTAGAAGCTGTAAATGAATTCTTTTACCTTAGTCTCTATGGCCAGGACACATGTGATGTAATTGCTGCAGAGTATAAAAAAACTGCAAATAAATGCATTGTAAAATGATGAGCGTAATCATTTTATGACGTCCCACAGTCTTTAGATGACGAGCAACATAGGTCTCTAGCAGTGATGAGGGTCCGAACTTTGTAAAAAAGTTTGTTTCTGGTACTCTAACTGAAACCCAGAGGTCTGTTTGCTCCTACAGTATAATACTCCAAAACTACAGTATTACAATTGCCTACTGATCTGTAACAGTGTGCCAATCCTTCATAAATATATCAATGTGGGGTAGTCTGTGTCTTATGAAAGCTTTTAAACTTCTAATCGCAGGCCAAGGGCTCACCCATGCCCCTCCGTGCTCGCTGGCACCCGAGCTGCTCGCCTGTCTCCGCTCCTGATTCCAGTCCGAGGGCCATGCACGCTCCCCAGTCTCCTAGGGAACATGCGCTCCGGCTTAATTGGCGCTGGTCATTTCCCAGAATTCTATTTAAACCTACCTCCCCCTGCACACCTTGCTGGATGTTTGTGCCTAGCGCCCCAGAGAAAGCTGTTCCATGCGATTTACTGTGTTTCTGAATTCCCGTTGTGACCCCGGTTTTGTTATTGACCTGTCCTGACCTTCCGCTATGTCTCCGATTCTGTGCTGCCGTCCTGTCTTGACCTCTTGACTGTTTCCGACCACGAGTTTGCCTTAAGATTCTGTACTTTGCCTTGGCCGCCACCACGGACAAAGTCTTACCTGTGGAACGACCTAGTGGTACCATGCCGCAACAAGTCCAACCTGCTTTGCTGCGGGCTCTGGTAAAAACTGGTTACCACTTAGACTCTGGTCCCAGGTGTCGGCTTGCATCATCGACCTCGGTTGAAACAGAGGATCCACTACCTCTGAATCCTGACAGGGGTCTTCTACAGTAGGGTAATAAATTCCCACCACCCCCTACTAGGTGCACCTTTAACATTTCTGTGTTAATAGTGCAGCCACAACACAAAAGGGTCTCGTGCGACACATATGTGACGCAGAGACTTCTTAAATGTCATAGGTGCACCCATGCCCCTCTCTGTGGCGGCCACTCCTCCCAGCCTCACTCAACTCTCCACGCTCCTGCTCCCGTTCCGGCTTCCCAGCACACCTGTCTCCATCTCCTAGGGTGTGCGCTGGCACTCCTTGATTGGCGTTGGCCATTTCCCAGATTCTGTTCAAAGCCAGCCTCTCCCAGCATTCCCCACAGGATCTTCGTGCTTAATGCCTAAGAGAAAGCTTATATTTGTGCTCTATTCCCGTGTATTGACCTTCCGTTGTGACCCCTGGATCTGTTCCCATTTACGCTCCTCCGCTGCCAGCCCTGACCTCCTGCTCTGTCTCTGACCCTGAGCCTTTGCCAGCTGTCTTGACCTCCAGTCTGTCCCCGACCACGAACTTGCCATCTGACTCTGTACCTTGGCTGCCACCGCGGACAAGTCGCACCTGCGGAATGACCTGGTGGTACCAAACAGCAGTAAGACCAACCGCTTTGCGTCGGGCTCTGATGAAGACCAGGGGCCACTTAGATTCCAGTCCCAGGTGTCAGGTTGTGTCATCGTCTGCAGTGGTCCAGGGGGTTCACTGCCATAGTAGTCTTGCTGTTACCCCAGAAGCCTGACATTAAATACATGTGCAAGCAGTTTGCAAATGAAAGAATGCGCAAAGAACATGGCGCAAGGACCTTAGCAAATGTGCCCCAATGAGTTTGCTTAATATCTCACAAATATAGAAATGTGTCACACATACAAAAATTACCACAAATGTAAAGAACTATAAAATAGATAAATACAAGATAATATCATGCACTAAACTTTGTGCTAACACAAAAAATATATAAATAATAACAATATTAAATAAAGAAATCATGGAATTAGTATAAAACAACAGAATACAGAGTAATTGGTCATATGAAACAATAAGAACAAAAACCCTCAGGAGGTACAGGAGGTTTGGTCAACATATTGGTCCTTACATATCTTGCACACTACTTAAAGAGGACCTTTCACCACTTTGCACACGTGGCAACATTTTGCAGTGGCCTATATGCAGATTCATGCCCCCACAGTTGCTGAGATATCAGTTCCGGTATCTGACCTTTGTAATCCTCTCCACTGTCATAGCAGAGGTGCTGGAGCAGAGGAGGAGCTATATGTTCAGCAGAGAAGCCGCTCTTTATGTGTAATTGGTAAAGTCTGCATTACTGAAGACCAGGAAGATAGAATTTTGTGAACAGTTTCTGTATGTATGTTCGAGAGTGTATTTTACTTCCTCGATGCGCATAGATATAAAAAAATCTATTACTATTAGTCATTGTCTAGGGTCTAGAGGTTACCACAGATACAGATTCTATAATGGTCAACTTTTCACCTGGTTATTACAAAGCTATATATTAACAATTATTGAGAATATTGGCGGCCGCATAGTGAAACTAATTGGATGGGGCTTCTAGGTTGATACAATGAATAAACCTAATAGTATAGGCCTCGGTTGTTGTAAAGCCTTTGACTCTTCAGCTGGATGGGTTAAGGAAGGTTAGGTGATAATAAGGATAATCATAGTAGAAAAACGCACAGAACTGTGAGATTGCCGTGATGGAATGATAGAATTGCAATTGACAAATCATGAAGCAATTAAGGTCTGGAATAGATTGCCTGAGTCTGATATGAAGAATTTATGTAACCTTTTCACCTTCATAAATCCTCTCATTGGTATCGGTGCTTCTGAAATTGATCTTTTGTCACATGACTGACTTGTGGATGGTGATGCGCCTATAGGTCAAATGAAAGAAAATTGTCTCATTTCAGTAGAGAGCTGATACAATCTGTTGTTTTATGTAAAAAAAATTATACAATGTGTCACAAGATACTGGATGCAGAACATACCGGGGCACATTTACTTACCCGTCCTGTTGACGCAGCCGATCCGAAATGACCGGCGAGGATTCGGTGCTGCTGCGATTCACTACAATCGTGCGTCCTATTTCCTCCATGTGTCGCTTCCCCGCTGAGGTCCGCCGGAGTTCACCTTCTTCTTCCTGGTGCATGTGAGTGCTGATCCTGCGACACAATTTGGTTTTTAAATTAAATGGTTTGTCCGAATCAGTCGGGTTGTCCGATGTCCACGCCCCCTGATTGTGTCGCATGCAAGCCGGCGCTGATGCACCATAATCCGATCGCGTGTGCAAACCCGGAGCAATTTAGGGCTAAACAGTAAAAGTAGGGGAAACACAACAAAAATGTGGTGTTCGGACCCTTAGTAAATTTGCCCCACCCTGTATCAGGTGTGTAACTACAATTGATTGGGGTCATTGGTGCTCAAACATTTGCCTATGTGTCACCACCCTCCTGCAACTGTACATTGTAGTGTGCAAATAAAGCACCCTCCATTTGGCCACTCATATAGGGTTATCGCCCCTTTCCTTTAGCCATGCTCCCCCTCCATTTATAGAACCTCACTGGATTCCTCATAACTTATAATGCCCTCTCTCTGTTCAACCCTTACATTAAATCCCCCCCTTTTTGTAGGCCCACACCTATGCGCCTTTCTGTAACCCTCCAACTTATACTACCCTTTTTGAAGCCCACGTAACTTATGCTTCCCTTTCTGTAGCATCCAAAATGTATGCTCCCTTTTATCCTGTAACCCCCACCCTATCAAGTCCTTTCTGTAGCAACCTCCCCAACATTGTCAAATCATCTAGACCTTTTTCAAATCATCATATTGATGCTCCCCATGTTCTCCAGAGTCTACCCCAGGGAGTTGGAATTTTGGTATTGTCAGGGTAAGAGGGAGTCTATGTAGAATACTTTTATAGAGTATAAAGAATAGAATACTATAGAATATAGAATACTAAAGCTGAGCTCTGATTGGTTTCCATGAGGAACTAGAACAGTTCTGCTCTCAGACACTTCTGATAAATCTCCCACATTAACCTTATTGTCTTCTCCTATCTTCCTGTCTTCAAGTATGGTAAAATGTCCCCCAGAGGAAGATGTGGATATAGAAGAAACAGATCAGCAGAGCCGATCATGTAAATATCATAAATTTTTGATATTTTCAATTTAGCTTAACAATTTCTGTTGATTAACATTTTCATTTTAGGAAGCTAGGATCGGCAGGTGAACGGAAAGTCTCTGTTTACCTTCTATTTCCCATTGACTTCAATGTAAGATTGCAATTCCTTCCGTTACACTTAGGTGGCTAGTGTACTATTTATCTGCTATGAGAGCGGAGTCTACCAAACGACGGTGTGAACTGAGCCTTATAAATACTAGAGTGAGCTTTTTTATCTTTGCAGGCAATGTCCACATCTTTCAACTCTGCCTTTGAATTTCTTCCCGGATCTCTCTTATTGTAAAATAACTAAGAATCTTCAGTGCATATAAAACTGCAGTAGAGATACATCAGACAAGATATGGTTCTGAAAAAGATAAGTTCGTACATGTGGACGTAATGATTGAAAATTGGATCTCTGGTGTATAAAAGTGCTTTGCATTATTTACTATGCTTGAGCATTTCTGTAAATTTCTATTAACAATAAGGAAATTGATTGTATTGTACATATTTTCCCTTTTTAATCCTATACATTTAATTTACATTATAAAATCAGAATAACAATTTTAGTGGAAATTTGATCAGTGCCAAAATCAATGCACAAGTAAAACCAACCTTGTGTAGGGCACTTTGTTAGCTTTCCAAAAATTGCCCTTCCTGTGATCTATCCATTTATATATTCTCGATATGATTTCAGAGAAAATTCATTTTTATAATTTGCAGTTGTTTTATGCAAGTTTTATGCATGGCCTTTCCTCCTGGTGCATCAAAAGATCATTTGCGTTAAAAAAGTAAAAAAAACATAATTTTTCCTAAAAAAAAGAAGCCGAGGTTTTTATAGATTTCACGATAACTTGATAAATCCTGTCCCAGCATGATAAATAATGTAAAATTGCTGAGGCCAAGCGCTATGAATGCAGCAACACAGAAGGGGAGGGATTATGTAACTATGGATCAGCGGCCGGTCCAAGGTGTCTGATGGATAAGAAAGATAAGAATAGTACGTTTTCCAATTAGCCTGGTTAGTAATAATTAGCCCCATGCCGAGAAAGGTTTCCACTCCTCAGGCACTTGTTATATTGTGCTGTCACATAATCAGTGACTGTGAATAGGTGAACACAATGCTCAGATATTCTGATGTTTGTTGGGCTGGAACATATTTTATGTAATTAACGGATAGTTAATGAAGAATGGAGTGTGGCAGGTTACACTACTGCACATATTACTCATTTATTTGTTTTATTTTCAACCTTGTGGAAGTTTATTGCAGATAATTTACATAGTGATTTATTCAAATTGCACAAAAACTAGAAAAATTGCCCCAGCACAGACATTGGTAGCATACCATTATATCACTACTATCTGATTGGCAGGAATCTGACTGGGTGGTAGCTGCCAGTCTTCAGAATGAAGTAGTATTTGCAGTAGGAGGGCAGTGCGCCACTTTTTTTCCTGATGGTTTGTTTGTGATTGGTAATCAACAGCAAAAAATTACTGGAGGATTTTATAAAAGACTAAATAGCAAAGCAGTTTCCAAGGGCGCTGACACATTGGGGGTCATTTACTAAGGGCCCGATTTGCGTTTTCCCGACGTGTTACCCAAATATTTCCGATTTGGGCCAAATTCCCCTGAATTGCCCCGGGATTTTGGCGCACGCGATTGGATTGTAGCGCATCGGCGCTGGCATGCACGCGACGACATGGTGGCTGAGTGGGTAGCACTTCTGCCTTGTAGCGCTGGAGTCCTGGGTTCAAGTCCCACCCAGGTCAACATCTGCAAAGATTTTGTATGTTCTCTCCATGTTTGCATGGGTTTCCTCTGGTTTCCTCCCACACTTCAAAACATAGTGGTAGGTTGTTTAGATTGTGAGCTCCATTGCGTAATCTGTGTGCGCTATATAAATAAAGAATTATTATTATCTCTTGAATATTCCCCTAAATATCTGTGGATCTTTACTCCAAAACATTGACCACTAATCTGTATTATTCAGCTGAATGTTGGTACAGGTATTCATCTGGATTCCTCTATTCATGCTCAGTTTGGGCACATTTTCATGTGTTCTCAACAGGAAAATTTACTACTGGTTGTACCCAATGGAAGCTTATCTTCACTTGCTCTATCCTTCCTTGCTCTATCCTTGTTTCCCTTACAGGGAAATTGACCTAATAAAACACTACCACTATGTTGTCAAGCAGCTGAACACCTTCCAGGTCACATTTCTTTTGTGGTCCAGTGTGGTGGCACCATCCAAAAAATCTACTTTAAAGTGAGATGTAAATTGGTTGTATAAAGTCAAGGAAGTGGGGATTTTAACACTAAAGTCAAGCTCTGTCTTTCTCAGGAAGCCCCTTCACTGTAATTGATGCAGTTCCAGAGACATCACTAACCAGATCTCTTAAGGTCTGATGCACAATGTCAATCACAGAGTAGATAGCATTGAGACCTCCACACCCTGACTTCAGTGTTAAACTCTCCGCCTCCTTGACTTTACACAACCAACTTACATCTCACTTCAAGTAGATTTTCTGGATGATACCACCACAAAGGATCATGAAAGAAACAAAAACTAGAAGGTGTTACATTACTTGACAATATACTGGTAGTGGATTATTAGGGGTGTTGCTGATGACAGGTTCCCTTTAACATCTACTAGAGGAGAGCTGGGACACTCTCATATACATTAGATATCTTTGCTTGCCAGTTCTCTTGGTGGGTGCAGATAAAATTATTCTACTACAATATGTTTGACCACTTAAATGGTTTCCAGGAAAATTGTAAACTCTAAGATCACTGTATAAAACTATACTCTTGCTGCTTGTCATTTTAGTGGAACGAACTTCAAGCATGGATCTGCAGTGCTGCAGCAACAAAATGCATCAAAAATGGAGGAAAAAAATCCACTCCAGTTTTTTTTGTCTCATGATACATCCTGCTACTTGTTTTTATATGCAAAATTTATGTGAAGGATTGTTCACTTTTACGAATACAGAGCGGAACCTGTGTTTCTTGAGCTGGATTGGATTTTTTCTTCCTTTCTTTTGATACCCCCTTCCAGCTCCCACGTTGCTTGAGTGCTAAAAGTTTTCAGACCTGTGGCCGGCTGGAAATTGTGGAGATTCATCGGACTTGTTTCAGTCAATGAGTGACCTCCTTATACCACATGACATCACTCCTGTTTCTCAGGAGAAACGCATTAGCTGAAGTGGGGCCTGTGACCTCCCGGGACTTTATGGCAAGACACAGGCCGGAAAACCAGAGTAATACCAGAGTAATACGGGAACCAGAAAGGGAGTTAAGTAAGTTTGCATTTCTCTTTTTCAACATAAATTAAGAAAGGAAATATACCTCTTTTGAGGTGTTTATCCCCAATGGACTTTAAAAGGAAGAAACAATGGTCACAGAATGTCTTTTTTGAGGGATGCAGAAAATAACCCATTTATGGCAGTGGCTCCACTGAAAGCATTAGATAGGGCATATCAAAATTTTAAATCTGCCTAATACTTTGTTATCTTACATTTGCTATTTGGAAAAGTCATGAAACCATTATATAGACTAAATAGCCAATATAATCTTGGATTCATCAATACAAATACAATGAGGTTTATTGATCATATACCTGGGCATGGTGCGCCAGAGTATGATGTTCTCCCCTTCCCTCCGGTCAGTGGCGTAACTAGAAGCTGATGGGCCCCAGTACTAAGACTGTGCCAGGCCCAAATATAATGTATGGTTTATAGTAATAGTCTTCTCATAAGGGAAAGTGACACAAGGGCCCCCTAAACCTCTTGGGCCTGGGTGCGACCGCAACCTCTGCATCCCCTCAAGTTATGCCCCTGCCTCCGGTCCAGAGGGTATATCAGTAGGCTCTGGCCTCCTGATGTATCCAGCAGTTGGGTTGTGCAGAATGGATGGATGCCTGGTGCAGAATTGTGCTATATCCTGCACCCATTTAAGTCATAATGGGTGCAGCTATAACAAATGTGTAGGTGTGGGGTTAAAGGAACGCCATTCCTTCACACCCCTTTATGCCCACTTGGCGTGGAGGTGTTGTAAAAAGGGAGGGAAATAATTACAGTTCCTGGAATTGTGTGAGGAATTGCAATAATTTCTGGGCATTTATGCACAAAAAATTGGTGCGCAAGCCCTAATATATATCCACCAATGTGTATATGGCCATTGTACTATCGCAGATACCATACTGGGGAGCTGAGTGTCATCATGTGTGCATAAGAGTTGTATATCCAAGTCATGTTGCAATATACGGTAAATAAAATTGTATCTCTCTTTATCTGAATTTTTTCTATTACTATTATATTATTCCACGTTGTATTTTTTGTCTTAAATTTATCTAATACATTCAGTTTTCAGCTCAGTCTCTCTCTTAGATCAAAGTTGAGCTTTGTTGATTCCCATGAAATCTCCTCCATTGTTTGTTATCAGTCTGGCTTTTCATACATTTGCCCTTGTTTGACCTTTTTTCAGTTTCTAGTATTTTCTACAGGATTAACTACTTACCTCACAGCAGAATGGGGAATGGAGATGGGAAGAATAAAGCAGATCATTGCTGTGAAGCTATTTCAGGTCTGTCGGAAACTTATCTCATACTGTAGGATAACTGGTTGCTTACAACAACCAGAAATTCCCCCATTGATGAAGCAGCACTTGGGGACACCGATATACGTGGAGTCACCAATTAATTCACTAATGTAGTGAGCATTTACCAAGCATGGTAATAGTATGAAATGAGTTTGGTGCCTTAAAGGGAACCTACCACCACATTTTTCACAAATTCAGGTTCCCATAGAGCCCTCTTAACTAAATGCTACCCTTCTTTTAACTAATATTTGTTTCTATCTCATCCACATAAAATCAACTTATCAAGTTATCTTACTTGGCATACAGCAGATGAAGGCAGAGTCATGGGGGAAATATCCACCTATCCTTAATCATTTCTACTCCCCATATCACATTCTCACCATTCAGCACTTAATCTCATGTGACCAGGGTGATGTCAACTAAGGTCCTTTACCCACTACCATTTGCAAAATCTACCTCTTGTATGTATCTGATCACATGAAAACAAAGCATGCCTCCATGGAAGATGAGGAGGAGTTGAAATCCATGTAGGCATGCTGTGATTTCAATGGGGCACGGGTTGGAGTAGAAATGAGTGAGGATGGGACACTCTCCCTGTGACTCACTCAGGACCTGGGTATATTCCAGTTAAGATAACAAAATTAATGGGAATCTGTCACTAGCTGAATTTGTGAAAAATGTGATGACAGGCTCCCTTTAAAATAGAAGTTTGCCATAATCTTTAAAGGACATCTCCAAATTTCCAATAGGGGTACAAGTCAATTATTACTTTGATGCCTTATGGATAGAGATGAGTAGACACCCCCTGGCCAATCATGGCCATGGCTAGTAGCAAGTAGCACCAATTTGCTTGATTGTCTGTTTGGCCATCAATGTGTCCGGGTCGTGTAGCCGAATCCGAACTAAAACTATGTTTTGGCTCATCTATTCTTAAGGACAAGGCAGATCCTAATTCAGGAGCTTAACATGTAGTCTTGTATAGTTCTGTAAAGATCACATCTGCACTGAAGGATCTTTTTTGAAGCTTCTAAGATTCGATCAAAATATCATAGGATACCTCAGGTCACGAATACCTCAATAGAAGCCAAAACACCTTTTTTATGGTCAATTGGGTATTTTGGCCTCCATTGGTGTCTGGTATTTTACATATCTGTGGCTATTTATGTCAGAAATTTACTTAGGTTTTGGTTGTTGCCCCTTTCCCTGATAACCCCACCCATTTTCTTAGGTCACATCCCTGTTATTCTAGTCGTAAAAATCTGTTTAAAACCCTTGACATATATAGCTTAATGGATTTTTAGAACCCAAGTTGTAAAAAAACCCTGTATGAAATCAGAGGCCTGTGGAGGTACAGTAATGCCTAATGTACCTCTATGGAGCAGTAACATTTGCATGATAGACAGTAAGTGTTAGATTAAAATAGAATTGTATTGAAGTATTAATAATAACATAATCTTGGAAAAGAAGAGAATAAATGCAAACTTCAACTTTTCTGGTAACTTTCTCTAATGATCATCATTAAGAAGGGTGAGTGGGTTTGAATTGCTATAATGAGATACTTGATGAGATGTTAGGAGTCCTAAATTTTGCATGCCAAATCCAGGTGCAGTAATTTAAATATACATCAGAAGCTTTGGCTGCTACGTTCTCAGTTCAATCAAGAATATGAGCAAAAAGGCAAAATAAAAAAAATTGGACTTTTAATAACAACCGTTATAATTTACACCATTGGCAGGTGTTAATGGTCAGTAATTACAATGCAAGACCTTAAAGAGTTGCCCAGCAAATAAGTGATGTTGTTATAATATTTTCCAATATACTTTCTGGTTTTAACTCCTCTGCTTGCTGTCATTGTATAGGAAGCTTCATTGTTTACTTCCTGTGGTTAAAAACCGGTTCCTGGTCATGTGATGTCACGCAGGTGCACGTCTCATTATATCACACAGTAATTAGAGCTGTGTGTTATTACGATCTGTGCATCTGTGTGACATCACATGACCATAGACTGTTTTTTATCCATAAAGTAAACAATGAAGCTTTCTATAGAATGACATCAGACAGAGATCTACACAGCAGTGAGGATTTGTACAGAAAGTACATTGTAAACATTTCATTACACAAATAAACGTAATTATTTTCTCAAAGTGGACAACTCCTTTAAAGGAGATCTACCATCAGAGGACACAAGGAGGATGTGAGTAATAGTAGTCTACCATCAATCAATCTTCTGTTAGATAGCTCTAATCTCGTAATGATTTTTATTAAAAATCTTCCTCAGCATCAGTGAAGTGTGCAAGACTAACCTCTCCCTGTATCTCCCCTGAAGCTGAGTCAAATTTAGAATGTCCATAGTTTCCATGATGCCTTGTGTTCTGTCATTAAGCCATTAAGCAGTGCAACCAGTGAAATTCCCACAAGTATATCCACTAAGCCCTGCCCAGTGTGCATACACAATTTATATAGTGACTGGACTACCAGCTTTCATCAAATGGAGGTGCATGGATAATTTAAAAAATAGTAGAAACCAGCAGTGAAACTGCTACATGCATTTTATAGTCTGTGCTTTGAGAGCAATAAGGGTTAACAACTCCCTCCTGTGTAGATGACAGTCCAGAGAGCACCAGGTGGGGTAGGGGGGGGGCTCTCCTTTCAGCTACACACAGAGAGCACTGTCATATGACCTCCCCCACCTCTCTCCAGAGTTAACAGGGAGCAGCAGCCCCCCCCCCCCTCTCTGAGTCTGTAGAGTTCTGCAATTTTTACGGGGAAATTTGTATTACTCAGACACAAGGTGGATAAATGCTGGTTAAGACAATTGATTGAAGTGGAACAAGCCTACCTCCAAATCTAGGAGTGGCAGGGCTCCAAGGCAGACTTCTGAATGGGCTCACCCCTTCCCATTTTAAAATATACATATCACACTCATATATGCACACATTTCTATAGCTATATACATAAAAATACAGTTCTTTACTCATACACACACATTAATACACTCTTACAGACATACACAGACATATACAGCATATCCAGACACACCCCTTGCCATATACAGACATACAGGATTTTTTACACATATACAATGTATACACAAGATACAGTATATACACATATACCATATACACATAACATATAGACACACATATACACAATATGTACACATACAGTACAGACCAAAAGTTTGGACACACCTTCTCATTCAGTTTTCTGTATTTTCATGACTATAAAAATTGTAGATTCACACTGAAGGCATCAAAACTATGAATTAAGACATGTGGAATGATATACTCAACAAAAAAGTGAGAAACAACTGAAAATATGTCTTATATTCTAGGTTCTTCAATGTAGCCGCCATTTGCTTTGATTACTGCTTTGTACACTCTTGGTGTCTCTTGATGAGCTTCAAGAGCTAGTCACCAGAAAGGGTTTTCACATCAAAGGTGGCATGGCAGGTTTAAAGGGAACCTGTCACCAGGAGACCCATTTTTAGCACTCCCCCAGTCCCCACAGACCATAGTACATACACTGCCAAAGTGTTTTTGTATAAAAATAGGTTTTACAGAAAAAAAGATATGTTATATTGTACCTTTCATTAGCATCTGCTGTGTGACTAGGCAGTTGCCTAATAGGAGGGGCTGGAAAGGAGCAGTTTCCCCCTCACCCTTGGGAAACATGTGACCTTTTCAAATATATGAATAACTCCCCTCACTTGGAGTAGCTGTTCCCCAAGGCTGGGGGGGAGCTGCTCCTTTCCAGACCATCCTATTAGGCCACTGCCTAGTCACACAGCAGATGCTAATGAAAGGTACAATATAACATATCTTTTTTTCTGTAAAACCAATTTTTAATACAAAAACACTTTGGCAGTGTATGTACTATGCTCTGTGGGGACTGGGGGAGTGCTAAAAATGGGACTCCTGGTGACAGGTTCCCATTAAGAAGTGGGATTTCTTGCCTTATAAATGGGTTTGGGACCATCAGTTGTATTGTGCAGAAGTCAGGTGGATACACAGCTGATAGTCCTACTGAATAGACTGTTAGAATTTGTAAAAAAGTCCAAGAAACCCCAACACCGGGGAAATTTTACTTATTGCACCATCACCCCAAGGTGTCCTGGAAGCAGATGTGCACAAGCCATGAGGCGAGTTGGGCTTCTTGCCTCAGACAGCACCATCTGCAGCAAAATTGCCAAGTCTACCATGGTTCTAATAATATATAGAAAATGTGTATATATATATATATATATATATATATATATATATATATATATACTGTATATATATGCATTTTCTATATATTTTTTAAACCATGGTAGTCGTGGCAATTGTTCTTATCTTTAAGATGAAAAGACCTGCAAATCTTAGATCGCTCCGGAAATCTAATACACCCTTGTAACAGAATAAATAGAATACTCCATACCACGTCTAATATAGAAAAGCCCCCTCTCTTTAGAGACGGAGCGGTAGCCATTCCAATTCAATTAGGAGCCTATGTGTGTTGGGATCTGTAGCAAATATCAAAAGAAAACTATTTATTTTCCTCGGGATTTGACCCTTAGCTCCCATCGGTACAAAGTAAATGTCAAAGGCTCTATATATAAGCATAGATTAAAGTAACAGTGTTCTATTTTTGGATCTGTCTTTTATCCAATCTCGGCTATAATAGTCTTTAATGTTGTGTGACATGTACGTGATGCTGTGATAGTATTGGTAAGTACAATGCCTATAGGTTGCTTTATGTATGTCCCAGATTTGTCCTCTTATTTTTTTACTTGACTTCTATATAAACCTTGCCTGTTCCTTTCCAGGCATAAATAATGTATTTTTGCCTTTTCACCGTTTTTTGTCTCTGTCTGTGAACTGAAAGTCTGTTTTCTCACTTAATCATTGACAACTTCGAGGAATTTTTTTTGTTTTATTATTTCACATATTCCCTTTGATGTGCAGCACATTTTTCGGCAGCAGAGATTAGATTTTGGTAGTTACTGTGTCTTTGTTATTCTTGCTTAAACAAAATGTATTAATTCTACAGTACGAATAGTAAATGTAATTGCTCAAAGGGTTTATGGTAATATGTAGCTTCATTTATTCCGGTTGCCGTGGTGACCCGTTCTCTGGGTTCACTTACATCTGAACAAGTTTTAGGTCATAAAATCTCTCTAAGACCTACTTAAAAGGAGATGTAATTTTAGAGAAAACTTTAATTCATCAGTCACATACATTTTTTGTGGAAATTATTCATCAAAAACATTGGTTTAGAACATGCAGTAACTTTAATATCACTTCTTAATGATATGAATCTAATGGGAAATTCATTTCTTAAAAACTAGGACAGAAATGTTGGAAATATGGTAAACCCTGCAAGAAGATCACTTTGCCAGATCGCTATCAGCAGATTTATACCAAGATTTTTTATCACAAGTCCTAATGCCTAGGGATGAGCAGATCCGTTCAAGCTCGGGTTCGACCATAAACTGCAAGTTCCCTATGGGTTCTGGTAGCACTGGTAAATCCCAGCATCCTTCATGGGTGTTACCCTTTAAATCCCAGTGATGCACACCACTATTTTTTTGAAGATCCTCAATCCCGTAACGTCATTGTGCAGTAACTATCCTAAACTAAATGCCAACATTTAAACAGTTAACAACCACGATCGTTGCCGGTATCAGGTGTTACCATCAATGTTGGGGTGGTGAGCCGAACTTAAACTTCAGGATTAAATCATGGTTCGGGTTCAGGGACCCAAATATTCCACTTCAGGTCCGATCATCACTAAAACTAAGTTTTGTAGGATTTTTTTGTCTAACCTCCACTTGCTATGCGGAAAGTTAAAGGTGTTGTCCGGGTTCACTTTAACAGTGCATGTGGCTGGTGCTGTAGAAGGCAGGCGGCTGTCAATATTGTGTCACTGCCGTATTCAAAGGTAGCGGGTGGTGCCCCAGCTCAACAAGAGCGATGCATAGGGAGAGAATAAACTCTTTATTATAAAACCCTCCAAACGCCGCTATTCGGGTATTCATATAGCTATCCATATTGATATTTGGGTATTGCCAGGATCACCTTGTCAACCTGTTACAAGACAATTGCGTTGCAGACAGCTTGACTAATCAAAATAACGTGGTATATTGAATGGAGTGGAGGGGGGTCAGAGGTGAACTTAGCCTCTCTGCTACCTGAGGCGAACTATAGAAAGATACCCCCGCTCCGGTAGCACGGTGAGTATTACAAACTTTATATAGACTAGATCTTAATACCTTTAACACCTTCCTTCGGGAAGGATTGGATGGAGAGGGCTCATGGGCCGATCCCTCTCTATACAAGGTGCGTATTTGCTACATATTGCCGGCGTCGATTGCGGGTGTTAACCATGTAAATTCCTCCCAGAATATATGACTCAATTGTGGCCCCCTGTAAGGTTAACGCAACGGTGGGCAGTGTTCACTTGTTATGAGAGCTGGCCTGTCATTCAGCTGATCTGTCTGGCAGATGCTTTGAGATCACCAGCAAAGCTGCCATATGCTGCAATACTGATGTAGAAGCGATGAGACACCCAAGGGTCAAAGTGACCCTTGGGGGTCAAAAAATTGAAAAAAAAAATTATATAAAAACCTAAAAGTTTAAATAACCCCCCTTTCCCTAGAACTGATATAAAAATAAACAACAAAAATCATAAACATGTTGGGTATCACGTGTCCCAAAATGTCTATCTATCAAAGTATAAAAATGGTTATTCCTGGCGTTGAAGCCTTACACAGAAAATAGCGCCCAAATGTCTGAACCCCCATTTTGCAAAAATTGTAACAAGTGATCAAAAGTTTGTGCAGTCACCAAAAGGTTATCAATAAAAATGTCATATTGTCCCGAATAAAAATGGTACCATGCACAGATTTGTACTCTGTAGTATGAAAAAGGTTATTAGCGAAATTAAGAAATTGTTTTTATACAAAATTTTATCATTTAAAAAAAAAAAAATCTATTAAAACATATTAACACTAGAGATGAGCGAGCACTAAAATGCTCGGGTACTCGTTATTCGAGACGAACTTTTCCCGATGCTCGAGTGCTCGTCTCGAATAACGAGCCCCATTGAAGTCAATGGGAGACTCGAGCATTTTTCAAGGGGACCAAGGCTCTGCACAGGGAAGCTTGGCCAAACACCTGGGAACCTCAGCCAGTTTAGGATATGGCGGGTGAGGGGAATGTAAACAGATGCGCAAGAAGCGCTGAAATAATATTGGTAAATGATAAAAGTTTGCCAGTATATTTTGTGGATAACACAGCAGGGTGGCGACAAAGTTAACAACTTTGATGTGGAACCCATGAAAACAACCCAAATTTCTGCCTGACACACCTCGTTTGATAAGGGGACAATGTATGGAGGCAGCTATATGGACGACTTTTGGAGGTAGCAATGGAGACAACGTGTGGAGGCTGCTATGGAGACAATTTAATTTGGATAGTGCCTGTATGGGGCAGTCCAAAAAACTTTTCAAACCAGAGGAGCAGGTAGGTGGCCCTCCAGTAAAATGAAATAGATTGAGTGCCTGTATGTGGCAGTCCAAAAAAGTTTTCAAACCAGAGGAGCGGGTAGGTGGCCCTCCAGAAAAATTGAATAGATTGAGTGCCTGTATGTGGCAGTCCAAAAAACTTTTCAAACCAGAGGAGCAGGTAGGTGGCCCTCCAGTAAAATGGAATAGATTGAGTGCCTGTATGTGGCAGTCCAAAAAAGTTTTCAAACCAGAGGAGCGGGTAGGTGGCCCTCCAGAAAAATTGAATAGATTGAGTGCCTGTATGTGGCACTCCCAAAAATTGTTTAAAACAGAGGACCGGGTAGGTGGCCCTCCAGAAAAATTGAATAGATTGAGTGCCTGTATGTGGCACTCCCAAAAATTTTTTAAAACAGAGGACCGGGTAGGTGGCCCTCCAGAAAAATTAAATGCATAAAGTACTATAGCTAGAGCCAGTGGGCCCTGTCAAAAAATAGCCAGTTTCCTCTGCTTTACTGTACAAAGAGGAGGAGAAGGAGGAAAATGAGGAGGAGGAGGAGGAGTGGATAAATTATTCAGGTTGAGCATCCTTCACCTGGTGGAGATTGGAAATTATGAGAAATCCAGCCTTTATTCATCTTAATAAGCGTCAGCCTGTCAGCGCTGTCAGTCGACAGGCGTGTACGCTTATCGGTGATGATGCCACCAGCTGCACTGAAAACCCGCTCGGACAAGACGCTAGCGGCAGGGCAGGCAAGAACCTCCAAGGCGTACAGCGCCAGTTCGTGCCACATGTCCAGCTTTGAAACCCAGTAGTTGTAGGGAGCTGTGTGATCATTTAGGACGATGGTATGGTCAGCTACGTACTCCCTCACCATCTTTCTGTAAAGATCAGCCCTACTCTGCCGAGACTGGGGACAGGTGACAGTGTCTTGCTGGGGTGACATAAAGCTGGCAAAAGCCTTGTAAAGCGTACCCTTGCCAGTGCTGGACAAGCTGCCTGCTCGCCTACTCTCCCTCGCTACTTGTCCCGCAGAACTACGCACTCTGCCGCTAGCGCTGTCAGAAGGGAAATACTGTTTCAGCTTGTGAACCAGGGCCTGCTGGTATTCATGCATTCTCACACTCCTTTCCTCTCCAGGGATGAGAGTGGAAAGATTTTGCTTGTACCGTGGGTCCAGGAGAGTGAACACCCAGTAATCGGTGCTGGAATAAATTCTTTGAACGCGAGGGTCACGGGATAGGCAGCCTAGCATGAAATCTGCCATATGAGCCAGAGTACCAACGCGTAAGAATTCACTCCCCTCACTGGCCTGACTGTCCATTTCCTCCTCCTCCAACTCCTCCAACTCCTCTTCTTCTGCCCATACACGCTGTGAAGGACTCAACAATGGTCCCCTCTTGTGTCTCGCCAACATTCTCCTCCTCTTCCTCCTCATCCTCCTCCACCTCCACCTCCTCCGATATGCGCTGAGAAACAGACCTAAGGGTGCTTTGGCTATCAACAAGGGAATCTTCTTCCCCCGTCTCTTGTGACGAGCGCAAAGCTTCCGACTTCATGCTGATCAGAGAGTTTTTCAACAGGCCAAGCAGCGGGATGGTGAGGCTGATGATGGCGGCATCGCCACTGACCATCTGTGTTGACTCCTCAAAGTTACTCAGCACCTGACAGATATCAGACATCCACGTCCACTCCTCATTGTAGACTTGAGGAAGCTGACTGACCTGACTACCAGTTCTGGTGGAAGTTGACATCTGGCAGTCTACAATGGCTCGGCGCTGCTGGTAAACTCTGGATAACATGGTCAGTGTTGAATTCCACCTCGTGGGCACGTCGCACAACAGTCGGTGAGCGGGCAGTTGGAGGCGACGCTGCGCTGCCCTGAGAGTGGCAGCATCTGTGCTGGACTTCCTGAAATGCGCACAGATGCGGCGCACCTTCGTGAGCAAATCAGACAGATTGGGGTATGTCTTGAGGAAACGCTGAACTATCAGATTTAACACATGGGCCATGGCACATGTGTCAGTCTGCCGAGTTGCAGAGCCGCCACCAGGTTACGGCCGTTGTCACACACAACCATGCCTGGCTTCAGGTTCAGCGGTGCCAGCCACAGATCAGTCTGCGCCGTGATGCCCTGTAATAACTCTTGGGCGGTGTGCCTTTTATCGCCTAGGCTCAGCAGTTTGAGCACCGCCTGCTGTCGCTTAGCGACGGCACTGCTGCTGTGCCTAGAGCTACCGACTGATGGCGCCATGCCCACGGATGGTAATTCGGAGGAGGAGGAGGTGGAGGAGGGGTGGGAGGAGGAGGAGGCATAGTAGGCCTGAAACACCTGGACCGAGGTAGGCCCCGCAATCCTCGGCGTCGGCAGTATATGACCAGCCGCAGGGTCAGACTCGGTCCCAGCCTCCACCAAGTTAACCCAATGTGCCGTCAGCGATATATAGTGGCCCTGCCCGGCAGCACTCGTCCACGTGTCCGTGGTCAGGTGGACCTTGTCAGAAACGGCGTTGGTCAGGGCACGGATGATGTTGTCTGACACGTGCTGGTGCAGGGCTGGGACGGCACATCGGGAAAAGTAGTGGCGGCTGGGGACCGAATACCGAGGGGCGGCCGCCGCCATGAGGTTGCGAAAGGCCTCGGTCTCTACTAGCCTATAGGGCAGCATCTCCAGGCTAAGCAATCTGGAGATGTGGACATTAAGGGCTTGGTCGTGCGGGTGGGTTGCACTATATTTGCGTTTCCGCTCTGGGGTATGGAGAGCTGAACGCTGGTGGATGCTGTGGAGGATCGTGGAGGCGACGATGGGGTTTTTGTGGCAGGGTCCTGGGCAGGGGGCTGACTATCAGCTGACACAGGGGAAGGAGCAGTGGTGTGCACGGCCGGAGGTGAACGGGCTTGTTGCCACTGAGTGGGGTGTTTAGCATTCATATGCCTGCGCATACTGGTGGTAGTTAAGCTAGTAGTGGTGGAACCCCTGCTGAGCCTGGTTTGGCAAATGTTGCACACCACAGTCCGTCGGTCATCCGGTGTTTCCTTAAAGAACCTCCAGACTTCTGAAAATCTAGCTCTCGCCGCAAGAGCCCTCGCCACGGGAGCTTCACTAGTTGACACATTTGGCGCTGATACTGAAAACAGAGCCATGTGTCAAGTAGCTAAGAAAAAATAAATCCTTTATTTATAAGTACAGACATAGGAAACTCAATTGGACAAACGATAAAAACAATTAAAAACACGAAAAGCAGGACAAGTGCTTTCGTGGTGAAGACATAGTAGGTGCAGTCATGCAATAATGGCTTACAACCTACAAAGGACCCCTCTAGGACCTGCCCTGAAATGGAGAAATAACTGGTATGCCCCAGTAGCAGCAGACAAAATGCACATAATAAACAGCAGTGAAACAGGCAAGGGCTATCAAATGAAGGTAGAGGATAACTGGCAAACTGCTGCATTGCGAATTAAGAGAAACTGTACGACACAAAAGGAATTTACTCGACATGCAGAGGAACTGACTCGTAGATTCAAAGAACGAGCCTACCCTAAGAAAGTAATATCTAAAGCATATATGCGGGCTAAAAAAACCCCTAGGAAAGACACTTTTGCTTCAAAACCTAAAGCCTTGGAGAGCAAGCCTTGCCTCATAACACCTTACCATAACCAGTGGTCTGACATCTATAAATTGTTACACAAGAACTGGGGGATTCTCAGAAGTGACCCACGATTGGAGGTACACATCTCATCCGGGCCCAGAATGATAGCCAGACGAGCGAGAAACTTGCGTGACAATCTGACTAGAAGTCATTTTCAGAGACCCTCTAGAGCTTTGGGTCATGGACAACGACTGGTGGGCTCGTACCCATGTGGGGATTGTACTGTATGTCCCCTTATTCTGCGCGGGACAGAATTTGTGAATCCTGCCAACTCTAAAAAGATCCAATTGCGGTCCTATATCAACTGCCGATCTCGCAACATCATCTATGGTTTATTGTGCCCATGTCCAAAACTTTACGTGGGACAGACTGGCCAAGAGCTACGTAAGAGAATTCAAAAGCATGTTTCGACCATCAACAATGCGACACAAGATGCCTCAAATGGGAAGCAATTATCTACAGTAGCAAAACATTTCCTCCAAGCCCATCGGGGAAACCCAATGGGCTTACGAGTGGTGGGTCTGGACAAATTTCAACAGACTATACGTGGTGGTGATGTCACGCCAGCACTTCTGCGTTTAGAGGCAAAATGGATTTTTGATCTGACATCCTTGGCTCCGGATGGGATAAATGAGGACATGCTGTTCTCGGGTTTCTATAAGAAATAAAGGAATTGAATACACTCATCTACCATGCTCCAAGGAGGTATGATACTTCTGGTTTTTCAGGTTCTATTTTCTGTGCATCACTTCTTCACGTTTGGTCATCCTCTTTTTTGTTTGGTTTTTGACCCTTACTAGGTTTGGCACATTCTTGCACATTTGCTCACGGACCTTCCATCTGGCACTGCTCCTACTAACACCAGTTGTTCCTGGTGGCACTCGTTCACTCATGTACACATTATTATGCTACACCCGACCCTGGGTTTTTTCACTTTTACCCCTCACGTCTCTTCTCTCTTTTCTTCATTTACTTCACTTTCCCAATCCCCTCTTTTCACACTTACCTCCATCACTCCACCTTAATTTACTCACGACTTTCACATTCATCACCAGTCGTACACTCTATTCACGGGCCACTCCGGCTTTTCCCTTTTTTTCCCTTTTTCTTTTCTTTACTCTTCTCTGTTTCTATTCCTTTTGGCTAGGAACTCTGCCATCAAATATTATTACTCAATACATCTCTTATTTATTTATTTCCATCCGCTTTTTTCCTCCAACTTTAGGCCATCGTCATAGAGTCCAATCATCTCCCATTCCATTCATTACCTATATGTTTCCTCGCCTGTCAGCCTACCCACCTTGTCCTTCCTGACGTACAGGGGCAAAAGAAGCAAGAATTTTTGACCACTTGATAAATTTACTAATAGGAATAGGTGTCCGTTTATCCTGTCATCATGTGTATATATATGCGCTTCCAAGTGTATGTGTGTCACGGGTGTCTGTGCATGGGCCCATGCGTGTGAGTGCAGGGTATGAGTGAACATGTTTGCTTATGTATTGTATTATATCTATGCATTATCGTTATCTAGTTATTTAGATATTTATTTATTTATTGATATTTCCCATTATATAATATTCATATCTATGCCAGGTTTTATACTTACTTACTATTATTGTTATTTAGCTATTCAGATATGTATTCATTCATTTATTGTAGTTCCTCACCATATAACATTACCATTATGAATTATACTATGCACTTTAGTTTCTGGACATCTGTCCAGCTGTACTATTGCACTGACACTTTGATTGTATATCCATTAGCGTTTATACTGCAGACGTTCACATCATATTTTATTTCACTTTATCTCATTTTCTGTCTTGATCGATACAAATACACATACTTCTATTATTATTACCTTTTGGCTGGAGATATTGATGGATCGGTTATCTCTTACACTTTTTGCCCTGCCGACATGCGCACGCGCGAGCACATACGTCACCGGAAGTGACGTCACTCGATCATGTGACTCGCCCTCGGCTTGCCGGCACGGACGCCGCCATGACACCAGGGATACACACCGGCAGCGCCTTTCTCATTACAAACAGGCACTTATACACGGACACTACACCTTTTGGGCACCCCTGAGGAAGCCGCCCTTTGCGGCGATACGCGTGGGGTACTTTTCGGACTCCCTCTGGACCGTCACTTATCGGGTAATTATTTGCTTCCCAGACTTTTATGCAGCAGTTTGCCAGTTATCCTCTACCTTCATTTGATAGCCCTTGTCTGTTTCACTGCTGTTTATTATGTGCATTTTGTCTGCTGCTACTGGGGCATACCAGTTATTTCTCCATTTCAGGGCAGGTCCTAGAGGGGTCCTTTGTAGGTTGTAAGCCATTATTGCATGACTGCACCTACTATGTCTTCACCACGAAAGCACTTGTCCTGCTTTTCGTGTTTTTAATTGTTTTTATCGTTTGTCCAATTGAGTTTCCTATGTCTGTACTTATAAATAAAGGATTTATTTTTTCTTAGCTACTTGACACATGGCTCTGTTTTCAGTATCCACATTTATTATTTTTTCATGTGTGTAGCACCACTCGATGTGGTTATTTTGTTTGGATTTGATTCCGTTCTGGTTAAATTACATTTGGCGCTGATGCACCAGCTCTGGCCCTGCCTCTCCGTCTGGCCCCACCACTGCCTCTTCCAACCTGTTCTGGTCGAGGACTCTCCTCTGTCTCAGAAGCACTGTGTTCACCCGGCCTATCAACCCAGCTTGGGTCTGTCACCTCATCATCCTCCGATCCCTCAGTCTGCTCCCCCCTCGGACTTCCTGCCCTGACAACAACTTCCCCACTGTCTGACAACCGTGTCTCCTCATCGTCGGACACCTCTTTAGACACTTCTTCCACTACGTCAAGAAGGTCATCATCACCCACAGACTGCGACTGGTGGAAAACCTGGGCATCGGAAAATTGCTCAGCAGCAACCGGACAAGTGGTTTGTGAGTGTGGGAAGGGTCCAGAAAACAGTTCTTCAGAGTATGCCGGTTCAAATGGCAAATTTTCCTGGGAGGGGGCAGACTGGGGGGGAGGAGGCTGAGGTGCAGGAGCTGGAGGAGTGCCGATTTCGGTGACATGGGTGGACTGCGTGGAAGACTGACTGGTGGACAAATTGCTCGAAGCATTGTCGGCAATCCACGACATCACCTGTTCGCACTGTTCTGGCCTCAACAGTGCTCTACCACGAGTCCCAGTAACTTCAGACATGAACCTAGGGAGTGTAGCTCTGCGGCGTTCCCCTGCTCCCTCATAAGCAGGTGGTGTCTCACCCTGCCCAGGACCACGGCCTCTGACCCCTGCAGTAGTTGGACGCTCACGTCCCTGCCCTCGTCCTCTACCCCTAGCCCTCGGGTTAAACATTTTGAAAATGAGAGTTATAACTTTAATTTTTTTTTAACTTTTTTTTGTGATTTTTTGTTTTTTTTTGTGTTTTTTAGTTTTTAAAACCAAACGATGCTATCCTATTGCTATGGCTATTTTCTAGCCAAGTATGAAAGCACACTACTATGCCAGATGAGATGACGCTGAGTTATTAAACAAAATAAACGTAAAATAAAAAAGGAAATGGCAGACTGTGCCTAATTGAAATCCAACCCCTAATAAATTTTCCCACTTCGGTCTTTGCAATGGATATGTGCGTCACTAAGCGCAAAACACAGCGGTCGCAAGTCTCACTACAAATTGCTCACAATTTGCTAGTAGATGCACTGCAGCAAGTACAGCCACCAGCAGATCAACCAGAAATCAAATATATAGAACGCTACTGTAGGCGTAAGTAAGCCGTTTGGATTCTCCTATGGCTATTTTCTAGCCAAGTATGAAAGCACACTACTATGCAAGATGAGATGACACTGAGTTATTAAACAAAATAAACGTAAAATAAAAAGTAAATGGCAGACTGTGCCTAATTGAAATCAAACCCCTAATAAATTTTCCCACTTTGGTGTTTGAGGTGGATATGTGTGTCACTAAGAGCTAAACACAACGGTAGCAAGTCCCCCTGCAAATTCCTCACAATATGGTACTAGCTGCAAATAAAAAAAAAAAAGTATAACGTTATTGTAGCCCTAAGAAGGGCTGTTGGGTTCTTGGAGAATCACTCCTGCCTAACAGTAAGCTAATAGAACACCCTAACGCTTTCCCTGACCAGCAGCAGCTCTCTCCCTAGCGGCATCCAGACACAGAATGATCCGAGCAGCGCGGGCAGCGGCTAGTCTATCCCAGGGTCACCTGATCTGGCCAGCCAACCACTGCTATCGACGTGTAAGGGTACCACGTCATGCTGGGTGGAGTGCAGAGTCTCCTGGCTTGTGATTGGCTCTGTTTCTGGCCGCCAAAAAGCAAAACGGCGGGAGCTGCCATTTTCTCGAGCGGGCGAAGTATTCGTCCGAGCAACGAGCAGTTTCGAGTACCCTAATGCTCGACCGAGCATCAAGCTCGGACGAGCATGTTCGCTCATCTCTAATTAACACCTATATAAATTTGGCACAATCATTTTTGAGACGACCATGTAAGACTGGCTGCTTGGGTTATCTTTGGGAGCGACAAGGGATCCGCTGGAGGTAGATCGTCCCCCATTCTCGTGATCGGTAGGGGTCCCATCATGGAGACCCCAACCGATCAGCAAGTTAGGGTCTATCCTGTGAATACCGTATTTACTAGAGTACAAGCCAACTGGAGTACCTTATTTTAACACAAAAATTTGAGAAAACTTATTGACTCGAGCATAAGCCTAGGGTGGAAAATGCATTGGTCACAGCCTCCCCAGTATATAGCCAGCAAGCACATGCCCCAGTACATAGTCAGCAGCCCCCCAGTATACAGAATACTTTTGTATAGCGCACTTTATCCCCTGCATGTCTTACCCCTCCCTGTGTTGCCTGTATGTCTTTTATGAAGAGATTAAATAAAGAAAAAGATTTTCTTCAGGATGGTGAGTGCTGACTTTTTCCTTTCCCCCCAGTATACAGCCAGACCCTGTCCCCTAGTATATAGCCAGCGCCTGCTCCCTAGTAAAAACCAGTCCCCTGCCCCTAGTAAATAGCAAGCAGTCCCCTTGTATATAGCCAGTGCCTGCCCCCTTGTATATAGCCAGCAGCCCCCTGACCCAGTATATAGCCAGCAGCCACTTGTACATAGCCAGTGCCTGACCCCCAACCAGTGCCTGCACCCAGGTATATAGCCAATGTCTGCACCCCAGAATATATCCAGTGCCTGTCCCCCAGTATATAGCCAGTGCTTGTCCCTCAGTATATAGCCAGTATTTGCCCCCCAGTATATAGCGAGTGCCTGCCCCCTGCCCAAAAAACTCTGTAATCACCTTTCCCCACACAGTGACGTTGCATACACCATAACATCAGCCGCTGAAGACGGAAGAGGACCTCCCAGGGGGCGTCTGGAAGGTGAGTACAGTGGCTTTTTTTTCATAGACTCGAGTATAAGCCGAGTTAGGGTTTTTCATCACATTTGTTTGTGCTGAAAAACTCAGCTTATACTCGAGTATATATGGTCATCAGGGTCTGCCTCCATTCATCTATTATAAATGACCACGTTCAGGTTCACTAGTCTAATTCAGCTCTAATCACATATTCTGAATCCATAGATTGATGCTTTGATACAAATACTGCAATCATGCAAAGGAAGGGAAACAATTAAATGGAAGTGATGAATATTAAGCGGTGCAAAATAATATGTAAATTACCAAACTGGCAAAATTACAAATTATTCTAATTGAGAAGAAAGGGCTATATTGGATGTGACATACAGCTGTCTATAATGTATGAATTTTCTCTATCTAAGAGCTTTCTAGCTGCTGCCCCTTCATTATCTGAAGCTTTTCTTATAATGCAAAGCCAAGAACGTGAAATAACTGATTTATGAAGGTTTTCCTGCGCTGCTGAAGTTGGCCAGATTGCTAGCATGGGAAGACATGAAAATCTCACTTCTAGTATTAAAATATGGATCAGTATTAATATGAAGTAGCAAGAAATAAGAGGATATATCACTTACTGATCCTTTTTTACATATTTGTATAGGTCGATTATGCAGAATGTCTTCTATTTCATTATTATGTTTATTTTACAGTGCTAACAGGTTTATGCTAATACATTTTATTGGTTTTGTTAACTTTACATAAGAAAACCTGCTACTTTTTTCACATTGAATTTAATCTACAATAAACAGGGATATAAATATATTTGAATATATGAATATATTTCTGTAACAAGTGTAAAAAAACTAGTGCAGATAATATTAATAAACTTTGTAATATACATTATTAAAAAAATCTGTTGCTGTGTCCTTCTTCTTCCACTACCTTTCTTCCTTATTTAAAGGACATCTAACACTAGGATGAAAAACTGTATGCAAATGAGCCTGAGGGACCCCAGGTTCCATTAACACCTATGGAGCCTGGAGCCCCTCAGGCTCATTTTCATACAGTCCTTCATCCTGGTGGAAGATGCCCTTTAAGAAGTTTGTAAAAATCAGCTTTCTGTCCTGCATCCACTGATAGCTGAGAGATAAAGAAGTAAAGGATAAAGTGTCTAATGACTTAACTCTTTACAGACTTCCCCTGGTGTCGCTTCCCTGCTCAGGTCTGCTGGAGTTCACCTTCTTCTTCCTGGTGCATTGTCTTGTGACACAATTTGAATCTTAAATCCCGTGTTCAGTCCGAATCAGTCAGATCGTCCGACGGCACGCCCCCCACGATTTCTGCAGCATGAAAGCCAGCGCAGCTGCACCACAATCCCAGCGCAAACCCCTGTTTAATATCTGTCAAAGCTGCTCAAATCCTGAAACCGCCGAACAGTCTGACGAAAGTGCGATCCATGACCCTTAGAAAGTAAGCCCCAATGTGTTTAGATTATCAGGATCCAGGTTTAGATACACTTTTATTTAGCTTCTGAACATTGCGCGAGTATCTGACAAATAGTAAAAGAGAGAGGAGACAGATCATAGATGAGAGATGATCAGATTCATGAGATGGATACAAAAAACAATGACACTCTCAGCTCTGTGTGTTATACCACACACAAAAGCAGGTCTACTATATGCCTCCCTCTCTTATCTCTGTTCCTTATCTGTCTGTAGCTAGTAGAGTGAGAAAGTGCTTGTGGCTGAGCTGGAAAGAGTTAATCTTTAGTCTTCTTATCTGTCTGAAGTGTCCTAACCTTAGATAAACTCCTCAATTCAGGATAAAGAAGCATAAAAATTCATAGGGAAGCTGCTTTTCATAATGAAGTATATTACAAAGTTTGTCACTTGCTCTGTTCATTTATGAAATAAAATGTAAAAATAGCTTCAAAGGTAATTTCTGCTGCTGTGCTTTTTAAAGTAAACTACACAGGACATAAAGGAAAAGCATTGTGCCATCATTTTTCTCCTAGTGTGGCTCTTCTTCTGCCTCATCCTTTGTGGTTACTTCTGATTTCTGACCTGCTGAAAGCCTTAGGCTACATTCACACACATGTATGGGGGACGTATATACGGCCGACGTATATACGGCTGATATATGTCCCCCATACACTCCTATGGGCTCACAGCCCTGTACGGTAGCGGTACAGTGCAGCACACGTGCGGCACCGTACCGCTCCGTAGCCCGGGAAAAGATAGGACATGTCCTATCTTTTTCCGTGATGCGGCGCCGTGCGCTGTATCTTCCTATGGAGAGTTGCGCTCATCCCCTGCTCCTCTCCGCGGCGCCGATGTATGCCCGCCATACTACGGTACTAGGGTACAGCGGGCATACATCGTGTGAATGTAGCCTTAGACCTACTCTCTTGGTTTCAGAATGCTAATGCCAGTCCTATACAGTCTCTGCCTGGCACAGGTGTCAGGTCATGTTTTGGGGAATAAATACTATTAGTTCAGCTTTTTCCCCCTACAACATTACCGAAAACATACTGTATGGTTGACGAAAAAAAACAGAAGCCTCATATCTATATCAGAAGCCACATTTCTATCACATCGATGCCTCAGCACAGCCAACTTTATAAAATGGACTTGTGTGTGTGTTTCCTTCTTTTCCCCATACAATAGAGATATTTTCTGTGTGTAAAATACATGACCTGAAATAAACATTTCTCTGGAATTACCAATTTTAATCATTGCCCTACATGTAAACTTTTGTAAAATTGACTTAGAGTGAGTATCAAGTTTTCAAGAAACTTTGCAGCAATTGGAAGTCCAGTGTGTGTACAGGTGAAATGACATAATTTATGGAGATTATGTGATTTATAATCTTTATTTAGGATCAGGTTTCCCTTCCGTCTATAAATCTCCAGACCTCTCTCTGCTGGTGGGTGGAGATCTAGCTGCTGTGACTCACCACTCCCCTTCCTCTGCTTAGAGAGTTTATGTAAGCTGAACCCTCAGTGGTTTTGATTTTTAGCAAGACAGAAGTCAGTAGACATCCTAGAGATAAAGTCAAGTTTACAGAATTGGCCATACACCTTTAAAAGGTCTGTGTTTACTCCTTTTTTCTTGGCAGAGGGTTCATTTTTTACTTTTTAATCTACAATAAATGGGGGTATAGATATATTTGAATATATGAATTTATTACTGTAACAATTGTAATAAAACATTTTACATAATTTATTAAAGTAATTGTGCAGATGATATTGATAAACTTTGTAATATATTTTATTAGAGGAATCTGTTCCTGTGTCCTTCTTTTTCCACTACCTTTCTTCCTTATGTAAGCAGTTTGTGTAAATCAGCTTTCTGTATCCATTGACAGCTGAGAGATAAAGGAACGTGATAAAGTGTCTAATGACTTAACTATTTACAGACTGTGCCTGATCTGATCTCCTCACAGAGCTGAATCATTAAAGGCGTGCATTACTTGTCTTTCTTTTTTCCTAAGTTGGCACAACCCCATACACATAGTAATAATAATAATAATTCTTTATTTATATAGCGCACACAGATTACACAGCGCTGCACAAAGCATGTCAAATTGGTCCCTGTCTCATGGGGCTCCCAATCTAAACAACCTAACAGTATGTTTTTGGACTGTGGGAGGAAACCGGAGGACCTGGAGGAAACCCATGCAAACATGGAGGGAACATACAAACTCTTTGCAGATGTTGACCTGGGTGGGATCTGAACCCAATAGTAGAAGGTGGGTCCAACCAAAATTACATGGGTCAGCCAACTTTTACATGTATGGGCAGCTTGACACAAAAGTTACTTTTATAGCAAATCCATGAGCTGTTAAAGTAACTTTTTAAACTCTCGTTTAACTTAAAGAAAGAGAAAAATTACTCTGACCGGAGCTCCAACAATCCTTTATAAATTCTTTATGAATCCAACACGGTATATTGCTTGACGCATCGATCTTTTTCAATGAGTATTGCACATCTCCACAGGTTTCTGACAAGAACAGGTCACCATTCAGACCAACTGCATCGCGTTTCCTAATCCTCCTTCATTGCCATCTCTCTTTAAGACAATTTCACTAGAAGAAATACGCGTACGGATAGTGTAGTATATTCTTTGTAGTTTAAAATTTTATTAAAAATATACTCACAAAACGTTTGTAAAAATGCGCATATCTAGACATAAGTAGGACGCCAGTCACACATGTCCACCCGACCCTGGGTTTCGCCTACACAGCTTCAACTTTTAATTGTGGGACTGTTTGTGGACCGGTCCTGAGCCGTTGTTAGCTCCTAGGAGCCAAGTGTTCAACACATTGGGGCAGATTTACTTACCCGGCCCATTCGCGATCCAGCGGCGCGTTCTGTGCGCTGGATTCGGGTCCGGCCGGGATTTATGATGGTAGTTCCTCCGCCGTCCACCAGGTGGCGCTGCTGCGCTGAAGTCCGCTGGAATGCCTCGAAATACACCGGCCTATGCTGGATGAAGGTGAGTGAAATTTTCGCGACACAATTTTTTTTTTAAATGCGGCGGTTTTTCCGAATCCGTCGGGTCTTCGCTTGGCCACGCCCCCCGATTTACGTCGCGCGCATGCCAGCGCCGATGCGCCACAATACGATCGCGTGCGCCAAAATCCCGGGGCAATTCAGGTACAATCGGCGCAAATTGGAAATATTCGGGTAACACGTCGGGAAAACGCGAATCGGGCCCTTAGTAAATGACCCCCATTAAGATTGTTGTCTCGTTTAACTTGTTTGATTACATTGGGGTCATACTAGGATAGTCAGTGTGTGGCTGTGCTTGACATAGCAATATGTCACAGATAAAGATGCAGCATAATAATAATACTGGTTGTATGATTTAATCAAATCACTTTACTTTGACATTTTCTCAGCAGAAGAAGTCTAATTATTTGCATAGATGTGGAAGGTTTGAGTGAGTTTAGTGCATAGAGAGAACAAGGAGTCTGTATATGGCAAATTGTGTTAACTAGGAGCAGAGTGTCCTCAGGAATCAGCAGCTTTCCTTTAGAGGATGAAAGAATCGGATGTTAATTGCCATAATTGCACTTTTCCCCAGATTAAAGGTAGTACAGCTTCAGGGATGGAATTATTAGTGTTGCCTTCTATTGTTCTCTTAGTGCAGCCAGTCCATAGGTTACGTAGCCGTATGTGTCTGCTCTGATGTTAACGGAAAAGGATCTCCAGTGTAAAGTAATTATGAATGAAAGATAGAAATAATGTGGTAGAGATGAAATATGAAAGAATTAAGGTTTTACCCTTTGTTAGAGCCTGAATGGCAGCCAATAGATACCCTTTGGAGCTGTATGCACCATATGTGCTTGGGTACCGTTCAACCTGTGTATTTATATCATTTAACATATTTTTCGGACTATAAGACGACCATCAATAAATGCCTGCTAAAACGTCTAGGTTCATATATAAGGTGCACCTGACTATAAGGATGAATGACCAGCAGGTGCCAGACTGGTGCACAGTTCAAGGCAGCTGTTGTCTGTAAGTACGGTTCATATATAAGGCGCACTGGACTATAAGGCGCATCTTTGATTTCTGAGAAAATTCCAAAAAATAAGGTAAGTATTTTGATTTACAGTTTACACATACATTAAAATGTACCAAACTTTATAACAAACTATTGAGTAATGAGTAGTCCATTTCGTGTACATGTAACATTGTTTCTGGATATTATGGGGCACATTTACGAAGAATAGTGCAGGGGGCGCCAGATTCAGGATTTCTGGCGCACTTTCTACATGAATCTAGCGCCCCCTGCACTGCCCTGACAGAGTACACCAACTTTTTATTGGTGCATCTTTTTACTGGTGCATGTAAGTGCACACAATTTTAAAGTAAAAAGATGCATCTTTACCATAGGACGTGGACACAATTCCGTCGGACTTTGCATGTTAAATCTGGCGCACTGGAAAGCTCAGTTCAGTGCGTGGCCTGGCTGCGGACTAAGAGGGCCGCGTGATCGAGGAGCTCCGGCAGACACCGTCCCTCCAAAGCTCAGCACTAGCGGCAAAACCAGCCCAAACCACGCCGTGTCCAGCAAATATGCCGGGAACAACAGCGGGCACAGCAAACAAGCGGCGGAACAACCATGAGCCGCAAAGCAAGTCCATAGGACACTATTTTCCAGCGGACCCGCCAAGGAGGAAAGATGGCGCTGAGGACAGCAGGCGCGAAACAGCCACAACGCGCCACAGCAGGTGCGGTGAGTCAGACCTCAAAACCAGCTCCCGCTTACCCAGAATAAATAAAATACCCCAAGACATAGCCTCACCTGATCCAAAGAGATCACAGGATCATGAAGCCTCCTCTGATCCAGGGCAGTCCCCTACGTATGGGGAAGAAGAGGGTAGCATGCCATCTCTGCAGCTACAGCTACAGGAAAGCTCCAACTCTGCATCAGCTATATCACAGAGAGGAAGCAGTGTCTCAAACTCACCAGGCATAAGCCCAGTGAAGCAAAAAATCAGAAAGCAGGATTCATTCATAGACCCTGATACAAGCAGCTCTTCACATCATATGCCTCAGACACCAACAACACCTGATAGCTTTGCATTGTTCCAAGCTTCAGAGAAGACTGTTTCTGAAACTAAATTGAAAGCAATGTTGGAAGCTTTTAAGTTATCTTTACAAAAAGACCTTTCCAAACTTATCTCACCACTACAGTACTCAGTGAACAGCCTGGGAGAAAGAGTAGCACACGTGGAAGAAAAGATGGCGACTCTGACAAACGCACACAACGAATTAGTGGATTCAAATAATGAGATGGAAGACAAAATCACTAACATGCAGGCCAAATTGGTTGATTCGGAGGACAGGGATAGAAGGAATAATGTGAAGTTAAGAGGAATCCCAGAAACAGTCCCGGGCATCCATCTACGCGCATACGTGCAAAAACTCACCAAAACAATTCTACCAGAACTGGCAGAGTATGAATTAAGTATAGATAGAGCCCACAGAGTCCCTAAGACTAATTCTCTACCGGATTCAATTCCCAGAGACGTTCTTGCTAGATTCACCTTTTTCCACACAAAAGAGCTATTGATGACAAAAGCAAGAAACCTACAAACACTACCTGCACCATATGAAACCATAAAGCTGTACACAGATCTCTCAGCAGCTACACTTCAAGCAAGGAGAGAATTGGCCCCAATCACAACGGCACTCAGAAAAAATAATATCCTATACAGATGGGGCTTCCCAACCAAAATACTGGTTAAACATCAAAATACCATGATTCCTTTTAAAAATCTTATGGAGGGATACTCTGCACTGAAAAAATGGGAAATACCCTTTGAAGATATCCCACCCCCAAAAGAAAAGAGAGAACCCAGAAGACTGGATCCGGAGTGGCAAACAGCAAAATAACCATATCTACAAATCACCATGAAATAGATGGAGAAGACGGTCTGACGGTGATGTCTCCTCGCCACGTTTCCACTTAAACTCATCCCCAATTGCAAGTACTTCATAACGTGATAGTACAATTTTTCTTTTTCTCTTTATTGTTAAATGTACCTTTATTTTCCATGGTTTTCTTTTCAATGTTAAGAGTTAATAGATTAACAAAAATGTTAATTATTGCATTACAAAACTATGTAAAGCCGTATTCAGACAGTTACATCATATGTATTAGAAGGTCCTACTCTCGAGAAATTTATTAGCCACACTAAATCATAACTACATACAATACAAATGGGTATAAAAATAATGTCTCTCAATGTAAAAGGGTTAAACAGCCCCTACAAAAGGTCAATGCTATGGAAGGAAGTTCAAAAGCAAAAAGCAGATATATTCTGCATACAAGAATCACATATAAGTAAAACAAACCCACCCAACATATCTCATCCACAGTTCCCCACAATAATAAAAACATCATACTCCCAAAAAAAGAGAGGGGTCATAATAGGTTTCCGCTCCACCCTATCAATTACTATTCAAAAACAAATTATAGACCCCCTGAGCCGTTTCATTATAATAGTAGGTTTAATAAATAACCTTCCATACACCTTAGTGAATGTGTACGCACCAAATACAGGACAGGGCACATTCTTGAGGAAGCTACTAAAAAAGGTATATAATCATAAAAATGGAGAACTAATATGGTGCGGAGACTTTAACACCATTAATCAATTTGAACTAGATACCACAGCCAAATCCCCCAAAAGAGAATTCCTGCTACCATTTGTTTTTATGCATTATGAACCAAACATACCTTGAGAATGCTGTAGCTACACTGATGCAAAAACATATCTTGTTTAATCCCTGAACCAAGTGGTTTTGCTCAAAAAACTATTATACATTTAGGATAATGAGGCTCTGTTGCTCCTGTGGCTGCCTCAGCGCTCTCCTCTTACCCTTATTATACACTGCTCCAGCCTTGTCCTGCCCAGCATAAGCTGAGAATACGTGATCACTGTGTTGTCCCTGACAGGCAAAAGTCATTAATTGCTGCACCATCCCCCAGCTGCTATGTATGAGTCATCCAGTTCAGGTTGATTCATCTTGTCTGGACAGTTCAGGCAGCTGTTTTATGTACAGAAGACAGTCTTCACCCAGCTTTCCCAAGGTCCTGAATTTTATAATTGTTTTTTGAGCAGAACCCCTCGGTTCTGGAATTAAACAAGATATGTTTCTGCATCAGTGTAGCTACATTCTCAAGGTATGTTTGGTTCACAATGCATAAAAACAAATGGTAGATTTCCTTTAAGCACAATGGTACCTGCAAATTGCTCAACTGTATGCAACATGTACCGTATGAACACAAGCACCAGGTGGCACAGTAGAGTACTACTTCCATACTGTGTATACTGTACAATTCTCTATTTTATCATTATCCATAGTATTTTTCCAATCTCTTTTATATTGGAATGTTTTTTTTTCATTGGAGAACATTAACTTCCCTGGCTGATAAAAGCCTCTACTGGAAATGAGCAGATAATGATAAAACTGACCACAGTAATACCACAAGCTCACAGTAATGTTATAATGGACAGTAATTCTCATTCTTGAGGTGTCCAAGGGTATTATGGTACAGTGACTTCATTACACGAACCATGTGAGGTGCCTGCAACTAGTGTATAGTGTGTTGTATACTACACATTTACATACCTGTACACAGTGTATAGATTGGCTGTTCTTCAGTGACTCTTCCCCTTCCCTTAGTATTATATGCAGGGCCGTATTTAGTGTCGATGTTGCTCTTGTAACACTCACTGCTTACGTCTCCTAATGGTGCCATCAAACTAACGCCTCTGCCCATAACCCCCATCATGTTATTATAAGAGAGCAGCGCTGGACCCAGGAGGAGACTCTCCAATGATCTACTGCTAGTATTATCTTCCACAGCTGCTTCAGGCTGAATTCACACAATGGGGCTCATTTACTTAGCTGTCCGAGGAGTTCACCCAAAGTGCATTGTCCGACGATCATGCACTGTGCCGCGATTCACTAAGATCATGCACCCGATATCCTGCATGTGTCACTTCCCCCCTCAGGTCCGACAGAGTTCACCATCTTTTTACTGGTGCATGTAAGTGCGACACAATTTTAAAGTTAAATCCCGTGCTCAGTCCGAATCAGTCAGATTGTCCGATGGCCCGCCCCCTTATTTGTGTCGCATGAAATTCAGCGCAACCGTGCCAAAATCCGATCGCCTGCGACAAAATGCCAGCCCAGACACCTGTTAAATACCCGTCCAAGCCGTACATTCCCGAAAACGGCGAAAAGTCCGACGAAAGTGCGATCCGCAACCCTTGTGTTTGCCTTGTGTTTTGAAATACATTGGTCAAAATGCTTCATCACATGTAAATACATTTTCTTACAACATGCGTGTGGTGTGTGACATTGTTAGTCATCAGTATTAATGCTAAAAGACAAAGCACATGTCACTACTGACAGAACACACATATGTGATTGATGTGTTTTGCCCAATGTATTTAAATAGCAAACTCATCCTCAAAATGTGACCTCCGGTTGCATTCACACTCTGCACTTGAATTACATTTAGGAAGGCAAATCCGGCACAGTGGGGGCGAGTTTCTCTCGATCGCGACTGCGTTTACAGTGAAACACTGGGATTGGGAGAAACTCCTCCCCACTGAGCGGGATTTGCCTTCCGTATTGTAGAAAAAATACGATGGGAATGTCTACCTGGACCAATACGTGGTAACAGTCTATTCCTTCCTAAATGTAATTCAAATGCAGCATTTGAATGTAACCTCCGTGAACCTAAATCTGCCCACTAACCCTAAGCCACCTGAACCTAGCTCCCATACCCTAGTAGCCACTGCTACACTCAGGTAGTCATAGGGCTTCCCCCATGCCCAATAGCCAGTGCTACCTCCAGGTAGTCATAGGGCTTACCCCATGCCCAATAGCCAGTGCTACCCCCAGGTAGTCATAGAGCTACCCCCATGCCCCAGTAGCTAGTGCTACCCCCAGGTAGTCATAGAGCTGCCCCCATGCCCCAGTAGCCAGTGCTACCCCCGGTAGTTATAAAGCTGCCCCAGTAACCAGTGCTACCCCCAGGTAATAATAGAGCTACCCCCATGCCCCAGTAGCCAGTGCTACCCCCGGTAGTTATAAAGCTGCCCCAGTAACCAGTGCTACCCCCAGGTAATAATAGAGCTACCCCCATGCCATCATAGCCAGTGCTACCCCCAGGTAGACATAGGGCTGCCCCCATGCCCCAGTAGCCAGTGCTACCCCCAGGTAGTCATAGAGCTACCTCCATGCCTCAGTAGCCAGTGCTACCCCCAGGTAGTCATAGAGCTGCCCCCATGCCCCAGGAGCCAGTGCTAATCCCCAGTAGTCATAGAGCTGTCCCAGTAACCAGTGCTACCCCCAGGTAGTAATAGAGCTACCCCCATGCCCTAGTAGCCAGTACTACCCACAGGTAGTAATAGAGCTACCCCCATGCCCCGGTAGCCAATGCTACCCCTAGGTAGTCATAGAGCTGCCCCCATGCCCCAGTAGCCAGTGCTACCCCATAAAAATTTTTTTTTTGAACTGACACTGGGAACCGACCGACAAGCCCCACAACCAATAACCAATTTTGTGATCTTTGGAATTTTCCCCACAGAGCTCCTAAAATTGGGGTGCACCTTGGGGGCTTCTTGCACCAGATTGCAGGTTCGTTTGTATTGAACTTTGCATGGTCGGGTTAACACTTTTATAAGAATTGCAGAAATGCTTCGTGTGAATCCAACCTGACATCATCTCCAGCAATGACAATCCAGAATCTAGAAAGGAAATGAGTTTATCCTGGATGTTTACAACTCAAGACGTCTTAGACATTTGAGAAGACGCCAGGTAGATTTTGGAAACACAGCGCGCCGTTACTCTGCAAATCTTTTCTGCAAATACATTATATTCTCTGTGTGCTCCTTGGATTGCTTCATTACCCGCTATGCTAACACCGAAATTGGTTAACTTGTAGGAAATTACTAGGAGACAAGTTCTGTAATGAATTCTGGGAAAATGTGTATTGTATTATTACATCTGTATAACATTGGTTTAGCTTCTTTCCAACTCTTTTCCTTGTATTTCAATGGTTATGGGTACAAGGAAACATTTTTTTAATATACATTTTTATGAACTTTTTAACAAAGTAAGTTAAATACAAAAATAGTAGTCAGACATTGCAATTTTACAGTATAGCAGCCGCACATTTAACGGTTTTATAAAGTTGTTGAAGCAGTGGTGTGAACCGGCAGGCTGCTAGACATAGTCCGTCTCAGCCTGTAATAATAATGAAAGAACAGTTACGGTACTTTTGTAACAAGTGTAATAATTCCTTTTTATTTATATAGCGCACACAGATTACGTAGCGCCGCACAGAGCTTGCCAAATCCTTCCCTGTCCCCAATGGAGCTCACAATCTAATCAACCTACCAGTATGTTTTGTAGTGTGGTAGGAAATCAGAGGACCCGGAGGAAACCCACGCAAAAACAGAGAGAACATACAAACTCTTTGCAGATGTTGTCCTGGATGGGAATTGAACCCAGGACCCCAGCGCTGCAAGGCTGTAGTGCTAACCACTAAGCCACGGCTCAGAAAATAACAGATTATAAGGGTTTTGTAATACATACTCAACCTGATGTTGAGTTTTTTATGTGGTGAGGTCTGTGAAGTCTAGAAAAGGGTTGCAACATTCTATATAATAGTAGATCACACCACTATCCCACTCAAAGATTGGTTTTTAGCACTGGCATGGGCTAAAGGGTCTCAAATGGGACTGGGAGACAATGGGGGTCATTTACGTTTTCCCGACGTGTTACCCGAATATTTCCGATTTGCGACGATTTCCCCGGGATTTTGGCGCACACGATCGGATTGTGGCGCGTCGGCGCTGGCATGCACGCGATGGAAATCGGGGGCGTGGCCGAACGAAAACCCGACGGATTTGAAAAAACCACCGCATTTTTTAAAAAAAAGGTGTCGCGGAGCATGCACTTACCTTCACTCAGCCCGGCTCGGTGTATTCCAGTGCGTTCCAGGGAACTTCAGCGCAGCAGCACCACCTGGTGAACGTCGGAGGAACTGCCTTAATAAATCCCGTCCGGACCCGAATCCAGCGCAGAGAACGCGCCGCTGGATCGCGAATGGACCGGGTAAGTAAATCTGCCCCAATGTATGAAATAGTTCTCCGATGGTTTTCCTGTTCAGCTGCCCAAATTCATAGTATTGTATAGGAGACAATGTTATATAAAGAAGAAATGTCATCACAAATTGAAAGCCATAGAAAAAGAAGTTACAAAAAAGACATGAATATAAAACGGTTCATCTCGCATTGCTGACAAGTCTGTAACCCCTTAGGAATTACTACTGGGACCTGTACCAATCACATTAATGGAGGTTTCATGTCCCTGATGTAAATATTCCTTGAGTCAACCATATTGGGGCACAATTACGTACCGGGTCCTGCGGAGTTCACAAAAGTGTCCAATGATAATGCACTGTTCGGCGATTCACTAAGATTGTGCACCCTTCACCTTCTTCTTTCCAGTGCATGTAAGTGCTTGATATTGCGACACAATTTCTGTTGCATGAAAGCCAACCCAGCCACGCCAGAATCCCAACACGTGCGACACAATCCCCACTTAAATACTACTAGGGGGCCTATTGCCTCCCAAACCACCCACCAAGTTTGATATTGCCCTGTAGATATAATGAAGGAATGACCTTGAAATCCTCATAGCCCTCAATAGACATGTATACAAGAGCCCTTCAAGGACCTTTGAAGGTCCTCCAAAAGACCTTAAAGCGAAACTGTCACCCAATTCTGTATTTCCAGTTCTGTAATTCACAGCAGTACATGCGATCTGAAAGATGAGATTCTTATGATTCTGGTATCAGATAAAAGATGTTTCTACTTGCTAAAGAACCTAGGATATAGGCATCTCAAGTGACACTCCCTCTTCAGCCTCTGAGTCTGACTCGATTTGCCTAAAAAGAGTCCGGCTGAGAGGCTGGAGGGGTAGCATCATTTTAGATCCCCATATGTTGGCTTTTATAGCACTTAGAACTATGTACTCATCTTTCAAATTGTGTCAGGCTTGTGGTTCTGTGAGGTACAGGGACAATTATTCTAGCGGCTTAGTCCTCTTGATGTACACGTCAGACATGTGGCTGCCAGGCAAATTTGTTTGCAGGTTTTTAACGATCAAGTCCTTTATTGTTTCTCCGTTTCCATTTTTCGCTCCCCACCTTTGAAAATTTGTAACTTTTTTCTATGTTTTATGGGTAACTTATTGCACTTCATAGTGACGGTATTTAAAGAAAAAACTACCACCACGGATCTACCTATAAACGGTGGTAGGTGCATCTATAGGACGTGAGGATAGCCTTTTTAAGGTCTAATCCTCACGTTCCTGCAATCTTTTAATCTTTTAATTCCCTAATATGCAGATTTTCGAAAGAGGCTACTGGGGCGTGGAGTAGGCGGAGCTGAGGCTACATTGCGCGGCTACTCCACGCCCCAGTAACCTCTTTGATCCTCCTACCAGAAATCTTCAGCGCGCAGCTACGAGGAGCTGCTTGCCCTCATCCACGAAGCATGCCGTCTGCGCATGCGCAGAACAGCAGGCCCGTGGCTGCGCGATCACTGCTCTGGCTACTCCACGGCCAAGTAGCCTCTTTCTAAAATCTGCATATTAGGAAATTAAAAGTTATTAAAAGATTGCGGGGACGTGAGGATTAGCCCTTAAACTACCTTTATAGGTACATGTGGTGGTAGGTTTCCTTAAATATTCCATGCCGTGTACTGAGAAGAGGGGGAAAAATCCCCTAATAACTTTTTCAGACTTTGGTATACGGAGCTGTGCGAGGTGTCATTTTTTTGCGAGATGAAATAATGTTTTAATTGCTACCAATTTGAGGACTGTGCGACATTTTGATTACTTTTTATTAAATATTTTCAAAATGGTGAAAAATTACCATTTATTCTGTATGCAGCAACACAATTCACTACTAGCTGTGTATAGTTATACAGACACATGAACATGGAGAACACAGTGACATAACCCATGGTGACTATTATCAGGACCACGTTAAGACGTCTTTGTTTCAGCCTTGGCCGTACAATGAATAAATAAAGGTACGCTCTAATAAAGATGAATAAGTAGATGCCGCGTCTCTTTCCACTAAACCTTCTACTAAAAGTGTCTCTAAATAAAGGATGTGCCTGAGGCCACTGCTACATGCAATCCCTTCTCCAGAATAAACATAAAAGCAAATCATGGCAAGTTCTGTAAATTACATCCGTGCACTCAGCATGGAAGTGCGGACGTCTGCTGTAATGAGGACATACAGTAGGTCCATTTACACTCTACCCATTAAATCCCACTCATGATGATTTCCAATACTAGGATATTGCTTAGTTACCTAAATTCATTTTTCTCATTAAAAGTGTTTCTCAGGACTTAGATATTGATGCTCCATAGTGTCTGATCAGTGATATACAGCATCAGCACCCCTCAGATGCCTTGGATGTAGAGGTAATGACTATGACAGGAAGATGAATGAGAGGTCAACTAAAGGCTTTTTCAGATAAAAGATTAAAAGCAAAATGTACTTACCATGAAATGGCTCCCTGTTATGGAGGTGCATTCCATGGTTCTGTTAAATATATTCCTGGTCTAGAAATCATGTGACTGCTTTGGGCAATCAGTGACAGGTGCAGGATGGGGGTGTCATGGCTGAACAGCACCTTTCTAGTTTCTGTAAATGTTAAAGGGGTTGGCCACTGTTTTTTGTAATGTGTGTGTAAGTTTGGAAGGCAAGATATTATGTAATTTATGTTACATAATAACATAATATTATGTTATGATATGATATGTTCTTCGCTGAGTTCTTGATATGTAAAGTGAAGCCTCCTGCCTTTTACCTCATCAGCCAGACATTCCTGTCCATAAAATGGCCGCAGATGGAGGGTCATATGATCTATAGCTGTCCATGAACAATCGCCCTTATATTAGTATTCATGAATACAAGCTTAAGGCCCTGGAATGTAGATTGGTCCTGGACAGTTAGAGATCACATGACCCTCCATCTCCTGCCAACTCCTTTAACGCCTCCACGCTCACCGACAGAAATATCCATCAGCGAGTTATGAGGGGTATATAAAGAGAGTTCACGGGCTGAGGCCTCTTCATACAGAGATTGGTTTTGCTGCATAATGCAGCAAAGACCCATCACTAACACCCACATTCGGTGCTAGCACAGTTCACAAGAACCCTTGGACCCTGAGATGAAGAGAGCAGCCAGCCCCACATACGCCGGCTGCTTCATTCAACTCTATGCCGCTGATGGAGACAGCCGGGCGCTGTACTCCGTCAATACCATATCTCCGCAAATCTCTGTCAGCAGATGAATCTCCGTTCATCTCAGGGTGCGACTGGCGTACAACAGACGTTCTCACTCCCATATAGATTGTTCTCCCACTTCTTTAAGATCTCTGTAGTTATTGTATTTCCATTTGTTCTTGTCTTTATGTAATGTATGTGAATCCCTATTGCTTGTACAGCACCATAAATTATAATAATTAAAGGAAACCTACCATTTGATTTGATGCATTATGAAGGAAACATACCTTGATAATGCCGTAGCTACGCTGATGCAGGATCATATCTTGGTTAATATCTTGAATAACATTCAGGGCCTTGGGAAAGTTGGGTCAGGCTGGCTGACATAAACACATTACAAACGGGAGCTTATAATTACAGATGGAGGTTAGTCAAGACATGACTAATCAACCTGAGCTGGATCGCTCATACACAGCAGCTGGGGATGGTGCAGCAATTATTCTGCCTTCAGTCACAACCCAGGGATTACATCATCCTCTCCTGCAGAGAATAACTCACATGCTAGAAGAAGCGCTGAAGCAGCCATAGAAGCGACAGAGTTTCATTATTATAATGTTATATCTGTTTTATCAGCAAAACCATTTAGCTCAGGGATTAACCAAGATATGATTCTGCATCAGTGTAGCTACAGCTTTCTCAAGGTATGTTTGCTTCATAATGCATCAAATCAAATGGTAGGTTTTCTTTAAGGACACCCCACTTAGGGTGACCCGTAGTTACAGACAGACCTCTTTGCCTAATGTGACCTCTGGTGAAGCTCTCTGGATGCTTTATTTTTGTTCCAGGCTTCAATGATTAGCTGTAAGGTGTCTGTAATGAAGTTTTATTGACAACATAACAGCACATAATTGTAAAAACTCAATTGTTACAGGGACAAAAAAAATATTTTTTTACAATTATACTTATAATTATACAATTATATATTAAAATATACCAGTTACAACTTACATACAAATTCAACTTAAGAACAAACCTGAAAAATCTTGTTCATAACCCGGAACTGCCTGTAATAATAATGCTCCTAAATTTTGTATTCTAAAAATTCTAAATCCCCAAGTGAATTATTATGTGTAGTCAATAATATTGAAAATACATATGCAGATAATGATTTATTCACATCACAAACTGATTCTAACAAAATTTTGGCAAAATCATAAAAATGGAGATTTTGATGACAGATGCTTTTAAAATCTAAGAGCTTCAGTTCATCAGACATTAAATCAGATTGTTCCAGAAGTTGTTGTACATCACTGGGAATATTAACGGCTGCAATTACTAACAGGATTGTAAAACAGCATTTCTTATGTCAGGCCATTTATGGTATTTTATCACATAATTCTAGGATGTTTTACTAATATACTGAGCATTAAAGAGACTTTTTTGGACACATTTCAGCATAAAGGAAGCATAAAACTGTAGCAAGCAAATATATCCAACACACAGAAATCTCAAATCCAGAGCTGAAATTATGTAAAATAGATCAGATTTTCTAACAAGTTTTCTTGGGTTAAAAAATTAAAAAAGGCCTATTACTCACCTTCGTTCCCTTTGAAGTTCCAGTTTTTCCTGTGTTTTTTCTGTTGGTCTCTGTTTCTGGTGCTCCATAGATTTATGTTATATTACCTGGCAGCAGAGGGGGTATGTCCTGCTCAGCCTGCCCCTCTGATCAACTTCTCCCCATGCCATGTGCTTCCTCACTATTCAGCAGTTGACGTCATGTGACCAGGGTGATGTCATCTAAAGTCATTTGCAAAGTGTACCCCATGTATGTATCTTATCACATAAAATCACAGCAGACTTCATGGACTTTTACTCCTCCCCATGCCTCCGTGGAGGCAGCTGTGATTTCATGTGATCAGATACATACATTGGGTAGACGTCACAAATGACCTTAGATGACATCACCCTGGTGACTGGTCACATGACATGAAGTGCCCAATAATGTAACAGATCTCTCCCAATGTTCCACAGAGCAGCATGTTCTAGCAGTGAGACCTGTCAATCAGGACTCACTTAGTGTGAATGACTCACATCAGGTGATATGCATATAAGTTTACAAACTGATTTTTTAACATTGTAGCCATGAAAGGAACTATTTAAGGACAAGGTGGTCAGATTCCTTAAACAAACTTTTACACACAGTAAAATATCTTTTAAAAAATCTTTCACTGCTTACTAAAATAATATGTACGAAGAACACAGAACATTCAGGATCCTCTTCTAACATAATGCATGTCTTAAAATTCCATAATAGGTTTTTAAAGTAGGTTCAGGCCTGTCTTATCGCAAGGCAAGATTAATGCACTAAAAGTTTCCTCCGCTCTGTTTTCAATATCTTACTTTCTGTTAACTTTTTGGCAGGATTAAAGAAAACTAAATAAATTGCCCGCTGTCACGGGCTCTGCTAACATTAAACACTGTAATGTTGTATTCTTCTACTTAACCACTTTCCCCGGAGGCTGTTTGTATATAAAATACTTACGGTTATTTTTCCTTGCTTTGGACACCGTACAAACAAAGCTGTGAATACGGGAACTTAAAACATACAATGTGTTTTGTTAAATATAATAATAATGATTATAATTATAATCAATGTAGTTTATGGGGAAATTTATGAATCAGAAATGCTTGCCCAATCTCCAGTATACAGTACAGACATTTTTTTTATTGTCATGTTGTCATGTGTGGCCCCTTATTTTTTGTTTTTGGCTATAAAAATAAATTTACATTTTTGTTTTTGTGAATAAAATGTTCAACATTGTACTATTATAATTTTTAAAGAATATCTACCATCAATATCAAGCATGATAAATCGAGGGCAAATACCCATAGATCCAGGCACAGTGACTGTGGTATCTTCTTATATTTGTTATCCATGGCCTCCTTCCATGTAAAATAAACTTTTGAAATGATGTTAATGAGCCAGAGGGGCTTCACAGGCTGTTACACTGTCCTCCCCTGCACCCTTAGCACCTACACAGTGTAATAGCTCTCTCTCCCCCAGGTACCTCTGAAATTGCTGTTTTCTCTATGATTCAATCACAAGTACAATACGATAATTGTGGATTTTAATAAAAGGCATTGAGCTCTATCTGATGCTTAGGGTGAAGCCTGTTACACAATAAACAGAAATACTTACAACAAAATGAAATCCTACTTTGGATTTTGTAATGCAGGGTCTGAGAATGGAATGAGACACAGACAGAAACAGCGGGTCCTGAGACTTAACCCCCTTCCCAGCTGTCCCTGAATTGCCTGGTCCACTCTAGGTGGTGAATAAAAAACTTGGAGACGTTCACTCTCTGCACCAAATTTCAAAACACAAAGACAAGACAGTATAAACACAGAAGAGAAGTTGCCAAAGCCGTAGAGGGCAAACACAGTACAAAATCATAAAGGCAGAAGGGTAGTCGGATTACAGGCAGAATATAAAAAAACCTAGCTACCAGGACCTTACTGCATTCTAAGACTACAGCAAGTAGTAAATGTGACCAGGTGATTTATATGATGCCTGAGACTCAGTGCCGGGATTGATTGGCGCAGAGCTATGACATTGAGACCAACCAGGACAGCAAGAGAGTTATATCAGTGGATGGAAAGCCTGTGAGTACGCTGTTAACTGTTAAAGAACCAGAGAAGAGTATGCTCAACACAGACAGGTGTATACAGTTAATCAAGGTATACAGGAAACATAAACTACTGTTTACACCACTAATGTCAGAGTGAAACACAATGACAATCAGCGCATCCTTATGGACAGAGGAGGATGCAGGTACAGATGTTACAGATCTGTCTATATGTTTCCTGGAAATGTTGGAAAATTGCAGAAAATAAGATTTTCATTGTCCATATTTTATCACCGATTAAGATTTTTTTTTTCTGGGTATGCATTGGGCCTCCATGGTATACAACTTCTTTAAGGCTCTGACCCGCTGCATATTATTGACCCTAAACTACTTTGTATGCAATATCACATCTTAGGCATAGTATCTCTAGTTGGTGGCTACTCCAATAGCCATAAGGAATCGTAAATATTCTTTTCAGGCTCTATCCATTGATCATTTACTGGTAATTGGTGGCGGTGTAAAACCCAACATCTCTGCCATGCTCTACAATAGGGACGTGCTGGAAGCAGATAGCTGTGCCTGTAGTTTCTAAGCTGTCCAGTCTAATTGCAGACACGGCTATAAGGGGAATTCTATTTTTCTGTTGTGCTAATAAGGTGATATGTGAGGGTGTCACCTTCCGAATCATGCGTCAAGACTAGCGATGAGCAAACCTGAACAGTGGGCAGCAGTCTAGGTTTGGAGTTTTTCTCACCTTCATTTGCTTTAGGATCATCGCTGAATGATGACATCATGCCAGCACCAATCACAGGTCTTACCAGTGGGATTGAGCATTCGGGTTTGGTACCTGAATGGGTCTGCTTAATTGTATAAATATGACTTATCTCATGCATTGGATAATTGATAGTTTTGAAGAACCCCTATAACAGGAAGTGCAATACTTTTTAAGAGAAGAGGAAAGGACAAAGTAAAGAAGAAGATTCAGTTGCATAAACTGGGAGCGTTCCCTGTGATGTGCAGCTATTTGACATGTTGTCCATGAGACTCAACCCAAAGGTGTTAGTGCTGGATCTAATAATTATGAGTCCACATGGGAATATATGGAAAATCTCAGAAGTAGATTATGTTTGAATCCCAAGATATTACAAATTGGATTGAGGCAATCAATCTAGTCTTCTTGAAACCACTACAAGACCACCTTTCCATTGGAAAAACTTACCCTTCATCCAATATGACAGCTTTCAAAATGTCATGGGCATGGCCTAAAGGATCAAACCACTCACACATTACTGATTTCAATTATTGAGATATGTAAATCTCCTTTTGATTTCTCGAATAATAAGATGTCCTATGTAAGAATAAAATGACAGATCTTTCATATTTTGTGTCTTGTTTATACATGGTTCAAGGATTTACATCACAAGCCAATATGTCTACAATAATGGAAGTGACTCAGTCATCTGAAATGTAAAAAGAATGGATTGTTTGTAGTCGCCATGGCGCGGCCTGTGAATTATATACTAATAAATGCAGAATATTCCTACGACTGATCGCTCAGCTATGCCTCCAGACATCATCTTCTTCATGGTTAATTAGCGAATGGCATATAAATCATGTTATACTCCGGAAAGCGCTGATATCTTGCTCACTCTATAAGCAGCAGAATAGAATATGTAATTGTACATGAAATGTCGCTCAGTTAAATGTAAACAATCTTCCCTCTAATGTGCGGTAATGGGAATGGAACTTCTTCTGTAAGAATATGATAAGTATATGGAGCAGCCATTATGTCTTTCCTGTGTAACGTCTTCCATCTAATTTGTGTCGCATTAGTGAGGCCGAAGCTTTGGTCGATTAGTGTGCAAACAAGAAAATGAATATAAACAACTAAAGCTTTACCAAAAAAGCCCAATTTATTTATATTTCTAGTATAATTAGTGATTAATTAAAGCACATTAAAAACCAAGCTCTGTTCTACTAGTTTGAGGAAAAACGGCAGAATTTTTTTATGTATTAAGTTGTTTAGTTTGTCTATATTTGGAGTTCCAGGCAGGGGCCTATTAATACCGCCATGGGCCCTGGTTTTAAAATAATACAGCCCATTCATGTCTGGAATCACTTCCTACATATGGTACTAGAATCAGCTTCTTGGAGAATGGAGGATGCGTCCCTTCTGCCTGATTTCAATCAGTGGTTTTAGGATCTTTGGAGGACCTTCAAAGGTCCTGATATAAAATATACTAAAAATATATAATATACTGTATAATAATATAGAGAAATTACTGTATGTACTTGAGAATAAGCCAAACCGAGTATAAGCCGAAACCCCTAATTTAAACACAAAAGACTGGGAAAACCTATTGACTCGAGTATAAGCCTAGCATGGGAAATGCATTGGTCACAGCCTCTCCAGTCTATAGCCAGCAAGCCCCCTGTACTATATAACCAGCCAGCCCCTGTAGTATATAGTATATAGCCTGCCACCCCCAGTATTATATAGTCCGCCAGCCCCTGTAGTATATATTCTGCCAGCCCCTGTAGTATATATTCTGCCAGCCCCCTGTTGTATATAGCCAGCCAGCCCCTGTAGTATATAGTCTAACAGCCCATGTAGTATATAGTCTGACAGCCCCAGTAGTATATAGTCTGACAGTCTCTGTAGTATGTAGCCTGCGAAAAAACAGAGCACTCACCTTTCGATGCCCCTCTTCCACGACAGGTCCTCTTTTATAGATCGATGCTCTGGTATTTTCTCTGTGTCCCCACGCTGTCCGTAGCAGGGATCACTGACATCATACTGTGTGCTGATGCACACATAGTAGAATATCAGCGAGTATCTGACGTCATGATCCCTGCAATGGCCGGCGCGTGGACACAGAAAAGATACCGGAGCATCGATCGATTGAAGAGGATCTGTCGGGGGGTGGGGGGGGGGGGGTGGGTCGGAAGGTGAGTGCTCTGTGTTTTTTTTTCTTGACTCAAGTATAAGCCAAGTTAGGGTTTTTCCAGTTTTATTTCTCTCTGGGCCCTATCTTCTCAATCAAGCTCTGGGCCCCCAAATCACCTTGAAGCATGCATGTGGTTGTGTATTCCTGGCTCTCAAAGCTAAGAGGGCAACAGTCAATGACAAGAGAAAAACAGCAACTTACTGATAAGGCTCCCAGGTAATGGTAAAGGATGGGAAGCTACTACTGAAATGAATTGGTGGTATCTACAGTAGGTATGGAAAGTATTCAGACCCTTTCAAATTTTTCACTTTTTTTATTACATCCAATTGGTAAGATCAAAAACATTATTTATTTTGCTCATTAATGTATACTCTGCACCCTATCTTGACAGTATAAAACAAATGTAGATATTTTTGCTTATTAAATAAGACTGATACAGCCAGTTATTTGTAAAGCTACCCACAGAATTATGAGAAGGAAATGGCTGATATGTCATTCAAATTCAGATTAGAATTTGTTAGTGCCTATGTTGTTATTATTATGTGTGTGGGTTTATTTTAATATCTTTAGGAACATATTTATACAGTAAATAGTTAAATAAGAGTCTTTTGCTGTGTATGTTAAACCATTTTCAATGCTATTGCTCCAGGGCTAGAAGGAATAGTCAACCTCTTCATAGGCAATAGCTTTTTCCTTTTGTATGGTGAAAATAATAAAACGTGTTTCAGATTAACATTTACTTCTTACAATTATAAAGGGTAAATTCTCGGAGGCGACCATTTGATCGCCAGACTTCACATCGAGTTAATAAAGCTTTGCTATTTGACCTGACTACCTCTCCCAGAGCTATTTACTATGGATGGGATTTGTTTTCTTTGTTGTTATTTTGTACTAATGGGTTTTTATGTAAAATATTTTTATGTTCAGTATTAGCAGAGTAAAGAAACCAGATTTAGGGTCACCGCCCCCCTTGTTTTAGCCTAAACCGAGAAAACAAAAATGTGAATTCAAAAGTGGAAAATTTCTCTTCTAATGTCTCCGTTTTAAGTACTGTAACAGCTGCAGGGTACATTATGCTTTCTCTAAACTTCAAAGTAATGTGTTGCAGGTGCTTTACAAGGGGTGTTAAATTGCTCTTCGCAACTATTTCAGCAATAAAGTCTCAAAACAAAGGATTGTGGAAAAAATTAGAAAGTAAAACACAAAGAGAAAGAAATAGAATTGTGATTATGTAAAAAGATAATTTACTGGTCATTCACACAAAGCAAAATGTAGGAATATTGTCCTTGAGCCTGGAGACATCCCTGAATATACATTAGAGAATAACACACAATTTCCTAAAGTCATTGGGGGTCATTTACTAAGGGCCCGATTCACATTTTCCCGACGTGTTACACGAATATTTCCGATTTGCGCAGATTTTCCCTGTATTGCCCCGGGTTTTTGGCGCACGTGATCGGATTGTGGCGCATCGGTGCCGGCATGCATGCAACGGAAATCGGGGGCATGGCTGTACGAAAACCCGGCGGATTTGGAGAAACGGCCGCATTAAAAAAAAAAAAAGTGTCGCTGGACATGCACTTACCTTCACCAGGTATAGGATCGTGCACTCCGGCGGGCCTCCAGCGCAGCAGCGACACCTGGTGGACGTCGGAGGAACTGCCTTAGTGAATCGCCGGAAGACCCGAATCCATCGCAGAGAACGCGCCTCTGGGTTGAATTGGCCGGGTAAGTAAATCTGCCCCATTGTGTAGTCCTATGTGAATATATGCTAAAATTAGTAAAATATGTTTGATTCCGCAGTTTGTCCGAATCAGTCGGGTTGTCAGACAGCCACGCCCCCCGATTTGTGTCGATGCGACACAATCTGATCACGTGCGCCAAAAATGTGGGGCAATTCAGGACAACATGGAAAAAAATTGCGAAACCCGACGCAAACGCGGCGTTCGGACCCTTAGTAAATGTGCCCCAAACTGGGGAAAGACTGAACCCAAAGTGTGAGAAAAAGTCAGTGAAAGGTGGTGGAGGAATTTTCATGGTTTGCAACATGAGTTAGACCTCTCATACAGCCACATGCCATAGTGAGTGCATCTGTGTATCAGAATCATCTTTAACTACAAGTGGTTCCTTCCTTGTGTTCTTCACTCAATCAGCCAACGATATTCATGCAGGACATTGATCCCTGTCACACAGAAACACAGGTAAAGCAGTTCCTTAAAACAGAAAACATTGGAACAATGTAATGGCCAACCAGAGCCCTGATATAAACCCAATAGAGAACGTCTGGAAAATCGTTGGTGACAATGTTATGGTTAAGAAATCCACAGCAATCACAGAACTGTGGGGGAGACTAGAAGAAGGCTGGACCAAAATCCCACTAGAGCAGAGAGACTAGCAATGTCCTGTGGCCAAAGATGTGCTGAAGCCATTCAAAGCACAGTCCTGTGCACTTCCTACCGAACCTTTAACCTTTAGAAATGTAATCATAATACAAAACGATAGTAATTTATTGATCCCCTGGGGGGAAATTCTTTTGTACATAGTGTCCCGGCAATCATTACACACAGTAACAGATAGGCTTAATGTTACAGCTTCATACATACACTATGGGAAGAACTTTCTTACATGTTGCTAGTTTCTTAATTGCATACAAACATAGTTATAGGACATTAGCACAATGCAGGTTAACATAACCACATTACATTACATAAGGGAAAGGATTACAGCACACAATACATTAGGGACAATAACAAATAGACACAGGCAAGCTGCCTGATGCTGACTACCACTGGAGCCTTGGTACAGCATTCCTTCTGACTTGCGGTAAGGCACTGGTTGTGATCATTCACATGTCAAGCTGTAACTGGTGCTCTTGACTGCCAGGTTCCGGTTCCAGAATTCTGTTACACCCAGTAATGCGACATTGAGCTCCTGCTGCTGTTCCCCTTGGTGGTGAAGAGGGGTGATAGAGAGAGTGCCAAGGTGGTGCCACGGGGCAGGGAGGATGGTTGGGGATTAAAGTTGGAGCCGATGCACAGGCAGCCACCTATAGCGGTGCCATCTTGACCTTGACAGTGCATCTTCCTAAGTGCAACTGCAAGTCCACAAGATTTAGAGTAGGTAGGCAATGGGAGGCATAAGTAATGGTGTGACATTACTTTTCAGATACCATTTTGAGTGGTGACTAGTAATTTTAGTTAGACGAGTACTTACAGAAAGAGAGCCTTTGTTTACCTCTGGTTCAATTCTTGTATAATTCAGTTTGTGCACTTAAGAGTTGCACTTAGGAGAATGCACCGCAAGATCAAGGTCTGGAAAGACCTGCGGTCAGCAATTTTTTACACCCAGAACAAATTAGGTATAGCTACCAGGTGTTAATAAGTTAATCTTTCTCTGTGCTACAATTTCTGTTCTCTAATTCTGATGATCAGTTTTTTTGCTAAATAAAGGCTTTATGTTGATATACTTTGGTTATTTTGTAAAACACTGTTCTAGTGGCACGGTGTATCCCTTACAAAAAATCCTACAAATGTTGATCATTGGCGATCATCATGCATTCTTAAAAAACTCAACTATCATATACATATTAGTCACGTCTGCGCCTGCTGTCTCCTCTAACCGTGCTGGTAGGATTAGGAGACACTGAATTTATCATCTTTCTGCAGTGTGAACTATGACATGATGTCTGCCACTCCCCTCACTGAGTCTGTCTTGCAAGAGTTAACACTGTGATCTGTAATTGTTGCTCCTTCCACCTGTGGCAGGGCTGAGTTCCCTATAAGTCTCCAGTGTTGCTTTGACTCCTTGCCGGTCAAACTGCTATCTTGCTGTGTTTCTAGCTCTTGTATTTCTGATTTCTAGTTTCTGAATTTTTGCCTGTTTATTGACTAGTCTATTTGGATTGTGATTTGGTTATTGATATTCCCCGCTGTTGCCGACTCGGATTATTTACCTCACTTTATTGTGTTTGTTTGTCTGTATTGTTACGTGTTCACACCTTACCCAGGGAGGGAACGTCGCCCAGTTATTGGCCTCCGTTTAGGGGGAACCCAATAAGTAGGTAGGGACAGATTGGGGGTCTCAGTATCAGGGCTCACTGTCCTTGTTTGTGCCCTGCCATTACAATATAGTTCTTTAATTTTGAGCCCTAGCTATACACATGTATGCGTCTAAAGTATTTTACATTCATTGATTATTTGTATCAAAGCAAAGTACTAACATATGGTCTGAGAATGTGCAATAAAATGATAGTTGCAATGGGGTTCTATACATATTAGCCTTCTTGAGATTTATAACTTTGCCAAGTATATTACAGACTAATGGGCCTACTGTTAGATTGTCTGATAACTTTTTTCCTGCTAACTAGACCAATAACAGTGATTTATTGACAGTGATACGGTACAGCAAACACCCAACCCTGCAGCAAACACCAACTCTTAACACCCATGATTGGTGCTTGAACACCCACTGCTGCAGAAAACACCCGCCCTTAACAGATGTTAATCCTTGCATGGGAGCCACCATTTTGTCTTACCTCGTTGCCTTTTGTGACGTCATCGGGAACGTATAAAAAAATGTAATAAAAAATGCTCAAAAGGCCATACAGTCCTCAAAATGGTAGCAATGAAAACATCAGCAAAAAAATGACACCTCACACAGCTCTGTAAACCAAATTATGTCCAGGAGCCACTTTTTGTAATGTTCAGTGATCACACAAAGTATTAAAAATGTTGTCACTGTTATCATTAACTATAGGACGGCCTCTCGTTTTGGAGAACAAGAAATTCTCCCCTGACTACAGAAATGCGGCAACATATAAAAACTGAGATTCACTCTTCTCTAATGGAGTAAAAAATAAATCTTTAATTTGCTCTAATTGAAATGATTTTTGTAGATTTCACTTTTCTACAAAATCAATAAACTGTATTAAGTGTCCAAATATTTTTCTTTTCCTGAGTAATTTAACGCCTTAAAGGGAACCTGTCCCCAGACTCTTTTCATTAAACTACCAGTCCCCTTGGGTAATGAAATTTCAAATCTTGAATTCCCTCTTTTATGTGAAATATTTCCCATTTATCTATAAATAAATCTCCTATAAAGTATTGGGAAAATGAGCAGAGAGGAGTCATATTTTATGTAAGATGAATTAAGTTTAGAGGCTGCAGGGGGCGAATCACTTCAAGCACCCCTATATTCAGTTCTATATGACCTAGAGTTTAACATTCTGTATCTCCAGTTCTGTAGCTCACAGTTATTCAAAACTGCAGTGATGATTTTAAACAATTCTTTTTTTCTCTTTAGTAAAAGCTGGTTCTGTGAACCTTGGAGAATGCCTCGTCCAGATTCATCTCGTGCACTAGGAGCATACAGTGCTAGCAGGGGTCGGCCACACTTAGGGCTCAGTGCTGAAGAGACTGCTGGCATTGCCATTCTTGCCATCATAGCTGCCCTTGTCATGATCATTGGATGTTGGTATTTCAAACGGCGAAATGGCTACAAAGTATTTGGGACCTACTCATTTAGTCCAAACTCAATCCGCTCTATGATGGGCGCATCACGCGAGACAGGAGAATGTAAAGTCCCATTACAAGATTACAACACTCTGAACAACGTGGTACCTGGTGCGCCTCCTTCATATGAGAAGGTTGCTGGAGATACTCAGCCACCACCTTACACTCCATGAGATAACCCAAACTTTCTCATCACTTTGAGTGGACACAGATTAAACTGTATTGATAAAATGTGTACACAGCTCACAGAATGACAAGATGAGATCCTCATCTTTAATATGTCAAAAGCATGTTTCTAGATACTATAGAACCATTTTAAATTTAGATCCCCGCCTTCCCTCCAGGCGCTCTGCATCCTGGATCTACTAAGAGAGTCCAGCCTCTTAGATGAACCGAAAACAATCTCCACCAGGTTAGACCTGATAAGACCAAGAAAGCTTTCGGAGACTCTAGTAAATATGGTGGGCTGGGGCGTCCCACCCCCTGCCCACCATGCTCTCTGTCCCATCATGTATAACGGAATTCTGACAAAACTGTCATTAAGGGGCATGTGACATGCCTGGTGGGGAAGGCATAGCAGATCACCCCCAATGTCTTTGCAGAAAACTCTGTAGAACTAACATGGTACAGAAATCCAAGTGACATTTCTGGTATCAAAACTTGCAGTGGATTCTAATCCTTCTGTGAGCTTACAGTTCATCTTGGGAGATCAGGGATGATTTCCCTGGAAAGAAAATGAGGCCTTATCCACGCACTCCATCAGACTAATTGAGCAGACCCCCACTGATTAGCAAGTAAGGCCCTTTCCCGTGGATAGGGCCTAGCTTTTGTTCGTGGGAAAACCCCATTAAGATATTTTAGAGTAATATATTTTAAAGCAATATATTTTAACTGGCTCCCTGCCAGCAGTGGATGGGGAGTCCCGGGGGGGGGGTTCGGTGGGTATCAGTCTCCTCATGAGTTTTTTCTCCACTCCACACTACGAGGGCGGTTCAATAAGTACCCGTGTTTGACGACAAGGGGCGTTCCTGAGGGAAGCTGGTGTTATCATCGTGTACTGCCATCTATCAGACAACGGCAAAACAAATTGCAGACTGATCGATAGGTTAGTTTGGATTTGGCATCCATTGAAGTAAGACATGTTTTGTGATTTTCGCTAAGATGGAAAAAGGGCAGTATCGTTCGGTAATTTGCTTTTTGTTTTTGGATGGGAAAAAATGCAAGGAGATAAAAGTAAAGTTGGATGCTGTTTATGGGGACACTTTGCCACTTGACCACAGTTAGATATTGGTTCAATGAATTTAACTGTGGGTGCACATCATTGATGAGGAGCGACCAGGACGCCTGGCAGACATGCTTATCGAGGAAATCATTAAAAATGTCCACAACATGATACTTGCTGATTGTAGAACGAAAGTGCGTGAAGTAGCAGAGGCCGTAGGTTTGTTGACTGAAATGGCAATTAATATTTTACATGATAAGTTGGTGATGAAAAATTTGTCGGCCCGATGGGTGCCGGGATTGCTCACGGTGGACAACAAGTGTATGCGGCTGTTAACTTGGAAGCAGTGTTTGGAGCAATTTAAGAGAGATCCAAAGAAGATTTGGCGTCAAGATGTCACCGTTGATGAAACCCGGATTCATCATTACACACCAGAAACTAAGCAACAAGGGATTTCTCCTGGTGAATCTGCTCCAAAGAAGGCGAAGACGGTCCCATGCGCCGGTCGGCTGGAAGGGCAACGATTTTTTAAGATGCGAACGGCGTCATCCACATGGATTTTTTTGAAAAAGGAAGAACAATCACTGGACAATGCTACAGTGAGTCATTGGACCACCTTGACAAAAAAATTGAAGGAGACACGGCCGCATTTGGCGAAAAAGAAGTTGCTGTTTCACCACGATAACGCACCAGCACATTCATCCGCAGTTGTCCCCGCCAAAGTGCATGAATTGTGTTATGAATTGTTGCAGCTCCCCCCATATTCACCCGATCTGGCTCCCTGCAATTTTTTCTTGTTCCCTTACATTAAGAAATGGTTTGCAGGAAAAAATTTTTGCTCAAACGAGGAAGTCATCGCCGAGACAGAGGCGTATTTTGGAGAAATTGACAAATCCTATTTTTTGGAGGGGTTAAAAAAATGGCAGGAATGTTGGGAGAAGTTTATCTTTCTAAAAGTGGACTATGTTGAAAAGAAAAAAAAAACATTTGGAAAAAATGGTGTCTTCATTTCCAACACGGGTACTTATTGAACTGCCCTTGTACACCCTCCCTTGTTTCCCTGCTCAATGCACTTAACAGGATGTGGAGAGGAGACTGAGACACAGCCACACAGGTTACAGCTTTACCTCCCCCTCCCCTCCGTGCTGCTAAAAGGGAGCAAGGTAATGAGAAATAAAGTTTTATAAATTACTGAATTTAATACTGAATTTTAATACTGAGTTTTAAAATCAAAGTGGCATAGGATAATGGAACCTGTTAAAAAATGGAATTCCTAATTCCCTTTCACCCCTTAACGACGCACGCCATAATAGTACAGATCACGTCGGGTGTGGGTGCATGGAGAGGACTCATGGGCTAGCACCAATCGCAGGTGTTATCCCGTCTAACAACGGCAGCAAGCTGTTGGCGGCGCATGGGCGTGATGTTATAGGGGAGTGGCAATTGGTCGCCATGAAAGCCTGGGGTCTTATTTAACCATTTCATTACAATGTGCAATTTGCACATTGTAAGGAATGAGGAGGAAAATCCCCATATACTGCCATACGGTTAAATTACCCTAGTGGGTTATTTTAATAAAATAAAAGTTTTAAAAAAAAATGATAATAAAAAAAAAAAAAATTCAAATCAACCCCCTTTCCCTAGCGCATTAGGTATCACTGCGTCCGAAAATGCCTGATCTATCAAGATATAATGACAGTTTTTCACTGTGTTAAACCCTGTAACAGAAAATAGCACCCAAAGTTGAAAATGGCACTTTTTTGCCATTTTGTAAAATATAAAATACAGTCCTAAAAATGGTAGCATTGAAAAAGTCACAAAAAATGACACCACCCACAGCTCTGTACACCAAAGTATAAAAAAGTTATTAGCGCCAGAAGATGGCAAAATCCCCCCCCAATTTTTTTGTACAGGAGGTTTTAATTTTTGTAAATGTATGAAAACATTATAAAGCCTATACAAATTTGGTATCTCCATGATTGCACCAACCCAAAGAATAAAGTAGACATGTCATTTGGGGAGCACAGTAAAAGCCGTAAAATCCAAGCCCAAAATAAAACGGCGCAAATGCATTTTTTCACAACTTTCACTGCATTTGGAATTTTGTTCCCGCTTCCCAGTACACGACATTGAATATTAAATACCATCACTATGAAGTACAATTTTTTACGCACAAAAATGTGAAAAATGGAAATGAAAAAAAAAAAAGGGCCAGGTCGTTGAGGGGTAAAAAAGGCATGTTTCTCTGATACAATATAATACAATTAAGGATATGCAATGTTTGTTGGACAGTAAGTGACAATTTCATTTATATTGAGGATTTTTGTTTTTTACCATACGGAGACAACTATCCTGCTGATACAAAGCAAGGAGCTGTCTTAGCTACCAAACTGATCCAGACAGTCAGACACAGAGGGGGTGGAAAATCCTTGCCTGAGTTGGAACCAAACCAGCTTCCTGGGCCGACACTGAAATCTGTTTTCAAAGTAAGTTTAATGAGTTTTGATTTTAAACACATCTAAAAAAAACTTTTTATGTTGAAGACAACTTCAACTGTTATCAGTGTCAACTGTGCACAGAAGAAAGGTACAGTATTGGAGGTGTAAACCAGAGCTGCATTGACAATGAAGAGTCACATGTTGACATTATGGGGAACATTTACTAACCCGGTCCAGTCGCGATCCCGCAGCGCTTTGTCCGACGTGATTCGAGTCTGCCGAGATTCACTAAGGTCCGTGCGCCCTATATACACCAGGTGTCGCTGCTGCGCCGAGGTCCGCCGGAGTTCACCTGTTTGTTCCCGGTGCATGTGAGTGCTGATCTTGCAACACAAATTCTTTTTTAAATTCTGCGGTTTTTCCGAATCCGTCGGATTCTGTCCGATGGCCACGTGCCCTGATTTCTGTCACGTGAAAGCCGGCGCTGATACGCCAAAATCCGATCGCGTGCGCCAAAACTTCTACATTCAACTCAGCAGGTCCGATCAGTTCAGCACTTGTCCGTCCTGATCGGTAAATCCTGCTTGCTCAAGTTGTGATTTTTTCGGAGCCAACTCACTCGTAGGCAACCAGGCTGTGTATAAGAAAAATATTCATTTCCAACTGAGTACAACTGACCTAATATTCTTAAGGCCATTATTATTTTTGTTATCTTTAAAGAAGTTTCTCTGGGCCCCTGGGCTATTTTGAGACTCTTGACTGCCCTTGGAACTGGCCATCAGTTTCAAAATAGTGGGGAACAACCTTTGGACTTCACACTGACCAACTGTGTAGAGGAATCTGAAGCCTGAAGCAGACAAGTAGTCTGCTGGGTTCTCTATGAAATGAACAGAACCTGACCACTATACAGAGAATGGGGCCTCCTACTTGTGACTCCAAGAAGATTGGACCCTGGTGAAGATTGTTCAGGGTCCAGGAAACAAAAGTTAGATCTGTACTTGCCATCAGAAACTAATCCTAGTGACCATGAAGAAAGGGGTGGCTGCGGAGCTTCTTTATTGTTGTTGACTTCTTCATTACTGGGGCGAGATATAAGAAAAGACAAGTAGAATTGATCGACAACTGAACCACAATTGCTTTTCCTTACTCCTTTACTTTAATGTAGGAAGATGAGAAGTGACCACTGCTCTCAGCGCTTAATAACTTCCTCACACTTTTTTCTGTCGGAGCCGGAGATAATTGAAATGGATTCTTGTCAAGTGTTTTTAAAATCCAAGCTGTGGCCATTTCTCATTTACCTAATGCTGTGGCCAAATAGCGTCTTACCAGTACTTACAGGGAATGGAGGATAGTCCGGAATAATTGGAACTGAAGACAATAATCAGGCTGAATGGGTTAGGTAATTGCTTCATATGTATCAAAAACCTTTTATGTTTTCCTTGCAACTTTTATTTTACTTTTTCAAATGTTTTCCGGGACACTGGAGAATATTTTACTAAGTCAGATATCTCTCTTTCAGGCCCTTATGCAGACAGTGTAAGGGCAACTGTGATCCAGCCGCAAATTGCAAATCACAGCCCCAATAGATGTCTTTGGGTTTCAGTCACGTCTTTGGGTTTCAGTCACGACCGAGCCAGGCAGCTGCGCTAAAAAATAATGGACCTGTCGTATATTTTGCCATATTACGCCGCCGGCAATTTGGCTTTCAATGGAAAGGAGAGGGGTGAGAAGCGCTCACCCCACCTCACTCCTGCACCCAGCTGTATGCTCGCCCAGGGTATGCCCGGGTATATGAATTCCTGCATGAGGCCTCATGCTATGTGTTCCACCTCACTGATTAATCTGGCCAAAGCTAAAAAGTGCACAAACTTAGAAGGGTTTTCCAACTATACCAGATAATTTTACAATTGCCCAACATGCTGTTTAAAAGTATAGAGACATCACTCTCAATCATTTTTCTGCCTCTCCCATTTTGATGCTCCCCCAATGGGTTTGTCAGGTAGTCTTAACTTTCTGATCTAGTGATGATGTAATGAGACATGAGACTTCTGCAGCCACTCACTGACTTTAGTGGATAAATGCAGTTGTTCTATGTCAACATATCACCGTAGCATCAGGAATTAGAGAGCAGCGGAGGGCTGTACAACAATGGAACAGGAACAGAGGCAATTAGCAGACAATAGAGACCTCTGTACAGGAACAATATATGGGACGCTCGTTATCCCATGTCTGTCATAGAACTCTAACCTTATGAAACTTGTTAGGCATGAAATTCTTTAATTCAGACAATTAGTTACAATCTAATATACACTAGGGGGCTTCTGTATGGTGACGATAGACCCCCTTAAATACAGGGCTTTGTATACAATAGGAAATTAGTAACTCTAAGTATTACTCCTTCTAAGATTTTGACAGCATACTGAGCGAGCTTAAAATAAGTTAATATGGCTGGAAAACCCTTAGGAAATCTAGAACACTCTATTATAGTATTATAGTTGTAGTGTGAGTACAGAGCTAGAACCTAACCTGCTTTGGGTTCAGTCTTTCCCGTTGGTCAAAGAACATACTGTATACACTCGAGTATAAGCCAACCCGAGTATAAGCCGAGTATAAGCCGAGGTACGTATTTTTGCCACAAAAAAATGGGAAAACTTATTGACCTGAGTGTAAGCCCAGGGTGGGAAATGTAGCAACTACTCTTTAATAAAATGTCAAGTAGCAGTCCCATCAATAAAATGTCCAGTAGCAGCCCCATCAATAAAATGTCCAGTAGCAGTCCAACTTTACAGAAATGTCCAGTAGCAGCACATATATATTCTATGACGTGGCATGTTGCTGCCTGATGATGTCACACCGTGTGTGTGCATGCGGGCAAAGAGCATGGGCATGCCTCTACCCGCTCTGCTTGCAAGTTGGAAGATGCAGAAAGAAGACAAGCTAGGGGAAACGAGGGGTGAGCGACGGAGGTGCGTACTAAGTTTTTTTTTTAAATATAAACCCAAGTATAAGCCTAGTGGGGCTTTTTCAGTACAAAAATTGGCTTATACTCGAGTATATACGGTAATGTTTCCCATCAGACCCAAATAAATTAAACTTGCTTTCTTCACTAAAATGAACTGTGGACCACTTCTCCTTTGTCCACACAACATGCTCCTAAAAAAGATGAGTCTGGCCTTTTGATTTTTTTCTGCTAGTAAGAGGTCTGGTCACTGCAGATTGAGCTTTATGTCAAATGCTCAGACAGATCCTTTCCCTGTTCAGTGCTGAGCTGGAGAGCAATTCCAGCTGCAGTGATGAAACAATTACCCATGGGGTTTCTCCGCATAATCCTGGTCTCTCTTGCATTTGTCTATCGAGGATACCATCCTTCATGGGGGACTTGAATGAGTTTGTGATGTTGTGATGATGCTGTATTATAGAAATAACAGACTTAGAACAACTAACTTCTCTTGCTATGGGCCCAATGGCCTTCATCTGGACAACCGGTTGCCAGAGGGATTCAGTCACTGGCCAAACAAATTTCCCCCCAAAAATTGGGATTGATTAATTACATGAGTAAAAGTGATGAATGTAAGAAGATGTGCCTGACACATGGCACTTCCATAATTTAGTTGCTATAAGAGGTTGCAGTGTTTAGACTGATGCAGCCTCTTCACATAGTGCCATACATTTTATAGTGGCTATAACTAGTATTGTGCCTCAGCCTTATTTATTTGAATGGGTCTGAACTACAGTGTACTAAAGTATTCAGCTTTTCCATAACTTCAGAGCCATTAAATATTATTAGGGGTAAATATAATATACATGTGAGTTTCTATATTACCAGGGGACAAAGATGTAAAATTTCTGGATCCTGTATAATAAATGTGAACAGCTGCTTCTGCCTTTTCCTGAAATGAGTATGAAAATCATCAATAAAAAATATCTCATGAATATCCCTGAACCCAGACGCTATGCAGCGTACATTACTGGGACGCGCAGCCATTTCCTGAATTGGGCAGGATGGATCATTTCTCTGGGGCCGCCAATAAAAACCTTTTTACTCACTGCAGAATGTTTCTTCCATCTGTGCACTCTAATTTATAGCTATCCTCAAGGCGAATGAGCTGTCATACTCCATTACCTTTTCAGGTTCACTATTGAGAAGAGTTTTGTTAAAAAAAAAATATTTAAAAAAATGGACAAATTTTCCCTCTTCAGAATGTCATACTTGACTAGAGATCTAAGGCTTAGACCTGTGGGAACATATAGTTTCTTTTAAGGATTGTTGTGGAAAGATTTTTTTTAGAAGAGGAGAAACAAGAGTAGATGAATATTTTACTGGAAGGTTAATGCCGGACGAGGAGAGACTTCCTTTATGTTCTGCTGTAAGTAAAGGAGAATAGAGCTTGCCTTTAGAAATGCTGTAGTGAATGTGTGTTAGGATCGGTGGTGGTGGACCCACTGAACTGCAATGGGCGAGTAAGCCGACACCTGGGAGCGGAGTCTAAGTGGCCCCCGATATTCACAAGATCCCGCCGAAAAGCGGGTTGGATTTGCTGCATCTTGCCTGAGGGAGTGGCCAAGGTGAGGTACAGAGATGGCAGACAGAGTCAGAGTCAAAGTCAGGCAGGTGGTCAAGGATCAGAGTGGAGTACTAAACAAATGGTCAAGGCAGGCGGCAGAGAATCGAGGTCAGAAAACAAAGCAAGGGTCAAAACGGATAAATCACAAGGGTCACAAAAACAACGCTTTCCCTTATGCAACAGGGCACAAAGAACCGGCAGTGGTCAAAAGAACAGGCAGGCAATATATCAAGTCAGCTGCTGGCCAGCGCCAATTAGCGGCACACTGGTGCTTTCAACTTCACAGTGCCGACGCGCGCCCTAGGGAGCGGGAACGTGTGCCATAGGCACCATCGCTGGAGCGTGGACATGTGAGTAAGCCTGCAGCCAACATAGAGGTACATGGGTGCGCCTGCGAATCGAGGCATGGGTCGTAGAAGCACCCATGACGATGTCTTTGTATTCCATGTATTTTCTTTGAAACATCAAGCTCTCACTTTTCTCATGGGAATGGCAGAGGCAACAAACAATGCAGACATTCCACATTCAGTAGTCCTAGGAAATAATTTTGATTTGCGTCTGGCCAAAGGCAGAGAATCTACTGCGTACATCGGCCAAAAAAAGATATTTGAAAAAGAGGAGAAGAAGAGTACAAACACTAGTAGTGGTGGAGTTCCAGTCAACGTGAAAAAGGTGATCCCACCTTCCGTGCCTGTTTCTTCCCGGGATTTCTATATATTTATATTCATGTGTGCACTGATATTGTTTACACCTGAGGAAAGCTTGAGTCCATATCCGAAAACAGGTCGTCTATATGCAGGGGAAGGGGGGGGGTAACTACAGGAGCTGCTATGGAGCCCACAGTGTCATGAGGCCCCAGCATCTGGGGTATTGGATGTGTATATGCTGTATGTCCATTTATGGTATTATATGTATCTGCTGTATGTGTGCGTATATGTTATGTATATATGCTCTAGATTTGTTTGCATATGTGATGTGTATGCTGTATGTATGTGAGTATAAAAATATGTATACATGGGAAACATGCCTCACACAGCTCCTTAGATGCTGTAAATAAGAATGAGGATTTTTTAAATTATTGTCAAAAAAAATCTATGGAGAAATATGTAAATGGTGCGGTCTATAGAATTATAAAGATAAAGGGGTACATTTATCATATACTAGAGTATGAAAGCCCCACCCCTCCACCGCTGAATATATCAAGGGGCTCCAGCCTACTTATGTATCTGGCAGCTGGCTGGGCAGGAGTGTAGTTCCAGGCTCTGCCAGGCATGATCAATCACAAGCTATAGTGAATGCGCATCAGAAGTTCGGGTCTGGCTCAACTGGTAATGCCATTAACTGTTTAAATGCTGGCGGAAAAGTTGAAAGGGGCATTCAAATTGATCCAGCGCATGCGCGTCAGTAGTTACATGCCAGCACTTTGCCATTTTGGGGAGGATCGGCTTGCCACCACACACCATATCAATTTAATAATAATCTTTATTTATATGGTGTCATCATATTCCGTAGTGCTTCCATATCATAACGGACGTATGCAAATAAAATACTGCAATAAAGAGTACAAAAAGTCATATGGAGCAATAGTAGTGAGGGCCCTACTCGCAAGAGCTTACAGTCTATGAGGGTGAAGGGGGTGACACAAGAGGTATAATGGTCCAGCCATTGTTTATAATGGAACAGAGAGAAATAATTTAATAAATAAATGCTGCCGCTTGAACCAGCCATCAGCCGCCATCTTTTATACAAAGTCAAAGGTCAATGGGACTGCAGAGAAGCCTGGAGCTTGTATCTGCTGTTTGTTGGATAACAGACAGGAAGAGTACACGGGATGTGTTAGTAAAGAGAGATGCAGTTAGCGTGTGTGATAGGCTTGCCTAAGGAGATTTTAACAGCATGTTTGAATGTAGGGTATTAGCCTGATAGGCCGGGGTAGAGCATTCCAGAGAATTGGTGCAGCTCTTGAGAAGTCTGGCAGACATGTGTGAGAGGTTCAATTTAAGGTAGAGATTAATCTAAGATCACTAGCAGATCGAAGAGCACGGGTTGGGCGATAGACTGCGATGACAGAGGAGAAGTAGGGAGGTGCAGCATTACGCAGAGCTTTGTGGATGAGGAGGATAATTTTAAACTGTATTTGGAAGGAGACTGGCAACCAGTGCAGTGACTGGCCTAATAGGTATTTCAACAGTTAACATCCATGATTGGTGTTACTAAGGGTTGTGATTCAAGTCCGCGTTTCATACTTGGACCAGAACAGAAGTTCTTTATAGGTCCACTTATCACTATCTACAGTGTCTTATTTTGTTTGTATATGTTCCCCATGATCTGTAAATGTCTGCCGAATATGATGTTACTATATTGTTAAAATGTTATGATTATTTTTATTACGTACACACACTGGACGACTGATTCTTGCAACGTTTGATACCTCAGATGTGTTAGATTTTATGCATTCTCTACATTTCAAGGATCATTTGCTAGATTTATTATTACAGAAGACATTAATAAAAGGTTCTGTAGAACAACGAGTACTCTGTGTACTGTTCAATAATATAGGATTGCAATAGAAACGACTACATAAAACTGCAGGTGCTCTCAATGCCCATATGTTTTACTCTGAATTGTAATTCTGTTAGATAAACACTGATGGGTAAATAGAGATAATATAAGAGGAATACGGGACACTGCGTTCTTCCATGCAGGGCAGCATGGCCACTAGGAGCGCCATATAAATAATAATGAACTATTACTTTCATCAGTTGTTTTGAATAATCTTGACATCCGTTATTCAAAATTCAACTCACATAAATTAGTTGGACACAGAAATGGATTTATGGTTTCTTCATTGGTTGAACATTGATGTAGTGGAACCAGTGACGGATTAAATGTCCCATGGGTCCTTGGCTGTTTACCCTGTCCACACTCCAAATCAACATGTTTCCGGATGTCAGGACTTACAACTCTATATCCTTAATTTTGTAACTTTTTTCCAACTTCTCAGTATTTTGCATTAAATATTAAATGTTGCTGCTAGAAAGTACCGCAGATAACAAGTTCACAAGGAGCTCAGTAACCAGAAAAAAATAAATAAAAGGTATGGATTTAGGAGCCAGCAGTCAATGGGATGCCCCACATAGTAGCCAGCAGTCACTGGGATGCCCCTCCAGAGTGGTCAGCATCACAGAAATGACCCACAGTGTAGCTAGCAGCAGGGCTGGCCCCAACACAGGGCATACCTGGCCAAATGCCTGGGGGCTGTACATAAGGAATCCATGGGGTGAGGGGGGCTTTATATAAAATAATCATGAGGGGACTGTTTGGGATAATAAACTAGGGAATATTTTAGACATCAGAAGACCAGATCAGTTTTAGTTTCTGAATTTTTAATGCCACCATGTGAGTTCACTGCAAAGGGGCCCACTCTGTCGCCCAGGGCCCTACTGGAACCTGGAGCCGGCCCTGGCCAGCAGTCACAGGGATGCCCCCTAGAGTAGCCAGAAGTCACAGGGATGCCCCTCCCCAGAGTAGTCAGCATCACAGGGATGCCCCTGAGAGTAGCCAGCAGTCATAGAGATGCCCCCCAGAGTAGCCAGCAGTCACAGAGATGCCTCCCAGAGTAGCCAGCAGTCACAGAGATGTCCCCCAGAGTATCCAGCAGTCACAGAGATGCCCCCCAGAGTATCCAGCAGAGACACACACACAAACTTCTCCCTACCTAGTCCTAGCTGGCAGCACGAGAGACCTTGCTGTGATGCAGGGAGTATGTGCTTCTTACATCACTCCAGGCCCTGGAGAAACAGGTTGGGACAGCAGGGAGAGCAGAGCAGTGTGGAGGCTCGGCTCTGCTCTCGAAGAGATTTGGTGAAAAGCTTCATCAGCCTTTCACCCGATCTCCATTACAATGGTCTCGGTGCCAGACAGGTACCGGACAATGTCAGTGACGCCGCTGCTAGGGGATGTGAATGTGTACTTGTAGCAGCACCACTGACACAGCGTGTCCTATAATTTTCATATGGGGCCCGAGTTTGGGTGGGCGTGGTCCCTTCAGAAGCCAAAGGCTCTGGATGCCTTCCAATATAAAGATCCATTGAGTGGAACCTAAAATGTTCAATAACATGATATTAATTTTCTAGTATCTTTACTACCATGTACACTGACTGAATGGAATGGACTACTGTGGTTTTATAATCGATGAATTACATCCAAGGATCTGGTTGGTAATACCGTTACATGTTCTGGGATTCATACTGGGAGTTTAGGCGGCAAAGGCTGGGAATATTACATTAAATTGAAGAAATGGCTTTTTGTAATCTGCAATTTTTCATAAACATACAGCATACTATATAACAGTGATGGCTAACCTATGGCACTGGTGCCAGAGGTGGCACTCAGAGCCCTTTCTGTGGGCACTCAGGCCATCCCCAGAGAGGACTCCAGGTACCTTCCTGCAGTCCCAGACAGCCCAGGACTTGCTGTGCACAGAGCTATTTTAAAGTGACAGCTCTACCTGGGACTATTTTCTGCTTTATTGGTGTCCTCAGAGTGCTGGTATCAATGAAAACTGTGACAGAGAAGGGAGTATAAATCACAAATTACATTTCCGTATTGGCACTTTGCGATAAATAAGCGGGTCTTTGTTGTAGTTTGGGCACTCGGCCTCTAAAAGGTTCGCCATCACTGCTATATAATGATGTTTGAAAGATGATTGTCTCATCGGTGACTATACTGAACTGCCTGGTGGGAAGTCATTCCGCATTGCAAATACTATCATACTTTTTATTTTTGAAGTTTAATTCAATAATTTCTGAAAGAATTGTGCATACAGATTGCGGATAAGCCCCAGGGGGCTTAGCACATTATAATATAGCTATTCTCACGTTTCCTAATAGGTATGCCTCAATGTCTTATACATTAGCCACATCATCATTCATAGGCAGTGATCTGTTAGGAGTAAGTGCAAATGTAATTTAATGTCTACTTATCCTAAGACTAAGGCTACATTCACACTACCGTATGGGGGACGTATATACGGCCGACGTATATACGGCCGATATACGTCCCCCATAGATGGCAATGGGCACACGTGCGGCACCATACCGCTCCGTACCCCGGAAAAAGATAGGACAAGTCCTATCTTTCTCCGTAGTATGGCGCCGTGCGCCATAACTTCCTATGGAGAGGGGCGGGGGTGAGCTGCGCTCACCTCCTCCTCCTCTCCCCGTGCACTGCCGTTGCCCGATACGGTACGGTACGGGCAGGCAACGGCAGTGTGAATGTAGCCTAATTGTGTGCTATCACCAGTTTATCAATTTTCTTTGCGTTTAATGGGGAAGATTTATTATCAAGTTTCTGAGGTAAAACTGTTCTACTTGCCCATGGAAACCAATCAGAGCTCAGTTTTAATTTTATAAACAGCTGTGGGAAAATGAAAACTGAGCTCTGATTGGTTGCCGTGGGCAACTAGAACAGTTCTGCTCTAAGAGACTTATGATTAATCTCCCCCAATGTGTCTATATATGAAACCCATAAAGCATAAACCACACAAGCGTATAGCATGAAGTGCCAAGATCCTCCACTATTTCTAGTTCAAGACACTCTTTTTATGTTAAAGACTCAGTGATGTCTGTTTTTTGAACAAGTACTACTGAGCTGCACTAGATGCAACACTTTTTGATGGATTGTGAGCCTGTCAAATTAATATTATAATAATAATAATATTAATAATAATAATAATGGATCAGTGCCCAGTGACATTTTCGAACAAACTCTGTACTCTCTCCCCTCACTCCTCCTCCCTCCCCCCACTCATGTAGACATGAGTTGACAAAGATTTGCTTGCAGCATGAGGTAGAAGAACAAGAAGAGCAGAGAGGAGATAATGATGATGACGACACAGAAACTCCCATGACCTGATGCAGTTTGCTGACAGGAAGCCAAGTATACTTTTATCCTCATTTAAAAGTGAGTGGAACCAGTAATGCTTATAGTAAAAGCAGATTGGGAATTTATATCAAAAGGATATTGGAAAATAAGGTAAAAATGAGAAATCCTGGCTACAGGTTCCCTTTAAATTTGTTCCCTTCTGGGTCTCCTCTTGCATTTCAAATAACTTTATAAAAATACTTCCAAACGACTGTGTTGTAGTATCATAACCATGAACAAGGCATCACCCATGAAGAGGTAGCTGGTGTAAAGGTTACAGTGGCTGACAAGAGGTAACAGACTTTATGGTTACAGAGTTGCACAGAACTGATGTCCACAGTCCCCTGAAATCCACAGGGCAGATATCATACACAGCACCACAGTCTTTCTGTGTCCCTCTAAAGCATCATGGCTGCAGATTGCATCACAACATGGCTCAGCAAGCTATCAGCTTAGACCAGCTGAGGATGCTGCTGCACCCTCACCCAATATCAAATACATTATAATAAATATTTATTTCCATAGCACCATCATATTCTGCAGCAATGTACACAATTCATAGGGTACAAATAACACCCTGTGTCAGTCACTGTAATGCCTGCCCAGTAAATTCATCACACTCATCCACAAAGCTCTGCACAGTGATGCACCTCCCTACCTCTCTGCCCTCCTCTCAATCTATTGCCCAAACCGTGCTCTATGATCTTCCAGTGATCTTTCCTCCTTAATTCAAACCAGGACATCTCCCAAGCTGCACCTATTCTCTAGAATACCTTGTACTGTGCCTGTGTGACAGCTCAGCAATAATAATAATAATTCCTTTATTTATATAGCGCTCACAGATTACGCAGCACTGTACAGAGCTTTCCAGATCAGTTCCTGGGACTCAAAAGCTAAGCAACCTACCAGTATGTTTTGGAGTGAGGGAGGAAACCGGAGGACCCAGAGGAAACCCACTGAATCATGGAAAGAACAGACAACCTCTTTGCAGATGTTGACCTGGATGGGACTTGAACCCAGGAGGACCCCAGCACTGCAAGGCTGTAGTGCTAACCACTGAGCCACTGTGCTGCCTCCATAACGATGATTACCTTATCATTGCCTTCTAATTCTTTACATTTCTGTACAGAAAGTTCTGTCAGTGTCGGCATCCCCAGAAAACATCATCTACTGAGTTTTACATAAAGACTGCACATAATATATATGAAGGGCGTGGATCTTTTCACAGCCAGATATTAAAATAGACGCCAACTTTATTTACCCTAAAGACCTGCTCAATATAAGCAGAAAAATCAATGCTGCGATGTACATAGTTATTTGTGCTGCACATTTTTGTTTTTGCAGTCTGCGTCTATGTTCGCTTTGCTGCAGCTTCCGGCTAAGAAACTGTCACGTCGGATTACGCCGCTTGCAGCGCTCGCTATTCTCACAGTTCTGCTCTCGCTGGCTGTCAGTCATCTGTCTTCGCTGATAAAGGAATTGTTGATGTTAGAAGTGATGAAATGTATTTTATCCATATTTTTCCCATGGAAAGCTGAATGTACAGCAAACCTGTCAATCTAATGTTGTATATCCATCCAAATAATAACCTACAACTGTAAAAAGCAAGCACCTATTAAAGTGCACTCATACCCTCAGGAGGAGCCGGCTTTTATAGGATCCCTGCACGAAGATGTAAAGTAAAAACAATGTTGTTCTGAATCGGTAAGACGAAGGAGCAATGGCTAGAGGCTAAACGGGAATGACTGGACAATCGAGGAACAATATCAGGACGAGCCAGGTCTCACAGGTACAGCATCACAGTACCCCCCCAACATGGCCAGGACCAGGAGGCAGCGAGAAGACAGAATGGGGGTCAATTACTAAGGGCCCGAATCACGTTTTTTCTGCCGGGTTATCTGAATATTTCCGATTTTTCCTGAATTGCCCCAGGATTTTGGCGCACACTATCGGATTGTGGCGCATTGGCGCCTGCATGCACGCAACGGAAATCATGGGGCGTGGCCGTAATAAAACCCGATGGATTTGGAAAAAAAGCAGCATTTTAAAAAAAAATTGTCGCTTGACACGCACTTACCTGCACCCAGCGTAGGTCGGTGAACTTCAGTGCACTCCGACGAACTTCAGCGCAGCAGCGACACCTAGTGGACTGCAGGGGAACTACCTTAGTGAATCACCGGAAGACCCGAATCCTCTGCAGAGAACGCGCCGCTGGATCGCTAATGGACCGGGTAAGTAAATCTGCCCCAATGTGTCACAACACCAGGGAATCACAATATTAAAAGACCAAACAGTAGTGGGGGCAAGATGTTGGACTCAGGCAACATAAAGTAACATTAGGGCTCATTTACTAAGGGTCGCGCTGCTCACTTTCGTCAGCCTGTTTGCCTTTTTTGGGGATTACACGGGTTGGACAGATATTTAAAAAGTGTCTGCGCTGGGATTTTGGCGCACGCTAACCGTTTTTGGCGCAGTTGTGCTGGCTTCCATGCGACACAAATTAGGCAGCGTGCCGTTGGACGATCCGACTGATTTGGACTGAGTGCGGTATTTAACATTCAAATTGTGTTGCAAGCCCAAGCACTTACATGCACCACTAAAAAGAAGGTGAACTCCGGCAAGCCTGAGCGGGAAAGCGAGGCATGCAGGATATCGGGAGCGCGATATTTGTGAATCGTGGCACAATGCATTATCGTCGGACAATGCACTTTCGTTGAACTCCAGCAGCTGGATAGGTAAATGTGCCCCATTGTAAATAAGTACAAAAATAAAAAAATTTTACTTTATACCCAGACTATGTATTTTCGTAAACTGTAAAAATAAGGATTAGAGAAGTACTTAAGCAGTTCTTGTCTAAATAAAAGATATGTCATAGGTTATAATGGAGGAAGTAATTTGTATGGGTTGTTTGCAATAATGCCTAATGCAGCCTATACTTACTATATCATGCCATAGGCTTGCCTGAGGCAACATTGGACTTGTACTTTGTCCTATCTAAGGGAAACAAATGATGCCATAGAACTTTTATCGGATACATACTGCAGAAACTCATTGAATATTATTTCTCCCATGCCTTCTGCTTGTAATGGCTTAAACCTGGTTATCTCTTACAAGCAGGAGGCAGAAATAACAATATAAAGCTTTATTTCATATTACATTGTACACTGGACATTCTGCACAGAACACAGATTTCATACTATGTTAATATAAAGGGGAGTTAGGAAAGTAATAAAACTGCAGTTTGACAGTTTTTAAGGTGTTAGGTGATGATGTCATTAAAATGGTTGTCTGTGCTTTAAAAAAAACTTTGGGGGAGATTTATCATTACTGAAATAATCGCAATTCTTGCGATCCTGCCCCATACCTGCACACTTTTTAAAAGCCTGCTAATGCAAAATTATGCCAGGTCCGACCTAGTTCAGCGGCCGCACCGTCTGCTTGATACATCAACAGAGACCTAAGGCCTTTATGTATTCACAAACAGGGGGTCACATGGCCTTTATAGTATACTGGTTATATTATATGATAAATTCCCCCTTATATACAAGTAATGAGAGGTCGGGACCCCCAAACTGTCACCTGCCTGCTTACTGGGTGTCACACTAAGCCATGGCCAGTAACTGGTCAACTCCCTCCCTACGCCAAAGTAAGGATACAAAACAAGACAGATTATACATTAGATAAAATGAAAAGCTAGCAGACCTTACTTGTAACTTTGTACTGTTAGCTAGTTGAAGAAATTACTTTTGCTTTTGATAGGCCGAATAAAGTAATGTCCTTGAGACCACAAAACCCCCCAATAGCCTATTGAAATACAAGATGCCACAAGCAAGACCTTGGGATTGACAAGATCCCCTGCTCAGGCATGATACATGAGAACAGAGAAGTGATGCAAAAAATGGAAACAAAATGACAACAGCAACAACAAAGTTGAGACAAACTAGACCACTTGGTCTACAGCCTCCGAGTCAATGACGCCACAGTTTCCAATGACTCCATCATCCCAGAACACTTGGCAGATGCTACAATGAGTCATGAATCCCACCAAATAGTTAAGTCCCATTTAGAGGGCTCCGAGGTGGGCCACAAATTCATATTCCCAAATTCTTCTCCCACCCTGCGAGCGGAAACTACCCCCTGACACTAGAACCCTCATATCCATGGCATCACAGCCAGAATTGCAGAAGTGCTCTGCCCACGCCATGCATCTGGCAGCTCCACCCTGCCTCCTTATTGTTATGTCATTCTCCAGACATTCTCATTCTGCTTTATGCATGGAGTGAGAATGGCAAACTGACTGCAGGAGGCGGGGTTGCCTGAATGCAGGAGGCGGAGTTACCTAACTACAGGAGGCGGGGTTGCCTGAATGCAGGAGGCAGGGTTACTTGACTACTGGAGGCGGGGTTACTTGACTGCCTGACTGCATTGTACAAGAGATTAAAAGTTACAAATTTTTTATTCAAGCTGCAACTAGAAATACGCTAAAAAACACCTTCAGGGCATGTACATATTACAGAAAAAGGTACTATTTCTAGGTTTGGGGGGTTAGTGTGGTGATGGGTCTGCTTTAAGTAGTTCATGAGAAGTCCACAGGAGGACATAGATCATGTTTAGATTAAGCTCTGGACTGAAAGTCAGTGTAAATGCTCTCATGACAAAGTTATTCATAATCATTATAAATACAGTACAGTACAGATAGAAATCCCATCTTTCAGGTAGCATCAGACTTGTAGCTCTGTGATGTATCTTTAATATGACACCAAAAGCATGTCTCTGGGTACTATAGAACTGAGGATAGGGGCCTCTGAAGAGACACTCGTCCAGCAGCCTCTAAACTTGACTCATCTGATCTATGACTTTTCTCTACATACTCAACCTGAGGGGGCTAGTAATTGTAATGGGCTAGAAGCTGATGATAGGTTCCCTTTAAGTATTTTCTGTGTCTGATTTGTTGCAATAAAGAGACATACTTACAAAATATGTGAAATATTAGTAACTTCTTTCCTGCTGTGACTGAACAGTCTTCCCATGGAGCCCCTAGGCAAAGCAAATTATGATATAGATTTATGTTGTGCTGCCCTGAGGGGTATAGCCTGTTCCTGTACAACAGCAGAAGAGATTTCTCAAGTCCAACATCTCAGATATTGCTCTTTGCCAGAGGCGTAATCTTACAGGGGTGCAGAGGTATTGGACCCCGTAGGCACTGGCGTAAGTGGGGGACCAAAGGAAACCTGACACAACCATTCATAATAATTTACAGTGTGTGGACAAAACATATATTAAGATTTTTTTGGATATTGCTGCTTTTCCGGGCAATTATATTACTATATCTATTTGTAGGCCGATCGTGGCTTTAGAGCTTCATAACCTCTTCACCTGCCTTCATCTTTCTGGCCTCCTCTGCTGCATACAGATTAGTATGAGGTGGATGGAATTACAATGCTGATAAGATCTATTGTTACAGCAAAAGTCTGTCTTATTATATCCCTTATTATATAGTAGAAAAACTCACATTGAACAAAATAATCTTTTATAGAAGAAATTAAACTGCAATATGGGAATAAGGTCCAAGGTTCACATCTGACTACCGACCCTGAGAAAGTGACATGTATTGAGGACCATCGATTCCATCTAATGATTTTTGTCGTCCTTCCATACATTGTGGAGTTGTCTGCAGTCCTCTTGTAGATAAAGGATCCTCTGACTATTACATGGATCGATAAAGTTTAGTTATAGAGCTGGATTATACAGTGTACAGTACAGGAATCTGTCAATCATTAATGGACTAGTGAAAGGCCAAACCAATTTTGAGAAATCGTTGACATTTTCTTACAAACAAATCTAGAAACATTCTGAATTTTGGATTTGATGGTATCTAATTTTATAGCAGTTTCTGTTGCATACATTTGACACCAGTTTGATACAAACTTCCCGCAATGTATATGATCCCCTCTAAAAAATTGGTGTGTTGAGGGCAGACAAGTTCAGAGCTGCTTATGATGAATATTGACTAGCTCCTCACCCTGTTTGAGACTTTGTTATTGTGTTCCTGGTATCCTGTCTTTTGCATGTTTTTATGATCTCTGTCTAGTGAATCTGTACTTCGTTGCTCTCTCTGTTGTGACCTGGCTTGTTGTCCATTCTTACCAATTTGCGATATTTTTGCTCTTGTCTACACTTTTTGCACTGTGGCTTATGGAAAGACAAACACCCAGTAACTGACCACCATTTATGGTGCAACAAGTAAGTATGTAGGGTTGTTTAGTGGGTTCAGTCAGGTGCCACTGTCTGTGTTTTAACCCTTTACAGTTTTACTATGTATTTCAAATTAAAAACACTTAAAGAGAGATAGAGAGACATTTTCTTGAATATGCATTAACAAATCCATAATCCAAACAATATCAGGAGTCCAGATACGTGCAAATAAGAAATCAAAGTGAAAAAAGTGCTCTGAGTCAGGAACGGTCAACCATTGGTAAAACAAACCAAAAATGCATCAGACTTGGCTGTTTATACTAAAATAAATGTACTGTAGGCCATTAAATGCAATGGGAAATGCTGAATATAGATTTCTCGGTCTGTGCAGACTTGCTGGAGATATTTAATAGTAATTGTTCCCAAACACTTATTCAATCCGAGTCACTACTGGCCATAAATACCCATCAATTTTAGACTTGGATTCTTCTATTTTACTGTTGTCATTTGCATGCACTAGATTTATTTTCATTTACAGTCCTTAAGTGACTTGGTGCTTAGCACCACTGAGTTTGTATTGCCAGACATTCAATGAAGTTTATGTACATTCAAGCTGACAGGAATGGGAAGTGTTGTTCATATTTTTATTATTTGTTATTTAAAGGGAACCTGTCATCATAAATTGGCCTAAAAATTCATTACAAGTATGTTGTCAAGCAGCTGAGCAGCCTCGAGAAATTTCATGGCCTTATCTGAGAGCATCATCCAGAAAATCAACTTTGAAGTGGAATGTAAAGTGGTTATATGAAGTCAAGGAGGCGGAGAGATTAACACTGAAGTCAAGCCTTCCTTGCCTTAAAATTCCCCCTTGACTGCAATTGATGGTCCTGTGTCCAGGGACATCATTGATCACATCTCCTGAAGTCCAGCAGATGATGTCAATCACATGTTCGAGGGAGGGACAGCTTGACTTCAGTGTTAAACTCTCCGCCTCCTTGATTTTATACGTCTGACTTTAAAGTTGGTTTTCTGGGTGATGCCCCGAAGCTTGGTCATGAGTGAAACATGATCTAGAAGCTGTTTAACTGCTTAATAACATACTAGTAGTGGTTTATTAGGCCAATTTCTGATGACAGCTTCCTTGCAACTAACTGTGTGACTTAGCCAACTTATCTATTATTCCCCCTTTACTCGGGAATGTGGAAGCTGAGGAAGACGTTGGCTGAGATACAGAGATACTTAGCTGAAGAGAAAACATGCAATGTGTGACTTGCTGAGTCTGCTGGCAATTTGCCAGTTATTTTTTTCTATCGATTTAATAAAGATATGAGCTATGGATTTTTAGAATAAAAACTAAATGGGAAACAGTAAGAAGACTGTTTTGTATTCGGTATTTACCCTGACATGCTCTGAGGATTATGCCTCTATATAGGTTAAGTGTGATCTATTTATTATGTATATGTAGTCATTTGACCATTGGTGGACTTTTTTTGTATATGCTGTCATTTTAAAGGAAATCTACCATTTAGAAATACCCATTATTAGGCAAACTTGATGTCAGGATCGCAGGTAGTGGATCCTCTGGACCACCGCGGACGATGACGTAAGCCGACACCTGGGACCAGAATCTAAGTGGTAGTCGGTTTTCACCAGAGCCCCGCCGCAAAGCAGGTTGGACTTGCTTTGGCGTGGTACCACCAGGTCATTCCACAGGCGTGCCTTTGTCCACAGTGCCAGCCAAGGCATAGTACAGAATCGTGAGGCAAAATCGTGGTTGGGATCAGGCAGAAGGTTGAGACAGGCAGCACAGGATCCGAATCAGGGACGTAGCAGTAGATCAGGAAAGGTAGCACAGAATCGGAGTTGTGGATGTAGCAGAAGGTAAAGACAGGCAACACAGGAGCGAGGTCAGGAACGGAATTGAGGTCACAACAGGAAGTCAGGATAATCCCACAGGGCATCAGGAAAGCTTTCTCTAAGGCTATGAGGCACAAAGATCAGGAAGGGGACACAGGAAGGGGCAGGAATTTATCTTGGCAGGCAGCCAGCCAGCAGCAATTATCAGCATGCTGGCCCTTTAAATCTTACAGAGCCGGAGACCGAAACGCACGCGCCGGACCACGGGGATCGAGGTATTCCGCCAAAATACCTCCATTCCTGACCAATACAAGACTTGCACCTGCATCAGCATAACAACACCTGTCTAAAGGTACCGTATTTTTCGGACTATTAGGCACACAAAAATCCTTTGATTTTCTCAGAAATGAAAGATACGCCTTATAGTCCAGTGCGCCTTATATATAAACCATACTTACAGACAACAGCTGCCTTGAACAGGTCTGCCACCGGCTGGTCATTCATCCTTATAATCAGGTGCGCCTTATAATCTGGTGCACCTTATATATAAACCTAGATGTTTTAGGAGACATTTATTGATGGTGCACCTTATAATCCTGAAAAATACGGTATGTTTGCCTAATTTTTTAATGATAGATATCCTTTAAATTAATTTATTCTAATTGATCTAATAAAGTGTTATTTTACGCTTTCTACATTTTGGTTATTGTTTTCTTAACTTGTGGTGTAGGTTGATTTAGGACCCTAAACTACTGGTCCATGAGGAACTGTGGGTGGTTTAGTGTCCTCAATTGCCCTAACAGGTTCCCTTTAAAATATTTCTGGTAATTTTAACATAGAAATGCTATTTCTACGGTGAAAAGTGTAGCAATATACTGTGTCTTATAAAAAGAGCCAATTTCTTCTTTTACTGGGTTATTTTAGGCACCACAAGAGACTGTACAATACATTAGAACAAATTGACGAGTACTGTACAATGGTAAAGGTTAAAAATGCTGAATTCACACTTTTTTTTTATAATGATCACATTAATGAAATTCTTTCCAAGGTTTCAGTCCATGAAATTCACAGCAACTGTAAAAATTGTAAAATCATTGTAATTATTTACAGTAATTGCTAATCTCTTTAGTATCGATGTAAAGCAGATGGAATTGCTTTAATGAATAAAAACCTTTGGCCAAGGTTACAGTTCGCACTACTTGCAATTAAGGAGTTTCCAATCAATTCCAAGTAAAACGTGAGATAAATGTTTTCAACTCTTATATAAAGACTATAGAAACTGAAGGGAAAAACAAAAACTTAGAGAGAACCGGTCACCAGATTTGACCTTATTAAACTACTACCCCCTTCAGGTAGAGGATGAATTGTTCTTTCTACAGTTCAGGAGGAAGTAATTCTTATTGTCATATTAAAGATAAGGATTGTGATAATGGAACTTGTATTGGGCCCTCATGTATAGTGCATAGTGCATGGTACCATGTTTTATGCTCAATGTACTCCAAATATGGTACATAAATATGGTACATAAATCTTGTATCTATACTATCCAATATACATGTGAGAAAGAGCCATTTCAGGACCTTTGAAGGTCCTCCAAATGTCCTGAAATTACAGATTGAAAGCAAGCAAAAGGGACGTATCCTCCATTCCATAAGAAGCTAATTCTTGTACCATATGTAGGAAGTGAAATCCAAAATATTAATACAGCCCAAGGCCAGACAGATGTTTGTCACAGATATTTATCTATTAATTATTACCATAATTAATTATTATTATATATCTACTCATTCATGCTACATGTAGGAATGTGCAACAAATAAAAAGAGAAAAAAATACATTAAACAAAAATTGGGTAATGTAAAAGTTCATTCCCACATAAATACAATGTCCGAGCTCCAATTCAACAATTCAGTGTGAACACTGGTCTCATTATTCAAGGCTCTCAATCCTTGTTACACTGTAGCACTCAAAGATAACGATAATTCTTCTTTATAAATTGATCAAAGACATATTAGGCATCAATCAATACATCACCACATTTCGGCAAAATGTGCCATAGTCCATAAATAAGTCCACACTGAACGGCAATTTCTCCCACTGAGACGCCGAATGCCTGGTGTGCCGTGACGTTTCGGAGGCAGTTCCTCCTTCCTCAGACATGCGTAACACCTGCCTGAGAAGACAATGCTTACATTCTGACCAAAAGGATGTCATGTTTATTAATTGTTAGTTCCATATTGTACAAAGATTCTGGTTGCATAATCACTAAACTCTCCACCCCAGGTGAAGTTTGTGTCAACTACCTAGTGGCTGGAAAGTTGGAGCGATGAGCAGATGTGTCTGAGACCTGATGACCAGACACGTGGCCTGCAGATACCAGGCCAGCTCCTGCAGCAGCTCTGAGCCTTAGAAAGCCTGCATAAAACCACTGCTAGAGGCAGATTCTAACCTCTCCAGCCTGAAGCTACCTAGACCCGGCTGTGAGCAACCTTTGCCGAACACAACCCAAACAGTGTACTGGGACCCGGATCCGTTAGACCAGTGGTGGCGAACCTATGGCACGCGTGCCAGAGAGGGCACGCAGAGCCCTCTCTGCTGGCATGCGTACCATCTCCCCAATCCCATCAAAGTGGGCACCGACACCTGCTGGGTACCTGCGCTCCGATACCTGCGCGGCCCGTTGCACTCCGATGCCTGCCGGGTCACAGCGCTCTACTGCCTGCGCGGCCCCGGCGTCCCGCTGCCTGCTCGTTCACGGCGCGCTGCCTGTGGAGTCCCGTGGTCGCAGCGCGCCGATGTCTGCGCGGCCCCGGACCGCTGCCTGTGGAGTCGCGGGGTCCCAGTGCGCTGATGTGTGCACAGCCCCGTCCCACTGCATGCGGAGTCGCGGGGGCCCAGCGCGCTGATGTCTGCGCAGCCCCGGACCGCTGCCTGTGGAGTCGCGGGGTCCCAGTGCGCTGATGTGTGCACAGCCCCGTCCCACTGCATGCGGAGTTGCGGGGCCCAGCGCGCCGACATCTACTTAGCCGCCCGATGCCTGCTCCTGTGCTGTGGCGGTGATGTCACCGCATCCTCGGCGGCACTTGGTAAGGCCCTCTGTGTTTGTCTGTCTATATTGGGGTGAAGGGTGAGGCCCTATTTCTATCCTGGGGTGGGGTGGGGGGTGAGGGACTATTTCTATACTGAGGTGGGGGTGAGGCCCTGTCTATATACTGGCTACTGGAGGGACTGGGTATTACCCCTAAACTCACAATGCTGCAGCATTTCTCCAGTGTTGTGTATGTTATTTTCGGAGAAAATAAAACTTTTACTTAAAGAGCTACAGCCGCAGTACACAGCCATACACGGAGCGACAGCCGCAGTACACAGCCATACACGGAGCGACAGCCGCAGTACACAGCCATACACGGAGCTACAGCCGCAGTACACAGCCATACACGGAGCTACAGCCGCAGTACACAGACTTACATGGAGCTACAGCCGCAGTACACAGCTATACATGGAGCTACAGCCGCAGTACACAGACTTACATGGAGCTACAGCCGCAGTACACAGCTATACATGGAGCTACAGCCGCAGTACACAGCTATACATGGAGCTACAGCCGCAGTACACAGCTATACATGGAGCTACAGGCGCAGTACACAGCCATACACGGAGCTACAGCCACAGTACACAGCCATACACGGAGCTACAGCCACAGTACACAGCCATACACGGAGCGACAGCCGCAGTACACAGCCATACACGGAGCTACAGCCACAGTACACAGCCATACACGGAGCGACAGCCGCAGTACACAGCCATACACGGAGCTACAGCCACAGTACACAGCCATACACGGAGCTACAGCCACAGTACACAGCCATACACGGAGCGACAGCCGCAGTACACAGCCATACACGGAGCTACAGCCGCAGTACACAGACTTACATGGAGCTACAGCCGCAGTACACAGACTTACATGGAGCTACAGCCGCAGTACATAGCTATACATGGAGCTACAGCCGCAGTACACAGCTATACATGGAGCTACAGCCGCAGTACACAGCCATACATGGAGCTACAGCCGCAGTACACAGCCATACATGGAGCTACAGCCGCAGTACACAGCTATACATGGAGCTACAGCGCAGTACACAGCTATACATGGAGCTACAGCCGCAGTACACAGCCATACATGGAGCTACAGGAGCCCCCCCAAATTTTTCTCTGGTGGGCCCAAGGTACACCAGTCCGACAGTGATGGCAGTAATACAGTATTCATCACTACATTAGCTTCTAGTATAGTGTTATTATTGGTAATGTTGGCCTTTATAACCAGAATTCTGCTATTTATGTGGTTGTAATGGTGGCCTCATGATGTCAAAGTGTTATTTGTCTCTTGTATAGTGGTATTGTGGCGCTATTGGGCTAAATTGCTGTGTTGGCACCTTGCACTAGAAACGTCGCCTTTGGTTTGCAGTTTGGGCACTCGGCCTCTTAAAGGTTCGCCATCACTGCGTTAGACTGTTACTTAGGCCTGTTGCTTATGTCAAGTTGGTGTTTTGGAATAAAGAAACCATAAGTTTCACATCCCAGAGTGATCCCTGGAATCTGCATAACATCACGAGCCTCCCATCTACCAGGGGATCCTCACACATACATATATATTGGTAGTGCCCCAGGGAAAACTGTTTCCATGCATCTGTGGCATATCCCTCCTTTTCTTGCAAACCATCGGTTGGACACCCGTCCAAGCAACCCCGACCAAGCAGAACACTAGGCTGCGCTCAAGCCAGCCATTCAGGTACTAGGGCAGTGGTGGCGAACCTATGGCACACGTGCCAGAGAGGGCACGCAGAGCCCTCTCTGCTGGCACGCGTACCATCTCCCCAATCCCATCAAAGTGGGCACCGACACCTGCTGGGTACCTGCGCTCCGATACCTGCGCGGCCCGTTGCACTCCGATGCCTGCCGGGTCACAGCGCTCTACTGCCTGCGCGGCCCCGGCGTCCCGCTGCCTGCTCGTTCACGGCGCGCTGCCTGTGGAGTCCCGTGGTCGCAGCGCGCCGATGTCTGCGCGGCCCCGGACCGCTGCCTGTGGAGTCGCGGGGTCCCAGTGCGCTGATGTGTGCACAGCCCCGTCCCACTGCATGCGGAGTCGCGGGGGCCCAGCGCGCTGATGTCTGCGCAGCCCCGGACCGCTGCCTGTGGAGTCGCGGGGTCCCAGTGCGCTGATGTGTGCACAGCCCCGTCCCACTGCATGCGGAGTTGCGGGGCCCAGCGCGCCGACATCTACTTAGCCGCCCGATGCCTGCTCCTGTGCTGTGGCGGTGATGTCACCGCATCCTCGGCGGCACTTGGTAAGGCCCTCTGTGTTTGTCTGTCTATATTGGGGTGAAGGGTGAGGCCCTATTTCTATCCTGGGGTGGGGTGGGGGGTGAGGGACTATTTCTATACTGAGGTGGGGGTGAGGCCCTGTCTATATACTGGCTACTGGAGGGACTGGGTATTACCCCTAAACTCACAATGCTGCAGCATTTCTCCAGTGTTGTGTATGTTATTTTCGGAGAAAATAAAACTTTTACTTAAAGAGCTACAGCCGCAGTACACAGCCATACACGGAGCGACAGCCGCAGTACACAGCCATACACGGAGCGACAGCCGCAGTACACAGCCATACACGGAGCTACAGCCGCAGTACACAGCCATACACGGAGCTACAGCCGCAGTACACAGACTTACATGGAGCTACAGCCGCAGTACACAGCTATACATGGAGCTACAGCCGCAGTACACAGACTTACATGGAGCTACAGCCGCAGTACACAGCTATACATGGAGCTACAGCCGCAGTACACAGCTATACATGGAGCTACAGCCGCAGTACACAGCTATACATGGAGCTACAGGCGCAGTACACAGCCATACACGGAGCTACAGCCACAGTACACAGCCATACACGGAGCTACAGCCACAGTACACAGCCATACACGGAGCGACAGCCGCAGTACACAGCCATACACGGAGCTACAGCCACAGTACACAGCCATACACGGAGCGACAGCCGCAGTACACAGCCATACACGGAGCTACAGCCACAGTACACAGCCATACACGGAGCTACAGCCACAGTACACAGCCATACACGGAGCGACAGCCGCAGTACACAGCCATACACGGAGCTACAGCCGCAGTACACAGACTTACATGGAGCTACAGCCGCAGTACACAGACTTACATGGAGCTACAGCCGCAGTACATAGCTATACATGGAGCTACAGCCGCAGTACACAGCTATACATGGAGCTACAGCCGCAGTACACAGCCATACATGGAGCTACAGCCGCAGTACACAGCCATACATGGAGCTACAGCCGCAGTACACAGCTATACATGGAGCTACAGCGCAGTACACAGCTATACATGGAGCTACAGCCGCAGTACACAGCCATACATGGAGCTACAGGAGCCCCCCAAAATTTTTCTCTGGTGGGCCCAAGGTACACCAGTCCGACAGTGATGGCAGTAATACAGTATTCATCACTACATTAGCTTCTAGTATAGTGTTATTATTGGTAATGTTGGCCTTTATAACCAGAATTCTGCTATTTATGTGGTTGTAATGGTGGCCTCATGATGTCAAAGTGTTATTTGTCTCTTGTATAGTGGTATTGTGGCGCTATTGGGCTAAATTGCTGTGTTGGCACCTTGCACTAGAAACGTCGCCTTTGGTTTGCAGTTTGGGCACTCGGCCTCTTAAAGGTTCGCCATCACTGTACTAGGGGAATCCAACTGCCCCCAAGCCAATAGGTCATGCCCCAGGGGAGGATGTTGCATTAGTAAAGGTGACTCTTTGATGTCGCTATTAGTTTAGGCTTTATATACTATATAGTAAGTGCTATAATACGGCAAATCACTTTGGACCATAATGAATAAGTAATTGTTACATCTGTGCCTATGTTCCCTTTTCTTATATTCAATTCTTTTGCCTTGCTCTGGAGACTATTCTTCTGTGTCTGGACTGTCTTGCCTTTGTCTTCTTGTTTTGTACTTTGGCATAGGAAGGAAATGTCAACTTATTGTCCGTTACTGCCTAGGGTAGGCGAGGCAGTCAGGTAGGGACAGCTAGAAACATCTCTGTCCATATCCCCTGCCCATTTCTAGATCCTGCATTACAGTAATATTCTGTAGCTATAAATTACAGCACATACATCATTATACACTGAGCTCAAGTACTTTTATTGTTTATTGCTGAAAGTGGAAGATATCTCTTTTTCCAGGCCTCCAATCTTATCATGAAAATGTGAAATAATGGACATTTGGCTTCAGTTTGCTTAACAATTAAACCCTAGTGAATAATTCAGTGCAGTGTAAATAATGATCATCACAGTTTTAGATTCTCCATAATGGACATCCTGTTATTCCGAGTGATAGTTACATTAAATACACACATTTCTGCAGTAAATGACGACTGGAAATTGTGTCTACATCAATAATACATGTAAAGCACAAAAACATTACAACACTTAGTATTCTTGTTCAACTAAATAGTGAACATTAAGCTTCTGTCAGATATCAGATGTCTGTGTGTGTTGTTTAGCGGATGTTTAGTTATTGGATAGTTTTATAACTTTGATTTAACAATATTTTTGATTAATTAACAATAGTTACAAGAGCAGATTTACTAAAAGTGTCTAGATCTAGATCTATTATTCTGCATCAGATTTATCATTGTGTCTTATGCTGGAGTCATAAATCTGAGGTAGTTTAAAGGAAATCTACCATCACAACCCATCATGATAAACCAGGGACACTTACTCATAGATCCAGGTACTGTGATTGTGGTAATCTTCTCATATATGTTATCCATGGCCTCCTACCTTCTAAAATAAACTGTTAAAGCCAGAAGGGTTCTGGGGTGTGTTACCGTTCTACGCTGCAGCTTCACAGGCTGTTACACTGTGTACACTCCCTTCTCCCACTGTGTGCTGAAACTTCCCCTGCTGCAGTGAGATTACATCAGACAGAGGGGGAAGTGCTGAGGAAGCAGGGAGAGGGTGAGATAGTCTATTAGCCTGCGAGGCTACAGCATGGAAGGGCTCTGGTATTGCTGTGGTAGCAAGTGATGAGTGGACCCAGTAATATAAAAAAAAATCTGTGCAGATCCGGAAACCAAATTCGGAAACTCTGACTTTAACCCATACTAGTAAGAACCACAATCACTGCTGGTACTGATCACGGGTGTTAACTGTTTAAATGCTGCTGGAATAATCTGGCATAGTCGCCAGCAACACGGTTCGGGTCCGCTCAACACTAGTTGCACCTCCATACTTATTTTATATATACTGCTTTTAGTATCCAACTAGATTTTTACATTTCCAGTACCCCAAAATACTTTAGCAGAGCATCACATGACCAAGCTAGGACAGAACCGTGTCTGCTAGTTGGAGATGCACTGTGATTACCCTTCTCCTCTATAGTCTCCTATATAATCTGAGATACCTGGGTGAGCTGTGCTCTCCATATCTATAATCTGTCACATTTTCATTAGCTCCCTTTGTGAAGAGCCTGTATCATACTGTCCATCGTACATGAAATCTGGTACCTGTGATGGGTGACAAATAGTGACAAACTCAAGTATGTGTTTGTCACTGTGATGGGTGACAAACTCAAGTATGAAAAAAAAGTGTGTCCTCAGTGGCAGATTTACAGTGTCGGTAAGCAGCTATCTGGTGGTGACACATGGTATACTATAATGGAGCGGACTGTCCCTTTGATGATGAAATTGTCATAACCTGGGGCGACCTATGCTTTTTAATTTGAGTTGAGTAGTAAAGACTATAGAATAGGTGAGTAATTCTCAGATTACTGTATGTTGTCCTATAAGTTCTAAAGATAGTGGACAACTAAGATTCAACCCCAGAATCCAGGGGGAAAGGGGACTACATTTTATACAAATATGCAAAAAAAGAGTAATCAAATAATAAAAGCAGTCACTTAGCTTTGGGTCAGTTCTAGGGAAGCTTATACTTTGCGGACCAATGACCAAAAGTAGTATTCAAATGTCGGATCTGTTTAATAATAGTAGTATGTCCAATAGATGTCATGTTCCGATGATGAAGTACAGCAAGCTGTTATAAACCTTGACTAGAGGCGAATCGATTCGTTGAAGCTCCAACAAATTTCATAAGGTTTGCTTGAGGACCAAATCGGATCGGTCAAAACTGACGTTGCGCCATTTATCCTTCTAGACCCACATATATATATATTTATTTTATAACAGTAAAATAACTCACAAACAATATATGCCCTAAAACACATGTTTTTTTCATAAAAGGGTCCTATCTCATTACATATATTTTCAAATTTTTTTGTAGGGTTTGCATTAGGGACAGGGTTAAGCCCCTTCCACACTGGCGTTTTTCACGCGCGAGTTCTGCGCATGCATTTGACGCGCAGAACTTGCATTGCACTCTGTCCCATTGTATTCAATGGGTCTTTCTTCATTAGCGTTGGTTTTAGCGTTTTTCACGCCCCATTCAAGTCTATGGAGATGCATCAAGAACGCATTGCACTCGCAATCATTGGGTTGCTAGGTGACCAGAATAACATTATTTCCCCTGCTCGTGATCGAGCATTTAATTAAAAAAACACAATGAAGAACAGTGAAGAATAGAATAAAAACATTGAACACAGTGTATTTAAACATCTGCAATGTGTTCTTCACACACATATATATTGTTCTTCACATGCTATTTTGTTCGCGCCGTTCCGCGCGTATCTCCCGACAAGTAAGCAGATGTGCCGAACATCTGTAATCTATTCTGCACTGTGTTCTGCACTGTGTTTTTCTCTTAAATGATCCTGTGGTCACTGTGTTCACTGTGTTCAATGTTTTTATTCTATTCTTCACTGTTCTTCACATCTGCTAACTTGTCGGGAGATAATATACGCGCGGAACAGTGAAGAATAGATCGCAGATGTTTTCAAATTATCAGAAGACATTCTTTTTCAATTAAATAACACATTTTAATCCCAAACCATGGTCCCTTTGAAAAATGCTCGAGTCTCCCATTGAATCGCGCGTGAAAAATGCGCCGAAAACGCAAAAAAACGCTAACAACACGCGCGTGAAAAACGCAAAAACGCTAATTACTCCAAGGAAAAATGGAACAAAAACGCAGCCAAAAACGTCAGTTTTTCACGCATTGCACCCTGACGTGAAACGCAACGCTAGTGTGGAAGAGGCCTGAGGGTTAATGTTTCAGGCCATCTGCTTCCCCCGAAATATAGACTTTAAAACTTTATGCAAATGAGCTAGAGGCACTCTCCTCTCCGCTAGCTGCGCGCCTCCGCCTCCGGGCTCCAAAAAATCTAAAGATAATTTACGCATGCACCCTCATAGATATTCCCCCATGTCATTGCATTAAGCCTAAAAGTAACCCTAACGGTAACCCTAATGCTAATGAATTAAACAAAAAAAATTAAACTAATGATAAAAAAATAACATAAAAAAAATGTTCATTTCGGATACAACCAAAAAGATTTGTATCGATAGTGAATTGACAAATAGATCAGCTCATCTCTCTACACAGGAGCGTAGCTACAGGGGTAGCAACTTTAGCATCTGCTATGGGGCCTGCAGTGTCAGGGGGCCCCAGAATCTGAGGTATTGGGTGTGTATGTGCTGTATGTGTGTATATGGTATTGTAAGAATGTGTGTATTTTCTGTATGTGTGTTTATGTGATATGTATATGCTGCATGGGCATTAATAATAATAATAATAATTAACAATTTATTATCCCCCAACGGAGGGAAAGAGAGATGTCACAAAAGGCTGTAAAACACCATTTAAATACATTACAAATACCATGGACATACACCAATTAACAGATAACAATCCGGTTTATAAAATATAATAAAAATACTTAAATATACATAATAAAAACAAAGTCATAATAGACTAATCAAAAAACCCAGAAATTATTCGCTAATTAATTAATTAATCTAAGCCCCCTTATTCGTGTTGGATAGATGGTAACATATGTATGTGTGTATATGCTGTATGTATGTAAGTATATACATGTGTTTATATATCTGTGCATAAATGTGGGTAATTGTAGAAAACATGTGTGAGTATGCATGTATATTTTTCTATGGAGGAAGGGGGACCTCATTCTGAAGTCTGCTATGGGGCCCTTCCTCTCCTAGTTACGCCCCTGTCTCTACACCTAAATCTCATTCTATAAACTCCCTTGTAACCCATTAACAGGACTGTACTATATGTTAAGTACATGTTATGTGCAGCCGTATATAGTATATGTGTTCTAGGCTTCGTAGAGATGAGTTTCAGTATCTGAAAAAATATTAAAGAGCGATTCTATTTAACCCTTCCAGGCACAATGGGGGTCATTTACTAAGGGCCCGATTCGCGTTTTCCCGACGTGTTACCCGAATATTTCCGATTTGCGCCGATTTTCCCTGTATTGCCCCGGGTTTTTGGCGCACGCAATCGGATTGTGGCGCAACGGCGCCGGCATGCACGCGACGGAAATCGGGGGGCGTGGCCGAACAAAAACCCGACGGATTCGGAAAAACTGCCGCATTTTTTAAAAAAAAGTGTCGCTCGGCACGCGCTTACCTTCACTCAGCCCGGCTCGGTGTACTCCAGTGCGTTCCGATGCTCTTCAGCGCAGCAGCGACATCTTGTGGACGGCGGAGGAACTACCTTAGTGAATTGCTGGAAGACCCGAATCCACCGCAGAGAACGCGCCGCTGGATCGCGAATGGGCCGGGTAAGTAAATCTGCCCCATTGTACATAAGGTTTACATGATGAAAGTTTTTTATCTGCAATAAACCTTAGAACATTGGGGGTCATTTACTAAGGGCCCGAATCGCGTTTTCCCGACGTGTTACCCGAATATTTCCGATTTGCGCCGATTGTACCTGAATTGCCCCGGGATTGTGTCGCACGCGATCGGATTGTGGCGCATCGGCGCCGGCATGCGCGCGACGGAAATCGGGGGGCGTGGCCGAACGAAAACCCGACGTATTCGGAAAAACCGCCGCATTTAAAAACCGAAAAAGTGTCGCTTGGTGACCGCTTACCTTCACCTGGTCCGAGGTGGTGCATTCCGGCGCGTGGAGATGATTTTCAGCGCAGCAGCGCCACCTGGTGGACGGCGGAGGAACTGCCTTCATGAATCCCGGCCGGACCCGAATCCAGAGCAGAGAACGCGCCGCTGGATCGCGAATGGGCCGGGTAAGTAAATTTGCCCCATTGTGTGGAGTAGTATTTCTCCAGCCTCCTTTCCTATCATTGTTATTTTAATGCTGTGCGAGTGACACATATGGAAATGAAGAAATGACTGTGTGTCAGATCCTGTCTCGGATGTAGCGCGTTACCTGTGACATGTCGCTATAATTAGAGGCTTACTATTCTCTTCCCATGCTCCGTGTGAAGTGCGGAACAATACAAGATCCTGAAATCCAGAACCGATGAAGGGTAGAACAGTGCAGCGACTTCCCAAACAAAACACAACAAAGTGCTTGTTACAGTCACTCTTTACTGGGCTGACATGCATTACCGTACGTAACACTAACTCATCACAATATTTCTATACAGCGGCAGTGGAATGTACTCATAACATCATATCTGGTATTCTAGCCCCGATTACCATTACTATAACATTACTAAAGAGGGATCACCAAGGATTAGAGACATATAACTACTTTTAGCAAGAAACAGCGCCACATCTGTCAACAGGTGATATCGGGAATAGCAATGAAAGTGGATGAGACTGAGCTAAAAGACAACAGTGGACATAGATTTCTATATTTTAGTAGGAATCTGGCATGTTAGGCTATGCAAAAATAATAGTACCATGGGATAATAGCGTGTGACATGGAAATTTTAGGCTGGTATGTGTAAAATGCAGCCTAGAAAGAACTTTTAAAAATTGTGTTAATATTTTATATGTATCTTTGTCTTTTTGACTGTCTGTCTGGACTGTCTCTCTGTACATGTCTGTCTCTGACTGTCTCTATGTAAGTGACTGGCTCTGACTGTCTCTCTTTCTCTGACCTGTCTTTATGTCTGTCTCTGGACTGTCTCTCTGCCTGTCTATCCGTATGTGACAGTCTCTGTATGTCCCTGACTGTCTCTCTGTATCTGTCTCTGATTGTCTGTATGTGACTGTTGCTGACTGTTTCCTTTCTGTCTGTCTGTGGACTGTCTCTCTGTCTCTGTACATGACTGTCTGTGTTTGACTGTCTCAAGACTGTCTACCTGTCTGTCTCCCTGCCTCTATCCATATTACCTCACACATAAGCTGTCTTATACTTGGCGAAGATTTATTATAAGTGTGGTAAAACTGTTTCAGTTGCCTATGGAAACCAATCAGAGCTCTTTTTTAGTTTTATAAACAGCTGTGGGAAAATGATAATTTATTTCTAATATGATAAATATCTGATATGTATTATTTTGGAAAGCACAGGGTGAAAACCCGAGTCTATGACATCTCCTGAGTCACAAAGAGTGGCTGTGCAAATTTAACGGCTCTTAGCTATAACACAATAGAATGGGTTGACCAAAAATATTTTATATGTATCTATAGACTGTCTCAGACTATCTCTGACCATCTCTTTCACTGACCGTCTCTGTCACTGACTGTCCCTTTTTTATAAACTTTTTGACCTTCTCTGTTTCTGACCATCTCTTTCAGTGACTGTCTGTCTCTGGCAGTCTCATTTCAGTGACTGTCCCTGACACTCTCATTCCAGTGACTGTCTCTGACACTCTTGCCAGTGACTGTCTATGACACTCTCATTCCAGTAACTGTCTCTGACACTCTCATTCCAGTGACTGTCTCTGTCTCCAAATGTCACCTTGTCTATGGGGAGATTTATCAGAAGTGTTTGAGAACAGAACTCCTCTATTTGGCCATGGCAACCAATCAGAGCTCAAGCTTAATTTTTTCACAGCTGTTTACAATCCAATATATATATATATAAATAAAGTAAAAAGCGGGCAGCACTCCATGGTTCAAATTTCAAAATAAAAGGTGAACTTTATTGAACAAGTGGCGACGTTTCGGTGTGTGACACCTTTATCAAGCAACAGACAAGTGACCCACATTGGATATATATAGCAAAACATAGTAAGTGATTAGCATAAAGAGGCGTGTCTTAAAGTGCCTCTGCAATATTGTGTTATTCATTATTGTACAAAAAATATATAAAAAATTACATTAAAAGATAAGGTGCATCGGTTTCAAATACATGTATATAACAATGTCGTTGTTCGCTGTACAATTATACAGTACAAAGTGTAATCATAAAGTGTACAAGTGCAAAGACTAGCGTGTAAAGAAGGGGTTAAAATTACCCAAAAGGCTCTGGAGAGAACTCTCTTGGTGGGAGCTTCTGGTCCACAGCTGATACAATCTTAAAGTCTGTGGATCCAACCTGCACGTGTGCAGTGGTGCCCTGAGGCTGCCGAGAAGACATCTTGGAAAAGGGCAACCAAGCCCTCAATGCAGTGTGCACTGAGGCCAAGAAAATGAACAACAAATGACCTGTGACAACAGCTTAACCACTTCACGACCGCCCGCCGTGTATTCACGGCGGCGGTCGGGTCGCGCTGCATGGAGAGGGCTCACGGGCTGAGCACTCTCCATAGCCGGTAAGTCTTTGCTGCATATTGCAGCAAAGGCTTACCGGTAACACCCGCGATCGGTGCTAGCACTGATCGCGGGTGTTTTCGCAGCGATGGCTGGGCGCCGCCATCTTACCTGGGATCGCCGCTCCCCGTGACGTCATCGGGGGGCGTCGATCCGTCTCCATGGTAGCCTCGGGTCTTCCGAAGACCCGAGGCTATTTTGTTTTAACCCCTTCATTACAATGTGCTAAAATTTCAAATCACCCCCCTTTCCCTAGAACTGACATAAATATAAATAAACTGTAAAAATCATAAACACATTAGGTATCGACGCGTCTGAAAATGCCCGATCTATCAAAATATGATAACGGTTTTTCAATGCGTTTAACTCCGTAACGGAAAATAGCGCCCAAAGTCGAAAATGGCACTTTTTTTCCATTTTGAAAAATATAAAAAAAATCTATAAAAAGTGATCAAAAGGTCGTACAGTCCTAAAAATGATATCATTGAAAATGTTATCAAATTTTGCAAAAAATGACACCACCCACAGCTCCATACACCAAAGTATAAAAAAGTTATTAGCGCCAGAATTTGGCAAAATCAAAAAAATATTTTTTGTACAGGAGGTTTTAATTTTTGTAAATGTATGAAAACATTATAAAACCTATACAAATTTGGTATCCCCTTAATCGTACCGACCCAAAGAATAAAGTAGACATGTCATTTGGGGCGCTCAGTGAAAGACGTAATATCCAAGCCCACAAGAAAATGGCGCAAGTGCGTTTTTTCACCATTTTCACTGCATTTGGAATTTTTTTCCCGCTTCCGAGTACATGGCATGGGATATTTAATACCATCACTATGAAGTGCAATTTGTTTCGCAGAAAACAAGCCATCACACAGCTCTTTATGTGTAAAAATAAAAAAGTTATAGATTTTTGAAGGTGGGGAGTGAAAAATGGATATGAAAAAACAGGAAAGGGTCCGGTCCTGAACCGGTTAAAAGGGAAAAATGAGCACAAACACATTGACCTAAGTATTGGGGATAAGAGGATCGCTCTCATTACCATGGCGGCAAGATAGTAATATACACCTCTACGCAGTATACATAGATTCGAGGTGATTTGCGCCAAGTGCCCACTATGGTGATGCATCACCTAATGAGAGATAGGTAAAGCACATAAGAATGCGCGCCAGTGGGATATTTAGTGAGTATAATCACATCCCAAGGAGGTGGTAAGATCCCACAGGGGAGATGGAGCATATATCACGCTCACACCCTCCAGCGTGGGCATCCAAAACCACTGCAGCTGGCAACCTACTCAGTCCCACATATATGTGGGTATTTTGTGGCACAATTTGGCGCTTAATCCCTGCACAACCATGGATATATTATATGGATATATGTTATAGTTGTCAACCAGCCGGCACAGGGCACAAGATGTAAAAAAGAAACTGTCACGGCGAGGACGCCGCCGCCTCGTCACGTGACGTGGGGTGCAACTGTACGGGTTAATTTAGCCTACTCAAACTTGCACTCACCTTTCACTCAGGACACGAATTGAGCATAAATAACACCTCATACAGATCCAGCACCAGAACCGCTGCCACCACTTATTGCATTTATACTGGGACCAATAAGTATCCCACTCTACAACAACTCTTGCTTCTCAGGCAGTCACGTTGTCACACCACTAGACATGCACACTCAGCACTCTAGCAGTCACACAGCTAACCACACTTCACAAGGCTATGAGTTCGCAGAGCATACAGGGACCAAAATTAAAGCTTTAATTACAAAAAGTTGATCAGTGCAAAAAAAGATATTAAAAACAAAAGAATTACAAAGGACACAAAACACGGCAAAACAGTTATAAAATAAAAAGGGAGAAAAATAACAGAAACTTACAACTTAAAGTAAATCCTGATCCCAGGAGGTGGGAGAAATAAGGAACACACTCAGCTTGTCAAGCAGCCCCCAAAATGTGAACACCAATTCTTGGATTTCATATTGTTTTATAACTTCTCAGTTTGGTTCAGATTTCAGAACCTCCCATTCATTAATTAGTCCAGAGGGTCATTCAGGATTGGGCAAAGTTTTAATGAGGGGGGAGAGTCCAGGAATATTTAAACAGTCTTTTGTTTCCAAATCCTGATGCAGAAGAGGGGGGGTAGGGAGACCAAATGTCCTTTGGGGTCTGAACAGACCAGTCTTCAGTTCAGAGGTTATCAGGCTGTTAAAGCTCCAGGATGTCATAAAAGCTGCCTGGACGCTTCAATAGATGCCAAATATTTAAACAAAGTTTGTAATTACCCTATAGTTAAACCAATCTTATACATTCACAATTAATATCTCCTTGACAGAAACCAACAACATGAAACCATGGTTATGATTAAACTTTGTACTGTATAATTGTACAGCGAACAACGACATTGTTATATACACGTATTTGAAACCGATGCACTTTATCTTTGAATGTAATTTTTTATAAATATTTTGTACAATGATGAATAACACAATATTGCACAGGCACTTTAAGACACGCCTCTTTATGCTAATCACTTACTATGTTTTGCTATATATATCCAATGTTGCTTGATAAAGGTGTCACACACCGAAACGTCGCCACTTGTTCAATAAAGTTCACCTTTTATTTTGAAATTTGAACCATGGAGTGCTGCCCGCTTTTTACTTTATTTATCTACAAGAGGATAAAGCCAGAACCTTTGGGGGCGCTGCACCCCTCCTTATTAGGAGTCCATAAGATTGTGCTGACTTGGATTTTACTTCTTCTATATATATATATTTATTCATATAACTCTTGCTCCCCGGAACACCACCCAGCAGGAGCCCAAAATAACATACCCCCTTATTTCACTAAGAATAAGGGTTTCTGTGACAGGCCGCACTGTCCCCCTTTTATCCCCTCACCACTAACTCCAAGGACCCCCTGACCAGCCTCTGCTGCTATGACGCCTTGCCCTAACTAGACCCTCCTAACATTTTCGACTAATTCCCCCTACCTTCCTCGTACAGACCCCTCCCATTTTTTTTCTTTCACTTCACCGTTTCCCCACCACCAAATTTAGAGCAGATGGGATCTCCTCATACTGGTAAAACCGTTAAAAAATGGCACCCATCATTGTGGGTGTGCTACTTTTATTTACCCCCCTAGTGACCGATGCTTGCCCCTTAGCAACTGACTCCACCCTCCATGCCTTATCATGCCGGCCTCCCCCTCTACTCTGTTTCGTGTCCAGCCTCTCCTTTATTACCCATCTAGTTCTGTGAGCTGACAACGTGCTTAGATTATCAGGGTACAGGTTTATATACACTTTCATTTAGCTTCTGAATATTGTACCAATATCACACATAGAAAGAGAGATGAGACAGATCAGATCACATCATGAGATCCATGAGATGCATATTATACACTGTCAGCTCTGCTACATATCTGTTCTTACAGATATGTGCCCACCTCACCCTTTCCCCGGTGGGGCTAGAGTGCAGGGAGCAGAGAGACAGAAACTCAGCATCACGGCCGTCAAACAGAAATCCAAGATGGCCGCCACCTGACCCTAAGCCAGAAGTTACAGGGTCGGGTCTAGGGACAACTGAAATTCTGTACACCAGGACTCATAGAGATAGAGAAAAAAGGCAAAAAGCTTGGGTGTCAGCTCACCTGTTCCGCAGCTAATAGGAAAAGTGCCGTGCAACGATGAGAAGTCCGGTCCGGTCCCGGAGACCAAAGGTATATGCAGGAGGAAAAAGGGGGGATATCATCGGCAACAGGCAGGTGAAGTAAAAAATCCAATCTTTATTTCCAAAACATGATTAAAAAGTGATCACTGGGGAGAGAAAAATGGTTACGCGTTTCGGACCATGGGAAAGAGGTCCTTATTCATACCGGGTATGAATAAGGACCTCTTTCCCATGGTCCGAAACGCGTAACCATTTTTCTCTCCCCAGTGATCACTTTTTAATCATGTTTTGGAAATAAAGATTGGATTTTTTACTTCACCTGCCTGTTGCCGATGATATACCCCCTTTTTCCTCCTACTCATAGAGATAGGTTTGAATTAAATCTGTGAAATGCTGTTTTTGTTAATAACAGTGAATTAGAGATTGTGTTATTATGTTATCCTGAGTATATTTAAGATACTTGTCTTTGTGGGACTACCCCTTTAAGGTTTTAAAAGAGTATACTTTAATATAAAATGAAGATGCTCTCCTGTGACAGATCTGCCTCTATATTTTATTAATGGAAGCTTTGGTGTTGGCAGCTTTTCATTTGACTACTTTTTATATCTCATCTTGCCTGGCACATTGTAACTGGAATCAATACAAACTTTTATCTAGGTGACAGACATCCCCGGTCTCCAATATGCTTCATTTTACTGATCCAGTCTTTTATATACAGAACATTAGTCATTCTGTGGTGCCGAGTGTGCAGTAATGATTAATGGGCTGCCATTGGATCATCATGATATTAATCACATATTTGCTAATAATGTAATGTAATTTTGTTTGTTAAGCCATATTGCAGCATTATTCCTCATCCACACAGCAGAGCCATAGGTAAGGAGTCTGCATAGACACACATGGAGCAGTACATATGGTAGTATAATACTAACTTATCTCCCCTAGAAACTCAGTGCACAAATCTATAGGCCTTAAAGGGGTTGGCCACTAGTGTCAGTTTCAACAGGGTAGTTATAAGACCCTAAATAAATTTCTCTGTAGCCACCAGGTGCAGGACTCAGGACTTCCAATGACTTCCTGAGTTCTGTTGGCCGATGAAGGTGGCTTTGCAGTCATTACTGTATGAATGCCCCTTCAGTGATAACTGCTCCCATAAAAGTGGTTCAAGGGTAAGTCCATAACCCTCCAACCATTGACTGCATGGCCCGTACCTGAGACGCCTGCAGAACATGGCACGTCACATGGTGTCCTGATTCCCGCTTATGGCAGAACACATGACTCGGAGCTCCGGGTGGCTACAGATGACTTGATGTCCAAACTTTGAATGTTTCTGTGAATAAAGAGCCCATCTTTGATTTCACCAATAAGGAGTTCTGCTGCTTTCCTTCATACGGGATAACTTGTGGTCCTGGTAACAGGGACCCATAGCCAGGGCCACCCGGATTTTCCTTCCCATTTCGTAGACCCTGTTGGACGAGTGCTGTCTCTTTCCCCATTTCTCTACAATTGTCAGTACACAGTGATCAAAACAATGCTGGCTTCATGAGGTGACAAATAAATATGAGATGAAAAGGGGTCTGTGCAGGGACCCTCTACTGTCATAGTCTACCTCTGCATATAAGTGTATCTATTACTAAAAGGGGATATCCAGATCTTTTTAGTTATCCACTATCTGCAGGATATGGGATTACAAGCTGACAAGTCTCGACTTTTGTCCCAACTTTTGTATGGAAGTGATGGAAATAGCCAAGCACTAAGCTCTGGTATCTCCAGAGCTTCCATTCACTATCTATATCAGTGTTAGAGATTCCCAAATGCCGTTCTCGACTATTTCCAACACTTTCTTACAAGTGAATGGAGTGGTAGGACAACTGCTTGACCTGCCCCTTCACCAAGTGGTGAGAACTGAATCCCCGTCCTGTGGATTGCTAGGGGTCCCCAGTTTTAGTTTTATGATGCAAATAGCTACAGTGTAGTACAATATGCAGCTCACCCTAGGTTTCCTGTGATCCCATAAGTCAGGCCCTCACTGATCAGCTTATTATCTCCTATCCCGTGGAGTAGGGCGGAACGGTGGCTGAGTGAGTAGCACTTCGTCCTTGCAGCGCTGGGGACATGGGTTCGAGTCCCACCCAGGTCAACATCTGCAAAGAGTTTGTATGTTCTCTCTGTGTTTGCATGGGTTTCCTCCAGTTTCCTCCCACACTACAAAAACATGCTGTTTATATTGTGAGCCCCATAGTTCTTTGCAGCACTGCGTAATCTGTGTGCGCTATATAAAGAATTATTATTATTAGAACTACTTGAGATGTTGTGTCAAACCCCTTTAAGTCAAACTTTTAGCACAAGGTGGATAATCATGGTAACTGACTTGGAAAATCTAGGTCAGAATTACCCCGACTGATGTGAACACTTTAATGTTGCTTTCCTAGATCATTACCCATGACTTCTCCAGGAACCATGAACGCCAGGATGGGTCCTGTGTGACTATTAGAATTTGATGAAATATAACAGAAGTTTTATGATGCAAATAGCTACAAGGTAGTAAAGTGGTACAATATGTCGAAGAATAAGAGTTCACTGTCGACGGCCTGAGCTATAATTGGATCTGGTGATTTCTATTCAGTTCAATTTAGAAAAGTCATTGTCACGTTGACCCGAGGTGAGAAGGTTTTAGTCAACATCTTAACGCCGAGTAAAAACAGCCTCACCGATAAAAATAAAAGATGCTGGTTACCTAGGCAACAAGGGACCATGTGCAATTCCTTATAACAACTCCACCTACACTCTGGTTACCATAGTAACTGCTTGATTATGATTAGCTCGGAGCGCAGATTGAAATATTGTTTAGCCGCATAAACTACAGGAAAAGCGGAAAGTGTCCTACAACAGTGACTGATGATCCCCGTCTAGAAACCATGCAAGATGTTTTGTCTTATGTTACATACTGCGCTCTGGATAACAGTCTGCTCCGCTGTTACTCCACTTAATGCGATCATACACTTGGAGAAATGAGCCATGAGACAAGCGCTCAACCAAGCTTTAAGTAATGATTAAGTAATGATTATCACCATCACTTGTTTTTCCACGGAAGTCAATGTTAAGCTCCAAAACATCAATATCACATTACAGTAAAAAATTCTTATGTTTTTCAGCAGGTTGTTCAGCCATCTTCTTAAAATTGAATTTAAAAGGGTAGCACCAAGTTTGCTTGTTGTCACTAATTCAAAGGATGGCTGTGTATGACTCGCTGAAGAGAAATCAGCTCCCTCATTTCCCATCCCCCGGGAATTCTCTTCAGCGAGTGACACACATCAAATGTCTAAACTTCCTAATACGGATTTTTTTATACAAAAAAACGCATGGAACGCAGTATGAAAACTTCTGTGGGGACCTGTCATTAGGTTTAATGTTCAAAACTATAGTCTAGACTTCATTCAATAGGAATTCAATTAATGAGAACTGTTCTTGGCTATCGCCAGCACTCTCATAGACCTCCACCGTTATCTCTTAGGATAGGAGATGATAATCAGACTTGGTAACAGTTATGGCTAGTCTACAAGTGTCAGCAGTCACAGAACCCGCTGCAGCCAATCAGTGATCTCAGTGGCGCCTGGGAGACGTATAACAAGTGAGATAGAGCAGCAAATTCATATACCATTTGTGGATAACCAGTTAAAGGACACCTGCCACCAGGATGAAGGCTGAAAATTATTCAAATTAGCCTAAAGGGCTTCATGCTCCATTAAAACCTATGGAGCCCGGAGGCCAGGGGTGTAACTTTAGGGGGTGCAGAGGTTGCGATTGCACCTGGGCCCAATAGGTTTAGGGGGACCTTATGGTGTCCCTTTCGTATATGAGTAGACCATTACTATAAACCATAAATTATAGTTGGGGCCTGGCAAAGGCTTTGTACTGGGGCCCATCAGCTTCTAGTTACGCCACTGAGGGAGCCCCTCAGGCTCATTTGCACAATTAAAAATCAGGGAATAACAAGCTAAAAGAAGAGGGGATTCTGGTAGAGGGGGCACACACCAGTAGGTCTGTTTGCTTGCTTTACAATCCTTCATCCTGGTGTTAGATGTCCTTTAATGTAAGGGAAAGAAAACAAATCCCAAAAATATTAATTAAAACTAAAAATGTGAAAAAAGAAAATCTAAATGAAATCTGTTGCTAGCAAGGTCAGTTATTAAAACAGTCGGTTTCTTTTCTAGCCTGTGATTTCAGCTGTAAACTTACTATTCATTAAACCCAATACATGTGCGGGCAGTCATGAAAATGTTAATTACGCTGTGCCACCCTTGCTTATAATAATACTACGCTGCAGCTTATAATGTCATGTTCTGGCGTATAATGGTACGTTGTAGAGATCTACTACTACATATGCTGTAACTAATTGCAATGTGCTACTATGTGGCTCACAATTGAGTATAAACAATGAAAAAAAACCTATATATTAGCCATTTTAGATAGTACAGCAAGTATATTCTAAGTAGAAGTTATATGAATAAAACTCTCTTGGTCCACTTATTTAACAAACAGGGCAGACAATGTTGGAGTGACTTATATACATGGGAAATTTTCACAAATCCTAAAAATATGATCTTTTTATAATGGAAATATATAGAGTTAATATTTTCTGGATCTTTCTAGGCTTAGGTGATTGATCAATCTCCTTAACCACAGTGTCACGGGTGGTCCCGCGACCCACATCGCGGGTCGCGGGCTCACCCGTGCCGCCCTGCCCCCGCCAGCGCGCCGCCAGCGCATCTCACCCGTCCCGGCTCCTGGCTCGCTCCCCTCCGCTGTGCGCGCGCGTCCCCGACTGCTAGGGCGCGCGCGCGGCACCTTCTCCAAATTTAAAGGGCCAGCGCGCCATTAATTGGCGCTGGCCATATTGCCAAATTCTTCATAAGCCTGCCTCTTCCTGTTACCCTTGCCGGATCTTTGTGCCTCACAGCCTTAGAGAAAGCTTACTAGCGATTATTCCTGCGTTCCTGTGTATTCCTGCGTTCCTGTGGATTCCTGTGTTCCCGTGTATTCCTGTGTGTTCCCGCTCCTGTGTTACCCGAGTTCCTCCGTGTTGCTGTGTTCCGTGTGCCTGTGTTCCCGTTCCCACCTGCCTGGACCTCCTGTTGCTGACCCCGGACTTGGACCTGACGTTGCATCTCTGCCGCCTGCCCTGACCCTGTGCCTGGACCTGTCTACGAGATTGTCATCGGCTAAGGTACCTCGACCTCGGCTGCCACCGTGGGCTAGTCACACCTGGGAACGACCTAGTGGTATCCTGCCGCAGCAAGTCCAACCCGCTTTGCGGCGGGCTCTGGTGAATACCAGGTGCCGCTAGGCTCCGGTTCCGGGTGTTGGCTAGTTACATCTCCCGCGGTGGTCCAGAGGATCCACTGATCCTGACACACAGCTAGGAATTAATCCACAAAAGTGGCATAGGTAGACATCCTTCTGTTAGGCTTCTCCTGTCTTTGGATACAAAAAACCTTTAATATTGCATTATGTGAATAAGACCCGAACGTCACTTTGATAGGAAACTTCACTTCTCCTACGTAACATCATTTATTATCTCAGAAAAACTGAGCAGAAGCAGAGCTGGTTACTTGGTCCCCTAGAAACATCTAAAACATCAGTCTATAAAGAAACCCTATTATAATACCTTATGAATAGAAGTGAACAGCCAAATCGAAAAATCATCTCCTGTGGTTTTTGACTTGGAGAGGGAGGAGGTGACACATGATGGAGAAGATGATCTCAGCAGGAATCTGCTTTCTGCCTTCCTTGACCTGTGACACCTATTTTCTAAATCATCCCCTTATTACTCATTCACTCCCCAATGAACCATAGGAAGTTCTGTTTTTTGGCTTCAGAATCAGGTCATTATTTTTACACAGAGCTGCCCCCTGTTGGCTGTTTTGGCCATGGACAGAGGTGCTATTGTTATCAGGAAGGTAGGTTGGAAAGGTTTTAAACACTGCAATTATTCTTGTGGAATTGGGCAAATAGACTGGGAACTGAAATCCATGCTCAGGTACCCAGATCCAAGGATGCCCAAAAGGAACACAAAGATTACAGAAATCCATGCTTAAAACAAAGGGTTTGACTTATAAATATTTGGCACACAATGGATTTGGCAGATTATGGAAGATCATGTGAGATACTTTTATTACCTACAGTATTGCACCCCCTCTTTGTCTTTCTTTATACCAGAAATGTGGCTTATGCCGTTAATAGATACGTGACATCTTAAGGATCCTCTTAGATATGAACAATTGTAGACGCTTTTCAGCATAACCTAGTGAGGGCCAAAAAGTATCAAAAACTCTTAACATTTCATCTTTAAGTTCCACAAAAATTCCATATGTGTTCCACAATTTGAGCCAACATTGAAGCTAAGCTCCCACAAAATGTTCCATCAGAGTATAATGTACATTATACAGAGGACAAAATAAAGAGATGATGTAGGGAATGGGAACAGATGACACTCACAGTCATGTCAAGAAAATCGGAAAAAGTTTGGAGCCCCTCGAGATTGTAGTTGCTCGAGATGGGAGCAGACGTCAAGGGAGAAAGAAAGAGAAGGGAGACAAACAGACGCTTTCCTAGTGTAGTAGGTCAGATAAAAATAAAAATACTTTAAAGTGTGATTAGTGCGCTCACCTTGTAGTGCTCGAAAGTAGCGCCTTATGCAGATTTATCCTTGGTGGATGCCGGCTCCTCCTTCCTCGTGGCCGTCTGTTCCAAATTGCTCAGAGGACGCTGTGATGATGCAACCAAGAAGCCCAAATGTACATGTGGAAGAAAATGGGTGCTGGCGCTCGTGGATGGACTGCTCTGGATATGGTTCCTTTAAAAGCGTATTTTATTCAATGTGCAACGCGTTTCGGCCCGGGAACGTGCTTCTTTTGCCTGACGAAGGCCCGATTCCGGGGCCGAAACACGTTGCACATTGAATAAAATACGCTTTTAAAGGATCCATATCCAGAGCAGTCCATCCACGAGCGCCGGCACCCATTTTCTTCCACATGTACAGTTGGGCTTCTTGGTTGCATCGTCAAGAAAATGTGACCTTCACATGGATCAAGTTTTCTCACCTATGTGAATTCAATCTTGGGGCTTACCCAATTGACCCAGTTCAGTATGGGAATGATGGTCCATCATGTGTTGACCTCATTTAATGGATTATTATCTGATCTAAGAAGAACATCACATCTCAACTAAAAAAAATTAAATACACCATTGACCAAATTATCTGCCCTATAGAGATTGTTTGTGTTCTATGTGATATATATTGTTTACAGTTATGAATTAAAGGGATTGTCCAGGATTCTAATATCGATTGTCTCTAGGTCGGCAGCTGCTCAGTTAGAGTCATGGGTCCTTGGCAATTCTTTAACACCAAAAGCCCGGACATCTCGTAGATACATGTGTTATTTTCCAAACTTCCTGAAAGAACATAGATAAAAGCAAACATAACTACAGCTTAGATAATGCGAACATCAGATAATGTAACAAGAGATCTTCTTTTGTTTGTTTATTGAATATTTATATAGATAATTCATTTATATAAGAAAGAATCTAGATAAAATCAAGTCTGGTGTAATAAACCATCTAAAAATTACAATGGGAAGTAAAAGGTTCACAGTTCTCTCTTAGGTAACAACTTTAGACTTTATAACAAAAATATCGTTCCAATATTTATTATGTGACTTCTATTTAGTGAGATATAAACATCATCTTCAAAGAAGGATTCGTGCCCTCATTCACTTTTAGCAGATTTTTCTCCAAAACTTAAAAGGTTCATGGATACCAGTCTGCTGCATCTTACGTTTCATGTTCAAAGTCAATAGAACGTTTTTCTTTTGGTAAAAAAACAATAAACAACTAAAATATATCCCAACCTCATACCAGACGCTATGATGACATTTTGACATCTTTGTATTTTCTGTGTAAAATTTTCTGTCCAAATGCAAAAGCTTTCGATTATTGGTTGTCAATAGGCTACAGGAGATATATTGTACTGTACATAATGTCCCATCTACAGGCAGCATGTTATGGAGCTGGATGAGCTGAGCAGATGTATATAGTGTGCTAATTACAGGCAGCATATTTTAGTGCAGGAGGTATGTAGATTGTATGTAATGTCCTATCTTCATACAGCATGTTATAGAACAGGAGGAGCTGAGCAGATTGTATAAAGAGTCCTAATTACAGGTAGGATATTATAGTGCAGGAGGAGCAGAGCAGATGTACGTAGTGTCCTATCTGCAAGCAGCATTTTATAGAGCAGGAGTAAGTGAGCAGATTGTATATAGTGTCCTAATTACAGGCAGTATATTATAGAGCAGGTAGAGTAGAGCAGATTGTATAAAGTGTCCTAATTGCAGGTAGGATATAATAGTGCCGGAGGAGCAGAGCAGCTTTATGTAGTGTCCTATCTACAAGCAGAATTTTATAGAGCAGGAGTAGCTGAGCCGATTGTATATAGTGTCCTAATTACAGGCAGTATATTAAAGAGCAGGACGAGCAGAGCAAATTGTACACAGTGGGCACATTTACTTACCCGGTCCATTCGCGTTCCAGCGGCGGCTTCTCCGACGAGTGTTCAGGTCTTGCGGCGATTCATGAAGGTCCTGCGCCCGATGTCCACCAGGTGTCGCTGCTGCGCCGAAGTCCGCCGAGGTGCCCCAGAGTTCATCGTCTTCATCGTGGTGCATGTGAGTATGGCCCGTGCGACCAATTTTTTAAATACGGCATTTTTTTCTGAATCCGTCGGGTTTTTGTTTGGCCACGCCCCCCCATTTCCATCGCGTGCATGCCAGCGCCGATGCGCCACAAACTGATCGCATGCGCCAAAATCCCGGGGCAATTCAGGGGAAATCGTCGCAAATCGGAAATATTCGGGTAAAACGTCGAGAAAACGCGAATCGGGCCCTTAGTAAATTACCCCCAGTGTTCTTTATACAGCCAGCGTGTTATACAGCAGGATGAGCAGAGCAAATTATATATAGAGTCCTAATTACAGGAAGCATGTTATAGAGCAGACGGAGCTGAGACGATTGTACATAGTGTCCTATCTGCAGGCAGTTGTTATACATATTCGGGCTCTTAATGTAATCCCCGGCTCACAGGTCACGTCAGATATTCTTAGAGGCTCCAAAGAATCCTGTGCCAGACCTAGGAATTGGCGTAAGTTCTAGCTAATGTACTGGCCGGGAACAACCCACTCCACACCCCTTGGCACCCACCTAGCCACTACAAGCCTTGCAAAATCCACCCCATTGCCCTAGCTGCAGGCATCATGTTATAGTGCAGGAGGATCCGGGAAAATTGTACGTAGTGTTTCTCCATGTCTTTGTTATCTGGTATACAATTGCACTATAACCTACCCCAGTTCCTGATGCCGGCTATGGGTACAGGACATGCCTACCTCCATACCCCTCTACCACCACTTGGTGTGAAGGTGTCTTAAGGGGGAATTAGGGGCAATTACTGGCAGAAAATGGGTGCACAAACCCTGGTAAATCTCCCCATTGACTTATTTTCTTAGAAAAACAGTATAATAACACAGAATTCTAAGAAATTGTTTTCAGGATTTCTTGTTTTACACTTACTTCAAGAAGATATTACAGATGAGTTGCTTCGGAATGCTAAAATTATGGATTTTATGATTTATGTTTAACATTGAGTTTACTATATTGAATTGTACCTGAAGTTTTGTCTTTACCTCAATTGCCCCATTTCTTTACCTTATTAGACCCTGGCATTTTATTGTCTTTTGCAAGTTCCAGGTGACTGGGTGTTTCTCTACAACATGGATAATGCATTAAGCAAACGCAGCAAGGCGTTCCAACCATTTATCAATGCAATGACCTTGTGCCGTGACCTTGAAGTGACAATAGAATGATGCCATTTTTCCTCACCGCACACAAGAAAAATGACATTCTGTTGTCCAACACTTTTGGTATTTGGTCGAATAACTGACACAGTGGAGGCTTTTCCCAGAATGGAATTGCTTAAACATAATAATAATTCCTTTTTATATAGCGCACACAGATTACGCAGCGCTGCACAAAGCATGGCAAACTGCTCCCTGTCCCCATGGGGCTCACAATCTAATCAACCTACCAGTATGTTTTGGAGTGTGGGAGGAAATCGGAGGATCCGGAGGAAACCCATGCAAACACGGAGAGAACATACAATTAGTTGGTAAGTATTAGTTGGTAAGCATGCTGTCTGACCCCTAGAAACCCAGTGACCGTGAGTTAAGGGGTTCTGGTGTCCCCTCTGGGAATGGATGCCTGTTGTATCCTGGGATTGATTGGGGTCCCTGTGGTTGATCAGGTACTCCCTATACTTTTTAAAGGGGTTTGTCATTCTGAATATATCCCTTTTATCAGCCTTTCGATCATTTTAAAGGTTTGTATTAAATCAGTATTTTACAATGTACACGAGTAGCTGGCATCACACAGAATGTAATGCTGCGTTTTCTCTATTACAGACTATAATATATGTGAAGAAGTTTTCCAGGATGGGACAAGGAAAACCTCTTACGCTACCTTGTAGCTTTCAGGAAGACTAATGACATGATGGGGGATTAAAGCTACACGAGTATTTCTATTACTGTAAATACACTCAGTCTAACTGTGGACTACTCTGATGCGATGTGGTTGCGTCTCTTCAGTACAGAGTAGGGAACTGGTTTAGCTGAGTGAGAGGCTTTTGACAAGGGTCAGGGAGTGAGAGCTCTCCCTAACCCTTTTCTGATCAGACCTTAAAAGGAGCCTTTTTTAACAAATTTTCATACTTATTGGTCTCAGGGCCATAACTTCTTTTTTTAGTACAATACCTTCTGTGGTGCTTTATTTCGAGACACTTAGGGGTTCATTTACTAAGGGTCGCGCACGCACTTTAGTTGGACTGTGCACCTTTTTGTGGGGTTATACGGCTTACACAGTTGTTTAAAAAGTGTGTGTGCTGGGATTGTGGCACATGTGACCCTTTTGTGGTGCAGCTTCTCTGGCGCCCATGCAGCACAAAATAAGGGACTATGCCGTCGGATGTTCTGACTGATCCGGACCAAGCGTGGGATTTAACTTTCAAATTGTGTTGCACACCCTATGTTAAAGGTGCTCCACAAAAAAGATGGTGAACTCTGTCGGACCTGAGCGGGGAAGTGACACATGTAGGACATCAGGCGCATGATCTAAGTGAATCGCAGCACAGTACATTATCGTCGGATAATGCACTTTTTGTGAACTCCAGTGACCCCGTAAGTAAATGTGCCCCATAGTGATAGTTAAAAATAAAAAATGTTAAAGGACATTTTTAAATTTTTAATTTTTGGGATTAAAGTTACAAACTGGAGAACATTTTTGTTTGTTATGTATATTCATTTTTTTTTTTTTAGTTTTCAAATTAACTAAAAATGATCATTATAATTTAATTCCTCAGTGTGCGACGGTCATTTTGACACATAATATATATGTTCTGGGGAAAAGGGGGGGGGGGGACTATGTCGATGGTTTTACATGGTGTAGAGCGGGATTTATTATCTTATTGGGCAATATTAATATTTATTTATAAATATTTATTAATATGTTATCTGTGTGTGTTTTTTTTTGCACTTTATTTTTATTTTCTGATTTTCCCCATTAACTGCGGCATTTTTAGAACCCCATTTATGGGGGGAAACAAACCGCTGTGAAGGCAGAGGTTTGTTGAGAACTTTACTGGGACTTTTTTTGAAAGGTGAATACCATTAAATTAAAGGGTTTAGTAGGAGGAGAAATTCTACATGACCATCTGGCATAGTTCTGCTTTCCAAGGCTAGGAAGCAGTGCCACCCAGGTCCCGACCTAATACTTGCACAAATTGGAAGCTACTATGATGTATTGGTGGAATGTGAGCTAGAAAAAAAATGTTATTTGGGGGGCTCAAAGAACTCCAGTCCGACAATTCTAACAGATACAAAGTAATTCATTCTTGATTTGATTAGCTGAAACTTTTTTCAAAGGGTTCAAATTCAATCTGTCCAAACCAATGTTAATCAATTTGATCAAGTTGTTATATAAACCCTTTAGTCGTCTAAAACACAGATTTTTTTTTTTATAAAAAGATCCACTCTCATTTTGAACCGTATCCATAACCCTAATGAAAAATCTGTATAATATAAACAAAACAAGATATGAACTTTTATTAAAAAATATTCAGTATTTTAGAGAACTAGAGGTGGTAATATACCAATTTTCAGGACAAAAAAAAAACAATGGGTTTGTCTGAAGTGGATCAGAAAAAATTTTGATTCCATTCAACACTGAAAAATCCTCAGATTATCCTCATCTATACTACAGTTGAATGGTTAGCCGTTTTTAAGGAATAAGTTATAGAACCTTCAGTATTTGACACTAACGACTAAAAACATATAATTATTGCGATTTAGCCATCCTCATTTTAGGTATTAATGATAGAGAATGTAATGGAAAGAATCAGCTAATGCAGAGACAATAGAAAAATGGTTAAAATGCGTTTCTTATCTTAATAGGTTTTGCGGTTAGTAATTACCGTGTGAAGCAATGAGATGAGTATAATATAAATAATGGAGATGTGGTATGAACAGGGCGTTTTACTAATTAATGCCCCTCTATAAGACACTTTCGGGGTCACATGGACATTTTTTCCAAATGGGCAATTCGTTTTTACCTAGTGAATGAAGTGTGCTCTCCAGCTCCTCGTCTTTCATGGTGCCTGCTGCCGGAGATACAACAAACATCATCGTTGAGATTTTCAGATATAAAGTCCTTCATTAGATTGATGAAATGTGAAGTCCCAAATTATTAGCAAACACAGAGTCTCAGCATCTGCAGTCACTCAAAGCCTGCCGGAGATTGACGGGACTTCGATTGATGAGATTTTATTAAAATATACTTGGCCCTGTTATGGGACTTCTTCTAATGCTACCTATCTGTGTGTTACTTTCAATGACAGATGTAATACAACATAAAGAAGTCATCATCTCTGCAGTAGTAGAACAAAATTCCCAGATCCTGGACAGCAAGGCCATAGCAGATTTGTTTGGTTAAAGAGGTTGTATCTAGTTTGCAAGCTATCCCCTATCCACAGTGAGGAGCTGACTGCTGGAACCGCCATCGATCTGCTGAAACCGCCATCGATCGATCCCTTCTGCAATCCGGAGAACAGGCGTCTATTTCTCACTAATTGATGGAGCGGCAGGTCGAGCATTTGTCCTGCCACCACATTAACAATGGTGTGGGAGTGTTGTAAATTGGAAAGCACATCTCTCAGCTATTCCCAGAGTCCCATTCACTAAGGAAGTGCTTGAGATAAGCGAGGGCTGTGCTCAGTAATTTCTGACACTCCCACAGTATTAAATGGAGTTACAAAACATATTTGCAACCTGCCGCTCCACCCACCAGACAGAATGGGATACCCCGTCATGATCTCATAATCATAAGGGTCTCTGCAGTCGGACTCTCCTCAATCATTTGTTATCTCATATCCACTTGGTACAATCCTTGTAAGTTCAAATGTATTTAAATGAATTTAAATCTGGAAAAAATTGGGGGCAGGAAATCAGATTTTTTTTTTATGCAAATGGTTTCCAGATTCTAGACATGGATGGAACGCAGCCTCTTATTCATCAGTAGGAGTTTATGTGCATAGTCTGGCAGTAAATATGGTTTCCTATCTATATATATAATCTATCTGTGAGCAATCAAAGGTATCACATGTTACTATATAATTTTTCAATTTCGCGTTTCCATTTTTCAATCCCCACATTAAAAAATCTATAACTTTTAAATTTTTTCATGTAAAGCGCTGTCTGAGAGCTTGTTTTCTGCATAACAAATTGCACTTGGTAGTGATAGTATTTAATAGCCCATGTTGTGTACTGGGAAGCAGGAAAAAAATTGAAAAAAAGGCATTTGCACCATTTTTTTGCAGGCTTAGTTTTTACGGCTTTCACTGTGCGTTCCAAATAACATGTTCCCTTTTTTCTTTGGATTCGAACAATCACGGGGACACTAAAATTAATACAGGTTTTATTGTGTTTTAATACATTTAGAAAAAATTAAATACCTTCTGTACAAAAATAAAATCTCCCATTTTGCCATCTTCTAGAACTAATAACGTTTTCACGCTTCGCTATACAGAGTTGTAATTTTTTTGCGAGATAAGACGATGTTTTCAATGCTACCATTTTGAGGACTGTACGTCCTTTTGATCACTTTTTATTTCATTTTTTATGTTGCGAAAAAAAAAGGTTTGTTTTTGATATTTGATAGGTGTAGAAAAAAAACGGAGGCTGCCCGGAGCACCCGCCCTGGCTGAGACCGCCCGAAAAAGGACCCCCTGTTGGTGCAAAGAAAGGACCCTATCCAACAACACTAACTTGAAGGGTGACCCCACTTTGGCTTTAATATTCTTAATTTGCTTTTCACTCTGTATTCCATCTTGCTAGAAAGATGGGCAGATTTGTGCTTTTGTTTCAGGTTACATCTCAATGCAGGGAGTGAATCATGGGAGCAATTTCTTCTCCCTGTAGCTTTGCTGTATGAACCTAGTCCAGCGCAGATCCTCAGCGGGTGCACCCAGTATGGCAGTATATGGGGATTTTACTGATCATCAATTACATTGTAACAAATGATCAGACACCATACAGCCGCAGGTGTTACAAAGATCCAAGGCTGTCATGGCTGTCATGCTGATGAGGTAATGGCGACCAACGATATAAGCCAAGATGGCGGCTTCCACGAGCTGCTGGCTTCTTGATCAAAGGGTTAAAACAATATGCAGCAGACACCCACCTCAGCCTTTGAGCCCCCTCCATACACCCGCAGCCAATGTGTGATGTACTAATACTTCACATGTCGGTAAGGGGTTAATACAGATAAATGATATCCTCTATCTATTAGTCTATGTGTAGTAATAATAATTCCTTATGTGTATAGTGCACACAGATTACGCAGCGCTGCACAGAGCTTTTCCAAATCGGTCCCTGTCCCTAAAGGGCTCGCAATCCAATCAACCTACCAGTATGTTTTTGTAGTGTGGGAGGAAACCGGAGGACCTGAAGGAAACCCATGCAATTACGGATAGAACATACAAACTCTTTGCAGATGTTTTCCTGGATGGGACTTCAACCCAGGACCCCAGCGCTGCAAGGCTGTAGCGCTACCCACTGAGCCACATTGCTTTTCATACATGACCTTATTTGATTAAATCTCTTTTAGCTCTAAGAGATTCTCCATATGGAATGGACATTAATGTATGTGTTGGATGAAAGCTGTTAGCTGATAAAATTGTATTGGCTTTGCTTCCAATAAATAGCATAAAGAGTGTCCACTTGAAACGTATTCACATTAACTCTAAGCTCAAGATCCAAAAAAATGGATATTGTGACTGGATTTTCAGCTAAATTAAAGTTGTTGTAGTTAATATACAGGCGGTCCCCTACTTAAGGACACCCGACTTACAGGCAACCCATAGTTACAGACAGACCCCTCTGACCTCTGGTGAAGCTTTCTGGTTGCTTTACTATAGTCCCAGATAGCAATAATCAGCTGTAAGGTGTCTGTAATGAAGCTTTATTGATAATCCTTGTTCCCATTACAGCAAAAATGTTTAAACTCCAATTGTCACTGAGGCAAAAAAAAATTTTGTCTGGATCTACAATTATAAAATATACAGTTTCGACTTACATACAAATTCAACTTAAGAATTGCCTGTATTTAATGAACAGGTCTGTGAACTACGTGTCCTCTGTTCAGACTAACAGTACATCCTATTAGACAGCTCAACTAAAGCAGTTCCCAGCTCAGCCTCCCTGACTATATACTTGATAAGCTATGAAAGATATAGATGGAGAGGTTAATCATAGTGCACCCCCAGCTAGAAGAAATATTTGCTTGGAAATGTGATGCTGTACTAAGACATCATGGAATAGAGAGTAATCCAAAAATCAAGATGAAGTCTTTGTTTTAAGCAGAAGAGACGATGGCTACATTGAAAAGAAGTGCACTACATATGTATAAACGAATATTTGAAGAAGGTCAGCCAAACAACTGACCACTCTATGGAGACTCTAAGTTTGTCCCAACTTATTGATCTGTTCTGAGGAAAGCTATGCCAACTAAATTTAGATTTAGAACACAGCATGAGTACCGAAGTCAGAATGAATACTATATATATACAGGCAGTCCCCGGGTTACATACAAGATAGGGTCTGTAGGTTTGTTCTTAAGTTGAATTTGTATGTAAGTCGGAACTGTATATTTTATCATTGTAATCCCAGCCAGAACTTTTTTGGTCTCTTTGACAATTGGATTTTAAAAATGTTGGTTTGTCATAAGAACCAGGAATAACACTAAAGCTTCATTACAGACACCTGTGATAACTGTTACAGCTGATCATTGTAGCCTAGGACTAATGTACAGTAATTACCAATATCCAGAGGTCCGTTTGTAACTAGGGGTCGTATGTAAGTCGGGTGTTCTTAAGTAGGGGACCGCCTGTATTTACATTATGTTAATTACTAAAATTTTAACATGGGATAAGAGAGACTTTACCTCATTTTAGGTTTTTAGGACAAAGCTATGAGTTGTTTCTCATTTCTAGGATTCCTCTTATCTTTTACCTGCTAGAAATGTCAGAAATCAACAGAACATCAGTCTACCAATTTTCCATTCTACTTCATCCCTCGGGGCAATTTGTTCTGAGATTTACTACAGATGGTCAGAAATTATTTACTTTCATCACAAACATCAATGTAGGAAATGGACCCCTCCCCCACAATTGTTTTTCCCTGCTTTGTCACAAAGCAAAAATTCACTATTAAACATTTCCATAAATACAATGTGCTTCATTCTTTATTCTAGGTATTTTTAAAGACAAACAGCCTCAAATTTTAAATATATACATAAAGTTTAGTGAATGTGAAAAAAAACCTGGTATACTCAGTTTATGCCTGTTTATGTGGACTCTAGTGTGCACACTAGTGAGGCAAACTGCACATAGCACTGCACTAATAGTAAATCTGAGCCAATGGGGCAGATTTACTTACCCGGTCCATTCGCGATCCAGCGGTGCGCTCTCTGCGCTGGATTCGGGTCCGGATGGGATTTATTAAGGCAGTTCCTCCGACGTCCACCAGGTGGCGCTGCTGCGCTGAAGTTCCCTGGAACGCACTGGAATACACCGAGCTGGGCTGGGTGAAGGTAAGTGCAAGCTCCGTGACACATTTTTTGTTTGAAATGCGGCGGTTTTTCCGAATCCGTCGGGTTTTCGTTCGGCCACGCCCCCCGATTTCCGCCGCTTGCATGCCAGCGCCGGTGCGCCAAAAATCCGATCGCGTGCGCCAAAATCCCGGGGCAATTCAGGGGAAATAGGCGCAAATCGGAAATATTCAGGTAACACGTCGGGAAAATGCGAATCGGGCCCTTAGTAAATGACCCCCAATGTCATTAATCACAAAATGTCGCTTTGATAGTTTGCTTTTATGATACCAAACTTTTAGGGGTCTTTCTAAAGTAGGCGGAGTTATTTCTAAGATGAGCCCTCAGTTAACTCCCATAAGCCCTCATTTCTCAGTAATAGCTCCTCCCTCTCATGCTCTACTCCCAGTTATGTTCTTTTTGGGGTCACCAGACTGTCCTGCTTGTGAGTCCATTTAATGTCAATCATGTGTGATATTCAGAGAAGTAAAAAATAACACTTGATATTCACCCTGTAATAATATTCCAAGGAATCCTGAAATTTTGCAGAAATTCTGTTGTAATTTGCATTAAACACTGTCTGTGCCACATTTATAAAGGGGTTTAGACAGTTTTCTGGCACTCCTATGACTAGTTTGACAAAAGGGGTGTGGCCTTTGAAAAAGGTCTGTGCGCCAAAAATAATGCTGACCCGACAGAATTTTGTCCTAGTTTTCTGTCGTAAACTAAGCCAACGAATGGGAGGTGCAGAGTACAACTAGACAGTCTTATACAGGCAGCCCCCGGGTTACGTACAAGATAGGGTCCGGAGGTTTGTTCTTAAGTTGAATTTGTATGTAAATCGAAACTGTATATTTTATAATTGTAGATCCAGACCAAAAAAATTTTGGCCCCAGTGAGAATTAGAGTTTAAACATTTTTTGCTGTAATGGGACCAAGGATTATCAATAAAGCCACCGTACAGCTGATTATTGCAATCTGGGACTATAGTAAAGCATTCAGAAAGCTTCACCAGAGGTCAGAGGGGCTGTCTGTAACTATGGGTTGTCTGTAAGTCGGGTGTCCTTAAGTAGGGGACCGTCTGTACTAGGACAGATTTATCATCCAGCACCAGACACTTTCTTGTGCAGGATAAGACCGTCTAGTCCAGTGATGGCCAACCTATGACACGCGTGTCAGCACTGACACCCGTAGCCATTTTCAGTGACACACGGCTGCTGGAGAAAAATTGCTGCAGTGCTGTTGTCTGGGGCCGGTCAGGCCGTCGGTCGGTGATGTGGTCTGCAGCGAGCGGCTGCATCTCAGTCAGAAAGATCGCAGCTGCTGCTCCTGTCCTCCAGTCCTGCTCTGCGGAGGCCGCGCAATGACTCCAGAGTGGAGCAGACCCAGCTTGCAAAGACGCAACCTATGCTGTGCCTGCGCGGGAACATCTACACAGGAGCTGAAGCGGCCTGAAGAGGAGTAACGGAGGCTCGTGGTGTCGTTGGAGCCTGTGCCAGTTAGGTAAGTTAATTTATTGAGTTGAGCTCTGCCGGGCTGGGCTGTGATGTACACTGCTTTGGGGGGGCACTTCTCAGGACACAAATGTCCTTAAAACTAGTTGTTGCTGGACTGCCACAGGTTCGCCATCACTGGAATAATTCCCCCTCCCCCTCACTTATCTTAGTTCATGGCACCCCACACAAGTTAAATAACAGCAAGACCAACAAAAGAAACCAACTGACCAATTAACAAAGAAGTCACTAAGCAGGTAAGTTAAATAACTATACATATTTGTTATTTAAACTCTAAATATCACAAAATAAGGTTTTTTTTTCTAAAGGTGACACACCACCCGAGTTATGCTTGGTTTTTTGGCGAATTTTTACACACCAAGTTCAAAAGGTTGCCCATCACTGGTCTAGTCTAACTCTACACTGACTAACTTTAGGACACATTTCATAAATCTGCCCCACTGTTTTTTACACCATAAAGTAAATGTTCCTTCCACTTAAAGGTGGTTTTTGGCTTCTTTAATTGCAGAAATTGTTACCTGAGGAATATAAAAGTTATTCTTCTCAAGCATCCAATAAATCAAAGTTTTTAAAAGTAAGTAACCACGAGTGCCATCACTCCAGTGCTCCAACAGGGCCGGCAAAAATTAATGCAGCTCCTCTACCTCAGGGAAAAAAAAATCATAGGTAAGTATAAATTGGGGCAACAGAAGGGGATACACGAAAAAAAGACACTATTTAGGAGGCACAAATGGAGGCAAAGAGGTACTATAAAAGGTGACAATAAATATGGCAGGACATTATTTGAAATAACTAATAAAGAATATTTTTGTGGAATCAAATAGGTCATATTTAGAGATGAGCGAGTATACTCGTTCGAGTATTAAGGTACTCGAAACGGCTCGTTGCTCGGACGAGTATTTCCCCTGCTCGAGATCGAGCATTTAATTAAAAAAAAACAGTGAAGAACAATGAAGAATAGAATAAAAACAGTGAACACAGGATCATTTAAGTGAAAAACACAGTGAAAAATACAGTGAAGAATAGATTACAGATGTTCGGCACATCTGCTTACTTGTCGGAAGACACGACAGAACGGTGCGAACAAAATAGTATGTGAAGAACACATTGAAGAACACGGTGAGCAGGACAGAGACACCAGGGAGCAGCACAGAGACACCGGGGAGCAGCACAGGCAGCGGCAGGCACGGAGACAGCGGGGCAGCGGCAGGCACGGAGACAGCGGGGCAGCGGCAGGCACGGAGACAGCGGGGCAGCGGCAGGCACGGAGACAGCGGGGCAGCGGCGGGCACGGAGACACCGGGGCAGCGGCGGGCACGGAGACACCGGGGCAGCGGCGGGCACGGAGACACCGGGGCAGCGGCGGGCATGGAGACAGCGGGGGAGCGGCAGGCACGGAGACACCGGGGCAGCGGCAGGCACGGAGACACCGGGGCAGCGGCAGGCACGGAGACACAGGGGCAGCGGCAGGCACGGAGACACCGGGGGAGCGGCAGGCACGGAGACACCGGAGCAGCGGCGGGCACGGAGACAGCGGGGGAGCAGCAGGCACGGAGACAGCGGGGGAGCGGCAGGCACGGAGACACAATGATTGACGAATCCAGTGAGTGCACCAGCAATCACAGCCAGAGCATCCGGTCACCAAGTGCTTCATTTGCTTAAAGATCAAAGTGGGATTGCTGGGAAACAAGTGGCTGAGTGGGTGGCACTTCTGCTTTGCAGCGCTGGGGTCCTGGGTTTGAATTCCACCCAGGTCAACATCTGTAAAGAGTTTGTATGTTCTCTCCGTGTTTGTGTGGGTTTCCTCTGGGTACTCCGGCTTCCTCCCACACTCCAAAACATACTGTTAGGTTTTTTAGATTGTGAGCCCCATGGGGACAGGGACTGATTTGTCATGCTTTGTGCATAATCTGTGTGCGTGATATAAATAAAGAATTATTATAGTTATTTCTCATTAATTTGCATGGCATGGAACTGGTTGCACCTTTCACTCATAACTCAATATGAAGCCTGCATAGTATGTAAGACACAGTAATTGTACCTTTCGGTTCCTTAGTTCTCAGATTTTTGAGCTTACGTTCACATTTTGAAAACTTTTTCTTTATAGTTGCTAGTTGTTTTTTTACAGGTGACTGATTCTAACTTTGCCTTTTATAAGACACCTAAGATGTTATTTTTATATCTCCATCCACTTTACTAACAAGATGCATATTTATATTTGATATATGTGATCTAAAAGTTTTATGGGTAATTGGAAGCCTCATCTATATTCAACCATTTTATCTATTTGTTTGAACTCGTCAACAGTTGTGAAATTAATGATGTTTTCTGAAAAGGTGGATTATTATGTTATGTACATGAGCTGTAAGTGTATCTGATATTTGCATTCTCAAAGGGAAGACCAACTTTAGGATCTTAATTAAAAAATGCTGCAAATGGCTTCAATGAGCAATGTACTGTATAATTGCCAGGACAATATGGCAAATGGAGCTCTATTGTAGAGCTCGGTGCAGCCATTCCTGCCTTTGAATGCTTGCACGCTCACCATTAAATTAAGTTTGTTGAAGTCATATGAAATGAAGAGAGGATGTTAACAGCATTTTATTACAAAATATAACAGAATGTGTAAAAGGTGCAGAGATACTTAGAGATAGAAAAGTTTGTGTTGAAAAAGTATGTCTCACAAAACATCAACGCATTTCAGGGTCAAGGTACACATATTTAAAGATACACAGCATTGATGTTTTCTGCAAATAAGGTGGAGAAGAAAATTAATTCATTGGGGAAATGGCCTCAGACAAGACAAACAAAGATAGTGAACCCTAAGGCTAATTAGGTAGGCTGTCCCTACCTAATTTCCAAACATACCCTAAGCGGCAGGTGGCAACTGTTCAACTTCTCAACTTCCTGTGCCAAAGTTAACAGGGAGACAAAGACTAAAAAATACAAGCATAGTAGAGTAGGCAACAGATATACTGTAGGTGATAATCAAGAGAAATGGCAGGCAAACCTTATATGAGTCTCAGTCCAGAGGTTGATGGCACCAGTGGATGCACGTCATGTTAACATAGCATCTACAACACACAGAATTAACTCAATGTTAAAATGATGCATACGCAGTACATTTAAATGTTGCTTACATTGTGTTTCCGTAAGCACAATGTTAACACAATGTTAATGCAATGCAATTGGGCAAACCTCCTCTTCACAGCTGTTGAATTGTGTTTCAAAACACAATGTAAATGCAGCATGTGACCTCACCCTACCATCCAGACAAAGCAGATAAGGAAGGGAGAGTGGAGGAATATTCTTTCCATCACAGCTAGCTTAAAGCGGTTGGTCACCTTTGCATAAAAATATTAAAATAAAGTAAAATGCACCCCAGTGACCCCAGTTGTGGGTGTTAACCTCCCTACCACATTCTTTCCTCCTTCTTTATGCTTGTCCACTCATGTGTATATAATAGGCGCTATAAATAAACATTATTATTATCACTATTTACCACTGCACGCACATCCAAAAGTGTAGAGGGAATGTTGTGCAGAAAGTAAAATGTTGAGGGTAAATCCTGCATCATGTGAAGGTACACAGAGGATAGGAGGAGACAACACTTGTTCCACCAGTGAGAGCGACGTGGAGGAGAGTCAGGAAAAAAAAAGAAGATTGGGACAACGCCAGAGAATTCCTAATGAAGGTAAGTTTGAAAAATGTTCATGTGTCTGCCCCCAAAACATAGTTAACATTTTTATTAAAGGGAACCTGTCAGCAGAACAGCTTTTAGATCATGTTTTTTTCATGGTCCAGCTTGGTGGAATAATCCAGAAAATCAACTTCGAATTGAGATGTTAATTGGCTTTATAAAGTTAAGGAAGTGGAAAGTTTATCAGCCAAGCAGGGCCATATCTAGGTTTCAGTAGGCCCTTGGGCTACAGACCTTAGTGGATCCCTTAACAGTAAACTCAAGTAGCGGCATGCATTAATTATATGCAGCCTCATCACCCCCCCATAGATTCATTATATACAGCCCGGTGCCCTAGTATGGATTATATTAAGGCCCTTTCCCATGGATCATATGCAGCCCCCCTTCCCCCCTTAATTATATGCAGCCCCCACGGATTATATGCAGCCGCCTAACCCCCATAGATTTATTATATGCAACCCCCATGGATTAATTATATGCAGCCCACTCGCCCCCATGGATTATATGCAGGAATTGCCAGGTTGCCCAGGACTGAGATGTGGCCACAAGTGGGACCACCCAGCAGCTTTGGGCTTGGCACTTGCCCAGGTATGCCGGTGCTGGTGCCTTCCATGCACGGAAGTCACACTTTCCCTGCCTCTGAACACCACATCATTCACCGGTTTTCAGGAGATCGGGCCAATGATGTCCCTGCATAGACCATTCATTCCAGTGAAGGGGGTGTTCTTAGACAGGGAAAGCGAGATTTTTAGTGTTAAACTTTCCACCTCACTGACTTCATTAAACCACTATATATCTCATTTCAAAGTTGATTTTCTGGATGATGCCGCCACACCACGCCATGAAAGAAACATGGTCTAAAAGCTCTGCAGCTTGATAACTTATAGTGGTTTATCAGGCCAATTTCTGATGACAGGTTTTTTAAAGGGGTTGTCCGAGTTTTGAAAAAAAAAAACTATATGTGGCCAGGAGCGGGCTGCCTAAAACAATAAAGATGTACTTACCTTCCGGTGCCCTCCGGCCGCCAGAGCAGCGCTGCATTCAGCTTCCGGCCGGACCCGACAACCTTCCAGCCCCCATACACAATGCTGTGTATAGGGACGGATAGGCGTACCCGGCCACGGCCGGCCGGAAACTGAATGCCGGAGGGTACCGGAAGGTAAGTACATCTTTATTGTTTTAAGCAGCCCGCTACCGGCCACATATAGTTTTTTTTTTCAAAAATCCCTTCATGTGTTAGCAACCCAGAGCAAAATTAATAGGAGACAGGTGAGTGTTGTGGAAATTAATAAAGCCATCAAGGAATGAAATAAAGGAGTGTTCAGACTAGTTCAGACTAGTAAGGACATGTAACCAAAGAGCAAAATCACACACCACTTCGGTAGCCGGCCCAGCAGACAGATGATGGCGCTGAAGCCCAGACAGCTACAGATGTTACAGTAAGTATAGCTGGTTTTGTTACTTTACAGCATGACCAGCACATGGGAGAAATATCATTTCAACTTCCCTTTAAGCCTAAATACCATCCCATTCTTTTTTATAACATTGGAAATAACAGCACTTGTCCTGTTTATACTATTCTGCAACCATTAGTCCAAGTGACATGTAGTTTTGTAAGTCGTTTGTCTGAAGTGTTCTGTACAGGGCTGTTTGTTATCATCTAGCAACATTTTTACAATGAACGATGTTGATAAAACTTAAATTAAAAGACTAGGATAAAAATCAGTCCCCCATTCCCCCTGTGTCTCCTATTCTAATGCTTCCTTGTTCTCTATTTACTAGTCTACTGGATCATATAATAAGTCATCACAGTTTGATCAGTGGTGATCCTACACCGTGGTCCCTTATTAGTTGCAGCTTTCCTTTATTACTCCTGTAGGCACAGATCCAGACCTTTATAAATAGCTGATTACTCAGAAGGCTCCCCAAAACAGCAGTGAGGGCTTTGTGATTATCAGAATTCCCTAATAAAATCCAAATAAGATTTGTAAACCTGATAACACTATTAAAAAGAATGTGTCAGCAGTTTTTACCATGTAGCAGGCCCAGAGAGCAGTTTAATTATAACTATGATCTAATCAGTGAACTGCTTTACAGCCCTTCCTGAACTAAAAGCCCTCTTCAGGTCTTACTCAGAGCAAATGGGAGGGTATGGAATAGCTTGAATCCAGATTCCAAGTCCAGCTACAAACCTCACAGTCCTGCTGCAAATAATAGAGCCAACGTCTAATAATGTTGGTTCTGTTCATTCATCAATCATTCTGCTGTTTTCTGTGTCCCATATTCCTGACCGTAGCCTGTGTTTTTCAACTCTGATTCTGCTTTGTAATGGATTCCCCCGGATTCTCCCTGGGGTGCTGTGGTGGTGGTCTGGTGACTTAAAATTATAATGGTAGGCACTTGATGGGTATATTACACCCTGGTTTGGGCACTTGGTAACATCCTTACCTTTTACTATGTGACCACCCTTGTGTGCCTGTGTTTGATATCCCATTGTGGAATGTATTGTATTGCATTTGTGACCACCACCCTTTGTGTTGTTGTTCTTGTGGTTTTATCATGTTTTTAATATATTTTTGGAGTGTCGATTTGTTATAATAAAGTTGAAATTGATTTCATAGTCATATAGCCTTCTTGTCTTTTGACAGTTATTGACTACCTAGATCTTGTTTACTGCTTTTTGGTATTCATCTCCCTGATTACTGTCTGCCTTGACCTTAGACTGTCACTGACTATTCTCAGTCTGAACTCTGTCTTCTGAAGAGGCAGACTTCTGAATGGGGCCCACTTACCCCCTTAAAAATCATTTGTAAACTCGCACATTTTCCAGTCATCAAGTTTAGCCGGTAGCTGCTGACCACATGGGGGAAGTACACGGCAGGGAATATGGATAAGAGATACATAGTCCTGTAATTCTGCTGTCCCCTCTGTCTCCCCTGACATTTTTTATCTGAGCTGATGAATCCTGCTGTATACTGTAGAAGATGTGAACTGGTATATACAGATACTGTACAATGTGCAGTATGAAAAAAAAATACTGTATATACTCGTGTATAAGCCGAGTTTTTCAGCACAAAATATATGCTGAAAAACCTTACCTCGGCTTATACACAAGTCAATAAAAAATACATACATACAACTTACATACTCACCATCTGATGCCCCAATGCTCGTGACAGCTCCCGATCCTCGGCGCGGCTCCTTCCTTCAGCTGTATTAGACGGCAGAGACGCTTCCATGCGATCTTCCGGCTGGCGCACACTATGATGCCGCTGATGACGTCATAGTGGGTGCTGGCTGGCAGATCACGTGGACGTATCTCCTCCGGCTAATACAACAGAAGGAATACCGAAGAGGAGCCACCAGGAGCCACACCGAGGATCAGGAGCCGCGACGAGCATCGGGGCGCCAGAGGGTGAGTATGTAAATTTGTTTTTTTGTATGTGCTTGGCATGGCTGTATACTACCTGGGGCTGGCTGGCTGTATACTACTTGGGGCTGGCTGGTTGTATACTACATGGGGCTGGCTGGCTGTATACTACTGGGGGCTGGCTGGCTGTCTACAACATGGGGCTGGCTGGCTGTATACTACAGGGGGCTGGCTGGCTGTATACTACATGGGGCTGGCTGGTTGATTACTACTGGGGGCTGACTGGCTGTATACTACAGGGGGCTGGCTGTATACTACTGGGGCTGGCTGGCTGTATACTACTGGGGGCAATAAGTGCAAAAAAGTGCAATAATGCAATATCAAAGAAATTATATCCAAAAAATAGATGACAAAGTAGTACCACATCCTATTGCTCATAACCACAGGCAAATCTATGCTTCCCAATCTTGAGTAGCTCCTCTAAGGTTAAGTTTTATTACTTATAACGGATGTTCTGGAAATATGTTTTTATTGTCTTTTATTGCAGTAATGATGAAAATGCTAATTGGTTGAAAATAATAAATGATGAAAATGCACATTTGAAAAGCAATATACGTTAATCTAAGTAGTTCCTGTGCAGAAAATTGCATTTTTCTAAATTCATTATTTGCGAAAGTGATATGTAATATCTAGAGAAATAATTCAGCAAGTATTAAACATTAATAGCTCCAAATGTGAACAAAGCTGTTTTGGCTGCGTCCTCATAAACAACGGTATACGTGTTCATTTGTAAAAGCTTTCTGCTTTGTACTAAGGTGATTATGAAGCTGTTAACATCTCCTAACAGTATTTTCCCCATGGACACAATGGATTATTTCATGTATTACCGGCTCACTAATACTGCAGGAAGAAAATAAAGAACTTAGAGTGTTCAACGCTCATCACCAAGTTCATCAAGATCTGGGGCTAATGTGACCCTGATTGTGCATACATTGGAAATCTAATGGCTAGTAACGTCATGGCATTTCTATAATACTCAATCTACTGTACAATATGATTGGTTTATTAAAGGGGACCTATCGTCAAGTTTAAAAATGCTAAATGAATGAACCACTTCAATTTGTGCCAAAACTTGTGCCTAAAGGAAAGTCAGACTTTACAAATTCAGTCCTATTATGAAAACTAGTCTATGCGAATAATGTCTTGCAAAATACTAGTTGCTCATTGCAGATAGCACATGTTTCATCGGAAATGCATTTCATTACTGGGGGAGGCTGCTGGCATTTCTTTAGTAGTGGAGGCTACTGGACATTTCATTAGTAGAGAAGCCTGCTTGGCATTTCACTAGTGAGGGGATGCTGCTGGACATTTCACTAGTGAAGAAACCTGTGACCAATGTATTTCCCACTGTAGGCTTATACTTGAGTCAATGGCCCACATTTAGTATAGTGTTTGCTACATTTGTGGGGCAGATTTACTTACCCGGTCCATTCGCGATCCAACAGCGCGTTCTCTGCGGAGGATTCGGGTTCAGCCGGGATTCACTAAGGTAGTTCCTCCGACGTCCACCAGGTGTCGCTGCTGCAATGAAGTTCATCGGAATGCACTGGAGTTCACCATCCTTCGCTGGGTGCAGGTAAGCGCGTGTCAAGCAACGCTTTTTTTTTTAAATGCGGTGGTTTTTCCGAATCCGTCGGGTTTTTGTACGCCCATGCCTCCCGATTTCCATCGCGTACATACCGGCATTTATCACTGATGTGCGCCACAATTCTGCAGCATGAACAAAGTGCACCAAAAAAAAATGGTGCCCACTTCCCAAGCAGTGCAGGGGGCACCAGATTAAAGGGGTGTTCCCATTTCAGCAAATTAATTTTATTGTTTGTATAACGAAAAGTTATACAATTTTCCAATATACCTTCTATATCAATCCTTCACTGTTTTCTAGATCTCTGCTTGCTGTCATTCTATAGAAAGCTTCAGTTTACATCCACTGGATAGAAATGTGACCATGGTCACACAGGTATATGGCTCATTAGTATCATACAGAGTAATCAAAGCTGTCCACTGGAAATAAACAATTAAGCTTTGTATATGATGACAGCAAGCAGAGATAAAGAAAACCAAAAGGAATTGATACAGAAAGTATAATGGAAAATTGTATAACTTTTCATTATACAAACAATCACATTTATTTGCTGAAATGGGAAAACCCCTTTAATGAAGATAGTGCCCCAGTTTGGATGAATCTGATGCACTCTGCTGACTAAACAGGCAAACCACACACAGTACAGACTGCACTAGTTTTGATAAATGTGGGCCACTTTGTTTTACAGTTTTTTAATTCAGGTCGGCTTATATTTGAGTATATACTGCACAGATGTCAAACACAAGGCCCACAGGCCAAATCCACTGTCTGTAGCTCTGCGCTGCCTGTATGCGCCGTCTCTGTACACGCCGTACAGCTGTATGAGGCGTCTCTGAATCTGGCTTCAGTGCCAGCACGTACAGCCGTCATTCACTGGAATAAAGGAGATGACGGCCGCTGCAACAGAGGGCATATATTGTTCGTGAGTTATTTTACTGTTACAAAACCAATAAAAACTGTTTAAAAAAAAAATTATATATATATATATTAGGTACAGGTACACCATGCTAGTAACGGGTTGGACCCCCTTTTGCCTTCAGAACTGCCTCAATTCTTCGTTAAATAGATTCAACAAGGTGCTGGAAGCATTCCTCAGAGATTTTGGTCCATATTGACATGATGGCATCACACAGTTGCCGCAGATTTGTCGGCTGCACATCCATGATGCGAATCTCCCGTTCCACCACATCCCAAAGATGCTCTATTGGATTGAGATCTGGTGACTGTGGAGGCCATTTGAGTACAGTGAACTCCTTGTCATGTTCAAGAAACCAGTCTGAGATGATTCCAGCTTTATGACATGGCGCATTATCCTGCTGAAAGTAGCCATCAGATGTTGGGTACATTGTGGTCATAAAGGGATGGACATGGTCAGCGACAATACTCAGGTAGGCTGTGGCTTTGCAACGATGCTCAATTGGTACCAAGGGGCCCAAAGAGTGCCAAGAAAATATTCCCCACACCATGACACCACCACCACCAGCCTGAACCGTTGATACAAGGCAGGATGGATCCATGGTTTCATGTTGTTGACGCCAAATTCTGACCCTACTATCCGAATGTCGCAGCAGAAATCGAGACTCATCAGACCAGGCAACGTTTTTCCAATCTTCTACTGTCCAATTTCGATGAGCTTGTGCTAATTGTAGCCTCAGTTTCCTGTTCTTAGCTGAAAGGAGTGGCACCCGGGGTGGTCTTCTGCTGCTGTAGCCCATCTGCCTCAAAGTTCGACGTACTGTGCGTTCAGAGATGCTCTTCTGCCTACCTTGGTTTTAACAGGTGGCGATTTGAGTCACTGTTGCCTTTCTATCAGCTCGAACCAGTCTTCCCATTCTCCTCTGACCTCTGGCATCAACAAGGCATTTCCGCCCACAGAACTGCCGCTCACTTGATGTTTTTTCTTTTTCGGACCATTCTCTGTAAATCCTAGAGATTGTTGTGCGTGAAAATCCCAGTAGATCAGCAGTTTCTGAAATACTCAGACCAGCCCTTCTGGCACCAACAACCATGCCACGTTCAAAGGAGATTGTCTTGACCATGTCTACATGCCTAAATGCACTGAGTTGCCGCCATGTTATTGGCTGATTAGAAATTAAGTGTTAACGAGCAGTTGGACAGGTGTACCTAATAAAGTGGCCGGTGAGTGTATATATAGCTTTGTGGTTGTCCTGAATTGGCTAATACTATATAAATGTAACAACTGAACAGCTCGAATAGATACACTTATACAGTAATAAAATGACAGTCAGCTCCTTTAAGGCAACCGCAAGGCTGATGTGGCCCCATGGAAAATGATTTTGACCCCCATGGCATACAGTATACTTTTCTGTATATTTCAGTATCAAGTTCACCCTTTGGGCTACACCGTGGTTTTCATTGCATGACATGAAGATTACAATGTTCGGCTAGCTGCACATGACTGTGTGCATTCACTGGCTGCACACAACAGATCCATGGTCTATAGTTTGTGGCCTGTGTGTCATCAGCATATGAGGTCCAAAGGCTGCCAAAGCCACAATCACAAGAAGGAGTATGACCGTATCCAAAATTTGTTGCCCGGGCAGTCGGCTCATACCCAGGCTCCGGAAACTTGTATAGTGCCTTCTACTCTGCAATATATTGGTGTATTGTAGCATATGCATTATGCCATGTATTATCCAGCCCAGCTCCTATGTAGCCAAATTTTGTAGATTTGTTTTGTCTTAAAGGAAACCAGGGACCCTTTTTGAACCTCCTACATGTCCCCACAGACAATAAATAGCTTATCCTCAAACTGTTTTTAGAAAATGAGGGGTTCAAACATTAACTTATATTAAAGTCTACCTGGCTCCCTGTCCACTTGTGTCATTGTGTCCCTGGGGAGTGTTTAGTACAGAGTGGAGTCTCCCCCCTTCCTCCTCTGAAAAATACTCATCTGTGAGTTTGAAAAAAAAACTCTCCTCCTCCCAGTCACCTCTTGCCAGCACTATTTGCCGGAGGAGGAAGCAGGGTGGGGACAAAGAGTAGAAGGGAGGAGAAGGGTTTTTTTCAAACTCACAGATGAGCATTTTCCATAGGAGGGAAAGAACTCCCCAGGAACACAGGACACAAGCTGGTAGGGAGCCAGGTAAACTTTAATATAAGTTATTGTTTTAACCACTAATGCCAGAAGTTTTATAAAAACAATTTGGGGATAAACTATTTATTGTCTGTGGGGACATGGAGGAGGGTCATAAAGGTCTAAAGGTTTCTTTTAATATCCTTCAAATTACCTTATTTTAAAAATTTGCTAAATAAAAAAGTCTTTGCATCACCGTGTTCAGACACTTAACTTTTTCATACTTGTACGGAGCTGTATAAAGTTTCTTTTATGTGAGTTATACAACTCTTTCATGATCATTTTTTTCCTTTACATTGTTCACTGTATGCAAAAATTATTATATTTTGCTAAGTTAGGCATTTGGGGGCACTGGGATATCTAAAATATTTATGATGTTGATTATACATAAAATGTTTATGATTATATTTATTTATTCAGCTATATATGTGTTGAAGGGAAAAGTGGGGTGATTTGAGTTTACATGCTGCTTGTATAGTGCCTTCTACTCTGCAATATATTGGTGTATTGTAGCATATGCATTATGCCATTACACAAGCAGGTTTTTTTTTTAGAAAAATATTGATTCATTTGACTTACCATGAATATTGATAGTTGGAGCAAATTCTCGGACACCATGTGGACTAATTATGGAAAGAGACCTTAGTCTTCAACGCACGTGTGTCAATTCTCATGAAAAGGGTTCAGTCAATCCAAAAGGTTCATTTTGGGACTCCAAACTCACACCTGGACTTCAGTGAGAAGTTTAGGTTTGGCATTTGGACTCTTTCAAATCCCACTGGCAAAGCTCCCCGATGACGCCAAAGGGAGCGACAATCTTAGGGAATCTAGCAACAGGCATGCACCACCAACATTTTAAAGGTTAACAGTGATCGCAACTGAAAGTGTCCGGTCATCAATAGTCATGAGCTCAAGTGATAGGGACCCCAGGTTTTGCATCACCTTGAAGATCTCAGGGCCTCCACCACCCATCATCCAGGTTTTAATGGATTCTTCCAGTCTCCTTGTACAATCATAATGTAGATTATGGGCACTAATTATCTGATAGCCAGTAGGGACTTTGCCATTCTCTTTGTAGACAACATGGTTATGGTAGCCTGTAGCCAACCAGACGGCAGCGTACTAAGATGAAACCTACTGGAAGCTTCCAAGAAAATGGAGATAGATAGCTAAATAGGGGGGTCTTCCCCTGTAAGCATCGAGCACTGTTTATAATACACAGGCTTTGTTGCTATATGGAAATGAATCTACTTATGTTAGCTATCTTAGTTTAGAATCCGTATCTTGGGCAGCACGTTGGCCCAGCACGTATTTGCGTGGGTTTCCTCTGGGTCCTCTGGTCTCCTCCCACACTCCAAAACATACTGGTAGGGTGATTAGATTGTGAGACCCATGGGGACAGGGACTGATTTGGCAAGATCTGTGCAGCGCTACGTAATCTGTGTGCGCTATGTAAATTATTATTATTATTATTACGAATGTCCAACCCCTATTAAATGGAAATGTCCCAGCAACCTCCTATTATGACCAGGGTAAACTACAAGCAGCGAGTAGCTTCAGCAGGGATCCTGCCCTGTTCAATTCTTTCCCCCAAAAGTTCATGTAGAAAGTTGTTGTCATGCTGTGAAACCCCTTTACTGTGACATAGCACCTATCATGGGTGTCAGTAAGGATTCACTTCACTAGAGCTTCACCAATTTTTTCAAAAGATCTGACCCAGAACCGGATCTATTCAGTGCAAACCAATATTCCTCCAATTGGTCTGCAGGTTGGTATAAAACCTCTTCTAGTACTGTAAATCCCAAATGAAATTATTCTATTATGTTTTTTTTTTATTTACGATGTTTTATTATTTTTCCCTTGTTTTCTCTAAATTTTAAGCCTCTGTAGTGAATAAGAAAAGTTTTGAATTTGATACGGTGCCCGAAAAAAGCAGATTCATAACAGATCTACTAACCAAGAAATAGATTTGCTCATCTCTATGTGTCAGGTAATTATCTAACCAGACTGTGATCAGGTAATATAATCCAGCACATATCAGAACAAATTGAATATACTTTATGTACAGTATCTGTGAAGAGTGCACAGTAATCTTATATGTCTCCTGTTATATGCCTAATAAATATGAAGATGTTCCAAGCCCCGAGCATGTCGTAAATGAAAACAGGATGAAATGTTACTCGCTGGGTACAAGAAGATGGAGGGAGTGTGGAGTTTAATTATTTTTATGGAATTAATTGTAATTATAAAAATTATGAGGGGAAAGAGAAATTGAAAATTCAGATGGTAGGAATTTAGTTATCGTGAGCCTTTGGTGCAGTTAATTTGTTATCTTTTGCTGATTGAGATGAATCCAGTAATACTAATACTAGATAGAGATGAGCGGACCTGAACTTTAAGTTCCGATCTAGGGTTCGTGTGGGTCCCCCGTGACCCGAACATATTGCCGGATTGGCGGCAGTGCTGCCAATCTGGCAAATTAACGCCGCTACTTACTAGCCATGGATATGATTGGCCAGGGGGGGGGGGGACCTCTGGCCAATCACAGCCATGGTTAGTAGTTAGGGGTTTCAATTTGCAGGATTAACTGCACAGAGGTCACTCTGATTAACTAGTTACACCTCTTCTAAATGCATGAGCCCAGGAAAACTGTGAAGATGACAGAAGAAGGTTGCTTTTTTATAATAAAAAAAACCCCACCGCAACCTACTAGCCATGGTTGTGATTGGCCAGCCCTGGCTAATCAAAGCCATGGATAGTAGTTAGTGGTGTCAATTTGCCGGATTGTCTGCATGGCCACCAATCTGGCAATATGTCAGGTTGCGCAGGAGGCACCAGAATCTCGGACCCAAACTTTAAAAGCAATCCAGCTCATCTCTAATACTAAACATTATGGGTTTAAATACATGCAAAAAAATACCCAAAAATGTAAAGAAATGGATGTATGTAATGACAGTCTCCCTGTCTATTCTATCCAGATCAATGCCACTGATAACAAAGACCCAACACACCTTTCCCACGTATTGTATATCTGCTTTGTACATGACCAGCAATTTGTTTCCTAGTGGAAAGATTAAAGGAAACCTGTCACCAGGGACCTCATTTTCACTAAAGACAGGCTGCAGAAGCCCATTACACCTGCAGTGCACATCTTCCTTTCTGCCTTTTATAAGCATTTGCATTACAATATAATTGTGTGTTATAACTTACCTTGCACCCTGACAAAATACTGGTGTAGTCACAGGGGCTGGGCTTTGGTTTGGATGCATTTCAAAAAACAACATTTGCCTTGTCTGTGTTACTCCTTCCTCTGATCTTAGCCCCCACCTGTGTGCTCCTGTACAGCTCCACCTCCTGCTTCTTCTCAGAGGTCACAGCCTGGTGAGATGACATCAGTGGGGGAGGGAGGAGCTGTACAGGAGCACAAAGATGGGGCAGCCTGCAGCTCAGACATGTTGTTTTTTGAGATACATCCAAACCAAGGCCCAGGCTTTGTGACTATCCCAGGATTTTGTCAGGAAGCAAGAGTAAGTTATAACACACAATTATATTGTAAGGCAAATGCTTAGAAAAGGCTACACTACAGAACTTGCTAGTACAACAGAGTGCAACATTTACTAGAGACATACTGTATACACAAATCCCAGGTTCCACCACTAATCCCAGGGGGGACTGACCCAGAGACCCTCAAAATATACAGCCAAACTGTAGGCTGCTTTTATTTTCCCACAGTCAGGACCATATTAACCCCTTAAGGACCAGGCCCTTTTTCATTTTTGCGTCTTTATTTTTCACACCCCACCTTCAAAAATCTATAACTTTTTTATTTTTCCATGTAGAGAGCTGTGTGATGGCTTGTTTTCTGCGTAACAAATTTCACTTCATAGTGATGGCATTTAATTGTCTATGCCATATACTGGGAAGCGGGAAAAAAATTCTGAATGCAGTGAAAATGGTGAAAAAACGCATTTGCGCCGTTTTCTTGTGAGCATGGATTTTACGTCTTTCACTGTGCGCTCCAAATGACATGTCTTATTTCTTCAATGGGTCAATACAATCACATGGATACCAAATTTGTATAGGTTTTATAATGTTTTCATACATTTACAAAAATTAAAACCTCCTGTACAAAAAGAAAAATTTTTCATTTTGCCGTCTTCTTGCGCTAATAACTTTTTCATATTTTGGTGTATGGAGCTGTGGGTGGTGTCATTTTTTGCAACTTTTGATGACGTTTTCAATGCTTTTATTTTTAGAATTGTACGGCCTTTTTATCACTTTTTATTGAATTTTTTATATTTTTCAAAATGGCAAAAAAATGCCATTTGCGAATTTGGGCACTATTTTCCGTTACGGGGTTAAACGCAGTAAAAAAACATTCTTATATTTTGATAGATCGGGCATTTTCGGACGCGGCGATACCTAATGTGTTTATGATTTTTACTGTTTATTTATATTTATATCAGTTCTAGGGAAAGGGGGGTGATTTGAATTTTTAGGTTTTTTTAATATAATTTTTTATTTTTTATTTTTTTTAATTTAAATTTTTTACTATTTTTCAGACTCCCTAGGGTACTTTAACCCTAGGTTGTCTGATTGATCCTACCATATACTGCCATACAACAGTATGGCAGTATATGGGGATTTTGCACACCATCTATTACAATGTGCAGATCGCACATTGTAATAGATGGCCTAAAACATGATAGCCTCGGATCATTGTGTGATCCGAGGCTGTCATGGCAACGGATCGCCGCTCCCTGATGACGTCACGGGGAGCAGCGATCGGAGCCAAGATGGCGGCGCCCACGCGCCGCCGGCTCGTTAATGCCGCCGGCAGCTTTGCCGGCGGCGATGAAAGGGTTAACACCCGCGATCGGTACAAGCACCGATCGCGGGTGTTAGCGACGGGTGCTTGCTTCATTGTGAAGCAAGCACCCGGCGTGTATGAAGAGGGCTCAGCCCGTGAACCCTCTTCATACTACCCCATGCCCAATAAAACGTACAGGTACGTCTTATTGCGCTATGGGGTTAAGGGTAGTGGTGGACACGGGACAAGAAATCTGGTGGGGTGCTTCAATTTATTCTGAGTAACAGAAATTCCCGAAAATTTATAATAAATCTTTATTTCTATAGCACCATAAAATCAGAACTTATCACGAAACTCATAATTCCCACCTCATGTTCCGTAGAACCTCTCAATATAAACCTCAGCTGCTGCAGGATTACACATTACACACCTCAGCTGCTGCAAAACCTCATAATGCACATCTCATCTGCTGCAGGACCTCATAACATACATCTCAAATGTTGTAGAATATCACAATACCCACGTCACAATACAATACAAAACGTCACAATACACAACTCATCTGTAGTAGAACCTCATAATACACACCTCATCTGCTACAGAGCATCATGACGCAAACCTTAGCTGCTTCAGAACCTCATAATGCTACTTTGAGCGGCAGCCAAATATCATAACATACAGTACATCTCTGCTGCCACAGAACCTCACAATACAAAACTGAGCTGCTGAAGAATTTCATATTACATGCCACAGTTGCCAAATTACCTCATAGTACTGACCTCAGTTGCTGCAGAACATTATAATGCACACCTCAGCTGCTGCAAAACCTCATCATGCAAACCTCATCTTATCATAAACATCTCACATGCTACAGATATGCTCATCAACCACAAGGGTCTGCCCACTCACATGCAAACCTCCTCCTCCTCTGCCCGTGACAAGGGTGACCAGGAGCAAGGATTGTACAGAGAGCTTGACTCCCTGCACTGCTTATCACTTAGCTGTATCAGTGTCCTCACGGCACTGATATTGCTGATCATGTGTCAGGTGTTGGGACACGGAGGATGGTGGAGGCCCCCTATTTCTGTTCTCTGGTGGGGGCCCTGGGTCTCGCATCCTGGTTTCTCTTTCTATAATTCTTCCCTGCCAACAGTGAAAAAAAGGTTTTATAATGTATTTACTTGAATTGGATAACTTTTCTACATGTTACTTCAATGAATTATGACATGAAATGCTAGTGTATATAGGTCTTCTATATACATGAACCCATTGAATGGGTTAATCAGGGAGAATTTTCAGTTGACAGAAGAAGGCTCCTTGTTTTCTAAAAACCCAATTATAGGCAGAATTAAAAAGGAACCTTATTTTTCATTGATTTTTTTCTTCTCCGGAGAGTATCTGTGGTTAAAGACCTTCTTGACATACATCTCACATTCTTGGCGGTGGCTTAACTAGGAGACAGCAAAACACCTTTACACTGCCGAAGGTCCTCCGTTCTTTGCAGTGTATCAGGTCAGGTGGTCGGGCCCCATGATACTCAGGGCCCCAAAGCAGCTGCTATGTCTCCTACCCTCTAGTTACGCCCCTGATCCTTTGCATTTATGTGTTATTATGTAACGGTGCTGTCAGTGGCCTTGGGTTCTATTTACCTTTGTGATTTTTGCTAAGACCAGGGGCGCCACCGCTCAAAATGTGTAAGCGAATCATGGATTTTATACGCTAATAAAGTGGTTTTTATTCAAAGAACAGGAATGTGCTGGCTAGCTTTTATTCCTACGAGATGTGTGTGACCGGGAGTTCATATTCCCATGGACAGAACACTGTGTGAGTGCAGCTTATATATTCATACATTACCATACAGGTTAATGCATAAAACAAAAGATTGTGGATGGTAGATTTATGCAGTGCATAAACAATCACAGTTATGACAATGTGGAGAGCGGGGGCTGATGGTTGCCATCTTCTTATATACAGTCAAACCTTGGATTACAAGTAACTGGGTCTGCAAATGTCTTGCAATTTACAAAAATTGTAATTTGGTTTACAAGCAAAATTTCATAATAAAAGCATAATGTGAGCGTTCCCCACCATGTACTGTAAATCCCTCTCTCACAAAACTGTATAACACAATATTGAAGAAGTACAAGAAATAAAGGGGCTAGATGTTGTACTACGCATAATCAAATATATTTAGAGAAGGAAGATTCTAAGTTTCAATGATTTCCTTTGATCAATTTGGATTACGAGCATGAGTCCTGCATGTAGTCCAATGTATTTGGTCATTGTGGAACCAATTGCCTGGTTTTCAATGATTTCCTATGATATATATATATATATATATATATATATATATAAATATATATATATATATATATATATATATATATATATATATATACAGGCGGTCCCCTACTTAAGGACACCCGACTTACAGACGACTCATCGTTACAGACGGACCCCTCTGCCCACTGTGACCTCTGGTGAAGCTCTCTGGATGCTTTACTATAGTCCCAGGCTGCAATAATCAGCTTAAAAGAGTCTGTAATAAAGGTTTATTGATAATCCTTGGTCCCATTACAGCAAAAAATTTTGAAACTACAATTGTCACTGGGGCAAAAAAAATTAATTTGTCTGGATCTACAATGATAAAATATACAGTTTCGACTTGCATACAAATTCAACTTAAGAACAAACCTTCGGACCCTATCTTGTATGTAACCCGGGGACTGCCTGTATATATATATATATATATATATATATATATATATATATATATATTAATACTCCTCTTTAAGATTTCTTCTTAATTCAGGAATTAACCAACTGCAGACAGTGTTAGGTAGTGGCCCAGGAGATCTATGCATTCATGCTTTTGTGTGTGTGTTGTATGTAGCATCAGGGCTGTGTAAAATGGATTATTATTCCAGGTTTGTAGCTGGACTCATCACTAATATAACTATAGATGATGTCACAGCTTATCTACTCCTCCTCCCTGTACAATGACCTCCATATAAATAACACTGACCCATCATTACATCACTACTGACAATAGATGATGTCACAGCTTATCTCCTCCTCCCCCCTGTACAATGCCCTCTATATAAATAACACTGACCCATCATTACATCACTACTGACAATAGATGATGTCACAGCTTATCTCCTCCCCCTCCCTGTACAATGACCTCTATATAGATAAAACTGACCCATCATTACATCACTACTGACAATAGATGATGTCACAGCTTATCTCCTCCCTCTCCTGTACAATGACCTCTATATAGATAACACTGACCCATCATTACATCACTACTGACAATAGATGATGTCACAGCTTATCTCCTCCCCCTCCCTGTACAATGACCTCTATATAGATAACACTAACCCATCATTACATCACTACTAACAATAGATGATGTCACAGCTTATCTCCTCCCCCTCCCTGTACAATGACCTCTATATAGATAACACTGACCCATCATTACATTACTACTGACAATAGATGATGTCACAGCTTATCTCCTCCCCCTCCCTGTACAATGACCTCTATATAGATAACACTGACCCATCATTACATTACTACTGACAATAGATGATGTCACAGCTTATCTCCTCCTCCTTCCTGTACAATGACCTCTATATAGATAACACTGACCCATCATTACATTACTACTGACAATAGATGATCTCACAGCTTATCTCCTCCTCCCTGTACAATGAACGCTATATAGATAACACTGACCCATCCTTACATCACTACTGACAATAGATGATGTCACAGCTTATCTCCTCCTCCTCCCTGTACAATGACCTCTATATAGACAACACTGACCCATCATTACATCACTACTGACAATAGATGATGTCACAGCTTATCTCCTCCTCCTTCCTGTACAATGACCTCTGTATAGATAACACTGACCAATCATTACATCAATACTGACAATAGATGATGTCACAGTTTATCTCCTCCCCCTTCCTATACAATGACCTCTATATAGATAACACTGACCCACCATTACATCACTACTGACAATAGATGATGTCACAGCTTATCTCCTCCTCCTTCCTGTACAATGACCTCTGTATAGATAACACTGACCCATCATTACATCACTACTGACAATAGATGATGTCACAGCTTATCTCCTCCCTCTCCCTGTACAAAGGAGTCATAAAGAATATCAGTGATACATTTCCTTTAACCCCTACACATACCTGTACATTATAATACATCTCTGCAGGAAGATACGATCCACTTCTGGGCAGCCCTGGGATCTACCAAGTGCCCAATTTTCTGGACAGACAGACCCCTTCCAGGTCTTACTGTAAACTGTCTGCGCATGCGTCACTGATTCAAGTTCAAGTATGTGCAAGTAAAAAAAATAAAAACACTAAAGATTAGAATAAATCAAAAAATAAATAAATAAAAATATAAGCCCCTATAATGTCACTTTCCCATAAAAACACTTAATGAAGTATAAAAATCACAAAAACACAAATGCCCCCACCCCCACATATTTGGTATTGCCACGTCCAAAATAATCTGTATAATAAAACAGAATCGTTACTGGACCTGCACGGTAAACGCCAGAAAAAAAACCCGCAAAAACATCAGAAAACAGATCATTTTTAACAAATAGCCTTTTAAAAATGCTCTAAAAAGTGAATAAAAAAGTAACACACTCTAAAATTAGACCACTAAAAAGAACAATGCTTCTCACAAAGAATAAGTCCTTAACAACATTTGTCAGCCAAAAAATTAAAAAGTTATGCATATGAAAGTAGGTGATGCTAAAATTGACAACATTTTCACCTAATTACTTTTTATTCAGTAAAAATGGGAAAAAAAGGAAAAATCTTTATAAATGAGGTATTTTCGTAATCGTGGCGACCATAAAATAAAAATAATGAACTATTTTTATGGTAAGGTAAACATCCAAAAAAAAAAACACCAAAAAATCTCCCTAAAAATTGATGACTTTCATTTCCTCCACCAACAAAGAGTTAATAAAATCTCACCAATTAGCTATAGATGCCCCATAATTTTGTACCAGAAAAGTGAATCTCATGTGGCAAAAGAAGTAAGCCCCTATAGGTCCACAATAAAAATAGAAAAAAAAATTATAGCAATTATTACAATGTGACATAGCAAATCTGCTCTGGATGGCGCCTCCTTCCATTCTCTGCCCGGTCGTGCGCCCATACAGGAGGATACCACCACATATAGAGTATCAGTGTACTCGGGAAAAACTGGATATCAAACCCAATTTGTGGAGCCTTTTTTTCATTTAATCCTTTTTAAATTGTTTAATTTTCCACCCAAAATGAGTGTATTGTTAAAAAATATTACAATTTGTAGACTGCACCTCCATTTTGTTTTAACCCCTATAAAACACTTAAAGGGTTAACAAACTTCTCAAAAGTGATTTTTCATACATAGAGGGGTATAGTTTCGATAATGGGGTAATTTACGAGTCTCGCTATTATTTAGGCCTCTCACAGTCAATTAGAAGTTGAGCAGGTCCATCTAAATGCGGGTTTTGGTGATTTTCCCAAAAAATTGAAAAATGGCACCTAAATTCTGAGCCTCATAACATTCTAGTAAAATATGTGGAATCTTAAAAAATCATGGCAACATAACGCAGACATTTGGGAAATGTAATTTATGAATTTATTTTGGCGCTTTGACTATCTGCATCAAAAGTAGAGAATTTAGAACTTTGAAAATAAAGAATTTTTCCGCATTTTTGACAAAAGATATCATCCAAACTAATTTAATGAAAACTATGTAGACTAATTTAATGTTTACATTTAATTTAATTCTATGTAATTTAATCTAATTCTATGTAAATTAATGTTAACTAATTTAATGTAAACTAAGTACAATGTGTCACGAGAAGAAAATCTCAAAATCCCCTGGATATCTCATAGCGTTCCAAAGCTATGAGCACTTATAGTGACACAGGGCAGATTTGAAAAATGGGGCTGCTTCCTAGAGGCCAAAATAGGCTGAGTCATGAAGGGGTTAATAATAGATTACTCCATACTCTATACCTCAATCTAGCCAACACCAAAACAACTTCTGTTTAGTAAATCCACATCTTTGGATAGTAACATTAGATACTTGGCTTTATCATTTGTTTACACTCTCAGTTGTTCTATCTTTTCTATTTTGTCCACTTCTTCTCTACCATGCAATGTTCTGCAATCCACATAATTGATTCTTCCAAGAACGTGATAAGACATCTAGCCTTAGGCAAAGTTTAGTCTCTGGACACAAATATCACTTTTACTTTTTCTTATGTTCACAAAATAGCAACAGAAAACCTAAGCAAACATAGGAACATAAGAGTTTTAACTTTAACTGTTATTTAGAATTTGAGTCATTCTGCAAAACTTTGTAATGGCAAAAAAAACATTGGTGTATATAACCAAAATCCAAAAATCTGAGATTGATTTACAGGGTAAATTCTGTGGGGTCCTGGGGAAGTGTTGATAAAAAAAGTGTTTCCTTCTCCGGCACCAGGAAACACTTGATGGTTGTAAATGCTGGTTGTTACGGGATCCACTTCAGCCAATCAATGGCCTCTGTGGTCCACTGGATGCTGCTTCTTATATCCTTATCTGGCTCCAAGAGAAAAGTGATTGGCGTTTTTGGTGTTTCTTCTATTGCAGCTCATGTTTTTCGTTGTGGGTGCCTGGTCATAAACAAGGTGCTGAGATTATTGAGATCCTGGCCCCACTTTACAGACTTGGGTCACAGTGTGCGAATGACATGTTTTCTGCACTCTGGATGATGAAAAATGCCGTGCTGCGGACACCCTTTGGGCCAGCCTGGTGTGCTGAGTCATTGGGCAGTAGTAGGCAATGTTGTGGCTATGGACTGACTGCTGCACTTTGCCTCTCTTATTCATGTTCTGCTAGCTGCTTGTGGCTTCCTGACCACCACCTCCTCATCCATCACTTCCTTGCATCTATGTTTGGTCTTGTACCTTGTCATGAACCCTGGCATCCCTCCTTCTCCGTCTGTACATCGTAGAAAGCCCCAGCAGTTGGGTTTCATCATTGTCTGCAAGTAGGCCAGATGGATGAGTCATAGAATATCAACTAGGAGAGTCCAACACAGACAGGGGCCCCTGCCCTTTGCCCATGGCATGACACTGGGCCTTTTACAAACTTTGTCCCCTCATGTGGCTCATCCATGACTTGTGGCAGAGATGGCTTTGCTGTTTTGAAGTGGGTCAAGGTGGAAGGCTCTGAACTTTCAACAGCACGACATGTCAAAAACAATCTGTATCAACTTTGTGAGACCTTTGGGGTAAGTATGTGATCTACACCCTGGAACCTGCTTACACCAGAAGAAGTTGTAGCAGGCAGGGACAGAATACATCCTCTCCCTGCAGCACCACCTCCATCACCTCCCATTCTCAGTTCTTCACACTGAAATTTAGAAGCATATGAGTATATAGATGGAGCAAACAGGAGCACTGCTATCTTGAAAATGGATGCATTGAATATGGACTCTTTTTCATATTCTGTATATCTAGGGATATACCGTTGCAGCAAGAGTGCTGCTATTTCTCTAATTGATGATGCAGTAAGGTTATCTCATTATCACACCTCTGACTTTCTTACACTATCCTGAAAAGGGCAATTATTTCTATATTTCTCTCACAACCTTCTTCCTTATCTGCCCTAAAAAGGGCATTTGTGAAATGTTTTAATAGTGAAATGTTCCCTATCGATCCCGCCTTGCCAGTCACAGCCATGCTCAAACTCGGGCATGGCTGTGGCTGTGATTGACCACGAAGCAACCAGTTTGCCCAATTTTTGAGGTTCTGGTTCGTTCAACACCACTGGTGAGTTTACTCACAAACTGGGGCAGATTTACTTACCTGGTCCGTTCGCGATCCAGCGGCGTGTTCTCTGCGGTGGATTCAGGTCCGGCCGGGATTCACTAAGGTAGTTCCTCCGCCGTCCACCAGGTGGCGCTGCTGCGCTGAAGTTCCCCGGAGGCGCGCTGGAATGCCCTGAAATTCACCGGCCTATACCTGGTGAAGGTAAGTGTAATTTTCGCTACACATTTTTTTTCTTAAATGCGGTGGTTTTTCCGAATCCGTCGGGTTTTCGCTCGGCCACGCCCCCCGATTTCCGTCGCGTGCATGCCAGCGCCGATGCGCCACAATCCGATCGCGTGCGCCAAAATCCCGGGGCAATTCAGGTACAATCGGCGCAAATCGGAAATATTCGGGTAACACGTCGGGAAAACGCGAATCGGGCCCTTAGTAAATGACCCCCACTGTGTCTAAATGTACCTGAATAATGTATTCTGTTTTGAAGGCAAAGATAGGTCACACCAAATATTTCATTTCAATTGTTTTTATTCACTTTGTATTTTGAACCATATTTTTGAAGCCTGTATTTTTTCCACACCTTTCTAAAACCTTTGCCAAATTCTATATAAGGAAAGAGGAATTATGATGCAGTACATTGTTTTTTATCTGTAAGACCCATTATCAGTAGAACAACTTGTGTTGTTTGAGAAGTTATTTGAAGCTGAATTGTTGATTAATACTGTTTAACTATAGTACTGTAGAAATAGTCAGAAGTGATACTTCACCATCCTGACAAGAGAACAGAACAAGCTTTGGATGTTGACAATTGGTTTTATCTTCTTTGGAGAAAATCTTTTGGGAAGCCTGTGTTTTATTACAAGAGGAACATTTATCTCTAAGGAAAATCTTACCCCAGGACAAATTACCGTGAACAGAACAGTCACACTTAAATGCCGTCCAAGTCATAAATCAAGCTGTTTATCTTTTACATATATCTCACTTGGCAGCCAATCTGATAACCAATTGGAAACCAAAGCAAAGACACACAACACAAGACCTACTGGTAAAAATCATTGTATAAAGCTAGACAGATAGAGATCACAGAACCTTGTTGTTTAGGATCTTTTTCTTAAAAGAAGTGTTATTTTTTCTTAAAGAGGAAAAGGACCACAAACATGCGGTTAAAAAAACCCTTAAAGGACCACGTCAATTTAATTTTTTTACTCCCTGTCTTTATAAAACCATCATTTTCTTATATTTTCATTTACATAGTTGTATAGGGCTTGTTTTCTGCCTAACAAATTGTACTTCCTAGTGACAGTTTTCATATTCCATGCTGGTTACTGGGAAGCTGGAAAAAATTCCAAATGCGATAAAATTGTAGAAAAAACACATTTGCTCTGTACGCTCATGTACGACATCATTCTGTGTGGCGGCCAACCGCGAAGAGCCGCAGTGAATTGGAAAGAACCATAGAAGTCCGAAGGACCTGAAGAGGATCCAAAGCAAGAAGAGGACCTATGGGGGCGTCGGAAAGGTGAGTACAGTGATAATTTTATTTTTACTACAGGTTGGTAGGCTGGCTATATACTATGGGGCTGGCAGGCTATATACTACAGGGGGCTAGCAGGCTATATACTGCAGGGGCTGACACCAATGCATTTCCCACCCTCGGTTATACTCGAGTCAATATGTTTTCCCAGTTTTTTTGTGTTAAAATTAAGTACCTTTTCCTATACACAGGTCTGTTTATACTCAAGTATATACAGTAAAGACGAACAAGAAGTTTTGGAATTGATGATCTTACCCCCACAGGCTTTATATCAACAACATCAAGTCTGTCTGGGATTCCGTGTTTTTTTGGAACAACAATTTTGGAACAACCTTCCTGCTTTTTGGCCTGTCACACCAAATAATCACTGATGTAGATTTCTCTTTTGTTCATTCACTTTACATTTTGTTAATTGATGAAAAATAAAATGTTAACACTATTTTGGAAGCGTTCTTACGGCCTAAAACTTTTGCATAGTAATGCATATGAAGAGTGCAAGTGTGTAGGATGTGGATGTTTCTGCATAATACTGTAAATGTTACTTTTCTGGCTTTACTTCGGCCAGGGCCTCTGACGTACCCATCGGAGGCCACTGTCAGTGTCTGTAATAGTACTCAATACGGACAGAATTGGGAGCTTTCCGTCAAACTCTGACCTTGGTGCACATCACTCTCTGACCCCAGATGTGGCTGCCTCATGGCATCATCACCCTCTAGTCTGGCTGCTACAGTGGCCAGAGCTAGGAGACAGGACGAAGCACGTGAGTACATGAAGATGACGGTGGACATAATTCAAGGGAGGGTAGTATATATAATTAATGATGGGGACCAGTATATAAAATTAATGAAGAGGGCAGTGGACATATTGAGGCGGGGCAGTATACCAAATTCATAAAGGGGGGCAATGTACATAATGAGGGGGGCCAGTATTTAACATGCAAGAGGGGGCAATGTTTATAATTCATGAGGGGGCTCAGGGTGTATAATTTATTACGCAAGCAATTGACTTTAGCCCCTTCTCAGAATGAGATCCATTTGACATGGTTGTCACAATGTACTGGTGAAGTAAATGGATTGATTTGAGGAAATACTGCACAGTTAAAGATTTCTACATGGTATATTACTAACTATTCATATTAGAACTTTAAATTATGTTTTATATAAGAATAAGGAAGCATAGACAACCACCAACCACTCGTTAAACCAAACATTAAATGGATTTTCTTAGCTACAAAATTGTTGAGCTTACAGCTCCATTCTGTGTGTAGTGGCTGATACCAGTCACTGCAGCTTTCAAATGTGTGCCAGATGATTTACAGTGACCTGGTGTGACCCCTTCCTGAAAATGGCAACCAAAATTGTGTACAGCAGGACTGTTACAGACAGGTTGGAAATGCTGTATTTTTTGTAATATTGAATTAGGGAATGTGTTATGTTTTGCCCACACTTCTCCAGTGTCACGGGTGTCCTTGCGATCCATGCCTCGGATCGCAGGCACACCCGTGCCCCTCTCCATGGCGCCGCCGCCACTCGAAGATTTAAAGGGCCAGCGCACCGCTGATCGCTGCACTTCCAGGTTTCCCATAAAGACCGGCGACTCCCATCACTCCCCTCTGGATCTTTGAGCTCATTAGCAATTACAGAAAGCTTCCTGTCCCTGCGTTGTTCCTTGTTCCTCCTGACTGTTCCCGTTCCTTATTGATCTCCTGTTGTGACCTCGGACCTGTCCTCTGACCTCTGCATCTCAACCACCTGACTAAGTGCCTGTGCCTGACCTCGAGCCTGGATCTGGTGGCACCCCACCACGGCAAGTCCATCCTTCTTTGCGGCGGGCTCTGGTGAAGACCAGGTGCTACTTTAATCCCGGTGCCAGGTTTTGGCTAGTACCATCTCCCGTGGTGGTCCAGGGGGTTCACTGACCCTGAATCCTGACACTCAGGAGGTACCAAACACACGCTGGGAGACTGGAACTTATGGGTGAACGGAGGTGCAGGTGGACAGCAATATGCATGCGCCTGGAACCAACATCTGGTTCATGACCTGCCCCACTTCTGGTATGCGGGAGTAAAGGAGGGGGGTATGAGGGGTGGGGGAAATGGGGTTTGCGGGTTGGGCGGTTTGCAGGGCAGGGTTGTGGAGGATGTGCCGCAGGGAAAGAGGATGTGCTGGCCGGCATGCAGGGGGATGTTCCAGCCCTGTACAGGGAAAGGTAATGTGTTTTGGTCGGCTGGTGGGAGAATGGGCGGCCAGGTGGGTGCATGGGCGGGTGGGCCGGAATAAGGGTGGGCAGGAGTGCCGGAGAATCATAGCAGTTGTACCCCTACGTGATCACGTGCACCGGCCTATGTCACTATACACTATGTGCCGGCTCTGTACAGGGAAAATTTTTTAGCCGGCCAGGTGGGAGCATGGGCGGGTGCATGGGTCGATGGCCCGGAGCATGATGCTGCCTTCTCGTCCAGCAGGTGGCACGCCGCCTAAGGCGAGATTCTCAACTCACTTCATGGCAGGTGCACCCCTGCGTGATCACATACGTTGGCCTATGTCACGATACACGATGCAGCTGCCAGCTGAAGAAAAGCATAAGGATCTGCAGGGTGGGGGGGGGGGGGTGCCGGGGCTGGGGGTAAATACAAGGTTTTTTTTTTTAATGGATTACAGCTGTATATACTAGTACTGAGGGGTCAGGCTGTGTATACAGGAAGGAGGGAGGGCAGGCCATGTATACAGGAAGGAGGGAGAGAGGGAGATGCTGTGTATACTAAGGGAAGGCAGGCTATGTATACGTGGAGGCAGGCTATGCATACTGAGGGGGGCAGGATGTGTATACAGGGGAGGCAGGCTGTGTATACTGGGGGCAGGTTGTGTATACTGAGGGGGCAGGCTGTGTATACTGAGGGGGGAGTCTGTGTATACGGGGGGATGGCTGTGCGTACTGAGGGAGGAGGCTGTGTATATGGGGAGGGCAGGCTGTGTATACTGGAGGGGCATGCTGTGTATACAGGGGCATGCTGTGTATACTCAGGGGGGGAAGCTGTGTATATTGAGGGGGTAGGCTGTGTGTAGTGAGGGGAGGGGCAGGCTGTGTAATTCTAGGGGGCAGGCTTTGTAATACTGGAGAGGCAGGCTTTGTATTCTGCGGGGGAGGCTGTTCGTACTGGGGAGGGCAGGCTATGCAATACTGGGGGGAGGCTGTGTATACAGGGGGGAGGCTGTATGGTAGTGGAGTTGGCATAGCGCTATATACTGTCTGAGGAGGAATCTGTATGTAGGGGCTGTATTTTAATGAAACTGGGTGGCCTTGTATGGAGCACTGTATATAATGTAATTTGGGAGTATGTATATGGCGGCTGTTATAAATAAATTAGGGAATATGTATATAAATCGGGTGTGTATATAAATTAGCAGGGTGCTGTAGCTCAGGGGGTGTGGTATATATAATACATTGGGGGAGCTTTGGATACTATAAATTATTTGGAGGAATATAATGGATGTCTTATGTGGGGAATAGTGTGTTCAGTCGTGTTGTGAGGATAATATATATTAGAGGTTTTATATGGGCACAGTGTGACTTCAGCAGAGATAAACCAGAAGCGGGAGAAATTGTAAAGAAGTCCTCTTTCTGATGGAGCAGATCATCACCTGTAAGGTTCTAGATGTCAATAATGTCTTTGTCTGATGACTGACTACTAGTGTGTGACATAGCATCATTGGGCGCCGTGGGGGGGCAGCATTTTAAATTTTCGTCTCATACAGCAAAAATGCTATAATCGGCCCTGGTGTATTAGTATAAGATGGGAAAGTGATAAAGGGGGGGGCACAAAATTTACCAGTCATGTGCCCAATAATTACTGGCGGCTGTGAAAGCACCCGAAAATAAAGCTGGACTTCTGACTTCCGATGCTATAGGCTGCAGCTATCAGTTGAAACCCCCACCTTTATAATATTGATGGCCTATTCTGTGGATAGCTCAGCATTACCATAATCATGAACCAGTTCGTTCCAGCAAATTTGCTTTGTGTGTGTGCAAGATTTAGCAGACTGAACCTAGAACTGGCATGTTGATTTCTATTCAGGAGTTCTAGTCTCGGTCCTGTAAATCCAATAGACATACGGACTAGTTTGCTGTAACAAGCTAGCCTGTGTACAAACCAGCCTTAGAGTCGTTACTTCTGGAAATATATAGCGCCATTACTGTTTTGGTACTAGTAGTTTTATGGCTGATTTACTGTCTCAGCTCCATTGGGATACGATCAGGGCCGGCTCCAGGTTTCAGTGGGCCCCTGGGCGATAGAGCCTCAGTGGGCCCCTTAACAGTGAACTCCTGTGGTGGCATAACCCTGCCACCTGAGCTCAGACACAGTAAGGGACAATCATATTTCAAGGATGCTGTTGCTGATGTAATTCAATTTTCTGATCAGGAGCGTAACCAGCAGAGGGTGAGCTGCATAGCAGATCATTTCTTTAAAAACACATGCATGTTTTTACACAATCACAAACAGTATATACACATCAAATTTACAACATATACAACATACACACAGATACAGTATACAGCATATATACACACACATCCAATATATACACAGCACATACGCACAGATATACACACGCATCCTGTATATACAATAAATACACACAGATATACAGCATATATACACACACATCCAGTATATACAATACATACACACAGATATACAGCATATATACACATACACATCCAGTATATACAATACATACACACAGATATACACACGCATCCAGTATATACAATACATACACACAGATATACAGCATATATACACACACATCCAGTATATACAATACATACACACAGATATACAGCATATATACACACACACATCTAGTATATACAACACATACACACAGATATACAGCATATATACACACACACACACACACAGTATATACACAACACACATATACACAAAAAAACACATATTCAGCACATATACACACAAACACATATAAATGCATCTACATATATAGCAATTATACTCACCCAGTCAGATGTGGTGGCAGGGTCAGGAAGGAGACCGCATAGGAGAAGGTCGGACAAGAGGTGTGCAGGCCGGGCAGAACGGGAAGCGCGCAGGCCGGGGAGGACCGAGGCGCTCAGGCTGGGGAGGACCAAGGCGCGCAGGCCGGGGAGGACAGAGGCGCACAGGCCGGGGAGGACTGAGGAGCGCTGGCCGGGCAGGACCATGGTGCAGGTCGCGGAGGACCGAGGCGCGCAGGCCGGGGAGGACCGAGGCGCGCAGGCCGGGCCGGACCATGGAGTGCAGGCCGGGCAGGACCGAGGAGCGCAGGCCGGGCAGGACTAAGGAGCGCAGGCCGGGCAGGACCATGGTGCAGGTCGCGGAGGACCGAGGCGCGCAGGCCGGGGAGGACCGAGGCGCGCAGGCCGGGCAGGACCATGGAGTGCAGGCCGGGCAGGACCGAGGAGCGCAGGCCGGGCAGGACCGAGGAGCGCAGGCCGGGCAGGACTAAGGAGCGCAGGCCGGGCAGGACCATGGTGCAGGTCGCGGAGGACCGAGGCGCGCAGGCCGGGGAGGACCGAGGCGCGCAGGCCGGGCAGGACCATGGAGTGCAGGCCGGGCAGGACCGAGGAGCGCAGGCCGGGCAGGACTAAGGAGCGCAGGCCGGGCAGGACCATGGTGCAGGTCGCGGAGGACCGAGGCGCGCAGGCCGGGGAGGACCGAGGCGCGCAGGCCGGGAGGACCATGGAGTGCAGGCCGGGGAGGACAGAGGCGCGCAGGCTGAGGAGGACCGAGGCGCGCAGGCTGAGGAGGACAGAGGCGCGCAGGAAGCCGGGGAGGACCGAGGAGCGCAGGCCAGGGAGGACCGAGGAGCACAGGCCGGGCAGGATCGAGGAGTGCAGGCCGGGCCTGACGCGAGGCGCGGGACGCCCATATCACAGAAGAGGTGGGTGGGGCAGGGCCCGCGGGCAAGTAATAGATCGTGGTGGGCCCCTTCGGAGCTCTGGGGCCCCGGCACTTGCCCGGGTCAGCCGGGTGCTGACGCCGGGCCTGGATACGATAACATTTACCACTTCCAATATTTCAATTAAGAGTTCCATGGAATATTATGTAAACTGCAGAGAGATTTCTATAGAAAGCTAATATTAGTCATCCTTAATTATGATTATCCAATCGATCACTTTATTATAAAGACAAATCCTGGGGGTTCGTTTTTCTATTTTTGTAAGCAATTTATTCTCGGCTCTTTCAATCGTGCATTGCTGATATATACAGTGTTTGTAAAGCAGAAATGACAAATTGTCAAAATAATGATTTATCGCTGTTAGTTTATCTGCATTCAGCGTTTCTGGTAATATTTGCGAGGGGAATGTGCACTTCAGAATAATAAGTAAACAACAAAGAAGCTTTGCTGACGTTCTGCCTCCTCTCTGACTCCACAAATTTAGTTTCAGGCTCATAATTCTGTTTTAATTGCCCTGAATGTTTCTAGAACTGAAAAGCTGTCAAGATGACTGCTCCACCAGCTGAGGTCTCTTGAGGTGAACTTGGCAGAGACCTACCTGATAATGGGCAATGTGACATCGCCTGATTTCTAGCCTTTAAGTTCTATTAAATGTCTACCTTCTATAAATCCTTGAAATGGTCCATTCCAATAATCATACTGCAAAACATTGCATTACAAAAAAACTATTATAAAGTCGGCTTTGTTTTCAATGAAAGTGCCCTACTCATGTGCATGTGTCCTTTAACCTCACCGAAAATTATGAGGCTAAAGGGGTTGACAGACAAACAGGAGCTATGATTATGATTGCTACAGTATAGAAGAAGCTTCCTAGGTCTGTAGAAAACTGACAGGGCAAAACCCACAAGCAAAACAAGGCACCTCTAATCCATCACCGACCTAAGGTTCCCCTCCACGATCCAACAAGAAGGTATGGACTTGATGGACTCAGGTTGAAACAATGGAACAAGGTGTAAGGCTCTAGTAGCTCCTACCAGTGAAGACCAGGATGACATTATGGCACAAGATATAAGACTCTGGTAGCTCCTACCAGTGAAGACCAGAATGACACTATGGCACAAGGTGTAAGGCTCTAGTAGCTCCTACCAGTGAAGACCAGGATGACATTATGGCACAAGATATAAGACTCTGGTAGCTCCTACCAGTGAAGACCAGAATGACACTATGGCACAAGGTGTAAGGCTCTAGTAGTTCCTACCAGTGAAGACCTTGATGACACTATGGCACAAGGTGTAAGACTCTAGTAGCTCCTACCAGTGAAGACCAGGATGACACTATGGCCCAAGGTGTAAGGCTCTAGTTGCTCCTACAGGTGAAGACCAGGATGACACTATGGCCCAAGGTGTAAGACTCTAGTAGCTACTACCAGTGAAGACCAGGATGACACTACGGCACAAGGTGTAAGACTCTAGTAGCTACTACCAGTGAAGGCCAGGATGACACTATGACACAAGGTGTAAGGCTCTAGTTGCTCCTACCAGTGAAGACCAGGATGACACTATGGCCCAAGGTGTAAGGCTCTAGTAGCTCCTACCACTGAAGACCAGGATGACACTATGGCCCAAGGTGTAAGGCTCTAGTTGCTCCTACAGGTGAAGACCAGGATGACACTATGGCCCAAGGTGTAAGACTCTAGTAGCTACTACCAGTGAAGACCAGGATGACACCATGGCACAAGGTGTAAGACTCTAGTAGCTACTACCAGTGAAGACCAGGATGACACTATGGCACAAGATGTAAGACTCTAGTAGCTCCTACCAGTGAAGACCAGGATGACACTATGGCCCAAGGTGTAAGGCTCTAGTAGCTCCTACCACTGAAGACCAGGATAGAAAACACAATGCTATAAGGGAGATACACTACACCAGGGAGGCTGCAGCAGTACATGAACCTCAGACATGTAGATATGTCAGGTCTGAGTAGATATTGAAAACAACAGGTTGAAGAAAGTCCATGTATGGAGTCTAAGTTCCTCTCATTTTCACAATCTTTTTTTAATTTGTTATCACTAGTGTTGAGTGGACTCAAACCATAAAGTTCTGGTCCTTAGTGGAGTTTGGGGGTTTGGCTCTCACAGTCCCAACCCCAGACTTCACCAACCGGTTAATGCCTACGATAGGTTTAACTGTAGCCATCAACATTTAAATTGTTCTGGCACATGTGCACTGGGACTTACATATCAGGGAAGCTGTGGGCGGCTATTTTAGTGAGGTTTATCATCTAAATGACGCATAGAGTTACCACCGGTGACATTTAAACCGTAAATACCTGCAAAAGTGAATATGAACAGTGGCTTCGCAAGCTGAAGTGTTGAAACGTTGGCTGGCAGTGGCTTACAATGGCTTAGAAAGTAGGAAAAGTTCAATCCGCAGCCCGGTTAACACACCTGGATGGGGTAGGATAAACAATTGTTTGGCCAATAACCTTCAGAAGCTCAAACCTTGTGAAGTAGAGTACAACTCAGCAGTCCGGGGCTTTTCCGTGTGAACATTCAAATGAATTTGGAGGATATTTTTTATAGGTAAATTTTATATTAAATTTGCCATAAAAGAAGGACTAGAATGGACAATTTATTGTTTCTATTATTATGAAATGGGACAACAGAAAACAATAAAACTATACTACCGTATTTTTCGGACTATAAGGCGCACTAAAAATCCTTTGATTTTCTCAGAAATCAAAGGTGCGCCTTATAGTCCAGTGCGCCTTATAGAACCATAGTTACAGACAACAGCTGCCTTGAACTGTGCACAGGTCTGCCACGTGCTGGTCTTTCATCCTTATAATCAGGTGTGCCTTATACTCCGGTGAACCTAGACGTTTTAGCAGGCATTAATTGATGGTGCGCCTTATACTCCGGTAGCCTTATAGTCCGAAAAATATTGTAGTCTCTCTGATGTTAGCATTTTAAGCACTTTCCGCTGCTCACCCTCTGCTTACATTTTCAGATAAATATTTTCTCTGTTCGCCGCTGCTCACTACTACAGCCGGTCTCATCAGTGACCTCAGCACAATATCTCTAGGAAAATATGATATAAGACCTTGTGTAATACTTTTGGATTGCAATGTAACAGTAGAACAGTAGATTTTCAACAACGAGATGGTCATTATACCCAAAATTAGCTTCTACATTCTGTCCAGGGTATGAGAAGATGAAAATGTATACAAGTTTTTGAGTTGCAAAGTTGCTAAGTGTTTTTCAACATCCAGACAACCCTTTATTGTTTTTTAAGAGTAGGGAGATCAGTAGAGAGGGATGATAATGTATAAGAGTGAGAGTATAGAGGAGTGATACAGTACTGTGTACAGTATACCAAAGTATGGACAGAGAGGTTAATGGCCACAGTGCATAGGAGTGGAGGCCCATACTATAGAGAACTTGGAACCAATGGGGCAATTCTGTAGAACTGGGGGTACAAGTGGTTCATGGTCTACTTTTATACTAATTGTATCATCAGAGAACAAATTACATTTTTTTTAGAAAATAGTAAATCATGATAATTGTTTGGAGGGTTGCTATGGCTTAGTGCATAGGGCATCTTGACCTGTATATACAGTCTTTTATATACAGAGTTTCCCAATTCCCAATCTGTTTTTGTCAATTTATTTTAACATTACTTTTTCCACACACTAGTAGAACTGGCTCCCTAACAACAAACTTCATTGAGTCATGGGGGTGTCTGTTAAAAGGCTGCAAGTCCCAGTGTCATCATTATTATCTCCTCACAGCTCTTCAAGCTCTCATAGTTCTCCCTTTTTCCCCGCTGTATCCACACTGGAATTCAGCAGTATTATTTATCCTCATATATTTAGCATGAAGACAGCTATAATGATAATGTGTAGGAAGCCATCATTTGCCTCCTGGAATGAAAAAAAAGACATTCAACCCCTCTTCCAAGTTATCTTCCATTTCTCGATGCATGCAGTGATCTTCTCCTTCCAGCTTCAATAATTTGTTTGTACTTTGTTTACCAAGCAGACAATTTTTAGATCTTATTTGTAAGCACCTGCACAATGTAAACATCAGTTTTTTATTGGCTATTTGCCATATACACATCTAATTGCTGTCAGACACAGTCTCAAAATCCCTGCTTAAAATTTTCGTGGAGGGGCTGTTTGCAATTACTTTTTATAAAACTGTCATAACCTATAAACTTGCTGCCTCTTGTAGGTTTGTTTATAAATTATAACCTTTTCTGCGGTTTTAGATATGCGGTAACAATTTTTTATTGGACTCCTTTAATATAAACTATGATGAATATATAGAAATATACAGAAGGGGGGCACGTGTCAGGTTTTTTCATGTACATCAGTGCCATACACATGCCACCACTATGCCTCATTTCTCTAACTCTCTGGAAGGAAAGTTTTAAGGGGCTAGGGCAGACACAGTGGCATTTATAGTATTCATAGAATTCCCAGCTGAGGAGATACTCAGAACTCTTAATGGGAGCATAGTAAGTGGTTAATGTTTAGTCTCAAACAATATGGGAGATCCAGTTGGATCTGATGGCACCAGAACATGATCCTATGACCTCCTATTGATAACTTAGAACTCCATCTGACTGGTCCAAATAGGAGATTTTCTATAACCCACCTAGGTGCAGGAGGGAGGGAGTTGTATCTATACCACTCATAAAAACAAGTCACCCCCTTGGCCATTGTTCTTTTCCTGGGGGATTATTACCCTCACAAAAGGCAGGAAGGATCTGAGAGTAAAGGCCATCTACCCCCATTGGTTCAGCACAAGATAATTGACTTTCACATGGCTGCTTATATACATGTTTTACTCCAAATGTAACTTGTACTTTAATAACTGTACATATATTCCCTTGTGTGTATTGATTTGTTTAATGTCAATTAAATATATAAATTTAACCTGCCTATTTTATCTCAATCCATGAATCCTCATGTCCATTTCTCCAACCAGTCTATTATCTAATGAGAGCAGGTGGAAGAAACTACCGTTCTGAACTGGATTCTTTTTCAGCCCAGTGAAAGGAGACTGCTAGCCGTTCATGGGCTGTGGGTGAGTGTTGTGCCATGTCGAAGGTTGTGTGGACAACTCTATTTCACTTCCTGGGCCACCGGGAGCCAATGTAATTTGATAAGGCCTGGGTCCATGTCAGACCAATACAGATCTCAGACCTACAGTAATTAAAAATAATGTCTATGAAATAAATACAGTTCAAAGATCAGACTCCAATAATAAACAGACTACAGACCACCCAACAATTTAAAATTCAGACCCCAAACTCCTTTAAAATAAACCCCAGAACAGACACTTCTTTTGTGTCCCTTCTCACAATGGCTAAAGAACCAGTAGTTCATGACATCATCAAAGGTCCTTCACCCCAACAAGAAATATCCCTGGGTAGATGTTATATTCCACTTTGCTGCAGATCCTTAAAAGGTGTGAACAAGATCTTTTAACAGGTTTTTTTGTGTATTTGCCTTTGTGTATCTGCAGTTGTGGAGAGTATTATGGAAAAATGCAATACTCCTGCAATACTCCTCGTTCAAACAAACTTGATAACTGTGAATCAATAAATTACTAGTTTTATAATTACTTACAAATATGTATGTGTATGGATGTGTATTTAACCATCCAAATCCTAAACGTCTATTACAGTCTCAGCAAGCGCATTGAAGAATTTCACAGTTTTCCATTATAAAAACAATGATCTTAGTTGGCTGGACCTGGCGTGCCCCATGACAATTATTCTTCATCATCATAAGCATTTTATGCTAACAAAGAACATAACGACTGTCCACTTATTTCTGAGAGGTTCCAGCATAGAGGGGAAGAAATCTGTCACACAGCCATTATATTGGTGATATTACATTGCTGAGAAACAACTGAAGGAAGTGCCAAAAATGTTGTTAATAAGATGAGTTTAAAGGTCAGATGAATGTATAGGAAAAAAGACAAGACTTAGCTCCAGGAATGGCCAACAGGAGCCAAGTCTACAGCTGTTGGTGTAATCCGTGCTCAGCGCGAGCGGCTGGCTGACAAATCCGGTCTATTTGCATCTGTTCCACGAGAAATAAGATTGTACTTGGCTCTCATTTCCTAGACAAGAAAGAGAAATAAATGAAGCCTAGCAGAAACCACAACAGGATATGTCTCGCAACGAGACTCCTATAATGTGTTATACAACCAAATGAACAGGACAAGAAAAGATAGTATTCCTATTTTTTTGATAAACAGTGAACCTACTCACTCTTGAGCTTACATGCTAGGCCATTCCTGGATACCATTATCGTTAGCCCCTTAAGGCTGGCAACAACTTAATGTTAAACTAAAATGCTTAAAATCAAAAAACATTACTCATCCAGCACTTAGGAGAGGGACAGTACCCTATGTAGAAAACATATCATTATTGTTATTATTATTATGTATAATTCCATGGTGATGTACAATCAATAAGGGGTTCACATACATTACATTGAGACAAGAACAAATAAGTACAAAGAGATCTGAAACTACAGAGATCTGAAACAAGTGGAAGGAGCATGTTGCCCGTGAGGGCTCACTTTCTATAGGGGAGGGTAGATGGAGACATGAGAAGAGGGAGCAGTATTTGTATATTGCAGGCAATCTTGAACAGGTGGGTATTCAGGTTACATTTGAAGGACTGGAGGTGGGAGATAGTCTGACACATTTTGGTAGAGAGTTCCAGAGTATGGGGGAAGCAAAGGAGAAGTCTTGGAAACAGTTGTGAAACGATCTACTGTTGATACAGCTGAAGGTCCTGTGAGGATCAGAGATTATGTGTGGGGCTGTATTAGCTGATTTGTTCAGAGATTTATGGAGGTGACAGGTTGTGGATGGCTTTATAAGTCATGGTTAGAGATGAGCGAGTATACTCGTCCGAGCTTGATGCTCGTTCCAGTATTAGCGTACTCGAAACGGCTTGTTGCTTGGACGAGTATTTCGCCTGCTCAATAATGAGCTTTCACTTAATGAAACACAGTGAAGAACAGTGAAGAACACAATGAAAACAGTGAACACAGTGAACACAGGATTATTTAAGTGAAGAACACAGTGAAGAACACATTGCAGATGTTTCCGTACATCTTCTAACTTATCGGAAGACGCGCGCCAAGCGGTGTTCTTCACAATAGTATGTGAAGAACATTATGTGTGAAGAACACATTGCAGATGTTTCCGTACATCTGCTAACTTATCAGAAGACCTTATTTCTCAATAAGATGACACATTGAAAAATGCTTGAGTCTTCCATTCGAGACGAGCACTCGAGCATTGGGAAAAGTTTGTTTCGATTAACAAGCACTCGAGCATTTTAGTGCTCGCTCATCTCTAGTCATGGATAGTATTTTAAACTGGATTTTTTGGACAATGGGAAACAAGTGGAGCGGCTGGGAGAGGCATAGGAGAAGCAATCAGACAGATGGATTAGCCAGGCAGTAGAGTTAAGGAGACTTTGAAGGGATGCAAAGGGCCATTAGCTGGGAGAAGACTATTGCATTAGTCAAAGTGGGAGATAATGAGGACATGAACTACCAATTTTGTAGACTCTGGATTGAGGAAGGGTCTGATGCAAGAGATGTTCTTGCGATGGAGGTGGCAGGTTGTAGTAAGGGCCTGGATGTGAGGCTTAAAGGATAAGGCAGAGTCACAGATTACTCCAACACAGCGAACTTTAGAGACTGGGGAGAGTGTGGAGCCATGAACTTCAAAGAAATGTTACGGTTTTCTAAAGTTGGACATACATTTTGGACTATGGTTGGCCAATGCCAACAATTTTTGGCAGGATCCTATCACTGATTCACTTTATAGAAATGGTTTGCCAAAATAGGATTGGTGTATTTTTGGCTAAGAAATAATGTGGCATGTTGAATTTTTAAGACTTGTTTAATATTCCACATGCAACCCTTATCTGAACATTATCTAGTTTGAAGTAGCTGAAGAAAAAGTAAACCTACATTTACAGAGGATCTGTTAGTTCTCCAAGATGTCTGAAACAAGCTCTGTGCCAAGCAATGGCATAACTTGAAGCTGATGGGCCCCAGTGCAAAGTCTGTGCCAGGCCCCTGACTATAATATATGGTGCATAGTATTAGTCTTCTCATATTGCATAGTTTCACCTTATGGGCCCCTTACGCCCCTTGTGGCCAATTATGACTGCACCCTCTTCACTAACTCAAGTTACACCCCTGCTGTCAATTTCCTTCAATACATTTTTTGCAAGAACAAATGCTTTTTTGAATGAAAAGACTGATCACACCAAATATTGATTTGATTTGATTCTCTTTACAACATTGTTTCCATACCTGCCTAAAAATTTTGCACAGTATTCCATGTCCATACAAAATTGCTCCTTTTGTGAACACTGGACATCCTTCATTGATGAGTTTTATAAACTCACTCTTATCCACTCTGCATATTTTCCGTAATTTCAGCTTTCGTTAATTAAATCTTAGGAATACTTTGGTGATGTTCAGCTCTGGAGCACAGGTAAAAATTGAGGGAAATGAGGGGTTGCTCCTTGTATCGCTTGCTGGGCATCGGTGCATTGTATAATCTCTGTAATTCATTAACCCTCCTCTGTGCTAATACATAATTAAACCAGCATAGCACATCCATAGTAACAATCCTGAAGCCTCACGCAGAAACCTTCCAACGCATTTCAGAGCCTCATTTAAAGCACCATAACAATCTACGGGCTATACCTTCTTATGGAAGTAGCACAATAAGCCTCGCACTTGTATGTGAAGTGGATGAAACAGTCCAACCTTCGCTGCTGTATGTGATGTTCAGATTATACTAAAAGCTTCATAGATATTCGGAAACACATAGACAAATTGCTCAGGAAAAGATTAGGACTGCTGTAAAATTTACAAGCCGTGTGTGGGAGACACTTTGTAAACATCCATTACCTATAGCAGACAGTATTATTCCTGGATGACTGCTAGAAAAAATGTAATTTCCTCAATTTCACACTGAAAATATGAAAAAATGAGTTAAACGGGGATCGACATGAAGTTGTTTTCACAGTCATATCCCCTGGTTTTGTAACATTTCTCTGGGCAGATGTACACAGCATTCCCCATAGGACTCTCAATGCAATGCAACACTGTGTACAGATGTCAGGTCCAAAATCCTGTAGGCAGAGAAAAAGGAAAAAAAACTGAATTTAAAGCAGAAGCAGTGTCTGCGTAGAGCGGAATCCATCACGTCCATGTTCTACTCAAGTATTTTTTTAAAATTCTATTTTTTTTAGTTTGTTCTTTTTTCTATGTCCTTGTTTTGCCTTTGTGTATTGTTATTGTTTTGGATTTTCTTTGCCTTTTTTTACTACCTGTTTTTTTTTCTTTCTGATCCCAGACAGATACAATTTGTGATTCCGATTAGCACTGACCTGATTACAATCAGGATCCACTTTTGTCAGGCTCGATGTGTCTGCAAAGAGCTCAACAGATTTTACTGTGAGTGACAGAAAGAGAAAACATACCAGGCAGGCAAATGGAGCCAGCAAATCAGTAGCAAGTGATCAGTGAGCAATAGGGGAGATGCAAGGAAGGAGCTTCAAGTCAGTGGGAGGAAGGAGAAACTACTCAGAGAGTGGGAGAGAAGGATAATCGAATGGGAAAGCAGGGAGATCAAAACAGAATGAAGGGATACCCTAAGGGATTTCACCAAAGAGAGGCGGATACTTTACAGCAGGGAAAGATGCAGCCTCCATATAAGTCAATGTAGGCTAGCAGCAGTCCAGACAAGTGCAAGTGCTAATCTTCATTTCATGTGCTTCTTAACCACAGCAAGACACTGAGCCTGGAGATGGCATGATGGTATTTTTGCAGTCCGCATGGGATCTTCTTATATACTTCTCTATCGATTTCAGCTCCTTTCCTCGTAAACACCTCTAGAAATTAAGGAAAGCACAGACTATTCCTGCTTTTACCATGGAGAACAGATCGGAGGACAAATATTCTGTGATTTATCTTCACCCATAAATCTTACGGATGAAGTTTCACTTGGAAAAACCAAATCTGGACATTCTGTGAACTTCACTTGTGGATATTGGAAAATCGCAACTGCACCAAGTAAGTAGTAAATAACTTAGAATGAACATGACATTAATTATGTATTATTTATTCATTGTTTTGTTGTCTAACATTGTGTAAGATTTTTTAAAAATCTATGAATCCATTGACTGTGTAATTTATGATAAAACCTTTTGCTTGCATTTTCATCATTTTTGCTCATTAATGTACTACGGAATATGTTGAAGCATCAAATAACCGGTTGGCTTAGTTTACTGTATGGTGGTATAAGGCTGGCAGACGCTGACACCTGCAGGAAGACTGAGAAACCAAAGATTTGGAAAAGAAGAGTTTTAAGAATGTAATATTTTGTAATGTTGACACATCTGGTTAGCAAATAGATTATTATGCCCTACCTGATATCCCTGACATCATTACATCTACTCCTAATTCTTGTTGACCACTCACAGGAAGCTTTCATTTTGGGTCAGTTTTCTGCTCCACCTACGGTCACTATGAATTATGACTTTCAAAATAAATATCACTATTATATGGTTACATTTTGAGTTTCATGTTGCTAAGAACATCTCTGTTGAAAATTGGTGTAAGGATTCTAAGTATCAATGTCCTATACATGAGTTTCCCTCACTCAGGACATCATAGGGGCGAAAAGATAAGACATACTTAAAATGGTAATAAGTTGTTGATAGTGAGATGGGAACAAGATAAGGTGAATAAGGATTATTTTACCAGTCCTTTACCCCTTGTTTACTAACGCAATGAAGTCTCTCTTTTGGGTTCATGGGGGTCCCAGTGGTTTATGCATTCCCATTACATTGCATATCGGGAGCTTATAGTCATCCTGAAGGTGGTTGCACGTGAACTTGATGTACTTCATATAATACTTACTGTAAAGAGGCAAATAACTTTGAACCTTGCCATGAAGCTAAAATACAATATTTGCTAGTTCTTAGAATAGAATTTGGTCCTGGTGATGTGTGGTGGACATAAAATTGTACAGGTACATGGATGTTGTTGCTGTTGTTATGATGGTAAGGCCAAATTGGTCTTTAAAGAGAAGAAAACCCTGACTCACATGCCATTCTGTATGATGTGCTCCCTGGGGTTTCCAGTCCCTATGGGACCAGAAGGTATGATGACAAGTACATAGTTCTCATGACTGCTCGGCTAACCACTGGCCTCAGCAGTCACATGTTGTTTATGTACACATAACCACTGAGGCCAGTGATTGGCTGAGCAGCCAATGGTTTTGTTAAGAATACTTCAGGTCTAATAGGAACTAGAATCTAGAGGGACTAGACTCTGCAACACAGAAAGTAGGAAAGGGGTTTTACGCTTCTTATACTTTTAACTACCTGCTTATTTTTGAAAATCCTCAGGTGATCCCCTTTTCAGCAGATCTGTTTAGTCTCCTGTCAAGTATTCTATATAGAATAACAATTTTCCATCCATGGTATAACATTCTACTAGAAATTGTTGTCTAAATGAACAGTTTGGGGATTGTCCCTACAAACTTATATCTGACGTTTGTAACTTTTCATCATGTCCATTGCAGTGGTTTTAGAATGTATGGAGTTTGGGGCTTATGTACATGCTGAATAGTGACTCCCATTGGCTGCTGCATCTAAGAGGTTTGATTGGACAAGAGGAATCCCAATGGTGTTTGCCTCTTATCCAATTGGGCTACAAGAGATAAAATAATCCTATAATGTTAAATCTCTGATCATGGTGTGAATGGGAGTCCAGGACATTCAGCAAATACAGAATCACCCAGTGGAAATCATTACTGTCATTACATTATTGATGCTATTTTCATTAAAAGAGTGTGTCTGGAGAAGGAACATGTTATTCTTCAGTCTTGTGTCTTCCGGGGACTGCCTTGATGTAATGGTTACTTGCTGTATTCCATAAAGTGCCATCAGAGGGGTCTAGCAAGTGACAATATGGAATGATGTCTGTATAAATGTTCTTTCTGTGCTCCTGTGTGATTTTTTATTGGACATTATACCCAGTTTATATCATTAGTGTCTTATTAGGAACATTTAAACATTTCTTAATTGAATTACAACCTCCCGCCTGCTTCGCATTATGCCTTTCCATGAGTGGAAACAATATATAGGTCCTTCCTTTCGCTTTACAATCTAATTCAGTTGATGGGACCTTGCAAGCATTTATTTTTATTCACAATGTTAGATTGGGCTGCCATAAAGACTGGACTCAAAAAGACTCATGTGTGGGAACGTTCCCAATCAAAAGTGTTGCTCAATATTTTCGGTCAAATGGAGGCAAAAATGAATATTGCCTATAGTGGGTGCTATATACAACAGGAGTTCTATTGAATGGCGGCAGGTCAAGAGGTATAACATGAAACTCCTTGGCCTCCATGGAAAATCTGTACCAAGCCACCCAACTATATTATATAGTATAGCTTATAAAACTCCAGCATCCATGTCCTTATTAGATTAGTTTCTGACTATTTCAGGGTTGTTTCAGGGTTCCAAATACCCTAATTAGGCTCCATACTGTTAACTGTCTGACTCCATCCATATGACAGGAGAGATCCAAAAATAAAGTCACTTATTTAGAAGGCTATCAAGAAAATTTAATCTATGGCATAGGCCTTTTGAGCTTGGTGTGTCAAAATTCGCCCAAAAACCGAGCATAACTCGGGTGGTGTGTCACCTTGACAAAAAAACATATTTTTGTGATATTTATAGTTTAAATAACAAATATGTATACTATTTAACTTCTAGGGTACTTTAACCGTGGATTGTCTGATTGATCCTACCATGTACTGCCATACAATCAGACAGGTGTGAAATTGCTTAGTAACCTGCAAACTTTCAGTCATGAAAGGTCACAGGTTATAGCGAGGGCGCAGGCGCCGCTATCCGCATTTCCTTCATTCCCTCTTGGCATAGAGAAGGTGTGCGGAGCAAAATAATCGCAATGTCTGGCGATTTGCAAAGAGTTGCAATTATTTCATGGCTTGTACGTCACAAAACTGACACACAAGCCTTGATGACTGCCTTCTATCATACAGTGCACTGACCTTAATCACTGTATGATGGGAGTGGTTGTCCTCCCTGGTCCCTGCTGTGGAGATGGTCATTGTAGAGGTGGCAGCTGCTGGGACATCACACAGGGCAGCAGCAATGTGACCTCTGACTGTGCTGCCACCCTACCCCCACCACAAATATCAGGAGCTGCAGAGAAGGCTCCTGGGTGTATGGCCGGGTCACCTCTCCTGCTGTGCCCTGTGCTGATACCTGTGCTGACTGGAGACACTAGGCACAGCTCACACATGGGGAGGGGCCGGCCCGGGGGAGGAGGAGGGGGAGTGCTGGAAGCTCAGTGCAATCTCTCAGCCTCCCGGCTACTGCACCTGGTCATGTAGTATGAAACTTAACTCTCAGGCAGCTGCGTGTCAGTGAAAATGGCTACGCGTGTCAGCACTGACATGCGTGTCATAGGTTAGCCATCACTGGCATAGGCAGTGAAGCCTCACCTTACTAAGGATGGGAAAAATCTAAGTTGATGAAGATGGTAAATAGTTCTCTTTATAAAAAAAATGTAAATTGGATCTAAGGAATAATGTATATGTTGGGATGGGGGTGATGAAGAGAAAAAGGATTAGGCAATGAAAATGAACTTTTGAAAATCTGTGTTTCGGGGCATGTCAATTGTTGATCCCATGAAATAATGTCAATGTTTAGGGTATAACATTCTATAAAAATGGTGCAGCACAAGAGGAGTCTTGGATTTGGATTATGCAGTGTGTAAGATGCTTCATCTGTAATTATAAGTTTAAAACAGGTTGTGGTAGTAATAAAAAAAGTATCCCAGGATTTCTTCTTAAGATTTCTGGATGAATATGTAGCTTCTGTAAATCCATTGCTTGAGGTGATATATAAGAGCTGGAATGCGATGTGTGACAGTGTGATGTGTCCTAAGGTTTTTCTCACATTTTGTGCGTAGCCAAGAGCCGGTGTCAATCATTCAGCTATTTATGGCTACTTGATAAATGACACTTACAGGAGGAGAGAATCTTCTTTCATATCGATCTCCTTTAAACAATATTTTTCTATATGGTTGTAGCTGTAAAGCTTTGGGATTTAGTATAATTACTTTTTCTCATAGGCTCCCAGACTATGGGATATATGTTTGTGTATGGCTATAGTACAGTGATGGCAAACCTTTTAGAGACCGAGTGCCCAAACTACAACCAAGACCCGCTTATTTATCGCAAAGTGCCAACACAGAAATTTAATTTGTTATTTATACTCCCTTCTCTGTCACAGTTTTCATTGATACCAGCACCTGAGGACACCAATAAAGCAGAAAATAGTCCCAGGTAGAGCTGTCACTTTAAAATACCTCTCCACAGCAAGTCCTGGGCTGTCTGGGACTGCAGGAAGATACCTGGAGTCATCTCTGGTGATGGCCTGAGTGCCCACAGAAAGGGCTCTGAGTGCCACCTCTGGCACCAGTGCCATAGGTTAGCCATCACTGCTATAGTAGATATCATAGGTGATGATTACACAACTCTACCTATTCAATGTTAGTACATGAGGCACCATGGTCACTCCAGCTACAGAATGGAATAATTCATTAATTTTAGGGGAAATTTTTGTGGAGGAGGGGGTTTATTTTTTTGTATTATTTTTATAGGCATATATTAAACATTTTCACTGTGATTATATTATATATAGTTGTATGTTGTGTTAACTATATAGAAATGACTTATTGGGGCACATTTACTTACCCGTCCAGTGGAGTTCACGAAGTAGGGAATGTCCGTCGAGAATGAACTCTGCCGCGATTCACTGACACCGTGCACCCGATATCCTGCATGTGTCGCTTCCCCGCTCTCCCGAATTCACCATCTTCTTCCCATTGCATGCAAGTGCATTGCATGCGACACAAAGTTACAGTAAAAATGAAGAAGAAAATCAAGTCACTCACCAAAAAACGTGAGCTTTATTGTAGCCAAAGGAAACAGGCAGAGAGGCGCCGAGCACGCTGAAAAGTTCACTTTTTTGGTGAGTGACCCGATTTTCCTCTTCACTTTTACTGGATGTTTTTCCTATTTCTGGATATACTTACCTTGGAGTGCACCACCGTGTTAAGCTGTTGTCGTTGCTTGTGGTTCCAGTGCCTGTCTAGGTGTATGACCTGTGCGTGAGGGATGCAGCTGCCTGCATTTCTTTTTGACTGTCTTGGTTCTTGTTCATACAATTTTAAAGTTAAATCCCGGGCTCTGTCCGAATCATTTGGATCTTCCGATGGACCGCCCCCCCCCCCTCGATTTCTGTTGCATGAAAGCCAATGCCAAAGTCCAATCGCGTGCAACATAATTCCCTTATAAATCCCTGTCCCTGTGGCGCGATCCATGAAAACATTGGAAAACCCGAATGAAATGCAGCAGTGGGACTTTTAGTAAATAAGCCCAATTGTGTATTTTATTACCATGTCATTGTTGTGTATCATTTTTAGTTCCAGTAGTGTCGCTGCCTCTTATAGGCCATAAGAATGAAATGTGTCACTTTATAGAGGGTCTTTCATCACCTTAAACAATTGTGACTCTTTTCAAAGGTTCAATGGTTCCAGTGTAGTTGAAATTCTTTCTTTTGCCTAAACCATTCCAGAGTGATCAATGACATTAGAATTGGCACCCACTTTTCTAATTACGCTCTATACTGTCAGGTAGGAGGTGCAAGGCTTTCTGCTCCAACATAGATCCACCCCCTGAAGTAGATAGCCAATAAGCTTGATTGGGGCCAAAACAAAGAGCATCAATTGATCTTAAATGATCAACGCTTAAGGGAAAAATTACAACAGAAGCGGAATCATTGGAGGGACAGCATTGGCGCTGGTGGTAACAGATCTACCTTAAAGCATTGAAATCCAGGTATTCTGCATTCTAAACATGTAACATATGCTTAGTTATACATATTTTAGCATCCTTGTTATACATCCTACTATGCATATGTATGAGTAAGTCACACTATAGATGCTTGATTAGATAGACCTTGTGTATGGAGCCGATTGATCAGTGTTTGATTTGAGATGTAAATGTTAGGATTCTTTGTGTATACTGTACTTATCTATACCACATCTCACCATACCAAACCATGTGCCATGTTCCCAATCATATTGTCTCAGATGTCTGAGATACTGTGAGAGGCCATGTTTTCTATGGTAACTGATCTCCTACTGCAAATTTACACATTCAGAGCTACTTATTATCTACTTACAGAACAGATCCTTTTATTATCTTCAATGAATTTACTGAGTAGTGAATATGTAACATTTTTTCCGTAGATATTCTTCTATGACATCTAGATTTACTTTTAGGTTGACAGATAATCTTATCTGGCAATGGCATTGGCTCTGTCCACAGCTCTATGTAATTTTTCTACTTTTTATCAACGTTCTGTATGTCCTAAACCCGTATTACAGCACCACTGGGCAATGATATATTTACCCACTGCCAAATTATTAGCCCCATTCAAAGTACTAGAGCAAAATAGAGATTCAGCAGGCACAGAGATTCCGCCTCCAATCCATTTCAATGGGAAGAGTCATTTGTTTCTTGCAAACAAAAAAACGCCACATGGCTTTCCATGCCAAAGTTCTGGTGGGAGAATCATGGCGGTCACCACATTTGCTGCACAAAGGTAAGCTTTTTTTTGGCATAGAAGGAAAAAGATCTGCAGCTAATTCCAGCCTCAAAATCCAAACCACAATGCATACAGGGCATTTTTCCAATGCAAAAAATTGAAGTGGATAGATTATTGGATGAGATCTTTATTATAAGCTTTTATGTGAAGCATCAGATGTATTCTAAGAGAAATTCAAACTGTAGTCATGAATGAAAACATTGAGGAGGGGGTGAGAGTGATAAGCAGATGCCAGACTACTCGGTTGGCTGCATCTAATCACTGACATCCAACATCCCTGACCTTGCTGTGCTACATTTTACATTGGGAGAAAATTGTTAGGCCTTGATACATTAAGATAGAAAGATACTTATCTACCCTAATAATGACCCTAAGACCATTGTCGCTCTCTGTATCCTTCACCAAAACTCTTTCTACCTTCGTCCTGTGAATTCTAAAAACAGATTCAGTGCTCCATAACTTGGGCCACCATCTGGCGAATTTAAAATCTGCCTGTATCCTGTAAAGCTTGTAACCTTCTGTAGGACCTCTGTAACATACGACTTAAAGGAAATCTACCATTTGCTTTCATGCATTATGAATCAATCATACCTTGAGAAAGCTGTAGCTACACTGATGCAGAATCTTGTTTAATCCCTGAACTGAGTGGTTTTGCGGAAAAAACAATTCTAAAATTTGGGATAATGAGGCTCTGTCGCTCCTGTGCCTGCCCCATTGCTTCTCCTCACCCTAATTATGCCCTGCTCCAGAGAACGTTGTGCTCACTGTGTTGTACCTGAGAGGCAGAAGTAACCAATCATTGCACCATCCCCCAGCTGTTGTGTATGTGTGATCCCACTCAGGTTGATTAGTCCTGTCTGGACAGTTCAGGAAGCTCTGTGTAATGTGTTTTTATATTGCAGCCAGTATGCACCCAGCTTTTCCTGAATTTAATAATTGTTTTTTGAGAAAAACCACTCGGATCAGGAATGAAACAAGAAATTTTTCTGCATCAGTGTAGCTTCAGCCTCAAGCGCTCAAGTCCAAAGCCGTCGGACGCCCCCCAGATTTCTGTTGCATGTAAGCCGGTGCAGCTGCCACAAAATCCAATAGCGTGTGACACAATCTCCTTTTAAATACCTGCCACTTTGCGTCACTTTGCGTCTGCGAATCCTTAGCAAATAAGTCCCAAAGAGCGCAAAGTCACTGCTCTTCTTACCTTCCTCATTAGCTTCCATGTATGAAAGAATACTTTCTGTTACAATTTCATTATACTAGCAGAAAAAGGATGCTGGGTACTGCGCTATTTCTTTACACAATTTTAAAATGGAAGAGGAAACTGAATCCGTCCTCAGGTGGGAACTGAGCCTAGCATGGACAGCTGTGTATCTTGCATGCCCCACCTCTGTGCTTGTCCCCTGCTTGATCTGCTCTATTGTCCTGCCAGCCATCTTGAACCCGTACCTTGTAATCAGTGAACGTTAATTCTGAACCGGTTTTCCCCTGGTCCTTCTTACTCCAGTTATATTTATTACATAGTCATCTTTGTCGTGGCTAAATAACATACTGGGCTCTGCAGAATCAATCTTTTGAACTCTAGGACATACTTATCAGGACCTGAAATAATCACAAATGCTAGACTATTGCTAGCACTTGTGACTATTTAGCCCTCTCTGCTACCTTCACCCCAGTGGGCGTGAAGGGGCGTGAGGGGGCACACGGCCGTCTGGCAGTGGGCCGGCGCGGGGTGTTACTGTCCCCGCGCTGGCGCACTCCCTGCCGCCGGCGACTTTTAAATTGCCGGCTGAGTTTATTTCTATGCCAGGCCCTGCCTGGCATAGAATTAACTTGCCGCAGCCTCCTGCCCCAATACATCAAGAGGCGGAAGCCTCTTGATGTATGCCGCTGCAACTATCCACCGCCGGGGAAATCATATGCTGGAGCACGAGTGCCAGTGTGTGATAAATGTCCCCCTCTGAATCTATGTGTGAACTTGTAGTTGTGTAATAGTCTGAACTTTTTGGCGCTTCAAAAACTTGTCATACCTCCTAGCAAAAGCCCTTATGGTCTGGATATGGGCCTGACCAGACCTGTGACACTTGACCGACATGATGTTATGTGCATGGCTCCCTTAAGCAGCTTGTATCACCCTTTAATTAAAATATAGAATTGAGAAATGTTTGTGTGTTATAAAAATCTTAGCGCCTGCTCTTCCTCTGTCTACAGTATTTTTGTAACGCAGCAGGTTTCTACACCTCAGTCCACAGGGCTTCTCTTCAGAGGATGGTTTCTTGTATAGTATCATCATAACAGACTATCTCCGTTTCATTGAACATAATGAAAACCCTTTTACTCAGCAAATATATATTAGCTTATGTAAATGGAAATCCTTCATTTATATACATTTATAGATCCACTTTTCTGCACAGCAGGACATTAATGTGTATAGCTAGTAGCTAGACCAGTGCACTTAGTCTGGAAACCTTGAATATCACTGAAAAACTACTTCTGCTGAGCAATCTCTGGCAAGTAATAGCCATAAAATGTCTGGAAGAGCATTGTTTGTTGGTCTAATCTGGATAATTTCATGAAAAAGATAGTGTTGTTACTGTTTCCTCCTGTATTGAATTAAAAACGATACATAAAACTTTCATCCCAGGTTAGTGTGAAGAGAACTTGACTAATTTAAAGGGGTTTACCTTATCTTTTTTGTAAGGTGTGTATAATGTAGGGGGTGCACACATACAGCATATAGACATATACATACAATATATACACACCATGAATACACATACAGCATAAACAAACACAAATACATCATATAAACACCATATATACACACACAAATACATCATATAAACACCATATATACACACACAAATCCACTATCCCCTCCCCCAACATTTTTCATGAGCTGTTTATTGTGGATGATGTGCATTGCACAGTTTGCTGCATAGTATGTATATAACAGGGCACATCCTCCAATCTTTAGTGTGGCAGGTCGGGGGGCCCCATAGTGGCTCCTGTGGCTGCTGCCCCTGTTGTTACGCCCTGATCTAAAGCAGAAAATGATGGGACTTTACATACTGCAGTCCTTAAAGGAAACATGTTGAGGTAGATGTATTATGACTGACACAGCCAGCGTGCAAAATGTCTGAATTCATATCAACTAAATGTACGCCAGGCACGGGGCGATGTGGATGACAGCTGTAACCTGTGCTCTTTCCTGGCCCCACCCTTGGACAACTTGTTCCCCTTTCCACTGCGCCAATATGATTAAAAAGTGGTACATGTGGCACAATGGTACATAGGCTGCTAAAACCACAGCTGCTTTTCTGTCAATGAAATACCATTTTAAGTAAAGTTTGTTAATGAGACAAACTTTACAAAGTTTTAATTTTACGTCCCCCTGACCCTATTTTCCATCAAAAGGGAAATCGGATAAACCAAATTTTCCTATTGTAAACTCTATTCTTTTTTTAATAATTTTCTAACTTATCTTAATAAAAATAATGAATCACTTATTTATATAGCACACACAGATTACTCAGCTCTGCACAGAGCTTGCCAAATCTGTCCCTGTCCCCAATGGGGCTCACAATCTAATCAAGCTATATGTATGTTTTGGAGTGTGGGGGGAAACTGGAGGACCCAGAGGAAACCCACGCAAACACTGAGAGAACATGCAAACTCTTTGCAGATGTTGACCAAAATCACTTATGTCTCAAAAGTGATTATCTCACTATAACACTTTCCCCAAAGTATCATTTTTGAGAGTTCAATCATCATAAATTGGCCAAATGAGAATAAGAGGATTCACTGCCGAGACACAGAACAGAAACATAAACCATTGGGGTAAAGACCTAGTGAATAGAAAAATTATCACTGTATGACAATTCTGTTTTCTATCCTATTTCCGAAATCTAATTTGCTTTCTTTGCCACTTTTAATGTCCAACCCAACTCTTACACAAGTTTTAGTTTGGTGGATTTATTGCTTGTTCAGAGGTAATTTTTTTAAAAAGTGGCAAAACTAATACTCACCTCTTCACAACCCCCCAGTCCCAGTAAACTGGTAGGAGATGAGTTGAGTTACTATGACTCTTTACTTGATGAGTAGTTACTTAACAGTGGTGTTCATCCCAGATTTGTTTTATAGAAGCTTAGCTGAATTTTTCAAATCATTTGATTCAGGTCCCGAATGTGCCACCCCCTGTTCTGGAAATTATTACTGTATATAACAATCTGTACTGCTCCAAAACTCAGATTTTTTTGCTCTCTCCCGGGCGGCGCCTAGTATGACGTCAGCAGCGTCACCCGGGAGAGAGCAATGGCAGCGCCCAGCGCGATGTACAGAAGCCAGAAGACGGGTGCGGAAGCCAGAAGAGGACATCGGGGGAGCAGCGCTGCAGATCGGGGCCACCGGAGGGTGAGTATATAAGTTTATTATTTTTTAAGTGTTGTGTTTTAACTTGTGACTCGTGTATAAGCCGAGGGGACGTTTTTCAGCACATTTTTTGTGCTGAAAAACTCTGCTTATATACGAGTATATACGGTACTAATTAACACTTTAGTGTCACCTTATGGAGTGGCACTTTATTTGAAGATCAGCATTAGTAGCCTAATTCACATTTGGTTCTTTTCTTTTTTGTGATATCACAATATATTCATGTTTTAATTTAGTCTAGTGAGACCGAAAAAAGCGACTGTAAGGAAGAGCGTAATTAAGACCCCTGATGAGGTGACGCTTGCTGAAACGAGTTGGGTCAGAATCAGGGTCATTGACTATAATTGGTACTTATGCGCTGGTTGGTTAATATAACGCAATCAGGATAAGAATTCATCATTTGTAAAGCCCTACGGAATTTGCTGGCACTATGGCTATAAATAAAGATTATTATTATTATTATTACACGTTCTATAGCGACATTACAGTCCCTTATGAGGCTTTATCAATTTACCCCAGTGTTTGTTTTATCTTAGATTTAATGTTTCAGAGAATAAGGACTGATGTTCCTTGTTCGTCATCTATTTTAATTGTAACAATAATAAAGGTTACATTTTAACGATCTCTCTTTTTCAATGAGACTATGTGATACCTTAAAGGAAACCTACTACGAAGAATCTACTGTGAGAAGTAGATATGATGGTAGATTCCTCCTGCCTGCCACTACCCTAATCTGTAATGTAATAATCGTGGAACCTGACCTAACTTGTTAGAAACTTTATTTTAGTAATATGTAGATTAACTGCAGAGGCTATTGGGGCGTGGAGTAGTCTTATCTCCCAGTGCCCAGCCACGATAGTACATGCCCCAGTAGCCTCTACAGTTAATTTACATATTACTAAAATAGAGTTTGTAACAAGTTAGGTTATGTTCTAGGATTATTACATTACAGATTAGGACAGAGGCAGGCAGGAGGAATCTACCATCAGATCTACTTCTCATAGTAGATTCCTTGTGGTAGGTTTCCTTAAAAGAAACAATCTAGTTTACCAACTCTACAGCTCTACCCATCTACACTTTTCTCTCCTCCAAATCACTAAGTAACTGATAAAAAAAAATTTTGTTATTGAAATTTACAAATGTAGGTGGTCCCTGACTTAAGAACACCTGATTTACAGACGACCCCTAGTTACAAACGGACCTCTGGATGTTGGTAATTTACTGTAGTTTAGGCCGAGGATACAATAATCAGCTGTAACAATAATTAAAGGCATCTTTAGTTAACCTTTATTGTTAATCCTGGTTCTTATAACAACTCAACATTTTTAAAATCCAATTGCAACAGAGACCAAAAGAAAATTTCGATTAGGGTTACAATGATAAAATATACAGTTCAAACTTACATACAAATTCTACTTAAGTACAAACCTAAAGAACTGTTCTTGTACGTATTCCCGGGGACTGCCTGTATAAGGTATTAAGTGGTTTCAGGGGGTATGGCTGCCTTTATTATTATTATTATTATTATTATTATTATTATTATTATTATTATATTATAATGCTGAGACCATTTTTTGTGTATTAAGGTATAAAGCCACCCACCTGTGTACAATGATCCTCCCACCCTTTGAAGTATTATAAGGCATTCATTACACACAAGCGTTTTGTGGTAATGCATCGAATAATTATTTCTTTTAATCTATATAAAAGCTAGTTACTAATAACATAGAAGGTCAGTAAGTATCAGAGACGTTACTACAGCAACCAGAATACTTACTCATTCCAACATCTGTTATTTTACATAATTAGCAAAATGACGTCTTTACAGAAGACCGTTATCTGGGCTCCGGTAGAATACATCCATACATCCAGTATATGCTTGGATGTCATCCGCTGTAACATATATTCTTCATATGTACTCGAAAAAGGGTAATCACAAGATAAAACGGTCATGGATTTATTGAACTTTTAATAGAAGTCCAATACAAATGAATTAATCATAATGTGATCTCCTGTGGATCATTTATAGACTGGACATAAAAAGTCTGACTTCTGGGTCAAACGTATAATGATCTTGTGATAGATGATGGCTCAAGGCGTTACAGGGAACATGTAGAAAGTGAGGAAATAAGATGAATTATTTATACTTTTGGCGACACATTGTATGAAGCAAACATAATAAAAGTATAAATAATATCAGTAAAAACAGAAAAACGGATAATACATCAGTAGGTGTTAACCTAAGAAATTAATGATGATAAGAAGCTGTTTTATATCTATTCTCCTGGTTCTGACCAATGAATGACTCATAGATACCGTATTTTTGGAACTATAAGGCGCACAAAAAATGCTTTGATTTTCTTATAAATCACGGTGCGCCTTATAGTCCAGTGCGCCTTATGTATGAACCATTCTTACAGACAACAGCTGCCTTGAACTGTGCACAGGTCTGCCACCTGCTGGTCATTCATCCTTATAATCAGGTGCGCCTTATAATCCAGTGCGCCTTATATATGAACCGTACTTACAGACAACAGCTGCCTTGTACTGTGCACAGGTCTGCCACCTGCTGGTCATTCATCCTTATAATCAGGTGCTCCTTATAATCCGGTGCGCCCTATACTGTAAATGAACTCAGACATTTTAGCAGGCATTTAGTGATGGTGCGCCTTATAATCCGGTGCGCCTTATAGTCCGAAAAATACGGTAATAATAATAATCTTTATTTATATAGCGCCATCAAATTACGTAGCGCTTTACTGGATAGATGTTATTCAGTATCCTTTTATACCATGAAGAAGATAATACATAATGGGGCAAATTTACTAATCCTGAGAAAATGAAGGGATCTCCTAGTTAATGCCGCACCGCTTTGGAATAAAACAGTATTTACATGTTTTGGAGTTTCTTAGCTTGTCATTTCCCGAATTAACTTACCAACTCTGTAACAAAGGCTGATAGGGGTGGGGTACGTTGTCTGTGAACGGTGGGGTTAAGGATTGGGGAACTTGGAATTCAGCTGTCTAAAGCTTTGTTCTCAGTGGCTTTTTTCATCCATACACACTTTTGATTAAAGGGGTTGTCAGAGTTTTGAAAAAAAACTATATGTGGCGGGAGCGGGCTGCCTAAAACAATAAAGATGTACTTACCTTCCGGTGCCCTCCGGTATCCAGCGCTGCTGTCGCTCCGGTCCGGGCGCCATGTAAACAAACATGGCCGCCAGAGCAGCGCTGCATTCAGCTTCCGGCCGGATGCGACAACCTTCCGGCCCCCATACACAATGCTGTGTATAGGGACGGATAGGCGTACCCAGCGCTGCTCTGGCGGCCATGTTTGTTTACATGGCGCCTGGACTGGAGCGACAGCAGCGCTGGATACCGGAGGGCACCGGAAGGTAAGTACATCTTTATTGTTTTAGGCAGCCAGCTCCCGGCCACATATAGTTTTTTTTCAAATCTCGGACAACCCCTTTAAGGTTGACCTGACATTTGTTATGTTTATAAGGTCCATAGGGATATATTTAGAAAATAAAGTCAACACAACAGGAACGCGATCAGAAATAGAGTCATACACAAGTCCCAAGTCAGGAACTTAAGGTTACATTAAGCATTGGTGTACTGACCCTTAAAAGGGAACCTGTCACCAGGTTTTACCCCACTAAAGTACTAGTCCCCTTAGATAGTATATGAAATGTCTTTTCTAGAATTCCCTCTTTTATGTGAAATCTCAGGTAAATATGACTCATCTCACCCCATTTTCACATGAGACGAGTCAAGTTTAGTGGTTGCAGGGGTTTTCATTTAAGAAGCCCCTATCTTTAGTTAACTAGTACCTAGAAGCATTCTTTTTATGCTATGTTAAAGATAAGGTTCTCATCTTCCAGATTACATCAGGGTTTTGGTTTTGTGAACTACAGAACTGGAGATACAGGCAGCTAAATCATACTTAGAAATGCAAACTGCTACTGCTACCTGTTCTGGTCAGCTCCAGGGAAGCTCCAGGACAGAACTAGCAAAAAGTGGGGGATGGAAACTTAAGAGGAGCAGAAGAGTACATTTGTGAGAAATAGCTACTAAAGGGCTATAAATGTCATTTCAGAGAAATAGCTTTGGGTATTTTTTAATGTTATATTTCAATGAACCAATCATAAGCACAAAAAGCTTTGAAGATGTATACGCCTCATGTTGATCATATGTATCTAATCCATTACGCGGAAATAATAAAGCAGATCCAACCACGACCCTGTGTGTGTCGTCTATGTAAACTGGCTTCTCCCAGTGCTGGTCTCTTGCAGCTATCTAATTTGGGGATCACCTTATAACTGTGGTGGGAGTTGCAGTCCTGCAACCCAAAGAGACCCCCTGAAGGTCTTATCTTTAACAAGATGAAGATTATGTTACTGCCTATTTGTTTCACTGTCTGAATGTCCAGTTCTGTAGCTCCCAGAACCATAAGCATGTAATCTGAAAGATGATATTCTTATCTTTAATATGACACCAGTAGCGTATTTCTAGAACCAAAGATAGGGGTTTCTGAATTGAAAACTCTGCCTGCAACCACTAAACTAGACTTATCTCATGTGAAAATTAGGTAAGAAGAGTCACATTTGTCTGACTTTTGGGGAGATTTTTTACATGGAAAAAGCCAAACAATTGCTTACCAGATACAAATGGAGCAAATAATACAGAGATAGTCAAATATATCTGAAGTACGGTACAGGCGGTCCCCTACTTAAGAACACCTGACTTACATACAACCCCTAGTTACAAACGGACCTCTGGATTTTGGTAATTTACTGTGCTTTAGCCTTAGACTACAATAAAGAGCTATAACAGTTATCACTTGTGTCTACAATGAAGTTTTATTATTAATCCTGATTCTTATGACAATCCAACATTTTTAAAAATCCAATTGTCACAGAGACCAAAAAAATTTGGCTGGGGGTTACAATGATAAAGTATACAGTTCCGACTTACATACAAATTCAACTTAAGAACAAACCTACAGAACCTATCTTGTATGTAACCCGGGGACTGCCTGTACTTCCATTAATAAAACTTAACGTTTACTTCTGATCATTAAAATTTTGCATATGCATCACATACAAACAAAAATGTGTATAACAAGTCTCTGTGCCCTTAACACCCGTGCACGGTAAACAAGGATGGGTCTTACCACAGCCCCGTGAAGCCACCTGGTCAGGAGTCTCAAGAAGAAGGTGTGTACCAGGGAGCTCTGTCTCTATCCCTTCTTATTATCGGTGCCCTTACAACCCTAATGACTCCTGCCCTTACAAGCACAGTACCCAGAATCTGTCCCTGTAGGTGGGTATTCTGGCCCTAACGCACATTTACCTACACTCCCTACGTATTTGGTCAATATTCTGACACCTCAAGGGATTTAGCGGTATAACTCCCTCAGCCCTTCACCTTCACAGGGGGCTAAGATATGAACAAGAATGCCGCCTACACTATTGGCTGGCGACCAGCATTGTAGTTCCCCTGGTCTATCAAAAATTGGGGAACAAGTTAATATCGGGCCTCATCTAGTTTTGCTAGACGTCTGGGTCCTTTACGAGGCTGTGGTAAGACCAATCATTTTTTTACTGTGCACAGTTGTTAAGGGCACAGAGACTTTTTATACACATTTTTGTTTGTATGTAATGCATATGCGAAATTTTAATGATCAGAAGTAAACGTTAAGTTTTATTAATGGAAGTTCTGTGCTTCAGAGATTTTTATATGTAAATAGGCAGTAACTAGAAGCTGATGGGCCCCAGTGCAAAGTCTGTGCAGGGTCCCTCACTATAATGTATGGTATATAGTGCTAGTCTTCTCATATGGGAAATTGACACCTTATTGGCCCCCTAAACCTCTTGGGCCTGGGTGCGACCGCAACCTCTCCACCTCTTCAAGTTACGCCCCTGTAAACGGGTAAGATTTCACATAAAAGAAGGACTTCTAGAAAGTACATTTCATACACTCCCTGAGTTGGCTAGTAGTTTAGTGGGGGTACAACCTGGTCCTCTTTAAGTTTCTTGAGTCAGAAATTTCTTCATAGGGCCCAAGAAGCAGCAGCAGGCCTGAAGAGTATAGGAAGTAGAACAAAATATGTTTGTTGATATATCTAGTATGACCCATTGTTAAATTTTAGAAACAATTAAAAATTGTGTCAATCTGTAATAAAATACATACGGTAGGTACTGGGATACTGGGATATGTCAGTGATAACAGAGACATGATGAAGAAGTCCTGGAAACACTACAATTATGCAGTTTATAGTACAGGCAGTCCCTGAGATACGTACAAGATTGGTTTTGTAGGTTTGTTCTGAAGTTGAGTTTGTATGTAAGTCGGAATTGTATATTTTATAATTGTAGCCCCAGACAAATTTTTTTGGTCTCTGTGACAATTGGATTTTAAAAATGTTGGGTTGTCATAAGAACCAGGATTAATAATAAAGCTTAATTGCAGACGCCTTTAATAACTGTTATAGCTGATTATTGTTGCCTAAGGCTAAAGTACAGTAAATTACCAATTACCAGAGGTCCGTTTGTAACTAGGGGTCGTATGTAACTTGGGTGGTCTTAAGTAGGGGACTGCCTGTATAGTGTAAGTGTAAGATAGGGGACCGCCTGTACTTCAGAAATTATGCCAGCCAGGCATTGTACCAGTCTCCAGAGGGTCAAACTCTTATTGAACTTTAATCCTTCCTCTTTCTGCCTGGTATAATAAGACAAATCGTACCAGAAATACCGAGGCATTGCTCAAGTGGTTTTTCTCTTTGCTGTCAAAACGTAGAAATGCCGACTTCTCAAATATTCTCTTTTTGTTATTCTACTGTTGGCTACAATGTGACACTTTCTCAATTCCCTCTCTTTTAAGTTTTTAAGAAGACATTCAGGCACAAACTTCCACAATTATTTTTAGCTCTGTTTAGTCTTATTATTTCTCCACCATTGTTTTTAGCAGGCCCGCTCTTGCGTTTGATCACGCTTGGGTGGCAGACAGTCGATATTTTCTTCATATAAATGTGACTTTTTGCAAACTACAGAATGATTCCTGAGCAGACGACATTGTGTTCTGATGAATATTGCAAATAAAACCATTTTATTTGCAGTTTTTATATCTGGACATATCTGGTCCCAAGCTATGGGGCACGTAATATCAGGGGACGCCATCATTGGCACTTACTTTCTCTTGGCATTAGGTTCCTTCATGCTGCTAGTGCTGTTCAGCATCCACCAGGTCCTAATACTGTCACCCTTCATGGGTGCTTGAAAATGCTCTGGCTGGTTATTAAAGGGCTGATGTATACACTGTGCAACCTTATCACTCAAAAGCTATACATTCACTCATGGCAAGCTTATCCCCTGGAAATGTGGTTTTCAACTTCTAGTGCCCTGCTTAAATATATCCACATATAGTTAATTCATATCACCCATGTTTGACCTCGCTATACTATATTTGACTGCTAGATCTAACTATCCTCTAACGGGCAGGTACATTTGACCCTGTACCTCTTTCAAAGAGCTTCACTTTGTTTACTGATATAAGTGGACATGAGGTCAGCCAAACCCGAACTTAAAAAATTCTGGCCCTGACTGAGTAGGGAGCCCCCACCAGTAGCACCCATGACCAGTGCTGGCATCAATCGCAGATGTTAACCTGTTTCAGGCCACCGTGAAATCGACCAGAACCATTTAAATCCCAGTGGTGTGTGGGCAATGCTATTTTGAGGAAAGTTGTCATTGCCCGAAGCCTCAACAGGAAGAGACAATTCTCACCAAGATGGTGACCGTGCAATCGCAACATTGATTTGAATTCCACCAGTGGCTCTAATGCCAGAGTTTAACGAGATTGGTGCTGGTATTACTGAAATGGGGTGAGCCAATCATACTTGTGACTGAAAGTCACATATCGAATTTGGGTCCAGGGGCACGAATCTGCATAGATCTAAACTTTGTGGTTTGGTTCCACTCAACACTGCTAATATGTACAAACTTGCCTGGTCTGAGCTTGGCTTGTCCACCAGCCATATCTCTGCCTGTCCCTCTCATACTGTACATCAACATCTCTTAACTTATGTTGGTCAGCTACCACTGAACAACAATTATTCCTAGAAGTAGCGGCTTTGGGTTCCCCTACTTCAAAGTCCATTGCCCTGTAATGGGTTAAAGTATGAAGCCAGGCAGCTACATAGACAATACCCTCAGGGGTAGCCCTTTGCAAAGTCAGTTTGGTAGCCCCGTGATTCCACGTCTGGGAACTCACTGTGCTTGGCAAACCAGTTTCACTTTGGGCCACTACTGAGGCCATTTTTCCTGGACTTCTCTGGTTTTTACCCCTTCTCCACTATAAATAGATCTGGTCTTTGCTGTGGAGAAATTGCAAGGCTTCTATCTCTAATGGTGGTCTCAGTGTCAATAGCAGCCGGTGCAGAGGCACCAATGCATGACACCGGGGGATAAAGCAGGATAATGGTCAGTCCCAAGGGAGGACACTGAGCCACCCTGCTGCTCTAAATGACTCTACATTTTTAATAATTTCTCTGAATTTAGAAGGTTTCAGTGAAACAACATTTCTAAAGTTATAGGCCATGTTATGAACTTAGCTTTTTTTCTGTTAAATCTATCACTTTGAAAATAGAATATGGCGCTCGTTAGCTTACTTCCTACTTAACATCCACTAATTCTATGGCCCACATTCACAAGGTGCAGTTTGCAAGTGCCTTGTGCAGGGGGCGCCAGCTTTATGAATTGTGGCGCCCATTTTTTATGAATCTGGCTCCCCTGCACTGCTCCAACTTTTTAACATGGGGCGTGCCACACACTTCTGTCGAACTCTGCATGATAAATGTGGTGCATGGCCCAACGAAATTTGGGTAGTGTAGAAAATAGTGCCGTCGCGATACAGAAGGGTCGCTTGTGACACATATGTGACGCGGGCACTTCTTAAGTACACGTGCAAGCTGTTTGCACATTAAAGAACGTGCAAAGTCCAACACACAAGCGGTGCACGGCCTTTAGTAAATGTGGGCCAATGAATCCAAAATTATGACAATCCCAACTCCACATAACATAGATGTGTCTTGTTTTCCTCTGACTAAAAAGGATTCTTGATTTCATTAATTTATAATGTCTAATTCCCAAGTAGAAAAAAAACAAACACTTCATAGAACCTAACATATTTAAGATTTTCAAAACCATAATTTGCATAATTTATGTAAAATCTTAATGTGAAGCATTTTATGTACACTTTTGCTTGAAGGCACCATGGTCTATCTAAATGCTTCTTACTATACACAAAACTCTGCCTAGCACTAACACACTTCTATCATGCAGGTCCACAGCGGGTTTTTATGGTATAATTTGTGATATATTCATCTAAAATGAGGACTTCTGCAGACAACAGATATTATTAGTGACAAAATAGAACTGTAGAAGGATTCAGGAAGGTTCCTATGTGAGCAGTTGCCAGGGATGCAATACTTCAAAGCTTTTGATTTACAGATCTATGCCATCTAGCTGAGTGAGACAAAATGAGCATGTAGCCGCTTTTTTGGCTTTTTTCCTGGCATCAAAACCAATTCGACCCAGGTTCTGAGGAGACTGCATATAGTGGCCGTCTACTTGGACTCAGCTAGTATCTGAGACCACGTGGAATGGTGAAGGTTCAAGGCCTGTTGACACATGGTGAGCATCAAGACCAGTTCAAATGGTGCGGTATTCGGCATCCGCTGTTTCAGTGGTGCGGTGCTTGTGTAGACTCGGGCCGTACATGAAAATTGACCAGCTGGGACTTATTTGCTATACAGGCTCCTGCCTCTTGATGCATATGTCTGCGCCAAAGCAGCAGCGGGGTTATCATACGCAAGTGCACGAGCACCCACGTATGATAAATGACCCACTCTCTATATACATATATGTTTATGTTGGACATTGTACACATGTTTGTCAAAGATCGCTTGATGATTGAAACATTGCACCTGGATGGAATAAAGCTTTCTAGCATTGATAGAAGTGCCACCTTTATCATACAATGTAATTATCGCTTCCCAATCATAATTGCTATCCCCACCCGATGTGTAAAACTGTAGCAGAATGAGTTACTGTACATATCACCAACATAGGTCTTGTCCCAAAGGAACATGTGATGTAATGAGTTCCATCTCAATAAAAAATGTATAATTAATTTGTATAACACTTATTCCTCTATACCCTTTTTGACTATTTTACCATATAATTTACTTTTAACCACACGTCGGCTGCGGGGGTTTGGAAAGAGCTAACAAGCTGAGCCCTATACAGCTGGTAAGCTGGTGAGCTGGTGGTGAACTCACCGGTAACACGAGCGATTGGTGCTAGTATCCGATCGCAGGTGTTAACCCTGCAATTGTCAGCGCCATTAAAAATCCGGCAGCACATGGGTCTGCCATGTTGGTCGCTCCCCATGACGTCTTCGGGGAGCGACAGTCCATTGCTATGATAGCTTCGGGTCACACAAAGACCCGGGACAGTCTAGTTTCACATCATTTATTACAATGTGCGATTTGTACATTGTAATAGATGGTGTGAAAAATCCCCATTTACTGCCATACTGTAGTATGGCAGTATATGGTAGGATTTATCAGACAAACTAGGGTTAAATTACCTTAGGGTGGCTGTTAAATAGTAAAAAAAAAAAAAAATTAAAAACCAAAAAATTCAAATCCCCCCTTTCCATAGAACTTATATAAATATAAATAAACAGTACAAATGATAAACATGTTAGGTATCACTGCATCCCAAAATGGCCGATCCATCAAAATATAATAAACGGTTATTCCTGGCGTTTAACTCTATAAAAAAATCTATAAAAAGCGATAAAAAATGGTAGCAATGAAATGTCATCAAAAGTTGCAAAAAATGACACCACCCACAGCTCCGTACACTGAAGTATGAAAATTTTATTAGCACCGGAGGATGGCAAAATGAAGAATTCTTTTTTTTGTACAGGAAGTTTTAATTTTTGTAAAAGAATGAAAACATTATAAAACTTATATAAATATGGTATCCCCGTGATCATACCAACCCAGAGAATAAAATAGACATGTCATTTAAGTTGCACAGTGAAAGCAGTAAAATCCAAGCCCACAAGAAATGGGGCAAATGTATTTTTTCACAAAATTCACTGCATTTGAAGTTTTTTTTCCTGCTTCCCAGTACATGTCGTGGAATATTAAATACCGTCACTATGCAGCGCAATTTGTTACGCAGGAAACAAGCCCTTATGCAGCTCTTTACATGGAAAAATAAAAAAAAGTTATAGCTTTTTGAAGGTGGGGAGTGAAAAATGAAAACAGAAAAACGAAAACGGGCCAGGTCGTTAAGGGGTTAATGAGTGGTGTTTTTTTTATGGTCGCTGGTTTGAATGACATTTTCAGACATGGTCCCATATACAGTAATGAAGCATTTATTTCTAGCTATTCTATAATAAAACTCTTCCTATGCAGACAAAGGACTAGTGCTTGTCACAGTGCGGCAGATGGCCTGGCGTTCATGTTTATTGTTACTGGGAATTAATATACAGGGACAGCTACTGACTACAAGCCTCGCAGTTATCTTCATTTATGACCATGATAACTATAGACATGGGGCACATGGGGAGGATAGTTATGTCTGCCTGTGCCTGACAACTCAGATCATCTAGACTATGGAGGATAATATGTGATGCTATTATAAATATACAGAAAAAAATGAGTAAATCAAGGCCATTTTCTGATCATATTTTCTAGGCTGGAGGCTATGAATGATATTGAGGGCAGTCTGGAAGTCTGGAAGTCTGACACAATGGGGCACATTTACTTACCCGGCCCATTCGCGATCCAGCGGCGCGTTCTCTGCACAGGATTCGGGTCCGGCTGGGATTTAAGATGGTAGTTCCTCCGCCGTCCACCAGGTGGCGCTGCAGCGCCGAAAATAATCTTAACGCCCCGGAATGCACCATCCCATAGGAGGTGAAGGTGAGCGCTCCCCAAGCGACACATTTTCGGTTTTTAAATGCGGCGGTTTTTCCGAATACGTCGGGTTTTCGTTCGGCCACGCCCCCCGATTTCTGTCGCGCGCATGCCGGCCCCGATGCGCCACAATCCGATTGCGTGCGCCAAAAACCCGGGGCAATTGATGTACAAGCGGCGCAAATCGGAAATATTCGGGTAACACGTCGGGAAAACGCGAATCGGGCCCTTAGTAAATGACCCCCAATGACCTGTCTATGATCAGCTGTTTGTAGCAACCTCTAGGGCAGGGAATGGAACCCGAATGTGGAAGCCGAATCCACTTTAAAGTGGCCATTGTGTAAAACTGCAACTCTACTTGTATTAAAATGAATGAAATCTCAGATTATATATAGTCGTGCAACATTCATTACCTGTATAATTTCTGGTGTCGCCTTCTGCCTAGAACAGCTACAGTGCAGGACTGGGGATCCCCACCAAATGGATATTTCTGGGTTATCCTGAGGATATGTAATCAGCATCAAGCTGTAAAAATCTCTTTAAACAAAGTCTACCAGAAGTTTTGACCCTACAAAGATAACAGAGACCTGGAGTTGTGTATAAACATACCTTTGTATGTGTAGTCAGTAGCAGCAAGACTGTGAAAAACTTTCCAGGACTGTAGCTGGACTTGGAACCCTGGTGGAGGCTTCTTACACAGCAGGGTTATGTTATCCCTTCAAATTGCTTTACAGCTCCTGCTGTGATATCTAAGAAGTAGCCTAAAACTTCTCTTACTTAGAACAGAGGGGAGAAGCTGTAATCTTGTCAGTTAAGAGATATCACACACCAGTGCTACAAGTCCAGCTACAATCCTCTAATATATATATATATACACACACAGTGGGGCAGATTTACTTACCCGGTCCTGTCGCGATCCCGCGGTGCGTTGTCCAACATGGGTTCGGGTCTGCCGTGATTCACTAAGCCCGTGCGCCCAAGTCCCTATCCCCGTCGCTTCCGCGGTTTGTCCGATTCCATTGGGTTGTCTGACGGCCACGCCCCCCGATTTCTGTCACGTGCAAGCCGGCGCCGATGTCCCAAAATTTGAAACTCGGGGCAATTCGGCGCACAATGGTAATATTCGGGAAACCCGACCGAATCGCGGTCACGCAGACCCTTAGTAAATGAGCCCCATTATGTGTGTATATATACATATATAAGGCAGTCCCTGGGTTACGTACAAGTTAGGTTCCTTGGGTTTGTGCTTAAGTTTAATTTGTATGTAAGTCCGAACTGTATATTTTATAATTTAAATGTTTTTTGTCCTAGTGACAATTGGATTTTCAAAATTTTTTGCTGTAATGGGACCAAGGATTATCAATAAAGCTTCATTACAGACACCTTACAGCTGATCATTGCCGCCTGGGACTATAGTAACATCTAGAGAGCTTCACCAGAGGTCATAGGGGGCAGAGAGGTCCGTCTATGAATAGGGGTCATCTGTAAGTCGGGTGTCCTTAAGTAGGGAACTACCTGCATATACAGTAAAGTCTTTTAAGGCCTCATCATTAAGAGGTTAGAGTAATTTCATTTTGTTGATGGCAATGAAATAATGATAATTCAGTATGAATGTGTATAGGGCAGTAGATTACCGTAATAAGTTCATATATATGTAGATCACCGATTTTTAAAAACCTGCAAAACTGTAACTATACAACGATGCCAAAAAACTGGAGGTTTGTTTATCTGTATTAATCCAGGCAGAGCTCTGCGCGGTAAAGGACAGTACAGTAATTGATCGCGTAGAGTGTCGATTAAGAAAACATTGTCTGAAGACGGACCATCTTTCTTGTTTCGGCCGTCGATGCTGTGATGGATAATCGTACTTTACATAATGAAATGTCAGTAAATATAGTAATTGATGTTAATGGAAAATAAAAAGGAGAGGAACTCATGTAGTGAGGAACAGCAATGCAGCATGAATAGTAGAGGATTCAGCAGTAATGAGTGACAGGATTTAGTATTTGGCATTAATGTTGCTTCGTGACTGTTTTTAGGTTTGTGATCCCGATTCTTTAATCAAATTCTGCATAAATCAATATATAAGAAGATACTAAGAAGAGACGTAGTATAATATCTCTATAAAGAAACATGCGGCATCCACCACTTTCATGATAACATGCTGATAACATATCCAAAGAATAGGTCATTAGATTGGGGGGATCCAACCCCCAGGAACCCCACAGATTAGATGGATCACACAGCTCCTTTCTCAATGTAGTGGTCAACCAGGTAACTGGAGATCATCGGTGCTCTTGGGGTTGGACCCACCACTCAATTTTTTTTTTGTCTTCAGGATTTTTAACCTAGAAAAATTATTAACTTCCACAGTAAATGACTTAATCTGTTAATGCTACCAACTCTTACCCCCCCCCCCCCCACAAAGTTTTAGTACTGAGGGATCAGTGGATGTGCGTTTTCCATACAGGTAGGTGTCAGCTTTATTACACAGCTGACACCTGCTTTTAACTTCCCTGATCGGTCCTGGCACCAATTGCTTCAGTTAACCTGTTAAGTGTCATGGTGGAACCCAACAGCATCACCTACAACAACAACAAAAAAAAGTTCTGACGGAGGGCGCCATCATTATAGATCAGCAGTGGTTAGGATTACAGCCTTGCAGCACTGGGATCCGGGGTTCAAGTCCCAGGTTCAACATCTGCAAAGAGTTTGTATGTTCTCTCTGTGTTTGCATGGGTTTCCTCTGGGTTCTCCGGTTTCCTTCGACACTCCAAACATAGTGGTAGGTTGATTAGATTGTGAGCCCCATTCGAGACAGGGACCGATTTGGCAAGTTCTGTGCAGCGCTGCGTAATCTCTGTACATTATATAAATTATTAGAATTATTATTCACAATACACTACTATTATAATATATTGTATGTGCAATCATACCCCCTAGGGTTAAAGTACCTAGGGGGCCTGAAATAATAATTCACAAGAATAACATAAGCTCTGTTTTATGTAGCTCCTACTGTGTACACCGGTCTAATGAAAGGGCTCTCATACCCCATCCAACAAATGTCTTTGAACAGATGACCGGAATCAGAAATAGCAATCAAACTTTCTTTATATATATATATATATATATATATATATATATATATATCAAAAAAGTGAAAAGACATAAAACACATGTACATCACCAAGTCTTCGGCGAATTGTGCCAATTGTCCATAAGTTGAAACGAAACCAAAAAACGGGGAGGTAGACGTGGCACATCGGATAAAAGATACTATTTTATTCTTCTCACATTAAAAAATCTGTGCAGTGTACATGTAGGTGAGCCACCTACGCGTTTCGGCTTGTACCTAAGCCTTACTCATGGTGAAAAAGTTAAAAACAAATGGTTGCAGATCATTTAAATTGCCTAACATGCACCTGATGGCTGAATGACGTCATATCCGAGTTAATTCGGAAAAGACGTGATACATGCAAGGGAGGCTTGTACAGATAATACAATTTACATGATTTCCATAACATTTTTGTAAGAATAAAAAATAGATGCATTTATACTTGTAATCTTACATCATAATACAGAATATAGTGAGGATATACGTGGATAAAGGAGAACAGGAGATGAGCCTAATAAATATATGAAAGGTCGTTTTTTGAGTTCATGCCTTTGGGTAACCTTGTACCCAAGGCTAGTATCCAGTATGCCTCGCGTCTTAGGAGTATTTTTCTCCAATCACCTCCGCGTATTGGGCAATGAACTCGTTCTACTCCAAAAAAACGAAAGGTAGCGATACTTCTATTATGACATTCTACAAAGTGTCTTGCTGCTCCAGATGCATTGACATCACCATTTTTTATGTTGAGAATATGTTGACTTATTCTTGATTTGAGTTTTTGTACTGTGCAGCCTATGTAGATACTGGTGCATTCTGTACAATATATCTGATATACTACGTGATGAGAGTCGCAGTTTATAAATGAGGTAATTTTTTGGGTTTTCTGTAGATCTATTTTAAATTCTAATGTTCTATTTAGAGCTAATGGGCATACGTTACAGCGAGACCCTCCACATTTATAGAAGCCCTTCACTGAGAGCCATGTGCTTTGTTCTTTGTTCTTTGTTCGTGTCCATAAGTTGGTTGCACACTAGGAGACCATGGCCTTTCACTGAGCCGCCAACGCCCGTATAGTGTGACACTGTGTGACACTGCGGAGGAGTACAATGTATTCATGAGGGAACGGGATTAGGGGTGGTGACTGCCGCATGACGCGCCGGATAGCTTTGAGAGCGGTTCGGCGTTTACTCCGCCGCAATGTTAGATAGCGTTATCAGAGGTTTCCTATAACGCTATCATTCTAACTCTGCGGCGTTTGGTGTAGCACTAGGAGCTGCTTACTTTAGTGCCGAATTAATGGGTGACAGGTAGAGATGAGCGAGTATACTCGTCCGAGCTTGATGCTCGTTCGAGTATTAAGGTACTCGAAATGGCTCGTTGCTCGGACGAGTATTTCCCCTGCTCGAGATCGAGCATTTAATTAAAAAAACACAGTGAAGAACAATGAAGAATAGAATAAAAACAGTGAACACTGTGAACACAGGATCATTTAAGTGAAAAACACAGTAAAGAACACAGTGAAGAATAGATTACAGATGTTCGGCACATCTGCTTACTTGTCGGAAGATACGCGCGGAACGGTGCGAACAAAATAGTATGTGAAGAACAATATATATGTGTGAAGAACACATTGAAGAACACGGTGAGCAGGACAGAGACACCGGGGAGCAGCACAGAGACACCGGGGAGCAGCACAGAGACATCGGGCAGTGGCACGGAGACATCGGGCAGCGGCACGGAGCGGCACGGAGACATAGGGGCACGGAGACATAGGAGCACGGAGACATAGGGGCACGGAGACATAGGGGCACGGAGACATCGGGGCACGGAGACATCGGGGCACGGAGACATAGGGGCACGGAGACATAGGGGCACGGAGACATAGGGGCACGGAGACATCGGGGCACGGAGACATAGGGGCACGGAGACATCTGGGCACGGAGACATCGGGGCACGGAGACATCGGGGCACGGAGACATCGGGGCACGGAGACATCGGGGCACCGAGACATCGGGGCGCGGTGACATCGGGCAGCGGCACGGAGACATCAGGCAGCGGCACGGAGACATAGGGGCACGGAGACATCGGGGCACGGTGACATCGGGGCACGGTGACATCGGTGACATCGGGGAGACTTCAGTGGAAGAAGAGCAGCGGATCCCGGGACAGCGTATCTCCCGACAAGTAAGCAGATGTGCCGAACATCTGCAATCTATTCTTCACTGTGTTTTTCACTTAAATGATCCTGTGTTCACTGTTTTTATTCTATTCTTCACTGTTCTTCACATCTGCTAACTTGTCGGGAGATAATATACGCGCGGAACAGTGAAGAATAGATTGCAGATGTTTGCATACATCTGCTAACTTATCAGAAGACATTCTTTTTCAATTAATTAACACATTTTATTCCCGAACCATGGTCCCTTTGAAAAATGCTCGAGTCTCCCATTGACTTCAATGGGGCTCGTTATTCGAGACGAGCACTCGAGCATCAGGAAAAGTTCGTCTCGAATAACGAGCACCCGAGCATTTTAGTGCTCGCTCATCTCTAGTGACAGGTCCTCCTTAAACAAAAATGTAAGTGTTAAAGGAATAACATCTTCAATAACTGACCAGAAAGAATGATATTTGTTTGTAGCACGGGGTCCCTTCATCAGGCAGGTTTAAAAATGAAGCACTGAGTGAAGGACACAAAGTGTAAGTGATGTTACACCAAGATAATTAGTGCATGATAGATCATTAAGATAAGCTGGGGCCGTAAAACTAAGGTGTCTGCTATACATGGAAGGGCAATAGGGGTGATGATCGAGGAGTCCAAGCATCTTCAGTGGGTCTCTTGGGGAGGTTTAAAGTGTGACCATGAAATGGGCCATAAATCCAGGAGCTATAATGATTCTTTATGTAAATGATTGGAAGGTCATCATCAATTTGAATTCAATTATGTCACTCTTGGGGATGTAAATCTAAGTATACAGGCAGTCCCCGGGTTACATACAAGATAGGGTCTGTAGATTTGTTCTTAAGTTGAAATTGTATGTAAGTGGGAATTGTATATTTTATCATTGTAATCCCAGCCACAACTTTTTTGGTCTCTGTGACAATTGGATTTTAAAAATGTTGTATTGTCATAAGAATCAAGATTAACACTAAAGCTTCATTACAGACACCTGTGATAACTGTTACAGCAGTTTATTGTAGCCTAGGACTAAAGTACAATAAATTACCAATATCCAGTGGTCCGTTTGTAACTAGGGGTCGTATGTAAGTCGAGTGTTCTTAAGTAGGGGGCCGCCTGTATTGTCTTTGTAAGGAATAGGTTGGAGATTTCTTTAAGATGTCCATCTGATGGTTATATGTGACCACAAGTGGTGCCTGCAGCTCCGTCTTAGGTACGGTGGACAGTCTGTTTGTGATAGATTGTAGTTTGTACGGTATTGTTTTTGTTGCATATGTGCATAATGTGACCAGGAAATGTATGTGAGATTTAGAGGAGCTAAGAATTTGCTAGTTTTTATTGGAAAGATAACAGTTTTTCTTCAGAGCCTGTCCGGATTCTGTGATCTCTAACTTTCCATGACCAATCTACCTCCAAGGACCTTAAGTATGTATTCATGAATACTACTATATCATTAGGTCCTGGAAGGTAGATTGTCCGTTTTATAGACAGGAATGTAATCAGATGAAGTAAAAGGCATTTCTGAACCAGGGGCTTCACATGACATATTAGGAAAGCAGTGCAAAAGTTTTAATAGATGTATATTGGTAAGTTACCTAATATTCTTCCCCAACACTTACACACATTACAAAAATATGATGTAAAGTGGCCAACCCCTTTATTATAACAATCCAAGTACTGACACAAGGACTTAATATAGCACCTGGATTTATGGCTCATTACATTCAAAGGTCGACACTATTGCCCTTCTTTGTTTAACAAGAAAAAATTAAAAATGATACCTCAGTTTCATTGCCCTGGTTTATTTCACTGTTCTATCACATAAGTATTAATTGACTTGGTGTAACATTTCTTATATTGAAAATATAATTTTGTGAAGATAGGAGATGTGGATAACCTGTAACATCATCTAATGTTGCCAGTGATTAAATGATGGGTGAGTGCTATCTATATAAAGGACATTGGATTGTTGAGCCGGCGCTTCCTACGTCTTAGTTCACACAACGTAATGTGTTTAAACAAGGTTTCTTTATTAAAAATGCGACGCGTTTCTGCTCCAAACCGGAGCCTTCATCAGGCATAACATAAGAAGTGGTAGTGACGTGAACCTCCAAATATAAAGGACATTGTACAGGGAGGAGGAGGGGATAAGCTGTGACATCATCTAGTGTCAGTAGTGATGTAATGATGGGTCAGTGTTATCTATATAGATGTCATTGTACAGGGAGGGGGAGGAGATAAGCTGTGACATCATCTATTGTCAGTACTGAAGTAATGATGGGTCAGTGTTATCTATATAGAGGTCATTGCACAGGGAGGGGGAGGAAATAAGATGTGACATCATCTATTGTCAGTAGTGATGTAATGATGGGTCAGTGTTATCTCTATAGAGGTCATTGTACAGGGAGGAGGAGGAGATAAGCTGTGACATCATCTATTGTCAGTAGTGATGTAATGATGGGTCAGTGTTATCTATATAGAGGACATTGCACAGGGAGCAGATAAGCTGTGACATCATCTATTGTCATTAGTGATGTAATGATGGGTCAGTGTTATCTGTATAGAGTTCATTGTACAGGGAGGGGGAGAAGATAAGCTGTGACATCATCTATTGTCAGTAGTGATGTAATGAGGGGTCAGTGTTATCTGTATAGAGTTCATTGTACAGGGAGGAGGAGGAGATAAGCTGTGACATCATCTATTGTCAGTAGTGATGTAATGATGGATCAGTGTTATCTATATAGAGGTCATTGTGCAGGGAGGGGGAGGAGATAAGCTGTGACATCATCTATTGTCAGTAGTGATGTAATGATGTGTCAGTGTTATCTATATAGAGGTCATTGTACAGGGAGGGGGAGGAGATAAGCTGTGACATCATCTATTGTCAGTAGTGATGTAATGATGGGTAAGTGTTATCTATATAGAGGTCTTTGTACAGGGAAGGGGAGGAGATAAGCTGTGACATAATCTATTGTCAGTAGTGATGTAATGATGTGTCAGTGTTATCTATATAGAGGTCATTATACAGGGAGGGGGAGGAGATAAGCTGTGACATAATCTATTGTCAGCAGTGATGTAATGATGGGTCAGTGTTATCTATATAGAGGTCATTGTACAGGGAGGGGGAGGAGATAAGCTGTGACATCATCTATTGTCAGTAGTGATGTAATGATGGGTCAGTGTTATCTATATAGAGGTCATTGTACAGGGAGGAGGAGATAAGCTGTGACATAATCTATTGTCAGTAGTGATGTAATGATGGGTCAGTGTTATCTATATAGAGGTCATTGTACAGGGAGGGGGAGGAGATAAGCTGTGACATCATCTATTGTCAGTAGTGATGTAATGATGGATCAGTGTTATCTAAATAGAGGTCATTGTACAGGGAGGGGGAGGAGATAAGCTGTGACATCATCTATTGTCAGTAGTGATGTAATGATGGGTCAGTGTTATCTATATAGAGGTCTTTGTACAGGGAAGGGGAGGAGATAAGCTGTGACATCATCTATTGTCAGTAGTGATGTAATGATGGGTCAGTGTTATCTCTATAGAGGTCATTGTACAGGGAGGAGGAGGAGATAAGCTGTGACATCATCTATTGTCAGTAGTGATGTAATGATGGGTCAGTGTTATCTATATAGAGGACATTGCACAGGGAGGAGATAAGCTGTGACATCATCTATTGTCATTAGTGATGTAATGATGGGTCAGTGTTATTTATATAGAAGGCATTGTACAGGGAGGGGGAGAAGATAAGCTGTGACATCATCTCTTGTCAGTAGTGATGTAATGAGGGGTCAGTGTTATCTGTATAGAGTTCATTGTACAGGGAGGAGGAGGAGATAAGCTGTGACATCATCTATTGTCAGTAGTGATGTAATGATGGGTCAGTGTTATCTATATAGAGGTCATTGTGCAGGGAGGGGGAGGAGATAAGCTGTGACATCATCTATTGTCAGTAGTGATGTAATGATGGATCAGTGTTATCTATATAGAGGTCATTGTGCAGGGAGGGGGAGGAGATAAGCTGTGACATCATCTATTGTCAGTAGTGATGTAATGATGGATCAGTGTTATCTATATAGAGGTCATTGTGCAGGGAGGGGGAGGAGATAAGCTGTGACATCATCTATTGTCAGTAGTGATGTAATGATGTGTCAGTGTTATCTATATAGAGGTCATTGTGCAGGGAGGGGGAGGAGATAAGCTGTGACATCATCTATTGTCAGTAGTGATGTAATGATGTGTCAGTGTTATCTATATAGAGGTCATTGTGCAGGGAGGGGGAGGAGATAAGCTGTGACATCATCTATTGTCAGTAGTGATGTAATGATGGGTAAGTGTTATCTATATAGAGGTCTTTGTACAGGGAAGGGGAGGAGATAAGCTGTGACATAATCTATTGTCAGTAGTGATGTAATGATGTGTCAGTGTTATCTATATAGAGGTCATTATACAGGGAGGGGGAGGAGATAAGCTGTGACATAATCTATTGTCAGTAGTGATGTAATGATGGGTCAGTGTTATCTATATAGAGGTCATTGTACAGGGAGGGGGAGGAGATAAGCTGTGACATCATCTATTGTCAGTAGTGATGTAATGATGGATCAGTGTTATCTATATAGAGGTCATTGTACAGGGAGGGGGAGGAGATAAGCTGTGACATCATCTATTGTCAGTAGTGATGTAATGATGGGTCAGTGTTATCTATATAGAGGTCATTGTACAGGGAGGGGGAGGAGATAAGCTGTGACATCATCTATTGTCAGTAGTGATGTAATGATGGGTCAGTGTTATCTATATAGAGGTCATTGTACAGGGAGGAGGAGATAAGCTGTGACATAATCTATTGTCAGTAGTGATGTAATGATGGGTCAGTGTTATCTATATAGAGGTCATTGTACAGGGAGGGGGAGGAGATAAGCTGTGACATCATCTATTGTCAGTACTGATGTAATGATGAAGACTATTTTTAATCATGTCTGTGATGTAAATGAGGTTAGTGCAACAATTACAGACTATGGAACTTTTTTAAAATAAAATATGGATAATGATATATACAAAAAAAATTAAAAAACATTAAATATTTCAAGAAATATGATTTAATACAAAGATCGGCTTCAACATAATCCTTTTCTAGTGACACATTTCCTTTAGAGCTGAGAGATGTATCACTATAGATGCAGATTTTCTCTGTGATGTTTGTAATCGAAAAAAAGAAGTGAAATATAGTTTTTTTTTTAAATAAAACCAAAGCAGTAAAATGTGAAATACAGAGAGTTCCCACAGATTCTTTTTCTAGTTAGCAGGATAGAAAGATGGGAAGTCAGGGTCAGGGGTCCATATACATAAATATACACTGAATCATCAGAGCTTCTCTGTAACATTTTCTATTATTGGAGATTTTAGTTCAGGAAAATTGTTAGAGAAGGGTTTTTTCATTATTTTTATCTCTTGTCCAGCAACAAATACTGCATCCTCATCCAATACTGCATTTTAGGGACAACCCATTGGGGCAGATTTATCAAAAGTGTCTGAAAGTAAAACACTGTACATATAAACAGTACTTTACTGCACCAGATTTGTGAAAAAAAGTTTCTGATGATAAATCTGGAGGAGTTTAGGATGGTCTAGTCATACCTTGCACCTTCTATTAGTTCGTCAAGTTTACAAATGAAAACTGCTCCAAAATTCTGGTATATTAGAATATTTTTTGGCGCATGGACTTTGTCCTGCTAAGTCACACCCCTTTTCAGAGGACACACCCCTTTCATTGTACTAGTTGTAAAAGAATTTTAATACTGGCTTCAACCCCTGTTAAATGTGTACAGACAGTTTTTTGGAATTCTGTCCCAAACAGAATGATAAATCTGACCCCTTGGGGCTCGTGTACTAAGGGCTCTGCAGCCGCACTTTCATCGGGTTTCCCGAATATTTCCGTTTTGCACCGAATTGCCCCGCGATTTTGGCACATCGGGGCCAGCTTGCACGTGACAGAAATCGGGGGGCGTGGCTGTCGGACAACCTGACGGATTTAGACAAACCACGGAATTTAAAAAAGATTTTGTGTTGCAAGATCAAGCACTCACATGCACTGGGAAGAAGCAGGTGAACTCCGGTGGATCTCGGCGCAGCAGCGACACAGGAAGGAACTCGGACGCACAATGTTAGTAAATTGTGCCGGACCCGAATCCACGTCGGACAACGCACCGCGAGATCGCAACGGGACCGAGTAAGTAATTCTGCCCCATTGAGTTGAAAGAACACTGTATAATGCTTAAAGGGGTTGTCCACTTTCGGCAAATAATTGATATGATTTGTGTAAGGAAAGGTTATACAATTTTCCAATATCGTTTCTGTATCAATTCCTCAGCGTTTTCAAGATCTCTGCTTGCTTTCCTTCTATAGAAAGATTATGTGTTTACTTCCAGTGGATAGAAATTTGTCCATGGTCATGTGATGGACATACAGGTGCACACAACTCTGATTACTCTGTGGCATAATAACGGCTCCTGGATCTGTGTGACATCACATGACCATGGACAGATTTCTATCCACTGGAAGTGAACATAGAAGCTTTCTATAGCAGGACAGCAAGCAGAGATCTTGAAAATGGTGAGGAATGGATACAGAAAGTATATTGAAAAATTTTGGAACTTTTTTTTACACAAATCATATCAATTATTTGCTGAAAGTGAACAATCTCTTCCATGTGGTGGCACTTCAGGAAAATCATATGCATTCTTTCTGGTTATCCACAGCTAAAGACTTTGGTTGCCAAAGAAGATTGCAAGTAAGGATTATTAGGAGGAACGCATCAGATGTGCTGCAGGGAGCATACAGAAAGTACTTAAAGGAAATCTACAATCAAAATCCATCATGATAAACCAGGTACACTTACTCATAGATCCAGGCACTATTTGCTATCCATGGCCTCCTTGCTTCTAAAAATCAACTTTTACAATTATGCTAATGAGGCAGAAGGGCTCTGAGGGGTGTTACCAGAGTCTGTATCTCCTCCTTCCTTAGTACTTCCCCCTTCCTCTGCCTGCTGTCATCTAACATAATGAGAGGGAGAAGTGTCCCTGCACTGTGTAACAGTCTCTGAATCTGCAGCACAGTGGGGCACTTGTAACATCTCCAGAACTCTTCAGACTCATTAGCATAATTATCAAATTTAATTTTAGAAGGAAGGAGGCATGGATAACAAATATAAGAAGATTACCACAGTCACGGTGTTTGGATCTATGAGTAACTATCCCTGATTTTTCATGATGGATTTTGATGGTAGATTTCCCTTAGGCTACATTCACACGATGTATGCCCGCCGTACCGTAGTACGGCGGGCATACATCGGCGCTGTGGAGAGCAGCAGGGGATGAGCGCAACTCACCCCCGCCCATCTCCATAGGCATATACAGTGCACGGCACCGTATCACGTAGGACATGTCGGTATGGTGCCGTGAGCCCATACAAATGTATGGGGGACGTATATCGGTCGGATATACGTTTAATGGGATTAATGGGATGCCCGCCTTTCTATGGTGTAGCCAAAATTAGCTGCGTCCCATTTAGTTGCCCAAATCAACTTGCCCCTACATTTGGGTTTTATGTATTTTAGAGGTTTAGTTAAATGGATATCAACCAAAACAGCAATTTTGGAAATAGAAGAAAATGCAGGATGGTTTTTTTTTTTATATTGTTTTCTCTTTTTATAGATTTATATTAAAGTTTTCTGTGTCATGTTAATTTGTGGTTTCCTTTAAATGTAATTAGATGAATTTTGAAGTCTGTTGCATTAAGGAAATAAGGGCCATTACTGCTAGAAATTGCATATTCTTCCAATAATGATGACAGGGTTAATGGTGTCTGAATCAATCTGTTTCAATTTTCTTAGTAACTTATGATCCCACAGAATAACGTATCACTTCTAAAGGTCCAGCTCTTAAGGACACGACTATTTTTTATAAGTATAGGATAAGACATTACAATAAGATCTATGAAAGGCAGAGAAAATCGTACTTACTTATCCTTCTCAGAGTCCATGACCGGGGCAGGGCTGAGCTGAGATTTGGTTAAAGGGAACCTGTGAGCAGAAATGGACCTAGTTAACCAATACCAGTATGTTGTTAAGCAGCTAAATACCATCCAGATAATGGGGGTCATTTACTAAGGGGCCGAATCACGTTTTTACGTCGCGTTACCCAAATTTTACCGTTTTGCGCCGATTTTCCCTGAATTGCCCCGGGATTTTGGCGCACATGATAGGATTGTGGCGCATCGGCGCCGGCATGCACGCAACGGAAATCGGGGAGCGTGGCCGTCGGAAAACCCGTCGGATTCAGACAAACCGCCATATTTAAAAATAAAAATGTGCCGCTTGGCACGCACTTACCTGCACCCGGCCTGGCTTGGTGAACTTCAGTGAACTCCGACGGAATTCAGCGCAGCAGCAACACTTAGTGGACATCGGGCACACTACCTTAGTGAATCGCGGGAAGACAGAGAACGCGCCGCTGGATCGCGAATGGACCGGGTAAGTAAATCTGCCCCAATGTTTCTTCTGTGGCCCAGCTTAGAGGCATCATCCAGGTAATGAACGTTGAAATGAGATGTAAATTAGTTGTATAAAGTCATGGCGGCAGAGAGTATAGCACTAATGTTAAGCTCTCCTTGCCCCACAATGCCCCATTCCCAGTGACTGCCATCATTCAGCAGACTTCTTGAGAGCCATTAAGGCCCCTTCCACACTAGCGAGTGTGATGCGATGAACTCGCATCACACTCGCAACGCAAGCTGCCGGGAACGCACGGCCCGAACGCTGCACCGCGGGAGTGAACTGACATGCTGAGTTCACTCCCGCGGTGCAGCGTTCGGGCCGTGCGTTCCCGGCAGCTTGTGTTGCGAGTGTGATGCGAGTTCATCGCATCACACTCGCTAGTGTGGAAGGGGCCTTAGTGATATCCCCAGACACAGAGATATCATTTACAGCAAAGAGGGCATAATGAGCTTTAATTCAGTGTTGAGCTCTCTGCCTCCTCGTCTTTGTACATACAATATACATCTCACTTCGAAGTTGATTTTCTGGAACCACAATGGGACCATAATGGAACATCAGAGAAACATGATTTTGAAGCTGTGAAGCTGCAAGACAACATATTGGATGTGGTTTTCCAGATCGATTTCTGCTGACAGGTTCCCTTTAATGTCCATTATAGTTTGTCAGGAATGTTTTAACACAGAATAGATAGATATGTAGATAGTTACTTGGTATTATATAGTAAAATCGTTATGTTTTATGTTACCTTCTTATATATTATATTTAATATGACTAAGTAATCCATGTGTATTTTATTCAAGGCTGCGCATGATGATAATTTCCATCTTAGATAGGGGCCTCTTTAGTAATCAATTGCGCTTCTTTCTAAAAATCTTATATGATTGGAATGATGATTAGAAGTTTGGCTTTCTACAAGGCTTTCTTGTTAGGGGAAAGGGATTGGTTATGAAAATGAAAAGGGAATCAATTCCATTGAGCGAAAGCTTAAGCATAAAAAGAAGATCCTAAGGCTGCATTTCAATATCGTCTTCAAGATAAAGATTGAGTAATAATCTCGTAATGTATAATACTTCACTGCATAGGAAGGAGAAGTTTATTTAGGAAGTTGCTTTGCTATATTTGCATGTTAAAGATCAAAGGGGGAGATTTATCATAGGTTTGTGAGGTAAAACTGTTTAAGCTGTCCATGGAAACCAATCAGAGCTCAGCTTCAATGTTATAAACAGCTGTGGGAAAATGAAAGCTGAGCTCTGATTGGTTACTATGAGCAACTGGAACAGTTCTGCTCTCAGACATTTCTGATAAATCTCCCCCATAGACGCTGCCCATGCCAGATAAACAATTCATTGGATGCTACTGGTCACCAATGTGTAGGAGGGGGTGCAAAATACCTATCAAACATGTTCTGTAAGATACAGATATAACAGGTTATTACATTCTGCCAAAGAACCATGTATGGGTAGGCAAGTGATATCCAGGACTATTACATCTGACTGGTTGTTTTTTCATTTCATTGACTTCCCTACCAAGACATGGAAAAGATCAACACCCGTGGCAACTGTCTTCTTATCATACCCATCATCTCTGCCCTACATAGAAAGTACCATTATGTACCCCTTGCCTTCCACCTGGCAATTATAAAAATCAGGCTGTCTGTGAGGAACCTGATACGTACAGTATATACCATCCAGGAAGAAGCCACTTATACTTCCCACCTGGTGATCACCATGTTCGGGGTAAACTCCTAGGTCCTAGAAAACCATATAAGCTCTGTAGCGCCTACAGAAAGCTATATCCACCTTGTTGTTTATAAGCCGCTCATTGTTCCCAGCTAGTATTGAGTGGCACTCAATCATATGTATATATATAGTGAGTTCTTCTATGAATATTGTGACTCTTAACACACTATATAAGCACTATGTACTATAGTTGATATATAAAACTTGTTACACTGTATGATCACTTCATTGTTGCCACATTAAGGGGCTGAAAGGTAGTAAGCAAAAAACAAATAGTTATGAAAATAGTTAATCCTTAGCCTCCTTATCTGTCTGAAGTAGAGAAGACCTTCAGATATACTGCCCACTGCTAGATAAAGAAGCAGAAAAAAAAATAGAAAGAAGCAGCTTTACTTAATAAAGTTTAACATTCTGCTCATGTGCACCCCTCATCTGAAGTGGCTAAATTAAAACTAATAATGGGTATTTGGGGATTGGATATAGAATCAAGGGGGGGAAAAGATGGATGTCAGCTAAGCCAATAGACTGTTATATGACTTGAAAGAAGAAAATTATAAAAAAGTTATGTACTATTAGTTCTGCAAAATATCAGATTGATCCAGCACCAAAAAGCTATTTAAAAAGTTGTGTTTTCAGACTTGGAGAAATTCTAATTGTTTCATAAAACTAATTCTAGCACAGGTACAAGGTACAGGTAAAATCATATCACCTATACGTTTCAAGCACAACAGCGCCATGATATGTTTTATGGAACAATTGGAATTTGTCAAATAAAGTCTGACAACAAAATGTAATGTCCGTGCCAATATGCCCCTTGGCATATTAGGTGGCGTTAATTCCCAGTTGCGTTTCCTGTGTGTGAACTGTGACTTAGCTTTTGTTGTTCATTGGGTTAATTAGCCCCACCCTGCTCTCTGGAGTTTAGCTCTGTCCAGTAAGGGTTACTAGCCTGATGGTGTCCAGGATCTGCTTTATATACCTGCTCAGTCCCATCAGACCTCACTGGTTATACTGCATTTCTCAGCTTATTTGTTACCTGTGCTTTCTATTGATATACTATTGCTTACTTAGGTTATCTGATCTCAGCTTTGTACTACGACTATCCCTTTTGAATCTGTACTATACCTGCTTTCTCATTATGACCCTGACCTCGCTTTCTGTGTTATTTGTTTGTCAGTCTTGTTTTGTGTCTGCACTGGGGCTTAGGGAGGGACCGTCCCTATGGTTGTCCCGTGCCACCACTAGGGCACCTGAGGTAAGTAGGCAGGTGACAGTTTGTGGGGGCACAGTTTAGGATTTACTGTCATGTCTGTCCTCTCTGTGGCCTTTACCCCCCCCCCCCCCGCCTAATACAAAACTTTATCAATAACTGGAGAGTTTTGGCGCAGGATCAATCTGATATTTTGCTGCATTGCTTACTCTGGTCCGAGGAGGGATCTACCACACATACTTTGACAGTAACTGCCCCCAAAATTGTGGTGAGCTGGACCTTTTTTGCAAAATATTTGTGTATGTATTAGCAGTAGTATAACAGTCATGATTTCGTGATCTGATGGGTACATGTTCTCATATTCAGCACTTGAAAAATGACATAGCAGTTTCATAAATAGATTTTCCTAAAATTTGAACACTTATTATATCCAGCACTTTAATAAATCTGTTTGCAACCAAGAACTTGTGCTGAATCGTATTATAATAATAGCATCATGTTCACATTTTACACCTTCAATGGTGTCTATACAACTGCCATACTCCTGTAACTCCTGTAATGGTAACACATTGCTCTACTTTAAGAGGTGTCCAATGTTCTTTACTTTGGAACTAAATGTTAAATTAAAATTTTCCGAGCTAGTAAACAAATTTTAGTTTTATATTAGGATGCAATTTTTTGCCAAGAACCTTGACCCACAAGACTGCGGGAAAGCTGCCATTATAAATAATTGATATTTCAGCTGTTCATACCTTATGTACCAAGCGGCCTACAGATAAAACATTTAAGATATCTGATACGGTAAGCAAGAAATGTCTTTGGTGTAACAATTTGTTCACATGATTGGGCTCAATTAGTAACAAGAGAAAAAGTACAGTGTTGAAATCGGGAGTAGACATTTGTTGGAAACTCTTGCTTGTCGTGGGCATGAATGCTATTCGGATGTCCTGCCATGAGAGGCAAAACACAAGGCTGCAAGATGTCCTGGCACATATCTGAGAGATGTTAGTGCCCACGTATCATGACTATTGGTGACCTTATGTCTTATGTTATGTGGCTGCAAAATGTCCTGAATATACCTTAAAGTACTTAGTGTCCCACTTTACTAGGAGGAACTTTCATATGTGATGGTATCCCAGGTCATTACTTCAGCGGTTTGACCAGTGTGTTGCTCCAAAGACAGGATTGAAGCCTTCATAACAATGCACCTATACTGAAACACAATAGACATCCAATGCCAAACAGAAACTGTGAGAAAAAAAGTCAGCTCACTCACGTAGGTTGTATGATCTTGTGTAATCCATGGAAGAGGGTGCACGGATAGAGACCGCTGTGTCAAACAGCAGAGAAATTCCCAACAGGCAAACGAAAACACAATTTTTTTTCGTTTGCCTGTTAGAAACTGTGTTTGTTGTTGAAGACGGTAGGGTTCCAGTCAGTAGCAGTCCGAGATTCTCTTTCCTTACACTTCTCCAAACAAAAGGGACAGTGTTTGGCCATCAATGGCAGGACATGTAATAGGGACGCTAGTGGGTCACCAAAATTCATTATGTTTGGTGCCTAGAAATTGTCCTGGTAAAAAAGGGGGTGGCAGGTTGTCTAGCTTGATAACTATATATGCCAACCCTCCAGCAAGGTCACCTCCTAGCAGTAGGGTCAGAATGGTCAGCCCAATGATGCTGTTGAAGTTGTTCAACTGAGAAAATTGTCATTGGGTGCATTATAAAGGCCAGTCGAGCAGTGTTATCTCTCACCAAGAGGCACACTACCCAAAAGTAACCTCTGAGGGCTTTTTAATAGAGGTGGAAGGACTTATATACCCTCTGGTGGCATAACACTGGGGCTTGTTTACTAAGAGTCAGCGGAACGCATTTCTGTCAGACTTCCCGTCATTTTCTGGATTTGCGTCGCTGTGACAGGGATTTAGCAGGGGATTGTGTCACACGCGTTTGGATTTTGCCGCAGCGGCGCTGGCTTTCATGCAACAGAAATCGGGGGGCGGGCCGTCGAATGATGCGACTGATTTGGACTGAGTGCGGGATTTAACATTCAATTTGTATCACAAGACAATGCACTTACATACACCAGGAATAAGAAGGTGAACTCCGGCGGACCTGATCGGGGAAGAGACACATGCAGGATATCGGGTGCACAATCATTGTGAATCGCGGCAGAGTGCATTCCGGTCAGACAATGCACTTTCGGGAATAATATGGATGTACAGTTTATATTTACTACATACTTTCATGTGCATGAGACATTACTGTATGCTGTATCTAAGATTTTTTACAGATTTTTTTTCTTGTCAATAAGTGTATATAGTAAATGATACAAAATAAGATACAGGTCCCAACAACTGCATATAAATTGACATAAAAAAAGGCGGATTCATAACGACGCCGTTTTAGGAAACGGTATGACTTAAAAACAGACGGCATTTCTTGTGAAAGTGCATGTTTAGCCTCTGTGGGGAATATTTGGCACAGAAGTAGTTTTAACTATTTGCTGTTTATGAAGTCCTGGTGCCCTGTGCAGGTAGTTATATGATGCCAGCATCTTATAAACCAAGTTATAAACCATTCCGGGTAACCTAATAAAACACAGGCACCTTCCGAAATCTAAATATTTATAAATAAGCGGGAGCACCATGGGGAAGGAATGTTCCTGTTTGCATGAGGAACATACCTTTAGTCAGATACAGTATTTGTTGTTATCTTACAAATTTCCAAGCATGATTTTTAAACATGTTATTCTAAATTTTGAGTTGACTTAAATTATCTGTAGGTTTGCACATATTAGACTTTCCTCCCAATCATCCTGTTCTTCACGGGACTGTTCTAAAAAGTGGGCACAAAATTATAAGGAGGCATTTTGTGTAAAAAGGGGCATTGCAAGCATTTTTGGGTGTTTCCAGGCTGGCCGTAGGAGGGGAAACCCATGAATAGGATGATGGGAGATATAGGGGCAGATTTACTTACCCGGTCCATTCGCAATCCAGCGGCGCATTCTCTGCTCTGGATTCGGGTCCGGCCGGGATTTATGAAGGCAGTTCTTCCGCCGTCCACCAGGTGGCGCTGCTGCGCTGAAAGTCATCTCATCGCGCCGGAATGCACCACTTCGGACCAGGTGAAGGTAAGCGCTCCCCAAGCGACACTTTTTCGGTTTTTAAATGCGGCGGTTTTTCCGAATACGTCGGGTTTTTGTTCGGCCACGCCCCCCGATTTCCGTCGCGCGCATGCCGGCGCCGATGCGCCACAATCCGATTTCGTACGCCACAATCCCGGGGCAATGCAGGTACAATCGGCGCAAATCGGAAATATTCGGGTAACACGTCGGGAAAACGCGAATCGGGCCCTTAGTAAATGACCCCCATAATGTCATATAATTGATATTTGCTTGTGGCAATGAATTTTTATATCAATAAGGACACTCTGCTTTACATTCATAGGCTACAAACCCTACTCTTCTCAGCACAGCTCTAAGACGAGGAATGGATACAATTGTATCCTGTCTAGGCAATGCTCTGTGAGCTAAACAGCTTCATGTAGTATTTTTTTAATAAACATATAGATTTACAGGCAGTCCCCAGGTTACATACAAGAAAGGTTCTTTAAGTTTGTATTTCAGTTGAATTTCTTTGTTAGTCGGATCTATATATTTTATAACTGTAACTCCAGACAAAACTTTTTATCTGTCCCACTGAAAATTGGATTTTCAAAAATGTTGTTGTAATTGGACCAAGGATTATCAATAAAGCTTCATTACAGACACCTTACAGCTGATCATTACAGACTGGGACTATATTGAAGCATCCAGAGAGCTTCACCCTGGCAGAGAGGTCCGTCTTTAACTATTTCATTTTCATTTCTACCAAAACTGTGAGCTAACAAATAAGATTACAATTACTTAAAATATTCAACAACACACTCTTATGTATTAAATTGTGGATGAGTTTCTGTAAATGATTCTCACACTCACTGCAGGCTGTTTATTACCTTCTGCAGATAAATCCATTAGAGAAGCAGCTTGATGATCTCTTACATGTCTTCTAGTTATTTAACTATTTCACAACCGGCCAATGTAAAAATAACTCAGCTTGTGGTAAAGTGGTGTATGGAAAGGGCTCACAAAATGATCCCCCTCCAAATGCAGTGGGTGTCCGCTGTCTTACAAAGCTGAAACATGCCAGTTACTGCTGCTGTTAGTGCTCTCACCTAACAACACTGCACTGCCGCCATCTTTAAATGCTGATCGGTGACCAAGTGATATCACCGTAGGATGCAATGTTACAAGTTGTGATTCGACCAGGTTGCAAACGCAATGGAAACGTGAATGCAGTGGAAATGCAAACACATTGTAAACATACATGCAATGTAAATGCCATGTAAATGCAAACGCAATGTAAACACTGTGAGGCACATTTACTTACTTGGTCCCTCTGAGTTCCCGAAAGTGCATTGTCCGACGACAATGCACTGTGCCGCGATTCATGAAGATCGTGCGCCCGATATCTTGCATGTGTCGCTTCCCCGCTCAGGTCTGCCGGAGTTCACTTTCTTCTTACATTGCACCTGTGTTCACATCCCTTTTACATCATGTTATCAAACTTGCATTTACATTGCATTTATGGTAACATTGCATTTGCTTTCACAGATCGTAAAAGATATAAATGGAATGTTCAACATTGCCTGCCACTGATTGGACAGTATGAGAGAAGATTAGCATAACAACACGCCTCCAGCCTCAGCTCCTCCTCTCTGACAGAACACAGATTACAATGGTCAGATACTGGGAATGATATCTCCGCAACCACGGGGCTACAAAGAAAACTCGAAGTGCCCCGGAATCTGTGTATCCACCCATACAGAAAGTTATGCTGATCTGTGAGGTGGTGACAGGTCCTCTTTTGGACCTGCTAAAAGTATAGCCCTGGTTTTGTAACCATTTAGCATTTACTGGTATGTGCAGTTACTAATGTGCCTATGCACTGCGCTCCAACATTTTGGAGTGGATTGGCAAGAGTTTTTTTTGCCAAACCCTGACTCCTAATGCTTCCCTGTCACAGAATATCACATGTGTACCTAGGAAGTACAATGTATCCCACAGTTGAAAGACACCATAGAACTTTGTAAAAGGAAAAATGAAAAGATAAGACTTGTGGAAGGAGCGGCACCCAAAAAACTTGGTCATGAAGGGTTAAAGCTTATATATGATAAGTTAGGATAAATGAGTGTTTCTAACCACTTAGAAGACAGAAAATAGATACTCCTCGAGGCATCTTCTCTAAAATATTTAATGAAAATTATTTTTAGCCCATAATAGATGCAATACCTAAAAAGCCCCCAGAAGTGAACATGGATTGCAGTTTTTCCTCAATATAAAGGGTATTAAATACAAATAATGTGACATAAAGTGGGAAAAATCTCAAATGGAAATGGAAGAAAACACAGAAAGAAGATAAAAAAGCTTTTGGAGTCCTTAATTTATACGAAGCTACAGCGAATGTGATCAAAGTTGCTCCTCTGAAGTTTGATTAAATGTTTCTGGATTCATTTAAATGTTCTCGGCAGACGCCATCTGCTTCATTGGAATGAGCCACTTTCTAATTTATTAAAAGGAGATTAAGGCGAAGGCATTTACATGGGTTCATTCTTAAATGTTAGCACTTTTATTTCTAATACATTAAAAACTTTATGTCCCCATGTAGACAATGAAATAATCCAGTTTACATTCATTATCTGTGTAATTATAAAAGATGCAATTTTTCATAGACTTACACCATGTATTGCCCTCTGTAGTAGACCCTAGACAACTAGAATAGAAGTTGAATCTTGTTATATGCTAATATATGGTTTATACTGGTGTTATCCCTGCCCCTCTCACCACAATGGATATATGAAGAGGCCGCACTCACATCCGGGCAATCCTATGCCATCATGGAATGGGTGCAGTCTTTAGCTAGAGCACTGGCACAGTGCAGGAACACCGCATGCTGCCCCACTCCACTCCGCATGCCACACTCAATGCCCCTCCAAAACACTTGATGTGTAGGTGGTGTAAGGGGGAAATATTTTACTATATGTGACTACATAACAGCTTGTACTAGTTATATACCAGCTTATACAAGCGTTGATTAATCTCCCCCTACATCTTAAATAATACAATGGAAGGTTACTGCTGGAGGGTAGAAGGGTAATTATAATTCCTTTATTTATACAATGCCTACACATTATGCAGCGCTGCACAGAACTTGCCAAATCAGTCCCTGTCCCCATGGGGCTCACAATCTAATCGACCTACCAGTATGTTGTGGAGTGTGGAAGGAAAACGGAGGACCCCCAACACAAACACAGAGAGAACATACAAACTCTTTGAAGATGTTGACCTAAGAGAGTCTTGAACCCAGGACCCCAGTGCTGCAAGGCTGTAGTGCTAACCACTGAGCCACTGTGCTGCCCCTAAGGGTTGTTATTTTATTATTGCAATATAAAAGAAAAATATAATAGCACTCTCTGGTAAACTAGATTATTGGATTTATCTCTAATATGTTATTCTCAAAACTCTTATTATATTGATTTTAACAGTCATTTTTGTACATGATTAGTAGACTTCCATGTTGCTTGCACTGCTATAAAAGAGAATCTACCTATTCAGAAATCATCACACAAAAAAGTTAGAGAGTCAGCTCACCTGGACATCGAGATTTGTTTAGGATCTTTTCTGCGGTTTGCAGCGGATAACCCGGGTCTCAGGCAAGCAACATACCAAAAGAGAAGAAAAAAATCCAGCTCCCGTTTTCAGTAAAAATACTTATCTTTCAGCTTTATTTCTCATTTAAAAAGCAGATGCATAGTAGGTTAAAGCACAGGGAAAAATGGGGAAACAGAGTGCAAGACCTCTGCTAGCCTAGTATATTTTGTATATTCCGAAATCATCCCACAAGTAAAATAGCACGTTTCTGGAACCCAGAAGGGTATGCATAGTCAATTTATAGACACCCCCTGAGCACTTCTGGGAGGAGCAGGAAGTGAGTTAGAGTTGTCCATACAACCTCCGGTATGGCAAAACACTCGCCCACAACCCTGAATGGCTGAAAAACTCCTTTAACTACCCTTAGTGAAACAGAGCCTTATCATCACAGTAGACTGCCACCAGCTTCTCGTTTGATATAAGGTCAGTTTGTAACAAGATTATATCAGGTAAGGAGCTAGCTTGGTAGCATGTATATGACCGAAAGGTGGGGATGAAAGAGTAACGTAGGTTAAATTTTCATATTTAAGTGCACACTAGACAAACAGTACACACAGTACATTTATATACAGTTTAAGGCTAGATTCACACTGCCGTTGCCCGCCGTACCGTGGTACGGGGGGCACACAGCAGTGCGCGGGGAGAGGAGGAGGGGGTGAGCGCTGCCGTAATATGGGATATGATAGGGCATGTCCTATCTTTTTCCCGGTTACAGACCGGTACGTTGACGCAGGTGTGGCAGTGTGAATATAGCCTTACAGAGTGCAGAATACAGTGTAAGTACAAGCAATTCCGTTACCTTGTGCAGAACTAATGGGAAAAGGATAGTTCACACTTGATGGGCAGTACGGTGGCTTAGTGGGCATCACTACAGCCTTGCAGCACTGGGCTCCTGGGTTCGTGTTCCACCCAGGTATACATTTGCAAAGAGTTTGTATGTTCTCTCCCTGTTTGATGGGGGTCCTCCAGTTTCCTCCCACACTCCAAAACATACTGGTAGGTTGATTAGATTGTGAGCTCCATTAGGGACAGGGACCAAATTGGCAACCACTGTGCAGTGCTGCGTAATCTGCGTGCACTATATAAATAAAGGAATAATTATTATGATTCATCCTGCCGGATCTTGTGGTGGCAATATTGCCCAGGAAAAGAACCAAGTGCAGAAGGTGGTGGGTTTACATTACCTGTAGATACACCTCTTGACATTCCCTAGGTGGCTCCATAGAACATTCCACATTGGGCGCTTCTCTATAGGAAGTCAAAGGATCTGGGTTTTTGTCTCATCACATCCGTATGAATCCCTGGATTCCATTGAGACCAGACCCGACCCACTATCATCCCATTGATAGCTCTGTACATCTCAGTTTCCAAGGATGCTGGAGTAAGTTGAGATCCAGGTAAGTCTACGCCTCACCGTCCTGATCCCAAATATGCCATTGGCTGAAATGGATCATAACTCCATAAATGATGTATGCAGTTCTTAAGGGTTTTGATCATTAGCAGAGGGAATTATAAGAAAAAGCCTCTATGGAGGTGTTAGTTGCTGGCTACTCCCCTTTCCAGCCTTTGAAGTATGCCTTCCAGAGAGTTAATTAGTTATTCAACATAAAGTTATGTTGATGTGATGAACAAGACAAAACCTGGCATGTGACATCCTCTTTTACATGTATATTCCTATTTTTCATCATAACACTGTACAAGTTTTTTAGAAATAACTTTCCAGTTGCCAATTGATCTGTCATTTTGAAGAACATTCAACAGTCCCTGCTGCACCAAGAAGATAATTTACATAGAGATATAAACTGCATCATGAAGTGCCCTATACAAAATAGTTTTACTTATGGATAAATGAAAGCGTTGGTAGGCTCCCTTTAACAGTGGAATCATGGACAACAAAATTTTGGAGATGATTCGTTGAATTTGTGGGACAGTGTTTAGAGGTCAATGTACAGAGAGGACACAATGGGGCACATTTACATACCCGGTCCCTCGGAGTTCCCGTCCGTCCAGAATGCAGTGTGCCGCGATTCACTTAGATCATGCGCCCGATTTCCTGCATCTGTCGCTTCCACGATTAGGTCCGCCGGAGTTCATCTTCCTCCCGGTGCACGTAAGTGCATGGCTTGCGACACAATTTTGAAGTTAAATTCTGCGGTTTGTCCGAATCCGTCAGAACGTCCAACGGTCCGGCCCCCAATTTCTGTCGCATGAAATCCGATCACGTGCACCAAAAAACCCTTTTAAATCCCTGTCCCAGCAGTGCAAAATGGAGATCGTCGGGATGTCAGACGAAAGTACGGTCCACTGGGCCCTTAGTAAATTAGCCCCAATGTGAACTATAACTTTCACCTTTTGTTAATTTAATGGTGTGATCTTGTCTTATTGATATATACAGTAGGTCAATGATGGAGAACCTTTTAAGAGACCAAGTGCCCAAACTACAACCCAAACCCACTTATTTATCACATAGTTCCAACATGGCAATTTAATCACTAACTTATTGCTCCCTGCTCTGCTGTAGCTTTCAATCATATCAGTGTCCTGAGTACCCTAATATAAAAGATAGAAGGAAGACAAATTCAAGTTCCCCTGAGCAGGAAGAATTTTTGTGCCTGGAGAAGGAGCTACAATGATAATTCAGATCTGTCCACGCTTTCCCACTCCTCCTTTAGTCCCAGGAAGTGCTGTTGCTGGATTTACTGGGAGTAGATACCTTGAGTCCTTTTTGGCGATGCCTGAGTGCTCACATAAAGGGCTCTGAGTGTCACCCGTGCCATAGGTTGGCCACCACTGCAGTAGGTGGTCCATTTTATTGCAAGAGTATCCATCATCACGACATGATGAATCCTGCAAAATGATTGCTACAGAACAAGGATTTAAAGCCAGTGACCAGTAAATAATGTTCCTTGTCAAATAAATCTTAATAAAATGGCTTTTGCCCCTTCAGGCTTCTTCTGTGACATCTTGAAGTGGCAAAAAACCCCCCCATTAAATTAGCAAGACCCAGGGTTGGGCAAAATGCTGTCGCTTTTTTTTTTTTTTTTACAAATTTTGCGAGTATAATAATTATTTTTAAAAATATTCTTTTTCTTTGATCTGTCCCCCTCTGTGGGGGACAAACAACATCTTGTCCATTAACCCAACTGTGTGCCTGCAGGGTGTAAAATAGATCTAAGTGCCTGTGGTGTGGAGAAGATAGGGAATAGGTCAATGTGTATTGATTCTCAATATGTTGTCACTTTCCTGGTTGTTTTTTGTAACACTGAATACTTATTTTATCATTCTTCATACATGCACTCACAGTAATTCAGACCACCAGTGGTACACAATTGTATATTACCGTTTTTGCGCCGTTTTCCCCTGAATTGCCCCGGGTTTTTGGCGCACAAGATCGAATTGTGGCGCATTGGCACCGGCATGCATGCAAGGGAAATCGGGGGCGTGGTCATCAGAAAACCCGACGGATTCAGAAAAAACGCAGAATTTAAGGAAAAAATGTGTCGCTTGACATGCGCTTACCTGCACCAAGGATAGGATCGCGAACTCCGGTGAACTCCAGCGGACTTCAGCGCAGCAGCGACACCTGGTGGACATCAGGCACACTACCTTAGTGAATCCCGGCCGGACCCGAATCCGCATCGGAGAACCTGCCGCTGGATCGCGACTGGACCGGGTAAGTAAATGTGCCCCAATGTTCCCAGACCCTACATTGTTGAGCTACAGGCAACCCCCAAATCTGAAGAATATTGTGATCAGAAGCTCCCTACCAACAAACATACAGAAAGGAACGGCAAAACCTGTTCTCTCATTTTGACCAACACACAGCAGGAATATGACATCCCGGCCACAATTTCATGTTCAACTTCTAATGTGGTCTACCTGATTTTGTGCACAAAATGTCCTGTGGGTCTTTATGTTGGAGAGACAGGACAAAGATGTAAAAGAGGAGCAGAAACATGTATCTGTGGCCAAACACTTCAGTCCTGGCCATAACACCATGGATATGAAGCTTCTAGTATAAAAGGGCACTTTCTGGTCACAAAATGAGAGACGATTTGGGAATACAAATTTATCACCATCTTTGACACCCTCCACACAGGACTCAATCTATCCAGGGATTCATGACCCAGTACAAAATCTAACAAATGTTATCCTTAGATAATGGGTCATCAGAGACTCCAAAGTCATTAACTTGGAGGCAATAAACTATCACACTAATTAAGGACCTGTTGTCTCAACTTTGTTATTGCTATTGTCCTTTTGTTTCCTTTTTTTTTTGCACCTTTTTGTTCATTGTGTATAAAATCTGTGTGACTTCAGAAAGACTGTTATACCACGCCTGATGAAGGGACCTAAGATGTCCCGTAAGCTTGCTTGTAACATCTTATACTTCAGTTAGCCAATAAAAGGTATCACAATCTCAAGGTTATTTTTTTTTTATCAAAAGCAACAGGAATCTCTTTTCTTGTAACAACCAAAAAAAAATGTAATACATGCTTTGATTTTAGTGGTGATGACTCTTAGAGACCTAAAGAAAGCCGTCAGACAGTGATATGGATACAAATACTCTCCTACATCAACATCCATGAATGTAACTGACAGCTTAATTGGTAGCATTTCAGAGAAAATGATTTATATAAACAGTTAAAGGGACCAAATAAAACTTCAGAAAGAAATTTGTCATTTCAATTCCCAGGATAAAACATGAAGTGACCATCACAAACAGCAGTTGACAAGAGTCTGTCCATGTTAATGCATTAGCTCTCAACCAAATGCAGTTCTATCAGGCCTCCCAGTACTCATGCACACTGATCTGGACCAAGTGTTCACATGTCCTCAATGTGTAGAGATAAATTAGCAGACATTATAAGGTGTGAATGACCTCCATACAGCATTAGGATTGCCCATATTTAAATCCAACAACTAAACCCCTCTTAATATTTTCCTTTAGATAAAATCCCTCATTATGGTTTCCCGATTGGGTTATCTTGACTCTATCATCAATTCCCTTACATGTGATAACAAGCAATTAACTCATCAAAGGTTATACCAATGTGAAACTGGTCAAGAATCTTGTTTAGCTTCCCTTCAACCAAATTCTAATTCCACATGTGAATTATTTCATTCTAGCCAAGGGGGAGGTAACCTTATATTTTCTTTGGGGGGGGGGGTTCTATGTTTTGTAAAGTAAAAACTTCTCTCCCCTTTGGCTAGTATGAGTTAATTCCCATATAAACTTCTGGGGTTCATACAGTTATTTGGATTTAAGAAAGAGTTAACAACAAGTTGCTAAAGTGTTCAGCTGTTCAACAGCAGTGGAATAAGATATGCCATTCATTCAGTACTTTGTAATGATACAAAACTAACATCTAAGGAACCCAAAAACTTCAGGACCTTGGAGGGTCCAGGGAATCCTTGGTTAGGGTGCTACAGCTACTACATTAATGTTAGAGGGGTTGGTCACTGCTTTACATAACTTTCCCACTTGCCTTTACTGTCTTGTAAATAATCCCTAAATGTTCATCAAGTGATTAAGCATTACTGCTACATACTTTTGCAGACCCCCAATGCTTTTTTCTTTACATCTCTGAGTTCTGGTGAATAGGTGGATAGGTGGAGAGGTTGATAGGTGGAGAGATGGCAGCTGTGTGTTTATATGCTGAGAGCAGCATGCTGTGAATGGGGGAAGACTGCATCTTTCAAAGAATGTAAACAGAGGTACATATACTGTACATGCAGAGATATGTCTAATAGAATACGTTTACAGAGTGATTTGGATTCTGGCTCTTGATGATAGTTTATTGACTCAAAATTTTAATAAATGTTTTAAGGTGACCACAAACTAGATCAATTGTAGAGGAATGCACTCATTTTGGTGGAAATTGATAAGCATGTAAGGTGAATGTGGATATAATAGGGACACTGGACTCAGTGACAATAGAAATGACAAACCAGACAGTTCGCCTTAAACTCCAGCCCCCCATATCCCTGCCTGCTTTCCCTTGCATTTCTTAGGTGACACATGAGAACCACAATGCCTCCCTATGCCAAAATAAGGAAATTAAACTGGACAAACAAACAAATAACGCTCCGGTTTCTGGTTGATACCTGTGTTGAGCAGCGATGTGTCTTTGATAAAGCCATCAACCCATCAACGCACATGTGCCGGGCTGCACTGAAGACGTAAACCGAAACGGAAATTACTGCCCACCTATGGCAGAGGAGCAAGAGGCTACTGGGGCGTGGAGTAGTCTCAGCTGCCGGTGATTGGACATGCCCCAGTAGCCTCTAAAGCTAATTTGCATAAACAAAAATTTCAAGTTACTTAGATTAGGTTACAGGATAATAGAGAAACAGGAATGAGTATAGAAGACAGAATCTACCATCAGGAATACTTCAGATAGAATATTCCTGATGGTAGGTGCCTGGGTAATGCTATTATTAAGCATTACTGATGTGTGACACTAAATCCTACCACATATTTATACTTGGATTTAATAAAGCCGTGGGATAGTTAATCATAAAAGGATTGGGTTTTGTTGCATATTTATCCTGGCGAGAATATTAGCATTTATCTTTGCCATTGCATATTATGTAATAGTGAGTGACAGTGAGGAGATTCATGTGACTTTGCCTGTAGGCACAACGCGCTGGACATTGCTGTCTCCTCTGTCTTGCCGGGTCTGTGAGTTCCATCAGTGGAAGCTGCTGTCTGCATCTCGTCCTGATTACTAATGATCTAAAACACTGAAACACTTAATGACGCATTTCGATTTATTGGAGGGTGCATGTGTTTGTTGTTCAGTTCTTGTCTGTATTCATAAAACGTTCCCTGAAGACTCTCTGTAATGACATTACACATGGGGCAATGGGAAGAAGCTAAAAAAGTTATTTTATGAGACATATTTATGGAGATTTTATTGTGAAAATTCAAGTGGAGAATGACAGAACTAAGAACTATGTAAATGAAGGGTATTATGATGGGCATTATGACTAGGGTTTGGGTGCACCCCGCTGTTCAGCAGCCAATCCATCGAATTAATGCCCCTAGCTGCTAGCCTTGGCCTGTGATTGGCTAAGGGGCATTAATATGCAGGATTGGCTGTTCGGCATCCAAGGCGGCAATATGTCTAAATCACGTGGGGGAACACCCGTACCCTCAACCTGAACAGGAAGTACAGGTCCGCTCATCTCTAATTAAGACATTAGGAATGATCAATACAATATAGTAAAATACGTATGAAATCTCATGTGGGTATATAAAGCGAATGCATTATATCACACTATATCAGCTTAAAAGTATCAGCAGCAAAACAAGTGGCGTCAATTACAGTGTGTGATACTTTAAAGAGGACCTGTCACCCATAATTTCGGCACTAAGAGCTGCTTACTAAAGTAACTGAAACAGTGCGTAACCTCCGGTAACGCTATCAAACACTGCGGTGGAGTACAATGTAATCGTCAGACCGCTCGAAAAAAGCGGTCCGATGTATTCATGAGGGGGCGGTCCGAGGTGCTGCCTTTTCCCCGGACCACTCGGCTCACTCCATAGGCCACAGGTGGATGCCGCACGTCATGCAGCTGTAACCGCCCCAAACGACGCCCCAACCCCGCCCCCTCATGAATACATTGTACTGTGCCACAGTGTTAAATAGTGTTACCAGAGGTTTCTGGTAACGCTATCACTGCGGCGTTTGTTTAAGCACTAGGAGCAGCTTACTTTAGTAAGCAGCTCCTAGTGCTGAAATTATGGGTGACAGGTCCTCTTTAAGGACACCTGTCAGCAGATTAATGCAAACGAGCTGCACATACTAATAAAAACAGACCCCTAGCCCTCTTCCAAATATGGTAATAAGAAAAGCCTATCTATATGGGAACATATTATAAAGCTCTGTGCATGTAGCAGTCCGATCGCAGGACCCATCTTCCGGCAGTCTGGCGTATTCATGAGGGGGTGGTCCAGACACTCCCTTCTCGTCTGCTTCTCCACTGCCACCGCCACCTCCACAGAAGATGATGGCAGTGACTGTTTGGTTCGATGCTGCAGTCACCGCCCCCTCATGAATACACCGGACCATCAGCCATCATACCACTACATGCCATAGTGTGGCAGAGCTTTATAATATGTTCCAATATAGATAGGCTTTTCTCAGTATCATAATTGGCAGAGGGCTAGGCATCCTTTTTTATTAGTATGTGCAGCTCATTCATATTAATATGCTGTCCTTTCAGTTCAATATTGACTCAAATATAGATATTATTTTATGGTTGTTAACACAACCATGTTCTAACCAGAATTCAGTTTTTTGTCGTATGCTTTTTTTGTTGTTGGAAAATCAATAATAGAATACTCTTCGAGGCATTGATGGAATTCACAGACAGAGATTTCTATCTGAGGCACAGGGGGTTGTGGGATTCTGTGGGTTGAAATGTTATTTCAGTCGTAGATCTGAGTCACCGATGTGCTGTTCGCAGTCACGAGCTGTGTAATAGTGCGCTGTTACATCTTGTCGGGTATATAGGGATTACTGTGTTTTCTATAGTTTACTCTTTAATTAGGAAAATAATATCACTGCAGATGTAAACACACAATGTACCACATGTGGGAATAGCAAAATAAGGAGCAGAACTGGAGAAAATTGAGAAATCACATATAATGTGTGCTTTATTAGTTATTATTGTAACGTTTGGCTTGTACAGTCTACAGTGTTATATAAGAATATAAGAATTATATATCCCCTATGGGGGAGATTTAACAGAAGTGTCTGAAACCAGAACGGTTCTAGTTGCCCATAACAACCAATCAGAGGTCAGCTTTCATTTTTCCATAGCTGTTTATAAAATGAAAGCTGAGCTCTGATTGGTTTCAATGGTAAGCTAGAACAGTTTTACCTCAGACATTTCTGTCAAATCTCACCTTAGTCTGTGAGGACTTCTATACGTGATATGAATATACACATTAAAAACCTATTTAAATGGCGTATCTTAGATACGAAAAATACAGCACCAGAAGCAAGCTCATTACATAAATACAGGCAGTCCCCTGGTTACATACAAGATAGGGTCTGTAGGTTTGTTCTTAAGTTGAATTTGTATGTAAGTCGGAATTGTATATTTTATCATTGTAATCCCAGCCAGAACTTTTTTGGTCTCTGTGACAATTGGATTTTAAAAATGTTGGGTTGTCATCAGAACCAGGATTAACGCTAAAGCTTCATTACAGACTCCTGTGATAACTGTTACAGCTGTATATTGTAGCCTAGGAATAAAGCACAATAAATTACCAATATCCACAGGTCCGTTTGTAACTAGGGGTCGTATGTAAGTCGAGTGTTCTTAAGTAGGGGACCGCCTGTACAGTCATATAGCCAAGATAAGTTAATAAATACAGATCTAGGGCAAAGCTCGGTACACAAATACAGAACCAAGCTCAGTGCATCAATACAGCACCAGAACCAAACTAAGTACATAAATATGACAGTACGTTAGAGCAGCATCCTTATTGTTATTGTTCCACCTGACCATGTTATTACTCTGTAATGTTGTAGAAACTCTGTACATGTACCCCATGATCTGTAAAGCGCCGGAGACTTACATAGCATTATAAAACATAACTATTTATTTAAGCCCCTTCTACACTGGCGTTTTTTAACGCGCGAGTTCTGCGCGTGCTTTTGACGCGCAGAACTCGCATTGCACTCTGTCCCATTGTATTCAATGGGTCTTTCTCCATTAGCGTTGTTTTTAACGCGCGTGCTTGCGTTCGTTTTCACGCGCGTCAAAATCGCAGCATGCTCTATTTTTGCGGGTCACGCGCGATTTTCACGCCCCATTCAAGTCTATGGAGATGCATCAAGAACGCATTGCACTCGCAATCATTGCAAGTGCAATGCGAGTGCAATGCGTTTTAAACGTAAGGGTTGCTAGGTGACCAGAATAACAGTATTTCCCCTGCTCGCGATCGAGCATTTAATTAAAAAAACACAATGAAGAACAGTGAAGAATAGAATAAAAACATTGAACACAGTGAACACAGGATCATTTAAGAGAAAAACACAGTGCAGAACACAGTGCAGAATAGATTACAGATGTTCGGCACATCTGCTTACTTGTCGGGAGATACGCGCGGAACGGCGCGAACAAAATAGCATGTGAAGAACAATATATATGTGTGTAGAACACATTGCAGATGTATTTAAACATCTGCAATGTGTTCTTCACACACATATATATTGTTCTTCACATGCTATTTTGTTCGCGCCGTTCCGCGCGTATCTCCCGACAAGTAAGCAGATGTGCCGAACATCTGTAATCTATTCTGCACTGTGTTCTGCACTGTGTTTTTATCTTAAATGATCCTGTGTTCACTGTGTTCACTGTGTTCAATGTTTTTATTCTATTCTTCACTGTTCTTCACATCTGCTAACTTGTCGGGAGATAATATACGCGCGGAACAGTGAAGAATAGATCGCAGATGTTTGCAATTTATCAGAAGACATTATTTTTCAATTAAATAACACATTTTAATCCCAAACCATGGTCCCTTTGAAAAATGCTCGAGTCTCCCATTGAATCGCGCGTGAAAAATGCACCGAAAACGCAAAACAACGCTAACAACACGCGTGTGAAAAACGCAAAAACGCTAATTACTCCAAGGAAAAATGGAACAAAAACGCAGGCAAAAACGTCAGTTTTTCACGCATTGCACCCTGACGTGAAACGCAACGCTAGTGTGGAAGAGGCCTTACTGTATGACATAATGGTGATATATATGACTGCACAAATAAAATTTAGCCCAGACCACTATGAGCGCAGGCCTCTTCAACCCCAAACCAACACCCACCAATTATGATAATACTCCCAAAGACATTGTAACGTCCGTGCCTATGGCGGTATAGAGGTGTTTATTTCTGTGTGAACTGTGGCTTACTGCTTGTGTTTGGATTAACTGAGCCACACCCAGCTCCTTGCATTTCTGTCCTGCCCAGCAAGGGTTACTAGCTTGATGGACAGTTTCCCCAGTCCGCGATCGGCCTTATATACCTGCCCATTCCCATCATACCTTGCTGGTTATTTTGAGTCTTGTCTTCCCTGTGTTTCTAGTTCAGTTTTACTGTCTCCGTTTGTCTGCCTGTATCTTTACCTGACCTGTATATTACCCGCTTGATCTTGACCTGACCTGTATATAACCCTGTTTGATCTTGACCTGACCTGTGTATATCCCGCCTGTACCTGTATCTGGATCTGACCTATGATTATCTGCCTGTAGACCTGTATATATCTGTTGTTTTGTCCCTGTCTCAGTCCTGTGTCTGTATTCTGTGTACCAGTGTGAACACTGGTCTATTCCTGTATTCCGGTTACCTGTTCAGTCCTGTGTTTGTATTCTGTTACCAGTGTGAACACTGGTCTATTCCTGTATTCCGGTTACCTGTTCAGTCCTGTGTTTGTATTCTGTTACCAGTGTGAACACTGGTCTATTCCTGTATTCCGGTTACCTGTCCGCTCCACCATCCAGCAGCTGCCAGACGAAGTAAGTTTCCTGTCATGATGTAGGGTCACTCAGGGACTATCAGTTAGGTTCCTGATAGTGGGGTCGCCAGTGGCTCATTGTAATGAATGTGCTGCAAAAATGCCATATATTTCAATACAGAAGTATTGCAGTATATGGTAGCAGCGATCTGACCATCTAGGGTTAATGTACCCTAGATGGTCTAAAAGATAGTGAAAAAAAAAAGTTTAAAAAATAAAAAAAATTAATAAAATATTAAAAGTTCAAATCACCCCCCTTTCCCTAGAACGGATATAAAACATAACAAACAGTAAAAATCACAGACATATTAGATATCGCCGCGTCCCAAAATGCCCGATCTATCAAAATATAAAAACGGTTACGGCCGGCGGTGACCTCCGAGGCGGGAAATGGCGCCCAAATGTCCGAAATGCGACTTTTACACCTTTTTACATAACATAAAAAATGAAATAAAAAATGATCAAAATGTCGCACAGACCTCAAAATGGTAGCAATGAAAACGTCACTTCATTTCGCAAAAAATGAACCCTCACACATCTCCGTGCGCCAAAGTATGAAAAAGTTATTAGCGTCAGAAGATGGCAAAAAATTTTTTTTCTTTTTTGTACACATTCGTTTAATTTTTGAAAATGTATTAAAACACAATAAAACCTGTATAAATTTGGTATCACCGCGATCGCACCGAACCAAAGAATAAAGTAGGCATGTTATTTGGAGCGAAGAGTGAAAGTCGTAAAAACTGAGCCCACAAGAACGTGACGCACGTGCAGTTTTTTTTCAATTTTTCCACATTTGGAATTTTTTTTCAGCTTCGCAGTACACGGCATGTTAAAATAAATAACATTACGGGAAAGTAAAATTTGTTACGCACAAAATAAGCCCTCACACAGGTCTGTACACGGAAAAATGAAAAAGTTATGGATTTTTGAAGTTGGAGAGCGAGAAATGAGGCGAAAAACCCTCCGTCCTTAAGGGGTTAAACAATTAAACACATATTTGTCAACAAGAACATTCACTGCAAAATCCCCCCATCTGTATGCCGGCCAGCCAATGGGCATGTAGGCGACAACCCGTACCGATACGCCAGGTGTGACAACATAGTGTATTACCGAAAAACCCATCAAACAAAAGGAGGGAGGTTGGGAAACGTTGTCCAGAAGAGAGCCAACTTATATGCCGTATGGCTGACATATATGCGCTATATATACGTCCCCCATCCATCACAATGGCCTCGCGGCACTATACGGGAGCAGTACGTTGCAGCACATGCGCGGCACCGTACCTCTCTGTACCCAGCAGAAAGATAGAACATGTCCTATCTTTCAACAGAATACGGTGCCGGGTTCTATGTTAGGCACTCTCCCCCTCCTCCTCTCCCCAGCACTGCAGTGTTCCCGCCGTGCTACGGTACGGCGGGCAACGGTAGTGTTAATGTAATGACACACACGATCAATGCCAGCACAGATTGGGGGTGTTACTGGTGGCATGGTGCTGCTCTGGGTTCAGTACCAAAACCTGGGTCCGAAAAGGAATTTTTAAGAACTTAAATGGGTCTGCTTGTCCCTATTGGTAGGCATTTCCCTCTCAGCCTGTAGCAGTTCTCAACTGGCTGGTCATCTTATGACCCACAGGCACCCACATGACTTACAACAGGACATTTATGTTGTCATCATGATCACATCTTGGGTCACTTAGGTTTTTGCTCACTGTAATCTCAGGTGACTTCAACCTTTTAGAGATGAAGGGTTATTCTATGTAGGGTTCCCTTCCAATGTCGCCTTTGCCATGTCGTTGAGTGGTAAATCTAGAGCTGGGCAGATCTATTTGTAGGTTCATAGACTCAGTACAAATCTGAGTTTTTTCTGATTTGCTTTAAACAAATCTTTTGAAATATTGCTTTCATTGCTGCCTGAGCTTAGGTAACAGGACAGGTGAGGGAAGATGAAATCATTTATAAAAAATGTGGAGCTTTTCATGGAAAGGACTAAAGGGGGTTATATACCAATTTCCAGGACAAAGACCCAGCCAGCCTCATTCTGTAGTCACAACCAATACATAACACGTCTGTATTATACAACATAAGGGATCGGTCTGCTCCACTGACTATTTAGAAAAGTGCTGATATTACATTGCAATAACATAGCATCTGGCAGTGAATCAGTAATAACAATTATATAATATCACATAATTATGGATGTAACAAAACAGTTCATGTGGGGAAGAAACAGCTACAGTAACCAACTTACCGTACTTACACGGGGAGATATACTAAGCTAAATGCATCCAAAATTTGTAGCAGAACATTGGGGCACATTTACTTACCTGGCCCTGCACGATCCCTGAGGTGCGTTGTCCGACAATCCTGCTCAGCTGCCGCGATTCACTAAGATCGTGCGCCCGATTTCTTGCATGTGTCGCTTCTATGCTCAGGTCCGCCGGAGTTCACCTTCTTCTTCCTGGTGCATGTAAGTGCTTGGTATTGTGACACAATTTAAATGTTAAATCCAGCAGATCCCAAAAAAGTCAGAAAACCCGGTGAAAATGCGGCCGCAGGGCCCTTAGTAAATAAACCCCATTGTCTAAAATGCCCTGGACTATATATGATATATCAACTGTTTTAAATACTTTTACATGTACTTTTTCCCGGTTCTTTTTCCGGGACTAAACAGTTAAAAGACAAGACAATCTATAATGATCCAATATTTGTCATCATCATTTATATACTTTTTGTGTAGTAGGTGTGCCGCTTTCTGGCGGCCCTAACACCCCTACAAATTATGCTTTAAGCCTTCTATCTGCCTAGCTAATAGCATTACTATGGTCCATTAATTGATAGGCCACTGCCTCAAACATGGATGGGGTCAATAATTACGCCCCTGATGAGTCATCAGGCGAAACATTTCATGTGGGGATTTCATGACCAGGATATTTTGGAATACCTTGACCAAGATACCTTCCGTTCTCTCTGATTGTCAGCTTCTGGGACACACAGATAATTTCTCTTTGATTGAGATTTTGATGTTTACCGACGGTGTGCCCATTTAGGTTCCAGTCGAGGTGGTAATCATTTAGGACTGCGGCTCTGAGTTGAAGATATTTGGGTATACCAGGAACCCCTCCCTATGTGTTAGGGCCTGCCAGGCTATACTGCGCAACGATATTTGAGTATCCTCTTTTACTCACTTCTATCTTCGCTCATCTTACCACCGTTTTCATCTCTTTCCACCACTTGATGCCTGAATACTTTACGTATTGGCATTTTAGAATTGATGTAGCTGCTACATAATACATTGGCACAGCAGTGCTCCTGCAGATAGTACATTGGCACAGCAGTGCTCCTGCAGATAGTACACTGGCACAGCAGTGCTCCAGCAGATAATACACTGGCACAGCAGTACTCCAGCAGATAATACACTGGCACAGCAGCGCTCCTGCGGAAAATACACTGGCACAACAGTGCTCCTGCAGGTAATACACTGGCACAGCAGCGCTCCTGCAGATAATACACTGGGGCAACAGCTCTCCTACAGGTAGTACACAGTCATAGAAGTGCTCCTTCAGACAATACACTGGCACAGCAGTGCTCCTGCAGATAATACACTGGCACAGCAGTGCTCCTGCAGATAATACGCTGGCACAGCAGCGCTCCTGCAGATAATACACTGGCACAGCAGCGCTCCTGCAGATAATACACTGGCAAAGCAGCGCTCCTTCAGATAGTACACTGGCACAGCAGCACTCCTGCAGATAATACACTGGCACAGCAGCGCTTCTCCAGATAATAATCTGGCACAGCAGTGCTCCAACAGATAATACACTGGCACAGCAGCACTCCTGCAGATAATACACTGGCACAGCAGTGCTCCTGCATATAATACACTGAAACAGCAGCAGCGCTCCTGCAGAAAGTACACTGGCACAGCAGAGCTCCTGCAAACAATACATTGGCACAGAAGCGCTCCTCCAGATAATACACTTGTACAGCAGCGCTCCTGCAGATAATACATTGGCACAGCACGCTCCTGAAAACAATACATTGGCACAGCAGCGCTCCTCCAGATAATACACTGGCACAGCAGTGCTCCTGCAGATAATACACTGGCACAGCAGCACTCCTGCAGATAATACACTGGCATAGCAGTACTCTGCAGATAATACACTGGCACAGCAGCGCTCCTCCAGATAATACACTGGCACAGCAGTACTCCTGCAGATAATACACTGGCACAGCAGTGCTCCTGCGGTAAAATACACTGGCACAGCAGTACTCCTGCAGATAATACACTGGCACAGCTCTGCTCCTGCAGGTAATACACTGGCACAGCAGTGCTCCTGCAGATAATACACTGGCACAGCAGTGCTCCTGCAGATAATACACTGGCACAGCAGCACTCCTGCAGATAATACACTGGCACAGCAGTGCTCCTGCGGTAAAATACACTGGCACAGCAGTACTCCTGCAGATAATACACTGGCACAGCTCTGCTCCTGCAGGTAATACACTGGCACAGCAGTGCTCCTGCAGATAATACACTGGCACAGCAGTGCTCCTGCAGATAATACACTGGCACAGCAGCACTCCTGCAGATAATGCACTGGCACAGCAGTGCTCCTGCAGATAATACACTGGCACAGCAGCACTCCTGCAGATAATGCACTGGCACAGCAGTGCTCCTGCAGATAATACATTGGCACAGCAGTGCTCCTGTAAACAATACATTGGCACAGCAGCGCTCCTCCAGATAATACACTGGCACAGCAGTGCTCCTGCAGATAATACACTGGCGCAGCAGCACTCCTGCAGATAATACACTGGCACAGTAGTGCTCCTGCAGACAATACACTGGCACAGCAGTGCTCCTGCATTTAATACACTGGCACAGCAGCACTCCTGCAGATAATACACTGGCAGAGCAGTGCTCCTGCAGATAATACACTGATGAAACAGCTCTCCTACAGGTAGTACACAGTCATAGCAGTGCTCCTGCAGATAATACGCTGGCACAGCAGTGCTCCTGCAGATAATACACTGGCACAGCAGTGCTCCTGCAGATAATACGCTGACACAGCAGTGCTCCTGCAGATAATACACTGGCACAGCAGTGCTCCTGCAGATAGTACACTGGCACAGCAGTGCTCCTGCAGATAATACACTGGCACAACAGTGCTCCTGCAGATAATACACTGGCACAGTAGTGCTCCTGCAGACAATACACTGGCACAGCAGTGCTCCTGCATTTAATACACTGGCACAGCAGCACTCCTGCAGATAATACACTGGCAGAGCAGTGCTCCTGCAGATAATAATACACTGATGAAACAGCTCTCCTACAGGTAGTACACAGTCATAGCAGTGCTCCTGCAGATAATACGCTGGCACAGCAGTGCTCCTGCAGATAATACGCTGACACAGCAGTGCTCCTGCAGATAATATACTGGCACAGCAGTGCTCCTGCAGATAGTACACTGGCACAGCAGTGCTCCTGCAGATAATACACTGGCACAGCAGTGCTCCTGCAGATAATACGCTGGCACAGCAGTGCTCCTGCAGATAATACACTGGCACAGCAGTGCTCCTGCAGATAATACGCTGACACAGCAGTGCTCCTGCAGATCAAACATCGGCACAGCAGCGCTCCTGCAGATAATAAGCTGGCACAGCAGTGCTCCTGCAGATAATACACTGGCACAGCAGCGCTCCAGCAGATAATACACTGGCACAGCAGCGCTCCTGTGGATAATACACTGGCACAGCAGCGCTCCTTCAGATAATACACTGGCACAGCAGCGCTCCTTGCAAGCCAGGAGGCGTATAGCCGTTGGGCTAATGACTGCACAAAGGGGGTCTTAGCTAGTGGGGTTTAAGTTCATGAATAAGGCCCCTTTGACTGAGGTGATTTTCCCTTCCTTTCTGATTTCCTGTGTATGCTATGGTGGTGGGGACTACATGACTAGGGGCGGGCCTGCGTCGTTGGTGAGCATAGCTTAAATATAAGCTGCAGCCATCACTCACTCTCTTTCTGGTTGGCGTTTCCCACCCGCCCTCCCTTTGTTTAAGGTGTTTTCGTCATCACATTTGTCACATCTGTCGGATAGTTGGGGCTATTGGCTGGCCGGCATACAGGTGGGAAGGTTTCGCACTTTATGTATGCTGTTTTTTACATATGTTTATTTGTTCAATTTATGTTTTGGAAAATAATACAGAAAAATAAAAAAAAATGTTTATACGATGGTTAACTTATATAAAGCTGTGGCCGACCCTCATGTCAACCCACATGTTCAACTTGAGTACAAGACTCCGTGTGTTTATTAGCGGCGGATATTGGTTCAGGGTTAAAGGGGCCCGAGCTCCAGGTGGTTTGGGCTTAACTTTATTTTCCTGCAGATAATACACTGGCGCAGCAGTGCTCCTGCAGATAATACACTGATGAAACCGCTCTCCTACAGGTAGTACACAGTCATAGCAGTGCCCCTGCAGGTAATACACTGGCACAGCAGCGCTCCAGCAGATAATACGCTGGCACAGCAGCGCTCCTCCAGATAATACATTGGCACAGCAGTGCTCCTGCAGATTATACACTGGCAAAGCAGCGCTCCTGCAGATAATACATAGGTCACTGATGGGTTGAGGTTTTGGTGTTGATGTGCATTATGATTTCTCCTCCATTTTTTCATTTTTCTCTGCTGATCGGTGCTGTAGGATGGCATCTCCACTATTCATGTATAGATGATATATAATGAGGATAAGCCTTAAACTGAAAACCCTTTTAAATTAAATGTGATATTATATTAAAAATTACAAGAAAATACCAATGCTTTGCTAATGCTTACTCAAATGTTTTCTTTTTTTCCCCCCAGAGACAGGAAGTAATGGCATAAAATATGGCTCAGTTTTATTACAAGAGTAAAGGTAACAATTCTCATTTTCAAGATCGGATCCCCCTGCGCATTGTACGCTCAGAGTCTGAACTTTCGCAGTATGAGAAAGCCTACCTGATTTCAGTGGAGAAAGGAGATTACGCCAGTGTGAAGCAAGCGCTTATAGAAGCCGAAATTTATTTCAAAATCAATATCAATTGTATTGACCCTCTGGGGAGAACGGCTTTATTAATTGCCATTGAAAATGAAAACCTGGAGCTGATTGAGCTATTGCTAAGTTATAACGTCTATGTGGGAGATGCTTTACTACACGCCATAAGGAAAGAAGTGGTTGGAGCAGTGGAGCTGCTGTTAAATCACAAAAAGCCAAGTGGTGAAAAACAGGTAGGGTCATTATTTTATTATTGATTGGAATTACACTTTTTTTTATTTATATCATTTCTTATTTTTCTATAGGTAAAATAGACCTATAGAAGTCGCTCACCGATTCCTGTTTAGTATCTGTGTCCGTCCTTATCTTAACTCAAATTTTGTTAAGATTTACAATTTATTTAGGCCCATTCAACTCAATATTGTGAGCCACAACTGCAGCATGTCAGGTGTTGGAAGAGAGTGAGGATGATGCTGGTAGTAGTAGAAAAGTTTGTAGGTGTTTAGGTGTTTGTAGGCCCTTAGTAAATGACCCCCACTGACTTGTCGCTGTCTCAAGTGGAAACAAAGGACTTCTACAGGGACTGACTACGCTCTGGCGCTTCCCTGCAATCTCTCTCTTCTGGGGGTCGCTGTAGTGGTTTTACAGGGGCTGCACCGATGTTTGTGGTGGTCAGTAATATACTGTAGTTCCCCTTGGGTCAATCCCTGGTGCTTACTGCTTTCCATCAAGATGACCTTTGATGATGGTGAGGTGCAGGTGGACCGGACCACAGGGAGACAAGGAGGGCGACAGTATATCAATAACCTTTACTGATAACTTGAAGATACTTGTACAGTCCAGTTGCATATAGTTCTTACTACTAATAGCCTAGGATGGGGTACTGTGTATGTGAGTCGCGAGATAGATGGCTTCCTGAAGCGCTGTGGGACTTGGTGGCACCGTGATCCCGACTTTCCCAATGGTGCTTGAGTCTATTTTCTCTTGGTAATCCAGCAAGCTTTCTACATATGTATCTAGGGCCAAATGCTACTACTTACACTGGTACAGGGATACATAACACAGTTTTCATAAGAACATGTTACCTCATGAAACATATAAAATGCCACTTCATTATTGTGGGAGCATCAGAAATTACCAAGCACAGTGCTCGGCTTCCTCTGATAACCTGACCTCTGTTGGCAATGTCCAACAATACTTAATATTGAATGGAGCAGCAGGATGTACACTTGACCTGCCACTCCATCAATGAGTGAGAACAAGACCCCTGTTATTGGGATCAGTTGAACCCCCTTCATATCATATTATAAAACAATATAACTTGGTACAAGAACTTTGATTTGTTGATTCCATCTAATTGTGCTCCCCTGAATCTATATATCTTTGGTCTGAAAACTACAACCTCAGATGTCCCGTTAGCTAATGTGATTCAGCCCCAAGTGTCCTTCCTTCCTTCCTTAGAATACAAATTCCTATGGTTCATGTGGCTTCTGTAAAGCATATTACTAAATTCTGTAAACAGCAGCTTTAGTTTGATGTCTATCCCTAAGTACCAGTATATCACCAACCAGCCCCTTGCCCCCCCAGTATTTCACCAGCCAGCTTCCTAGCCCCAGTATATCACCAGCCAGCCCTCTGCCCCCCAGTATATAGCCAGCCAGCCTCTTCCCCGATATATAGTTATCCAACCCCTGCCCCCAGTACATAGCTAGCCAGCCTCGTGACCCTTAGCATATAGCTAGCCAGCCCATACCCCCCAGTATATAGCTGACTAATCCAAGTACATAGCGAGTACATGCTCCCAATATATAGCTATCCAGCCCCCCTACCACCCAGTGTATAGCTAGCTCCTGTCCCAGTATATAGCCAGCCAGCCCCAAGTATATATATATATATAGCCGACCAGCACCCGGTATATACTCAGCTTGCCCCCAGTATATAGCCAGCCCCAGTATGTACAGCACATAAAAAAAGAAAGTCATACTCACCTTTTTAACTGGTGAGTGCCAGCTTATTTTCTTCTTATGAACATTTATTTTTTTTATACTCACCTTTCCAATGCCCTGATGATTTTTCAATGATAGCCTGTGCAATTTCAGTACAGGGCTTTCCTTCATGAAAACATGTAGGCGATACTTTCCCCTTAACTCTGACTTTCACATTGAATATTTGACTTTAATATTCTAATGACCTGTCAGTCAAAGTATCCTATTAAGTGATACTGTGCAGAAGCCACTAGTTTTTTTTTTCTTTTTTGCATATATTTTTTTATATATCTTTCTGGCAATATTTGACACGATTGGTTATTTTGTCATCCATATTTATGCAGAGATTTCTGTTCTTTCCATAAATATTCAAGCATCATCCCTGCAGTATTTGACAATGAATATACTGGGTGGTTAGAAGGGGACAAAATATATCACTGGATATTGATTTGATCTACTAATTTTTATGACAGTCTGCTTTGTATATTGAAGGTCTTGTTATAAGACATGTATGAAGCAAAATGTCAAAGGCAGAGACTGCAAACATATTTTTTTTAAAAACCAATACCTACCAGTGCGATGTCCTTCTTATGATCCAGTGCCATGACCCATGATGTCTGTATACCTGCCTTGTTGCTGAAGCATATTAAAGGCTTCCTGTGCCATACGTGACAAAGGCCATCGACTGACTACAGTACACACATGGGTACACAGTCTGATCAACTGGAAAGCGAGAATACTGTTCAGACTATGCCATAACAATATTTCCTTAGATGTTCATAGATAATTATTACTCTTCTATTTATCACAATCTTCTTGGTGCCTAGGTACGATATATCCTGTTTATTCATTCACAGCTCCGGTTCCAAAGATTTTATTTATAACAGTAAAGCCAAGAAGGCGAAATGCAACTTGTACATAATTAGAAACATAACCTGCCTACCCTTTTTAAGTAAAGTGTGCGGCGCTTACTACAGGCTCTCTGCTAATTCATTTAGATTTTTTTAGTTCTTTTCCCTTTTCTCCGTTCATCTTTCCTTTACAGGAAATTATTCTTAGAAAGATAATTAGCGAGGCAATCAGCAGTAAAATATTCACAAAAATATACAAAAATCAGATGGCTACTGCAGAGGATAGGCCTTGAGGACATGAAGCTAAAATCTACCAAGGAAAATATTCTATTTTTTTTCTATTTTGATAGACCTTGAAAGGTGTTTTCTAATCTATTCCATGTGATATGTCATAAATACCTCAAGGGAGGGAGCTACTGGACATTTAATTATTGAAAGGAGGTTGCGCTGTCACGTCCATGCCAAAACGCTGCACTATCCATAGGTGGCGGTAATATGTGTGTGAACTGTGCCTTAATGTTTGTGTTTATGTCTGCCACACCCCTCTGATTCTGTCCTGCAAGAGTTAATACTCTGGACCTGTAATTGCTTGCTCCTTCCACCTGAGGCAGTGCCTAGTTCCTATAAGTGCCCAGTTTATCCTGGACTCCTGGCTGGTTAATTTTTCTGTCTCCTGTGATATCTAGTTCAGTCTTAACCGGTGCTGACATATTAACCAGCCTTACTTACCCTTGGACCACTGTGTATCCTGCCAAGCCAGCCTTGGACCACCATGTATCCCGCCAAGCCAGCCTTGGACCACCGTGTATCCCGCCAAGCCAGCCTTGGACCGCCGTGTATCCCGCCAAGCCTGCCTTGGACCGCCGTGTATCCCGCCAAGCCAGCCTTGGACCGCCGTGTATCCCGCCAAGCCAGCCTTGGACCGCCGTGTATCCCGCCAAGCCTGCCTTGGACCGCCGTGTATCCCGCCAAGCCTGCCTTGGACCGCCGTGTATCCCGCCAAGCCTGCCTTGGACCGCCGTGTATCCCGCCAAGCCTGCCTTGGACCGCCGTGTATCCCGCCAAGCCTGCCTTGGACCGCCGTGTATCCCGCCAAGCCTGCCTTGGACCGCCGTGTATCCCGCCAAGCCTGCCTTGGACCGCCGTGTATCCCGCCAAGCCTGCCTTGGACCGCCGTGTATCCCGCCAAGCCTGCCTTGGACCGCCGTGTATCCCGCCGAGCCTGCCTTGGACCGCCGTGTATCCCGCCAAGCTTGCCTTGGACCGCCGTGTATCCCGCCAAGCCTGCCTTGGACCGCCGTGTATCCCGCCAAGCCTGCCTTGGGCCGCCGTGTATCCCGCCAAGCCTGCCTTGGACCGCCGTGTATCCCGCCAAGCCTGCCTTGGACCGCCGTGTATCCCGCCAAGCCTGCCTTGGACCGTCGTGTATCCCGCCAAGCCTGCCTTGGACCGCCGTGTATACCGCCAAGCCTGCCTTGGACCGCCGTGTATCCCGCCAAGACTTTCATGCCTGCTTTGTACTTATATGTGTTTCCTAAGTATTCTTTGGATTGTGTTAGGGTGCGTTCACACGTTGCAGTTAAATTTGCATTGCAATCAGCTTTGAGGTGGTTTTAGGGGCAGTTTTGTCAATTGAACAGGTGATAGACATGAACTGAATGGGTGAATTTGATTTTGAAGGGGAAACCAGCTCCACAAATGTCATTCACTCGTTCAGTTCATGTCTTTCACCTGTTCAATTGACAAAACTGCACCTAAAACCACCTCAAAGCTGATTGCGATGCAGTTTTAACTGCATTGTGTGAACGCACCCTCAAAGTTCTGTTCAAAGAGTCTGTGGTGTCATTAACCCTGCACAAGCCTCTCAACTGTGAGACTGATATTTCCCCAGGGACTGAGTGCCCCAAGGAAGGGGATTTCATCTTATCTCATCCAGTGCATGAGGCTGTGCAAGATGATGCTCAGACCAATTCCTCTGAAAAAATCTTGTGCTCTGATAATGTTCTTGCTCCCATTGATAATGGACCATTGCCCCCTCCCAATCTCTGTGGGAATGGTGAGGGTCCGGTGGCCCCTCTTAAAAGGGGGGATACTGTCACGACCGTGCCAAAGTGTGTGAACTGTGCCTTAATGTTTGTGTTTATGTCTGACACACCCCTCAGATTCTGTCCTGCAAGGGTTAATACTCTGGACCTGTAATTGCTTGCTCCTTCCTCCTGAGGCAGTGCCTAGTTCCTATAAGTGCCCAGTTTATCCTGGATGGTTAATGTTTTTTCTGTCTCCTGTGATATCTAGTTCAGTCTTAACTGTTTATCTAGTGGTGGTGGTTGCGCAGGTGCTGGGCAGGTGCTGACATGCGGCGTGGACATGTTATTAGTGAAGGGAGGCCACTGCTGTGCATTTGATTAGTGAAGGGAGGACACTGCTGGACATGATAGTAGTGAAGGGAGGCCGCCGGTGGACATGTTATTAGTGAAGGGAGGTCACTGCTGTCACACATTAGTAGTGAAGGGAGGCCGCTGCTGGACATGTTATTAGTGAAGAGAGGCCGCTGCTGGACATGTTATTAGTGAAGGGAGGCCGCTGCTGGATATGTTATTAGTGAAGGGAGGCCACTGGTGGACATGTTATTAGTGAAGGGAGGCTGCTGCTGCTGGATATGTTAGTGAGGGGAGGCCACTGCTGGACATGTTATTAGTGAAGGGAGGCCACTGCTGACACATATTATTAGTGAAGGGAGGCTGCTGGTGGACATGTTTTTAATAAAGGGAAGCCACTACTGGACATCTTATTAGTGGGGGGAGGCTGCTGCTGGACATGTTATTAGTAAAGGGAGGCTGCTGCTGCTGCTGGATATGTTATTAGTGAGGGGAGGCCAATATGTAGCAAAGACTTACCGGCTATGGAGAGGGATCAGAATCTGAGCTGTGATTGGTTGCTTACTGCGACAGCAGGAAGCAGACAATGGCTCCTGTATATGGTGGTTCAAAACCGAGTCTATGATGTTCCCTGAGTCACGGAGAGCGGCTGTGCAAAATTTGGTGATTATAAATTCGACGGTGCAGATTCCTTTAGCGGACATACATATACACACATACACACACACACATACACACACACATATACACTCAGCTTCATATAATATATTCGGAAGCATACTTGTACAGAACCTAAATTGTTACCTTACAAATCTTTACTTTGAACCTCTGAAATTATGAGCTAATCCCCTTTATAAATCTCCTACAAGCAGTTCATTAAAAAAAAATGGACTTGCGCTACTTTGTGTTATTGCAGTCTGGTTTATTCCAGCGTTGATGTAGTTAAGGAAATTTGCATTCATGCGTGTAAGTGCACAGATTGAACTTTTGTAGCTAGAAATAACAGTCACTGGGAAATAAAGATACACATCTGATTCCAATACTAAAAATATTAATAAACTCAGAGTCACAGAATTTTCTTGTATCTACTATGACTATTTTATTATAGCAATTATGGAATGATTGCTCCTTATTGGAAGAATAGTTGGTGTATCTATGAGTGTTTCTGGGAAGATACGTTTTCCCATCATTCCACTTAAAGCATGAACATACTGTACCCTGTTTTACTAGCCTGATACAATGTTCTGTCTACAAATCAAGAAAATTGGGGCACATTTACTTACCCGTCCGGAGGAGTTCACAAAGTGCAGAGTGTCTGACAATAATGGACGCCCGATATCCTGCATGTGTCGCTTCCCTGCTCAGCTTCACCTTCTTCTTCATCTTGCATGTAAGTGCTTGATCTTGTGACACAATTTGAATCTTAAAATCCGCGCTCAGTCCAAATCACGCCCCCCGATTTTTGTCGCATGAAGACCTCCGCAGCTGCGACACAATCCCCAGTTAAATACCTGTCCCAGCAGCATAAATCCTGAAAACTTCGAAAATCTGACGGAAGCGCGATCAGCTGACCCTTAGTAAATAAGCCACATTGGGGCTCATTTACTTACCCTGTCCTGTCGTGATCCAGCGGCGCGTTCTCCAACGAGGATTCGGGTCTTCCACTAAAGCTGTGCGCCCAATGTCCACCGGGTGTCGCTGCTGTGCCGGGGTCCGCCGGAGTTCACCATCCTATTCCGGGTGCATGTAAGTGTGGGTCAAGCAATACTTTTTTATTTTTTAAATAGCGCGATTATTCCGGATCTGGTTTTCCGACGGCCACTCCCCCGTTTTTCATCACATGCAAGCCGGCGCCGATGCGACACAATCTGATTGTGTGCACCAAAAACCTGGGGCAATTCGGTGCAAAACGGTAAAATTCTGAAAACCCGGTGGAAAAACGCGATTCGTATGCTTAGTAAATGTGTTTTTCAGCGCCACCTGGTAGTCAGTCCAGTAATGGACTCCAGCTGTTGTTACATTTCAACTCCTGGCTGCATATGTGTGTACAGGCTGAGTGTTGTAGTTTCATAAAGCTAGTATTTCAGAATTTGTTGACCGGAGTCATTGTCAATTTTCCAAAAATTTTCTGAGCAACTAAAAAGATGTCTATTTTTTCCAATTTTACTCTAGTAACATTGATGCAATTATCATACATTTAAGGACAGTTTCTATTGTATTCTGTGCCTGATGCTAAGTAAAGTACAATTCTGGATTCCTAGAGAGTATGATTGATCCTTGCCATATTTAGTAGCATTGCTGGAAATATTAAATGTTTATGATTCAATAATAGACATCTTTCGTGAAGAAGTATTCATCTGTGGATGAATTATCATTAAGTCACTGAAAACCTGGATGTCAAATTCTATCTATTACTGTGACTGATGAACATCACAAGCTATAAATGGATTTATTGTGATGGTTGTGAAAAAAAAGTTATAAAATATTCATGCCACATTTTGGCACCGTTAATCCTATGAATTGAATAGTTAATAATGAACCATTGTGTGAGCTGAAAACCTTTCTCACCAATCAATCATTTCTAGCGGTGAAATATACAGATCCTGCCTATCTCTGAGAAAAACAGTCTTCTGTGAAACATAATCTCACTTGTGACAAGATGACAACCAAAGAGAGTAAAGCGGTGTAATCCACCATTTCGGATATTTTCTTCCAACTGTTCTCATCTATCGTATTAAAAATGTTTTCCTTAATTTACACATTTTTCGTTTCTCTAGTCAAACAAGTTAAGTCAATGCAAAGTTCTGTTGGATTTTCCCTTTTTTAATATAGATAATGGGGCACATTTACTTACCTGTCCTGACGCGTTCCCCGAAAGTGCATTGTCTGATCAGAATAAACTCTGGCACGATTCACTAAGATTGTCCGCCCGATATCCTGCATGTGTCGCTTCCCCGCTCAGGTCCCCGGTGTTCACCTTCTTCTTCCTGGTGTATGTAAGTGCTTGGTCTTGTGACACAATTTGTAAGTTAAATCCCGCGCTCAGTCTGAATCAGTTGGATCGTCCAGCGGCACGCCCCCCGATTGCCAGTGCAGTTGTGCCAAAATCCGGTTGCGTGCTACACAATCCCCAGTTAAAGACTTGTCAAAGTGGCGCAAATCCCAAAAACGTTGGAAAAAATGATGAAAGTGCTCTCCATTCTCTTCTACAGGAGTCACAGTTCAACAGTTCTTTTGTTTTCATCTTCCATTAAAAGTGAATGGCAAAAAAACTGATTCTTCACGTCTCCACTCCTCCTTTGCTTTGATGTGATGTGGCAGCCATGACTCACTTCACCACGAGTGAGGGCCAAGAGAGACCATTCTGGATCTAAGTCCATACCCCATGCATGGTGTGTGCATTTATTTGATATTTATGCCACGTCATCCATTAATGTGAATGGACTGAATACCCTTCAAAGATTTTTCCAGGATCCTTGAGATTCCCATGATGCCGGGCTAAGGGCTCGGCAAAAAAAAGCTCCCTTATCCTGCTCCGGTTTCTGTTTTGTGATGGCCTCACACTGGAGCCCAGTGTTTGGCTGCAGCAGCTTTGACATTTCTGGCATACTCTAAAGTTCTGGAGAACAGTTGACCACCATAACACATGAGTCTGGGTGGGGCGTATACAGTATTTTTTGGACTATAAGGCGCACCGCAGTATAAGGCGCACCATCAATAAATGCCTGCTAAAATGTCTAGGTTCATATATAACTGGACTGGACTATAAGGCGCACCTGATTATAAGGATGAATGACCAGCAGGTGGCAGACCTGTGCACAGTTCAAGGCAGCTGTTGTCTGTAACTATGGTTCATATATAAGGCGCACTGGACTATAAGGCGCACCTTTGATTTCTGAGAAAATCAGCACAAGCCCCAGCCTTCTTTTAAAGAAGAATTTCCACTAAACATTCAATAGGAATTTTTTCAATCCAACAGCCATCTCCAACTCATAGCATACATTGCCTGCCAGAACGGAATAACTGAGCTGTGAGAAGAGAAAATGAGTGTTTGGCTCTATAGAAGATGATACCTTACAAAATATTATAGAATTGATGAGAGTTCTGGACCTATAGAGATGTAAATGTATCGTTACATCTCAAGGGTTGGCAGCAAATCCGGTATTTTACCTTGATGAGGGGCAATGCACAGATGTTCTAGTGTACGAGGAATCTGCCAAGGAGAAGGTTCACTGTAATTGAAAGCATGAGATTTTCTTTAAATAATCTCCTACGGTGAAGTCACTTATCAAAAACCTTTACACTGTTCCCCTCACTTTCCTTTTACACTCAGTTTTGTGAAAAAGTTTAACAAATGACTAATACACTGTACTTTATGTTACATTTCCTTGCCATTTGGGAGATACTTCAGCATGTTAGTTTTCAGGCAGTTTCTGTGAACCACACACAATGCACGGGCTGATACATAAGCCTTTCTACTAGTTTGCTGATAATCTATATTGAAAATGGTGATAGATGTATTGACTTTTAATATAAGACCACAAAGCCTTTTTAAAGGAAATCTTCCATTTGATTTGATGCATTATGAACCAAAAATACCTTGAGAATATACTGGTAGGTTGTTTAGATTGTGAGCCCTATGGGGACAGGGACACATTTGACATGCTTTGTGCAGCGCTGTGTAATCTGATATGCACTATATAAATAAATTATTATTATTATTATTATTATTATTAAACAAAAATATGCCACCAGTTAACACTGGCATAGATATGTTCATAGATGTCTTTCTTTTTAATTTAATTATGAGTGTTAACCATTTAAGTGCTATGGTGAAACATGAAAGAGGTACTTAAATGACACATATTGGGTGGGATTGTCACCCCTATGACGTCCTCAGGGGCCTACAATCTGTTGTTATAACAACCAGGAGCAAGTATAGTTGCAATACAGCTGCTTTTCTGTATATTGTATAAGGGATAAGACAACTTGGGTTCAAACACCCTAACTTTTTATTTTAAAAAATAAATAAATAAGCATAAACATAAAAATGTTAAGTAAAATGTTAGGTAACCCTGCATCACAGAATGCCCACATTATCAAAATATAAATGCAATCCCATGCGGTAAACTGCATAACATTAATAAACCTGATTGATATCACATATGCGAATTTTAATAAAAGCAAGTAAGATTTAGGTAGGGCTAAGTGGAATGGCATGGAGTAAATATAAGTTTCCCTCCAACTAAGTGAATAACATCCTTGAAAAAGGGTTGCCTGGGTGAACATTTTTCAGATTACCATATATACTCGAGTATAAGCCTAGTTTTTCAGCACAAAAGAATGTGCTGAAACCCAAAACCCGGCTTATACTCGAGTAAAAAAAATAGGTTTTACCAGGTTTTTGTGGTAAAATTAGGGGCCTCGGTTTATACTTGGGTCGGCTTTTACTCAAGTATATACGGTATATCTTACTACCACATTAACACCTTTCTCATATAATGAAATAAAACATTTACATCTTCAGGTTTTTTACCACATCGAAATTTCGACTCCACTGATTCTTCACATTATTTTTTAGTTTTTTGATGCACTTCGTTTTCTGCATTTTGATAAATAGATAGATAGATAGATAGATAGATTGATAGATAGATATGGAAATATGTTGATAGATATCCAATATAACAATTTAATGAAGATTTCTATTGAGGCTTTTAGGCTACAACATTTCCCATTGTAATAGCAGGTAAACCATCCACAGTATATTCCTCCCTCTGAAACCAAGGATCCTGAGTGCAAATACCAACTTAAGCAATAATAAAAATTGCCTTTAATATTTAAAGGTATCCTGAGAGCTACAGTATGTGCTGAGAGGAGACATGTTCCACATCTCAGAAGGAAGGAAGACCATTTCCTGTTGGGTCAGTAGAAACTTCCTGTGAAATTAAAATAATCTATAGGATGTAAAAAAAAAAAATTATAACATAAGGACTGTGTGCCAGTTTTCTGTCAGACTTTGCACGTTCGTTCTAGTGCAAAGCTGCTTGCACAGGTATTTAACAAACATTTAACATTGTGTACTTAACATTTGTGTCGCACTTTTGTGCCACTATTATTCATGCAACACAAATTTCTGCACTGAAGGGGGCGTTCCAGTGATCAGTCAGACAGTGAGCCAAATTCCATTAGAATCGAGTAGAACGCCCTATGTTAAAGGGGCACCAAAAAAAGTGGTGTATTCTGTCAGGGCAGTGCAGGTGGCGCCAGATCCTTAAAAAAACGGAAACCAGAAATCCTGAATCTGGCGCCCCCTGCACATTACACAGGTAAACTACACATAGTACAGACTGCACTGCTCTTAGGAAATGTCTAAAAATGTTTCTTGTCGATAATCTGTCTAACATTGGCAAACCTTTATTGGCGACCCCTTATAAATAATTCATTTATGTATTTATTTTACAGATTTTTTATAACTTTTTATTTAGCCTCTTAATATTTTGGGCACATCTTGCTCAAAGACACGTTAGATCAAAACTGGTTAGAGTAAGCTCCGGTCTCGATAAATCTTTCCCTCTCCCCGCCTCCTCTAAGTGGCTTGTAAGAGGATAGCTTGTAATAGCAGGCGATTACCTGTCATGTTTGCCATAGCATGCTATGAAAATTGATTTATTTTGCTTTTACATGGGTGCATCATGCTATTACATAAGCTATGAGTATAATGGGCTTTTACCTCCCTTATCCTTTAGAATCACGCGGTAAAGCTGCAGTGGGCACATTTCTCCCTTTGTTGTGGCTCAGTATGGCTGTCATTCTTAAGTACAGCATCCTCCTCCCACAGATACTTATTTTCTTGCCTCTAGCTATACCCTATAGCTGTACCAATTGCTGTCATTTCATATTACGCCGGCTTTTCTTCTCGCTCATCTGTGTCTTACCCTTTCGGGGCTTGGCGCGGCTTCAAATAACTACAAATTATTTGATGCTAGTTCTAGCAGCCGCAGTCATTATATGTGCACTTCACTGCCAAAGCCAAGGAAAATGTTAAGTTCTTGATCTTGGATCCTCTGTACTATCAACATTGTATAATAACATGAGTAAATGCCGGATGGGTATACTGATAATTAAAAGGGAAACACATTCCTGCCAAAATTTCGAAATCAATCAACTTTGTATAATTGAATGTGGAGTCATCTGATAAGGAAGCGCTAGATTTTAAGTGCTACATTTGTGTTCTCGATAAGCAAACACATCTCTCTGTGGATCAATGATCTGTTCACTGGCTGTGAAAAGTGACAAATCCAATTATTATACTAATTTAATATACTGCTTATTATGGCAAGAACTGTCTGTATTTCTACGTAGGTGAGCGCTTGTTTGTTGTTTCGGATGGGAATGTTTGAAGGTCAATAAACTAATCCTATTGCAGAAAAGAGTATAAAGCTATTAAATAGATAGGGTCTGTAATGTATGGAAATCCCATACATTTGTACAGCTCCTGGAAAACACATTGAAGGAGATATACTGCAAGAAAAGAATCAGATTCCAGATCTCAGTTTTCTGAAGTTTTAAAAAAAATTTAAAGAGGTCCTTTTAAGAGATGAGCGGACCTGAGGTTCAAATTTGGGTTTGGCAGCCAATCCATCAAGTAGTCAATCATAGTCATGGCTAGTTGAAAGGGGTGTCCACTTGGCGGATTGGATGTTCGGCCGCCAATCTGGCAACATGTCCAGGACAGGTGGCGGACCCAAACGCCAAACTTGAACTTTTTTTTATCTAACCAACATTAATTGTAAGTAATTTTATCATTTTTGACACCCAATATGTCCATTGGATTCTCAACTGTGGGTGGCACTGGAACAGTAGCGACAGCCTGCTATTAGAAAGCCTGATTAGCATATTAGGAACCAAGACTAATGGTGCTGACTTCTAAGACTAGAAAAATTAAAGAGCCTAGAGAAAAATTTGTAAATGTTCCATAATCTATGAAACAACGCCTCATATATACAAATTTCTTATATATTATACAAATTATGTCTCCTGTGTGTTTTATAGCTAACTAAAAGCACTCAATCAATTAAGTAGCTGTATAGTTTGCTCTAAGCTGCACTAAGTTCAGCTTCTTCACCTTCCAACATTCACAACTGAGAGAACAAATAATGTTTACCTTAGAACAGGCAGTCCCCGGGGTTACATACAAGATAGGGTCTGTAGGTTTGTTCTTAAGTTGAATTTGTATGCAAGTCGGAACTATATACTTTATAATTGTAGCTCCAGACAAATTTTTTTGGTCTCTGTGACAATTGGATTTTAAAAATGTTGTATTGTCATCAGAACCAGGATTAACAATAAAGCTTCATTACAGACGCCTGTGATAACTGTTACAGCTGATTATTGTAGTCTGGGACTAAAGTAGAATAAATTACCAACATCCAGAGGTCCGTTTGTAACTAGGGGTCGTATGTAAGTCGGGTGTTCTTAAGTAGGGGACTGCCTATACTTCTTGCAGAGATAAGCAGGATATAATGCTGTGACCTGGATATTGGTAATTTACTGCACTTTAGTCCTAAGCCACAGTGATCCCCTGTAAAAGTTATCACAGGTGTCTCCAATGAAGCTTTATTGTTAATCCTGGTTCTTAGGATAATCCAACATTTTTAAAATCCAATTGTCACAGAGACCAAAAAAATTTGACTGGAGTTACAATTATAAAGTATACAGTTCCGACTTACATACAAATTCAACTTAAGAACAATTCTACAGAACCTATCTTGTATGTAACCCAAGGACTGCCTGTATTGAACAGATATGAACTGCTGTTTATTAGAGGAATTTTATATTTAGTTATTGTCTTGTTCAGCCCTGACAAAATAAGTAAAATAATTCATAAAGTAATTCATGAACTTCCATAGAGTGTTCACATAAAACTCAGTTTAACCATTGCTACCCCATGTTGTGTAGTTATAGGGGATACTGTGGTCCTCTTAGAGGGTACCAGGCCATTACAACATCATTTCATTGCTGGTTTATGATTTATTATTGGTACAGAGTGGCCACACAAATAAGGCTAGAGAGAAAATCATCCAATGAATGTTGTATAACCTGTAAAATCCCTTGCCACCTTAAGTTAAACAAACTAACCTGACAAACTAAGTTAAATTTATCATCACCAAAAAAGTCCCTTACAAAAGTCAAAAATACGGTTGCATATATTTGTGCAATATATTTATAAAATTTGCCAATTTTTGTTTTTTTATGCTGCCCTTGCCAGATGAGCAGACCTGACATTTGGGTTTGGACACACACACTGAAACATATCTGAGCAGCAAATCCAGCAAATTGATGCACCCCTAGCTACTAGCCATGGCTATGATTGGCCAGACGGACACTATGGGCAGTCATAGTCATGGCTAGTTGTTAGCAGTGTTAATATGTGGATTGGCTGTTCGACCACCAATCCATCAATATGTCTGGGCTGTGTTGCCGAACCCTGACCCCGAATGCAAACAGTGGGTTTGCTCATCTCTGTAGTGTTAGTGCTTATAATATGGGTGCCAAGTACAAATGTCGTGAAACCGATCCCAAATTGTTCCTCCTTCAACCTATAAACAATTGCATTCTGTTCTGTGAGGGGGTAATAAGAGGGGGCAACAAGATATGGGGTCACATTAAGAGAGGGAGATATCAGGGAGCCCACAATTAGATGGGGAAGATGAGGGGGGCTCACAAGATAGTGGGGTCCACAATAAGAGGGGGAGATACCAAGAAGCCCACAATAAGAGAGTGGATGTGAGGAGGCCAACACGATAAAAGGGGGAGCTGCTGGGAAACATGAAAAGTGACTTTATTTTTTTTAAGTACACTGCAAAGAGGAGAGGGGGCCACACTAAAAGTGGGGAGATGAGGGGGGTGAACAAGATTGTCACAGTCAGAGGATGAGATGACACCAGGGGGCCGACAATAACAGGGGGAAGATGAGGGACCACAAAAAGTTGGAGAGATAAGCACTGCCAGTGACTTCTCACATTCCAGAAGGAACACCCCGTGCTCCCTTGCCCCCTGTGCCCCACAGGTGTGGAGGTGGCGGAAAGAGGAAAGTAATCACAAGTGCTGGTAATACGGTAGCATTTACAGTCATTTCAGGGCATTGCAGAGAAGTCCTGATAAATAACCCCCATTGTTTAAGTGTGGCCTAAATATGTACATTTAATATTCCCACATAGCAAAAGGTGAGCCCTCAATTTCACTGGTGGGTCCTAGGTGTTCGACCTTGTGCCTACTTCATATCCTAACTATAACATTCCACTCAATTGTCTCCATCCGCCACAGATACATCAGGATACATGACAGTTGATGCTTCAGCCAATAACTTCAATATGTGACTAGTATCCTGTAGGAAAAATATGTATCTGATGCAGAGAATAGTGGGCTATATCTCCTCTGGGATGTCAGCATCTAATTCCAGGACTTGAATATTTTACTATAGATAAACATCTGTCTCTATCCATGGACACATCCACCAATAACTGCTACTTGTTAGAAATATTTTTATGATTGCGGGACGTTTGACACAAGGGATACGCCCCATTGTGAGAATGAAGTGCCTTTGGTTCTAGTGTAAAGCTTAATTCACACGACATGTGCCCACCGTACCCTAGCACGGAGGGCACACTTCGGCGCCAGGGAGAGGAAGGGGGATGTGCGCCGCTCACCCCCGCCCCTCTCCATAGCGATTTATGGAGAACGATGCCGTATTCCGGAGAATGATAGGACATGTCCTATCTTTCTACCGGCTACGGAACGGCACCATTCCACTCCCGTACGGTGCCGTGCACCCATTGCCGTCTATGGGGGAAGTATATATGTTGGGCGTATATACGTCCCATGTGAATGTAGCCTAAACCTGTATCCTCTTCACAGATTTACTCAATGGAAAAATGTTATCGTGAGCATTTTAATTGTTTTTGTCATCATTTATATGATATTGTATATTTTTATATATTGTATATACTTTTTACATAGATGGTTGGAATCAGAGATCGCATTAACGCCTCACCAAGCGTCATAGACGCATGATGAGGCGCAATTACTCCCCAGAATAATTGCCAAGCGTAAAAGTACGCTTGGCAATTATCCCCTGTAGTGTGTGGGCTGAGCGGTCCGGAGCACACTGGAGCATTGGTGTGCATGACATTGCACTGGCAGCGCACGGGCCGGCACTGCTCAGCTCACACTACAGCGCTGCTAGCCTGTAGAATGGAGCTGCTCCGGGTAGCCGTGATGTCACGTGAGGGGCGGAGCCTCCGGGAAAGGGGCGTGGCTTACTACGCAGTCTCCTCACAGGAAGTAGAGCTGTAATGGCTGCCTGCAAGTAGAACGTGTTCAGGTACTGTGTGCATACAAGTGTATGGAGTTGAGGGGGCTTGATAGGAGTGGATGTGATAGGACTGCGTGTCTGGCGCGTGCTGAGGTGGCAGGTGTGTGTTACGTGGGACTGCATGTCTGGTGCTGAGGTGGCAGGTGTGTGTTACGTGGGACTGCATGTCTGGTGCTGAGGTGGCAGGTGTGTGTTACGTGGGACTGCATGTCTGGCAGGTGCTGAGGTGGCATGAAGTATATGTTACGTTGGACTGCGTGTCTGGTGCTGAGGTGGCATGAGGTATATGTTACGTGGCACTGCGTGTCTGGCGAGTTCTGAGGTGGCATGAGGTATATGTTACGTGGGACTGCGATTCTGGCAAGTTCTGAGGTGGCATGAGGTATATGTTACGTGGGACTGCATGTCTGGTGCTGAGGTGGCATGAGGTATATGTTACGTGGGACTGCATGTCTGGCGAGTTCTGAGGTGGCATGAGGTATATGTTACGTGGGACTGCGTGTCTGGCGAGTTCTGAGGTGGCATGAGGTATATGCTACGTGGGACTGCGTGTCTGGTGCTGAGGTTGCATGAGGTATATGTTACGTGGGACTGCGTGTCTGGCGCTGAGGTGGCATGAGGTATATGTTACGTGGGACTGCGTGTCTGGCGGGTGCTGAGGTGGCATGAGGTGTATGTGAAACAGGACTGCATAAACAGTAAAAACACGTAAAAAATGACAAAGACGCAAATTCAATTAATAAAAAACCTAAAAAAACGCCGCCCCCCAACACAGACACCAAAAAAAATAAAACAAAATTTCTTTTTAAAAAAGCATTTTACAAAGCAATCATCAAGGATTTGCAGTGTCAGCTGCAGTCTGGCCACTGGAGCTCGGCGGCGGCTGCCACAGTCTGGTCACATGGGGAGAGGGATACATTGTGCGTTAGCCGCAGTCTGGTGTCGCCGGCGTTAGCCACAGTGTGGTGGTGGGAGGATTTGGCGGCCGCAGTGTGGTGGTGGGAGGTCTCGGCGGGCCGCTGTGTGGTGGTGGGAGGTCTCGGCGGGCCGCAGTCTGGTGGTGGGAGGTCTCTGCGGGCCGCAGTCTGGTGGTGGGAGGTTTCGGCGACTTTGGTTGGGGGGTTGGTGGCGTCAGCTCCAGTCTGGGCAATACATGATGTAACATCATTATAACTGCCTCCATTTGCTATTTAAACACAGAAGATACGGACACATGATTTTCTTATATAATTAGCATCTATCAACATTATATACAGCCATGAGTTATATACTTGTATTACTGAAAATTTCATACTCCTTCCCGGCTAAAAATACTCCTCAAAAATAGTAAGAGGAGTATTATTACCCTTCTAGAAATATGTTAGCGCGACCTCTGGTTGGAATATTGTAAAATGATTGATCTTTTTATCATTTGTGACATTTTCCAGTATTATTGTACTGTATATTTCATTATATTTTTCTTTTCTAATGGTGAAGATAAATCTTGGCTGTAGCTTCTTTTGAACTCTGTAGGCAGCTTACACACTGATTCCTCGCGCTCCCTGATCTGCAGAGACCACCTGCAGTCTCTGCTCTGTCCCTGACTGGTTCCTTCTATTAAACCCTAATTACCTGAACTGCTGTCTCTTATCCCAATATCAGCTACAGGAACCATAGGTTTTAGGCTGCCCTTCCAAGATCAAGTTCTGCTTTAGCTTTTTCTTCTTTTTGATGTTGCTGTAAACGATGAATATCTATTCAAGGGAACCTGCCACTTGTAGTGGCAGGTTTCAGATGCAAATACCGAGCACCAGCTCAGGGTGAGCTGGTGCCGGAGCTTATTTTTGTTAGTGTTTTAAACCGCGGTATCGCGGTTTAAAACACTTTTTAAACTTTATAGCCGGCACAGGGAGGTACGCGCTCGGCGCTTACCATGCGCGCGGCTCTCCTTCACTTCCTATGTAGCCGCGCGCATGGTAAGCGCCGAGCGCGTACCTCCCTGCGCCGGCTATAAAGTTTAAAAAGTGTTTTAAACTGCGATACCGTGGTTTAAAACACTAACAAAAATAATCTCCGGCACCAGCTCACCCTGAGCTGGTGCTCGGTATTTGCATCTGAAACCTGCCACTTCAAGTGGTAGGTTTCCTTTAAGGACAGAAGCTGCTTTTCTGCTTATTTTTTAACCTCATTCAGGACTTTTCAGGTTTTTGCATTTCTGTTTTTCTTACCGGTCCTCCCGCAAGCCGTATCATTTTAATATTTTTGGTTTACAGAGCTGTATGAGGTCTTATTATCTCTGAGGCTAATTAGGCTTTCCAGTGTCACCATGTTATATTCTGTGCAATGTACCGGGAAGCTGTATATATGGTGGAATTGGCAAAAAACATAGTTGTGCCTTATTTTGATGGGTTTTATTTTTACAGCTTTTAATGTGCAGTTGAGATAATTCAACATCTCCTAGCCGGTATATTCCACTTATTACGTTGCACAGAGGATCAAGATTGTTGTATGTCATGCACCTGTGATAAATGTTACACTAGGATCATTGTTTCAGGTTTCTGTGAATTATTGGCCTTTGTCGTCCTGTTCCTGGGTTATTTAGCTTTAAGACATGATAAATTTTGGATTCTTGGCATTTAATATTTTTCACAAAGGCCATTGAAATCTCTTAATGATGCTGTGGATAACCGCTCAGCTTCTATTTATATGTCTGTCTAAAATCCTGGTATTTGCTTTTCAAGCTTGTCAAAGTCCAGATAAATATAGCAGATAGATGGCTTCTGCTCCAGTCATTGCTGGTGTAACTGACTGTAAAATTTTACATTGTCTGTATTTTATTTTTTACATTTTACATTCTTTTTGGGCTCATTTTCCCTGCTTAGCTTAAAGAGAAACTGTTACCGTATATACTCGTCTATAAGCCAAGTTTTTCAGCACAAAAAATGTGCTGAAAAACGTCCCCTCGGCACAATAGGAGTGAAGGCCCTGCTCGCAAGAGCTTACATTCTATTATCTTTGCTACCTAAATCCAGTAGTTTCTTTGCTATACCCCTCAGATTACATCAGTGCTGCAATGACTGCATCCTCTGTCTGTGCTCACAAGCCCTGGAGTCTGTAGTATAAACAAACTCTATGGACTCCTAGGAGGGGAGGGGCTGCTGCTCTGCTCACAGAGGAGGTATTCATCAAACCAACAAGAAGACAGGATGCACCAAAAAATGTTCATCTATCACAATCAAATATTAGTTTTTATTTAGGTCCAAGCAGAGAAACAATCAGACATACATTTAAAATCACTTAAAACATCTAATGTACATGAAACAACAGCTGGAGACCCTGGTATGGATCCACACAGTGTAACCACCTGCAATAAGCACTCAGTGGTGCACAATACTTCCTCCCACACACTATACAGTCAGATGCCATGAGTGAACAAGCATGTGTGTCCAGGAAAAGGTCCAGTATGGCAACAAGTATCTATGCCAGCATGCAATATTGCAATATTAGAAACAAATCGATAGGTACCAGCCAATGGTTAATCCATGGAAAAAGATACTCTCTAATAATAAAGTGCATGAACAAATGTAAATGACTAAAGTGCAAGTGCTAAGACATGAGCCTGCAAAAAAGGTTTAAAGGAGAGTATACCAAAGTTGAAGTTCTAATTACCCATCAGGGTACTGGAAAGCGGGCATACAGGTGGAGAGAGGAAAGTAGGGGTATGAGGCTTCCCACGCGTTTCGTCACTCTAGGCGACTTCCTCAGGGGTATGTCACATTATTATTAGAGAGTATCTTTTTCCATGGATTAACCATTGGCTGGTACCTATCGATTTGTTTCTTATATTGCAATATTGCATGCTGGCATACATACTTGTTGACATACTGGACCTTTTCCTGGACACACATGCTTGTTCACCCATAGCATCTGACTGTATAGTGTGTGGGAGGAATTATTGTGCATCACTGAGTGCTTATTGCAGGTGGTTACACTGTGTGGACCCATACCAGGGTATCCAGCTGTTGTTTCATGTACATTACATGTTTTAAGTGATTTGAAATGTATGTCTGATTGTTTCTCTGTTTGGACCTAAATAAAAACTAATATTTGATTGTGATCAATGAGCATTTTTTGGTGCATCCTGTCTTCTTGTTGGTTTGCTGATAATTATTTATGCACCAGCTCAATTGTACTATTAGGTTGTGCTACCTCCTCTATTGTTTAGAGGAGGTAGTCATGTCACAGAGCTCTCTCTGTGTATGTAGCAGAGCTGGATGTGTTCAAGACAGTGGATACAGATGTCTCTTGCACATAAAAGTGAGGTACAAGATCTCCCCTGCTCCCTATCAGTCCCTCCATCCCAGTCTGTGATTTTAAAGAACTTTCTCTCTCTCTCTCTGCACCTCATGCTGAACCCCTCACACAGCACAGGCTATAGACTTTATGTAACTGGTTTACTTATGATTTCTAACATTGGAAAGCAATGGAAGCTGCCAGGCTAGTTACCATATACATCCTGTATGTGCACTGTGCACTGAGTTCAGTGGATTTACTTGTGGGAAACTAAATTTATTTAATGCTACTTTGAGAGAGAACACAAAGCACCATGGGTTCTGTGGGTAAGCTAACTGGCTTCAGCTTCAGGGCAAAGACAAACAGACATTAGCCTCCTGCCACTTCACCTCTGATGAAAAAGATTTTTGTCAAACCGTTTCAGAAGAGAAAATGCCATAACTTTGGAAAGAAAAGGGTAAGCAGCACAAAGTAGGCATCGTTTGGCTTTAAAGGGGGAATCCCATAGAATAATTCGGGAAAATTCTTATAACTTTACAGATATGCTTTAAAATTTTCAACAAATTTGGCCAAAGCATCCAAAAAATTTAATTGATACAAATTTCATCCAGTCCTTTACTGATGTTGGACATTTTTAAAAGAAGAGTTTATTCATCTTTAATATACAAGATGTTGATAAAATGGAAAGTATACCAAAAAAGCCCTCTATTTTATTGTCCTATATTGGCACACAGGAAGTAACTGCTTAGCCTTCATGAATGAGCACTTCCTGTATGTTGATTCAGGACCAGGGAGTAGAGAACAGAAGTGGGGGTGACAAGTTATCTTTCCTTTTTTCTCTTATTATATTCTGATCCTGTTTGAAACAGTTTTAATCTTGCCAGACAGCAGATATCAGAATTTATGATAAAATAAAGAAAATACCTTTCTTACTTTTCCTCTAGTTTACAAGCCAGGTTAAATAGACCATCATTAGAGATGAGCGAACATGCTCGTCCGAGCTTGATGCTCGGTCGAGCATTAGGGTACTCGAAACTGCTCGTTGCTCGGACGAATACTTCGCCCGCTCGAGAAAATGGCAGCTCCCGCCGTTTTGCTTTTTGGCGGCCAGAAACAGAGCCAATCACAAGCCAGGAGACTCTGCACTCCACCCAGCATGACGTGGTACCCTTACACGTCGATAGCAGTGGTTGGCTGGCCAGATCAGGTGACCCTGGGATAGACTAGCCGCTGCCCGCGCTGCTCGGATCATTCTGTGTCTAGATGCCGCTAGGGAGAGAGCTGCTGCTGGTCAGGGAAAGCGTTAGGGTGTTCTATTAGCTTACTGTTAGGCAGGAGTGATTCTCCAAGAACCCAACAGCCCTTCTTAGGGCTACAATAACGTTCTACTTTTTTTTTTTTTTATTTGCATCTAGTACCATTTTGTGAGGAATTAGCAGGGGGACTTGCTACCGTTGTGTTTAGCTCTTAGTGGCACACATATCCACCTCAAACACCAAAGTGGGAAAATTTAGTAGGGGTTGGATTTCAATTAGGCACAGTCTGCCATTTGTCCTTTTTTATTTTACGTTTATTTTGTTTAATAACGCGTCATCTCATCTGGCATAGTAGTGTGCTTTCATACTTGGCTAGAAAATAGCCATAGGAGAATCCAAACGGCTTACTTACGCCTACAGTAGCGTTATATATTTGATTTCTGGTTGATCTGCTGGTGGCTGTACTTGCTGCAGTGCATCTACTAGCCAATTGTGAGCAATTTGTAGTGAGACTTGCGACAGCTGTGTTTTGCGCTTAGTGACGCACATATCCATTGCAAAGACCGAAGTGGGAAAATTTAGTAGGGGTTGGATTTCAATTAGGCACAGTCTGCCATTTGTCCTTTTTTATTTTACGTTTATTTTGTTTAATAACTCAGTGTCATCTCATCTGGCATAGTAGTGTGCTTTCATACTTGGCTAGAAAATAGCCATAGCAATAGGATAGCATCGTTTGGTTTTAAAAACTCAAAAACACAAAAAAAAACAAAAAACACAAAAAAAAGTAAAAAAAAAATTAAAGTTATAACTCTCATTTTAAAAATGTTTAACCCGAGGGCTAGGGGTAGAGGACGAGGGCGGGGACGTGGGCGTCCAACTACTGCAGGGGTCAGAGGCCGTGGTCCTGGCCGGGGTGAGACACCACCTGCTTATGAGGGAGCAGGGGAACGCCGCAGAGCTACACTCCCTAGGTTCATGTCTGAAGTTACTGGGACTCGTGGTAGAGCACTGTTGAGGCCAGAACAGTGCGAACAGGTGATGTCGTGGATTGCTGACAATGCTTCGAGCAATTTGTCCACCAGTCAGTCTTCCACGCAGTCCACCCATGTCACCGAAATCGCCACTCCTCCAGCTCCTGCACCCCCCAGTCTGCCCCCTCCCAGGAAAATTTGGCATTTGAACCGGCATACTCTGAGGAACTGTTTTCTGGACCCTTCCCACAGTCACAAACCACTTGTCCGGTTGCTGATGAGCAATTTTCCGATGCCCAGGTTTTCCACCAGTCACAGTCTGTGGGTGATGATGACCTTCTTGACGTAGTGGAAGTGTGTAAAGAGGTGTCCGACGATGAGGAGACACAGTTGTCAGACAGTGGGGAAGTTGTTGTCAGGGCAGGAAGTCCGAGGGGGGAGCAGACTGAGGGATCGGAGGATGATGAGGTGACAGACCCAAGCTGGGTTGAGAGGCCGGGTGAACACAGTGCTTCTGAGACGGAGGAGAGTCCTCGACCAGAACAGGTTGGAAGAGGCAGTGGTGGGGCCAGACGGAGAGGCAGGGCCAGAGCTGGTGCATCAGCGCCAAATGTGTCAACTAGTGAAGCTCCCGTGGCGAGGGCTCTTGCGGCGAGGGCTAGATCTTCAGAAGTCTGGAGGTTCTTTAAGGAAACACCGGATGACCGACGGACTGTGGTGTGCAACATTTGCCAAACCAGGCTCAGCAGGGGTTCCACCACTACTAGCTTAACTACCACCAGTATGCGCAGGCATATGAATGCTAAACACCCCACTCAGTGGCAACAAGCCCGTTCACCTCCGGCCGTGCACACCACTGCTCCTTCCCCTGTGTCAGCTGATAGTCAGCCCCCTGCCCAGGACCCTGCCACAAAAACCCCATCGTCGCCTCCACGATCCTCCACAGCATCCACCAGCGTTCAGCTCTCCATACCCCAGACGCTGGAGCGGAAACGCAAATATAGTGCAACCCACCCGCACGCCCAAGCCCTTAATGTGCACATCTCCAGATTGCTTAGCCTGGAGATGCTGCCCTATAGGCTAGTAGAGACCGAGGCCTTTCGCAACCTCATGGCGGCGGCCGCCCCTCGGTATTCGGTCCCCAGCCGCCACTACTTTTCCCGATGTGCCGTCCCAGCCCTGCACCAGCACGTGTCAGACAACATCATCCGTGCCCTGACCAACGCCGTTTCTGACAAGGTCCACCTGACCACGGACACGTGGACGAGTGCTGCCGGGCAGGGCCACTATATATCGCTGACGGCACATTGGGTTAACTTGGTGGAGGCTGGGAGCGAGTCTGACCCTGCGGCTGGTCATATACTGCCGACGCCGAGGATTGCGGGGCCTACCTCGGTCCAGGTGTTTCAGGCCTACTATGCCTCCTCCTCCTCCCACCCCTCCTCCACCTCCTCCTCCGAACTACCATCCGTGGGCACGGCGCCATCAGTCGGTAGCTCTAGGCACAGCAGCAGTGCCGTCGCTAAGCGACAGCAGGCGGTGCTCAAACTGCTGAGCCTAGGCGATAAAAGGCACACCGCCCAAGAGCTATTACAGGGCATCACGGCGCAGACTGATCTGTGGCTGGCACCGCTGAACCTGAAGCCAGGCATGGTTGTGTGTGACAACGGCCGTAACCTGGTGGCGGCTCTGCAACTCGGCAGACTGACACATGTGCCATGCCTGGCCCATGTGTTAAATCTGATAGTTCAGCGTTTCCTCAAGACATACCCCAATCTGTCAGATTTGCTCACGAAGGTGCGCCGCATCTGTGCGCATTTCAGGAAGTCCAGCACAGATGCTGCCACTCTCAGGGCAGCGCAGCGCCGCCTCCAACTGCCCGCTCACCGACTGTTCCACGAGGTGGAATTCAACACTGACCATGTTATCCAGAGTTTACCAGCAGCGCCGAGCCATTGTAGACTGCCAGATGTCAACTTCCACCAGAACTGGTAGTCAGGTCAGTCAGCTTCCTCAAGTCTACAATGAGGAGTGGACGTGGATGTCTGATATCTGTCAGGTGCTGAGTAACTTTGAGGAGTCAACACAGATGGTCAGTGGCGATGCCGCCATCATCAGCCTCACCATCCCGCTGCTTGGCCTGTTGAAAAACTCTCTGATCAGCATGAAGTCGGAAGCTTTGCGCTCGTCACAAGAGACGGGGGAAGAAGATTCCCTTGTTGATAGCCAAAGCACTCTCAGGTCTGTTTCTCAGCGCATATCGGAGGAGGTGGAGGTGGAGGAGGATGAGGAGGAAGAGGAGGAGAATGTTGGCGAGACACAAGAGGGGACCATTGTTGAGTCCTTCACTGTTCAGCGTGTATGGGCAGAAGAAGAGGAGTTGGAGGAGTTGGAGGAGGAGGAAATGGACAGTCAGGCCAGTGAGGGGAGTGAATTCTTACGCGTTGGTACTCTGGCGCATATGGCAGATTTCATGCTAGGCTGCCTATCCCGTGACCCTCGCGTTCAAAGAATTTATTCCAGCACCGATTACTGGGTGTTCACTCTCCTGGACCCACGGTACAAGCAAAATCTTTCCACTCTCATCCCTGCAGAGGAAAGGAGTGTGAGAATGCATGAATACCAGCAGGCCCTGGTGCACAAGCTGAAACAGTATTTCCCTTCTGACAGCGCTAGCGGCAGAGTGCGTAGTTCTGCGGGACAAGTAGCGAGGGAGAGTAGGCGAGCAGGCAGCTTGTCCAGCACTGGCAAGGGTACGCTTTACAAGGCTTTTGCCAGCTTTATGTCACCCCAGCAAGACACTGTCACCTGTCCCCAGTCTCGGCAGAGTAGGGCTGATCTTTACAGAAAGATGGTGAGGGAGTACGTAGCTGACCATACCATCGTCCTAAATGATCACACAGCTCCCTACAACTACTGGGTTTCAAAGCTGGACATGTGGCACGAACTGGCGCTGTACGCCTTGGAGGTTCTTGCCTGCCCTGCCGCTAGCGTCTTGTCCGAGCGGGTTTTCAGTGCAGCTGGTGGCATCATCACCGATAAGCGTACACGCCTGTCGACTGACAGCGCTGACAGGCTGACGCTTATTAAGATGAATAAAGCCTGGATTTCTCATAATTTCCAATCTCCACCAGGTGAAGGAAGCTCAACCTGAATAATTGATCCACTCCTCCTCCTCCTCATTTTCCTCCTTCTCCTCCTCTTTGTACAGTAAAGCAGAGGAAACTGGCTATTTTTTGACAGGGCCCACTGGCTCTAGCTATAGTACTTTATGCATTTAATTTTTCTGGAGGGCCACCTACCCGGTCCTCTGTTTTAAACAATTTTTGGGAGTGCCACATACAGGCACTCAATCTATTCAATTTTTCTGGAGGGCCACCTACCCGGTCCTCTGTTTTAAACAATTTTTGGGAGTGCCACATACAGGCACTCAATCTATTCAATTTTTCTGGAAGGCCACCTACCTGCTCCTCTGGTTTGAAAATTTTTTTGGACTGCCACATACAGGCACTCAATCTATTCCATTTTACTGGAGGGCCACCTACCTGCTCCTCTGGTTTGAAAAATTTTTGGGACTGCCACATACAGGCACTATCCAAATTAAATTGTCTCCATAGCAGCCTCCACACGTTGTCTCCATTGCTACCTCCAAAAGTCGTCCATATAGCTGCCTCCATACATCGTCCCTTTATCAAACAAGGTGTGTCAGGCAGAAATTTGGGTTGTTTTCATGGATTCCACATCAAAGTTGTTAACTTTGTCGCCACCCTGCTGTGTTATCCACAAAATATACTGGCAAACTTTTATCATTTACCAATATTATTTCAGCGCTTCTTGCGCATCTGTTTACATTCCCCTCACCCGCCATATCCCAAACTTATAAGAACGCTACTACACTTAACTTGGTGCAGGCTGGGACCGAGTCTGACCCTGGGGCTGGTCATATACTGCCGACGCAGAGAATTGCGGGGCCTACCTCGGTCCAGGTCTCAAAGGCCTACTATACCTCCTCCCAACCCTCCTCCACCTCCTCCTCCTCCGAATTACCATCCGTGGGCATGGCGCCATCAGTCGGTAGCTCTAGGCACAGCAGCAGTGCCGTCGCTAAGCGACAGCAGGCGGTGCTCAAACTGCTGAGCCTAGGCGATAAAAGGCACACCGCCCAAGAGCTATTACAGGGCATTCCACATCAAACTTGTTAACTTTGTCGCCACCCTGCTGTGTAATCCACAAAATATACTTGCAAACTTTTATCATTTACCGATATTATTTCAGCGCTTCTTGCGCATCTGTTTACATTCCCCTCACCCGCCAGAACCCAAACTTATAAGAACGCTACTACACTTGATCTTATACAAAAGGTTCTTAGAAGTGCTGTTTGGGGAGTAGCCTAGAGACAGGGGCTTGGATTGGCGAAAGCTCGCCTGGCAGCGGAGCGCCAGCTCCATGCCAAGATCCAACTAACATAGTTTTAACTGCAGCACCTTTAATCTACTACTAGTTCACTGCCTCCATACATGGTCCCCTTATCAAACGAGCTGTGTCAGGCAGAATTTTGGGTTGTTTTCATGGCTTCCATGTTAACTTTGTCGCCACCCTGCTGTGTAATCCACAAAATATACTGGCAAACTTTTATCATGTACCGATATTATTTGAGCGCTTCTTGCTCACCTCCTTTGGTTCCTCTCTGCCACCCATTGGTTTGAAGCCTGAGTCCATTTAGGGTATGTCGCCATGCCACTCTCTAGCCTGCCGCTGCTGCTGCTGCCTCTGCATGCCGTCCCCTATAGTGTCAGGGTCAATTATTGGATGTTTTAGATTCTATCTAGCTTCATTCTGTCACTCTTTCATGGCCATGCTGTTGCCCATAATTTTGGCATAATGGTGCGTTTAAGCAGCCTCAGAGGCATCCATGCATGCTGCCCCTGCTGTTTCCTGTCCATTTCCGTGGTGTTTCCATCCTTTTCTGAGGTACCCAGGTGTTTGGCCAAGCTTCCCTGTGCAGAGCCTTGGTCCCCTTGAAAAATGCTCGAGTCTCCCATTGACTTCAATGGGGTTCGTTATTCGAGACGAGCACTCGAGCATCGGGAAAAGTTCGTCTCGAATAACGAGTACCCGAGCATTTTAGTGTTCGCTCATCTCTAACCATCATGGTAAATTTCTTAATGACAGATTTGTTTTGCACAATTCTGCAACTAGGCAACAATTCCATTCATCCTAAGGGTGCTCTTTAGGTGCTAGACACAAGGGGTATTTATCAGGACTTCTATGCTAAGAAATTGGCATTGAAGCCCTGAATTAATCGCAAATTTTAGCACTTGTGATTATTTTCCCCTGTCCACCACCTCCACACTAGGTGAGCTGGATGGGCATGAAGGGGGCTTGGCCAGTAGGAGAGTGGTCAGGTTCAGGGAGTCCCTGTCCCATGGCGGTGCACTTGCACTTACAGCCAGCATCTTTTAACATGTGAAAAGTTGCTGGCTGCACTAATTTCTACGCCAGGTAGGACCTGCCATAGAAATAAAGCACTGCACAGCCACCTGCCGGATACATCAAGAAGCCTCTTGATGTGTCCAGCTGCACCGAAGGGGCGACGAGGCTATCATGTTTTGCCATATGATAATGTCTTTCAAAATGCAATGAAAACACAACGTGTGACCTCACCCTTAGAAGTAACCAATAAATTTTAAAAAATGTTAATGCTAAAATATATGAATTTAAAAAAAAAAGTGATACATCAAGTGAAAGGTCTCACAGAACATCTGGAAAATAAAGATACATAAGGCACGGCACAAGGTGCAGACCAACGACAGCAAACGTTACATGACATGATAAGGATTAGGCACATGTTTATACAAATATGAAAGTGACCTTATGTTTAAGTTAAGATTAACACATTGGGGCAGATTTACTTACCCGGTCCAATCGCAATCCAGTGGCGCGTTCTCTGCGGAGGATTCGGGTTTTGCCTGGATTCACTAAGGCAGTTCCTCCGACGTCCACCAGGTGTCGCTGCTGCGCTGAAGTTCCTCGGAATGCACTGAACTTCACCAAGCCTGGCCGAGTGAAGGTAAGCGACAGTTTTTTAAAAAAAATGCGGCGGTTTTTCCAAATCCGTCGGGTTTTTATATGGCCACACACCCCGATTTCCGTTGTGTGCATGCCGGCGCCGATGCGCCACAATCCGATCGCGTGCGCCAAAATCTCGCGGCAATACAGGGAAAATCGGCAGAAAATGGAAAAATTTGCGTAACCCGGCGGAAAAACCCGATTCGGCCCTTAGTAAATGACCCCCATTTACTCTTTTTACCTCTGCACAGAGGTGTATCCGCTATTTGTTTTGTTTTGTTTGTTTCATAAAACTACATAATGGCATAATACCTATGTGCATAATTACCACACATTTAATATATTTGTGTCCCTTTTACAGGTTCCCCCAATACTTCTGGATAAGCAGTTCTCTGAATTCACTCCAGACATCACCCCTATCATTTTGGCGGCTCATACAAACAACTATGAAATAATAAAGCATCTTGTTCAAAAAGGAGTCTCCATCCCCAGGCCGCATGAGGTCCGCTGTAACTGTGTGGAATGTGTTTCTGGATCCGATGTGGACAGCCTACGGCACTCTCGATCAAGACTTAACATCTACAGGGCATTGGCGAGCCCCTCTTTAATAGCATTGTCAAGTGAAGATCCTTTCCTTACCGCATTCCAGCTGAGCTGGGAACTCCAAGAATTAAGTAAGGTAGAAAATGAGTTCAAGTCTGAGTATGAGGACCTTTCAAAACAATGCAAGCAGTTTGCTAAGGACCTGCTGGATCAGACAAGGAGCTCGAGAGAATTGGAAATTATTCTCAATTATAGGGATGATGGTGGCATACTGGAAGATCAGAGTGGTAACGACCTGGCCCGATTAAAACTGGCAATTAAGTATCATCAAAAAGAGGTAAGATATTACACAATTATAAAAATTTTAAAAATATATACAGTATACTAAAATAATGTTTTTGATAACACTGGATCCCATCCCACTGAGTAAACTAAGAACAGTGCAGTCTGTACTATGTGGGGATAGCAACACCCTTCTGTCGGATATGCATGTTAAATGTGGTGCACGGTCCTACTAAATACCGGAAAGCCCCTTTCAGTGCGCCAAAAAGTGTTCCATGCGCTCGAGATGTGTCTTGGACTCTTCTTAAATACACGTGCAAACAGTTTGTGCACCTTGGCCATCACTTCAGCACAAAGTTCACCAGACAGGACCCAAAGAATCTTCTTGCAGTCCCAGGCAACTTAATAGATGCTGCTGTCTGCACTATTTTTAAGGGACACATCCTTGGCTGCTTGGGACTGCAGGAAGATTGAGACAGGGTGGATTATCAATAGAGGTCCTTTTTCTGCTGAAAGTTATGAAAGAACATGGAGCTGCTTAAATTGCTGTGTTGGTTCTATGCAATAAATAAGTGGATTTTGGTTGTAATTTGGGCACTCAGTCTCTAAAAAGTTCATCATCACTGTTCTATTTTGCTGTTGTCGTGATACTTCAGTGATGGATATAAGGATAGCAGGAGCCCTTCCCTCTTTGGTCCCGTATTACCTTATAGCTTATAGCCTTTACAAAGAATTGCAATATTTTTACAGACAGTTGTTCAGTTGAATTTGTATGTAAGTCGGAACTGTATATTTTATAATTGTACCCCCAGACAAAAATGTTTTTGTCTCTGTGACAATTGGATTTTAAAAATGTTGGATTGTCATAAGAACCAGGATTAACAATAAAGCTTAGTTGCAGAGACATTTGATAACTGTTACAGCTATTTATTGTAGCCTAGGACTAAAGTACAGTAGATTACCAACGTTTGTAACTAGGGGTCGTCTGTAAGGCGGGTGTTCATAAGTAGGTTCGTATCATTTTTTTACTTACCTTACTCTGAAAGTACCAGATTGGTACTAGACTTTTTAATGAAGAATAAAGAATTCTTCTACGGCAAACGGCCTATTATTTCTCCTTATTGGATTCAAGAAGATAAGCGCCAGGTAAATGTCCTTTGAACAAAAACTGTAAAATGCTTAATTTCCTTATGGTGGCGCTGCAGTAGACTCTGGCTGTGAGGTTCCTGAGCTGGATTTAAAGGGAACCTGTCACCAGGGACCTCATTTTTCACTAAAGACAGATTGTAAAAGCCCATGACACCAGCAGTGCAAATCTGCCTTTCTGCCTTTTCTAAGCATTTGCATTACAATATAATTGTGTGTTATAACTTACTCTTGCATCCCAACAAAATCCTGGGGTAGTCACAGGGGGTGGGCTTTGGTTTGGATGCATTTCAAAAAACAACATGTGACTTGTCTGAGCTGCAGACTGTCTTCATGTTTGTGCTCCTGTACAGCTCTGTCCCTCCCCCACTGATGTCAGGCTGACCAGGCTGTGACCTCTGAGAAGAAGCAGGAGGTGGAGCTAGACAGGAGCACAAAGGTGGGATCCAAGCTCTGAGGAGTGGGTAACACAGACAAGCCACATGTTGTTTTTTGAAATGCATCCAAACCAAAGTCCAGCCCCTGTGACTACCCCAGGATTTTGTCAGGGAGCAAAGTAAGTTATAACACACAATTATATTGTAATGCAAATGCTTAGAAAAGGCAGAAAGGCAGATTTGCACTGCAGGTGTGAAGGGCTTCTGCAACCTGTCTTTAGTGAAAATGAGGTCCACAAATAGCTTGTGAAAAGGGTCAAGATTTTTAGATAGGGTAACCATTGTTCACCAAAGGGCAGAATGGTTTAAAATGTAATAAGGTTAGTCTCCTCATCCGACCACTGCCACTTCTATTATAACACCAATAGTTTTTACGATCATCCCATGCTTCAAAGCTCCACTTCCAGATGGTGGAGGAAACATTGACATGGAGATGGATGGAGATGAACAAAACCTCTCAGAATAGACTGATTAAAAATATATTTAAATTGTTTTTAATTAGCTAATTATGAGTACATTAATGGGAAAAGACAGCTTTTCAGAGGAGAAAGCAAAATACTGGAAATGGAGAACAATAGCCTTTTAATAAAACCATAGAATAAATGATCGAGACTTCATATTAGATTTGACATTGTCATATCAAATTACTATTATCATGTGTCTATGACTCAAATTATATAAAGAGCTGAATAATGTACTTATAAAACGCCAACACATGATTAACTGAAATGAAAGAACTTTTATTAAAACTTGTTTCTTAGCACATTATCTGACAGAAGGCGCTTCATGATATTGTGGGTGCATAATAATCCAAGCTTTTCATTTTTATATTGTTATATCTTGCAAATTATGAGAAATGAAAACATAAATTACTTTAGAATAATTTCAATAATTTCATCTTTCATTTATTATGATGATTCATTTTAACACTCTGGACCTTCCAAAATCCAAAAACTTTATTCTCTATGTAGAGGTGGAGAGGAGTTACTTCTGCTCAGCTCCGATTCCAGGGGAAACAGCTAAAATCATCTGATCAACTGAGCTACTGAGTGTCAGACCCCCGCCACAATACGATATTGATCCCCTAACCCATTGTGAAGTATTGTTATGTGTTTAATGAAAATGTTTTTATTTTCATATGCTTGCTGAAACTAAGAGGACATTTGACTATGAATGAGTCTGGTCAAAGTTTAATCCTCTGTACCAAAAGAATGCTAGACCCCCTCCGTAATGTTGACCCGTGTCACAAGAGGAATTTACAAATATTACCCACTCCAGGGAAAACAGAGCCTTTGTGTCTGCGATGCCCATGTAATAATTTACCAACCAATGGACTATGGACATTACTTCTTTATCCCTAAGTAACCAGCCCAGGACCTTCACCACTGCAGTTTTCTGTATAATACTTTGTGACACAAATAAAGAATCTCACATATGCCTAGCCTTTCATGGAAACGCTGCTCCACACACATTGAGATATTATACCATTCTTTGTCTTGGTATGATTTCTTTGAGCTCACCCTGTGAATTGTATTAGTCATTAGAGAACCTGAGATTGTGTGAACAGGGGCAGTAATTGACACCATGGATAGTCCATCAAAAATAATGAAAACAGAAGAAACCATTTACCTTCAATAGGGAGTCCAAATCTTCAATATTGGTAAATGTCCCAATGCAATTTTAAGTGCTAGAAATAGATATAGAGCTGTAAGACTCTCCATCTTATGGAAGTTTGGGACTTGTACACACACAGGGGAAACAACTATGTTTCTTTCAACTCTGTATCCTCGGTTATCCTACAGTAGTTGGATGAAAAGGAATAGATGTGGATCAAGTAAAAATCTAAGTTTACCACCATTAAAGATTTGGACTCCCTATTGAAGTTGTAGCTTGGTATACGATTTATAACACCAGTATGTAAAAACTAGAAAAATCTTGTGTTGTCTTTGGATTGTAATGTTCTTGAACCGTAACTGATTTTTTATTTTTTTTTTTTGTTTACTGTGAAGGGAATGTGTTTAACTAGTAGTCTATTAACATTTTTGGAGGTTTTATTTTTTTTAAAAAAACAGTATGCATTTCCTTGATCTTACTGAGCATTGCTAAATTAAATCCACACTCGGTATCAGCAATCTTATTGAGTACTGAAGACTGTGAGCTCCTCAGCCTACCAGCTCTCCCCCGCTTTTAACACAAAATATTTTTCATTGTTCCTACTCTTCTTTATATGCAAGTAGCAGACTATCTACACTATTCACCCAAATCTCCATTCACGTCTGCCTTCTGAGCAACTATCAGCTCACTACCTTGAAAAAGGAAGGCAGTGAAGAAAAAAGCTGTTAAATACTAGTGTAAGGCTTATTTCACACTACTGATCCTTATCTCCGTTACAAAAGTAAATAAAGGGGGTTTAACATATCAGTTGAAAATCCCATTGACATTAAAAAATGCATGGTTAACTTTCACAAATGCCCCTGCAACCCAAGTCACGGGTTGCAAGGGCGCCCTTGTTCCCCCTTGTAATTCGCACCTCTTCCGAGTTCCAGCGACGTCTCCTGTGGTTCTGCGTGTGCCTTCTAGGGCGTGCATGCACCCGCTCTGAGGGAGTTAAAGGGCCAGGGCGCTGCTAATTGGCGCTGGACAGCCGCTGACTTGTTAAATAGCCGGCCTCTTCCTGTAAAAGCTTCCTATTTTGCAATTCTTGAGTATTATCTGTTGTGACCTCTGCTGCTGATTCTGACTACAATTCTCTGCCGCCTGTCTTGACCTTCAGCTTCGTCCCTGACTCCGATCCTCTGCCACCTTTCCTAACCTACTGCCTTACTTTGACTCTGATCCTGCCTGCCGTTTCTGTACTCCACTTTGGCCACCACCGCGGGCCAACCCACTTTGCGGTGTCGGCTCCGCTCTCAGGTGTCGGCTTACGTCATTGCTTGCGGTGGTTCAGTGGGTCTACCACCACCGACCGTGACAATAACAGATACCTGCCAATCGGACCGTAACGGGTGACATATAATTTACATTGATGTCAATGGGATTTTTAACTTTGGTAATCCTCCATTTTTTACTTTTTTTAAAGAAGGCAAGGAACGGAAGTATGGAACGGTAGTGTGAATTTAGTCTAAAAGGAAGACTTGGGACAATATTTTTTTTATTATTGATAAGTTACAATACAAGGAGACAGCAGGGACAGGAAGAAACAATCCAGCCTCTAAATATAACAGTTTTCTGTATGGCTTTTTCCCTAACATACAGTCAGAATCTTGATTTGAAAATACAAAAAAAAAAAAACTCTAGACATTAAAACTTAATCTAAATAGGCACAAAAACTCTCACCCTACTGATTCCTTATATTTACTTTCTGGTCTTTTTAAAAAAAATACCATCTCAGCTAATTATTGGCATCAGTGGGTGGGGGAAAGCAGGTTACCCCTTCACCTTAGCACCCTATGCTAAGGACTGCGTGCAGCAAGAGATTAGTAAGGTGAGTGTGACTTTTTTTGCTGTATTTGTACTGCAAGCCTTTTTCAATGGAATGTTCTCTGTTAGGAAAACCCTTGAAATAATTAAGGTTAATGTGACCTCCTGACATCCATGGGAAAAACATTTTTTCTTTTTCTTTGTATTTTTAGTTTGTCGCTCAACCTAACTGTCAGCAGCTGCTTGCTTCCCGCTGGTATGATGAATTCCCAGGATGGAGGAGACGCCATTGGGCAGTGAAGATGGTGACATGTATAATAATAGGACTACTTTTCCCTGTCTTCTCTGCGTGCTACTTAATAGCTCCCAAAAGCAACCTTGGACTTTTTATAAGAAAACCGTTCATCAAATTCATCTGCCACACTGCATCGCACTTGACTTTCCTGTTCTTCCTACTACGGGCTTCACAAATTGGAAACAAAACAAAAACCGACACTGAACCAAACAACATTGAATGGATCATATTACCGTGGGTTTTGGGTAAATGACTTACTAAATGCATGATGAATACATTGTAAATCTATGCAACTGGATTATGATTGTCTATAGACAAACCACAGAGCAGCATGCAAAAGATTTTAGACTATAATAGTAGTAGAATGTAGGATGTTTGATGTTGAACAGGATATTTGTCTGGCACACAAATGAGTAGATTTAGTATTTTCTGTAAGATGCCAATGAATAGACATTACTCCTGTTTCCCACATTGCTCTGGTACTTGAGTCTTGTTCGCCCAGGCGGTGACCTTCTTTGACCAATTATCACCTCTTCAGACCACGGGACATCACGTGTGATGTTGAGGAAGAGACGCCCTGTGGTCCAGGAAGGCTACTCATTGGATGAAGCCGATCCCGTGACCTCTGAAACATGTATCTGGGTGCACTTCTGACAAAGACAGAGAAAGCAGGATATGAGAGCTGGATCAGGGTTAATTTACCATTACTGAGTTTTCCAGAAATCCTGGAAAACCCCTGCAACGTTTAAGTGTGTATAGATTTTTCTCGGAGAATTTTAATTATGAAAATAATACTTTAATACTGATATTTCACAGGATCAGAAAGTCTAAAGTTGGCTATACATTATATTAACAAGGACAGACATTTTGTTTAATCTGTCTAAAATGTGGAATATTTTTTCTTCCATGTTGGTTTCTAAAATGTTACTATTTCTCTCCTATTGTCTGTAGAGGAGGGTGGCTTCATTTGTCCTACCATAAGAGTAGGGTTGCAGTATGTGTTCTAGGCTGTTAGCTGTCCTGGAGCTTAATTTAAAACTACTGGGATTCAGACTACATGTTCACCACCATTGTTGTGGCTTTGAACTGAGTGCACTGTGACCTGGCTGGGCTGCCATATCGCAAAAGATAACATGTGTCTTATCTTTCAGCAAATTGTGGACGTGGCCGTTTGGCTTTCTGTATGTAGCCCAGATCCCCACACCCCAACTATAATGTAGCATTTGTCTACTCCTGTGGGTTAGAGGTACCTCATGGGTGTTTGTCCTTTCAGTCTACGGGCACGTTAACATGTAGACAGACAATAAAGAAGAGATACTGTTGTGCCGTTTTTATCTCCCCATCTAGTATTTTATGTATTCTGCCTCATGCATGTAACTGTATTATATTACAGTACCAATGGTAACATTTTCCAAGACGTTTTTGTTTGTATTTTGCCCTTTGTTTGTCTTTGTCTCAATTTAACTATATTCCCACAAAGACAAGATTCTTAAATTTACTCAGAATGACAAATTAACACATTCTCTAGTTCACTGTTATGAATAAAATATCAGCTTTTCATAGATATAATTCCAACATGTCTCAGTCCTGGTGTACACAATTTCGATACCCCAGGATCCAAACCTAAATCAGATTTTTAAGGTTGGACAGGACAGATTGTTCTCCTGTCTGACACTGCACAGAGCTCCTCTCTGCATCGGCCCCCACCCCTGCATTCCAAGGCACACAGAAACAGACATCTTGCCAGCAAACAACAGTGTGAGGAGAGTAAATCTACAAGCTACAGACAGATAAGGTGAGAGAGGGAGGCATATAGCAGAGCTGACAGTTTTTGTTATGACTGAGATAGTAGAGCTAAGGATGTAATTGTGTGTTATATGCATCTCATGGATCTCATCATCTCTCATCTCTGATCTGTCTTATCTTTCTTTCTATGTATCACATACTAGTGAATATTCATAAGCTAAATGAAAATGTACAAAGACCTGGACTCTGATAATCTAAGCACATTGTAAGCACATAGAATCTAATAGCACTAGAGGGATCATAAAGCTTAGAAAGTCCACACCTATACTCTGGAATTTTACACTGACCAGCCTATGGAGTGATGGGACCAAAAACAGCTATAAAACTGGGTAAGATTGTAAAGTAAGGGATTTTTCCAAGAAAGAAAATTCTCACATCTCAATCCCCTAGTGATGTTCACAAAATAAAGATCATTTTAACCCTTTACTTTACAATTTTACTCAGTTTTATTGCTGGCTTAACTCCACTCTAGGCTCCTCAGTGCAAAATGCCAGGGTGTGGGCAGGGACTCTCTAAGCAGACACATTATTATCCATCTCGTTCTGTGGGGTGACAATGTGGTTACATTATCAGGGTACAGGGTTGCACTTTCATCTGGCTTCTGACATTGTACTAACATACTTACACATAGAAAAAAAAAAGTGAGACAGATGAGAGATGCATGAGATACCGATTACACAGAGGCATGACAGACAGAGGCTGACAGACTTTTACACTGTTACACTTTTAGCTATTCTACATCTCTGTTCTGACAGAATTGTGCCTGCCTACCCCTTCGGATCACCTTTTAGTTTGTAGTTTGCAGCTTTCCTCTGCTCACGTTGTGGTGCTGGCAGGAAGTGAATCAGTGAGTGTCTCTGAGCTCCATTCAGGGGGCGTGTCTACAGGGCTCAGAACAGAAAGACACAGAAACTCAACAAGCACGGCCTCACACAGAAATGCAGCATGGGGGCCTGACCCTAAAGTCAGAAGTTACAGGGTCGTGTCTAGGGGCAACTGAAATTGTGTACACCAGGACTGATAGAGACAGGATGGACTTATATCTGTTAAATGCTGTATTTTTGTTACTAAAAGTGAATTAGAGAATGTGTTATGTTGTTTCTCTTGAGACATATAAGAAACTTGTCTTTTTGGGAATACCCCTTTAAGGATTGGCTTTTTATAGCTAACCCACAGGAACTTTTAACAATCTATTTTGGTCATATCTGTCCATCTGTGAATTTCAGGAGCTGCAGGCTGTACATTGTTCAAAATAATGACCAATAGATTGTACTTTAACAAACATTATTCCATGCTGGCCATAGGAAAGCGGGATTCAGCAGACCAGTATTGTTTGCCTCTAACAAAGGAAACAGCATTGCAAAGTAACTAGAAAAAGTCTAACTCCTGAGAAAAACCAGATGACGAATGAAAACAAGTGATAAACAATTATGCTTCTATATTTGGTTACAGAGGTGCACGGTGCACTTAATTACTGCACAATAATGACTTGATGTGTTCACTTAAAACTGATTATATAGGAAAGTAATTATTCATCTATCTCTACAGCTGGTAAATAGAAGCCTGTAAACGGCACTGTGTGGGAGGTGAAAATGTGGACTTCTCAAACGTATGCAAGGGTTAAGCCAAGATCGTTGTAATGCCCCATACTGATAATCATTAGAACACTAATTATATTTGAGGGAAATTGGCAGGGTCGGCTCCAGGTTTCACTAGGCCCCTTGGCGACAGAGCCTCAGTGGGCCCCTTTGCAGTAAACTCACATGGCGGCATTAAAAGTTCAGAAACTCCTGTTTCCTAAAATATTCCTTAGTTTATCAAACAGCCCCCTAATGGTTATTTTATATAAAAAATCGCCACTCACTCCCTATGGATTCATTAGATACAGCCCCCTCAACCCATGGATTCCTAATGTACAGGCTTATGTGGGCCCAACCCAGCAACTCTAGGCTCCGGCTCTCACCCAGGTATGCCCAGTGGTGGCACTGGCCCTGGTAATGGGTATCCACTATATTAAAGGAATAAACAACTTTCCAAATAATTTATAGTTAGAAAGTAGTACTATGGTTTTGTACACAGGAAATTCAGACATGTTACCAAAACTTACAGACTACAAACGAACCCTGTATGTAGTCAGATCTTGAATTATAACTCTGTTACAAATGCCAGTGCATCAAACATGTGGCTAGACATGTTGGTATACAGATTTTGAGAGTTTACCAGTATGTAAATGTTAAGAGGATGTAAGTGTTAGGACGTTAATAATCGTTAACACCATCATTTATAGTAGGTTTTGGAAGGTTAAGTGGTTGAGCTGTAAAATACTTTATATCTGGGCTGTATTAGCCACAGTATGTTCTCTAGTCTAAGCGAAACTCTTAGTAGTATGGGTGGACTACTCCTCCAAGCAGAGATCTAGGTGGTGTCTTACATTGCTTTCTGGGTAGACATATATAATTTAGATCTGCCATGTCCATACTGTGCTGCTTGTTCTTTTCTTTCTTTCATTTTATGTTCTGAAGCTACTTGTCAGAAAACTTCCTCAGCAGCAGAGCAGAGACTTACCTCTTCCTGTGTTTGCTCTGAGCTGAGTCAGTTATATGCTGCCCTCACTTCCCATGGTGCTTTGGTGCAAAGTAACTCCTCAAAAGCATCTGAAGTCACTTAGCAAATCCAGTGAGATTCCTCTATGACATAGATTGAGCTGCAGAGAGAGCCAAAGAAAGTTCTGAAGAATCAGCTAATGGGATGGAGGGATTGATTGGAAAGACCTATTTACTCATTATTATGTTTAGGAGACTTCATACATAGATCTGCACAAACATAAGGCTCCCCTGCCAGCTACACACAGAGAGCAATATCACATGACCTTAAGATGTGTAGTTCACAAATGAGCTCTTTGACATACACTACAGAGGCTCACTAAGATGGCTCACTTGACCCTGACCCTGACCGTAATAGTTTAAGCCAACCCCTAATAGGGCTACCATGCCCCTTCAAACTGTATACAAAAAAGGTTAAATTGGAGTGTATTTTGGGGGCTAACCATCTGAAAATATCTCCCAGGAGAGCTAAATAGGGAGCCCTTCGGGAGCTAGAAGGGCTGGCTCTTTTTAGTAAGCTGAGTCAAATTATCCATATTAACATAATGGGGCACATTTAAGGGTCCAAACACCGTCGGGTTTCAGGGTTTTTTTCCGTTTTGCCCTGAATTGCCCTGGGTTTTTGGCGCAGGCGATCAGATTGTGTCGCTTTGGCGTCGGTTTGCATGAGACACAAATCGGGGGCCATGGATGTCGGACAACTCGACTGATTTGGACAAACCACAGAATTTAAAAAGCAAATTGTGTCGCAAGATCAGCACTTACATGCACCAGGAAGAAGAAGGTGAACTCCGGGGGACCTCAGCGGGGAAGCGACACATGCAGGAAATTGGACGCACAATCTTAGTGAATAGCGGCAGACCCGAATCCTCATCGGACAACGCAAGGCGTAAATGTGCCCCATTGAGATGAACTGCACATCACTACTGACCTCCCCTCTTCCCTCCAGAGTGAGCAGGGAGCAGCAGCCCCTCCCTCTCCAGCAGTTTTTCCAGAAATAAGTACAGGCAGGAGAGAACTGCTACTGAATTTCAAAAGCAATTGACTTGAGTTTTAAGAATTTGTTAGAAAGCAGAAAGCATCCAAACAGTTAAATCAAATAATAACATAAAACATCCACAATTAATGTCACACAGATTTTATAGATATTCTGAAAGTTTGCTTGTCTCCCCCCAGCCAGCAGTCTCCATAGTCGGCTTTTCATTGTCACATGCTGGGCTTCATATCAGCATTGCACAGGCATGGACACAATTTATCTCTGACAATTTAAAGATTTGGATTAAAGTAGAGGAAATACTGCTTACCTTGGCAGTGTCACTTTCGACCTTCGCATTTTACAAGCTGTGTGTATTTTTAGACAAATGTGTCGCAAACAAGTAAGCAAAGAAATCTAAATGGTATTTTTGAAACAGAATACCTAAGTAATGCATTCATTGCAAATTATTCTACTGATGTAAGCCAAAAATAGCAGCAAGCTGAACATTCATCAGTGTAATAAAGGGAATATCTGTCAGCAGTTTTGACCGTACTGTTTGACCATGTTGTTAGTAGCGGCAGGACTATTTATAATTTCGGCAGTCTTTCACCCATGCAGTGAGTCCCCTTTATAGCCCCTTCCTTCTGCTTTGAGGAATTGCTGTACTATCCAACCAGCAGCCTGCAACAACTTTTACCTACACAAGAAAGCGAGTGATATGGAGCAGTTTAATGCACAGCACAGAAAGATCTTCATGCCGAATGTGTTCTTAGATAATTTCACTTTGTTGTGAAGGAGATCCATATTCCACCCTATATACAAAAGTGAGCATCTATGGATGCTGCTGTCTATTGCTGCTCTCCCTGTGTTTGGTAATATAGCAGTGTAGAAAGATTTGGGATCTAATCCCAAACAGCCTGTATAATAAAAAAGTAGCCAAGTCAAGTAGCCAAAAGACAAAATTTTTTATTAATTTAAGTTACCAACATAAACATAGAACAAACATCCATTGGGCAAAGATAAAAGCATTTAAAAAGGATGCATGCCAGTGCACCCATAGGTGAGAGAACAACTGGAGCCTGACACCAGATATTGTCAGGTCATCCAGACCTGGGCCACCCACAATTGAATCCCACAAACACTCTAGCTAGGATATATGAATGTGTGGCGGCTGGGTATGTGTATACATCAACTGCAGTGGGATAACCACTAGCAGTGGGCTCAGCATGAAATGATGGAGATCTGTGCACTGATGGTGCAGAGTATCCTCTATATCGTGGAGTGAGAAAAATTGCCCACAAAACACATACCGCCCAAGATAAGCCAATGCCTATATGTTACCAGCGAGTGTGGGATGGGGGTGAGGGCTCAGGAGAGGTCGCTCCACGCGTTCCGACGCCAACCGCAGCTTCCTCAGTGCACAGATCTCCATCATTTCATGATGAGGTCACTGCTAGTGGTTATCCCACTGCAGTTGATGTATACACATACCCAGCCGCCACACATTCATATATCCTAGCTAGAGTGTTTGTGGGATTCAATTGTGGGTGGCCCAGGTCTGGATGACCTGACAATATCTGGTGTCAGGCTCCAGTTGTTCTCTCACCTATGGGTGCACTGGCATGCATCCTTTTTAAATGCTTTTATCTTTGCTCCATGGATGTTTGTTCTATGTTTATGTTGGTAACTTAAATTAATAAAATTTGGTAATATAGCAGTGACCAGTGAACTTCAACATTCTGCTCACTGTCTATCTATATAGTATTTTAGGTATATCTCAGCAAAATCTAGTTATCTCTCTGTTTCTTTTTTCACTTCCTAGATAAAAAAAGATGTGCTGGGCAGAGAGAAATAAGCAGTTCTGTTAGAAGATCGTGTTAATAGAATACTAAAGCCAGGTAAAAACAGAAGTTGCTAAAGCTCACGGCCGAGAGCTTTATAGACAAACAGTGGGAGAGTAGTAATACGTTATCAGCCATGACAATCCCCTCTATCATAATCAAGCATGATAAAGCAGGGGCACTTGCAGGAGCACTCCCCCCTCCCACAGTGTGAGATTAAAGCATTAAGAGGGGCAAGTGCTGAGATAGCAGGAGGAGGGAGAGACAGAATGTAAAGCTTCAGCTTTGGTAACACCCCCCAGAGTCCTTCTGGGTCATTAGCATAATTATGAAAGTTGATTTTTGACGCAAAGGAGGCCACGGATAACACATAAGAAGATTGCCACAGTCACAATGCCTGGATCTATGAGTAAGTGCCCCTCATGCTTGATTTTGCTGGGCGATATCAGTTAAATCCCCTGCACTGACATCTCCCCAGCTCATCTTTATTCACTTAAATGGAGGTGAACTACAACAATTAATAAATCCAAGGCAACTCTTTAAAAGGGATTTTGCTGAGTGGAAAGATTGCTTGCCAATATTTCTATTTTGTGTCATACACATAGAAATAATCAGATTTAAACATTCAATTATTAATATGATTTCTAACACTCACATTTAAAGCTCAAGTGATGCCAAGAAGAAAATATACAGGGTTTTAATATTTCATGATAGCTAAATTTGTATCTCCCCTTATAAAATGTTTAATAGTTCATTCATTTCCCTAGCAACACAGATGGCATTTTGGAATGGGCTACAGTATATATTATGTTTTTTGTTTTTGTGGAAAGAAGATACATTGTGTGATAATTGTATACAGTATGGCGCAAATATCCAGGTATTAAGGACTAGAACCTTTATTTATAGCAGCATGCAAAAATAAGAGCACAACATAAAATATTCAATTTATTAGGAGGTGTGTATAATACTGGGTTTCATGAATACCAAAATGTCAGTGTTGCTTGCTGGCAATGCCCATACTTCCCAAATAAAGCAAATCTGTATTCATAAACTTGACCTACATAAAAATAAATGTAGTTTGTAGTTTTTATAGAGCATGTGGGGCTGGTCCGATTGTATACAGTGTCCTATCTGCAGACAGCATGTTATAGAGCAGGAGGCACTTTGCAGATTGTACATAGTGTCCTATCTGCAGACAGCATGTTATAGAGCAGGAGGAGCTGATGAGATTGTAAGTGGTGTCCCATCTGCAGGCAGCATGTTATACAGCAGAAGAAACTGAGCAGATTGTAAATAGTGTCTTATCTGCACGCAGCATGTTATAGAGCATGAGGAGCTGAGCAGATTGTAAACAGTGGGGGTCATTTACTAAGGGCCAAAATCGCCTTTTTTCGTCGGGTTTCCCGAAAATTGCGCTGAATTGCCCAGGGTTTTTGGCGCACGTGATCGGTTTGTGGCGCATCGGCGCCGGCATGCACGGAAATGGGGGGGGGGCGTGGCTGTCGGCAAACCCGATGGATTCGGACAAACTGCACATTTTTTTTTTCAAATGTCCGCTTACCTGCACCCAGCAACGGATGGTAAACTCCAGTGAACTCCGACAGACTTCAGCGCAGCAGTGACACCTGGTGGACATCGGGCACACTACCTTAGTGAATTGCCGGAAGACTCGAATCCTCGACGGAGAACCCGCAGCTGGATCGCGAATGGACCGGGTAAGTATATCTGCCCCAGTGTCTTATCTGCAGGCGGCATGTTATAGAGTAGGAACAGCTGAGCAGATTGTAAATAGTGTCCTATCTGCAGGCAGCATGTTATAGAGCAGGAGGAGCTGAGCAGATTGTATATAGTGTCCTATCTGCAGTCAGCATTTTATAGAGCAGAATGAGCTGAGCAGATTGTACATAGTGTCCTATCTGCATGCAGCATGTTATAGAGCAGGAGGAGCTGAGCAGATTGTAAATAATTTCCCATCTGCAGGCAGCATGTTATAGAGCAGGAGGAGCCAAGGAGATTGTACATAGTGTCCCATCTGCAGGCAGAATGTTATAGAGCACGAGGAGCTGAGCAGATTGTAAACAGTGTCTTATCTGCAGGCGGCATTTTATACAGTAGGAACAGCTGAGCAGATTGTAAATAGTGTCCTATCTGCTGGCAGCATGTTATAGAGCAGGAGGAGCTGAGCAGATTGTATATAGTGTCCTATCTGCAGGCAGCATTTTATAGAGCAGAATGAGCTGAGCAGATTGTACATATTATCCTATCTGCAGGCAGCATGTTATAGAGCAGGAGGAGCTGAGCAGATAGTACATAGTGTCCTATCTGCAGGCAGCATGTCATAGAGCAGGAGGAGCTGAGAAGATTATAAATAGTGTCCTATCTGCAGGCAGCATGTTATAGAACAGAGGAGTGGAGCAATTTGTAAATAGTGTCCTACCAGCTGCTATATTTCATAAACCTTCAAACAGTCCCTTTTGGCCACTAGGGGGTTAATCAGCTGCAGCCGTAGACGATGCATTTATGTGTCATTTTCCTATAATTACACAATTTTGCATAACATATTATAAATGTACACAAAGATGATAATTTACATGGCATTGGTTTTGAATAATGGTTAGATTATAAATAATGCTTATTTTATCCTGGTTTTTATCTCGTCTGTAAAAATAGATGGTGAAATATACTGCGAGACTGTTGTGTCAAGACTGGAAAAACATCTCTCTGCGTCGTTCTGTTCATTCTTACTTTCCCACAAGCCTAAAAATATATTAGATAACGGGGTTGTAATCTGCTCTCAGTAATCCAGAATACAGGATTTTACAGATGATTTTGAATTTATATATATCTCAAGACTATGTTCATATTGAAAAAACTTTGTATGAAATTATTACAAGCAAAAGCAAGAACAGAGAGATAGAGAATAGCTGTCATGTTCTGTTTTATGGGCGACCATGAGGTCTAATGTGTTTAGACATTACATTCTATTCTGACGCGGTGTATTGTGCAATTGTTAGTCTTACAGTAAAATCTAAGCAGAACATTTATTGCTATCTGAAATGGGTCATATTTATTTATTTAAAGAAGGGCCCTGGAAAGGAGATGGGACATTGCCATAGCATCGCCGGGTTGCAGCTTCACAGGCTGTTACACTGTACAGGAGCACATATCCCCCTGCTCCCTCAGCACTGACAATCTTTTATTGCCTGCTGTAATATCACACAGCCTGTGAAGCTGCAGCATGTAGGGGCTCTGGTAACACTCAGCACTGACAATCTCCTATTGCCTGCTCTAATATCACATAACCTGTGAAGCTGCAGCATGTAGGGGCTCTGGTAACACCCCCAGAGCCCTTCTGGCTCATTAGCATAATTTTAAAAGTTGTTGTTATAAGGAAAAAGGCCATGGATAACAAATGTAAAAAAAAATGACCACAGTCACAGTACCTGGATCTATGATTAAATGTCCCATGGTTTACATCAGACCACATCAGACCCCCATTCTCGTGATACCAACACTGAGACCACGGATCAGCAAGTCAGGCCCTATTCTTTGGATAAGGGCTTAACTTGTTTCTTTTGAAAATCCCTTTAAAGACAAACACTTAGCACATGTAGATTTTATGAGTCGCTATTGATTGAATGTATAATATACCTGGCATTGGATAGATGTTCTGCTGTCAAATTAGTTCTTTGTGCAATGATATACTGAATTGTTAAAATATTTTTACAACAAACAGGTATCATATGGGCTGAAATTAAACAGATGTGGGACGGAGGATTTCAGGATTATGTCCATGACTGGTGGAACCTGATGGATTTCGTCATGAATGCATTGTACTTGGCAACTATTTCATTAAAAATTGTTGTATATTGCAAGGTAAAATTCGACTAACTAAAATGTTTTATTATGTATAACATTATATGAAATTCAAATATGCTTTATTATGATTGTATTTTATTATGTTTTTTAAAAATGTGTCATATCTCGTTATCATGGGGTGGTACTAAAGGTGATTGTTCTATCTTGCCTTAAAATAAAGTGCCTCTCTCAAGAGAGGAAAGATGTGCAAGCCCTGCGCTTCCAAAAACTGCTTTCCCTGTCTACTTGCCGACCCAGTGCTGAATCAAAGGCAAAGACTGGACAATGGTCCATCCTTTTTTTGTCTTTGTGTTCTGTGCACAAATCCAAACAAGAGAAGCAGACAGTCAAATAGTGTGGTCAGGCAAACTAAGTCAGAACCAAAATAGCAGAAAGGTAAAAAATTGAAAGGCAAAGAATAGTCAAGGACACAAGCAATAACAGTCAGATACACAGCAAAGCAAAAAAAGTATACAGAATATGAGGGTATGTTTTTTTTATTTTTTTATTTGGCCGCCCCTAATGGATAAGGGCTGAGACATTAAAAAGTTAATAGTTATCACTTATCGCTGATTCTTCCACAAATTTTCTAGCAGCCACCATTGCCAAGCAATGTGTGTCTTTATCTTTGGTGCTCAATATGCTAATTAGGATCTTTACTGTGAAATGAGCAGTCCACAATTCCAGCAAACAAATTGGCACCACCCACCTTTCACGAGGTAGCCTTTTTAGTATATTGGGTGCCAAAAGTTACCAAAATGCAGAAATGCAGAGTTGATGAAGTAGTGAAACATCTCATAATGTCTCAAGATCCTCCCTAAGGATCCATGGCTAAGTGGTGCACACTTGGCACAACCTCAAAGCAGGGGTGCACTAGCTAGGAGGCGAGCTGAGCTTCTTACCTCAGGCAGCATCATCTGCAGCAAGATGGGGGGAAGCATCAGGGGCACAGTTATCTGCTACAAAGCAAGATCAGCCACTTAAAAATTATGAAAAACATACCTGATGTCTGCATCAGTGTAAGACACTGCATGGAGAACCCACTTACTAAAAAAATAACTTGATATATTACTACTGGATGAGGCAAAGGGGGCAAAATTCTCCAAGTCATCCGACAAGTGATGCTATATGTATGATCTATATGAGGAATTTTTAACTTGTAACATCATTTTTTTTCTGTTGTTTTAGTACAGGCATGAAAAGGCGACTGAACGTCACCTCTGGGACACGTGGCATCCAACCTTAGTCGCTGAAGCCTTGTTCGCAATAGCAAATATATTCAGCTCATTGAGATTGATCTCATTGTTCACAGCTAATTCTCACCTGGGTCCCCTGCAGATCTCTTTAGGAAGAATGCTTCTGGATATTCTAAAGTTTCTCTTTATTTACTGTCTTGTGTTACTGGCATTTGCTAATGGATTGAATCAATTATACTTCAATTATGATACAACCAACAACACCAAGAACTGCACTGGCATTAGGTGTGAAATTCAGAACAACGCCTTCTCCACGTAAGTTGTGACCCACAAAAATTATTATTTATATATTATGTTTTATTATGAGCATCAAAAATGCCAAGTAGAGATGAGTGAATCATTGAAGCATCGTCAGTAGAGATGAGCGAGCACTAAAATGCTTGAGTGCTTGTTACTCAAGTCGAACTTTTCCCGATGCTCGAGTGCTCGTTTCGAATAACAAACCCCATTGAAGTCAAAAGGAGACTCGAGCATTTTTTAAGGGGACCAAGGCTCTGCAATAAAATGTGTCATGTTATTGAGAAATAAGGAAGTCAGTCCTGTTTCTTCGTTTTTTTAATTCAATGGAATATGCATGGAACTTCAAAAAGGAGAATGACCCGTGTTAAACGTCTGCAATGTGTTCTTCACACATATTGTTCTTCACATACTATTGTGAAGAACACCTTTCTGCACTAATGTCTTCTGATAAGTTAGCAGATGTACGGAAACATCTGCAATGTGTTCTTCACTGTGTTCACGGTGTTCTTCACTGTGTTCTTCACTTAAATGATCCTTAATGATCCTGTGTTCACTGAGTTCTTCACTGTTCTTCACTATGTTTCCTTAAGTGAAAGCTCGTTCTCAAGCAGGCGAAATACTCGTCCGAGCAACGAGCCATTTCGAGTACGCTAATACTCGAACGAGCATCAAGCTCATCTCTAATCGTCAGTTTAAATAAAAATCAAATTTGTCTAAATTGAGGTGGTTCCAACTGTTTTGTAAATTGGCACGTAACCCCTGTAGTCCTTTAAACCCAATATTTTGTTAATTTTCTACAAATTTTGTCATAGGGGTTAGCTTTCGTATTTGTATCAAATCTATAAATTGATGAATAGATCTTTTTATCTCCAATACCAAGGATGGTATTGTACAGCACCATTGAATTAACCTCTTATCGATATAACGGACAAAGAGCTGATGCCGGCTCAGCTCGAGATTGGAGCTGAGCTGGCATCGGCATACACGTGGTGTCAGCTGTAACTGACTGCAACATTTAACGTGCCTGCCAGGGGTATCTCCCAAGATTATCCCCCCCTTCCCTGTTCTATCTTTGGTGGGGGAGGGGCACCTATCACTGTCATGGCAGCTCTGAGGTCTGATCAGGGACCCAGGGCAGTGCCTGTAAGCTCCCCATGTGCATAGGCTGACATAGGATATTATCATGAACAAGCAGTCAGATGATTGCTTGTTCATGTCTCTTGGTGGAAGAAATTTAAAAATAAAAATAAAAAGTTCTTAAATAAAAATAAATTAATAAAAATGCCCATAAGCCCTATAAACATATAAAGAGACATACAATGCAAAAAAATGTCATGGTGTCAGCAGTTACCCCATGGGATTAGAAGACTGTCTGAGTGCATACATATGTGTGCATGAGTGTATAAATGTATAGATGTGTATATGCTGTATGACTGCATATGGTACTGTATGTATATATATGCTGTATGTGTGTGTATATCATGTATTTCTGTACATGGTACTGAGTGTATATCTGGTGTATGCTGTATGTGTGTATATTGTATGTTTTTGTATATATGGTGTGTATATATTGTATGTGTACTTAGCTGATGAATGTATACTATATGTGTATGCAGTGGCGTAACTAGGAGAGGCAGGGCCCCAAAGCAGGCTTCTGAATGGGGCCCCTTCCCACTTCAAATATATACTTATTTCTATACTCACTTGTATGAGTTACACACCATACATCGTATACATACACATACAGCATATATACATCACATATATGTATGTACATATATGTATGTAATGGTGCACATCCTGCGCTTTTGTCAGATCAGATGATGGGGCCCCTGACACTTTGGGCCCCACAGCAGCTGCTATGGCTGCTACTACTGTAGTTATGCCCCTGTGTGTATGTGAACTATTTGTATAAGTATATAAATATATAAATATATGTGTTTGCAAGAGTATGAATGTGTGTGTATGAGTATATAAATGTGAGTGTTTACAAATATGTAGACTTTTTAAGGGAAAGGGGGCCCCATGCAGAAGTCTCCTATAGACCTAGCCTCTCCTGCAGATGAGTGCCTATTGTGCAGCAGAGTAGAGCTGATTGCTGGAGGTGCCTGATGTCTATAACCAACAATCTGCTATTGCTGACCAATCCTAAGGAAAGATCAGTAGTATCACGAAATGAAAACCCTGCTTTCAGACACACGGTGGTCATACGCTGCGTCAAAGTCAGAACATTTCTAATAATCTACATTCTGGATAAGTGATATGGTTAAGTAATAACCTACAATTACCCAGGCACAAGAGGAAGGACCCCTGCAGCTACAATTACAAGCTATAAGCTCATTAATATTTTTTCATCCACCTCCAGGCAAGACCCTTGAAATCTGGTTTGATGTGACTATAAATAGTTGGGATGTTGAAAATGGAAGTGAATTTCTTTTTATTATCTTCTAATTGATAATATTAGGGTTCTCGGTGATAAACAGATGACAAAGTACAAAATTAAAATGGTTATAAAAAATAATGCAACATTTTTTTAGATTGCTAAATTAGACGTGTGTATTCCTACTATGTTTACCCCACATGCTTAATGGAATTGCCTTACAGAAGGGTTTTCCAGGAATACGCGAAGCCCTTCTGGGGCTAACGCAGGGTGGGCAGAGAAGGAAAACCCACTTACCCTGCCATGACCTCCTGGTCCCCCGTCACTTCAGCCAAGTGGCAAGGTCCACATTGGCTGAAGCGAGATCTACGTTGCTCTGGAACTTCCAGTCGTGGAGAAAATTGAAAGTAATGGAGCAGTGGGGTAACTGGGAGCTTTTCTTTTCCCCTGTTCGTACCCCAATTGGGGGTTTCCATATTCCTGAGAGACCCCTTAACTAGACCTAAACTAGTAATGAAATTCAGAGTGCCTAAAAGAAAATGTTAAATTAAATAAGTGTTTTCAGGGGGCGCCAAACGCTGTCCATAGTAAATGCCTGTGCGGTCCTATCACAGCACAGGCTGACAGGGATACATTACTTTTGCATGGTTGATAATGAACAAGCAACCAAATTATTGCATGTTCAAGTTCCATATTGGGACAAATCAAAAGGTTTTAAAAATGTTTTTAAATAAAGAAATAAACCAATAACTTACAATAACAAATGTCCCCGAAGCCTGCTACATATAAAAGTGACATTTAACATAAAAAAGCGAAAATCATCATTCAAACCCCTTATTTATAGTATTGCCAGGTCTGTAATGACCCGTACAATAAAGCAAAATCATTATTGAACCTGCACAATGATTGAAGTAAAAAAAATGAAAAAACCCACCAAAAAATATGATTTTGTCCCACATAAAATGCTATAAAAATGGTACTATTGTAAAGTACAACTTGTTTCACAAAAAACAAGCTCTCATCCAGCATTATGGACACAAAATTCAAAGTGTTATGCCACGTGGAATATAGCGATGTAAAAATGATAGATTTTTTTCTTAAAAAACTTAATCAAAGTTACAAAAATTTAGTGTCAAAGTAATCATATTGACCCATAGAATAAAAACAACATGTTACTTAGGGTGTATGCCAAAAGAAAAGTAAAAACTCATTTATAGAATTGAGGGTTTTTCTACAACTCCCCCCCCACACACACACACACAAAACAGTTACTACATTTTCATCCATATGTCATAGCCACCCCAAAATGGTATCAGTGAAAAATGCATCTTATCCCTGTAGTCTTATGCTGTAATAATGCCTTGATACTGCTATGTGATCAGCTATATTCATAGTGCATGGTTTGCTAATGTTAGGAGACTAAAGGACCTGTGATGATGTCACCCTGGTCACTTGACATGCTGATATGAAGCTTGGGACACGGGGAGGTGTTGATGGGAGGGGCTAGTCGAGCAGGGCACGCCCCCTCTGATACCATGTAAAATAATAAAAAGTTGATTTATAATGATGTGAGGGAAACAATTTTCATCTAAAGAAGAGTCTCAGTTAGTTAATAGGACTCTATGGGAACCTGTCACTAGCTGTATTTGTGAAATTTGGTGACAGGTTCCCTTTAAGTAAAAAATTGGCTGCGCCTTTAAGGGGTTGAATATGAATTTTTGTGATTTTGATTTTTAAATAATTTTGCTCTTATTTTTCCAGGTTATTCGAAACACTGCAGTCTCTATTTTGGTCAATTTTCGGACTCATCAATCTGTATGTTACGAATGTGGAACCAAAGCACACATTCACATCGTTTGTTGGTGCAACCATGTTTGGAACCTACAATGTAATCTCCCTGGTTGTTCTTCTCAACATGCTAATTGCCATGATGAACAACTCCTACCAGCTCATCGCTGTAAGATATATTTTATATTACTTACCTCTAAGGGCGTAACTAGGAGAGGATGACCCCCATAGCAGACTCCTTAACTAAATATACATATTTATACACTGACACATATTTATACGCTATTCACATCATATAAATATAGTTACATACACATATAGGGGCAGATTTACTTACCCGGTCCATTCGTGATCCAGCGGCGCGTTCTCTGCTCTGGATTCGGGTCTGGCCGGGATTTAATAAGGTAGTTCCTCCGCCGTCCACCATGTGGCGCTGCTGCGCTGAAAAGCATCTGAACGCACTGGAGTTCACCGGCTCGGGCTGAGTGAAGATAAGCGCGCGCCGGGTCCCGGTGCATGGAGAGGGCTCGCGGGCCGAGCCCTCTCCATAGCCGGTAAGTCTTTGCTGCATATTGCAGCAAAGGCTTACCGCTAACACCGGTAGCACCGATCGCGGGTGCTTTCACGGCGATCGCCGCCGGCAATGCTGCCGGAGGCTTCAAAAAGATGGCGCCGCATGGGCGCCGCCATCTTGCCGCGGATCGCCGCTCCCCGATGACATCACGGGGAGCGGTGATCCGTTGCCATGACAGCATCGGGTCTCACGAAGGCCCGATGCTGTCTCGTTTTAACCCATTCATAACAATGTGCTATCAGCACATTGTAATGAATAAGGAGTAAAATCACCATAAACTGCCATATTGCAGTATGGCAGTATATGGTAGGATCGATCAGACAACCTAGGGTTAAAGTACCCTAGGGAGTCTGAAAAATAGTTAAAGTAATAGTAAAAAAAAGTTAAAAAAAAAAATTATATTAAAAAAACCTAAAAATTCAAATCACCGCCCTTTCCCTAGAACTGATATTAATATTAATAAACAGTAAAAATCATAAACACATTAGGTACCGCCGCGTCCGAAAATGTCCAATCTATCAAAATATAATAACGTTTTTTCACTGCGTTTAACCCCGTAACGGAAAATAGCGTCCAAAGTCAAAAATGACATTTTTTTGCCATTTTGGAAAATATAAAAAAATTAATAAAAAGTGATCAAAAGGTCGTACAGTCCTAACAATGATAGCAATGAAAACGCCATCAAAAGTCGCAAAAAATGACACCACCCACAGCTCTGTACACCAAAGTATGAAAAAGTTATTAGCGCCAGAAGATGGCAAAATAAAAAAAAAAAAATTGTACAGGAGGTTTTAATTTTTTTAAATGTATGAAAACATTATAAAACCTGTACAAATTTGGTATCCCTGTGATCGTAGCAACCCAAAGAATAAAGTAAACATGTCATTTGGGGCACACAGTGAAAGCTGTAAAATCCAAGCCCACAAGAAAACGTTGCAAATGTGTGTTTTCACCATTTTCACTGCATTTGGAATTTTTTTCCCGCTTCCCGGTACGCGCCATGGAATATTAAATACCGCCACTACGAAGTGCAATAGAAAATAAGCCATAACACAGCTCTTTATGTGGAAAAATAAAAAAGTTATAGATTTTTGAAGGTGGGGAGTGAAAAATGGAAGTGAAAAAACTAAAAAAGGCCAAGTCGTTAAGGGGTTAAATGCGGCGTTTTTTCCGAATACGTCGGGTTTTCGTTCGGCCACGCCCCCCGATTTCTGTCGTGCGCATGCCTGCGCCGATGCGCCACAATTCGATCGCGTGCGCCAAAATCCTGGGGCAATTCAGGTACAATCGGCGCAAATCGGAAATATTCGGGTAACACGTCGGGAAAACGCGAATCGGGCCCTTAGTAAATGACCCCCATAGTATATATACATCATATTATTACACATATAGTATATGTACACTATATATACACATGCATACAGTAATAACACACAATATTCAAAGATACAGCACATACACTACAGGCGGCCCCCTACTTAAGAAAACCCAACTTACAGACGACCCCTAGTTATAAACAGACCTCTGGATGTTGGTAATTCACTGTACTTTAGCCCTAGGCTACAGTAATCAGCTGTAGGAGTTACACATGATGTCTGCAAATAAGCTTTATTGTTAACTCTTGTTCTTATGACAACCCAATATTTTTAAAATCCAATTGTCAAATTCTGACTGGGGTTAAGAACATAAACTATACGGTTCCGACTTATAAACAAATTAAACTTAAAAACAAACCTACAGAAAATTGTACGTTGTATGTGACCCAAGAACAGCCTGTATATAAAACATATACACACCATATACACATCACATACACATCTAAAATATACAAACATATATACAGTACCATATACAGACCCAAGAGGCTTCTGGGGAGTGGAGTAGCCGGAGCTGAAGCTACATGGCGCGGCTACTCCACACCCCAGTAGCCTCTTCAATCCTCCTACCAGAAATCTTCAGCACGCAGCTCCTCGTAGCTGTGCATCCTCGCCCGAGAAACCTGCCGACTGCGCATGCGCAGAACAGCAATCAGAGCAGGTGAAGCTGGGCAGCCGCGAACCTGCTGTTCTGCGCATGTGCAGTCGGCAGGTTTCTCGGACAATGGCGTGCAGCTGCGAGTAGCTGCGTGCCGAAGATTTCTGGTAGGAGGATCAAAGAGGCTACTGGGCCCTGGAGTAGCTGCGCCGTGTAGCCTCATCTCCGGCTACTCCACACCCCAGTAGCCTCTTTAGAAATTTTACATATTAGGGGTATAAAAGATATTAAAAAATTGTGGGGACATGAGGATTAGCCTTTAAAAGGTTTATAGGTAGATCCGTAGTGGTAGGTTCCCTTTAAGTCCTTATACCATCTGTACTGTATACACAAAGATAAATATTTGCATCTTATTAATTTTCTTTTATCCCACTTTACTAGGATCACGCAGACATAGAATGGAAGTTTGCAAGAACAAAGCTCTGGATGAGTTACTTTGAAGAAGGAGGGACACTACCAACCCCTTTCAACATAATTCCAAGTCCTAAATCTCTGTGGTACCTCTGTAAATGGGTTCAGAAACAAATATGCAAGAAATACACAAAACAGAAGCCTAAAAGTTTTGGAACGTTAGGGGTAGGTACCTTAGTATAGTAAATTGCAAAATGCAGAAAGAATAGCACACAGAACTTTATAATGCTAAAATAAAGAGCAAATACGTCATAGTGCATAATATGAGCTTGTTCCTGTCTTCTTCAACCTCATCATCTGCAAGTCATATAAGTCAATACTACTTCTATCCATGCAAATGGGTTAAGTTTACTATTATATTAACAAGATGATCCATATAGGATAAAAAGGCCAAACTACAGATCTTTACTATTTGGGGTGGCTCATGAAGCAATGATTTTGGAGAGATTCTCACCATGAATGGTGATGGTATTTTGGTTATTTGTTTTTGTTATTTTTTTACAGAGACGAGCGGCTGACAATCTGCGGAGACACAATCAATATCAGGTGATTCTTTTTTTATCCTAAATTAATTAAGCTAAGTAGACCTCTCATGTTCCAGGTAGAGGCACTCTGATTACATTCAATAAAACTTATAATAGAAAATTCAGTTTTTCTGCTGTGCATGATATATTACCATCAATATTAACAAATGCTCCCGCTTACACTTTCCATATACAGTTTATGGGCTGCACAGTGGGGCACATTTATCATACACTGGAGCGAGGGGCAAAGGCGTATAATGGTGCCCCTGCCCTTCAGCAGCCACTGGATCTATCAGGAGCCTCTGGCCTACTGGCGGGGCACTTCTATCCTGGGTCTGACCTGGCGTAGAATAGCGTCATATCCCATGCAGGTCATAGGCAGTGTGCATGCGTAGGGAAGAGTCACACTCCATCATGGAATAAAGTTCACCTATTTTACGTTTTTGGAACTCTGAAGTGCTGCCTTTTATGTACTTATATTAGTTAGGGCTTGTTGCCAAGGACCTTGTGGCTTACCACCCAGCCACTTAAGGCTGTTGTGATGCTCTGGATTTTCTGTAATTTTTTTTTGTGATTGGTTTATTTAGTGCTAATACTTCTAAAGCTCCAGATAAGACCATAGTTTTATTGGCCCTGGAATAAAAAAAATAGTACAGTATATCCTTTTTTGAAGGCCATTTCATGTTTGGCCATTGTTCTATAGCTTGAGTATTTTGTATGTGTTGTTTTGCTGTTACACTAAATATTGGATTTATCTCATCTTATGTCAGGAGGTAATGAGGAATCTTGTTAAGAGATATGTGGCTGCAATGATCAGGGATGCCAAGACTGAAGAAGGATTGACTGAAGAAAACTTTAAGGTATCAGATGACATATTCTTTTAGATAAGCCAATCTTCATTGATACATTGCATTTCTTTTTCCTTTATGTGTTTTCATTTTTTTTGCTGCCTTCTAAATCTCCTATTTTTTCCATTCACAGTGCTGTGTGAGGGTTATTTTTTTATAGGACAAATTGTACGTTATAAAAGCACCATTTAATGTTCATTGCAATGTACTGGGAAACAGATAATGGGGATTATTTACTAAGGGTCTGCGGATCGCATTTCCGTCGGTCTTCCGACAAGGATTGCATGGCTGGGACAGGTATTTACAAGGGGGTTGTGTTGCACGTTATCGGAATAGGGAGGCATGCCGTCACGCAGGATTTAACTTTAAAATTGTGGCGCAAGCCATGCACTTACATACACCTGAAACAAGAAGGTGAACTCCAGCGGACCTGAGCGGGGAAGCAACAGATGCAGGATATAGGTGATCTTAGTGATCTTAGTGGATCGACTTTTAATCAAAATCCATTTTAAAAATTCATAACTGTAGAAAAAACATGTGGCTGACGCGTTTTAAGTGTGTAAGTTACCCATTTAGTCTTAACCTGATGGATGGATGTCATCAAATTGATGAGTGGCACCGTAGCAATTGCATGTTGTATGTCATATAGAATTTTCTACTTGGTGACAGGTCCCTTTAATTCCATTAATCTGGAAAGTTAAGCATTAGAAAGTAGAGACAGTTTTCTGAAGAGCTGAAGTATTGTTATTCTTTCCTAAAATGACACAATCTTTTTCATTTTTCGTAGGAGCTAAAGCAAGATATTTCCAGCTTCCGTTTTGAAGTCTTAGGATTATTAAAGGGAAACAAGTTAAAACTTCAAAACGCTAAAATGAACAATGTATCAGAGGAGGAGGAAGAGAAAAGCAAACCCAAAGTAAATAAGAGTCGAACACAGAAGAACACCTTCAGCTTCTTTGACATAACCACCATGATTCATCCCAAAGCGGGAGAGATAGCAGCCGATAAGCATAACAATGTGAGCAATGGTTCTGCCTTGCTAGCTTCAGAGGCTTCGAAGGAAAAGCCGAAGAAAATTCAATTTGCCAAAGACGTAAAAACTTTTGGGCTTTTTCACAGACATAAAACGTCTAACACAGAACAGAGTTCTTCTAAAATCTACTCCGTTTCTGAAGAAATTCTGGAGCCAGAGATATCTAGCCCAACAGAAAAATTATTGACATCTGTGAAAAGCCAAGAACTTACCTCTGAATTAAATGTTAACAAACTGGAAGAACAATGCATAGGGACTCATGGGACTATGGGCACCTTGGAATGTCTGTCATCCGAGCATTCTCCTAGTGGTTACACTTCAGCGAAGGAGAGTCCATCAGATAAAGTCAACCACACATTGAGTACAGACCTCAAGTCAGACATGAAGAGCACACCAGAAGAAGCCTCCACAGAAGAAGACACAACAACAAGACTGTGATGACCCTCTGTACATATTACATACTTATATTTTAAGTGCATTGGGAATATTTAACAATTCCTTACATGACTGATGAAAGCATTGTCACTTTGGGGCATAATGAGTCTGACCATTTATGACCGTCTATAGGGAATGGACGGCACAGTAAGGATTGTATGGTTTGCAAAAGAACAGTATGCTACTGAACTCTGTCTTGGCATTTAGGTTTTTGTTTTTGCAATAACCCATACAGTAACTATCGGTGTATAAGTATATCTATAAAGGTACCTTGATATGTTAGACTATGCAAAATAATCCTATTGAACGCATTGAGGAAAATAGTTGACTCTGTTATACAATATTTCCTTCTATAATGTATTGATGATGAAATTGTTCTCTGCATGGAATAAGACATAAAGCTCAGGGAATATTAGAGAACATAATCTTCTATGTACAGGGTGTTTAGTGTGTATTGCACAAAACCATATGGGAATTGAGGGTATGAACCATAAAAATGCAGCCTCACTTTATAGAGCTCTCGCTTCTTCTCGAGGGAGAGAAGATAATATGGACAGTATTCATAAATAGTGATTAGAGGACATCATAGGCCATTCTTCTTGTTAGTTATACGTGTCTTCATGATTTTGTAATGGAGTTGGATGATTGGTTTATTTCACAGAATGGGACAAAAATTGCAGGGAATTTATCTTTTGAGATGCTGTCACATGAAATCCTGTAGAAGACATCATGGGAACAGATGAACTCTTTCTCCTCCTCGTCTTTTCTATGTACTAATTCTGAGAATTTCCAATAAAAAGTTTTCACTTAAACCATTAATTTATCAACTTCTGGTGATCAAACCAATATTTAATGTATTCACACTAAAGGTTATGTCTACTCTCATTTCTGATTCCTATATAGATGTAATCTACATGAAGTATATTACCTTTAAGTATGTTGAATGACTAATGATCTAAGTATTCCGAATAATAATATACAGTAACTAGTTGAAAGCCTTGTGGACCACCAATCCCAAAACCCCATGTAATACAGTGGGACTGTACATATTTCCTACATTAAAGGACATCTACCATCAGATAACCTGATGGTAGATGTTAATACTCACCTCCCCGTCCTGTCCCCATTCACCAATAACACTATTTTTTGCATCATTTAGAAGTACAGGATTGCATAGGTATAAAGGTTTGTAATCTATGCAGATGAGCCTGAGGAGCTGCGCTGAGTGCATCATGGCTCCACCATGAGGCACTCCTCCTCGGCCGATTGGCACGCCCACACAATGCTAAGAGAGCCGGTGACGTCTCGTGCTACGCGTGATCATAGTATTGTCTAACTACATTCTGCTTTGATTGCTCGTAGCCCAAGAATAGCAGAGGTAGAGCTGGTAACATCGCCGACTCTCTCTTAGAATTATATGGGCGTTCCAATCAGCTGAGGGGGTTATAAATTATTTATCAGCAGAGTACCTAAGGCTTGTTTGCAAAGGTTATAAAGTTTTATATCTATGCAATCCGGCACTTCTAAATAATAAAAAGTTATTGGCGAAGGGGAAAGGACGGGACGTGAGTATAAACATCTACCATCATGTTAGCTGATGGTAAATAACTATATGGATGGCTCTTCCAGCTAAGCAAATTACCAAAATGCAGAATAGAGTCAGTAAAGATAGTTTAAACCTTTGAATCAGTAGAGTTGCATCCCCAATCCTCTAATGACGCTGGTGTTCCAGTGAAACATGCCAGGGGGGAAAAGGCTTTGAAGAGGACCTGTCACCTCTAAAAACTGCACTAAAGTAGAGCAGCTCCTAGTGCTACAGCACTCCACTGGACTGCCCTCCCACTCCATATGCCAGGGGTGAATGCCTAGCTTAACGCGGCAGTCACCGCCCCTAATCCCGCCCCCTCATGAATATGCCCGACCGCTTACAGAGTGGTCCAGCGTCTTTCAATTCTGCAGTGATGCAGTGTTTGTTAGCGTTATCGGAGGTTTTAGTAAGCAGCTCCTAGTGCCGTTTTTAGAGGTGACAGGTCCTCTTTAAATTGTCATGTGGAGCTCCCGCTGTTAAGTGTGATCACTGCAGAGACACTTAATTACTTAATACTGCAGAGTACTTTTCGAGACTATTGGTGTGATAGTAATCTTGTGATTGTTTGAGATAGGCAGCAGCTTCTAACTGAGGTTTTTAATCTTTTTGGAGTAAAAAATCTACCCTAGACTATTATATTTTTTAGAATTACATGAAATATTTTTAGTCCTGACCCAATGTTTTTTTCTGTCTTAGGACAGATTGGAATTCATTTGTGTAGATAGCCTTGGCAGTCCTAAAAGGGACAATCAATATGTAAGTAGTAAATGCTATAGGATTAGGCACTATACAATGGGCCACAAAAGTAGTGCACTATAGGCAGTTTACCTGTGAAGTGTGTAATTGAGCCATTAATTAATTAAACTGGTGCCCACTGCACTGCTCCAGCATAGTGCACCAACTTTTTTTTGGTGCACCTTTCACATAGAACGTGCAACACAATTCTGTTGAGTTGCAGTAATAAATGTGGTGCACAGTCAGAATCGGCACCGGAGCTCCCCTTTAGGTGCAAGATTTTGCAAAGTACACATAGTACAACTGTGACACAACACTGGCGCAAACACTTCATAAATACATGTGCAACCAGTTTGTCAGACAGACAGACAAAGTCAGACAGGTGCAAACACTAATATTTGTAGGCCAGTATCTTTTTTACATATTTCTTAAAGTGACTATATTTATGGCTATAATATATTCCCCTATTATGATTTGAATGAACTAGATTTTCCAGTATAACTAGGTGGATGGAACAAGGGCAAGAAAAAATAATTGTTCTTTGGTGACGTGTTGATATACTTATGTCTGCTGTCGTCAACCAGTGACCTCAGTGGTCCCTGGAGCATCAATAGTGGCCAGAGAGCCATTCTATGGGAATGGGGAACCTGATTTGCTTAAATTTTGCTGAAACCAGAATTTTAATTTTTATATAAATTTTCGTTGCCTATTATCTTTGTTACCTATATTCAGCAGTTTCTTTTCTGTCCCCTTCAGATTATCTCATTGTTGCAGTAGCTGCTTCCTCTCCCTGTGCTGACAATTCCTGGAGTCCGCAGTTTGTTTATCTGTTGGACTCCTGGGAGGGCAGGAGCTGCTGCTCCCTGTTCACAGGGGAGGAGGTCATGTGACTGTGCTTTCTCTGTGTATGTAGCAGAGCTGGATGCGTTTAGAGCTGTGGATACAGATGTCTCCTGGACAGAATAGTGAGGTACAAGATCTCCCCTGTTCTCTATCAGTTCCTCCATCCCAGTCTGTGATTCTACATAGCTTTCTCTGTCTTTCTCTTCACCTCATGCTGCTCCCTTCCCCCACCTTGCAGTTGGCACTTTGTGCACTGTGCAGATAAGCTATAACCCTTAGTGCTCAAACAGTGCGGCATATAGACTTCATGTAACTGGTTTCTTCCACTTGTTCCCAGCGATGAAAGCTGCCAGGCTTATAACCATATACATCTTGTATGTGCACTATGCAGTGTTCAGGAGATTTACATGTGGGAAACTAATAGGATTTAATGCTAAATTACTTTGAGAGAGAACACAAGGCATCATGGGATCTATGGACAAGCTAACTGGCCTCAGCTTGAGGGCATAGACTGACAGATATTAGTCTTCACCCACTTCACCTCTGGGGAGAAAGATTCTTGTCAAACACTTTCAGAAAATGCCATAACCTTGGATAGAAAGGGGCATCATTCTGTTTGTTTTTAAAGGGGGAAACACATAATAATTTGGTAATAAGACTACATAACTTTACAGTTACACTTTGAAATAGCGGTTTCCCATCACAGTCTTGTCGAGCCCTGTGGAGATTAGGAATTCCTTCTGGAGACAATAGTAGGACATTTTTTATCAGAAGTGTGTGAGACCATTGCAAAACGTAGCATTCAAAAAATAAATAGAACCGAAAAATAAAGTATAAAAAATAGTTTACATAAAATTATATGCGAGCAAATTGGAGAATGTATATTAATGTACATAGTAGTAATACTACATCAAAATTAAATAATATTCCTCTAAAATTGCAAACTTGCCTCTATAGTATTTCACTATAAGAGATAAAAGTGCAAGCGAGCACAGTTGAAATTTTGGCAGTAGACCAATATAGACTAATCTAAGACTTACATGCAAATGCAAGCCACAAATGTCAATATAAAATTCTCCTTGACCTTAGTGTAATGAATGAGAAGTCACTTCTTCCAGAATTTATGTATTTCTATATATTCAATTTACTGTAAAGAGGAAACATATCTGCAATATGCAGCAGAGATGCAATACACCTTGGTACTATTACGGCTTGGTACATGAGGCCTAATGTCTAATGCTCTATGATATGATGACGCAGGGACTATATCACAGGGACAAGGGTCATATTGTCAAAGCCAATGTAATAAGGGGGCATTTTATGACCTAATGTAAACCTCCCATAAAAGATCTGTAGTTGACCTTGAGACAACCCTTCAATATTCATGTTAAATTGTTACATTTCTGATATATTTTGCCCTTGACTGACTTAAAGGGAACCTGTCACCAGGAGACCCATTTGTAGCACTCCCCCAGTCCCCACAGAGCATAGTACATACACTGCCAAAGAGTTTTTGTATAAAAAAATAGGTTTATTCGAAAAAAAGATATGTTATATATTAACTCTTAATGCCATGTGCTCTGTGATTAGGCACCTGGGAGTGGCTACAGAGGAACAGTGCCCTCCACCCTTGGGAAACCACTCCTCCATGTGTCCTTTTCAAATAAATGAGTAGCTCCCATCACTAGGGATTGGCTGTAGAGGAGCAGGGGGCGTCGCCAAGCCAAGTGATAGAAGTCATTCACATATTTAAAAAGGACACATGGAGGAGCGGTTTCCGAAGGTTGGGGGGAAACTGCTCCTCTAAAGCCACTCCTGGGGGACGAGTGCCTAGTCACAGAGCACATGGCAGTGAAAGTTACTATATAACATATCTTTTTTTCTGCAAAACCTATTTTTTATACAAAAAAAAAAGGTTACAGTGGGTCCACAATAGCACAGAGGCCGGTGCACATGGGAGGGGCCATGCTGGACCAGAGTTACCAAGGACCAGAGAACCAAGGTCAGAATTAGTTCATAATTACTTTTACACCACCCGAGTTGAAAATTATAAAAGGTAACTTAACCCTTTAAAAATACCTCTGGTCAAAATCACAGAACAGAATCCACAGTGGTATTACCTTTTTGTTTTTCTATCTTCATATTTATAAAACCGCAACAATTTTTATTGCCATATGAGGGCTTGTTTTTTTTTTCTTTTGCATTGGCACCATTTAGGTGTGTTAGAGTGTTTCATAAACTTTTAAGGTGGACTGCATGAATAAAATCAATTCTGTCTGTATAGTTTTTGCTTTTTAGTTTTTGTATGAGATTCACTGCGCATGAGAGATTTACTCTGGACGATGATGCTGTTGGCGATAACAAATTCATATATTTTTTGTTGTATTTTACTACTCTAAAAAAAATTCTTAAAAAAAAAAAATTATTTGAGGGCACCATGTTCTGAGACCCAGTAATATTTTATGTCAATGGAGTGATAGAACTAGTTTTATGTGGGCAAACTGTAGTTTTTATTAACTTAAGAAGCATAGAAATTTTTTTTTTCAGGTTTGGCCCTTTAAAACTACCTTTTTCTTTTATTACATTGAAAGTTTGGAATTAATAATGCTAGCAGGTTGGGTTTTATGGATGCAGCAATAGCAATTACATTTTTTTAATCCATTTGTTTTTTAATAATAGGGCAATGTCTGGAAAAACACGATAAATTAATACAAAATAAAAAGAAATTAGTTGTTATACCTTTAAAAGGGAATAAAAAAGAACGCAAAAAAGTGGATTGGAAGTCACACATCAAGGTTATAAAAATACCTGCCTAGGATACAATTTCTAGGCCTTACCATTGTAATGCTGTATGATGACTGCAGTGTCACAATAAAAAAAAATTCTGAACTTTTTTTGTTATTAATCCAAAAGGAACACACCTGATGTTTAGATATTTGAAATTTTGATATAATCTCTTGGGTCTATCCAACCACAATTCCCCACACTCTTTTTTATGTTCTAAATCATGTGAGATGATAAAATCTCTCTTACGGCATGGTCTGGCAAAAAGCTAGTTTGTCTGCAGGCAGAAAGACTAGAACAACATTGTGATGTCACATCCTGCTCATTCCGTCTCCCGAACTGCAGCAATGGAAGAAACCACTCTTCAAGCACACTCTCCTTGGGAGTTGTAGGCCATATGACTTTCTTGTAGCTATATCTGGGCGAGGGAGATGAAGATAAACTAAGATGAAAATGGCTTCTTTCGTAGGAGAAGGTGACTTTTTGTTGGATGACAGGAGTTTTACCATCTGCTAGGACCATGCCAGGCAATTTTCTATGAAAAAACACTAAGTTCTCCTTTAAATCTATGTTCCAGAGGTGATAAGAAAACGACTCAAACTGTCACCTGTCAAATACAAGCTGTGGATGCCCCAGCTTATACGATAAAGTATATTTAGTGTTATCGATCGAGTTGTTGTACTATTAAAGTATAAATACTTGAAGTGATTTACAAGATCGCTCTGTTATCTTCTTGAAATGTCTTTTTTTTTACTTTGATTTGGAATCATAAGGTCAAGAGTAAAAAAAATCAGTAATAAAAAAGCATCATTGTGGATTGTTTTTAATTACTTTATATAGGTTTTGTCTAAACCGATGAATTTACTGACAATTATGTCTGGAAAGTGCAGTCAATAAATAATTAGTCATTGTTTCAATTCAACAGACTGTTCAGAGACATAGACACACTTGAAGGAGTTGCTTGGCAGAAAATTGAGACAGTAATTAAACATTATTGAATTATCCAAAGCAAAGAAAGATTGAAAGGGTCTATGGTATTCACCTTTTAAAGGAAATCAACCACTTAAAAAAAGTTTAAAAACATCTAAAGATACTCACCTATGCTCCTTGTGATGTTGATCCAGGCAATGGTCTTCTCTAAGCTTGATACACACCGGGGTCATCTAGAAAAGAAACTTATAATTAGCATCCCAGAGAGCGAGGACAAGATGTCCGACACTCCGGGCTGCTAATGATGCACGCCCCCTTCACAACGTCACCTCCCCCTCCAACAAAGGAGAGGGAGGTATCACGCAGGAGTTGTGAATTTACACCTTTCGCTTGACGTCAATTCCCTCTCCTAAGCTCACAATATGGGAGAGGGAGATGCGGGACATGCATAATTAGCAGCCTGAAGCCCTGGACATCTCGTCCCTGAGCTCCATGCTGATAATTATAAGTTTCTTTTCTAGATGTGTCAAGCATGGAGTAGACTAGTGCCAGGTTCAACATCAAAAAGAGTGTAGGTGATTACATATAGATGTTTTTTTTACATTTTTTAAGAGGTTGATTTCCTTTAACCTTAAAGTAATGGTTTGGACTTTGTTACAGAATCAGGACCAGCATCAATGTTTAAGCTTAGAGCAGAAGGTGTGTGCAGATATCAAGCATACAGAAGCAAAAACAACCAATCAAGAACCTACACAGTGGATCAGCGTTGCCCCGATACCAGAATTTTCAGTGTCATACGAAAGCAGGAAAGCAGTAGCGATCGATACGGTACTTTTCACGAAAATAAAAAAGCGTTATCTGAATTCAAAATGTTTATACATACATAAAAGTCTGGTAGCTGCTGCTTGAGCACACCGAACCCTTTGAAGCTTTGCTTACACACTGCATTTTTAAATGCAACACAAGTGCCGCAGGGAGGAGTTTCTCTTCATTGCAGCTGTACAATACAGAATTTATGACATCATTAAGTCCGCCATAGAGTGCAAAAAACAGCATTCATATGACGTCATACAGTGTACAATACAGGAATCGAGATACGATGCAGTGCAACATAGTACTGTCACATGTACACTGCATGTTTACATCACATAAACTCACAATTTTGGTGTCATTACAGCCATATTAAGCATCCACAGTGACGTTACCGCTACAAATGTGACCCGTGTTGTGGGATATGGCAACCATGACCTGAATATTTTTACATTTTAGAGTAATTTCCCCATCTGATCCCACTCCACACCTCCGCATTATTGTACCTGCACCTTAATAACACAGAGCACAGCCCCACAACCTGTGACCACTTTCTCTGGGGTACAGGTAAGCCAATGCACTTCACTACTCACAGATCCACAACATGACAGCCCACTTAGGCGCGCTGATGATGCATAGCAGAAGGAGCGGGCCCCAGCCATTCTTAAGCTGTATCCTCATACCAACACCAGAAAAACAGCTATACCCACAGCTGACTGCACCCAGGGCACAAGGCTCACCAGCCGCATAGCTATGCCCACAGCTGACAGCACGCAGGGCACAAGAATAACCATCCATACAGCTTTTAGCCTAGATTTGTCACAGCTGCTTTCCCTGTTCTCCTGGCAACAGGCTGGGGACAGGAAGATTGCAGAAGAGGAGGCAGGATGTTAGAAGAGATGGCAAAGGAGTTGGTAGAAGAGATGGCAGAGGAGTTGGTAGAAGAGATGGCAGAAGTCAGAGCCGTCACTTGTTTCAGATGATGGTCTGTAGTTCCCGGATCTGGCCGGTAATAAGCCCATCAGAAGCTGCTGCTGCTCCTCGGGCACCTGAACATCATGGCTGCTGCTGACTTTGCTCTCTTTATCCCCCTCATTGCTGCACCTGTTGCCATCCACAAAACATACAGTTCCTGCATGACTTCCATGCACTGGGGCCTCACACTAAACCCAGCAGCGCGCTCTCCTCTCCTAAAGTCAACACATAAAGGCTCTTGCGAGCCCTCTCCACCTCTAAAGACTAAAAGGGAATTATGAATTTAGTCTTATTCATTGGCACAAGTGCAATGCAACATGCCGTACCTACTAAGAGGTCTGACCTGGCATAGATTTTGGCAAAAAACCTGCACCATTTTCTGTCCTGATTTTTGTCCATGATGTCTCCTTTTTGCAAAAGTGGTAAAAAGTAAATATTTCCATGGCATGCACCAGGAATTGCGTTAAGGACCAAACCTGGTGGACAAGGTCAATGATATACTGGTCCCAATGATAGATATTCCTGGCCTACACTTCAGGAAGCCTGGCAAGTTCACTTTAAGTGATAAAAGTTATCTATCACTTAAAAATCAAAGGGTTATATACATTTCTTAAATATTAATGTACAATACTTGCGCCTACTCCAACACAAATAGTTTATTCCTTTTGCCACATTATGATAGTGCGAAGGAGGATGATGAATCCGCAGTGACAGCCGGAATACCTGCGGGAAGATCTATTATACTTCTAGAAACAAGTGGTGAACATTATTTCTTCTTCTTATCTTCTATAGCTGTCATCACATTTAAGAAGAACACCTAGATTTCAGTCACTAAATATAGGCAAGCAAAACGTGATGTCTGATATGATCGCTTTTCCTTGCTTCATCTTGCTAAATTAAATGCAGTATAAAGACAATACTATGAAGGGGGGTCATTTACTTTTCCCTTTTTTTTCTCTTATATTTTCGACTTTCAAATTATAGAATACATTTGCAGATTTGTGCCAAAATTTTAGAGTTTTCCAGTCTCTCCAAAGTTAGATGCACAAGAATTTTACAGTGTTGTGCCTAATATTTCTGTAAAGTCCACATGTGGATGCATACATTTTTAGAAATTTTTGCTACTTATGTGGGACTTTTTTTTTTAAACAAACTAACAGACACAAATGTATGATATATCAACATCTAAGCAAAATATACAAAGTTTTCCAAGATGGTTGTCAAGGGTGCTCCCGCTTTCCCTGTCTTGGATCCCGGGCGCATCCGTGCTCCTCCGTGTGCCCCCCGCTGCAGCCCGGTCACTTCACTCACCTCTCCTGGCTGCTGCTCTTCCTCGGACTGCCGTGCGCACGCGTCCCCGCCACCTAGGGCGTGCGTGCGGATCCTGCCGAAAATTTAAAAGGCCAGCGCACCTCTAATTGGTGCACTGGCTGAACACCTCACCTTTAAGAATCCTGCCTCTTCCTGTGTCCCCTGCCGGATCTTTGTGTCTCACAGCCTAAGAGAAAGCTTCCTGGTGATTATTCCTGCATATTCCTGCGTTCCTGTGTATTCCTGCGTTCCTGTGTATTCCTGCGTTCCTGTGTGTTACCCAAGTTCCTCCGTGTTGCTGTGTTCCTGTGTTCCCGTTCCCACCTGCCTGGCCCTCCCGTTGCTGACCCCGGATTTGGACATGACCTTGCATCTCTGCCGCCTGCCCTGACCCTGTGCCTGGACCTGACCATGAGACTGTCTTCTGCTAAGGTACCTCAACCTCGGCTGTCACCGTGGGCTAGTCGCACCTTTGAAACGACCTGGTGGTAACCTGGCGCAGTAAGTCCAACCCGCTTTGCGGTCCCTGGTGTCGGCTATTTCCATCTCCCGCAGTGGTCCAGAGGATCCACTGATCCTGACAGTGGTATAAGGAAAACCAAGCCTCGTTTAGCTACCTTGTAAGGAATAGATATACTGGTTTGGTTTTAATCCCACATCATGTCATTAGGCTTATTGTAGGTCATGCTTGATGTCAAGGGAGCTGCCTTACAAGGTAGCTAAAAGAGGCGTGGTTTTCCTTATACCATCTTGGAAAACTTTGCATATTTTCCCAGAATCCCCCTAGTGGAGCATCCTTGGCTATAAGGTCCTCTTCTATCTTCTGAAGCTCCGACTCCATCTTCAGGTCCTGCAGCATTGCACACACCATAACACCAGCCATTTGCCGACATCATAGTGTGTGTTAGTGATGGGAATTCCGGCTCTGGATCATTAGGCTCCTCTCAACTAAGAAGAGCCAGCTCTTCTGGCTCCTTAACGGCTCCCTATTACATGTATAATAGAAGCCGCAGTCCAGCCAGTCCCTCATCTGGTTAAAAAGGGTGTGGTCAGCTGCTAAGGGGCAGGGTTAAGTCAGCGATCAGCTCACTGAGGGGAGCTGTATCCCGTTGTTCACGTAAAAGAGCTGGATCTTAGTGCCGGCTCATTCACAAAGGATGCATGACTAGGGTATGTGCAGCCATAGGCATACTCTGTGATGTAAGCACGTGGCTGACGTGATGGTATATGCAACGGCACCGCACGGGGACCCAGAGACCGAGCAGGAGCTTCAGAAGACTGAAGAGGACCTGTGGAGGCTTCGGAAAGGTGAGTACAGAGGTTTTTTTTAATGGGCTGGGCTTAGGGGGCTGCTGGCTATATACAAGGGGGGAAGGTAATTGCTATATACTAAGGGGCTGCTGGCTATATATAAGGGGGCAGGCACTGGCTGTATACTAGGGGACATTGACTGCTTGCTATATACTAAGTGGAAGGCACTTGCTATATACTGTATAATGTATAATGGAGGGTGCTGCTGGCTATATACGGGTGGGCATTTGCTAGCTTGCCATATACTGGGGGGGGGGGGCTGTGACCAATGCATTTCCCACCCTAGGCTTATACTCCAATTAATAGGTTTTCCCAGTTTTTTGTGTTAAAATTAAGGGTCTTTGCTTATACTCGGGTCGGTTTATACTCGAGTATATACAGCCGATACCTCATTTTATATATTTCTGTTTATACATATTTCCAATAGAAATTCAATGTGAACAGTGCCAGCATTATTATTTTTTCTTTTAGATATTCTTCTGTTATCCTATTTGACATCATGGACTTTCTGTAGCACGATCACATGTTTTGTTTTGCCAATTTCATACATTGAAAACACTATTCTTAAAGGGGTTATCCGGGTTTAAATTTTTTTTTTATGGCTGGGCTGGGGAGGGCTATTTAAACATAATAAACATGTACTTACCTCCTCCGGTGCTGCAGATGTCTCGCGCCGCGGCCCGTCTTCTCCGTGCGCCGGTTTCAGTAGAAGGGCGCACAGGGAGCTTCCGGCCGGCCGGATGCTCCCATGCGCACCATCTCCCAGCGCTTACAACGCTGAGAGATAGGGACGGATGGGAGGAGCCGTCCACAACGCAGACCGGAAGCTCCCTGTGCGCGGCTTCCGTGCCCCTGTTTGTTTACAGGGGCACGGATCGAAGTGACCGCGGCGCGAGACATCAGCGGCGCCGGAGGAGGTAAGTCCATGTTTATTATGTTTAACTATCCCTCCCCAGCCCGGCCATAAAAAAAATTTTAAACCCGGATAACCCCTTTAAAAAAAACATTCATTTAAATCATCAATTTAATTATTTATGACTTGGTACCATTGAACCGGTTTCTCTGCAGACCCATGCACCCTGGTTTCTGTAAATATTGATAGCCGCTGGTGAGTGATTAATTCAGCATCTATTTATTTATTCCTTTCATTATTTTATTTCGGCTATTTCAGAATTATGAAATGGCTGGACCCTTTTTCAAGTCACCTTCTGCCCCCTCCTCCCCCATTTATCCTCATAGACTGTAAAGCTTTATTATTATTATTATTATTATTATTATTATTATTATTATTATTATGGTATATCAGACGCAACACTGCATGGCGCACATTGCAAATATTTTTGCACATTTTCAAAAAATGTGCAAATATAAGAGAAGAAAAAGAAAGATAAATGACCCTCTAGGTGCAGGGAAAACCGTTCTACTAGATGTAGATGATGTGGCACATTTACTAAGAGTAGTGTGTATAGTGCAGGGTGCGCCAGATTCAGGATTTATGACGCACCTTCTTCAAGAATCTGGCGCCTCTGCACAGCTGCTACATGGTGCACCAACTTTTTTGTCGTGCACCTTTAACTTGGGGTATGTGACAGAATTTACATGATAAATCTGGTGCACGGTCCAGCTGAGCCCCGGAACGCCCCCTAATTTGTGTCCTGGAAAGAATAGTGCAGCTGCACCACAAAATGGTCGCATGCGACACAAATGTGGTGCAGACACTTCTTAAATACCTGGACAAGCAGTTTGCATCCAAAAGAATGTGCAAAGTCTGACAGAAAACCATCCCTTAGTCAATGGGACTTGTGGACTTATTAACGGACTTACGCCACAATTCTGGCGGTTCTGCGCCAAAAAAAACTGTGTGCAAAGCCTTACACCACATTTATCAAGGCTTTTTAGACCTGTTTTTAGCCATTTTCCGACTTGTCTGACAGAGGGGCGTGGTCTTTGGAAAAGGGGTGTGGCCTTATTTGAATGTTATGTACGCCAAAAATTGTGACACAGAGTTTAGACCACTTTAAAGTAGGTCTAAACTGGAAACCGACAGTCTTATCCTGCACCAGATTCATTAACACAGTGATAAATCTGGCGCAGAAAATGAATCGGGTTTTCCTCCACTAAACTGACGGAACCTGGAACACATTGATAAATCCCCCCATTGTTTCCCTATGTATCCGCCATTATTATATACTATTCCACTCGCTGCACAATTTTGCTTTCATCCTTTTGCTCTTTGGTGACTCATCTGTTACTCAGCATCAGGTACTGGATGTTAATACAAATGACTTTATGATCCATATCTATAAATCTGCTGTCTGGCTGCAACAAGCCCAGTTTGCTGCTCCCCTGACAGTACTATTCGCTGTTATCAGCCAATTATGTAATTAAATGCCTTTCTAAGGAGGAGAATAAATTACCATTACCATCCATGTGTATGTATTGTCTATCATGTGCTGAAAAGGGAACTTTGCATCAGGAGGAGGATCCAGACAGAGCCTTTGAGAGTCTCCCTTTAATTTGATAGGCAAAGTGTCAAATAGCTTCTAATTTGTAATACATATAACTTAACCCCTTAACGACTTGGCCCTTTTTTTGTATTTTCATTTCCAGTTTTCACTCCCCACTTTCAAAAATCGATAACTTTTTTATTTTTACATGTAAAGAGCTGTGTGAGGGCTTGTTTCCTGCATAACAAAATGTAATAAATAGTGATGGTATTTAATATTCCATGCCGTGTACTGGGAAGCTGGAAAAAAAATTCCAAATGCAGTGAAAATGGTGAAAAAACGCATTTGCACCGTTTTCATGTGGGCTTGGATTTTACGGCTTTCACTGTGCGCCACAAATGACAGGTCTACTTTATTATTTGGGTCGGTGCGATCTCGGGGATAACAAAGTTATATAGGTGTTATAATGTTTTCATACATTTACAAAAATTTAAACCTCCTGTATAAAAAGATTATTTTTGATTTTGCCATCTTCTGGCGCTAACAACATTTTCATACTTCATTGTATGGAGCTGTGGGTGGTGTCATTTTTTGTGCCTTTGATTAAGTTTTCAATGCCAAAATTTTTAGGTCTGTACAACCTTTTGATCACTTTTTATTTAATTTTTTACATTTTTCAAAATGGAAACAAAGTGCCATTTTCAAATTGGGTGCTATTTTCGACGACGGGGTTAAACAGAGTGAAAAACCGTTATTATATTTCGATACATTGGGCATTTTCAGACGCAGGGATACCTAATGTGTTTATGAATTTTACTGTTTATTTATATTTATATTAGTTCTAGGGAAAGAGGGGTGATTTGAACTTTTAAGTTTTTTTGTTATAATTTTTTTAAACTTTTTTTTTAATTTTTATTTTTACTAAATTTCTCAGACCCCCTGGGGTACTTTAACCCTAGGTTGTCTGATCGATCCTACCATATACTACCATACTGCAGTATGGCAGCATAAGGGGATTTTCTTCCTCATTCAATACAATGTGCATTTAGCACATTGTAATGAATGGGTTAAAAGACTGTCATAGCAACGGATCGCGGCTCCTCGATGACGTCACGGGGAGCGATGATCTTCAGCAAGATGGCGGCGCCCATGTAAAGCCGGCGATCGGTGGGATAACAGCTGCGATCGGTGCTAGCATATTGCAGCAAAGACTTAACGGCTATGGAGAGGGCTCAGCCGTGAGCAATCTCCATGCACCCGCACCCGACGCTCCCTGTACTATTACGGCACGTGTCGGGAAGGGGTAATAGGAAACCTTCCATGAGGATTCTACTATCAGAAGTAGATGTGATGGTAGATTCCTCCTTCCACATGGTAGGTTTCCTTTAATAAATCAGAAAGTTTGGTATCAGACTGCATTAACACCCCCCTCCCCTCTCCGTAGAGATGCGTGGGACACTGACGTACAATCGGGGGAAAGAAAGAACATGTTCTATCATTTCCCCGTGTACAGTGCGGTACGATGCCACACGTGTGCGACACCATATCCCTGCTGGGAGCCTATTGCCGTCTATGGGGACATATGTATGGAGTTCGTATATATGTGTCCCCACAAATACAGTGTGAATGCACCCTTATATTGTATATCTGTATGAACTTTTTATATCTAAAGCCGCAATTATAACTACGGAGCTAACCTGCAATATGACAGAGTGGAGACGATCAAGAATTATGCTGAACTGCCCCCTACTGGCAAGTTTTGTGAATTTCATTATAAAATTAGAGGTTGCATTATGTGAACTTTCAAATTTTAAGGGGAAAACAGAAAATGTGTGGCGCAAAGACCTTGTACATATGAGGTGATAATAAAGCAACCACATAAGTCAACAAAAATGGAGTCAGTTATGTTAATGGAGTATTTAAAGTACTTCTTGTATCCATTATAACACACACTGGGGGCTTCTGTTTCTAAAACCTTGGATTTGGATGTTTTTATCGATATATTATAGTTGAGTTGTTCTTTTCCAATTCTCATTTTTACTATGATAAACCAGTTTGGCAATGAATTTTAGTGCTTGTAAATTTCCTATTCAGTGTAAACTGAATCTCAATTATGAAAGACAGTAAACTCTCCATACCATGAATTCCTGTCCACCTACTTAAAAGTTCTCTGTCACCTACTGCTACACCATTAAACTATCAGTATGAACGCACTAGCTATAGCATGCAAACATTCAGTTCTGTATGTACGCAGTCTATAGTGTCATTATGGGGGGCCAGCATGATACACAGGTGCATGGAGTGCCAGCCTGTGATAAATGTCCCCCCAAGGTTTCAGCTTTTAAAGAGCCTGAGATCGGGGCACCTGAAGTGATGTTTACTAAGCAGCCTCTAAATTGACTCATCTCAGACAAATAGTGAGTCATTTTTCATACGACTTTGGAGGCGATTCTGATGGTACTGTAAGTTTACCGGAGTAAAAGCTGGTGACAGAAGCCCTTATAGAAGATATAGAGGACAAAGGAGAATGTGACAGCAGGTCCGGACTACGTAGAGCATCTTTGTAGTCTATATCCATGGGAGCCGTAAGAGCTTATGTTCCTGTATACCTCCATACCAATGCTGCAGGTTTTCTGTATTTTGTTGCATTGATTCATTTTGCATCTGTTATTTCATATCTTGGTGAGTGATTCTCATATATTTCATTGTGAATGTGATACTGCAGGCTTTTCTGTTCTTTTCATGATGTACAATGAAAGAGCCTTCAGCTTAAGTCAGACATCTTTATCTGAGATTGAGGTATTCCTGCCTTGAATTAAATGGAGTTCCATAGTTCTGTCTTTCAAATGCTTCAAGGACACGTCAGAATACCATGAAACCTGAACATTTATCATGAATCACAACCAACCAGAATGAATCAAAATTGAAGATTTGGCCAGTGATAGGGTTTGTTCTGAGGTGACCCCCTGCCCTGCATGTGCCAACTTTGGACTTTGGTAAACATGCAAAAACGCACCAAGAATTGTCCAAAAAACGCACGTTTTAGGTTGATGCCACATGTGGCATTTTGAACGTGTTTTGAAAAACGCATGTGTTTTTGACAGGTTTGACAAATTATCTTAATTCAAACTGGTCAAAAACGCATGCGTTTTTTTACGGACTGCTTAAAAACAGACCAAAAATGCACGTGTGGCATCACCCTACTCTCACAGTTGACTTCTGACACCAGATTTCTGACTTTACTACCCTACTTCTGATTCTTTCCCTCAGATTTCTGACTCTGATTCTTGACTTTCGACACCTGACTGATCCATTTCATTTCAAGAAGGGGCCATTCTTAGTAATTAAAGTTTTTCTCTATAATTGGGGTACTACTCCCTAAGCATTTGATCCAATATTTTAGTTTTCAGGAGTTGCCTCCACAGCAAGTAACCTCCTCGCAGTGTGCTTGCACATGCTTTTTGATCAATATTTCAATTTACTATACATGTGGCTTACAGTAGATTGATAGAGAAGAAAAATAGCCGAAAACTGCTAGTGGGATTTTAGATCGGATATCACTAGGGTTTATTATGCTGTAGAGTTTTTACTGCCAGATGCTTATTGGTTTTGGAGAGAAAATAAAGTTTTGTTGCTTGCACCAAATCTTATGTCCTATCTGCAGGCAGCATGTTATAGAGCAGGACTTTCTTAGTAGATTGTATATAGAGTTCTACACATTGCAGTATGTTATAAAGCAGGAAAGCCGAGCAGAGTATACATTGGGGCAGATTTACTTACCCGGTGGCGCTGCTGCGCTGAAGTTCCCTGAAATGCACTGAAGTTCACACTCTTATCCAGGATGAAGGTAAGTGCAAGCTAAGCGACACAATTTCCTTTTTTAAATGCGGTGGTTTTTCCGAATCCATCAAGTTTTCGTTCGGCCACGCCCCCCGATTTCCGTTGCATGCATGCCGGTGCCGATGCGCCACAATCCGATCGCGTGCACCAAAATCCCGGGGCAATTCAGGTACAATCGGCGCAAATCGGAAATATTCGGGTAGCATGTCGGGAAAACGCGAATCGGGCCCTTAGTAAATGACCCCCATTGTGTTATATCTGCAAGCAGCATGTTATAGAGCAGGGGGAGCTGAGCAGATTGTACATTGTGCCCTATCTGCAGGCTGCATGTTATAGAGCAGGAGGAGCTGAGCAGATTGTACTTTGTGCACTATCTGCAGGCAACATGTCATACAGTAGGACAAGCTCTATGATTGAACATGGAGTTCAATCTACTCACAGCATGTTATAGAGCAGGAGGAGCTGACCAGATTGTACATAGTGTCCTATCTGTAGGTAAATTGTAATAGAGCAGGCGAAGCAAATTAGTTTTACATAGAGTACTACGGCGTGCAGAATGCTATATAGCAGAAGGAGCTGAGCAGATTGTGCATAGTGTCCTATCTACAGGTAGAATGTTATAGAGCAGGAAGAGCTGAGCAGACTGTACCTAGTGTCCTTTCTGCAGGTAGAATGTTATAGAGCAGGGGGAGCTGAGCAGATTGTACATGGAGTTCCATCTGCTCACAGAATTTTATAGAGCAGGATGAGTTCAGCAGATTGTATATAGTGTATATCTGTAGGTAATAATAATAATTTATTTTTATAGTGCCTACAGATTACGCAGCACTTCATAAAGCATGTCAAATTGGTCCCTGTCCCCATGGGACAGGGTCCCCATGTTGACCCGGGTGGGACTTGAACCCAGGACCCCAGCGCTGCAAGAGCAGGATGAGCTGAGAAGATGATAAATAGAGCTCTACAGCTTGCAGCATGTTATAGAGCAGTAGGAGCTAAGCAGATTGTACATAGTGGTCTATCCGTAGTCAGCATGTTATAGCACAGTAGGAGCACAGCAGATTGGACATAGTGTCCTATCTGCATATAGAATGTTATAAGAGGAAGGGACAAGCCTGCACTCCCTACAGTTAGAGACTGGAGCATAGCACTCATAGACCGGGACAACATTGCAGCAGATAGAGAAAGGATGACAGTGGCTGCAGTCAGGAGGGGATACATTGTAATTCATTTGAAAGTCTTCAATACCAGCTTCCCCCTTTAGATCCCTGAGGTGTTTTATCTGAAAATCAGCTGACATGTTTTACAATGAACAGCCCCATAGACACCTAAGTATTATACATTGATTTTAGCTTCTGTGTGCTAGCCACTTCCTATCACCCAATTTATATTGTGGGTCCCTACTAGAATCTGGGTGCACCAAAGAACACCACAACAGCTCAGCAGCCCCTACAGGAGCGACTCATCAGCCCAACCCCCACCTTAATGCCAAATTCCACCCCCAGTACCTGGTGCTAACCACTCCACCGGCACCGCACCACAGTAGCACCAGTCTTATTAACATTTTAGCGTATTACCAGCGCCCTGGGATCTCTCTTTAGCATATGTAGACCTGTCCTAACACATCGCCGGAGATAAATACCCCATCATTTAGTTACAAGAAATGAAAGCAAATGAAAAGAAAACAGAAGAATGGAAACTTTAGAAAATGCACAGAAAGAAATCATTTTCAACTTTTCCACTAGAGGTCCCTAGAGAATTACAGATGGAGACCCAACCACTAAAGAACATGTCTGCATGGAATATAGAATGCATAATAGCACATTCATTTGTATATATAATAATAATTAATAACAGAGTTATTCTTGTTTTTTTTCTGACATATTTTATAATACTATATATCATGCGGATAAGTGGACAGCAATAGTAGATAATATATACTTCACATAGATAGTAGACAGATCTTATGTCTTAAGTCCATGAACCTCACGTTGTGTTGGACAGTATGGACGTCCTGTGCTGTACACATTCTAAAAGACAGGTTTGCACTTGCATCGCCAAATTGGAAACCAGAAGAGCGTAATTCCTTCAATATTGAATCCTTACACAGATTTATTCATCCTATTCTGGCAGCTACAAAGGTGCATTTAACCCCTTGAAACTCAGGTTTTGTTCAGGTTTTTGCACTTCCGTTTTTTCACTCCCCTCCGTCCACAAACCATTTCTTTTTAAATCTTAAAGATTACCTTAAAGATGAGAAGTAGATCTGAGGGTACATTCCTCCTGCCTGCCATAATCTGTAATTTAAAGGGGTTTTCCCACAAATTCAAGTTAGGTCCTATCCAGAGAATAGGGCACAAGTTGCTGATTGGTGGGGGTCTCACTGATGAGACCCCCACAGATCACTAAAACCAGGGATCCAATGGGGTCTCACGTACTTCCATCTGACCTTTTGTTGTTCCATGAGAGTAATGGAGAAGACAGTTGTGCATGACCGTTCTGCTCCATTCATCTCAAAGGAGCTGACAGAGATCACCGAGCGCGGAGCTCAGCAATTGAGATGAATGGAGAAGATACTTCTTATAGTAGAATCCTCATGGTTGGTTTCCTTTTAGTTTACAGAGCTGTATGAGGGCTTGTTATCTGCAGGACAAATTGTAATTTCTAGTGTTCTAAGTTTCCATTTTTCATTCCCCGCTTTCAAAACAGCTGTACGAGGGCTTGTTATTTACAAAACCAATTGCACTTCCTAGTGATGGCATTAATATGCAGAAAAAATTCCAAATCTGGTGAAACTGACGAAAAAAACACATTTGTGCCATTTTCTTTTGTGCCATTTTATTCTTTAGGTTGTTATGGTCATGGAGATATTAAATAAATATAGGTTTTATTATGTTTAGTAGATTTAATAAAATGTAAGTACTTTGTACAAATTTTTTTTTCAGTATTCCAACTTTTTCATTCTTTGGTGTACGGAGCTGTGTAAGGAATAATTTTTTGTGGAATGAATTGATGTTGTCATTATTACCAATTTGGGGACTGTACAATCTTTTGATCGCTTTTTATTACAATAATTATCTGTTGGAAAATGGCAAAAAACGTTTTGGACATTTGGGCGCTATGTTCTGCCACGAGGTTCAGCACCATTTTTATATTTTGATAGATTGGACAATTTGAGAAGTGATGATGCCTAACATGTTTATGATTTAATTTTATTTATTTTTATATCAGTTCAATGGGAGGGGAGTGATTTGAGGTTTTAATTAAAAAAATTATTTTACAGTATATTTAGACGCCCAAGGGTACCAAAATCCTGGAGGGCCTGATCGATCCTAACATATACTGTAATACTACGGTTTTGCAGTAAATGGGAATTTTCCAATTTATCTATAATAGTGTGCCACTTGCACACAATTATAGATTCTGCTAAATGACAAGCCTGAGAGTCTTAAGCAATGGATTGTTGGATTGTTGACCCCAATGAAAAACAATGTTACGTGTTAGATGTAGAAAGCGATGCACTTTTTAGGGGAGGATATATATCCATTTGGACACGGTCCTATTGAACTTAAGACATAAATGAAAGCACTTCTTCCACAAGGACCATGTCATTGCCGTTCATTTGCATGGTTCCTGCTTGTTCTTTAGACACTAAATCCCTCGCTTTCTTTTACAAAATCAGTGCCGCAGAATCTTCTGGTGGGCTCCAGGCTTTAACCCAATATTGAACCATAGGAGTCCAGTAGAAGAAAACCTAATAAAGACCCTAGTTGGGTCTTTTTTATAGATATGATTGATGATAGATGGGCCCCTAGAATATTTTTTTATATACTTTAGCAAGCTCCTAAAGGCGCTAAGCAGACCCATTACTCCAGTTGACATGTGCAATAAAAAAGCCAAAGACCAAGTGAGGGAGTTTATAAGGAAACAGCGGCATCGAGAGCAGAACAGATGGCTTCCATTATGTTGTCTCCTAACTTAAAATAAAACATTGTTGTCCGCTGCTTTGTTTCTAAAGGACTGTCTTGAACTTTCACGATAAGTCAAGAATCCAGCATCAATGGGTTTGAGATAAAATGAATCGAAATTTTATTGTTTCAAGTATTTAAAACGGAAACAGAGCCGTAGTGGAACAACTAAAATCGTGACCTACGCATTTCGGCTTATAGCCTTACTCATGTTATGTTGAGAAAAGTCTAGAAGTCCTGTGTTAGCCAAGAATAATAAAAATTCTTCTGTGATGTTAAAAACTTTTAGGTTAACTCAAAAGTTTTTAAGGAATAATACCTTTATTGACTGACCAGAAAAATTATTTGTGCTGAAAGTTTTCAGGACACACAGGCCCCTTCATCAGGCAGGTTCCAAATGAAGTCCTGGGAGCCCTGAAACACAACATAATCTAAGGGAACCATCTATGAAATGTTGTAATTTTTCTTAGTGCTTCATTTGTAACCTGACTGATGAAGGGGCTCGTGTGAACAGGAAGCTGGTTAGTCAATAAAGGTATAATTCCTTAAAGGAAATCTACCACGACGGCTCTACCTATTAAGGTAGATCCGGTGGTGGGTGCATTTACCGAATGTGAGGATAGCCCTTTTTAGGGCTAATCTGTTATTCCTCCACTATCTTTTCTAATCTTTTATCAGGGTAATATGCAAATCTGGGGCATGGAGTAGCCAGAGCTGAGGATATGCAGCGTGGCTACTCCCCACCCCAGTAGCCTCTTTGATCCTCCTACCCAGACATCTTCAGTGCGCAGCTACATGGAGCTGCTTGCACATGTCTGCAAAGCCAGAGTTGTGCGCATGTGCAGAACACAGGCCAGCGGCTGCGCGATCTCGGCTCCAAAGACAGAGCTGCTGCGCATGCGCAGAACTCCAGCTTCATGGACGAGTGAAGATGTCTGTGTAGGAGAATCAAAGAGGCTACTGGCGTGTGGAGTAGCCGCACGGCATAGCCTCAGCTCCAGCTACTCCACATCCCAGTAGCCTCTTTAGAAAATTTGCATATTACCCTGATTAGAAAAGATAGAAAAGGTAAAGGGCTATCCTTACATATGTTAGATGCACCTACCCCCAGATCTACCTTAATTAGCCCAAGGGAAGTTTGACCATGATCCTCTGGTATATCCGATGCATAACTTCATTTCAATGTTAGCCTTGAGTAAGAGTTTGAAATGCATTGGTTTGCTATTGATGCTGATGCAAGTTGTTGAAGATGTGACCGCTTCCATTTATTGTTTTATCATGACTAGAGATGAGCGAGCACTAAAATGCTCGAGTGCTCGTTATTCGAGACGAACTTTGGCCGATGCTTGAGTGCTCGTCTTGAATAACGAACCCCATTGAAGTCAATGGGAGACTCGAGCATTTTTCACTGAAAGGATACATTGAAAGAAGATGTTTGCAGATGTTTCCATACATCTGCAATGTGTTCTTCACACATATTGGGGCACATACTAAGGGTCCGCAGCCGCGAATCCGTCGGGTTTTCCCCGAATATTTCCGTTTTGCACTGTATTTCACGGGATTGTGGCGCACGCGATCGATTTTTGGCGCAATCGCGCCGACTTTCACGCGACAGAAATCGGGGGGCCTGGCCACCGGACAACCCGAAGGATTCGGAAAAAACGCAGAATTTAAAAAGCCATTTGTGTCGCAAGATCAAGCACTCACATACACCAGAAAAAAGCAGGTGAACTCCAGCGGGCCTCGGCGCAGCAGCGACACCTGGTGAATATCGGCGCACGGACCTTAGTGAATCCCGGCAGAACCCGAATCAGCGCCGGAGAACCCGCCGCTGGATCGCGACTGGACCGGGTAAGTAAATGTGCCCCATTGTTCTTCACATACTATTGTGAAGAACACCGTTCTGCACGCGTGTCTTCTGATAAGTTAGCAGATGTACGGAAACATCTGCAATGTGTTCTTCACTGTGTTCTTCACTTAAATGATCCTGTGTTTTTACTGTTTTCATTGTATTCTTCACTGTTCTTTACTGTGTTTTCTTAAGTAAATGCTCGATCTCAAGCAGGGGAAATACTCGTCCAAGCAACGAGCCGTTTCGAGTATAATAATACTCGAACGAGCATCAAGCTCGGACGAGTATACTTGCTCATCTCTAATCATGACTTCAATAAAGATCAAAAAGTTTTGCTACTAAAAGTTTGGTGCTAGATCCACTCTAAACAAACTTCTATGAAGACTCTGATCAGAGGGGATCTCATGAGCACAGATGGGGGCACTCTAAAAATGGTGATGGGCTTTTACTTATCATCACATGCATAGAGTTGAATTTTCCAATAGAGAACAACTTAAATTGCAAACTTTTTATCCAATTTTTTAACCATGAACGGTTCAGTATAGAGAGAGAACATGACCTTTACAATAGCTGAGGACAGTCATTAGGCTGGTATGTGTTATACCTGCAGGCTCCAAATTCCATACTGATACCATATTATACCTTGTTACCATAAGGTCAAGATTTTGCAGTACATCACCCACTTCAGAAGCACAAGCCACACCTGCGTCTGCTGCAATGTATCAATTGTCACCCAATTTCATAGTTATCCTGTAGTTATATCTGTAGCCATGAGGCACATGAGATCATGTAATGGAAATACTGATATTAGTTCAGACAAGGCTTCTGGCAATTCAGGGAAATAATAGCAGACCAAGACTGGGATTATAGTATATAATTATATTCCCATAGTTGTATAAATCAGAATATTTCCCTTGGTAGGTGATGTCAAGCATCTAGAGATGGTCATCAACCTCTTACTATCATGGCAATTGCTCAAAATATAGATATTATAGGTATAGATTGTAAGCAAATCCAGTGCCCAAAATGTAAAGTGTGTTTTTGGGATCAAAAAATTGACGGCCTATTGTTAGGATTGCCAACCATTTCAGACCTGAGGAATTTCACTTTTCTTTAAAAGAGCTGTACGGCCGGTCTGAAACCCTCTAGTTTCTGTGGTCATACTTGACTGCAACATCTTAAGGGTTAACAGGCACAATAAGAGTTCACATTGATCAGACCTGGTCCTGGAGGATATCAGTTTTATAATATGGCCTCATCTGCCAAATATGATGTGGGCTCAGCGCCTCACAAAAATGTATCAAAGGTTAAAACACCAATTTGACTTAGCCCCACCAAAAGCAGTGATACATAGTAAAAACATAAAGTACATGTGACAAGGTAAACAGTAAAGCAGTTTATTTACAGAGAGAGATACGCATCTTGTAGACCACCACATTGTGAAGACCACCCCTTTCCAGGACAAATTTACCTTGACAGATTTCCAGTTCCATCATATAGTTTACATACTGACCATCTTCTTTGAGAAGAAGACCTCTTGTTGACTTTGGATGGCCATCACAATTGAGGTTTCACTATGCTGGAATGTCAAGACCAATAGAAGTAAAAGATCCTTATTGTCAACGAGCCACAAAGACAACATTCTCCCGACATGTGCTTTGGAGCTCAGCCCCCACACAAAGCCCACGGACAATGGGCTCAAAAATGTCAGGCCATAAATTATACAAAAAGTAAAGTATTTGTAACTAAATGTGATTCTCCCTTATGTCATGCATATTTGATCAATAAAGATCAGAAACTGTGGATTTACTATGGTCTATAATTATGTTTTCATGACATAAAATGCTTTTATTGGAATATCCCATTCCAGGAATGTTTGGTCTTCTGATTGCATAGAGGATGCCACAAGTGTCTTAGCGGTACGGATCATCTAGTGTGTGGTGTGGGCTCAGGGCACAGCAGTGGTGCCCAATGATGGGAGATGTGGAAAAAGTTTTATGATCACTCTCTGCTCTTTTGATATTACCCATGGATTTTCAGGGTTGGGTTCACATGTGGCAGATTTAATTAAAAATCCATGTAATTGCTACAAAAACCACACAATTTAGGGTTATGGAAGGATTTTCAGTTAAAATTTCGACATGTCGTGTTTGAATATACTATATTTTGCACGTGCATTAAGGCCCTCACCAAACCACATTCAATAATAATAATAATCTTTATTTATATGGCACCATCATATTCTGTAGCACTTTACAGATTCTGTATAACATATACAAATAAAATAAGACATTACAGAGTAACAACAGTCATATGAAACAATAGAAGTGATGGTCCTGCTCCCAAGAGCTTACAGTCTATGATGAATGTATGAATAGGTCTCTTTTTACAACATACAGCAATAAGTGTCTTGTCTTTCTCTGTTGTGGAAAGTTTTTGTATGACCCATTGTAATAGGAGTCATTCATGTTCATGTTCCTACCTGCCAGACTGCAGCCACATCTCATCGCTTAGAATAAGAATCAATGATGTGTCGTTTACCATCTGAGCGTAAAAACGAATAGACAGGTATCAACAAGGTAACAGGTAATAAGGATTGTATTATATGTCACCCTTATAACAACAGGGTTCAACAGAAACAGATAAGTGCAGACTGCCATGTCCAACAGGGAGTGATAGTTTAAGAGGCAGAATAGGGTCATGTCGAAGGTAAATGGGGTATATTTACTGTTAAATAACCAATATTGTAGTTCTCAGGTTTAGCAGCCAATGATTCCTTAGCGTCTGGGATAGAAGTGCGGCTTTACCCACATTATTGTGCATTATTGGCCACTGCAGGAGGGTGAGGCTTCAGACACATTGGTGACACATGGTAAAGTTCCATACTACAAAACAATGCAGCTCACCCTTCTTGTGGATACTCCGTAACGAATTTCGTCCAACGCTGTGTGATTGTAGTATCACGTATAAGCAACACGTGCGGGGGTGCAGACCCGATGTCTGCTTGGACTGGAGGAGGTGCCTTCAGCAATATAAAGGAGAACATAATCACAGCCAGGGGTGTAACCTCAGGGGGAGCGAAGGGTGCAGTTGCAACCAGACCCAAGAGGCTTAGAGGGGCCCATAAGGTTTCACTTATAAACCATACATTATATTCGGGGACCAGCCATCAGCTTCAAGTTACGACATTGATGACAGCGCTTCCCTCTAAAAAGGTCAATTCTTTATTATAAACTTCTTAAAAACATCCTAGGTAGGTAGGAAGCATGTGCGTTTCGAGTGGCACCCCGCTCTTGGTCATGGCACAACACACTACACTCACTGGCCACTTTATTAGGTACACCATGCTAGTAACGTGTTGGACCCCCTTTTGCCTTCAGAACTGCCTCAATTCTTCGTGGCATAGATTCAACAAGGTGCTGGAAGCATTCCTCAGAGATTTTGGTCCATATTGAAATGATGGCATCACACAGTTGCCGCAGATTTGTCGGCTGCACATCCATGATGCGAATCTCCCGTTCCACCACATCCCAAAGATGCTCTATTGGATTGAGATCTGGTGACTGTGGAGGCCATTTGAGTACAGTGAACTCATTGTCATGTTCAAGCAACCAGTCTGAGATGATTCCAGCTTTATGACATGGCGCATTATCCTGCTGAAAGTAGCCATCAGATGTTGGGTACATTGTGGTCATAAAGGGATGGACATGGTCAGCAACAATACTTAGGTAGGCTGTGGCGTTGTACCAAGGGGCCCAAAAAGTGCCAAGAAAATATTCCCCACACCATGACACCACCACCACCAGCCTGAACCGTTGATACAAGGCAGGATGGATCCATGCTTTCATGTTGTTGATGCCAAATTCTGACCCTACCATCCGAATGTCGCAGCAGAAATCGAGACTCATCAGACCAGGCAACGTTTTTCCAATCCTCTACTCTCCAATTTCAATGAGCTTGTGCAAATTGTAGCCTCAGTTTCCTGTTCTTCGCTGAAAGGAGTGGCACCCGGTGTGGTCTTCTGCTGCTGTAGCCCATCTGCCTCAAAGTTCGACGTACTGTGCATTCAGAGATGCTCTTCTGTCTACCTTGGTTGTAACGGGTGGCGATTTGAGTCACTGTTGCCTTTCTATCAGCTCGAACCAGTCTGCCCATTCTCCTCTGACCTCTGGCATCAACAAGGCATTTCCGCCCACAGAACTGCCGCTCACTGGATGTTTTTTCTTTTTCGGACCATTCTCTGTAAACCCTAGAAATGGTTGTGCGTGAAAATCCCAGGAGATCAGCAGTTTCTGAAATACTCAGACCAGCCCTTCTGGCACCAACAACCACCTCATACTGATGCTCGGTTTGAACTGCAGGAGATTGTCTTTACCATGTCTACATGCCTAAATGCACTGAGTTGCCGCCATGTGATTGGCTGATTAGAAATTCATAGTAATATATTCCTCCGTTACAAGGGTGACACTGGCTGCATTATATACCATCAGCCAACATTTACTCCAGATATTAAATGATCATTTACATACTGCAGCTTTTGAAATGAAGAGGTAAAAGCCAGAGTTGACAACTCTAGTCGTGTATCTGCCTGCTCTATACAGATTATTCAAAACTGCCGGTAGGATGTAATGTTCTGTCTATATGGTGGCAAATGCCGGAATCACAATGATCACTAGTATTGGGGCCCAAAGTACAGTTTTTGGAGAAGTGCAAAATGAGTGTCAGTCACGTGTATGCACTGTGTCACTATTCAATGGCTATACAACTGACAGGGATAGTTGAGTATTGTACGAAACAACATATTCATGAACAAGAGCATTATTGCATCCTTAACATGTTGGAATAAAGATGAATCTAGCTGATTTTAATATGACTAATTAAAGCCAAGTAATTTTATTATACAATAATCCCTGGGAGGTCATTTTCTGGATCATTTTGATGTATGCTGCGACATAACATTAGGATATCTGGAGACATGTTTTAATGGATATTTTTATTGAGGATGGTTTGGTTTTGTGTATGGGGTCTGTATTTGTTAAGTGATCTATTTTGGAGTCAATCATAGTTTTGGAGTCTGGGATCTTTGAATGTTTTGAGTTTTATTTCTTGATATGTATTTGTTTTGGTTTTTGTTGTGGGGTCTAAATATACTAGTGGTGATATAGAGGCTGGGAGTGGCAACAACGCTCATTGGACAGAAAGTTCTAAGGTCATCAGGAGAAGTTATGATTGAAATCTGACCAAAAGGAGAAGAAAAGGAAAGAGAGTGGGGCACATTTACTTACCCTGTCACTGGAGTTCCCCGAAAGTGCATTGTCCGTCTGTAATGCACTGTACTGTGATTCATTGAGATTGTGCACCTGATATCCTGCATGTGTCGCTTCCCCGCTCATGTCTGACAGAGTTCACCATCTTTTTAGTGGTGCATGTAAGTTCTTGGGCTTGCGACACAATTTTAAAGTTAAGTCCTGCGCTCAGTCCGAATCGGACTGTCCAACGGCATGCCAAACCAATTTGTTTCGCATGGAAGCCGGTGCAGCCCCACACAAAAAAAGGATTGCATGCGACACAATCCTAGCGCACAAACTTCATAAATACCTGTGCAAGCCATTTTAGCCCCAAAAAGGGTGAACAGTGTGACAAAAGTGCAGCGTGACCCTTAATAAATGAGCCCCAATGTCTACAATCAGAGAAGGCACCATCAGTGAATCAACAGATTTGTAGAGTAATGGCCGCCTCTCCTGACACATATGTTTCAGTAAATGTACAGTTTTCCTAAAAAAATCTTACCCACAGCTAATTTGATGCTTCTGTAGCCCATGTCAATCAAATATGTCCATATACAGAGGAAGACTGTCAGCAATAACCACTAAAGGCAGTTGTCAATATTATGAACAATAAAGTTATAAACTTTTCTATACTATGTTGTAAGCCATTGGTCCTTTGGGTTCCTACTGGCAGTTTACACACACATTTTTTTTCCATTAATTTTTTTATTTTATTTAAACAAATAATTTTATACAAAAAACATAAAATTCATAATTACCATAACAGCAATAAACACAGCAGATATACAATTCCATTACAGAATCACCACCTATTTGGCTTTCCTCAACAATTCAAAAGCTGTCGTGATACAGTTTAGTATAAAATATTTCCCCTCTTTTCCCCAAAACCCTCCCCTTCCCTCCCCCTGGTGGCTGGTGATTATGCACGCCATAAATATGGATTCAGCAGTTGCTATCATGGGCTCTGGAGTTATCAAACCACATTTTACACAATCTGTTTCTAGCACTTTCTTGTTTCATCTCATAGCATTCTCCCATAATCATACTATCCATCTTACTCTTCCATAACTGAACCTTGGGCTCTGCCATCAAAAGACCCTTCATGGAATAGAGAATCATTTCGGCTGACCCCTTCACCCCAATCCTAGTGCCCAAAATACAGATCTTAAAATCAGTTTACACACACATAAATTTTGCCTAGACCTTTTTAATTTGAGTGATCTCACTTTCATAGGAGCCATATGAAAACACTTATCAATGAAAGTAGTAAACCAGTAGTCAATATTACAAAAGAGAATCATAAAATTAGCTACAAATGAAGAAGTATTAATTTGAGAGTTAAATCTGAAGCAAGAAACCTTTCAATTTTGATGAATATGGAGGGTGGGTTTGTCAGAACTTGGACACATGAAAACTGGCCATGCAAGTCATACAATACGTGTAATTCATTAGTGCAAGAGCCTCTGATACAACCAACACGACAAGGGGGCAGAGATAACATTATTGGCGCTGGGTGCACCAGCATATTATAAATCTCCCACATGGTCTTTTACAGTAATTGGGTTCCAATTTTTTATAGTTTGCAATCAAACCTGTCACCACAAGGGAACCTATCACCACATTTTTCACAAATACAGCCAGTGACAGCTATATTAACTAAATGCCACCTTTCTTTCAGCTAAAATTTGTTTTCCTCACATCCCCATTAAATCAACTTTGTTGACTTGGCCTACAAATCAGCCCACTCCACTGGCTCCTCCCCATGCCTTATGCCTCTTATCACCATTCAGTACTTCATGTCCTGTGACCTCAGGACACGAAGTGATGTCATCTAAGGCCTTTTACAAACAAAACTTTTGTAAAATCTACCCCGTGCATGTATCTGATCACATGGAATTATAGCATACTTCCATGGACTTCTAGTTCTTTCCATACTTCATGGAGGCTGCTGTGATTTCATATGATCAAAAGACTTTGATGACATCACCCTGGTCACATGAAATGAAATGCTGAATGATGTAACAGAGCTCTCTCTCAGCATTCCAACAAGCCACTGTGTAAAACATGTAGTTGAATATTGGCAAACTGTCCCTAAGTACTGGTAGCAGTGAGACCTGTCAATCAGGACTAGAGAGACAGGGCAGTGCAATGAACACGACATATGCAGGACTCTATTATTATCATTGGACTGAGTTGCATATAAGTTTACAAACAGACTTTTTAACATTGCAGCCAGGAACCATTCAGGGATAGGGGCAATGCTTTTTAATTCTAGTTTGGGTGGGTTTATTTGAATGTCAGCTTCCCTTTAAGTGATAATTCTAAGACAAACCTTCCGATAAAGAAATTGTACTGGACTATTTGGCTGGACAAAAGGGACAGTGCTCAACATGTGATACTGTAAACTAAGGATTTTGGTGTAAATAAAAACAGGTGTTTTCTGGTGTAAAGTTAGATCAGATCGTCTTAAAAATGCAATTTATTCAAAACTGCCTTAAAATGGCAATTTATCACCATGGCTACTTCCACGCAGAGGTTTAAGAATGTTTCACATTTAGACAGCATATGAAAATAAACCCAATTGTGAGTCACTTTCGAATGTGGGACCAGTAGCCCTGTAAAAAAAACCTTTTCAAGAAGACAATACAGCATGGCTCATCCTTGTAATATGACTAGGAACGTCTGCAAAATAAGGATCACATGTTGGAAAACATCTACATCGGACTTATTCTTCCTCACCAGTAGAGAGCGGGGAACTGATTGCCTAAGGAAGGGGCTCCTTCTCATTGTCAATATTTGGCTGGTGAAGGGGCAAATATTTGCAGTCCTCTTCACCCCTTACATGTAAAAATTTTGCTCTCTGTTTTCACCTCAACAAAATCTGTTTCCATTATTAACATTTCCAAATTAACCCATACATAAATATGTTACAAATAAAGACCTTTCATCACCTCTTCCAATTCTTTGCACTCTATTGCGCCACTGCGCCACTGAGATTTTTCTACTACAGGCAGTCCCCGGGTTACGTACAAGATAGGTTCTGTAGGTTTGTTCTTTGAATTTGTATGTAAGTCGGAACTATATATTTTATAATTATAGCTCCAGTCAAATTTTTTTCTGTCTCTGTGACAATTGGATTTTAAAAATGTTGGATTGTCATAAGAACCACAATTAACAATAAATCTTAATTGCAGACACCTTTAATAACTGTTCAGCTGGTTATTGTGATCTGTTTGTAACTAGGGGTCGTCTGTAAGTCACCTCCATTACCAAACATTTAGTGCAATTTTTTTGGCAACCAGTATAATGAGTAGGTTATCTACTGTCTTGTGGCTAGTTGCAGGTTTTCTGCTATATTTTTTCATACCTTTAAACAAAATTACCTACAAAGATTATTGTTCATGTACAAATTTGTTCCATGGAACCAAAATTTAATATTTAATACATACTACCTGATTACCAAATATAAATCATCTTTATTAAATCATCTTTATTGAATATAAAGTTACAAGCATATCACAATTAGTCAACAAGATCTATAGCCAGTTAAAGAGCACCTGTCATGCAAATGATTCCACCAAAAATAAATACTTGATTAAAAACTGTGATTAAAAAATATTTGCCCACATCCCTATATGTTTCCTTTACATGGCTGCAGTGTTACAAAAATTTCAAATTTTCTTGTATTGCCCTAACTTCTTCTTCCCGATTGACAGGTCTAAGTACTATGATATTCTGCTATATGGAACACTGAGTGAGAGCTTTGTTACATCATTGGGCACTTATAGTCATGTGACCAGGATGACTTCATCAAAGTCCTGTTACATCTGCAAGATCTACCCTGTATATCTATCTGATCACAGAAATCAAAGCATGCCACCATGGAAGATGGGGAGGAATAGAAGTCCATGAAGGCTGCTGTGATTTCATGTGATCAGATACATACATGGGGTAGACAATGAAAATATAACTGGAAATTAGATGATGTCACCCTAGTCATATGACATGCTGAGAAGAGACATGGAACATAAGGAGTAGTAGATGGGAGGGGCTGGCTGAACAGGACATGACACCTCTGATACCAAGTAATATAATATAAAGTGGATTTATGTGGATGAAAGGGAATTTTTTTTTTTAGCTAAAAGAAGGGTGTCAGTTCATTATCGCTATATAAAGATTATTATTATTAGGACTCTATAAGAACCTGTCACTAGCCGTATTTGTGGAAATGTGACAACAGGTTTCCTTTAAAATATATTAACATACAGTCCAACAAACCATTTCCTCCACCAACAAGAAATGGATATAAGAATCACCTCTGATAGTGTGTTAATCAAACAGACGGTATATATGTATGAACACAACACAAGCTCTAGTATAAGTATCACAATGGTAAAAGAAAGCAATGTGCTGTCCCTATTGTACTTAGTAATAAGTCAAAGAGAGCATGTGTGTCTGGTTCCCATACATTACAAGTCAGTGAGACGGGTCAGAAGACTATGTGAAACGGAGTCCGGTACTGTCCAAAGTCAGAGTGATTCAGTTACACCAGACCACCACCACATCACCCCAACAGGTGTTTTGCTTTCAGCTTTTTCAAGGGTTCTCTGACGTAGATGCCACACTGGTGTAATATTAACCAATGAAAATATACATACAAAAGTTGAAATTTTGAGAAAAAGTCCAACAAAAACGTTCCATCTTTTAGTCAACATTCAACTAACTTACATAATAATGGTTGTTCCATTAGTATAGAAAAACTAGCTTTTCTGCTATCGTCCAGGTCCAATTAGTATACTAAGTGCTAAAACTAATATAACGAATTGCTCAGCAACGGTAGGGGCTAAAGTATAAAATACCAACTACAATTGCATTGGTGTCAATTATTACTCCTTATGAGAACTGGTATTTACCACAGTCCTGAGCTCCTACCCAGTGTGGTGCTGACGTGATGGCAGGCTGATGTTGTCAACATGATAAAACTGGCTCTGCCTCTGAAGACCACCAGAGACTGGTTTTCAATGAAACGAAGGTATTCCAGCACTCAGAATCTTCTTTAAAAAAATATTAGAATTTTTATTTTGTAAATATTAAAATTGCAAGGTCACATCCTGGCATATCATCCAAAAAAGAAAAGATCTACGCGTTTCAGACTAGTGTGCTTGCGTCCTTATTCATGATCTAAAAAATCATTGTGATCCTCCATCTTAAAAAAGAGGAGGAGAAAAAAGACCAGGTGAACTGGCTTGTAATCAGTTAACCCTTACATAACGGCAGCAGAGATACATTCCATGACAAAACATGCTAGTTCATCAAAGTATACAGATAAACATTCGGACATAATTTACTTTGTGTACAAACCTGCTATTAATGCAACCACATGAAAAAATATATACTAAAATGAACTAAATACATTTGAATATATGTTAACACATACTGTCACATGGACGGAAGATTATTTTATGATATTCAGAGCTCATCATGTTGTTTATAACGTAGATATTCTAACACTATTCAAAAAACACCATAACCTCTTTATTGTATAGACCCAGCGTTATATTTGTGTACGCTATTAGACTATGTACTTATTCATGACTGCATGGGTCAATGGCCGATGCGTTATAGCACAAAGTTAGAGCAAAAGACCCCAGTGATAAACCCCATTGCATGTGTTTTGGGAATTCTCAATATAGATATAACGTATCTGTTTTATTATTTAAACCTGTCGGCATTCGGGTATTTAATGTTAAAATCCAAAACATCTCCCGGTTGCGCAGTTTGTGTGTTCTGTTCCCTCCTCTGATTGGGATAGTAACCCTCTCTATGCCGGTAACTTCCAAAGAGGAAAAATCTCCTTTGTGTGTATAATAAAAATGTCTGGAGAGACTGGAAATGTTTTTGTCTGTAAATTTAGAACCATCAGTTACATGTTCTGCAATTCTCTTCTTGAGGGAACGTATAGTACTCCCAATATACTGTACTCTACAGATGTTACAATAAGCCAAGTAAACAACATATTTAGTGTTGCAATTTATAAACGACTTGATATTTCTAGGCTTATTGTCTTGATCAGAAGAAAAAACTTTTTTGTTGGTCATAAATTTGCATACATTACACCTATTTCCACCACAGGCATAAGAGCCTTTTGTATCCAGCCATGTATTTGTTTTGCCCTGTGGTATAGAAGAAAATGTGGAGGGTGAAACTAAATTCCCTATTGTGCACGCTCTTCTAGAAACAAACTGACACCCTGGACGTAGGATATTTTTAAGTTTATTATCTGCTTCCAATACCGGAAGATATTTTTTGATTATTTTGACAATATCTTTGTAATCCTCACTGTACGTTGTGGAAAAAAACACTTTATGCGCAGTAGGATTCTGTCTATTATTCTCATGTTGATTTTTAAGGAGAGACTCCCTAGTCCTTTCACTGGCTATAGTCTTTGCTCTCGCTATATCCCTGTTTGAATATCCTCTATTCTTTAATCTGTTTGTCATGATAGAGCATTCCTTTCTGAAGGTGTCAGAACTGCTACAACTTCTTCTTGCTCTAATAAATTCTCCTACAGGGAGATTGTGAATTACATGTTGTGGGTGACAACTGGTGGCTTGAAGAATTGAATTGCCACTAATTTCTTTTCGGTATAACACCGACTCAATGTTACCCGTGATATTGTCCCCCCTTAGGGTCACATCTAAGAAAGTAATCTCATTTGTACCTATATTGTGTGTAAACTCCAGGTTATAATCATTGTTATTAATGTACACAATAAATTCAGATATGGATGTAGGGGTGCCCCTCCATATAAGCAGACCATCATCTATATAACAGCCAAAAAAATATATAAGATCTCGAAAAGGGTTATTATCAGAATAGATAAATTCCTGTTCCCACCAGGAGACGTAAATATTTGCCAGACTGGTTTTGATGGGAGGCACCACACAGGACTTTATTATTTTGACACCACCTGGGGATCACAGTAAAAAAAATAAAATTAACCCGAAAACCCCGTTTTTACATCTCCTTATTAGCATGACACATGTCACATTTGACATCTCCGCTGGTCTAAAACTGGTGCACTCCTCAAAGACAACCACTCCTTCTAAAGGGCCCTGTCCATCCCTTTAATACATGTGGGTAGGGGGTTATCAGGGCTTGTGAGCCAAGTTTTCTGGCATTCAAGCCCTGAAATAGGCATAATTCCTGTTGTATGACAAGGAATTGCACCTATTTCCCCCCTTACACCACCTCCATGTCAAGTGGGCACAGAGGGGTGTGACATTGTAGTGGGACAACGCAGGGTACCCCGAGCCTGTGCACTACCCATTGCCTGCGCCAGTAATTGGCCAAGCCTGATTTGCCGTAGAGCTTCCAAACATCGCAACCACTGATTTATTTAACTGGAGCCTCCCGATAGATCCGACAGGTGCAGTGAGGTTGGGGATCATCCCATGCACCAGTGATGAATCCCCCCAGTAGTTGATGTTATGTAACACTAGGGCTTCCCTGTAGTGGTCACAATCAGTACCTGTGGTGATGGGAGGGTGTCCATGATATCATAATAAAATATTTCTGCTAAATGTTGCCAATTATTTACATAATTAATTCATTTAACTATTTGGATGTCACCGCCATGAATGCTATGACATAATAAAGCTTTCTGCCTACAGACATCTCCATGAGGTTTATGATGTTGCACCAATACAATAGGTTATGTATATATTGTTTTTAGGTAAATGTATCCGCTCCTCATCACAGTCCATATATGCAGACATGCCATTGCCAGATGGGGACAAAATGACTAAACTTCCAAAATCTAATCTACAAATATTTGCAAGGAAAATGATTCATTTGTGAATTAGTCACAACTGGAGCAGAGAAAAATTTATTTTCCTGGAAAGGAAAAAAAAAGAAGTTGCACTTGGCTAGAGGTCCTGTAAGTTGTGCAGTGATTTCAGCAGCGGCTGATACTTGTGGAGGGTGGTACATTGTCTCAGGTTGATACTCTGCTCCCCTCCCACTGAATTCCAGGCTGTATATAAACTCGCCTCAGCCCTATAACACTTGGCAGTTCTCCCTTTCCATTTACAGGGAGCATTTGGGGGACTAAACAATGAAGGTTATATTTTTATCAGTCTTTGCCATTTTTGTTCTGTCTGCATTTGACCGTGCAGATAGTAATGGCTACTATGACAAGATCCTGACTCACAGCCGCATAAGGGCCAAAAAGCAAGGGTGAGTATCATCATTTATCCTTATCTGTTATAACATCACTTTTTACCTGACTTTTGTTTTTGGAAACTGTTGTATGTACAGAAAATTACATCATTTGGAAATATCTTTTTACCCACTTTTTATAAAATGAATAGTTGTATCAATAGATAGATACATGATAGATAGATAGATAGATAGATAGATAGATAGATAGATAGATAGATAGATAGATAATTGATACATAGAAAGATAGATAGATACATAGATAAAATACAAAAATTAAGCAGCACTCCAGATCCAAGCAGGTAAAAGTAAAGTAGAGTATATTACAAAACTGGCTAGATAGATAGTGGATAGATAGATAGATAGATAGATAGATAGATGGTGGATAGATAGATAGATAGATAGATAGATAGATAGATAGATAGATGGTGGATAGATAGATAGATAGATAGATAGATAGATAGATAGATGGTGGATAGATAGATATATTGATAGATACTGATAGATACTGATAGATACTGGGTGGATATAGATAGTGGATGGAAATATAGATAGAGATATACAGATGATAGATAGATGGGTAGATAGATACATAGATTACAGATGGATATGAGAAAGATAGATAGATAAATAGATAAATGATAGATAGATATAAATATACTGTAGATATCTGTTTAAACACTGATGATAATAGATAGATAGATAGATAGATAGATAGATAGATAGATAGATAGATAGATAGATGGATAGATAGATAGATAGATAGATAGATAGATAGATAGATAGATAGATAGATAGATAGATGGATAGATAGATAGATAGATAGATAGATAGATAGATAGATAGATAGATAGATACTGTAGATAGAAAGATAAAAAGTTAGTTAGATAATGTAGATAAATAGCTGATTGATGAAAGATTGATGGATGCATAGATATATGGATATATGGATAGATAGATAGATAGATAGATAGATAGATAGATAGATAGATAGACAGATAGCTGATTGTTGGATAGCTAGATGGATGCATAGGTAGATAGATGATAAACATTTACAAAGATTACAATATAATAGAATTATATTTAAAAGATAGATATGATAATGAGAGATGTAGACAAAACAAAGTCATTTTGCTTATTATTCAGAATTTTAGAATGTTTTTACAGATTTTTAGAAACTTTGCATTTTACAGAAAGTTTTTAGAAACTTTATAAATAAAGTCGAACCCCTTACATGCCTATCACAGAGATGTAGCAGGGCTGAACACATTGCATTTCTTTTGTGCAATGTAATAACTGCACAGTAAGACAATACTGTAGAATAACCAGCAGTCCTATGTAAATCCAGAGATACCACAGTATCACTAGTCCCAAATGAGAATTATTAATCATCTCTCAGTTTGTCTGTATTGATATTTATAGAAAGAGCATCTTAACCATCTATCCACCTCTGTATATCTAGACCTTTAGAAAGATTTATGACTCTTTTTATGGAAAGTTGTATTGGATGTGGAGTTTTCTATACGCAGTTTTACATACATAGTAGTTGTGTTAAGAATATAGTAGGTCGGAGTGCCCCCTAATGTAATAAGCGGTGTGAAGGGTTAGTTTACCACTCTGTGGGGCAGGGGGTATTGTTTGCATAGCTGTGCTTGGTGTTCTGCACACTGGAGATGGGTATTACTAACTCTAATTGCATTTCATTGTACGGGGAACCTTCCGAACAAAGAAACAGCCTTCACCTCCCGGAGCACATGGTTTTTACAAGACTTGCTAATGGATGGGAGACCCCTGTAAAAAAAAAAGCAATAAAGAGCCTAGTAACATGTTCCAGGCACCTGGCGGTGACCACTGGAAAGTCCACTACACATAAAGCTGCCTTTGTTTCCTTATTAAGACACCAGGATGGGGGCAAGCGGAAAGGGACCCGACAAAAATCCTAATTATTCACATTAATTAAATGAAATATTTTCTTTCATTAATTTTTTTTCCTTAATTTCATTCTTTTCAGCCCAAATGTCTGCGCCCTGCAACAAGTCATGGGAACCAAAAAGAAGTACTTCAGTACCTGCAAAAACTGGTACCAGGGCGCCATCTGTGGCAAAAAGGCGTAAGTCACCCTAATAAATTTACCACCTATATTATTGATGGACTTTATAATATGGATCTTTACATGTAGGATGGAAAATCTATGTTATAGGATTGGGTGCAGAGTCGTATGAGTTCCTGTGGGATTAGCTGCCAGATGATGGTTTCCATTAGAGATTAATATTTATTGTGAAAGATTTATACTTGCGGCTTCACTTTTTAAACAATTTACACAATATGAAACTTTATAGTGTATGAGAGAACTTCCAGGCGTGGAATCTGAATAAACAGGGCTCCATAGAAGTATACTTAGATAAAATGTGATAATTTTACATAATAAATGCTTCATATTCCCAAAGGGGACACACACAAGTCTCGCTCAGCATAGTTTGATACAGTGCTCGGTGGAGGGGTTGTATCTTTGCATTCACACAATGTGAATGTGTAGACTTTGCATCAGACGACTGTGCATTCTGCATGGTATATACATTGTTACAAGATAGCAGTAAATTTACAATAAACATAACAAATTTTAAGAATTTTTATTTGTTTGTACTTAATCTGGCAGTGTGCATATATGTTGCGGTCAATGAAGTGGGTTTGTGTTCTAGATTGTTCACATCATACATTAATGGAGATCTACCATTTGTTTTTATGTATTGTGAACTAAACATACCTTGAGAATGCTGTAGCTACACTGATGCAGAAACATATGTTACGTAATCCCTGAACCAAGTGGTTTTGCTCAAAAAAACTATTATAAAATTGAGGACCTTGGGAAAGCTGGGTGTAGACTGGCTTCCATACATAAAAGAGCTTCCTGAATTGTCCACACAGGACTCAACTTGAGCTGAATGACTCATACACAGCAGCTGGGGGATGGTGCAGAGATTGATTACTTCTGCCTGTCAGGGAAAACACAGTGATGACATATTCTCGACTTATGCTATGCAGGAGATTGGAGCAGTGCATAATTAGGGTGAGGAGAGTAGTTGCAGAAACCGCTCAGTTCAGGGATTAAACAAGATATGTTTCTGCATCAGTGTCACTACAGCATTCTCAAGGTATGTTTGCTTCACTATGCATAAAATCAAATGGTAGATTTCCTTTAAGCATGATACCATAGGTTTGGATGAACTCACTAGACACGTTAAGGCAATGTCATTGGATTATATTGTATTAAAAAATTGCACAAAATATTGAGTTAAGACCAGTTTCACACACTAGAAAACATCAGAGCACCAACTGGTAATAGATGAACATGTTCATCTGTACAAAATATTGTGCTGCCTTAAATGATGCAGACGTTTTGGACTTCTTGAAAGTTCTCAGAATAATGCATTTGGCTATAAGAGCCTGGAGTCTACTCTGAAATGTGACTTGTTTCCTTAGAAGGATGGTTTTCTTCCTTTTGAAGAGTGTTATTTTGAGTCCTTCTCCCAAGGAGTATTGCTTTTAGGACTACCTACTCGCTGGGTCTCCACAAGCAGAAATTGGACCTATACTATGTCATCTGATATCAGGGATTGTTATTTAAAGAGGACCTTTCACCTCCGTCTTCCACCATCTCCAACTTTTTGCATCAGGTGTCACTGGTTCCACCACAGTTGGAATTTTTTCTCTAGCCCCCACATCTCCAGAGAAAGCAGTGTTGTTATTTTTGGCTCCCAATGTATTTATTAAGCTGCTTATTGTCAGATGGGCTGGATAAGATTTCCTGGCTCCGCCTACCTGTCAGTAAGAAAGACGAATTACACATTCTTTAGGAGTGGTGGGGGGAAAGAAACAACCCAACTGCATTCTAATTTGGGGAGAACGGCCTATCATAGGATGCTAGCAGTTGAAGTTGGGTACTGAAAGGACCCCTTTAAGTAACTGCTCAACATATTGAGAGTTATTTTTATAGATTTTCTTTGGTTTAGTGTTTGGACAGTATTATAATTTTTCTTGGGCAGACTATAGTAAATGCAGACAAACCGTTCTGGCTTTGTGTTTACGCAGTCATTATTTAAGTTAAGCTGGTATTATGATTACTTACTACCAGTTCTATCCTAAACCAGACTTAAAGAAAAATTCTTAAAGGGGCAGTCCAAGTTAGAAGACATTGGGGCAGATTTATCTAGCTGTCTAAAAATCAAAATGTTCTTAGTTGCCCATGGCAACCAATTGCAGCTCCACTTTAAAATATTCATGAGCACTGGTAAAATGAAAACTGAGCTGTAATTGGTTGCCATGGGCAACTAGAAATATTCTGACTTTTAGACAGCTTGATAAATCTGCCCCATTATGTTATTTCACCTACCCGAAAAAGGAATTCTGAGTTTAAAGGATGAAAGTCTATTTTTGACATCTGTGTACCAATCAGAAGATGGTATTCTACCAAAAGGTTTTGTGTTTTTTTTATTTTTTGCTTTTTTTCCTAGTAACAAGTTAAGTTTACAATTCTTCATCATTTTTTAAACACACCTCTCTTATAGAGTAATTGTTTCCTCTTTTTCTTAATAGAGAAAAAATGCAAAAACTACAGCAAACAAAAATGGTTAATGCAAACAAAACAAAAGTAAACAAAATAACTTCATTGTACTATAGGGCAAAAGTTTCAAAAATATGGAATATAAATGTTAAAACTTCATGGAGAAAAGTAGCAAAATGGTTAAAATGCTCAAAAGAGATTAATTTTGATTCTATCCTTAATTTTTATTGGGTAACCAGTAATACTAAATTTATCCTGTGGGGGCAGTAAAGGGAAGCCAAACTTTTGTTGTCTGGTCTTTCTATAGCAGTGATAGCGAACCTAAGGCACTTGTGCCAGAGGTGGCACTCAAAGCCCTTTCTGTGGGCACTCAGGCCATCAGCCTGGGACAGAATTCACCAAACAGGACCAAATCCAAATAGGCAACTTATGAGATGCTGTGCTCAGCACTATTTTACAGAAACACTTCATTGACTGTTTGGAACTTCTTGAAAAGTGAGGTGTTAAAAGAACAGCATTATCTTTGGAGGTCTTCCTGCTGGACCCACCATTCTTCCTAAACAGAGAGACCCCGGAGAGAAGCTACAACGAGAGTCTGAATTTGCCCACCTTCTTTCAACTGTATTGGTGGCCTCAGGTGGCCAATACAATGAAAGAAATGGAAGAACAGGTAGCAATAAGTTACTGTTTAAAATGGCACATTGGCACATTAGGGTAAATAAGTGGGTTTTGGTTGTAGTTTGGGCACTCGGTCTCTAAAAGGTTTGCCATTACTGTTCTATAGAACCAGAACAAGCAATGTCTGTCAGAGGTTCCTTGGACCCACCAGATAAAATTCAAAGTGGGTGAGAGTGGGGGGTCTTTATATAACATAACCATGAGGTGACTCTTTGGTATGATAAACTAGGGAATATTTTAGGGAACAGGGGACTGTTTTAGTTTCGAAATTGTTAATACTGACACGTCAGTTCCCTTCAAAGGGGCCCACTGAGGCTCTGTCACCCAAGGGCCTTCCGAAAACCTGGAGCCGACCCTGCTACTGATTGACCTCTGTGGTTTAGTATTGGTTTAGACCCTGGGGCCACTGGAGGATCCTCTGGTACTCTGGTGAACCCAACACTGAGAACATCTGTAACTTTTTTAACAATCCTCCTCCGAAAGTTTCTGCATTCCACCTTCTCATTGAAGGATAGTGCACAGAAAGATATGCAGTAACATTGATTGCAAACGGAAAGTTATCTATTCTCACACATTTCTTTTCCTAGCCACTAGGAGGAGCAGTGACACTTCCATCACCCCCTCATACTGTACCAATAACTTCAAAATAACAATAAATGTCCTCGTTTCCAATTTTATTGCAATTCTCGTGTTTTTCTCTATAAACGTATATTGTTTTGATAGAGATGCAACTTTACTTAAAATGACAGCTGTAGCTTTTGGACATGTTCCCATTTAAAATCCATTTTTTTGTGATCTGTAATGCTACAGGGTCTACCCCAACTAGTGTATAATTATTCTAAAGGGGCAAATTCAATCCATAGCTCCCATTAGGGCCATTGCATTAACTATTGTTATAGACTTTATGAACATTCAGAATGTTGCAAACGAATGACATTGATTTTGATCCATATGGGAGTCACATCCGATCCAACATGTTCCTAAAATATCCTAATTCTAACCTGTTAACTACATTTACTGTACACTGTAATGGTTAATATAATGTGCCACCCCAGGCTGTACAGTATGTGGAGGAGTGCATTCACTATCTACATACTTACATCACAACGTGATGTCCTACGAAATCGGTAAGGGAGGCTTATCTCTGTGTACTTGAAGGGAGTGGACATTATTTTACTCTATGTCACTGTTTTGGCAAATTAATAAATTGTGAGATGGAATAAATGTTACACGTACTTGATATATTCAAGGAATAATACACGTTAGACAAGGCTTGGCCGCATTTGCCTAGCTGACCATATGCATGTGGTGTTCACCTGACATTTATGTAGGGCTCAATAGGTATTTGGGAGTGATTTGTTCCCTTCTTCCCACTGAAAAGGTCTGCATGGTGTGCAAACAGAGTGTGCATGTATATGAGGGGGTCAGAAGAAATAGCTATTGAAGGGATATATATTGAAGAGACTCCAGCCTAGACATATTAATGGTCTGTCCATTGGAGAGGTCACTAATATGGGATTGGTGGTGGCACCAACAGACCCGTCATCCCTAGAAACTGATTGTAGTATCATTTTACACTGAATGGAGCTGGAAGGAGACAGCACTATCCAATGTGTAGTGGTGGTTCAGAGGTACTGCATGCTTGGATCATTATGAAGTAAATAGGACGCAAGACTGAAAGGCTTCTCCATATCAGACTGAGTTTTCGTCTTCAGGCTCATTCCATTCAGATGATTGCATGGGTGCTGGATGTTGAACGATAACTAATATCATATAATAGACCATTTATATGGTATAGGGCAGTGATGGCAAACCTTTTAGAGACCGAGTGCCCAAACTACAACAAAGACCCGCTTATTTATCGCAAAGTGCCAACACAGAAATGTAATTTGTGATTTATACTCCCTTCTCTGTCACAGTTTTCATTGATACCAGCACCTGAGGACACCAATAAAGCAGAAAATAGTCCCAGGTAGCACTGTCACTTTAATATACCTCTGTGCACAGCAAGTCCTGGGCTGTCTGGGACTGCAGGAAGATACCAGGAGTCATCTCTGGTGATGGCCTGAGTGCCCACAGAAAGGGCTCTGAGTGCCACCTCTGGCACCAGTGCCATAGGTTAGCCATCACTGGTATAGGGGGTTTAGGCACTGGATATCCCCCGTGTAGAAGAAGCCACCACCTCTCCCCTGAATAATAGACCTACATGTGTAATGTAGCTCCAAATGTAACAAAAATTCCAAAGCCTAAATATATTGAACCTAAACACTGATCATTGCTCTGCCTAAGTTGTGTATAGTGTGAAGTCCATTGCTGATGTGAAAGCAACTCCGTAGTTTTATGTGTTAGCAGAATGTTTGTCATTTTTCATTACTGTCATATCCAAAGGCCATAATTTGCAAGATACAGAAGTCATTGGCGGCTAAGAGAGTATTCACGTGTGATAACTTGTGGTTTTAGATGGAATAACCATTCATTTGTTGTTATTGCTTTGACCTTTGGGGTCATGTCAATCACACTGAATCAGGAATGGACCTGTCAGCAGTCCAGCCGAGTTCCTGTTATTATAGCTATATGCATGTTAAAAGTAACTTCAGACAAAGAAAGTAAATATGTTATATTTTATTGGAATAGTAGGACATGTAGATTCTTTAAATATCATTTTAAGTGTGTCAATGTACCAAATACAGTGATTGAGATATGAAAGTGATATGTTATATATGTACAGTGTGTAGGGTTTTATTCATGCTACATGGATAAACATGGGTGTCAGTGATTGGTATCATTGCCCCCCAACAGTAGGGTTAGGATCTAACCATAGAAAAAACTTTCCCATTTTTTAATGTTCTTTCAGTGTTTGTGTAGGTTTCTTCCAGGTCTCATGGTTACATCTTACTCTCTAAATAGGGTTAATTAGCTTCCTGAACAATTGACCCCAATGTGTGACTCTGACATATGGAAAATAGATTGTGTGCCCAGCTGGGAATAGGAATGTATGTGTCTCATGGCATTAAATGTACAAGAATGTAGAAAACATTGACAGTATTTAAGCTATCTGACTTGTTTAGAATTTTTATTGATATTTTTCTCACGTTCTCCACTTTAGCATTCAAAATGCCTGCTTGACTTATGACCAGCACACATTCCTATTATACATTGTGAATATTGCAACAGATTTACTAAGAGAATTTGTGTCTGAATTAGTGAAAAACTCTGATTTGCCAATGTTTTTTATGGGTTTTAGACTTGTTTTGTATCTTTCTACACAAGGGAAAAAGACATTGGGGCACATTTACTAAGGGCTTTGCGCCGCACTTCTGTAGGACTTTGCAAGTTCTTTTAGGTGTAAACTGCTTGTTAAGGTATTTAAGAAGTGTCTGCACCACAAATATGTGGCACGCAACCGGTTTGTGGCGCAGCTGCACTAGGCATCATGCAACACAAATTAGGGGGCGTTCCGGTGCTCAGGAGGACAGTGCACTTGATTTAACATGCAAAGTCTATCGCACGTCCCCAAGGTTAAAGGTGGACCACAAAAAAGTTGGTGAACTCTGTCGGGCCAGTGCAGGGAAGCGACATATTCATGATTTCTGGCGCACAATCTTAATGTATCTGGCACTTAAAATCTCTTAAAATCTCATCTAGATACTGCTGTCATTCAAAATTTTATAAATTGTGATAGGACCCCTTTGGTAAATTTTTGGTTTTGGTTATATACTAATTTTCAGGACAATTGGAGCAACATCAGTTCTGACTGAATAGATTCGGACCTAAACTGAATCTATTGAAAAATTTGGCAAAGCTTCAGAGAAATTAACCTTGGATGATTCAATCCTCTGTAATCACTGGCCTTAGTGGTGACCTCTATACGTATGACATTTCTGTGACCGTCCTTATCTTGGAGCTGGATGGCCCCTTTAAGAATTGTCTCATATTAAGAGCTAAACATAAACTCCACATCAGTTTACCTGCGGCTCTGTACAATACATTGTACATTACACTATGTAATGTAACCTGACCTCCACAGTGTAAATGTGTGTCGGCCAATCTTCTGCAGTTCCTGTTGTAAATTATCAGGAGGAGAAGAAAACTCCTCGCCATGAAATCCTGATTTGAGATATTCTTTGAAATGTCCCATCTGTTTGCTGTTAAAATCACAAGCTCAGACAAATCCGGCCTGCAAATTGAGGTAGTGATGGCACATTTTACTTTCTAAGTAAAAGTGAATAGATGAAAATGACTTTGAAGTCCGAACAATGAGAAGATTATCTCTGTTTATTTTATGGAGTGGAAGGGATTTTCCGCCTGGAGCCAAAAGGCCCATGTACGTATATCGTGTTTAACATATCAGATATTAGCGCTAGGGTTAGGTACTGTACAGAGCAATATTTAGACCATATGTTAGAAATCAGAAAGGAGACATTCCTAAATGACATGATGAATGTGGAGGATTGGGATCCAAGATATGAAGACTAGGTTTTTAATATAGAGACCTAGTCTTAACATATACCCTACTAGGGCATATGGATCCTATAGAGGAGGGTGTGGGGCTCTTCTTGGAAAACTTTTTTGCACCTTAAAATATCAGTTATCGTTCTGATAGGAGTGGCCCATCCATTATATTGATATTGTGGCTCATCAAGTGAACCACTGATCACAATAAGAAGGGTCTCTTCTAACCACTAAGTAATGGAAGCAACTTGACAGATATGATCAGCTGATCCATGAATTCTTTATAGGAATGCCAGAGATAGCCGAATATCATACTCCAGCAGTTCCATAAATGGCACAGCAATACTCTTGTGAAACTATGTTGTCCCTTATTCTGTGGATATGTGTAACTTGATATATCTTGAATACTCTCTGATAATACATCCATTACAGAAGGTAGATGATCAACTCAAGATTTCCCAGATAACGCAATCCCCAGAATTGATATCTAAACTACTCATATCTAAGAAAGGTATAAAAGGATGTTTTCCTATCCGAAACGCGTAGGCTGCTGCTGTCCTTCTGAGTGGAAGTTTTGTATTGCTATATATGCATTAAATAAAGAAGTCATCAGAGTTTGGATCCTGGCTGGACCGTGCATTTATTTTTACTGGATTGTTTTACCCGGACAGAGGGGTGGCCCGCGCCGGATCTTATATTACTCTGGGAGGTGAGCTGCCATTTCCTTCTCATCATGCACTCTAGTAATGTCTGGCCACCAGGGCAGAAGTTATATTCCCATTACAGCCATGATTCTCTCAGATGGGAATTCCCTTTTTTTTAGGTATTGTTTGGTAATCACAACTTATAACCTATCCACAGAGATAAGTGTCTGATCTCCGATTGTTGGGACCACCATGGATCACCAGTGGGGGAGTCTCATGTCTCCCATTTGAGTGGAAGGATATCTCTTGTCTATGGAGTGATACATGTCAATTCCAGAGACATTGAATGGAACTAATCTGGGACTGTATGGCAGAGATTCCCACTTGTCACTAGTGCCATAGTTGGAATATTTTACTGAAGCTTTATTTCTTACCAGAACTATAGTTTTCCATGACTCAGGAAAGTGTTTTTTCATTGCTAGGCCACTATCAGGCTATAAATACTGTACCGGCCGTCCGGGACTTACGGACACCCAACTTCCAGACGACTGCTAGTTACAGGTGACCTCTCTGCCCACTGTGACCTCTGATTAAACTCTCTGGTTGCTTTACTTTATTCCTTGGTGCCATGAAAGTTCCAAACTTGAAAAAAAAAATTGTCTAGAGTTATAAATTTACAATTATAAAATCTGCCTGTACAGACTTACATCCAAATTCAACTTAAAGAGTAACCGTCATTTCAGATGATTTTTGATATTGTGGGGGGGGGGGGGGGAGTGTAGTGAACATTTTTCTAGTATAATTCATTAAGAAATTCTGCTTATTTTCTTTTAAACAAACAGACTGCTAAGTGCCCCTTTTCTTCTACGTTGCCATGGAAAATCTGTCTACAGAATTGAAGACAGGTCTCTCACACCCCCCTTCCCCTATATCAGTGATGGCTAACCTATGGCACTGGTGCCAGAGGTGGCACTCGGAGCCCTTTCTGTGGGCACACAGGCCATCACCAGAGATGAGTCCAGGTATTTTCCTGCAGTCCCAGGCAGCCCAGGACTTGCTGTGCACAGAGGTATTTTAAAGTGACAGCTCTACCTGGGACTATTTTCTGCTTTATTGGTGTCCTCAGGTGCTGGTATCAATGAAAACTGTGACAGAGAAGGAGTATAAATCACAAATTAAATTTCTGTATTGGCACTTTGCGATAAATAAGCGGGTCTATGTTGAAGTTTTGGCACTCGGTCTCTAAAAGGTTTGCCATCACTGCCCTATATGTTACACAGCTGTGAGTGTTAACCCTCCCTGCTCTCTCCATGGCTATAGTATGCTATGAGCACTATATTCAAATATCCAGCTGAAAGTGAAGGAGCCATTTACAACACAGGAGGATTAGATGTGAGCTCATGCAGCCTCCATAGACAAACACTGTACAGACTGCAAGGACTATTTTATACTATTGGATGGAGTAGCTGGATTTTTATTTTACAAACTAAGAAAAATTTGTTAATATATTAGGAAAATGTTCACCACACACCCTCCCCCACACAATATAAAAAATGATCTCAAATCTAAGGGACCTATCTTGTACATAATCCGGGGACTGCCTGTATTTGTAAAGTTGTACTTTATGTGTATGTGTTTTACTTTTAGGCTGCATTCGCCCATAAACATCAATGTTCATGTGTATGTTGAATACTCTTGGCTACTCTCTAATCCACACACCAAACAAAATGGAAATAGGAGAGTTAAAGGACATCTACCATCATGATCAAGGGTTGTAACCGAAGCACAATTACATGCTGTTGTGTGCCCCTTCTGGCAGGATCAGCTATTCTTTGAGCTTCTTTTGCTCTTATTCTCACAAAAACAAGGCTTTAAAAATTATGCAAATTACCCTGAGAGGCTCCAGGCTCCATAGAGGTTAATGGAGCCTAGAGCCCCTCAATCTCATTTGCATAATTGTTAACACTATTTTCTGTAAAATCAAGGGCATAAAAAGCTAAAAGAGGATCAGATTCCGTCAGAGCAGACAAACATATAAGTTTGCTTGGTTTAGGGTCCTGTTGGTAGTTTTCCTTTAAGCAATTTCAAGTGCAAAAATATCCAGGTAGCATGGAAACACTGTATAACTCTGGTTAAGCTCATAAACACTAAATAATAGACCAAAAGAAAATGAAGAGGAACACCAGTAGGTATTAAGATAAATATAAAACACTCATTTAATTGAATATACATTAAAAAGTAGTCCCTGACACGTGTTTTGATCAGCAGATCTTTGTCAAATTCTGCTGATCTAAACCAATTTTCAGATCAACATCTGAAAAGAGTTTGTATGTTTTCTCTGTGTTTGCGTGGGTTTCCTCTGGGTCCTCCGGTTTCCTCCCACACTCCAAAACATACTGGTAGGTTGATTAGATTGTGAGCCCCATTGGGGACAGGGACCGATTTGGCTCTGTGCAGCACTGCGTAATCTGTGTGCTCTATATAAATAAAGGAATTATTATTATTATTATTTGTAAAAAATGTTTGGGGCTTGGGGTTGGAGGTTCACTGTACAGTAACCTAGATTCAAGTCTAGCAGAACAATTTAAGTTCTGCTTAGAAATGTTATCCTTCTACTTCAACAGCAACCAATACCTCAACAATATTTTATAAGAAATATCCTAGTTGGTTGTTTAACAATGTGATACATTTAGACAATCCAGTGTATCAGACGTGTCCAGGAAGTGATTTTGATAATCCTGGCATTTGTATATTTTAAGCTGCTGCTGCCAAAGTAGGATGTCACCTTTGATCTGTATGTGCAGTTTGGGAGTTTTTGACCTTGTGGTTCTAGATGAGTACATTCATGTAAGGACATGAAAGGCATTTTACGAGGTTCATATCAATACTGGGAAGGAGATACTCTACGTGTATTATTTCCCTGGGGAAATAATCTCAGCGTGCTTAAACAAATCTATAACACTATAAGGAGCTCCACATCTCAAATTTCTATATACATTTACTTGGGGGAGGGAGAAGCTTCAAATCTTTGGTGATGAATGAGTGAATGTGACAAGGCTCATGATATAGAACTTTGCTATTGAGCCCTCAGGATTATATTTAAATTGATGTTTTCAAGTACTTGTTTAAAATGTTTTTAAAACCAATATGGGAGGCAGAAGTAGCATGAATTATGACCAAGAGGGGCGAAATGTCCCCCCCCATTGCACATACCCCTAATATTTCACAGTTCATCCCCATCAACAGAAATCAAACATTTATAATATTAGTAATAACTTTCTAAATGTGTTTCACCCAGGCCCCAAATTCTGAAACTTATATAATGGGGCACATTTACTTACCCGTCCTGATGCATTCCCCGAAAGTGCATTGTCCGACCGGAATGCACTCTGCCGCGATTCACAAAGATCGTGCCCCCGATATCCTGCATGTGTCGCTTCCCCGCTCAGGTCCGACAGAGTTCACCATCTTCTTCCTGGTGCATGTAAGTGCATTGTCTTGCGACGCAATTTGAAAGTTAAATCCTGCGCTCAGTCCAAATCAGTCGGATAGTCCGATGTCACGCCCCGCCATTTCTGTCGCATGAAAGTCAGTGCAGCCGCGACACAATCCGATTGTGTGCGACATAATCCCCAGTCAAATACCTGTCACAGTGGCGCAAATCCCGAAAATGACGAAAATCTGACAAAAGTGCAGCCACGGACCCTTAGTAAATAAACCCCAATGTATTACTGATTTACATGTTGACTGCTATGGACTTCATGTTTTAGATGATATGTATGGATTGTAGTAACACAATTGTGATGTAAGAAGTTCCTTTTGAATTGGTCATTCTGTTAGGATTTAACGCTTAAGGTAGTTTCAATGTCAAGTTTGCATTAACTTTGGTTACTTCATTTACATAATCACTACAAACTCCATAGATTTTCTGCAGAAAGTTTCAAAGGTTACTCAAGACAATGCCATGTTAACTTGGATGTTGGCATTGGTTCGGCATGCTTTTGATTTTGGTTGATATAGTTTCTTGTGTTACTAGGTTTATTGATTTGGATAAAAGTTATGTTATATAGATAGTATAGATTTGGTAATATTGAGGCACATGAACACTGACTTTCAGTTGACATGGTCTCTTTACTTATTCTCACACCATGAGATTATGGTCTACTTATGCAGACTTGAGAACTTCCACATTGTTGTTTCTTGGTACTCAGTACTTGCTGGGGGTTGGCCATTCCGTTGGTTCCCATTTCCCCTGTGTTCCTTCCCTCCTGTATCTATGTCTTCGATATTGTCTAGTTTCTTTTAATTTTGTTTATCCTGTTGTTTGGGTTCTTGCTTGTTGGTTCTATTTGTGTGTTTCTTATCATAGATGATACCAGAGAGACTTAGGTTACTCCAAACCCATTCCGTCTCTTTTTCCCTTTTTTTTATCCTGCTACACACCCTAGACTTATACATGACTTTTGTGTTTTATTCTTCTTAAGTATTTTATTTTTCTTTCTAAAGATCTCAATTGACTCTTGTCAAGACAACTGATATGAGGATTGCACCTTAATTCTGCCTCATCTGTTACATTTGTTATGGTGATAAAGACAATCTGTAACGCTCAATGGGTTTACTGACAGGATATGTCATCCCCATGATCATACTGCACATTTATCTCACTTATTCTCAGCTCTGAAACATTTTTATATACAGAGGGTGAAAAAATATCAATTTTGGTCATCTAGGTAGTTATCAAAGTCATGAATGAAATTGGTGGGAATAAATGTGGGCTTAAACTTGTTGACTGTACCTGAAAATTTTGACAGTACCAGATGCCATGTATTATGTATAAATGACTACAAAGACAATACGTTGGATGCTGTATTTCAAGGTTTAGAAGTCACATTAGAAGTTTATAGAGCTGGTTTATTCACCTCTCTTTCTATCATACTCTATTATGTTGCATGTCACTTAATTTTTGTCATAATTTTTGACTGTAAGGCTACCTGCACACAAATATGTGTAATATCGGGTGGCACTCAACAGATTTGTGGTCCATAAGGTCTTCTCACATGACAATGTCAGTAGAAAAGGATTGAGCTGAGGCACTCAGCTCACACAAAGGGCCATGAAAACCCCACCTGTGTGTAGGAGCACATTGAATGTAAAATCTAGTGAGATCCCTAACTGTATGTAGCCCAGACAGTGGTTCACATTACTATTCTAAACTATCTCATTATTATATGAGTAAAGTGGTGGAGGACCTGGGGAGCATGTCCTCGGATCCTTTCCTATAATCAGGCTCTGGGTGTTGCCATTGCAACCATGGATATCACATGCCCCAAAAAAACAACGTTGATGTCCATGAGTTGTCTAATCCAGATAAATTTCTTTAATTTATGCAATAATTTGTGGTATTTCAAGTTTAGACCCAAAGGAGTAGTACCTAAAATGGTGAGAATCAATCCCCAAATTTCAGTACTAGACATAAAAAGATGTAAAATATTTCCATGACGTGTTCCCTTCATGTTATAGTGGAAATGATAGCAGAAGACAAAGACATGATCTCACAAATAGCATGGCACACACCGAAGGAAAGTCTTTTCTTCTTTTTTTAGTCAAAAATATTTTGTATGAAAGTCATATTTCCTTCACTGTAGTGTTTACAACAAATAGTATCATATAGAAAGCAGATCAAAATTATATGACGTTTCAGTCCTCTCAGCCTTTATCAAGTTAGATCTGTGTTTTGGGTACAGGAGCAGAAAGGAGTGGTGAGGCAGAGACAAAGGTCGAGAGGACCAAAACGTTGTATAATTTTGATCTGCTTTCTATATGATACTATTTGTTGTATAAACTACGGTGACAGCGATATGATTTTCGTACCTATGTAAATGTTTTTCACTACTGATAGAAGAAACACCTTTCCATTGGTGTGTGCCATTCTCTTTGACAGATACGACCACCACCAATATTAAAGAGAGTGTAGTATCCCTTGCTCCACAAATAATGATCTCACAAACAGTCTCATCCTACTAAATTGGTTGAAGATTTCTGGTTCTGTATTTTGGTTGATTGAACTGATCTTCTCTACTTTACCATGTCTCCTTCTTAAGTCATAAAGTGGGAAAGAAAATCTATTTAGCTATAATGTTGCCACTCATTTTCCTGGAAAACTAAAGCACATTATTAAGGTCTCACAAAAAAAAAAAAACCTTCAGCGAATTTGAGCTTTTCCAGACCTGAGTTTTGAGCCCTTGCCAAAACAATTTCCCAGATCCACTTACAATACTGCAATACATCTGTAAGGGTAAAAATGTGTTCATTTTCACTTAACTACTTTTATTCTAAATGCTCTATACATGTAGTTATCTAGGTATGTAACTACATTCATAAAGACATTCTCAAAGTCTTACGTTTTAAGACTTAAGTAAATGCTCTATCTATCAAGCAATCTCGACAATTTGATATGACCTTTGCCTATCATATATAGCTCATATATATTTAACTTGGCACTCCTCTTATGTCAAAAATTGAGGAGAATTTATTATTTATCTCTCTAGCAGGGAGTACCCACTTTTTCTCCTTTCTATCTGTGCTCCAGTGGTCATAACACCGCATCTCACCTCCATTTCCACTTATACTTTGCAATCCATGCCTGATGAAGGTCTGAATTCATAAAACCGAAACGTTGCAAAATAATAATTTTTGTTGGATTGCTGGATTAAATAAATTCTCCTAAAAGGAGTGCCAAGTTATCTCTTTTCTATACATAGGGTGTAGTTGCCTACTTGTGCACCCATATACTCCGAAACATCGAGTGACATGTATTTTCTCCAATATTCAGAATAATTAAGGCTTTCAGGCACAACTTCCCTAGCTTACATTGTTACAAGTGTAAAATTTGCCACATTTTTGAGCCCGTTGATTACCCCTTTTGGTGCATCTAATAGTCCATAATACTAGTCTTCACCTTCCCCCAAGAAGATCACTACAGGAGAAAAAAGGAGCAAAAAGTCTACTAGTATTACCTGCACTATTCGTAACTGAAATAAATAATGGTTTTGCTTCAAAGTTTCAAATGATAAATGGAATCCTTGATTGTTTAATCATTTGCATCCCTTTGCCTCTTGGTACATGGCTCCTTTAAGTATTGTTATGGGCAGCCTGAATTTATTTAGTGGACAAATAAAAGCCCTGGTATTGTTTTATAAATGGGGTATTGCTTGTAAGCCAGACTCTTTACAAAGTTACTATTGAGGCATATCTGATTCAATAGATATATCCCTTTAAATGTAAAGTACTACCCATGTTCAACAATAAAATGTTACACTATTACTAATTTATTTTAATTATTGTCTATGTTCACATAGACACATTTTAGAGTAAGCAGTTTAGATGTATGACTGTAGGCTGTTCTTGCCTTTCCTGTTTTTGTTCCATGGTAAATCTTCTCCTCCTTGTGTCTGCACTACATTTTGGTTTGGATGTGCGCCGAGCTTTGTTGTAATTAATGGCTTCCAGTAGTGGATTTCATTTATCGCAGAAAAAAAGTCATTTGTTTGAGTGCAATGCTTAAGTTCAATTGTCAAATGAAGTAAAGAACTTAGAGAGAAGAGAAAGTAAAATATTCTAAATGAAAAAATAAATAATAGAGTAGTATTCTAAAGATTCAGTATTCCGTAAAATCTCTATTTATTAATGCACATTTTTAGTAAGTAAGATGGACCATGGGCTATTAGATATGGGTAGAGGTTACACAAACACATGAAAAGTATAAATGATGAAATAACAATAGAAGATGTAAGGTAATAGCTATAAATGTGTCTGTTACCATGAGAGGGTCTTAAAGGGGTTATCCAGGAGTAGCAAAAAAATGTCCGCTTTCTCACTGAGATATAGATACCTCTGTCCATGGGTTCATTGTGGTTTTTGACTGCAGCTTAAACATTCTGAAACATAACCTGATTACAGAATGGTCAGAAATAGTGATGGTTAAAAAAACAGCTTCTTTAATAATACATAGTAGGTGAAAGTCCCTTTCAAAAATTTTTGCACCGGGGCCTAAGAAGTCAAATTTGTTTAAAAGAAAAATAAAAAACCCTCTTATCAGTAGCTCCGATAGTCTTTGTATGTTAATATCTATAGATGTATGAGCTATGATCTGGAATAACAGTTTAGCTACAGTGCCTACAGAAGATCTGAGACACACCTACTCTCTGCAGCACTGCCCCCTGCACCAATGATTAGACAGGAGGTGTGTCTCAAGCTAATAGGCAGATGTCATCAAAAGTCTGAGTAAAACTTGTTGAACCCCATATTAAGTCTACTAGCTATGTATTGGGCACAGAAAAACTTGTTAGCTGATATCCCACAGTACATTGGCAATGAGATACGAGTGAATCGGAAACATTTCCTTCCATAGGGTTTTGTAAATGGTTACATTTTCTGCATTTGCCACAAGGCAATGAATGCAGAAATTCTTTCTCCTTCCATGTCCTACATGTGCCTCAGGGTTTCTAGAACAGAATGAAATACTTTGATATGTACTTTTTTTCATAAAAATAGAAGCTAAAGTTCTTTAGGCTCTAATTTAAAAGATTGTGGTCTCATTGTAGTAAATTGAGAACTGATTGTCACAGAGAGGATTCCAGAAAACTTTTGTTCACCCATTTATTTGGCCTAGTATCTTCTGCAGTTTATAGTATTTAATCTCTGAATCCCAAATGTCTCTAATATACAAATAGCCCCTTGTGCAAATAATCTTGTACTTTACGTTGTATTAAAACTGTATCATGTTACACAAAGGCACAGTGATCACTACGATCATTCAATACATTCAGTATAAAAAATCCCAATTTTGGAATTACTGGATAGTATGAGATTTGTTCTGTATGAACCATTGCTATTTTTTTTAATCTGCAAAGGTCTTTGCTTCATTTGGCCTGTCGCCACACTAATTGATGTTGTGCAGATGGTGGATATAGATTCTGTATTACTGCTATCGGAGGTCATATAAGGTCTACATTACAGGGGCATGTTGTTCACATTATATTGGAACATATTGTACACAAGACACAAGTACAATGCTTTGTATTCAGTCCAATGAATTTACTGTAATTACCTTTTCTCAAAATACTTGTGGGTTGTCAATACACTGGTGAATACTCTGGACATGGAATTATATTCAATGGAATCAAAATTACTAAAACCAATCATAAATATCAAAGATTACCAGGTTGTTATATATTGTGAGAATGTCTCTTACACATGTTTTACACAAACTGGTTCGTAAAATGTTTGACACACATTGTATTGGTATCTGGCTATAAGTGAGTGGGGTTATGGGACCTGCTTTGGCAAATCTCTATCTTCAAAGAGGCCAATAATTGGCCACAAGGGTCCTGGGAACCACAGCATGATGGCTGGAAGTACCAGCATAATTAGACTCTCCTTATTTTTGGAAATCTGAAAAAAAAAAAGAAATCTTCAATGTCACATATGAGCTAAACATCAAACTCTTCTCTACATTCATGGCTTGTATATGAAATAGTTTATTTTGTTTGATATAATATAGTAATATATATCAGGTACACACAGATAGAGTTAATGCTAAGGGTTGGACGGGCTCCTTTTTATATCTGTTCTGATACTCAACAATAACTGGTTCCCTGTATGATTGTTATAACACTGGGGAGAAACTGGAGAAAAGCCCAGTTTGTGTAGGAGCCCAAACAGTTTATAAAAAAAAGTCACAATGAAGTCTCACTACAAACCAATTTTATGTGCAAAACGTTGTGGCTCCATGATACATAGTTTGGTAGTTGGTAAGAGTTTGATAATTGTAGAACTCACAACTACATCGGAAACCTCAAGAACTCCTGCAGGAAAACATTCATTCTCTATTAAGTAATACATCAGATTACTCAACCTTACATAACCATATACTGTAATATCAAAAGTCTGAGTGTAGGGACGTAGTTGAACTACTTTAAACAATAGATCATATAATTCATCATATAATACATTATAGAATTGTAGATGATTCTAAACATTAATTTATAATAATTTTCCTTCTCAACAGTACTGTCCTTTACGAATGCTGTCCTGGCTACATGAAAATGAAAGATCAACAAGGATGTCCTGCAGGTAAACTCACAAAGAGGACCAACTTTCCAGAAGTCTTTAGTAGTAGGGTCTCTGAATAGCAGTTATTGCATTAACTGCTGGAACGTCCATGGGTCCATTCCTAATGCCAATATCTGAGGAAGGTCATGTTTTATCGAAACGTCATATGAATTTGAGTGGATTCTTATGAGTATAAAAACATCTAAAAAGCATATAGAATTGAGTGCCATCTTCTCTATTCTTAAACACATCTGGGCTTGGGACCATAGTTTGGCACCATCAAACACTATAGGAGTGCTGTGAAATTCTTACAATATCATTATGCCCATTAAGGCATTTGTAAGACATCCAAACACATCTTCCTGTTCCCAAGTAAACTATTATTTCAGAGAAAAATTCTATTTTTATCTTTATGCAAATTAGATTATCAGGGGTTGGGTGATGCCGACTGGTGCATGTGTTTTCCTATTGCTAGATTACTTGAATAAAGTTAGAATCTATATATTTGTTCTACATTAACATAAAGGTGTATCTTGTATCTTGAAAGTTCATAAAGTAGTTTAAGGTCGTACAGCTCCTCAACATAACAGTTACAATTTTCGGAACCCTGGAGGTGACTCAGTCTTTCCAGATTTAATGACTCATTCCTTGTTCAGTCCAGCAAAGACCGGTTATGTGATTATTGTCCTTGGTATCACCTCTTATTTCCATAGTGCGATTTGTTATAAATCACCCCTGAAAGCAGAATGATTTACCTTTCGCAGAGCAGATGTTCCAAATGCCAAAAAGAATGTTCCACCCTTATCTGTTTCATGATTTTATTTAGTTTTCAAGATTAGCTTTAATTGAAAGTCCCAATAAATAGGGCAATTGACAAGGGTGCTTAATGCGTTCTCATGCCACAGTAAATTATAGGTTTTTGCAGAAATTTCAGTACTATAAAATCACTGCAAAATGCTTTGTTTTTGGCACCTTTAGGCCATAAAACTGTTGGAATTATAGGCTACATTTCATTTATTTGTTTGAGCAATATGATTGAGAAAACTGTTTTAATAAGGCTTCATGTTTCGGGCAACTCAGAGTCTTTATTAGCATTAACTGCTTCGATGGGTCTCCAGGGCAACAGACTACAAGTCTTGTGTAGTCTGATACGCAAATAATCACTTCGATTTGTCCACCATGTCTTGCCATGGTTAGATAAACAAGAAAATAGAATATACTACATATACATGTGTATCAGGGTTTGGTTTTTGTGGATACCATTGCAGTTTGTAAATATACAAAACAGTTGGATATTTTAACAAAAGATTAATTTGAAAGAAGTTGTGGAACAATAAAATAAGCTTCTAATTATATAGACATGAACATTGACATGTTTTATTAATTATTTTAACTTCAGTTGCTCCTATTGACAATGTGTATGGCACTCTCGGAATTGTGGGAGCCACATCAACACAAGAATACTCAGATCGGTCAGAATTAAGGAAGGAGATTGAAGGAGTTGGCTCCTTTACTTTCTTTGCACCCAGTAATGATGCTTGGGATTTGTTGGATGCTGTAAGTACATTCAGGGTTCTAAAAATAATAGAGGTTATACCAATGAAAAAAGTTGCATTTTTTAGATATTTTTTACTTTATATTTTAGGAAATCCGCGCATCGCTGCTTAGCAACGTGAATATTGAGCTGCTGAATGCTTTGCATTACCACATGCTTGATAAGAGAATGCTGACCAAAGATCTCAAGAATGGAATGACCCTTACCTCTATGTTCAACAATCAGCCTCTTCTGATCCACCACTACACTAATGGGGTAAGTTTTACTTAGTTCTCCAACCAATTTTGCAGTTTGGGTTATAGCATCCAGTATAGATCATATGGCCTCTGATGCCTTCTGTCTTAAAGCAGATTCATTGATATAAAACAAATTATTCTAAACATAATATTTTAGAAATGTTTTGTTTTTTTATTGTGAATTTTGTTTAGGCTCTGTTAACATTATCTTTTTTGAGTGAAATCAACATTGCATAGAAATGTAGTACAACAGAAAGATTTTCACCCGTTCTGTGTGTTCTCCAACTTCTGGTTTTGGCTCACAGTAACTGAGGCTAAAAAACTAATGAAATGCATTCCGTTTAATGTCATTGAATTACAACACTTTAATGGTACTTAAGTCCTTCTTTCTGCTATTGTAGATTGTGACCGTAAACTGTGCAAGAATCATCCATGGTAACCAGATTGCCACCAACGGTGTTGTTCATGTGCTCGATCGTGTTGTGACAGCTGTGGGAAACACCATTGAGGACTTTATTGAATCTGAAGACGAATTGTCATCTTTCAGGGTAGGTTTCCTAATGTAAATACCGCAAGCTCTATGTTCAAATATCCTTAGGGCTACATAATCCACTTTGGATGTTTGTTAATGTCATTTGCTGAGTTTACAGAGGTCTATGTGTGTGTTTTGTTCAGTTGGGCCTGGTTCATGTCAAATTCAAGAGATCTTCATGGCACAATAAATGTCTGTGATGGAATGCAAGATCTTCAAGAAAGAAGTGTAAAGTAAACAGTGTATAGCATAGAGATAACATCATGATTTTGTAGAACTTTTCAGTAAGCTGCAGAGATTTATACAACCCTTATTTGCGTTAGTCTTATTTAATGCCAGTCCTTTGGCAAAAAATATTAAAGTTTCATTTATGTTTTCAGGCAGCTGGCATTGCCTCCGATACCCTGGCAAAGCTTGGAAAAGCTGGACATTACACCCTGTTTGCTCCCACTGATGATGCCTTCGAGAAACTCCCACGTAATGTTCTTGAGAGGATTATGTCTGACAAAAAAGCAGCTGAGGGTGAGTTTATTTAAGAGCCCTGGGTAGATGCCATGGACCTTTTTGGCATGGAGGTGTGAACTTCAAGATTTTGATGAACATGTTTTCAAGTGCCACCATTTAAGCTTATCAAAGAAAATGATTTAATATGATACTATTTTTGCTCTACTTACAACCATACTCGATAGCAGTAAGCCACTTTCCTTTGCCTCATTCCGGATCTTCTTAGTTCAAGAATTTTGGGTTAATTTTGATGTTGTAGTTCTGGACGTTGTATTTTGACTGGACTTGTCTAAAATTGGTCCCAAAATGGTCCTAAAAGATTATGTTTCTATTTATTTCTATGTATGTTTCAGCCTTGGTTAACTTCCACATCTTGGACACTGTCCAGTGTTCTGAGGCCATCATGGGAGGAGCAGTTTTCGATACCCTGGAAGGAAGTCCTCTTCAGGTTGGATGTGATGGTGACAGTTTGACTGTAAATGGCAAGAAGCTGGTGAACAGGAAAGATATTGTCACAACCAACGGTGTCATTCATCTGATTGATGAGGTTCTTATCCCTGATTCTGGTAAGTATCAAGCCTTTGTGATTTCATACACACATCAGTTTACTGAGATGGCATCTAGATCCAGAGAAAGACTAGCCTGTATTCTAACTTATTATAAGTTATTATCTTTAAGCATACATCCTGGTGGGCATATGTATCTCTGGCTAAGTCAACAGCCAGTCAAAAGGCTACTGGCAAGTAGGGTCCCAATAATAGAAAAAGTAAAAGTGAAGCTTAAGTACAGTGGGACCTTTAATACATACCCTATACACCCCAGTATAATATTATCCACTTTAATTAAAACAAAATTAAAGGGGTTGTTGAACTTTATTAAAAACTCTAGGGGATGGGCTAGAGAGGGCTTTTAAAAAAATAAACCCTTACTTACCTTCTCCGGTGCTCCCTGTCTCTCGACACCATTGTTCATCAGAGACGGGCCCCTGTTTGCAGGGGCAGGCACGTTCGACTCCGACACCTTTCCCATGCTTTGTGCGCCCAACCATACCCTGTCCCTGTATCAGTTGCTGGTACATGGGATGGGTGGGCATGCTGGATGGGTTTGAAATTGTCAGAACCAAACATGGCTGCACTTGTAAACAAACAGGGGCACGGCTCTGACGAATGATGACATCGGAGATTGTAGGTTTAGTTTTTTAACAGTATTCTCCAGCCCATTTACAGAGTTTTTAATAAAGTCAGACAATCCATTTCACATAAATTACCTCAGGTAGTTCTTAAATTTGCTTTATTTATTCCAGCAAAGCAAGTCCTGGAACTCGCCGGTAACCAACAGACCACTTTCACCGATCTCATGGCACAGATGGGATTGGCAGCCTCCATGAGACCTGAGGCAGAATACACTCTTCTGGCTCCTCTAAACGATGCTTTCTCTGGTATGTATACTATACTGTTTATATTTACAATGTAACTTAATATCTTCTATAAACCATAAAAGATTTTAGAGCCATAAAAACATTTACTTATGTACTTGGTTTCAAACAGTTAAAGAACCAACCGGTGAAAATCTCAGTCTTAGTCAACTTTTAATTATAAATTTTGAGTGCATTTTTTTAGATATACAATAACATTATATGTTATATTAAGTAGATTAGATATCACTCATTACCTTTCTGGAAAGTTTGCATGTCCGACATATTGCTTTTTCTATAAGCCTTCATCATATACAGTTTTATACTTTCAGCATATTTGTAAGGCATTGGGGCAGACAACTATTGGGCTTCTTCCACTTATATAATATGATCTTAGAGACAAAAACTATTTAGACAATTAAAGTACTAAAACTGTACATGAAGTTTACCTATACAGTAGTTAGGGCTACCTATTGAGTATTCTCTGGGTGGTTTAGTCTATTTATAGAATTGAACTGCTTTTCCATTTGCCTCCTCAGTAAGCCAACGGCTCCCTTCTTAGTGTAGTGGTCAGACCAGGTTACTACAGTTCAGTTCCCCTTCATTTAAAACGTAGCTAAGTTGCATTGACTCAGTTTAGCCTCTACACAGATAATGGACATATCTGTTTCTTGTCCCATACTCTTTTTCTCAGATGCTGAGAACAGATGATGTGTAAGGGAACTAGAGTTTGAACCACAACCAATCTGATACAAAGAACCTATCCTTGTGATCAGTATATTTGATACAGAAAAACACTTTAATTTAAAATATTCCCAAATCCCCCTTACAATAAATTATTATTAATGATGTATGACTTCATGGTCAGTGAACCATTGAGATCATTACAGTTCATGGGAACATTTGTTGGAGTACACTCCAAAAAGTTAGGCTTCCACATTTAGATTTCCAGGTTTCACATTGATATGACTGCATGTCAAAATTAGCAAAAATGGTTACTCCAAGGTCAAATAAACATATCCAATGGCATCTGTAAAAGTGCAGAGACCTCCCTATCCTAAAAACTATGAGGGATGTAAAGTTGGCAATATAAATTAGTCTATGGCTTTCTGAATCCTGCTGGAATGGTCAAACCAGCAATCCGGATTCATATCTGGCCAATCTTTGGCCAAAAAAGGATTGGGCATGCCAAAATGTAATATGCCCTCAGATAAGCTGTTGCTAGAAGTTTCTGAATGTAAAACATTTACAATATCTTACTGTGTGAGATGAGATCAGTTCTGTACAAATCTTTTAGTTACAAGAAAATAATAAAAATAAAAAAAAGTTATCACATAGTTGATGACGCATGCTACCATTGTTGCAGATGAGACCCTGAGAATGGATCAACGTCTTCTGAAGCTCATTCTCCAGAATCACATCATCAAGCAAAAGTTCGTGCTTAATGGCCTTTACAATGGACAAACACTAGAAACCCTTGGCGGAAAGATCCTCAGAGTGTTTGTATACCGCACTGTAAGTATTTTGTGTTTCAAGTCCAGTTTGAGCAATAAACGTGACTTAGCGGCTCTAGGGAATGCTTGTGTGGTTTTCCAAATGAGCCTCTAAGGGCCTTTTTCAAAAAGTTTTGAAGACAATTAAAATTGTGCTGTGTTACCGTGTCCATTTTGAAAGGGGTTTTCACCTTATTGCTATAAGATTATCCTACATTTCCCATCCTATTGGTGGCCAGTCCAGGTAACGACAGCTTAGCTATTCAACTACGGTAAACCATTGTTGATAACGTATGTTGATTGAAAGGAGGGGGAATCATCTGATCAACAAAGGTCCTACATTTTCGACTCAGGTCCAATCACTGTTAACGGTCTACCGTTAAATGAAAGAGCATTGACTACTTACATAAAATCCATTGTACTCTGTGAAACTGTTTTATTTTCCTATAATAACTGCAGGTTGACATGTTTTTTTAGGATACCCACTTTTTAGAAAGTAGCATTTTTGAAATATGACTATATGATAAGTATTATGAAAAGCGAAATAGAAGTTTATGCTTCCAAATTTCTTTTTATGTGAACATCAGGCTGTGTGCATTGAAAACTCCTGCATGCTTCGTGGAAGCAAGGAGGGACGAAATGGAGCTATTCACACCTTCACCAAGATAATCAAACCCGCCGAGAAGTCATTCTTCGATATTCTGAGCCTTGATAAACGTTTCAGGTAAATATCCTTCAAACTATTTTATATTCTTAAAACTTAAAGCGTCCTCAACCCTTCAACAAACTAGAGACGTCATCTTAGTTCTCAGCTTCTTGTCATATTACTTGTAATTGTGTAACAGCTCTCATCTCGGCCATCAGTATATGCTTTGGTTGGGTGTGACCTATGTGCTGTGACTCACCTCCCTCCCTCATTGGAACGTTTATGTGACCTGACCTTAGGGAAGGTGCTAACAGCAATCCTAAGTAGACATGGCAGCCCTTTGCACTGATAAAGATATCTTACAACGTTTTTTGAAAAGTTTGTGATCATTTAAACAATATTATTATTATAAATGGAAAAGGGACAGTTTGAAATAAGGAAGAAAGTAATTCCTTTTGGTCTATAGACAAAGGGTGGACCGATTCTCTGAATCAGGAAAAAGAGGGAGAGAACCAAAGTGCGGGACTCAGGTGTAGTATTAGAGTGACAGTGGTTGAAACTACTATTATAAGGTGCTCATCTTGCGGCTATCTTGTAGCCTAGCATGTAGTGTGTTAATGTGATGCGCTGCCTGTGGGTCCATGAGGATGTTCTATCCCGCAGCTGGAACAGGTGAATGGTGGCAAGGCTGAAGAATCCACATCAACGGCGCGTCAGCACTTGGAAAGCTCTTTATTGTTATTATTAAAAAGTGAACTACGCGTTTCGGCGCTGTGCTAGCGCCTTCGTCAGGTTCAGAATAATACAAATTCACTCTACGTTTTTATTATTTTGAACCTGACGAAGGCGCTAGTACAGCTTTCCAAGTGATGACGCACCTTTGATGTGGATTCTTCAGCCTTGCCACCACTCACCTTTTGGTCTATAGGTTATGGCTGGTATTGCATCTTAAGGGGTGAACTATTTTGTTTACCTGAACTATTTTGAATTGCTTACATCATGGAGGAAACATTTGTCACCCTTATAACTGAGGCTACATGAACATGACCATAAATTATGTCCAGTGTTTGTGCGACCTTGACTCATGTTGCGCATGGTCACATTGCAAGCTATTGGGCAGGTCCTACTTCTGCCCACTCACTTCTTTTTGAACACGTTTTCCTTGGGCCTGTTTGCCTGTTTGTAGCAGTAGTGTCAGAAACTTGTCTGAAGAGTTTCTAAAGTGGCCTACACAATGCTTTTTTTAAGTGTGGTTTGATTTGGAATCAGGTAGACTACAGAATTTCATCAATTCAACACTGTGATAGGACTGTGAGTGAGGAATACCAACACTAAAATGCAATCATGGTTCTGCTCTGTAGAAGGGATTCCTTGCATCATATATCAATATGATTGTTGGACACCGGTCCTCGGCAGAGTGCTTGGTCAATTGTCCGCAATTCAAGGGCCAAACAAGGTTGTTTGTGCTTAGCCCAAAACATGTTCAATGAAGGAACAACAGGCATAAATATAAAGCTTATATTCTGTCTTCATGGAAATGTTTTTTTGTTTTGGTTAAGGAAAGAGTTAGCACTGTACAATATATGAGGTCATCTGCTGGAAAAGAAACCATGTAATTCAGATCTGCCGATTGTGCAGTTTTCATAAGTAATTGGTAGTGAAGGTTTATGAACCACAATCCATCTGGCAAATACTGCAGATTTCAAGACATTTTCAAACTTACTGTATTTCATTTAGGTTTGGCAGAACATGATTAAAAGATTTGGTTTGTGGGTTCATTGCTCATGCAGCATTTTATACAAGGACACATGGAAATATCCTTTTAAAGATAGAAAGATAGATAGATAAATAGATAGATAGATACAAGATCCAAAAAATGAAGCAACACTCCACATCCAAAAAGATTATAAGTAAAGTAGCGTTTATTCCAAAATTTTGAATAAACTCTACCTCACTTTAAATCTTTTTGGACCTGGAGTGCTGCTTCATTTTTTGGATCTTGTGCGTGCATGAGTTCTTACCCCGAACTCTGAGGTTTTTGCACCCCCCCTCTTGGTGCGGCCATTGTGGACATTGTGCTGCTGTGGACTAAATAGTTCTAATAAAATATGCATATTTTTTCTTGGTTTATTATTATTTACTCGAGACTCAAGACTAAGTGATTTACTTGACAATGGTAACATTGAAATAGCTTCTCTACTATGAGACCTAGGATTGAGTATGATAAGTCTCTATATCATATACTATAGAATTGCCTCAGCAGGAGCAGTCGTGTGTGGTCTGTAGTCTAGCTGAGTTGACATCTTCTTGCAACGCGATCATTAATCCGCAATTGTAATTCAACAGCTCATATATAATAGTAGTAAGCTTGGCCTAGGAAATGCTTCTGCCTTTAATATAATGTTTCTATTTTCACTAGCATTTTCCTCGATCTGATCCAGCACGCTGAGCTGAAGCAACTTCTGTCAGAAGATGGAGCATGGAGTCTCTTTGTTCCTACCAATGATGCATTCCAGGGATTGAGCAGTAGCGATTTGGAGATCCTTAAAAGTGAGTCAACCATTCTGTTTTATCTGGTTAAAAAAGTTAATCTTAAAGGGTTTTACCCAGGGGCGTAACTAGAATTGACTGGGCCCCATGTAAAATATTTGTCTGGGGTCCCCCATAACTGCACGTTGTGGTGTTTCAATATAATAGGTAGCACAGTGCAGTGTCACCCCGCCAGGAGGTGCAAACAACAGCAGCAGGCTGTAATTGGCTAACGATAAAATAAAAAGACAGAATGTGGAGTTTTCTGTTTACAAAAGTGGTCTAGGACAGGAGATTCTCCAGCTCTCCTCAAATATCTCTTCAAATGTCATTGTTTGGACACTATTCATTGGATGTAATTCTCTAATGTTCAGAGTGTCTCCCTAGTGACTGTATATATGGACAGTCACATACCTGGGGGAAACCTACAGTGTATGTACAGTGGACGCTGGGGATATTATGGCCTCCACTGAACATATCCCCATATGTATGGGCCCCATAGCAACTGCCATCTTTACCATCTTAATAACTAATATCACTTAATTACACATCACTAAAATAAATAGCTGGTCATTAAAGGTCCTACTGCATAGATTCCAGCAATCATGGAAACATTATAGGAAGACACTTGACACTATAACAGTTATATTTTTGAGATAATTCAAATCTGGACCAAAAAGAGATCAGAGAAGGGAGAATGCAATAAAATAATTGTAAAAAGTGCAGTGCTGAGCAGATAGATCCAAATCCTCTATAGTGCCACAGCTCTGTCTTCCCAATTAAACTGGGTCTTCTTGATACCCCAACCCAATCCATATCCTAGGGCCTAGGTATGACTGAAACATCTGCACATATATTGTTAATCACTTGCCTGCACATTGTTGATAACTCACTTCTAGAATATTTTTATGAGCCTTTTGTGCATATTCACTTTCAGGAGACAAAGTAGCTCTTCAGAACATCCTCCTTTACCATCTGGCCCCTGGAGTATTCATCGGTGGTGGATTTGAACCCAGTGTAACCAACATTGTGAAATCCCTTCAGGGAAGCAATGTCATGATTAAACTGGTAAGGAGATGGCAAGTTATTCCTTCCTCTTCGGGTGATAATTATTTTTATAGCAATTTTAATTTGCTGGAAGTTGACAAAACTTAATAAATCCTTTCATAAACTGATCATTTCAATACATGTTGCATCAGTAATAAATTCATACATTACAAGAGAGATTAAAAAGTTTGGAGAACTGTGCCTCCAAGGCAATGACTTCATCCAATGTTCTCTCCTCGTAGCTCAACGATTCCATCTCAATAAATGATGTCTTTGCTAAGGAAAAAGATTTAATGGCAACCAATGGTGTGTTCCATGTTGTAGACAAACTTCTGTTCCCCGCAGGTAAGAATATTACAATATTACTGCCATAAATTATAGAGGAGATGGTGGCACACCCAACACCTTACTTTCCAGAACCAGTAGTATTTATATCTAGAGAAAGTATATGGAATGGAGCCTACCACTACATTTTATGTGCACAAAATCACTAGCATGTTGTGTGAAATGGATTTTTTTTTTACATATTAAACATGGTCACTTGTAAAAAGGACATATTAATGTAAAGCCAAGATGTGTAGCTACCTACATGTAGATCAGTTCCCTGAAAACCAAATAAAGATGAGGTAAGCACGGGAACTCCCCCACTTATCTATCACCTTCACATAACTACATTCATTTTTTTACTGTTGATGAAGGTCAGATTGGTCAGAATTTTTATTTTTATTATTTGTGAATTCAATTCTCTGATTTCACCTCAATCTGTAGACAATGGGCCATATTTTCTAGTAGTGTGCACTACATCCAGTTTGGCTCACTAATATGCAGTGGGCGACACATTCATGAAGACAAGATCTTTATGAATGTGGCGCATGCTGCACGTGCCCAAAGTGCATGAACTGAGTGCACTGCTGCACTCAGTTCAGGGGGCATGCACCACATTTCTATGAGACCAATGCAGCCAATGCATATAAGCATCGGAACGACCCTTTCTGTGCGACGGCACAGTGCAGTCGCGAAACAATACTAGTGCAAACACTTCATAAATACATGTGCAACCAGTTTGAAAATGTATTTATGTGCAGTCCACACCAGAATTCTGGCACATGCTGCAAAGTAAATCTGGGACAATGACTTCTAACTAAGGTCCTGTAACTTCCTTTTCTTTAAGATTTGGGCATTGGCAATGAACAACTTCTTGCAGTTCTTAACAAGATCATAAAATACATCACAATTAAGGTACGTTACACTATTGTTATTATTGTCTAGAGAAAAATTGCAAACAAGTTTGTTCTGGTAAGCTGGTACATAGTGTTCATGAGCTGAAACATTCAGTGCCTGTACTAGGAAACAGTCCTGCCTCCACATGAAACATACTGTATTCTAATTTGATCCAAGGGAAGTCTTCGTTAAGGAGTGTCCACCTCTCCACCAAACGTGGCCAAGTTCAGTGCAAGTAGCGGACTATGGAAACAAGCACAGCTGTTCTGATCTGTTTCTATAACTGCATGGAGGGAGTTATGGAAACAGTGTTCATTGTTTGCCTAACTTGGGGAATTACACAATGACAAAAAGTTTTTTTTTCATACCAGTTCTGTATGACTAAAATTGAATAACTTTTGAACTTGACCATAAAAATTAAAGCCATATTGATTAATCTTGCCGATTTAAATTAGACCAGATGAGTGATTGGCTATCATTGATGGTGATCATGGTGTTGGTGATGTTACATTGACATATAGGGGGTCATTTATCTATGGCATTTCTCTTTTTTTTTCCTCTTATATTTACAACTTTTTTGTTGTAAATTTGCATCTAAATTTGTGACTTTTCCACTCGCCAAGCAAAGTTAGCCGCACAAGAATTTTCAGTGTGTTTCTTTAAAATCCAGATATGGACATATTTTAAGAAGTTGCAAATCACAGTAAAATGGTAGGTGTAGGCAAAAGTTTAAAAGGGGTTTGCATAACAATGTGTCGGCTTTTGTGTGACTCTTAAAAAAGGGGTCAAAACAGAAACACATCCCTGAGATATCACCCTTGAAGATAAATGAGAAGTCCAAAACCCAGAAAAGCAAAAAAAAGACATGCACAGATGTCCTGACTAAAGTTAATTGGCCCCAAGGTGTTATATGGACAGTGACAGTGTATGCTCAGTAGAGGTCTGGGTCAGAGACATTTATCGCCAGCATATGATAGGCCGGCTGCTGTGCAGCGTTTATTCTATGCCAGGCATGGTGAGTGTGCGGGGAGAGTAAAGCCCCGCACCGGCCCACTCCTGATCCACCGCGCCCTCTGCTCCGCTGGACGCAAGTGCTAGTAATAAGCTAGCATTTGTAATTATTTCAGGGCCTCTGTGTCACAGACGTGGCGCAGAGGTCCTACTAAATATGCTATAATATATCTGTCCGTCACAGGTTTATACAGCCATCGCTGATCACTGAGTGTACGTCCCTCAGCAGAAGGGAGCAGGATAGATGAACATAGCTGGTGCATTTTTCCACACAATATGACATATACTGGTCATTTGGAGGAAGCTTTCCTGGCTTGTACGCTGGGTATATGAAGAAACCTAGATCTGAATGTAGCCTTTGAAGCACATAAAAACCCTTATAGTTACCCTAATTACTTTGTGGTCAATGATAATATACTTCACAATAATGGAATTTAATTAACATTTAAGATTCGTAAAGGGAACCCGTCATCAGGAAGTTAATTTTACATGATGAGAGGTTCCAATAGCATCTGGCATGTTGATTTCAAAAATGCCTTTAACGTGCATCTGAATAATTCCATTGATTTTTAATCATTTCTTTAAAGGGAACCTGTCGTCGCTGTTCCAAAAAAATGAAACTAAGACAGGTTCCCATAGAGCCCTTTAGTCCTAAGGGCACCCATTTATCAACTAACACTGGCGATAGCAAAAAGCAAAAAATCACATTTTATTCTGTACCTGGTAACCAGGGAGAACCCAGCGAGTCCACGTGGGAGGATCACCGCGGCTCGAGTCCTCGCCCTCCTCTGTGCACATCAGCCAGCGCACGCCCCCTGTATGATTTTTCCTACATCGCAGAGTTCCGCGCACGCGCACTGGCTGCTCTCAGCTGTGTCACTGCTTATCAGCGAGCAGGAAGCCAAGGAGCCGCGTGACGTAGGAAAGATGGAGGCGTGCGCTGGCTTATGTGCACAGAGGAGGGCGAGGACTCGAGCCGCGGTGATCCTCCCACGTGGACTCGCTGGGTTCTCCCTGGTTACCAGGTACAGAATAAAATGTGATTTTTTGCTTTTCTATGCATCGCCAGTGTTAGTTGAAGAATGGGTGCCATTAGGACTAAAGGGCTCTATGGGAACCTGTCTTAGTTTCATTTTTTTGGAACAGCAGTGACAGGTTCTTTTTAACATTACCTGGCTCCCTGCCAGCAGTGTGTGTCCCAAGGGAGCAGTTTAAATGGCACAAGTCTTCTTCTCCTATATCCTTCCTCCTCACTCATCACCCTTCCAATCCCTCAGCATCTTATCTACTCACTGCCACAAGCAGGTCTCGTTTGAACTGCTTCCCTTCGGGACTCACCACACACTGCTGGCAGGGAGCAGGTAATGTTAAAAATACAATAAAAAAGCACTGGAATTATTCAGATGCATGCCAAAGGCATTTTTGAAATCAATATTTCAGAGGAATCTGTTATCATGTGACAATGACCTTCCTGAAGACAGGTTCCCTTTAAGATTTTGTAAATATAATATCCTTAACTGTAGTATTGTTTATGTTTTGAATTTTTTTTTCTATTTCTTATTAAATTTGTTTGCTTCAGTTTTCCAGAGGAAGCACATTTAAGGAAATCCCTCTCACCAAATACTGTAAGTAACCTTTATTTAGTAAAGAAATACTTTTCATTAAAACGGGAAATTCATGAAAAGCAGTATTCGCACATCTTGCTCTTTTTGAGAACTGTACTTATTCATTTAGTTTTGGCAAGTAATCTGCATGGTTTGGCATTTACCCACACTTTCTGCTTGGTAGATTATACCACAAAAAGAGAAAAATCATGTTTTCTTTTCATATATTTCCTGCTTTATGTGGCTTTTTTATATGACTCTTGTGGAAAATAAAATGCCTGACTACAGCATATTTTTGTATTTGGTCAAAAAACAGATATTATTTTAATATGTGGACATCCTCAAATGAATAGAACTTTTGTTTGATAACGCTGGAGCATAATGTTCTGATTGTCTATATGCTTGCCCATACATTTTTGGGGGGTTATTTATAGTTTTCTAAAGACATTTTTGGACCATAAACAGAAGAACTTACAAGATGTGCATCTTCTTCAGTCCACTAATTATACACAAATCAAATAACATTTGTTACAAGTTGGTTGCCATGTCCGATTCTGCTAGCTTGGTAGATCATTGATTGTTGGCTGATAGCAAAACCCATTTTACCTGCCACATTCCTTCCAATACCAGAATCACAACAGGCTGTGGAAGGAGCTTGCTCCCATTGCTTTCTCGTCGTAAGAGATTAAGGATGATAAGCCCTTGTCTTAGTTAAGAACTTTCCCATTATCCATCTGACACACCAAAGGGATCAAGAGTTTAAAGTTAAACCCTGTGTTCACATCAGGCACTTATATCAGACGGACATGTCTTGACGCTTCAAAAAGTAAAATGTAAAGTGCAGGGTGTTAAGGTCACCACTTATTTATTTTTGTCTTTATTTAGTTTTTTGGAATCTTTTTTTAACTCACAAAGTATATTTTTATTTATTCTTGAAGGGGTTGTCCACTTTCAGCAAATAATTGATATTGTATGTGCAATGAAGAGTTATACAATTATCCAATACACTTTCTGTATTAATTTCTAAGAGTTTCTGCTTGCTGTCATTCAACAGGAAGCTTCATTGTTTACTTCCTGTGGCTTTCACAAAGGTGATGTTACTTAGGTGCGCGGCTCGTTATTTCTCAGAGCGTTATCAAAGCTGTGTGTTATAACGAGCCGTGCACCTGTGTGACATCCCGTGACCAGCAAGTAAACAATGAAGCTTCCTTTCTCTACACAAACAATTACTATTATTTGCGGAAAATGGACAACCGATTTAAATGTATAGTTTAAAGAAGCGGTTTCCCAATTCTTTTTTAGTTGTTAGTTAGTTAGTTTTTAAGTTTTTTAACTCCTCACACATGTTTGAAATGTAAACACACAAAAAATTGATGGAGTTTTAATGTAATATAAACTTTATATATTGTTATTCATTGGTGTACTATTATTAAAATAGTTTGTTATAGCATTTTATATTACCTTTTTCTTTTTCCTTAGTCACCAAAGTGACCATTGTCAAGGGTAAGTAACTTATTGGCATTTACTTATCCCCTGAATTTTTTACTTTCGTTGTAGTGTTGCAGGTTTTTTTTTTACTATTTGCTTGAGTAACAGGATAAACCTAAAACTACAGGTTAAAAGATCTGAGCTTATATCACTGTAACTGACAGCAGAAGTAACATCTGTACAGCCTTTCTTCATATTCTTAAGACGAGAGCTGCTCACCTCTGGCATGACCTGGGGGTGATTCTGCTGTACAGTAAAATAGATGCCCTTTCAATTAAGAACAACCATTGATGGGTCGTATGACCTCCAGGCTATGTGCGGACATGATATTTCTCTTTCTATTTTTCAAGCATATAAGGTATAGATGAGTTTAGACTAGATGAAAAGGCTTTTGGATTCAGAGTTTCTACATTCCTTTTAGTTTTTCTTCACTTTTCTAAAAAAAAATAGTCTGCTATGTTACATATGTATTGAAGCAGCAGGAAGAAATGTGTATGTTGTAGGATTTAATATACACCACATCCTAGTTACCTGGTTTTAGTATTTTGAAATATTATATCACATAATCCACCAAAATAATAATGTATGATGTGTTAAATGTCCTTCATTTGTACTTTGCTCCCAACAGAGCCAATAACAATCAATAAGGTCTTTGGTGGTGAGACAATTCGCAAAGTTATCCCAGGTATGTATAGAAGAACTTGGTTAAAGTGACCATTATATATATTATTACAGGCGTTCCCCTACTTAAGGACACCCGACTTACAGACAACCCATAGTTACAGACGGACCCCTCTGCCCACTGTGACCTCTGGTGAAGCTCTCTGGATGCTTTACTATAGTCCCAGACTGCAATGATCAGCTGTAAGATGTCTGTAATGAAGATTTATCGATAATTCTTGGTCCAATTACACCAAAAATTTTGAAACTCCAATTGTCACTGGGGTAAAAGAAAAAAAATTGTCTAGAATTCCATTATAAAATATACAGTTTCGACTTACATACAAATTCAACTTAAGAACAAACCTCCAGACCCTATCTTGTATGTAACCCGGGGACTGCCTGTATATACGCTTAATACACATAATATTATATATATACATATAGTTAGAACAAAAGTATACCAAGCTTGTGCTCTAACTATCTGGAATGGTGCAATGCTCCTGTATATTGGGTATTGCAGGGCCTGAAGTAGAAGTCGAACAGGCAATGCAGCATATACTAATAGAGCCTCTAAGCATAAGCGGCAAGACCTGCTTGGCAGGGTTAGCATCAAGCACTGGTGCACGATGCACCATTACTCGATAAACCCCTAATGTCTGTTACTGTAGACCAAATAGATGGCTGACATGTTCATAGAATGTACTTATTGGTAGCAGCAAATTTTTAAGTATCAAAAAAGAGTCATTGGGGCAAATGTATCATAAGTCTGACGTTGTCTGACTGTTTTTTGGGCCTTGTTTTGGCTTTTTTGACGGTCAGATATATCTTAATGGTTTTCCCTTATTGATACATATTGCCCTTGGCCTGTAGTGAAATTGTGATTTTTAAAGACAAAAGTCGCAAAATGTCTCCAAATGTCGCAATTAGCTCCAAGCTGATTTCGGCATTTGCCGTAGATTTTGCAACTTTTTTTGTGACTTTTTAAGACAGTCGCAACTTCCGCATCAGGATTTAGGTGATAACTCAGGGAACGCTGCAGGAAACTAGACAATGGCAAACTTTGAAGGGACACTGTTTTAGGCGCAAAAAAAGGCGCAAATGAGCACAGGTACCATGAAAAGTCTCAAAAATTAAAGAAAAGGGCAGTCCACATGCTTGATAAATGTTCCCCATTAACTGGAGACATAAAATTTTGTAGTAAGTAATCTGTAACATATTATAAAAGGTCACACTGCTATGCTAAGAGATAAAGTTTAGGTTTCCTGAATATTCTACATGGTAGCCGGCTAAATGGGACTTTTGGGAGGAGCTTTTATGAACGTTTTATGAGTCAACAGGGAGTGACCTCAAACAAAGCTGAAAGACAAGCCGACGCTTTTCAATGTCGCTTTCAGCAAATGTCATGAAGAGAACTATATAAAGGTCCAGTAAGCACCAGCCCCACCAAGGCTTTGGTGGCCCCAGTGGAAAATTAGTACCAGGTCCCCCAACTATAATGTATCAGTTATGGTACAAGTCTCCTCCTATTTGGAGGAGATGCATTATGGGACCTGGACCCAGGTGCAGTCATATCCTCTGCACCTTCTCAAGTTATTAGCCCAGGAAATCAAGCATTTATAACATCAAACTTTTACTTTACAAAAAAAATCAGGTGTGGCTGAGGAGGAAGACGTAACTTGGGACACAGATTCAGGTATTATTAAGTTCAATGTATCACGGTTTGAAACTCACTGCCTGTCGGTCACTTGTCCACATAGAGGAGCACTGGATGTTTTTGTACAGTAAATGTCACTTTTGCCCTTGTCATCTTCACTATGTATGTGCATGCGCTGTGCTGTGCAGTGACACAACCAGTCACTTCACAACGCTGTAGTCACTGGATGGTTTACTGAAATTCACTGTTAGATTATTGCGCTAGTGAGATGCCGACTGCACTTTGCATCGCACCCTTGCTTGGCTTCAAATTTCACACGCTCTTACTTTCTACGTGTATGTTCACGATTGCATTGTCACCACTAAGAATGAAGCGGGCATGGATGTTCTGTATGTGTGTTTTCTTTCTAAAACGTTATTTGTCTGATTATGTGAATTTACTGCACAATAAGAAATTTGGGGTACAATATCAATTTATCATGAAACAAATAAAAATGATTATTGATTGTTTAGAAACAATTATTACACTATTAGTCAATCATTGCCAATCATGCTATGGGGCTATACTTTAGCTATGCCAATAATTACTATTGGAAACACATACAAAATTAGAGCCACATAGAGAAGACTCGGTGACTAAACTGGTACAATAAAAAGTGGACCCTGCTAGAGCGGGCTACAGCCAACAACATAGAGATAATAAGTGAAGGTTATCAAATAGATTAACAGCAGGGTTACTATGTACTATAGGAAACTGTAAAGAAGTAGGGTTTTCTTTGTTTTATTTGAAGAGGATAGTCTGATATTTTGGGGAAATATTTTAGGCAAATGTAAAGTACATTGAGCAGCAGTCAAAATGTCTGCCATACTGTATGTGTTATATTATACTGTTGCAGATGTCTGACTAGAGGCACAGAGGATTTTAAGTAGCTCCTCTTATAAGTGTTGTGTTGTTGTTATTGCCATCTATGGGAGCGCATGTACGAAGCAGCCGTACAAAAGTCAAAATGTAACCTCAGCCTAAGTGTTGGATCAACAATGAAAATCACTTTTAGTTATCCAAATTATTAAAAGATGTTTGAGGTTTTTGTGTCACATGATAATGCAGATGCACTGGCTCATCTTAGAAATCCAATATGTTCTAACTACAGATGAAGTGTTAAGTACATGTAGTCCACATGTAGTTTAGTCATTACTATTAATGAGTGTCTTTGCTGCGTCATTACTTTTAGGACATGCAGAATACAAATAACTCAACATTTTCATTTATTAATTTAGAAACAACCATCACTAGAGTGACCAAAGTTATTGAAGGACAACCAGAGGTCAGAGTAATTCCTGGAGGCGAAACCCGAGTGACCAAAATAATTCAAGGGCGTAAGTTAATTTCTGTTTACAAAATAATAATGTAAAAGTAGAGCAAACTTTGCAGTTAACAAGTCTATAAGTCAACAAGCTTGTAGAACCCAGTGGGAAAAGTCAGAGTTTACCAGATGTATTATGAGTTGATAAATTGAACACATGTAAGCAAGGGGCTTGGCTTGGTGACATTTTCAATAAGACTGGGGGATTCTATGTACTTCTCCACTATATAAAGAAATTTTATATAAATTTAAGAGGAAAATTATGCTAAGTTGGAGATTTATTGCAAGCAAAGGGGGTGGGATTTATTTTATTTTAACACTATCTATATAGTGTTAACTAATATAACATCTGGTGTAACCTTAGCAGATGACATTTAGCTTTTTAGCTGACAAAACTTCTTGTAACATTGGGATTTGAGCCATCTTAGTTTTTTATTGTAAGGATATTATGTTTTAACTGCTTGGTTTTCAGACTGCACAGTTTAGAAGTAGCATTAAAGGGATTGTAATAACAGAATGAGCGATTACAAGCTGGTCAGGGAGGGGCCAACTCCTGCGAACCCAACGATTACTAGAACTGGACCCACTGCAGCCCAGAGAGTGGGCTTCCCATTCTCACAAATGGGAGGAGCAACAGGATAAGCATTCATTGGCATTTCAAAAATTGTAGAGCATCGGTTTTCTCTGGCATTTACATAGACAGCAAATGGGAGTGCTGGAGATAGCCAGGAGTTGTGTTTGCCAATTTCTGTTACTCTCATACTATTAAATCAATCAGCAAATCATATGCTCTATCTGCCACTCTTTGGGGGTCCCAGCAGTTGACCCATCACCAATTATTTTGTCATTCCATATCCTGTGTATAGGGGATAACTTGGTTGGTACAACTCCTTTTAATGATTACAAATACTACCTTGCTGTAATGGCCCTCCTCACACTCATCCAGTAGAATTGTCTTTACTCTGTATGAATAGATTTGGACATAAAAAAGTCCAAATGCATTTATTTAGTATTGCATATAGTTTTGCATAAATTTATATTACTTAACAGGGGGAAAATCCAAACTTATTTCATTTTTGAGCTCCTAATAGCTCAAAAATCTAATTAAACCACCCAAATAAATAGCTAAATGCTCAAAGTGAAAAGAGACTTGATTAAATATATATAAAGTAAAACTTATATGCTACAATATTCAATAAAAGACAGATACAAGGACATTGTGTTTAATATATATTTTGATTTTATATACTTTTTTATAACAATTGTTCCAGAACCATCAATCACCAAAGTCACCAAAGTCATTGAAGGCAACCCAGAATTCAGTCTGGTTAAGGAAGGAGAGACAAGACTGACTAAAGTCATTCAAGGTAATAATTGATTATATGTAGTTTCTGTAACACAAAGTATAATTTTCAGCAATGTTATATGTAAAAAACATCTGTTTTTTTATCCTTATTTTAGCTCTCTGTTAAATTCAATACTTACATTTTGAGGGCGGACAAATCAGTCCATGTTAATATAATATGTAATGCAAATCCATTTGTAGAGACTGGATTTCTGTAACTTATACTTGTGTGGTTTCATCCCACAGATTCTCTGGTTGCATGAACTCTAGATAACATTTCACTTTGGCAAATTATTCTTGAATTAGGCTTCTGCAGACAATGTATAATTCATCTGTTTTTGTCAGTGATCTAACAAAGAACTGGGCTTCAGAGTTGAATATCCAACTGGACATGTAGGAGGCCAAGTATAACATGTGAGGCCCAAGGGAGGCCATTTTGAATTGAAATGAGAACGAGATTGAGATGATATATTAGAAACCGATGAAGAAATTCAAATGATTTAGTACAATAACTTTATATATTATATTGGTATATTCATACATGTCTATCATCCAGTGCATTAGTAGGATTAAGCGCTGCAGAATTTTATGGTGCTATATAAATAAAGATTATTATTTATTTAATGGGCAGCTTGAGCACTAGACAAACTGGCAGATGCCAGTGCTGTCTGTATTCTGTGTAAAATTCTACATTTATCAAGAATATTGTAAAATAAAAATGTATCCAATTGTGAATTATTTCTGCATATAACTGGACTTCACTCTGCCTCTACAATATATATAAGTATGTTCATATACATGTCATCCAAAGTACATGTCAACCAAAGTGAATCAACATTTAAACTCATCTGAGTCTTTGTCAAGAAAAATTAATAATATATACATTAAAATTAACATTTTTACATTTATTACAATGAAGAGGGTAAAGTATAACAAAACATGTTATAAAGCAAATGACTTAAAGGGGTTGGCCACTTTCAGTAAATAATTGATATAATTTGTGTAATGAAAAGTTATATAATTTTTTAATGTGCTTTCTGTATCAATATATCATGGTTTTCTAGATCTCTGCTTGCTTTACTTCCATAGAAAGCTTTTCTGTTTATTTTCAGTGGATAGAAATCTGTCCATGGTGATGTGATGGACACATAGGTGCATGAGCAGTTAGTATCACAGACGGTAAGTGGATCCGTGTGATACTAACGTCTTGTGCAACTGCACATCCATCACATGACCATGGACAGATTTCTATCCACTGGAAATTTATAAGCTTTCCATAGAAGGACAGCAAGCAGAGATCTAGAAAACTGTGATAATACCGAAAGTATATTGGAAAATTACATGACTTTTCCTTACGCAAACAATATCAATTATTTTCTAACAGCGGACAACCTCTTTAACTGCCAGTTGAGATAATTTTTTATATTGTTGGGGGACTGTTATTAACATTTTTCTAACATGCTTTATTAAGAAATTCTGCTTGGTTTGTAACAAAACAGGCTGCAAAGTGCCCCTTAGTAATGGCTTTATTTAACTGTTGTCAAGGCTGATCAGTCTACCAGATTGAAGACAGGACTCTCTCCCCTCTCCTATTTCTTTATGCACCTCTGAGCAGTGAGTGTTAACCCTTTCTGTTCTCTCCCTGGCCAAAAACACAGGGAATTTAGAGGTAAGCTGAAAGTCAGCCTGCATAGATACACACTATACAGGCTGGAACACAAATGTCTATAGGAGGAAGCATTGCAGCCTGTTGCTTTACAAACTAAGCAGAATTTATTAATAAGAAGAAGCTAGAAAAAATTTACAATTCACCCCCGCAATATTAAAAATTGTCTCAAATAACTGTTAAACTTTAACTGCAGCTTCAAAGGTTTACCATAAAACTGACCATTTGCAAATTGTAATATTACAAATGTATTTGAATTATATGTATCATTATATCTGATATTCCAGGAAAAATGTATTAAACTTTTCAATTGAATTTGTTAGAACCCACGATTACTAAGATCACTAGGGTGATTGAAGGTGAACCAAATTTTAGGCTGGTAAAAGAAGGTGACATACATCTGTCTAAAGTGATCCAAGGAGGTAAAGTTAATAAGAAATGACTTTTGCCTTTCTTTCTTCAACTCAGTGATCTATTTCATTTTAATTTCTGACTTGATCAGGAAAATTAAGCTTTTGTAATTTTTTTATAAAATGATGATGATCCTAGAATCAGTGTCTTCTGGCTTTCAGAGTGGACATCTGCCAAAATGATTATTAAATAGCTCCTTTGAAATTTATCCAATTACGTATCCAATTACATTTTTTATGTCAAATCTTCAATACTAATTTTTTAATCCAAGCACACAGAATTTCATCTACAATTTTCTTTTTGTTTTTCTCGTAATCAAATTTGATAGAACCTAGAATTACTAAGATCACTAGAGTGATTGAAGGTGAGCCAGAGTTTAGACTGGTAAAGGAAGGCGAAACTCAAGTGACTAAAGTGATCCGAGGAGGTAAAGTGAAATGATGACATCTCAAAAATTCTCTTCCCATACCTAATTTCTTGACAAGCTAAAACAGTACCAGCTAGTTGTGGGGTCTTAAAATCTAATCAGAAAACTTTCTGATTGAAAATTTGAAATTTCACTCAAAAAATGCCTTTCTTTTCAAACTCTATTGATTTAACCAGAATCCTTTAAAATTAACGTATTTTTTGTTGCCGAGATCCTGGAGAAAATTACACCATGAAATGCATCCAACATGGTTGTTTTTGTATAAATTATTTTTTAAATTTGTTTTATGCATATTTCACAGGCCCTGAAATTAAGTACACTCGTGTTTCCACTGGTCTCGGAGCTGACTTTGATGAGGCTGAACTTGCAAAGAGACTAGAAGAAGGTGGGTTTTAGTAACAATTTCCATCAATTTCTTAGGAGGCTTTTCAAAGCGGTTGTCCAGGTATACAAATTTTTCTGTATGGCTGTGGGGGGCTTAAAAATAATAAATAGTATATGCTAATCTTTCTCCGTACAGTACTCCTGTTCAGGCATGGTCTCTCTTTGTATACAGAGGTCAGCTACTGGCTGAAACTAATACTGATATAGGGCTGTGGTCAGGATGACACCTCCCATCTCTGTATACAAAGATCCATTATTGAAAGGCTGAACAGGAGTGCAGAGAGAGGTGAGTATATAACGTAAATTATTTTTTAAGTCTCCCTTTGCTATAAATAAATTGTATGTCTGGACAACCCCTTTAAAGAGATGAATAAAGACCTCTAGGCAGCAAGTAACAAATGTTGTCCTATTGATCCTAGTCCATGTTTAAAGGAATCCAGCAGTCAAAGCTAATATATTAAATAATGATGGTACATGGCATGAAGGGAGGAGCAGGACTTATTTTTATTGTATTTCTAGAACCTGAAGTCCTGCTCCTACCTTCAAGCCCTGCACAAGGTATCATTCAATGAATTAGAACCTGTCTATAGATTTAGAGTATTTAGTAGTTTATTACTTTTTATTATGATCAGCGCTGTTAATAAACATATGTATGTGAATTCTATACTGTCTATAGAAGGTAATGTATACCTTTAATGCAGAACTTATTTTTCATATTATGGGTTCCATTTCTTATCTTTGATAGTCCCCAGCCAGCTATGTATAGGTGTTGTACAGACTTTAAGAAGACTATTTCAAATATTAGTTTATTATAGATGTAGAAGCAAGTAAATGTATCCACAATCTTTTGTTCTAGAAATAAATTTTATTAATGCAGTAAGTAACATACTGAATATGAACATTCATGCAATATAATGCATGGATCATAGTAAAATACTATTATCCACACCCTTTAATTTTAGGCTTTCGTATACATAATTTTGTTGATCTATTGATATTTTAGTAGAACAAGATGAATTAGTTAGTTAAATTTAGCTAGGAAATTAGGGTGAAGTGCTCTAAACTATGTTCTCATATCGTGGGAAGAAGTACATGTGTGGAGTTACATGCTTACCAATAACATTGGAGATTCATAACTCTGTGGTGACTGCATTTTCTGTGCCCCAAATCAAAATATCCAACATTTTGGGCTTATTTAATCCAATTTATGCCATAAAATGTATCCTATCAGAAGTCACCAGGGTTTCCAAGTTCATTGAAGGTGAATCACAATTTCTGGACGATGAAGAGCTGAAAAGGCTTCTCCAGGGAGGTTAGTGAGTGCAACTGGGCAACTAATATCACTTAACAAGAAGTTGTTAGTGATGGTAAGCTATCGGGTGCAATCACTTCTTTTTAAAGACTAAATTCATCTATTATGACATTTCTCCTGTACTTTTCTTAAAAGCAATGAGGTCAATATCCAAATTCTAGCTGAATTATGATTTAGTCTTTAAAACAAACGTAACTAACAAAGGGGACAATGAAGATTTGTTTGAATTCTTGGAAATTAGATCATTTTTAAGAGATCATATGCGGACACACAAAATGTTCAAAAACTTAATAAAAAAGATACAAAAAATCTTGAGAGTAAAAAGAAACAAATATTCATTCCTCCCCTTACTCTTCTTTTCAGCATGTATTGGTGATATGGTAAAAGATTTAACTCAATACAATTATACAGTGAAATCTTTAACAGTTAACATTTTTATGATCTACTTTAACACAGATTGGAAAAACAGCAATTTAACTAAAAATTTTTGAATTGTATCTAAATCTTACTTATTTAAAAGATAGTAACAAAATCCAGTGACTTCATGTGTTGCCGCTTCAATTGCGAACTGTTCGATTTATGAGGGTCTGTATGATCACATTAGGAAGTGTAATGTTATTGTACACAGTAAACCTTTAGTTGTAAAGTTGAAACACTTTATTTTTATCATTATGTATGTAAAGGTTACATTTTGGCAAATTGAATTGGCTAATTTTGATATTAAATAACAATTTTGGAGATGCTTTTAACATTGTGTAATACATTTACTCTATCTGTTCTAGAAATGTATGTATGAACTGGTAATTATGTGTAATAATTGTGTTTCCCACTAGTGTGTATCTAACAACTTTAAGAAATTGTGTAGACACTCAAAAAGGGAATATTCACTCCAAGTTTTTCATGTATTTGTACATTCCTAGGAAGAATAACAGAGGAAGTAGAGGGGTTGGCCACTTATAGGAAATTAAAAAAAAAAGGATAAGTGGGGGACCCTAGTTGGGCCGCCCTTATTATACTCACCCTGTTAAACTTTCCATGGAGCCGCTGGAGTCTCTGAGAGTAGCGCGTCATATGATCCCGTTAGCCAGCAGAAGAGGGACTTCCTATGACCTGTTTCTTGCTGGCTTTCAGCAGACAAAGGGGCTGTGTAGTCTTTATTGTATATAAACCCCCTCTGTCATAATCACACCCCTATAATTGTCCTTGGCAATGTCCTTGCCACACCCTTCTTACCAACCATAGCTGAGTGGTTATGATGGAGGGGACATGCACATAGTAAGGACTGCACATCACGCCCCCATCCATCGAAAACCAGTAGGGCAAAGGTCACAAGAAGTCCGGAATTCTGCTGGCCAGTGTATGCCACCCGAGAGGCTCTCTGCAGCTTCCAAGAAGGTTTAAAAGGGTAAGTATAATATGGGTGCTCAGGGTCAGCCACTTGGCCTGTTAAACTTTACTAAAGGTGGATAGCCCTTTTAAAATTTTAATTACCAAAAAAATATAATCCAGAATTGTTATTTCATGTTGAACATAAATATTTGTGAAAACAGTCATTTTAGGCAAACCGCCAGGTTCTTTTTAATAAAGAACAAAACTAACATTGCAGCTTTGAATTCTGTGTTTCATTTATTTAATTTTCAGCTTCTCAGATTTCCCACTTGATTAAAATTTAACCAACTCAACTCATATTGCAATGATTATTGTGACTATTGTGTCTAATTACGTAAAATCTCTATTCTGTTTTGTTAATGTGTTTAGAGCCCCAGGTTAGAAGAATACAGTCTGGAACCAGAAGAGTACAAGGTATAAACTATATTTCCTTTCTTGCTTTTGATTTGAAAGGAGCAAATGTGCCCTACAGTAGGGTGTTGTAGGTTGTGAGTAAGTAGTCACATTAATTCCCACCCACCATGAATGTTCCTGTTATCCTAGTTTGGCTGTACTCCAAACTACTCTTCTATTAGCGGCAGGTCAGACTGGATATAAAGATCTGTCTTCAGGCACATTCTGTACTGTAGATACCTGCCTAAAAACAAAGTTTTGCAAGGATTTTGTGAAATTTATCAAAACTTAGGTGGTCCATACACCTTAAAGGAAACCTACCACTTGTAGTGGCAGGTTTCTGATGGAAATACCGGGCACCAGCTCAGGGTGAGCTGGTGCCCGAGCTTATTTTAGTTAGTGTTTTAAACCGCGGTATCGCGGTTTAAAACACTTTTTAAACGTTGTAGCCGGCGCAGGCAGGTACGCGCTCGGCGCTTACCGTGCACGCAGCTCTCATTCACTTCCTATGTAGCCGCGTGCACGGTAAGCGCCGAGCGCGTACCTGCCTGCGCCGGCTATAAAGTTTAAAAAGTGTTTTAAACCGCGATACCGCGGTTTAAAACACTAACTAAAATAAGCTCCGGCACCAGCTCACCCTGAGCTGGTGCCCGATATTGCCATCGGAAACCTGCCACTACAAGTGGTAGGTTTCCTTTAAGCAGCTCCTTGGCAGCTTGCTCTTCTAAAACATGCATGGTTTCTTAGCAAGAAGAGCAGCTAAACCCACTGCCACATGTAGCGTGTACTGAAATGCTTGCCTAACGCAATGATAGGGTCTCCTCTTGTACATTTCTACACTAAGGCACGTAACTAATACAAAAGTATCATGCAGTTAAAATCTGTCTGACCAACCTGATGTCCCCCAACATCTGCTGCTGTGGGAGAATCAGAAGACACATTAGATGGCTGGGGTGGCCAGAAGCACTGGTGGTGACTTATCACCACTTTGTCTGGCTTCTTTTACTACTTCATGAGACTTATTTGTCCCAGTTGAAACTTATTTGTCCCAGTTGAGATGTGTTTGACCAGTTGAGCATGATTTGTCCCAATCTCACCAGAGATAAATAAGTCTCAAAAAGTAGTAAATGAAACCTGACAACTGATAGATCAGCCCCCACATTGTGCAGCTGATATTAGTTCACTGTGTACAGTCAGCTTTATAAACAAAATTAATTTTATGATTTTAATGGTCTAGCTGCTTTTCATAGAGTGAGTTATGATTAGCGCTAATGTGGAATAAGAAAGGAGTACGTATCATAAGTAACAATGTGAGTAATCATCGGAACAGGAGCTGGATTCTATCTCTACCGGGCAAGATACACTGGAACATTAAAATGCTTTATTATAAAATGATCACTATTAATCACCAGTTTTCATGGATGTGTTTTCAATTTACTATGATTTCATTTTCCTGGATCTTCTTGTCTTTACAATAAAAATTGATGCATTTTATTATTTTCCTGCTTTTAAGATTTGTAAAATTTTTCTGTTAAGATCTAAAAAAAACATTTGCATGGGCAGATAGCGGGGCAGCTACAATAACATTTTGCTTTTTGCTATTTAATTATGCTATTTAATCTTTTCATGATCCCACTGAAATATATCAGTTTTATTTCACTTTTACACACCTTGAAATATAAAAAAATCTTGCTGTTTTTATAGTGCCTTTTAATTTAACATTACCTGTTCTGTAGAGATTACTTTTCAACAATCATCCAATTATAGTCCAAGGGAAAATTACAATAATGCTGGAGGAAAGTTTATCAGGGATATAAAATTGGTATTAGCTGATGGAATTGTATAGCTACTTCCCTCCATGTATAGTAACATTCAGCCATTTTGCAGAGCATGCGCAAAACAAACTCTCATACAGATGTGGCCGTCCTTAACTTGAATCTGATAACCTACTATACAAATATTAGAAGCCATTAAAATCCATTAAAAAAGTCAAGTTAAAAGTGGTGGTTCCAACTTTTATTGTTATCTCCTGTCCACAGGATCTCTATCCACAGAATAGGACCCAGTTCATGTGCATAAGGGGCTGTCTGGAGTTTGAAAAACATTGCTGCTCTCTTCTGAAAACATCATCATATCTGACCATGGTTTGTGCCGGTATTGCAGCTCAACTGTATAGAAATTAATGAGCTTGGTTGGAAAGCCACACACTTCCCATTGTCAGTAGAGGAGCTGTTTTGGAAGTAAGCAGCCTTATTCTTCAATCTCAGGACAACCCTTTAAATGGACTTGATACAACCCCTTTAAGGTTGTCTGTAACAGTTAACTTAATATGCTAGCTGTCAAGTTAAACTTGACTAGGCTAGACTTGATCTGTATATGGGATGCTGTATTAAGAGATACAATATACCCTTTTACAACACAAGAAAACACCCACATTTTGAAAAATACAATGGCAATGAAGATTTTTTTTGGGTTTGGGTCCAGGAACTTCAGTTTACACCTATTTTTACATTGAATTAATGGAAGATCTGATATTGAACTACTATGTTGCTTTTTCGTTTTAGGCTAATTTGCACTCACTTGAATTGCTGCAGGAAGGTAGAGCTTTACTAATGCTATGCTTATGTAATAACCTCATAACCTCTGTTTTTGGATGAACATATTGCCTGCAATATTCTATATAACAAATTTAAAAAGTGTGCTGTTAATTTAATTGAGTAAATGAGAGAACCAAGTATAAATCAATTTGTGCACCTTTTTTATGATACATCCAATAAACTGCATGATGTACTAAAAAGCTTACACTCCCATACTCACATTTGACAAGCATAGCACATTCATTACTGATTTACAGATTATATTTTTAAGTACAAAACTCTCTGAGAAAATCGGATAAACCCTAAACTACCTATTCCCCCTGCCCCCACCCTTTCTTCCACTTCCTATTCCGTCCGGTCCCACAGGAAATGAACTCTGTGTATATTACTGGCTATAGCCACATTTGCCACATATTCACAGGGATTAGAAGTAAAAACTGGTTTGGGACCCGGAATGGGAATTGAAAAATGTTAACCTTAAATACAACCCCTTGAAGGTCAACTTCCCATGACCCAATTATGGCCACCTTTTATTTATACACTAAAACATATCATGTAATAAAAAGGCACCATATATTCCCATAACCTCAGCAACAACATGTCTACTGTATAGCTGCCAAAAACCGGTCAAAAAGATGTTGAAGTTTACTTTTTAGTGTTGGCCTTAATATTCAAAATACTTGGTATATCCCCTTTACTCAATATTTAACTTTAACAAAATTTTGTATAACGCTGAGCTACTTTTATTAACATTTGGTGATGAATTTTCCATACTAAATGGGTTTCACATGTTGTGTGAACTTTTTTGCTGTTCCATAATTTATTAGTAAATAGTGGTAAGTATACCTCTCAAGAACACTGCAGCAATATTCTGTCAACAAGGACTGTAGGAATACCATATAGTGGCATGGAAGTGGGACAGTATGGTGTTGGCTGGTCAAATTTTACTTATGGACAACTTTTTGAAAGCCCCTTTGAATGAATCAGATTTACACTTTATTAATCATAAACACTGCTGGGTAGATCCCAACAGCATGAATAGAACTATGGGGACATTTATCAATTGTTGAAATTCCATTGGCCAAGTTAAGAATTGCGATTATTTTCTCCTTTATGCTTTCTCACACCAAGTGGTCATGCAGCACGGTGCCTTTATAGCTGGCATTACAGCCTTGCAGCACTGGGGACCTGGGTTCAAGTCCCAGGGTCAACATCTGCAAAGAGTTTGTATGTTCTCTCTGTGTTTGCATGGGTTTCCTCCGGGTCCTCCAGTTTCCTCCCACACTCCAAAACACACTGGTAGGTTGATTAGATTGTGAGCCCCATTGGGGACAGGGACCAATTTGGCAAACTCTGTGCAGCGCTGCGTAATCTGTGTGCGCTATATAAATAAAGGAATTATTATTATTTTTGGAGGAGTGTAAAGGGGACTGTGTCGGGCTTCAAAATGGGCTAGTGCTGAGTATTACTGTCCCTTGCTAGTACTCTAGCTAATGCCTGCATCTGTTCATACACAGGCTATAGCACAGTTACATGCCAGGCAGAGCCTGGAGTAGAATCTCTAGCAGCGCTGCCATCCACCAACGCTGCAGCCTCCTTATATAACCGGCGTGGTGGAAGGGGCAGTGTTTACATCATACAAAGGTGCATAAGGCACCAGCGTATGATGAATCTGACCCCAAGATGTTTATTAGGAGCACTACTCCTGTAGTTTCCTTATAAGATTTACTTTATATTTATGTTAATGCAGCACAAGTCCTTCAGACATCATATATACACTCTAAAGCACTTGTGATTCACCTTCTTTACCCCCTTGTAAAAAAAAACACAGGCAGAGAAACAAAATCCTAAATTATTTTTTATACAGCCTCTCTAAAAGTCAATTTTGGTGATGGGTTATATTGGATCATGTATGATAATGAGAACATTTTTTTAGTTACGATCTTTAATTAAATAGAAACATTCTTCTTTGACAGGTCAACCAATAAGGAGAAAGCTTAGAAGAAGTCATCAATCCTAAATCCATTTCCAGCAACTGTTTATTAAGGATTTACAAAGGATCTACTCTGAGAACATGACAAAGAGTATGCTACGTTACAATAGGAGTCATCTGGATCTCACATCTTGCACAAATTGTCTTCAAGCAAGCAAATACATTCTTATTGTCCTAAGTTTTCTTAAAACAAGGGGGAATTGTACAAACTTTTTGAAATGTAAAACCAAAAATGCCTGAATGTACGAAAGAAAAGGATTGTCCATATTATGTTGCCCTCAGTTATATGCAATAAGTTGTGATGTGCTGTACACTCAATTTTATACCACTTCATGAATGGAGAACCACCAGACCTTAGAAGAACTTTGAATTGTTGGTGTTTTTGGACACTTTAAATGCATTGGTGCTTTGTTTTTTTTTATCGAAACCTATTTTTTTAACCCAAAAACCTGCACGGCTAGTCTTTGGTACTAACTCCTATGGGTTTATTTGTAAATTATGCCATTTTATAACTGGTTTTGTATGCTAAAAATGATAGAGTCATTTGCTTCCATGTTTATTTTTACTCAGATGTTGCAATGCAACTACATTTGCTAGGGAAGAAGTGTTTACCTTACATTCCTCTGCCTTTTTCTTTAAAGCGAAACTGAATTAAATTAAATATGGTTTTAGAATGTGAAAGATAAATAAAATGTATTCAGGGACATATCATGTCACAAGTGAATCTGTTCTGTGATGGTTTTCTGCTCTTGTAGACATTATATGCCCTTCACAGATTAGAGAGGTCTATCCGAATGTTCATGCACTCATTTGGTAGTGAACATAAGAACTACAAACCTACAATGTCAGAAGTACAACAGTGGTAATTTTAAGCAAAAACATTCTCTTTCACATCCTAAAGCTTTGTTTTAGAACATTAGTTTCTATTTAAAGGCTTTAAAAAAGCTATTGGGTGTGCCTGTATACCTCTGTTTCTTAAACAAATACTCAATAAAGAATGTGGTTGAAAAATGCATTTGTTAATTAAATTTTTTTTATTAAAAATGTACAAATAAATATTCAAATAAACCTACCAAGATACAACTAAATGGAGCATCAATGGCTTATTAGGACTCCACACAACTGCAAATATGGCCTTCAAAATCACAATCTCTAAAGGAGAAATTATTTATTTTCCATCGTAACATCACTACTGCCAATAGATGATGTCACATATTATCTACACCTTCTATCTACACAGAATATTCCTAAAAAACTCTCCAGACCTCATTCACTCACCAGCCATGAGACTGCCTTGAAGTATATCACTAAATGTTGTTAACAGGGATCAAAGAAAATGGCTTGCCCCATTAAAATGGACAAACAGTCGAAAAAAACTCGGTGACAAATTCTCTTTAAGTAAACAATGCAGCTCTTATGACTCACATATTGTTTACTGCAAGTAGAGGCAGTCAGGATCGTATTAGCAAAATATAGGAATACAGTGAAAGTAGAGACATATATTACAGGATTAGGCTACTGACATCATGTACTTGAGACTCCCTCTACACCCTCTGCAGCAAATATCTGTAGCTGTAGTACACCACAGAATAACAATAAATGTGGGTGCTCTCATATAATGTCGGAGGCCTTATCTAAAATTCCCATTCCCATACTGTAATTGCGCATGCATCTATCAAAGCATAACTGTAAAATTATAATGAATTTACCAAATTATTATATGTGATTTTCTTTCCAAAGTTATGGCATTTTTTGTTCTGAAAATGTTTGATAAGAATCTTTCTTATCAGAGTTAATGGCTGTGGAGACTAATCTCTGTTTGTCTATGCCCTCAAGCTGAGGCCAGTTAGCTTGCCCACAAATTCCATGATGTCTTGTGTTCTCTCTCAAAGTAATGTAGCATTTAATCCATATAGTTTCCCACAAGTAAATCCACTGTACATGGGGACTAGCCTGGCAGCTTCCATTACATGAAGGAGCAGGGACATGTAATAAGTGGAAGAAATCATAAGTAAACCAGTTACATGCAGTCTACAGCCTGTGCTGTGTGAGCACTAAGGGTTAATAGCATATGTGCACAGTGCACAACCTGCATGAGGTGCAGAGACAGACAGAGAAAGTTCTGTAGATTCACAGACTGGGATGGAGGGACAGATAGGGGAGATCTTTTACCTCACTATTCTGTGAAGGAGACATCTTTATCCACAATTCTGAACACATCCAGCTCTGCTACATACACAGAGAGAGCTCTGTCACATGACCTCCTGCCCTGTGAGCATGGAGCAGCAGCCCCTCCCTTCCATGAAACCGTCAGATAAACAAGCTAGGGCTTATCAGCACTGGCAGAGAAAGCAGCCACTGCAGCACTGAGATAATCTGAAGGCTATAAAGCCAAAAAAGAATCAAGAGTATTCAGGTCCAATTAAATCAATACTTTATTAAAAAAAAAGAAAGAAAAATAGATATGAATAGCACACATATTAAAAAACTTCAGTGGTGGTACTCCAAAATAGACTATTTTGCCATCTAGCCCAATTAAAACCCAGGAAATATATTGCAGAAAAAAGTGCAAGTGCAAAATATATAAATACTAATGTGTAAACATTACTCTTTCAACATAAAAATCATTATGACACCATGGCCATGTTGAAATTGTGCTCAGTATACATCGACATATAGAGATTAGTTACCGATTCAAGAAAGACTCCTGGGTCCTGGGCTGTGGGGAGATATTGACCTGGTGTCTGTAATGAAGTTTTATTGCTAATCCTTGTGCTCATGACAATACATAATTGTGAAAATTCAATTCAGGACTGCCACTAATTATGAGGTAGAGTAGATTTTGAGGGTTAGGCTTTACGGCCTGGTTATGACTGCCAACTCTGCACCCCCATAGCTACACCCATGAATGATTTTTATAATGCTTGGTTACTACCAAATTTAAAGGGGTTAATTGAAATTGCTCTAAATTGCCTCTAAGGAGAGCGACGTTAGTGCTTCAGGCAGTTCTCCCCGGGCTTCTGTTGGGGAGATTCATCAGAAGTGTCTGAGAGAAGAACTGTTCTAGTTGCTCATGACAACCAATCAGCGACCTGTATAAATTTTATAAACAGCTGTGGTTTTGCTCTCAGACACTTCTGTTAAATGTTGAATTTGTATGTAAGTCAGAACAGGTACATTTTATAAGTGTAACTCCAGACAAATTATTTTTTTTCCCCCTGTGGCAATTTGATTTCGAACATTTTGGGTTGACAAGGGAACAAGGATATGCTATGCTATATGCTATGGAAGCCACCTATGCACAGCAGTGTTAAGGCCTGTATTTAGTATCAGAATGTATAAGATATATAAGATAGATTATAGATTTCATCATTTGGACAAAAATCTAGTTTTACAGTAGCTTGTGAATATCATGAAAAAAATGTAATAAAATAAAATATAGCTGTGTGCACAACAAGTAGCGATAGGAATTGGTTAAGATTTTATTTGGTGAAATTGACCGTGTAATGAAGTTCTGTCATGTACACAGAGGAGGAGATTTATTAGGAATGTGTGAGAGAAAAACTGTTCTTGTTGCCCATTGTAACCAATCACAGCTCAGCTTTCTTTTTCCCAGAGCTGTTTACAAAATAAAAGCTAAGCTCTGATTGGTTGCCATGGGTTCTCAGACACTTCTGATAAATTTCCCCATGTGCTTGCTTCAAAAAGGAAAATAAAACAGCGCTTATAATCAAAAGATGTTTTTAACCAGGTAAATAGATTTTTTTTTTATAGCATTAGCTCACTTTGTGCCATAAAAGCTAAATCCAATAAAGACTAACCAGTGGGACCATACCAATCCTGAAAACAGGATAGTCTCATCATTGGCTTAGAAACCCACTTCTGATTATTTATGGGCCATATATAGTTGTCTCATCTGTAAGATTCAGTATATATATAGTACTAGCACAGGCTATAAAATCTGTACTTTCCATTAAAACTAGAAGCAAATCTTATTTTTAAAGCGTGAATACATGCGCTCCCATCATAATACCGAAATTGGTGGAGTGCGGAGTTACAGCTGTTTGTGATATTGTACATTTAAGTAGAAAGACTTTAAATATGAGGTTTCTTATTTTGTCAAAGACTGTAACTGCTTATTCAATACAATATCCAGATACATAAAAAACACACAACATTCCATCTCCTATAGGGCAACTATAGCATGACATAAGGTAAAATCATATTTTTGTTAAAAATCGTAGCATATGTTGAAGAAATAGAATAGATCGGTGTGGACCACCAGACCTTAGAAGAACTTTGAATTGTTGGTGTTTTTGGACACTTTAAATGCATTGGTGCTTTGTTTTTTTTATCGAAACCTATTTTTTTAACCCAAAAACCTGCACGGCTAGTCTTTGGTACTAACTCCTATGGGTTTATTTGTAAATTATGCCATTTTATAACTGGTTTTGTATGCTAAAAATGATAGAGTCATTTGCTTCCATGTTTATTTTTACTCAGATGTTGCAATGCAACTACATTTGCTAGGGAAGAAGTGTTTACCTTACATTCCTGTGCCTTTTTCTTTAAAGCGAAACTGAATTAAATTAAATATGGTTTTAGAATGTGAAAGATAAATAAAATGTATTCAGGGACATATCATGTCACAAGTGAATCTGTTCTGTGATGGTTTTCTGCTCTTGTAGACATTATATGCCCTTCACAGATTAGAGAGGTCTATCCGAATGTTCATGCACTCATTTGGTAGTGAACATAAGAACTACAAACCTACAATGTCAGAAGTACAACAGTGGTAATTTTAAGCAAAAACATTCTCTTTCACATCCTAAAGCTTTGTTTTAGAACATTAGTTTCTATTTAAAGGCTTTAAAAAAGCTATTGGGTGTGCCTGTATACCTCTGTTTCTTAAACAAATACTCAATAAAGAATGTGGTTGAAAAATGCATTTGTTAATTAAATTTTTTTTATTAAAAATGTACAAATAAATATTCAAATAAACCTACCAAGATACAACTAAATGGAGCATCAATGGCTTATTAGGACTCCACACAACTGCAAATATGGCCTTCAAAATCACAATCTCTAAAGGAGAAATTATTTATTTTCCATCGTAACATCACTACTGGCAATAGATGATGTCACAGATTATCTACACCTTCTATCTACACAGAATATTCCTAAAAAACTCTCCAGACCTCATTCACTCACTGCCATGAGACTGCCTTGAAGTATATCACTAAATGTTGTTAACAGGGATCAAAGAAAATGGCTTGCCCCATTAAAATGGACAAACAGTCGAAAAAAACTCGGTGACAAATTCTCTTTAAGAAAACAATGCAGCTCTTATGACTCACATATTGTTTACTGCAAGTAGAGGCAGTCAGGATCGTATTAGCAAAATAGAGGAATACAGTGAAAGTAGAGACATATATTACAGGATTAGGCTACTGACATCATGTACTTGAGACTCCTTCTACACCCTCCTCCTTCTCTATGCCCCAGAATTACTGACAATGCCCTTAAGAATCTAGTGTTGAATTAATTTGCCCCAAACTTGCTCTGCAGCAAATATCTGTAGCTGTAGTACACCACAGAATAACTAATAAATGTGGGTGCCCTCATATAATGTCGGAGGCCTTATCTAAAATTCCCATTCCCATACTGTAATTGCGCATGCATCTATCAAAGCATAACTGTAAAATTATAATGATTTTACCAAATTATTATATGTGATTTTCTTTCCAAAGTTATGGCATTTTTTGTTCTGAAAATGTTTGATAAGAATCTTTCTTATCAGAGTTAATGTCTGTGGAGACTAATCTCTGTTTGTCTATGCCCTTAAGCTGAGGCCAGTTAGCTTGCCCACAAATTCCATGATGTCTTGTGTTCTCTCTCAAAGTAATGTAGCATTTAATCCATATAGTTTCCCACAAGTAAATCCACTGTACATGGGGACTAGCCTGGCAGCTTCCATTACATGATGGAGCAGGGACATGTAATAAGTGGAAGAAATCATAAGTAAACCAGTTACATGCAGTCTACAGCCTGTGCTGTTTGAGCACTAAGGGTTAATAGCATATGTGCACAGTGCACAACCTGCATGAGGTGCAGAGACAGACAGAGAAAGTTCTGTAGATTCACAGACTGGGATGGAGGGACAGATAGGGGAGATCTTTTACCTCACTATTCTGTGAAGGAGACATCTTTATCCACAATTCTGAACACATCCAGCTCTGCTACATACACAGAGAGAGCTCTGTCACATGACCTCCTGCCCTGTGAGCATGGAGCAGCAGCCCCTCCCTTCCATGAAACCGTCAGATAAACAAGCTAGGGCTTATCAGCACTGGCAGAGAAAGCAGCCACTGCAGCACTGAGATAATCTGAAGGCTATAAAGCCAAAAAAGAATCAAGAGTATTCAGGTCCAATTAAATCAATACTTTATTAAAAAAAAAGAAAGAAAAATAGATATGAATAACACACATATTAAAAAACTTCAGTGGTGGTACTCCAAAATAGACTATTTTGCCATCTAGCCCAATTAAAACCCAGGAAATATATTGCAGAAAAAAGTGCAAGTGCAAAATATATAAATACTAATGTGTAAACATTACTCTTTCAACATAAAAATCATTATGACACCATGGCCATGTTGAAATTGTGCTCAGTATACATCGACATATAGAGATTAGTTACCGATTCAAGAAAGACTCCTGGGTCCTGGGCTGTGGGGAGATATTGACCTGGTGTCTGTAATGAAGTTTTATTGCTAATCCTTGTGCTCATGACAATACATAATTGTGAAAATTCAATTCAGGACTGCCACTAATTATGAGGTAGAGTAGATTTTGAGGGTTAGGCTTTACGGCCTGGTTATGACTGCCAACTCTGCACCCCCATAGCTACACCCATGAATGATTTTTATAATGCTTGGTTACTACCAAATTTAAAGGGGTTAATTGAAATTGCTCTAAATTGCCTCTAAGGAGAGCGACGTTAGTGCTTCAGGCAGTTCTCCCCGGGCTTCTGTTGGGGAGATTCATCAGAAGTGTCTGAGAGAAGAACTGTTCTAGTTGCTCATGACAACCAATCAGCGACCTGTATAAATTTTATAAACAGCTGTGGTTTTGCTCTCAGACACTTCTGTTAAATGTTGAATTTGTATGTAAGTCAGAACAGGTACATTTTATAAGTGTAACTCCAGACAAATTATTTTTTTCCCCCTGTGGCAATTTGATTTAGAACATTTTAGGTTGACAAGGGAACAAGGATATGCTATGCTATATGCTATGGAATCCACCTATGCACAGCAGTGTTAAGGCCTTTATTTAGTATCAGAATGTATAAGATACATAAGATAGATTATAGATTTGTACTACTTTCATCATTTGGACCCACATCTAGTTTTACAGTAGCTTGTGAATATCATGAAAAAAATGTAATAAAATAAAATATAGCTGTGTGCACAACAAGTAGCGATAGGAATTGGTTAAGATTTTATTTGGTGAAATTGACCTTGTAATGAAGTTCTGTCATGTACACAGAGGAGGAGATTTATTAGGAATGTGTGAGAGAAAAACTGTTCTTGTTGCCCATTGTAACCAATCACAGCTCAGCTTTCTTTTTCCCAGAGCTGTTTAGAAAATAAAAGCTAAGCTCTGATTGGTTGCCATGGGTTCTCAGACACTTCTGATAAATTTCCCCATGTGCTTGCTTCAAAAAGGAAAATAAAACAGCGCTTATAATCAAAAGATGTTTTTTAACCAGGTAAATAGATTTTTTTTAATAGCATTAGCTCACTTTGTGCCATAAAAGCTAAATCCAATAAAGACTAACCAGTGGGACCATACCAATCCTGAAAACAGGATAGTCTCATCATTGGCTTAGAAACCCACTTCTGATCATTTATGGGCCATATATAGTTGTCTCATCTGTAAGATTCAGTATATATAGTACTAGCACAGGCTATAAAATCTGTACTTTCCATTAAAACTAGAAGAAAATCTTATTTTTAAAGCGTGAATACATGCGCTCCCATCATAATACCGAAATCGGTGCAGTGCGGAGTTACAGGTGTTTGTGATATTGTACATTTAAGTAGAAAGACTTTAAATATGAGGTTTCTTATTTTGTCAAAGACTGTAACTGCTTATTCAATACAATATCCAGATACATAAAAAACACACAACATTCCATCTCCTATAGGGCAACTATAGCATGACATAAGGTAAAATCATATTTCTGTTAAAAATCGTAGGATATGATGAAGAAATAAAATAGATAGGTGTGGACCATTTCTACAAAATTATATATAGCAATAGGTCCAAAGTCCTTCATATACAACTACAAAGAGAAAAAATGTATGCAAATAAATTAATCTATGGCCCGTTAAAACTATATCATCTTACTAGTGTCTAATTCTGAACCCACCAATCTTGCCTCTTACTTCTTTCTCGAACCACCCAAGGCAGTGGCCAGTAACTGGACAATAAACCCTCCCTGCGCCAAAGTGCAAAAGATAGAGACAAAGACAGAACAGTACAAACAAACAAGAATAGTCACAAGATCCAGGTTACAACAAGGATAGCAAATGAAGTACAAAATAGCAAGACTAAAGAGTAGTGTGAACACAAGCCAAATGTCAGGATGCCATGCTCAGAGTCACAAGCAAAATATGGAGCTAACTAGGAAGAACTCTATAATGAACATCCTAGGAAGGGTGGACAACACACTTATGTGATCTGAATAGTGATTGGGCCTGAAATTAGAGAGGAGGTGAGTAATGTGAGAAGCGGTCCAGCACAAATGGTTAACCAGAGCTAAGCTGCATGAATGATTGTTCCATAGTGCACAGGTGTTTCATAGTGGTTGCGTTTATGAATTATGCACTAACTTCTGGTCCTCGGCTGTGTCAGGTGACCACCTATCAGAAGCTGCATGTGATACAATGTCTTGAGAGGACAGGGACTTTCTACTCATTCCCATGGAAAACTCCATTCCTGTGACTAATAAAGGATTTTATTTCACCAATTTCATCTCTAATACTACCTGTACTTCCAGCAGTGCCAGAGTTGACCACACATTTTTTGAGCACATGACCACACATTAGAGACTGTCATGGGAATAGAGTTGGAACCACCAGAAATAAAATTACTTGCACTACAATTTTACATTGTTCACCATAGTTTTTCTTTAAGAAAAAATAGAAAAATCCTAATCTATCAGGAAAATTTCAAAAGTTAGTGTATGATCAGTTACATTTTTGAAAGCATGAAAACTACTTCTCATTGGCCTCTGTTATGGGACACGGGACACTTCTCTGCAGAGAGAAAGGTAAACATTCATCTAAAGTTTTATTATAAAAACACATTGCCAATGTGCAGACTATTCTCTATGAGGATATGGGGGTTTCGGATCGCACTGGTTTCGGATGCCATCTTGACTTAGGAAATCCCAGAATAAGGGACTGTCCGCCATCTTAGATACAGCAGACATGTTCGCTGACCACTGTCAAGTTAATGTCATGATTCAAACTTCATTTTATGTAACCTGTTTGCTCGCCTGCCAACTAATTCCCTTTGACATTTAATGAGAAGCCAGTCTGCCCTTGATGCTACATTATATAATGATTCTGGAGTCCGCTTATCTCTTTCTTCTCAGGAAATTAGTATAAAAAATATCTGTGTACAAGGTCCCTGAGAACTGAGCACAATTAATCAACTTTTTGTAGAATGTGCTGATGACCAATAGCTTTGCAGTATACTATTCACGCCTCTTTGATGACTCTTTTGTCTGTGATATTATGCATTTGAGATATTAAACGGAGGAGAAGATCTTAAAATACACTAAGAGACTGACGTGTCTTGGTTTTATGTTCAAGTCCCTGGTACTGGGACAACCATTAAATATTTAATTTGGAGTCACTGTACAACATGACAGGGGTGTCAGAAAAAAGGGCTGCTGATGACAGGTTCCCTTTAATGTTCAATGGCAATGTTACTAATATTAATATCATATGGCTTCTCTAACAGTAATTTTAATTGCATTACCTGATGGCTAGAAGACGTTCAAGTGCCTCAGGGACCCTTTTACGAGTAACCCAAATGCAAAAGCAGTGTAACTCTAGTAGCTATATTTAATTCCAACACTCTGCTTAACAATATGTAAATGATTATAATTAATTATTTTAAATTATTTTAATTAATTATTTTAATTTATTAATTAAGAAACTATGAGGGGTGTATATATTTGTCACCCTGGTGACCGACTATAAACAAACGCTATGTAGTCAAATATTAGAGCCGTTCTTCATTTCAACGCTCCTCCACCGATTGTAAAGACACTTTCAGCTGATTTCTAGGAAGCAGAAACACATTATATAAATCTATATTTTAACATTTTAAGTACCGTATATACTCGAGTATAAGCCGACCCGAGTATAAGCCGAGGCCCCTAATTTTACCACAAAATACTAGGAAAACCTATTGACTCGAGTATAAGCCGAGGGTGGGAAATGCATTGGTCACAGCCTCCCCAGTATATAGCCAGCCAGCCCCTGCCCCAGTGTATATAGCCAGCGAGCCCCTGCCCCAGTGTATATAGCCAGCGAGCCCCTGCCCCAGTGTATATAGCCTGCCAGACCCTGCCCCAGTGTATATAGCCTGCCAGACCCTGCCCCAGTGTATATAGCCTGCCAGACCCTGCCCCAGTGTATATAGCCTGCCAGACCCTGCCCCAGTGTATATAGCCTGCCAGACCCTACCCCAGTGTATATAGCCTGCCAGACCCTGCCCCAGTGTATATAGCCTGCCAGACCTTGCCCCAGTGTATATAGCCTGCCAGACCCTGCCCCAGTGTATATAGCCTGCCGCCGCTGCAGGACAGATCGCACAGAAGATATACAGGGGTCGCCGGAAAGGTGAGTTTAGATATATTTATTTTTTTGACTCGAGTATAAGCCGTGTTTGGGTTTTTCAGCACATTTTTTGTGCTGAAAAACTAGGCTTATACTCGAGTATATAAGGAGTATATAAGGAGTATATATATATGGAGTATGACTTTACACTTGAAGACTTATATCACCCATAAGAATTTCATATGGACCCAATTTTCACTACATTAACACCCTTGAAAGCTTTTACTCCCAGGAGCAAAGTAAAACTTAGAATTTTTCCTGACATCTACTATTAAATTGAACACTCGGACCTTACAATGTATATATATGCCAAGTTTGGAATGAAAAAGTTAAAATGAAAATGGTCCATAGGTCATGACATATATTATTGAAATCACCATGTCTTTGCTATAAAGCAATAATCACATCCATTCCCTGGACATTTCACAAGGTTATTTAATAAAATGACATCACACTGGAGTCAAAGTTTTTTTGGCTGTGTACTGTCTACTAACTAAAAAAAACAATTGGTAGTGAATGAAGTGTAACTTCACTTACACGCAACAGGTCCAAAGGTTTATATGTTTCCTGGCATATGATTTCAATTTTTTTAATACAAAAAAGCAAAATAAAAAAATAAAATGTAAATAAATGACTCTAAAAGAAATCTACCATTTGTTTTTATGCATTATACATACCCTGAGAATGCTGTAGCTACACTGATGCAGAAATATATCTTGTTTAATCCCTGAACTATGGTATATACTCCAGTATAAGCCGACCCGAGTATAAGCCGAGACCCCCAATTTTACCACCAAAAACAGGGAAAACCTAAGATTTGAGTATAAGCCAAGGGTACGAAATGAATTTGTCACATCCTCCAGTATATAGCCAGCAAGCCCCCTGTAGTATATAGCCAGCCCCCTGTAGTTTATAGACAGCCCCCAGTAGTATATAGCCAGCCCCCAGAAGTATATAGCCAGTTGGCGCCCAGTAGTATATAGCCAGCAAGCCCCCAGTAGTATACAGCCAGCCCCCATGTAGTATACAGCCAGTCAGCCCCCAGTAGTATAAAGCCAGCCCCCAGTAGTATACAGCAAGCCAGTCCTCATGGAGTATGCAGCCAGCCAGCCCCAAGTAGTATATAGCAAGCCAGACTCCAGTAGTATACAGCCAGCCCCCATTAGTAAACAGCCAGCCAGACCCCATGTAGTCTACAGCTAGCCCCCAGTAGTATACTACCAGCTAGCCCCCAGAAAGCCAGACACCCAGTAGAAAACAGCCAGAACCCATTAGTAAACAGCCAGCCCACATGTAGTATACAGCCAGATAGCCCCCATTACTAAACAGCCAGCCCCCATATAGTATACAGCCAGCCAGCCCTCAGTAGTATACAGCCAGCCAGCCCTATGTAGTATACAGCCAGCCCCCATATAGTATACTGCCAGCCAGCCCTCAGTAGTATACAGCCAGCCAGCCCCCAGTAATATACAGCTAACCCCCAGTAGTATGCAGACAGCCAGCCCCATGTAGTATGCAGCCAGCATGCCCAGCACATAAAAAAAAATAAAACTTACATACTAACCCTCCGACGCCCCGATGCTCCACGCGGCTCCCGATCCTCAGTACGGTTCCTGGTGGCACCTCTTCTATCTTCTCTATGCTGTAGTAGCCGGCAGAGACGCGTCCACCTGATCTGCAGGCTGGCACACACTATGACATCATCAGCGGCGACACCGCCGCATTATAGTGTTCACTGGCCGGCAGATTGCATGGACGCATCTCTGCCTGCTACTAGAGCATAGAGAAGATTGATGAGGAACACCGGGAGCCGCATGGAGGATCGGGGCACCGGAAGGTGAGTATGTAAGTTTATTTTTTAAATTGACTTATGTATAAGCCGAGGTGAGGTTTTTTAGCACATTTTTTATGCTGAAAAACTTGGCTTATACATGAGTATATACAGTAATTGGTTTTGCTGAAAAAACAATTGTAAAATAATGCTAATTAGGACCAGCCAGTCTGTACCCAGCTTTCCCAAAGTCCTGAATTTTATAATTGCTTTTTGAGTAAAACCAATTAAACAATTAAACAAGATATGTTTCTGCATCAGTGTAGCTACAGCATTCTCAATGTATGTATGGTTCATAATGTATGAAGTCAAATGGTAGATTTTCTTTAATATTAGAGGTTTTCCAAATAAATTTGATTTAGGATTGACAAAAAATGTTCCCCCGCATTCAGTAATCACTGTGTGATGCTATACCAACATATTTCCAAGACATTCCATCTCAGTGACTGTGTGTGGAGGACTTCAGAGATTAGAAGAATGTCTTTATATGCTTTGTTAGTCACAGTGTATAGGTCATATGTAAGCAGGACACCCAGGTTGTCTCTATGAGTCCTGGAAGTATCCCTTTACTCCACAATACTAAATTACATCAAAGACAAATATTTACCCAAAGCTCATTGTTATCACATCTAGCCCTCTGTATAGTACATCATTAGTTATGAGTGGACCCAGTTGTGTTTGGCAAGTTCGACTGACAAACAAAGGTTTGGTTTGGGTACCCCCCGAACCCGCAGACAAAGCTTACACCCGCTATCAGTTTTGGCAGCCAATGTAGGTGTTAACCCCATATATATATCGCGGGCAAAGCACATCACCACTTTCCATAGGAATGTTGCTCCCCATGCCTTCACTAATGAGGAGCAATCCTAGGGGAAATTGCAGTGATTACACATGGGTGTGAAGAGCTGGGTAATGGGCTTTTCCTGGGTGAGCCCAAATGCTGGACCCTACCTTTTGAAGTCTGGATTCGGTTTTGGGGACCCCAACCAACAATATTCAGTAGGCACCTGAAACCACAATGTTATGCACAGACCTAAACATTGTGGTTTGGGTCTGCCCACCACTATATATCTGTATAAGAGAACTCACAGAAGTAGCTTTAGTGATTTATGCTATAGTTTTTAGGTTACAATCTTATGTTCAAAATAAAGTTTTTGCATATACAGTGACCTCAGTAGGAAAAAGTTCTGGATGGCAGAATTATAAAAGCAGTGAGATTCTGGCCGTATATTTCTTCTATGATTTTTTCTATGATCTCATGTTGCAAACAGGTGACCTCCACCAGATATTCTTCCATTTACTGCCAAATGTGGGGTGTCTTTTTAAAGCAGAATCTGTGCTTATTTTTATTTTTTTTTAAAGTCTTTTACTACATTCCAATACTAAAAATTTAATAAAATTGACCACATTGTTAACTTTTTTCCATAGGCCAACCATCCATTGTAGTGAAAATACCTGATCCTCCCCAGGAAGACTTAAAGTTACTTTTAAAACATCTGTTTAAAAGTGCATTCAGATTTCTGGAATCCTCTGAGCCCCAAGGTAGAAGGGGAGCTGAGTGGCCATGCCGCAAGTCAGGGCAGGAAGATGACCTGCTATATCTTTTGCATAGCGGTCCCACGCCTTGGACATAGAGATACAATGGGACATTTACTTACCCGTCTGGAGGAGTTCGCAGAAAATGCATTGTCTGACGATCATGCACTGTGCAGCGATTCACTAAGATTGTGCGTCCGATATCGTGCATGTGACTCTTTCCCACTCAGGTCCACCAGAGTTCACCATCTTCTTCATGGTGTATGTAAGTGCTTGATCTTCCGACACAATTTGAAAGTTAAATCCAGCGCTCAGTACGAATCTGTTGGATCGCCTGACAGCCCTTGCCCAATTTTTGTCACATGAAAGCCAGCGCATCTGCGCTACAATCCAATTGTGTGCGACACAATCCCCTGTTAAATACCTGTCACAGCCACCCAATACCCAAAAATGTTAGAAAGTCCGACTTACCCGGTCCAGTCGCGATCCAGCAGCGGGTTCTCCGACGCTGATTCGGGTTCTGCCGGGATTCACTAAGGTCCGTGCGCCGATATTCACCAGGTGTCGCTGCTGCGCCGAGGTCCGCCGGAGTTCACTTGCTTTTTTCTGGTGTATGTGAGTGCTTGATCTTGCGACACAAATGGCTTTTTAAATTCCGCAGTTTTTCCGAATCCTTCGGGTTGTCCGGTGGCCACACCCCCCAATTTCTGTCGCGTGAAAGTAGGCGCGATTGCGCCAAAAATCGATCGCGTGCGCCACAATCCCGTGAAATACAGCGCAAAGTGGAAATATTCGGGAAAAACCCGACGGATTTGCGGCTGCGGACCCTTAGTAAATGTGCCCCAATGTGTGTTAAAGATGCAACACTCTAGAAATAGGGTAGGATTTGTCAGATAACTAAAGGGGTTGTAAAGCCATTATAAGTAAAAAAAAAAAAAAATTTTTGAAACTTCCAGCATGTGAATTGAATGCCACAACTTTCAAATAACCATATATTTTTTTAAATACCTGTCGCTAATTGTCTATAAAAGGTTTTTTACCATCCAGTAGTACTATTGGGCAGATTGTAGGTACTCAAAGCTGTAACCCATTACTTACAGTATATAATTCCAAAATGGCCATGATTTTGTTATCACATTAATTTAGTTAATGTTGACGTGATAATCTGCAGATATCTGAAAGTGTTATTTTATAATTATCTCATTTACATTCTAATTCTGTGCTTTAGAGTTAATACAATTTATGAAATTAGTGCAACATCCTCACCGGGGCCTAGCCTTTTCTTGGGGCCTGGAGGCAGCCGGGGCCCAAATACCGGAGTGGCTGGCAGTTACCGCCTAGGCACTCTAGTGTCACGGTGCTTGGTATGGGGACCAGAGGGCTCCTCCCACAGCCTGGCAGGTCTCCAGCAGGTGGTGTTGGCAAGAAATGATATAGAGGGAAAGGCTGCTATAGCGGTTCTCCCTGGGGCAGCCCTTAGAGTCTGTATTATATCTCCCTGGTAGATCGATGGGGCGCCCTTGATGATGCTACAGCCGTAGCAGGGACCAGACGGAGGCAATGTTGTGCATAAAAGTAACTTACAGTTCTTTATTGGAACCAACGGTAACAACACGCCAAACGATACTGTACAAGTGTTGTACTGGAGTGATCTTGGAGAGGAACCTCAGGAATTGGGTCACCAGCCTGGATGCAGGGGCAGGCTGGGATGTAGCTGTGTCCAATGTTGGAAGCTGCAGCTTTGTCCTGTTTGTCCTGTGTCACTCTGTGTGTAGTTGTTGAGGCCTAGGAGGCCTGTGAGCAGAGCATGTGCTCTGCGAGATGCTTCTCTGGATCCAAGAGAGTTAACTCCCCCCCTGACTAAGGGTTTAGTTACTCCCTTGTCAGGTGGTCTCCTCCTCCAATCACACTCCAGTTACAATAGTTGAACATCATTGTATGATAACATTAACATGCTTAACCCTTGCCTATCCATGCAGAATCTACCGCTGCTCAATGACCTCTATATGTACTGGGTAGTAAAAGGGCTTATTCGCAACTACTCCTCTTCCATGCGCATTGGCAGGGACGTTGAATTGGCTTAAAATGCTGCTCTTTTACTCATATTAGGATATATTCACATAGGACTACACAATGACCTTGACTAAAGTAAGCAGCTCCTAGTGGTAAAACAGTCCCAGCAGTGTTACACTGGTAGCGTTATCAGAAACCTCCGATAACTCTAACAAAAATTGCTGCGCTGTACACTAGAAACGCTGGACCGCTCTCAAAGCATATTCATGAGGGGTTGGGATAAGGGGCGGTGACTACTGCATCACGCGTGGCAGTCACCACTGATTTATGGACTGGGTGGGGCAGTCCGGGGAAGAGGCAGCACTCTGTAAGAGCGGTACAGTGTTTCTGGTGTACAGTGCAGCAGTGTCTGCTAGCGTTATTGGCTGCTGCGACTGCTGAGTCTGTTTTAGCACTAGGAGCTGCTTACTGTAGTAAGCAACTCCCAGGGCCGTTTTTGAGAGTGACATATATTTTGTGATTTAATATTCCCCCCTTTCTAATTAAAGAGAAACTTTTATTGTAAGGGGGGGGGGGGTTATATATGTATATGAGAAGTGCATTACAGAATACAGGATTCTTTCACACCTATAATCATTCCTGTGTTACTGTATGTACTTGGAGGTCTACAGACTTTACATATACTATAGATGTATAATCTATCTGTAATTGTTTCCTGCATGACTTGTAAAGAAATTTTAAGATAATCACTAGAATAATAGAAGTGTCATCGTGACCCACAATTTATGTGTGATTTGTGGTTGTGGTGTATTCTAGGGCTTAGATGACACTTCCAAGGACTTTGATTTACTCATTGATGCTTTAACCCAACAAAAAAGGAATACCAATAAGAAATCTTTCAAGAAAATCCATAAAAGCAGTCAAATTCTTGTTAAAATTTCAACCACTTTGCTGCAAACATTTTCTGCCGAGAATTTTGCTCTTGGATCAAAAATCTGCAATCTATATACGTGCATGTCTGAATATACCTAAAATCTTAAATACTTAAATGAAATATGGAATTGGATTTTTCCTGCAACACTTTTAGTTGAGAATCGGGAATAAAATACATAGAATATAAAATAACATTTATATGATGTTGGATGAGAGGTTTAGATAACGTGGCTTTGTTCTGCAGTAAATAAACATCTCTTCCCGTTCGCTGAGCTGTGATGAAGAGCTATTCCATGACATCACACAGCCAACAAGACAGAACACGATGATAGCTTCACCTTCCATTGTACAACTGCCTAAACAAGCCGTATCATTAGAAATTGTTCAGGAAGGAAACTCTCCGTGAGCTTGATGGTACATGGTCTATCAGGCTCCCCAGGCATCTCAACTTCAAAAGTAGCACACGTCTGTCACTGTTTTGTTAGAATACATGCAGTATTGACCTGTAGAAAGAAGAATAGAAGATAAGAGAAAGAATAGAGGAGTGTCGCCTGCAGATTACTGCCTTGGATGAAATTACGCAGGTCTTCAGATACAATAACACAGAATGGTAGCTCCTTATCATAGTGGCAAAACTCATGTGGTTCTTGGGGTTCAAAATAACAGATAGAAACCTATTTTTAAAGGGATGTGGGAGAAAATACAAACAATACATCTGAGGATAAAGAACCTCCAGGGGTTTAGTCCAATTGTGAAAGCAGATCTGTCATAGCATATTCTGTCATATATAAGCGCATTAAATTATAAAAGATTTAACAACTGCCAGAAATATCTTTTATTTGTTTGATGGTATTTAAAAAGATAATAAAGTGGACACATACAGTATTTATGACCCCCTACTTCTATGCTCCTTATTAGTGGGGTAAAAACTAAATTTCCAGTCTTATTTATAATACATATTGGGGCTTATTTACTATGGGTCCACAGATGAACTTTCATCGTTTTTTCCAATGTTTTTGGGATTTGCGCGGCTGTGACAGGTATTTAAAAGGGGATTGTGTCGCACGCGATCAGATTATGGCGCAGCTGCGCTGGCTTTCGTGCTACAAAAATTTGGGGGCCTGTCATTGGACGATCTGACTGATTCGGACTGAGCGCGGGATTTAACTAACAAATTGTGTCGCAAGATCAAGCGCTTACATGCACCAGGACAAAGAAGGTGAACTCCGGGGACCTGAGCAGGGAAGCGACACATGCAGGATATCTGGCACACGATCTTAGTGAATTGCGGCACAGTGCATTTTACAGGAACAATGAACTCCTCCGGACGGGTAAGTAAAGGTGCCCCTTTGTATGATACTGTGAGGCTGCCCTTAGGTACAGCTGCCATGACAACATTTCAGTTCACAATGATGGGGCAAAGATGCTTTTACAGGCAATGGGACTCATTTACTAAGGGTTGCGCTGCTCACTTTCGTTGAACTGTGCGACTTTTTCAGGGATTACATCGCTTCCACAGGTATTTAACAAGTGTCTGCGCTGGGATTGTGTCACAGTTGCTCTGGCTTCCATGCGACACATCCAGAAATAAGAGTTAACTTGCTGATCAGTTGGAGTCCCATCATAAGATCACGATAATTTGGGTCTGTTGTACCCCCAATTGAATAGAGCAGCTTGTCCCTTATGCACCCTGATGCTCTATTTATTCCTATGAGATATACAGATATGTTTTCCAGGATGGGATAAGGAAGTAAAAGTTCTCCAATAAGGTTTCCTTGTAGGCATGTGGATACTTATAGCCATTGATGCTGCACTAGGCTATTATGCAAATATGTTTTCCAGTTTATTTCTGTGCCACTGCTAGGGATAGCTGAGTGCAATGGTTACTTGGTTACTTACGTCAATGCCATAGACAATGAATGCAGCCGTAGCGAGCATGCTCAACCTGCCGTTCCATTCATTTGCAATACAATAGACCCCTGTTCTCTTTTGGATTCTGGGGAAAATAAAAAAACGGAATGAATGCTAAATTAAAAATAATAATTTGCTCAACACAGTGAGTATGATAACAATATTTAATTAAAAATAAAGAATGTGATAAAAAGTCATAAGAAATCAGGACTAATCAAATTAAACCTGTCCTGTAAAAAACACACAAAGGATAGATCTTTGCTTTTATTCTTTAATAATACATACAGAGAACCATATACAAGAAATTATCTGACACGTTCTGAGTGCAAATGCTTTTAGTCTTGGCATTCCTGTAAAAAACAAGTCCTCATATGTTGAAAATTAAAATCTTATGCTTCTGGCCATGGCCATAAAGAGGCACATTTACAAGAGCTGTGCGCCAGTTTTCTGTAGGACTTTGCACGTTCTTTCTAGTGCAAACTGCTTGCCCAGGTATTTGAGAAGTGTCTGCAGTTCTTTCGTGTCGCATGTGACCATTTTGTGGCGCAGCTGCACCAGTCATCACGCGACACATATTTCTGCACTGAAGAGGGCGCTTTGGTGCTTGGCCGTTTCAGGCCATGCATCACATTTAACATGCAAATTCCGACAGAAATGTGTGGCACAGCCCATGTTGAAGGTGCACCAAAAACGGGGTGCACTTTGTCGGGACAGTGCAGGGAGCAGCAGTTTCATGAAGAACGGGCACCAGAAATCCTGACTAGTTTGCACTAGTCTTAATAAATGTGCCCCAAAATGTCAGAATTAATACAGTGAAAAGGGGATTAAGAAGTTTCCCATACATTCACAAGTCTCTTAATGAGTTATTAATTACACACTGTTACCTTGTAATATATAATAAAGATTTAGCAGTTTCTAAATGACAAAAAATTCTCCTAAATACCTAACACTCCTTTCTTATTACCAGTTCACCTCATTTCCTCTTTTACTTGACAGTTTAATAGGCTGCATTGTAAAACTCTACAAGGTTCTTACTCCTGTGTCTCACTGGCTGTCAATGTTGTCAACCTACGTCATTGTGTAAGTGCTTAACCCCTTAACGCTCTGCGCCGTAGCTCTATGGCACAGAGGTGCAGGGAATGTATGAAGAGGGCTCACGGGCTGAGTACTCTTCATTGCAGCAAACCCCCACCGCTAATGACCGCGGTTGGTGCTTGCACCAGTCGCGGCTATTAACCCTTCCGATGCCGCCGGCAAAGTCTGCCTGGATGCCGTCATCTTTCTTCCGAACATCACTCCCCCAAATGTCATCGGGGGGTGGCGACCAGTTGCCATGACAGAATGGTTTCTGCAGATTCGTTACAATGAGCCAGTGGCTCATTGTAACGAATCACATGCAAAAACGCCATATACTGCAATACAGTAGTATTGCAGTATATGGTAGGAACGATATGACCATCTAGGGTTAAAGTACCCTAGATGGTCTAAGAAATTGCAAAAAAAAAAAAAAGTTTAAGAAATGAATAAAATATTAAAAATTCAAATCACCCCCCCTTTCCCTAGAACTGATATAAAACATAATAAACAATAAAAATCACAAACACATTAGGTATTGCATGTCCCAAAATGCCCGAAATGCGACTTTTACACCATTTTACATCACATAAAAAAATGGAAGAAAAAGTGATCAAAATATTGCACAGTCCTCAAAATGAAAATGAAATTGTCAGTTCATTTCGCAAAAAATGACCCCTCACACAGCTTTGTACAGCGAAGTATGAAAAAGTTATTTGTAGAGATGAGCGAGTATACTCATCCGAGTATACTGCTCGGTCGAGTATTAGCATACCCGTACCGGCTCATTACTCGGACGAGTATTTCCCCTGCTCGCGATCGAGCATTAAATTAAGTGAAGAACAGTGAAGAACAGTGTTTTTATTGTTTAATAAAATATTACAGATGTTTTCTGATGTTTTGCATGTAAGAACACATTGAAATAACACTATTCTTCACTTTGCAGGTGTGCGCGCGTGTCTCCCGCTAGGTTCGGAGATGTTCGGAACATCTGGAATGTGAAGAATATTGTTCTTTCTAATGTGTTCTGCACTTAAATGATCCTGTATTCACTGTTTTTAATGTTTTAATTCTATTCTTCACTTTGTAGATGTGCGCGCGTGTCTTCCGAAAGGTTCGGAGATACCGTTTGAAACGTGTTGGCCAATAACGCACCTATATTTTAAACATTATTCCTGAATAAGGTTGGAATTGCCTTGGACATGGCTGGAAATGGAATTTCTTTTCCCTGTACAAAAGTTATTTGGAGCGTACAGTGAAAGTCGTAAAAACTGAGCCCACAAGAACATGACGCACATGCGTTTTTGTTTTTAATTTTTCCACATTTGGAATTTTTTCCAGCTTCCCAGTACATGGCATGTTAAAATAAATAACATTACTGGAAAGTAAAATAAGCCTTCACACAGCTCTGTACATGTAAAAATTAAAAAGTTATGGATTTTTAAAGGTGGAGAAGGGGACATGAGCGAAAAAACCCTGCGTCCTTAAGGGGTTAAACAATATCAGTTGATAGTGGAAGATTCTCGACCTCTCATAATTCATCACTAAAAATTTCTCACTATTGTTTTCTGCTATTCTGACTTTGGGGAAAATCTCTTGTCCACTGATAAACCTGACCTTTGCCCTTCCCATTAACATTACTGCCTACCAATTTTTTATCTTTTTACCTCATTTGGTGTCAAGGTTGAGCTCCTTTTAGTGGTGCTAATGAAAGTTATAACTGTGGTACTGACATGAGGAGCACCTGCACTGAATTACAGATTTATGGGTCAACGTTGAATACTAGGGAATCCTGACGACTACAATCCGAACTCCACACCAAAACTGTTGCAATGCATTGGGTCCATACCTGCCATTACAAAGACAGTTTCAGTTCACTCTTCATGTACATAAAAGAAAATATCAGAAATTTTTTAAGGACACATGTATTGACACGTTTTTGTCTACCCGACATTCACAATGAAGGTTCACATTGCTTAACATCAAGCAGAGATGTCGTAAACTTTTAATGATACATTTTAAAGACTCCAAGCCTTTGACATAGAAGTCACCCATGACCTCAGTTTGTTGCTAAGTAATGAGCTGTAAATAAGGAATTATTTGTTGATCTCTCCTTCACAAGCCTCTCCAAAAAATATTTGACTAAACTAAAATAACTAAAAATGAAATAGAAATTGTTAAAAATGTGTAAACATGGCATGAACTTCAAATACTAGTGAGGCCCAGGTGCGTGGCACCAGTATAAAGAGCTTGAGAAGTTCTGGAGAAGACCCAACCAATTCTCTTGTATACAATTATAGGAGAACACATGAAAAGAGGAAATAAAAACATAAAACCGATATATACATTTCAATCTGAGCAAAGATGCAAAAAGTATTTAGTGGGTTTATCTGGAAATGTAATATTAAAAATAAATAGGAATTATGATGTCTTATGACCTGGATAAAAGACGATATAAAGGGTTTTCTCCATTCTTTATTCCTTAAGTGATTGTTCTGGAATTTAAATGGTTGATAACTTTTATATTATTTACTTTTATTTATTTATATTGCATAAATAAATAATGCAAGTACAATAAAAAAAAACTTTGCACTATACTTAATAATAGCTAATAGCTTTTGTTCTACAATCACTTAACTCTTATAATCCTCGCTTCTTCCCACCTAATCTGCTTCTCTAAAACTTCTAACTCTTATTTAAATAAGTGTATATGGATATGCTGCCAATCCATTTATCTTAGTGAGACTACTGAGGAGAAGCCCCGTTCTCCATGGGGCCTGATTCCGTGCACTTTCAATGATCACGAAACTGTAGATAAGTGAGAAGTTTAAAAATTGGTGTAACCCCTTTATTCTACCACTAAAGAAGTAGGATGTTTCTTATATAACTAGCTTAGCCACTTCTCACTGGAGGCTGTTGTTGGGAAAAAGAACAGGATAAACATCCAAAAGGTAACAACATTATGGTTTGTATACGAATAGAAGTAGAAAAAGCCAGTAGCTGTTTAAGTCTACATTCACACGATATGTACCCGCCGTACCACAGCCTTGCGGGCACACGTAGGCGCCGCAGAGAGGAGGAGGGTGTGAGCGCTGCTCACCCTCACCCCACTCCATAGTGATAAATGGTGCACGCCGCCGTATTCTGGGGAAAGATAGGACATGTCCGATCTTTCTCCCAGCTATGGAACACTACGGTGCTGCATGTGTACTGCACCGTACCACTCCCGCACGGTGCCATGCACCCATTGCCGTCTATGGGGGATGTATATACGGCATATATACATCAACCGTACATAAATCCCCCATTGCCTAAGTCAAAAGCACAAACTAGTTAAGCCAAGTACAGAAAATCTGAAGTACCAACATGCTGCAGTCGGGCAGGTTATCCATAAGCATGTGATTTATATTAAACATTTTCCTAAAATTATATTCATAAAATTACTCTCATAAACCCATAGTGAACTAAAGCAATCATAGACAAGGAAGTAGTCAAAGTCAAGAACAGGAAGTGGAAGTGGAATACTGGATAAACAAGATATCCAAGAAAGACAAAACAGAAAGTCGTCCCCAAGCCAAATGAAAAAGGCAAACATATTAAATAAACTGAGCAGAGTCAACAACCTGCAGTGTGGGACATGATAAACAGTATATGTACATGGATATCTGCATCCAGAACCATAATAAATCAGTGCCAGGTAGTTCCACACAGTACCTGGTGCCCAATATGGATAAAGAGGAATGCACGTCTTTAATGGAGCTTTACATCCATTACATAGTTTTATGATGAATTCAGCGTCATATATGTCTTTAGAGAATCTGGGGTTGTTTTAGCCAGAAAGCTCAGGATATATGCAGGATATTATGATGTATGAGGAGTTAAAAGTGTTTTCCCCTATATATTTTGTCGTCTGGGGAAATCATTTTTGTACAACAGATCATGTTTTTGTTGTATGATAACTTAAAGAAGTTGTGTATCCAATTTAGTTAAGGGGGTTTTCCCATGAAATAAAATTCTCCTAGTGATATTTACACAGTAAAGATAATTTTTAACCCCTTACTTTACAATTGTATTCAGTTTTATTGCTGTTTTTAGCTCCTATCACTCAGCAATGGTCAGTGTAGGATTCCAGGGTGTGGGTGGGGACTATCTAAGCAGACACTTCATGATCCCTCTAGTGCTGTTAGATGTTGTGTGCTGAAAATGTGGTTAGATTATCAGGGTACAGGTTTATATACACTTTAATTTACCTTCTGAACATTCTACTAGTATCTCACACATATAAAGAGAGATAAGAAAGATTAGAAATGACGAGATCCATTAGATGCATATTACACACTGTCAGCTTTGCTATATATCTGTTCTCATACTATAAGATCTGTTGTGCCTCGCCCCTCCTTCCCCCAGATAAAGAACTTATCTGCCTGTAGCTTACAGCTTCTCTCTCCTCATGATGTGATTTGTTTGCCGGCAGGAAGTCAGTGTCTGTGAGCTCCTTGTGGAATGTAAGGGGGGGGCTGCTACAGGGAGCAGCTTAGCTCATGTGCCGTCAGACAGAAAAGAAAGATGGCTTCCCTGACCCTAACTCACAAGTTAAAGGGTTGGAAACCAGGGGCAACTGAAATTGTGTACATCAGGACTGCTAGAGACAGGTTGGATATATATCTGTGAAATGCTGTATTTTTGTTAACAACAGTGAATTAGAGAATGTGTTATTTTGTTATCCTGAGCACATATAAGAAACTTGTCTTCATGGGAATACCCCTTTAATTATCTCTACAACACTATCTCTATAACACCTACAAAAAAAATTTTGTTTATTTTTAGAACCTGTCTATCGTTGACTTTTAGGCCTAGTATTTTATCTGCTTTCCCAATATCATCATTCAAATCTTATAACTTTCATTTTTACGATAAGGGGTTGGATTTACTTGTCACCATACAGTGTTTTTATACCGAGTTACATTTTTTCCACAGGATAGGGAATAACAATCTGATTGGTGAGGGTCTGACCGCTGAGAACCCCCATAATGACAAAAATGGGAGTACCTTTTTAGCTAATTGATGGAGTGGCAGGTTTAGCATGCATTCTGCCATTGCATCCAATACTATAACATTGTAGCATCGGAAATTTGCAGAGCACCTCCCTACCTCTGGGCCTCTCATAGACTGAATATAGTGTAAAAGAGCGTCAAAGATAGCTGAGCAATGTAATGCTCAACCTGCCACTCCACCAATTAATGAAAACAGGAGCACTGTTCTTGTCATTAGTGGGGTCCATTCTCATGATCATATCTAAGATTCTATCAGTTGGATCTCCAGAGATCATATTGGTATCCTCTATCTGGGGATAGGGGATAACATTCACACTTGGTACAACCCCTTTCCCTAAATGTAGAGTAATTTTAATGTCTGAATGCTACTGCAGAAGAAAGAAAATTGCCTGTCGAGGATAAGTGGGGAGGAAAAAGTAGTTATACTAAGAATGCAGATGGGTTAGATAAACATTTGGAGAAGAGTAGAAAGGGGGACAATGTTTTTTCAACTGAAGGAATAATCGGAAGATTGACAATTTTGCGGTCAATGAGGGACAGTGCTTCCGCAATGTGGTATTCACGATGTAAGCATTTAGTTTGGTGCCCTAGGTAGGTATGTTGTGTTGCATTTTGATTGTGTTGCTTGGGTGTAATATGTGCCCTGCTCAGTGCTATTGGGTTGATGCGTTTGGGGTAATATAGGCGCTGAATGGTGGCGAAGTAGAACATTTTTGAGAAGCTCTACTGTTGAAGGAGTCTCTGAATAAAAGAAGTAGAAGCTGTAAAGAGGCAAATCATATTACACCTTAGGCCAGTGATGGCGAACCTTTTGGAGACAGAGTTCCCAAGCTACAACCAAAATCTACTTGCATGTCGCAAAGTGCCAACATGACAATTTAAGCAGTAACTTATTGATCTCTGCTATATGACAGGGTTTAATCTTATTGGTGTCCTGAGTTCACCAATACAATTGAAAGATGGAAAAATTTGGAGTGTAGCTTCTCTCCAGGGTCCCCTGAAGAGGAAGAATCAGGGGTCCCAGAGCAGGAGCTGAAATGACAATCCATCTCTATCCAACCCTTCCTGCTCCTCCTGTAGTCCTGGCAGCCAAGGATGTTGCTTTTAAATAGTGCTAAGAATGGTGCGTTCTGGGCTGTATTGGATCACAGGAGAAAGCCTTGAGTCGTAGCTGGCAAACTCTGTGTTGGGATGAAGGCCTGGGTGCCCACAGAAAGGGCTCAGAGTGCCACCTCTGGCATCCGTGCCATAGGTTCGCCACCAGTGCCTTAGGCCATTGAGATACAAACAGAAGCCCTTCCATTGAGGAGATAAAAATGGCATATGAAATCCAACAATTGTTAAGTACTGTGTGTATACATTGGTCTTAGTCATTATGATTGTCTCTTTTGTATCCTATACATAAAAACATGAGTGATGTGGTTTATAATTTTAGAATGTGAAAAATCTTTGTTTACTACTGATTTGTGTGGTTTTGATTGCTTAAGGAGATTTTACCTTTTCCTGTTGCTGTGCATAACTTTACATTGATTGCTGAACAATTATTTTAGAACCAAGGAAATCAGTATAATAACAGACTAGTGAAAAACCTGGGTTGAGATTTATGGTGTTACTGCTCTCTGCACATAATCCTCACTGCCTCAGGACTTTCAGATGTCTATTGTTAATCCTGTCTGCCTTATTATGGCAAGGTGCGGACATACTTGAAAAGTAAAAGGTCATTTATTCCAGTAAGTGGCTTATTACAAGAGATTTACTCATATAAAAGAGATTTAAAGAAATGTTATCATATGAAAAAAAGGTATCAAGGAAAAAGATGGTCAACTCACATATCTACACTATAGGAAACCGGTCAGTAAATTTAATTCCCAGGAAAAAAAACATGTTTTTTAAAACTGCTAATAGAAAGCAGTGTACAGCATACAAATCACCCTATGTGAATCCGATATGCGTCTTCCTCAATGCTGAGTCCTACATATTCAAATGTTCCCACCACGGCCACGCCTACAGTGGGAGCTGATAAATCTTCAGAAAGTCGCACAGAGCCAACATCTCCCTCTACTCCTTCATCCCCCTTCCCATAGGAATTCTCTTCAGAAAGTCACATTGTGTCTCTAAGCTTTTTCACTCCTCCTCCCTCATTCCTAAGGGAGGGAGTAATGAAGAAGCTGAGCTGAGTGTCACTCAAGATGCCATCAATTTGTTTCATACAAAAATGCATGAGGCTCAGTATGAAGATTTATGTGGAAACCTATCATTAGGTTTAACGGTGAAAACCTGATGGCAGGTTCCCTTTGAATTAACGTTATATATAAATTATTGCAACATCTAGTTCCTTGAGTGGTGAAATTTAGTAGAGTGAGGTTTCATACATAAAAATTACATAGCATCACGATCCAGAGAATTTTACATAACCATGCCTCCATTTTAACGGAATGAAATCTTCCCTGGACCCATCCAGTGCTGCTAACTACCGACCAGTTTCTAATCTCCCTTTCATCTACTCCTGGAACGCCTGGTCTATTCTCGACTTTCTCGTTTTTTCTCAGCTAACTCCCACCTTGACCCCCTACACTTTGCACTGAAACTGCTCTTACTAAAGTCTCCGGTGATCTCCTCACTGATAGATCCAAAGGTGACTATTCTCTCCTCATTCTCCTGGATCTATCGGCAGCGTTCGATACTGTGGACCACCAGCTCCTCCTTAGGATGCTTCACTCCATTGGCCTGAAGGACACTGCCCTCTCTTGGTTTTCTTCCTATTTCTCTGACCGCACTTTCAGTGTCTCCTTTTCTGGATCTCTCTCATCTTCTGCTCCTCTCTCTGTCGGGGTTACTCTTGGCTCAGTCCTGGGTCATCTTCTCTTTTCCCTGTATACTGCCCCATTGGGAAAAAAAATCAGCAGATTTGGCTTCCAATAGCATCTGTTGACAATGCTGTTGATACCCAACTATATACTTTGGCCTAATCTAGAACACTAGGGATTGTCTATCTGCTCTCTCTACCATCATGTCCTCTCTCTTCCAGAAACTAAATCTTTCTAAGACCGAACTTCTTGTCTTTCCACCATCCACTAACAGAGTCTATCCTAACCTCTCCATCTCAGTCTGTGTGGTCACCATAACCTCAAAGCAGCAGGCCCGCTGTCTTGGGGTTGTGCTGGACTCCCACCTCTCCTTTGAACAACAGATTCAATCTCTTGCTTGCTCTTGCCGCAAACATCTCAGAAACATCTCTAGAATCCGCCCATTTCTCACATTCAACTTGTAAAATGCTAACTGTTTCTCTGATTCACTCTCGTCTAGACTACTGAAACTCCCTACTAATCGGTCTTCCACTCACTAAACTCTCTCCTCTCCAATCTATTCTCAATGCAGCAGCCAGGCTCGTCTTTCAGACCAAACGCTACACAGATGCCACACGTACGTGTCTTTCGAATACAGTTTAAAATCATAACCCTCATCTACAAAGCTCTGTATAATGCTGCACCTCCGTACCTCTCTTCTTTCATCTTAGTCTATTGTCCAACCCATGCTCTTTGATCTGCCAGTGATCTTAATTATTAATCTCTACCTTAGTTCGATCCTCCCACGACTCCAAGACTTCTTTAGAGCTGCACCCATTCTATGGAAAGCTCTGCCGCGGACTTTCAGGCTTACAGCCAACTTCCAAAGTTTCAAACATGATCTTAAACCCCATCTCTTTAGGCAGGCCTATAACACTTAACTGCATGAAGTTTTAACTCTCTTTACTAACTCATCCTGTGTCCTCCTCCCATCTGTTATCCAGCAACCACAAGACACCAAGCTTCAGGCTTCTCTGCAATCCCATTCACCTTGGACTTTGTATATAAGATGACGGCTAATGACTGGGTTAAGCGACAGCACTTCTATTTATTATATTATATTTTGTTCTATACCCTTATGAAGAATGACTTTTTACCTCTTGTGTCGCCCCACCCTTTCTCATAGACTGTAAGCTCTTGCAAGCAGGGACCTCACACCTATTGTTCCATATGAATGTTTGTGCTCTGTCATGTTTTTGAATCTGTCCCCTATGATTTGTAAAGCACTAAAGAATATGATGGTGCTATATAAATAAAGATTATTATTAAGATTATTATTACAATAGTGATTACAAAAGAATGTTATCTGAGTATACCTAGTTTCAAATAAAAAAAGTATTTGCTTGCTATTTTTCCAGTACTGTATATACTGGCGTATAAGACTACTTTTTAACCCCTTAAAATAATGGCTACAGTGGGGGGTCGTCTTATACGCCGGATATACGGGGGCCGCACTGTGTGAGGTGTTTTTTTTCCCCGTCAGCGCGCAGAGAGCCGCTTCCTGGGACCGCCGCGCATGCGCGGCAGTCCGCCTCTCACAGTCATTAGAAGAGGCTTAGTACGCGCTGACGGGGCGGCGCGCTGTATGCTAATGCAGCCGCCCTGTCACAGCGGTCGGCGTCACAGAGCTGGGGGTCACAGGCGGCACTTACAGAAGCATGTCGGATCTTCATTAATATCGAAGCTTACAGTTATGATCACCAGGCACTTGCTCTCTTGTTTGTTTTGCAAAGTTTTAAGCAGACTTTTTTTCATTTGGGAAAGGGGTAGTCTTATACAGTGAGTATATACCAAATTCTATATTTTTAGGGCAGAAGTTGGGGGTCGTCTTATACGCCCAGTCGTCTTATACGCCGGCATATACGGTAAGTCTTTTCGACAATAGCAAAGTATTTTGCTAACTTGTAGAAGGGAAGACGCAACCAATGTTCCCAATTTGTATAAAATCTGTTTTGTCGCCCCATCGCAAAAGCTGTGTACCATTCTAATATGCAATTATTAGAGACCTACTTAGTAAGTTTTGCAAGCGAAGGGATCTACATAGATCTCCACAGCTATCCTAGTAATTGCTGTGGTGGTGACATGTCAGTATTCTTTCACTTGGGGACAGATCTGCCAGACCAATTCCCAGGAGGATTAGGGCCAGTTATAGTGTAATGTAAAGGTGTGCAAGGTGTCCTGCAGAAGCATCTCTAATTGCTTCCAAAATGGAATTGCCCAGTGTCTGAGTTACACCACCATAGAATTTTTCGCCCGGTCTCTAAATGTGTCACACAACTAGAAATTGTTTTGGTTAGACAGAATATTGAGTCCCATATGTCCCTATCTATTAAAAGCTCAAGATCCCTTTCCCAGTGTTGGGGACATGGAAGTACCTCTGTTGCCTGCGTACTACTTAGAATTCCACTATTTCAAACTGTGTATGTTGATTAGACATTTTCTGTGGAAAACAAGAGAAAACAAGAAGTACAAAAAACATTCCCTTTAGCAAGGTATGCCCCCACCTACTACACCACGACACATGATGACAAGACCCCACCACAAGCTGCAAACAGTAAATGAGGAGACTAACAGTGCAGAACAAGCTTTGACTGTGGCTCTTAGGGATGCCCCTCTTCTCCATGACCTCTCCACCAGTCAGTAGGAGTAGCAACCACATTCACTACCCCAACCACCATACAGCTGCTGTAAAGCACCATAAAATCATGCCTTAAACTGCCCCTGACATGTCAATGAAATACAACCCTTCCGCCAACCAATTTTTTTTTTTTCAATTAATGCTGTAGAGTCTTATAGTGCCCCATTCACCAAGACAATGGGGCAGATTTACCTACCCGATCCCGTTGCGATCCCGCAGTGTGCTGTCCAATGAGGATTTGGGTCCGGCGCAATTCACAAAGATCGTGCGCCCGAGTTCCTGCATGTGCCGCTGCTGTGCCGAGGTCCGCCGGAGTTCACCTTCATCTTCCTGGTGCTTGTAAGTGCTGATCTTGAGCCACAATTCCATTTTTAAATTCTGCGGTTTGTCCGAATCCGATGGCCACCACCCTGATTTCTGTCGCATACAAGCCGGCGCCCATGCGCCACGATTGTGTGCGGCAAAAACCTGGGGCAATTTGGCGCAAAATGGAAAAAATTGCGAAACCCGACAAAAGTGCGGTGTTCGGACCCATAGTAAATGTGCCCCAATGTTTCAATGTCAATTTCCTGGCCAAATATTACTTTTGTCCCAATGCCAACTTACCAAACTCTTGGGAATCACTTTTACTGGCAAGAGGAGACATTGGGGCAGATTTACTTACCCGGTCCATTCGCGATCCAGCGGCGCGTTCTCTGCGGTGGATTCGGGTCCGGCTGGGATTCACTAAGGTAGTTCCTCCGACGTCCACCAGGTGGCGCTGCTGTGCTGAAGTCCGCCAAGGCCCGCCAGAATGCACTGAAGTTCACCGGCCTATACCTGGTGAAGGTAAGCGCGAGTCCCGCAACACTTTTTGTTTTTAATGCGGCGGTTTTTCCGAATCCGTAGGGTTTTCGTTCGGCCACGCCCCCGATTTCCATCGCGTGTATGCCAGCGCTGATGCGCCACAATCGGATCACGTGCGCCAAAATCCTGGGGCAATACAGGGAAAATCGGCGCAAATCGGTAATATTCTGGTAACACGTCGGGAAAACGCGAATCGGGCCCTTAGTAAATAACCCCCATTCTGTCCAAAAATTTAAATGTCCAAACTGCACTCAAAAACAGAAATATCACTCCTTTTCTTTTGGTTCCCGCCAAATATCAAAATAGAACATTAAGCCTACATATATGACATTGTTAGGTGGGTTATCAATATATATCATTCCCCTATGTATGCTATAGCTAGTTTTCCCCTAGGAAATTAGGTTATTTTGGGGGATTTCCAATGTTTCTATTAGCTATGTGCAGTGCTGTGTAATCTGTGTGCGCTATATAAATAAAGGAATTATTATTTTTATTATTTATTTAAATCTAGGCATGTAACCTAGACAAGGGGCATACAGTACAACATCATTAACAGGAATTCTCCATTACTGGTCATACCTTCTTTTTCATCATTACCATTTGTGATATAGAGTATTGTCTCCCAAATTTGATTATGAAAATGTAAAGGATAAACACTCACAATCTGAGTTATTATTAGTATTACCAACTACAGCACCATAAAATGAGCATCTTATAGATGTAACTTATTAAAGGTGTCTGTCTGTTGACCGAGTCCTTTCATTCTATGCCAATTGATATCCATGTGTAGATTAGGAGGATAAGCATAAACTAGAGCCAGAAGGCTTCAGATTAGCATCTAGATTAGAGTCTAGAATGGAAAATGTGTTAAGAATAAACAGACACATGCAGGACTGATTTTCATGCATGTGGTTTTTAGCTAAATACATATTTGTGGTTGTTTTTATTCATTGATCAAATGATTGTAACATTAGGGAAAATAATTAAAAATACATTTTCACACGCATATTAAATTATTAAAAGCTGGATCGGTCCTTGAAATTGTTAATAGAATCCAATTTAATAGATTCCAAATTTTTTACATTTTTTAAATTGGTAGGGACTTTACCAACCAATGGATTGGAAACAGCATATGACCCTAGGCCCCCTACTCGCAGCCCCATAGACTTGGGTTGATCATTGAGGGATCATTGTTTTTTGTATTCATTTGTTAAAACTCTCAAGCAAACTTATTTAAATTGTTTTCCCACAAAGCAACTTAGGTCCTATCCACAGGAGAGGGCCTAACCTGCTGATCAATGGTGGTCTCAGTGATGGGACCCCCATGGATCCCGAGAACAGGGTTCCAGGGTACCCCTGTGGCACCCCTTGCCAGCTCCCTGAGGCGACCGGAGCAATCTGTGTCAGCTCCACAGAGATGAACAGGACAGCCTGCGCATGCTTGTGATCCATGGTGGTCCCATCACTGACACCGTCTCTGATCAGCAAGGGCCCAACTTGCTTTGTTGGAAAAACTCTTTAACCCTTTCAGGACCTGGCCCTTTTTTATTTTTTCATTTTCATTTTTCACTCCCCATGATCAAAAATCCATAACTTTTTTATTTTTCCATGTCCAGAGCTGTGTGATGGCTTGTTTTCTGCGTAACAAATTACACTTCATAGAGATGGTATTTATTATTCCATGCCGTGTACTGGGAAGCGGTAAAAGATTTCCAAATGCAGTGAAATTGGTAAAAAAATGCATTTGTGGATGGTGTCGTTTTTTGCGGATTTTGATGACGTTTACAATGTTATCGATTTTAGGACTGTACGACCTTGTGATCACTTTTTATAGAATTTTAAATTTTTTAAAGATTGACAAAAAAGTGCCGTTTTCGACTTTGGACGCAATTTTCAGTTACGGGATTAAACGCAGTGAAAATTTTTTGATAGATCGGGCATTTTCGGACGTGGCGATACCTAATGTGTTTATGATTTTTACTGTTTATTTATATTTAGATCAGTTCTAGGGAAAGTGGGGTGAGTTTTTAGGGTTTTTTATTATAATTCTTTTTTTTTTAAACTTTTTTTTATTCTTATATTTACTATTTTTCAGACTCCCTAGGGTACTTTAACCCTAGGTTGTCTGTACGATCCTATCATATACTGCCATACTACAGTATGGCAGTATATGGGGATTTTACTCCTCATACATTACAATGTGCTGATAGCACATTGTAATGCATGGGTTAACCTGAAGTAGACTCGGGTCTTCATGAGACCCGAGGCTACCATGGCGACAGATCGCCGCTCCCCGATGACGTCACGGGGAGCGGCGATCCTCGAAAAGATGGCGGCGCCCACGCGTCGCCATCATTTTGAAGCCGCTGGCAGCTTTGCCGGCGGCGATCAGCGAGATAACACCCGCGATCGGTGTTACCCATAAGCCTTTGCTGCAATATGCAGCAAGAACTTACCGGCTATGGAGAGGGCTCAGCGCGTGAGCCCTCTCCATGCACTCGCGGCCGACCCGTGACGTGCTATTACATCACGGGTCGTGAACGGGTTAAGTGCAACATTTTATATATAGTTTATACCATTACATAAGTTTTAAGGGGTTCATCTCAATAACACATAGAAAACTCAAGTCTATGGGGCACATGTATCATAGTTTCAGCTAGGCAAATTGTCAAATTTCAGCGCCATTTTTGCTACTTTTAAGTCTCTTCTGTTTCAACTACACCTTGTCTGCACCTTTGTGCAGTGTGCCTTATGTATCATTGTTTTCCAGATGTTCCGTGCGACATTTTGGCGTTTTTGCACCATTTTTGCACCATTTTTGGTGCAATTCTACACCTGGTCCAGGGCAGGTGCAAAGGAAGTTTTTTTTTTTTCATGGACCCGATTTTAACATGTAAATTGGAATTATTTCACATGCTTTAACTGTTTAACATTTTGCACGGTAACCTCTTTTGTCAAAATTTTAGCATTTTTTTTTTTTTGGTTACTTCTAAGGGTGAGGTCACACGTAGCGGTTTAATTGCGTTTTTAATGCATTTTGAAACTAATTCCAACAGCTGAGGAGGTGATTTGCCTTATTTAATTACTGTTAACATTTGTGTTTACAAAACGCAATATAAACGTCACGTTAATGCATGTGTTAACATTGTGTTTACTATGCGTTTTGTACAATCGAATGTTAACAGTAATGTATTTAGGAAAATCCACTCTCCTCAGCTGTTGTAATAGGTTTCAAAAATTCATTAAAAATGCAACATGTTAAATCCCAAATTAATAGTAGTGTCCACGCCTCTATATAACCTCTCACATGGCTTGTGTCCACTCCTGTATATAACCCCCTCACATGGCTTGTGTCCACTCCTGTATATAACCCCTCACATGGCTTGTGTCCACTCCTGTATATAACCCCCTCACATGGCTTGTATCCTCTCCTGTATATAACCCCCTCACGTGGCTTGTGCCCACTCCTGTATATAACCCCCTCACGTGGCTTGTATCCTTTCCTGTATACAACCCCCTCACGTGGCTTGTGTCCTATCCTGTATATAACCCCCTTAAGTGGCTTGTGTCCTCTCCTGTATACAACCCCCTCACATGGCTTGTGTCCTCTCCTGTATATAACCCCCTCACATGGCTTGTATCCTCTCCTGTATATAACCTCCTCACGTGGCTTGTGTCCATTCCTGTATATAACCCCTCACATGGCTTGTATCCACTCCTGTATACAACCCCCTCACATGGCTTGTGTCCTCTCCTGTATATAACCCCCTCACATGGCTTGTGTCCACTCCTGTTTATAACCCCCTCACGTGGCTTGTGTTCATGTGGATTTGAGACATTTGCAACAAAAGTCTCAAAAAGAAGCAAAAATTTGCGCCTGCCAGGATAGGAAAAACTGAATACGTATCACAAGTAAAAAAACAGGATCATACATAAGGTGCAAAAACTAGCCGCCAAATGTCTCTACAATTCACGTCAGAGAGACCAAACTATGATACATGTGCCCCCATGAGCAGTATTTATTGCATTAATAATTAAAAAAAAAAAAAAAACATTACAAACCTCTCCACCGACATTTAATTTGGAGGGATGAGAGTGCCTGCTGATCCCTTCCTCCTCAGCGTACATTTTAATATTTAGTCTATCCTCCTCCCAGTGTTTTGAGCCTTATTCAACCGTGTCAGGTTTTCTCTCCCTGTGTCCTTTTTAGATGTAGAGAGTAGAGAATGTAAATTGTGAGCTGAAACTAATATGTATTGGACCTAAACTTATACCCAAGACCAGGCTCTAAATCAGTGGTGGCGAACCTATGGCACGGGTGCCAGAGGTGGCACTCTGGCACTGAGAGACCTTTCTGTGGGCACCCGGGCCATTGCCCCAGCACACCAGACAGGATTCAAAGAATCTTCCTTCAGTTCCAAGGAACTTAAAAGATGCTACTTTCGGTCCTATATTAAAGTGATACTTACTGCACTGTTTGGGACTGTAGGAAGAGGGAGAATGAGTAGATAGGGCCGAATCATCTTTGGAGGACCTTCTGCCCCACGATTCTCTGTGTGCAGAGGGACACTGGAAAGAAGCTAAAATGATGCAAATTTTCCATCTTGTCCTCAGGAGGCCAATATGATTGAAAGTTGTTGAAGAACAGGAAGCAATAAGTTACTGCTTTAATTTATCACCTTGTGATAAATAAGGATGCAGTTTGGGCACTCAGCCACCAAAAGGTTCGCCATCACTGCCCTAAATGATACAGATATAAGACAGACCACCAAAGTAATTTTGTTTCCTTACTTAAAAATGGATTAAAACCAAATCTAAATAAATATAGATATTACATCAAACCTCCTAAAAATTTCATACCTCAGACCTAACCACCCATAAATAAAGAGCCCAATCCCCCAAATGACCTGTGTCTCTAGCCAGGCCAGGCCAGGCCATAAAATTAATTCAGACAATTAAACTCAGACCAAAGTAATATTGAACCAAACCAGGTTGTGGTATAAAATTAATAGATACCAGCCCATTTCTAAATAATTCAAATATGGAAATATACAGGGTACATAACTGGTGGAGAGAGCAGTCCTGTTTCCTTTGCCCCCCCTCCCGCCATGTTTATATAAGCAAGTGTCAAAGGTAAATAAAAGAGGAAGGAGAAGTAAATAGGAAAGATTCTGCTTCTCCTTTGTAGGCACCTTCATCTACGTATAATGGGTCTCATTTACTAAGGGTCGCTGATCGCACTTTCGACGAACTTTCCGCCATTTTCGGGGATTGCGCGGCTTGGACAGGTATTTAACAGGGGTCTGCGCTAAGATTGTGTCGCACGCGATCGTCTTTTGCTGAAGCTATGGACGTGGGACCAGATGATCCGACTGATTCGGACTGAGCGCAGGATTTAACTTTCAAATTGTGTCACAAGACACTTACATGCACCACAAAGAAGAAGATGAACTCTGTCGGACCTGAGTGGGGAAGCGAAACATGCACAATATCGAGCGCACAAACTTGGTGAATCGGGGCACAATGCATTATCGCCGGACAATGCACTCTTGGTGAACTCCAGTGACTGCGTAAGTAAATGTGTCCCAGTATGTCTGTTGTACAATGTCCACCATCTGCATCTAATCGTCCTGCATAACAACAAGTGAAGCCTCTGACAAAGAAGTAACATGCAGCATTAGGGCACATTCACATGGCCGTCTGCGGGGACGTACATGCGGCCGCAAATTTGCGGCCGCATGTATGTCCCCATAGACGGCAATAGCGGTGCGGCGCAGATACGGTACCACACATGGGTGGCACCGATCCGGGCCGCACACCGCAAAAAGAAAGAGCATGCTCTATCCTTCGGCGTGTGTCGGGCATACCGCTGTGTGAATGTACCCTTACACAGATAGGCCACAGACCCCAGCTTTAATTTTATTTTTTTTATAACTGGAATTCTTTGTTGAAAAGCAGATGGACAAAATAAATTTACAATATTTACAATGTACAACAGTAGCGCATGAATATACGTATTGAGAAGCTAATAACACATGTATTGTGCAGTGGTCATAATTCAGCACTAGTCCAGATAATGACAAAAATTAGTCCTAGATAGCTCTAGGGCAATGATAGTGAACCTTTATGAGACTGATTGTCCAAACTACAACCAAAAAGCCCACGTATTTATCACAAAAATAACATAATGCTTTGTCAAAGTTTTCAATCATATTCTATTATATCAACATCCTGAGGAAACAAATACCATTGAAAGAACGAGGAGAAATTATTGGATAATCGGTTGCTTTGCTCCTGGGTCCCCTGGAGTAGGATCTCCAATGACAATACAGCGCTATCCATGCTTCTAAACAACTCCTGTAGTACAAAGAACGCTGCTCGTACCGGGCTGCCTCAGACTATAAGAGGAGTCTGGTGGACTCTGCCCTGGTGTGATGGCCTGGGTGCCCACAGAGAGGGACACAAGTGCCACAGGTTCACCACAAATATATATAAACCAGCCACACAACAAATAGACAAAACAAGGAAGGGGAGTTAAACGGAAGGGGAAAGGATAGTGATGTTATCCATTTTCAATTTATATTGTCCACAAACCGACTAGGATTGGTCAGTATGTAGAGTCACCCAATGTTTGTCCTATACAGGTTACAACTTATAGAAGGCCTTCACTCTAGTATTCAGTCTAGTGCTGAGGTGCTCCAGTCTGCAGATTTCCTGAATGTGCCCTTGTAGAGCCATACAAGAGGGAAGCATAGTTTTTTTTTTCCATCTAGCACCTATAAGATATCTTGCTGCTGTCAGCATATGCAAAATAAGCTAAAAGATACCATTATGGAAGCTAGCACAGAGAACATTCAATAAAAAGACCTTAGCTTCCATGGGTTACTTTATCATTGTAATATATTGTATCTCCTGTTGTAGCATCTTCCTATATGTTACTACCATGGGACAAGTTCAATAGATTTGAAATACAGTAAATCAGCTTTTGGAGTCCCACACTGCCAACATACATCTAGAGTGCTGGGAAAGTTTATTACTGTTATTCCATAACATCAATATTCTATCTTGTTTTTATTTATATGATGTGTATATAGAATGTTTCACTACACTCTGCCAGATTTTGCGGCAAGTGTCCCATGGTAGTGTTTCCCCCAAGTCTCCCATTTTGTCAAATATGAATGTCCAGGATGGGATTTGGGATACAGGGTTTAGTAGCCACCGGCATATGTCTGACATTAGTCCTTTGATAGAGGTACCTCGCATGGAGGGATTGGAGAAAATATACTGTCATATGTATTGAGAAGACAAGGAGACTTCAAATCTAAGATCTGCAAAGGGTAGTGGCTTCTTCGTTCTGTGCTCCGCTATGTCTGCATAGTGAAAGAGTCTCGCCTTATGTCATAGTTTGACCATGGCGCCAGCTTTAATTTTCAGTGTGTACAAAAGCTAAGGCTATTTGTAATTTGGAATCTGATGTTGTCCCTTTGTCCCAAAATAGTTTCTTACTAATAAAATTATGCTGCAGGCTCCTTACTTGTTGAAGATATTTTCCATAGGGCCATGTCTAGTGCTAAGCTGTTCAAATTAAAATTTTGAATTAATTTGTCTTTGTTTTTTTTCAGTGTTTGGTGAAAGTGTCTCACTAGATATAGTGAATATTTCACGCTTGGAGCAAAGAATTCTAGGGTAGACTCAGACTCTGAATAATAGATGTAGGATGGGCCTTCAGAAACATCACTCTGGTGAGTCCAAGTAAGTGAATACAATGATGCTGTGATATTTATGATTAAACTATTACTTTTTCTCTTCTGTTTAACAATACATTATGATATATATATTTGAATCCAGTATAATATGTCACTCCGTACAAAGCTCATATAGTGTAGGAAGGTACATGCCATGTTTTCATGAAGCTTTATATCCTGTTTGAGCTGCTGTATACTGTGAGTTACTCACTATACCTAGCATTACCTGACTGAACACTTCTTATTTCTCATAAGGAATCTCCATAACACCTTCCACTGTATTGAACGACACCCTGCTGTGCCGTTGACATCATATGGTCTAATGAGTGATTCCGGGTCTGCCTGTAGTATCTGGAGTGGAAGGCCTGGGACTAAAGTAAAGCATCCAGAGAACTTCACCAGAGGTCACAGGGGGCAGAGAGGTCTGTCTGTAACTATGGATCTTCTGTAAGTGGGTGTCCTTTAGTCAGGGACCGCCTCTACTACTTTGGAATACTATTCATGCAATGAGCATAACAAAAGAATACTCGGTAAGACCCTTACTCTTTTTCCCTTTTGATGTAATATGGGCATTTAGGAGTAGGACAATTGAGTAGACTTTACTAGAAGACAAAGGGGATCGTTGTGACATTGTTTTTGCTTCTTAAATTGTTTTGAATAAAAAGTTAAGAAAACTTATTTATAGTCATTTTTAGCTTTGCTCCTATAGTAATACAGGAACCAGACAGGTTGGTAGTTGGTAGATTCTAATCTAATAGTATTAGAAAGAAGGATTGAATTCTTCTTCACTTCTTGAAGGACCATGAATCTGCATTTTCAGCAATACTCTAAAAACTACATGCTACATATTTCTCTCTATTCAGCATATTCCAGTGTAACGATCACCCCCTAGGTCCCTCTTGTTCTAGTCTAACAAAACTATTACCTCTCTAGCTCACCTTCCACCTCCCCAGTCCCATGTATATTCATGTAATTATCGACATTCAGTCTATTTTAAGAGTAGGAAAAGTGAACACATGAAGGATGAACAAGATGTCACTTTCATAAGCAAATACAACTGTGCATAGCGTGATAATGTGACCACTTTAAGGAAACTTATGACGGGATTTTATTCCGTAAGAACATTTAAAATTTGCAAATCTAAACACTTTAAAATCGGAAAACCCCTTTAACTTGCAAATTAAGGAAACAGTTAATGTTAATTGTCCAAATTTCTTTCCTTTCTGGATTATTGAAGCACAAATTATGTCTTATCCGCAGGTATTGCTAGAATGGAAATCACAGCTAGTTTTTGCGGGAAGGAGAAGAACATCTGGGACTAATTCCACCCGACTGTTCTTTAAATAGAATCATAATGGTCCTAGTGTATGAACCAGATGCTGATGGTGATGAACTATTGTCTCCAATGTATGCGCAGGCATGTATCACAGCTAAAAAACTGCTTTTCTCATTACATTTCCTAGACTGAAGTCCTTTTTTTCCATGGCAATTTAATCAGAGGCATTTTACTCTATGACTATTGCTGACTGACTTCTTGGAACAAAGAATAGTCTGATATTATTCATTTGTCATGAATTTGGGCAGAAGTCACAGTTCACTATCTCCTCCTGAATGTGCTCCTTGTGGATGAAGTTTGTCACAGCTGTTATGTGTCAGCAGATAAATTATAATTTATAATCTGGCAATAGAAATCCCCATTCATCCCTCTTCTTCCCTTACCTCACTTTCCCATGCCTGACAATCCACTATAGGAAAGATCGGGCTGAAATTACTTACTGACAATGAAGTCATCCTTTGTTCTGGATTATTAGATGCTATAAAGCATCGTATAAAATGGAGCTGTCATCCTGCCAAGTGGTTATGTTATGATCATTAAAGGGGTTGGCCACTTAACTCATATTTTTTGTAGTGTGTGTGGGGCAGCATATTAGGTATCTATTAAGCATTCTGCTCCGCTCTTCTTAGAATGTAAAGTAAAGCCCTTATATTTCACCTCATCCGCAGCCATTCTTGTCAGGAGGTAAAGGGTCATGTGATCTGTTATGGTCCATAATCAATCTATCTTCCAAGACCTTATGATAGTAGTAGGTAGATTGGTCATGAAAAGTTAGGATTATATGCCTCTCCATCCCCACTATTTTAGGTACAGGAATGGCAGCTAATGAGCCAAAAGACATTTCTAAACCAGGGGCTTTACTTTCCATTGAAGAAATCGGTGCTGAACTTTTACTAGATGTATATTGGTAAATTACCTAATATACTGCCCCCCACACTTACACACATTACAGAATAGATTAAGTAAAGTATAACACTTTTATATATCTTGAATGTTATATAGATTGGATAGAACATAAAGACTACCTGGTCATGAAAAGTTTTGGAGTCAAGACGTTCTTATCTGTTATGTGCCGAAAACACAAAGCTAGAATAAATAGGATTCATTGGTAAATTGTGGCTCAGACAAATCCCTAAAGGGATACTACGTGGTTGACTTAAACAAAACTCTGTTTTGCGGCTATCGAATGCAAGTAGCTGATGTCTCTGTAACAGTGTAACATATTTATATAACCCCAGAACAGGGGAAGAGGAAAGTACAGATGGGAATTAGACAAAAAAGAGCATTTAGTACAATGAACACAAGAAATGTTATTACAGACTACGAGTAATGTCCTAAAGCAAAGAAAAACACAGTGCTAAAATGAAGGGAAAGTATATTGAATGATGTTCTCTTAGTAACAGAGACGTACACAGAACATTGTCACCTCTTATGATACTGTAAATGCATCTGAACTCTGAAAACTTGAAATAAAAGATTGATTAAAAAGTTCTTAAAGTTTCGGGTGGTTGGTTGAATGGACTGATCTATCCACACTAGCATTACTTCGGAATACTGCTAATGCCGTGAGCACTACAATAAGATAGCCGGTAAGACCCTTGTTATTCTTCTTTACTTCTTCTGATGTAATATTGTGCATTTAGGATCAGGACAGCTGAGTACACTCTACTATAAGACAAAGGAGATCTTTAAGACATTGTTTTTGCTTCTTAAACTGTGATGAATAAAAAGTTCTAAAAGCTTATAATAGTTATTTTTACCTCTGCTACCTCTGGTAACCCATCAGGGGTCTAAATTAATGTGTATATCTTCCTTTATTATGGTTGATATAAGTTTTTTATTGTATGGTAGGAGTAAGAAGGATTGGATTCTTATTTATTTCTTGAAGGACCATATATGTGCAGTTTTAGCAAGAAAACTACATGTTACACATCTCTCTCTCTATTCAGCAGATTCCAAGGTAGCCATTATTCCCCAAGTCCCTCTTATTCTAGTCAAATGTAACCTATACCTCTATAGCCCCCCCCCCCCTTCTCTATGACTCCACTCCACTGGATATGTCATAAAACATGATAAGTGAAGTGCAGGTCCCACCTCTGGATTCTGCCCTTATCTGGAGAATGGGGGTCCGTTGAACACCTTCCAACAGCTCAGCCGAATGGTGAGTTTTTACTCATACATGGTCTCTCTCCATTCAGATTCATGGAAGCAACTGAAATAGCCAAGTATATAGAGTTGCCTATTTTCGGTGCTGCCATAGACCTAACCAGAGAGTGGCCACTCATGCACAGCAAACTCATGAAAACATGAAAAGTGAAGTGCAGGTCCCACCTCGGGAACCTGCCCTTACCTGGAGAACGGGGATCCATTGAACACCTTCCAACAGCTCAGTCGAATGGTGAGTTTCCACTCATACGTGGTCTTTCTCCATTCAGATCTATGGAGGCAATGGAAATAGCCAAGTATATAGAGTTTTAGCCTATATAGCCTATTTTTGCTGCTTCCATAGACCTGACCAGAGAGTGGCCACTCATGTACCACAAACTCTCCATTTAGTCCAAGTGTGTGAAGGGAGTTACAGTATCTACAGCATCATGCATACAGGAGGCTAAGTCCCATCCCTCAGTTAGTCTTTAGTCAAAAAAGGAGCAAATCAGCAGGAGATTAACTCTGTACAGGATAATCCAGAGACAGTCTTCTGTATCACGTCATCATTCAGTATCACTCAGTTCGAGGCTTAGAATCTTCTCTAGTTGTTCAGACTCTCTGCTCTGTATCCGGTTACTTTGCTGTGTACATTTATCATGTTGACGCAGTCAATACACGACAAACATACCGACATAATAAATCTTAGACTGGAACAACCTGGCAATGTCTAAATAACTCCACAGGAAACTTCAGTATGACTAACACAATTAATATAATAAAGGACTAAATTGTATTTTAATGTTTTTCAATTGAGTCCAATTTAATCCAAAACCCCAAAATGTTTCAAATTTGTATTTGAACTTTCACAAAGCTAATTTGGGTTTAAAGTTTTTTAAAAAAAATTTTACATTCAATCCAATTTTTGTTTTCTATTTTTGCATTTTATATATTTGTGTATATTATTATATATTTATATATGTGAGTTTTTGGACTGCTGAAAACTTTGGTGGTCTCAGGGTAACTGCAAAAGGGAGGGAAGTTTCTATGGAAGTGAAAAATTTACGCATAGCATCTCCTCAATCCCCAAGGCTTTCCTCTTGGCCCCCGTGAACTGTCCTGCTCTCACACAGAGATCTCCCACCTTCACTAAACAGAAGGAGCCTTCCAGTGTTGGCACAGCCTAGACAGACCATGGCTGGATCTTCTGTCAGCTACATCCCCTGAGTCCCCTCTGAACTTTTCCTGCTCTCACTGAATAGATTCCCTATCATGAACGGAAACCTCCAGGTCCATAGGGAGTTGTTAATCTTGCTGGCCAAGAGAAGGAATTCATAGTCCTCACAGCTGTACATATTTATACATTTTATTAATTCATTCCTTGTTGGATACATGGCTCAAATATACTCCACAGGTATTTTATCTAACAGCGTACCAATACACAAACTCACAATGTAGAAATGTGTGTGTAATGACATTTGTTCATGCTAAAAGATCGTAATGCCAGGTTCAAAGTTTATCCACAAACAATATATAATGCCTGCAACATGATAAACAATAGTCTAAGTATACAAATGTATTGATGCATGTATCTTTGCCTATTATATTGAAAGTTTTAGATCCAAGCTGGTCCAAGAGCAAGGTCCTAAACCATAATAAAGTATTAATATTTAATGGGTCTAATCATACCTTTGTGCATGCAGTTACTGTGAAAAAGGATTTATATTCCAGGGTTGTAGCTGGAGTAGGGAAGTGTCCTCACACTGCTGTCCTGTGAGATCTCCCTATTTAAATGCCCCACAGCATCTCCCCTTTGCATTTAGTAAAAGCAGTAGCAGATTTTTGGTTATGTATAACAGCAGATACACAGAGGAGAGAAGACGGCCCTTGTGTTTGGACACACCTGTAATAAATATTTGAGTTTCCCTTTAACTAATCCTTTGGAGCTCTTTTCATATTCCAAAAACAAATTGATTAGGTGATAATAGTAAACTTTTTAATATAGGTCATTAAGTAAATCAGCTTCCCTGTCTTTTTTCTGCTCTTTCTCCTGCAGTGAGCAGTATATATGGAATCCTTCTGAGGTCTGTCCATTTCAGACATAAAAGAGGGCAAATGATTAACTATTTTCATACCTTGAGAATATTTCCTATGAGGATTCAGCTCTCTGAGGAGATTTGATTATCTGGGGACGGTCTGTAAAAAGTTAAAGGACCATCAGTTTTACTGATTGCAGATGTCCAAAAATACATACTCATCCTGTAATCTATTGGATAGTAACCTTTTTTTGATAGTTTCAAGGACGTCCAGGTTAATGTAAAAAAAAATGTGTTTATAATAATAGATAGCTGAGCAGCCATATGATTATTTATGCACTCCCTGTGCTCTGTATTTTGCTGCCTGTTCCCTCCTGTCAATCACGATGTCACCCTCTCTATGCGAGTGACTGGCAGGACCAAACAATGTGCATAAATAATCATATGAGTGCCTGCAATTCACCTAAGACATTGGCATCCCCTAGATGAGGAAGAACATGTAAATTTGGACATCTACCATGAGGAAATATGATGGTATATGTCCTTTAACTCATTAAACACTTTCTCAGATTCCTTTATCTCTCAGCTATCAGTGGATACAGAACAGAAAACTGATTTACACAAACTGCTTAAATAAGGAAGAAAAACCAACATATTTCTTAAATAAAGTAGTATATACTTGGGTATAAGCCGACCCAAGTATAAGCCGAGGCCCCTAATTTTACCACAAAAACCTGGGAAAACCTATTGACTGGAGTATAAGCCGAGGGTGGGAAATGCATTGGTCACAGCCTCCCCAGTATATAGCCTGCCGGACCCTTCCCCATAGTATATAGCCAGCACCAGCCCCCCAGTATATAGCCTGCCAGCCCATATCCCCCAGTATATAGCCAGCCCCGTGTTGCAGCATATAGCCTGCAGTGGGGGAACCTGGAAAGGGGATTTTTTATATATATTTTTACTCGAGTATAAGCCGAGTTTGGGGTTTCAGCACATTTTTTTTGTGCTGAAAAACTAGGCTTATACTCGAGTATATATGGTATATTACAAAGTTCACTATTATTATCTGCACTGTTCATTTATACAATTTTGTCTTATATAATTACACTTTAACAAATAAAAAGAGGCATATTCTATAATGTTGTTTCTTTTCACATGTGGCCATCTTGAAATAAATGACTGTAGGGGGATAAACAGGGTGGAATCACTTTGCTAACCCCCTTTTTTAAATTTACATAAAACCTGAAAACCTGCTGTAGGACCCTAAAGATGGAGATAGCAGGCATATGAATAACTGATACCATCCCTGTCATTACTGATATTAACAGTTTAATTCCAATACATCTGGGATTTAGATATATATCACATACATAGCATGCTAAATCCCAGATCACAGTAATATAACAGTTTTTTTTTATTTTGGATTAAGCTCTGGCAGAAACTTTTATTGAGATGACATCCTTGCCAGCTCACTTCTAGATAATATGTAATTTATGTTCCACTTTGTATAATGTGCCAGACCGAAAATGTATTCAGATTTACATCATAGCTTCTTCACGTAAAATATGTAAAACCTCTTAGGAAAAGTTGCAACATACATTCAATAGCTTCAAGTGGTAGATTAATAGGGCCAAATGTGTAATTGTTTCATTGACAGCCAAGGAGTCTAGCAGGAAGCCAAGTCTCATTCAACCAATTCCTGTCATCAAAGGCGGCTCTTAGCAATCTACAGTCCTATTGTGAAACTCCTAGTATGGCAGCTGAGGACACATCTATACTATATTACTGCAGGGACACATCATATATTACCATATGGATCCATAATATTACCAGATGGAATTTTGGTTCACTGGATTGGAAGTTTAGATCACTATGCCAAACCACAAAAGTGCATAATTGCTTAACCCTCTATTTATCTATGCTGGCAATAGTAACATTAACCCCCTTAGGTTCGTACGATTACAGTGATACTAAATTTATATACCGTATATACCCGAGCATAAGCTGAGTTTTTCAGCACAAAAAATGTGCTGAAAAACCTCACCTCAGCTTATACTCGACTCAAGAAAAAACAGTGGACTCACCTTCCAATGCCCCCCCGGCAGGTCGTCTTCTACACAGCGATGCTCCTGCAGTCTATCATAGGCATCGTGATATCAGCCGCTTGCTGATGTTCTAATGTGTGAGCCAGCACACTATGATGTCAGCGAGCGGCTGACGTCATGGTGCCTGCAACAGACCACGCAGGGACACGGATCCAATGCTGGAGCATCGCTGTTTAGAAGAGGAATTGCCAGGGGGGAGTTGGTGGTTGAGTACACTGTTTGTTTTTTTCTTACAGGCATTATATCGGGGGCAGGGGCTGCAGGCTATAACTAGGGGCTGGAAGGCTATATACTACAGGGGTCTGGTTGGCTATGTACTACTGGGGGCTGGCTGGCTATATACTACTGGGGGCTGGCTGGCTTCCAGTGCTTGCTATAAGACTTCTTTAGAGCTTTCTTGTGTTTGCCAGGCTTTTTTTGCTCTTTAAAACGTTTTATCTCTTGATTCTGTACTGCATTGTCCTCACATTTGCACAACCATTCTTTTGTGTTTGTTTGTCTCATTTCTGGTCTTTGTGTTTTCACTTTAGCACAGGAAGGGAACATCTGTTAGCTACAATGTGGCATAGGGTAGGCAAGTAGGTAGGGACGGGTGGGTTGAGCATTAGGGCTCACTGGGGGATATTTATCAGGACCTCTGCGCACTGCCAGTGGCGCAGAGGCCCTGAAATAATCGCAAATGCTATCTTATTGCTAGCTTTTGCGATTATTTTCCCCAATCCGCCACCTTCACGCCAGTGGGGCGTGAAGGGGCGTGAAGGGGGGGCGCAGCCGGCCGAGCGGGGTCGGATGGGAGTGGGCCAGCGTGGGGCGTTACTGTCCCCGCGCCTGCGCACTCGCTGCTGCCGGCGACTTTTCATACAGCAGGGCCTGGCGTAGGGTAAACGCTGCGCAACTGGCAGCCCGATACATGTATCGGGCTGCGAATTTGCAGCGGCGGGGCGATCATACGCTGGCGCACGAGCACCAGCGTATGATAAATATCCCCCACTGTGTCTGTCCTGCTAAAGACAAGAAAGATAGGCAACGGATTCTGTTTTAAGCAACAAAGTGTACAAAGTAGTTAAAATTTTTAGACACAGGACTTCGTAACCCTGATATTGTGAAAACATTCCACATACAAACTAGAGCAAATCTAAATAGAACGTCCAGACCCATGTTTAATCAGTCATTGAATAAATGTGTAATTGCTGTTGTTACAAAAACTGTCCTGTCTCTATTTCCACAGACATCATTTGTTAAATCCAGTGTCCTTTGTGTCTTTTTTAGCTGTGTTTTCCTCCCTGGCTGATAGCATTTGTCATGTCGCAGATCTCCACAATGCACTGATTTACTTAGTGGGACATGAGTAACATATAAACACATAATTAGCCCATTTATCTAGAAATACGGAAATTTCACAAAAAATGCATTTTCTGTGTATAATGCTGGTTGTGACCGATACATTAAGATCGTGTGTGGCAGAAATCATGAATCTGTCGCTTCCCTGCACTGGCGCGACAGAGTTCACCAATGTTTTTGTGGTGCACCTTTAACATAGGGCGTGCGTCACAATTTGCAAGCTAAATAAGGCGCCCGGCAGACCCAGCCCAGGAACGCCTCCTAAATAGTGTCACATGGAAGCCAGCGCAGCTGTGCCACAAGAGGGTCGTGTGCAACACGATAGTGGTGCAGACACTTTTTAAATTCCTCTGCAAGCAGTTTTCCCATACAAGAACATGCAGAAGTGTGGTGCCCCAATGGGTGCTCTGATGAAGAGTGTACACATCTGTACGTTTAAGAGCAGATACAGAGTAGCAGTAGCGTAGGGTATGTAAAGTTACAAAAACTTTAACGCTGATGAATCAAGTTGAGTTGTTGAGTTCAGTAAATGGAGTAAGTGTCAGTCATAGGCGTAGAAGTTCTATCATCAGCTGCAAGAGCAGGAGAAATACGTTTTTGTCTCCAGGCCAATGATGAGTGTACCCCGGAGGTTTCTCACCCTACACATCCCCAATCACTGGTTGCCCATAGTCCTGAAGCACCGAAATCACAAAAACAACTTGCTATCACCACAATGCAATTACAGCCATTGAAAGACCACCACTCAAGAAAGGGAAATGGCTGCACCAAAGCCATTGCAGACTGCAAGTAAGTAACCTGCACATCTTACATTCAATAGTTAAAGAAAATGTAATGGTATGAATCAGTCTCAAGATTATGATTGGCAAAACCCATAGGTTGTGATACATTTTTACTCTTAATTTACATCCAGGTTTGGGAAACACATCATAGATGTCTAGATTTGAAAAAAAGTTCATGATGTTCTGGCAAAGTATGTCAATACTACAAGTCTGTTTGTTGCCACCAATTGGTTGTGTTGTACATTGTAGCCTGGCAATGATGCCACAAAAAACTATTTATATAATAGTGTAGTACTTCCCCTTCCTGTGGCGATGCCAGCTAAGAATTTTACAAATAATAATCCTGACAAAGATGATTCAATAAGCTATCCCCAAAAGGAAGAAATCTTTGTAATGTCTTCAAGTCAATGTCTGACTCACTAGAAAGCCTTTAAATTAGAAATGAGAAATCAAAATTTCTGCTGAGAACAATTAAAAAGGTCCTTGTTGTCATCAGTATAGACCAATATACTGATTGGCTGGACTATGTAGCTTCAAAAATACATTTTCTCGTTGGATCAGGGAGCATTGGTAAAAATACTTCCTTCAAAATCTGGTATCTTCTCAAGGAGAAATGATGACCCTTTCCCTACTCTTATTTTATACTGTTTATCATTTTAACACTTTTTAGAAATGATAAAAAGTACCGTATATACAGGCGGTCCCCTACTTAAGAACACCTGACTTACATACGACCCCTAGTTACAAACGGACCTCTGGATTTTGTTAATTTACTGTACTTTAGCCCTAGGCTACAATAAACATCTTTAACTGTTATCACTGGTGTCTGTAATTAAGCTTTATAGTTAATCCTGGTTCTTATGACAATCCAACATTTTTAAAATCCAATTGCCACAGAGACCAAAAAAATTTGACTGGGGTTACAATAATAAAGTATACGGTTCCGACTTACATACAAACTCAACTTAAGAACAAACCTACAGAACCTATCTTGTATTTAACCCGGGGACTGACTGTACTTGGGTATAAGCCAACCCATATATAAGCCGAGGTACCTAATTTTAACACACTGGGAAAACCTATTGAATCGAGTATAAGCCTATGGTGGGAAACGCATTGGTCACAGACTCCACCCTGTATATATCTACTCAGCCCCTTGCCTCCTAGTATATAGCCAGCCCATGCCCTCTAGTATACAATTAGCCAGCCTACGCCCCCCAGTATTTAGCCAGCCCATGGCCACTAGTAAATAGCCAGCCAGCCCATGGCCCCCAGTATATAGCCAGCCAGCCCATGCCCTTTAGTATATAGCCAGCCTGTGCATGCTGCCTAGTATATAGCCAGCCAGCACATGCCCCCCAGTATATTGCCAGCCTCCCCATGAGCGTGTCAGAAAGGTGAGTACAGAGTTTATTCATATTAGTATGTAGCCAAGTTAGGTTTTTTCAGCACATTTTTTGTGCTGAAAAACTTGGCTTATACTTGAATATATACGATAGCTGAAGATGGAATTTTTACACATTGGGGGTCATTTACTAAGGGCCCGATTCACGTTTTCCCAACGTGTTACCCGAATATTTCCGATTTGCGCCGATTTCCCCTGAATTCCCCTGGGATTTTGGCGCACGCGATCGGATTTTGGCGCATCGGCGCCGGCATGCACGCAACGGAAATCGGGGGGTGTGGCCAAACGAAAACCCAACGGATTCTGAAAAACCGCTGCATTTTTTGAAAAAAATGTGTCGCAAAGAATTGCACTTACCTTCATTAGGAATATGCCGGTGAATTTCAGGGCATTCCAACGGACTTCAGCGCAGCAGCGCCACCTGGTGGACGACGGAGGAACTGCCTTAATAAATCCCGGCCGGACCCGAATCCACCGCACAGAACACGCCGCTGGATCGCGAATGGACCGGGTAAGTAAATCTACCCCAATATGTTGTTGGATACACTTACACAATGTTCTGTAAGTAAGGAGACATACTCAGGAGGAAAGGAGAACTTGACATTTAGCGCTTTCCTCTGGTGCTGGATTTGAAGTCATGGCTTGGACAAGTAATACTATATTACATAACTACAGCACGTGATATTATCCAAACATTCATCTTAATACGACAACCACTTGAATGTGTAGCCTAAATCATTTAAAACAGTTTTGATTACATTTTAAAAGTCAACGTAATTGTTTTCCTTGGCCCTCGCTTGATTTGCGGTTTGGAACGGTTTCTTATATAATGTGCAATATTTTCACCCTCTCGCTACTAAAATAGGCCTGTGACTTTCGGGAACTAATGTAGAGCAGTATTACCTAGATTTATCAATCTGGACACATCTGGTTAACACATGTTGCGTGTCTCCGGTGCAAATAAGTTCAAACAGAATTTGCATATCTGCCCAGAAAATCTTTGGTACACATATATTTTATTAAAGGGGTTTTCCTGAATTGTGATATTGACGGCCTATCTCTCAATCAGGAATATAAACTAGATTGGGTTCCAGCACTCAGAGACCCCACCAATTAGGTAATCAGCATAATAATCACCAGCATAATAACAAAGAACATAGACGAAAGTCTACGGGAATGGTAGCCCAATATGATATTTAAGGGAAAACAAGCTCAGTTGTAGTTCCTTGGGCCATCCACTACGTTGGGGACATATGAGGACCATGAAAAATGACGTCATAATACAGAAGAGCAAAGCAGCATATGTGATCTACCATATTATAGCAGGTTAAAAAGAAGTTCAGTAGATGGTCCCAACGACAATATACTCACTTGGGGAGAGTTATGAAAGTATAGGTGAATAGACAAGTGCAGAGTTAGACCCCAAAGTCGTCATCAGGATGCTGGATGATGTATCTGGAGTAGTTTATGACCGTGGAGTCTACTTTAGAACAGCTATTAATTTTTCTATTCTGATTCACAGACTAGTCCCATTTTCGCAGTGCCACGCCCCTTTTGGACAAGTCAGGAAGCTCAAGCCATGTCAGGTGCCAATTACTCCAGAATTTAGGCATAGTCGGATTGATAAATTTCCCACAATGGTGCTCATTTACTATGGGTCCGTTGGACACATTTTCGATGGGTTTCCTGGCGATTTCGGTTTTGCGCCGAATTGCCCCACGATTTTGGCGCACACGATCGGATTGTGGAGAATCAGCGCCGGCTTGCACGCGACAGAAATGGGGGGGGCGGTCCGTCAGACAACCTGAGGGATTCTGACAAACCACGGAATTTAAACACGCGATTGTGTCGCAAGATCAAGCACTCACATGCACCGGGAAGAAGCAGGTGAACTCCAGCTGACCTCGCGGGGAAGTGACGGATGCAGAAACTTGGGCGCACAATCTTCATGAATCGCCCCAGACCCGAATCCTCGTCGGACAACAACCCGCGGGATCGCGACATGACCGGGTAGGTAAATCTGCCCCAATATGTTCTTTATCTTATAATATTATTCATCAGTTTCCACACTTCAACTAGCATGTCGTATCAGCCACAGGGAGCATGTGTCCACTAGAAAACTGGAGCAATTCAGTAATGGATGAGTTGCATCTTCAAGACTAACATGTGAAACCCGTGAGGACAAAACATCTTTTTACGCAAAGAAAAGTTGTAAAAAACATGAACATTTCTGCTCCACTATCTTCACTATGCAAAGGCATATTGGAAAGGTCTGGGCTAGCTGAAAAATTGTGTAAACTGGTCTATGTGCCCTAACCTTGACCTGTCTAAGGTTGTGTTAATTAAACACAATCCATCATGATAAACCAGGGGCACCTACTCATAGATCCAGGCACCATAACTGTGGAAATGTTCTTATATTTGTTATCCATTACCTCTTTCCTTTTAAAATCTACTTTTAAAATTATGCTAATAACCCTGAGAGGCTACTCGTGAAGTTCCCAGAGGCCTATCTTGCTGCAGATTCATGATCTGATTTATCATGATGGATTTTGAAGGTAGATTTCCTTTAAGGTTATTTATCAAGGTTTGTATGCAAGTTTTCTGGCATACAATTTCTGAAATAATCACAATTCCTGGCCCATGTCCTGATATATCTGGCATGCAAGAGGAGCCGGGGAACATCATGGTGCACCAACGAATGATAAATAACCCCCAATGTGTAAATCTCAGTCCATATGTTCCCCAAATTATAGTCTCATGCTGAGTCAGCAAAACTGAACCCAACATATCAATTTAGCTGACTAGGGTCCGGGCCAGTAGATCTGGCCAACACAAAGATTGAGTTCTATTCAGTGAACTCAACCGTATGAAATGGTTCTGCTTTACACTCTCTGAAACTTGGGATTAGTAAATCCGCCCCTCTGTGATGTACACACTGTGGTAAACAACCATCTGTCATACAATTTCCCCTATTACACAGCTGAACAAATCCTGCCTGTTTGCGCAGCTCTAAAGCACTTTGCCATCTCAGAATGGACGCAACCTGGCACAAAATATCTCCTTGCAGTAAATAACTGGTAACTGGGCACCAATGTAAAAACCTATACAAAGGAAAAACAAGACGTTAATCAATCAACAAATTACAGCAAATATACAGAATTGAGGTTTTCAATGTGAAACCGATCCTTACTCATTGTCGGAGATTTATGTGTCTAGCTTACTCATTGTGGGGGATTTATGTCTAGCTGGCTGGAGAAGACAGTCATAAGGCTTTACTTTCCTTATTTGCTAAACATGTTGTTGTAACTACTTGTCCGGTTGTGGATCAGGAGGGAGAAAAAAACTATTCAGATTTTTGATTTTTAAATTATTTGTAATCCCTGTTCCCGTTTCTCTATGTCTATCTACTGTCTATCTACTATCTCATATCTGTCTATCATCTATCTACCTATGGACAACGCCAGTTGAGGGCTTGCTAGATCAGTTGTACTGTTCAATTTTGGATAAAAAAAATTTGAAGTGGAGGAGGTCTGACAATCTACATGGGAGGGAAGATGGAGACACAAGGCGCGGGAACAGAGCAGTGCAGCTATTGTGTGTTGTAGACGATGATTTGATGATTCAGAAGGTGGAGGACAGTCTGACACATTTTGGTGGAGAGTTCTGAGTATGGGGGAAGCACGGGAGAAGCCCTAGAGATGGCTGTGAGATGACCGAATGGTAATAGAGAGAAGTAGAAGGGCTTGTGAGGAACAGAGACTACATGTGGGATGGTATTGTCTGATTAGGTCAGATAAGTATGGAGGGGACAAGTTGTCATGATCAATATTTTAAACTGAATTTGCTGTACGATGGGGAACCATTGGAGAGACTGGAAGAGAGAAAGAGGAGATGCGAAGAAACTGATGAAAAAGGTGGGCATCTGAGTTAAGGATGTATTGGAAGGGGAGAGTTAGCTGGGAACACGCAGAGAAGAATGTTGCAGTAGTTCAAGCGGGAGATGATGAGGGAAGGGACTAGCAATTTTGTAGGGTCAGATGTGAGAGATGTTCTTTAGATGGAGATGGCAGGTTGTAGGAAGGGTCTGGATTTGAAGCTTAAAAGATATCTATCACCAGGATGAAGGATTGTAAACCAGATACATACTGATGTGTGCCCCATCTGGCATTATCCACTCTTGTAGCTTCTCATGCCATTGGTTGTAAGAAATAAAGATTTTAATAATTAAGCAATGAGCCTGATGTGCTCCAGGCTCCATTGACATTTATGGAGCCAGAATCCCTGAGGTTCATTTGCATAATGTTTACACCCTTTTTTTCATAAAAGCTAGGTCCTACGAAGCTACAAGAAGAGTGGATCCTGCCAGGGGGGAGCACACATCAGTATGTCAGTGTGCTTGGTTTACAATCCTTCATCCTGGTGGTCGATGTCCTTTAACCCCTTAACGCTCTGCGCCGTAGCTCTACGGCGCAGAGGTATAAGGGATGTATGAAGAGGGCTCACGGGCTGAGTCCTCTTCATATAAAGGTGGGGGTTTTTGCAAAATGCATAAAACCCCCACCGCTAATAACCGCGGTCGGTGCTAGCAAAATAATAAAAAATAAAAAAAATAATAAAAAAATTAAAAAAAAAGTTTAAAAAATAAAAAAAATTAATAAAATATTAAAAGTTCAAATCACCCCCCTTTCCCTAGAACGGATATAAAACATAATAAACAGTAAAAATCACAAACATATTAGGTATCGCCGCGTCCCAAAATGCCAGATCTATCAAAATATAAAAACGGTTACAGGCGGCGGTGACCTCCGAGGCGGGAAATGGCGCCCAAATGTCCGAAATGCGACTTTTACACCTTTTTACATAACATAAAAAATGAAATAAAAAATGATCAAAATGTCACACAGACCTCAAAATGGTAGCAATGAAAACGTCGCCTCATTTCGCAAAAAATGACCCCTCACACATCTCCGTGCGCAAAAGTATGAAAAAGTTATTAGCATCAGAAGATGGCAAAAAATTTTTTTTCTTTTTTGTACACATTCGTTTAATTTTTGAAAATGTATTAAAACACAATAAAACCTATATAAATTTGGTATCACCGCGATCGCACCGAACCAAAGAATAAAGTAGGCATGTTATTTGGAGCGGAGAGTGAAAGTCGTAAAAACTGAGCCCACAAGAACGTGACGCACGTGCGGTTTTTTTTCAATTTTTCCACATTTGGAATTTTTTTTCAGCTTCGCAGTACACGGCATGTTAAAATAAATAACATTACGGGAAAGTAAAATTTGTTACGCACAAAATAAGCCCTCACACAGGTCTGTACACGGAAAAATGAAAAAGTTATGGATTTTTGAAGTTGGAGAGCGAGAAATGAGCCGAAAAACCCTCCGTCCTTAAGGGGTTAAAGGATAAGGCAGAGTTAAAGATGACTCCATGGCAGCGGACTTTAGGGACCAGGAAGAGTATAGAGCCGTGGATTGTGATGGTTAGGTCTGGTGGGACGGATATGGCAGGTAGAGAAAGGATTATGATTTCCGCTGTGTCCTTGATTGTGTCCAAAATTTAGAAAATGGGAAGATAAAAAGGACTATCTGATATTTAGTCAGAAAAATCCATGGAAAATCTCTCTCCCACTGAAATAAACTGGAAAAACTTTTTTGCCCCATTGTATATGTAATATTCCATGTGCAATCTATAAAGTAATATCTCTAAAGTAAACTAAATAGTGTACATTTTAAAAGATTGTAGTATAATAATGTATTCTTTTAGTAATATCTTGCATATATTAGCTATATCGGTCTAGATAAGTCATGAAAGAAGTACAAATCACTGTACATTTATAAAGTAACATTGAAACTTCTTTTTCTTACAAATCATTACCTTGGGTTAAACATAGCACAAGTTATTGCATGTCTATTAGAGATGAGCGAGCACTAAAATGCTCGGGTGCTCGTTATTCGAGACAAACTTTTCCAGATGCTCGAGTGCTCGTCTCGAATAACGAGCCCCATTGAAGTCAATGGGAGACCCGAGCATTTTTTAAATAAAACTGAACAGTAAAAGAACAGTGCAAAAAAAAAATTCCAGATGTTTGCAGATGTTTTACTTGTAAGAACACATTGAAATAACACTATTCTTCACTTTGCAGGTGTTCGCGCGTGTCTCCCGCTAAGTTAGGAGATGTGCACGAACATCTGGAATGTGAAGAATATTGTTCTTTCAATGTGTTCTGCACTTAAATGCTCCTGTGTTCACTGTTTTTAATGTTTTAATTCTATTCTTCACATTGCAGGTGTGCGCGCGTGTCTCCCGATAGGTTCGGAGATGTGCGCACAACTGCAAAGTGAAGAATAGAATTAAAACATTAAAAACAGTGAATACAGGACCATTTAAGTGCAGAACACATTGAAAGAACAGTATTCTTCACATTCCAGATGTTCCAAAAATCTCCGAACCTAGCGGGAGACACGCGTGAACACCTGGAAAGTGAAGAATAGTGTTATTTCAATGTGTTCTTACAAGTAAAACATCTGCAAACATGTGTAATAATTTTTTTTTACAATAAAAATACTTTTATTCAATTTATTTCATTAATTTACTGCTCGATCTCGAGCCGGCGAGATACTCGTCCGAGTAACGAGCCGGTCCGAGTATGCTAATACTCGACCGAGCAGTATACTCGGACGAGTATACTCGCTCATCTCTAATGTCTATATATTTAATAAAGCAAAATGAAAGGAGATTTATATTTTGTGAGTTTTATATATAAAATAAATGCATTACGGTACCACCCAAGGTCATTGGCAAAGACCCAATCACAGGGCCCTCAAACTCCAACACAATAATGTACCATTAAAGTAGTTACTTTTAAGATTAATAGGTTGAAAAACAGTGAGTTACAAAGTTAAAATTACCTTATTATCCTGCTGAATGATGAATCTCTAAACTGTTATAAATGTATATATCATATTACAGACCACATCGCTCTACAAAGGAGTGAAGGCAATAACTGATGGTGTTTTAATCTTGTACAGTATATATACAGCTAAGTGTGTCAAGAACATTAGCCATAATCTTAGGGGCAAGGTCAACCCCAGCACTGGGCTTACTTGGGCAAGTGCCAGGGCCCAGGGCTGCTGGGGGGGCCCACATAAGTTGTACATAAGAAATCTATAGGGGTGAAGGGGCTGTATCTAATAAATCCATAGGGGGTGAGGGGGGCTTTATATAAAATAACCATGAGGGGGCTGTACATAAAATAACCATGAGTGGGCTGTATATAAAATAACCATGAGGGGGCTGTTAGGTATGATAAACTAGGGAATAGGAGACTGTTTTAGTTTTTGAATTTTTACTGCCACCACATGAGTTGACTGCAAAGGGGTCCACTGAGGCTCTGTCACCCAGGGGTATACTGAAACCTGAAGCTGACCCTGCTTGGGGGGAGAAAGCAGTAGACTGACACAAAAATAGGGCAGACATATCATGCCATGCTTGCAATTCTTTGGTTGACAAGGTAAAAAAGCCACAATTCCTGCCATAGCCATAACTTATTGGGCCCCTTGTTTGACAAGCATGCTACTTTTTAAAAAAGTGGGCATGACGAGGAACAAGATGGGTCAGTGTGTGAATGCCATGGTCAGTCCAATTAACTAGAACCAGCGCCACATAAATGGATCAGTTTGTAGGTGAAATTTACACTAACCCGGACCTGGCATAGATTTCTGAAAGGTACATTTTAACTGATATAATTTTGAACAGGAAGTGACTTGGAAAATAAATAATTAGAAAATATCTAGTGATGTGACTCCATACAGTATGAAATTCTTACATATATTCATTTTACACATGATACAGATGCTTAGATATACTTTAGATTAAGACACAGCAGGCACTTTACTTGATTTTTCCCACAGATCAAAAATGTCATACTTCAGAGAATAAAGACAGATCAGTGTCTGGATCTCTTACTCCCGGCACTGGAATATGTTTAAAAACAAACCCCCTATGTGCCAAACAGATGCACTATGTAGACTATCTAGGGTCCAAGCTTTTAGGGTGCAGACAGTGACACACTATAGAGAACATATCGGGAACCTCAGGCAACACTTTGGAGTCTATGTTCAAATCCAAGTTCTCACTGCCCGGAGGCTAGGCATGTGAATGGATCCAAATTACTTGAATCTCATGTTTAATGATTAAATTGTAACAAAACCTTTGAAGATTATTAACCAGAGATTAGTAGTGAAGGTGATATGTACAAATCCAAGTTCTTACTAACCAGAAGCTAAACTTTAAAATTAATTTCAAATCACTTAAATCTAATGTTTAATGATTATACTGTAACATAATCTTTGAAGATTATTAATTAGAGATTAATAGTTAAGGTGATGATAGTAAACTTTGTAAAATAAAACATTAAGTAAAGAAGTCTCTTCTTTTTCTGCTTCTTTCTCCTTTAGTGAGCAGTGTATCTTAGGTCCATCCACTTCAGACAGATAAGGAGGCTAATGATTAATTCTTTTCATGCTTAGAGAATATTTCAGCTCTCTGGGGGAATTAGACTATCCAGGGAATGTCTGTAAAGAGTAAAGTCATTAGACACTTTATCAGGTTTTTTATCTCCAGCTGTCAGTGGATATAGGACAGAAAAACGATTTATCCAAACTGATTAAATAAGGAAGATAGGCATGGGAAAAGAATGACATATACTATTTTTGAATAATGTATATTAGAAAGTTTTCTATTCTATCATTTGCTATAATGATGTATGTTATTTAATTTGAACGTTTAGTTACACTTGAGTAGAGATGAGCGAGCACTAAAATGCTCGAGTGCTCGTTATTCGAGACGAACTTTTCCTGATGCTCGAGTGCTCGTCTCGATTAACGAGCCCCATTGAAGTCAATGGGAGACTCGAGCATTTTTCAAAGGGACCATGGTTCGGGAATATAATGTGTTATTTAATTGAAAAAGAATGTCTTCTGATAAGTTAGCAGATATATGCAAACATCTGCAATCTATTCTTCACTGTTCTACGCGTATATTATCTCCCGACAAGTTAGCAGATGTGAAGAACAGTGAAGAATAGAATAAAAACAGTGAACACAGGATCATTTAAGTGAAAAACACAGTGAAAGACATCAGGGCGGCAGCACGGAGAGACATCGGGGAGCAGCGCAGAGAAATCGGGGACACTTCAGTGAAAGAAGAGGAGCGGATCCCCGACAAGTAAGCAGATGTGCCGAACATCTGTAATCTATTCTTCACTGTGTTTTTCACTGTGTTTTTCACTTAAATGATCCTGTGTTCACTGTGTTCACTGTTTTTATTGTATTCTTCACTGTTCTTCACTGTGTTTTTTTAATTAAATGCTCGATCTCGAGCAGCGGAAATACTCGTCCGAGCAACGAGCCGTTTCGAGTACCTTAATACTCGAACGAGCATCAAGCTCGGACGAATATACTCGCTCATCTCTACACTTGAGCAGTAACCTATTTTCAGTGAAATCAAATAAAAGTTTGCTTTATGGTGGTAATTTCTTACGCAGCATCCAGCTGAACAGAAAGGGGCACACTTACTAAGGGCTTTGCACCAGTTTTCTGTCGGACTGCACATTATTTTTAGTGTAAACTGCTTGTTCAGGTATTTCAGAAATGTCACACGTGACCGTTTTGTGGCGCAGCTGCAATAGGCACCATGCAACACAAATTAGGGGGGGCATATTTTGCGCCAGATTTAACATGCAAGTCCGACAGAAGTGTGTTGCACGGCCCATGTTAAAGATAGACTAGAAGAAGAGTGGTGCACTCTGTCGGGCCAGTTCAAGGAGTGCCAGATTCATATAGAACAGGCGCCCGACATCATGAACCCTGCATTATACACAGGCAATCCACACTTAGTGCAGCTTGTACTAATCTTAGTAAATGTGCGCCATAGTGTTGTATACCCATGCAGTATCTGACATGTATCACACCGCCATGTAGGCATCTGGAGTGGAAGACTTGCTGTCCTCCTACACTTATTAGTATTGTCTGTGACTTTACCCATCTCTCTATGGACAGACAGATCTGCTTCTTATGGTTTCAAACCATTTTCTTGACCTATTCGAAATGAAGGCCTCTTTGAAATAAAATATGCATTGACTATGGCAATGCCCATCTGGAGTGCCAAGTTATTAAGTTATGTCTACAGCTCCATACAATTTGGCCATTGTCATTTCTACATTGAAGTCACATTAGATGCAAATCACAGAACACAATCATGCCAAGAAAGTATTGGGGACTGGAAGGAATTTAAGATTGAACGTCCACTAATAATAATCAATTCATTCCTGTATTTAGCTGTAAAGGGGAGTTGTCTTTTTCATAAAAGCTTTCTTTAAATACTCTATTAGAGAATTGTGAGTTAATATAATGGGTGCTTATTCATGACTCTAATCTATTAGCCCATTTACTTTAATAACTTGCATAATGCTAAATTTCTTCCATGGCAGTGCTGCCAGGAAACTGAAAAGTTGTCATTAGGTTCCTGCACAGATTACAGCTGATCCTCCAATATAACACAAAGCGAAATGAAATGTAATAGGTCTCATAGCACATTAAGCTCTAATAGCGCTAATGTTCCTGGCTATGGCTCCATGCTTCTGCATCCTTATGGCAGGTTTATAAGCAAACAGTGTATGCCATATAGGGCTGATCCTGGTGTCCTTGTTCAAGTCTGCATTCATTTCTGACTCATTCCTGTGTATCATAGTAGATAAAGTTAGAAAAAGACACAGGTCCATCCAGTTCAATTTATAAGCTTAAGCAAATCTTTTTGCCCTAAAACCCGTGATAATAATAATATTTGTTATTAAGAAAGGTATCCAGTTCCTTCTTCAACATGTACAATTTGTCCACCATATCAACCTCCTGCAGCAGAGAATTCCATAGTCTCACTGCTCTTACAGTAAAGACTCCGTGTCCATGGTGATGGTAGAACCGTCTCTCCTCTAGGTGTAGAGCATGCCCCCTGTCTATGGTGATGGTAGAACCGTCTCTCCTCTAGGTGTAGAGCATGCCCCCTGTCTATGGTGATGGTAGAACCGCCTCTCCTCTGGATGTAGAGGATGCCCCCTGTCTGTGGTGATGGTAGAACCTCCTCTCCTCTAGGTGTAGAGGATGCCCCCTGTCTATGGTGATGGTAGAACCTCCTCTCCTCTAGGTGTAGAGGATGCCCCCTGTCTATGGTGATGGTAGAACCGTCTCTCCTCTAGGTGTAGAGCATGCCCCCTGTCTATGGTGATGGTAGAACCGCCTCTCCTCTGGATGTAGAGGATGCCCCCTGTCTGTGGTGATGGTAGAAACACCTCTCCTGTAGGTGTAGAGGATGCCCCCTGTCTATGGTGATGGTAGAATCGCCTCTCCTCTAGGTGTAGAGGATGACCCCTCTCTATGGTGATGGTAGAACCTCCTCTCCTCTAGGTGTAGAGGATGCCCCCTGTCTATGGTGATGGTAGAAACACCTCTCCTGTAGGTGTAGAGGATGCCCCCTGTCTATGGTGATGGTAGAACCACCTCCTCCAGAGGTAGAGGATACCCCTTGTCTATGGTGATAGTAGAACGACTTCCACTCTAAATGTAGAGGATACCCCCTGTCTATGGTGATGGTAGAAACACCTCTCCTCTAGGTGTAGAGGATGCCCCCTGTCCAAGGTAATGGTAGAAACACCTCTCCTCTAGATGTAGTGGATATCCCTGTCTATGGTAATGGTAGAAACACCTAGATGTAGAGCAGTGATTTTCAACCTTTTTTGAGCCGCGGCACACTTTTTATACTTAGAAAATCCTGGGGCACACCACCAACCAAAATAGCACAAAATGACACTAAAACAGTCATAAAAGGCCTCCCTTTACTAATAAAAAGGCCCTAGCGGCCCCCCTTTACTGATTAAAAGACCCTAGCTGCCTCCCTTTACTAATAAAAAGGCCCTAGCTGCCTCCCTTTACTAATAAAAAGCCCCTGGCTGCCTCCCTTTACTAATAAAAAGCCCCTGGCTGCCTCCCTTTACTAATAAAAAGCCCCTAGATGCCTCCCTTTACTAATAAAAAGCCCCTAGATGCCTCCCTTTACTAATAAAAAGCCCCTGGCGGCCTCCCTTTACTAATAAAAAGCCCCTAGCTGCCTCCCTTTACTAATAAAAAGGCCCTAGATGCCTCCCTTTACTAATAAAAAGGCCCTAGATGCCTCCCTTTACTAATAAAAAGGCCCTAGCGGCCTCCCTTTACTAATAAAAAAGCCCCTGGCGGCCTCCCTTTACTAATAAAAAGCCCCTGGCTGCCTCCCTTTACTAATAAAAAGCCCCTGGCGGCCTCCCTTTACTAATAAAAAGGCCCTAGATGCCTCCCTTTACTAATAAAAAGGCCCTAGCGGCCTCCCTTTACTAATAAAAAAGCCCCTGGCGGCCTCCCTTTACTAATAAAAAGCCCCTGGCTGCCTCCCTTTACTAATAAAAAGCCCCTGGCTGCCTCCCTTTACTAATAAAAAGCCCCTGGCTGCCTCCCTTTACTAATAAAAAGCCCCTGGCGGCCTCCCTTTACTAATAAAAAGGCCCTAGCTGCCTCCCTGTACTAATAAAAACGCCCTAGCTGCCTCCCTTTACTAATAAAAAGCCCCTAGATGCCTCCCTTTACTAATAAAAAGCCCCTAGATGCCTCCCTTTACTAATAAAAAGGCCCTAGCTGCCTCCCTTTACTAATAAAAAGGCCCTAGCTGCCTCCCTTTACTAATAAAAAGGCCCTAGCTGCCTCCCTTTACTAATAAAAAGGCCCTAGCTGCCTCCCTTTACTAATAAAAAGGCCCTAGCAGCCTCCCTTTACTAATAAAAAGGCCCTGGCAGCCTCCCTTTACTAATAAAAAGCCCCTGGCGGCCTCCCTTTACTAATAAAAAGCCCCTGGCGGCCTCCCTTTACTAATAAAAAGCCCCTGGCGGCCTCCCTTTACTAATAAAAAGCCCCTGGCGGCCTCCCTTTACTAATAAAAAGCCCCTGGCGGCCTCCCTTTACTAATAAAAAGCCCCTAGCTGCCTCCCTTTACTAATAAAAAGCCCCTAGCGGCCTCCCTTTACTAATAAAAAGGCCCTGGCGGCCTCCCTTTACTAATAAAAAGGCCCTGGCGGCCTCCCTTTACTAATAAAAAGCCCCTGGCGGCCTCCCTTTACTAATAAAAAGCCCCTGGCGGCCTCCCTTTACTAATAAAAAGCCCCTGGCGGCCTCCCTTTACTAATAAAAAGGCCCTAGCTGCCTCCCTTTACTAATAAAAAGCCCCTAGCGGCCTCCCTTTACTAATAAAAAGCCCCTGGCGGCCTCCCTTTACTAATAAAAAGCCCCTGGCGGCCTCCCTTTACTAATAAAAAGGCCCTAGCTGCCTCCCTTTACTAATAAAAAGGCCCTAGCTGCCTCCCTTTACTAATAAAAAGCCCCTAGCTGCCTCCCTTTACTAATAAAAAGCCCCTAGATGCCTCCCTTTACTAATAAAAAGGCCCTAGCTGCCTCCCTTTACTAATAAAAAGGCCCTAGCAGCCTCCCTTTACTAATAAAAAGGCCCTAGCTGCCTCCCTTTACTAATAAAAAGCCCCTGGTGGCCTCCCTTTACTAATAAAAAGGCCCTAGCAGCCTCCCTTTACTAATAAAAAGCCCCTGGCGGCCTCCCTTTACTAATAAAAAGCCCCTGGCGGCCTCCCTTTACTAATAAAAAGCCCCTAGCTGCCTCCCTTTACTAATAAAAAGCCCCTGGCGGCCTCCCTTTACTAATCAAGAGCCCCTAGCAGCCTCCCTTTACTAATAAAAAGGCCCTAGCGGTCTCCCATTACAAAGTAAGAGCCCGTAGCGGCCTCCCTTTACAAATTAAGAGCCCGTAGCGGCCTCTCTTTACTAATTAAAAGGCCCTAGAGGCCTCCATTTACTATTTAAAAGGCCCTAGAGCCCCCCTTTACTAATTAAAAGGCCCTAGAGCCCCCCCTTTACTAATTAAAAGGCCCTAGAGCCCCCCCTTTACTAATTAAAAGGCCCTAGAGGCCCCCCTTTACTAATTAAAAGGCCCTAGAGGCCCCCCTTTACTAATTAAAAGGCCCTAGAGGCCCCCCTTTACTAATTAAAAGGCCCTAGAGGCCCCCCTTTACTAATTAAAAGGCCCTAGAGGCCCCTCTTTACTAATTAAAAGGCCCTAGAGGCCCCCCTTTACTAATTAAAAGGCCCTAGAGGCCCCTCTTTACTAATTAAAAGGCCCTAGAGGCCCCCCTTAACAAATAAAAAGCCCCAGCTTACCTTTACTAATAAAAAAAAAAACCCTTGCTACCTTCCTTATACAAATAATAACCCTATATACTTACCCTTGATGTCTTCTTCCGCGTACCGTCACTCCTAATGGCGATCCGCTCACCTTCTGTAGCTCCTGCACCGCGCGCCTCTGGTCACGTGACTTACGCGACCTGACGTCAGGTCGCGTCAGTCACGTGACATGGGCCGCGCGGTGCAGGAGGTACAGAAGACGGGCGGACCGCCGACGCGGGACTTGGAGGTAAGTATGGGGCAGAAATACGGGGGCGCGGCGGCAGCTCGACACCGGGGCAGCCTAGTTCGGGCAACTTTCCCCCGCGGCACACTCAACCTTGTGTCGCGGCACACTAGTGTGCCGCGGCACACAGGTTGAAAATCACTGATGTAGAGGATGTCCCTGGTTATTGGAGATGGTAGAACCCCTTTTCCTCTAGGCGTAGAAGATACTCCCTGTCTATGATAATGATAGAATTGCCTCTCCTCCAGGGATAGAGGATGCCCCCTTGTCCAAAGGCCTCAATATAAAAATTTAATTGGAAAAGATCCCTGTACTGTCTATTAATGTATTTGTATTTTATGTCTTTTTCATAAAAGTCTTCTTTAAATACTCTATTCGAGAATTGTGAGTTAATATAATGGGTCCTCATTCCTGACTCTAATCTCTTAGCCCATTTACTTTAATAAATAACTTGCAAAATGCTAAATTTCTTCTGTGGCAGAGCTGCCAGGTGATAGTAGAACAGCTTCCACTCTAGATGTAGAGGATGCCCCCTGTCTATGGTGACGGTAGACTCTCTTCTAGGTGTAGAGGATGCCCTCTGTCTATGGTAATGGTAGAACTGCCTCTCCTCTAGGTGTAGAGGATGCCCCCTGTCTATGGCGATGGTAGAGCCGCCTCTCCTCTAGGTGTAGAGGATGCCCCCTGTCTATGGTGATGGTAGAACCTCCTCCCCTCTAGGTGTAGAGCAGTGATTTTCAACCTTTTTTGAGCCGCGGCACACTTTTTATACTTAGAAAATCCTGGGGCACACCACCAACCAAAATAGCACAAAATGACACTAAAACAGTCATAAAAGGCCTCCCTTTACTAATAAAAAGGCCCTAGCGGCCCCCCTTTACTGATTAAAAGACCCTAGCTGCCTCCCTTTACTAATAAAAAGGCCCTAGCTGCCTCCCTTTACTAATAAAAAGCCCCTGGCTGCCTCCCTTTACTAATAAAAAGCCCCTAGATGCCTCCCTTTACTAATAAAAAGCCCCTGGCGGCCTCCCTTTACTAATAAAAAGCCCCTAGCTGCCTCCCTTTACTAATAAAAAGGCCCTAGCTGCCTCCCTTTACTAATAAAAAGGCCCTAGATGCCTCCCTTTACTAATAAAAAGGCCCTAGATGCCTCCCTTTACTAATAAAAAGGCCCTAGCGGCCTCCCTTTACTAATAAAAAAGCCCCTGGCGGCCTCCCTTTACTAATAAAAAGCCCCTGGCTGCCTCCCTTTACTAATAAAAAGCCCCTGGCGGCCTCCCTTTACTAATAAAAAGGCCCTAGATGCCTCCCTTTACTAATAAAAAGGCCCTAGCGGCCTCCCTTTACTAATAAAAAAGCCCCTGGCGGCCTCCCTTTACTAATAAAAAGCCCCTGGCTGCCTCCCTTTACTAATAAAAAGCCCCTGGCTGCCTCCCTTTACTAATAAAAAGCCCCTGGCGGCCTCCCTTTACTAATAAAAAGCCCCTGGCTGCCTCCCTTTACTAATAAAAAGCCCCTGGCGGCCTCCCTTTACTAATAAAAAGGCCCTAGCTGCCTCCCTGTACTAATAAAAACGCCCTAGCTGCCTCCCTTTACTAATAAAAAGCCCCTAGATGCCTCCCTTTACTAATAAAAAGCCCCTGGCTGCCTCCCTTTACTAATAAAAAGGCCCTAGCTGCCTCCCTTTACTAATAAAAAGGCCCTAGCAGCCTCCCTTTACTAATAAAAAGCCCCTGGCGGCCTCCCTTTACTAATAAAAAGCCCCTAGCTGCCTCCCTTTACTAATAAAAAGCCCCTGGCGGCCTCCCTTTACTAATAAAAAGCCCCTGGCGGCCTCCCTTTACTAATAAAAAGCCCCTGGCGGCCTCCCTTTACTAATAAAAAGGCCCTAGCTGCCTCCCTTTACTAATAAAAAGCCCCTAGATGCCTCCCTTTACTAATAAAAAGGCCCTAGCTGCCTCCCTTTACTAATAAAAAGGCCCTAGCTGCCTCCCTTTACTAATAAAAAGGCCCTAGCTGCCTCCCTTTACTAATAAAAAGGCCCTAGCTGCCTCCCTTTACTAATAAAAAGGCCCTAGCAGCCTCCCTTTACTAATAAAAAGGCCCTGGCAGCCTCCCTTTACTAATAAAAAGCCCCTGGCGGCCTCCCTTTACTAATAAAAAGCCCCTGGCGGCCTCCCTTTACTAATAAAAAGCCCCTGGCGGCCTCCCTTTACTAATAAAAAGCCCCTGGCGGCCTCCCTTTACTAATAAAAAGCCCCTGGCGGCCTCCCTTTACTAATAAAAAGCCCCTAGCTGCCTCCCTTTACTAATAAAAAGCCCCTAGCGGCCTCCCTTTACTAATAAAAAGGCCCTGGCGGCCTCCCTTTACTAATAAAAAGGCCCTGGCGGCCTCCCTTTACTAATAAAAAGCCCCTGGCGGCCTCCCTTTACTAATAAAAAGCCCCTGGCGGCCTCCCTTTACTAATAAAAAGCCCCTGGCGGCCTCCCTTTACTAATAAAAAGGCCCTAGCTGCCTCCCTTTACTAATAAAAAGCCCCTAGCGGCCTCCCTTTACTAATAAAAAGCCCCTGGCGGCCTCCCTTTACTAATAAAAAGCCCCTGGCGGCCTCCCTTTACTAATAAAAAGGCCCTAGCTGCCTCCCTTTACTAATAAAAAGGCCCTAGCTGCCTCCCTTTACTAATAAAAAGCCCCTAGCTGCCTCCCTTTACTAATAAAAAGCCCCTAGATGCCTCCCTTTACTAATAAAAAGGCCCTAGCTGCCTCCCTTTACTAATAAAAAGGCCCTAGCAGCCTCCCTTTACTAATAAAAAGGCCCTAGCTGCCTCCCTTTACTAATAAAAAGCCCCTGGTGGCCTCCCTTTACTAATAAAAAGGCCCTAGCAGCCTCCCTTTACTAATAAAAAGCCCCTGGCGGCCTCCCTTTACTAATAAAAAGCCCCTGGCGGCCTCCCTTTACTAATAAAAAGCCCCTAGCTGCCTCCCTTTACTAATAAAAAGCCCCTGGCGGCCTCCCTTTACTAATCAAGAGCCCCTAGCAGCCTCCCTTTACTAATAAAAAGGCCCTAGCGGTCTCCCATTACAAAGTAAGAGCCCGTAGCGGCCTCCCTTTACAAATTAAGAGCCCGTAGCGGCCTCTCTTTACTAATTAATAGGCCCTAGAGGCCTCCATTTACTATTTAAAAGGCCCTAGAGCCCCCCTTTACTAATTAAAAGGCCCTAGAGCCCCCCCTTTACTAATTAAAAGGCCCTAGAGCCCCCCCTTTACTAATTAAAAGGCCCTAGAGGCCCCCCTTTACTAATTAAAAGGCCCTAGAGGCCCCCCTTTACTAATTAAAAGGCCCTAGAGGCCCCCCTTTACTAATTAAAAGGCCCTAGAGGCCCCCCTTTACTAATTAAAAGGCCCTAGAGGCCCCTCTTTACTAATTAAAAGGCCCTAGAGGCCCCCCTTAACAAATAAAAAGCCCCAGCTTACCTTTACTAATAAAAAAAAAAACCCTTGCTACCTTCCTTATACAAATAATAACCCTATATACTTACCCTTGATGTCTTCTTCCGCGTACCGTCACTCCTAATGGCGATCCGCTCACCTTCTGTAGCTCCTGCACCGCGCGCCTCTGGTCACGTGACTTACGCGACCTGACGTCAGGTCGCGTCAGTCACGTGACATGGGCCGCGCGGTGCAGGAGGTACAGAAGACGGGCGGACCGCCGACGCGGGACTTGGAGGTAAGTATGGGGCAGAAATACGGGGGCGCGGCGGCAGCTCGACACCGGGGCAGCCTAGTTCGGGCAACTTTCCCCCGCGGCACACTCAACCTTGTGTCGCGGCACACTAGTGTGCCGCGGCACACAGGTTGAAAATCACTGGTGTAGAGGATGCCCCCTGTCTTTGGTGATGGTACAACTGCCTCTCCTCTAGGTGTAGAGGATGCCCCCTGTCTATGGTGATAATAGAAGAGTCTCTCCTCCTAGATGTAGAGGATGCCCCCTGTCTATGGTGATGGTAGAAACACCTGTCCTCTAGATGTAGAGGATGCCCCCTGTCTATGGTGATGGTAGAACCCCCTCTCCTCCAGGTGTAGAGGATGCCCCCTGTCTATGGTGATGGTAGAACCCCCTCTCCTCCAGGTGTAGAGGATGCCCCCTGTCTATGGTCATGGCAGAAAAACCTGTAAATTGTAAAACCTGTAAATTGTAATAAGTAGGGCTGAGCAAAATCATGCCCTTATTATGACATTGGAGACAACATTTGTTTCCATAACTTCTGCTTTGGGGTTGACTCTTGACTGTTCTAGACGAAATTCCTTTGTCCTGAACTTGTACTGGTCCTGCTCCAGTGAAAGGATTCATAAAGCGATGTCATTCCATTACTTCATATTTCCTCATGACAGACTATTCTATTTGTTAAAATATTGTTATTTATTTGCCTTGCATTTGGTTAATGAAAAAGCAGAAAATTCACATGGATTACTTTTTATGATAATCAAGTATGATAAACCGGGGGAACCAGATGGGTAACAAGACCTGACTAACAGGTCCAGTCCCTATGGCTCTGTGCCCTCACCCTCACAGGCACCACACTACAGCAGTAGTAGGTGCCATTCTCCACATCCCCGCCCCCTCGAGATGAAGAAAAATTGTGGCTAAAAGCCACATAAAAAAAACAAGCAGTTCACAAACCAATGGAGGACCTGACCCACCTTTAATAATTGCAACATATTAAATGCCTGCAAATATAGTATAGGAAGAACATAGATTTTTTTTTTTAATTGTATCTTTTTACATAAAATTAAAAAAAAACTTTTTATTACTTATTCTGACAAATGCTCCATTTTGAATCCATAATATATTTTTCCCTTCAAAAACAAGAATTTCTGTTCTGACAACACATGCCTTAAGGTATATTAAAATAATGAACTACTACTTGAAAGCGTGTACATTAAGAAATACTCAGTGCCCCAAAGAATAATGTGCTGAACATTATGTTCCAGACATCTGTACAAGGTTTTTGAAAATTCCTGTCAATTACTGAATTTACTCTGAGAGTACACGTGTGGTCTTTTGTATCTTTTGCCCTTGAGACTTGTTAATAATTACAAAAACATAAGAAAAATGGAAAGCGAACATTGTATTTTCTCATGGTAGTAAGAGTCGTCAGCGCGGTACATCAAGATATATTAGAAGATTGACCTGTGACCGGGCTCTGGCCATGAGTAGAAGGCAAAATTGTCAAAGAAAAACAGCCGTCTGTTCTCAATGACGAAACATTCACTTCCATCACTCACCGATAATAGAAAAGAATAAAGAATACGCTGCAAAATCTGATTAATCACTTGTTTGCACATGACGGCTACTTTCAGGCAAAGATGGGCTTAAGCTTGAAATATTTTTAAAATATATTTAGTTGTGTGAAAAAGTAAGAACACCCCATATCATTTTGGATAGCATCTAAAGATAAAGGTGGTGAAATTGAATAAAAAACAATAACACGTCTTTGAAACTAATGTGCAGGGTGCACCAGATTAGTGTAAACCGGCGGCCGATCTTCAATTATCTAGTGCACCCTGCCCTGCTCGAGAAGGGTGCACCATTTTTTTTTTGGTGCACCTTTAACGAACAGGGGCACATTTACTAAGAATGTGGGAAACTGCTCTAAAAGTGCTCGGCCCGTGTATAATGCAGGGTGCGCCAGATTCATAAAGAAAGTCGACATAAATCATTAATCTGTCGCTTCCCTGCACTGGCCCAACAGAGTTCACCAACTTTTTTGTGGTGCACTTTTAGACTTTGCATGTTTAATCAGAGTCATGGTCCGACTGAGCGCTGGAACGCCACCTAATTTGTGTCACATGTTGCCTAGTGCAGCTGTGCCACAAAGCGGTCGGGTGCGACACACTAGAGGCACTTCTGTGCAAGCAGTTTACACTACAAAGAATGTGCAAAGTCTGTCAGAAAACTGGCACAAAGCCCTTAGTAAATGTGCCCCACAGCGCACAATTATGTGTAAGATTGTACATAGTGAGGATGTGCCAGTACATGGTTCAAACCCTGCCCCCCAGCACCTGTGGGATTTATCAGTAGGCTCTGGCCATGTTGGTATAACCTGCGCCAGTTTTCTGTCTGACTTTGCACGTTCTTTTTAGATGCAAACTGATTGCACAGGTATTTAAGAAGTGTCCGTGCCACTATTGTGTCGCACGCAACCCATTTGTGCTGCAGCTGCACTAGTCATCATGTAGTACAAATTAGGGGGCGTTCCGGTGCTCAGTCCGACTGTGCGCCAGATTTAAAATTCAAAGTCCTACAGAAGTGTTTTGCACGCCCTATGTTAAAGGACATCTACCACCACATTAAGGAGTGGCAGACTGTCACCAAAGGAATGCTCGTTACCTTAGGGGTTAAGTGGGAGCTCTTGTGTCACGCTCCAGAACGTCTGCTACGCGGACTAAAATACTTTATGAGAATATGCAAATGAGCCTCCGCTAGCCAAGCACCTCTTGGCTCTGTCTGAAGATAAAATATGCATTTCCCCTTCATTGACATGCTCTCCATCGCCCGGCCACAAGTGCTGCAGACTCCTTGCACAGGTGCACTTCTTTCCAGGCGGCTGTGCAAGGTGTGTTGCTTTTGTGCATGCGCGAGAATAGTAGACGGACAAATGATGTCACGGAGCCAGGAGGCGCTTGGCTACCGGAGGCCTGAGCACCTCTGGCTCATGTGTATATTCTTATAAAGTATTTTATTGCAAGTAGCAGAAGGAACGTGACATAAGGGCTCCCACTTAACCCCTAAGGTAGCAAGCATTCCTTTGGTGACAGTCTACCATCCCTAAATGTGGTTTTAGAGCACCAAAAAAAAGTGTTGCACTCTGTCAGGACAGTGCAGGGGGCATCAGATTCATGAAGAATTTGAATTTGGCGCCCCCTGCACTATACACAAGCAAATTGCACATGGTTCAGACTGCACTGTTGTTAGTAAATGTGCCCCATAGTGTTTTATCTGCAGGCAGCATGTTATAGAACAGGAGGAGTTGAGCTGATTGTAAACTTTTCTGGCTGTAGGTTTGTGTTGCTCTGCATAACAATACTAGGGCAACCAGGTACAAATGACTTGGGCCGTAGGAGAAAGAAGAAGAAGTTGGAGAAGTGAGAGCGAGAGGAAGAGGATATCCAACACTACTGATTGTGCCATAGTACGGGAGGCGGCTAATGTGTTATATCTGCCAAGTATAGTTTATGTTGCAAATTATTTTAATCAGTCTTCCAACAAATCCCAATATGGAAAATTCTTCAGTTCACATTACCTCACCTGCTAATAATGTTTTAATTATGGACTGAAAAATGGGATTTGAATCAATTTGTAGGGGGGCTTAAATAGTTTGAAATAACTATTGAAAGGGATTCTGTTATTTGAAATAAGAGCTGAGCAGATTGAATGATGTTTTGTGGGCAGCATGGTGGCTCAGTGGTTAGCACTACAGCCTTGCAGCACTGGGGTCCTGGGTTCGAGTCCCATCCTGGTCAACATCTACAAAGATTTTGTGTGGGGGTCCTCCAGCTCCTCCGGTTTCCTCCCACACTCCAAAACATACTGGTAGGTGGATCAGATTGTGTAGCCCATTGTCGACAGGGACTGATTTGGCAAGTTCTGTGCAGCGCTGCGGAATCTGTGTGCTCTATATAAATAAAGAATTATAATAATAGTAAGTTTTCTATTCGCAGGAAAGTATGTTATAAAACAAGAGGAGCTGAGTTGATAGCACATAGGCCCAACTACTATATGAAACAGTTTGCCTCACTGGTGCAATTGTTTGTACAGACATTGGTATCTTTTTCTTCTTGGTGCACTTTCATTATACAGCATACTAAAGAATTGTGTCGAGGCGCAGTAATGAATGTCACAAACTAAGAACGCGCCCCTTTAAGTGCACAGATTTCTAAAGTCCTACATGTTCAAGCCCAAGTCTTCATGTCCAAAGACTTTCTTTTTAGTGCAAACATAGACAAAAACGTAGCACAGACAGAATGATATATCTGCCCCATAATGTCCATACTACAGGTAGTATGTTATAGAGCAGGAGGAGCTGAGCAGATTGTAAATTGTGTCCAATCTGCAGAAAGCATGTTATAGAGCATGAGGTGCTGAGAAGATTCTACATAATGGGGCAGATTTACTTACGCAGTCCTGTCGCGATCCAGCGGCGCATTCTCCGATGAGAATTCGGGTCTTCTGGTGATTCAGCAAGCTCGTGCGTCCAACTTCCTGCAGGTGTCGCTGCTGCGCCGAGGTCCGCCGGAGTTCACCATCTTCTCCCCGGTGCATGTAAGTGCTTGATTTTGCGACACACTTCGTTTTTTAAATTGCGCAGTTTTCATGAATCCGTCGAGTTTTTCAATGGCCCCGCCCACCCCCCCATTTCTGTCACGTGTGCCGAAATCCAATCGCGTGCACCAAAATCCCGGCGGAATTCGGTGCAAAGCGGAAAAAGTTGAGAAATCCGACGAAAATGCGTCTGCGGAGCCCTTAGTAAATGAGCCCCCAGAGTCCTATATGCAAGTAACATGTTATTGAGCAGAAGGAGCCAAGCATATTGATGTGCAGTAGAACTTTTTGTTTATTTATGTTTTTATCCTTTTTATTACAGACATTACTAACATTTATTAAAAGTTAAGTTTTATTCTCACTCTCATTCACCAGTTGTACTTTCATGTTAGACTTTCCTAGGTGATTGTTGAGTCGGAACACATTGGGGGTCATTTACTAAGGGCCCGATTCGCGTTTTCCCAACGTGTTACCCGAATATTTACGATTTGCGCCAATTTTCCCTGTATTGCCCGGGTTTTTGGTGCACGCAATCGGATTGTGGCGCATCGGCGCCGGCATGCACGCGATGGAATTCGGGGGGGCGTGGCCGAACGATAACCTGCCGGATTCGGAGAAACCACCACATTTTTTTAAAAAAAGTGTTGCGGGACATGCACTTACCTTCACCAGGAATAGGATCGTGAACTCCAGTGCGTTCAGATGCTCTTCAGCGCAGCAGCGACACCTGGTGGACGTCGGAGGAACCGCCGGAAGACCCGAATCCACCGCAGAGAACGCGCCGCTGGATCGCGATTGGATCCGGGTAAGTAAATCTGCCCCATTAACTCACCTTCATTTGTACATTGCCGTTCCCTAACATTAAACTACTGTAAATCAATCATATCACCCAGTGTAGAGGTAATACAGTACTTACATAAAAAATGTAATAAAAACATTAAGAGGTGAAAACAAAAACTTGATCTTTCCCATACAGTGGGGGTGTGTGAAGTGTACATGGCGTCTCCACTAAACATTACTTAAGGAGTTGGATGTCTCTTGTCTAGAAGTGAATTCAGATGTCTTAAGTCTGGAGTAAAATCTGTACCTTATTACGTCTGGGAGAAGGAACATGTATTAGTTTTAGGTCATCACAAAACACATACAGATGTTAGAGGACCATCTCTTTTCCAGGCTACCACTGTACTGGTTGTAATTGTTGAAGGTCCCGAGGATTGTCGTGAAGAATCACATGACATTAGTAGCATCAAAGCAAGACTGACAATGGAAACATGAAAGTACATTAAAAAGTACAAGTACAGATAAGATACCAGATGTTGAATCCAGGACAGAAAGGAAATCCAAGCAGTTATTGGTCATTCAGGGTGTTAGGGCGTTATTGACACGAATATGTATTTTTCGTGGATAGCATACTGACCCATTGATTTCTATGATTTCTATTGATTTCACACGTCCATATTTTTTCACTGATGAGAAAAACATACACATGTGAAAAAAATGGATGCGGATACAATATGGACAGTACACGGATATCACATGTCTGCAATTTTTGCCGACACGCAACAGACCTGCCCGTCTGAATGAGCCAAACTAAACTTCTACACTGTCATTAAGACCTGCCGGTCCATTACTTGTCCACTTGTTATGTTTGTATTCAGTCTGTATTGTATATGCCTACATTTTTGTTCACATCCACATGTTATCTGTTTTTTCCATGGAAGTAAAAAAAAAAAGATGTATTTTCTTCCCTGCCCAGTTAATTGCCTAGCAACATTTTAAAAAAACGGGTCACATATAGATGTCATTCTCGTGCCGTACATTTTTATTATGGATCCATTGACTTCTATGGTCACAGGTTCTGACAGTCTGCACATCAGTGAAAAAAAAGGACATGTGAACGGCCCCATAGAAATCAATGGGAGTCATTTACTAAGGGCCTGATTCGCGTTTTCCCGACGTGTTACCCGAATATTTCCGATTTACGCCGATTTCCCCTGAATTGCCCCGGGATTTTGGCGCACGCGATCGGATTGTGGCGCATCAGCGCCGGCATGCACGCGACAGAAATCGGGAGGCGTGGCCGAACGAAAACCCAACGGATTCGGAAAAACCGCTGCATTTAAAAAAAAAAATGTGTCGCGAAAATTGCACTTACCTTCACTCAGCCCGGCTCGGTGTATTCCAGTGCGTTCCGATGCTCTTCAGCGCAGTAGCACCACCTGGTGGACGGCGGAGGAACTACCTTAATAAATCCCGGCTGGACCCGAATCCAGCGCAGAAAATGCCCCGCTGGATCGCGAATGGACCGGGTAAGTAAATCTGCCCCAATGGGTCATTATGCTATCTGCAAAAAAGATAACAAAGAGTGGAATGATGTAAAAAAAAATGTCTGAATGAGCCCTTACCCTTGCTCAATATAACTATTTCTGTACTTTGCACTATACTTTATTATATGCGGCTAGTGAGGTCCAGATATGGTCCAGGTCCATAAGGCAAACTGAGGTGTTTGTCTATAGCACTAAGAGTTCTTTTGCAAAATGAACACCTATGCAGCAGTAGTGCATGGGGGCAGCCATTTCAGGGATACAATCAGTTGTCTCACAGCTAACAGGCTCTCAGAGTATGAAGAATGAGCAATCAGACCCCCTAAGGCTCAAACAACCCTGGGGGCCTAGAAGAAAAGAGTAATAAAACAAAAATGTAACTGAATTTATTTTTTTTAAATATAAAAAATCACCCCTTTTTACCATTTTTTTCTGAAGCACTTTGTTCATGTTGTAGAATTGTGGCATAGACAAAATTGGGGCGCACATTGGACATAATTGTGGGCACAATCCAACTGTGCACAGAAACGCCCCTTTTGCACATTTTTTCTGTCTGTCTTGTCTTGTGTAAGACCCATTTCACTGATCGCTATGCTGGGGATTAAATTATGCACAGTTCTTATTTCCCAAATAATGGGCCTAAATCTATTATTATTAAGTATAAAAAAGCTATAGGTGTCAAAGTAAAAGGTTTAATTTTTTTTTTTACATTTCTAAAAGAAAAATTTATAATCTTTGCATCTCCATTATCGTCATGAGCCAAAAATAAAGGGAATATTTCATACACTGAAAGCTATAAAATGAGACAGCTACTTTTTTCCCATTTCATCCCACTGATTTTAGAATTTTTTGTGAGACCTTTTGAGTAATTGTGACATACGAGTATTATAGGTATATCATACATACCCAAATTAGTAAAAATCCTTGTGTATGTTAATTGATATTGTTTGAATAATGAAAAGTTAGACCCATTTCCAATATACTTTCTTTATCAATTCTTAACAGTTTTCTGGATCTCTGCTTGCTGTCAGTCTATAGGAAGTTTATTTCCAGTGGACATAAATCTGACCATGGTCACACAGGTGCACGGCTCGTTATATCACACAGCTCTGATTACTGTCTGATACTAACGAGCCACATACCTGTGTGACCAATGTTAGATTTCTGTCCACTGGAAATAAACACAGAAGCTTTTTATAGAATGACAGCAAGCAGAGATCTAGAAAACCGGGAAGAATGCATACAGAAAGTATATTGGAAAATTGTATTATTTTTCATCATACAAACAAAACCATTAATTTGCCGAAGTGGGAATACCCTTATAATTGAGTTAATAAGGGATGGTAAGGGACGAGGAGAATTAATATTTTGTAGGTTTTTGCCTCTTCTCACAATTTCTCATTGCTAACCCTTTGCAGAAAAAAACCCTAAATGGAAGCTGTCTGATAAATCAGGTGTCTGGTGTGTGGTCTCTGCCCTTTACATGCTATTTATTTTGCTCACGCAACTTCTTGATGTATGTAACCTTGTTACATGACCCCTGGATTAGTTGATATCTGGATGTAATTTTGGGGGCTCCGGAGTTTTTCTGTTTGTCTTGTGATAAACTTTTTAATATGTTTGTAAAATTGTAATTATCCCGTCTATGCGGCTGTTGGAAAAACAAAGGTTTTCCCTGTTTTGTACTCATCATATGCATCAGTAAGGCATGATATACTGCACTGTTCTCAATCCAAGGGTAATCAAAGGTCGTTCAAGGCCGCGTGATTAATGGGTGGACATGCTTCAATGCAGAAACTAGGCTTTGTTTTCAAAAACTATTGTCTTGGATTTTAGCCTGATTGACCTTTGTAAATTTATTTCCAAACACAAGGTTCCTTCTCGCCAGAAAAAACATACAGTAGATTTTCCTGACTTATTGATTAAGGTCACTATGTTGGTCCCAAATTCTTAGTGCACAGTCTTTCTTGGTTCATTGTTCTTTTTGCATTTTCTTATGGTGCAGCATTTACAATTGCATTTTCTGCATGATAAATGTTCCTGCAAAAAAAAAAAAAAATTCCAACTAATTTTCAATTTCATTACAAAAAAACTATTTACAAAACTTTTTACAAAATAAAATGTATATTAAGAAAACCAAAAATACCAGGTCAAAAAACTCTTTTTGGCTTGCCAACATACCCTTTAATCCATGAGATATCTGTTTGAATATAGGGCTTATTACTTCTTTCTCCATTGGAAAAATCTGTGGACCTCACACCCTGAAGACACTTTGGGCACAAACTATGTATTACAGGTCTGTGTAGGAAGATTGAAAGGGTTGTCCAGGAATACTAATATTTTCTATATGGCGGGGGGGGGGGGGCTTTAAAAATAATAAAAGAGCTTATACTCATCTCCTCACACCCACAGGTCCCTATGGACTTTCTTTGTAGTATCCCAAACCACCCGTTATCTAGTCCCTTTGTGCTCACTATTAAAAAATAAACCTTTATACTTCCCTAGAGATGGGTCCAATGAGGCACATCAAACTCATTACTGGCTCTTCCTGTCCCTGTACAGTAATTTAAAGAAGCCTGAGCAGTACACCCTGGCTTCATTGTGCAAGTGCCATACCCACGATGCATTGGCACTGAAGCCAGGATGTAGTACACTGGCCTCACTGTACGACTGTGCAGCCACATGGAGCTCTGGACTGTGGCAATTATAAAAGGTAGCGGACACAGAGGGACTAAAAGGGTGATTTGAGACACTAAACCAATGGTCAATAAGGACCTTTGGGTGTTTTAGTGTCCCCCACATTGCCCTTACAGGTGCCCTTTAAGCTGCACCACCTCCCCTTCCTACAAGCCACTGTTTGTATACAGAGACTGGCAGTTCTCTCCCGACCATAGGTGCACCCGCTACTGCATAACAGGCCAACACTGATGGCCGTTGCTGTGACTTATCAGGAGTAGGGCGAAAGGTGAGTACAAGATCTTTATTATTATTAAAACCCCCAAGCCATAAATTAAAAAATGTATACCTGGAAAACCCCATTCAAGATGCAAAAAATCATAAACAAAACTTTTTTACAAAGCTCCTTCCAAACATCCAGAGCCAAGACTTCAATCCAAATTTAGCAAGAAAAGGATTTATACAACTCATATGGACTGGAACAAGCAGCAAAGAAACTGCAGCCAGGTTTTTTAATGTTTTCTGTACATGATGTAATCTTATATTACATAACTTAGCGAGTTAAAGAAAAAATCATGAAGAAAAAAAACATGACTGAAGACAGCAACCAGAGCATAATAAAAGAGCGGAAGACCATTGGAGCCTAAGGCAGATAAGTTTGGTGAATAAGTTGTCCTTATAATGTTTAAGCTGAACCTCAAATTGCTGTGAATTTACTTTCTATTGGGAATGCATAGAGTAGATAAAAAATTTCTTCAAAATAGCTTCAGTCTACTAGCGCAATAAACTCTATGGACATGCAATGGACCCTAGCAATTGGAAGTCACCAGTGAAGGTGGCCCGTGTTACCCGTGTTACATACTAGATAGGTTCCATAGGTTTGTTCTTAAGTTGATAATGTTTGTAAGTCGGAACTGGTTTATTTTATAGGTGTAACTCCTGACAAAATAATTTTTTTGTCCCTCTGGTGATTGGATTTTCAAGATTTTGTAATGTTATGGGAACAAGGATAATCAATAAAGCTTCATTACAGAGACTTTACAGCTGATCATTACAGTCTGGGACTAAAGTAAAGCAACCAGAGAGCTTCACCAGGATTATCAGTGGTGGTGCCAAATGTGATTCCCCACCAAGGGACACCTACTCTAAGTAGAAGCCACCCATAAACTCTGTATTACATAGAATTATATGAAAAGCATGGTACAGACAGACCAAATTTAAAGTTTCTATCTCACCCCAAGTGCTTTACTACATATTAATGGAAATCACTTTACACTTACTCATATATCAAGGCACTGTTGCTATTGTAATCATCTTATATTTGTTGTACTTGACCTCCTTCCTTCTAAAATCAATGTTTAAAAGAATACTAGTGAGCCAAAAGGGTTCTAGGTTGTAGGTTGTTACACTGTGCAGGAGCACATACTGCTCAGTCAGTGTAAGATAACAGAAGGCAAAGGAAGGGGAAAGTGTGAATGTAGCAAAGGGAGGGTGAGATCTGCTGCTGCACAGTGTAACAGCCCGTGAAGTTGCACCAAGGATGTGCTCTGGTAACACCCAGAGAACCCTTCAGAATAATTAGCATAAGGAAGAAGGCCATGGATAACATTGCTCTAGAAGACTGAAGCGATTTTGAAGAAATGTTCAAGCTACTCTGTACATTCCCCATAGAAAGTAATTTCACAGCAATTTTTTTTTTTTCGGGGCTCAGCTCAAACATTATAGTGACATTTTATTCACCAAACTTAGCTGCCGTAGGCTCCAATGGTCTTCTGCTCTTTTATTATGCTCTTGTTGCTGTCTTTAGTCATGGTTTAATCACTTCATGAAGATTTTTTTCTCCACGTTTTTTCTTTTATCTGCTAAGTTATATAATATACAATTACATCATGTACAGAAAACATAAAAAACCTGGCTGCAGTGTCTTTGCTGCTGGTTCCAGTCCATATGATTTGTATAAATCACTTCCTGCACCTCCCAGAACCCCTGAGTGTCTATAAAAACAATCATTAATTAACCTTTTGTACTGTCACAGTGCCCCTGGCTTATCACGCTTGCTTTTGATAGTAGATTTCCTGTAATACTTGTATAATGTTCTGTATAAGCCCTGGAGAGAGAGAGCTATGGAGTCCATTCTACTTCCTGTGTACAGCAGACATCACAGCAGCTAGGTCTCCAGCCTCCAGCTCTGAGACAACAGAGAGATATAGGGGGAGGTAAAACTGTTCTAGTTGTCCATGGAAACCAATCAGAGCTCAGCTTTAGCTTTATAAACAGCTGTGGGAAAATGAAAGCTGAGCTCTGATTGGTTGTGCTCTTCTGGAAAATTTCCCTCATAATATTAGAGAAAGGCTACATTCACGTCAACATGTGCCCGCAGTACCGTAACACTTGGGGACATGTCGGTGAGGGGGAGAGAAGGAGGGGATGAGCTCCACTCACTCCCGCCCCTCTCCAAAGTGATATATGGTGCACGACGCCGTATTCCGGAGAAAGATAAGACATGTCCTGTCTTTCTCCTGACTACAGAATGGTACGGTGCTGCACGTGTGCTGCACTGTACCACTTCCGTAGGGTGCTGTGCGCCCATTGCCATATATGGTGGATGTATATACGTTGTATATACGTCGGCCGTATATATATGCCCCCCATACATTCGTGTGAATGTAGCCTAAGGCCTTATTTATACGGTCTTGTGCTCCAGACTGGATCCTGGGTGAGCACAGAGTCAGATGGAGAAGGGAGGTGGAAAGACGTGAATCCACAAATCTGCCCAAATATAAGACATGACCCATATTTTGCAGCGCGGGCGCCCGGTTTGGTCATGATGAAGCGGCGAGACACTGGGGGTCATTTACTAAGGGCCCGATTCGCGTTTTCCCGACGTGTTACCCGAATATTTCCGATTTGCGCCGATTGTACCTGAATTGCCACGGGATTGTGGCGCACGCGATCGGATTGTGGCGCATCGGCGCCGGCATGCGCGCGACGGAAATCAGGGGGCGTGGCCGAACGAAAACCCGACGTATTCAGAAAGACCGCCGCATTTAAAAACCGAAAAAGTGTCGCTTGGGGAGCGCTTACCTTCACCTGGTCCGAGGTGGTGCATTCCGGCGCGATGAAATGACTTTCAGCGCAGCAGCGCCACCTGGTGGACGGCGGAGGAACTACCTTCTTAAATCCCGGCCGGACCCGAATCCAGAGCAGAGAACGCGCCGCTGGATCGCGAATGGACCGGGTAAGTAAATTTGCCCCACTGTGTGCTCACTGCACTGTGACCTGGTGCCATAGACTTCTGTATTGGCCGTGATCTGGCTGCAATTTGTACAGGCCACATCATGGTCAAAATTATGACCATGTTAATAAGGCCTAAAATGCAGAAAAGTTACGCAGGAGAGAGCATGATGAGAGTCATTTATCAGATATCCCTTATACTACGGTTTTGTACAGAAGCCTTTTTAGTTGTCACTTGCCTTACTACTAAACAATACAGACAGTCCCCTACTTAAGAACACTCGACTTACATACGACCCCTAGTTACAAGCGGACCTCTGGATATTGATAATTTACAGTACTTTAGCCTTAGGCTACAATAATCAGCTCTAACATTTATCAATGGTGTTTGTAATTAAGCTTTATTGTTAATCCTGGTTCTTATGACAACCCAATATTTTTAAAATCCAATAGTCACAGAGTCTAAAGCATTTTTTGCTGGGGTTACAATTATAAAATATACAGTCCCGACTTACATACAAATTCAACTTAAGAACAGACCTACATACCTCCATCTTGTACGTAACACGGCGACTGCCTGTAACTAGATACTGAATTTCTTACTCTTTTATACAAGTTATATTTCAGAAGAAGCATATTTCATATTTCTTATCAGTAAATGTCATAACTAGGTAAATACATAAGTAAGAACATATCTCCTCGAACGAGTGACAGACAATAAATCATGGAGCACAAGCCTGACACTTATAGCTCTGCGATGACAATTAAAATGCTCAAGTACAACATGTTTAATGTACACCATAAAACTATATGATCGAGTCCTTCACATTCTGCCCCCGGAATATTCACAAAATATTTATTTCATAAAGCAAAGTTGTTGGATCAGCAGATTGAGCTCAGCGGGACTCCCAGCAAATGCATGTGAGAAAGACAAATACACAGGAAAATGACAGCTCCGCTTCTCTGTAATAAATTTACAATTTTGGACTAAACCCAATAGAAGTCCAGTACAATCATCTAAATTTGTGAAATGTGTACAATATCGACCAGCTGTGTCGCAGAGGGCCTGCTTTATAGCACATTTAATAAGTTCCAGCATTTGGGAAATAAGCTATTACATATTGTTTATTGCTTTGAAGGGGATTTGTTAGTCTATAAAATCCACAGACAGAGATGAAAACCATAGAATAGTAAATTGACTAATATGCAATTTGTTGAAGAAAAAACTTGTCAGAATAATTCTCCGGATTGCCACATCTCCAAATATTGTCATGAATTGAAGGGATTGATCTGGTTTAGAGATGAGCGAACACTAAAATGCTCGGGTACTCGTTATTCGAGACGAACTTTTCCCGATGCTCGAGTGCTCGTCTCGAATAACGAACCCCATTGAAGTCAATGGGAGACTCGAGCATTTTTCAAGGGGACCAAGGCTCTGCACAGGGAAGCTTGGCCAAACACCTGGGAACCTCAGAAAAGGATGGAAACACCACGGAAATGGACAGGAAACAGCAGGGGCAGCATGCATGGATGCCTCTGAGGCTGCTTAAACGCACCATTATGCCAAAATTATGGGCAACAGCATGGCCATGACAGAGTGACAGAATGAAGCTAGATAGCATCTAAAACATGCAATAATTGACCCTGACACTATAGGGGACGGCATGCAGAGGCAGCGGCAGCAGGCTAGAGAGTGTCATGGCGACATACCCTAAATGGACTCAGGCTTCAAACCAATGGGTGGCAGAGAGGAACCAAAGGAGGTGAGCAAGAAGTGCTCAAATAATATCGGTACATGATAAAAGTTTGCCAGTATATTTTGTGGATTACACAGCAGGGTGGCGACAAAGTTAACATGGAAGCCATGAAAACAACCCAAAATTCTGCCTGACACAGCTCGTTTGATAAGGGGACCATGTATGGAGGCAGTGAACTAGTAGTAGATTAAAGGTGCTGCAGTTAAAACTATGTTAGTTGGATCTTGGCATGGAGCTGGCGCTCCGCTGCCAGGCGAGCTTTCGCCAATCCAAGCCCCTGTCTCTAGGCTACTCCCCAAACAGCACTTTTGTATAAGATCAAGTGTAGTAGCGTTCTTATAAGTTTAGGATATGCCGGGTGAGGGGAATGTAAACAGATACGCAAGAAGCGCATGATGCGCATGGAGCTGGCGCTCCGCTGCCAGGCGAGCTTTCGCCAATCCAAGCCCCTGTCTCTAGGCTACTCCCCAAACAGCACTTTTGTATAAGATCAAGTGTAGTAGCGTTCTTATAAGTTTAGGATATGCCGGGTGAGGGGAATGTAAACAGATGCGCAAGAAGCGCATGATGCGCATGGAGCTGGCGCTCCGCTGCCAGGCGAGCTTTCGCAAATCCAAGCCCCTGTCTCTAGGCTACTCCCCAAACAGCACTTTTGTATAAGATCAAGTGTAGTAGCGTTCTTATAAGTTTAGAATATGCCGGGTGAGGGGAATGTAAACAGATGCGCAAGAAGCGCATGATGCGCATGGAGCTGGCGCTCCGCTGCCAGGCGAGCTTTCGCAAATCCAAGCCCCTGTCTCTAGGCTACTCCCCAAACAGCACTTTTGTATAAGATCAAGTGTAGTAGCGTTCTTATAAGTTTAGGATATGGCGGGTGAGGGGAATGTAAACAGATGCGCAAGAAGCGCTGAAATAATATCCCTAAATGGTAAAAGTTTGCAAGTATATTTTGTGGATTACACAGCAGGGTGGCGACAAAGTTAACAACTTTGATGTGGAATCCATGAAAACAACCCAAATTTCTGCCTGACACACCTCGTTTGATAAAGGGACGATGTATGGAGGCAGCTATATGGACGACTTTTGGAGGTAGCAATGGAGACAACGTGTGGAGGCTGCTATGGAGACAATTTAATTTGGATAGTGCCTGTATGTGGCAGTCCCAAACATTTTTCAAACCAGAGGAGCAGGTAGGTGGCCCTCCAGTAAAATGGGATAGATTGAGTGCCTGTATGTGGCAGTCCCAAAAATTGTTCAAACCAGAGGAGCAGGTAGGTGGCCCTCCAGTAAAATGGAATAGATTGAGTGCCTGTATGTGGCAGTCCCAAAAATTGTTCAAACCAGAGGAGCAGGTAGGTGGCCCTGCAGTAAAATGGAATAGATTGAGTGCCTGTATGTGGCAGTCCCAAAAATGTTTCAAACCAGAGGAGCAGGTAGGTGGCCCTCCAGTAAAATGGGATAGATTGAGTGCCTGTATGTGGCAGTCCCAAAAATGTTTCAAACCAGAGGAGCAGGTAGGTGGCCCTCCAGTAAAATGGAATAGATTGAGTGCCTGTATGTGGCAGTCCCAAAAATTGTTCAAACCAGAGGAGCAGGTAGGTGGCCCTGCAGTAAAATGGAATAGATTGAGTGCCTGTATGTGGCAGTCCCAAAAATTCTTCAAACCAGAGGAGCAGGTAGGTGGCCCTCCAGTAAAATGGAATAGATTGAGTGCCTGTATGTGGCAGTCCCAAAAATTCTTCAAACCAGAGGAGCAGGTAGGTGGCCCTGCAGTAAAATGGAATAGATTGAGTGCCTGTATGTGGCAGTCCCAAAAATGTTTCAAACCAGAGGAGCAGGTAGGTGGCCCTCCAGTAAAATGGAATAGATTGAGTGCCTGTATGTGGCAGTCCCAAAAATTCTTCAAACCAGAGGAGCAGGTAGGTGGCCCTGCAGTAAAATGGAATAGATTGAGTGCCTGTATGTGGCAGTCCCAAAAATGTTTCAAACCAGAGGAGCAGGTAGGTGGCCCTCCAGTAAAATGGAATAGATTGAGTGCCTGTATGTGGCAGTCCCAAAAATTCTTCAAACCAGAGGAGCAGGTAGGTGGCCCTCCAGTAAAATGGAATAGATTGAGTGCCTGTATGTGGCAGTCCCAAAAATTGTTCAAACCAGAGGACCGGGTAGGTGGCCCTCCAGAAAAATGGAATAGATTGAGTGCCTGTATGTGGCACTCACAAAAATTGTTTCAAACAGAGGACCGGGTAGGTGGCCCTCCAGAAAAATTAAATGCATGAAGTATAGCAAGAGCCAGTGGGCCCTGTCAAAAAATAGCCATTTTCCTCTGCTTTACTGTACAAAGAGGAGGAGAAGGAGGAAAATGAGGAGGAGGAGGAGGAGTGGATCAATTATTCAGGTTGAGCTTCCTTCACCTGGTGGAGATTGGAAATTCTGAGAAATCCAGCCTTTATTCATTTTAATAAGCGTCAGCCTGTCAGCGCTGTCAGTCGACAGGCGTGTACGCTTATCGGTGATGATGCCACCAGCTGCACTGAAAACCCGCTCGGACAAGACGCTAGCGGCAGGGCAGGCAAGAACCTCCAAGGCGTACAGCGCCAGTTCGTGCCACATGTCCAGCTTTGAAACCCAGTAGTTGTAGGGAGCTGTGTGATCATTTAGGACGATGGTATGGTCAGCTACGTACTCCCTCACCATCTTTCTGTAAAGATCAGCCCTACTCTGCCGAGACTGGGGACAGGTGACAGTGTCTTGCTGGGGTGACATAAAGCTGGCAAAAGCCTTGTAAAGCGTACCCTTGCCAGTGCTGGACAAGCTGCCTGCTCGCCTACTCTCCCTCGCTACTTGTCCCGCAGAACTACGCACTCTGCCGCTAGCGCTGTCAGAAGGGAAATACTGTTTCAGCTTGTGCACCAGGGCCTGCTGGTATTCATGCATTCTCACACTCCTTTCCTCTGCAGGGATGAGAGTGGCAAGATTTTGCTTGTACCGTGGGTCCAGGAGAGTGAACACCCAGTAATCGGTGCTGGAATAAATTCTTTGAACGCGAGGGTCACGGGATAGGCAGCCTAGCATGAAATCTGCCATATGCGCCAGAGTACCAACGCGTAAGAATTCACTCCCCTCACTGGCCTGACTGTCCATTTCCTCCTCCTCCAACTCCTCCAACTCCTCTTCTTCTGCCCATACACGCTGAACAGTGAAGGACTCAACAATGGTCCCCTCTTGTGTCTCGCCAACATTCTCCTCCTCTTCCTCCTCATCCTCCTCCACCTCCACCTCCTCCGATATGCGCTGAGAAACAGACCTCAGGGTGCTTTGGCTATCAACAAGGGAATATTCTTCCCCCGTCTCTTGTGACGAGCGCAAAGCTTCCGACTTCATGCTGACCAGAGAGTTTTTCAACAGGCCAAGCAGCGGGATGGTGAGGCTGATGATGGCGGCATCGCCACTGACCATCTGTGTTGACTCCTCAAAGTTACTCAGCACCTGACAGATATCAGACATCCACGTCCACTCCTCATTGTAGACTTGAGGAAGCTGACTGACCTGACTACCAGTTCTGGTGGAAGTTGACATCTGGCAGTCTACAATCGCTCTGCGCTGCTGGTAAACTCTGGATAACATGGTCAGTGTTGAATTCCACCTCGTGGGCACGTCGCACAACAGTCGGTGAGCGGGCAGTTGGAGGCGGCGCTGCGCTGCCCTGAGAGTGGCAGCATCTGGGCTGGACTTCCTGAAATGCGCACAGATGCGGCGCACCTTCGTGAGCAAATCAGACAGATTGGGGTATGTCTTGAGGAAACGCTGCACTATCAGATTTAACACATGGGCCAGGCATGGCACATGTGTCAGTCTCCCGAGTTGCAGAGCCGCCACCAGGTTACGGCCGTTGTCACACACAACCATTCCCGGCTTGAGGTTCAGCGGTGCCAGCCACAGATCAGTCTGCGCCGTGATGCCCTGTAATAGCTCTTGGGCGGTGTGCCTTTTGTCGCCTAGGCTCAGCAGTTTGAGCACCGCCTGCTGTCGCTTAGCGACGGCACTGCTGCTGTGCCTAGAGCTACCGACTGATGGCGCCGTGCCCACGGATGGTAGTTCGGAGGAGGAGGTGGAGGAGGGGTGGGAGGAGGAGGAGGCATAGTAGGCCTGAAACACCTGGACCGAGGTAGGCCCCGCAATCCTCGGCGTCGGCAGTATATGAGCAGCCCCAGGGTCAGTCTCGGTCCCAGCCTCCACCAAGTTAACCCAATGTGCCGTCAGCGATATATAGTGGCCCTGCCCGGCAGCACTCGTCCACGTGTCCGTGGTCAGGTGGACCTTGTCAGAAACGGCGTTGGTCAGGGCACGGATGATGTTGTCTGACACGTGCTGGTGCAGGGCTGGGACGGCACATCGGGAAAAGTAGTGGCGGCTGGGGACCGAATACCGAGGGGCGGCCGCCGCCATGAGGTTGCGAAAGGCCTCGGTCTCTACTAGCCTATAGGGCAGCATCTCCAGGCTAAGCAATCTGGAGATGTGCACATTAAGGGCTTGGGCGTGCGGGTGGGTTGCACTATATTTGCGTTTCCGCTCCAGCGTCTGGGGTATGGAGAGCTGAACGCTGGTGGATGCTGTGGAGGATCGTGGAGGCGACGATGGGGTTTTTGGGCCAGGGTCCTGGGCAGGGGGCTGACTAGCAGCTGACACAGGGGAAGGAGCAGTGGTGTGCACGGCCGGAGGTGAACGGGCTTGTTGCCACTGAGTGGGGTGCTTAGCATTCATATGCCTGCGCATACTGGTGGTAGTTAAGCTAGTAGTGGTGGAACCCCTGCTGAGCCTGGTTTGGCAAATGTTGCACACCACAGTCCGTCGGTCATCCGGTGTTTCCTTAAAGAACCTCCACACTTCTGAAGATCTAGCCCTCGCCGCAAGAGCCCTCACCACGGGAGCTTCACTAGTTGACAGTGGCGCTGATGCACCAGCTCTGGCCCTGCCTCTCCGTCTGGCCCCACCACTGCCTCTTCCAACCTGTTCAGGTCGAGGACTCTCCTCCGTCTCAGAAGCACTGTGTTCACCCGGCCTCTCAACCCAGCTTGGGTCTGTCACCTCATCATCCTCCGATCCCTCAGTCTGCTCCCCCCTCGGACTTCCTGCCCTGACAACAACTTCCCCACTGTCTGACAACCGTGTCTCCTCATCGTCGGACACCTCTTTACACACTTCCACTACGTCAAGAAGGTCATCATCACCCACAGACTGTGACTGGTGGAAAACCTGGGCATCGGAAAATTGCTCAGCAGCAACCGGACAAGTGGTTTGTGACTGTGGGAAGGGTCCAGAAAACAGTTCCTCAGAGTATGCCGGTTCAAATGGCAAATTTTCCTGGGAGGGGGCAGACTGGGGGGGAGGAGGCTGAGGTGCAGGAGCTGGAGGAGTGGGGATTTCGGTGACATGGGTGGACTGCGTGGAAGACTGACTGGTGGTGGACAAATTGCTCGAAGCATTGTCAGCAATCCACGACATCACCTGTTCGCACTGTTCTGGCCTCAACAGTGCTCTACCACGAGTCCCAGTAACTTCAGACATGAACCTAGGGAGTGTAGCTCTGCGGCGTTCCCCTGCTCCCTCATCAGCAGGTGGTGTCTCACCCCGCCCAGGACCACGGCCTCTGACCCCTGCAGTAGTTGGACGCCCACGTCCCCGCCCTCGTCCTCTACCCCTAGCCCTGGGGTTAAACATTTTTAAAATGAGAGTTATAACTTTTTTTTTTTTTTTACTTTTTTTTTTTTTTTTTGTGTGTTTTTTTGTGTTTTTTGTTTTTTTTTGTGTTTTTTGTTTTTTTTTGAGTTTTTAGAACCAAACAATCCTATCCTATTGCTATGGCTATTTTCTAGCCAAGTATCAAAGGAAGCACACTACTATGCCAGATGAGATGACACTGAGTTATTGCCTAATAGAAATCCAACCCCTACTGAATTTTGCCACTTCAGCCTTTGCTATGGATATGTGCGCCACTAAGCGCAGAACACAGCGGTCGCAAGTCTCACTACAAATTGCTCAGAATTGGCAAGTACATGCACTGCAGAAACTACAGCCACCAGCAGATCAACCAGAAATCAAATATATAGAACGCTACTGTAGGCTTCAAGAAGCTATTTGTATTCTCCTATGGCTATTTTCTAGCCAAGTATCAAAGGAAGCACACTACTATGCCAGATGAGATGACACTGAGTTATTGCCTAATAGAAATCCAACCCCTACTGAATTTTCCCACTTCAGCCTTTGCTATGGATATGTGCGCCACTAAGCGCAGAACACAGCGGTCGCAAGTCTCACTACAAATTGCTCAGAATTGGCAAGTACATGCACTGCAGAAACTACAGCCACCAGCAGATCAACCAGAAATCAAATATATAGAACGCTACTGTAGGCTTCAAGAAGCTATTTGTATTCTCCTATGGCTATTTTCTAGCCAAGTATCAAAGGAAGCACACTACTATGCCAGATGAGATGACACTGAGTTATTGCCTAATAGAAATCCAACCCCTACTGAATTTTGCCACTTCAGCCTTTGCTATGGATATGTGCGCCACTAAGCGCAGAACACAGCGGTCGCAAGTCTCACTACAAATTGCTCAGAATTGGCAAGTACATGCACTGCAGAAACTACAGCCACCAGCAGATCAACCAGAAATCAAATATATAGAACGCTACTGTAGGCTTCAAGAAGCTATTTGTATTCTCCTATGGCTATTTTCTAGCCAAGTATCAAAGGAAGCACACTACTATGCCAGATGAGATGACACTGAGTTATTGCCTAATAGAAATCCAACCCCTACTGAATTTTGCCACTTCAGCCTTTGCTATGGATATGTGCGCCACTAAGCGCAGAACACAGCGGTCGCAAGTCTCACTACAAATTGCTCAGAATTGGCAAGTACATGCACTGCAGAAACTACAGCCACCAGCAGATCAACCAGAAATCAAATATATAGAACGCTACTGTAGGCTTCAAGAAGCTGTTTGTATTCTCCTATGGCTATTTTCTAGCCAAGTATCAAAGGAAGCACACTACTATGCCAGATGAGATGACACTGAGTTATTGCCTAATAGAAATCCAACCCCTACTGAATTTTGCCACTTCAGCCTTTGCTATGGATATGTGTGCCACTAAGAGCTAAACACAACGGTAGCAAGTCCCCCTGCTAATTCCTCACAAAATGGTAAAAGATGCAAATTAAAATAAAAAAAGTAGAACGTTATTGTAGCCCTAAGAAGGGCTGTTGGGTTCTTTGAGAATCACTCCTGCCTAACAGTAAGCTAATAGAACACCCTAACGCTTTCCCTGACCAGCAGCAGCTCTCTCCCTAGCGGCATCCAGAGACAGAATGATCCGAGCAGCGCGGCCAGCGGCTAGTCTATCCCAGGGTCACCTGATCTGGCCAGCCAACCACTGCTATCGACGTGTAAGGGTACCACGTCATGCTGGGTGGAGTGCAGAGTCTCCTGGCTTGTGATTGGCTCTGTTTCTGGCCGCCAAAAAGCAAAACGGCGGGAGCTGCCATTTTCTCGAGCGGGCAAAGTATTCGTCCGAGCAACGAGCAGTTTCGAGTACCCTAATGCTCGACCGAGCATCAAGCTCGGACGAGCATGTTCGCTCATCTCTAATCTGGTTCCATGGCTCATTATGGTGTATTATAAGTAATTGTTGTGTAATGTTGTTAGGGAGGGGTGTGAGTAGGATATTGTTATTCCTAGGAAAGGGTTCATGGATAAAGTTATGAATATGTGACTTGCAAACACATACGACTAGATGCACCCGCACTTGATAAAAAACAACCAGAGCTGTCACTATTAAGTGTACAATAATGTCACCATGCACTAAATAAAGTCACTATACAGTAGACGTAAATACTGCCACAATACTGTCCTCTAACTAATCTCACCATATACTACACATAAATACTGCCACTATACAGTTCTCTAAATAACCTGACCATAGAGTACACATAAATACTTCCACTATACTGTTCTCTAAATAACCTGACCATATAGTACACATAAATACTGCCATCATTCTGTTCTCTAAATAATCTCACCATATACTACACATAAATACTTCCACTATACTGTTCTCTAAATAATCTCACCATATACTACACATAAATACTGCCACTATACTGTTCTCTAAATAACATGACCACATAGTACACATAAATACTGCTACCATACTGTCCTCTAACTAATCTCACCATATACTACACATAAATACTGCAACCATACTGTTCTCTAAATAACCTGACCATATAGTACACATAAATACTGCCATCATTCTGTTCTCTAAATAATCTCACCATATACTACACATAAATACTTCCACTATACTGTTCTCTAAATAATCTCACCATATACTACACATAAATACTGCTACCATACTGTTCTCTAAATAATCTCACCATATACTACATATAAATACTGCCACTATACTGTTCTCTAAATAACATGACCACATAGTACACATAAATACTGCTACCATACTGTCATCTAACTAATCTCACCATATACTACACATAAATACTGCCACTATACTGTTCTCTAAATAACCTGACCATAGAGTACACATAAATACTGCTACCATACTGTCCTCTAACTAATCTCACCATATACTACACATAAATACTGCCACTATACTGTTCTCTAAATAACCTGACCATATAGTACACATAAATACTGCCTTCATACTGTTCTCTAAATAATCTCACCATATACTACACATAAATACTTCCACTATACTGTTCTCTAAATAATCTCACCATATACTACACATAAATACTGCTACCATACTGTTCTCTAAATAATCTCACCATATACTACACATAAATACTGCCACTATACTGTTCTCTAAATAACCTGACCATAGAGTACACATAAATACTGCTACCATACTGTCCTCTAACTAATCTCACCATATACTACACATAAATACTGCAACCATACTGTTCTCTAAATAACCTGACCATATAGTACACATAAATACTGCCTTCATACTGTTCTCTAAATAATCTCACCATATACTACACATAAATACTTCCACTATACTGTTCTCTAAATAATCTCCCCATATACTACACATAAATACTGCTACCATACTGTTCTCTAAATAATCTCAACATATACTACACATAAATACTGCCACTATACTGTTCTCTAAATAACCTGACCATATAATACACATAAATACTGCTACCATACTGTCCTCTAACTAATCTCACCATATAGTACACATAAATACTGCCACTATACTGTTCTCTAAATAACCTAACCATATAGTACACATAAATACTGCTACCATACTTTCCTCTAACTAATCTCACCATATACTACACATAAATACTGCCACTATACTGTTCTCTAAATAACCTGACCATATAGTACACATAAATACTGCTACCATACTGTCCTCTAACTAATCTCACCATATACTACACATAAATACTGCCACCATACTGTTCTCTAAATAACCTGACCATATAGTACACATAAATACTGCCATCATTCTGTTCTCTAAATAATCTCACCATATACTACACATAAATACTTCCACTATACTGTTCTCAAAATAATCTCACCATATACTACACATAAATACTGCTACCATACTGTTCTCTAAATAATCTCACCATATACTACACATAAATACTTCCACTATACTGTTCTCCAAATAATCTCACCATATACTACACATAAATACTGCCACTATACTGTTCTCTAAATAACCTGACCACATAGTACACATAAATACTGCTACCATACTGTCCTCTAACTAATCTCACCATATACTACACATAAATACTGCCACTATACTGTTCTCTAAATAACCTGACCATAGAGTACACATAAATACTGCTACCATACTGTCCTCTAACTAATCTCACCATATACTAAACATAAATACTGCAACCATACTGTTCTCTAAATAACCTGACCATATAGTACACATAAATACTGCTACCATACTGTTCTCTAAATAATCTCACCATATACTACACAAAAATACTGCCACTATACTGTTCTCTAAATAACCTGACTAGAGATGAGCGAGTATACTCGTCCGAGTTTGATGCTCGTTCGAGTATTAAGGTACTCGAAACGGCTCGTTGCTCGGACGAGTATTTCCCCTGCTCGAGATCAAGCATTTAATTAAAAAAACACAGTGAAGAACAATGAAGAATAGAATAAAAACAGTGAACACAGGATCATTTAAGTGAAAAACACAGTGAAAAACACAGTGAAGAATAGATTACAGATGTTCGGCACATCTGCTTACTTGTCGGAAGATACGCGCGGAACAGTGCGAACAAAATAGCATGTGAAGAACAATATATATGTGTGAAGAACACATTGAAGAACACGGTGAGCAGGACAGAGACAACGGGGAGCAGCACAGAGACACCGGGGAGCAGCACAGAGACACCGGGGAGCGGCACGGAGACATCGGGGAGCGGCACGGAGACTTCGGGGCACGGAGACATCGGGGAGCGGCACGGAGACATCGGGGAGCGGCACGGAGACATCGGGGCACGGAGACATCGGGGCACGGAGACATCGGGGAGCGGCACGGAGACATCGGGCAGCGGCACGGAGCGGCACCGAGACATCGGGGCACGGAGACAACGGGGCACGGAGACATCGGGGAGCGACAGGGAGACATCGGGGCACGGAGACATCGGGGAGCAGCACGGAGACATCGGGGAGCGGCACGGAGACATCGGGGCACGGAGACATCGGGGAGCGGTACGGAGACATCGGGGAGCGGCACGGAGACATCGGGGCACGGAGACATCGGGGAGCGGCACGGAGACATCGGGGCACGGAGACATCGGGGAGCGGCACGGAGACATCAGGGAGCGGCACGGAGACATCGGGGCACAGAGACATCGGGGAGCGGCACGGAGACATCGGGCAGCGGCACGGAGCGGCACGGAGACATCGGGGCACGGAGACATCGGGGCGCAGAGACATCGGGGAGCGGCACGGAGACATCGGGGAGCGGCACGGAGACTTCGGGGCACGGAGACATCGGGGAGCGGCACGGAGACATCGGGCATTTTTGTGCTCGCTCATCTCTAAACCTGACCATATAGTACACGTAAATACTGCCACCATACTGTCCTCTAACTAATCTCACCATATACTACACATAAATACTGCCACTATACTGTTCTCTAACTAATCTCACCATATACTACACATAAATACTGCCACTATACTGTTCTCTAAATAACCTGACCATAGAGTACACATAAATACTGCTACCATACTGTCCTCTAACTAATCTCACCATATACTAAACATAAATACTGCAACCATACTGTTCTCTAAATAACCTGACCATATAGTACACATAAATACTGCTGCCATACTGTTCTCTAAATAATCTCACCATATACTACACAAAAATACTGCCACTATACTGTTCTCTAAATAACCTGACTAGAGATGAGCGAGTATACTCGTCCGAGCTTGATGCTCGTTCGAGTATTAAGGTACTCGAAACGGCTCGTTGCTCGGACGAGTATTTCCCCTGCTCGAGATCAAGCATTTAATTAAAAAAACACAGTAAAGAACAATGAAGAATAGAATAAAAACAGTGAACACAGGATCATTTAAGTGAAAAACACAGTGAAAAACACAGTGAAGAATAGATTACAGATGTTCGGCACATCTGCTTACTTGTCGGAAGATACGCGCGGAACAGTGCGAACAAAATAGCATGTGAAGAACAATATATATGTGTGAAGAACACATTGAAGAACACGGTGAGCAGGACAGAGACAACGGGGAGCAGCACAGAGACACCGGGGAGCAGCACAGAGACACCGGGGAGCAGCACGGAGACATGGGGCAGCGGCCGCACGGAGACATCGGGCAGCGGCACGGAGACATCGGGGAGCGGCACGGAGACATTGGGGAGCGGTACGGAGACATCAGGGAGCGGCACGGAGACATCGGGGCACGGAGACATCGGGGAGCGGCACGGAGACATCGGGCAGCGGCACGGAGCGACACGGAGACTTCAGGCAGTGGCACGGAGACATCGGGGAGCGGCACGGAGACATCGGGGCACGGAGACATCAGGGAGCGGCACGGAGACATCGGGGCACGGAAACATCGGGGAGCGGCACGGAGACATCGGGCAGCGGCACGGAGCGGCACGGAGATATCGGGGCACGGAGACATCGGGGCACGGAGACATCGGGGCACGGAGACATCGGGGAGCGGCACGGAGACATCGGGGAGCGGCACGGAGACTTCGGGGCACGGAGACATCGGGGAGCGGCACGGAGACATCGGGGAGCGGCACGGAGACATCGGGGAGCGGCACGGAGACATCGGGGCACGGAGACATCGGGGCACGGAGACATCGGGGAGCGGCACGGAGACATCGGGCAGCGGCACGGAGCGGCACGGAGACATCGGGGCACGGAGACATCGGGGAGCGGCAGGGAGACATCGGGGCACGGAGACATCGGGGAGCAGCACGGAGACATCCGGGAGCGGCACGGAGACATCGGGGCACGGAGACATCGGGGAGCGGTACAAGACATCGGGGAGCGGCACGGAGACATCGGGCAGCGGCACGGAGTGACACGGAGACATCGGGCAGCGGCACAGAGACATCGGGGAGCGGCATGGAGACATTGGGGCACGGAGACATCGGGGAGCGGCACGGAGACATCAGGGAGCGGCACGGAGACATCGGGGCACAGAGACATCGGGGAGCGGCACGGAGACATCGGGCAGCGGCACGGAGCGGCACGGAGACATCGGGGCACGGAGACATCGGGGCGCAGAGACATCGGGGAGCAGCACGGAGACATCGGGGAGCGGCACGGAGACTTCGGGGCACGGAGACATCGGGGAGCGGCACGGAGACATCGGGGAGCGGCACGGAGACATCGGGGCACGGAGACATCGGGGCACGGAGACATCGGGGAGCGGCACGGAGACATCGGGCAGCGGCACGGAGCGGCACGGAGACATCGGGGAGCGGAGACATCGGGGAGCGGCAGGGAGACATCGGGGCACGGAGACATCGGGCAGCGGCACGGAGACATCGGGCGGCAGCACAGAGACATCGGGGAGCAGCACGGAGACATCGGGGAGACTTCAGTGGAAGAAGAGCAGCGGATCCCGGGACAGCGTATCTCCCGACAAGTAAGCAGATGTGCCGAACATCTGTAATCTATTCTTCACTGTGTTTTTCACTTAAATGAGCCTGTGTTCACTGTGTTCACTGTTTTTATTCTATTCTTCACTGTTCTTCACATTTGCTAACTTGTCGGGAGATAATATACGCGCGGAACAGTGAAGAATAGATTGCAGATGTTTGCATACACCTGATAACATTCTTTTTCAATTAATTAACACATTTTATTCCCGAACCATGGTCCCTTTGAAAAATGCTCGAGTCTCCCATTGACTTCAATGGGGCTCGTTATTCGAGACGAGCACGCGAGCATCTGGAAAAGTTTGTCTCGAATAACGAGCACTCGAGCATTTTAGTGCTCGCTCATCTCTAAACCTGACCATATAGTACACGTAAATACTGCCACCATACTGTCCTCTAACTAATCTCACCATATACTACACATAAATACTGCCACTATACTGTTCTCTAAATAACCTGACCATATAGTACACGTAAATACTGCCACCATACTGTTCTCTAACTAATCTCACCATATACTACACATAAATACTGCCACTATACTGTTCTCTAACTAATCTCACCATATACTACACATAAATACTGCCACTATACTGTTCTCTAAATAACCTGACCATATAGTACACATAAATACTTCCACTATACTGTTCTCTAACTAATCTCACCATATACTACACATAAATACTTCCACTATACTGTTCTCTAAATAATCTCACCATATACTACACATAAATACTTCCACTATACTGTTCTCTAAATAATCTCACCATATACTACACATAAATACTGCCACTATACTGTTCTCTAAATTATCTCACCATATACTACACATAAATACTGCCACTATACTGTTCTCTAAATAATCTCACCATATACTACACATAAATACTGCCACTATACTGTTCTCTAAATAATCTCACCATATACTACACCTAAATAATGCCACTATAACTAAAAAGAATCTACCCATATACTACACATGCCACTATACCTTAAAAATCTATAATGTCTTTTAATAGAGTGCAATAGATCGAAGTAGCAGCAATGGCTATATGTCTCCACACGCCTGCAAAGCAGACCATAAAGGGTTCTTTAGTCAGTGCAAGTTAACCCTATTCATGTGATAGGGCCTAATTTGCTGATCGTGGGGGTCTCACTGATGAGATCCCCATAGATCACGAGAAAAGGGGTCTCTTGTACCCCCATCATAGCTTGAGATGCAAAGAACAGCTGCTCTCATATGCACCGTCTGGTCTTTTCATCTCTATGGCGCTGATAAAGATTGCTGAGTACAGCGCTTGGCTATTTCCGTCAGCACCATAGAGATGAATGGGGCAGCCAGCACATGGGCGACTGACTTCTCCGGTCATCTTGGGTCACAACAGAGGTGTAACGGACCCCCGTTTTTATGATCTGTGGGGGTCCCATCACTGACATCTCGTAAGATCAGCATGTTAGGCCCTATGCTGTGAATGGGGTCCAACTTCTATTACCAAAGAACTCCTTTAAATGGCAAAGTCTCCATTAGGAAAGCTCTTACTTTGCAGACCTGGTCTCACGCCTCTCACTGAAACCAGTTCCCTACACTGTACTGATGAGATGCAAAGACTTGAAAACAAAGAATCTGTTCCTTGTGTACTAGATATACTGGTTTGGATTTTATCATGCATGATGTCATTAGGCTTCCTGAAAAAGTCCTTATTGATGTTAACCGGTTTATGACCGGACCCTTTCCTGTTTTTTCATGTCCATTTTTCACTCCCCACCTTCAAAAATCTATAACTTTTTTATTTTTACACGTTAAGAGCTGTGTGATGGCTTGTTTTCTGCGTAACAAATTGCACTTCATAGTGAAGGTATTAAATATTCCATGCCATGTACTCGGAAGCGGGAAAAAATTCCAAATGCAGTGAATATGGTGAAAAAAACATTTTCTTGTGGGCTTGGATATTACGTCTTTCACTTACCGCCCCAAATGACATGTCTACTTTATTCTTTGGGTCGGTACGATTAAGGGGATACCAAATTTGTATAGGTTTTATAATGTTTTCATACATTTACAAAAATTAAAACCTCCTGTACGAAAATTATTTTTTTGATTTTGCCAACTTCTGGCGCTAATAACTTTTTTATACTTTGGTGTACGGAGCTGTGGGTGGTGTCATTTTTTGTGAAATTTGATAATATTTTCAATAATATCATTTTTAGGACTGTACGACCTTTTGATCACTTTTTATAGATTTTTTTATATTTTTCAAAATGGCAAAAAAGTGCCATTTTCGACTTTGGGCGCTATTTTCTGTTACGGGGTTAAACGCATTGAAAAACCGTTATCATATTTTGATAGATCGGGCATTTTCGGACGCATTGATACCTAATGTGTTTATGATTTTTACTGTATATTTATATTTATGTCAGTTCTAGGGAAAGGGGGGTGATTTGAAATTTTAGGTTTTTTTATTATAATTCTTTTTTTAAACTTTTTTTATTTTTATTTTTACTATACTTTAACCCTAGGTTGTCTGATCGATCCTATCATATACTGCCATACTACAGTATGGCAGTATATGGGGATTTTCCTCCTCATTCATTACAATGTGCTGATAGGGGTTAAAACGAAATAGCCTTGGGTCTTCGGAAGACCCAAGGCTACCATGGAGACGGATCGCCGCTCCCCAATGACGTCACGGGGAGCGGCGATCCCAGGTAAGATGGCGGCGCCCATGCGCCGCTATCTTTTTGAGGCTGCCGGCAGCTTTGCCGGCAGCCATCGCTGTGATAACACCCGCGATCGGTGCTGGCACCGATCGCGGGTGTTACCGGTAAGCCTTTGCTGCAATATGCAGCAAAGACTTACCGGTTATGGAGAGGGCTCAGCCCGTGAGCCCTCTCCATGCAGCGCGACCCGACCGCCGCCGTGAATACACGGCGGGCGCCCGCGAACCGGTTAAGGGGGCTGCCTTCTGAGGCAGCTAAGAGGCAATGTTTTCCTTTTGCCATCCTGGAAAATGTATTTGAGCAGCACAATCATAGTTAGTGAGTATCCATACATACAGTAGATAAGTACTGAGCATCACAAACCAAGTTTTGCCTATAACCAACAAGAATTTACATAATTTAACATCAGGAAACATTATTGCTGCAATCTTATTTACAGAATTTTTGAGATACAGTACAGGGGCCACCATACAATATTATCCACTTTGGCCACTACCTTATACATCATTTTTTTTTTACATTTTTTGTAACTGTCTGGCTGAAGGTATCCAGGGCAAATGATTCTCCTCTGTGATTCCTAAATATACATATACTCTGAGCTTTGTTCAGATTTCATTTTTCCAGAAGTACAATTTAGGAAGATTCGACGTGCATAAAAGTTGAAGGGTTTCATTAAAATAAAATTATTTATCGAATTTCAAACTTTTTTTTAATGTATACATGCTTGTATTTTGGAAATTCCAGCAGAATAAATTTTCAAAAATAGTGTATTAATGCATACCAGACTGGCAGGTTCTATAATGATACTGTAACATTTGTGTCCATTTGTGCTTCAGTGCCATCCTCTGATCCTAAACTATGGCAGAAGAAGTGCTTCTGACTTTGATTTTGTACTCTGTTTGCATTCTACATGGCACTAGTCTGAACACTACCTTATTTCCCTCCTGTCTTATCTTAATTTCCACCGCATCTGTTTCTCACTCTCTGGACCAGGACTCTGATATCTCATAAGAGAATTGCCTGCACTTCCCAGTGCTTGCTATAAGTCTTCTTTGAAGATTGGTAGCATTTGCTGGACTTTCTTATTCTTTAATCTTCTGACCATCCATTTATCTCTTGATTATGTACTGCATTGTCCCGTTGGTTTTGACCCATATTTGTATGACCATTCTTCTGTGTTTTTATTGTCTCTGTGTTCTTACTTAGGCACAGGAGGGAACGCCAACAAGTTGTTAATTACTAGCTAGGGTGGGATAGGTAAGTAGGTAAGAAAAGCTGGGTGGGTCTAGCTTTAGGGTTCACTGTTTGTGTCCTTTCTTTCTCCATCACTTTGTCCGTTCCCAGACAGCAGCACCCATTGGGTAAGTTAGGTTCCATAGATACATTGGGCATAAGTATTGCAAGTTTTCTACATGCTTGCCAGCAAGAATGTAATCCCCTAATAAGACCCCTTCAAGAAAAAGCTATTGTGTTGTAGGTTTGATAATCTACACTGTGTAGGACAAGGAATATTTTGGGCGTAATACATGTCAATTCATATTAAATTCACCAATGTTTATAATAACTGATACTTATGCCTCATTGCAAGATGTCCCATAATATCACATTACAGAAATATTTTGGCCACAGAAGCTGAAGTTTTTTTCTCGGCTATGTTCCAGAAGTATCTTACAGAACTTTTTCATTAAAACAAGATGTTACTGGTTACAATTCAGTTATGGACATGGCATGAAAAATGGAAATTGTTCTCTTGTAGCACGAAAGATATCTAAGAAGACATGGAGATGCTTGGACTGTATGGATATTTTATAGCCTCATGAAAAATAAAAACTATATAGACTATATGTCAGAAAAGAAAGCATATTGTAGTTAAGATAAACTTCTTTATGGTAGAAGATGGTGGACCATTGAGTGGACAGATTTTAATTTGTAGCCTAAGTCAAACTAATAAGAGAGGAGCTACAGGGTTTTCTACAAAAATAGCCGTGGTAGATAGGAAATACACCAATTGCATCTGATTGTAGTCTCCAATAGCAATAGCTGACTTCTCATGGTGACACATATCTGATGTGGGATACCAGAATCAATAAGAGGGTCTGACAGAAGAGGTTTTAGAGCTTGTATAATGGTCCAGCCATTCTTTATAACAGAATAAAATAATTTAAAGGGTATTCCCATTTGGGCATTCACATTTAATTTTATTCATTTACCACATGTAAACATTTCTTCAAGTGGATGTTATTAAAACAAAATGTTCCTGTGTGAAGATAATTTCTCATAAATGTAGCCATGTAGTCCCTTAGAGATAGCTTTCTCAGAGACGACCACCTCACATTTTGGCAGTGGTTATCAGACATGCACTATTAAACCCTACCTGGCTTCAGCGTTCATAACTACGGGGCGGCTGTGAGACATACAATAACTTCCAGACATTTCATATACAAAAACCTTTAGTTTCTTTGTGCAATCATCCAGCAGAGGTGGTCGTATCCAAGGACACAGTCTTGTTTCTTGTTACAAGAAATTATCTTCACACAGGTAAAAAAAAATTTATAACATCTAATTGAAGAAATGTATATATGGCAGATTAATGAAACTGAATGTGAATGCCCAGAGGAGAATACCCCTTTAATAAATATAAATTCTGTTGAAGCAGCCATCAGCTGCCATCTTATATACAAAGTCCAAGGTGAAAGTGACTGCTGAGAAGCCCGAAGCTTGCTTTTTATCCGGTGTTTGCTGGATAACGGACTGGAGGAGAACAGAGGATGGATTAGTAAAGAGAGTTCACATTTCATGCAGTTAGTGACTGTGATAATCTTGCCTAAAGACATGGGTTTTAAGAGCACCTTAGAAACTTTGGAGGTTTGGTATTAGTCTGAAAGAATGGGCTAGAGCATTCCAAAGTCCTGTGATGTTTGTCATAGGTTTGAATAAAGGTAGAGATAAATCTAACATCACTGGCGGACCGAAGAGCATGGGTTAGGCAATAGACTTAACTATGTCCGTCTAGTGTTTGGGCTGAAAGACAAGCCAGGCTGCTGCATTAAGAATAGATTGAACCAGAAAAGAGTTTAGTGAGTGGAAAACCGATTAGTAAGAAGTCTAGTCGAGAGCAAATCAGAGCAACAATTAGCATTTTAGAGGTTTCTAAATTGGCGGATTCTGGAGAAGTTTCTGAGATGCATGCGGCAAGAGCGAGCAAGAGATTGAATATTTGGTGCAAAGGAGAGGTCATAGTCCAGCACAACCCCAAGGCCTGCTGCCTTGGTGCTATAGTGATCCCACAGATAAACTGTAAGCTCTTGTGAGCAGGACCCTCACTAATAATAATAATCTTTATTTGCATAGCGCCATCAAACTGCAGAGAAGTCTGGAACTTGGTATATATCTGCTGTTTGCCGGATAACAGAAGGGAGATAGGACATAGGATGGATTAGTAAAGGGAGAGTTGACATTTCATGCAGTTAGCGAGTGTGATAGGCTTGCCTAAAGAGATGGGTTTTAAGAGCACGTTTGAAACTTTGGAGGGTGGGTATTATTCTAAGAGTCCGGGGAAGAGCATTCCAGAGAATTGGTGCAACTCGGGAGGGTATTGGAGACTTGCATGAGAGGTTCGAATTTAAGTAGAGATTTATCTAATGTCACTGGTAGGGCAATAGACTGAGATGAGAGAAGGGAGATTATTCTAATTATTCTAATATTACATTGCATTACACCAATATTGCTCCATATGACTGTTTGTACTCTGTAATGCAATATTATATTGTTATATGTCCCCTATGATTTGTAAAGCGCTACAGAATATGATTGTGCTATATAAAGAAAGATTAATATAAAGAAGAAGAGTAGTTGTTCACGTAGTAACAGTCAGGAATTGCATTTCAGAAGGTCAAAGAATGACCTGGGAAAAATATTTTAAAAGGAATAACTAGTTTTAAGTAGTACTGTACCAGAAGTTCAGCTTTTGGCTTTTGGAGTAGGAGGTATATGTTGACTCTTCCCAGCATTCAGTTCCTCATGTCCAGGTCACAATTCCGATCCCATTCCACCTTCGTGTTGGGGGTTCACAGAGTGTCCTAAAATGAAACTCCTAATGGAGAATGCAGGTCACACCAGTATAGGAATAAATTTAATTTTATTTAGCTGCTACCAAAGAAGCTACAAAACAATGCAAATTTTTGAAAACATTTTCAAGTATAGAAAAAAAAAACATGACCCCCTATGAGCCCTCTCCATAAACCCTTAACTCCACTTACAGGTACAATATTTTCTGCCTGTCATATATGTAATATGATTTTATAGCTCTTGCAAAAATAATAAGTGCCACTTGCCAATAAAAACCCACAAATTAGCGAGCTGATTTCATCGCTGTCAATAAAACGGCATATTTATTTAATTATATGAAATTACATATTTATGTTTTACTATTAATATGCATCAGCCATTCCCATGGGACAAAGGCTCTTTAAGTGTAATTGCAGTGAGAAGCACATTGAGTAACTGATCCCCATCTATAAACAGCTTCTTGTTACTTCCAGTGCAGACAGCTCCTACAGCCAGGTACAAGATTGTCTCCAAACCACACAGAATGTGATCCACATCCAACCATACATCAGCAGATTCAATGTGAGGCTATTCATCCCGGGACTGAATCCTGTGGATGAACTTCTCAACGTGGACTAGCCTGACTAACATGGATAACAGTCCCCTGGCAAGCTCTCTTCTATAAAGTCTCTTATAAGTCTTCTATTCAGACAGTTTTATGTGATACGTGAGAGTTCAAAAGTTAAAGTGGACAACCACAAAAGGCAGCCAATAAAGTGGTTGTCTCCTTTTCCTTAACTATAAACTGATTACTAAGACGCATTACACTGAAAGAAAGTCTTAGTGAGACCACCTCTGTTACAGGCTCCAGTAGAAAGGTAGCATCAGATAAGGGACAAGTGGCTAATCTCGGTTGTCTATCTTGGATCATTATATTTTTACCTAAAACCATGGGGTATACAAAGAGTTCATCTTCCATGCACCACAGTCGAGGTAGTAAAGAAGTAAGTTGTGGTTGTAAAAGACTACACTGGGTGAAGAAATAGTGATGGGAATGGTGGCTCTTTTTAGTGAGATTGATCATTTGGCTAAGCTCACTAAAAAGAGTCAGTTCTTCTGGGTCATGAAAGGCTTCCTATGTTGGTAAACATTTTCAAGTCTTTGACCACCCAACTCCACTTTTACCCCACTGTTATTGGGTTAAACGGGCTATGGGTTAAATTAGCCATGGACTCTGAACAAGGAACTAATTCCCATTGTTCATTCAGGATGGGACAAATGAAACCACACTTCTTTTGCTACCTTGCAAAACTTATTTGCATTATTCCCAATATTTCCTAGTGGAGCATCAGTGGTTCTAAATCTCCACACGCCTATAAGGCGGCCTTTATTGGCAAAGCTTCCATAAGGAAAACTTTTACTCCCTGACCCTAATCAAAATCAGCTCTTTACGTTCTACTGCAAAGACACAACCACATCAAAACAGTGCTAGCGCCTGGATAGCTCAATTCATGGAGCTTCAGACTTTTAATTTGAGGGTCCAGGGCTCAAGTCCCTGTACAGACAACAAATGTGCACTGTAAATCCTATTACCAAGTTCAGACGACAGAATTCTTGAAATAACCTGCTGCTTATTTTCATGAAGAAGAGTGAAGATATCCGTCCTGCTATCCATGGCTAATACGGTACAAATCTACACTACAAGCAACTTAATTTCCTGTTAATTTCTGATGAAAAGTAAGGAAACATTAGACTTTGAAATCGTCCTGTCTACAGTTGGGAATTCCATCTGGAATAGATATACCGGTTTGGCTTTAATCCCACATCATGTCATTACGTTTCCTCAACCCCTTAATGCAAAAAGACGTTCCGAGTCGCGTGGTCAGGTACAGGGCCAGGGCAGGCAGCAGAGATGCAAGGTCAAGTCCAATCCGGGGTCAGCAACGGGAGGTCCAAGCAGAAGTGAAACGGGAACACAGGAACAGACTGCAACACACAGGAGCACGGGAACAGGAACGCAGGAACACACAGGAGTACGGGAACACTGAAACACCGAAACACGGGAACTCAGGAGCAGGACCACACAGGAACGCAGGAACACGGGAAGCTTCCCCGGAAGAAGCTGTAAGGCGAAACCCTGGGTCAGGCAATGACTGGTCCAGTAAGTGGAGTAACAGATATGCACATTTTCTATCTTTTTATGTGAGTAGATTGGAATAAAGATTTTAAGATTATTTGAAACCGTCTACGCTATGTTCGTTTATATCTTCTCTACATAGTGGATGGAGCTATGAAAGAATCCTGAGGAGAAAGGAATGAAGCAGTTTCGACTCTGAATGGCATCTTATTCTTATTGAAAGTTTCTAGTCGTTCTTATGGTTGCTGAGAAATTGCATATAAGAGGAAGAAAAAAATTGAAGAGTAAAATTTTATATTTGAATTTGATATTTGAGCTCCGGTCACATAACCTTTTGATCACATGCTTCAGGTCATCCATTTACAAACATGCTGCAGGCTAGACAGAAGTCTCTGCATACTGCTCAATGGTATGTAGCAGAGCTGTTTGTGTTTGAAAGTTTGAATGCAGCAGAATTGTGTATATGTGAAAGTTGTAATACATGCACAAATAAAGGCAAAGCACAGGTTTTCCATCAATTCTAAGATCAGATCTAGATCAGATCTTGCACACACAGCACAGTATATACACAGTGCAACCCCTTTTAACAGATCTCTTTGCACAGGAAAAGGGTGGTCTGCAGATTCCGGGCAGCTTCCATCGATTATTATAAGCAATAAAAAATAACAATAAAAAATTCAGTGATTGAATTAGAAAAACAGTCTTTTTGGGAGGGCTCCTCTTAGAGAGGTGGTCTTCTAGAGAGATTTCTCTGTATATAGAAAGGATATATAATGTGATGTTGCCATATATTTATCTTTTTATTCCGATGTAGGTGTTTTATAGTGTATCTTTTTCTTTGTGGTGCAGTAGATTGCTGTAAGATCATTTCTGACCATGATGTAGAGATGCAATGCTCTGTGCTGTCATCTCTGTGTCTTCCCTGCCTTGCCTTTCATTAGGTATCTGTACAAGCAGTAGCTGATTCTGTGTCCTGATTGGCTGTGCTGCCTGTATACATTTACATAAATGCCCTCAGTGCTCTGGCCTCACTTCCCTTAGCTGATGTCACAACCAGGAAGTCCCGCCCCCTTTCAAGAGAAGCTGAGAGGATTTTACAGATAGGACTAATAGATATCAGGATAGGAAGAAGCAAGCAGCATGATATAGGTATCGTTAAAATTGTTATCAAAGGTTCTCTCCAGCTGTCTTAAAACTTTTTTGTCAAGTAACTTTACAGTTACGCTTTAAGACTTCAAATGAATATGGTTTGTGGTTCTGTCTACAGATTTCCATCAATTTCTGATTTGAAACATAAGATTCTTATCTTTAATATAATAGCAAATGGTATGGCTTTATGTCCTTAAGAGCACAAGCTCTCCCTTCAGCTTCTCCAGGAGGCTCATTGCAGGCAAAAGGTGACTCTTCTCAGCTTATCTCAAAATGTCTTTCGAAGTGATTTTTTTTATATGTAAACAAGTGAGATTTTAAACAAAGAGCCAATTCCAGAAGGACTTTTCGTAATCCATGAAAACACAGAAAAATCACAGAAGAGTCATCTGCAAATAATATTTTGTGAAACCTTTATCTTTTAATCTGGACCAGTTTTCATTTTTATGGAGTTTTGTTTGTGCACCCATCCTTGTCTTTAATATATGCTTTCGTTAAGAAATGTGATCAATTTATCAATTTTAGGCACACGTCGGCACCGGGGAGTGGAGGAGCGCTCAACCCCGCCCCTCTCCATAACCATCTATGGTACGTGGTTCTGTATTCCGGGGGAGGATAGAGCATGTCCTATCTTTTCTCTGGCTACAGAATTGTTTGGTGCCGCACATACCGCTCCCGTGCAGCACCGGGTGCCCATTGCCATCTATGGGGGACTTATAAACGTTCCCCATACGGCACTGTGAATGTAGCCATATACTCTACATTTCTATTTTTAAATATTGTGTCTACTGAGCAACTCCTAAAAGCAACTCTTAATGTGAACTGCTAAAAGACCCATCTGCAAACGTTGGTTCTGTCTCAAAGAGGATTCTCCATATTTCACACAGTAAGTTCAGAAGTAATGATGTTACCAGTCACTGGATACACAAAAGAACACCAGAAAACATAGAATACATGGCCATAAAATCACTGCTGAAGGCAAGTTTTTAGTTACATAGTGCATAGTAAATCACAATGAAATACATATTGAACTTTGTACTATAGGAAGGGCACCGAATTCAGGGCCAAGTGGCAAATGCCCAAGAATAGCCCACGCTTTCTTCCTGAGTTTCAAGGGGCAAAGGAAGCTATTATACTGTCTAGACAACAAATGACTTATTGTGTTTTAAACAGAATCTGACTTTATACTGTATTTAACTATTAAAGGACTGAAGGGAGGAATAGAGGGAACATTTCCGTTCATTTTCCTGAATGCTATAGATAAATTGTATCTTAAAAGGACTCTAAAGGACAAGTTTTCCTATTGGCAAAAATCAATTATGTGTTAACAGATACCTTGCTTAGAACTGATAAAGGTTGCTCATCTATACTTAGAGTCATCTAAACATAGAATCCAAGCACACCAGTATGGAATTTAAGGATAGAATTTCATAGCCTCCCCCTGGATATATAAAAACTAATTTCAGACAGTATCTTACCCCATATGCAAAGCACCTTCGACCTACCTTTTTCATCAGGAGCTTTCCCTGAAGATATGCTCTCACCCCTAATAGTTACCATTTAAGCAAGCAAAGCCCACTAGCTCCCCCTCAAACTTCTTAATTGTGACGTCAAAATATATGCAAGAATGTTATCCCATAGACTGCAGAAAATGATTCCTACCTTGATTAAGAATGATCAAGTGAGTGGATTTTACCCTTGGCAGACAAGTGCCGGACAATACCTGCTGAATAATTACACTCATGCAACACTGCGAATGCTGTAATTTGCCATCAACCATTGTGATGGTTGACGTCAAAAAGTCGTTTGACCGGGTTACGGTCTTATACCTTTTCGGCATAATTCTAAGCAGGATATAACTCTGATTCGGTTTGAAAACATAGCCATTGAATTTTTTGAAAGTCAATTTCTTCACTTGAACCTCAAAGATTGGCGAGGTAGGGGTGTTAGCTCTATACAAGGTCTCATGTTGAATAGTCAGCCGGTAGCATTCTCCCTCCTTAAGTTAGGACTTCCTCCACATGAAATCTACTCTTACCTGTCTGGATTCAGGATCAGGGATCTAGCCGACACCTGGGATCGAAATCTAAGTGGTACCTGGTCTTCACCAGAGCCCGCTGCAAAGCGGGATGGTCTTGCTGCAGCAGGGTACCACCAGGTCGTTTCACAGGTGCGACTAGGCCACACTGGCAGCCAAGGTCGAGGTAGCTTAGCAGGAGACAGTCGCGTGGTCAGGGTCAGGGCAGGTGGCAGAGATGCAAGGTCAAGTCCAATCCGGTTTCAGGAACAGGAGGTCCATGTGTATTGAGAGCAGGAACAGATGTATGAGGATTTCATGGGCTACTAAAGCTGCCTTACACTCTACAAATTGGTGGGTGGTTTGGGTGGCCATGGCCCTCTAGAAGGCTGTGGCCCTGTGCTACTGCCTAAGCCACCTATATTATAATCTACTACTGTATCTGGGATGTCGAGTACATGGGTCACTGTTTGTAAATCATTCTAATTTTTGTCATTGACAGTAACAAGCACAACGACCACAAAGTGTACAGAGCTGTGTCTTGTAACAATCGATGAGTGAGGTTCTCAGTTGTTAGATCATCTGTTATGATATTAGTGATACATCCTACGGATAAGTGATAAAGAAAAAAATCCGGGGAAGCCCTTCTAAGGTTCTGTTCACACTGGATTTGCCATGTACATTCAGTATTTGCCTTAAGAAAACATTTAAGTATATATGGTGAGATTCATATAAACTTTCATTATCCAATCCATGCATCTAAAATACATTTGGCTAGTATGTTTACCTTAAAGGGAGCCTATCAGCAGAAATTGACCCATCAACGGCAGTATGTTGTCAAGCAGATCCACATTTTATGTATTTTTTATTCTTTCATGGCCCAGCATATGCCACATGACATCATCCAGAAAATTTACTGTTAAGTTAGATGTAAATTTGTAGTATAAGGTCACAGAGGCAGAGTGTTCACCACTGGAGTCAAGCTCTCCTCACCACAAAACAATTCCTCTGGTGTTGATATCCTACATCAGACTTCAGGAGAGCCATTTAGTGATGTCTCACAAGATAGGGAGGTCAATAGGGACAGCTTATCTTCACTCAAGAAGTATCTGCCTCTGTGACTTTATATAACTGAGTTGCATCTCATTTCATGGATGATGTCACCAAACTGTACTTCAACCTGGACAATGTTAGGACCCTAAAGAAACTACAAATGTGGTTAAGGTTCTCAATTTGACCTTTTTTAAGACTGTACATAGGGAAAAACAAAAAACGTTTTTACTTACCTAAATGTGAGTCCGATGAGGAACATTAGACTCATACCTGCAGATCCCACATCGGTGCCTCCTCTTGCGAAGCAGCAAGTGATGCAGTGAAACTAGTATGTACTACATCGGCTTCACTTGCAACAATGCAAATGGCCTGAATGGAGGTAAGGAGGTATTGATGTTTTTTTTTATAGGCCTACTTAAAAAAAAAATTTACAGGGCAATTTGGGACACTAAATCACTGGTCCATAACAACCTACGGGTAGTTTGCTGTCCTAAATCACCCTGGAGACAGACAGAAAACATTAAGAAACAGGGAAGCATTCTGGATCTTTCATTTGGATACCAGAACACCAAAAGGTTTGAATTATAGACATGGATTCCTATTTCATTATTGACTCTTCCCAAAATGATTACCCAATGTCATTCTCCCTGTCATCTTACACAAAACACCTATACTACTCACCTCATTCTGCAGTCACGCAATAATTACACCCGTGGATCTGTTCTACTATACATTGCATATACCATGAGGGAGGGTATAATCACATTCAACTTCAATAGATTCCTCATACTATTTAGTTTTTCATTGTTTCTTTACATTTCTGGGCTCATTACAGATTTTCAGCTATGTATATCCAATGGACATGTACTTTTCATTTTGGAGTTTTATGTAGTAACTTTATTATACGGTAATCTCTATGTTGGTTCCTGGAGACACTAAGCTTAGTCAATGTTGCAACGCAGGCGCAGCAGAGACAATACTGATTGACCAGCTGTGACCAGCATTTCTCCGCAAGAATGCGTACCGCACAAGCCAGAGGAGGGTCTCCTGCAGATTGCAATATATTCACATTCTTTGTATTCGCATTGTGTCTCATCATATAACATATTGTGGGTTTTTGTTTCTTCTTCTTTCTTTTTTCTGATTTTATATGTTGATTTACATTTTATTACAATGTTTCCTAGGGCTTAGTTGCCGATTCCGGATGTACGTGTTTCACGTCACCCGGCTACCGGCATATTAGACACACACCCTATTTCACTCAGTATGCCATGACTAAGGGTGTAGTACACACCTGAAACGCGTAGGCTTCACTTTTTCCACATGAAGTGTTTCTGGTGATGCGATAATGGATGTTTGCTACTGATTTTACCGCTTGATTTTTTGGGATTAATAAATATTGCAAGTTTTAAAGAAGCTTTCTGTGCCGGAGTGATCCTATTTTTCTTCCAATCTAAATCACCCTCACAGGTTCCCTTTAAAGGAAACCTACCACTTTAAAATGACCCTTCTGACCCACAAATACCTTAAGCTAGCTCAGGATGAGCTGATGCTGGACCATATTTTCAATTAAACCAGAAACCGCTGTATTTGTAGAAAAATTATTTTCTTGTGGTAGTAAAATCTCTCTTCGGCGCTTCTGTAAGCGTCATGCGGCGCGCACCCCGGACCCTGCTCCGCGGTCACGCTCTCGTCAGCGCCGCTCCCGTCACTAATTTTGCAGTGCCCAAGAGCCGGTGACGTCACCGAGCTCTCGGGCACACTAGCGCATGCGCACCACCTCCTCCCGGCGCGTCGCGGCCGGATCCCATTGCGCATGCGCAAAGTCCCGAAGCCTCGTAGTATCGCGAGGCTTCGGGACTTCGCGCATGCGCAATGGGATCCGGCCGCGACGCGCCGGGAGGAGGTGGTGCGCATGCGCTAGTGTGCCCGAGAGCTCGGTGACGTCACCGGCTCTCGGGCACAGCAAAATTAGTGACGGGAGCGGCGCTGACGAGAGCGTGATCGCGGAGCAGGGTCCGGGGTGCGCGCTGTATGACGCTTATAGAAGCGCCGAAGAGAGATTTTACTACCACAAGAAAATCATTTTTCTACAAATACAGCGGTTTCTGGTTTAATTGAAAATATGGTCCGGCATCAGCTCATCCTGAGCTAGCTTAAGGTATTTGTGGGTCAGAAGGGTCATTTTAAAGTGGTAGGTTTCCTTTAAGTTGCTTAACAACAAACTGAAAGTGGTATATAAGGTTAATGTATGCTGCCGGGTTCTCTACAAAGTTATGTAGGATATTGCACTAGAATGCACAGTATACAGAGTTGTATTTACTTTGAAGAATGGGAGTTGATGGCAGAGCTATGGGATATATCAAGCTGACTTTTTAAACATGCACACTACACAGAGTCGGAACACTTTTTTGGAATCTTACATGTTTTTGAAATTGCCTATTTTACATTGGTAGAAATCTGAAAACAGAACAGCATAGCTCCTATTCTTTTCATGCTTTCTTTTACTACCTGCTTGGTCTTTCACAACTTACTGATGGGTGAAGCTACTATGCCAATAGTCTTGGCTAGGAAAGTTCCTCTCATTTGGATGGTGCATTGTTAAGATATCTGTACACTAAATTTAGCATGTGCAGCACGAAATGTCACAAAAATTGCAACATTCTCACTACAATTAGGGGGTATCACGGAAATGGACTTATTGTTTGATGTATAGATTTGCCATATTCACCAACCCACATGCCACATACAATCAATGTGTTGCAGATGCCAAATCACTAATTCCGCCTCCAATGTAATACCAGTGAAATACATTCACATTTATAGTACAAACTCATTTGAAATAAACATCATTTTGTTTTGTTAAGTCAGCACTTTTACAAGGTCAGATCACAAATGTGGCTTCTGCAAAGAATGTAGATTTGCTTTTAGTTTTTGGATCAGCTTCATGATATTGACAGATGACCAGATGTTTTCATTATGGTTAAAGCAGATTTAATGTATGATGAAAAATGCTTGTTGTCAATCAGTGTCCTCTATTGTTACCTCCCATGTTTGTCAGTAGTTATATGAGCGGTGTCGTGCCTGATCATTAAAGGAAACCTATCATGTTACACATGCAGTGCAGTATACAGGTGATATTGGTACCAAAGGTTGCAATGGCTGAGACGTTTCTACGTAGTGTCTTATCTGCAGGTGGCATCTTATAGAGAAGGTGCAGCTAAGATAGTGTCGTGTCTGCAGTTAGCATGTTATAGGGCAAGAGGTGAACAGATTGGTCAGAGTAATTTCTTACGAGGCAGCATGTTATAGAGAAAGACGGAATGAGTATAATATTCATGGGCCCTATCTGCAGGCAGCATGTTATAGAACCATAGAAGCTAAGATATACAGTACATAGTGTTCTATCGGCAGGCAGCAAGTTATAGAGTAGGAAGAGATAAGCTTTTGAATGTAGCGTCCTATCCACAGACAGCATGCCATAAAACAGGTGGAGCTGAGCAGATAGCTCATAGTATCCTCTCTATAAGCAGAATGTTACAGAGCAGCAATAGCGGAAGAGATTGGACATATTGGGGCACATTTACTTACCCGGTCCTGTCGCGATCCAACGGCGCGTTCTCCATTGAGGATTCGGGTCTTCCGGCGATTCACTATGGTCGTGCGCCCGATGTCCACCAGGTGTCGCTGCTGCGCCGAGGTCCGCCGGAGTTCACCAACCTATTCCTGGTGCGTGTAAGCGACACATTTTTTTTTAAAATACATCGTTTGTTCCGAATCTGTCGGGTTTTTTTCCATGGCCACGCCCCCAATTTCCGTCACATGCATGCCGGCGACGATGCGCCACAATCCGATCGCGTGTGCCAAAAACACGGGGCAATTTGGTGCAAACCGGTTATTTGCGGGAAACCCGCCGAAAAAGAGCGATTCAGACCCTTAGTAAATGTGCCTTAGTGTTCCATCTGCAGGCAGCATGTTATAGAGCAGGATGAGCTGATCAGATTTTACAAGTTGAAGGCAACTTTTTTTAGAGCAGGTTGAGCTGGGAAGATAAATATACACTGGAGATCAAAATGAGGAAGCAACACACAATTTCTTAAATTTCAAGGTCAATGGGTGGAATTGATTTAGAGGCAGTCTTGAAATCAACCTAATCAAGCCGCCTACCCCCATCTTCTTAGAGGCTCTGGCAAAGTCTGAAATGGCGGAGTCTTTATCTGTAGCCCCCAAAAGGTTTTTGGTGAAGACTATAGTAAATACCGCGGCCAAGCGTCCACGTCCCTGATGCTCCCCGACACTGAAGCTGGAATTGCCCTCCGATTCAGCACTGAACACGGTAAGGATCTGATTTCAGTGTCTCGACATTTAAGAGCATTTGGACTGAAGCCAAACCTCTCATTAGCAGAAAGAATAAAAAGGCTATACTTATCTTTAATGGCTGTGAGGACAGAAGAGAAGTAGTCCTCAGCTTATTATAGTGATAAAAGTAAGTTTAATTTTTTGTGGGTCTGATGGGAACAATTTTTTTCATTGACAAACTGGGGAAAGACTGTACCCGAAGTGTGTAAAGAAGTCAGTGAAAGGTGGTGGAGAAAGTTTCATGTTTGGGGAATCAGCAGCAGGAATAGGACCTTATACAGCTATAGAGTGAATGCAAGTGTGTATCAGAACCTTCTTTATCAACACGTGGTTCCTTCCAGTGTTCATCACTCAATCAGCCAGGAATACTCATGGAGGGCAATACCCCCTGTTGACAGCAACACTGGGAAAAGCAGTTCTTTGAAACATTGAAACTATGTAATGTAATGAAATGGCTCTGATCTAAACCTTATAGAAAACCTCTAGAAAATCCTTGTAAATGTAACTGTAATCCTTCTCTGTTCTAAAGTCATTGCTGTTCTCTAATTATGATCGTCTTGTTTTTGCAAAATAAAGGTTTTATGTTGATAGAATTTGGTTATTTTGTAAAACACTGTTATGGAGACATGGTGCAGCTCTAACAAATAATCCATCAAATGTTGATCAATGGAGATGACATTATTTCTGAAAAAATCAAGTGATCATACCTCGTTATCCAATTTTGATTTCCAGTGTAATATGTTATACCAAGTGTATCAATTGGACCATAACTTGCAGGTACAAGGAAAAACTCTTTTCTTTATACTTAGAGTTATATCTACTTGCAGACTAGATACAGATGAGAATTGTATGTACAGTGGTTTAACTCATAGGATATTAGTCAGAGGATGTCTCACGCACCCAGACATATAACCCATTGAAAATAAAGAATAACATGCAGCGCACACGGAAGTAATGATGAGGTGTTCCTATGCAGAAGTCAAGTAAGGATAAGCAATAAAAAGTCTTATGTTTTTGGAAAGGGAAAACATCTTTTGCTCAAAACTCGTGGTCAGATCTTCCATAGAAAATAATCCAAAACATTCAATTAAGATGGAGTGCTCCCGCTGACATGCCTTCCCAATTGTACAACTTTTGCTGATGTTACGTGTTCCACAGTTTTCAAATGTGTTTTACTTTAAAAATGATGGATTTGTCTTTCTGTTCTGGTGTCAGCACATTGTAGTATTTATTTTCTCAGATGAATTGTGTTAACACTTTAGTTAATTCTTGCATGGCCCTTAAAATCTAATGGTACTAAAACCCAAGTGAGTAGGAGGTATGGTTAGGAACCCAAAGGAAAAAAGGGTAAGGGGCTGGCACGGTGCTACTCTTTTTTTACTTTATTGATGCAGAATAGTATGGTACAATAGTTTATTTTCCAAAATTTGTAAACGTGTTTAGGGTTAAAAAACCCTTCTTCAAGTACGATTGGAATAGAGTTATAAAGTGCAGACATTCTGGGGGTCATTTACTAAGGGCCCGATTCGCGTTTTCCCGATGTGTTACCCGAATATTTCCGATTTGCGCCGATTGTACCTGAATTGCCCCGGGATTTTGGCGCACGCGATCGGAATTTGGCGCATCGGCGCCGGTATGCAGGCGACGGAAATCGGGGGGCGTGGCCAAACGAAAACCTGACGTATTCGGAAAAACCGCCGCATTTAAAAAAAAATTGTGTCGCGAAAATTTCACTCACCTTCATCCTGGGTAGGCCGGTGTATTTCGAGGCATTCCAGCGGACTTCAGCGCAGCAGCGCCACCTGGTGGACGGCGGAGGAACTACCATCATAAATCCCGGCCGGACCCGAATCCAGTGCAGAGAACGCGCCGCTGGATCGCGAACGGACCGGGTAAGTAAATGTGCCCCTCTGTGTGCGGCGTTCTGAAGTACAGAGAACTGCCAAAATGACCTTAGAAAGCAGACAGCTCTTCAGGATGAAGCAGCTCTTTTGTAGCAGTTGCAGAGCTGTAGCCTCAGATCAAAATATAACTTTTCAGATTAATGTTATAACTATCAACATACACAAAGGTGTGATCAAGCAGCCCTCTTGTGCTCCTAACCAGCATTGTCAGCAGTTCAGTGTGGTCAAAGCTGCTGACAAACTCCCTTTAACACCTTTTGTACAAGCACCACGAAAGTCATTGGGTATTATTTACTAAGGGTCATGGATCGCACTTTCATTGAATTGTTCGCCAGTTTTGAGATTTGCACAGCTTTGACAGGTATTTAACAGGGGTTTGCACTGGGATTGTGTCCCACACGATCGGATTATGGCACAGCTGCGCTGGCTTTCAAGCAACAGTAATCGGGGAGGGGGGGCGGGCTGTCGACGATCCGACTTATTTGAGATTCAAGCTTAAAATTGGGTCGCAAGACAATGCACTTACATGCACCAGGAAGAAGGAGGTGAACTCCAGCGGACTTTAGCGGGGAAGCGACACATGCAGGATATCAGACGCATGAACTTCGTGAATCGCGGCACAGTGCATTATACACGGACAATGCACTTCCTGTGAACTCCTCGGAACGGGTAAGTAAATGTGCCCCTTTGTATCCATCAGCATATAATATTCTGCCTAAATAAATAAATAATGTAAAAACTTCACAATTTATACAGACATTTTAAAACCAAGAAGCACATCTTTATAATTAATTCCCAAAGAAAACACAAAGTTTTCATTGGGAATATTAATGCCGTATGTGAAAAATCAACACATGCGTCATATTAAGGTCCAGACCATTGAAATAACAATTATTGTACGTCCTTCTGCAGTGAAAGTGAGAAAAAATTAGTTGGTTAACACCACACAGAATTGACAGTATGATATATTTATTATGCAAGGATTGCTATTGTGTTAGATATTGACTCCATTATGGCTAAAAAGAAAGAATCACCAATTGTAACAACAAGTGACTTGAGATGACATTTCCACAGCACATCCTGATAGGAATTAAAGGGGTCCTGTCACCATATGTAAAATCCTAAATGTCCTACCTCATTTGATTGTAGCTGTGTTCCTATATTTTTTCATCAGCTATTACAGAAGCCTATTACACCTGCAGTTCAAAAATGCATATCTGCCTTTTCTAAGCATTTGCATTACTGTATAACTGTGTGTTATAACTTACCTTGCACCCTGACAAAATCCCGGGGTAGTCACAGGGGTTGGGCTTTGGTATGGATGCATTTAAAAAAACAACATGTGACTTGTCTGTGTTACTCACTCCTGAGATCTTAGCCCCCACCTTTGTGCTCCTGCACAGCTCCTTCTCCTGCTCCTAAAAGCCTGGTGAGATTACATCAATGGTGGTGGGAGGAGCTGTACAGGAGCACAAAGGTAGCGGCTAAGATATGAGGACTGAGTAACACAGACAAGTCACATGTTGTTTTTTGAAACAACAGTAAGTTATAACACACAATTATATTGTAATTCAAATGCTTAGAAAAGGCAGAAAGGCAGATTTGCACTGCAGGTATCATGGGCTTTTACAGTCTGTCTTTAGTGAAAATTAAGTCCCTGGTGACAGGTTCCCTTTAAACAGCCATCATTTTTATTCCATAGAGCTTAATAAGGGCTGCATAACCAATTGTACTACCTAGTAGCAGTATTTAATTTTTCATGCTGTGTACTGGGAAGTGGAACAAAATTCCAAATGCAGTGACTTTGACAAAAAAAACCTCCAAATGACATTTGAGATGGTTTGATTACAGGGATGCTAAATTTATGTAGGTTTAATTTGGCTTTCATAGGTTTTAAAAAATTAAACCTTTTTGTTCAAAAAAATATTTATTCATTTTGCAATATTTTGAAGCTAATAACTTTTCTATACTTTGGTGTACAGAGCTGTGTATGGTGTATTTTTTTGCAGGACATGATGTTTTCATTCCTGTTATTTATTGAAATGAAACATTTTTATCACTTTTTATTAAATGTTTTATGTGTTGCAAAATTTAAAAAAAATAGTTTCAGACATTTGGGCGCAATTCTCTGTTACGGGGTTCACCAACAGGAATAATCGTTTTTATATCTTGATAGATTGGTCATTTTGGAACACAATGATACCTAACATGTTTATGTTTTTTAATGTTTATATTTTTTATTAGTTCTATCAGTTTTTTTGCTTTTATATATTGTTTTTAATTTATTTCTAGACTCCCTAAGGGAATTTTAACCCTAAGGGGTCTGATCACTTATACAATAGACTGCAATACTACAGTATTGCAGTAGATGCTAAATTCACTGGATTGGTAAAAGAGCTTACTGACAGCAGACTCCTTTATATATCCTGCTATGACAGCCACAAAAGCCTGTGTTAGGGTTCTGGCTATTATAGCAACTTGCCTTTGCCCACCGATGATATCAGTGGAGGTGCCAACCGGATCCAAGATGGCGGCGAATTACGTGCCACCATGCGTTTGATGGCTGTAATTAAGGAGTTAACATCCATGGTTAACTCCCTTAAGCCCACTCCGTACATGCTTACGTCACGTGTCACATGAATATTTTTGAGATAGGAATCAGAAAACCAATTAAGACATGTTGAAAAATTGTCTGAAAGTGCTGATCTACTAATATCTGCTGGGACCCCTAGCAATAGTGCACATGCTGAAGCAGTCTTCCACTGATTTATATGCAGCTGCCCCAGAAATCCTTATTACTGTATATACTCGACCCAAGTATAAGCCGAGGCCCCTAATTTTACCACAAAACATGGGAAAACCTATTGACTTGAGTATAAGCCGAGGGTGGGAAATGCATTGGTCACAGCCTCCCCAGTATATAGCCTGCCAGACACTGCCCCCTAGTATATAGCCAGCACCTGCCCCCCAGTATATAGCCTGCCAGACCATATCCCCCAGTATATAGCCAGCCCCTGCCCCAGTATATAGCCAGCCCCCAGCCCCAGTATATAGCCAGCAGCAGGGGTAGCCAGAAAGGTGAGTTTTGATATATTTTTTTTACTCGAGTATAAACCGAGATTATGGGTTTTTAGCACATTTTTTGTGTTGAAAAACTGGGCTTATACCTGAGTATATATGGTAATTAATTCCTATAAGGTTGAGCATTTCCAGGACTTTCAGGCCCCTACTCGTGTGATCCCTGATGTCCCGTTCATCCAGAATATCATTGATTACGCTCTTATCCCCTTATTGAGCCAAGCAAATGAAACCATAAAATGTTTTTATTTAGTTTCTGTTGCATATATATGGCCACCATATTCTATAGAACTATGTAGATATTGTAACCATTAATGTCTCTGGCTCCCAATTGAATATTCTGAATGTCACACATGGGATTTTATAAGATGTCAATTCACTCAACGGTTACTTCAATATATAACATGGTTCTGTTAGGAGGATTGAATAGGAGCCAGTTATTCAGTTACAAATGTTATGGGTTATTAGAGGGTTCTTTTCCTGAATTTATGACTAATTTGGCGTTTTTATTTTGAGCGGCTCATATTACAACCTTGCTAATACAGTACATGTGCTATTCATACCCACAGAGGATAAGTAGATTCATGATGGATGAATAATAACATTAGGACGCGTAAGGGTAAGCAAATACCTTGTGACAACTCTTGTAAATAATAAGATAGCCCCCTACACAATAATTTGTTAAATTATAGAACTCCCTGCTTCTCTCCCCACTTTTGTGTATTCCTTGGAGCTACCCAAAATGTCACCAATACAATACTTTTGGGCAAGATTTCTTTGGGCCCACCGGATAAATTATCTTTGCTGGTCCTCTGGGGCCAGGGGGTAACCATCATATGGCGAGTTGAGACTCTTGCATCAGGCTGCACCAAGATCGTGGCAGCATCAGGGCTACAGTTGCTACCTAAAAAAACGGAGTTAACACCTAAAAGACCCAATGTCAGCATGGGGAATTAGAACGCGCATGGGGAACTCACCTACTAAAGAAAATAACCTAATATATGACTTCTGGATAGGGGCAGGGAGGCCACCGTTCTATAGCTCCCTTTAGGCAACAGATTTTTTGGGCGCAGCCTATCTGGGGCCCATTTTTGTGTTTGATCCTAGGCCCTCTGGGCAATCTTTTGTCAATTGGGTAGGCCAGTTCGGCCCTAAACATGGAAGGTGATTCAGAGCTAGTTATAAATTTTGCATTTGATTCAACCATGTAAAGAGCTGCAGAATACATAAAAGAAATATAAGTAACCATAAATAATAAGTAATCAAATATGTAAAATTTGTATTTTCCAATAAAAAATGAATTATTAATAAATTTTAGGCTGTGGGTAGAATGATAGTTAACTATAACAGCATAAAAAGTCTTACTCTCCCTCTAGTAATGCAAAACCAACAGAAAGCGATCCAAAACTAACATCTTGTACAGTACACCGAGTGAGTGGAAATAAGAGATTTTCAGGTAGAGGGGGATGTTTCAATTTCGCTCATGGGCTGGAAATTTGGCAGCAGAAATATTATGTCTTTTTAACTCACGACCCTGGAGTTTCCTGGCAAACAATGAAAGGGGGAAAATGTTAGGCAAGATTTTCCAACAGAGAAGGGAAGTCCCAAAAGTCTGCAGCAAAATCTGCTAAGAAAATTATTTAAGGGAGAAATATGCTGACATCATTAATAAAGGCCCTATATACCATATACAGGCCCGTCTATATACACTATGGTCTGTAGGACCTTTATACTGTAGTAATATACAGTACATCCTAAGGGAAAGGTCTCAGGACACAAGTCATTACACTAAGCACATTTACAGTAATCTCACTTACTTCTTCTGCCTGCCAAGTTCCTTTAGACACACAATCCTAGAGAGTGACATCCTAAATGACACCGTGCTGTAAATTGTGGCTTAAATGAATGGACATAGCTCATATTCCATTAACACACTGTAGGATATTGGAGACAGGCGGAGGATTTTGTTCCAGGTTTGCGGTTAACCCCGGGAACATGCACAACATTTATCTTAGCACTGTACACTGGAAACTGCAGAAAATAATTTTTCAGTTTTACAAATTCGTACCATGAATCTGGAATAAAAAAAAGTGTGCAGACAATGCAGGATGTCATCCATGGATGAAAAGTGAAGGCACCTTTGTGCATCGAAATCCTACTCGTATCTCTATCTCTAAGTTAATGATGAAGTAAAGAAAAAAGCTTGCACAAATCCATTTTTGTTTTGCCTTCATTCAGTTACAGTTATAGCTGGTTTATTACCTTTCTACATTAAAGTCTTTAGTTTTGGGGTATTCTCAAGCAATGGTCAGATGATAAAAAAACACAGGCTTTGTTTGATTCTCCCCCTCCCTCCCTGTCTAGTTTACATAATGATACACACAACTACACAGTCATATCTCATTCTTCTTCCCCTGTGCGTTGCTTTAGTGGTTTTCTGCTACACTGTGCTATGACCTGTCGTAGATGATCTTTGCCCTACATTGTGCTATGACCTGCCAAAGATGATCTTTGCCCTACACTGTGTTGTGATCTGCTGGAGAAGATCTTTGCTCTACACTGTGCTGTGACCTGCTGTAGATGATGCCCCTACATTGTGCTGTGGTCTACTCTAGAAGATCTCCCTCCACACAGTTATGTGATCTGCTGTAGATTATCTTCTCTCTATAGAGATAATCTCCATACACACCAATCACCTCCACAATACTTGCTGGCATGAGACCTCTCCATACACACTTAATGCGGAGGCACCATAATTATACGCCCCTCGTCATTAAAGGGTGAAATGTGACCATAGGGTAATCTGTATTGTAGCTTTCATCCACAATGGAAATATCACGTGTTCATAAGTATTCAGCCCTTTTGCGCAGTATTGAATAGAAGCACCTGTTGAGCTGGAAATGACGCAACAATTTTCTCACACCTGGATTTGGGGATCCTCTGTCTCTTCCTTGCAGATCCCCTCCAGTTCCCTCAGGTAGGACAGTGAATGTTGGTGGAGGCCATTTTTAAGTCTTTTCAGAGATTCTCAATTGGATTTAGGTCTGGGCTCCGGCTGGGCCAGTCAGTAATGGTCACAGAGATGCTCTGAAGCTTTTGCTTTGTTTTTTTAACTGTGTGCTTAGGGTCATTGTCTTGTAGGAAGGTGAATATTTGCCCAGTCTGAGGTCCAGAGCACTCTGTTCTTTCCTTCAACTGCAACCAGTCCTCTTGTCTCTGCAGATGAAAAACATCCCCATAGCAAGATGCTGCCACCACCATCTGTTACAGTGCCTGGTTTTCTCCCCACATACTGCTTAGAATTAACACCAAAAATTCAATCTTCACCTAATCAGACAGGAGATTGTTATTTCTCATGTCTTGCAATGAGGAGAGGCTTCTGTCTGCACACTCTACCATAAAGCCCAGACTGGTGGGGGCTGCAGTTATAGTTGACTTTGTGGAACTTTCTCACATCTCCCTACTGCATCTCTGGAGCTCAGCCACAGTGATCATGGGGTTTTCTTTACCTCTCTCACCAAGGCTTTTATCCCAATATTGCTTAGTTTAGCTAGATGGCCAGGTCAAGAAAGAGTTGTGGTCATCCCAAACGTCTTCCATTTAAGGATTATGGACATCTCAGTGCTCTAAGGAAGCTTGATTGTTGTAGAAATTTTTTGAGCTCATTGGGTAGTTCCTTAGACCTTATGATTCTAATGTGCTCTGACATTCACTGTGAGCTGTGAGGTCTTATATAGACAGGTGTTTACCTTTCCTAATCAAGTCCAATCAGTTTAATTAAACACAGGTGGATTCCTATGAAGGAGAAGAACCATCTCCAGGAGGATCAGGAGGAAATGGTCAGCATGTGAGTTAAATAGGAGGGTCACAGCAAAGGGTCTGAATACTTATGACCATGTGATATTTCAGTTTTTCTTGTTTAATAACAAATATTTAGCAAAAATGTCTACATTTCTTTTTTTTCAAATTGGGGAGTACATAATTGAGCAAAAAAATATTTTTTTTAACTTACATATTCAACAATTCTTTTATAGAATCTTATATAAACTTTTTTTTAATATTGTAGAGATATCCAAAAACATGTGGGTATGAATATACCAATTTGGAACACAACAATGTGATTTTAGGAATAAGACAGTAAACATAGCAGGTAGTAACCAAAGTCATTATCATTTACCATGCATCACTGAACATGATGTATCGCCAATAAAATTTCCGCAACTCTTTTATTTTAGTATTCCTATGTAATTTGATTAGACCCTTCTATGTAATTAGTGTTGGATTTTTTTCCTGCTCAGTAGGCAGATTTCATAAAACCAAAAAGGTAACAGAATACATTTGCTTTACCCAAAAATGCAAAACATAGGAAGTATTTCTCGGGAACAACTTCCCAATTGTGTCTTTGCTAACACAAATATTTCCAGTACATTATTAAAAATTATACAAAACTTCTTTGTGAGAGTGCCATAAGCAGAGGCATAACTGGAATCGGCTGAAGCCAATGAAAAATCCATACCTGGTCCCCAACTATAATCTACCGTTCATGGTGCTAGAATTTTTCAATAGAGAAGTGGCAAATTATAGGCAGCCTTAATTTCTAGAGAGATTTGTTTAAAGCTGTTTCCCACATCTAATTTCTATTCCAGGCAGTCCCCGGGTTACGTACAAGAAAGGTTCCTTACATACTTGTATGTAAGTCGGAACTGTATATTTTATAATTGTGGCTCCAGGCAAATTTTTTTTTGTCCCAGTGACCATTGGATTTTCAACATTTTTTGCTGTAATGGGACCGAGGATTAGGAATAAAGCTTCATTACAGACACCTTACAGCTGGTCATTGCAGCCTTCACCAGAGGTCACAGTGGGCAGAGAGGTCCATCTGTAACTAGGGGTCATCTGTAAGTTGGGTGTCCTTAAATAGGGGACCACCTGTATCCATGAAAAAAACAGGACAGCACACAGAGCACCTACAGCCAATTGGAACCACTTCTATAAATGACTTGCAGTCCCTAAGAATAAAAATATAAAGCATGCACTCAGGGGTATATCAGCCATGTGGTGAGTTGAACCTGTTGTCTAAGACAGCACAACTTGCAGAAAGATGGGGGCAGAATTAGGGCCACAGTCATCTGCTACAAATTAGGACCTTACACTTAAAAATGGTGTTTCTTCACACCAGATGGCATCACGGGTGTGAAACACTGCATGGAGAAACCACTTACTAAACAAATAACCTAGCATAGATAATATTATTTTATTATAAATTATGTAAAATATTATAATTATCTATGCTCAGACTTCAAGTTATATGCACATGGGATCGGATCCCTAGTCTTGAGCGAGACAAAAATTTTTGTAAGAGCAAACTGCATCAGTTAAGCTACAAACACAGACACTCCAGGCCGGAGCCTTCTGATGAATTTTATGTAGCAAAAGGGCGGAGCTTACATGATAAAATAAATGTCCCCCTTTCTGTCTATGAGTTGCCACCTATTGATTTTGTTTTCAACTGCATACACTGTATACATTTTTACTTTAAAAGCTATTTACACCTTTAGGGACAATTTCAAAAAAATCTATTGCACCGTATTTACTATGGGGTAAAATTATTTTTTCTAAAAGGTCTTTATTTAAAATTTTGTTTGATTTGCCCTTTGTAGATGCTTCTTCTCACAATCACCACAGACTTTTTTTTCCTTCAGAGAAGCAGTTTGACATCTCACTGTTTATCTCATATCTGGGTTCATATTACAGGTTTTAGTGACTTTGAATACTCACTTAAGTTGACAAGATGACTAATGATGAGTCTGATACAATTACAACCTAAATGGGTGTTTTTAACCACTTAAGAGATCCACACTGAGATGTCAGGATGCTTATCTGATGGATTTCTCTGCTTAAGGGAAAAAAACAACTTACAGGGAGTATAGAAAGTAGAATTTACAAAAAAAAATATAAGGTAAAACTTTACTGAGCATATTCATACATTGAGGATAAGGCTGTATAAACAGAGCCATGTTATGGTTTAAATGTATAAAGAAGAATTGGAGATATCTCTTGCGCTTCCCTATATAATAATAATAATAATAATAATAATAATCTTTATTTATATAGTGTTATCAAATTCCGTAGCGCTTTACAAATCATAGGGGACAAGCACAACTATATTACACTACAAAGAACAAACAGTCATATGGAACAATAGGAGTGAGGGCCCTGCTCACAAGAGCTTACAGTCTATGAGGATGAGGGGGTGACACAAGAGGTTGTGTAATGGTCCAGCCATTCTTTATAAGGGAACAATATAAAATAATTTAATAAATAATTTACTAAACAACGATGTTGCTGCTTGGACCAGCCATCAGCCGCCATCTTATGTACAGGGTCATAGGTGAAAAAGACTGCAGAGAAGCCTGGAGCTTGGTATATATCAGCTGTTTGCCAGATAACAGATGGGAGATAGGACATAGGATGGATTAGTAAAGGGAGAGTTGACATTTCAAGCAGTTAGCGAGTGTGATACAAAGGTCTGAGATGATCGTCTTTTTAAACGTCTTATTTGTGCAATAAAACTATACAGGAACCATAAGGTATTGCAGATGATGGGGGTAAGAATGTTGGAGAGACTTACACTACATTGGACTTTTTTCTTTTTCCCTATACCTACAACTTATTCATTTGTTTAGTCTCTTCTGTCTGATTTTAGATGCTCTCACCGGAGGTCCTGTGCGACTTAATCATCTTAGCATGTATTTATAGGCGGTATATGCTTATACCATCTCAGTAACAATGTGATCTCTTGTATGTCTATAATTATTTGTTTTTTCAAAAATAAAAAAGTAAGTTGAAAAAAAAATATACAGGAGCAAATCCCTTCAGCAGGTTCTAAATAATGCACATGCTCAGCAGGAGTAATACAGCTCAAACGCTAGCTGGAAATAATAGCAATTACGTATTGCTCTGATCCAATAGGGACACAAGGGACACACATACATTTGACCGTCGATTCCTCAAGGGGGCATGCTGTGGTGCCTGTGGTCTTTCTGGATCCTTGTGCTTACGAGCAATATGGTGGATAATATATTTAATTGTGCATGATCCATTATCATGGTTCTTTTTGATTAATATTTGGATGGCACTTATTTTTGATATAGGACTGACCACCTCCACATCTTAATATTTGGGGTTTTAGATGTACGTTTTTTATGGTTTCAAGGCTTTGGAATTGATGAATAAAGATTGTTTGTATTTTTATGGATTCAATGTTTTGTATTGTTTTTTCTTATATACCTTACCCTATATATTGGGGCACATTTACTTACCCGGCCCATTCGCGATCCAGCGGCGCGTTCTCTGCTCTGGATTCGGGTCCGGCCGGGATTTATGAAGGTAGTTCCTCCGCCGTCCACCCGGTGGCGCTGCTGCGCTGAAAATCTTCTGAACGCGCCGGAATGCACCACCTCGGACAAGGTGAAGGTAAGCGCTTCGCAAGCGACACTTTTTCGGTTTTTAAATGCGGTGGTTTTTCCGAATACGTCAGGGTTTTCGTTCGGCCACGCCCCCCGATTTCCGTCGCGCGCATGCCGGCACCGATGCGCCACAATCCGATCGCGCCACAATCCCGGGGCAATTCAGGTACAATCGGCGCAAATCGGAAATATTCGGGTAACACGTCGGGAAAACGCGAATCGGGCCCTTAGTAAATGACCCCCATTGTGTTTGGTATACTCAGTTTGGTATGGTATGGGGATTGATTTCATATGGTTGTAGGGCATACATATAGGAATTTATTCATATTATGGTTTCATTTTGTTCCAGGCAATAACAGGTCTTCTTTTCAAATTAAGGCCACACCCAAATCCGAGTCTAAAAGAAAAGAAAATGCCCAATACTTGTCCATATGGCCCCCCGATGTGGTTGAGTAGCACATGTAGGTTATGCAGCTTTATTGGGGGACATGGCTCTGCCTTACACCCCTTACATCTTTAAACATTACACAAGATGTTCTTTATAAGAGGGGTTAGTCAACTGATGAAATATTATTGATCCTTAAAAATTATCTGAACATTAAATAAAAATGAAATAATACTAAATTACACAGAATAATTGTCAGCAAGTCTAATAGTTGTCTGTTGGCAGCATGAGATACTACAGAAACATTTCCAAATGTCCATGGCACAAGCATAAAAGGAAAGTACAGTATTACCAAATCACAAGAGATTTTGTACCCAAAAACCCTCACAAAAGGTTGGATTGTAAATTATTACAGAAAGTACTACTTAACCGGGCAACATGGCCAAGAATAAATAATAAAATATCCAGGAAAGATGGAAAATGTAACATACAAAATATGGAGGAGCCACTAATACGGCATACTCCCGTATATGCCACAAAGTCAGAGTCAAAGATATAAAATTAGTGCTCTACTCCTTATGCTGTTTGTCAAATGGCTAGAGCCTCTCACCACCTCTTCATGGACTGGAAATAAAAGATATCCCCGACTCCTTGCATCGCCAATCGTCCTCCTTTAGTGGGTTGAAACACAATCCTCGTCTCGTTACCGTGTCCACGGTGTGTTCCCAATCCTACATCAGGAGGTATGCGAAAGGATAGTGCAGATTGCCAGGTTCAAAAAGGAAATAGTATTTATTGTATATACTCACACATTCCAATTTAAAAGCGCGCATGTAGTAAAAGCATAAGACGCCTAAAACACCTCGCGCGACTCAGGTTTCACCTATTCAGGCTTCTTCCGGGCCATGAAGAGGTGGTGAGAGGCTCTAGCCATTTGACAAACAGTATAAGGAGAAGAGCACTAATTTTATATCTTTGACTCTGTAACATGGCCAAGAAGATTACTGTAGGATTTTAGTGTTGCTAAATGTAAAGTAAGTCAATTAGTACATTATAATAACATTTCTCCACATATACTAATTTAGATAAACTTGTTATAGGAAGGATCTGGATATTCTGTGTATAGGCTAAGAAGCTGAACTCAATGTCAGGCAAAAGCTGCAAAAGCAAAATGGATTATAAGGTATATAACAGAGAGATTAAGACTAGAGATGAGCGAACATACTCGTCCGAGCTTGATGCTCGTTCGAGCATTAGCGTACTCGAAACTGCTCGTTGCTAGGACAAATACTTCGCCCGCTCGAGAAAATGGCAGCTCCCGCCGTTTTGCTTTTTGGCGGCCAGAAACAGAGCCAATCACAAGCCAGGAGACTCTGCACTCCACCCAGCATGACGTGGTACCCTTACACGTCGATAGCAGTGGTTGGCTGGCCAGATCAGGTGACCCTGGGATAGACTAGCCGCTGCCCGCGCTGCTCGGATCATTCTGTGTCTGGGAAAGCGTTAGGGTGTTCTATTAGAATAGTGTTAGGCAGGAGCGATTCAACAAGAACCCAACAGCCCTTCTTAGGGCTACAATAACGTTATACTTTTTTTTTTTTTTGTTTGCTTGTGGCTGGGCTTGCTGGCACTAGTAGTGCAGCTAGTACCATATTGTGAGGAATTTGCAGGGGGACTTGCTACCGTTGTGTTTAGCTCTTAGTGACACACATATCCACCTCAAACACCAAAGTGGGAAAATTTATTAGGGGTTTGATTTCAATTAGGCACAGTCTGCCAGTTTCTTTTTATTTTACGTTTATTTTTTCATAACTCAGCGTCATCTCATCAGTGTGCTTTCATACTTGGCTAGAAAATAGCCAAAGGAGATTCCAAACGGCTTACTTACGCCTACAATAGCGTTATATATATTTTATTTCTGGTTGATCTGCTGGTGGCTGTCCTTGCTGCAGTGCATATACTAGCCAATTGTGAGGAATTTGGAGTGAGACTTGCGACCGCTGTGTTTAGCGCTTAGTGACGCACATATCCATCGCAAAGACCGAAGTGGGAAAATTTATTAGGGGTTGGATTTCAATTAGGCACAGTCTGCCATTTCCTTTTTATTTTACGTTTATTTTTTCATAACTCAGCGTCATCTCATCACTGTGCTTTCATACTTGGCTAGAAAATAGCCAAAGGAGAATCCAAACGGCTTACTTACGCCTACAATAGCGTTATATATATTTTATTTCTGGTTGATCTGCTGGTGGCTGTCCTTGCTGCAGTGCATATACTAGCCAATTGTGAGGAATTTGGAGTGAGACTTGCGACCGCTGTGTTTAGCGCTTAGTGACGCACATATCCATCGCAAAGACCGAAGTGGGAAAATTTATTAGGGGTTGGATTTCAATTAGGCACAGTCTGCCAGTTTCTTTTTATTTTACGTTTATTTTTTCATAACTCAGCGTCATCTCATCAGTGTGCTTTCATACTTGGCTAGAAAATAGCCAAAGGAGATTCCAAACGGCTTACTTACGCCTACAATAGCGTTATATATATTTTATTTCTGGTTGATCTGCTGGTGGCTGTCCTTGCTGCAGTGCATATACTAGCCAATTGTGAGGAATTTGGAGTGAGACTTGCGACCGCTGTGTTTAGCGCTTAGTGACGCACATATCCATCGCAAAGACCGAAGTGGGATAATTTATTAGGGGTTGGATTTCTATTAGCCGCAGTCTGGCAGTTTCTTTTTATTTTACGTTTATTTTTTCATAACTCAGCGTCATCTCATCTGTGTGCTTTCATACTTGGCTAGAAAATAGCCAAAGGAGAATCCAAACGGCTTACTTACGCCTACAATAGCGTTATATATATTTTATTTCTGGTTGATCTGCTGGTGGCTGTCCTTGCTGCAGTGCATATACTAGCCAATTGTGAGGAATTTGGAGTGAGACTTGCGACCGCTGTGTTTAGCGCTTAGTGACGCACATATCCATCGCAAAGACCGAAGTGGGAAAATTTATTAGGGGTTGGATTTCAATTAGGCACAGTCTGCCATTTCCTTTTTATTTTACGTTTATTTTTTCATAACTCAGCGTCATCTCATCAGTGTGCTTTCATACTTGGCTAGAAAATAGCCAAAGGAGAATCCAAACAGCTTACTTACGCCTACAATAGCGTTATATATATTTTATTTCTGGTTGATCTGCTGGTGGCTGTCCTTGCTGCAGTGCATATACTAGCCAATTGTGAGGAATTTGGAGTGAGACTTGCGACCGCTGTGTTTAGCGCTTAGTGACGCACATATCCATCGCAAAGACCGAAGTGGGATAATTTATTAGGGGTTGGATTTCAATTAGGCACAGTCTGGCAGTTTCTTTTTATTTTACGTTTATTTTTTCATAACTCAGCGTCATCTCATCAGTGTGCTTTCATACTTGGCTAGAAAATAGCCAAAGGAGAATCGAAACGGCTTACTTACGCCTACAATAGCGTTATATATATTTTATTTCTGGTTGATCTGCTGGTGGCTGTCCTTGCTGCAGTGCATATACTAGCCAATTGTGAGGAATTTGGAGTGAGACTTGCGACCGCTGTGTTTAGCGCTTAGTGACGCACATATCCATCGCAAAGACCGAAGTGGGAAAATTTATTAGGGGTTGGATTTCAATTAGGCACAGTCTGCCATTTCCTTTTTATTTTACGTTTATTTTTTCATAACTCAGCGTCATCTCATCACTGTGCTTTCATACTTGGCTAGAAAATAGCCAAAGGAGAATCCAAACGGCTTACTTACGCTTACAATAGCGTTATATATATTTTATTTCTGGTTGATCTGCTGGTGGCTGTCCTTGCTGCAGTGCATATACTAGCCAATTGTGAGGAATTTGGAGTGAGACTTGCGACCGCTGTGTTTAGCGCTTAGTGACGCACATATCCATCGCAAAGACCGAAGTGGGAAAATTTATTAGGGGTTGGATTTCAATTAGGCACAGTCTGCCAGTTTCTTTTTATTTTACGTTTATTTTTTCATAACTCAGCGTCATCTCATCAGTGTGCTTTCATACTTGGCTAGAAAATAGCCAAAGGAGAATCCAAACGGCTTACTTACGCCTACAATAGCGTTATATATATTTTATTTCTGGTTGATCTGCTGGTGGCTGTCCTTGCTGCAGTGCATATACTAGCCAATTGTGAGGAATTTGGAGTGAGACTTGCGACCGCTGTGTTTAGCGCTTAGTGACGCACATATCCATCGCAAAGACCGAAGTGGGATAATTTATTAGGGGTTGGATTTCTATTAGCCGCAGTCTGGCAGTTTCTTTTTATTTTACGTTTATTTTTTCATAACTCAGCGTCATCTCATCTGTGTGCTTTCATACTTGGCTAGAAAATAGCCAAAGGAGAATCCAAACGGCTTACTTACGCCTACAATAGCGTTATATATATTTTATTTCTGGTTGATCTGCTGGTGGCTGTCCTTGCTGCAGTGCATATACTAGCCAATTGTGAGGAATTTGGAGTGAGACTTGCGACCGCTGTGTTTAGCGCTTAGTGACGCACATATCCATCGCAAAGACCGAAGTGGGAAAATTTATTAGGGGTTGGATTTCAATTAGGCACAGTCTGCCATTTCCTTTTTATTTTACGTTTATTTTTTCATAACTCAGCGTCATCTCATCAGTGTGCTTTCATACTTGGCTAGAAAATAGCCAAAGGAGAATCCAAACGGCTTACTTACGCCTACAATAGCGTTATATATATTTTATTTCTGGTTGATCTGCTGGTGGCTGTCCTTGCTGCAGTGCATATACTAGCCAATTGTGAGGAATTTGGAGTGAGACTTGCGACCGCTGTGTTTAGCGCTTAGTGACGCACATATCCATCGCAAAGACCGAAGTGGGATAATTTATTAGGGGTTGGATTTCAATTAGGCACAGTCTGGCAGTTTCTTTTTATTTTACGTTTATTTTTTCATAACTCAGCGTCATCTCATCAGTGTGCTTTCATACTTGGCTAGAAAATAGCCAAAGGAGAATCCAAACGGCTTACTTACGCCTACAATAGCGTTATATATATTTTATTTCTGGTTGATCTGCTGGTGGCTGTCCTTGCTGCAGTGCATATACTAGCCAATTGTGAGGAATTTGGAGTGAGACTTGCGACCGCTGTGTTTAGCGCTTAGTGACGCACATATCCATCGCAAAGACCGAAGTGGGAAAATTTATTAGGGGTTGGATTTCAATTAGGCACAGTCTGGCAGTTTCTTTTTATTTTACGTTTATTTTTTCATAACTCAGCGTCATCTCATCAGTGTGCTTTCATACTTGGTTAGAAAATAGCCAAAGGAGAATCCAAACGGCTTACTTACGCCTACAATAGCGTTATATATATTTTATTTCTGGTTGATCCGCTGGTGGCTGTCCTTGCTGCAGTGCATATACTAGCCAATTGTGAGGAATTTGGAGTGAGACTTGCGACCGCTGTGTTTAGCGCTTAGTGACGCACATATCCATCGCAAAGACCGAAGTGGGATAATTTATTAGGGGTTGGATTTCAATTAGGCACAGTCTGCCAGTTTCTTTTTATTTTACGTTTATTTATTCATAACTCAGCGTCATCTCATCAGTGTGCTTTCATACTTGGCTAGAAAATAGCCAAAGGAGAATCCAAACGTCTTACTTACGCCTACAATAGCGTTATATATATTTTATTTCTGGTTGATCTGCTGGTGGCTGTCCTTGCTGCAGTGCATATACTAGCCAATTGTGAGGAATTTGGAGTGAGACTTGCGACCGCTGTGTTTAGCGCTTAGTGACGCACATATCCATCGCAAAGACCGAAGTGGGATAATTTATTAGGGGTTGGATTTCAATTAGGCACAGTCTGCCAGTTTCTTTTTATTTTACGTTTATTTTTTCAGAACTCAGCAACAGTTCTCATCAGTGTGCTTTCATACTTGGTTAGAAAATAGCCAAAGGAGAATCCAAACGGCTTACTTACGCCTACAATAGCGTTATATATATTTTATTTCTGGTTGATCTGCTGGTGGCTGTCCTTGCTGCAGTGCATATACTAGCCAATTGTGAGGAATTTGGAGTGAGACTTGCGACCGCTGTGTTTAGCGCTTAGTGACGCACATATCCATCGCAAAGACCGAAGTGGGAAAATTTATTAGGGGTTGGATTTCAATTAGGCACAGTCTGGCAGTTTCTTTTTATTTTACGTTTATTTTTTCATAACTCAGCGTCATCTCATCAGTGTGCTTTCATACTTGGCTAGAAAATAGCCAAAGGAGAATCCAAACGGCTTACTTACGCCTACAATAGCGTTATATATATTTTATTTCTGGTTGATCTGCTGGTGGCTGTCCTTGCTGCAGTGCATATACTAGCCAATTGTGAGGAATTTGGAGTGAGACTTGCGACCGCTGTGTTTAGCGCTTAGTGACGCACATATCCATCGCAAAGACCGAAGTGGGAAAATTTATTAGGGGTTGGATTTCAATTAGGCACAGTCCGCCATTTCCTTTTTATTTTACGTTTATTTTTTCATAACTCAGCGTCATCTCATCTGGCATAGCAGTGTGCTTTCATACTTGGCTAGAAAATAGCCATAGCAATAGGATAGCATTGTTTGGTTTTAAAAACTAAAAAACACAAAAAAAAACTAAAAAACACAAAAAAACACAAAAAAAAGTTAAAAAAAAAATTAAAGTTATATAACTTTCATTTTCAAAATGTTTAACCCGAGGGCTAGGGGTAGAGGACGAGGACGAGGGCGGGGACGTGGGCGTCCATCTACTGCAGGGGTCAGAGGCCGTGGTCCTGGGTGGGGTGAGACACCACCTGCTGATGAGGGAGCAGGGGAACGCCGAAGAGCTACACTCCCTAGGTTCATCATGTCTCAAGTTACTGGGACTCGTGGTAGAGCACTGTTGAGGCCAGAAGAGTGCGAACAGGTGATGTCGTGGATTGCCGACAATGCTCCGAGCAATTTGTCCACCAGTCAGTCTTCCACGCAGTCCACCCATGTCACCGAAATCGGCACTCCTCCAGCTCCTGCACCTCAGCCTCCTCCCCCCCAGTCTGCCCCCTCCCAGGAAAATTTGGCATTTGAACCGGCATACTCTGAGGAACTGTTTTCTGGACCCTTCCCACAGTCACAAACCACTTGTCCGGTTGCTGCTGAGCAATTTTCCGATGCCCAGGTTTTCCACCAGTCGCAGTCTGTGGGTGATGATGACCTTCTTGACGTAGTGGAAGAAGTGTGTAAAGAGGTGTCCGACGATGAGGAGACACGGTTGTCAGCAGACTGAGGGATCGGAGGATGATGAGGTGACAGACCCAAGCTGGGTTGAGAGGCCGGGTGAACACAGTGCTTCTGAGACGGAGGAGAGTCCTATAGCAGAACAGGTTGGAAGAGGCAGTGGTGGGGCCAGACGGAGAGGCAGGGCCAGAGCAGGTGCATCAGCGCCAAATGTGTCACGTAGTGAAGCTCCCGTGGCGAGGGCTCCCGCGGCGAGGGCTAGATTTTCAGAAGTCTGGAGGTTCTTTAAGGAAACAGCGGATGACCGACGGACTGTGGTGTGCAACCTTTGCCAAACCAGGATCAGCAGGGGTTCCACCACTACTAGCTTAACTACCACCAGTATGCGCAGGCATATGAATGCTAAACACCCGAATCAGTGGCACCAAGCCCGTTCACCTCCGGCCGTGCACACCACTGCTCCTTCCCCTGTGTCAGCTGATAGTCAGCCCCCTGCCCAGGACCCTGGCACAAAAACCCCATCGTCGCCTCCACGATCCTCCACAGCATCCACCAGCGTTCAGCTCTCCATACCCCAGACGCTGGAGCGGAAAAGAAAATATAGTGCAACCCACCCGCACGCCCAAGCCCTTAATGTCCACATCTCCAGATTGCTTAGCCTGGAGATGCTGCCCTATAGGCTAGTAGAGACCGAGGCCTTTCGCAACCTCATGGCGGCGGCCGCCCCTCGGTATTCGATCCCCAGCCGCCACTACTTTTCCCGATGTGCCGTCCCAGCCCTGCACCAGCACGTGTCAGACAACATCATCCGTGCCCTGACCAACGCCGTTTCTGACAAGGTCCACCTGACCACGGACACGTGGACGAGTGCTGCCGGGCAGGGCCACTATATATCGCTGACGGCACATTGGGTTAACTTGGTGGAGGCTGGGACCGAGTCTGACCCTGGGGCTGGTCATATACTGCCGACGCCGAGGATTGCGGGGCCTACCTCGGTCCAGGTCTCAAAGGCCTACTATGCCTCCTCCTCCTCCCACCCCTCCTCCACCTCCTCCTCCGAACTACCATCCGTGGCCATGGCGCCATCAGTCGCTAGCTCTAGGCACAGCAGCAGTGCCGTCGCTAAGCGACAGCAGGCGGTGCTCAAACTGCTGAGCCTAGGCGATAAAAGGCACACCGCCCAAGAACTATTACAGGGCATCACGGCGCAGACTGATCTGTGGCTGGCACCGCTGAACCTGAAGCCAGGCATGGTTGTGTGTGACAACGGCCGTAACCTGGTGGCGGCTCTGCAACTCGGCAGACTGACACATGTGCCATGCCTGGCCCATGTGTTAAATCTGATAGTTCAGCGTTTCCTCAAGACATACCCCAATCTGTCAGATTTGCTCACGAAGGTGCGCCGCATCTGTGCGCATTTCAGGAAGTCCAGCACAGATGCTGCCACTCTCAGGGCAGCGCAGCGCCGCCTCCAACTGCCCGCTCACCGACTGTTGTGCGACGTGCCCACGAGGTGGAATTCAACATTAACCATGTTATCCAGAGTTTACCAGCAGCGCAGAGCGATTGTAGACTGCCAGATGTCAACTTCCACCAGAACTGGTAGTCAGGTCAGTCAGCTTCCTCAAGTCTACAATGAGGAGTGGACGTGGATGTCTGATATCTGTCAGGTGCTGAGTAACTTTGAGGAGTCAACACAGATGGTCAGTGGCGATGCCGCCATCATCAGCCTCACCATCCCGCTGCTTGGCCTGTTGAAAAACTCTCTGATCAGCATGAAGTCGGAAGCTTTGCGCTCGTCACAAGAGACGGGGGAAGAAGATTCCCTTGTTGATAGCCAAAGCACCCTCAGGTCTGTTTCTCAGCGCATATCGGAGGAGGTGGAGGAGGATGAGGAGGAAGAGGAGGAGAATGTTGGCGAGACACAAGAGGGGAGCATTGCTCAGACCTTCACTGTTCAGCGTGTATGGGCAGAAGAAGAGGAGTTGGAGGAGTTGGAGGAGGAGGAAATGGACAGTCAGGCCAGTGAGGGGAGTGAATTCTTGCGCGTTGGGACTCTGGCGCATATGGCAGATTTCATGCTAGGCTGCCTATCCCGTGACCCTCGCGTTCAAAGAATTTATTCCAGCACCGATTACTGGGTATTCACTCTCCTGGACCCACGGTACAAGCAAAATCTTTCCACTCTCATCCCTGGAGAGGAAAGGAGTGTGAGAATGCATGAATACCAGCAGGCCCTGGTGCACAAGCTGAAACAGTATTTCCCTTCTGACAGCGCTAGCGGCAGAGTGTGTAGTTCTGCAGGACAAGTAGCGAGGGAGAGTAGGCGAGCAGGCAGCTTGTCCAGCACTGGCAAGGGTACGCTTTACAAGGCTTTTGCCAGCTTTATGTCACCCCAGCAAGACACTGTCACCTGTCCCCAGTCTCGGCAGAGTAGGGCTGATCTTTACAGAAAGATGGTGAGGGAGTACGTAGCTGACCATACCATCGTCCTAAATGATCCCACAGCTCCCTACAACTACTGGGTTTCAAAGCTGGACATGTGGCACGAACTGGCGCAGTACGCCTTGGAGGTTCTTGCCTGCCCTGCCGCTAGCGTCTTGTCCGAGCGGGTTTTCAGTGCAGCTGGTGGCATCATCACCGATAAGCGTACACGCCTGTCGACTGACAGCGCTGACAGGCTGACGCTTATTAAGATGAATAAAGCATGGATTTCTCATAATTTCCAATCTCCACCAGGTGAAGGAAGCTCAACCTGAATAATTTATCCACTCCTCCTCCTCCTCATTTTCCTCCTTCTCCTCCTCTTTGTACAGTAAAGCAGAGGAAACTGGCTATTTTTTGACAGGGCCCACTGGCTCTAGCTATAGTACTTTATGCATTTAATTTTTCTGGAGGGCCACCTACCTGCTACTCTGGTTTGAAAAGTTTTTTGGACTGCCACATACAGGCACTCAATCTATTCCATTTTACTGGAGGGCCACCTACCTGCTCCTCTGGTTTGAAAACTTTTTTGGACTGCCACATACAGGCACTCAATCTATTTCATTTTTCTGGAGGGCCACCTACCTGCTACTCTGGTTTGAAAACTTTTTTGGACTGCCACATACAGGCACTCAATCTATTCCATTTTTCTGGAGGGCCACCTACCTGCTCCTCTTGTTTGAAAACTTTTTTGGACTGCCACATACAGGCACTCAATCTATTTCATTTTTCTGGAGGGCCACCTACCTGCTCCTCTGGTTTGAAAACTTTTTTGGACTGCCACATACAGGCACTCAATCTATTCCATTTTTCTGGAGGGCCACCTACCTGCTCCTCTGGTTTGAAAACTTTTTTGGACTGCCACATACAGGCACTATCCAAATTAAATTGTTTCCATAGCAGCCTCCACACGTTGTCTCCATTGCTACCTCCAAAAGTCGTCCATATAGCTGCCTCCATACATCGTCCCCTTATCAAACGAGGTGTGTCAGGCACAAATTTGGGTTGTTTTCATGGATTCCACATCAAAGTTGTTAACTTTGTCGCCACCCTGCTGTGTTATCCACAAAATATACTGGCAAACTTTTACCATTTAGGGATATTATTTCAGCGCTTCTTGCGCATCTGTTTACATTCCCCTCATCCGCCATATCCCAAACTTATAAGAACGCTACTACACATAACTTGGTGCAGGCTGGGACCGAGTCTGACCCTGGGGCTGGTCATATACTGCCGACGCCGAGGATTGCGGGGCCTACCTCGGTCCAGGTCTCAAAGGCCTACTATACCTCCTCCTCCTCTCACCCCTCCTCCACCTCCTCCTCCTCCGAATTACCATCCGTGGCCATGGCGCCATCAGTCGGTAGCTCTAGGCACAGCAGCAGTGCCGTCGCTAAGCGACAGCAGGCGGTGCTCAAACTGCTGAGCCTAGGCGATAAAAGGCACACCGCCCAAGAGCTATTACAGGGCATTCCACATCAAACTTGTTAACTTTGTCGCCACCCTGCTGTGTAATCCCATTCCCCTCACCCGCCATATCCCAAACTTATAAGAACGCTACTACACTTGATCTTATACAAAAGGTTCTTAGAAGTGCTGTTTGGGGAGTAGCCTAGAGACAGGGGCTTGGATTGGCGAAAGCTCGCCTGGCAGCGGAGCGCCAGCTCCATCCCAAGATCCAACTAACATAGTTTTAACTGCAGCACCTTTAATCTACTACTAGTTCACTGCCTCCATACATGGTCCCCTTATCAAACGAGCTGTGTCAGGCAGAATTTTGGGTTGTTTTCATGGCTTCCACATCAAACTTGTTAACTTTGTCGCCACCCTGCTGTGTAATCCCCAAAATATACTGGCAAACTTTTATCATTTACCGATATTATTTCAGCGCTTCTTGCGCATCTGTTTACATTCCCCTCACCCGCCATATCCCAAACTTATAAGAACGCTACTACACTTGATCTTATACAAAAGGTTCTTAGAAGTGCTGTTTGGGGAGTAGCCTAGAGACAGGGGCTTGGATTGGCGAAAGCTCGCCTGGCAGCGGAGCGCCAGCTCCATGCCAAGATCCAACTAACATAGTTTTAACTGCAGCACCTTTAATCTACTACTAGTTCACTGCCTCCATACATGGTCCCCTTATGAAACGAGCTGTGTCAGGCAGAATTTTGGGTTGTTTTCATGGCTTCCACATCAAACTTGTTAACTTTGTCGCCACCCTGCTGTGTAATCCACAAAATATACTGGCAAACTTTTATCATGTACCGATATTATTTGAGCGCTTCTTGCTCACCTCCTTTGGTTCCTCTCTGCCACCCATTGGTTTGAAGCCTGAGTCCATTTAGGGTATGTCGCCATGACACTCTCTAGCCTGCTGCCGCTGCCTCTGCATGCCGTCCCCTATAGTGTCAGGGTCAATTATTGGATGTTTTAGATGCTATCTAGCTTCATTCTGTCACTCTGTCATGGCCATGCTGTTGCCCATAATTTTGGCATAATGGTGCGATTAAGCAGCCTCAGAGGCATCCATGCATGCTGCCCCTGCTGTTTCCTGTCCATTTCCGTGGTGTTTCCATCCTTTTCTGAGGTTCCCAGGTGTTTGGCCAAGCTTCCCTGTGCAGAGCCTTGGTCCCCTTGAAAAATGCTCGAGTCTCCCATTGACTTCAATGGGGCTCGTTATTTGAGACGAGCACTCGAGCATCGGGAAAAGTTCGTCTCGAATAACGAGTACCCGAGCATTTTAGTGCTCGCTCATCTCTAATTAAGACCCATGATCCCAACCGGAGGACCCAGAGGAAAGCTACGCAAACACAGAGAGGACATACAAACTCTTTGCAGATGTTGACTCCGGGACTGGAACCCAGGTCCCCAGTGCTACAAGGCTTTAATGCTAACCACTAAGCCATCATGCCCCCGTGAATGATGTTAGTTACTACTTGGGACTCTTCATCAGGTATGGCATAGGACAATAACTCTCCAGCAATAACACAAACATCTCCCTGCAACCAGCCAAGATGTAAACCCTGTCCTGACCACTGGCAGGATGAAGATTCCTAACACCAATAGGTATTACATTATTCCAGGTAACTTCACTTGTACCTCACACAATGTGGTCAATCTGATTGTGTGTACCAGATGTCCTACTGGAGGCTTCTATGTTGGTAAAACAGTGGAGAAACTGATGAACTCTCATGGTCACACCATAAAAGAAAAGAGGACTGATCTACCTGTGCCAAAACATTCTACAGACCTCACTGCAAAATTGAAGATTTTAAAGAACTGGTATAAAACCTCAGAGAGAAATGAGGTTCTGGGATTATATGTTTATGACAAAATTTGACACTCTTAGAACAGGGAGGAAAGTGTCAAAGGGATTTATGTTTTTTTATGACTCTTAAGGAATCTGCTCCAAGACCTGGTGGGGTCATCACTGGCATGGACCAGATCTCAATTAAGGCCCAAAAAAAAACATTTCTTCCACTCCCCAAGTGCTAAATCATTTCTTCCAGAAGAGATAGTCTCGAAAGTTTCCAACCAACAGCATCCTTTTTAGTTAGCCAAAAAAAATTAATCAACAACTGAGGACTCTCAACTTTCATCTATATATTCCTTTATATAAACTTTTCACATGCAGCATTTAAACTGAATCTTACATCAAATTTCCAGTCTGTTCTTATTGCCTTTGCATAAATGCAATGTAAATGTCAATGCGAAGTACAGTAGATGTGAACACACTGTAAATGCACTTCAAACACTGAACGTGGCCTGAGTGGAGTAACTATATAGTCAAAACCAGAATATTTCAAGATGTTTGCTTGTTTACCTTTTTTTTTTAGCTGGACATGACCAGTAGTGTGCGTCATTGCAATGAGCAGGTTTGAGTAGGAAGGGGGTCGTGAGCAGCAGATTGTGGTGGCGCATGTGTACTTGCTATAACTTGAGCTCGTTCAGGCCAGAGCGGGCACTGGTTATAGCTCAATTCATCTCCGGGCAGGACCTAGTGTAGAATGGTACTCCTGCGCACAGTTGTACTCCAGGCCGGAGCCTTCTGATGAATTTGGTGTAGCAAAAGGGTGGAGCTTACATGATAAGATAAATGTCCCCCTTTCTGTCTATGAGTTGCCACCTATTTATTTTGTTTTCAACTGCAACGTTTGAGGAGTTTCACTGACATGATGCAATATTGTGTTTCATTTCCTCAAACAAATTTCAGCTAAATTAAGTCTAAACACATCTGTACTTCACGGGTCGAAAAGTACAAAACACAGCAGGACCATCAATAGATGTGGCATCAGTGCAGCACAGGTTATACTGTATTTATATGCATATTTGTATGCTCAGAGCCTATATTGGCATGTTTTCATGAGCAGACACATTTTTGGGATAGCCATTAATGCTCTGCACGCACTGCTGTGTGCCTGAACACATTTTATTGATGATATTATGAGCTGACTATGGCTTTTGAAGTCTCGTTATAGCATTTATTGTGGAAACTAACAATGAGTTAACATCTGCTTGGATTTTACTTAGTTTTATTTTTCCTAAGAACTCCCTTTCCTACTAAAAAATAAGATAAAACATTGATTTATCTGGAAAGTTTTTCAATTCTGCAGAAGGAGTAAACATGAGTACAGACTACAGTGTCTATAACAATCGGTGACCGATTTGGCAAGTTCTGTGCAGCGCTGCATAATCTGTGTGCGCTATATAAGGAATTATTATTAATTCATTTATTTACATGATACATGTTTCCATATTTGAGCCCTCTCCTGTTCATAATGCCCTATTCAGATTGAGTCAATATATTCTTATGCAGTGAGGATAACATTGGCTGCTTAACTTGGTTTACCTAACTTGGTTTTTACTAGACTCACCGATCGGATCAATTCTATATTTATTTGTGAGAAATGGTCTGGTATTCATTTAGACATCAATCATTTTGGAAGGAAATTCAAACAGCATAGGCTCTTCTTCCCTTGTGAATTTTGGGATTGTGGACTGTACCCCTCCAGGAACCTCTCTAGATCACAAAACAACCGCAATTTAAGTGAAAAACACAAGTTTGGCATGGGGCGAATGGGGTACCCAGTTGATAGAAGGCAGTTGTACGTACCATTGTTACAATTTTCTGTGGAGAGTGATCAGATAAAAGAACAAGTCACTTACAAATTGTACCTCACTGAGGGCCGTGACAGGCCACATTGGCACAACTTGGGGGTGGGAGAAAAATCTATTAGGCATAAATTATCAGGCTATGCAAATGCTCAGCACAAGTCTTATGGGGAATTCATTGCTGCGTGAAGAGGCTGTCCACATAATCATTCTCTGAAACCCACAGCCGAATAACTGTTATTATTCATTAGTAAGGCTTTTACCCTTTTTATTTACCCTTTTTATTTTTTATTCAATCTTTTTCTTTATAATTATATATTCTTTAAATTATTTTTAGCTTTATCTGGCATCAGTCGATTTTTATGTCTGCGCTGCACATCCATGTATAAATTCTTTAAAACTTAATAAGTCTTTACATCTAGACTTAAAATAGCTTAAGTTCTTAAAGAGATAATGCGGCTGGTATTATTGTTAAGTAATATTATAGCAAATTGGGTTATCTCTATTTTGGGTTCATAAATTGTTGAAGTATTTATGTAGAAAGTGCCTATTTGCCTTTTTATTTGCCTTTTTATTAATAAAGTATAGGTGATGGCAGCAAAGATTTGGTTGCTGAATGCTAGGAAAATAGAAATTAGCATAAAGACGCCATCTTGCGTTGGTGGGTTTTACAAACAAAATTGTGAGTCTCTCTAGTGCATGATGTGACCTGAGAGTTGGGGTCCGTCACACAGAGCATATAGATTAAGTGCTCACTTAGACATGAATGGAGACTGATCATACATGCAGGACAAGCTATTCATTCAGCTGAGTAGCAGGAAGGTATCAGTCGGAAATAAACGTTGTTGAAAAACGTGTGAGTCCATACCTGGGGTCAGACTAGTCCAGATTTGGGTGAAGAGCCACACCGTCAGGCAGAGTCCGGTTGACATAACCATCTTCTCCACTTGCTCCCAAATTTCCTGTTTCCTGGGACATACAAAAAAAATAATTAGAGAAAAGTGCTAGGTAAAGCATAAAGATGCCAACACTGACATTTAGAGCTTTTATCTGAAAAAAGTAAGAATTAACCCTCTGTATATCAGGCAAAAAAATTCGAATTCATTATTGTAAGAGGAGACTAATTTTAAGGCAAGTTCCCTATGTCATTCCTCCTCTGCAACATAAACCTTATTCTCCATACCTCTAGGTTTAATTTATTGCTCTGCAACATAGACAATCCCAGCCTGGAAGGTCCAAGAGTTTTCATTTTTTTTATTTGCACTAGACTTCTAGTGTTTTAAAAAGTTAAAACCGTGACCCTTACTCTTTGAAGTCTCACTTTGACAAAAGAAAATATGATGCACAGATTTCAATATTAGCGGAATGACCTCTTGCCAGAGGCCGCTCCTTACAGACAAAAAAATTCTAAATATTTATGTAGTCTCACTGTTAAACTATCTGGTGATAAAATACAAAGCCAGTTCCAAAATTTATTCTGGGAATATGTCAGAATCCCCTGTAGTTTAAAGAGACTCTGTCAGCTCGCGGCCACACATGATCTAGACACATATCCTCTTCTTAAATGGGGTATGTGTGAGGGCCACCTTACCATATTCATCCCTCAAGAGCTAATCCACATACCCCAAAATACATGCGGCGGAGAGAATGAAACCCACACATGGAAAACAGAGTGTATACAGTAATGGCCTCGGGAATACAGTTCTGTTTAATTGGTTTAAATCTTTTTTTGTCTTTCAGAGAATGTGAACTGTGAGAAACATGTATTTTCCATAAAGATTTTTGAAGTAAAATCTTTTCAGGATGTACCAGTTTCGTATATTTTGCGGTTTTTCATATAGCTTTATATGGCATACTGTGTGGTAAAATTGGGCAAGAGAGGTCGTACTACACCTTGCAATCACATCCATAACTTGCACCAATATGCAAATCTACATAATCCTTTACCAATCTCTTGTTCTTCCCGATCCCTCTCCTGCTGCAGGGACAACCCAATCCTACATCCTCTAGAAAAACCCTTTAAAGGAAATCTACCACTTACTTAGCTGATCTTGATGGTAGATTCCCCTATTCTAATTAATCCCTAATCACCATTTATTATGTTCTAAAACCTAACCTATAAGTTTTTATACTTTTTTAAAATTTCTCAGGGAAGCAGGAGCTTCTGTACATGTGCAGAGCTCCCCTTTGCCTGATGAGCCACTACATTAAAAAAAGGAAACTGCACGGTGGCTCAGTGGTTAGCTCTACATCCATGCAGTGCTGGGTGCTGGGTTCAAGTCCCATCAAGTTCAACATCTGCAGAGAGTTTGTATGTTCTCTATGTGTTTTCATGGGTTTCCTCCGGGTCCTCCGGTGGACTTATTATGAAAGACATGCAAAGTTGACGGGTTATAATCAATAAAAGGAATATTGATACCATAAAAGCACAGCCATATGCACATGATCCAGGGACAAGCTCACACAAATAAGTAAACCATAAACCATAAGTAGAACAAACATATCATAAGATAATATAGGAATAACAACAAGTCAGAAGAGATATGTATATTGAGGGTGCATATAATAGACAAAATTTAATTGTGGGGGATACAAGCTACATGGACTCACATGGGGGGTGCGGATCTGTAGAAGGGTATTCTGGGCGTGTAGTAGCCTTAGCCCTGGAGCTCACAGAGCTCCGTGCCCCAATAGCATCTGCGGGTGATAAGGTATAAAGCATATAGATCAGACTTTAAAAACTAATAAAAAGTCATTAGGAATTAATTAGATTTGACAAATCTACCATCAGGATCTATTAAGTAAGTAGATTCAATACAATACAGCGCTTTGTTTAGAGTGACTTGTGTTCCAAAATTTGGGATTTTTGTGTGCAAATTTTCCCATCGCATTTTGTTAGTAAACAAATCCCCTTTTCACATTAACAATGAGATGGAATTACTGTCACTAAATGGAAATATTTAGAATGTAAAATATGTTATAAGGGAATTCTAAAATATTTATGTTAAACAAAGAAATGTTCGGAAGAAGGATTTATTTTTCTACGCACTCTTCGTGACCTTGCTCAGTATGATATACAGTCCAGTAAATAAGCAACTATTACGTCAACGGCTTAACTGGAACGTGTATGCTTTTCTGTTATTCATCCGTCAGTAAACTATGTCTCTGATAGCGCTTGGTGCAGAATACTCCATATTCAAGGCATGTTGCTATGTGTCACCTCATAAGAACTTTATGTGACCTCTTAGACATGTACACAGCCGCAGGCTATATAACGAGAAACCTAGTGATTATGTGTCTCCTTGAACACAACCTGAGTTGTCAAATTTTTCACATCGGTTCCTTCAGACATTAGTTCCACCTGCCTTCACTCATTCTGCAACTCTAATCCAGCTAACAAATCAGATCACATGCTCAGAATACAAGTCTCTGAAGATGTCTATAAATGTCACATCCCTGTATTAAGCCAGATGGTTTATAAAAATATATATACTTTTAGATATCTATCTTTTTAGGGGATGGGTACAGAGTCAGACAAGTTGAGTCAGGGAAGTTTTTTTTTTAACTTTTTTTAGATGTTTCACCGCCTCTCCTAGAATATCGGTTTTATACATACCATACTTCTGATAATATAACAGGTTCGCAGAACTTTTTCTTGACCACACATATTGGGGGAGATTTATTATGCCTTCTTCACCAGTTTTCTCACAGCAAAGGCACATAAATCTACCCCTTTCCACCACCGATTTCAACACTGCACTCAATTTTGGGAGTGATGGAACCAATAACTGGGGGGTTGGGTGTGAATGCCACGGTACATTTACTAGAGTCTTGGCCAGAAAATAGTGGAGACTATACAGGCAGTTCCCTACTTAAGGACACCTGACTTACTGACTGACCCCTAGTTAAAGACGGACCCCTCTGACCACTGTGACCTCTGGTGAAGCTCTCTGGATATTACTATAGTCCCAGACTGCAATGATCAGCTGTGAGGTGTCTGTAATGAAGCTTTATTGATAATCCTTGGTCCAATTACAGCAAAAAAATTTTAAACTCCAATTGTCACTGGGGCAAAAAAAACTTTTTGTCTGGATCAACAATGATAAAATATACAGTTTCGACTTACATACAAGTTCAACTTAAGAACAAACCCATGGAACCTTTCTTGTACATAACCTGGGGACTGCCTGTAGTTAAATTCTCCACTAGGTATCCATGACTAAGGACGCGCTTAGGGTCTGAAACGCGTTGGAAATTTTGTGATGTCTTCCTATGTCTTTTAAAATGGACTACATGAAGAAGTTATTTTATCGAATGCTGTGATCGACTTGGATTCGAGCTGGATTACTGTGTTGCACTATTGGATGTTACTCGTTTGGAGTTAGAATCCGTGCTCTCTACAACTCAGCGTTCACATGTGGTATGAGCTGCACTCTATCCCCCGACTCCACTAGGTAAGACCTGGTGGAGATCACATATGCATCTATTAACCCTTTAACGACATGGCCATTTTGCACTTTCCAGACACAGCCCTTTTTTTCAGATGATAATAATAATAATAATTCCTTTATTTATATAGAGCACACAGATTATGCAGCGCTACACAGAGTTTGCCAATTTGGTCCCTGTTCCCAACAATCTGCCCTGTGTCACACTATAAGAGGTTATAACTTTGGAACACTTTAATTTATCCAAGTGATTTTGAGACTGTTTTTTCATGACCTATTGTACTTCATTGTACATTAGTTAAAAACTTTGGGTAATATGTTTTGTGTTAATATTAAAAAAAAAACATATATTTTGCAAAAATTAACACATAGTCATAACACCAAAATAACTTGATCACTAACTTTTACTGAATTTCTGCTTTATGTTGACATGGTTATTTGTGTGACATCTCATTTTTGTAGGATGTTATGAGGCTTTGAACTTTAGGTGTAAATATTCAAATTTTCATAAAAAGAAAAATTAAGTTTAAAGTAAATATTTAAAAATAAAACTCATACTTTTGAGGGATCTTCTCAGCTTTAATAATAGTAAAACCCCAACTCCAACTTTTATAAAGTTTTTTTTAACCCTTTATTTGTTTTACAGGGGTTAAAACTAAATGTACATTTTTTTAGCTAAATGAAGGTGTTTTTACAAAAATGTACACATTCTCAATTCATAAATTACCAAAACACTTCACAAAGTTTGATACCTAAACGGCTATACAATCTTTATTTTTACATGGTAATTTGGACATATAAGGGCTTATTTTCTGTGATATTAAATGCACTTTACAACTGCAGGTGGTCCCCTACTTAAGAACACCTGACTTACAGACGACCCCTAGTTACAAACGGACTTCTGGATGTTAGTAATTTACTGTACTTTAGCCTTAGGCTACAATAAGCAGCTATAACAGTTATCACAGGTGTCTGTAATGAAGCTTTTATCTTATTCCTGGTTCTTATGACAACCTAACATTTTTAAAATCCAATTGTCAGAGAGACCAAAAAAATACAGTTCCAATTTGCATACAAATTCAACTTAAGAACAACCCTCCAGAACCAGTACAAAAAGATTTTTAACATTTTTTGGGCTATAAAAATAATAAGTTATCTTTATTCTATGGATCACTACAATTATGGTTTATAATTACTGAAGAAAAACTAATCTAGAGAAAATCTCATTTGTTTTGCTATTGCCATCTTTTCGGAGGCATAACTTTAGTATTTTTGAGTTGCTTGTTTAGGGCTTTTTTTACATGATGAGTTTTTCTTTTCAGTGGTACCATTGTGGCGTACATAACTTTTTTGTTCACTTTTTGGAACATTTTTGGGATTTTGGGATTTTATTTTATTTACGTTCATCAAGTGGGTCCAATAATTTTTCCGATTTATTGACAGAATGTTATGGACAAGGCATTAGCAAATACATGGGGGGGTGCTTTTGTACTTTATTAGAAGTGTATATGGAATGCTGGTGTTAAGGGGACTTTTACTTTATGTCATTTTAGTTTAAAAAACTTATGGTAAGTTAATTGTTTTAAACTTTTTTTTCTTACAGGTTGGCTTGAACAAGTGATGCTCTGATCGCTTGTTCAAGCTCTTATTGAGCCACCACAGTGCAATTCAGAAATGTTGCAATGTGTTATATAATACGCCGATCATGCTGCGCTGCCGTGATCAGCCGTGTCCTGCCTGGAGGCATAACACATTGTTCAGCCCCAGGGCACTCGCCAGACCACGGGTCTGTGATTGGAGGATCTGACTCCCTGGTAAGTGGTGCAGAAAGGGGTCCAATCCTCATCAAAAGCCATTTACATCCTACATGCTTTATAAGGGGTTAACACCCACTAAGCAGAGGAATCATAGTAGATAGGATGTCGGGAGGAATTTGAAAACTGGTGCTTAAAGCACCTGACTTAATGAATTCCCTTTATTCTCTCTATGTTATGCATAATATAAATGCATGAATAAACTGCCAATTGGATCTTACAGATTTGGGATGTGACACACAATGTCTCATCAGTACTGCCAGTATCTTATCGTGTAGAGATACACCCCTTTCTCAATGAGAATGGGAACTCTCTTTTACCAAATGATTCAGAAATTTGTAGGATGAATAACAATTAGCACAATTCAAAGTAATGGTAAACAATGATTCATAATGAATATTTTGTGGGAAAAGCAAGGGAAGGAATGTTTTTTGTGGGATGAGTTACGGTATATTTTTATGGCACTATTCGGGTAACATGGTGCCCCTTGGGGTAAAGGTAGCACAAAAAAACAAAACAAAGTTCCCTCATCTGGCTACTGGGATTTGATCAGAAGTGTCCATGGTCATCAAGAAACGTACATGTATGTACAATGATGGCAAATATTGTTAAAAGGCAAATTTTATGGAACAAAAAATGTCTATTTTGAAGAAACTGATCTTTTTATATTTTCAATCAGTGAAGCTATACAGGCAGTCCCCGGGTTACATACAAGATAGGTTCTGTAGGTTTGTTCTTAAGTTGAATTTGTATGGAAGTCGGAACTGTATATTTTATCATTGTAACCCCAGACAGAACTTTTTTTGTCTCTGTGACAATTGGATTTTAAAAATGTTGGACTGTCATAAGAATCAGGATTAACAATAAAGCTTCATCACAGACACATGTGATAACTGTTACAGCCAGGGGCGGACTGGCCATAAGACCCACCGGGAGAAATCCCGGTGGGCCGATTCACTTGGGGCCGGTTTGGGTCTGGTGGGGCCGATGTAAAAATAAAAAACATGAAACTCACCTTTCCGATGCTTTCCCCGCTGCTCCGCTACATGATCCAGTCCGGCCGCGGTGACAGCTCCGTACGGGCCGGCGTCGCATGCTATGACGTCATAGGCTGCGACGCCGGCGCGTACGGAGCTGTCACCGCGGCCGGACTGGATCATGTAGCGGAGCAGCGAGGAAAGCGCCTGAAACGTAAGTTTCATGTGTTTTATTTGCATGTACTGGGGTGGGGTGTTGCTATATACAGGGGGGCTGCTGTATACGAGAGGGGGCTGCTGTATACGAGAGAGGGCTGCTGTATACGAGAGAGGGCTGCTGTATACCAGAGGGGGCTGCTGTATACCAGAGGGGGCTGCTGTATACGAGAGGGGGCTGCTGTATACGAGAGGGGGCTGCTGTATACCAGAGGGGGCTGCTGTATACGAGAGGGGGCTGCTGTATACCAGAGGGGGCTGCTGTATACCAGAGGGGGCTGCTGTATACGAGAGGGGGCTGCTGTATACCAGAGGGGGCTGCTGTATACCAGAGGGGACTGCTGTATACCAGAGGGGGCTGCTGTATACCAGAGGGGGCTGCTGTATACCAGAGGGGGCTGCTGTATACCAGAGGGGACTGCTGTATACCAGAGGCTATATACTGGGGGGTTGCTGGCAGGCTATATACTGGGGGAGGCTGTTTGGCTGTACACTGGGGGACTGACTGTCTGGCTGTATACTCGGGGGACTGGATGGCTATATACTGGGAGGGCTGGCTGGCTAGGGTTAGTATTATAGTAGTTATATTCTTGTACATAGGGGGCAGTATTATAGTAGTTATATTCCTGTACATAGGGGGCAGTATTATAGTAGTTATATTCCTGTACATAGGGAGCAGTATTATAGTAGTTATATTCCTGTACATAGGGGGCAGTATTATAGTAGTTATATTCCTGTACATAGGGGGCAGTATTATAGTAGTTATATTCCTGTACATAGGGGGCAGTATTATAGTAGTTATATTCTTGTACATAGGGGGGCAGTATTATAGTAGTTATATTCTTGTACATAGGGGGCAGTATTATAGTAGTTATATTCCTGTACATAGGGGGCAGTATTATAGTAGTTATATTCTTGTACATAGGGGGCAGTATTATAGTAGTTATATTCTTGTACATAGGGGGGCAGTATTATAGTAGTTATATTCTTGTAAATAGGGGGCAGTATTATAGTAGTTATATTACTGTACATAGGGGGCAGTATTATAGTAGTTATATTCCTGTACATAGGGGGCAGTATTATAGTAGTTATGTTCCTGTACATAGGGGTAGTATTATAGTAGTTATATTCCTGTACATAGGGGGCAGTATTATAGTAGTTATATTCCTGTACATAGGGGGCAGTGTTATAGTAGTTATGTTCCTGTACATAGGGGGCAGTATTATAGTAGTTATATTCCTGTACATAGGGGGCAGTATTATAGTAGTTATATTCTTGTACATAGGGGGCAGTATTATAGTAGTTATATTCTTGTACATAGGGGGCAGTATTATAGCAGTTATATTCCTGTACATAGGGGGCAGTATTATAGTAGTTATATTCCTGTACATAGGGGGTAGTATTATAGTAGTTATATTCTTGTACATAGGGGGCAGTATTATAGTAGTTATATTCTTGTACATAGGGGGCAGTATTATAGTAGTTATATTCTTGTACATAGGGGGCAGTATTATAGTAGTTATATTCCTGTACATAGGGGGCAGTATTATAGTAGTTATATTCCTGTACATAGGGGGCAGTATTATAGTAGTTATATTCCTGTACATAGGGGCAGTATTATAGTAGTTATATTCCTGTACATAGGGGGCAGTATTATAGTAGTTATATTCTTGTACATAGGGGGTAGTATTATAGTAGTTATATTCCTGTACATAAGAGGCAGTATTATAGTAGTTATATTCTTGTACATAGGGGACAGTATTATAGTAGTTATATTCTTGTACATAGGGGGTAGTATTATAGTAGTTATATTCTTGTACATAGGGGACAGTATTATAGTAGTTATATTCTTGTACATAGGGGGTAGTATTATAGTAGTTATATTCTTGTACATAGGGAGCAGTATTATAGTAGTTATATTCTGGTACATAGGGGACAGTATTATAGTAGTTATATTCTTGTACATAGGGGGCAGTATTATAGTAGTTATATTCCTGTACATAGGGGCAGTATTATAGAAGTTATATTCTTGTACATAAAATGTAGTATTATAGTAGTTATATTCTTGTACATAGGGGGCAGTATTATAGTAGTTATATTCCTGTACATAGGGGCAGTATTATAGAAGTTATATTCTTGTACATAAAATGTAGTATTACAATATATTTTACTTAAGGGCAGTATTAGTTGTGTGCTCTTATAAAATAAGCGTTATTCTTGTATAAGGGAGGTAGTATGAGTCTCTTTCTCTGCGCTGTTTAGTAACTCCACCCACATCACCAGGCCACGCCTACTTGTTTTGACCCCCGCCCACAGAATTGGGCCACTTTTTCATTTTTTTCCAGGGCCACTTTAAATTCCCAGTCCGCCCCTGGTTACAGCTGATTATTGTAGCCTAGGACTAAAGTACAATAAATTACCATTATTCACAGGTCCGTTTGTAACTAGGGGTCGTATGTAAGTCGAGTGTTCTTAAGTAGGGGACCGCCTGTATACCAGATTTATTTATTTAAATGTTATTAGTCATATACCATATATATTATCCAATAACTTTTAATAATTTTTTATTTTGTCTCAGAGGGTAATGAAAGAACATGAAATTCTGCAATTGTTTCAGTTGGAGTTTTTTTTAGTTTTGTAAATCCTGGTGCTATGAAAAATACTATAGCCTAAGACTAAAGAGCACCTACAGTCTCCTGGGAAATCAATCCAGTACCTATGGAAGAATGTGTCAATTCACAGACATATAATGAGACAAAAATATGAGAAAAACAGATCTGTCAACTGATGAGCCTACAGGGCGTACATGCGGAATGTTTAATTCTCCGTTGACTTGTCGTCCATTAACAAATCACTGTGCCTCAAGCAAGTCTTCCAGATCCTAACACTGTATATGAGAACTGCCACTTAGACCAATGCCCTTATATAATTAAGGCAGTGGCTACAAAAGTAGGTGCTAAAGTTTTCTAATTTGTCTTTGTTATATGAATCAATTGTCTTAAATCGTTCCTGGCATAGTAGGTAAACAAATCCATCTTACTGTTCAAAAACCAGCCCGTGGAAGTTCATATGTGAATTTTCTCAAACTAGCCAAGGGGGCAGTGAGCTTTTATATTCTCTGGGTTGTGTCTCTGTGTGTTACCGCCCCCTTGACTAGTATGATCTAATTCAGGGCCTGTTTCTTTTGAACAGATGGAAGGATTTTCAAAAACGTTAACACTGAATTGATCGTCTACGAAATAAGTTTGTCATTTAGCATTTTGTACTTGACAAGAAGTCCTCTTTAAAGAATCCGCAGATACACAGTAGAAGATTGCATAGTAATATGTAAAAAAATTCTTCAAAATTGAGAAAAGGAAATTGAAGCAGCTGCACATGGGAGCCAATCATATATTTCCATTAAATAGTCTTAGCACATAAATGAGAGGTGGATTCGGATTGGTTGTTGCTTAGTTTTTCATAAATCTCTGTTTCTAATAATATTCTTCTGAAAATGACTATGAAGCAGGGTTCTGTATTTTTCAGAGTTATGTTAAAAGGTTTTGACATTACAGTAAATCACTGAGGCTTAAAATTGCACAAATTTTCTCCCGTCCATTACAGTATCGGCAGGACAATGTATTTAACCTCTTGTAGGGTACGCAGGGAGTTAAACGCTTTTATTGGTTTGGCATGCTGCTTAGTCATGATATATAGTTTGTGCTATTTAACATGCCTTGTTCTGCTATAGGTGAAGCATTCTGCAGCTGTTATTATAGCCTAGTAACATTCTACAGCTGTTACTTGAGAAATCCATGACATAGGAGGGCTGCCTGGCTGCCAGGGGCTTGATGGAATGCAAGTCAAACATAGTAAGACATACAGTAAATAATAGTCTTATCACAAACTTCATCTCTGCCTCATTGATAAGAGGGAATTATCTAATCATCTATCCCACCACTGTGCAAGCTATGATGTTTACCAATCTCCCTTCCTCTGACCTACAGGGTCCAAATATTTAACCATTTACAATCCAACAGCTAAAAAAAATTAATTACCTTATATATGCATGAGTATAAGCCGGACCATACACCATCACGGAGCCGATGCCGGGCCCATGATGCGTAGAAGAGGACCTGCCGGGGGGGGGGGGGCCTATACTCCAGTCAATAGGTTTTTCCAGTTTATTGTGTTAAAATTAGGGGTCTTGGCTTATACTCAAGTAAAAGCATGTTTACAGACCTTAATATATCCATATTTTACTTACATTGGATACCTACACTTACAGTTTAGGCAGCATAAGGATTTTCATTACAGAACAGGAACACATAGCAGAATCATTTCAGGTCAACCACAGTACAGTCACCAGCGTCTACTCCTTATTAGCCCAATACTGGATGTTATTTATATAAATCTCATCCACACGCTGCAAAAAAAACAAAAAACTTCCCTTGCTTAGTTATAGTGTTTTTGGAGACTCACAGATTACCTTTAAATAGCTAATCCCTCTAATATCCAATAACCATGTTAAAATAGTAACTACACCTTTTAAGCAAATCTCTTTTTATTTCAGTAATAAATAGGACAGGTGGTAACAGTAAACGTAATATGCTTCATTAAGTAAAACAGCTTTTGTATGCATTTTTCTGCTTCTTTCTCCCGTAGTGAGTAGTGTATCTGAAAGTGCTCTGAGCTGCCTTCACTTCAGGCAGATAAGGAAGCTAATTGTTGACTCTTTCCATACCTAGAGAATAATTCCCTTGATAACACAGCTCCCTGAAGAGATAACACTTTACAGACACTCCCTGGATAGTATTAAGACAATAGACACTTTATCAGGTTCCTTTAATTCTCAGCTGTCAGTGGAGAACAGAACAGAAAGCTGATTTACACAAACTGCTGGAATAAGAAAGAAAGGCGAGGAAAAATAAGGACGCAGGAACACCATTATTTAACAAAGTATATTACAAAGTTTACTTTTATCGTCTATACTATTAATCTACAGTATATAATTTAGTCGAAAGTTTAGTTATGCTTTAAATCTGCACAACTTTATTTTCTATTTATTTCTGTTTGTAGAGCAAGATGCATTAAGTGGTGGCTTCACATCTCTAACAGCACATATCTACCATAGGAGAGGATGTTGTGTAGTGTAATTTTGGGGGGTGTATTTTGTTTGAGAGGAATCAATACCAATATGATGCCATGTAAATAAAAAAGTACATTTGGGGGCGGGGAGAGGGGTCAGTCAAGCTCAACCATTTTGGCAAACTGGGAAGTGTCCCAGTGATGTCAGTAATGCTAGAGGTATGCAACACCATAAAAAAAAAAATTTGCTTAATACTACACTGTTTACTTTAATATCAAGACTAAAGATGAGAGAGTATACTTGTATTTCCCCTTTTCGAGATTTAATTAAGAAAACACAGTGAAGAACAGTGAAGAATACAATTAAAACAGTGAACACAGGATCATTTAAGTGAAGAACACAGTGAAAGAACATCTGCTAACTTAGATGAAGACACGAGCGCTGACGCTGGGTAAGGCATGCAGGAGCGGAGGCTGAAGTGGAGCGGAGCAGGGGCTGGAGCGGGCATGGAGGAGCGGAGCGGGGGCTGGAGCGGAGCATGTAGGAGCGGGTATGGAGTAGCGGAGCGGGGGCTGGAGCGGGCACGGAGGAGCGGAGCAGGGGCTGGAGCGGGCATGTAGGAGCGGGTATGGAGTAGCGGAGTGGGGGCTGGAGCGGGCATCACGGGTCGGGCATGGAGGAGCGGAGCGGGGGCTGGAGCGGGCATCACGGAGTGGGCAAGGAAGAGCGGAGCGGGGGCTGGAGCGACCCATTGAAGAACAAATTGCAGATGTTCCGAACATCTGCTAACTTATCGGAAGACACACAATAGTATGTGAAGGACATTATGTGTGAAGAACACATTGCAGATGTATGGAAACATCTGCAATGTATTCTTCACATATATTGTTCTTCATATACTATTGTGAAGAACACCGTTCGGCGCGTGTCTTCGGATAAGTTAGCAGATGTACGGAACATCTGCAACGTGTTCTTCACTGTGTTGTTTCAATGTGTTCTTTCAGTGAAAAAATCTGCAAACATCTGCAATGTGTTCTTCTTTAGTGTTCCTTCAATGTGTTCTTTCAGTGAAAAATGCTTGAGTCTCCCGTTGACTTCAATGGGGTTCGTTATTCGATACGAACACTCGAGCATCGGGAAAAGTTCGACCTGAATAACGAGCACTTGAGCATTTTAGTGCTTGCTCATTTCTAATCAAGACGTGACTTCTTGATGAAGAACAAACATTTATGCGCTAAGATAAACCTGAAGAACTGTAAATCTTAGCCAATGATAGACAAGACTTAACCACACTAACAACCCAGTTTGCTCAATGCCCTTTATTGTTGCTAGTGTTGCCTGATGCCATGCTTACCACACAGTTCTGGAAGTGGTAAACCAAAAAGTAAAAATTCCTAAAAGTTAAATTTGTATCTGAGCTATAATTATAGTAAATTGGACCATCTAAATGTTATACAGGATTAAAAACACACCGCGGCTTTCTTCCATAAATTGTGCCAAACCTGTCCTAGGTTTGTTTCTGGTATTGAAGTTCTGCCATATTCACTTTAGTGAAGCCTATCTGCAGTAACTGACAAAATCTATGGGTGGGAATGCTCCTGTTTCTAAGGAAAGCAGCCATATGTTTATAATCCTGGACAACCCCTTAAATCTTAAGTACCATATTCCCTTTAGTCAAATTCAAACCCTGTTGACTATTCTAAAAAGTAGCACAGTTAGCATATGACAGCAAAAAGTAAAAAATGTTTGTGTAAAATTGGGTAAATGCCCTTTTAACGTAAGGGTGCATGCACTTAGCAGAGGCCTGTGCCCAGCTTTTGTATGAAATGCATGCCCACTATACATGTACCTCAAATATTCTTAAACAATGCATCAATGAAACCACCCAAGGTGCACCAGAATAAAGAATAACTAAACCTTCCAAGCTATTTATTTATTTTAGTAATTAATAGAGCATGTGATAATAGTAATCTTTGTGATATACTTTACTAAGAATAGCAGTTTCTTTGTCCTTTTTCTGCTCCTTCTTTCTCCTGTAGTGAGCAGTGTATCCTAAAGTCTTCTGAGGTGTGTCCACTACTAACAGATAAGGACAGAATCTATAACTCTTTCAATACTCAAAGAATACCCTTAATTCAGCTCTGTAATGCGATAAAGCTACCCAGTGACTGTTCGTTAAAAGGTTATTTATTATCAAAATGGATACAGTTGAGTTTGGTCAAAATTTCATGAAAAATTCCTGGTACTGCAGACCTGAGATCGATAGATTTCTGGGATCTTCCCGCTTCCAGGATTCCAAAAACTGGTGGACAGTCCCTGGTAACTAAAGCTCTGGTTCACCATCGGAAGGATTAGGTCCCCCCAGGTCAAGACAAGCTTCCAGGAGGGTGGATACTTTTTGAGAGACTTTTGGTCTTGGCAGAGATTCTGTCTCTGCTGGGGCAAGGTAAAAGTTCATGCTGGAATGTCCACCAGGAGGCCAGATAGTGCTTCCACTGCCTAGCGATTCAATTCAGACCCTACTTTTGGAAAATTCACTTATCTCTGATTAATAACATTATCAGGCTTCTTTATCCATCAGCTATCAGTGGTGTATATAAACCTTTCTACATAACCAGACCATCAGTCACAAGCAAATAGAAACAGAACAGGAGATAAATGCTGTTAAATGCTGCCTAAATTGTTATTTGTTCTGATGGTTTGAACATCTAAATCTTAGATGACTATATATATCCACTTCCACGTCCATATTCCATTATGCCTCTACAGGATGTAAAATTAAGACCCACTGTTGTGACCACAATATTTAATTTATGGATTCCATTAGGTAGGATTGCATTGCTGCATTTATCATATAATGTTACACAAAGTAACACCATTATTCATAAAAAAGGAAGAGCTACCATAATCCTATACCACAAATATCCAGTGTATTAATTCCTTTGCCAGCTTTGTTTAGAATATTAATTCTCATCATATGATGCCTTTGAAGTGTTAATTCCAGAAACAGCTGTGCTTTGCTGATTTTCCCATAAAGCTTTTCCTAAGAATAATAACATACTTTACTCAGTTCCGTAGAATATTGCAGACAGACAATGATAAAAAAAAAGTATCGCAAGAAGCTATCAAGAACTAAAATATTAGTAAGAGCAGATGTTTCATTCCCATTGGTGACCACATGGTTCCATTTATGCCTATGTAATAAAATAAATGTATCTTCAGGTTATGGATTCTAGCAGAACATTCCATAGGGTGGAAAGGGACCAGACCACTGCCAGCTCACGAAATCTTCTGTAAAATGACTGTGAAACAGTGGCGGAACTACCGCCGTAGCAGCCGTAGCGGTTGCTACGGGGCCCGGGAGCTTCAGGGGCCCGTGGGGCGGCACATCCCGATGTCTGCTGCGCAGCGCCGTTACCGACCCGGTCCGACCGAGGCCCGGGGCCCGGGCCCTGCTATACGGCACGATAAGGCCCCTCCCCGCCCCTGTGTATCTGTCCCTGCGCCCGCTCCTGTGTATCTGTCCCTCCCTGCGCCCGCCCCTGTTTCTGCCCCTGTTTCTGCCCCACTACTTACCAGTCCTGCGTCGGCGATCCGCCCACCTGTTCTCCTTCAGGTTGCACCGCGCGGCCCATGTCACGTGACTGACGCGACCTGACGTCAGGTCGCGTCAGTCACGTGACCAGAGGCGCGCGGTGCAACCTGGAGGAGCCGAGCCGCCATTTTCTCCCGTGAGGTGAAGGTAAAGGGAAGAAGACATCACCGACCGGTGGGTAAGTATATGTTTATTATTTGTATAGGGAAAGCTTTTTTATTAGTTAAGGGAGGCCCTAGGGGATTTTTTATTAGTTAAGGGAGGCCCTATGGGATTTTTTATTAGAGAAGGGAGGCCCTAGGGGATTTTTTATTAGTTAAGGGAGGCCCTAGGGGATTTTTTATTAGAGAAGGGAGGCCCTAGGGGATTTTTTATTAGTTAAGGGAGGCCCTAGGGGATTTTTTATTAGAGAAGGGAGGCCCTAGGGGATTTTTTATTAGTTAAGGGAGGCCCTAGGGGATTTTTTATTAGTTAAGGGATGCCCTAGGGGATTTTTTATTAGAGAAGGGAGGCCCTAGGGGATTTTTTATTAGAGAAGGGAGGCCCTAGGGGATTTTTTATTAGAGAAGGGAGGCCCTAGGGGATTTTTTATTAGAGAAGGGAGGCCCTAGGGGATTTTTTATTAGAGAAGGGAGGCCCTAGGGGATTTTTTATTAGAGAAGGGAGGCCCTAGGGCAGTGATGGCGAACCTTTTAGAGCCTGAGTGCCCAAACTTCAACCAAAAGCCACTTATTTATTGCAAAGTGCCAGCACAGCAATTTAAGTAGTAATTTATTTCTCCTCGTTCTTTGACAACTGTTAATCGTTCAGCCTCCTAAAGACACCAACACAGTTGAAAGGAGGAGGGCAAATTGTAGGAAGATTTTGTAGGAAGATTACTTGAGTCCTGTCTGGTGAACTTCATGCTGGGGTGATGGCCCGGGTGCCCACAGAAAGGGCTCAGAGTGCCGCCTCGGGCACCAGTGCCATAGGTTCGCCACCACTGCCCTAGGGGATTTTTTATTAGTTAAGGGAGGCCCTAGGGGATTTTTTATTAGAGAAGGGAGGCCCTAGGGGATTTTTTATTAGTTAAGGGAGGCCCTAGGGGATTTTTTATTAGAGAAGGGATGCCCTAGGGGATTTTTTATTAGAGAAGGGAGGCCCTAGGGGATTTTTTATTAGTTAAGGGAGGCCCTAGGGGATTTTTTATTAGAGAAGGGAGGCCCTAGGGGATTTTTTATTAGTTAAGGGAGGCCCTAGGGGATTTTTTATTAGTTAAGGGAGGCCCTAGGGGATTTTTTATTAGAGAAGGGAGGCCCTAGGGGATTTTTTATTAGTTAAGGGAGGCCCTAGGGGATTTTTTATTAGAGAAGGGAGGCCCTAGGGGATTTTTTATTAGTTAAGGGAGGCCCTAGGGGATTTTTTATTAGAGAAGGGAGGCCCTAGGGGATTTTTTATTAGAGAAGGGAGGCCCTAGGGGATTTTTTATTAGAGAAGGGAGGCCCTAGGGGATTTTTTATTAGAGAAGGGAGGCCCTAGGGGATTTTTTATTAGTTAAGGGAGGCCCTAGGGGATTTTTTATTAGAGAAGGGAGGCCCTAGGGGATTTTTTATTAGAGAAGGGAGGCCCTAGGGGATTTTTTATTAGAGAAGGGAGGCCCTAGGGGATTTTTTATTAGTTAAGGGAGGCCCTAGGGGATTTTTTATTAGTTAAGGGAGGCCCTAGGGGATTTTTTATTAGAGAAGGGAGGCCATAGGGGATTTTTTATTAGTTAAGGGAGGCCCTAGGGGGTTTTTTATTAGTTAAGGGAGACCCTAGGGGATTTTTTATTAGGGAAGGGATGCCCTAGGGGATTTTTTATTAGAGAAGGGAGGCCCTAGGGGATTTTTTATTAGTTAAGGGAGGCCCTAGGGGATTTTTTATTAGTTAAGGGAGGCCCTAGGGGATTTTTTATTAGAGAAGGGAGGCCATAGGGGATTTGTTATTAGTTAAGGGAGGCCCTAGGGGATTTTTTATTAGTTAAGGGAGGCCCTAGGGGATTTTTTATTAGGGAAGGGATGCAGGGCAGGGAATGGGAAAAGGTGCCGTGGTCATCGGCAAGGTGGGGGGGGGGGGGGGCCCCAGCCAAAAGTTTGCTATGGGGCCCACTCATTCCTAGTTACGCCACTGCTGTGAAAGTTATGCAATTACGGTATTCTGTACACCATACATGAATTTTCAATGCACGCACTTCTGGGGAAAAAATACAGATTTCATTATTGTGAATACTCCCAGAATCCCAACTCAGTACTTTAAAGGAATACAATCACAAAATTGAGGAAATAAACTCTTAAAGGGGTTGTCTGGGATCAAATAATTTCTAGGCACTGGCAGGGGAGGCATTAAAATAGAAAAATAAAGAAGTTCTAGTTTTATTTTAGTGTCTCCTTTCTTTCACTTTGTTTTTGCAAACAGATTGCAGTGGTGACTTTATCCTAATGTTGGAGGATGTTAAAGGCGGACCCCGCAAAGGACAGAGATAGAGACCAGCAGTGACCGGAAAAATGTGCAGGAATAGAGAAAATGCTTTGTTTGTTGAGTTTTTTTTTTTATTTGCCACACTGCCGGTGCCTAGAAATGATTTCATCCAGGATGAAGATCTCATTTCAAGGGTGAAGCAGCTTAAAGGTAGAAAAGGCAGAGGTTATGCGGCCTGTAGAGAGAAGTCCTAGTCAAGTATGGTGAACTATTCTCTGATACCAGGTGACCAGAATTTATTGCCTCGGGATGATGAACATGAACTGCTTTCTGTCTCAGTTGAGAAGTAAAAGAACATGGACTACAAAAGTGGGTGGAATGGCTAATAGTATACTGGACTAGAGATGTTATCATGTAGTGTAACAAGTCTGAGTATACAGAAGGTAGGTTAAAGGGAACCTGCCACCAGGAGACCCATTTTTAGCACTCCCACAGTCCCCACAGAGCATAGTACATACATTGCCAAAGAGATTTTGTATAAAAAATAGGTTTTAGAGAAAAAAAAGATATGTTATACAGTACCTTTCAATGCCATGTGCTCTGCGACTAGGCACTTGTCCCCTGGGAGTGGATATTGACGAACAGCTCCTCTCCAACCTTGGGAAATCGCTCCTCCATGTGTCCTTTTCAAATATATGAAAATGCCCATCACTTGGCTTAGCGACACCCCCTGCTCCTCTTTAGCCACTCCGGAGTGATGGGAGTTATTCATATGTTGGGCAACCTATTTTTTTTAAATCCCATAAAAAAGACTTTATAAACTTACTTTACATGTAGCCAAAACTTGTGGCAAGTCAGAAGGGGCGTGGCCAGCTCAGACGGTATCAAGCCACCCAGTCCTCACTCCCTACTTCTCCTTCCATTAGTTATACCCTGGTGAATTCTTGTTCCTCCACATTGTTCTTCCTTCTCTTGACATGCACAGTGTACGGCAGAGTGGGTTCACATTCTGCACCTGCTCACTGCACATTAGTGGCTTCCCTGCTAGAGGACCCAAACCGTCACTGCACATGTCAAAAAAAGAAGAAAAGTTCACAGGTGCAAGGATTCACCCAGCTGACAACTAATGAGAAGAGAAGCAGTGAGGATGGGAGGGGAGGCTTGACTCGACTGAGCTGGTCACACCCCTTCTGACTCACAACAAGTTCTGGTTATGTGCCAGGTACGTTTATAAAGTCTTTTTTATGTTGATGTGAGAGACACAATTTTTAGGGAATCTGTCAGTAGCATGCATTATAAAAAATGTGGCGACAGGTTCCCTTTAAGGCCTTGCCTCCTGTAGCTGAAGCTTGACAGCAGTGAAGAGCTGTGGCCTTGGCTTAGCAAAAAAAATTAATAACAGCTGGTATAAGGCCTTCATGCCATGTACCAGTATCTTCAGTAGTAAAAGCCTCTATAAATATTTCTGGATATACTGTAGATGTGATAAATGTCAGCAACTTTTAGACCAATATACAGTGGATGGCCCCATGTTCTGTTGGCCTCCTCTTTTGGACTGTTATAGCGTAAAGGGTCTGACACGTGGCACCACATAGGTTTAATATTGATGACCTAATGTAAGAATAGGTCAAGCATTTCAATATACCACAAGACCCCTTTAAGCTTTCTACCTTCATCATATGATAAATGAGTTTCCTCCTGATTTAAGGAAAACAGGACAAAATAACTGCACATAATGTGCTGCTATCCCACTAAAAATGTAGTAAAAGTCCTTTTTTATTTATGACATTTATTACATGTGTTCCCTACTGCATTATTCTGGGGCCTCCCATATGTGGAAAGCATTGAAATTCATGGTCAAACACTTATGTTACCAATAAGAGGAGATGTCAGACACATTGTAGGGGATTCATCTACACTGGCGCGGTTATGCCGTATGTCTTTTTGTTGGATTTAGTGACAAATTCATTGCAGAGAAGCGTCAGATAACACAGAAGCCGTTAAAATGTATTTGCAGATTTATTTCTTCCCGTCTATAAAACAAAGCGATTCCCTGTATGACACGTGGTGAAAGAAATTACTGTAGCGTTCAACTGAGTGACGTGATGTAAAATCAGCACATCCATATTTCCCACCAGACACATGGGCGGCAAGCGCCTTCGTTGCTTCTTATTTATGACACTTGAAGGTTTTTATATTTCCAGCAGGATGTCTTCAAAGGAAATAGTAGAAATAGAATAGAAATAGAGATAATAACAATTAAATACAAATAGAGAGAAGAAAAGGCGGCACTCACCGGACTGGTGGAACTACTTCTTTTTTATTCAGCAAACGGTGTGGTACAGGGGGAACACTGGAGCCATACGGCGACGGGCCGTTTCGCGCTCACTAGCGCATCTTCAAGCCGTTGACGTCATCCGCCTGCGACGCGCAGAATATATGCGAGAGCGCCGGCGGCTGTCGTCAAGGAGACAGTGTAAACAAGGTAGGAAAGGGAACATGTGCATAAACATTAAAATGTAACATTGTGACATTTAAAAACAAATACAAAAAGTATATATTTATACAGCTAGGGAATAGACAACGCTAGTACATAATTGTTGTAGGGGTGACGTAGCAACTGATGCAGTACTTTTTGTAATATGGAATGGAAGGGGGATGGGCACCCGTGTCATAAAAAAACGCTAAGATCGTTTCTATCATTCATGCCCAGCGGCCCCATAGCATCGAACCTAATAATGCATCTACTTTCGTGTTGCATTAGGGTTTTGTTTCTGTTACCTCCTAGAGGATCTGCTGTCACTACTTCAATGCCTGCAAATTTTAGGACGTTAGGGTTGCCCTCGTGGTGAGTCCTCACGTGCTCAATCAAACGTGGGCAACCGTTACCGTTTTTTATGGACCTTTGGTGTTCCTGAAACCGTACATTAAGTCTACGTATAGTTTTCCCTATATAAAAGAAGTTACAAGGGCAATATATGATATAAACCACATAGGTGGATTTACATGAAATGAAGGATGGGCAATTTCAGATGTGGGGGATATAGCAGTTGACGTTTTAAACGTTGTTAATGTTTATGCACATGTTCCCTTTCCTACCTTGTTTACGCTGTCTCCTTGACGACAGCCGCCGGCGCTCTCGCATATATTCTGCGCGTCGCAGGCGGATGACGTCAACGGCTTGAAGATGCGCTAGTGAGCGCGAAACGGCCCGTCGCCGTATGGCTCCAGTGTTCCCCCTGTACCACACCGTTTGCTGAATAAAAAAGAAGTAGTTCCACCAGTCCGGTGAGTGCCGCCTTTTCTTCTCTCTATTTGTATTACGGTCCTGTTCAAACTCAGGCTGAGCAACACTGCCACGGAACCTCAGCAGCAGCGGACTACTACCTACTTACTCCTGGCCATTTGCTCCACCGTAACGATACACCTGCGTTGGACAGACACCATAGGTTGAGCTGTGCAGGGACTCTTTTTCTCCTTGTGGATCTTCTTTAACGTTCTGGTGGTATCCATCTTATTAAACAGCCAAAAGATCTCTTTGACTATAAAAGAATTCTCTAGATTTCTTTCATGGTGTCCAACCTAATGGTATGTACTGTTGGCTAGAATGGCTTTTGTAAAAGCCACCTAAGAATCTTGCCGATTGGGATGTTGGTTTTAAACCTGGCATTGTAACACTTCAAGGACATCTACCACCGGTATCACTGATTGTAAACCACTAACACTCACATGTCAGCGTGATGAAGTATAGTCTAGTGCTGCCTTGTTATATTGAGTAATGGCAGCTATTTGAAGAAAAATGAGTCCCTGTGGAGTCCTTTCGGGTGGAAGTATTTTGATTTATTCAATCCTCTTGTCTCGCCTCATATTTCTGCAAATATCTGGCATTGCTGTATATAACGGAGGCACTGGACTCTTCATCAGACTGACATGTGAGTGTGAGGGGTCTACCATAGCTGATTCTGATGGTAGATGTCCTTTAAAGCATTACTGTAAAGTTAGTGACAAAAAATTGTTTTAGCTGGAGAAAGCCTTTAATAACAAATGCAACGATACCTCTATCATGCTGCTGGCTTCTTCCTGACCTTAGATATATCTGGTATATATAGCATTAGATTCAGATTTAGCTATTCCTGATGTGGTTGGGCACTTCCTGGTTGCGACATCAGCTCACCCCACTGAAGACAAAAGAAGGAAACAAAAAAGCATGGCAAATGGGGGGGGGGGGGCAAGGTAAAACCTCTGCTAGCTGCTAAACACATGCAGATAGCTAATTATAGTAAATTAAAGAATTGCTTATTTTTGATATAAACAGAATGGGAAACTGTGAGAAGACTTCTGTGGGACCTTATTATTAGTTCTAATGGTGAAAACCTGATGACAAGTTCCCTTTAAAAAACAGCATCATAAAGTGACCTGCTTTGGGTTGATAGCCTTAAGTTACTGAAGGTGTAAGATTTCCATTATTAAAATCTTATCCACTATGCTTGCTTTGTACTCCACTAGCGGCAGATGGACAAGTACATGTAGCTGCTGGCTATTTTTGGTGCCTGTTCATGTTTCCTGTGTAACTGAAAAAAAAATGTGGGTCTCTAGGATTCAGGTAAACTACACTCACTGGCCACTTTATTAGGTACACCATGCTAGTAACGGGTTGGACCTCCTATTGCCTTCAGAACTGCCTCAATTCTTCGTGGCATAGATTCAACAAGGTGCTGGAAGTATTCCTCAGAGATTTTGGTCCATATTGACATGATGGAATCACACAGTTGCCGCAGATTTGTTGGCTGCACATCCATGATGCGAATCTCCCATTCCACCACATCCCAAAGATGCTCTATTGGATTGAGATCTGGTGACTGTGGAGGCCATTTGAGTACAGTGAACTCATTGTCATGTTCAAGAAACCAGTCTGAGATGATTCCAGCTTTATGACATGGCGCATTATCCTGCTGAAAGTAGCCATCAGATGTTGGGTACATTGTGGTCATAAAGGGATGGACATGGTCAGCAACAATACTCAGGTAGGCTGTGGCGTTGCAACGATGCTCAATTGGTACCAAGGGGCCCAAAGAGTGCCAAGAAAATATTCCCCACACCATGAAACCACCACCACCAGCCTGAACCGTTGATACAAGGCAGGATGGATGCATGCTTTCATGTTGTTGACGCCAAATTCTGACCCTACCATCCGAATGTCGCAGCAGAAATCGAGACTCATCAGACCAGGCAACATTTTTCCAATCTTCTACTGTCCAATTTCGATGAGCTTGTGCAAATTGTAGCCTCAGTTTCCTGTTCTTAGCTGAAAGGAGTGGCACCCGTTGTGGTCTTCTGCTGCTGTAGCCCATCTGCCTCAAAGTTCGACGTACTGTGCGTTCAGAGATGCTCTTCTGCCTACCTTGGTTGTAACGGGTGGCGATTTAAGTCACTGTTGCCTTTCTATCAGCTCGAACCAGTCTGCCCATTCTCCTCTGACCTCTGGCATCAACAAGGCATTTCCGCCCACAGAACTGCTGCTCACTGGATGTTTTTTCTTTTTTGGACCATTCTCTATAAACCCTAGAGATGGTTGTGCGTGAAAATCCCAGTAGATCAGCAGTTTCTGAAATACTCAGACCAGCCCTTCTGGCACCAACAACCATGCCACGTTCAAAGGCACTCAAATCACCTTTCTTCCCCATACTGATGCTCGGTTTGCACTGCAGGAGATTGTCTTGACCATCTCTACAGGCCTAAATGCACTGAGTTGCCGCCATGTGATTGGCTGATTAGAAATTAAGTGTTAACGAGCAGTTGGACAGGTGTACCTAATAAAGTGGCCGGTGAGGGTATCTTTGGTTAGTGTGGAGAAATAATGTTGTATGTCTGTGGTGGTTAACTGGTGAGAAATAGCAATGAAGAAGGCCAGGGAGCAATAAGACAGGCCATGAGGTATAGACTGTCTGAGATAGACCACGTGGCCCTAGTCAGCTAACATATTTCAAGGCGCTTCTCTGTTCTATTCATTTTATGTATGATCGATCACATGTTGTGTTGAAAGCATAATAACCATCTATACTGAAAACTGTTGGTGTTGGAAGCCAATCTGTACATTTGACATTTCCTTCGGTGTCTTGGAAACATAGAGGTCGTTTGATTCATTTCTTGTACTGTATGTACCTTGTGAGCTTCCAAACATCTGCATGTATGGGCTACAAATATACATTTTTGAGCATGCATTCCAATACACATGGGTGGTCTTCTACATGTTCACTCTGATTCCTATTGGTGTTATGTATAAATGAACAGAAAATGTATCCACAGAGGATTACGGTGGGACGTTCCATTGGGAAAATCTATGCCAGAATTGTTCTCAACTAAAGTTGAAGCTGTCAGTTCCAAGCTGTGAGGGGAATGACATAAGCAGCCGTTACTCCGTTCGTCATGGGTAGGGGATTGCTTGCAAACACTTTGTTTTTTATAACTGGGATGCCACGTGCATACAAACTACTAGGAAAGACTAGTAGTATATTTGTGGTCACAAGACGATAAGACCTAGAACACTGGTATGTGAGGTCAAAGGGAATACCGTCCTACTACTAGAGGAGAGCTTTAAGGGCAAAAAGCACAACATCTGGAAAATCTGTTTTGAAGCCAGATGTATCCATGTGCTGGATAGAAAAATGCTATGGATGCCGAACCAGTTTGCAAGGAGCAGAAACAAGTCCTCTGTTCTGTCCAGCTGGCCAAACACAAGTATTTTTGCAACCTAAAAATGTTAAAATGTGTAATGTTTTTCGTCGCAATTCATCGCAATCAACAGACACTTTCCCTGCCACCAACGAAACTAATAAAAGTTTGTGTTTATACTAGTAAGGCTATGTTCACATTTCTCCTAAAGGGAACCTGTCATAAGGATTTAGGCCCATTAAACAGAAAAATGCTGTATACAATGACTTGTAAGGACTCACAGGGGCGTTGAAGAGTCACAATGTCCTGACCTCTCACGGACTGAATAATGTCCATAAGGCAAACAAATCATGATAAGATACATACAGCTTCCAACCCGATTTGTGATGGTTTAACTGCACTATTGTATGGCAACTAAGCCAAGATGGGAATTTTAGTATGACTCTACTCCTTACTGATCTTTTGAATACAGACTCAAAGTTACTTTTTTTTGTAATGTTGAAATTCCCAAAAGGATGTAATCATTACACTGTCACCATCCAAGATAAAACTGCTCACTATCGGAGAGAAAAGAAGCAAAAAAATAAGGCAGATTACAACTTTCCCTGATAAAGTATGATTCAAAGTTTGCTATAATTTTCTGGACTATTACTTTCTGAAATTAAAAAAAAATATATAACTTTATAGGTTTGGTTATAATTTATGCTAAATACTGTAGTTATCAGTTTATTTTGTATATTGTAAAGTTTAATTTGAAACTAGAAGTAAATTTATAATATATAGATGGAGGATCATAAGGAGATATTTTATTGCATCCATTGTACAAAAACTAAATGAAGTTTTCCATGATTCAGTTTGGTTTATTTGAACTTTCCTATCTTCTCCTGCAATATCGCTTTATTTTTTACTAAAGCTTGTGGTTCTGGAAAAGAATATGAATTTCCTTTGTAATTATACATGATATCATAGCAAAAATTGAGCTGCCTCCTCATAAAAATGTTTGCATGTTAATTCAATTACAGTAGTTTTTATTGAGTTTTTTGTTGCTATATTTTCTTTAGCTTAGCATGATGTCATCCTGAAGACTGATTTGTCCTGATACTTTAAGTATATATAATTACAAGGGAATTGTATATAATTGAAATATTCTATTTAACATCACTGCCACTTGGAAATTTTACATTGTAACTCGAAGACATTAGAAAGGTAAAAATTAAGTTTTTATTTTTGAACATTTTTCATATGACTTAGGTCAGAAGTCTACCCTCTTTGTAGTGATGTCAAAGAGAACCTGTCAGCAGAAATTTACCTAATAAACCACTACCAGTATGTTGCCAAGCAGCTGAACAGCTCAAGTTTCTTTCATGACCCAGTGGGGTGGTGTCATCCAAAAAAATCATCTTTGAAGTGAGATGTAAATTGTTTGTATAAAGTCAAGGAGGCAGAGTTTGAACACTGAAGTCAAGCTCTCTCTTCCTCAGGAAGCCCCCATTACTGTTATTGATGGTCCTGCATCCAGAGACATCGCTAACCAGATCTCCTTAAGTCCGATGCATGATGTCAATCACAGAGGAGGAGGCATTCAGAGCTTGAGTTCATTTTTAAACTCTCCTCCTCCTTGAATTTCTACAACCAATTTACATCTCACTTCAAAATTTATTTTCTAGATGATGCCACCACAGAGAACCATGAAAGAAACAAAAAGCAGGAGGGGTTACACTGTTTAACAATATGGAGGTAATGGTTTATTAGGCCAATTGCTGATGAGATGACAGGTTCCCTTTAAGCTTGCTACTTTGCATGGGACTAAATAGAGGATGATTTTGTAGACTTAGAACGGATACTGGGAAGGCCTTAGATTGGTTGAGTACTTGTATATGCACATTATCATTCTCCTTTGTGTCAAATGGACTAAATATTGCAACAGACATACCAGCTTAGGCTGAATTTACGTGAACGTATGCCCACCTTGCCGTAGCCGGGCCGGCATACCACCGGCATGCTGGAGAGGAGGAGGGGTGATCCCTCCCCTCTCCAGCGTGGCGTACGGCCGTGGACATGGGAAAGATAAGACATGTCCTATGTTTTCCCCGTGTATGGAGTGGTACAGTGCCACACGTGTGCTGCACCGTATTGCTCTGTTCAGCCATTGCCGTCTATTTATTCAGCCGTACATACGTCCCCCATACGGTCGTGTAAATTCAGCCTTATACTTACCTTTTTCTTACAGTGGAAATTATCAGAATAGATCCATGTGCAGTTGATACGAAAAGTATTCAGACCCCTTTATATTTTTTACTCTTTGTTTTATAGCAGCCAATTGGTAAGGTCAAAAATGTTGGTTTTTTAATGTAGACTCTGCAAACAAGACATTAAAGGGGTTGTCCACTTTAAGTACATTCCAGAAAATAATTGATATTGTTTGTGTAATGAAAAGTTATACATTTTGCTGGTACACTTTCTGTGTCAATTCTTCACGGTTTCCAAGATCACTGCTTGTTGTCTGCTTGCTGTCATGCAACAGGAAGGTTTATTGTTTATTTCACACAGGTGCATGGCTTGTTATAACACACAGTGTAATCAAACCTGCTAATGCTAATGAGCCGTGCACCTGTGTGACATCACATGACCATAGACTGTTGTTTATCTACAGGAAGCAAACATAGATACTACCTATAGAAGGAAAGCAAGCAGAGATCTAGTGTCACGGATGCCCCCGCGATCCATGTCTCAGATCACGGGCAGATCAGTGTCCTACAATGTGGCGCCATCCCTCCCGGGCCAGTACTCACCTCTCCTGGTTCCGGATTCCACAATAGCCCCGTCCTGGTCCCACCCCGGCTTCCTCTGTAGGCCGCGCGCTCCCGCTGTTAGGGTGCACGCGAGCCAACTCTGCTGCAATTGAAGGGCTAGCGTCCTCCTAATTGGCGCTGGCATTCCCTGCTCTGCTACATAATCTGGCGGCTCCCAGCATCCCCTGCCAGATCTTCAAGTCTTTCCACTAAAGTGAAAGCCCTCTGTGTTTCCTGTGCGTTTCCAGACGCCTCCTTGTTTCCTGTGCGTTTCCAGATGCTTCTGTGTTTCCGTTCCTGTGGCATTCCTGTGTTCCTGAGGCGGTCTGTGTTCCTGTGGCATTCCCATGTTCCTGTGGCGTTCCTGTGTCCCTGTGGCATTCTGCTTTCCTATGGCAGCCCCGTGTTCCTGTGGAGTTCCTGTGTTCCAGTGGCGGCCCTGTACTCCTGTGGTGGTCCTGTACTCCTGTGGTGGTCTTGTATCCCGGTGGCCATCCTGAGGTCCTGCCATCCTGAGGTCCTGCCATCCCGAGGTCCTGCCATCCCAAGATTCTGCCATCCCAAGGTCCTGCCATCACGAGGTCCTGCCATCCCGAGGCCCTGCCTTCCCGAGGTCCTGCCTTCCCTGTGTCCCTATCTTGGCTGCCACCGCCGGCCTAGTCGCACCCGTGGAGCAACCTGGGGGCTCCCCGCCGCAGCAAGACCATCCCTCTGTGTGACGGGCTCTGGCGAAGACCAGGGGTCCACTTAGACTCCGCTCCTGGGTTGCGGCTAGTACCATCATCCCCCGAGGTGGTCCAGGGAGTCCACTGACTTTTGCCCCAAGAGACTCTCCCACATCCCCGTGCGTTACATCTAGAAAACTGTGAGCAAATAATACAGAAAGTATATTGGAAAATTGTATAACTTTTCATTGTGTTTAATGTGCTGTAAAGTGGACAACCTCTTTAGGTTTGATTTCTTAATGTGGCCCAGTAGAAATCATTGTGTAATGTGTTGATGTTCGGTCCAGATCTTTCTCTCCAAATATTGGCATTTTTTCAAGAACTAGTCTGGAAAAAGCAAGTAAGGTAGTTTTAAAATTTATTCTGGAAGAGGGGAGGAAAATTTGCTTCACTATGCCTTGTTCTGGGCCTGTTCCATGAACTCATAGGCACAGTCATACCACATCGAGACCCCACGTCAAGACCCCAAAATTACTTTTCACAATTGGAGATGTTAAAAGTTGCTATAACAATTCTTGGTAATTGTTAAACCTTTACTATTGTTCAGTGTAACAGATGTATATTTATTGTGACAGCTTAAAATTGTAGTTGCTATTATGGAAAGTATCATATGGTCATCTAAACCTGATTTTCTAATTGGAGTGAGTCCCGCAGCTTCAGTCTTTCATGCAGTGCAGGAAGTTCACTAAGCGGGAGGGAAATGAAAGGGTTTTGTACTATGCAAGTTCCAAATCATGACAAAACTCAAGTGATATATAAAGTGCTACTTCATGTCAGACTGGCTGGAGTCACAAGGAGTAAAGGCTTAGTGAATGAACCCCTCCTGGCAGACTTGTATACAAACATATAAATCGTATTGGAAGCTTCTTTTATAGAGTGCTAAACTTGGTGCAAGGGAGAGAATAACATTTGCTCTGCGGAAGGATCTGTCTCTTTAAACGCATAAAACTCATATGACCCAACACTAAAATTCTGCATCTTATACAGGCAGTCCCCTTCTTAAGGAAATCTGACTTACAGATGACCCCTAGTTACAGACGGAACTCTCTACCCATGGTGACCTCTGGTGAAGCTCTCTGGGTGCTTTACTTTATTCCCAGGCTGCAATGATCAGCTGTAAGGTGTCTGTAATGAAGCTTTATTGATAATCCTTGGTTACATTACAGCAAAAAATGTTGAAAATCCAATTATCACTGAGACAAATAAAATTTGTCTAGAGCTACCATTATGAAATATACTGTTCTGACTTACATACAAATTCAACTTAAGAACACACCTAAAGAACCTATCCTGTACGTAACCCAGGGACTGACTGTATATATATCAATATATATCTGTGTCAAGGGGCTGATTTTAACACATGGGCCGCCAGAAATATCAAGAGGTCGGAGCCGCGAGATGTATCCAGCGCAGTGGCAGGGTTTACATCACAAGCTGGTGCACCGTGCCGCCCTAGCTGGCTGTATCCTGGTGTCAAACAGAAGTGCATTTTGACATTTTTTTTAAACTTGACCTGTTTAAACTGCGCAACCAAGTCTAATGCAAAACATCAGTCTTTATTAAAGTGATGGATTCTTTATTTATGGCCACCATATCAGTTATCGAGATACTATTTTCCACTCTAAAGAACTCTGACCGTACAAAGGCCCATAGATCTCTTCTGTTATGACTGTTCAGGTGCTTCTTCCAAGTGTTACGTAGAGAGTCCAAGATTTTTCACCATATTCCTGGACAGAATTCTCAGTCCATGAAATTACCAGATGCTCCTGACACAGCGCCAGATGTCTGAACAAGTTCTATGCTAGGAAACCAGTTACAAAGTATCTGCCATAAATCGATGACTCATATTCCCCAGTGGCGGAGTGGTGTATGTGGTCCACCTCAAATGTACAAGAGTCTGAAAAAAAGGAAAAAGGTAATTTATTGGTTTAGTACAAAAATATTATCTGCTTTTTTAAAATTTCTTATGTCATCCTAATATTGTGTGAGACTATAGTTTAAATTATTAAACCACACCTTAAAAGAGTTGCCTATGAAATCCAGAAGGTACAGAACCAGAAGTAGTTGTCTCTGGGGTATTTGGAAACTGTAACTACAGCTCCCAATCATTTTATTGGCAGCAAGTAGCTGAATTACACCAGAATGTCTCAATGGGGTTATATATCTTAGGCTTTTATTTTTTCCTCGTATATTTGTGATTTGTTGTTGGTGCAATTGCATATTTGCACCAAAATATGCCTAGCAAGGGTCAGCATGTCACAGTTTTGTAGTGTTGCGCCTCATTGCACTGTGAAAAAGTCGTAATTGTTGGGCAAATAAACTCTGATCCCAAGGAGACGTAGGCAAAAGTTTAAAAGGGGTTGCAGAAGACGTTGTGACTTTTGTGTGACTCTTTAAAAGAAGTTGCAAAAAACCCTCAGACTCAGCTTCCTGATATATCACCCTCTAAGATAACTCAAAACCTAGACAAAAAAAAAGACTTGCACAAATGTCCAGACTAAAGATAAATGACTAGAGATGAGCGAGCACTAAAATGCTCGGGTGCTCGTTATTCGAGACGAACTTTTCCTGATGCTCGAGTGCTCGTCTCGAATAACGAGCCCCATTGAAGTCAATGGGAGACCCGAGCATTTTTCAAAGGGACCATGGTTCAGGAATAAAATGTGTTATTTAATTGAAAAAGAATGTCTTCTGATAAGTGATCAGATGTATGCAAACATCTGCAATCTATTCTTCACTGCTCCGTGCGTATATTATCTCCCGACAAGTTAGCAGATGTGAAGAACAGTGAAGAATAGAATAAAAACAGTGAACACAGGATCATTTAAGTGAAAAACGCAGTGCAAAACACAGTGAAGAATAGATTACAGATGTTTGGCACATCTGCTTACTTGTCGGGAGATACGCTGTCCCGGGATCCGCTCCTCTTCTTCCACTGAAGTCTCCCCGATCTCTCTGCCCTTCCCGATGTCTCTGTGCCCGCCGCTGTCCCGGTGTCTCCATGCCTGCCGCTGCCCCGCTGTCTCCATGCCTGCCGCTGCCCCGCTGTCTCCGTGCCTGCCGCTCCCCCGCTGTCTCCGTGCCTGCCACTGCCCCGCTGTCTCCGTGCCTGCCGCTGCCCCGCTGTCTCCGTGCCTGCCGCTGCCCCGCTGTCTCCATGCCTGCCACTGCCCCGGTGTCTCCGTGCCTGCCGCTCCCCCGCTGTCTCCATGCCTGCCACTGCCCCGCTGTCTCCGTGCCTGCCGCTGCCCCGCTGTCTCCGTGCCTGCCACTGCCTGTGCTGCTCCCCGGTGTCTCTGTGCTGCTCCCTGGTGTCTCTGTCCTGCTCACCGTGTTCTTCAATGTGTTCTTCACATACTATTTTGTTCGCACTGTTCCGCGCGTATCTTCCGACAAGTAAGCAGATGTGCCGAACATCTGTAATCTATTCTTCACTGTGTTCTTCACTGTGTTTTTCACTTAAATGATCCTGTGTTCACTGTTTTTATTCTATTCTTCATTGTTCTTCACTGTTTTTTTATAATTAAATGCTCGATCTCGAGCAGGGGAAATACTCGTCCGAGCAACGAGCTGTTTCGAGTACCTTAATACTCGAACGAGCATCAAGCTCGGACGAGTATACTCGCTCATCTCTATAAATGACCCTCACTGGGTTGGAGTAATGCTGGACAGAACAGCTCATCCACAGCGAGGGAAACTCTTTGCAACCATTTTCACCCTAATTAGTATTAGAAAGCAACATAGTCCCAGGGTTTGGTGTAGTAAACATGGGGTGCTCTTTAGTTCAGGATCCTTTACATATAGATAGATAGATAGATAGATAGATAGATAGATATAAACATACCCTGTGAATATATTAACTACTGTTAACACCACTTTTTTTCCTATGTGTCAGGTACCCACTGTAAGGTACCACTGGACCACCGCGGACGATGACGCAAGCCGACACTTGGGACTGGAGTCTAAGTGGTAACCGGTTTTCACCAGAGCCCGCCGCAGTGGGTTGGACTTGCTGCAGCTTGGTACCACCAGGTCGTTCCACAGGCACGACTTTGTCCTTGGTGGTGGCCAAAGATTACATCAGGGATGAGATTGCATCTGCTGGTTGTGTCCATTACTGCAGCTCACAGAACAGAAGATAGCGGCACCTGCAGACAGTATACAGATGCTCCACCTGCAGCCTCTAAACTTGATTCATTACAGGTAAAATATGACTCTTTACTGGTCATTTTCACAATGGGTGAGATTTCACATAAAAGAGGGAATTCTAGAAAAGACATTTCATATCCTACCTGAGGGGACTAGTAGTTTGATGGGGTAAATTGTGAGTCAGTTTGATGATCCAAGTGGACCAGATCTTTAAACTCGAAAAGCTCTATGTCTGTTGCACACAGTACATGCCTGTACCATTATCACAAACCTCGGGGTCCATAGCACCTTATGACATTACAGTTCCCATATTTACCAGAGCACTTGGTAACGGGCAGTTTTTCTGTAATTGTTTTTCCTGAAAACATTTCTGTGTTATATTTAAAGTTGATAATTTGTCCTGGGATCAAGGTGGGGGGGAAATAATAACCGGTGCCCAAGAAAGAAAACAAAAGGGAAAAGGCGCAACAATCGTGTGATAAAGTTAGGCTCAATGGTAGGAGTGGAAGGAACAACTCTCACCTTAGTTTAGATGATATAAGCGAGTAGAAGAACATAGCTGCCGACCTCGAATCTCCACGTTCACTGATGGACCAGGATCCAGGAACGGTGAATGAATATCCTTTGTTGCCCGAAAGCGAGGTTATGGTGGCGCTACGTACAGATTCCACGCGGGGGTCCAATTTTTTGAAAGGATACCGCTTTATTGATACAACTTGAGATGCGACGCGTTTCAGCCCTGGACTAGGGCTTTCATCAGGCATAAAACATAGTGAACACTGAACTCATTATATCTAATCCTTTGACCGGGAACCCGGAAGTACGTATACAAGATCACGTGAATTACCGGGGGTCAAAGTTAGAGTGTATTCCCCGTTTTTGTACGGGATTGTAAAACAATACATTACATAGACCGTTGCAGATGAAAATCACTAAAATATCATACATCAATGGATTGATTAAAATATATGCTACTGGTGTAAATATTGACAATAATAGAATAAATATTATATAAATACATAAAAGCATGGAGAAACGAATATAAATATGAGAAGTCCTACTCATACGCATATAATAAAAATTAATAAAACTTGTTGTAAAACGTTTTGTGTCTCTGGTGTATACAAATAGAGTTGGGAACCGGGAACTATCTTAGCTTGTGTCCTACCTGGCCACTACGACAAGCGCAGAGGATCAAAAAGGTGGGAACGCAAAACCAAATGGACAGGACGGAACCGCTGGATGGCAGACCGCCGCAGGGGAAGAAGGGAGCGTCGATCCGAGGCACACTAGGACACCTTTGGGGTAAGTGATACCTCGTGTTTCAGTTGATTGTTTTGAACGGTGTGATTATGATCTCCAGTGGGAATGAACAGACAGGAACGCTGTTAAGAGAACAGGGGAGGACCTAAATGGATTCGATGACTTCATTTAGTCCCTGTGGATATAGCGTGTTGAGCTTATATATCCAGTAAGACTCCCTTCGATTGAGGGTTTTTACACGATCCGAAGCGTTTTCTGGAATTTGCTCAATCGGGGTGATTTTTATACACGAGAAGTCGCCTCCGTGTGACAGAGTGATATGTTTAGAGAGGCTTTGCTTCAAAAAAACAATTTTGGTTTTATGTCTGTTCCCGTTTGTTCTCATTCTTAGTGATTGGATTGTGCGACCAACGTATTGTTGGCCGCACGAACAGTCAGCCAGGTATATCACAAAACTGGATGAACAGAGCATTTTTGATTCTAAATGTCTCACCGGTGTTTTTGGAGGTAAATGTTTTTGCTCCGCTGTTGATGGTGTCACAGCACAAGCGGCCCGGCCCCCAGCTACGCCAATATTTTTATGGGGCATTTTGAATCCCTTTTTATTCACAGATCCCCGTATTGGTCCAGTAACATTGTATATTTTCTGTTCTTTGTTTGGAGGGGTAGCGAGTTTGAAGCGAAACAGTTTGTCAAAGAACTCAACGACAACAACTGGGGTCTTAGGTTTACTATGAATCTCGATAGGGAAAGAATCGTATTTTTAGATCTAGAATTGATAAAGGAAGGAGAAAGAATCAGTTCCATCACCCACTTCAAAAGCGTAGACAGTAACAGTTTTTTAGAATTTCATAGCGCTCACTATCCAAAATGGCTAAGAAACGAACCCTTCAGCCAATTTCATAGAATACGCAAAAATTGCACGCATCAGGCTGACTATGAAAATCAGTCTTCCATTCTGAAGAAAAGATTCAATGAGAAAAAGTACCCCAGAGAACTGGTTGAACAAGCGTACTCCAAATACGCCAAGAAAACACAAAAGGACTGCCTAGGGAGCACGAAAACATCTGAACCCCCGGAGGGTAAAAAATGTGCCCTCAATTTTATCACCACCTTTGATAGGGGGAATGTAAAAATTAGAACGAGTCTATCTAAACACTGGGGTATTTTAATGAAGGACCCGATCCTCCAGAACATTCTCCCAAAACAACCAGGGATTACATTCAGGAAAGCCACAACAATTAAAAATCTTATTGCACCTAGCAGATTAAAAATAAATAAAAAGGAAACATATACCCATAGACTCGACACTCCTGTCCATTTGGTTTTGCGTTCCCACCTTTTTGATCCTCTGCGCTTGTCGTAGTGGCCAGGTAGGACACAAGCTAAGATAGTTCCCGGTTCCCAACTCTATTTGTATACACCGGAGACACAAAACGTTTTACAAGTTTTATTAATTTTTATTATATGCGTATGAGTAGGACTTCTCATATTTATATTAGTTTCTCCATGCTTTTATGTATTTATATAATATTTATTCTATTATTGTCAATATTTACACCAGTAGCATATATTTTAATCAATCCATTGATGTATGATATTTTAGTGATTTTCATCACTATGTAATGTATTGTTTTACAATCCCGTACAAAAACGGGATATACACTCTAACTTTGACCCCCGGTAATTCACGTGATCTCGTATACGTACTTCCGGGTTCCCGGTCAAAGGATTAGATATAATGAGTTCAGTGTTCACTATGTTTTATGCCTGATGAAAGCCCTAGTCCAGGGCTGAAATGCGTCGCATCTCAAGTTGTATCAATAAAGCGGTATCCTTTCAAAAAATTGGACCCCCGCGTGGAATCTGTACGTAGCGCCACCATAACCTCGCTTTCGGGCAACAAAGGATATATAAAGTTGAGTTTATGTATGTGTGTGTATGTACGTATGTCCAGTAAAGAAAACTGCACACTTGCATTTACATTCACCAAATTTTCCACAGCCGCTCTGTGACTTAGGGAATGTCAAACCCTGTGCTTTCCAAAATATATTTGAGCTGTGATTGGTTACTATAGGCAATGATTATAAGACACTTATGTGTGAGGTAACATGGATATGGATACAGGGATAGGGGGAGATTTATCAGAAATGTCTGAGGTAAAACTGTTTCAATTGCTCATGGAAAACAATCAGAGATCAGCTGTAATTTTATAAACAACTGTGGAAAAATGAAGCTCGAGCTCTGATTGGTTGCTATGTGCAACTAGAACAGTTCGGCTCTCAGACACTTCTAATAAGTCCCCACCATAGACAAAGGGATAGTCAGAGACAGTCAAAGTCAGAGACAGACAGTCAGAGATAGACAGAGAAAGTCAGAGACAGTCAAAGACAGACAGTCTCCTAGACAGACAGTCAGAGAGAGGCAGAGACAGTCAAAAACAGTCAGAGACAGAGACAGTCAGAGACAGACAGTCAGAGACAGTCAGATACAGAGACTGTCAGAGATAGAAACATTCAGACAGTCAGAGAGAGATACACATAAAATATTTTTGTTAACCATTCTATTTTAATAAAGCTAAGGGCAGTTATTCACTATCCTGGGCAATGATGGGTGCTACAGCTAGTTATTTATAATAATCAAAAACTGTCATCCTTGGTAAACAAGAAAACATACTTGTAGAATGTTGCTTAAAAATATCTGAATGAAAATGCAGATGATTTCTGTCGACAAGAGTGTAAGATCACGTCTGGCAGCTGTTACTGGACACCAACACCCACCCCAGCAGGGGAAGAAGTTATGGTTACCAGGAATCCCATTTTGTAACAAATGATCTTTATTATTTTTGGTTTTCAGTTGCTGTGCTTAATGTACTAAAATATGGCACATTCTGTACAGATCTACTACAGCTTTACCAACTGTTAGACATTAATAATCTACATCCAGAGGTGTAACTTTTAGTTGCTGGGCCCTAATGTAAAACCCTTGGGTCCCCACAAGTTGCAATCCCACCATTAATTTTTGTATTATAAGTTCTTCACTGATCACCATACTATATGAATACCTGGTATCATGTCTTCTGTGGGTCAGTCCATCTGTGGCAATCCTAAATATTCTGATGTTCTGTTATAATTTATAACCCCTTCCAGATTGATGTGCAGCATCCATTGCAAAATTACGACCAAGCCAGTGATCGTTATCATCATTTTTAAGATATGATTGGTAGTATTTTAGGGTACAAATGACTTATTGAATGCTATTTCTTTGTTTTGCACACCATGGGGCAGATTTACTTACCCGGTCCATTCGCGATCCAGCGGCGCGTTCTCTACGGAGGATTCGGGTTCTGCCGGGATTCATCAAGGTAGTTCCTCCGACGTCCACCAGGTGTCACTGCTGCGCTGAAGTTCATCGGAATGCACTGAACTTCACCAATCCAGGCCGGGTGCAGGTAAGTGACACTTTTTTTAAATGCGGCGCTTTTTCCAAATCCGTCGGGTTTTCGTACGGCCACTCCCCCCGATTTCTGTCACATGCATGCCAGCGCCAATGCGCCACAATCTGATCGCGTGCGCCAAAATCCCGGGGAAAATCGGCGCAAATCGGAAATTTTCGGATAACCCATTGCAAAAACGCTGTTCGGGCCCTTAGTAAATGACCCACCATATGTTAATGGTGCACCAAAATTAAAGTTGATGCACTGTGTTGAAGCAGTGCAGGGGGCGCCAGATTCATGAAGAATATGCCATACAATTCCTGAATCTAGTGCCCTCTGCACACTACACAGGCAACTGCACATAGTACAGAATGCACTGTTTTTGATAAATATGAGCCTCCGTCTTGTATTTACAGCAATTTTCTCAACTCCTGCTCTATGCAGATACAACACTATGTACAAACTGCCCGGCTCAGAGTCTATAACATGCTGCATGCAGATTTCACACTATGTACAATCTTCTCATCTCCTCATGCTCTATACCATTATGTTTGTAAAAAGGACACTATGTGCAATTTCCTGATCTCCTCATGCTCTATAACATGCTGTCTGTAGAAAGAATGCTATGTACAATCTGCTCATCCCCTCCTGTTCTATAACATGCTGTGTGTAGAAAGGGTGCTATGTACAATCTTCTTATCTCCTCCTTCTCTATAACATGCTGTGTGTAGAAAGAATGCTATGTACAATCTGCTCAGCTCCTCCTGCTCTATAACATGCTGCCTGCAGATAAGACTGAAAGTGCAATCTGTACAGCCCTGCTTGTTATATAACATCTATAACATCTTGTCAGCAGTAAAGCAGAAAATTATTAGAAGTCTCATCAGTTTTGACTTTTCTATAACATGCTTCTTGCAGATAGTACACTACTTACACTCTAGGTTGCCTCTATTGCTCTATAACAAGTTTCCTACAGATAGGACACAATGTATAACTTGCTAAGCCCCTCTTACTCTGTACCATACTGTCTGAAGATAGATAATGATTAGAGATGAGCGAGCACTAAAATGCTCGAGTGCTCGTTATTCGAGACGAACTTTTCCAGATGCTCGAGAGCTCGTCTCGAATACCGAGCCCCATTGAAGTCAATGGGAGACCCGAGCATTTTTCAAGGGGACCATGGTTCGGGAATAAAATGTGGTAATTAATTGAAATAGAATGTCTTCTGATAAGTTAGCAGATGTATGCAAACATCTGCAATCTATTCTTCACTGTTCCGCGCGCGTATATTATCTCCCGACAAGTTAGCAAATGTGAAGAACAGTGAAGAATAGAATAAAAACAGTGAACACAGTGAACACAGGATCATTTAAGTGAAAAACACAGTGAAGAATAGATTGCAGATGTTCGGCACATCTGCTTACTTGTCGGGAGATACGCGGTCCGGGATCCGCTCCTCTTCTTCCACTGAAGTCTCCCTGATCTCTCTCTGCTGCCCCATGTCTCCGTGCTGCTGCCGCTGCCCCATGTCTCCATGCTGCCCCATGTCTCCGTGCTGCTGCCGCTGCCCCGTATCTCCGTGCTGCTGCCGCTGCCCCATGTCTCTGTGCTGCCGCTGCCCCATGTCTCCGTGCTGCTGCCCAGCCCCTTGTCTCCGTGCTGCTGCTGATGCCCCATGTCTCCGTGCTGCTGCCCCTGCCCGATGTCTCCGTGCTGCTGCCGCTGCCCCATGTCTCCTTGCTGCTGCCTCTGCCCCATGTCTCCGTGCTGCTGCCGATGCTCCATGTTCCCGTGCTGCTGCCGCTGCCTCATGTCTCCGTACTGCTGCCACTGCCCCATGTCTCTGTGCTGCTGCCCCTGCCCCATGTCTCCGTGCTGCTGCCCCTGCCCCATGTCTCCGTGCTGCTGTCGCTGCCCCATATCTCCGTGCTGCTGCCGCTGCCCCATGTCTCTGTGCTGCCGCTGCCCCATGTCTCCGTGCTGCTGCCCTGCCCCTTGTCTCCATGCTGCAGCCGATGCCCCATGTCTCCGTGCTGCAGCCGATGCCCCATGTCTCCGTGCTGCTGCCGCTGCCCCATGTCTCCGTGCTGCTGCCGCGGCCCCATGTCTCCTTGCTGCTGCCTCTGCCCCATGTCTCTGTGCTTCTGCCGATGCCCCACGTTCCCGTGCTGCTGCCGCTGCCCCATGTCTCCGTACTGCTGCCGCTGCCCCATGTCTCCGTGCTGCTGCCCCTGCCCCATGTCTCCGTGCTGCTGCCGATGCCCCATGTCTCCGTGCTGCTGCCCCTGCCCGATGTCTCCGTGCTGCTGCCTCTGCCCCATGTCTCCTTGCTGCTGCCTCTGCCCCATGTCTCCGTGCTGCTGCCGATGCTCCATGTTCCCGTGCTGCTGCCGCTGCCTCATGTCTCCATACTGCTGCCGCTGCCCCATGTCTCCGTGCTGCTGCCCCTGCCCCATGTCTCCGTGCTGCTGTCGCTGCCCCATATCTCCGTGCTGCCGCTGCCCCATGTCTCCGTGCTGCTGCCGCTGCCCCGGTGTCTCCGTGCTGCTCCCCGGTGTCTCTGTGCTGTTCCCCGGTGTCTCTGTGCTGCTCCCCGGTGTCTCTGTGCTGCTCCCCGGTGTCTCTGTGCTGCTCCCCGTTGCCTCTGTCCTGCTCACTGTGTTCTTCAATGTGTTCTTCACACATATATATTGTTCTTCACATGCTATTTTGTTCGCACCGCTCCGCGCGTATCTTCCGACAGGTAAGCAGATGTGCCGAACATCTGTAATCTATTCTTCACTGTGTTTTTCACTGTGTTCTTCTCTTAAATGATCCTGTGTTCACTGTTTTTATTCTATTCTTCATTGTTCTTCACTGTGTTTTTTTAATTAAATGCTCGATCTCGAGCAGGGGAAATACTCGTCCGAGCAACGAGCCGTTTCGAGTACCTTAATACTCGAACGAGCATCAAGTTCTAATAATCTAATAATGATGTATAATCGGCTCCGTTCCTGCTCTATAACATGCTGCCTAAAGATAGGACACCGTGAACACTTTTTCTCAGCTCCCCATGCTCTATAACATGCTACCTGAAGTTTACACTGCATGTACAACTTTGAAAGTTGGCAAAACATGAAGCATAAAATTCTGATAATCTGGATGCAGTCCTCTGTGACATCAGCTTGCGTGCGATTACCTCGTATTTGGCGTTGACACTGAAAAGTTTCATATATTACACATTCCTTGATATCAGTGATATAAAGATTGTGTTCATATCCAAGCCTGAGTCAGATTTGGGTTTTTTTTTGTTGGGGGGGGGGGGGAGTTCCAGGTCTAGGTCAGGGTTTTGGCTTTGATATCATATTTGCTTATCTGTTTATCAGTTGCTGATTTTGTAAACAGTTTGTGACCTGTGCAATTTATCCAAGGGTAAGAGATTCTTAATAAAGTTATAAATCTACTGCACACTTCATCCAAAAAACATGTTTAAACAAGGTGTTCGGATAATTCTACAAGGAGACAAAACTTTCCATGTGAAGAGTCGATGTTGTTCAATTTGCAAAGCCTGAAGAAGAGCTCTAGGCAGTGCGCAATGCAGATCGACAGGCTCAGAATCTGTAAATAGACGGCATTATGGGAAATTAATGAATAATCAAGTCTCTTCAAGCAGTGAAGATCACAGCCATTCGTTACTCTGTCTGAGACACTGAGATGACAGGAGGATGAGTTATTGTTCTGATGATGTTGCTTCTCCCTTTAATAATGGACACTTCATATATTTTCCACTGTGATAAGCGATAAATCACATTTCCCATATGTTATCAAGACAAGGGCTAATCTGCAACTACTGTACACAGCACCCATATGTCAGCATTATTTATATGAGGAACATATGGGTCACGTGACTTTTCCTAATATGTGTGTTTTTAGCAACGCTCCATCTTCATTCTCATCGGCCCTAAGGGAGCAGGTGGTGATCGTATTTACCAGACATTCACTAAAGAGGCTTTTTGCCTTGAAGTGTATTTTATTCTAGATCTATATATTCAGGAATGTACAGAATGCAATACATAGGGAGAAGGGCAGAAACAATGTTACATAATAAGTTAAGATTTTATTTGGAAAAGCATTAAATGGGTTTTACCAGCCAACAAAATCACCTGAAAGCTTTGTGAGGGACACGTTATAAGATTTCTAGGTATACATTTCCTTTGACTAGAAACTTATAGCTTCAGTTTTTATGTATGGCTATGGCGGAACCTGTTGATTTACCTATTTTCTTAGTTGTACCCTGTGTATCTATGTGCTTTGTGCCACTTTACACAATGATGGAAATCCCATGTAGAAAGTGCAGAAGCAGTCACAGACGTGTCCCTGGCCAAGCAAGAATAGCATTTAAAGGGGTTATCCGGGTGTTAAAAATTACTGAGGTCGGGGCTGAGGCAGCTATTTAAAAATAATAAACATGTACTTACCTCCTCCGATGCCGCTGATGCCCCGCGTCGTGGTCCGTTTGATCTGTGCCCCTGTTTGTTTACAGGGGCACAGAAGCCGCGCACGGGGAACTTCCGGTCTGCGATGTGGACGGCTCCTCCCATCCGTCCCTATCTTTCAGCGTCATAAGCACTGAGAGATGGTGTTGGATGGGAGCTTCCGGCCGGCCCTCTGTGCGCCCTTGTACTTAAACCACCGCGCAGAGGAGACGGACCGCGACGTGAGACATCAGCAGCGCCGGACGAGGTAAGTACATGTTTATTATGTTTAAATAGCCCACCCCAGTCCGGCCCTCAGTAATTTTTAACACCCGGATAACCCCTTTAAATGTGCATTGCACCATAGATTTGGCAAAAATCTCAACAATCAACAATCTCTTCTTGATGCTTTTGATATAGAGGAAATCTCATGCGTATTTATATGCATGAGACTTTTCCCCAAAACATAAGTTTGTCTGTCCAAGTATTATTATCACTACCACCCCCCTCCTTCACAATTTGCAGCTCAAATGCCTGATATAAGCCCTGCCCAGACGGCATGGTGAAAATCAATCCCTAATTCTGAGGAAAATTTGAATCACAGAATGACAAATTAATTGAATTAATTTGATTTATCTCCAGGCCCCACCAGGGCCTGGATATTGTACTAGGTATAAGTCAACCAGTGCCCAGTAGATATATGTCTGTTCAGTGTATTCCCCCATCTTAAAGACATCACCTTGACATGGTGGATGGGCACTAAGAACCTCATAATTCACATTTAGCAGTAATGCAATTCATATTTCCAATATCTATAAGTATCTGAACCTCTCAGTGGAGTCTTCTGCATTCTTTGTGGTTGTTTGATGGGCACATTCCTGGCATCTTGTAATGTGCATTTCTATTAACTTGTCAGGTAAAGTCAAGATTTAGGATCCGATTAATAATTGACACTTTATCTCATCTGTGTGCTATCTTCAGCCATACTAGTCGTCATCTTCTAAAGGTCCTGCCAGTGCTAACGTGGTTTGGATGTTCTGCATCTTATAAATCATGACAGATCAGATTTTATTGTTGACACGAACTAGGAAGCGTTAGCAATCTGAGAAAATATTCCGACAAAGTGCTACTATGACAGCAAATCCTAAATTGTGAATCAAGTTTAAAGTAATTTAAAAATGAAAACAACCCTTAAACGGGAAGATATTATCAACTGTTTCCTTCATTGTGACAGATATAGTTCAGTTGGCTCCAGCATGTCAGTATATTCTGCGCATATCTTCCCAGATAAAGAATTGGGCTTTAACAGGCTATAGTTAATGGCATGAGGCATGCCAATGCGGCCCAATCCACACCATGGCCCACTCTGCCCAATTGGCGCGGAGGTGACTTAAAGGGAACCTGTCACCAGGGTCCTCATTTTCACTAAAGACAGGTTACAGAAGTCCATTACACCTGCATTGCAAATCTGCCTTTCTAAGCATGTGCATCACAATATAATGGTGTGTTATAACTTAACACGCACCCTTACAGAATCCTCTGTGTAGTCCCAGGGTTTGGGCTTTGGTTTGCATGCATTTCAAGAAACAACATATGAATTGTCTGTGCTGCTCACTCCTCAGCTCTCAGCCCCCACCTTTGTGCTGCTTAACAGGTCCCTGGTGACAGGTTCCCTTTAAGAAGGGAACTCTCAATTCCTGACCATCCACTGAAGGTTCTCAGAAGAATACTAGCCTAAATTGTATAAAAAAAAGGGTGAATATTCTGTGTGCCACCAATTTTTATGCTTATTAGACAGTTTGCCTAAGAAGGGGGTGTGGCTAAATGGAGGCGTAAAATGCTCCATGTTTGAATAAGGAAGTAAGAATGAATTAAATCTATTTATTGCACAGCATGTGCCACTGTGATAAAATCAGCATCTGTTACTTGCCTTGTTGTTTCACTTGTTTGTTTTTCACTACAAAATTCGAATGTCCTGGTATGCATTAAGGTACAAAAACAAATATTTATTTCCATCTACACTTGGAAAACAATGAAGTGACGCTTCCACTCTGGAGCCTGCAATCAGAGCATCTGCACTTTCCCAATAATACACCACAATAACGTAATACAATAAGCATTGCAACATAACACTATAGCAATATGAAAATAATCAGAAATACAACTAAAAATGATTTGTGGTAAATAGCAGTTAATTACAAAAACACATAAAAGTAAAGATCTGCATTTTGGTCCTAGAGCAATGAATTCAATGATATAATTGTCACATTCATTTTCATGCGCTGTCGCCAGGTCTAGAAGTATGTTCTGGCTGGAGTTGTGTCTTGGGGGGTCAATGAGATCAGCGTTGGCTTCTGTGATAGTGGTTTTTGCTTCCAAATGAACATATAATAAATATATTTTTGCCAAAGATTCAGTCAGTTTATTAGAAATTTGTTAGAAATCAAATCATATGTAGGAATGAATACACATGTGTTTCCATCATGACTTTTCTATTGTAAACCACTAGTTAATTAATATATTCTTAGGGTCCTTCATATACTTAAAGGGAACTTGTCAACAGGATTTTACTTTTTCACCCATAGCCTTTTTAACACTTTTTCACCCATCTGCTTTTCTAATTAACATTACTGGTTCTAGACAGGGGCGTAGCGATTGGGCCTAGTGATGGAGAGGACTTTTGTTAGGGTTGGGTAACACAGAAGACAGGGGATAGTGTGCCCTGAGCTTGTCCCAACCTCTGTCCCTTCCTATAGCCCCCCCCACGTTAAACCGTGGGGGGACTACTTGAAGACTCGAAATACACTGGATAAGTGTGGGAAGGGAAACACAAACAGACTGACAAACATAAAACACAAAAGAATGGTAAACTAGCCGGAGTCACAACGAGAGGGTACGTCAAGAGCAAAATCAGTAAGCAAAGAGTCAATGTCAAAAACTAGCCGAGGTCACAACGATACAGATACAGATACAGAGCAATACAACCTAATGCTGAGAGCGAGTGATGAAGGGATTTCAAACACTGCCACAGGTGACTAGTGAAGCTGCAATTTATGCAGCCAGAACTCCACCTCCAGAACCTGATAGGAGCTGGACAGCTTCTGGGAATTAACCCCTCATGGTGCAGAACAACCAGGCATCATGCAGAGGTACCACAAGTCCCAGCAGTTCCGAACACAACTCCTAGACAGTGCGAGATTTTAGCAACCGCTGCCCGAGACGAGCGGTGGAGTTTGCGCGGATATGCGCCGGGGGTCGGAGAACGCTGCTGGCACCAGTAGAAGAACCAGAAGTCCCAGCATTCTCCCTGGCGACCCTGACAGTACCCCCCCCCCCTGACAGGGGGGCCTTCGGACCCCTAGATCTTAAAGATGGCTTCTGTGGATAGGCCTGATGAAATAACCTGAGTAACCGCGGAGCATGAACATCCCTAGCCGGAACCCAAGACCTATCCTCAGGACCAAAACCTTTCCAATGGACCAGGTACTGCAGGGAGCTACCTACCCATCTGGAATTCATAACTTTTTCCACCTCAAATTCCAGATTCCCCTCCACAATAGATGGAGAAGGAGGGTCAGGAAGAGGCAAAACAGGCTCAACATAGCGCTTCAGAAGACTGTTATGGAAGGTGTTATGAACCCGCCACCCTGCTGGAAGAGTACTCTTGAAGGAAACCGGGTTAACAATTTCAGTAACAACAAATGGACCTACAAACCTGGGCGCAAACTTCAGAGAGGGGACCTTCAATTTGAAGGGATTTCAAACACTGGCACAGGTGACTAGTGAAGCTGCAATTTATGCAGCCAGAACTCCACCTCCAGAACCTGATAGGAGCTGGACAGCTTCTGGGAATTAACCCCTCATGGTGCAGAACAACCAGGCATCATGCAGAGGTACCACAAGTCCCAGCAGTTCCGAACACAACTCCTAGACAGCGCGAGATCTTAGCAGCCGCTGCCCGAGACGAGAGGTGGAGTTTGCGCGGATACGCGCCGGGGGTCGAAGAACGCTGCTGGCACCAGCAGAAGAACCAGAAGTCACAGCATTCTCCCTAGCAACCCTGACAACTTCCCTCTAAACAACAAAGCAAAAACATATCATTGAGTTTAATAAAACATAAGAAACTGAGCCTTAAGAAACTTTAAGCTGCTGTGACTTACTACGCCTCCTTTCTCCATAGAGTATCCACGTAATCTGACACCTCACTGAGCATCTTCTGTCCGTCTTGCAAGTAAGATAGAAGTCAGCAGAGATTTCAAAGTGAAAAACAGTTGAGAAATGAAGGAGAGAGGATGATAAAGTAAGTGGAAAATTAAGAAGTTTTCTTTGATAAGACATGTAACAAAAACAATTTGTCACTTTTTCTATTGATTTATGCACAGTTTGTTGAAAAGTTAGTGACCATTTAAAGTTTTATTCCATCCAAGTAAGTGTTATTCACTAGGGTATGCCTTCACATTATAATTAATAGGAGTTCAACTTCTGGGAACCCTGAAAGGATTGTGAATTCAGTTCCATATTTTCTCTGCACCTAAACGCTTTAGGCCACCTGGCTGGTGGCCGCATATGTTTAGTGGAGAGGATAGGAAGGATGTCCCTTTACAGGCAAAAACTGCAAAAAGGACAAGTATTGAAATAAATGTTGTTGTTGCAATATAGATGGGTGATATGTAACAAAATAAGAGATTACCTTTAATCTGTTATAAATCCAAAATGTGCAAAATGTTATGGCTTGACTTTTGACACAGAGTATTGTTTTATACACCTCTTTGGGACAGATGTACTAATACTGTCTAATAGATAGTACATACATAGACTAAAACATATTAACAGATTTACCTCCAGTGGACCCTTAAGAAGAAAGGGACCACATACCCCAGTTATAACACTATCATCTCATTTGATACCTGGCAATATAACTTTTGACATAGGCTGCCGGACAATGGACAATAAGCACACAAGGAGAACATTGAAACAAAGAGTCAAAAAATATTAAGAGGTTTGGAGGATCTCAGTTATGAGGAAAGATTAAAACAACTAGATTTATTTAGTCTACAAAAGAGACAATTAAGAGGGGACATGATCAATTTATATAAATATATAAATGGTTCATATAAATCACATCAAAATCACACGTTTGGAGAAAACAAGGTTTAATCACCAGAGGCGACAGGGCTTTTTTTTACTATGAGGACTGTCAATCTGTGGCGTAGCCTGCCTCAGGCGCTGGTCACAGCAGGTACAGCAGAGAGCTTCAAGAAGGGTCTAGATGCCTTTTTACACCTAAATAACATTGATGGTTATGTTATATAGAATTGTTTCTCCTAAATCCCTTCCTCATCCAAATAAAGGAACGTCAGATGCGGCCATAATATTATACACAGACTAAAGAAGATTTTATAGAAGGTTGATTATACTATCAGTATGGTTTTGAAATGCAGAAGAATACCTAAAACACACTTGAAGAACATTCCAACTCATGACAAATTTGGGCCCAATGGCTCAAGGCGGAACTAATCCACCATGTTGCCATAACCTGGACATTTCCAAAAATTTTTGTACCTAATGTTTCACATATTCATTGGATGTAATAACTGTCAGATCAGAATTCTTGACCCCCAATGATAAAAAAAAATAAAAATAACAATGGACTCTTCTCCCGCGGTATTATTATTGTTACTTATAGAGCTCCATGGTGCTGTACATTCAATAAGGGGTTTACATACATTACATTAAGACAAGAACAAATATAAATGCAAGATTACAGATATCAGGAGACAAGTAGAAGGAGGACCCTGCCTGTGAGGGCTCACAATCTATATGGAGGGGATGGAGACATGAAGTGAGGGAGCAGAGCAGTGCAGGTATTGTAGGCGGTCATGAACAGATGGGTTTTCAGGTTATGTTTGAAAGTGTGGAAGGTGGGGGACCTGACACATTTTAGTAGAGAGTTTCAGAATATGGGAGATGCCTGGAAGAAGTCCTGGTGATGGCTGTGAGAAGGACGGATGGTAATAGAGTGAAACTGAAGGTCCTGTGAGGAACGGAGTTTACGTGTGGGACAGTATCAATGACCTGCTGAAAAGACACTCTATTTTCCTTGGTGGGACTGTCAAAAGAAAGTGTCAGTCCCATACAGATATAAAAAGGGATAATGCAAAGTTAACATCTAAAGTTTTTGGATCGGCAGGGGCTCCATTGCTCACATTCCCACCAATCAGACACTTTTCCTGTGGTCAGTTTGAAAATTAAAGTCTTGAAGGCCCTAAATATCTATTGAACTATAAATTGGTCATTTCCAATGAAGTAAAAACAAGGAGGACCATTATGATATGCAGTAGTTATCATTGGCAACTTTTTTTTCTGGGATTGTTTTCACAGTTTTTAGTCAGAAAATCCTTTCTTTTTCCTTTGGGAATTGCAAAAGAATATGTGTGATTGAACAGAAGCACCACTTACATCAAACATTTGGCATTCAATTGGGTAACAGCTTTGTGTCCTTATAAAGTTTTTCTCTCTTAAATTGAAAGCATGCCTCCGAGATGTCTTGGGACTGAGCACAGAAGACACACATTTAATTTTTAGCTGGAGGAAATTCAAATTGCGAAATGTTTCAGACCCTCCTAGCCGAGCGTGAATCTGGGGGTCATAAATATTTGCAGCTGCTCCGTCTCATGAGTCATGATATTTTGAAATTCTATCTATGTTCTCTTAACAGTAATACAACAGATAAAGCAGTTTAGAGTAAATGAATGATAAATGTACAATATTATAAAGTATGGGATTTCTCGGCATTCTATGTCCGTGATTTTAGAGGAATTTAGATTATTTTTGACTTGCATTTCTATTCTGTATGGAATACTATATTATATATGATAAGGATATTTCACGTTTCCACATTTATATAATGTAGATTGCATGACATATAAAGGAGTTACAGATGGTTTGGCCTCTACGAAAGAATTTAGAGAAAATCAAATTACCGTAATATTTCTGAATTCATGGAGTAGTTGCAAGGCCATCAAGAAGACTGAGTAAAGATTAGAACATATTCACATTGTCAGTAAGAAGCCAGACTACACATCAAATCATGCAACGATCTGAAGACACATTTTCACATTTTATTTCATGAATCTAATAAAAAAATATAAAACAACTTTCTAAATTAATGTCCAAATAAAATAAGTTCCCCAGCTATGAACTATGTGTAGGCATTCGCCGGGTACAAGATAGGTTCTGCAGGTTTGTTCTATGTATGTAACTTGGAACTGGTATATTTTATCATTGTAAAATTCCAGACAATTTCTTTTTGTCCCAGCGACAATTGGAATTTTAAAATTTGTTCCTGTCATGGGAACAAGGATCATCAATAAAGCTTCATTACAGATACCTTACAGCTGATCATTGCAACCTGGGAGAAGAGTAAAGCATCCAGAGACGACCACCAGAGGTCACAGTGGTCAGAGAGGTCCCTCTGTAACTAGGGGTTGTCTGTAAGTCGTGTGTCCTTAACTTGGGGACTTCCAATCCTCAAATAAATCTCCTCCATCTGGCTCATTCATGTCAAGCTGTTTATGACATATCAAAATAGGAAATGGATCACACATGACTGCAGTATCCGACAAGACAAGGTCTATTTGTAGTCTTTAGAAACACATAGATCTGTATAGAAACCGGACAAAAGTTATTAAACTGCAAAGAACAGTGGGGAAGATTTAAAGGGAACTCTTCACCTCTTCACATCCATTATAAACCTCACACAGTACCTTACACACAGATGTAGAGGCATTCCAATGTTTCTAATCCAGGTTCTGTATATTTCTGAGGTTCACTAAATTCATCTTTAATTCATCTGGTTTCAGCTCTGAATACTCTCTGTGTTCCATTATGAGCCGTGCACCTGTGTGACATCACATGATCAAGGACTATTTTTCATTAACATGTGACCTGGAGTTGAAACATCGGGGAAGATCTACGAGGATTCGGGTCTGCCACGATTCACTAAGATTGTGTGTCCCAGTTCCTGTATGTGTCGCTTCTGTTCCGAGGTCTGCCGGAGTTCACCTGCTTCTTCCTGGTACATGTGAGTGCTTAAACTTGCGACAAATTTCCTTTTTTAAATTCCGCGGTTTGTCCGAATCTGTCGGTCTGTCCGACGGTCACGCCCCCCGATTTCTGTCGCATGCAAGCCGGCGCCGATGCTCCACAATCTGATCGCGTGCGCCAAAAACCCGGGACAATTCAGGGCAAAAGAGAAATATTCGGGAAAACCGATGAAAGTGCGGCGTTTGGACCCTTAGTAAATGAGCCCCATCATTTTAAGGCAGTGGGCAAAGCAGTAACTGTTTCTTCGGACCAGATGCTTTTTTTTTTTTAACCAGAGGAACCAGAAAGGGAAAAAGTTAGTAAATAACATCACTCAGGATTTTTATATTCAAAATATGGCTGCGTGAACAAGGCTTCAGTATGATGTATTATTGAAATAATATTTTAAATATTCTTAAATTTGCATAGCTATAAGTTGAGGTAAAACATTACAAATCAGGTAAAATATTGCACTGTTTGGGAACCAAGACTTCCAGTATTATCCTCTACATAAAGAAACAAAATGTATGTATAAATTGCTTGTACATAAACCCATCATTGAAAACTTCATGTGGTTCATCTTCTCCAGAGGTAAACAAAACACAATGTGAAATCTGCCAAACAGAGAAAAACTTCTGAGGATACAATCATGTCTTATTAAAAGGCTTCATTCTCTTTCATCTTCAAAGACTACAGAAAGTATGGTTTTAAGAGTAAATGAATTTAATTGAACGCAGTGTCTGGGAAACATGCGGTACAGATGTAGCGGTATTAAACTCCGAAAGGAAATCTACCATTAAAATCCATCATGATACTTTCTCCTAGATCCAGGCAGTGTGACTGTGGTAATCTTCTTATATTTAGTATGCATGGCCTCCTTCCTTCTAAAAACAACTTTTAAAATTAGGCTAATGAGCCCGAGGGGCTATTCAAGCCCCTCTATGGTCTGGCTTTACAGGCTGTTACACTGTCTCACCCTCCCCCCTGCTTCCTCAGTATTTGTGCAGTGAGCAGGAAGTGTCATTGGACTTGCAGTGGTGGCGAACCTATGGCACGGGTGCCAGAGGTGGCACTCGGAGCTCTTTCTGTGGGCACCCAGGCCTTCATCCCAATTTAGAGTTTGCCAGATACTACTCAAGGCTTTCCCCTGTGATCCAATACAGCCCAGGAGGTGCCAAGCTCTGTGCTATATTAAAGCGCCATCCTTGGCTGCCAGGACTACAGGAGGAGTGAGAAGGTGTGGATAGAGATGGGTTGGCATTGGAGCTCCTGCTCTGGGTTACCTGATCCTTCCTCTTCAGGGGACCCTAGAGGGAAGCTACAATCCAAATTTCTCCATCATCTTTCTATTGTATTGGTGAACTCAGGACGCCAATACAATTAAAACCTGTGATACAGCAGGGATCAATAAGTTACTGCTTACATTGTCATTTTGGCACTTTGTGACATATAAGTGGGTTTTGGTTGTAGCTTGTGCACTCTGTGCACTGCTTTAGGGTATGCTGCCTACATTTTACGCACAACCATCTCTAGGGTTTACAGAGAATGGTCCGACAAAGAAAAAACATCCAGTGAGCGGCAGTTCTGTGGGCGGAAATGCCTTGTTGATGCCAGAGGTCAGAGGAGAATGGGCAGACTGGTTCGAGCTGATAGAAAGGCAACAGTGACTCAAATCGCCACCCGTTACAACCAAGGTAGGCAGAAGAGCATCTCTGAACGCACAGTATGTCAAACTTTGAGGCAGATGGGCTACAGCAGCAGAAGACCACACCGAGTGCCACTCCTTTCAGCTAAGAACAGGAAACTGAGGCTACAATTTGCACAAGCTCATCAAAATTGGACAATAGAAGATTGGAAAAACGTTGCCTGGTCTGATGAGTCTCGATTTCTGCTGCGACATTCGGATGGTAGGGTCAGAATTTGGCGTCAACAACATGAAAGCATGGATTCATCCTGCCTTGTATCAACGGTTCAGGCTGGTGGTGGTGGTGGTGTCATGGTGTGGGGAATATTTTCTTGGCACTCTTTGGGCCCCTTGGTACCAATTGAGCATCGTTGCAACACCACAGCCTACCTGAGTATTGTTGCTGACCATGTCCATCCCTTTATGACTACAATGTACCCAACATCTGATGGCTACTTTCAGCAGGATAATGTGCCATGTCATAAAGCTGGAATTATCTTAGACTGGTTTCTTGAACATGACAATGAGTTCACTGTACTCAAATGGCCTCCAGAGTCACCAGATCTCAATCCAATAGAGCATCTTTGGGATGTGGTGGAACGGGAGATTCGCATCACGGATGTGCAGCCGACAAATCTGCGGCAACTGTGTGATGCCATCATGTCAATATGGACCAAAATCTCTGAGGAATGCTTCCAGCACCTTGTTGAATCTATGCCACGAAGAATTGAGGCAGTTCTGAAGGCAAAAGGGGCTCCAACCCGTTACTAGCATGGTGTACCTAATAATGTGGGCGGTGAGTGTATATATATATATATATACCGTATTTTCTAGACTATTAGACGCACTTTTTAGCAAGAAAAAATCTTGCTAAAAAGTGCCTGCGTCTTATAGTCCGGAGGTCAGGAGGATCCAGCACTGCCAGACCCTCCTGACCGCTGTAAGGGAGATCGGGTGATGCCCTGACACAGAGCTGCACCCGATCTGCTCTCCACAGGTACAGGACCTGCGGTGATGTCAGAATCATGTGACTGATCACATGCTTCTTACATCACCACAGGTCTCATACTGCCATGGGACAGGGTAAGAAGAAGGGGAATGGGAGAAGTATGTGTGTGTGTGTTTCTGTGTGTGTGTGTGTATAGCTGAGCTGAGTGTGTATAGCTGAGTTGAGTGTGTATAGCTGAGCTGAGTGTGTATAGCTGAGCTGTGTGTGTATGTGAATGGATGATGCAGAGCAGAGTGTGTATGTGGATGGATGATGCAGAGCTGAGTGTGTAAATGTATGTCTGTGTGTGCCATGCTTTAGTGCGACCAACAGGGATATTTTAATTGGTGTAAAATATATTTTTCCTTTTTTTGGAAGCCTAAATCTGGGGTGCGTCCTATAGTAAGAAGCGCTTATAGTCCGAAAAATAAGGTATATATTACATTATTAAAATATTTACATATTTTTCAATATTAAAGGGCGCTTCCCCCAGCACGGATATTCCTAGTAATTAATATTCTAAGAAAGATCCTCCACAATCCTATGCAACCAGGGCGGGGGCAAAAAAAATTCTACTCTCAAAAATATTAGTCAGTAAAAGCAATGGGCTAGTATTCTGTAAGCTGGCACAAGATAGCATTCGGCAAAGCATCATGTTTGACGTGTTGTGTTTAGAGAAATTGCTTTTAATATTAGTTGCATTGAGCTATTTTAATTCTCAATTTATAGATTCATTGCAAACAGCTGTAAGTTTATTCAATTTGCTATTAAACATAATTTTTAATGGAGGTCAAATCATTCTAGGTTCCTCCAATTGAAACCTTACATGTAAACTGCAGAAAGCAGCTTAAACGATGCTTAATAATAATAATATCAATATCAATTTGGCTATGAAAATGTAATAAAAGTGGAAAAAGAAAGCCAAAACTAATTCAATGCTACAAAAATATATCTGATTGTTAAATTCAGGAACTTGCATTTTATAAACAAGATATATAGTAAATACAGTTTCTGGGTTCCAGTCATATGATTGGCCAATAACATAAGTATAAAACATGTTCAGGTAAAGTTCCGGTAGATATAACTTTAGTTATATTTCACAAAACAATGTATAACTCAAAAGTACAAACTTTTTTTATGTACTGTGTTATAAAAAAAATGTCTTTCCCTACTCTAACATGGCTCTTCCATTTGAACTCTTTATTGCTTGACATGTGATATAGACCACATTCAAGCAACCATTGTAGTGGTTACGTCCCCATAGACATCGTACTGCGCTGGTTGGAACTGAATACTTTATAATTGTAACTCCAGACAAAATTTTTCTTGGTCTCTATGATTACTGGATTTTAAAAATTTCGGGTTGTCATAAGAACCAGGATTAACAATAAATCTTAATTGCAGACACCTTTGATAACTGTTATAGCTGTTTATTGTAACCAAGTATTGTAACCAAGTACAGAAAATTACTAACATCCAGAGGTCTGTTTGTAACTAGGAGTCGTCTGTAAATGGGTGTTCTTAAGTAGGGGACCGCTTGTATTGAAGTCTATGGAGAGGGGAGAAGGAGACATGGGCATGAGCAGAAATGAAAAGAGCCAACAGAAATGAAAAGAGGAGGGAGGTACACAACATGGTTCTTACATCACATCCGTGTGAATCTTCCCATTCTGCAACAATGGAAGGAGAAGATGGGCTATAGTAGAAAGGAGCTGAGATATGGAAGAATAAAAGACTGGCTAGACTACAGTAAATCTTAAAAGAGAACACTTTCATTAAAACTGAGTACAATTGTAGCACAAGCTTATATAACAAAGTCTGAAGATTTCTGGTTAGATGTTAAACCTTTAATAACACACTACAGCTGCATTATTACAGGTTCCATTTCTATGGTTCCATAGGTTTCCCAATGTGTCCTAGTAAGGAAAATACCATTGTATGAAATCATCTATCCCAGACAATGGATAAAAGCAAAAATCTCTATTTCAAGGAATAGTTAGAGAAGTAATAAAACCACAAGCCTTGTATTATAAAGTATTTCAACAAGCCACAAAACCGGGGGGGAAAATGCAAAAGTACAATTATGATGTGAAGTTGCTCATCCTCATGTCACAGCCACATAAAAGTCTATGCCACGGACAGTAAATGCCACTTTTTGCACAATAAAAAAAAAAACATCAGAATTTATCACCATCCAACAAAAAAAAGGAGTTAAATACACAATGTACCTGTATGAATATTTTTTTAACACTTCCATGACGCAAATTGAAAAATTGAGAAAGATTTTTTTGGAATGACGTGGAGACAGAAATCCTCGTGGAAAATATTTTTAAATCCTCTAATGCCATTTTTACTTTGTGAAAAATATAACTTTTCACGCTAAGGCTTAAATCTTTTCATATAGTAAAAAATACAGTGTTCTGACATGATCCATTTTTCCCTTAATGTGAGGCTATAAAATAGCTTATTCAATTTACGCAATCATCTTGTGGAATGTATGATATCATAGTTTGTTCTATCTATAGCTGAAGCTGTAGTTACCATAATATAATCGCATTAAGATTCTTATTAAATATAACTATATCTAATATAACTGATTGGCAAAAAAGTCATTATATAGCTTTGATGTAATGTCCATGCCAAAATGTCCCCCTATTAGATGGCATACCGTATATACTCCAGTATAAGCCGACCCAAGTATAAGCCGAGGCCCCTAATTTTACCACAAAAACCTGGGAAAACCTATATTTTTATTACTTGAGTATAAGCCAAGTTTGGGCTCTCAGCACATTTTTTTGTGCTGAAAAAGTAGGCTTATACTCGAGTATATATGGTATATCCCTGTTTGTGTTTCTTTTGTGGACTGCGACTTAGCCTTCATTGAGCCACAACCTGCTCTCGGCAGTTCAGTCCAGCAAGGGTTAATAGCGTGCCTATAAACTCAAATTCCAAAAGATAATAAAAGAAACAAAAAGCTTTATGACTGTGAGTATTGGGAATACTGCTTGACAGATGACTCCACATCTGACAGATTCAATTGTTTTCTGCTCTTTAAACAATGATGCTTGTGCCATGTTTCTGTTTCCTATATAAATGGGAGAAAGTTATTCCCTAGAAACAAAAAAAATGGAGTGAAAAGTATTTAGGGAGATAGAAAGGGTAAAAAAAAAACTTTATCTATAGGGCTGTTCAAATACTGTAAGCATGGTTTTTGTTTACAGTGAAAGATAATGATTTTCAATGGTTGAAAGTTTTTCAAGAAACACCTACACCCGGGGATGTTAGAAGTAGTCTTATAATCCCAGGTAGTGAGTTTCAGATCAAAGTTGCAGCATGAGAGAAGTCTTTTGGTAATAACGCTCAGAATATAGGCGGTCCCCCAGTTACATGCAAGATAGGGTCTGTAGGTTTGTTCTTAAGTTGAATTTGTTTGTAAGTCGGAACTGTATATTTTATCATTGTAATCCCAGCCAGAACTTTTTTGGTCTCTGTGACAATTGGATTTGAAAAATGTTGGGTTGTCATAAGAATCAGGATTAACAATAAATCTTCATTACAGACACATTTGATAACTGTTACAGCTATTTATTGTAGCCTGGGACTAAAGTACAGTAAATTACCAATATCCAGTGGTCCTTTTGTAACTATGGGTCGTATGTAAGTCGAGTGTTCTTAAGTAGGGGACCGTCTGTACATAGCTTTCTGATTGATGTTCTGTTAGGGCTCTTTCACACACACATATGCTACACCGAGGCGGGAACCTTCGTGTAGCATACATTTGACTGAAGGGGTGAGTGCTCCTCACCCCTCCTCTCTTCACAGGAAGACATGCAGCTGAAAAGTAGAAGCATGGAACGGTACGGTAACACACGTTGTGTACTCACCCTACCGTGCAATGCACAACGCTGACGTTCGTAAGCCCACCATTTAAGGTCGTGTGAAAAGGGCCTTAATATAATGTCCATCATATGACCAAGGTAGAATTTTACTTTTAGGTAAACAATGAATGACTGTAGAGACTAAAATCAAGGAGCTAAAATCTAAGTAACAAAAAACCTTCAAAATAGTAACTTAGGGGGAGATTTATCATCAAGTTTCTGAGGTAAAAATAGTTTAGTTGCCCATGGAAACCAATCAGAGCTCAGCTTTAATTTAATAAACAGCTGTGGGAAAATGGAAGCTGAGCTCTGATTGCAAAAAACTAAGATATTTGCAAACCTAATATCTGAAGAATAGAGGCAAAAACGGTGCAGGAGAAAAATAGGGAAAAAAAGTCCAAAATGCCACACAGTCCAAACACCAAAAAGAAATTATTTCTCCGCTTCAACGTTCCTCCATTTTCAACATACGACAGGGTAATAAAGAGACAGTACCTTTCGAGCTTTTGAAAGCAATTGAAAGCCCGAAAGGTACTGTCTCTTTATTACCCTGTCGTATGTTGAAAATGGAGGGACGTTGAAGCAGGAAAATAATTTCTTTTTGGTGAGCTCTGATTAGTTGCCATGAGCAACTATAAGAGTTCTGCTCTAAGAGACTTATGATAAATCTCCCCCTTAGTGTATAATAGGGTGCTATATATATATATTTAAATGACCATTTCAGTGGAGATCACAAATCAAATATTTGCATTCTGTAGACATTTTGTTTTCGGATTCATTTTGATGTTAATCTCATTGAGTTATTCCTGTGGGATTGAACTAGTCAGCAAAAAATGTACAAAATAGTAGTATTTCTGCCCACAGCTTCCTGTAAAACCACAATACTCATATAACATGTATGGTATAAACCTCACTGTAAATTATGAGTCAATTTTCTCTGAAGACTTCTCAGTAATGGTATCATTTGTGTGTACACTCAGCTGTTGAAAAAAAAATTGAGAATATTCTAACAATACGAAATCAACATCCAGATGTTTTAAAAGTGAAAATATAATATAAGATATAAAAACTTCATAAGCATCCACATGCCCACAAATGCAGTAGAACATATAATGTATAGCAAATAGAAGGAAGACACCTAGAATATGTGTCCGGTATGTGTGTAAAGGCCGCTCCACTTAAACTTCTCACTATGGTTCTGCAGGAGGATCCAGTTACTACACATTTGGGGGCATTCATTAATAGTGTTGCAGGGTCTATTAACCACAGGGTCTATTAACTAATTTTGGAGTACAGGCAGTCCCCGGGTTACGTACAAGATAGGGTCTATAGGTTTGTTTTTAAGTTGAATTTGTATGTAAGTCGTAACTGTATATTTTATAATTGTAACCCCAGACAATTTTTTTTGGTCTTTGTGACAATTGGATTTTAAAAATATTGGGTTGTCATAAGAATCAGGATTAACAATAAAGCTTCATTACAGACATGTTTGATAAATGTTACAGCTGTTTATTGTAGCCTGGGACTAAAGTACAATAAATTACCAATATCCAGAGGTCTGTTTGTAACTAGGGTTTGTCTGTAAGTGAAGTGTTCTTAAGTAGGGGGCCGCTTGTTTTTTGTAATGAAATATTAGATTTTGGCTCAAGTGCTTATTGAATTGTGCATGACGAAAAGGGTCTAAACTAACTCCATATTCATGAAGGTAAAGTAAAACTTTGTAGAAGTGACAAAAATTCTGGGCAAAAATGTGCCAGGAAGCAAAAAGCACAGGACTTGTGGGGATTCCAAAACTGTGCCAAACTGATTGACAAAAAAAAGTGTGAGTGTTGAAAAATGGGCAATACTGTATAGTGTTGCCGAAACATAATAAATATAATAAAATAAGGTGCAGCATGAAAAAAAATCCACCATACAACTAGCGGAAAGTGATTAATAATCTTGAGAATAGGTGACACATTTCATTTGTGGGAAATACTCTGGGGCATAATAAATTTTTTTTCTTAGGACCTGTCACAATACCAGTTCATGTGTAAAATCATAAACATATCAGCGCCTTGTGTCTCAGACATAACTACCTATGCGTTTCGGCAGAACACCTTATCCATATAGAAATAATTGCCACTTTTACCACAGATAAAAATTTGAATAAAAAGTGATTAAAAGGTTATACACTTCTCAAAATGATATTGATGAAAAAGTCAGCTCGTCCCTCAAAAAAAGACACCCTACACAAGATACTATATCAATTTAAAGCTATTCAAACAGTATAAAACTATATAAATTTGGTATCTCTGTGATTGTACTGACTCTAAGAATAAAGTGAATGTGTCATTTGGACCACACACTGAAAGACGGAAAAACCAAGCCTGTTTTTTGAAAATCAAAAGAAATGTTTTACAAAAAAAAATCAGCCCGCATGAAAGTAGCATAAGTGCTTTTGTTTGTAATTTCTTTCCAGCTGTACATGGAAAAAAAAGATGTGGCTTTTGGAATGCTGGAAATTGGAAAAGCAACCATTGAAAAATTGATGCTCATGGGGTTAAAGATGTGTTAATAAAGAGATCTGTGGATTATACCACAACGTGTGGACATAGTGGGATTTAATAGAAATTCTTTAGCTGGAAATGACTTATGGCTTGTGATTGAATGACATCATAATCATACGTAATCTTATAAAATATGGCGGAGGAGGACACAGATACGACAGAGACGCTTCCCCTCTCATTTCTGTACAAAGACATCAGCCTCTGCTTCACAGTGACGATTAAATACACAAGTCTGGAATACAATGTTCATGCTCTTGTTCTTGGCAGAAGTAGAGAATGAAGGACATAAATTATTCGGCGGTTACAACTATGAATGTAGTTTACGGAAATGATAAGAATTTGTTCTTGAGATCAGACACAGGAGAGATCCTGCGTCATTTCATCATATTATAACCATCTTTGAAGACACTAGAACATTTTATTACACTGCAAAATGTCACTACGGGTTTATATTTTGTAGCTGAGCTCACACATAGCAACTTCATGATAAGAAAATTAATGCTTGCTGACGCAAGGAACAAGAAATAACAGCTTGTATTAGGGCACATTCAGACGGCCATCTATGGGGATGTATATGGGGCCGCATATATACGTCCCCATAGAATTCAATGGTGGTCCAGCGGCATATGCTTTTCTCTATGGAGGGGTCACCTCCTCCTCCTGTACAGCGCACCCCGGGTATACATCTATGTAAATGCACCCTTAGTCTATGGCCTCATGCACACAACAGTATGCTCTTTTCTGTTCTGTATATACATATATATATACATATATTGGCTGGACGACAGAATTCACCTCCCACTGGTTCTGGATACTGCACGTATACATGGCAGCATACGTTGCACAGCCTTATGCAACACGTATTTAACCCTTATTTTATACATTCCCATTGACTTCTATGGGCCGTACGGGAACGGAAGTACGGTAGAAAATAGGAGATGCTCTATATTTTTATACGGCTTGCTTATGGTACGGTGGATAATACGGTCATGTACATGGATGGCTGTATTGCCCAGTGGAATGCATGGGGCCGTATCCCGTATATACGACTGTTTTTATGCGGTTGTGTGCATGGGACCTATCTGTGTAATGTTCATCACATACAGTTCAGGAAGCATCACTTTGGTATTTGTATTTCGTCCATATAATGTTCAGTACCTCTATGCAGATTATTAAGGACTAATGATAAGCAGACCCTTAGAAGTTCAGGTCAGGCCCAGTTCAGCTGAACCAAAACATGAAATTCTTCTGTAACCACATCCCCAGTAGCAACCACAATCGGCGCTTGCAGCGATTATGGGTGTTAATTGTCTAAATCCCAAAGGCAAAGTGTCCAGTGGTGTGTTGAGCCGGACCCGAACTTCTGATGAAATTCAGGGTCAGGTCTGAGGGACCCAAACTGCCAAAGTTCAGTATGTACCCAAGCTTTGCGGCTTAGTATGGTTAAACAATATTAAGAACAGCTCATAAAGTACCACGGCTTTCAGTAACAATCCTTCTGCATCTCAGATCTATATCTCTAACCAAGACATAAATCACCTCTGTGATATCCAGAATTCGAGGGATCTATCAGCCACATCTTCTCCTCCCACTTTCTAAAACTTGAACATAAAAAAATCGAAACTCATAGGAGGGAATTTATCACTGCTTCTAAGACAGTAGAAGAAACAATAACAAAGAGAACTAAGTATGATAAATGACCCCCAATGAATTGTAGAACAAAAGTCATCCTGCTCTCCGATGACATTTATGGGACTAGCAAGTTGTTTCCCAGATGTGAAGTCCCAACAGTTTGCCAATGGTCCCAGTAGTCAGACATCCATTAATCAGACATGTATTTCCTATTGTGTAAAGAGAGAATAAATGTTATAGTTCCCCAGGTCCTTCTTGGACCACAGTACCTCAGGTCTGTCTGGAACCACAGTACCTCAGGTCTTACTGGAACAACAGTACCTCAGGTTCTTCTCAACAAATGATACTCCCTATTTTATAGTCAACAAGTACACAGGCAGCAAAACAGATAAAAAGACCATTAAAATACAGTAAAAAAAAAAAACACAAAAAGCAGTCCCCTCCCCTTCCCCCCTGCAGACAGAGAACTGTCCCAAAGTAGTCCTTGGACCACGACCAGTCCCTATATCCATTGCAACATACCTAGAGGGCAAGCAGCATTTTATCATGCTGCCATGTTGACCCTTAGAAACGAGATAGCTTCCTCGGATACGACTACGTCACACTCTGGCACCAATGGCCAGACTTGCGCTATAGAGTCCTGCCTGATCACCAGGATTCAGCAATCATTACCACAGGACGGCTGTGGGACCTGCAGTAACTCCCGGACATTTCATATACAATAACCTTTTGTTTGCACTCACTCCAGCAGAGGTGGCCGTATCCGAGGAAGCCAACTCGTTTCTAAGGGACAACATGGCGACATTTATGAGAAATTATCTTCACACAGGAACATTTTTTTTAATAACATCTAATTGAAGAAATGTTTACATATGGCAGATTAATGAAACTGAATGTGTGTGCCCAGACGAGAATACCCCTTTAACATAAACAGGATGAGAGCAATCCATAAAAGAATATATGGCTTTCGTAGCAGCCGGAGCCGGCGGCAGCGCGGTACTATGAGGAATGGACAAGGGAGAAGCGGTAACAAACCGCAACAAACTTCTGCCTAGGGTCACTGGGTGCCTCTGAGACCGGGTCCTGCTATTGCATGACGTCACTGCAGACTCCAGACCTGCGCCCGCTGACGTCTAAAGTCATCAGGCAGTCCGAGAGGAGTTAAATATTCCTACAAGAGTCTATCATAAATAGTAGAAATAATATCTCTATTCGGGCCTCCCCCAACCACTTACTTTAAAAGACAAAGGCTTGAGGATTGAATAGTCCCAGAGCAGATAGATTTCTCAAATGTATGAAACAATTGAAGAACTTTATAAAACTATGTGAGCTCTGAGTAACCCCTTTAGACTCGGCGGTCACTTGACCGCTGAGTCTATGGAGCCGGCAGCAGCGCGGTATGTGAGGAATGGAGAAGGGAGAAGCAGTAACAAACCGCATCAAACTTCTCCCTAGGGTCTCCGGGTGCCTCTGAGACCGGGTCCTGCTCCTGCATGACGTCGCTGCAGACTCCAGACCTGCGCCCGCTGATGTCTAAAGTCATCAGGCAGTCCGAGAGGAGTTAAATATTCCTACAAGAGTCTATCATAAATAGTAGAAATAATATCTCTTTTCGGGCCTCCCCTAACTGCTTACTTTAAGACAAAGGCTCGAGGATTGAATAGTCCCAGAGCAGATAGATTTCTCAAATGTATGGAACAGTTGAAGAACTTTATAAAACTGTGTGTGAGGTAGATAAAAGCTTTCCTGTAATTGTGCAAAGGACTTTATATTGTATATTATTTAGATGCCCAAGCACTAAAGCATCTTGTCACCTATAAATATCCTCCATAGACTACACTATACTATGTACCCTGCTGTCATCTGCAAGAATAGAAAGAGATCCGGTACTGAACCCAGGGGTACATGAATTATATCTGGTGACCGTTCTGAGTAGGAATCATTGACCACAACTCTCTCTGAATAGGATTCTACAATTAGTTTTCAATCCAATCACAGGTTACAATGTCTAAGCGAATAGACCGTATTTTGAGCATTCGACATTTTGGACAGATGGGGTCAACAGTTTTTGCAAAGTCACAACAGTCCCACTGGCTTTACTTCTGTAAGACAACATATTTGTGGGATTGTGGCTATAATTATTTTCATTTTAAACAGAATCCCAAAATTGCAAGTTCAAACTATCCCAAAGATCATTTTCACATGACACTGAGTGCCAACACTTATGCAAATGACCTCATGATCATTGTCGTTAGGGAATCTATTCAGCAAACAAAAAGTAATAAGTAATAACTGCTCATTAAAAATAAAACTATTTATGTATATAATAGTATTTAATAAAACAAAAAATAGACCTAACAGTCACAACTATTACCCTGTTTCCCCAAAAATAAGACCTAGTACAATTTTGTTCAAGCTTAAAAATATAAGGTCTCTCCTGAAAATAAGACCTAGCGCCATCATTGCTACATCTCCCCCCACACCGTACATAAGTATTAGTAGATTATTGATGTAATAAGATTACTACAGCAGGTACCTGGGGAAGAAGGACTTATTTAAGGAGATTGCTAAACATGAGAGATACTAAAGAAATGGAGTCACAAGACATTCTGCATGAAATTCTTGGTTTGAAGAGTTATAACTTCAATAAGATGAGGTTATGACTGTCTTTAAATAAATGTTGCTTTTTGTTCATAAATTCTTTATGGAATTCAAAGTTTGGAGAGTTATTAGCATGTTAGATAAATTGTTGACATAATGGGGCTAAGGGTCCGAAGATTTTCGTCGGGTTTCCCGATGATTTCCCTTTTGCACCGCATTTAACAGGGGATTTTGGCGCACGCAATCGGATTTTGGCACATCGGCGCCAGCTTGCATCCAACACAAATCGGGGGGCGGGCTGTCAGACGGATTCGGACTACGCGCGGGATGTAACATTTTGAATTGTATCGCAAGACATGCACTTACAAGCAACAGGAAGAAGAAGGTGAACTCCAGCGGACTTCATCTTCGACAGACCATCCGGATCGGGGATTGCGTCAGGACCGGGTAAGTAAAATGTCTTTAAATAAAAAATATAGGAACAGATTTATCAAGCTGTCTGAAAGTCCGAATATTCCTAGTTGCCCATGGCAACCAATCACAGCTCCCCTATAAAATATTTATGAGCACTGGTAAAATGAAAGCTGAGCTGTGATTGGTTGCCATGGGCAACTAGGAATATTCGGACTTTCAGACAGCTTGATAAATCTGCCCCATAGTTTTTTGTTCATAAATACCAGGATTGGAGTTGTGCCATAGATTATTGTACATGAAAATAGAGTCACAATAAATTCTTCATGGAATTCTGTAATATCTACACAGAGACCGGCTACAGCACTTAAAAGTAGCAGGGAGCAGGGCCTGCGCAACAGGTCAGTGAAGAGACTTCATACAGTAGTGCACCATGTCCAGCTACAATCCTGTAATACAAATATATCTTTCACAGTCCTGCTGCCTCTAATAGCACAGAAAAAGGTATGGTTACACAGATCTCCAGGGCCAATACCTACCACTGTCTTACATTGTCAAAACTGCTGTAGACTCCCTTTAAAGGCACTTGCCTTGTCATATATTTTTTTCCATATTATTATCAGACTATTATATAAGGAGTCCGTTCTTCTGCAGTGAGATCCAATCATTCCCAGCTGGGATGTCTCCAGTCTAAACTACTTCTTGTGTGCGTGTCAGATCTGGAAAGGAGTAATTTATTATGCAACCATTTAAGTAGCTAAAAACTTATTGCTTTCAGTCCAGTTGACCTTGTGTGGTCCAGAAGCCTCTTAAGCTCCAAATTATTATTCTCTACTGGAAAATAGATAATATTATGAAGAGATTTTTAACAAATTGAAATCCCATCCTTCAATTCCGCCCTTAGTATATTAAGAACTTAAAGATGGATTACACAGAAGAAGGTTATATTGCAAACTGTAAAATAATAACATTAAATAATAAAATTAAATAATAAAATTTAATAAAAGTCACTTGACAACTAGCTATAGAAAGGAGGAAATGACAAATCTGGAGGATGCCTCTAGAATACAGGGAGCTCTCTGCTTACTCTATTTTAGAGGCACAAAAAATACTCAAAGAACAATGACCCACATTTATTAAAGTGTTTGCACCAGTTTTCTGTCTGACTTTGCACTGAAAGAAATTGAAAACTGCTTGCACACGTATTTATAAAGTGTCTGCGCCAGTTTTGTGTCGCGGCTGCTCTGTGTCCGACAAGACAGAAAAACGGCGCACCTAAAGAGGCTGTTACTGCTTAGTCAGACCATGCGCCACAATTCTGTCCGACATGCGCCACAATTCTGTCCGACATGCGCCACAATTCTGCAGCATCAACAATGTACACCAAAAATAATGTTGCATTGTGCTGGGGCAGTGCAGGGGGCCCAGATTCATGAAGAACGTCTAACACATTTCACGAATCTATTGCACACTGCACCCTCAACAGGGAAAGCAGTTTGCACCATTTTTATAAATGCGAGCCAATTCTTAGATTTGTCATTAGGGAGATATCTTTATCCATTAGACAGCTTGATAAATGGAGTTTCATATTTGCAAAAGGTCTGGATTAGATTTGCAACATTTGAAACATGACTAAAAAGCTATAAAAAAAAAATTCTCAACTGCTGCAATAATTTTTTCCTGCCCCACTGGATGTGGTGGATTGGAGGGGATATTAACCTAAATTTGAAACTTTTCTAAATATTTCTACCATATCTTAGTTCACATGATAAATATCCAGTTGTCTCAAGTAACATTTGTATAGAAGTCACCCTCAGTCCGTGGTGTGTGATTGAGGAGGCGCTGATTTTATCTTTGTGTCTTGCTTGTATTCTGTAGTGTAAACATGGGTTTTTCTTCCCTTGTACCCATCTTTTTCCTGCAGCTTAGCCTGTGGTGATTAACAAGTCTTAAACTCACCTGCTATGCTGTATGGATCTTTGAGCTCAGACCCAATCACTGTTGAGACATATACATATACATGTCTTGCCTACCCTTCCTTCACTAAGTTCTGGTTATAGAAGTTTTTTGCCAGGTTCTTACAATTTCTAGCTTTGTACTGCTTTGCCCTGTTTGTTGTGACCTGGCTCTGTTTGTTCTTATCTGTTTTTATTAGAAAATAGCGAAAAAAGGTAGTCAGCTCACCTGGAAGCAGTGGAACATGCGGTAACAGCGTGCAAGTCCGCGAGCACGGAGACTATGGCTCTGAAGTTGTATGCAAACGAAAAATAAGGGAAAAAGTCCAGCTTCAAACGGAACCCACGTGGATATTAAAAGTTCAAATTTATTTGGAAACTTCTTAAAATGTAGAATCAGCATACAAAACCGCTCAATGAAAGTATACACAGGGTAGTGGGGAGACCAACAATCGCCTACGCGTTTCAGAGAAACATCTCCTTAATCATGGCTAGTATGGAAATGCACTCGGGAAGACTATATTCCCGTTGTCCATAGTCGCGTGATAGGCACCACTATGATGTCACATATCACGTGTGGATTTCCATTTGATTGACAACCCTTTTAAATCAAAACGATACATTAAAAACATAGTAATGATTAAAAAAACAAACAAACAAAGCAAGCATTGTATATACAATAGGGAACATATTTCATGATGAAGTATAATTTGAAAGTGCACACTAGTATTGATAAATTACGTCTTGTCTCTTATTCAGACCTCCGGGGACTCGTGTCTGCAATGTAAAAATCCAGAAGGTTTCTCTATTGAGAAATTTCCTTCTGTGATTACCACCCCTAAAAGGACGTGTGACTTTCTCTATGGCAGTAACGGATAACCCTGTACAGTCACCCTTGTGTACATTTTGGAAGTGCCGAGATACCATGGAAACATTGACAGAATCTTTCTTCCCTGCATCAGAAATGTGGCGACGTATCCTAGTTTTAAGTGAACATGTTGTACAGCCAACGTATTGAAGATCGCAAATGGTGCAGGTAATGAGATAAACTACAAAAGTCGTATTACAATTAATCCCAACCATGATTTACTCACCTGAATTTCATGATGAATGGAACAGTATTTTATCTACGTGTTCATTAAATCTTATGTGTTTAATCATCCGATACGAAGAAAAAGCATTGGAGGATATACACACACAAATAAAAAATACGCAAATGGAAGTACAAAAACATGCGGGTAACAGTGAATTCAATACCTTGGACAATAAACTCAAAGAGAATATTGCAAAACTGGAAGCAGCAATCATGGAGACTAAGAAGTCAAAATTTAGAAGAGACACCCAGGACTACGCCCTCAACCAGGTGTATGATTGGAATAGGAACAGGAATTCCTCAAAAAAACCCAGGTCTATTCTTAAAAATAATAAAGGGCAAAATGATAAACGATCGGAAAGCAGAGTCAGCTTCACTGACACCGAGCTGGAATCATCAGCATATACATCTGATGATTGTTCCGATTCTTATGTTGCCTCAAATTATAGAAATCGAGATAATGGAAATAAGAAATCAAACAACAAAAAACAAAAGAAGGCAAAAAACGACGAAGGAGCGGACGCAAACATAACACAAAATCGGTATCCTCTCAGGCAGCAAAAATAAAAGTGTCCCCAGTTATTAATCTGTCTAGCTATATCATTACAAAGGAACAAGAAGAAGTTCTGTCTAAAGGTCTCAATTTTTCACCTAATACTAATTTTGACATATTCCATACTCTTTTGGATTTAAATAAACTGGCAAGAAATATTACAGTACGGAAACATTTTCATGATATCAATAAAAGCCTGGAAAGTGGTAATGAAGAACTGGAGCCACTCTGTATTGCTCCTATACCATCCTTAAATAAGGACATGAATTCATTTGAAGACCAATGTCATTTACTTACACTTCGCCAACTTAATAGTGAGACAATACTGGAGACAGAATATAATCCCAACAATACATTTAGCATTCGAAACCCCTCTTTTTATCCGGTCCAGTCACGACCAGCAGCATTGGACAGGTTTCAGGAAAAAGTTGAAAAGGACTTAATAAAATTACATAATTCCTGTAAACTCAGCAGGATGCCGGATAATCTAAACCATGGCCAGAGAAGAGCTATATCAGAATTGAAAGACAATACAGATTTACTTGTTCGTCAGGCCGATAAAGGCGGAGCTATCATCTTAATGAACGCTGGTCTGTACAAAAAACTAAATGAAGAAATACTTTCTGATATAGTCACCTATAGAAAATTAAAGTCCAATCCAACCAAGGACATACAGTCGAGTTTAAAGAAATTGCTTTTAGACGGGCTAGTAATGGGTGCCATCACACAAAAAATTGTGGACTATATATTTGTCGAATTTCCTGTGGTTCCTATATTTCACTTGCTCCCAAAGATACACAAGGAGGTGTTCCCTCCACCCCTCAGACCAATTGTGGCCGGTATTGGCTCTCTTGGTGAAAAACTTGGGGAGTGGATAGATCATCTATTACAACCCTTGGTTATATAATTGCCAGGTTATATTAGAGACACGAAACATATTGTTGGTTTGTTGGATGGCTATAAGTGGGAGTCCCATTATTCTTGGCTTACATGTGATGTAGTAGGGCTGTATCCCGCCCTTGATCATCAAACCGCTATAGCTAGTCTTACATCCTTTCTCCATAGATTTAGCACCTATTCAGATGCAACCAAGGAGTTTCTCGTTCTTGCAGTACAATTCCTGTTACAAAATAATTACTTCTCTTTTGATGGGGAATTTTATATTCAGAGGTGCGGGGCAGCGATGGGGGGCAAATGCTCCCCATCGCTGGCCAATATCTACATGGCCATCTGGGAGGAACAATTTCTTTTTACCTCTCATAACCCCTTCTTCTCCCACATCAGGTGGTATGGTCGTTATATTGATGACCTCCTCCTGGTGTGGGGGGGAACGGAGTCTGAGGCTGGAGATTTCTCCAAGTATATCAATAACAATGATATGAACCTCAAGTTCACTTGTGAACTGTCTAGCCAACAAACACACTATCTAGACATCACTCTTACTAGTGGGGAACAGGTTAAAATTCAACCCTATACTAAATCCGTAGCTCTTAATTCCACCTTAAATGCGAAATCATGCCACCCCAAGCATGTCATTAAAAATATTCCGGTGGGCGAAATGATTCGCACAAAACGGAATTGTACTGACACTAACATCCTAAATAGTAAAATTGAAAAAAAGACAGAGGATCTGATACAAAGGGATTACCCTAACTGGATGTTAAAAAGGGCACATAAAATAGTGAAAGACATCCCTAGGAAAAAGCTTTTGGAAGAAAAGAATGAGAGAGATAGAAATGAGGCACAACTTACCAAAGATTGTAGGTCACAGATTACATTTTCTACTACATATAGCCTACAATTTCGGGAAATTACACAAATAATCAACAAGCATCTTCCGATACTTCATATGGAGGATGACTTGGGGTCCTTAATTCCCAAGAAAATTAATTGCGTGGCCAGAAGGGCCCCGACTCTTGGTATGCGTTTATCCCCTAGTCTATTTCTCTCTAATCATGGTTCTCAGGATGGGTGGCTCCGGACTACAGGCTTCTTCAAATGTGGACATAGAAAGTGCATTTGCTGTAATTATTCTGCACCAAAGGACCATTTCAAATCAGCGTACACACAACAAGAGTACAAAATACATAAATATATTAATTGTAATACGACTTTTGTCGTTTATCTCATTACCTGCACCATTTGCGATCTTCAATACGTTGGCTATACAACATGTTCACTTAAAACTAGGATACGTCGCCACTAGAGATGAGCGAACATGCTCGTCCGAGCTTGATGCTCGGTCGAGCATTAGGGTACTCGAAACTGCTCGTTACTCGGACGAATACTTCGCCCGCTCGAGAAAATGGCAGCTCCCGCCGTTTTGCTTTTTGGCGGCCAGAAACAGAGCCAATCACAAGCCAGGAGACTCTGCACTCCACCCAGCATGACGTGGTACCCTTACACGTCGATAGCAGTGGTTGGCTGGCCAGATCAGGTGACCCTGGGATAGACTAGCCGCTGGCCGCGCTGCTCGGATCGTTCTGTCTCTGGATGCCGCTAGGGAGAGAGCTGCTGCTGGTCAGGGAAAGCGTTAGGGTGTTCTATTAGCTTACTGTTAGGCAGGAGTGATTCTCAAAGAACCCAACAGCCCTTCTTAGGGCTACAATAACGTTCTACTTTTTTTATTTTAATTTGCATCTATTACCATTTTGTGAGGAATTAGCAGGGGGACTTGCTACCGTTGTGTTTAGCTCTTAGTGGCACACATATCCATAGCAAAGACCGAAGTGGGAAAATTCAGTAGGGGTTGGATTTCTATTAGGCAATAACTCAGTGTCATCTCATCTGGCATAGTAGTGTGCTTCCTTTGATACTTGGCTAGAAAATAGCCATAGGAGAATACAAACAGCTTCTTGAAGCCTACAGTAGCGTTCTATATATTTGATTTCTGGTTGATCTGCTGGTGGCTGTAGTTTCTGCAGTGCATGTACTTGCCAATTCTGAGCAATTTGTAGTGAGACTTGCGACCGCTGTGTTCTGCGCTTAGTGGCGCACATATCCATAGCAAAGGCCGAAGTGGCAAAATTCAGTAGGGGTTGGATTTCTATTAGGCAATAACTCAGTGTCATCTCATCTGGCATAGTAGTGTGCTTCCTTTGATACTTGGCTAGAAAATAGCCATAGGAGAATACAAACAGCTTCTTGAAGCCTACAGTAGCGTTCTATATATTTGATTTCTGGTTGATCTGCTGGTGGCTGTAGTTTCTGCAGTGCATGTACTTGCCAATTCTGAGCAATTTGTAGTGAGACTTGCGACCGCTGTGTTCTGCGCTTAGTGGCGCACATATCCATAGCAAAGGCCGAAGTGGGAAAATTCAGTAGGGGTTGGATTTCTATTAGGCAATAACTCAGTGTCATCTCATCTGGCATAGTAGTGTGCTTCCTTTGATACTTGGCTAGAAAATAGCCATAGGAGAATACAAACAGCTTCTTGAAGCCTACAGTAGCGTTCTATATATTTGATTTCTGGTTGATCTGCTGGTGGCTGTAGTTTCTGCAGTGCATGTACTTGCCAATTCTGAGCAATTTGTAGTGAGACTTGCGACCGCTGTGTTCTGCGCTTAGTGGCGCACATATCCATAGCAAAGGCCGAAGTGGCAAAATTCAGTAGGGGTTGGATTTCTATTAGGCAATAACTCAGTGTCATCTCATCTGGCATAGTAGTGTGCTTCCTTTGATACTTGGCTAGAAAATAGCCATAGGAGAATACAAACAGCTTCTTGAAGCCTACAGTAGCGTTCTATATATTTGATTTCTGGTTGATCTGCTGGTGGCTGTAGTTTCTGCAGTGCATGTACTTGCCAATTCTGAGCAATTTGTAGTGAGACTTGCGACCGCTGTGTTCTGCGCTTAGTGGCGCACATATCCATAGCAAAGGCCGAAGTGGCAAAATTCAGTAGGGGTTGGATTTCTATTAGGCAATAACTCAGTGTCATCTCATCTGGCATAGTAGTGTGCTTCCTTTGATACTTGGCTAGAAAATAGCCATAGGAGAATACAAACAGCTTCTTGAAGCCTACAGTAGCGTTCTATATATTTGATTTCTGGTTGATCTGCTGGTGGCTGTAGTTTCTGCAGTGCATGTACTTGCCAATTCTGAGCAATTTGTAGTGAGACTTGCGACCGCTGTGTTCTGCGCTTAGTGGCGCACATATCCATAGCAAAGGCCGAAGTGGCAAAATTCAGTAGGGGTTGGATTTCTATTAGGCAATAACTCAGTGTCATCTCATCTGGCATAGTAGTGTGCTTCCTTTGATACTTGGCTAGAAAATAGCCATAGGAGAATACAAACAGCTTCTTGAAGCCTACAGTAGCGTTCTATATATTTGATTTCTGGTTGATCTGCTGGTGGCTGTAGTTTCTGCAGTGCATGTACTTGCCAATTCTGAGCAATTTGTAGTGAGACTTGCGACCGCTGTGTTCTGCGCTTAGTGGCGCACATATCCATAGCAAAGGCCGAAGTGGCAAAATTCAGTAGGGGTTGGATTTCTATTAGGCACTAACTCAGTGTCATCTCATCTGGCATAGTAGTGTGCTTCCTTTGATACTTGGCTAGAAAATAGCCATAGCAATAGGATAGGATTGTTTGGTTTTAAAAACTCAAAAAAAAACAAAAAACACAAAAAAAAAAAAAAAAACACAAAAAAACACAAAAAAAACCAAAAAGAAGTAAAAAAAAAAAAAAAGTTATAACTCTCATTTTAAAAATGTTTAACCCGAGGGCTAGGGGTAGAGGACGAGGGCGGGGACGTGGGCGTCCAACTACTGCAGGGGTCAGAGGCCGTGGTCCTGGGCGGGGTGAGACACCACCTGCTGATGAGGGAGCAGGGGAACGCCGCAGAGCTACACTCCCTAGGTTCATGTCTGAAGTTACTGGGACTCGTGGTAGAGCACTGTTGAGGCCAGAACAGTGCGAACAGGTGATGTCGTGGATTGCTGACAATGCTTCGAGCAATTTGTCCACCACCAGTCAGTCTTCCACGCAGTCCACCCATGTCACCGAAATCCCCACTCCTCCAGCTCCTGCACCTCAGCCTCCTCCCCCCCAGTCTGCCCCCTCCCAGGAAAATTTGCCATTTGAACCGGCATACTCTGAGGAACTGTTTTCTGGACCCTTCCCACAGTCACAAACCACTTGTCCGGTTGCTGCTGAGCAATTTTCCGATGCCCAGGTTTTCCACCAGTCACAGTCTGTGGGTGATGATGACCTTCTTGACGTAGTGGAAGTGTGTAAAGAGGTGTCCGACGATGAGGAGACACGGTTGTCAGACAGTGGGGAAGTTGTTGTCAGGGCAGGAAGTCCGAGGGGGGAGCAGACTGAGGGATCGGAGGATGATGAGGTGACAGACCCAAGCTGGGTTGAGAGGCCGGGTGAACACAGTGCTTCTGAGACGGAGGAGAGTCCTCGACCTGAACAGGTTGGAAGAGGCAGTGGTGGGGCCAGACGGAGAGGCAGGGCCAGAGCTGGTGCATCAGCGCCACTGTCAACTAGTGAAGCTCCCGTGGTGAGGGCTCTTGCGGCGAGGGCTAGATCTTCAGAAGTGTGGAGGTTCTTTAAGGAAACACCGGATGACCGACGGACTGTGGTGTGCAACATTTGCCAAACCAGGCTCAGCAGGGGTTCCACCACTACTAGCTTAACTACCACCAGTATGCGCAGGCATATGAATGCTAAGCACCCCACTCAGTGGCAACAAGCCCGTTCACCTCCGGCCGTGCACACCACTGCTCCTTCCCCTGTGTCAGCTGCTAGTCAGCCCCCTGCCCAGGACCCTGGCACAAAAACCCCATCGTCGCCTCCACGATCCTCCACAGCATCCACCAGCGTTCAGCTCTCCATACCCCAGACGCTGGAGCGGAAACGCAAATATAGTGCAACCCACCCGCACGCCCAAGCCCTTAATGTGCACATCTCCAGATTGCTTAGCCTGGAGATGCTGCCCGAGGCCTTTCGCAACCTCATGGCGGCGGCCGCCCCTCGGTATTCGGTCCCCAGCCGCCACTACTTTTCCCGATGTGCCGTCCCAGCCCTGCACCAGCACGTGTCAGACAACATCATCCGTGCCCTGACCAACGCCGTTTCTGACAAGGTCCACCTGACCACGGACACGTGGACGAGTGCTGCCGGGCAGGGCCACTATATATCGCTGACGGCACATTGGGTTAACTTGGTGGAGGCTGGGACCGAGTCTGACCCTGGGGCTGCTCATATACTGCCGACGCCGAGGATTGCGGGGCCTACCTCGGTCCAGGTGTTTCAGGCCTACTATGCCTCCTCCTCCTCCCACCCCTCCTCCACCTCCTCCTCCGAACTACCATCCGTGGGCACGGCGCCATCAGTCGGTAGCTCTAGGCACAGCAGCAGTGCCGTCGCTAAGCGACAGCAGGCGGTGCTCAAACTGCTGAGCCTAGGCGACAAAAGGCACACCGCCCAAGAGCTATTACAGGGCATCACGGCGCAGACTGATCTGTGGCTGGCACCGCTGAACCTCAAGCCGGGAATGGTTGTGTGTGACAACGGCCGTAACCTGGTGGCGGCTCTGCAACTCGGCAGACTGACACATGTGCCAAGACATACCCCAATCTGTCTGATTTGCTCACGAAGGTGCGCCGCATCTGTGCGCATTTCAGGAAGTCCAGCCCAGATGCTGCCACTCTCAGGGCAGCGCAGCGCCGCCTCCAACTGCCCGCTCACCGACTGTTGTGCGACGTGCCCACGAGGTGGAATTCAACACTGACCATGTTATCCAGAGTTTACCAGCAGCGCAGAGCGATTGTAGACTGCCAGATGTCAACTTCCACCAGAACTGGTAGTCAGGTCAGTCAGCTTCCTCAAGTCTACAATGAGGAGTGGACGTGGATGTCTGATATCTGTCAGGTGCTGAGTAACTTTGAGGAGTCAACACAGATGGTCAGTGGCGATGCCGCCATCATCAGCCTCACCATCCCGCTGCTTGGCCTGTTGAAAAACTCTCTGGTCAGCATGAAGTCGGAAGCTTTGCGCTCGTCACAAGAGACGGGGGAAGAATATTCCCTTGTTGATAGCCAAAGCACCCTGAGGTCTGTTTCTCAGCGCATATCGGAGAAGGTGGAGGTGGAGGAGGATGAGGAGGAAGAGGAGGAGAATGTTGGCGAGACACAAGAGGGGACCATTGTTGAGTCCTTCACTGTTCAGCGTGTATGGGCAGAAGAAGAGGAGTTGGAGGAGTTGGAGGAGGAGGAAATGGACAGTCAGGCCAGTGAGGGGAGTGAATTCTTACGCGTTGGTACTCTGGCGCATATGGCAGATTTCATGCTAGGCTGCCTATCCCGTGACCCTCGCGTTCAAAGAATTTATTCCAGCACCGATTACTGGGTGTTCACTCTCCTGGACCCACGGTACAAGCAAAATCTTTCCACTCTCATCCCTGCAGAGGAAAGGAGTGTGAGAATGCATGAATACCAGCAGGCCCTGGTGCACAAGCTGAAACAGTATTTCCCTTCTGACAGCGCTAGCGGCAGAGTGCGTAGTTCTGCGGGACAAGTAGCGAGGGAGAGTAGGCGAGCAGGCAGCTTGTCCAGCACTGGCAAGGGTACGCTTTACAAGGCTTTTGCCAGCTTTATGTCACCCCAGCAAGACACTGTCACCTGTCCCCAGTCTCGGCAGAGTAGGGCTGATCTTTACAGAAAGATGGTGAGGGAGTACGTAGCTGACCATACCATCGTCCTAAATGATCACACAGCTCCCTACAACTACTGGGTTTCAAAGCTGGACATGTGGCACGAACTGGCGCTGTACGCCTTGGAGGTTCTTGCCTGCCCTGCCGCTAGCGTCTTGTCCGAGCGGGTTTTCAGTGCAGCTGGTGGCATCATCACCGATAAGCGTACACGCCTGTCGACTGACAGCGCTGACAGGCTGACGCTTATTAAAATGAATAAAGGCTGGATTTCTCAGAATTTCCAATCTCCACCAGGTGAAGGAAGCTCAACCTGAATAATTGATCCACTCCTCCTCCTCCTCCTCATTTTCCTCCTTCTCCTCCTCTTTGTACAGTAAAGCAGAGGAAAATGGCTATTTTTTGACAGGGCCCACTGGCTCTTGCTATAGTACTTCATGCATTTAATTTTTCTGGAGGGCCACCTACCCGGTCCTCTGTTTGAAACAATTTTTGTGAGTGCCACATACAGGCACTCAATCTATTCCATTTTTCTGGAGGGCCACCTACCCGGTCCTCTGTTTTAAAAAATTTTTGGGACTGCCACATACAGGCACTCAATCTATTCCATTTTACTGGAGGGCCACCTACCTGCTCCTCTGGTTTGAAACATTTTTGGGACTGCCACATACAGGCACTCAATCTATTCCATTTTACTGCAGGGCCACCTACCTGCTCCTCTGGTTTGAACAATTTTTGGGACTGCCACATACAGGCACTCAATCTATTCCATTTTACTGGAGGGCCACCTACCTGCTCCTCTGGTTTGAAACATTTTTGGGACTGCCACATACAGGCACTCAATCTATTCCATTTTACTGCAGGGCCACCTACCTGCTCCTCTGGTTTGAACAATTTTTGGGACTGCCACATACAGGCACTCAATCTATTCCATTTTACTGGAGGGCCACCTACCTGCTCCTCTGGTTTGAAACATTTTTGGGACTGCCACATACAGGCACTCAATCTATTCCATTTTACTGCAGGGCCACCTACCTGCTCCTCTGGTTTGAAGAATTTTTGGGACTGCCACATACAGGCACTCAATCTATTCCATTTTACTGGAGGGCCACCTACCTGCTCCTCTGGTTTGAAGAATTTTTGGGACTGCCACATACAGGCACTCAATCTATTCCATTTTACTGGAGGGCCACCTACCTGCTCCTCTGGTTTGAAACATTTTTGGGACTGCCACATACAGGCACTCAATCTATTCCATTTTACTGGAGGGCCACCTACCTGCTCCTCTGGTTTGAAAAATGTTTGGGACTGCCACATACAGGCACTATCCAAATTAAATTGTCTCCATAGCAGCCTCCACACGTTGTCTCCATTGCTACCTCCAAAAGTCGTCCATATAGCTGCCTCCATACATCGTCCCTTTATCAAACGAGGTGTGTCAGGCAGAAATTTGGGTTGTTTTCATGGATTCCACATCAAAGTTGTTAACTTTGTCGCCACCCTGCTGTGTTATCCACAAAATATACTGGCAAACTTTTACCATTTAGGGATATTATTTCAGCGCTTCTTGCGCATCTGTTTACATTCCCCTCACCCGGCATATCCTAAACTTATAAGAACGCTACTACACTTGATCTTATACAAAAGGTTCTTAGAAGTGCTGTTTGGGGAGTAGCCTAGAGACAGGGGCTTGGATTGGCGAAAGCTCGCCTGGCAGCGGAGCGCCAGCTCCATGCGCATCATGCGCTTCTTGCGCATCTGTTTACATTCCCCTCACCCGCCATATCCCAAACTTATAAGAACGCTACTACACTTAACTTGGTGCAGGCTGGGACCGAGTCTGACCCTGGGGCTGCTCATATACTGGCGACGCAGAGAATTGCGGGGCCTACCTCGGTCCAGGTCTCAAAGGCCTACTATACCTCCTCCCACCCCTCCTCCACCTCCTCCTCCTCCGAATTACCATCCGTGGGCATGGCGCCATCAGTCGGTAGCTCTAGGCACAGCAGCAGTGCCGTCGCTAAGCGACAGCAGGCGGTGCTGAAACTGCTGAGCCTAGGCGATAAAAGGCACACCGCCCAAGAGCTATTACAGGGCATTCCACATCAAAGTTGTTAACTTTGTCGCCACCCTGCTGTGTAATCCACAAAATATACTGGCAAACTTTTACCATTTAGGGATATTATTTCAGCGCTTCTTGCGCATCTGTTTACATTCCCCTCACCCGGCATATCCTAAACTTATAAGAACGCTACTACACTTGATCTTATACAAAAGGTTCTTAGAAGTGCTGTTTGGGGATTAGCCTAGAAACAGGGGCTTGGATTGGCGAAAGCTCGCCTGGCTGCAGAGCGCCAGCTCCATCACAAGATCCAACTAACATAGTTGCAGCACCTTTAATCTACTACTAGTTCACTGCCTCCATAATAATAATAATCTTTATTTATATAGCGTCATCATATTCTGCAGCGCTTTACAAATCATAGGAAACAAATACAAATGTAATGTAACAGAGCACAACATTTGTATGGAACAACAGGAGTGAGGTCCCTGCTCGCCAGAGCTTACGGTTTATGAAGATGATGGGGTAACACGAGGTAAAAGAATATTTAATGGTCAAGCCATTCTTCTTAGGGAATAGAAAAAAATATAATAAATGGAATTGCTGTCGCTTGAAACACTCAGCCGTCATCTTATATACCAGGTCCAGGGTGAATGGGACTGCAGAGAAGTCTGGTGCCTGTTGGTTGCTGGATAACAGATGGGAGGACGACACAGGACGGGTTAGTAGAAGAGTTAAAACTTCATGCAGTTAATGAGTGTTATAGGCTTGCCTAAAGAAATGGGTTTTAAGAGCACGTTTGAAACTTTGGAGGTTAGGTATTAGTCTGATAGTCCGGGGCAGAGCATTCCATAGAATTGGTGCAGCTCTAGAGAAGTCTTGGAGACGCGAGTGGGAGGTCCGCACTAGGGTAGAGGTTAATCTAAGATCACTGGCGGATCTAAGAGCACGGGTTGGGCGATAGACTGAGATAAGAGAGGAGAGGTAGGGGGGTGCAGCATTATACAGAGCTTTATGGATGAGGGTTATTATTATTTTAAACTATTCGAAAGGAGACTGGCAGCAAGTGCAGCGACTGGCATGAACTGTAAGCATACATGGTCCCCTTATCAAACGAGCTGTGTCAGGCAGAATTTGGGGTTGTTTTCATGGCTTCCATGTTAACTTTGTCGCCACCCTGCTGTGTAATCCACAAAATATACTGGCAAACTTTTATCATGTAGCGATATTATTTGAGCGCTTCTTGCTCACCTCCTTTGGTTCCTCTCTGACACCCATTGGTTTGAAGCCTGAGTCCATTTAGGGTATGTCGCCATGCCACTCTCTAGCCTGCCGCTGCTGCCGCTGCCTCTGCATGCCGTCCCCTATAGTGTCAGGGTCAATTATTGGATGTTTTAGATGCTATCTAGCTTCATTCTGTCACTCTGTCATGGCCATGCTGTTGCCCATAATTTTGGCATAATGGTGCGATTAGGCAGCCTCAGAGGCATCCATGCATGCTGCCCCTGCTGTTTCCTGTCCATTTCCGTGGTGTTTCCATCCTTTTCTGAGGTTCCCAGGTGTTTGGCCAAGCTTCCCTGTGCAGAGCCTTGGTCCCCTTGAAAAATGCTCGAGTCTCCCATTGACTTCAATGGGGTTCGTTATTCGAGACGAGCACTCGAGCATCGGGAAAAGTTCGTCTCGAATAACGAGTACCCGAGCATTTTAGTGTTCGCTCATCTCTAGTCGCCACATTTCTGATGCAGGGAAGAAAGATTCTGTCAATGTTTCCATGGTATCTCGGCACTTCCAAAATGTACACAAGGGTGACTGTACAGGGTTATCCGTTACTGCCATAGAGAAAGTCACACGTCCTTTTAGGGGTGGTAATCACAGAAGGAAATTTCTCAATAGAGAAACCTTCTGGATTTTTACATTGCAGACACTAGTCCCCGGAGGTCTGAATAAGAGACAAGACGTAATTTATCAATACTAGTGTGCACTTTCAAATTATACTTCATCATGAAATATGTTCCCTATTGTATATACAATGCTTGCTTTGTTTGTTTGTTTTTTTAATCATTACTATGTTTTTAATGTATCGTTTTGATTTAAAAGGGTTGTCAATCAAATGGAAATCCACACGTGATATGTGACATCATAGTGGTGCCTATCACGTGACTATGGACAACGGGAATACAGTCTTCCCGAGTGCATTTCCATACTAGCCATGATTAAGGAGATGTTTCTCTGAAACGCGTAGGCGATTGTTGGTCTCCCCACTACCCTGTGTATACTTTCATTGAGCGGTTTTGTATGCTGATTCTACATTTTAAGAAGTTTCCAAATAAATTTGAACTTTTAATATCCACGTGGGTTCCGTTTGAAGCTGGACTTTTTCCCTTATTTTTTATCTGTTTTTATTGTTTTTCAGGTAGGAGCACAGCTGGGAGCAGGTTTAGCATCAGGGCCCACAGTCTGTGTTATCTGTCCATTCCCAGAGTCTTTGTTAGACTCAAGTAAAAAATGAAGTGAGCTGACTCACTCTAAAGAAAATTGTAAATTTGGAACAAATCGGCAAAGGCAATTTTAAGGCTATATTCACACTGCTGTTGCCCGCCCATACCGTAGCGGGCAACGGCAGTGCACGGGGAGAGGAGGAGGAGGTGAGCCCCCGTCCCTCTCCATAGAGATACATGGCGCATGGCGCCGTATTACAGGAAAAGATAGGACAGGCCCTATCTTTTTCCCGGGTACGCAGCGGTACGGTGCCGTACGTGTGCTGCACCGTACCGCTCCCGTAGGGCGCCATGTGCCCATTGCTGTCTATGGAGGACGTATATTGGCCGTATATACATCGGCCGTATATACGTCCTCCATGCAGTAGTGTGAATTTTAAAGACCAAGGCCTACATTTATCAAAACTAGTTGAAACTTCACTAGGTGCAGTGTCCTGTGTAGTGTGCAGAATATGCCAGATTCAGGATTTCTTGCACACATTCTTCATGAATCTGGCGCCCTCTGCTCCAAAAGAGTGCACCAACTTTTTTGGTGCACTTTTAACATAGGGCATTCGATACAGTTCAGTTGGACACTGCATGATAAACGTCCGAATGCCCCTTTCAGAGCAGAATTTTGTGTTACGTTGGGTATAGTGCAGCTTCTTCTTAAATATATGCGCGAGCAGTTTGTACTGAATAGAACGTGCAAAGTCAGACAAAAAATGGTGCAGGGGCTTTAATAAATGTGGAAAAACTGCAATGATATATTCACTCACTACACATAGATTAGCTCAAACACTTCATAAGACTCTACAAATGTGATTTCAGAGTGACTTGTGGCAGTAGAAAAAATGTTTAAAAATGTATGGCTCCCTGAGCCCCAAAACTAAGAGCAGGTCCTCTTCCTGCCCAAGTTTGTAGCTCGGGCAGTACTTTTCTACTGTCATCAGCGTGTGAAAGGAACTCACACACTGACGACACATGATCAGATAACAATGGACAGGTAGTCCATTGTTTGTGGCCCTTCATATGAGCAAATTCAGCCAATGATATGCACGCATTCAGCCTATGATATGCACATGTTCATGTGCACATGGCCTTACTAATAGTCCCGCAATTAAACAAAAAAAAGATAGGCCCCTCATATAAGGTATACAGAGGCCATCGGCTGTGTGTTTGCTTTTGCTGGAAGCCTTCACTACAGCCTTTTGAAAGTAAACCCATAGTTCCAGCAAGGTGCCACCCTCACTCAACAACCTCTAATAGACTATCTTGGGAACCTATGCAAGATCACGGTCAATCCTTATAAGAGTTGTTCCCAAAATGGGGAATTATTTCACTTGACCCCTACAATGCTCTATTGGAAACTTTCACATATGTGAAATCTGACAGCTTCTGAATACAAGAAATATTTTTTATCTGTGTCCCTTTAAATCTGTACTTCTTCCAGCTTAAGTCTTTCTTTTATTGTTATATTTCCATTTTTCGAGCAGGATTGTGTCAGCCAGAATCTTTAATGTTAGATATTATCAGCACCGAATTTTACAATTCTATTGCTTCCAAAAGAAATCACACTCCAGAAGTATTTTCCAGGCTTTCCAGTTCTTGCTTCTTTTTCTACTATGTCCCTGGATCCAATCCATATTCCTTATTCCGAGCTTCCTATTATTGATTTAACCATAATCAGTTCCAGTCCAGGTTCCACATTGTCCTTAACTTGCCTTGCATTGTCTTCATATCTTTATATTTTATATTAATAGTTTTTAAATGTTGGAGATATATAAACACTACTTTGTAAAGTCTAGGTAAAGATAATTGGGATCTCAGAGTAATAATTTGTGATTTGCAGGGTTAATATTAGCGATAGAGTTTTGCCAGACAAAATTCCATTCACCTGGCACATTTTCTAAGTTGCCGTGGCATCTTAGCACAGAAATGGTCTGCATCATGGTAAAGTCATGGGCCACACTTTAAGCTTTTCCTTTCAGCGATTTCATTAAAACATTCCCTGACTGTAAGCAATTAAATTATCTGAAATCGCCTATTATAATGACCAGAGTCATCCATGACTCATTCAAGAAAACTTATCATTAACTTAAAGGCAACCTGTCACCAAATTTTTCACAAATACAGCTAGTGACACGTTCCCATAGAGCCCTGGTAACTATTGGACCCCCTTCTTTTAGCTTAAAATTGTTTCCCTCGCATCCCCATGAAATCAGAGTTATAAACTTGCTTGGTATCTAGGGATCTATAGATTGAGTCGAGAGGCGTGGCCTAATGTCATGTGACCAGGGTGATATCATCACAGGTCCTTTAGCCTCTTAGCAAACTGTACCCCATATCTGACCACATAAAAAATCATAGAATGCCTGCATGGACTTCTACTTGGACTTCTACTCCTCTCCATGCAGGTCGATGTGATTTCATGTGATATGATATGCTGTGATTTCATGAACTATTTGCTTGGTGTAAAGCTTGCAAATGTTAGAAGGCAAAAGGACCTGTGATGATGTCAGCCGGGTCACATGAAATTACTGCTGCATGCAGAGAAAGCATAGGGAGGAGCTGGATTCCACACCCTCCTCGACTCGCTATAGACATCCTTGGATACCAGGTACAATTATAAAGTTGAATATATGGGAATCTCAGGGGAACAATTTTTAGCTAAAAGAAACTAAAAGGAAACTTGCAACTAGTTGTATTTGTGAAACATGTGGTGACAGGTTCCTTTTAACCCCTTAATTTTCACCATTAGGACACAATTTCAAATTTGCCATGTGTCACGATATGCACTTATAACTTTGGAACGCTTCAATTTACAGAGTGTATTTTTATATGACATGTTGTACTTTTAATCAAAACCAGAGATTATCAAAATCTAAGGAATTGATATAGAAAATAAACCGAAATGTTGGATAACTGTTTATTGGAAATGTGTGTACTGACCCTACAGAAGTTGTATTATATTATTTTAAAACTGTTATTTTTTATTTTAAATAAAAAAATTCATATATTTAACAGGCTACCATAACAATTCTGGGTTATATAAAGCCCCATATGTGGGCATCTATAGTGATGCTCCACCGCCAGCCGCTAAAGTGACTCCTCTCAGGCCAAAAGTCACAAAAACCCTCAATGTGACTACTTTGAGACTTTTTTATGCCAAAAAGCCCAGGAAAACCAATATAAATAACCCCCATGAACTTTAGAATAAAAGAGGGAATTCTAGGAAGGACATTTCATTTCATGACCTACCTGAGCGGGCTAGAAGTTTAATGTATAACAGCTACTGTATCCCTTTAAAACGAAATCTTGTTTCCCGATATAAGGCAAACACTTGACTGACTGAAGAGAGTTAAGCATTCTGTCATTTTTTAAAGGTGTTTATAAAAGGGTCACAATTGCCAGAATTCTCATATGTAAAAATGTGCACAATCAATTTCCCTGATGTGTAAGGCTTGGCAGCTGGAATAACCATTGAAGCTAAGCACTTATTTATCAGCATTACAGATGCTTATTACTAGGCCGCCGGCCAAGTAGCAGCCGGATGTTAAACTTGACATCTAAAAATAAATCATAATGAAACTACTGGAGCTGGTATAATATGAAAGACTATAATAATTCAAACTTTCTGTATCCTAAAACCATAGGTTCACCTATTCATTTGGGTAAGATCTTGACCTAATTGACCTGGTGAGTGACCAGAATCATTGCATTTGATCATGGCCCGCACCAGCACTGTGCATACCTGGGCAAGTGCCAGGGCCCAGAGCTCCTGGGGGGCCCACATAAAGCTGTACATAAAGAATCCATGGGGGTGAGGGGCTGTATCTAATGAATGCATAGGGGGTGAGGGGGGCTTTATATAAAATAACCATGAGGAGCTGTTTGATATGATAAACTAGGAAATATTTTAGGGTACAGGAGACTGATTTAGTTTCTGAATTCTTGATACCACCATGTGAGTTCACTGCAAAGGGACATAAAAAAGCTCTGTCACCCAGAGGCCTACTGAAACCCATAGCCGATCCTGCATTCGATTCATGCTTAGTAGTATTCCCAAATAACAATATAACCCAGTAAGATAGATGCACACTGAAACTAGTCTTCCACTTCCACCAATAGACCATTCCCTACGTTCACACAAATCCGGTCATGGGAACCGAAATATTTCTCCCTGTGATCTATTTATTGGTACTTACCACCACAGACGAGTGTGCTCTAGTAAGAGATAGAGACAAGGGGGCATATTTATTATAGCCCCACCGCTATGATAGCCTTGCCGCTGCATGTTTGCAGCCCGATACATCAAGAGGCTTCCACCAGCAGCGACGCCGGCAGCGAGTGTGCAGGCGCGGGGACAGTAACGCCCCGCCCGGCCCACTCCCGGCCGGCCGCGCCTTCCGCTTGGCCAGCCACGCACCCCCCACGCTCCACTGGCGTGAAGGTGGCGGATCGGGGCAAATAATCACAAAAGCTAGCAATAAGCTTGCATTTACGATTATTTCAGGGACTCTGCGTCACGCAGGTCCTGATAAATATGCCCCATGTTGTCAAGTTAAAATAGACTACTCCAAGGCCATTTGTTGTCCAGCAACTTGATATTTTCCATGAAAACATTTGATATAGGAGTTTACTATAAGCCAGGAGATAATGTTGCAGTGTAATAGAACATCCCTCGCACCTTGGGCCCCAAAGCAGCCACCATTATTGCTACAATAGAAGTTATGACTATATATAACACAGAAGAAAGAAGAGGAAGAACAAAGTGCAACAGGGTTAGTAAAACCTACTTTTTACCTGTTTTACCCTATTGCTGCACAATGGACAGTGGGCAGCACTAAAACATATCAATGGCACCATGGAGCACGGAGAGCCCCCCGTGCAGCTCGTGTTTACTGTATAGTTAATTGAATAAAAGGCTAGTAAAGTAGATTTATCCCTTTTGGTGCTCATTGTATCTCAAAAAGTCACAATTTGTTACATTTCTCAGTAGCTGATACATTTGTGGTTCCCTTGTGTCCTACTCAAAAAGTTGATGGTTTTCTCAGCTAAACTCTTTCATTCTTCCAAGACTTTGAGCCTGGTTTATCTGCATATGCAGTAGAACCGTTTTACAAGACTTGGCTCACATTGACTATATCCTATGCAGCATTTAAAAAAGATTTCTTCTGAAAATTGGGTACATTTTAAAAGTTGGGTGTGAACTGAATCAGGATCTGGGAGTTTTAGTAACTAAATTGCAGACCCTGTCCTCATTGGCATATAATATAGAAATAGTATTACGTGTTCTATGGATTGTTACATCTGTATGTATGTTGGTATAGGATTAGTAAATGAGTACTATGGTTATGAATGGTGTAAATACACATTGGAATAAGAGGGTTCATACTGTATTTCATTATTTTCATCACAAACAAAACCAGAATAGTCCTTGTATTCAAAATATGACCGTATGAACTGAAAATGAATTTAGGAGCTGCATAATAGGGCTGTGAACTTGTAATCAGTTTTGGGAAAAGTTTGAGTAGCAAACATTAAAAATTTAGTTACTCCAGTTCTGGTATTGCAGCAGTCCTCAAGCATAAAACTGTTTTATACCTCTTTATGGTATGAAAACAAACAAAAACAATCGATTTCACTACACACCCCAAAACTTCAGTAAAACAACATGTTACTGACATGCAGCACTGTTTCTTGGTAACACTGTGAGGCAGCACTATAAGGCGGATATATTGTCTAGAAATGCAAGTTTAGACCAGATTTATCACAGTGACTGATGCTGAATTATACATCAGTCTAGACTAGTGGTGGCGAACCTATGGCACGGGTGCCAGAGGTGGCACTCAGAGCCCTCTATATGGGCACTCTTGCCATCACCCCAGGGTAGAGTTTGCTAGAATGGACTCAAGGCCTCTTACAGTCCCAGGCAGCCCAGGACCCAAGAAAGAAGCTACAATGATAATCCAAACTTCTTCTCCTTCTTTCTACTGTATAGGTGTCCTCTGGTGCCTATACAGTTTAAGGCTACATTCACACTGCCGTTGCCCGCCCGTACCGTACCGTAGCGGGCAACGGCAGTGCACAGGGAGAGGAGGAGAGGTGAGCGCTGCGCACGGCGCCGTACTACAGAGAAAGATAGGACATGTCCTATCTTTTTCCGGGGTACGGAGTGGTACGGTGCCGCACGTGTGCTGCGCCGTGCGCCCATTGCCGTCTATGGGGGACGTATATCGGCCATATATACGTCGGCCGTATATACGTCCCCCTATCTTTTTCCGGGATACGGAGTGGTACGGTGTCTAAAAGGTTTGCCATCACTGGTCTAGACTGTCGTGACTATTGTTCTACCTCCTATTAGTTGGCTTTGTTTGTGCCAGAAAACTGTCCTGCTTATTTTGCCAATTTTTGGCCCACACAGCTGTCCATACCTACTTGCCTATCCTAGACTTAGGTGACAACTGGTCAATATCACCTATCTGCACCAAAGTGAAATCAGACAAAAAAAACAAAAAACAAACACAGAAAAATGGTAACACACATACAAGTCAAAACCAAGAAGACAATGCAGTACAAAGTCAAGAGACAAACAGGTGGTCAGAAGACAAACAAGGATTAAAAAGATCAAAAATAAGGAATTCATGAAAACACTAGAACCTTCCAAACAATACATTCAGCAAGCACCTGTAAGTGGGCAGACCGTTCTCTTAGTTCTGGTCAAGAAAAGTGATTGGATTTGTCCTCTGGCATCCAGACAAATCAAACTAGAAGGAAATCAGAGTTGGCATCTGTCCATAACAGCTAGCTTAACCATCTGTAGCCCATAAAAAAGTAAACAGGAAGCTTACGGGTGTGGAGGAAATCAGTAGTCTTAACAATGCCTTATTTTACTCCTGTCTTTCTTAGAAAGGAGTGAAATAATGCAGTGTAAAAACTACTGGAGGACAGAAGGAAGACAAAGTAAAAAATCACAGTCAGCAGCATATCTGCTAGAACAGTTGTAGATATTACAGTGTGTTATCTATATCTCAATAATAATTCTAATTGACACAGTGGGATTAAATAGAAGGGGGAAAAAAGTTGGGTTAGGTATAATGAGAGTGAAAATTAGATGAGGTTATCAAGTGTACTTTACCTGCCTAAAGAAATTGGTATTTAAAGCATGTTTGAAACTTTGGGACATGGGTATTAACCTGAATGGGATCGAGGATTCAAGTGAATTGATGCAGCTCAGGAGAAGTACTGAAGATGTAAGTGGAAGGTTTGGATTAAATAACTTTGCTGCAGTTGTATTCCGCCTTAGATTATCCACACTCAGATAAATAAACTCTCTTTAACCTTCTTTACAATGATTTACTGGAAGTAATGGCCATGATGGGAGCTGTTACTTGGCGTTAGCAGTTGTGTTGCAGATTACCCAAGTTTCGTCTATCCCCTTGATATAGAAAGATACTGAATAGTATATACATCTTAAATCTAGATTTGGTAAATGTCAATTCTGCATTCCAATATCATGGAACATGTACAGAGTCTACCTTCCAAGTGAATTCTAAAACTCCTCAGTGTAACATAAGACACTCCAGAGTAATATTCTTCAGTGGCTAAAGTTCTGATGAAAAACAAGTATCTGGAATTCAGCAGTTCCTAATGATTGGGGAAATTATTCACATTTTTTTAATATTATATGGAAATCTCATGGACTTGTCAAGAACAATGTAAGTCAGGGATAGTTTTTAAATATCTGTACACACAGCTGCTGTAATGACTGTGGCTGGCTCCGCTCACCAGAACAAAACGCGAAAATGATTCTAGTAGAAAAATATATATTTTACTTTGCCTCTAATTTTACTAAAGTGGATAAAATATGATATGCTCCAATACGTACTATATTATCAAACTACTTTAGCCTCCGTAAAAGCATTAAATATGTCACCTCAAATTGGAACCAAACTATGGAACACAGCGTATATGGCTAAGTAATAAAGACCCCTATTAACCCCTTAACGACTTGGCCTTTTTTAGCTTTTTCACTTCCATTTTTCACTCACCAACTTCAAAAATCTATAACTTTTTTATTTTTCCACATAAAGAGCTGTGTTATGGCTTATTTTCTGCGTAACAAATTGCACTTCATAGTGACGGTATTTAATATTCCATGGCGTGTACTGGGAAGCGGAAAAAAAATTCCAAATGCAGTGAAAATGGTGAAAAACCACATTTGCGACGTTTTCTTGTGGGCTTGGATTTTACAGCTTTCACTTTGTGTCCCAAATGACACGTCTTCTTTATTTTTTGGGTCGGTACGATCATGTGGATACCAAATTTGTATAGGTTTTATAATGTTTTCATACATTTAAAAAAATTTAAAACCTCCTGTACAAAATATTTTTTTTTTATTTTGCCATCTTCTGGCGCCAATAACTTTTTCATACTTTGGTGTACGGAGCTGTAGTGTCATTTTTTGCGAATTTTGATGGCGTTTTCATTGCTATAATTTTTGGGACTGTGCGACCTTTTGATCACTTTTTATAAATTTTTTTATATTTTTCAAAATGGCAAAAAAATGCCATTTTTGAATTTGGACGCTATTTTCTGTTACGGGGTTAAGCGCAGTGAAAAACCGTTATTATATTTTGATAGATCGGACATTTTCGGATGCGGCAATACCTAATGTGTTTATGATTTTTACTGTTTATTTATATTTATATCAGTTCTAGGGAAAGGGGGGTGATTTGAATTTTTAGGTTTTTTTATTATAATTTTTTTTTTTAACTTTTTTTTTTTTTTTAATTTACTATTTTTCAGACTCCCTAGGGTACTCTAACCCTAGGTAGTCTGATTCATCCTATCATATACTGCCATACTACTGTATGGCAGTATATGTGGATTTTACTCCCCATTCATTACAATGTGCAATTAGCACATTGTAATGCATGGGTTAGCACGAAGTAGCCTCGGGTATTCGGAACACCCGAGGCAAACATGGCGACGGATCGCCGTTCCCCGTGACGTCATCGGGGAGCATGGGCGCCGCCAACCTCCCGGGGAGCACCGATCGCGGGTGTTACCGGTAAGCCTTTGCTGCAATATGTAGCAAAGACTTACCGGCTATGGAGAGAGCTCGGCCTGCGAGCCCTCTCCATGCACCGGGACCCGGCGCGGGAAGGGGTTAAAGACGACCTGTCACCCAATTTATCGGCACTAGGAGCTGCTTACTAAAGTAAGCAGCTCCTAGTGCTTGATCAAACGCCGCAGTGTTAGAAGGATAGCGTTACCGGAAACCTACGGTAACGCTATCGAACACTGCGGCAGGGTACAGTGTAATTGTCAGACAGCTCGCAAAGCTGTCTGACGTATTCATGAGGGGGCGGGGTTGTGGCACGGCTAAGGGCGGTGACTGCCGCCTGGCGCGGCAGTCACTGCCGGCCTATGGAGCGAGCGGGGCGGTCTGGGGAAGAGGCCCCTCATGAATACATCGGTCCGATGATTACACTGTACCCCGCCGCAGTGTTTGATAGCGTTACCGGGATGTCCGACGAAAGTGCCCAATGGGGCAGATTTACTTACTTGGTACTGTCATGATCCCGCAGTGCGTTGATCGACGTGGATTGGAGTCCGGTTCACTAAGGTCGTGCATCCGAGTTCCTGCATGTGTGGCTGCTGGGCCGAGGTCCGCTGGAGTTTACCTGCTTCTTCTCGGTGCATGTGAGTGCTGCTCCTGCGAATTCTTTAAATTCCGCGGTTTGTCAGAATCTGTCGGGTTGTCCGATGGCTCTCCCCCCGATTTCTGTCACGTGAAAGCCGATGCGCCAAAATCCGATTGCTTGCGCCAAAATACCAGGGCGATTTGGCGAAAAATTTAAATATTCGGGAAACCCGACAAAAGTGTGGCGTTCGGACCCTTAGTAAATGAGCCCCACTGTCTCATCTCAGATGCGCAATCATGCACCAACTCAGAATAAAAAAAAAAAGTAAATAAAAAACCTGATTTAAAGTAGTGAATCAGCAGGTTATTTTTGATCACTGCACATTTAACTTGTCCATTTTCACATCTGAGCCACGCAGCGCACTAGGGAGGGATCATATACCTATGAGTACATGGGTAATGGATATGTGACACACTCTGCTTTCACTCCGACAGGTGATTATTTATCTTCAACATGTGGCTTTCCTCCCCTAAGATTCAATTATGGTTCTGTATATTTAGTCTGGCACATGGTACCATCAGGAAACATTTCCATCCTTCACTCATTGATGTCCAAGAAATGGTAATTAAATTAAAAACCTTGAAAGGCAACTTTTGCGGTCAATGGAGGTGCATTGAGTCTCGAGAACAGATCATATCCTAAAAATCACAGCAAATTGTAGACATGTGACAAAACTTTAGAGCACCAGCCAAACTTTACCAATTCTACCGGATGAAGAAGAACATATTTTAGGACACATGAAAAAAAATATAAGTATAATGAGCAAAGACACTGCTTTAATTCATAATTATACTTTGATTTTCATAACATTTATGTGGTGTGAATTTACACAAACTTAAAAGAACCTCAGGCAAAAGAAAAGGAAAAAACACAAGATTTGTTTTTTATGACAGTGTATGAAATCTTTTATGATGTTTTTGGAAAGGTTTTCACTTTTTCCAAAACAGGTTAGATTCAGTTTTTTTTAATTCAGTTTTTTTTTTTTGTTATGATGTTTTAGGGAAAGGTTTTAACTTTTTCCAAAACAGGGTTGATTCTGTTTTTGAAATTAAAAATACATCTTTTGTACAAAGCCATCGACGATACAGGTGATCCCTGACTTAAAAGAAATCTACCATCAAATATAAACCAGGGACATTTACTCGTAGATCCAGGAGCTGTGACTGTGGTAATCTTTTTATATTTGTTTTCCATGGCCTCTTTCCTTCTCAAATCAAATTTAAATTATGCTAATTAGCCTGAAGGGGCTCCTTTTTATTTCCCAGTGGATTCCTTTGGTAGCTTGATTTTGATTCTTTTTGGATTTATTGTACTTGTCCGTGCTCAGGGTTACATGTGCAGCTTTCATGATCCAGGTGAGCTGACAGATAACTTTATTTTTGTGTATTTCCTTTAAGGACACCTAAAGATATACCTCTCTTCCCATTGTGACCACTAGTGAATCTTTCCTGATGTAGGTCATTTATGGAACTTTAGGAATGTAAGGCCCCTTCCTTTTTCTCTTGAGAGTCCAATGTGTTGTCTGGGCACACTATATAGACAGGTGTGTGCCTTTCCTAATCCAAGTCCAAGTCCAATCAATTTAATTAAAAACAGTTGACCTCTAGTGAATGAGTAGAACTATCTAAAGGAGGATCAGAAGGAAATGGACAGCATGTGAGTTAAATATGTGTCTCAGCAAAGGGTCTGAATACTTATGACCATGTGATATTTCAGTTTTTCTTGTTTAATAAATTAGCAAAAATATCTACATTTCAGTTTTTTTCTGTCAAGATGGGGTGCAGAGTGTAGATAAATGAGCAAATACTTTCTGTACCCAATGTATTTTGCATATTAATTAAATTAAAGGTCAATGCCCAGATGGAATTGCTCCTCTAAGAACAAACCTTGGGAATTTATCTTGTACGTAGCCCAGGGACTACCTGTTCACACCTTCAATAAAGAATGCCTTCCCCAAATGTGCAGTAATCCACTTCTTGAAAATAAAAGCACCAATAGTCTGTCAATAAACCTTTTAAAAGCCGTTTATTTTACTATTCAATGGAAGTCAAAATAATAAAAAATTATGGAGTTTAATCTTTAACTGGAAAAACAAACCAGTAATTTACATTATCAAGGCCTTGTTTGTCAATACAAACCCTGATTAATCTCCCCTTAGTGTCCATTAAATCTCTACCTGTAATCATATCTGCCTGTGACATAACTACCATATATACTCGAGTATAAGCCTAGATTTTTAGCATAAAAAATGTTCTGAAAACCTAAGCTAGGCTTATACTTGAGTAAAAAATATATATCAAAACTCACCTTTCCGGCTTTCCCTGCTGCTGGTTATATACTGGGGCAGGGGGCTGGCTATATACTGGGGCAGGGGGCTGGCTATATACTGGGGGATATGGGCTGGCAGGCTATACACTGGAGGGCAGGTGCTGGCTATATACTATGGGGCAGGGTCCGGCAGGCTATATAATGGGGAGGCTGTGACCAATGCATTTCCCACCCTTGGCTTATACTCGAGTCAATTGATTTTCCCAGGTTTTTGTGGTAAAATTAGGGCCCTCGGCATATACTTGGGTCGGCTTATACTCAAGTATATACGGTATATGCTGGGTTTTGCAGCATTTCAATATGTGGATCTTATTCTTTTGTCGGTCTGTTAATATGATTAAGTTGATGAAAATGAAGACATTTTTCAATGCAATTATGCATCTAAGGTGTTTCACTGTGTTATACAGTAGTTAGCAAAAGTTAAATATTTTTTGGAAAAAGTCTCTGGAAAAGTGGTCTTGGAAGTATAATAACTAAAATATGGAAACATGCACAGTGTAACTGAATAAACTAACACACTTCCAAGTTCTCCACATCTCTAAAACTCTTAACCTTCACCTGCTTTCTCTCAGCTTTGCTCAACACTTGTAAATAAACATTGGCAATCCATGTTGGGAGTCATCTGCCAAAAGCTAAAAGTTCACATTTGGCAGTTAAATAACCCTTCTATTATTTAAACAGTTATTTAGAACATAAAAAACACATTTAACTTTTTTAGGGTCGAATATTTTTGTTTATTTTTGCACTTGATCACTATTATTCTTGGAAAAACCATTGGAGAGTTATTGCAATGAGAAAATGACTCCCTATGGAAGGGTGTTTTCTCTTTACAATAGTTTACTATAAAACTACTATACTTCGACTGCTATAAAAATGTGATCACTAAAAGAAATTGCTGCAGTTTTCATTTATCTATATGTTCTAACCCTTGAAGTCAGTTAATATAACCAATAAATAGGAATAGTTGGAAATAGGAATAGGAAAGTTATGTTTCTGGTCCATAATAAAATTTATCAGAATGTTAAAGCCGGAGATACTTTTTTTTTTTTTTTCTTTTCTCTCGTTCCCGATGCCAGCGGATCTTAGGGGGGTGGGTTGAGGGGGGGGGGGGTAAATTAAAGTATATATGTTTACCGAAAAGAAATGAGATTCGGAATTTGGCAGTATGTATGTAGCTATATCGGTAAGGCTTAGTGATTTGGATTTCTGTATTTATTCGAAAATTCATTTGTACAAAGACATGAGTATACTATGTTGTACTGGGGGGGGGGAAAAACGGGTGGGAAGGGGAGGGAATATACGGGTAATAAAAATAGAAAATGTAAATTTGCTATGTATTTAACAATGGAAGTAAGAATTGTTGATACTTATTGTAACATTTTATATTGATGTACGCTTTGCATACTGATTAATAAATGTTTATTAAAAAAAAAAAAGCCAGAGATACAGAAACTGTCAACAATCTAATAAGATCCATAATAGAAAAGATATACATATATGTTGCCGTATGGCAGACTTATATCAACAAAAATTGATGAACTATGGCATCAGTCAAAATGATGAAAGCACACTGAGTCCCCAGTTTACGTACATTTATAGAGCACCATTAATTCCATGGTGCTGTACAATCAATAAGGGGTTTGCATACCTTACATTAAGACAAGAACAAATGCAAGACTAGAGTGGTTAGGGGTCAAGTAGAAGGAGGACTCAAAAATCTATATGGGAGGGCTCAAAATCTATATGGGAGGGCTCAAAATCTATATGGGAGGGTGGATCAAGACATGTGATGAGGGAGCAGAGCAGTGGAACCAGATCCTTATCGACGAAGGCTTATACCAAGATCTAGACAGGAACTGGCTTCTCTGCTGACTGCGGAGAAAACACACCAGTCAGGCATTCTATGACTTGTAGTGCGCCATGAACAGCCTCTTCCCCTTCTTCTTACCCTGTCCCAGCGCAGCATGTCCCCATTCTCGTCAGTATGTGGTGATGTAAGAAGCATGTGATCAGTCACATGATTCCGACATCACCACAGGTCCTGTAGGACACCCGGGAGAGCAGTGCGGAGGCTCTCCTCTCTTGGAGTTTGGAGCTCTATATCAGGGCATCACCCGATCTCCATTACAGTGGTCAGGAGGGTCTGGCGGTGATGGATCCTCCTGACCTTCGGTCTATAAGACGCAGGCACTTTTTAGCAAGATTATTTCTTGCTAAAAAGTTTGTCTTATAGTCCAATAACAGAGAACTACAGGCACATACGGTTACATACAAGATCGATTCTTTAGGTTTGTTCTTAAAGGGAACCTACCACCCCGGTTGTACCTATAAAGGTAGATCGGGTGGTAGGTGGATGAATGGGACGTGAGGATAGCCCTTTTTTGGGCTAATCCTCATGTCCCGGCTATCTTTTAGAAAACTATAATGAAGGCATATGTAAATTTTTTTATGCGGCTACTGGGGCGTGGAGTAGCCAGACATGAGGCTACTAGTCGCGGCTACTCCACGCCCCAGTAGCCACATTACTCCGCCTACCATTTAATCTTCGGCGCGCAGCTCCTCGTAGTCCGAGTCCCCCATGTGCAGAATGCCGGGGACTAGGACGAGGGCCGAAAATTAAATGGTAGGTGGAGTAACGTGGCTACTGGGGCGTGGAGTAGCCGCCACTAGTAGCCTCATGTCTGGCTACTCCACGCCCCAGCAGCCGCATAAAAAAATTTACATATGCCTTCATTAAAGTTTTCTAAAAGATATCCGGGACGTGAGGATTAGCCCAAAAAAGGGCTTTCCTCATGTCCCATTCATCCACCTACCACCCGATCTACCTTTATAGGTAGAATCGGGGTGGTAGGTTCCCTTTAAGTTGAATTTGTATGTAAGTCGGAACAGGTGTATGTTATAATTGTAGCTGCAGACAATGTAAAAAGTTGATGTCTAATGTATATTTCTCATAGTCTTACTGCACTGTATACATTTGTTAACTTTTCTAGATTACATTGTGTTGTATTACCAACTAATCCCTTTACTCCAGGATTTCAGAATTTGGCCATTTACTTGTCTACATGTGCAGTTGCCTAAAATATGTTATATAATAACCTTCTGGTATGTATGTTCCTGTTTTTCTTTGTAACTAATGTTATATTATGGGACAGCGGGGAAGTTTAAGTTCTAAAGAAACAACTTTTCTTTGATCTTCGGCATGGATGTGATCTAAATCTGATTTAGACGATAATTGTGTAAACTACCGTTTCCCTACAATCCATTAGCAGATGGTTATCAAATGTTTCTCCTTTCGCTTTGAAGCACACCTTTCAACATCATTACTTTAGTTTATGGATGAAGTTGCAATTTTTTCTGGGGATGCAGACCATTAAATACATGTAAAATGTTCCCTGCCCTCACGCATGGATTATTGCATTGCTGGAGATTTTTGAGATGTCATGAAAGCACATGAGATGCCTTCAAGATTAGTCATGGAGAGACTGACACTGGAGACTACATGAAGAAATTTGAGAAGTTTTATATGAAAGGCTCTTCTGTGGGAATGGCAGATGAAAAAATGTTTTTGTTATAGCCTTCTTTTGTTGGATTGTCAAAAGACGTTGATGTGGATGGTAGATTTGATCCACACTAAGACCTTATTATAATAGTGCACTGTCAAGGCAAACACCAGGAAGTGTTTCCATTATAATACAAGATAAAAGGAGCTAAAAGCATCACCTGTAAGTTCAGTTTTCCAGTAAAAATTTTTTTAGATACCTAGATACTGTATAGACTGTATGTAGTAGTATATAGGTGAAATCTTCATTGATATCTATATTATATCTAGTTTTACTACCATGTGTGGCACACCCAAAGACGGTCCACCCAAAGGTATGTTAAAAATAGGACAATCATGGTTCTCCTGCCTGGTCCTGGTCCTTCATTCAATGAGGCACATCAAGTTAGCTCCTATCCATATGATAGGGACTGGTTGTTGCGGGTCTCAGTTATGGCACTGCATTGGATAATAAGAATTGAGATCTGGTGGACCCTCATTCTACCCCAAATGACAGAGCAAACGGTCCCACATGCCCTATGCTGCACTTTTCATTTCTAAGGCACTGACAGAGAAAGTTGCGCACTCTACTCAGCTATCTCCACCAGTTCTATAGACAGTGAATGAAGCATCATCAAGCATGGCCAACCTGCCGCTCCATCCTTTTGGGGTGCATTGGGGGCTCAACGGACCCACATTCTTGAGCTCTGTGGGGTTTCCATCATTGAGACCCCCACCGATCAGCAAGATAGCCCCTATCCTATGACTGGACAACCCCTTTAAAATTGGTGATTTACCTAAAGTTGTCTATCCCCTTTGCAGATGCTATGGCTGATTTGAAAAGGAAGTTTAGTAACTAGTTCAACCAAAAAAATGGACATTTCCACTTTGACCTTCTTCTTCCGCGAATGTTACATTCAACTAGTAAACAATAAGATTTTACATGGTAGAGCAACACTTCCTGCATAATAACTGTATATACAGTAGAAGCAAGCGGATTATCCACCATAACATAGATTAGTGTGCGGCCTCATCTTACTTAATTTTTGCAGCTGTTTTCCTGCCAATGAAGTGATTCTGTGTTATAGTTTAACTATAAGTATAAAGTATCAGGAATCATTCCTCATAATTGCAGAAACTGGAAACACGATCCCATTCTTAAGAAAGTTATCAGGAAAATTACAACATTAAACCTCATTATCAAAAGGTTCAAATCTAATTGTAGACCACATGGGATCTCTCTGTATGTTCTATGAAAATCAGCCCTTATTCTCAAACTCGTGGTTTATAAAACAAAATTGTAACACGTATTCTCCATGGTCAATTTCCTTATTGTGCATGACAGGGCACATAATGTCCTGCCAAACCAGTGTTTAGCATCTACTGCAACATTCTGCTGTACAGTTGGCTCTGATAGTTAACTGAACAAGTTGATTCAATGTGGTTCATGGAATTGGAATTCTGATATTTATCATGTTAAATGTAAATTAATATATTATTACTATAACTGCATGTATTATACTAAAGATTAGCTCACTTTATTCCCTTAAAGGACATCTACCACCAGGATGAAGGATTGTAAACCAAGCACATGGACATAATGGTGTGTGCCCCCTCTGGCAGGATCTGCTTTTAAAATTATGCAAATGAGCCTAAGGGACTATGGCCTCCATAGGTGTTAATGGAGACTGGAGCCCCTCAGACTCATTTGCATAATTTCTACAGCCCTTTTTCTTAAAAACAAGGGCATTAGAAGCTTAAAGAAGAGCAGATCCTGCCAAAGGGGCAAGAATTGCAACATGTCAACGTCATTTGATGTCATTGCAACAGTTTATAATACTCCATGACCTGCTATTGCTGAAGATCTGTAACGGTATGCTAGTGCCACACTTTTACAAATCTATAGCAAAGTTTCCATATACTGCAATACAGTATTATATATATATATATATATATATATATATATATATATATATATATATGTAATAATGTAATATATGCTAGGAGCAATCACATTCCCTAGGGTTAAAGTACCTTAGGGGGTCTAAAAAATACTAAAATAAAGAATCTTTAAAATGTTAAAAAAAGAATAAACTTCAAGTTCAAATCACCCCCTTTTCCCTAGAACTGATATAAAGATAAACAAATAAAATCAAACATGTTAGGTATCAACATGTCCCAAAAATCCCAATCGATCAAAAAAAGAGAGTATATTCTCAGCGTTGAACCCCATAATGGAAACTAGTGCCAAAATGCCACTTCTTTGCAATTTAGCAACACAAAATTTTTTTACAAAAAGTGATCAAATGGTCATACAATCCTTAAAATGGTAGCAATGAAAACTTCAACTCATCTCACAAATAACTGACACCTGACTCAGCTCTGTACCCCAAAGTATAAAAAGTTATTAGAGTCAGAATATGACAAAATTAAGAAATTTGTATTAAAACAAAATGATAAAATTAATAAACTTATATCAATTTGGTATCCCTGTGATCATACCAACCCAAAGAATAAAGGAGACGTGTCCTTTGGAGAGTGCAGTGAAATTCACAAAAACCATGCCCACAAGAAAACGGTGGAAATGTGTGTTTTTTACCAATTTCACAGATAAAAGGGATAATGCGGTCAAAAGTTTCATGGCAGCAAGGTACAGAATTGTCAGGCAAAGAATAGTTAAGAACATTGAAAGGGCAAAAAACACAGCACCAGTAATAGAGTAAGTAGTACAACAAGTATCAGGAAATCAGTATAACCACCACTTGAGTGAAGAGAGAAGCAGGCATAGAGTAGAGCATGTGGAATTACTGGACGCCACCCCAGCTGCTGATTGGTTCAGCCATCCATCATTCCACCTGATACATACCCATAGCTCCAGGATGAGCAACAAGAATGCTCTGATTACCATAGAGAAAGATATCAGGATGAAATAGCCAATGAGGAATTTAAACAGGCTTTCTGGCAGTAGTCATTGCTCATTGTACTGGTAGATATTATGCAACATCTTCCTTATCAATGTCACTTGCAGGTCCCCATTACACATACTACACAAAACAATATGGGGGGAAAACAGACTTCACCTGGGTGTTTTACCCCTAATAGAACAAAATGCTAATCTGCAATAACTTAAAAACATTCATTATCTTTGCTAAATAAAGACAAAAATAAACATAAGATGCAACAATGATGTACATATATAAGGTATAGTATATCATTTTCAATTTTTAAACAGGGTCCAAAAAATTTGGTGTTAAATCTTTACTCTTAATATCAGAGAAGGGAATCAAGGAGATTGGAGGAGGTATGAGAGGAGCGATGGGTAGGGGATGAGTAAAGGATAGCAAGAATTCTTGCTAGTTTGGCATCATCAGTAGGTGCCATCCCACGAGTCAAGTGTCTGAGCATCTCAAGATATTTGAGGGACAAACCTACAAGCATTTTAGGTAAGTTGAAAAAGAATATCGACACTCACGTCACACTTCAGGGAATTTTCCAATTCAAGCTTTTATTCCAATATAAAAATATATACAAACACAGCACAAACGTAATCAAAACGCACTTTGTCTAACGAAAGTGCAGCGCATGACCAATAGTAAATGAGCCCTGCTGAGTGTTTGGTGCATTATGCATCAAACACCCACCAGTAAAACCCTTGTTTGGTGCTGGCCCTGATTGAGGGCTTCAACTCATCAAATGCCGCTGGCACAGATCCTCTATATAATCCTGCTTATTATCCAGTACATATTTTCTACGTATGAAATATAAGAGATGTTAGGGATGGTGTTTTGTCTTGCAACTACATCAGTTAAATCGGTGATGCTCTAATATAAGGTAAATTATTTTGTTTTAGTCTAAAGAAAGTTATTTGTGTCACTGCCCCTAGGGCCGGTGAATAGATCTCCTGGACACATTTTCAGGATTTTAATATAATACCAAGACCTTAGCTCTAGTCCTTAGCTTCTAGTCATGACATACTACATATATGTTTTCCAGTAACAGAAAGGTTTAAGGCATTGTAACTAGAGATGAGCGAGCACTAAAATGCTCGGGTACTCGTTATTCGAGACGAACTTTTCCCGATGCTCGAGTGCTCGTCTCGGATAACGAGCCCCATTGAAGTCAATGGGAAACTCGAGCATTTTTCAAGGGGACCAAGGCTCTGCACAGGGAAGCTTGGCCAAACACCTGGAAACCTCAGAAAAGGATGGAAACACCACGGAAATGGACAGGAAACAGCAGGGGCACCATGCATGGATGCCTCTGAGGCTGCTTAAACGCACCATTATGTAAAAATTATGGGCAACAGCATGGCCATGACAGAGTGACAGAATGAAGCTAGATAGCATCTAAAACATCCAATAATTGACCCTGACACTATAGGGGATGGCATGCAGAGGCAGCGGCAGCAGTGGCAGGCTAGAGAGTCTCATGGCGACATACCCTAAATGGACTCAGGCTTCAAACCAATGGGTGGCAGAAAGGAACCAAAGGAGGTGAGCAAGAAGCGCTGAAATTATTTCCTCTGTGAACAAAAGGTTGACGGTATATTTAGTCGATAACACAGCATGGTGGCGACATAGTGACCAAGTTCCATAACGTATCTGGTGAAACACCCGAAAAATGAGCCTGACACAGCTCGTTTGATAAGGGGACGACATTTGGAGGCAGCCATGAAGAGGACTTCCATGATTAAGAGCGACAGTATGGGGCATCCATATTGCGCTTCTATGATTGCAACTGCAGGTCTCCAGCATGGCGGCGACAGACGCGCCGAGTTCCACTATGTATGTGGTGAAACACCTGAAAATTCTGCCTGACACAGCTCGTTTGATAAGGGGACCATGTATGGAGGCAGTGAACTAGTAGTAGATTAAAGGTGCTGCAGTTAAAACTATGTTAGTTGGATCTTGGGATGGAGCTGGCGCTCCGCTGCCAGGCGAGCTTTCGCCAATCCAAGCCCCTGTCTCTAGGCTACTCCCCAAACAGCACTTCTAAGAACCTTTTGTATAAGATCAAGTGTAGTAGCGTTCTTATAAGTTTGGGATATGGCGGGTGAGGGGAATGTAAACAGATGCGCAAGAAGCGCTGAAATAATATCGGTTAATCATAAAAGTTTGCCAGTATATTTTGTGGATAACACAGCAGGGTGGCGACAAAGTTAACAACTTTGATGTGGAATCCATGAAAACAACCCAAATTTGTGCCTGACACACCTCGTTTGATAAGGGGACGATGTATGGAGGCAGCTATATGGACGGATTTTTGGAGGTAGCAATGGAGACAACGTGTGGAGGCTGCTATGGAGACAATTTAATTTGGATAGTGCCTGTATGTGGCAGTCCAAAAAAGTTTTCAAACCAGAGGAGCAGGTAGGTGGCCCTCCAGAAAAATGGAATAGATTGAGTGCCTGTATGTGGCAGTCCAAAAAAGTTTTCAAACCAGAGGAGCAGGTAGGTGGCCCTCCAGAAAAATGAAATAGATTGAGTGCCTGTATGTGGCAGTCCAAAAAAGTTTTCAAACCAGAGGAGCAGGTAGGTGGCCCTCCAGAAAAATGGAATAGATTGAGTGCCTGTATGTGGCAGTCCAAAAAAGTTTTCAAACCAGAGGAGCAGGTAGGTGGCCCTCCAGAAAAATGAAATAGATTGAGTGCCTGTATGTGGCAGTCCAAAAAAGTTTTCAAACCAGAGGAGCAGGTAGGTGGCCCTCCAGAAAAATGAAATAGATTGAGTGCCTGTATGTGGCAGTCCAAAAAAGTTTTCAAACCAGAGGAGCAGGTAGGTGGCCCTCCAGAAAAATGGAATAGATTGAGTGCCTGTATGTGGCAGTCCAAAAAAGTTTTCAAACCAGAGGAGCAGGTAGGTGGCCCTCCAGAAAAATGAAATAGATTGAGTGCCTGTATGTGGCAGTCCAAAAAAGTTTTCAAACCAGAGGAGCAGGTAGGTGGCCCTCCAGAAAAATGAAATAGATTGAGTGCCTGTATGTGGCAGTCCAAAAAAGTTTTCAAACCAGAGGAGCAGGTAGGTGTCCCTCCAGAAAAATTGAATAGATTGAGTGCCTGTATGTGGCACTCCCAAAAATTGTTTAAAACAGAGGACCGGGTAGGTGGCCCTCCAGAAAAATTAAATGCATAAAGTACTATAGGTAGAGCCAGTGGGCCCTGTCAAAAAATAGCCAGTTTCCTCTGCTTTAGTGTACAAAGAGGAGGAGAAGGAGGAAAATGAGGAGGAGGAGGAGTGCATAAATTATTCAGGTTGAGCTTCCTTCACCTGGTGGAGATTGGAAATTATGAGAAATCCAGGCTTTATTCATCTTAATAAGCGTCAGCCTGTCAGCGCTGTCAGTCGACAGGCGTGTACGCTTATCGGTGATGATGCCACCAGCTGCACTGAAAACCCGCTCGGACAAGACGCTAGCGGCAGGGCAGGCGAGAACCTCCAAGTCGTACAGCGCCAGTTCGTGCCACATGTCCAGCTTTGAAACCCAGTAGTTGTAGGGAGCTGTGTGATCATTTAGGACGATGGTATGGTCAGCTACGTACTCCCTCACCATCTTTCTGTAAAGATCAGCCCTACTCTGCCGAGACTGGGGACAGGTGACAGTGTCTTGCTGGGGTGACATAAAGCTGGCAAAAGCCTTGTAAAGCGTACCCTTGCCAGTGCTGGACAAGCTGCCTGCTCGCCTACTCTCCCTCGCTACTTGTCCCGCAGAACTACGCACTCTGCCGCTAGCGCTGTCAGAAGGGAAATACTGTTTCAGCTTGTGCACCAGGGCCTGCTGGTATTCATGCATTCTCACACTCCTTTCCTCTCCAGGGATGAGAGTGGAAAGATTTTGCTTGTACCGTGGGTCCAGGAGAGTGAATACCCAGTAATCGGTGCTGGAATAAATTCTTTAAACGCGAGGGTCACGGGATAGGCAGCCTAGCATGAAATCTGCCATATGCGCCAGAGTCCAAACGCGCAAGAATTCACTCCCCTCACTGGCCTGACTGTCCATTTCCTCCTCCTCCAACTCCTCCAACTCCTCTTCTTCTGCCCATACACGCTGAACAGTGAAGGTCTGAGCAATGCTCCCCTCTTGTGTCTCGCCAACATTCCCCTCCTCTTCCTCCTCATCCTCCTCCACCTCCTCCGATATGCGCTGAGAAACAGACCTGAGGGTGCTTTGGCTATCAACAAGGGAATCTTCTTCCCCCGTCTCTTGTGACGAGCGCAAAGCTTCCGACTTCATGCTGATCAGAGAGTTTTTCAACAGGCCAAGCAGCGGGATGGTGAGGCTGATGATGGCGGCATCGCCACTGACCATCTGTGTTGACTCCTCAAAGTTACTCAGCACCTGACAGATATCAGACATCCACGTCCACTCCTCATTGTAGACTTGAGGAAGCTGACTGACCTGACTACCAGTTCTGGTGGAAGTTGACATCTGGCAGTCTACAATCGCTCTGCGCTGCTGGTAAACTCTGGATAACATGGTTAATGTTGAATTCCACCTCGTGGGCACGTCGCACAACAGTCGGTGAGCGGGCAGTTGGAGGCGGCGCTGCGCTGCCCTGAGAGTGGCAGCATCTGTGCTGGACTTCCTGAAATGCGCACAGATGCGGCGCACCTTCGTGAGCAAATCTGACAGATTGGGGTATGTCTTGAGGAAACGCTGAACTATCAGATTTAACACATGGGCCAGGCATGGCACATGTGTCAGTCTGCCGAGTTGCAGAGCCGCCACCAGGTTACGGCCGTTGTCACACACAACCATGCCTGGCTTCAGGTTCAGCGGTGCCAGCCACAGATCAGTCTGCGCCGTGATGCCCTGTAATAGTTCTTGGGCAGTGTGCCTTTTATCGCCTAGGCTCAGCAGTTTGAGCACCGCCTGCTGTCGCTTAGCGACGGCACTGCTGCTGTGCCTAGAGCTAGCGACTGATGGCGCCATGCCCACGGATGGTAGTTCGGAGGAGGAGGTGGAGGAGGGGTGGGAGGAGGAGGAGGCATAGTAGGCCTTTGAGACCTGGACCGAGGTAGGCCCCGCAATCCTCGGCGTCGGCAGTATATGACCAGCCCCAGGGTCAGACTCGGTCCCAGCCTGCACCAAGTTAACCCAATGTGCCGTCAGCGATATATAGTGGCCCTGCCCGGCAGCACTCGTCCACGTGTCCGTGGTCAGGTGGACCTTGTCAGAAACGGCGTTGGTCAGGGCACGGATGATGTTGTCTGACACTTGCTGGTGCAGGGCTGGGACGGCACATCGGGAAAAGTAGTGGCGGCTGGGGACCGAATACCGAGGGGCGGCCGCCGCCATGAGGTTGCGAAAGGCCTCGGTCTCTACTAGCCTATAGGGCAGCATCTCCAGCCTAATCTAGCCCTCGCCGCAGGAGCCCTCGCCACGGGAGTTTCACTACGTGACACATTTGGCGCTGATGCACCTGCTCTGGCCCTGCCTCTCCGTCTGGCCCCACCACTGCCTCTTCCAACCTGTTCTGCTATAGGACTCTCCTCCGTCTCAGAAGCACTGTGTTCACCCGGCCTCTCAACCCAGCTTGGGTCTGTCACCTCATCATCCTCCGATCCCTCAGTCTGCTCCCCCCTCGGACTTCCTGCCCTGACAACAACTTCACCACTGTCTGACAACCGTGTCTCCTCATCGTTGGACACCTCTTTACACACTTCTTCCACTACGTCAAGAAGGTCATCATCACCCACAGACTGCGACTGGTGGAAAACCTGGGCATCGGAAAATTGCTCAGCAGCAACCGGACAAGTGGTTTGTGACTGTGGGAAGGGTCCAGAAAACAGTTCCTCAGAGTATGCCGGTTCAAATGCCAAATTTTCCTGGGAGGGGGCAGACTGGGGGGGAGGAGGCTGAGGTGCAGGAGCTGGAGGAGTGCCGATTTCGGTGACATGGGTGGACTGCGTGGAAGACTGACTGGTGGACAAATTGCTCGAAGCATTGTCGGCAATCCACGACATCACCTCTTCGCACTGTTCTGGCCTCAACAGTGCTCTACCACGAGTCCCAGTAACTTGAGACATGATGAACCTAGGGAGTGTAGCTCTGCGGCGTTCCCCTGCTCCCTCATCAGCAGGTGGTGTCTCACTCCACCCAGGACCACGGCCTCTGACCCCTGCAGTAGATGGACGCCCACGTCCTCGCCCTCGTCCTCTACCCCTAGCCCTCGGATTAAACATTTTGAAAATGAAAGTTATATAACTTTAATTTTTTTTTTTACTTTTTTTTGTGTTTTTTTGTGTTTTTTAGTTTTTTTTGTGTTTTTTAGTTTTTAAAACCAAACAATGCTATCCTATTGCTATGGCTATTTTCTAGCCAAGTATGAAAGCACACTGCTATGCCAGATGAGATGACGCTGAGTTATGAAAAAATAAACGTAAAATAAAAAGGAAATGGCAGACTGTGCCTAATTGAAATCCAACCCCTAATAAATTATCCCACTTCGGTCTTTGCGATGGATATGTGCGTGACTAAGCGCTAAACACAGCGGTCGCAAGTCACACTCCAAATTCCTCACAATTGGCTAGTATATGCACTGCAGCAAGGACAGCCACCAGCAGATCAACCAGAAATAAAATATATATAACGCTATTGTAGGCGTAAGTAAGCCGTTTGGATTCTCCTTTGGCTATTTTCTAGCCAAGTATGAAAGCACACTGATGAGATGACGCTGAGTTATGAAAAAATAAACGTAAAATAAAAAGAAACTGCCAGACTGTGCCTAATTGAAATCCAACCCCTAATAAATTATCCCACTTCGGTCTTTGCGATGGATATGTGCGTCACTAAGCGCTAAACACAGCGGTCGCAAGTCTCACTCCAAATTCCTCACAATTGGCTAGTATATGCACTGCAGCAAGGACAGCCACCAGCAGATCAACCAGAAATAAAATATATATAACGCTATTGTAGGCGTAAGTAAGCCGTTTGGATTCTCCTTTGGCTATTTTCTAGCCAAGTATGAAAGCACACTGATGAGATGACGCTGAGTTATGAAAAAATAAACGTAAAATAAAAAGAAACTGCCAGACTGTGCCTAATTGAAATCCAACCCCTAATAAATTATCCCACTTCGGTCTTTGCGATGGATATGTGCGTCACTAAGCGCTAAACACAGCGGTCGCAAGTCTCACTCCAAATTCCTCACAATTGGCTAGTATATGCACTGCAGCAAGGACAGCCACCAGCAGATCAACCAGAAATAAAATATATATAACGCTATTGTAGGCGTAAGTAAGCCGTTTGGATTCTCCTTTGGCTATTTTCTAGCCAAGTATGAAAGCACACTGATGAGATGACGCTGAGTTATGAAAAAATAAACGTAAAATAAAAAGAAACTGGCAGACTGTGCCTAATTGAAATCAAACCCCTAAAAAATTTTCCCACTTTGGTGTTTGAGGTGGATATGTGTGTCACTAAGAGCTAAACACAACGGTAGCAATTCCCCCTGCAAATTCCTCACAATATGGTACTAGCTGCACTACTAGTGCCAGCAAGCCCAGCCACAAGCAAACAAAAAAAAAAAAGTATAACGTTATTGTAGCCCTAAGAAGGGCTGTTGGGTTCTTGTAGAATCACTCCTGCCTAACAGTAATCTACTAGCACCCTAACGCTGTCCCTGACCAGCAGCAGCTCTCTCCCTAGCGGCATCCAGACACAGAATGATCCGAGCAGCGGCGAGTCTATCCCAGGGTCACCTGATCTGGCCAGCCAACCACTGCTATCGACGTGTAAGGGTACCACGTCATGCTGGGTGGAGTGCAGAGTCTCCTGGCTTGTGATTGGCTCTGTTTCTGGCCGCCAAAAAGCAAAATGGCGGGAGCTGCCATTTTCTCGAGTGGGCGAAGTATTCGTCCGAGCAACGAGCAGTTTCGAGTACGCTAATGCTCGAACGAGCATCAAGCTCGGACGAGTATGTTCGCTCATCTCTAATTGTAACCAGTTTGTGACAACTTTGCAGACTGTGAATAGAAATGTGAATCTTTTCTGGTCTTCATCAGGTTCTGGTGGGTGTTAACATCTACGTTTTTCCAGTTATAAGATGGAGAATAAGTCATTTAGATCTTGGAGACATAACATTTAATATAAATCATATTCTCAGTGCAACTTCAACATCAAGACTGGACCAACAAGAGTTTCAGATTTCGACAAGTTAGTGTTAATCTGCCAAGTGACATACATGTTATATAAGTCTGATGTGGACACTCGCCAGGAGTGAGACACATATGTTGGGAGTTTATTATTAAATAAAAGGCACCAGATGGTCATTATTGTCATGCACAAATAATTGTAACTTGGGTTACGTCTGCAGCCGATGTGTTCCAAACAAGTAGATAAAAGTAACATCAAAAGATTTATAGGTAGCAATTCCTTTTTCCCCACTTATATACATGCAGGTCCCAATTTACCACAAATCAAAACAGCTTATTTAATTAATCTGTCCTACCCATTCAATAAGATATAACGATGAATTCAACTGCGGATATTGGTAAATGTCAGTCTTTATAGTGTACAGAAGATCAGATGATTATTACACTTTCTACATTTTTAAACAGCAAAGTCAAAGTCATGGTGACATGCTGTGAGTTTTAGCACATCATGTGATAAAAATAATACTAATGTTTATTTATATAGCGCCATCATATTCAGTAGAGCCTTACAAATCACGGGGGGGGGGGGCATATACCAAAAAAGTAAGACATTATAAAGTAAAACCATAGTTATATAAAATAGTAGGAGTGAGGTCCCTGCTCACAAGAGCCTACAGTCTATGAGGATGAGGTATAAGAGCTTGTATAATGGTCCACCCATTCTTTATAATGGGAACAGAATAAAATAATTTAATAAATAAAAATGCTGCTGCTTGAACCAGTTATCAGCCGCCATCTTCTGTACAAGGTCCAGAGAGTCTATTTTTGGTATCAGGTGCTGAATAACAGACTGAAGGAGTACACAGGATGGGTTAGTAAAAAGAGAGGTGAAGTCTCGTATAGTTGGAGAATGTGATCATTATCACTAAGAGATTGCTTTTAAAGGAAATCTACCATTTGAAAATGGTACTTCTGACCTAAACATACCTTTACATAGCGGAAGGTAAGCTGATGCTGGAGGTTGTCTTGTTTAGGCACAGAAATCAGCAGTTTCTTCCAAAATTCGATTTATTAAATATGCAAATGACCCTTTGGCACTCTTGTGTCCCTTACACAGGGCGCTTGGCACTTTGTCATTAGCATAACTATGCACGCGCCTAGAATGCTTCAAAGTTCTCTCCCCACCCTCCCTGTCTCAATCCAGAGAGGCGATAACGTTACTAAGCTCTCAGGAGCATTGGCACATGCAAACTGTATCTTCATTACGCGCAGCCGCTTGCTTTGCAGTTCAGCTGTGCGAATGCACCTGGAAGTCTCCAGGTGAACAGCGGTGGAAGCAGCAAGCATAGCAACCATTGTAAACATAGCATTCATCTAGAGGAAGTCTCACAAGATTACGAGACTTCGGGGTGAGTTTGCATAGCTGCACTGCAAAGCAGACGGCTGCGCATAATGAAGAAACAGTGTGCATGAGCCAGTGCTCCCGAGAGCTTGGCTCCCTAGAACTATGCAGGCTTGGCGCGTGCATGGTTATGCTAATGACCAGGTGCCAAGTGCCCTGTGTGAGGAGCACAAGAGTGTCAACGGGTTATTTGCATATGTTATAAACTGAATTTTGAACAGCTTATCAACTTAACTACCGCTATGTAAAGGTATGTTTCAGTCAGTAGAACCATTTTCAAATGGTAGATTTCTTTTAAGAGCATGTTTGATGCTTTGGAGGTTGGGTTTGGAGGCCCCAGAGAATTGGTGCAGCTCGGGAGAAGTCCTGGAGAAGTGAGTGGGAGAATTAAGGAAGATCAGTGGAAGATCACGGGTTGGGCAATAGATTGAGATGAGAGAGGAGAGGCAGGAAGCTGCAGCATTATGCAGAGCTTTGTGTAGAATTTGTGTACAGTGGGTACGCAACGTTTTCAGACCCCTTAACATTTTTCACTTATCTTGCACACTAATGGACACTCTGGCCCCATCTTGACAGAAAAAATTGAAATGTAGATATTTTTGCTAAACAAGAAAAATTGAAATATCACATGGTCAAGGGTATTCAGACCCTTTGCTGTGACACTCATATTTAACTCACATGCTGTCCATTTTCTTCTGATCCTCCTTGAGATGGTTGGAGTCCATCTGTGTTTAATTAAACTGATTGGACTTGATTACGAAAGGAACACGCCATCTTTATAAGGCCTCACAGTGCATGTCAGATCACATGAGAATCATGAGGTCTAAGGAACTGCCCAAGGAGTGTGGAGACAAAATTGTGGAAAAGCAAAGATCAGGCCAAGGTTACAAAAGAATTTCTGCAGCACTCAAGGTTCCTCTTTGGGCCGAAGGTTCACCTTCCAACAAGACAATGACCCTAAGCACGCAGCTAAAATGACAAAGCAGTGACTTCAGAACAACTCTGTGACCATTCTTGACTGGCCCAGCAAGAGCCCTGACCTAAACCCAATTGAACATCTCTAGAGAGACATCAAAATGGCCTCCACCAATGTTCACCATCCAACCTGCGGGAACTGGAGAGGATCTGCAAGGAAGAGGCAGAGGATCCCCAAATTCAGGTGTGAAAAACTTGTTGCATAATTCCCAAGAAGACTCATGGCTGTACTAGCTCAAAAGCTGCTTCTACTCAACACTGAGCACAGGGGCTGAATACTTATGATCATGTGATATTTCAGTTTTTCTATCAAGATAGGGTGCGGAGTGTACATTAAAGGAAACCTGCCATAAGAAATGTACATATTAAGGTAGATCTTAAACTATCTTTTCCTAATTCTATAATGTTTCCTAATATCTACACTGTATCTAACTAATATGCTAAGTTTTGGCAGGAGCTACTGAGGCAGCCTTTTCTCCCATAGCCTGTCAAGGTTATTCCACGTCCCAGTAGCCTCTATTGATAATTTTAGATAAAGTTTATATAAGGTTAGGAGGTGTCACAGGACCAGGGAAAGGTAGTTTAGGACTTAGAATCTTAGTAGGGACCTATCATCAGATCTACCACAATTTTTACATATCTAATGGTAGGTGTCCTTTAACGAGCAAAAAAAAAAGAACTTTTTTGATACTTTCTGTACCAACTGTATAAGAGCTTAATAGGCTCACCCATATTAAACATACACAGTAAAGCATTTGTTTGCCTTTGGGAGCCACAGTGACCACCGAACTTCCTGTGACATCCTGTGTCCTGCTGGCATCTGGCTGATGGAGGAGCCTTGCAGTCATTCCTGTAGGCACGTCTCTTCATCATAACCACTTCGATATCAATGGTTGGAGGGGCACATGGGTGTCCTTTGCATGCATGGACCAGGCATACTTATATCCGGTGGTCAAGTGATTCATGTTGAAAGGAAAACATTAATAGGGTAAGCAGAAAAACACAACACACAATTTAATCAATGTTTATTGTCACAAACAATTTTTATCATACGCAATTGCAACATTGTCTTCACAGACTCAAAGGATGCTCAAGATCTGATCTATCTCAGTTATAATTTCAGCACCTCCTCGAGGAACGCCATCATGCAGATAGGCACATGTGGCTGCAGAATGGACAGATGGAACCAATTTAAATGCATTGTAGATCACCCTTTAAACCCATCCAATGCTCTTACTAGTTTCTGCAAACAAAAGTGTCTTTGAACATGGTGCTCCAAGAATTCTGTTGACAGATGTGTCAAATCTAAGACACGCGTTCACAGTTACTGCAGATGCTCAGCAAGGAATCTTCAACCACCGCAAACTTAAAAGAACCAAGCTGTTCCATCTTTTCCATACATCCAGAAACAAGTAGGATTCTGCCTAGTGGAAAACCACATGAACCTTACTTTTTTTTACATGAAAGTTATAAGGGGTTATTTATCTTGAGTCAGGACATTTGTGCGTGTCTTTTCTTTATTAAAAAGTCGCACAAGAGTCTCAAACCCTTCTGGAGCTTCTTCTAAAGTTGTTCCAACCCCTGGTAAGGAGTGGAGTTTACTTGCAAAGAATTCTTGCATGTCTAACTTTGCTAGGCGAGCAGAAAAGACCCAAACAATTGTACCAAAAAATAAGGGAAAAACTGAAAAAATCTTGAAATAAATGACCCCCATTGTCTCCTTAGATTCATGGGGACAAATGATCAAAATGCAGACACTTGAAGGATGATACCTGTAGGATAAGCAGCCAGTGAAGGTGACTGTACAGGATCTGCTCATGTATGACTAGATCCAATATGATTGTACTCTTCATTTAGATACAGTGAATAACATCCATCCATTTTTTGAACAGACAGCACACGGCTGAACTAAACACTTTACTTTTTGATGTATCATTTCACAAGGATGTAATTACTAAACTGTACAACCGATCTAGTAAAAACCAAAGAATGTCCTAGTCACAGTTTTTTACATAGGACACTCGCAGAAACAGATCACAGACTATTGCAAATTGAATACAAAAGAAAAGATCTGCAAAACTATCCATAAAAATGTCCTTTATATATATATATATATATATATATATATATATATATATATATATATATATATACCGTATATATACCATATATATATATATATATATATATATATATATATACACAAATATATACCATATAAAATGGGAAAATCAAGTGGCCCTAGATTGGATCGGGCCCCCACGTTGTACACAAACCCCCCTCAAAAAGCCCAATGATCTAAAAATACCCAGTGGAAATCGGTGAAAATTCAATCCAAAAATGTAAAGCAATCAAAGGTAAGGTGACCATTGCTCAATATAGCATAGTGAAAACCGGAGGTACCATCCGGTGTTAAAGTATCCACATGCCAACAGTCCACTTACCTGAATGGGCGATCAAAAGAGCTAAATAGGGGGGGGGGGGGCAATAGTACTAATGCAAATTTAGAAAAGCTGAATTTGGCTAGTTAATGTGTGTCACGGGTGCTCCCGCGACCCACTTCATACTCACCCATCCTCATTCTTGCCTCCGGTCCGGTGGCTGTGTGCGCGCACTCCTGTGCCGGCTTCAGAAGATTTAAAGGACCAGCACCCCTTCACTTGGCGCTGGACACTTCCCAGAATCCCTTATAATCCAGCCTCTCACTGCACACCCTGTCGGATCTTTGTGCCTGAAGCCAAAGAAAAAGCTTTGTTCCCACGCCCTTGCTGCTATTATTGCCGTTATTGACCTTGATCCTGTTCTGCCTGCCTTGACCTATAGCTATGTCCCTGACTCCGATTCTGTGCTACCCATCCTGACCTCCTGCCTGTCCCGACTACGATTCAGCTCAACGTCTGTATACCCATCTGCACTAGGCACCATGCAACAGAAATTAGGGGCCTTTCCCGGTGCTCAGTTGGACCATGACTGAGTCCGACAGTATTGTGTTGTACGCCGTATGCTAAAGGTACACCAAAAAAAGTTGGTGCACTCTGTCGGGGCAGTGCAGGGGGGGCCAGATTCATGAAAAAATCCTGAATCTGGTGCACCCTGCATTATACACAGGCAAACTGCTTTTAGAGTAGTTTGTCCTGTTCTTAGTAAATGTTCCCCACTATGTTCAATCTGCCACAGAGTGAGTGCCCCCTCCCCACCAATGTCCATTCGCCAAAATATGTGTTTGTAGGAAGCCTTAGATATAGAAAACAGGTGTTGTTGGATAGTGTGTTTACTATGTTGCATTACTGCCTTCACCCTGGCCCTGTTGTGTAAAACTGGTCTAATATTGAATATCATTAAGATGCCGCCACCATGTAGGTAAAAAGGGACCCCACACATTTTATGATTAGCATCAAAAATCTAGACACTGTCTTAAATACCTAAAATGTATCTATTTTAAAAAGAAAAAAATATAAAAAGGATAAAATAAGCTTTTAGGAAATTTGATTCTCTCATATTTTTATATTGAACAGCAGGATAATGTCTGGACATAATATAACCTGTTTATTAAAAATCTATTTTTGCTAAAATCTTCCTGTTTGCCAACCTTACATGGGAAACTCTCCTTAGCCAAATCCTATTCCGGCAATCATGCTTCAGCTTAAAGTAAGAATTCCCCTTGTATTCCCAGTATCATAACAATATGCTTATAGTTTGTTCCAAATTTTTGTCCTTTTTTATTCCTATTGATCATGGAGGAGATTCCTCTAGAGGCTGATGTGTCACAGGATATTGCCTCAAGCTTATCAACTTTTTATTTCCGAAATTGATTTAATTGGAACTATGAATAAGAGTCTTATTATCCTTGTGTTTTCGCAGATGCTGAACATACAGTTCTATTGGTGGTTTTTGGCAATAAGAACATCTTGGTATCTTTCCTAAAGGAAGAGAGGAAGACTAAAGTAAAGCCCTTTGGACCACTGTCATACAAAAATCCACCTTGTCATACAAAATCCATCCTTATCACTCTTACCTCTGCACAGATTTGTTACATTATAACGCCGTCACCTCCGTGGAGGATTTGTGTAAAACGAAACAGTACAAACTGTACAGACTTTTTATTATTTACCAGAATTTAGGCAAGAAAATGTGACCTGAAACGTTCAATATATTCGGGCAATGCTTTGTATTCATTTGAGCCATTTTGGTAATTGAATGTGCTTTTGCAGCTGCTGCTTGGCATTGGGTACTATTACTAAGCTTTTGTATATAACCAGATAGAGCTAATTTTATTCTTCTATTTTTTATTATTTGCATTCTTTTTCAGAAATCATTGAGGTATATGGCATTAGATTTGTACAGACAATACAGAGAGTCTACCAGCACCTTGATCAGTGAACAAGTGAACACACCATTGCATAGGGCACTTTATGAGCTTTCCGGACATCCCTGTTCCCAAGTGATGTGACGTTGTAGATAAAATTTACCCATACCCTAAAAATAAGGTATAGAAAGAAGAATTCTTGCGCATCATCAGGCACAACCCTTTCCCTGGTGCACCAAGTTGGTCAATCGTGAAAAGATACAAACAGATCTTTGGAGAACATGGGATGTAGGTTTCAAAAGACTATACACTTTTTTGGTATTACTTGTGAGGAGATTCCAGGCCTGAAGGACCATATTTAAGGAGGTCCTGCACTCACTAATGAGTAGAGGGGAAAGTTGAGCATGTGTTCTGCAGCTTTATTTAATAGTTTAGGAGTGTCAGAAATCTCCAGCATTTACATTGAAAGTACCGTATATACTCGAGTATAAGCCAAGTTTTTCAGCACAAAAAATGTGCTGAAAAACCCAAACTCGGCTTACACCTGAGTAAAAAAAATCAGTCTGGCAGAGACAGGTCTGTATGACGTCACAGAGAGTGACGTCAGCCGCTAGAGCCGTAATAGTATTATGTGTGCTGACAGCCAGCACACAGTCTGATGTCAGCGGTGGCTGACACCAGAACCTGTGGGACGCACGAACCTGCTGCTGACGGACACATCTAAGAGAAGACCTCCGGGGGGCTTCAGAAAGGTGAGTATTGGCTTTCTTTTTTTATGAATTGGGTAAACTGGGGCTGACAATATACTGGGGCAGGGGGCTGGCTATATAACGTGCCAGGGGGCTGGCTATATAACGTGGCTACATAATGGGGCAGGGGGCTTGCTATATACTGGGGAAGGGGGCTGGCTATATAATGGGGCAGGGTGCTGGATATATGTTGGGGTAGAGGGCTGATTTTATACTGGGGAAGGGGGCTGGCTATATAATGGGGAAGAGGGCCTGCTACATAATGAGGCAGTGGGCTGGCTATATGCTGGGGAAGAGGGCTAGCTATATAATGGGGCTGGATATATACTGGGGCAGAGGGCTGACTATATACTGGGGCAGGGGCTGGCTATATACTGGAGCAGGGGGTGGTTATATACAGGGGCAGAGGGATGGCTATATACAGGGGCAGGGGGTTAACTATATACAGGGGTAGAGGGCTGGCTATATAATGGGGTAATGCTGGCTGGCTGTATTCTGGGGGGGGTGGCTATATACAGGGGCAGAGGGCTGCCTATATATTAGGACAGAGGGCTGGCTATATACAGGGGCAGAGGGCTGCCTATATATTAGGACAGAGGGCTAGTTATATACTGGGGCAGAGGGCAGGCTATATACTGGGGGGAGGCTGTGAGTTTTTCCAGGCTTAAGTTTTTCCAGTTTTTTGTGGTAAAAGTAAGAGCTATGGCCTATACTCGGATCGGCTTATACATGAGTATATACGGTAAATTTGAGTGCCGAAGATAAGCACTATTCTCTACTTCATATAAGCAGGAACTTATATGAAACAGAAAACTAATTATAAAACTCCTAGGGTCAGTTCAACGAGTATTTTTAACCTAGAAAATCCATGAAAAAAATCACCCTCTCTCAATAGGAGGCTGTGACTCTATATTCTGAGCAGAATCTGAGGTGGATATTGATCAGAATAAGGGCATATAGGTCAAAATCATAAAGTCCAGCAGTGTATTTTGATAGGATATATGACCCGCTTCACCAATTGTCTTTACCGTCTTTACACGCCCTTACCAATTGTATTTTTGCTGCAGTCATCTGCTATGGTCACATGACGACCTTTCCCATTGGCTCTAATGCACCACTTGCTATACTTACTATATATGCAAGTTACTGTATAAACTGCATTGCAGCTAAATGCACTTACATTTTCTATTATTTTTAACTTTTTTATACTTAAGATTCTGTTGAATTTTCTTAAACAATTCTTAAAATTCCTTTTTTCAACTGGCTTATTACAAACCAGGAAACTGCAGCTTAAGCAGAATTCAATGTATACAAACATAGATATCAGTGCTTTTTTCTAAAACATAATAGGACAACAAACAGATACATTTACATAAAAAATCTTTGTAGTGCAGACCCCATTATCTTGTAACTAATTCATCATAATGTTTGTTTAAAAGGCACATAAATCGTTGGCGTTATTGGTCACTTTGCTTCCACTTTATTCTATTTTATTATTTTTTTTAATGGACTTTTTTCATCAAAGGATACATATACGGTAAGCAATTTAAAACATGCAAAATATCATTTCACATTTTAATTGATAATTACATTAACAAGAACATTTTCTTTGGAAAATATATTTCCATTCTGTATTCTAAAGAGAATGAGAGCAGGTAAACAGTGACACCATAAGGATTGGGGAATACATTCCCAGGGGAATATTTATCCTTCACTTTGTACTTAACATTTCTCTTTGACTTTCTAATGTAAATAACTCAAGCATAACCCCCTGACCCGCGTCTTCCAGATATTTACTGCCTTTCACTCTGCTAAGTGTAGAGAATTCAGAATTATAATTTACATTGCTAGGCAAACAAGTGTCAATGGGACAAGCATGTGACTCCGTTACAACATGCCTATGCTTAAACACAAGGATAACAAAAAAAGCACAAAATACCTTAAAATAATATATCAATTTATCCACAATGGCTTTAAGGGAATTGCACAGCTCCTACATTAACTTACAAGGGAAAATAGCATTGTATAGGACGCTTTATGAACTGTCGAAACATACATTTATTTCAAATTTGTAATTTTATAAAACATGTATATCTCCTATGTATATACAGTATACATTATATACATATATATATATATATATATATACCCGTATATTCCGGCGTATAAGACGACTTTTGAAGACTGAAAAATCTTCTGTCTGGTCTGGGGTCGTCTTATACGCCGGTAATGTTTTTGAAATTGACACCAGTTCGCGACCGCCCGCCGTGTATTCACGGCGGCGGTCGGGTCGCGCTGCATGGAGAGGGCTTACGGGCTGAGCCCTCTCCATAGCCGGTAAGTCTTTGCTGCATATTGCAGCAAAGGCTTACCAGTAACACCCGCGATCGGTGCTAGCACCGATCGCGGGTGTTTTCACAGCTTTGCCGGCAGCCTCAAAAAGATATCGGGGGGGGGGGGGGGGGGCGGCGATCTGTCTCCATCTATTTCGTTTTAACCCCTTCATTACAATGTGCTGATAGCACATTGTAATGAATGAGGAAAATCCCCATACACTGCCATACTGTAGTATGGCAGTATATGATAGGATCGATCAGACAACCTAGGGTTAAAGTACCCTAGGGAGTCTGAAAAATAGTATAAATAAAAATAAAAAAAAGTAAAAAAAAAAAAAATTATAATAAAAAAAACTAAAATTTCAAATCACCCCCCCTTTCCCTAGAACTGACATAAATATAAATAGACAGTAAAAATCATAAACACATCAGGTATCCACGCGTCCGAAAATGCCCGATCTATCAAAATATGATAACAGTTTTTCAATGCGTTTAACCCCATAACGGAAAATAGCGCCCAAAGTCGAAAATGGCACTTTTTTGCCATTTTGAAAAATATAAAAAAATCTATAAAAAGTGATCAAAAGGTCGTACAGTCCTAAAAATGATATAATTGAAAATATTATCAAATCTCTCAAAAAATGACATCCCCCACAGCTCCGTACACCAAAGTATAAAAAAGTTATTAGCGCCAGAAGTTGGCAAAATCAAAAAAATAATTTTTGTACAGGTTTTCATTTTTGTAAATGTATGAAAACATTATAAAACCTATACAAATTTGGTATCCCCTTAATCGTACCGACCCAAAGAATAAAGTAGACATGTCATTTGGGGCGCAAATGCGTTTTTTTTACCATTTTCATTGCATTTTTTTCCCGCTTCTGAGTACATGGCATGGAATATTTAATAAAATAAAAATTTAAGGTACAGTATGGTAACATTTACAGTAAAATGGACGATGGTAATGTTGTTGTTGTATGCCTTATGTTTATGAGCAACAGTTTTCCTGCTATATACCTGCATGTCATAAGAATTTAAATTAAAAAAGGACCGTGTTAAATTCAAATCTGTTTTTTTTTTTTTTTTTTTACCGGTGTTTTGTATGCGTTGGAAAAGGGGTAGTCTTACACGGCGAATATATCTTAAACTCTATATTTTAACAGGAAAGTAGGGGGGTCGTCTTATACACCAGGTCATCTTATACGCCGGAATATACGGTACTTATATATATATATATATATATATATATGTATATATATATATATATATATATATATACACATACATATCCATATGTAAATTTACTAACTGAAACACCAGGGGCGTAGCCGCACCTATTGGTGCACCCATTTCTTCTTTCAATTGCTTTGGTCTACAGAGGAAGTCTAGTAGGCATGGCCACACCCCTGGTGCACTTAGTAGATCACTTGCAACAATAATACCTTGATTTTCTCTAAAAGGGCAAATTACTGAGAAACATTAAAGTTATATCTTTAGATCAAATGATCAGGCATTACAATAACCAATTACCGGATACTTACATTCCCAAAAGGCCATCGTCAGATGACAATAAATCCAGGGTCAACATCTGCAAAGAGTTTGTATGTTCTCTCCGTGATTGCGTGGCTTTCCTCCGGGTTCTCTGGTTTCCTGCCACACTCCAAAACATACTGGTAGGTTGATTAGAATGTGAGCCCCATTGGGGACAGGGACTGATTTAGCAAGATCTGTGCAGTGCTGCATAATCTGTGTAAAGGAATTATATTATTATTATTATTATTATCATGTCCAAATCAATCAGCAACTTATGCCAACATTAATTTGATATGTATGGTCAATTTTCGAAATAAATTAATGCAAATTATGTGCAGATACTATAGACATTAGCTTGTGCCAAAATGTATCAAGTTTTTACTGCATTTTATATCTCACTGACAAAAAAAATTGGATTTTAATGGATCATTTTTGGAAAACTGAAAGCCTTCAATTTTTTTCAATGACTTCAAGCAGAAATAGATATGATAAAAATGTTGATGTCTCAACAAATTCTTAACTAACCAACATGTCTATCGCTAAAGGGCAACAACCCAAGGATCAAACAATGCACTTAGTGCTTTTTTTCAACCAACTGACTTCTTCACAAGATTTTTGGCTTTCCTGCCATATCTTATGAATAAGGTGTTGTTAGGAGAGATGTATGAGTTGTGAGATCACCTTTGACATGTTTTTTGGGTCGAGTGTGTAAGAAGTCTCTAATAGAAGATATTCAGAAGAATTGTTCTGGAAGCCAGTAAATACCTGGGTAGGCTTCATTATTCGGCCAGCTGTATCCACAACTTCTCCCATGAACTCCATCTGAACTTTTGGTGGTCTTTTTATTCTCCAAAGTTGCAATCTTGTAGTACAGACAATAGAGCCAGACAACTTGAAGAGGTCATGGGATTGGAAAGTCAAAAGTCACAGAATCCTTAAAGGATGGAGTTCACCACATTGTCATCGTCACCGTGTTTACAATGGAAAGTGGAATATGTTCAGTCACTTCTCCTTTCAAAATACGTTATGTAGATTTAAAAAAACATAGCAAGAAATCCATGAATTGATAATATTCCATCACTCCTTGTATTTTATAAATAATATGTCCTTAGAATCAAAGCCAGAAATGTGTTACATGTCGCTAATTTTCCATGAGCTGTGCGGGATAGGCTTCATAGCACAGTACTTTTATTTTTGGGTGAGATGTATTATCAGTGTAAATGGAGTCAAAAATAACACAAATTGGGCCAAATCTATGGAGTTGTTGCACATGGCATGATAAATTTGGAACAAGTATATAAGGAACATTTCTAATTACTATTTCCTGTTCTTATAAATGATTTGTCATCAACTAATTTGAATTATTTTACCGATTCTTTAATCTTTCACTTCAAATAAGGGAAGCCGAGTTGGTGTAAAAATCCTAAATGTTTCAAACTCTCTATGCATTTACAGGCAGTAACTTGTTCTTAAGTTGAATTTGTATGTAAGTCAAAACTGTATATTTTATAATTGTAGTTCGAGGCAAAAAATTTTTTTGCCCCAGTGACAATTGTAGTTTCAAAATTTTTTGCTGTAATGGGACCAAGGATTATCAATAAACCTTCATTACATACACCTTAAAGCTGATTATGGCACCCTGGGACCATAGTAAAGCATCCAGAGAGCATAACCAGAGGTCACAGTGGGCAGAGGGGTCCGTCTTTAACTATGGGTCGTCTGTAAGTCGGGTGTTCTTAAGAAGGGGACCGCCTGTAGTCTGAAAAAGTTGCAAAACTGTTTGATAACACCTTTATAAAGCCGAAATTCTAGAATGGAGGATTTGTAGTTTTTCTGGTTGATCTTTTTTTCCCAAATCTAAAAAAAGTAAGGATTTTACTTACATTGGAGCTTTAGTTACCAGCCAAGGTATCTTTGTATCATCTATTAAGCTTATTACCTGTTCCACAGATGCCATGTAATTTCCGCTTACACAAGGTTAGATTAACCTCCCTGATACTAACCATAAGTTCAATCCTACCTGATGACGTCACGAAGAGTTACAATCCTATTGCCGGCATTTAAAGTGAACCTGTCACCACATTTGCACATATACAGCCAGTGACAGGTTCATATAGAGCTCCAATAACTGAGTGACCCCCTTTTTTTAGATAAAAATTGTTTTGCTTACATCCCTATAAATCTTTTATCTTATATTCCCTCCCATCTACTCCTCCCGATGCCTTATGCCTCCTTACGTTGCAGTCAGCCGCAAACCCCTGATGACGCCAGTATTGGCGAAACATGTCGGATGGGCCTGGTTGAGTAGCTTGTGTAACTTTTAATCAGCAGTAGACAGGTTATAGGGAAATGTTGCAAACTGATGAAATACAAGGCTAGCTTATATCAGTTTGCCTCTAAGAGACTGGAATAGAGAAGGAAGTGTCAGGCAAGACAAGTCTCCTTTAAGGGATACTAAGGTCACCAATATATCTTCCATCTTGAGCCAATTAGATAGACACACCCTTATGCCGCAATGATTGTTCTTTACATGAACTGTTTTCTAAGCCAAGCTCTTGTGAGCAATGTTGAGTATGTGTCTGAAGTCGTACCAATGCTGAAAGATTCTCTCATTATTGGACGGCGGATTGTGATGAGTCACATTAGCGTTATACTCGCTGCGCCATTCTTCTCATAACAATATCACAAACACAATAACAAGGTCGGTGCCAGGATCACATAAATTACAGTAATACCGTCACTACGCTGCTCTCTGCTACATGGAAAGTCGCTCAGTCTACCCACATGGATCGTTTTACATAGTATACTATTTAGCAGACGTTATAAATTATTCTTCTTACTGCTTAGCAAATCCCACCAGGCAGCCTCTCTCCAGCAAGGGGTTGAGGTCAGGATTTTACTGTTTCTGTCTTCTCCAAAATATAACTAGGTTGATAAAAACCCTACACTGACTTGCATAACGCCATGAAGATATGATCTCCCGCACTGATTGTTTATTCTGTTGTTTTAGGCTCCTCTTGGCTCTGCTTTTCCTAAGAACTGAGTCACTATATGAGATGGAGGAAGCTATGATGATGTCATCTCCTGTGAGTTAGTTCTGATACGAGACATAGGAAACAGAAGACTTCCTTTTTTGGGGGGTGGCTGTCTCAAAGGGAATGCAGCCTTAGATACTTGTTATCCCTGATATGGGAATTCTGGTGGAAAAGCCAGAAAGGAGATAATATTCAATGAGCTGAGATAGAAATTATATTGAGAAACTCCTTTCACTACTATCACATCCCTATGGAAAAGGTGTCATCTCTGAGAGAACCCATCACAGTGAATCATAACATACTTTTATCATCAGAAATGTTTTGTCTTTTGTATGTTTTGTCTTTCAAAAAATGAATTATAAGATTTATGTAAATGAGATAGCATTGGCTTTGGCACTGGAGTCCCATTGTGATCCATCATCCCATCAGTGTGAAGTGTCAATCCATCCTTCATCAGGAAATTCCCTGGGTGACTGACTACCTGCCTCATTTATTTGCAGAAATGTAAGGACCATTATGAAATGAGACCATGGTACCATTAGTGGATTAAAAGCAACATAGATGGTGGAGGAAGACTGCTAACCAGCTCACAATGAAATCCATGTTTCACCTTTTCACCTAATCCTAATAACCAAAAAAGCTTTTCAATTACTATAAGTAATGCTATACACATAGGGACAAACAAAAACACATGTACCTACTGTAGGCATCCTCTTTGGGTTAGATTATGACTTTGTGTTAAATTATAAGTGTACACAATAAATAAATCAGATGCTTATATACAATAACATAAAAAAGCTTGGATAGTGCTATAATGCAAGTTTGAATAGTTCAAATCTTCATTAAAGGGTTTTTGGGGGGCACCTTAAATTCTAATGACATATCCACAAGATAGGAGCTTTATTTAAATAAAGCCTTTATACTTTGGGAACCTTGGCGTGCTGTGGCTCCCTCCATTGATGTCCCGGACTACAGATTAATGTACCTGAATCCCCGGCTGCGAGCACCAAACTATATGAACTAACGTGCAGGATTTGGATTGCTGTCTCTCCCTCCCTCTTCTGGATATCCACAAGATAGGTCATAAGTAGTTGAATGGTGGGAGTGGGAAACCCAACAACACATTGGGCTCATTTACTAAGGGTCCGAATAGCGCAATTCCGTCAAGTATCCCAACGATTTCTGATTTGCCCCGAATTCCGCTAGGATTTTGGTGCACACGATCGGATTTCGGCGCAATAGCCCTGGGTTGCATGCAACGGAAATGGGGGGCGCGACCTTCGGAAAACCCGACGGATTCGGAAAAAAATGCAGTATTTTTTTTAAAAATTGCCGTTTGACACACACTTACCTGCACCAAGAAATAGAAAGTGAACTCCAGCAGACCTCGGCGCAGCAGCGACAGCTAGTGGATATTGGCGCACGGACGGACCCAAATCAGCTTTAGAGAACCCGTCGCTGGATCGTGACTGGACCGGGTAAGTAAATGTGCCCCAATATGTCAGATGTATCTAATGGGACCACCCAGCCTCAATGATGATGGAGCATGAAGCAGACAGCTTTGTGCATAGTGTGTCAGCCAGTCAGCAGACTGCGAGACACAGATCTCACAGAGGAAGTCATTTTTGGCCAGATCTGTCCAATGTAGTAGTTGTTGCCGGAACTGTGACAGGTACTAGATATTGGCCAGAGCTGCCAGAGGTAGTAGTCATTGCTGGAACTGTAAGAGGTAGTAGTTATTGGCCAGAGCTGTCAGGGCTAGCAGTCATTGCTGGAACTGTAACAGGTAGTAGTTATTGGCCAGAGCTGTCAGAGGTAGTAGTCATTGCTGGAACTGTAAGAGGTAGTAGTTATTGGCCAGAGCTGTCAGAGGTATTAGTCATTGCTGGAACTGTAAGAGGTAGTAGTTATTGGCTGTAGCTGTCACAAGTAGTAGTCATTGCTGGAACTGTAATTTGAAGTAGTTATTGGCCAGAGCTGTCAGAGCTAGTAGTCATTGCTGGAACTGTAAGAGGTAGTAGTTATTGGCTGGAGCTGTCAGTGGTAGTAGTCATTGCTGGAACTGTAAGAGGTAGTAGTTATTGGCCAGATCTGTCCAATGTAGTAGTCATTGCTGGAACTGTAAGAGGTAGTAGTTATTGGCCAGATCTGTCCAATGTAGTAGTCATTTCTGGAACTGTAAGAGGTAGTAGTTATTGGCCAAAGCTGCTAGAGGTAGTAGTCATTGCTGGAACTGTACAAGGTAGTAGTTATTGGTCAGAGCTGCCAGAGGTAGTAGTCATTGCTGGAACTGTAAAAGGTAGTAGTTATTGGCTGGAGCTGTCAGTGGTAGTAGTCATTGCTGGAACTGTAAGAGGTAGTAGTTATTGGCCAGAGCTGCCAGAGGTAGTAGTCATTGCTGGAACTGTAAGAGGTAGTAGTTATTGGCCAGAGCTGTCAGAGCTAGTAGTCATTGCTGGAACTGTAAGAGGTAGTAGTTATTGGCCAGAGCTGTCAGGGCTAGCAGTCATTGCTGGAACTGTAAGAGGTAGTAGTTATTGGCCAGAGCTGTCAGAGCTAGTAGTCATTGCTGGAACTGTAAGAGGTAGTAGTTATTGGCTGGAGCTGTCACAGGTAGTAGTCATTGGTGGAACTGTAAGAGGTAGTAGTTATTGGTCAGAGCTGCCAGAGGTAGTAGTCATTGCTGGAACTGTAAGAGGTAGTAGTTATTGGCCAGAGCTGTCAGAGCAAGTAGTCATTGCTGGAACTGTAAGAGGTAGTAGTTATTGGCTGGAGCTGTCACAGGTAGTAGTCATTGCTGGAACTGTAAGAGGTAGTAGTTATTGGCTGGAGCTGTCACTGGTAGTAGTCATTGCTGGAGCTGTAAGAGGTAGTAGTTATTGGCCAGAGCTGTCAGAGGTAGTAGTCATTGGTGGAACTGTAAGAGGTAGTAGTTATTGGTCAGAGCTGCCAGAGGTAGTAGTCATTGGTGGAACTGTAAGAGGTAGTAGTTATTGGCCAGAGCTGTCAGGGCTAGCAGTCATTGCTGGAACTGTAAGAGGTAGTAGTTATTGGCCAGAGCTGTCAGAGCTAGTAGTCATTGCTGGAACTGTAAGAGGTAGTAGTTATTGGCTGGAGCTGTCACAGGTAGTAGTCATTGCTGGAACTGTAAGAGGTAGTAGTTATTGGCCAGATCTGTCCAATGTGGTAGTCATTGCTTGAACTGTAAGAGGTAGTAGATATTGGCCAAAGCTGCTAGAGGTAGTAGTCATTGCTGGAACTGTACAAGGTAGTAGTTATTGGTCAGAGCTGCCAGAGCTAGTAGTCATTGCTGGAACTGTAAGAGGTAGTAGTTATTGGCTGGAGCTGTCACAGGTAGTAGTCATTGCTGGAACTGTAAGAGGTAGTAGTTATTGGCCAGATCTGTCCAATGTAGTAGTCATTGCTGGAACTGTAAGAGGTAGTAGTTATTGGCCAAAGCTGCTAGAGGTAGTAGTCATTGCTGGAACTGTACAAGGTAGTAGTTATTGGTCAGAGCTGCCAGAGGTAGTAGTCATTGCTGGAACTGTAAGAGGTAGTAGTTATTGGCTGGAGCTGTCACAGGTAGTAGTCATTGCTGGAACTGTAAGAGGTAGTAGTTATTGGCTGGAGCTGTCACTGGTAGTAGTCATTGCTGGAACTGTAAGAGGTAGTAGTTATTGGCCAGAGCTGTCAGAGGTAGTAGTCATTGGTGGAACTGTAAGAGGTAGTAGTTATTGGCCAGATCTGTCCAATGTAGTAGTCATTGCTGGAACTGTAAGAGGTAGTAGTTATTGGCCAAAGCTGCTAGAGGTAGTAGTCATTGCTTGAACTGTACAAGGTAGTAGTTATTGATCAGAGCTGCCAGAGGTAGTAGTCATTGCTGGAACTGTAAGAGGTAGTAGTTATTGGCTGGAGCTGTCAGTGGTAGTAGTCATTGCTGGAACTGTAAGAGGTAGTAGTTATTGGCCAGAGCTGTCAGAGCTAGTATTCATTGCTGGAACTGTAAGAGGTAGTAGTTATTGGCCAGAGCTGCCAGAGGTAGTAGTCATTGCTGGAACTGTAAGAGGTAGTAGTTATTGGCCAGAGCTGTCAGGGCTAGCAGTCATTGCTGGAACTGTAAGAGGTAGTAGTTATTGGCCAGAGCTGTCAGAGCTAGTAGTCATTGCTGGAACTGTAAGAGGTAGTAGTTATTGGCTGAAGCTGTCACAGGTAGTAGTCATTGGTGGAACTGTAAGAGGTAGTAGTTATTGGTCAGAGCTGCCAGAGGTAGTAGTCATTGCTGGAACTGTAAGAGGTAGTAGTTATTGGCCAGAGCTGTCAGGGCTAGCAATCATTGCTGGAACTGTAAGAGGTAGTAGTTATTGGCCAGAGCTGTCAGAGCTAGTAGTCATTGCTGGAACTGTAAGAGGTAGTAGTTATTGGCTGGAGCTGTCACAGGTAGTAGTCATTGCTGGAACTGTAAGAGGTAGTAGTTATTGGCCAGAGCTGTCAGAGCTAGTAGTCATTGCTGGAACTGTAAGAGGTAGTAGTTATTGGCTGGAGCTGTCACTGGTAGAAGTCATTGCTGTCCCTCTGACAAAAACAGTCATTGTACAGTAACCACATAAAGGTCATAAATGCCCCATAATCAACTAACTGTGCATACATTGCCCACACGTACCTTTGTCCTTTATATAGTCCACACAGCTAATTTCTATATGGAAAAACATGGATAACCCCTTTAATGTTATACTTTAATGCATGGCTTTTCATATTCATGTATGGTCCTTATGAAGATCAACATAATTAAGAAAGACAGTGAAACAGAAAAATGATGCCTCTATGAGAAAACATGTTTATGTGATTAGTGTCAGGAACACAGAGAAGAGTGTTCCATCCACCCTCTGCTTCATCTTCCCACATCATATCCATTTCCGGATCTCACAGATTCCGGGTCTTCTCTGCCAGTTTATTATTAAAGTCAAAGAGTATTTTACTCGATGATACACACCTAGAATTCCAGCTAAGCCAACACTGGCAGAGTGAAAAACTTCATGACCATAAATTAGGTCTATATCTGTAAACAGTGGTCATGGCGAAGTGTAAATCACCATGAAGCTGCAGATGCCTCCAGGCTACCAGCTGCTTTGGACGTTGATCTACTCAGTCTTTTTAACACCTAAAATGATATATTATTCCATTTCTATTTTTGGAAATTACAACACAAGTTATGAGGCAAACACATTAAACTACTGGTTTCCATATATCTTTCTTCCCAGTAGATGTATTTGACATTGTTTACTCCACAGAAGTTCTCATAAAGTGTTGATGAGATAACTATTAAGGAAACAAAAGTGCTACATGTGAATATCTACCAATACAGATGAGGCAATACCCAGATGTAGGTGGCAGCAGGGGCGTTGTTAGGATGATAAAAGGGGCACTGGGTCCTAATCCATGTGTATCGCACATTCAGTAATGCCCCCTCCTGTATTTAACCCTCTCACATTTGGTTGTGGGAATAACAACTTTACTTATATGCAGTTACAGAAAACACCAAATCTGCTCCCAAGAGATTACAGCACATAGTTGAAATATGCATTCACCAATCAGAGATATATACATCTTGGTTCTCTGACAGTGTTATCTGCTGCTACCCCTAACACTGTACTGTAAGGCTGCATTTACGCGTGACATTTGCTCGGTTTTATTTTAAACAATACAAAACACTAGGTGCTGGTTACCGATAAATGCATATGCAATCAAGATGAGGTCCGTCACTGGAAGCATTGCATTTGAAAACGTAACTCTAATGCAACGTGTGAACGTGCCCTGAGAAATGTCCCCACAGTACCCAATAATGTCCCCCCACAGTAATGTCTGCCACAGCTACCAGTAAAGTCCTCACACAGCCCTCAGTAATGTTCTCCACAGCCCCTAGTAATGTTCCCTTACAGACACCCAGTTTTGTCCACAGTAATGTCCTAACACAGCCCCCGTAATATTACCAGCAGCTCCCCAGTAAAGTCCTCACACAGCACCCAATAATGTCCCCCAAAGCCCCCGGTAATGTCCCTCTCAGCCGTCAGTAATTTCCTCCCCCTCCCCCAGTAAACTCCCCACACAACCCCCAGTATTGTCCCCACAGCCCTTGAAATATTCTCTACAGCCCCCAGTAATGTCCTCCACACAGCTCCCCAGTAATGTCCCCCACACAGCCCCCAGTAATGTCTGCCAAACATCTCCCCAGTAATGTCCTCACACAGGCCCCAATAATGTTCTCACACAGCCCCCAGTAATGTGCACCACAGCCCACATTAACGACCCCTACAGCCCCCTCAATGGGCCTCCCTATTCCCACTGCTTAAAAAACACTTATATTCACTTATACTGTGTCCTCCATGCTCCATAACTAGTACCCCCCTGCCTAGTTATCCCCACTCATGTTCCCCCTCCCTCCTCACTCAGTTACCCCTCATGTCCCTCCCTTATATTTATATAACATATTGTAGGGTATTATCATTAGTCCTATATGGTAAACTTAAGAATCGTTTAGGTTTTTTAAGTGTGGGCATAGAATTATAATAACAGATATGTTATAACTGGTATAATCCTTTATATGTTGAATTATAGTGTATGCTGTGATTGGATCAGTATTGTGGGCACGTTTATGGCTTTTTTCCTGAATACCATTACATCTGGTGAAGGTTTTAGACCCTTTTCCTTTATGCAGTTCTTCATATTCCATTTATGTACATTTTTTCATAATAAAAATTGACTATTTTTTAGATTTATGGGCCATAGCTTCATATGTTTTTGTGTTGTGGTTATAGAGCACGATAAACCTAATATCCGGGGCCACTTATCTCTAATCACAAATTTATCAAATACATTTTTGTGAATAATCTGTCCTTTTAGCTTTTTAAAAGGCAAAAACTTTGTAAAGAAAAAAACATATGATAATAGATTTGCTGTAAATTATAAGGCTAGAAACACTACTGAAAATTGTCGGGAGAATATCCTTTTACAATATGCTCCACAGGCTGAGTAGCTCATCTGTAATTTTCATGTTATGCCTTCACCATGGGGAATATTTCGGTGAGAAATTCAATATGTTCAGCTGATGGAGCCAACTTTTCTTTAAAAAATACACAACTTATCCAAAACACACGCTCTAAGGGTTTTTGAGGTTTGGTTTTCCCTTGATATCCCAGTGCCTTATCAGAAGAGATTATTAGTATAGGATATTCTGTTGGGCTGCAATTCTCTAGTTTACTTTCAATTAGACTGAGCTGCAATATCAGACACAGCCTATAGGAAAAAGTGATTCCATTTCTAGATACAATTGCTTATCCTAGGAATAGCCCATCATTGTAACAGGGGTTGAGAGCCCCTTTACAGAGGATACCCTAGATTAGGGGGCATTTTCATTACAGAAGCTGATTTCAACTCTAGGACCTTCAGCTATCCTTAGAATGGGGGTGCGCTGACTGCCTTCCCGAGTCGATTGCAGAGTTTGCCACGTATGTGCAGGCACTCTCCATTCAAGTCAATGGGATCAACGAAAGTGTAGACCTGCATGAAGGATGGCTGCGCATGTCTCAGTTAGGCCCAGCCATTTCTAGGGGGTCAGCGGATACTCATTCTCATTCAAGATTTGGGACTTTCATCTATAACATAAGTATGACGCATCCTGTGGATATGCCAATAAAGCTCAAAAATGAGAATACCCCTTTAGAAGGATTGGCTAGAAATATTAATTGATGGCCTAACCGCAGGTCACTTGGCTCTGTGCCCTATGTTTACAGTTAATTGTGAATAAAGACCATAAGTCCCAGGGTCAACATCTGCAAAGAGTTTGTATGTTATCTCCGTGTTTGTGTGGGTTTCCTCTGGGTCCTCCGGTTTCCTCCCACACTCCAAAACATACTCGTAGGTTGATTAGATTGTGAGCCCCATATGGAGAGGGACTGATTTGGCTTTGTGCAGCACTGCGTAATCTGTATGTGCTATATAAATAAAGAATTATTATTATTATAAATCAGGATTTCACCAAAAGAGGCACTTTATGAAACCAAAAGTTTGATGCTTATAATATAAAAAGGGTATTCCCCTCTAATGAAGTCATGTCCCTATTGATATCAGTCAAAACGTCGAAGAAAATCTCCCAAAAAGTAGTGTTTGGAAGATCATTCTTATCACACTTTTACATTGGTTGTGAGGCTATTTTTCACTCTAAGGACACAGTAATGATGTTTGTGCAGTGTTTTGACAACCATAGGTTAACATAAAGTCAGCCTGTACTATAATTTCCTTATGTCATTATTGGCTGGGTGCCATGACTTGGAGTTCCTCAGTGGATCATTGCCAGTCCAGACTTGAACACTATACAGTACATCAATGTAGACATTATGTACCGTAAATTGCAATTGGAATGAAAATTATATATTTCCAGATTTACCATATGATAATAATTTTTTTTACTAAACACAACTTCATCTGTGATACAATGGTCAAAAATGTAGTCCTTCCTTGTCCTGTAAAACTTTATGTCATGAAAGATCATATAATGTGACTGGACCTGAATGGCTCTACACATTAGGGCACATTTACTTACCCGGTCCATTCGCGTCGAGGATTCGGGTCTTCCAGCGATTCACTAAGGTCGTGCACCCGATGCCCACCAGGTCCATCAAAGTTCGTTGGAGTTCACCGTCCTATCTTGGGTGTAGGTAAGCGCGTGTCAAGCGACACAATTTTTTTAAAAAATTCAGCTGTTTTTCCAAATCCGTCGGGTTTTCCGACACCCACGCCCCCCGATTTCTGTCGCATGCATGCCGGCGCCGTTGCGCCACAATCCGATCACGTGCGCCAAAAACCCGGGGCAATTTGCGCAAATCGGTAATTTTCGGTAAACCCGACGAAACATACCGATTCGGGCCCTTAGTAAATGACCCCCATCGTTTTACTTGCAGCCAAACATTTGGAGCAGAAAGGTTATAAATTGCACCTATTGAACAATCAAGACCACAACAATAGATATTTGGGTGTAAGCACAGCTCCTGAAGCTATAAGAGTTTAAAGGGAATCACCAGTTTTTACCAGTTATAACCTACAAAGCTTCCACTAATGTTATAAATTGGCCCTGGAGATCTGTGTAACCATACCTTTGTGTGTGGTGTTAGTAGTAACAGGACTGTGAAGAGTTAAGTTAAAATCCAGCTCTGCAGCTCTTGTAAGGGCTCTGGGTGGGTCTATCAGCCTGAAGAGCTTTCTGTTCTCTGCACTGTGCAGCTTGACAGCCTGTCCCCTCTACTAAGATTAGGAACTTGGCCAGGATTTTGGTTATATATTTACAGAAGTCACTCAGAGCACAGGGGGCTATGTAACAGTTCATTGAATAGAGCAAAAAGCTCTTCAGGCAGAAAACTGCCCAGAGCACTTGCAGGAGCTGCAAACCTGGATTAAATATTACATTTTTACAGAACTGTTGCTACTTACTACACACACAAAGATATGGTTACACAGTTCTTTAGGGATGTAATGAGTTAATTTGGAATTTTCACATCCTTACTTGAATTGTTAATTTACTTACAGTATATCACACTTGGTAAGCAATAGAGACCACCAAATACATTAAAAATGTGTCCATGTAGATTCATACCACGTAAGGTTACTGAACTTACTCACTGACTGTCAAGTTTGAAGGTCTCCTTTTTATCTTTCTTCTTCCATTATATCTGCATACTTTGCCTCTAGTTCTCCCAACCATTTTGTAAAAGAGATAAGGCCTCCTGTCACTAGTTCTACCATAAATAAGCCTCAACTCTTTGAAGCTTTCCAACCCTTCCGATATGTTGAAGGTTCTGCTACGAAGTATAGACCATGAGATAATGAGGGAGTCTTCTGTAGTAACTGGCTCATGGAGAGCTGTATTTGAGCTGATGAATACAATTTATGATATAATAGCACACATGTAGGAGGTAGCATTCTCCAGGTCATACATACAACAATGCCTTAGGATACATTTTTAGAAAGACTACACAATATACTGTTTCAATGGTGTTTTATCTTACAATAACCTTACAAATATATAGTGGGTAGGGAAAGTATTCACTCTTTGTTTCATTGCAACCAATTAGTAAGTAATTGTTCATTAATGTACACTCTGTACCCAATCTTGACAGAAAAAACTGAATTGTAGATATTTTTGCTAATTTATTAAACAAGAAAAACTAAAATATCACATCGTCAGACCCTTTGTTGTCCATTTACTTCTGATCCTTCTTGAGATAGTTTTACTCTTTTGTTGGAATCCAGCTGTCCATCTGTGTTTAATTAAACTGAGTGGACTTGATTTGGAAAGGCATATGCCTGTCTATATAAGACCTCACAGTTCACAGTGCATGTCAGAGCACATAAGAGTCATGAGGTCTAAGGAACTGCCCAAGGAGCGCAGAGACAGAATTGTGGCAACTGCACAGATCTAGCCAAGGTTACAAAATAATTTTTGCAGCACTCATGATTCCTAAGAGCACAGTGGCATCCATAAACCTTAAATGGAAGAAGTTTGGGACAACCACAACTCTTTCTCGACCTGGCCATGCAGCCAGCCTAAGCAATCATGGGAGAAGAGCTGGTGAGAGAGGTGAAGAAGAGCCTCAAGATCCCTGTGGCTGACTTCCAGAGATGCAGTAGGGAGATGGGAAAAAGTTCCACAAAGTTAATTATCACTGCAGCCCTCCGACCAGTCTGGGCTTCATGGCAGAGGGTGCCGAGGGAAGCCTCTCCTCATTGCAAGACATATGAAAGCCGTATACAATTTTCAAAAAAAGTCGAACTCCCAGACTATGAGAAATAATATTCTCTGGTCCTATGAGACAAAGATTGAAAACCAGGCTCTGCTCATCATCTGCCAAATACAATCCCAACAGTGACACATGGTGGTGGGAGCATCATGCTATGGGGATGTTTTTCATCTGTAGGGACAGGAAGACTGGCTGCAATTAAAGGAAATATGAATGCGGCCAAGTACAGAGATCTCCTGGATTAGTCTACTCTTTGTATTTTGCATTGGTATCATGGTAATTTGGGCAATAACAATCCTTGTATTCTTCATTATACATTGTGCAGGATAACATCTGCAATATTTTAATAGTTCTTGTAGTTTTGAGTAAATACGTACATTTATGTGTTTAATTGAAAAAAGTGTTTTTAACTCAATTTTTTTCATCTGTTTAAAACTTTCTCAACTGCTTTCTTAACACAATCCAATATTTGTGCATTGCATCAATTTTGTGGTAGACATTGGGGTTTTTACTATGCCTCTGGCTGTCATGACAACTCTTGGGCATCCTAGCATCACATAGTACGGGGCCATTCGGGAAATCCTCTCTTTGCCTTACCACTGAAATACTGGGGTCACATAACTGTAATTGATGAGGGCAAATGTCAACTATAAAACACAACAACCACCTACAGTATATGGAGTATGCTCAGCATCTGAGCTGTCCCATACATCCCTTAGACTTTTATATGTATATGACTTGTTGTCAAGACTTAATTAGTGCACAGAATGACCAGCACACTTTCGGTTCCTTACAATTATAGGCACTGATTCCCCATGTGATTTCCCTGACCCTAACCAAACAATCAAAATGTCAGAGACTATTTTAAGAAATTTAGGGATGTTTGGGGCTAGGATACTACATCTATATTTATGTACTCCTGGGAAATTAAAGCAAGACCTTCCTCTGTCCTGCACTTACTATGTGGGAAGATTTAGTAGGATATTTTCCTAGGATCTAACACTTTAAGCCTGTAAAATTTATTGCAAAACATAAAGCTGATGCCTTTTTGCAAGACAATAAGGAATGAAAACTTTACCTCTATCACAGAATCTCAAAAGGTTTTTTTGGCTTTCCAACTTTGAAGTCTCGCAAAAATGTGTCAAAAGTTCCTGGAAAGTTTAATTCAATGTCATGGAGAAAGAGCATATAAAGCACATCATTGCTTCATTGGTTAAAAGATCAAGAGAAGATTCATTTTATGGTACGTTGATAACACTTGTTATTCTCCTCTTTTTAAGTAATTATTTAATCAGGACATTGCATACATGATAGTATATATCATAGTATATATCTGGTGCTATCAGTGCATATCTTAATTTCACCTACATGACCAAACCATACAACGGTTCAAAGAAAGATGGCCCAGTCGTGGCTAACCTCATCCATTGTTTTTGAATGGGGAAGTAATCAACTTATGGATCATGCAAAATCATAGAGGGGAATTAAAATTATAGATAACTCATGATCCATAGGATAGGTGATAAAATATAAAACATAAACCAGGATTTGAAGGATTATTGTGATAATGGAGCATAGTTTTACTGCTCTGTTCATTTCCATGGGGCTGATTGAGCCATTACTTGTATGTAATTGGAAATTCTGATTACCGACCCTGAAAGCTGAAGGGTCTAAACTGTAGTCGTCCTTGTACCATTATTGTAGGACAGTAGTGTCACGGGTGCTCCCGCGATCCCTGTGGCCCTCTGTGTGCCCCCGCTGCAGCCTCTGTGCCAGACTCACCTGTCCCAGCTCCTGCTATCCTCCAGACTGCTGTGCACATGCGTACGCTGGCTGCCGAAAATTTAAAGGGCCAGCGCACTTATGATTGGTGCGCTGGCTGAAAACCTCCACTTTATAATCCAGCACCTCCCTTCCTACTCTGCCGCATCTTTGTGCCTCACAGCCTTAGTAAAAGCTCCCCAGTGATAATCCTGCGTTCCGGTGTGTTCCTGCGTTCCTGTGTGTTCCTATGTTCCTGTGTGTTCCTGCTCCTGAGTCCTGTGTTGCTATACTTCCTCCGTGTTGCCGTATTCCTGTGTCCCGTGTGCCTGTGTTCCCTTATCCATCTGCCTGGTCCTCCCGTTGCTGACCCTAGATTGGACTTGACCCTGCATCTTTGCCGCCTGCCCTGACCCTGTGCCTGTACCCAACCACGAGACTGTATTCCGTTAAGGTACCTCGACCTTGGCTGCCGGCTGCCTTGGGTGTCGGCTAGTACCATCTCCCAGAGGATCCACTGTTCCTGACAAATAGCAAATCCTTGCAAATGCTTGGTCTCACAGCATCTACTAAAAAATAACCGAAGAGAAGGCAGCCGCACTCCGTTGTCCTAATCCAAAAAGTGTTTATTCACATGTGGATACAAAGCTACGTTTCGGCTAGCTCAATGTAGCCATTTTCAAGCAGTGCTTGAAAATGGCTACATTGAGCTAGCCGAAACGTAGCTTTGTATCCACATGTGAATAAACACTTTTTGGATTAGGACAACGGAGTGCGGCTGCCTTCTCTTCTGTTTTTGATGCTACTGGATCTCGGGTCAGTCCAAAGCAGCTAGCACCCACACGGATTGAATCCCTTGCTATATCTCACAGTGCCGACCTCCTCTACTAAATTTACTAAAAAATAACCAATTTTACAGTGGGTACGGAAAGTAAAAGCAAACTAAAAGTTCTTTTTTGCACATTAATGTACACTCTGCCCCCATCTTGACAGAAAAAAACTGAAATGCTAACTTATTAAACAAGAAAAACTGAAATATCACATGGTCATAATTATTCAGCCCCTTTGCTCAGTGTTGAGTAGAAGCAGCTTTGAGCTAGTGCAGCCAGGAGTCTTCTGGGGAATGATGCAACCAGTTTCTCACACCTGGATTTGGGGCTCCTCTGCCTCCTACTTGTAGATCCTCTACAGTTCCTGCAGGTTGGATGGTGAACATTCGTGGAGGCCATTTTCAAGCCTCTCCAGAGATGATCTATTGGGTATAGGCTATGGCCAGTCAAGAATGGTCAAAGGGTTGTTATGAAGCCTTTGCTGTGTTATTTTAGCTGTGTGCTTAGGGTCATTGGGGCAGATTTACTTACCCGGCCCATTCGCGACCCATTATTTATTATTATTAGAAGGCCAGATAGAGCATCCAGGTACATAGTGGATTCAGTCACAACGCTGCTTAATAAATTATGAATCAGATGGTATATTCCCTTTATAAACGAGATTTACTGATTCCTGGGCAGGTGTACTCACATCCAACGCCCCCCCTCCCGGCAGGTGTACTCACCATCCAATCCCCCCCCGGCAGGTGTACCCACCATCCAACGCCCCCTCCCCCCCCCCGGCAGGTGTACTCACCATCCAACGCCCTCCCCCCCGGCAGGTGTACTCACCATCCAACACCCCCTCCCCGGCAGGTCCTCATCTATACAGCGATGCTCTGGCATCGGCTCCATGTCCCCGCGCCGGTCCATCACAGGCATCGTGACGTCAGCGGCTCGCTGACATTCTACTATGCGCGCATCGGAACACACTATGATGGCAGCGAGGACCTGCTGGGGGCATTGGATGGTGAGTACACTGTTTGTTTTTTTTCCTAACGGCATAACATTGGGGGCAGGGGTTGGCAGGCTATATACTACAGGGGCTGGCAAGCTATATACTACAGGGGAGTGGCAGGCTTTATACTACAGGGGGCTGGTAAGCTATATACTACAGGGGGCATGCTGGCTGTATACTACAGGAAACATGCTGGCTCTATACTGGGGGGGGGCTGTAACCAATGCATTTTCCACCCTCGGCTTATACTCGAGTCAATAGGCTTTTCCATTTTTTGTGTTAAAATTAGGGGTCTCAGCTTATACTCGGTGCGGCTTATATTCGAATGTATACGGTACATTTTTCCACATATTACCCTACAAATTATTTTTTTAAGTTGCTCAATATATCATATGGAACAATAAACGGTATTTTTTAAGTAATAACTACAAAAAACAAGCCATCATATGACTGTGGCTATTAGTGATGAGTAGGATTTAAGGTTTGGTCCCGTGTCCCCTCTGGCCAATCACAGGCAGTTCAGATTTTTATTGAATGTGATCATTTTCAACATTAATTTTTTTCCATATATGTTGGTGTTCGTGTATAATAATCCATACCATGTTTTCTCTTTGTCTCTGTCATGTGACAGGTGCATGAGCTTCTATGACTTCTATGACTAAGAGCTCTATAGCTCAAAATGCATCAGATTGTCTAGTGGCGCCACCATGTTTTAACTTTTCAACATATCCATGAATATTTTTCACTGGAACCTGAACACCATGGGGCACATTTTTTTACCATGTCTGCGGGGTTCACCAAAAGTGCATTGTCCGATGATAATGCACTGTGCTGCGATTCACTAAGATTGTGCGCCCGATATCCTGCATGTGTCGCTTCCCCGCTCAGGTCCGACAGAGTTCACCTTCTTCTTCTTGGTGCATGTAAATGCATTATCTTGGGACACCCCCCAATTCTGTCGCATGGACGCCAGCACCACTGCGCCACAATTCGATTGCATGCACCACAATCCCAGAGCAGACACCTATTAAATACTTGTCTAAGCTGTGCAATCCCCCAAAACGGCGAACAGTCACATGAAAGTGCGATCTGCGACCCTTAGTAAATGCAACCCCATGTGAGGAGGATCCAGCACTGCCAGACACTCCTGACCACTGTCCTGTAGATTGGGGGAAGATTTGACAAAACATTTCACCCAATCTCTGAGAGAGCATAGCCTCTGCAGTGCTCTGCCTCTCCTGCCCGGCCCAACATGCATAAAGGAGGACACGGACCTAGAGTGATGTCAAAAACATGAGACTGATCACATGCTTCATCTCCGTAAGGTCTTTGAACCCTTCCATGCTGCCGGTCGGGTTGGAGCTAGAGAATGAGAGGAAAAGTTTTCTAAACTGCGGCTAGGACTAGGTATGTGGAAGAGATGTGTGTGTGTAAAAGAGAGGGGATGGATGTAGCAGTGCGTTGTGTGAGAGGATAGATGGGGGGGTGCTGTGTGTGTGTGTGAAAAAGTGAATGGATGTAACAGAGCTGTGTGTGTGAGGGCGGATGTAGCAACACTGTGGGGCAGATTTATCAAGCAGTCTGAAAGTCAGAATATTTCCAATTGCCCATGGCAACCAATCACAGCTCCCCTTTAAAATATTCATGAGCACTGGTGAAATGAAAGCTGAGCTGTGATTGGTTGCCATGGGCAACTGGAAATATTCTGACTTTCAGACTGCTTGATAAATCTGCCCCTGTGTGTCTGCGTGTTTGAAAATAGGATTGATGTAGCAGAGCTGTGTGTGAGAGGGAGGATATAACAGTTGTGTGTTAGACGATGGATGTTGCAGCACAGCACATTTATATGCAGCACTGCTATGCTTGAGTGTGTGTGTATGACCTCTAGGGAATTTATAATTGGTTCCAAATATACTTCTTTCTTTTTGATGACTAAATCTGGGGTGCATCTTATAGTAAGGAACTTCTTATAGTCTGAAAAAAAATGTACTTTTTTGGACCTTCCTTTTAACTGCCCTGAATATCAAATGCTTCATTCCTTGAGAAAATACTAAAGAATAAAGGTATTCCTTAGAAGAATTATTCATTGCTGTCACAGAGCCCTGTTAGATACTCCATTGATCCTCCATATCCACATATTTAGCATCAGATTCCGTAAGGAGGAAATGTTTTCTCTGCTTGCAAGATTTGTTTGCCCAAAGGCAAAGTCATTGTCTGTTATTTAACCATTGGGCATCTGAAACATGTATCCATTATTTATCCATATTGTAGCTGTGAGCCTAATGGTCTTCTGCACAATCTCAGGAGGCAAATGTGTCATTTTTGTGTCCAAGTACATCCCAAGTCGGTCCTAAAAAAGGATAATTTTGTGTAAATGTTTATCTTCTTTCACAAGACTTTTGTTTGTCTATCTATATACGATAATCCCTTTTCTAGTCCTGCAGTACTATAATGCATTACAGCACTCATTGGGCCACTCAGTGATAATTCTGATATTCTAAGCCAGGGCCGGTGCCAGCACTGGGCTTACTTGGGTGAACGCGGGGCCGTGAGCTGCTGCGGGGTCCCACACAAGGCTGTACATAGTGATTGCATGGGGGTGAGTGGGGCTTTATATAAAATAACCATGAAGGAGCTGTTAAGAATGATAAACTAGGGAATATTTTAGGGAACAGAAAACTGTTTTAGCTTCAGAATTTGTAAAGCTGCCATGTGAGTTCACTGCAAAGAGGTCTACTGTGGCTGTGTTGCCCAGGGGCCCACTGAAATCTGGACCCTCCAATTTGCCTAAACAATTCTTAAAGGGAACCTGTCATTTTACATTTTTAAGAGGCCTCCAACTCTGGACATATGCAGTCATCAGTGGAGTATACACCTAGGCCCCACTGACTCTTTGCGCATACGCCATAGCTGGCAGCCTAGTTTTGCTCATCACAAATGTGCAGGATTTTAACAAAGACAACAACGACATTACAGGGAGGGAGGGGAAGGTAATATCAATGCAAAGACATGATAATCTCGATCACTCGGACTACTACTATATTTTCATGCCAACATATTTTCAGCTCCTTGAGATCCATTTGGACAGGTACATTTTACATCTTTGATTCCAACAACTGAGGACAAGCATATAAAATTGGAAGAAAACACAGCACCGGGTATAGATATACCCAGCAAAATGTGAATCACTAATGACCTTCATCCAGCTGTGACTTCTGAAGAATGGACAACTGAAAAGAGACATAAATTAGAACAAGACAAAACAAAACAAAATGAAAACAGATAGAGAGGAAGAGTGGGACAGTTTGTAAAGGTGGTCTCCAAGAGGAGAAGGTAGAGCAAGTACCAAGCTATTATGTATTAGGGGAGGAGAAGGAGATAAAGAAAGGAAGAGGTAGTTCTCAAACACTTGTACAAGCACTTCAGCTTTAGTATGAGGGCAACCTCCTTTAAACAGTTGGGGGCACCCCCAAAAACAAAGCTGTGTATATCGTTGTGAAATTGAATTTAATATTCCACCAAATGAATTACATCAGATTGACAATGGACATGATGGCCACTAGGCTTTAGATTACACACCATGATCTGGTCAATATGTTCAAGACTTTATGAGCTGATAAGAAAAGGTAAAGATGTGATGTAATAGCACCAAAAGATGGATGAATGTTTGCAAGCCTTTTTTGCATATTTTGACTGTGGATTTCAACTCTTTTCATATAGAGGTTTTTAAAGCGATATTAAATTTGCCACAGATCTACAGTGATTTCGTTATGAGTAGAGATGAGTGGACCCAAAATTTAAGTTTGGGTTCGGCAAATTATAGCCATGGCTGGTTGCTGGGAGTGTCCATTTTCCATAGTGTCTGTTCGGCCGCCAATCCGGCAATATGTCCTGGTTGTACGACCAAATATGAATGCTAAACCCAAAAGGTATGGGAGTAGAAAGGTTGATATAATTTTTTGCTGGTACCCACTACAGATGGAATCAGAAATTTGGTCAGAATAGCTGCTACTTGGGTTCCTATATTTAGTGCATTAGTTCAACTGTAGCCACTGTAACAAGAACTGTGGAACCTTAAAGCAGCGGGTTGGGGCTAGTGGCCCTTTTCTGGTTTAGTTACCCACAAGTTACTTTGCCTGTTCCGCTTCGGGATTGTCCAAGCCTTTCAAATATGTTCCGGTTTATAACAATGATGTCCAGTGGGCTTCCAGAAACTGTATTCAGCTTAGTGAGTGGATTGTTCCATACACCACTCATGTGGGTGGGTGGGAGTGACTTCATAAGCTCCCCTGCGATCAGCCCATGAAAATTTTTTGGGAAGAAGAATAAAGTCTGACTATAGACTACAGACTAAAATAGTCAGCTACTAGTATGGTTACATTTCAACAAAAAATAAAGACATTGTTACATTGATACATACCTGTATCAAAACTTCTAGCTTTACTGTCGCCCAAAATCCCAGTGATGGATGAATTTTTCATTTATAAATGGGCAGTTTTAGGAGTTGGTAACATTAATGGTGTATATTAGATTTATGAAGATTTTGTGGGGGTTCAGATATTTTTAACATTAAAAATATAGCATTGTTCTGCTGTATATAATACCAGAAAAATGTAATGAAAATCCTAGTGTTAGCCCAAATACAAGAATGGAACATGAAAACCAGCAGTTTGTTATCAAACCTTCTTTTTTTATTCGATCTCTCTTACCCATTTAAAGAGGACCTGTCACTCTTAAAAACGGCACTAGGAGCTGCTTACTAAAGTAAGCATCCGTAGTGCTACAACAGTCCCAGCAGTGTTACACTGCTAGCGTTATCAGAATCTTCCGGTAGCGCTAACAAACACTCCTGCGCTGTACACTAGAAACGCTGGGCCGCTTTCAAAGCAGTCCAGCTTATTCATGAGGGTGTGGTCCGAGGCGCTGCCACTACCCCAGAATGTCCCGTCCTGTCCATAGGCCAGCGATGACTGCTGTGCGTCATCAGGCAGTCACCGCTCCTAAAGCCGTCCCCTCATGAATACGCCCAACTACTTTGAGAGCGGTCTGGCATTTCTACTGTATAGCGGTGTTTGTTAGCATTATGGGAAGTTTCCTATAACGCTAGCAGTGTAACACTGCCCGGACTGTTGCAGCATTAGGAGCTGCTTACTTTAGTAAGCAGCCCCTAGTGCCAATTTTTAGGGTGACAGGTCCTCTTTAAGGCTACTTTTACATGGATGTTTTTTTTCCGGTTGTATGCTACCTATGCTGTATTTCAATGTGTATTATGCCCATACATTTAAATGGGCGTATTGGCACCATAGCGAGGAAAAACATAGATCTTGCTCTCTCTGCAGCACGTGGCCATTAGCTCAACCAGACTACGGCACGGGCAAGCATACGTTTCTGTGAAGCTAGCCTAATGGTAATAGTCATTCTGATCTCTTCGGTGTGGAACTTTTGCAATATATCTCATCAACAGTCACATATGGTCTAATAATTGAAGCTGAAACTGCAGTGATGTGACACTTTGGGGATCTTTTCATTGTTGGGATCACAATGTCAAATGGCTGTCATGAAGAGCAATATATAGTCCACACAGCAAAAGATTTGCGATGAGTTTTATTAGGTATTCATACACAGCAGCAGCTTTATATCCACATCTAACACACACCTAGGTCTGTCCGCTATTAGGTGTCCACACAAGTTTATTAAGCGAACCCTTCAATATCTACATGTCAAGAGGGTTTTCAGGGAAAATAAAGTACACTTAAAGTTATTTTCCAAGAATATGCATACTTACCCTGTTCCAGTTCCTCATTTTCGCTCTGCTCCGGTACATTATCGGCTCTGTGCCTGACAGGAGTTCCACCCAGTCGGGTCATAAAGCCTGCTTCAGCCAATGAGTGGCCTCCTTGGATCATGGGACGTCACTTCTGCTAATCATGGGAAACCACTGGTTTGCTGTCTCCAGGTCACTGAGCAACTCATTGGCTGAATCAGGTCACATGAACCCCCTGAATATCCAGCTGAGCTCAATGTCACATGGGAACCTTTGCCTTTTCCAGATTCCGCTGCAGATAATGAACATTTCCACATATGTGCCAATATTTGATAAGCTGGTTCCAGTAAAGCATTGTGTGTAGTGCCCTGCAAAGGATATTGGTGCTTTCCCTATTTTTAAGATACCCTCTTTATGGGGAGCTAGACAAGCTGGGGGACTGACCACCACATTAAGTGCCCAAAGCACCAGCAAATAGTTTATAGACTCTGCTTACAACTCTGCACCGGCTTCCAGATCCTCATCTATAATACATCCATGAAGTTAAGGATATCCGATAAAAACCACATTGTGTATCATTCCTTTGTTTGTGGTTCCTTATATTTCCTAACAGGAACTGCAGTCCTGGATGCAATTATTTCTAATAATTAGCATTGCTTTATTTTTAGACTATAAATCCCCTTTCCATATCCAGATTGATATCAGAACAATGCCTAGAACAATTACGACTGAGGTTCATTCCAATCCTAATCTATCAAAGCGTTTGCTGAGATTTACTGAACTTTGCCGTGTCTGATATTAAGTTACACGTAAGCTTCTTTTGACCTAGATACTTCTATATTAGAGGACTAATAACTCATGGCAAGGGTTAGGCTGGCTCTTAGGGTACTGATGGAGCTTTCTTCCATGGTCTAGAGTTTCCATTGTCTGTTGGCTGTCCATAATATTCTATTTTAATAAATACATGCTTTCCCCATAATATAACAAAACCAGGGACTCTTTTTTGGAAATCTGCATTCTGTAGTTCTCTGCTATTTCTCCTAAAAATGTATAAATAAACTGACAACTGAAAGACACAATTCAAATAGGTATTTCCCAATACAGTCTGATATTAGGAATAATGCTGATTGGGTAGTGTCAAATTTTGAAGGGCCACACCCTCAACTGGTAACACCCAGTTGTCAATGTATTCGTAAAAGTCCTGAGATGGAAAACAGAGGGGCGACACACTACAGAGTATTGAGAAAGTTGATTCCGAATTGAAATGCCATGAATATTGATGGAACATGATGGAAGAGAGGACAGGCCCTGATTTTTTTTTTTAATTCACCCACTTACAATAATATAATATTGCTTTCGTCCTATAGCGATCACTTCTCAACAGTCATTATATTACCACAGTGATGATGGCAATGACAAAGAACACCTATATACATAGATAACAAAAGATCATTCACAATAAGTGAAGGTCAAAGTTAACCATCTCCCTTCACAGCCTCCACAATAACATGAACTGTAAAGCTAGCCCCACAAGACACGCATGCTCACGTGTGCATGTGTTCTGAATGGGGAGAGGGTAGAAAGTCCTTTAATAGATATCTACTATCACATTTACTAATGGTGGACTGTCCACATTGACATCCTTTACTAGGGGATGTCACTTTTTTTATTTCTGTAACATCTGTATTCCCAAGAAATCAACTTTATAATAATATGTAAATGAGTCTGAGCCACTTTGGCTGACCTCATCGGAGCGGCTCTTGGCTCTACCGTCTTCTAAAATATTCATGCCTCTAGCCATTCAATATTTACCCCCTTTTCCCGCCCGTTCAGTGCAAGAAGACTTTACTTGCACAGCCGCAATAGTTACCAGCCGGCTGCACAAAGAAAGTCTTGGAAGACTTGCAGGGAGCAGGGTGACTTCACTGGCTGTCTGCACTGAACAGGAGGGACATGGGGGTGAATATTGAGTGGCTGGGTGTATGAATATTTTAGGAGACAGTGGAGCTAAGAGGCACATCGAACAAGATCATCAGAGTGCCTCTTGGCTCATTTACATATTTTAATAAAGTTGATTTCACAGGAATACAGTCGTTATAGAAATAAAGAAAAAAAGTGCCATTCACTAGTAAAGGTAACGAGCATGTCAATGTGGACAGTCTACCACTAGTAAATGGGATGGTAGATGTCATTTAAGTACAGAAACCCAACCGCAGTGCACCCAACCCTGCCGAAAGTAAGGAAGGCCAACATTAATCCAATGTGTAGGACCAGTTTACGAATACATCTCAGAGAAAATCACACACAACTTTGTTTAGAACAGGAAAATAATCCAGGCTTGTTGGAATTTGTTTGATTATATTGTGACATTTCTGAAAATAGTAAAAAAAACATTACGGTTGTGCAAGTCATGGAGGTTACCCCAGATTGCAGTTTTTTATCAGATATATTAGATCAACTAAATCAAATAAGTAAAAAAATTGTTACATCTGGATTTTTTTTTTTGGGTGAACTCAAGTCACCTTTGTTGCGTTACAATCCTGACATGATGAAAGACTTGGGATGAGCAGTGGATTAGTCAGCAGCTCTTGGGAGTCTGTGTATTGTGTCTCCTCGCAGATAAATAAATACATGTCTGATTGGAGCAGCCAATATCGCCAGCGTTGTAATCAATCACCGTGTAACGTGCGATGGGAGGCGTAAACACGATTGCTTTTAATTATTCCACATTTTGGAAGGAGCTTCAGGCATTGAGTTTAATTAATAATGTTGGCAGTTCACTCAATGTTATCATGGTTGGAAACCAGACAGATCACTGCAGGGGATACCATACATAAGGCATTGACCATTTACCCAATTTACTTACGTACTACTGAACCACTTATCCAATTCTTATAGGATAAACAATATAAATCTATGTGATAAAGCAACCAGGAGGTCTAAATCCACATATGGGTATAAAAGGATGAACACCAGGGGATCAGTTCAACAACACCTCTAGGAGTAGATCAAAGTCATATTGGTTTGGTGGTATAGTGGGTCTGGTACCCTCCGTCCATTACAGCTTGGTAACTTGTTATCGCTTCTTTACCATACATATCATACCAACATTTATGGTTAAGAGATACTGGTCATATACATCAGAGACATTTTTTTTTGAGTATTTGTAATCTTCCTTTGATCTCATAATTTCCTGATTTATACATATGCTGTCATGTGACCATATGGACTTTAACCCTGAAAGGACTTCATCCTTTTTTGTTTTTTTCATTTTTAATTTTTCACTCCCCACAATGCAAAACTGATAACTTTTTTTTTACACATAAAGAGCTCTGTGACGGCTTGTTTTCTGCGTAACAAATTGCACTTCATAGTGACGGTATTTATTCTTCCATGCCATGTACTGGGAAGCAGGAAAAAAATTCAAAATGCAGTGAAATTGGTGAAAAAACACATTTGCGCAGTTTTCATGTGGGCTTGGAATTTACGTCTTTCACTGGGCGCCAGCAAAGACTTACCGGCTATGGAGAGGGCACAGCCTGTGAGCCCTCTCCATGCAGCCGCAGCCGACCCGTGACATACTGTTACGTCACGGGTCATGAAAGGGTTAAGATGGTAGTCCAGAGACTGAAAAACATGGCTGCTTTCTTCCCAAAAACACCGCCCCACCTGACCATACTTAGTGTGTTCTACCGGTATTGACACAAAGTTAACCGATACTAGCCACAATCAGGTGTAGCACTGTTTTTGGAAGAGAGACATGTTTTTAGACCTCCGGATAGCCCCTTTAAGCCATTTGTGAAGGCTAGCTATAAAACACTTACATGTAGAAAAGCTTGGCATGCAAATGACAAGCTCTACTTGAGTGACTAAATTGTTTTTTCTAATGATATAGAACATACTGGTAGGTTGATTAGATTGTGAGCCCCATTGGGGACAGGGACTGATTTGGCAAAGCTCTGTGCAGCGCTGCGTAATCTGTGTGCACTACATAAATAAAGGAATTATTATTATTATATAGAGCTTATAAAAATGTATTTAGTGTCCTTGGGTCTGATCCAGGACAACCAGCCACTATTATTTGAGAACAATAGAACAAAAGTAAATCAGTAGTGGATTGTGGCTCATACTCATTGCTCATATGTTCTTATGTAAGTGGAGGTGATTCATACTTCCTTGCACTGAATCCTCTATATGAGCATGTGGAATTATACAACATATCTCATGAGCAGATTCCTTGATGGTTTGGCTTGGCTCACAATGCAAGGACTATGTCATACTTGCTGGATCTGGCTGTAAAGTCTTGCGTCTCTCATACTAGGACCCACATCACAGTGGAGATTTCCAGAACTAAAGCTAAACCCCATCATTATGACGTTAGTAAGGCAATCACAATCAGGGCACCCAATCACATAGCTAAATAGTGTAATCCCCAAATGTTATAAAGGTGAGTGCCCCCTGTCTACTTCGAGGAACATTTTTTATAGGAGCAGCCTATCCTCGAAACTGCTCAAGAATTCCTTTTCAGAAGGCATGATGATCTTACTCTAATCAGTGACCACAGGGGGGTTGCTATTTAATTAGGTAAAAATTCTGGACATTTCTTTGTCCTATGATACAATAGGAGTATTCTTTAAATTATGGGGATTATTTGATTTTTCACCTAAAATAGTGCCATTAAAAATACAACCCACTGTGTAAAATGCAAGCACTTCAAAAGTAGGTAGTAGTTTAAATATGTGCCTAGACCTAAATGCTTTGATCTGGAATAAGCATATATATGCCAATCGGAAAACCTGTGTAGTGTAGGAGATGTGGATGCTACCCCTGGCCCGGCCTCTGTGCATCCTGCAGCTAAACTCCTCCTTATACTGTTCATACTCACATATAAGCCAATGCTCCTAATTTTACCACAAAAAAATGGGAAAAGTTATGGATTTGAGTATAAACCCTACAGTAGGAAATGCAGCCGCTTCTCTAATAAAATGTCCAGCAGCACCCGCACCTCATTAATGAAATGTCCACAGCAGAGCCCCCCTTTAATGAAATGTCCACAGCAGAGCCCCCTTTTTAAAAATATCCACTGCAGAGCCTCCCTCTACAGAAATGTCCACAGCAGAGCCCCCCTTTAAAGTAATGTCCACTGCAAAGCCCCACTTTAATGAAATGCCCCCAGCAGATGCCCCCGTTTAATGAAATGTCCACAGCAGATGCCCCCTTTAATGAAATGTCCACAGCAGAGCACCCTCTAAAGAAATGTCCACAGCAGAGGCCCCCTTTAATGAAATGTCCACAACCGACGCTCCCTTGATGAAATGTCCACAGCAGAGCCCCCTTTAATGAAATGCCCACAGCAGAATGCCCCCTTTAATGAAATGTCCACAGCAGAGCCCCCTCTTATGAAATGTCCACAGCAGATGCATCCTTGATGAAATGTCCACAGCAGAGCCCCCCTTTAATGAAATGTCCACAGGAGATGCCCCCTTTGCAGAAATGTCCACAGCAGAGGCCCCTTTTAACGAAATGTCCACAGCAGAGCCCCCTTTTAACGAAATGTCCACAGCAGAGCCCCCTTTTAATGAAATGTCCACAGCAAAGTCCCCCTTTACAGAAATGTCCACTGTAGAGCACTCTTGAAAAAAGAAATTATATTCTCACCTTCGGCTTCTTCTCCCAACAGCTCAGACATCTTCCCTTTATGCTCATGCGCATAGACAGGGGTGCACAACCAGTGGCCCCCAACACTGCTACCTGCAGCTCCCAGTGCAGCAACAGGGCTGTGATTTAATTACATTTTTGCCATGATTTGCTGTGGGACCACAATTTAGTAGATGTTGTACAGGTGGGCATCTCAAGGACCTATGATGAGGTAATCATCACATGACCCTCCTGCTGCTCCTCTATACAACAACCAGGAGAACAGGGCTGCTGACAGTGAAGGGGGGGTTACACATGCGAACGGGCAGGAAGAGGAGAAGACGGAGCCACAGGCAGAAGAAGCCAAAAGTGAGTAAAGAGTTTTATGTTTTTTTTAAGATGAAGAATGAAATGCTGCTCTGACTAATAGCGGATCTTCATGTATTGGCCCGGGTTTGGGCTTATACTGACTATATGAAAATCCGCCATTGCATGTACCCCATCTTTATCCACATTAAGACATACTATTTATTCAGCATCCCCAGGAACTTTTGGGCAGTCTATAGTCCCTATTATAAATAGTCGTATATACTCGAGTATAAGCCGACCTGAGTATAAGCCGAGGTACCTAATTTTAACAAAAAAAAAAATCTATTGACTCAAGTATAAACCTAGACTGGGAACTGCATTGGTCATAGCTTTCATCCAGTATATAGCCTGCAAGTCAGCCCCCGGTATACAGCTAGCCGGTACATACCCCTCACTATATAGCAAGCCAGCCCCTGCCCCCCCAGTATATTGTCAGTAGCCCATGCCCTCTAGTATATAGCAAGCAGTCCATGCCCCCCAGTATATAGCCATCAGCCCCCTAGTATATAGCCAGTGCTTGCCCCCTAGTATGTAGCTAGTGCCTGCCCACTAGTATATAGCCAGTTCCTACCCCCTAGTTTGTAGCCTTTATCCCCCAGTATATAGCAAGTGCCTGCCCCTAGTATATAACCACCAGCCCCTTGCACCGAGTGTGCTCAGCCTATTAAAAAACTCTCTACTCACCATTCTGATGCCCCCTGTAGGCCCTCTTCTGTCTTCTGAAGCTCTGGCTCCGGGTCCCGCACGCTGCTGTCACATTTTCCATGCCATCAGCCGCTGGCGTCATGGTGTGTGCCACGCAGTGAGCAAGGAACCAAAGCTGGAGCCAGAGCTTCAGAAGACAGAAGAGGACCTTTATCATAGACTCGAGTATAAGCTGAGTTAGGGGTTTTCAGCTAATTATTTGTGCTGAAAAACTAGGCTTATACTCGAGTATATACATCACAGCAATTGCTGCCCATGTATTGTCATTTAATGTTGTATTTCAGAAATATTGGCAGTGCGTTTTGGCACCAACATAATTACCCATGACTGAGAACCATCAAATATTGTGGCAGTGTGGTTTGTTGACATACACATTAGGGATACTCAGCTTCTTATTCTTTCCAGCATAATAATGCGGGTCATTTACTAAGGGCCCGAATTGCTATTTTTCATCGGGTTTCTGGAATATTTCCGATTTGCGCCGTCTTTCCCTGAATTACCCCGGGTTTTTGGCGCACGCGATTGGATTGTGCATGCATGCGACGGAAGTTGGGGACGTGGCCGTCGGAAAACCTGACAGATTTGGAAAAAACGATGAATTTTTTTTAAAAAATGTGTCGCTTGACATGCGCTTACCTGCACCAGGAATAGGATAGTGAACTCCGGCGATCATCGGGCGCACTACCTTAGTGAATCGCCATAAGACCCGAATCCTTGACTGAGAACGCGCTGCTGGATCGCAACAGGACCGGGTAAGTAAATGTGCCCCAATGTGTTTGTTAAGGTTTTGATAAGACAACAGAGAATTGTACAAAAGCATTCATCTTCCAGAACCCCCCTTGCCAATACCACAAACCTTCATGTTTTTTGTGACCATCAACTTCCATGTAAATATAATTTTTTTGCAAAAAATATCATTGTTTTCTTTCTTACAAATTTTTATTCATTTATTTAATAAGAATTTTATTACTGTCCCAAAAAAGGACTTTTATTATTTGTTATTAGAAGGCGTCGATTTAACTATGTATTTCAACGTTATTATAGCTTGTAAATATAAAAGGCACAGACAGGCTTGGATTCGCTATAAACTGTCAACCTAGCTGGAGACTGTCTGAGCACTGATGAATAGGAGGAGCTGCTGCAGGAGATTATGTCTCATCCTGCTCCTTTCTTCTGCTCTCTTTCAGAGGATGGGTTGGAGCAGTGAGATAGAGGAAGATGTGTATATATACCCGGATGAAGTTCTCAAAGGAGGAAAAGAAACGAGTACATACAGAGTTATGTCCAATGGACGAGATTTATTAAAAAGTGTCAACCTCTTTAAAATCAAGCAGATAAACCATGTACACTTACTCGCAGATCTAGGTCTATGACAATGGTAATCTTCTTATTTTTGTTATCCATACCCTCCTTCCTTCTAAAATCAACTATAACAATTATGCTAATAAAGCCAGGAAAGTTCTGGGGGGCATAACCAGAGCCCCTCCATGCTCTTTCTTCATAGGCTATTACACTTCCCTCCCACTGTGTGCTGAAACTTCCTCTGCTGCAGCGAGATAAAACTAAGCAGAAGGGGGGGAGTTGTGGGAGTAGGTGAAGGGTAAAACAGCGTAACAGCATGGGAAGCCAGAGCAAGGAGTGGCACTGGCAATGCCCCCGGAGCCCTTCTGACTCATTAGCATAATTATGAAAGTTTATTTTAAAAGAAGCCAAATATAAGAAGATTGCCACAGTCATGGTGCCTGGATTGATGAGTAAGTGTCCCTGGTTTATCATGTTTGATTTTTATAATAGATTTCCTAGAAGTGTCCGGTATTGCAAAAAAAAGTACTGTACCACAACGTGTTCATTATAGTCATTTGGACTGAGTGATATGAAAAAATTCATAGGAAGATTGATTCTGTGCTACTTTAAGAATAAACTACCCCCCTGTCTAGCTCCTTGTTCTTATTCTTCTGTGACTTGATGTATTTCTTAGCTGCCTGTGTGTATTCTCACCGACCGTTCATGCCGAATGTCTATGTGATCGGTGACTATTACAGCCTCTATGAAAGCCATATGTGTAAAAATGTTCTTCTAATTGAAAATAATCCAACATTCCTAATATTCCTGTAGATCCTACTTCTGACCAATTGTGCCAAGAAAACCGGCCAAGTGATAACTTATTATCACATCTTCTTTCATCTCTACTACAGATGGTTCCGTATTATAAAACTGGATGTCGTGCTAGAAAATCCAGCTTGGTGGTTGACATAGTAAAATGTCTTTACAAGTCACAAACTGTTACCAATTATTTCTGCGGTGATGTAACCCTCATTGATAACATAGTAACGATAAAAACATTAAAAGTTGTTTTTGAGTTAAAGGGCATCTACCATTAGAATAAATGGTTGTATGCAAATGAGCCTGAGGGGCTCCAGGCTCCATAGGTGATAATGGAGCCTGGAGCCCCTTAGGCTCATTTGCATACAGTCCTTCACCTTGGTGGCAGTTGTCCTTTAAGCATACTCCCCATTATCTATGTCAAGTCCCTATTCCCTTTGATACCGCTCAGGTGATCACTTCCCATGGTTGAAAAGGTAAAATGTGCAAGATCAACACTTTATCAGCAGTGAAGTGACATGTGACAACTGAGGACCAGTAACAGAACTATTGCCTAATTGGTGAAATGGAGCACAGATAAATATGTCTGCCTTTTTTATATGTACTCACTCTAGCCACCATTCAATATTCCATTTCACTCCAAGAAAAACATTTTTAAGTTTGAGAAGTTTTAATAAATAGTCATCAATACACTGTAGTAGGAAGACTGAAGAATATTTCCAGCCTTAAAAAGCCAGAAAAGTTGTTGAGATACAAACTATTAATCTACTATTATGTTCTTCCATTCATTATATCAGTTATGCCCATTGATAAACTACAACTCCCAGCATGAAACAGCTATTAGAGCATGTTGAGATTTGTAGCTTTTCAACCAAAGGACTACCAGTTGCATGACCCTGTTTCAGATATAGTGAAATGGGCAGCAAATTGCCTGTAGGATAAAGTGGCCATGACATGTCATCTGCCCTATGACGTGCACAGGGATGAATCTAAAGTCTGCCTGAGGCTACCTATAAAATGTATCCTGCTCCACCCCATTCAGAAGTGATTAATCATGTTCTTTTTTTAGTAAATGGGTTCTCCATGAGGTGTCTCACTCTATGCTGACATCGGGTGTGAAGAGACACTATTTTTAGGTGACAGGTCCTACTTTATAGCAGTTGACTGCATCTGATGCTGCTCTCCCTCTTGCTGCAGGTGGTGCTGCCTGAGGCAATAGGCTCAACACTAGAGATGAGCGAACATGCTCGTCCGAGCTTGATGCTCGGTCGAGCATTAGGGTACTCGAAACTGCTCGTTGCTCGGACGAATACTTCGCCCGCTCGAGAAAATGGCAGCTCCCGCCGTTTTGCTTTTTGGCGGCCAGAAACAGAGCCAATCACAAGCCAGGAGACTCTGCACTCCACCCAGCATGACGTGGTACCCTTACACGTCGATAGCAGTGGTTGGCTGGCCAGATCAGGTGACCCTGGGATAGACTAGCCGCTGCCCGCGCTGCTCGGATCATTCTGTGTCTGGATGCCGCCAGGGAGAGAGCTGCTGCTGGTCAGGGAAAGCGTTAGGGTGTTCTATTAGCTTACTGTTAGGCAGGAGTGATTCTCCAAGAACCCAACAGCCCTTCTTAGGGCTACAATAACGTTATACTTTTTTTTTTTATTTGCAGCTAGTACCATATTGTGAGGAATTTGCAGGGGGACTTGCTACCGTTGTGTTTAGCTCTTAGTGACACACATATCCACCTCAAACACCAAAGTGGGAAAATTTATTAGGGGTTTGATTTCAATTAGGCACAGTCTGCCATTTCCTTTTTTATTTTACGTTTATTTTGTTTAATAACTCAGTGTCATCTCATCTTGCATAGTAGTGTGCTTTCATACTTGGCTAGAAAATAGCCATAGGAGAATCCAAACGGCTTACTTACGCCTACAGTAGCGTTATATATATTTGATTTCTGGTTGATCTGCTGGTGGCTGTACTTGCTGCAGTGCATCTACTAGCAAATTGTGAGCAATTTGTAGTGAGACTTGCGACCGCTGTGCTTTGCGCTTAGTGACGCACATATCCATTGCAAAGACCGAAGTGGGAAAATTTATTAGGGGTTGGATTTCAATTAGGCACAGTCTGCCATTTCCTTTTTTATTTTACGTTTATTTTGTTTAATAACTCAGTGTCATCTCATCTGGCATAGTAGTGTGCTTTCATACTTGGCTAGAAAATAGCCATAGGAGAATCCAAACGGCTTACTTACGCCTACCGTAGCGTTATATATATTTGATTTCTGGTTGATCTGCTGGTGGCTGTACTTGCTGCAGTGCATCTACTAGCAAATTGTGAGCAATTTGTAGTGAGACTTGCGACCGCTGTGTTTTGCGCTTAGTGACGCACATATCCATTGCAAAGACCGAAGTGGGAAAATTTATTAGGGGTTGGATTTCAATTAGGCACAGTCTGCCATTTCCTTTTTTATTTTACGTTTATTTTGTTTAATAACTCAGCGTCATCTCATCTGGCATAGTAGTGTGCTTTCATACTTGGCTAGAAAATAGCCATAGCAATAGGATAGCATCGTTTGGTTTTAAAAACTAAAAAACACAAAAAAAAACAAAAAAACACAAAAAAAAGTTAAAAAAAAATTAAAGTTATAACTCTCATTTTCAAAATGTTTAACCCGAGGGCTAGGGGTAGAGGACGAGGGCGGGAACGTGGGCGTCCAACTACTGCAGGGGTCAGAGGCCGTGGTCCTGGGCGGGGTGAGACACCACCTGCTTATGAGGGAGCAGGGGAACGCCGCAGAGCTACACTCCCTAGGTTCATGTCTGAAGTTACTGGGACTCGTGGTAGAGCACTGTTGAGGCCAGAACAGTGCGAACTGGTGATGTCGTGGATTGCCGACAATGCTTCGAGCAATTTGTCCACCAGTCAGTCTTCCACGCAGTCCACCCATGTCACCGAAATCGGCACTCCTCCAGCTCCTGCACCTCAGCCTCCTCCCCCCCAGTCTGCCCCCTCCCAGGAAAATTTGGCATTTGAACCGGCATACTCTGAGGAACTGTTTTCTGGACCCTTCCCACACTCCCAAACCACTTGTCCGGTTGCTGCTGAGCAATTTTCCGATGCCCAGGTTTTCCACCAGTCGCAGTCTGTGGGTGATGATGACCTTCTTGACGTAGTGGAAGAAGTGTCTAAAGAGGTGTCCGACGATGAGGAGACACGGTTGTCAGACAGTGGGGAAGTTGTTGTCAGGGCAGGAAGTCCGAGGGGGGAGCAGACTGAGGGATCGGAGGATGATGAGGTGACAGACCCAAGCTGGGTTGATAGGCCGGGTGAACACAGTGCTTCTGAGACAGAGGAGAGTCCTCGACCAGAACAGGTTGGAAGAGGCAGTGGTGGGGCCAGACGGAGAGGCAGGGCCAGAGCTGGTGCATCAGCGCCAAATGTGTCAACTAGTGAAGCTCCCGTGGCGAGGGCTCTTGCGGCGAGGGCTAGATTTTCAGAAGTCTGGAGGTTCTTTAAGGAGACACCGGATGACCGACGAACTACCACTACTACCACCACTACTAGCTTAACTACCACCAGTATGCGCAGGCATATGAATGCTAAACACCCCACTCAGTGGCAACAAGCCCGTTCACCTCCGGCCGTGCACACCACTGCTCCTTCCCCTGTGTCAGCTGATAGTCAGCCCCCTGCCCAGGACTGATCACACAGCTAAATGATCACACAGCTCCCTACAACTACTGGGTTTCAAAGCTGGACATGTGGCACGAACTGGCGCTGTACGCCTTGGAGGTTCTTGCCTGCCCTGCCGCTAGCGTCTTGTCCGAGCGGGTTTTCAGTGCAGCTGGTGGCATCATCACCGATAAGCGTACACGCCTGTCGACTGACAGCGCTGACAGGCTGACGCTTATTAAGATGAATAAAGCCTGGATTTCTCATAATTTCCAATCTCCACCAGGTGAAGGAAGCTCAACCTGAATAATTTATCCACTCCTCCTCCTCCTCATTTTCCTCCTTCTCCTCCTCTTTGTACAGTAAAGCAGAGGAAACTGGCTATTTTTTGACAGGGCCCACTGGCTCTAGCTATAGTACTTTATGCATTTAATTTTTCTGGAGGGCCACCTACCCGGTCCTCTGTTTTAAACAATTTTTGGGAGTGCCACATACAGGCACTCAATCTATTAAATTTTTCTGGAGGGCCACCTACCTGCTCCTCTGGTTTGAAAACTTTTTTGGACTGCCACATACAGGCACTCAATCTATTCCATTTTACTGGAGGGCCACCTACCTGCTCCTCTGGTTTGAAAACTTTTTTGGACTGCCACATACAGGCACTCAATCTATTCAATTTTTCTGGAGGGCCACCTACCCGCTCCTCTGGTTTGAAAACTTTTTTGGACTGCCGTCTGCCACATACAGGCACTCAATCTATTCCATTTTACTGGAGGGCCACCTACCTGCTCCTCTGGTTTGAAAACTTTTTTGGACTGCCACATACAGGCACTCAATCTATTTCATTTTTCTGGAGGGCCACCTACCCGCTCCTCTGGTTTGAAAACTTTTTTGGACTGCCACATACAGGCACTCAATCTATTTCATTTTTCTGGAGGGCCACCTACCTGCTCCTCTGGTTTGAAAACTTTTTTGGACTGCCACATACAGGCACTATCCAAATTAAATTGTCTCCATAGCAGCCTCCACACGTTGTCTCCATTGCTACCTCCAAAAGTCGTCCATATAGCTGCCTCCATACATCGTCCCCTTATCAAACGAGGTGTGTCAGGCAGAAATTTGGGTTGTTTTCATGGATTCCACATCAAAGTTGTTAACTTTGTCGCCACCCTGCTGTGTTATCCACAAAATATACTGGCAAACTTTTATCATTTACCAATATTATTTCAGCGCTTCTGTTTACATTCCCCTCACCCGCCATATCCTAAACTTATAAGAACGCTACTACACTTGATCTTATACAAAAGGTTCTTAGAAGTGCTGTTTGGGGAGTAGCCTAGAGACAGGGGCTTGGATTGGCGAAAGCTCGCCTGGCAGCGGAGCGCCAGCTCCATGCGCATCATGCGCTTCTTGCGCATCTGTTTACATTCCCCTCACCCGCCATATCCCAAACTTATAAGAACGCTACTACACTTAACTTGGTGCAGGCTGGGACCGAGTCTGACCCTGGGGCTGGTCATATACTGCCGACGCAGAGAATTGCGGGGCCTACCTCGGTCCAGGTCTCAAAGGTCTAGTATACCTCCTCCTCCTCCCACCCCTCCTCCACCTCCTCCTCCTCCGAATTACCATCCGTGGCCATGGCGCCATCCGTCGGTAGCTCTAGGCACAGCAGCAGTGCCGTCGCTAAGCGACAGCAGGCGGTGCTCAAACTGCTGAGCCTAGGCGATAAAAGGCACACCGCCCAAGAGCTATTACAGGGCATTCCACATCAAACTTGTTAACTTTGTCGCCACCCTGCTGTGTAATCCACAAAATATACTTGCAAACTTTTATCATTTACCGATATTATTTCAGCGCTTCTTGCGCATCTGTTTACATTCCCCTCACCCGCCATATCCTAAACTTATAAGAACGCTACTACACTTGATCTTATACAAAAGGTTCTTAGAAGTGCTGTTTGGGGAGTAGCCTAGAGACAGGGGCTTGGATTGGCGAAAGCTCACCCGGCAGCGGAGCGCCAGCTCCATGCGCATCATGCGCTTCTTGCGCATCTGCTTACATTCCCCTCACCCGCCATATCCCAAACTTATAAGAACGCTACTACACTTGATCTTATACAAAAGGTTCTTAGAAGTGCTGTTTGGGGAGTAGCCTAGAGACAGGGGCTTGGATTGGCGAAAGCTCGCCTGGCAGCGGAGCGCCAGCTCCATGCCAAGATCCAACTAACATAGTTTTAACTGCAGCACCTTTAATCTACTACTAGTTCACTGCCTCCATACATGGTCCCCTTATCAAACGAGCTGTGTCAGGCAGAATTTTGGGTTGTTTTCATGGCTTCCATGTTAACTTTGTCGCCACCCTGCTGTGTAATCCACAAAATATACTGGCAAACTTTTATCATGTACCGATATTATTTGAGCGCTTCTTGCTCACCTCCTTTGGTTCCTCTCTGCCACCCATTGGTTTGAAGCCTGAGTCCATTTAGAGTATGTCGCCATGCCACTCTCTAGCCTGCCGCTGCTGCCGCTGCCTCTGCATGCCGTCCCCTATAGTGTCAGGGTCAATTATTGGATGTTTTACATGCTATCTAGCTTCATTCTGTCACTCTGTCATGGCCATGCTGTTGCCCATAATTTTGGCATAATGGTGCGATTAAGCAGCCTCAGAGGCATCCATGCATGCTGCCCCTGCTGTTTCCTGTCCATTTCCGTGGTGTTTCCATCCTTTTCTGAGGTTCCCAGGTGTTTGGCCAAGCTTCCCTGTGCAGAGCCTTGGTCCCCTTGAAAAATGCTCGAGTCTCCCATTGACTTCAATGGGGCTCGTTATTCGAGACGAGCACTCGAGCATCGGGAAAAGTTCGTCTCGAATAACGAGTACCCGAGCATTTTAGTGCTCGCTCATCTCTACTCAACACCCCTCACGGATGGTGCACCCCTGATCATACATGTCACCCCTCTTTGCTGAACAAAATGTATCATTCATCAACTTATTTTCTGACCACTATGTGGTTTTTAATCAGACCTCCGGACATTTACAAGTCATTACTCATCCAGTGGATAGAAGATACATTCTGGAGTTTTTCAGAATACCCCTTTAAGCAACTATAAAGGCATTTAGCTACATAGGGCTGGGGTCTTAAAGGGGTTGTCCACTTTCAGTAAATAATTGATATGGTTTTTGTAAGGAAAAGTTATACAATTTTCCAATATACTTTCTGTATCAATTCCTGAATGTTTTCGAGATCTCTGCTTGCTGTCTGTCTATATAATGCTTACTTACAGTGGATAGAAATCTGTCCATGGTCACAAAGGTGCACGGCTCGCTATATCACACAGCTCTGGTTAGTCTCTGTTATAATTTGTAAAGCACTACGGAATTTGATGGTTTTATATAAATAAAGATTATTATTATTATTATTATTATTATTATAGTATACTAATGAGCCATGCACCTGTGTGATCATAGTCATATTTCTGTCCCCTGGAGGTAAACACAGAAGCTTCCTATAGACGGACAGCAAGCAGAGATCTAGAAAACACAAAGGAATTGATACAGAAAGTATATTGTAAAATTGAATAACTTTTCCTCACAAAAACCATATCAATTATTTAAGAGAAAAAAAGTTTTTTACGGTTCAGCTCACCTCCATAATTGTTGTATAGGCATGGATGCACGGACACCTGGGCTGGGGCACCAGTAACCGGAAACAACAGTAGTAAAAAGAAAGTTTGTCCAGCTTCCAAAAATATATAAAAAGAATCCACTTTATTAGAAAATTTTTTTAAAAAAGAGATCTCGAAAACAGTGAGGAATCGATACAGAAAGTATATTGGAAAATTGTATAACTTTTCCTTACACAAACAATATCAATTACTTGCTAAAAGTGGAAAACCCCTTTAAATATCCATGACAAATGTAATCATTAAGGGTGGTATAAACTTCATCCACCCCTGCAGGGCTACAGGCAATATCAGTAATAATAATAATTTTACGATTTCCTAGTCCTTAATACTTCATGTTCTGGATGACACAGTATGAAGGATCAAATGTGAACCAGACACCTGATGCTTAGTCCTCTAAGACATAAATCGGTCATTTCCACTAACATCTATTTACATGCAGAATGAATGTTACTTTATGATCTCTTTTACCAACAAAACCAGGATGATGCTTTCTCGAAGCAATAGGAATGCAGGATGTTCAATGTACTGACCGCCGAGGGCTATGAAACAAGTAGGAATATCTCAATGTCTACAAGTCCAGAAATTGGCAATGAAGCTAATGTGCAAATATTCAGCTATGCAGAAGGTGGCCCTGGGCGAGAACATCACATAACTTGTGTTATGCATACAGTCCTGTGCAAACCTGTATGTAGAGAAAATATTTCTCTACAGGATAGCTATAAACACAATGAGACAAGATATATAAAATGGGATCCTGAAAACTTTAAGTTGTTGTTTTCTTGCAGGGGTTTCACTATATAAATATCTGTTAATTCACAATTTGAATTTTGGTAAAAAAAATTTCCAAAAATATGCATAAGTTACTCAATGCAAACATGTTCTTCACATGTTGCCATTTTTGCTGTGATATGTTGAGACACCGGGGCAAATCTCATAATCTGACCCAAGAAGTATATTGGAGAGCTTCATTATGGCTTCTCTGGCAGTTTTCTGGTGGAGAAACCACATGAGTCTCCCCCTCCCTGCCATTGTCCCTGGCCATTCTTCGACGCGCACACCACTTTGGTAGTGTTGGGGCGTAGAATTGGCGGGGAGTGTGAACGCACGGCCTATCACATTTACTATATTCTCTGCTAAATCAAAAAACTCTGCCACTTCTGATCTGGTCTACAGGTTGGAACTGGCAGAGTTTACACCCAAATTCACTAAGAGGCAGGAGTTAGTCTTAAAGGAAACCTACCATTTAGAATGGTAGGGGTAAGCTGTAAGTACCAAGCACCAGCTCAGGGTGAGCTGGTGCCGGTACTTACTTTCGTTAGTGTTATAAACCGCGGTATCGCGGTTTTAACACTTTTGAAACTTTAGAGCAGGATAGGCTTCGGCGCTGCTCGCGACCGTGCGTGCGCAACATCTCCGCTATTTCCTATGTAGGTGCGCGCACGATCGTGCGCACGCAGCGCCGAAGCCTGTTCTGGTCTAGAGTTTAAAAAGTGTTAAAACCGCGATACCGCGGTTTATAACACTAACGAAAGTAAGTACCGGCACCAGCTCACCCTGAGCTGGTGCTCGGTACTTACAGCTTACCCCTGCCATTCTAAATGGTAGGTTTCCTTTAATGATTTCCATCCATGGAGCGCAGCAGAATTTGGTGAAAAGATTTTTATTTTACTGGACTTTTTGCACCCGCATTACATACACAACCCCCGGACATCACACAATTCATCATAACTGGAGGCCAACCATCATTGCTTCTGTGGTTCTCTACTGTACATGGATGAATTCAACAAGACTAACTTAGATGAGAAATTTCTTCAATAAAATCTATGTGAGAACAAGATCAAATGTGAAGAAGACAAATATTAAAGCACATATAATAATGTACATGGTTAAAACTAGGTTCCTCTGCATGATGGTACCATTTCTTGCAGTAGCATGCCTCCGTCCGTGCTCATGAACTATGCGGTTACATTTCATATTCCTGAGGATAGATCTGTCTGCTTCTGGTTACATTTTCCAACACCTTCAGTCTCTTCTCCTCCCACCAAATACCTTACATGTCCTCCCTATTTACTGCTCTCAGATAATCACAGATTTGTCCTATATTAATGAGCTCCAGGAAGTTCCTAAGATTAATGTATATATCAGCACCATGGGATATCCACATTAGCAGGATGTAGATCTATCATTAGTGCAGTGTATACAAGAACCAATATGTATAGTATAGACTACTTCTATGTGTAGTAATATGTAAGTTCTATATCACTAATTAGCTTATTGCTTCAAGGCTCACATCACACTGTGGTTTTACGTGAAGGTATTTTCCATAGTGCTGCAGATATTTACCAAAGGCCATATACATGGTAAACAGTCTTTGAAGCATTTAACTGAATAGAAAAGTGCAGAAGGTTTGATTTTAATATATTAAAATGAAAGAAGATATACCAATATATGTCAGGCAAGAAACACTCTTTTTATCCATTTTGGACATGCAATATTTTGCAGAAATTATAGGGGGTAATTTATCATTATTCTGGCTCAATGCAATAGTTCTATGTCTGTTTTTGGAGCTCTGCTGTCATCAGATTCATTAAAGTGGCTTTGTCCCTTCATAATTCTGCTGGCAGTGTCTTATGCTATGCGGGTTGTTCGCGACAGTTGCATAAAAAGTCACTAAATACTTTCAAAAGTTGCAGAATATAGACCAGGGGAGGGGATTGGCATCAATTTGCGCTTCAAGTAGTGCCTTAACGGAAAGTCGTAATTCGTGAATTAAGTCCTATTGTGAAAACTGGTCTGTGCAAATAATTATGTTGGTGAAAACAGGGTCTATGTCCAAGTGACTTTGCACTGTCCTATGTACATTTGGCACAATGGAAAGTCACAAAACAGGATTTGCACCACAACTGCGCCAAAGCAACGCCAAACATAGACAAAAAGAAAGAATGATACATCACCCCCACTGAGCTTCTTTTAAATATTTATGTTCCCATAAGTGAATTTAAAGGTACAAAAATTAGTATGAGTTCATAGGATCTGTATACATTTGTGTTGTGTTTTGCAACTATAGCCATAAGTGTGAGGGTGCGATCACACATTCAGTTTGTTAGATGCAGTTTTTGATATCCATACCAGGAGTGGAGTGAAAAGAAGAGGAGGAGCAGCATCTTTCAATGATATTTTCTCACTCATGATCCACCCCTGCTTTTGGCTTTGAAAACTGATCATGTGAACGCACCCTGCACATTGCCGAAACATGATCCCATGTTTACCAGCCACAAATTATGGATTCCATTGACCAATAATGTGATCTGTCATTGCCATCAGATGTGATGGAATTAGAGAAGGAGGATCATCACATGTGATCATAGGGTGTAGAAGTGCCCTCTGCAAAAAATGGCGATTTTATTTGCGAGTACACCACTTCCACGTTTTGTGGGTGAGGAGCGGCATTGCCGGCGGCGGCGTGGGCATTCCTGCCCGGTGCCTGAATACTTTCTAAAAACTTATGTACGTATGTTCACAAGTTTTTCCACAAAAAGGCTTACTCTTCTTGATGTATCAGTTGAAATGGGGGTATGCGTTGCCTCTATCATACACCGAGGCACGACCGTGAACGTATGATAAATCTCCCCTCTAAATAATCAGAAAAATAGGTACATTTGTAAATCTAGGCTGTTTACCTGTTTGTGCCAAAAAAAACCTCAACCATAACACATACAACAACAGCTTCACCTTTTTAAGTCCTGAATAGTTACATCGATTTTTATTCCTGGTCCAAAGAAACTGCATTTCTAGCAAACACAGGTGCTCACTAGTCATGGATAGAGTCTAGTGGATAGACCCTTCTTTTCTGGGTGGCCCAATTTCACTTCTGTTATGGGATAGGTGATGGTAGATGATGAATGACCATAATGTAATATATTCACTAACTTTCACTATTTGTTATAGCGCACTCTTCAGTTTTGGATGGAGTTCTCTCATAGCAATCATGAAAATACAAACATCTTTGAATATATACACTGAAATATAACCTCTTACTCCCATAGCAGAGTAGAAATGAGATATATGAAATAATTACTTTATTAGCTCCGGAGACACAAATCTGTCAGGATCATGAAGTCTGGTTTAGAAATGAAATAACACGTTTTATAAATACTCTAACAGAGAAATCTGAAGAAAGACGACTTTACGTTACCTATCAATTATATCTTTGTTGTTAATAACAGATTTGTCTGTGCCAACAGATGTTTCGCATATGAGGAGATCCATTAATTATTTGCATTGCAACCCTGTCACCTAGAGGTGGGAAATGGAACTACCAAGCAGACCTATTCTAACAGATTTTACTGAAAAATTGTATATAAATTATACTTATGAGAGCATAAAATTATGCAACTTTATAATTCACATCATGAACCCCTAAAGCAAACAGTGTAAATACAGTAAAGGGGAAAGTGTTACAATATTAGTATTAATACAAAATGGGGAGCACATTTAAGCCTCCTCATAGTTTATAGATCTCCCTTTGTGACATTTCCATGAACTTGGAAGGGTTTTTCAATGAATATGGCTCTTTTGTCCTGAGTTACTAGACTACTTCTGGCTTTTAGAACTATGATCAACCAGAGGTTACCAGAGTCACGGTACCCACTTCATCCAATGAGTGCCCAGGGAGTGATGTCCCCTGAAAAATGAGATCTCAGGAGGCCACTAATTGGATAAAGCAGGGCCTGTGACCCCCAGAAATTTTCAGCCATATGTAGGCCTGAATATTGTGCAACACCCTTGCCAATGTATAGGCAGGTTGGTAGTTGCAAATAGCGCCCTCTACAGGTTATGAGTTGTCGGAGGGAGTCATGAACCCTCTAGTACAGTGATGGCGAACCTTTTAGAGACCGAGTGCCCAAACTACAACCAAAACCCACTTAATTATCGCAAAGTGCCAACACAGAAATTTATACTCCCTGCTCTGTCACAATTTTCATTCATCTCAGCACCTGAGGCACCGATAAAGCAGAAAATAGTCCCAGGTAGAGCTGTCACTTTAATATAGCTCTGTGCACAGCAAGTCCTGGGCTCTGGGACTGCAGGAAGATACCTGGAGTCATCTCTGGTGATGGCCTGGGTGCCCACAGAGAGGGCTCCGAGTGCCACCTCTGGCACCCGTGCCATAGGTTCGCCACCATTGCTCTAGTAAGTTTCTAGCACTGGGAGATTATGCAATAGCAGCTGTAGCCTCGGCCTGGAAAGGCAATAGTTAAATGGGTGTAAAATGTTATCCAGTTATGTGTCTCTATGGGAGCACATGGTCTTTCCACACAGCAGAGAGTCAGACCTGCGGTCAGAGTGAAAAGAGAGAGAGAGTGTGGAGCACACCTTTAGTGCTGCCACAGGACCCAATCCCAGGACCTTGAGTCAGGAGACTCTAATCCAGAGCTGCAGCTTCCACAGTTTGGACACAGCTCCATCTCAATTATCCCAGCCTGCTTCTACTACCGGGCTGGTGCATTATTCCTGAGGACCCCTCTTCACGACCACTCCAGTACCAGAATCCAGATCTGCTGTTTGTTCTTTTAGGCCCGTTGCCTTCTACCTGTTGTTAAATAAAGAATTGTGAGCTGATTTGCACAACGTTGCCTCCGCATGATCCCTGGATACGGCTGTCTACCACCACGGGCTTCCCCATCCATTACCCAGGGACGTATCTTAAAGACACTCAGGGGTTTCCCCAGGGACAACCAGTACACCAGCCTCTCCCTCCATATTTCTTGCATACACCACCTGCTGGAGAACGTCCAGGCTGTAAGACAGCCCTCCGGTCCCCATACCAAGCACCGTGACATCATCGTGCCTAGACCACAATCATGTTATTTTCAAGGCCCATTGCACTACAATGGGAGGATTGGTCCATAACATACATGTCTTCCAATGTGCAAAAAATAATGCAATACATAATACAGAAACACAGAAACATGCATGTCATCTAAGATGCATAACTTTTTTTTGACAGGTATGTTCTCTTAATGGATATGGTGCATCACACTCCCACACACTTGAGTTTAAATGAAATCTACCACCAGGATGAAGGATTGTAAACCACTGACATACTGGTGTGTGCCCCCTCTGCCCTTTGGATATGCTCCTCTTTTACCTTCTTTTAACAGGACATCTGTCTTTACAAAAAAAGGCTTTAAAACTAAGCAACTAACCCTGCCACAATCCTTCATCCTGCTGGAAGATTTCCTTTAAGATTGCTGTAAAAAATCTCAATTCTTAATAAATCTGTCCAGTGTCATCTTATGCCACTGGTGCCTGTGCGTGGAAATATATATTTTTATATATTTATATATATATATATATACAGGCAGCCCCCGGGTTACATGCAAGATGGGGTCTGTAGGTTTGTTCTTAAGTTGAAATTGTATGTAAGTCGGAACTGTATATTTTATCATTGTAACCCCAAACAGAACTTTTTTGGTCTCTGTGACAATTAGATTTTAAAAATGTTGGGTTGTCATAATAATCAATATTAACACTAAAGCTTCAGTACGGACACATTTCATAACTGTTACAGCTGATCATTGTAGCCTAGGGCTAAAGTACAGCAAATATACCAATATCCAGAGGTCCGTTTGTAAATAGGGGTCATATGTAAGTCGAGTGTTCTTAAGTAGGGGACCGCCTGTATGTATATATATATATATATATATATATATATATATATATATACACTCACCGGCCACTTTATTAGGTACACCTGTCCAACTGCTCGTTAACACTTAATTTCTAATCAGCCAATCACATGGCGGCAACTCAGTGCATTTAGGCATGTAGACATGGTCAAGACAATCTCCTGCAGTTCAAACCGAGCATCAGTATGGGGAAGAAAGGTGATTTGAGTGCCTTTGAACGTGGCATGGTTGTTGGTGCCAGAAGGGCTGGTCTGAGTATTTCAGAAACTGCTGATCTACTGGGATTTTCACGCACAACCATCTCTAGAGTTTACAGAGAATGGTCCGAAAAAGAAAAAACATCCAGTGAGCGGCAGTTCTGTGGGCGGAAATGCCTTGTTGATGCCAGAGGTCAGAGGAGAATGGGCAGACTGGTTCGAGCTGATAGAAAGGCAACAGTGACTCAAATCGCCACCCGTTACAACCAAGGCAGAAGAGCATCTCTGAACGCACAGTACATCGAACTTTGAGGCAGATGGGCTACAGCAGCAGAAGACCACACCGGGTGCCACTACTTTCAGCTAAGAACAGGAAACTGAGGCTACAATTTGCACAAGCTCATCGAAATTGGACAGTAGAAGATTGGAAAAACGTTGCCTGGTCTGATGAGTCTCGATTTCTGCTGCGACATTCGGATGGTAGGGTCAGAATTTGGCGTCAACGACATGAAAGCATGGATCCATCCTGCCTTGTATCAACGGTTCAGCCTGGTGGTGGTGGTGTCATGGTGTGGGGAATATTTTCTTGGCACTCTTTGGGCCCCTTGGTACCAATTGAGCATCATTGCAACGCCACAGCCTACCTGAGTATTGTTGCTGACCATGTCCATCCCTTTATGACCACAATGTACCCAACATCTGATGGCTACTTTCGGCAGGATAATGCGCCATGTCATAAAGCTGGAATCATCTCAGACTGGTTTCTTGAACATGACAATGAGTTCACTGTACTCAAATGGCCTCCACAGTCACCAGATCTCCATCCAATAGAGCATCTTTGGGATGTGGTGGAACAGGAGATTCGCATCATGGATGTGCAGCCGACAAATCTGCGGCAACTGTGTGATGCCATCATGTCAATATGTACCAAAATCTCTGAGGAATGCTTCCAGCACCTTGTTGAATCTATGCCACGAAGAATTGAGGCAGTTCTGAAGGCAAAAGGGGCTCCAACCCGTTACTAGCATGGTGTACCTAATAAAGTGGCCGGTTAGTGTATATGTATACATATAGTGTCCTTAACAGATATATATAGTACCCTAACAGATTCTAGTGATGCCAGATCAGGTGATTATAAGTACTCATTGGGCCAATTCTAATAAACTGGCTGCACTAGTTTTCTATTGTACTTTTCACTGAAAACAAGCTTACACATGTATCTAACACCTTAGCACCCAGCGCCTGATATATAATGATCAGCATCCCATTTATCAGATGTTGAACTGATTCCAGTTCGTAATCGGAGCTGAGCTCGCATCATGAAACACTAGGTGTCAGCTGTAACTAACAGCTGACACCCCAGTGTAACACCCATTTAACTTGCCTGCTGGGGGTATCTCCCCAACGATCAAAGTACTACGTGTTCCACGAAAAACAAGCCATCAACCAGCTCCGTAGAAAAAAAATAAAATTGTTAGAAGACAGCAATGCAAAAACAATAGATTTTCCCCCATATTAGGTTTTATTTTGAGAAATTTAGCTAAATGTAAGAAAAAATATCTAAATATCCACGTCATCGTACTGACATATAGAATAAAAATAAGATATTTATTAGGCTATATCAGTGGTGGCGAACCTTTGGCACGGCTGCCAGAGGTGGCACTCTGAGCCCTTTCTGTGGGCACCCAGCACAGAATTTACCAGATAGGACTCAAGGCTTCCTCCTTCAGTCTAAGGCAGCCCAGGGTGCGCCACGCTCAGTGCTATTTTAAAGTGACACTTACTTGGCTAACAGGACTACAGGAGGAACGAGAAGGTGTGGGCAGAGATGGATTATCTTTGGAGCTCCTGCTTTGGGTCCCCTGATTCTTCCTGTTCAGGGGAGCCTGGAGATAAGCTACAATCCAAATGTCTCATGCTCTATTGTATTGGTATCCTCAGGACGCCAATACGACTGAAACTTGTGATATAGCAGAGATCAATAGTTTACTGCTCAAACTGTCATGTTGGCACTTTGAGACGTAAAAGTGGGTTTTGGTTGTAGTTTAGGCACTCTGTATCTAAAAGGTTTGCCATCACTGGGCTATATGGTGAACACCAATAAAATTAAGTCAAAAATCAATTACATAATTGATGTTTTTCTACTCCTCTACCCCCAAAAAAGTTATTATGTTTTCAACAATAGGGCATAGCTACCCCAAAAAACTAAAACTTTATAGCCTACAAAAGAGCGGCAATGAGGAAACTAAAATCCACTTAGTTCTATAGGACACAACTGGCAGCTGCAGCGGACTCCTTCCCTTCTACGCCGTGCTGTGCGCCCATAAAATAAGCATTGTCCTCATTTAAGATGTACATTTTTTAAGAGGGCATTTCTCTCTTTATCTTTTGGAAATGTGCAAATTTTAGTGCTAAATGAATGTATTTTCCTAAAGGCAGTTTTTAATAGTTTGAGGGATGTACTTTTGAAAATGGGGGGAATTCATAGAGGGATTCTAATAATTTTATAATTCAAACTAATTTAAAACAAAAATTTAGAAATTTTAATTTAGAAATTTCAGGAAACAAAATGCTGAACTCAGTTCTATTTGTAAGCTGTCTAACGTCATATAAGAATAAAAGGACTGAAAACATAAAGTTGAGAAATGGGAAATGTTAGTAATTAACTAATTTCAGTGCTAAAACTATCCGTCTCAAAAGCAAGTAATTTAAAATTTTAAAAATGACAAATTTCTCGAACAATTTAGCAAATTTTAGTTTTTTCACAAATAATCGCAAAACATATCAACAAAAATTTACTACTAACATAAAGTACAATGCATCACGAAAAAACTCTCAGAATCATTTTGGTAAGTAAAGTGTTCAAAAATTATAACCATACAAAGCGACACATGGCAGATTACAAAAAAAGAGGCTAAGCCTTAAAGTCCAAACTGGCTGCGTCTTGAAGGGGTTAAGAAGTGTCTGCGCCAGTTTTGTGTCACTGTCCAACAAGAGAGAAAAATGGGCACCTAAAAAGGGGGGTGCACCACATTTAATTCAAGAACTCATTGCGACACATTTACTAAGGGTCGCGCGGTCAACTTTAGTCATACTGTGTACGTTCTTCATGGCTAAAATGCCTGAGTTGAGATTGTGTCGCACGCAACCCTTTTGAGACGCAGCTGCACTGGCCTCCATGCAACAGAAATTAGTCGGACCGACCGATGGGAGCCAGTTTATTAGAACTGGCCCATTGTGCAACACAAATTAGGGGGTGTGCCAACAGTCGGTCCGAATCAGTCGAATGGTGTATTTAACTTTGAAATTGTGTCGCACGCCCTATGTTAAAAGTGCACCACCAAAAAGATGGTGAACTCTGTCGGACCTGAGCGGGGAAGCGCCAGATGAATGATTTATGGCGCACGATTTTAGTAAATTGCCGCACGCAGCATTATAGACGGACATTGCACTCTTAGTGAACTGTCCAAATTTGTAAGTAAATGTGCCCCAGTGTGTTGAACGCTGTGGGGCACATTTACTTACTCGGTCCCATCGCGACCCAGCGGCGCGTTCTCCGAAGAGGATTCGGGTCTACCGCGATTCACTAAGGTCCATGCGCACGATATCCACCAGATGTCGCTGCTGTGCCGAGGTCTGCCGGAGTTCACCTGCTTCGTCCCGGTGCATGTAAGTGCTGATCTTGCGACACAAATTCTTTTTTTAATTCCACGTTTTTTGCTGAATCCGTCGGGTTGTCCGACGGCCACGCCCACCAATTTCTGTTGCGTGAAAGTCGGCGCCGATGCGCCAAAATCCTGGGGCAATTCGGCACAAAACGGAAATCGTCAGGAAACCCAACAAAAGTGCGGCGTTCGGACCCTTAGTAAATGAGCCCCTGTGTATTAAATGTGCACCAATAATTCGATAATCTGGTGCACCCAGCACATTCGAGAGGCAAACTTCAGAACCTTGTGATTTCAGCATGGATTGATTAGTGTCTTATAAAGTGGAAAAACTATCTATCATTTTCTACTTTTGTGCATTACACAACCTTACATCAGCTGATTATGATAAATGCTTGACCTTTCTCATATTTCCCAATGCTATAATTAGGAAAGCTTTACTCAGGAAGTCCAGACAGTGATTATTTGAAAAAAGGTCAAATTTTGCAGAATTTCCCTTTTTCTCTTACAATCCCCTTGGCAAAACACTTATCCACAAATATAATGAATACAAAAACAATGTGCATTGGAAGAAACAAAATAGAAGATAAATAAATTATAAAGCCAATAATTCTTAATCAAACTGCTGTGTTGTCCAAAAATTAGATTGTGAGCCCTCATGGGCAGTGTTTTCCTTCTACTTGTGCCAGTTCTGTGTAGTTTAGTGTCGCTGCAATGTCCTGGAGTTAGGCCATTATAAATTTAACTGTTGATAATCTTACTAGAACAGAAGATCTATAAATTCTCTCCCTGTGCCTCTCTCAAGAGATTTTAGCCATTGCCTAATTCCTTGGGGGGTTTTTTAGCTCTTCTATAGGCCCATATGTCCCACGGTGACAGAAGACATCTCATGGTGGACCCAAAAATATACGAAAAGAATGGTTCCCTGCACAACCAGTGTAAACAGTTGCCAATACACCAATAAGGAATATCAGTACAACAAAGAAAAAGTGTGTGTCAATGAGGCCACAGTACTATATAAACAAATATCACTTTATTAGAAAAATTGCACATAGTCTATCCTGACAAAAAAAACATGGGTAAGTTAAAATCATCTAAAAAATGTACAACAGTACATATCAACAACACCTAGTTGGATCAGCCGGGTAGGGCTAGTCAACAACACACCTCCTCTACTAACAGGTATATATCTAACTACCCCTCTTAATGAACAACATGAAAACATGTATTAAATAGGGCTCAAACTATCTCAAATAGAAGTATAAATCATGTGGGTCCCAATGTAGAGTAGACCATGCATAAAAATCCTAAACACTATCCGTCCAAAGAATCAGAACATAACATTAAGGGGTTGAAGCCCCATCATACATTACTACTCCGCATAGTTCTGATAGTGAGAGAATAAGTCAGAGTCCATGTATCAGATCATACGGGTAGTGGTGAAGACGAGGAGGTGGAGGACTGCCTAACATCAAGTAACATCTCTGTAAGGAACACATATAACTTTATAGAGATGTGTTTTATTAGATAGTCTTCAGCACACAGAACCAGCGTGTGGATGGTGGCAAAGTTTGGTGTTCATGGTTCCGCTTCACCAGGTCGGCCATGTATAGCTTTGGTGTTTGTTGTCAAATGCTCTGAGCACCATACAGCAGTACTATGTCTCATAGATATGAGACTTGCTTATTCTCAGCAGTCCAGTTGACAACAGAAGTGTTATGCAATGAAAAAGGTTATGAAATGGTATATTGGATGAAATCCCCTCTCAACATTCCATAAAATATATGTTGCACCTTACTTGTAACCTTTCCCCCTAAAGTTATTATGCTTGGCTCTGCCTCAGGCTGGCATTTTTTTAACCAATTTATATAAAGTTTTTCAAGGGTTTTAGCTTGTAAATCCCCCTTGATTTTATGCAGAACATATCTAATTTCATCGGATTAGTATTGTCAGATTTAATAAACATGTACTAGAATATGAGTAGACTGGACTTACATTGATGTCACTTTTGTGTAGTTTGGTGTAAGATATCTTCTAGATTGTGCTGTATACATTACACAGCCGGGCCCTAGTTCATATTTATGAAAAGTTGCAATCAGCAACCCTATATCAGTACAGCACGGAGCTATGAATAATCTGTGTACTATTTAGTGTGTGACAAATGTATGAAGTCCAGCCGTGGAACGGATGTCAATAAAAATTAGTGTGAATCTGTGGATACCCTATGCTGGTCAATAGATATGGCTTCCAGAAGTTAGCGACAATGTAGACAAACCAAGAACACAACAATGGTCAAAAACTGTGTTTTATGCTTCCTCTTTAAAGTGACGATTTACCTACCTGTACTAACTATAATGTTACATATGTTACATTATGCACACACATGCCATCCATGCCTTTGGTTTATTTTCTAGCTTTTCCTTCTGTGACAAAAGTTAACTTAAATGTTAAGATTTGCAAATGAGGCTGGGGGCTTTGGGGGCGTTATCAGAGCTCCTAAGGAGCTTCTGTTTCCCAGCAACAACACGGATCCCTGCTACTCTGCCACCACCTAGCGCCTTCTCTTATCCTTCCCCCCTCAGCTACGTCATTCCGTGGTCCAACAAGATGTGGAGCTCAAGCTCGGAAGGGTTCTGCAAATTTCTAAACTAAAGTATTGGCATGGGAGACAACAAAAACAATGGTATGGTGGCATGTGTGGGTAATGCCCTACATAGCAAAGTCGTTATTACGGGTAGTTAAATTGTGTTAATGTATTCCCTTTAATAGGGAACACCGGGCATGCAAAGCATTTCAAGTAACCCAGGATGCTACCATGATCCTCCTGTAAAGTCATACCATAATACTGCATTCACATCCAGTGTGTACAGGTTGGCCAAATGTTTGAAGTTCTCTGAGAGTTACTAAGCTAAATGCATGTAATTCTGAGCAAGTCGTGCACTAGATTTAAAAAAAAATGTATCATTACAAAAAAATATCACTGCCGGGCTTTCGTGTGAAAGACTTTCATGGCATATCCGCAGGATGTTTATTGATCGGTAAAATGACGATTGGAATTTATGGGAACAGTTAGTCTTTCTAACTGCAGCTATCCCATCTGGGGAACTCATTTTACAGATGTGGATCCCTACGGAGACACAAGATATTCAATCAATATCTTTTATGGAAAGCTCCATTCATAGTAAGGAAAGAGGAATTGGTTTATAGGAGATGGATTATTCCTTGTAAAGCTATTCCTCGTTCTGTTTGAATACAATTGCCTTTAAAAATGGCACAATTAAATAAATGGTAAAAGCACATTAAACGTAGTTTTCGTAAATACAAGGATTGTGAATGCTCAATCTCTTGCCTTATCTGCAGTAGTGGATTATAATATAGGCGGTTTGGGCAGTAGCCCGGGGCCCAAGCTTTCTAGGAGGTCCATGGCCACCCAAACCATCCATCAAATTTTATACTGAGAAGGGCCTTCACCCATGAAATTCTCATACATCTGTTCCATGTACACATGTACACAAGAGCCATTTACGGACCTTTGAAGGTCCTCCAAAGGTCTTGAAACTGCAGATTGAATGCAGGCAGAAGAGACGCATCCTCCATTCTCAAAGAAGCTTTATTCTAGTACCAAATGTAGGTAGTGATTCCAGACCTGTAGGGGCTATAATATTCATACAGCCCAGAACCCATGGCAGTCTTAATCCGCCCCTGCTTATCTGACATAAATTGTGGAATTATTTAATTTCAAAATCTGCTGTGCATTTGCTGAGAAGTCCATCCCATGCACATTAGATAAAGTACCGCTGTATGATACCAAGTGAACAATGTGCTCAGTTTGAATAGCATAAGACATAAGAATGATACTTGCCAGCTTGATGGTGTAGACTTTTACTGCAGCGCCACCACAGGGCAAGTACCATATTACATGTATCCTATTGAATTCAGTGGAATGTCTGTGAAATGCATGGAAATGTCAGGTCCTTCAGACTAAGGGTTAATGCACAAGTGTGCAGTCTGTGATAAAAGGCCTGTCTCATAGATTGCACACCCGGAATATACAGAAATATAATGCAAAGACTCCCTGGCTGAACAGCAGTGCTAGTACTGTTTCAGCAGTAAGTGTTCTGGCACTGCAGTCTGGCCAGCAGACAGGGAGTCCTTGCATCCCACATGTGATGCAAGGACTCCTGTCCTGAGTAAAGTGTGCAGGCCTATTCCGGTGCAAATAATAAATATTGAGAGCTTTTCTCTGTACTTACTCTTTGCTCCCACTAACTATATGCACTCAAATGAGGGACATCCTATATAGAAAAGGGATTCTATAAGACATCTTTAATAACGTTTGGTACTTGCTGGCTTATATGTGTTATTCCATTTTCCATCATGACAAAATGTACTCAGAATTTGTAGTGCAACAAGTACACTTATGTCTTGGGGTGTTTAATGGACGGCTCATCTCTGAATGGGAGAGTCTCTACTACATTGCTCTGCTATATTGGTGTAGTTATGTATACTATGCACACTATCCCCTCTATTTCCAGGGCAGCATCAAGTTGTGTAGGTTACGTTATGGGTAAATCCCATCCAGGATAAAACATCATCAATGGTAAAACCCACACATATCAAATGAAAATACAAACATGATCTCAAGTAGAAAAAATTATTCTTCCCCATCATCTACTGGTGGACACCGCTTTGAGATGAACTTGACATCCTCTATATACCCCAAGTCAACATACAGAAAACTACTGAACTGTAAACTAATTGCAAAACTGTATTAAACATAAGTGGAAATGTATGCCACATGACAGATATATAAATACTACAGAGCCATTCAGACTCTTGTTTATACCTAAATGATTCTTATATATAGTCGGCTTAAAGTTTAGGAATTGAGGTCACCCACTATGTATCCTGAAGCATGGAAGTACAAATTGTGTTTACTTTCAGAAATACTCTTAATCCAAACCATATGTACTAAGCATATTTATCCTTATACATATCCCTTGCATTAGAAAAATATATTTCTGCTTAAACTGCAGCTGAGGTCTAAATATATAAAGTGCTAAGTAATCCAGTAGCAAAGTGAGAGGGACACTTTATGGTTATCCCAGTCAATCTTAGTTGTAGGAGACTATTTTCTTGGTCAACAAGAAATAATAAGAAAGAGTGCTATAAAATAGTTTCCACCAAATAATCGCAAGTTCATCATCCATTTATGTTTTCTACTTAGCTTAGGGGCGCAACAATCGATTTCAATCCAAAACTGAAGGTGGGGCCAAAGTGTCTAACTTTTATATCTTCTTGTAAAGTAAGTGAGGAGAGAAGCTTTTAGCCCTATACTCTTTTATAGCTACATACATCTGCCTAAGTTATATGTGTACTTATTCCTTATATTTGCACACTGTACTAGTACTATTTCTGTATCAGGGAACAGTGCACAGTAGCATAGCCTCTGTTGTCTATATATGAACACAGTAACGAAGTTGAACAAACCAAAATAGGGAAAAAAAGGTAGTGTTGTATATACTATGCCATATAACTATACTATAATTTTCATTCCTCCCTATGTGATTTGACACCATGTGGCTTGTTGGTAATCATAAGGAAAGCCTATTGTTCTTCCTTTCAAAAGAAGGAGGAAATCATCCAACAAAATAGCACAGATTTTCACAAAACAGGTAATAGCACAAAAATAAAGGAAAGTTTTTAATCCCAGCTCACCTCCTGGATCACATGGATGTCGGCACGGAACCCGCCTTGTTTGCAAAGGCAAAAACACCTCAAGTAATAAAGTTGATGGTCCAGCCAGCAAAAGTGATCTTTTTAGACTTTTATTTCGTCAATCATTCATTTGTCCATAGTGTTACTCCAAAATTCCTAGGAATTTTGGAGTAACACTATGGACAAATGAATGATTGACGAAATAAAAGTCTAAAAAGATCACTTTTGCTGGCTGGACCATCAACTTTATTACTTGAATAGCACAAAAATGTTTACTTTATTATGGAAAAATGACAGATACTGGTTAAAAAATGGTCCCACCAGAGAGGGGACACAAGACAATGTTGCATGCCAGACAACAGATCAGGGTAGTATGAATGTGTTTACACACTATAAATGTAAATTAGGGCATCAGTGGACATTACCACATGTGTAGTACTGATGGGAAGCGTTAATAAACAGTGATACAATAGAAAGGAGTGATCTAAAGTGAAACACAAAGCTTACCCATATTGCACTGATCGTTTCCTGGAAAGACAAAAGCCCCGACGCGCGTTTCGGCTGGTTTGCAGCCTTCATCTGTTGTCTGGCATGCAACATTGTCTTGTGTCCCCTCTCTGGTGGGACCATTTTTTAACCAGTATCTGTCATTTTTCCATAATAAATTAAACCTTTTTGTGCTATTACCTGTTTTGTGAAAATGTGTGCTATTTTGTTGGATGATTTCCTCCTTCTTTTGAAAGGAAGAACAATAGGCTTTCTTTATATATGAACACAGTAGAATACCACTTCAGTATCCCTTCATCTGTATAAAGAGACAATTTAGTACTGTTTTCCCACATGTCACACTGCGCTGTCCCCCTTCTCCTGGCTTCATTATAGAGACACTTCCCCTCTTCTGCATATAGGTACAGTAATCAATTCCCCTTTTTCTCCTCTCTACATATTGATGCTGTTCACTAAAACTGTCTGAGCTCTTTATTTGTTACCAAGTAATTGACTGTAATTGACCATGTCCCATGTGCATAACTTGACATTTATCTACATTAAACCTCATCAACCATTTCTCTGCCCACTCCTCAAGCTTCCACAAATCCCTCTGTAATGCTATACTATCGGCCTCAGTATTAATTACTTTACATAGCTTAATATCATCTGCAAATATTGAAACTTGACTGTGTAAACCCACTACAAGGTCATTAATAAAAATATTAAAAAGAAGTGGCCCCAATACTGACCTCTGTGGGACTCCACTGGTAATGTCAACCCAATGTGAGAATGTGCCACTGAAAACGCCACTGAAAACGACCCACTGTTTTCTATAACTAAGCCATTTACTTACCCAAATACACAGATTTTCCCCTAGTCGCCAAAGTCTCATTTTATGTACCAACCTTTTATGCGGCACTGTATCAAATGCCTTGGAAAAGTCCAGATATACAACATCCCCCAGGTCCAGTCTGGAACTTACCTCCTCACAGAATCCAATCAGATTAGTCTGACAGGACCGATCTCTCATAAACCCATGATGCTGGGTTATAGGGTTATATACAGTGAGATACTCCAGGATAGCATCTCTAAAAAACCCCTCAAATATTTTCCCCACAACAGAAGTTAGACTCACAGGTCTGTAGTTTCCAGGATCATTTTTTGATCCTTGTTTGTATATTGGTACCACATTTGCTATGCGCCTGTCCCATGGAAGTTCTCAGAGAATCTTCAAATATTAAAAATAACTTTATTTCATAATGTTAAAAACACAATGTAGTTGCCATGACAAAAAATCAAAGAAGGAACTGACGTGTTTCAGGTCTGAACGACCCTTAATCGTAATACTATGATTCAGATCCTTCTTTGATTGTTTTGTCATGGCAACTACGTTGTGCTTTTAACATTATGAAATAAAGTTTACCTCTCTATGTCTCTCTCCTACATCTACTGACACCGGCTCAGATACTCCGTGCACCGGCTGTACAGGACAACCAGGTGAGCTGAAGAAAATATTTTTCTTTTCCTTTTCATTAAAAATAACGGTCTATCTATCGTGGTACATAGTTCATGCAGAACCCAGGGGTGTATGCCACCTGGGCCTGGTGATTTGTCTATCTTAGTGGTAGTGAGGAGGCGCCATTACATATTCTCTCTGATACATATGTAATCCAGGCCATTTAAAAAATTGTTCTGATCCAAGAGCAAAGAATATATAAATAAACATATTTAAATTCATGTACAATCATGTAAAAGTCAGTAAGTTAAAGCGAGATCTCAGACTTGGAAGCAGCACAGGTATCCAGAATATATAATACTAAACACAAAAGGCATATAAATGTGACACCCAAATGTGGAAAGTGAACATACAGGATGAGGCAATGATTGGTGCCCTGTAAAGAGACTGAGGAAAGAGTCCAGGAAAATTTCCTAGCAAAACTTAGTACAAGCAGAGCCAAGCAGGGTTTTTTTTTGTGTCTTATTAACACATACATTTTTTGAATTATCCATGTTGCCTTAGGAGGAAGCTATAAGTCAAGCAAAATCCCAATAAACTCTTCTAATAAACATGTACTGAACAAAACTGTTACTTTCAGGTCATAGGTTTAAAAATAAAATGTCTGATGTAATGCTTAAAGGGACAGTGTCGCCGGTTTTACTGCACCAAACTAGAAACCTCGCCAGGTAGGGAGGGTATGGAATATTCTTAGTTTAAATGCCACAACAGTAACTCAGTAGCTCACTCCATATACAGTGAGTGTCTGCTGTATTATACAGCAAACCCAAAGTAGAGGATAGGCTGAGGAAATTTCATCTGTATATGTGGCCACACACCAAAAGTGACAGAGTCGTCTTTTTGGTCTATGTTTGCCTAGCTAGCATAGACACCTTTGTAAAGGGCCTGCTTATTATGGAGTAGGGGTAGGCTGGTACAGCCCACAGGTGCGGGTCACAGACCTCATTAGAGCCTGATTTAGACTCAAGACCAGAAGCAGTAGGTGAGGCACTACCTGGAGGGCTGAAGGTCTGTGTTCATACAGGAAAGGTAACTGAGTGCCTCCATATCCTGCTGGTCAAGAGCGTGTGCCTGGCAGTCAGGTACATGTACAGTAAGGTTCTGTTATTGTATTAGGCAGTGCCCATTATCTTGTATGTGCCTTAGACAAGGCTGAATTGGGTTTTGACATTGAAGTGTCAATAAAACACTTGATTTGGTCATTAAACCTGCCTGTGTCCCTGCTTTCTGCACCTAGTGTCCCCAATGACAACCAAACAATTCAGGTCCCACTCGGATAATTAGATCTCTCTCAATATGTCCTCGGTTTGTGCTGGTTTACTGCAGTTCAGTAAACCAAAATTCCAACCATGTTGTTGTGTCCCAACTATTTAAAAAAAAAGGGACAAAGAATTTCTCCAAATACGGATATCCAGGTTACCCTTATTATCCTAGTTTACCCATAATTTCGGAGCAGCAGTCCTAACTGGCTGCACCCAACCAGAACCTTGTCCTGTTTAATAGTCCCTACACTCAGCCCTACCATGGTCTCTCAGAATGAAGAAAAGTGTTCTGTATCTAAAAAACTGTGAACCGCCCAACATGACATGTTTCGCCAACCACGTTGGCTCATCAGGGGAGTTCAAGAAGAAAAATACTTTTTCCTACAAAAGAAAAAACAGTTTGGACAAATTATAAAGTTCATGCAGAAAAATACTGTTTCCTGGAAAGATACAGTATTTGGGAGAAATATGCGTGAGTGTCAGTAGACTATTACACTGTAGTCATGTATACCAGTGAGTTACATGATCTATTGGTGTCCAGTGGGCTGTTGCGCCAAAATCCGATCGCTTGTGCCAAAATCCCGGTGGAATTCGCCATAAAACGAAAAAGTCAGGAAACCAGACGAAAGTGCATCCGCGGAGCCCTTAGTAAATTGAGCGAGATCTAATCATCCAAGTGGTAAGATCTCCCCTGGGAACTGGTTTTGCATATTTTTTGGATTTATGATGGCAGTTTTCATAAATATGAGTAAGTTACTGTGTGATTATACTGTTATGCAGACATGCAAGTAGCCTACTGGTAGTTGCCTAAGAGAGCTATTTTGGTACTCTTGGAGTTGGCTATTTTACTATTTTTTGCATTTAAGTATTTTGTGGTTACTATTTCATCAGTTGGATTTAGAGAACATAACAATAGACAGACAAAGAAAATCATAAGTCTGTTAAATATTCACACATCTCTAAATTCCTGGTCTATCAAGATATAACAGTATTATGTATATACAGATGAACGCTGTAACAGAAAAAAATGTTCAAGTGCACAAATCACCACTTTATTTGCCACTTTATCTCCTGAAAGTATCACATTTTTTAAAGGTATTAAACATAACAAAGCTGTATAAATTCAGTATCTCTACAAATCCAATAAATAAAGGAGATGTGTTAATGGTTACACACATCTGAAAGATGTAAAAACCAGACAGATTATGTTTTTGTCAATTTCAGTGCACTTGGATTTTTTCCCAGCTTCTCATGACATTGCATAGGATATTAAATGAAGTCATTGGAAAGAACAATTTGTTACACCGAAAACAAGCTCTCACACATGAACAGAAAAATGGGTGTGCTGGGGAACCATAGTGTGTGGAATACCATGATGATGAAGAGAGTAATCGGCTCTCTCCATCATCTTTGTTCCACTTTAGCTTTGATGTCGCCATCCTCTGACAGTATTACGCCACAGAGGAAGATGAGAAGAGAAGAGCTACTGAGGAATGGGGAAAGGTAAGTAAGTGGTGTTTATTATTTTTTAAAATACATTTACAACAAGTAAAGAATGAGGAATGCAGACCACAAAATGAGGGGAGGGGGTGAGAAGCCACAATATAAGAGGGAATGACGGGCCACAATATAAAGGGGTACGGGGAGCCACCATAAAATGGGGTATGAGGGACCATGAAATAAGGGGGTAATAGAGGAGCGATATGAGGCATAGATGAGAGGTCACAATATGAGGAAGAGATGAGGGGCCACAATATGAGGGGGAGATGAGGGGCCACAATATGAGGGGGAGATTAGGGGCCACAATATGAGGGGGAGATGAGAAGGGTCATAATATGATGAGGACACAAGAGGTCACAATATGAGGGGTGGATGAAGGGTCACAATATGAGGAGTAGCTGAGAGGGCAGAGGGGAGAAAAAACTGCTGTATGGGCATATGGCTGGGCATAAAATGAAGGGAGCACCATTCAGAGCAGATCTGCATTGTCACATTTTACATGCTATAAAATATTTTTTTTTTGTAATTTGGACATATGGGGGCTTATTTATTTTGTGGATGAGATCCAATTTTCAGGTGCATCATTTACGGAGGGTTCAATGGCTAATAATCAGATTATTATTTATTACCTCTTTCTTGGTGGTGGTTAAAAAAATCATTAATTCTTGTTTATGGTTTTTGGCATTTTGCCGGACGTTAAACCATACCATAAAAATAATGCGTTATCTTTATTCTATGGGTCATCACGATTATGGTGATACCCCATTTATATAGCTTTTTTATGGTTAACTTGTTTTGCAGAATACAGAACTCATTGGAGCACATTTACTTACCCGTCCAAGCGCGATCCCCGATCCGGAATGTCCACCGGAATGCACATCTGCTGCGATTCAAGAAGATTGTGCACCCAATTTCCTGCTTGTGTCGCTTCACCGACCAGGTCCGCTGGAGTTCACCATCTTCCTCCCGGTGTATGTAAATGCATGGCTTGCGAAACAAACGTTTGACGCCATATTTGTTTGATTTGGTTAATGTGGGGGGGGGGTGGCTGACCTTTTGAACTTTACAATTTAATTAATATCTTCAAAACATAAGCAGCACAAACAAAAATTAGAGCGGCACAAACCAACACAAACATAGTAGAATTGACTGGCACCAGTTTTGTTTGAATTGGGTAATATGGGGGGGCTGGTTGACCTTTGGAAACTTTTATTGATATTTTAAAAACTATAGCTGCACAAACAAAAAATTCTGCTGCACAAACCAGCACAAATGTTTTAAACCAAGTTTGTTACATTTGAACAAGGTGGGGGGGGGGGCAACTTCCCTCAGGTCATTGATGGTTATGTTATAATATAGAATTGTTTCACTTACATCCCATCCTTTTACTTCCTTGGTTGAACTTGATGAAAATATGTCTTTTTATAACTGTACCAACTGTGTAACTGGTTAGATGAGTCATAGAAAAGTGGGAAAAACTATGAGGATATCTTTTACTGCCCCTGTACTGGATGTAAAGTTTTTCCTGCTAAATAATAGAATGTATTCATTCCATAGAAACACAATGATACAATTGTTAATTCACTGACACTTCGGGCTGTGACAACTTTTGGGAAAACCTTTAGGTAATGCTGACAAGTATGTTTTTACTGTAAAATGAACTTTCATACACGTTCTTTCCTTTTTTATTGTAAAGAAATTATATATCTGATCACTTATTATTTTTCCAAAAGTCCATTAAAGAAATTGGTTTTCAGGGTCAACAGCTGTCAAAGGGTCTCTCAGAGCAATATAGCACAACATTGTAACAGCTCGTAGTTACATTGCCGTGTGAAAGCGTGATTGATGACCACATTTTCACACCATTAAGTCATTTATATGCTGTATGATTTCACTGGAAAGAATGAATTTCCATTTTTTTTTGGAAAGAGAGGATATCTGGTTCAGTGCAATAACTGAAGTGTGCTGAGTATATGTTTCGTGAAAGAAAGTTAAACATTTGGTAATATTAAAATGGCGCAGCATATATGAAGCTATGCTAAAACATTAATTTTAAAAGCTGGCGTCTTTTTACAATGGGAATGACAGGTTCTTAATTTGGAGTTTTTTGGACTCCTCAGTTGTGCTTTGATAGATATGAGGTGATCCATATATAAAAAGCGTAGCTCAACTTTCAACAAACTTTGTAGAAATCACATTTTCTGGGCGTCATGTGACTTCTTTCTGTGCTGACTGGTGGAAACGTAGCTGCTGTGACTCTTCCTTCTTTATAAAGCTTATATGTAATTTGAAATTCATACCTTCCACCCGTCCCAGATGCAGAGAGACAGTTCCGAAATTTGGGCTCTGTCCTGTTGTCCCGGTCATGTCCCAGGGTTTGTCCTCTGGATGCAGATAAAGTGAAATACATTAATGATGAAGAGACCTCTTAGTGCCCTGCATTATCATGGAGTCTGTAGCTGCTGCTGTGTGCAGCAGAGGACGTCTGGTGCGCGGTGATGATGTCATCGCATATGCCGGTTTCAGTGCAGGAACCGGGACTGCTGGGGGAACGGGGAGAAGTCAGTAACTGTGGTTTTTAGCCACACAGCAACAAGGAAAGGTGGGAAAGGGTCTAAAATGTATGCAGGAGGGGGGACCACAATGTAGGTAGGGGGGCACATTGTATGGATGAGCAGGGTGGCCAAAATGTATATGGAGGAGGCGGGTTACAACGTACAGAGTAGGTGGATCTACAATGTATGGATGATGGGGGGCATAATGTATTGAGAACGGGGGACACAATGTATGAAGGTGAAGGAGGATGATAATATGAGGGGGCGGGAGTACAGAAACTTAGGGCATTATGTAGGGACAGGAAAAAGAAGTGAACAAATGAGGCGTTTAAGACGGTTAGGGATATTTTACACAGTGGGTGCAATAAGCAAAGAGGAATTATACTATGAGGGAGCCACTAAGGAGGGGGGCATTTAGGTGTAGAGGGTGGGTAATGTAGAGGGTGGGTAATGTAGAGGGCGGGTAATGTACATGGTGGGTCACATCGCGGGGTCTTGGGGGATATTCTATCCCGCTGTCCCCTGAACTAAAGTTGTGAGGTATGTGAAAATTCAGTGAGCTTCTGTCCATCTTGTTAGCAAGATGGAATTCAGCAGACATTTAGGAGTAAATGTCAGATTATGAGGGAAGGAGGGAGGATGATAAGAGTTAAAAATGGACAAAAATTATGCCCAAGAGTTCTCATACCTTGCAATGTGAACTTACACTTAAATTGAGATCGGCACAATCTAGGTATTAATGTGAAACACAGAATACATGGGACGTATTTTCAGAATAAACAGGAAAATACCGAGAAATAACAATATAGTAAAAAAATATATATATTGAATACCTTGATGTTATAACAATAAATTGCACCCATGGCACACTCAATGATGTTACACCATGAAAACAGCTGCAACTCTTTGATTTGCTCTTCAAATGAAATCACTTATATTTTATTAAATCTTCATTGTCAAATGTAAACATCTTCTCTGTGTAAGGATTGTCCTGCCAGAACAATGGCCTCAATACTTGCATATCTAACCAAGGTCACACGAGCCAAATAAATAACTCAATATCCCCTAGACATTCTTTTCCTTTATAATACAGATGTATGGACAGTTTTCACAAGTTTTCTGAAAGTCTGATGAATTTCTTTCCAAGAGGATACACAAATAAAGGTCTCCGCAGAAGCATGACGGGTGTGAATAATAACCCGCAGCTGGTCCCTTGGGATTGCCTGGAAGCCATATGGGCCAAGGGTAAGGCTAATACTTGTACGTTGGAAACACAGTCAGCAGTGATCTCAACACTGAAAAATGGCTAAATATTCAAAGTGATGTCTATAGTACAGTACATGTGTGAGTTACAAATTCCTAGATTAAACATGGCATAGTAAAAGGGGTATTCCAATCGATGACATATAGCAAATTCATATGATGTCCAATAATTGTTTATACTATATAAACAGGTCTCATCTCTGATACCCCCACCAATCTTCTCCGGCCTATATCCCATGGTTGCTATCAATTTTGAGGAAGCCAACTATGTGTAGCAGAAGAATTATATACATTTCTGCAGGGTCAGCTCCAGGTTTCAGTAGACCCCTGGGTGACAGAGCCTCAGTGGGCCCCTTTGCAATGAACTCACATGGCGGCATTAAAAGATTCCCTAGTTTATACTGAATAGCCCCCCTATGGATTCATTAGATACAGCCAGGGGCGTAACTACAGCGCTAGCAGCCATAGCAGCCACTATGGGGCCCACAGTGTCAGGGGGCCCCGTCATCCGACCTGACACTAAAGAATGTGCACCATTATTTACATATTACACTGCACATTGTGGAATATATATTGTTTATGTGTGTGTATCTGTGATGTGTATATGCTGTATGTGTATATGGTGTATGGTGTGTATAAATACAGTACGTTATGTGTGCATGTAAGCTGTATGTCTGTATACGGCACTGTAGGTGTGTATATGTGAGGTGTATATGCTCTATATGTGTGTAACAGTGTATAAATGTGTATGTATGAGTGATGAACTGTATGTTTATGTATGTAGGAATGTAATATATGTACAGGCAGTCCCCGGGTTACGTACAAGATAGGGTCCGGAGGTTTGTTCTTAAGTTGAATTTGTATGTAAGTCGAAACTGTATATTTTATAATTGTAGATCCAGAAAAAAAAAATTTTGGCCCCAGTGACAATTGGAGTTTAAACATTTTTTGCTGTAATGGGACCAAGGATTATCAATAAAGCTTTATTAAAGACACTTTACAGCTAATTGTTGCAGTCTGGGACAATAGTAACATCCAGAGAGCTGCACCAGAGGTCAGAGGGGTCTGTCTGTAACTATGGGTTGTCTGTAAGTCAGGTGTCCTTAGGTAGGGGACCGCCTGTATATTTTTAAGCCGACAGGGGGTCCCCTTCAGAAGTCTGCTATGGGGCCCTGCCTCTCCTAGTTACGCCACGGGATACAGCCTCCCTCAGCCCCAAGGATTCCTTATGTGGGTCCCCCAGCACCTCTGGGCGGCCCTCCATATCCACCTGTCATTTGAAGGGGCCACGTGATGTAGATTCTGTGCATAAATTGTCAGAGATGAGACTCAATCTTACAATAGTACAATGAGCATAAATGAGGAGCAACACAACTACTTTTATCTCTTGTATTCTCCATTATTTAGCAGATTTACCCATTATGTTCATAGGAGAGATAGTCCTATATCCTATGTATGATTTGTAAAGTGGTACGGAATTTGATGCATCAAATCAAATGGTAGATTTCCTTTAAGACTTCTTTATTAAATTAAAAAAAAATACTTACAAAACTGGAGTATTACATGAGTAGGGTAGGGAGGACGTGCAAGTCTCGGACCGGTGAGTGCCATCCTTTTTCTTGTTGCACTATAGAACTGGTTTTATGATAAATTACCCCCATAGATCTATTAGAGTCTGTACGGCATGGGCCACATTTATAATGGCTCGTACACCTCCTGATGAATCTAGCTAGGGTGCACTTAGCACTAACGTGTGCCTACATGTGCTCCATGGTCATTCATTTATATGAATAAGTTTCATGCGATAGCATGTAGCTCCTGCAATGGCCACCAGGGGTTCCAGATAATGGACTTTAAATGATAAACTGATTACCCAATATTCCTCTTTTAGAGACAAGGTTGTCCTTTAGTAAGTTAAAGGAATTATACCAGGTTTGCAAGTCATCCTTTATCCACAGGATATGAGCTTACGAGCTGATTGGTGCTTGGGTCTCTTACGGGTGGAGCAGCATGCCGCTCCATTTAATAGTATGGGAGTGTGGGGAATTGGCGGGCACAGAACACAGTTATCTCTGGCTCTCTTATTCACTGTCTAAGTGCATTGCAGAGTCAGCCATGCAACACCAGTTCGACCTGCAACTCCACCATATTTGTGAGAAGTGGGCCCCCATTCTCCGTATTACTGGCGGTCCTGTTCTTGTGATCAGTAGACATCCCAGCAGTTGGACTCTCACTGATCAGTTTGGAAGCTTTAAAAAACTTTTAAAGGGTATACATTGCCATACAGTATACCTCACCTCGCTAAAAGAATTTTCTACCTATCCAATGTCATAGTCGGTGTAGATAACATATAAGCTGTTGTATGCAAGTTCCTGGGATATCAGATACCGTATTTTCTGGGTGATAAGGCGCACCAGACTATAAGGCGCATTACTAAAAATGGCCTTATATATGGAATAATTCCATATATAAGGCTCACCGGACTATAAGGCGCAGGGTCCGGGGGCGTGGAGGAGGTCCGGGGGCGTGGAGGAGGTCCGGGGGCGTGGTGAGAAAACCGAGCGGAGAGGTCGCAACCAGCGACTCTCCACAGACCCGGCAAGAGGTGAGCGATCTCCCCAGGGAGATGGGGAAGGGGGTCCGTTCAGGTGGAGGAGGGCAGCGGACCCTACTTACATAGGTCCCTGCTACCGGAGACAGCAGATCTCCAGCGGGAGCGGGGACCTATGTCAGTAGGGTCCGCTGCCCTCCTCCATACATAAGGCGCACCAGACTATAAGGCGCACTTTGGATTTCTAAGGAAATCTTAGGTTTTTATGTGCGCCTTATAGTCCGGAAAATACGGTAGTTAAATATTAATAATACATTGATATCCAATACATAGTTTGTAAGTTCCAGAAATGTTTGATGATATGTAGAAGTTGGAAGCCAAGGTATATACAAAAGTGTCCAATTGTCTTTTTTTTACAGATTTCCTCAATATAATACAAATAAACTTTATAGACTTTATTCCAAAACATACTGGGAGGTTAATTAGATTGTGAGCCCCATTGGGACAGGAACCGATTTGGAAAAGCTCTGTGCAGCGCTGCGTAATCTGTGTGTACTATACAAAGACTTTATATCATAAGAAGATCACATCTACTCACCCATAGTAGTTATTCCAGTCATGCATGAGACCAGAAACATTATCAAGATGTAGAAGATAAATTATATTTGTAGCCAGCACTTCTTCATCCACAAAGTCATAATAAGAGCAAGACCATGGAATAGAATCTTTTATCTATAATTCAAGCCATCATAGTCTATGAGTTAGGAATATATCCGAAACACAGAATCCATCAGATTGTAAAATGTTTGAATGTTTAATCAATAAATGTCAGAAAATAAATTATGTAAACTAACGTAACCTATCCAAATAAGGCATCCAAATAATGCAGACGATCGTATTGGGGGCCGATCGTGTGCATGAGGTACCAATTAACTCACTGCAATTAGACCTGTCATCAGAAATTGACCAAATAAACCACTACTAGTATATTGTTAGGCAGCGTAAAACCTTCTAGTTATTATTTTTTTCATGGCCCATGGTGGTGGCATCATCCGGAAAATCAACTTTGAAGTGAGATGTAAATTGGTCGTATATAGTCAAGGAGGAGGAGAGTTTAACACTGAAGTCAAGGTGAGGAGCTCAGAACGCCTCCTTCTCTGTGATTGACATTGTGCATCGCATCTGGTTAGTGATATCGCTGCTTGACAACATACTAGTAGTGGTAAATTAGGTCAATTTCTGTTGACAGGTTCCCTTTAAGTTATTAACCCCTTGCAGCCTCAGCCCTTTACCGTTTCTGCATCAATATTTTTTACTGTGTCTCCTTCTCCCAAATGCCAGAAATTTTGTTTCCATCTAAAGAGATGGATGAGGGCTAGTTTTTGTGGGACAAACTGTACTACCTAGTGTCATCATTTCAAAATTCCATGCAATGAAACGGAAAACATATTACAGGAAAAATATTCCAAATGCAGTGATTGACGAAATAAAGCATTTGTACCATTTTTTTGTATCAATATTCGTATGTGTGAGATTACAACTGTCACACTCCAAAGAGTGTGGAGAGTCTCTTTGTGAAGAGTCTGTGGACCCTCTGGATCACCGCAGGGTTGGTATGAGACCTGCGGTGGCAGCCAAGGTAACAAATGCAGGAAACAGTCAGAGCCTGGGATGACAGCGGGAACATTGGTAACGCTGGTACGGACGGAAGACACCACTGGGCTGGAACCCTGGAAGGTACAGCAGGAGCACAGGATGGCAGGAGGACACCGCTGGGCTGGAACGCACAGGATACGGACCACAGGATACGAACTACAGGATACGAACTACAGGATACGGACCACAGGTCATGGACCACAGGACACAGACCACAGGAAACAGCATACACAGGAACGGACCATGGCATACAGACCACAGCATACACAGAAACAAACCCCAGGACACGGGATAGCAGAGCCGGAAATGCCCTTTAAATCCTGAACAGCCGGCGCGTGCGCACCCTAGAGTGAGGGCGTGCCAGACCTGGAGAATCGGGAAGCAGACTCGTGAACAGGTGAGTCCGGGGACGGAGCAGCCATGCCGCCATGGAGAGGGACACGAGCCCATAACATGGATCGCGGGGGCAGCCATGACGAAAGCAAGCAAAGGGAGACCTGCTCCTGCACGATGCCTGTGAAGCCAGAGCACAAGGGGTTCTAGTTCACCCCACAAAGCCATTTTGGCTCATAAACATAATTTTAATTAAGGTTTTAGAAGTAGAGTTGCCATGGATAGCAATTATAAGAAGATTACCACAGTCACAGTGCTGGGATCTATGAGTAAGGTCCCTTTGTTTATTATTCTTGATTTTGATGGTAGATTTCCTTTAACAGGAGTAATTTCAAGGCAAAATGGTCTTGGCAACCGCTGTAAAATATGGCAGTCAGTCAGATCCCTCTTCCCTCCGCTGATGATGTGTTCACAGTTTTGTGCCTTGGTTATGTCATACTATTGAGGCCGCTAGGGGTTAAAAATAGAAGGTGTAAGCTCAAAAATAATGAAATGTTATAAAGAAGTCAAAATTGTACTGACCAAAGCTTCACGTGTCAAGATATCATGTATAATAATTACTAATGCCACATAATCTGATGTCTTTCTTCGCATAAACTGAAAAACCATTATGAGCATTACAGAAACATGTTGCTATGCTAAATTCGATAGTCATCAAAACCAACACCATTTACAGTCTACTAAGCCAATGAGCATTACATTCATCCTGGTCCAAGAACAAGGTTACACACAAAATGTTCTTTGCGTTGTACAAACTGAAACTGTTAACTTGAACATTCTGTATTGATGTGTGTATCTTATGTAACATTTGGCATAGGGGGACAGGAATACACATAAGCGTCCTGACCTTTCCCAACATGTGTTCAAGTGTAAGACTTCAGAAACAATAGACTTAAGACATTATCACCTACTTACCTCTGACTTGTGCTGTATTTTCTCAAGTGTCTAGTTTAGAAACATGCTTTAAATAGAAGTAGTCAGAGTAAAACTGGTCAGATCTTTATAATACAAAGCCAAAAAATCCTGAAAACCCAGTACTGATTGGCACATACAAACCCCTTTCACAGTAGGTACCCTTGGTCAGTCCACACACTTAAGTCTACTGACCCCAACAATGAAAGTCAAGGGTGGTGTTCAACATGCCAAATCAAGAGCGGCCAGGATAACTTTCTTGAACGCTAAAAACTGTAAACAAATTTCTTGGATGGGGCGATGATCTGGCTGCCATATTTGAAGTTGTGAATATTTTTCCCACGTTCATTTTTTGGCAGGATTATAAAATTGGTTTTGATAGACATATTTCTTTATTCAACCTACTATGATTAGTTTCATGGGTGATAACTACAGTAAAAAAGAGTCTAAGAAGGTTCCACAGGTGAATCAAACAGTATGGCATATCCTGGGGATAATGATTTATGGTACAGTATATCATATGGATATGGTTTGTCCTTTGCATAGCAAGTTATGTTGCATTATTTTATAAGGCATATGATGCTCATGTCCATAAATATCTACCGTATATACTCGAGTATAAGTCAACCCGAGTATAAGCCGGGATCCCTAATTTTGCAACAAATAACTGAGAAAACATTTTGGGGGTTACTTACTAAGGGCCCGTTTCGCGTTTTCCCGACGTGTTACCCGAATATTTCCGATTTGTGGCGATTTTCCCTGTATTGCCCGGGATTTTGGCGCATGCGAATGGATTTTGGCGCACCGGCGCCGGGCATGGCAGAACGAAAACCCAACGGATTCGGAAAAACTGCCGCATTTTAAAAAAAAATGTGTCGCGAAACTTGCACTTACCCTCACCAGGTTTAGGCCGGTGAATTTCAGGGCATTCCAGTGGGCCTCGGGGAAATTCAGCGCAGCAGCGCCACCTGGTGGACGGCGGAGGAACTACCTTAGTGAATCGCCGGAAGACCCAAATCCACCGCGGAGAAGGCGCCGCTGGATCGCGAATGGACCGGGTAAGTAAATCTGCCCCATTGACTTGAGAATAAGCCTAGGGTGCAAAATGCATTGGTCACAGCCTGCGCCAGTAATGAAATGGCCCATGCAGCCAGCCACCCCCCTACTAATGAAATGGCCCGTGAAGCCAGCATAACCCCAGTTATGAACTTGCCCCATGCAGCCAGCCACCCCTACTGAAGAAATGCCCCATGCAGCCAGCTCCCCCCTCCCCCCACTGATTAAATGCCTCATGCAGCCAGCCCCCCTGCTGGTGAAATACCTTCAGCAACCAGCCCCCCCCTGCTGGTGAAATATCCTCAGCAACCAGCCCCCCACTGATAAAATGTCCCATGCAGCCAGTCTCCCCTCCCCCCACTGATGAAATGCCCTGCAGCCCCTTCGGCGTATAAAGAAATAAACTTATATACTCACCTTCCTGTGCTCCTCACAAAGACCCATTGGTCAAAGACTTGGGAAGAAATTTGTGTTACCCATTAAAACTAATGTCTTTATTTGAATTCTTTAAAAGTTATAATCTAATGACACTTACAAACAATATTAAAAATCTACAATAGGGTTCATATCTATTAGTATAGTTATGAGAATAATTGTGTCTGCAATGTTATGTGTTATGCTTTATTGGCATATGGCAATTGTATTCGTATGTGAGAAAGCGTGGGAGAGATTTTTTCCCTCGTTTGTAGCTGAGAATATTGTACTATTTCTTATCCCTTTACAGTACCATTCATCATAGTAGAGTGGAATGCTAGTAGTGATATTTTTGTAGAGGGATATTCATAGATCCGTATTTAGATAAAAAGAGTAGAAGCGGAGAGAGGGTTTGCGATTCACAGATAGGTATATTATTGGTGTATTGTCAAGCACTAGATGTCACTAGTGAGCGATAATTATTCTTGCTCTCAATTTTCAAATAATACTTTGTTGCAGCGTTGTTGATTGATGCTAGTGTCTATTTGTAACTAGCTACCAAATTGTATCTCTTTAATTTGCTATAGCTCCACTTTCTATCTCTGCTGTAATCTTCCTCAGTATTGATCACATGGTCAGCACTCATATAATTCAAGCACTCATAGTCTATTGGTCACTGTCACAAGCACATTCACACTTTATTTCTGGCACTAAACTAAATCTGGCTGTAGCAAGTAATTCTCGGTCCTATCTCCGCTAAATAAAAACTGACTAGACACTTAAGCCACCCCGACATGTTTCGCCACATTCGTGGCGTCCTCAGGGGTGCCGGGGCTAAGATGCACCACGTGACTCCTCTTCCTTCTTCTCTTTGCATGTAACAGAGCGCACTCTATGACGTCATCAATGGTGGCAGCACCACATCATAGTGTGAGCTGGCCAAGGCACATGAATGCGTCTCTGCCCGCTCTGTTACATGCAAAGAGAAGGAAGAGGAGCTGCGGAGAGCATCAGAAGATGAGTATGTAAGATAATTTTTTTATATACTCATGTATAAGCAGGGCCGATTCTAGCATATTTGCTGCCTGAGCTTATACACAAGTGTATATGGTATGTTGAGTTTTCAATGTGCAAGGTTGACTACAGCGGGTCCAATGCTTCCTGATGACACATTCAATTTCTATAAATATTGAATTTTTTTATGGGGGGGTTCATTATGTGGTAAATCTGGTCTTTATCAACATTGTGAAAGCAGCATAAACATGGCTCAAGATAAACTTCAAGTGGTAATCAAATTAAACTTTTCTCCACACTAAATAACTACTGAAGTCACATTTGTCAAAAAATTGGAGTCAATCCCAGCCCTACTTGGATGATGTTCTAAGAAATTCTGTTACGAGATATTGACCTCTGACAAATATTTCAACATTCTTCTCCTTCACACATTTATTGAAAACATGGAAAAGCACCTCTAAAAATCCCAAACGTGTTAAAATATTTGTATAATGGCTGAACCACTGAAATATAAAACATACTCACCTATAACAGATCCAACACTGCTCTAATCTAGATGTGACCTGAATCCTTTTGCACATTGCACTATACCAATCCAAGGGTCTATTCCTCTATACAGTACAAGGAAATTATTATTAATAAAATTTGGAATTTTGTGTAAAACCAAGAATACACTGATATATGCACATCACAAGAACGGGTTCTGATGTGCACCCCTCATCAGCTCCCCGAGATGACCGTAGCAGCGATGCAGCGCATGTGCGGGCTGCCCCGTTCATCTCAATGAAGCTGAGGGAGGTTACATATCACTAATATGTAAGGTATCAAATTTTACTTGTTGGTTTATAATCACCAAATTGGGGCAAGCCATGAAGAGGTGGTATATAATATCAAATATTTCTTACCTTTTGGCCTCTAATTCCAGCACTGTGGTTTCCATCACCCTTGGTCTCTGTACATGTAGGGCCAATAATGAATGTCACATGGATTGGCCTTAGCTGAACATCACTGTTGTCATTTTATCCCCAGCTGCTTCCACCAAATGTGTTGGACTTCCTGAAAATACTGCAAATTTTTGGAATTTATAGAAGATAATGTTTTTTGGTTCTTTTTTTCTGAATAGAATTTGGTCCATTTTTTAGTATAAACTACCAATATAACTGGATAGAATTCAGTCCATGGAGCATCACTTCTATCACTTGTAACGGGCAGAAGTACCAAAAACCTAAAGTACCAGAGTGAGGCGGGAACAAAGAGCCAGAGCATGGCAAGTAGACTCTGTTTCTTATTGGCACTCTCCACCCATTGGTTTTTCCAGATTTCTTGGAAACCCCTTGTCAAATCCATCAGATAGGTCATTAATATAAAATTGGGGACGTGCAATAGTGTTGGTGGACTACTACTCGCAACGCTATGGGTTTGTGAAGTCCCCTCATTGCTTTGTCTTCTATTTAATTCTATTGCAGATTTATGCAAAGTAAATCAGTGTCATGAATGCAAAGTCGTGTAGTAAATGAACATGTGCTTTAAATCATCTCAATCATTTAGCTAAATACACAATCAAATAGCACATATCGTTACCACAAATTCACACTTACTGCCAGAAAAAGATCAAACAAACTCATCTGCGCAACTGGTGTGAATCTTAGTACAAGTATGGGTAGAATAGTTTATACTGTTTCTAGAAATTTCGAATGGAATAGTTCTGGAGTGACTTCCAGAGGTTATTGTCACTGACGGTGCGGTCACATGTACCGCTTTGACTCTGTCTAGAAAATAATAATAATTCCTTTATTTATATAGCGCACACAGATTATGCAGCTCTGCACAGAGCTTGCTAAATCAGTCCCTGTCCCCAATGGGGCTCACAATCTAATCAACCTACCAGTATGTTTTGGAGTGTGGGAGGAAACCAGAGGACCCGGAGGAAACCCACGCAAACAAGGAGAGAACATACAAACTCTTTGTAGATGTTGACCCTGGGACTTGAACCCAGGACCCCAGCGCTGCAAGGCTGTAATGCTAACCACTAAGCCACCGTGCCGCCCCAGAAACACATAAACGGTAACAACCGCCCAGTGTCTTGCATTGTTTAAATAAAACACTGTATAGCCTGACCTGTCTGGTAGTCTGATTATACTTTTTTCATCTGTCTCACTACTTTTTAATATTTTACTTAAAGCCTTGAGTCTATGGAACAATTTTTCTTACTTTTAAAGAATACTATGTTATATGGAAAACATTTTCAAAAATTGGATAGACATTTTCAGGAGGGTAGACCACCCACCCAGCGGGCAGACAGGAGCTTAATTTTGGCCTAAAAATGTCTACAGCTATCACTATGTAGAGTTCATATTTATAGATCACACTATTGAAAAAGGTAATCTAAATCTGACCTTTTATTACCTAAACCAATTCCAACTCTTGCATCCTTTAACATCACTATGTGTCTGGCTCAGGTGGTCTTCTATAAACAAGCAATGCAGTTTCAGTATCCACAAACAAATTAGATCCCTTGTCAAGTGGGCAGTCCCTGGCTCTCTGTGGCAGCCCAGGACCTGACATTTGTAAAATAACTTTTTTGCATAAGCTAATGGAACTGGTTGCTTAGGAAGAATCTGTGGAGCGAACTGGAGTAGGTGGATGAGGATGTTTTGTAAGGATGCATAGTCAAGTGTTTTGATGCCGTGTAGCATCCTTACAAGTGTCTTCTTCTGTCCACCAACTGCAGATTTGGATGCCATGATTTTCCTTTGTTTTATGCTGGACATTCCTTGTGTGAACTTTGGCTAATGTTACTGGCTGTATGGGGGCTAATTACACCACCATTTCCTCTGCTCCGCTCCAGCAACAGTTAACCCAAACATTTGGGGCGAAGGCTATTTGGCTACCTACACAGATTCCATTTTTCCCTATTTTTGGCTATAGTTCTTAGACTATCCCTTTGTATCTGTGATTTTGTGCCTTATCTGCCGTCTTGTTTCGTGTAATCACTTTGGTGTACAGAGGGACTGTCGTCTAGTTGTCCTCCCTCACCTAGGAGACGCTGAGGCAAGCAGGCAGGTGACCGTTTGAGGGGCTCAGTTCAGATCTCACTGTCTTTTTGTCCTCCCCAAACCCACCAACTTCATTACATGAGATTGATTTTTCTTCAGTTGTGCTCCGAATCATGGTATTTACTGCAAGTTTATAGTAATTGCAGCAAGATTACAACAAAGAACACAATAAAAACTACAGTGGGAAACTCAGCCATAAAATGACATAATAGTTGATCTTATGAAAGGAGTAAGGTGATGACAATTGCCCTGTATGTTTCCAGAGCCAAAACCTACTTGGCAAAAAGTAAATCTGAAACTTCCTGTTATTGATGAAAGTCGACCCACTCTGAGAAATAAGGTTGTCCTATGCCTTGCACAATTTTACTGATGTATAACAAAGGCAGCACCTGGAATGGAACAACATTAACATTTCCATCCAATGGCAAAAGTTTGGCTTCAAAATAATTGTAATCTTTAGTAGAGGAAATCCCAACATTAGAGATAAGAATTGAAGTCTCATCCAAGACGGTTTTAAGTGGTTTGGGAGTACAGCCAGAGACTACAGAGACTCAACAAATGATTTTGCCTGGCCTCTAATGTACAAATTCACAGTGACATCACACATTCAAAAGGGGACCTGTCATCAGCTATTGTAATATTTTATTTGTTCTATTGACAGACCTTTCCACAAAAGAGAAAAATAATTTCCAAGGCATTTAATTACTTGAAAAAATGTTGACAGGGGCAATAATAATTTCTGATGTTATAAGTAGAAAGTTCAATGCTAAAATGCTTTAACTGCTTCCCACAGCTTATTGGTAGGGGTGCAAGGGGTTGAACCCCTGTAACGCTGGCTAGGGTCTGGCTGCCTCTTACAGGCTTACCTTCAGTTGGCGTGTCTGGCCATGCTTTTGCTTCTTAAGGGAGCAGGCAGCGCCTCTCTCCTCTTCTTAAAGGGGCATGGCGTACCCCGGCTAGGCTCTCCAACCTGTCTGGCTGCACCTCCAGCCTTATTGCCCAGCATGCCCTGCTGGCCGCGCCTGAGCAAGGTTGTTAGTTTTTCTGACTTGCTGTATGGTACGTGTCTTGATTTGTCTTCCTTATTGTGACCCTGTCTCATTCTCTGACTACTCCTTGTTCCCAGGTATCTGACCGTGGCTTATATTCTGAACCTGTGCTGCCACGACTCTCTGCCTGTTTTAGATTATGTTCATACGCTGTCTCAACTCTGGATTGACTTTGACTATCCGCTCTGCCTGACCGCTTGGTACCACGTACCGGTGTTCTTGTACCCACTGGGCCAGCTGCTATTTATACTTGAACAACCACTAGAGGTAGCGGCCTTCTCCACAGAGAAGTCCGTATCCTTGTATAGGAGTAAACGAGTGAATACCAGAGAGTTTCATGGATAACGCCCAGTGTGTCGCCCAAAGATAAACCAGTTAGATAGCACTGTGGGTTCATAACCCGTTGCGTGCTACAACCCTTGTCAAGGTTATATTGGTAACCCACAATTCATTAGGAGTAGCTACTGTCATTTTCTAAAAGTGAATCAACATGGTAGGTATATTTGAACTTGACAACGCTGGCAACATTAAAGAGAACCTGTTACTATGACTATGAAATCCAGGCTACCAATATCATGTTATATAGCAGGAGGAGTTCAACAGACTAGTGTGTTATCTGCAGGGAACATGTTGTAGGCCATGGGGAGCTAAGCAGCTGTTCATAGTGATCTAACAGCAGGCAGCATGTTCTAGAGCATGAGGAGCTGATAAGTTGTACATATTGGGGCAGATTTACTTACCTGGTCCGTTCGCGATCCAGCGGCGCGTTCTCTGCGGTGGATTCGGGTCCGACCGGGATTCATCAAGGTAGTTCCTCCGCCGTCCACCAGGTGGCGCTGCGGCGCTGAAAAGTATCTGAACGCGCTGGAGTTCACCGGGCCGGACCAGGTGAAGGTAAGCGCGTCCCAATCGATACATTTCTTTTTTTAAATGCGGCGTTTTTTTCCAAATCCGTCAGGTTTTCGTTCGGCCACACCCCCCAATTTCCGTCACGTGCATGCCAGCGCCGATGCGCCACAATCCGATCGCGTGCGCCAAAATCCCGGGGCAATACAGGGGAAATCGGCGCAAATCAGAAATATTCGGGTAACACGTCGGGAAAACGGGAATCGGGCCCTTAGTAAATGACCCCCAGTGTCCTCAATGCGGGAAGAATATTATAGAGCAGGAGCTGATAAGTTGTACATAATGTCCTTTGTGCGGGAAGCATGTTATAGAGCAGGAGCTGATAAGTTGTACATAGTGTCCTCAATGCGGGAAACATGTTATAGAGCAGGTACTGATAAGTTGTACATAGTGTCCTCTATGCGGGAAGCATGTTGTAGAGCAGGAGGAGCTGAGCAGAACCTTTAGTGTCCTATCTGTAGACAGCACATTACAAATTAAAAGGAGTTAAAGAGTTATTCAGTGTCCTAGAATTCAGATTTTGTGCGATGGGTTCTCATGTGGACATAATCTAAATGGAAAGAACTTTGGATAGTGAAATGGAAGCCTTTTAACTTCCCGTCTGCTAGATGAGTAGCGTAAAGACTTGGACATGAACTTGTTTTCCTTTGTTTAAGTAATGCAAGTTTTACTGTTAAAATATCTGGCTTTAACTTGTACTTGTCAACTGTTGATCAAAGTCTGAGCCCGATACAGAATTCTGGAGCCCAGCAAAAGGATGCATTCAGAAATGTGTTTAAGTGTCTCCAATGTAAACATTATAATGCTTTTTGGGTAGAATATCACGTTATTCTAGCTCTAGATAGCCTGGCAAAAATAGTCAAAAACTGAATAACTTTTAATAGTTTGGGATAAACAACTGCATTTTACATTCAGTTGGACTTTGCTCTCAATCTCTCTTCATGTCCTCAAAACTTCGGGAGGTCTGGATATTGCATTTTGAAAGAGTATTTAAACAAAGCTATAGGGCAAATTCACACGAACGTGTGCCCTTTTATACCGTAGCACGGCAGGCATATGTTGGCGCACGGGAGAGGAGGACGGGGTGATATAGGTATATCACGATATAGCGATATACGGCGCCGTAATAATGGGAAAGATAGGTCATGTCCTATCTTTTCCCCGAGTACGGAACGGTACGTTAGCACACATGTGCGGCACCATACTGCTCCGTACGGCTCAGTGCACTCATTGCCGGCCTATGGTGGCCGTATAAACGAAATATATACAGTAGCCATATTTGTATGTTCCCCATGTTGTATACCGCTCCGTACCCGCGGAAAAGATAGGACATGTCCTATTTTACCACGTATTACAGTACCGTTCGCCGTGTATCTCAATAGAGAGGGGCGGGAGCAAACAGCACTCACCCTCTCCTCCTCTCCCGTGCGGCGACATGGTGGGCACACGTTCGTGCGAATATAGCCTAACTCTATTAATTGATCTTCTACTTGCTGAGCTTTTTCCCTTACAATTTATCCCAATTTGTCCCCCTGGCCAATCATAGCCATGGCTAGATGCTAGGAGTGTCTTTTTGCTGGATCAGCTGCTCGTCCGCCAATCCGGCAATATCTCAGGATCAGGTGGCGGGACCAGAACACAGGGACGGTTTTAGACAAAGTGGGGCCCTGGGCAAAACTAAAAGTGGGTAGATTAATGATAGAAGTATCAGAAATTAGATAGATTTCTAGATGCAGAACTATAAAGTAGATTATATATACAGTAGACAGAGATGAGAGATAAATACAGTAGAAAAAAAATAGAAGATTAATTGATGGATAGATAATATATAGCAGATATATAGATAGATAAATAGACAGATTATGGGAGATAGATAACTAGACGGATAGATATATAGACAGGAGGTAGATGATAAGCATCTTCACCCGGACATTCAACCAAGAGGTATTAACCCTTTCGCTGCCCGGCATTTCTGGCAATTTTGTCATGTTATTGGCCAGAGCAATTTTTACATTTTTGACATTTTTAAATAAAACAGAAATTACAGCAAAAAGAATTATAGTAAACCCCCAACAAACCACATATTTTCTGAAAGCAGACACTTTCCTCATTTTCAAAATTGCATTAAAGAGTTTATAGACATAGGCACCTTCATGCAATTTTGATTCAAACTGTAACATTTTATTAAAAAAAACACATAAAATTTGACTTTGATGGCAAATAATGTGCTCCAAGCAGAAAATATTTACCTTCACATCTCCTAAACGTAATAGATGGACGTGTGTAGAGTTCAGAGATAGTCATATGTTCACATGAATATATCATCATAATATCACTAAAACTGAAATAACTAAATATCTGCTTTTCAGCTAAAAAATATAGCAATAAAACATAAAAAAGTAAAGGCATCTCTAAACCCTATATATTTTTTGAAATCAGACAACCATTTGCCTTGATTAACAGTTGGCAGCCTGTATCACTCTCATATAACTTTGTGACAAACACAAATTATTAAACAAAAAGTGCATTGAAAATGCAGTGAAAACATGAGTTTTTACATAAAACTCACATAAAGCAGAGGTTTACGCACAAACAGGTATCTAAAAATAATAACACAAAGTGAGTAGATTTATATATACCATAATACACAACATCAAGAATTTACACTCCCAAAAATGCTGAAACAAAGACATGCCATATCTGGTTTAAAAATATAAAGCTCCTATTCTGTCAAAATCTTTTTTTTCCAGAAATCACCATGTAAATAACAATTAAATTTATAATTCATACCCTACCACCTTCATGCAACTTTGCAGCAAACACAAATAAAATGCAAAAATTCAAAATTTCTTCTAAAATATGTGCAAATCCAGAAAACCTATAAGATGTGAAGAGTTCATACATATCATATATGTGTATATTCACCAAAATATTTAGCAAAGGGAACGTTAAATCCACAGGAAGAGCAAAACATTTTTTGCAGAAAACTGCACTGAGCGTCACACAGATCTATCATTGTATTCTCCCTTACACAATGGTAACCCAAATAAATTACTATATATCGATAAACCAAGCTAATGAGATAATAAAAGTCACTTTTAGATGTGCGCCATTGTATTAGCTGCGCAATAACCCTCCGCAGTTCATAAGAATTTGAGTGATTACGTCATAACATTGGTGTAAATAATGGAGGATGGTGTGAAATAAAAACTTTATTCCAGAACATGTGTGTGTTTGGTGTCACATATAACTCTATGGACATGTTCTGGGTCACGGTGTTAATATGTAGTCACATTAGGCGAAGGCGAGCGTTCATTGTATCGCTCAATTATCGCAAAAAATCACAAAATAAAAGGTAATCAGAGAGCAAGTGTGTTCTTAGATTGTTCTTGAGAGCAGAGGGTTAAAAACATAAACACGAGTTGATATTATGTCTCATCAAAATTTTTTTGACATATTGGGGCACATTTACTTACCCGGTCCCTGCGCGATCCCTGCTGTGCGTTGTCCGCCGGAATGCCCATCTGCCGCAATTCATGAAGATCATGCAGCCGATTTCCTGCATGTGTTCCTGCATATATTCCTCCCGGTGTGCATGTCTTGTGACACAAATTGAATTGTTAAATCCCACGCGTAGTTTGAATCCGTCCGATTGTGCGACGGCCCGCCCCCCGATTTGTGTCGCGTGAAAGCCGGCACGCTTGTGACACAAAACGATCGCATGCAACACAATCCCCGGCGCGAAACCCGACGGAAATGCGTCCGTGGGACCCTTAGTAAATAAGCCCCATAAAGTCAATGGGGAATATTTATCCCCATGACATTATTTATCCATGATGTCAGGAGTTATTTTTATATACAAAAATCGCACCTGACATTCTCATTTTAAAATTTCTCTGGATCCCTGACGCCTAGAAACACAATTTAAGATTCATTTGAAGAAGAGATTCTCCTCTTTCAGAGGGCTCTGGGCAAATACCCAGTATGCTGCCTCCTAATGCTGGCCCTGTCCAAACATAAGACCCAACTATCGGGTCTGTCATCTCTACTTACAGGAGTTGGGATAATAAATAAGGCTAACACATACTTACCCTGCTCTGGCTCCCTCTAGTACTTCCAGTTTTGGCCTGCACCTGATTGGAAGTTCAGCCAATTATTGGCCTCTTTGGGCCAGGGGACAACACAGGACGTGAAGGCACCCAGAAAACGGAAGCGCCATTCCGCATCTAAAGTTGCAAATTATTGGATGAAATTGCAATCGGATGTAGGCTGGATCTAGAGCTACCGGAGCAGGAATCGGAAGTTGGGGCAGGTTAAGTATGCCTCCTTTTTTCTTACATCAGCCCCTTGTGGCGTTTCCATTTTAATAAAAAAATTACCTTTAAGAATCCTGCCCAAGTCATTCAATGCCCCCAATTCTGATCGCAGAATTCAACCACTGCACTGTCATTCTGCACTCTGGTAAAGCTGGGTGATATTGCCATTCCGGACTGCAGACTAGTAAAGATGTGCGGTACTGTCATTCTGAACTATAGTAAAGTTGAGAGTTATTGTCATCTCAGACAATAAGTGATAGTAAAGCAGGGTGGCATTGTCATGTTGGACTCTAACCCCTTAACGATGCATGACGTAATAGTAGGTCACGTGACGGATGCGGGTGAATGAAGAGGCGGAGATAATAGCTCCCTGTGACGTTATCGGGGCTCTCTGTGACGTCATTAGTTTCCATGCCATTACAATGTGCGGTTTGTACATTGTAATGAATGAGGAAGAAAATCCCCCTGTAGTATGGAAGTATAGGGTAGGATCATTCATACAACCTAGGGTTAAAGTACCCTCGGGGGTCTGAAAATTTGAAAAAAAAATAATTATATTTAAAAAACCCTAAAAATTAAAATCACCCACCTTTCCCTAGAACAGATATAAATAAACAGTAAAAATTATGAACACATTAGGTATCGCTGCATCTGAAAATGAGCCAAAATATGATAACGTTTTTTCACTGCGTTTAACCCCGTAACAGAAAATAGCGCTGTCAAAAATGCCACTTTTTTGCCATTTTGAAAAATATAAAAAATTCTATAAAAAGTGATCGAAAGGTTGTACAGTCCTTAAAATAGAAGCATTGAAAACGCCATCAAAAGTCGCAAAAAATGACACCACCCACAGCTCTGTACAACGAAGTACGAAAAAGTTATTAGCGCCAGAATACGGCAAAATTAAAAAAAATTTTTTTGTACAGGAGGTTTTCATTTTTGTAAATGTATGAAAACATTATAAAACCTATATACATTTGTTATCCCCGTGATCGCAATAACCCAAAGAATAAAGCAGACATGTCATTTGGGGCGCACAGTGAAAGCTGTAAAATACAAGCCCACAAGAATACGCTGCAAATGCGATTTTTTGCCAATTTCACTGCATTTGGAATTTTTTCCCGCTTCCCAGTACATGTCAGTGAATATTAAATACTGTCACTATAAAGTGCAATTTGTTACTCAGAAAGCAAGCTGCCACCCAGCTCTTTACATGGAAAAATAAAAAAAGTTATAGATTTTTGAAGGTGGAGAGTGAAAAATGTAATTGCAAAAACAAAAAAGGGCCTGGTCGTTAAAGGGCTAGTAAAGCTGGGTAGTACTGTCATCTCGGACTATAGTAAAGCTGGGTAGTATTGTCATCTCAGACTCTAGTAAAGCTGGGTAGTACTGTCATCTCGTACTATAGTAAAGCTGGGTAGTATTGTCATCTCAGACTCTAGTAAAGCTGGGTTGCATTGTCATTCAGGACTCTAGTAAAGTAAGGTGGTATTGTCATCCTGGACGTTTCAGGGTGGGCCATTTATATGGCTACACCTAAATAAAATAGGAATGGTTGGTGATATCAGCTTCCTGTTTGTGGCACATTAGTATATGGGGGGGGGACTTTTCAAGATGGGTGGTGACCATGGCGGCCATTTTGGATCCAACTTCTTCTCCCAAAGGGTAGAGGGTCATGTAACACATCAAACGTATTGAGAATTTGTTAAGAAAAACAATATTGTGCTCAGTTTGAACATAATTTTAATTCATGAGTTATTTTCGAGTTTATAAACACATAAAATGTGTAAAACCTGCTGCCCATTGTGCTGGATTGTCACTGCCTCCCTCTTCTGACACAGATAGCAGCAGAGCAGGAGAAAGCGCGGGCTCCCAGTATCCGCTGTGTCAGATACTGCACATCTCGTATCTTCTCAGCATAGACAACTGCCTGCAGATGACCTCAAATGTCCGAGCCTTCCTACACGAACTGTCCCCAGGAAAGTGGATTAGTCGTCGTGGGCCAGTTGAATGAATACCAAGGTTTCCCGATCTGACCCCCTAAGGCTTATCCATCTAAATTTAGGTGTATCCATATAAATGGCCCACCCTGTAGTAAAGCTGGGTGGTATTGTCATTCAGGACTCTAGTAAAGCTGGGTGGTATTGTCATTCTGGACTCTAGCAAACCAATTCAAGCTCTGTGCAGCAAAGCGTAATCTGTAGATGCTTTATATATAATTATCATTATAAAGCTGGGGGGTATTGTCATTCTGGACTTTAGTAAAGCTGAGTGGTATCATCCTTCAGGACTCTAGTAAAGCTAGGTGGTATTGTCATTCAGGGCTTTATTAAAGCTGTGTTGTATCGTCATTCAGGACTCTAGTAAAGCTAGGTGGTATTGTCATTCAGGACTTTAGTAAAGCTGGGTGGTATTATCATTCTGTACTTTAGTAAAGCTGGGTGGCATTATCATTCAGGACACTAGGGAAGCTGGGTGGTATTCATTATGGCCTGAAGATTAGTAAAGCTCTGGATGGTAATGTCATTCTGGACTTTGTGGATTAGTAAAGCTGGATAACATTATCATTCTGGACTCTAGTAAAGCTGGGTGGTATTGTCATTCTGGACTCTAGTAAAGCTGAGTGTTATTATCATTCTGGACTTTGTGGATTAGTAAAGCTGGGTGGCAGCCCTCGAGGGTGCTGCAATGGTGGCAATGACTGATAGGCTAATCCTCTCTGCCCGCTTCCCCCTTCCGCGCACGTCGTCCTGCACCGTGCACCGCGCTACAGTGTCTCACTGTCTATTGTCTAGTCTCCTTTTAAATAAAGCTATCAGCATGTGAATGGTGCGCCGCAAGGCCTGCAGGGAAATGTAGTCTTCGTCGTGCATTGTCTGCTGTTCCGCCTCTGCCTGGTAGATCGGGACATCACGGATCAGGAAATCGGATCAGCTGCCCCCAGTGGGAAGGTAAGCGGGATTCTGTCTTCCACAACCGGGTCGGTACCGCCTGTATTGCTTTAAAGCGCATAGATCAGTAGGGGGCAGCACAGTCAGGGGGTCGGGCAGTGCTGATGCTGTATTGTTTTGCTTGCATAGTCTTAGTAGCAATGGAGACTTCATTCATCCTATGGAGTGCACTGCTATACAGGGCTGCTCCCGGATTAACCCTTTATTATCCAGCATAGGGGGGGGGGGGTACACAAGAGGCCTGGCTGTATATCCTTGCCCAATATAGTATACAGCAGGAGTGATATATGTTGCTTGAGTATTGACGCCAGTGGGGTACAACTGCACTGTTTTGAGAACTTTTTGGACCATTTTCTATAGAGCATCTTAATATTTTGTCACAATGATCCTGAAAGTGGCTCCAGAAATTGATTAACCCTGTACATGCGCTTTGATTGCTTGCAGATGACTTTTAAAGTTGATATAACGTGAGTCCTGCAAAGGTGCCATATTTATGGAGAAAGGACAACAAATTTAATGGACTAATTATAGTGGATATTCCAATATAACTTTAGTTCTGTATCCTGGTGTCCTCTACTATGTAACTGAGTAGCGTTCATTTATATCTATGCAAAATATAGTAAAACTTGTGCATTGCGACCTCTCATTGGTCGTGCCGTAAGCATCAATCTGACCGGTCTCATAGGTAAAACCATCAGCTGATGTACTAGTCTCAGCAGTAGACCCACTAGATTTGGGCTTCAGTCTGGCATCTGTTATAGGCCTCTTTCACAGGAACACATGAAAACGGCTGGAAGCTCGATGTACTGTACCATTTTCATACGGGTAGCATATTTACATGGCTGTATTGTCCAACGTACTGCGAGCGAGATATAGAATCTAGAGCATGTCCTATTTTCTCCAATATTTCCGTAGAAGTCTATGGGAATGTTTCCAATATGTTCTGCATTGGGTTCTCCACTGTAAGCTGCCGTTCATACGTGCAGTACCCAGGGAGACCAGAACCAGTGGGAGGTGCATTCTGCCAGCCAGCCATCATTTGTCAGCCTAGCACAGCGATGGTGAACCTTTTAGATACAGAGTGCCCAAACTACAACCAAAACCCACTTGCAAAGTGCCAACATGACAATTTGAGCAACAACCTATTGATCTCTGCTGTATCACAAGTTTCAATCTTATTGGCGTCCTGCTGACACTAATACAATAGAAAGCAGGAGACATTTGGATTGTAGCTTCCCCCCAGGGTTCCCTGAAGAGGAAGAATCAGGGGACCCAAAGCAGGAGCTCCAACAATAATCCATCTCTGTCCACACCTTCTGTCCACGCTCCTCCTGTAGTGTGGCGGGTCCTGGGTTGTCTTATACTGCAGTAGTAAGCCTTCAGTCCAATCTGGTAAATTCTGTGCTGAGTGCCCACAGAAAGGGCTCTGAGTGCCACCTTTGGCACCTGTGCCATAGGTTCGCCACCACTGGCCTAGCATATTTTGTACGGATGCAGTGACATATGTGCAAATACCGAAAACGTCATTTATATACGGATTCATACAGCACATAAATGCAGGTTGTAAAGTATTGCATCAAAGGGGTTGTCCTAGAGCGTTAAAAACATTGGTGGCCGTAATAAACAATTACTTACCTCTGTGGTCCCACCCAGCATCCCATGCTGCCATCTCTCCGGTGCGTGCCCCATGTAAACAAACAGGGGCACGGAAACCACACTGCATTCAGCTTCCGGCTGGCCACAGGCTGAATGCAGTGTGGCTTCTATGCCCCTGTTTGTTTACACAGGGCATGGACTGGAGGGACCGCAAAGGTAAGTAAATGTTTTTTTTTTTTGTTTATCTAGCCCCCTCCCGTCTACGGACAGCACGGGGTCATCTTGTCCATCTGACATGTTGTCATTTTATTCATTAGTTTCTTAAAGGAATAAGAAAAAAGACAATGCTCCAGAATTGTTATATTTCAGGTAATACAATGATTTATTACAACAGTCCGTAGATTGGACACATCCTCTAAAAGGGCTTCTTCACACAACAGTATTTAAAGGGGTTGTCCTCAATGACATTTTTATAATTTTTTACTATACAAACAATATCAATTATTTGCTGGAATGTGTTAAAAGTGGACAACCCCTTTAATCCAGATTTTTCGGGTCATAATCCGCTGCTTAGATTTCTTGATTTCCTATTTTCCTACCCTGGCGGTCTATAGTCGTGTGAGCGGTAACTAATTGTGTCCGATGGGGTCCAACAACATTTTGAAATGTATCATATTGGTTTCTGTCACGTATCACACTGCACTGTTAAATCAGCATGCACCAGGACACAAACCATGCAAATGGGGTCAGTCGTATGGCGGATGCCAAGCTCAGTTTTCCCCTTTTTCTGCTCCCTTAATAAAAAAGAAAAAGGAGAAATAACCTTGGCATGCGCTCGGTAACCAGAACCCGATGTCTTCCATTAAAGCAATGCAAGACACCGGGTTCTGGTTGCCAATCGCTTGCGTTTTCATATAAAGGCATACCTGATGGGGCGCTAGTGCTATGCGTGACCTCACTCTCAAGTTTGAATCCAGCCTCAGGCCCTCTGCACATGACTCTTGTTTTTAGGAACTGCTGACTGTTACTTTTTTTTCTTTTGACAAATTTTGTTTCTCTAAGGGTGATGTCACACATGGCGTTTTTAGGCCGTTTTTGGGCTGTTTTTAAGCAGTCTGTTAAAAAAAACACATTCGGTCAAAAACCGAACTGCCCAAAAAACTGATTCAAAAAGCCACATGTGCCGCTGGCCTTGGGCTGCGGTCACATGTAGCACTTTGACTCAGTTTAGAAACGGCGCACACAGGGGCGTACCACAGCCGGATCGCATATGGAAACGTATGCGATCGATAACCAGCACCCGATGTCTTGTATTGTTTAAATTCAAGACATCGGGTGCCGGATAACGGTCGCATTTCTTACATTTGTTTTTTTTATTTCCCAAAATTTAGCCCGTTCTGTTGCATTTTTGCCTTAGGCATAAAACACACCAGGAAAAAATATACTGGTAAAGGATGACAGGAATAAAACAGGAATACAAATGCTGATAAAACAAAACATTTAGAAGCATAAGAATTTTTATTTAACAAGAGGAAACCAAAACAAGATGTGTTAGGGAAGACTTTTGAACATTTTCTTTCTTGTTGCTTTATACTTGTGTACTTAATTTACATCAATGGTTACAAGAGTTACTAGGGTTAGTTAGAATTTCTATAGGGTCTTTGTCTTATCTTGATCAGCTTTAGCTGCTCTGTCCATACAATAGGGTAACACCATGGGCTCTGATGAAGGGGATTCATATGCAGATGTATCTGTGTCCCCTTTGTTGACCGCTGTGTACATACAAAATAACAGGTTTTTGAAGCTTTTCTAATTTTTAAGATGCAATGGCATGATTTGGCACACTTCATGTTCTTCGTTGTCCATAATTAATGGACATTATTTCAAGTTTCCTTCTCACAGAATCGCTGATCATGAGACAGCAGTCTCTTGTACACTCTCAATGAATGTAGTAGCTGGTCAAGCATGTATCACTTCTGTAGAACTGCTGGAAATGGCGGGATTTAATCACCAATTTAGATAATGCGATTAGGGGCCACATTTACTAAAAACAGTTCACCTTTAACATGATCTGTTGGACTTTGTATGTTACATGTGGAGCATGGTCCGATTGAGCACCAGAACGTCCCCTTCTGTGCAGAATTTTGTTTTGTGTCTTGGACGTTTCTAAAATACATGTGCAAGCAGTTTGCACTGAAAAGAATGTGCACAAAACTGGCGCACAGCCTTTAGTAAATGTGGGCCAGTGTTTTAACAATCCGGTGATCAATAGAGGGCATTCTGTCACACCTTTTTTGTCACCCGAAATAATCCCTCTAGGAGCCGATTTCTAAAGTAAGACGCTTCCTAGCCCTACCCCAGTTATTGCAGTGTTAAATAACTAGCTTTATCGGAACATAGTGATAAAGCTTGGAAACACAGTACATAGCCGTCCAAACGCCAGACCAAGCTTACAGCGGTCCAACGTATTCATGAGGAGGCTGTGGCTGCAGCATGGGGCCTGGCAGTCACCGCCGGCATATGGTGTGGGAGTGGCGGTCCAAGGCAGAATCTGAAGAGAGGGGAGCACCTCGGACCACCCCCTCATGAATACGCCAGGCCGCTGTAAGGTTGGTATGGATGGCAGTGTTTGCTAGTTTATCTAAAGGTTCAGTTAAAGCTAGCGATTTAACACTGCTATTACTGGGGTAGCGCTAGTAGCTGCTTACTGCTCCTTGAGTGATTATTTCGGGTGACAGGGTCTTTTTAAGCAGCCATTAGTATAGAAATGTGGTATCACATGAACAGATCCTACAATGGGCATAATGTGTAATATATTACTGCATTTATGATGTACACACTGGGATCCCCCTATATGTCAGTATGATAAAAATGTATTACACTCGAGACCAAGGGATATATGACCCATTTGTGCCTTTTGTTGTCATGTCTATAAAATAAAAGCTGTGTATAGATTTGGTCTTGGAGTCTTGTGTGACTTCAGGCGTGAGGAGACATGCTGGTGTTATAATCCATTTTTACATTTTGTTTTACATAGTTATAGGCAGTCATATTGCCTAAGTTGTTGCTTTACATTGTGAACCTTGGTTCCAAAGATTTACTTTAGAGTGTGTGTCAGAAAACAAGAACGTGTAGGCCTCATTTCTCATGACTGGCCTTGTCCAGAGCTGTGATTGGTTGTTACACACCAGCTAACTTATATGATTTGTTACTAAAGGTAGAAGGTATTCCGTCCTTACGGTAGTAGGAAAAAAGGACTATACTCCCGGCGCTTCTCCGATCCAAAAATGGTAGTTTTTATTTTAACATATAAAATCAAAATTTAAAAATAGAAATAAAATATCAGACAACGCGTTTCACGTCCTATTGCACGGACGCTTCCTCAGGTCTAAATTACACTTGTTAGCCCAACATTATAAATACCCATCTTACAGGAAGTGATGTCAACAGGAAGTGATGTCAACTAATGATCTCACATATAAACAATTTGCATTTAATATTTTATCACAAAATAGTTCTATATTATCTCATGTAGTGCAAGACTAAAGCTAGAACATGTCTATATTTCTTTGTTCCAAAAACTAGTTAATTCATAGGACGTAAGTCCTGAGAGAGGTGTTTGGAATGTTGGTGGAATACACCTGGGTGGGAGTGACATCTCTCGATCACATGACGTGATCTCGATCACGTGATCACGATCACATGTTATCTCTCGATCACATGATCACATCACGTGACGTCTCTCGATCACATGACTAGTCCCATGATCGACATCTACTTTCTTTAACTAATATTTGGATGCGCGATATTATCAGTGACTATAACTGACACACAACGGAGCCAAGCGTCACAGAAACAAGCTCGCAGGAAATCCAGACTAAAGATAAGCATAAAAATTAAACATGAATTGAGATAAAAGGATTAAATAATGGTTTCTGAGACTTCATTCATGCCGTCAGGATTGAGAGTCTGCAACTTGAAAATCCAATATACCTCCCTACGACATAGGGTCTGGTATCTATTATTAACACTTTCTGGAACATGGTCTATAGGCATAATACTAAGTACATTTTCGTTTTTTTTTTATGTTTAAACAAGAAATGTTTAGAAAGACCATGCTTAAGGAAGCCTTTTTTGATGCTTTCTAAACATTTCTTGTTTAAACATCAAAAAAACGAAAATGTACTTAGTATTATGCCTATAGACCATGTTCCAGAAAGTGTTAATAATAGATACCAGACCCTATGTCGTAGGGAGGTATATTGGATTTTCAAGTTGCAGACTCTCAATCCTGACGGCATGAATGAAGTCTCAGAAACCATTATTTAATCCTTTTATCTCAATTCATGTTTAATTTTTATGCTTATCTTTAGTCTGGATTTCCTGCGAGCTTGTTTCTGTGACGCTTGGCTCCGTTGTGTGTCAGTTATAGTCACTGATAATATCGCGCATCCAAATATTAGTTAAAGAAAGTAGATGTCGATCATGGGACTAGTCATGTGATCGAGAGACGTCACGTGATGTGATCATGTGATCAAGAGATAACATGTGATCGAGATCACGTCATGTGATCGAGAGATGTCACTCCCACCCAGGTGTATTCCACCAACATTCCAAACACCTCTCTCAGGACTTACGTCCTATGAATTAACTAGTTTTTGGAACAAAGAAATATAGACATGTTCTAGCTTTAGTCTTGCACTACATGAGATAATATAGAACTATTTTGTGATAAAATATTAAATGCAAATTGTTTATATGTGAGATCATTAGTTGACATCACTTCCTGTTGACATCACTTCCTGTAAGATGGGTATTTATAATGTTGGGCCAACAAGTGTAATTTAGACCTGAGGAAGCGTCCGTGCAATAGGACGCGAAACGCGTTGTCTGATATTTTATTTCTATTTTTAACTTTTTGATTTTATATGTTAAAATAAAAACTACCATTTTTGGATCGGAGAAGCGCCGGGAGTATAGTCCTTTTTTCCTACTACCGTAAGGACGGAATACCTTCTACCTTTCGGATCATATATGTTTTCTACCCGGGGTTTCCCAACCGGCAAGGACTAGGCTGCATCCGATGTGCGATTTCCACAGTGTTGTGCCTGATTGCACAACGCGCTAAGGTGAGCGCAATTTAAACTCCACTCTTCATATAATTGATTTTTGAATTTATTACACCAGGTAGCGCTTTTGTATCCCTTTTCTCTAGCAATTATGATTTGTTACTTAAAGGGCTCACAGATTTCTGTGTTTTGCACAGTTTTAAGGAAATTTTAGCTGAAGAGTTGGTGATCTGTTGTAACAGAGGTGTCTGGTAGCCATTAAACTTTTTTTTTTTTTTTTTTTTAAATATGTATGTATGTAGAGTTTAAAAAAGATTGGTTCTAGGTTATGTTTTTTGGCTATCTTGAAGGGTATTTTATATCACCACAAAAAAAGGGAAACGCTGGGACACGTTTACTAAAGGTCCGAATCGCGGTTTTCAGTCTGGTTTTTACAAATTTTACAGTTTTGCGCCGAATTGGCCCGGCTTTTTGGCGCACGCAAACGGATTGTGTCACATGCATGCAACGAAAACCGGGGGCGTGGCCGTTGGAAAACCAGACGGATTCGGAAAAATCGGGCTATTTAAAAAAAAATATATATAAAATAGTGTCACTTGACACACACTTGCATGCACCAGTGACAATTGTCAGATTTATATTCTGTCATAAGAGCAAGGATTTAGACACCTTACAGGTGATCATTGAAGCCTAGGACTAAAGTAAATTATCCAGAGAGCTTCATCAGAGGTCAGAGAGGTCCGTCTGTAACTAGGGGTCGTCTATAAGTCGAGTGTTCTTGAGTCGGGGACTGTCTGTATATGTTTGTCAGCACCCGGTGTCTTGCATTTAAAGGGAACCTGTCACCAGGAAACCCATTTTTAGCACTTCCCCAGTCCCCACAGAGCATAGTACATACACTGCCAAAGTGTTTTTGTATAAAAAATAGGTTTTACAGAAAAAAAGATATGTTATATTGTACCTTTCATTAGCATCTGCTGTGTGACTAGGCAGTTGCCAATTGGGACGGGCTGGAAAGGAGCAGTCCCCCCCCCCACCCTTGGGAAACATGTGACCTTTTCAAATATATGAATAACTCCCAACACTCGGGATTGGCTGTAGAGGAGCAGGGGGCGTCGCTAAGCCCAGTGATGGGTGTTTTCATATATTTGAAAAGGTCACATGGAGTAGCTGAATCCCAAGGGTGGGGGGGAACTGCTCCTTTCCAGCCCCTCCCATTTGGCAACTGCCTAGTCACACAGCAGATGCTAATGAAAGGTACAATATAACATATCTTTTTTTCTGTAAAACCAATTTTTAATACAAAAACACTTTGGCAGTGTATGTACTATGCTCTGCGGGGACTGGGGCAGTGCTAAAAATGGGTCTCCTGGTGACAGGTTCACCTTTAATCAATACAAGACACAGGGTGATGGTTACTGATAGCATGCGTTTCACTGGAAATGTATCTGTGATTGACCATAGATGGGCCCCTGGACGCTATCGCTTTGTTTGTAAACGCAATGCAAGCACCGCGTCTCAGCAAACCCTCAAGTTTATACAATTTTTTTCTATGGGAATCACTAGAAGGATGGGTTTTCTTCCAGGGAAAAAGCTAATATAAATAAAAAAGAATTAAGAAAAAAAACACTTAAAAAATAGTTGACTTACCATAGAAATGTATTCTAATATCTATCATCTGTCGTTGTCCTGCAGCACATCAAGGACTACAGATGAAGGTGGACATGGTAACACAGATATTGTGACTTTTACATCTGGCTTGTACAGACCCCTTGCCGTCACAATGGTGAGTATCTTTATTGTCTAAAAATGGGGCCTAAAAATTGTGTAACAATGCATACAGCAGTATTAAATAAATAAATCTTTATTAATATGGCACCACAATATTAGGCGGCACTTTACGGATCATAGGGTACATACACAAATAAAATCCTATATCCATTGTCGTAGTCTTTAGCCATAAGGGTTACAAATAAAATTCTATAATGCATTAACCTTGTTGTACTCTTTAGCTATAACGGTTTTAAAAAACCCCGCTGTTGCTTATTACCTTGTGGTTTTCCTGACTGTGAATCTTGTTTGACTTCCAGCAGCAGACGTTAGAGGTGGCACTGGATCGGGCTCAGGTAATCTTTTATGTTCTTCTCAACATATATATTTGTAGATATATAGAGATGATATAGGGAGACATTTATAAGGGATTCTACGCCGGAAGAGTGGCGTGGAAACCGCCAGACTTTGCCCTGGAGGGGTATGATGGGGGGGGGGTACAGCCAGTGGCATAGAGGGCCTGCATGGGGCATTCTTGTCCCACGCCTATGCACAACCCAGACCATGGGAAAAAGGCACCTTGAAAGTTTGCATGTTTCTTGAGGAAAACTTCGTTGAATATTTGTGATATAGAGAAAAAATGGTGGAAAGCGCAAATATAGTGTAGCAGGTTAATTACCATATATACTCGAGTATAAGCCTAGTTTTTCAGCACAAAAAAATGTGCTGAAACCCCAAACTTGGCTTATACTCGAGTAAAAAATATAGGTTTTACCAGGTTTTTGTGGTAAAATTAGGGGCCTCGGCTTATACTTGGGTCGGCTTAGGTTCGAGTATATACGGTAATACCAATCCAGTAGATAAATACAACTAGGTGCTCACCTTGAAAGGTTGTGTCATAAGCCACAACCAACGTGTAATGCTTTTGTAGACTAAATCCACAGGGCTGCCCTTGGTGGACCCACAGTCTCCCGACCAGTTGCAGATAAAAGTTTGTGAGCATATAGCTTGTGTTTGAAAAAATTCAGTTTGGCGCCCGTTTCTGGATTTTCTACTTTTTTATTGTTTGTGATTAAAAAAACAAGTAAAAATAAACTATTAATAAAATCACAGTAAAATTCTATTGTTGTTTAGGAGACTCTTTTCGTACCCGTATCGGGTACGTCATCAGTCCATCAGTTTAATCATAAACAATAAAAAAGTAAGAGGAAAACTTTGTGGCGTAGTCATGCAACTGGCTCCCTCTGGATACATTGGTTGGTCCAAGCTTTTTGATGTATTTCACAATGCCAGAGGGGTGGAGCTTCAATCGTACGCCAGTGCATGATCAAACAGATGATATAGAGAGGATATTTTGTTCTCGTGAAACCATGAATAGGAGCCACAAGAGCAATCCTGTAAAAGTATAGACCTCCAGCCTATATAGAATGGGCCAGGAATGAGTTAATGAAATGCAGATTTACACTTCTTTTCACATAGCCCCTATAGGCCTTGGCACAGTCGTCTACATTGCCATGCTTCATTACGGTCCATCGGTCGCCTCTCCCCCGGGATCTGGTACTAGATTGGCCTCTGCCGTGGTTCACATTGTGCTTTCATGGTATAAGAAAACATCTGGAGATTGAAAAAGCAAATCCGTAGAAATGTATAGCAGTAAAATGAGCAGAAAAGTATCTGATGACTTTATTACTTAGAACCTGTCCCGGTGATTTGGGACCCTAAACCAAGAACAGGTCCTTATGAATCTGTGGATTAGTATCCCAAATCGCCTTGTATCATATCGTTCCATGTTCGCTATAAAACAAGCCAACCCATACACCGTTAAGGCGGGTGTAATACAACGTCACTGAATGACCACACAGACACTGAGCGAATATAAGGGTTTGGTTTTTAGATTGCTGGCCCAGACAGAAATAACATTTGTGGATTTGGGACACTTGTCCATAAGTACCTGGGTGAGTTCCTTCTGACAAATCACCCTGACAGCTTCCCTTTACACGGGTTGGCTAGGACATTATACTAGCCTCTGGCTCCAGCACTGATCAGCTGTTTTGCTTATGGAGAACACCGGACCTGGTTCTTATAGCAGCCGGCTCCATATCCCTGTGATGCTTCCATCTGCTACAGGGAGCTGGAGGAACCCACATGTTTACAGCTGATGGATGTAGAGGTCAGGGTTTTCTTTTATGTATTGAGGAATTGCTTGAATAACAATTCCATAATCTAATATTTCTCACGGTGTAGCTATAGGAACCAGCAGCGATCACGAGAATGACCCCCCGTCCCATCTATAATGATGCAATAGTCTCCCGTGTGTATTCAAAGTCTATGGGACTGACAAAGAGAGACAAGCAGTTTGTCCATCAATCCTATGGGGGATTGGCAACCATCACTGTATGTGATGTAACATGGACTCTGGACCCCAGTTCATATCATTCTCTGAGTGATTAGTTAGTTGTCGCCTATCCAGCTGGGTGTTATGAGCAGAGATCTTGATCATCAGATAAATTAATAAAATTATTTGTTGCAAAAATGAATACATATTGAATACTCAGAAAGCATTGATACTTGATGCAAATTCTCCTTTTTTTACGTTCCAGTATGTCATTGAGAGCGCCAGGCAGAGACCTCCGAAACGCAAGCATTCATCCGGATCCAGGTGATTTCCAGTCTTCCTTTCCAGTAGGAATCCATGATGGACGTAGTATTGCTTTCCCGTGTGTTGTCTGAGCTGTGGCTTTGGAGACTATGTAGTATCTGCTACTGCATGACGCCAGTGTAATATCCATTATCAGCATAATTTGGTCCACAAGGTTCTCAGGCTAAAACCTCTTTTCTTCCTGCCTACCAGTTCTCAGATTTCCTGCCTTTTATTGCTGGTTACAGCTGTTCATATGGAAATCCAATTATGTTCTGGAGGAAGCGAGCGCGGAGTGCCAGTAGATGTGTGTTAGTAAGAAGCTGCTGTGTGGGGGCTAGGTGTGCACATGGAGGCAGAAGTGACTGCGGAAGTGTGGAAAACTTGTGTATAACCATTATTATAGTGGTATATAGGAACTATAATGAAGACACAGTGTTGTTGTTTACAGCTGAGTCATATCTAGCTATGGAGCTGCCCTGGTACCGTCATAATACACTGCAGTTAGGACACTTTGTACAATCTGCTCAGCTCCTCCTGCTCTATAACATGCTACCTGCAGATAGGACACTATATAATATTGCTCATCCCCTCCTGCTCTATAGCATGCTGCCTGCAGATAGGACACTATATATTATATGGTCATCAACTCCTGCTCTATAACATGCTACCTGCAGATAGGACACTGTATATAATATGCTTATCTCCTCCTGCTCTTAACATGCTGCCTGCAGATAGGACACTATAAATGATATGGTCATCCACTCCTGCTTTATAACATGCTGCCTGCAGATAGGACACTATATATAACTGTGGAGCTGACTCCATAGTTTGTACCAACATGATTATCCTGCTGCTGTCTGGGTACATAAAATAGGAGTCATCTCTATGTGTCAATGTTGACTCTGGCTTTTATCATGTGACCATTTTTCCATCTCTCCCATCTGCTTCCTTAATTTACCCTCTTCCTAATTAATTAAATAAACATGAAGCATTCCAAGTGGAACATTCATGTTAACAGAAGAGTCAACTTAAAGAAAATCTACCACCGTAATCGAGCAAGAATAAACCAGGGGCACTTACTCATAGATCTAGACACCATGACTGCGGTAATCTTCTTTCTATATCTGTTATCCGTGGCCTCCTTCCTTCTAAAATCAACTTTTAACATTTTTCTATGAGCCCACATAGCTCTTGGGGCGTTACTTGGGACACTCCATTCTGCAGCTTCACAGGCTGTTACACTGTGCACGAGCACTTCACCCCCCCCCCCTCCAAATGTCAGCAACGTGGGGGAAAGATTCTCCTGTGGCATTTTGTGAAAGCACAGTATAGAAGGACTCTGGTACAGCCCCCAGGGTCCTTCTGACTCATTAGCATAATTCTAAAAGTTGATTTTAGAAAGGAGGAGGCCATGGATAACAAATATAAGAAGATTATCACAGTGTCTGGATCTATGAGTAAGTATCTCTGGTTTATCATGCTTGATTTTGACGGGAGATTTCCTTTAACGTATATGATCGACTTAAAAAGGACCTGTCACCCTCAAAAACTGCACTAGGAGCTGCTTACTAAAGCAGCTCCTAGTTCTAAAACCAACGCAGCAGGGTTACACTGTAAGCGTTATCGGAAACATCTGATAACGCTTATTAACACTACTGCGTTGTACACTACAAACGCCGGCCCGCTCTCAAAACGTTGGCAAAAAGGGATATTAATGGGACAGCATATTTGGTGCAGTTGTCTTCAATGTGTTGGTATAAGACTTGTACCCTGCATACACCATATGGGGGAGATTTATCATCCAGATTCTAGTTACCCATGGAAACCAATCAGAGCTCAGCTTTTATTTTATAAACAGCTGTGGGAAAATGAAAACCGAGCTCCTGATTGGTAGCCACGGGCAACTAGAACAGTTCTGCTCTACGAGACTTAGGGGGAGATTTATCATATGTGTTTACAGCCTGTGCTTATTATTATGTCTTTTTTATGCTGTGTCCTGATTATTTTTTTTTTCCCCCACCAGGAAATCTGTGTTCCATAAGCTATATGACCTGTACATAGAAGAATGTGAAAAGGAGCCAGAAGTGAAGGTACGGGGGTGATATTGTGTGCACTTTGTAGTAAGTGAGGACACTGACGCCCTGGTGGAAGTATAGCACACAAGTGTAACAAGGCGCCAGTGTTGTTCTTGGACGAGATCTTTCTATATAGAAGCTCAGTAGGATCTTTTATTTTCTTCCATGCATCAAATTGGAAACATTTCTGGCCGGATTAAGCTTCCCTCCACTCCTGCCATGAAATATGATTTCATCTCCTCTCCATGTGAGGTTCACCTTCCCTCATTCTCTTGCTGGAAACCATTACCCCCACTGCTTGCCCTGTGTATTCATGTAGTATCTTAGCCGTGTCTTTTATCATGTCCCAGGTACTAATTGTAACACATATGGAGCAGATTAGTAGGACTTGCAGACAGGCTATGACCTCATGGCTCCGGATGGCCACGGGTGGTCCTTCACTTACCTTTCTTTCCTTGCTACTTATAACGAGTTCATATTATTAAAAATTGTGCAATTATTATTTCTCCAACTTGCTGCTGGTCTTCCTCCTTTAAAGGAAACCTACCACTTCTGACGGTAGGTATGAGATACAAACACCGGGCACCAGCTCAGGGTGAGCTGGTGCCGGTGCTTAGTCTCGTTAGTGTTAAAACCGCGGTATCGCGGTTTTAACACTTTTGAAACTTTCTAGCAGAAACTGCTTCGGCGCTTCGTGCACACGATCGTGCGCGCGCCTACATTGGAAACGCCGCAGGCGTTGCGCGCGCACGATCGCGCGCAGCGCCGAAGCAGTTTCTGCTAGAAAGTTTCAAAAGTGTTAAAACCGCGATACCGCGGTTTTAACACTAACGAGACTAAGCACCGGCACCAGCTCACCCTGAGCTGGTGCCCGGTGTTTGTATCTCATACCTACCGTCAGAAGTGGTAGGTTTCCTTTAAATAAACAAGAGATGTTTTAAAATGAGTTGTTAAAAAGTGTCATTACGTGATAGAATAGAAGCTCTAATGTGAACAGGGTCTAGAATGCTTTTCTTAAAGGGATCTTTAAGCATCCAGTCCATTCTACATATATTGCAGGAGAGAAAAAAAACACATTGCTAATTTTATGGGAATTTTTTAATAAATCTGTTTTGATTTTGGCTTTGGGGGTACAGTTGAGTAACTGATTGCTACTACAGTATTCATGGCCATTTACAAATGCTATAGTGATTATTTTGCAATAAAACACTACACATCTCCTCCTGCTCTATAACATGCTGCCTACATATTGGACACTATGTACAATCTGGTCAGCTCTTCCTGCTTTATATCATGCTGCCTGCAGATAGGACTCTATGTACAAGCTGCCCAGCTCCTCCTGCTCTATAACTTGCTGCCTACATATTGGACACTATGTACAATCTGGTCAGCTCTTCCTGCTTTATATCATGCTGCCTGCAGATAGGACTCTATGTACAAGCTGCCCAGCTCCTCCTGCTCTATAACATGCTGCCTACATATTGGACACTATGTACAATCTGGTCAGCTCCTCCTGCTTTATATCATGCTGCCTGCAGATAGGACTCTATGTACAAGCTGCCCAGCTCCTCCTGCTCTATAACGCTCTGCACGTGCCTTAACTTTGGAGAAGTCTGCTTTTTACTAGACTATTTAATCCGCTATTGAACATTGAATATAACAATTACATTTGCACATACCACAACAAATCCAAGAGCATAGTACATTTAGCCTGGAAATCTCCTTTGCAAATGTCCTTTAGAATATAATTTTAAGGGGTAACCTGAATGTAGATCCAGTAGTTTTCTCTGTCGGGTGGATTAATTTCGAATATGTTCTTTGTTTTAGAATCTAAGACGAAATGTGAATCTTCTGGAGAAGCTTGTGATGCAGGAGTCTCTCTCCTGCTTGGTGGTCAATCTCTACCCTGGCAATGAAGGCTACTCCCTGATGCTGCGGGGGAAGAATGGATCAGGTATCCGGGCTTATGCCACACTATAAGTTACTAACATGTCAGACTGCTGTCACTTTGACTTGGCCTACACAGCTTTGGTTCCATGTGCAATAAAAAAAGGTGAATTCACACACAGAGGATTTGATGCAGAAATCTTAGCAACTGAAATTCCATTTAACACCTCTGTGTGGATATAAGCAGAGCGTTTTCTGCAAGCTCCATCCATTAAATTGAGCCAATATTGGAATATTTTTGCTTTTCTGAATTCACCCTTGGGCTCTACTCCTAGATTCTTCCCTCTCCCCCAATAGAGGACCTTTTTTTTTATCACCCTTCAATGTTTGATTGCCTAGAATTCTACTGGTGATCAACTAGTATATAGTCCTGAATGAGAAATACATACATACATATATATATATATAATGTATATGTGTGTGTGTATGTATGTATGTATTTCTCATGAAGGACTAGGAAAAATTGCTTGGAAGTAGGATTTGATAGATTATACTTTAAAATTTATGAAATTGCATTTTTTTTTTTATTTGTAGATTCAGAAACCATCAAGCTGCCTTATGAAGAAGGAGAACTGCTGGACTATATAGATGCAGAGGAATTGCCACCAATTTTAGTGGACCTTCTGGAAAAGGCTCAGGTTTTTAATACTTTGCATTTTGTTAAATAATGACTGTACAAATCAACATATCTGTTCCCAAAGTCTCAAACTTTCTTAAAGAGGACCTGTCACCCAGAAATTCTGCACTAGGAGCTGCTTACTGAAGTAAGCAGCTCCTAGTGCTAAAACAAACGCAGCAGTGTTAACATGATCGCGTTATCGGAAACCTCTGATAACGCTATTAAACACCGCTGCGGAGTATAATAGAAAAGCTGGACTGCTTTCAAAGCATTTGCTTCATAGGCTGCCGCACGTCATGCGCCAGTCACCGCCCCTAATTCCGCCCACAATCCCGTCCCCTCATGAATATGCCAGACTAAATGTATCGGTGCTTTTATATATATATATCCAGATTACTCTACTTTAAATGCCCATGTAACACTGCCATATATCTCAAATGCCAGAACCTGCAGATGAATAGTGGCCCTGAACCTTAAGGGTACAATAGAGATAATAATTTATTGCTAGCTAAAAGGGGTTGTTAACTTTCGGCAAATCATTTATATTGTTGATGTAATGAAAAGTTATACAATTTTTCTATATAGTTTCTGTATCAATTCCTCTCTGCTTGCTGTCATTTCCCATTGTTTACTTCCTGTGGATACTAACCTGATCATGTGATGTCACACAGGTGCATGGCTCGTTATACCACACAGCTACATTTCCTATCTGTGATATAACGAGCTGTGCACCTGTGTGACATCACATGGCCAGGGATATAATGAGCCCTGTATCTGTGTGACATCACATGGCCAGGGATATAATGAGCCCTGTATCTGTGTGACATCACATGACCAGGTTTCAATCCACAGGAAGTAAACTATGAAGCTTCTTGTTAAATAACAGCAAGCAGAGATCTAGAATTGGAATTTATACAGATGGTATTTTACAAAATTGTATAACTTTTCATTACACTAACAATAAATTACCATATTTACTCAGGTATAAGCAGTTTTTCAGCACAATTTGTGTGCTGAAAAAGCCCCACTCAGCTTATAAACAAGGCTATTCTTGCCCTCTGGTGCTCCTCTTCTCTGAGCCACTCGTCCCAGTTCCTTGCGGTTCCTCCTGGCAGTGCGGACAGAGGAACCTCTGCCATTTACAAATATGACATGACTGTGTCGTTACATGCTGATGTTAGGGCGCATAGACCTACCTCTGCCCGCACTGCCAAGAGAAACCATGAAGAGCCGGTAGGAGAAGAGGAGTGGAGGGGTAAGTATAGAAGTTTATTTTTAACAGGGCATTTTATTATAATGGGGGCCACGCTGGGCATTTTATTTAAGAGCAGTTACTGCATTTCCACCCTAGGCTTATACTCGAGTCAATATGTTTTCCCAGTATTTTGGATCAACTTGCACTTGAGTATACAGGCAGTCCCCTACTTAAGAACACTCGACTTACATACGACCCCTAGTTACAAACGGACCTCTGGATATTGGTAATTTATTGTACTTTAGTCCTAGGCTGCAATAAGCAGCTGTAACAGTTATCACAGGTGTCTGTAATGAAGCTTTATTGATAATCCTGATTCTTATGACAACCCAACATTTTTAAAATCCAATTGTCACAGAGACCAAAAAAGTTCTGGCTGGGATTACAATGATAAAATATACAGTTCCGACTTACATACATATTCAACCCGGGGACTGCCTGTATACGGTATTTGCTTAAAGTGGGCAATCCCTTTAATGAAATATTTTCTATGCAGGTAAATATTTTCCATTGTGGGTGTGTAATAACTGAAATCCGTGACTACAGACAATCTGGTTACTTGAAATCGCCAACATATCAAACCAGGCACGTTCTTCTGAGGCCGACCATGCAGGTGAGTGTTAGAGAATTTCTGCAATGTAGAACAATTACTCTAGTCATTTAGAGACACGTGACCTCAGTGGGCGTCCGACAACCTTTAGAGAAGTGTCTTTAAAATTCATTAACCCTTTAATGTTTGGAAGCTTTTTATTTATTTGAACTTGGTTCTAGTGGTTCAGATTGTGTCTTTGTTCTGGTTCCAGCAAAACAATTGTAGGAGATGAAGTACATCCATTGATTTAAGATGATTAATCTTTATCCTAATCAGCATCTCAATTTTAGGGATTTAATGAATCTTGGCTCAATTCACACCTGCGTTGGGGGGTTTCTGCCATACTCACAATTTTAGGAGAGCGTAATGGAAACTAAAGACAGAAGGTCTTCTACTCCCTATTGACTTCTATGATACCATCTATTACTCTTCCTTTGTTAATAGTCGTAAAAATAAGATGCGGCTGCTGCCCTATTTTTTTTCGTTTCTTCCGTTTGTTTGATTACGAAAGGCGGGACATAACATGATGAACACACGTGTGAATGGAGCCTTAGTAGAAGCATTGAGGATGCTCTATTCGAACAAGGACATATGTTCCCTGTACTTGTGAGTGATGGGAGTCTTTATAGTCCCTTCAGAAAACCAGTATGCTAAAATTTACTACTTACAAAATGGTGTTGCTGTAGCCGTAGCTGTTACTTGCCCCTTAAAGGGGTTCTCCCAAGGTTGAATAACATGGCCGTCTTCTTCCATGGGTAGTGTTCGGTATTGCAACTGAGCTCCATCCATTTCTATTCAGCTGAGCTGCAATACATGCACTAACCATAGCCAGGTGTGGCGCTGTTTTTGGAAGAAAGCAGCCATGTTTTTCAATCTGGGGAGTACCCCTTTAATTTTTACCTTCTAGGTTGCAACCCTCATCTATATAAATGCATGTTCCTATGAGTAAAGTGTTGTTTGCAACGTCTATCCTCGTAGATATTTTCGTAAACTGGAATAATAAGAGGTTAATACTTCTCCCTTTTGCTTCTGTCAAAAAAAACCCCAGAATATCAGCAAACCTTTGTATTTTTATTAGAAACAGGGAACCCATAATCAATTTCCTGCGTGACTCCTCAGGCATGAAGTTCTAGGAAACCAGTATGAACACAGAAGCTGTACATTAGTCTATAAGTTCACGTGTCTTGGAATGTAATCCGTTTGCCATTTATTCCACACAGGAACTGTCATGGAAGGAGGGTGCCAATATCCTTAGTCCTTATTTTGGATGTTTTGCTTTCAGTAGGGATTAATAGGATTCGCTCCGGTACGGAGGAATGTTCCATGTTATGTGTGATTTAGTGTTTGGGAGAGCAGTTTAGGGAATCCATAAGAAAGTTTATGATGATGTATTATATGAAGTTACTTGCGAAGAAAGGCAGGAATGGACCTAAAAAAATTACAGGGATTCTCCAGCAGCATAGAGGCTTTCTTACTGATTTGTGATGATTTCCCCCACTGATCATGAAATTGGGGGTCCATTGCACCCTTATCTTAGCTCAAGTTAAAAAAAAAAATTGCTGATCGGTCATTCGCCAGCTGCTCTATTCGTATGTATGGCGGAGATAGGCGAGCCGGCGCATGTGCTACAGGCTGCTCTATTCATCTCTGGTTAACACCGGGCACACTGTGCCCCCGATCCCGTGATGCTATGGATAGGGGTTATCTTGTATGTCACTGCAGGAGAACCCCTTTAAAGGCACCCCACAGAGACATATACTAAAAAGCTCTCAAAAGATCTCCACTACCCACACCAAATATTTAACACACTTTCCGTCCCCTCCATCCCCCAAAGGACACTTTTTTTTTATAACCCATTGGTCAGTAGTCTCATAAGAGTAACTGCAAATATTATTTTTAAGAAGAAGTGATAAAAGGTATGCAGAATTGTAAAGCTTACATGCTAATGTGAAGCGGTTTTCTTCTTTGTTCCTCAGACTCTAGTTTCTGACATACATGCCATCACCAGTGACAATCACAAGTGGACACAGGTAAATGAGTTGGACATCTATTAGTGCCTGTAGCTGCGGTCAGTGGCGACGTGAAGTCCATCTCTTGCAGTCAGTGAGACGTTGTTATGGAAAAAATAATGTGAATTTAAAATTGTATATCACTTATGTAGATTGCACTGAGATGAGATTCTAGTCTTTAATATGACACCAGGTTCCTAGGTTCTGTATAACAGAAGATAGACAGAGGATAGGGGAATCTGAATCGAACTTCTCCCTGCAGACTCTAAACTCCACTCCACTCATTTTCACATGGTGTTTGAGGAGATTTTTATTTTACGGCTAAACGGGTGAGACTTTACGTAAAGGGGGATTTCTAAAAAGGACATTTCATACCCTGCCTGGTGGGGCTTCTAGTTTAATGGGCTAAAATTTCTTAGCATGGAGGCCCATATGTCTGCCCAAGAGCTATGGACTCTATGTAGCAGGTGTGTGTAGACCTAGCTGCTGTGACTCACTTCTCCTCTCCACAGAACTTTTAAGAGGGGAAGCGAGTCACAGCTGCTAAGTCTCCACACACCAGCTACAAATTACAGCACTCCTGTCCATCATTTTAGCAAGATGGCCCCTCTCAATTCTCATTAAATTCTTTCTGAAAGCTGTGGTCAATTCTAAGTAGCTGGGAGAGAGGTTTTCTTGTTTTGAGTAAAAACTTGATAAGTTTCTGAATATCTTGTTAATTTAATTGAAAATCCAGTAGAATAATAAAAAAAATAGCTTTAAAGTTGGACATTGACTTCAAGCGTTCATCATTGTTTACAATGGGATCCTTGACTCTTCCAGTGACAGAACTGTCAGTAACTGTCAGATTGGGAAATCTATAGTTACTCTAATCATATTTAGTTTCTACCTTCGGCATATGTGGACCTCATGTCCAGTACATTGTCCTAGGAGTTGGATATTTGCTTACACAGAAAGTAATCACATTGTATACATACAAACGTGTTCACCTCCCTGAATACAGAGATCCTATTACCCACTCTATTTGATTTGGGGACTAAGTACTAAGGCAGGAAGAAAGTCTGTATAATGTAATATTTCTCCAGTTCACGTCAAGTCATGTGACACTGACCTCTTCATTTTTTTTGGCACCAAGCCCCGTGTAGCACACATTTACGGCGGGGCCTGGTGTACACACAGACACAAGGCGGATGTCAGGAATAATTCATGTGCCGTTCCTTTGACATTAGATTTATGCCAGATCCCTCTGAAGTGTTGTCACTGAAAAGAGCAGTCAGCTCCTTTTAGTTCTTTCTTTTTTGCAAGTTTCAATGGTGACACAATATTAATCAAGTCATTCTAATAACAATATTGTATGAATACAATACAATACATTTACGGCATAACCGTTTCCTATAACAAGGGCTATGTAACACGGCTGATTATCTACCAGGAATAGCAGATAGGCTATAGTATTCTGAGAATTACTGTGGTCCTTGTACTCCTACACCAAACAATCAGTACTTTTAAAGGGGTTGTCTACTTTTGGCAAATAATTGCTATTGTTTGAATAATGAAAAGTTAGACAATTTTCTAATGTACTTACTGTATAAATTCTTCACGGTTTTCTAGATCTCTGCTTGTTGCCAGTTAACTGAAAGCTTCATTGTTGACTTCCTGCGGATTAATACCTGTCCCTGGTCATGTGATGTCACACAGGTGCATGGGTCATTATATTACACAGCTCTGATTACTTTTGGTGATGTAACGAAATGTGCACCTTTGTGACATTACGTGACCAGGGACCAGTTTCTATCCACAGGAAGTGAACAATGAATCTTCCTATAGAATGACAGCAAGCAGAGATCTAGCAAACTGTGAGGAATTGATACAAAAAGTACATTAGAAAAAATTGTACAACTTTTCATTACACAAACTATCAATTATTTGCAGAATGTGGACAACCCCTTTAAGTTATGAGTTACATGCTATAACACGTCAGGGAGGCATATAGTGCAATACGGCAATGAACTAGAGCATATTCTGATATTAATGTAATCGGTATTTTCTTCCACTGAATATTCCATTGTTATTGATATTTAGGAAGACAAGTTGTTGTTGGAGAGCCAGCTCATCCTGGCCACTGCTGAACCATTATGCCTTGACCCTTCCATATCCGTTGCCTGCACTACAAATCGTCTGCTGTACAACAAACAGAAGATGAACACGTTTCCCATGAAACGGTGAGATCACGCTTTTACCTGGGTTAGAGATTTCATGGGGTATTAACACTAAATACATTTAACCCCCTGTCCACAGTATAAGGGGTTTTATTCTCTTATCTTCCCTAAGAACAAAGGAATTGGGGATTTTAAAGATGTCTGTTAGTTACTTATCACCTCAAACCTGTTGAGAACACTCGGCTGTGTGCCTGTTTTTAAGGATTACCTAAGGAATACCTAAGCATTCAGCTAAGCAGCTATTTCAGGTATAGGGATGGTAATACAGTACTGACCGTGGTTTTATATTCCAGATGTATGAAGCGATACTCCAGACCAGCTCTGAACAGACAGCAAGAACTATCCAATTGTCCCATCCCACCCCAGCTCAAGCTTCTAGATTATCTACATAAGAGGAAGGAAAGGAAAGCTTCACAACCACAGTTTGACCTCAAAATATCCAAGACTGGAAATGTAAGTCATTGGGGCTTTTCCTGATTTTCTGCAGGTGACTCCAGTGACCTGGGATGACTCCAGTGACCTGGGATGACTCCAGTGACCTGGGATGACTCCAGTGACCTGGGATGACTCCAGTGACCTGGCATTTATTTCACTGACCCTTTTTCATGGCTTTATTCTCTTTTAGTATGTTGACCTGTGGAAACAAAATCCTTGCTCCCTCGCCGTACCTTCTGAAGTGGATGTAAGTATGCACAGGAAAGGCTTCGCCAATGGCGGATCTTCATGTAGGCGGTATGGGCGCCCAGGGGCTACAGCTTTTCAGGGGCCCACACCCAGCCGTACCCGGGCCCTATATAACGATTGCCAGGTTAAAAAGATAAATGCTATACTCGCCTCTGGTTTCATCTCTCCGCGGCTCTGTTTTTTTCCTCTTCTGAATACACTTTACCGTGGCTGGGTCTCTGGCACGTGACATCCTAGTGATGCGCGGGGCCCGGAAGAGGAGATGACAGAGCTGCGGGGAGCAGAGGCGTATAGTTTTTTTTTTTTTTTCTTCCCCAAGTGGGTTCAGTGTGGAAATTACTATAAAGGAAGGGACCCTGCTGTGAACATTTCAATAAAGTGGGCTCTACTGCATGCATTTTATTTATGGGGGGAGGGCTCTGCTGTGGCCATTTCATTAAAGGGGGTCTCTTCTGTGGACATTTCTGTAAAGGAGGAGCTCTGCTGTGGACATTCCATTAAAGGGGGGCTGTGGTGATGTCATCAGGCAGAGAATGAGGCAGGCCCTAGTTGTGTGAATGGCCCATGGGGCACTTAATCCGCCACTGGGGTCTTTAATTTTTTTGGTGTTCTTCTAGTTTACAACAAATTTTGCTTTCCAATGCACTGCAGGGAACATTAAATACTAGGAAACACACTTGTCCTGCAGAATACAAGCCCTCGTTCAGCTCTGTGCACAGGAAAATTTTAAAAAATGACGGATTTGTAAACAGCGCAGCAAAATACAACCGCAAAATTGAAACTTGGTATCGGCAGCAAGGGGATATACACGTATAATGCTACAGTCTTGGCTATTGCTGCACTAATGTAGCATTAGGGTGCGTTCACATGTTCAGTTGCAGTTTTTGATGTCCAAACCAGGAGTGGAGTGAAAACAAGGAGGAGGTTCAGCTTCTCGAAATGATATCTTCTAACCCATTATGATCCACACCTGCTTTTGGATTTGAAAACTGCATCTGAAAAACTACAGGACAACTATATGGATTTTTTTTTTTTTTTTTTTGAGAGAGGGAGGCCGACTCCCTGTCTAGAATGACCATGTTGGCCTTATATGGTGCATAGACAGGGCAAACACTGTAGGCACCGGTTATCTGTTCCAGTAGATCCCTCTAATGACTTGTTTCATGTAATAAGTAACGTGTAAAGAATTAATCACGTTTTTCATCCCCCCCCAAAATATGTCCCTCTCCGTAAGACCCGATCATCGTTCAGTCCGTCATAGAAACTCACAGCTTAATTGGATCTTGTCTCCTTTTTTTTCCTTAGGTTGAAAAATATGCAAAAGTGGAAAAATCTATCAAACTTGATGACTCGCAACCTACTGTCTGGCCAGCAGATGTGAGTAATTCAATCCGGTATTTATTTTCTAGCTGGTTGTAATGCCGGGCATGTGTGCAGCGTGAGGCGAGCCTCTTGGATGAGCAATAGAGAGGAGGACACGTTTTCTCCCAGTTACGTCATCCGCTGTGTCTGGCACGGCCAGCTGCTGTGTGAGCGCAGCCATTTATATGGGTGACGGGTTCAGTCACAGGTCTTATGACATGATGCGTAAACGCTATGAAAGCTTTTTACAATTTAAAGGGGAAATCTAGTTCCCAAAATCACGTGTTAGATGAAACTAAGGAAGTCTGTGGTCTTGGGCCATCACTGACTCAAAAACCTGTGTCACATTTATTGAAATTATGTGACATATTGATCAATTTACTGAACATTGTGAGGTAAACTAAGAATTCTGATGCAATGTGTCCGCACCAACTGTTTGGACCCTCTTTTGGGCGCTTTCACATGTTGCGTATTGTTTGCGTTTAACGCATTCGTTTTCAAACAACTGAAGAGGAGATTTTCACAATTATCTTGTTGTCAACACTGCGTTTATAAAACGCATGCGTTAACGTAACTTTAACGCGTGTTTTAATGTGTTTAACATGTATTTGATAACACGTGTGTTAACGCTTGCGTTTTCTAAACGCAATGTTGACCACAAGGTAATTGGCACACCAAAAGTAGAAGGTGTGGGAATCAGGACCATATACCGCCCCCTTGGATCAAAATCGAAAAACCCATCAGGAAAGAATGAAAAGTGACATAGAATAGAGTATAAAATGGTAGAAACTTTATTAAGTACAAGTCATAATATCAATGATTAAAAGAGTAGGCAAACAAATGAGAAGATAACAAACGGACAAGAAGATAATTACAGTGAGTGAAGGTGAGTAAGTGAAAACAAATGAGCACCCTAAAAAATAGAAGCGCTGCACTAGTGACGGTGGCATATATAACGGAACTGCATCGGCAGTGGAAGGAATATTACTAGGTCACATCTAATGATGTGTGCATATAAGTACAGTACATGGGAATAGAAACCGCTGAAACTTAAAATGAACTAAATGCAAGTATATAAAATAAGATGACAAGTCATAAGTGATGACACTGGTATTACACATAAACATTACAAGTGGGACGCAGTACATGTAAACATTACAAGTGGGACGCAGTACATAAACGATGAGAAAGGTATTGTAACCGTATATTAGGATGGCAGTGTACCTATAAATAAAGTGCATCATAAATAGTAGCTGATCAAGAGAGTGAATATAAAAGGGATATGATAATAAAATAACAAACAATGAACATTGACATTAGTTCGTGTTCAAAAACATATGTAATAAATATACAAGTAATGACCACAGACAAGATTAAGAGGTTATGTGACAATAAAATAACCTAAAAGAATTTAAAAAAGCGATGTGAAACAAAAATGTGACATGCAAGGTAATTGGGCAAATCTCCTCTTCAGCTGTTTGAAAACGCATGCGTTAAACACAAACAAAATGCAACATGTTGTTATGTCCTGTACAAAAAAAATGCTCTGTAAATGAGGGCATGCTGTGTGCCATATACCTAAAATAGAAGGTTCAAAGTTGGAATGGAGAGTCTTAAAACACGGACAGATTTTCCATCAAGCATTAGCATTAGTACTCTAACTTATCTTTAAACAAAACAAACTAAAATCTTGCTACACGTGATAAACTCCATCCATAGTTTTTCCGCTGGGAATGCCTTCCTCTGTTGGTGAAAATGATCAGAAATTGGAGCTTCCTGCTCAAGTCTTGATTTCCCCTCTGTCAGAGAAATAAATTTGACTGAAATGTACATCAGCTCCTGCACCCCTTTCTAGTGTAAAATTTTCTCAGGCTGTGTTCACACGTTCAGTTTTTCAGATGCAGTTTTCAATGTCAAAACCAGGAGTGGGGTGAAAAAAAAGGGGGATGAGTAGCACTTCTCTTGATAGTCTCACCCGTTATGATACACACCTGCTTTTTGGCTTTGAAAACTGCATTTGAAAAACTGAACATGTGAACGCAACCTAAAGGAAGCCCTAACCCCCACCCCACCAAACCTTTCTCCCAAGTGACATAAAGGAAGCGATATTATATTTAAAGAGGTTGACCACTGATAAAGAAAAAAAAAAAGTTCATTAAGGTCAGTAATATCCCTTAATAGGATCTCCCATGTTGTACTTTTCTGTCTGAACGAGTCCCTGTCAGGACTTCCTGTGACATCCTGTATTACAGACTTGTAGTTGGCCCCTTTAGGGCAGTGATGGCAAACCTTTTAGGGACCGAGTGCCGAAATTACAAGCAAAAGCCACATGCCAAATGCCAATTTAAAATAACAGGTTTCAAACATATTGGGGCCTGAGGACACCAATACAGGAGAAAGAAGGAAAAATTTGTATTATTATTGTAGTTTCCCTCTAAAGTCCCCTTAACAGGATGAATCACAGGTCCAGAGAAGGGGCTACAATGATAATCAAGCTCTGTCCACACCTCCTTGATTCAAGTCTTGAATCCTGAATGGAGACCTTTGTGCTGGGTGAAGGCCTGGGTGCCCAAAGAGAGGACTTCGAGTGCCACCTCTGGCAACCGTGCCATAGGTTTGCCATCACTGCTTTAGGGTATTCTACTTGCCCTAATAAACTTTCTGATATATGGCCAACCCCTTTAAACTCAGCCTTACTCAACTTATTGGAGCTGAGCTATACCCTGCACAAACTATTAATAAGACGGGTTCTATTCTTGGCATTCTAGGATCTAACTGTGTCATTTTAATAATTTTACTTTTTGTTTATTATCTTTTTTTTAGGAAACAAAAGAGGAATATATCTTTGAATGTGAAAACGGTACTCCTTTCCAGAAGGCAAAGTTAACCGTTTTTCAGAATATAGGCAACCCCTTGTATTTTGGTAAAATGCAGACGTCCACAGCAGATGAAGATGACTCCTTCCACAGCCCTCATTCTCAGTGAGTTTATTACTTATAAAATGTCTTATGGATCATTACTTTTAGGAAGTCCAGCCATACTGGGTGTCACTAGTACACTGACTGCTTAGTAACATACTGATATTTGGCCACTTTAAGTGTGGGAAGCCTATTACAGGGACAAGTTCACTGGTCTGTTTCACCAAACATTTCTATTCATATCTTTTTTGGATGCTTTACTATAATCCCAGGCTGCAATGATCAGCTGTAAGGTGTCTGTAATGAAGCTTTATTGATAATCCTTGGTCCCATGACTGCACAAAAGTTTGAAAATCCAATTGTCACAGGGTCGATAAAAAAGTTTTGTCTGGATCTACAATTATAAAATATACCTGTTCTGATTTAAATACAACTTCAACGTAACAAACCTAAAGAACCGATCTTGTGCGTCCCGTGATACACGGATTCTAACCCCCCTCCATTCCGGATCAGTGGCGTTAGTTTAAACACACAACTTACCCAACCATCCCTCTGATTCCAAAAAGAAATGTGATTACTGAATCCGAATTTTAAAAAGTTGACTCGGTTTACACCAATTATTTTATACATTTCTGCGGTCTGGTTTCCATTCTAACAGCAATTTTTAACATTTTTTTCTTTTCTTCTCAGATTTCTTATTGGATCTAAAATTGATATTGATAGGTGAGTGCAATGTTATACCTTTTATGTTCATGTTTGCATGTTTTAACCCCTTCACGTTCCGTGACGGATATATCCGCCATGGAGCTGTGAAGGTTGTATGAAGAAGGCTCACTAACTGCACGCGTTGTGGATTTTGTGGCAGAAACCATGCAGCACAATACGGTAGCCATAAAGAATGTGAATTGAAAAAAGTCATGTGTTATTTAGGGGGTGTTTTCCCCACTACGAAATTGTTGTTCAATACAGAAATTAAAATTATGATCATGTCACTTTTCTTGTACATCCTCGCAAATTTTGCACTCATGTTTTTTTTTTTCTTTTTTTTCTTTTCTCATTGTAGTCTATGGGAGAGTGAAAATCTGCATCAAAACAGCGTCAGATTTTTTGCTTTAAAATTAATTTTAAAACTGCACATACAGATTTTTATTTGATGCAGATATACATGCGGATTTTCTGCACGACAGTCCGCAATGTGTGCAGATAGTTTCCTGACCTGCAGCACAGTATTGGGCTCAGTTTCGTTCCTTGCACAGACTGCTCCATCCCCTTATAACATGGGAACACTTGTTAAAGTTGCAGGATTACCCTATGCATTAGGTATAATATCTTACTTACCTTACAGAGTGGTCGGTCAATACCAGGACTTGTATAAAAATGAATCCAAAGGCTTTGTGAAGATGAGCTACAACGCAGGAGGGGGGTCAAGCCAAAATCCTCTCTCCCCAGGGAAGGAAATGGAGGTATGTGGTTAGTTTAACATTGTGATCACTTTCTGGTAACACATATATCCATGCAGCAGAATATGGTGATAGTTTTTCTGTTTCTTTGTTGTTTAGTCGGACGGCATCACAGGCTCCATCCAGTCCTCGATGTTGGGGAAAGGTGTGAAGCACAGACCACCCCCCATCAAACTTCCTTCCAACTCTGGGAGCGGTTCTTCTGGTAAAAAAAAAAAATCTTTTCTTTCTATGATCACTAACCTTTCTATTCCTATGAGCAAACATATTGTACTGCTAATTTAACAATTTTTATTATCTAAAATTTCATCTAAATTAAATATAAAAAAAACTTATTCTGAGGTTTTAGGCCCAATTAACACAACCTAATTGGGGCTCGTACATCCACTGCCAAAAAAAAAAAAAATATGTAATATAGAACCTTTCAATGCCATGTGCTGTGTGACTAGGCACTCTGCTCCTTTCCATCCACTCCCAGGTGACTACCCCCCACCACCCTTGGGAAACCGCTCCTCCATGTGTCCATGTGTCCTTTTTAAATATATATAAAAGCCCATCACTTGGGGGGAGGAGGAGGGGTCGTCGCTAAGCCAAGTGATGGCTTTTCATATATTTGAAAAGGACACATGGAGCGGCTTCCCAATGGGGAAACTGCTCCTTTCCAGCCCCTCCCAGGGGACAAGTGCCTAGTCACAGAGCACATGGCATGGAAAGATAATATATTACTTTTTTTTTTTTTTTTTCTGTAAAACCTATTTTTTTTATACAAAACTTTTTGGCAGTGTATGTACTATGCTCTGTGGGGGATGGGGGAGTGCTATAGATGGGTCTCCTGGTGACAGGTTCCCTTTAAGCTTTTCTTGGAGGTGGTGGTGGGGGGGCTTTTTGTATTGTCATTTTCCAAGTGAAATAATATTTGAAACCTTTTCTCAGTGTACTGTGTGATAGGCTTATTTTGTGCCTAAAGCCCTGTGGTTTTTATTTGTACAACTTAAGGGCTCACTTTGATAACTTTTAAAATATTTTTTGTGTGTGATGGATGGTTGTAAAATGTCGATTCTGCCATTCTTATCCTTTGGGGGTTTTTTTTTTGTTTTTTTTGCCGTACAGGATGAATACCATTAGTAGTATTATTATTATGCCTTGCCTCTACAATGACATTATAGAAAGTTCTTACAGGCAGCCTTGAGGTCCTGCAGATGAAACCCTGGCTGCTACATGTCATTGTTGGCTGTGAAGGCAGCGGCTGACCCCCCAGAACTTAAAATCCTGCTCATAGATACGGTAGATACGGTCAATTACTGATGGTTAATAGTCAGGTTCAAATACATGTACAGTCCACTTTCTCAGCGTATTTATATGTGACAGTGTGCTGGGGTATCAAGCAGGTCACCCAGTCACACACTACTGTGGTGATGTACCTATAGGGTACAATATTTTTTTTTCTTGGACAATGAACACAATACACGGATCCTGGATGCATGATACATGAACTGACACCTACTTACATTCGGGGGCTTAAATTGAGGGGGTGCAGATGGTGAGCTCCAGGGGCTTAACTACAGTGATGGCAGCAGCTGTGTGTGTGTATGCTGCATGGGTGAATATGGTACTGTATGTGTGTATAGATGCTGTATGTATGTATATATGATGTGTGTGTATAATGTATGTTTATGCTGTGTGTATATGCGATATATATATATATATATATATATATATATATATATATATATATATATATATATATATATATATATATATATATATATATATATATATATATATATATATAGGAAAGGGGGTCCAATTCAGAACTCTGTAATGGGTCCCAGTCTCTCTTAGTTACCTCCCTGGTGCGGTTGCAACTAGGCCCAAGAGGGTTAGGGGGCCCATTAGGTGTAACTTTTTCATATGAGAAGACCAGTACAATAAATCGTACATTCTAGTCGGGGCCTGGCAAGGGCTTTGCTGTGGGACCCATCCGCTTCAAGTTACACCACAGCTTACATCTAGTGTACTGCTCTGATCTGGCTACTTGCTGGAGTGCTTGGTTAGTCCTATTAGTTATTACTCATGAAATATATTTATATATTTTCTTATTATATTTTCAGGTAATATTTTTAGCCCCCAGCAGTCAAGTGGCCACCTCAAATCCACCACTCCTCCACCCAGTAAACCTCCCAGCATCTCCCGTAAACAGTCTGTGGACCATAACCAAGTCAGCATGCTCTCCCCCGCTGCAATGTCACCCGCGGGCTCTTCACAAAGTGAGTCACGACCTAAATTCTCCATTAAATCTCCGTAGGCCTTTGGTGTAGAGGTCCTCAAGATTAAACCCTTCTTTCTAATGGATTGGTGACGGCAACGTGTGTGCTTGTGTGCCCCCCCCCCCCCAATGCTTGTAAAGCCTCGTAGTGATACTAGCAAATGTGTTCTTGTTCACTGTATGTATTTGTTTTTTCATGTAATTGTCCTTATGTTTTATATCTATATATTTTTTGTTTTGTTTTTTTCCTGTATGCACCCTTTGTGTGTACGTATTTATAACCGTATGACGCTACAACGACTTGTGTTTTAATGCTTTTGTTTTTAAAAAGAAAATACAATGCAAACCAGGTATTCAGCGCGACAGAAGGGCGAGGGGCATTACTCCTTTTGTATGATTATTTCATATTTTAGATGCTGCACTTTTTAAAGAGGATCCCCCCCCCCCCCCCCAACTAAGCTTTTCCCAGCTTTGTTGTTTTATATCTGTGTCACGTACAGGTGGTCGCGGCATCATTCATTTAGGATGTTTTTTTGGATGCTTTTAATATGTTTTAAATATATAATTTTAAAATTGCCTCAAAAGTATTAATTGTGTGTATGAAAGCTGCTGGAGATGTGCAAAAATGACCAAAAGTCATTGGGATTTTCACCTTTTATTATTATTATTACTTTTTAATACTTCGGTTGCATTGAAGTCAGCCAAGCGTTTGTAATGCTGTGTGTTGCAGGCAAGACCGGCTGCTCAATATGAAGTGATTTCATGGTTGTATCTATGACATTTTGAAGTTTGCATGCCTTGTGTGAATATGATTTTGGAATTTTTGGAAAATTATGTCACATTTAAAAAAAAAAAAAAAAAAAAATATTAACATGAGATTGACTTTTTTTTTGGCCTCAGCTTGCCAGTAAGTGGCCTTTACTAACAAAACATTTATATCCGTATGGTTTGTTTTGCCATTAAATTGGGTTTGAAGCTTTTGCAACCGATTTTAACGAGGTGTTTTTCTTTCTGTCTTTTTGTTCAGCACAATCCTATGGTGTCACCAACATCAAAAAAACAAACAAAAAAAGCAACACTATGTAACCAAAAAAAAAAAAAACACAAAACTAAATATTCTAAAAAAAATTTAGATTATATTTTCTCACACATAATTGAAAAACACTGTTTTTTTTTCAATTATTAATTTTTTAAAAATTATTTTATTTCTCCATTTTTCTAATGATTTTTATATATTTTTTTTAAAACCTCTGTGTTTTTGTACTAGTGCTTTTTTTATTTTTCTCAATGAGCAGGATCCGGAACTCCCAAACCATCTACTCCTACACCAACCAACACCCCTTCATCGACCCCGCACCCACCCGATGTATCGACCTCCGCTTCTCTCACTCCTTCAGTAACCCCCACACCCCAAGATTCAAGTTTTAATTCTCAGCCTACTTTGATAGCACCGTTTGCTCAGCAGCAAATGTCTCTGAGTCAGGGGTTACCTGTAATGACCATTCCATTGTCCACCATGGTAACATCTATAACAACTGGAACCGCCTCCACCCAAGTTATGACAAACCCTGCAGGACTTAATATCATCAATGTAGTTGGATGGTAAGTTACTTGCGCTTTGGTATGTTTATTTCAAAAACTAGAGTACCAGGTTTTTTTTATTATTTTTTTTTTATTTATTATTTATTTTCTTAAGTGGTTTTCTAATCCCAGTAGGAATAGAGCAGGGAGGAATGGATGATCAGTTTTAGCTTTTAGCTATACAGGCACATAGGAGGTTACCGCAGTTCATCGACTATCGAAGTTATAACGTTTCCCTCTCTTATACCAATTTATGGAAATCAGAATTTCTGGAGCATTGATGCAAAACTAGTGCAGATTCTCCTCCATCATTTGTGTGTATGGGAGACATTATGGCACCTAGTCTTTACCCACCTGCTCTAAGACAACTGAGAATTAGTAGCCATTCATTGCACACCATTAGTCTAATCTTGGTCTGAGGGTCTCCGAACAGGCCAAGACCCTTGTTATTTCGCATCTCATGTACACGTTCTGCTTTTTTCTTTAAGCAAAGTTTGTCGAAATGTTAGGTTGGCTGTAAAGCTTGCCAGAGGTAACTGATGACATTGGAGTAAAAAAAAATCAAGCTATAAGTTCTAGAAATATAAAAATATTTAAAGAATACTTAAAGACGATGGGAGGAATTAATTAAGACTGGAAAATTGAAAATTCCCCTTGTTGTTGCTCGTGTCTACTAGGAGTCTCCAGCCTCTTAGTCAATACAAATGGAAACTCCACCAGATCCGACCTGTAGACCAGATAGGAACTGGTGGAGCCTGTCCACCGCCCGCCCCTTACACGCCCAAAAGTGGTGTGCGGGTCGGAGAAGCCCAGAATCTGGCGGGGAGAAGGCATAATCAATCTTTCCCAAAATCTAAGAACATTTAAAAAGTGCAGTCCATGGATGTCGTGGTATAAAGCAGATTGAAGTAAAGTTCTAACTCCAAGTTATTGGTTGAAATCACTGCTCTCTCTCTCTCTGGAGTCCTGGCCTTCAGTCATTGGAGTCCAGGGGGAGGGATTTCCTTATGGAAGTGTAAAAGGAGCAGGGATTTCAGTGGTCCAGTTACAATCTCCTCCAGCACTTTTCTAATCCTTCAGGTGGTTTTCTACATCTCCATAGGACGTCTTCTCTCACTACACAATTCTCTTCCTTTCTACTGACGTTTGCTCTGCAGCAGTACATCTCCATCAATAAAATTGCCATTGTCTCTCTTCTTGTCTTATTGCCTCAGACTTTTGGGACTTTTACTACTTTCCTGTCGTAATAAAACAAACCCTCCTTGTATCTTCTAGTGTTTCCTTTATCCCTGCATTTCATTTGCATTTTCTGCACTTGTATGTTTGCTTTCCGGTGCCTCTGCCGTGGTTTTGTATGGCAGGCTGTGACCTGTCCGCTCCCGGATCTCTTCAGTCTGCTCTCGTCTTTACTCTGCGCTTTACATTGCACTACTTCTGCTGCTCTTTGCTGCTTCTTTTTTAATTTCTTTTTTTTTTTTTTTGCCTTACATTTAAAGGGAACCTTTCACCACCGATGACTGATTTCCTCTAAGAAACAGTTTTATTAATCCCCTCTGTTACTTAAAGGTGTTGGCCGCTTTACCTCTTGTTTTTTGTAATGTGTTGGTGGCATACAGGTAATTTACCAATCTACATCTAGTAAAAGTTCTGCTCCCCTTTCTTGAGATGTAAAGTGAAGCCTCCTGTATTTTACTTTATCAGCCAGAGATTCCTGACCATTCCGTAGCTGGATGGTCATGGTCAGTTATAGATCACATGACCCTCCATCTGCGGCCATGTTATGGTCAGGAATGTTTGGCTGATGAGGTAAAAGACAGGAGGTTTCATTTTACATATCAAGAAAGCGAAGCAGAACTATTCGTAGATGTATATTAGTTACTTACCTCTTATCCTGCCACACACACACACACTAGATAAAGTGATCACTCCCTTTAAGATCCAGTCAGAGAAACAGGGGTGCTTTGGCAGGCTCAATTAAGCTACACTCCCCCCTCACTGGCGACATCATCCACCTAGGCTTTTGAGATATCGCATTCCATGAGGCGGTGTAGCTCAACTCCGCATGCCGGGGCTCCCCCTCCTGATTGACTATATTATTAAGAAAGTAGAATATTTAAATCGGGCCCAGTTCATAAATGGGATTTGAACCTTTCGCCACTAAAACTATCATAACGGAAGACTACCTGATTTGTTAAAGTGCCCATTAATCTCAATGGAATTTTAATGAGTTCTATTAAAATTCCTTCTGTTATTTCAGTGGAATATTGGACGTTAACTGTGGTGATATTTTTTTTTTTATTTTTTTTTTTAACTCTGAAATAACGGAAACTTAATGGGTGTCATACAAAAGAACACAACGCTATTAAAAGTTAATTAAAATCAGTAGATATATTAACTGATCTGTTATTATTGTTTAGGGGACTAAAGATATAATAGAGGTAATACAGGTCCAAATGCAGATGTGAAGAGAAGGAGTTTTAAGGACCCTAATTTGTATATTACAATATATATTTTTAGTGTACATAGTAGTTGTCAGGATAATCCTATTTCAATGCTATTTCATTGCTTCATTAGATGCTTTATTGAAGATGTGACTGTGAAGTTAACGCTTGGTCTCAAAATTTCCTTTTTTAAATTTATTTTTTTTTATTCTTCTTAATTCCATTGTCCGTGTATTTTCAAATAAATTTCCAAATTTTCAAATATATTTCCTATAATGATAGATTACACAAGGCATTTTAGCATTTTTAAGTTTGAATTTCCTTTTTATTAACATTTATTATTACAGTATTTCCTATTTTGAATGCAGTACAGATAGTAATATATTGTAGCAATACAAGGTGAGGGTCGTAAAACACTTTTTTTTTTGAACATAGCTGCCTCAGTTTTGCTGATGAAGTACGGTATATAAGCGGTACAGCTGCTTTGATATTTCTTTGATTTTCTAAAGCGCTACGGAATATGATCGCACTACATAAAGATTATTATTAAGATTATTATTTCCTCTATATGTGACTTATGCAGTGATATACATACATGGTATGGGGTTGTAGAGAAGTCCTTCACCAGTACACACTCTTCTAGTGCATATAGAACCAGACTACAAAGTGTAAATCTCAGCTCAATCTAAAATCTGGAATTCTGTAGAAATTAATTCACTTTCTTTCCTGTTCCACAGCGGCCCACAGGCATTGATGAGTGGCTCAAATACCATGCTGGGGTGTAGTACTGGTGCCATGACCCCTGCAGGGATAAATCTGAGTGGCATTTTACCATCAGGAGGCCTGGTGCCAGGTACAATGCCAGGCACATTACCGGCTGCCATGCAGTCTGCCTCTCAGGCAGGTTAGTATCATTAGTTGTTGGTGGAGGTTTGGTGATTTCTGTGTGGACAAAAAAAAAATTTGTTGCTTAATCGTTCTATAATAACGCCTTGTTCGGCTGGGTTCACATCACGTTTTGTGCCTTATGTTGTAAGGACACATACAGTGGGATACATTGACCAGTGACTCCTCCTCTCCGCTGAATGCGGGGCAAGGAGTGAACAATGGCGGTAGCTGGAGATTGGCTGCTGACGATGTACCGAGGTGTTTCCCCAGTGATGCCTTATATGGACAATGACATCACAAGTGTCCTCCCTCCTACTGAGTGACGTATACGTTGCATCCGCACCCCATAGGCTGCTATTGCCTACTCTGAACGCATACGTCACTGTGCAGGAGCTACATCTTGCCTCCATCTGCCACTATATGTCAATGGGTACACGCGGCATATACATTAAGAGCTTTCGTGACTTATACGCCGAGCTTTGTACAAAACATGTGAACCCAGCCTTACTGTGTTCTGTTTTGTTTTTTTTTTAGATTTAGTTCCTATAGGCAATTTGTAAATTTGTTAAAACAGGCAACTTATTCTGCCGGTGATAACATTTTATTTTAGTAGCTAAATATTTTCTTCTACTGCCATAGTAATAGAATAAGGCCTTTTTTTCCCCTTTTAATAAAAGTCTTGGGGCATGCATGGCTCACAGGGATTGTTGGATGTAGTGTTCCCTCAAGTGCCCGTAAGTCAATGTTTGACCCATTACAAAGCCTTGAAACAGGACTATGGAGTTTAGTCAAAAAGAAGAGACCATTATTTGTAGGCAAAGGCTTCTCGCTGAGCAAACTGCTGTTGTGCTCTTTTACTTCTGCGTGAAAACTATACATTTTTTGTCGGCCTTTCCTTCTGCATTTTTCAATAAAGACTTTTCTTCAACAGGTGGTCCTTTTGGTATAAAAAACAATCCCAACTTGAGACCATTAAATCTTCTACAGGTAATGAGGCCGTCTTTGTATTTATTTTTTTCATTTATTTTTTTTTCTTTGATATAGAGGTTAAAAATTATCATTTTATAAAAAAAATTTCCTCCGTAAGTCATAATTTGTGTCCAACTTTACACTTGAGGTACCTAAACTCTAAGGCTACATTCACACGGACGTATGAAAATGGCCGTATCCGTACCGTACCGTTTTTTTTACGGATTACATACGGCCACATTCATTTCAATGGACAATACGTCTGACCATTTATATTGCCGTTGTTAACTCCGTTCCGTACCGTACCGTATACTGGCCGTATAAAAATAAAGAGCATGTCCTATTTTCTCCCGTATTTCAGTTCCGTATGCCCTAGAACTCTATGGGGACGTATAAAATACAGGTTACATACGTGCTGCATACGGATGAAAAACGTCACGTATATACGGCCCGTAAATACGGGACTGGAGAAATCATATGGTTGTGTGAATGTAGCCTTAGTGTTTGGTTTTTGGCATAAAATAAATCACATTTTACATATTTCTTTTTTTTTCTTTTTACATATATTTTATCCTCTTTACTATGCAGAGAGAACTTTTTTTTTTTTTTTTTTTTATGTTTTGTACCAGTTTTTTGTTCCATGGAAATATACAAGTGGTTCTATCTCTTTTTTTATAAAGGAAAATTTACCATCAAGCCTGATAAACCAGGGACACTTACTCATAGATCCAGGCACTGTGACTGTGGTAATCTTCTTATATTTGTTATCCATGGCCTCCTTCCTTCTAACATCAACTCTTTAAATTATTGTAAAGAGTCTGAACGGCTGTGCTCTTGCACACTGTGAAGATGCAGCATGGAGGGGCTCTAGCAACACCCCCACAACTCTTCTGACTCATTAGCATATTTTTTAAAGTGGATTTTGGAAGGAAGGAGGCCATGGATAACAAATATAAGAATATTACAACAGTCACAGTGCCTTGATCTATGAGTAAGTGCCCCTGGTTTATCAGGCTTGATTTTGATGGTAAGCTTATGTTTAATACTAATTTTTGAAGGAGTCTGGGATTGGAAAACATGGCTACAGCGCTATGTGTCCACATTCTGTGAGCAGTATTGTAGCCAGGCCCCTTTCACTCCACTTAATCAAAGATGCAAAACCAAATACAATTTATGAGAAGGTGTGGATCTTTTTTTGAAAGCTGAGGTCTTTCTTATTCTGTCTTCTCCTTTAAATGAAGAATGTGTATATCTTCTATGGGGGACGAGAAATCGGTCTTGTCACTCCTAATGTCTTAAGAGATGGCAGCAGATTATGCTCTTGGGGTGTGTTCACACGTGCCGTTATTGCCTGTATTTTCAAACGCATCACAACAGCTAAGAGGAGATTTGCATAATTACATTGCTGTGCATTTACAAAACGCATGTATCTTTCAACGCTATGTTAACGCATGCGTTTTGGTAAACGCAATGTTGACACCAATGTAATTAGGCAAATCTCCTCTTCTTCAGTTGTATGCAATAACGGCACGTGTGACCGCTCCTTCAGGCTCTTCTCCTTGTGGCCTAAATGTGATCACCTGGCTGACTGGAGAATTTACATCAATTGCTCTTACAAGGGTGGACACTGCTGTTTTTTTGCTCTGTTTTTTCACAAAACTCTAGGTTATAATTTTGTGCTGGTTCGACAAAGGTTTCACTTTTTGTGTAGGTGTTTTATAGCCAATCCTACTTTGAATCTTGAGCCTTTTTGATTTTACTGCCCAGAATAGCCCTAAAGCTGCCAAAGAGACTACACAAGCCGTAAACGGGGGCAAATTTAGGACCTGCTCTATTATTTGCAGGTCACATGGTTGGCCTATACGCAATAACAACATTCGTGTTAATTTAGCCTTGGGCGTCTTTTATATGAAGGTAGGCTCATACAGCCTCACGCTGGAGAGAGGAGCAGCGCTTAACCCTCCCCTCTCCAAGGCATGGTTTCCGGTTGTACCTACAAAATAAGATAAAAGTACGCTCTCTTTTTCCCCCTGGACGGTACAGTGACCCGTGTGTGATTACTGTACTGCGGCCAGACGCCATAGGCTTCTATGAGGACCAATTCCTGGCCGCAAACTGTGTGGCTGGATATCGGTCCCTCACCCGTTCCAATGAAAGAGGTCTTAGTCACCAGTCACATGTACAACTTTGCTTTGTGAAAATACTACAAAGGTTGTGAACACCTGACCATGACCGGACGGTCCGCCTGCTTATATACACATACTACAATGACAAACCCTGCATTATTCTGAAACTGGATGTCGTCTTTGAAACAGCTTCCCGGTGCTTCACTTATATTCAATCCAATGCAACAACAACAACCGCAGCTGTCACAGTACTCACAACAACAGTCTCAGCAGACCACCACCTCCAGCCCCCAGCCGAGCGACCAGCTGGGACTGTTACCATCGGTAAGGACTCTTTCACTACTAAATCAAAGTGGGGAGACTAACAGATAAATTGTGTTTACTGCCCACCGCAAATGGGAGTTCTGCTTTGGTAAATAGCCCCACCTATTTTAAAGATAATCTACCATGAAATTCAAGCATGATAAACCAGGGACACTTACTCATAGATCCAGGCACAGTGACTGTGATAATCTTCTTATATTTGTTATCCATGGCTTCCTTCCTACTAAAAGCAACTAAATTTATGCTAATAAGCCTGAAGGACTCTGGTAATACCCCCAGGAGCCCTTCAGGCTTATTAGCATAATTTTACAAGTTGCTTTTAGTAGGAAGGAAGCCATCACAAATATAAGAAGATTATCACTGTCACTGTGCCTTAACCCACACACACAGTCACTCTCACACTATGTTGGGTTACATCAGGCAAAGACAGGGGTGAAGTCCTGTTCGAGCAGTGTGGGCGTGAGACACTGTAACAGCCTATGAAGTTATAGTACAGAAGGGGGTTGTTCCCCAGGAGCCTGTTAGGCTCTTTTGCATAATTTTAGAAGGAAGTAGGCAGTGGATAACCAATATAAGAAGATTACCACAGTAATCGCTAGTGTCCCTGTTTTATCATGCTGCATTTTGATGGTAGATTTCCTTTTAAGCTGTACTTTGAATAGTTGCTGTGGGCAACAGACACAGACTTCATAAATCCCCCAAAATATCAGTACATAGTACAGCAGTTAAGCCTCATTCACTTGAATGCACACAAGTTATGTGATGTCTGGACGTTATCAAAGAGAAGCAGTACCCCTTCAAACGATAGATAGATTTCCGTAAAAAAAACCTGCATATAGATTAAACGAATGGACAGCTCCAATCATTTATATTTAAAGGAAGCCTACCAGCAGTTACTACATACAAAGCTGCACACCGTGTTAGGTAGCAGCACTCGAGACGTGTGTGTGGTGTTAATAGCAAACCACAATGTAAAAAATGCATTTGTTTTCAGTATTGTAGCTGGACTTAGAGCATTATGGAGATATCTTCAGGAAACTGCTCCCCAGCCCTTACACTCTGAAAAACTAAGCATCCATAAGATTGCTAAAGCTCTTTGTCACAGATAATGGGAGAGACTTTGCAGCAAGTGTAGACATCTCGACACCTGGATTAAAATGTATTTTCTATTGTCCTGCTGCTACTACCACACACAAAGGTTTGGCCACACAGATGTCCAGGCACAAAACCTAACCCTGATTGCAGCTTTGTACGGGTTTTTAGTACAAATTACACATGCATATGATCTTTCCTGATATATCTCCTTTTGCAGCTGAAGTTACCCCCCATACAGCACTGCTTTCCTCTCACAGGTCTCTGGGAGACAGATTCGATGTCTCAGAGGATTCCTCACAATGTACAACTGCTGTAGGTTTGCCTTTGGGACAGCAGGAACACTGTAGTAACCCCAGACCTTCTATGTGGTTTTACAAGTATGACCCGTAAATAAGAAAAGCCTTAAAGGGGTTGATCACTTTACACACTTTTGGGGAGATTTATTATCAAGTTTCTGAGGTAAAACTGTTTTAGTTGCCCATAGAAACCAATCAGAGCTCAGCTTTAATTTTATAAACAGGTGTGGGGAAACGAAAGCTGAGCTCTGATTGGTTGCTGTGTGCAACTAGAATAGTTCTGGTCTAAGAGACTTATGATAAATCTCCCCCTTTGTGTGTGTTTATATGTAGGGGGGCACAATATTCGGTTCTATACTATTATCTGTCCATGAGCAATTGCCCTGCTAGGACCTTGACCTTATATTCATGAATACCATCATAAGGGCCTGTCAGGGTCATCATGGACAGATAAAGATCATATGACCCTCCATCTGCGGCCATTTTATGGTCAGGAATGTTTGGCTGATGAGGTAAAAGACAGGAGACTTCACTTTACATATCAAGAAAGCAGAACAAAACTATTAATAGATGTATATTGGTAAATTACCTAATATCCTGCCCCTCACACACACACACACACACACACATTACAAAAACATGAGGTAAAGTGGTCAATCCCTTTAAAACCATAGTCGGTGGTGTCTAAGATCAGAACTGAAATTTAATGCTATATAGTGGATATACATGGTAGACATTGCTGACAGAAAGTTGGGTCGAAGGCCCCTCATTTTTGGCAATGCTGTAGGCCCAGCTTACCACATACGATGTGGAGATATTATGACAAACCTGCTTTGTTCTTGTCCTTTTTCAGGGAATGGAGCAAGGTCCTAATAGTCAGGAGCAGACATTGAACTCCCAGCAAGCAGCTGTCATTAACCTGACAGGAGTAGGTGGTTTCATGCCTCAGCAGACTGCGGGTATGTATTCCTATACCCTGCTCCCTCAGTATATAATCCTCAACCGCTCATCTCATACGTCCTAGTTCACACCATGGTCATGCAGCAAAAGTGGGAATCCACTACCAGGAGGTTTCACTACCTGATTCCGATGGTTTGACGTTATCCGTGGATCTCCTACAGGATACATAAGGTTCCCGCTGATGGAATAGGGGTAGTAGCAGAGCAGGGTCGCTGCAAATGATGGACTGTGCTGCACATTGTCTGGTTTTTATGGACAATTTTAGAAGGACTTATTATTGCAAATGTACAAAGTATTTTATTTGAGGCTTTCTGGATTTTAGCTTTCCATAGCAACCAGCTTTATCCGTCCTATTAATAAATGCTCATAGCTGACCTTCTACCAGAATGGCTTTCCATATAGAAAACTAGTTCTAGAAATAGACAGGTTATTCTTCAAGTAATAAAAAAAAGGATTAATTTTACCCGCTAAGAAAAAGATAATACAATAATATTAATAAAACTGTATAATAAACTGCCCCCCCCCCCCCAGGACGCTGATGCCTTTTTAGCATAAATTCTTTTTAGTTGGTGCATAGGTGTTTCTATGGTGATATTACCCCTTTACTGTAGTTTATACATTCTTGCCTTAATCATATCTGATCAGCGGGGTCCGAGCGCAGGGATTTCCAGTAGTTATGAGAAGGTGGGCATGCAATGCCCTCTGGAGCTAGAGTCTTGGTCACATACAAGTGAATAGAGCAGTAGCCATGTATGTAAACTACTGCTTAATTTTAACGGGGGCAGACCATCTCACAATTCCTGGTGTCCCAATGGTTGGTCCCCATAGGTCAGGCTTTTATCTCCTATTCCATTGATGGTGAACCTTTTAGAGACTGAGTGGCCAAAATACAACAAAAACCCACTTATTAATCACAGCTTTTAAATGCATTGGTGTCCCGAGGACAGCAATACAGTAGAAAGGAGAAGAATTTGGATTATTATAGCTCCCCCCCCCCCCCCCCCTGACCAGGAAGAGTTTTGAGGGCCCAGAGCAGGAGTCCAATGATATTCCAGCTATGTTTATACTTCCTTGATCCAGCTCAAGATGTGACACCTACCACCAGGATGAAGGATTGTATGCAAATGAGTCTGACAAGCTCCAGGCTCTATAGACGTTAATGGAGCCTGGAGCTCCTCAGGCTCATTTGTATACAGTCTTTCATCCTGGTGGTAGATGCCCTTTAAAATAGCACTGATCATATACGAGGTAGTTTAGGACTACATTGAGTAATGGCTGGTGAACTCTTTGCAGGCAGTAAGTATCGTACAGCGGTCATGGACAATGCTGAGTAAATTTGTCAGAAGGATCTTGGTAGGGAATAGGCACCCCCAACATGTAGCACATGGCTGTATGGAAGATATGGATATTCAATAATATAGACGTTTGAAGGGGATTTTAATTAAGTTATGTGGTTTTACGAAATATTTAAAAACAAAAGATAAAGGGGTTTTCCAGTCACAACATGCTGTGGTGGGACCCCCACAGATTACCTGAACGTGAGTTTGGTGTAACCGAAATGAACAGAGCAGCAAGACACATGGGCACCCTGCTGCCCTATTCATCTATGGTGCTGACAATGGCGCTCGGCTATCTTCATCCATTCCTTTGACAGTGAGTAGAATATTATACATATACAACCTGCAGCTCCATTCTTTGGGGGTACAACCGACCCACATTCTTGTGATCCATGGGGGTTTCCACCAATGAGACCCCACCCATCACCAAGTATCCAGTGGATAGGGGCTAACGTGATGTGAGTAGACGACCCCTTTAAGGATGTGTTGCATGTTAAGCATACACAATACATAGCAAACCTAAGCCTGGTGTATAGCTATAATTTTCACTACAAATTGCCAACACAGCTGATTATTGCTCATGTAGTTGTATATAAACTGCTGTATAATGCTTGGGTGCCATACTTACAGAGCCATCGTGATTACAAGTGTGTATGAGGCCTGATTATAGGTTATTATACACTGATGCTGCCAGTGTAGGACTGGCCCACCAGAGCATCGGAGAATCTTCCAGTGGGCCCCAGGTTCCAACACTTTATAATGTTTAAAATGGGCCCCAAAGATCTTCATTTGGGAATGGGTGGAGTAATAATTTGATATTATGATCTATTTCATATAGGATGATTCCAATATTATACAGTAGATTATTACATCTTGTTGATGATACATCTTAAATTATATGATTTGTTTAATGGTATTTTATGGTTGAAGGGTGGTCCCTCAAGATCACCACCTCTGGTAGACCCAACATATGTCAGTCCAACTCTAGATACATGTACTCACTTTTAACCCCTTAATAAGCATGTGTAAGTGTATCCCATGTGAACCAGAGAATAAAGATAAAATATATATTTTTTTATGTTATGGTAAGCGGCTTGAATAAAAGGACTAAAAATCCAAAATAAAAATTGATGATGTCCCCGTTGAGACAGGTAATAAAATCTCATGAATAAGCTATAGACTCCCAAATTGAATTATCTATAGAGTATCTCATCCCACAAATAAGCCCTCATATGTTTTCATTACCAAAATATTACAAATGTTATAGCCTGTACAATGTGACAACACAAATCTACTGTGAATGGTTCTGCTTTCATGCCATGTACGGCCATATGCCAACACAGCAGTTTACCACCACATATGGGGTATCAAACTTCGCAGAGCATTTCCTCATTTAATTCAATGTGAAAGTGTTGTTTTTTGTTTTTTTTTGGCTTATCTGAATGTATTTTCTCCCAAAAAATTAACGTTTCTAAAGCGTCCATGTCGTTTTAACCTCTGTGAAACACTTAATGGGTTAACAAAATTCATAACAGTTGTTTAACATAAGATTAGGGTTGTAGTTTCTATGCGTATAGTATAAATAGGCCTCTCAAAGACACTTGAAAGCGGAGTTGCCCCTGAAAAATGTGAGTCCAGTTGCCCCATGAAAATCGCCAAAGTTCTAAACCTCATAAGATCCTAGAAAAACAAGAGGATGTATAAAAAAAAAAAAAAACCCATGTCATCGTAAAGCAGACATTCCAGAAATGTAAGTTATCAAGCTATTTGGGTGGTGTAACTAAATATCTAGAAAGCAGAACATTTAAAACTTTGAAAATTAAGAATTTTTGCCCAATTTTTTTTTTTTAGAATGAAACTCAAAACTTATCACTTAAATTACAATTTAAAAATCCCTCGGATATGTTACAGCGTTCCAAAGTTATAACCAATTATCGAGACACACGATAGGTTCTCAAAAATCTAGTCTGGTCATTAAGCTGTAAACTATTAATAAGGGGTTAAATAGTTGAGGTTATGACCAATATTTTGAAACAAATCACAATATCTTGATTTTATGGGCCACCAAACCTTAAATCTTTCCTGATATAATACAAAATAAATAAATAAATAAAATCCACTGTCCATGTTCAATACATGATGAAGGGTCAGGTGGTTTTATAGATTGTAGACCGGCTCTTCTGACCTATGCATCAGCTATTGTGAATAGTGGAGCCCATGAGTGATAGATGCACATTAGCTTTCATTGAAATGATAATGAGAAGGCTACTGCAAAGTGATCTCCACAGAACAGTAAGGTATAGTTATATGGAACAGTAACATAACATTTTGAAAACTTGTTTTAACAAACTTTAAAGGAACCTGTCACCACATTTGCACATATACAACCAGTGACAGGTTCCTATAGAGCCCTGTTCACTGACTGACCCCCTCCTTTTAGCTAAAAATTGTTTTGCTTACATCCACATCAATCACCTTTTATCTTATATTATAATCCCTGGCATCTGAGGAGGTCATGTCCTGCTCAGCTGGCCCTTCCCATCTAATACTCCCCATGCCTTATGCCTCCTTATTGGTCACAGTTCATGTAATGTGACCAGAGTGACATCTCAGGTACTTTAGCGTCTTAATAATAACAATAATAACAAACTTTACCCCATGTATGTATCTGACCACATGAAGTCACAGCAGCCTCCATGAACTTATACTCCTCTCCATCCTCCATGGACGCTGCTGTGACTTCTTGTAATCACATACATGGTGTACAGTTTGCTATTCCTAGAAAGCTAAAGGACCTGGGAAGATGTCACTGGTCACATGTCAAGAATGTAACACAAGGCACTGCATAAAAAATTGACACAATATTTCCCATCTGTATTTAGAGCTTTATATGTCTGTAGTTGAATATTAGCAGACTGTCCCTAAGTACAAGGAGGCAGAGCAGGGATTTGAAGAGACAAAGATCTGTCAGTCACAATAATGGGGCGTGGCTCACTGCCAACCTGAGAGAGAGAGAAGAGTCAGAGCCAGAAGACAAGAGTCAGAAAATCTACCCTCATTTCAGATGTTTTTCTGATCTGTAAATTAAAGTGGTGATATGGGGAGGACTTGTAACCCTTTATCAGCAGGGAGTGTTAGGGGGGGGGGGTCAAAATCTGGTGACAGGTCCTCTTTAAATTAAGAGACATAATTTTATATCAATGCCCTCCTTTAGGGGCAAGTAAATTGTTTTTGTTTTGTTTTTTTATGTCTGCTATGCTGCAAGTTGTGGTTTTGCAGTTAAGTATGGCCGCTTACATGTCCCTTCTAAGTACCAACTACTAAGTACTCTGCCACGTTGATGAACCTGCTCTTCCCTTCTCCTCTCTATAGTGTTACCTCAGCTCGGCTCTGCTGTGAACAGACCCGGGCACAAACCATCCCACAAGAATATGCATCTATCTCCTGCCTTACAACTGCAAAAGCAGCAACAGCAGCAGCAGCCACCCATACAAGTAATATTACATAGCAAATACAAGAACTATTACTGCTGTGTGATAGTCTGCCCATAGGATACCAATAATTGCAGTGACAGATGCTTGAAACTAGACCAAAGCTTTTTGATTTTGCATGGATGCAAAATGATAAAATGCTGCATGTGAAATGCTATGGCAGGACATTAGAGCTGGGAGTGGCTGCAGATATGAGAGGTGCAGAATTGTAATGGTTATATTGTTTAGAGCCCGAGATGTGCTCCGCCTATACATCTATACGGTAGCTTGAAATATGTAACCTCATTTGTAGAGCTGCTTCAACACATATCAGACAATGTTCTCAGCACACAACGTCAGGGAGCTGACATAAGGTAGTTTGCTGAGGGGAGGGGGAATTCTGTAAAATTTGTCATTTAGATCACACTTATGAGTCCAATGGGTGCACCTACTCACTGCATGAAAACAGAAAACGGCTTACGAAAACAGAGGAGGACTGCCTACTAGACTCATAATTCCAGGTTTCTGAAATAAGTTAAAAAAAAATACATATATTTATCTGCTCAGCTCCTTCTGCTGTTAACTTTAAAGGAACCCTACCATTTGATGCAGTATGAAGCAAACATAGCTTGGGAATGCTGTAGCTACACTGATGCAGGCACATATCTTGGTTAATCCCTGTGCTGAGTGGTTTTGCTGATAAAACAAATATAACATTATGATAATGAAGTTCTATCCTTCAGAGCTTCTCCTAGTACCCGAGTTATTTACTGCTTCACAGGATGATGTAATCCCTGGGTTGTGCCTGAAGGCAGAATAATCAATTGCTGCACCATCCCCCAGCTGCGGTGTCATCCAGCTCAGGTTAATTAGTCATGTCTTGACTAAGCTCCGTGTGTGATGTGTTTATGTAGGCAGCCAGCCTAACCTAGCTTTCCCAAGGTCCTGAATGTTATAATTGTTTTTTCAACAAAATTACTCAACTTGGGGATTAACCGAGATATGATCCCGCAGCAGTGTAGCTATAGTATGTTTGGTTCATAATGCATCAACTCAAATGGTTTCCGTTAACATTTGGGTTAAAAGTTCCCTAGGTGGACACTTAGGTAGGGACAAAATTTGCACCAAAGCTAAACCTTAACCAGTCTGTAGTAAGAGCACTGGGTCTCTGTGTGACCCTGTATCCTCCACATGACTCGCTTTGGTCCCACTGATGCTGCATGACTGCTCATTCATGTGTCTGTGTCGTAGCATCTGATTCCAGTATCAGCTTCTGCTAAAAAAAATATTACATTTTATTCTTTGCTGAAAATTCTCTTTTTATTTTCTTCCTCCATCTATATGTTCACAGTTGCAATTCTTGCAACATCAAATGCATCAAATGGCTATGGCAACAGCACAAACTCCAGCGCCTCCTCCTTCAGACAGCAGATCAAGAAATAAGTGACGTAGAGGACCTCCCGTCCTCCCACCAACCCCGGACCCGAAACTGCGGAGGACGCCAGCCGCCCGTTTCCTGCACAGACTCATCAGCCAAATATTGCCTTCTCTACAATAGTTTTAAATGTGTTTTAATGTTATAGATATTTCAATTCATTTTAAGAAAAGAAAAAAAAAACTTGGCTTAGGAAAAGATAACCTCAAAGAACTTTGGATTAGGTGGAAAAAAAAGTGATGGAAGAGACTTGATAGAGGAGGAAGTTTTTAGATGTTTTCTTAGGTGCATTATAACATAGCTGTAACCCCCACCTTCAAATAATGAATGTACAAAGGATTCGCTTTATTCAGTACAAAACCTCTCCGGCTAACAAATACAACTTTTTACATGGTCATTTCTGGAAAAAAAAACAAAAAAAAACTAAAGTCTATTTTATTGTGTCTTGACGCTGAGCAGAACTTCATCCAGTAGAGTCTGCACTTCTTTATGTCTGGAAACCGCACGACTGATGCAGTCCTGAAGCCTTTCCGGAGACAGAGCGCTGCCGCCTGAGCAATGAGAAAATACAGTCATGTATCATCCACTCATCACACAACATATCCAACGCACTGGGGGAGATTTATCAAAAGTGTCCAAGGTAAAACTGTTCTAGTTGCCCATGGAAACCAATCAGAGCTCAGCTTTCATTTTATAAACAGCTGTGGGAAAATGTAAACTGAGCTCTGATAGGTTGCCTTGGGCAATTAGAACAGATGTGTGTATTACCCATGGCCTCATCACCACAACTGCAACGTAGCGTCCGCAGGGCTGGAGTGAGCTGTATTATATAATGCAGCAAGTTTTGGGCACACACCAGGATTCTCAGACTCAACACAGGACATGCATTATTTTTTAATTCAACATTGATTGTGCTAAAAATCTTCTCCATAACAGAAATCTCCATGTTTTGATCAACCTTTCAACTAAAACTTTGTATAAATGAATCATACAAACTGAAACTTTGTAGTATATCTTATCTGATATGGACAGAAGCCTAATGTGGCGTCAGAATAGTGTAACTCCTGCTGTACACACAAAAGACAAGTGAATCCTGCAACGTTTGTTGAAAGGTGAGGTAAACACAATGGGGCTCATTTACCAAGGGTCCGTGGAGCGCATTTCGTCAGGTTTCCCAACGATTTCCGAGTTGCGCCGCATTTAACAGGGATTTTTGGCGCATGCGATCGGATTTTGCCACATCATGCTGGCTTTCACGCGACACAAATCGGGGGATTTAACATTGCAAATTGTGTCGCAAGACATGCACTCACATACACCGGGAAGAAGAAGGTGAACTCCGGCGGACCTGAGCTGGGAAGAAACACATGCAGGATATCGGGTACACAATCTTGGTGAATCGCGCCGGACTTCATCCTCGTCGGACCGTCCGGATCGGGGAACGCGACAGGACTGGGTAAGTAAATGTGCCCCAACACATATTCATTTTCACACGGACACAATCGATTGTAGATGTTCTCAACCCCTTCTAGTTCTGTTTTAATTAAGGAATCACCAGAGAAAATGTGCAGAAAGTCAGAATTAAGGCTCTTGCACATGGAAGTGCCGTAAGTCCCTGCATTACACAGAAATAAGGGACTTCCCTCTGACGTTGTTTACATTCACAATTAATTAAAAACGGACTAAAACATCTTTATTTTCCAATTGTATTTTATCTATTGTGTGTCTATATGAAGGGATTTTCTGTATTTTATCTACCGTATATACTCGTGTATAAACCGAATTGCCGAGTATGATGCGGCAGTGTCGCCACTGATGATGTCATCAGCGGCGACACCTCTGGTGAGGAGAGCCAATTCCCGTTGTTGACGAATGACCCAGACAGGGCAATTCAAGTTATTGTGTTCACTCATTTTGGGCCAATACCAGGAGTGGTCGACCCCAGAGAACAGGTACAAGTCTTTCCAGTGACTATACAGAGATAAGGTATGAGGGGAAGATTTGCACCTGTCCTATGTCTTCCACCAATCATGGTTTCTGCTCCTAATAACTGATGCAAATAACTGAAAACCTAACGTAGATGTGAACTGGGACTTATTGATGAAGGTTTGCCACCCTTTGCATTACCTGGTTTCCGCATAGTACATAACTTTCCATCTTCATCTGTTACGATGCTCAGAAGTCCTGTAGCTAAGGTTTCTTCTTCATCTGTTGGGTCCACAATTATGTATGTGCTGTAAATGAAAGAAACAAGACAGCGCCATAATGGTAATTACATTAGTAACATCAATGCAAAACTTTAAAAAATAGGCAACAAATATGTATTAAATATGTATCTATCTATACACATAAATACATACATTTCACCAGCTTCTCTAGATACAGTTGTGCTCATAAGTTTAAATACCCCTCCTAAATTTTGGCTTTTTTTAGTGGTTGGGTGAAATTTGCCCCATTCATGATTAGTGGTTGTTTGAAGCCATTTATTGTGGCTTCAGAGCTGTATTTGACTAAATCTGGGGCAAGTTTAAAGTTAGGAGAGTCTTCGTCCAAAAATACAATATATAGCAATGAGAACATAAAGGTCAACCTAAGGGGATCTCTGGCCCCTGCATTTCAAGCTTTCCTATAGATAATCAGTATGTGAACGATTGGGGTTCAAGTGAACAGGATCTATAGTGAATGAAGTTTTCTGCTTTCAGCTCTGTCCAGTAGAAAGTTTCTGGTGCAAAAAATCCTTAATCAGCCCGAGTTTCCATAAAAGCTTCTAAGCGTCCCCAATAGAACCAAATATGGGCTACATCGTGCAAGTGGATTCTGCTAACTGCTCCATGTAAATCACCAATGATCAGCCCACATTTGGGTGACTGCACCCTGCATGGGGCACTGCACCCTGGTGACTGCATCTTGTCGGTGGAAGCAGACAGGCATTCAACCAAAATATACAGACTACGGTTTCAATCATATAGATCACTCTTGCAAGTAAGCAATGGAGAGGCAACAATTGGGAATTATTCTTTGCTAGTCCACTCACGTACCCTATTAAAAGCCCCATACCACTAGTACAACTCATGGAAGATAGGCTGCAATAGAACAAATACTGTAGAGCTGTATTCTAGCTCCATACACTGCGCCAAAACTCTGACAACCCCTGGTAGAGCCCATTGCCTTCTACATAACGGTCTTGTCCTACATTGCACTAGTATGGACTGACTGGTGATCTAGAGTTAAAAAAAAAGAGGGTGAATTGAATCAATGGCCTCTGTACAACCCTCCACTAATGTCATGAAAGGGTAAAAGGTTACTTACTCATCAAATACAGCAAACGATGTGGACACAGGGCTTTTCAGGATGTTCAGAGGGCTTTTAGAGGATAACTGGACCTGCGCCAAACCCGTATCTTCACTTATTTGAACAGACGGCAATCGCACTGTGTGAGGAGAGACCGACGGCAGTCAGTAATAAGACGGTGGCTGTTCATGTGTATCTTATAGAAAAGGTGCAGTATGCAGCATGGAAGAAGGGAAAGGCAAGAAGTAGTAGTAGTAGAGGTGGTGGTAGTAGTAGAAGTGGTGGTAGTAGTAGAAGTGGTGGAAGGGCAGCGTTCATATAGCAGGGTAATTGTGGACACTACGTAGGTGCATATATTATATTTAAGGAAATTTTAAAAAATTGTAAATCATAGTCATGAGTTGCATTGGGAGGAAGGATCAATGACTACACATCTCTTTGGTCCACATTAAATGCCTAATTTTAGTCTGTCTAAAAGGCCCATTTCACACAAACGTACAAAAAAGGCTGTATGCTACATATACCATACCCTTTTTATACATGTAGCATGTAAATTCAATACAACAGACAATACGGCCATACATTTACATGGTTGTATTGTCCACCGTATCTTACTATGAGCAAGATGTAAAATAATATAGGGGAAATATAGGACTGGAGAAATCCTGTTTGTGTGAAAGGGGCCTAGGGGCTTATTCAAAAACCGGTAATTACTCACCGGTAATTGTGTTTCCTTGAACCACGACAGCACCCAACCAGAGAGAGGGATCCGCCCCCAGGGACAGGAAACCCAGACTTCAAATTCTGCGGTACGCCCCATCTCCTTCAGTGGATTACAGAGACTGTATGGGACTTAATGTTCTTGATTAATTCTGACCACCGTGTCATTCAGTATCACTTTCAATGAGAGAATCTCACACCTCTGTGACACACACATAACACTGAACACCCAAGTGTGAAAAAGAATTTACAAGGGAGGGAATAACCAGGGTGCTGTCGTGGTTCAAGGAAACACAATTACCGGTGAGTAATTACCGGTTTCCCCCTCTCACCACGACAGCACCCAACCAGAGAGAATAACATAGATGAAATCCTTAGGGAGGGATAACTGAAGAAAGAACCCTTCGCCCAAAGGAAAGTTCCTGTGCACCTGCTACATTTAGCCTATAGTGCCTATAGAAAGTATGTGGAGAAGACCAGGTGGCAGCCTGACAAATCTGATTAACCGACACCTCTCTAAATTCTGCCCATGAGGAAGAAACTGCTCTAGTGGAATGGGCTTTTAGACCTTCTGGTATCGGCTGACCGGCTGCTAAATAAGCGGAGCTAATGGCTTGCCTAATCCATCTAGCTATAACTACCGCTGAGGCCTTCTGCCCCCTATTCTTGCCACCAAAAAGAACAAAAAGACTATCAGATTTTCTCCAATCTCTAGTCCTATCCAAATAAAGCTCAATGGCCCTCTTAACATCCAACTTGTTAAACTCTCTCTCCCTATCCGTAGAAGGGTTACTACAGAAGGATGGGAGCCTGATCTCCTGGGATCTATGGAATCTAGAGACTACCTTTGGTAAAAAGGCCGGGTCTGTCATCAGAACTACTCTGTCATCCAAGATCTTGAGAAAAGGCGCTCTACATGACAGAGACGATATCTCTCCAACCCTACGGGCTGAAGTGATAGCTACCAAAAATACAACTTTAATGGTCAGCCATTTTAGTGAACAAGACTCCAGGGGCTCAAAAGGATCTCTTATCAGATAATTTAATACCAGAGTGAGGTCCCAGGGGGGCACCGTACATCTCCTAAAGGGGGTCATACGAGATGCCGCTTTTATGAACCGAGATATCCAGGGATGAGAGGCTAAAGGAGACTCAAACAGGGAGCTAAGGGGAGAGATCTGAACTTTAAGGGTGGCAGGTTTTAGGCCCTTATCTAATCCTGCTTGCAGGAAATCTAATATCTTAGCTATATTTGGATGAGCTAAGTCTATTTTATCTGGGGAACAAAAATCTGAGAATACTCTCCAGACCCTGAAATAGATTTTAGAGGTAACTACTTTTCTACTCTTCTGCAGGGTTGTAATTACCTTGTCCGAGAGGCCTTTTTCCCTCAAGATGCGCCTCTCAAATTCCAGGCCGTCAGATGGAGGTTCGTAATCTGCGGGTGGAATACTGGGCCCTGGGAGAGGAGATCGTGACTCTCTGGGAGGATCCAAGGGTCTGATATCGATAGCTCTCTCAATACTGAGAACCATGCCCTCCTGGGCCAGAAGGGGGCTATAAGAATAACTCTGGCTTGGTCTTGCCGTATCTTCTTCAGAACCCTTGGAAGAATAGACAGGGGTGGAAATGCATATGCTAGGCTGAAGTTCCACCTGATTGAGAAGGCATCCAGACTTAAAGATCGGTCTCTCGGGTCTAGGGAGCAGAAGAGCCTGACCTGTCTGTTCTTTCTTGTGGCGAATAAATCCACTTCTGGTTGACCCCAAAGCCTGGTTATCTTGGAGAATACCCTCCGATTCAGGGACCATTCTCCTTGACGTAAGAGATGACGGCTTAGGAAGTCTGCCTGCAGGTTGTCCTTGCCCCTTATATGAACCGCCGATATTGATCTTAGATTGGCTTCCGCTAGTTCTAGAATCTGATGCGAGAGGTTCATTAAGGACCCGCTTCGGGTACCTCCCTGGCGATTCACGAACGCCACCGCTGTGACATTGTCCGAGGCAATCTTCAGGTCTGTCCCCCGAATCATCGGCAGAGCTTGTCTGATCGCCTGCAGGATGGCCTCTAGTTCTCTGTGATTTGAGGACTTTTTCCTGGATTCTTCGTTCCATGATCCCTGGAATAAGAGGCCCCTGACCTGGGCTCCCCAACCCGTAGAGCTTGCATCCGTAATCATGGATAGAGGGTTCTCCTCTCTCCAAGGCCGGCCTGCCTGGAGGTTCTCCTCTCTTAGCCACCATCTCAGGGAATCCAGGATCTGTTGAGGAAGTGTAATCCTCTGGTCCAAGGAGGACTGGTCCCCCCTCCAGTTCTCCAACATGAAGAGCTGTAAGGGCCTTGCGTGATACATCGCCCAAGACACCGCTGGGATTGCCGCTGTAAAGAGACCCAGAGTCCTCATAATGTCCCTTATGGTAGGGGATGGCTGTCTGTACAGCCTCTCCACCGAGGCTACTATCTTCACCACCTTGTCCTGAGGAAGGAAAGATCTCTGCTGAGTGGAATCTAATGTGATGCCGAGAAATATCTTTGATCTGGCCGGAGTGAGGGAGGACTTCTTCAGATTTACCATCCAGCCCAGGCGATGTAGGATCTTCATCACCACCTTTATTAAGATCTGCAACTCTTCTGCCGAACCTGCTATCAGCAGGAAGTCGTCCAGATATGGCACAAAGGTGCCCTGATATTTCCGTATGTAGGCTCCCACCTCCGATATTAGTTTTGTGAAAACTCTCGGTGCTATCGCCACTCCAAAGGGCAGAGCTCTGAATTGGAAGTGCTCTATCTTGCCGTCCATCCTCACCGCCACTCTCAGGAATCTCTGACTGTCCGGATGAATAGGGACGTGGTAATAAGCATCCGCTAAGTCTATGGAAGCCATAAAACAATCCTGAAAGAGCAGGTTTACGGTTGACCTTATCGATTCCATCTTGAACTTTTCCACTTTTAGGTAGCAGTTTAGTGGTTTTAAATTTATAATGGTCCGGAATGTTCCGTCCGGTTTCTTTATAAGGAACAGGGTTGAATAAAATCCTGTCCCTCGATCCTGCAGTGGCACCTGCCGTAGCACCTCCTTTTCCAATAGGGATCTTACTTCGGTCTCTAGAGCCTGTCTTTCTGCTCTTCCGGCCACTGAGGTTATCTTGAAACGCTGTGGGGGAGGGGATAGAAAAGGTAATTTTAGGCCATCTTGTATGATCCCCAAAATCCACTTGCTCCCTGAAATCTTGCTCCACTCCGCCTTGAACAGGGAGAGCCTTCCCCCCACAGGACCCCTGGCGTCATTGCTGACCGGGACGTTTACTGGAATCCTGAGGCCGGGAAAACATGAATCCCTTAGACCTCCTAGAGGGTCGCCACCCCTCCTTCTTGTCTCCGGATCTCTGAGGAGATCTAAATCGCCGTGAGGGGCGAAAAAACTTCCTCTCTTGAGGCCTTGTACTAGGAAAACCTCTCTTCCTGTCAGCTGCCTTTTCCAAGATGTTGTCTAGTGCAGACCCAAACAAGAATTCCCCTTCACAGGGAATACTACATAGATGACTTTTAGATGGGAGGTCACCTGTCCAGTTCTTCAGCCATAAGGCCCTTCTGGCAGAATTAGATAAGGCTACCGATCTTGCCGATAACCTTAAGGCGTCCACCGAGGCATCGGCTAAGAAGGCAGAGGCCTTCTGTGCAGTGGTAACCTCCGAGATGAGATGTGACCTGGATGCACCAGCCTTAATCTTCTCCTCCAGCTGGGAAAGCCAAACAAAAAGAGACCTAGAAACGCATGTAGCCGCGACATTGGGTTTGAATGCGCCCGCTGCTGCCTCCCAGGAACGCCTTAAGAAGCCATCTGCCTTCTTATCCATAGGATCTTTAAGCACACCTGAATCCTCAACTGGAAGCGCACTCTTTCTAGACACTTTAGACACGGCAACATCTACTTTTGGCGCCTTGTCCCAAATCTCTGTCTCCTTCTCAGGAAAGGGATACTTCCGCTTCATAGCTCTAGGGATAAAAACCTTCTTGTCTGCCTTGCGCCATTCTGCCTGGATAAGGGAGGAAATATTCTCATGGATAGGAAAAACCTTTCTCTTCTTTTCTCCTAGACCCTGGAACATAACGTCTGTTACAGAGCGTTCTTCTTTTTCATCTTCTAACTCCATAGTTGATCTTACTAATTTTACTAGATGATCAATATCCTCTATAGGAAACAGGGGTCTGCCTGACCTGTCCTCCTCCGACTCAGATGATTCTCCCGAACTAGGGCCAGAATCTTCAAGTTGCCTGGAAGTGCCTGGGGAATTCTCTGACCTGAGGGATCTCCTTATTTCTTGCACAGAACTACGTACTTCCTGCTGGATTAGCATACGCATGGATTCAAACAAGGTCGACTGCTCTTGTGCTAACAGGCGCTGAACACACTGGTCACAGTTAGGTTTTAAATAAGAGTCAGGCAGATTATCTCCACAGATTCTACATGCATGATGCTTAGACTTTACAGTGGCTTTCCCCTTACGAGATTCTTCCCTCTAAAATAAGAATCACATAAGACATCATCAGAACCAGTTTAAAGGCATGGTAAGGCCACACTCACCAATCAGCGGACTATCCCCCTACTCAAACTTTACCGTAGCGGTGTCCACCGACTCTCTACCACCTTCATTAGAACTCATCTTATTCAGTGGTGAGGATACAGCTCCTGTTTCATCCACGACTGGAGCAACTCCTGTGGCTGGCTGTGGGTGCTAGAAACAACACACAGGACTCCTGTGTGGGATCTCCTTTTAAAATTACCGCGTCTGACGTCATCTCCCATGTGGACGCTGGGCGGCGCGTCACTTCCGGTCCTCACCGGAAGTGGAGTCGGCGCCATTTTGGGGAAGACCATCGCAGAGGAAGAGGCCAGCGCTCAGCCGCCCTTCCACACACACGTCTCCACTCCGGATCGGAGGCGTGCCGGAGTCCGCCCGCACCCACAGACTGCGCTGCACCTCGCAGCATTCACCTCTCCACCGCCGCCGAGTGACCACCCTCCGGTAAGCCTCGGCGGGGGACCTGTGCAGCCACCTGGGGGTACCTGGGACTCCCATTCCCCCCTTTCACCGCGACTCCTGAGCCTCACCGAGACTCACTGGATCCCCCGTCAGGGACAGGAAACCACTGAAGGAGATGGGGCGTACCGCAGAATTTGAAGTCTGGGTTTCCTGTCCCTGGGGGCGGATCCCTCTCTCTGGTTGGGTGCTGTCGTGGTGAGAGGGGGAAATCTGTGTTTTTCTCACAATGCCATCAGTGATTTTCAAGGATAGAATACTGCCCATTTTTTTTTCTATGCGTTTTTTCACATTTCTGTTTTTCATCGCAATTTTAGAACCAGTCCTATTTTTACCATGTTTGTAGATCACAGATAACAATAGAAGTCTATGGGTCAACAAAACAAAAAAACTGATGACATTTTTGTGCAGTCATCTTTTTTTTTCCATTGTTGTGGAGAACGTTGGGGATGTTTTGCTGTCTATAGCCTCATGAGTACAAACGTATGAAAATGGCTTTATATATGGCCCCATTCATTTTAAAGGCCATGTTGTGCACCACGTCCGATTTTCTCATGTATTTTTTGTTCCGTATGCCCCATAGAAGTCTATGGGAATGTATAAAATATACACTCACCGACCACTTTATTAGGTACACCATGCTAGTAACGGGTTGGACCCCCTTTTGCCTTCAGAACTGCCTCAATTCTTCGTGGCATAGATTCAACAAGGTGCTGGAAGCATTCCTCAGAGATTTTGGTCCATATTGACATGATGGCATCACACAGTTGCCGCAGATTTGTCGGCTGCACATCCATGATGCGAATCTCCCGTTCCACCACATCCCAAAGATGCTCTATTGGATTGAGATCTGGTGACTGTGGAGGCCATTTGAGTCCAGTGACCTCATTGTCATGTTCAAGAAACCAGTCTGAGATGATTCCAGCTTTATGACATGGCGCATTATCCTGCTGAAAGTAGCCATCAGATGTTGGGTACATTGTGGTCATAAAGGGATGGACATGGTCAGCGACAATACTCAGGTAGGCTGTGGCGTTGTAACGATGCTCAATTGGTACCAAGGGTCCCAAAGAGTGCCAAGAAAATATTCCCCACACCATGACACCACCACCACCAGCCTGAACCGTTGATGGATGGATCCATGCTTTCATGTTGTTGACGCCAAATTCTGACCCTACCATCCGAATGTCGCAGCAGAAATCGAGACTCATCAGACCAGGCAACGTTTTTCCAATCTTCTACTGTCCAAATTCGATGAGCTTGTGCAAATTGTAGCCTCAGTTTCCTTTTCTTAGCTGAAAGGAGTGGCACCCGGTGTGGTCTTCTGCTGCTGTAGCCCATGTGCCTCAAAGTTCGACGTACTGTGCGTTCAGAGATGCTCTTCTGCCTACCTTGGTTGTAACGGGTGGCGATTTGAGTCACTGTTGCCTTTCTATCAGCTCGAACCAGTCTGCCCATTCTCCTCTGACCTCTGGCATCAACAAGGCATTTCCGCCCACAGAACTGACGCTCACTGGATGTTTTTTCTTTTTCGGACCATTCTCTGTAAACCCTAGAGATGGTTGTGCGAGAAAATCCCAGTAGTTTCTGAAATACTCAGACCAGCCCTTCTGGCACCAACAACCATGCCACGTTCAAAGGCCTCAAATCACCTTTCTTCCCGATACTGATGCTCGGTTTGAACTGCAGGAGATTGTCTTGACCATGTCTACATGCCTACATGTGATTGGCCGATTAGAAATTAAGTGTTAACGAGCAGTTGGACAGGTGTACCTAATAAAGTGGCCGGTGAGTGTAGATTGCATATGTGATGACTACATTTGTACACCGTATGCTGCTGTATATATGTGCAGTATCCAGGAAGACCAGAACCAGTGGGAGGTGCATTCTGTCAGCCAGCCATCATTTGCCTATATTTTATACAGATACGGTGCCATACAGGTGAAAAACATGCTGTATTGACAGCCAAAATACAACTATATATACAGAACATGTCAAAACATGCGGTTGTGTGCATGAGGCCTTAGGCTCAATTCACACTTGTGTCTGGGGTTTCCATAACAGAAAGCCTCCGTTCACCTTCTGTTCCCCATTGACTTCAATGTAAGAAGGTTGCCTTATTTTAACGGATTACGGATTGGGTCAGAAGAATATATATTTTAGTAAGTTTTATGTTGTCTTTATTTTTCTCCTGCCATGTGTACACCACCAAGGTTCGATAAATTTCAATTGTAGGGAGAGGGGAAGAGAGACGGGAGAAGTGGCAGTAAAATATAACTTTTATTGAATCTGATTAAAATATGTCTCATGGATATAAGAATAAAATCTAAACAGATAGGGAAAGTTCTAGGGGTAGCGTCCCCTACCATGCATAAAAGGGACCCCTAGGATTTGATTTGCATGGGTTCCTTTAAAATGAGGGGTTCCTTAGAGGGTAAGGTTATTATTGTTTTATTAAAGCCTATTATTAATAGTTTCACCTCGTGTTATATAAACTACAGCCTTGCGTCTATCTGTATCTGCACAGTGAGCCCTTTATTTTGTGATGAGCTTTAAATGTAACAATGTTGCGTGTCACAATAGTTTGTTTGCCCTTTATTTGCCCTGGTGGGTCCCCCACCAGATGAAGCTGCATCATGGCGGCGAAACGGCCTTAGGGTACCTATAAATAAAGGGCAAACAAACTATCTATACAGATGTAGTTTATATAACACGAGGTGAAACTATTAATAATAGGCTTTAATAAAACAATAATAACCTTACCCTCTAACGAACCCCTCAATTTAAGGGAACCCATGCAAATCAAATCCTAGGGGTTCCTTTTATGCATGGTAGAGGACGCTACCCCTAGAACTTTCCCCTATCTGTTTAGATGTTATTCTTATATCCATGAGACATATATTTTAATCAGATTCAATAAAAGTTATATTTTACTGCCACTTCTCCCGTCTCTATTCCCCACTCCCTACAATTGAAGTTTGCCTTATTTTATAATAGCAGAACAAAAGAGATATTGGCTGCTGCACATTTTTTTCTGCTATTTCATAATTTTCACTATTACAATGCAGAACATCAGTGCAGGTCCTGTACAGACACTGAACAAGCAGAGAATGCAGTGCGGGACCAGTGATTAGAAATACCCAATACTTGACTTTCATGTAGATTATATCTATGTGTAAATTGCCTTATATAATTTTTTTATACATAATCTGTGACTAGTGATACTTCAAGGACTTACCATTTCTTAAAGCAGCTACCAATGCTATTACGCAGGCGTCCAGGAGGTTACCATCGTAATCCAGACATATGAGGTCACAATACAAAACCCAAGCCAGCTACAAGAGAAACACAGAAAAATATCAGGTGACCTGGACCCTACTGCATACTATATGGCTATACTAATTATCTGCATGTCAGCGGCCCCACTGACCAACATTACATTCACATTATGTAGCTGGACAACCCCCTTTAGCCATGCCCCCTCCATATCAAGCACCACTTATCCCCTATCCGAAAATAGAACAGATAAGTAGAAAATGATCCCCTATAATAGGATTTCTAGTACAATGACTGTTTCATACAGAAAATGCTGCAGACTGACAAACAATGAGGAGATGCCCCTTGCTGTATCTGCGGCCGCATATACACCCCCCCTCCCCGACAGCTGTGTGAATGTACCCTAAGGCTTCATTCACACTAACGGTTGTGTGAATATAGACTAAGGCAGACACACACGAAAATCAGCCTTGCGTCGTGGGTTTTTAGAGTGGCTGCATTAAATGCTATACTTTTCAATGGATCAGTACCCACAGCCTTAATTTATATGACCACACTACCAATCTATTGGTCGTAGTCAGATCCGTTTTTCACAAATCACTCATAGATTATAGATTATCAGTATCTGAGAATAATAAAATCCAGAATGACGTAAATTGGATGAGAAAAAAAAAATGCTAATATCAGCCGGAAGGTACAGACAACATATATAGTACAGAGAGTATACAAAGACTAGAAGGGAAGGTTCATACTTTGCCCTTTGCAATGCACAGATCTTCTTTCTGTATTATCTGCGAACTAAACATAAAACATGGTCAACTTTGGTGATTATTTGTGGCACCAGGGTGATGCTGTGATCTGACTTGGATATTGGGGAGTGCGGTTGTTTGGGAGAATATAAACATACCGCAGCCCCTCTATTCTGGGCATTAGGAGAGGTGGACTTCTTATTTATGTGCACATATACATACATATGAGTGGATACATAGTGTAAATGGAGTGAAATGGATTCTGTCTTACTTATCAATCACATCGGCTATGAACTGACTGGCGACCTGCGCTTCTTCTCCTGGTGGTCCAGGACGAAACCGCGAAGAACACAACGGTGTGAGATCCACGTTAGGTACTAAAAATAAAACTTTATTCATTAAAAGTCCATTAATTTTTTACCACCCATAACCCCCTCAATACTTCAGAGGATGTGAGCGCAAGAATTGTGTATGTGTCTGCATAGTGCATAGGTGTGTAATGTGTATACATATGTGGCTTACGTGTGTGTAAAGTTAAAATATTGATGGATGTTATGTGTACGCCAGTGGGTAAAGTGTATCAACCTCGAAAATAAATAATATATACCACCAGCATGATTATTAATAATACTGAATTCATTCTATTTCTAATCAAAATCTGGAATTCAGAAGTTCACAAGAACAGCACTTACTGACCGATATAACCTTTATTGGGAGCGTCTATTGGAGGATTTGTAAATTCCTGAAACAAAACCAAATTTATTTTTTAAAAGTGGTAATAAAAAAACCAATTAATGATTGTTAAAAAGTGGTAATAAAAAAGCCACTTCTTAAGAAGATCAGTAAGAAGTTAAGAGCTAGAAATGACTGTACCCTCCCTTCCTGCCATCTCGGGCAGGTCTCTGAGGAGACAGCACTCCCTCAGCCGCACTTCATAGGACTTACCGCTTTAATGCCGCACATTACTGTGCAGTTCCCAAGCTTCACAAGAGCTGAACCATCTGCTGTGGTAATGGACCCTGTAATAAGAACAAATATATGTCAGCCCTTTATATGGAGGAATAAAATCAGTACAGTCTAACGGATAGGATCAGGTATGGAGGGAAGCCTAGTCAGTCCACATGTGTGGTGGATTTAGCTTGTAGTATTATTGTAATTGGGCCCCCCACTTCACAATGTCGCACCTAAACAGTGCCACAATACTATTCAACTGAAAACCAAAATACCCCTCCACACGGGAAGGGAAAAAGAGGGCACTAATACAATACACGGTATAAAATATCAAATGCTTTATTATTATGCAAATACATAATGCAGTTAAAAAAACTCAATTAAAAAACCATAGAAATAACAAATGTGGCCTCACCGTGGAGGATATCCACAGGATACAGTACAGTACAGGGTGGTGGAGTACAGAAACAGAAAAGGGCAGTCTTACACCAGGCAAAGTGGGGCTGTTGTCTATATGTGTAAAATGTGGCAGCTGGTAGCCAGCAGGAATGGTTCCTGTAGGGTTTGTTCGTGGTCCGTGCAAATGCACACAGTGAGCAACTGGCCCCTAGATTGTAATCTTACATGCCAGGGACCCTGAAATCAGTTCTTACCTATTGTTTATGATTGCGTTATGATTGCGTTATGATTGCGCGTTTCGGCTCGGGCTGAGCCTTTGTCTGGGGGTGGCGTCTTCCCAGTCAGGGATCACCTCTTAAGTCATCTGCGGACCAATGAATATGCCTGCAGCCAGACACGTGACCGGAATCTCGCGAGGTCCGTGACGTGGCCCATGACGCATGATTGTCCGGTCACGTGTGCCGCGTCTCACAGAGACCGCGGTTACGATGGGAACATATATACAGAAGACAGGATGCCATACAGCGCAATGGAATCTGGTGGATAACGAAAACGGGGTAGGAAAACCTACAAAGAGGAATATAATGCTTGGGAGAAGAAGTGTTCATTTGTTAAATTCATATAAAGATATATAAATTCATCTAGAAAATGAAGATTAAAACCTATAATTACTTGTATCTATGGTGACATTATATAAGAACTTACTTGAGGTTAGCATATATGTAATATAATAAATGGTATTGTGCATGATACAGTGGAAAAATATACAAAACGCACTGTATATATTGCAGTGCAAAATAACGGATATATAGCACTTCATTTTATATTTTATATATTGGTACATAATTGTCACTCCTTGCACTTTACTTATACTTAGCACTTTATACCAAAAGTTATTTTGCACTGCAATATATACAGTGCGTTTTGTATATTTTTCCACTGTATAATAAAGCATTTGATATTTTATACCGTGTATTGTATTAGTGCCCTCTTTTTCCCTTCCCGTGTGGAGGGGTATTTTGGTTTTCAATGGAGGAATAAAAGAAAAGAGACACCGGATACACAGTGACCGCAGAAGAGCCACATTCTCATGTATACAAGTAAATATCCATCATCTCCTATGTGACTGATCCTCAGCACACACTCACTCCCTAAAGTTTCCAAAATAATGTGCAAGCTCCGGGATTAAATTCAAGGAGCTGAAACAAGAAGATTTTAAAGGAACACTCCAGTCACGGCTCATTTATTGAATGACACCTTGTGCAGGGTCTGAAGGGATGAGCAGGACTCCAGGTTCCAGGAATACAATGAAGATGAGTCCTGCTCCTCCCTACAGGCCACGCACCATCATTATTCAATTAATTAGCTTTGGAGTGGTCCTTTAATATCGCTCTTTCCTGAAAAATATGGAAACTTCATTGAAATCAGTGGGCAGTGTATGTAACGTCATCAGTCCTAAATCCAGAGGGGTTTTTATCCATAAGATGCCATCTGAGGGATGGCTTTCCATTACAATCTGATATGATATTGAGCTCTCACAATGTTCTATGTGTTTACGAGTGGACGTGCGCTGCGCTGGAACAGAGAAATAGGAACATTCAGTTCCGTATTTTACTATAGCCTGCAGGACCCTAAGCAATATACGGTGGCACCTGCCAAGAATTTCTGAAAACTGACCAACATTTATCGTGGTGGTCCTGAATTCACTCAGCTCTCGCCCATCAGGTCGACAATTCTGTTTCTGTAAGACAAGAAAATACAGAGAAACAAGGACATTATGTATAAAGTTTCCCACAATGTTCTAGTAGAGGGTAGGTAATCTTTCCATGTACAATGACCAGCGCTTGATCTGGAAGTAGTTTGTTATGTTCACCAAAGCAATAAGTGCAGCTGTGGCTCTTTACAGAGGACACAAAGCAAGTAACTTATAGCCCCACATCTTACCGCCAACCCCGACTGATTGGAGATTGATGATCGACTGTTAGATCTAACAATTCTAACAATAGTCCATTACTCTACATTCCAAATCTAATCAATTAAACCCTATTACGCAACTTGTACCCACTGATAGAGATGAGCGGACCCCAAGTTTGCGTTTGGCTCCCTGACCCGGACATATTGCTGGAGTGTCGACTAAACAGCCAATCCGGCAAATTGACACACCCAGTAAATAGTCATTGCTGGCTTCTTGCTAGGAGGCATCAATTTGCCACATTGGCTCATCGTCTGACAATCCGTCAATATGTCCATTTCAGGCAGCCAAGAAAGAATGTGGTGTCCCCTCATCTCTACCCACTCATACAAGTGTCATCTACTTATAGACAAGCAAAAGAAAGGTATAATCTGTAACAAGCCCCAGTTTGTCTGAATATCTGAAGTCTTATGGGGAAGAGAGACTGGTAATAAATCCCATTCCTGCACTGTGGATTATCTTGGTGTTATGTAAATAACAAGAAAATAGCAAATACACTTTACTTACTAGAAACTTCCTGTAATATTCCAGCGGCTCCACTGTCCTGTTGGAAACAAAACCAATGAGAAAAATGTAAATGTATATTGTAGGACACAAAAAGTTTTAAGAGAGTAGCAAACTTAAAGGGAACCTACCACCACGAATCTACCTATAAAGGTAGATCGGGTGGTAGGTGGATGTAAGGGACGTGAGGATAGCTCTTTTTAGAGCTAATCCTCACGTCCCCGCTAACTTTTGGGAAACTTTATTAACCTAATATGTAAATTTAGTTATGCGGCTACTGGGGCGTGGAGTAGCCGGGTACGAGGCTACACAGCGCGGCTACTCCACGCCCCGGTAGCCACATTACTCCTCCTACCCTGTTGTGTGCGGCGCGCAGCTCCTCGTTGCTGCGCGCCCTCGTCTGCCAAGCCGGCTACTGCGCATGCGCAGTAACTCCGGCCTCGGAGCTGGGACTGCTCAGCCGGCGTTCTGCGCATGCGCAGAACGCCATCATATCGGACGAGGGCGCGCAGCTACGAGGATCTACCTTTATAGGTAGATTCGTGGTGGTAGGTTCTCTTTAAAGAGGTTGTACCAAGTATTACTGTTACCCCCCCCCCCCCCATGATGTGGAGAGGGGATAACAATCTGGATCAGTTGGGTCCAACTGTTTTCCCAACAAATAAGTTAGGCACTGGATAGGGCTAAACTTGCTGTATGGTGGGGGTCTCAGTGATGGGGGGGAGGGTTCAGGTACCATTGTTGAACCCTCGTCGCTCACCGAGATGAGTGGTGCAGACGGCCGCACATGTCCCTTCTTCTCCATTCATCTCTCTGGAGCTGACGGAGATCGCCGAGCACTCAAGCGAGGCCAATAACTGTGCTTGTAATAGTACAAACCTCTTCTGCTCTAAAGTTTAAACAGTGTTAAAACCGCGATACAGCGGTTATTAACACTAACGAAACTAAGCACCGGCACCAGCTCACCCTGAGCTGGTGCTCGGTACTTACTGCTTACCCCTGCCATTCTAACTGGTAGGTTTACTTTAATTTGCCTTGGACTGCAGGAAGATTCAGTGTTTGGTGAACTGAGTCCTGGGGTGATGGCCTGAGTGCCCATAGAAAGGGCTCTGAGTGCCCATAGAAAGGGCTCTGAGTGCCCATAGAAAGGGCTCTGAGTGCCCATAGAAAGGGCTCTGAGTGCCACCTCTGGCAACCGTGCCATAGGTTCGCCACCACTGATATATAAGGACCTGTAGCCAATGTCCACAAGATGCCACAGGGAGCACTCTGCGGTCAATAACTGGCACAGTGCACACTCTGGGGGGGGGAGGGGAGAGAGAGAAAAACCTAAAGCACCCCAGAAAACCAAAGGGGCTGCACATTTGTGTCTGTTTATGGGATTATGAGGCTTCTAAGGATAAACATCAATGATTTATATGAGAACTACAGCAGACAAGTCCTGGTTGCACAAACTAGAGGAGACATTTCCTTGAACTTCCCCATGTGCCCATATCCTGCCCAAAGTGCCCATAACAGAGCCCAGTGTCCTTATATACTACCCTATGTGCCCATACAGTGCCCAGCGTCCTTATATACTACCCTATGTCCCTTATATATCACTCACTTGAATCCGGCAGCCATCGCTTCACTCCTAACATGTGCCCGCTGAGAAGTAACACAGACAATCACATGTACAGACACACGTTACATGTAGTAGTGTACACACAGGACCCGCTACATGTAATGTACACAGGACGCAGCCGCCGCACACAGGAAGTCACCGCACATGTGCCACACACAGCCCATGCCTCCGCCTGGGCGCCACTGCTCCCTCTGCCGGACACATCCGGAACTGCACTTGTGTACAGTACAACAAAACATAGGGATAGTTGTGTAACTTTTCTAATAAAAAGATTTATTATAAGGTAAAAGCTTCATTATTATGTAGGTTTTTATAAAGTCAAACTATTACTTGTCAAGCTGTGTACAATAGTTTGTGTATCTCCTATCTATAAATCTATAACTTTACTATTAGAGATGAGTGCGCATACTCTTTCGAGCTTGATGCTCGTTCGAGTATTAGCATACTTTAAACGACTCGTTGCTCGGATGAGTATTTCGCCCGCTCGAGAACTGCTTGAGTCAATGCAAATTGTCTTCTGATAAGTTAGCAGATGTTTTGAAACATCTGCAATGTGTTCTTCACTGAAGAACACATTGCCGATGTTTCCGTACATCTGCTAAAGTTAGCAGATGTACGGAAACATTGGCAATGTGTTCTTCAGTGAAGAACACATTGCAGATGTTTCCATACATCTGCTAACTTATCAGAAGACATTATTTCTCAATAAAATGACATATTGAAAAATGCTTGAGTCTTCATTACAGACACCTTACAGATGATCATTGTAACCTGGGACTAAAGTAGGGCAGAGGGGTCTGTCTGTAACTAGGGGTCGTCTATAAGTCGGGTGTCCTTAAGTCGGGGACTGTCTATATATTAATCTATTTCTATGTTATAGGTATCTATTTTTACAATAGTCACTATCTCTACTATATCTCATGTCTATCAATTGAATTTTTACTGTATCTTTTTCATGTATCTAAGAACCATGTAAAACATATGAAACGTTAGCTTTTTGAACGTATTTATCAGGGCTTTTGCAGCAGAATTTTGGTGAACACACCCTGAAATAGATGCAAATACCGTCATATGGACAGGAATTTGGCAAATTTCCCCCCTTACACAACCTCCTTGCCAGGTAGGAAGGGGGAAGGTTGTGAAGGAAGGGGTTGGTGATGCAGTGCCCCAGAGCGGTGTTCCTGCCAGCCCTACTACTACAGTGCATCACAGCTGCCCACCAGGATTTATCAGGAGGTCAGTGCACCAACTTAATACCAACGTAAGATACATGTGACCCTTTGTGTATAATTCATTCATCATTTGTATTAAAATAATTGTAGTTATGCCTGAGTATTGTGGTTGTATTTTTCCTTTCAAAGGTGTTCTGATCTGCTGTCTTCAGGATTCTCTGTTTTTGACCCATGACACTATCCCTTGACCTGACCCTGATTCAAACTTGTTTGCCCCAAGTCCTGGCCTGTTCCCTGAATTTTGTCTTTTGTCACCTATGGCTAGTTTTACATGTAATGGCCCACCGGAAGGGTCCCTTACAAACTTTATATGCTTCCAATGTCCTCAAGACATAGGTGAAGTGTGGCCAGCTGATACTGCAATCTATGTAGTTTCCATAGGAAGCTGCCTTTAACAATATGCCTTTTACCCATATATATTCATTCATTAGTACCTACTGGCTATAACTGGTATTGCAGCTGCATAACGCCTGCCTGAGAAGAAACTTTCATATATATGAAGTTTATTAAACTCATTGTGGCTGGAAGGTTCCAGTGCTTCTCTGTGAACAGCACACATCTCCATTCAAAACCTGCGGATCCCAGGCCTGCTGCTGCATCTCTGATCCCTAATAGAGCCTGCCTAGGACTACTGCTAAAGCAGCTCCTATCCTCTCCAGCCTAAAACTACTGGAACTAGGCTGTAAGCATCCTTTGCATTATTATTCAACCAACTACCTTGGACCTGGACAGACTGTACTGTTTTCTTGGCCTGTTTCCTTTTCTTTGTTTGTGTTCTGGAATAAAGGAACTGTACATTGGGGTTCTACATCTTGTGTGTGATCCCTGCCTGCCGCTAAGATCAAGAGCCTCCCCTTTACCATCTACCTGGAGGGATACACACATTCATCGAGAGTGCCCCAGGAAGAGCTTCTCCCTCTTCTTGCAATGCACCTGCTGGATCCTTGGTCGAAGACTGTTCTACTTGGACCAAGTAACGTGACCAAGACAGTGCTAGACCACACTAAAGCCAGTCACTCAGGTACCAGGGGAATCCCAACCCCTTATGTCAGGCCCCGCTTGGGGATGTTGCATGCACAGATTCTATTATATTTCTGTGCACTCTAAAACTCAAGCTTTGCAACTGTTGATTCGCTGCTTGACCCCTAATACTTCACATCAGAGTTCTCTGACCTGCCTGGGCCAGCTGTCAACTACACTGGAACTACTCGAGCCTGCTGTTCTTTATACATGCACATGTTACATTCCTAAGGATACTATTGGATCCTATAGGATGCCACTGTAAAAAAAAAACTATCATTACTATTAGCTTTGATAAAAATACAAGGTCTAGTCTACCTGGCAGAATGATATAAAACAGGAGTAACTCACAGAAATCTCCCACCACTGCTCGAGTCCCGTGCTGATCTTTGCAATATTTCCCCCCCCCCCCCCCAGTACAGCAATGACAGGAATCACAGTGAACGATGTTGTCTTAGACATATCCTCTGTTCCATATTTTATTATTTTCTACTAACAGTATTTTAAAGTATTTTCAAGAAATATGAAAATAAAACCTCAGGGGGTCAGTGCTAGGTTGGGAAAATAAAATTGGTTACTAGGGCTCTCACTTTTTTTTCCAATACTTCCAATGGCCTTCACATGACTGGAAGTTCTAGAATCCTGGGGGTCACAGAACGTCCCCATAAGCAGCTATGGTGTTCTGGCAGCGCAACGGTACCACAGACGTGTGGCACCGTACCAAACCGTACATAGGGAAAAGATAGAGCATGCTCTATCTTTCCATGTGTGTACAGCCAGGCAGCTCTGTTACCCATGAAGAGGGGAGGGGTGAACAGTGCTCACCCCTCCTCTTCTCCAGTGTGCCGCCATATTCTCGTCGGCCAGGCGTGCATACGTACGTGTGAATGTAGTCTAATAGAACTCAATGGGTCAGTATGCTATCCACAAAAAAAACCTGATAGTATACATATGTAAAAAAAAGCCTTTGAGCACATAACAATGTATTTAGTCTTCTAAAAAGCAATGGGTGTACAAACTCCCCCCTCCCTGCACTGACCACAGACTAGTAATGTAATTTAATTTATGTCCATAACTTGAGCACTATGTTGGAACTTAAATACAACGAATTAAAAATTCTATGTGATGATCATAACACCTCCTATTAGTTGATTCAATAAATTATCACACGCTGTATATAAGTGTTATCTATCCTCCGGCCACACGATGGCGCTGTCTGATAAGGGCAGCACTCTTCGCACCGCTCTCTTGTATCAGAGAGTAGCGCAGAGCGGTGACAGCCTCACTTCCGCATAGGTGTATGTGTGCTATAGGTTCCGGCAGATGCCAGGCTGGTGTGTGCCGAGTACCGGAAGAGAGAAGTTCCGGGCTGCTGACAGCCTGTAGTCCCCGCAGTGTGAGGCCGGGCATGCTGTGCTCATCATGCTCTGCTGCCTTTGTGATCTCCTGCAGCTGCTGGCTGCTCTGGCCGCTGTCCTGCTGCTGCTGGTGAGTACATGGAAGCCGCACCATCACATCTGCTGTGTGCACTGTGTTCTAGACTCACTAGAATATATTTCTCATTACTTCTTTCACTTTGCAGACTAATTACAGTTAGTGTACACAGCTCCTCTGCAGAACTATGTGTTTATATGCAAAAAACTAACCCTTAGTAGCCTGAACCTCCAGTCATTCTCCAGTACATCTGCCTTCCACTTCTTCCTAACATATAATCGCCAGGTTATGACTACAGTGGAGTTATTTGTAGTCTGTTACCATGGTGACACATGATTCTGCATAGGAGGGATGTACATCGAAATGTAACGTTTTTTTTTTATCAACGTTTGCAACACTGCTTCTTGTATTAAGGCAGCATTCACACTACCGCAAGGGGGACGTATATACGGCTGATATACATCCCCCATAGACGGCAATGGGCGTGCGGCGCCCTACGGGAGCGGTACGGTGCAGCACACGTGCGGCACCGTACTGCTCCGTGCCTCGTGAAAAAATAGGACATGTCCTATTTTTTCAGGGCATACGGCTCCGTGCACCATATATCCCTATGGAGATGGGCGGGGGTGAGCAGCGCTCTCCCCCCTCCTCCTCTCCCCGCTCGCTGCCATGTGCCCGCCGTGCTACGGTACGGCGGGCACCGGTTGTGTGAATCCAGCCTAAAGAATAGGAATAAACAGTAGATGGACATGGTCTTTAAAGGGATATGAGAGATTATCAGTGTCTGACCACCGAGGGTCCCACTTCTGATCAGGTGAAATCATGCTGCTTTTGAATTGAACGGTGGTCATGCATGCATCATCCGGAGCCTGGATTGATGTTAGTGGCCAGGCCAGTACTTGTGTTTATTATATAGGGGCTGTTTCACACGACTATGGTCAGTCCATGCATCATGGTTTGCACGTTGTCCATATTCCACAGTACAGAGGAAATGACTCAAAGCATCATAGTGATACAAGGAGTCCCTGCTGTGGTCATGTGATCTTGTTGTACAGGGGATAAGCAGGGACTCCTTGTATCATATCACTATGATGTTTGGAGTCCCGTCCTCTGCATTGTGGTCAGTCTGTGAAATCTGGAGGAATCTTAGGCGCCTCTCCTTGTAAACTGAGAACTGTAGTGTTTTACCTTGTAAACAATGCTGCGGACACAGTACTGATCATACCAGCCCCTTCAATCATCTGATCATTGGGGGTGCAAAGAGCGAGGCCACATCTTAAATCACTTATGGAGAACCTGATGGTAGAAATTGAGCCAGATTGTGTTCTTTCATATGATAGTGGCATCATCCAGGAAATCAGCTTTAAAGTGCGATGTAAATTGGATGTACTAGGTCACAGAAAAAGAAATAAATCCAGCTGGGGAGTCGAAATTCAGCTAAAATTTGTAGAATGTTATTCTTGTTTCTTCTATAAAAACACAGAATAGATGAAAAAAGTAGCATACATTGACACAATATTTAGCCTACGCGTTTCAGAAACAATACCTTCGGCCTCGGCACACGTGGCATTTTTTGATGTTTTTAAGCAGTCCGTTAAAAAAACACATGCGGTTTTTAATGGACTGCTTAAAATCGCCCAAAAACGGGTTCAAAATTCCACGTGTGCCGCCAGTCTTATTCAAGACTGTTTCCGAAATGCACAGGATTTTTTCTCTTCCTTGATTGTATACGCCTGAAGCCAAGATTGTCCTCGCTTAGGAGTCTAATGGACTAAACTCTCTAATATATGCATGGGTGAGTTGTCTACTTCAAATTTTACTCTTATAATTTCATGGAGGTGGAGAGTTCAGCACTAAAGACAAGCTCTCCAAGCCTCCGAATGTCCTCTCTGCTGTGATTGACTGTTACGCATCCTGGGCCATGGAGTAAATTATCTCAAAGGTGTTAATCTACGTGACAACATGGTTTATCAGGTCAATTTCTGCTGACAGGTTCCCTTTAAACTATTGTAAGTTGATCAGAAGTCACACAGTGGAGCTGAATAAAGCTTTAGGGTCAATATGCATATGAATGTATTCCCGCCGGGCTGCATACATCAGCATGCAGGAGAGGAGGAGGGGACGGGTGCTGCTCATAGAAAATAGTAGCCACACGGCCGCGCATACGGCCGAACATAAACCAGACTCTGTCTTATTGCGGCTAAGATTTGGAATGGTGAACCCTTGTTGTGCTCACATAGCCGTCTATGGAGGACGTATGTATGGCCACAAGCTTGAGGCCGTAGATAACGTCCCCCAGACGGTCGCCTTAGGGTGATGCCACACATGGCGTTTTTAGTCCGTTTTTCCCAATTATCTTAATAGATAAACAGGTTGTAAGCAGCCAAATGCATGGTAAACTGCCAAAAACGGACCAAAAAACGCCATGTGTGGCATCACCCTTAACAGGAGTTTGTCCCATCCGCATAGATAAAGACCTATTGGCATGTAGGTTCCTTTCCCAGTGTCAGTGTACGCTCACAGTATCCTGTTTCAGGAAGTAATATGATGGCTTTCTTCTAACGTCACACAATCAGTATACACCCTGAGGCATGATGTGGGAGTATTGTGTATGTACGTTGTTATTATAGACACACCGCGAGTCCAAGTCATTATCTGCCCCACCTTCCCCCCCACCACCCCCAAACCTACTGCACCGCCAAGCCTCAGATGTGTGTAATTATACATGGCTCGGAAAAGATATCTATCAACCTTAATAACTGCATCCGGCGACGGGGACCCTTTTTTTTTTGTAGTGGTAAGTGGGATAATTAAAGGTGTTGGCCGCTTTACCTCATGTTTTTGTAATGTGTGTGGGAGCAGGATATTAGGTAATTAACCATTATACATCTATTAATAGTTCTGCTCCACTTTTTTGAAATGCGAAGTGAAGCCTCCTGTCTTTTACCCCATCATTATCCATAAAATGGCCACATATGGAGGGTCATGTGATCTCTATCTGTCCATGATAGTTTTCATGGATATAAGACCAAGGTCCTTGCCATACGATCATGGACAGATAAGACCACATGACCCTCCATCTGCAGCCAGTTTATGGTCAGGAATGTCTGGAAGTCAGAACTTTTAATAGATGGATATTGGTAAATTGTCTATTATCCTGCACCCATAACTTACACACACATTACAAAAAAAATGTGAGGTAAAGTGGCCAACCCCTTTAAAATTCTGCTAATGAGCCTGAATGGCTCTGAGGGTGTTACCAGAGCCCCTCTGTGCTGCAGCTTCATAGGCTATTTCACTGTCTAGGTGCACATTTTCCCCTCCTTCTGCCTGTTGTAATCTCACACAGTTGGAGGGGGGTTGCTCCTGCACAGTCTAATAGCCCGTGAAGCTGCAGTACAGGGGGGTTCTGGTACCCTTCTGGCTTACTAGCATAATTTAATTTTACCACAGTCACATTGTCTGGATCTATGAGTAAGTGCCTCTGGTTTATGATGCTTGATTTTGATTGTAGATTTCCTTTAAGGGTTGTCTGAGATTACAAAGAGGTTGGATATAGCACCACTCTAGTCTGCAGACTGTATCTGGTATTGCAGTTCATCCCCATCCTAGTGGAATAGGCTGTGCTGCAATGCCAGTCACAATGCATGGGGTGGGCTGCTATTAGACCTTTAAAGGGGTTTTCCCATGAAAGAAAATTCTCAAACTTCAATTCCCTAGTGATGTTAACACAATAAAGATCATTTTGTAACCCTTTACTTCACAATTTTACTCAGTTTTATTGCTGTTTTAGCTCCTATCATTTAGTGATGGTCAGTGTAAGATTTCAGAGTGTGAGCGGGGACTCTCTAAGCAGATGCTTTATGATCCCTCTACTGCTGTGAGCTGACAATGTGCTTAGATTATCAGTGTACAAGGTTTATCTACATTTTCATTTACCTTCTCAACATTGTACTAGTTTCTGACACGCAGAAAGAGAGATGAGACACATCAGAGATGATGAGATCCATGATATGCCTATTACACACAATGACAGTCTGCTCTCCTACATCACTGCTATTCCGCAACACACTAGATCTGCTGTGCCTTCCCAGATAAACAATTTAGCTGTCGTTTGTAGTTCTACTCTTGCTGTTGCTGCAAGAACTCAGAATCTGTGTGTCAGTGTGCAACAGTGAATGCGCTCCGTCCTGGACTGCAGGGGGCGGGGCTAGAGTGCAGAGGGAGAGAGACTCGGCAAGCACAGCATCACACAGAAATCCAAGATGGCTTCCCCCGACCATAAAGTCAGAAGTTACAGGGTCTTGTCTACGGGCAACTGAAATTGTGTACATCAGGACTGATAGAGACAGGTTGGACTTGTATCCCTTCCCTGCACAACCTATATGTACTCCCTGTGTGGTATAACTATAGGGTAGCCACAATCCCACACATAGGACCCCTTTATTACACTGAATGTGCTGCTCTTAGCAGTTTTGACAGCATCATGAGCTTTATGTTCAATTAATTGTCATGGTTTGATTTATAGGTTTTCACTTCAGTCATTACCTCTGACACTATATATATATATATATATATATATATATATATATATATATATATATATATATATATATATATATATATATATATATATATATATATATATTACAGGTGGACTTTTAGACAGGGGCATGGCTCTGATGGACCGTGGCACCGGAGCAGGGGAGTATTTTATTTTGAAAATTCTCCCCAGCCCACCTTTTAATAGTCAGACAACCCCTTTAACATTATATAACGTGTAATGACCATGGATCATCCATCTTCACCCCTAATATAACATGTGAATGCTCTTTTTACCAGGTTGCAGTTATAGCGCATGTGACTGCAAGGAAAATGCCAAATCTACATCGCCACGAGGCCGAGAAGTTCTTTGTTGGAAATAACGGAGAAAAGAAGCCATTCCCAAGTATTCATGACCGCCCCGAGAAAGACCTGTCTGTTGTCGTCCCAGCATACAACGAAGAAGTGCGGTGTAAGTGCGGCAAGACTCCTGAGGCTTATTGGCAAACTGCTTCATGTAGACGCTGCTTAAAGCAAATGTAACACAGGCGTCACAGGCAGCACTAATGGAGTGTAAACGCAAATGCTACTTATTAAATAATATTTCCTTTATATAGCGCACACAGATTACACAGCGCTGCACAGGGGTTGCCAAATCGGTCCCTGTCCCCAATGGGGCTCACAATCTAATCAACCTACCGGAATGTTTTGGAGTGTGGGAGGAAACCCGAGGAAACGCATGCAAACACGGAGAGAACATACAAACTCTTTGCAGTTGTTGACCCTGCTTGGCTGTAATGCTAACCACTGAGCCACTGTGTAAATACAAATGCCGTGTAAACGTAACAGAAACTCCTCATAAACTGAAACACCATGTGAATGCACACATAAAGGCAAATGTGATGTAAGCACAAATGTAATATACATACCTTTACATCACCTTTATGTTTACATTGCTTTTGCAGTGACATTGCGTTTTGCATCTGTGGTTGAGGTGCAGTGGAGGATGCGTGATTTGCTTGTATTTTATACATTATATTTATGTTTTGTTTTGTTTTTTTTCTCCTTCCAGTGCCAGTCATGATGGACGAGGCCATGCAATTTCTTGAAAAGAGACAGGTATATATATCTACACTTCTGCTTGCCTGCATTAGGTGCTTGGAGGTTGCAATAACACCTCTACAAGCATCAGTGACGCTTGTAGAGGCTGATTTACTGCCCTAGAAAAAACATCCAAGTGTATAAATACACTTGGTGATTTTCTTGTTTAAGCGCCGCACGCTCCCCTCCACCAAGCCACCTCGAGGCTCCAATAGAAAGTCGTGTGATTTGAGCCCAGATTACATACGTTCTACAGCGGGCTGGAGTGGTGAGAGGATGCATAAAGCATCTACCCAGCATGCCTCACTGTATACAGGGGCAGGTGTGACTACAATGGGCAGATAATATTGACCCCCTGTCACACTGTCAGTCGCTCTGCAGCCCCCCTCTGTGCACTAGTGCCATCAACAGGATCGAGGTGTCTATGTGACTTCTCGCTCCTGTACTGTGACAGGGAGTCGATGTTATCAGCCCCATGTAGTCAAACCTGCCCCCCTGTATACAGTGAGAGGCATGCTGGGTAGATGCTTTATGCATCCTTTCTGCATGTCTCTGTATATAGATCACTGATATCAGTGATCCAATGGGCTGTTACCATTATCTGTGATCTGTATATAGGATGAGCAGGGAACAAAATTGCCCCTGAGAAAATTTGTAATTACAGAAAAAAATGTTTAAATGTTATGCCCTCAAACCCCCAAAAATAAATAAATAATAAATTTAGAGGTGTCAACCACGGCCACTCTGTGGAGGGTCTGGGGCTGGTGTCTGCCAGTGTCTGCTCTGTAACAATTTTCTTGTATAAATAGACATCTAGTAAGACTATATAGGAGTAGGAGTTATATAGTTGTATTACTCATCTGAAAATACACCTCAAAAATGGTGAGAGGAGTATTATTACCTTTTTGGAAAAATGTTAGCGCAACCCCTGGGTTGTTATGACTATAAGATCAAACTATTGTACATTTTGTGTGTGTGTATAGTTCTATTCTATTCTTCTTACCCATGTAGATAGTTTAATCAAAGTCTCAACCACCGGTGACTTTTTCCCTGCATTATTTCACTAATGTTGAATAATTTGTTGCCGTCTAAACTATTAAGTAACATTGTGCTTTTTTTTTTTTTTCTTACTTTGGTCCAGAAGCAACGTCCGTCCTTTAAGTACGAGGTCATCATTGTAGATGATGGAAGCTCTGATAAAACTACGCAGGTAGGTAAGGTTTAACAAATGGTTTGGGGTCAATAGAGATGTCCTATACAGTAGAACTGCCTCCCGCTCCAGAAGACGTCTGATCTGCTAATGTAACAGAGATGAGGGTCAGATTAGTGTCTGATTGCAGGGATGATTACAAGGGAACATGAAACAAAGATTGCACACTGGTATCCTCAAACAGCACTCCACCTCTGCTTCCACCACAGCTCTGGACTGCTGGTCAACCATGTGCATGCACTCACAGATCTGTTTTATTCCTTAGCATGTTATCTGTAATTTGTAAGGACTGTATACTGACCCTTTATTTTCTAAATGCTAATTCACATGACCGTTTTTTTACACTGATCCGTGAAAAAATAAGCCTAACTGATCGCTACAGAACAGGGATTTTCTGACCTTTGTTGCACTTTACTGGAATTGCTGCATAAACTTATTACTGCTACAAATATAGAGTTCCAAAGAAATGAGTAAAACTTGGCCTTTATTAAGATCAATTAAAATTGTGACACCGGCTTCCTAGGTCGACCTGGTGACTCCAACCTGTGAGATATTTCTATTCTTTTCACAAAAGTCCCCTTTGTACACAGGGATAAATGGTTTCCTTTTCCAGAATGATTAGAACCTAAAGGAAACCTACCATTTGATTTGATGCATTATGAAGCAGACATAGCTTGAGAATGCTGTAGCTATACTGATGCAGAAACACATCTTGTTTAATCCCTGTGCTGAGTGGTTTTGCTGAAAAAACATTTATAGAATTCTGATAATGAAGCTCTTTGTTTTTTGCGGGCACAGAATGGTGAGCACACATTCTGCTCGCAGCAATAAGCCAGGACACCGTAACAGTCTATGGGGATGTATATAAGGCCGCAAATTTCCAGCCTTTATTTACTTATTAAATGCACATAACTGTGTTCTCCCCAACTGGGATAGAGCCTGGGCGAAGCACATGGCCTAATGCAGAAGGGGGGGGGGGGTGAGTGCACCACACCTCTTTCTGTGAAAAGCTGTGCAGATACACCTTCTATATGGCTAAATGTAGGACATGTCCTATATCCTGCAGCGTGGCTGGCTTACTAGGTCTCTGTCTTCCGAGACATAGTGTGATCACCAAGACTGGGGTACCATAGACATCTGTCCTGTGCATCTTATACTAGATTATGTCCTTCTACCATGATATGATCCAAATAATGAGAGAGCTTCATCCCTGACATGTGTACTAGCACTAGGCCATAGAAGCCCTCACCTACATAAGGAGACAAAATAACTGAATTGGTTAGTTTGGGTTGGGAGAAAGAAGCCTAGTATAGGGCAGTGGTTAATCTAACTAGAGTGGATAACTAACTAGAGTTAAGGTATTGGCAGTACTTATCTCAAAGGTTAGAGTCCCCAATAGGGTGCCTAATAAGAGCTAAGTTTTACTCGTATATCAGACACTTTATATTTTTAGCAGTACAGGCGGTCCCCTACTACTAGCAAACGACTCATAGTTACAGACGGACCTCTCTGCCCCCTGTGACCTCTGGTGAAGCTCTCTGGATACTTTACTCCCAGGCTGCAATGATCTTAGTTAAGTGTCTGTAATGAAGCTTTATTACTAATCCTTGGTCCCATTACAGCAAAGAATTTGAAACTCCAATTGTCACAGGGACAAAAAAAATTCTTTGTCTGGAGCACCGGTTATAAAATATACAGTTTCAACTTGCATACAAATTCAACTCAAGAACAAACCTATGGAACCTATCTTATACGTAACCCGGGGACTGCCCGTAATGTTATAACCTAGAAACTTGGAGTATAAGGGGATGTCAATTCCGTTGTTTTCCTCGGGTCCAAGGAGACCACTCATTGGCCCAAGTGGCTTCCTGGAATACCCAAGTCGGGGCACATCGCTGAAAATCGGAAGTAGCAAAGCGACGTGCAAGCTGGAAAATAGTACATTTGCATTCTTTTTTTCCGGCCTCCCCAGGATTTTCCATATTTTTGAGCATCAGATTAGTGGGATCTGACACCCTGGCTTTGCACCAATCGGCTGATATTATAAAGTGTATGGCGCTGTATTGTTATCAGCTGGCTGGTGGGTGTCCAGCCCTGCGCTGATTCTAAGGATAGCCCATTGATTGTATTGGAGAATGGCTTTACACAAGTCATACATTCTGATAACAGGGAGCTCCACGTTATGATAGCAGCTTCTCAGAAGAAGTGATTCTGATGTAATATAAGTGGAACTACTGTGTTTTCACACTACGTCACAAATTGCACTGCTAAAGAATGTCATTTGTTATCTAGAGAATAGATGAGGACTAGATGACCTGTTCTCAGCTACATTGATGACCTGTCTCATTTAGGACGTGTGTACAGGGTAAATGTTTTGCAGATTGTGAATATTTTAGGTTCCTTTTTGTTTCACAATCCCTGACTTTTTTCGTTTTCAAAGCTGGGACATTTCCCAACGTATCTTATGTTGTTTTTCACTTGCTGTCTAGGTCGCCTTGAACTATTCCAAGAAATATGGAAGTGATAAAGTCCGGGTGTTGACACTGGTAAAGAATCGAGGCAAAGGTGGAGCTGTACGCATGGTGCGCAAATGTCTAGTTTCTGTATTATAACCTGTTTAATGGTTTGTCATTCCAAGTTTAGTTCTTGTGTAGTTTGACCATATTTCTCGATGGAGTTTCCTTTGATACACTATATACAAGTGATCTACCACATCTACAGACCTTCTTCTTACACTCAACGTAATCTAAAGAGGTGTCCTTCTAGTATACACTGATCAAGTATGCAGGTTCTGCATATAAAGACTCAAGCTATGCCTTCAAATACTGACACCATCCTAAAATTTAAGCTTTTGGTGTAGCACTACTAAGATAAATTTACATATCGTGGTTAAACATATATAGTTTAGATAAAACTCTCAATCGATTGGACTTTATTTCGATGAAAACCTGTTTCTATTTAAGAGAAACATGCATGCTTAGTAGAGGTGAGTGTGTATGCTGATTCAGGTGCAGTAGCTGTCAGTGGTTAGTGTATGTGTAAGGTAAGCTGGAGGCCCAAATTTTAATGATTGTATAGTCAAAATCTATTGCCTCAAGCCATGTAGATGGGCGCTAAGCTCCAGAGTGGGAAAGCATGTAACAGTAGCCTTGTAATTATAGGCAGTACATGCCCTCCATATTTATGTGTACATATTTTTTCTCTTGTCAATGTATTTTATCAGGGAGTTCTTGTATCAAGAGGGAAAATAATATTAATGGCTGATGCAGATGGAGCTACAAAGTTTGCAGATCTGGAAAATGTGGAAGCTGGACTTAATAGTCTGAAGCCCTGGCCGGTAAGACGTTCTGATTCTATATTATTCAAGTTTAGGCATCAGCCCATGTACTGCACATATCAGGGTGAGGCTATTGTTTAAAGCGGACCCGTCACCTGGAATGATGGCACCTGCGCCATCACCCCACCGCAGAGTTTGCCAGACAGGACTCAAGGCCTCTTGCAGTTCCAGGCAGCCCAGGACCCTAGAAGTTTTTTCTCCTTCTTTCTACTGTATTGGTGTCCTCAGGTGCCTATGCAATTTAAACATGTGACAGTGAAGGGAGTAATAAGTTACTGTTGAAATTGTCGCATTGGTACTTTGCGAAAAATATGTGGGTTTTGGATGTAGTTTGGGCACTCTACGTCTAAAAGGTTTGCCATCACTGGCCTATGCTATGCTGATTTTAAAAATGCCGTTGTCAGCATTCTGAATCATTTCAGTAGTTTATGTAAGTTTAATTCACATCACCAGCATATGGCGAGTCCCCAGGGAGGGGGCAGTTGCAGCCTCTGTGGGCCTGTATCTCCTCATGCACTCTTCCTCTTCCCCACACCATCTCCCTCCTCTGCCTGCTCAATACACATGACAGTGAGGGAGATGCATGAGTGTTAAGAAAAGGAGTCTGACACAAGCACACAGCGGCTGCAGTTGCCCCTCCCTGGGACTCACCACATAAACTACTGAAATGATTCAGAATGCTGACAAAGGCATTTTTTAAATCTGCATAGCATAGGCTAGTGGGACCTGTTACCAGCTAAAAATTATATTCCTGGTGAGCAGATGGACATGTATGCATCCTATAAATTAAGGAATTATCATTAGGAGCTCAGTTTGCTGACTCCTGCAGGTCTACTGAAAGCAGACAGCACCCTGAGCACACAGTTACATTGTCCATTATTTAGCTTTAAATGTATATATATATATAATTTTTTTTTTTTTTTTTAAACAAGTTTTGGAAGTATGTCTCTAGTTTAGTAGTTTGTCCATTACTTTTATTCAAGTCTGTATAAAACAAGTACGTGGCTAAAGTTTGTGTAACTTCTTTGCATATTAGGTATCCACTATTAAAATCATCATATCTTTTATAAAAAAGAGGTTCATGCCAGAGTCCAAGTCTCAGGTTATTCATATTGTTTTTGTCTCAGACATCCATGTACAATAATAAGCTTTTTTTTTCTTTCTCTCCTTACATAAGGATAACCTGGCAATCGCATGTGGATCCCGAGCCCATCTGGAGAAAGAGTCCATAGCAAACGTAAATATTTTGTTCCAGATCAGCCATAAATCATGTAAATGATAATATTCCTATATATCCCTGAAAGATGTCTGTACACCTATAGTAGCTGTCAGCAGCGAGGGATAAGTTACTGCTAGAATCATCTTACACTGATACTTTTGTTCTGAGGTAATTCCACATGCCTGGTCTTACTTTTTCCCAACATAATGAGCCCAACCACCTTCGCTTCCCAGATATATGGGCCGTCTGCACATGAACATGTTCGGTCTGTGGAATCAAACCAGTGTGCTGGTCAGATCCCACAGACTGCACACAATGTACAGGATGGAAGCCCTTACATCCCACAGAAAGGGATGCAAGGACTCCCTGTCTGCTGACTGAACTGCAGTTCAGACTCTGTTACAGTTGTTCTAGTGTCAGTGCTGCAGTTCGGCTGCAGGCAGGGAGTCCTTGCATCATGTTTGTTTAGAGCAAGGTGTGCATTCCTTGGGATCTGTCTAGAACACAGGTTTAATTCCATAGGCTGTAGACATTTGAGTGCAAGGGGTCTAAGATAGTTGTTTGTTGCACTGAAATTGATGGGTCTGGCAAAATTTGCTCTGTGTAATAGGGTGTTAAACAGGTTTTCCCTAGTTTCCATGTTATTGCCTATTGACAGGATAGGGCAATGCATTGCTAAACAGTGGGGGTCCTGCTCGCTCTAATGAAGGGAATGATAGGTTGAGTATACACTCTGCCACCTAATTCTCTATGGCACTCCCATCTCATCACTAGGTATGTTATCCCTTTCCTGTGTATAGGGGGAACCTTTGAAACTGGTGACATCCTCTTTAATAGACGTAGTATGGATTGGTGATGGCCACTTTTTAAGACCAGAAAGTAAAAATTCGCCCTATCTTACGACAAGTGTTTTGACCCTAATATTATACCTAGAGATTTGATTCCAGAAAAGGGCTTAAAAGGGAATTATGGGATTTAGAAAATAAAGATGGAGCACAGAATGATATAAAAAGAAAAAAAAAGAGTAAGCCTTGTGGGCTTGTGGCCTTATGATTTGTTCTACATGCCCATGAAAATATAATATGGCAATGATTGGCTGTAGAGTTCACTCCCCTCACCACAACACAACACTGCACTGGAGTAATGGGGGAGTTTGAACACCCATATGAGACCGAGTTCTTAGATTGTGTATTCTAGCTGGATGTTTGACAATAAAGGGGTTAACCTTGTCAATGCTTTTTTTTTTTTTTTTTTTTTCCCAGCGTTCCATGTTCCGGACCGTTCTCATGTATGGCTTCCATTTCTTGGTCTGGTTCTTGTGTGTTCGGGGGGTTAGAGACACCCAATGTGGGTTCAAGCTGTTCTCTAGAGAGGCCGCTGCTCGCACATTCACAGCTCTACATGTGGATCGCTGGTGAGTTCTCCCATTTTCTATATATACTGTATACATCTATCTATAAACCATAACATTACACATCAGTCTCGTTATAACACAATTGGCAAATCTTCTTAATATACAAGGTTACTAAAGTTTGCCCAAAACCGGTGTCTTCTTAGGGGCAGGGTCCCCGACCTCCGCTGAAGCCTCCTGGATTTATTTTTATCTTTACAAGCAAATTGTTAACATTCCCCCTCCCGGGATTAGCCTGTGTGGATATTCTCTAAATATTAAGAACATTTCTGTCTCCAGAAGTTTAACTAAACATTGGTGTATTCAGACGTCCTGCGCTCTTCTTCTTTTGTTTTATGGGGTTGCAGCTGCAGTCTGTGTATCTCAATAGATAAGTGCAAGTACCCCTTTTCTATAGAGGAAAGGGGTATGTTCAAGTAACATTGCATCCAGTCTTCTGCTGCTGATACAAATCTACAATAGCATTCACATTGTGCAGGCTTCAGAGCTAAAATCTCCCAGTACTTTCTAGTTTGGTGTCCTTACAGTAAGTTACTATACAGTTTGGTAATGCAGTGGAGAAAGCTCCTTGCTTAAAGAGCAACTGTAAAGCTATAGTGATTTTTACCATATTATTTTATATGATTATCCCTTTGGAAAAAAAAAAAAAAAACAGAACGATACCTACTTTGGCCTGCTCGTCCTTTTCTTTTCAAAGTTATGGCGTTTTCTGTTTCAGAAAGTGTTTGACAAAAATCTTTCTCACCAGAGGTGATGTGGGTGAAGACTAATATCTGTCAGTCTATGCCCTCAAGCTGAGGCCAGTTAGCTTGCCCACACATCCTATGATGCCTTGTGTTCTCTCTCAAAGAAATTTAGCATTAAATCTGTTTAGTTTCCCACATGTAAATCCACTGAACGCTGCACATACAGAATGTACATGGAGACATCCTGGCAGCTTCCATCATATGGAGGAGCAGGGAACATTTAATAAGTGGTAGAATTCAGAAGTAACCCAGTTACATGAAGTCTATACGCTGTGCTGTGGGAGCTTTAAGGGTTAATAGCTCATCTGGACAGAGCTGATACTGCTGATGACAAGGTGGAGGAAGGGAGCAGTGAGAAGAGCAGAGACAGACAGAGAAACTTCTGTAGAATCACAGACTGGGGTGGAGGGACTGATGGGGAACAGGGATATCTTGTACCTCGCTATTCTGTGCGGGAGACATCTGAATTCACTGTTCTGCACATTTCTAGCTCTGCTACATTCACTGACACATGACCTCCTCCCCTGTGAGCAGGGAGCAGCAGCTCCTCCCCTCCCAGGAAACGAGCCAGAAACAAAGTGTAAACAACGTACATATACATAAGGCTTATCAGCACATAGAGAGGAGGCAGCAATGCAGTAACCTGAGGGCGGCTATAGTAAAGAAACTACTGAATATAGGTAATAATGATAATGGGCAAAGTTGTTTTACATCTCAAGAGCTATTGATTTGTGAAAAATAAAAAAACCTTTAAGCTCTTGGCCTCGGGCATGTTTACATCTCAACTTCCCTGCTTAAATTGGTTTGCCACTTAAAGTAAAAGTATAAAAACTTTTGCAAAAGTTTGTAATAAGCCAAAATAAGCAATTCTCTAATGTACTCAAATTGCAGGTGTTTAGTTACCTGAAACAGGGTTTACAATGTCCCCTCGGGCTAATCTCCATTTGCCATGCTTCCTGGTAACCGTATAGAACAGCTAGAGATGACGGGAAGCTTGTTGGGAGTTTCGGTAGCAGTGTAAAAAAAAAAAAAAGGACCTTGGGTGATGTAACATGCATGTGACTCCCTTGCATGCTTCAGGTAGTCCAATTACAAACACGCTGTCCTGCATCATTTGAAGGACCTTCAGAGATGTCATAAGCATGTGACTCATCACATGCTTCAGATCGGCCAATTACAAACATGCTGTCCTGTTCTGGCTTCAGTGCCCTGAGCTGATGTTACAACCAGTGCTCACCCACTTCAGGAATATCTGAATCTGATTTAATAAGAAATTATGTTAAATATACTAGATATATCTCGGGCTAGGAAGAGGCCAGCAGCATAATACAGGTATCGTTGGAATTGTTGTCAAAGTCCCTCTCCAGCTAAAACTATTTTTGGTCAGTAACTTTACAGTTGTACTTTAACATGTTAAGTATAAGACCCCAATAGGGTCACCCATAAAATATTTGCCCTGTTAAAGATTTCTGAAAGACGGTGGTCACATGACCCCTGGGCAGCTGGACTTGGGACTTCCTGTTTCCTGTTGGAGGAGGCCATGCAGTCCTTATTGTATGAATGCTCCCTACATCATTACCCCTCCTATACAAGTGGTTGGAGGGGAAGATGTCCTTGGCACACCTCTGATATGGGAGTGGTTATAACAGAGGAGTCTTGCAAAAATAAATGACTGCACGGCCTCCTCCATCCGCCAAACGGACAGCAAGATCTACCACACGTATGCAAGATCTTTTGAGAGGACAGTGACATGGGGGAATGAAGAAAGGTTCAGAAGAGAAGATGGGTGTATCAAATTTTTAAAAACTAATTTTCAGCTGGATTTTGATCTGGCAGCTTTAATCAAAAGATATGCCTGGGTTGTGCAGGGACTCTGTCTTTGTCCGCTACAGTTACAGGCGGTGCTATATAGATGACTAGGAGACACTTGTGAGTGCTCCTGGCTCCATTAACATTTTGAGTGATGGCTCTAAAGTCCAGTCATAGTATTTGGGGAGATGATTCCCCCTATGATCAGTGTGAACATGGCCATAAAAATTAAATCCATGTTGTATATTCCATTAGAGATGGTAAACTCGTCTATTAGGGCATGTAAGGATTATACCACACATAGTTCTGAATACCCCTTTAAGTGTCATTGAATTGTGCATGTATTTGTCCGGCAGACAGATTGCTGTTGTGATTAAGTTGCTATTAGACCACAAGGTGCATTGACCTTCTCCTCTATGTAATTGACCTTCCTTCTTATAAGAAGATGATTGTGATCAGATAAACCACTCGATTAGTAAATGGCCTGGGCACGGAGCAGTAATGACATCTCCAGTAGATCAATATACTCTATCTCCTGTTTATGCAGGGCGTTTGATGTGGAGCTTCTATATATAGCGCAATGTCTAAAGATTCCCATTGCTGAAATTGCAGTAAATTGGACCGAAATTGAAGGTAAGATGGATAATACATTCCTGTTTTGTGTTGTATTATTCTGTATTACATATATGGAAAAATTCTGAAGCTCTCTGCAGAATCACAAACTCATTATTGTAATAGGAGTATGGCCATAGACGTGGGGCATAGTGCCAGAGATGCTGGCAATGGGTTCATGCAAAGGATGAGTTCATATAGCTGAAGGCTACAAAGGACTTCATGTGGGAAAATAAGGGGCACTCAAAGGCTCAAGTGACCCCATTGTACTCAGTTGGGTCTTTAGTACAGGGTCGTGTTCCTTATGGCCGGCTGCTCTATTAATCTGTACGTCCCTGGCAGAGATTGCCGGGTACGGCGCTTGCCAATCTCCCTCAGTGCTATAGAGAGGAGCCGGTCGCGCTTCATCTCCAGCTATGATGGTGGCTACAACGACCCCCGTTCTCTTGATGGATAGGGGCTAACTTGTATGTGGCTGGAGTAGCCCTTTAATAGGGTTGGGAGGCAATAGTCAGTGAATGGAAGATGGCTGTGTGCTGCCGCCCCACCCATCAGTGACAACAGGCCCCCTATTCTTCGGATCAGTGGTGGTCCTTTCTTGAGATCCGTGGGGGGTCCCAGTAGTGTGAATCTGAGTGTTCAGATTTTTGTGACAACTTGGTACAAGCCCTTTTAAAGGGTTTAATTTTGAAACAAGACCCAGGAGGACGGGAAGGAGCCAAGAGGCAGGGCCGGTATTAGCTCCACGGAGGGAAGGAGATGCCAGGTGAGGGTTACCTGACGAGACGGCCTTGAGAATGGCGGCCTTGACTGCTGTTCCCCGAACCCCACCTCCAGATAGTTGTCCAAGGATATAACTTTATTATTCTGGATAAAGGCAGCGTTGGCAATTTATAAAGACATGGCTAGAAAACCGTTCACAGCCCATATAAGGTACATTTGGTTGTTTGGAAGCAAAGCGGCTGGTAACAGGTTCCCTTTAACTTTCCATTACTGATATACATTGGGAGACATGTATCACTTCTATTGCTTTCTTCTTTTTTTGTGCAACTTTTTGTGAGACTTTTCGCAGTTTAAGACCCAGACAAAAAGTTGCAAAAGACTAAACAGGCAACACATCCCATGTATCATAAAGGGGAAAAACCCAAGATGCATTGAAATGATTAAGTAGCCCTACTTCAGGAAACTTGAAAATGTGGCAGCCGAAAAACTATGATACATGTGTCTCATTGTGTATTTGCACACAAAAGTATGTGACCTTTTTGTATGATCCTTGATCTTTGTTCTGATACTTCCAGGCTCTAAGCTGGTGCCTTTCTGGAGCTGGTTGCAGATGGGAAGAGACCTCCTTTTCATACGGCTACGATATCTCACCGGTGCCTGGAAGATGGATACCACTGGAAAATTAGATTAAGATTTTACAATGAAATGTGGAAACATGGAGTCTGATGGACGTACAGCTTCATGGACGGCCTGTAGTGGGATGGGACTGTATGTCACGGTGTATTGAGTCTTGTTTCCTAGTCAGTCTGGTGGTGGTCCACCTGTCTGACTGGTGTATCATTACGGATTGTTCCAAGTCTGGACGAAACGGATTGGTCATTGAGAGAAAGTACTCGCCCAGTCACACAAACATTTTATTTTGGACCAGTCCAGCGATCAAGTCTGGTAAAAGATGGCGGATAAGCCTTCTGTATAATATGTCTAATGGCATAATGGTTATTAAAAATATCTTTTTACATATTCCCGGTTTCCATTAGTAACTTTTTTCTTATCATTAAAAAAAAAAATCAGTTTCCTCTGTGTAAAAGAGTATTTGTGTCTGATTGGTTCTCTCTTGGAGGCAACCAATGTCCTATTGAACCTCTGCTCTTCGACTCCCATCTTTGGCTATGACATCCACAGCCTCCTGGATTCAGATCTTGCGCATGCACAGCTTTTTACTACACTGTGTTTGTGAAGTTATTGTCTTCATTCTCACCAGGCTCTCCACAGGTCGTATCTTCCATGTTCCCTAGTCAGAAGAAGCTACTTCCGCAAGTACAGATAGAGATTTGAATCCATGATCCACTCGTACCAAAGCCGAAGATGGGAGTCAATATTGGTTCAGCAGGGGCTTGGCTGAGCTTGTTTCGGAGGGGAGAGGTATCGCTATGCAGCGATGGCGGACTTCCTTTGAATATGCCAAAAAGAGTCATACATACAAATCTTGAGGTGAGCTTCAATTTTATTTACAAGTAAAGGAAACCTACCATCAGGAATCTACCAATTAAGGTAAATCTGATTGTAAGTTCTTCCTTATGTTCTCTGCCCAAAACTATCCTTCTCAAATCCTTTAATACTTCCAAACCCGATCTAAAATTTATTTTACAAATATGCAAACTGGGATGTAGAGTAGTCTCTCTGGGCTGTGGGAGCAAAGACTACTTAACGCCACAGTAACCTCTGCTGCCTCCAAGCATGTCCTAGTTTAGCTTCTCACATACAAGCTGTACTCATGCACTTGTGCTCTGACACTGGAGCAGGAACCATTGCTCATACGCAGAGCTCTGCGGAAGCTGGTGGCATGAATAACACAAGCTGTATGGGGAACACCACTAGGACCCTCTTGGAGACCCAACAGCAGAGGCTACTGGGGTTTGGAGTAGCCTTTGCTCCCACAGCCCCGAGAGGCCACTTGACGCCCTAGTAGCCTTTGCTAATCATTTGCATACTTACATCAAGTTTCCCCTCATGTTGGTAGGTTTCCTTTAAAGTACTGTAAAATATAAAAATTTTTGCCTAACTGTGCTATAAGCAAAAATGAGCAATTCTCTAATTTACTCTACTAGCAGTTAAAACGCCTGCAAATTGCTAATTAGAGGTTTTATCCTATCCCCCCGGCTACTCTCCTTTAGTCGTGCTTTCTGGGAACCATGGGAAACCGTTTAGAACATCTAGAGACAACAGGAAACTTTGGAGGGGCTGTAGGTGAGGATTGCAAGAAAATAGGACCTGTAGTGATTCATGTGACTCATTACATGCTTCAGGTCGTCCAATTACAAACCTGCTGTCCTGATTCATATGAATGCCCTAAGTGCTCTGGCCTCAGTGCCCTCAGATGAGGGCACAACCAGGAAGCACTGCCCACCTCAGGAATAGCTGATTATGACTTTATAAGAAGGGATGAATACGAGGCAATATCACAGGATAGAATGAAGCCAGCAGCAGCATTGGATTTGTTATCAAAGGCTCTTCAGCTTTGCTAAAACTATTTTTGTCACTAACCTTACAGTTACGCTTTAAAGTTTTTCCATCTACTTACATTCTTACCACCTATTAAAATGAAAACTCCTTGCTCTCTTCCTTGAGCTGTCTGCGGAAATGGTTGACACTCACAGCCGGCATCATGGTGGCTCTCATGTCTCTTATCAAACCGAAAATTGTCAAATCATTTGCCACCAGTCAGACCAGAATATTGCAAGATTAAAGGGGTTGTCTGAGTTTAAAAAAAAAAAAAAATTTTATATATATATATATGTGGCCGGGAGTGGGCTGCCTAAAATAATAAAGCTGTACTTACCTTCCGGTGCCCTCCCGTATCCAGCGCTGCTGTTGCTCTGGTCCGGGCGCCATGTAAACAAACATGGCCGCTGCATTCAGCTTATGGCCGGGTACGCCTATCCGTCCCTATACACAGCATTGTGTATGGGGGCCGGAAGGTTGTCGTGTCCGGCCGGAAGCTGAGTGCAGCGCTGCTCCGGCGGCCATGTTTGTTTACATGGCGCCGGAGCGACAGCAGCACTGGATACGGGAGGGCACCGGAATGTAAGAACAGCGTTATTGTTTTAGGCAGCCCGCTCCCAGCCACATATATTTTTTTTTCAAAACTCGGACAACCCCTTTAAGCTCAAACCTATAGGTATTGACAACAGGGCCCGTAGGTTCAAGTTTCAGTTAATACAGTGCCGGCGTTGCTGTTCGGCCGTTAGGTGGAACGTCCACTGCACTGTGTGCAGCCAGAGGGATTGTGCCACCATGCGGCACGTGTACATGCTCTGCAAACATTTTGTGTGTAACCGGCCTTAAAGCAAGAGGTGCTTGAAAGTTATATGGCATATGCAAGATTTGGTGAAATGGTCAAGTCAGGAAAGGTGACATCCTCTTTATTGGGAGCCTAAATGTGAAGATGCCTGGGTTCCCTTGGATTGTCCTGGAAAAATACAACATTTACTAAGGAGCAAAGTAATATCTATTTACTGATCTCCCACCACTAGGTTACCAATGTGCCCCCACTATCCATGGGAGGGGGGTGTTTATAATGAATGGATTCAGCTCCGTGTTCAGCACCATGGACAACACACTGAACACGTCAAATAGCTGTACATCACATTTTTCGTTGAACAGCAAAAGTATATTGATTTCTGATTTTCAATCTTTGAGTCAGTTCTGATCTTTCAATTTACCATTGGAAATACCTGTCCTTGGTCCTGTATGCCGGCTGTCAGGATGGTGGTCATATTTCGGAATTAGCCTAAAAGATAGACCCCTCACCTATTACTTACTGGGGTAATTAGATATATAATTTCCTTTTTTGTTTCAGAAATAAAAGGATGTCCTGGGACCTTTGACTCACCCTGAAAACAGCAAATCTACATGGAATCTCAGTCTCTATTCAGGCAAAGTTATACTTTTTTTTTTTTTTTTTGTTTCCCATTAAAGTTCTTACTTTCGCCTCGGCCTCACTACTGGAACATTATGGCACTCATATAATTCACTTAGGAATCCAAACAAATGAAGAGATTTAGTGGCAAACACAATGACAATTCATCCAAACATTCCGACAATTCCAGACACCTCTGTCTTCAGGAGCGTTCAGCAAGAGGGAAGCACCATCTGTATAACTAATGTGCAGCACGCACGTCTGACACGTACATTAAATAGTATACAGTCATGATATATAGTGTAAGTGGGATATCCCATTGTCTGGAATTATTACATTCCGTAGGATGTAAGTTATTTGCACATTGGACCTGTATATACATTACAACACTATATAGGGAATATCCAATTGACACACAAAGCTGCCTGGCACTAAAACCGAGGGGGGACCCCTAAATAAACAACCTATGATAGTTAGAAGGACATCAGGCTTTGCTTACCTCACTAACCCATTTACAAATATGGATCTGCTTGGCTTTCTTCAGACTGGAATTGCTGGATCTGCAATGTACGGATATCTACATATATTGCTTATTTACATTTCTCTTCACCAATAATCAGATGTTAATATTTTATGAGGGGGATCACCCCCTGGGTCACCCTGGCTCTTGCAGAAGAGGTCTTGTGTTTTTATTGTCTGCATGGGTCCAATGTGAATACAGTCAGAGGTTAGGAATGTTGTAGCGTTGAATTTGCCTCATGAAGTGAATGGTATAGTATGAGTCAGACGAGTGGCAGCAGGGCCCACGCCAGCACTGGGCTTACCTGGGCAAGGACCTGGGCCCAGAGCTGCTGGGGGGGGGGGCACATAAGGCTGTATTTAAGGAATCCATAGGGTGTGAAAGGGGCTTATATAAAATGACCATCAGGGGCTGCTTGGTCTGAATTTCTTGGTCCAAATTTTGAATGCCCCCCACGTGAGTTCACTGCAAAGGGGCCGACTGAGGCTCTGTTGGCCAGGGGCCTCCTGAAACCTGGAGCCAACCCCGAGTGGCAGCATAGCGAGACCACGTTGAGAAGCTGCAGCACTAGCTGGCCTGGTCTGTGAGGTGGAATAGGCTCTAACTGGTAAGTTGTAGATCTTTAAATACTGCGGAGCACCATAAGTATCTGCAACTGGGCTGTAGCCTTACATGGGACTACCTACATGACAAGAACCCTCGACCAAAAGTGTGCCTAAAATATAGCAATCGATATGTGGATGAGATTGTACAGTGGGGATATTTTGCTCTGCATTTTGTGACCAGGGATTGAAGGAGTGTCTTCCCAAGATGTGATGGGCATTATTTTACTTATCTCATACCGGAAAACATATTTGCTTATTTCCCAGAATGCCCTAGTGGAGAATGGCGATAAGTCTCCACACGCCTAAAAGGTGGCATTAATTGGCAAAGTCTTCTAAGTCTGTGTTCACATGGGGGGTTTTCAGTCAACCTCTCATTGTGTGGCCACAATGAGAGACTGCTATTACCCTGTTTCCCCTAAAATAAGACATCCCCCGAAAATAAGACCTAGTACAATTTTGTTCAGGCTTAGAAATATAAGGCCTCCCTGAAAATAAGACCCAGCGGCCGCCATTGCAGCAGCTTCCCCCACCCCCACACCGTACATTAGTATTAGTAAATATTTTAGATGCTGCACAAGGTTGTGACATGGGAAAGAATTCATGGTATAAAATCACTGACTGTTGTGCTGCAAATGTGATACCAGCAACTACCAGGATAAGAAGGGTCATTTATGGAAAGTGCTTTTACTAAACATGAGAGACTGGGGGCCAATGATTCTAATAGAAATGGAGTCACAAGAAATACAGTATGAGTTTGGAGAGTTATAGGAATGTTAGAGAAGTTGATTTTTTGTTCAATGATAAATGTAAATTCTTGTTAATGGAAAAATAAGACATCCCCTGAAAATAAGACCTAGTGCCTCATTAGGAGCAAAAATTAATATAAGACACTGTCTTATTTTCAGGGAAACAGGGTATCACATTGCTCTGGTCTCATGGTGGGGAATCGCTCTGGCAGACGCTAGGTAGTAGTGCAGGAAACACGCAGGATATACACTCACCGGCCACTTTATTAGGTACACCATGCTAGTAACGGGTTGGACCCCCTTTTGCCTTCAGAACTGCCTCAATTCTTTGTGGCATAGATTCAACAAGGTGCTGGAAGCATTCCTCAGAGATTTTGGTCCATATTGACATGATGGCATCACACAGTTGCCGCAGATTTGTCGGCTGCACATCCATGATGCGAATCTCCCGTTCCACCACATCCCAAAGATGCTCTATTGGATTGAGATCTGGTGACTGTGGAGGCCATTTGAGTACAGTGACCTCATTGTCATGTTCAAGAAACCAGTCTGAGATGATTCCAGCTTTATGACATGGCGCATTATCCTGCTGAAAGTAGCCATCAGATGTTGTGTACATTGTGGTCATAAAGGGATGGACATGGTCAGCAACAATACTCAGGTAGGCTGTGGCGTGCCTCAATTGGTACCAAGAGCCCAAAGAGTGCCAAGAAAATATTCCCCACACCATGACACCACCACCACCAGCCTGAACCGTTGATACAAGGCAGGATGGATCCATGCTTTCATGTTGTTGACGCCGAATTCTGACCCTACCATCCGAATGTCGCAGCAGAAATCGAGACTCATCAGACCAGGCAACGTTTTTCCAATCTTCTACTGTCCAATTTCGATGAGCTTGTGCAAATTGTAGCCTCAGTTTCCTGTTCGTAGCTGAAAGGAGTGGCACCCGGTGTGGCCTTCTGCTGCTGTAGCCCATCTGCCTCAAAGTTCGACGTACTGTGCATTCAGAGATGCTCTTCTGCCTACCTTGGTTGTAACAGTTGGCGATTTGAGTCACTGTTGCCTTTCTATCAGCTCGAACCAGTCTGCCCATTCTCCTCTGACCTCTGGCATCAACAAGGCATTTCCGCCCACAGAACTGCCGCTCACTGGATGTTTTTTCTTTTTTGGACCATTCTCTGTAAACCCTAGAGATGGTTGTACGTGAAAATCCCAGTAGATCAGCAGTTTCTGAAATACTCAGACCAGCCCTTCTGGCACCAACAACCATGCCACGTTCAAAGGCACTCAAATCACCTTTCTTCCCCATACTGATGCTCGGTTTGAACTGCAGGAGATTGTCTTGACCATGTCTACATGCCTAAGTGCACTGAGTTGCCGCCATGTGATTGGCTGATTAGAAATTAAGTGCTAACGAGCAGTTGGACAGGTGTACCTAATAAAGTGGCCGGTGAGTGTATAAATATATATACATATATATCAGAATACAGTAAATACATGTATACAAGCTAATCAGTAATACACATATGAAAAAATGTAATTATGTATCAAATAGGATGCATATACATAACAAAATAATCCCACTTGTTAGTGTGTAGTGTGGGTTATAGTAACACTAACAGATGTAACATAAGAGGAGCATGAGGTACTGCCTATACCACACTGAACACACGTGTAACACAATATTAGTTTACAGAGACTAAAATAGTAAGTAGGATAGAAGTGAACATAGTATATCAATACGGATACTTCTAGACATGACATTGTATACATTGCTTAATATAAATGGGACATACCAATAGTAAATGCAGAAATTAGCATCAGTATCTAGAGAAATACTATTATGGTAAATCTGCCATGTAGGTAAAGCAGTGATAGATCAATAACAGGCTATGTGGAGGCCATAATGTCCATCTGCAGTAAAGTATTTGCCAACAGTATCATTTCTAATACCGTAGCATTTGTCAACACTAAAAATGAATATATCTGTGAAAAACTGTTCTGATTAGGACTTGTTGATCCGTTCAAAAAAACAGGCAGATGTATTTTGACTGTCTGTCGCCGAGTAATTCTATGCTAGACTATACTACTATACGACTATAAAAGATGACTGAAATTTACACTAATTCCCCCAGAGCCCTTCAGGCTTATTAGCATAATTTTCAAAGTTGATTTTAGAAGGGAGAATCCCGTAGACAAATACAAAATGACTACAGTCATGGTGCCTGGATCTATGAGTAAGTTTCCCCAGTTTTATCATGATGGATTTTGATGGTAGATTTTCTTAAACTGCTTGACTCGTCTGCGCTCCCCTTTCACGCCCTTATTAGTTGATCCAGTTTTATAAGGATGTGAATAGATGGTGCTCAATTCATCACCTACCAAATAAAATGTAGTAAAGTAAAAAGTCAAATGAAGACGGTCCCCTACTGCAGGACGCCCAAATTACAGAAAAACCCTGGTTACAGACGGACCTTACTACCTAATGTGACCTCTTTGGGTGCTGTACTTTAGTTGCAATGACCAGCTGTAAGGTGTCTGTAATTACCATATGTACTCGAGTATAAGCCTAGTTTTTCAGCACAAAAAATGTGCTGGAAACCCAAACTCGGCTTATACTCGAGTAAAAAAAATATATCAAAACTCTCCTTTGTGGCTTCCCCCGCTGCTGGCTATATACTGCAGCAGGGGGCTGGCTATATACTGGGTGATATGGGCTGGCAGGCTATATACTGGGGGGGCAGCTGCTGGCTATATACTATGGGGCAGGGTCCGGCAGGCTATGTAATGGGGAGGCTGTGACCAATGCATTTCCCACCCTCGGCTTATACTAGAGTCAATATGTTTTCAAAGGTGTTTGTGGTAAAATGAGGGGGGTCGGCTTATACTTGGGTCGGCTTATACTCGAGTATATACGGTAAGTTTTATTGATAATCCCTTTTTTTCCATGACAGCAAACAATTTAGAAAATCCAATTATCACTGGGACAGAAAAAAATTTGTCTAAAGCTACAATTATAAAATATATCTGTTCTGACTTACATACAAATTCAAAGTACAAACCTACAAATTCAAAGTACAAACCTACAGAACCTATCTTGTACGTAACTCGGGGACTGCCTTTATATTGCATTGCCATATCCATTAGAAACTGCCTATATATAGCACAACATTTAGTCCTCACTATAAAATTCATTAAATAAATTGAAAAATCTTCAGATTTTTGGATAAACACCATTCAAAAACAAAATCTAAAATAATAATTAACCCCTACTGTTACGGGCAGAGCTCTCTCCATATACAGCAGGTGTCAGTTGTATAACACAGCTGACATCTGCCTGTTACTGTTAACATCGCTGCTGATGGGTGACGCCATCTTTTATGGCTGATCGCTGCCCCCCATGACGTCATCAGAGGGTTGCAATTATTTGAAATTGGAGCCTATAGTCTCATAGAGACTTATAGGCTTGCCATGTATAATGATCTCCAATAGCCTCCAAACGGCTAGCTATTAGAGATCATCAGTAAAATAGCTATATACGGCAATTCAGTAGTATTACAGTATATAGTATGAGCAATCAGATCCTGCAGGGTTGAAGTATCCTAGAGGTTCTGAAATAATAGTAAAAAAAAATTAAAACAAATATTAAAAACAAAAATGTAAAAGTTTAAATCAACCCACTTTCCAAGAACACATATAAAAATAAACAGTACAAATCATAAACATGTTGGGTATCACCGCCTCCCAAAATGCTGCTTCTATTTCAATATAAAAAAATATTCCTGGGCCGTGAACACTGTAACAGAAAATAGCGCCCAGATGTCCATATCCCCACTTTTTTTTTGCCATTTTTGCATCCATGAATATTTGAATAAAAAATGGTCAAACAGTAAGATAGGTCCATACACCAAAGTGTGAAAAGATCATTGGCCTCAGAATTTGGCAAAATGGCAAATAATTTTTTGAAATTTCCTAAAACCTAATTTGGTATCCCTGTGAGCGTATCGCCTCAAAGAATAAAGAGGAAGTGTCATTTGGAGCGTAGAATGAAAACAGCCCACATAACAACATAGAAAATGTGTTTTTTGTCAATTTCACGCACTTAGAATTTTTTTCCAGCTTTCCAGTACATTGCATGTAATATTAAATAGCACCACTAATAAACACAATTTGTCCCACAGATAAAAAGCCCTCACACATCTCTGTAAACGGAAACATAAAAAAAGTTATCATTTTTAGAATGAGGGGAGTAAAAAGCTAATGCAAGAAAAAAAAAGTCCTTGAATGAAAAAGTCCATGAACAGCCAATTGGTACCAATAAAAGTATCTCATGTCCTGCAAAAAAAACAAACCCAAACAGAGCCACGTTGGCAGAAAAATGTATTATGAGACCTGTAATGTGTCGACATTTTATTTTTTTTTTGTATTTTCACATGAGATTTTCACACCTAGAGCATAACGTTCCAGAATTACTAAGAAGTTATGACCTCTTAGTAATTCTAGCACAAACCTACTCGTGCATTTCCGACCTGGTGAAGATTCCAGTTATAACCTGTGCCAGAGGTTTAGGCTGTTTAGGGCATCCTCTCCCAGGCCTGCCTTGTTCCCCATCCTTTTTGCCATCGATTACCACTTGTATGCCAAACAACTGGTGAATGATAAAATGGCCCCCCAGTATCTAGCCTGCCAAGGATTCTAAAATCTGAGCTGTCCAATACTTTTGCAGAAAAAAATCTGCTCCATTTATATCAGATTAACAAAATTGCATTCACATTAATAGTACTGTATTACACAATAGAATTTCTGCACTCAAATTTGGATATAATATGCACCATGTACATATACCCTCAGTGTCAGTCTGGGGTTACTTGGGCTCAACCTTCATCATCTCCTAGAAGATAATTGCTACTAGTCTCCAAATTAGGTTGTCTTCCTCTGTATCTCTGGGCTCCAATAGTAGATTAGAACCTGGGCCCACCGGAGGCTCCTCTGTCCTCCACTCATTACCTGTAGTAAAGGCTCCTGTTATCAGTATAAAAGACACCTGTCCACAACCCTAAACAGTCCCACTCCAAACTCCACTAAGGTGAAGACCAAAGAGCTGTCGCAGGACTCCAAAAACAAAATTGTAGACCTGCACCAGGCAGGGAAGACTGAATCTGCAATAGGCGGCAGCTGGGTGAGAAGAAATCACCCAAGGGAGCAATAATCAGAAAATGGAAGACATACAAGACCACTGATAATCTCCATTGAACAGGGGCTTCACGCAAGATCTAACCCCTTGGGGTCAAAATGATCACAAGAACAGTGAGCAAAAAACCCAGCACCGCACAATCCTAGTGATTGACCTGCAGGAAGCTGGAACCGACGTCACAAAGGCTACCATCGGTAACACCACCAGATCCTGCAGTCTCAGACATGTCCCCTGCATAAGCCAGTACATATCCGGGCCAGTCTGAAGTTCACTAGAGAGCATTTGGATGTTCCAGAAGAGTATTGGGAGAATGTCATATGGTCAGATGAAACCAAACTAGAACTGTTGTGTTTGTAGAAGAGCGAATCTGAAGAATACCCCATACTTACTGTGTAGCATGGAAGGGTGGGGCAACATCATGACGCGGCGCTGATCCGTGTACATGAAAGAATGAAAGAGTGTATCATGAGATTTTGAGTGTCCGGGTCTTTCAGGATGACAATGATCCCAAGCACAAGGTCAGGACAATGAAGGAGCGGCTCCGTAAGAAGCATTTCACAGTCCTGGAGTGTCCAAGCCAGGCTCCAGATCTCACGACCATAGAAAACCTTTGGAGGGAGTTGAAAGTCTGTGTAGCCCAGTGACAGCCCCAACACATCACTGCTATAGAGGAGATCTGCATGGAGGAATGGCACACCATACCAGCAACATTGTATACCAACCTTGTGAAGACTTACAGAAAATGCTTGACGTTTGTCATTGCCAACAAATGATCTATAACAAAGTATTGAGATGAACTTTTGTTATTGACCAAATACTTATTTTCATAATTTGCAAATAAATTCTTTAAAAATCAGACAATGGGGCAGATTTACTTACCCGGTCCATTCGCGATCCAGCGGCGCATTCTCTGCGCTGCATTTGGGTCCGGACGGGATTTATTAAGGTAGTACCTCCGCCGTCCACCAGGTGCTGCGCTGAAAAGCATCGGAACGCGCTAGTTCACCGAGCCGGGCTGAGTGAAGGTAAGTGCAAACTCCGCAACAGATTTTTTTTTAAATGCGGCTATTGGATTGAGATCTGGTGACTGTGGAGGCCATTTGAGTACAGTGAACTCATTGTCATGTTCAAGAAACCAGTCTGAGATGATTCCAGCTTTATGACATGGCGCATTATCCTGCTGAAAGTAGCCATCAGATGTTGGGTACATGGACATGGTCAGCAACAATACTCAGGTAGGCTGTGGCGTTGCAATGATGCTCAAGGGGCCCAAAGAGTGCCAAGAAAATATTCCCCACACCATGACACCACCACCACCAGCCTGCACCGTTGATACAAGGCAGGATGGATCCATGCTTTCATGTTGTTGATGCCAAATTCTGACCCTACCATCCGAATGTCGCAGCAGAAATCGAGACTCATCAGACCAGGCAACGTTTTTCCAATCTTCTACTGTCCAATTTCGATGAGCTTGTGCAAATTGTAGCCTCAGTTTCCTGTTCTTAGCTGAAAGGAGTGGCACCCGGTGTGGTCTTCTGCTGCTGTAGCCCATCTGCCTCAAAGTTCGACGTACTGTGCGTTCAGAGATGCTCTTCTGCCTACCTTGGTTGTAACGGGTGGCGATTTGAGTCACTGTTGCCTTTCTATCAGCTCGAACCAGTCTGCCCATTCTCCTCTGACCTCTGGCATCAACAAGGCATTTCCACCCACAGAACTGCCGCTCACTGGATGTTTTTTCTTTTTCGGACCATTCTCTGTAAACCCTAGAGATGGTTGTGCGTGAAAATCCCAGTAGATCAGCAGTTTCTGAAATACTCAGACCAGCCCTTCTGGCACCAACAACCATGCCACGTTCAAAGGCACTCAAATCACCTTTCTTCCCCATACTGATGCTCGGTTTGAACTGCAGGAGATTGTCTTGACCATGTCTACATGCCTAAATGCACTGAGTTGCCGCCATGTGATTGGCTGATTAGAAATTAAGTGTTAACGAGCAGTTGGACAGGTGTGCCTAATAAAGTGGCCGGTGAGTGTATATTGTGTATAAATAGATGGACATATAGAAGAAGTGCTCACTCTTCATATATGTCAGTAAGAGAACAACATGTTTTATTATTCAACAATTAACTTCAATGAAGAAGTGGCCTTTTCTTCCTTTTTCATTCTTTTGCACTTTTGTTGTCTTCAAAACTTTGTTCCTTAAACGTGTAAGTAGAAACCCCCTTGATTCTTTCCACAATCAGACCTTTATATAGGTATATTTGTTAGGGCCTAACCACAAGAGCAACTCCTCTGTACAGTCACATTTTCTAACACAAAAATAGGATAAATATTATCCAAGAGATTGAAAACTGCTGAGCACAGGACTTTATCACTCTACAGAAAAAAAAAATCTGCATCATAAATGTGTTTTCGCAGATTTTTTTAGATTTTTGAATTTCTCGCCACTTTGCTGATTTCTGAGAGCAATGTGCTCAACAATCCTAGTAAGAAGCATCTCCCCACCCCCGGGAAACTGCATCATCATGCTTCTATTTTAAATTTAAAAAACGCCCATATCCCTCCAATTGCCTAGCGCTCAGCAATTTCCGTCACTTCCATAGAGATTAATTGAGCACAACGGTCATGCACAGTTGTCTGCTCCATTCATCTCCAGGAGTGATGAGGGGTCCAACCAGGGGCGTAACTTGAGGGGGTGCAGAGGTTGCGATCGCACCCAGGCCCAAGAGGTTTAGGGGGCCCTTATGGTGTCACTTTCCCATATGAGAAGACTATTACTATAAAACATACATTATAGTCAGGGGCCTGGCACAGACTTCTAGTTACGCCACTGGGTCCGATTGAGGTACCTGGGACCCCATCGGACCCCTCGTTCTCGTGATCTGTAGGGATTTTATCACTGCGACCCCCACGATCAGCAAGTTAGGCCCTATCATGTGGATAGGCCCTAACTTGGTTCGTGGGAAAACCCCTTTAATAATGTATGAGCTATTTGCCAGCATAAGATTCAAAAGGGACAAAAAAAAAGCTAAAGATTTTTTTTTTTAGTTTTTTTGTTACCTAAAATTCAAATAAACTCCCTATCTGGAGTGCACAAATAAAAATACACTAACAAAAACAAAATAAACATATTAGTTATCTCTATATCCATAGATACCATAACTTTTATAAAGACAAACATCCCATGCAGTGAATGTCATAGAGAAAAAACAGCTAAATCTCCACTTTTTTGACAGCTAAAACATTTGGAGTAGAACATGATGAAAAACATCACATATTTACCAAAATGAAAATCACAACCAGTCCCACTAAATATGATCCGTTACACAGCTCCCTACATGGAAGCAGAAAAAAATATATATGGGTGTCAGAATATGACAATATGAGAAAGAAAACAAAACAAAAACTGTATCATTTTGAAGAAAGAAGGGGACTTGTCACCGATGCCGCACAGTGACAAACAAAGCTAAAAACTGTTCAACTCTAAGGGCTTTTTTTGTCAATTTTGCCACATTTGGATTTTTTTTCCACCTTTCCTGAACATTATATCGAAAATTTATACATAAAAAGTTATTTTTTTTGTAGAAGACAAAGATTAAAAAATGATAACTGGAAAATATTCCAGAATTTTAGTTTTCAGTCTTTAATAAAATAAATTCCAGCCATGTCTTATTGTCTTATGCTGCGTGGCAAAGCGATTGTAGTTTGCATGGATTGCACTTTTTAAATCTGATAATAAAAGTGAAGTTTGATTTCTACACTGGTACAATAGATTCCAAACATTGGGACATGTGCAATGTGACAGCGGCATCCAGCGGCACCCCCAAAAAATACTAATTGCCACTAAATAGAGACAAAAATGTCACCAAGAGAGTTATTCTCCCTATTTCACTATAATCAATATTATGACTTTTCTTCTTTGCAGGAGTCCTGGATGTTGGTTCAGTGAGTAAGTGTCCCCCTGTGTGGCAGTGAGTAAGTGTTCCCCTGTGTGGCAGTGAGTAATTGCCCCTCCTTTGACCCTGTGTGCCAGGGCTGGGCTAGATGGGCAGAGATGCCCCCACTCTTAAGGTCCAACAGACAGCGTGACCTACATCAGCTGCAGACAGTTCATAGTGCCAGACAGGAGTGTGGCAGTAAGTAATTGGCCCCTTTGTGTGGCAGGCAGTGTCGCCTCTGTGTGGCAATAAGCAGGTGCCCCATTTGGGTGGCGGTAAATGCCATCTCTGTATGGCAGTGAGTAGGTGCCTCCTCTGTGTGGCAGTAAGTGTCCCCTCTGTGTGGTAGTAAGTATGCCCTCTTTGTAGCAATGAGTAAGAGCTCCCTCTTTGTGGCAGTGGTGAGAGGGGCTGTGTGGCAGTGAGTAGGTTACCCATTTGTGTGGAAGTGCCCACTCTGTGTGGTATCGGTAGGTACCACCTTTGTGTGGTAGCAGCCCCTCTGTGTGGTATGAGTAGGTGCCCCCTTTGTGTGGCAGTAACGCCTATGTGTGGCAGTAAGTGCCCACTGTGTGTGGTATGAGTAGGTGCTGCTTCTGTGTGGACTTACCCCCTCTGTGTGGCAGTAAGTGCTCCTTCTGTGTGGCAGTAAGTAGGTGCCCCCTCTGTGTGGCAGTAAGTGCTCCTTCTGTGTGGCAGTGAGTACCCCCTCTGTGTGGCAGTAAGTGCTCCTTCTGTGTGGCAGTAAGTAGGTGCCCCCTCTGTGTGGCAGTGAGTGCCCCCTCTGTGTGGCAGTAAGTGCTCCTTCTGTGTGGCAGTGAGTACCCCCTCTCTGTGGCAGTAAGTGCTCCTTCTGTGTGGCAGTAAGTAGGTACCCCCTCTGTGTGGCAGTAAGTGCTCCTTCCGTGTGGCAGTAAGTAGGTGCCCCCTCTGTGTGGCAGTAAGTGCTCCTTCTGTGTGGCAGTGAGTGTCCCCTCTGTGTGGCAGTAAGTGCCCCCTGTGTGTGGCAGTGAGTGCCCCCTCTGTGTGGCACTAAGTGCTCCTTCTGTGTGGCAGTGAGTGTCCCCTCTGTGTGGCAGTAAGTGCCCCCTGTGTGTGGCAGTGAGTGCCCCCTCTGTGTGGTATGAGTAGGTGCCGCTTCTGTGTGGAGGTAAGTGGGCAGTGTGTGCCAGGACTGGACTAGACAGGAGTGATGGTCCTGCATCACCTGCAGCCAGTGCTGGGTGCCAGGCAGGAGTGTGGCAGCGCTGGGTAGGTGGGTGTGTGGGAGACGTGTCCTGGGCCGGTGCCAGCTCTGCGCAGTTACTCCCTGACAGAGCAGCCGGAGCGGCTCCAGCCTGACTGCCGCCTCGCCCTGCGCCTCCTCCTCCTCCTCCTCCTCCTCCTGTGCTGCCTCCTCTCTGCCTCACAGCCGACCAGGGCACCAGCACTGACCACCAGGGCCACAGCACACAGGTAGGTCCATGGAACTTTCCCCTCATGTACATGTCCTATACATACAAGGAGGCTGCACTGCTCGCAAGTTTAAGATGTGACACTACGACCCCCATCAGATTTTGGGACTTGTACAATTTCTGCTGCAATCTAGAAATAATCCATGCTTCATTGCTAATCTTAACCATATCAACACCTGATCGATTATCTTATATGTATTTGGTAGGGAATAGTCGGATAGGCGATCACAATCGATCACTATGTATATATAAAGCATGCGTTTTTCTGTAATGTGAACGGTCACTGATCGTTATGATTGTTATGTGATAATTGGATACAATGTATTTGGTTTCTGTGTCTTCCTATGACTACTACTCTTATGCTGTGTGTCATGCTGTGACTTGTAGTCCCACGTTCATGAATTACAATGATGATGATGATGAGTTATGCTGGGAGCTTGGAAAGTTTCCCTGCGGAGAGCTGCAGTGCCGGAGCAGTGTGACAGGAGGGCTGTGATGCTGGGGATGATGTCCGGACATATTGTGATAGATCAGGGAGGAGGAGGAGGGAGAGGCCTGGAGGAGACAGTCTGACGCCAGCATTGTGCTGCTCCTGTACACACACACCCGGACACAGCACTTGTGTCATATGTATACAGCTCTCCGTATTACCTCTCATACACTATTGTCTCTATGTCTCTCTAATTCATTAGTAATCTGTTCATTATTTTTTCTTCCTTTCATTCTTACCTTCTCTAATACATACCAATGGGGGTCATTTATGTTATTAGCCCCTGCTCTTTTTGCACCTCATTTGTAGTTTTGGATCTTTGTCAAATGCAGATTTTAAAAAAAAAACTTTTTAAGGTACAACTCATACCATTACATTTTCCTACCCATGGTCAGGACTGGAGTGTTTTGCTCAATTATTTTCTCCCTTCTAAGTGCAAATCAATGATAAATAAGGCGCAAATATCTGGAAGCATACAAAGACAAATTAGGCACAAACCAGGATTACTGCTACATGGCGAACTCCAGCCAACTGCTGGAATAGACTCAAATGTGCCTGAAAAATCACTAAAATGCAACCAAAAAACGTGCAAAGATAAATTTGCCCCAATGCATCTACCTGGCTGTTTATTAGTTATCAATCATCTATATCATATCTGTCTGTCTACCTTTCTTCTATCTATCTCATATCTATCTTCTTTATTAGTTCCAATAAATAGGCAGCAATCCAAAATGTGATCGAAAATAATGGTGGATCTTCTTCTTTTGATCACATTTTGGAACTATTGCTGGGATGATCTACGGCTGTGCACCCACCATTCGTTGGACTATTATCTTCTTTATTATATAATATCATATTTTATCTATCAATTTGTCAGCTGTTAATTTATATCATATCCATTTATTCACCTATATTTCCTGACTTCCTATCTATCTATCTATCTATCTATCTATCTATCTATCTATCTATCTATCTATTTATATCTATCTATCTATCTATTTATATCTATCTCATATCTATCTATCATATCTATCTATCTATCTATTTATCTATTTATATCTATCTCATATCTATCTATCATATCTATCTATCATATCTATCTATCTATCTATCTATCTATCTATCTATCTATCTATTTATCTATCTATCATATCTATCTATCTATCTATTTATCTATTTATATCTATCTCATATCTATCTATCTATCTATCTATCTATCTATCTATCTATCTATCTATCTATCTATCTATCTCTATCTATCTCATATCTATCTATCTATCTATCTATCTATCTATCTATCTATCTATCTATCTATCTATTTATCTGTCTGTCTGTCTATCTATTTATATCTATCTCATATCTATCTATCATATCTATCTGTCTATCTCATATCAATCAATCTATCTCTTATCTATCTCTCATAATTTCATATCTATCTAGTAAATGGAATTCCAGAGTAACACAGCCTAGTGTGTGGGTGCAGAGCCATAGACCCCATTACAGTAATAAATCCAATGAAAAGGCAGTATTCAGAAGTGTGTTTCTAGTAGCACCTAGGAAAATGGTTTTGGTGTCATAATAAAGATAAGAATCTAATGTTATAGATGTTGAGGTTTTGTGAGCTACAGAACCAGAGATACAAACATAGAAATATAAAATGTATGTAAAGACCCAATTCCCAGCCTTTCTTTAACTGCCAGTATCCCCGATTCTGTATCTTATAGAACTATAACCCTGATGGGATCTGAAAGTTTTCTAGTTTTACAAGATAGAAGATAAGGGCATAGTAGTGACATTCCCCCTGCAGCCTCTAAATGTGACTCGTAGAACCACGAGATGCTGGAGGAATGGTCCCGTTTTGTTGGAGGCGCTGCTGTCGGAGTGGAATGAGTGTGTACACTCGATAGAATGTAAAACTTCTTTATTTGTTGAGAGACACTACGCGTTTCGGCCCCGGACCGGGGCCTTCGTCAGGTGCAGTAATATATATACATTTCCAAAGAACAATAGGCATTTAAATACATGAACGGTTGACGTCACTGATGACGTGGTCGGAAGTGACGTGAACCCCGTTAATAAAGATTGATTGTAAAACGGGAAAAACAAAAAAAAAAAAAAAAAAGGGTTTTTCTCTTTCTTTTTCTTTCCTCCCTTCTTTATATAATAACGATAAAAAAGGATTTATATATAAAAACAGATTAATTTCTTCATAAAAGATTAAGAACATCATTGTGTGTTACCTCGAGGCATAAATGATGAGGTATGTAAAAGGACCTGAACTTGTGGCGCACGGGAATGTGGCGCACGGAGGGAGAGACGGTGTGGGTGGGATGCACCTCTGGGTGTGGAAGGACAGAGGGATCGTTGGATGTATATATGTGTATATATTTGAAAATGAAAGAGACCCACCTGGACAGTAGTAGCGTGTGGAGGTAAGTGACTAAAGTGGACTCTATGGGTTGTGAGGGGGAAAAAAGGATGTTTGTGTGGGAAGAATAATTCTATGAAATGATTATACATATTCAATGACTTCATTTAGTCCATCTGGTTGGAGACTTTTAATCTTATAGATCCAGAACGATTCTCTTTTATTAAGTCTTTCATGTCTGTTGTTTAAGTCTTCTGCGATCTGTTCTATCCCTATAAGTTTTAATTGGTGAAAATTTTTATTATGTACTAGGGTAAGGTGTTTAGATAAACTTTGTTGCAAAAAACCTGACTTGGTTTTTGAGCGATGGCCATTCATGCGCATCCTTAGAGATTGAACGGTGCGACCTACATAGTACCGAGTACCGGCGAAACACATCCTTGTAAACAACACATCACCTGTGATTCATCATACGTGGTGTACCTGATCACGTGTAAATGCGGTCTCCAGTATGTAGGTCGCACCGTTCAATCTCTAAGGATGCGCATGAATGGCCATCGCTCAAAAACCAAGTCAGGTTTTTTGCAACAAAGTTTATCTAAACACCTTACCCTAGTACATAATAAAAATTTTCACCAATTAAAACTTATAGGGATAGAACAGATCGCAGAAGACTTAAACAACAGACATGAAAGACTTAATAAAAGAGAATCGTTCTGGATCTATAAGATTAAAAGTCTCCAACCAGATGGACTAAATGAAGTCATTGAATATGTATAATCATTTCATAGAATTATTCTTCCCACACAAACATCCTTTTTTCCCCCTCACAACCCATAGAGTCCACTTTAGTCACTTACCTCCACACGCTACTACTGTCCAGGTGGGTCTCTTTCATTTTCAAATATATACACATATATACATCCAACGATCCCTCTGTCCTTCCACACCCAGAGGTGCATCCCACCCACACCGTCTCTCCCTCCGTGCGCCACATTCCCGTGCGCCACAAGTTCAGGTCCTTTTACATACCTCATCATTTATGCCTCGAGGTAACACACAATGATGTTCTTAATCTTTTATGAAGAAATTAATCTGTTTTTATATATAAATCCTTTTTTATCGTTATTATATAAAGAAGGGAGGAAAGAAAAAGAAAGAGAAAAACCCTTTTTTTTTTTTTTTTTTTTTTTTCCCGTTTTACAATCAATCTTTATTAACGGGGTTCACGTCACTTCCGACCACGTCATCAGTGACGTCAACCGTTCATGTATTTAAATGCCTATTGTTCTTTGGAAATGTATATATATTACTGCACCTGACGAAGGCCCCGGTCCGGGGCCGAAACGCGTAGTGTCTCTCAACAAATAAAGAAGTTTTACATTCTATCGAGTGTACACACTCATTCCACTCCGACAGCAGCGCCTCCAACAAAACGGGACCATTCCTCCAGCATCTCGTGGTTCTACGCTTCCTCCGCCGAGTCCGACATCTGCTATATGCCCGGACCTGACCATCCCGTTGGCAGCAGCTCTCACGTGCGATACACACGCTATAATCGATCACTCCACAAGGTGAGAACCTGACTTTTCTACCTTATATATGGTTTTTAGAAATACACTTGAATCTCTCGCCATTCTTGTCTCCCGCACCGTGGTGAACTGGTACACTACGTGCACCAACCCATAGCATTTTTCGTCTAAATGTGACTCGCCACGCATAACTTTGGAGGAGATTTTTTTATAGGTAAACGGGTGAAATTTCAAATGATGAGGGAATTCTAGAAATGACATTTCATCTGCTACACAAGGTGCTAGTTTAGTGGGGTAAAAGGTGGTGCCAGATTTGGTACAATTACTAAAAACAGTGCGAACTTTACCATGTGCAGTGTGCGTGTGTAGTGTGCAGGGTGCACCAGATTCCTGATTTGTGGCGCCCGTTCTTCATGAATCTGGCGACCCCAGCATTGCTCCGATAGAGAAAAACACTGTTTGTGGTGCACCTTTAACATGTGGCGTGCGACACACTTCTGTTGGACTTTTTTGGCGCACGGACCGTCTGTGCACTGGAAGGCCCATTTCAATGGCGAAATTTGTGTCGTGTGAAGAAAGTCCGACAGGAAACTGCAGCAGGGCCCTTAGTAAATGTGCCCCAATATCTTAGGATTTTAAAGGCATTATTAATATTACAGACTGTCCAGGACATTCCAGTTACTCCATTACACCTACCCTAATTCTGGTACCTATATAGCAGCTGCTGGTATCCTCTGGTCAGGAGGTTGTAGAGAGGTTACAGAGGTCAGTGGTGCCCAAAACTGTTTCCGATGTTGAGAATAATTTTATTGTTCTTTAATTAAATTATTTTGGCAGGAGAACATCCTTAAGCCCCCGTGTTTTGACATCTAACACCTACTTTGGCACAAAAGTGGCTGTTTTTCCAAGGAAAAGGTGGATTCGTGGCCAAGAAGAGGAAAAAAATGTTATAAATATTGATACACTACTACCGCGGCGTGGGCGGTCTGGGGCAGAATTTGGGCAGGAGGATAAATACAATGGGAATTTTATTATTGAATTTTATTTTTAGTTTTCTGCTTTTTTGCGACTATTCACAATTGTGTTTCAGTGCCTATTTTGCATTTTCTGCAACACTTTCACCCATATGTGCACCATTCATCCTATGCACATGTATCTAAAAATATATATCTAAAAAATATCTAAAAATGTATCTAAAAAATATCTAAAGCTGATCCATAAGTTGTAACTATGGTTTACAGGGAACCTGTCACCAGGTTTTATCCCACTATACTACTAGTCCCCTCCGGTAAGGTAAATTCCCACTTTTATAAGAAATCTCTTAAGTTTACCTATAAAAAATATCCTGTAAAGTCAGGCAAATCTGACTCTTCACATCCCATTTTCACATGAGATGAGTCAAGTTTAGTGGTTGCAGAGGTTGTGTCACTTCAGAAGCCCATTTTGATGCCTCCTCGGGTTGTGAGCTTGTGATATTTCTTCTGTTTTTTTTTTCAACTGCGACTAATTTAGAACTCATGCATACTAACATCACAAATGCATGCTGGGAAAAAGAAGGAATCATTATTTTTCTCTTCGACACATCATAGTGATGAATCACCTGAGATAAATAAGACGCAAATTAGGTATAAAAAAAAAACAGATGCAATTAGACACAAAAATGATACATGTTGCCCGATGTTTTTGTCAAATAAAGATTATTCGTTTTGTATGTTATGAAATTTGTAACCATATTTTTTAGTATAAATGATTATCATAATATAGGATCTCTGCTTGCTGTCATCTATTAGTGACCTACATTATTTATCTCTTGGGTCATGGTCATATAATGGATGCACAGGTTGATGATTGTTACCTAATAGGTATCTGTTTAGTGAACAAACCACACACCACAGTGTTCATCATATGACCAGGACAACGTTACCACATTGTTTGGGCTCAGGCTTTAGACAAAAGGTGACCTATAAAGAAGTACAGAGTTTTAAGTATTACCTCTTTCTAAGAAGTATGTTTTATAGTGTAAAAAAATAGAATTTGTTTCATTGATGGATAGAATACAATAAAAAAAATTTAGCCCTGCAATTTACAAAAAAGAAACATGCGGTAAAGGCTGGAGGAAGGATCATATTTTAATATGATCGTTCCTTAAACCCCTTAAGGAGGCAGGGTTTTTTGTTTTTGCTCATTTCTCGCTCTCCACCTTCAAAAATTTTACTTCTCAGTGACGTTATTTATTATTCCATGCGGTGTACTGGGGAGCTGGAAAAAAAAATTCCATATGTGGCCTCTGTATAGATTTCCGGTGGCATGGGTGCAGTTGCCAGGTGCATTGTTTACCAAGCTGAGTTCTACTCCAGGTCTGGCCTGGGGTAGAACTGCACTTTAGCCTGCACCCAAACCTGGTGCAGGATAAAGCTAGTGCCAACTGCACACCCCAACACTGGCCCCTCCTCACCCAACCGGCAAAGATGGCGGAGACGTTGGAATTTCCTGCTTTGTGCCGGGAACTGCAACCAAATTGCGGCTTTTATGCCTAAAATTCCCCATATATATAGATAGTTAGAAATGGAAAAGTCCAGAGCAGCACAGCGAATTGGATGTGGGTGCCAAGCCGTAAAACCCTGAGCCAGGGTCACATGTAGCAAATCCAATCCAAGTGAGTTGAAATACAAGGACGCATCTTTATTCCATTGCAACGTTTCAGTGAGTGGTCGCCTTTTTCAAGCATGGTTGAAAAAGGTGATCATTGACCAGAATGGAATAAAAATACACCCTTGTCTTTGATGCCACTTTGGATTAGATGGATAGATACAATAGGTACGGAATTATATACAGACCCCTTTAAATTTTTCACTCTTTGTTTCATTGCAACCAATTGATAAGATCAAAAAAGTAAATTCCTGAGTTTTTTTGTTCACAAATGTACACTCTACATCCCATATTGACATAATAAAAAAAGAAATGTAGATATTCCCGCTAATTTATTAAACAAGAAAATTTGAAATATCACATGGTCAGAAGTATTCAGCTTGTTTGCCGTGGCACTGAAATTGAACTGACATTCAGTCCATTTCCTACTCCTCCATTGGAGTCCAGCTGTGTTTAATAAAACTGATTTGACTTGATTAGGAAAGGAACACACCTGTCTGATAAGAACTCACAGCTCACAGTGCATGTCAGAGCACATGAGAATTATGAGGTCTAAGGGCTCATTCAGACGCCCTGTGTGGATGTTTATGCGGCCACAAATTTGCAACTGCATATACGTCCCAATAGACGGCAATGGCGGCACGGCTGTGGTACAGTGGATTTGCGCCGTACACTTGGAAAAGATAGAGCATGCTCTATCTTTCCGCGTGTCTGCGGCCGTGCACCGCTATTTTCTATGGAAGCTGGAGGGGTCACCTCCTTCTCCTCTCCAGCGCACGGCAGTATGCCCACTCGGCGGGCATACCGCCGTGTGAATGTACCCTAAGCAAGAGAATCTGGCCCAGGTTACAAAGGAATTTCTGCAGCACTCAAGGTTCCTAAGAGCACCGTGGCAGTACAGTATGGCAGTATATGGGGATTTTCCTCCTCATTCATTATAATGTGCAAATTGCACATTGTAATGAAATGGTTAAAACGAGACAGCTTTGGGTCTTCGAACTTTGCTAGCACCAATCGCAGGTGTTACCAGTAAGTCTTTGCTGCAATATGCAGCAAAGACCTACAGGCTGTGGAGAGGGCTCAGCCCGTGAGTCCTCTCCATGCGCCCGCACCCGACATCCAAGAGTGTATAAGAGAACATAAACGCACTTCACAGGAGGGGTCAGAGCCGGCTATACCTGCTAAGGAGGCTGAGGGCATTCGGAGTGCGGGGGGCTCTTCTTAAGACCTTCTTCAACTCTGTAGTGGCACCAGCCTTCTTCTTTGGCATAGTCTGTTGGGGAAGCAGCATCTCAGCTAGGGAGAGGAGCAGACTGGACAAACTGATTAGGAAAGCCAGCTCTGTCCTGGGGGGTCCTGGTGACACAGTGCAGGTGGTAGCTGAGAGGAGGACACTGTGTAAGTTGAAGTCTATTCTGGAGAATAGCTCCCATCCCTTGCATGAGACTGTGGTGGCATTGGGGAGCACCTTCAGTGACCGACTGCTTCACCCCAAATGTGAAAGGGAGCGTTATCGTAAGTCATTCCTCCCCGCTGCCATCAGGCTGTTCAACAAACAAGGCCCAAACAGAAGTAACCTGCGCCCCCCACCTAACCAGTCCCTGCAGGTCCCATCCACAGACTAAACATCAAACTGCCGTTCATTGCTTGTCTCTTTTTTGTCTTTTTATCCCCCTTTTCTTTTTGTTCATTTATCCCTAATATTATTGTTGTCATAGTTTGTACTTCACTCTCTGTACCCTCTCTGCTGCTGTAACGCTGTGAATTTCCCCACTGTGGGACTAATAAAGGATTATCTTATCTTATCTTATATTATTGAGGAAAAAAAAGAACTTTTTGATCTTATCACTTGGCTGCAATGAAACAAAAAAATTGAAATATTTAAAGGGGTCTAAATATTTTCATACCCTATCTAGCTATTAGAAACTTAGAGGTTGGAAATATTCATACGCTGGCGCTCGTGTCTAAAGGCCATGCCTCCTACCCGTCTCGGCAGATACATAAAGAGTCACCATGATCTTGATGTTTTCAGTGGCTGGTTGTTCTGCTGGGTAAAACTACACCAGGTCTGACCTGACTTAGTTTTGCCTACGAACCTGCTAAGATATGTTTCCACGTGTTTAGAAAGTAAGCGTCTCTCCCACGTGCCCGCCACTGCCCCCCCTTGCCACCGCCATGCCCACATGCACTTGCAGTGCATAAGAAATTGTGGTTATTCCAGTGCTTTTACACCAGAAAACTGTCATAGAAGCACTGATAAATCTCCCACGTATAGCTAAATACATGATTGGATAGAAACATTATAGATACATATCAGATAAATTATGGAGAATTATTAAGATCAATACAGAGCAGTGACGCAGGTTATGGAGGGTGAGCCGGTCACATTATATCGGCCGCTCACCTGCCAGCTATATCCTGCAGAATACCTAAACAATGACTAAGTGACTAGTCTAGCAGCCCTGGCATTCCTCTACTGTCTCTTCACTTGTGTCTCTTTATTACACAATTTTATTTTGTCTTCACTGAACCGCTCCTTAACCATATACCATAACGTGACGTCTTCACATAGGCCATAGCAGACATTCCTCTCCGTCTACATCACTACTCAGAATAGCAATGTTTCCGATAAGAATTAGCAAAGTGTAGAAGGAGTAGTATTTGTTGTAGAATTTAGCGGTGTATTGTTTCCTGCATTACTTTCCAATATGGCTCCTGATACCGCATTGTATAGCTGCAGCTTTGTGATATGTCATATCAGATAACTAAGTAAATTGGAAGGTCAATATCTATGCATCTGGAGAGGATACACAAAGAGAGGGGGCTTCCCATGGCACAGCTGAGTGATACAGAAGATTTTTCACGTCATTCAAGCAATAAATAGAAAAATCAAGTGATTAATGGGGCCACTTATAGCAACTTTAAGAACCTAGTATACTCACCCTGGTAAAGTTTGACAGCAGGACTAAGGACTTCCTGTGATGTCTGGTGGCTTCTGGCAGATAGAGGCCAGGCAGCTATAAACGTCTGCATTACCTCTTCATGATAACCAGGTTTTACATTTTTTTTAATCATTTTTGAAACTTTTGCTTACTAATTTTTAGACCCTCTAGGGCAGTGGTGGCGAACCTATGGCACTGGTGCCGGAGGCGGCATTCGGAGCCCTCTCTGTGGGCACCCAGGTCATCACCCCAGCATGAACTTCACCAGACAAGACTCAAAGAATCTTCCTGCAGAATCTTCCTACAATGATAGGCAAATTTTCCCTCCTCCTTTCAACTGTGGCACTTTGCAATAAATAAGTGGTTTTTGGTTGAAGTTTGGGCACTCAGGCTCTAAAAGGTTTGCCATCACTGCTCTAGGGTCTGATCCTTCCTACCATATGGCATCTTTACACTGTATTCATTACAATGAGCCACTGGCTCATTGTAACGAATCAGCAGAATCCAGATAGCCTCCAGTCTGCCAAAGACCCGAGGCTGACATGGCAACCTCAATGACGTTCGGGGGAGCGGCGATCGGAACCAAGATGGGGACGCTGTCTTTTAAATGCCTCCATCGGCTTTGCGGGTATTAGTGGTGGGTGCTTGCTGCATTATGTATGTATGAAAAGGGCTCAGCCCGTGAGTCCTCTTAACAAAACCCCCGCACACGGAGCGTGAAGGGGTTAAAGTCATATTTTTGAGTACGTAAATATTCACATAAAGTGGAAGAGCCTATCATAATAATGATCATAATGAGACCCTGAATATACTGCCACATACACAAAATGGTGAGGAAGAACATGGACACATTGGGGGGATTTGTCACAGCTTGTTTGCCTGAGAACAGGCGTCAATCCTTAATTTAGTAACAATTCCTCGGACAGAACAGGTTCATTTCCGCCCTCTACACCGCTTTGGCGGGGAGCGGCTGGTACTGAGCCAAGCAGTGGGTCAGACCTGGCCGGAGCCTCCTAGGAGATCCGGTGAGTGCCTGGGCATATGTTAGCGCTTGAGCCCTTGATAAATGTGCCCCATAAGCTCTAATACACAAAAAGATGGCAATTTTTTAAATGCAATGTATCACCAGTTTTCTTTTTAAACTAATTAATACAAGATTATTTTCTGTAGATTTTCATCACATGACCAGGGACTGGTTTATATCCACAGGAAGTAAACAATGGAGCTTCCTGTTCATTGCAGGGGTCTAGAAAACTGTGACGAATCGATACAGAAAGTATATTGGGAATTGATATAACTTTTCTTTACACAAACAATATGAATCATTTTCTGAAAGTGCACAACCCCATTGAGGTGATATCCCTTTTAAATTTTGTAGCGGTTTTATCAGTAGAGATATTAGAGGCACACTTTATCTATCCACACTCTTGGCTCGGTTCCCGTTGACAAGTTTGGTGCCCTAGTACACACTGATGTCACCGGCTAGAAATTTTATGTGAATGAAAAGGGATCAATGTTCTTCTCTAGTCCTTCCCAAAGCTAAACATTTGTACAATGTTGTAAGTGTCTTCTTTTCATGATGCTACACAAATAGAGATGACAGAATGTCTATTAATGCTGTATAGTCTCTGCACGTCTGGCGGCTTTGGGTGTGATGTGTATCTGTCAGCGGCAAACTGCGGATTCTTAGAGGATTTGGGGGAATAACTATGGTAATTTGTAAGAGAATGCAAAAATTTGGTAAGAAACAATCTAATGAAGCCCAAATTATAATTAACCGTAAAACCATGTTTTGAAGGACAGCTTTTAAATCCGATTTTGAGGAGGCAAAAAGCTGAGGCCACATTCACACATTGGGGCACATTTAGTTACGTTTCCACTGGAGTTTACCGAAAGTGCATTGTCCGTGTATAATGCACTGTGCCACGTTTCACTAAGATTGTGCACCCGATATCTTGCATGTGTCGCTTCCCCGCTCAGGTCAGGTTCACCATCTTTTTAGTGGTGCTTGTTAGGGCTTGAGCTTGCAACACAATTTGAAAGTTAAATCCTGCACTCAGTCCGACAGCACGCCCCCAATATGTGTCGCATGGGAGCTAGCGCAGCTGCGCCACAAAAGGATCGCGTGTGGCAAAATCCCACCACAGACACTTCTTAAATAACTGTGCAAGCCAGGTAATCCCCGAAAAAGGGGCAAAGTCCGACGAAAGTGAGCAGCACAACCCTTATTAAATAAGCCCCATTGAGTTTGAATTGAATTTAGAAACAGGAACAGTTACTCCCGCTCAAAATTGGCGTTTGAACTGAACGCCTGTGAACGGGAACGCAGTGTGGGAACGTGGCCTCAGGCATTAACATTTAGCTGTTTTGTCAATGAACTATATCCTACAGTTTCTGCTCCATCGACTAAGACGGACACCTGCTAATTTGGGAGGGGGGTTCTTTACAGCAGTCCCCTTGCTTCACAGACAAGACAGACAGGATTGCAATAGAAGATTCTTCTCCTGTTGCAGGTATTAAAATAAAAAACTTGTTACTTACCTCCCCTCTTATCACTGCAGCACTCACACTTTCTCTTCTCTCAGGCTCTGGTTGTGACCCAGAGGAGGGAGCAGGGCCAGCTGAAGGGAGGAGCTGCCTCTTCAAATGATTTATTCAAATCCCGCCTCCTCACACCCAATGCTTTGGCTGCTCTGCATGCAGCTCTAATGTATGGGACCAGAAGGAGGTGGGGGAGAGAGGGTCAGCTCTGGACAATCTCTCATCCACCCGGGACAGAAGAGAAAAACCGTGACTGTACCGATGAATCTGGGACAATTGAGAGCTATGACTTAGGCTGCATGTAAAGGCCTTAGTTGTGAGCCCTACCCATACTACCCTTGTTGCCCATTGACAAATTATTTAAATACCATATTGCCGATTTTGCAGAAAAGAGTTTAAACCTCTTATCATGACTAGATGCATCATGCACCAGTCATGATACTCCCACCATCCGTGCATAATGTGTCTGATATACTAATAGGCTCTTGGTATATCGTGTGTCCGGATAAATTCTGTGACATAGCTCTGCCTCCTTCCCACCCCAAGGCTTGGGGGTGGTATAGGAGAATAAAAAGGGGGTATTCCTGCCACACATCCAGGAATTGCTACTTTTTCATGGCTTGTACAAGACATAATACCATTGATTCACATACCTCCCAAACGTCCCGGATCCAGCGGGACATTCCCGTATTTCGGGCTCTGTTCTGTTGTCCGTACGCAGATTTGGACGAATTGCAATGGTGATACAGAGAGGGCATAATAAGAAAGGGGAACAATGGGGACAATGTAAGGGGAGATGGAGCAGAGAAAGGACCACAATAAGATGGAAGGGGGAATGGGGAATTTTACAGGGTGAGAATATACAGTGTAAGGGCCCTTAATCTTGGTATTATACTGTGTGGGCATAATAGGGGGGGTGGGATAAGGGACGGGTTCAAGGGGTGTGGTCTATTATGGGAGGTATAGATTCAGATTCTGTCTCTTGTCTATGTGCTTAGAGCAGCAGTAAAGCATATTACCAATTGCTGTTGATTGATTTCTCTATAACGTCTTTGAGCAGAATTGCTTGTGTTGTCCCAACCGCACTTGAAGGAGAATAGGTTTTATGGAAACTTTTTTTACTGTTCTACATTTCCCGCCTTTGTTTCCTGACAATGCTGCTCTGTATAACCCGGCTGTCTTCCTTCCTTTGATACTTTTTATTATTCCAATACTAGTTTTACCAATCCCAGTATTTGCTATAGACCTACAGAGCGAGCTACTAGAAAGGTAGTAAATGTAATCTAAAGGTCATCCATTGTATAATAATGCGCACATTATAAAATGTAGAAGAAATAATAGACTGTTCATCACGTTTTTATGATGCAATAAAGATGTGTTTTTATTAACAAGACAGTGCATCAAAAATGGACATTTGGGCCCACCGGGCCTTTGTCAAGTGTATGGAACATATACTGCTGCTGCATTCCAATGTTCCCAGTGGGCCGTTACAGGCGGTCCCCTACTTAAGAACACTCGACTTACATACGACCCCTAGTTACAGACAGACCTCTGGATATTGGTAATTTATTGTACTTTAGTCCTAGGCTACAATGATCAGCTGTAACAGGTATCACAGGTATCTGTAATGAAGCTTTAGTGTTAATATTGATTCTTATGACAACCCAACATTTTTAAAATCCAATTGTCACAGAGACCAAAAAAGTTCTGGCTGGGATTACAATGATAAAATATACAGTTCCGACTTACATACAAATTCAACTTAAGAACAAATCTACAGACCTTATCTTGTATGTAACCCGGGGACTGCCTGTATTTCTTTGATATTATTGGGGCTGGATCCCGAGACTGTTATATTGATGTGCCCCTTTTACTTAAAAATTGAATAAGAAAAGTATGTGAACCTTTGCTTTTCCATTTAAGATGCCTGACATTTTTGTAAAATTAAACCCTGCAGGCAGATAAGAGACCCTACATTAAAAAGTTCATTGTCAAGTTCATCAAATGGTTCATTGTCAAGAAAAATAAAATAATTAAAGGGGTTCTCCAGTCATAGCAAGTTAGCCCCATCCACAGGACCTAATTTTGCTGATCAGATCGCAAGAAGGGGGGTCCCGTTGTATCCCTTTCGTAGTTCGAGATGAAGAGATGCATGACCGGCTGCTCTATTCATCTCTATGGCGCTGATGAGGATTGCAGAGTGCGGCTCTTGGCTATTTGCATTAGCGCCATAGAGATGAATGGAGCAGCCGATGCATGTGTGATTGGCTGCTCCAGTTATCTCAGACGCAACCGGGGTACAACAAACCCCGGTTCTCGTGATCCATGGGGGTCCCATCACTGAGACCCCCACTGCTAAGCAAGTTAGGCCCTGACCTGTAGATAGTGCCTAACTTGCTATATCCAGAGAACCCTGTTAACATCAATTATTTTTAATATTTTAATTAAAGTGAATTTTACTAGCCCCCCTCAGGTTGGGTATGAGATATCCTTTCTCAAATTCCTTCTTATATCTTAAAACTCATCCATTTAATGTTTAAAAAAACATTACCAAAGGCATATACAAATGAGCTGAGAAGAGTCACTTTATCCCTGAGATGAGTCACTTTTAGAAGCGGGAAGAAGAGTGTCACTTCAGATGCCCATATATGGGGGTCTATAGGAAATAGAATGATTTTTTTTTAGTGGATATTGAATATAAATGGGTACCTTCTACACTCGCGAGTGTGATGCGATGAACTCGATTCACACTTGTTCGAGAGGGGACGGGTGAGGAGCCCCTCCATTTCTTTAGCCGGTCTTATGCCATGCCGGAGTTGCGGCCCAAGTATAGCATACGTTCATCTGCATGAAGCCTTAGGCCCCGTCTACACTCGCGAGTGTGATGCGATGAACTCACATCACACTCGCAACGCGTGCTGCCTGGATTGCACGGCCTGAACGCTGCAAACCAGAACTGAATTAAGCATGCCAGTTCAGTTCCAGTTTGCAGCGTTCGGGTCGTGCGATCCAGGCAGCACGCGTTGCGAGTGTGATGTGAGTTCATCGCATCACACTCGCGAGTGTAGACGGGGCCTAAGGCTTCATGCAGATGAACGTATGCTGTACTTGGGCCGCAACTCCGGCATGGCATAAGACCGGCTAAAGAAGTGGAGGGGCTCCTCACCCACCCCCTATCGAACAGGGAGCCATGCAACTGGGTCGTACATAAAGCGAAAGATAGAGCGTTTTTTCCCCGGTGCCGCACACAATGCACTTCTATGGTGGGCGTATGATAGCTGCTGTTCCTACGGAAAGCTTAAGGACGCCATAAACGTTTGCGTATTGAATAAGAATCATAATACATTTTTATTTCTATAGCGCCATCATATTCTGCAGCGCTGTACAGATCTCCAGAGAAAATAATAGGAACGAAGACCCTGCTCTCAAGAGCTTACAATCTATGAAAAAGTTAATAGTCACTTTTCCACCTCCTTTCTATACCCAGTCTTTTTCCAGTCTTGAACCTTGTATTTCTATTGATTTTGTAAATTCTAGAAGCAGGACTCGGGCTATGAGTCATTGCCAGCGACCTCTTCGCCTTTCTTCGTGTGACTGTTCTTTCTCAGATGTAATTATTATACAATTTATATCCTCAGGATCAGTGATGTGGTAGAAGTAATGTGAAAGTGAGCGGCTCACTAGATTACTAGCCATTGAACAGAAATGAGGTCTGTGGATAAGAGCTCATTGTCCTTTTAGTGATTGATAATGTATCAGATGTAGCTATCAGTGCGGTATTATTTATTGTATATGTATGATCACGTATTCAAGTGTAGTATGATAAGGAGTCTATGAACGTAGATTTACATCCAACCAGAGTATCGTCTGCGTTGGCAGTGTATGTCCTATATATCCTTCCTATATACAGGTGGTTCCCTACTTAAGAACCCCCGACTTACAGCCGACCTCTGGATGTTGGTAATTTACTGTACTTTAGTCCCAGGGTACAATAAACAGTTATAACAGTTATCAAAGATGTCTTTACCTTTATTGTTAATCCTGGTTCACATGATCATCCAATTGCAACAGAGACCCAAAACATTTTTTACTGGGGTTACAATGCTAAACTATACAGTTCCGACTTACATACAAATTCAACTTAAGAACAAACCTAAAGAACCTATCTTGTACGTAACCCGGGGACTGTTTGTACTTGTTTTCTTCCATACCGAATTGTATATAGGTCATAAATATGAAATCAGGGGAGGCCATGAGGCTGAGCACAAGCCATACACAGCTACTATCTTGGTGCACTTCCAGCTCATTGTTTAGGGTGCCGAGTGCCGGATCCCATCCGAACTAAAATGGGTGGCCCACTTTCAGCAAATAATCGATATTATTGGTGCAATGAAAAGTTATACAATTTTTCAGTATACTTTTTATATCCATTCCTCTCGGTTTTCTAGATCTCTGCTTGCTGTCCTTCTATGGGAAGTTTCATTGTTTACTTCCTGTGGATAAAACTGTAAAACTGGTCCCTTGTCATGTGATGTCACACAGGCGCACGGCCCTTGATATCCCTAAGGGTTCATTCACATGGTCGTCTGCGGGGACGTACATGTGGCCGCATATGCGTCCCCATAGACTGCAATGGCGGCATGGCGGCGGTACAGTGCCACACATGTGATGTCACACAGGTGCACGGCTCGTTATATCCCTGGTCATGTGATGTTACACAGGTGCACAGCTCTTTATAACACACAGCACCGATTACTCTCTGATATAACGAGCTGTGTATCTGTGTTACATCACATGACCAGGGACAGATTTCTATGCATTCCTATAGAATGACAGCAAGCAGAGATCTAAAAAAAGATGTGGAATTGATACACTAAGTATTTTGGAAAATTGTATAACTTTATATATGATTTTTTTGCTGATAGAGGACAAACCCTTTAACTAAGCATCTGTCAGCAGTATCAAAATCCCAGAAAACCCCTTGGAATTGTGTGCACCGCTACAGTTGCAGCTAGAGTGCCCATTAGCTAAAACCCAATGGCCCACATGTAACGCGCCAGTTTTCTTTACATGCAAACTGCTTGCACGTGTATTTATCTGCACCAGTTTTGTGTTGCGGCTGCACTATGTCCTACAAAACAGAAGAGAATGGGGCAGATTTACTTACCCGGTCCGTTCGCGATCCAGCGGCGCGTTCTCTGCGCTGGATTCGGGTCCGGCTGGGATTCATCAAAGCAGTTCCTCCGACGTCCACCAGGTGGCGCTGCTGCGCTGAAGTCCGCTGGAATGCCTCGAAATACACCGGCCTATCCAGGATGAAGGTGAGTGAAATTTTCGCGACACAAATTTTTTTTTAAATGCGGCGGTTTTTCGGAAATATTCGGGTAACACGTCGGGAAAACGCGAATCGGGCCCTTAGTAAATGACCCCCAATGTGCCCCTAGGGGGGCGTGTTACTGCTTAGTTGGAGTTTGCGCCGAATTTATTACTGACTGCGCCACCATTCTGCAACACAAAAAAATTGTGCACATGTCCCAAGCAGTGCACGGGGAGCCAGATTAATTAAAACCGCGCGCCACAATTCATCAATCTAGCACCCTCTGCACACTCCACAGGCAAACTGCACATAGCACATGAACAGCACATTTACGGCAAACCAGCTAGTGAGTCCACTCTCCAGTATATAACACGGGGGCTCTTGCCATTGCAGCTCCTATGTACCCCTTACCCACTACATATCTGGTCTGAGAAAGAAAAAGTTGCTGGTCCCCTTTTAGATTTTGCAGACTTAGTTGTCCAAAAATAATTGGCGGAGTGGGTTCCAAATAGGCACAAAGAATTATTTTCAGCGTGGACATTGCTCAGTCATCTGGTGACAGTGCTGATCACGAGCTCTTATTCAGGGCAGACGCTGAAAGTAGCCATCTAATGTTACCAGTCAGTGTCCGTGTAGTCAGCGAGGACACAGATAAGTCGTCTTGTAGTGTAGACCTAGCAGGTGCAACTTTACAATATACCGTTTGTTAGCTAGTTATATCCCCTCTGGGGAGGCAATTATATTTTTACTAATGGATAGACTATAAAATAAAAAAAAAATGAATCTATTAGTCTAGGTTTTACTAGTTTACTAGTCGACTAGATCTGGCTTATTGGCTTGGGAAACGCCAGCCCTGGACATGAAAAAGTGCCAGGGCCCAGAGCTTCTGGGGGGCCCATATAAGGCTGTACATAAGCAATGCATGGGGGTAAGGGGGGCTGTATCTAATAAATCCATAGGGTGTCAGGGGTCTTATATAAAAAAAAACATGAGGGGCTGTAAATAAAATAACCATGAGGGGGCTGTTCGATATGATAAACTAGGAAATATTTTAGGGAACAGGAAACTGTTTTAGTTTTTGAAGTTTTAATGCAACCACGTGAGTTCACTGCAAAGGGGCCTACTGAGGCTCTGTCCCCAGGGGCCTTTTGAAACCTGGAGCTGACCCTAGACTAGGGGTACATTTTTGCATTTCTAAGGGTGGTCATTTGGCTGTTCCTTCCAACCTCACACAAGGGCACGCTAGACTTGCCCAGGTGTTCATGTATAAGCAGTGGGCTGTCATCTCTTAAACTTATCACCTTTGAGAAGAGATTTATGGGAATGTTGAAATCCATTAGTAGAGAGTCGGGGTACCACATTAGACAAACAACAAGTCCCAACTCAATTTTGTTGTTTATCTGAGATTCATCTAATATCTGAGATTCATCTAATATCTATGACCACCTTTATTTTGTAGGTTTGTGGACATACCTCTAAGTGAATGTATTTTTTTCATTAAGTGTCTACAGAGGAAAAGACTAATCTTAGAAGAAGTTGTGGGAATCACCATCATCTATAGTTTCAGGAGGTGTTGATAGACATTGTCCTCTCATATGCACTCCAGCACCCCGATCAGTTCCTTGTTCTCCTTCACTAGCCCTGCTGTTAAGCGACTGCTCGGCTGGAAGCAAGGAGATGAGGAGGAAAAATGGGCAGAAAAAGCAGTGGATTCACTCGTGAAGAAGCTGAAGAAGAAGAAGGGTGCGATGGAGGAACTTGAGAAGGCACTGAGTTCACCAGGACAGCCAAGTAAATGTATCACTATCCCGCGTTCACTGGACGGGAGGCTGCAGGTGTCACATCGCAAGGGTCTTCCACATGTCATCTACTGCCGCGTCTGGAGGTGGCCCGATCTTCAGTCACATCATGAATTAAAACCACTTGAATGCTGCGAGTTTCCTTTTGGATCAAAACAGAAGGATGTATGCATAAATCCGTACCATTACCGCAGAGTGGAAACTCCAGGTAAAAAAATATTATATTTTTTTGTAATTTTGTCCATTCTTTAAACATGATCCAAGCTCCGCGATGAGGTTCTTCCATATTCATTGGTAGATCAAGCTCAAATTATAGAGAATAATGTTTTTTTCAGTAAAACGATTTTTGTTCAAATTAAGAAAACTAAAACCCAACATGAATGTTTGCATAATATGGTAAACACATGTGCAAACCTGAACTTTCTACTACCTGAGGCGAGCTATAGAATGGCGCCCGCTCCACCCCATCCAGGTTATTTTCTAGTAAGTGGGTTCTCCATGTAGTGACTCTCATCCATGCTGACATCTGGTGTGAGGAGACACTATTTTATATGTCAAGTTCTGATTTGTAGCCTCCCCCATCTTGCTGCAAGTAGTGCTGCCTGAAGCAAGAGGCTCAACTCACCTCATTGCTGGTGCACCCGTAGGTAGACAATACCAAATTCTGGTGAACCCCATTGACTATAATTGTATGAATAGGGTTTCACCATAGTGACATATATTTTGGTAGGTAATGCTTGTATGACTTTTTTGATGGAATCTGCAGAACAGAATCTCTTGACATTGATGAGATGGAAGCCTTAGCAGAGCCCCTTAATGCTGCAGATTCACAGGCTGTTACAATGAGCAAAACCTTTCTCCAAGGGCGTATCAGGAGTGGCAGAGACTCATAGCAGTCCCCCCCACCTCTCAGAATATATACATATTTGTATACTCACACATTTATGCACTTATGCTCATACATTTATGCAGTGATATATTCATTTATACACTTACACAGATCTCTCCCAGTAGCTGCTGACCCCATGGGGAAAGTACACGGCAGGAATTAGAGATGAGAGATCCCTAGTCCTATAATTCTGCTGTCAACCCCCTCTCTCCCGACTTTTCTTATCTGTGATGCCGATTCATGCTGTGTACTGTGGAGGATGTGCACTGTTATATACATATTATGCTGTATAATGGCGCACATACTCCATTCTTTAGTGTGTCAGGTCAGATGCTGGGGTGACCACTGTAGTTACGCCCCTGCATGGCTTCCCTTGCCCTGTTCTCTCCCTCCTCCTTATGTCTGTGTAATCTGGGGGACGGGGGAGTGCAGGGGAAGGAGAGACCTTCTCTGATCATTATAATAGCCTGTGAAGCTGTGAAGATTCACAATAATTCTTGTAATGTACATAATCCTGGTGTAGGAATATACAAATATGTTTTCCAGGGTGGGAAAATTATTCCTCCACTGCTTTCCAAAGATCAATGCCTGCCTTTCAGGAAGCCTAGTGACATAATGTGGGATGATATCCAAATCTAAAGGAATAGACTCCTGACTGTAGACAGTGCTGTTTCAACATCATTACATTTGGTTAGTAGACTATAGGGAACTGGTTTGGCTAGTTAAAAGGTCATAGGCATGCGTCAGCCATAGTTTTCCTTTTCCCACTCTCAAAAACTTATTTCCGTATTACTTACCCAGAATTCTCGGGGGAGCATGCATGGCCTTTATGACTCCTGTAAGCCTGTAAAGGCCATCTCCCTTGACCCAGGTTTAGGGGAATATACTTTGTAATATATTTATTGCCGAATAAAATGCTTGTATCTGCTTTCATTAGGCTGCTTTATTACTAGAAGGTGTATTCCCATTTGGGAATTCACATTTAATTAAATTAATCTGCCATATGTAAACATTTCTTCAATTGGATGTTCCTGTGTGAAGATTATTTTGAATAAATGTATCCATGTTAGAAACAAGACAGCTGTGCTTGGATACGACCACCTCCACACTCTGGCAGCAGTGGCCAGACATGTCCTATTGAGCCCTGCCTGACCTCCTTGCTTCAGCATTCATTACCGCAGGACCGCTGTGGGTCATGCACGGACATTTCATATCCCCAAATTTTTGTTTCTTTCTGCAATCACTCCAGCAGAGGTGGTCGTATCCATGAACACAGTTTTGTTTCTAAAGGACCATATGACTACATTTATGAGAAATTATCTTTACACAGATAAAATTATTTTTAATATTATCTAATTGAAAAAATGTATATATATAGAAGATGAATTAAATTGAATATGAATACCCCTTTAATGTTACGATAAAAGTCTATGTAGAAGAAGGGGGGGCTGATACGAGAGACAGATGCAAACTGCAGGTCCTTAGATCCCAAACTCTTCTGAATCTTCTGTATCTATTGAGCTAATTCCCTACCACATCTCACAGCGAGCTATTAAGTTATTCACTAGCTGGCAGCAGCCTCTCTCTCTCTCCTCCATAGACTTCTATGTTTATAGCTCATATGTAGATATGCTATTCATAAGAGGCTGAATTATGGAAACATTAGTTTTTTTATAGGATTTACTACAAGGTTCTTTATATTCAACTATACTTTTTACTTATAAAACCCATAATTTACAAAAAAAGACACATTGGCCTTCTTCTACAATGGAGCCTTTCAGACCTTTCCCATCCTTTCATTGTCATCTAGTTGAGAAGTTTTGGTGTTGATGATTGATGATACAGAACTTGTTGTGCTTCTGCTGTCCTGACGTGGGTTACCCACTTCTCTATAATGAATATTCTTCTTCTTTACTTTTAGTTCTTCCTCCTGTACTGGTTCCGAGGCATAGTGAATTCAACACTGACCTCAGTCTTCTCGCCAAGTTCCGAAATACATCCCTGAACAATGAACCACTGATGCCGCACAACGCGACCTTCCCTGAGTCCTTTCAGCAACCACTATGCACTCCGTTCCCTTCGTCACCCAACATCTTCCACCACTCACCAAACACTATAGGCTACCCCGATTCCCCCAGAAGTTCTTCTGAGCCAGGAAGCCCCTACCAGATCACAGGTGATCTATACATTCATATATATATATATATATATATATAAGCAGAGCCATTGCTTTCTGTCTCACCATACTTTGAATTTACAATATCTGTTTGCACCCCACAGATACCCCTCCACCACCGTACAACCCGCCCGAGGTTCATGGGAACCAAAACAGAAACTCTGGGGACTCAACGGATTGTCAACTAGTCTTACCAATAACAAACAGAGGTAGGTACTTCTAAGTGACAATAGTTAACCTGGTGTTTGCTGTTGTGTAGATAAGTGAATATAAACTAGCATTTAATGTGTAAGGTCACAGGCTCAATGTATTTATTCAGGTCACAGTATTCCTAAGTGCTTTATAATATTCCTAAAGGGATTTTCCAAGCTCAAAGGTATGCCAGGGCAAAGGGGAAATGAAAGAAATACAGGCAGTCCCCGGGTTACATACAGGATAGGCTCTGTAGGTTTGTTCTTAAGTTGAATTTGTATGTAAGTCAGAACGGTATATTTTATCATTGTAATCCCAGCCAAGATTTTTTTGGTCTCTGTGACAATTGGATTTTAAAAATGTTGGGTTGTCATAAGAATCAGGAATAACACTAAAGCTTCATTACAGACACCTGTGATAACTGTTACAGCTGTTTATTGTAGCCTAGGGCTAAAGTACAGTAAATTACCAACATCCAGAGGTCCGTTTGTAACTAGGGGTCATCTGTAAGCCGGGTGTTCTTAAGGAGGGTACAGTCTGTATACCCAGTCTGCTCCAGTTCCCCGTACCAACATCATGGCCCCTGTTCTCTCTGCTTATGAGCCCACTGAGGCCATTGAACGGGATCCTCTACACTTGTAGTCCGCCTGGCTGTAAACGGTTAAAATCATGGATCACACCACTGGAATGGAGAGACGGGGAGAACTATAGTTATTGTGTTTTCATTTTTCACTCTTCACCTTCAAAAGTCCATAATGTTTTTATTTTTCTGTGTAGGGCTTGTTTTCTGCGTAACATATTGTACTTCCAAGTGTCAGTATTTTATATTCCATGCCATGTAGAGGGAAAATGGAAAAAAATTCCAAATGCAGTGAAATTGGTAACAAAAACACATTTGCTTAATTTTATGTGGTCTCTGATTTTCATGATTTCACTGTGCGCTCCAAATGACACCAACCATTTATTCTTTGGGTCTGTACGTTCACAGCAATGCCAAATTTATATAGGTTTTATTACATTAAAAATAATTCAATCTTTTGTACAAAAAAGGACTTGTTTTAAAACATTCTGGGACAAATAACCTTTTCATCCTTTACGTCTTATGGAACTGTGTTAGGTGTCATTTTTTCAGGGACAAACGGACATTTTAATTACTATTATTTCCATGATGGTTTTAGTTTTTTTTTTATGTGTTTAAAAATGATGAAAAAGGGGCAGTTTTGACATTTGGACATGGGGCACATTGACTAAGGGTCCGTCAGACGCATTTCCGTTGGGTTACTCGAATTTTTTCGTTTTGCTGAATTGCCCCAGGTTTTTGGCGCACGTGATCAGATTGTGGTGCATAGGCGCCGGCTTTCATGCGACACAAATCAGGGGGCATGGCCGTCGGACAAACCGCGGAATTTAAAAATCAAATTGTGTCGCAAGATCAGCACTCACATGCACCAGGAAGAAGAATTTTTTATCTTCGGCGGACCTCAGCAGGGAAGCGACACATGCAGGAAATTGGACGCACAATCTAAGTGAATCGCGGCAGCTCCGAATCCTCGTTGGACATTCCGGATCGGCGGCGTCAACGGGACGGGTAAGTAAATGTCCCCCTATTTTTCATTACAGGGTTCACTGTTGGGAATAATCATATTCATAGATTAGGCATTTTGGGATGTGGCAATAACTAACATGTTTATGTTTGTTTATTTTTATTTCTGATTTTATTTTTTTAGGATTTTATTTTGATTTCTTTTATATTTTACAGTTTTCTAGACTATTTTCTAGGGTGCTTATCTAAGGGGTATAATCGCTCATACCATTATTGCATTATTACTGTATTGCAGTATTTGGGCATTTTATATAAGCCATTACAGATCCTACAAAATGACAGGATTGGGAGTCTATCATAGACTCCTGGCTGTCATAGCTATGGATCACACTCACTGGGGATCCGGACGAAGATGGCAGCATTTGCTTGTGGCATTTAATTGGTTCTCTCCTGCCTCTGGTGCCTGAGAGCCCTCTCCATACCTCCTTAACAATGCCATGAAAGAATATGGTCATTTAGAGGTTAATAACAATTGTCGAAATGAAAAATCTAGAGGTGGCAATGAATTTTTTCATGGTAAAGGATTTATGATGATGTAACAATGGGTGTGAAAACAGAGGAGACTGTATGTGGTACTGTGCTGATCCGGGTACTGCAGATCAGAACATATACCTGTAACAGTGCAGGCAGAGCTATGGACATAACACTGGCAGCTTCACCCTTCACATGCATTTCCATTTTTGAATCTTGCACAGATTTCCGTCCTGTGTGCTATGAAGAACCACTACACTGGTGTTCTGTTGCTTACTACGAGCTGAACAATCGTGTGGGGGAGACATTCCAGGCTTCGTCCCGCAGTGTTCTCATCGATGGGTTCACAGATCCCTCCAATAACAAGAATAGGTTTTGTTTAGGACTTCTATCCAATGTCAACCGGAACTCAACGATTGAAAACACCCGCCGGCACATCGGCAAAGGTAACCGCCTAGGCTTGTAGGACCCGGTTACTGAAACTAGTTCTTAGAATTTTCCCCATTATATTATAGAACCCCCCCCTCAGCTGACTGTCTCCTCTGTTAACTTTCAGGGGTCCATCTGTATTATGTTGGTGGCGAGGTTTATGCAGAGTGTCTAAGTGACAGCAGCATATTTGTACAAAGCCGAAACTGTAACTACCAGCATGGCTTCCACCCGGCAACTGTGTGCAAGATACCCAGCGGATGCAGCTTGAAGATATTCAATAACCAGCTGTTTGCTCAGCTGCTCTCTCAGTCGGTTAACCAAGGGTTTGAAGTGGTGTACGAGCTCACCAAAATGTGCACTATACGGATGAGCTTTGTCAAGGTAAGGACATTTAAGTAAATCCGCCATCAAAATCCATCATGATAAACCAGGGACACTTACTCATAGATCCAGGCACCGTGACTGTATTTGTTATCCATGGCCTCTACCTCCTTAAATCGACTTTTAAAAGTATTCTAATGAACCCGAAGGGCCTCTGGGGTGTTACCAGAGTCCCTACATGCTGCAGATTCAAAGGCTGTTACATTGTCTCAACCTTCCTCCTTCCCTCCACAACTGCACATTGTAACAGCCTGTGAATCTTCAGAATACAGAAGCTCTGGTAACACCCCAGTAGCCCTTCGGACTCATTAGCATAATTTTACTCATTAGCATAAGTTGATTTTAGAAGGAAGGAGGTCATGGATAAGTAATATAAGAATAATGGGCGGCACGGTGGCTGAGTGAGTAGCACTTCTGCCTTGCAGCACTGGGGTCCTGGGTTCGAATCCCACTCAGGTCAACATTTGCAAAGAGTTTGCGTGGGTTTCCTACGGGTACTCTGGTTTCCTCCCACACTCCAAAAAAACATACTGTTAGGCTGTTTAGATTGTGAGCCCCATAGGGACAGGGACCAATTTGACATGCTTTGTGCAGCGCTGCGTAATCTGTGTGCGCTATATAAATTAAGAATTTTTATTATTATATTACCACAGTCACTTCCTATTAGTAAGTGTTAAGTAAGTGTATTAGACAAATATACTTATTCATTACCTTACATTCCTGACACTGGAAAACGTCAGTGCTCATGCCAGCACCAATTTTGGGTGTTAATGGACCAAGGGGGAGGGGGCTGAGCCATAACTACTTATGATGGCATAATTGAGGATGTGTACTATAAGCCCCAGAATCCCTTGCATTCCTGCCTTCTTTACTTTCCTGTTGTGAAATTACCACAGTAGTAATTTTGAGATTTTGATCTAAAATGGATTCTTCATTTTTATCTTTATTTTATAAACATATAATAATATAACTGAATAGGCTGTGCCATAGAAAGAGGTCAGGCTAGGAATGCGAGGTTAGAGGGAGGGAGTTGATTTTGCTCTACCAAAAGTCTACATACGCTTGGTAGGACACTGGCTTGGAAGGGTAGAGTTATTTGATAATCTACCAGTAAAGGAAAACCATCATCAGATTATGACCTATAAACCCAATGATAGGTTCACACAGCTAACAATACAAATTTCACAACCTTGTATTTTGCTAAAAAATTGCCAGTTCTGTCGGATCAGGGAAACCTCCAGGGGTGTAACTTGAGGGAGAGGTTGCAGTCGCACCTGGGCCCAAGAGGTTTAAGGTGCCCTTATGATGTCACTTTCCCATATGAGAAGACTATTACTATACACCATACATTATAGTCGGGGCCCTGGCACAGTCTTAGCACTGGGGCCCATCAGCTTCTAGTTACGCCACCTCTCTGTTCCCGTATCCTCTCCCTTTTGATGGCGTAGTTGATAAATTCTCACACATAAATGATATATCTGGCCAATCACAGCCAAGCCTAATTGCTAGGGGCATAAAACTGCCTGATTGGCTGCTCTGCAACATGTCTGGGTTACGCAGAGCTGCCGAACCTAAAGTTCGGGTCCACTCATCTCCAGTCTCCACCCTTTGGACATTGTGAGTGAATACAAGTTGTGAGTTTTGGTTTGCCGTCCGTATGGGAGTCGTATATGTCTTGGACTAACTTCTGTTGCTTTACTCCTTAGGGTTGGGGAGCAGAGTATCACCGCCAAGACGTCACTAGCACTCCATGCTGGATTGAGATCCATCTCCACGGTCCATTGCAATGGCTGGACAAGGTCCTGACTCAGATGGGCTCCCCCCATAATCCCATCTCCTCCGTATCATAATACACTTATCCGAGCGCTATTGCAGGCAGTGGCTTAAAGAGTATCTTTCATTTTGTAAGAATTATTTGTAATGTAAATACCTATATTTCGGTCCATGTACTGTGGCTTTTTCTGTGTAATATAAGATACAAGCGCTGATGTACGTTGTATGAGTTCCCTATAGTCTACAGATGTAGTTCTGATAAGAAGCACTTCACCCCTATCTCACTTATTTCTAGGTTGTCTCTTACAGAAACTATTCAGACTTGATGCACTTAAAACACGGTACACCATTCAATGATTTTTTTTCTTATTTTTTTATACAAATATGTTCTCCGTTGATGACGTCACTCAGATCTGGTTTCAAGAATTATTTTTTTTTTTATATTTGTGTCTTGTGAATTTCATTAGAAGAGGAAAGAAAAAATCCAAAAAATATTTGAAAATGTTTTGCATTTCCTGTCGCATTCTATACATTGCATTGGAAGATGGTTGACATCTTTAGATGATTTGGTTTGTTACTCTTGCCATGCGTGATATCAGACGGCGGAGTAATTCATTATGGCAAATGGATGACTGTACAAATAAAGAAAAACAAATAAAAAAAAAAAAATCAACTCAAACCATTGTCTTTACCACACCTGGTGGGGACTGAAGGGTTTTGGCTCAATCATTTGCCCTGTGAGGCCACCCGTATCGCCAGAGATATATCAAGAGGCAACATCATGTGGTGGCGCTTGGGGCGTCTGCGCTTGCTGCATCTGCCCCATGGAGTTGTATCCATATTATTTTCAGCTTCTCCTAAATAGGTATGAGAACACAGCGCTGAGCCCAGATAACTACAAAGACACAGCATTGAGGATAATCTGCATGTGGGTCTGAGCCCAGATAATTATACGGACATGGTTCTAGGGAAACATAAGGTAATTATTAGGGCATAATACAGAGCCTCCAACCCGAACCTCCTGATACATCCATCAGACGCCATACCACCAATGCTACGCCAGTTACACCCCAAGCCACCATGCATAGCCCCTGCCATGCCCAGATGTTTTGGAGGGGGTGTAGATAGTCACAATCTTTGGTTGTCGAAGGCTTGAGAGAGCGCATTGTTACGGCCCCTCACCTGTGACGAGCACTGTACCCCATCCTGTAGCCTCTACAAATAAAACTTTGCAGCAAGATCTGGGGAGGGCCTCACTCTTTTTTTTCGTATTTGGACATTTTCGTGGATTCAATTTGGATGAGCTGTTACCTGATGTCATGTCCTATGCTGCGCTACCACTGAAAGTGACTCTATATGACGGTGTGTGCTGTGCCGGCTCACTTATCTTCTATAACAATTCCTGGTTGTGCAACAGAATTTGTGACTATTTCAGGGCTTGTAAACCCCAAAACTATCGTACAAGCTCTATCCCCCGTAGATGTGCACGAGGTGCTTAGGGTGGATCAGCATTGAGGCATCATCTTGCTACTCTGAGGGCGCTGTCCCACGTTGCGTTCGCAAACGCAGACGCATTCAAAACCGCGCCCACCGGGGCGGTACGCGGTCCGATCGCATCGGCGTTTCTATGGAAACGCCTGCGATCGGGAACGCAAAACACCGGCGGCTCGTACCCGATCGCAGGCGTTTCCATAGAAACGCCGATGCGATCGGACCGCGGACCGCCCCGGTGGGCGCGGTTTTGAATGCGTCTGCGTTTGCGAACGCAACGTGGGACAGCGCCCTCACCCTATTGAATCAAATCACCTACATACTCTGAACCTGAGGGTGCGGTCACACGTTCCATCGGTAATGCGTTTTGAAACGCAAAGCAATCGTAAAAGGGAGGGGCTTGTGTGGATCTGTGGATCATACCTGTTTTGCTTGGCAAGTGTGCACAGGGTTATATTGAAAGAAAAGGAGATGTGTATTTATGACAAACAATAAGCTTTATTAGTATCAACATTAAAACACAATTAAAAACCCAGAATGGGTATATATCACATAGCCTCCCCAAAATGTGATATATACCCATTCTGGGTTTTTAATTGTGTTTTAATGTTGATACTAATAAAGCTTATTGTTTGTCATAAATACACATCTCCTTTTCTTTCAATATAATAGTATTCTTTACATGTGTGACGACTTTATTATTATTATTTTGTATTGTTACCCCACAATATGAGAAGTTTCCAAGTGTACATAGGGAGTAATCAGGGCAGCTAATGACTAACATGTAACATGTATATCCAGCATAAGGCCTTACGTGCCTCCACCATACACTAAGCCTCATTTCCCACTAGTATTTTTCACACACAAGTTCTGTGGGTGTTTTTGTCGTGCAAAACTCTGACCCATTGGGATATTAATCAGAGCCCAGGGTAACCAATCAGAGCTAAGCTTTCATTTTCCCACAGCTGTTTATAACATTACAGCTGATCTCTGATTGGTTTCCATGAGCAATCTGTGTGTTTTACCTCAGATACTTCTGATAAATTGTACTTAATGGGTTTTAGAGATCATTATACTTGGTCGTTACCACGATGGCCACCCTCTGATGTAGTCACGGGGGTGGCGCTTGACCATCAAAGATGGCAGCGTCCATCGGCAGCTCCAGTAGGTGCAATGGTCAGGTTCGACTGTGTGCACTTAACAGGTTAAAGGGGTATTGCCATCTGGGCATTTACATTTAATTGGATATTATTTAAAAAAAAGATAATTTCTCATAAATGTAGCCATGTTATCCCCTAGAAACAAGATGGCTTCCTGGGTTAAGACCACCCCGCACTGTGGCAGTGGCCAGACATGCGCTATTGAGTTCTGCCTGACCACCTGGATTTATTGTTCATTACCACAGGATGGCTGTGGGACATACAGTAACTCCTGGACATTTCATATACAAAAATTTTAGGTATCTTTGTGCAATCCCTCCAGCAGAGGTGGTTGTATTCAAGGACACAGTATTGTTTCTAAGGGACCATACAACTACATTTATAAGAAATTATCTTCACATAGATAATTTATTTCAATAGCATCTAATTAAAGAAATGTTTATATATGGCAGATTAATGAAACTGAATGTGAATGCCCAGACAAGAATACCCCTTTAATTGTTAACAGTTACAGGCGGGTGTATAACACAGCCTGCAACCCCTGTACGAGGATGCAATAGTATGTTGTGGTGCGTGAAGGTGTTAAAGGGGTTGAATAGGCACAAATTATCACCTATCCACAGCAGAGGGGCTTACCTGCTGGTAGGAGGGGGTCTCAGTGTTGGGACTCCCACGTTTCACAAGAAAGGGTTGCATTGTACCCCTTTTGCAATAATGGAGTGTCCTGTAGCACATGCACCCTACAGCTCCATTCACGGTCTATGGAATTGAGTAGCAAGTACGACGCTCAGATATCTCCATCAGTGCCATAGACATGGATAGAACAGAAGGGGGCATGTGGGCCTGACTGCTCTGTTCAATTAGGGTACAATGGACCCCATTTCTCATGATTCATGGGTGTCCCACCACTGAGAACCCCACCTATCAGCTAGTTGGTCCTTATCTGTTCAAATAACGTAAGGCCCAAAGGAAGATGTAAAAACAGATACGAACAGACACCATTAGAAGTACATTGAAATCAATGGATCCATTAGTCAACATATGGGGTTATATGTAATCTGCAATACATGATAAAAAAAAATCAGAAATCAGTCAGTGAATGTATTTATGATTCTTTACTCAATGTACAAAACTTATAAAATGTAGGAAACACGACAAAATGTACAAAACCATAAAAACTGGTGAAATAAATCTTATGCGTGCCATGGTAGACACGTATAGTAACACATATACAAACAACACATCACATCTACATAGAAGACAAGGTGGTCAACGCTAAGGGGAAGACTTAAATAATTAGAGAAATAATAATAATAGGCGAGGCTCTTAAAGGAAATCTACCATCAAAATCGGGCATGATAACCCAGGGACACTTACTCATAGACCCAGGCACTGTGACTGTGGTAATCTTCTTATATTTGTTACCCATGGTCTCCTTCCTTCTAAAATCAACTTTCAAATGTATGCTAATGAGCCTAAAGGACTCTGGTGGTGTTACCGGAGCTATGCTTCACAAACTGTTACAATATCTCCCATTGCCTGATCTCACAAAGTGGGTGTGGGGAAGGAGTGCTCCTTCAACACTGCAACAGCCTCCGAAGTTATAGCACATAGCCCTATTGGCTCACCAGCATAAGGATATATTCACACTGCCGTTGCCCGCCGTACCGTAGCACAGCAAAAATATGACAGTGCTGGGGGAGAGGAGGAGGAGGGGGAGAGCGGCGCTCACCACCGCTCCTCTACATAGGAATATATGGCGCACTGCGCCGTAATCTGGAAAGATAGGACATGTCCTATCTCCCATTGGGCGCTGTGAGTCCATGGGAGATGTATATCGGCCCCCATACGTCCGTGTGAATATAGCCTAATACTAAAACTTGATTTTACAAGAAGGAGGACATGGATAACAAATCTAACATTACCACAGGTTTATCATGTCTGATTGTGAAGGTAAACTTCCTATAAGTGAAATGAGTTATATACACGTCACCGTGCGGCTCTTTGGTGGTAGATGTTCTGTAGAGAACCAAGAATATAAAATGTGACACTGGTACAGGACACCGCTTTATACGGAACCTGACACGTCCTGGCGAAAAGACACCTAAAAACTACTGTGATCGCTAAGTGTCACACTGTCGGACTGCTTAGGCGAGGCTGCGCTTCATAGTCCATTGTGAAATGATAGGATGACGGACAACATTACAGAAATCCAACTGGACCAATAGTCAACGGGTTCTGTCATATACTGCGAGATTCCATCACATGAGAGATACAGCACCGCCATAACTAGGGTTTATTTTTCCCTCAATGTAATGTAAATGCAGATGTGCACCTTCTTCCGCTTCACATACCTATGATCCGGTCACATGTTGGAGTAAAGTTGAGCTGTAATGCCAAGCACGGCCACTATAGAATGTATGGCGCTGTGTGATGAAGTCATAGTAATCTTCAAACCCCTGATTGGTGAGGGTTTAAGTATAGGTGACCAATAAAAAATATCTTGGAACAGCAGAAAACATCCTATATAAGACTATGTGTAATAATATGCAATAATAGACTTTCCTTGATAATGTGGGTGTGGATGATGCACATATCTGGTAGGGATGAGGTAAACCTATCACAGGTAGTGCTCAGTATGAGAATACATGAATGCCAGCCCTGCACATGACACACTTCTTGTCCCATCTCTTCATGGATCAGGAGTCTTATCGTGTAATAAATAGATACAAAATGGATGTCATCCTGCAGCGGGTCAGAGTGGTGCGCCCTGAAAAGACTGGCGCTGTTCCACAGCCTGGCGACTGAGAAGCTGCTGCTGGGTCTGAAGAAACTTGACAACTTCTGGACTCCTCAAGAGAGACTGGAGAAGACAAGAGACAGACGAGTCAGGGGAACGGCTACAAGAGACTCCATGTACCTACAGTCATAAACGTACAATGCAAAGATTCTGAGGGGGAGATTTATCAGAAGCGTCTGATGTAAAATGGTTCTAGTTGCCCATGGAAACCAATCAGAGCTCAGCTTTCATTTTATAAACACCTATGAGAAAATGAAACTTGAGCTCTGATTGGTTGCCATGGGCAACTAGAACAGTTCTGCTCTTAGACACTTCTGATAAATCTCCCCCTGTAAGATTATGTAGGAAGTCTGCCCTCAGGTAACAAACATCCTATACTTACCTCTCTCTGGTACTCTGTTTGCGTAGGGACATCCCCCATCAGTTTTGCGGAAGGTAGACGTCTCCTACTAAGAACTTCCTCCTTTTGTTATAACTCTGCAATTGCGGCAATATAGTAATAAAAATTATTGTATTCTATATTGGGGAACTTGGTGTGACATCCATATTTGCGGATCAGCTGCTATTTAACGCCGTCGTGTCACCCATCAAGGGTTTGGGCCAATGATATCATTTGCCAGTCTTACCTGGTTTTTTTTGAGGATCTGCAGAAACGGATGAGATCCGCACTGTTTTTTGCAGAATTATGTTTTAGAAAATGATTACTCCCTGATGACACCTGAACTACAATAAATGGTGTGCAGGTAATACAGGAAGCACCAGGGGGCTGCAGCGAGATGTGCCGTCCTGATATACCACAGGCATCACAGAGGCCAGCAGCAACACCACCGGGGGCCCAAATACAAAAATGTCTGATCCTTTACAAGTCGTTTAATGTTCATAAACCGAACACTGGATCTGAGCGACTGGCAAGAAACTATTTCACACAGAATCAGCGTCCAACACCTCTTCTATCCTCCCATCACTGCCATCTCCATCAATCACCTCTTCTATCCTCCCATCACTGCCATCTCTATCCATCACCTCTTCTATCCTCCCATCACTGCCATCTCCATCCATCACCTCTTCTATCCTCCCATCACTGCTATCTCCATCAATCACCTCTTCTATCCTCCCATCACTGCCATCTCCATCCATCACCTCTTCTATCCTCCCATCACTGCCATCTCCATCCATCACCTCTTCTATCCTCCCATCACTGCCATCTCCATCCATCACCTCTTCTATCCTCCCATCACTGCCATCTCCATCCATCACCTCTTCTATCCTCCCATCACTGCAATCTCCATCCATCACCTCTTCTATCCTCCCATCACTGCCATCTCTATCCATCACCTCTTCTATCCTCCCATCACTGCCATCTCCATCCATCACCTCTTCTATCCTCCCATCACTGCCATCTCCATCCATCACCTCTTCTATCCTCCCATCACTGCCATCTCCATCCATCACCTCTTCTATCCTCCCATCACTGCTATCTCTATCCATCACATCTTCTATCCTCCCATCACTGCCATCTCCATCCATCACCTCTTCTATCCTCCCATCACTGCCATCTCCATCCATCACCTCTTCTATCCTCCCATCACTGCCATCTCCATCCATCACCTCTTCTATCCTCCCATCACTGCCATCTCCATCCATCACCTCTTCTATCCTCCCATCACTGCCATCTCCATCCATCACCTCTTCTATCCTCTCATCACTGCCATCTCTATCCATCACCTCTTCTATCCTCCCATCACTGCCATCTCCATCCATCACCTCTTCTATCCTGCCATCACTGCCATCTCCATCCATCACCTCTTCTATCCTCCCATCACTGCCATCTCCATCCATCACCTCTTCTATCCTCCCATCACTGCCATCTCCATCACCTCTTCTATCCTCCCATCACTGCCATCTCCATCATCACCTCTTCTATCCTCCCATCACTGCTATCTCCATCCATCACCTCTTCTATCCTCCCATCACTGCCATCTCCAGCCATCACCTCTTCTATCCTCCCATCACTGCCATCTCCATACATCAATTCTTCTATCCTCCCATCACTGCCATCTCCATCCATCACCTCTTCTATCCTCCCATCACTGCCATCTCCAGCCATCACCTCTTCTATCCTCCCATCACTGCCATCTCTATCCATCACCTCTTCTATCCTCCCATCACTGCCATCTCCATACATCAATTCTTCTATCCTCCCATCACTGCCATCTCCATCCATCACCTCTTCTATCCTCCCATCACTGCCATCTCCATCCATCACCTCTTCTATCCTCCCATCACTGCCATCTCCAGCCATCACCTCTTCTATCCTCCCATCACTGCCATCTCCATACATCAATTCTTCTATCCTCCCATCACTGCCATCTCCATCCATCACCTCTTCTATCCTCCCATCACTGCCATCTCCAGCCATCACCTCTTCTATCCTCCCATCACTGCCATCTCTATCCATCACCTCTTCTATCCTCCCATCACTGCCATCTCCATACATCAATTCTTCTATCCTCCCATCACTGCCATCTCCATCCATCACCTCTTCTATCCTCCCATCACTGCCATCTCCATCCATCACCTCTTCTATCCTCCCATCACTGCCATCTCCATCCATCACCTCTTCTATCCTCCCATCACTGCCATCTCCATCCATCACCTCTTCTATCCTCCCATCACTGCCATCTCCATCCATCACCTCTTCTATCCTCCCATCACTGCCATCTCCATCCATCACCTCTTCTATCCTCCCATCACTGCCATCTCTATCCATCACCTCTTCTATCCTCCCATCACTGCCATCTCTATCCATCACCTCTTCTATCCTCCCATCACTGCTATCTCTATCCATCACATCTTCTATCCTCCCATCACTGCCATCTCCATCCATCACCTCTTCTATCCTCCCATCACTGCCATCTCCATCCATCACCTCTTCTATCCTCCCATCACTGCCATCTCCATCCATCACCTCTTCTATCCTGCCATCACTGCCATCTCCATCCATTACCTCTTCTATCCTCCCATCACTGCCATCTCCATCCATCACCTCTTCTATCCTCCCATCACTGCCATCTCCATCACCTCTTCTATCCTCCCATCACTGCCATCTCCATCCATCACCTCTTCTATCCTCCCATCACTGCCATCTCCATCCATCATCTCTTCTATCCTCCCATCACTGCCATCTCCTTCCATCACCTCTTCTATCCTCCCATCACTGCCATCTCCATCCATCACCTCTTCTATCCTCCCATCACTGCCATCTCTATCCATCACCTCTTCTATCCTCCCATCACTGCCATCTCCATCCATCACCTCTTCTATCCTCCCATCACTGCCATCTCCATCCATCACCTCTTCTATCCTCCCATCACTGCCATCTCCTTCCATCACCTCTTCTATCCTCCCATCACTGCCATCTCCATCCATCACCTCTTCTATCCTCCCATCACTGCCATCTCCATCATCACCTCTTCTATCCTCCCATCACTGCCATCTCCATCCATCACCTCTTCTATCCTCCCATCACTGCTATCTCCATCCATCACCTCTTCTATCCTCCCATCACTGCCATCTCCAGCCATCACCTCTTCTATCCTCCCATCACTGCCATCTCCATACATCAATTCTTCTATCCTCCCATCACTGCCATCTCCATCCATCACCTCTTCTATCCTCCCATCACTGCCATCTCCATCCATCACCTCTTCTATCCTCCCATCACTGCTATCTCCATCCATCACCTCTTCTATCCTCCCATCACTGCCATCTCCAGCCATCACCTCTTCTATCCTCCCATCACTGCCATCTCCATACATCAATTCTTCTATCCTCCCATCACTGCCATCTCCATCCATCACCTCTTCTATCCTCCCATCACTGCCATCTCCAGCCATCACCTCTTCTATCCTCCCATCACTGCCATCTCTATCCATCACCTCTTCTATCCTCCCATCACTGCCATCTCCATACATCAATTCTTCTATCCTGCCATCTCCATCCATCACCTCTTCTATCCTCCCATCACTGCCATCTCCATCCATCACCTCTTCTATCCTCCCATCACTGCCATCTCCATCCATCACCTCTTCTATCCTCCCATCACTGCCATCTCCATCCATCACCTCTTCTATCCTCCCATCACTGCCATCTCCATCCATCACCTCTTCTATCCTCCCATCACTGCCATCTCCATCCATCACCTCTTCTATCCTCCCATCACTGCCATCTCCATCCATCACCTCTTCTATCCTCCCATCACTGCCATCTCCATCCATCACCTCTTCTATCCTCCCATCACTGCCATCTCCATCCATCACCTCTTCTATCCTCTCATCACTGCCATCTCTATCCATCACCTCTTCTATCCTCCCATCACTGCCATCTCCATCCATCACCTCTTCTATCCTCCCATCACTGGGATCTCCATCCATCACCTCTTCTATCCTCCCATCACTGCCATCTCCATCCATCACCTCTTCTATCCTCCCATCACTGCCATCTCCATCTAACATCACTTCTTTATCATCCCACATTTTCTATCTACCATTTAACTCTTTCTATACCCCTCTGCATCTTTCACATGACTATCTCAATCCCTCATCCTACAATGGCCCTAGATGTAAGTGTGTAAATGACTTATAAGTAGGATAATTCATCAAAAGATAGAAAAACCCACAATGCCCCAGGTAAGCAGCTGCATTATGATATAGTTTCTTTCCTTTTTTCCACCCGGACAAAGTTTACAGTATACTGTAAGGACAGATGGCCACCTCCCTGCTCTCCATCTCTGGCACACAGCAGGTACCAGTGGTGTGGCGCTGCTTGCTGGGTAGCAGATATCACCAAACATTTACCACCTGACTCTTCCTTTACATTTTAGAATGAAAGTAGAATATATAGCAGTTCATTACATCCATACAGGTGATACACATCCTTACCAGTCTCTTTTGGTTTAGGACTTGTTCCAGTAATGTAGGACGAGGGGGGCGATCCCCGACTGATCCAGTCCTTTGTTTTGTGAGAGACACTGAACACTCTGCATTCTCCTACAAATAAGGCAGATAAAAAAAAATTAATGAATATACTCAAAAGTTGTGAAAAAAAGGCAACACCGTGGCTGGTAATCCCAGGATATGTTCTCCAATATAAAGCTCCTATAGTACAAGCACCAAATGACCTGCTCACAGTAAGGGCCACTTATTCATTGGTGGGAGACCTATAATTAATGGACTGGGTGGGAATGTGTAATGTGCATGGGTCCACTCACACTATTGATGACATTTATTCTCCTGAGATGTTTACTTGGTGGCACAACTTATTTAATTTTTTTTCCCATAGGATCAGGATGTTCCACTGCTGCACCACTACCTACTGTATACAGAAATACACAGTACACTAAATGTAAGTGACAGGGAGCTTGTGAAGGGCTGTAACCTGTCAGGGTGATTGGGGACACATATTCAGCTACGGGTCCTTATGGACTCATATTTGGAGCCCGTGCAGTGATTCAGTGCATGTAACATAGTACATCCCGGCTGCACTGCGCATGTGACGTACCTACACGTGCAGTAAATGGGGTGTATAACGCCGGCTTTACCGATATCTGATGTTTATGCCCTGTGTGTCACCTGTAATGACTGTAGAAAAGGACTGTGCAGGAATAGGAGCAGATCTATAATTTGTGGCTCTCATAGGAGTTATGGAAACCATCGCCGTGTGTATGAGCCCATAGAAATACATGGGGACGCGTGCTGTCCGCTGAAACAAGGCAACTTTCCTGTGTGCAAGGCCTTCGGATAGAGAACGTAATATACACAATGCACCAGAATTATGCAGTAATTTGCACCTACAATGCGGGTTATTGAGGGTTTTAGACTATTTTAAACAGTATTCCAACCTGTCCAAAAAAGGGGAGTGGCCTAGCTGGCGTGCCAGAAAACTCAATATTGTGGTGCAACTAGTGTTGTTTTAACTAGGACTGGGTTTCTACAAAGTGGGGCCTTGGGCAAAACTAAAAGTGGGGCCCCAAAATAAAACTATTTTATGAGCAGTCACAGTCAGTAAGAGGCTCCTTTACCCCTGCACAATAATAACACATAGTAGTTACACACCGTAGTAGGTAAGTATCTGAATAAAAGAAGTATCTGAATAAGAGCTGAATAAAAGATTGATTGATAGATGGATAGGAAATTGAAGATCTATAGATAAGTAGATAGAAAAAAAGCTAGATAGATAAATGGTTAGATAGACAGATATATAGATGGGAAATAGAGAAGTTATAGGAGAAAGATAACCAGACAGATAGATGATAGATATACAGACAGGAGATGGATGATAGATATACAGACAGGAGATAGATGATAGATATACAGACAGGAGATAGATGATAGATATATAGACAGGAGATGGATGATAGATATATAGACAGGAGATAGATGATAGATATACAGACAGGAGATAGATGATAGATATACAGACAGGAGATAGATGATAGATATATAGACAGGAGATAGATGATAGATATACAGACAGGAGATAGATGATAGATATATAGACAGGAGATGGATGATAGATATACAGACAGGAGATAGATGATGGATATACAGACAGGAGATAGATGATAGATGTATAGACAGGAGATGGATGATAGATATACAGACAGGAGATAGATGATGGATATACAGACAGGAGATAGATGATAGATATATAGACAGGAGATGGATGATAGATATACAGACAGGAGATAGATGATGGATATACAGACAGGAGATAGATGATAGATATATAGACAGGAGATGGATGATAGATATACAGACAGGAGATAGATGATAGATATACAGACAGGAGATAGATGATAGATATATAGACAGGAGATGGATGATAGATAAATAGACAGGAGATAGATGATAGATATATAGACAGGAGATGGATGATAGATATACAGACAGGAGATAGATGATAGATATATAGACAGGAGATAGATGATAGATATACAGACAGGAGATAGATGATAGATATATAGACAGGAGATAGATGATAGATATATAGACAGGAGATAGATCAGGGGTAGGGAACCTATGGCTCGGGAGCCATATGTGGCTCTTTTAATGGCAGCATCTGGCTCTCTGATAAATCATTGATTAATAGGGATCGGCAGTGTGTACATCTAAGACACACACAGCGATGATCACTGGATGCAGGCAGGGATGTTACCACTGCCTGTATCCTTTGTGTGACCCAGGCGCCATCGCCACACCGTTGCTTAGGTGACAGCACCTGTGTCATAGAGTAGAGCAGCGATGGCAGCGGTGCCTGGGTCATAGAGAAGAGTGAGGGAGTGATAAGAAGCTGCTGAAGGGAGAGCAGGTAGTATTCCCTTTTTTTCTGTGACTACCTATCTACTGGGGGTATGTGCTGGAGCTACCTATCTACTGGGTGCAAGTATGTGCTTGCACTACCTGTCTACTGAGAGGCATGTGCTGTGACTACCTATCTACTGGGGCCTGGGTGCATGTGCTGCGGCTAGCTATCTACTGGGGGCATGTGCTGGGGCTAACTATCTATTGGGGCGGTATGTGCAGTGGCTACCTAGTTACTGGGGGCCATGTGATGTGCCTACCTATTTACTGGGGGTACCTACTGGGGCTTACCTATCTACTGGTGGCATGTTCTGTGGCTACCTATTTACTGGGGGGCATGCACTGGGGCTACCTATCTACTGGGGGGCATGTGCTGTGGCTACCTATTTACTAGCTGGCATGTGATGGTGCTACCTATCTACTAGGGGGGCATGTGCAGTGATTACCAGTATACTAGGGGACATGTTCTGTGAGTATCTATCTACTTGGGGGCATGTGCTGGGGCTAGATGTCTATTTGGGTGCATGTGCTGTGGCTACATATGTACTGGGGGGCATGTACTGGGGCTACCTATCTACTGGGGAGGCATGTACTGGGGCTATCTATCTACTGGGGGTACCTATCTACTGGCGGCATGTGCTGTGGCTACCCATTTACTGGGGGATATGTACTGGGGCTAACTATCTACAGGGGGGCATGTGTTGTGGCTACCTATCTATTGGGGGGCATGTGCGGTGGCTACCTATTTATTGGGGGACATGTACTAGGGCTACCTATCTACTGGGGGAAATGTGCCATGGCTACCTATCTACTGGGGGACATGTACTGGGGCTACCTATCTACTGGGGGACATGTGCCATGGCTATCTATCTACTGGTAGGAATGTGCATACTGTATGGCTCTCACAGAATTACATTTTAAAATATGACGTGTTCATGGCTCTCTCAGCCAAAAAGGTTCCTGACCCCTGAGATAGATGATAGATATACAGACAGGAGATAGATGATAGATATACAGACAGGAGATAGATGATAGATATATAGACAGGAGATAGATGATAGATATATAGACAGGAGATGGATGATAGATATATAGACAGGAGATAGATGATAGATATACAGACAGGAGATAGATGATAGATATACAGACAGGAGATAGATGATAGATATATAGACAGGAGATAGATGATGGATATACAGACAGGAGATAGATGATAGATATATAGACAGGAGATGGATGATAGATATACAGACAGGAGATAGATGATAGATATACAGACAGGAGATAGATGATAGATATACAGACAGGAGATAGATGATAGATATACAGACAGGAGATAGATGATAGATATACAGACAGGAGATAGATGATAGATATATAGACAGGAGATAGATGATAGATATACAGACAGGAGATAGATGATAGATATACAGACAGGAGATAGATGATAGATATACAGACAGGAGATATTATAGATATATAGACAGGAGATAGATGATAGATATACAGACAGGAGATATTATAGATATATAGACAGGAGATAGATGATAGATATATAGACAGGAGATAGATGATAGATATACAGACAGGAGATAGATGATAGATATATAGACAGGAGATAGATGATAGATATACAGACAGGAGATAGATGATAGATATACAGACAGGAGATCGATGATAAGCATCTTCACCCGGGTATTCAACCAGGAGGTACTAAAGGGGCAATAGATCCTCTGGTCACAAAAGTTCACATGCAGGGGGCACCTTTAAGTCAGGGGGCCCCCTATCATTACTGACATATTGGGGAGGCTCCAACTATAGTGCAAAATGGGGCAAGATAGCAACCAATCAGATATCAGCATTTCATAAGCTCCAGTGTTTTTGAGAGATGACAGCTGCGGTGTGATTGCTGTTGTTCTAAAAGGTTATACAGGCGGTCCCCTACTTAAGGACACCCGACTTACAGACAACCCATAGTTACAGACAGACCCCTCTGACCTCTGGTGAAGCTTCTGAATGCTTTACTATAGTCCCAGCCTGTAATAATCAGCTGTAAGGTGTCTGTAATGAAGCTTTATTGATAATCCTTGTTCCCATTACAGCAAAAAAGGTTTAAACTCCAATTGTCACTGGGGCCAATTTTTTTTTATCTTGATCTACAATTATAAAATATACATTTTCGACTTGCATACAAATTCAACTTAAGAACAAACCTCCAGACCCTATCTTGTACGTAACCCGGGGACTGCCTGTAGTGTAATAGTGAGAGGTGTTTAGTGCTGTGATTGGCTGCTGTTATTGTAGTACTGTGATGGGGTTGGCTGCTGTTATAGTGAGAGATCTGTAGCTCTGCGCTGTGATTGGCTGTTGTTATAGTGAGAGATCTGTAGCTCGGCGCTGTGATTGGCTGCGGTTATAATGACAGGTCTGTAGCTCTGCGCTGAGATTGGCTAAGGTTATAGTGAGGGATCTGTAGCTCTACGCTATGACTGGCTGCGGTTATAATGAGAGGTCTCTAGCTCTGCGCTGTGATTGGCTGCGGCTATAACAAGAGGTCTGCGCTGTGATTCGCTGAGGTTATAATCAGAGGTCTGCGCTGTGATTGGCTGCGGTTATGATGAGAGGTCTGTAGCTCTGCGCTGTGAGCTGTGATTGGCTGCTGTTAAAATGATAGGTCTCTAGCTCTGCGCTGTGATTGGCTGCAGTTATAATGAGGGGTCTGTATCTCAGCGCTGTGATTCGCTGAGGTTATAGTGAGAGGTCTGTAGCTCTGTGCTGTGATTGGCTGCGCCTATAACGAGAGGTCTGTAGCTCTGCGCTGATTGGCTGCAGTTGTAATGAGGGGTCAGTAGCTCTGCACTGTGATTGGCTGTGGTTATAGTGAGGGGTCTGTAGCTCTGCGCTGTTATTGGCTGCGGTTATAATGAGAGGTCAGTAGCTCTGTGCTGTGATTGGCTGCGGTTATAATGAGAGGTCTCTAGCTCTGCGCTGTGATTGGCTGCCGTTATAGTGAGAGGTCTGTATCTCTGTGCTGTGATTGGCTGCAGTAGTAGTGAGAGGTCTGTAGCTCTGCGCTGTGATTGGCTGCGGTTATAATGAGAGGTCAATAGCTCTGCGCTGTGATTGGCTGCGGTTATGAAAGGTCAGTAGCTCTGCGCTGTGATTGGCTGACCTCCATCTTGCTGGAGCAGGACATGGCCTGGTCGCTCTTCTTCTTGTTCTTGTACTTGTCCTTGTACATCTTGTTGCGGTGCTTCTTACACATCCAGGGTTTGCGCTGTTTGGCCACCTGGCTGGTGGTCTCCTGGCAGCCCTGGAACGTGCACGTCTTGGTCACTACGTTGTCGTTGTCGCCAGAGTTGTCGTCGTCCTCCAGCTCCTCCGGGCTGGCCGTGCTGTCCCGGGGATCGGACGTGTCCAGGGCTTCTCCGCTCTCGTCCTCCGGCTCTACGGGCAGCATGGTGTAGTACAGGACCCGGCCGTACTGCAGCTCCTGCTCCCCGCCGCCCCCCTCCCTCTCCGGCTCGTCCTCATCCTCTTCCCGGGGCACGGGCGGCTGCTCCATCACACCGGGGGCTCCCGCACTGCTCTGTTTACTTCCGGCTGCCGTACAATGCACACTGCGCGTGCGCATCACATGACACATACTGTCAGTGCAGCGCTGCCATCTAGTGGTCAATACATAAACTGCACTGGAATGGGGCTCATTCACATAACTGTATGGATTAGATATTGATGCAGAGGGGTCTGTAAGGGACTCTTAGGAGCTTCATAGCTGCTCCTGCACACAGGACACTAAGGGGTTAGTGCAGAGTGTGAGGAGACACTGGGGGGGGAGGGAGCACTTATCTCTGGCTGATCCCCTGCTGCTGAATCCTTCTCATGTCTCCGGAGTATGCAGCTCTCTGGTCTCCTGTGTCTGAATCTCCCGCGCTGCTACATCCAGCGCTGGGATTGGCTGCAGGCAGACAGTCTCCTCCCCTCCCTCTCTCACACAAGGAGGAGACTGCTGCAGGGAGGGAGAGAGAGGCGCCGCCCCAGAATTAACCCCGCGTACCCCTGCGCTGCTCTGCCGAATACATCCAGGGGCATTACTACAGCCAGGGGCACAACAGGAGCCAGGTAAGGGCCCCTGGTCTTGACAGTCAGCGTAGCAGATGCCACGGCTGTAGTAATGCCCCTGGATAGGAGCCCTGGCTGCGAGCCAGATGCGGCCATCAAAAGAGCCATATCTGGCTCGCGAGCCATAGGTTCCCGACCCCTGGATTAGATAGTACAGGCAGTCCCCAGGTTACATACAAGATAGGGTCTGGAGGTTTGTTCTTAAGTTGAATTTGTATGTAAGTCGAAACTGTATATTTTATAATGGAAGTTCTAGAAAAAAAATTTTCTTTAGCCCCAGTGACAATTGGAGTTTCAAAATTTTTGGTGTAATTGGACCAAGAATTATCAATAAAGCTTCATTACAGACACCTTACAGCTGATCATTGCAGTCTGGGACTATAGTAAAGCATCCAGAGAGCTTCACCAGAGGTCACAGTGGGCAGAGGGGTCCGTCTGTAACTATGGGTTGTCTGTAAGTCGGGTGTCCTTAAGTAGGGGACCGCCTGTATAGAGAAACTTTTTATTCAGCTGCATTTTCCACTGTGAAAACTCTGTGGTAACCCCCCCCCCCCCTTTGGTACATTCATAGTGGGATTATACTTTATCGATACTCTTATTTATCTTTGTAGGCGCGCCTGTTTTCTATTCCATTACATCATTACTTCATCACTTTTCATTTACCTTTACATGCATTTCATTTATTACAAGAATCCAAATGTTTAATTAATTCTCATTTATTATGTGCAACAATCCAAAATTTGGTGCAAAAACACTCCAGTCTGAAAATATTCGCTCCCACATTTTTGTGCAATGAGTTAACTATGGAATGGAGTTTTGTGCGAGCTTTTTTGGTGCAATCTAATAGTAAATCAAGCGACAACATATGAAAGCAGACAAAAAACATTGGGGTTTATTCACTACGGGGTCCCTAAGCCGCATTTCTGTTGGGTTTTCGGGGATCACGCCGATGGGACGGGTATTTAAAAGGGGATTGTGTTGCATGTGATCAGATTTTGTCGCAGCTGCGCCAGCTATCACGCAACAGAAATCTAGGGGCGTGCCATCGGATGATGAGACTCATTCAGACTGAGCACGAGATTTAACATTTAAATTGTGTGGCAAGACAATCCACTTAAATACACCAGCAGGAAGATGGTGAACTCCGGCATAACTAGGCCATGAAGCGACACATGCAGGATATCGATATACAGACAGGAGATCGATGATAAGCATCTTCACCCGGGTATTCAACCAGGAGGTATTAAAGGGGCAATAGATCCTCTGGTCACAAAAGTTCACATGCAGGGGGCCCCTTTAAGTCAGGGGGCCCCCTATCATTACTGACATATTGGGGAGGCTCCAACTATAGTGCAAAATGGGGCAAGATAGCAACCAATCAGATATCAGCATTTCATAAGCTCCAGTGTTTTTGAGAGATGACAGCTGCGGTGTGATTGCTGTTGTTCTAAAAGGTTATACAGGCGGTCCCCTACTTAAGGACACCCGACTTACAGACAACCCATAGTTACAGACAGACCCCTCTGACCTCTGATGAAGCTCTCTGGATGTTACTATAGTCCCAGCCTGTAATAATCAGCTGTAAAGTGTCTGTAATGAAGCTTTATTGATAATCCTTGTTCCCATTACAGCAAAAAAGGTTTAAACTCCAATTGTCACTGGGGCCAATTTTTTTTTTATCTTGATCTACAATTATAAAATATACATTTTCGACTTGCATACAAATTCAACTTAAGAACAAACCTCCAGACCCTATCTTGTACGTAACCCGGGGACTGCCTGTAGTGTAATAGTGAGAGGTGTTTAGTGCTGTGATTGGCTGCTGTTATTGTAGTACTGTGATGGGGTTGGCTGCTGTTATAGTGAGAGATCTGTAGCTCTGCGCTGTGATTGGCTGTTGTTATAGTGAGAGATCTGTAGCTCGGCGCTGTGATTGGCTGCGGTTATAATGACAGGTCTATAGCTCTGCGCTGAGATTGGCTAAGGTTATAGTGAGGGATCTGTAGCTCTACGCTATGACTGGCTGCGGTTATAATGAGAGGTCTCTAGCTCTGCGCTGTGATTGGCTGCAGTTATAATTAGGGGTCTGTAGCTCTGTGCTGTGATTGGCTGCGGCTATAACAAGAGGTCTGCGCTGTGATTCGCTGAGGTTATAATCAGAGGTCTGCGCTGTGCTTGGCTGCGGTTATGATGAGAGGTCTGTAGCTCTGCGCTGTGAGCTGTGATTGGCTGCTGTTAAAATGATAGGTCTCTAGCTCTTCGCTGTGATTGGCTGCAGTTATAATGAGGGGTCTGTATCTCAGCGCTGTGATTCGCTGAGGTTATAGTGAGAGGTCTGTAGCTCTGTGCTGTGATTGGCTGCGCCTATAACGAGAGGTCTGTAGCTCTGCGCTGATTGGCTGCAGTTGTAATGAGGGGTCAGTAGCTCTGCACTGTGATTGGCTGTGGTTATAGTGAGGGGTCTGTAGCTCTGCGCTGTTATTGGCTGCGGTTATAATGAGAGGTCAGTAGCTCTGTGCTGTGATTGGCTGCGGTTATAATGAGAGGTCTCTAGCTCTGCGCTGTGATTGGCTGCCGTTATAGTGAGAGGTCTGTATCTCTGTGCTGTGATTGGCTGCAGTAGTAGTGAGAGGTCTGTAGCTCTGCGCTGTGATTGGCTGCGGTTATAATGAGAGGTCAATAGCTCTGCGCTGTGATTGGCTGCGGTTATGAAAGGTCAGTAGCTCTGCGCTGTGATTGGCTGACCTCCATCTTGCTGGAGCAGGACATGGCCTGGTCGCTCTTCTTCTTGTTCTTGTACTTGTCCTTGTACATCTTGTTGCGGTGCTTCTTGCACATCCAGGGTTTGCGCTGTTTGGCCACCTGGCTGGTGGTCTCCTGGCAGCCCTGGAACGTGCACGTCTTGGTCACTACGTTGTCGTTGTCGCCAGAGTTGTCGTCGTCCTCCAGCTCCTCGGGGCTGGCCGTGCTGTCCCGGGGATCGGACGTGTCCAGGGCTTCTCCGCTCTCGTCCTCCGGCTCTACGGGCAGCATGGTGTAGTACAGGACCCGGCCGTACTGCAGCTCCTGCTCTCCGCCGCCCCCCTCCCTCTCCGGTTCGTCCTCATCCTCTTCCCGGGGCGCGGGCGGCTGCTCCATCACACCGGGGGCTCCCGCACCGCTCTGTTTACTTCCGGCTGCCGTACAATGCACACTGCGCGTGCGCATCACATGACACATACTGTCAGTGCAGCGCTGCCATCTAGTGGTCAATACATAAACTGCACTGGAATGGGGCTCATTCACATAACTGTATGGATTAGATAGTATAAAGAAACTTTTTATTCAGCTGCATTTTCCAGTGTGAAAACTCCCTTTGGTACATTCATAGTGGGATTATACTTTATCGATACTCTTATTTATCTTTGTAGGCGCGCCTGTTTTCTATTCCATTACATCATTACTTCATCACTTTTCATTTACCTTTACATGCATTTCATTTATTACAAGAATCCAAATGTTTAATTAATTCTCATTTATTATGTGTAACAATCCAAAATTTGGAGCAAAAACACTCCAGTCTGAAAATATTTGCTCCCACATTTTTGTGCAATGAGTTAACTATGGAATGGAGTTTTGTGCGAGCTTTTTTGGTGCAATCTAATAGTAAATCAAGCGACAACATTTGAAAGCAGACAAAAAACATTGGGGTTTATTCACTACGGGGTCCGTAAGCCGCATTTCTGTTGGGTTTTCCAACGTTTTCGGGGATCACGCCGATGGGACGGGTATTTAAAAGGGGATTGTGTTGCATGCGATCAGATTTTGTCGCAGCTGCGCCAGCTATCACGCAACAGAAATCGGGGGCGTGCCGTTGGACGATGAGACTGATTCAGACTGAGCGCGAGATTTAACATTTAAATTGTGTCGCAAGACAATCCACTTAAATACACCAGCAGGAAGATGGTGAACTCCGGCATAACTAGGCCATGAAGCGACACATGCAGGATATCGGGTGCACAATCTTAGTGAATCACGCCAGAGTCCATAATCGTCGGACAACGCACAGTGGATCGTGACAGGATCAGGTAAGTAAATGTGTCCCATAGTGTTCTATGTTTAGGCAGCATGTTATAGAGCAGGAGAGGGGGAGTAAATTATATATATTGTTCAATATACAGGGGTATATGTTTTTGTGCAATAAGGGATGAATAGATTGTATATACATATATACATTATATTGTATAATAGGAGGAGCTGCATATAATTCTGCCCCAATCTACAACACACACCCGACCTATCGGGAGGCTCCGACTTCCTGTTAAATCCCGTCAGAGGAGCGATGGACTTTGCTGCGACACCGGAACACTTCTGCGACAGGTCTGACTTGTGTATGGAGGCCGTTGCACAGCCCAGCACCACCCCCTCCGCTCCCTAAACTATTTTGCACATCTTGTAGGTTGTAGGTGAAGTTTTGCCCCAAAATATGAGACTTTTGCCCCCCCCGAAAGTTACAATTTTCACCTCTGGAATCAGGTGATAACTCAGGGAGCACTGCAGAAAACACAACCATGGTGAACTTGTCTTAGGCACAAAATAGTCGCAAATGTAGACATCCAAAAAAGTGGCAAATATAAAAGAAAAAGCCAAGTGAAAAATTAAATACATGTGCCCCAGTGTGTTATAGAGCAGGGGGAGCTTAGCAACAAGAAAAATCAAGAAGAGTGGGAGGCTGCATAAGTATGAAGGTTCCCCCTGGGGCACTCTCGATGTAAGTGACTAGTCTCCGGCAGATGTTATGAGGGGGCCTGTTACATTAGCCGCAGGCCAGGGACACAGAGAGTAGAATGGAGATCTTTGAACTACTCACGGTTTCTTTATGAGCCAGAACTGAACAGTAGCAGGCTATGGGTGGCAGGCTATGAATTCCTTCCTCTGGAGGGCTAACAGATCTGTAGATTGGCTGGATGTAGCGGTAGGTATATCTCTTGACTTGCAGTAACTTCAGCCTGGACCAGTGTCAGTCTGGTTGGGAGTATCTCCACTGAGCCGAGTGAGAAGGACTTAAAGGGGTATTCTCGTCTGGGCACTCACATTTAGTTTAATCTGCCATGTATATACACATTTCTTAAATTAGATGTTATTAAAAAAAATGTACCTATGCATAGATAATATGATCCCGTAGAAACAAGACTGTGTAATTGGTGGTCAGGTGGTCAGGCAGGACTCAATAGCGCATGTCTGGCCACCACTGCCAGAGTGTGGGGTGGTCATATCCGAGGAAGCTATCTCTTTTCTACAGGACAGCATGGCCTCATTTATGAGAAATTATCTTCACACAAGAACAACCCAATTGAAGAAATGCTTACATATGGCAAATTAATTAAATTAAATTAAATTAAATGTGAAAGCCCAGATGGGAATACCCCTTTAAGTCCAAAGACCAAAAGGCAAACTCTAAAGAGCCAAATCCAAAAAGAACAAGAGCACCAAACAGAGCCTATATCTATAGGTTTGCTTGCTCTAGACAATATGGGCTGCCAGACAATTAGTGGCCTGCTAAGCCTCAGGAAGGTTACATTTTAACTCTTAAGTTAACAGGCATATAAATTTAATATTATGCTCTTGAAATGGCCTATTTCTGATACTTGGTTGTAGTGTTCTACTTTAGTTCTACTAGATTCCTCGGGCAAGCATTCCAGAGTTACATTTAGTAATGACCCAACTCCTGGACAATACATATGATAGGTAGAAGAATCAATTCTATGCCATTTGCCCGTATAGTCATGAGTTAAACCATATACTTCTGGCATATTGTAACAGTTTTTATTGATTGTTAAGTCAGACCCATTGGGGCACATTTACTAAGGGTCCGAATCGCGTTTTTCCGCCGGGTTTCACAAATTTTTCAGATTTTTCTGCACGCGATCGGATTGTGCCGTTCACACGACAGAAAACTGGACGGATTCGAAAAAACTGTGGAACTTAAAAAATAACATTTTGTGGCAAAAATAGCACTCACATACCCCGAGACGCAGGAGGTGAACTCCGGCGGACTTCAGCGCAGCAGCGACACCTAGTGGATATCGGCACACGACCTTAGTGAATCCCGGCAGAACCCGAATCAGCGTCGGAGAATGTGCCGCTGGATCGCGACTGGACCGGGTAAGTAAATATGCCCCATTATGTACAGACTGTCAAGTAGGAAAAGGGTTAATACTTAAAAAAAACCTTTTGAATAAACCATAATATTAGTTATCACTTTAAAATCAAGAAACCCAATGTAATGACACAGACTGGACTCCAGGTGTCAGGCTTGTTACGTGTTCAGCGTCTGTACCATCAGCCTATTAGGTAAATCTTCATCTGCTCTGTGGATATCTGATTGACTGACATTTACAGAACAAATCAACAAATACTTCAAAGAAATAGATTTATTTTTAAAATTATTTTTCATTGAATTTAATAATAATATGCCAGGGTAAAAGATATTAAATGAAAATTATAACATTTTGTTTGTTGTGCTCCAGAGTTTACTAGCCGATAATATCTATATAGTGTATTTCTAATCAAATCCTGGTGTTTTCACATGATGCTTAGTCATGTGATTCGATGGTGACGCTCCTATAGGATGAATAGGTGTTTCTATATCACCTCAATTCATTAAGCATAAAACTTGTGTCCTCCACATAACACTCCATAAGGAAGGACATGATATGACAGGACATTGTACAAGAGGGACCACATCTAGTATGCAAAGTGATGATTAATGTGGATGCACAATAGAAATTCAGAAGGCTCCAGTAAGGATCTGACTGATCACTGTGACAGTTTAATTGTTTAGGGTTGAAATTCAACTTAAGAACAAACCCATGGAATCTTGTATGTAACCTGGGGACGGCCTGTACATTTAAAGGGAACCTGTCCACAGCATTTTTTACCACTTCACTCATCAATGGTGAAGGGAAATGGGCTTCATAGCACCCAGAACTATGGTTCTATGACATCTTAAAGAGGAGAATCTAAACTTTCAAAATGCACCAGGAGATACAGGCAGTTAAAGATATAGTTAGCCTACGATTAGACCTTGTTTATCCTCTCCAGAGGATACAAGTCCTTACAACTAGGGGGTTTTCCACTGTATTCTCATAGAGTGGGATTTGTCGTCCTGTTCCTCCCCGCACTCATGAAATTAGGAGGGGGAATGAACATTGGAAGCAACCGGTGATTGGCTACTGACCATGTTCAGGGTCCTTATATGAATAGTTACATCGGTGAGGTCCTTCGAGAGCATATGCTGAGTGGAGGCTGGGGATGGATGCAATATGCTCCATGAACCATGATTCTGATGTGTTTTTAAAGCTAAGGTTCTTTAAAATGACACCAGAACCATAATTGTAGCTTCTCTAGAGTCCAAGATAGGGGCATCTGAAGTGACTTTCCCTCTCAAAGCTTCTAGTTGGACTTATTTCAGGCAAAAAGTGAATCTCTTCAGCTCATTTGCATATTATTTTTAAGGTAAGCAGCAAGTTTTAACAAAAAGAGGAAATGCTAGAAAATATATTTCATACCTGACCTGAGGGTATTGGTAGTTTAGTGGTGTTAATACAGGGTCCAATGAAAGGGGTGTATGTTCAGGACAGCCTTAGTTTTTATGACCTGTAAGAAAGACTTTGTAGCTGGTGGTCATCCCATAATTACTGTTGAATGCAGGGCCACCTCCAGGTTTAAGTAGGCCCTGGGCTACAGAGCCTTAGTGGGCCTTTTCAGTAAAATCACATCCCAGTCCACAATGCCTCTCCCCAGAAGCAACAGTGTCCCTTCCCCCAGTAGCCATACTGTCAAGGTAGCCACACTGCCCCCCTCAGTAGCCACATTGGCTTTCCCCCTCTTTAGCCACACTGTCCCCCCTCTACCAGTAGCCACACTGTCCTCACCATTCCCCATCCCATAAGCCACAATGTCCTCACTCACCCCCCTCATAAGCCACACTGTACCCCACTGTAGCCACAACGTCTCCTCCCCAGTAGCCACACTGTCCATATCCCCCCTGTAGCCACAGTGTCCTCATCCCCCCCCCCTGTAGCCATAGTGTCCTCATTCCGCCTCCCCGGTAGCCACAGAGTCCTCATTCCCCCCTGTATGCCACAGTGTCCTCATAACCTCCACCCTCCCTGGTAGCCACAGTGTCCTCATATTCCCTCGGTAGTCACAGTGTCCTCATTCAGCCAACCCCCGCCCCCTCGGAGTAAAAAGACATTTACTCACCTTTTCTCGCTCCCCCAAAGCAAGCGTCTTTTTTCTTCGGCATGCGCCTGCTGTACGCGCAATCTCTGAAGTTGGCACACGTGATGTGATGACATCGTCATGTGCGCCGGCTTCTGTGCACTGCTTCGGGGGAGGGAGGAAAGGTGAGTTTTGGATTCCACCTGCATAGAGGCAGAAAACAAGAAGAGCCGGAAAGTGATCATTTGTACCAGTGTCTTAAAGCGACACTGGTGCAATGGATCCAAGTGGGACCCTCTAGCACACTTGGACCCTGGCAGGAATGCTGGGTGCTGGCGCCGAGCCTAGTTGTATGTATGTATTTACATTTGAAACAAATTGTGAGCAGGTTTGGTTATGATTTGGGTGAAATCCTTGTCACGGGTGCTCATGCGACCTATCTCCCGGGTCACAGGCGCACCCGTGTACCTGTCCCTTGCTGCCCCAGTCCCCCAGCGAGTCACTCAACTCGCAGCGATCCCACGCCGACTCCGGCAGCACCGCGTGCACCGCCTTCATAGAAAGCCTTAGAGAAAACTCCCCTGTGATATTTCTGCGTTCCTGTGTGTTCCTGCTCCTGAGTTCCTGTGTTCCCGTGTTCTGTGTGTTCCCACGTTCCAGGTCCTGTGCTCCTGTTTGTTCCTGCGTTCCTGTGCCCGTGCTCCTGTTTGTTCCTGCATTCCTGTTCCCGAGCTCCTGTGTGTTTCTGCATTCCTGTTCCCGTGCTCCTGTGTGTTCCTGCGTCCCTGTTCCGAGCTCCTGTGTGTTTCTCCGTTCCTGTTCCCGAGCTCCTATGTGTTCCTGCGTTCCTGTTCCCGTGCTCCTGTGTGTTCCTGCGTTCCTGTTCCCGTGCTCCTGTGTGTTCCTGCGTTCCTGTTACCGTGCTCCTGTGTGTTCCTGCGTTCCTGTTCCCGTGCTCCTGTGTGTTCCTGCGTTCCTGTTCCTGTGCTCCTGTGTGTTTCTGCGTTCCTGTTCCCGTGCTCCTGTGTGTTCCTGCGTTCCTGTTCCCGAGCTCCTGTGTGTTCCTGCGTTCCTGTTCCCGTGCTCCTGTGTGTTCCTGCGTTCCTGTTCCCATGTGTGTTTCTGCGTTCCTGTTCCTGTGCTCCTGTGTGTTCCTGCGTTCCTGTTCCCGAGCTCCTGTGTGTTCCTGCGTTCCTGTTCCCGTGCTCCTGTGTGTTCCTGTTCCCATGTGTGTTTCTGCGTTCCTGTTCCCGTGCTCCTGTGTGTTCCTGCGTTCCTGTTCCCGTGCTCCTGTGTGTTCCTGCGTTCCTGTTCCCGTGCTCCTGTGTGTTCCTGCGTTCCTGTTCCCGTGCTCCTGTGTGTTCCTGCGTTCCTGTTCCCGTACTCCTGTGTGTTCCTGCGTTCCTGTTCCCGAGCTCCTGTGTGTTCCTGCGTTCCTGTTCCCGTGCTCCTGTGTGTTCCTGCGTTCCTGTTCCCATGTGTGTTTCTGCGTTCCTGTTCCTGTGCTCCTGTGTGTTCCTGCGTTCCTGTTCCCGAGCTCCTGTGTGTTCCTGCGTTCCTGTTCCCGAGCTCCTGTGTGTTCCTGCGTTCCTGTTCCCGTGCTCCTGTGTGTTCCTGCGTTCCTGTTCCCATGTGTGTTTCTGCGTTCCTGTTCCTGTGCTCCTGTGTGTTCCTGCGTTCCTGTTCCCGAGCTCCTGTGTGTTCCTGCGTTCCTGGTCCCGTGCTCCTGTGTGTTCCTGCGTTCCTGTTCCCATGTGTGTTTCTGCGTTCCTGTTCCCGTGCTCCTGTGTGTTCCTGCGTTCCTGTTCCCGTGCTCCTGTGTGTTCCTGCGTTCCTGTTCCCGTGCTCCTGTGTGTTCCTGCGTTCCTGTTCCCGTGCTCCTGTGTGTTCCTGCGTTCCTGTTCCCGTGCTCCTGTGTGTTCCTGCGTTCCTGTTCCCGTGCTCCTGTGTGTTCCTGCGTTCCTGTTCCCGTACTCCTGTGTGTTCCTGCGTTCCTGTTCCCGAGCTCCTGTGTGTTCCTGCGTTCCTGTTCCCGTGCTCCTGTGTGTTCCTGCGTTCCTGTTCCCATGTGTGTTTCTGCGTTCCTGTTCCTGTGCTCCTGTGTGTTCCTGCGTTCCTGTTCCCGAGCTCCTGTGTGTTCCTGCGTTCCTGTTCCCGTGCTCCTGTGTGTTCCTGCGTTCCTGTTCCCATGTGTGTTTCTGCGTTCCTGTTCCTGTGCTCCTGTGTGTTCCTGCGTTCCTGTTCCCGAGCTCCTGTGTGTTCCTGCGTTCCTGTTCCCGTGCTCCTGTGTGTTCCTGCGTTCCTGTTCCCATGTGTGTTTCTGCGTTCCTGTTCCCGAGCTCCTGTGTGTTCCTGCGTTCCTGTTCCCGTGCTCCTGTGTGTGCCTGTGTTCCCGTTCCCATCGGCCTGGACCTCCCGTTGCTGACCCTGGATTGGACACTACCTTGAATCTCTGCTGCCTGCCCTGGCCCTGTGCCTGAGCCTGACCACGAGACTGTCTTCCGCTTAGGGACCTCGACCTCCGTTGCCACTGCGGGCTAGTCGCACCTTTGGAACAACCTGGTGATACCTCGCCGCAGAAAGACCATCCCGCTTTGCGGCGGGCTCTGGTGAAGACCAGGTACCACTTAGATTCCGGTCCCAGGTATTGGCTAGTACCACCTCCCGGGGTGGTCCAGAATTCCTTACAATCCTTATTGATCCAAATTCCTTACAATGCTCATGGAATTGGAAACGTGTACCCTAATGTTTGCTATACTGGCAGGGGCAGGTTAAGACAGCCATGGGCCCTGGGCTGTATGAATATTATAACCCCTACAAGTCTGGAATTCATTGTGGTTTCAGGACCTTTGAAGGACAGTCATAGGTCCTGAAATGGCTCTTGTGTACATGTGTACCCGGATTACATGGGTGATGGTCCTTCTGAGTACAGGCAGTCCCCGGGTTACATACAAGATAGGGTCTGTAGGTTTGTTCTTAAGTTGAATTTGTATGTAAGTCGGAACTGTATATTTTATCATTGTAATCCCAGCCAGAACTTTTTAGGTCTCTGTGACAATTGGATTTTAAAAATGTTGGGTTGTCATAAGAATCAATATTAACACTAAAGCTTCATTACAGACACCTGTGATAACTGTTACAGCTGATCAAAGTAGCCTAGGACTAAAGTAAAATAAATTACCAATATCCAGTGGTCCGTTTGTAACTAAGGGTCGTATGTAAGTCGATTGTTCTTAAGTAGGGGACCGCTTGTATAAAATTTGGTGGATGGCCATGGGTTCCCTAGAAGGTTTGGGTCCCAGGTTACTGCCGAAACCGCTCATATTATAATCCACTATTGTCTGCTGAATGGTAACTATGGGGCTTGCAGAAACCTGCCATGGCAATATCAACGGTTTTGGGAGTTTCAGAAATAACACTGGTTACTTGAAAAATTAGGTTTTATTTAGGAAGCATTTTTAAAGATTATTGTTAACCAAATTTTAGGTTCTCTAGGTCCTGCTCAATCATCAAAGTCCCTGTAACGTGTCTCTACGGAGAGAGAAACCCTTGAAGTATGACATTAAAAAATTAGTGCAAGTCTGGGAGATGGATGTTGAGAATTACGCACATAGAGGAAATTGCCCGAGAATTCTTGTAGCCTTAAGGATTAGTTTACTACATTTTTCTTGGTATAATAAGCCAGGCAGAAAATTGAGTGCACTGGAGATGAATGGGATAAGAACAGTGAGCGAGACGGCAAACTACATGATGGGAAAAAGTGTCTGCAAACTAAATTGTATAGAGAATCATTTTTTTTTCGCGCAAAGAATTGAAGAGGCATCTCCGCTCAACAAATATACCCAGGTGAGACTTATTTATGCATTTATTTAATATACGCCAGGGCCTCATTGTGATTTTCATAAGCCGTGAAAGCGTATGACATAGACAGAATGGGTAATGAGGAAGCCGGAGTGAATATATTAGCAGCAGACTACACAACATATGTTACTAAGTAATAATTTAAAACACTAGAATTTGTATTTGGAAAAGTAGACCTCCCTCTATCTCCTAGGATTTAAAGAACGTCATCAGACTTGCCTGAAACCTGTGCTGTGCTATATTTGGCTTTCTGAAACTAATAAAACATGGCAGAAAAGTCCCAAAAAAAGCTGATCACAGAAAATCTTGTTGTTGGTTACCCAGTGATCAGATATGATCTGCAAGGAAACCTGTTGGGAAGTGCCTAAAGTACCGTATATTCCGGTGTATAAGACGACCTGGTGTATAAGACGACCCCCCTACTTTCCTGTTTAAAATATAGAGTGTAAGATATATTCGCCGTATAAGACCACCCCTTTTCCAACGCATACAAAACACCGGTAAAAATTAAAAAAAAAAAACAGATTTGAATTTAACATGGTCCTTTTTTTAATTTAAATTCTTATGACATGCAGGTATATAGCAGGAAAACTGTCGCTCATAAACATAAGGCATACAACAACAACATTACCATCGTCCATTTTACTGTAAATGTTACCATACTGTACCTTAAATTTTTATTTTATTAAATATTCCATGCCATGTACTCAGAAGCGGGAAAAAAATTCCAAATGCAATGAAAATGGTGAAAAAACGCATTTGCGCCATTTTCTTGTGGGCTTGGATATTACGTCTTTCACTGAGTGCCCCAAATTACAGGTCTACTTTATTCTTTGGGTCGGTACGATTACGTGGATACCAAATTTGTATAGGTTTTATAATGTTTTCATACATTTACAAAAATGAAAACCTCCTGTACAAAAATTATTTTTTTGATTTTGCCAACTTCTGGCGCTAATAACTTTTTTATACTTTGTTGTACGGAGCTGTGGGTGGTGTAATTTTTTGCGAAATTTGATAATATTTTCAATGATATCATTTTTAGGACTGTACGACCTTTTGATCACTTTTTATAGATTTTTTTATATTTTTCAAAATGGCAAAAAAGTGCCATTTTCGACTTTGGGCGCTATTTTCCGTTACGGGGTTAAACGCATTGAAAAACCTTATCATATTTTGATAGATCGGGCATTTTCGGATGCGTCGATACCTCATGTGTTTATGATTTTTACTGTTTATTTATATTTATGTCAGTTCTAGGGAAAGGGGGGTGATTTGAAATTATAGGTTTTTTTATTATTATTATTTTTTTTAACTTTTTTTAATTTTTATTTATACTATTTTTCAGACTCCCTAGGGTACTTTAACCGTAGGTTGTCTGATCGATCCTACCATATACTGCCATACTATAGTATGGCAGTATATGGGGATTTTCCTCATTCATTACAATGTGCTATCAGCACATTGTAATGAAGGGGTTAAAACGAAATAGCCTCGGGTCTTCGGAAGACCTGAGGCTACCATGGAGACGGATCGCCCATGCGGTCGGGATTACCAGCGTATAAGACGACCCCAGAGAAGACAGAAGATTTTTCTGTCTTCAAAAGTCGTCTTATACGCCGGAATATACGGTAAATCTACCATCAAAATCCATCATGATAAACCAGAGGCACTTGCTCATAGACCCGGTGATCTCTTGCGTTATCCATGGTCTCCTTCCTTCTAAAAAAAATTAAAATTATGGTAATGAGTCTGAAGGGCCCCTTCGTGCTGTAGCTTCACAGGCTGTTACACTGTCTCCCCTCCTCCTCTGCTTCCTCAGTCCTTTCTTCCATTCCAGTCTAGTGCCTCCCATGTAAGAAGTACAAGGAAATTTCAGCTGACCTTCCCATTCAGTGTATAGCCAGGTGTGAAAGGAAACGGCACGGGCCACCGCATAAAGGTCACGGTCCAGCCTTAGGGTCCAGTTTCACACATCTTTATTCAACAGTACACCATTAGACAATTCAGAAGTGTCTACGCGTTTCTGGCAGAACGTCCGCCCTTAATCATGACAAACATATAACTGCATTACCAGTGCTCCAAATTTTAAAAGCCCCGCCAAAATGCTTCCCGATTTTTTTTTTTAAAGAAATTGCTAACATTACCACCCCTTACTGGTTTAGATTTTGTTCAATAATGAATGTTTTGATAAAATGTTTATTTCCATTATGGACAATAATGAAGTGTTTTGAAGCGGCTGATGAATTCCGACCTTCAGGATGTGATATACTATATAGATGTTGTGTGAATCGGGTTTTGCATTTTCTGGTAGTTTGACCCACATACATAAGGTTACAGCACACACAGTAAATAATATATACTACACTCTGAAAGTTACAATTATATACACCTCTTATATTACATTTTTTGGTACCGTCACTGTTCATTAATTGTTTCCTTTTATTGTCAGCAAATTTACAGGTAGTGCAGTTGGTTGTACCACAATTATAGAAACCTTGTACATCAAGCCATGTTTCAGTGTTTTTCTGTTGTGAATTGAAGAAGGATGGTGATAGCATATTCCCTAGTGTTTTCCCTCTTCGGGATATTCTATGTCCTTCTGATAGAATATGTCTCTGTATGATGTTTGATATATTTTTGAACTGGGGGCTAAATTGTAGCACCAATGTCGTTAAATCGTTAAAGATTTTTTAGTTGCATTAATTTGTGAGGTAATATGAGTGTCAGTTGATCTTTTGTGTGTTGAGTTGTTTCCTGTCTTTTTGTGATATTCTCTTTTGCGCTGGTGTGAGGATCCAATCTGGATATCCTCTGTTATGGAGTCTATTACATATTTGTTGTTTTTCCTTATTGTATGTGGCGTCACTACTGCAGTTTCTTCTACTTCTCAACTCCTCACCGTTCCATAGCCCGTAGAAAGATAGGACATGTCCTATCTTTCGACGGAATACGGCGCCGGGCCTTAAGTTAGGCTACAATAACACTGTCGTTGCCCGCCCGTACTGTACCGTACCGTAGCGGGCAATGGCAGTGCACGGGGAGAGGAGGAGGAGCTCACCCCCACCCCTCTCCATAGGAAATTATGGCGCACGGCGCCGTACTACGGAGAAGGTAGGACATGTCCTATCTTTTTCCGGGGTACGGAGCGGTATGGTGCCACACGTGTGCCCATTGCCGTCTACAGGGGACGTATATCGGCCGTATATACGTCGGCCGTATATACGTCCCCCATACGGCAGTGTGAATGTAGCCTTACTCTGTGGAGAGGGGTAGAGGTGAGCAGTGCTCCCCCTCTTCCTCTCCCTGACGCCTATGTATGCCCACCATGCTACTGTACGGCGGGCATACATCGTGCGAATGTAGCCTTACAATATGAGTTCCTGTCTCGTTAACCACTGCAGAGGGGGTAATACTCTCCTTGTTCTGCCACTATGGACAGTAAGGCTCCTGGTGGCATAATGATGTCACTATGTTGCCGGCGCTGGACGCCTTAACACAGGACCCAGAACAGAATGGGAGGTAGAAGTGGTGGTATTTATTAAGAATGGGGCCAGAAAGGGGGTACGTAATAAGTAAAAGGACAAAAAGGGGCAAATACTAAGAATGGGGCCAAATAAAAGGTGTGATTACCAAGCATGTAAATTGTAAGTGAGAAGGAATAGGTATAACTAAATATGAACACTTGAGGCAGGCAAGTGACTATCCACGTCAGATATTCCACCTGAATTTAATGTTCTTGTTAAAGCCCATAACAGGCTAAATTTCTCTCATTGAACATTTTCGTAATGCTGGTTATTGATATTGTAATGTGTGTAGACTAGTTTATTTTGTGGAAAGCTGTGATGCTAGTTTTTTTAAACACTGCAGAAGATGCTCATTTGAAAATATGTTAAATTGTGCTATAATTTTCATGTTTTTACTCATAAGGGGCCCCCACCAGCAATGTCCAACCGTCAGTCCACAGCTGTGCGTTGAATGTCTCTGGGAATGTCTCTGGCTGAACTGGTTTCCAGCCAAGTCATAGACAATCAGTGTTAGGTTTTCTCCCTCACAGATCATTCGGCCCGATCTCTGAACGTAGGAGAGAGAACTGTCAGGGAAGCAGCGGCTCTTTGGACTGACATGGCGACTAGGACTTGTAGTCAGTAATACTGCCACTGCCACTATGCCAGCAGCTATGCTAACAGGTAAGTAGGAAAAAGTTTAGAATATTAATGATAACTTAGAATAGTAATGTGTACCACTGTCTGAGCTGCATTCAATGGGGGCCCTCCTCCAGATTTTGCGCCCAGGGTCCTCCACGTACCTTAATCCAGCCCTCTTATTACACAAAGGTAAATTTACATTTGGTGCAGGACCTCTATGTGCAGTGTCTGAGGGTGCGTTATGAAAGCAGAAATTTCATGTAGTGATGGCACAACCTCATGGCTAACCCTCCCCTTCCCTGCAGACGACTGAGGCTGATACAGCAGGACACACAGAAGCTGATTCATGACGAGGAGGAGCTAGTAAACACATTCCTCTAGCGGGACAGTATCTGATATCCAGTGGCGTAACTAGAAGCTGATGGGCCCCAGTGCAAAGTCTGTGCCAGGCTCTGACTATAATGTATGGTTTATAGTAATAGTCTTCTCATATGGGAAAGTGACACCTTATGGGCCCCTAAGCCTCTTGGGCCCGGGTGCGACCGCACCCTCTGCACCCCCTCAAGTTACTTCCCTGCTGATACCTGTATTCTCTAGAGGTAACTGCAGCACTGCGCACTTTTAAGATAAGATAATCCTTTATTAGTCCCACAGTGGGGAAATTCACATCATTACAGCAGCAGAGAGGGGACAGAGAGTGAAGTACAAACTATGACAACAATAATATTAGGGATAAATGAACAAAAAGAAAAAGGGGGATAAAAAGACAAAAAAGAGACAAGCAATGATCGGCAGTTTGATGTTTAGTCTGTGGATGGGACTTGCCGGGACTGGTTAGGTGGGGGACGCAGGTTACTTCTGTTTGGGCCTTGTTTGTTGAACAGCCTGATGGCAGCGGGGAGGAATGACTTACGATAACGCTCCCTCTCACACTTGGGGTGAAGCAGTCAGTCACTGAATGTGCTCCCCAATGCCACCACAGTCTCATGCAAGGGATGGGAGCTATTTTCCAGAATAGACTTCAACTTACCCAGTTTCAATTTAGAAATTGGCACTGCTGTTCCCCCACCTCTTATGATGAGTCACTGTCAGGATGCCTTCTAAAAGCTTGGGGCCGTGGACAATTATTCAGTCCCCCCCTCCTCCTCTGGTCCTATGTCCTGCTCTTTAACACTTACAGTCCAATATTCTGTACAATGCTCTGCTCCTAAGAACTTACAATATAATAGACAATAAATGTTCTGATAATAAAGTACCTTAGACTACTAAGGATTGTGTGTGGCCAGGTGGGTTGCCCTGATATAGGTGATATTTGTCTAGCTTCTGGAGTAAAGGGAATTTTACCTAAACCACTGTGTCCTGCACCATGACCCCCAAATCTCAGATGTGATTGGCAGCCAAAACACACAGAGGAAGTGAATACTGGAAAGTTACATGGATTTATTATTGCTATTTTAGGTTGCAATAATATTCTCCATTCCCTTTAGAATGATGTTGTTGATATTCTTTAGGATAGGATATCATCTATAATTCACAGTGACGGACCTTCTGCTAGATTAGCTAGATCTTATATACGCCTGCCAACTAGTCATTTTGCCCAAGGAATATTTTGTTGGCAGCAATAATGTACAAGCATTGCCAGCACAACCCTGGCATGGGCATGACAACAAGAACCATCTATCCCACTTATATCTATTTTATTAGAAAATGCCAAATGTCCTGTCATATGGAAGAGACGCCTGGAACAACACGCAGCAGTCATTTCACAGCTGCACAATGTTTTGTAACTACTCCGGACGTATATACCTTACATATCCGTCATAAACATCATTTTAATTTTTTCAGATGAGAGCAGAAGTGTCTGATCTCCAATAACGGTGTACAGTAGGTTGGCTATAGCAACATAGAACGAGGGCACATGGAATCAATTGTGAATTTTAAACATGCAAATTTTGTTACAAATTAGGGTTAGAGTCAACATTTGCTTTCCTTTTCAATTGTACTGTTCTGCATTGTTCCACCTGGAACATTATACCTAATTTTGAAATAAAAATTATTTGCATTCTAGGGAAAGGACATAATTGATATTGTGTTTTTTTTTAATTTCTTAATTTTTCTTTTTACTATTTTTTTTTAGAACCCCAGTTTATGAATTGTATGTGTCTGTTTATGAAATATAATGCAGTACTAATGTATATTGTAAATTTGCTGGTTCCCTATTGCATTCAGCCTCAGGCAAGGTAACTGATTTCCCCCCCAATATGATGTTACTGGGAAGGGTAAGCTGTGCCTTCCAAAAGACATTGGGGCACATTTATTTACACGGCTGATGGAGTTCCCTCAATATGGAGTGTCCGAAGATCATGCACTCCGGCGCGATTCACTAAGATCGCGCGCCCAGTTTCCTGCATGTGTCGCTTTCCCACTCAGGTCCGCCGGTGTTCAATATCTTCTTCCCAGTGTATGAAAGTGCATTGTCTTGCGACACAATTTTATAGTTAAATACTGCGCTCAGTCCGAATCCTTCGGATCGTCTGATGCCCCCCCCCCCCATTTTCTGTCGCATGAAAGCGGCGCAATCCCCGAAAATGTCGGAAATCCTGACAGAAATGCGGCCGCGGGACCCTTAGTAAATAAGCCCCATTAAGATCAGTGTCCAGGTCCAGGTTTCAATAGGACCCTGGGCGACATAGCCTCAGTAGGCCCCTTTGCAGTGAACTCACGTGGCGGCATTAAAAATTCAGAAACCAAAACAGTCTCCTGTTCCCTAACATATCCCCTAATTTATCATACCAAACAGCTCCCTTATGGTTATTTTATATAAAGCCCCACTCAACCACTATGGGTTAATTAGATACAGCCCCCCTTATCCCTAAGGATTACTTATGTACAGCCGTATATGGCTCCCCAAGCAGCTCTGGGCTCTGACGCTTGCCCGGGTCTGCCCACTGCTAGCGCTAGCCCTGACTAAGATGGTGGTGGCCAGTGGCAGATTAAGACTGCCATGGGCCTTGGGCTGTATGAATAATCAAGTCCTTACAAGTCTGGATTTCAATTCCTATATAAGGTACTAGAATCAAGATTCTTTGGGAATAGAGTATGTAACTCTTCTGCCTGCTTTCAAACTGGATCTTGAAATGGCTCTTGTGTGTATGTGTATCCAAAGGAACAGATGTACAAAGATTTCATGGGTGAAGGTCCTTCTCAGTATAAAATTTGGTAGGTAGTTTGGGTAGCCATGGGCCCCCTAGAAGTCTTGGGCCAATACTGGTGGCGCCCATGCAATGCTGTTTAGGTGCCGCTGTAAATAACTGCTGCTTATTTTGATTGGTTGAGGCAGTCCCATGCTGCTGTCTGTAAACAAATATTGGGAGGATTTTTTTTTTCAAACAAGAGAAAAATACAATCAAGGATGTGAACATCAGAGGGGATATAGGGTGACCATGATTTGTAAGTATCATTATTAAACAGTTCCTTATAGAAGAAAATAAAAGAAAAATGACAAGTAAGAATCCATGTTGCAGGTTATGCACAGATTTTGCTGTGGAAAAATTTGCTGCGTAAGGCTACATTCACACGATGTATATACGTCCCCCATACATGTGTGTGAATGTAGCCTTATACAGTAGCTAAAGTGAATGTGATTTGGTAAAAGTTATGTATACAATGGGGTATATTTATCAGGGTCCCTGCCCCACACCTCTGCTAGCACTTGCGATTATTTTGCCCTCTCCGCCACCTTTACGCCAGTGGGGCATGAAGGGGGGGGGGCGCGGCCGACTGAGCGGAGGGTTAGCTGGGAGTGGGCCGGTGTGGGACATTACTGTCTCCACACTACCATACTCGCTACTGCTGGCGACTTTTCACATATGTTTATTTCTACAGGCCCTCCCTGGCATAGAATAAACACTGCGCAGCAGCCTGCCCTGATACATCAAGAGGCTGAAGCAGGGGCGCGAGCGCTGGCGTATGATAAATATGCCCCAATGTATTTTATTTCCAGGGAAAATTGTTGCTCAATGCTCAAGTCAGTTTTGTTGTGCGTCCTTGTGGATTTTTGCATTAATTTTGTTCAATTGCGGTCTGAAGACATGTGAAAATTTGCTTAGATCCCACATTTGATGCAGTGAAGAAAGGTGAAGAAGCGGTAATAATAAGTGTGGGAACAGAAGAAACTGGGGCAACGTCAAAAGCCAGCAGATTTGAGACCCACACTCGATAACATCTTTCATCAGTGGGTGGTCAGGATCCAGTTAAAAGAGATTAACATAATATAAGAATTATCCTTGCATAACGGTGTAAATTACAAAACTATTATGTCCACTGATGTCACTGTCCCTGTATGAGCGCACGCTCAGTGGATGCCGGGAGTGATGCAGCACATTGGATCTGTTTTCCGTTGCTTCCACTAAGCATATACTTAGTAGGAGGGAGCAGGATGAAAAAAAAAATTCCGCAGCACTTAAGGTTTCTAAGAGCACAGTGGCCTCTATAATCCTTAAATGAAAGAAGTTTAGGATGAGCACAACTCTTCCTCAACCTGGGAGTAGAGGTAAAGAAGAACCCCAAGATCACTGTGGCTGAGCTCCAGAGATGAGGTAGAGAGATGGGGGAAAGTCAACTATCACTGCAGCCTTCACCAATCAGGGGTTTATGGCAGAGTGTGCTGACAGAAGCCTCTCCTCAGTACCAGACATATGAAAGCCAAAGCACATGAAGCACAAAAACACATGAAGGACTCCCAGACTATGAGAAATAAGATTCTCTGGTCTGATGAGATGAAGATTGAACTTTTTGTTGTTAATTCTAAGCGGTATGTGTGGAGAAAACCGCCAAAAAAAACTGCTCATCCCCTGCCAAATACAATCCCAACACATGGTGGTGGCAGCATCAGGCTACGGGGCAGGGACAAGACGACTGGTTACAATTGAAGGAAACATGAATGTGGCCAACTACAGAGATATCCTGGATGAAAACCTCCTCCAGAGTGCTCCAGACCTCAGACTGGCGCGCAGGATCACCTTCCAACAAGACAATGACCCTAAGCACACAGCTAAAATAACAAAGCAGTGGTTTCAGAACAACTGTGACCATTTTTTATCAGCTCAACCAGAGCCCGGACCTAAACCCAATTGAACATCTCTGGAGAGACTTGGAAATGGCTTCCACCAAAATTCACCATCCAACCTGAGGGAACTGGAGAGAATCTGCATGGAGGAATGGCATAGGATCCCCAAATTCGGAGCCAAAACGCATTGTGAATGAATTAATAAATACCGGTAATCAACTTTTAAAGAAACAAAGTTGTGATCCTACCAGACGCAGAGCCGACATATACGAGAATTCCTATCAGTGTGGTGCCAGAAACTGTATTGTTGTATCATTTCTGAGAAGACTCCTGGCTGTACTAGCTCAAGAGCTACTTCTTTTCAATACCGAGCAAAGGGCTTAATACTTATGACCATGTGATATTTCAGTTTTTCTTGTTTAATAAATTACCAAAAATGTCTACATTTATGTTTTTTGTGTCAAGATGGGGCAGAGTGCACATTAATGAGCAAAAAAAGAACTTTTTTTTAATCTTATCAATTGGTTGCAACAAAACAAAGAGTGAAAAATTTAAAGGGGTCTGAATACTTTCCATACTCACTGGGTGTCTAATGATAAGTGTATATTTTGGGTCCTTTCTTATATACGCTGAGAGTATACAAAAAGAGAGATGTGAATGTAGCCTTATTGTTATTTTTAAAGGAGGATTTTTTTTTTTTTACACTTCTTTTTTTTTTTTTTTTTTTTTTTACTAATTGTATTTTTTGCATCAGAAAGCAGGTCACATTAAAGTGTTTGTTCCTCCTCGGCTTTGCCATCTAATCCCTGTCTAGTTTAATGGCAGATGTTCATCAAACAAGCTGCATTATGTATCTGCCTGGAATACTGTATATATCTGCGTTGTGGCTTTCTATGGGTGTATACAGCAGTGTTGCCCGCTGATTTATTCAGCGGTAATTATGTTTATGTTATTTAGCGGATGTGCTTGACTGGAAGCCTATTTAATCTTTTCACAGTACGTGGATTTTAGTGCCTTCTCTTTGCCCTATTTCCGTCAGCTATGTTTTCGGCTGACATGTATATGCTGTAAAGTGTGGAGCGAGTTGAAAGATAAAAGGAATTTTTTTTCTAGAGGTCTTCAAAAATTCTCTTGCCGTAATGTATTTTTAGGGTTTATCAATGCTTAAATATTTTTTTTTTTCTGTTCAGTTCCATTATACTCTTGGCAGTCTGAAAAATAATGTATTCTGCAAATTGTATTTAATTAACAGATTTTTATATTTGATTTAGCTTTTTATATTTAGCTTTTGCGGCTTTTAAAGGAAATAAGTAGATACCAATTGTATTTATTAATGCTTTAAAGAGTTTTTAAGGTTTTCAAAAATAGCACCACTTTTTTCCAAAGGCTGTTCCTGGAATTGCATCTCAGACCTTTAAAGGGGTTTTCCCACGAATCAAAGTTAGGCCCTATCCAGGGGATAGGGCCTAACTTGCTGATCAGTGGGGGTCTCAGTGCTGAGACCCCCGCAGATCACAAAACAAGGGGTCCGTCAGACCCCTCGTCACTCCATCAGATTAATAGAGCAGAAGGCCACGGATCACCGTTCTGCTCCATTAATTCCGACGGAGCTGACGGGGATCGGTATCGGCGTTTCAGAATTGCGAGGCCGCCTGCTCCATTAATCTGCTCCATTAATCTGCTAGGCCGTCTGCTCCATTAATCTGACAGAGCGATGAGGATAGGGCCTAACTTACCTTCGTGGGAAAACCCCTTTAAAGTAAACATTTTCATTACATGTGACATATTTATGCATCATGCAGCAAACACCACAATCATGGGTGTTCAACCGTGGAAATGCTGCCTTTTAAGCTCAGTATGCTGCCATATTGACTAAGATCATCGCCCCATCCATGGGGTCATTGGGGTGATAGTGATACATTTCCATGACAGATGAAAGTCTCTCCGAGACTCCCAGGTTTGTCATTCAGTAGCATCTGTAATAGTCTGCTATTGGCTAGTAAAATCACCATACTTCAATACAGTTGAATACGGTATGAGCAATCAGACCCATAAGGGTTCATGTTCCCAATGGGGCCAAAAATTACAGTAAAAAAAAAACTTTTTAAAAAGTACTTAAATATATAAAAAAAAAAAAAAAGTTCAAATCGCCCCCCTTTCTTTGGAACATAAATAGATAAACAAAAATAAAATAAAAATAAATCAAAATAAATATAAATATGGAAGATATAGTCCCATTCTAAAATGCCTGATCTATCAAAATGTAAAAATTATTTCTGGCGGTGAACCATGTAACATAAAATAACATCAAAATATCTGAATCAACACTTTACAAACCTTCGCAACACAAAAACTGCGATTCTCACTGAGAAGAGCAGATGAGGCACATTTACTAAGGGTCCGCACACCGCATTTCCATCGGGTTTCCCAACTATTTCCGATTTGTGCCGCATTTAACAGGGGTTTTTGGTGCACACGATCGGATTTTCATGCGACACAAATCAGGGGGGGGGTGTCCGTCGGACAACCCGACTGATTTGGACTAAGCGTGGGATTTAAAATTCAAATTGTGTCGCAAGCCATGCACTTACATACACCGGGAAGAAGATGGTGAACTCCGGCGGACCTCAGCGGGGAAGCAACACTTGCAGGATATCGGGCGACAGGACCAGGTAAGTAAATCTGCCCCAATATCTCTTCAGGGTGAAAGAACCACCACACGCCCTAGCAGGAGCTGCAGAACTGGATTATAACTTCCTTAATCACAGTCTATCTCCAGTGCAAGTACCTAACACTGTCTGCAGCTTTTTTGCCTCCAGGCCCCAAGAAAAGGCTAGGCCCCGGTGGGGGATGTTGCACTTCAGTAATTTATTTTATTCTATTATGACATTCCCATACTATACCCTAATATATAGCATAAAATTGAACTAATATTACCTTGTCTTGATGGTTTTTTTCAGAAAATTCCTGGGCTCTTACTCTATGGTTGGGTCATGTGATTGCACAGAGAACCCCTGAGATTTTGAGGACATGAGGAATATGAATTTGGGATGTCTGGTAGCCATGGTATTAACAGCTAGTACAAATCCCCATTCACTTCTATCCACGCTCATGCCCATGACCATCGATTCCGGAGGTCCTATTGTTTGAGTTGGCGGCTTAGGCAGTCTTTTTCATTGGTCATTGGTGTGTAGGGTGCAGGAGGCATTACATGTCTTTGTATTGTATCAAGGAAATCACCCCTGGATAATGGAAAAGGGGGAGCACCTATCATATAGCTTTCATGAAGAAAATGACAGCTAGGCTTTCCCTATAATATACATAATGGGTGGCGTTCATCAATTGTGGTGCCGGGTTCATGTTTTTGGTGCACATATTGGGGGTCATTTACTAAGGGCCGATTCGCGGTTTCCCGACGTGTTACCCGAATATTTCCGATTTGCGACTATTTTTCCTGAATTGCCCCGGGATTTTTAGTTCACGCGATCGGATTGGGGCTCATCATCGCCGGCATGCACGCGATGAAATACGGGGGGGGTGGCCGAACGAAAACCTGAAAGGATTCGGAAAAACCGCTGCATTAAAAAAAAAAAGTGTCACGCTGGACACGCGCTTACCTTCACTTGGCCTGGCTTGGTGAACTCCAGTGCATTCAGAGCAGACACCTAGTGGACGTCGGAGGAACTGCCTTAGTGAATCGCCAGAAGACCTGAATCCTCCGCACAGAACGCGCCGCTGGATCGCGAATGGACCGGGTAAGTAAATCTGCCCCATTGTGCCATAATTTACACCGAGATGTTAGATTGTGGTGCAAGGGTTTAATATATTGGTGCATGACCGAAAAGGCTCTGACTCTGACTGACATGAAAGCAAACAAGAACTTTATAGACCAACTTTTTGCTCGTCTAGTTGAGCGACAACAATTGCGGCAAAAAAATTTCAGAAACCTAGAAGCATAAGAAAAGCGCAAGGAGGAAAAAAAAACCACAAGAACTGTGAGAACATCAACAATGCATACTCTCATTTGGAGAGATTTATCAGAAATTTCTGAGGTAAAACTGTTCTAGTTACCTATGAAAACCAATCAGATTTAATTTGATAAACAAGCGTTGGAAAATAAAAGCTGAATTCTGATTGGTTTCTATGAGCAGCTAGAACAGTTCTGCTCTCAGACACTTCTGATAAATCTCCCCCACTGTCTCTTAGATGTTATGCAGACTATATCGGGAAGGGAAAATACACTGTCCACTAGCAGGCACACATGATACTGGCTCTAGCTGCCCATGTAATGATGTGCAGAGGCATCATGGGATTCACAACAGCACAGAGAAAAAGAAATCTGCACATGAAGATAATGTTTGATCAGAGAAGACAGGAGGTTGGACTGCAGGGAGATGCGTGTCTCTCACACTCGGCACTTCTTTTATGTATATTGCAAACAGGTGCAGGAATGGTAAGAGACTTTCCACTTGGAAAGATAAAACAGAATTATGTCTGGTTTTCTGACCATTGTTCTGACCCTTTCAGAGCCTTAAGCAAAGATCACCTCAGTAGCCCCATAATAGTCAGAAAACCCCATAACAAATCAAAATTCAGTGACCCCATAAAAAACCATCATTGCTTCAAACCAGTAAAAGCCAATATGCCTCATGAGAGAAAAATAGAAAGTATATTCTGTCCATGATACTTATTATTATAATGCAAAGTCTTCAGCGTGTCAATGTGTGATTCCTTCAAGTGTGTTATTGAATATCAATGTATTTGCTCAGTGGAGAGCTGAAGATCCAAAGTGTGGTCTTGGGTTCCTAATATCTCCTACTTTACATTTGAGGAGCTCTTCTTGCTCCTTTTCAAAGTTTAATGTTTCTATCTCATTTAAAATTAAGAACTTGTAAGGAAATAAGACTGTGAATTTTAATACATGCAGTTGCAGAGGTCCTAGAAAGGAAACATAATCTAAATGCAAATGATGTTGTAAGTGTATTACCTATATACGAAATAAAAGAGGTCAGCGCAAGGAGAGTGCTTCACTTTTATAAAGCGACTTCTTAGGTAAGTCAAAGAAAAAACTCTATTTCTTTAAAGAGAAAGAACATCTGATGGAAACATTTTTTGCAGGATGATCTTACGGTGTGTGGAGATCTGCTACACCATTGAGGATGAATGCGAATTCTTTTCAAATCTGGGTGCTAATAATCTGCATGCAACATGTGTCCTAATGGGAGTAAAAGAGGGAGAGTAATTTGAGAAGGACAAGTGTTGTTGTTTGGTTGACTTGTAGATCATAGACTTTGTAAAATGATGCAATTGTAATGGCCCGGGGGACAGGTCCCTTACGAACCTTATAAACTTCCACTATCCTTAAGATGTAGGTGAAGTATGGCCAACTGAATCCTACAATCTAAGTGATTTACGTATGAAGTTGCCTTTAATAATATATCCATTGCCTATAATTATGTATTAATTCCTTTGTATGGCTATAACCAGTATTATACCTGCATAACACCTGTCTGGAAAAGGGATGTTTACACATTGACCAATAATGTGATGTTTGATAAATGTGAATCCAATCCTGTCACAAGGCGCCTGGTTGGATACCTCGAAAACTCCACCCTCCCTGTGACTGAAAAGTTCCAGAGCAGTGTGAGATTGATTCTGAGAGTCCATGCTACAGGACCTCTCCAGCCTGGATGGATTGGACTGTTATCTTGGCTGTGTTCGTGTTCTGGAATAAAGGAACTGTGAGTTGATATTCCAAATTGTTTGTCTACGTGGGATCCCTAGCTGTCGCTAACATCACAAGCCTCCCCTTTACCATCTAACAGGGATCCCTACACTGGGATCTAACCAGGGAGAACTACTTCCAGTTTACTGTGGCTTCTTCCTCTTCTTGCAATCCACCTGCAGTATCTGCTCGGAGTGGATGAGGCCTGTTCCACCTGGACCAAGTGACCGGGACCAAGACAGTGCTAGACCGCACTAAAGCCAGCCACTCAGGTATCAGGGGAATCCCGCTCGCCCCAAGCCCACAGTTGGGGATGTTGCACAATGTCTATCGGCTGCTTATAAAGCTAGCATATTGTTGTGTATTAAAAGAGACATGGAAATTACACGGAGATTGATAGCACTTCACACGTGGCGTTTACATTGCGTTTTGAAGAAGCTGAGGAGATTAGATTTGCCTAATTAAATAGCTGTTAACATTTGTATCTATAAAAGGCAACATTAAGATGATGTTTACACAACTGAGTGAAGTTGCCCCCCCCCCCCCCCCACCTTGTTCAAATCAAACAAAATTGGTGTCAAACGTTTGTGCTGGTTTGTGCAGCGAAAATTTTTGTTTGTGCTGCTATCGTTTTTAAGATTTTAATGAAAGTTTCCAGAGGTCATCAGAGGTCAACCAGACCCCCACAATGCCTGAACCAAACAAAACTGGTGCCGATCAATTCTGCTATGTTTGTGCTGGTTTGTGCTGCTCAAATTTTTGTTTGTGCTGCTTTTGTTTTGAAAATATGAACAAAAGATTAAAGGGGTTGTCCGGGACCTAGGTTCCCCTGACTAATCTAAAGCTATGGGTGTAATAACTAACTTTCTAATATACTTACCGTTCCCGAAGTGGCTGGTTCCCCTCGATCCGGAGCCGGTCACGTGACATCGCGTCTTCTTCTTTCTTCACTTCCGCTGACGTCACGTCCACAGCTCTCGCTTCCAAACGTTGCCGCCCCCGGGACGGATAGGCGGAGTCTTCTCCTCTTCGTCACTGGACGGGCGGGGAAGACGGCATCTGTCCGACGCATGCGCAGTAGAGGCAGCGCTTCGATGCGCCCACTGCGCATGCCCGGAATATTAATAATCTGCAATGCCGGGTTGCGCATTCTCGTCCAATCACAGCCCAGCTTGTTTGCTTAGGTGCGGAGTGGCTTGCTGGGCTTGAGAATTGGACGAGAATAGAGAATATTACAAGAGCAAATTACCTTATTTTGTTAATGTATGTATATATACCTAATATGCCTTATGTAATTTTGTCTTGGGCTGTGGGTGGCCCGTGTAATGGAGGTCATTGACACATATGAGGTCCATTTAATATTTTTCTTTTGTCACATATGACATGGACCTCATATGTGACAATCCTCTCCATTACATATGTGACCACACACATCCCAAAACAAAATGTCATAACCCCATCACCCCTATGGCATGGTCCATGTTTATTAGTCATAGGTCACATATGAGCCATAACATATATGACCACCCCCCTATAGGTACACAGTGTATGGTGGAATTTATATAGTGCTTGTACTGCTCATCAGAGTAATGGAGCAGACGTCCGGGCATGACGGTTCTGCTCCATTCATCTCTATGGAGCTGACGGAGATTGCTGAGCGCAGCGCCCAGCAATCTCTGTCAGCTCCATAGAGATGAATGGAGCAAACCGGTCATGCACAGCGGTCTGCTCCATTACTCTAATGGCTCCGTCGGAGGTACATGGGACCTCATCGAGCCCCTCGTTTTTTATATGTTTGGGGGTAACGGAAAATACCACCCAAAGTCGGAATTTTTTTGCCATTTTGAAAAATTTTAAAATTCAATAAAAAGTGATCAAAAGGTTGGACAGTCCTAAAAATGGTAGCATTGAAAACGCCATCAAAAGTCGCACAAAATGACACCACCCACAGGTTTTAATTTTTGTAAATGTATAAAAACATTATAAAACACATTTGGTGTCCCTGTGATCGTACTGACCAAAAGAATAAATTAGACATTTCATTTGGGACACACAGTGAAAGCCGTAAAATCCAAGCCCACAAGAAAAGGACTCAAATGTCTGTTTCACAATTTTCACGGCATGTCGAATTTTTTTTCCCGCTTCACAGTGCACGGCATGGAATATTAAATACCATCACTATGCAGTGCAATTTGTTACGCAGATCACAGCCCTGTATGTGTAAAAATAAAAAAATTATATATTTTGTGGAGTGAAAAATTAAAATGAAAAAACAGGATGAGGAGATGACACAAGAGCTTACAGTCTAGGAGGATGAGGGAGTGACACAAGAGCTTACAGTCTATGAGGATGAGGGGTGACACAAGAGCTTACAGTCTATGAGGATGAGGGGAGTGACACAAGAGCTTACAGTCTATGAGGAAGAAGGGGTGACACGAGCTTAGTCTATGAGGATGAGGGGGTGACACAAGAGCTTACAGTCTATGAGGAAGAAGGGGTGACACAAGAGCTTACAGTCTAGGAGGATGAGGGAGTGACACAAGAGCTTACAGTCTATGAGGATGAGGGGTGACACAAGAGCTTACAGTCTATGAGGATGAGGGGTGACACAAGAGCTTACAGTCTATGAGGATGAGGGGGCGACACAAGAGCTTACAGTCTATGAGGATGAGGGGGTGACACAAGAGCTTACAGTCTATGAGGATGAGGGGGGACACAAGAGCTTACAGTCTATGAGGATGAGGGGCTGACACAAGAGCTTACAGTCTATGAGGATGAGGAGGTGACACAAGAGTTTACAGTCTATGAGGATGAGGGGGTGACACAAGAGCTTACAGTCTATGAGGATGAGGGGGTGACACAAGAGCTTACAGTCTATGAGGATGAGGGGGTGACACAAGAGCTTACAGTCTATGAGGATGAGGGGGTGACACAAGAGCTTACAGTCTAGGAGGATGAGGGAGTGACACAAGAGCTTACAGTCTATGAGGATGAGGAGGGACACAAGAGCTTACAGTCTATGAGGATGAGGGGAGGACACAAGAGCTTACAGTCTATGAGGAAGAAGGGGTGACACAAGAGCTTACAGTCTATGAGGATGAGGTGGTGACACAAGAGCTTACAGTCTATGAGGATGAGGGGTGACACAAGAGCTTACAGTCTATGAGGATGAGGGGGTGACACAAGAGCTTACAGTCTATGAGGATGAGGTGGTGACACAAGAGCTTACAGTCTATGAGGATGAGGGGTGACACAAGAGCTTACAGTCTATGAGGATGAGGGGTGACACAAGAGCTTACAGTCTATGAGGATGAGGGGGTAACACCAGAGCTTACAGTCTATCAGGATGAGGGGGTAACACCAGAGCTTACAGTCTATGAGTATGAGGGGGTGACACAAGAGCTTACAGTCTATGCGGATGAGGAGGTGACACAAGAGCTTACAGGCTATGCGGATGAGGAGGTGACACAAGAGCTTACAGTCTATGAGGATGAGAGGTGACACAAGAGCTTACAGTCTATGAGGATGAGGTGGTGACACAAGAGCTTACAGTCTATGAGGATGAGGGGTGACACAAGAGCTTACAGTCTATGAGGATGAGGGGTGACACAAGAGCTTACAGTCTATGAGGATGAGGGGGTAACACCAGAGCTTACAGTCTATCAGGATGAGGGGGTAACACCAGAGCTTACAGTCTATGAGTATGAGGGGGTGACACAAGAGCTTACAGTCTATGCGGATGAGGAGGTGACACAAGAGCTTACAGGCTATGCGGATGAGGAGGTGACACAAGAGCTTACAGTCTATGAGGATGAGAGGTGACACAAGAGCTTACAGTCTATGAAGATGAGGGGGTGACACAAGAACTTACAGTTTATGAGGATGAGGAGGTGACACAAGAGCTTACAGTCTATTGAATATAGAGTAAAAAAAATATATATAATATATAGAACAAATCAGGGGCATAAATACAGTAGTAGTAGCCATAGCAGCTACTATGGGGCCAGCTGTGTCATGGGCCCCAGCATCTGGCCTGGCACATGGTCTTGCTGCGGCAGGGTACCACCAGGTCGTTCCGCAGGTGCGACTAGCCCGTGGTGGCTGCCAAGGTAGTAATGCAGGAGACAATCTGTATCCAGGGTGATGGCAGGAGAATAGCACAGAAAGGCACACTAGGACACTAGGAATCGCAGGTGCTGGAACATGGATCAGGAATACAGGAACTGCCTGGCACACAGGAACGCAGGATACACAGGAACGGCCTGGCACACAGGAACGGCCTGGCACACAGGAACGCAGGATAAATAGGGGAGCTTTCTCTTCAGGAGAAGGCTTGAAGATCCGACAAGGGTCACAGGAAGGGGCAGGAATTTATATGAGACCAGCTGCAATTATCCTAGGAGACGGACATGGCATGATCAAAAGACTATTGCGGTGCCAGGGACAGAATGCATCATATCATGGAAGATGATTTTTGCTTCACAAAATGTTGCAGAGGCAACACTAGAATGATTAGAGTGTCAGCTCTTCTACAAATGCAACAGATATTGAATTCTGTCCCCGTTAGTGCATTTAGCACTTTACACTGCACTTCTCACGTTCTGTCCTTTGATAAATAGAATATCCATATATATACACATAGATAATTTGATAAAAACAGCAGATTGATATATAATACCTAGATATAAATATATACATAGATGTGTAGTAGGATGCATATCATATAGCATAGAACTAAGAGATAAAGCCCTGCAGTTACAGATACTAATTTATAGTATAGTATTACAGTATCATTCATAACACTTTGCTATCATTACCATTATTTTATTGTGTGAGGGATCTATTGCCTTTGCCTTGAAAATCTGACTGACACTTTGCTGAGGAAAGAAGCAGTAGCTGGACAGGATGGAATATTCTCTGTGCACTGTGTAGGAAACAGGAAGGTGTAGTGGGCGGGATGCAGCAGAGCCTAGAAGGTGTAGTGGGCGGAGTTGCCAGCACCGTGTAGGCTGGAATGGGTGGATACACTCCCTGCTGTGTTTACAGTACAATGCACTGTGGGGAGTGTAGTTTCTGCAGCACAAAAACGTCCATACAGGAAGCTGAGATTGTAAACATTTGCAGGCTGATGTGTAACCCCATATGCAGGGAGGATTCAAAGTTTGAATCAAGGTAAGGCATGGTCATTAGGGTGATGATTGATGACTACTGTGAACATCTGGTGAATTTTTATAGTCCCGGATAACCCCTTTAAAGGTCAAAAGTTCAAGCAGCCCCCCACATTAACCGAATCGAACAAAACTGGTTTCAAACGTTAGTACTACATTTGTGCTGGTTTGTGCAGCAAAAATTTTTGTTTGTGCTGTTATCATTTTTAATATATTCATACTTTTTTCCAGAGATCATCAGAGTTAATTTCTTCCAAAGTGCAATGTGTTTACTAGCTCCCTCTGGTGATAAAATCAGGGAAGTGTCACTAGGTTTGTTTTTTACCAGTTCATCCTAAACACCTGAACATACCTTAAAAATGATAGTGGCACAAATGAAAATTTTTGCTGCACAATCCAGCACAAACGTAGCACTAACGTTTGACACCAGTTTTGTTTGATTCGGTTAATGTGGGGGCTGCTTGAACTTTTGACCTTTAATTTTTTGTTCATATATTCAAAACAAAAGCAGCACAAACAAAAATTTGAGCAGCACAAACCAGCACAAACGTAGCAGAATTGATCAGAGATCTGATGGTAAATTCCTCCTGCTGCCATAATCTGTAATTTACTAATCCTGGAACATAACTTGTTAAAAATCATTTATTTTAGTAATATGTAAATTAACTGCAGAGGCTACTGGAGCGTGTATTAGTCTTATCTCCCAGTGCCCGGCCAGGCTAGTACACGCCCCAGTAGCCTCTGCAGTTGATTTACATATTACTAAAATAGAGTTTTTAACAAGTCAGGTCAGGTTTCAGGATTATTAAATTACAGATTAGGGCAGAGGGAGACAGGAGGAACCTACCATCAGATCTACTTCTGATAGTATATTCCTGATTATATGTTTCCTTTAATGACCACCATATCGACTTTATACAGCGTTATATCGACTTTATATTGATGTGCTGCCTTTCTATGGTGGTACATCAGAAGAAGATTGCAGGACATCAGGTCCAGTGTTATCACAGCCCAGCTCCAGCGCTAACACCTGGGATCGGAAAAGCTCCAATCCCACGTGATTAACCCCTTAGTCATTGCTGTCAAACATGGACCACAGTGTCTAAGCAGTTGCAGAGGCTGTAATCACAGGGTGCCGATGATGTCCCATGGCAGTGAAGGATCCCAGGGCTGCCAGGGATCCAGATGCCTGTTAGGGAAGATATAATGCACTGTACTACATAAGTAGTGTAGTGCATTATATAAGAGATCAAACAATCATGCAAGTGTTTCCTTGTGGGCCAGTGGAATATAAAAGAATTGAGTTTTAATAGAAAAAATAAAGTGTAAAACAAACCTTTAAAAATAGGAAAAAACAACGCCAAATTAAATGTTTTTTATCATCTATCACACAAAAAATTCTATTCATTGCAATAAAAGAACTTTGTACAAATGTGGACACATAAAATCTAAGCCCTCACATTGACAAAAAAATTTCAAACGTTATGGCGCTTGGAAGGTGGCAATACAAAAAAATTTTTGTTCACCTAAAAGTATTTTATTATGCAAAGTAAAGTTATTTTTTTAAAATAATGTAGAAATTTGTTAAAGTTGTATGAATATTGACCCACAGAAAAAGTTATGATGTTATTTAGGTTCAACGATATAGGCATAGAATGTGTATTAGAAAAAACATCCGATTTGCATTCTTTTTTTAAATATACTGCACGGAATAAAGGAACTCTAGACGTCTTCCATTCCTCTTAGAGTGCTCTCAGTGAGTAAGTGCTGTTTTCTTTTTTTTCTGTAACTTAAAGGTCAAAAGAAAATAGGGAAACCATCACTAAAACATTTCCTACCACTGCAATTACTGTCTTTATTAAAGAGGAAGGGAAAATGAAGCCTGTGAGGTGCTAGTTTCAGGCGGCCTTCATGATACTGGTCATTGCTTTGATTTCTATTTAGCTATACTTTGAGGTTTGCACTGGAGGTTTGTTCTGTACTCTTTCATATAAAAATTCTTTAATCTGACTTCTTAAAGTCCAAGAATTCTGTCAGCCTACAACTGGGTTCTAAAACAAAACTGCATGATACCTTTGAATTTCCATAGGCCAGAACCATAGACGCCATCACAGGGCTTCTCCTATAATTAATAAAGTAATATTGGCTCAGTGTCCAATTACATTTTATTTCTGTTTTCCCTTAACGGGACCGTCCATAGTTGAACACCATTGTGTTGTGTGTTGTATTTATAAAACAGAGCTTATTCTTATCTGGAAAACAGGTTTTCTGGACCCTTATCGCATTGCAGAAGGAGGTACAGAGGTGCCAACCAGTTCTAGAGCTGTAGCACTCAAGAGCCTTTCAGGGGCTCATGAGGCATCCTCTTCCCCTAGAAGTAGACCAGTCCTATAAATCTATTATAGTTGATGGGCCAGGTACAGGTTTGGGTCCCAGTAGCTATATGGACTCTCCCCATTTACTCCTATGAGACTTCAAAGGCCCAGTTCACATCTCTGCTAGGTCTTCAGTTATGTCCTTCAGTTATTGTGAGCCAAAACCAAGATTGGTGGAACACAAAAACAGGTACAAGTCTGGCTCATAATAACTGAAGGAAATAACTGACCTAATGGAGATGTCAACTGGCCCTAAGATTAACTGAGTCTCCATAGAAGTATGAAATGACGCCATGAGACAGGGATTGGCAAACCCCATATTTATCTAAGGTTGATATATTTATTCTATGTATATACTATAATTGATCCAGATTGGAATACTCTTTGGACTCAGACATGGACAAGTATGGGGTGCTCAGGATCAATATGATATTGGTGAAGGTCCGACATGTGCCCCCTTCCACCTTGCTATTTAGCACCTCCCAACTTCCCTTGTGGGTCTGCAATGGGCCCAACACAACCTAATGCAAAAAAATAATAATAATGATTCTGTGCACTGTGCAGTGGCCTGTTATTGCAGGCTTGGCTCCCATTAAAGTGAATAGGAGTTACGCCAACAGTGACAAAACATGGCCACTAAACAGAGCATGCTTCTTTGTTATGGTACTTGGGGCCCTGTGTCTGCCCTCACTATTCAGATATTGAATTCATATCCTAAGGATACTAATTAGGTAGGTACCAGGTGCAGTGTCCAGGAGCGGGCCAGGTCAAACCACTGGATGGAAGTCACAGAATAGGCAGAAGGTTACCATAACCGAGCTGGTATAAAAATCGGACAAATCCAAAAACATAGTGAAACCGGGTTGTATCTGTGACTTACCCCTCAGAATTTTTGACCCATCATTCCGAATGAAATAGCCCACAGATGGCATTCTGCCAGTGGGGTAAGGTGAGTGACAGTGCAGTTTGTAAAAATCCACACATTGTATACATGGATTCATATGTATATGAAGTATTGTGCCTCTTCTCCGTCCATAGATAAGTGACTTGATTTTAAAGTGATAAAAAAATACAAGTTGATGTTATCGTGATGACATTAATTAACCATCAAGGTCATGCCATAATAATAATGCAGGACTAAAGCCGTTCCCGGCCCATTTATATTCAGCACACATACACCGCATACAATTTAAATCTCCCCGAAAGGTCATGGAATGTTTCACAAATGTCATCCATCTGAATAAAACCCAATCCTCCAATGTAACACAAGAATAACATTACACCCAGCCATAATCGTAATATATATAGAACGTTACAAGTTTCCTGTTGTAGCAGGAATGTTCATATAACACACGGCAGCTGAGGTTCTACATTGTAATGACATTTGTATCATTGCCACATTCTGATGCAAGAACCTTGTCATACATTGGACATATTCTTTCTCCGATGAAAGCCTCTGATGTACCAAACACTAGATAAATGGTAATTTTGTCCCACTACAAGGGCAAGTGTCTGGTTTCTGGGAGTCTTATGGCAGGGAACCCCACTGATTCTCTATTGGACAGATGGACATCAGTCTGTCTTGAACAATCCCCTCAACTTTAAATGGAGCAGTAGCATGCTCAACTCTTGTTCACGCATCCTTGGGATCTAAGGGACCCCGAACAATGACAAACGTATCACCTACTTTGCAGAGAAGCCTATTTTGTGGTTGTCCTTATCACACACAACCCTTCAACCACTGATATGGGAGCAGTTATGCTGGAGAGACCGGAGCATCAGCGCCCGTCCTCCACTACAGTCTTTGTCACTTGATAAAGGGGTTATTTCAATCCCGAAACGCGTTGTGCTTTTAGACTCATTAAATTCCAATTTTTAATCCTATTTTGAGTGCGCCACTTTACTGGATCACAATTCCAAAACCACTATGCTGGAGGGGATAGCAGGGCACAAGACATCATAGGAGGTGAATTAACAGAAACTTTACAAGGGTAAGCACACAACCCTCCAACAACTGATATGGGTGTGGGTATGATGGAGTAGACATCCATATGGTTATGTCTGCGTGGCTCCTCCTTCCGCGGTAAGGAAAGAGGACACAGGACGTCACAGGAAGTCATAAAACTGAATATTAGTTTATTTTGCAAACAAAACAATGGTGTGACGTTTCGGTCGAAATGGCGGAGGAGCACTCAGTGTTGAAGGAGCGCTTCTTCAACACTGAACGATCCTCCGCCATTTCCTTAAGCGCCACGTGCCTGCACAGCAGCTATGTATGCCCTGCCATATTGCAACTGTGTCTGATGAAGTTTAGAGATTGACCGAAACTTCACACCATTGTTTTGTTTGCAAAATAAACTAATATTCACTTTAAAATCAATCAATCAGTGTGACTGGATTCCATATTTTACTTGCTAATGGGATTGGGAGCCTATGCAGAGCACCTGAAAAGCCAATCCACCGGTGTGCGGTACGATTCCTAGACATAAGTCACAGGAGTCACAAGTCATGTCAAGGTGGCAGAAACAAGTGGTAAAGTAAAACATGTATAGAGGAATGCATATCCACACGTCGCCGGCAATCAACTGCATGTGTAACAAATCACAGCGGCGGCTGACTGCAAATAGATAGACTTTGGGGCAGACTTATCTTAATTTTTTCTACTTTGCATTTTTTTTGTGCCTAAAATGTCTCTATTTTGCACCATGCTTGTTTAATGTGAAAATTTGCTTGGGTAGATGTGGCTTATTTTTTCGATTTTTGTAAGAAGTCTCAATGCGACGAAATCCTATAAATCAGCTTCAGCAGACAACATTCTGCTTCTCATTTAACAACTAAGAACATTCTGCAGACTAATAGTAAGTTTGGGGGATTTTTTAAAATATACAAATTGGATATAATTAATATTTAAATTGTAATAATAATAATGTATCAACTTTGTATATAGAAATGTCCTATCACTGTGTGTGGCTGCAGTCACCTCTCCTTTTTACATACATATAAGGAGAACTTGTGTGGCTTAGCCACGTGTCCTTACAATGTATGTAACTAACACATCACTGTGTGCTTATAGAGGGCTATACTTTGCTGCTGCCTGATCCTCCCTCCTGAATGAAGGGAGGAGTCGCAGAAGATAGCGATTGGCCATTGCCAATGTGTTTGGTGTTTTTGGTTTCCTAGTGGCCCTTATACAGAGACTGAAATCACTGGGGACCTCCCTCCTGCTGAGTGACATGTGTGTTAAGGCAGGGGGAGGAGTGGGGTTTAATGCTAGCAACCTTTTATTATGATAGTTTATATTGTTAAGCTAACATAATTAAAAAAATGATTAGAAAACAAAGTACAGCTATGCTTTTAACCAAAATGTTTATATGAAAAATAAACATGAAGTTACAAAATTAAAAAAATATATTTTCTAAACAAAGGTTTTTGTAATTTTGAGAATGAATAAATTCAGCAGAAAACTATAAGCTATTTGCTTTGTGGACTCCATGTGGATTTTACATGCAGATTTTGGTGCCGAAAATCCATTGCATAATACAGTAGCATTAAAGTGAATGTGATTTGGAAAAAGTCATGTAGAAGATGCGTTTTTTTTTAATTTGGGGAAATCGTTGTTCGATGTGGAAAATAAAATAATGATCATATTTAGAGATGGGCGATTTTATCAAAATTCGATTCTACCCGGATCTGAGGCTGCCTCGGTTCAACCCCTTCATTACAATATGCGATCAGCACATTGTAATGAATGAGGGAAATCCCCATATACTGCCATACTGTAGTATGGCAGTATATGATAGGATCAAACAGACACCCTTGGGTTAGAGTACCCTAGGGAGTCTGAAAAATAGTAAAAATAAAGAATGTTTAAAAAAATTATAATAAAAAAACCTAAAAATTCTGATCACTCCCCTAGCCCTAGAACTGATATAAAAATAAACAGTAAAAAGCATAAACACATCTCGGCGTCCGAAAATGCCCAATCTATCAAAATATAATAACGGTTTTTCACTGCGTCTAACCCCGTAACGGAAAATAACGCCCAAATTCGAAAATGGCACTTTTTTGCCATTTTGAAAAATTAAAAAAAATTCAATAAAAAGTGATCAAAAGGTCGTACAGTCCTTAAAATGATATAAATGGAAACATCGTCAAACGTAGTAAAAAATGACACCACCCACAGCTCCATACACCAAAGTAAACCTATAGGCCGGCAATGGGCGCACGGAGTGATACGGTGCTACACATGGGCGGCACGTCTTATCTTTCTCTGTGTTAAGTTGCCGTGCGCCATGCATCGCAATGGAGAGAAGCAGGGTCACCACTCCTCACCTCCTTTGCGGAAAACGTATGCCCGCTGGGCTAGCCTAAGATTGACAGTAATCCCACCCAAAAACATGACGCCCTATAGAAAATGATGACTTCAGGCCATTTTCATTTGGAAAGCGAAGACCTTTGTTTCCAGTAATGAAAAGGGAGGGTTTTTTTTTCAAGCACAGCTGCTCAAAGCAGGTGTATTTTTTAGCGCAAAATAATGATAGATGCCATTTAAACATCTGCATACGGCCGACTCCTCCCCCTGCATTTAGTGGGAAGATCAGACTGAGTTGGGAATCTCTGAGCAGCGCTGTGTAATCTGTAAGCACTATATAAATAAAGAATTATTATTATTATCAGGCAGCAGCCATCGTATAGTCCTCTAGAAGCACACAGTGATACGTCAGTGTCATACATTGTAAGGACACGTTTCTGAGCTACATAAGTTATTCTTGTGATAGTGTATGTGAAAAAGGAGAGGTGATATGACATTTGTAGAGATGAGCGAGCACTAAAATGCTCGGGTGCTCGTTATTCGAGACAAACTTTTCCAGATGCTCGAGTGCTCGTCTCGAATAACGAGCCCCATTGAAGTCAATGGGAGACCCGAGCATTTTTTTTCCTAAAACAGAACGGTATCTCCGAACGCGCGCACATCTGCAAAGTGAAGAATAGAATTAAAACATTAAAAACAGTGAATACAGGACCATTTAAGTGCAGAACACATTGAAAGAACAATATTCTTCACATTCCAGATGTTCCGAACATCTCCATACTTAGCGGGAGACACGCTCGCACACCTGGAAAGTGAAGAATAGTGTTATTTCAATGTGTTCTTACAAGCAAGACATCAGGAAACATCTGTAATATTTTATTAAACAATAAAAACACTGTTCTTCACTGTTCTTCACTTAATTTAATGCTCGATCGCGAGCAGGGAAAATACTCATCCGAGTATACTCGCTCATCTCTAGACATCTGTATATACAAAGTTGATCTATAAATTTAAGAGGTAAGAAATAGTATTAATACAATTTAAATATAAAATCATTTCCAATTTTTATATTTATGGTTCAACAATTGATTTTTTTGTTTGTCACAGTATAGTGCGGCATCTTGTTTAATTTTATGTACCGTATATACTAGAGTATAAGCTGACCCAAGTATAAGCTGAGGCCCCTAATTTTACCACAAAACCTAGGAAAACCTATTGACTCGAGTATAAGCCGAGGGTGGGAAATGCATTGGTCACAGCCTCCCCAGTATATAGCCTGCCGGACCCTGCCCCATAGTATATAGCCAGCACCTGCCCTCCAGTATATAGCCAGCCCCCTGCCCTAGTATATAGCCAGCAGCCCCTGTCCCAGTATATAGCTAGCCCCCTGCCCCAGTATAGAGCCAGCCCCCTGCCCAGTATATAGCCAGCAGCGCGGGAAGCCGGAAAGGTGAGTTTTGATATATATTTTTTTACTTGAGTATAAGCCGAGTTTGGGTTTTCAGCACATTTTTTTGTGCTGAAAAACTAGGCTTATACTCGAGTATATATGGTTATTTGCGACATTTAAATATGGATGTGTACAGGAATTATTCAAGTAAGTACATTCAGAAACAGTATACATCTTGGTTATGTTTATATTTAAAAAATTAAATCCACCCCATATAAAATACTATTAGACTGAAGAATGTTTCTTAATGTTAAGATTGTGTGTTGCTAGAAGAATATTTTATGAAACTGATTTAAAGGATTTTTTCTCATCGAGACTTTTTACAAAAAGTCATAAAAATAAGAAAAAGTTTAAAAAACAAGATGCTGAGAGGGAACATATCTATATAACCCAATTTTTGTTTCAATAATTTTTATTGGATTTTCAAAAAGAATATTAATCAAACATACAGACAAGGCGATGTATAGAGTTTGTGCATTCCACGTTACAGTAGTCACCTAGGTTCTATTACATGTGCGACATCTCTGACTCCAGGATATTACCATATTACCATATATCTAACCAAATTTTGACATTAGATAAATATGGTGCAAAATAGAGACAATTACGGTTCATAAGGTCATAAGGTCCCCTGGGGGACATTTTCACAGTTTTTTTAATTCAAGATTTCTCGGGTCTGATGAGACCCAGCAGCTCTGATTAATCCATTTACTACTTCAGCACGATGCGATGAGGAAAGCAGAAAGCAGAAGCGGTAATAAACCATTCCTGCCTTTTCCCTAGTGACTCCTCGTGTCTCTGGTCCTGTTCCTGCAACTATCGTGGTAGCAGAAAAAAACTGTAGCAATGTCTAAAGATGTCGCTGCAGACTCTGGACCTGCGACATCTAAAGTCAGTGTGCAGTCCAAAAGGAGTTATGGAAGCAATATTACTGATTGTGATTATTCATAAAATTTTGTTTTAGTTTGGGGCCTCACTTTTAGTTTTGCCCAGGGCCCCTCTTTAACCGACCCTGGCTATAGCCTGTTCCCAGTCAGGCCTAAATGGGCACAGGTTAAGGTCGGACACCTTGGGAGGCCACAGCCTCCTCATAAATCTGGCATCTTCAATGACTATGTTGCTGTGACTACAGTCCCTTCTCAGTGTTTATTCTGGGAAATATGACTGACATATTTTATTTACAAAAGTAAAAACGGTCTTAAGGGAATGTCAAAAGGTCTGCCTGCCCCACTATCACATCCCCCACTACATCTACTTGTACCCTAAAAACCCAAGTATTAGCCTCATATACAACAGGTCCATAATTGCTGACACGCTGCTCATGACCAGATAAGCTTTGGTAGATGCCACACATGTGTAAGTGTAGTAGGTCCAGAAGATCGCCCCGCCCCATGTACGTTTTGTGATGGGCAATATGGCATACGCTGGAGAACTGCCTTGTATACAGTACTGACTATATTCCTGACTATTCCAAAGTTTCATAGTTATTAAATGTCTACAATCAAAAAAAAATTTGCCGATCTTCGTTCCAAGTCTTGAGGCCATTATTACAGAATGTTGATTTAATGAAGCACTAATTTATGCCGCTTTTATGACTGGACGAGTAGTAATCACTTTTTTTTCTGAGAACTTAGTTAACTTGAGGCCTAGAGGCATTAAATCCATTATACTGGCTCCTTCCTGGGAAATACCAATTAAAAAGGCTTCCATGTATATACATGTATATTACATTGGGTAGTTAGTCATGTACAAGCCTTTATGTAGATGTAAGATGCCGCAAGACATTGTGTATGGATCAGAGATGTTATTATTTCACAACTTTATTTAGAAATTTATTTTGGACATATAATGGTAACTCACTAGCAATATACAAGCAAGATCACTTCTTCCATCCCTTCTCAAATTTTAACCCTTTCTTTATGTGCCATGCCAACCAGTCCATCAAATGCCTAATGGCAGCTGCCAGACAACTTCACTACCTCTGTTCATCTCTATGCTCTTTAGCATCCCCCAAAGTACCACCAGACTAACAGACAAGTTGTCGACAGTGGATTATTGGCATTACTTTACTAGATAGGATAACAGGCTAAAAGGCTTCGTGTTCGATGCCGAAACAGTGTCTTTATCAGGCCAAGTATTATAAACTCCCCGTCTCACCATGCATGTCTATACTATATTCCAACAAATACAGCCCTGTACACAAAAGCTAGTAGACCATGAAAACATTTATTAAAGGCCCCAAGTCACTTTAATGAATTTGTTGTCCAGCGAACCTCCAAAACCACAGATAGAACTGTCCCAAGTAGTGGCCTAATGATAAATAACCCCCTATATCAGTGGTGGCGAACCTATGGCACGGGTGCCAGAGGTGGCACTCAGAGCCCTTTCTGTGAGCACTCAGACTATCACTCCAGGAAAGAGTTCACCAAATAAAGCGACACTTCATTGACTGTTTGGAACTATGAAAAGTGAAAAGGTGTTGACAGAACTACAATATCTTTAGAGGTTCTCATTCTGGAGCCACGATTCTTCCTCTACAGAGAGACCCTGGAGAGAAGCTACAACGAGAGTCTGAATTTGCCCTCCTTCTTTCAACTGTATTGGTGGCCTCAGGCGGCTGATACCATTGAAAGACGTGGAAGAACAGGTAGCAATAAGTTACTGCTTAAAATGCAATGTTGGCACTTCACAGTAAATAAGTGGATTTTGGTTGTAGTTTGGGCACTTTGTCTCTAAAAGGTTCGCCATCACTGCCCTATATCAATAAAGTACTCCCAGTAGCTGTCATAGTATAACAAATGAGGGCTTGAAATGAAGAGTAATAAAGTATATTCTTCATGACCTCCCTCCGAGGAGACCTCAGAGTAGAAGTCAGAAGTTCTAGCAGAACATATAATGTACTATAGAGATTCTTAATTGGAAAATCGCCACCATGAATGAAGCTGTGAAGATAAAAGCGAGCAGTGAAAGAACTTTTTACTTAAGACACTTTCATGAACATATATCCCGATTCTCCATTCCAGATAAGCTAGGAAGTGTAAATGTGTCTTAAGTTGGTCCCTTTGTTCCTAAGTAAGAACTCATCGAGTGAAACAAAAGTATCGAGGAACAAGATAAGGCCATTTACTCCAAATCGTGGCGCATTCGTTCTTTGGGGAACCGTTTTTTTTCCTCTTTCATTTGATAAAAGCTGAAAATGCCTTTGTATTGTCAGAAATAATTACAAGATAAAAAAGGTCCTTTAAACAATCCCCTGACCTTCCAAAGGTGCCGTCTCTCTACCAGGATATTTGTCTTTTTAAATAATGTTTTCTAAAAGAGAAATCCCACCACACCAGGAAAACGCCAACCCATTATCTCGGTGGAGAGCGCTGGCGAGATAGAAGAGAGGATTGAGTGACATCAACGCCTTGACTTTTCTAGGCTTTGCCTCTAATATAAATGTGTCAGACAATTATTCTGTATACAGGGAATTGTATCAAGTAAAGACATCAGAACATAATGTACACTCATGTAATGGAGGCTTTTTTCTGCGTAGTCGTTGGAAGGCGTTGGGGATGGATTAGATTATTACAGTACAAAAGACATTGCAAGCTTTTAATAAAAATAATGGATCATAGCGTGATAATAGATAATGTTTACTGGACACAGATATTGTCATAATGTCACCGCATCCAAGGTCCAATTATCAACGCATTTTATGGTGTCAGGTGCATGGTGTTCTATATTATGTATGAAAAATATTTGAAGATATTAATCTTTTCTACAATTTGTGTACAAACAGAAGATTTTCAGTTTTAACCCCTTTAGGACAAAGCTGGTTTATAACTTAAAGGGGTTAGCCACTTTACATCATGTTTTTGTCATGTGTGTTTGTAAGTGTGGGGGGCAGGATATTAGGTAATTTACCAATATACATCTATTAATAATTCTGCACTGCTTTCTTGATATGTGAGTGAAGCCTCTTTTACCTCATCAGCCAAACATTCCTGACCATAAAATGGCCGTAGATGGAGGGTCATGTGATCTCTAATTGGTGATTGTTCATTGACAGTTAGAGATACATGACCCTCCATATGTGGCCGTTGTATTGCAGCCGTATCCAGGGATGAGACGGAAGCAACGTTGTGCAAATAAACTTACAGTTCTTTATTGAATTGCAGGCAACTGCCAAATACGATAAAACAGCAGTTTTTTAATGCTAGAGTGGTCACGGAGAGTTGGTCTGCAGGAAAGGTGCATGCAGCCTGATAGTAAATGCAAGCTGGGGTGGTTCAGGTGGAACCAGGTCCAAGTGGTGGAAGCTGTAGTTCTGGGCTTAAGTCTCCTGACTTGCCCTGAGTGCCAGGCAGTAGGCCTGAGGCACTAGTAGTTACTGGGATTAATGGATGTGGCAGCACTGAAGGCGTGTTGCTCACTCTATCTCCTGACTGACTGACTGACATACAGACTCCAAGATGGAGTCTCTCACTCTGACTGAACCATGTTTTCTCACCTAGCAGGGGGTTTTTATACTCCCCCTGGTCAGGTGCTAGCACTTCTCCAATCACCCTCCAGCTTTCATACAGATCAGACAGATCATAGGATAATTACATACACCAGTTAACTGTTGCCCTGCCAGGCAGTATCTACAGCTGCAATTACACTATACTCAGTTCTAGAAACTTCCTAGAGGGTTCATGACTCACCCTAACGTGGAGGGGCGCTATTTGCAACTACCAGCCTACCTATGCATTGGCAGTGGTGTTACATATGGTTATAACTTTTGACCACTTTTATTTATCAAAGCAATTTTGAGATTGTTTTTTCATCACATGTTGTACTTCATTTTAGTGTTACATTTTGGCTGTTTATTTATAAAAAAAAATGACATCTGATTTTTGTAAAAAATTTCCAATTTCAAAATTTAAAATCATCTAGTTTTTAGGCAGTATGGCATTGAGGGCTAAAGGGATCTGACAGCAGTTTTGGTATTCCATCATACTATCATACTACAATCATACTATTGTCTATGTTGTAAGCAGTGATACAACTCTGAAAAAGGAAGGTATAATCCAAAGTTATAAAATAGTGAAAGATCATTCTTACCCACCACTGCATCTGGCGACTGCCCTCTTGCACCTCAAGGCGACTTGCAGAGAAACAAAAAAATGCAACTACAAATTCTGTTGAGTGTTGGATTACTTTTCATTTCTTTGCAAGTTATAATCCAGGTTTTCAGCCCTTGTAAAGGCTCTGGGTGGGTCTTTCAGCCTGATGAGCTGTCTGCTCTCTGCATTGTTTTACTCCAGAGCTACACCCCTCTGCTGAGAGTAGAAGCTATTTAAGAATTTTAATTGGATACTTACTTCAGCCACTCAGAGCACAGGGGAGGGGTTTTAGAACAGTTCATTGCAAAGAGCAGAAAGCTCTTCAGGCTGAAAGACCCGCCCAAAGCACTGGCAGAAGCTGCCAACCTGGATTAAAAGTTTTTACAGTCCTGCTGCTACTTACTGCACACACAAAGGTTTGGTTATACATCACTCCAGAGCCTACACAGAACGCTGTCTGCTGTTTATTATAGTCAAGCCCCAGGTAAAAAAGAAATAATGAAGAACTTACTTTGGTCCTTAGCTCTGGTCCTGCATAGAGCTTCCCATTAGTGCCGGCCTATGCCGGTAAACAAAAGCTCAGCTGTAAAGTCATGTCAGCTGTTTGCCCCTGCTACAACCTAGTACAGGCCACAGCCAGTGCCTGTAACTGGTGTGTGCTGTACACAAATTATCACTGCTCTGCCTCTGTTGCCAACAGGGACCACCAGTGATGCATGCTGCATCTTTGGACGAGAAATAAGGACTAACATAAGAGAAATGTCTTTATTATTTTACACAACCTTGAAAAAATTACCCATCCTGAACAACCCCTCTAAGAAAAAAAAACATTTCTGATCTTGTGTTATGATAGCAAAAGCGGAAAGGAACCATTTAGGGATATAAAAATTATTTTTAATCATAGTTTTTTTCTGAAATATTTATATGGGGTAGGTTAATTTGAATGACGGGTTCCCTGTAACCTAGAACCCCACCCACTACATGGAAAATGATTCAGTCTCTGTGGGTAGCAGCACTGCCAGTACCACTGCTCTCAGCGAGGGCCAGTAGTCAATAGTTTTGGCTTTCTCTTGTCATCTATTCATTAAATGTGTAAAGGTAAGGTTTGAATCTTCGCTTACAGCTTTTGAAGGCCTTTACCGCTCCTTTCTCCCCAGGAACATGGTATTTCTCCCAAATATGCTCTATGGGTACAGGAATTTGACACTACTGCACCACCGTTGATTGCGGGTTGGGAACGGTATTTGGGTAGCTCAATGTCCACTGAGGATTGCCAGAAAGCCATTTTGTTTTGTTGCAAACTCTCCCCTTCTTGTACCACACGGGAAAGGAACAATAATATACTTTCCAGGTGGCACCGGGTCCCCATCTTACTACACATTATTTTTCCATCTGTATCAGATGTCTGCTGGCACTGTGAAGCGGCCAGCGTGACATTTTACAAATTTGGTGGGGTTGCAATAAAATCAAACCCTTTTTGGATCAGGTTCTAGCAGCATAACGCTGATGTCAATACCCCAGGATAGACCTTGCTCTCGGTGCCCCATGGCTCCATTGTTGTACCATTAAGCTATGTACTCATAGCGGCTAGATCCGTGATTCCGAGACCCTCAATACTTGAGTCGGCTCAGGAAATAGCGATAACGATAGTGAGTTGTCGGCACACAAAGTAAGCAACCTTGGATGCTGTTCAAGGACTCTCCATCTTTCAGAGATCTGTTTGCTAGTCCTCCCAGACCGGGGTAGTGGAGCCACACACCCTCCCCTTTATGCATTACCCTTTCTTTTTTGTCTTTTAATGTACTTAGTCCCTGGTTCTTTTCTTTGCTTCTTTTCCTTCACCCCTCACTGACTTAAAATTTTCTTGTTGTTTCTGGTAGCTCTTCTCACTGATGGTCTCTCCATAAACATCTCTTGGCATGTTATGACTCCAAAAGGCCATAACACCCTCTGTAATAGTTGTACCCGTCCTTGCCTTTCCATTACAACAAAACCTTAAGTCCTTTTGATAGGCCTGCAATAATGGAGGTCAGGTGGCAGCTAACCCTCCATGCCCTGGTGAGACCTTGGTTGATATAAGATTACACTGTGGCCCAGGAAAGAGCTTGTAGTTCTTTACAATAAATGCTACAGATTCAAAACAGTATTTATATGTACTTGTACTTATACTATCTTATCTTGTATTGATGTGCTATTGTTAAACTTTCTATTTTGTTTGTTTGTTGTATTCAATAAACTTGATTGAACAATAAATGTGTAAAGGAAATCAGGGGTATGGGAGCTGTATAAAAAAGATTGAAATCTTTTAAGAATTCAGGACCTGAAAATTATATATATTCCGTTCATGGAAATTCATTGAAATTTTCTAAAGCATCACACATCCACCTTGTAACCCAATGTACTGATGAGGCCAGGGCTCCACGGAATTTTAATATACATGATTATCACTCTTGAAGTGATACATATCACTTATCCTTAATACCCAAGACCCACTACGCCTTAAGCTCAGCTTTGTGATCTTCCTCTCAATTCCTAGTCCCGTTCCCTCCTTAGATTTTGTAACAGGACCACCAGCAGGTGACTGCTGTTCAAAGCCCCTAATAGGTCATGGTTCAAAACTCAGAAAGGCAAATTACCGTATATACTCGAGTATAAGCCTAGTTTTTCAGCACAAAAAATGTGCTGAAAACCCAAACTCAGCTTATACTCGAGTAAAAAAATATAGGTTTTGCCAGGATTTTGTGGTAAAATTAGGGGCCTTGGCTTATACTAGGGTCAGCTTATACTATAGGGTCGGCATATACGTTAGATAAAAAAATCTACAATCGGGACCAAATTTTAAATCAAAACTTAAACACTTTTAGCGGAAATTTTTGACGATTGTTATTTTTTTTAAAAAAACCCACAAAGAGATACCATATCCCACAATGTTCACTCTAGTCACCAAACCTAATTATATACTTGCTTCTTCTAAATTTTGGTATGTCCAGGTGTGTGCTGTAAAACAAGTCACTGTTCAAAGTTCAGAACAACATTAAGGCAAGATGGCTGCTCCCATAATTATGTAAAGAGTTTGGGAAACAAAAATTACAATCAGAACACAAAAACAGACTGGAAGCCAACTATGCTATTTATTAGATAATGGGGCACATTTACCAAGGCCCTTGCACCAGTTTTCTGACAGACTTTGCACGTTCTTTCTAGTGCAAACTGCTTGCACATGTATTTAAGAAGAGTCCATGGCACATGTGTATTGCACTTGACCGTAGCTGCACTAGTCTTCATGCAACACCAATTAAAGGGCGTTCCGGTGCTCCAGATATAACATGCAAAGTCGACAGAATTGTGTTGCACCCCCCATGTTAAAGGTGCTCCAAAAAAATAAAGTTGAAAAAGACTCATCATCGCTCTGCAAGCGATCAATATTACCCTTAAACCACCAGGGCACAGGATTATAAAAATTCACTTTTATTAGAATTCTAGTTAAGAACAACTGAACTAAAGTGTATTAAAATACACAATGGTCAATCAGCCCTAAACCCCTGATGACGCCAATATCAGTGAAACCTGTCGGGAGGGTCTGGTTGAGCAGCATGTTTTAATTGGCAGTGGACAGTGCATTGGAAAATGTTAGAATCTGAAGTTACATATAGGCTAAGTTATTTCTGATAGGATTGTAGATAGAAAAATGGGGAGGTCTTCCATATAACAGGAAGAGCTGGGATGAGTCTATGAACATTTCTTATCTACCTATAGATGCTCACTTCAGTAACTGATCAATCCCTCTAGCACAAGTTCTCTACGAACGTTTGCTCGTAGAGCATCCCAATCCTGCTATGTTTCCATTTTCCAGCTACTGACCATTGTGTATTTTAATACACTTTAGTTCAATTATTCTTAACTAGAATTCTAATAAAAGTTCATTTTTATAATACTGTGCCCTGGTGGTTTAAGGGTAATATTGGTCGCATGCTGGGCGACTATGAGTCTTTTCAATGATTTAACTGATACCCAATCCACCTTCGGCTTTAACAGCTCCTTTCTTCTTGGGTCTAAGGCCCCTTCCACACTTGCGTTGCAGATCACGTCAGAGTCTGATCAGGGTGCGATCAGGGTTTGGTCAGTGAAAAACGCACATTTTGCATCAGAGTGCAATCAGTTTTCAGTCAGAGTTTGTTCAGTGTCTCAGTTTTTCACGCGCGTTTTTGATGCAATTTCAAAGCAATTTCAATGCGTTTTTCACACGCAGAAAATGCGCGTAAAAAGGACTTAGGGCTGAGCTCTATCTTTTCTATGGCAATTGATGCGTGAAAAACGCATTGCACTTGCATGTGTCTCAGAGTGCAATGCGTTTTTGATGCATCTCCATAGACTTGTATGGTGCGTTTTTCAGGCGCGTGACTTGCAAAAGTAGAACATGTCGAGATTTAAACGCGTGTTAAAAAAAATACGAGTCTGAAAAGACCCATTAGTTACAATGGGTCAGAGTGCAATGCAAGTTCTGCGCGTCAAAAGCATGCGCAGAAAACACGAGTGAAAAACGCAAGTGTGGAAGGGGTCTAATTGTGTCACCTTCCTGTCGCTTTGAATGGGAGGCTGTTTTTGTGTTGATTTCCAAAAAAAAGTTGGTGCAAAAGTGCAGAAAAGGGGCGCCAGATTCATGAAAAACAGGCGGCAAAAATACTGCTTCTGGCCTCTGCGCTCTATACAGGCAAACTGCACATAGTACAGACACTGTTCTTAGTAAATGTGCCCCAATATTTTGATTTGATTTTAAAAAGTGACACTTTCCCTTTAAACACACAAGTATTTGCATCACATTTCCATGGTTGAAAAATATAAGTTATTTGTTGGCTCATTTTAAGTTTCATCTGTTGTTTTTTTTAAAGATTTCCAGTCGAGTCTAAAATTCCCAGGGTTAAAAAGAAGATAATATTAAAAAAATAAAGCAATCAACACAGAATTCAATGCATCCCGTTTTCTCAGGGACGACTTTGTTCATGTTTTGTCCAAATTTGATATTGTACATAAGTGATTATTTTTCATTTTGAAACTCTCCAATATGGATGTGGAGAGATAAAAAGGGCAAAGACTATGTGAAGGAAATGATAAGTAACCGCTTGTTGATGTTTTTCTCATTAACAGAGACAACTTTCAAGAATAAGACGTGAAGGGAATTCAATGTTCATGACCAAAGGGATAGAAAAAAAAACACACATAAAAAGTTAAGGTTGAAAATGTATGAACTGCGCCTCATCTGCTCTATGAAAGTTATCAATTTTTTACAGTCCACTATGTGCGGCGTGGAGCCGGCAGAACAAGACAAAGAGATGATTGGCTCCTCTGAGAGCGACTGCTGGAGAGGCTTCAGCCGAAGAGGAGCACAAAGAATCTTCTCACTTGAGAAAAACAGATCGAATGGGAACAAGTTCCCCTGTAAAATCCACATGATGACAAATCTTTAAAGAAGTTAAGCTTTTTTTTTTTTAAAAAAAGGATGGCTATCTAGAAATAAACAGAAAAGAAACACAAACAGAAAATGCACCCAGCTGCTGTAACAAAAAGCTAGATATAAACAATGTCCCCGGGTAAGGAAATAAAATTTAAAGGGAACCTGTCAGCAAAATAGACCTAATAACCAAGCAATGTCATGTAGCTTAAGGGGAAGCTGGTACAACACTAACCCCCCCCCCCCCCCAAGCCCACAAACAGAACCTTCTTCTGTAATATGTATGTCCTCTGGAGGTCTTTTTAGCATGTTTCTAGGTTTGAGCATGAATGAAAAATAATCTTTTATACTTTTGTACGATGCAGTCAGTTAGCCCGCCTCCTGCAGTCAGACAACCTCGCCGCCTGGATTCAGACAACCCCGCCTCCTGCAGTCAGGTAACCCTGACCTCCTGCAGTCAGGCAAACCCCGCTTCCTGCCATCAGGCAATTCTGCCTCCTGCAGTCAGGTAACCCCGCCTCAAGCAGTCAGGCAGCCCCACCTTCTGCAGTCAGACAACCCCGCCTCCTGCAGTCAGGTAACCCTGACCTCCTTCAGTCAGGCAGCCCCGTCTCCTGCCATCAGGCAACCCTGCCTCCTGCAGTCAGGTAACCCTACCTGCTGCAGTCAGGCAACCCTACCTCCTGCAGTCAGACAAACCCGCCTCCTGCAGTCAGATAACCCTGACCTCCTGCAGTCAGGCAACCCCGCCTCCTGCCATCAGAAAACCCTGCCTCTTGCAGTCAGGTAACCTTGCGTCATGCAGTCAGGCAACCCCGCCTCCTGCAGTCAGTTTGTTCTGTCCACTCCAGAGCAGACTTACTGCAGGATGTGATTAGTGTGGTGACAGGTTCTTTTTAACATCTTCCCAATTAAATTACTTTCATGGCCCAGTGTGGTGGCATTATCAATAAAATCAACCTTGAAGTGAGATGTAAATTGGTTGTCATGGAGATAGTTCAGCACTGAAGTCAAGCTCTCCTTGCCTCAAATGGTCCTCTCTGCTGTCATTGAAATTATTGGGGAAACATATATGAAGTTCCTAGATACAGGACCATCAATTACAGCAAAGGAGGCATGCTGAGCTTTCCTCACCGCTAACTTCTCTGCCTTCGTGACTTTTTACAAACATTTTATATATCACTTTAAAGTTGATTTTCTAGATGATGCCACCACACTCGCCATTAAATAGATATGATGTGTATGGTGTTTAGCTGCTTGGCAACTTACTGGTGGTCGTTTATTAGATACATTTCTGCTGACAGCTACTTTTTAAATTTCTTGGTCTTTACAAACTGCATGCCAGTTAAAGGGATCATAATCCTAACCCCTAATGCTGCAGCCCTTTTCAGTTTTTGTGTTTCCATCTTTTTTTTATGACTTTGTTTTCTATATGTAGCATATCATACTTTAAACATAATTATGCTTATGTAAATCAAAAATTGCTAATGATAATTATGAACTTTGCAATATACTTTATAAAGAAATCTGTTCCTGGGTCCTTCTTTTTCCTCTACCTTTCTTACTTATTTTAGCCTCTTGTGTAAACCAGCTTTCTGTCCTGTATCCACTGACAGCTGAGAGATAAAGGAACCTAATAAAGTGTCTAATGATTTCTATAGACAGTCCCTGGATAGTCTAATCTCTGCCTAGAGCTGAATCATCAAGGGATATATTCTCTTAGTACATAAAGAGTAAATCATTAGCCTCTTTATCTGTCTGAAGTGAAAGAACCTTACAGGGCTTTCAAATATAGAGCTCACTGAATAAAGTACAAAGGGGGCGTACCAGTGCTCAGTCAGACCGCGCTCCAGATTTAACATGCAAAGTCCGAGAGAAATGTGTTGCACACCCTATGTTAAAGTTAAAGTGGTGCACTCTGTTGTAGCAGTGCAGGCAGTGGCAGATTATTGCTGAACGTGCGCCAGATTCTGGATTTCTGCACTATTCACAGGCAAACTGTTCTTGTGTACTCCAATATGTTTTTGCAGTTTTTTGTGTAATATCAGGTGCCTTTGCTTATATTCAGGTCCGCTTATGCTAGAGTATATACACTCACCGGCCAGTTTATTAGGTACACCATGCTAGTAACGGGTTGGACCCCCTTTTGCCTTCAGAACTGCCTCAATTCTTCATGGCATAGATTCAACAAGGTGCTGGAAGCATTCCTCAGAGATTTTGGTCCATATTGACATGATGGCATCACACAGTTGCCGCAGATTTGTCGGCTGCACATCCATGATGCGAATCTCCCGTTCCACCACATCCCAAAGATGCTCTATTGGATTGAGATCTGGTGACTGTGGAGGCCATTTGAGTACAGTGACCTCATTGTCATGTTCAAGAAACCAGTCTGAGATGATTCCAGCTTTATGACATGGCGCATTATCCTGCTGAAAGTAGCCATCATATGTTGGGTACATTGTGGTCATAAAGGGATGGACATGGTCAGCAACAATACTCAGGTAGGCTGTGGTGTTGCAACGATGCTCAATTGGTACCAAGGGACCCAAAGAGTGCCAAGAAAATATTCCCCACACCATGACACCACCACCAGCCTGAACCATTGATACAAGGCAGGATGGATCCATGCTTTCATGTTGTTGATGCCAAATTCTGACCCTACCATCCGAATGTCGCAGCAGAAATCGAGACTCATCAGACCAGGCAACGTTTTTCCAATCTTCTACTGTCCAACTTCGATGAGCTTGTGCAAATTGTAGCCTCAGTTTCCTGTTCTTATCTGAAAGGAGTGGCACCCGGTGTGGTCTTCTGCTGCTGTAGCCCATCTGCCTCAAAGTTCGATGTACTGTGCGTTCAGAGATGCTCTTCTGCCTACCTTGGTTGTAACAGGTGGCGATTTGAGTCACTGTTGCCTTTCTATCAGCTCGAACCAGTCTGCCCATTCTCCTCTGACCTCTGGCATCAACAAGGCATTTCCGCCCACAGAACTGCCGCTCACTGGATGTTTTTTCTTTTTCGGACCATTCTCTGTAAACCCTAGAGATGGTTGTGCGTGAAAATCCCAGTAGATCAGCAGTTTCTGAAATACTCAGACCAGCCCTTCTGGCACCAACAACCATGCCACGTTCAAAGGCCTCAAATCACCTTTCTTCCCCATACTGATGCTCGGTTTGAACTGCAGGAGATTGTCTTGACCATGTCTACATGCCTAAATGCACTGAGTTGCCGCCATGTGATTGGCTGATTAGAAATTAAGTGTTAACGAGAAATTGGACAGGTGTACCTAATAAAGTGGCCGGTGAGTGTATAGTGCATATAATATGGTACTCTACTTTTTGTAACAAATGAATGACAAATTTAACGAATGTGAACTAAAATAATAATTATGTTTAATTGTATGCATAGTCTGATTCAAGCTAATCCAAGAAATCCCCAATACAGTTGTGTTTTCCTTGTTATTTTGTAGCCTCAGGCCTTTGTTCTGTATTGTTGCACTGCAGGGTTACCTTATGGTATTGAACATACTGTAATGAGCTGCTAAACTAGACATGCTCCTTCTTTATAATAATGTGTCTAGATCTTGAGTTGTTAGTAGGAGATGTCATCATGGGACCTTAGTATTAGGTACATTATAAAATATTAAACATGAGCGAGATGGTTATATCTTTATTTTTCTCTATCTTATTGTAAGAATTGTGTGATGACTTTCCTTTTTTTAATTTTTTTTACTGGGTTTTAATATAATTTTTAGAAAATAGAGACTGTTTTACTACACTAAAGGGGTTGTCCACTTTCAGCAAATAATTGATATAATTTGTGAAAAGGTTTAGCAATTTTCCTACAACTTTCTGTATCAATTCCTCGCTGTTTTCTTGATCACTTAGAAAGTGATGTTAGTCAGATTTAAAGCAGTGTCAAATTTGCCATTGCATTGAAGCAACAATGCTCCACACAAGTGGAGTCAAGTGGTAAGAAATGTCTTTGTCAGAATTGTGGATCATTTCAGCACTTTGTAACATTTTATTGTACATTACCTCGTTCCCTCCCAGCAGCATGTGGTGAGCTGATGGAGGAAGGTGCAGCTGCCAGTCTACTCCCCTCCACACTCATGCAGCTTCCTCCACACTTCCTGTCATGGTGTGGTGCATGAGAAAACACATGCTGCTGTTACCTCCCCCCCACTCACCCCAGTACTCACCACATGTTGCTGGCAGGGAGCCAGGTAATGTAAAATAAACTAACATAAACTACTGAAATGATTCAGAATGCTAACAAAAGAAGAGAAGGCCTTGGATCCTACATACCAGGATCTTGGGCTGCGTGCACCACCTTATGCAGCGTCTGGTAAATTACAAAGGTTGCTGTCTTTTTGCTTTTTTTGATTCAGAATGCTGACATTGGCATTTTTGAAATTGGCAAAGCATAGGCTATTGGAACCTGTCACCAGCTAGAAATCACATTCCTGGTGACAGGTTCCCTTTACAATTGGCAACAGCAGGTAAAAGAGATCAGTACTGTAACAAAGGAAATCTTTCCAGCATCACTTACTTCTCCAACATGTGTCACATACATCAATCTACCTGTTACAGACAATGGTCATTGGTTTCAAGCCAGAATAATGTTTCTCCGGTGTCTGAAGAGAAATGGGTCTGGCTCGCAGCTGCCACTCTCAGTTTTGCCAGGTACAACCTTCCATAAGGAACACACAGCTTGACCTCCAGAAACTTGGCCAGGAAGATGGAGACCTGAGACTCATCAAGGTCTATGTAATGATACTGTCTGAACCTGTCAAAAGGTACATCCACAACCAGACTTGGTCCTAGGCGTCGGAGGAGGCAAGTGATGAAACTCCTATGACCTCCCTGCTCCTGTATTCAGGCAAGAGAACTTAGTGATGATAGTTACACCCTATTCTGTGCATCATGTCTTAAATCCTGTACCAACCCCTTTTAGTGTTCTTTTTTCCATCTACCCGCTTCCTCTAGGCTGAGATTATAGCATCTGGATCCAGCTTTAACCATTTATTTAATTCTAAAAAAAGGAAGGATAACACACATGCATATATACCTCACCTGTAGCCAATGTTCACTGTGCTGCAGACAGGAGTAGTCGCCACTATATCACCAAAAATGACATAAATATAAGAACAAGAAGAAGTCTGGGACTAGTGAACATGGTTAATGTCTCGTTTTTAATATACTATTCAAAATAAAAATGGTAAAAGTTATCATTACATTTCTCAGAAATTCAAATACTCCAAATGGCCATAAAAACGATTTCTTCTAATAAAATTGATAATAAGGATTAAGGTAAAGATTGTTACAAAGATAAAAAAAGGCACAGGCGCCCTTGCGATCCATGTCACAGATCATGGGTGCACCTGTGCTCCCTGTCCTGGCCCTGCGCACCCCCGCTCCCTAGGGCGCATGCGCAACGGAGCTCAGAGATTTAAAGGGCCAGCGCAGAGGTGATTGGCTCTGGTCACTTCCGTGTTGGTACTTAATCCGGTGGCTCCCATCATTCCCCGCCGGATCTTCAAGCCATTTCCCTGAAGAGAAAGCCCTCCTGTGTATCCTGCGTTCTTGTGTATCCTGCGTTCCTGTCCTGTGTGCCAGTCTGTTCCTGTGTTTCTGATCCTGTGTTTTTTCTGATGTTCTAGTGTGCCTACATGTGCTGTTCTCCCGCTGTCTCCCCAGGTACACACTGTCTCCTGCATTACTACCTCGGCTGCCACCGCAGGCTAGTCGCACCTGTGGAACAACCTGGTGGTACCCCGCCGCAGCAAGACCATCCGTGGGCTCTGGTGAAGACCAGGTGCCACTTAGACTCCGGTCCCAGGTGTCGGCTAGTACCATCTCCAGTGGTGGTCCAGAGGGTCCACAGACTCACAGTTTTTATGGCCATTTGGAGTATTTGAATTTCTGGGGAAGTGTATTCTCGGTGCCCCACGTCAGCTAAAACTTTGTCACATGTCAATAACCCGGACCCCTTTCGTCCACCCCCTACAAATACATGTCGCCTACTGGATAGCCGCCAATTACACTGATACAGCTAATCTTCATGTTGAAAAGTAATTCTATGAGCCTACTATTAAAGAATTTACCAGGTGAGCACCTCTAATTCTCCTCACGATATATAATCAAAGCACCCGAGGCAACGTCCTCTGTTGTTTCTTTTTTTTCCTGTTGTTCCTTGAAACATGTTGTTTTTTGAAATGCAGCCAAAGCCAAGCCCAACCCCTGGGACTAAATAAATGATTCTGTCAGGGTGCAAGGTAAGTTATAACACACAATTATATTGTAAAGCAAATGCTTAGAGAAAGCAGATTTGTACTGCAGCTGTAATGGGCTTCTGCAACCTGTCTTTAGGGTTAAACATGTTAATACATGTTAAACAATAAAATCATTTAAGATGGATACTGAAGGATAAATCCATAAGGTGGACATTTATCAATATATTTCGGACATCAAGATAAGGTAGTATGATAACTATTACCGTTTTGTTTTAAATATGGTAGTATATTAAAAATGAGACATTAATTAACCATGTTCACTAGTGGCAGACTTCTTCTTGTTTTGTTAACCATTTATTGTCTACAATATTTCTTTCATTCTGCTGTATACTATTACTTTACCACTTTGTTCATCCATTTATAGTCATTGCTCCTGCGTACATTTTTAGCAATTCTAACCTGAATCTAAGAGACTTTCCATTATTTTCAGATTACTGAAGGAGATGCTATAACTTCTGACAGATAGAAAATATTTTTGACGCAATATATTAAATATATTTTGGTGATAGGAGCCCTTTTCATCTCTTTTATTGATGTGAAGTGAAACAAGTTTTATTAGGTCAGGTAAAACTTCAGAAATGAAAAGAATGTGTCCTGAAGAGATACATCAGCCTGGCAATGATTTTTAGAAGTTGCTTTTGATCCTGTGTCTAGTTAGATGTAACTTCTTTGGCAATAATAGAACCCATGAAGCAGGTAAGGATCTGTTTAGTGGATTTAGGATATACATGGATACAAGAATCTAGATGAGCAATAGAACATCAAAGTAATTAGAAAGGCTCTCACAGATGTATATAATCCTCAATGTGGAATTAAATAGACAGGTTCTTCAGCCGCAGTGAATATGGGCCTAATAACATAATAAAGGAATACTCACTTCCTCTGATGCAGTGAACCATGGACTGCCAAGGTCCTCAGAATTTAGTTTTCTTTAGTCTTTTCCACACACCTAACACTTCTCCTCTTTCCTTATCCACATATACTTAAAAAAATAAAACAAAATGAGTGTAACAATATGGGTGCCCATTGCAATCACTGTATACTGATAATACTCAAATTCACTGTATACTGATAATACTCAAATTCACTGTATACTGATAATACTCAAATTCACCATTTCCATTGAAAATACCTCAGGCCTTGACCTCTTTCTGTATGAGGCAGTCTCTCCGTAAAGTTCTGATAACATCACGTCATAGCTCTCCATTGTAAGGTTGCCTTTGGTGGATTCCTGATGTATCATTACAACAAAGGGCTAGGGCGTATCCCAGTGTATGCTCATACATTAAGATTTGTCCTCCTGTTCCACTTCCCCCTCCCCGAAAGCAGGAGAGAATATCGGCAGCATCCAACGTTCAGGATGTTTCCTCTTATATTGACAGTTACATCACCGGGACCCTCCAAGAGCTTATGATCAGTGGGGTCTGGTGATGGATACAATACTATCTGTCTGCCACAGGCTATTATGGCTTCCGCTGAGCATATACGTTGCTCATCAGGAGAAAGCAGGATGGAAAGATGCAGCAGGATGGGGCAAAAAGCATACCTCCACCTGCTAGTATATGTGTATGAAAATCTTCAGTTTATACACCAGGAGCTTTCCTGGTAAATATGCTCAACATATCCATAAAACATGATGTGGCCTAAGGTGTTTATTGTATTTATTTATATTATCCTTTCTTTATGTCATGTGTATAAACGCCTTAAACTATTACAACTCACCAGCCAAAGGGAGGGGAAAGAGGGACTTAAAGGGGTTTTCCCACAAGAGAAAATTCTCACATTTCTATCCCCTAGTGATGTTAACACAATAAAGATTTTAACCCTTTATTTTACAATGTTACTCAGTTTTATTGCTTTTTTTGCTCCTATCACTCCCCATGCTGCTTAATGTAAAACCCCAGGGTATGGGAGCAGACACATTACTGCATTATCCACCTAGTTCTGTGGGGTGACAATGTGGTTAGATTATCAGGGTACAGGTGTATATAAACTTTCCTCTGGCTTCTGACATTGTACTAACACACTGACACATAGAAAGAAAGATGAGACGATCAGAGATGCATGAGATTTCTATTACACAGAGGCTAATAGACCATTACACTGTTACACTGTGAGCTCTGCTACAGAGCTCATAGACATGTGCCTGCCTCCCCCTTCCCCCGGATCCCTTATCTCCTTGTAGCTTGTAGTTTGCCTCTTCTCTCTCTGCTCACTATGTACTGTCAGGAAGTGTCTGTGTCTCAGTGTGCAGGGGGCGTGGCTACAGCAGCACAGTAGAGAGAGACAGAAATCTCATCTGCACGGTGCCACACAGAAATCCAAGATGGCGGCCTGAGCCTAAGTTACAGTGTCGTGTCTAGGGGCACTGAAATTGTGTACATCAGGACTGATAGAGACAGGTTGGACTTATATCTGTGAAATGCTGTATTTTTGTTAACAACAATGAATTAGAGAATGTGTTATTTTGTTATCCTGAGTACATATAAGAAACTTGTCTTCATGGGAATACCCCTTTAATGGCATACATGAGGTGAGAGATATAATGACTAGCATGAATTTATCCTACTTTTGGGACTAGCTGATCTTTTTTGCAGAGTACCAGGTAGGCTTGCAGAGTTCATTTTCTGTGGGTAGGAACTATGCATTTTTTGGCTAAAAACAGCATTTGTACAAGTCAGTATAGTGCCATGGGAACTTGTCATTAGGCTAATTGGTGAAATCTGGTGATAGATTCCCTTTAATGGATCATGTGCTGCTGAAAAATTAGGAGAAGTTGTGGGGAGCCCAAGGAAAATGTGCGCCAGTGTAAATTAGTCTTTAGCTATGACCCTGCATAACCCTTTTCTATGGCTTCCGTCTAACAATTTGGAGCTTACTTCAATTTTCACAGTGCTTCTTGGATAATCCATATTTGCACAATTTCATTACTGGCTACCTATTGCCCAGAGAATGTAGAAAATAATATTAACAATGACATATTTCCTCAACTGCACTGGTTCTCACCAACCAATAGCATACATGATGGGACCCACCAGGCCTTGGCGGTTACCAAATGGGGGTCCCATACCAGCTACTTTTTGGCACGTTTTGGCTGTGTGGTAAACAGTCTTAAGATTTGTACTGAAAAATAAACTATACCAAACTCTGTTAGTCGTTCTGATGTGGTAAAATGTTCCAGAAATGAGAAATCTCTTCCTTAACAATAACACGGCAGAAATGTCGAAAAATATTTGCTCTTCGGCTAAGATTGAAGCAATGCAAGAGCCTGTTAGCAAATTCCTCGCACATTAGCATTTAATTTAAGCAGCACAGCATGGTAAGTTGGATAAGTGATATTATACCTTCAAATAGGAATTTGTCACACTGTTTTCTTATCGTATTAAAAAGGCTTCAGATAGCGGCGGACGAGCTGTTCCTGCCCTCCGTCACCTTTCCCTTGTGACGCATGCTTCTAAATCCTGTCTTCACAGATACATCACTTTACGTGACAGGAACCAGGAGCTGTTAGCGAGGACCATAAATATGCACATCACTTACTAATAATGACCACATTAACGCTGCCCATTATTTATTGCAGTGATCCGATCCCTCAGCAGCTGCCACATCCTGGCAAATATCACATATATTCCCGAATAAGTTTCTATAATTTGAAGGCTGTGGCCGTAGTGACATTTCCAGAATAATATGTTTCAGCTCTGTGTCAGACTTGTATCTGAGAGAAGTGTAAAATATAACAGCGTGAAATAAGACCCTAATTACAGATGTCAATCAAATGTCTAGAATCCTGCAACAACCATGTTCCCTCCTCTGAGCATCAAGTTGTTGTGGCCACCCAATACTGCCCAATGATGACACCGGATGAGCTGCCCCCTGAATATACAGGAACATGTCTCTCTTCTTCAGCTATGCTACATTAACTATTTTATACCAAGCTTTGATACATCTTCTCTGTTATACCAAGCTTCATTACGGTGCAACGCTGAACCAACTCTGCTACACAAACCTCCACGACATGATCACTGCTTCATCAGCTCTTAGGATAGAACAACAAAAATAGAATTCCTAGAAGATATGTGACCACCTAAAGTTCATTTAAATATATGTCTGACCAGTGAGTGGTCAACATCTGATCCCTTGATCATCCAGTTATTTTTCCCTGGAACATAGTGGTGGAATCCAGGGACAGATCAAGATGGCCATGGGCTGTATAAAACTGTGGGCCCCAACAAGTCTAATTTTAAATTGTTTCACATTTAAAGCCTACACTTGATACCAGATCCAAGCTTCTTGGGAAAGGAGCAGTTCACATTCAATTCTGCAATTATAGGACCATTGGAGGGCCTTCAAACGCCCTGGAAGGGCTCTTATGTAAATGTGTGCTAAGAGACAGCACACATGTATGAGGATTTCAGGGCGGTAGACCCACTCTATATGATCTAATTAGAGATGTATCAAACTTGGTTTGGGTGGCCATGGGCCCTCTAGAAGCCTGGGGCCGCGGGCTACTCACCAAATTACCCATATTATAATCTGTCATACTAGCTGCGCCTTTTAAAAAGGGCCGTGGTATGGTTTTGGCTTCTGGCTACAGCAGGGACACAAAAACTGTATATAGGGCAACATATTCTTGGTCAGCCACATAAATATAACATGATAGGGCCCAGATATTTATAATTAATTATTATTGATTCCTTTATTTATATAGTGCACACAGATTACGCAGTGCTGCACAGAGCTTGCCAAATCAGTCCCTGTCCCCAACTGGGCTTACAATCTAATCAACCTACCAGTATGTTTTGGAGTGTGGGAGGAAATCGAAGGACCCAGTGGAAATCCACGCAAACACGGAGATAACATAAAAAATCTTGAACCCAGGACCTTCAGAGAGACATCTAATGGTCATGATTACACCAGTTGTCTAATACAGGCGGTCCCCTACTTAAGAACACCTGACTTATATATGACCCATAGTTACAAACAGACCTCTGGATTTTGATAATTTACTGTACTTTAGCCCAACATCTATAACAGTTATCAAAGGTGTCTGTAATTAATAAGAATTATTGTTAATATTGGTTCTTATGACAATCCAACATTTTTAAAATCCCAATGTCACAGAGACCCAAAAAAATTGACTTAGGTTACAATAATAAGTATACAGTTCCGACTTACATCAACTTAAGAACAAACCTGCAGAACCTGCCTGTATATGATCAATTACACGGCTGATTTGCTAATGTCAGGTACCAGCTGTCTATTTAATACCCAAAAACCATAGAATCTAATTGAAAACAAGTTGTATATAATCATCTCTTTGCGATATTCGCCCTCTCCAAGGATCACTCCCACAGAATATACAATAGAAAGAGTCTTTGGGGCAGATTTATCAAGCAGTCTGAATGTCAGAATATTTCCAGTTGCCCATGGCAACCAATCACAGCTCAGCTTTCATTTGACCAGTGCTAATGAATATTTTAAACGGGAGCTGTGATTGATTGCCATGGGCAATTGGATATATTCTGACATTCAGACTGCTTTATAAATCTGCCCCTTTGTGTTTCTCCTCTACTATGTACAGTGTATGTGTATATATATATATATATATATATATATATATATATAAAACAAATACAATTTTCAGAATCCACTTCGATAATAATACTAATTTATGATGCATTCACTTCTAGGAGCAATAAATAAAATATTGGAAACATAACAAAGCCTGACGGACACATACAGCCCATTAGTCTATTGTATCCAGATCCGTAGTTTTCCCTCTTGTTGTGTTAAATGTATAATGAACCTCATCCTTATAATGCTCATTATTAAAATATAACTTGGTGCTTCCTCTCTGTCTCAAGGCTATGTCTAGTTAGACTTATATTTAATTGAACAAACATTATTAAGTACAGAAAAACTGCAGAAGGTCACGTGTTCCAGAACTACTCAAGGAGAAAGAAATCCCAGCGGATCCTTCCGGGCTCCTGCAATCGAGCTTAAAGATTTCATTTTGCAAGAAGGAAATATGTGAGTCACATCCTGCAGAACGGAAAGTCTTTTGCTTATACAATGTACCCAGTAAAATATAGGATATGTTTCCCTATTATTCAATAAACTCAAATGATACAAAGAATTCACCTGAGATGTATTCAGAGGTAAAGAGACAAGCACTATGATTATATAGGGCTTCCACTGTGGATTCATTCTGTCAATGGACTGTGGGGGTTACTCTTGTAATCCACAGACTGTTCTTTAGATATTGTCTGTCTTATGTTAGCTCTTTATTAAAATGTATTATTATAATGATGCATCACAATGGTGTTTCCTAAAATATAATAAAGCTAGGTTCAGATCACATTTCCTCCTCTATTGTAAGTATAAGGTGGGTGGACTTTTGGATATGGGTAGGACCCTCACTTCATCATAACGACTCAAGAGGAAACACTGGGGCAGATTTACTTACACGGTCCATTCGCGAACCAGCGGCGCATTCTCTGCGGTGGATTCGGGTCTTCCGGCGATACACTAAGGCAGTTCCTTCAACGTCCACCATGTGTTGCTGCTGCGCTGAAGTCCGCTGAGGTCCGTCGGAGTTCACGATCCATTGCCGGGTGAAGGTAAGCACGTGTCCAGCGACACTTTTTTTTTTAAAATGCGGCGGTTTCTCTGAATCCGTTGGGTTTTCGTTTGGCCACGCCCCTAGATTTCTGTCCTGTGCACGCCGACGCGCAACAATCTGATCGCGTGCGACAATTGAGGGAAAATCTGCGCAAATCGGAAATATTCGGGTAATATGCCGGGAAAATGCGAATCGGGCCCTTAGTAAATGACCCCCATTGTGTCCAGTATAAATAAACAAAAAATCCTTTATTTTATGGTGTCAATTAGGCCATAGCTTTATTTAAATCACAAGACTAAACAGTTAGAGGAGGAGTCGGGTGAATTTCTAGGAATGGGATTCACCTATATTGTGAGATTCCCAGCTGCCTGACATACAGCCCACCGGCCAGACAGCAATAAAGGGGCCCTCAAAGCTGTGACCGATAGCAAAACCTGCTATACTTTATTACTTAAAATTGACTCCCATTTTATCTTATATAAATATATGTTTCGAGTCATATAATTCTTTTTAACTCAAAGTCATGAACATATGCAGTATGAAATAATGTCCAGGCAACCATAAAATCTGGCTAACCTCCGACTCACATCAGGAGAGAAAAAACCCCTGTGGAGGAAACCTCTAGGGAACCCATGGCTGAAGGATTGCCCTTCTTTTGGGCTTAGAAGGATAACACCAACTTACTCTCATCATAGTACAGTAAATAGCAATATTACATGGTACAAGATACACAATGTCAGGATTCAACAAATCATGTACAATAAAGTTTCCTTAATTATACCTAAAATAGTTAAACAATTGTAGAGAAGTGATGGTACATGGCGGGTGGGAGGGAGGGACACATTTCTCCATGGTCTTCTGGTGAGAGAAAGAGAGAGACAGAACAGGTAGTGATATATCCTGCTGGGTCCCACCCCTCTCATATTACTACCCTAGACCCTTCATAATCTGCCCTCTTAACCCTTTAACGACCCGTGATGTAATAGCACGTCACGGGTCGGCTGCATGTGCATGGAGAGGGCTCACGGGCTGAGCCCGGGAGGTTTTCATTTGTAAATGTATGAAAACATTATAAAACTTATGCAAATTTTGTATCCCCGCAATCATACCGACCCAAAGAATGAAGTAGACATGTCATTTGGGGTGCACAGTGAAAGCCTTAGAAAAAGTTATATATTTTTGATAGTGGGGATTGAAAAATGGAAATTAAAAAAAAAAAAAGGGCCAGGTCTTTAACCCCTTAACGCTCTGCGCCGTAGCTCTACGGCGCAGAGGTACAGGGAATGTATGAAGAGGGCTCACGGGCTGAATCCTCTTCGTACAAGGGTGGGGGTTGTTGCATATTGCAGCAAACCCCCACCGCTAATAACCGCGGTCGGTGCTTGCACCGATCGCGGCTAATAACCTTTTGATTGCCGCCGGCAAAGTTGCCGGCGGCATTTAAAAGACGGTAGCCTCGGGTATTCGTTTGACCCGAGGCTTAATGGCTTCTGCAGATTCGTTACAATGAGCCAGTGGCTCATTGTAATGAATCATTTGCAAAAATGCCATATATTGCAATACAGAAGTATTGCAGTATATGGTAGGAGCGATCTGACCATCTAGGGTTAATGTACCCTAGATGGTCTAAGATATAGTGAAAAAAAAAAGTTTAAAAAAAGTTTAAAAAATAAAAAAAATTAATAAAATATTAAAAATTCAAATCACCCCATTTCGCTAGAACTGATATAAAACATAATAAACAGTAAAAATCACAGACACATTAGGTATCGCCACGTCCCAAAATGCCCGATATATCAAAATCTAAAAACGGTTACGGCCGGCGGTGACCTCCAAGACGGGAAATGGCGCCCAAATGTCCGAAATGCGACTTTTACACCTTTTTACATCACATAAAAAATGTAATAAAAAATGACCAAAATGTCGCACAGACTTCAAAATGATAGCATTGAAAACGTCGGCTCATTTTGCAAAAAATGACACCTCACAAAGCTCCGTGCGCCAAAGTATGAAAAAGTTATTAGCTTCAGAAGATGGCAACATTTTTTTTTTCTTTTTTGTATACATTTGTTTAATTTTTGAAAATGTATTAAAACACAATAAAACCTATATAAATATGGTATCACCGCGATCGCACCGAACCAAAGAATAAAACTGAGGTGTTATTTGAAGCGCATAGTCAAAGTCGTAAAAACAGAGCCCACAAGAACGTGACGTGCGTTTTTTTTTCTATTTTTCCACATTTGGAATTTTTTTTCAGCTTCGCAGTACACGGCATGTTAAAATAAATAACATTACGGGTAAGTAAAATTTGTTACGCACAAAATAAGCCCTCACACAGGTCTGTACACGTAAAAATGAAAAAGTTATGGATTTTTGAAGGTGGAGAGCGAGAAATGAGGGAAAAAACCCTGATTCCTGAAGGGGTTAAAGGGTTAAAGCAGATACACCCATATTAAATCAATACAACTACATAAAAATGCCAGCGTTATAGGTCCCTCCATGCCAAAGTCATGCCCCCCTTTGCTTATGGCTCCAGGGTATTTTGCCATTTCCCTCTTTACTTGTATAGTGGAGCTACTTCAATGGGGAGCATGTGCTCAGCGGAGGCTGAAAGTGGATGTAATACGCTGCATCTGCACCCCCTAGGCTTCAATGACCTCTGCAAAGCATACACAACACTCAGCAGAAGGGGGCAGGATGAAAATATGCAGCTTTCTGTGTCTTTCCATCCTGTGTTTCCTGCAGGTTTCCTGCAGGTGGCAGACTGGTTCAAAAAGGTAGCCTCTGTTGGTTAAGCACAGCATATACACTCACCGCCCACTCATTAGGTACACCATGCTAGTAATGGGTTGGACCCCCTTTTGCCTTCAGAACTGCCTCAATTCTTCGTGGCATAGATTCAACAAGGTGCTGGAAGCTCCTCAGAGATTTTGGTCCATATTGACATGATGGCATCACACAGTTGCTGCAGATTTGTCGGCTGCACATCCATGATGCGAATCTCCTGTTCCACCACATCCCAAAGATGCTCTATTGGATTGAGATCTGGTGACTGTGGAGGCCATTTGAGTACAGTGACCTCATTGTCATGTTCAAGAAACCAGTCTGAGATGATTCCAGCTTTATGACATGGCGCATTATCCTGCTGAAAGTAGCCATCAGATGTTGGGTACATTGTGGTCATAAAGGGATGGACATGGTCAGCAACAATACTCAGGTAGGCTGTGGCGTTGCAACGATGCTCAATTGGTACCAAGGGGCCCAAAGAGTGCCAAGAAAATATTCACCATGACACCACCACCACCAGCCTGAACCGTTGATACAAGGCAGGATGGATCCATGCTTTCATGTTGTTGATGCCAAATTCTGACCCTACCATCCGAATGTCGCAGCAGAAATCGAGACTCATCAGACCAGGCAACGTTTTTCCAATATTCTACTGTCCAATTTCGATGAGCTTGTGCAAATTGTAGCCTCAGTTTCCTGTTCTTAGCTGAAAGGAGTGGCACCCGGTGTGGTCTTCTGCTGCTGTAGCCCATCTGCCTCAAAGTTCGACGTACTGTGCGTTCAGAGATGCTCTTCTGCCTACCTTGGTTGTAACGGGTGGCGATTTGAGTCACTGTTGCCTTTCTATCAGCTTGAACCAGTCTGCCCATTCTCCTCTGACCTCTGGCATCAACAAGGCATTTCCGCCCACAGAACTGCCACTCACTGGATGTTTTTTTTTCTTTTCGGACCATTCTCTGTAAACCCTAGAGATGGTTGTGCGTGAAAATCCCAGTAGATCAGCAGTTTCTGAAATACTCAGACCAGCCCTTCTGGCACCAACAACCATGCCACGTTCAAAGGCACTCAAACCACCTTTCTTCCCCATACTGATGCTCGGTTTGAACTGCAGGAGATTGTCTTGACCATGTCCATGAGTTGCCGCCATGTGATTAGCTGATTAGAAATTAAGTGTTAACGAGCAGTTGGACAGGTGTACCTAATAAAGTGGCCGGTGAGTGTAGGTCAGGAGCTTTCCTGGGGTATACCCTGAGCTTATCACAAAAACGGCATATGAATGTAGCCTAAACCATATTGGGGCAGATTTACTTACCCGGTCCATTCGCGATCCAGCGGCGCGTTCTCTGAACAGGATTCGGGTCCGGACGGGATTTATGAAGGTAGTTCCTCTGCCGTCCACCAGGTGGCGCTGCTGTGCTGAAAAGCATCGGAAGGCGCCGGAATACACCGAGCTGGACCAGGTGAAGGTAAGCGCTTCCCAAGCGACACATTTTCGGTTTTTAAATGCGGCGGTTTTTCCGAATACGTCGGGTTTTCGTTCGGCCACGCCCCCTGATTTCCATCGTGTGCATGCCAGCGCCGATGCGGCAAAATCCGATCGCGTGCGCCAAAATCCCGGGGCAATTCAGGTACAATCGTCGCAAATCGGAAATATTCGGGTAACACGTCGGGAAAACGCGAATCGGGCCCTTAGTAAATGACCCCCAATATGACTTGTCCACAGGGGAATCCCCCAGTGGGTGCCTGTGCTAGGTGGACTTGGATCCAGCATGATTGGTGCATGGCATGGTCAGTCTCCATTCAAGTCTATGGGAGGTACAAAAATAGCTGTGTGCATAAACAGGGATGGAGAGTGGCCACGGGGGTCACTGGAAGGGTGTCAGTAGACCCCTAAGGATAGAACCCACCTCTCACCTTATGTATTTATTACATATCCTGTGGATGTACCTTAAATATTAAATATGAGAATATTCTTCAATGGCTTAAGAAATATTTTGGAACACACACACTGCCTTTACGGTGCTATATTCTGGAAAGCCATATTTTTATAGATCAGCATTTGCACAAAGAATACAAACCATGATCATAAAGTATTAACTCTGTAGTAGTAGTTTACAATGTAAATCACTCATAATGTCTAAGCTGACGGCAACTGAAGATATATGTGTGTCTTTAAGAAATCATGGATTATGACCTCAATATGCAATTTCCTCCGACTAGAGAGAGATAATAAACGGAGAGGCAGAGACAATATCAGAGCTAAGCTCTTACACTTTAATCAGCCCTGACAAGTATAATACAGTTTTAATTATGCCTTGAATATATACAGAAGTGTATATTTCATATCATCCGGTGTCCTGCAGAGACACAAATAAAATAAGCATGTCGGCAATTATCACTGGTAATTCAATTTCTTCCAGTTCCATTCAGTGCAGCAAAATCTCATTTTTGCTTCTTTGTACCTGAAAGAAGTCTGAATGGTATTTGTCTATTAATACAAGATCCGGTTGTCCCCCTCCCCCATTCCATACCACATTGTAGAACCATCACTAATAACTAGCTCAGGTTTGATTGATAGGAAGTGAAATCCTTTGTGAAAGATGGAAGCAAAAATCTTTTATCACGTATATCTGGAGATGTGATTGTCTGTCTTGCACATATTTGGAGGCACTAGAGCGTTTTTCTCACTATTTAAAGGGACTCTGGGGTAGGAAACAAATGTTGCTTAAAGGCGTTTTCCCACAAATGAATTTCAGTCCCCTAGTGATATTAACACAATAAAGACCATTTTAACCCTTTACTTCACTATTTTACTCAGTTTTACTGCTGTTTTAGCTCCTTTCACTCCCTATGCTGCTCAATGCAAAATCCATTGGGACACATTGGGGCAGATTTACTTACCCGGTCCATTCGCGATCCAGCGGCGCGTTCTCTGCACTGGATTCGGGTCCGGCCGGGATTTAATAAGGTAGTTCCTCCGCCGTCCAGTAGGTGGCGCTGCTGCGCTGAAAAGCATTTTAACGCGCCGGAATTCACCGAGGCCGTCTGAGTGAAGGTAAGCGGGTCCCGAGCGACACATTTTCGGTTCTTAAATGAGGCGGTTTTTCCGAATACGTCGGGTTTTCGTTCAACCACGCCCCCGATTTCCGTTGTGCGCATGCCGGCGCCGATGCGCCACAATCCGATCGCGTGCGCCAAAATCCCGGGGCAATTCAGGTACAATCGGCGCAAATCGGAAATATTCGGGTAACATGTTGGGAAAACGCGAATCGGGCCCTTAGTAAATGACCCCCATTTACTTACCCAGTTTGCGAAGTTCACCAAAAGTGCATTGTGCAACGATAATGCACTGAGCCGCGATTCACTAAGATTGATATCCTGCATGTGTCGCTTTCCCCCTCAGGTTCGCCGGAGTTCACCTTCTTCCTCCTGGTGCGTGTAAGTTAAAGTGAATTTGAGAATGTGTTGTCCTGAGTACATATAAGAAGCTTGTCCTTGTGGGAATACCCCTTTGAAGAGACTACTCTCAAGAGATTTTATTCTCTAGCCCAGTGGTGGCGAACCTATGGCACTGGTGCCAGAGGTGGCACTCAGAGCCCTTTCCGTGGGCACTCAGGCCATCACCAGTGAGGACTCCAGGTATCTTCCTACAGTCCCAGGCAGCCCAGGACTCGCGTGCACAGAGCTATTTTAAAGTGACACTGGAGGAGTGGAAAGGTGTGGACAGATCTGGATTATCATTGTAGCTGTGACAGAGCAGGGAGTGTAAATCACTAATTACATTTCTGTGCTGGCAGTCGGTCTCTAAAAGGTTTGCCATCACTGCTCTAGCCCATTAGAAATAAACATGATATCAATTGTAGTTTAGGTGGCTGTATTCGGCAGTTAGAAGATCTCTTCTGGTCCTTCCTGTGGACAGGAAGTCGGTTTCTTTCCTGTAGGAGCCTCGTTGTGAATGACTTCCTGTCCACGGTATTGGTTGGAAAGTTACATGACACAGCCGAGGACCAGAAGGGAGCAGATAACTGAAAAATGCAGCTACCCATAAGAAAATTAACTTTACTACAATTTACGTCATGGACCCCAGTGCTTATCTCCCCAAACTTATAATGCCCAAACATTCTTACTCCTACCCCCAACCCTCCTCACATGGTGTGGCCCCTGTCCACCAGCCCCCTCATATCGTGGTCCCCTGTCCTCGTCCTACTCATCCTTCATCCTCTTCATATAGTGGCCCCTGTCCTCCAACCTACACATATTGTGGCCCCTGTCCTCCATCCTCCTCAAAATGTGGCCCATGTTTTACATCCTCCTCTTACTGAAGCACCTTGTCATCTATCCTCCTCATATTGTGGACTCCTGTCCTCCATACTTCTCTTACTTTGGCCCCCTGTCCTTCATCCATCTCATATTGTGCTCCCTCCTCATACTGTGGCCTCCTGCCCTTCAATGCCCTCATTCTGTGGCCCCTCCCCCCTCCATCTTCCTCATTCTGTGGCCCCCTGTCCTCCACCCTCCTCATACTGTGATTCCTGTCCTCTAGGCGTCCTGTCCTCCCACCCCCATCTTGGCCTCCTGTCCTCCCTCCTCCCTCGTATTATGGCCTCCTGTCCTCCATCCTCCTCATACTGTGGCATCCTGTCCTCCATCATCTTCATTCTGTGGCCCTTCTTCTCCTCCATTTTCTTCATACTGTGACCTCCTGTCCTCCATCCTTTTCATAATGTGACCTTCTGTCCTCAATCTTCCTCATACTGTGGCCCCCTGTCCTCCATCATCCTCACATGGTGTGGCCCCTGTCCTCCATTCCCCTCATATTGTGGCTTCCTGTCCTCCCTCATATTGTGGCCTCCTGTCCTCCCTCCTCCCTCGTATTATGGCCTCCTGCCCTTCATCCACCTCAAATGGTGGCCCCCTGTCCTTCATCCTCCTCATACTGTGGCCTCTTGTCCTCCATCCTCCTCATACTGTGGCCTCCTGTTCTCCATCATCTTCATTCTGTGGCCCCTCCCCTCCTCCATTTTCTTCATACTGTAACCTCCTGTCCTCCATCCTTTCCATAATGTGACCTTCTGTCCTCCATCTTCCTCATACTGTGACCCCCTGTCCTCCATCATCCTCACACAGTGTGGCCCCTGTCCTCCATTCCCCTCATATTGTAGCCTCCTGTCCTCCCTCATATTGTGGCCTCCTGTCCTCCCTCCTCCCTCGTATTATGGCCTCCTGTCCTCCATTCTCCCTCATCTTGTGGCCTCCTGTCTTCTATCCTATCTCATATTCTGGCCTCCATCCTCCCTCATATTGTTGCCACCTGTTCTCCATTGCTCCTTGTATTGTGGCCTCCTGTCTTCCATTCTCCCTCATACTGTGGCTCCTGTCCTCCATCCTCCTCATACTGCATCCTCCTGTCCTCTATCGTCCTCATTCTGGGTCCCCTCTCCTTCTCCATCCTCCTTATAATGTGTCCTCCCTCCTCCTCTTACTGTGGCCCCTGCCCTTCATCCTCCTCATATTGTGGCCTCCTGTTCTCCATCACCCACATTCTGTTGCACCTCTCCTCTTCTATCTTGCTTATACTGTAGCCTCCTGTCCTCCATTCTGCTCATAATGTGGCCACCTGTCCTCTATCATCTTCTTCCTGTGACCTCCTGTCGTACATCATCCTCATACTGTGGCCTCCTGCCCTCTATCTTCTTCATACTGTGGCCTCCTGCCCTCCATCCTCCCTTATACTGTGGCCACCTGCGCTCCACCTCCCTCATACTGTGGCCCCCTGCCCTTCACCTCCCTCATACTGTGGCCCCCTGCCCTCCACCTCCCTCATACAGTGGCCACCTGCCCTCCACCTCCCTTATACAGTGGCCACCTGCCCTCCATCCTCCCTCATACTGTGGCCTCCTGCCCTCCATCCTTGCTCTTCCTGGGCAGGAACATCCAGCCGATATTACAGGCATGAAATAAAAAGCTGAAGTTGCAGCCTTCTAATTTTTCTTATGGCTACACTACTAGCATAGGGGGTATCTATTCCCCTTGCTCTAGTGACCTGTACAGGGCTTAGTGGCAAACTTTGCTGCTGCAATTCCACTTTAAATCAGGATATCAAAAGTTAAAGAAACACATGCGTGGGTTTACAGATAAAATAATTATGTTTTCTCACCCTTTTTTCCCTAAAATCTTTATCATTTTATTATATTGTTCGGTAGTATTGCGTATTTGTCATCTATGGAATTCTCTTTTCCGCTTGTTATTTTCCAACTCTCGATAAGTAAGAGCCTAGTAAACAACTATTGAATCACCTCCACAATGTTCCTTTCCCACAATGCGCTTTTTCAATAACATAAAGCTATTGTACTGTTTTTCAAGGTGCCTGCAGAGCATAAAGAAGAGAACATGTCAAAGGTAAAAACTGTGAGAGAAAGGATCTGGGTAGATATATGAGAACAAATCTCTTCTCCTAGTGAAATACAAACTGAAGAACTAAAGCGCCAAGGTCAAGGAAAGCCACCAGGTCTGAAGAAGCAATACTTACCACACAGGAGAATGGAGAATGGAGGGTGCAGCTTCATGCTGTGCGTGTCACTCTCAAGGCCCAACCACAGCACAGGCCTATGGAGAGGCATCATATGAAGGTGTCCACTGAAACAATATAATGTGGACACTATGGATGACTGAGAGCCTCGGCTACAGATATTGAGAACATATCCTGCAAAAACAACTCTCACTTAGACGTGTTGTAAATGTAGTGAAATAGATTGACAGATTTTGTGTAAATGTGTAAAATATTGAATATTAAAAATTTATTGAAAAAAAACATGATTGTTATGAATATTCGGCAATCTTAATAGTGCTAACAGGTGGTTAACCTAGGTCACGATCCAGCTCTAAACAGGCACAATAGGGTAGTCATTTGTAGAGGGCACTGCGGTGGAAATGTTCCTCTTCAAATGCAAATTTAGCTGCTTTGCCAAATGTACAAATTTTGTTTGTAGAGACATTGGGGCAAAAAAGTTGGTTAACTCTGTCGGGCCAGAGCAGGGAAGCGACAGATTCATGATTTCTGGCGCACGTTCTTAATGCATCTGTTGCACCCAGCATTATACACGGGAAGTGCAGTTTCCGACAATGTTAGTAAATGTGCCCTTAGTGCTGAGGAACGATGTTACTCTGGACTTCTTTTGTTATACCTCTCTATGCCGCAATTGTGGCAATATAGAGTTCTAAAAATTATTCAAATTAGTCTGGGGTGCTCCAGCTATCTCACCAGAGCCCCTTGTATTTCAATTTATTCACTCCCCTGTTACGCAGTGGGGAAGTAAATATATAAAAACATTAAAATACAAGGGGCTCAGAAGCACTCTGTCGACGTAACCAGAGTATCCCAAGCTATTGGAATAATTTATATTACTCTATATTGCCGCAATGGAGTATAGAGTTATGATAAAAGAAGTCCCAAGGAACTTCATAGTAGGACATGTCTGCTATGAGGGAAACTGATGGTAAATGTCCTGCAAACTGCATCGTGTCATGGAGTCATCATCATTATCTTCACACTGCTCTTACAAGTCTATTTCCTGCTCCCTTTTCCTACATGCAGATGTAAACTAACAGAGGGAGGGGGAAGTGCTTAGAGATCAAATGAGTAGGGGGGCATGAAACAGTCCATGAAGCTGCAGTCCGTGAAGCTGCAGTCCTTCTGGCTCATTAGCATAAATTTTAAGGTTTTAGAAGCAAGGAGGCCATGGATAACAAATATAAGAGGATTTCCACAGTCACAGTGGCTAGATCAATGAGCAAGTGTCCCTGGTTTATCATGCTTGATCTTGATGCTGGATTTCCTATAAGACTTCCTTCTAGATTTGTAGATGTAATGAGCAACTTATACATATTACAGATAGATGACAATATATGACTAGGCACTGAAATATGCTGCTATTATTGTCTCCTGACTATGACACCCTCTCCTTCCTCAATTAGAACACACATGCAAACTGTAATTGGGTTATATACTAAGTCATATATTAAGGCCTAATAAAGGGTCGGACATTGGGGCACATTTACTTACCCGGTCACCGGAGTTTACAGAAAGTGCATTGTCCGTCTATGATGCACTGTGCCGTGATTCACTAAGATCGTGCGCCCGATATCCTGCATGTGTCGCTTCCCCGCTCAGGTCCGACAGAGTTCACCATCTTTTTTGTGGTGCATGTAAGTGCTTGCGACACAATTTGAAAGTTAAACCCAGCGCTCAGTCTGACTGTCCGACGTCAGTTGGATTGTCCGACGGCATGTCTCCTTATTTGTACCGCATGGAAGCCAGCGCAGCTGCGACAGAAAAAGGCTTGCATGTGACACAATAACAGCGCACACACTTCTTAAATACCTGTGCAAGCCATGTAATCCCCGAAAACGGTGCACAGTCCAACAAAAGTGCATGTGTGACCCTTAGTAAATGAGCCTCATTGACTTATAAGGTAGCTACCAACAGGGGGCAATAGTACACCAACTTTTGTCCTCCTAGATAAAAGCCTTTTTAACCCCTTAACGACTTGGCCTTTTTTAGTTTTTTCACTTCCATTTTTCACTCACCAACTTCAAAAATCTATAACTTTTTTATTTTTCCACATAAAGAGCTGTGTTATGGCTTATTTTCTGCGTAACAAATTGCACTTCATAGTGATGGTATTTAATATTCTATGGCGTGTACTGGGAAGCGGGAAAAAAATTCCAAATGCAGTGAAAATGGTGAAAAACCACATTTGTGACGTTTCTTGTGGGCTTGGATTTTACAGCTTTCACTCTGCGTCCCAAATGACATGTCTACTTTATTCTTTGGGTCGGTACGATCACGTGGATAACAAATTTGTATAGGTTTTATAATGTTTTCATACATTTAAAAAAATTAAAACCTCCTGTACAAAATTTTTTTTTTTATTTTGCCATCTTCTGGGGCCAATAACTTTTTCATACTTTTGTGTACGGAGCTGTGGATAGTGTCATTTTTTGCGAATTTTGATGCCGTTTTCATTACTATAATTTTTGGGACTGTGCGACCTTTTGATCACTTTTTATAAATTTTTTTATATTTTTCAAAATGGCAAAAAAATGCCATTTTCGACTTTGGACGCTATTTTCCGTTACGGGGTTAAACATAGTGAAAAAACATTATCATATTTTGATAGATCGGGCATTTTCGGACGCGGCGATACCTAATGTGTTTATGATTTTTACTGTTTATTTATTTTTATATCAGTTCTAGGGAAAGGGGGGTGATTTGAATTTTTAGGTTTTTTTATTATAATTTTTTTTTTTTTTACTTTTTTTTATTTTTACTATTTTTCAGACTCCCTAGGGTACTCTAACCCTAGGTAGTCTGATCGATCCTATCATATACTGCCATACTACAGTATGGCAGTATATGTGGATTTTACTCCCCATGCATTACAATGTGCAATTAGCACATTGTAATGCATGGGTTAAAACGAAGTAGCCTCGGGTATTCGGAACACCCGAGGTTACCATGGCGACGGATCGCTGCTCCCCGTGACGTCATCGGGAGAGCAGCGATCCACGACAAGATGGCGGCGCCCATCCCGGGTGTTACCGGTAAGCCTTTGCTGCAATATGCAGCAAAGACTTACCGGCTATGGAGAGGGCTCGGCCGCGAGCCCTCTCCATGACCCGGGACCCGGCGCGCGCCGTACTAGTACGGCGCGCGTCGGGAAGGGGTTAAAGAGAACTTGTCAGACAAATTATCCCTAAACTAAATATATTTTCATAAACTGCCATTAGAGAGCATTGCCTCTATCCCTTCATTGTCCCTCTTAAGGGACTTGAGCAATGAGGTCCTAAATCTGTAAGCAAATTACCTGTGAGATGTCCAATGAGTTGTTATCATATTCAAGCTGTCCAGCTTATTCATGAGTGGGAGGAACAGCCACACCCCTAGTGCATGACTGACAGCCTGTATAATGGTGTGAGGTATAATGGTGTAATGGCTCCTCCATCTGCTTTTTGGTGCTGGCGCCCCCTGCAGCCTGTGTATATATGAGATACCCCTATACACATGACTGACAGTCTGTATAATGATGTGAGGTATAATAGTGTAATGGCTCCTCCATGTGCTTCCTGGTGCTGGCGCCCCCTGCAGCCTGTGTGTGTATGAGATACTCCTATACACATGACTGACAGCCTGTATAATGATGTGAGGTATAATAGTGTAATGGCTCTTCCATGTGCTTCCTGGTGCTGGCGCCCCCTGCAGCCTGTGTGTATGAGATACACCTATACACATGACTGACAGTCTATATAATGATGTGAGGTATAATAGTGCAATGGCTCCTCCATGTGCTTCCTATTGCTGGCGCCCCCTGCAGCCTGTGTGTGTATGAGATACTCCTATACACATGACTGACAGCCTGTATAATGATGTGAGGTATAATAGTGTAATGGCTCTTCCATGTGCTTCCTGGTGCTGGCGCCCCCTGCAGCCTGTGTGTATGAGATACACCTATACACATGACTGACAGCCTGTATAATGATGTGAGGTATAATGGTGCAATGGTTCCCCCATGTGCCTCCTGGTGCTGGCGCCCCCTGCAGCCTGTGTGTGTATGAGATACTCCTATACACATGACTGACAGCCTGTATAATGGTGTGAGGTATAATGGTGTAATGTCTCCTCCATCTGCTTCCTGGTGCTGGCGCCCCCTGCAGCCTGTGTATATATGAGATACTCCTATACACATGACTGACATGACTATAATGATGTGAGGTATAATGGTGTAATAGCTCCTCCATGTGCTTCCTGGTGCTGGCGCCCCCTGCAGCCTGTGTGTGTATAAGATACTCCTATACACATGACTGACAGCCTGTATAATGATGTGAGGTATAATGGTGTAATGGCTTCTCCATGTGCTTCCTGGTACTGGCGCCCCCTGCAGCCTGTGTGTGTATGAGATACTCATATACACATGACTGATAGCCTGTATAATGGTGTGAGGTATAATGGTGTAATGGTTCCCCCATGTGCCTCCTGGTGCTGGGGCCCCCTGCAGCCTGTGTGTGTTTGAGATACTCCTATACACGTGACTGACAGCCTGTATAATGATGTGAGGTATAATGGTGTAATGGCTCCTCCATGTGCTTCCTGGTGTGGCGCCCCCTGCAGCCTGTGTATATATGAGATACTCCTATACACATGACTGACATGATTATAATGATGTGAGGTATAATGGTGTAATAGCTCCTCCATGTGCTTCCTGTTGCTGGCGCCCCCTGCAGCCTGTGTGTGTATAAGATACTCCTATACACATGACTGACAGCCTGTATAATGATTTGAGGTATAATGGTGTAATGGCTTGTCCATGTGCTTACTGGTACTGGCGCCCCCTGCAGCCTGTGTGTGTATGAGATACTCATATACACATGACTGACAGCCTGTATAATGGTGTGAGGTATAATGGTGTAATGGCTCCTCCATGTGCTTCCTGGTGCTGGCGCCCCCTGCAGCCTGTGTGTGTATAAGATACCCCTATACACGTGACTGACAGCCTGTATAATGATGTGAGGTATAATGGTGTAATGGCTTCTCCATGTGCTTCCTGGTACTGGCACCCCCTGCAGCCTGTGTGTGTATAGGTTAGATACAACAGCTCCAGGAAGCCATGTTATAGCAGAACATGTCAGGTACTTGTGTAGCTGATGTCTGTGTATTAGGAGGGAGATCAAGTAAAGGACAGACACTAGAAATGCTTTACTATACATTACACACAGACATGAGCAGGGGGGGAGAGGGGAGGGGTAACAGGGGTGACATCACTGCCTCTAACCATGTGACCAGCCTCATTTACATGATTAATGTATGAAATAACTAGATAAAGGCTGGGATGTGATCCTTGTGAGCTGCTCCAACAGGTAGAGACCTGATGACAGGTGTCCTTTAAACAGGTAACATTCCCTATAATAACTTGGTGGTCCCCACCTGGACTCCAGGATGCAGCATCCACTTGGAGGTTGTACGGTATCCCATAGCTCAAATAGGTTTCTATTTTTATACAAACATTTTGATGTTATTGCCTAATCTGTTTGTTTTTGCTGTGAAGAAATAGTCCCAGCTGGTCAATATCATCAATGCAATTCCGAGTTTCATTGAGTGGTCACGTTCAAGAACTTGCAAGAACAGTAAAAATCTATGAAATTGAACACTAAAGGCAATTTTCAGAGTCAGCAATAACTTCCCTGATTAGATGGAGACAATGGAAGAATCAGATTGCTTTGTCTACAGTAACATGAGAGGCGAGTGTTAACATGTAGTTTGTGAATTAGCACATCAGTAGGACTAGATAGAAATCTACTGTGAAAAAAAAAAAATCTTGTAAAAACATGTTCTTCTACTGGAGAGATCTTATCTATCATGTAGAACATGACACAAAGGATACAAATGACAGCGGTGATCTGAGCAGGTCATACACATACTGAGCTCTCAAACAAAAGTCTGTTCAGCCAGCAGCAATTCCCACCATCTTCCCTATACACATGTACGCTCAGCATGTCTAAGGCTACCTGAACATATAGGTTTTCTTTCCTGTGGATGCAAACTACAGCTCTCTCGTCTGTTTTTGCAGTGGGGGGCATTTATTATTGACTTCCTGCCAGTTTTTTGGCAGTTATTTTTCCCTTGCTGCGCCTGTTGCTCACCAATTATTAGGTGTCGGCGCCACAATATTTTCCATTTTCTGACACACACATTTTATTTTTTTCAGCATGGCTCCTGACACTGCTGATCTCTGTTTTCATAACTGAAGCTTCAGTGGTTACATCATGTCCAGGACATATGACTGATTCAGTTTGTATCGCTTTTCTATGGCAGCTGCAGCACCCGTGTGCCTGTGTCTCAGTCTCCTCATGTATTCTTCCTTTCCTCCACACCACCCCTTCCTTTCCCTGCTCAATGCACATGACAGGAAGTGGGGAGGGGTGAAAGAGCAGGATGAGTGCGGAGGAGAGGAGACTGACACAGGCACACACAGGCTGCAGCTGCTCCCTCCTTCTTCCGGGACTCACCACATGCCGCTTGCATGGAGCCAGACAATGTAAAATAAACTATTATAAAGTACTGAAATGATTCAGAATTCTGACTAAGGCATTTTAAAAAAAAATCATTATAACATGGTCTATTGGAACCTGTCACCAACTAAAAATGGCATTCCTGGTGACAGGTTCACTTTAAAGGGGACCTACCACCACGATTCTACCTATAAAGGTAGATCGGGTGGTAGGTGGATGAATGTGACGTAAGGATAGCTCTTTTTGGGCTAACCCGTATGTCCCGGCTATCATTTTGTAAACTTTAATGAGTTTATATGCTAATTTATTTAACCCTTTCAGGACCTAGCCCTTTTTTGTTTTTTCATTTTCATTTTTTACTCCCCATGATCAAAAATCCATAACTTTTTTATTTTTCCATGTACAGAGCTGTGTGACAGCTTATTTTCTGCATAACAAATTGCACTTTATAGAGATGTTATTGAATATTCCATGCCGTGTACTAGGAAGCGGGAAAAAAATTCCAAATGCAGTGAAATTGGTAAAAAAACGCATTTGTGCCATCTTCTTGTGGGTTTGGATCTTATGGATTTCACTGTGCGCCCCAAATGACATGTCTACTTTATTCTTTGGGTCTGTGCGATTACGGGGATACCAAATTTATATAGGTTTTATAATGTTTTCATACATTTAAAAAAATTAAAACCTCCTGTCCAAAAATTTTTTTGGGGATTTTGCCATCTTCTGGCGCTAATAACTTTTTTATACTTTGGTGTACAGAGCTGTGGGTGGTGTCGTTTTTTGTGGATTTTGATGACGTTTACAATGTTATCAATTTTAGGACTGTTTGACCTTGTGATCACTTTTTATAGAATTTTTTAATTTTTTTAAATGACAAAAAAAGTGCCATTTTCGACTTTGGGCGCGATTTTCCGTTACGGGATTAAACGCAGTGAAAAAACTTTATCATATGTTGATAGATCGGGCATTTTCGGACACGGCGATACCTAATGTGTTTATGATTTTTACTGTTTATTTATATTTATATCAGTTCTAGGGTGATTTGAGTTTTTAGGGTTTTTTATTATAATTTATTTTTTTTTAACTTTTTTTTATTTTTAGTACTTTTCAGACTCCCTAGGGTACTTTAACCCTAGGGTGTCTCCACGATCCTATCATATACTGCCATACTACAGTATGGCAGTATATGGGGATTTTACTACTCATACATTACAATGTGCTGATAGCACATTGTAATGCATGGGTTAACCCGAAGTAGCCTCGTGTCTTCGTGAGACCCGAGGTTACCATGGCGACGGATCGCCGCTCCCCGATGACGTCACGGGGAGCGTCGATCCTCGAAAAGATGGCGGCGCCCACGCGCCGCCATCCTTTTGAAGCCACCGGCAGCATTGCAGCAAAGCAATATGCAGCAAAGACTTACCGGCTATGGAGAGGGCTCAGCGCGTGAGCCCTCTCCATGCACCCGCGGCCGACCCGTGACGTGCTATTACGTCACGGGTCGTGAAAGGGTTAAGCGGCTACTGGGGCGTGGAGTAGCCGGACATGAGGCTACTAGTCGCGGCTACTCCACGCCCCAGTAGCCTCGTTCCTCCGCCTACCAGGTAATCTGGCATGCGCAGTAGCGCCGGCCTCAGAGCTACGGCCGCGCACCCGTAGGCCTGCGTTCTGCCAAGATTACTTGGTAGGCGGAGGAACGAGGCTACTGGGGCGTGGAGTAGCCGCGACTAGTAGCCTCATGTCCGGCTACTCCACGCCCCAGTAGCCGCTTAAATAAATCAGCATATAAACTCATTAAAGTTTACAAAAGGATAGCCGGGACATACGGGTTAGCCCAAAAAGGGCTATCCTTACGTCCCATTCATCCACCTACCACCCGTTCTACCTTTGTAGGTAGAATCGTGGTGGTAGGTGCCCTTTAATGTAAAATCATTGCAATTTATTGTCAAGCAATCACTAGTCTCAACAGAATATGGCACCGGTCTTCTGAACTGGTGTTTGACCTTAGCAGTGAAGTTATATGTTCATATAGACATGTCACTGATGCAGAAATGTTAACAAATCCCAATAGAAAGGACCACAGGGCAGTACTTGAAGTGACCAAAGTGTATGTTTTTTGTTATTTTACCGGCACTTGGAATTGTTTTTGTACTTTAAGCTTGGACAATACTTTCTGGCTGACTTTTTTGTTTCTGTTTTAATAACATAGAAAAAAATAATGTGGTGCATTATGTGGTCTATTGCAGAGAAAAACTGCCTGACTCTGTGTCGATTTTTTTTTTTTTTCTAATCCACATACTTTAATAAAGCTGAAGAATTTATTTTTGTTTACACTGCTCGAGGTGCCGCTACAAGGCCACTGTGTACATTCACAGACTGACAAGTTATGAGGCTGCATTGCAATAAAAATGTCAGATTTGCACAGGCTGGCAGAGTGGAATGGAGAGAAATAAAAGCAGATTTAGTAATCATCTAAGCAAACGCACAAACACTGGGAGAAGAATAACTATGTAAGTCTGAGACACTAATAGGCCAAACAGATGGAATAATTGAGCTGGGGCTTGATAATAAATGGAGCACAGAGACAAGGATGAAATGTGTTTATCAACTATTGGGAAACTATTGAGTTATAGACTGTTCTTATACATTACAGATCAATGTGCCTGGGGTCAAACAAGTGCAGATGAAAGCACTAACAGATGTCCACTGGGTTATGGCGCAAATGCCTTGTCACTAGCCTCGAACTACAGTACATTATCAGCACGTGAAAAGAAAGAAACAACAATCATTGGGATCTCAGGAGTATTACTGTGTAAAACGTAAACAATGAGACGAATAGGGTTCAAACTGCATATTAAAGCTAAGTAAAAATAGAGGGGATAGAAAAGAAAATGCTTAAATAAATATATGAATAGATTACACCCCCCCCCCCCAAAAAAAAATCGCCTTTTTCAAGTAAAAAAAAAAAGTTATCTACTTCAAACATTTCAAAAACATCACATTTCGGATTGATACATACTTGATGACCCAAACTACAACTCTAAAGCATTACTTTTCTTACAAAAGGTGAAAACCATTTAAAGGAAATCTAACATCAAAACCAAACATGATAAACCACTTACTTAACCGTACCATATATACTGGAGTATAAGCCGACCCGAGTATAAGCCAAAGCCCCTAATTTTACCACTAAAAACTGGGAAAACCTATTGACTCGCGTATAAGCCAAGGGACGGAAATGCATTGGTCACAGCCTCCCAGCATATAGCCTGCCAGTCCCTGTAGAATAGAATAGAATAGAATGTTTTATTGTCCCCATAGGGGAAATTGATCTTGTCACAACGACAACAACAACACCTCCATTCATGATCACAATTATACATATACATACAGATAAGATGCTAACATACATGTACTAACACACATATACAAACAAGTAATAAAAAACTTCTTAAAAAAAAGTAAAAAAGGGAAAAAGCACAAAAGTGAAGAATATAATTACTTGCCCAAATTAACTAATGCAATTGCCCTAGGTATAAAAGAGTTTTTAAAACGATTCGTTCTACATTTAATATGCAGAAACCGTTCACTAAAGGAACTACGCTGGCCCATCAGAATATTCTGTAATGGGTTTTTCTCGTTCCCTAAAATGGACTTAAATTTGGAGAGCATACGTGCACACAAGACTGACTCCCAATCCTCTGTCTGAGTTCCAACAATTGAGTTCACCTTCCTAACCAGTTTCTTAAACTTGTTTAAGTCAGTCGTGCGAGCATTGTTTCCCCAACATACCACCGCATAGAAAAAAACACTTCCAATTACAGACTGGTAGAAGGACAGCAACATCCTACGGTCCACATCAAAAGACCTGAGCGATCTCAAAAAGTACAGTCTCCCAGACGCCTTTTTATACAATTTCTCTGAATTAATATGCCACAATAACTTATCATCCAGATAGACGCCCAGATACTTATAGTCTGTGACGCCTTCCACTGCGACACCCCTAATCTTTGTAGGCTCACCATCAGTATCCCGTTCTTTTCGGAAACTGATTACCATCTCCTTGGTCTTTGATAGGTTCAATTCTAGGCCATTTGTGTCGCACCACTCCGAGAACAAGTCGATAGTAGACCAATACTCAGACATATCACCCTCCTTTATACACCCTATTATCGCAGTGTCATCCGAATACTTCTGCAGGAAACACTGACTTCTATTTTTTGAAAGTCTGCAGTGTAGATGGTAAATAAAAACGGGGCAAGGACAGTCCCCTGTGGGGCTCCAATGTTACTCACAACCACATCCGACACCATTTTTCCAATTTTCACCTTCTGCGGTCTTAATGTCAGATAATTAAAGATCCACTGAATTAGGCCAGAACCAACCCCCATTTTACCCAATTTCTGACATAGATGTTTCGGGATAATCCTATTAAAAGCACTCCCAAAATCGAAGAACATTATCCTAATCTCAGACCCCAGCTCATCCAAATGCATGTATACCCTGTGGAGCAGGTACAGAATCGCATCCTCCACACCCAGATGTGGTTGGTATGCGAATTGTAGAGGGTCAAGATACGGTCCAACTACTTGAGCAAGATATCGCAGAACAAAACGTTCAAACACCTTCATAATTATCGGTGTTAACGCTATCGGACGGTAGTCATTTGGTTCTTTTGGAGCCCTCACCTTTTGAACCGGAATAATACACGACGTCTTCCATAACGTTGGAACCACAACAGTTGAAATACTACGGTTAAACAGTTCACAAAAAACGGGACCCAGTTCCCAAGAGCAACTTCGAAGGATTTTCGCACTTATGCAATCCGGCCCTGACGACTTCCTAACCTTTAGTTTGTTTAATTCATGTATTACATCCTCTTCCACAATTGAGAAACCCACGTTTTTATTGGCTATACTTCCCAAACTAAAATCCTCCACGTCAGTATCCCCATCACAATCCCCTGTACTAAACTGATTAAAAAAGGAATTCAAGGCATTCGCATTATCTCTATCCCCTGAAAAACCACACATCTTTGCTTGCATCCCTGTTATTAATTTCATACCCTTCCAGACCTCACTGACCTGGTTGGCAGCCAGTTTGCATTCCAGTCTCTCCTTATATCTATTTTTACATTCACGGATCATAACTTTAACCTCCTTCAGTGAGTCCCTATACAGGTCCCCATCCTTTACCCGGAATGCTTTATGTTTCTGCTTCAGAAGAACTTGAAGCTCTTTAGAAACCCATGGTTTAGAATTAGGGTATTTCCTAATAGTCTTGACTGGCACTATAGAACCTACACAAAAGTTAATGTAATCAGTCACCATGTCCACACACATGTTAATATCCCCTCCAGACTCACTAAAGAACAAGTCCCAGTCCGTTGTTGAAAAGCATGACTGTAATTCACACTCCACTTCCTCAGACCACTCATTTACCTGGAAACAGCTGATTGGTTTACTGTGTCTCACTGAGTAATACTTTGGGTATAACAGGGTTAGATTATGGTCAGATCTTCCTAACGGGGGCAGAGTGACTGGACGATATGCATCTTTAACATTGACCAACAACAGGTCCAGAATATTCTCTCCTCTGGTTGGGTTGGTGACATATTGCCAAAACCTTGGAAATAATTTTTTCCCGTCTACTTGGTTAAAATCACCCGTGACGATTATCAGACCGTCCGAGTACCTAGTTTGCATAGTATATAGCCTGCCAGCCCCTGTAGTATATAGCCTGCCAACCCCCTGTAGTATATAGCCTTCCAGCCCCCTAGTATATAGTCAGCCAGTCCCAGTAGTATATGGCCAGCCAGCCCCCTGTAGTATATGGCCTGCCAGCCCTCTGTAGTATAGAGCCAGCCAACCCCCAGTAATATATAGCCAGCCATCCCTCAGTAGTATATAGCTAGCCAGCACCCAGTAGCATATAGCTAGCCAGTCCCAGTAGTATATAGCCTGCCAGCCCTCTGTAGTATACAGCCAGCCAGCCCCCAGTAATATATAGCCAGCCATCCCTCAGTAGTAAATAGCTATCCAGCACCCAGTAGTATATAGCCAGCCAGCCCCCAGTAGTATATAGCCAGCCAGCCCCCAGTAGTATACAGCCTGCCAGCCCCCAGTAGTGAATAGCCATCCCCTTTAAGTATACAGCCAACCCCCTTTAAGTATACAGCAAGCCAGCCCCCATAAGTATACAGCCAGCCAGCCCCCATAAGTATACAGCCAACCAGCCCTCTTTAGTATATAGCCAGCCCGCATCAGAAAATAAACGTACATACTCACCTTCCGGCGTCCCAGATGCTCGTCATGGCTTCCCGATGCTTGACGCCGGTCCTCTTCTGTCTTCTTTCCGCTGTAGTAGCCGGCAGAGATGCATCCATGCATCTGCCGGCCGGCCCATACTATGATGTCACCAGCGGCCAGATCATATGGCCGTGCATCAGGAAGCCGTGATGAGCATCGTGGCACCGGAGGGTGAGTATGTAAGTTTATTGTTTGTATTGACTCGTGTATAAGCTGAGGTGAGATTTTTCAACACATTTTTTGCTGCAGACCTGAATCCTCGTCGGACAACGCACTGCGGGATCGCGACAGGACCGGGAAAGTAAATGTGCCCCAAAAAGTCCATATTGCCATTATCTGTGAAATGTCAGCAGCTAATAATCTAGAGGGGGTGCACACTTCAGAGGTCTGTATCTCTGGCTCTGTGACACATAGAACCTCACTTCTTTATTCCTATGAAAGAGGAGAGTCTCCTTTTATATGAATTGAAACTTTTGTCTCTAGGTTTCAGCAAAATGGAGATATTAACTGTAAAAGTGCTGTTTGGAGTGATCAATATATATAGAAATCGCACCGAAATTCTCAATTTAAATGTGAATATCTCCAGTTCCCTGACACCTAGAAAGACAATTTTAGGGGTCCCTGGGCAAATGCCAAGCTTGCCACCCACTAACGTCAACCCTGTCAGAGCTTCACAGGCTTTTACACTGTCTCACCCTTCCCCTGCTCCCTCAGCACTTCCTGCATGGGGGGCTGTGGTAACATCCCCAGACCCCTTCTGGTTCACTGGCATATTTTTAAAAGGTGATTTTAGTAGGAAGGAGGACATTATTTACAAATGTATGGAGGTTACCATAGTCACAGTGCCTGGGTAAGTGTCCTATGAGTAAGTGTCCCCGGTTTATCAGGTTTTATTTTGATAGTAGATTTCCTTAAAAAAAATTGTAAAATAATGATTGAACTGCTGTTTTTGGTGATATCATTTCCAAAAAGAAGTAAAAAGTGATCAAAATGGTACCAATAGAAAGTATAGGTCTTCTTCAATAACAAAAGACTCCTCACAGTTCCATCAATAAGAACTGATCATTTCCTGTTTTCTGATCACATAGGAGCTCATGTATTATGGTGTTTGGCCCAGTAATTATGTGGGCTATTTATCACTGCTTATATGCCAGTTTTCTGGCATAGAAGCAGTGACATAAGCACAAATTCTTGCACAGTGCCTAAGCCCCTTGATGTATCTGATGCTGGTAGGAGGGCACTATGACTTTTTCATGCCTTCTAAGCTAGATCACTGGCACACAAGGCAAGATATATGCCTCCAATATCTCCAAAAAAATAAGGGAAAAGGGATCAGTTATATATCCCAAAATAGTAGTATTAGAAACAAAGTCATCCCACAAAAACAAGCCTCCACAAAGTTCCATCGATTATAATAATAATTATCATTATTTATATAACATCATAATATTCCATAGAGTTTTAAAACTCACAGGGGACATATACAAATAACATACTACATTACAAAGTACAAACACTCATATAGAATAATAGGAGTGAGGACCCTGCTTGCAAGAGCTTACAGTCTATGAGGACGAAGGGGGTGACAAAAGAGGTATAAGACCTTGTATAATGGTCCAAGGTATTTTTATTTGGCAAAAGTATTACATTATAAGAATCTTAAGCATGAAATAAAACATTTTATTTTCATTGCATAATTCACATTGCTGCAGTTATAATGTATTAAATGGTCAAGATGATGTTTATTTAGCTTTGGTGGACAAAAAATGATTATAATTTAATTAATAGTTTCAATGCTTCAAAACAAGTCCTCATATGGTTTGCTGTCAGAAAATAAATAAAGATATGTTTTTGAAATATCACGGTAACTGTACATGGTGTGGATTAGCCGTGTAGAATTTCAACAGTGTAATACAGTATCATCAGGGCTGGCGTTAGGGGGTGGCAAAATGGACATATGCCCAGGGCCCCCTGTCGTAAAGAGGCCCCCTGCATGTGGACTTTTGTGGGCATAGGATGTTTTGCTCCTTTAATACCCCTTGATTGAATGCCCGGTGAAGATGCTTATCATCTATCTCCTGCCTATATATCTATCATCTTTTTGTCCAGTTATCAATCTCCTATAATTTAGCTATTTCCCATCTATATATCTAGGTATTATATAGCTATATATAGCTGTTTGTCTTTCAATTTATCTATATATGTGCTATCTACCTATGTATCTATTATCTACCCATCTATCAATCGATCGATCTTCTATCTCTCTTCTACTGTATCTATCTCTCATATCTATCTATCTATCTATCTATCTATCTATCTATCTATCTATCTATCTATCTATCTATATATCTCTATATTATCTACTTTATATTTATGCATCTATAAATCTATACCATCTTTCATATTTATCTTCTATCATCAATCTCCCTATCATCTGTATCTCCTATAACATTCTCCTACAGTCCCATATTACAGATACTTACCCTACTACTGTGTGTAACTACAAAACGTTATTATTGTGCAGGGGTAAAGGAGCCTCTTACTGACTGACACATTTGTCTAAAATAACACATTTTCAGTTCTCCATTGTTACATATGTAGACAGAAATCCATTTCAGATCTATTTTGCAAGTCAGATGCAGGAGTAATCTGAAAAATAAGATTGTCACGTACTTGAAGGTTTTGCAAGGTGATTGCAATTGACGAGTATATTCAATTCCAAAGAACGCCAACAAGGAAAGCAAAAATGGCAATTTAATATTATAATTGAATCTATTCAGTGCATGTGCGACGCCCAAGTTTTGCTGCTTCAAGTGCTGTAATTCATGTTGAAGTGGTACAAGGGATTAGGTTCGTAATTAGTTGGAGTGTGCAGAAGGCAAGGATTTACTCTAATATTTCCATATTTGTTTCACATTACTATGCAGATTTTTTGTTGTTTGGCAGAACTCATTAGAATTGTTTTTTGTGAATATGCATAGGGAGAAAAAAAATCTTAAAGGGGTTTTCTGACATAATGAAAAATAATTTATAATAAAAAAGACAATGGGGGAGATTTAGATTTACTCTTTCTAGTTTTCTGGTTGTCTAGTTCCTTTTTTGTCTTGTTTTTTTAATCTAATTTGTCTTAGGGTGATGCCACACATGGCGTTTTGAACCCTTTTTTGGTCCATTTTTAAGCAGTCTGTCCAAAAATGCATGCGGTTTTTGAAAAAGCATCCATTTTTGACCAGTTTTAATTAAGGTAATTTGTAAAACCTGTCAAAAATGGTCCAAAAACGGGTTCAAAACGCCGTGTGTGGCATCACCCTTAGGTGAATATTCCTTGTGTTATATTGAATCTGTGCCTGTTAGGCCCCTTCCACACTGGCGTTTTTCACGCGCGAGTTCTGCGCGTGCATTTGACGCGCAGAACTTGCATTGCACTCTGTCCCATTTTATTCAATGGGTCTATCTTCATTAGCGTTGGTTTTCACGCGCGTGCTTGCGTTCGTTTTCACACGCATGCTCTACTTTTGCGTGTCACGCACGTTTTTCCCGCCCCATTCAAGTCTATGGAGATGCATCAAGAACGCATTGCACTCGCAATCATTGCAAGTGCAATGCGAGTGCAATGCGTTTTAAACGTAAGGGTTGCTAGGTGACCAGAATAACAGTATTTCCCCTGCTCGAGAACGATCATTTAATTAAAAAAACACAATGAAGAACAGTGAAGAATAGGATAAAAACAGTGAACACAGTGAACACAGTGAACACAGGATCATTTAAGAGAAAAACACAGTGCAGAACACAGTGCAGAATAGATTACAGATGTTCGGCACATCTGCTTACTTGTCGGGAGATACGCGCGGAACAGTGCGCCCAAAATAGCATGTGAAGAACAATATATATGTGTGAAGAACACATTGCAGATGTATTTAAACATCTGCAATGTGTTCTTCACACACATATATATTGTTCTTCACATGCTATTTTGGGCGCACCGTTCCGCGCATATCTCCCGACAAGTAAGCAGATGTGCCGAACATCTGTAATCTATTCTGCACTGTGTTCTGCACTGTGTTTTTCTCTTAAATGATCCTGTGTTCACTGTGTTCACTGTGTTCACTGTTTTTATTCTATTCTTCACTGTTCTTCACATCTGCTAACTTGTCGGGAGATAATATACACGGGGAACAGTGAAGAATAGATCGCAGATGTTTGCAACTTATCAGAAGACATTATTTTTCAATTAAATAACACATTTTAATCCCAAACCATTGTTCCTTTTGAAAAATGCTCGAGTCTCCCATTGACTCACGCGTGAAAATGCGCGCCGAAAACGCAAAAAAAACGCTAACAACACGCGCATGAAAAACGCAAAAACGCTAATTACTCCAAGGAAAAATGGAACAAAAACGCAGCCAAAAACGTCAGTTTATCACGCATTGCACCCTGATGTGAAATGCAACGCTAGTGTGGAAGGGGCCTAAGTCTAACATTGTTGCCTGGTGAAATCTCCACCATTCTTTATTTAATTCTTTTGGTTATATTGTATGCATATGCATAGTTCACTGGTAGATTTTTTTTTCTGTTTAATACTAAAAAAGAAATCAGCAGTTTTGTCCATTCATCAAAATTTGCACAACTTTTGATGTGCCTAAATAATGTATTGTAGATCAAAAATGTTACAGTTTTACAAGGTGGTGAAGTTAGACAGGCCAGTGCTGTCTAGCATTTGCCCAGTAGGCGAATAAATTTAACTTTAGTCTGCTGGATTTGTAAGAGAAATATAACAAATCCATTGAAAAACAGTTCACCCCCAGTTGTAGTGAATATGTGGAAAAGGGGCAAAAAAGTGGGCAAACAAGGCCCCTTCCACACTAGCGTTTTTCACACGCGAGTTCTGCACGTGGTTTTGACGCACAGAACTTGCATTGCACTCTGTCCCATTGTTTCCAATGGGCTTGTCCTTATTTGCGTTTTTTTTAGGCGTGTGCATGCATGCTCTACTTTTGCCTTCACGCCCCATTCAAGTCTATGGAGACGCATCAAAAACGTATTGCACATAGAGCATTGCAAGTGCAATGCGAGTGCAATGTGTTTTAAACGGATGGGTTGCTAGGTGATGTGAAACAAAGTCATGAAGTACCAATTTAAGAAGGATGTGATTTAAAAAACGCGCATGAAAAATGCACCGAAAACGCAAGAAAAACGCGAACAACACGCCCGTGAAAAACGCAAAAAAAGCTAATGACTCCAAGGAAAAAAGGACCGAAAATGCAGCCAAAACGTCAGTTTTTCACGCATTGCACTCTGACGTGAACTGCAACGCTAGTGTGGAAGGGGCCTAAGTCTCTGCACAAAAATGCGCAACTTTTTTGTTCTAACATTTATAAGAAAGGTAGTGATAAATGTCCCCCATTATGTTATCTTTTTTTTATTCCTTACGCTGGTGTTTTTGCATCTTTTGCGTTATGGCTGTTTTGCGCCTATTTTGCAATTTTTTTGGAATGTTATGCCTAAATTTGCTGTGAAAAAGAGCCAGTATGACAAAGACAAATGAGGTGCATAAAATAGATTCACAACAGGCGCAAAAAGAGCGCAGAGAAGGGGAAATAAGATAAATGACCCCCAATGTATACTCATTTTGGCCCTCTGGCTCTCAACCCCTCATCCCACCTGTATTCCCCATGTTACTGCAATAATTGGCCTCATTGGTAATACAGTCCTAAACCACTGAGGCCAGTGACAGGAACTAGTGAGCACATGAAATTTTAGGGGCAGATCAATGCTACAGCCAAGTAGATAAAGCCTGGTGGGTAGAGCCAGAGGCAGCAGTGGCGGGTGAAAAATATTTCCTTATTTTATACCAGCTGCCAGCTCACGAACATTGAAAAAATCGTCCATGAATATCCTATGTGAATTTTAGTCTTTCCACGGCTAATTTACATCCGTCCAGCATCCATTTTTCAAAGATCATCATAAGCCATAGGGTGTGATAATGCGGCAAGGAAGTGGATGTGATGCAGTTAGCTACATCAATTTAGTAATTGGTGATGGTAACTAAGGACAGCACGGCGGCTGAGTGGTTAGCACTAAAGCCTTTCAGCGCTGGGGCCCTGGATTCAAGTCCCTCCCAGGTCAAAATCTGCAAAGAGTTTGTATGTTCTCTCCAGTTTCCTCCCACACTCCAAAACATGCTGGTAGGTTGATTAGATTGTGAGCCCCATGGGGACAGGGACCAATTTGGCAAGCGCTGTCTAATCTGACAGTTTCATGATCTGTTAACATGATAACACAAACCCCAGTATATATCTAAACAGGCACAGAAATTGACATGCTGCAGACTCTAAAACAACTACGGAAATCTGTTTATTCCGCTGTTGTTTTTTTTCATTATGTAGCTTGTGAATGGGATTTGTATAATACTACCGTATTTTTCTGACTATAAGGCGCACTAAAAATCCTTTGATTTTCTCAGAAATCAAAGGTGCGCCTTATAGTTCAGTGCGTCTTATATATAACCTGTACTTACAGACAACAGCTGCCTTGAATTGTGCACAGGTCTGCCACCTGCTGGTCATTCATCCTTATAATCAGGTGCGCCTTATACACCGGTGCGCCTTATAGTCCGAAAAAATACTGTACTATAAACTGCTGCAGATTAGCCAGACAAGATTCCTACAAGGCTAATCCACAGCAATTACGGACGATATTCTAATATTATGCTGCCTTATTGTATCCATATTTTAATGTGATTCTGTTCCAAAATAATACCATAGTAGAGGGTGGCTGTAGGGTTAATCCTAATTAATCCTATTGCCGTTGTAAATGAGCCTGACTATTGTAACTGAGAGTCAAAAGCATTGTTGTTCCTATGCTCAGGATGCTCTTGGGGGTCCAGCCCTCGGGCCCCCCTAGAAGCTTCAGGCAAAAAAAGACAAACATTGCAAGATGTTCCATGAGGGCAGCACGGTGTCTGAATAGGTAGCACTTCCACCTTGCAGCGCTGGAGTTCTGGGTTCGAGTCCCACCCAGGTCAACATCTGCAAAGAGTTTGTATGTGCTCTCGGTGTTTGTGTGGGTTTCCTCCCACACTCCAAAAACAAGCTGTTAGGTTGTTTAGATTATGAGCCCCATGGGGACAGGGACCGGTTTGGCAAAGCTTTGTGCAGCGCTGCATAATCTGTGTGCGCTATATAAATAAAGAATTATTATAAGATCTTATACTTTTGCCTAGATACAAACATTTAATTCTTTTTAAACTTTTATTGTTATGATGAAAGAACCACAGCTGCTTAACGCTAATACAATGTCCGAGAAAATGAATGTCCAGGGACAAGTTTTCCAGAGTCAGGACTGTCCCTGGAAATGAAAGTCAGTTGGCCATAATGCGGAGATGTAATCATGTGCTGCTGAGCTGAATACTAAGCCTGTAGTTATGAATAGCGTTGCTAGGCATGAAGCTAGCAGCTATTATGTAGCGCCGCAATAGACAGGAGTCAAGCCTGAGCACATCCCATGCATTGTCATGCTCCATGCTGCATCGAGAACAAACAATTAACAGCAAACACATCTCAGGCTGCTTTGCATACAAGCGATGTAAAATCAACAGGAAAACAATGTCAAAAAATGCAAGAAAACAAAGCATAAAATGAAATGTTTGTATGGTTCTGGGTTAGTGTAGCTTGTATCCATCTGAGAATGTGATTATTTAGATTGGGTTTCAAGTCCATGATGAGAGATGTACCGTAGTGTGAATGCATGACAATTGGGAATCTGAGACTCGAGGGGGGAGGGGGCAACAAAAAGTTATTAGTTATAAAGCAATTTGTTGGGAATCTACCATCAAAATCCATCATGAAACACCAGGGACAGTTTCACAGAGATCCAGGTGCCATGACTGTAGTAATCTTCTTATGTGTGTTATCCATGGCCTCCATCTTTTAAAATCAACTCTTATAATTATTTAAATGAGTCTGGTGGGTGTTTGTACAGCCCCTGAGGGCTGTGACTTCACAGGATGTTATAATGAGCAGAGCAGGTCTCCCCTCCTCTCCACTGCTGCTGCTAGATTACACTGGCAGAAGAAGAAAGCAGGGGGGTGGTGAAACATGATCTGCTCAGTGAATCTGCAGCACTGAGGGGTTCTAGTAACAACCCCAGAGCCCTTTAGGCTCATTAAAATAGATTTAAAAGTTGATTTTTGCCGAAAGGAAGGAGGCCATGGATAAAAAAATATAATAAGATTATCATAGTCACAGTGCCCCTGGTTTATCATTTTGATGGTAGATTCATTTTTAAGGGTTTTTCCCACGAACCCATGCTCGGCGATCTCTGTCAGCTCCATAGAGATGAATGGTGGAGAATGTTCATGCACATCCGTCTGCTCCATTAATCTCCGGGAGCGACAAGGCGTCAGACAGAGGTACTTGGGATCACATCAGACCCCTCGTTCTCGTGATCTGTGGAAGTCTCATCAATGAGACCCCCACCAATCAGCAAGTTAGGCACTATCCTGCTGATAGAGCCTAACTTGGTCCGTGGGAAAACCCCTTTAAGGAATAACATGTCATAAGACTAAATCGTATATATGATAAAATGTTACTTATGCATATGATGAATGGATACATCTTCTACAGGATTTTTTGAAGCACTCAAATTTTCTAGAGTGCTGAATGGTAAACTTGCCTTCTTATGCAAGGATATGGGAGACAGACATCTATAAGACAGGCTTACCATTCACTTTCTGGGTACCACTACAAAGGTTGAAAGTCATGACCACCCACATAGAAAAAGGAGCATATAACACAGGGAGGTAACTAGGAGAGGCAGTGCCCCACAGCAGACTTCTGAAAGGGGTCCCCAACTGCATACAAATATACATATTTGTACAGTATATATAGTCAGGTCGGATGACAGGCCCCCTGACACTGTGGGCCCCATAGCATCTGCTATGGCTGCTCCCCTCTTGTTACGCCCCTGGCTCCAGGCCTTGCTTGGAAAAGCGGCATTACAGAATGGCTGTGTGATGTATAACAGTGGTAATTCCACAGCCATTCTGAAAGCAGAAGAAAGAAGTCTTGTTTCTGATGGGCCGTGGGGGAGCTAAACCTTTGCCCACACTTTTTACATAATGTTGCCAATACAGGCAGGGGAAAAAGCAACTCCTAAAGATAACGAAGTAATAAACAGCAAAATAAAAGAGCATCTGATTTGCGACGATGAATCACCCATTAGTAGAATTGGTGTTTGTTGCACTAGGGCCAACTTCTAACAATAACTTTCTGGAAAAATTCCACCAAAACCTTCTTCTACTTTACCATTCATTTGTACAATGGGAGCCCTAAGCAAGATCACATTCTCAGCTCGACATGGCGATAGGACTTGCCAGAGGGGACCCTATCTCCTATTTTAGGTCCTTTTAGAATTTTATTGTCAGCAATTTAACAAAAGAAGTAAATTAAACTTCTGGCAATTAAAAAAAAACGAGTTTGTACTTTGCATCTTGTTCCACAATGGGGACATCTTTGGTTGGCAGTAAAAAAGCTTGCTATGCCATGGGTATAATAGCTGTGGGCTTGGAAATGCTAGACAGAGGACGTGTGATGAAATCTGATCTGTGCAGCCTCGGCTGACAGTGTTAATAGGATGTGAGGCATCAGTATAAGATCAGAGGTGACATGATTGTTAACTGTCACAGGCGGCGAGCGACTCGGGAACAGATGTTGTCAACTGAATATTAAAAATTCACCTGTGCGGTGTTTAATTCATTAGATGGCTTCATTCCCATAGGAAACGCAGATTGATGGCATTTTATAGATCTTAGGTTCTGAATTGATGAAGACTAAAGAGGGATATTTCATATAGAGGTGTAAAGCCTTTGTTTACTACATGTATCATGGACTAAGCTAGAACCAAGGATTTACAAACCAGCAGATCTTTCTTAAATATATGATAGATACTAATATGGTCCATAGACATGCATACTGTATAGTGTTTATTCAGTGTCAAGATTAGGATCTTTTTTGTACCATAGCAGAACCAAGACCTTAAAGAAACATCTAGATTTTTACTACTTACTGCTCTTGGTATAGACTAAGGTAACAAAAATTGCATAAAATATTATACATTATATTATTAAAATTATTATTATGAAATGTATGTATTACATGAATAGCTGTTACTATAATGAAAAAAAGAATTATAAAATATTTCTCATGTTGAGAGGACCCGAACAGCAAGGAACTTCAGTCAGCAGATTGCTTTTGGATTCAGCTCCACCACCCCTTGGCGGCATTTGGGACTTACATGTCTGCGATGAATGCACACCGCCATTTTGAGAAGCAACGTTGGCCCCTGATGATGTAGCTTCATGGGAAGCTACAATTCTCCCCGAAATGGTGTCTCCCATTTAGAACTGGGGTTTAAATTTATTAAAATCATTAATGGGTTAACACCTGTGATTGGTGTCAGCACCGATCATGGGTGTTATTGGTGGGGGTTCGAATCTACATATCAAGTCCAGGCCTGAACAGGATTTTGAAGTTTGGGTTCGGCCAAACCTGTCATCACTATTCATGTTCTTTGAAACTAAATAACAAAACTCAACGGGGGCATTTATTATGACCTTTCAAACGGAAAACTGGCAGTGGTTTTTTTTTACCTTCCTGCACCTGTTACACCTGAATTTATGGCACCCTAATATTGGTGTTTTCCAACAATGTAGACTTGTTTTATTTCGCTTGTGATTAAATTAGTTTTCTGGCCCATCTATTTTTTCAACACGTTTTAGTGCTTTTTGTGGTGCAAAAATATCCCAGCTAAGAGCTGGTCTAGGGAGTTCTTAAGCCTTTCAATCCGTGCACCAATTCAATAATCTCTTGCGCCACAAACTAACATCACACTGAAAAATAGAGAACAGTTCTAGGGCCATCCTGCGCCAAGCACAGCACTCTCTGCATTGTTGTGATATATGATGCCTTGTCTTATTTATCATGCTTGGAGTCCGGTCCTCTGGATTGGTCGGTCCATGAAATCCGGCCATTGTGGGCCCCATAATTCCCGGACTGACCTGGTTTGCTTCTATGAACCTTTCTTCTGGTGCTTTGCTTTACTTAAACTGGAGACCTGGTAGTCAGAAGTTAGAGATGTTACCAATGAGTGGCATTTCCATGGTCTCACGTCTTCCAATAAAGATACAGGACAAGTTCTACAAATAGTTATGTATCAGTACGAGATGAAGTGTGATGTATTCTCTGCTTTGAAATCCTTCTTGCAAGTTTAGGGGACAAAATATTGGCAATTGTATTTGTAGTATGTGGTATTTGCATAGCCCTGTAGACTTAGATGCAATTTTTGTTAAACCTTGAAATTCTATAAGGAAAACGATAGGACCTAGCACAAACACTTGTAGCCAAAGAGCTAGGGGCGTAACTTGAGGGGGTGCAGAGGGTGCGGTTGCAACAGGGCCCAAAGCCTTAGGGGGCCCATAAGGTGTCACTTTTCCGTATAAGAAGACTAGTACTATAAACCATGCAATACAGTCGGGGGCCTGGCAAAGACTTTGCACTCGGACCCATCAGCTTCAAGCTACGCCACTGTACAGAACTGTTCTCTGCTTGTGTACTAATATACACAACACTTGTTGGACTATTTCAATGTTATCTGAACACTCATGGTTCTTATAAAGCCGCTAAACTTCAAAAGAACTTGTCCTCACAGTCCTGTCAGATGATTTATTAATATTTGATAGTATTTTTTCGTCTCCTGTGTTGCTGTTATCTCACTCAGCTACTGCAGATGATAATAAAAACCGAGAGGACATTTTACGGATTAGACGCATTCTGTTTGTCTTGGCTTGAATATTACAACAAAACTTTGATAATTAACATAAATCTTAAATAATTCAAGATATGTCAAATGAAAAAAAAAGGACCTCGAAAATTTTACTGATTAACCTATTAGTGCCATTTTTATACATCCTGCATGGCACAAATACGTTTTGCATGGTTATCAGATGGTACTTCATTAAAGGGGTTTTCGCTTTTATCATTTAACCCCGCGATCAGCTGATTCTGGGTGCTGGCGTGAATGGGAGATCACCTGCAGTAAAATAGCTTCTCCACTGTTCTTCCATGACGTGTGGATATGGGATGGACCCCCACTTTATTTTAAAACAGTGTATGGAACACGGTGTATGGAAAAAATACACAACCACATAACGTAATGGGTGAAATGGCCACAGCTTTATTTGAATCACAGGAATAAAACAATCAGAGGAGGAGTCAGGTGACATGCTAGGGGTGGGATTCCCCAATACCCCAATCTAAAGTTGCCTGACATACAGCCCCCGGCCAGACATCAACAAAGGGGGGCGGCACGCTCTGGCTTGCCATTCTAGCAGAGCCAGTACACTTTAAGGGCACCAATGACCCTGGTGAAGATTATCCATTGTGTGCTTCACCACCGTGCCCGCCCCTGGCTGCTTTTACCATTACCAGAGCCTTGAGGCTGGCCACTTCCAAAGCTCAGGCTGTTGACCACCATGAGCTTTTACATCCTCTATAAGTTAAATTAGTCCACCAATAACTTGCCTGCACCTTCCACCTGACTCCTCCACCGCAAAATAAAAGCTGCGACAGATAACAAAATGCCAAACTTTGACTCCCATTCTATTTTTTTTTTTTTTTTTTAAATACATATTCTTTTATTTATTTGTTTTTAATTTTATATCTACATTTTTATTTAGATATTTCTTTCTTCTTCCATTTTAAAGCCAGGAGCATAACATTGAGAATTTTTAATCTCCAGGCAGAAACTTTAAATATGTGCAACCTCCGACTCACAAAGAGTCATCCCACAGCGCTCAGGAGAGGAAAAACCCCCTGTGGAGGAAACCTCTAGGGAACCATGGCTGAAGGATCACCCTTCCCCTGGGCTTAGGAGGATAACACCAACTTCATCTCATCAACAGTCAATTAAGAAATTTACATGATACAAGATAAACAGGGTCAAAGTTCAAAAAACAAACGGACAATCATTTTCATAGAATTATACATGTAATTGGTAAATAACCAGTTGTAAATTAATGATAGTAAAGGGCGGGAGGGAGGGACATGTTTCTTTCTGTGCTTCTAGAGAGAGAAAGAGAAAGAGAGATACAGGACAGGGAGTGACATCTACTCCTGAGCTCCTCCCCTCTTACATCACTACACTATACACCACCTACTCTGTTCTTACATCACTGCACTATCCCACCCACTCTGTACTTACATCACTACACTATCCCACCCACTCTGTTCTTACATCACTACACTATCCCACCTACTCTGTTCTTACATCACTACACTATCCCACCCACTCTGTTCTTTTAACAAGGACCATCATCTTACATCAATACTATCATCTAAATTCAGTCGTTATAGGTCCCCCCCTTACCACCGTCATGTTCCTGCTTCGCCTATGGCTCCGCTGTTGTCATTCTCTTTGTCGAGTCCTGAAATTTAAACCCCCAGCAATCTGCTGTTGATCATAGGTCAAACAAAATAAATAATGTGGAAAATCCTTTTAAAGGGGACCTACCACCACGATTCTACCTATAAAGGTAGAACGGGTGGTAGGTGGATGAATGGGACGTAAGGATAGCCCTTTTTGGGCTAATCCTTACGTCCCGGCTATCCTTTTGTAAACTTTAATGAGTTGATATGCTAATTTATTTAAGCGGCTACTGGGGCGTGGAGTAGCCGGACATGAGGCTACTAGTCGCGGCTACTCCACGCCCCAGTAGCCTTGTTCCTCCGCCTACCAGGTAATCTTCGGCGCGCAGCTCCTGGTAGCTGCGCGCCCTCGTGCAGAACGCAGGCCTACGGGTGCGCGGCCGTAGCTCCGAGGCCGCCGCTACTGCGCATGCGCAGTAGCCGGGGGACTCGGACGAGGGCGTGCAGCTCCTGGTAGCTGCGCGCCGAAGATTACCTGGTAGGCGGAGGAACGAGGCCTTTTCAAATATATGAATAACTCCTCTCACTCGGGATTGGCTGTAGAGGAGCAGGGGGCGTCGCTAAGCCCAGTGATTGGTGGTTTCATATATTTGAAAAGGTCACATGGAGAAGCTGTTCCCCAAGGGTGGGGGGAAACTGCTCCTTTCCAGCTCCTTCCAAAAGGCAACTGTCTAGTCACACAGCAGATGAAAGTGCACTACTCATATTAATGTATTTCCTACACCTAGTGGGGACTGGAGTGTTTTTGCTCAATTATTTGCGACTTTTTAGGTGCAAAAGAATGGTAAAACATCTTGAAGCACATGAAATACAAAAGGGAAATTAGGCGCAAACCAGGTTTATTGGTACACAGCGAACTCCTATGCACTGCTTGAAAAAGTCACAAAAAAATGTGCAAATACCCCAGAGCGCCTAAAAAGTCACTAAAGTAAAAACTGAAAACATGCATCCAACTAAGATGAATCTGCCCCATTATGCTATTCCTTCGCCATCTAGCTTCGTTCTGCGCACCTGTACATGTGAGAGTGACAAATACCTTTTGTGTTGTTGTGTTGTGGGTGTTACGTAAAAGTAAATGGCACCTCCACAGCTATAAACTGTGAGCAGAGTATAATAGCAGCCAACAATGCAAACTATTTAGTGACACTCAATTACACATGTCACACCAACCGCAATATCAGCAGCCATTCATTTCCCTCCAGCCCTGATTCATTCACCATTATACGACTGGCTATTAATCACTCACTGGGGTGAGATCAAGATGAAATAAAAGCGTAATTACACAATGTCAGCCATAATTCATTCCACTACTTACCTGACTGCAAAACATGAAAATAAACTAAAACCATAATTATACAGAAGCAACCGTATGTGACTGCCGCATAGTTCTAGCAAATCTGCCAGACATGAAAATTGTCCGCTGGTCCCAAAAGTGTGTAGGGTGACAGCACGACTGAAACTGAGTGTTGGGACAGGATGGATTCTTGAACCTAGTGCCCACGGGCGAGTCTGGCCTGAGAAACTAGCTCTGAGCCGTCGCAGGATTTATGAGATCCAACTGAACTGAACTCAGAGGGGGTCATTTATTTGGTGGATAGCTGTTTTTTAGCAGCTTGTCCTTTTGTGCCTTTTTATTATGTGTCGGCGTCAAAAATGACCTTCTTTTTTGTCACTCATTGCGGGTTTTTTGTTTGTAGCTCAATTTGGGCGTATCTTATGAATCCCAACACTTTTCTTAGTCTCCTATAGTTTCTCCGACACTTTTTTGGCACAAAATAAGACCAGCCAAAAGCAAGTCTACCGGGTTCTGTAACACGTTCATGAATGTGGCAACATTTCAGACACTTTTGCCCAATTTATTAAGTGCTTGTGATATAATAAGAAATCACAGTCTAATAAATCACGGAGTTCATGCATCAAAAAAAAAAAAAAAAAAAACGGACCTCATGACACAAATAATGAATGCCCCCCTCCCCCACAATGTCTGTTCAGTTCAGTGATTCGTGGTTGGGTCTGGTAAATCATGAAAATGCACTCACTTAAAGATAAAGCAACCACAGCGTTTTCATAGTAAGGCCCCTTTCACACAAGCGTTGTAGAGTGTGAATTGACATTTTCATCACATTTTTGACAGTTTTTGATCAGTTTTAACGGTGTTTTTAATGCACGTGCATTGCACATGAACACAGACTGATGAATGCGGCCAACCTTTTCAATAACGATGAAAAATGCATCTCACATGCACATTTTTCAGTGCACAATGCACAGAACACACAGGGTCTTTACAAAACTCCCTCGCATGGTAATCCTGTGGTAGGTAATATTCCACCGTCTTTACTATCAATAAAATCTACAGCTTGTATGAAGCTAAATGTGGCATTTTTACCATGTCTTGAATGGCTGAAAAGCAAAAATTGCGCTAAAATTGTGTTTTTTAAAAAAAAATATTTCCAATACATTCTTTTTTTTTTTTTTTAAGTTTTCAATATTAAATGGTGTCATTTTTTTTCTTTTTTTTTTTTTGCATAAATCAGCACTTCATACAAGTGCAAAGAGAAAAATGGGGAAAAAGAAATTTTTGAAGTAAAAAAAAAAATACAAACAAAAGACATAAATTGATCGCATTCTATTTTTTTTTCTATTCACAAGATTTTTTTTTTTTTTTTAGTATTTTAGTATAGGGTGGTCATTTATGTGTCTCCAGTGTGTTTCCACCTAGGAAACACCTACGGAATAGCAGTGTAGACTTGTCACATAACAAGGGAGTACAGAGTAGGTGACTGAGGGGAACCTGAGGACCATTCCCAGCAGTATAGAGCAGCGTCCCTTGTGCAGCAAGGGTTAAGAGTTGCTCCCGTGTAATGAGGCGCCATGGGCTCCCCCCGGGCAGGCATCACGCGGCTGTCACCAGCGTCCCTAGAAATGAGGCTGGCGTCGGCACAGCGGTAATTAGTCGGCACAGGCCCCGCCCACAAGCCGCCGGCCCGGAGTAGAGAGGTCGGCAGTAAGGAGGTCGGCACCGCCCCCTCCCGCCTGTACACACACTGTGCCCGCCCGGGACTACCTCGGAGCCGACATTGATTTTCGGTCCTTGTGATCGGCTTCTGTTTAACCCTCATTGATTTTCTGGCAGAATGACATAAGACTAGTAAACACTGCAGCGTTCATCAGGAATGTCACAGAGATTGTGCCTAAGGAGCTGGAGATAGTGTGAACTAGACCTTAGAGAGCAGTTATCTGCCACCATATGCATGGTGCAGTGTGACAGAATTACCCCAGATTCTCTCCAGGCTGAATCATCAATATCAATACTGATAACAGATTTACTGATAACACATTTGCCAGGATAAAAATAAAAAACGGGTTTAAGTTACTTGCACATATAGGAGGAGATTTTTCAGGGCTTCAGTTTTTTTGGCATACCAGCATAGCAGCTCCACGCTTCTGTCGGACACAGCTTGATAAAGATGGCTCATTTCTCATTTCCATTTTTAAGTGATTAGTGGTTTGTGGAAGTGGATTAGTGGTCCATGGAAGTGGATTAGTGGTCCATGGAAGTGGATTAGTGGTCCGTGGAAGTGTGTCCTATTTTTTCTGCATTTGTGGACGACAGACTCCAGTAAAAGTCAATGGCCCATGTTTATTAAGGGAAACCTGTCATCAGCATGTGGCCTACGAGAATATTGTCAAGCAGCTTAACACCATCTTTGTTTCTGTCATGGCCCAGTGCGGTGGCATCACCCAGAAAATATTTGAAGTGAGATGTAAATTAGCTCTATAAACTCATTGTGGAGGAGAGTTCAGCAATGAAGCTCCGAACGCTTACTCCTCTGTCATAGAAATCATCGAGATCTGGTTAGTGATGTCTTTGGTTGCAGAACCATCAATTACATTGAATGCGGCTTTCTATGGAAGAGAGAGCTTGACTTCAGTGTTAAAATCTCTGCCTCCCTGACTTTACCCAACCAATTTACATCTCACTTTAAAGTTGATTTCCTGGATGATGTCACCGCACTGGGCCATGAAAGAAACATACTGGTAGTGGTTTATTAGGTCAATTTCTGCTGACAGGTTCCCTTTAAAGCCCCTGCACCAGTTTTCTGTCTGAATTTGCACATTCTTTTCAGTGCAAACTGTTTGCACATGCATTTATAACGGTCCGGAATGCCCCTTTCAGTGTGAATTTTGTGTCGCAGCTGCACTGTACCCGACGTGACACAAAATTCTGAAAAAGCTATTACTGAGGAAGGAAGTGAGATACTTCTGAAATGTGTCTAATTGCTATCTGTAAAATTCTTATCAGCATTGATATTGCTGTGGACTTACAGAAGTTGAAGACTGGACGGTCGTAAAGCAAGTATATTGCCTCTATCAAAGATTTACATCCTGTGCATTGCCTCTCATTGCTACGTCCAACTACTTATGCTCCTATTGACTGCTGTGCCGGTTGTTGCGGTTCTTGTAATGCGCAAGAAAACTCCAATACGCATGTGCGAAACCAGTCATACCACTCTATACACGGGAAAAAGATAGGATGTGTTATATCTTTCCCAGTGTTACGGGCTGTACGTAATGCCTTTCAATGGAGAGTTTAGGGCTCACCCCTCCTCTCCATCTTGGTTGACGTATACCCGCTTGGCAATAGTAGTGCGGGCATATACGTCAGTGTAAATGCAGCCTAAGATTGTATTTTATTTTATCTATTGTACCTTACCATATCCTATTGTACCATGTACTCAGTGATTTTTACTATACAGGCGGTCCCCTACTTAAAGGAAACCTACCATTTCAAATGGTAGGGATAAGCTGTAAATATCGAGCACCAGCTCAGGGTGAGCTGGTGCCGGTGCTTAGTTTCGTTAGTGTTATTAACCGCTGTATCGCAGTTTAAACACGTTTTAAAGTTTATAGCTGAAGCTGCTTCGACCGTGCGCATGCGACGTCTCCGGCACTTCCTATGTAGGCACGCGCCCGGTCACGCAGCGCCGAAGCAGCTACAGATATAAACTTTAAAAAGTGTTTAAACCGCGATACAGCGGTTAATAACACTAACGAAAGTAAGTACCTGCACCAGCTCACCCTGAGCTGGTGCTCAGTATTTACAGCTTACCCCTACCATTTGAACTGGTAGGTTTCCTTTAAGAACACCCGACTTACAGATGACCCCCTTGTTACAAACGGACCTCTGGATGTTGGTAATTTACTGTACTTTAGTCCCTGGCTAAAATAAACAGCTATAGAAAGGTGTCTGTAATGAAGCTTTATTGTTATTCCTGGTTTTTATAACAATTCAACATTTTTTAAATCCAATTGTCACAGAGACCAAAAAAAAATTGGCTGGGGTTATAATTATAAAATATACAGTTCCAACTTACATACAAATTCAACTTAAGAACAAACCTACAGAACCTATCTTGTACTTAACCCGGGACTGTCTGTATAGGGAATTTATGAATGTTTATTTAATAAAAAAAAAGGGTTTTATTAAAATGTTTTATTGCCTAGATCCATTTGAGGTGCTGAAAATTTTTTTTTTAGTCATTTATACAAGTGACACCCTTATTCATTGCACAATTTGGGGGACATTGATCATAACTTTTTAGATTGTTTTTGCAGTTTTTTGAGCAATTTTCGGCACAATTATTTGCAACTTTTTTGGGTACAAGCAAAAGTCCGGCACTTAGTTTTTGAGTGCATCATCTTTTTTAGTGGGATTATTGTCAATCTTAATGTGCAGATCTAAAAATATTACCAGTCTCCATTTCCTGTACATTACATTAAAAAGACTCATTTGAGCAAGAATTTTTAATTTTTTTTTTAAAACATGTCTTTGACCTAAAGTATCTGCACTTACAACAAAATGTAGTCTGGACATTGTACAAGCAGATACTTTTTTGTGCACAAATAAGGTCCTGACTTTTCTGGCACCTTTTCCCAGTCTCGCTTCCGTATTGGTCCCATATGAGATCTACTTTATAGGGGAATAATTTGTGACAATTTAGGCGCAAAATTAGGCGCTAATGAATTGGCTGTGTGAACACCAACTAACATAATTTACAAACCAAGAAAAGGAACAAACCAGGTGCAAAAATAGATGAACCTGAGACCCACTATGATTAATGTCCCCCTATAATTTTTTTGAAATTTACGCCTGGGCCTGGTGTAGATTTCAGCTATAACCTGTACCAGGGTGAAAAGCAGTTTTTTGCACAAGTGAAAAAAAATGCCATAAGGATGTGGAATTAAAAACGGATGCGGATACAATACTGACTGAAAAGACATTCCTTTTTTTGTAGATGTACAACAGATATGTTAGTCTGGAAGAGCCTTTAGGGCAGATTCATAATTCTGTAGTCTGTAAATCACGAAGCATACAGTGTTCTGTTTCGCAGACCCAAAACAGGGGGGCATTCATTATCTCCTCCATAGTGTCCAGGAGTCCCATTCTCTGTGGTTGGTCCATAAAACAGGAAAATTAGTGACATTTATCAGTGTTTCCACCCCAGTTTCCTGGCATAGAAGCACCGGGAAGTGGCGCTGCCCCCGGAGGAGAAGGCGGACACAGGGCAGTTCCTGTCCCCTACCTGTGCACTTTCTAAAAACCCGTGAACATTTACCACTGAATGCAGATTTTTACTCCAAAGTATTCCAGGTCGGACCAAGCGTATTTTTGTTATCATGAGGTCTAAGCCCAATTTTCCCCAATGTGTGTATGTATAAATGTATCAATATTCATATTTTGTCCATATGGTAGAGGGAATGAGGAACACTCTGAACAGAGGGCTTATAATCAGGAGTGCAGTTTTTTCGGGGCTAGCTTCGTTTAATTCTCTTTGTATAAAAGACATTGATATCACATTTCTATTGGTCAGTAGTTTCACAAGCGTTATTAGTATATCCCTGGAGACCTAGGGAATATACTAAATTGAGCAGGTAATATATCCGCACTCGAGGCTTCGGCAGGTTACTCTTTCCATAATAAGATATTGATTTTCATTTAACAGAGAAAAAAAAAGCAATGATTTTAAATGTCATCATTAATTTTATAACAGGCGTTACAACACATGACAGGGTATAGAAGAATATTATCCATTATAAGGGCTTTGTCTAGTCATAGTTAAAGGGGTTGTACAAAAATATAAAGAGCCTTTTTTCGAGTACAGAATCACTTTTGTGCATAGGTCGCAACTGGTATTTTGGCTCAACTTCATCACTTTAATGTACAGTAGATATTATATGAGTCTATTATCAAGTACTATTGTTCCTAGGAATTGTTGCTCTTGATGAGTTTCCACTTCCACATGAGTTTCCACTTCCACTTCCACATCAGCCAACTTATTGCTTAGCTGATAACATCTTTTATGTAGCACCTAAAATAATAATTTGCTTGTTACAAGTTGCCCCTTTAAAAGAAATCTACCATAAAAATCAAGTATGATAAACCATGAACATTTACTCCTTGATCCAGGCACCGTGACTGTGGTAACCTTCTTATATTTGTTATCCATGGCCTCCTTCCATCTGTAGTCAACTTTTAAAATTATTTTAATGAGCCAAAAAGGACTCTGGGGGGAGTTACCAGAGCACCTCTGTGCTCTAGCTTCACATGCTATTACACTATGCAGGAACACTCCCCCCTCAAACTGTGTGTACAGGTAGTGGCGCGAAGTGCTGGGAGACAGTGGGGAGTGCTACTGCATCGGAGTAGCACAGTATCGGAGTATCAGACTTTTTTTTTTAATTTTTAGGAGGAAGGAGGCCACAGAAAACAAATATAAGAAGATTACCACGTGGTGCCTGGATCTATAAGTAAGTGTCCCTGGTCTATGGTCGATTTGCCTTTAAAAGGGATTAACATCAATGGGTTAGTGATGGGTCCCCCAGATATATGTAGGAGCTTCCTTCTTCTAGGCTTTGTTCACACTATTGTTGTAATACTCTGTGCTGGAATTAAGTCATTTTTGATGTTTTCAGTGTGCTTGCCCTAAGTTTTCTACTATGTGCTGCATCAAACAGATCCTTGCACCTGTCTCCTGATATAGAAAGGGTATGGATTAAAATCCTTTATCAGCTCCTACGGCCTTAGGCGGTCTCCATACATCACATTATCTGCAATTACACAATGGGTTTGTTTTCTGTAAAGACCAAGGGTAAAGCTATCACCTTCCTTTTTCACCTCCAGGCTGTATTATCTGCTAATCCTGCTGACAGAACAACATGCTGATACTTGTCACCTTAGTGTCCCCTGAGTTGACAACAAACTTTTTGTTCCAAGTTAGATAACACCATGAAACGTCTGCAATGGAGAAACACCTCAAAGTTTATCTGGTCCACACTAACTGCGTCCTGTCCTTAGATAACCTGCGTCAACAGCAATGAGCCTGACGGATGACCGACGTCTCCTGATGACACATTGTAGTTGTCACTTTTCCTACTTCAAATCAACCATAATGCCTGGATGTATGGTACTGGTGAAAGTCCTGGGATTGTCTGCATTAAGCATGTGTGCCTGGTTGGGACACGATCGCTGCATTGAGATGGAATTGGAATTGAGATGAGTATCAATTTTTATCCCGTTCCCTGTTTTTGGTAAATTTTTGTAAACCCTTTCAATGATTGACATTTGAAGCCTTATTTTTGAATAAATGGAGTTTGGAGGGTCTTTCATTAGATAGTTCCAGAACAACATAATAGCTTTCATTGTGAATGCACAAGGAAAGAGTCCAAGCAGCACAAACACTGATCCCAAATGGTGGGTGCACATTGAAAAGAACCAGGCCTCGGGTCCGGTTAATTCCTTTGGATATCATTTGGCTCGATCCATATTGCTTCTTTGTTTGTTTTTGGTGCTTTTTTAGATGTCCTTACCCTTTAAAAAAAATTACCAGATAGACAACTGCTTAAGGCTATGGGTCCACTTGGGAATTCTCTCTTATGTTAAATGGTATCAGTTTATCTATAGAAAAAATCTCCTCCAAAGTCAAGTGCAAATGAGATGAAACATGTAATTTTTACCTGAGAAGAGTCATTGTGGAGGGAGGAGGGGGAGCATCATTTTAGAAACTCTTATCTTGGGCTTCATGGCAGAACCATGGTTCTGGCATCATGGTAAAGATGAGACTTTTATCTTTCAGAAAACACATCGGGGAGCATTTATTATTCACTTTTTCCCTTGCTGTGCCTTGTGCGTCATATTTATATCCATCTCAGGCAAAATTACAGCACAATTTGTGCGCCACAATAATAGACCATGCAAGACTATTAATGCCACCTATTGATTGTGATACTTTGTTCTACCGAAAGATGAAAATCACATCTTTACCATAGTACTGCTATAGAGCCCAAGATTGGGGCATCTGAAGTGATGCTCCAGTTCTTAAAGGACATCTACCACCAGGATGAAAGATGTGTAAACTAAGCACACTGACATACTGGTGTGTGCCCCCTATGGCAGGATCGCTCTTCTTTAAACTTCCTATGCCCTTGTTTTAAGAAAAAAACTTTTAAAATTATGCAAATGAACCCACGGAGACTGGAACCTCTCAGGCTCCTTTGCATAATTTTAAAAGCCTTTTTTGTAAAACCCAGGACATAAGAAGCTGATAAGAGAGCAGATTCTGACAGAGGGGGCACACACCAGTATGCCACGGTGCTTGGTTTACAATCCCTAATCCTGGAGGTAGATGTCCTTTAAAGATCCATGCACCTAATTTATGAGGCATGTGCTTCATCATAAATAAGGCGCGTGACTTCAAGGACTGGCAGACAATTCACCAGTCTTGAGAAATGCCCCACACCATGTGCCCAAAAAAAGACAATAAAACATTATGCAATATAGAGTTTTTGAATTGCGTTTTGTGAATGAATGATGTAGCGGTTATTATTTCTTTAACATAAAGCCTGGCACATACATTGGGCAGATGTATCTGTATACGTCAGAACAGAATACTGGAGTAATTTTCAGGTAAGTTGACACTGAAAAGGGATTGTGGTCCTATAGAAAATAGCCCATGCACCAAAAAATTCAATCTTGTTGACAGCAAACTAGACCAACTACAAGGAGGACTCGCCAGTCTTATACTGCACCAGATTCATCATTCAGATACAGGGACTAATCTGACAGCAGAGAACTGTCTAGTCCTACTCTACACTGATCTAAAGACCGGCACATTAATACTTCTCCCCCGATGTGCAGAGCTCGTACAAAACTCAACCGTTGTTCATTAAGGATCTGAACATTCATTAAACCAGTAGTCTTCCCTCTCCAGCGCAGGATTTTGCCTCTGCAGCCACTAATGACAGCTTCTCATGCCAACGGGGAGTAGATCAGCCTACTAATTATAAACCAGCAAGCCTCAGCATTAGCAAGCCCAAACAATGACCACATTCTGTCACTGAGATACCATGCGGTACAGCGCGTTACTCTATGTGCTGCCTGGATCCCAGTGATTGCTGGATTGTATGTAGACATCACTACCAGTTTAACAAACCGTTCACTTGGCTCTTTGTGAGATTTCTTGTGTAGTCTAGAGGCGATCAAATGCATCTTGTGCAAAATTACATGTACAGGCGGTCCTCTACTGAAGAACACCCGACTTACAGACGACCCCTAGTTACAAACAGACCTCTGGTAATTGGTAATTTACTGTACTTTAGTCCTAGGTTACAATAAACAGCTATAATCCTGGTTCTTATGACAATCCAACATTTTTAAAATCCAATTGTCACTGAGACCAAAAAAATTTTTTGCTGTGGTTACAATTATAAAATATACAGTTCTAATCTAAAATATACAGTGACTAATCTCTGGCAAAAAAACCCTACATTTCTCAGTTTATTTGCATTTGACTTTGAAGAGGATTTTTTTTATATATTGGTAAAAGGATGAGTTTTTACACAAAACAGACAATGCTCGAAAGGATAAATCTCTCCACTCTGATAGTGGAGAGAGGATAGATCTATTGTGAATCTGCAGCAGAAAAATTATGCAGATTTTAAAATGTAAATTCTCAATTTACATATGGAAATATTTCACAGTTTGTGCATACAGTAAGTAGACACCTACACTAATCCGCAGTGGATTTTCTACACCAATCTTATTTTATTTACTGGTTGTCCTGACCATGTGCAGGGATCTAATCTGCTGCAGAACTCGAGGCGAGTAGTGCAGATAAATTTTGAGTAACATCATAATGGTTGGGATTTATACAAAAACCCATCCATGTTCTGGGTTAGTTTGCACTGTGGGTTTTGGGATTACAGCATGTCATTTACTAATGCAGATTCAATGTGCAGATTAAGCCTTTAGCAAAGAGGCTTATACTGTTATACTATAACATTCACAATCAGACGCTGCCCTGTGTGAAAGAGGCGTCAATGTGCAGCACGTCACGGTTACCTATTATTATCACTCATTAACTCTTGAGAATCCAGGTAATCTGATCCCTGAAGCTTCGGAAAAGTGAGAACATCTCAGGAGCCTACATGAAATAACAAAATCACCAGCAAATATAGTCATGGAGTTATTATTTCACAGGTTCTGGAGAAATTTCGGGCATTACATCCACATGTGACCATATCTCTAAATATCTGTATTAAGAATGTACAAAACTTATCAAACATTTTATAGAATTTGATAGATTTGGTGTAACTTATAGCACTATAGACGCCAGGGAATCAAACTGGGAAATTCTCCTTTGGGTGATGCCACACATGGCGTTTTTGGTCCGTTTAAAAGCATGCATATTCAGTCCGTTTAATAAAGCATGCTTAAAATGGACCAAAAACGCAATGTGTTGCATCACCCTGAGGGTGAAGACACACGTGGCGTTTTTAGGCCGTTTTTAGGCCGTTTTTAGTTAGTGCGTTTTCAGATCGTAAAAATCGCATGCGTTAAAAATGCATGCGTTTTTGACAGGTTTCATCAATTATCTTAATTCAAACTGGTCAAAAACTCATTCGTTTTCAAGAAACCCATGCGTTTTTTACGATCTGAAAATGCACTAACTAAAAACGCCACGTGTGTCTTCACCCTAAGGCTGGTGCCAAACGCAGACAAAGCCGCACCCACCGGGGAGGGCCTCGGGCCTGAGATCGGGAAAGAGCCACCGGTGTTTTGCATTAAATTAACGCAAAACACCGGCGGCTCATTCCCGATCGCAGGCGTTTCCATATAAACGCCGATGCGATCGGGCCGAGGCCCGCCCTGGTGGGCGCAGCTTTGTCTGCTTTTGCAAACGCAGACAAAGCGGTGCGTGTGGCACCGGCCTAAGGGTGATGTCAGACGTGACGCTTTGTCTGCGTTCGCAAACGCAAACGCAGAAAAAGCCGCACCCCCATCGCACTGGCGTTTCTATGGAAACGCCTGCGATCGGGAACAAGTCGCCGGTGTTTTCCATTAAATTAACGCAAAACATCGGCGGCTCGTTCCCGAACGCAGGTGGTTGCATTGAAACTCTGATACGATTATGCCGCGGCCCGCCACGGTGGGTGCGACTTTGTCAGGGTTTGCGTTTGCAAATGCAGACAAAGCGTCACGTCTGACATCACCCTAAGGCCAGTACACATGTTGTGTTTTGTAATACAGCGTTTACATTTTGTTAACGCTTTGTAAACGCAAATGTTAATAGTGCAAATCACCTCATCTCAGCTGTTGTAATGTGTTTCAAAACGCAATGAAAACGCAACCAAAACACCGTTTGACTGCACCCTGAGGCCGGCGCCACACAGGGCGCTTTGTCTGCGCTTGCAAAGGAAAACGCAGACAAAGTCGCGCCCACCGGGGCGGGCCTCGGCCCGATCGCATCGGCGTTTCTATGGAAACGCCTGCGATCGGGAACGAGCCGCCGGTGTTTTGCGTTAATTTAACACGATGTGATCGGGCCGCGGCCCGCCCCGGTAAGCGCGGCTTTGTCTGCGTTTGCGTTTGCAAGCGCAGACAAAGCGCCACGTCTGACATCACCCTAAGGGCGCGTTCACACGTTCCGCTATTGTCGCGTTCATAACGCGACGCTAGCGCACAGTGGGTGGGGCTCGGGCCGATCGCATATGTGTTTCTGGGAAACGCATGCGATTAATAACCCGATCGCATGCGTTTCTCTGGAAACGCATATGCGATCGCCCCAAACTCCACCCCCTGTGCGCTAGCGGTGCGTTATGAACGCGGTGCTAGCGGAACGTGTGAACGCGCCCTAAGGGCCATTCAAATGCTAAAAGGGAGGGAGGGGCATTTTAGGTTGCGTTCGCACGTTGTGTTATGGTTGCAGTTAAATTGTGTTTTGTGAGCTGAGGAGAAGGTGATTTGCCCAATGACATTTTTTGTTAAAATTTGCGTTTACAAAACGCAACCTAAACGCAACACGCTGTTATAGAAATAACACTGCCCCATGTGCTGCTTTATGTGCTGCAAAATAAATACAAGTATTTAGCCCACACTATAACTCTTTGGGGTTTATTGCAAAATTTAAGCATTATTAATTTTATTCATTTTAGCTAAAAAACAACATATTACAACACGTGGTGGTGATCCCTGTGCAGGGATAGAGCTGAGTGACAGGCAGCAGTAGTGTGAGGTTTGGGGATGTCATGGTGTCATGTCAGCTGTCACACACAGGAGAGGGACATGGGGACGCCGCTCCGGGTCTCTACGGAGACGGCACCACGTGACGCCGCCCGGGCTCCTCCTGATTGGTCAGGACCCGCAGGAGCGGGCGGATTGAAAACACCGGTTTGTGTTTGTCAGTGATCAGAGGCGGCGGAGGCTCCGGCCATGTACACCGGCTGCGGCCAATCACCGCCTCATATATAGCGGCTGTGCGGGCAGGAGGGAGAGCCGTGCCCGGAGCTGCAGAGGAGTCACTCACTGATCACAGGTAACATGGCTGTACATCACTTGTGTCATGTAGTGCTGGGAGCGTCACTGCCGACTGCCCGGAGCGGGGTGATGTCCTGGGAGCGTCACTGCCGGCTGCCCGGAGCGGGGTGATGTGCTGGGGGTGCGGGGAGCGTCACTGCCGGCTCCTTGGAGATAATGCCAGTTCTTCTGGCACTTGTGGGTTTATTGGTGGCGGGTGTTTTATTTGAACTATATTATGTACACATATATTGATCTGTACTAGTATGGTCCTGCTTTGTTTTCCTTTCCAAATTTGAAGCTGTCTGATTCTATGTCTAAGTGTCTAAATGTCTAAGCCTGTGTTCACATGACCGTGTTCGGGGATTGAGATTTGCCTGCACAAACTGTGGCCAAATCGCAGCCCTCCATGGAGCATCTTGCTGCACTGTGATGGAGCTGGGTGGCTAGTAACTTAAAGGGGTCGTCAGGGGTTTTAGAAACATTAAAGGCAGGACTTGCATATGACCCCTAGTTACAAACGCACTTCTGGATATTGGTAACATACTGTACTTTAGCCTTAGGCTACAATAAACAGCTATCACAGGTGTCTGTCATGAAGATTTAGTGTTACTCCTGGTCCTTATGACGACCCAACATTTTTAAAATCCAATTGTCAGAGACCAAAAAAGTTCTGGCTGGGATTACAATGATAAAATATACAGTTGTGACTTGCATACAAATTGAACTTAAGAACAATCCTACAGACCCTATCTTGTATGTAACCTGGGGACTGCCTGTATAATAAAACAAGCAGGCACACAGTTAAAGTGCAAAGCAAACCCCCTTTTAAACTCAACTGCACAAACAAAAAATTCAGGGGATAACAAAGTGCAATGTACACTTTTATTTTAAAGGAAACCTACCAGTTAGAATGGCAGGGGTAAGCTGTAAGTACCGAGCACCAGCTCAGGGTGAGCTGGTGCCGGTACTTACTTTCGTTAGTGTTAAAACCGCGGTTTTAACACTTTTTAAACTTTAGGGCAGAAGGGGCTTCGGCGCTGCGCGCGACCGTGCGCGCGCAACATCTCCGCTATTTCCTATGGAGGCGCGCGCACGATCGTGCGCACGCAGCGCCGAAGTGTCTTCTGCCCTAAAGTTTAAAAAGTGTTAAAACCGCGATACCGCGGTTTTAACACTAACGAAAGTAAGTACCGGCACCAGCTCACCCTGAGCTGGTGCTCGGTACTTACAGCTTACCCCTGCCATACTAAGTGGTAGGTTTCCTTTAAGTTCATAAGACAACTCAATTGTCTTTTAATGGCCTTGTTGTGCATTGTCTTTTGAACTTTAATAAGAACCTGCCTCTTAGTGTGCATGGCACTTGTTTAGATGCTGAAATTGTCATTTGAGTAACATTACTGTCTTCTTCCAAAAACTGCTCCACACCTGACCATGGGTCATCACTATATAAAGGGTGATCCACACATTGCAGTTAAAACTGCATTGCAATCAGTGTTGATGTGATTTTTTTTAGGTGCAGTTCACTTCAACATGTAATAGACATGAACTGGACAGGTGAATTCCCTTCAAAATCAAATTTCTTCCACCTGTTAATTTGATGGTAGATGTTGTCCGGGGTTAGAAAAAAATGTGCTTTAATCTAGAAATGGTATCACTCCTGTGTATTTGTTATTACAGCCTTGTTGCATTGAAATGCATTTAATTGAGTAGCAATAACTGTATGTACTAGAACAAAGCACCCATGTTTTTATCCCTTAAAAAAATTCTTTTTGACCCCCTGTATAATTTAAAATACCAGTTCATAAGCATGAATCCTATGCTTGTGGAAGCAAGGCTGTTAATTTTATATATTTTTGTTTTAACTCTTATTCCTGGATTGTAGCTGGACTTGGTACACTGCTGTATTTGACCAGCTATGAGGCTTCTGTTTGAGCACTGGTGTGTAGCATTTCCACTAACCGCAGCCATTTCCCCCCCTGAGTAAATGCCAGTATATTCAAAGTCCAGTTACAATCCTGTAATATAAATGCATTTTGCACTGTCCTTCAACTATATACAGGTTTGGCCCTGGAGATGTAATGCTACAGCTTTGTATAGTAAAATATGCTGATGGTGACTCTGCCATGACTGCAGTATGGCACTAATGATGGCGGGTGCCACACACAAGCCGTGACAGTTGGATCGGTGGGTCAGTTTCTTGTGGGATATAGGCTGCTGTTTCTGCTCCTGGGTAACTGTTCCACAGTGATGGCCAATGTCCAGCAAAGTCTCAGTATGACCTGTCTAACTAGTGACTGAAATGTGGAACTGGACATTATTTAACACCCTACATTATTTAACACATTAGTTTGAAACAAAACATTCCCAACCATCCATTGGTGCTGTTCTGGTCATACCTACCTGCTCTAGAGTGGCATTGCTGCTCCACTACAAGGACAGTGGGTATTGCCACTTTGTGATGTTCTCAAATGGAGTGAGCATAGACTGGCACATCTGAAGTTGTCTGATGTAGGGAAAGTCACTAAGAATTGTGGTGGTCTTGCTGGGTATATGTAATAACATCTTTGTCACTTGTAGTTTTCTTTAGTTGCTGTCTTACTAATTGACTGGGAATGCGTCGCAATAGCACATCCACTGTCCACTTTTTTGGAAACGCCGGTAATGGAGGATATGAAGGCTTTCAGAAAAACCTCGCTTTCCCAAAAGTGGAGGCCCTGGGTCAGTCCAATCTGCTCCTGCCTCCACAGCAGACACAAAGAACTGTACTTGGAGTCCTTAGTGAAAATGATCAGCGCCAGAGATCAATTAGCCTGGTAAGACAAAGAGTTTGTAGACTTTGTCTATTTCAAAACTGTCCGAGCTTATTGGAAGCCTAAAGGTGCTGCTTGGCCATGAGGTACCACCTGCTAGCGCTTGACTCCATATCTATCTTTATAGGGTGCTTTATCTGCAAAACCTGCATCCGGCATTGAGAATGGATTTCCTCTTGCTGGCAAGATGTTCTCCACCAGTGCAGCTTCTCTAGTCCCCAAGCCATGCTTTACCATCTACGTGGAGGAACCAGAAGATAAACAAGAGAACTGCTCATTTGATGTAGAACTTCCAAGTTTGGAGGAATCTGAGGCCAACATTGTGAAGCAGAAGTTTCATCTACTACTGGATGTCAGCTCAGGTCTGTATCTCACACAATGTGTCTGGTCAATGTGGCAACTTATAAAATCCTGACTCTTCTTGGCTTATAGCATCTCCAATGATGGTGGACACCTCATTACAAGGACAGCCTGAAGATGAAGCTTCTGAAACTGACCCAGATGTTGCTGCACTTGCTGAATACATAGATGAGATTCATCGCTATCTGCGTCAAGCTGAAGTAAGATTGTAGTATGAAACTTTCTCTGAAATAGAACGTTGCTAGAAGAACTGGTCTATGCTGTAAAATATCACAGGTTTAGAGATTCCTAGGGCATGGACAAATCTTTAATATAGCATGTTTCTAACAAGGCCTGTCTCCATAGGGTTTGGGACAGAATAGCCTACTATACAATGTATGGCGTGTGATGGTTAAAGCTTGATATTTGTTCCTTTTCAGGTTAAACATAGACCAAAACCCTACTACATGAGGAAGCAACCAGACATCACTTCTGCCATGAGGACCATATTGGTGGATTGGCTTGCAGAAGTCCGAGAAGAGTACAAGCTTCGCAATGAAACCCTATTTCTTGCTATTAACTACCTGGACAGGTTCCTGTCTTGTATGTCTGTGCTTAGAGGGAAGCTGCAGCTTGTTGGAACAGCTGCTATTCTCCTTGCATCGTAAGTTATCTTAACTTAATCTCTGGTATTTAAAGGAAACCACATGGATATTCCATAGAACCTTGCACACTGAACCAGGCAGTGGCTGTGGAAAGAGGCCAAGTCTGAAAGGCTACTAGGATGGTGCCTAGAGCACCTACATGATGCAGTAGTACTCACAACAACCCTCTCCGTGTGCTGAAATTTCCTGCACTTAAGTGAGATTACACCAGACAGAAGGGCAGGTTGGACAGGGCAACAGCCTGTGAATCTGCAGCATAAAGGGGCTATTGGAACTGCCCCAGTAGCCCTTCAAACTTCTAAATTTAAGTTGATTTTGGAAAAGGAGACTACCAGTCAGTGCCTGGATCTGAGGAAAGTGTCCTTGGTTTATGGTACATTTCATTCATAATTTGTAGCTTAGTGTTCGATGTTGGGCATTTGTTGCTCTTCAAATGGGTTTTCTATGAAATGTTTACCTATCCCTTCATACCTTCACCAATGAACATCAGTGATTTGAAGTTGGTTGGGGGATATTTGTGTTGGAGACCTCAGGAAGTGCCTGTATATGATTGCATAAACTTCCACTGAAGTTGTGTTAATTCTCTTACCTTCTAGCAAATATGAGGAGATCTACCCTCCTGATGTAGATGAGTTTGTCTACATAACCGATGACACCTACACAAAGAAGCAGCTTCTTCGCATGGAGCACTTGTTGCTTAAAGTGTTGGCCTTTGATCTGACTGTCCCTACAATCAACCAGTTCCTCCTGCAGTATATTCACAAGCATAATGGTGGCACAAAGGCTGAACACCTTGCTATGGTAATAATTGATATTAGATTTGTTAATGTATTAATGTCCTTATTTGGTTCTTCAAATTCACCCTCACCTGGGGTGTTCAGTGAGGCCTGCAATGGTGGATAGATGGTGTCTTAATGTCTAAACTTGGGCAGTTATGGTTCATTCAAATTCACTAAGCTGCCATTCTCTTCCTGCAGTATGTATCGGAGCTTACACTCCTTCATGATGAGCATTTCTTAAAGTATCTTCCATCAGTGACTGCGGCTGCAGCTTATGGTCTTGCCAACTACACAATTAACAAGGTTTTCTGGGTAAGTGGAACAACTTTTGAACATTGCCTTAGACTCCTTGCATTAATATCTACATCGAATGTCCATTTTCAGGAAATCCTTGCACAGTAATCGCATTCCTATATTTTTAAATGGTGTCCCACACCCATCAAACATGACACTTGGGCTGCAGGCATACATCAGCACCTTTCTATAGAAATGCACAGCGCCGTAGTCCATAGGACATGTCTCACCTTTCTAACAGGCTACAGAACGGTGTGGCACAAACGCTCCTGTACGCCGCCGGAATTCCATTGAAGTGTACAGGGAGCGTATATATGCCGGCCATGTATACGTTCCCCTGCACCCCCCCCCCCCCCCATACGTTCATGTGAATGTAGTCTTACTAAGTAATGTGATTTCTGTCCATCTTGCAAAACATGAACTTTGTCTCCACAGCCTGAAACTCTTCAAGCCTTCACTGGCTACAGCTTGAGTGACTTGGCACCTTGTCTAGTTGACCTGCATAGAGCCTGTCTGAGTGCACCCCATCAAGCGCAACAAGCCATTAGGGAAAAGTATAAGAGTCCCAAGTAAGTCAATGGGTTCATTCATCAGCAGCACCATAACTTTTATACAACTAAAATACCTTCTTGTATTTGACTCTTTCCCACTATAGTAACTTCACCTAAACATGGGATGAGAACTAGTCCTGGTTTTGCATTGTCTAGATTTGATTCCTTTTGAGTCAGTATATACTTGGGACATTGTTGAAAATGTAATATAATCTCATTCTTGCCTTTGTCTTGCAGGTACATGCAGGTCTCACTTGTGACTCTCCCTCCAACTCTCCCTCTATAATAACTTGTAGACGGCTTGTACAGCACTTACGATCAACAGCGTTGGTCTGCTTTTTAGATGGACACTGCTGGCCAAGTGTCAAGCTTTTAACTTATGATCTTTTTATACAAATGACATTAAACTTTTTAGTGTAAAATTTTAACTTATTAATGTATCTACTGGACGGCTGTAGCGGATATTTGGCCGGTCTGAGCAGTTCTGTAAACTTGACTTGGAGTGGGCAAGGTGCAATGGATATGAAAATGTATATAAACTGCTTTGGTCAAATATGTGGACAGTAAAGCTTGGCTGTCTATTGGTGACAACATTCAAGGCAATTTTGTCTTCTGTGGCCGAGCTGAAATTGCAACCCTAAAATTTGGTAAAGTAATAGCAAAATGCATTAGAAGGGCTTTCATTGTCAAACACTGTTTTAATAAACTTTATTCACTCCTGAAATTGTCTTGTGCTTCTTGAGGTGTAGCCATATCTTATACAGTATTGTTGTGACTGATGGGTACTTCTATGCAACATGATAGAATACAAACTTTTTGTATTGCCTCTTCTAGGTATACATGTCTACAGATCTGTAATTCCTTTAGTGTTCCTATCAATTGGCTAAAGGTCTTTTAGGATCAGAAAAATGGTGGTCTTAGAATACATCTACATGGCAGTGTACTGCTGCAATGCTCCAAATAAGCATTAGGGTTTCAGGACCCCCCCCCCTACTCGTGGAGCACTAAGCCTATGAAAGGGCCTCCATACTTAGATGGCTGTCAATATGCAGACTTGTCCAGCAATTGACAGTGAAGATGGTGGGAACTCTTACCACATCTAGGCATCAACATGCGTGTATCTGAAGGGGAGAATAGAGTAGTCCTGTCTCAAACACTCATAGATTATCCTTCTATGGAAAAGTCTGGGAACAGATGGAACTTAATTCCTCAAGTGCCTTCCTTGGTGCTGAACCATTTTCTGGTTGACTCCTTTCTAATTTGAAGATGGTAGCCCCCCCCAACCCCTCCAGTTAATTTTTTTAATAGCCATATTAACTAACTTGACAGCACAAAATGTTAATCAATAATTATCAACTTGATTACTGACACATTACAGCTGATCATTGTAGCCTGGGACTAGTAAAGCATCCAGAGGTCAGTGGGCAGAGAACTCCGTTTCCTTAGTGGTATTCTCATCTGGGCATTCAATTTCATCTGCTATATATATCTTAGTAAAACAATTACATGTGAAGACAAGTTCTGAAATGTAGCCATATGGTCACTTAGAAGCAAGTCTGTCCTTGGATACAACCACCTCTGCTGGAGGGATTGCACAAAAACAGTGTTTATGTGAAATGTCTGGAGTTGCTGCCTATTCCACAGCCGTCCTGTGGTAATCACTTTAGTCAGGCAGGACTCAATAGCCCATGTCTGGCCACCATGCCAAAATGTGAAGTGGTCATATTTGAGGAAAGCTTCTAGTTTCTAAAGGACAACATGGCTACATTTATGAGAAATCTCCACACAAACACTTTAGAACATCCAATTGAAAAAATATGGCAAATTAAATTACATAGAAATGCCCATTACACCCTCACACATGAGTGGGAACCCATTCAGACTTGCTTAACCTTGCAATAGGTGATTTTGTAGAAATGTGGGCATCTCAAATCTGTTTAATACTAGCTCTTTAGGTTCATAAGCTCCTGGATTAGCTATATAGGCAATTTTGACCCACTGGTAGATCTTGCCCAGCAGCTAAAGATGCTCACCCCCCCCCCCCCCCCCAATCTTGCAGCACACTGGGAGCACCTAAACATAAAACTGGTTCTCTGTGCTGCCAATTCTGCACACACCTGCCTCTCCAAGTGTGATTTTACACTACCTGTATGATAGATGCCTCATGTTAGAGGTAGGTGATGCCACAAAGGGGAGTAGAGCATTATTTGCAGCCCAGAGTGCTGGAATTGTTTGTCCTGAAGGCCATTTTTAGGCAGTGACCTTAAGATGTTTAAAGGAAATGTGGCAGTCTTCCACAATTTTTACAGGCTTTATATACAAAGATCTAGTTCTAGTAGAAGCAGTCGCTTGTCTAGCAGGATTTAGTTGGAGCTCATTGTTACAGCCATTAAATATTTACAGATCTAGTTTCAGTACATAACTTTCCATCTAATAACATTAAAATGTTCTTATCTGACAAGAAGCAGTGAATGCACAATGTTGATGACTGGAACATATTGTTCCAAATCTGAAGTACAGTTGGTTTGAAGCAATGCTGATCGCTTGCCATATTTTGGATGAATTTGTTGTGCCCTGTAAGCTATAGACACATTATTCAGACACTACATATGATGCTAATTTGACAGCTTTAACATGTTTCTCCACTAGTTTATAACTTTGCTTTTTTTTCTTTTCTTTTTTTGCTCTAAGGACAAGGGAGACACAATACAAAACTATTGTAGGGTATCAAGATGTGTTAAATGTAAACTTTAATTGGCCCAACTTTTCAGCTACATTTAGCAAAAACTGTTTTTTTTTTTTAAAAAGTTTAGATAAAATCCCTATTGCTGAAACTAAATTACTATAAATAGGTGTCTTAAAAACCTACCTTCACCAGATCAGAGCAGTCACATACGAATTATATCTGGCAAGTGGGTGGTGGCCGGCTGCCTGTCCCTCATCACTGTCAGTGCCATAACTAGTAGAGGCAGGGCCCTATAGCAGACTTTTGAATTGGGCCCCCCAAATGCTTAAAATATACATATTTGTATATACATATGCATTACAATGAGATTTATACACATATACTGTACAAATTTACATACCTATATACATAAACATACAGTTCTTCACCCAGACTTGTGCACACACAGAGTAGGCATGCTCACAAATACAGCATATAAGCATCATATAGAGTTATATACATATTATGCTGTACAATGTACACAATAATATGGATATAATGGTGCACAATTTCCATTCTTTAGCGGATGGTTGGATGACAGGGCCCCCTGACACTGGGGGCCCTATAGACGCTGTTACCCCCTGTAGCTATGCCCCTACTAACAGCCCTTCCGACAGTGGTGAGGCTGATAGGCTTTTAAGGTGTCCATATTAATGGCAGTGCGTTTTGTTTTTGTTTTGTTTTTTTTCTAAGGAAAGGGTTTTTGACTCAGTTTATCTGACTTGGCTTATCGACCACAACCCAGTTTAACGCAGGGACAGAGGTTGTGGAAAGCTTAGGGGTCGTAATTCTTTCCTGTCTTATGCATTCTTAGGCTACATTCACACAACCGTATGATCTCATCCGTATGCAGCATGTATGTAACCTGTATTTTATTTTTATGTCCCCATAGACTTCTAGGGCATACAGAACTGAAATACAGGAGAAAATAGGACATGCTCTATATTCTTATATGACTAGTATATGGTACAGTACGCACCGGTGTCAAAAACGGCAATATAAATGGTTGGACGTATTGTCCATTGAAATGAATGTAACCGTATGTAACCCGTAAAAATATGGTACGGTACGTCCATTTTCATACGTCTGTGTGAATGTAGCCTAAGATTGTTTTCTTGCAAGTGTTGTAAAAATGGGATTTTACTAAATAAAAATTTTAATAAATGAGTACAGTAAAAGGGTTTTCGTGGTCATTGGACCCCCCGTTCTCATGATCTGTGGGGTCTCATCACTGAGACCCCCAACAATCACCAAGTTTGGCCCTATCCTGTGGAGAATGCCTAACTTGTTTCCTGGGAAAACCCCTTTAATATACATTGTCTGGCTCAACACCGTCATTATTAACACCCGCTATTACTGCTGTTATATATATATATATATATATATATATATATATATATATATATATATATATATATATATATAGACACAATGACATCATGGGGAGCGCCGATCTTGCCTGAAAATGGTAAGAGCTGGCCCTCACATTAATTTAAATGCTGCTACATAGCACCCATTTCGGGAGTTGCCGTTTGGGCTTTGGGTCTGGGGACCCGGACCTGGGCAGGATTTTTAACTTTGACCCAGGCTGACCTCAAATTTAATAGGGTCTGCTCATCCCTACCTATGGACAGTTCATATGACTGATTTCGCGAACAGAAAATCACTCTCTCTTTGACATCAATAGGAAGACTTTGATCAGACAATGCTGCCCATGGAAAAAGAGTAGCAACATGCCATAAATTGTGGGAGAAATCTAGTAGACTGTGGGGCACATTTACTTACCCGTCCCGTTGACCCCGCGATCCGGAATGTCTGACGAGGATTCTGGTCTGCTGCGATTCATTAAGATGCATGTGCGTGTGCTTCCCCAGCTGAGGTCTGCCGGAGTTCACCTTCTTCTTCCTGGGGCATGTGAATGCTGATCTTGAGACATCATTTGCTTTTTAAATTCTGCGGTTTGTCCAAATATTCGGGTTGTCCGTTGGCCACGGCCCCCGATTTGTGTTGCATGCAAGCCGGCGCCGATGCGCCACAATCCAATCGCGTGTGCGCCAAAAACCCGGGGGGCAATTCAGGGCAAATCTGAAAAAAATTGTGAAACCCAACGAAAATGCAGTGTTCGGACCCTTAGAAAATGTGCCCCTGTGTCTGAGAATAATCCACAACAGAAAGTTTGACTAGTCAGTCATTTTGGCACAGATTTACCAGCTGGAAACCAGGGTCAAATACCGGCAGTTAACAAAATATGGAAATCTCACTTCCATTGTTCCATCTTTATTTAATCAAACATAATAACAGAAATGTAGATTTAACCAAAGGTCTTAAGTGGGATGCAGCAGAATACCCTTGTTCTCCCATCAGGTAGAGTAATGTTAGTGTCTATCAGTATATACACTCACCGGCCACTTTATTAGGTACACCTGTCCAACTGCTCGTTAACACTTAATTTCTAATCAGCCAATCACATGGCGGCAACTAAGTGCATTTAGGCATGTAGACATGGTCAAGACAATCTCCTGCAGTTCAAACCGAGCATCAGTATGAGGTGATTTGAGTGCCTTTGAACGTGGCATGGTTGTTGGTGCCAGAAGGGCTGGTCTGAGTATTTCAGAAACTGCTGATCTACTGGGATTTTCATGCACAACCATCTCTGGGTTTTACAGAGAATGGTCCGAAAAAGAAACAACATGAAAGCATGGATCCATCCTGCCTTGTATCAACGGTTCATGACATGACAATGAGTTCACTGTATTCAAATGGCCTCCACAGTCACCAGATCTCAATCCAATAGAGCATCTTTGGGATGTGGTGGAACGGGAGATTCGCATCATGGATGTGCAGCCGACAAATCTGCGGCAACTGTGTGATGCCATCATGTCAATATGCACCAAAATCTCTGAGGAATGCTTCCAGCACCTTGTTGAATCTATGCCACAAAGAATTGAGGCAGTTCTGAAGACAAAAGGGGGTCCAACCCGTTACTAGCATGGTGTACCTAATAAAGTGGCCGGTGAGTGTACATTATATATCCAGAGTATATTAATCCTTTCTTTATTACTAGTTCTTGGCTTGATGTTAATGGTTAATTAGCATTTATACTCAATGTTTATATCTAATTACCTTGATGAATTCACTTTTTCGGAAGACTCTCTCAAAAACCTTGCTGAGTGATGACACTACCTCCCCGGGTAGCGGTGTCAAGCCTTCCATTAAATGATACATACTTCGACTGCTGTGTAATTTTCTTTCGTTTTTCTCTTTCTCTTTGACTCAAATGTAACATGAATAATTGAAACAAGATCTGAAAGAACTGGAAGAACAGCCGGCTTTGAGGAATAATGTAACTGAGTAAGAGATTATCATGAAATGTCAATTACAGAATAAGAGCGTCGACAAGATATTGGCGCACAGTCAAGCGGCTCCTGCATCATCGGGATACAAGATACTTGATGTTTGGATAGACGAGTATAAAAATAAACAATGTTCCCTCCAAATTTTGCCTTTAGGGCATTTTAGAACAAACTTCTTTAAAAAGTTTAAAAAGAATGAAATTTTATTTTCCGATATGTTACTTATATTCTGAGCTGCCACATATCTTTAATGTAATGTCATAGACCATGTACTACATCTATTTCTATTTCATCAACCCAGTATAGATATTGGACCTACAATAAAGGTCGAGTTTGCTGCTTGAGGTCGGATCAGTTGACTATTGCTTAGCATTAAATGGTGTCTTCAAGATCCAAAATCACTCCTCTTGTAAAACTGTATTCTGTAGGAACCTTTACAAAAATCCCTTTGTCTTTTGCCAGCAGTATTTACAAAAAAAAAAAAAAAAATTTTCATATTTATGCAAGTTAGGTCCAAGACCAAGAGTGTTGCCATGACTTCAGGTGAAACTTTTTTTGTTCTCTCTGCAATTTATTTCTATGGGGGTTCCATGTGTATAGTGTTCCAGAGGAAAAGAAAAACACAGGGCCCCAATGCAAAGAAAAGCTAATTTGCATAAAACTTAAAAAAAAACAAAAAAAACAACACATTTTACAGTGGTATGAAAGCTGCGCTGTGAACAGCTTCCGGCTGGCCAGGGTGGCCAGCCATGCCCACCCGACGCCACAGCTTCTATACCCCTGTAATAAACGGGGCACGAACCAGAGAGATGTCGGAATGGGATACTGGGAGGGACCGCAGAGTTTATTTTTTTAAGCCTCCCCTCCCGCCCACATATCTATTTTTCATAGGGTCTAGGGCAACTCCTTTAAGGACTAAAATATTTCTGAAACCCATTGACTTTGTGCTTGTAACCTTTGGATGTCTTACAATATGCTGAAATAAAGAATCAAAAACTCCTTAGCTGGATCAATTATACTTTCTCCTATGCTTAGTCTTGTATATGTAGAACTCCTACTTGGTCAGTCGATGTACAGCGTTTCATTGGAAGAGGGATTGTGGATCATATGGACTGTTGGATATGCATCCTTCTGCCTCCTCTGTTAGATCTGATTTCACAAATCCCATCGCCTCTTCTTGGTCAGGGAAGTAAGAAGACTTTGCCATTAAATGTCACCTATGCAGTAGTGGCAAAGTCCTCTTAAGTAGTCATTTTACTTCCCTGACCTGTGTCCAGCATCTCACCAAGCTAAATAAGTTCCCTACACTGTACTGATGTAATGCAAACCCTTCGTAAAAAAGTGCTGTTCATATTTGAAATCCTGTACTTATTGAATGTTAATACTGGTTTGACTTTTATACTGCAATTTGCCATTAGGCTTCCCGAATAAATCATACTTGATGTTAAGGGAGCTGCCTTACAAGGTGGCCAAGACGCAATGTTTTTCTTATCCCACCCTGGAAAATGTATTTGCATATAGACACCTCTTAACAGATCAATTTGGACATCTATTGTCAAACACTACCGTTTTAGACATTCGAGGGTTGGTCTTTGGTAAAGTATTTACCAGTGCTCCTGTGTGACTTCCCATCATTACTCCTCGACCTGCTGCTGCAGTGCTCCTGTGTGACTTCCCATCACTACTCCTCAGCCTGCTGCTGCAGTGCTCCTGTGTGACTTCCCATCACTACTCCTCAGCCTGCTGCCGCAGTGCTCCTGTGTATCTTCCCATCACAACTCCTCGGCCTGCTGCTGCAGTGCTCCTGTGTGATTTCCCATCACTACTCCTCGGCCTGCTGCTGCAGTGCTCCTGTGTGACTTTCCATCACTATTTCTCAGCCTGCTGCTGCAGTGCTCCTGTGTGACTTCCCATCACTACTCCTCAGCCTGCTGCTGCAGTGCTCCTGTGTATCTTCCCATCACAACTCCTCGGCCTGCTGCTGCAGTGCTCCTGTGTGATTTCCCATCACTACTCCTCGGCCTGCTGCTGCAGTGCTCCTGTGTGACTTTCCATCACTATTTCTCAGCCTGTTGCTGCAGTGCTCCTGTGTGACTTCCCATCACTACTCCTCGGCCTGTTGCTGCAGTGCTTCTGTGTATCTTCCCATCACTACTCCTCGGCCTGCTGTTGCAGTGGTCCTGTGTGACTTCCCATCACTACCCCTTGGCCTGCAGCTGCACTGCTCCTGTGTGACTTTCCATCACTATTCCTCAGCCTGCTGCTGCAGTGCTCCTGTGTATCTTCCCATCACTACCCCTTGGCCTGCTGCTGCAGTGCTCCTGTGTGACTTCCCATCACTACTCCTCAGCCTGCTGCTGCAGTGCTCCTGTGTGACTTTCCATCACTACTCCTTGGCCTGCTGCTACAGTGCTCCTGTGTATCCTCCCATCATTACTCCTTGGCCTGCTGCTGCAGTGCTCCTGTGTATCTTCCCATCACTACTCCTCGGCCTGCTGCACAGGGGTGCACTGTCCATAAGGCCTATTCAGAAGACAGCCTCAGGCGGCGCCCCCTGCAGGATCCTGGGAGTTAGTAATGAAGACAGCTAGGATATTTTGATTTAAAACAGGACAGATCATGGCACGTCCTGGCTGCCTTAAATTGCGCAGAGCAGGGGGCAGCACTCTCTCTCTGGTGCCTTAGTGCGTTTTTTTCCCATTTTATAGAATAGGAGCATGATGGAAGGAACTTGTCCGTGTTTGCAACTCTATGGGAACTGATGGGAAATTGAAGCTTCCATTTACCATCAATGTTTGGTTTCTTTTATTCTTCTCCTAAACAGAAGTGGCCAATGTATCATTTGGGCAGCACCGTAAAAGTCATAAAAACAAAGCTCACAAGAAAACTATTTTGTCAATTGAACTGCATTTGGAAATTCTTTTCCCAGTACATTTTATAGAATATTTAATGCTGACACTAAGAAGTACAATTCTTCTGCTTATAACATGCCACATACAGCTGTTAAAATGAGAAAAATAAAAAAGTTCTGGCTTTTGTAAGGTGGAGAGTATAACATTTGGAAATAGGCTGGGGACTTAAATGGTTCAGCAGTTGATTATTCTGCCTGGCAGGGAGAAGAGTGATTCCATCATCCTCTGGTGCAGTGCATAACTAATGTGATAGGAAAAGTGCCAAGCCCAGGCATAGAAGCGATAGAGCTTCATTATCTTAGTTTTATAATTGCTTATATAATTGTTTTTCAGCAAAACCACTGAGCACAGAGACTAAACAAGACATGTTTCTGCATCAGTGTAGTTACAGAATTCTCAAGGTATATTTAAGTCATAAAGCAATAAATCAAATGGTAGATTTGCTTTAAGGGGTTAAATGGGTACAGCATCAGATTTTTTGCACTAAACATAATATATAACTATTGGATAGCAGAAAAGGTGGGGGTGTCTTTCTACAGTTCGCCTTAGACAGTAGAGAGGCTTGGTTCACCCTCGGATACACATTAGAAGGTTGCCCAGACTTGTGTATATGAGTAACAACATTAAGCCCATGGTGAGACCTAATGTACATGTTGCATGGATGTGTGATGGGTTTATATGGTTCGGGTTTAAAAGAAAGAAAAATGGGCTGTGGCCACTTAAAACTAAGAATTTTCTGACATCAAGTGCCCTACTTATTGCGTTCATCATTGTCCCAGGATTGGCTGTGGGATTGTGTCTTCTGAATTGTAATCTATGGAAGTCGCTGCATTCAATATCCTTCTCTGCTGGAGTTTGCAGGTAGCAATTACCACGATTTACTGCTTCTTCTTCAAAGCCTTGAATGGAGAAGACTCTTCTGCTGCTGATATATTGTTGATGTAAGACTTGTCTAAATGATCCCTTTTCTGTCCACCCACTGACTTTAAACCTATCCCACACACAGGTTGTATGTAAAACATCGGCATCTTTATCTTTTAATATCTGTTTAGCATTTCAAGGTTCAAAGACATTCTTACTAAAACAAAACCTAAGCAGTCTCGGCGTGCTACAATGAGGAGACAGAGATGAAAGCAGGAGATGCATGAATTCTTTATAAGCCGTGTGTGGAGTTATGTTAGAGTAGAAAATATCTTATTCATCAGATGAAATTTAGAAACATATGGCACAAAGCTTCGCTTTCCATGGTCTCTTATGCAAAGATCTGCAGAATTCAGAATGTGGATAAGTAAATTAGTTATCAGGACCTTAAGTTAGACATTTGTCTTATATTATGACATTTATACCACAAAGGTGTAGGGATGTTAGATCTACAGTTATCTGCTAAGAAAGTTCTTACAATTGTATTGGATTTAAAGGTGTTTTCTTGAGTCTTAAAGGCGTATTCTCAGGAAGACAAGATACCTTAAGCGTAACTGTAAAGCTATAGTGATTTTACCAAATAATTGTATGTTATTTCCCCTTTGAAAACAAACAGAACAATGCCTACTTTGTGCTGCTCACCCTTTTCTTTCCAAAGTTATGGCTTTTTCTGTCCTGAAAGTGTTTGTCAGTCTATGCCCTCAAGCTGAGGCCAGTTAGCTTGCCCACAGATCCCATGATGCCTTGTGTTGTCTCTCAAAGTAATTTAGCATTAAATCCATTTAGTTTCCCACATATAAATCCACTGAACACTGCACAGGGCACATGCAGGATGTACATGGAGACAGCCTGGCAGCTTTCATCACATTGAGGTGCAGGGAACATGTAATAAGTGGTCGAAATCATTAGTACATGAAGTCTCTAGCCTGGGCTGTGTGAGCACTAAGGCTTAATAACTTATCTGCACAGAGGTGATAATGCCAATGACAAGGTAGGAGAAAGGAGCAGCATAAGGACAGGAGATACAATTCTGTGGTATCACAGACTGGGATGCAGGGACTGATAGTGAACAGGAAGATCTTTTACCTCACTATTCTGTGCAGGAGATATCTGTATTCACTGTTCTGCACACATCCAGCTCTGCTATATACACAGAGAGAGCTCTGTCACATGACCTCCTCCTCTGTGAGCAGGGAGCAGCAGCTCCTCCTATCCCAGGAAACCTTCAGATAAACAAACTCCAGACTCCAGGGCTTGTCAGCACATGGAGAGGAATCAGCTATTATAGCACTGAGGTAATCTGAGGGGGATAGCAAAGAAACTGTCAGGGCTGGTGTTTACAAATTAAGAGAAGTTTGGAAAAGAAAGTCCTTCGGCACCACCAAGTAAAAAATTCAAAAGTTTATTTCAAAAACTAGTAAAAATTAGTTGGTGAAAAAAGCGAAAAAAAACATGATAAAAACATGTTTGTACAAACAGGACTAAGGTGACGCGTTTCAGACCTTTCTATGTGTGGTCCTTACTCATGCCTCTATAAAGCACAAATGGGGCAACAAACACTCTAAACTTCAGGAGGGCAAATTTTCAGCAACTAAGGGAAGACCTTAAAGGCATAGACTGGGACAATGTTTTCAAAGACAAAAGCCCCCCCAAAAATGGAACTTTTTCTCATATATTCTAAAAAAGTCCTGTGAGAAACACATACCTTATGGGAAAAAGCATAAGAGGAACAAGGAAAAGCCAATGTGGCTAACTAGTCTTGTAAGGAAAGCAATAAGCAAGAAAGATAAGGTGTTTAAGGTGCTAAAACTTGAAGGTAGCGATGAGGCATTACAGGATTATAAAGAGAAAAATATAAAAAGCAGATAAAGGCCGCAAAAATAGAGACAGAGAGAAAAATTGCCAGGGAGAGCAAAAATAATCCCAAATTATTTTTCAAGTATATAAATGATAAGAAACTAAAAACTGAGAGTGTGGGAATAATATGGGGGTCATGGTGGAAGGAGATGAGCAAAGGGCCAATCTACTGAATGTCGCCTTCTCAACTGTCTTTACCCAGGAAAATCCCCTGGTGGAAGACACAATGAGGAATAAAGTAAATTCTTTTTGGAATGTCAACAGTTTAACCCAGGAAGAGGTACGGCGCCGCCTCGCAACCACTAAAATAGATAAATCACCGGGGCCAGATGGCATACTCCCCCGGGTTCTGCATGAACTATGTAACGTGTTAGACAGACCGTTATTTTTAATATTTGAAGATTCACTGAGGACTGGTTATGTTCCACAGGACTGGCGCATAGCAACTGTGGTACCAATATACAAAAAAGGATCAAAAAGCGATCCTGGAAACTACAGACCCGTGAGTCTAACTGCTGTGGTGGGGAAAATATTTGAGGGGTTTGTTAGAGATGCTGTCCTCGAGTATCTCACTGTGCATAACCTTATAACCCAGCGTCAGCATGGGTTTATGAGAGATCGGTCCTGTCAGACTAATCTGATTGGTTTCTACGAGGAGGTAAGTTCAAGACTGGACCTGGGGTACACTGTGGATGTTGTATATCTGGACTTTTCAAAGGCATTTGACACCGTGCCGCATAAAAGGTTGGTATATAAAATGAGACTGCTGGGAATAGGGGAAAATCTGTATATTTGGGTAAGTAATTGGCTTAGTGATAGAAAACAGAGAGTCGTCATTAATGGCACATTCTCAGATTGGGTTGACGTTACCAGTGAAGTGCCACAGGGGTCAGTATTGGGGCCCCCATTTTATTAATGAATGACCTTGTAGTGGGTTTACACAGTCAAGTTTCAATATTTGCAGATGTTACTAAGCTGTGTAAAGTAATTAATACTGAGGTCGATAGTTTAGCATTACAGAGGGATTTGTGGAAGCTTGAGGAATGGGCAGAGAAATGGTTGATGAGGTTTAATGTAGATAAATGTAAAGTTGGGCCATGGAAACTTGGGCCATGGGAACAAAAAGTATAATTATGTTCTAAACAGCCAATTACTTGGTAAAACTGGAGCTGAAAAGGACTTGGGGGTATTGGTGGATGGTAAACTTAATTTTAGTGGCCAGAGCCAGGCAGCTGTTGCTAAAGCAAATAAAATTATGGGATGTATCAAGAGAGGAATAGATTCTCATGATAAAGACATAGTTTTGCCCTTATACAAATCCCTGGTCAGACCACACATGGAATATTGTGTACAGTTTTGGGCACCAGTGTATAAAAACGATATAGTAGAGCTGGAACAGGTGCAGAGGAGAGCAACCAAGATTATTAGGGGAATGGGGGGATTAGAATACAATGAGATTACAAAACTTGTGATTATTCAAGTTTTGTAAGTTCAAGAAAAACTACGATTGAGGGGAGACCTCATTACAATGTACAAATACCTGAACGGACAGTACAACGATCTCTCCAAAGATCTTTTTATACCTAGGCCTGTGACCAGGACAAGGGGGCATCCTCTGCGCCTATAGGAGAGGCGATTTTACCAACAACATAGACAAAGATTCTTTACTGTAAGAGCAGTGAGACTATGGAACTCTCTGCCGCAGGAGGTTGCTATGGCGGACTCTATGTACATGTTCAAGAGAGGCCTGGATACCTTTCTGGAGAGAAAAAATATCACGGGTTATGGGGATAAAACAACTATTTAATTCTTAAAGGTTGGACTTGATGGACTTGCATCTTTTTCCAGCCTTATATACTATGATACTATAATATAAAGCAAAAAGATTGCTCAAATTGCCCGCTCCTGAGTCATGTGACTCATAGGACGCACGTGATGCAATATGTCAATCAACCTGATGCGGGGCCAAAACCAAAAGGAAGAGAGGACAACTATAGGTTGAATACATGCAGCTAAGATGTATAAAAAAAAGTAAGATTAAATAGATTTGTGTTGGTACATTGAACGTGTGGTTACTTTAGATAGAGATTAGGGATGAGCGAACATACTCGTCCGAGCTTGATGCTCGTTCGAGCATTAGCGTACTCGAAACTGCTCGTTGCTCAGACGAATACTTCGCCCGCTCGAGAAAATGGCATCTCCCGCCGCTGTGATTTTTGGCGGCCAGAAACAGAGCCAATCACAAGCCAGGAGACTCTGCACTCCACCCAGCATGACGTGGTACCCTTACACGTCGATAGCAGTAGTTGGCTGGCCAGATCAGGTAACCCTGGAATAGACTAGCCCCTGCCCGCGCTGCTCGGATCATTCTGTGTCTGGATGCCGCTAGGGAGAGAGCTGCTGCTGGTCAGGGAAAGCGTTAGGGTGTTCTATTAGAATAGTGTTAGGCAGGAGTGATTCTACAAGAACCCAACAGTCCTTCTTAGGGCTACAATAACGTTTTATTTTACTTTTTTTTGGTTTGCCTGTGGCTGGGCTTGCTGCCATTAGTAGTGCAGCTAGTACCATATTGTGAGTAATTTGCAGGGAGACTTGTGTTTAGCTCTTAGTGACACACATATCCACCTCAAACACCGAAGTGGGACAATTTATTAGGGGTTTGATTTGAATTAGGCAGAGTCTGCCGATTTATTTTTTTTTACCTTTATTTCTTTTTATAACTCAAAGTCATCAGGCACAGCACAAAATCCAGTTGTGTGCTGTCAGTGTAGGTTAGAAACTAGCCATAGCAATAGGATAGCATCGTTTTGTTTAAAAAAATAAATAAATAAAAAAAATAAACACAAAAAAAAAATTTAAAGTTTACACTGTAATTTGGAAAATGTTTAACCCGAGGGCTAGGGGTAGAGGACGAGGGCGTGGACGTGGGCGTCCAACTACTGCAGGGGTCAGAGGCCGTGGTCCTGGGCGGGGTGAGACACCACCTGCTGATGAGGGAGCAGGGGAACGCTGCAGAGCTACACTCCCTAGGTTTATCATGTCTCAAGTTACTGGGACTTGTGGTAGAGCACTGTTGAGGCCAAAACAGTACGAAGATGTGATGTCGTGGATTGCGGACAATGCTTCTAGCCATTTGTCCACCAGTCTCTCTTCCACGCAGTCCACCCATGTCACCGAAATCAGCACTTCTCCAGCTCCTCCACCTCAGCCTCCTTCCCCCCAGTCTGCCCCCTCCCAGCAAAATTTGGCATTTGAACCGGCATACTCTGAGGAACTGTTTTCTGGACCCTTCCCACAGTCACAAACCACTTGTCCGGTTGCTGCTGAGCTATTTTCCGATGCCCAGGTTTTCCACCGGTCGCAGTCTGTGGGTGATGATGACATTATTGACATAGTGGAAGAAGTGTGTAAAGAGGTGTCGGACGATGAGGAGACACGGTTGTCAGACAGTGGTGAAGTTGTTGTCAGGGCAGGAAGTCCGAGGGGGGAGCAGACTGAGGGATCGGAGGATGATGAGGTGACAGACCCAAGCTGGGTTGATAGGCCGGGTGAACACAGTGCTTCTGAGACGGAGGCGAGTCCTATAGCAGAACAGGTTGGAAGAGGCAGTGGTGGGGCCAGACGGAGAGGCAGGGCCAGAGCTGGTGCATCAGCACTAAATGTTTCCCATAGTCAAGCTCCCGTGGCGAGGGCTAGATTTTCAGAAGTCTGGAGGTTCTTTAAAGAAACACCGGATGACCGACGGACTGTGGTGTGCAAACTGTGCCAAACCAGGATCAGCAGGGGTTCCACAACTACTAGCTTAACTACCACCAGTATGCGCAGGCATATGAATGCTAAACACCCCACTCAATGGCACCAAGCCCGTTCACCTCCGGCCGGGCACACCACTGCTCGTTCCCCTGTGTCATCTGCTAGTCAGCCCCCTGCCCAAGACCCCGGCCCAAACACCTCCCGTGCGAAAACCCCATCTTCGCCTCCACGATCCTCCACAGCATCCACCAGCGTTCAGCTCTCCATACCCCAGACGCTGGAGCGCAAAAGGAAGTATAGCGCAACCCACCCACACGCCCAAGCCCTCAACGTCCACATCTCCAAGTTGCTTAGCCTGGAGATGCTGCCCGATAGGCTGGTAGAGACCGAGGCCTTTCGAAACCTCATGGCGGCGGCCGCCCCTCGGTATTCGGTCCCCAGCTGCCACTACTTTTCCCGATGTGCCGTCCCAGCCCTGCACAAGTACGTGTCAGAAAACATCATCCGTGCCCTGACCAACGCCGTTTCTGACAAGGTCCACCTGACCACGGACACGTGGACGAGTGCTGCCGGGCAGGGCCACTATATATCGCTGACAGCACATTGGGTTAACTTGGTGGAGGCTGGGACCGAGTCTGACCCTGGGGCTGGTCATATACTGCCGACGCCGAGGATTGCGGGGCCTACCTCGGTCCAGGTCTCAAAGGCCTACTATGCCTCCTCCTCCTCCCACCCCTCCTCCACCTCCTCCTCCGAATTACCATCCGTGGGCATGGCGCCATCAGTCGGTAGCTCCAGGCACAGCAGCAGTGCCGTCGCTAAGCGACAGCAGGCGGTGCTCAAACTGCTGAGCCTAGGCGATAAAAGGCATACCGCCCAAGAGCTATTACAGGGCATCACGGCGCAGACCGATCTGTGGCTGGCACCGCTGAATCTGAAGCCAGGCATGGTTGTGTGTGACAACGGCCGTAACCTGGTGGCGGCTCTGCAACTCGGCAGACTGACACATGTGCCATGCTTGGCCCATGTGTTAAATCTCATAGTTCAGCGTCTCCTCAAGACATACCCCAATCTGTCTGATTTGCTCACGAAGGTGCGCCGCATCTGTGCGCATTTCAGGAAGTCCAGCACAGATGCTGCCACTCTCAGGGCAGTGCAGCGCCGCCTCCAACTGCCCGCTCACCGACTGTTGTGCGACGTGCCCACGAGGTGGAATTCAACATTAACCATGTTATCCAGAGTTTACCAGCAGCGCAGAGCGATTGTAGACTGCCAGATGTCAACTTCCACCAGAACTGGTAGTCAGGTCAGTCAGCTTCCTCAAGTCTACAATGAGGAGTGGACGTGGATGTCTGATGTCTGATATCTGTCAGGTGCTGAGTAACTTTGAGGAGTCAACACAGATGGTCAGTGGCGATGCCGCCATCATCAGCCTCACCATCCCGCTGCTTGGCCTGTTGAAAAACTCTCTGGTCAGCATGAAGTCGGAAGCTTTGCGCTCGTCACAAGAGACGGGGGAAGAAGATTCCCTTGTTGATAGCCAAAGCACCCTTAGGTCTGTTTCTCAGCGCATATCGGAGGAGGTGGAGGAGGAAGAGGAGGAGAATGTTGGCGAGACAGAATAGGGGACCATTGTTCAGTCCTTCACTGTTCAGCGTGTATGGGCAGAAGAAGAGGAGTTGGAGGAGTTGGAGGAGGAGGAAATGGGCAGTCAGGCCAGTGAGGGGAGTGAATTCTTGCGCGTTGGTACTCTGGCGCATATGGCAGATTTCATGCTAGGCTGCCTATCCCGTGACCCTCGCGTTCAAAGAATTTATTCCAGCACTGAATACTGGGTATTCACTCTCCTGGACCCACGGTACAAGCAAAATCTTTCCACTCTCATCCCTGGAGAGGAAAGGAGTGTGAGAATGCATGAATACCAGCAGGCCCTGGTGCACAAGCTGAAACAGTATTTCCCTTCTGACAGCGCTAGCGGCAGAGGGCGTACTTCTGCGGGACAAGTAGCGAGGGAGAGTAGGCGAGCAGGCAGTTTTTCCAGCACTGGCAGGGGTACGCTTTACAAGGCCTTTGCCAGTTTTATGTCACCCCAGCAAGACACTGTCACCCCTCCCCAGTCTCGGCAGAGTAGGGCTGATCTTTACAGAAAGATGGTGAGGGAGTACGTAGCTGACCATACCATCGTCCTAAATGATCACACAGCTCCCTACAACTACTGGGTTTCAAAGCTGGACATGTGGCATGAACTGGCGCTGTACGCCTTGGAGGTTCTTGCCTGCCCTGCCGCTAGCGTGTTGTCCGAGCGGGTTTTCAGTGCAGCTGGTGGCATCATCACCGATAAGCGTACACGCCTGTCGACTGACAGCGCTGACAGGCTGACGCTTATCAAGATGAATAAAGCCTTGATTTCTCCGGATTTTCATTCTCCACCAGGTGAAAGAAGCTCAACCTGAATAATGTATGCACTACTCCTCCTCATTGTCCTCCTTCTCCTCCTCTTTGTACACTAAAGCAGAGGAAACTGGCTATTTTTTTGCCAGGGCCAACTGGCTCTAGCTATAGTACTCTATGTATTTAATTTTTCTGGAGGGCCACCTACCCGGTCCTCTGTTTTAAGCAATTTTTGGGAGTGCCACATACAGGCACTCAATCTATTTAATTTTTCTGGAGGACCACCTACCTGCTCCTCTGGTTTGAAAACTTTTTTGGACTGCCACATACAGGCACTCAATTTATTTAATTTTTCTGGAGGACCACCTACCTGCTCCTCTGGTTTGAAAACTTTTTTGGACTGCCACATACAGGCACTATCCAAATTAAATTGTCTCCATAGCAGCCTCCACATGTCGTCTTTTTAGCTGGCTCCACACGTTGTCTCCATTGCTACCTCCACACCTCATCGCCATAGCTGCCTCCAAAAGTCGTCCATATAGCTGCCTCCATACATGGTCTCCTTATCAAATGAACTGTGTCAGGCAGAATTTTGGGTTGTTTTCATGGATTCCACATCAAACTTGTTAACTTTGTCGCCACCCTGCTGTGTAATCCACAAAATATACTGGCAAACTTTTATCATTTACCGATATTATTTCAGCGCTTTATGCGCATCTGTTTACATTCCCCTCACCCGCCATATCCCAAACTTATAAGAACGCTACTACACTTGATCTTATACAAAAGGTTCTTAGAAGTGCTGTTTGGGGAGTAGCCGAGAGACAGGGGCTTGGATAGGCGAAAGCTCAACCTGGCAGCGGAGCGCCAGCTCCATCCCAAGATCCAACTAACATAGTTTTAACTGCAGCACCTTTAATCTACTACTAGTTCACTGCCTCCATACATCGTCCCCTTATCAAACGAGCTGTGTCAGGCAGAATTTTCAGGTGTTTCACCAGATACACAGTGGAACTCGGCCCATCTGTCACCGCCATGCTGGAGACCTGAAGTTGCAATCATAGCAGCGCAATATGGATGCCCCATACTGTCGCTCTTAATCATGGAACCATTTCCGTAAAAACAATTAAAAATAGAACCACTATGCTATTCCATTATTCCTAGGTGAAATATTCAAACGACCCGGCCTGCTGTGAAAATTATAATTTTTTCAAAGTAAACGCTTCTGGCCCCCAGGCCCATTTTGGGTGCGGAGGAGCCGAGAGACAGGGGCTTGGACAGGCGAAATCTCGCCTGGCAGTGGACCGCCAGCTCCATCCCAAGATTAGGCAGCCTCAGAGGCATCCATGCATGCTGCCCCTGCTGTTTCCTGTCCATTTTGCCCCCACGATCCTCCACAGTGTACACCAATGTCTCATTTCAATTCTCTATACCCCAGACGCTGGAGCACGAGAGGATATGCAGCACATCATCCCCTTATCAAACGAGCTGTGTCAGGCAGAATTTTCAGGTGTTTCACCAGATACATAGTGGAAATCGGCCCATCTGTCGCCGCCATGCTGGAGACCTGAAGTTGCAATCATAGCAGCGCAATATGAATGCCCCATACTGTCGCTCTTAATCATGGAAGTCGTCTCCATGGCTGCCTCCACATGTCGTCCCCTTATCAAAAGAGCTGTGTCAGGCTCATTTTTCGGGTGTTTCACCAGATACGTTATGGAACTTGGTCACTATGTCGCCACCATGCTGTGTTATCGACTAAATATACCGTCAACCTTTTGTTCACATAGGAAATCATTTCAGCGCTTCTTCCTCACCTCCTTTGGTGAAGCCTGAGTCCATTTAGGGTATGTCGCCATGACACTCTCTAGCCTGCCGCTGCTGCCACTGCCTCTGCATGCCGTTCCCCTATAGTGTCAGGGTCAATTATTGCATGTTTTAGATGCTATCTAGCCTCATTCGGTCACTCTGTCATGGACATGCTGTTGCCCATAATTTTGGCATAATGGTGCGATTAAGCAGCCTCAGAGGCATCCATGCATGCTGCCTGCTGTTTCCTGTCCATTTCCGTGGTGTTTCCATCTTTTTCTGAGGTTCCCAGGTGTTTGGCCAAGCTTCTCCTGTGCAGAGCCTTGGTCCCCTTGAAAAATGCTCGAGTCTCCCATTGACTTCAATGGGGCTCGTTATTCGAGACGAGCACTCGAGCATCGGGAAAAGTTAGTCTCGAATAACGAGTACCCGAGCATTTCAGTGCTCGCTCATCTCTAATAGAGATGGTAACTAGAGATGAGCGAACATACTCGTCCGAGCTTGATGCTCGTTCGAGCATCGAAACTGCTCGTTGCTCGGACGAATACTTCGCCCGCTCGAGAAAATGGCAGCTCCCGCCGTTTTGCTTTTTGGCGGCCAGAAACAGAGCCAATCACAAGCCAGGAGACTCTGCACTCCACCCAGCATGACGTGGTACCCTTACACGTCGATAGCAGTGGTTGGCTGGCCAGATCAGGTGACCCTGGAATAGACTAGCCCCTGCCTGCGCTGCTCGGATCATTCTGTGTCTGGATGCCGCTAGGGAGAGAGCTGCTGCTGGTCAGGGAAAGCGTTAGGCTGTTCTATTAGAATAGTGTTAGGCAGGAGTGATTCAACAAGAACCCAACAGCCCTTCTTAGGGCTACAATAACGTTATACATTTTTTTTTTTTATTTGCAGCTAGTACCATATTGTGAGGAATTTGCAGGGGGACTTGCTACCGTTGTGTTTAGCTCTTAGTGACACACATATCCACCTCAAACACCAAAGTGGGACAATTTATTAGGGGTTTGATTTCAATTAGGCACAGTCTGCCAGTTTCTTTTTATTTTACGTTTATTTTTTCATAACTCAGCGTCATCTCATCTGGCATAGCATTGTGCTTTCATACTTGGCTAGAAAATAGCCATAGGAGAATCCAAACGGCTTACTTAGGCCTACAATAGCGTTATATATTTTATTTCTGGTTGATCTGCTGGTGACTGGCCTTGCTGTAGTGCATCTACTACCATATTGTGAGGAATTTGCAATGAGACTTGCGACCGTTGTGTTTAGCGCTTAGTGACGCACATATCCATCGCAAAGACCGAAGTGGGACAATTTATTAGGGGTTGGATTTCAATTAGGCACAGTCTGCCATTTACTTTTTATTTTACGTTTATTTTTTCATAACTCAGCGTCATCTCATCTGGCATAGCAGTGTGCTTTCATACTTGGCTAGAAAATAGCCATAGGAGAATCCAAACGGCTTACTTAGGCCTACAATAGCGTTATATATTTTATTTCTGGTTGAGCTGCTGGTGGCTGGCCTTGCTGTAGTGCATCTACTACCATATTGTGAGGAATTTGCAGTGAGACTTGCGACCGTTGTGTTTAGCGCTTAGTGACGCACATATCCATCGCAAAGACTGAAGTGGGACAATTTATTAGGGGTTGAATTTCAATTAGGCACAGTCTGCCATTTACTTTTTATTTTACGTTTATTTTTTCATAACTCAGCGTCATCTCATCTGGCATAGCAGTGTGCTTTCATACTTGGCTAGAAAATAGCCATAGGAGAATCCAAACGGCTTACTTAGGCCTACAATAGCGTTATATATTTTATTTCTGGTTGATCTGCTGGTGGCTGGCCTTGCTGTAGTGCATCTACTACCATATTGTGAGGAATTTGCAGTGAGAATTGCGACCGTTGTGTTTAGCGCTTAGTGACGCACATATCCATCGCAAAGACCGAAGTGGGACAATTTATTAGGGGTTGGATTTCAATTAGGCACAGTCTGCCATTTACTTTTTATTTTACGTTTATTTTTTCATAACTCAGCCTCATCTCATCTGGCATAGCAGTGTGCTTTCATACTTGGCTAGAAAATAGCCATAGGAGAATCCAAACGGCTTACTTAGGCCTACAATAGCGTTATATATTTTATTTCTGGTTGATCTGCTGGTGGCTGGCCTTGCTGTAGTGCATCTACTACCATATTGTGAGGAATTTGCAATGAGACTTGCGACCGTTGTGTTTAGCGCTTAGTGACGCACATATCCATCGCAAAGACCGAAGTGGGACAATTTATTAGGGGTTGGATTTCAATTAGGCACAGTCTGCCATTTACTTTTTATTTTACGTTTATTTTTTCATAACTCAGCGTCATCTCATCTGGCATAGCAGTGTGCTTTCATACTTGGCTAGAAAATAGCCATAGCAATAGGATAGCATAGTTTGGTTTTAAAAACTAAAAAACACAAAAAAAAAAACAAAAAAAAAGTAAAAAAAAAATTAAAGTTATAACTTTCATTTTCAAAATGTTTAATCCGAGGGCTAGGGGTAGAGGACGAGGGCGTGGACGTGGGCGTCCAACTACTGCAGGGGTCAGAGGCCGTGGTCCTGGGCGGGGTGAGACACCACCTGCTTATGGGGGAGCAGGGGAACGCCGCAGAGGTACACTCCCTAGGTTCATCATGTCTCAAGTTACTGGGACTCGTGGTAGAGCACTGTTGACGCCAGAACAGTGCGAAGAGGTGATGTCGTGGATTGCGGACAATGCTTCTAGCCATTTGTCCACCAGTCAGTCTTCCACGCAGTCCACCCATGTCACCGAAATCGGCACTCCTCCAGCTCCTCCACCTCAGCCTCCTTCCCCCCAGTCTGCCCCTTCCCAGAAAAATTTGGCATTTGAACCGGCATACTCTGAGGAACTGTTTTCTGAACCCTTCCCACAGTCACAAACCACTTGTCCTGCTGCTGCTGAGCTATTTTCTGATGCCCAGGTTTTCCACCAGTCGCAGTCTGTGGGTGATGATGACCTTCTTGACGTAGTGGAAGAAGTGTGTAAAGAGGTGTCCGACGATGATGAGACACGGTTGTCAGACAGTGGTGAAGTTGTTGTCAGGGCAGGAAGTCCGAGGGGGGAGCAGACTGAGGGATCGGAGGATGATGAGGTGACAGACCCAAGCTGGGTTGATAGGCCGGGTGAACACAGTGCTTCTGAGACGGAGGCGAGTCCTATAGCAGAACAGGTTGGAAGAGGCAGTGGTGGGGCCAGACGGAGAGGCAGGGCCAGAGCTGGTGCATCAGCGCCAAATGTTGCCCGTAGTTAAGCTCCCGTGGCGAGGGCTAGATTTTCAGAAGTCTGGAGGTTCTTTAAAGAAAAACCGGATGACCGACGGACTGTGGTGTGCAACCTTTGCCAAACCAGGATCAGCAGGGGTTCCACCACTACTAGCTTAACTACCACCAGTATGCGCAGGCATCTGAATGCTAAACACCTCACTCAATGGCACCAAGCCCGTTCACCTCCGGCCGGGCACACCACTGCTCCTTCCCCTGTGTCATCTGCTAGTCAGCCCCCTGCCCAGGACCCCGGCCCAAACACCTCCCGTGCGAAAACCCCATCTTTGCCTCCACGATCCTCCACAGCATCCACCAGCGTTCAGCTCTCCATACCCCAGACGCTGGAGCGCAAAAGGAGGTATAGCGCAACCCACCCACACGCCCAAGCCCTCAACGTCCACATCTCCAAGTTGCTTAGCCTGGAGATGCTGCCCTATAGGCTGGTAGAGACTGAGGCCTTTCGAAACCTCATGGCGGCGGCCGCCCCTCGGTATTCGGTCCCCAGCCGCCACTACTTTTCCCGATGTGCCGTCCCAGCCCTGCACAAGCATGTGTCAGAGAACATCCTCCGTGCCCTGACCAACAGCGTTTCTGACAAGGTCCACCTGACCACGGACACGTGGACGAGTGCTGCCGGGCAGGGCCACTATATATCGCTGACGGCACATTGGGTTAACTTGGTGGAGGCTGGGACCGAGTCTGACCCTGGGGCTGGTCATATACTGCCGACGCCGAGGATTGCGGGGCCTACCTCGGTCCAGGTCTCAAAGGCCTACTATGCCTCCTCCTCCTCCCACCCCTCCTCCACCTCCTCCTCTGAATTACCATCCGTGGGCATGGCACCATCAGTCGGTAGCTCTAGGCACAGCAGCAGTGTCATCGCTAAGCGACAGCAGGCGGTGCTCAAACTGCTGAGCCTAGGCGATAGAAGGCACACCGCCCAAGAGTTATTACAGGGCATCACGGCGCAGACTGATCTGTGGCTGGCACCGCTGAACCTGAAGCCAGGCATGGTTGTGTGTGACAACGGCCGTAACCTGGTGGCAGCTCTGCAACTCGGCAGACTGACACATGTGCCATGCTTGGCCCATGTGTTAAATCTCATAGTTCAGCGTTTCCTCAAGACATACCCCAATCTGTCTGATTTGCTCACGAAGGTGCGCCGCATCTGTGCGCATTTCAGGAAGTCCAGCACAGATGCTGCCACTCTCAGGGCAACGCAGCGCCGCCTCCAACTGCCCGCTCACCGACTGTTGTGCGACGTGCCCACGAGGTGGAATTCAACACTAACCATGTTATCCAGAGTTTACCAGCAGCGCAGAGCGATTGTAGACTGCCAGATGTCAACGTCCACCAGAACTGGTAGTCAGGTCAGTCAGCTTCCTCAAGTCTACAATGAGGAGTGGACGTGGATGTCTGATATCAGTCAGGTGCTGAGTAACTTTGAGGAGTCAACACAGATGGTCAGTGGTGATGCCGCCATCATCAGCCTCACCATCCCGCTGCTTGGCCTGTTGAAAAACTCTCTGGTCAGCATGAAGTCGGAAGCTTTGCGCTCGTCACAAGAGACGGGGGAAGAAGATTCCCTTGTTGATAGCCAAAGCACCCTTAGGTCTGTTTCTCAGCGCATATCGGAGGAGGTGGAGGAGGAAGAGGAGGAGAATGTTGGCGAGACAGAAGAGGGGACCATTGTTCAGTCCTTCACTGTTCAGCGTGTATGGGCAGAAGAAGAGGAGTTGGAGGAGTTGGAGGAGGAGGAAATGGACAGTCAGGCCAGTGAGGGGAGTGAATTCTTGCGCGTTGGGACTCTGGCGCATATGGCAGATTTCATGCTAAGCTGCCTATCCCGTGACCCTCGCGTTCAAAGAATTTATTCCAGCACCGATTACTGGGTATTCACTCTCCTGGACCCACGGTACAAGCAAAATCTTTCCACTCTCATCCCTGGAGAGGAAAGGAGTGTGAGAATGCATGAATACCAGCAGGCCCTGGTGCACAAGCTGAAACAGTATTTCCCTTCTGACAGCGCTAGCGGCAGAGGGCGTACTTCTGCGGGACAAGTAGCGAGGGAGAGTAGGCGACCAGGCAGCTTGTCCAGCACTGGCAGGGGTACGCTTTACAAGGCCTTTGCCAGTTTTATGTCACCCCAGCAAGACACTGTCACCTGTCCCCAGTCTCGGCAGAGTAGGGCTGATCTTTACAGAAAGATGGTGAGGGAGTACGTAGCTGACCATACCGTCGTCCTAAATGATCACACAGCTCCCTACAACTACTGGGTTTCAAAGCTGGACATGTGGCACGAACTGGCGCTGTACGCCTTGTAGGTTCTTGCCTGCCCTGCCGCTAGCGTGTTGTCCGAGCGGGTTTTCAGTGCAGCTGGTGGCATCATCACCGATAAGCGTACACGCCTGTCGACTGACAGCGCTGACAGGCTGACGCTTATCAAGATGAATAAAGCCTGGATTTCTCCGCATTTTCATTCTCCACCAGGTGAAAGAAGCTCAACCTGAATAATGTATGCACTCCTCCTCCTCATTGTCCTCCTTCTCCTCCTCTTTGTACACTAAAGCATAGGAAACTGGCTATTTTTTGCCAGGGCCAACTGGCTCTAGCTATAGTACTCTATGTATTTAATTTTTCTGGAGGGCCACCTACCCGGTCCTCTGTTTTAAGCAATTTTTTGGAGTGCCACATACAGGCACTCAATCTATTTAATTTTTCTGGAGGACCACCTACCTGCTCCTCTGGTTTGAAAACTTTTTTGGACTGCCACATACAGGCACTCAATTTATTTAATTTTTCTGGCGGACCACCTACCTGCTCCTCTGGTTTGAAAACTTTCTTGGACTGCCACATACAGGCACTCAATTTATTTAATTTTTCTGGAGGACCACCTACCTGCTCCTCTGGTTTGAAAACTTTTTTGGACTGCCACATACAGGCACTATCCAAATTAAATTGTCTCCATAGCAGCCTCCACATGTCGTCTTTTTAGCTGGCTCCACACGTTGTCTCCATTGCTACCTCCCCACGTCATCGCCATAGCTGCCTCCAAAAGTCGTCCATATAGCTGCCTCCATACATGGTCCCCTTATCAAACGAGCTGTGTCAGGCAGAATTTTGGGTTGTTTTCATGGATTCCACATCAAACTTGTTAACTTTGTCGCCACCCTGCTGTGTAATCCACAAAATATACTGGCAAACTTTTATCATTTACCGATATTCTTTCAGCGCTTCTTGCGCATCTGTTTACATTCCCCTCACCCGCCATATCCCAAACTTATAAGAACGCTACTACACTTAACTTGGTGGAGGCTGGGACCGAGTCTGACCCTGGGGCTGGTCATATACTGCCGACGCCGAGGATTGCGGGGCCTACCTCGGTCCAGGTCTCAAAGGCCTACTATACCTCCTCCTCCTCCCACCCCTCCTCCACCTCCTCCTCCTCTGAATTACCATCCATGGGCATGGCGCCATCAGTCGGTAGCTCTAGGCACAGCAGCAGTGCCGTCGCTAAGCGACAGCAGGCGGTGCTCAAACTGCTGAGCCTAGGCGATAAAAGGCACACCGCCCAAGAGCTATTACAGGGCAACACGGCACAGACCGATCTGTGGCTGGCACCGCTGAACCTGAAGCCAGGCATGGTTGTGTGTGACAACGGCCGTAACCTGGTGGCGGCTCTGCAACTCGGCAGACTGACACATGTGCCATGCCTGGCCCATGTGTTAAATCTCATAGTTCAGCGTTTCCTCAAGCCATATCCCAAACTTATAAGAACGCTACTACACTTGATCTTATACAAAAGGTTCTTAGAAGTGCTGTTTGGGGAGTAGCCTAGAGACAGGGGCTTGGATTGGCGAAAGCTCGGCTGGCAGCGGAGCGCCAGCTCCATCCCAAGATCCAACTAACATAGTTTTAACTGCAGCACCTTTAAACTACTACTAGTTCACTGCCTCCATACATGGTCCCCTTATCAAACGAGCTGTGTCAGGCAGAATTTTGGGTTGTTTTCATGGATTCCACATCAAACTTGTTAACTTTGTCGCCACCCTGCTGTGTAATCCACAAAATATACTGGCAAACTTTTATCATTTACCGATATTATTTCAGCGCTTCTTGCGCATCTGTTTACATTCCCCTCACCCGCCATATCCCAAACTTATAAGAACGCTACTACACTTGATCTTATACAAAAGGTTCTTAGAAGTGCTGTTTGGGGAGTAGCCTAGAGACAGGGGCTTGGATTGGCGAAAGCTCGGCTGGCAGCGGAGCGCCAACTCCATCCCAAGATCCAACTAACATAGTTTTAACTGCAGCACCTTTAATCTACTACTAGTTCACTGCCTCCATACATGGTCCCCTTATCAAACGAGCTGTGTCAGGCAGAATTTTCAGGTGTTTCACCAGATACATAGTGGAACTCGGCCCATCTGTCGCCGACATGCTGGAGACCTGAAGTTGCAATCATAGCAGCGCAATATGAATGCTCCATACTGTCGCTCTTAATCATGGAAGTCGTCTCCATGGCTGCCTCCACATGTCGTCCCCTTATCAAAAGAGCTGTGTCAGGCTCATTTTTCGGGTGTTTCACCAGATACGTTATGGAACTTGGTCACTATGTCGCCACCATGCTGTGTTATCGACTAAATATACCGTCAACCTTTTGTTCACATGGGAAATCATTTCACCTCCTTTGGTGAAACCTGAGTCCTTTTAGGGTATGTCGCCATGACACTCTCTAGCCTGCTGCCGCTGCCTCTGCATGCCGTCCCCTATAGTGTCAGGGTCAATTATTGGATGTTTTAGATGCTATCTAGCCTCATTCGGTCACTCTGTCATGGCCATGCTGTTGCCCATTATTTTGGCATAATGGTGCGATTAAGCAGCCTCAGAGGCATCCATGCATGCTGCCCCTGCTGTTTTCTGTCCATTTCCGTGGTGTTTCCATCCTTTTCTGAGGTTCCCAGGTGTTTGGCCAAGCTTCCCTGTGCAGACCCTTGGTCCCCTTGAAAAATGCTCGAGTCTCCCATTGACTTCAATGGGGTTCGTTATTCGAGACGAGCACTCGAGCATCGGGAAAAGTTCGTCTCGAATAACGAGTACCCGAGCATTTTAGTGCTCGCTCATCTCTAATGGTAACCTAAAAAATCAGTAAACATATGTGAGGTCATTACGGAAGTTTAAGTCTTGTGGATGAAGTGTGCCCAATGTTGATTACCGCAACCGATACTTTTGTAAGGTGGTAGAGTCTTACCATAGTTTGAGTCTGTTCGAAATGGCCTTTTCCAACTCCCTCTTCAAGACCCATGTTTGATTGTCTGCATCTGGTGTGCCCTCTGATTGGGAAAAAATGGATATGGCTTTATTTAAGCGTTGTGAATCGTTGTAAAAGTCTGTAGTTTGTGAGACATTATTTTGTTCCATAATGTCAGAACACACTGACATTAGGCATTAGGCAACACTAGTCCACAGTAATGCAACTGTATCAATATAGAACAAAGTGGGGAGCTATACACGTGAGAAAACCGGTGAAAAAATCGATCATAAAGGAAAAAGAGGAAAAAAGTGTATGCTCACCCACAGGAAAAGTGATGGGGATGTATTTTTTTTTAATAATAGATACAATTTCTTCATATTGGTTTTTATAGTTAGTGCTGTTAGTTTCCATTTGTGCGTTATAGAGGTATGAGTAAGGACCACACATAGAAAGGTCAGAAACGCGCACCTTAGTCCTGTTTGTACAAACATGTTTTTATCAAGTTTTTCTTCGTTTTTTTTTTTTTTTTTTACTTGCTGGTGCCGAAGGACTTTCTTTTCCAAACTTCTCTCAATCTCCTTACTTGCGACCAGACCAAGCTTTCTTCATCCAGGCGTGCGAAATACATGGAGCAACACTTTTCCTGTGGGTGAGCATAAACTTTTTTCCCTTTTTTCCTTCATGACCGTTTACAAATTAAGTTGCCCTGGGATCCGACTGTAAATCTTCTGATTTTAAAGGTCAGGCACAACAGATTCTTCTCATGAATTGCTTCTCCTGTCTGCTTGATGCAGTGTGCTCTCTTTTCCTCCCCCTCCACTAAACAAGGGGTAACACGTAGACACAAACAGGCACTTCCTGCCAGCAAGCAGCATGCACAGACTTACTCTACAAGCTACAGATAAGAGGAGGGGAAGCAGGCATGAAGCAGCTGACTGTGTTATAGCTTAGTTAGCAGAGTGTCATTGTGTGTCATGCCATGCATCTCATCATCTGTCGTCTCTGATCTATCTCATCTCTCTTTTTCTATGTGTTAGATACTAGCAGAATGTACCGAAGCTAAATAAAAGTGTAGATAAACCTGTTCCTAATAATGGCTTAATTATATGAGGTAAAACAGCAATAAAAATGAGTAAAATTGTAATAAGGGGATTAAAATTTATCTTTATTTTGTAAACATCACTATGGGGCTATAATTTGAAAACTTTCTTTTATGGGCAAACCTCTTTAACCCCTTAAAGGAAATCTATGAGGAATCTACCATTGAGGATTCATGAGGAATCTACCATGAGGATCAGAAGTAGATCTGATGTTAGATTCCTCCTTCCTGCCTCTGCCATAATCTGTCTTTTATTAATCCTGGAACCTAACTTTTTAAAACCTTTTTTTATGTATTTTAAAAACTTTATTTAATATGGAAATTAACTGCAGAGGCTACTGGGGCGTGTACTAGCCTGGGCAGGCACTGGGATCTTAGGTTAATCCTCGCCCCAGTAGCCTCTGCAGTTAATTTAAATATTACTAAAATAAAGTTTGCAACAGGTTAGTTTCCAAAATTATTAAATTACATATTAGGGCAAAGGCAGGCACTAGGAATCTACCAGCAGATCTACTTCTGACAGTAGATTCCTCATGGTAGGTTTCCTTTAACCCCTTAACGACTTGGCTTTTTGTAGTTTTTTCACTTCCATTTTTCACTGACCACCTTCAAAAATCTATAACTTTTTTATTTTTCCATGTACAGAGCTGTGGGAGGGATTATTTTCTGCGTAACAAATTGCAATTCATAGTGACGGTATTTAATATTCCATGGCGTTTATTGGGAAGCGGGAAACAAATTCCAAATGCAGTGAAAATGGGGAAAAAACACATTTGCGATGTTTTCTTGTGGGCTTGGATTTTACGTCTTTCACTGTACGCCCCAAACGACATGTCTACTTTATTCTTTGGGTCGGTACGATCACATGGATACCAAATTTGTATAGGTTTTATAATGTTTTCATACATTTAAAAAAATGAAAATCTCCTGTACAAATTTTTTTTGGGGGATTTTGCCATCTTCTGGTGCCAATAACTTTTTCATACTTTGGTGTACGGAGCTGTGGGTGGTGTAATTTTTTGCGAATTTTGATGGCATTTTCATTGCAATAATTTTTGGGACTGTTTGACCTTTTGATCACTTTTTATTAATTTTTTTATATTTTTCAAAATGGCAAAAAAATGCCATTTTCGACTTTGGACGCTATTTTCTGTTACGGGGTTAAACGCAGTGAAAAACCGTTATTATATTTTGATAGAACGGACATTTTCGGACGCGGCGATACCTGATGTGTTTATGATTTTTACTGTTTATTTATATTTATATCAGTTCTAGGGAAAGGGGGGTGATTTGACTTTTTAGGTTTATTTATTATAATTTTTTTTTTTTTACTTTTTTTATTTTTACTTTTACTATTTTAGAATAGGATATTCAGAACACCCGAGGCTACCATGACGACGGATCACTGCACCCCGTGACGTCATCGGGGAGGGACGATCCGCAGCAAGATGGCGATGCTAGCACTGATCGCGGGTGTTACCAGTATGCCTTTGCTGCAATATGCAGCAAAGACTTACCGGCTATGAAGAGGGCATGGCCCGCGAGTCCTCTCCATGCACCGGGACCCGACATGCGCCGTACTAGTACAGCGCGCGTCGGGAAGGGGTTAGGGATACAACCTTTTTATGTTCATTTTTTACTCCTCACCTTCAAAAATCTATAACTTTTTAATCACTCCATTTACAGAGCTGTGTGAGTAGTCTAAAAGTGACTGTAATTGGGAGAAAGTTCCTCCTGTTGCGCTTGAATTGTGTTTCTAAACCTTATTATTCGGCTGCACCAAGTGAAGCCAACGTAGTACACCCCAGATTCACTACGCAATAGCCATAGGTATGGCACACACAATGAAGCTGGGCATTATCCCAGCTTCACTTGTCGAATTGCGAGAGGAGTCGCCGGCATGGGATCTTCTAACTCTGATTCACATGTAGGTAAGTATAAAAGTTAATTTTTTCAAATTTTTCTCCATGTGCAGCCATCAAACACATTGATTTGGGACCCTAATGGGTCAGAAGGATCCGGAGTTGTTTTAGGGTCCCAAATTGACCTGACCGGTTCTCTTTAAATACAAATTATTATACCATTAAATTTTTAATCTAAGAAATGCAAACAATAGATACATTGGCCCAGATTTATCGAAAGTAGTGCAAACTGCTCTAAGTGCAGTTTGCCTCGTGAATGTACAGGGAGCTCTTTTTGGAGCACTTTGCTTCATGCTGCAGAATCATGGCACATGTCAGTAATAAATTAAGCACTAACATGTCCCTTTTGCACATTTTTTCAATCTTGTGGGACACAGCACAGCCGCGACACAAAACTGGCGCAGCCACAATAATAGATCTGGGCCATTCTACTTCTTGTGCGACAATCTCCTCCAAACAACCAACAAAAACTGTGTTTTCTGTAAAGTACACAAAATGTTATAGTATTAATAAACATGATGTTCGTGGCTTGTTAATGTGAACTCTAGCAGAACACTTAAAGACAACACTTAAGTAATAAAAAGTAATAAAAATACTCTGCGTGAGCGTTGAGTCATGCAGAGTGTTTTTATTACCTTGTATAATTTGATATTTGCTCCACGGGAAAGGTCTTTTCAGTTTAAGAATTAAAGTTGTCAGTGTAATAAACATTGCTCTTTAGAGTGTAGTTTGAGCAGATCAAACTTAAAGGGGTATTAATATCACAGAGTAAGGTATAGGATTTAATATATTTTTGATCAAAGTAGGTACCACCTGCATTAATCCCATCCCGCCCCAATGAGTGTGATGGCCACACATACGAGGCTCTCTTCAATTACTAAGAGTTACAAATAAAGAAAAGGGTCAGTTCCACTAAAAACAATATTTAATGTTTTACATATATAGTAGATTTAATCTGCCTCAGATATTTCAACCATTTGTTAATACATTTCAGTGAAGATCTTGAGTTATAGCCTGATTAATCTCCAGAGCTGAATTCATAATTCTGTAGGTCTTTCCAGTAAAGTTCCTACCGACTTTTTCTTGTACAATTTTTGTAGCGCCAGTCATTAGCACGCTGTGATAAATAATCTTTATCTTAGGCATTGTACAATATTCTCATGTTGAAAAACCTAACCCCATCCCATTGAATAGAACAAATCTGCAGATATCTAAATGGAGCTCTGGACTACAACTAAGAAACATTGGGGCTCATTTACTAAGGGTCCGAACGCCGCACTTTTGTCGGGTTTCCCGAATATTTACGTTTTGCACCGAATTACCCCGGGTTTTTGGCGCACGCGATCGGGTTGAGGCGCCGGCTTTCACGCGACAGAAATTGAGGACGTGGCCATCGGACAACCCGACGGATTCGGAAAAGCCACGGAATTGAAAAAACTATTTGTGTCACAAGATCAAGCACTCACATGTACCAGGAAGAAGAAGGTGAGCTCCGGCGGACCTTGGCGCAGCAGCGACACCTGCTGGATATTGGGCCCACGACCTTAGTGAATCCCGGCGGACCCGAATCCTCGTTGGACAATGCGCCGCTGGATCGCGACTGGACTGGGTAAGTAAATGTGCCTTAATGTATCAAGAACTGAAGGGATTGCACCAGTTTTTATGGTTATAAGAGCACTTACATCAGAGTCTATGACAGCTCTGTGGGAACAGACCGGTGACACAAACAGAGACTTTGGGCCCTGAGACTAAACTCCCTTCCCAGCTGTCACTGCCTGATGCCTCTTCTATTTTTGACAGTAAGGGACTATTAGGAGACAATTCATACACAGAAGAATAGTCTCCAGATCTGGGTCAAAGCCAAGAGGACAAACACAGTACAAAATCACAAGGCAAAAGGATAGACTGAATACAGGCCGAGGATCAAAATACCAGAATACAGAGAAAATGAGAAAACAGGATACCAAGATACCAGAAGCTTACCACAGAGCAGACAAAGAGTACTGTTAAGAAAGAGCTTGAAGGTGATTGAAGAGCAATGCTATCAATCACTTTGTTTTAACCAGAGCACAGCTGTAGAAGACTGACATTTATGGAGCTAAATCAATCAAGGCAACAAGCAAGCATAAAACCAGTGTTCACACTAGAGTGAAGCATTTATTTACCCGCGATCCAGCGGCCCGTTCTCCGTCGAGGATTCGGGTCTTCTGACGATTCACTAAGGTCGGGCGCCCGATGTCCACCTGGTGTCGCTGCCGAGGTCCGCCAGAGTTCACCAACCTATTCCTGGTGCATGTAAGTGCGTGTCGAGCGACACATTTATTTTTTTTAAATACTGCAGTTTTTCCGAATCCGTCAGGTTTTCGGATGGCCATGCCCCCGATTTCCGTAGCATGCATCCCGGGACCAATGCGCCACAATCCGATCGTGTGCGCCAAAAACCCAGGGCAATTCGTCGCAAACTGGTAATTTTCGGGAAACCCGACGAAAAAGAACGATTTGGACCCTTAGTAAATGTGCCCCAATGACACAATCAGTACATCTTCAAACAAACTTTACTGACACGTTAAAGAGACATTTTGTGCTGGACCCAAAATAGCCGCAATTGTGAATAAAAATAGTAAATAAAAAACAGAAAAAAATCAAGTTCAAATTAAAAGGGTTCCTAAGTTGTAATCTCTGCATGTGAAGAGAGAGGTGGGATTTAGGCCTGTTCCACACTTGCGAGTGTGATGCGATGAACTCGCATCACACTCGCAACGCATGCTGCCGGGAATGCACAGCCCAAACGCTGCACCGCGGAAGTGAACTCAGCATGTCAGCGTTCGGGCCGTGCGTTCCTGGCAGCATGCGTTGCGAGTGTGATGCGAGTTCATCGCATCACACTCGCAAGTGTGGAACGGGCCTTAGAGATCGCCTGGAAAAGAGAAAGCAATTGAATGAATAATGACTACTGGATGATGTGTTACGAATAATGATTGGATTATCAATGTCATCTGGTATAGACTATCAGAATCAAAACTGAAGATCTCTTCATACATGATACAGTCTTCCTGCAAGTAAAGTTACAAATCTCTTCAAATGTCAAATATAAAATTCCAATTATCACTTTAAGGCTGCATTCACAAATGCAGTTTTGTGATATTATGCTCTTTTGTTGTGGTTGTAAATGGAATAGAAAAAGTAAATATTTTGGGTCAAAATGCACTTAACCCTTAAAGGACACATCCTTTTTATTTTTGTGGCTCCATTTTTTACCCCCATCTTCCAAAAGCCATAATTTTTTTATTTTTCCATTTACAGGGCAAAATGAGGGCTGATTTTATTAGTAACTAATTGTTAATAGTAGCACCATTAAATATTCCATGCAATGTACGGTGAAGCTGAAAACAAAAAAAATCCAAATGCTTTGAAATAGAAGATTGATTTTCTAGAAGGCATTTCTCTGTGTGCGGTGTAAAAATACAGGTTACAACCCCCTTCACTAGTATGAGCTTATTCAGTAATGGGGGAGATACAGTGTATTCAGACACCTTTACATTTATCACTCTTTGTTTCATTGCAGCCTATTCGTAAGAGCAAAAAAGTTCTTATGCTCATTATTATACACACTGCACCCTATTTTGACAGAGCAAAAAAATTTATATTTTTGCTAATTTATTAAACAAGGAAAACTGAAATATCACATAGTCATAAGTATTCAGACCCCATGCTGTGACACTCATTTAACACATGAAAATCATGAGGTCTAAGGAACCGCCCAAGGAGCTCAGATACAAAATTGTGGCAAGGCACAGATTTGACCAAGGTTCCAAAAGGATTTCTGCAGCACTCAAGGTTCCTAAGAGCACACTGGCCTCCATAATCCTTAAATGTAAGATGTTTGGAATGACCACAACTTCATTGACCTGTCCATCCAGCCAAACTAAGCAAACGTGGGAGCAAGACTCTTGCTAATCTCCAAAGAAGCTGTTGGGCGATGGGAGAAAAAGATTGAACTTTGTGGTGTTAATTCTAAGTGGTATTTGTGGAGAAAACCAGGCACTGCTCATCAGCTGCCAACTACAATCCCATCAGTGACACATGGTGGTGGCAGCATTGTGCTTTGGGGAGGAAGGGTTCAGCTGCATGGACAGGGCGACTGGTTGCAATTGAAGGAAAGATGAATGCGGTAAGTGCAGAGACATCCTGGATGAAAACCTCTTCCAGAGTGCTCTGGACCTCAGACTGGGCTGAAGGTTCACCTTCCAAAGAGACAATGACCTTAAGCACACCTAAGATAACAAAGCTGTAGCTTCAGAACAACTCTGACCGTTCCTGTCTGGCCCAGCCAATTGGGCATCTCTGGAAAGACCTGAAAATGGCTTCCACCAACGTTCACCATCAAACCTCAACGACAAGCGCATGATATATTTAATTTAGCATTTTTTACTTGGTGACAGATCTTCTTTAACTTTTTTTTACCCTCCAGGTGTAATATTAATAACTCAAATGTAATATTTTTTATTTGCACTATTGGCGTAGTATCTGATGTCTACATCTCGGCAAATAAATAATAATAACATTGTGCCTCATGTTTATTTAATGACTTGGGAATATTCTTAACATAACAGGAAGATTCTTCTGAATTTATAAGTAAGATAAAATGTGCATCGTTAAAAGTAGTGGATAATATAGTGCCGCAGACAAATCTTTCTGCTGCAGAAACTGGTAGAAGGTTATGATGGTTTGGAGCTAGGATTAATGAAGTACTTTGACATATAAATGTTGATATAAGCTATTCTGGGAGAGGATTTGGTGAGTGCACAGAAGAAAGGATGAGACGTCGAATTGATAGAGAATGTCACAGTTAAGTTTATGATTGTCACATTGGATATGCAAAATTACATGACAGCAGAGGGTCAAAAATATAAATGAGAGACTGAGGGCCGGGTTTGGTGCGGAATCTTTAATTGGAAATTTAAATTCCCTATGAACCTACCGCATTCATCTTATCTATCAAGAATTATCATATTTATCACGGGTTAATAAGGTACAGTAAAATAGAGGTAAGGAAATAATCCCCTATGTCAGTAAGACGTTCGCAGTTTGTAGGAATTTGCACATATTGACATAAATTACTGTGTTAAAAGTGAAACGTTTCCCTCACAAAATCATCTGTATGAATAGGGCATGGTGGGATTACGGGATAACGATTCCCTGACTCTCAACGCAATTTCTCAATGTGATTAGATTGTTATACATTGGCTAAGGGCTTATCTCTGCCTTGGCAGATCACAAATAAGAAAATAGTTATACTAGTGTTTAGGGCCAAGCAACATAAACAATGGTTATGCACATATATTCGTTTATCTGATCCCCTTCTCTAGGAGTTGAGGGTAAATAAATTCCCTCTTAAAATCACCTGCTTGGTAACAAAAGGAATAGACACATAGGGGCACATTTACTAAGGGTCCGCACACCGCATTTCCATCGGGTTTCCCGACTATTTTCGATTTGCGCCGCATTTAACAGGGGGTTTTGGCGCATGCAACACAAATCGGGGGGTGTGGCCGTCGGACAACCCGACTGATTTGGACAAGCGCAGGATTTAAAATTCAAATTGTGTCGCAAGACATGCACTCACATACACCGGGAAGAAGAAGCTGAACACCGGCGGACCTGAGAGGGGAAGTGCCATATGCAGGATATCGGGCGCACGATCTTAGTGAATTGTGCCGGACTTCATCCTCGTCGGACAACGCACCTCAGGGATCCTGACAGGACCCCATAAATTGCCATATGAAAAAAATTCTGACACTCCTATTTACATCAGATGGTCCAGTCCAGACAGTACGCTCAATAATGTTTTCTCTTCCTACATTACCTTGACAGCAATGGTAGTTGAGGTGGCTGACTGTTGTTAGACACAATTCATGGTAAACAACCACACGTTATGAAGGGTCTATCTATATCCCTGTCACTAACTCTGCACACCAGAGTCAAAACACGGGGTGCACCTACTCTATGGAGTCCCATAATTTAGCCCTTAAGCTCCGCCCACTTCCACAAAATGGCGTCCTTACACAAAATTTACTCCACGCACTCGGCACTCAGATTCAGTCACTGCCACCACTCATGAGTTAATTATACTAAGAAGGCAACTCAACCATACAGACAATGCACACTGATGATTCACACAGAACATTCAATCACTACATATATTATATTATGTGACCCGGTAATGTAATTCCCTTCAGAACCTTATATTCTTTAAGGTTACAAGCAGAGGCTTATAAAAGCTAACAATTTTATATACATAAAAACTCAAACAGATTAAATTAAATAAAAAAGAAGTTACAAACAATATACATACCATACATACAAACAATTATGGGAAAAAGGAAACAAATTACCTTTACTATCAGATAGCAAGTGGCAAATTGCATGGAGAGATCGGACCAGTCTTCTAAAGAACTGAACAAGGCCTTGTGGCCGTCTCACTAATTTAAACCCAGTGGGTTTTTGACCTCCACTCTTGGCTATGATGTAACTGTGAGGGGGAGTTTTTCATATCCAACTCCCTTGAGAGAGGGACTCTCTGTGACTGGAATTTTATTAAAATCCCATATCTTTTGATTGGAAGATGGCACAACCATTGCTTCCAATCACCAGGGTACCTCGGTACCTTTCACCCCATACCAAACGTGGGGTGTCTAGTAGAGATGAGTGAACATACTCGCCCGCTCGAGAAAATGGCATCTCCCGCCGTTTTGCTTTTTGGCGGCCAGAAACAGAGCCAATCACAAGCCAGGAGACTCTGCACTCCACCCAGCATGACGTGGTACCCTTACACGTCGATAGCAGTGGTTGGCTGGCCAGATCAGGTGACCCTGGAATAGACTAGCCCCTGCCCGCGCTGCTCGGATCATTCTGTGTCTGGATGCCGCTAGGGAGAGAGCTGCTGCTGGTCAGGGAAAGCGTTAGGGTGTTATATTAGCTTACTGTTAGGCAGGAGTGATTCTACAAGAACCCAACAGCCCTTCTTTCAGTGTCGGCTACAAAATAGCCATAGGAGAACCCCAACGGCTTACTTAGGCCTACAATAGCGTTATATTTTCCTTTTTTTTGTTTGCTTGTGGCTGGGCTTGCTGGCACTAGTAGTGCAGCTAGTACCATATTGTGAGGAATTTGCTGGGAGACCTGCGACCGTTGTGTTTAGCTCTTAGTGACACGCATATCCACCTCAAACACCGTAGTGGGACAATTTATTAGGGGTTTGATTAGAATTAGGCAGAGTCTGCTGATTTATTTATTTTTTTTAACTTTATTTCATTTTATAGCTCAAACTCATCTGGCATAGCAGTGTGCTTTCAGTGTCGGCTACAAAATAGCCATAGGAGAACCCCAACGGCTTACTTAGGCCTACAATAGCATTATATTTTCCTTTTTTTTGTTTGCTTGTGGCTGGGCTTGCTGGCATTAGTAGAGCAGCTAGTACCATATTGTGAGGAATTTGCTGGGAGACCTGCGACCGTTGTGTTTAGCTCTTAGTGACACGCATATACACCTCAAAAACCGTAGTGGGACAATTTATTAGGGGTTTGATTAGAATTAGGCAGAGTCTGCTGATTTTTTTTTTTTTTTTTTTACCTTTATTTCATTTTATAGCTCAAACTCATCAGGCACAGCACAAAATCCAGTTGTGTGCTGTCAGTGTAGGTTAGAAACTAGCCATAGCAATAGGAAAGCATCGTTTTGTTAAAAAAAAAAAAAATAAATAAAAAAAAAATAAACACAAAAAAAAAAAATTAAAAGTTTACACTTTAATTTGGAAAATGTTTAACCCGAGGGCTAGGGGTAGAGGACGAGGGCGTGGACGTGGGCGTCCAACTACTGCAGGGGTCAGAGGCCGTGGTCCTGGGCGGGGTGAGACACCACCTGCTGATGAGGGAGCAGGGGAACGCCGCAGAGCTACACTCCCTAGGTTCATCATGTCTCAAGTTACTGGGACTCGTGGTAGAGCACTGTTGAGGCCAGAACAGTGCGAAGAGGTGATGTCGTGGATTGCGGACAATGCTTCTAGCCATTTGTCCACCAGTCAGTCTTCCACGCAGTCCACCCATGTCACCGAAATCAGCACTCCTTCGGCTCCTCCACCTCAGCCTCCTTCCCCCCAGTCTGCCCCCTCCCAGCAAAATTTGGCATTTGAAGCGGCATACTCTGAGGAACTGTTTTCTGGACCCTTCCCACAGTCACAAACCACTTGTCCGGTTGCTGCTGAGCAATTTTCCAATGCCCAGGTTTTCCACCAGTCGCAGTCTGTGGGTGATGATGACATTATTGACGTAGTGGAAGAAGTGTGCAAAGAGGTGTCGGACGATGAGGAGACACGGTTGTCAGACAGTGGTTAAGTTGTTGTCAGAGCAGGAAGTCCGAGGGGGGAGCAGACTGAGGGATCGGAGGATGATGAGGTGACAGACCCAAGCTGGGTTGATAGGCCGGGTGAACACAGTGCTTCTGAGACGGAGGCGAGTCCTATAGCAGAACAGGTTGGAAGAGGCAGTGGTGGGGCAAGACGGAGAGGCAGGGCCAGAGCTGGTGCATCAGCGCCAAATGTTGCCCGTAGTCAAGCTCCCGTGGCGAGGGCTAGATTTTCAGAAGTCTGGAGTTTCTTTAAAGAAACACCGGATGACCGACGGACTATGGTGTGCAACCTTTGCCAAACCAGGATCAGCAGGGGTTCCACCACTACTAGCTTAACTACCACCAGTATGCGCAGGCATATGAATGCTAAACACCCCACTCAATGGCACCAAGCCCGTTCACCTCCGGCCGGGCACACCACTGCTCCTTCCCCTGTGTCATCTGCCAGTCAGCCCCTGCCCAGGACCACGGCCCAAACACCTCCCGTGCGAAAACCCCATCTTCGCCTCCACGATCCTCCACAGCATCCACCAGCGTTCAGCTCTCCATACCCCAGACGCTGGAGCGCAAAAGGAAGTATAGCGCAACCCACCCACACGCCCAAGCCCTCAACGTCCACATCTCCAAGTTGCTTAGCCTGGAGATGCTGCCCTATAGGCTGGTAAAGACCGAGGCCTTTCGAAACCTCATGGCGGCGGCCGCCCCTCGGTATTCGGTCCCCAGCCGCCACTACTTTTTCCGATGTGCCGTCCCAGCCCTGCACAAGCATGTGTCAGAGAACATCATCCGTGCCCTGACCAACGCCGTTTCTGACAAGGTCCACCTGACCACGGACACGTGGACGAGTGCTGCCGGGCAGGGCCACTATATATATCGCTGACGGCACATTGGGTTAACTTGGTGGAGGCTGGGACCGAGTCTGACCCTGGAGCTGCTCATATACTGCCAACGCCCAGGATTGCGGGGCCTACCTCGGTCCAGGTCTCAAAGGCCTACTATGCCTCCTCCTCCTCCCACCCCTCCTCCACCTCCTCCTCCTCCGAATTACCATCTGTGGGCATGGCGCCATCAGTCAGTAGCTCTAGGCACAGTAGCAGTGCCATTGCTAAGCGACAGCAGGCGGTGCTCAAACTGCTGAGCCTAGGCGATAAAAGGCACACCGCCCAAGAGCTATTACAGGGCATCACGGCGCAGACTGATCTGTGGCTGGCACCGCTGAACCTGAAGCCAGGCATGGTTGTGTGTGACAACGGCCGTAACCTGGTGGCGGCTCTGCAACTTGGCAGACTGACACATGTGCCATGCCTGGAGAACCCCAACACATGTGCCCATAGGAGAACCCCAACAGCTTACTTAGGCCTACAATAGCGTTATATTTTCCTTTTTTTTGTTTGCTTGTGGCTGGGCTTGCTGGCACTAGTAGTGCAGCTAGTACCATATTGTGAGGAATTTGCTGGGAGACCTGCGACCGTTGTGTTTAGCTCTTAGTGACACGCATATCCACCTCAAACACCGTAGTGGGACAATTTATTAGGGGTTTGATTAGAATTAGGCAGAGTCTGCTGATTTATTTATTTTTTTTAACTTTATTTCATTTTATAGCTCAAACTCATCTGGCATAGCAGTGTGCTTTCAGTGTCGGCTACAAAATAGCCATAGGAGAACCCCAACGGCTTACTTAGGCCTACAATAGCGTTATATTTTCCTTTTTTTTTGTTTGCTTGTGGCTGGGCTTGCTGGCATTAGTAGAGCAGCTAGTACCATATTGTGAGGAATTTGCTGGGAGACCTGCGACCGTTGTGTTTAGCTCTTAGTGACACGCATATCCACCTCAAAAACCGTAGTGGGACAATTTATTAGGGGTTTGATTGCGGGGCCTACCTCGGTCCAGGTCTCAAAGGCCTACTATGCCTCCTCCTCCTCCCACCCCTCCTCCACCTCCTCCTCCTCCGAATTACCATCTGTGGGCATGGCGCCATCAGTCAGTAGCTCTAGGCACAGTAGCAGTGCCATTGCTAAGCGACAGCAGGCGGTGCTCAAACTGCTGAGCCTAGGCGATAAAAGGCACACCGCCCAAGAGCTATTACAGGGCATCACGGCGCAGACTGATCTGTGGCTGGCACCGCTGAACCTGAAGCCAGGCATGGTTGTGTGTGACAACGGCCGTAACCTGGTGGCGGCTCTGCAACTTGGCAGACTGACACATGTGCCATGCCTGGAGAACCCCAACACATGTGCCCATAGGAGAACCCCAACAGCTTACTTAGGCCTACAATAGCGTTATATTTTCCTTTTTTTTGTTTGCTTGTGGCTGGGCTTGCTGGCACTAGTAGTGCAGCTAGTACCATATTGTGAGGAATTTGCTGGGAGACCTGCGACCGTTGTGTTTAGCTCTTAGTGACACGCATATCCACCTCAAACACCGTAGTGGGACAATTTATTAGGGGTTTGATTAGAATTAGGCAGAGTCTGCTGATTTATTTATTTTTTTTAACTTTATTTCATTTTATAGCTCAAACTCATCTGGCATAGCAGTGTGCTTTCAGTGTCGGCTACAAAATAGCCATAGGAGAACCCCAACGGCTTACTTAGGCCTACAATAGCGTTATATTTTCCTTTTTTTTTGTTTGCTTGTGGCTGGGCTTGCTGGCATTAGTAGAGCAGCTAGTACCATATTGTGAGGAATTTGCTGGGAGACCTGCGACCGTTGTGTTTAGCTCTTAGTGACACGCATATCCACCTCAAAAACCGTAGTGGGACAATTTATTAGGGGTTTGATTAGAATTAGGCAGAGTCTGCTGATTTTTTTTTTTTTTTTACCTTTATTTCATTTTATAGCTCAAACTCATCAGGCACAGCACAAAATCCAGTTGTGTGCTGTCAGTGTAGGTTAGAAACTAGCCATAGCAATAGGAAAGCATCGTTTTGTTAAAAAAAAAAAATAAAAAAAAAAAATAAACACAAAAAAAAAAAAATTAAAAGTTTACACTTTAATTTGGAAAATGTTTAACCCGAGGGCTAGGGGTAGAGGACGAGGGCGTGGACGTGGGCGTCCAACTACTGCAGGGGTCAGAGGCCGTGGTCCTGGGCGGGGTGAGACACCACCTGCTGATGAGGGAGCAGGGGAACGCCGCAGAGCTACACTCCCTAGGTTCATCATGTCTCAAGTTACTGGGACTCGTGGTAGAGCACTGTTGAGGCCAGAACAGTGCGAAGAGGTGATGTCGTGGATTGCGGACAATGCTTCTAGCCATTTGTCCACCAGTCAGTCTTCCACGCAGTCCACCCATGTCACCGAAATCAGCACTCCTTCGGCTCCTCCACCTCAGCCTCCTTCCCCCCAGTCTGCCCCCTCCCAGCAAAATTTGGCATTTGAAGCGGCATACTCTGAGGAACTGTTTTCTGGACCCTTCCCACAGTCACAAACCACTTGTCCGGTTGCTGCTGAGCAATTTTCCAATGCCCAGGTTTTCCACCAGTCGCAGTCTGTGGGTGATGATGACATTATTGACGTAGTGGAAGAAGTGTGCAAAGAGGTGTCGGACGATGAGGAGACACGGTTGTCAGACAGTGGTGAAGTTGTTGTCAGAGCAGGAAGTCCGAGGGGGGAGCAGACTGAGGGATCGGAGGATGATGAGGTGACAGACCCAAGCTGGGTTGATAGGCCGGGTGAACACAGTGCTTCTGAGACGGAGGCGAGTCCTATAGCAGAACAGGTTGGAAGAGGCAGTGGTGGGGCAAAACGGAGAGGCAGGGCCAGAGCTGGTGCATCAGCGCCAAATGTTGCCCGTAGTCAAGCTCCCGTGGCGAGGGCTAGATTTTCAGAAGTCTGGAGTTTCTTTAAAGAAACACCGGATGACCGACGGACTATGGTGTGCAACCTTTGCCAAACCAGGATCAGCAGGGGTTCCACCACTACTAGCTTAACTACCACCAGTATGCGCAGGCATATGAATGCTAAACACCCCACTCAATGGCACCAAGCCCGTTCACCTCCGGCCGGGCACACCACTGCTCCTTCCCCTGTGTCATCTGCTAGTCAGCCCCTGCCCAGGACCACGGCCCAAACACCTCCCGTGCGAAAACCCCATCTTCGCCTCCACGATCCTCCACAGCATCCACCAGCGTTCAGCTCTCCATACCCCAGACGCTGGAGCGCAAAAGGAAGTATAGCGCAACCCACCCACACGCCCAAGCCCTCAACGTCCACATCTCCAAGTTGCTTAGCCTGGAGATGCTGCCCTATAAGCTGGTAAAGACCGAGGCCTTTCGAAACCTCATGGCGGCGGCCGCCCCTCGGTATTCGGTCCCCAGCCGCCACTACTTTTTCCGATGTGCCGTCCCAGCCCTGCACAAGCACGTGTCAGAGAACATCATCCGTGCCCTGACCAACGCCGTTTCTGACAAGGTCCACCTGACCACGGACACGTGGACGAGTGCTGCCGGGCAGGGCCACTATATATATCGCTGACGGCACATTGGGTTAACTTGGTGGAGGCTGGGACCGAGTCTGACCCTGGAGCTGCTCATATACTGCCAACGCTCAGGATTGCGGGGCCTACCTCGGTCCAGGTCTCAAAGGCCTACTATGCCTCCTCCTCCTCCCACCCCTCCTCCACCTCCTCCTCCTCCGAATTACCATCCGTGGGCATGGCGCCATCAGTCAGTAGCTCTAGGCACAGTAGCAGTGCCATTGCTAAGCGACAGCAGGCGGTGCTCAAACTGCTGAGCCTAGGCGATAAAAGGCACACCGCCCAAGAGCTATTACAGGGCATCACGGCGCAGACTGATCTGTGGCTGGCACCGCTGAACCTGAAGCCAGGCATGGTTGTGTGTGACAACGGCCGTAACCTGGTGGCGGCTCTGCAACTCGGCAGACTGACACATGTGCCATGCCTGGCCCATGTGTTAAATCTCATAGTTCAGCGTTTCCTCAAGACATACCCCAATCTGTCTGATTTGCTCACAAAGGTGCGCCGCATCTGTGCGCATTTCAGGAAGTCCAGCACAGATGCTGCCACTCTCAGGGCAGCGCATCGCCGCCTCCAACTGCCCGCTCACCGACTGTTGTGCGACGTGCCCACGAGGTGGAATTCAACATTAACCATGTTATCCAGAGTTTACCAGCAGCGCAGAGCGATTGTAGACTGCCAGATGTCAACTTCCACCAGAACTGGTAGTCAGGTCAGTCAGCTTCCTCAAGTCTACAATGAGGAGTCGACGTGGATGTCTGATATCTGTCAGGTGCTGAGTAACTTTGAGGAGTCAACACAGATGGTCAGTGGCGATGCCGCCATCATCAGCCTCACCATCCCGCTGCTTGGCCTGTTGAAAAACTCTCTGGTCAGCATGAAGTCGGAAGCTTTGCGCTCGTCACAAGAGACGGGGGAAGAAGATTCCCTTGTTGATAGCCAAAGCACCCTTAGGTCTGTTTCTCAGCGCATATCGGAGGAGGTGGAGGAGGATGAGGAGGAAGAGGAGGAGAATGTTGGCGAGACAGAAGAGGGGACCATTGTTCAGTCCTTCACTGTTCAGCGTGTATGGGCAGAAGAAGAGGAGTTGGAGGAGGAGGAAATGGCAGTCAGGCCAGTGAGGGGAGTGAATTTTTGCACGTTGGGACTCTGGCGCATATGGCAGATTTCATGCTAGGCTGCCTATCCCGTGACCCTCGCGTTCAAAGAATTTATTCCAGCACCGATTACTGGGTATTCACTCTCCTGGACCCACGGTACAAGCAAAATCTTTCCACTCTCATCCCTGGAGAGGAAAGGAGTGTGAGAATGCATAAATACCAGCAGGCCCTGGTGCACAAGCTGAAACAGTATTTCCCTTCTGACAGCGCTAGCGGCAGAGGGCGTACTTCTGCGGGACAAGTAGCGAGGGAGAGTAGGCAAGCAGGCAGCTTGTCCAGCACTGGCAGGGGTACGCTTTACAAGGCCTTTGCCAGTTTTATGTCAACCCAGCAAGACACTGTCACCTGTCCCCAGTCTCGGCAGAGTAGGGCTGATCTTTACAGAAAGATGGTGAGGGAGTACGTAGCTGACCATACCATCGTCCTAAATGATCACACAGCTCCCTACAACTACTGGGTTTCAAAGCTGGACATGTGGCACGAACTGGCGCTGTACGCCTTGGAGGTTCTTGCCTGCCCTGCCGCTAGCGTGTTGTCCGAGCGGGTTTTCAGTGCAGCTGGTGGCATCATCACCGATAAGCGTACACGCCTGTCGACTGACAGCGCTGACGCTTATCAAGATGAATAAAGCCTGGATTTCTCCGGATTTTCATTCTCCACCAGGTAAAAGAAGCTCAACCTGAATAATGTATGCACTCCTCCTCCTCATTGTCCTCCTTCTCCTCCTCTTTGTACACTAAAGCATAGGAAACTGGCTATTTTTTGCCAGGGCCAACTGGCTCTAGCTATAGTACTCTATGTATTTAATTTTTCTGGAGGGCCACCTACCCGGTCCTCTGTTTTAAGCAATTTTTGGGAGTGCCACATACAGGCACTAAATCTATTTAATTTTTCTGGAGGACCACCTACCTGCTCCTCTGGTTTGAAAACTTTTTTGGACTGCCACATACAGGCACTCAATTTATTTAATTTTTCTGAAGGACCACCTACCTGCTCCTCTGGTTTGAAAACTTTTTTGGACTGCCACATACAGGCACTCAATTTATTTAATTTTTCTGGAGGACCACCTACCTGCTCCTCTGGTTTGAAAACTTTTTTGGACTGCCACATACAGGCACTCAATTTATTTAATTTTTCTGGAGGACCACCTACCTGCTCCTCTGGTTTGAAAACTTTTTTGGCCTGCCACATACAGGCACTATCCAAATTAAATTGTCTCCATAGCAGCCTCCACATGTCGTCTTTTTAGCTGGCTCCACACGTTGTCTCCATTGCTACCTCCACACGTCATCGCCATAGCTGCCTCCAAAAGTCGTCCATATAGCTGCCTCCATACATGGTCTCCTTATCAAACGAACTGTGGCAGGCAGAATTTTGGGTTGTTTTCATGGATTCCACCCTGCTGTGTAATCCACAAAATATACTGGCAAACTTTTATCATTTACCAATATTATTTCAGCGCTTCTTGCGCATCTGTTTACATTCCCCTCACCTGCCATATCCTAAACTTATAAGAACGCTACTACACTTGATCTTATACAAAAGGTTCTTAGAAGTGCTGTTTGGGGAGTAGCCTAGAGACAGGGGCTTGGATTGGCGAAAGCTCGCCTGGCAGCGGAGCGCCAGCTCCATCTCAAGATCCAACTAACATAGTTTTAACTGCAGCACCTTTAATCTACTACTAGTTCACTGCCTCCATACATCGTCCCCTTATCAAACGAGCTGTGTCGGGCAGAATTTTGGGTTGTTTTCATGGCTTCCACATCAAACTTGTTAACTTTGTTGCCACCCTGCTGTGTAATCCACAAAATATACTGGCAAACTTTTATCATTTACCAATATTATTTCAGCGCTTCTTGCGCATCTGTTTACATTCCCCTCACCCGCCATATCCTAAACTTATAAGAACGCTACTACACTTGATCTTATACAAAAGGTTCTTAGAAGTGCTGTTTGGGGAGTAGCCTAGAGACAGGGGCTTGGATTGGCGAAAGCTCGCCTGGCAGCGGAGCGCCAGCTCCATCTCAAGATCCAACTAACATAGTTTTAACTGCAGCACCTTTAATCTACTACTAGTTCACTGCCTCCATACATCGTCCCCTTATCAAACGAGCTGTGTCAGGCAGAATTTTCAGGTGTTTCACCAGATACATAGTGGAACGCGGCCCATCTGTCGCCGCCATGCTGGAGACCTGAAGTTGCAATCATAGCAGCGCAATATGGATGCCCCATACTGTCGCTCTTAATCATGGAACCATTTCCGTAAAAACAATTAAAAATAGAACCACTATGCTATTCCATTATTCCTAGGTGAAATATTCAAACGACCTGGCCTGCTTTGAAAATTATAATTTTTTCAAAGTAAACGCTTCTGGCCCCCAGGCCCATTTTGGGTGGGGAGGAGCCGAGAGACAGGGGATTGGACAGGCGAAAGCTCGCCTGGCAGTGGACCGCCAGCTCCATCCCAAGATTAGGCAGCCTCAGAGGCATCCATGCATCCTGCCCCTGCTGTTTCCTGTCCATTTTGCCTCCACGATCCTCCACAGCGTCCACCAATGTCTCATTTCAACTCTCTTTACCCCAGACGCTGGAGCACGAGAGGATATGCAGCACATCATCCCCTTATCAAACGAGCTGTGTCAGGCAGAATTTTCAGGTGTTTCACCAGATACATAGTGGAACTCGGCCCATCTGTCGCCGCTATGCTGGAGACCTGAAGTTGCAATCATAGCAGCGCAATATGAATGCCCCATACTGTCGCTCTTAATCATGGAAGTCGTCTCCATGGCTGCCTCCACATGTTGTCCCCTTATCAAAAGAGCTGTGTCAGGCTCATTTTTCGGATGTTTCACCAGATACATTATGGAACTTGGTCACTATGTTGCCACCATGCTGTGTTATCAACTAAATATACCGTCAACCTTTTGTTCACATAGGAAATCATTTCACCTCCTTCGGTGAAACCTGAGTCCATTTCGGGTATGTCGCCATGAGACTCTCTAGCCTGCCACTGCTTCCTCTGCCTCTGCATGCCGTCCACTATAGTGTTAGGGTCAATTATTGGATGTTTTAGATGCTATCTAGCCTCATTCGGTCACTCTGTCATGGCCATGCTGTTGCCCATAATTTTGGCATAATGGTGCGATTAAGCAGCCTCAGAGGCATCCATGCATGCTGCCCCTGCTGTTTCCTGTCCATTTCCGTGGTGTTTCCATCCTTTTCTGAGGTTCCCAGGTGTTTGGCCAAGCTTCCCTGTGCAGAGCCTTGGTCCCCTTGAAAAATCCTCGAGTCTCCCATTGACTTCAATGGGGCTCGTTATTCGAGACGAGCACTCGAGCATCGGGAAAAGTTCGTCTCGAATAACGAGTACCCGAGCATTTTAGTGCTCGCTCATCTCTAGTGTCTAGGCTTAACAATAGGAGTGTTCTGCAATTGATTGGGTTACCCTGCAGGGAGGCTTTTGATACTTGGTACATGAGGGTATCTAGATACTATAACTATCCCCTGTAACTGGGGACCCATAATTATGAATTATGCCTCAGTTATGGACAGCTATGCTATTCCTTTGTCTTCTTCCTAACTTTTGGAGGGAAAGTAACACACAGTCTACTTTCCCTTAGATCTCTCCTTCCCCATAGATGAGATAGCAGAGCTGTGAATACTTACATTCTGCTCTGCTCCTCATCTCTTGTCAAAGAGAGACCTCCTGGGGTGCCAGCACATAATTTCCAGGCCAGTTGTAACAGTAATTAACATTTGCTCCTTTAGTTAGTAATAAAATTAACAAGACACAGTAAAGAAAAAATGTACAGTTGGTGCAATATCATCACAACCTCCATCTATCACTAAATTTATCTCCAGTTAATTTCCTAGTCGACTTTAGAGGGTTTAGCCAGCCCTCTCATGCCATCTTTAAATTTCCTTCCCCTTTAAAACTGGAGTTCCCCTGGTTTGACAAGTAATCCATCTACTGCTCAAATGTAGTTTTGACACCTACATTACTATATATCATGCTCACTACTGAAGGGTTAAGATGTGATGTTTATGTTATGTGGCAACATTTGTTCTCTTTCCAGCAGAAGCCAAAGCCGTGATTGGTTGGTAACCTGGAAATCCACAGAGTTTATAAATTTTCTCTGTGTCTAGTTATCTAGGTTGTTCTTCTTTGTCTTTTGATCTCTGCACACAGATTGCTGCTCAAGAAGCAGAGCCAACCTGGCTCCAACTAGCCAGGCTTCTGACCACTGGATCAAGGCTGAGGTACTCATACCCCACAACAGAATAATTGTCACAGTCAACCAATCCACCACCTTGAGTGTGCTTGTAGGAAGGACCATTATCAGCTTGTAACCTGCTGATGTGTAGACTGTGTCTGCCATTAAAGAAACTGAGAGTTTCCAGCTGTCCAGTGTGATCTCTGGCCTGCTGCTAACATCACGGGCCTTCCCTTCACTATCTACATGGCAGTGCCCCAGAGGGATCCCATCTCTACATTGTGGCCTTTCCTCTTCTTGCATCTCCCTGCTGGCCCTAATGGGCATGGACAAGGCCTTTTTCTGTGGACCAAGCTACAGTGAGATATCCTAGGCCACAACTACAGCCTGCCACTATGGTCCCTGGGAATCCAGATGCCCACACACTGTGGTCAGGCCCTGGAGGGGCTAACATTGCTTAAGCATCATCATTGCCACCATTTGGTCAGGGGTAGGGATAACATTTGTAGATTGATTGACAATGACAAATACTTGAATTGTCACCAGATTCCACCACAGTGAGGTAGTGTATCATAACTAGCAGCAGTGGATACAAATGCTGGATGTCTCTCACCAGTCCTTACTGCTCCATGACTGTTTCTACAAGAGGGGAACTAGTAAATTTATTTATACTCAAAGCTCTTATTGGGTCTGAATTGTCTTTCTTTTTGTGCTTCCTCTGACCTCTTACAAGGGTACAACCACTTACCATGTAGGATCTATTTCAGGGAATAACTGCAATTGCCTTTAGAGCACCCCTTCTTGGAAAGGAAGTTTCTTTCTCTGCCAGAGAGTTTTCCTCTTTGGTGAAAGGGCATTTCATTCATCTGAGGTTGAGCTCCGTCCTATCGGTAGCTATTGTCATAATCATTGTGTGCAGAACCATTATAGACTGAAGGTAGGGTTCTTGTCTCCTTCTTGGTCCTCATCTGTCGCACTGGTGGGCCTTTCCTTTTGGTGATGGGCCTGAATTCCCATTTTGTTGATGTGTTTCTGGATTTTACTGGTTCATTTTCTAGCTTTTGTTCAAAAAGCAACATCAAAAACTTGACCGCATTACATAGAGAATTTGTCCAATTTATATTTTTCCTCAAGAATTGATGCTTTCGAACAGCCATCAAAAAAATTTGATTGTCTGAGATGTCTCCCAAAATGGCTTGAGAAGATAACTAAGAGAGTGAAGAGAAAACAATTGACAGACAATTTGCCTTGTTTGCGTGAAAGTAGCAATTTTTCTTTTTCATCCATTTTAACTATTACTATTTCTATGCAGTTAGCCGGTGGTGCTGCATTATACACTTAGGCACCGGAGACACATAACCCTCTCAAGGACATCGATTTCACTGCACAATATTTCTATCCCATAGCCATTATAGTCAAAACAATTTTCAGTGCTTTGTGCTATCTGAGAGATATAAGATGCCCCTGAAATATACGGCTCTCCAAGTTAACTCTGAGCTATGAATTTCAATATGTGATATCAGCTATCCAGTTTCATAATGGAATGAGACTCCTAGTTCTCGACCCTCATTTTGACCTCCCTATATTCCCAGTTATTGTGCTGCATTCCTTCTATACCTGTGACGTGAATACATTTTAAATTGAAAACATTTCAGAGATGTTTTTACTTTGGCTTGTGGATACTGTGGTTCAGCTTTCCATTTTATATGCAGTTGATGAATGTGTTTTAGATTTTACTACTAATACTGTAGGGTGACAAGTGGATTGCCAACAATTAGTTAATATTTGCAATTAAAGCTGCTTCTCACCCATTTTCTATAGATTCACATTATAATAGGCATTTTGGGCAGTGTAGGGGGAGGGGCCCTAATAAATTTGCAGCCTAATGGGAAATAACTAAAGTAATGGAGGCAATGTGAGAAAAATAGAGGACGATGTGTATGTTAACTAGGTTGTCCCAAATTTTTTTTTTTTACTATGGGCTTATGGTATATACAAGGCTATCTGCACACAACATAGAATTTAGGACGTATGCCAGCTGTTTTTGAGGACTAACACTGGTTCTCATTCACTTCTGTAAAATCATGCACATAGCAGTGTATTCCACAGCCCCATGAATGAGCTTGTTGTCCAAGACAGACATGATAGAGCAGGTCCTATTCCTGGAAAAGTTTGCTAATTGTCATTGGCGCACGAGGGGAGCTCTCCTGTGGTCTACCGTTGTTTGCATCCCATATACCTGCACATGTTGTGGGTGGGTGGGTGAAAGTGGGTGCCTGGCAGCCAGGTACACGTACAGTAAGATTTTCTTTATTCCTTAGCCCAGGCTGAATTTGTGTTTTGTCATTAAAGTGTGTGAATAAAACACTTGACTTGGACTTTAAACCTGCCTGTGTCCCTGCTTCCTGCACTACTACCTAACATCTGCCAGAGCGATTCCCCACAGATAGTGCAGCCATGAGTCTTCTCAAAAATGATGCAATAAGTGTTTCACACCTGGATTTGGGGAATCCTCTGCCATTCTTCCTTGCAACTGAGGTGTGTATTATGATGTTCTGCAGCAGCTGAGATGTGTATGTTGAGGTTCTGCAGCAGCTCATGCATGTCATGGCTGACCTATGTAAACCCTTGTGTGTGTTTTTTTACTTTATATGCCCTGTGGGGAATTTCCACAGTTTTGTTTTCATACAAGTTTTCCACTGTAACTGGGGCCTCTACAGAGCCCCTGTTGGGGCAGATGTCTGGGGCAGAGCTGTACTGGGCCTGATTAGGCCCAACAGCTCTGCTTAACCCTTGGAGACCTGGCGATCATACGACCACCGGGTCTAAACAGCCAGAAGCAGCGCTGCCTCTGCTATTCACTGCATAACACTACTATACCGCTCCGCAGTGAAGAAAGGAGAAGGCAGAACCTGGTAATAAAACACTTTTACCTTCTCCTCAGCCACACAGCTGGAGAAACTGCAGCGATGATGAAAGATTATTTTTTACAATTCATCTCTGGAGTGCTGCTTGCATCTTTGGTTAAGATTGAGAGATAGAGAGAGAGGGGGGAGATATGGGAAAGATAGATGATAGATAGGAGATAAATAGAGATAATATAAGTAGATAGAGCTACTGACAGATGGATCTGCTGGTTGCAGGTCACACATCCCTGGTCACCTAAGCTTTAGTACAGGATGGTGTTTGGGGTAGAGCAATAGCTAGAACACAGACCCTGCTGACTGCTGCTCCACCACCAATCCGTGAGGGCTCTGCACAGGGGTCGGGGCTCTTCTCCCCCTGCCATGCTGCCGGCACCATGTGTGTCATTTGGCCGAAGAGGGGAACGGCCCATCAGGAACTTCCGCGGCAGATTGTATGGCCAGTCCGCCCCTGGCTTAGGGTCATTGTCTTGATGCAAGGTGATCCTTCAGCCCAGTCTGAGGTCCAGAGCACTCTGGAAGAGGTTTTCATCCAGGATATCTCTGTACTTGGCCGCATTCATCTTCCCTTCAATTAGAACCAGTCGTCCTGTCCCTGCAGATGAAAAACATCCCCATAGTATGACGCTGCCACCTCCATGTGTCACTGTTGGGATTGTATTTGGCAGGTGATGAGCAGTGTCCGGCTTTCTCCATACATACCTCTTAATAATAAACACCAAAATTTCAATCTTTTCTCATCAGACCAGAAAATCTTATTTTTCATAATCTGGGAGTCCTTCCTGTTTGTTTTTTGCAAACTGTACGCGGCTTTCATATGTCTTGCACTGAGGAGAGAGTTAGTTTGGATGGACAACCAGGTCGAGGAAGAGTTATTGTCATCCCAAACATCTTCAAAGGGCACATTTAAAGGGGTATTCATTTGCCATATGTTAACATTTCTTCAATTGGATGTTATTAAAAAAATAGTGGGGGTCATTTACTAAGGGCCCGAATTACGTTTTTTCGTCGGGTTTCCTGAAAATTACCGAATTGACCAGGGTTTTGGCGCACGCGATCGGATGGTGGCGCATCGGCGCCGACATGCACAAGACGGAAATCGGGGGGGCGTGCCCGTCGAAAAACCCGACGGATTCGGATAAAAGCACCATATTTTTTTTTTAAAAATTGTCGCACGACACGCACTTACCTGCGCCAGGAATAGGATCGTGAACTTCAGTGAACTCCAACGGACTTTAGCGCAGCAGCGACACCTGGTGGACATCGGGCGCACTACCTTAGTGAATCGCCGGAAGACACGAATCAGCGTTGGAGAACCCGCCGCTGTATCGCGAATGGACCGGGTAAGTGTCAAAATAGCCAATAGCCAAGATAGTGCTCCAATTTCTCATTAGTGTGGTCTTATGGTCCCTTAGAAACGAGATGGCTTTCTCAGATATGACCACCTCACATTTTGGCAGCGGTGGCCAGACATGCACTATTGAGTCCTGCCTGACCACCTGGCTTCAGCAATCATTACCACAGGCTGTGGTGTTATGCAGTAAATCCCGGACATTTCATACACCAAAACTTTTTGTTTATTTGTGCAATCACTCCAGCAGAGGTGGCCATACCCAGGGACACAGTCTTGTATCTAATTTTCTGAGAAATTATCTTCACACAGGTAAATTTTTGTTAATGACATCGAATTGAAGAAATGTTTTTATTTGTCAGATTAATGAAACTGAATGTGAATGGCCAGATGAGAATACCCCTTTAAGGATTATGGAGGCCACTGTGCTCTTAAGAACCTTGAGAGCTGCAATCCCATTGGCCAGATTTGTTTTTTATCATAATTCAGTCTCTGAACTCCTTGGGTAGTGTCTTAGACCTCACGATTCTCATATGCTCTGACATGCACTGTGAGTTGTGTGGGTCTTATTTGGACAGGTGTGTGCCTTTCCTAATCAAGCCCATATAAGTATAATTAAACACACCTGGATTCCAATAAAAGATTAGAACCATCTCAAGGAGGATCAAAGGAAATGGAAAACATGGGAGTAAAGGGCTATTCCCATTTCAGCATATGAATGTTATTGTTTTTATGATAAAACATTATACAATTTTCTAATATACTTTCTGTATTAATTCCTCACTGTTTTCTAGATCTCTGATTGCTGTCATTCTGTAGAAAGCTCTTATGTTTACATCCAGAGTAATCAGAGCTGTGTGACATAATGAGCTGTGCACCTGTGTGACCATGGTCAGATCTCTGTCCACTGGAAGTAAATATAGAAGCTTTCTATAGAATGACAGCAAGCAGAGATCTAGAAAACAGTGAGGAATTGTTACAGAAAGTATATTGGAAAATTGTATACATTTTTATAATACAAACAATAATATTAATTTGCTGTAATGGGAATACCCCTTCAAATATAAGTGTCACAGCAAAGGGTCTGAATACCTATGGCCATTTGATATTTCATGATACTCCCCACATTCAAAAATCTATAACTCTTTTTGTAAAGAGCTGTATGAGGGCGTGTTTTCTGTGTCACAAATTGCACTTCACAGTAATGGTATTAAATATGCAATGCTGTGTACTCGGAAGCAGGAAAAAAATTCCAAATGCAGTGAAATTGGTGAAAAAAAACGCTTTGCACCCTTTTTCTTGTGGGCTTTCTTTTACTGTTTTCACTGTGCGTCACAAATGACAGGTCTCCTTTATTCTTTGAGTCAGTATGATCACAGGGATACTTAATTTAAATAGGAATGGTGACAGGCGTTGCGGGGAGGGGGCCGCCTAAGCTAAGATGGCGGCACGCAAAGCCAGCATTTTACAAAGGCCGGCAGCTTTGCTAGCATCGATCGAGGGTGCTACCTGTGGGAGCCCTCTCCACCTTGTATAGAGATGACTCAGCCTGTAAGCCCTCTCTTTACACCTGCAGCCGACATGGAATGTTCAAATACATTACATGTTTTTAAGGGGTTAATAAATTAGCAAAAATATCTACATTTCTGTTTTTCTGCACCTCAGAGTTGTAGTTTTGGCACTCGGTCTTTAAAAGGTTGGCCTCACTGACCTATAACATTCTCCTACAGTCCCATATTACTCTACTAATGTGTGTAACTACAAAGTGTAATTATTGTGCAGCGCTAAAGAAGCCTATTACTGACTGTGACTGCTCATAAAATAGTTTTATTTTTGGGCCCCACTTTTTTTTGCCCAGGGCCCCGCTATGTCCAAAAATCATCTCTAAATTAGCTAAAAAAGAACTTTTTTGATCTTACCAATTGGCTGCAATGAAACAAAAAGTAAAAAATGTGGAGTGTAAAGTCTTGAATACTTTTTGTACCCACTGTACGATGACAACCCAATTTAAAGGCCCTTCTTATAGGGTAACAGATGATGGATCCCAGAATAATTTTAACTGGATAGACGAAATATCCCCAGGTTCACACGGGCAAAGTCACAGGTCTCAAAGAGACTCAATGTAAGCATAACAAGTGCACAAAGGTTCCAGTGCAGAACACATGTATAATAGTGGTTATTTTTATACTGAGGTCTTCCATATAATGGCTCTAACAAATGTTATATACTTTATTTTTTTCCCTCTACTACTGCTACAAAAATGTTTTCAGGTAATTGGCAGGATGTGGATCATTTTGTAGTAATTTGCTGCTGTATCTAATAATAACCACCATTTGAACCATATTTTTCGGGAAGATTTGTCATGAAATGTCCTGTTGTGTACAGACTGAGATGCATAAATCACTTAGTGTGACAGACAGCGTTGATGTGTTTATTAGGAAGTTGCATCGTAAATCATTTTCGAGACTTATATGCGAGTACCTAGAAGAGAAAACCTCGGTAAGACTGTAAAGTAGAGGAGCCGCTGCTTTATCCCTGTGTCTGTGGTAATAGAGAGACTTAGAACAACATGTACTACGCCAGCGATCAGCAGCAGCCGTCACTTCTACGTATCAGCCCTATGTACTTTTCTGCTCAATACATCCTGATTGGCATTGAGATTTTTTTTTGCCTTTTGTTGTGCTGCTCTAAAACATTTCAATGCCAGAAAACAATTGTTTTATACTGAGTGATGACGGGAATCTATGCAATGGAAACAAAAGGTAGCAGACCTTGGGTTTGTAAGCATCTGACGCATCACACTCCTCAAAGTGATTTTCTTATTAACCAGAAGGCTGTCATTGTCAACCTGTGTGTGCGTACACATAAAGTACCGTGCTTTGTTGTATATCAAACTTCTACATAATTACACTTTTAATTTACTTTAGCGCTGTAATAACTTTTGTTAGCATGAACTACACAATTCTTGTTTATTAAACCCCTTTCCGATAATGCACCATAAACGTTAGATAAACAAGTAGTGGATCCGGCACTCTGTACCACACGTGGAGACGGTAGATGGATGAATCAAATTTCCTTTATTGCGGTTAAAAAATACATGCAGACACACAATGCTGTGTAATGATCAACGCGTTTCGGCAGGGGCTGCCTTAGTCATGATTAATGATTGATCATGACTAAGGCAGCCCCTGCCGAAACGCGTTGATCATTACACAGCATTGTGTGTCTGCATGTATTTTTTAACCGCAATAAAGGAAATTTGATTCATCCATCTACCGTCTCCACGTGTGGTACAGAGTGCCGGATCCACTACTTGTTTCTCCTGCTCGTTTGGCCTGTGGACAGAGGCCGGATTCCGGAGGCACCTGCCGTGGGTTGGAGTTCGGACTGCTATATTGACACCTAGGACACGGGTGAGCCGGCGTTTTTTTCTATTGTTTTTTATAAACGTTAGATGGTACAAAGGGGCAATGTAGTTCAGGTTCAGGAGTCCTAAGTCCTTGGTATATTCAAAAAGTGCTAATACCTGCAAGCAAGGTCGCCATCATAGCAGTATTGGTTTAGCGCTTGATGTAACATTGGTCCTATAGTAGTAGTAACAAAGATAATTGTACCTACTTCTTTAAGATGTACAATTGATTACAACTAAATGTGAGTGCAGCAGCGACGGAGCATTATGATTTGTGGGAGCCTTAACAATGGTGACATTAAAAATGGTTCAAGCGGGTAGCTTCACATGCTGTTACACTGTAAATGGCCATTACCCCCTTCCACTGTGTGAAATTACAACAGACAGGGAGGGAGGCGAAAGTTCTGACCGAGCAGAGGGCTGGGGAGACATGCTCTTGCTCAGTGTAATGGCCTGTAAAGCTACAGTATTGAGGAACTCTTGTAACACCTCCCACTGCAGTTCTGGCTCATTAGCAAATGAGTGAGTGTCCTTGGTTTATCATGCTCTATTGTGATGGTGATTTCCCTTTAAAGGGGTTGTCCACTTTACCTGATGTTTTTGTAATGTGTGTGTAAGTGTGGGGGGAAGGATATTAGGTAATTTACCAATATACATCTATTAATAGTTCTGCTTTCTTGATATGTGAAGTGAAGCCTCCTGTCTTTTACTCCATCCGCCAGAGATTCCTGACCATAAAATGGCTGCAGATGGAGGGTCATGTGATCTCTAACGGCCATTACTCATGGAAAGTTAGAGATCACATGACCCTCTATCTGCGGCCATTTTATGGACAGGAATGTCTGGCTGCTGAGGTAAAAGACAGGAGGCTTCACTTCACATATCAAGAAAACGAAGCAGAAGTATTAATAGATGTATATTGTTCAATTATAAACTTTTGGGCAATATTAAATATATTACCCCAAACTATTACACCAGATATTAACTATGTTCCCACATCTGCAAAACTATGAACCAACAAAGTATACAAAGAAGCAGATGTGATTGTGAACATGACAATCTTTATTAAGGTAACAAAAAATAAAACCACTTGAAAACCCAATAAATGGGATGAGAACTACAATCTCCCTGTTCCTGAATTAAATAGCAACAGAAAATATATATACATCATGTATCCTAATGTTATGCAGCTTATGCAGGTAGTTAGCAAATTGGTTGTTGTAGAATAATAGCGGTTATAGAAGTAACAGATAATATAATACACAGCTAAGAATAATACAGTATATCAGAGTACAATGATGCATACAAATAAAGCATAATTACATTACCCTACAGATCATGAGAAGGGAAATGATGTATATTGGTAAATTTCCTAATATCCTGCCCCTGCACTTACACACACGTTACAAAATACATGAGGTAAAGTGACCAGACCCTTTAAGTAGTGTGGGGGTCAGAAATGGGTATGACATAGAGTGGGCATTATTATGTGTTCAGGCCACAATGAGGTGGCAGGTAATTTCTACAATTACAGTATTTTACACAATGACGCACATATTTTCAGGGGGGCTCTCTCCCATTATTTGGGAGCACTCTATTAGGGATAGCAGCAGAATAACTCTTATGTCTGAGGTAAGCTTGGTTCAATTGCTGTATTCATACACTGAGCCACTGTAAAAATTGATGAGAGATACTTTATTATAATATGAAGGGCCATATAAAGGGTGACTTGATATGTTAAAATCAGTTTGAGGAAAAACTGTATATACTACCTTAAGTGGGTGGTGGTGCATACACTATAACTAATGTGGAAGCACTGTATTGAATGTATTTAGAAGCGTCCCCCACCCATAGACTTCCATTATATGACCTAGAAGCTATCACTCTAGGCAGTGCACTCACAGGGGTCTATGACATCACTATATAGAATCCTCTGACATCACAAGAAGTTACTTGGTAACAACAATCTTCCATGTGGTTCTGTGGAATATACTCAGACCACAGCAACACTTTGGAAAGTGAAGACTCTTCTCTGCATTTGAGAAGACAAGACTTACCAAAGCTCGCTACTAGCACCGAAAATGCTGCGCCTACCAGGTATAGATGACTGGCGCCCTGAGCTGGCCTAGATTTTAAATAAATACAAAGTATTAGATTAGATGATATCCACTGGGGAACTCATCCTGGGGGAGTCCTTTACAGTCAGGAGTGGTCTTCATAGGGGGTGTAGCTTATATAAAAGGGCACAGGCAGCACTGAATGGGGGACCAGGAGTGTGGGGAGCGGAGGCACATGCGTCACTCTGGTTTAGGAGCGCGGCCTGTAATCCGACATAGTCATGTGATCTCTACCAGTGGAAGCTATGAGCCGCAGTGACAGTTATGACAGTTTCCCATCTGCAGTCAACATCAATATGCTAAGGGGGCGCTATAAGGGGTGATGACACTTCTACCCTATAAACAGACCTTACAGTGGTCACAAAAGTGCAAACCAACAAGTGCCCTAGAGCCCCGATGTGAATGGAGCGCTGTTGTGTGGCTTTACATTCATTCCATTAACATCTATGGGAATCCCTGTGGATTGGGAATGGGTTTCATAAGTCAGTAAGAGCTGAAGTACCAGCAGGAGTAATAACCACGGCAGAGGTGATATATATAGTTAGGATATGTGATAGGGATAACAGATTAAGATTATTTTATGCCTTAATTTACTTAGCACACATATTCCCTGTTACAGAAATTGGAGAACCCTCGACAGAGGTATTTTGCACCAAACTCTGGTCCCCAGACCACAACATCCCGGATGATGAATGTAAGTATCTAAAGCAGCAATGTAGAGATAGCATTCAGATGTAGCAGAGTTAGATGTGCTTGGGTACAGTAGTGAGCTACACATCACATAGAAATAAGCTAATTCTCTCTCATTATTTTGCAGTGGATGAATACATTAATATCACCAAGACTGAACATGGTTATAATGAAGAACAGGTAATGTGTGACTAGTCCTACAAAGTTTCATTTCCACAGCAACATCCTCAGGAATAAGGGACATGTCACTTATTTGCTACGGATGAAACATCTGCAGTGATAAGGCGATTTGATATTTTTTCTGCATTGTGTGTATGGGATTGTCATATGCACAAACACTACACTACTACTGAAATAATGTGTGGCAAATACGCACATAATACACAGATATCCTTCAGGGACTTGTTAAATAAATGTTATTTATGTTAAATAAAAAATGCAATAAATATTATTTGGACTGTATTTTCATGGTTGTCTTATTAATATTAAAGTACTATAAATATTTTATTTTGTTGTATACATTTTTATGAATTACACTTATTTGTGTTAAATATAATTCTGCATACAAAAGGACAATGTAGAGATCTCTTAGAAGATCCATCTCTATATAGCAGTTCACTAAGCCTGTGTACAAGTGTAAGTGTACTGAAGCTCTTAGTTAGAGAATATCTTATTGACAGCAGGGGATTTCATAGCTCAGTAATAACCATATTGCCTGAAAATGTCAAGGAGTTCACCTCTGTAGGTTTCTCCATCAGTCACTAAGGCCGGCAGCACACGTGGCGTTTTCAACATGTTTTGGGGCCGCTTTTAAGCAGTCCATTAAAAACCACATGCGTTTTGATTTTTTAAATCCCATCCGTTTTTGACCCATTTTAATTAAGATAATTGGTAAAACTGGTCAAAAACGCATGAATTTTTTAAAGCATGCGGTTTTCACGAACTGCTTAAAAACGGCCCGAAAACGGGTTCAAACACCCACGTGTGCCGGCGGCCTAAGTTAGCACTGGCCTTGGTCATTAAAGGGAACCTGTCATCAGAAATTGGCCTAATAAACCACAAGCAGTATGTTGTCAAGCCGCTGAGCATCTTCTAGATCATGGTTCTTTCATGGCCTTGTGGAGGTGGAGAGTTTAACACTGAAGTCAAGCTTTCTCTGCCTCAGAAAGCCCCCTTCACTGTAATTGATGGACCTGTGTCCAAGGACATCATTGGTCAGATCTACTGAAGTCCGATGAATGATGTCAGAGGCAGGGAAAGCTTGACTTCAGTGTTTAACTCTCCACCTCCCTGACTTTGTACATCTAACTTACATCTCACTTCAAAGTTTCTGGATGATGTCACCGAGCTGCGTCATGAAAGGAAAATGAACTAGAAGCTGTTCAACAGCTTGAAAGCATACTAGTTGTGGTATAATAGGCCCATTTTTGATGAGAGGTTCCCTTTAGGCACAAATGAGCTGCTCACTAAGGGGGTTAAATCATTTATGGACGTTATGTCAGGGGAAACCCTCTGAGATGTGGAAATACAATATATGGGCAGGTGATGTGACTTCCCCCATGAAGTTGGTTCCTGCTCTGCCTGATGCCAGACACATCTGCTATCTGCAGTGCAGGAACCAACAATGGGGCTTATTTACTAAGGGCCCACAGCTGCATTTTTGTCGGTTATTCCGACGTTTTTAGGGATCGTGATGGGGATTTTGTTGCATGCAATCGGATTTAGGCCCATCAGCGACTGGTTTCACGCGACACAAATGGGGGGGGGGGGGTGCGGGCCGTCAGACGATCCGACTTATTCGCACAACGTGTGGGATTTAACATCGGAAACTGTGTCGCAAGACACGCACTTACAAGCACCGGGAAGAAGAAGGTGAACTCCGGCGGACCTCGGCGGCGAAGTGACAGATGCAGGAAATCATGCGCACGAGCTATGTGAATAGCGCCGGACTTCATCTTTTTCGGACCATCCAGATCGGGGATCACGACAGGACCAGGTAAGTAAATTTGCCGTAATGTCTCACAGCTTTTACATCAGAAATCCCTAGAACAGCGCAGCTACCCAGGACCGTCAGGATCCGCATTGATAATATTCTATGCTTTCCAATATTGAAAAAGTATTGAAGCTTTGATGCATTGTGTAGCTCTATATAGTCCCTGTATGTTACCCTTCCACCTGCTAACGTGAGCTCATCCTTCTCTCACAGGCTCTTGCACTGTTACATATCAACAACTATGACATCAAAAAAGCCATGTCTGAAATAAAAGATTTCATGCCAATAACTGAGAATTGGTCTGATGAGGAAAAAAGATTATTTGTTAAAGGACTAAGAATATATGGGAAGAGATTCCATCTCATCCAGAAAATGGTAAGATACATCAGCGCTATGGAAAAATCCTTATGTGTCCAGGCCTGTGTCATGTGACTGGTGTAAATGGGTAACTGAGATTATCACGGTTGTTATATTGTATATTCCTTTTCCTCTTACCAAAAGCTTTTTTTTGCAGATTCCTCAAAAATCTACAGCGCAAATTGTCAAATACTATTACACCTGGAAACCTTCTACAGCCAAATTTAAGAGAAGGAGGAGAGCAGTCCCAGGAAGGTGAATGTCCTATAGGTGTTACTAGTCTCCTTATATCTGCATATGAGCTTTATATATGATATATGATATCACCTCACAACATCTTCATCACCAAAACAAGACCACACACGAGATTATAGTATAATTATAGTATTGTAGTATAATTACGAAAATTACACTTTTTCCAGCTCTAAGCACTCACGAATATAACATACCTAATAAAAAAGTCCGTTTTCTTACCTCCTGGTGATCCCAAACCATTAGCCTTTTTAGGGCCAAAAGCTTCTGGTAGGTCTTAACTTTCAGTGGGTGACACCTAGTTATATGGCTTGTATCCATTGGAGGCACAACACTGCTTGGAGAGCAGGTCACTTCTGCGGTCAATCTCTGGCTTCAGTGGTGACCTCTATACATGTAGCACAATGGGGCAGATTTACTTACCCGGTCCATTCGCGATCCAGCGGCGCGTTCTCTGCGGTGGATTCAGGTCCGGCCAAGATTCACTAAGGTAGCTCCTCCGACGTCCACCAGGTGGCGCTGCTGCGCTGAAGAGCATCGGAACGCACTCAAATACAGCGGCCTATTCCTGGTGAAGGTAAGTGCAAGCTCCGCGACACATTGGGGCACATTTACTTACCCGGCCCATTCGCGATCCAGCGGCGCATTCTCTGCACAGGATTCGGGTCCGGCCGGGATTTGTGAAGGTAGTTCCTCCGCCGTCCACCAGGTGGCGCTGCTGCGCTAAAAATCATCTCACCGCGCCGGAATGCACCACCTCGGACCAGGTGAAGGTAAGCGCTTCCCTAGCGACACTTTTTCGGTTTTTAAATGCGGCGGTTTTTCCGAATACGTCGGGTTTTCGTTCGGCACGGCCCCGATTTCCGTTGCGTGCATGCCAGCGCCGATGCGCCAAAATCCGATCGCGTGCACCAAAATCCCAGGGAGAATCGTCGCAAATCGGAAATATTTGGGTAACACATCGGGAAAACGTGAATCGAGCCCTTAGTAAATGACCCCCAATGTATGTAAAGGTCCTGAGGCCTTTCATTGGCTGCACTGGTGACCTGTTATTAAATACATTATAAAGCATTTTCATTCCTGCAAATTCCTGAGAGGTTTTTCCGCCTATGAGGAAGGGAGAGGATTACAGGATAGAATGGATAGTAGATATTGTAAATCTCATAGTCAAACATTTTATTAAGTTTTCATGTTACAGAGGAGGTTTTTCTCATTAAAGTTTTCTCTTCTAGTTACGCCACTGAAACTAAAAGAGCCAAGAAACAGGAGAACAAGGTAAGTGCTTCATGTGTTTTATCTCCGCACATTGGGGGAAATTTATCAAGAGCTGGCACATTGTGTTTTGATATTCGTTTGCCAGTGCACATTGCACCGGATATTCTAAGAGGATTGTGGGATTACCAATTGTAGGAGAAAACATAGTTATTATATATGTATCCCTAGCAGTCATCATCTGATTATTGTGTTACACTAAGAAGAAAAGAGAGATGAGGTTTTCATTCATATGTATGTATATATGTGCAGGATTTCAACAACCCAAACTACTCAGCCACACAAGATACCAGCCAACCACCCAGACAAGATACCAGCAACCAATGCCGCCCACCCAAAGAAGATACTACCACTGTTAGCTGCCCACCCAGACAAGATACCAGCACTGCCAGCTGCCCACCCAGACAAGATACCAGCACCGCCAGCCGCCCACCCAAAGAAGATACCAGCACTGCCAGCCGCCCACCCAGACAAGATATCAGCACCACCAGCTGCCCACCCAAAGAAGATACCAGCACTGCCAGCCGCCCACCCAGACAAGATACCAGCACCGCCAGCCGCCCACTCAGACAAGATGCCAGCACCACCAGCCGCCCACCCAGACAAGATGCCAGCACCACCAGCCGCCCACCCAAAAAAGATACCAGCACTGCCAGCCGCCCACTCAGACAAAGAAGAACTCGCCAGGAGACCGCCCGCCCTGCTCCCGCACACTAGACAGTCACCTGTTTTAGCACCGCCGCCGCCGACAAAAAGAAGATCACTCTCCGCCTGACCCAATTAACAGCCTCTGCCACTTAATTAGAATGCCTGTATATATGTATCTATGTAATTATGTTGATATGTGAATATGTATATATGTGTATCTATAATTATGTAAATATGTATATATGTCTATCTGTAATTATGTAAATCTGTATATATGTATATCTGTAATTATGTAAATATGTATATATGTAAATAAAAAATTACAAAAATGCTGTCTCAGTAGAAATACCTGCTCTGTTGGAGGAAAGTTTAGTGGTTATCTTTTTTTAACTAAAATTCAGAACATATAAGAGTGAAGGTTGAAAAGCATGAACCATGTGTTGAATCATCTATCAGTACCTTCCTTATGGGGCCTCACTTATACTACATGTAAAGAACAGTAACCAAATAGCTCTATTATCTATGTAAACCAGGCATATACAGTAGCAGAATACCTCTTAGGTGAAAGCAAGTATATCTATACGTGGGAAAGCTTCCAGAATGTACAAGGGCATCATCAGCAACTTTTGGGACATTTTGTTGCATAAGGAGATAGTCAACATAACCCCCCTCCCAGAGCCAGTAATAAGTTATAGAAGGGGGAGAAATCTGAAGGACCAACTGGCCCACAGCTATCTACCTCCACTCAAATTCAGTGGAACCTGGCTTAAAAGGAGACCGAAAGGAACGTTCCGATGTGGACGGGACTTTATCAATTGTTCCTCTGTAGGAGTGGTATATGTAGCTACAGGCAGGGCCGCATCTGCCATGAGGCGAGATGAAAATCTCGCTTCAGGCGGCAGAATGCGGGTCCCTGTAAAGGGCGGCGAAATTCGCCGTTCTAAAGTGGGCGATTCGGGCGTCCATTAACGCCCGAATCGCCCACCAGCTAAATAAATCGCGCCTGTCTCTTTAAGACACAGGCGCGATTTATATGTGGAGCAACGCAGCGCCATTCCGGCAGCTGCATCGCTCCGTTCTAAGCAGTGACACAGGCGTCATGACATCACGCCGTCTGTGTCACTGTGCGGAGCCGGGGCTCACAGGAGAGCCGCGTGAAGACCGGAGCCGCGACGAGGGAGCATTATTATTTTTCATGTATTTAATTAATTAAATGTGGCTAATAATTAATACTGGGGGGGGGGTGCGCTATATATATCATATGGGGCCAGAATTATTTTATACTGGGGGGAGGGGATGATGGAATGCTATGTATTTTATTTGGGGCTATAATTATTTTATACTGGGGGGAATGCTATATATATATTATTTGGGGCTATGATTGTTTTATACTGGGGGGATGCTATAGATATTATATGGGGTCAGAATTATTTTATACTAGGGGCGGGGGGGTTCTGTATATTTTATTTGGGGATTTGGGGCTATAATTATTTTATACTGGGGGTAGGGAACGCTATATATATTATTTGGGGCTATAATTATTGTATACTGGGGGGGAACACTATATATATTATTTGGGGCTATACTTATTTTATACTGGGGGGGATGCTATAGATATTATTTGGGGCTATAATTATTTTATACTGGGGGGATGCTATATATATATTATTTGGGGCTATAATTATTTTATACTGGGGGGATGCTATATATATATTATTTGGGGCTATAATTATTTTATACTGGGGGGGACGCTATATATATTATTTGGGGCTATAATTATTTTATACTGGGGGGGATGCTATAGATATTATTTGGGGCTATAATTATTTTATACTGGGGGGGGATGCTATAGATATTATTTGGGGCTATAATTATTTTATACTGGGGGGGGATGCTATAGATATTATATGGGGCCAGAATCATTTCATACTGGGGGGTGCTGTATATATTATATATCACGGAAAGAAGAAATACTGAAGCAGCACTCCGTAAATGTGTTTTTATTCCACCTTCATGATGCAACGTTTCGTCTATTCAATCAAGACATTTAGTGATATAGTGATATTATATATCACTATATCACTAAGCTGGGGGGATGTATATGGGAAACAGTATATTACTTAGCTGCAGGGGCTGTATATGGGATACAGTATATTACTAAGCTGGGAGGGGACTGTATATGTGGGGCAAGATTTTATCCCTATATAATGAAGGGATGTGTTATATGTGGGGTAGCGTGCGGTCAGTTGTGTTGTGAGGGGTATATGTTATTTAGGAGCACAGTGTTGTTATCCAGGAGACTTTATACTGTAAGTGACTGTGGTATTTTTAGGGACGCCGGGTGGAGATGCTGCACGGAGCTGAAGATATCCGGCCGTGAATTCAGCAGTGATACGTCATGGATTGGAGAACCCAGAATGAAGTTCTACTGAAGGAAGAGCTGGTCATCTATAAGGTACTAGATGCCACTAATGCCTCTCAGATCCTGTAGTCAGTCACACAGTGTCAGGGAGCTGTCTGTAGGGTTGTTAATTGTTAGTAAAGTTTAAGGATTTACTTAACAGGGAGCAGGGGGGGGGGGGCAGCATTTTAATATTCGCCTCAGGCAGTAAATATGCTAGAATCGGCCCTGGCTACATGCACATGTCCCGCAGACTATTTAGGGAAAACTTTCCGACAGTTTAGGAAAAGGATCCAGGAGCACATGTTAGATATCAAAGATAACAAAGATACTCAAATCGCTAAGGATATGTGGCTGTACCATCAGGGAAATCAGAAAGCAATATCGTTTACAGGCATTGAAGAAGTAAGAACGTCCGCCATAGATGGGGACTGGGATAGGATGATCCTCAGAAAAGAGTCCCAATGGACCTTTAAGATCAACTCCATAAAGCCACATCATGGGATAAACCACTTTATATCCTACGCAAGCTTTATTGAATAAGATGGTGCCAAAAAGAATTAGGAGATATCCATCTGTACATGCAAGACTGTTTTATTATCTATTATGACAAATGTCTTCATATGACAAACAAAATTAGGAGACATACATCTTTGCATGCAAATTAGTTCTATTGTCTTTTATGACACATAAGGGCAGATTTACTTACCTGGTCCATTCGCGATCCAGTGGCGCGTTCTCTGCAGTGGATTCGGGTCCGGCAGGATTCACAAAGGCAGTTCCTCCGACGTCCACCAGGTGTCGCTGCTGCGCTGAAGAGCATTGGAACGCACTGGAGTTCACCGAGCCATCCTGTATGAAGGTAAGCGCGTGTCGAGCGACATTTTTTTTTTTAAAATGCAGCGTTTTTTTCCGAATCCGTCAATTTTTTTACGGGCATGCCCCCCGATTTCCGTCTCGTGCATGCCGCTGCCGATGCGCCACAATCCGAACGCATGCGCCGAAATCCCGGGGCAATACAGGGAAAATCAACGTAAAACAGGAAAATTCGGGTATCACGCCGCAAAACTGCAAATCGGGCCCTTGGTAAATGACCCCCATAGTATTACATAATATTGCATGCAATAGGATGGAGAAGGAGATATCTTTGATTACAGGCAACAGGATCCCATGATCCTCAGATGTCTGATATATATAACCAGTGGCCCCCCATTTACCTAAACACTCGCTGCCGGCCCCTGCCATATACCAAATATACTTTGCAGAGACATAAGCATACTACACTACATATGCATAACACACATATATAAACACTGCACCATATAAGCTGTACACACACTGCATACATGCTACACATACAAATACACACACACCCAGGGGCGGACTGGAAATTTAAAGTGGCCCTGAGAAAAATGTAAAAGTGGCCCCCATTCTGTGGGCAGGGTCAAAACATGTAGGCGTGACCATGTGATGTGGGTGGAGTTACTAAACTCCACACTAACTGTTTATAGATGGTCTAAATCAACATGTACAGCGCAGTGGAAGACTCACACTGCCTCCGTCATACAGGAATAAAGTTTCTTTTTTTAAAGATCACAACTTAATACTGACTTATATATACAAAAAACTACTACAATACCTTCTCCGATAAACAAGAATATAACTACTATAATACTGCCCCCTATAAACAAGAATATAACTACTATAATACTGCCCCCTATGTATAAGAATATAACTACTATAATACTGACCTCTTTGTACAAGAATATAACTACTATAATACTGCCCCTATGTACAAGAATATAACTACTGTAATACTGCCCCCTATGAACAAGACTATAACTACTATAATACTGCCCCCTATTTATAGGAATATAACTACTATAATACTGTCCCCTATGTACAAGAATATACCTACTATAATACTTTCTGCTATGTACAAGAATATAAGTACTATAATACTACCCCTATGTACAAGAATATAACTACTATAATACTGCCCCTATGTACAAGAATATAACTGCTATAATACTGCTCCCTATGTACAAGAATATAACTACTATAATACTGCCCCTATGTACAAGAATATAACTACTATAATACTGCCCCCTATGTACAAGAATATAACTACTATAATACTGCCCCTATGTACAAGAATATAACTACTATAATACTGCCCCTATGTAGGGGAATATAAATACTATGCCATATAAAACCGCCACCCACTACCCCACCCCTAGTATACAGTCAGACCCCCCTGTATATAGCCAGACAACCTCCACCAGTATACAGCCAGCCCCCCTGTATATAGACATCCAGACCTTCTCTCCAGTATACAGCCAGCCCCCCCATATATAGCCAAGCAGAACCCCGTATATAGCCAGTCCTCCCAGTATACAGACAGCCCCCCAGTATATATCCACGCAGACCCTCCCCAGTATATAGCCAGCCAGCCCCCCCCAGTATATAGTCAGCCAGCCCCTCCCCAGTATATAACCAGTCAGCCCCCCCAGTATATAACCAGCCAGCCCCCCAGTATATAGCCAGCCAGCTCCTCCCCAGTATATAACCAGCCAGCCCCTCCTCGGTATATAGCCAGCCAGGCCTTCCTCACTATATAACCAGCCTGCCCCCCTAGTATATAGCCAGCCAGGCCCACCAGTATATAACCTGCCAGCCCCCCCTTGCATACAGCCATATTACTAAGCTGGAGGGCTGTATATGGGATACAGTATATTACTAAGCTGGAAGGATGTATATGGGATACAGTATATTACTAAGCTGGGGGGCTGTATATGGGATACAGTATATTACTAAGCTGGGGGCTGTATATGGGATACACTATATTACTAAGCTGGAAGGATGTATATGGGATACAGTGTATTACTAAGCTGGGGGGATGTATATGGGATACAGTACACTCACCGGCCACTTTATTAGGTACACCATGCTAGTAACGGGTTGGACCCCCTTTTGCCTTCAGAACTGCCTCAATTCTTCGTGACATAGATTCAACAAGGTTCTGGAAGCATTCCTCAGAGATTTTGGTCCATATTGACATGATGGCATCACACAGTTGCCGCAGATTTGTCGGCTGCACATCCATGATGCGAATCTCCCGTTCCACAACATCCCAAAGATGCTCTATTGGATTGAGATCTGGTGACTGTGGAGGCCATTTGAGTACAGTGACCTCATTGTCATGTTCAAGAAACCAGTCTGAGATGATTCCAGCTTTATGACATGGCGCATTATCCTGCTGAAAGTAGCCATCAGATGTTGGGTACATTGTGGTCATAAAGGGATGGACATGGTCAGCAACAATACTCAGGTAGGCTGTGGCGTTGCAACGAAGCTCAATTGTTACCAAGGGGCCCAAAGAGTGCCAAGAAAATATTCCCCACACCATGACACCACCACCACCAGCCTGAACCGTTGATACAAGGTGAGTGTATATTACTAATCTGGGGGGGCTGTCTATGGGATACACTATATTACTAAGCTGGAAGGATGTATATGGGATACAGTATATTACTAAGCTGGGGGGCTGTATATGGGGTACAGTATATTACTAAGCTGGGGGGCTGTATATGGGGTACAGTATATCACTAAGCTGGGAGGCTGTATATGGGATACAGTATATTACTAAGCTTGGAGGGGGCTTTATATGGGATACAGTATATTACTAAGCTGGTGGGCTGTATATGGGATACAGTATATTACTAAGCTGGGGGGGGCAGTATATGGGATACAGTATATCACTAAGCTGGGAGGGCTGTATATGGGATACAGTATTTTACTAAGCTGGGGCTGTATATGGGATACAGTATATTACTAAGCTGGGGCTGTGTATGGGATACAGTATATTACTAAGCTGGGGGGATGTATATGGGATACAGTATATTACTAAGCTGGGAGGCTGTATATGGGATACAGTATATTACTAAGCTGGGAGGGGGCTGTATATGGGATACAGTATATTACTAAGCTGGGAGGCTGTATATGGGGTACAGTATATTACTAAGCTGGGGGAGCTGTATATGGGATACAGTATATTACTAAGCTGGGGGCTGTATATGGGATACACTATATTACTAAGCTGGGGGATGTATATGGGATACAGTATATTACTAAGCTGGGGGCTGTATATGGGATACACTATATTACTAAGCTGGAGGGCTGTATATGGGATACAGTATATTACTAAGCTGGGGGGGCAGTATATGGGATACAGTATATTACTAAGCAGGGGGATGTATATGGGATACAGTATATTACTAAGCTGGGGGGATATATATGGGATACAGTATATTACTAAGCTGGGGGGATGTATATGGGATACAGTATATTACTAAGCTTGGAGGCTGGATATGGGACACAGTATATTACTAAGCTGGGGGGCTGTATATGGGATACAGTATATTACTAAGCTGGGGGGCTGTATATGGGATACAGTATATTACTAAGCTGGGGGGTTGTATATGGGATACAGTATATTACTAAGCTGGGGGGCTGTATATGGGATACAGTATATTACTAAGCTGGGAGGGTGTATATGGGATACAGTATATTACTAAGCTGGGGGCTGTATATGGGATACAGTATATTACTAAGCTGGGGGGCTGTATATGTGATATAGTATATTACTAAGCTGGGGGGGCAGTATATGGGATACAGTATATTACTAAGCTGGGAGGATGTATATGGGATACAGTATATTACTAAGCTGGGGAGCTGTATATGGGATACAGTATATTACTAAGCTGGAAGGCTGTATATGGGATACAGTATATTACTAAGCTGGGGGGCTGTATATAGGATACAGTATATTACTAAGCTGGGGGAATGTATATGGGATACAGTATATTACTAAGCTGGGAGGCTGTATATGGGGTACAGTATATTACTAAGCTGGGGGAGCTGTATATGGGATACAGTATATTACTAAGCTGGGGGCTGTATATGGGATACACTATATTACTAAGCTGGGGGAGCTGTATATGGGATACAGTATATTACTAAGCTGGGGGCTGTATATGGGATACACTATATTACTAAGCTGGAGGGCTGTATATGGGATACAGTATATTACTAAGCTGGGGGGGCAGTATATGGGATACAGTATATTACTAAGCTGGGGGATGTATATGGGATACAGTATATTACTAAGCTGGGGGGATATATATGGGATACAGTATATTACTAAGCTGGGGGGATGTATATGGGATACAGTATATTACTAAGCTGGGAGGCTGGATATGGGACACAGTATATTACTAAGCTGGGGGGCTGTATATGGGATACAGTATATTACTAAGCTGGGGGGCTGTATATGGGATACAGTATATTACTAAGCTGGGGGGCTGTATATGGGATACAGTATATTACTAAGCTGGGGGGCTGTATATGGGATACAGTATATTACTAAGCAGGGAGGCTGTATATGGGATACAGTATATTACTAAGCTGGGGGCTGTATATGGGATAGAGTATATTACTAAGCTGGGGGGCTGTATATGTGATATAGTATATTACTAAGCTGGGGGGGCAGTATATGGGATACAGTATATTACTAAGCTGGGATGATGTATATGGGATACAGTATATTACTAAGCTGGGGGGCTGTATATAGGATACAGTATATTACTAAGCTGGGGGGATGTATATGGGATACAGTATATTACTAAGCTGGGAGGATGTATATGGGATACAGTATATTACTAAGCTGGGAGGCTATATATGGGATACAGTATATTACTAAGCTGGGGGGCTGTATATGGGATACAGTATATTACTAAGCTGGGGGGCTGTATATGGGATACAGTATATTACTAAGCTGGGAGGATGTATATGGGGTACAGTATATTACTAAGCTGGGGGGATGTATATGGGATACAGTATATTACTAAGCTGGGGGGCTGTATATGGGATACAGTGTATTACTAAGCTGGGGGGCTGTATATGGGGTACAGTATATCACTAAGCTGGGGGGCTGTATATGGGGTACAGTATATTACTAAGCTGGAGGGCTGTATATGGGATACAGTATATTACTAAGCTGGGAGGCTGTATATGGGATACAGTATATTACTAAGCTGGAGGGCTGTATATGGGATACAGTATATTACTAAGCTGGGGGGGCTGTATATGGGATACAGTATATTACTAAGCTGGAGGGCTGGATATGGGACACAGTATATTACTAAACTGGGAGGATGTATATGGGATACAGTATATTACTAAGCTGGGAGGGCTGTATATGGGTTACAGTATATTACTAAGCTGGGGGGATGTATATGGGATACAGTATATTACTAAGCTGGGGGGCTGTATATGGGATACAGTATATTACTAAGCTGGGGGCTGTATATGGGATAGAGTATATTACTAAGCTGGGGGGCTGTATATGTGATATAGTATATTACTAAGCTGGGGGGGCAGTATATGGGATACAGTATATTACTAAGCTGGGAGGATGTATATGGGATACAGTATATTACTAAGCTGGGGGGCTGTATATAGGATACAGTATATTACTAAGCTGGGGGGATGTATATGGGATACAGTATATTACTAAGCTGGGAGGCTGTATATGGGATACAGTATATTACTAAGCTGGGAGGCTGTATATGGGGTACAGTATATTACTAAGCTGGGGGAGCTGTATATGGGATACAGTATATTACTAAGCTGGGGGCTGTATATGGGATACACTATATTACTAAGCTGGGGGAGCTGTATATGGGATACAGTATATTACTAAGCTGGGGGCTGTATATGGGATACACTATATTACTAAGCTGGAGGGCTGTATATGGGATACAGTATATTACTAAGCTGGGGGGGCAGTATATGGGATACAGTATATTACTAAGCTGGGGGATGTATATGGGATACAGTATATTACTAAGCTGGGGGGATATATATGGGATACAGTATATTACTAAGCTGGGGGGATGTATATGGGATACAGTATATTACTAAGCTGGGAGGCTGGATATGGGACACAGTATATTACTAAGCTGGGGGGCTGTATATGGGATACAGTATATTACTAAGCTGGGGGGCTGTATATGGGATACAGTATATTACTAAGCTGGGGGGCTGTATATGGGATACAGTATATTACTAAGCTGGGGGGCTGTATATGGGATACAGTATATTACTAAGCTGGGAGGCTGTATATGGGATACAGTATATTACTAAGCTGGGGGCTGTATATGGGATAGAGTATATTACTAAGCTGGGGGGCTGTATATGTGATATAGTATATTACTAAGCTGGGGGGGCAGTATATGGGATACAGTATATTACTAAGCTGGGAGGATGTATATGGGATACAGTATATTACTAAGCTGGGGGGCTGTATATAGGATACAGTACATTACTAAGCTGGGGGGATGTATATGGGATACAGTATATTACTAAGCTGGGAGGATGTATATGGGATACAGTATATTACTAAGCTGGGGGATGTATATAGGATACAGTACATTACTAAGCTGGGGGGATGTATATGGGATACAGTATATTACTAAGCTGGGAGGATGTATATGGGATACAGTATATTACTAAGCTGGGGGGCTGTATATGGGATACAGTATATTGCTAAGCTGGGAGGATGTATATGGGATACAGTATATTACTAAGCTGGGGGTGCTGTATATGTGATATAGTATATTACTAAGCTGGGGGGGCAGTATATGGGATACAGTATATCACTAAGCTGCGGGGCTGTATATGGGATACAGTATTTTACTAAGCTGGGGGGCTGTATATGGGATACAGTATATTACTAAGCTGGGAGGCTATATATGGGATACAGTATATTACTAAGCTGGGGGGCTGTATATGGGATACAGTATATTACTAAGCTGGGGGGCTGTATATGGGATACAGTATATTACTAAGCTGGGAGGATGTATATGGGGTACAGTATATTACTAAGCTGGGGGGATGTATATGGGATACAGTATATTACTAAGCTGGGGGGGGCTGTATATGGGATACAGTGTATTACTAAGCTGGGGGGCTGTATATGGGGTACAGTATATCACTAAGCTGGGGGGCTGTATATGGGGTACAGTATATTACTAAGCTGGAGGGCTGTATATGGGATACAGTATATTACTAAGCTGGGAGGCTGTATATGGGATACAGTATATTACTAAGCTGGAGGGCTGTATATGGGATACAGTATATTACTAAGCTGGGGGGGCTGTATATGGGATACAGTATATTACTAAGCTGGAGGGCTGGATATGGGACACAGTATATTACTAAACTGGGAGGATGTATATGGGATACAGTATATTACTAAGCTGGGAGGGCTGTATATGGGTTACAGTATATTACTAAGCTGGGGGGCTGTATATGGGATACAGTATATTACTAAGCTGGGAGGGCTGTATATGGGTTACAGTATATTACTAAGCTGGGGGGCTGTATATGGGATTCAGTATATTACTAAGCTGGGAGGCTGTATATGGGATACAGTATATTACTAAGCTGGAGGGCTGTATATGGGATACAGTATATTACTAAGCTGGGGGCTGTATATGGGATACAGTATATTACTAAGCTGGGAGGCTGTATATGGGATACAGTATATTACTAAGCTGGGGGCTGTATATGGGATAGAGTATATTACTAAGCTGGGGGGCTGTATATGTGATATAGTATATTACTAAGCTGGGGGGGCAGTATATGGGATACAGTATATTACTAGGCTGGGAGGATGTATATGGGATACAGTATATTACTAAGCTGGGGGGCTGTATATAGGATACAGTATATTACTAAGCTGGGGGGCTGTATATGGGATACAGTATATTACTAAGCTGGGAGGCTATATATGGGATACAGTATATTACTAAGCTGGGGGGCTGTATATGGGATACAGTATATTACTAAGCTGGGAGGATGTATATGGGGTACAGTATATTACTAAGCTGGGGGGATGTATATGGGATACAGTATATTACTAAGCTGGGGGGGCTGTATATGGGATACAGTGTATTACTAAGCTGGGGGGCTGTATATGGGGTACAGTATATCACTAAGCTGGGGGGCTGTATATGGGGTACAGTATATTACTAAGCTGGAGGGCTGTATATGGGATACAGTATATTACTAAGCTGGGAGGCTGTATATGGGATACAGTATATTACTAAGCTGGAGGGCTGTATATGGGATACAGTATATTACTAAGCTGGGGGAGCTGTATATGGGATACAGTATATTACTAAGCTGGAGGGCTGGATATGGGACACAGTATATTACTAAACTGGGAGGATGTATATGGGATACAGTATATTACTAAGCTGGGAGGGCTGTATATGGGTTACAGTATATTACTAAGCTGGGGGGCTGTATATGGGATACAGTATATTACAAAGCTGGGGGCTGTATATGGGATACAGTATATTACTAAGCTGGGGGCATGTATATGGGATACAGTATATTACTAAGCTGGAGGGCTGGATATGGGACACAGTATATTACTAAACTGGGAGGATGTATATGGGATACAGTATATTACTAAGCTGGGTGGGCTGTATATGGGATACAGTATATTACTAAGCTGGGAGGCTGTATATGGGATACAGTATATTACTAAACTGGAGGGCTGTATATGGGATACAGTATATTACTAAGCTGGGGGCTGTATATGGGATACAGTATATTACTAAGCTGGGAGGCTGTATATGGGATACAGTATATTACTAAGCTGGGGGCTGTATATGGGATAGAGTATATTACTAAGCTGGGGGGCTGTATATGTGATATAGTATATTACTAAGCTGGGGGGGCAGTATATGGGATACAGTATATTACTAGGCTGGGAGGATGTATATGGGATACAGTATATTACTAAGCTGGGGGGCTGTATATAGGATACAGTATATTACTAAGCTGGGGGGCTGTATATGGGATACAGTATATTACTAAGCTGGGAGGCTATATATGGGATACAGTATATTACTAAGCTGGGGGGCTGTATATGGGATACAGTATATTACTAAGCTGGGAGGATGTATATGGGGTACAGTATATTACTAAGCTGGGGGGATGTATATGGGATACAGTATATTACTAAGCTGGGGGGGCTGTATATGGGATACAGTGTATTACTAAGCTGGGGGGCTGTATATGGGGTACAGTATATCACTAAGCTGGGGGGCTGTATATGGGGTACAGTATATTACTAAGCTGGAGGGCTGTATATGGGATACAGTATATTACTAAGCTGGGAGGCTGTATATGGGATACAGTATATTACTAAGCTGGAGGGCTGTATATGGGATACAGTATATTACTAAGCTGGGGGGGCTGTATATGGGATACAGTATATTACTAAGCTGGAGGGCTGGATATGGGACACAGTATATTACTAAACTGGGAGGATGTATATGGGATACAGTATATTACTAAGCTGGGAGGGCTGTATATGGGTTACAGTATATTACTAAGCTGGGGGGCTGTATATGGGATACAGTATATTACAAAGCTGGGGGCTGTATATGGGATACAGTATATTACTAAGCTGGGGGCATGTATATGGGATACAGTATATTACTAAGCTGGAGGGCTGGATATGGGACACAGTATATTACTAAACTGGGAGGATGTATATGGGATACAGTATATTACTAAGCTGGGTGGGCTGTATATGGGATACAGTATATTACTAAGCTGGGAGGCTGTATATGGGATACAGTATATTACTAAACTGGAGGGCTGTATATGGGATACAGTATATTACTAAGCTGGGGGCTGTATATGGGATACAGTATATTACTAAGCTGGGGGGGCTGTATATGGGATACAGTATATTACTAAGCTGGAGGGCTGGATATGGGACACAGTATATTACTAAACTGGGAGGATGTATATGGGATACAGTATATTACTAAGCTGGGGGGATGTATATGGGATACAGTATATTACTAAGCTGGGGGGGCTGTATATGGGGTACAGTATATTACTAAGCTGGGAGGGCTGTATATGGGTTACAGTATATTACTAAGCTGGGGGGCTGTATATGGGATACAGTATATTACTAAGCTGGGAGGCTGTATATGGGATACAGTATATTACTAAGCTGGAGGGCTGTATATGGGATACAGTATATTACTAAGCTGGGGGGCTGTATATGGGATACACTATATTACTAAGCTGGGGGGATGTATATGGGATACAGTATATTACTAAGCTGGGGGGATATATATGGGATACAGTATATTACTAAGCTGGGGGGCTGTATATGGGATACAGTATATTACTAAGCTGGGAGGGCTGTATATGGGTTACAGTATATTACTAAGCTGGGGGGATGTATATGGGATACAGTATATTACTAAGCTGGGGGGATGTATATGGGATACAGTATATTACTAAGCTGGGGGGATGTATATGGGATACAGTATATTACTAAGCTGGGAGGATGTATATGGGATACAGTATATTACTAAGCTGGGAGGCTGTATATGGGATACAGTATATTACTAAGCTGGGGGGATGTATATGGGAAACAGTATATTACTAAGCTGGGGGCATGTATATGGGATACAGTATATTACTAAGCTGGGAGGATGTATATGGGGTACAGTATATTACTAAGCTGGGAGGATGTATATGGGGTACAGTATATTACTAAGCTGGGAGGATGTATATGGGGTACAGTATATTACTAAGCTGGGAGGGCTGTATATGTGGGGCCAGAAAAAAATAAAGAAATTCATGTTGTATGTCTGCAACCACAGTCCTGTCAAAAAATTTTATATGTGTGAAATAAAAGCTATGTTTTAATATCTGACAAAATACCTCCACCAACAGTGAACTTATGATAATTAAGGAGATATTAATTGAATATCACATCTGGCCCCAACCTCTAATGCAGTTCACAAGCCCATAAACCCGCAAAGGAATATCAAACATCTTGACAAACTCTTTGTTGTATATTAAACTTCTACATAATTACACTTTTATTTTACTTTACAACTGGAATAACTTTTATTAGCATGAACTACACAATCCTTGTTTATTAAACCCCTTTCCGATCATGCACCAAAAACATTAGATGGTACAAAGGGGCAATGTAGTTCAGGTTCAGGAGTCCTGAGTCCTTGGTATATTCAAAAAGTGCTAATACCTGCAAGCAGGGTCGCCATCATAGCAGTATTGCCGTAAAGTGACTGACAAATTGGTTTAGCGCTTGATTGGTTTAGCGCTTGATCCTATAGTAGTAGCAACAAAAATAATCAATTGTACCCACGTCTTTTAGACAAATGTACAATTGATTATAATTAAATGTGAGTGCAGCAGCGATGGAGCATTATAAGTCCATGGATGACGGATACAAGAAGGTGCCTGGATCTATGAGTAAGTGTCCCTGGCTTATCATACTCCGTTGTGATAGTTGATTTCCTTTAAAAGGGTTGTCCACTTTACCTCATGTTTTTTGTAATGTGTGTATAAATGTGAGGGGCAGCATATTCGGTAATTTACCAATATACATATATTAATAGTTTTGTTCTGCTTTCTTGATATGTAAAGTGAAGTCTCCTGTCTTTTACCTCATCAGCCAAATATTCCTGACCATAAAATGGCCGCAGATGGAGGGTCATGTGATCTCTAACTGGCGATTACTCATGGATGGCTAGAGATCACATGACCCTCCATCTGCGGCCATTTTATGGACAGGAATCTCTGGCTGATGAGGTAAAAGACAGGAGACTTCACTTTACATATCAAGAAAGCAGAGCAGAACTATTAATAGATGTGTATTGGTAAATTATAAACTTTGGGGTAATATTAAATATAAGAAATATACAAAGAAGCAGATGTGATTATTGGAACATGACAATCTTTATTAAGGTAACAAAAAATAAAACCACTTAAAAACTCAATAAATGGCATAATAACTACAATCTCCCCGTTCCTGAATTAAATAGCAACAGAAAATATATATACATCATGTATCCTAATGTTATGCAGCTTATGCAGGTAGTTAGCAAATTGGTTGTTGTATAATAATAGTGGTTATAGAAGTAACAAATAATATAATACACAGCTAAGAATAATACAGTATATCAGAGTACAATGATGCATGAACATAAAGCATAATTACATTACCCTACAGATCATGAGAGGGGAAATTATGTATATTGGTAAATTACCTAATATCCTGCCTCCGCACTTACACGCACATTACAAAATACATGAGGTAAAGTGACAAACCCCTTTAAGTAGTGTGGGGGTCAGATATAGGAATGACATAGAGTGGGCATTATTATGGGGCACATTTACTTACCCGGTCCCTGCGCGATCCCCAAGGTGCCTTTTCCGATGAGGATGAAGTCTGCCGCGATTCAACAAGATTGTGCGCCCGAGATCCTGCATGTGTTGCTTCCCCGCTCAGGTCCAGCGGAGTGTATGTGAGTGCATGTCTTGTGACACATTTTGAATTTTAAATGGCGCAAAACAGAAACAGTCGGGAAACCTGATGGAAATGCGCTTCACGGACCCTTAGTAAATGTGCCCCTATGTGTTCAGGCCACAATGAGGTGGCAGGTAATTTCTACAATTACAGTATTTTACACAATGGCGCACATATCTTTGGGAGCCCACTGTTAGGGGGTAGCAGCTGAATGACACTTGTGTCTGAGGTAAGCTTGGTTCAATTGCTGTATTCATATTATGAGCAACTGTAAAAATGGATGAGAGGTACTTCTTTATAATTTGAAGGGCCATATAAAGGGTGACTTTATATGCTAAAATCAGTTTGAGGAAAAACTGTATATGCTAACTCAAGGAGGAGGAAGGGCATACACTATAACTAATGTGGAAGCACTGTATTGAATGTATTTAGTAGCGTCCCCCCCCCATAGACTTCTATTATATGACCTAGAAGCTATCACTCTAGGCCAGTGATGGGCAACCTTTTGAGCAAGGTGTGTCAAAATTCGCCAAAAAAACGAGCATAACTCGGGTGCTGTGTCACCTTTAGGAAAAACCTAATTTTGTAATAACATGTCCAGCAGCGGCCTCCCCTTATTAATAACATGTCCAGCAGCGGCCTCCCCTTATTAATAACATGTCCAGTAGCGGCCTCCCCTTATTAATAACATGTCCAGCAGCGGCCTCCCTTTACTACTAAAATACCCCTAACGGCCTCCCTTTACTACTAAAATACCCCTAACGGCCTCCCTTTACTACTAAAATACCCCTAACGGCCTCCCTTTACTACTAAAATACCCCTAGCGCCCTCCCTTTACTACTAAAATACCCCTAGCGGCCTCCCTTTACTACTAAAATACCCCTAGCGGCCTCCCTTTACTACTAAAATACCCCTAACGGCCTCCCTTTACTACTAAAATACCCCTAGCGTCCTCCCTTTACTACTAAAATACCCCTAGCGGCCTCCCTTTACTACTAAAATACCCCTAGCGGCCTCCCTTTACTACTAAAATACCCCTAGCGGCCTCCCTTTACTACTAAAATACCCCTAGCGCCCTCCCTTTACTACTAAAATACCCCTAACGGCCTCCCTTTACTACTAAAATACCCCTAGCGCCCTCCCTTTACTACTAAAATACCCCTAGCGGCCTCCCTTTACTACTAAAGTACCCTTAGCGGCCTCCCTTTACTACTAAAATACCCCTAGCGGCCTCCCTTTACTACTAAAATACCTCTAGCGCCCTCCCTTTACTACTAACATACCCCTAGCGCCCTCCCTTTACTACTAAAATACCCCTAGCGGCCTTCCTTTACTACTAAAATACCCCTAGCGGCCTTCCTTTACTGCTAAAATACCCCTAGCGCCCTCCCTTTACTACTAAAATACCCCTAGCGGCCTTCCTTTACTACTAAAATACCCCTAACGGCCTCCCTTTACTACTAAAATACCCCTAGCGGCCTCCCTTTACTACTAAAATACCCCTAGCGCCCTCCCTTTACTACTAAAATACCCCTAGCACGCTCCCTTTACTACTAAAATACCCCTAGCACGCTCCCTTTACTACTAAAATACCCCTAGCGCCCTCCCTTTACTACTAAATTACCCCTAGCGCCCTCCCTTTACTACTAAAATACCCCTAGCGCCCTCCCTTTACAACTAAATTACCCCTAGCGCCCTCCCTTTACAACTAAATTACCCCTAGCGCCCTCCCTTTACTACTAAAATACCCCTAGCGCCCTCCCTTTACTACTAAAATACCCCTAGCACCCTCCTTTTACTACTAAAATACCCCTAGCGCCCTCCCTTTAAATATAATAATAAACTTACATACTTACCCAGTGATGTCTTCTTCCCTGTAGCTTTACAGCAGGCGGCTCGGCTCCTCAAGGTTGCACCGCGCGCCTCGGGTCACGTGACTGACGTGACCTGACGTCAGGTCGCCTCAGTCACGTGACGAGCAGCGCGCATTGCAGCCTGGAGGAGCCGGAAGAGTTGCAGATGGTGGGCGGACCAACGCGGCGCCGGACAGGTAAGCAGGGGGCAGTAACACAGGGACGGGGGCGGGACATTAACACAGGGGCAGCACATCACACAGGGACATTAACACAGGGGGAGCACATTACATAGGGATAGAAACACAAGGACGGGGGCGGGACATTAACATAGGGGTAGCACATTACACTGGGGCAGCACATTACACAGGGAGGGGGCGGACAGCGGGCGCTGGGCGGCCGCGTGTCAGCAAAAATGACTATGCGTGTCAGTGCTGACACGCGTGTCATAGGTTCGCCATCACTGCTCTAGGCAGTGCACTCTCAGGGGTCTATGACACCACTATATAGAATCCTCTGACATCACAAGAAGTTACTTGGTAACAACAATCTTCCATGTGGTTCTGTGGAATATACTCAGACCACAGCAACACTTTGGAAAGTGCAGACTCTTCTCTGGATTTGAGAAGACAAGACTTACCAAAGCTCGCTACTAGCACCGAAAATGCTGCGCCTACCAGGTATAGATGACTGGCGACCTGTGCTGGCCTAGATTTTAAATAAATACAAAGTGTTAGATTAGATGATATCCACTGGGGAACTCATCCTGGGGGAGTCCTTTACAGTCAGGAGTGGTCTTCATAGGGGGTGTAGCTTATATAAAAGGGCACAGGCAGCCCTGAATGGGGGACCAAGAGTGTGGGGACCAGAGGCACATCCGTCACTCTGGTTTAGGAGCGCCGCCTGTAATCCGACATAGTCATGTGATCCCTACCAGTGGAAGCTATGAGCCGTTAGCTATGAGCAGTTTTGACAGTTAATCCATCTGCAGTCAACATCAATATGCTAAGGGGGCGCTATAAGGGGTGATGACACTTCTACCCTATAAACAGACCTTACAGTGATCACAAAAGTGGGAACCAACAAGTCCCCTAGACCCCCGATGTGAATGGAGCGCTGTTGTGTGGCTTTACATTCATTCCATGAACATCTATGGGAATCCCTGTGGATTGGGAATGGGTTTCATAAGTCAGTAAGAGCTGAAGTACCAGCAGGAGTAATAACCACTGCAGAGGTGATATATATAGTTAGGATATGTGATAGGGATAACAGATTAAGATTATCTTATGCCTTAATTTACTTAGCACACATATTCCCTGTTACAGAAATTGGAGAACCCTCGACAGAGGTATTTTGCACCAAACTTTGGTCCCCAGACCACAACATCCCGGATGACGAATGTAAGTATCTAAAGCAGCAATGTAGAGGTAACATTCAGATGTAGCAGGGTTAGATGTGCTTGGGTACAGTAGTGAGCTACACATCACATAGAAATAAGCTAATTCTCTCTCATTATTTTGCAGTGGATGAATACATTAATATCACCAAGACCGAACATGGTTATAATGAAGAACAGGTAATGTGTGACTAGTCCTACAAAGTTTCATTTCCACAGCAACATCCTCAGGAATAAGGGACATGTCACTTATTTGCTACGGATGAAACATCTGCAGTGATAAGGCGATTTGATATTTTTTCTGCATTGTGTGTATGGGATTGTCATATGCACAAACACTACACTACTACTGAAATAATGGGGCACATTTACTTACCTGGTCCAGTCGCGATCCAGCGGCGCGTTCTCTGCTCTGGATTCGGGTCCGGCCGGGATTTATGAATGTAGTTCTTCCGCCGTCCACCAGGTGGCGGTGCTGCGCTGAAAGTCATCTCATCGCGCCGGAATGCACCACCTCGGACCAGGTGAAGGTAAGCGCTCCCCAAGCGACACTTTTTCGGTTTTTAAATGCGGCGGTTTTTCCGAATACGTCGGATTTTTGTTCGGCCACGCCCCCCGATTTCCGTCGCGCGCATGCCGGCGCCGATGCAATCCGATCGCGTGCGCCACAATCCCTGGGCAATTCAGGTACAATCGGCGCAAATCGGAGATAACACGTCGGGAAAACGCGAATCGGGCCCTTAGTAAATGACCCCCAATGTGTGGCAAATACGCACATAATACACAGATATCCTTCAGGGACTTGCGTGTTAAATTAAAAAAAAAAGCAATAAATATTATTTTGACTGTATTGTCATGGTTGTCTTATTAATATTAAAGTAATGTATATATTTTATTTTGTTGTATACATTTTTATGAATTACACTTATTTGTGTTGAATATAATTCTGCATACAAAAGGACAATGTAGTGATCTCTTAGAAGATACATCTCTATATAGCAGTTCACTAAGCCTGTGTACAAGTGTAAGTGTACTGAAGCTCTTAGTTAGAGAATATCCTATTGATAGCGGGGGATTTCATAGCTCAGTGGTAACACTGAAAACACATACAGTTTTACATGTTTTGTTTGGCCGGTTTGAATCCGTTTCACAGCTGCTTATACTTCCAAAAATGAAGGAAAAGAGATTAAGAGGCAGAATTACTAACGCACCAAGAGCGGTCCAAAAACTGTCCAAGAACGCAAAGTGTGACAGCATCCTTAGGGCGAAGACCCCTCAGGGTGCATTCACACGTTCAGTTTTTCAGATGCAAATTTTTAATGTCTAAACCAGGAGTGGATTGATAAAGAGGAGAACCAGTTTCTCTCAATGATGTGTTCTCAACAATTATGATTCACGCCTGCATTTGGCTTCAAAAACTGCAGCTGAATAACTGAATGTGTGAACGAACCCTCAGTCATTTCTCCTGCCATCTGCCATCTTCTGCCAAACATTCCTGTAGCTGTTCCTGATCCCAGCATATCTCTCACCTGTTCAGGGATATGAGAGAGAATAATGACCATCAGGAACAGCAATTCTGTGTCCTTCTCTCTCCGCTTACTTAAAGGGGTTTTCCCACGAAGAAATCTTAGGCCCTATCCACGGTATAGGGCCTAACTTGCTGATCACTGGGGGTCTCAGTGCTGATACCCCCACAGGTTGCGAAAACGAGGGGTCTGTCGCTCCGACAGATTAATGGAGCAGATGGCTGGGCATGACTGTTCTGCTCCTTTAATCTCTATGGAGCTGACGGAGATCGGATGGAGATCATGGCGCTCAGCAATTTCCGTCAGCTCCATAGAGATTAATGGAGCAGAACTGTCTGCTCCAATAATCTGATGGAGCGATGTGGACCCCTTGTTTTCGCGATCTGTTGGGGAATCAGCACTGAGACCCACACTGATCAGCAAGTAAGGCCCCTTTTAAAAAAAAACCCTTTAAGTGAGAGGACAAAGAAAGCAACTGCAGACTCCAAATTAACCCCACGGCCACCCGCAGAAAAAACAAGCAATTTTTCATTAAATGAATTTTTAATCAGAAAAATTTGTAAAACATAAAAACCTATTCAAAAGAAGTATCACTTTATGCAAACTAACCCATAGACTAGCGCTAACATGCAACTTGTACTAAACAGTGAAGGGCAAAAAAGAAATAAATTAATTAACTACACAATTCATTGTTTTTTTTAATCACCTATGAGATAGAATAAAAGTTCACCTATAAGGTATAGCCACCCCATAATTATGCAACTTAAAAAGTGTCTCATCCAGCAAATAATATGTAAAAATTAACAGAAAATAAAAAAATTCATTGCTTGTAAATTGCGGCAATAAAAAAACCCCATCAATCATCATGTGGTTTAGGAGAAAAGTGCCTGTGGCAGGGAGAGAAAGGTACAAGTAATGTACTAGCTGTGCGAAAAGACTACATCACGGTACTCCCAGGGTTTAGCCTTAACGAGAAAAAGGGTGCTAGAATATGCCGCTACAATGACCCCCTCAATCCTAGAGGTCACACAGTGCTGGATCTGGTACTTTTCAGCACTGTTCTGCTATCTTCGAGGCATAGAACCAAAAATTGTCTCATCAATATCTGAACTCAAGCCGAATAATGGTCCCTACCTTTTTTTAGCAGGATACAATACAATAGTAATTTATTGATCCCCTGGGATACAGCACAATACAAATTAACATGACCACATTATATATGAGGAAACAAATATGCTAGTGCTCATAACAAATAGACACAGGCTAGACAGTTCTAGATTCGGTGCTCTGTTGCACCCAGTTGTGTGACATGGAGCTCCTGCTGCTGTTGCTGATATGCTTGATAGTGAAGGGGGTGATAGGGTGAGAGTGCCATGTTGGTGCCTTAGGGCGGGGGTCAGCCCACATACAGAGACTCTGCAGTTGTCAGCCAGTGCTGTGTAACAGTTTAGCATACTGTTCTTTTACTCCTGAAACTTATGGTATTTTCAGGTAAGAGTTTACATTGTTTATAAAATTAGTAAACACTAAATATTAAGAAGACTGATTACTTTCATAGTGGCACAATTTGGGTGCAACATATTGGGCACTAAAATAGTGTTCTTTTAGGAAAATAAAATTTGTAACTCTGCACCAGCCATTGTACATTACTTTTTAGAAAGCATCTGTGAGGTCAAATGCTCACTGTACCCCTTGCTAAATTTCTTGAAGAGTGTATTTCCCAAAAATTTGGGTCACTCTTTGTGGGTTCTCACTATTATTTTATCTCAGGGGGTCTGCAAATGTGACAGAACTAGAAACAGTTTCAATAAAAACTGCTGTACAATGAGGCGAAGGACCTATCTTTCCCCTGACCTTATGTCAGGGGAAACCCTCTGAGATGTGGAAATACAATATATGGGCAGGTGATGTGACTTCCCCCATGAAGTTGGTTCCTGCTCTGCCTGATGCCAGACACATCTGCTATCTGCAGTGCAGGAACCAACAATGTCTCACAGTCTCTACATCAGAAATCCCTAGAACAGCGCAGCTACCCAGGACCGTCAGCATCCGCATTGAAACATTCTATGCTTTCCAATATTGAAAAAGTATTGAAGCTTTGATGCATTGTGTAGCTCTATATAGTCCCTGTATGTTACCCTTCCACCTGCTAACGTGAGCTCATCCTTCTCTCACAGGCTCTTGCACTGTTACATATCAACAACTATGACATCAAAAAAGCCATGTCTGAAATAAAAGATTTCATGCCAATAACTGAAAATTGGTCTGATGAGGAAAAAAGATTATTTGTTAAAGGACTAAGAATATATGGGAAGAGATTCCATCTCATCCAGAAAATGGTAAGATTGGGTAGAGACGTTGATAGAAATGTATGTAATCCCCTCCCGGGAACTTCATATGTACCTAAAGACCTTCTATATTCAGGAGCTGCCCATATAAATAGCTGTAACTACTGTGATGAAGGACGTAGCTAAAGACTTATGGACCCCAGTTTAAAGAACTACTGCAACCTCTTCTTCTCCTCCGAGCCCCATCTGTAGACTCTTTATACCAGTATCACAGGAGCCATAAATACAACATTATTAGCCGGGTCTCCAAAGCTTCCCCAACCGACTACATACTGACCTACAGCTTCCATGACATTAAAGGAAATCTAGGGCACGGATCGATCCACTGAACCGAAAACAGAAGGGAAAACACAGTGTTTCCACGAGGAATAAGCATCCATAGGTTTATCCCGCAGCTGGAGATGTATCTTTGTGGCAAGGCAGAACAATCCACATCAATGGCGCATCTTCCCTTAAAACTGTCTTTATTATTATTAAAAGATGAATTAAGCATTTCGGCGCTGTTCCATCGCCTTCGTCAAGTTCAGAGTAATAGATTATTACTTTAGTACTCTTTTACTTTTATAATCTATTACTCTGAACCTGACGAAGGCGCTGGTAGAGCACTGAAACGCGTAGTTCATCTTTTAATAATAATAATAATAATAATAATAAATTAATAATAATAATGACGGTTTTAAGTGAGGACGCGCCATTGATGTGGATTCTTCTGCCTTGCCACAAAAATTAAAGGAAATCTAACATGAAGCATGGATAAACCAGGGGCACTTACTCATAGATCCAGGCAACGTGACTGTGGTATCTTTTTATATTTGTTATCCATGACCTCCTTCCTTCTAATATAAGCCTGAGAAGCACTGGTGGGGGTTTCCAGAGATGAAGATTCACAGCCGGTTACAATGAGCAGAACATGTCTCACCCTCCCCCTGATCTCTCCCTCTTCCTGTATAATCCACTAGCAGCAGGAAGTATAGGGGGAGGGGAGACCCGCTTTGAGGAGCCCTAAGGCTCATTAGCATAATCGTAAATGTTGATTTTAGAAGGAAAGAGGCCATAGATGACACATATAACAAGATTACCAAAGCCTATGTGCCTGGATCTATGAGTAAGTAATGGATTACTATGGTAGATTTTCTTTAAAAGATTAATGATCTCCTGACTGGGAAAGAAGAGGACATTTCTGGCATTGCCTAAACACAAATACATCTACAGTCCTTATCCTTATGTGTCCAGGCCAATGTCATGTGACTGGTATAAATGGGTAACTGAGATTATCAGGGCTGTTACATTGTATATTTCTTCTCCTCTTACCAAAAGCTTCTTTTTGCAGATTCCTCAAAAATCTACAGCGCAAATTGTCAAATACTATTACACCTGGAAACCTTCTACAGCCAAATTTAAGAGAAGGAGAAGAGCAGTCCCAGGAAGGTGAATATCCTATAAGTGTTACTTTATATATGATGTGTAATAGGCAATTCTGTGCTTCACCTTACAACATCTTCATCACCAAAACAAGACCAATTCTCCCAGACCACACAAGATAATAGTATCATTATGTGACGACTTACGGTTGACGTTTCTCCTTCGCTTAATATTATAACATTCATGGCGCCTTCTGTGGTGTAGGAACAATTCTTCTCCATTAGGCACAGAATTTCATAATGACCCCTCCCAGCTGGGATGTATTTCTGATGTATTTGACACCAGGTGTTTTTGCAACATGCCCTCACACTGCTCCCCTAAAAATACTACAGTCACTTGCAGTTTAATGTTCCTGTAATATATATGTATGGCTTTTCAGTGTCTCTTTTATATGTAACACCCCTCCACCATACGGTATCCTCTCCTGTCCCTGCCGCCCTTCACAATAAAGCACCCCCATTCTATAGAGAATCCCTTATCTTCTATACAGCAACCCTCCACACAATACAGCATCCCCCCTCTATACTGGGTTCTCTTTATATGCAGCAGCTGCCCCATCCCACTTAATAGTGACCCATGCACCGTCTCCTTCTGCCACCCTCTATTCAGAACCCCCTTAAAATGCAGGCAATAATAAAATAGTAAATGTTTTCTTACCTCCTGATGGTCCCAAACCAGGAGCCTTTTCAGGCCAAAAGCTTCTTTTTTTAAAAGTGTTTATTTTGCAATTTTTTAACTTTTTGAGGCCAAAAGCTTCTTGCCGGCCAGTACTTTCATTGGGTGACATTTAGTCGTACATATCCATTGGAGGCACAACGCTGCTTCGAGGGCAGGTCACTGCTGCGGTCAATCTCTGGCTTCAGTGGTGACCTCTAAACATGTAGCACAATGGGGCACATTTACTTACCCGGTCCAGTCGCGATCCCGTGGCGCTTTGTCCGACGAGGATTCGGGTCTGCCAGCACTCACTAGGGTCGTGTGCCCGATATCCAGCAGGTGTCGCTGCTGCGCCCAGGTCCGCCGGAGTTCACCTTGTTCTTCCTGGTGCATGTAAGTGCGTGATCTTGCGTCACAAATCGTTTTTTAAATTCCACAGTTTTTTCGAATCCGTCAGGTTGTCCAACGGCCACCCCCCCCATTTCTGTCGGTTGAAAGCCACAATCCGATCGCGTGCGCCAGAATCGTGGGGCAATTTGGGGCTAAACGGAAATATTTGGGAAACCCGACGACAGTTTGGCATTTGTACCCTTAGTAAATGAGCCCCAATGTATGTAAAGGCCATGAGGCCTGTCATTGGCCCCACTGGTGACCTGCTATTAAATGGCACATCACAGGACAGCTAGGGAATAGAAGCGATAGCAGCTGAAATAGAGGACTAGATGCTCAAGGTGTTTTTTGTAGTTTTCTTATAGTCTCCTCTGGAGTCTGGAGATACTCAGCGATTGGCTCTACACCAAGATCATAGAGAATTTACTCTCCACATCACTGATCCCTCACACATCTATACATTATAAAGCTTTTCATTCCTGCAAATTCTTGAGAGGTTTTTCCGCCTATGAGGAAGGGAAAGGATTACAGGATAGAATGGATAGAAGACATTGTAGATCTCATAGTCATACACAAGTTTTCATGTTACAGAGGAGGTTTTTCTCATCAAAGTTTTCTCTTCTAGTGACGCCACTGAAATTAAAAGAGCCAAGAAACAGGAGAACAAGGTAAGTGCTTCATGTGTTTTATCTCTGCCCATTGGGAGCAATTTTTTAAGAGCTGGTGCATCCGTCAGTCTTGAATTTTAATCTGCCAGCGTACATTGCACCAGATATTCTAAGGATTGTGGGATCGCTTCATTGGCAGGTCCCCCCTGGTGCGCTATAACCTGCACCAGGAGCGAGTAATGATAATAACAGTAATGAGACCAATTGTAGGAGAAAGCATAGTTATTATATATGTATTCCTAGCAGTCATCATCTGATTATTGTGTTTCACTAAGAAGAAAAGAGAGATGAGGTTTAGAATTCATATGTATGTATATATGTGCAGGATTTCAACAACCCAAACTGCTCAGCCCAACTAGATACCAGCAACCAATGCCGCCTACCCAGAGAAGATACCAGCACCGCCAGCCGTCCATCCAAAGAAGATACCAGCACCGCCAGCCGCCCACTCAGACAAGATACCAGCACTGCCAGCCGCCCACTCAGACAAAGAAGACCCCGCCAGGAGACTGCCCGCAAAGCCCCCGCACACTAGACAGCCATCCGTTTTAGCACCGCCGCCGCCAACATAAAGAACTAGATCACCCTCCGCCTGACCCAAATTACAGCCCCCGCCGCCTAATTAGAATGCCTGTATATATGTATCTATGTTTATATGTATATAATGTAAATATGTAGGTATGTATCTATGTAATTATGTTGATATGTAAATATGTATATATGTATATCTGTAATTATGTATATATGTATCTCTGTAATTATGTATATACGTATCTCTGCAATTATGTATATATGTATCTCTGTAATTATGTAATTATGTAAATATGTATATATGTATCTCTGCAATTATGTATATATGTATATCTGTAATTATGTAAATATGTATATATGTATCTCTGTAATTATGTAAATATGTATATATGTAAATAAAAAATTACAAAAAAGCTGTCTCAATCATCAATATATAACGTGAGAAATACCTCAGTCGGAGGAAAGTTTAGTGGTTATCTTTCTTCCGAACATATGAGAGTGAAGGTTGAAAAGCAAGTACCATGTGTTGAATCATCTATCAGTACCTTCCTTATGGGGCCTCACTTATACTGCATGTAAAGAACAGTAACCAAATAGCTCTATTATTTATCTATGTATACAGTCGCAGAATACCTCTTAGGTGAAAGCAAGTATATCTATACATGTGAAAGCTTCCACAATGTACAAGGGCCACCACAGCCAGTGACAGAGAGGGCCCTAGGCTAGACTTAATTTGCACCGGCTCTTTTCCATATCCAAACTATCTAATACTACTGTACTATCCAACCACAACTTACTTACCTTCACCACCACTCTGGCCCCAACCGCTAATGCAGTTCACAAGCCCATAAACCCGCAAAGGAATATCAAACATCTTGACAAACTCTTTGTTGCATATTAAACTTCTACATAATTACACTTTTAATTTACTTTATAACTGGAATAACTTTTATTAGCATGAACTACACAATCCTTGTTTATTAAACCCCTTTCCGATCATGCACCAAAAACATTAGATGGTACAAAGGGGCAATGTAGTTCAGGTTCAGGAGTCCTAAGTCCTTGGTATATTCAAAAAGTGCTAATACCTGCAAGCAAGGTCGCAATCATAGCAGTATTGCCGTACAGTGACTGACAAATTGGTTTAGCGCTTGATTGGTTTAGCACTTGATCCTATAGTAGTAGCAACAAAAATAATCAATTGTACCCACGTCTTTAAGACAAATGTACAATTGGTTATAATTAGAGATGAGCGAGCACTAAAATGCTCGGGTACTCGTTATTCGAGACGAACTTTTCCCGATGCTCCAGTGCTCATCTCGAATAACGAGCCCCATTGAAGTCAATGGGAGACTCGAGCATTTTTCAAGGGGACCAAGGCTCTGCACAGCGAAGCTTGGCCAAACACCTGGGAACCTCAGAAAAGGATGGAAACACCACGGAAATGGACAGGAAACAGCAGGGGCAGCATGCATGGATGCCTCTGAGGCTGCGTAAACGCACCATTATGCCAAAATTATGGGCAACAGCATGGCCATGACAGAGTGACAGAATGAAGCTAGATAGCATCTAAAACATCCAATAATTGACCCTGACACTATAGGGGACGGCATGCAGAGGCAGCGGCAGCAGCGGCAGGCTAGAGAGTGTCTTGGCAACATACCCCAAATGGACTCAGGCTTAAAACCAATGGGTGGCAGAGAGGAACCAAAGGAGGTGAGCAAGAAGCGCTCAAATAATATCGGTAAATGATAAAAGTTTGCCAGTATATTTTGTGGATTACACAGCAGGGTGGCGACAAAGTTAACAAGTTTGATGTGGAAGCCATGAAAACAACCCAAAATTCTGCCTGACACAGCTCGTTTGATAAGGGGACCATGTATGCCTACAGTTAATGCCAGTCGCTGCACTGGCTGCCAGTCTCCTTTCGAATACAGTTTAAAATAATGACCCTCATCCATAAAGCTCTGTATAATGCTGCACCCCCCTACCTCTCCTCTCTTATCTCAGTCTATCGCCCAACCCGTGCTCTTAGATCCGCCAGTGATCTTAGATTAACCTCTACCCTAGTGCGGACCTCCCACTCGCGTCTCCAAGACTTCTCTAGAGCTGCACCAATTCTATGGAATGCTCTGCCCCGGACTATCAGACTAATAGCTAACCTCCAAAGTTTCAAACGTGCTCTTAAAACCCATTTCTTTAGGCAAGCCTATAACACTCATTAACTGCATGAAGTTTTAACTCTTCTACTAACCCGTCCTGTGTCGTCCTCCCATCTGTTATCCAGCAACCAACAGGCACCAGACTTCTCTGCAGTCCCATTCACCCTGGACCTGGTATATAAGATGACGGCTGAGTGGTTCAAGCGACAGCAATTCCATTTATTATATTTTGTTCTATTCCCTAAGAAGAATGGCTTGACCATTAAATATTCTTTTACCTCGTGTTACCCCATCATTTTCATAAACCGTAAGCTCTGGCGAGCAGGGACCTCACTCCTGTTGTTCCATACAAATGTTGTGCTCTGTTACATTACATTTGTATTTGTTTCCTATGATTTGTAAAGCGCTACGGAATATGATGGCGCTATATAAATAAAGATTATTATTATTATTATTATGGAGGCAGTGAACTAGTAGTAGATTAAAGGTGCTGCAGTTAAAACTATGTTAGTTGGATCTTGGCATGGAGCTGGCGCTCCGCTGCTAGGCGAGCTTTCGCCAATCCAAGCCCCTGTCTCTAGGCTACTCCCCAAACAGCACTTCTAAGAACCTTTTGTATAAGATCAAGTGTAGTAGCGTTCTTATAAGTTTGGGATATGGCGGGTGAGGGGAATGTAAACAGATGCGCAAGAAGCGCTGAAATAATATCGGTAAATGATAAAAGTTTGCCAGTATATTTTGTGGATTACACAGCAGGGTGGCGACAAAGTTAACAAGTTTGATGTGGAATGCCCTGTAATAGCTCTTGGGCGGTGTGCCTTTTATCGCCTAGGCTCAGCAGTTTGAGCACCGCCTGCTGTCGCTTAGCGACGGCACTGCTGCTGTGCCTAGAGCTACCGACTGATGGCGCCATGCCCACGGATGGTAATTCGGAGGAGGTGGAGGAGGGGTGGGAGGAGGAGGAGGTATAGTAGGCCTTTGAGACCTGGACCGAGGTAGGCCCCGCAATCCTCTGCGTCGGCAGTATATGACCAGCCCCAGGGTCAGACTCGGTCCCAGCCTCCACCAAGTTAAGTGTAGTAGCGTTCTTATAAGTTTGGGATATGGCGGGTGAGGGGAATGTAAACAGATGCGCAAGAAGCGCTGAAGTAATATCCGTAAATGGTAAAAGTTTGCCAGTATATTTTGTGGATAACACAGCAGGGTGGCGACAAAGTTAACAACTTTGATGTGGAATCCATGAAAACAACCCAAATTTCTGCCTGACACACCTCGTTTGATAAGGGGACGATGTATGGAGGCAGCTATATGGACGACTTTTGGAGGTAGCAATGGAGACAACGTGTGGAGGCTGCTATGGAGACAATTTAATTTGGATAGTGCCTGTATGTGGCAGTCCAAAAAAGTTTTCAAACCAGAGGAGCAGGTAGGTGGCCCTCCAGAAAAATGAAATAGATTGAGTGCCTGTATGTGGCAGTCCAAAAAAGTTTTCAAACCAGAGGAGCAGGTAGGTGGCCCTCCAGAAAAATGAAATAGATTGAGTGCCTGTATGTGGCAGTCCAAAAAAGTTTTCAAACCAGAGGAGCAGGTAGGTGGCCCTCCAGAAAAATTGAATAGATTGAGTGCCTGTATGTGGCAGTCCAAAAAAGTTTTCAAACCAGAGGAGCAGGTAGGTGGCCCTCCAGAAAAATGAAATAGATTGAGTGCCTGTATGTGGCAGTCCAAAAAAGTTTTCAAACCAGAGGAGCAGGTAGGTGGCTCTCCAGAAAAATTGAATAGATTGAGTGCCTGTATGTGGCACTCCCAAAAATTGTTTAAAACAGAGGACCGGGTAGGTGGCCCTCCAGAAAAATTTAATGCATAAAGTACTATAGCTAGAGCCAGTGGGCCCTGTCAAAAAATAGCCAGTTTCCTCTGCTTTAGTGTACAAAGAGGAGGAGAAGGAGGAAAATGAGGAGGAGGAGTGCATAAATTATTCAGGTTGAGCTTCCTTCACCTGGTGGAGATTGGAAATTATGAGAAATCCAGGCTTTATTCATCTTAATAAGCGTCAGCCTGTCAGCGCTGTCAGTCGACAGGCGTGTACGCTTATCGGTGATGATGCCACCAGCTGCACTGAAAACCCGCTCGGACAACACGCTAGCGGCAGGGCAGGCAAGAACCTCCAAGGCGTACAGCGCCAGTTCGTGCCACATGTCCAGCTTTGAAACCCAGTAGTTGTAGGGAGCTGTGTGATCATTTAGGACGATGGTATGGTCAGCTACGTACTAGCTCACCATCTTTCTGTAAAGATCAGCCCTACTCTGCCGAGACTGGGGACAGGTGACAGTGTCTTGCTGGGGTGACATAAAGCTGGCAAAAGCCTTGTAAAGCGTACCCTTGCCAGTGCTGGACAAGCTGCCTGCTCGCCTACTCTCCCTCGCTACTTGTCCCGCAGAACTACGCACTCTGCCGCTAGCGCTGTCAGAAGGGAAATAGTGTTTCAGCTTGTGCACCAGGGCCTGCTGGTATTCATGCATTCTCACACTCCTTTCCTCTCCAGGGATGAGAGTGGAAAGAATTTGCTTGTACCGTGGGTCCAGGAGAGTGAATACCCAGTAATCGGTGCTGGAATAAATTCTTTGAACGCGAGGGTCACGGGATAGGCAGCCTAGCATGAAATCTGCCATATGTGCCAGAGTACCAACGCGCAAGAATTCACTCCCCTCACTGGCCTGACTGTCCATTTCCTCCTCCTCCAACTCCTCCAACTCATCTTCTTCTGCCCATACACGCTGAACAGTGAAGGACTGAACAATGGTCCCCTCTTGTGTCTCGCCAACATTCTCCTCCTCTTCCTCCTCATCCTCCTCCACCTCCACCTCCTCCGATATGCGCTGAGAAACAGACCTAAGGTTGCTTTGGCTATCAACAAGGGAATCTTCTTCCCCCGTCTCTTGTGACGAGCGCAAAGCTTCCGACTTCATGCTGATCAGAGAGTTTTTCAACAGGCCAAGCAGCGGGATGGTGAGGCTGATGATGGCGGCATCACCACTGACCATCTGTGTTGACTCCTCGAAGTTACTCAGCACCTGACAGATATCAGAGATCAACGTCCACTCCTCATTGTAGACTTGAGGAAGCTGACTGACCTGACTACCAGTTCTGGTGGAAGTTGACATCTGGCAGTCTACAATCGCTCTGCGCTGCTGGTAAACTTTGGATAACATGGTTAGTGTTGAATTCCACCTCGTGGGCACGTCGCACAACAGTCGGTGAGCAGGCAGTTGGAGGCGGCGCTGTGCTGCCCTGAGAGTGGCAGCATCTGTGCTGGACTTCCAGAAATGCGCACAGATGCGGCGCACCTTCGTGAGCAAATCAGACAGATTGGGGTATGTCTTGAGGAAACGCTGAACTATCAGATTTAACACATGGGCCAGGCATGGCACATGTGTCAGTCTGCCGAGTTGCAGAGCCGCCATCAGGTTACGGCCGTTGTCACACACAACCATGCCTGGCTTCAGGTTCAGCGGTGCCAGCCACAGATCAGTCTGCGCCGTGATGCCCTGTAATAGTTCTTGGGCGGTGTGCCTTTTATCGCCTAGGCTCAGCAGTTTGAGCACCGCCTGCTGTTGCTTAGCGACGGCACTGCTGCTGTGCCTAGAGCTAGCCATGCCCACGGATGGTAGTTCGGAGGAGGAGGTGGAGGAGGGGTGGGAGGAGGAGGAGGCATAGTAGGCCTGAAAGACCTGGACCGAGGTAGGCCCCGCAATCCTCGGCGTCGGCAGTATATGACCAGCCGCAGGGTCAGACTCGGTCCCAGCCTCCACCAAGTTAACCCAATGTGCCGTCAGCGATATATAGTGGCCCTGCCCGGCAGCACTCGTCCACGTGTCCGTGGTCAGGTGGACCTTGTCAGAAACGGCGTTGGTCAGGGCACGGATGATGTTGTCTGACACGTGCTGGTGCAGGGCTGGGACGGCACATCGGGAAAAGTAGTGGCGGCTGGGGACCGAATACCGAGGGGCGGCCGCCGCCATGAGGTTGCGAAAGGCCTCGGTCTCTACTAGCCTATAGGGCAGCATCTCCAGGCTAAGCAATCTGGAGATGTGGACATTAAGGGCTTGGGCGTGCGGGTGGGTTGCACTATATTTCCGTTTCCGCTCCAGCGTCTGGGGTATGGAGAGCTGAACGCTGGTGGATGCTGTGGAGGATCGTGGAGGCGACGATGGGGTTTTTGTGCCAGGGTCCTGGGCAGGGGGCTGACTATCAGCTGACACAGGGGAAGGAGCAGTGGTGTGCACGGCCGGAGGTGAACGGGCTTGGTGCCACTGAGTGGGGTGTTTAGCATTCATATGCCTGCGCATACTGGTGGTAGTTAAGCTAGTAGTGGTGGAACCCCTGCTGATCCTGGTTTGGCAAAGGTTGCACACCACAGTCCGTCGGTCATCTGGTGTTTCCTTAAAGAACCTCCAGACTTCTGAAAATCTAGCCCTCGCCGCGGGACCCCTCACCACGGGAGCTTCACTACGTGACACATTTGGCGCTGATGCACCTGCTCTGGCCCTGCCTCTCCGTCTTGCCCCACCACTGCCTCTTCCAACCTGTTCTGGTCGAGGACTCTCCTCCGTCTCAGAAGCACTGTGTTCACCCGGCCTCTCAACCCAGCTTGGGTCTGTCACCTCATCATCCTCCGATCCCTCAGTCTGCTCCCCCCTCGGACTTCCTGCCCTGACAACAACTTCACCACTGTCTGACAACCGTGTCTCCTCATCGTCGGACACCTCTTTACACACTTCTTCCACTACGTCAAGAAGGTCATCATCACCCACAGACTGCGACTGGTGGAAAACCTGGACATCGGAAAATTGCTCAGCAGCAACCGGACAAGTGGTTTGTGACTGTGGGAAGGGTCCAGAAAACAGTTCCTCAGAGTATGCCGGTTCAAATGCCAAATTTTCCTGGGAGGGGGCAGACTGGGGGGGGGGGAGGCTGAGGTGCAGGAGCTGGAGGAGTGCCGATTTCGGTGACATGGGTGGACTGCGTGGAAGACTGACTGGTGGACAAATTGCTCGAAGCATTGTCGGCAATCCACAACATCACCTGTTCGCACTGTTCTGGCCTCAACAGTGCTCTACCACGAGTCCCAGTAACTTCAGACATGAACCTAGGGAGTGTAGCTCTGCGGCGTTCCCCTGCTCCCTCATAAGCAGGTGGTGTCTCGCCCAGGACCACGGCCTCTGACCCCTGCAGTAGTTGGACGCCCACGTCCCGCCCTCGTCCTCTACCCCTAGCCCTCGGGTTAAACATTTTGAAAATGAAAGTTATAACTTTAATTTTTTTTTAACTTTTTTTGTGTTTTTTTTGTGTTTTTTTTTTTTTTTTTGCGTTTTTTAGTTTTTAAAACCAAACGATGCTATCCTATTGCTATGGCTATTTTCTAGCCAAGTATGAAAGCACACTGCTATGCCAGATGAGATGACGCTGAGTTATGAAAAAATAAACGTAAAATAAAAAGTAAATGGCAGACTGTGCCTAATTGAAATCAAACCCCTAATAAATTTTCCCACTTCGGTCTTTGCGATGGATATGTGCGTCACTAAGCGCTAAACACAACGGTCGCAAGTCTCACTACAAATTCCTCACAATATGGTAGTAGATGCACTACAGCAAGGACAGCCACCAGCAGATCAACCAGAAATAAAATATATAACGCTATTGTAGGCCTAAGTAAGCCGTTTGGATTCTCCTATGGCTATTTTCTAGCCAAGTATGATAGCACACTGCTATGCCAGATGAGATGACGCTGAGTTATTAAAAAAATAAACGTAAAATAAAAAGAAACTGGCAGACTGTGCCTAATTGAAATCAAACCCCTAATAAATTTTCCCACTTTGGTGTTTGAGGTGGATATGTGTGTCACTAAGAGCTAAACACAACGGTAGCAAGTCCCCCTGCAAATTCCTCACAATATGGTACTAGCTGCAAATAGAAAAAAAAAATGTATAACGTTATTGTAGCCCTAAGAAGGGCTGTTGGGTTCTTTGAGAATCACTCCTGCCTAGCAGTAAGCTAATAGAACAGCCTAACGCTTTCCCTGACCAGCAGCAGCTCTCTCCCTAGCGGCATCCAGACACAGAATGATCCGAGCAGCGCAGGCAGGGGCTAGTCTATCCCAGGGTCACCTGATCTGGCCAGCCAACCACTGCTATCGACGTGTAAGGGTACCACGTCATGCTGGGTGGAGTGCAGAGTCTCCTGGCTTGTGATTGGCTCTGTTTATGGCCGCCAAAAAGCAAAACGGCGGGAGATGCCATTTTTTCGAGCGGGCGAAGTATTCGTCCGAGCAACGAGCAGTTTCGAGTACGCTAATGCTCGAACGAGCATCAAGCTCGGACGAGTATGTTCGCTCATCTCTAGTTATAATTAAATGTGAGTGCAGCAGTCCATGTAACAATCCAGTCCATGTAATGGCTGCAGATAGAGGGTCATGTGATCTCTAACGGCCATTACTCATGGACAGTGAGAGATCACATGACCCTCCATCTGCGGCCATTTTATGGACAGGAATCTCTGGCTGATGAGGTAAAAGACAGGAGGCTTCACTTTACATATCAAGAAAGCAGAGCAGAACTATTAATAGATGTATATTGGTAAATTATAAACTTTGGGGTAATATTAAATATAAGAAATATACAAAGAAGCAGATGTGATTATTGGAACATGACAATCTTTATTAAGGTAACAAAAAATAAAACCACTTAAAAACTCAATAAATGGGACGAGAACTACAATCTCCCCGTTCCTGAATTAAATAGCAACAGAAAATATATATACATCATGTATCCTAATGTTATGCAGCTTATGCAGGTAGTTGGCAAATTGGTTGATGTAGAGTAATAGCGGTTATAGAAGTAACAAATAATATAATACACAGCTAAGAATAATACAGTATATCAGAGTACAATGATGCATACAAATAAAGCATAATTACATTACCCTACAGATCATGAGAGGGGAAATTATGTATATTGGTAAATTTCCTAATATACTGCCCCCGCACTTACACACACGTTACAAAATACATGAGGTAAAGTGACCAGACCCTTTAAGTAGTGTGGGGGTCAGATATGGGTATGACATAGAGTGGGCATTATTATGGGGCACATTTACTTACCAGGTCCCTGCGCGATCCCCAAGGTGCCTTTTCCGATGAGGATGAAGTCTGCCGCGATTCAACAAGATCATGCACCCGAGATCCTGCATGTGTTGCTTCCCCACTCAGGTCCAGCGGAGTTCCCCTTCTTCTTACCAGTGTATGTGAGTGCATTGTCTTGCGACACAATTTGAATTTTAAATGGCGCAAAACAGAAACAGTCGGGAAACCTGATGGAAATGCGCTCCGTGGACCCTTAGTAAATGTGCCCCTACACAATGGCGCACATATCTTTAGAGGGGCTCTCTCCCAGTATTTGGGAGCACACTGTTAGGGGGTAGCAGCTGAATGACACTTGTGTCTGAGGTAAGCTTGGTTCAATTGCTGTATTCATATTATGAGCAACTGTAAAAATGGATGAGAGGTACTTCATTATAATTTGAAGGGCCATATAAAGGGTGACTTGATATGCTAAAATCAGTTTGGGGAAAAACTCCAAGGAGGAGGAACTATAATTAATCTGGAAGCACTGTATTGAATATATTTGGAAGCGTCCCCCACCCATAGACTTCCATTATATGACCTAGAAGCTATCACTCTAGGCAGTGCACTCACAGGGGTCTATGACATCACTATATAGAATCCTCTGACATCACAAGAAGTTACTTGGTAACAACAATCTTCCATGTGGTTCTGTGGAATATACTCAGACCACAGCAACACTTTGGAAAGTGAAGACTCTTCTCTGGATTTGAGAAGACAAGACTTACCAAAGCTCGCTACTAGCACCGAAAATGCTGCGCCTACCAGGTATAGATGACTGGCGACCTGAGCGGGGCTAGATTTTAAATAAATACAAAGTATTAGATTAGATGATATCCACCGGGGAACTCATCCTGGGGGAATCCTTTACAGTCAGGAGTGGTCTTCATAGGGGGTGTAGCTTATATAAAAGGGCACAGGCAGCACTGAATGGGGGACCAGGAGTGTGGGGACCAGAGGCACATCCGTCACTCTGGTTTAGGAGCGCTGCCTGTAATCCGACATAGTCATGTGATCCCTACCAGTGGAAGCTATGAGCCGCAGTGACAGTTGTGACAGTTATCCCATCTGCAGTCAACATCAATATGCTAAGGGGGCGCTATAAGGGGTGATGATGACACTTCTACCCTGTAAACAGACCTTCCAGTGATCACAAAAGTGGGAACCAACGAGTCCCCTAGAGCCCCGATGTGAATGGAGCGCTGTTGTGTGGCTTTACATTCATTCCATTAACATCTATGGGAATCCCTGTGGATTGGGAATGGGTTTCATAAGTCAGTAAGAGCTGAAGTACCAGCAGGAGTAATAACCACGGCAGAGGTGATATATATAGTTAGGATATGTGATAGGGATAACAGATTAAGATTATCTTATGCCTTAATTTACTTAGCACACATATTCCCTGTTACAGAAATTGGAGAACCCTCGACAGAGGTATTTTGCACCAAACTCTGGTCCCCAGACCACAACATCCCGGATGATGAATGTAAGTAACTAAAGCAGCAATGTAGAGATAGCATTCAGATGTAGCAGAGTTAGATGTCTTTTAGGTACAGCAGTGATGAGTTGTCATTAGTTTTGGGATGAAGAGTATTGTCAGTAGGTAAACCACTAAGCACATGAGTATACTGGGGGGTATGTATCAGGGCTTCTGCGCCACTCCACGCCTGAAATAGTCGCAAATGCTATCTTATTACTAGCACTTGCGATTATTTTCCCCTTTCTGTCACCTATATGGCATGGGGTTGTGGAGGGGTGGGAAGAGGAGGGTGCAGGCCAGGGAGTGGGCCATTCCTCCCCTTGTGCCTGCACACTCACTACAACCTCATTTATTTCAATGCCAGGTAGGGCCTGGCATAGAAATAAACACTGCATAGGTATTCGCAGAATACATCAAGAGCTATCATACGGGGCACGAGCGTCGTCATATGATAAATGACCCCCAATGACTTTAAGTTACACATCACATAGAAATAAGCTACGGTAATTCTCTCTCATTATTTTGCAGTGGATGAATACATTAATATCACCAAGACCGAACATGGTTATAATGAAGAACAGGTAATGTGTGACTAGTCCTACAAAGTTTCATTTCCACAGCAACATCCTCAGGAATAAGGGACATGTTACTTATTTGCTACGGATGAAACATCTGCAGTGATAAGGCGATTTGATATTTTTTCTGCATTGTGTGTATGGGATTGTCATATGCACAAACATTACACTACTACTGAAATATTGTGTGGTAAATACGCACATAATACACAGATATCCTTCAGGGACTTACGTGTTAAATTAAAAAAAAAAATGCAATAAATATTATTTTGACTGTATTGTCATGGTTGTCTTATTAATATTAAAGTAATGTATATATTTTATTTTGTTGTATACATTTTTATGAATTACACTTATTTGTGTTGAATATAATTCTGCATACAAAAGGACAATGTAGTGATCTCTTAGAAGATCCATCTCTATATAGCAGTTCACTAAGCCTGTGTACAAGTGTAAGTGTACTGAAGCTCTTAGTTAGGGAATATCCTATTGACAGCGGGGGATTTCATAGCTCAGTGGTAACACTGAAAACACATACAGTTTTACATGTTTAGCGTTCGTTTGGCTGGTTTGATTCCGTTTCACAGCTGCTTACACTTCCAGAAATGAAGGAAAAGAGATTAAAAGGCAGATTTACAAACGCACCAAGAGCGGTCCAAAAACTGTCCAAGAACGCACAGTGTGACAGCATCCTTAGGGCGAAGACCCCTCAGGGTGCATTCACACGTTCAGTTTTTCAGATGCAAATTTTTAATGTCTAAACCAGGAGTGGATTGATAAAGAGGAGAACCAGTTTCTCTCAATGATGTGTTCTCAACAATTATGATTCACGCCTGCATTTGGCTTCAAAAACTGCAGCTGAATAACTGAATGTGTGAACGAACCCTCAGTCATTTCTCCTGCCATCTGCCATCTTCTGCCAAACATTCCTGTAGCTGTTCCTGATCCCAGCATATCTCTCTCCTGTTCAGGGATATGAGAGAGAATAATGACCATCAGGAACAGCAATTCTGTGTCCTCCTCTCTCCTCTTACTTGCTTACTTTAAGGGGTTTTCCCACGAAGAAATGTTAGGCCCTATCCACCGAATAGGGCCTAACTTGCTGATCAGTGAGGGTTTCAGTGTTGAGACCCCCACAGGTTGCAAAAATGAGGTGTCCGACGGACCCCTTGTCTCTCCAACAGATCAATGGAGCAGATGGCTGGGCATGACTGTTCTGCTCCTTTAATCTCTATGGAGCTGACGGAGATCGGATGGAGATCATGGCGCTCAGCAATTTCCATCAGCTCCATATAGATTAATTATAGAGGAGAACGGTCTGCTCCAATAATCTGATGGAGCGATGTGGATCGCTTGTTTTCGCGATCTGATGGGGTCTCAGTACTGAGACTCAGTACTGGGGTCTCAGTACTGAGACCCCCACTGATCAGCAAGTTAGGCCCCTTTAAAAAAAAAAACCCTTTAAAGACAAAGAAAGCAACTGCAGACTCCAAATTAACCCCAGTGCCACCAGCAGAAAAAACAAGCAATTTTGCAGTAAATAAATTTTTAATCAGAAAAATTAGTAAAACATAAAAACCTATACAAAGGGGGTATCACCTTATTGATACTGACCCATAGACTAACGCTAACATGCTACTTGTACAAAACAGTGAAGGGCAAAAAAGAAATAAATTAATTAACTGCACAATTCATTGTTTTTTTGGATCACCTATGAGATAGAATAAAAGTTCACCTATAAGGTATAGCCACCCCATAATTATGCAACTTAAAAAGTGTCTCGTCCCGCAAATAATATGACAAAATACATAATAAAACAGAAAATAAAAAATACATTGCTTGTAAATTGTGGCAATAAAAAACCCCATAAATCATCATGTGGTTTAGGAGAAAAGTGCCCGTGGCAGGGAGAGAAAGGTATAAGTAATGTACTTGCTGTGCAAGAAGACTACATCACGGTACTCCCAGGGTTTAGCCTTCACAAGAAAAAGGGTGCTAGAATATGCCGCTACAATGACCCCCTCAATCCTAGAGGTCACACAGTGCGGGATCTGTTACTTTTCAGCACTGTTCTGCTATCTTCGAGGCATAGAACCAAAAATTGTCTCATCAATATCTGAACTCAAGCCGAATAATGGTCCCTACCTTTTTAGCAGGATACAATACAATAGTAATTTATTGATCCCCTGGGATACAGCACAATACAAATTAACATGACCACATTATATATGAGGAAACAAATATGCTAGTGCTCATAACAAATAGACACAGGCTAGACAGTTCTAGATTCGGTGCTCTGTTGCACCCAGTTGTGTGACATGGAGCTCCTGCTGCTGTTGCTGATATGCTTGATAGTGAAGGGGGTGATAGGGTGAGAGTGCCATGTTCGTGCCTTAGGGCGGGGGTCAGCCCACATACAGAGACTCTGCAGTTGTCAGCCAGTGCTGTGTAACAGTTTAGCATACTGTTCTTTTACTCCTGAAACTTATGGTATTTTCAGGTAAGAGTTTACATTGTTTATAAAATTAGTAAACACTAAATATTAAGAAGACTGATTACTTTCATAGTGGCACAATTTGGGTACAACATATTGGGCACTAAAATAGTGTTCTTTTAGGAAAATAAAATTTGTAACTCTGCACCAGCCATTGTACATTACTTTTTAGAAAGCATCTGTGAGGTCAAATGCTCACTGTACCCCTAGCTAAATTTCTTGAAGAGTGTATTTCCCAAAAATTTGGGTCACTCTTTGTGGGTTCTCACTATTATTTTATCTCAGGGGGTCTGCAAATGTGACAGAACTAGAAACAGTTTCAATAAAAACTGCTGTACAATGAGGCGAAGGACCTATCTTTCCCTTGACCTTATGTCAGGGGAAACCCTCTGAGATGTGGAAATACAATATATGGGCAGGTGATGTGACTTCCCCCATGAAGTTGGTTCCTGCTCTGCCTGATGCCAGACACATCTGCTATCTGCAGTGCAGGAACCAACAATGTCTCACAGTCTCTACATCAGAAATCCCTAGAACAGCGCAGCTACCCAGGACCGACAGGATCCGCATTGAAACATTCTATGCTTTCCAATATTGAAAAAGTATTAAAGTTTTGATGCATTGTGTAGCTCTATATAGTCCCTGTATGTTACCCTTCCACCTGCTAACGTGAGCTCATCCTTCTCTCACAGGCTCTTGCACTGTTACATATCAACAACTATGACATCAAAAAAGCCATGTCTGAAATAAAAGATTTCATGCCAATAACTGAGAATTGGTCTGATGAGGAAAAAAGATTATTTGTTAAAGGACTAAGAATATATGGGAAGAGATTCCATCTCATCCAGAAAATGGTAAGATTGGGTAGAGACGTTGATAGAAATGTATGTAATCCCCTCCCGGGAACTTCATATGTACCTAAAGACCTTCTATATTCAGGAGCTGCCCATATAAATAGCTGTAACTACTGTGATGAAGGATGTAGCTAAAGACTTATGGACCCCAGTTTAAAGAACTACTGCAACCTCTTCTTCTCCTCCGAGCCCCATCTGTAGACTCTTTATACCAGTATCTCAGGAGCCATAAATACAACATTATTAGCCGGGTCTCCAAAGCTTCCCCAACCGACTACATACTGACCTACAGCTTCCATGACATTAAAGGAAATCTAGGGCACGGATCCACTGAACCGAAAACAGAAGGGAAAACACAGTGTTTCCACGAGGAATAAGCATCCATAGGTTTATCCCGCAGCTGGAGATGTATCTTTGTGGCAAGGCAGAACAATCCACATCAATGGCGCATCTTCCCTTAAAACTGTCTTTATTATTATTAAAAGATGAATTAAGCGTTTCGGCGCTGTTCCATCGCCTTCGTCAAGTTCAGAGTAATAGATTATTACTTTAGTACTCTTTTACTTTTATAATCTATTACTCTGAACCTGACGAAGGCGCTGGTAGAGCACCGAAACGCGTAGTTCATCTTTTAATAATAATAATAATAATAAATTAATAATAATAATGACGGTTTTAAGTGAAGACGCGCCATTGATGTGGATTCTTCTGCCTTGCCACAAAAATTAAAGGAAATCTAACATGAAGCATGGATAAACCAGGGGCACTTACTCATAGATCCAGGCAACGTGACTTGGTATCTTTTTATATTTGTTATCCATGACCTCCTTCCTTCTAATATAAGCCTGAGAAGCACTGGTGGAGGTTTCCAGAGATGAAGATTCACAGCCGGTTACAATGAGCAGAACATGTCTCACCCTCCCCCTGATCTCTCCCTCCTCCCTCTTCCTGTATAATCCAGCAGCAGCAGGAAGTATAGGGGGAGGGGAGACCTGCTTTGAGGAGCCCTAAGACTCATTAGCATAATCGTAAATGTTGATTTTAGAAGGAAAGAGGCCATAGATGACACATATAACAAGATTACCAAAGCCTATGTGCCTGGATCTATGAGTAAGTAATGGATTACTATGCTAGATTTTCTTTAAAAGATTAATAATCTTCTGACTGGGAAAGAAGAAGACATTTCTGGCATCTCCTAAGCACAAATACATCTACAGTCATCAGCGATATGGAAAAATCCTTATGTGTCCAGGCCTGTGTCATGTGACTGGTGTAAATGGGTAACTGAGATTATCAGGGCTGTAATATTGTATATTTCTTCTCCTCTTACCAAAAGCTTCTTTTTGCAGATTCCTCAAAAATCTACAGCGCAAATTGTCAAATACTATTACACCTGGAAACCTTCTACAGCCAAATTTAAGAGAAGGAGAAGAGCAGTCCCAGGAAGGTGAATATCCTATAAGTGTTACTTTATATATGATGTGTAATAGGCAATTCTGTGCTTCACCTTACAACATCTTCATCACCAAAACAAGACCAATTCTCCCAGACCACACAAGATAATAGTATCATTATGTGACGACTTACGGTTGACGTTTCTCCTTTGCTTAATATTATAACATTCATGGCGCCTTCTGATGTGTAGGAACAATTCTTCTCCATTAGGCACAGAATTTCATAATGACCCCTCCCAGCTGGGATGTATTTCTGATGTATTTGACACCAGGCGTTTTTGCAACATGCCTTCACACTGCTCCCCTAAAAATACTACAGTCACTTGCAGTTTAATGTTCCTGTAATATATCTGTATGGCTTTTCAGTGTCTCTTTTATATGTAATACCCCTCCACCATACGGTATCCTCGCCTGTCCCTGCCGCCCTTCACAATAAAGCACCCCCATTCTATAGAGCATCCCTTCCCTTATCTTCTATACAGCAACCCTCCACACAATACAGCATCCCCCCTCTATATGCAGCAGCTGCCCCATCCCACTTAATAGTGACCCATGCACCATCTCCTTCTGCCACCCTCTATTCAGAACCCCCTTAAAATGCAGGCAATAATAAAATAGTAAATGTTTTCTTACCTCCTGACGGTCCCAAACCAGGAGCCTTTTCAGGCCAAAAGCTTCTTTTTTTAAAAGTGTTTATTTTGCAATTTATTTACTTTTTGAGGCCAAAAGCTTCTTGCCGGCCAGTACTTTCATTGGGTGACATTTAGTCGTACATATCCATTGGAGGCACAACGCTGCTTCGAGGGCAGGTCACTGCTGCGGTCAATCTCTGGCTTCAGTGGTGACCTCTATACATGTAGCACAATGGGGGACATTTACTTACCCGGTCCAGTCGCGATCCCGTGGAGCGTTGTCCGACGAGGATTCGGGTCTGCCAGCACTCACTAGGGTCGTGTGCCCGATATCCAGCAGGTGTCGCTGCTGCGCCGAGGTCCGCCGGAGTTCACCTTGTTCTTCCTGGTGCATGTAAGTGCGTGATCTTGCGTCACAAATCGTTTTTTAAATTCCGCGGTTTTTTCGAATCCGTCAGGTTGTCCGACGGCCACCCCCCCATTTCTGTCGGGTGAAAGCCACAATCCGATCGCGTGCGCCAAAATCGTGGGGCAATTTGGGGCTAAACGGAAATATTCGGGAAACCCGACGAATGTTTGGCATTTGTACCCTTAGTAAATGAGCCCCAATGTATGTAAAGGCCCTGAGGCCTGTCATTGGCTCCACTGGGGACCTGCTATTAAATGGCACATCACAGGATAGCTAGGGAATAGAAGCGATAGCAGCTGAAATAGAGGACTAGATGCTCAAGGTGTTTTTTGTAGTTTTCTTATAGTCTCCTCTGAAGTCTGGAGATACTCAGCGATTGGCTCTACACCAAGCTCATAGAGAATTTACTCTCCACATCACTGATCCCTCACACATCTGTACATTATAAAGCTTTTCATTCCTGCAAATTCCTGAGAGGTTTTTCCGCCTATGAGGAAGGGAAAGGATTACAGAATAGAATGGATAGAAGACATTGTAGATCTCATAGTCATACACAAGTTTTCATGTTACAGAGGCGGTTTTTCTCATCAAAGTTTTCTCTTCTAGTGACGCCACTGAAATTAAAAGAGCCAAGAAACAGGAGAACAAGGTAAGTGCTTCATGTGTTTTATCTCCGCCCATTGGGAGCAATTTTTTAAGAGCTGGTGCAATCGTCAGTCATGAATTTCCATCTGCCAGCATACATTGCACCAGATATTCTAAGAATTGTGGGATTACTTCATTGGCAGGTCCCGCCTGGTGCGCTATAACCTGCACCAGGAGCGAGTAATGATAATAACAGTAATGAGACCAATTGTAGGAGAAAGCATAGTTATTATATATGTATTCCTAGCAGTCATCATCTGATTATTGTGTTACACTGAGAAGAAAAGAGAGATGAGGTTTTCATTCATATGTATGTATATATGTGCAGGATTTCAACAACCCAAACTGCTCAGCCCAACTAGATACCAGCAACCAATGCCGCCTACCCAGAGAAGATACCAGCACTGCCAGCCGCCCATCCAAAGAAGATACCAGCACCGCCAGCCGTCCATCCAAAGAAGATACCAGCACCGCCAGCCGCCTACCCAAAGAAGATACCAGCACCGCCAGCCGCCCATCCAAAGAAGATACCAGCACCGCCAGCCGCCCATCCAAAGAAGATACCAGCACCGCCAGCCGTCCATCCAAAGAAGATACCAGCACCGCCAGCCGCCCACTCAGACAAGATACCAGCACCGCCAGCCGCCCACTCAGACAAGATACCAGCACCGCCAGCCGCCCACTCAGACAAGATACCAGCACCGCCAGCCGCCCACTCACACAAGATACCAGCACCGCCAGCCGCCCACTCAGACAAGATACCAGCACTGCCAGCCGCCCACTCAGACAAAGAAGACCCTGCCAGGAGACCGCCCGCAAAGCCCCCGCACACTAGACAGCCATCCGTTTTAGCACCGCCGCCGCCAACATAAAGAACTAGATCACCCTCCGCCTGACGCAAATAACAGCCCCCGCCGCCTAATTAGAATGCCTGTATATATGTATCTATGTTTATATGTATATAATGTAAATATGTATGTATGTATCTATGTAATTATGTTGATATGTGAACATGTATCTCAGTAATTATGTAATTATGTAAATATGTATATATGTATATCTGTAATTATGTATATATGTATCACTGTAATTATGTAAATGTGTATATATGTATCTCTGCAATTATGTATATACGTATCTCTGCAAATATGTATATATGTATCTCTGTAATTATGTAATTATGTATCTCTGTAATTATGTAATTATGTAAATATGTATATATGTATCTCTGCAATTATGTATCTCTGTAATTATGTAAATATGTATATATGCATCTCTGCAATTATGTAAATATGTATATATGCATCTCTGCAATTATGTATATATGTATCTCTGTAATTATGTAAATGTGTATATATGTATCTGCAATTATGTAAATATGTATATATGCATCTCTGCAATTATGTATATATGTATCTCTGTAATTATGTAAATGTGTATATATGTATCTCTGTAATTATGTAAATATGTATATATGTAAATAAAAAATTACAAAAAAGCTGTCTCAATCATCAATATATAACGTGAGTAGAAATACCTCAGTCGGAGGAAAGTTTAGTGGTTATCTTTCTTCCGAACATATGAGAGTGAAGGTTGAAAAGCAAGTACCATGTGTTGAATCATCTATCAGTACCTTCCTTATGGGGCCTCACTTATACTACATGTAAAGAACAGTAACCAAATAGCTCTATTATTTATCTATGTATACAGTCGCAGAATACCTCTTAGGTGAAAGCAAGTATATCTATACATGTGAAAGCTTCCAGAATGTACAAGGGCCACCACAGCCAGTGACAGAGAGGGCCCTAGGCTAGACTTTTCCATATCCAAACTATCTAATACTACTGTCCTATCCAACCACAACTTACTTACCTTCACCACCACTCTGGCCCCAACCTCTAATGCAGTTCACAAGCCCATAAACCCGCAAAGGAATATCAAACATCTTGACAAACTCTTTGTTGTATATTAAACTTCTACATAATTACACTTTTAATTTACTTTATAACTGGAATAACTTTTATTAGCATGAACTACACAATCCTTGTTTATTAAACCCCTTTCCAATCATGCACCAAAAACATTAGATGGTACAAAGGGGCAATGTAGTTCAGGTTCAGGAGTCCTGAGTCCTTGGCATATTCAAAAAGTGCTAACACCTGCAAGCAGGGTCGCCATCATAGCAGTATTGCCGTAAAGTGACTGACAAATTGGTTTAGCGCTTGATTGGTTTAGCGCTTGATCCTATAGTGGTAGCATCAAAAATAATCAATTGTACCCACGTCTTTAAGACAAATGTACAATTGGTTATAATTAAATGTGAGTGCAGCAGCGATGGAGCATTATAAGTCCATGGATGACGGATACAAGAAGGTGCCTGGACCTATGAGTAAGTGTCCCTGGCTTATCATACTCCATTGTGATAGTTGATTTCCTTTAAAAGGGTTGTCCACTTTACCTCATGTTTTTTGTATTGTGTGTGTAAATGTGAGGGGCAGCATATTCGGTAATTTACCAATATACATATATTAATAGTTTTGTTCTGCTTTCTTGATATGTAAAGTGAAGCCTCCTGTCTTTTACCTCATCAGCCAGACAATCCAGTCCATATAATGGCTGCAGATGGAGGGTCATGTGATCTCTAGCCATCCATGAGTAATCGCCAGTTAGAGATCACATGACCCTCCATCTGCGGCCATTATATGGTCAGGAATGTCTGGCTGATGGGGTAAAAGCCAGGAGGCTTCACTTTACATCTCAAGAAAGCAGAGCAGAACTATTAATAGATGTATATTGGTAAATTATAAACTTTGGGGTAATATTAAATATAAGAAATATACAAAGAAGCAGATGTGATTATTGGAACATGACAATCTTTATTAAGGTAACAAAAAATAAAACCTTAAAAACTCAATAAATGGGATGAGAACTTTAATCTCCCTGTTCCTGAATTAAATAGCAACAGAAAATATATATACATCATGGATCCTAATGTTATGCAGCTTATGCAGGTAGTTAGCAAATTGGTTGTTGTAGAGTAATAGTGGTTATAGAAGTAACCGATAATATAATACACAGCTAAGAATAATACAGTATATTAGAGTACAATGATGCATAAACATAAAGCATAATTACATTACCCTACAGATCATGTCCCCACACCACTTACACGCACGTTACAAAATACATGAGGTAAAGTGACAAACCCCTTTAAGTAGTGTGGGGGTCAGATATAGGAATGACATAGCGTGGGCCTTATTATGGGGCACATTTACTTACCCGGTCCCTGCGCGATTCCCGAGGTGCGTTGTCCAGCGAGGATGAAGTCTGCCGCGATTCAACAAGATCGTGCGCCCGAGATCCTGCATGTGTCGCTTCCCAGCTTCTTCTTCCTGGTGTATGTGAGTGCATTGTCTTGTGACACAATTTGAGTTTTAAATCCAATCCGAATCAGTCGGGTTGTCCGATGGTCTATCCCCCGATTCGTGTCGCATGCGTGCACCAAAAACCCCTGTTAAATGTGGTGCAAAACATAAATAGTCGGGAAACCCGATAGAAATGCAGTCCGCGGACCCTTAGTAAATGTGCCCCTATGTGTTCAGGCCACAATGAGGTGGCAAATTATTGCTACAATTGCAGTATTTTACACAATGACGCACATATTTTCAGAGGGGCTCTCACAGTATTTGGGAGCACACTGTTAGGGGGTAGCAGCTGAATGACACTTGTGTCTGAGGTAAGCTTGGTTCTATTGCTGTATTCATATTATGAGCAACTGTAAAAATTGATGAGAGATACTTCATTATAATTTGAAGGGCCATATAAAGGGTGACTTTATATGCTAAAATCAGTTTGAGGAAAAACTGTATATGCTTCCTTAAGTGGGTGGTGGTGCATACACTATAACTAATGTGGAAGCACTGTATTGAATGTATTTAGAAGTGTCCCCCACCCATAGACTTCCATTATATGACCTAGAAGCTATCACTCTAGGCAGTGCACTCTCAGGGGTCTATGACATCACTATATAGAATCCTCTGACATCACAAGAAGTTACTTGGTAACAACAATCTTCCATGTGGTTCTATGGAATATACTCAGACCACAGCAACACTTTGGAAAGTGAAGACTCTTCTCTGCATTTGAGAAGACAAGACTTACCAAAGCTCGCTACTAGCACCGAAAATGCTGCGCCTACCAGGTATAGATGACTGGCGACCTGAGCGGGGCTAGATTTTTAATAAATACAAACTACAAATTAGATTAGATGATATCCCTGTTATACTGGGGAACTCATCCTGCGGGAGTCCTTTACAGTCAGGAGTGGTCTTCATAGGGGGTGTAGCTTATATAAAAGGGCACAGGCAGCACTGAATGGGGGACCAGGAGTGTGGGGAGCGGAGGCACATCCGTCACTCTGGTTTAGGAGCGCGGCCTGTAATCCGACATAGTCATGTGATCTCTACCACCGGAAGCTATGAGCCGCAGTGACAGTTATGACAGTTATCCCATCTGCAGTCAACATCAATATGCTAAGGGGGCGCTATAAGGGGTGATGACACTTCTACCCTATAAACAGACCTTACAGTGATCACAAAAGTGGGAACCAACAAGTCCCCTAGAGCCCTGATGTGAATGGAGCGCTGTTGTGTGGCTTTACATTCATTCCATTAACATCTATGGGAATCCCTGTGGATTGGGAATGGGTTTCATAAGTCAGTAAGAGCTAAAGTACCAGCAGGAGTAATAACCACTGCAGAGGTGATATATATAGTTAGGATATGTGATAGGGATAACAGATTAAGATTATCTTATGCCTTAATTTACTTAGCACACATATTCCCTGTTACAGAAATTGGAGAACCCTCGACAGAGGTATTTTGCACCAAATTTTGGTCCCCAGACCACAACATACCGGATGATGAATGTAAGTATCTAAAGCAGCAATGTAGAGATAGCATTCAGATGTAGCAGAGTTAGATGTCTTTTAGGTACAGCAGTGATGAGTTGTCATTAGTTTTGGGATGAAGAGTATTGTCAGTAGGTAAACCACTAAGCACATGAGTATACTGGGGGGTATGTATCAGGGCTTCTGCGCCACTCCACGCCTGAAATAGTCGCAAATGCTAGCTTATTACTAGCACTTGCGATTATTTTCCCCTTTCTGTCACCTATATGGCATGGGGTTGTGGAGGGTGGGAAGAGGAGGGTGCAGGCCAGGGAGTGGGCCATTCCTCCCCTTTGTGCCTGTGCACTCACTACAACCGGCAAATTTTTATTCGGGAAAATTTGCCGACTTTATTTATTTCAATGCCAGGTAGGGCCTGGCATAGAAATAAACACTGCTCAGGTAATCGCAGAATACATCAAGAGCTATCATATGGGGCACGAGCACCAGCATATGATAAATAACCCCCAATGACTTTAAGTTACACATCACATAGAAATTAGCTAATTCTCTCTCATTATTTTGCAGTGGATGAATACATTAATATCACCAAGACTGAACATGGTTATAATGAAGAACAGGTAATGTGTGACTAGTCCTACAAAGTTTCATTTCCACAGCAACATCCTCAGGAATAAGGGACATGTCACTTATTTGTTACGGATGAAACATCTGCAGTGATAAGACGATTTGATATTTTTTCTGCATTGTGTGTATGGGATTGTCAAATGCACAAACACTACACTACTACTGAAATATTGTGTGGTAAATACGCACATAATACACAGATATCCTTCAGGGACTTACGTGTTAAATTAAAAAAAAATGCAATAAATATTATTTGGACTGTATTGTCATGGTTGTCTTATTAATATTAAAGTAATGTATATATTTTATTTTGTTGTATACATTTTTATGAATTACACTTATTTGTGTTGAATATAATTCTGCATACAAAAGGTCAATGTAGTGATCTCTTAGAAGATCCATCTCTATATAGCAGTTCACCAAGCCTGTGTACAAGTGTAAGTGTACTGAAGCTCTTAGTTAGAGAATATCCTATTGACAGCAGGGGATTTCATAGCTCAGTGGTAACACTGAAAACACATACAGTTTTACATGTTTAGCGTGCGTTTGGCTGGTTTGAATCCGTTTCAAAGCTGCTTACACTTCCAGAAATGAAGAAAAAGAGATTAAAGCCAGAATTACAAACGCACCAAGAGCGGTCCAAAAACTGTCCAAGAACGCACAGTGTGACAGCATCCTTAGGGCGAAGACCCCTCATGGTGCATTCACACGTTCAGTTTTTCAGATGCAAATTTTTAATGTCTAAACCAGGAGTGGATTAATAAAGAGGAGAACCAGTTTCTCTAAATGATGTGTTCTCAACAATTATGATTCACGCCTGCATTTGGCTTCAAAAACTGCAGCTGAATAACTGAATGTGTGAACGAACCCTCAGTCATTTCTCCTGCCATCTGCCATCTTCCGCCAAACCTTCCTGTAGCTGTTCCTGATCCCAGCATATCTCTCTCCTGTTCAGTGATATGAGAGAGAATAACGACCATCAGGAACAGCAATTCTGTGTCCTTCTCTCTCCGCTTACTTAAAGGGGTTTTCCCACGAAGAAATCTTAGGCCCTATCCACGGTATAGGGCCTAACTTGCTGATCACTGGGGGTCTCAGTGCTGATACCCCCACAGGTTGCGAAAACGAGGGGTCTGTCGCTCCGACAGATTTATGGAGCAGAAGGCTGGGCATAACTGTTCTGCTCCTTTAATCTCTATGGAGCTGGCGAAGATCGGATGGAGATCATGGTGCTCAGCAATTTCCGTCAGCTCCATAGAGATTAATGGAGCAGAACGGTCTGCTCCAATAATCTGATGGAGCTATGTGGACCCCTAGTTTTCGCGATCTGTTGGGGAATCAGCACTGAGACCCACACTGATCAGCAAGTAAGGCCCCTTTTTTTTTAAAAAAAAAAACCCTTTAAGTGAGAGGACAAAGAAAGCAACTGCAGACTCCAAATTAACCCCACGGCCACCCGCAGAAAAAACAAGCAATTTTTCATTAAATGAATCAGAAAAATTTGTAAAACATAAAAACCTATTCAAAGGAAGTATCACTTTATGCATACTGACCCATAGACTAGCGCTAACATGCAACTTGTACTAAACAGTGAAGGGCAAAAAAGAAATAAATTAATTAACTACACAATTCATTGTTTTTTTTAATCACCTATGAGATAGAATAAAAGTTCACCAATAAGGTATAGCCACCCCAAAATTATGCAACTTAAAAAGTGTCTCATCCAGCAAATAATATGTAAAAATTAACAGAAAATAAAAAAATACATTGCTTGTAAATTGCGGCAATAAAAAAACCCCATCAATCATCATGTGGTTTAGGAGAAAAGTGCCTGTGGCAGGGAGAGAAAGGTACAAGTAATGTACTAGCTGTGCAAGAAGACTACATCACGGTACTCCCAGGGTTTAGCCTTCACGAGAAAAAGGGTGCTAGAATATGCCGCTACAATGACCCCCTCAATCCTAGAGGTCACACAGTGCGGGATCTGGTACTTTTCAGCACTGTTCTGCTATCTTCGAGGCATAGAACCAAAAATTGTCTCATCAATATCTGCACTCAAGCCGAATAATGGTCCCTACCTTTTTTAGCAGGATACAATACAATAGTAATTTATTGATCCCCTGGGATACAGCACAATACAAATTAACATGACCACATTATATATGAGGAAACAAATATGCTAGTGCTCATAACAAATAGACACAGGCTAGACAGTTCTAGATTCGGTGCTCTGTTGCACCCAGTTGTGTGACATGGAGCTCCTGCTGCTGTTGCTGATATGCTTGATAGTGAAGGGGGTGATAGGGTGAGAGTGCCATGTTGGTGCCTTAGGGCGGGGGTCAGCCCACATACAGAGACTCCGCAGTTGTCAGCCAGTGCTGTGTAACAGTTTAGCATACTGTTCTTTTACTCCTGAAACTTATGGTATTTTCAGGTAAGAGTTTACATTGTTTATAAAATTAGTAAACACAAAATATTAAGAAGACTGATTACTTTCATAGTGGCACAATTTGGGTACAACATATTGGGCACTAAAATAGTGTTCTTTTAGGAAAATAAAATTTGTAACTCTGCACCAGCCATTGTACATTACTTTTTAGAAAGCATCTGTGAGGTCAAATGCTCACTGTACCCCTTGCTAAATTTCTTGAAGAGTGTATTTCCCAAAAATTTGGGACACTGTTTGTGGGTTCTCACTATTATTTTATCTCAGGGGGTCTGCAAATGTGACAGAACTAGAAACAGTTTCAATAAAAACTGCTGTACAATGAGGCGAAGGACCTATCTTTCCCCTGACCTTATGTCAGGGGAAACCCTCTGAGATGTGGAAATACAATATATGGGCAGGTGATGTGACTTCCCCCATGAAGTTGGTTCCTGCTCTGCCTGATGCCAGACACATCTGCTATCTGCAGTGCAGGAACCAACAATGTCTCACAGTCTCTACATCAGAAATCCCTAGAACAGCGCAGCTACCCAGGACCGTCAGGATCCGCATTGAAACATTCTATGCTTTCCAATATTGAAAAAGTATTGAAGCTTTGATGCATTGTGTAGCTCTATATAGTCCCTGTATGTTACCCTTCCACCTGCTAATGTGAGGTCATCCTTCTCTCACAGGCTCTTGCACTGTTACATATCAACAACTATGACATCAAAAAAGCCATGTCTGAAATAAAAGATTTCATGCCAATAACTGAAAATTGGTCTGATGAGGAAAAAAGATTATTTGTTAAAGGACTAAGAATATATGGGAAGAGATTCCATCTCATCCAGAAAATGGTAAGATTGGGTAGAGACGTTGATAGAAATGTATGTAATCCCCTCCCGGGAACTTCATATGTACCTAAAGACCTTGTATATTCAGGAGCTGCCCATATAAATAACTGTAACAAACTGTGATGAGGGACGTAGCTAAAGACTTATGGACCCCAGTTTAAAGAACTACTGCAACCTCTTCTTCTCCTCCGAGCCCCATCTGTAGACTCTTTTTACCAGTATCACAGGAGCCATAAATACAACATTATTAGCCAGGTCTCCAAAGCTTCCCCAACCGACTACATACTGACCTACAGCTTCCATGACATTAAAGGAAATCTAGGGCACGGACCCACTGAACCGAAAACAGAAGGGAAAACACAGTGTTTCCACGAGGAATAAGCATCTTCCCTTAAAACTGTCTTTATTATTATTAAAAGATGAATTAAGCGTTTCGGCGCTGTTCCATCGCCTTCGTCAAGTTCAGAGTAATAGATTATTACTTTAGTACTCTTTTATTTTTATAATCTATTACTCTGAACCTGACAAAGGCGCTGGTAGTGCACCGAAACGCGTAGTTCATCTTTTAATAATAATAATAATAAATTAATAATAATAATGACGGTTTTAAGTGAAGACGCGCCATTGATGTGGATTCTTCTGCCTTGCCACAAAAATTAAAGGAAATCTAACTTGAAGCATGGATAAACCAGGGGCACTTACTCATAGATCCAGGCAACGTGACTGTGGTATCTTTTTATATTTGTTATCCATGACCTCCTTCCTTCTAATATAAGCCTGAGAAGCACTGGTGGGGGTTTCCAGAGATGAAGATTCACAGCCGGTTACAATGAGCAGAACATTTCTCACTCTCCCCCTGATCTCACCCTCCTCCCTCTTCCTGTATAATCCAGCAGCAGCAGGAAGTGTAGAGGGGAGGGGAGACCTGCTTTGAGGAGCCCTAAGGCTCATTAGCATAATCGTAAATGTTGATTTTTAGAAGGAAAGAGGCCATAGATGACACATATAACAAGATTACCAAAGCCAATGTGCCTGGATCTATGAGTAAGTAATGGATTACTATGGTAGATTTTCTTTAAAAGATTAATGATCTTCTGACTGGGAAAGAAGAAGACATTTCTGGCATCTCCTAAGCACAAATACATCTACAGTCATCAGCGCTACGGAAAAATCTTTATGTGTCCAGGCCAGAGTCATGTGACTGGTGTAAATGGGTAACTGAGATTATCAGGGCTGTTATATTGTATATTTCTTCTCCTCTTACCAAAAGCTTCTTTTTGCTGATTCCTCAAAAATCTACAGCGCAAATTGTCAAATACTATTACACCTGGAAACCATCTACAGCCAAATTTAAGAGAAGGAGAAGAGCAGTCCCAGGAAGGTGAATATCCTATAAGTGTTACTTTATATATGATGTGTAAAAGGCAATTCTGTGCTTCACCTTACAACATCTTCATCACCAAAACAAGACCAATTCTCCCAGACCACACAAGATAATAGTATCATTATGTGACGACTTACGGTTGACGTTTCTCCTTTGCTTAATATTATAACATTCATGGCGCCTTCTGTGGTGTAGGAACAATTCTTCTCCATTAGGCACAGAATTTCATAATGACCCCTCCCAGCTGGGATGTATTTCTGATGTATTTGACACCAGGCGTTTTTGCAACATGCCTTCACACTGCTCCCCTAAAAATACTACAGTCACTTGCAGTTTAATGTTCCTGTAATATATATGTATGGCTTTTCAGTGTCTCTTTTATATGTAACACCCCTCCACCATACGGTATCCTCTCCTGTCCCTGCCGCCCTTCACAATAAAGCACCCCCATTCTATAGAGCATCCCTTCCCTTATCTTCTATACAGCAACCCTCCACACAATACAGCATCCCCCCTTTATAATGGGTTCTCTTTATATGCAGCAGCTGCCTCATCCCACTTAATAGTGACCCATGCACCATCTCCTTCTGCCACCCTCTATTCAGAACCCCCTTAAAATGCAGGCAATAATAAAATAGTAAATGTTTTCTTACCTCCTGATGGTCCCAAACCAGGAGCCTTTTCAGGCCAAAAGCTTCTTTTTTTAAAAGTGTTTATTTTGCAATTTTTTTACTTTTTGAGGCCAAAAGCTTCTTGCCGGCCAGTACTTTCATTGGGTGACATTTAGTCGTACATATCCATTGGAGGCACAACGCTGCTTCGAGGGCAGGTCACTGCTGCGGTCAATCTCTGGCTTCAGTGGTGACCTCTAAACATGTAGCACAATGGGGCACATTTACTTTCCCGGTCCAAACGCGATCCCGTGGAGCGTTGTCCGACGAGGATTCGGGTCTGCCGGCCTTCACTAGGGTCATGCACCCGATATCCAGCAGGTTTCGCTGCTGCGCCCAGGTCTGCCGGAGTTCACCTTCTTCTTCCTCGTGCATGTAAGTGCGTGATTTTGCGCCATAAATCGTTTTTTAAATTGCGAGTTTTTTTCGAATCAGATCGCGTGCGCCAAAATCCTGGGGCAATTCGGCACTAAACGGAAATATTCGGGAAACCCGACGAAAGTTCGGCATTTGTACCCTTAGTAAATGAGCCCAATGTATGTAAAGGCCCTGAGGCCTGTCATTGGCTCCACTGGGGACCTGCTATTAAATGGCACATCACAGGATAGCTGGGGAATAGAAGCGATAGCAGCTGAAATAGAGGACTAGATGCTCAAGGTGTTTTTTTGTAGTTTTCTTATAGTCTCCTCTGGAGTCTGGAGATACTTCCGCCTATGAGGAAGGGAAAGGATTACAGGATAGAATGGATAGTAGACATTGTAGATCTCATAGTCAAACACAAGTTTTCATGTTACAGAGGAGGTTTTTCTCATCAAAGTTTTCTCTTCTAGTGACACCACTGAAACTAAAAGAGCCAAGAAACAGGAGAACAAGGTAAGTGCTTCATGTGTTTTATCTCAATTTTTTAAGAGCTGGTGCATCAGTCAGTCATGAATTTCCATCTGCCATCGCACATTGCACCGCATATTCTAAGGATTGTGGGATTACTTCATTGGCAGGTCCCGCCTGGTGCGCTATAACCTGCACCAGGAGCGAGTAATGATAATAACAGTAATGAGACCAATTGTAGGAGAAAGCATAGTTATTATATATGTATCCCTAGCAGTCATCATCTGATTATTGTGTTACACTAAGAAGAAAAGAGAGATGAGGTTTTCATTCATATGTATGTATATATGTGCAGGATTTCAACAACCCAAACTGCTCAGCCCAACTATATACCAGCAACAAATGCCGCCTACCCAGAGAAGATACCAGCACTGCCAGCCGCCCATCCAAAGAAGATACCAGCACCACCAGCCGTCCATCCAAAGAAGATACCAGCACCGCCTGCCGCCCATCCAAAGAAGATACCAGCACCGCCAGCCGCCCACTCAGACAAAGAAGAACCCGCCAGGAGACCGCCCGCAAAGCCCCCGCACACTAGACAGCCATCCGTTTTAGCACCGCCGCCGACATAAAGAACAAGATCACCCTCCGCCTGACCCAAATAACAGCCCCCGCCGCCTAATTAGAATGCCTGTATATATGTATCTATGTAATTATGTTTATATGTATATAATGTAAATATGTATATATGTATCTATGTAATTATGTTGATATGTAAATATGTATCTATGTATCTCTGTAATTATGTAAATATGTAGATCATGCAAATATGTATATATGTATCTATGTAATTATGTTGATATGTGAACATGTATCTCTGTACTTATGTAATTATGTATATCTGTATCTCTGTAATTATGTATATATGTATCACTGTAATTATGTAAATGTGTACATATGTATTTATGTAATTATGTAAATATGTAATTATGTAAATATGTATATATGTATATATGTATCTCAGTACGGTAATTATGTAAATGTGTATATATGTATCTCTGTAATTATGTAATTATGTATATATGTAATTATGTAAATATGTATATATGTATCTCAGTAATTATGTAAATGTGTATATATGTATCTCTGTAATTATGTAATTATGTAAATATGTATATATGTAAATAAAAAAATTACAAAAAAGCTGTCTCAATCATCAATATATAATGTGAGTAGAAATACCTGCTCTGTTGGAGGAAAGGTGGTTATCTTTCTTAACTTCTTAAATTTTCTTAAATTTCTTAAATTTCTTAAAAACTTTCTTAAATTCAGAACATATGAGAGTGAAGGTTGAAAACCATGTGTTGAATCATCTATCAGTACCATCCTTATGGGGCCTCACTTATACTACATGTAAAGAACAGTAACCAAATAGCTCTATTATCTATGTAATACATGCATATACAGTAGCAGAATACCTCTGAGGTGAAAGCAAGTATCTATACATGTGAAAGCTTCCACAATGTACAAGGGCCACCACAGCCAGTGGCAGAGAGGGCCCTAGGCTACACTTAATTTGCACTGCTTCTTTTCCATATCCAAACTATCCAACCACAACTTACCAACCTTCACCACCACTCTGGCCCCAACCACTAATGCAGTTCACAAGCCCATAAACCCACAAAGGAATATCAAACATCCTGAAAAACTGTCAGAGACTCTCCTACTGCTGTCCCCCTCTATGACACCACCATCACCTCAGCCCTGGACTGTGTAGTTCACTTTGCTCTCACTACAACTAAACAACCCAACTGGGAACCCTGGCATCATCAGGGAAAGCTGCAACCTTCCATACCTGAAACCCGCCTAGGATATCCAATGCCCCTCTCATTTAACTAATTTCTCTTCCCTTACTGATGAGAAAGTTTCCTCCATGCCATTAAGCTCACACCTCAATACTTGTGCGCTTAAAGATTAACTGTAAAGGTTTTTTTTGCCACAAATATATATATATATATATATATATATATATATATATATATATATATGCACAGCAACGTTTCGGCTCAAGAGAGCCTTTTTCAAGCCGTTTTTGAAGTGAACATGGTGGATATAAATACACATTCAAATGGTCACATGACCAACAATTCCCCACCCACCAAATTTGCATATTTGTGGTAAAAATATATAAAAAACATACAATTCATACTGAACATCAACAATTCATAGTACTGGTATGCATACAATAATGTATCAAGTGCACATATGTTAAAATTATGGCAAACTACATGTCTCGCTCCCCTATATACATGGGTACATGCATTGCGTAAACAAGTTGTACAGAAAAGTGCATAAAGTGCATAAAGTGCTCCAGTGTACTGACCAAGCCACCGTGTAGGGACCTCAGGTGTCTCCCCGAACTGCTGTACTCTCCGATCCATTAATAGCCTGCTTGATTGAGAAGATCCATATGTCAAGCGCTGTGACACGCATCATGGAACGCATACTTTTCACGCTCCTGTGCGCATGCGCTCCGAGGTCAAACATCCGGGATCGGCGTCATGGTAACGAAACAACTAACAATTGTGGTGATTGCCGCGATGTTTAAGGATACATATTTGGAACCTATTGTGTCGGGATAAGTTTATATGAACCAAGTAGCTGATGATAAAAGAAGTATTCCACGGGGGTACAGCCACTTAGTGAGGATAAGATGCTGTAATAACAGCTGCAGTCCGGGAACTATTGGACAAAAGTTAACCATTCCCAGGGAAGCCTTTGTTCAAAAAGGAACACTAAGGCTACATTCACACGAACGTATGGAGGACGTATATACGGCCGACGTATATAAGGCCAATATACGTCCCCCATACACTCCTATGGGCGCACGGCACCCTACGGGAGCGGTACGGTGCAGCACACGTGCGGCACCGTACCGTTCCGTACCCGGGAAAAAGATAGGACATGTCCTATCTTTTCCCGTAATACGGCGCCGTGCGCCATAGGTTGCTATGGAGAGGGGCGGGGGTGAGCTGCGCTCACCTCCTCCTCCTCTCCCCGTACACTGCCGTTGCCCGCTACGGTACGGTACGGGCAGGCAACGGCAGTGTGAATATAGCCTAAATCGGGTATACCCCTCGGAATATACAGGGCACCCTTTACTGTTACTCCCTCCCCTATTGGGACGCTAATACAGTAATAACTGCAAGTCCTCTGGCTAGGACCCCCATACTTACAAAAAAATTAGAGAGCATGGCAATCCTTATTCCAAACAATATGAAAAGCGGCAAAATGAATAATGAAGCGAATATTGCAGGCAAGGGGTCCGGAGTTCCAGTGGGGAGACATCTGAGGTGGGCTCGTAATATCTATAAATAGAGAAAACATAAATTACCAACAAATTTGTCACAAACATTACTCATTGTTATACCAGTAAGAATGCCAAAATGGAACCTGCTTATCCTCACTGGTTTTACTCGCTTGGGATTTATTTACAATGTCCACAATTTAAAATCGACATTAAGGCCGTTTTGTTTTAATGTACCTAGGGTATGGATCCACTGAAGTTCACGTTTTTTCAGAACTCCCTCTCTATCGCCTCCTCTACGTAACGGTGGTATGTGATCAATTATGCGGAACTTGAGATGTTTCTCTAGGTGTCCTGCCTCTGTAAAATGTTTGGAGACTGGTAAGTCTTTGCGATTTGAGCGGATTGTATATCTGTGCTGATTAAACCGCGTCTTGAATTCAAGTGTGGTCTCCCCCACATATAATAATCCGCAAGGGCAGCTTAACAAATAAATTAAATTTAAAATAAATTAAGCTGCCCTTGCGGATTATTATATGTGGGGGAGACCACACTTGAATTCAAGACGCGGTTTAATCAGCACAGATATACAATCCGTAGTTGTTTCGTTACCATGACGCCGATCCCGGATGTTTGACCTCGGAGCGCATGCGCACAGGAGCGTGAAAAGTATGCGTTCCATGATGCGTGTCACAGCGCTTGACATAAGGATCTTCTCAATCAAGCAGGCTATTAATGGATCGGAGAGTACAGCAGTTCGGGGAGACACCTGAGGTCCCTACACGGTGGCTTGGTCAGTACACTGGAGCACTTTATGCACTTTTCTGTACAACTTGTTTACGCAATGCATGTACCCATGTATATAGGGGAGCGAGACATGTAGTTTGCCATAATTTTAACATATGTGCACTTGATACATTATTGTATGCATACCAGTACTATGAATTGTTGATGTTCAGTATGAATTGTATGTTTTTTATATATTTTTACCACAAATATTCAAATTTGGTGGGTGGGGAATTGTTGGTCATGTGACCATTTGAATGTGTATTTATATCCACCATGTTCACTTCAAAAACGGCTTGAAAAAAAAGGCTCTCGTGAGCCGAAACGTTGCTGTTATTACTCATTATGGAATAAAAAAAGAATCACGTTTCTTCACACATCTGGAGTGCTGCTCATTTTTTGGAATTTTACTACCAGAGGATCTGAGGCCCGATCCCAGGACGCCTGCACCCGCTATTGACAACTAGATAATGCCGCTGGATCTTTCTACAAGTATATATATGCACAGATACATAAAAATACATATAAATAATAGTTTTTCCCATTTTTGGGCAGGGGATGGTGTCGGCAAGCAAACAGCTGTGGCATTCAGTGGGAGAGAGCTCAAGGGACTGCGCTAACAGGCGGGTGTTTCGGTGGGTGCTCCAGAGTCTGTGCAGTTCGGTGGGCAGGGCATTCAGAAGTCTGTTTGGGAGGGGGTTAGGAAGTTTGGGTGGCTGTGTCATCCGTGGGGGGGGAGGGGGCATGGGGAGAGCGCCCTCCCACACTCCACTGAGACTGTCTTACAGAGGTGTTCCCACAAAGAAAAGTTTCTTAACCGGTTAAGGACCGGGCCCTTTCCTCTTTTTTCATGTCCATTTTTCTTTCATGGGCAAAGCTCTTTAATTGAAGTCTCCAATGATCTACTATCTGCCAAGAGAAATCACCACTACTCTGCTACTCTGCTTGTCCTCTGTCTTTGACACTGTAGACCATTATCTCCTGCAGCAGACGCTTTGTTACTTTGGTATCACTGATCTGGTCCTTTCATGGATCTTCTCATATCTCTCCAACTATCCTTTCAGTGTTTACCGCTCTCACACCACCTTTACACCTTGTTTTGCTCAACCAAATCATCTCTACCACTAAGTCTAACAGTCACAAGCCATAGCTCTATACTCTCACTAGTCCAAAAGGTCTTCTGCTTTGTTTTTCTCTTAATGCATGTGAATCCCTTACAGATTGTACAGTACCATGGAATTAATGGTGCTCTATAAAGACATAATAATAAAAATGAGCATTCATTAAAATCACATAGAAGATCAATGGCCGAGATATGAAAATATTAAAACCATAAATAGTACTGCACCTCCCAAACACTCTTCCCTGTGATGATGACTGCTTCATTTCTAGTCACTATAATTCCTTGATGCTACGACAGCTGGATTTGTCTAGTTAGTCTTCAGGTGGGTCTGTGCATACTGTATTTGTGCTTCCATTATATATATATTTCACATATATATTTTACAGAACAATTACATATCTGAAGCCACTTGGATCCAAGCCACAATTTCTTATCCTGTGTCTGGTTCCCCTAGGATATTGCTCATGCTTTTCTAGTTTCCTTACGGTACAGACTTTCTTTAGGTGCTTGTTACATCTGAAGTATGTTCTGGTTTCCTTCTTGTAATGTCTTGTCTCCGCTGTCACTTTCTTTGGAGTCCTGCTTGATTTTGTTTCTTAGCTGGTATTCATCTATTAGTCTGTTTTTCACAAACTCAAATCTTCTTCTGGTCATGTCTCCTGCGCATTGATCAGTGCACTGTATGAGTCAGCTAGGCTTCTCAGCAGAATGGCCACAAAATGGATGTCTTTAATGTCCTCACCGACTGCCCTCAATTGTGCTACTACCTCCAGAATTGCATTTATAATCTCCTGCATGTCCTTCTCTATATTGTGACTTATTTTGTACAGCTTTCTGAGAAGAAAAGAGGTCAAAATCTGAATATGTTAACGAGGACCTGTCCCCCATAAAAAGGCACCAGGAGCTGATTACTAGAGTAAGCAGCTCCTAGTGCTACAACAGATGTAGCAGTGTTACACAGCTAGCGTTATCGGGACCCTCTGATAAAGTGACAGCACGCCCCCCAGTTTGTGTCGCATGGAAGCCACCGCAGCTGCACCAAAAAAGATCACGTGCGCCAAAATCTCAGCGCAGACACCTGTTATATACCTGTCCAAGTCCGAAAAAGGTACATAGACCGACGAAACTGAGTAGCGTGACCCTTTAAATCAGTCCCAATTTGTGCCCTAAGCCCTTATGTCTAAGGGCTCACAATTTGTTTAGTTGCCCGAAATGCATCAGCCAGTATTGAATGCAACATTAATCTGTCCATTTTTAATATGTATTAAATTAATTCAAAATTTTAACTGTGGTGCTGGGATCTACCCCATTTTTCAAGCAAGCTTGTGTGACTGCAGTCCAGGCAGCGACCAACTGGTGCATCAGAAGACTCACTAATGAAGATGAGCTGTGGCTTGGAGGCCGTTTGGTGACCTGTATAAATCCATTTACTTCTACGGAATACTTACATTACTAATAAGTTAACTCATATAGCTTCATGAATGTCTCTTGCTTTGAGGCCTTTGTCACCCAGGCTGTAGACCCGGCTCACAGTAGGTTGTCATTAGTTCAAAATATGAAATCCTGATAACAAGTTCCCTTTAAAGACAGACTTTTACAAAGCAGGAACCCTGTTGGCCATTTGATATCATTAAACATGCAGTGGGTAAAGCACAGACATATAACTTTCCATCTTGACCGCAAAAAACAATCAATACGTTCTTGCGATGACTGTCAAAGGCCATCCACCCTGCGCCTGGAAAATCATTACTCTCCAGTGAAACTATACTGCTTAATAAATCTAGAAGTGCTCTAAATTATCCTATTAAATATGTTTCAGATGAACTGGTTACATCGTCCTTTGATGCTGCATCAACTTATTTATTTTGCAGCAGCCAAACACTAATGATGGAAAAAGGTATTCTGATTATGATAGATGAGGCTTTATTGGTAGTCTTCTGGAAGGTCTGGTCTCTCATGGAAGTCCAGCCCCGTATTGAACACATAATTATGATTAAGGAGACACAGTGAGAAGTTTTGTGTCTCCATTAAGCAGGAAAAAGAACTGGAAATCTCATTATACAAGAAATATAATACCACCACCGTCAAATAAACCAAGTTAGAACAGATAAGGATTGTGAAGAGTATGGTGCCTATAAAGAGGCTTTAGAAAATTTTGTGGAGATTTTAGCAGCCTTGAGCATGTGCCTTTATTATTCTGATCATATAGTTATCTAGAAACTGTGGAACTCTATGGTTTCTAGTGTATAATTTGCCTAATTTGCCTCCATCTCCCAATGGTACCTGCTTGATGCATGCATCACCCCGAAAAAGAACTTTATAGTCAATTGCTAATTACCTAGTTGGTGGCATAGACTTCCCCTACTCTTAATCCCCTTCTTGTAATCTCCTAAGGCTCCACTCCTCCTGTCCTGACCGCACCAAGCTCATTGCATGTACTCCAGTCAGTATCACCCACATGGCTGAAGAGAACCACTGTGCAGGTGCCTTGACGCTTCATCTTTCCAGAAATTAAAGTATGTGGTCCTCTTCTGTCAGCCAACCAATAATGACTGGAGTATAAATGCACTACACCCAATGTGAGCAGAACAGGGTTAAGAAGACGTAGAAGTTGTGAAACATTAAGAGAAGGGCATTTGGAGTGGGAGCGCAAAAATAGGGGGAAGGTGTACAAAAGTGATGCTCCAGCGGCTGTTATCAATTCATGTTTGTAGAGAACACTGCTCTGACACATTGGGTACATTCAGACAACCATCTATGGGGGTGTGTAAGTTTGTGGCCACATATACGTCCCCACAGACGTCAATAGCGGCATGCAGCAATACGGTGCCGCACCGTACATGGGAAAAAGATTGGACATTAAGGAAAGCACGGTGGCTCAGTGGTTAGCACTACAGCCTTGCAGCGCTGGGTTCAAGTCCCATCCAGGTCAACATCTTCAAAGAGTTTGCATGTTCTCTCCATGTTTGCGTGGGTTTCCTCCGGTTTTCCTCTGGTAGGTGGATTAGATTGGGGACAGGGACAGGTTTGGCAAGCTTTGTGCAGTGCTGCATATTCTGTGAGAGCTATATAAATAAAGGAATTATTATTATCTTTCCCCGTGTTATGGTCCATACGCCGTGCATTGCTATGGAGAGGCGAGGGGTCACCCCTCCTCCTCTCCATCACGGCGGACGTATGCCCGCCTGGCCGTAGTCGTGCGGGCAGACGTCAATGTGGATGCAAGCCTAAAGTGTATCATTTTATATGGCTAATTACTGAGAATGTTATGTGAAGTTGCCACTAGAATGTTTTGTTGAAAGAATAAGGGGGCTACTATGAAAGAACGATGGCGCCCACCACTGGACTTTAAGCTGTTGCTACTGGCCCAGATTTAGTAACTAGAAACTGTATCTGTTACATCACACTCAGTGCCACTGTGAAGAAGTCCTCTTTGAAAATAAAAACTAACATGCTCATTGCCTTTTTAATAATTGTTAAAGCCACCAAACCATTTGTCTCTTGTACAGTCTCTGTGGCCTCAATCCTGTGGCATATGACCTCAGGATGGCTCTATTTCATCTTTTTGTGGGCTCCAGTACATGGGCCCCTAAACCTGGTAAGAACTGATTGGCATACGATCTCTCAATTACTACATACTGCAGAGTAAGGGTCTTTTTCTACTATGGTATAGCTCACAACAAACATGAATGAATACTATAATATGCCTATAAATAATAAATACATCAATTTCTCTGCAGCAAGACAGTGAAACCAGGAATGATAACTAAATATAAAGAGAAGAGATATAATCAGCTCACAGATGTGTCTTGGCATTTCCAGTGTTTAATTTATGGAAATGTGTGAATTCAACTTGTCATTTCTATCAGTTTTGTAAGGAGTAGTCTAAATGTATCAGGCTTGTGACATATTATAATTAATCTTAAAGATGACATCTGTATGCCAAGGTAGAAACAAAGGGCAGACCTGAGCAGCTTGGGGTAAGAAGGAGGGAACAGACAAATCAAGATGGTTTGTCTGGTTGGGATATGACCTTGTTATATGCTGAATCGGGATATTTCAAGGACCATAGACTCCATTGGACTAATTTTATTTAATCACTCATTTGAATTTGCAATCCAAAATTCTGGAATGTACCAAATGGTCTTGGGTATACACTTCATCACATGCAGATATTTCACAAGAAGTGTTATTGGAGTCGTTTTCCCTTTATTGGTAATATAAGCTCTTTGTTACTCTGCAGATGGTCACCATAGTAATAAATGGTTACCAACTACTCTGTTACCCTCCCTTTGTTACCGATATTTTTGAACCCTCACTTCACTTTGGGGGACATTTACTTACCTGGCCGCTGGAGATCACCTAAAGTGCATTGTCGGATTGTTGCACTATGCTGCGATTCACTAAGATTGTGCGCCTGATTTCCTGCAGGTGTCACTTTCCCGCTCAGGTCCGTCGGAGTTCGCCATCTTTTAAGTGCAAAACAATTTGAAAGTTAAATCACATGCTCAGTCCAAATCAGTGGGATCGTCTGACGGTCTGCCCCCCGATTAGTGTTACATGGAAGCCAGCGCAACTGCGACAATAATCGATCGCGTGCGCCAAAATACAGCGCAGACACCTGTTAAATACCTGTGCAAGCCATGTACGCCCCAAAAAAGGCACAAAGTCCGACAAAAGTCAGCAGCGCGACCCTTAGTAAATGAGCCCCTTTACGTCTAAACTGTTATTTTATTTATTATACATTTATGTATATTTTTTATTACAACCTTATTAATTGGTAGTTAATTAATTAGATCAGATTTATAGCAGCTTTTGGATTGGCAGAAAGTCCTATGGACCAATATGTGTGAGCCTCCTAGAGCAGGGGGCATGGGAATTTACATCGAAATCATTCTCAATCACTGAGTAAATCTGGAGAACCTCAGGGTCCCCGAGCAGAGATGTTCAATCCATCATTCCATTACGAATATCAACAATTTGTTGCTTCCTTTACAGTTCAGAACCTGAATGCAGCAATATCACGCTGCTCTTACTGGAGCATGAACTAGAGAAGACAGCCAAAAATACATTTAAATGATTATTTCAGCTAAAAATGCAAAAACATTGGAATTCTTGTAAAATATGAATTTATGATACATTCTTCCTGCAATGCAGAATAAGTTGTAATTGTTGTATTACAATTGTTTTAAGTTTAATTTGGGGGGATTATTTCTGTATGTTATGCATTTTTAGACCATTTTTGATACCCCCTTGCCAGTTTTCTACACCAATAAGGGATTTGTACATGACCCTTTACAGTTTCATGTACTAGCTTCGGGAGGCCTCACATTAGCTCAATATCCCATCTTCATTGTAGAAATTACTGTCTTCGGGGGGTATCTATGATAACCAAGTACCAACCATGTACCAAGATGCCCTAAATATTCAAGTAATTATATTGAACATTTGTATCAGAAGTTACAGATTATTATGGATCAGGTGAAAAGAATACTGGATTAAGGTCTATGCTAAAGGAAGACACACAAAGCCTGAAGTTCTATTAGGCTATGAATATAATGGGGGATTGTTCCCCCTACTGTGAAGGTTGTACTGGATATACTAAAAGGCTCTACTGTGAGCCCAGCTTTATCCTATGCTAGGTCCTCCAGGAACCTGGTGTAGGCTATAGTTAATGTGCCCAGCCAGAGGCCCACTCCTTGCCCGCTTGGAAAAGAGATGGCATTGGGGGGAGTGGCAGAGAAGCTATGATAAATGCCCCCACTGCATCTACATTAACATAAATACATACAGAATTACTGCTTAGAGGACATCTACCATCAGGATCAAGGATTGTAAACCAAGCCCATTGACATACTGGTGTGTGCTACTCTTTTTTAAACTTCCTATGTCCTTGTTTTTTAAGAAAAAAGGCTCTAAAAATTATGCAAATGAGCCTGAATGTCTCGAGGCACCATTAACACCTATGAAGCCTGGAGCCCCTCAGAATATTTGGCATAATTTTAAAAGCCAGAGGGGGCACACACCAGTATGTCAGTGTTCTTCGTTTACAATACTTGATCTTGGTGGTTTATGTCCTTTAAGTTTAGGGTTGAGTAGACCCGAACCTGGACTTCAGCCAGAAGTTCAGCCCATGAACAAGCATTTTAAACCTTAAGTTAAGGATGTTTGAAGAGGGATCACGGTCTGACCCTTCTTAAAACACCTACCAGTAACACCTACAATTGGTGCTGGCAGAAAGGTGCCATTTTCCCTAGGATTGTCGCTCCCCAACTATGTCAAATTATGTTGATCTTCAAGCCTGTCATCCTGCATGATCTATAGAAGTGTGCCAGTGGCACAATGTTACAGATCATTAGGCAGTTCGCCATAAACTACATTAATAAACTAATATTGCAGTATATGGTAAGAGCTAACAGACCCCGGGTTCAGATAATGGAACCTTTGCTCAAAGTTCGGCCAAACTCAAAGAACCCAAATAGAGTCTGCTCATCATTAGTTTCAGGGGCGAATTAAGTACAAGCCTAGAATCACTTCCTACATATGGTTCTAGGATCAGCTTCTTGGGGAATGAAATATGTGTCTCTTCTGCCTGCTTTCAATCTGTGGTTTCAGGACCTTTTGGGGGACCTTCAAAGGTCCTGAAATTGCTCTTGCACACATGTGTATTGAGAACAGGAATAGATGTATGAGGATTTCATGGGTGTAGGTGAATTGGGTGAATTTGGTCGTGGTTTGGGAGGCCAATGGCCACCTTGGAGACTTGCGCCTATATAATAATCCACTACTTACTAGTTAAGATAATTTTAGACTTGTTGCTTAAAATTTAGGCAAGCACCCCTACACATCACCTATCAATGACTTTTGATTTAGGATGGGTCGAAATACTTTCTTAACATCTTTTTAAGACTGTAACTCATCAACATCATAAAACATTTTAGATCATTTCCTTTGCCACTCCATATTTTTTATAATTTAGATCATTGAGAGCTGAGAGCCATGAACTTTTATAGCCTTCATTTGTAAAGATATCAAATACGCACACATCATTGCGCTAACTAAATGATCAAACCTTACAAGAGCAAAATAAATGAGAGTGTTTTATGGGGATGGGGTATACATCCATAAAACATTCTCCCTTCCCGCTCAAATGCTTTTCTACCATAGATTTGTTTGATTCACTTCTTAACGTATTTAATGACTTTGCTCATTGGAGGTCTCAGGTGTTTAACATAATGACGGATGGACATTATACAGAATGACAGCAGCGGTCCCTATCACCATACATTCTGTCACATACATGGCTGCCCAGGTTAGTATGGGGGATAGGTGACAATGTCTGTTATCTGGGAGAGCCGTATAATATGTGCAACATAAAATGGATTCACTTGAGCCGAGGAGAAAGCAATTCATCCATCTCTCTTTGTTATTTATGAAGGTGATTGATGAGAATACAGCACAAGAAGCAAAATGCCACGGCCTGTGCTCCCTCTCATATTAATGCATTCATCGTTGTGATGACCTTGAAGTGTAAATTGCTGGGGACTGGTTTGTAATCAATGTTTTACCTCCTCTAATGACTAGATGCTGCCAAAAAAAGATACCGATACTTTTCTTAGCGTATGATTTATTCCACAGTGACAAAAAGCTTGTTTATTCTGCATATAAGGCAGGTATGTACTGATCTTCAGTAGTCAATGCCAATAGTGATACAACGGATTCTTTTCTCTTAAAATCAAGTCTATATTTTACACGTTACTATATATTAGAAACCTAAATTAATTATTATTAGCAGCCTATTAATATTATATTATTAACCCCTTAAGGACGCAGCCATTTTACAGCTTAAGGCTCAGTCCCATTTTTTGGATTCTGACATGCGTCGCTTTATATGGTTATAACTTTTGAACACTGTTACTTATCAAAACGATTCTGAGATTGTTTTTTCCCCACATGTTGTACTTCATTTTAGTGGTAAATTTTGGCTGATAAGTTTTGCGTTTATTTACAAAAAAAAGAAAATATGATGAATTTTCTGAAAAATTTGCCATTTTTGAAATTTGAAATCATTGCGTTTTCAGGCAGATAGATTTACCACCTAAATAAATTGCTGAATAACATTTCCCATATGTCTACTTTACATTTTCACCATTTTTGAAATGTCTGGATAATTTATTTTGATGTCACGCGGCTTACAAATCGAATAGCGCTTTTCCGGATTTTCAGAATTGACTATTTTGGGGATAAATACAGTTTTGAATGAAAATTTACATATTTAGCATCAAAACCCCCCATATAACCAACCCAATTTCAAATCTGCACCCCTCAAGCTATCAGAAACAGATTTTATGAAGATTGTTAACCCCTTGAGATCTTCATAGTAATTACATCAAAATGGAGGTGAAATTTAGAATAGTCAAATTGTGCCTGTTATACGTTCATTTAGCCCTAAAATTTACACATTTCCAAAAGATAAAAATACAAAACCCACCATACAATTTGTTCTACAATTTCTCCCGAGTGCAGAGACCCCCCACATGTGGCCGTGACTTGTTTTATGGGCACACAGTGAGGCGCAGAAGGGAAGGAGCACCCTGCAGCTGCCAGGATTTTACTTTCCTCATTGGCCTCTTTTGAAGGCTGTAAAATTTTCGCTTTTGCGCTATTAGGGTCATGTGACGGCATTTTTTTTGCGGGATGAGATGCTTTTTCCAATGTTACCATTTTGGGGTTGGTATCACCTATTGTTGAAAATTTAGGAACTTATTTTTGAGAGCAGGAGTAGAAAAGCATCAATTCTCTACTGTTTTTTTTTACTTTTTTTTTTGTGGTGTTCACCGTATAGACTAATAATCATATTATCTTCATTCTATGGGTCGATACGATTACGGGGATACCAGACACGAATATATTTTCTTGCGTTTTACTAAATTTGTAAAATAAAACCCTATTATGGGGAAAAATCTATTATTTTTGTATTGCCATCTTCCAAGTGGCATAACTTTGTTACGTTTTTGGCTACGGAGCTGGTTGATGGCTTGTTTTTTGCGGGACACGTTGTACGTTGCACCAGTATCATTATAGAGTACATATGTTTTTTTGATCACTTTTTATAGCATTTTTTGTGGGATTGAATAGGTAAAAATCATAATTTTTGGAGGGTTTATAACAGTTTTCTTTTACGGCGTTCATCGTGCGGGTTCAATAATTATTTATTTTTATTCTACGGGTTGTTACGGACGCGGTGATACTATATATGTGGGGTTTGTGTTATGATTTAGACTTTTTTTTTAGTTATATGTCTCTTTATATGTTTTGGGGCTTTTGGGCATTTTTGGTGATTTATTACTTTATTTTTTTATTGAATAATTTTTTTTTTTACTTTTTCACTTTTTCCACCATGGGAAATGAACAAGCAATCATCTGATTGCTTGTTCATAATAATACCCTGCAATACTTATGTATTGCAGGGCATTATCAGTGTCAGCCTATGCACTTGCATAGGGTGGCACTCTGCCAGTAAGATGACGTCACAGACGCCATCTTACCGGCAGTTCCTGCAGGTAACACTGGGGTCCAGATCGGACCCCAGTGATACCGTAGCAGTGATCGGTGCCCCCCGAAAATGATTCGGGGGGGGGCGATCGTGGGGGAAAGACACCCCATATGCATGTTAGATGCCGCGGTCGCGATGACCACGGCATTTAACGGGTTAATCACCCGCGATCAGAGGCAACTCCGATCGCGGGTTTTACACTGGGGTGCCGGCTATCAGTCACAGCCGGCACCCCGTGTTTCCCGATGCCGGTTCGGCTCAAATCTTGAGCTGAACCGGCATCGGCTCAGCGTCCGATATATCGGACGCTGAGCGTTAAGAGGTTAAGTTAAAAGCATAACATAACTGACTGATTCATTTTTATTCGGGTGCAGAGCTTGAGGTACATTACTATTTAACCCCTACCTATTGATACCCTTTATCGTTTTCACATTTCAGTTTTTTTCCCCACTACTTTAATAATCCATCTTTTTTATTTTTCTGTTTACAGACCTGTAGGAGGACTTTTTTTTGTGTTACAAAGTGTAATTCCTAGTGTCAGTATTTAATATTACATGCAATGTACTGGAAAGCAAGAAAAAATTCCAAATACAGTGATATTGACAAAATACGCATTTGCATAATTTTCTTGTAGGTTTGGTTTTTTACGGCTTACACTGACAGCTTGAAATGAAAACACGTCCCCTTTATTCTTTAGGTTGCTGCAAGCACAGAGATACCAAATTTATGTAGGTTTTATTATGTTTTACTACATTTTTAGAAACGTACAAAAACAATTTCTTGATTTACCATATACTGAAGCCTATACCTTATTCATACTTAGGCTTCTATGGAAAGGTTGGGTAACTTACACTTTGGGGGTCATTTACTAAGGGCCCGATTTGCGTTTTCCCGACGTGTTACCCGAATATTTCCGATTTGCGCGCATGCACACAATGGAGATCGGGGGCGTGGCCGAACGAAAACCCGACGGATTCGGAAAAACCGCCGCATTTTTAAAAAAAAAGTGTCGCTGGACACACCTGCACTCGGTCCGGCTTGGTAAAGTTCAGTGCATTCCGATGAACTTCAGCGCAGCAGCAACTCCTGGTGGACGTCGGAGGAACTGCCTTAGTGAATCGCCAGAAGACCCGAATCCTCCGCAGAGAATGCGCCGCTGGATCGCGAATGGACCGGGTAAGTAAATCTGCCCCAATCTTTGAGTTAATGGAAAGCTCGCTTTTCACAGAAGGACCCTACAGAAAGAGGGCATTAGTGAATACAATGGGGCTTTTTTACTAAGGGTCCCGCAGCAGCATTTTCGTCGGGTTTCCCTACTTTTTGGGGATCGTGCCGGGGATTGTGTCGCACGCGATTGTTTTGTGTCGCAATCGAGGCCGCCTTTCACGTGACACAAATCGGGAGGTGGGCCTACTGATGATCCAACAGATTTTTGATTAAGAGTAAGCTTACAAAATAGTGGTGTAAAGCTATACAAAAGAGGTGAATTCAATTTGCCCGCACACCAGAATACACTCAAAAATGGAGAAAGGACTACGCGCAGGATTTGACAATTCAAATTATGTAGCAAGACAATGCACTTACATGCACCGGGAAGAAGATGGTGAACTCTGCTGGACCTGAGCAGGGAAGCAACACATGGATCTCGGGCGCACGATCTTGTTAAATCGGGGCAGACTTCATCCTCGTTGGACAACGCATCTCGGGGATCACGCAGGGACCTTGTAAGTAAATGTGCCCCAATGTTTAAGTCAGGGAAGCTTTTCAAAAAATTACTTCAGTTAAGGGGTTTCTTGGGGGAAACTCCATTATGATTTAACTTATACTTAGATGAGTTCAGGAAGATACAGGATAGGATTTATTGGTGGAGGTTAGGACTGAGATATATGTCACAGTAAGTGGTGGAGGGACAGATGCTGTCCTTTCCCGAGCTTAGGAGAATTTTTGGGTTGAAGGAGGGAGACTGGATTCGCTATTGTCAATTATCACACGTTTTTAGGAGTAAAGCACATAAAGCTCACATACACTTGGATACACATGATTGTTTAAGTCTTATTAGAGAAGCGAGGACTCACAGTAAAATGGTATCGAATATATATAAGCACATACGTAACAGCTTTGTGAAGAACAAAGCACATAGGTATAGGAATAAGTGGGAAAATATGATAGGAGGGGTGAGTGATAAGGAATGGGGTATAATACACAGAAACACTAAGACACTGGAACCACAGACTAATAAATTTTTCTTTTGTCTACCAAATATATTACACCCCTAAGGTGTTAAATAAGATGAATATTAGGGATGCTGGAAATGTTCTTCGCTGGAGGCAACTTTTTGGTGTGGCATCTGGCGTATTTTTTCGCCTTTTGGAAAGAAGTCTTTAATAGAATTTCTAATGAATAGAACTGACCCCATCGGCCCAAACAGCGGTGTTTGGTATACTTAACTAACAACACTGTGACCTATACGGATTGTAAAAAATACAGGCGGTCCCCTACTTAAGAACACTCGACTTACATACAACCCATAGTTACAAACGGACCTCTGGATATTGGTAATTTATTGTACTTTAGTCCTAGGCTACAATAATCAGTTGTAACAGTTATCACAGGTGTCTGTAATGAAGCTTTAGTGTTAATATTGATTCTTATGACAACCCAACATTTTTAAAATCCATTTGTCACAGAGACCAAAAAAGTTCTGTCTGGATCTACAATGATAAAATATACAGATCCGACTTACATACAAACTCAACTTAAGAACAAACCTACAGACCCTATCTTGTATGTAACCCGGGGACTGCCTGTATAGGGCATGCTCTTTATCTTGCCGAAATAAATTGGTGGTCACACCATTGTGAATCCGCCCTAAGGGCTTGGCCAGGAGGAGAAGGGGTAAACGCAATGTCAAAGATCCCTTAGGCTGGACTCACATTGGTGTAATAACATCCACTGATCGGTGGAAAAAAACTGAAGTGTGAAAAAGCACATTGAAAAGAATGGTTCAGTAATGTATCAGTGAAATATCACAAAAGCCACAATCTGTATGTGTCCATAAGCCAAAATAACATAAAAATGAAAGTGAAAAATCACTGATGTGAAAAAAGCACCAATGTGAGTCCATCCTTAGCAGCATTTTACAATGACATAAACCTATTAGTGACTTTCTAATTAAAACAATTGGAGAATTAGCCGTTATACATTAGTCTAGTGAAGCCATGGCTGAACATATCATATTAATTGAACTAATTGAATAACCTGAACATTAATCTTAACCTGCTCTGCGCTCTTCTGTTCCGTGCTGTTTAATTGAAGCCTAATTGAATGTTAATAATAACATAGTATGAAAACATTGTCAAATTATCTCTTCATGTTTGCTGATTGTAAATATCAATGTAAAATCATTTTCTAAATGGAAAAGTAAGAAATCATCATTGTGGTTATAGTAAGGAAGCAATACGTTATAACCCTATAACCCTATAACGTAAATGTATCACTTTTTTCTAAACCTTATTTGCTTCCAGATTGCAGATGTAATGACCCCAACTTGCCTGAGATTCCTCTCTGCTCTATTAACAACAAGTAGTGATATGTTTAATATTCCTATAGACAGCAATAAACTGGAACTGACTGTGTAGAGAGGATGAGTATATAAGCTGTGACATCATCTATTGTCAGTAGTGATGTAATGATGGGTCAGTGTTATCTATATAGAGATCATTGTACAGGGAGGAGGAGGAGATAAGCTGTGACATCATCTATTGTCAGTAGTGATGTAATGATGGGTCAGTGTTATCTATATAGAGATCATTGTACAGGGAGGAGGAGGAGATAAGCTGTGACATCATCTATTGTCAGTAGTGATGTAATGATGGGTCAGTGTTATCTATATAGAGATCATTGTACAGGGAGGAGGAGGAGATAAGCTGTGACATCATCTATAGTCAGTAGTGATGTAATGATGGGTCTGTGCTATCTATATAGAGGTCACTGTACAGGGAGGGGGAGGAGATAAGCTGTGACATCATCTATAGTCAGTAGTGATGTAATGATGGGTCAGTGTTATCTATATAGAGGACATTGTACAGGGAGGAGGAGGAGATAAGCTGTGACATCATCTATAGTCAGTAGTGATGTAATGATGGGTCAGTGTTATCTATATAGAGGTCATTGTACAGGAAGGGGGAGGAGATAAGCTGTGACATCATCTATTGTCAGTAGTGATGTAATGATGGGTCAGTGTTATCTATATAGAGGTCATTGTACAGGGAGGAGGAGGAGATAAGCTGTGACATCATCTATTGTCAGTAGTGAAGTAATGAGTCGGAATCAGGGAATCACAGTAGAAAATGAGCAGCAACGGGCAAGTCCATATGAGTGGGAAAAAGGTTAAAAACACAGTTTAATGAAAAAAGATTTAAAATATGATCATGGCGCCATGAAAAAAACTGTGGGAAACTGTAGTTCTTTTCAGTTATTTTCATGGCGCCATGATCATATTTTTAATCTTTTTTCATTAAACTGTGTTTTTAACCTTTTTCCCACTCATATGGACTTGGCTGTTGCTGGACTTCCACTCGTTTTCTACTTACAAAACAGTCTTTGTGGTCAGATTGATAGTTGCAGGATATGGTACTATTTTTAATAATAGATTTTTAAATTTCAAAAATTACTAAAACATTTTTTGAAGCTAGCTCCTTCTGTCTTCTATCATCATTGACAGTGGTGTAACTAGAGTATTCTGGACCCAGGGCAAAAAACAGGGCCGCCCTTATTACGCCTAAAAATTATTTGAATTCTACTCCCCCATTTTTTACTGGTTATTCTGGTAACTGATGGTGGCCTTAATTAGAGAATTTCTCCTTTTCTTCATTTTCTCCTTCGCGACCATGTAAGCTTCTTTCAGCCATCTCTGCACATTTAGCAGCACAAAAATGCAAAAACTTCATAATGCTAACTTAATAATGGTCACAGCCAAAATATATGCCACCACAATAGCCAATATAGTAACAAGGCCCTCACAGTAGGCAAAATAATTACAGAGCCCCACAATAGTGAGATAGTCAAAGAGGGCCCACAGTAGCAAATAGAGTCACATGGGTCTCACAATATCTAATTCAGTCAGGGTGCCCCCACAGCAGCAAATTGTGTCCCCCACAGTAATAAAATCTTATTGCCCCCCCCCATAGTAGCAAACCCGCAATGTTTAGTAGCAAAACCTCCAACAGTAGCAAGGTCACAGCCATTATTCATATTGTCCCCCACTGCAACTCCATCACGCAGACCACAATGGTGAAGTCTCTGTGGATGGAGAGCAGCAGAGCTAAAAGTCCCTGTGCTTGCTGCCACAGGTGGCAGGTGGAGTCTGATCTTGCTTCTCTTCAGTCAGATCCCACCATCTGATAGGGGACAGAGGGTGGTCAGAGCGGGGATCCGGCTAAACACAAGTTGTTATTTTGAATTGTGACAGCTCCGGACCACCATGATCCAGCACACAGACTAGTTTCCAAGGTATCCAGGAGAAGGGAAATTTGTATAGAAGAGCACAGTGATGAAATGTGATGCGTCCTATTATAATAATGCATGGCTCTGGATAAGTAATGAGATTTTCATGTCGCCAGTCACCACCTCCTCTACCACGAAGCATAAACAGCTACTTAATGTACATTGATTGCCTGAATACATTCATCAACTGATAATCATTTTACAATCCTGGCTAATTTATACCACACAAAGGAAGGACCAACAAGCGTCTTCCACTCTCAGATAAAAGAAATTTCTTGTGTCAGTTGTGAGCAAGTATTTTTTACATTATGAATGCTGTGCTATTCTATGGGGCTTATTTACTAAGGGTCTGCGGAGCGAATTTTTGTCGGGTTTCCCGAAGATTTCACAACTTGCACAGGTATTTAAGAAGTGTGTGCACTGCGATTGTGGCGCACACGACACTCTTTGTGGCGTAGCCGTGCTGGTCTCCATGCAACACAAATTAGGGGGCGTGCCGTCGGTCGGTCCAACACATTTGGACTAACCGCTGTATTTAACTTTCGAATTGTGTCGCAAGCCCTATATTAAAGATGTACCACAAAAAAAAAAAAATGATGAACTCTATCAGACCTGTGGGGGGAAGCGACACGTTCATGATTTCAGGCGCACGATCTTAGTGAATTTGAGTGACCTGGTAAGTAAATGTGCCCCGTTGTGTTCAGATTCAGCAAATCTGCCCCTGCAAAAATGTCAATGGAAGTCAGATTTTGCTTGGGAGTTTCAGTTTCGGACAGATTTATGATATTCTTGTTCCATGGAAAACAACTTTAAAAAAGATCTATTACAGAAGATCACCCCCCCCCCCCACACACACACACACACACCTTTCCTCTTACCCAAACCACCATGAATCCACTTAAGAAAAACATCCCCCCAAAGTAAGAGACTAATGAATAATTAGCAATCATTTGCTTCATGAAATTAAAAACTATAATAGTTTAAGTGCTGGGTTGAGAGGTTAGCGAGAGTTTAAACCTTCAGTGGATTTTCTCATCTGCCTCTCAGTTAGCTCAGGTATAAACCCTCCTACATACTGGGATATCCTGCCAGTTATTGGTTAACTTTTCTGCATGTGTATTCTTCCTCATCTAAAATGTAGATGGAACCATCGTGTTCTGACAATGGTAGTGCTTTTTATTCTTTAGTTTGTGATTTTATCCTGACACAATCTTCTGTGTTCTTCACCTTATTTAAGTAAGGGACATCACCCAGTCAGAGGCTATCATTTAGAGTTGTCGTCAAGTAAGCAGAATTAATGTCACCTAACTGTGGCCCCAACATGACCTGATAACTTACTCCTCCCCCATCCCTGCTCCATGGACATCTTTGGAGTCTATTACCTATATGAGCTGTAGTCATGATGTAGTAGATTCAGCAGAGGTTTCAGAATAAATGTGGAGGAGGAAGAGAACAGTCTGATAGGTGGAGCATGTAGCAATTTCTCTAATAATTTATATTACGAAGACTTTTTATGTTAAGCTTTTGATAAATACAAAATTTATTGAAAATGTGGTGACATTTGCATTGGTAAAAATTTGGATGTGGATGTTTTTGACCCATCTCACTTTTGAGTATATCAGGCTAGGGACACACACTGTAGATTATACATTACCCATACATGGGTCGTGTAAGGCAGTCAAAAACAAGGATTTCTTAACATTCTTAGCATTTTTGCTCATTGCCCAAATTTATTCTTTCTAAAATGCTCAATGCGTTATTGTATAATTAACATTCCACCTCATCTCTTTCTGTAACATAACATATGACCTTGATCTCTTCAAAGAAACTACTTTAAAGATTGCATTGACTTATTATATTGAAATCCTATGTGTAAAAATAGAAACTGAACAAGGAACACAATCAACCATGCAAATCCTAGCTAACCGTGGGACGCGAATATGTAGAAGATGTTTTTTTTTTTTCATCTTTGATTTCCTTTATTATAATTACAGAAGCAAAATGATAAACGACTTCCACCAAATCTTTCTGATTCCAGGGAAATAGATGTGTACACCAAATCGTTTCATTTATTATCTGGATGGAATACATAAAAAGTTATTCCGCAAAAAGAGCTTCCTCTGCAGAGGGATGCTCAACTTTCATCAAATTTCCAAAGTAATTTTGCTTGCAAACAGAAATATCGACTGAGCGCACCAATGTTCTGCCAGTGTGATTTATGATGGGAGCCACAATCCCACTGCTTAAACCTCCAGTCCCAGCAGTATCTTCAAATTGCATTTCTAAGTAAGGCTTAGAAAGTGCGAAAGGTCATAAAGGAAAGATAACATTCAACATATTTCAATACTAAAACATACAATGGTACTGTATCATTATAGAACTATTACAGAAACATTTAAAGCTGCCTAAGAACAAAAGGTATTTGGATTCTCATAGCAAGCAACAGCCGAGGAGGGAAGGATTAACGTTTACCTTGGGTAGAGATATGCAAATCAGAGCCACCGGATAAGGCGCCGGATGCATAACTGTCAATCCAACTTACATGTAGGTGTTTTGAGCGTATTAACTCTCATCAGTATGAGATATGGATCACTGCTTTCTGTGCTTTAAGGCTTGTACCATTAGGTGTTCTTGTACTGAATAATTTAAAGTGCGTGGTAAAACCATTGACCTATATGTGAAATTTCAGTAAAAGTTAAAAAATAAACAGCGGGAACGGTCTTTCTCACAGTGATATTTCTTTTATGATAACTTGCATACATAAATATACAACATGAGGGTAGGATTATAACAAGGGCACCTCGAGTTACCATCCCAGGGTCTCTAATAGTAAAGGTGAAGTATGGCAGGCACCAGTAGAGGATTATAATGCAATGGCAATTTGAGCGGTAGCCTAGGGCCCATGCCTTCTAGGGGGCCCATGGCCACAAGCCAAATTTTATACTAAGAAGGACCTTCACCCAATAAAACCTTGTACATCTGTTTCTGCTTTCAATACACATGTACACAAGGGCCATTTTAGAACTTTTGAAAATTCTCCAAAGGTCCTGAAGCAGACAGAAGGGACACATCCTCCATTCCCCAAGAAGCTTATTCTAGTACCATATGTCGGAAGTGAATTCCAGACTTGTGGGGCTCTAATATTCATACAGCCCAGAGCTCATGGCAGTTTTCATCCGCAACTAGTGGGCACTTTTTACATAACTTTAACCTGTATTAAAATCTATATTGTCATTGGTGTCATGCCATGGTCATTGCCTATAGTCCATTGTATGATCGTGCCGGGGACATACCGTAAGACTAACCCCGTCTTGCTTGATTTCCAAACTAATTGTTTACATTTAATAAAGTAATAAAAGTGTACATTTCATTTATGCTCTTCTACTTATTCTGAGTTACAGTGTGTAATCTTGTTTAGAGTTGAATTCACAATTCTGCAAGTTGCACAGCCTGCACGATTCATTGGTGGCTCAATGGCTTTGATTTGACATCTAGGATTTGTACTGTTTGCATGATGCTTTATACAGGATTTAATGTAGAAGTAAGTAATGTCAATACATTATAAAGCGGAAAAGGGTAGAATTTACTACAACAAATCGCAGAATTCTAAATTTTGGTGGTCCCCAGGTTACGTACAAGATAGGTTCTGCAGGTTTGTTCTCAAGTTAAATTTTTATGTAAGTCGGAACTGTATACTTTATAATTGTAGCTCCAGGCAAAAAATTTTTTTTGGTCCCTGTGACAATTGGTTTTTAAAAATGTTGGATTGTCATAAGAATCAGGATTAACACTAAATCTTAATTACAGACACCAGTGATAACTGTATATTGTAGCTGTTTATTGTAGCCTAGGGCTAAAGTACAGTAAATTACCAACCTCCAGAGTTCCGTTTGTAACTACGGGTCGTCTGTAAGTTGGGTACTACCTGTACAGCTTTGGATACAAAAAAGGAAACACTACAGTAAAATACATCTGGGCACTAGAGTGAGAGTAATGTATTAAAGGGGTTTTACTCAATTTGAGTGTTATGCTTAAATCATGGGATAGAGGATAAAAATCTGATCGTAAGGGATCTGACTGATAAGATCCCCACTGATCACAAGACTGGGGACCTGTTCTCACTAATTGCTGGAGCTGCAGGTCAAGCACACATACTACCGCGCCTTTTAACCGATTATTCCGACATTATTTGAGCCATTATCACCCTCTACTGTACCCCCCTCATTCAAAAATTATATAACACAATATTAGGTAAGTTAAAGCAATAACATTATATCCTCTATTCTGTAGATGGCAATAGTGATCGAGCTTGTTACAACCCCTGGGAAGTCTGGAGATAGCTGGACGCTGTGTTCAGCAATATCATACACCCATATTATATATCATGCAGCAGTACGCATGTCAACCCATTAGTGACTTGTGAATGGTGGGGGACCCAGCAGTCAGACCCCCACTGCTAGTATAATTATCCTCTATTGTGTAGATGGCAATAATGATTAAGCTTGTTTCAACCCCTTTAAGATGCACTTCTAAATAAATTAGGTGCATAAATCATGGTAATTCTTCCTGCGATTTGCAACCTATGCACAAATATGTCTTTGCACAAAAATTTAACTTTTTAATCGCTGAAAACTGTCGAAGATTTGCTGTTAAATTTTCCCCAATGTATTTACATCTTTATGTTGTGTAGATTATTTCTATATTTAAACCGCACTGCGGAGCTTCGAGATGCATATGCCCTTTATGTCTGTCTCATTCTGACATCTGACAAACCAAGTGTGCACCCAACCCTGCTCCTGCTAAGCACTTTAGGGCACATCTGATCCCAGCACACCGGAGACTCTGTAAAAATGAATCCTATTCATCTTCACAGATCCCCAGTAAAGAGTTATCTGATATGCATCGAAAAGGCTTATAAGAGCCTAGTACACTATATGATCGAAACAGCAGCCTAAAGAGCCAGTGACAGACTGCAAATGGAAATGAATGAGGGCAGGACATGGAGGATGGCATTGGCAACAGAAAATTACAATTACGTGAAATGCAATGGCTGTTTGTCATAGAGGGCTAAAAACACAGAATAAAGAGAAATACTGGATCTTTACATCTCGGATACAATGAATGGTCATTAAAGTAAATTTAAAGGACATTGCTCCACGGTTGATGTTCAGTAACCAACAAACGCCACCTTCCTGTCTATCTGTAAAAAAAAAAAAACTTGACACCTACTGGTACTGCCTTTAGGGGAAGCTGGATGACAACTAAAAGATACTTAATTTTAAAGGGCACCTACCACCACAAATCTACCTATAAAGGTAGATTGGGTGGTAGGTGCATCAATGGGACGTGAGGATAGCCCTTTTAAGGGCTAATCCTCACGTCCCCTCACTTTTTTGGTAACTTTTATTCCACATTTATTTAAATTTACTTATGCGGCTACCGGGGCGTGGAGTAGCCGCATATGAGATTACATGAGGCGGCTACTCCACGCCCCGGTACCCACTTTACCCCTCCTACTCACCCATCTTCGGCGCGCAGCTCCGCATAGCTGCGCGCCCTCGTCCGGCGACCCTGCCGTCTGCGCATGCGCAGAAGAGCAGGCCCGCGCCTGCGCGGTCACAACTCCGAAACAGGCGCGGGCCTGCTCTTCTGCGCATGCGCAGACGGCAGGGTCGCCGGACGAGGGCGCGCAGCTATGCGGAGCTGCGCGCCGAAGATGGGTGAGTAGGAGGGGTAAAGTGGGTACCGGGGCGTGGAGTAGCCGCCTCATGTAATCTCATATGCGGCTACTCCACGCCCCGGTAGCCGCATAAGTAAATTTAAATAAATGTGGAATAAAAGTTACCAAAAAAGTGAGGGGACGTGAGGATTAGCCCTTAAAAGGGCTATCCTCACGTCCCATTGATGCACCTACCACCCAATCTACCTTTATAGGTAGATTTGTGGTGGTAGGTTTCCTTTAAAGAACAGAGGAGCTACAGTTTCCTTGCTAACCTCTAGGGGCACATTTACTTACCCGTCCCGTCGCGTTGTCCGACGAGGATTCGGGTCTTCCACGATTCACTAAGATCGTGCGTCCAATTTCCTGCATGTGTCGCTACCCCCACTGAGGTCCGCCGGAGTTCACCTTCTTCTTCCCGGTGCATGTAAGTGCTGATTTAGCGACACAATTTGCTTTTTAAATTCTGCGGTTTGTCCGAATCAGTCGGGTTGTCCGACGGCCACGCCCCCCAATTTGTGTCGCATGCAAGCCGGTGCCAATGCGCCAAAATCCGATCGAGTGCGCCACAAACCCGGTGCAATTCAGCGCAAAACGAAAAAAAAAAAAAAAACCTGACGAAAATGCGCTGTTCGGACCCTTAGTATATGTGCCCCATGGGCTCTTCCATAGTTTGAGAAAATTGAGTTATATTCAGAGGTAGCATTCCATAAAGTCTGAGAAAGTTGGGGTATATTCAAAGGGAACAATCCATAAAGTCGGAGAAAGTTGGGTTATAGTCAGAGGGAGTATTCCATTACATCTGAAAAAGTTGGGTTATATTCAGAGGGAGAGTTCCATAAAGTCTGAGAAAGTTTGGTTATATTCAGAGGGACAATTTCATAAAGTCTGAGAAAGTTTGGTTATATTCGGAGGGAGCATTCCATTATATCTGAAAAAGTTGGGTTATATTCAGAGAGATCACTCCATAAAGTCTGAGAAAGTTGGGTTATATTCAGAGGGAGCGTTCCATAACGTCTGAGAAAGTTGGGTTAAATTCAGATGGAAGGTTACATGAATGATGACAAAGTTGGGTTATATTCAGAGGGAGAATTCCATAAAGTCTGAGAAAGTTCGGTTATATTCAGAGGGAGCATTCCATAAAGTCTGAGAAAGTTGGGTTATACTCAGAGGGAGCATTCCATAAAGTCTGAGAAAGTTGGGTTATATTCAGAGGGAGCGTTCCATAAAGTCTGAGAAAGTTGGGTTATATTCAGAGGGAGCATTCCATAAAGTCTGAGAAAGTTGGGTTATATTCAGAGGGAGCATTCCATAAAGTCTGAGAAAGTTGGGTTATATTCAGAGGGAGCATTTAGGTGGGATTTGTATATATGATAAGTGAACTGATATTTTGCATGTAGACCATATTCATTGAATACTATAGGGCAGTGATTTTCAACCTTTTTTAAGCCGCGGCACACTTTTTATACTTAGAAAATCCTGGGGCACACCACCAACCAAAATAGCACAAAATGACACTAAAACAGTCATAAAAGGCCTCCCTTTACTAATAAAAGCCCCTGGCTGCCTCCCTTTACTAATAAAAACCCCTAGAGGCCTCCCTTTACTAATTAAAAGACCCTAGCGGCCTCCCTTTACTAATTAAGAGCCCCTAGCGGCCTCCCTTTACTAATAAAAAGCCCCTGGCGGCCTCCCTTTACTAATTAAGAGCCCCTAGCGGCCTCCCTTTACTAATAAAAGACCCTAGCGGCCTCCCTTTACTAATTAAGAGCCTCTAGCGGCCTCCCTTTACTAATAAAAGACCCTAGCGGCCTCCCTTTACTAATAAAAGACCCGAGAGGCCTCCCTTTACTAATAAAAAAAGACCCTAGCTGCCTTCCCTATACAAATAATAACCTTATATACTTACCCTCCGGTGATGTCTTCTTCGGTGTATCTTCACTCCTAATGGCGGCTCGGCTCCTCCAGGTTGCACTGCGCGCCTCTGGTCACGTGACTGGGCTGTATATTAATTATATACAGCCCAGGCCCCTCTCACCACCCATAGTTTAATTATATGCATCCCCCTCATCGCCCATTATATGCAGCCCCCTCCTTTTCTCCCAAACATTACAGGCAGCCCCCTGCATGCACCCCCCATTCATTATATACAGCCCCCTCCTCATGCCCCCATTCATTATATACAGTCCCCTCCTCATAGCCCCCCCATTCATTATATGTGGCCCGCTCCTCACACCCCCCCCCCCCGTTCATTATATGTGGCCACCTCCTCAAACACCTCCCCCTGTTCATTATATGTGGCCCCCTCCTCACGCCCCCCCCATTCATTACATACAGCTCCTTCTCATCCCCATGGACTAGTAAATGTGACATTTAAAATAAAAGAATAGTACTCACCTCAGTCTTCTACTCAGATCCGGAGCTTCCAATTCGTTGTCTTCCTCCTCCTGCCGGCAGCCGCACAGCGCTTCACATGCAGCATCCTGCAGCATACCGCGCGTCACTTTACGGCGCTAGCACCCAGCACAGCCAGGCTGCTGGGGATGACACCACACAGCAGCGTCTTTCGGCAAGCGGAGCGCCGCTTAGCGGTGCCGGCACCCGGCATGGGCCGGCTGCAGGGGAATGAGAGGGGTGCTGGCGCCAGCCCTGGGGGCACCATAGTTCGGGGATCTTTCCCCGCGGCACACTCAACCATGTGTCGCGGCACACTAGTGTGCCGCGGCACACAGGTTGAAAATCGCTGCTATAGGGTATATTCATCTCTCTGTGTTAGTTTGTGCTAAAAAATGATGCCGTGCACCTTGTTTAGACACTTTTACAACAAATATGGCAAAGAGGTGTAGCCTAATAAAATGGGGAAAGGGGTGTATGTGCCATAAAATATGCAAGTGCACACTTTTCTAGCATATACTAAGCCAACCATTAGGAGGTGTAAAATAAAATCTAAAAATCTGATGGAGGTGATGACTGTGTTGGTTATGTGCCATACCTTGTACTCCAGACTTTTTTGTAGCATACAAGGGATGAAAAAGTAATATTTGGCACAATCAGGAAATTGCAACTAAAAAGTAGGTGTGACAGGGTTGGCCACAGAGACTCAGCAAAATTTACTACAGCCGATGCCAAAATACTGGCACAGGTTATGGTTGACCTGGTCTTAACAATATCGACACTTCAAAACCCATTATGGTGAGGTTTATAAATTGCAAAGTTCTATAAGGAATAATGGAGGAAGAACACAGTATTGAAATTGTAGGTGCTTCAGAATTGACCTGCAGGTAGTGAGCATGAAATGACTCTGCTGTGTGTGGATCAGATCAGTATATGGCTAGTTACTTGTGTATAGCAGAGGTGTTAAGTGCAGGGGTGTTAATCATACAAAATGGAATGGAATCGTTAATGTGTTTTCATCTGCTGAAAGCTGCTTGTCATATGCAGGAAAATAATGGAACAAAACACAAAGTGCTATTATACAAAACTGCAATTAACCCACAATGATTCATTAAAACATCAGATATAAAATGTTTTATAATTTAAAGTTGTCACTTTTCTTTTCTGTCTTTAACTGTTTGATTTCTGGCTGCTGGTTAAAGGACCGATGAAAGAGTTGGAGTAATCATAGTTTCATTAATTCTTGAGAGATTGTAAGATTTTTGCATACAGGAATCTGTTTGCCCTCTTACGCATTTGTTTTGTGATAGATTGTCATCAATCTCAAGAGGAGTAATAAAAAAATCCTCATCGAGTTCTGCAGCTATTGTAGTTGGCAATTACTTTAAATGAATATACAGGTATGGATCATAAAGCAGAGCTGTCAGTGTGCTATTCTGTTATCCATACCTACAGAAATTGTACAAGCATATACAGATTACACAATAATCAATATATAAAACACTCTATATAATCAATATAGGTATAAAAAAGAAAGACAAACACAGAAAAAGTTTCTGCTGTGAGGTTGGCCATATGTAACTTATGCCGATCCTGAGAATTTCAATGGGTTGAGATGATGTGTATGTCTTATAGATGGATTTTAACTTCCTTATACTTTTGCTTCCTATGATAAGCTGCTATCAGATTGGTATTACAGTGTACTAAACCTATCACTGTGAAGCCTATAAGACCAGGCCTCAACAGCCTCCAAGTGTATAGATGGCAGAAAGGGAGGTCATTATCATAAATACCAAATAGATGTGGTCCCACATTTATCACAAAAACAGGTATCCCCTAACCCCCACCCCATGCCCATCTTGAGAACAGGGATCCTCTGAGACCTGTTCTGTGGTTAGGACGAATGGAGAGTGCACAAAAAGGAAATAAACCATCAAAATCAACTATGAAAACCAGGGACACTTACCCATAGACCCAGGCAGTGTAACTGTGGTAGTTCACGTTCTTAAGCTGTATCCCAGAGGTGGACACTGTGTATATTTTTTATGTGTTCCATGAGTATGTTATACATAGCTCAGATTATAATACCCACTCAGAACCCCATCAATCAAACAGGATCCAGCTCATTTTCACCCAACCCGATTTTTTAAATCTGCGATAGGTCACTATATGTGATTATAACTTCAGAACACTTTAGCTTACCAAGTTAGCATAGATATCATGTTATAGTTTTTCTGAATAAAAACGCATTTGAAGAAAAAAAAATAGGCGTAACATTTAGATTTTTTTGTTCATTGAACTGTATTAGGGTTTATTTTTTGTGTGATGAGCTGTAAATGAAACTTTTTGATCAATTTTTAACTGATGATCTGATTGCTTGTTCAAAGTAATACACTGCCATACTGATGGCAGATACAGAAGACCTATAGCTGCCGCCCAATAGATGTGTGTGACTGCGACTATTGCAATTCATAAAAATTAGTCTGGGGGGCTCCAGCTACATCACTGGAGAACCTAGATGGGCTTGTATTGTAATGGAATCGTAAGTGAATAATTTATAACACAGGTTGCTCTGCGGCGCTCTGGTGATGTAGAGTAGAGTAGTAGATGACTGTTTCACTTTAGTATTTTTTTATATTTTGTTCTGTGCTGGTTATAGATTTGATTTTGGCCAGTGGCCAGTGGTCACAGGGGGTGCGGTGAGCAGAACAATATTGAGCAGAGGCGTAACTTGACCGGGTTCAGAGGTTGTGGTCACAACCGGGCCCATGAGGCCTAGAGGGTCCATATGGTGTATCTTTCCTATAAGAGAAGACTAGTACTATAAATAATACATTATAGTTGGGGGCCTGGCACGCATTTTGCCCTGGGGCCCAGCAACTTCAAGTTACGTCACTGGTATCGAGTATGAAGTTTTACATTTTTGTGTTGCTAAATCTACAGATTTGAGTAATGGCTGAAAGAACCTAACATGGTCGCAATGGAGAAAATGAAGAAAAGGAGAAATTCTCTAATTACAGGCTTCATCTGTCACCAGATTCACAGTAAGAAATGGGGTTCAATGCTTTTTTTGGGCATAATGAGGAGCGGGCACTGTGGGGAAGCTTGCCCTGGGGCCCAGAGGATTATAGTTACCCCACTGATCTTGGCTAGTTCCTTACTGTGTGAGAGAGAAACTGCTCTTTTCCTGGTATTTTGATCTTGGTTCCATTCAGACCAAACTTCTGCATCTGCAATTTGGTACGGGTTTGTTATCTCTGTTGTGACCTCCTTTGCTGACTATCCTTCTGTTTATGTTGTTTGACTTGTAACGTGTTTACACTTTGGCATAGGAGGGGGGACCACCTTGTGCTTGTCCTGTACCATTAGTGTACAAGAGGCAAGTAGGTAGGACCTTTTGGGGGGGAAGCGTTTAAGGGTGCTCACTGTCCGATTTGTCTCTCCTGTATCTAGTCCCTTTATTAAAATAACTTTATACAACACAATACAGAAGATGACAAATTCAGCTTTGCGTCATTGGTAGGCATGAAACATTGTTCCTTGCTTCATTCTTTTTTTTAATGGAATTTTGATGTTCTTCAATATAACATGACACAGGTCTAAAATGACATCCATATTGCTGCTTTACAAGGTTCTGAGTAAAATCCATTACCGCACAAGCACATTGAAGCTTGTTTTTACATTGTGTTCTAAGAAGTAACTTAATGTATTCAGGTTTATGGCCAAGTGAAAATGTAAGCAGCCCCTGACATATATCACTTGTGACCTTTCCACTAATTTCATGTCTCTGCATTTCTGTCTTCTCAACACATTTTTCCTATTATGGTGATAACCCATTGAATGCTCAACATGATGCCCCAGTAATCTGGACTTTCCTCCCTATCTAAAGACACAACATGAGGGCAGCAACAGAGAAATGGCAGTGGGGGTATTAAGTGGTGCCCAATGTGATTCTACCCAGTATCCTGACTCTAGTTAGTTATAACTAACTGGCTCTGCTTGTGATAATAACTTACAGAAACCAACACTGAAACCCAGACCACATCCTATTTCCAAACATACAGGACCTGAGGAGCCATAATAATACTTGGTAGCACATTGTCCAGCAGAGCTCATGGTAAATGTTGCATTGGCTCACTACAGTGGTTAACAAAGGGTTTATTCAGTTTCAGTTCCATATCATAAAAAATATTTATTATGCCTCTCCCAGCTTTCCCCTTTGAAACACCAATTTTGCATAATTTACAACTCTGCAGGTTTACAATTTTTCCCACCTTGCTCACCGGTGCGTTCTACAAGTCTCTACCCAAATTCAGTATATGGCAACTTTTTCCAAGAACACTTAAAATACAAATTCTAGCCTTACCTACCATACTGTACTGTAGACAGTAAGAAGTTGGGGACAGATAAGTAGGATCAGACTACACAGCTGTCACATCTGTCTCAGTATCTTCCTTGATCTATCCTACTCGGTTGAGGAGACATTGACTTTTTCTGTCATTCATTTATCCGGCAGTCTGAACTGGGCTCTAGTGACTATCTGATTTCTAGCAAGGGTTAACTCTGTGTGTCTGTGATTATCTGCTACTTGCATCTGGGGCAGGGCCTATTCTCTCTAAAAGTATTAACCACTCACTCCATAGACTACTGGTCAAATTTCTGACTTTATTCACACTAGTTCTGAATGTTTTTTTGATTCTCTTCTTGTACCTGACCTCTGGCTTGACCTCTTACTACCCTTTGGATCTCCATTTTGTCATTGTATGCTCCCACAGTTGCTGACTCAGTTTGTCCACTCTGCCTAATTGTGTTTTTTTATTTGTCTTGTTCCATGTGTGCACAGAGACCTAAGGAGGGGTTGTCTCCTAGTTGTCCCAGGTCATTAGGACTCACCAAGGCAATAGGTAGGTCTCAGCTTCTGGGGGCTTAGCTTAGGGCTTACTGTAGTACAACGGGCATACATCGCCGCTGCGGAGAGGAGCAGGGGATGAGCGCAGCTCACCCTGCCCCTCTCCATAGGAAGATACAGTGCGCGCCGCCGTATCACGGGAAAAGATAGGACATGTCCTATCTTTTCCCGGACTACGGAGCGGTACGGTGCCGCACACGTGCCCATAGAAGTGTATGGGGGACGTATATCGGCCGTACATACGTCGGCCATATATACGTCCCCATACATGTGTGTGAATGTAGCCTTAGATAGTAAGACATTTGCTCCTATGCAAAAAAGAAATAAAAATAAATGAGATATTGTTGGTAAAGGAAATATTATTATTATTATTTGCAGTAGTCATAACAGTAGTACTAGTATTTTTATTTTTTTTTAGGTAATTTTACACTTTTTCATACTGGAAGAATATTCTTTGTTGAATGCAATCTCCTAATTCTTCCAGACAATATCTTAAATATTGTCTTATAAAAATGAAACTATGTATGTTACCAATATCTGAACCCATTTTTCCTTTTTTTGTGAAGGTTGTTATCTGGAAAAAGAATGGTATAAACATGCCATAAATAAGAAACAAGCAGTAAAGATTGGGTTTATCAGCCGAATAAAACACCATCCACTCCAAATTTTTATCTCTACAATGAAAGGCCATTTTTCAGTGGTGTAACGCTTCTATGGAGCTACAAAAGAAGGAAATAAAGGAAAGTTATTTTTCACAGTTTGAAATATTACTCATGAAAAGTTCTGTCAAAGAAATTAATCTGACAATGTTTTATATCTGAATTACATGTCTTCCCATTGTGTCGCTATAACTGTGACCTGGCATTGCTCCCAGAATATTTGTGATGTTTACTTTTTTTTTGCCTTTTATTGTTATTTGCTATAAAAAATTTGACAGGATGAAGGGTGATCTGATGTTATGTTACAATTTCTTTCACAATAATAGGCATCTAAAAGGCATAGGCCTCTAAACAATAACCAATAAATATAAGCCTTGTAATTGGCCAAGTAACAGTTTAGTCACTAAGTTGCGGTTATAACCTTTTGGGTGGAAAAAAATACTAACTTAGGCTATATTCACACTGCTGTTGCCTGCCGTACCGTAATATGGTGGGTAGACGGTGGCGTCGCGGAGAGGAAGCGCTCAGCCCCATCCCTCTCCATAGAAATTCACAGCGCACGGCGCTGTATTCCGTAGAAAGGGAGGACATGTTCTATCTTTCTATGGGCTACGGAACGGTATGGTGCCGTACCGCTCCAGTACGGCGCCGTAAGGCCATTGCGATGTATGGGGGACATATACACGTTGGCCGCATATAGGTCCCCCTTGCATTCGTGTAAATATAGCCTTAGACTTTATTTATTTTTGACTTCTTATTAAGTCTGCAGCTTCATACAGGTGTAAATGAGTGGATCAACAGATTCTCATATTGTATATCCCTTGCCATTTATAGAAACATTTTTTCACCCCAGCTAGTTAAAAATGACTGTTCAGCTCCATTGCAGCTACAATATTCAGCTCTTCTAAAACAGAACTCATCGGAAGAGATCTTAAAGGAAACCTACCATTTAGAATGGTAGGGGTAAGCTGTAAGTACCGAGCACCAGCTCAGGGTGAGCTGGTGCCGGTACTTACTTTCGTTAGTGTTATAAACCGCGGTATCGCGGTTTTAACACTTTTTAAACTATAGAGCAGAAGGGGCTTCGGCGCTGCACGCGACCGTGCGCGCGCAACATCTCCGCTATTTCCTATGTAGGCGCGCGCACGAAGCCTCTGCTGCTCTAAAGTTTAAAAAGTGTTAAAACCGCGATACCGCGGTTTATAACACTAACGAAAGTAAGTACCGGCACCAGCTCACCCTGAGCTCACCCTGAGCTGGTGCTCGGTACTTACAGCCTACCCCTACCATTCTAAGTGGTAGGTTTCCTTTAATAGAAAGTGTACAAGATGCCTCTTTATGCTTTTTAGAAAAGATCTTGTTTTTACCATTGTAAATATTCATGAGCCATATTTTTTTAATCATGTGATGTAGGCAAATGAAGGACTGTTTTTTTTACAGTAGTACAGAGTTTAATTTTTCCCAAAAATATCAATGATTAAAATTTGTTTTCTCTTTCTTGGGAGGGAATGGTATAAAATAGCTATTTGTATAAGGTATATGTTATTATTTCAGGGGACAACATAAATCTAATATTAAATATGGTAATTATGAAACACATATTGCAAAATAGAAAAATAAAATTTTTAAAATCTTCTACTTAAAAGACGTTGGGGCTTATTTACTAAGGGTCGCGCACTTTCATCAGTTTTTCCTCAAGACAAAGGAAAATTAGTGGAGATTTATCAGAAGAGCAAAACTGTTCTAGTTGCACATGGTAACCAATCAGATCTTAGCTTTCATTTTCCCACAGCTGTTTATAAAATTAAAGCTGAGCTCTCATTGGTTTCCATGGGCATAAGAACAATTTTACCTCAGAAACATATGATAATCCTCCCCCCAGGCTGGAGTCTATAGTGTCACCTATAGGATAGTTATTTGGTGTACAATACAATTAATTATGTTACAATCATATAAATAGCTCTCAAGCAGTGAAAGTAGTTATAAAAATGCTTAAGAATAGTCTGTTGGTTTGGCTATATTTTCACAGAGAGGGGCCTTTAGCTTTTGTACCTTCAGGATATCTATGCACCAGATTCATATTCCGTCCTTTACATAAAATCCTATTTGTAGGACGTATCGGAGTATAAAATTATTCCAGATTGCCTTTGTGACCAGCAGAAGTCTCTGAAACTGTTCTGAGTCCTACAGGTTTGCTCTGAATTTCTCCTATGACAAGCCTACATTATAGCTGGCAGGACAAATTACACGGCCCGGCTTTCTATACAGAAGGTCAGATTAAATTATGATTTATTAACTTTAAGTCATAATGTAACAGTGAGAAATTGCTTCCATTCCCCACTGTTTACTGAACATGAATTGTACTTTAATCATTTTCATTTTTATAACTGTAATAAAACTATATTGCTAATACCATGAATTTAAGCATCTGGGACATTGGGGGATCTGTTATTTATAGAGAGAGAATTTATATAAGAAAATAAGTATATGAACATTAAACATGGCACATCCAAATAATTCAATAGTTGTCGCTATCCCTTAGGATCAGCCACATACATGTTATCAGAAGCTTGGTTGTATCATCAACTATGTTCTATGCAATGAGCTTGGTTCTGTTACTTTATCTACTCTAGTATTATACTGTATTAAGCTTGGTTCTTGTATTGTGTCTATGTAGTAAATGACGTTTTGGTACCTGATCTATGTATAATGTTTGGTTTAGGTACCATATCTATGTAGTTATCTTTGGTCTGATACTGAATCTATCTATTATGTATAATTTTGGTACTGTATCTATGCATAAAACTTGGAACCATATTGATGATGTTTGCTTATGGTAATGTATTTATGCAGTTTACTTTGTTCTATCTATGTTGTATCTATGTGGTATGCTTGGTTTCAGTATAGTATCTTTTACCTTTTAAATTAGTTAGCTTAGTTCTGGTATTATATCTATGTAGTAAGCTTGGTTTTGGTATAATATATGTAGTTAGCTTAGTTCTGGTATTATATGTATGTGGTAAGCTTGGTTTTGGTATAATATATGTAGTTAGCTTAGTTCTGGTATTATATCTATGTGGTACGCTTGGTTTTGGTATAATATATGTAGTTAGCTTAGTTCTGGTATTATATCTATGTAGTAAGCTTGGTTTTGGTATAATATATGTAGTTAGCTTAGTTCTGGTATTATATCTATGTGGTAAGCTTGGTTTTGGTAAAAAAAAAGTAGTTAGCTTAGTTCTGGTATTATATCTATGTGGTAAGCTTGGTTTTGGTATAATATATGTAGTTAGCTTAGTTCTGGTATTATATCTATGTGGTAAGCTTGGTTTTGGTATAATATATGTAGTTAGCTTAGTTCTGATATTTATCGCATACGTTTGGTTCAGTTACTTTTCACATACAATGTAGTGAGCTTGGTTCTTGTGTTGTATTAAAGAAGTAAGTATAGTTCTGGTACCATATCTATGCATAAAGATTGGTTAGGGAAGTTTGAAAGAAAGTTTGGGGATGTAAAGTAAGAGGTTGTTTCTTATAAATTATATGTGATTTTATTGGTTTGTATTGAAATCCTGAACAATGAATAAAGTTGTTTTTTTTTTTAAAGATTGGTTTAGGTAGGAACCAAATTCATATTAGGTTCGTAAGTCTATGTAGTAAGCCTAGTGCTAGTACTTTATCTATTAGAAAATGTTCTATATTTGTACAAAATATACAAAAAAGTAAAGAAATCTTAATTGTTACTGTATTTTTGCGGCGCTGTAATTTTTTAAAAGGCGCACAAAAAAATCCTTTGATTTTCTCAGAAATCAAAGGTGCACCTTATAGTCCAGTGCGCCTTACTTATATACGAACCTTACTTACAGACAACAGCTGCCTTGAACTGTGCACAGGTCTGCCACCTGCTGATCATTCATCCTTCTAATCAGGTGCACCTTATAATCCAGTGCGCCTTATATGTGAACCTAGACATTTTAGCAGGCATTTATTGAAGGTGCGCCTTATACTCCGCTGCGCCCTATAGTCCTAAGTATACTGTACTTTAGCTATATAAAATCTTGTTCTTGTATTATATGTACATAGAACGTGTAGTTTTGGCACCATATCTAAGCAGTAAACTTGGTTATGACACTATTTAAGCTTGTTTCTGATACTGTATGTATGTGGAGAGCTTGGTCCTGGTAATGTATCTATGTAGTGATCTTGAATCTTGTACCAAATTTTATGTAGAATTTTTGGTTGTGGTATTCTCTCTTTGTGGAAAGTGTAGTATTTTTTCCAACTTGGTTCTGGTATTGTATCTGTACAATCAGTTCCTGGTAAGATATGTATACAGTAAGCCTGGTCCTAGTACCATATATTTCCAGTAATCTTGATTCTGGTGTAATACTTGTATGCAGTAAGCTTGCTCATTGCTTTGTAACTGTGCAGTAGGCTTTGTTGGCTATTGTTTTAGGCATTAACATTTTTAAACACCTTAGATGTTACAATCTCAAAATCCTAACACAGCCCAGGGCCAATAGGTACCTTTATCCACCCATGTTAGTATATACTTCCATTACTGCAAGGTAAAAATGGGTTAATGTTAATTTGCTGAAGCACATAGTTTAATGCTTAGGATACAATGTCCTTGATACAGAATAGTACATTATATTTATTCCATCTCTCCAACATATACCTCAAACTAGAAAAAGCACATTCTCCTCTTTTCCAACCTTGAAACTTTAGTTTGTAATATATTGAATAAGTTTTAATTAGTGATAAGCAAAACCGTACAGATTTGAGATTGCCAAGTTTGGTTTGAGCACCCGAACCCAAGCAGCAATCGGTAACACCCACAATTGGTGCTGGCTATTTTTAAAGTCAACATGGCAAAGACTTTTTGGAACCAATAATCAAATAAAAATGACTTCCTTGATGACAGGCTCCCTTTAACATCAAGCATTACTTTCAAGAAGCCTAATAACTTTATGCCGAATGAAATCCAAACCAGTATATCTATTCCAGAAGGAACAGATTCCCAACTGTAGACAGCACTGTTTCAATAGCATGTATTCAGTATAGTGTATTGTTGGGAACTGGTTTCGCTGAGTAGGAGGATGTAAGTCCCCATACACCTGCAAGGCTGCCCTTATGCCCTTATAGTTCCCTACTGTAATGAACCTGACCAGCAACAGCGCAGACACAACCAGGCTTGGTGCTATCTGTCACACTGAGTAAGTGGTGGCAAGCTCACCCTGGACATCCCTGCGGGCTAAGGCCCTACCTACAGCAGGTAAGCCACCCCCGGACAGGGGCAAACCCGATATCAGGAACCTAACTAAAGGTCGCTGAGCGACCCTGTATGGTGACAGGGAAGACTTACTTTGTCAGTTGCTGGATGGTGGAGAAGACAGGTAACAGGAATTTGGATATTGACCAGTGTTCACATTGGTACACTTAAAACCAACACAAGACTGAAACAGGGAAAGGGGGGTAACACTGGGAGATACATGACACTGAGGGACGAACAATAGATACAGACAAACAAGCGGAGTTGGAAGGAACTGGGTCAAAACCATGATGGCGGCAAAGGTACAGAATCGTTTAGTAATAGAATTATCGGTAGGCAAAGGAGAAGTCAAATACACACGGCACGGTGGCTGAGTGAGTAGCACTTCTGCCTTGCAGCACTGGGGTCCTGGGTTTGAATCCCACTCAGGTCAACATCTGCAAAGAGTTTGTATGTACTCTCCGTGTTTGCGTGGGTTTCCTCCGGGTACTCCGGTTTCCTCCCACACTCCAAAACATACTGTTAGGCTGTTTAGATTGTGAGCCCCATGGGGACAGGGACCAATTTGACATGCTTTTGCAGCGCTGCGTAATCTGTGTGCGCTATATAAATAAAGAATTATTATTATTATTACACAGGATAATAAATAACACAATAGCAGGAGCCCCAGAGAACACAGGAGACTGAATAACCAGCAAGGTCTGATGAGAGAAGGCAGGTATATAAGGCAGTTCCTGGACACGCCTCCAGGCTGGTAACCGTTACAAGACAGGGCTGCACTACAGAGATCAGGGTTTGGCTCAATAAATCCAATCACAGGAGAAAGATAAGGATGCGTCCACACGTTCAGTTTTTCAAAAGCAGTTTTTTATGCCCAAACCAGGAGTGGAGTGAAAATAGAGGAGGAGCAGCACTTCTTAATGATAAGTCCTCACCCATTATGATCCACAGGCTTCAAAAACTGCATCTGAAAAACTGAACGCGTGGCTGTACCCTAAGCCACAGTTAACACACAAGAAATACAAACAAATAAATGCCACCTATTCTGCCAACTGCAAATAGAGGGACATTTTGGTATGGCCATTACACCTACACTGTACTGAAGAGATGCAAGGACATTGAAAGGGTGCTGTCTATAGTTGGGAATCTGCTCCTTCTGGAATGGTTATACTGGTTTGGCACTTATCCCACATCATGTCATTAGGCTTCCTGAAAAAGTCATGCTCAATGTTAAGGGTAGCTAAGAGACAAATTTTCCTTATCCCATCCTGGAAAATGTATTTGCATATTTTACAAAAATTAACAGTGAGAAGAAAGCTCAATTTTCAGTATAGTGGTTAAACGAAGTCATCGCAGCTTATCTGTCATCCAAATGAATGTGAATTGATCCGCAGTAACCTGATTTTACCACTACACTCAGAATGGAGCTGTCTCTATCCTGTTGAAACTACTGATGTGTAAGGGTGCTGGGTGTTGGATCCAATCAATGTGATATTGAGGATTACTTTATGGATATGTTAGCAATACCTTTATCTATTCCATCTACAAATCCACTATATTAGTACATTAGGATTTACATATGTGAAATAGTTGTTCTTGACATTTATATTTCGAGTAGAACACAAGCGATCTCCTGGAAATGAAGATATTTTTTTTATATGTAAAAACTCTTACTGCCGCATTTTAATTGTAATTCAGTTTGCATGGTCAATTAACCTTCACGGCTCCCCGGAGGGAGCATGGATTTTAAAAGACATCACTGATAATTATAGTTTTCAGGAAGTGTAATTAATTGACATTTAATTTGCAACAGAATAAACTCCATTGGCAGGCACTTTCCTTCCAAAGCGTAGCAGGGATCTGCAACATGTGGAGGGGCAGTGATGTAAAACGCGCTGAATGCATATGTGACCTATTTATATGGAAACGCGTCTATGAGTCAGGTTATTAATTTCAGCTTTATATAAACTAATATGGATAATAAAAAGGGTCAATAATGTTTTTGGAAGAGACATCAACAAGCTTTCTACAGGAAATAAGCGGAATGCTCTGATACTTTGTGTCCCTCCCATAGCTTTCTGTGTTCATGGGCTGATGCATCTTAATACAGACATAATAGCACAGCTGTTTCACAGGGAAAGTAACAGCAGGCGCAAAGAGAAAAGCGCGTTTGAGCAAAACATTTCCAAAAAAATATGGGATATTCAACTCAGCGACTGGAGAACGGATTGTGTTTAACCTCAACGCTTTGCATTGACAGATGGGTTGCAATGTGGACATAATGGGGCACATTTACTAAGGGTCTGAATCGCGCATTTTCTTTGGGTTTCCCGAATTTTTCCCATTTACGCCAAATTGCCACTGGATTTTGGCGCACGCGATCGGATTGTGCCGCATCGGCGGCCGGCTTTCACGCAACAAAAATTGGGGGGTGTGGCCGTCTGAAAACCCGACAGATTCGGAAAAAATTGCGGAATTTGAAAAAGAATTTGTGTCACAAGAATAGCACTAAATGAATAGTGTCCAAAAGCAAAAATCTTCCTTTTACTTCATAATTTCTCGTAAAACATTCAAATTTTTTGATAAATTGACCATATATTCACTATAATAAATATCAAAGAGGTTGCATTCTCAGACCACGAGGTAACGCGAGTATGTTAACATATTTGTAAACTTATTTGTAAACTTGTATAAGCAAAATCACAGTCCATTCTTTGAATGTCCTTTTAAACAACTCACGTATCCTGGTGCTGACCATATATTCACTATGATAAAGTTCAAAGAGCTTGCATTTTCAGACCACAAGGTAGCTAGAGTGTGTTAACATATTTGTAAACTTATTTGTAAACTTGCATAAGCATGATCACAATCCATCCTTTGAATGTCCTTTAAAACAACTCACGTATCCTGGTGCTTGGACGGAGACCCTAACTCAAGCAGACGCTTCCCGAAAGTGCTGTGAGCACTCACATCCACCGAGACAGAGGAGGTGAACTCCGGCGGACTTCAGTGCAGCAGCGACACCTAGTGGACATCTTGCGCACGACCTTAGCGAATCCCGGCAGAACCCGAATCAGCGTCGGAGAGCGTGCCGCTGGATCGCGAATGGATCGGGTAAGTAAATCTGCCCCTATATGTTTTCTTGTAACAAACTATAGACATAATATTTTCACATGTTTGATATAGTTTTTATTTCGTTTTTTTCTTTATTAAAAGGGTATTTTCAGCTCCTATACCCCAATATTGGGAGTATATTTTATTACACGACAGCCTTCCCAAGACTCCTACAGTGAAAGTCACAACTTTCTTTGGGACCAACAAACTGTTATTAAATAGACCCCAGTAGTTTCTAAAATGTTTAGACTTTTGTCTTTTGAATTTTAGGTCCATTATTGGTATGCCAACCCTGATGCCACTCCATGATGTCCATTTGTCTCAATTGGTGTATTGTCTGTGGTTGTCCTGATGAAATAATGCACACAACATGACAGTCTCTAGTTCTGGGATTCACATTGCTGTCTAAGGGTTGGATTCTGACCATTTCCATTGAGTTTGTTTGTCTCTGTGCTTTTATGGTTTTCCTTTGGGCAAGCCTTTTCCTTCCCATATCCCAAAGATGTATTAAAAGGGTAATATAGAATTTCGATCGCACCACTGCGCCACGTTATGTACTATATAAATATGTAAAATACATTTTAAAAGTAGTGTGTCCAATGGAGTAAATATATCTTAAAAGTGTTTCCTGACCCCTCATCACATCTTAGGAAGTAGGCTTATGTTACCTAAGAAAAAATAGAACAGGCAAAGCATTTCAACATGAGCTATCCCAACCACTCCAGTCAAAATCAATGACTAGTGTACTAATTGTGGGACTACAGAAAAGTCATTAACCTTAAATGCTTCAAAATGTGGTGGAGATTAAAATTTATTAAAGCCCCTGAGCCAGTTTTCTGTTGGACTTTGCATATTCTTTTATGTGCAAAATGCTTGAACATGTATTTAGGAAGTGTCAGCGCCACATATATGTTGCTGGAACCCTTTTGTGTCACAGCTGCACTATTCTTCATTTCAGCCACTACATAAAATGTAGGAACCCCTCATCAATAAAACGTCCAGCAGAGCCCCCGCATCAATAAAGTGCCCAGCAGAGCCCCCACTCATCAATAAGCCTAGGGTGGGAAATGCAGCCACTACATAAAATGTCCTGCAGGACCGCTTCATCAATAAAACGTCTAGCAGAGCCCCCTCATCAATAAAGTGCCCAGCAGAGCCCGCTCTCATCAATAAGCTTAGGGTGGGAAATGCAGCCACTACATAAAATGTCCAGCAGGAACCCCTCATCAATAAAACGTCTAGCAGAGCCCCTTCATCAATAAAGTGCCCAGCAGAGCCCCCACTTATCAATAATGTGCCCAGCAGAAACCCCACTCCGTAATAAAGTGCCCAGCAGAAACCCAGACTCAGAAATAAAGTGCCAAGCAGAGCCCCCTTGAAAATAATAAACGTAATACTTACCTCTGTTGCTCGATCCCAAAATCCTCTTCTCCTTGGGTATCCCGCACAGCTCCTTGCGTCTTTCTGACGGCACGGGCAGAGCCTTTCCCACACTGCAAGAAAGACGCTGGGATATGCGGTGAGAAGAGGACACCGGGTTGAGTTTATTAAGTTTATTATTGGAATGAGGAAAGCATCAGAAATCTACCTCTGCAAGTGCTAAGAAAAGTAGATTCCAGACGGTAGATTTCCTTTAACATTTCAGTATAAATAGTCTCAGCTATTAAGTGCTGACATTACAGTATAAGTAAGACAAATGCTCGTTGGTCTCACTGATTGTCTGTCTAGTCACCTATAATGATCTTTTTGCAACTAAGAACATTTTCTCCACTTTTGTTTTTGTGAGTTGATGGCCTTGGTGTTTTTAACTATTTATGTGCTTTAAGTGTTAATTGCATCCTTAACTATGATTTAGTGAAGCAATATTTGTGCAAAAATTTAGTAATTTCTCCCATTAACAAAGAGAACGTTTAAATAAACATGACAAATTATTGGACAGACCAAACTATATGGAAACATAGGAATTTTACAGAGTATATACAATAAAAAAAAAAAAAAATATGCAATGTTTAAGACTTCAAAGATAAAATACTATGATATGGTAGAGATTTATCATGACTGGTGCTTCCTGTGCCATCTTCACTGCAAGGGTGAAGAAAAGTGCCAAATCCATAAAGAGGTCTCAACCTCGTGATGAATTAGGCTCTGTGTCTGTGTCATTAATTCAAATCTATGGCATCAAGGGGCTGATGAAGCACTGGCCAAGATACCAACATAGCAGCCATAGCAGCTGCTACCAGGTCTGCACAGAAAGGGTAGCATCCGGGCTGCAATGATGATTCGGATAGCGGTCGGCTTCCTGCTACACCAATGTGTCGCTGCCGTGGCAGAGAAAAGGAGAGGACTGCTTTAGGGGAACGGGGAAAGGTAAGAGTCTGATTTTTTAAAAAAATGTAAAATCAGTTAGCAAAAGAGGAGGGGAAAGGTTTGAGAGGGGGTACAGCAAGGTGACATAAGGTAGGGGGACAACACAAAGGAAGGCATAAGGTGGTGGTTTGGCTCCAGAAATAGGAATATTGGTGGGAATAAAGACAGGGGTTATTTTTTAATGGTGGGCAACAGAAGCATTATAAGTGACCAGGATTTCAAAGAAGGGGCATTATAAGTGGGAGGGGATTATTATAATTAAGAGTGGTATATGGACAATAAATTCATTTTACTGGACAGGAAACTGTACATCACGGTGATCTGTATATTCGCAAACCACCACATACAGTTACAGAGTGGGGGCAGCTAAACGTCTGTGATGTAGAGTTACAGTTTACACCACTTTATTTTGCAAAATCTAATAAATTAGTTGGGTCTTGCCGATAATGCACCCCCTGTTTGGAGAAGTGACATTGAAGTTTCCAAAATTTATGGGCATAAAATGTATATTATTTTCAAACCTATTGAAAGCCATTATATACAATATAATATATCACCACTCCTGGTATCTGTCAAATGACAAATGTGTCAATGCCGAATGTGGATTCATTTGTAATATAATCAAAACATAGACAAAGCAGTGAATATTGCTGATACTAATATTATTCATTTACATTCATTAATACATACTGTATAAAAATGCAGCAAGGAAGATGGGTACGCTTAGAAACGACTAGATGGCTCTATGATACAGTGACATCTTTCATGAAAGGATCATAAAATAACTTGATATGGATCACTAACAATTTCCAAAAGCCTGCATCCACCAATAGGGAAAGCTAATTTATCAATTCAGCTTATTAGTTACAGGGTATTGTTATTGATATTGTTTGTGTAATAAAACATTGTATAATTTTTCAATATACTTTCTGTATCAATTCCTCTCAGTTTTCTAGATCTCTGCTTGCTGCCATTGTACAGGAAGCTTCATTGTTTACATCCTGTGGATAAAAATCCTAGTCATGTGATGTCACACAGGTGCACGGCTCGTTCTATCCCTGGTCATGTGATGTCACACAGGTTCACAGCTCATTATAACACACAGCTCCGATTACTCTCTGTGATATAAGGAGCCGTGCACCTGTGTGACATCACATGACCAAGGACAGATTTCTATCTACAGGAAGTACACAATGAAGCTTCGTATAAAATAACAGCAAGCATACAGGCTGGATGGGCACAGTGCATGCTGCGCATCACTTCCAGAGACAGTCATAGATGGCGGAGGGCCCCTTTTTAGTAAAGTGGTGGGGGGCCCCTTATGAGTAAAGTGGTGGGGGGTCCTGGGCACACACTCCTGGAGATTTCCCTATAATCCGGCCTCGGGTACAATATTTTCCTGAACTTATGTGAATACATTTTAAGGTATTGTCCCACAATAACAAGGCTGAAATCCCTTTATGTTATAGGAACATGAAATCTAAGTAAAGAGAGGGTATCAAAATTATGTAGAAACAAAAATATCTTGAGCTCTTGAAATGCTGAATATGGACATTACTTATACTGTAGGGAAAGAAAAACATGGCAATTTCATCTGTAACTTTCAGGATCACGATGGGAAGGGATTTTTCCTGCATTACACGGAGTTCTTCTAGATCTATAAATACATGTGTTACTTGCCAGTATTATTTTTAGTAAATCCACCTGAACTTTGCTGAAGAAGTTAAGGAGGATGACACCTTATGTATTAACACAAACACTGAATAGGCAACAGGGAAAATGTAATCCCTTCCTCATGTGGTTGTATTTTTTAGCATTTTATTGGGCTGTTTATATTGTTGTTGAAAGGCTTTTCCAGGTTATATATACTGACAACTTAGTCATCAATATAGTTATCAATATAAGATTGGTGACCCCATCAATCAACTGCTTACAGAAGTCATGGTCAATGGAACGAACATAAAGAACAAAGCTGGAAGCACAGCTCCATTCTCCTTGTAGAGGCCAAGTTGCTGCAGCTCAATTCCCATTCAAGCTGTCACCCCTATATAAACCTTAAAGATTCCTGAATCCATCATTTTGCATAGTTCTATGCCCTCTGTTGCATCCATCACTCAACCTCTAACAGCCAACAAGATGCAGGGGTTTAAAGGATTTTCCTTTCTTCATGTGGCTGTTCTTGCCATGCTTTCTGCTTAGGTCTCCTTATCCAAACATTTGACAATTGTGCCCAAATTTGGTCCTGTCCGGCCATAGGGTTCCATTCACATGACCATGTGCTTCACCTGGCTGAGACATGGGAGAAGCACACAGCCAGGTGGAGAAGGGGAGGAAGCAGTGCTCACCCTTACAATCTCCATATTAGCTGAGTGGCAGCAAAGAATTAGATCACAGGTAAGACCTGTTCTATACTTTGAGTCAAGCCATCCAGCTTGGTCTTGGTTGAGTGAGACAGTGTAAGCGAGCACCATGATCAGGTACAATAGACCTCAATGAAGCCAGTGATCTGGCCACAAGTTATATAGCCAGATCACAGCTCCCAATACGGTTGTGTGAATGGAGCCAAAGGTGGATCCTTCCACAAGGTGGAAGCCTTCGGCTTCCCAGAGGCCCACGCCCACCCATTCTCGGGCCCTATATGAACATCACTAGGTGAAAAAACCCCTATACTTCTCCCTGGCCCCGTGGCTCCGTCTTCTCCTCTTCCGGCCGTTGTACATACACTATGAGGCGTCAGGGTCAAGGCTGTGTGACATCATAGTCTTGTGTGCACTGCAAGAGCAGGAAGAGGAGAAGACTGAGCCACAGGAAGAGGAAGCTGGAGGTGAGTATACTGTTTTTTACAATGGGGCCCAATGTGGACATTTCTGTAAATGGAGGGATGCTGCTGTGGACATTACATTTATGGGGGAGGGCGCTGCAGTGCACATGTAATTAAAAGGGGGGCTCAGCAGTGTACATTCCATTAACTAGGAGAGGCAGGGCCCCTAACCCCTCAGAAAATATACATATTTGTTTATTCACACATTTATACACTTTTACACACATACACACTTTTATACACTTATGTGCACACTTTTAAGCATTAATTTATACATTTATATACTTACACAGATCCTATATTTGTTATCTGAGCTGTTCAATGTGCATCATATTACATATATACTAGTTCACATGCTCCATTATTCAGTGTTTTTAGATCAGATGCCGGGGCTGTAGCCATGCCCCTTGTCTTATTTATACATCAGTTATTAGACATAATATGAGACCTTTGTAAGTCCCTGGTTTCATTTTACAATTTTATTTATTTTTATTTCTTCACCACTGATAGTTTGAGGTGAAAAAATATTTACTTCTAATTTGATAGTGTGCCACATGTACACAAGAAAACATGTATTAGGACAAGGATAGATGGGGTTCTTAATAGTAGGGCTCCCTCTTGATTGATAGCTGTGAAAGCAAGATGGAAACCACTATAGAAAAAGTCATATTTGGTGGCAGCAAATTTGATACAACATAAAAGAGGAGAAATTGTAAAAACATCAGTAAATTTTAGTATTGCTTGCGTCTATAAATACCGCTGAGCATTAATAAGTGAAGATTTACGATTTTAGTTGAAACGCTTTTTAATATTGAGAAGTACACGTCTATCAAAACTATATGAAATCTACATAAAGAATTTGGCCAAGCAGAGAGTTAAAGTCTGTTTTTCAGGTGCGATATTTCAAGGGAAATACATTTTTGGCAGTCACCCAGTTTGTTCTCTGAGACCAGATACAGTATCTGAAAATGTTGTGTATTCTGCAACATTACCTTTCCAGTATGAAGCCTCGCGGCCTGTTCATCTCTCATCTGGTAATACTGTCACATCACTAGTAAAGCTATTATCATTTCATTATCATTCCCATCTCTCTGCCTCAGATCCAAATGACTTATTTTGCCGAGATCTCCACTAAACTTTCTTAGATGTTGATATTAAAAAGAAGAAAAAATAGTGTTTCAAAGTCCAGGAACAGATATGGACACTTTTATTGGGAAACTTATTTAAGGTATTTTTAAGCGTTTGGAAAGCAGGAAAATAGGAGACAAGAAACACAGTATGGACATATAAGTATTTGCTATCTAGTTAAAATGTCAGGTATGTTATATCATTTTATACTTTACTATAGTTTACTATTTATGGGTTGTTTGATTTAGAAAATATATTTTTTAGAAATTCCTCCATTGATTTCACCACTAATGGAATTTTTGTATCCCCTAACATTACTGAGTAATTAGTGAAGTTACATAATAGGCTAATTAGATCCTCTATAGTGAGATGGGTGGTGCAAGGTTGCCTGTTCCTCCATGATAGCTCAACCTATTGCTGGAACTTATGTATAATCAACATTTATTAGGGTAAACACAAGGAGGAGAAATACAAGTAGGTGATGCCATTATATGACTGATCACGCAGGATCAGGTACATCATAAAATATACATGTTTATTGAATATCGGGGAGAGAGATCACAGCTTGAAATACAGATTAAGAAACCCCAAAATGTCATCACAAAAGGGTAAGAGTATGGGCAGAGTATGGATAAATTAACAAAAATGAACAAAACATAAAAGGAAACGGGGTGGAGGAAGGGGAACACATGAGGGGGATGGGGAGCACTTAAGACTGAGGTCCTGTGGACTGGAAGAGCAATGGTGCACACTATTTATGACAGGAGCAGGTCTTGGAATTCCTGGGAGCTTAGATATATGTTCCATGGGGCCCATGCAATTTTCATCTCACCTAAATCTGCAGAATCATTGCCCACCAACTCCTCCATTCTAGGGATGAAGCCAAGCTCCTGAAGCCACTAGACCACCGTGGGAGGTGAAGGACTCTTCCAATGTCTTGGGATTACGGTTAGGAAGTGGCGAAGAAGGCCTTTCTTAATAGATAAGATAGAGCCAGGTATGATTGACAACAGAGCTATGTGGAGGGATGGATTTACCCTCTTACCAGTAACCTGATGGTAGGTGTCCAAAAGCTTATTCCAGAAGGGTTGGAGCACTTAACAGCCCAAACAAATATGAAGTAGAGTGCCCACCTCCACACCACAACACCAACACAGGTCTTGGTTGCTAAAACTTAGAGTTCTGATTGCTCTGCTCCATTAATCTGACGTAGCGACTAAGGACCCCTTGTTCTCGCGATCAGCGGGGGGGGGGGGGTCTAAGCACTGAGACCCCACTGATCAGCAAGTTAGGCTCTGTCCTGTGGAGAGACAGCTTAGGATAGGTTATCAATAGAGATGAGCGAGCACTAAAATGCTCGAGTGCTCTTTATTCGAGACGAACTTTTCCAGATGCTCGAGTGCTCGTCTCGAATAACGAGCCCCATTGAAGTCAATGGGAGACTCGAGCATTTTTCAAAGGGACCATGGTTCGGGAATAAAATGTGTTAATTAATTGAAAAAGAATGTCTTCTGATAAGTTAGCAGATGTATACAAACATCTGCAATCTCTTCTTCACTGTTCCGCGCGTATATTAACTCCCGACAAGTTAGCAGATGTGAAGAACAGTAAAGAATAGAATAAAAACAGTGACCACAGGATCATTTAAGTGAAAAACACAGTGAAGAATAGATTGCAGATGTTCGGCACATCTGCTTACTTGTCAGGAGATACGCTGTCCCTGGATCCGCTGCACTTCTTCCACTGAAGTCTCCCCGATCTCTCCGTGCTGCCCGATGTCTCCCTGCTGCCCGATGTCTCCCTGCTGCCCGATGTCTCCCTGCTGCCCGATGTCTCCCTGCTGCCCGATCTCTCCCTGCTGCCCGATGTCTCCGTGCTGCCCGATGTCTCCCTGCTGCCCGATGTCTCCCTGCTGCCCGATGTCTCCGTGCTGCCCGATCTCTCCGTGCTGCCCGATGTCTCCCTGCTGCCCGATTTCTCCCTGCTGCCCCATGTCTCCGTGCTGCCCCATGTCTCCGTGCTGCCCGATGTCTCCGTGCTGCCCGATGTCTCCGTGCTGCCCGATGTCTCCCTGCTGCCCGATGTCTCCGTGCTGCCCGATGTCTCCCTGCTGCCCGATGTCTCCCTGCTGCCCCATGTCTCCATGCTGCCCGTTGTCTCCCTGCTGCCCGATGTCTCCCTGCTGCCCGATGTCTCCCTGCTGCCCGATGTCTCCCTGCTGCCCGATGTCTCCGTGCTGCCCGATCTCTCCGTGCTGCCCGTTGTCTCCCTGCTGCCCCATGTCTCCGTGCTGCCCGATGTCTCCCTGCTGCCCGATGTCTCCCTGCTGCCCGATGTCTCCCTGCTGCCCGATCTCTCCCTGCTGCCCGATGTCTCCGTGCTGCCCGATGTCTCCCTGCTGCCCGATCTCTCCGTGCTGCCCGATGTCTCCCTGCTGCCCGATTTCTCCCTGCTGCCCGATGTCTCCCTGCTGCCCGATGTCCCCCTGCTGCCCGATGTCTCCGTGCTGCTGCTCCCCGGTGTCTCCGTGCTGCCGCTGCCCCATGTCTCCGCGCTGCCCGATGTCTCCGTGCTGCCCGATGTCTCCCTGCTGCCCGATGTCTCCGTGCTGCTGCTCCCCGGTGTCTCCGTGCTGCCATTGCCCCATGTCTCCGTGCTGCCCGATGTCTCCGTGCTGCTCCCCGATGTCTCCGTGCTGCCGCTTCCCCGGTGTCTCTGTGCTGCTCCCCGGTGTCTCTGTCCTGCTCACCGTGTTCTTCAATGTGTTCTTCACACATATATATTGTTCTTCACATACTATTTTGTTCGCACCGTTCCGCGCGTATCTCCCGACAAGTAAGCAGATGTGCCGAACATCTGTAATCTATTCTTCACTGTGTTTTTCACTGTGTTTTTAACTTAAATGATCCTGTGTTCACTGTGTTCAATGTTTTTATTCTATTCTTCATTGTTCTTCACTGTGTTTTATTAATTAAATGCTCGATCTCGAGCAGGGGAAATACTCGTCCGAGCAACGAGCCGTTTCGAGTACCTTAATACTCGAACGAGCATTAAGCTCGGACGAGTATACTCGCTCATCTCTAGTTATCAACATCAAAAAGGCAAAAAGGTAGGGTCTCACTTTGCCCCCCGACTGATCACCTGTTTGAAAATTGTTTGTTTTCCTTGGTCACTCTTCATGCATATGCAACACCCTCGCCGATGCAATGGCGAGGTAGTGCTTGCGAATACGTCCCACCTGCATGTACCTACATTACATTACATGGTCCTGATAGGACATAGGGGTATTGCAGTGGTGAATCCTGCCTGGCAAGGCAGAGGTTAAGTATTTTGTATGATGCAAGATGCTATTGTCCAATCATATGTGTTACATCCTGTCCTTTGTAAGCTGAGATGTGATTGGAGGAGCAGCCACCACCTGACCAAAGGAAGGTAATAGGACCTCTGGCCAGGAATGTTCTGGAGAACAGTTTAGTCTGAGCTCAGCTCAGATCAGAACATTAGACTAGATTATTCTAGTAAGGATTCAGAGAGATTCTGTTGTAGGAGAATCAGGGAGTGAGTGAGAAATCTCTGTCTAGCCCATACCAGAGCAGGAAGAGCCTAGCCCCTGCCTCTGAAGAGTGGAGTATCAGACTAGAGTTAGTGTAGTGAGGAAAAGGGGTATCATCTTACCTTTAAAGGTGATACCTGAAGCCCTACAGGACAAGCTGAAGCTTCCTATCAGGACACAGCTGCCTCCCAGCCTGCCCTCTACATCCAGGCTGGTGAACTATCTCCTGAGGCTCCCTCCAACTCACATCTCGGCACCCTACCTACCTGTTAAAGGCACGTTTGCTGCGGTTCCTGCGGTTCAAATAAAGAACTGTAAGTTGTTTTCTTCAACTTCTGTCTCCGTCTGGTCCCTGCTAATACGGCTGCCTTCATCACCGGCACCCTGTCCATCACCCAGAGACTCACACTCGGGACATTAAGGGGTTGCCCCAGGGAGATCCGCTATAGCAGCCTCTCCCTCATCTTTTCTTGCCAACACCACCCTGCTGGAGACCTGCCAGGCTGTAGGACAGCCCTCTGGTTCCCCCGTACCAAGCACCGTGACAATAGCGTGCTTAGGCCGCAACCGCCAGCCACTCCGGTACAGCGGGCCCCGGCTGACTCCAGGCCTCACCGCAAAGGGCTAGGCCCCGGTGGGGGATGTTGCAAGTGGCGTCACGAATCACAGGATATTTACTTCTGTGCCTTATCCTGGCACTAAAGACTGTACTTTATTAAGAAAAAGACTGTGCTGCCTAACCCTGCTGCCATCCGGGTTTAGGCCCAAGTATCTGTGTGTTTCTACATTGAACTTTATACTGCTGCCACGTGCTGTCGAGCGCCGCTCCAGCACTCAAGAGGTTAATTCCTGCAAGAACTGTTTTAGCTCTGCTACATCCGGCGCTGCTGCGCCTGAAGTATTTACCTCAGAGGCGTGTGGCGCAGCAAGTATTTCCAGCCCGCCAAATCCTCACTGGCGGGAACTCCAGAGGCGTCACTAGGCTCCGCCCCCTGCGCGAGTGGCGCGAACTACCGTGGAGGAGGAGCTGGAGCGAGTGCGGCCGGCAACGAAGAGGGTTAATCGGCCATCTTGGATTTCGGCGCAGGCCGCGCCTGAAGCCTGCCAGCAGTGTGCGCCTCATCCGGAGTTCCGGCGCACGTGTCCTGCGACTGGAGAGCACCGCTGAGCATCACCGAGCCCTGCTGCCTGCCGGACATCGGGAACGGAGACCTTCGTGCACCGGAGCTGTCCTGTCACCGCGGCTGATCCTGAGTGAGTACCGCTGGGGAAGTTAAAGGGGGGTAGAGATTGTTTCCGATGCTAGGTTATTGGCTCACCTCCCAGGGAATAGTGACTGTGTCTTAAAGTGCCCACGTCCCATTCTAGCCATCGCCCATAGCTACGGACATTGTGTAACCCTACAGGCTTCCCTCAGCTAGGCCAGTCATGTCCACCCAGGACGAAGATACGGGACTGGAGCAAGTTCCGTCCCCTGGTCCCTCCTCAGGGTACCGGAGCATGTTAAGTCCTCCAGAGAGTCCCTTCAGCCCTGCTACGGCTAGTGTCCCTGGGACTCCCACCATGATGCCTCTGACTATGCCCTACTATTTGGGGGCCCCCTGGTTACCCTACTACGAGGGAGAAGCACATACTCTCCCTGAATTCAGGGACAAGTTGTTAGCCACCTTCGCCTTGCTCCCATTCACAGAGGAAAAGAAAGTGGGCATCCTCATCGGGCAGTTGAAAGGACCCGCTCTCCGGGAAGTCAAGTCTTGGCCCCGAGAACAGTGTCAGAATGTGGTCCAAATTCTTGATAGGCTGCGCAACACCTTTGACAAGTGTACTGTCTCCGAGTTGAAGCAGAAATTCTTCGGGAAAAGACAGAAGCCCCAAGAGTCCCTCCGAGACTTTGCCCTCTCCCTACAGGAGACATGGAAGGCAATCACCTGCCTTGAGCCCAAAGACGCTGAAACCTCTGATCAAACCTTAAGGGAACAATTTATTAATGGACTTGTTGATAGAAATCAAAGGTGTCAACTAAAGATCATCTCTTCTCAACATGCCCAGGCCTCCTTCCTTGAGTTTAAGGAAATTGCCATTGACATATTAGGAGACCGACCACCTACTGGGCCGCAGAAAGAGCCTGAATCCGTGGAAATGGAAGAATCTGCTCTCGCTTGCCATCCCATGCAGTCAACATCACCTACTCCTGCGGCTACGGAAGTTGCTGACTTAGCAGGACAGGTCTCTAATCTGGCGGATACCCTGCATCAAATCCTCGATCGGTTGACCCAGTTGGAAGTGACTGTCTCCGCCGTGAGGAGGAAACCTCCAGAGAACCCGGTACGGTCAGCTACTCCTCGTGAATCTCCGACTAAACAGCGCCCAAAAGAAGCGAAGTCGTTAAGCACCTGGAGTCAAAAGAAACCCCGCCAGCGATGCAGCTATTGCCATAAATATGGGCATGAAGAGAATGAATGTCGTCAGTTAAACGACAAACCCTTGGAGCTAAGGGACGACCTCCAAGGGAAGAACTTGTAAGTCCCCGAGATGACAACTGGATGCCCAGGTTCGTGGGGACTCGCCCCATGGTTCATGTAACCATCAACGGAGTTACCCTACCGGCCTTAATTGATACCGGCTCTCAAGTGACCACCCTCCGGAGTGCTGCCTTCGAGAAATGCCGAGGAAAAGCATCCTTAATCCAGCCTCCCAAGGCTTACTTGAACATTATTGCCACGAACGGAAAACCCGTACCCATCCGCGGCTACTGGGAGCCCACGCTAACCATTGGAGACACTGAGTTAACCAGACAGGGCGTAGTGGTGACACGTGTGCCCGAAAACGGTAACTTCTCCCTGGTACTGGGTACCAATGTCCTCCGCAACTGCTACCCTGAAGTGCTGAAGGCTCTCCACGACTCCCTGCCAACAGTGCCCAACGGTTCCCGGAAGGTAATTCAGGAGACTATGCAGGTTCTAGCGGCGCAACAGAAGTTTGCTGGCCCTAATGGAGAAATCTGCAGAGCCCGGATCAAGGATCCCCAACCTGTCCGCCTTCAACCTGGGACTGAGACGTTAGTATGGTGTCGAGCCTGCATGGGCGTCCAAGGTCAAGACTACCAGGCGATAGTAGAACCTCTACCAGCTGATGAAGACCTGCCCATTCTAGCCGCCAGGAGCCTAGTCACGGTATCCCGAGGACAAGTACCCATTCGACTACTAAATGTGGGAGACTCCCCAGTGGATCTGAGAAAGTACCAAGCCGTAGCCACTCTCTTCAGCGTCCATCCTGAAGACTTGGTGGAAACCTCTCTGTCTGCCTCCCAACAGTTGGAACTGAAGCCAGGTGCTGAAGATGAGCCTGCCGAGCAATCCTGGTGGCTTGAGCTCAATATTGGAGACGACGATTTTACTCCTGCAGACCAAGTACAAGGTGTCCTGGATGTCGTTATGAAGCACCACCAGGCCTTCAGCAAACACCCACTGGATTTTGGGCAGACTACTCTGATCCAACACACCATCCCTACTGGCTCTCATCCTCCTATCAAGGAACGGTACCGGCCCATACCTCCAGCCCGCTACCAAGAGGTGAAGAAGCTGGTACAAGAGATGAAGACCGCCAACGTTATCCGGGAGAGTCGCAGCCCATGGGCTGCCCCGCTGGTCCTTGTGAAGAAGAAGGATGGAACCCTTCGATTCTGTGTTGACTATAGGAAAATCAACAATATCACCCACAAGGACGCCTATCCTCTGCCTCGAATCGAGGAATCCCTCGCAGCCCTAGGGTCAGCTGCCTACTTCTCTACCCTGGACCTGACCAGTGGCTACTGGCAAGTGGCCATGGCGCCAGAAGACAGAGAGAAGACGGCTTTCACCACCCCAATGGGCCTGTTCGAGTTCAACAACATGCCGTTCGGGCTATGCAACGCCCCGGGCACATTTCAACGGCTGATGGAGAGATGTTTGGGTCATCGCAACTTCGAGACCGTCCTGCTATATTTGGACGACATTATCATCTACTCCAAGACTTATGAAGACCACCTCCACCATCTGGCTGAAGTCTTCCAAATCCTGACCCAACATGGGTTGAAGGTCAAGCCATCCAAGTGCCACCTGCTACAACCTAGCGTCAAGTACCTGGGACATGTGGTGAGCGCTCATGGAATTGAGCCAGACCCAGAGAAGATTGCAGCTGTCTACGACTGGCCTACCCCATCAACCGTACGGGACATCAAAAGCTTCCTGGGATTTGCCAGTTATTACAGGCGTTTCATCCCGAAGTTTGCCCAGCTGGCGGCTCCCCTGCAAGAGCTCCTAAGGGGCCTGCCAAAAGAGAGCCAACGTTCCCGAGTATCCATTGAGTGGACGGCCGAACGAGAAGCTGCCTTCCAGATGCTCAAGCAACGGCTGACTGAACCTCCGGTGTTGGGATATCCAGACTATAGTCTGCCTTTCACCCTATACACTGATGCCAGCAAGCAAGGTCTAGGGGCGGTATTATCCCAGCTCCAAAACGAAACTGAAAGGGTCATAGCCTACGCCAGCCGTTCCCTCCGAGAACCGGAGCAAAACGACCAGAACTATAGTTCCTTCAAGTTGGAGTTTCTGGCGTTAGTCTGGGCTGTGACCGAAAAGTTCAAGGACTACCTAGCTGCATCATCTTTCACTGTCTTCACAGACAATAATCCTTTGGCGCATCTGAACACCGCACGTCTTGGAGCACTGGAACAACGGTGGGCCTCCAGACTTGCCAATTTCAGCTTTACCATCAAGTACCGGGCTGGTAAGACCAATGACAACGCCGACGCTCTGTCCCGTCTCCCTGACCAGTGGGAGGGACCCTCCACGGATGCTCAGTGGGAAGATGTGGAGATGCCAGCGTTCTATGCCCGGTTTGTGCGTCAAGATGCCCAGAGAGTTTACTCCCTACCGACAGAGGCAGCGCCAGCTACTCCTCAAGAAGAGTCAGAGCCCCCTGCGGAAAAGGACCTCTGGATGAGTCTTCAGGCTGATAGCCGTGCCATAGGAGAAGTAATGGACTATCTCTCTAGTGGGCGAGTGCCTGAAAGAATCCGGCGCAGAAGAGCTGATGGAGAACTGTCTCAATTGTGGCGCCAGAGAAAGACTCTGAGCATGCACCAGGGTCTGCTAAAGAGAAGAACTCTGGACCCTATCACTTATGACCGGCTATACCAGATTGTGATTCCCAGGAGGGACGCCAAGATAGTACTGGAAATGTACCATGACCAGTCCGGACACTTTGGCGCTCAGAAGACTGAAGCCACCCTCCGAAGGCGATTCTTCTGGGTCAACATGAAGTCCGACATTGAAGCCTGGTGTCGAGAATGTCCAGCCTGCGCCATCGCTCGAGGAGAGCGACACAATCAAAGGGCCCCTCTACGTCCCATTGTGAGCCAACGGCCCTTGGAGATCCTGGCATTGGACCACGTGAAGTTGGAGCCCAGCAGATCCGGTCACAGTTATGCTCTTACTATCATCGACCACTATACCAAATTTGTGGTTGCAGTACCTGTCAGAGATCTGTCTGCAAGGACTACCGCAGCGGCCCTGTGGAAGAGCTTCATCCTCCCCTATGGCTGTCCGGACCAGATCCTTACAGACCAAGGAACAGCATTTGAGTCCCAAGTCTTCCAGGAGCTGTGCACTCTATATGGCTGCAAGAAGCTGAGGACCACAGCCTATCATCCCCAAGGCAACGGGCTTTGTGAAAAGATGAATCAGACTCTAATCAATATGCTGAGGACTCTGACCCCTGCAAAAAGGGCTGACTGGCCAAAACTATTGCCCGAATTAGTGTACCTGTACAACAATACCACTCATTGCTCCACAGGATACACCCCGTATTATCTGATGTTCGGGAGACACGGCCATCTCCCTGCTGATATGACCTGGGACATGGAGTCCCCTGATTCCCAGTCTTTACTCCCTCAGACTGACTGGGTTTACGAACACCAGAGGCGCCTGGCGGATGCCAGAGAATTTGTGGATCTGCGGTTGGAAGAGGCCCGAGAGAAACAAAAAAGGGACTTCGATCGTAATGCCTGTGCTGAGCCTTTTGCCCCAGGAGATCGAGTGTGGCTGCGCAACAACCATCCTACCAGTAAGCTAGATGGGCGTTGGGAGCGTGAGCCATACCTAGTTAGGGACAGTCTCTCCCCTGAAGTCTACGAGATTTCAAGAGGAGACCGTCCACCACTCCGGGTACATAGGAACCGGCTGAAGAGATGTCTTCGTCCTTTTGCCCCTATGTCTACACCTCTCACCTCGACCCCCAACTTACAGACCTCCTTGTGTTCGCCTACCCCCAGTTTCTTGGAACTTGTGACTGTGCCTCAATTCTGTTTTGTTTCCACTCCAGTAAGAGGTACCTCGCAGAGACCATCATCCCCACCGCAGTCTCCAATACTGCTGCCTGTGGAGGATGATCCGGCTCCACTGTCTGCAACCCCTGAAACATCAGAGCCAGCTGAGACTCCGACTCCAGCGCCTGAATCAGAGGACGACGATGAGGAGATTGTTATCTTCTCCAGGCCGGAACTTCGAAGGTCTCAAAGGGAGACAAAAGGTAAAGCTCCTGCGTAACTGCAGGAGTACCAGCTGGTGACCCGCAGGAGCAGGAGGCAGGTACGTTTTTCTGACACCGAAGTACTTACCACCGAAGAAGATGCAGACTAACCCCTGAAGGGCTGTAGCCCACTTCAGGTACTGCACTTTGTACATATTGTGTATATTTATCTCCATTTGCCCTAAAGAGCCAGAGACTTTCCTGAGACTCTTACCCTTATTTATCTCAGTCAAGAGACATACCTTGAACTGATTATTGGCCCGTGCTATGATAGCACCCCTTCCTCTGCCACAGCAGAGAGTTTCTTCAAAGGACTCTGTCCCTCTACACATGGAGGAGACCCTTTGCTTTTTCCATTGCACTTTTCCCCACATCAAGGGCTGTACCCAGAAGATGGACTTTGTCATTAGAGACCTTCTGTGAGACTTTTGCCAGATACTACAAGGGAAAAGTGGCTATTGACTTATTATTTTGCACTTAATGCCTTCCTTTTTAGGTATGGACATTCTGTTTGCACTTTTTTATGCCTTTTCTTTGCAGGAAAGAGACATTTACTATCGTGCTACCCTGAGTAGCCTATCCACCTCTGTAACGTTTGCAATGTTATAAGATGTGTACCCATTGGGCTCCTAAGCCAATGTGATCTTAACCTGTTTGCACACTGTCATATATGCCAGTAGTCTGCATTAACCCTTTCATAGGCTTTTCAGGTTGTAGAGTGGCTGTGTCGGACCGTCTCTATGTAGTACAATGTTTTATTGTGTCACATATGCCAATGTATGCATATATACACTATATAATTGCCGCCAGGGAAGAAGTGTTGATAAAACAAATATACAGGCCTTGGTGCAAGGAGTGGATTACAGGACATGACACCACACCTTTCCTACTGTACAGTTCGGTTTAATGGCGTCAGCGACCAACTGTCATACAGCTACATGTTTTTTTGTCTTAGTCCGACACCAACCCAGGTGCCTGTCTCCAGGACCATGGGCGGTTTGTCCCTACACCTCACATAGCCTGCACTTCCCAGAAGTGCCCTTAGCCCCCTCTGTGCCCCAAACCATCTGTAGTCGAGCCGAGGGCGGCTCTTTCAATTGCCCCCGGGGTATGCAACACCCTCGCCGATGCAATGGCGAGGTAGTGCTTGCGAATACGTCCCACCTGCATGTACCTACATTACATTACATGGTCCTGATAGGACATAGGGGTATTGCAGTGGTGAATCCTGCCTGGCAAGGCAGAGGTTAAGTATTTTGTATGATGCAAGATGCTATTGTCCAATCATATGTGTTACATCCTGTCCTTTGTAAGCTGAGATGTGATTGGAGGAGCAGCCACCACCTGACCAAAGGAAGGTAATAGGACCTCTGGCCAGGAATGTTCTGGAGAACAGTTTAGTCTGAGCTCAGCTCAGATCAGAACATTAGACTAGATTATTCTAGTAAGGATTCAGAGAGATTCTGTTGTAGGAGAATCAGGGAGTGAGTGAGAAATCTCTGTCTAGCCCATACCAGAGCAGGAAGAGCCTAGCCCCTGCCTCTGAAGAGTGGAGTATCAGACTAGAGTTAGTGTAGTGAGGAAAAGGGGTATCATCTTACCTTTAAAGGTGATACCTGAAGCCCTACAGGACAAGCTGAAGCTTCCTATCAGGACACAGCTGCCTCCCAGCCTGCCCTCCACATCCAGGCTGGTGAACTATCTCCTGAGGCTCCCTCCAACTCACATCTCGGCACCCTACCTACCTGTTAAAGGCACGTTTGCTGCGGTTCCTGCGGTTCAAATAAAGAACTGTAAGTTGTTTTCTTCAACTTCTGTCTCCGTCTGGTCCCTGCTAATACGGCTGCCTTCATCACCGGCACCCTGTCCATCACCCAGAGACTCACACTCGGGACATTAAGGGGTTGCCCCAGGGAGATCCGCTATAGCAGCCTCTCCCTCATCTTTTCTTGCCAACACCACCCTGCTGGAGACCTGCCAGGCTGTAGGACAGCCCTCTGGTTCCCCCGTACCAAGCACCGTGACAATAGCGTGCTTAGGCCGCAACCGCCAGCCACTCCGGTACAGCGGGCCCCGGCTGACTCCAGGCCTCACCGCAAAGGGCTAGGCCCCGTTGGGGGATGTTGCACATGCCATCTATACAGATGGAATACCTATCATTGCCGAAAGATAGACAGAAAGGCATAAACACGCCGTCAGAAATTGTAGAAGTTTTACAGCCCCTACAAGCATCAGAAGATATGGTGGCTGGAATCAAACTCTTCTAAGTATCAACCATCAAATACTGAGATTTAAAAACCCCTGTTCCAATATTCAGTATCTCATTTTAGGCTGGGTGCACACAACCGTGTGTTGCATACAGGACACAAATGGGGGAAGTTTGTGGCCGATTAGACATGGGAGGGGTAAGTGCTCCTCACCCATCCCACCTCCATAAAGAGTCAGGGGTCGCACCACAATACAGACAGGAATAGGATCTGCTCTATCTATTGAGATGCAGCCACCCGGCTCACCACACAGTGGCCGTGTATAATGCAAGTCTTAGAAGCCATGAGCTCACCACAGCTTGCCATGTGCACCTAGCCTTAGTTTGGATATACGTGTCAGTGAATTGTTACACAACACGGAATACACATTAATTTTCCATTAAAATCTGGCGGATATAGGCACCTGACACAAACCATTGACCTTGCCAATGAGCTCCTAAATGAGCCCTTTTTCCTACCACTACATAGAAGATGTGACACATTAAGGGGAATATCTGTGTTGACACATATCAGCGCCTTCACACGTTTCATGCTCAAGTGCACTTGTACATCTCGTTCTCCTTTCTGTGCTGTCCTGTGCTTCTCCATCAATGTACAGAAGAAGGATGCTGCATATCTGATGCACAATACAGATATTTATATTGAAAAGTTCCTCTGCTATTCATTGAAGGATAGCTATACAGATACTGCAGCAGTCCCTCCAGCTAAGCTGGTCTCCTCCTCTCCTTGCACGTGTTCTATTAGGTATAACCCACCCTCCCGTCACTCAACCACCGATCATCCTGGGCTCTTAGTTGCAGGGAGAAAGCTAGTGCAGATCAATGCCTTCTTTTGTCTAACGCTCCGACCCATTCAATGCACTGAGGCTCTTCAGAGGAATAAGACCCTCTACTAATTGAAGCCATAGGTAAGGATCTGGATTTTTATTCTTCTATGTAATGATCTCTGGTTTTCTTGTCTTTCATTTATTTTATGCCGTGAGTGAAAAAGTGACACAATATGAGCGGTTCATTGCATTGTTTTGTGTAATAGGACATCATTCTTCACAAAATCTTAGTAAAAATCATGATTTTGTTATGGGTTAATGCCTCATTTGCTATTTTTCTAAAGCTTATGCTTAAAACGTGGTTTATAAGTTGCACCTGCAAAAGATAGATTTATTATACTTACAGAGAGTGTAGCAGAGCCGAGTTTGTTATACAAGTTGAGATATTGGATGAAGTTTACCACTAGTGCTAGACATAAGTAACAATCCCAAATATCTTTGGGATATTCCATTCCATTCCATTATCCTGGCCAAATTTCACAGCAATGACCACCTCTTTGAAAAGATCACCTCTTATTGAAACCAAATTTCTGGTGACACCATAGATTACCCATATTGACAATCTTCTTTGAGAAGACCAGTTCCTAGACTACTTTTAATGCAATTTTATGGGGTTATCTCAAAGAGGTTTCACTATAGAGTCCCAGGATATATACAATGCATGGTTTCCTGGAGGTGAATGAATTGTGGTGCAGTGATTTGTATTTTTAGAATTTCATGTGTAATATAGAAGCATTTCAGTTGAGGAGACCATCCTTCTAGAGGTCCTTATTTCAACCTGATTGTGGGTGGTCATCTCCAAGAAGTTTCAACTTGTTTAGCATATTTGCTACAAATAGTGAACGGGTTTATGGATGTGACAAACTTGTGGTGCTTTCTTGGTGAGTTTTGAGGGCATTTTCTTCGAGAAGAAGACTGCTAGACAACCCTTGAAGGCACTTTTGGATTAAATATGGGTGGTCGCCTCAAAGAGAGATGGTGCCTGGAGCTCTGTATGTGCGTAAACTATGGTGTTGGGATTTTGATTTTTGGAACATGATGTGAAATTCAGTTATAGAAGAGCCAAGGGGGAAAGGAAGAGTCTGATATCTGACCATGAACAATATCTCAAGATCCCGCTCTTCATCCTGTTTGGTAAATTATTTACAAACACTTGTCAGATGAAATGGATGCCTTCAGGAAGCTTCTTGAATTGATTCTATCTCCTTCATCCCCTTAATGGGTTTAATGTTAGACTCTATGAATCAATTACAAGCTTTTAACGGGGAGATGTACTCCCTCCTGACAATCAGATTACAAACAGCACAACATGTTGCCTAAACATCTGATGCCGTGCACTTTCGTTTGCCCATTATACCCTCAACAGAAAATTATTCAGTGCCACTTGGCAGAGTTGATAGAAGTAACTTTGACTATAAATGATTTCCTGCCAGGGGCTTTATATTCACCCCCCTCCCTCCTCCCCAGGGGCATAGAAGAGGGTGGATGTTTTATGGAAAACGGTACAGCAATCAAAACTAAGGAAGGGACCATACAGCGCAAGATCTTGTCTCCAAGCCTGGGAAACTGTGTTCCTTCCTGATAATCCCACCGGCTTCAAACTCATTACCTACTTCTCAATAGGCTTGTTCCTCTTACTTTATAAAAGGAGAATAGGCTTTGGTATGCTCCTAGTGTTCACTATAATAACCACCCCATGTTCTCAGCTTTTTGTGTTCCTCTCCTGAAATTATTCAAGACAGATCTTTTGTATATGTAGCAATCTCTGTAGAAAGGAATTGCTACAATTAGAGAAGAAAGCCTGGCGGGGTACTCCGACACAAGTACATATAAATAGAGCGTCACACCATGGGCAGATGTAGTAGGTTTGGGTTGTTTGTATGCTGCCGAATATTTCGTTTGCCCTTTGTTATTACTGGGGTGCACACAGTGGGAAGAAATACTTCTGTACATATTGTACTCTAGTACAGTACCCATGTGCTTTTTTGTGAAGAGAAGATTTGATCTACTTGTCAGGGAATGTTAGTTCTAATTAGCTTCTGCAGCAGCTTGGATTGTTGGAATACATTTGTTTTTTAGTCTCGCATGGACTCCCCACAGCGACAGAAATAGGGGGAGTTGAAGCAGCGGGATCTTCAATGTTGTCTGCAGTATTTCTCTGGGGTCATAGAAGTCAACTAAGTTCATACTGGAGATGAGAGTTGACTTTCCATGTTGGGGAATTATGGATCAACTTGAGAATGCCTAAAAAAATGTAAATTGATGAATGACATCAATTCATACATTCAGATAATTATTCATTTAAGGAACTGTCTTATTCTTTTTCAAGTCATGGACAATCCACAATCGCATTTTAGAATATTTATTTTATGTACCGTATATACTCGAGTATAAGCCGACCCAAGTATAAGCCGAGGCCCCTCATTTTACCACAAAAACCTGGTAAAACCTATTGACTCTAGTATAAGCCGAGGTGGGAAATGCTTTGGTCACAGCCTCCCCATTATATAGCCTGCCGGACCCTGCCCCAAAGTATATAGCCAGCACCTGTCCCCCAGTATATAGCCTGCCAGCCCATATCCCCTAGTATAGAGTCAGCCCCCTGCCCCAGTATAAAGCCAGCCCGCTGCCCCAGTATATAGCTATCCCCCTGCCCCAGTATATAGCCAGCCCCCTGCCCCAGTATATAGCCATCCCTCTGCCCCAGTATATAGCTATCCCCCTGCCCCAGTATATAGCCAGCCTGCTGCCCCAATATATAGCCATCAGTGGGGGAAGCCGGAAAGGTGACTTTTGATATTTTTTTTGACTCGAGTATAAGCCAAGTTGGGGTTTTCAGCACATTTTTTTGTGCTGAAAAACTAGGCTTATACTCGAGTATATATGGTATGTTAAATGTAGTGTTTCTACAGAATAAAACTACTGCTAATATCACAGGTTTTCAATACAAGCTTACAGACCACTGGAAATATAAGTTGGGCGCAGGACAACAGCTCTTATTCTAGATTGACTTCTGCAATTAAAAACAAGACATGGAGCCCAGTTACACCTTTAAAGGAAATCGACCATCAACTTCAAGCAGGATAAACCAGGGACAATTACTGATAGATCCAAGCACAGTGACTGTGGTAATTTTCTTATATCTGTTATCTTTGACCTCCTTTCTTCTAAAATTTACTTTTAAAATTATGCTAATGAGACTGAAGACCTCCATGGTGCAGCTTCACTAGCTGTTATAATGTGCAGGAGTATGTCTCCCCCTCCCCCTGCTCCCTCAGCACTTTCCCCCTCCCTCTGCCTGATGTAATGCTTGATTTCACTGCAGCAGAGGAGTGTGAATCTGCAGCACGGTGGGGCTCTGGTAACAACCCCAGGAGTCCTTCAGCCTCATTCTAAGTTTGAAAATTAATTTCAGAAGGAAGGAGGCCATGGATAATAAACATAAGCAGATTACTACAGTCACGTTGCCTGGATCAATGAATAAGTGCCTCTGGTTTATCATGCTGGACTTTGATAGTAGATTTCTTTTAAGGTTCTTTTAAGGGAATTTCAATAAATACTTGCCATATATTCACCAAGCTCCAAAAGTTAAACAATACACTATAATAAACTCAATACTAAAAAATGAAATGACCCAAACTCCTGGTCCTATGAGGAGACATTTACTTTTGCAATTTAACAACCCAATAATCCGTTCTGTCTAAAACAACACCAGGGACTCACCATAAAATGTAATTGCTGGGTATATATGCCAAAATTAAGCGGAGAAAGGCTACAATTCAGGGTCATTAGAGGGATTCAAAATGTCTTCATTGGTATATCCTTATCCACATTGACTATAACCATAAAGAAACATCTTTTGATCTTCTCACAAAATTTGTTACTAAATTCTGTCACATTGAAAATGTAATCTAATCTGTTATACAGAAGGTATAGCCGAGCTGATTGTGCACAGTGTCCTATCTGCAGGCAGCATGCTATAGAGCAGGAGGAGCTGAGCAGATTGTGCATACTGTCCTGCTGATGTACTCTATGTTATAGAATAGGAGGAGCTAAGGAATTTAACATATTGTCCTATCTACAAGCAGCATGTTATACAGTAGGAGGAGTTAAAGAAGTTAAATTCATGGGCTATAAATATATTTTTTTTTCAATCGGATGTTCCTTAGAAACAAAGGACAGCTGTCTTTAGATACAACCAATTCTGCTCAAGTGATTTTGCAAAGGAATTAATAGCTTTTGCATACAAAATTGCAGGGTGTTACTGCATCTCCCACAGCAATCCTGTACTAATGAATAGTGAATCCAAATGGTCAAGCAGGTATCGATAGCGCATGTGAGCCAACCGCTCCAAGAGTTTGGAGGTGGTTGTATCCAAGCACAGCTATCTTGTTTCTAAAGGACAACGTGACTAGATTTATGGGAAATTATCTTAACTCTGGAACATTTTTTTAAATAACATGAAGAAATGTATATATATATGGAAGATGAATTACTTTAAATGTGAATGTCCACATGGGAATACCCCTTTAAGTAGATACTAAGGGCCCGAATTGCGTTTTTATGGCGATTTACCCGAATTTTTCTGTTTTGCACCGATTTTCCCTGAATTGCCCCAGGTTTTTGGCACACGCGATCGGATTGTGGCGCATCGCCGCTGGCATGCACGCAACGGAAATTGAGGGCCGTGGCCGTACGAAAACCCAGCAGATTCGGAAAACCGCCGCATTTTAAAAAAAAGTGTCGCTGGACACGCGCTTACCTGCACTCGGCCCGGCTTGGTGAAGTTCAGTGCATTCCGATGAACTTCAGCACAGCAGCGACACTTGGTGGACGTCGGGGGAACTGCCTTAGTGAATCGCCGGAAGACCCGAATCCTCCACACAGAACGCGCCGCTGGATCGCAAATGGACCGGGTAAGTAAATGTGTCCCAATGTCCTAGCTATAAGCAACATGTTATGGAGCAAGAGGAGCCAAGTAGATTTTACAGTGTCCTCTGTAGGCAGTATGTTATCAATCACGAGGAGCTCAGTGGAGTACACAATGGGCCAGATTTACTTACCCGGTCCAGTCGCGATCCCGCGGCGCCTTGTCCGACGAGGATTCGGGTCTGCCGAGATTCACTAAGGTTGTGCACCCGATATCCAGCATGTGTCGCTGCTGCGCCAAGGTCACCTTCTTCTTCCTGGTGCATGTGAGTGCTGATCTTGCGACACAGTCCTTTTTTCAAATTCCGCGGTTTGTCCGAATCCGTTGGGTTGTCCGACGGCCACGCCCCCCGATTTCTTTAGTGGCACCGATGCGCCACAATTCGATCGCGTACGCCAAAACCCGACGGGATTGCGACCGCAGGATTCTTGGTAAATGTGCACCAATGTGCCACATTTATTAGGGCTTGTACACCTGAAATATGCTATACAGACCGTGAAATAGCCAGAAATTGCAGCTATTTCCCCATTATACGACCAACATGCGCGAGGTGTTCCTGGCGCTCACTTGCGCATCACGTTCAAGAGCAGATTAGGCCGCAGTAAGACCCCCAGGTAGGGATTTATAAAAACCTTACTGACATGTCTGTTCTTTGCTGTTTCCATACTCCTAAAGAGGTAAATATGAGATATGGAAACAGGTCTCCTATCTCCTTATCTTCTGGAATCTCCAAAACTGTTTGCTTTGCTGTCATATGCTGTTTCTGTAACTCTTGGGAGTTTAGGAAATGGCATAAAACATCCATGTTTGTCCATCTCTATAAAAACCGAGAGAAGGCTACTGCAGGCTCAGACATGAAAAAACTGAGATGGAAATAGCCCTTTAATTGATGTCGTATACAACGTTTTGCAGAAAGAGCCATTGATTGTTTTTTGGTGATCCATACATCTCTGAGCAATGTCAGTGGGGGCTGAATATTATGTGAACCTCTTGTGTCCTGGAAATAAAATACATAATATATAAAATATCTCGTACATGATTGCAGAATGTCTGGATAATCTATAGAGTTCTACATGTGAAATATTTATTAGTTTTTGATTGCTGATATATTGGATGAGCACAGGTCCTATTGATACTTATACATAATATATAAATCATAATCAGGAGCTTATTAAAGTGCCTGCAGATTTGGAATGCTCCGCACATGAAGACACTAAGGTTATCACGGCAGATGGAAAATTCAACGCAGTAATAAATTATAAGGATCGATGCTGTCATATTATATACGTTCCCTGCCTTGTGTAGAGCCGGATAGGGTACAAAATGACTTTTTCCTTTCACTTTTTTGAATAGGTTTTCTTAATCCCTTATCGATCAGTCATTTTGGAAGTCTTCTTATTAGAAATAATTTAGGTTTAGATGCCATGTATGTCATAGTTATGTACAAAGGACTAGTTGTATGTTGTAATTTATTTTCCTTGCTTGTTGATTTGTCGAGAACATAACTCTAGACTTCAGACTTGCGAAAAATTTGTTTCCTCTTCTAAATCTCTTTCATCTGGATATCTTGGATGCCATATAGTGGAGACGAGCCTGAAAATCTTGGCTCGAGAATATGGGTACAGCTGGTGCTGCTGCCATTGCTTCCAGGAGAAATGGAAATGTTAGTGTTTACCTCTCAGAGAGGAACAGGAAAAACTGGATGGTTTCCATTTCAGGCAAATTTCTTAGCAGAATAAAGGTATCCTCATTCTGAATATTGTTCCTCTTTTTTCTGTTCGTTGTTCTTATGATAAGTATCAGAAGTTGAGTAACGGCCGTTATACAAATTATTCATAGGATATGCTATTACATGCTGATCACATGGGTCCCGCTATCTCCAAGCAAGCATTTTACAAACAATGAGGCTCATTTACTAAGGATCCGAACGGCGCACTTTTGTCGGGTTTCCCGAATATTTCCGTTTTGCTCCGAATTGCCCTGGGATTTTGGCGCACGTGATCGGATTTTGCACGGACAGAAAACGGGGGGCGTTGCCGTCGGACAACCCGACAGGTTCGGACAAACCGCGGAATTTAAAAAAGGATTTGTGTCGCAAGATCAAGCACTCACATGCACTAGGAAGAAGAAGGTGAACTTCGGCAGACTTTGGCACAGCAGCGACACAGGAAGGAACTCGGAGGCACAATGTTAGTGAATCGCGCCGGACCCGAATCCTCGTCGGACAACGCACCACGGGATCGCGACGGTTCCGGGTAAGTAAATTTGCCCCAATGTGGCTTAGGGCTAAAGCACACGCCTGTGGTTGGTCCATGTCTTGTTGCACGTTCCGACCACCCTGCAGGGGGACAGGACTCAGTACATCATCTAATACATCATGTAGAGCTGAGTGTATGAGTGACTCAGGGAAGGTCATACACTCGCACTTGAATCTAAAGTTTCACCCCACACTTTCCAAAATATACTTATTAACCACTGTCACCATGACTTATTGTATGCTGCCTGTTGTGGAAGTAAGCAACCTAACACAGCTCAGCTTTAATTTTGTCATTAATATCAGCTCTGAGCTTTGATTGGTTACTATAGGCAATGCGTGTAAGACAGTTTATGTGTGAGGTAATATGGAGAGAGACAGAGAAGAGAGAGACAGTGAGAAAAAGAGAGGCAGAGCGAAAGAGAGAGAGGAAGAGAGAGAGGAAGACAGATAGACAGAGACAAAGAGACAGACAGAGAGAGAGGGAGACAAAAGGAGAGGGATAAACACAGAGAGGGAGACAGAGAGAGAGGAACAGAAGGAGAGAGACAAAGACAGGGAGACAGACAGAGTGGGAGAAGACAGAGAGAGACATATAGAGAACCAGAGAAAGAGACAGAAAAAGAAAAAGAGATAAACAGATAAACAGAGAGAGACAGAGACAGAGAGACGGCAGAGAGTAACAGAGAGAGACAACAGAGAGAGCAACAAAGAGAGAGACAGACAGAGAGAGAAACAGTCATAGAGAGAAACAGAGAGAGAGAAACAAAGAAAGAGACAAAGATAGAAACAGAGAGAGACAGAGAAAGACAGACAGCGAGACGAAATAGAGTAACAGAGAGAGCAACAAAGAGAGAGACAGACAGAGAGAGAGAGAAACAGTCATAGAGAGAAACAAAGAAAGAGTGAGTGATATAGAGATAGATAAATAGATAGATATAAAATATTGTTTGTTAACCCATTTTATTTTGTTATGGCCAAGAGCAGTTATTTACTATTCCGTGCAACTCTGGGTGCTACAGCTAGTGGTGATATATAATTCAAGGAGTCACTTCTTCCTTGCAGAAGAACAGCACCATCATGACACTGCTATCATGTTTATAATTCGGTGCTGCTGTATTGGGACGAAGAAGGGACTCCCTGCATCATCTATTGCTGTGATGCAAGGACTCCTGTCCCCAGCACTGTGGCCGATGTATGAGGCAGGATACGGCACAGTCCTTTATTCACATGCCCACAAGAGCATGTTTTCGCCCATACTGAAATGAGGCCAAGTTGCTGTTCTAGGAGAATTTTTCAGAATAGACATTTGCAGCTATTTCCTGTGACTGTAGCCAGATCCTCATAATAAGAAATTGCCAAAATAGGAAATCCATTTTAACAATGTTCAGTTATTCTCTGTTACATGATTCATGTGCATGGCTTCAAGTAATGGTCGCTTTGAAAGACAATTGCGGGTAAACCCTCAGGAAAACCCCTTTATTTGAAGTTACCAATATTTCTTATGTGGGTTTTTATCACAGTTAAAGGGAACCTACCACCCCGATTCTACCTATAAAGGTAGAAGGGGTGGTAGGTGGATGAATGGGACGTGAGGATAGCCCTTTTTTGGGCTCCTCGTAGCTGTGCGCCCTCGTCCTGGTCCCCCGGCATCTGCGGCCTTCTGCGCATGCGCAGTAGCTCCGGCCCTGGAGCCGCGGCCGCACAGCGGAAGGTCTGCGTTCTGCGCATGCACAGAACGCAGGGGACCAGGACGAGGGCGCGCAGCTACGCCCCAGTAGCCACGTTACTCCGCCTACCATTTAATCTTCAGCGCGCAGCTCCTCGTAGCTGCGCGCCCTCGTCCTGGTCCCCCGGCATCTGCAGCCTTCTGCGCATGCACAGTAGCTCCGGCCCTGGAGCCGCGGCCGCGCAGCGAAAGGCCTGTGTTCTGCGCATGCGCAGAACGCAGGGGACCAGGACGAGGGTGCGCAGCTACGAGGAGCTGCGCGCCGAAGATTAAATGGTAGGCGGAGTAACGTGGCTACTGGGGCGTGGAGTAGCCGCGACTAGTAACCTCATGTCTGGCTACACCACGCCCCAGTAGCCGCATAAAAAAATTTACATATGCCTCCAATAAAGTTTTGTAAAAGACACCCAGGACGTGAGGATTAGCCCAAAAAAGGGCTATCCTCACGTCCCATTCATCCACCTACCACCCCTTCTACCTTTATAGGTAGAATCAGGGTGGTAGGTTCCCTTTAACTGCAGTTTATTTCCCTTTGTAGGTCTGCAAAAACGGTGTCCATATTTTTCGGAATGGTGGTGTAGTAACATGTAAAATTAATAACCTTGTTGAAATAGAAATAAAGGCCTGGGGAGATTTGTCAGAAGTCTCTTAAAGGAGAACTGCTCTAGTTGCCCATGGCAACCAATCAGAGCTCAGCTTTCATTTTCACACAGCTGTTACCATGGTTACCATGGGCAACTAGAATAGTTTTACCTCAGAAACTTATGATAAATCTCCCCTTTTGGGGCACATTTACTTACCATCCCGTTGCGTCCGCCGATACGGAATGTCCGACGAGGATTCAGAGCTGCCGTGATTCACTAAGTTCGTGCGTCCAATTTCCTGCATGTGTCGCTTCCCCGCTAAGGTCCGCCGGAGTTCACCATTTTCTTCCCGGTGCATGTAAGTGCATGTCTTGCGTCACAATTTTAAAAATGTATTTCTGCGGTTTGTCCGAATCAGTCGGATTGTCTGATAGCCATGCCCCTGATTTGTGTCACATGAAAGCCGGCGCAGATGCACCACAATCCCCTCGTGTGCGACAAAAATCCCTGTGCAATTCAGGGCAAATCAGAAATATTCGGGTATAAGACTACATTTACACTGCTGCATGGGCGCCGTACGACAGCGGTACGTTGCAGCACACATGCTGCACCGTGCCATTCCGTAGCCTGGAGAAAGATAGGACATGTCGCCATATATACATACGGAGAGGGGAAGGGGTTAGCGGGGCTCACGGCCTCCTCCTCTCCCAGCGCCGACATGTACATGCCATGCTACGGTACGACGGGCACACGTCAGTGTAAATGAAGCCTAATAGTGGGAGTTGTAGTTTTTCAGAAACTAGAGATCTACAGATTGGAAAATTCTTTGTAAGTCAATGCAGCTTCATTATATTCATTGATAAAATACTATGATCTAATAGTACAATGTAAGTAAACAGTCTACGCTGAGAAAAATCTAGAGCAACTAAACTTTTCCCAAGGGTAAAGATTTTCATTTCATCTTAACACTACACCTGCATATTTCCTGTAAGTGTTGTTTGGCTGAATCTTTGAATTTCTATGTAAAAGGGTTCCCAAGTGAGTTGATGGTTGAAGCGTTTAGGTCCAATCATTTATGCTGATAAACTAGTTCATTTTCATCAGGATTGCTTGAGCGCTCTGTGGTGGAACTAAGAACCTTGACTCACAGAGCTTTGAGACATTGGGGGATCTGAATCTCCTACCTCAGACTTGAGAAGCCCAGATTTAATGAGGATGATCAGATGTCTGGAAACTGTGCAAAGAGATTATGGATTTTTGGCAAGAAATATAAACAAATTAACATCATAGGAATAGTTTGGGAAAAAAAAACAAGACAAATGCTACATAACCATAATTAGTGGATAAAAACCTAAAGTCTTTGAGGACTTCTCATTCCAAGGCAAATCCGCAAGCCACTTGGTCTCAGAAGACTTGATGGGGGAGATTTATCAAGCTGCCTAAGAGTAAGAATGTACTTAGTTGCCCACGGCAACCAATTACAGCTCCCGTTTAAAATATTCATGAGCTCTGGTAAAATGAAAGCTGAGCCGTAATTGGTTGCCATGAGCAACAAAGCACATTCTCACTCTTAGGCTACATGCACACTAACATATGCCCACCGGGCCCCAGCCAATTGCCGTCTATGGGGGACATATGTATTGACACAAGCTTGCATCCACCCGCTGTGATTAAATCACATTACTCCATGTGTTGTCTGAATCTCTGAGTTCTGGCCCAATCACTGTCTAGTGACGGAGTTTTGAGATCACATAAATATCCTGCTTACCCTACTCAACGTGCTGACTATAGAGGTTTCTTATGGGTTAGTGCCACACCATCACTGTGATTCTGATCTTTTTTTTCCTGGTATCTTTTGGCTTGTGTTTAGACTTATCTACTGTCTTGTGATTTTGTACTGCATTTACCTACCTTGTTGTGATTCGGCTCTGGCGACTGTTATATTTTTGTGATTTTTTATCTACAACTCCGTGTTTTGCACTGTCTATCCAGGATGGGCCGGGCAATAGGAAGGGATAGCTGGGAAGGGGAATAGTCTCAGGATCCAGTGGGGCTCCTTTACTAAGGGTCTCGCTGCTCACTTGAACTGTGCACCTTTTTCATGGATTGCACAGGTATTTAAGTAGTGTCTGTGCTGGGATTTTGGCGCATGCAATCCTTTTGTGGCACAGCTGCGGTGGCTTCCATGTGACACAAATTAGGGGGTGCGCTGTCGGAACGTCCAACTGATTTGGACTAAGCGCGGGATTTAACTTTCACATTGTGTGTCAAGCCCAAGCACTAAGTTGCACCACTACAAAGATGGTGAACTTTGCTGGACCTGAGCGGGAAGTGACACATGCAATGTATCGGGCGAACGATCTTAGTGAATCGCGGCACATTTCATTATCGTCGGACAAGGCACTTTCAGCCTTGTTGAAGAAAGAGCCATTTCTCATATTACATTTCTTGCTTCAATATTTCTAGAACCAAGAACAAAAAAGAATTAGTTTCCAGAATGCCCCTCAAGAAGCTGGAAAAATAAATATTCTCAACTAAGGATCTGTTGGATTTTGGTTTGGGACACACTTGGGAAACATCTGACGAAGCTACAACTTGAATTCTCAGTTCAATTGTTTGCATCATTCTTTGTAAACTAACATTTGAGTGGGTCCAAAATACAAGTAAAAGCTTTCCACCATGTGCCTGGTTTTGGCTCACAATCACTGATGCAAAATAGTCACCAAATGAGTCACTTGTGAACAAGGCCTTATACACCTGTGAAGGCTAATAAAAACATAATTTAAAGTATTTTACGGCAGATTTCACAACAATACCTAAACTCAAAGGGACAACCATCTGCAGGCGGCTTCTCCATGTTCTGCGGCACTCTTTTATATTAGACTGACTTCTATTTTAGATCCTGTGGTGCTTTCATTTTAAAGTTGAAAATATTCTCTATCAATATTAATGAGAACATGATGCCCAGAATGAAAGCCACAGAGACCAAACAGGAACATCACTCCCATGCAGAGCTTTCTGGTCTGAATCCAAGATGGAGCCTATTTATTTGAAGAAGGTGATTTTACTATACAGCAGAAGTATCTTCTGGAAGTTTCATTAGCATTTATAGGTAATAACTTGTCACACATGAATATTGCTTGTAGACAGTTTACTACTGCAGAATTCTGAAATAAATGTCCTGGATTATGTTGTTCTATACTGTGCCATACAATAGCAATTGTCATATCATAGCCTGTAGGCCTGTAGAAGCTGTGGCAGATTACAAAATACAGGAATAAAGGTTTAGGAAGAATAGGACACTAAAATAATGGACCATATGGTGAGACATTAAGTTTTTACTACTGCTCAATGGAGGAATTGGAGTGTAGAGTGGCACAGCACATGGTTTTGTCTTTTCTATAATTCCTCAACAGTTTTCCTTTATGGTGGCTTAATGGTTAGCACTTCAGTTTTGCAGTGCTGGGTCCTGGGTTCAAGTTCCATCCAGGTCAACATCTGGAAAAAGTTTGTTTGTTCTCTCCATGTTTGCATGGGGGTTCTCCAGGTCCTCTGGTTTCCTCCTACATTCCAAAAACACACCGGTAGGATGATTAGATTGTGAGCTCCATTGGGGACAGTGACTGATTTGGCAAGCTCTGTGCAGCGCAGGGGAATGTGTTGGCACTATATAAATAAAATAATTATTAGAATATTTGCCACCTCATCATGTGCCAGCTGTGATATATAGTTAGCATTTGCCCTCACTATAAACTTTTATAAGATGCAGTCAATAGTTTAGTGGATAGACATAGGAAGGGGTTCTCTCTGTTGACCAAATCACTCTCCCCCAAAAAGCAATCATGAGGTGGTGAACGATTGTCATCAAATTATACATAGTGTACCAAAGGGTGAAATCCGAAAGTACTGTAGTGTAGGGTAATTGTGGGGTAATTGGGTGTTTAATAGAGATGAGCGAACACTAAAATGCTCGGGTACTCGTTATTCGAGACGAACTTTTCCCGATGCTCGAGTGCTCGTCTCGAATAACGAACCCCATTGAAGTCAATGGGAGACTCGAGCATTTTTCAAGGGGACCAAGGCTCTGCACAGGGAAGCTTGGCCAAACACCTGGGAACCTCAGAAAAGGATGGAAACACCACGGAAATGGACAGGAAACAGCAGGGGCAGCATGCATGGATGCCTCTGAGGCTGCATAATCGCACCATTATGCCAAAATTATGGGCAACAGCATGGCCATGACAGAGTGACAGAATGAAGCTAGATAGCATCTAAAACATCCAATAATTGACCCTGACACTATAGGGGACGGCATGCAGAGGCAGCGGCAGCAGGCTAGAGAGTGTCATGGCGACATACCCTAAATGGACTCAGGCTTCAAACCAATGGGTGGCAGAGAGGAACCAAAGGAGGTGAGCAAGAAGCGCTCAAATAATATCGGTACATGATAAAAGTTTGCCAGTATATTTTGTGGATTACACAGCAGGGTGGCGACAAAGTTAACATGGAAGCCATGAAAACAACCCAAAATTCTGCCTGACACAGCTCGTTTGATAAGGGGACCATGTATGGAGGCAGTGAACTAGTAGTAGATTAAAGGTGCTGCAGTTAAAACTATGTTAGGCTACATTCACACGGACGTATAAAAACGGCCGTATACGTACCGTTTTTTTACGGGTTACATACGGCCACATTCATTTCAATGGACAATACGTCCAACCATTCATATGGCCGTTTTTGACACTGGAGTGTACGGACCGTATACTGGCCGTATAAAAATATAGAGCATGTCCTATTTTCTCCCGTATTTCAGTTCTGTATGCCCTAAAAGTCTATGGGCATGTATAAAATACGGGTTAAATACGTGCTGCATACGGATGAAAAACGTCACGTATTTATACAGAAATACAGCCTGTAGATACAGGACTGGAGAAATACATGTCCGTGTGAATGCAGCCTTAGTTGGATCTTGGCATGGAGCTGGCGCTCCGCTGCCAGGCGAGCTTTCGCCAATCCAAGCCCCTGTCTCTAGGCTACTCCCCAAACAGCACTTCTAAGAACCTTTTGTATAAGATCAAGTGTAGTAGCGTTCTTATAAGTTTAGGATATGCCGGGTGAGGGGAATGTAAACAGATGCGCAAGAAGCGCTGAAATAATATCCCTAAATGGTAAAAGTTTGCAAGTATATTTTGGGGATTACACAGCAGGGTGGCGACAAAGTTAACAACTTTGATGTGGAATGCCCTGTAATAGCTCTTGGGCGGTGTGCCTTTTATCGCCTAGGCTCAGCAGTTTCAGCACCGCCTGCTGTCGCTTAGCGACGGCACTGCTGCTGTGCCTAGAGCTACCGACTGATGGCGCCATGCCCACGGATGGTAATTCGGAGGAGGAGGAGGTGGAGGAGGGGTGGGAGGAGGTATAGTAGGCCTTTGAGACCTGGACCGAGGTAGGCCCCGCAATTCTCTGCGTCGGCAGTATATGACCAGCCCCAGGGTCAGACTCGGTCCCAGCCTGCACCAAGTTAAGTGTAGTAGCGTTCTCATAAGTTTGGGATATGGCGGGTGAGGGGAATGTAAACAGATGCGCAAGAAGCGCATGATGCGCATGGAGCTGGCGTTCCGCTGCCAGGCGAGCTTTCGCCAATCCAAGCCCCTGTCTCTAGGCTACTCCCCAAACAGCACTTCTAAGAACCTTTTGTATAAGATCAAGTGTAGTAGCGTTCTTATAAGTTTAGGATATGCCGGGTGAGGGGAATGTAAACAGATGCGCAAGAAGCGCTGAAATAATATCCCTAAATGGTAAAAGTTTGCCAGTATATTTTGTGGATAACACAGCAGGGTGGCGACAAAGTTAACAACTTTGATGTGGAATCCATGAAAACAACCCAAATTTCTGCCTGACACACCTCGTTTGATAAAGGGACGATGTATGGAGGCAGCTATATGGACGACTTTTGGAGGTAGCAATGGAGACAACGTGTGGAGGCTGCTATGGAGACAATTTAATTTGGATAGTGCCTGTATGTGGCAGTCCCAAACATTTTTCAAACCAGAGGAGCAGGTAGGTGGCCCTCCAGTAAAATGGGATAGATTGAGTGCCTGTATGTGGCAGTCCCAAAAATGTTTCAAACCAGAGGAGCAGGTAGGTGGCCCTGCAGTAAAATGGAATAGATTGAGTGCCTGTATGTGGCAGTCCCAAAAATGTTTCAAACCAGAGGAGCAGGTAGGTGGCCCTGCAGTAAAATGGAATAGATTGAGTGCCTGTATGTGGCAGTCCCAAAAATTGTTCAAACCAGAGGAGCAGGTAGGTGGCCCTGCAGTAAAATGGAATAGATTGAGTGCCTGTATGTGGCAGTCCCAAAAATTGTTCAAACCAGAGGAGCAGGTAGGTGGCCCTGCAGTAAAATGGAATAGATTGAGTGCCTGTATGTGGCAGTCCCAAAAATGTTTCAAACCAGAGGAGCAGGTAGGTGGCCCTCCAGTAAAATGGAATAGATTGAGTGCCTGTATGTGGCAGTCCCAAAAATTGTTCAAACCAGAGGAGCAGGTAGGTGGCCCTCCAGTAAAATGGAATAGATTGAGTGCCTGTATGTGGCAGTCCCAAAAATTGTTCAAACCAGAGGAGCAGGTAGGTGGCCCTGCAGTAAAATGGAATAGATTGAGTGCCTGTATGTGGCAGTCCCAAAAATGTTTCAAACCAGAGGAGCAGGTAGGTGGCCCTCCAGTAAAATGGAATAGATTGAGTGCCTGTATGTGGCAGTCCCAAAAATTGTTCAAACCAGAGGAGCAGGTAGGTGGCCCTGCAGTAAAATGGAATAGATTGAGTGCCTGTATGTGGCACTCACAAAAATTGTTTCAAACAGAGGACCGGGTAGGTGGCCCTCCAGAAAAATTAAATGCATGAAGTACTATAGCAAGAGCCAGTGGGCCCTGTCAAAAAATAGCCAGTTTCCTCTGCTTTACTGTACAAAGAGGAGGAGAAGGAGGAAAATGAGGAGGAGGAGGAGGAGTGGATCAATTATTCAGGTTGAGCTTCCTTCACCTGGTGGAGATTGGAAATTCTGAGAAATCCAGCCTTTATTCATTTTAATAAGCGTCAGCCTGTCAGTCGACAGGCGTGTACGCTTATCGGTGATGATGCCACCAGCTGCACTGAAAACCCGCTCGGACAAGACGCTAGCGGCAGGGCAGGCAAGAACCTCCAAGGCGTACAGCGCCAGTTCGTGCCACATGTCCAGCTTTGAAACCCAGTAGTTGTAGGGAGCTGTGTGATCATTTAGGACGATGGTATGGTCAGCTACGTACTCCCTCACCATCTTTCTGTAAAGATCAGCCCTACTCTGCCGAGACTGGGGACAGGTGACAGTGTCTTGCTGGGGTGACATAAAGCTGGCAAAAGCCTTGTAAAGCGTACCCTTGCCAGTGCTGGACAAGCTGCCTGCTCGCCTACTCTCCCTCGCTACTTGTCCCGCAGAACTACGCACTCTGCCGCTAGCGCTGTCAGAAGGGAAATACTGTTTCAGCTTGTGCACCAGGGCCTGCTGGTATTCATGCATTCTCACACTCCTTTCCTCTCCAGGGATGAGAGTGGGAAGATTTTGCTTGTACCGTGGGTCCAGGAGAGTGAACACCCAGTAATCGGTGCTGGAATAAATTCTTTGAACGCGAGGGTCACGGGATAGGCAGCCTAGCATGAAATCTGCCATATGCGCCAGAGTACCAACGCGTAAGAATTCACTCCCCTCACTGGCCTGACTGTCCATTTCCTCCTCCTCCAACTCCTCCAACTCCTCTTCTTCTGCCCATACACGCTGAACAGTGAAGGACTCAACAATGGTCCCCTCTTGTGTCTCGCCAACATTCTCCTCCTCTTCCTCCTCATCCTCCTCCACCTCCACCTCCTCCGATATGCGCTGAGAAACAGACCTCAGGGTGCTTTGGCTATCAACAAGGGAATATTCTTCCCCCGTCTCTTGTGACGAGCGCAAAGCTTCCGACTTCATGCTGACCAGAGAGTTTTTCAACAGGCCAAGCAGCGGGATGGTGAGGCTGATGATGGCGGCATCGCCACTGACCATCTGTGTTGACTCCTCAAAGTTACTCAGCACCTGACAGATATCAGACATCCACGTCCACTCCTCATTGTAGACTTGAGGAAGCTGACTGACCTGACTACCAGTTCTGGTGGAAGTTGACATCTGGCAGTCTACAATCGCTCTGCGCTGCTGGTAAACTCTGGATAACATGGTCAGTGTTGAATTCCACCTCGTGGGCACGTCGCACAACAGTCGGTGAGCGGGCAGTTGGAGGCGGCGCTGCGCTGCCCTGAGAGTGGCAGCATCTGGGCTGGACTTCCTGAAATGCGCACAGATGCGGCGCACCTTCGTGAGCAAATCAGACAGATTGGGGTATGTCTTGAGGAAACGCTGCACTATCAGATTTAACACATGGGCCAGGCATGGCACATGTGTCAGTCTGCCGAGTTGCAGAGCCGCCACCAGGTTACGGCCGTTGTCACACACAACCATTCCCGGCTTGAGGTTCAGCGGTGCCAGCCACAGATCAGTCTGCGCCGTGATGCCCTGTAATAGCTCTTGGGCGGTGTGCCTTTTGTCGCCTAGGCTCAGCAGTTTGAGCACCGCCTGCTGTCGCTTAGCGACGGCACTGCTGCTGTGCCTAGAGCTACCGACTGATGGCGCCGTGCCCACGGATGGTAGTTCGGAGGAGGAGGTGGAGGAGGGGTGGGAGGAGGAGGAGGCATAGTAGGCCTGAAACACCTGGACCGAGGTAGGCCCCGCAATCCTCGGCGTCGGCAGTATATGAGCAGCCCCAGGGTCAGACTCGGTCCCAGCCTCCACCAAGTTAACCCAATGTGCCGTCAGCGATATATAGTGGCCCTGCCCGGCAGCACTCGTCCACGTGTCCGTGGTCAGGTGGACCTTGTCAGAAACGGCGTTGGTCAGGGCACGGATGATGTTGTCTGACACGTGCTGGTGCAGGGCTGGGACGGCACATCGGGAAAAGTAGTGGCGGCTGGGGACCGAATACCGAGGGGCGGCCGCCGCCATGAGGTTGCGAAAGGCCTCGGTCTCTACTAGCCTATAGGGCAGCATCTCCAGGCTAAGCAATCTGGAGATGTGCACATTAAGGGCTTGGGCGTGCGGGTGGGTTGCACTATATTTGCGTTTCCGCTCCAGCGTCTGGGGTATGGAGAGCTGAACGCTGGTGGATGCTGTGGAGGATCGTGGAGGCGACGATGGGGTTTTTGTGGCAGGGTCCTGGGCAGGGGGCTGACTAGCAGCTGACACAGGGGAAGGAGCAGTGGTGTGCACGGCCGGAGGTGAACGGGCTTGTTGCCACTGAGTGGGGTGCTTAGCATTCATATGCCTGCGCATACTGGTGGTAGTTAAGCTAGTAGTGGTGGAACCCCTGCTGAGCCTGGTTTGGCAAATGTTGCACACCACAGTCCGTCGGTCATCCGGTGTTTCCTTAAAGAACCTCCACACTTCTGAAGATCTAGCCCTCGCCGCAAGAGCCCTCACCACGGGAGCTTCACTAGTTGACAGTGGCGCTGATGCCCCAGCTCTGGCCCTGCCTCTCCGTCTGGCCCCACCACTGCCTCTTCCAACCTGTTCAGGTCGAGGACTCTCCTCCGTCTCAGAAGCACTGTGTTCACCCGGCCTCTCAACCCAGCTTGGGTCTGTCACCTCATCATCCTCCGATCCCTCAGTCTGCTCCCCCCTCGGACTTCCTGCCCTGACAACAACTTCCCCACTGTCTGACAACCGTGTCTCCTCATCGTCGGACACCTCTTTACACACTTCCACTACGTCAAGAAGGTCATCATCACCCACAGACTGTGACTGGTGGAAAACCTGGGCATCGGAAAATTGCTCAGCAGCAACCGGACAAGTGGTTTGTGACTGTGGGAAGGGTCCAGAAAACAGTTCCTCAGAGTATGCCGGTTCAAATGCCAAATTTTCCTGGGAGGGGGCAGACTGGGGGGGAGGAGGCTGAGGTGCAGGAGCTGGAGGAGTGGCGATTTCGGTGACATGGGTGGACTGCGTGGAAGACTGACTGGTGGAGGACAAATTGCTCGAAGCATTGTCAGCAATCCACGACATCACCTGTTCGCACTGTTCTGGCCTCAACAGTGCTCTACCACGAGTCCCAGTAACTTCAAACATGAACCTAGGGAGTGTAGCTCTGCGGCGTTCCCCTGCTCCCTCATCAGCAGGTGGTGTCTCACCCCGCCCAGGACCACGGCCTCTGACCCCTGCAGTAGTTGGACGCCCACGTCCCCGCCCTCGTCCTCTACCCCTAGCCCTCGGGTTAAACATTTTTAAAATGAGAGTTATAACTTTATTTTTTTTTTTACTTTTTTTTGTTTCTTTTTGTGTTTTTTTTTTTTTTTGTGTTTTTTGTTTTTTTTTGAGTTTTTAAAACCAAACAATGCTATCCTATTGCTATGGCTATTTTCTAGCCAAGTATCAAAGGAAGCACAGTACTATGCCAGATGAGATGACACTGAGTTATTGCCTAATAGAAATCCAACCCCTACTGAATTTTGCCACTTCGGCCTTTGCTATGGATATGTGCGCCACTAAGCGCAGAACACAGCGGTCGCAAGTCCCACTACAAATTGCTCAGAATTGGCAAGTACATGCACTGCAGAAACTACAGCCACCAGCAGATCAACCAGAAATCAAATATATAGAACGCTACTGTAGGCTTCAAGAAGCTGTTTGTATTCTCCTATGGCTATTTTCTAGCCAAGTATCAAAGGAAGCACAGTACTATGCCAGATGAGATGACACTGAGTTATTGCCTAATAGAAATCCAACCCCTACTGAATTTTGCCACTTCAGCCTTTGCTATGGATATGTGCGCCACTAAGCGCAGAACACAGCGGTCGCAAGTCTCACTACAAATTGCTCAGAATTGGCAAGTACATGCACTGCAGAAACTACAGCCACCAGCAGATCAACCAGAAATCAAATATATAGAACGCTACTGTAGGCTTCAAGAAGCTGTTTGTATTCTCCTATGGCTATTTTCTAGCCAAGTATCAAAGGAAGCACAGTACTATGCCAGATGAGATGACACTGAGTTATTGCCTAATAGAAATCCAACCCCTACTTAATTTTGCCACTTCAGCCTTTGCTATGGATATGTGCGCCACTAAGCGCAGAACACAGCGGTCGCAAGTCTCACTACAAATTGCTCAGAATTGGCAAGTACATGCACTGCAGAAACTACAGCCACCAGCAGATCAACCAGAAATCAAATATATAGAACGCTACTGTAGGCTTCAAGAAGCTGTTTGTATTCTCCTATGGCTATTTTCTAGCCAAGTATCAAAGGAAGCACAGTACTATGCCAGATGAGATGACACTGAGTTATTGCCTAATAGAAATCCAACCCCTACTTAATTTTGCCACTTCAGCCTTTGCTATGGATATGTGCGCCACTAAGCGCAGAACACAGCGGTCGCAAGTCTCACTACAAATTGCTCAGAATTGGCAAGTACATGCACTGCAGAAACTACAGCCACCAGCAGATCAACCAGAAATCAAATATATAGAACGCTACTGTAGGCTTCAAGAAGCTGTTTGTATTCTCCTATGGCTATTTTCTAGCCAAGTATCAAAGGAAGCACAGTACTATGCCAGATGAGATGACACTGAGTTATTGCCTAATAGAAATCCAACCCCTACTGAATTTTGCCACTTCAGCCTTTGCTATGGATATGTGCGCCACTAAGCGCAGAACACAGCGGTCGCAAGTCTCACTACAAATTGCTCAGAATTGGCAAGTACATGCACTGCAGAAACTACAGCCACCAGCAGATCAACCAGAAATCAAATATATAGAACGCTACTGTAGGCTTCAAGAAGCTGTTTGTATTCTCCTATGGCTATTTTCTAGCCAAGTATCAAAGGAAGCACACTACTATGCCAGATGAGATGACACTGAGTTATTGCCTAATAGAAATCCAACCCCTACTGAATTTTCCCACTTCGGTCTTTGCTATGGATATGTGTGCCACTAAGAGCTAAACACAACGGTAGCAAGTCCCCCTGCTAATTCCTCACAAAATGGTAAAAGATGCAAATTAAAATAAAAAAAGTAGAACGTTATTGTAGCCCTAAGAAGGGCTGTTGGGTTCTTTGAGAATCACTCCTGCCTAACAGTAAGCTAATAGAACACCCTAACGCTTTCCCTGAGCAGCAGCAGCTCTCTCCCTAGCGGCATCCAGAGACAGAATGATCCGAGCAGCGCGGCCAGCGGCTAGTCTATCCCAGGGTCACCTGATCTGGCCAGCCAACCACTGCTATCGACGTGTAAGGGTACCACGTCATGCTGGGTGGAGTGCAGAGTCTCCTGGCTTGTGATTGGCTCTGTTTCTGGCCGCCAAAAAGCAAAACGGCGGGAGCTGCCATTTTCTCGAGCGGGCGAAGTATTCGTCCGAGTAACGAGCAGTTTCGAGTACCCTAATGCTCGACCGAGCATCAAGCTCGGACGAGCATGTTCGCTCATCTCTAGTGTTTAAGTCTCCCAAACAAAAAACAGATTCTAAGTGGTAATTCTAAGTCTTTTTTTTAATATTTTAAATAAACACTAATATTACATTTTAAACACCCCCTTTTTAAAAATGAAAACAAATAAGAAAAACAGTCAGAATTTAGCAAGAATCTAAACAATTAGAACAATATTATGGTATATTTATATTGCACTGTGGAAGAAGAAAATAGCTCTTTGTTGTCACTTTGTCTCCAAATAAAATAGAAAAAACTAATATTATGACTTATCATTAAAGGACATCTACCATCAGTTATCGATGATAGATGTGTCCTAATAAGTATTATAACTCTATATGCCACGATTGCAGAAATATAGAGTTATAAATGTTATGCAAATTACCCTTGTGTGCTTAGTCCTCATGAGGGAGGCACTTGTGTACATGTGTATTGAGAGTAGAAACAGATTTACTAAGATTGCATGGGTGAAGGTCCTTCTGAGTAGAAAATTTGGCGGATGGTTGAGGTGCCCGTAAACGGGTTGATCCCCAGGCTGATGCCCAAACCGCCCATTATAATCCACTACTGTTTACCAGCACTCATGTAAAACTTGCAACAGCATGTCCATTCACAATAAAATAATTCAGTTTATTCTCTTAGAATCAGGAAAGATTCTTGTTCATCACACACTGGAAACAATAATCTTTTATGAATTTAAATGCATAAGCAAGATTATGGGGCACATTTACTTACCCAGTCCTGTGCGTTCCCCGATCCAGAGTGTCTGACGAGAATGCACTGTGCTGCGATTCACTTACATCATGCGCCCGATATCCTGCATGTGTCGCTTCCCCGCTCAGATCCTTCAAGTTAAATCCCAAGGTTTGTCCGAATCCGTTGGATCGTTCGATGTCCCGCACCCCTATTTGTGTCACATGAAAGCCGATGCGATTACGCCAAAATCCGATCGCATGCAACAAAATGCCCTTCTAAATCCCTGTCCCGGAGGTACAATCCCCAAAAGGTCGGAAAACCTGACAGAAATGCGGCCGCGGGACCCTTAGTAAATAAGCTCCTATGTTTTACAGAAAGTGCTTTCCTTTGTTAATGGGATGCCAGCTGCTCCCTTACTTCTATTAGCCAAATTTAGTGATGTGCTTGACAAGACCCTAGATAGAGTTAGCTCCTTCTTTTAGGCCCATAGCACTGAATCTTACTCAGTTTGGAAGAGTTATTGCCGATTTGGGCCTTTTTGATCTATGGAGAATATAAAACCCTTTTAAAAGTAGACAAACTAATGACAGATCTACTGTAATCTTGGGCAGTTACTTACTTATGATGTTGCAGGCATTAAGTAGCAATTAAGGAACCTTTTTGCAGATGACCTTCTGCTCTTTATTGACATTTACCTCCCTCAAAAGTCCAACTCCATTATTAGCATCATCAGTCTTCTACTATGTTTCCCCAAAAGGCAGGGTCTTATATTAGTTTTTGCTCTGAAAAATGGGATAGGGCTTATTTTAAGGGGATGTCTTAAAATCACCATTTTAATACTGCATACGAATTGCATTTTAGGTGCCAGACATTGAGATATTCACAGTTAAAGTTACAGTCAATACAGTCCTTCTTCTGTAAAAATTTCAGCAAATAGTTAAGGACTGGTGCAAGCTCCCATTGTGGGTGATAGGGCACGTGAAGTTAGTAACAATGGTACTTATGCCACAAATGTTATACCGTTTTGTAGATCTGTGTATACTACCATGTTATATGGAATATATTATATATGAAGATGTGCTCAACTGTGAAGTCACTGAAGATAGAACTCAGAAAATAAAGAAAATGCTGTAGAATTGTGCCTGCACGGGGGGTGCCGAGTTCCCGCCGCAGATCTGAGATGGTCATAGTCTGTACTGAAGGGCAACTAGACTGTTGTCAATGACCCTTCTAACGAGAAGCAAGGAATCAATTTAACCCATTAACGATGAACATCGTACTATTACTGTACCGCATGGTTAAGGATGTACAGAGAGGGCTAACGCCAGCTATTGTTGCTGGCCATTACCGTATTTTTCGGACTATAAGACGCTTCTTACTATAGGACGCACCCCAGATATAGGCTTCCAAAAAAAGGAAAAATATATTTTTAATTAAAATATCCCTGTTGGTCGCACTAAAGCACAGCACACACAGACATACATTTACACACTCAACCCTGCATAATCCATCCACATACACATTCAACCTTGCATCATCCATCCACATACACATTCAACTCTGCATCATCCATCCACATACACATTCAACTCTGCATCATCCATCCACATACACATTCAACTCTGCATCATCCATCCACATACACATTCAACACTTCATCATCCATCCACATACACATTCAATACTGCATCATCCATCCACATACACATTCAACTCTGCATCATCCATCCACATACACATTCAACTCTGCATCATCCATCCACATACACATTCAACTCTGCATCATCCATCCACATACACATTCAACTCTGCATCATCCATCCACATACACATTCAACTCTGCATCATCCATCCACATACACATTCAACTCTGCATCATCCATCCACATACACATTTAACTCTGCATCATCCATCCACATACACATTCAACACTGCATCATCCATCCACATACACATTCAACACTGCATCATCCATCCACATACACATTCAACTCTGCATCATCCATCCACATACACATTCAACTCTGCATCATCCATCCACATACACATTCAACTCTGCATCATCCATCCACATACACATTCAACTCTGCATCATCCATCCACATACACATTCAACTCTGCATCATCCATCCACATACACATTCAACTCTGCATCATCCATCCACATACACACTCAGCTCACCTATACACACTCAACTTTGCATCACCTATACACACTCAACACTGCATCACCTATACACACTCAACTCACCTATACACACTCACACAGAACCACACACACATATACATACACACACATACTTCCCCCATTTCCCTTCTTCTTACCCTGTCCCAGGGCGGCATGGCAGTATGAGACCTGTTCATGTGATCAGTCACATGATTCTGACATCACCGCAGGTCCTGGACTTGTAGAACATCGGGGAGAGGTAAGAGTAGTATGGAGCCTCTCCTCTCTGGGAGATCGGGTGCAGCTGTATTGGGCATCACCTGATCTCCATTACAGCGGTCAGGAGGGTCTGGCAGTGCTGGATCCTCCTGACCTCTGGACTATAAGACGCAGCCACTTTTTAGCAAGATTTTTTCTTGCTAAAAAGTGCGTCTTATAGTCCAGAAAATACGGTATATGATTGGGGAGCATTTTTGGATTTTATTGAGACCACACCATCTGTAATAAAACATTATAGAAGCTATATAAATTTGATACCTATAGGATTGTACTAACCCAAAAAATAGGAGAGATATCTTTCAAACCAGGTGGTAAAAGCCGTAAATATGGTTAACATAGTAAAATAAAACAATTGCCTTTTTCTTTCAATTGTACGATGTTCTGATTTTTTTCAGCTACCCAGTATGTTGCATGGGATATGAAATACTGGAATTAAAAACTTATGGCTTTCAGAAGGTGGGGTGTGAAAAACAGAAAGGCAAGGATGAAAAAGGGTTGTGTCATTAAGGGGTTAAGGTTAGGTTATACGATTTAGAATACATTTTATTCTACTAGCTTCTTTAATACAAGCTTTTCCACTGGGTTTGTGATATATATATTGAGGAACCTGTTACCTGTGCAGTTCCTAATAACCTCAGGCTTAAAGAAAGAAAAACCATAGCAATTTTTTACACATACTACCACTTTTTGCTGGTTGTCTCTTCTGCTGCCCTCAACTTAATTTAGCTAGCTCTAAATTTTAGTTTAGAGGATAAGAGTTGTGGTCTTGGCTGGGAATGTTGGAGGAATGGTATAATATACTGTAAGTGCATTGCTTTACATTTGTTTTCTTTATGTATATTCAGCCCTGAAGAACCCCTTTCTGTATGTAAAGTTACTGCACATGGATGTAAAAGAAGGGGTTCCCACTCAGGAAGCCTTAATATAAGTAGTGGGTCGATAGAAAACAGATCTTGTTATGGTGGACCTTCCATCACAGAGATCACTGCAACTTCCCTTGGCAAAGGTATCAGGAGCCAGAACTACATACTGTATATTAAAGGGGGTGTTGGTAACAACTATTGGAACACATTGAACAAATCCAAATACAATAATGGGGGTCCGATTCGCGTTTTCCATGTTACCCGAATATTTCCAATTTGCGCCGATTTTCCTGAATTGCCCCGGGATTTTGGCGCATGTGATCGGATTGTGGCGCATCGGCGCCGGCATGCACACAACAGAAATCAGGGGGCCTGGTCGAACGAAAAACCCGACGGATTCGTAAAAACCGCCGCATTTAAAAAAAAAAGTGTCACTCGGTTATCTTCTCCCACGATAGGACGGTGTACTTCAGTGCATTCCGATGGTCTTCAGCGCAGCAGCAGGAACTGCCTTAGTGAATCCCGGCCGGACCCGAATCCACCGCAGAAAACGTGCCGCTGGATCGCGAATGGCCCGGGTAAGTAAATTTGCCCCAATGATTCTCCTTCACACCTATGTCAGAGCTTATGGTCATAAAGAAAGTATTGATACTGTTCTCAATTCCTCGTATGAAAGATCCAAACACCACCTGATGGACACCCATTAGGGTTCAATTCTGGTTTCCATATGTTTGACATCAAGAATGATGCACTGCACCACTTTCTCAAAACTAACATTAAAGTTTTTTGTGTGTTTTTTTAGTGTTTCTAAAACATTCAAGCTTTGTTACATCTATGCCTGCAATCCACAGAGGACATATTGACATGACAGTAACTGAGACAGATTTCTGCTACCATCTTAGCCGTGTCAGGTCTACTTTACGTCTTCTGTTCTCTGCAACTATTTTTACTACTTCAACTCCTACAATATCTTTATCGTCAGCAAAGTCTAGAGTCAACCACCGACCCTTTCTGATTCAGACTCCTCCTGACTGCGACGTTCTCTGGTGCAACCTGATGTTAGATTGTCTTTCTGCACATCTTTTAATTAATCATTTATGATTAATTCCAAAGGGAACCTACTTGTCAGAAGCATAAATACCATCATATATCATCGCCCTACCATACTTAACGCACGTTTGCTTCCGCTTCTACTAGAAGATTGCGAGGCTAAGCGCACGCCTTCATTTACATTTTTATTTCAGATTACAATTTGTGCCTCAAAGAACACAGAAAATCTCTCCTGGATATTTCGGTACGTAGTATACAGCAACTGGTGTCTGCATAACGCAGATCTCTTCAAAATATCCTCTTATGGTTGTCAAAGCTACAATCCCGTGATTAGTAAGATAATGTTATGTTCATAAATGGGGTATTTCCATACATATCGGATGCAGATATTCTATTTGGATTAGCAGGCAGAAAATCTGCAGTGTGTTAAAGGAGCAACAAATGAAATAAGACGATTCTCACTGTTGAAAAAAAATATTCATAGAAATTTTTAATCCGTGGCAAATCAATTTCTGTAGATTCTGTAGATTTGTATTTGCATAATTTGCAACAGAAAACTCCATGCTGCACATGATCCCATATAGACAAGGCTTTTCTATATTGTTCTTATCCTTTTGGGACAGCTGGGCCATGATTGACACTATAGAGAGGGAATGAGTAAGTATTCTCCTTTAACTTGGTCAATTTGTTACCTAGTCTAATCGGCTACACATTGAAAGACTATTGTTTATACTCCGTTTTCTGTGCTGTATCTATAATATGCAGGGCCAGATTATAGGGAGGGCTCCAGGAGTGCACACCCCAGGACCCCCACCATTTTATTCAAAAGGGGGCCCCCACCAGCAATGTCCAACAGAAAGTTCACAGCAGGAGAGAGAATTCTCGGGAAAGCAGTGACAGATGGGACTGGGTGGCAACTAGGACTAGTAGTCAGTAATACCTCCACTGTGCCATCTAGGCAAGCAGCTAGGCTAAAACCCCTGCCATGGTGCCAGCTAGGCCAACAGCTAGACTAAGGCCACTGCTGCTCTGCCAGCTAGGCAAGCAGCTAGGCTAAAACCACTGCTGCTGTGCCATCTAGGCAAGCAGAAAGGCTAACATGGAATTAGGAGAAAGTATAAAATATAAATAATAACTTAGATTAGTAATGTGTAGCACTCTCTGGGCTTCATTGGGTGGAGGTCCCCACCTGATTTTGCACCCAGGGGGCTTCCACCTACATTATTCTGGCCCTGATAATATGGAATTCCTAAGAACCTATATAGAATGTTAAAGAGTTTGTCCAGTTTTTAAAAAACATGACTGTTCTATGATGTACTAAAAATGGCGAAAAATCTAAATTAGCCAGCACTCTAAAAGAAGTGAAAAATTCTTGAAGCATTCACCTATGCAGCAGCATTTCAGCTCTATACACACTAAGCCTTCTTCTTCTTGGAATTCTTGGAAAACCCCATTGATTACCAGGTGATAAGCTCCGCCCTTGTGCCACCTGCTATCCCACATTCCACTGCTACCATACCCATGAACAAATCTGTCTCATTCTAAAAAGTTGGCCTTGTGGCCTTTACAGCTAAGGTTCTGTTCATATCTGCATTTTGGTTTCCATAAAAATGGAAAAAGACTAGAAAATAACAGAACTATTGCACAACACCAACACCATTGGATGAACTTGGCATACTAAAAGCATCTTATCCTAAGCAATATTAATTCTATTTTGTCCCCTTAGGGAAAGAGAGAAGAAAAAGAAAGAGAGATAGATATGTTTTTCTGGAGAGCCAAGAAGGATATGAGACTAGTAACATTATTGTTCATATACCGAATATACTCGTATACTGCCCGGTCGAGTATTAGCATACTTGGACCGGCTCGTTACTCGGACGAGTATCTCGCCGGCTCGAGATCGAGCATTAAATTAAGTGAAGAACAGTATTTTTATTACATATTAAAATATCCCAGATGTTTACAGATGTTTTACTTGTAAGAACACATTGAAATAACACTATTCTTCACTTTCCAGGTGTTCGCGCGTGTCTCCCGCTAAGTTAGGAGATGTTCGGAACATCTGGAATGTGAAGAATAGTGTTCTTTCAATGTCCTGCACTTAAATGGTCCTGTATTCACTGTTTTTAATGTTTTAATTCTATTCTTCACTTTGCAGATGTGCGGGCGTATCTCTGAACCTATCGGGAGACACGCGTGCACACCTGCAATGTGAAGAATAAAACATAAAAACTGTGAAAACACGAACATTTAAGTGCAGTACACATTTAAATAATATTATTCTTCACATTTCTGATGTGCACGCGTATCTCTGAACCTATCGGAAGACACGCCCTAACATCTGCAATGTGAAAAATAGAATTAAAACATTAAAAACAGTGAATACAGGACCATTTTAGTGCAGAACACATTGAAAGAACAATATTCTTCACATTCCAGATGTTCTGAACATCTCCTAACTTAGCGGGAGACACGTGCGAACACCTGGAAAGTGAAGAATAGTGTTATTTCAATGTGTTCTTACAAGCAAAACATCAGTAAACATCTCGGATATTTTATTATGCACTGTTCTTTTAATGTTCTCTTTTAATAAAAAAATGCTCGGGTCTCCCATTGACTTTAATGGGGTTCGTTATTCGATACGAGCACCCGAGCATCAGGAAAAGCTCATATCGAATAACGAGCACCCGAGCATTTTAGTGCTCGCTCATCTCTAATACCGAGTTTTTCAGCACAGAAAAATGTGCTGAAAAACATCCCCTCGGCTTATACACGAGTCACGAGAACTTAAAAAATACTTTAAAAATAATCAACTTATATACTCTCCGGTGGCCCCGATGTGCAGCGCTGCTCCCCCGATGTCAGCGCGGGTCCTCTTCTGGCTTCCGCGCCCGTCTTCTGTCTTCTGTACATCGTGCTTGGCCAGGAGAGAGCAATGGCGGCGCCCAGCATGATGTACAGAAGACAGGCGCGTAGGCCAGAAGAGGACCCGCGCGGACATGGGGGGATCAGCGCTGCACATCGGGGCCACCGGAGGGTGAGTATATAAGTTTTTTTTTTTTTTTAATGCTGGGCTGTGCTGTATACTACTGCGGGCAGGCTGTGCTGTATACTACTGGGGGCAGACAGGGCAGTGCTGTATACTACTGGGGGCAGGCTGGGCAGTGCTGTATACTACTGGGGGCAGGCTGGGCAGTGCTGTATACTACTGGGGGCAGGCTGTATACTACTGGGGGCAGGCTGTATACTACTGGGGGCAGGCTGTGCTGTGCTGTATACTACTGGGGCAGGCTGGGCAGTGCTGTATACTACTGGGGGCAGGCTGGGCAGTGCTGTATACTACTGGGGGCAGGCTGGGCAGTGCTGTATACTACTGGGGGCAGGCTGTATACTACTGGGGGCAGGCTGTATACTACTGGGGGCAGGCTGTGCTGTGCTGTATACTACTGGGGCAGGCTGGGCAGTGCTGTATACTACTGGGGGCAGGCTGGGCAGTGCTGTATACTACTGGGGGCAGGCAGGGCAGTGCTGTATACTACTGGGGGCAGGCTGGGCAGTGCTGTATACTACTGGGGGCAGGCTGGGGTGGCTGTATACTACTGGGGGCAGGCTGTATACTATAGGGTTGCCTAATCTGTCACTATTGGCTGAAATCATAGTATCTCCAATAATATCAACAAGATTAGAACAGTTAGGCAATTAGGTACATATGCAAAATAAAAATTCTATATTATAGAAAAATTATATCTATGTACTGCATTTACTGTGCTCCGAAATATGTATGCACATACCATAATAAATAGGGGTGAAAGAAATATACAATCAAGTCAAGCTCAACTTGTAAATCAACAATGTTGAAGTAAAAAAAATACAATTCTGATTTCCATTGAACCATAATACAAAAAAATTACTTACAGTCATTAACTCCCTGGGTTACTGTCACAGTAACAAACATTTTTGTTTCTATAAAAAATTAAATCGCCTCTCCTCTAGGCGTAGTGGATGCCCCCTGGTCATGGTCACAGGCCTAAGTATAAAAAGAGATTTGGAAAGATCCTTATATTGCCCATTCAGATATCTGTACGTTGCAATGAGGTTGTTGTCTTAATTGTCTGTTTTTTAAGATGATTAAAAGTTTAGTAATCTGTTATCGTATCCCAGTCCTCCCATTTCCTTAATAAGCTTGGTTATGTTTTCCAGTTCTACTATGTTCTTTTTATACATTTGTGCCCAAAATTGTACACAATATTCCTTTTGTTGTCTGAGTAGTGATTTGTATAAGGGTATAACTATGTCCTTACCATGAAAAACTATTCCCTTTTTGATACTTCCTATAATTTCACCTTCTTTAGCAGCAGCTGCCTGGCACTGGTCATTAAAATTTATTTTACTATTCATCAATAAATCAAAGTATTTTCCTGATGCGGTTTTACCAACTAATTCACTATTTAATGTATAATTGAACTTTTTTATTTAGTCGGCCTACACAAAATCCCTCTACAATATTATACTATCCTCCTCTATGTTAATTGCTTTACAGAACTTAGTATCATCTGCAAATATTGAAACTCTACTCTGTAAACCCTTTATAAGGTCATCAAGAAAACTTTTTGAAAAAGTAGCCTAATACTGTCCCCTGTGGCACCCCACTGGTAACTAAAACCAAATACAGGCAGTCCCCGGGTTACATACAAGATGGGGTCTGTAGGTTTGTTCTTAAGTTGAATTTGTATGTAAGTCGGAACTGTATATTTTATCATTGTAATCCCAGCCAGAACTTTTTTGGTCTCTGTGACAATTGGATTTTAAAAATGTTGGATTGTCATAAGAAGCAGGATTAATAATGTAGCTTCATTACAGACACCTGTGATAACTGTTACAGCTGTTTATTGTAGCCTAAGGCTAAAATACAATAAATTACCAACATCCAGAGGTCCGTTTGTAACTAGGGGTCGTATGTAAGTCGAGTGTTCTTAAGTAGGGGACCGCCTGTATATCATAAATTGTAAACCCAGTAATACATATTTTCCTAAAGTCTCATCAGAAACATAATGGGGCAGATTTATCAAGTGTCTGAAAGTCAGAATATTTCTAGTTGCCCATGGCAACCAATCACAGCTTGGCTTTCATTCTACAAGTGCTCATGAATATTTTAAAGGCAAGCTGTGATTGGTTGCCATGGGCAACTAGAAATATTCTGACTTTCAGACACTTGATAAATCTGCCCCATTATGTGGAACAAATTTGAAAAGTCTACTTATGTCCTCAAAAATGAAGAACTTACCTCCTCATGGGTTTTACTATGATAATGATGTTATATTAAAAAGTTGCATGCACGTATTGTTGAAGCACTGTTTGGAAGTATTTGCCGTCTTTTGGCATTGCATTTTGGTATTACCTGGACCATATGATTCCATTTTTAACAGCAAAGCTAAAAAGCAACGTGTCCCTGTGTGGACAAGGGCTGTACTGACATCTAGTAGCCAGTATAAAAACTGCACGATTATTTCAGAAGAGTTTTAAAAGAAAAATAATATACCCTATATACCGGCGTATAAGACGAGTTTTGAAGACTTAAAAATCTTCTGTCCAGTCTGGGGTCGTCTTATACGCCGGTAATGTTTCTCACCTTTCCCGTGATCCACCGAAGCTCCGCTGCTGGTCAGTCAGAGGCCCGCACCTGACCCCTGCGCTGCGCTGATAACTCGGCGCAGCACAGCAGGCAAATGTTTTGAATTGTGACAGCCGCGGGCCTGCCTGTTACAGCGCACGGACTGTTCTGCATCTGGTCCGTGCCCTGGATCAGGGAGTGCCCGGAGCTGTCATAATTCAAAATTAGAACGGGCCCCCGATGCGCCCCCGTCCCACCCACCTCACACTACTTACCCGCCATCGCTGACGCAGGCTATGTGACGCGTCTGCCTGCGCCGGGTCTGCTGAGGTCTATGACCCGGCACCTGACCTGCAGACGCATCATCAGCCGTCGCCTGCGCCGGATCCCCTGATGAGAGGCAGCACGAAGAGGAGCGGGATAAGGTAAGAATTATGTTTTTTATTTAGCTTAAATATATAGGGCCCTGTTTGGTGTTGGGGGGCATTATTTATGGCTACTGGGGGTGCAGGACAGTAATTATAGCTACTGGGGGTGCAGGACAGTAATTATAGCTACTGGGGGGCAGGACATTAATTATAGCTACTGAGGTGAGGCAGGACATTAATTATGGCTTCTGGGAGGGGGGCATAATTTTAATTTTTACCGGTGTTTTGTATGCGTTGGAAAAGGGGTAGTCTTATACGGCGAATATATCTTAAACTCTATATTTTAAACAGGAAAGTAGGGAGGTCGTCTTATACACCAGGTCGTCTTATACGCCGGAATATACGGTACTACTCAAGTGACTAGTGATCTTATATTGACCTTGTATTTGTTTCTTTCATCTCCAATAATGTGGAGGATAATTTTAGAATTCAAATTTTAAACACACTTTCAATATTCAGTATTTACCTTGAGATGGGCCTAGTTTTTCTTGCACAATGAGTATGAAATGGGGTGGCATGTGAACAGCGACATAATCACAACAGTAATGAAAAGCTGTTTATTAACAAGACTGTTTATTAATATCAGGGCTTTACAAACTCATTAAGTTGTTTAATTACAAAATTGACTAATTATAATATTTGATATTTACCTTGCCATCATGTATATGTCTTATATACAAGGCATGGTAATTACTTTCATTCTAGATAAATGTCAACTAAATGTCAAGTAAGGAAGATAAATTTGTTGCTATAATTTCAGAATATATGATTAATGTTTTTTGTTTTTATTATTTTAGCCCAAATAATATTACCATATAGTGAGCAGAGTATGATGCTGTACATAGTCCACTGTGTACTGTTATACAATATGTTGGTTCTAGTTTTGTCCTAATCTCTTCATGGATATTCACATAACAGTGGTCCTAAGAAATGTCTTAGAAAGATAGATGGGTCCTGGTGCAATCATTGCATCGGAGCCCCATATACCTAATACAGATAGAATACAGACGGTCCCCGACTTAAGGACACTCAACTTATAGAAGACCCCTCGTTACAGAAGGATGTCTCTGCCTACTGTGACCTCTGGTGAAGCTCTCTGGATGCTTTACTTTAGTCTCAGGCCACAATGATCAGTTGTAAGGTGTCTGTAATGAAGTTGTATTGATAATCCCTGGTCCCATCACAGCAAACATTTTTGAAAATCCAATTGTCACAGGGACAAAAAAAATAAAATATACAGTTCCAACTTACATACAAAATTCAACTTTAGAGCAAACCTAAAGAACCTATCTTGTACATAACCCGGGGACTTCCTATACAAATATACTGTATGCTTCACAGAAATATATATACAGCAACATACTCATATCCCAGCCTCCCCTCATTCATGAAATGACCAGCAGCATCACTAATCAATATCCAGCAAAAGCCTTCCCTCCTAATGAAATGTTTAGCAGCCTCCCCTTACTAATGAAATGTTCAGCAGCAGCCTCCCCTCAGTTATGATGGTTACTGAGTTGCTGGTTTTCCTGTTTTGCACCTAATTAATCTGTGAACTGCACCTACTGGCAGATGTTGGCGCTTGATGTATCAATGTGCTAAATTACATACAGTTAGGCTATATTCACGCGACCATATAGGGGACATATATATGGCTGACATATATACGCCATATATATCTTCCCCCATAGAAGCCAATGGGCGCACGGTGACATACAGGAGGGGTACGGTAGCCGGAATGTCCTATCTCCAGAATACGATGCTGTGCACCATACATCGCCCCCTCCTCCACTCCACGGCACCGACGTGTGCCTGCAGTGCTACGGTATGGCAGGCACACATTGTGTGAAGGTAGCCTTTGTCTAATTGAAAGAGGACATGTGTCCTAGTTTAACCAAGGAATGGGATGAAGGAAAGATCAGGACCAAAATGGTGATATTGGAACCAAAAATTCTATACAAAATCCTAATTTCTATATAAATTGACTAAATACCATTTGGGCCATTTTGTTAATATAAAACCATTTAAGAGAAAATGGGTCAGAGTCCAGGTTCCGAGAAAAATATAGAAGGTGATTTTTACAGCTCTTGATCAAGTCCATACTCCAACATGATCTTTTTTAGAATTCCCTCTACTGCAATGTGCTGCAGAAATAGGAGTAGTTCATATTTTGTAGAGCTGAAACCAAACCGAGTTTTTAAAGTACAGTTGTGAAAACCAAAATCTGTTTATTACTAAGATTTTTAAAAAATCATTAAAAATAATTGTATACATTAAACCATATGAAACCTATTCTACTCAATGGAATCTGCAAGCGCCCCTTTGTGCCCTTCATTTTAGGGATCTGGATGATCCTCTATATTGTTCTGCTCCTATAATAGAGAACGGTGGAAATAACAATGTCAATGTGAAATAAGAGAAAAGAAACTAAATAATTCCAAAAAACCAAACACAGAATATGCCAGAGAATGATGTCTGCCAGAGCTAGATTTGCACATAAAATACACATATAAATTAAATGTTGGAAATGTATTGACAGTGATTTTTCAATTAACAAAATGGAATTAATACAAATGTGTAATATGCAAATGTGAACAAACCCTAGAGGAAATTTTAGGTTATAAAATGATAAAGCTGAAATCTGGCTTCCGGGCATCCTCGAGTGAGTTTGGAAATTCCTATGCAGAACCTGTGTCAACTATGTTTGTTTTTTAATGCCCAAGTCTAAGTTTTTCTATGCGAGTCGCAAATTGCTATCATGGCACTGCATACTAACACTCCAATTCCTATGAATATTGCTATATACTTGTTATAGTTTATGCTAAATGTACTGACGGAGGTTAGAATTCAGAGCACAGGGTACACAGAGCCTTCGCGCTGAATACTTAATTTGTTCGAGTGACAACTGGTACAAAAGATGAGTTTGGCCTTTAGGCTGCAAGAACATGCAATAAGCAATGAGATAGGACTGTCAGTAATGAGGAAATTCAGCAGTCAGTGAACTTGGAGAGACCTGTGGAATGAAGCAGTCAGTGAACTTGGAGAGACCTGTGGAATGAAAGCCAAATAGCTCGGGAATTGCTTCTGAGAATGTCAAGGCATGCAAAACTGATAACAAACATATACATATCCCATAAAAAAAGAAGAACACAAAATACAAAGGCCACATTTATTATGCTAAAATACGCTACGGGGGGGATGTTTGTGACAGAAAGTTTGGTATATCTTATTTTAGAGACATTTATTATTTAGATATTCCAAAGAGAAGTCATTTGTCATTTTTGTGTGTGGGGGTATTGATATCCCTTGTTGTATCACAATTTGTCGTAAATTAGGTACATCACTATACTGTGGCCGTGCACAATAATACAACATCACAGTGCAAATCACTGCTAACATCGGGCGACAAAAAAAGGAACAACTAGCGGCAAAAATAATAAATGCCCCACCCCCCCATGTGTCGGGCTGTATGTGTCATTTCTGTCAGGTTTTACGCCAGAAAATCTGTGTGTAAAATTAGTGAGTGAAATTATTGAGGTTAAGGCAGTTTGCTCCAACCATAGGAACCTACAAGTTGCACTAATTCTCTGGAATGTGCTACCTTTGAGCAATAAAGTTAATACTCAACAGTAGAGTTCATAATGGGGCAGATTTACTAAAGCCCTGCTAGCACAGGTATTAAAGAAGTGCCTGCGCCACATTTGTGGTGCATGTGACTCTTTTGCAACACAAATTAGGGGCCGTTCCGGTGCTCAATCAGACCGTGTGCCAAATTTAACATTCAAAGTCTGACAGAATTGTATAGCACGTCCCATGTTAAAGGTGCACAGAGCTGTGTTGGGGGCGCCAGATTCATGAAGAATGGGCACCAGAAATCCTGAATCTAGCGCACTTTGTATTATACACAGGCAAGTTGCATTTTGTGCAATTTGCACTTTTCTTAGTAAATGTGCCCCAATGTCTCTTTATACATGACTGCTACCCTCATCTGTTTACTCCTCCTACGCCTACTATGTCTTTATCTAAAAGTAGTGTTGTGTGCCTACACAGTATGAATCTTCTGTACATTCACTGATACCTGCTGTTGACTGCTTTAGGAAGATTTATACATTTGTTACACTATCTTATTAAAAAAATTACTGGGTCATAATAAAAACACTTTTAGCTCCTGTGTTCTTCCCCATAGATTGTGAGCTCTTGTGGTCAGAGTGTTCCCTTTGTTTTAATTCAGGTTAATTCTTGGCTGCATATGTATCCTATAAAGTATTGTAGAATTATATAAGCTTCAAGACTGGTTAAAAAGTAATGGACTGGGAAATAGTTAATATAAAGGAAAACTTTATTGTGTAGCATATAAAATATATTGAAACATTTTTTTTCTGATTTGTCTTTATTTTTGTCTTTATTTTATTTTCTATGGAATATTTTTAACTTAAAATCATGCTAATAGGGGCCATCTTCTTTTTGCAACTGAATAAAAAATAATACAGAAATAAAATCCAGGACAAGGCATCCCCACCCTGGTCTGTTTTGTTCTCTAACTCACTCACCCATTGGTGATCAGGGCACTAAAGGGCAAAATAGTCCCAAAATGTATCTTTTTCACGCCTGGCTTGTAAACCATGACAATAATTCCTATGTGTGGAGCTCGGTGATATGTGCTGTAGAGGGGTAGGAGGGAAGATGAGATGTGTTTATAACCTATTGTAAATGGTGGGTCCTGTGTAATCTGCTAACTATTCATAATAACAGCATTACTTTTCATTTGCGCTCCGGCAATTTACTTTTAATGAATTGGCTCCTAACACTTCACTATTGTGAAAACTATGAAATGTAATTTTAATGCATTTGTTTTTCATATTCATAATATGCCCTGGAGCTAGAGAGGGTTCAATGAAGAGCCACAAAAATGATAAGGGGATTGGAGGGTCTCTGTTATGAGGAAAGATTAACCGGTTAAGGACCGGGCCCTTTCCTGTTTTTTCATGTCCATTTTTCACTCCCCACCTTCAAAAATCTATAACTTTTTTATTTTTACACATAAAGAGCTGTGTGACGGCTTGTTTTCTGCGTAACAAATTGCACTTCATAATGATGGTATTAAATATTCCATGCCATGTACTCGGAAGCGGGAAAAGAATTCCAAATGCAATGAAAATGGTGAAAAAACGCATTTGCGCCATTTTCTTGTGGGCTTGGATATTATGTCTTTCACTGAGCTCCCCAAATGACATGTCTACTTTATTCTTTGGGTCGGTACGATTAAGAGGATACCAAATTTGTATAGGTTTTATAATGTTTTCATACATTTACAAAAATTAAAACCTCCTGTACAAAAATAATTTTTTTGATTTTGACAACTTCTGGCGCTAATAACTTTTTTATACTACACCGTACGGAGCTGTCGGTGGTGTCATTTTTTTTGCGAAATTTGATAATATGTTCAATGATATCATTTTTAGGACTGTATGACCTTTTGATCACTTTTTATAGATTTTTTTAGATTTTTCAAAATGGCAAAAAAGTGCCATTTTCGACTTTGGGCGCTATTTTCCGTTACGGGGTTAAACGCATTGGAAAACTGTTATCATATTTTGATAGATCGGGCATTTTCGGACGCGTCGATACCTGATGTGTTTATGATTTTTACTGTTTATTTATATTTATGTCAGTTCTAGGGAAAGGGGGGTGATTTGAAATTTTAGGTTTTTTTATTATAATTTTTTTTTTTCACCTTTTTTTAATTTTTATTTATACTATTTTTCAGACTCCCTAGGGTACTTTAACCCTAGGTTGTCTGATCGATCCTATCATATACTGCCATACTACAGTATGGCAGTATATGGGGATTTTCTTCCTCATTCATTACAATGTGCTATCAGCACATTGTAATGAAGGGGTTAAAACGAAATAGCCTCGGGTCTTCGGAAGACCCGAGGCTACCATGGAGATGGATCGCCGCCCCCCGATGACGTCACGGGGAGCGGCGATCCCAGGTAAGATGGCGGCGCCCATGCGCCGCTATCTGTTTGAGGCTGCCGGTGCTAGCCCCTATCGCGGATGTTACCGGTAAGCCTTTGCTGCAATATGCAGCAAAGACTTACCGGCTATGGAGAGGGCTCAGCCCGTGTGCCCTCTCCATGCAGCGCGACGCGACCGCCGCCGTGAATACACGGCGGGCGGGCGCGAACCGGTTAAAATAACTAGATGTATTTAGTCTGGAAAAGCGCCAACTAAAAGGGGACATGATTCATTTTTATAAATAAAGCTGTTCCTGGCAAATGAAAAGACAAGGCAACACTGTCTTTGTCTGGAGAAAACAATATCAAATCACCAGAGGTGACAGAGCTCTTTTACTGTGAGAACTGTCAATCTCTGGAATAGCCTGCCTCAGGCTCTGGTCACAGCAGGGACAGCAGAGAGCTTCAAGAAGGTTCTAGATGCTTTTTTACACCTATATAACATTGACGGTTATTTTATATAGAATTGTTTCCCCTAAATCAGTTCTTCATACAATCCCCTACTTTCCTTGATTGAATTTGATGGACATGTGTCTTTTATCAACCGTACAAACTATATAACTATGTTTCAAGGATGGACACATTTATGATGCTTATAAAGTACAATTATAAACTTTTACTTAGTATTTTCAATGAATGTCATGGAGAACTGAAATGACTTTTAATTATGTCTTTCAGATTGACCTTCTGAAGTCTGGACACATTCCAAAGGAAGGATATCACCAGTAGTTCAAGATGTCATAAATCGATCTCACCGTAGATCTTTAGAAGGTGATCACATTGCTCATGCTAAAATGTCAGGTCTTGGTCCATCAGTTGCTTTGCCAGACGAAGCAGGGAATGGAACTTTTTTGGAACTGTTCCCTACCTCTCTTTCGACATCAGTGGATTCTTCATCATCAGCGCCCAACCGTTTATCAAACGTTTACGTCTATGTGTCCATCTTCCTCAGCCTCTTGGCTTTCCTTCTCCTGCTGCTAATCATTGCTCTTCAGAGACTTAAGAATATTATCTCCTCTACATCATCTTACCCAGAATATACAAGTGATGCGGGGAGCTCCTTCACTAATTTAGAAGTTTGTAGCATATCTTCCCAGAGGTCTTCTTTTTCTAACCTTTCTTCATAGGAAGAGATAAAAGGGAATAACTAAAGACAGGAAACCTGGAAATATTGCATGTGACTTACACCTTTGAAACCGAGTAGACATCCCTTATTCTGTTTGAAATTATGCTGCTTTTTAACTGGATTTTGCTTTTGTCATACATCCGATTCATCTGCTTTGTGCCCAATTTCAGTCTACCTGAATGTTTCTCTTGTTAAATAAACTCATAAAGCAAATGTAGTCCTTCTAATCAGGACGCTGGCGGAGATCAAAGAAAGTTATATATATGAAGCCCTTAATCCAAAACGCCAACCTGAGCTTCTTACAGCTACGTAGAATGTGCTAAATTCTATACACGTCTAATACTTCACAACTATGCCAACATATCCAGAACCATAAAAGATCAGTCAACATTTCTGGACTGGTAGTAACTTCATGTACATTACAGAGCCGAATAGTATCACATTAGATCTTGTTACCAAATGACATTTATTGATAAGATGGCACATCATCTTTCCAGTATGGAAATACTAAATATACATAATATATATAAATATATATATATATATATATATATATCCTTTATGAATTAACTGATTATAGACCCAAACAGAGGCATATAGTATTGGGCTATAAATATATGGGGCAGATGAGCCCAGATCTTTTGATAGATTTTTTGTAAATTCTATTCAAGCACCAACATACTGTAATATCTATAGCCTTAAAAAATGGAAAGGTCTTACCACGTTTTCATATATATCTGTAAATACCATGTAAGCAGACGAGATGAGGTCTTTGGTGAGCCATATAGGCACAAGTCCCTAATCATCGCTGTGTCGCACCATGAGCCCCAGAATTTGGCTCCTGCCCTTACTAGGGTTGTCCCAAGGATGACCCTGAGACCACAATTGCTCTAGTGCACCCTAGAATATCCATTATGAATTAACTGATTATAGACCCAAACAGAGGCATATAGTATTGGTCTATAAATACAGTATATTGGGCAGATGATGGCCCAGATCTTTTGAGTCATTTTTTGTAAATTCTATTCAAGTACCAACATACTGTAATATACAACACTATAGTCATCATTCAAATCAGTGTCAATGCTTAATATGTATCACAATCTGATTTTACTATCTCAGATACATGTAAACTGTTATTACATTTATATTAAGACAATGAATGATCACTAAACTCATTCAGAAGCAGGATCATAGAGAAGTACTAACCTGTACTGTTGTGAATAAAGCACTTGGGTTGGGATAGAAACTTACTTATGTAACTCCAGTGGACTCAGTCTATGCTTGTGTTTCTTCTCTTTTACACTGTCTCTTCTCCAAAGACTTCTAAGTAAAAGAAAAAGTCAGCTTCCTCTGATTAACCTCAAAACAACATCATATACATCAGAAAATATCCATAGCCTTAAAAAAATGGAAAGGTCTTCCCACGTTTTCATATATATCTGTAAATACCATGTAAGCAGACGAGATGAGGTCTTTGGTGAGCCATATAGACACAAGTCCCTAATCATCGCTGTGTCGCACCCTGAGCCCCAGAATTTGGCTTCTGCCCTTATAAGGATCGTCCCAAGGATGACCCTGAGACCACAATTGCTCTAATGCACCCTAGAATTTACTGTGGCCCTTACATGTTTCATCCGCTCTATAAGAGGACTGATCAAAAGGTGAACAGCAATAAAGGGATGACACTATTATCCCTATGTAGCTGGATGGATATATTTTACTCCTAACCAGCAGGCACCGGTGGAGTTAAGCTTTTCTAGCAATCTAGCTGGGCTAACCTCCTAAAAACATGAGTGCAGGAATCCTAAATTCACCACTGGGACGTGGGTGTACTCTGTAAACCAAGAGGATGCCAAGGCATGAGTCTAGTGGGCTTCTGCAGCCTCACACATGTCACATGTGACCCCAGTTCCTCCAAGGAGCCACAGCTGCTTACCGAGCTGCCTTTTGTTTCCTCCACCATGGGACAGCTTTCATCCCAGATCCTCCCCACCATAGGTGAAATTTGGTCACATGTTCAGGAGCTCCCCCTTTATGGTCACATGCTTCCCCTTCAGTGCTTGAGGCCATCATTCATCCGAAGAGGTGGTCACATTTACAAAATTACCTGGGTAACAATCAGAAGCCGAGTAACCCAGATTTTCCAAGCTCATTGTTTCAGCAAGACATATCAACCAGACTGTAAGGCATTCACACTCAGCACAGACTCCCAGAGTTCAAAATCCTTCATACATTAAAATCTAAATTCAGCACACTTATAGACATATTTACATAATGGTTAGACAGTAAATATTTTATTACAAACACAATATATTTTTTTTACTATTCCCTCTTCTATTTCTATTTAGGTGAATCCCTTAAAGGACACCTGTCGGCTAATTAAAATGAGCTGCTCATACCTACGCCCAGCCTTCTTCCAGTTATGTTACTGTGCAGAGCCCATCTTTATCGGAACACTATACCCTAAAGCTCTGCCACACTGTGGCACGTAGCAGTCTGATCTACAGAAATTTCAGTGGTTCAACATTTGCTTAGGTGCAAGAACACCCCATAGCAGTGCCCCTGGGCTGGTGGTAAACCTTGCCATTTTGTAAGCCTATGGATATTTTCTAATGTAAATTGTCTTGCTTTGAGGTTACCAGATGTGCTATGTGTTTACAATATACTCAGTGTTGCACATATGTTCGTTTTTCTATCAGGGTGCTCTAAGATTAGAATTTATTGTACTCTTTACTTGGATCTTAGGGCAAGGCTTTGGCATACAAAGCAGTTTTGGCATTATTTGAAGGAATAAATTAAAAGTTATGTTTTTAAACATACACAAAAGTTAGTGAAAATTTAAATAAGTTTTCCGGGCAAACTAATGAGTACACAGGAACAGTGTAAAATAAAACAGTAGTGCATCTAGTAATGTGTTTCAGCAGTCCCATCTCCTCCAGGTCCAGAGAGACTAGCAGTGGTGAAGATTACATGATTGCTATGGTTAAGAAGTAAGAGCTCTCCTTACAGAGACCTTGCCAAGGCTGCCTTGAAGACATGTGAAGACTTGTAGTTGTCATTTCAATAAATCACAGGTATCTTCAATTACATAATGGGGGTCATTTACTAAGGGCCCGATTCGCGTTTTCCGAACGTGTTACCCGAATATTTCCGATTTGCGCCGATTGTACCTGAATTGCCCCGGGATTTTGGCGCACGCGATCGGATTGTGGCGCATCGGCGCTGGCATGCACGCGACGGAAATTGGGGGGCGTGGCTGAACAAAAAACCCAACGTATTCAGAAAAAACGCCGCATTTAAAAAAACGAAAATGTGTCGCTTGGGAAGCGCTGACCTTCACCTGGTCCAGCTCGGTGTATTCCGGTGCGTTCAGATGATTTTCAGCGCAGCAGCGCCACCTGGTGGACGGTGGAGGAACTACCTTCATAAATCCCGTCCGGACCCGAATCCTGTTCAGAGAACGCGCCGCTGGATCGCGAATGGGCCGGGTAAGTAAATCTGCCCCAATGTTTCAGACCGCACCTGGCATTTTTCAAGTCATTTCTAGAAAGCATAGCAGAAAAGTATAAAGTAGTTTAGAAGTCCTAATATACTTTTCCTAATGTCCTTTTCATACCCGCACAGTAGCAGCTGCAGCTCTAGACTTGTGTGTCTGCCTTCTACAGAAGCGCTAGGTCTCTTTTACAAAAAATGTGCTGTACAAACTCTAGTATGAGCCGACCCGTATATAAGCCCAGGCCCCTAATTTAACCAAAAAAAACTGGGAAAACCTATTGACACGAGTATGAGCCTAGAGTGGGAAATGCATTGGTCACAGACCCCACCAGTATATAGCCAGCAAGCACATACCCCCAGTATACAGCTAGTCAGCCCCCTAATATATAGCTAGCCAGCCCCTTGCCTCCAGTATGTAGCCAACCAGCCCCCTGTCCCCCTATATATAGCCAGCCAGCCCCCTGTATATAGCCTGCCAGTGTCCAGTATGTAGCCAGCCTCTGCCCCAATATATAGCTAGCCAGCCCCAGTATATCACTGCTTTCTGACATTATAGTCTGTGCACCGCTAGCTCGCACAGACCAGGTGCTGTCTGCGGAGAGGGATCAAGAGGAGGACCTGCGGTGGGCGTCTGAAAGGTGAATACAGAGATTTTTTTTTATATATATATATATATATATATATATATATATATATACACCCAGTAAAAGCCTTGAGTATGGTGCTTTCTGAGCACAAAAAATTGTTGAAAAACTCTACTCACACTTGAGTACATACGGTGTGTTTGGTATTTAGAATGGGTTCACACAGAATGGGACACATTTACTTACCCGGTCCTGCGCATTCCCCGATCCGGAGCGTCTGACGAGAATGTACTGTGCCACAATTCCCTTACATCGTGCGTCTGATATCCTGCATGTGTCGCTTCTCCGCTCAGGTCCGCCGGAGTTCACCATCTTCCCGATGTATGTAAGTGCAATTTTAAAATTAAATCCCGCGCTCAGTCCAAATCAGTTGGATCCTCCGATGGCTCGCCCCCCGATTTCTGTTGCATGAAAGTCGGCGCCGATGCGCCAAAATCCGATCACGTGTGACACAATCCACTTCTATATCCCTGTCCCAGCTGTGCCATCCACGAAAACGTTGGAAAACCCGATGGAAATGCGGCCGCGGGAACCTTAGTAAATAAGGCCTGTTGATTTTCAATCATGGAGCAGCTCTCGTGTCCTCAACGAAAAGAACAGCTTGAAAGGAAATTCCTTTGTCATTCTGGACATACTAATAATAAATAAAATCAAAGAATGGGATTTGAGAAAAAGCCAGGAGGAAACACATGCTAAAATTTTCTGAATGAAAAATTCACAAAAATTTATAAAATTGATGGTGTTTTCTATAAAAGCCAACAAATACTACAAGACAAACTATGTGCAAAGGACACCTATGGCCTGAGCAACACGGATGCAATCTCTGGCGCATCTACAGCAATTGCAGTAGGTGATGGGATATAAACATTTAAAATTACATTATATTATTATTATTATATCTTCTAAAATTCAGAAGATATGTTCCCAGCCTGATCATATATTTGGGTCTAAGATTTCCATTAAATGACAATTTGTGATCATGTAAGCAAATGTTTGAGTTTTATATTTGTGGCAGTAAGATCTGAAAGTTCTGCTCATTCACACATCAGTGTTTTTCTTCAGTATGCAATCCTTGACTTCCTAACTTTTTATGGCTTATGTTCCCCTGCCCAAATTTATTAAGCAGTCTACACCAGTAGTCTGGCATATATTGCACTTAAATACATGTACATAAGTACATATATTGGGGATCATTTACTAAGGGCCCGAACTGCTTTTCTTCGTCGGTTTTCCCGTATTTTACCGATTTGCGCCGAACTGCCCCAGGTTTTGGCGCATGCGATCGGTTTGTGGCGCATCGGCGCTGACATGCATGCGACGGAAATCGGGGGCGTGGCCGTCGGAAAACCCGACGGATTAGGAAAAACCACTGTATTTTTTTAAAAAATAGGATAGGATAGGATGGTGAACTCCAGTGAACTCTGGCGGACTTCAGCGCAGCAGCGACACCTGGTGGACATCGGGCGCACTACCTTAGTTAATCGCCGGAAGACCCGAATCCTCGACGGACAATGCGCCGCTAGATCGCGACAGGACCGGGTGAGTAAATGTGCCCCATTATGTAGCGTTTGCACCAGTTTTATGTCATGGCTGCACTATGTCTGCGGTGACACAAAACTCTGGCCCTAAAGGGATGTTCCAGTGCTTATTCGCACCACATTTATATTGGCAAATCCGACAGAATTGTAGAGCACCCCTGTTAAAAAACTGGTGCGCTCAGTTTAAGCACTTTGGACGCCTGCAGGGAATGCCAGATTCATGAAGACCATGTGCTGGTCTTCATTAACCCCTTGAAGATGCAGCGTTTTTTCGCAAATTTTTCTCTCTCCACCTTCAAAAATCCATAACTTTTACATTTTTCCGTGCACAGAGCTGTGTGAGGGCTTATTTTTTTGCGTAACAAATTTTACTAATCAGTGACATTATTATTTTATGCCATGTACTGGGAAGCTGGAAAAAAATCTAAATGGGTTAAAATTGGCAAAAAAATTTTCACTGTGCACTCCAAATGATACATCTAGTTTATTCTTTGGTTCGGTAAGAACAGAGGGCTACCAAATTTATATAGGTTTTTTAATAAATTGCTTAAAATTGAACGCTAATAACTTTTTCATACATTGCTGTATGGAGCTGCGTGAGGTGTCATTTTTTGCGAAATGAGCCAACATTTTCATTGCTACCATTTTGAGGACGATGCGACCTTTTGATCACTTTTTATTACAGTTTTATATGTGAGGTGAAATGGTGTAATGGGAGCATTTTGGACATTTTGGCGCTATAACGGTTTTTTTATTTTGATAAATCAAGCATTTTGAAACACAGCGTTACCTAGCATGTTTGTGATTTTTACTGTTTGTTACATTTTTATATCAGTTCTAGCAAAAGGGGGATGCTTTGAATTTTTTATTTTTATTTTTTTAACTTTTTTTTCACTATTTTTTAAACCCAGTCGGATACTTTGACCCTGGAAAGTCTGATCATTCCTACCATTTACTGCAATACATATATGGCATTTTTACACAGTATTCATTACAATGAGCCACTGGCTCATCGTAATAAAACTGCAGATGCCATGCAGCCTCGGGACTGACAAAGACCCGAGGCTGTCATGGCCACCACTCTCCGCTCCCTGATGACATCCCGTGGAGCAGCCATCAGGACAAAGATGGCGGCACCCATGCTCTGCCGGTGTCATTGCAAAAGTTAATAGCACTGACCACAGGGTATAAGAAGAGGATGTTTGCTGCAATATGCAGCAAACCCCACCTCTGTATGAAGAGGGCTCAGCCTGTGAGTGCTTTACATACAGTCTCAGCACCTCTGCACCGTGCATGAACAGTGCACGAAGAAGTTAAACCGGAGCACTCTGCACTTGGGGGGATATTTATCAGGACCTCTGCGCTATGCCAGTGGCGCAGAGGCGCTGAAATAATCGCAAATGCTAGCTTATTGCTAGCTTTTGCGATTATTTGCACGAGGGGCACAGCCGGCCGGGAGTGGGCCGGCACGGGGCGTTACTGTCCCCGCGCCTGCGCACTTGCTGCTGCCGGCAACTTTTCATACGTGAAAAGGCGCCGGCTGCGGTTTTTATCATATACGCTGGCGCACGATGATAAATATGCCCCATGAAGTTTGCCTCACTATTGATAAATCTGGGCCAATGGGTCAATATTCTATCTGCAAAAACTTTTGGATGTGAAAAACACTAGTCTAAAAGAGCCTTTGCCTGCAAAATCATAAATCCCCTTGGAAGCCATAGTTGGCCACATACTTGAGCCACATGTGGTTGCCCACTGTCTGGCCTTGTCCTTCTGCTCAGCAATAACTATCAAGATTTGCTTATGTTATTATGTCTTAAATTATGTCTGCTATTTCTATTATTTTCTATGATATACCAAAACATAAAAGAAAACCAAGAGACCCAATAAATGCTATCACAGATAAAATGCTATCATACAAAATACAAAGCAGCATCTGGAGTGGGCGAATGATGTGTTCTCCGTACTCACAGAGGGCTATCTAAGAGGCAGATATTGATTTTTTTTTTCTTCAACACTCAAAGGCAGTCACTCTTTGCTTTGAAGTTGGCCGGTACACACTTGAAAGAGGATTGTCTATACAGAATATATACAGCAACATCTTCTTACCCTTCTCAGAAAGAAACCTCATCTGTCATGCATACTAACACATTCATGCATAAGTATTTTTCAGATTTAAAGGGATATTCCCAGTTGGCGGATTTTTCCGCATATCCCATTTCTAGGAACCGTATCAAGGAACAAGTTCCTCCAACTTTTGCAGTGGCCCCTCTGGTCAGATATTCTAGGAAGTCCTACAGAAGCAAATGGAGAGAGCTGAAAATGTGCTACCACCTACCTCTCTATGTACTGCAGATGTGTGACTCTGCCTTCTCTGATTGGCTGCTGTCTATAAACACAAGGCTAGCCCCAGGTTATTAGGATGTCAGTACATGAAGATCTAATTTATAATAAAATCAAATATACCGACTAGTAAGCGTAGATCTGACATACAAAGGACACCTAGAGAGCCCGACGGACATCATAGCCACCCTATTAGGAAGTACAACAACTTCAATCATGGCCTTGATAGAAGAATAAAATTTGTGCTACACAAATGATATGTATGCAAATGTAAAAGTTGCTGCCGTTCTAAGAATGCCCTAAAGTTGACAATAAAAGTAGCAGAAATATCTTAAATAAAATAGACTGTCACACATTGCTAGTGTTCTCCAGGGCAGCGTAAAGACAACAAAATCGATTGAAAGACATAAAAATGTTTTCTGAAGGCCTACAGCCTTTATTTTTATGGATGTTCTCTAAAGATGCAATATATCCATTGTTTGATTTCTCACTTTATATGGCTTTTATATGGCGGGAACATAAAAGTTTATAGAGTAACGTGAGAAACCAGCAAATCTACGATATGTAGAATTGTTATGGATACGATTTCTAATGGGAGATATATTCTTATGGATAGGATATCTAATGGGAGAGTATATTAGAAGTGTATATATTGAAATGATAATTCTAGGAAAATGTGCTATTTATTTTATGTGATATTGACTTCAACTACCAAATTGATTTGTGCACAAAAAAGAAAGAACTGAAAGTAACAGTTTTTGCAGAGCAAACATTGCCCTTCCACATTGACATTTCTAACATAAGAAGCTATTATTACCAAAAAATATTTAACCTGCATTTGGAAGAAAAACTGGTAGCCTGCAAACCTGTTTTTCTAATATGCATCTTTTCATTACTGGCAACCTAATGGCAACTGCTTCAAATCGAGGAGCAGCAATGAAGAAGATTACAGAAGAAAAGAGAAATATCATCATCCAGCAAATAGGTAGCAGCCACTGAACCAAAAGTGTCATGTCAGTGCCGTTACAATTGAAAGAACATAAAGTGAAAGAGTAACTGTAAAGAGTTTTTTGTTTTCCACAAATCAAAAGCTCTTGGGATGTAAAACAGTTTTGCCTATTATCTTTGTTACCTAAATTCAACAGTTTCTTTGCTGCAAATGCAATGGCTGCAATGGCTGCTTCCTCTCCTTCTGCAGAAAAGCCCTGGAGTCTGTAATATAAACAAATCTACAAACTCTACGGACTCATGGGCTACTGCTCCCTGCTCATAGAGGAGAAGATCACGTGACACATCTCTCTGTGTATGTAGCAGGGCTGAATGTGTTCCAAGACTGTGGTTACAGTTGTCTCCTGCACAGAATAGTGAGGTACAAGATCTCTCCTGTTCCGTATAAGTCCCTCCATCCCAAACTGTGATTCTATAGAGCTGTCTCTGTCTTTCTCTGCACCTCACGTTGCTCCCTTCCCTCACCTTATCATCAGCCGCATCAGCTTTGTGCAGATAAGCTATTAACCCTTAGTGCTCACACAGCACAGCCATAGACTGCATGAGCTAATGATTTCTACCACTTATTACATGTTCCCTGCTTTTCCATGTGATGGAAGCTGCCAGGGTGTCACCATATACATCCGCTGTGCAGTATTCTGTGGATTTATTTGTGGGAACCTAAATAGATTTACTGCTAAACTACTTTGAGAGAAAACACAAGGCATCATGGGATCTGTGGGCAAGCTAACTGGCCTCAGCTTGAGGGCATAGACTGGCAGACATTAGTCTCCGCCCACTTCACCTCTGGGGAAAAGATTTTTGTCAATCACTTTCAGAACAGAAAATGCCATAACTTTGGAAAGAAAAGGACGAGCAGCACAATATGGGCATCGTTATGTTTGTTTTTAAAGGGGGGATCACATATAACAATTTGGTAAAATCATTATAACTTTACAGTTACACTTGAAGTCCTTCAAACCCAAGAGGTGGAAATCCATGGAAAAATTGGAAAAGTTAGAGCTCATTGTAAGTTTCATCAGTTCTTGTGTGGCTTGTATGCTTTGTAATATAATGATACTGAAGTTTAGACCACCATCCTATCACCATAAGAAATGTTGGTTCTAGTTGGCTGAAAAGTGAACAGTAGAATATTGGAAACAGGTGTTTTTGAGTGATGAGTCAAAAGTCAATAGATTGGGCTGTGATGGGTGCAAATGGTCTGGAAAAATCAAGGGAAATTTAATGAATTGTTTGTTTCACAGCCAAACAAGTTGGATACTTGATCAGGATTGATGATGGTTTCAATGCTGTGTTACATGTGAGTATCCTACAAGATGAGTAACTTCATACACCCAAGTATTATGGATATGAAAATGATCACATAGGGGGTCATTTACTAAGGGCCCGAATCGCGTTTTACCAGCGGGATTTTGGTGTAACGATCGGAATGTGGCACATCGGCGCCGGCATGCACGCAATGGAAATCTGGGGGGTGCGTGGCCAAACGAAAACCCGACGGATTCGGAAAAACCGCCGCATTTAAAAAAAAAAGTGTCACGGGACACGCGCTTACCTTCACCAAGTATAGGATCGTGAACTCCGGTGGGCCTCGGCGGACTTCAGCGCAGCAGCGACACCTGGTGGACGTCGGAAGAACTGCCTTAGTGAATCGCCGGAAGACACAAATCCACCGCAGAGAACGCGCCGCTGGATCGCGAATGGACCGGGTAGGTAAATCTGCCCCATAGTGTTTCAGGAAGACAATAACCTGAAGCATATGTCATGGTTGGAGAAGAAATAACAATTAAAGTAGAGTTGCTGAATTGGTCTGGACAGTCCCACAACCGAACACCAAGTGATTTTTACAAGTGAGTCGACCAGTATGTATCAACATTAGGAATGTGTAGAAGTGACCTGGGGTCAGATTTTGGTCAAGATATTCTTGAATGTAATTGAGAGCATGCTCAGAAGAATTCAAGCAGTTTTAAAAACCAAAGGTGGATTAACAAAATAATAAAGATTTACATTTCGATTTTCAAAAGCAAAACAGTAACAGTAACATGACAAAGATTTGTATAACTTAGCGGATGCTAAATAGCTGCAAATCATATTTATGTATGAGCTACAAGGATGATTGTCTATAACATATTGGTAATTTCACATTCAAAGCTGTAGTAGATGGTGGAGCATATAAGTCAAATGTCTAAAACATTGTTACCCTTTTGCTTTTTAGTGTAAATGATTATTCTGTTTTTTAAAAATATGGAGGTGTCCTTCCTTGCCCATCCTCATGGTTGAAAATGTTGAAATATGAATTACATAAGTTGAGCTGCTTTTCTCCAAGCAACTTGATCTGGTGACAAATTGTCCTAAAGTCTTATGTTATCACATTAAAGGAAATCTACCATTGTTAAGGTAAACCTAGCAGATAGATCAAATCCTGTCATTTCTACTTTTCTTATTTTCCTAAAAATGTACTGTAATAGAAACAATGAACTCAAGATGGCGCCGAGACAGAAAGTTTTGAAGCTAAGGAATGTCAATAAGACTTCAATGTGCAACAGCAAGGAAGTTCTCCAATCAAGAGACCACATGAGCTGGGAATTCTGCGCCCCCTTCGGCTTCCTTCATAATTTCTATATAGTTTTGTGAAACCAAATAAAGCTTGTGCAGTACCTGAGTCATCCATTGCATGCTTATTGATTAGAAATACGCAGCCAATGCACACTAAAAGAGGATAATCTTAAATCCTACCCAAACACCATCAGTATCAAGCACCAGGACACTTACTCCTAGAAGCAGGCACAGTGACTGTGATAATCTTCTTATATTTCTTATCCATGGCCTTCATCCTTTTAAATTCATCTTTTAAAATTATGCTAATGAGGTGTTATCTGTGCTGTAGCTTCCCTGGCTGTTACCCCTCCAACTGTGTGCTGAAACTTTTTTTGCTGCAGTGAAATTACATCAGGCAGAGAGAGGGGAAAGTGCTGAGGGAGCAGGGGGCAAACTAACAGTCTGGTTAGGTTCTTCAGGTTCATTAGCACAATTTAAAAGCTTATTTTAGTAGGAAGTATGGATAACAAATATAATATTGCCAAAGGGACAGTGCCTGGATCTATGAGTAAGTGCCCCTGGTTTATCATGATTTTGATGGTAGATTTCCTTCTAATACATCTGATGAGGAAAAATAGCAGTTTTATGCAAATCTACTTAGAAGGAGACACCACATTTTCTATGTGATAATATTTTCTTTGTTCTTAAAGGTCAAGTGGGAAAAAACACAACAAAAACCTTCAGCTCTTTGTGTCTCTAAAGCTGTTAGCCACAGGCATATTCATTCATACATCTTCATGTTGTTTTGTAGCATGAAAGACATGATATTCCCATGTCCACTGAAGTAACATCTTGCTCCGGGATAAAAGAATAAAAAAATAGAACCATGTCAGGATTCAGACAAACTTTGACATGTATTACATCTCCTGTGGTACTCTATATGGACAATTATATTTAACAATGTACCTGGTTATTATGTGACTCGTAATCTTTATTTTCTATCAGTTCTTCTCTCTGCAGTCTCTGTCTAAAGACTTATCTGCTGTGGCTCACTGCTCCCCCTTCCCTCTCCATAGAACCTCTATGTAATCTGACACTGGAGTGATATCAGCTCTTCTCTCTGCAGTGTCTGTCTAATGACCTAGCTGCTGTGGCTCACTGCTCCCCCTTCCCTCTCCATAGAACCTCTATGTAATCTGACACTGGAGTGATATCAGCTCTTCTCTCTGCAGTGTCTGTCTAATGACCTAGCTGCTGTGACTCACTGCTCCCCCTTCCCTCTCCATAGAAACTCTATGTAATCTGACATTAGAGTGAGATCAGCTCTTCTCTCTGAAGTGTCTGTCTAAAGACCTAGCTGCTGTGACTCACTGCTCCCCCTTCCCTCTCCATAGAAACTCTATGTAATCTGACATTAGAGTGAGATCAGCTCTTCTCTCTGAAGTGTCTGTCTAAAGACCTAGCTGCTGTGACTCACTGCTCCCCCTTCCCTCTCCATAGAAACTCTATGTAATCTGACATTAGAGTGAGATCAGCTCTTCTCTCTGCAGTCTGTCTAAAGACCTAGCTGCTGTGATGCACTGCTCCCTGTTCCCTCTCCATAGAACCTATATGTAATCTGCCACTAGAATGAGATGATGTTAGTCTTGCTAGCAAGTAAAATGTAGTAGAAATCTCAAAAGGAAAAACACATAAAGGAGAAAGTAGGGAGGATGGTAAGAGCCAAAGTAGGTGGAGGGAGAAGCACTTTACTCTGATAAGATATTTTACATTGTCGGATGCGATATGTTAAAGGTGCACCACAAAAAAGTTGGTGAACTCTGTCGGGTCAGTGCAGGGAAGCACCAGATTCATGATTTCTGGTGCACGTTCTTAATTAATCTGTCACTAATCGCATTATACAGTTTTAGTGCAGTTTCCTACATTCTTAGTAAATATGCTCCACTGTGTCTTTCTTTTCACAGTCCACCCTCACTGACAGAGACAGGAAAAGGGAGCAGGAGGGAGTCATAACTGACCTCCTACAGCTCCTCCTATTCAGCAGAGCTTAGACATGCAAACAAAGAAGAATGGAGAGTCTGCACACAGCACAAAAATAAGTAGCAGGACTTCTGAATCACTTGATGAACATTCAGGGATAATTTAAAAGGCAGTAAAGGCACATGGGCAATATATGAAAATCAATGGCCAACCACTTTAATGGCATATTACAGAAGTATTCTTTCTTAGATGCATTGCGCATATGATAAAATATCTTTATTATACAGTGCCTAATGGTTGAACTAAAAGAAGACAGACTACTTACAGCACTATAAGTACTATGGTTATAGATGTTCCATGCATATGGTTTATCCTTAAGGGGTTGTCCTAATATCCCCCCAAAATACAACAAATTGAGTCAGAAACATTATTTATGTCTAAATGGACCCTAACTGTACCTTTAGCCATCTAAAAAGTATTCTCCATAATCTCTACAATGGGTTTCTCTAGCTCTTTAAACCATATAACTATTCCTATGCGCTTAGATAAACCACACATGTTCTGCATCGTACATGTGACGTCTGTCAAGGCTCGGGGTAAGTGAACCCCCTGGACCACCGTGGACGATGACACAAGCCGACACCTGGGACCTGAATCTAAGTGGCACCCGGTCTCCACCAGAGCCCTCCACAAAGCAGGTTGGACTTGCTGCAGCGTGGTACCTCCAAGTCATTCCACAGGTGCGACTTGTCCGTGGTGGCAGCTAAGGTCGTGGTCGAGGACAGGCAGTAGGTCGATGCAGGCGGCAGAATTTCAAGGTCATAGACGAAGCAAGAGGTCAGGGCTGGCAGCGGAGGAGCATAATCAGGTAAAGGTCCGAGGTCACAACCAGAGCTCAAAACCCGGAAATAACCTGCAGGGAACATCTTTCTCTTAGGCATTGAGACCAAAGATCCGGCAGGGTGTGCAGGGAGAGGCAGATTTAAATATACTTCTTGGAAATGGCCAGCTCCAATTAACGGTGTGCTGGCCCTTTAGATTTCCTGAAGCCGACATGCGCACGCCCTTAGAGACGGGGGCGTGCTTGCAGGGGCTGCGGACAGGAATCAGGAGTGGTAAGAGGTAAGAGGCACAAGTGAACACAGAGGGGCACGGGTATGGATTGCGGGAACACCCATGGCCCCTGTGACAATGTCTCACTGCACAAAGTAAGAATCGCTCCACATTCTCTTCATGACCACTGTAGCACATACCTATGGACATAGTACAAAAAAGCGCTTCTAATATGGTTGTAGGAATACCCCTTTAACGTTACAGTAACATGATTATTAGCTCATCTAATGTATCTGCACAGAATTTCCATAATTGCAGAGAGGAAATATTCTTGATATCCAATATATAAATATTTTGTAGGGATTTAAGTGATGCCTCCCGCCAGTGCTATCAAGATCCCATGAAAGACTTCAAATCAGCAATTAGGCCTCTGATTTCACACCGCGTATTAAAGACTGAGTGCTCACAAGCGTAATTTGATTTTCCACCTTATATCTGCAAGGCATCTATCACCCAGTCATTTAATTGGATGACTCCGAGCCGCTAGATTTTCATTTATAGAAAAAGAGTAATGTTTATTTTCGGAGATGAATAAACAGGATGATCAGAACTGCTCATTTCTAGCACCTTGGGATGCTTAATCATTTTTAGATCTATATTACTGGGAGTTTTATTCGAAAGACCCAGAGAATATTCCATATTCCATTGTAACTCTATGAAGCAATCTGAGCCAAAAAATGTGCTACAATGTGAGAGGCCGGAAGATATTTCTACCAGACATATTTTGACATATTTTGCTCTATGTGCAAACTGCTTTTACGTGTATTTATGAGATGTTTGTGCAACATCCCCCACCGGGCCTAGCCTTTTACTGGCTTGGGGGCAGCTGGATCCCTTATGTACCTGAGTACTGGCGGAGTGCAGCCTAGCGCTCGTCTGTGGTCACGGTGCAGGGAAAGGAACCGAGGGAATACGCCGCGTCCACAGCCGGACGGGTATCCGACAGGTAGAAGCGCAAAAAAGGAGAGGCTGACGGTGTAGGATTTCTCTCCCTAGAGCAAAGCCCATGTAAAAGTAAGGATACCTGGTGGTGGTATATGGGCCGCCCTTGATGTTATCAGCCTCACGCAGGGATCACTCGGAGACAGGGCATGTCAACCATAAAACTTACAGTTCTTTTATTTAGTAACACCGCAATGGCCACAACAGCAGTAACAATCATCTGGATCAAGGTGGCTGGTTTGATGGTGTTTGGCAGGGGTTCTTACAGCCTGGTAGGGGTAGCTGCAGACTGAAGATGAGGGGCTGCTTCAGCAGCAGGATGAGGAAGACTCTTGAAAGTGGAGATATGAAGGGCAAAGAGGCTGTGTGTGTCTGGGCAGCAAGCAGCAGACAAATGTACTTGTATTAAGCTTCTTAGTACTTTCTCTCTCCAGAGAGATGACCCAGAACTTTCCACACCAAAGGGCTTATATAACCTTAGGGAGAGGTTTGTCATCCAACCAGCACCTCTGTACAATACAGTAATGACAATGCATGTGATTGGTCACATAGAAATAACATTCAAGCAGATATTTAAGCAGCTGCATTACCATTTTCTGACACTGGAGGTCTCACTGAGTTGATCAGGCTCAGAGATTAAAGGGCAGGTTCCCATAGAGCCGCTTATAGCATAAGGGCAACCTTTCTTCATCTAATAAAATCTCTGCTCTGAAAAGGCAAAAATTAACACCGATTCTCTGCCTGGATACTAGCGAGTAGAGGTGGGCGTATACATATGTGCGAGTCTGAGTCTTGCTTACACCTACTTTCCCTACGTCATCCGGCTGTCGGCTGAATTATCACACAAATGCCATTGACTGCCCTGTGCCATGATTGTCGGTGCATGCATGGCTTTACTACTTCCTGCATCCACGCGGTCCCGCTTTGCAGCGTTTGGGCCGGGAGATCCCAGCAGCACGCGTTGCGAGTATGATGCGAGTTCGTCACATCATACTCGCAAGTGTGGAACGAGCCTAAGACCCAGGAAAAGGGCTCGGGTCAGTGCAGAATTCCTGGAACTCTGTTCTATTGATGTAGGAGATTCTGTCATATGTGACAAGACTTTCTTCTTCCTATGGCTTTATCATTTCCTCCAAGATGAAACATTGTGCAAGTGGCCTCTTGTGCCTATAACATCTACTCTAGTTTACATTAAAGCTACCACTGATTTTTGTCTGTATTTTTCCAGCATCCTTGAAAAGGGAATCTGTGAGATAAGTCATGTTTGGAAGAAGCATTAATGGTGGTCTGGGACAAATGGATGAGTCACCTGGAGGTCATTATATAGAGTTTAGTAGAATATGTATGTAATTTTCCTGTGACGACATATGGTAATCACTGTTATCTTAGGGCTTTTATCTTTGAATGTGGTACTTATGCTTTGAATCAGTATGTACTCTCCAATCGATCCTATGTTATACTTCATTTTCATTTCTTGTAAATGTCTCAATCATTTATAATCGCATACAACAGAGGGGTGTACTTGCTGTATTTTTAGGGCTCTTTCACATTGCTGTTGGTGCTCAGCTTTAGTTGCGTTTTGTCTCCGTTTTTCTTCCGTTTTGTCACCGTGATGCATCCGTTTTGTCTCCGTGTCCACCAAAAAAACTGAAGGTTTAACATTTCTTGGAAAACATCACACCTGGTTTTTCAGCCTCATCAGTAAAAGAAAATTGTACATGTTTTATCATTATTTCCACGGACATCAGATCAGTGAAAATACAAGCCAATGTGAAAGCAACCATAGAAATCAATGGCGTTGTGAGGCATCCGTGGAATTCAATGAACCACGGATGTGAAAAACGAAGCAAGGTGAAAGAGCCCTTACACTGAAGAGGTCCATTCAGCAACATACCAGTACAAATAATGTATCCAGTACTAGGAAAGCAACGAGAGTCATTTAGAATATTAATTGGACTCATGGCGTTGGCCATGAATTGCGTAACTATTGAACAAACAGTTCACTTTTTTAAAAGAATTTTTCTATAATTCTATATTATTATACATTCCGAAATCCTAACAACTGGCAATGACAATCTGAACGCGAGCAATCTCTATAATTGCCTGACATCTCAGGTGCATTTACTATCACTAGTGAATTTCAGCTTAATAAAACTCTGCATAATTGCATAATCATTAAAGTCTCACTTCTGCTGGTTAAACCATTGTATGAGTCAGGGATGAAACATTGAGAGAGTGTAATTGTCACTGCTGCTCAAGTTCCATCTCTTGGGACAGCAATGTGTCATTCAGTTCCCTTCTGTAGTAAACAGTCCCTTTTGACGCTCATGTTTCATTTTAAATTTGTGGCAATAATCCATCTAAATATCAACTTCAGTCAAAGAGAATCTAATCTATTGCTTTGTTAACTCATTCTTGTACTTGTACCCCCAGGATGAAGAATTGCAAACAGAGCACACTGACATACTGGTGTGTGCCCCCTCTGGCCGGATCTTCTCTTCTTTAAGCTCCTTATTCCATGGTTTTTACAAAAAAAGGATTTTAAAATTTTGCAAATGAGCCTCAGGGGCTCTGAGCTCCATAGGTTTTAATGGACCTGGGAGCCCCTTGGGCTAATTTGCATATTTTTTTTAAAGCCCTTTATTCTTAAAAACAAGGGCATAAGAAGCTTAAGTGGATCCTGGCAGAGGGGGCACACACCAGGACTTTAGGGTGATTGGTTTACAATCCTTGATGGTGGTACATTTCCTTTAATGGCAAATTCTCTGGGGCCACACACAGGCACATATAGCATATAACTTTTGAATACAATATTACCAAATAGTGATGTCTTTAAAACTGAATGATGTTGGGGACGGGGCGTAACAATCACAGTTGCAGGGGGGGGGGGGGGACCACGACTGGGCCCGAGGATGGAGGGAGCCAGCAATCTGGCAGACTTCTGGTCCATGATTGGGGGAAACAATTAATTGCATGTGTGTATCAAATGGATACAATTGATTACAAGTGTGCACAGGGAGAGACACGTCTAGGCGCTCTGCCTGCGCATACTGTATGATGTCATCAAGTGGCATCAATGTCATGTTATACAGTGTGCAGCAGAAGAGCGGAGCTGCATGACATTTTATTTATGAGGGGAGTATGCTGGACACTTTATTAATGAGGGGAGGCTGTCAGACATTGGGGCTCATTTACTTACCCGGGCCATTCGCAATCCCGCGGCGCGTTGTCCGACGTTGATTTGGAGCTTGCCGGGATTCACTAAGGTCGTGCACCTGATATCCACTAGGTGTCGCTGCTGCACCGAGATCCGCCAAGGTCCTACGGAGTTCACCATCCTCTTCCTGGTGCATGTAAGTGCTTGCAAGCGACACATAGTTTTTTCAAAATACCAAGTTTTTTTAATCCGGTGGGTTTTCCGACGGCCACACCCCCCGATTTATGTCAGGTGAAACCCAGTGCCTATGCGGCACAATCCGATCTCGTGTGCCAAAAACCCGGGGCAAAACTGCGTAAACCGGTAATTTTCAGGATACCTGACGAAAATGAGTGATTCGGGCACGTAGTAAATGAGCCCCATTGTATTAATGGGGGAGGCTACTACTGGGCATTTTATTTAATGAGGGGAGGCTGCTGGACAGTACACATATATATATAAGAGCAGTTCCTGCTCAACAGTACATGTATATGGTAAATAAGTTTGGTACTGTGTTTATATATGTCTGTGTAGTATACATGTGTAGTGTCTAATGTGCAGGATGCGGGGTGTCAGCAAGAGTTTAGGTAAATGATTCAAAGTTAGTAACAGGGCCCCGTTGGGACTTCTCTGTTAAAGAGAAAGGTAAAAGAAGGACAAAGTGTTACAGTATATTCCTGTGGTATACACGCCTGCTGGTAAGGTATCCATCATGGTATAAGGTCATGTTTCCACGGTTTAGGATACTGCCATGAATCTGCCTATACTTCTACAGGGTACTCATAATGTGACTATAATCGCTCTTTTTGGTACTGATCTTACTCACACGAGAAGTCCTGGAGACATGTCTATGTGTCTACACCATATGCACTAGCTCACGAAGTAAGTAGTTTTACCCTTTTTAACCAGGATACCAAAATACATGTATCTCAAACTAAAAAGATAATTGTTCCATTACTCCAAAAGGGGCACATGTATTATATTGGCTTGTGGTTGTCACTTATGTAGTGGCAAAGTCTATGCTCTATGCATCATATTCCTAGCTGCCACCTTTCTACTGATACAATAGACAGACAATTTATCCTTCCTAAGATATAAAGTACATTAGAAGGAGAAAAGACAAACAACAAAGAAAGTTTTGTATCATACATCACATGTGTGTAGGTATCAGAATCCATAAGGATTGTTTCTGCATGTAAATCAATGACTATTATCACACTAGAAATAAATGACGTGCATTATTGATAATTGTAGGTTTATTCTTTCTCAAGTATTATATGTTCTATTACGGAATTCATAAAATATCCATAAATAAATAATGAAAATATTAATGGAAATCTCATTCCTACACAAATTATAAAATATATAAAATATTTTACTGCCAAGGTAATGCTAGATGTATGAGTAGAATCAATGAAGTTTTTTCCTTTATACAATACATGTCTGCCCCCTAGTGGTAATATACATTTATTCTAAAAAGGTTTTTGCTAAAAGGAATACAATGAGGTTGGACAATAATTTGCTCAATTTCTATTTTAAAAAAAAAGCAGCAATTTTGGATGAGAGGCAGGTTTTTCCAACTGGAAGGTGGTGGTTTAGCACATCATAACCATCTTCTTAGAAATTGATTGTTGCAATCAGGATGCTGAACCCAAATGAATCTATGTACAAATCTATGAAGAATCTGTGTTGATAACTTTTAAACCGCAAGAGATATTGACAATCGAATTGCTACAATGTTTTTTTCTGACAATTCTGGTCTTCTTTAACTTGCGACATGACCACCTTCCCACTGGAAAAACTCACCTCAATCCAATATGATGGCCTTCTTTTAGACATATGCTAAAAGATTACTTGCTGGGATATTACTTACCCTCACCCGTTGCTTGCTGGGATATTCAGATATGTAATTCTCCATTTAAATTTAGTTATCCATTTAGATATGTAATTATTCTGCAAGTACTCGTGGGCACTAAGGGTTTCACAGGTGCCATGTGGAACATGTTTTTGAGGAATAACTTTAGTTCTGGTGCCATTATTTCTAAAAATGTAGCATTTAGGGGAACTGTACTGTACAACACAGCAGGTAATGGACAGAAGTAAATTGGCCAGAAATGGAGGTATCTACCTTACCCCTATACGGCTTCATAAAATGGGCCGTATTCCTTCCCCTAGTTGCCACAGATGTAGCTTCTCGCCTGCCTCTATTTGGCACATGATCTGGGCATGTCCACACCTCCAAACATTCTGGAAGGAGGTGATTTAGACATTATCTGATATATTGTAGTCTCCTGTTGATTGTCTATCTGAAGTTTGCCTGTTTGGTTTGCTGAATGAGGATCTCTGGCCACACCACACAAGGATCTTTCTTCATGAAGCATTGTTTATGGTCCAGAAGGCGGTGGCACTCAGGTGGATGAAACCACTAGGCAGGGCCAACGCCAGCACTGGGCATACCTGGGCAATGGCCGCGGCCAAGAGCTGCTGAGGGGCCCACATAAGGCATTAAGGAATACAATATTAGGATTATAATAATAATAAGGAATACATGGGGATGAGGGGGACTGTATCTGATGAATTCATAGGGGGTGAAGGGGGCTGTATATAAAATAACCATGAGGGGGCTGTATATAAAATAACCATGAAGGGGCTGTATATAAAATAACCATGAGGGGGCTGTATATAAAATAACCATGAGGGGCTGTATATAAAATAACCATGAGGGGGCTGTATATAAAATAACCATGAGGGCGGCTGTATATAGAATAACCATGAGGGGGCTGTATATAAAATAACCATGAAGGGGCTGTGCATAAAATAACCATGAGGGGGCTGTATATAAAATAACCATGAAGGGGCTGTATATAAAATAACCATGAAGGGGCTGTACATAAAATAACCATGAGGGGGCTGTATATAAAATAACCATGAGGGGGTTTTATATAAAATAACCATGGAGGGGCTGTATATAAAATAACCATGAGGGGGCTGTATATAAAATAACCATGAGGGGGCTGTAAATAAAATAACCATGAGGGGGCTGTATATAAAATAACCATGAGGGGGCTGTATATAAAATAACCATCAGGGGGCTGTATATAGAATAACCATGAGGGGCTGCATATAAAATAACCATGAGGGGGCTGTATATAAAAGAACCATGAGGGGGGCTGTATATAAAATAACCATGAGGGGGCTGTATATAGAATAACCATGAGGGGGGCTGTATATAAAATAACCATGAGGGGTTGCATATAAAATAACCATGAGGGGGCTGTATATAAAATAACCATGAGGGGCTGTATATAAAATAACCATGAGGGGGCTGTATATAAAATAACCATGAGGGGCTGCATATAAAATAACCATGAGGGGGTTTTATATAAAAATAACCATGAAGGGGCTGTATATAAAATAACCATGAGGGGGCTGTATATAAAATAACCATGAGGGGCTGTATATAAAATAACCATGAGGGGCTGCATATAAAATAACCATGAGGGGGCTGTATATAAAAGCACCATGAGGGGGGCTGTATATAAAATAACCATGAGGGGGCTGTATATAGAATAACCATGAGGGGGGCTGTATATAAAATAACCATGAGGGGCTGCATATAAAATAACCATGAGGGGGTTGTATATAAAATAACCATGAGGGGCTGTATATAAAATAACCATGAGGGGGCTGTATATAAAATAACCATGAGGGGCTGCATATAAAATAACCATGAGGGGGTTTTATATAAAAATAACCATGAAGGGGCTGTATATAAAATAACCATGAGGGGGCTGTAAATAAAATAACCATGAGGGGCTGTATATAAAATAACCATGAGGGGGCTGTATATAAAATAACCATGAGGGGGCTGTATATAAAAGAACCATGAGGGGGGCTGTATATAAAATAACCATGAGGGGGCTTTATATAAAATAACCATGAGGGGGCTGTATATAGAATAACCATGAGGGGGGCTGTATATAAAATAACCATGAGGGGCTGTAAATAAAATAACCATGAGGGGCTGCATATAAAATAACCATGAGGGGGCTGTATATAAAATAACCATGAGGGGGGCTGTATATAAAATAACCATGAGGGGCTGTAAATAAAATAACCATGAGGGGCTGCATATAAAATAACCATGAGGGGGCTGTATATAAAATAACCATGAGGGGCTGTAAATAAAATAACCATGAGGGGGTTGTATATAAAATAACCATGAGGGGGCTGTATATAAAATAACCATGAGGGGCTGCATATAAAATAACCATGAGGGGGTTTTATATAAAAATAACCATGAAGGGGCTGTATATAAAATAACCATGAGGGGGCTGTATATAAAATAACCATGAGGGGCTGTATATAAAATAACCATGAGGGGGCTGTATATAAAATAACCATGAGGGGGCTGTATATAAAATAACCATGAAGGGGCTGTATATAAAATAACCATGAGGGGGCTGTATATAAAATAACCATGATGGGGTTTTATATAAAATAACCATGAGGGGGCTGTATATAAAATAACCATGAGGGGACTGTATATAAAATAACCATGAGGGGGCTGTATATAAAATAACCATGAGGGGGCTGTATATAAAATAACCATGAGGGGGTTGTATATAAAATAACCATGAGGGGGCTGTATATAAAATAACCATGAGGGGACTGTATATAAAATAACCATGAGGGGGCTGTATATAAAATAACCATGAGGGGGCTGTATATAAAATAACCATGAGGGGGCTGTATATAAAATAACCATGAGGGGGCTGTATATAAAATAACCATGAGGGGACTGTATATAAAATAACCATGAGGGGGCTGTGTATAAAATAACCATGAGAGGCGGTATATAAAATAACCATGAGGGGGCTGTATATAAAATAACCATGAGGGGGCTGTATATAAAATAACCATGAGGGGCTGTATATAAAATAACCATGAGGGGCTGTTTGGGATGAAAAACTAGGGAAGATTTTTAGTTTCTTATTTTTAAAATGCTGCCACGTTAGTTCACTGCAAAGGGGCCCACTGAGGCTCTGTCACCCAGGGGCCTACAGAAACCTGGAGCCGACCCTGCTCTTAGGTGTTCCCAATGGAAGACCCTTGTTAATGGAGTCACTCCACATTTTTTCTCCATAAACACCGCACTGAGAAATTCGAAAAGGTCTGGGGCATGTGGTGGGACTTTCCTTTGACCCTTTTATTTGATGGTGTGAGGTTACTGGATGTGGGGTTGGACTGCCGTGTATGTACTAAGTAGTTTTTATTTTATTATTAACATCTTGGTGCTAGTTTTACAATCCTTTATCCTGGTGGTAGATGTCCTTTAAGAGGGAGGGGAAGACTGATAGGGGGTATCATTATTTTTTCACACTAGTGTGGATAGGGCACTAAATCACTTTTTATTAAAGAGTAACTGTACTTCATGGTGGTCAATAGATGTACATACCACAACTTAAGGTTGGGGTGGGGTGGTTCTAGTTCAGAAGACACCAGTTTAAATACTTAGCCTTCTTTTCCCCAAAACAGTTTTAAGTGGCCTTCTATTCTGTCTCTAGGCAGCAAACTAGTGGGTCACTATACACATAGGGGCACATTTACTAAGAACAGGGCAAACTGCACTATATGCAGTTTGCCTGTGTATAGTTCAGGATTTTTGGCGCACATTTTTCATAAATTTCGTGCCCCCTTCACTGCCCCAACAGAGTGCACCAGTGTGCACTTTTAACATAGGGCGTGCCACACAATTCTGTTGGACTTTGCATCTGGTGTACGGTCTGACTGAGCACCAGAATGCCCCTAATTTGTGTTGCATGGTGCCTAGTGCAGCTGCGCTACAAAAGGGTCGCATGCGACACAAATGTAGTGCGGCCCCTTTTAAATAACTGTGCAAGCTGTTTTCACTAAAAAGAATGCACAAAGAAAACTGGCACGCGGTCCTTAATAAATGTGCCCCATAATTCTTTCACTGGAATGGGTTTCCCATTCTTTTTCCAATTTGTTCCCTTTTAAGTGCCCATTTTCTTTAGACCCTTTGTCCTTTTGAATGACTCTGTTTGTCTAGCCCCCTAGTATGTGCACTACTGCCCTATTCATCTCTATAGCACTGCAGTACAGAAACTAAATACAGTCCTTTAGTCTGCCAGCAGTCCCATAGAGAGAAGGTGTACAAGGCTGATAACACTGCATTCTACTAAGTGGTGGCAATGCAGTAAGTGGGGCACATTTACTTACAAATTCGGACAGTTCACTGAAACTGCATTGTCCGTCTATAATGCTGCGTGCAGCGATTCACTAAGATTGTGCTCCTGAAATCATGAATCTCTCGCTTCCCTGCTCAGGTCCGACATAGTTCACCATCTTTTTTGTGGTGCGACTTTAACATACAGCGTGCAACACAATTTGAAAGTTAAATACGGCCCCCTAATTTGTCTCGCATGGAGGCCAGTGCAGCTGCGCCACAAAAGGGTTGTATGCGACACAACAGCAGCGCGCACACTGCTTAATACCTGTGCACTTCTTAATACCCAAGACATTTTAGCCATGAAGAATGTGCACAGTCCAACTAAAGTGCGGCACAAAGCCCTTAGCAAATGTGCCCCAGTGAGTTCCATGTTGTACAATTAAAGGGGGCTGTAGTAATAGCCTAATCTCCACGACCATCAATATTGTGAACCCAGCAAACACCATGTAATGTAAACCATGAGGGCTAATTCAAAGGAACATCCAGTACGGTGCTATCAGTGCTATCTACACATGGGACTACAGTACTCTACTTACCAGAAGACAGTAGGTATGGGCTTTGTAAAAAAAAATAATAGTAAAAGAATAAAATGTTCTATTTTTATTTACAATTCTTTTAACCTATAAAGAAAATTAAAAAATCTGCACTGTGTCATGGGTGATCCCACGACCTATATTGCGGGTTACGGGCTCACCCGTGCTTCTGTCCCCTCGCTGGCGGTGGGCATGCGTTCCCGACTCCTAGGGCGGATCCCGCCAAGGTTTCACTTCCCAGTCGGCCCGACCTTGCCAACATCGTGGTCCAGCAAACCCTGGAGATTGCCTCTCAACGAGCACAGCTGGAACAAGTTACCGCCATGCAGCAACAGCTGCTAGCCACCGAGCAACAGGTTCCTGAGTCAACCCACGGCTTCGGCTTGTCTTCCTGCTGCTGAACCTAGGCTGAACCGCTGAACCGCTGAACCTAGGCCGAACTCTGACACACTGCACTTGGAAAACTCAAAACATAAAATGAAAACGTGTCTACAATACATTAAACAGCATTAAAACATAAAATATTTTTTGTTACAATTGTTTTATTGTTCCAAATATGAAAGACATAAAAATAAGTTTGGAAACTAAGAAAACAAAATCTCAAGTCCAAAATATACAAGCTTATAACAGTAAAAAGTCCAATTATTATTTTATCTTATACCAAAACTTTATTAAAAAGGAAAAACTCTTTCTCTTTATATTCCTTCCGGGTAAGGGGGTGAGTCCTAGCAGCCGTCACATGATATTTCCATAGGAATGTAGGTTGGGTGTTTCTTTCCCTGTAATTGCTGTCATGCTGCTATGACTCACAGTGACCGCTGTACAGAATGCTTTCTATGTTAAGCTATAGTAGGACTGTATAGTATACGGAGTAGGTGATGACTTCACCAGGCTCGTGAGTCCTAACAACAGGTAGCTGGAAATCCCCGACATATTACCCATGACTACCATTCAGCAAAAACGATCAGGTGGTCAGGAGTTTCATGTCATATACTACAGCCAATAACATTTCTTCACAGTCACATGAAGGAAACAGTGTCATGTGTTACCTGTGTGCAGTTACGTAAACCCATAAGTGATGAAATCCTGATGCATCCAATCTATTAAGATAATCCAGACCTGTACCCAATACAGTACAGTTATAGTAGTAGCACTGACCACACAGTTAGTTAACCACCCTAGGGAAAAAGGGAAATAATACAGAATAAAATGCTCAAAATGTTACACATTTTAAGATGCTCCCCAGGGTCCCCAGAGACCCTTATTCTGCATACCTCCCAAACAGGAACAAGACAAAATTTCAACTTTATGTCCCATTTCTATCATAGCACACACTTTATAAAGCTCCCTTTTCCGTATCTGGGGGGGGGGGAGAATTTGTTCAGCAGCCAATCCAGCAATATGTTTGGGGCATTCAGGGCACAACCAAACCCTGAACCCAAACTAGTAGCATATTTAGGAGCGGCAGAGCCCCATAGTATGCTTCTGAATGGGACCCCCTTTCCCACTTAAAAAATGTACTTATTTCTATACTATGAGAGTTACAATCAAACATTTATACACTCATGCGCACAAATTTCGAGCATATACACAGACATATACAGCATATATACACACACCATACAGAATATACAAATAATAATTATTATTTATTCATATCGTGAACACACAGATGACACAGCGCTGCACAGAGCTTGCCAGATCAGTCACTGTCCCCAATAGGGCTCACAATCTTATCAACCTACAAGTATGTTTTGGAGTGTGGGAGGAAATTCACCCAAACCAACACATAAAGGGTATATAAATCACAGATGCAGCATATATACATCACATATATGTTATATACATATTATGCTGTAAAATGAGAAGCATTATATGTATATAATGGTGAACATCCTACACTTTTTAGTGTGTCAGGTCGGATGATGGGGCCCCCTGACGCTGCTATGGCTGCTACCACGGTAGTTATACCCCTGACCCGGACGGGAAGTTCGGGTCCACTCCTCTCTAGTCCTGTACTGTAATCAAGTACTTACCTTAGGACAGTAGTTCCATCAGTCAGTTACTAAGTTACCAATTTAGTCCTATCATTAGTAATATTGTCATTAGACCCAAAACAATTTGTGAGAATAAGTCCTAAAATCAAACTAGATGAACATGGATATTAACCCATTATCATGATGCTGCACCCATAACTTTTGATCTACTTAACCTTTCTGAACTACAAGAAAATGAGATACTCTGCTTACCATTTGCAGCTAAACTGTTAACAATGTAGATTATATCACTTATTTTATCTAGAAGATAGTGGACTATTTATCGAAGATCTTCAATTTTACTGCCAGCCAAAGAGCAAAGTGCTGATGTAATGTGGTAATAATAAGATTGCATAATAATCAACTTGTCAAATACTATAAAATACATGTGTCCACATAAGATTCAGGGAGCACATGGGCCACCCGGCCAGTTCTGGCTGGTACTGTTGGTGGTGACACTAGGGCTGGTAGTGCAGTTTTGTTTGTGCCGTTTTAGAACAATGCAAAAAGGAGTAACCCCTTGGGGCGATGTGCCTCATATTTATAGTGGTTGGTACAAGGAGCAGGATGTGGAATTACAGCACGGATCACAGTTATCATCTTTGTAACTCCTTAGATTCAGAAAAAATTCCCTCTGTTATCACATCGGTGACTGTGGCATGAGTGTGGGGACCTGAAAGGATTTTTCATTGTAACCAGAGACCAAACAAACAGGGGCGTAACTTGAGGGGATGCAGAGGGTGTGGTCGCACCCGGGCCCAAGAGGTTTAGGGGGCCCATAAGGTGTCAATTTCCCATAAGAGAAGACTATTACTATAAACCATACATTATAGTCGGGGGCCTGGCATAGACTTTGCACTGGGGCCCATCAACTTCTAGTTACGCCGCTGCAAACAAAGTTCTCCCATCTTAGTAATTTTATTAGCTGCAAGTGGGGTCTGATAGGTTAAAACTACAAGCGTGGTTCTCCGTTCCCTTGTTGACAATTCTGACTGTGTAGGGAATTGTTAGTGGTCACTTGAAGACTGCATCAGCCAACCAGTGATCTTCCAGGGGTGAGAAAAGTAACTAGAGAGGAGCAAATCAAACTAAATTTGCCAAAGCTTCACACAATTTTTCATAAGACTATGATTAGGGTCTAAATTCATTCCTTTCGAATTGATGTTGTTTCAGTTGTCCTGAAAATTGGTATGTAATGCTCTTTAGTCCTCTAAAACACAGGTTTTATTTATTTTATTTATAAAACACAACATTTTTTACAATATTTAGATTATGGAATGAAATTGGTACAAATGACCACTATCAAAGATCCATTAAAATCAATGGACATTTTAATTGATATGTTAGACCTATGTTATTATCTTATATATAAGATTCATCCAAAGCAAATCAGAAAAAATCAGATTCAATGCCTGAAAATTACCAGTCTATGAATTGAAAAAATATATTCACTCATCTCTAGTGCTAACCAGTCCCTGCTCTGGTCACCCTGGGGTTTTTCACCTATAACTGGACAACCCCTTTAATGCAGACATATGTTATAGATCTAAGAAAAACAAATATGATTCTTATCACCACATTTTCACATGAGATGAGTCAAGTTTAGTGGCTCCAGGGAGAAAGTCACTTCAGAAGCCTCTATCTTCTGTTCTATGGTACCTAAAACTAGGGATACAGGTTGTTAAAGAAATAGTTGGAAATGCAAGCTACAGATAAAGATCCAGTCCCAGCCTAATTTTTAACTGACTGTTTGTACATTTCTGTAGTTCACATGGCATGAAAGATGATGAGATTCTTATCTTTAAAATGACACAAAAAGCATGTTTCTAGGTCCTATGGAACCAAAGATACGGACTTCTAAAGTGGCACTATCTCTGTAAATATCAAACTTGACTCATCTATTGTGATGAGAAGAGTCATATTTGCCTGGCTTTGGGGAAGATTTTATTTATAGATAAAATGAAGAGATATTATATAAAAGCAAGAATTCTAGAAAGGATATTTCATACCATACCTGAGGATACTAGTAGCTCATTGGGGTAAACGTGGTGTCAGGTTTCCTTTAAGTTGTTCACCTTACAAAAACATATTCAAAACAATATATGACATACATAAAAAATACTACGTGTGCTTATAAAAACAAGCGCTGATATGACTATTGACTATGGTAAAGAAAAAGATGAAATAAAAATTACAGTATATGAAGAAGTGGTTAAAAAAAGACCTATAATGACCCCGGCACATGGACATTGCTGCTTTAAGAAGAATTGTGCTGTTGCCACTTTAAGCAATGTTTGTTGCTGGTGCATGCTGGGAGAGTGGGCAGGGTAGCAGAGCTGGTGTAGGGAAGAGCAGCAGCTCAAGGTGTAGTGGTGGCAGAGCAGAGACAACCCTGCATCAGAGCAGAGGGCACACACATACACCAGCTGTAAGTATGGGAGATGGGCAGCACCTGGTAGGGTGGGCACAGCACCTGTAGCTCACACATGTCTGGTTCTACCAGAGATCAGTCTGTCATGAGACTATCAGAACTTATTCCGGCTAGACCAGTTCTCTATATTGTGTGTGCTACAGAATTTGATGGTGCTATATAAATAAAGGTTATTATTATTATTATTATTGTTTGGGATGTAGCAGAGCTGAGCTTTCCATGTGCTATCATAATGTATTATGTCATATTTACATAGGACTGCAGATGAACCAACACTATGATCTGACACACAGCTCTGCTTCATCTGCTAATGTCTATTTTGTTGTGTTTAGAGCTATGGTATCTGCACATAGTAGAAAATATCTGACCCAGATTCCATAAAAATTCTCATTTGTTTTTACTGCAATTTTACTGCGAGATATAGTATAGTATACATAGTATCAGTATATATCCATTCTTCATTCTTAAAGGAAACCTACCACTTGTAGTGGCAGGTTTCCGATGGCAATACCGGGCACCAGCTCAGGGTGAGCTGGTGCCGGAGCTTATTTTAGTTAGTGTTTTAAACCGCGGTATCGCGGTTTAAAACACTTTTTAAACTTTATAGCCGACGCAGGGAGGTACGCGCTCGGCGCTTACCGTGCACGCGGCTACATAGGAAGTGAATGAGAGCCGCGTGCATGGTAAGCGCCGAGCGCGTACCTCCCTGCGCCGGCTATACAGTTTAAAAAGGGTTTTAAACCGCGATACCGCGGTTTAAAACACTAACTAAAATAAGCTCCGGCACCAGCTCACCCTGAGCTGGTGCCCGGTATTTCCATCGGAAACCTGCCACTACAAGTGGTAGGTTTCCTTTAAGCGTCTCTTATTTTGTGTCAAATTTAGATATTTTCATGTATGAAAAACGGGGTTAGTCATGTAGAAGGAAACAGAGTATCAAAGTGATGCTATAAGAACCTTCTCACTACTATGTAACCCTTCTGCTTGTCACATTGTCACTAACAAGTGTCAAATATTGTTCCCCCGTGTCTGCCCAGCTTGTAGAGTATGTGGATATGTACCATGTGAATTGGCCCAAAGTAAGAGTAAACCTTAGGGTCCAATCAGGTGTTTGATTTAAAAGTAGATCTTGTTTAATACTAGTCAGAGAGGAACCCCACATTAAATGAAATCTACCATCAAAATCCATCATGATAAACCATAGACACTTACTCTTAGAACCCGGCACGGTGATAATGGTAATCTTCTTCTTATATTTTTTATTCTTGTTCTCCTTCCTTCTAAACTCAAATGTTACAATTATGCTAATGAGTCATTATGCTAATTGAATCTGGGGTGTTATCAGTGCCTTGCCTGCTGTAGCTTCCCAGGCTGTTACACTGTGCAGGAGCAGTCCCCCCCCCCTCTGCCTGCTGTAATCTCACACAGCAGAAGGGAGACATGCTCCTGCACACTGTTACAGCCTGTAAAGCTACAACACGGAAGGGCTCTGGTAACACCCTTAGAGCCCTTCTGTTTCATTAGCATAACTTTAAAGGTTGATTTTAGAAGAAAGGAGGATATGAATAACAAATATAAGATTACCATAGTCATAGTGTCTGGATCTATAAGTAAGTGCCCTTTCACAGATCACTCAGACAATAGTTCATGAGTATCTGTAGATGCAAGACTGAAGACTAAATATTGGCCACGTTCATGTGCGGGTAGGTTAAGAGGAGAAAGCATGACACCCAAAGTATCCAGCTCCCTAAACTGGGGGACTAACTTGTAAGTCATTTCAAGCACTGTGAGATACCTCTGTTATTGAAATAGGAGCAAAGTATCTCTGTATAGTAGATGAAAGGTAGAAAGGCTTGAAGTAAATCAATCTTTATGAATGTTTTAGTTTTGAGCATATTGTTGTGAGCTCAGTTTACCAGTTTTATTGTATGAAGGGGGGGGGGGTCTTATTTCTCCAGTGTGAAGAAATCCGTTGGCTGGATTGCCACTGGATTGCCTGTGTATGGGCTCCCCTAAAGGGAGGGCAGCCACGTGTCCACCGAGGAAAAGTCAGTTTTGTAGGAGTAAGCAAAGCAAATGTTGTACAATTATTTAATTAATATGGATGTAGAAAGACATATGTTCATTAAATTCAACAAGGAAATCAAGGGACAGGGCTTAGGGGAAGGGGTGTAACAAAACGAAATCAGAAATATTATTTCGCTGTAAGAAGACATTTACGCCCTTTATGAAGTGCTTTGCTGTCCCTGCTGTGACCAGCTCCTGAGCTCAGCCATTCAACAGATACACAGGGGGTGATGCATCTCTATGTGTGGCATTGTTTTGGCACAGTTGTGGTGCAGTTGCAGTTTTGCGACTTTCCATTTGTCAACTGAACATAGACCAAAGCAAAGTCACATTTTGAGTCTATTTTTTTTTACAACCGGTATGAATTCATACAGTATGACTTTCCATTTAGGCACAAGATTTGCTGCTAAATGACTCCACACACCTACCTATCGTATCTGCCGAGACAAAATTAGTTTTGTGCCTTTTTACGTGACTGCCAGTTAGTTATTAAAGGGCCAAAATACATAGAACTGCCCCAATGAGCTGCCTAATGTTATATTACCTCCTCAGTTCTTATAGGGAAGAAGCCTTGTCACCTCTGGAGATTAAACTGTTGTATCCTTGTATTTTGGGTTTATTTAAAGGGGTTGGCCACTTTTAATATACATTTTAACCATGACTTGGGGGCTGACTCAAACTTACCTTCATCAGGAATCCTGAACAAAATGCAATTTTTACTTTATTAAAAATACTAATATTCATATCAAAAGTGTAACTATGAAATAGCAACTGGACACAATCCTGCACAGAATCAGTTTAAAACCAAACTAATGTACTGTATATGGGGATAAGTAACCATTGACCATATTAGTCACAAAAAAGAGTTACAGGTTTCGCAATGCTTAGTGGTCATGGTTTAAATGGAAGCACCATCTCCTGAACTGTTCACGCCGGTGTGACCACCCACAACTGTAGCATTGACAATGGTAGTTGTTTTGGGGATCAGTCAAAGACCAGGGTGTCAGCGGTAGAGGAAATATGTACTGCCCCTACTAAGCCCTAATATGACAGTTGGCTAATACACCCTAATAACCTAACAATGGAGCCACAACCCGGACCGGAACCTTTCCCCATGAACTCTGGCCCTATTAAAAAGCCCAAGAGTCAAAAAAATGGGAAAAATGTATGATATAAAATCTCAAATCTATAGGTGGAGCATGTCCATACATACCATATTTTGCCTTAATTTAGGCTCTTCAGGGGACCTAGAATTGAATGTTGTAGCCACCTTGTAAATTCTGACAATGGTGCCAAAACATTCAGTGTTGTTGTGCTTGGAAACTTCAAGCGATGCTGGGCACAGGGTCGTGTTGGAGGTGCTGAAGTTTAGAGTAACTTTGTCCTGTGTGACCAGTGGGTTTTAATGAATTGAAGTTACATTTTATTAAACATTTATATATTTCCTTGCATACTTGACTCTATGTATCAATCACTAGAGGAATACATGACGTCTCCTCCCGTCCTCAATATGCGCTCTCGCGATGCTGCACGTTCCCGGCTGTATTTCCAGTGTTTATCCTCAGGCTGCATTCAGACGGGACGCGTAGGAACGTATATCCAGCTACAAGTTTGTCGCTAGATATACGTCCCCATAGCCGGCAATGGCACACGTGTTTTGCACCGTACCATACACAGGGAAAAGAGCATGCTTCCTATGTAGACGAGAGGGGTGAGCAGCGCTCACAACTCCTCACCAGCGCGCTGCCTTATGCTCATCCGGCATACGTCTGTGTGAAAGCAGCCTCACTTGTTTTCTGTGCACCTCTCCTCTACGCACATCGCCCTTCTCTCCTCTCACCCCATTGAGCATGGCCATCACGTACACATTGTACATAGAAGATGGCGACTGCGGATCCCATCCAATCTGGGGGACGCTGCTGAATGGAGTGGGGACCAGAGAAAAGGACTGGGGGAGAAGATTTAGCAACTATGATGCATTTGACACTGTGTTATTTTTATGTGAAGGTGTCCAAGTCCTTTATAGGAAATCAATCAAAAATAATAAGTAATATGTAACTAAACATACTTACCTGTTGCCGCATTCTCCAGGATCCAGGTGGCGGTTTTCTTCAAGCTTGACACCCTGGGATCGATGAGAGGAGGACGATAGGTGAAGTGTGTTTAGTTTCCGTTTAATTTATATTATTGATTGATTTCCTTTAACCTGAAACAAATTTTCACCAAATATTTTGTAAGGCCCATTGAATCCTACGGCAGATTTTTACAGCAAAATAATGGGTGGAAGTGCATATTTTAAATCTGCAACATTGAAATATGTTAGGAATTTTCACAAATCTGCAGAAAACACAACAAAACCAGCTGCAGGAAATACAGTACATGGTTCTGTGTGGGTTTATTTTTTTACCGGTGAGCTATCATGCTGTCCATAGAGTTGATAAAATATTGCCAGTTTGAGTGTTTTTATGACATCTTTTACTTATTAACAGATTTGAATACCTGATTATGCGTTTGTGCAATCGCTTGCTCCGGTTGGTCCTTTGTTTATTAGCATTTGCTCTCTGAGTTGTTTCCTATAAGGTGAAGGATTTCTCTGTAGGACTTTGTTCCTGTGACTGATGGAAGTGAGATCCATCCAGTAGTCAGGAAAACTTGGAACATGCTAATATATTCTTGCACAAGGAGCTTGGTCACTATCCACTGTATTGTTCTAATTTTATTACAGAAAAGTGAATGTATGGTGTTTCTGTCTCGGCTTTAGATTGACTACAAACTACTGATGTGTAGTTATGGGGAGAACTGAGTAGGAATTAGAGAGACAGACATGCATACAGCATGTAGTGTTAAACGGGACACAAACGTGTGGTCCATTGTTTCCACCCCATGTGTCGTCAGAGGATGTGCTGTTAATTCTAAAAGAGTGCAAGGGCAGTCAGCACCTGCACAGGTCTGTGAAATCCACGGCCACATGCATGAGCCCATAGAAAGCTATGGGGATGTGTGCTAGCTAGCACATGTATGCAAAACCTTGTTGTGTGCATGAGCCCATAGGGTATCACATAGCCATTAAGAGAGTACGAAGAGTGCTCCCGGGCGGAGCCCTTTCCATACAGACCGTTTGGATCACTGCTCCCTGTGACCTCATTAGGTAACGACAATCCATTCCCATGAAACTTTATAAGACTCGAGGAGTTGAGATCTGTAACAGTGTGTCAGTGGCACACTGTTACAGATTGATAACATATTCTCCATATGGAATACATTAGTATTGTAGCATTTGGTAAGAATGATTAGAGCCCCTAGGGTTAAAATACCTAAGAAATAGTTTTAAAAAATCTAAAATTTCAGATCACCCCCTTTCCCTAAAACTGATACAAAAATAAACAACTAAAATTATAAACATGTTTGGTATCACTGTGTCCCAAAAGTGCGAATCTATGAAAATATAAAAATAGTTATTCCTGGTGGTGACCCCGTAACATAAAATATTGCCTACATTTCGAAAACGTCACTTTCTAGAGCTTAAAAACAGTAGGAATCTACCAAATCTTGATAAATACAGTGAATACTGAAAGTATTCAAACCCTTTTAAAATGTTCACCCTTTATTTCATTGCAGCCAATTGGTAAGTAGTTATTTTTTGGCTCCTTAATGTACACTCTACACCCAGAAAAAACAGAAATGTAGATATTTTTCCTAATTTATTAAACAAGAAAAACAAAGATATCATATGGTCATGAGTATTCAGGCCCTTTGCTCTAACATTCATATGTAACTCACATGCTTTCCATTTCCTTCTGATCCTCCATGAGATGGTTCGAATCCTTCATTGGGGTCCAGGTGTTTTTTTAATTAAACTGATTAGACTTGACTAGGAAAGGCAAACACCTGTCTATATAAGACCTAACAGTACATATCAGAGCACATGAGAATAATGAGGTCTAAGGAACTGCCCAAGGAGCACAGAGACAGAAACAAGACAATGACCTTAAGCTAAAATGACAAAGCAGAGGCTTCAGAACAACTCTGTGACTGTTCCTGAATGGCCCAGCCAGAGCCCTGACCTAAGCCCAATTGAGTATCTCTGGAGAGAAAATGGCTTCTGCCAATATTCACCATGTAACCTGAGGAGAACTGAGAGATGTGAAAAACTTGTAGCACCATTCCCATGAAGACTCATGGCTGTACTAGCACAAAAGCTGCTGTTTCTCAATACTGGGGTCTGAACACTTATGACCATGTGATATTTCAGTTTTTCTTCATTGTCTCCATTTAATATTAGATGGGGTGCAGAGTGTACATTAGTGAGCAAAGGAGAATTTTTTTGATCTTACCAATTGATTGCAATGAAACAAAGAGTGAAAAATATAAAGGGGTCTGAATTCTTACCCTTCCCACTGTATAAATTATATCCTGAATATGTGTAAGTGAATAGGATGAGGATACTATAAGTAAAGCTCCATTATGTAAAATCATATGATATACTGTACATCAAATGTCACCCTAGTCATAATTCTCCAATTATAGATCACATGGGGTGATAATTTAGCTGTAGATTATGCAGTCACATGTCCATAGGAATCATCCACAATCTACAGTATATAAAACATCCTGTAAATGTGTTAATCCTCTTTAGTGATAAATAGGGTTTCTGATATAGATAAGCCCATTTAGGGTAAATGGATCATATAGGGTAAGATATCCATTTACGGCTTCACGCAATAATTTGAAGGATTTGAAGGGGTTGGCCACTTTTACCTCATGTTTTTTGTAATGTGTGAGGGGTGCAGAATATTAGGTAATTTACCAATATACATCTAGTAAAAGTTCTGCTTCGCTTTCTTGATATGTAAAGTAACTTCTGTCTTTTACCTCATCAGCCAGAGATTCCTGTCCATAAAATGGCCGCAGATGGAGGGTCATGTGATCTCTAACTGTCCATGGCCAATCGCCAGTTAGAGATCCATCTGCGGCCATTTTATGGTCAGGAATCTCTGGCTGATGAGGTAATAGACAGGAGGCTTCACCTTACGTATCAAGAAAGCGGAGCAGAACTATTAATAGATGTATATTGGTAAATTACTGAATATCCTGCCCCACTTACAAAAAACATGAGGTAAAGTGGCCAACCCCTTTAACATGTGATTGTAGTTTACACTAGGTATTGCCAGGGTTTATAGCAATGGGAGAGTCATAGTTACAGGTGACTGACCTACATCACAGCTTATGTGCAATGTTCAGACAATGCAGCAAATTTTTGGGCACCTGTTAACCCATTATTGTACACTGTAGCAGAAATGCTCCCAGTCTTTTCAATGCTCATTCATTTCTGAAAGCCGCTGTTGTAGCATGTGATCAGAGATAACAATTGTGGACTTACATGAGCTTTCACAATGTCACATGCTTGTGCTGGCCCCTGGCCAGAGGGTGACTGTCCTACTGTGATAGTAAAGGACTATTGCTGTCACAACATCTATAAACGTTCTTCTCCTTATAGATACAAGATATTAGCAATGACTTGACGTATATACTAATCTATATTTATACCACAGTGTCTGGAATCTGATATTTCAGCATGTCACCGTATTTCAACAAGATGTCTAGACTGTCAATTTATGCTGTAGGTATCACATGGGGTAAACAGGGGTCTATTAGACATATAGGATCCATTACACATCTACTGATCCCTGTCCCTATATAGTGTTTTTTTTCCCCCTCTGTATTGGGGCTATAGCTGCCCCGATTATAAAGGAAAACTGATAAACAGAATTAAAAATAATAAAGTACTAATATCCCTTAAGGGTTATTTACTGTAATGCCTTACTGGAGACGTGTAGAGTAAAAAAACCTCATCGCTAATGTAAACCCCACCCTGTTAAGATTACCCCGTAAAAAAAAAATAAAAAAGGAAAAAACCACAATGTGGGATCCTGGAAGACCCCTTTATGCCTTGTAGTTAAAGGGTCAAAGGTGTCTTGCCATTATTTATACTTAAGAGCATCAGATTTACTATGACTGGAATTTCAATAGTCACATATTAAAGGGGTTGTCAATTAAAACATAGCTGCTTTCATTGTCACTCTGCATGCAGCGCAGCTCCTAAAAACCATGCTGCATGCATAATGAGATTGCCTTCTCAGCCATACCCACGCGAGTCACTGCCACAGCTTGGAGGCAGGCACGTGTGTAGCTTGGTGGCACCAGCACTGTGCATCACTCCCAAAGTCAGTCAACTCACAGCAGTGAGCGTACTGTTGGACATTGCTGGTGGGGGCCCCCTTAAGAGTATAAAGGTGTTTGCCCGGGGTGCGCACCCCTGGAGCCCTCTTTATAATTCGGCCCTGAGTACAAACCATGGACAGGTGTGGTACTGTTTATGGAGGAAAGCATTTTTTTTGTGACTTTCTACTCCAGACAACTGATGCAAAAAGCTGAATAAATTTGCCACTTTTATTGCCAAATTTTACTTCTAATAAGACCTTTATACGTAAGAGAATTGACCTCTGTCTAGATTGGCATCACAGCTTGTGCCAGTATTAGAGATATCTAAGGAGACGTTGGGAAATGGAGCTACAAGTCAAAAACAAGGCACAGTGTCCCCAGGCTATAAGCAGCTGACAGGTCTGTCTGGGTCACTGGATGAGAATGGGACAAGTGAGCGCAGAGGAATGAAGTAACATCCACTGATGAGTCACAAGGGACACAGGGACTTTGCTTCTGTATTATAAATGTGGCTTCATCTCTGTATAAAGAAAGTTACGCAATTTGCAGCTTACATGCGGATTCCTACCTACACAAATATTCATTGTCATACTATTTTTTTTAAAACACCTATGTGTTTGCATACATTAATGGTATACTTATACCTTTATACACGTAATATATAGTACATATACAGTATAATTGCACATTTACAGGGTATACAAACCATATGGTAGACCATATATGAACAGAATACAGTACATACAATATAGCTTTTTCTTCCCCAAATGTAATGTTTAATGGAAATATTATGATTTATGTTATTAGTTGGAAGCTCTTTTGGAGGACAGCAAATGAAAACCCTGATCCTGGGATGATATTTTGCATATATATGGTTTTTTAAAAAAATATTTTAGTTGGGTATTGTTAGTTGTGCTATATACTGTATTATGTGCAGGTCATCCTGTGTACAGATTAAAGTGATGTCTGTGCTATTATCTGCTGTTACATAATCACTTTAATCTAATCTGCGGCTGACGTGTCCTAGGATAAGCCGTGTTACTCATGAATGTGTTATTGTGCAAGTATTATTCTGTTTATATTCACTTACTATCTATTTTATATTAGACTGATGGGTCGCCATAATGCCACATGGTTCTCCATACACAGTTTATTTCATAACCCTACAGCATTAGGCCTCATTTAGAAGAACGTATGCCCGCACGGTTACGGCCCCTCCATGGAAATGCACGGCATACGGGCTGTGCACAGGGGGAAAGATAGGACATGTCGGCCATATGGGGGACGTATGTACGGCCGCAAGCTTGCAGATGTACATACGTCCCCCATACAGTCGTGTGAATGTGGCTTTAGATAGATGCATGGCCAAAGTGTAACATTATCTTACATATGCAAAATATGATCTGTATTTTGCAGAAATAATGAGGAGGTAGGACATGTGAACTCTACAAAATTCTCAACAGATCCCACGCTCGAAATTGCATGTACATACATGGTGTCATGGTGTCCTCAGAATCTGAATTTCAGATAAAATAATACAATATAGGCATGCAGGACAGAAGCAGCTAAACTAATCTGCTGTGTATAGACAGGGGTGAGCCTGAACTTTCTGCTGCCTGAGGCGAGTTATAGAACGGGGGCCTCCCCACCCCATGCAGTAGTAATATATCAGGTTATTTTTTTAGTTCATGGGTTCGCTCTGCAGTGTCTCATACCCATTACCCATGCTGACATCTGGCATGAAGAAACACTATTTTTAAGTGTCAAGTTCTTCTTTGTAGCAGGTGACTGCTCCCCTGATGCTTCCCCCATCTTGCTGCATGTGGTGCTGCCTGAGGCAATAGGCTCAACTCACTTCATGGCTGGTGTGCCCCTGGGTAAAGATTAGCTTAGTTGGCAGTCAAGATACAGAAATGTTTGTTGTATATGTATCACTGTATAATTGTGTTGGGCTGCTGTAGTGTAGCTATTTTCCACTTTTGGAGATAATTCTTATTGTATAGAATATTTTGGTGTTAGTTGTATGCAGTGTTGCATGACAATTTCTCAGCTACAATTTCTCATCTACATCTGAATTATGAAATGGAATCTATTGGAATTATATAGCCATATGTAGACCTATTATAGCCCTAGCTGGTAGCGCTATGTGTTATATTATCTCTAAATTAGCTTCTTTGCTTTATTTTTTTTTAGTAATGGAAAAGCAGCCACTTCCAGACATGCAGGAAAACGCCTTAATCCGAAGCATCGAGGAGGAATACAGGAAAGCATTTGTGTACATCAACAAAGGTCTGAACACAGATGAAACTGGTTACAAGGAAGAAGCTCGAAACTACTACAAGCAGGGCCAGGAGCACTTGATAAGAGGGTTAAGTGTCCCATTGCAGGGACCCGAATGCATCGGTCCAGCTTGGGACGCCGCGAGACAAATGCAATCCAAGATGCGGGAGACATTGGAGAATGTAAATACGAGACTAAACATCTTACAGCAGAGTATGACCGGCACTCCTGCAGCCCCTCCAGCTGTGGGGACATCAGCTGCGGTGCCAACTTTATACCCATCACTGCCACCAAAAGGAAAGGACAAACCTGAGAGGCCACCACTGCCACTGTTACCACCATTCCCTTCAGAGCCAGTGAGTGGTGCCACATGTATAGCAACAGACAATGCAGCGGCACTGAATCCCTATATTGCAGGGGTTGCAGCCCCTCCAGCATACACCCCAGAAGCCACAGATGGACATTACACTGTATCCTATGGGACTGAGTCTGGGGAACATTCAATAGTGGGGGATGAGTTTTATGCAATGCCCCGACAGCCACCTCCAGTGCAGACTCTGGGGGTAGATGCAGAGGAACTAATCCTCATACCCAGAGGAGTCCAAATTTTCTATGTGACACCAGATGGACAAGTGAGTGCCCCCTCGTATCCAGGGTATCTCCGTATTATTAAGTTTATGGACACCAGCAGTGAAATGGATCAGACTCGTCCTCCTGCTTTCCTCCAGGTAGGTGTGGTAGAGTGTACCCGTAGAGGACTTAAGTGGCACAATTAAAAATGGCCTTCACTAGGAGATGGTGTCCTAGGTTGGTTTGCACATGGTCTCCTGGCAGGATGGAAACCACCATGTGGAAAACTGAACTAGGTGACCAGTTCTTTGTGAATTCTTTAACAGTTGTTCACTTCTACTAGTTTTTCTCGAGAAGGGGGATCCCAAACCCTCTATACACCCTCCCTGAACCATTGTGTTGAGGAGGAGAAGAATGAATGGGCATTGGTAGAGGACATTGAGATTGATCTACCACAACTAAGTTTCCTTATCAACCACACTGTCTAATGTTGGAGGTTCTGATCTCCGGTTTTAGTGATCATTAGGTCCCGTAAATGGGTTTTAAATGTCATTTGCGGAATAAACCCATCTCTGTGGTCTGTATAACTTCATCCCTCATCATGTCCATGACTTTATCAGGTGAGACCTAGAGGAAGAACATGACTTCAGAGGACCCAAGCCAAAAATATTTTACTAAATGATGGGATCTGTACACAGGCCATGTAAAGTTAAGGATACATTACATACACATCATCATATTATACAAATATGAGAAAACATTCAACCACAGAGGGTGTATATCGCCACAGACGCATCTTAGTTAACTATTCATGATGAAGATTGTGTTTCTGCCACGTTCAGACTGGCATGACCCACATTCTGCTTGTTTTCGTAGTCTCCGTGCATCTTGTCTTCTAATATCTATCTGTTAGTTCTACCATCAGCCTATTATCATTAGACATTACCCAATGACATTATTTAGGATCTGTATAGAATGTATTCCAGTTTTACTTCTATACTTAAGCAAAAGGTTGTATAAGATTAGAAATACAAGGCTGATTTGTTTTAGAAACTTCCCCACTTGTGTCCATAGGCATAATGGAGCTGTTTCTGAAAGGAAGCAAACATGTTTTCCTAATCCTGTTACCCCTCCTTGAAATGAGCAAAATTACATTAAATTATTATATCTCTATAATAATTTAATGTAATTTTGCTCATTTCAAGGAGGTGTAACAGGATTAGGGTGTTGTGTGACACGACTGCTATCAGGAGGCAGTAATGTATATTCAGGACTTGCCTCTATTTCAGGACTTTTCTGGCACCCAATGTGCCTAAAATACTACCAAATTGTCCAAGGGTTTGGAAGATATGTCGCTTTTCAGGAACTGTCCTTTAAGTGTATAAACACTTCATGTAAAATGTGTTTGGTTCTGTGTTTGGCAGGTGTGTGACTGGCTGTACCCTCTCATGTGTAACCAGTCTCCGGTGCTGCGCTCTAATAATGGGGTGTACATGTTCCCAGACCTGATGTCGCAGATACCTGGCTCTTATGTCGGGGTGGTGCTCTCGGCCGAGCTTCCAGCTGCTGATCTGGAGCTCTTTGAAGACTTAATGAAACAGATGTCAGACCTCAGAATTCAGGTAAGTAGAATGGAAACCAAGGTAAATCCTACAGGGTCATTGGAAGAGGTGTATAATGTACATGGTATCATCAGAATTAAACTTTTCTTGCATTTAGTGCCGTAAGTTAAAAATAGGGACTTTGACAGATTTAGTCAGAAACGGGTCCATATTTTTGGGAATAGAAGGTTCAATTTATACAAATGCTATGACACAGCTTTTCTGAATAAGTGAACTTTACTCTAATTTCAACAAGATTTTATTGAATAAAAAGCATAACAATGCCTTACAATAAGTCCTGGCATAATATGTGCCCCTCGCAGGGGGATCTCATAGAAGTGGTTTCAGAGTGAGGCATAATTGGCAACTGTATTAAGCAAACTGAACAAGTGAATGGGGGAGGAGGGCGACAGAGGGCAAAGGGTTGGGGAGGGTGTGATCAACTTGATGATGGAGTTAGTACAAGATCAGTATAGGTGGTCGCTAAAGGTGGCAGTGGTAACAAGCATGCGTATCAATGAGCCCTGTGTAATCTATCAATGTCCTTAAGGGGACAAAGTCGGAGCCATCTCAAGGGTAGGAGAACCCTGTGCAGTGATCCATGGGTTCCAAATACCTTCAAATACAAGTAATGTGTCTTTCCTGGTCGCCTCTATCCTCTCAAACAGCATCATTAGGTATACTCTGTTTTTCACCGTGGTAAATGACAGATCCATTTTTCCATGTTTTCCATTTCGCCGCTATATGGATTCTAGTTGCCAACGCTATAAACTGAGTCAATCGATGCGCTTTATTTTTGACCTGTGAACTTTACTCTAAACACTACATTTCCACCCAAATCTGCCTCCTTATAGTAAACTGCAGTAAAGAGAAACTGAACACCTGCAAAAAAAAATTGTGAATTCAACTTTGCAGACTTGAATCGGTAAAGTTAGTCCCTGTCTACATGATAACTTGCTTATCAGTTAGGGGTCCTACTGATGGTTCCACTACTGATCACAGTGGTGGGGGTACTATGAGACTGCCAGAGAGAGTTCTATTTTTGGCTTTCTCCAGCAATTCTAAAGACTTTTAGTAAATGATCAGCTCCTTACTGCATTCATTGGTATCCCCAATGGGACCCCATTTATTGGGATCAAAGGTGTCCCAGGGGTCAGTAATCAGTAAGTTATTCCCTTTTATAATTATCATCTATTTATAGAGTTCCATGTACATTCAAGTAGGTGTAAGATTACATGTAAAAAAGACTGAAAAGTGATCTTTTTAGCAACTGGCACTGGAAGACCTCCCCATAAGCGCATGAGGTTTATCCTGTAAATAAGGGATAACTTTTAAACTTTGACCAACCTCTGTTTAAAATTCTAAAGATCCAAAATAAAGTATCTGAGTAAATGGATACACAACATCTGGCGAGCTGCCATTGCCTTTGTGGGCACGTTACACAATGGGCCTTAAATGAGACAAATTTACACCCACTTTGTGTAGAGGACAGTGTTGTGTTTGTATCCAAATGTTTGCAGGCCTCAAATGGTGTAATCTGGAGACCCTCCAATATGGTACAAGAGCAAAGTTTTATGTGTTTAGGGCAAAGCTACAGCAGAAAACAATAGTCGCTGATATATTTTTAGCTTCTATTTTCCCTATTTCTAAATTATTTTACCAGTAAATAAAAAATAACTTCCTGTTTCTGGATACACATCTGAAAATCCTCTAGTTGAGAACAAAGCAACATGTCACATAAATTACAATGTAACTTTTTATTTACTTATAATTGAAATCTGAGGAAGGATTAAGTAGTCCAGTGGGCGGTCGGACTTTGACAGTGATTGACAGCTATCTACGTACACTGAAGCAAGGAATGTACATTGAATAGGACCAGCCACTGGACTCTTAGGCCCAGGAGTAGCTAGGATTGTAATGAATAAAGGGTAGCTAAATATATGTCATGAAGAAACTTGTTTATATGTTGTCCCCATCTTCTACTTAGCAGTTTTGAGAAGTCTAAACCACTGAGACTTCATTTAAAGTAGTTGTGATACCTACAGTGGGTACGGAAAGTATTCAGACCCCTTTATATTTTTCACTCTATGCTTCATTGCAGCAAATTGGTAAGATCATGCTCATTAATGTACACTCTGTGCCCCACCTTGACAGAAAAAAAACAGAAATATAGATATTTTTGATAATTAATAAACAAGAAAAACTGAAATATCACATGGTCATTAGTATTCATCCCCTTTGCTCAGTATTGAGTAGAAGAAGCTTTTGAGCTAGTACAGCCAGGAGTCTTCTGGGGAATGATGCAACAAGTTTCTCACACCGGGATTTGGGGATCCTCTGCCATTCTTCTAGATTCTCTCCAGTTCCCTCATGTTGGATGGTGAACATTCGTGGAGGCCATTTTCATGTCTCTCCAGAGATGCTCAATTGGGTTTAGGTCCGGGCTCTGGCTGGGACAGTCAGTAATGGTCACAGAGATGTTCTGAAGCCTCTGCTTTCTTATTTTAGCTGTGTGCTTAGGGTCATTGTCTTGTTAGAAGGTGATCCTGCGCCCCAGTCTGAGGTCCAGAGCTCTCAGGAAGAGGTTTTCTTCCAGGATATCTCTGTAGTTGGCCACATTCATCTTTCCTTTAATTGTAACCAGTCGCCCTGTCCCTGCCCCGTAGCCTGATGCTGCCACCACCATGTGACGCTATTGGGACTGTATCTGGCAGGCGATGAGCAGTGCCCAGTTTTCTCCACACATACCACTTAGATTAATACTAAAAAGTTCAATCTTTGTCTCATCCAACCAGAGAATCTTATTTCTCTTAGTCTGGGAGTCCTTTATGTGTTTTTTTGCTAATTGTATGCGGCTTTCATATGTCTGGTACTTAGGAGAGGCTTCCATCGGAACACTCTACCATAAATCCTCGACTGTTGGAGGCTGCAGTGATAGTTGACTTTGTGGAACTTTCTCCCATCTGCCTACTACATCTCTGGAGCACAGCCACAGTAATCTTCTTCTTCTTTACCTCTCTCACCAAGGCTCTTCTCCCACGATTGCTTTGTTTGGCTGGTCGAGGAAGAGCTGTGGTTGTCCCAAACTTCTTCCATTTAAGGATTATGGAGGCCACTGTGCTCTTAGGAACCTTGAGTGCTGCAGAAATGTTTTTGTAATCTTGGCCAGATCTGTGCCTTGCCACAATTTTGTCTCTGAGCTCCTTGGGCAGTGCCTTAGACCTCATGATTCTCATGTGCTCTGTGAGGCCTAATAAAAACAGGTGTGTGTGTGCCTTTCCTAATCAGGTCTCATCAGCTTAATTAAACACAGCTGGATCAGAATATGTACAACATATGTGATAAATATGAGAGTCACAGCAAGTGGTCTGAATACTTTTGACCATGTAATATTTTAGTTGTTCTTGTTTAATAAATTAGGAAAAAATCTAGCCCCCAACTACGCATAACCTATCCTGTGTCTTCTTTACTTTATGTGTTCATAAATTACTTTTACCTCATTAGCAGCCATTCTTGTCCACAAATCTGCCTTCCAGGACCTAAAGCTTGCATTCATGAATACTAGAAGGTCCTAGAAGCTAGATGGGTCATCGGCAGTTAGAGATCACATGATAATCCATCTGGACAGGAATCGCAGAAACATTTCTGAATCAGAGGCTTTACTTTACATATCAAGAAAGCAGAGTAAAACATTTTGATAGATGTGTATTGGAAAAATGCCTATTATCCTAACCCCCCTATTATGGCCAACACCATTCATCGCAAAACAAGACTGTAAAAGAGTTTGATCCTCTATAATGGCTTCTATTAGGATGTTTTTACCTATATATAAATGTCCCTTCTATTTCAGCCCAGTGAAGCATCAGGGGAAGTCATAGACCTGACCCAAACTATACATGTGGTCACCATACCTGAGCCTGAGCCTACACCAAAAGAGAAGGAAGACCTACCTCCATGGAGTGAGAAAATTGCCCAGGGAATTCTTCAAGGTAAAGATGATTTATATTAATACATTTTTTTTCTAGGCTTATATTCAGTAGGTTTTCCAAGTTTTTTGTGGTAAAATTAGGAATGTGGTAGTGCTTAGATCCCTATATTTGTACAATGCTATACTTGTATGATGATAATATTTGATTTGATTTATTCTATAATTGTTTTGTTCATCTAGGAGCTTCTTGGGTGAGTTGGGGTCTGGTGAAAGGAGCAGAGTTTACTGAAAAAGCCATTCACAAGGGGGCTACCAAATTAAGAGCGCACATACAGCCTGAGGATAAACCACTAGAGGTCAATCCTACTGTGGCCAAAGGCCTCCACGTAGCCAAGCAAGCCACCGGCGGAGCAGTGAAAGTCAGCCAATTCTTAGGTAAAGATTTAAAGTGATTTTATAACTTGGATTATGTATGATTAAAGTCAACAGTAACACATGAGAAGATCCTGCCAGAGGGGTACGCACCAGTATGTCAGTGTGCTTGGTTTACCATCATTCTGGTGGTAAATGTCCTTTAAGTTGAATTTGTATGTAAGTTGTAACTGTGTGTTTTATAAGTGTAACACGAGTCAAAAAAATTTTTTGTCTCTATGACAATTCGATTTAAAAAATGTTAGGTTGTCATTCGAACAAGGATTAGCTATAAAGCTTTGCTGCAGACACCTTTGATAACTTTTACAGCTGATCATTAAAGCCTGGGGTAAAGTATAGTAAATTACCAACATCTAGAGGGTTCCATCTCTAACTAGGGGTTGTCTGTAAGTTGGGTGTTCTTAAGTCGAGGACAGTCTGTATTAAATATATAAATGTGTACTGTATTGGAATTGTTGCTTAAGTGAAATTTTGGTATTTTTATTATTTCCTGCGTCCTAGTGGATGGAGTTTGTGCTGTAGCGAGCTGTGTTGGGAGAGAGCTGGGGCCACACGTGAAGAAACATGGAGGCAAACTAATCCCTGAATCTCTAAAGAAAGACAAAGATGGGAAGTCTCCACTAGATGGCGCCATGGTGGTCGCGGCCAGTGGAGTACAAGGTATTAACATGGTTTATATACAAATTATTTCTGCTTTTTTTTTTTTTTTTCAAATGACATAACACAGATAACATTTACTTTGTTTTATTCTTAGGGTTTGCAACAGTTTGGCAGGGTTTGGAGTACGCCGGGAAGAACATTGCTAAGAGTGTTGCCTCAGAGACTGTGCACACAGTCAAATACAAGTAAGTCCATCTCATCACTATGTACTTAAAGGACATCTACCGCCAGGGAACCAAGCACACTGACATACTGGTGTGTGCCCCCTCTGGCAGGTTCTGTTCTTCTTTTAGTTTGTATGCCCTTGTTTTTACCAAAAAGCCTATTAAAATTATGCAAACGAGTCTGATCATGACCATAGGTGTTAATGTAGCCTGGAGCCTCTCTGCCTTTTTTTTGTCAAAACAAGCGCATAAAAACCTAAGGCTACATTCACACGATGTATGCCCGCCGTACCGTAGCACGGCGGGCATACATCGGCACTGCGGAGAGGAGCAGGGGATGAGCGCTGCTCACCCCCGCCCCTCTCCATTGGAAGATACAGCACACGGCACCGTATCACGGGAAAAGATAGGACATGTCCTATCACGGGAAAAGATAGGACATGTCCTATCTTTTCCCGGGCTACGGAGCGGTACGGTGCAGCACCTGTGCTGCACCGTACCGCTCCCGTACAGGGCTGTGAGCCCATAGAAGTGTATGGGGGACGTATATATGTGTGTGAATGTAGCCTAAAAGAAGAGCAGATCCTGCCAGAGGGGCACACATCAGTATGTCAGAGTGCCAAATGTACAATCCTTGGTCCTGGTGGTAGATGTCCTTTTAAGATAAAGTATTTGGTCTTGTACAATAGGTGTGTGTGTGTGTAAGCAGATTCAACTTGCATGTCTTGATGTTAAGCTTATAATGTTAGGTCTACAATTACGGTGGAATCTGCTAAACAATATGTTCAATGTTCTTTTAAAGTCCTATTCCTCTCTGTACAAGTACAAAATCCTTAAATTGTACGTTACAGCGATTGCCTGAGCGGGATGCAAGGAAGACTGACCTGCATTTTCTCTGCTTGTCTGTGTATGCAGAACATTGGTTAGAGTAGGTTCATCATCACATTTTTTGTGATGTACATACAGCAGGAAAGTTCCCAATGTATGTGCTATGCATATACTAGCAGATGGCGGTGTCCATCTTGCCGCTGTCTGGATAGTATACGTTGTATACATCCTGCTCCCACCTGCTGAGAGACGTATACACTCACCGGAGGGCATCGGAGGAAACGGATACAAAGTATTGCATCCATCTCCGGCCTTTGCCGGAGAGACATCACTGGGGAAACACCCTGAACAGTGATTGGCTACTGCCGATGTTCATTTCACCTCCCACTTTCAGTGGGAAGAGAAAGAACGGGGTGATATATAACACTGTATGAGCATGTAAGGGCATGTTGGGAGTTCGCCTGATGTATCCTTACAAGGGAGGGAAAGATGTGATTTGAACCCTGCCTTAGGCCGGCGGCACATGTGGTGTTTTGATCCTGTTTTTGGGCCGTTTTTAAGCAGTCCGTTAAAAAACGCATGAGTTTTTTGAAAACGCATGTTTTTGACTGATTTTTACCAATAATTTTAATTAAAACGGGGTCAAAAATGGATGCGTTTTCTAAAAATGCATGCGTTTTTTAACGGACTGCTTAAAAATGTCTCAAAAACGGGTTTAAAATGCCACGTGTGCCGCCGGCCTTACAGTGATCCGATGAGCTGTAACCACTAAATGTAAACATCTCTGAAGTCACATGTATCATTGTATGCAATCTGCATGGCATGTGTGTGTTTTACATTGGCATCATGCAGAATTAACATTGTTGAATAAATTAACTACTGGGTGTTACCTCTCCAACCATATGATACTAGTTGTTCCCTGTGTGTAGGGGACACACTCCCAACTGGTAGCACCTGTGTCAAGTTAGAATACAGAGCTGTAAAATAAGACGTTTCTGAATTGTTATTTTATTTACTAAAACAATTATTTCCGGAGAGGAGACGGGTCCTTCTAGGTGAGACACGTGGTCCGCGGCGACCGCTTGGTACATTTTGCTTACACTCTCTATTTCAGACCTAGTGCTCTACTGAAAGCAATTGAACCGTATAATGTGGGATTGCTCCTGGCATGTGAAAATAAGCTGAAAATGGGAGATTGTGTGCAAGTTAAACTATACAAATGAGGCTTAGCCACTTGTGAAGTTGTGTAACGTGTCTGGCCATAATATCACGGAACTGTTAATGTACAATCCGATTTCCTACAGGACCATTGCGGTTGTATCATTTCATATCATGGAAGTAAATGTGGAAATCTGTATTTACCTAAAAAGTTCCCTTTAAGGTTGATTGAGCAACACAGAAGAGAGTCTGGCAACATCGCGTATCATAATGTATCTGATGTCTATTGTTATTTTCCATCATAATAACTACACAAATGTTTCCATTTTAGATATAGCGGCTACACTATGGATGAACCTCCGGCTACAAAACCTTAAGTCATTACATGTATATATTCTTAAATATAATAATGAATTCTATATTTCAGTCATCACTTCTTTTCACTTTTTGTGCATTAAATATTATACCCTAAAAATAACTTTAGATTCGCCAGATTTATGAAATTACTGTATTATTATCCTTTTTCAATTCTATATTATATTATCAGTCACTCTAAAGGCTAATTCTAGGCAGAATAAATGTATCACCTATAATCTTGTTGGGTGATAAATGAGATTGCTGGGTTCCAACTGCTAAGACCTGCAGAACTAAAAGGAGGACAAGTGTAAACTACATCGCTCAATACTACACTCGCACCTCACCTCTCCTAGCAGCGGCATTTTGGGTGATTTTCAGATTTAAAGGGACTTATCAGATTTTACCCCTTTAAACTACTATCCCCCAAGAAGGGTATGAAATGTCCTTTCTAGATTTTTTTCTTTTACATGAAATCTCACATTTCTTCTTCAAAGTCATATGAAAATGAAAAGAGAAGAGTCATATTTTTCCTAAGATGAGTGAACTTTAGATGTCTTACTTCAATTCTATAGCGCCTTAAACCATGCTTTTGATGTCCTACCATAGATAAGTATCTCATCTTTCAGTTCGAGTTAGGCATGGGGCTGCAGATAAAGATCCATTTCCCACCTATGCTTTTAACTGTCTGGTTCTATGCTTTTATCTCTGGTTCTGTAGCTCACAGAACCCCACACCTGATGAGGTTTGAAAGATGAGATTATCTTTTAATATGACAATATTCAATGTGCTATAGAACACAAGATGAGGGCATATGAAGAGACATGCCCTGCAGCCTTTAAACTTGATGGATCTCAGGCAAAATATGACTCATTTTCACATGAATTTTGGGGAGATTTTTTTTTTTTTTTGTTATAGGTAACTGGGTGAGATTTCATTTGAAGAGGGAATTTATAGAAAGGACATGTCATACCATCCCCGAGGTACTGGTAATGTAATGGGGTAAAATTGGATGACAAAGTTCCTTTTAATACTACCTCTTGGTTCATTTTTAGGGTATAATTTCTTTGGTACCTGTTCTGGAAATGTGAGGTGACCTGACCTGTATTGTAAGGGATTTTAATAAACCCATAATAATTCCTTTTCAATCTAATAAATTCAGTATTTCAAATCTGCACTACCTGGGTTTCAAGTCAGTGGGTGAGATTGTTCCTGATAACATATACGAGCTGAAACCTTCTGCAACCTAATACTTCTCACTGCTGAGGATTTGCTACTATATGTATTCTAGATAATCATTTGTGAAGTACAATACTTCAGTAACACAAACCTCTGTCATGATATTTTCTACAATGTATTGAAGGGGTTGTCCACTTTCAGCAAATAATTGATATTGTTTGTGTAATGAAAAGTGCTAATTTGCCAATATACTCTCTGTATCAATTCCTAACTATTTTCTAGATCTCTGCTTGCTGTCATCCTATAGGAAGCTTCATTATTTAGTTCCTGTGGATATAAACCTGTCCCTGGTCATGTGATGTCACACAGGTTCGCTGCTCGCTATATCCCTGGTCATGTGATGTCACACAGGTGCACGGTTCATTATAACACACAGCTCCGATTACTCTGTGATGTTACACAGGTGCACAGCTCGTTATATAGAGTAATCAGAACAGCGTGCACCTGTGTGACCTCACATGACCAAAGAACTGTGTTATTCAATAAACAATGAAGCTTCCTAGAAGCAGAGATCTAGTAAACTGTGTAACTTTTCATTACACAAACAATAATTATTTGATAAAAGTGGTCAATCCAAGGAAATGAAAAAGATTCAAACGATCCAGCACTTTTTTCAATGAAAAAAAATTCTTGCTTCTTTATTAAATCATCATATAAAATCAAATCAGCACATAGTGGTATCCACAAACGGTAAAATAAGTGTGTGGAACCTTGTGGATTCCAAATTGAAAAGACTAATTGTATCTGTAGGCACATATAGAGTCAGGGTGAAACTCCAGTTTCTGCTATACTATAGGATCCTATTATGTACACATAGTGGTGTTGCTGTAGGTTCATCAGATACATGTGAACAAAGCCTGAGAAGTATTACGTCTCTACATATATGCTGACAAATAATTTAAGAACTTATTCAGTGCTTTGGGGGGGCTGTATTTTTTTTTTCCCCTAAATCAAGCATTTATTCTTCTAAATCCAAGTATCTGTAAGGTGATTTTAACTATAACTTTTCATTATTAAACCTTGACAGAATCCAAATAGTGTTTTATCTCTTCACAAATGTGCAATTGGTCTTCCAGGAAGTGCCATTCCTAGATTGTGATGGTCATCTATGTTGTGGTCTGTGCCTCCTTCAAAGACTACTATACTGTGCTGCAATCATGGTTTCATTGCAGTGCTGGTTTTTGGACCAATCACATTGTGGAAATCTGTGACACTATAGTCATTTCCCATAGGCCCCAAAATATCTACAGTATAAAACCTATTGATAAAGGCAAAATTTCCACCATCTGGTGCACTTGCTGGTACATGACTTGCACAGTTGTACTGGTTCCATCTCTTTAGTCTTTATAGGTTATGGTCTGTGGACAGTATTGATGCGATTTTCCTCTTTATATCTTACAGGTATGGAAAAGACGCCGGTCACGCCACTGACAACGCAGTAAATTCTGCAATGAATGTCGGGGCGACGGCATTTAATATCGACCATATAGGTATAAAAGCAATAGTGAAAAAAACTGCAAAGGAAGCGAGTTATGCCATCCTGGATGAATACAAGCTAAAGGAGAAGCAGGACAAGAAAGGAGAACCGCACTGACCCATCCATCCCACTTCCTCTACTGCCTTAATGTGTGACTCCTTTCCACTGCTTAGAAAAGCGAGCAGATATAGTATAGTACTAAGACTCTGCTTTTGTTAAACTAAAAACGTAAGAGATAAACACAAAACGCAAACTTGTTTAATAAAAAATGACACTAGCAATATTCTGAAACCCAACTAATGGCCTGAATGGTACTAAAAGCAAGAGATCGTTATGATACATGTATTCTACGGTTCTGGAGGCAATGTTCTTAGAGAGAATTTATTTCTTATAGAAATTTATTGAATTAATTTAGTCTTTTTCCAGCATAAAGATACTTGAAGATAAAGTAGCATTGGAAATGGGAGACATTGGCCCCTTTAATCCACCCTCTGCTCCAAATCACTTTGGCAGCAGAGCTGGAGAAAATATTCTAGTATATGCTATAGATAACAATGCCAGGACTTGGTAGAGCTGGCACGATACAAGAGTTCCATTGATCCTTAAAAGAAAAGAACACATACGTAACCAATCCCAAAGATTTGAATACATGTATTATAGGCATTGGACTATTAGAAGTGTGACTGACAGGATTTGCTTTATTATGCAGTGTTTGCACTACTGAATAATATATTCTAAAAATTAAAAAAAAAAAAAAAGATTATGAAGATTATACGAAAGGTATATTTATTTTAATATTTTGTTAAAGTGAAAGAGATTCCCAAGTACTTTAAGGGTTTATTAAAATCTTATTTTAACTTTTGGGTTTTGTGGTTATTTGAATGTGTGGTATGTTATACAGTGGTGGTAGGGCGCCATCTGGTGGCGATTCAGAGATCTACATTGGTTTCAACTCAAACTGAATAAAATGAAGTGCTATTCAGCAAAAATTGTGTATAGGAAACGTGAAGGAGTTGCCCATAAAAACCAAATGTTTATAGACATCAAATTGAGATCTGAAATTATATTGGTTGCTCACATTTTCTTTTCACCATCTTTCCAGCAATCCCGGGGTTACATATAGGATAGGTTCCATGGGTTTGTTCCTAGGTTTGAATTTGTATGCTAGTCGAAACTGTATATTAAATAATTGTAGATCTAGACACCTTACAGCTGATCATTGTAGTCTGGGACTATGGTAAAGCACCCAGAGTGTCACAGTGGGCAGAGGAGTCCGTCTTTAACTAGGGGTCATCTGTAAGTTGGTTGTTCTTAAGTTGGGGACCACCTGTACTTTCATATTATTTGCGTACACATAACGGAATACTGATTTTGCCAAAGATGAGTAACTTTAAAAAAAACCTCAGTCCACGGCATTTCTGTTTTTTACACTTGCCTTTAAAGGGGATGTGTCATTAACTATAATTATATGAGGCAAATATGAGATTGCAAGGTTTAGCTGGTGAACCCCTCCAATTTGGTGAATCAGGGAGCCTCCTCCTCACCCGGCTCTCTGCAATGCGCAGCGAGGTACATTTCCATTAAGTTCATTCAGAAATTGCGCTACTGTAGTCATAAAGCTGCATTGCGCAGGTCTCTGTATTTAATAATTACATTTAGCAATATAATATATGTATATGTATACAAATAATGAACAGCATTGATCCTAGGAACTCAGGGAACCAGTCATTCTGTGGATTGTTCTATTCAACAAGGATTTTGCTAAACCCTGGTCTTACAGCAGCAACACGCACAAGTCTGGACTGAACCTGTAGAGGAAAATATAGAAAGTATTTCAGATGAAAAAGTGGAAAAAGGCCATGGCATTTATATTGGATATCAGTATCATATCAGTACTACTAATGTGTTGCTACAGAGATCTTAGCTCTTATATAATGATTGAGTGGATCCAGCCTAAGCTTGTGTCTATACAAGACAACTGACAGCAGATTTCAGCCTCTGTATAGCAAAGCCCAAACAGATATCATGGTTAATTGATGCACAACATAATTACGGTACAGCGCTGTTGTCCAGAGGTTTTGCAACAGCTCCCTGCATCATATATAACTACACTGCATGTACAATATTTGGTCCATGAAATTCTCCAGGGGCACATTGGTCCTGGATTCACGACCAAGCATGTTCATGTGTTTTAACCCTAAGGCCCCTTTCACACTCGCGTTGCAGATCACGTCAGAGTTTGATCAGGGTGCGATCAGGTTTTGGTCAGTGAAAAACTGACATTTTGCATCAGAGTTCAATCAGTTTTAGGTCAGAGTTTGTTCAGTGTCAGTGAATTTTCAAAGCAATTTCAATGCGTTTTTCACGCACGTTTTCTGCGCATGAAAAGGACTCAGGACTGAGCTCTATCTTTTCTATGGCAATTGATGCGTGAAAAACGCATTGCACTTGCATGTGTCTCAGAGTGCAATGCGTTTTTGATGCATCTCCATAGACTTGTATGGTGCGTTTTTCACGTGCGTGACGAGCAAAAGTAGAGCATGTCGAGATTTAAACACGCGGTAAAAAAAAAAAAAAAAGCAAGTCTGAAAAAGCCCATTGATTACAATGGGTCAGAGTGCAATGCAAGTTCTGCACGTCAAAAGCATGCGTGAAAAACGCAAGTTTGGAAGGGGCCTAACTTGGCATACTGTGTTCAATTTGCATTGCAGGCGTTTGTTACTATGCTTATAAAATACAGTGAAGATTGCCTGAGGGTATGTCTATAGCACCTAATTTGATGAAAATGTATGCCTTTTGGAAATCTACACCTAAATTCACCTCTACAAAATACCACCTACTCTCAGGAAGACTTTAGCTATGCCCCTCCATTGCACTGCCATCTGCTACGCTCTACGGCTGACACTTTGTGAGCCGGAGGGGGTGGGGTGGCAGAAGGCCTGAATTAAGTCTTGTGGTGAAGGGGAAAGACCCCCCCCCCCCCCCCCCAGGGCCATTCAGTCAAATTTGCATAAATGTAGTTCCTATAGAGAATGATCAGACTATTTATTGTAAAGTGATACCTGCTATAAAGATTTTAACCTCTACAAGGCACTGGTAAAGCTTTATAGAGGTTAATTTATGTGGTAGATTTCCTTTAAGAAATCTTCAGACTAGAGTCCCATCTGCTGGGACCCACCACTGATGCCTAGGGCGGCTTCACACTTGCTGATTTGGTCTGTGAACTATGGACTGTGTGGGGTCCTGCTTCACAGATTGAGCCCCTTCCTGGGCACAGGACTATTGAGCACCATATTGATATATGATGCACATATCATATAAGCAAGCAGGAACTTTGTGCATCATGTAGGCAGCAGAGGGTTTAGTCTGTGAAGCAGGACTCTGTATGGTCTGTGGTTCAAGTACAAAGTATTAGTGAGACCACAGAATCTTAATATTGCTTTTTTTATTGCCCACAAATGGGAAAATGCACTTGTATTCCATAGCACTCTATCATAGGTACACATTGCTTCAGCCAATGCACAATGGTGTATAATATGCACCTGGTCAAAGCTTGTATTTAACTTTTCCAGGGTTGTGTTGTATTCTCCAATTCGCTTTGTGTGTTGGGCCAGAACAGCCGCTTCACCGGTTAACTTCTCTGCAAACAAGAAATATTAATAACTGGTTATACAATTATAAATTTAAAAAAAAAAATGCTCATAAAGTTCAGGCAAGTTCACACACGGATGACTATTGGACAATATGCCTTGTTACATGTCCCGGTGTTTGATGACAGCCCAAATCATACAGGATAAATTTTAGAAAATGAATCCTACCATATGAGCGGGGCCTTGGCCTGCGGTTAGTGCACACGAATACTCACTTATACCTTCCAATCATCGCAGGTTGCGAGGGACAGTCACAGATTTTCAGGGGTAGGACTGTTGGTTGATCGCCTCTGCGGCTGCTGTGTGCGGCAGGGGATATGTGATGCACCATCACACACAGCTGCAGCAGTGGAGAGTAATAAGGGGCAATGAAGAACGCTATTGATGACAATGTACGGTGGGAGATGGGGGTCAATATACAGTGTACGGGGGGCAGGAAGGTACAATATACTACACATCACGTGGGGGCCTATAATAAAGCATCATAGAGTGAGGGCAGTAAATGGAGGGTATTATTATACTTTTCTGTGGGGTTTGGGGCAGGACAAGGTTGGGCTTTCCTAAAAAAAAAAAAAAAATGTCACGTCCTCTGTTATTCTTTTTCAGTCCCAAAAGTTGTAATGGACTGTCACTGGGCCAGGGCGACACAGAGGACAATGGCCCATGTACTGCTGGAGGTAGCAGTAACCTCCTATGTGTTGTGTAGTAGTGATGACATGCACTTACCCAGCGCCGCCTGCAGCCCGCTGTACACCTGCACGCCCGGCTGCTCCTCCATTTCTCCCGCGCACTTTGCATTGGTCGCTGGGAGTTAACCCCATGGTTGCTGCACTCGCTTCTATTCCCCTGGTAGCTCATGCGGATGGACGGCTTCAGCGGCGCTGAAAGGGTCGCATCACGTGACCAGGGAGGGGATTCGGCGCGGAAATGGCTATCACGTGACGAGGACCCGTCGTTATGGGAACGGATCAACACCTCCGAAAACGGGGGCCCAAGAGATGGACAGGAGAAAGGACGGGAACCGCGGAGGGTCAGACACTGAGCGCCGGGCCGAGGAGCTGCACACACAGAGCAGGATGAGGTGGGGACATGGCCTGTGACACTGCATGTAGCTGTATAATGTATGCAGTATATACTGTGTCCTGCTGTATATTGACTGTGCTCCACCACCTCAGTAATAGTGACTGTGCTCCACCACCTCAGTAATAGTGACTGCAGTCCACCACCTCAGTAATAGTGACTGTACTCCACCTCCTCTGTAATAGTGACTGTGCTCCACCTTCTCAGTAATAGTGACTGTACTCCACCTTCTCAGTAATAGTGACTGTACTCCACCACCTCAGTAATAGTGACTGTGCTCCACCTCCTCTGTAATAGTGACTGTGCTCCACCTTCTCAGTAATAGTGACTGTGCTCCACCTTCTCAGTAATAGTGACTGTGCTCCACCACCTCAGTAATAGTGACTGCGCTCCACCACCTCAGTAATAGTGACTGCGCTCCACCACCTCAGTAATAGTGACTGCGCTCCACCACCTCAGTAATAGTGACTGCGCTCCACCACCTCAGTAATAGTGACTGCGCTCCACCACCTCAGTAATAGTGACTGCGCTCCACCACCTCAGTAATAGTGACTGCGCTCCACCACCTCAGTAATAGTGACTGCGCTCCACCACCTCAGTAATAGTGACTGCACTCCACCACCTCAGTAATAGTGACTGTGCTCCACCACCTCGGTACTGGTGACGGCGCTCTGCCACCTTGGTATGGGTGACGGCCTGGTGACCCACGGTGGCGGCCGGGGGTTCTCCTCTAGGTGCTTTCATAATACCCCTATGTGCTTCACAGCTGTAGCTCCCCTGATCAGACATTGACAGCTCCCTCGTAGGATACAATATCTATTTTAAAATCCAGGAACCCTCTAAATGTTAATGAATTGATTGTAATTTTTGTCCTCAGAGAAATGTTACAAGTATCAATATTCGAAATGAAGAACACAGTTGCAGACCTGGAAAGAAGACTGAGCGGTGTGGAGGATGAAGGTGAGTAATTCTTGTTCTCCTGTAAACTATACAGCCATAGAGCTTCTGCCTAATACGCTTGTGATTTTTATTAAAAAAGGGTCTCTATTAACATATAATGATAGAATAGAATAAACAAATGGTCTATTTCAAAACAATGGGGCAGATTTACTTACCCGGTCCATTCGCGATCCAGCGGCGCGTTCTCTGCGCTGGATTCGGGTCCTGCCGGGATTTATTAAGGTAGTTCCTCCGCTGTCCACCAGGTGGCTGTGCTGAAAAGCATCGGAACGCACTGGAGTTCACCGGCTCGGGCTGAGTGAAGCTAAGTGCACGCTCCGCGACAGATTTTTTTGTTTTAAATGCAGCGTTTTTTCCGAATCCGTCGGGTTTTTCGTTCGGCCATGTCCCCCGATTTCCGTTGCGTGCATGCCGGCGCCGTTGCGCCACAATCCGATCGCGTGTGCCAAAATCCCGGGGCAATTCCGGGGAAATCAGCGCAAATCGGAAATATTCGGGTAACACATCGGGAAAACGCCCTTAGTAAATGACCCCCAGTATGTGCCATTTTGGTGCATAATACAGTGTTTTCCCCAAAAATAAGACCATGGGGCACATTTACCCAGGAACACCAGCAGGATATCGGGCGCACGATCTTAGTGAATTGCATCGGTCTTCATCCTCGTCGGACAATGCACCTCTGTGCCCCAGAGTCTTTTCTTAGTTTTTTATACTGCCATACTAACTGTAGTCTAACAGTATATGGTAGGCTCAATCAGACATCCTAGGGTTAAAGTACCCTAGAGCAGTGATGGCGAACCTTTTAGAGACCGAGTGCCCAAACTACAACCAAAACCCACTTATTTACCCTGATGTGCCAATGTGCCATTTTAAGCAGTAACTTATTGCTACCTGTTCTTCCACTTCTTTAATTGTATCGGCACCTGATCCCACCAATATAGTTAAAACAAGGTGGGCAAATTCAGACTATCATTGTAGATTCTCTCCAGGGTCTCTCTGTTTAGAAAGAATGGTGGGTCCAGCATGAAGACCTCCAAAGATAATGCACTTCTTTCAACACCTTCTCACTTATCAAGCAGTTCCAAACAGTCAATGAAGTGTCGCTGTAAAATAGCGCTGAGCACAGCATCTCATAAGTTGCCTAGGACTGCAGGAAGATTTAATGGATTTGTTCCTGTTCTCTGTCCTGGGCTGATGGCCTGAGTGCCCACAGAAAGGGTTCTGAGTGCCACCTCTGGCACCAGTGCCATAGGTTCGCCATCACTGCCCTAGAGGATCTGAAAAATGGTAAAAAAATTCCAAAATAGTTAAAATAAAAAAATTGTATAAATCCTAAAAGTTCAAATCGCCCCCCCCCCTTTTCCCTAGAACTGATATAAAAACAAATAAGCAAGTTAAATCATAAACACATAAGGTATCACCATGTCCCAAAGTGGCCTGTCTATCAAAATTTAATACCATTTTTTTTCAATGTTGAACCCCTTGTGAGACCATATGCTGGTGCAATTGTCACTAATGCAGGACCATGCTAGACCTCATGTGGATGGAGTTTGTCAGCAGTTCCTGTAAGATGAAGGCAGTGAAGCTATGGACTGGCCCGCTCCTTCCCCAGTCCTGAATCTGATTGAGCACATCTGGGCCATCATGTCATGTTGCACCACAGACTGTCCAGGAGTCAGCAGATGCTTTAGGGGAGATCCCTCAGGAGACCATCCACAACCTCATCAGGTGCATGCCGAGATGTTGTAGGGAGGTCATACAGGCACGTGGAGGCCACACACAATACTGAGCTTCATTTTGACTTGTTTTAGGAACATTACGCCAAAGTTGGATCAGTCTGTAGTGTGTTTTTCCATTTTAATTTTGTGGGTGACTCCAATTCCAGGAGTCCATTGGTTAATAAATTTGATTTCCATTGATGATTTTTTTGTGATTTTTTTTTTTTTTGTCAGCACATTCAACTTTGTACAGAAAATTTAATGAGAATATGTCATTTGAGTGTTCCCTATATTTTTTTGAGCGGTGTATTTTATATTTGATTAGTCGCGCGGTCACGTCAATGTCTTCTATTTTTCCACGTGGCTAAGATTTTAGCCTCTCTTCCTCTGATCAGTTTTTTTTTTTTTATTTATGTATTGTCATAATAAAATTTGACCTTTTTAGGATATATGGGTCATAACTATTTGTGTTGTTGCTAAAATTTAAAGTTACAAAGGACTCAATATTAGTGATGTAAGATATAGAGGTGTTTGTGTAGGTTTTTGATTATTTTAGGGGAAACCGGGTACTGATATGTACATTAACTATACATCAGCCATAAGGTATAAGAACAGTATAAAGTATAAATGATTCCAGGGTATCCAGTCAAAAAGTGTGGCACCTAACGGCGGTAAGTAGTATGGGCTTTCATGTTGCACCAAATGATGTAATACATGTACAGGCGGTCCCCTACTTAAGGAAACCTGACTTACAGATGACCCCTATTTAAAGATGGACCACTGTAACCTCTGGTGAAGCTCTCTGGATGTTACTTTAGTCCCAGCCTGTAATGATCAGCTGTAAGGTGTCTGTAATGAAGCTTTATTGATAATCCTTGGTCCCATTACAGCAAAAAATGTTTAAACTCCAATTGTCACTGGGGCCAAAATTTTTTGGATCTACAATTATATAATACACAAATTCAACTTCGGGTCCACAGGTTTGTTCTTATCTTGTATGTAACCCTGTATACGTTTTTAGACAGAATATTCGGAATTCTGAAATATTTCCTGGATATTTTGATGTGTTGCCTTGGATCGGGTAATTGTGACTTGGCACCAGATTCTACATTCTGCTCTATAGGTTTATTTATATGTAAAGATACATAAAGATATTTATAGATGTACATTAAACATTTTAAGTGTATTTGTTGCTAAGTGAAATGTGCTTTTATGGTGCACAGCATGTTTAAGTGCTAATGGAGACGACTATCAGAATCCCCAGGAGTCCCTAGTGATGACTGCAGGGAGCCTCAAATGTACCAAATCTTTAAAAGCTTAAGAACCTACTGAGAAAACTGACTCATGGGCTCCATTAAATAGACAGCATCTTACATGTACAATTGTCACCGGCAGCATATTCACGTTGTAGAGATGGACATACACTCACCGGCCACTTTATTAGGTACACCATGCTAGTAACGGGTTGGACCCCTTTTGCCTTCAGAACTGCCTCAATTCTTCGTGGCATAGATTCAACAAGGTGCTGGAAGCATTCCTCAGAGATTTTGGTCCATATTGACATGATGGCATCACACAGTTGCCACAGATTTGTCGGCTGCACATCCATGATGCGAATCTCCCGTTCCACCACATCCCAAAGATGCTCTATTGGATTGAGATCTGGTGACTGTGGAGGCCATTTGAGTACAGTGACCTCATTGTCATGTTCAAGAAACCAGTCTGAGATGATTCCAGCTTTATGACATGGCGCATTATCCTGCTGAAAGTAGCCATCAGATGTTGGGTACATTGTGGTCATAAAGGGATGGACATGGTCAGCAACAATACTCAGGTAGGCTGTGGCGTTGCAACGATGCTCAATTGGTATCAAGGGGCCCAAAGAGTGCCAAGAAAATATTCCCCACACCATGACACCACCACCACCAGCCTGAACCGTTGATACAAGGCAGGATGGATCCATGCTTTCATGTTGTTGACGCCAAATTCTGACCCTACCATCCGAATGTCGCAGCAGAAATCGAGACTCATCAGACCAGGCAATGTTTTTCCAATCTTCTACTGTCAAATTTCGATGAGCTTGTGCAAATTGTAGCCTCAGTTTCCTGTTCTTAGCTGAAAGGAGTGGCACCCGGTGTGGTCTTCTGCTGCTGTACCTTGGTACCTTTTGCCTACCTTGGTTGTAACGGGTGGCGATTTGAGTCACTGTTGCCTTTCTATCAGCTCGAACCAGTCTGCCCATTCTCCTCTGACCTCTGGCATCAACAAGGCATTTCCGCCCACAGAACTGCCGCTCACTGGATGTTTTTTCTTTTTCGGACCATTCTCTGTAAACCCTAGAGATGGTTGTGCGTGAAAATCCCAGTAGATCAGCAGTTTCTGAAATACTCAGATCAGCCCTTCTGGCACCAACAACCATGCCATGTCCAAAGGCCTCAAATCACCTTTCTTCCCCATACTGATGCTCGGTTTGAACTGCAGGAGATTGTCTTGACCATGTCTACATGCCTAAATGCACTGAGTTGCCACCATGTGATTGGCTGATTAGAAATTAAGTGTTAACGAGCAGTTGGACAGGTGTACCTAATAAAGTGGCCGGTGAGTGTATATGACAGGATTACTGTATGTTTACTGATGTGGAGAAAGGTGAGAAGTTATTTCTTCTACTAGACATCCTGCAATACACTGACACGCAGAAGAACACTAGAAGGATGACAGCCATGTAGATGGCTTCAGTGCCAAAAACGAATAACACAGTAATGAATCAATATCTTTTTTATCACACGACAGGCAATGAGTGGAAGACAAGATATGAAACACAAGTCGAACTAAATAAACAACTGGAAAGACAAATATATGCACTGCAGAAAAAGTCAGAATACATCCGGGGTAATCCAACCGGTAAGTAAAGAGTAAGAACAGCCAATTATTCATATACAGGCAGTCCCCGGGTTACATACAAGATAGGGTCTGGAGGTTTGTTCTTAAGTTGAATTTGTATGTAAGTCGAAACTGTATATTTTATAATGGAAGTTCTAGACAATTTTTTTTCTTTTGCCCCAGTGACAATTGGAGTTTCAAAATTTTTGGTGTAATTGGACCAAGAATTATCAATAAAGCTTCATTACAGACACCTTACAGCTGTTCATTGCAGCCTGGGACTATAGTAAAGCACCCAGAGAGCTTCACCAGAGGTCACAGTGGGCAGAGGGGTCCGTCTGTAACTATGGGTTGTCTGTAAGTCGGGTGTCCTTAAGTAGGGGACCGCCTGTACTGCTATTTTCATGATGGATTTAGCAGAAACTTCTCTTGTGAACACAGCTATTGTATGAGGGGGGTTTAAGATTAGCAGTAAGCTACCATACTGATCTCTGTACAATAAAGAATAAACATCATTCCTCCAAATCTAAGTAGTATGAGAGGAAGAGGCTCCCTCTGTCACAAAATGCCCCCTCAGTGGAGTTAAAGGGAGTCTACCACCTCCACCAAGTCTTGGTATCTGCTGGCAGTATGTTCTACCAATATGCATTGTGTCTGCTAGCATTTATTATCTTTTCTGTCCATTATGCCATTTCCAAAATATTAGCATATGTGTTAAACTGGGAATGAGGCAGTTGGTGCACCCAAGTCATGTCCTTGGCACCCAGAGCTCTGCTATTCCTGCTTAAAACACTTCTCTCCCCTTCCAGTCACCCAATACATCTCACACTCACTTGAGGGCAATTCAGGGTGCACCAACTGCCTCATTATCATATGGATTAAACTGGGTATTTATTCAGAAATGGCAAAAATGTGTTGTAACTCTCAGTGAATTTCTCTATAACATGCAGCCAACCAGCTATAATGCTTGGGATGGTGGCTAATTCCCTTTAAAGGTCGTCTACCACCAGGATGAAGGATTGTAAACTAAGCACACTGACATACTGGCGTGTACCCCTCTGGCAGGATCTGCTCTTCTTTTATAAAAAAAAAAAAAGTTTTTTTTATGGACTCCATAGGTGTGAATAAAGCCTGGAGCCCCCCAGGCTCATTTGCATAATTTGTAAAGCCTTTTTTTTCTTAAAAACAAAGGCATAGGAAGCGTAAAGAAGAGAAGATCCTGCCAGAGGGTGCACACGCGAGTATGTCACGGTGTTTGGTTTACAATCCTCCATCCTGGTGGTAGTCCTAGAACTATTTTTGCTTATACCACTCTAGATATAGAAAGAAAGTGACCAAAAATGTTACAAATAAAAATGTCAACTCACAACACACAGAAAGACGCTCTACCACAGCTACATTGACAGGAAAATTAAGTCATGATATATGAATATGTTTATCATTTTGTTATGTACAGACATATTAAAACAACAATAAAAATAAATAAAATCAATATTTTTGTGGTTGCACCAACCCATGCTGGAATAGGTGATGTAGTTCTGAAAAGTTTTTTTTTTTTTTAATAAAAATACTAATCAATTTTCACAAATCACAATTTACATATCTTTTAATTGTATTTTGTATTAAATGTTTTTTGTTGCACACCCTTAAATTTAACATGTTCTTCTTCCTCAGATCGCCTGTTCGCCATTCGTTCTTATGATCAGATGCCTGTGGTAAGTTATGTGTTTTTGGGTTCAGGCCTTATTCACTTTAATGGATTTTATGGCTTTTGTGTTATTCAAGTGCAAAAGACTGTGTGCTGACCCACTATATTCAGTGGGGGGTACTTTCATCCATTTTCCCCATTTGAGTCAGTGGAGATACAGAGACTGTGTCTGCCATCTGCTAGTCATGGGTTCATTGCTGTCCTAGACTGACAATCTGGGCAAATTCCTAGTGGGCCCCTCATAAAATGGGCTGCTGTGGTAGCCTCTATTCATTCTGGTCCTAACCTATAACATAAATCATGGTATAAAATAAAGGAATTATTATTATTATTATTATTATTATTATTATTAGCATTTTATATTCAGTGGATACTTAGCTGCAGGTGCATTTCTACAGGTGACCCACCAGAGGGCATCCCACCATTATATCTTAAAATCCAAAGTGCAAGTGACTCTAAGACAGACTAAGTATAGCTAGGTATTGGGTTCATTATCTTTGCTGACCTTTTTAATGTCTTTCCTTCATAACTCTGACAACTCTCCTCTCATTATTGGCATAGTATGTCTTTACACAGTAACCTAAATGAATGGATATGATTTCTGAGAGCCACGTATATCATTGTTCTTCGTTAGCAGTCATCCTGGAGCTATACATCACCATCCTGTACTATTGATTATTACTGAGACTGTTGCTTGCCATCATTGCTCTGCTTGCCCCAATAAATTACAGCCCTCCCCCCCCCCCCCTTATACCCCCGCTGCGGAGGTCATTCCAGAGTAAGTGTCATCCTATATCTTCTGACAGCCTGACATTTTCTTACTGTCTGATCTAGATTGTTCAGTGGAGAGAAAATGTGATGTCGGTACATGACTACAGCGCGCAGCTTTCCGCCGGGTGACTGCACACATACATGTATAGCGTATACATCTCCAGTATCTCATGCCAGTCCTCATTGATTATAAAGATACCCCTGTTGTTGAAGTAAGCACAGTTCCTTCACTTTTGCAGCAGATGGCTTCGCTATAATTATGGCTAAGCAATCATCTACCTCAGGTTTTGCAATAAATTTAAGAGGAAACGCCCCTTCTACTAAGCCCCATTCCAAATGTCCTAATGATGTCATCACATTGCATCATTATGTCACTGCCGCACATTGCAGCAGCCACAAAGGCTCAAGGGTGATGTGGGGAGCCAATAGCTCCCTGCTACACCATCACATTCAGCTTTGTCTGTGTCCAGAGAAAGCCAATGACTTGCCTCTTGATTCCAGGATGGTCGTAAGGTATGGTTGTACGTTTATATGGAAGTATCGTTATTTGGCAAGTGGGTGTGTCTCTTCCTCTTGTCAGTGGACAGTGAGTGACCCTTTTAAGTCTGATAGAGTGGAAGAATCACAGAGGAAGGAAACCATGCAACTTTATAAGAAAACATGCTCCAAAATATACAAAATTGATTTACTTTAACAGACCTGTCATCAGAGGTGGTCGGTAAAAATAGTAGGACTGTGTCCCCTACTCTGATTTGCCTTGTTTTGGGGAGGCTTATTAGAAGAAGTGATGAATTATAGTCTGATTCGTTACTATGGCACGCAGATGCACACAGAAAAATGAACTACAAAAACCTCCAGAAATGTCATGTATCTGAAGCTGTATTTGATACACTAATACTCAGCAGCGGTTTTACTGATAAGCATCCTTTTCATCTAATGTCCTTTCTTGTTGGATTTCTAGGGAGCCTTAAACCAATGTCTTAAGCATTTGGAAGAGGAAATGATCATCATGGAAAATCAGCTGAAAGATTTTGAGCTGCGGATAGAACAAGAAGCAAAGGTGGGATTTGTAATGTTGTGTATGGAGTAAAGTCCTGGCACTGTGTCCAAACTTAAAGGCGGGCTATTTGAAAAAAAAAAAAAAAAATATGTACTTACCTTCTCCAGTCTTGGTGTCTCGCTGTCTCTTGGTGCCCTGCACCTCTTTGTTTACAGGGGCGCTGCTCCGACTTCCTTCGGCCACCTGCCACTTCCACTCATCCACTGTCCCAGCGCTTATCAAAATTGCACAATCCCTTTAAAGATGAGGCTACTTCTGTATAGACTCAATGCTAAGAATTTAAAGGGGGTTTCCAGACTGGGGTCTGGAAAAGCTCCATATTGCTATTTCATGCAGTCTCTGGAAAGGTATAATGGCCCTACAGGGGTACTGCAACTTAGGCTTCGTGCACACAAATGTAGCTTGGAGCTTGCTGGAGAATGGGCGCTCCTCAGTACGACAACTAAACAGTGCTAGATACAGCACACTGTCAGATCCACACAAGTCTCGTACTGACGACGTTTCAGAAACATAACCGGCATGCGGCTAGCACATTCTATAACTCTACAACTCCTTATGAAATTCTATCTGAGGGAGTTGCTTTGATGTTGGGATAAGGGGTGCGTCTTATTGTCTGAAAAATATGGAACATTCTCTTGTTTCTATTTTAGGCATATTACAAAGTTAATGATGAAAGAAGAATGTATGTTTCCGAAATTGCTCAGGTTGGTGATCTCATTTACCGTATATTCCGGCGTATAAGACGACCTGGTGTATAAGACGACCCCCCTACTTTCCTGTTAAAATATAGAGTTTAAGATATATTCGCCGTATAAGACCACCCCTTTTCCAACGCATAGAAAACACCGGTAAAAATTTAAAAAAAAACCAGATTTGAATTTAACATGGTCCTTTTTTTTAATGTAAATTCTTATGACATGCAGGTATATAGCAGGAAAACTGTCGCTCATAAACATAAGGCATACAACAACAACATTACCATCGTCCATTTTACTGTAAATGTTACCATACTGTACCTTAAATTTTTATTTTATTAAATATTCCATGCCATGTACTCAGAAGCAGGAAAAAAAATTCCAAATGCAATGAAAATGGTGAAAAAACGCATTTGCGCCATTTTCTTGTGGGCTTGGATATTACGTCTTTCACTGAGCGCCCCAAATGACATGTCTACTTTATTCTTTGGGTCAGTACCATTAAGGGGATACCAACTTTGTATAGGTTTTATAATGTTTTCATACATTTACAAAAATGAAAACCTCCTGTACAAAAATTATTTTTTTGATTTTGCCAACTTCTGGCGCTAATAACTTTTTTATACTTGTACGGAGCTGTGGGTAGTGTCATTTTTTGCGAAATTTTATAATATTTTCAATGATATCATTTTTAGGACTGTACGACCTTTTGATCACTTTTTATAGATTTTTTTTATATTTTTCAAAATGGCAAAAAAGTGGCATTTTCGACTTTGGGCGCTATTTTCCGTTACGGGGTTAAACGCATTGAAAAAACGCTATCATATTTTGATAGATCGGGCATTTTCGGACGCGTCGATACCTGATGTGTTTATGATTTTTACTGTTTATTTATATTTATGTCAGTTCTAGGGAAAGGGGGGTGATTTGAAATTTTAGGTTTTTTTATTATAATTTTTTAACTTTTTTTTATTTTTATTTATACTATTTTTCAGACTCCCTAGGGTACTTTAACCCTAGGTTGTCTGATCGATCCTACCATATACTGCCATACTACAGTATGGCAGTATATGGGGATTTTCCTCATTCATTACAATGTGCTATCAGCACATTGTAATGAGGGGTTAAAACGAAATAGCCTTGGGTCTTCGGAAGACCCGAGGCTACCATAGAGACGGATCGCCGCCCCGATGACGTCACGGGGAGCGGCGATCCCAGGTAAGATGGCGGCGCCCATGTGCCGTTAGCTTTTTGAGGCTGCCGGCAGCTTTTCCAGCAGCCATCGCTGTGAAAACACCCGCAATCGGTGCTAGCACCGATCGCGGGTGTTACCGGTAAGCCTTTGCTGCAATATGCAGCAAAGACTTACCGGCTATGGAGAGGGCTCAGCCCGTGAGCCCTCTCCCTGCAGCGCGACCTGACCGCCGCCGTGAATACACGGCGGGCGGACGCGATTACCGGCGTATAAGACGACCCCAGAGAAGACAGAAGATTTTTCTGTCTTCAAAAGTCATCTTATACACCGGAATATACGGTACTTATCGTTCTTGATTTTCCTTTCCACAATGTTTGGGTTTTTTTTGTTTTTTTTTTACAAGGAAATTCTGTCATCTATTTTTTTTCTTAGAAATCATATGTAATGGACAATAAACTATAATGGGCAGGGGGCGGGCTTGCCTCTGTGAGGTTTTCTTATGGCCCTGCAATGAAATCTTATAGTCTATTCTACATGGAAAATACTGATTTAAATTAACTTTTGCACAAAATGAAGTGACACTTCTTTTGCTAGGGCACCTAGTGGAGGTCGCTACCCTGTACTGCTTTACATTAATGGCTTCTTTCCCTGGGCCTTTCCCTTGACATGTTTCTTAGGAGTCATGGAGATATGAAAGAGTAGTATGTAATGTATTAGATATGTCTGTATTCTCTGTTTCTAATGACAGATTAAAAATGTTTTTTTGCCAGTCTTATGTTTGCATCATTTATTATATTATCTAAAATCGTAAAATGAGCATATAAGTAGGCATTGACATACCAGATGGCAAATTCTTGTATAAAATGTCCAAAATTGCTAATTAGAATGCAAAATTCAATGTCATTAAAAATAAAAATTATGTTTTACATTATGACAGCATATCCACACCATTACAGATATTTTCAGGTCTTTCAGTAGTATCTATGGAAGTAAAAACTGCAATCCCCAGCCTTTGTGTCAGAGCCCTCTCAGCAGGGCCGGATTAAGGGTGGTGGCCCACGGGTGCAAACAGGTGGGGGCCTTCCACACCATTTTTTTTTTTTTTTTTAAAGTAAATTCTGCTAATAATGCATACATATAACCCCCCTCCATAATAAATATGTACAGCACCCCCAGTAATATATACAACCCTGCTGTAATAAATATATACAGCCTCCGCCGTAATACATATATACAGCCTCCGCCGTAATACATATATACAGCCTTCCCCGTAATACACATATACAGCCCCCCCCCAATAATGACTATATACAGCCCCCTGTAATAAATATATACATAGCATCCACCCCCAGCACCACACAGGTAGAGGGCGGTACTGTGCATGCAGTACAGGTAGAGGGCGGTACTGTGCATGCAGTACAGGTAGAGGGCGGTACTGTGCATGCAGTACAGGTAGAGGGCGGTACTGTGCATGCAGTACAGGTAGAGGGCGGTACTGTGCATGCAGTACAGGTAGAGGGCGGTACTGTGCATGCAGTACAGGTAGAGGGCGGTACTGTGCATGCAGTACAGGTAGAGGGCGGTACTGTGCATGCAGTACAGGTAGAGGGCGGTACTGTGCATGCAGTACAGGTAGAGGGCGGTACTGTGCATGCAGTACAGGTAGAGGGCGGTACTGTGCATGCAGTACAGGTAGAGGGCGGTACTGTGCATGCAGTACAGGTAGAGGGCGGTACTGTGCATGCAGTACAGGTAGAGGGCGGTACTGTGCATGCAGTACAGGTAGAGGGCGGTACTGTGCATGCAGTACAGGTAGAGGGCGGTACTGTGCATGCAGTACAGGTAGAGGGCGGTACTGTGCATGCAGTACAGGTAGAGGGTGGAACATGTAGTACAGGTAGATATTCGGACCCCACTTATACATACAGATATTTGGGCAGTACATTTAGTACATTGAGATATTATTGCATTACTATATCTAAGAGGATCTTTTAGATACAAAGAGGATTAATATGGTTGTCCATTTTACAGAATGTCTTTAAAGACGGCTAATATTTTGCAGGTAATTTTTATACAAGCTCCTGTGTAATCTTAATGTTCTTCATCAAGAAATATACTGATGCCATCTACCAGTCACTTGGTTATTATATTCTCTGCTCCTCAGATTCTACCTCATAGTACAAACTAGTTTGTAGTGGAGAGGTATATTTATTGGATATCTATCAATCAGGCTACATTGTTACACACTGCAGTCTATAAAGGCTTAGCAGTTAATGCGGCCGTCGTGTCAGGAAAAGACCGTATTATTGTAGGTAGATCCTTGTTAATAGAGAAAAGCTCAACCTGTCAATGGAGCGATTCCTGATTAGTGAGGGAAATCATGGAGAGGAAAAAGAGGTCAGTGGGTAACTACAGGTCAATTATTTATGAGGGTTAAACAGCAGCTCCAGGCACAAAGCAACACTGATACATGTGTCTTATTATTATGTACCAATTCCCCCCATTTACATAATTCTTACCTGCTTTATTTATTGCTTTCTGAATATTCATGGATCCTTTGTTGGATCTGTTTGCGGCCTTAGAAGAACACAGTTTATGTACACAAGGACTAAGAGACAATGGGAGAAAGTCTCCTACCAGGAGCGGTTCTGATGACCTTTTTCCCCCTTTGGCGCATAAATTTATGCTACCATAGAAGTGATTACAGCATGACTAAAAGTATCAGCCCACCCAGATGACCCCAGTCACATGTAATAATAATAATAGAACTTGCTGTATAAACCAATTCTTTCTTCACTCTATACCTATTTAGAGAGTTTGCATAAAAGCATATCTGTAGAATAAAAGATTGAATAGATAGGGGCGGCGGTTACGTTTGGCAAAGCCATGTGACCGGTTCCAAGGTACTGGACTGGAAATGGACAGTGGTCGGTCGGTGAATCACAGACGTTGCACGTTGGAATAATCACACTGCCAAGGAGGGGACTTTTGTATCATAGTGATATATATAATTATAAGGAGCCCCTGAGGAACAACAGTGCCATAATAATCATGATAAGCAGGTAATAATAGGATAGGTCCTCATTATAAGAGTGTTGGGGGTCCAACACCCACTATCACCTAAAAGTTACAAAGAATTCAAATTCTTAATCGGAACGAATGTTAACAGCTGATTGGTGGTGATGTCTATATACCTGGCATCTATATGATCTTACAGGGTTTTACAGGAATCCTTAAAACTCCTCCGGTAGCCTCGACAGGCAAAAAGAATAACGTGTATTTGCCCTGTTCTGGTTCCGGAGATGCATCGGTTGCTTGGCTCTCCCAGCCAGGCTATCGGGGATCAGAGCACCGCTTCAGAGCAGGTGATATCACAGGGACCAGTTTAGGGCACTGACACTACTTACCTTGCCAACTGTGGTGGGGAATAGATGTTTGCCACAACTTTGGAACTTAGGGAGAAGTGCACTTTATTTTTTTGCTTGCTCATTTCCTGTTCCCCCAGTGTTTTCCAGGACTCATGGAAAACCTTGTTGCAACCTATTGTATCTTCTGGATTTTCTACAATAATAATAACCCGTCAACTGGAATATAACAACTTTACAACTGAAGAAATATCTCTTCATCGACCTGAAAGGTCACAGTGTTTAGCAAAGTTTTGGGCTCTTCCTAGGTGTCAGATTTTTTGATTGTCCCCACAGTGAATTGTTATCTGTATAACCCTGATTATGAATTCTGGAAGTGAATGTGGAGATTCTCCATATTCATAGACGATGCTGTTATCAGAGCTGATGCGCTTGCTGGCTTTATTACGCTCTGGTGATTAAAGACGTAGGCCGAAAGCACTGAGCGCATCATAGGCCGGTCTCCGGTGTATAACAATGCCTGTTCGCCATCCCGGCTTCTTTCTTCATCTTCATAGAGCAGGTCCCTTGTCAAGAGGAGAGCAGAGTGACGCAGTATTTCTTCCAAATCACTGGCTTCCCACTGATCTTAATTGCCTATCACTATGTAGGAGACAAATTAAACTGTTAGCTACCGCCGCGGAAGAGTTATTTTTGTTTAGTAGCTAAACTGCTCAGGGTACAAGATAGAAATAAACCCTAAACATTTAAAGGACCACTAGCTTTAATGTTTTCACCTTATTATATGTGACAAACTAAGGTGTCAGACTGCATCTGCAGTACCTATAGCTCTATACCTATATACAGTACCTATACCTATATGCAGTCCCTATTCTTGCTGCACACTACCATGATCGGTTCATGGAAATATGCACCATGTGCTGACCGGATTTCTGGGAAAGGGCACCATGCATCATGATTTTGGTTCGACTCTTTTGTTTTGTAGGGAAAAAGGGGCTTCCTGTATAATATGTCACTATGATATACAGCACGGGTGTACAAACTTTATTGGTCCAAGGGCCACATTGTCATACCACTCAACTTTAAGGGGCCGCACCCTAGTAACCAGCACCCTAGATGCATCAACAAACACAGCCACCATAGAAATGATAATTACCACAGCACTAAATAACACCCCAGAAACCAAATAGTGCATTGGTATCTTAACTAATATGGATCCCAGACAGGGTGTGGGCAGTAGGTGGTACAAGCTTAATGTACGGAGCCTCGTCCTCTGCACTAAGGTCGGTCTGTGAAATCCTGCCCACCCCTGGTCCGTTTTCACGGACACCAAATGTAGACTGGAGTATAGACGAAATTGGTACCTTTATTCTCCAACAAGTCTCCCCATCCAGGTCTCATGCAATCCATAGAGAGTTTCTCTAAAAGATAATAACATAACATGGTGGAACAAACCACAGTTTTTAGTCTCAAATCCCATAAGCGTTCTCACAAATTGCCCTCCATATGAGCCACATACTGATACAGAGTTTACACTCATAGATTTCTACAACTTGGATCATCATATCAAAACGGAGCCTAGCAAAGAGAAAAAAGTATACTTCTTCCCATGGTCTTTAGCTATCTCCCATCATAAGATATCCCTCCAGTGAAATACATGGCCCGTAAACCTCATGTATATTAGACCGTATTATTTTCTGGTATTATTTTAGAACCAATGCCATTTTGCAATGGAGATGGGCTTGTATCTGTTTACAAGCGTATGTTTTATACTAATTGTGGTGCCTCCTGGCCTGATGGACCATGATGTAGAAACTAGCATACAACACATGAAAACAACCCTCTAGGTCACGTTTTAAACTCTGTCAGAAGGTTTACGGTACCATTCATGGTAGAACTGGTCTTTACTATGAAAAAACATTCAAGTGTCTGCAAATTATGGAACATAGAAACGTTATACAAAGCTCTGGTCACTGAAGAGTTAAGTCATCAGGAAAGATTACACCTAAGGCCATACACACTATGATCCCAGTTATAGTCTCGCTAACCTTGGTGTCATTATGTAGGATATTGTTCTTAATCCGAGTCAACTACAAACCACATGGAGAAAAAGCCTCACAAGAGACGACCAGCAATTTTCTGTATTTGTAAAAGAGATCCATAAAAACTAAATGAAAATTTGATAAATTGCATTTACCCTCCGGTGCTTACAGTTGTTCTAAAAAATAACATCTTGGAGGGTCAAGAATCACTTCATTGAGTATAGAAAAAAAATCCCTGTGCCTTAAAGGGGTTTTCCCACAGAACGAGTTATGCTCTATCCACAGGATAGGGCCTAACTTGCTGATTGGTGGGGGTCTCGGTGATGTGACCCCCACACATCACGAGCAACGTAGTCTTCAATCTCCGTCGGCTACATAGAGATGAATGGGCCAGCCAGCCATGCGTGACGATCACATGGGGTACATCATACATCAGACCTCCTGTTCTCATTATCTGTGGGGGACTCGTCACTGAGACCCCCACCGATCAGCAAGTTAAGCCCCATGAACAGGAAAGATAAATTCAGCATAGATGATAGGCTGCTGGAACCTGTCACCAGCTAAAAATGACATTCCTGGTGACCGGTTCGCTTCAAATCACAACTTTTCTTTCTAAGGCTTTGATGCACATAACTGTGGTCAGTCTTTGAATTGACCGAATTTCAGGGATTGACCAGAGGTGCAGGGACAGGACACCGAGCATCATGTGTGATACAAGGAGTCCCCGCTTCCGCAAAATAGCAGCTCTGTTTTGTTATCATGATTATGGTAAGGAAGTGGGGACTCCTTGTATCATATGTCACCATGATGCAAGGAGTCCCATACTTTGCACTGTGGTGGTCTATGAAATCTGGCCAACCCACGTACTGACCACAGCCTTGTATCTCTGACCTAATAGTGAACCGATACAGAAGGAACCACTTACACAGAACATTATACAGCAGCGGCCATAGTATACCTCACCAATAAAGCTGCAGTGAACTAATCTGCCTGAGACTACCTTCCATTGTTTCTGTACAAGGTGAAATCCACCCCAATGTCACACTAAGAATATACTGTTACATGTATTCAATACAATGTCAGAATTTCCAGCAATAGCTGAACTACATATTTGTACTTACAGTTTATAGCTGTATCGCCCAGCACCTGGGAACATACATTTTTGCGCTTAAGTATCTCATTTACATTTGGATGCCAGGCTCCGGTGCCTGCCTAGTGGAGCAGAAAGCAGTTTAGCTTCCAGGTCACAATAAAAATGCAATCAACCCCCCCATTTACATCCACAAAATCCCATTCCATCGCTTCCTCTATTACGGCTTGTAACCTCCTATTTGCTTTGCTTCTCATATATTCTTGGCCACTTACCATTTATGTATCTCCTATATTCCTGCGATACCACAGTACAAGACAGGGACCCTGTTTATCTGAATGATCCTGAATGATTTAGGTTTTCTTATTGCAGATCTCTTCCGCACAAGAAGCCGCCAAGAAACAGACGAGTGACCCGACACATGTCACCAGGGAGAAGCACGCACACAAGTAAGGACAGTCCTGTCATATAGGTCCTACGACAATATGCTAGTAAATATAGCAGCATCCCATTAAGCAGGTATCTTATCCTAAGAAAGATATTTTTTGCCCCTATACATACTGTGCATGTATTCGGGCAGAGCTACATTCACCAGAAATACAATAATACACATGTTCTCAGAGTACCGTTAGCTGGAGGGCTACCTAAAGTCTAGTGAATTTTCCCCATTTTAAGGGAATTGTTGACTCCTTATTTGCGAAAGACTTGGCGGCCCCTATGGGGCAGAGCTCAGCACAATGGGGCTCATTTACTAAGGGGTGCGCTGCTCATTTTCGTCGGACGGTGCGCCTTTTTTCGCGGATTATGTGGCTTACACAGGTATTTAACTAGTGTCTGTACTGAGATTGTGTGACACACGATGAGTTTTTTGAGCATGCAGAAAACATGGGTCAAAAAAATAGTGGCAACAGCATCTGAAACAATGAATCAAGGATTAAACAGATGGAAAGACAGATGTTATGCTGAAAAGGTAAACTTTATTATAATGAAGTCAAAACACGTTCATAAAAACAATTAAAATTAAGTACTTTATATTTATGCTAATACCTATGTACCATTTCTTGTCACACTATTTATATACTCTATATTGGGGCTGTACACTGGGGGCTCAACTGTTTTTTTTCCCTAGTCTTGGGAATTTTAATTGTTTTTATGATCGTGTTTTGACTTCATTATAATAAAGTTTACCTTTTCAGCATAACATCTGTCTTTCCATCTGTTTAATCCTTGACACAAGATGAGTTTTTGGCGCAGCGGCGCCGGCTTTCATGCGACACAAATTAGGGGGCATGGCGTTAGGCGATCCGACTGATTCGGACTGAGCGTCGTCTTTAACGTTCAAATTGTGTTGCAAGCCCAAGCGCTTACATGCACCACAAAAAAGATGGTGAACTCTGTCAGACTGGGGAATTGGCACATTTAGGATATCGGGCGCACGATGTTAGTGCATTGGAGCCAGACAATGCACTTTTGGTGAACTCCAGGGATGGGGTAAGTAAATGTGCCCCAATGTGTTGTGTTTATATTGTGACACCTCTGACTATTATCCTTGTCCAGTGACATCACTGTGTGTCTTATCCCAGTACTGTGACATCACTGTGTGTCTTATCCCAGTACTGTGACATCACTGTGTGTCTTATCCCAGTACTGTGACATCACTGTGTGTCTTATCCCAGTACTGTGACATCACTGTGTGTCTTATCCCAGTACTGTGACACCACTGTATGTATTATCTCTGTACTGTGACATCACTGTGTGTCTTATCCCAGTACTGTGACACCACTGTATGTATTATCTCTGTACTGTGACATCACTGTGTGTCTTATCCCAGTACTGTGACATCACTGTGTGTCTTATCCCAGTACTGTGACATCACTGTGTGTCTTATCCCAGTACTGTGACAGCACTGTGTGTATTATCCCTGTACTATGACAGCACTGTGTGTATTATCCCTGTACTATGACAGCACTGTGTGTGTAACACACTCTGTACTGACATTGCTTTGTGTGTTATCCCTGTATTATGACATTACTGTGTGCTTTTTCCCTCTTCTACTTTAACATTACTGTGTGTATAATGGAGAATCTAGGTCAGAAGTAGTGTTATTTCTCATGTGCTCACTACTACAAAGTTGTTGAAATGTTGGGTACACTTAATATTATAGAAATGTTACATAACATGTGGTTATATTAAAGAGCGACCATGAATAACAAGAACAAGCAGCACAGATCTACGTGAGGGATTTTCAGAATTGCCAAAATTCTTGTAAACTGAACAGTATTGCACCACATGGCAGCGGGATAATGCTCAGATAGGAGCTGCAAATCACGAATAAGAAGCCCATTTTCTTACACCTCTTTTGTAGTTTAATCTCCCATTTAAAAGTAAAGCCTCCGCTCTCAACTTAGCGGATTAATGGGACATGGGGCCGTAAAAGAAAGTGGCGCAGGGAGTGTAGCGGATAGAGAGGACACAATTACCTGACACTTAAATATTCCTTTACCAGTGTTTTATATCTTGTGAAACCACCTCAGGAATTGTGTCCTCCTGTAGTCTTCGTGCCTCCAATTTCATATAAAATCTATAAAAACAAAGTGGGAGGGACCCTGCTGGGGCATATTTACTGCCCGCAATGATCTCAGTCATAATCACTGGACTCAGCAGTCTTATGCTTTATGTAAAAGATTAACTGCAAGCTATAGCCTGCAGAGTTCACTTAAAGGGAACCTGTCACCACATTATCACAAATACAGCTAGTGACAGGTTCCCATAGAGCCCTAGTAACTAACGGATACCCTACTTTTAGCTAAAAATTTAATCCCCATAAATCAACTTTAACTTTTATTACCAGGCATCAGAGGGTGCGAGTTCTGCTTGGCCGGCCCCTCCCATGTACTCCTCCTTATGCCTCTTTACTATTCATCAGTTTATGTCATGTGACCAGGGCGATGTCATCTAAGGTTCTATACCCTTTACATTTGCAAAATGTACCCCATGTATGTATCTGATCACATGAACTTACAACAGCCTCCACGGCCTTCTATTCCTCTCCTTTCTATATGGAGGCTGCTGTGATTTCATGTGATCGACTGCATACAGTACAGAGCAAACGTTTGGACACACCTTCTCATTCAAAGAGTTTTCTGTATTTTTATGACTATAAAAATTGGAGACTCACACTGAAGGCATCAAAACTATGAATTAACACATGTGGAATTATATACTTAACAATTAGTGTAAAACAACTGAAAATAAGTCTTATATTCTAGGTTCTTCAAAGTAGCCGCCTTTTGCTTTAATTACTGCTTTGTACACTCTTGGCATTCTCTTGATGAACTTCAAGAGGTAGTCACTTGAAATGGTCTTGCAACAGTTTTGAAGGAGTTCCCAGAGATGCTTACCACTTGTTGGTCCTTTTGTTTTTACTCTACGGTCCATCTCACCCCAAACCACCCCGGTTCAGGTCTGGTGACTGTGGGGGCCAGGTCATCTGACGTAGCACCCAATCTCTCTCCTTCTTGGTCAAATAGCCCTTACACAGCCTGGGGGTGTGTTTGGGGTCATTGTCGTGTTGAAAAATAAATGATGGTCCAACTAAACACAAACCGGATGGAATAGCATGCCGCTGCACCATCATGTGGTAACCATGCAGGTTCAGTATACGTTCAATTTTAAATTAATCCCCAACAGTATCCCCAGCAAAGCCCCCACACATACACACACCATCACACCTCCTCCCCCATGCTTCATGGTGGGAACCAGGCATGTGGAGTCCATTCATTCACCTTTTCTGTGTCGCCTAAAGACACAGTGGTTGGTCCTTAGCAGTGGTTTCCTAGCAGCTATTTTACCATGAAGGCCGCTGCACCAGACTCCTCTTAGCAGTTGTTGTAGAGATGTGTCTGCTGCTAGACCTCTGTGCGGCAGTGACCTGGTCCCTAATCTGAGCTGCGATTTCTGAGGCCGGTTACTTGGATGAACTTATCCTCCGCAGCAGAGGTGACTCTTGGTCTTCCTTTCCTAGAGCGGTCCTCATGTGAGCCAGTTTCTTTTTATCGCTTGATGGCTTATGCTTTTTACACTTTCATAGTTTTCCAGATAATTCGGACTGACTGACCGTCATTTCTTAAAGTAATGATGGCCACTTGTTTTTCCTTACTTAGAATTTGTATTATGGCAATAAAAAACAAACAGTCTATTCAGTAGGACTATCAGCTGTGTATCCACCTGACTTCTTCATAACACAACTGATGGTCCCAACCCCATTTATAAGGCAAGAAATCCCACTTATTAAACCTTTTCTGGTGACTACCTCTTGAAGTTCATCAAGAAAATGCTAAGAGTATGCAAAGCAGTAATCAAAGCGGCTACTTTGAAGAACCTAAACCATAAGACATATTTTCAGTTATTTCACACCTTTTTGTTAAGTATATAATTCCACACGTGTTAATTCATAGTTTTGATGCCTTCAGTCTGAATCTACAATTTTTATAGTCATGAAAATACAGAAAACTCTTTGAATGAGAAGGTGTGTCCAAACATTTTGCCTGTACTGTACATGGGGTACATTTTGCAAATGTTAAGCGTATAGGATCTTGGTTGACATCGCCCTTGTCACATGACACAAATTTAACACTAAGCATCATGTAAATAGAGCTTTACATGTCTGTAGTTGAATATTGGCAGACAGTACAAGTAGGCAGGGCATTGGTGTCTTTTCAAATCAATCTGTCAGTCAAAATAAGGAGGAAGGTGGTTCACTGACAACCCAGAAGAGAAGAGTCAAACCCAGGAGACAGGGTCAAGAAGTATAATTTTCATATCAGGAAAATGGCTGTGATTAAAGGGGTATTCCTGTGAAGAAAAAATTCTTAAATATACTGAAGATAACAAAATAACACATTCTCTATTACAATGTTGTTAACAAAAATGCAGCATTTCACTTATATAAATCCAACCTGTCTCTATCAGTCCTGGTGTATACTATTTCGGTTGCCCCTGGATCCAATCTACTATCTTCGGGTATGAAACATTCTTCTCCTGATTAGCTTCTCCTCTCTACCTCCTGCCCCCCCTTCATTACAAGACAAGCTCACACACAGACACTTCCTGCCAGCAAGCAGCAGTGTACACAGACTTACTCTACAAACTACAGATAAGATAAGGTCTTTAAGGAAACCTACCACTTAAAAGTGGTAGGTTTATACACATATACATGGCACCAGCTCAGGGTGAGCTGGTGCCAGAGCATATTTTTGTTAAGGGAACAAAGCCCCTATCTTAGAAATATAAGTTATATTAACTTATAACTCTCCTGCACTTCAGAATCCGTGCATGGTGCGCCGAGCCCAAATGCGGTGCGCCGAGTTATAAGTTAATATAACTTATAATTCTAAGATAGGGGCTTTGTTCCCTTAACAAAAATATGCTCTGGCACCAGCTCACCCTGAGCTGGTGCCATGTATATGTGTATAAACCTACCACTTTTAAGTGGTAGGTTTCCTTTAATTCGAGGCGAGGGTACTCTGTTTATTATAGCTCAGATGTAGCAGAGCTGAAATGTCTTTGTGTGCAATATGCATCTAATGAATCTCTTTATCTCTCATCTCTGATCTGTCTCACCTCTTTTTTTATGCGCCAAATACTAGTAGCAGTGGTGGCGAACCTATGGCATAGGTGCCAGAGGTGGCACTCAGAGCCCTCTCTGTGTGCACCCAGGCCATCACTCCACAGATCTGGATTATCATTGTAGCTCCTTTTCCGGCCCTGACAATTCTTCCTGTTTATGGGACCCTGGAGGGAAGGTACAATGATCATCCAAATTTCTTTTATTTTCTACTTTATTGGTGTTCCCCAGGGTTCTGGTATCAATGAAAGCTGTGACAGAGCAGGGAGTATAAATCACATATTACATTTCTGTGCTGCCACTCATCGATAAATAAGTGGGCCTTGGTTGTAGTTTGGGCACTCGGTCTCTAAAAGGTTCGCCATCACTGACTAGTAGAATGTTCAAAAGCTAAATAAGTGTATATAAACCTGTACCTTGATAATCTAAGCACGTTGTCAGCATACAGCATCTCATAGCACAGAGGAATCATGAAGTGTCTGCTTAGAGAGTCCTTGACCACACTCTGAAATTTTACACTGACCATCACTGAGTGATATGAGCTAAAACAGCAGTAAAACTGAGTAAAATCGGAAATTGAGGAGTTAAAAATGATATTTATTGTGTAAACATCACTAGGGGATTAAAATTTGAGAACTTTCATTCATGGAAAATAACCTCTTGAAAGCTTTACCACTAGGATGAAGCATTGTAAACCAAGCACACTTACCTTCTGGATTGTACCCCCTTTTCTAGGGTCTACTCTTCTTTAGTTTCTTTTGGCCTTGTGTTTACTAAAAAAAAGTTGAAAAAATATGCAAATGAGCCTGATAGGCTTTGTGCTCCACAGATGTCAATAATTTTTAAAACTTATTTTCTATAAAAATAAGGCCACAAGAAACTAAAAGAAGAGTAGAACCTGGCAGTGGGGACACAATCCAGAAGGTAAGTCTGCTTGTTTTACAATATTAATAATAACTCCTTTGGGGCTCACAATCTAAGCAGCCTACCAGTATGTTTTGGAGTGTGGGAGGAAACCGGAGGACCCAGGGGAAACCCATGTAAACACAGAGAGAACATAAAAACTCTTTGCAGATGTTGACCCTGGGACTTGAACCCAGAAGCTGGAGAGAGAAACGTCCTGCAACCATTGCTCACCAGCTCTGATGCCCCCTGGGGCGTAGATGGACTGTGCAAGTGCAATCTCTTAGGACGATTTTTGGTCCTGGAGTGGTATGGGGTTAAACTGGTAAGTACTGGAGATATATATAATATATAATCCAGGACCAGCGTTTTTGTGTATATTTGATTTTCTATTTTTGTTTTTCTCATATTCCACTTTGCATTACATTTTATCACTTAAGTTTTTGCTCTTTTGCAGAGGTGTATATAAGGCAACCACTAAACAAAATACGACAAGTAAAAAGAAAGACCCAGCGCGGAAGGCAGCAAAGCAGAGTCCTCCTAAAATGAAGCATTAATCTGATAATGACCATACAGTGGAGATACAGTCCTGGACTACAAACCAACACTTTCAGTATAAAGCCTGGTTGTTGGCTGCACAGAAGGACGGTGGAAAATGCCTATCAAGACACTATGACCTATGCCTATGTGACCGCACATTCAAGGTTCTTTGTTGCATGCATAGGGTGCTGCACCCACCCACCATGTCTCCCCTACCTAATAAGACGAATCACTTAGCTACTGTTGATGTATGTATGTTTACATGCCTATGTTAGATTTCTGCAGGAATCACGTGGCCAAATCAATGATGGCTCTGCCAGGCTGGCCCCGCCAGAGTGCCGTTGTCGGGCTGGCCCCCCCAGAGTGCCGTTGTCGGGCTGGCCCCCCCAGAGTGCCGTTGTCGGGCTGGCCCCCCCAGAGTGCCGTTGTCGGGCTGGCCCCCCCAGAGTGCCGTTGTCGGGCTGGCCCCCCCAGAGTGCCGGTGTCGGGCTGGCCCCCCCAGAGTGCCGGTGTCGGGCTGGCCCCCCCAGAGTGCCAGAGGAGCCCAGAGTTTCAGCAGTAGAAAACCAAATTTGGAGGCTACCAGAGCCATAAAGGTTGAGTGACGTTGAGCCCAATGAACCCCAGTCCTACATTGTTTAGAAGTAGTAAATGCCCTGGATAACATATGGTAGTCCTATATCATTACAGTCCCATTTCCAGTTAGTCATAGATTTCATATTTTTCCATCTATCATTTTGGATTTTAATATCCTTTTTTATATTTACATATTTTAATAAATTAATTTGTCAGCTTGTGGCTTTTCTCATCATTCTCATATGTTTTACAGTAATGGTTGAACCAAAGATGATGCACGTCCATAACACTGTCCTTAAAGGACGTGGACAGCAAAAATCTGACCGTTTTGCATCCTGCTGGGTGTTTACAGTATGTGTGTTATATATATATATATATATATATATATATATATAGAGTGGCTAAAGCTGTTAGCACATAATTCATAATGTGTTGAGCAGCTGGAACCGCACCATAAGCTCCTCTTGTATAAAACTATGAGAGCATCCTACATTTCTCCAAAGAAGTTACATACCGTGCAAGGTCAGAGGCATGGTATGGTATGCTATGATTTGTGCCAGAAAGATGTGAATCCACACCTTTTACCCCACTCCTTACTCCACCTCCACACAGTTTACTGCCTCCACTGCCGCCCATCTCCCCCATTGTGGCTCCCTCGTATTCAGGCCTCCCTCATATCATAGTTCCCCCAGCAATATCTGTTCATACCAGCAGCTGCTCTCATGATACCCCTTCTGCAGCTCCCCCTCACAGTGCACCCCCAGTAGCAGCTCTACATAATGTGCCCACCCCCAGTAACAGTTCCCCCTCACAATGCACCCCCCCCCCAGACGCAGTTTCCCTTCACAGTGCACCTCTGTCGCAGTTCCACTCCCTGCAGCTCCCCTTACAGTGCCCCCCCCCCCAAGACAGCTAGCAGTCCGGACTCGAGAGGAGGGATGGGGCTGAAGCCAGCTTTGTGGGAGGAGCTGGTTGCAGCCTTGTTCCACCTCCTGGTCCCTATCAAATCAAGACCAGGAGGTGCCCTCTGTGTGTGTGTATATATATATATATATATATATATATATATATATATAACTTCCTGTTTCGGACTCCTTCAGTCCATCCTAGTGGCGTCACCCACTGTGCCTCTTTCTCTCACAGTCTTTCTCACACAGGGAGAGGGGAGGCAGGAGAGCATAAGGCCCCTTCCACACTAGCGAGTGTGATGCGATGAACTCGCATCACACTCGCAACGCAAGCTGCCGGGAACGCACGGCCCGAACGCTGCACCGCGGGAGTGAACTGACATGCTGAGTTCACTCCCGCGGTGCAGCGTTCGGGCCGTGCGTTCCCGGCAGCTTGCGTTGCGAGTGTGATGCGAGTTCATCGCATCACACTCGCTAGTGTGGAAGGGGCCTTACTCTCCTGCTTCAGACCCTCTTATTCATTAGTCCCTGGAGAGTCTGCAGACAGCAATAAAGTAGGAAGCAGCACTGCTGAAACACTTGATTACAAGGATTATTAAACCAGCAAAGGCTCATGGGCAACTTTATAAAAGAGTGGCCAAATTCTTTAAAGGGGTTTTCCCACAAAGGAAAGTAAGGCCAGCGCTTGATGATCTCTGTCAGCTCCATAGAAATTAAAGGAGCAGAATGGTCATGTGCGGCCTTCTCCTCCATTAACCAGACGGAGCGATGAGGGGTCAGAGGGGGAAAACCCCTTTAACTGTATAACTTTTCCTGCATGGGCTGGTCTTCTATCATTAAATTAAAAGGTTTGCCTTTCTCTATAATCCTTTATGTTCTTTAATATTTTAGCATCATCCAGGTCTAACCTCAATTAAAAGGTGGAGAGCAGCCAAATCGTTCCATTCAGCCTCAGGAAGTTTTGATTTAACCATTTAAACATATCTGACGATGACATTACACTTACGAAGAATCTCAAATTACAATGAATATTAAAATGCGGAAATAGAATTGAGTATGTTGGACACACATCCAGCATGTTAACTTCCAATGCAAAGCCTTACCAGTAAATTTATTGGTGCGTCCTGTCAATGCTCTATTATTCATAGTCCTCCAGGAAGTCAGCATATGTATCATAAGAATGATAAGTTGATAGTAGAATTATCCATTAGAGCAAAGTATCTGGGAAACTTTCATTTCAGAATTTTAATCTTAGCTTTGGTCCCATATTCTCTTTGCTATTGCCGCTTCCTTCTCGTTCCTCTTGGGCGGTAGTCTCAGATATATTACTAATAATATACCTAATTAACCACTACCACTATGTTGTGAAGAAGAGTTACAATTTGCAGATCAAGTTTCTTTCATGGTCCAGCGTGGTGGTAACATCCAGATCATTTAATTGGTTGCATAAAGTCTTGAAGGCAGAGAATATAGCCCTGAAGTCAAGCTCTCCGCACCTCTGAACCCCCCTTCCTTTCTGCTGTGATTAACATAAATCACCAGACTTCGGGAGGTTAATTATTTACCTAGATGCAGGACCTCCAATTACAGAGGGGATGTTTTTAAGTTGAAGAGAGCATCACTTCCGTGCTGAACTCTCCGTCTTCATGACTTCATACAGCCATTTTACATCTCACTTGAAAGTTGCTATTCTGTTTGATGCCACCATACTGGGCCACAAAAGAAACTTGGACTGGAAGGTGCTAGGTGCTTGACAATGTACTAGTAAGGGTTTATTAGGTCAATTTCTGCTAAAAGGTTCCCCTTGAAGTGTTGTATAAACTAAACCATACAGGGAGTTAGAAGTGACCTAGTTTGGTAGTCTAAAGGCATTTACACCTTGTCAAGTTTGTATGGGTAGGTAAATCTGCATGTCACAGGTTGACCCCTCTTCTTATAGGCAGGAGTCTGCTGTATTATATTGTAAAATTTGTCCTGCAAGCAACAAGATCTCATACTCCTCTGTAAATGGGAGAAGTTGTAGTTTTTGTAATTCAATAAAACCTGAAATATCTCTTTATCAGGGGTTAAAGGGAACCTGTCATTAGATTTTCACTAATAAACCTAAAGGTTCCTAAAGCACTGAGATAACTAATGCCCACACTCTTAATAGCTAAAAAAATTAATAGTTCCTATCCCCATAAAATGAACTTTGTAAGCGAGTCAACAGGTGTATGTATTCAAGTCACTGTATGACTCAGTCCATGTCTCCTGGCATTTCCCTCATTCAGCCCTCCCTTCAGCTGAAGTCATCCTCTACTCGGTTCTGCACAAGGGAGGGTGAAATGAGGGAGATGTGGTAGATATGAACTGATTTACATAATGGGGCACATGTATCATAGTTTGGTCTCTCTGAGGTGCGTTTTAGAGACTTTTGGTGGCTAGTTTTTGCACCTTATGTATGATCCTGTCTTTTTACTTGTGATACATGTTCAGTTTTTCCTATCCTGGCAGGTGCAAGTTTTGGCTTCTTTTTGAGACTTTTGTTGCAAATGTCTCAAATCCACATGGACACAAGTCACGTGAGGGGGTTATATGCAGGAGTGGGCACAAGCCACGTGAGGGAGTTATATACAGGAGCGGGCACAAGCCACGTGAGGGAGTTATATACAGGAGCGGGCACAAGCCACGTGAGGGGGTTATATGCAGGAGAGGACACAAGCCACGTGAGGGGGTTATATGCAGGAGAGGACACAAGCCATGTGAGGGGGTTATATACAGGAGCGGGCACAAGCCACGTGAGGGAGTTATATACAGGAGCGGGCACAAGCCACGTGAGGGGGTTATATACAGGAGAGGATACAAGCCATGTGAGGGGGTTATATGCAGGAGAGGACACAAGCCATGTGAGGGGGTTATATGCAGGAGTGGACACAAGTCACGTGAGGGGGTTATATACAGGAGAGGACACAAGCCATGTGAGGGGGGTATATACAGGAGTGGACACAAGCCACGTAAGGGAGTTATATGCAGGAGTGGACACAAGCCATGTGAGGGAGTTATATACAGGAGCGGGCACAAGCCACGTGAGGGGGTTATATGTAGGAGTGGACACAAGCCATGTGAGGAGGTTATATACAGGAGAGGACACAAGCCATGTGAGGGGTTATATACAGGAGAGGATACAAGCCATGTGAGGGGGTTATATACAGGAGTGGACACAAGCCATGTGAGGGGGTTATATACAGGAGAGGATACAAGCCATGTGAGGGGGTTATATACAGGAGTGGACACAAGCCATGTGAGGGGGTTATATACAGGAGAGGACACAAGCCATGTGAGGGGGTTATATACAGGGGAGGACACTACTGTTAATTTGGGATTTAACATGTTTAATTTTTAATGCATTTTGAAACTAATTACAACAGCTGAGAAGAGGTGATTTGTCTTATTTCATTACTGTTAACATTTGAATTTATAAAACGCATAGTAAACGCGTTGTTAACACATGCATTAAAGGAAACCTACCACTTCTGATGGAGGTTATAAGCAGCAAATGCCATGCACCAGCTCAGGCACTTATTTTCGTTATGTTATTAAACAAATGTAAAGCGTTTAAACGCTTTCTTAATCTTTATATAGGAAGTGGCTTCACCGCACGGTGGTCCGCGCTCGGCGCATCATGCGCGCGAACGTGCGTGCACCTGAATAGGAAGGGGTCACGCGCATGGTGCGCCGAGCACGGATCACGGTGCGATGAAGCTTCTTGTATATAAAGATTAATAAAGCATTTAAACGCTTTACATTTGTTTAATAACATAACGAAAATAAGCGCCGGCACCAGCTCACCCTGAGCTGGTGCACGGCATTTGTAGCTTATAACCTCCATCGGAAGTGGTAGGTTTCCTTTAGCTCAGCGTTTATATTGCGTTTTGTTAACACAAATGTTAACAGTAATGAAATAAGGCAAATCACCTCTCCTCAGGTGTTGTAATTAGTTTCAAAATGCATTAAAAACGCAATTAAACCGCAACATGTGACCTCAACCTTAGAAGTAACCAATTTAAAAAAAAATGCAAAAATTTAAGAATTTTGATGAAAGAGGTTACTGTGCAAAGGTTAAACAGTGAAATCATGTGAAATAATTCCAATTTACATGTTAAAATCGAGTCCATAAAAAAAAAACTTCCTTTGCACCTGCCCTGGACCAGGTGCAGATTTGCACCAAAAAAGTCGCAAAAAAGGTGAAAAGTCGCATGGAACATCTGGAAAGTTAAGAAGAGGCAAACTGCAAAAGGTACAGACCAAGGTGCACTTAAAGAGCCAACAAAAGTCGCAAAAAAAAGACAATTTGCCTAGCTGAAACTATGATACATGTGCCCCGATGACTCGCGTGAATACAAAAACATCCCTAGGGACTTGTTGCTTCTTCTGCTAGGGTGCCAAGTAGGCTTAAAAAGTTCATTTTATTGTGACAGGAACTATGATATTTTTAGCTTAAAAAAAGGGAAATAGTTATAGTTAGCTTTCTAATGATACTACAGTTAATTTTCTGTAATGTGATTTTTTTAAAAAACGTATATCTCTAGTCACCCCTGGGGGGGGGGGCTTACAAACTTGCTCTCAAACTCTGATTTAGTTTCATGAAGACTACCACTTGAGTAGGCATTACTGACTTATAATTTATAACTGTGACTTATAATTGTGGCGTCGCTTGTTTCCAGGATGAGTGGGGTTCCTATTTTTCTCTTTTTGATGACAAATCTAAATTTATAGAAGTTTATTTCTGGACAATCTCATTAAGTAAACAGAAGACATCTGAATGATCACGATGAATTTTTTAACAGTGGAGGTCATCCTTAATGATGATAAACATGCTAAATAATGGATAAGGCCGAGGCCAGTGTGCCCTGTATTAACTATTTATGCCGTCTTTCTGGTCTAGTAGATAATAATACAAGCTTCCCGGTCTAGTATGATGTTCCTCATTGAGTGCCTTGCCCGTATAGGTTCAGGCAATCCTTGATGTCTTCAATACTAAGACGTTAGAGATGCAACAATCCTCACACAGACACAACATTTCTAAATGCCACAGAAAATTTCTAACTTGCAGATGTCAAACTTGGACCAACTATTGTCAGATGTTATTAAATCTGATGCTTTGGGTCTTGTTGCTGCTAAACAGAACAATTCACAGTTTGGATGAAATGAGACTTGGACGTTCCCAATTCAGAAGGATCATATTCATGGCAGAACATCACAGAGTATTCTGCCCACTTGCCACTTATCACCGAGGCAAAGTTATTGTATGTTTTCCAATGTGCTGACTAAACTCTTGGCAGGTTACGGGGTGCTTCATGTTGAATGAGTTGTAATTTGGCAGAATGTATAATAGTAAGAGGTTATATAGTAAAATCTAAGGAGTACTACACCAAAAGTCTTCCTGGGGGTTTCCGCGTAGAAACTAGTACTATATATATAGAATATATGGATCCCAGTTTATAACTCATCAATTCGTCATTGTTTATTTAAAACAAAAAAAAATTTCTATAAACATATCCCAATAAGGAATACTAGAGGCAGGGGCGTAACTACAGTGGTTGCAGCCATAGCAGCTGCTATGGGGCCCGCAGCGTCAGGGGGGCCCCTTCATACTACCTGACACACTAAAAAATAGAGGATGAGCACCATTATGTACATAATATGCTGTATAATGTACAGTATAATATGTATGCTGTATAAAAGTACACATCTTCTACAGTACACAGCATGAATCAGAAGCTTAGATAAGAAATTTTGGGATAGAGGGGGAGGGCAGCAGAATGACAGGACAGGATCCCTTATCTATATTTCCTGCCATGTACTTCTCCCATATGATCAGTAGTTACTGGGACAGAGCTGCATCAGTGTATAAATGTGTATAAATGTGTACGTATACAAATATGTATATTTTCTGAAGGGGCCCCATTTAGAAGTCTGCTGTGGGGCCCTGCCTCTCCTAGTTACGCCCCTGGCTAGAGGGCAGCACTGGAGGCAATGGCTGTGAGGATGGATAAATATACAAAGTTATTAGTTGTTTTTTAACTTGCTTCCTGTAGGGGCACATTTTAAAATTGGAAGATGCCTTTAATGTAATCTACAATGTCCTAACTTTGGGGAGAAGTGGTCTGCAGGCTGTGGTTATATATGGGCTGCAGTCAATTTTTTTTAATGCAGCTTCAAAGGTTTTTCTAAGCACAACTGTAAAATGCCCATACTTTGGTTATCAATAGGGATGAGCGAGCACTAAAATGCTCGGGTGCTCGTTATTCGAGACGAACTTTTCCAGATGCTCGAGTGCTCGTCTCGAATAACGAGCCCCATTGAAGTCAATGGGAGACCCGAGCATTTTTTTGCTAAAACAGAATAGTAAAAGAACAGTGATTAATTAAATAATCCAGATGTTTCCTGATGTTTTGCTTGTTAGAACACATTGAAATAACACTATTCTTCACTTTCCAGGTGATCGCGCGTGTCTCTCGCTAAGTTCGGATGTGTTTTCATACCGCCGCTCTGCCTAGTTACATAGCGTAAAGACGCATGCACAGTTATCATCACTGTGCATGCCGTTCACTGCGCATGCGTCTTTAAGCTGTGTTTGCATTCCGCCGCTCTGCCTAGTTACATAGCGTAAAGACACATGCGCAGTCAGCGGAAGGCTCACTCCTCACCGCGCATGACAGAGATAGAGGGTTTCCCGGACAAGCGCAAGGTTTGCTTGTGCAGTGAGCCGACATCATGAGGCAGTGAATATAGAATATGAATATAGATGAACGGGGCGCGGAGAGAATGAAATATTTTGATAAGAATGCAGATATTACATTTTGAAATACAGTAGAAATCCCCCCCCCTACAAATGTTAATGAATTATTCTAGGCAGAGACCATATTAATTTAAAAAACCCATATATTATGTAAAGGTTAGTTTATCAGACATTATTACAATTTATATATTGCTCTATGTGTTACCTTACATTCATATTTGAGAATGAGGTTCAGGTAAAATGATCACTTACGATACGTTTATTAAAGAGGCTCACTGAGGAAATAATGAAGAAATCAAGAGGAAAATTCCAGAGGGAAGTATGAATTTCTGGTGAAGTAATTAAAATGTTAATTTTACTCATACTTTTACAATAACTTTTAGTTAAATACGTTCTGTGCTTTTCTAATGTGAAGCTACATGACCATGCTGAATGTAGATTTTATATACAGACCTACTAAGAAGATATGCCAGCGTAAGGGAGTATCTGATATCATTTCTGCCAAATCTCACAATAAAGGCATGCCTCCTAATAAATATGGTATATTTGTATATGCAATCTCTTGTATGTTTAAGATCATTATACTGTCAGAATCCTCTGAATGGGCATTGGCTGCTGATGCAGGGATAGACAGTCAGCTGTTGGGGCTCAGTTCACTCTGGGCTGGTTGTACTTTTGCCTATGAACTGTAGTTCTGCTCTCTATTTCTGTGTTGCTGGAAGTGAAACCCTGAACTTGAACCCGAACCTTGTATCTTGTTCATGTCTTCCATGTCTTCAGATTGAGGCCACAGCTTCATTTTTTGTGAGTTTTTGTCATCTTGCTAAGTATCATTTTCCATCTCTAGCTGGTAGGGTTGTTGGTATAATGAAAAGTTATACTATTTTGCAATATATTTTCTCTTTCTACTCCTCGTGTTTTCTAGATCTTTAATTGCTGTCATTCTATATGATGCCTCATTGTTTACTTCCTCTGGATAAAACCGGTCCCTGGTCACACAGGTGCACGTCTCATTGTTACACAGAGAGTAATCAGAGATATGTCAAAGAACGAGCCATGCACTTGTGTGACATCACATGACCAGGGACCATTTTTTTCCACAGAAAGCAAACAATGAAGCTTTCTATAGAATGACAGCAAGCAGAGATCTAGAGAATCCAGTGCATGAGTTCAGCTAGGACCTCTCCTTATACCCACCTGATGTCTATTGAGGAACATCACAAGAGATAAAACAGCTCTAGCACCAAGTTTTGAAACACAGGCTTCAATCTATAAATGGCGACGTTACGACTCTTTCACAAACTGAACCTTTCCCAAGTAAAGTTACAAGTGCAAGCGAACATTTATGCAGCAAGGGTGGGAAGCATTGTAATCAGTCAATTGTCATAAAAGTATGTCATATCTTTCATCATATTAAAGTGCATACATATTATATATAAATAAACCTACATATTACATATAGTGTAATTTTTATACATTATATATATATATATATATATATATATATATATATATATATATATATACAAAGTGTGACAATGTTAAAATAATCTCTTAAATCCATAACTATCTAGTGGGTATATAGTGCAAGATGTCGTTTAAAACATTACTTTGGAACAGAAAGTTGTACAAAATGCCAGTATGAAAGATCCCGCTGTAGAACTACAAGGACACAATGCCAAGCAGGCACAGTATTGCTGTTGTATCAGCTCATATTAGGTTAGGGCATCTATAGGAAGAAGGGAAGCAGGATATGAGAGCATTAGAGGAAAATTATCTCTAACAACCTATCATTTATCATAGTATAGCATTTAATTTGAAGTCTACATTGAGACAAAAAGGTTGTAAAGTACCCATCCTATGGATCCATTGTAATTCTTTCTTCCGTTTCCTATCTCCTTTTCTTAATACAGGTGTCCTATCCATCACCAGCGGGAAACGCCAGCACCTTGGGTTCTTGGGAGAAACGTCCCCAGGTGTAAGCAAAGCTAATCTTTGAGGGGCCTACAACCTCATTCGTATCCGCCAGGGATATTAATGGAAGACCGCTTTTAATACCCGTAATGGACACTTCGAGACCCACCAAGTCCACGTACGGCGAGTCCTCAGTGGTTTAAGGGCCAATCACCTTTACGCCAAGCTTGAGAACTGCCAATTCCATCAGCTGAGTTTTCCATTTCTCGGCTATATTATCTCCGACAGAGATCTCCGGATGGATCCTGCCAAGCTGTCTGCGGTTCTTTAGTGGCCCCATCCTGTAGGACTGCACGCTATACAGCGGTTTCTGGGCTTCGTGAATTACTACCAGCAGTTCTACGCCATTCTGTTTCTGCTGTCAGGATGTTTGGTCCACTCTGTTGCCACGGGCAGAGTTCTCTTACAACTCCTTGGACTCTGCATTGGCGGACTCCGCTCCATTATTTGTCAATTATGGACTTCATCGTCAACCTTCTCTTCCTCTACCTGTGTCATCGGATGTTCCTGCCGATGAGGAATTGGTACGGGACCTGAAGACCATCCGGGAACAGACTCGCCTTTCCTTGTTACAAGCTTTGGCTCGAACCAAGCTCCAGGCCGATAAGAGATGCAGGCCTCCTCTTGTCTTCGCTCCTGGTGACAAGGTCTGGTTGTCCTCCAAGTATGTCCAGCTAAATATACCTGGCTACAAACTTGGTCCTCTTTTCCTGGGTCCCTTTGAGGTGCTGAGTCGCATCAATCTGGTGTCCTACAAGCTGCGCCTTCCTCCCAACATGCGCATCCTAAACTCCTTCCATGTCTCCCTCCTCAAGCCTGTCCACCCCTTCTTCCGTCAAGCGCCTCCTCCTGCTCCTGTGGCTGACTCCTCCGACATCTGTGATGTAAAGGAGATCCTTGATATGAAGACAGTGAGGGGTAAGCGGTTCTTCTTGGTTTACTGGAAGGAATTCGGACCGGAGGAGAGATCCTGCGAGCCCGAGGACAATATCCTGGACCACAACCTCCTTCAGAGATTCCTCCAGCTCAGGAAAGAGGGGGAGGCCTAAGGGAGGGCGGGGAGTACTGTCACGGGTGGTCCCGTAAACCATATGCGGTTGCTGGCTCACATATGCCCCGCTGCCTTCTCCAGCACGACGTCCATGCACCTGCCCCGCCTCCTGTCTCCTCTTTATCCGCCGCCGTTAATTGGCGCTGGCCATTTTCTCAAAAACCCATATAAGCCTGCCTCTTCTTGTACACCCTGACGGATCTTTGAGCCTACGTCATTGAGAAAGCTTCCCTGCGACATTCCTGAGTATTCCTGTGTATTCATGCTCCTGAGTCCCATGTTCCTGCATTCCTGTGTCCCGTGTGCCTGTGTTCCCGTTACCATCTGCCTGGACCTCCCGTTGCAGACCCTGGATTGGACTTGACCTTGCATCTCTGTCACCTGGCTGACCTTGTGCCTGAACCTGACCACGAGACTTCTGCTAAGGTACCTCGACCTTGGCTGCCACCGCGGGCTAGTCGCACCTGTGGAATGACCTGGTGGTACCCTGCCGCAGCAAGACCATCCCGCTTTGTGGTGGGCTCTCATGAAGACCAGGTGCCACGCAGATTCCGGTCCCAGGTGTCGGCTAGTACCACCTCCCGTGGTGGTCCAGAGGATCCACTGATCCCAAATCCTGACAACGATCCCTCCCTAAGCCACTGCAGACAGAGAAGAAGACAAACAAACAAATAACACAGAAGAATAACGAGCAGTCCAGGTCACAACAAGATAGTGGCAGAATAGCAGCCTATCACGGCTAAGCTTCTAACTGCCGCACCAGCAGACAATGACTCCTGTATACGGTAGTTAATAAGTAGATTTTGGAAAGAGTGGGTTGAAAATTTCAGCTCAAAACCTGGTCTATGGCGTTCCCTGAGTCACAGAGGGCGGCTGTGCAAAATATGGTGTTTGTTAACGTGACGGTGCAGATTCCTTGAGCGAACATACATACATATATACATACACACACCCACATAGACTAAGCTAAATATATTAGATGTAGGTTTATTTATATATAATATGTATTGTACTTTAATATTATGGAAGTTATGACATACTTTTATGACAACTGATTGATTACAATGCTCTCCACCCTTGCTGCATGAATATGTTCACTTGCACTTGTAACTTTAATGGAGAAAGGCTCAGTTTGTGTAAGAGCTAAAACGTCGCCATCTATGAATAAATAACCACGTTTTTTTTGCTTGAAGTTTTGGTGGGTTGCCTTTTCTTGAAAATATTAAGAAGATCCTGTTGCCTGGATTATTACGGCTTCACACCCTATGGATTTCCTTGTTGTAAGCTTTGTCTGTGCTGCTTTTGAACTACACAGCAGCCAAGGTCTGAGATCTATGCCTGGTACATGCCGAAATAATGGCTGCTTGTTCATTTGCTCCTCCCTGGTTCCCCAGGTGAATTTACATCCAACCACTGTAACGGACCCCCCTGGACCATACACCGTTTATGTGGGTTGTGTTGGGTAAATCCACAATTTACCTGCCTGCATTAATCTTACTCATGAAACCATACATTAATATTTGTGTGGACTGTGGACCCATAAAACCCAAACTCATAAGTATGGACCCACACATTCATATTCAGATGGAATCTCCTAATTTCTAATAAAACATACAGTATCTGTGAATTCTGTTCTGTCTCATTATGTGTCTGTGGATTGTGGGACCAGTAATTAGCACTTATATAATAAGCCATCTGTGTAGATATAATTACAGACACTAGAACACAAGCAAACACATTGCACCAGGGATGTGGTGCCAGCTCTGAGCCGGGGGTAAATGTAATCTATGTTCAAAGGTTTCTTGTCCTTGGTGCAGGAGGGAACATAAAGTTTATACAAAAGTTGGAATAGAGGTTATAGAGGTTCATGAGGCTTCTGCTTCTTTTATGATAATTTATTTACCACTACACTAATCCCTTCTCACAGCTGTCATTCAGAGGAAAGGACTGAAGTTGAAGATCATTTTAATCAGGACAACCAATGTCTGACCAATCTCTATCCTCCCTCCTTTGGCCTTTTCCAATCACAAATCCTGACTCACAGATCTAAGAATAGATCTAAAAATAGAAAATAGAAAAGTTATAGGCAAAGTCCAGTCAGCAGGTTACTGACAGGGCTCCCAGGACCATAATAGTCCAAGGCAAGGGCTATGTTTTAGGAATTAGCAAATGGATATCAATGGATATTTGCATGTAGCTGCACAGGGACAGGCCCTAGACACTTCAGTCGGACTCTTTATATGACTATGAGTCCAAATCCAGATAATCTTCAGCCTTGGAAATGCAGCCTTTGTAAGATCTGTATTTTGTGCAATGAATAAAGCAATCAGGTTTAAAGGAGTGTGTGCTATAGCTCAGATGTAGCAGAGCTGACAGTGTTTGTCAATGCTCAGATGTAGCAGAGCTGAGAGTGTCATTGTGTGTAATATGTATCTTATGGATTTCATCATCTCTCATCCTTGATCTGTCTCATATCTATTTCTATGTGTCAGATACTAATGAATGTTCAAAAGCTAAATAAAAGTGTGGATAAATCTGTAGCCTGACAAACTAACCACATTGTCAGCTCTCAGCATCTCTTATGTCACAGGTGCCCCTGCGATCCACATCTCGGGTCACAAGCACACCCGTGCCCCTCTCTGTGGCAGCACCCTGGTTCAGCCTCACTTACCTCCGCATTACTGCTCCTAGGGCACGCGAGGCGGCACTCGCAGATTTTAAGGGCCAGCGCGCCACTGAATGGCGCTGGCCACTTCTGGAATTCTTTAAAGTCGGCTTCTCTTAGCAACCCCTGCTGGATCTCTGAGCCTATGCCTAAATGAAAGCTACTTGTGAGTGATTCCTGTATTCTGACCTGCTGTTGTGACCCCAGGCCTGACCCTGACTACACTTCTTCGCTAACTACACTGACCTCCTGCTCCGTTCCTTATTCTGTACCATTGCCCCCTGCCCTGACTGCCAGCCTGTCCCTGACCTCGACACTGCTTAGTGTTTCTGTACCTCGACCTTGGCTGCCACCATGGACAAGTTGTGCCTGTGGAACAACCTGATGGCACCATGCCGCAGCAAGACCATCCTGCTTTGCAGTGGGCTCTGGTGAAGACCGGGTGCCACTTAGACCCCAGTTCCAGGTGTCGGCTTGTGTCATCGTCCACGGTGGTCCAGGGGGTTCACTACCCCAGAAGCCTGACATCATGAAGAGGAATCATGAAGTGTCTACGAAGAGAGTCCCCGCCCACACTTTTAGGAGCTAAAACAGCAATAAAACTGAGCAAAATTGTAAAGTAAGGGGTTAAAATGAGCTTTATTGTGTAAACATCACTAAGGGATTCAAATTTGAGAACCCCCTTTAATGGGCAAAGCCCTTTAATTATATAAAAATGCTCCATTAGTAATAAATATATCCTTATACTTACCTCCAGACTCCCTTGCAGTCTCCTCTTCTTCCAGCAGATGTTCAGCATTTTTATTTTAGAGATGCTCTGCTGCCTTGTATGATGTTGCTCTGCACATCACTTGCACATCATAGGTGTTTTAAAGGGAACCTGTCACCCCATTTTCACAAATAAAGCTGGTGACAGGTTCCCTAAGATCCCTATTAACTAACTGACACCCTTCTTTTAGCTAAAAATTCCCCATATATTCATATAAATCCACTTTATGTTATATTCCCTGGTATTAGAGGTGCACGTCCTGCGTGGCCGCCCCACCCATCCACTCTTCCCCATGTCCCAAGATAATGTCATCTAAAGTCCTGTTACATCTGAAACATCTACTTCATTTATATATCTGATTACATTAAATCACAGCAGCCTCCATGGAGGCATGGAGAGGTGTAGAAGTCCATGGAGGCATGCTGTGATTTCATGTGATCAGATACATAAATGGGGTAGACATTGTAGATGTAGCAGGTCATTAGATAAAGTATTGTGGCCAATGATGTAACTCTCTTTCAGTGATCTCTCACAGCAGCATATCATAGCAATGATACCTATCAATCAGAAACCAGGAGACAGGGCAATACAGTAACCCCTTGAACATGCAGGGCCTCATTGGATTCACTTCCTGTCATTGGGCTTTTTAACATTGCAGCCATGGAAAGGAACCATTTAGAGATAATGGCAATTATAGCTTTTTAATCATAGTTTTAATGAAGTAATTTTTTGGGTGGGTTCATTTCAATGGAATGTTCTCTTTAAAAAGACACTGATGCAAATTATTTTTCTGATAGTACAGACTTACCGGCTTGTGGCAAGTCCATATTTCGGGCAATCTGCCGCCTCTTCAGGTCTCCATCATCCGCCGCCTGAAGCAGGATCTTCATCTTCCCTCATGGTAGATGTGTCCCTGTCTGTAAGCAGCATGTAATAGAGCAGGAGGAGCTGAGTAGATTGATAGAAAGTTTTATAAGAAAAGGTTGAGTAAATCTTGTCTTTTATTCATCTCTCTTGCGCTTTTAGAATGATTCTGCTAAATTATTAAATGAATTGTCTATTAATAGCACATGCTATTTAGGTGACTGGGAGCTGACGTATCTCTCCATGATCACTATACAATGGATAGACCCTTCTCATTCTGTATAGCTGCTGGCATCTGAGAGAGCCAGAGCTGATTGTGTGGTTTCCAGACTTTGGCCCCCAATCTGATACTGTGGACATTAAAGTAAGATAAGTTCATCAGTAACCTAAACAGCCCTAAACAATTCCTTTAAGATGCCTACAGTGATGATGTCCCAGATACATTATCACTGTATTTATAACTATGTTTCAATGATTATAAATACTAATACATTTTAAAATATTCATGATAAGATCAGATAAGATAAAGCAAGAGATCCTTAAAGGAAACCTACCATTTGTTTTCATGCATTATGAACCAAACATACCTTGAAAAGGCTGTAGTGACACTGATGCAGAAACATATCTTGTTTAATCCCTGAATTGAGTGGTTTTGCTGAAAAAACTATTATAAAATTATGATAATGAGGCTCTGTCCTCCTGTGGCCGACTCAGCGCTACTCCTCTTATCCTAATCATTCCCTGCTCCAGAGAATAAAGTAACCACTGTGTTGTACCTGACAGGCAGAAGTAATCAATCTCTGCACCATCCCCTAGCTCAGTGGTGGCAAACCTATGGCACGGGTGCCAGAGGTGGCACTCAGAGCCCTTTCTTCGGGCACTCAGGCCCTCACCCCAGAGCTCACCAAACACTAAATCTTCCTACAGTCCCAGGCAACTTAACAGATGCTGCTCTCAGCGATAGCTATTTTAAAGTGACACTTTATTGGCTGTTTGGAACTGCGGGAAAAGTGAGAAGGTGATCACAGAACTGCATTATCTATGGAGGTCCTCCTGCTGGACCCACCATTCTTCCTGTACAGAGAGGCCATGGAGAAAAGCTACAATGGTAGTTTGAATTTGCCCTCCTCTTGTCAACTGTACTGTTGGCCTTAGAGGGCTGATACAATTGAAAGATGCGGAAGAACAGGGAGCAATAAGTTACTGTATAAAATTCCATGTTGGCACTTCACGGTAAATAAGTGGATTTTGGTTGAAGTTTGGGCACTCGGTCTCTAAAAGGTTTACCATCACTGCCCTAGCTGCTCTGTATGAGTCATCCAGCTCAAGTTGATTAGTCCTGTCTGGACAGTAGAGGAAGCTCCTGTAATGTGTTTATGAATTGTAATGTGTCTTGAATTTTATAATTGTTTTTTTTAGCAAAACCACTCGGATCAGGGATGAAATAAGTTATGCTTCTCCTTCAGTCTAGCTACAGCATTCTCAAGGTATGTTTGGTTTACAATGTATGAAAACAAATGGTAGATTTTCTTTAAGAACAAGCACGGTGCAAGTCCTTTCATATTCAAGACATTCATAGGAGACAGAAAACACACATTGTTGAGTCATCCTTAATTATGGGAATGAGGATTAGGCCGCACTGCAGCCATGGATACACATTCATACATTTCTTAATGGTAATGACTCAACAGACTCAAGGAGCTGATAATTATATCATGAATGGTCAAGATATGGCCAGAGTCTGCTCATTTCCTCCAGCATTATAGATAAGTGTCTGGGGACAGCTGGAGGTGCCAGGCGGCTATGCTGAATGACCACAACTTATCCCTTTGTCACCAACATATTTTAGGGACTTTTTGTTTTTCTTTACTTGACAAGAATCTTTGCCAATTGTGTGATTGTCTTCATGGAGTAATCTTTCTTAACCAGGAATCAATAATATCCATGTGACCAGCTACAGGGAGACAATCTTTTTCCCATACTGAGACAGTAGAAGCCTCTGTAAATTTGCTGAGTTTGGAAAACATTCTGAAATGAAACAATTGTAACAACAATAGTTCATGTGGTTTTGGCCTTGACTACATGAGAAAATGATCTGAATATTTAGTAATCACGTGATACAGTGTAAATATCTATGAAGTAAAACCATCTGTAGACCAAAGAAAATGTGCTCTCCTCTGTCTCTCCACCATTCTTTATACTGCAGCTTCTTCATTCCAGTTTATTTGCTGAATATAAGTAAAAAAAAAAGTAATAATAATTTAGACTATGGAGCGCCTAGCTTTTTTTTTTTTTTTTAGTATTAACCCCTTACCCCCCCCCCCCCCCCACAGCCCTCTTTCATTTTTGCATTTTCATTTTTCACTCCCCACCTTCAAAAATCTACAACTTTTTTTATTTTTCCTTGTAAAGAGCTCTGTGGTGGCTTGTTTTCTGCGTAACAAATTCCACTTCATGGTGGTATGTAATATTCCATGCCGTGTACTGGTGATGATGTTTTCATTGCTACCATTTTAGAGACTGTACGACCTTTTGATCACTTTATATTTAATTTTTTATATACTTTTATATTTATAAATTTTTTAACTTTCGGTGCTATTTTCTGTTACGGGGCTAAACGCTGTGAAAACCGTTATTGTATTTTGATTGGGCATTTTCAGACACAGCGATACCTAATGTGTTTATTATTTTTACAGTTTATTTTTATATCAGTACTGGGGGGGAGATTTGAATTTTTAGGTTTTTTTATTATAATTTATATTGTTAACTTTCTTTTATTTTTATTTTTACTATTTTTCAGACTTCCTAGGGTACTTTAATCCTAGGTTGTCTGATAGATCCTATCTTAAACTGCCATACTACAGTATGGCAGTAAGTGGGGATTTCCCTCCTCATTCATTAGAATGTGCTGATCGGACAATGTAATGAAAGGGTTAAACTGAGGCAGCCGCCCATGTGCTGCCATTTTGTTTTAAGCCCCCAGCAGCTTTGCCGGGATCCATCAGCCGGTTGACACCCGCGATGGGTGCTAGCACCAACCACAGGTGTTACCAGGAAGACTGTGCTGTAATATGCATCAAAGACTTACCGGCTATGGAGAGGGCTCAGCCCGTGAATACACTAATAACAACCAGCAATAGAGACAAAATATCCTTACTATATGTAGAATGAGAACCACTCGCATGTGTAATGGGGGCCCCTGAGGCTTTATCTAATAGGTAGGAATTCTGCATTTTGATGCATCCAGTAACATTGTAAAGCCAATACCTACAACAGAGTTTGCCCCTTTATAATTGGAAGCAAAATAGGTAATATGAAGAGCCGCAGGGAAATAAAATTCCTTCAGCCATCAGCAGAATACAGTCTATGACCTTTAGAGATGGAAAATATTATTATAGAAATTGTAAGGCTGTGTATCTATCCATGAACCTGTTATTATTACCCATTCTACTAAAATACCATACATAACCAAACACAAACATGGCATAACTTCTTTAGAGAAGCCTAATATAACTCTTTAATCTACCATAAAACTTCAGCATGATAAACTCTCTTACTCATAGATCCAGGCACCGTGACGGTGGTAATCTTCTTATATTTGTTATCCATGACCTCCTTCCTACTAAAATCAAATTATACTAATGAGTCTGAGGGGTCACTGGGGCAATCCCCAGAGCCCCTCCAAGCTGCAGCTTCAAAGGCTCTTACACTGTCTCCCACTATGCTCCCAGAGCACTCCCCCCTCTCTATGCCTGATGAAATCTCACTTCAGCGCAGAAAGTTTCAGCACACAGTGGCAGGAGTGCTCCTTGCACAGTGTAACAGCATGTGAATCTGCTGCACAGAGAGACTCTGGGAACCACTCCAGGAGCCCTTTGGGCTCATTGGCATAATTTTAAATGTTGATTTTATAAAAAGGGAGCCATGGATTACAAATATTGGAAGATTACCAGTCATGGTGACTGGATCTATGAGTAAGTGTCCCTGGTTTATCATGATGGATTTTGATTGTAGATCTTGTCAGACACTTAACCACCCACAAGTCCTTATGGACCGATGTTTAGTGTCCCAAATGGCCCTGTATGATTTTTGAAGTGTGTGTCTAAAAAAAGCAAACTTTACACTCACCTTGGTCCTTGATCCTTCAGTGCCTGCACATTGCGGGTAGCCGGTGTTTGGTACAGCGCATGCGCAGTGAAGCCAGGAAGTTATCCTGGCTTCACTTGCCTCACCGTGAGAGGAGGTGCCAGTGAGGGATCTTGACACTCACATCTAGATATAAAAGTTTTTTTCATTTTTCCCAACCCACAGCCCTTGTACAGGTTGATTTAGGACCCTAAACCACAAGTCCATAAGGACATGTAGTTGGTTTAGGGTCCCAAATTGATCTGACATATCTTCTTTAAATAGCAGCCAGGTGGTTCTTAGCAAATGCTTAGCAAATCAATTGATATAATTTATGGATAATGATTTTGGCTTGACCATATCTATTTCATGAAACACAATGGGGGTCATTTACTAAGGGCCCGATTCGCGTTTTCTCGACGTGTTACCCGAATATTTCCGATTTGCGCCGCTTGTACATGAATTGCCCCGGGTTTTTGGCGCACGCGATCGGATTGTGGCGCATCGGGGCCGGCATGCGCGCGACAGAAATCGGGGGGGCGTGGCCGAACGAAAACCCGACGTATTCGGAAAAACCGCCGCATTTAAAAACCGAAAATGTGTCGCTTGGGGAGCGCTCACCTTCACCTTCTATGGGATGGTGCATTCCGGGGCGTTAAGATTATTTTCGGCGCTGCAGCGCCACCTGGTGGACGGCGGAGGAACTACCATCTTAAATCCCAGCCGGACCCGAATCCTGTGCAGAGAACGCGCCGCTGGATCGCGAATGGGCCGGGTAAGTAAATGTGCCCCAATGGCTAAAATTAGGTCACGGGGGGTAACTTTTTCACAATTTTCTATTTTGGCTTCCTCTTTGTAAAAAAAAAAGCTTGACACAGTGAAATCTGTTATAGCAAGTTATTTTTTCAACCAGCACAACTCATAAGTATTTCATCTTTAGTTTCTTAATCAGATAACATGAGGGGTGAGAGGGAACCATTTGGGAATAAGCTGTTCCTTGTCAAACGGAATCGTGATTAGGTGTCTGTGTGCTATTTATGTGCATTATTTGGGTGGGTGCGCTGATTGCATCCATAAGTAATTTCCTAGGCTATGGAAAGGCTGCTTTAATATCTTTCTGCTTGAATTTTACAATTTACACAGGTCGAATTTTCTGTGGTGCCCGCAACACCTAGTGAACTTTAGAAAGCTTTTGATGATAGACCAATTTGACAGGCCCCTCACTTGGTTCGAAGAATTAGTCACTGCAACGTCCTCACACCCTAAACTAACATCCAAAATTTAGAGGAAATTGATAGACGTAGATTCTTCTACTCATTCTCATTTCATTTCAGCATGGGAAAAAGATGAGGCTGAAAAACCAGGTGTGATGTTTTCAAAGCAATGTTACACCTTATTTTCCTTCAATGGATGCCCAACTGAAGCTGAACATCATCACCAATGTGAAAGAGCCCTTACCCCTTGTACTCTGGATTCAATTGATTTTGATGGCAAAAACCCTTATCCCTTTGTATTGGAGACAAACAGGTCCTCCTTCAATAGGACACAGGATCCGTAAAGTTGCATAATTATCCAGACTAGAAGAGCTCAGCGCATTTGAACAGAGAAAACATCAGATACATACAGATTTGGGCCAAGTGTTTTCTTTCTGTGATATAAATCTATGCAAATGTTACTTATCCGTCAAGATTAGAGATCTTAAGCCTCCCATTTTCTCCTGTTTTTCCCTGTCCCTATGCCTCCCTGCACCTGGGTAAACTATCCCTCCGCTTTCTCCTTTCCCCTAAGCTCCTCCCCCGGTTCTGATTATTGTCTTTCCCCTTCCCTTACCCCGTCTTACCCTTCTCGGCTTACCCAATAAGCACTATCTATAAACCTGTGTCATGTTATGTTATATGTTACTGTACTTTTCTGTGATATCTAGAAGTGCTTCATTATGGTTATTCAAACTGTTTATGATGAGTATATCATAGCCTTATTATGTCATGCATCATATATCATACTAATTACAGTATGTTGCTGAGATGTGTGTATGACTGTTCTTATGCATTGTAATATCAAAAAACCCAATAAAAGGAATTTTACAATTTACACAATTGCATGGCTGCGAAAGCTATTCACTTTATGGAGGAATTTATTACGACTGGGCACATCGTACCTGATACTCTCTTCAGCAGTCCACGATGCGCCAGATAAACTAGTAGGCTGTGGCCTTCCCTGGTGTAGAATTCTGCAATACCAAAACAAAGAGCATTAAGAAAAATAGTTATACTTTATTAACATACCAAAATAGTACACATAAGCGACTTCCAGTAAAAGTTCTTGGAAGTACAAACACTAGGGGAACTAAGGTGTCCCAGATGGAAAATGGGACTAACACAAAGTACCTATGACCCCCCCCCCTCCTCCGTGTGCCCCAAAGTCAAAGTGTGCCAGGAAAAAATCTAATAAATACTATGTCCAATAATAGGACAGATTAAGGGAAGATGGACCCAAATGTACATAAGTCACTTAAATGAACCGGAGGTACCATCCGGTATTGATAAATATCAACAGTGCAGATCACACTTACCCAAAGGCATTATGAAGGTAGTCAAAGAGGCGGTCAGAGGGGAGGACAGAAGATACACCCCGACCCGCCTTTCGCACTGATGCTTCGTCACCTCCTAGTGTTTGTACTTCCAAGAACTTTTACTGGAAGTCGCTTATGTGTACTATTTTGGTATGTTAATAAAGTATAACTATTTTTCTTAAAGCTCTTTGTTTTGGTATTGCTGGTTCTTGATTCTTGAGAGCAGTAGAGATATGGCAAAAGCGCGGCCTACTCCCTGGCCTTCCATAACCCTTGTCATGGCAGAAACGCTCTCCTGTGGCTATTTGAATGGAAAATATATGGCATATCAGACGGTTTGACAGCGGATTTAGATCTAATATTTGACCTAGTTAGATAATGCTGGGTGACCTAACCCTAACAGATCCCAAATCACTGCACATTATCATGTAGGGCACTGAGCTTTGTAGACATACCTTTCCTGTTTCCAAGCTGTTTCCGACTTCCTGATAAATCTGATTGGGGTTGCAGCGACCTTGCGTACAGAAGTGTCTTAGGTTATGGGTAGTGAGCAGATGCAGGGTGTTGCATGCTGGCCCACTGAGTCGTTGGCTGTGCCCCCTTCACAGGGAGAAATATTCACATTTCTGATCGTAGGCCAGGAACTGCACCAATTTCAGTACTGGTAAACCAGAATTTTGGCGCATAAGCTCTGATAAATCCCCCCCCCCCCACACATATCTATATTTCATGTCTTAGCTTTCTATCTTATATCTATCTAACCGTTTATCTTGTATCTATCTATCTATCTATCTATCTAAAATTCAAAAAATGGTGGCACTCCAAGTTCTGTGAAAAAAGAATTCTATCTATCCATCTATCTGTTATCTATATGTCTTTCTATCTCATATACACTGGCAAAATTACTTACCAGGTCACTCAAGTTCACTAAAAGTGCATTGTCCGTGTATAATGCTGCGTCCGCTGATTCACTAAGATCGTGCAAGAGTAACGAAAAAAACAAAAGGCGGCCGGGAGGGGGCTGCTTAAAAAAATAAAGATGTTCTTGCCTTCCGGCGCCCTCCGAGTGTCCTACGCTGCTTTCACTCCGGTCCGCGCACCATGTAAACAAACATGGCCGCCGGAGCAGTGCTGGATGCAGCGGAATCCAGCACTGCTCTGGCGGCCATGTTTGTTTACATGGTGCGCGGACCGGAGCAACAGCAGAACGGGACAAGAGGAGGGCGTCAGAAGGTAAGTACATCTTTATTTTTTTTAAGCAGTCCCCTCCTGGCCAACTTTTTTTTTCATAGCTCTCGGACAACCCCTTTAAATATGGCGCTCGGTCCGAATAGTCGGACAGTCTGACGGCACGCCCCCTAATTTGTGTTGCATGGAGGCCAGTGCAGCTGCGCCACAAAAAGGGTCACGTGCGACACAATCGCAGCGCTCACACTTCTTAAATACCTGTGGAAGCTGTTTTAGCCTTGAAGAACGTGAACAGTCCAACTAAAGTGCAGCGCGAAGCCCTTAGTAAATGTGCCCCATAATGTCTATCATTGTCTATCTCATATATACACTCACCGGCCACTTTATTAGGTACACCTGTCCAACTGCTCGTTAACACTTAATTTCTACTCAGCCAATCACATGGCGGCAACTCAGTGCATTTAGGCATATAGACATGGTCAAGACAATCTCCTGCAGTTCAAACCGAGCATCAGTATGGGGAAGAAAGGTGATTTGAGTGCCTTTGAACGTGGCATGGTTGTTGATGCCAGAAGGGCTGGTCTGAGTATTTCAGAAACTGCTGATCTACTGGGATTTTCACGCACAACCATCTCTAGGGTTTACAGAGAATGGTCCGAAAAAGAAAAAACATCCAGTGAGCAGCAGTTCTGTGGGCGGAAATGCCTTGTTGATACCAGAGGTCAGAGGAGAAGGGGCAGACTGGTTCGAGCTGATTGAAAGGCAACAGTGACTCAAATCGCCACCCGTTACAACCAAGGTAGGCAGAAGAGCATCTCTGAATGCACAGTACGTCGAACTTTGAGGCAGATGGGCTACAGCAGCAGAAGACCACACCGGGTGCCACTCCTTTCAGCTAAGAACAGGAAACTGAGGCTACAATTTGCACAAGCTCATCGAAATTGGACAGTAGAAGATTGGAAAAACGTTGCCTGGTCTGATGAGTCTCGATTTCTGCTGCGACATTCGGATGGTAGGGTCAGAATTTTGGCGTCAACAACATGAAAGCATGGATCCATCCTGCCTTGTATCAACGGTTCAGGCTGGTGGTGGTGGTGTCATGGTGTGGGGAATATTTTCTTGGCACTCTTTGGGCCCCTTGGTACCAATTGAGCATCGTTGCAACGCCACAGCCTACCTGAGTATTGTTGCTGACCATGTCCATCCCTTTATGACCACAATGTACCCAACATCTGATGGCTACTTTCAGCAGGATAATGCGCCATGTCATAAAGCTGGAATCATCTCAGACTGGTTTCTTGAACATGACAATGAGTTCACTGTACTCAAATGGCCTCCACAGTCACCAGATCTCAATCCAATAGAGCATCTTTGGGATGTGGTGGAACGGGAGATTCACATCATGGATGTGCAGCCGACAAATCTGCGGCAACTGTGTGATGCCATCATGTCAATATGGACCAAAATCTCTGAGGAATGCTTCCAGCACCTTGTTGAATCTATGCCACGAAGAATTGAGGCAGTTCTGAAGGCAAAAGGGGGTCCAACCCGTTACTAGCATGGTATACCTAATAAAGTGGCTGGTGAGAGTATATCTCTATGAATCTACCTATCCATCTTATGTACATCTCATATCTAGCTGTCTCATATCTATCTCCTAGATTTCTATCTCAAATCTATCCATCTATCTCATAAACATAATGGGGCACATTTACTAAGGTTTTTTGCGCACGGATCGGATTTCGACTTTCATGCAACACAAATCAGGGGGGGGATGGCCGTCGGACAACCCAACTGATTCGGACTAAGCGCAGGATTTAAAATTCTAATTGTGTCGCAAGACATGCAATCACATACACCGGGAAGAAGGAGGTGAACTCCGGCGGACCTCAGCGGGAAAGCGAGATATGCAAGATATCGAGCGCACAATCTTGGACTTCATCCTCGTCGGACACCCCGGGGATCGCGACAGGACCGGGTGAGTAAATGTGCCCCAATCTATCTCATATGTATCTCCATCAATCTGTCTATCACATATCTATCTCAAATATTTATATCCATGTAGCTATACATGTATATAACAATGTTATAAACACTGAAGCTAATGAATCTACTGCGTGTCCTCTTTGTGTATACAGCTACATTTCTGCCTATTATTTCATAACTATCCAGTGTCTCTATAGATCTAGATACAATGTAATACCTAGGAGACTTTCCCCAGACCATGGAGTTTTCTTTAGTGATCTGTGCCCCAGGCAGCTTGTAAAGTTGCTGATCATTCATGTAGATGGTGAGCAGTGCTGCCAATTCCCTGCGGGCACAGATCACATATGTGCTAGGGAAGGGTGGGCAGGAGGATGGATGGATGGATGCTGCTGGTGTGAGGAGGAGAGCAGCATCTCAATGAGGGCCGGGCTAATGCAAATCACTGCAATAGCAGCAGAAGGAAAGCAGCTGCAGCCCAGACTCAGCACATCAGCAGTCAGGGGCCAGCAGATCCATAACAAAGACACCCAGCACAATACCCTGCTCCACAGCACCCAGGAGACTGCCACCTACCCAGCAGAAGGGCCAAGGTAAGTGCCTGCCCTAGCATGTGTGTATCAGTGGCAGGAGGGTGACAGGGTGCAGGGGAGGTGGGCACAGAGCTGGGAGCTCATGACATTTATATCCACTGAGCTGCACTGCAAATCTGCAAACCCCATAGTGTATCCTACTGCAGAGACTGGTGCAAGCCCTGGGCTCAGGCTGAGCACTGATATGTCTGAGCTTCTATCCATCCCTATCTATCTATCTATCTATCTATCTATCTATCTATCTATCTATCTATCTATCTATCTATCCATCTATCTCATCTATCCATCTAAACAACTATCTATTCATGCATTCCTGTATCTATCCCTGTATCTATCTATGTATCTGACAGTCTATCTATCATCTATCCATCCATCCATCTATCCATCTATCTATCTATCTATCTATCTATCTATCATCTATCCATCTATTGATGCATTCTATCCCTGTATATATCTATGTATATGACATTCTATCTGTTTTTATTTACCATATAGACAGTATATCGCATATAGACTATAGACACCCTATGTCTGGCCGTCTGTCTATATGTGTAACATAGCCATGACCTGGGCATGTATACTGTCCATATCTTCCCTAAATATGTGACAGTGCATATAAGGTTTATCCTATACAGAGCTGTCCTAGCGTCACATTGCAGGTGCAGTATAATGTATATGTCAGTATATGTGTCTTTAAGAGCTATAGGCAAGGCCTGGGCATTGTGGCTTAATATCTGCTGACAGATGCAGTGTATATAGCTCCCAGCACAGTGACAATGCATACAAGATGCAGGTTCATCCTATACACCCCCCTCTCCCCATGAGGTAATGGGCTCTGATGCTGAAGTAATTGTGTATGGATGGACAGGACAGACAATAGTTCTATAGACTGCCGGCTCTATATACAGGGGAGTGGAATTGGGGGGGGGGGGGTAGTTCATGCTGCAAAACTTATGTAGGAAATCTGCATGGCTTCCATCCATAGTCCGCAGTTCCAATATTGGCCAGCGATTTGCATTTTTGGGAATAGGAGCGCTTTATTTCCAGGATGAAAGGGGTTAATTGTTTTTCCTTTACTGCATTAAAGATTATGAATTAGACAAAGAAATACAGCTCTGCCAGGCATCCTAAAAATACTTCAAGTGGCATTCAATCATCATGAGCCTGGCGAGGGCTGAGCTCCCCCATCTCCGCATCTGACATATAAATGTAAGACGTATCGATAAATAAAACATCTCTGCATCTAAATTCCACATGGCTTCCTATATCTGTGCCCTGCGGTAGATCAAGTGGCGGCTGGAGATGGCACAAGGAGTGAGGTGGGCAGAAGGGAGGTGTCCGTCTACACTTTTCAAGGTGGAGGGGGTAGACGGGAATAAATGAGGTGTCTTAGGAGCCCCCGCATTGTGGGATTAAAGAGAATCTTAGTCATGGAGGTGGTACTGCATGCTCAGCACATTGTATGGCGGAGGAATAGGAAGGCAGCGGGCAGGTGCTGCACCCTGGATACATGATAATATATTCCGACACATGTTACCACGTGGATTGCCATCATTGGATACAATATTATAGAGCTTAATCTGAAACCATATATGGCTGTGATGTATTTATAGCCAATATAGATATCATACATCACAGATTTCAGAAAGGCTTTTTCACTTTTCCACGAGACTCTTTTACAAGTAGAAAGTTAATTAGGACGCAGATTCTATCAATACTTGTGTTCTGTATTGGAAATCAATCGGGAGGGTGAGATACAAGTCACTATGATTCTTCTAAATGGACAATCCAGTCTGTGGTGTCTGTCTATCCACAAGGAGAGTTTTGTGGAATGTGAAAGATAAAGGAGGGATGCTTTCTGGAATTTTCTCTGTGTCTGCAGTGCTTTCTATCCAGACTCGTGTGTCTACAGCATTGTACTGGTCTAGTCGGAATAAATGAACTAGAAAAATGATCTGGCATCTGGTCCTTGGAGTCAGTGAGCAGACACGATATGGCTCCCAGGCCTCTGTGCATAGAAAGCTGTGCTACTGTAATCCTTACAGATCTGATTTCGTTGCGAGACATAGATGTAATTTAATATTATTTTACAACGTAGACCACATCAAAGACGGATGTTGATCTGTTTGTCTGTGTAGAGTGTGGAAGACATGTTAGATGTATCACCTGTTCGTACTGAGAAAATGTATAATTATGATATTGTAGTTATGATCACTACTCTTGTATGTTCACATTATTGACTCATTTCCCATGAAGCAGAGAAGGGCCCATCGGAACTGTCTCATCTCCAAAATGGAGGACGGTTCTACCGCTTTTTGACTATTGTTCCTTGAATCCTCCTTTGGCCACAGGCTCTACCACAAAACTGGAGTTTACAGGTACAACAGGACAAAACTCAATATGAATGTCTATTTCCTTGGGCTTTATGGGGTGGGACCCAAAAATCATTTGATCTGGTGGTCCATGGAACACCTCAGTCTGACACTGGCCCCATTAGATAAAATAATTCTTGGGCCTTCCCTCTCTCAACCTAGGAGTCTCCAAATCTTGTGGTCAATGTTGTCCATTGTTGTGTAAGAGCCCATTCCCACTAGATAAACTTTAGTTGGGATTGGGGGAACTCTGTAGTTAATAAGTAAAACATTCCCCCTACTGTTATATGTTGACCTAAATGGAACAGAGATAATTTATTTTGTCTCCTCTCCAATATGGTGTTTAAGGCTATCATTGTCAGACTAGGTTTATTGTTCCTAATCATTTTAGGATCTATCCTCTCTCAAAACCCTTGACATAGACCCTGAGATTCTCCAAATTTGGAGGCACATTATTGTGTAAGAGGCCAGTCCCACCAGAGAATCTTCTGGTACTCCAGTGACCCAGTCCAACCCTGGGTTCTACGTAGAGAGGGTACGTTTATGTTTATCAGCACTGCCACGGATTAAGAATTAGTTATGTTCCCTACTTTCACTTGGCCTTATAACTGTGGCCTTCACCCGTGGGACAAAGATCTGTATGTGCAAAAATCTGGATGGCTATATGAACATAAAATCTAGACATCATTGGGATTGTTTGCTATGTACAATAATTTAACAGAGCGTTTATTACTAAATTAAAGTAAAAATCCTCAAAATAGATATCTAGAAGGTGTCTCCATGTATAATCTTTTAATACTCTTTTGGCCTCATGAATGGCAGCCATTACTGCGTCCGTATGAGCTGTACTTTCCATAGTTTGCTCTGTAGTACTTATGTGACTTGTATTTATTTGACTATAGTTTTAGCATCACAGGTATGAATCAGATGGCATTGGATGAACAGTAGTTCATAGATATTTGCAAATGTACAAATATATAAGATTATTTTTATCTAAAATATAATGATTCAGAATTGGCAAGAGATGTTGTACCTCAAGCTATAATAAGGGGAATTGAAAAGATTAATGAAATATAGTGGAAAGCTCTATGTGTTTGAGTATCCAGATCGTATCACTGCCTTAGGTAGAAAGTCACAAAACCCGGTTGCCCTTTCCCTTCATATCCTTTATTGGAATAATATATTTAGGCCTACTGCTGCAGAGTGGTATATGACAATATTGGTTAAGAGAAGCCCTACACAAATATCCTGTCAGCATCATACACGGGGTCACTCTCACTAGAGACCTTCTATGACAGTGATGGCGGACCTTTTAGAGACCGAGTGCCCAAACTAGAACCAGACCTGCGTATTTAAATGCAAAGTGCCAGCATTGCAATTTAAGTGGTAACATGTTGCTACCTGTCTTGTCAAGTCTTTTAATTGCATCAGCGTCCTGAGGACACCAAAACAGTTGCAAGAAAGATGAGAAATTCAGATTATCATTGTAGATTCCTTCCAGGGCCCCCTGAACAGGAAGAAATGCAGGTCCCAGAGCAGGAGCTGCAATAATAACGCAGCCTTGTCTGCACTTCCTTGCTCCTCTTGTAGTCCAAGGCTGCTAAGCATGTGTAGCTTTAAAATAGCACTGGTCACACTCACAGCATGTCCTGGGTGCCCAGGCACTGCAGGAGGAGGTTTTGAGTCCTGTCTGGAAACTCTGTGCTGGGGTGATGGCCTGGGTGCCCACAAGGAGTGCTCCGAAGCCACCTCTGGCACCCGTGCCATAGGTTTGCCACCACTGTTCTATGACTTGGATCCATGGTATACACTCTTAACCCAATTACATGGAAATTTGCTTTATACCTACTGCCCATCATCATGGGGCTAGTCTTATAAGAAACTAAATAAAACATCAGAATTTTTTGGGAGACAAGAGGAAATACAGTAGGAGAACGTTGGAGAAATCAACTAAAACATGATAGGAACATACAAACTACACAAATCTGTTTCTTCTTTCCACTCTTCCATAAAGGGTAGGTTTGTGGAGGACATGACTAAAAGTTGTCCTCTAGATAGATTCTCCATCTCTGAAGGTTCTCCAAAGAGACCCTGTGATTGAGGCTGCTTCTCTTTGTCTGGTCAGTTTAGGTGGACGGCCATATTTTAGTATGTTAGCATCAGTGCCATACCCCTTCCATTTATAGATTGAAAAGTGTTCCATCACATGTTCAGAGCTTGGCCTATTTTGTGTAACCCTACAAGCACATTATCATAACTTTATCCCTGGTGTGTTCCTTAGATATCATGATGAGGAAAAGTTCAAGAGGTATGAATACTTTTGCAACCCTCTGTATATATATTCTTAAACTTGATGCTTTATTAAATAATCTCCCCAGTTTATTATATCCACTCATATTTGCTCCAATGTGAACCATCCATTTGTCTTTCTTCGGCTTATTATAAATAGTTTTTTTCACTTTTAATAGACCCAGAAATCAAGCTTACAGTTCATAAAATATGCATTCCATCATGAAAGTACATGCAGCCAAATTCCAAGGAAAAAAGATTTGACACATTTATTAATGTCACATACAATATTATTTATAGAAACCTATATATGAGGTCCAGACAAGATCCTTCAGAATATTTATAGCGATTTGGAAAATTTTTCTCTCTTTTTCCGCACTGGGGATCTGGACTTGTATGAAAAGGATTGAATTGTTCTTCAAAAGAGCGAAAAGCTCCTTCCTCAGACTAATGGCAGAGGGGAAAGCAGAGAGTGTGAAGCCTGGTGTGACTCCTGGCTTAATAATTCATTTTGAAGGGATTTGTTTTCTGCTTTTCTCTTATATTTTTCATGAGTAATAGAGGGATATATCTCTCTGTATAAACAGTAATTCTCAACAATACAACATATCTTACCAATACAATTTTAATAAACGGTACATTTTTGTACACTTGAAGCTAATGGAAACAATGCGACATCTGTAACAGGGCCCCCAAATAGCACAGCCCATTTATCAAATATTTTTAAAGAGAACTTTCACATGTCACGAATAAGGACTGTTATAGACAGCAACCAATCAGAGCTCAGTTTACCTCAGACATTTGTAATCAATCTCCCCATTTTACCTTGAACTAAAGAATGATGCTAACTTTTTTTTTAGCTTTTTTTTAGATAAAGTAAGTCAACGCATAATAGGTGTAAAGTTGGACTAGACAGTCTTATATTTTGTCGAGACCCTCGACATAAAAAACTGATGAGGAGAGCATACTAGCTGGTATAGAAGCATTTCATACATTTGGTAAAAACACAACAAAACCGCTAAAAAAAAAATGCCAACAAAATATGCCAGCTTTAATAGATGACCATCATTGTGCACATGTTGCCTAAGGATCACTAATACAGTTCTATAGGTTCTCACTGTACAGGAAGATTTGGGCAGACTGCAATCGAAGAGGTTATTTTCACTAAAATGTGTGACACTGAAAGCAAAACATTGTTAAAAAGCTGTACAGCTTGACAGATGAATTGCTGTGACTGACATTGAAACATCATTCCTCAGTCACTTTCATCATGCAGTACACAGACGGAGCAGAGCCTTGGTTTGGAACGTTGAGAATTTCCGGTGAAAGAATTGTCATATTCTGACAGTTTACTGACTGGTGGAACGTTGCAATCTGGCATTTATTACACCAAACTTTACAGATAAATTAGTAAAGTCCATAGATTTAGCAGTGAATGCCTAAAACATTGGTCATAGCCTTGGTCATAGATCCAACAATGACAGATTATGGACCACTACAGTTTTACGAAAAGGCCTTAAAGGGAATATTTCAAACTAAACGGCTAGCACCCTCAGGTAGATGATAAAATGTCCTTCATAGAATTCTTTTATGTTGAATCAGTTTTATTAAACATTAAACATTGTACAACAAAAGGAATTACATACAGATAGAATTCTTTTATGTGCAAAATTTTCTAATAAGTCACGTGAAAATGAGCAGAGAGGAGCCATATTTTGAAAAGAGTAAACTTTAGAGGTTACAGGGTGAGTGTATTTTCAGTCTTTTGGTGTCAAGAATCTCGTCTTTCAGATTGAAGCAGACTTGGGGTTCTGTGAGCTATAAAACCAGAGTTGCAAACAGTTAAAAGACAGTTTGGGCAGGGGCTACAGGCTATATACTGGGGGGCAAGGGCTGCTGGATATATACTGGGGGCAGGGGCTGCAGGGCTGTATGGGAACCTGTTACCAGCTGTATTTGAGAAAAATGTGGTAACGGGTTCCCTTTAAGAAGCCATGAATTGGTATAACAACCAGGCTAGCAAGTATTTTCCAAAATGCATAGTCTCCCAATTGCATAGAGCGCTGTTTCCATGCCATTGCATTTCATCAGCAGAGTGTAAAGCACTGGTTTAGCGAGAGGCTATTGATATGGGTCAGGAAAGAAACTAATCTCATTAAGGTACTGTGTAACTTTGGATATGGTGTACTGGTCAGTAGTTAGGATATTACAATATTTTGGTTTTATACACCAAAACCAAGAATGGTTCTAAAACCTGGAGGAGGTACTAAGATTATACAGAACATTTATATGTGAAGCATCCACTCCAGCTCTTGGCATTCAGATACTGAAGCAATACTGTGGGCACATATTCTATGTGATGATTTTAAACAGCATTTTGATAAATTGCTGCAGTAAGATAAATTGGGTGGTCAGCAGACTAGTAAGATGAAGATGAATGGGGCTGATTTATCACAAGGCGTGCTTTGGGAATCTTTCTTGTCACTTATTAGACATTTTGCCGTTGTTGTGGAGTCTGCATCAAATTTCTGAAAAAGCATTTAAAGCTCCACTGGGGGATTCTGGGAACTATGCAAATATGTTTTCTCGGGTGGGATAAGGACAACATTGCTACCTTATAAGGCAGCCCCCATAATGAGCATGACTTTTATAAGAAGATGTTGAGAAATCATTGGGTTTGTAAGCAGGGGGAAGGTGACATGCGTTCATGGCGGGTTGCGTTGAAACATTTCACCTAAGAGCGCTGCAGAGTAGTTAGTTGTACGTTTTGAAAGACTAATTAACTTTCCATCGAGCATGGTAGAGCTTCCATTGGAGAACTTGCATAACACTCTCAAAAAGTCGCGGAACAATCCCAACAACATCTAGTCATAAATTCATTTCATCGCTTGGACTATATGTCATCCACACCTTGACTTACGAAGACACCAGCCTGGCTTCGGAGCATGTTGTGTTTTTTTATTACTCTGGAATAAGGGCATTTTGATGAAACCTACAAAACCTTTTAATCCTTGAGAGTTGAACGCCAAAAATGAGGACCCAGTATGAGTCTCGTACATATCTGTAAAACTACAACACAGATCTATGTACATTTTCTTCAACCCTACTTATCACATGCTCTAACTGCATCAACTATCCGTTTCTCCACGGTGGGATAGGCAGCCAAAAACTCAAAGATTGACTACTCGAAAATCAGTGACCATATGATATCTGGACTTCTCTACTCCCTAAAATGTAGTTGCACCCTTGGGTTGTCTTCTTTTTCTTTTGTTTTGTTTTTCACCATTCCTTTCATAGAGTGATACCTATTGGGAACCATTTCCTATTTCCCACCTCTCCTCCTTGTTGGGGTATAATGAGAGAACTGTCCGCACTGCTCCTGTGCCCTAATCACCTTCATCATTTGAAATAGATGGGACAAAACCAATGTGGACATTTGTTTTTATAGGTGGCAATGGCCCTTTAAATACAGACAGCTCCTTTATGTACTTATACATTATATATCTCACTGCCACTGCCCATTTTTGGTTATTTCTCTTTTTCTCCCTATACAATATTTACGCTCTCTAATGTGTCTATCGCTTACCATTCCCTGTACAAACACTGGAGTGATCTGAGGTCTGGCTTTGTTTGTTCTCCTGTACAATTTCATAGTGTGTATCATATTGAATTGTGTACTCAGCGTACTTATCTAGAAGGAATGTGACATCCCTCCTGCTCCTCATCGCAGATATCTAGTACCAATAGTGACCCAGGATGTATTTATTTAGGTAATAGCTTGCTGGTATGTATAATATATATATATATATATATATATATATATATATATATATATATATATATATACTGTATATATATATATATATATATAAATATATATATGTAATATATATGTAATATTTATAAATAGTTCATTAAAGGGAACCTGTCATCAGGATTTTATGTTAAAAATTCTTTCTGACCTAAAATAAAGTTTTACAAAGTATCTGGCAACCTGCCAGAACACTTACCTAAGTCAGCCTATGTTAAGTTTAGCCACGCCACTGAATGACTAGTACAACATCTTGTTCTGCTTCCTCTTCCCCCTCTCTTCTGTTGACGCCATCCTCTTGAAACTGCTAATCCTACAATGTGGCATATGTGCAGTGAGATAATGGAAATAATGGAATCCGTCTCCACTGTCTCACTGTACATGTGGAACCCGCATTGGGAGAAGGCAGGGAAGAAGAAGCCCAATGGGATGTTGGCCAAGTCACTCAATGACTCGCTGGAGATAGCACACCCCTGAGTTCTGGAAAGGCTCCAGATAGTTTTGAAACTTTATTTAGGCCAATATGAGCAATTACTTTTTAATATAAAAACATGATAGAAAAAAAATGTTTAAAGGGGTATTCCAGGAATCAGCATAATTCATATGCAAATGGATACTCAAAATATAAGCTAATGTGTAATTAGTTGTTATTTAAAATGTTGCTCCCCTTAGCAGAAAATGCTGGTGACATAGACTGTAATGAAGAATTAAAATGCTACTGGCCCTTTAATCAGTCCGTTAATTTCCTCCGCGCGGTCCGTTGCGGAGCAGACACTGGACAGAAGATGGACGCTGGTCACATGTCCACATCACATGTCCTGCCCCTGCCTGGGCAGGTGATGTAATCACCACTATGTTTGGCTGTAGTTGGTTGGTTGGTTGCAGTGCATTCAGTATGACCAGTCTTTTGGTTTATGGAAGTTACACATCATTACTATGGTAACAGAGCAAGAAAACCTGTTAGATCATCACCGGGAGCAGAGCATAAGAGGGAGGAGTTACTGAGAACTTGTAGTTTCCAGTGGCGGCCATCTTAGTGATAACTCCACCTACTTTAGAGAGGCCATAAATTTTGTAAATCATAAAATCAAACTATTTAAGCTCTGTTTTGTGACTAATGACATCATCATGGGTTTTTGTGTTAGATGTTCATATTCCCAGAATACCCCTTTAAATACTGCTGTAGGACCTTGTCACTTGGTTTAAAGGTGAGAAGCTGATGACAGGTTCCCCTTAACTGAACACTACAAAATGGATTTGTAGTGGCCCATTAGCTGATTCATTCTGGTCTATGATTACGGTAAGACAGAGGGAGAGAAGCTGAGCTTCTGTATATGATTTACAGATGTATTTATAAGTAAAACCCCCTAGTCCAGTGATGGCGAACCTTTTAGCGACAGAGTGCCCAAACTGCAACCCAAAACCCCCTTATTTATGGTGAGGTGCCAACCAAAAATTAAAGGAGTAACTTATTGCTCCCTGTTCTTCAACAACGTTCGATCATATTGGCCTCCTGAGCACAAGATGGAAAATTTGCATCATTTTAGATTCTTTCCAATGTCCCTCTGTACACAGAGAATTGAGGGGCCAGCAGAAGGTCTTCCAAAGATAATTCCGCCCTGTCTACTCATTCTCCCTCTTCCTACATACCTAAGTAGCGAAGTAAGTATCACTTAAATATATGACTGAAATGGAACTGCAGGAAAATTCTTTGAGTCCTGTCTGGTTTTCTTGAGTGATGGCCCGGGTGCCCACAGAAAGAGCTTGGAGTGCCACCTCTGGCACCCGTGCCATAGGTTCGCCACCACTGCCCTAGTCCATCTTGGGAGGACTCCTATATATATATAGGCCTTTTTATATATCTCCTAAGAAGGTGCATGAACGTTATGTACAGGTGCAATAAATTTATAAATGTTATGTACAGGGATAGGGTTATGTACTTGGGACTTCGCTATTAGCTGTGGTAAACCTGACCTTTATTGCATGGTTAGTTGATTGCTTCACTCTATCAGGTAATACTACACTTTCTCTGCTGATTGTACGGTTGCAACGTTCTGTAATGACTTCTGTTTCCCGCTGGTCGCTAGAAAAGCCAGACCCGTAATGACCTGCTGATGGCTAGTCCAGCTCTTTCTCAATATATGGTTGTCTTGATGGGAGAATCTCTTCTTTCCATTGAAATTAACTCCATTACAATTTGCATTATTCTTCTATATGGGAGAAGTATATGGCAGCATACTCATCCTAGGACAGTGATGGCAAACGTTTTAGCGACCAAGTGCCCAAGCTGCAACTCCAACCCTGCTTATTTATCGCGAGGTGCCAACCAATAATTAAAGCAGTAACTTATTGCTCCATGTTCTTCAACGACTTTCAATCATATTGGCCTCCTGAGGACAGCAACACAGTAGAAAGATGGAAAAGTTTCATCATTTTAGCTTCTTTCCAGTGTCCCTCTGTACACCCTCTGTGGGGCCAGCAGGAGGTCCTCCAAAGATAATTCGTCCCTGCCTACTCATTCTCCCTCTTCCTACAGTCCCTAGTAACTAAGCAAGTATCAAAATATGTCTTAAAGCAGCATCTTTTAAGTTGCTTGCAACTGCAGGAAGATTCTTTGAATCCGGTCTGATGTGCTGGGGCAATGGCCCAAGTGCCCACAAATAGGGCTCTGAGTGCCGCCTCTGGCACCCGTGCCATAGGTTCGCCACCACTGTCCTAGGATGTCTGGTTCATGAGTAAAGGATTTAATACTTTATACAGGCAGAGAAATATTTTATATGGAACTGAGATTAATATACTGTATACAATGTCAATATATATTGATACTGCAATGGATACAATTAGTTATTGGTGAAGAACTTTCTTTATTCTATGTAATAGAACTCTAGGGAACTTTTGGAGTTGAATTGAATTAATGCTGCTTTAGTTTTCTTACTTTCTATTGTACTCTCTTTTTGGACTCCTCAGTAAAGTAATTGAGGAAATTTGAGTACAGTTTGGTACCAACTTCTATAAATAAAATTTATTTAAATGCTTTGTCCATTTTCCGACTTTTTAATTAATTCCTATTTTAAGAATTAATATTTTAAGAGGAATGGGACATGGGGAGGAGTAGTTGGGAGGGGCTGGCTGAGCAGGACACGCCCCATCTTATGCCAGGTGATTTAAGATAAAGTTGATTTATGGGGATGTAATGGAGAAAATTTTTAGTTAAAAGAAAGGCGTCAGTTCACACTCACAGACACTCACAATGAATAGGGTGCAGGAGATAGGGGTCTTTATACTTGGTCTGGACATTGGTCACATGTACAGTAAATTATGTAAAAAAGTCCTCGGAAGTAGAAGACACAATATGCATGCACTTTAGGCCTAATGCAAACAGATCAGTAGACCCTGGGCACCTCTGTTTTCTCTAAATTGTAGCAATTGCAGAGGTAAGCTCTATACCAGTGATGGCGAACCTTTTAGAGACCGAGTGCCCAAACTACAACCAAAATTCAGTAATTTACTGTGAAGTGCCAACATGGCACTGTAATTTATTGCTACGTGTTCTTCCACATCTTTCAATTGTATCTGCCACCTAAGGCCACCAATACAGTTGAAAGAAAGAGGGTCTCTCTGTAGAGGAAGAATGGTGCGTCCAGCAGTATGACCTCCAAAGATAATGCAGCCCTGTCCACACCTCACTTTTCCTGCAGTTCCAATCAGCCAATGACGTGTCGCTTTAAAATAGCGCTGAGAGCAGCATCTCATACGTTGCTTGAGACTGCAGGAAGATTTGGTGGATTTGTCCTATTTGGTGAACTCTGTCCTGTGGTAATGGCCTGAGTGCCCACAGAAAGGGCTCTGAGTGCCACCTCTGGCACCCGTGCCATAGGTTCGCCATCACTGCTCTATACACTGGAAATCAAAATTAGAGAACAATGTATGATCTCTTGATTTTTAAGTAATCTACATTGATGGCTTTTTTTGTAAGGAGTACACCATGCCACTAGAACAGTGTTTAACAAAATGACCAAATTCTATCAACATTAAACCTTTATTTTGCAAGAAAATGTGGTGCTCATAATTAGAGAACAGCAATGACTGTAGCACAGATAAAGATTATAACAAAATTTTCTAAAGGACACACCAGTCACCAATCAGTAGGGAGCACACAGGCCTTTGCTTTGAATTGCTGCAGCCACAGGACATCACTAGTTTCTCTCACTGGTGGGATTTTGAGTCTACTCTTCTTTCAGTCTCCTACACAGTTCTGTGACTGTTGTGGATTTCTTGGCCATAACTTTCTCACCAATGAATTTTGTAGAAGTTTTCTATTGAGTTTAGATCAGGATTCTGAGATGGCTATTTTATTGTTTCAGTATTTTCAGTTTCAAAGAACTGCTTTACCCGTTTTTTTCTGTGTGACAGGAGGCATTGTCCTGCATCAAAATTTCTGACATATTGAGTGTGTAATGCAAGACAGGCAGCATTTATTCATGTAGCTGTATGAGAGGTCAATGTCCTGCTGCATAAAACATTCCCCAAACAATGACACTTCCTCCACCACCTTCCACTGACTTCTTTACACACTTTGGGTTCAGATAAATAAATTAAACTTGCATTCATCACTAAAATGCTCCTTAGCAAATGTGAGTCTAGAGTTTGTATTATTTCCGCCAATGAGAGCTTTGGTCACTTTGGGCAGAGTAGGCTTTCAGTCCAAATTCTATGAAACAAGACACTGTATGATAAGAGTGATCCTAATCCTGTTCAGTTCTGAACTGGCGGGTAATTCCAGTTGCAGTGTTGAGACGATTACCCATGGAGATTCTTTGCATTATCCAGTGTTCTCTTGCATTTGTCTGTCACAGGCGACCTGCTTTCTTTGGGGACTTGAATGAGTTTGTGATGTTGTGAAGGTGCAATATTCTAGAAATCACAGACTTGTAAAGACCAACTTTCTTTGGCTGATACCCTTTATGATCCACACCTGCTGTTGGCTGTAAAAACTGCTTCTGAAAAACTGAACATGTGGAAGCCACCTTAGAGTAAATACAATTTATGAAATAAAATGCTGCTATTTTACTCATGTTGGGATATATTCACATAGGACTACACAACAACCTTAACATTTAGGAAAGTGTGCATTCTCTTAGGCTACATTCACACGAACGTATGGGGGCGTATATACGTCCGACATATATATGGCGTATATACGTCCCCCATATACTTCTATGGGCTCACAGCCCTGTACGGGAGCGGTACGGTGCAGCACACGTGCGGAACCGTACCGCTCCGTAGCCCGTAAAAAGATAGGACATGTTCTATCCTCCTACGGAATACGGCTCCTTGCGCTGTATATTTCTATGGAGAGGGGCGGGGGTGAGCTGTGCTCATCCCCTGCTCCTCTCTGCAGCGCCGATGTATGCTGGCCGTACTACGGTACGGCGGGCATACATCATGTGAATGTAGCCTTATTTTGATCTCCAGGGTATGTTTGGGATCCTAAACTTTAGCTATAGAAATATACATGCTGGCCAAAAACAACCTGACATGTCCCCTTTATGACCTGTTGTTATGTTCTTTTTATTTCAGGATACATGGATAGCCTTTAGCGCTAGGTTCTTGTAACATTATGAAGGACGCTTAATACTATTTGCGGTGCTCATAGAGCGTATCTGCTATAATGTGACAGGGACACAGCTTATACTTATACATCCTGGGGCTCTAGACTTTTCTAGCAACACTCCAGGGTGGGATCTCATTACATAAGACTTTTAAAACTTAAAATTATGCATTGCTTATGTAAAATGGAACATTACGCTCCATGATAGATAGATAGACTGGTGTAGTAAAAAAACATTGGCACACTTGCCATCTGGCGTAAAAATTTTTGAAAAGTGACTTAATAAAATGGAATTTAGGAGAATTTCAGGATTTTAAGATCACCTGCAATATGTCTTTAAGTTTATTTGATAGATTCATACATTCACTTTTCTTTAATTGTCCAGAAATCTGTAAATATCTGGCTTTATACTAATTTTCAATACATATGGGGACTGTCCATATGGTATGTGTCTAATTAAACCTGATACTTTCTGGCTTTCCTTAGTCTACAGTACAGTTTTGAATGCATTGGCTGAGATGTAAGTGTTATATAGTGATATATACTCACAGTACACGGGTGTGTGGGGAATTCTCACACCCTACTCCAAGTGATTTACAAGGGATTTCTAACAAAATGTGAACAAAAATCTGAGTAAATACTGTACTTACAGGTTTTTGTGTTTATACACATTTATAGCTATCTCCTATCTATATCTATCTCTCAATTTACTTTGCATTTTTGTATTCATTTTAATGTTTATACCGTATATTCCGGCGTATAAGACGACTTTTGAAGACAGAAAAATCTTCTGTCTTCTCTGGGGTCGTCTTATACGCCGGTAATCCCGACCGCCCGCTGTGTATTCACGGCGGCGGTCGGGTCGCGCTGCATGGAGAGGGCTCACGCGCTGAGCCCTCTCCATAGCCGGTAAGTCTTTGCTGCATATTGCAGCAAAGGCTTACCGGTAACACCCGCGATCGGTGCTAGCACCGATCGCGGGTGTTTTCACAGCGTGGGCTGCCGGCAAAGCTGCCGGCAGCCTCAAGAAGATAGCGGCGCATGGGCGCCGCCATCTTACCTGGGATCGCTGCTCCCCGTGACGTCATCGGGGGCGGCGATCCGTCTCCATGGTAGCCTCGGGTCTTCCGAAGACCCGAGGCTATTTCGTTTTAACCCCTTCATTACAATGTGCTGATAGCACATTGTAATGAATGAGGAGGAAAATCCCCATATACTGCCATACTATAAAAAGTGATCAAAAGGTCGCACAGTCCTAAAAATGATATAATTGAAAATATTATCAAATTTCGCAAAAAATGACACCACCCACAGCTCCGTACACCAAAGTATAAAAAAGTTATTAGCGCCAGAAGTTGGCAAAATCAAAAAAATTATTTTTGTACAGGAGGTTTTCATTTTTGTAAATGTATGAAAACATTATAAAACCTATACAAATTTGGTATCCCCGTAATCGTACCGACCCAAAGAATAAAGTAGACCTGTCATTTGGGGCGCTTAGTGAAAGACGTAATATCCAAGCCCATAAGAAAATGGCGCAAATGCGTTTTTTCACCATTTTCATTGCATTTGGAATTTTTTTCCCGCTTCTGAGTACATGGCATGGAATATTTAATAAAATAAAAATTTAAGGTACAGTATGGTAACATTTACAGTAAAATGGACGATGGTAATGTTGTTGTTGTATGCCTTATGTTTATGAGCGACAGTTTTCCTGCTATATACCTGCATGTCATAAGAATTTAAATTAAAAAAAGGACCATGTTAAATTCAAATCTGTTTTTTTTTTAAATTTTTACCGGTGTTTTGTATGCGTTGGAAAAGGGGTAGTCTTACACGGCGAATATATCTTAAACTCTATATTTTAAACAGGAAAGTAGGGGGGTCGTCTTATACACCAGGTCGTCTTATAAGCCGGAATATACGGTACTTATATATATATCGCCATACAATACAAAACAATACATTCATACAGATACTAAAGGTGCAAATACATTTCTATACTATAGTACCACTAAATAACCAAATACCTTCCAGTCTACATGCCGCATCCATAGAATACAGAGAACTAATAGTCAAAGGAAATCTACCATCAAAATCAAGCATGATTAACCAGGGACACCAGATTCGGGCACCATCACTGTGGTGATCTTCTTATATTTGTTATCCATGGTCACCTTCCTTCTAAAATCAACTTTTAAAATTATGCTAATGAGACGTAAAAGGTTCTGGGGTGTTACCAGTGCTATAACTTCACAGGCTGTTACACTGTCCCCCCTCTTCTTCCTCTGCATTTCACCCCTCCCTCTGCCTGATATAATCTCACAGCAGCAGAGGAAGTTTTGGCGCACAGTGCGAGGGGGAATTGCTCATTGCACACTGTGCAGCCTGTGAAGTTGCAGCACAGAGGGGCTTTCATAACACCCTCATGAGTTCTTAAGGCTCATTAGCATGATCATAAAAGTTGATTTTAGAAGGAAGGAGGCCATGGATAACAAATATAAGAAGATAACCACAGTTATGTTGCCTGGATCTATGAGTAGGTGTACCTGGTTTATCATGCTGGATTATGATATCACATTTCCTGGTCTAAGTTATTGATGGGGTTAAAGTGGCTGAGATTCATAATAGCCTCCCTTTTACATTGAAAGGTTTTTGCACCCAGAACAGAAAGCCCGATTTGTAGCCTTCAGTATCACTTTGATCCTTTATCAGTATTGATGATCTACTTTTAAAAACGTTAGTACTCATATGTATTTTACGATATTTTTATAATCCTCAGGGTTTAAGCACCAGACTTTTTTTCTCTATAGATTTAAAGCTCAATATTTTTATGTGTCAAAAAATTTATATTGCAACTTAAGGCAGGACTGGTTTTGCTCGATGATCTTAGGCATTTATTTGAAGTGACATCCACCACAGTCTATTCACATTCACATGTATTCACATGTATTCATAGTGACAACCATATGTCATGGTACATGTCACAGCCCCCATTCTTGTTATTGAAGAGATCTTAAATAGAATTTGGATAATAAATATGTATTCCAAATGTTATGTGGTTTTAAAGCTATTTCGGCAATAGATCTGGTGAATTGTTGAAGGTTTATATATTTTTTATATTCTTCATTCCACGCCCGAAACATATCTGAAAACCTAATCCACTAGTGTTCCTCTCCATCTACTAGTGTATATTCCAGCACTGGACAGCAGATTGCATCTTTTTATATGTATTTTATGTAAGTTGTTATAACTAGAGTTTTACTCAGAGGGTCCCCATACCAATACCCTAAAACAGTACTAAACTCATTGGGGCACATTTATTAATGGTTTTTTGTCTGTTTTTGTTGGAAAATCTCAGGGCATTTTACTCTGCTAGTGTTCCGACAGATTTACAGTGTTTTGGCGAAACCTCGTTTTCTGACACTTTTATCTATCTTTTGTTGCTCAATTTGGGCGCAGCTCTTGAAACGCAAAACCTTTTCTGCACTTTAGGTTTCCTGACAATTTTATTTGGCACATTTTTCAATGCATCATTAGACCAACAGAAAGCAGGTATATCAACTTCTGAACCTCTTCATGAATCTGGTTTGTCATTTGTACATCTTATGGTGCGCCAAATATATTAAGACCGTGCAACACAATATAACATCAAGTGCAAATCACTGCTAAAATTCTGCATCATAATACAGCACCTAGACTCTAAAATAATATGTGCCAACCATTGAACTGTAAACGTGGCTTTGTAGGACCATGTTCACATCAGGCTATTTCATAAATTGGAATACCTGGGATAAGTGTAGACTACAGGCGGTCCCCGGGTGACGTACAAGATAGGTTCTTTAAGTTTGTACTTAAGTTGAATTTTTTCTAAGTTGCAACAGGTATATATTATAATTGTAACTCCATAATAAAAAAATGCGTCCCTGTGATTATTGGATTTTCAAAATTTTATGCTGTCATGGTAACAAAGATTGTCAATATAACTTCATTACAGACACCTGACAGGTGATCATTGCAACCTGGGACTAATGTAAAGCATCCAGAGACCATCACCAGAGCTCACAGTTGGCAGAGAGGTCCGTCTGTAACAAGGGGTCGTCTGTAAGTCTGGTGTCCTAGCAGTCAGACCCCTCCACGATCAGCTAGTTTTCCTTTTGTCATGTGGGTATGGAAAATCTTTAGTATTAATGTTGTAAAGTTTACCTCATAGCTTCTACTTTAGTATGAATGTAGTAAAGTTTACCTCATACCTTCTATTTTAGTATTAAGGTAGTAAAGTTTACCTCATACCTTCTATTTTAGTATTAAGGTAGTAAAGTTTACCTCATACCTTCTATTTTAGTATTAATGTAGTAAAGTTTACCTCATACCTTCTATTTTAGTATTAAGGTATTAAAGTTTACCTCGTACCTTTTACTAACAGACGTTTACAGCTTATCTCACCAATGCAGTGTGTGCCGTAACAAACGTATGCTATTTATTTTCCATGGGGTAAATGCAGGCCAGTAGATAAGCTATATACACACCACACATTGGGGGACATTTACTATGGTGTTTCCGCCAGTTTTGTGGCGCTTTCACCACTTGTTCTGCTCTCCTACCTATTTATTAGCTGTCGGGGACAGAAAAAATGACTTTTTCCGTCTGCTCCGACTCTTCTCCGAAAAGGGGCGTGGCTTTGGCGGAGTGGAAACTCAGACACAATTAATATGTGTCGCAGCCCTTTTTGGCCGCTGTAAACTGGCGGAAAGTAGACCAAAAGAAAACTGGTCTAGCAGGGACTGTTGGACACATTTCTGGTGCTCGGGACAGATTTTGGTCCCGGGACAGAAAATGGTCTCGGCGCCAGAAATGTCTCTGCGCAGCTCCACAATATTAAATGTGTATCTTCTTTCCGAGAGCGGGTCGGTAACAAAGCCAATGCAGACACCGACACTTTAAGTAAATGTCCCCCATTGTATAGAGACTTGTATAGAGAATTAATCCTGCACCCAACATTTGTTTCAATAAACATCAAGTATAATGTGAGGGAAGAGAAGAGGAATATTTCACCGGGTGCTGATTGTGTCGTGTACATCTGGCGCCAGCCTCCTATACGATGATGTTTCTATGTGTAGGTCGTTTCTGATTTTTTTTTGCTAAGGAAGCAGATGTTATCATCTTGTCATTACAAATCCCAACAATTTGTTGTTAATATCTTCATGCACATTATCTCCGAGTCTATAGGATGTCATAACTGAGAAATTCCCTCTGGAAAGTATCTCACATTATACAGAATATAAAGAGTGTAAATATGTCATTTCTTTGAAGAGATAAGACAAGGCCTCCATGAATCTGAAGACTCCACTACCATCATGTAGCCTAAAGATCAAAGGGGTTTATACTAGGATTGTGAAGAAATGTATAAGAACTATACATTCTTTATTATACGTACAATACACATAACACCTTGCAAACAACTGCCCTGACTAGTTAGCCTTCATCAAGGAAACAATGACAACTGTTATATCAGGCTGGGGGATCCTCAAAGGTCAATCTGCCATACACCTTAGGCTACAAGCACATGAATTTTGTCCATGGACATGTTCTAGCTGATTTTCCATGGCTAGCACACACCCTCATTTATTACTGTGTGCTTATACACATGCCCATGGTTTCCACCACTTTCTGTATAAGGCTACATTCACCCGGACGAGATCCGCGGTGAGCGTTCCTCACCCCTCCCCTCTCCAGTGAGTCCGTGCAGCAAATCTAGGCAGGAACAGTATGTGTCCTATTTATTGCTGCGTGTCCACACGACATGGTCACAGTTCGGTGAGACACTGTGTGCTGGGTGACTGGTTTTATAGAATGGTGTCTGTGATCTGGCCACAAATTTCATCTGTGTAAATGGAACTTGATCCGCAAAACTATGAGCGTGTCCTATTCCTGCCCAAGGTTATGGCTTGTGAAAGAATCATACATGCCGATGACACACAGGCTGCCCGATATTGCACACGTTACATGTGCAGTAACTACATTAGCTTCTATTGCAGATCTAGGTTTAAATGTTGCACACATAGTGCAGTGTGTGGACCCCATGGTGAAAATCTCATGGACCCAGTTATAGTCGAAGGAATCTGTAGGGCCCCGTTGTTGTCTGTGATTTGTCCGGTCCAGCACTTTGTAGCATATCCATTTAGCAGGTGAACAGAGCGCCCCCCCCTAACAATCGATTAGCCAGGTGTGCATGTGGTATGAGTATATTCAAGGTAAAATGCTTAATACTTCTTGGTTGGATATGTTAAAATCCAACTGCCCAAGCTTCTCTTCATAGAAATCGGAAGGTCCCAGTAGCAGCTGGAAATGTGGACACTAAATCCTTTTCCCATAAAAAGATACTGATGTATGAAGAAATACATGATTGTATGGAATTATATGGTATAGGAACATGCGCATACATAAACTATAACCCTAAAATACAGAGCCTCCTGACTAGGGGCCATCTAAGTAAAGCTGCTTGGTAAATATTAAATGATCAGCTATCTCCAATGCCTGATGTCCATAAAAGGGTGATAAACAGCAGAGCGATAAAAGCAGTCAATAGCACATATGTAGCCTGCACAGATGTTGGCCCCAGTAAAGACAATGTCCATTCATACGGAGAAGTGAAGAGGAATAGGACATTGTTTACTAACAGATGGCTCAAAGGTCACAATGACACCGCACAAGCCTCTTGACCATTGAAGAAGGTCTGGCCCCACTCAATTTAGGCGTAGAGGCAACACATTGTCACATTATAATGAATGGCTGCCTTGAATAGTCATTGTAGGTAAAAGCAGCAACAATAAAGACACAAAAGCTGATTTTCGATTTGTCAATGTTAGGATATTCTATCTTAGATTAACCATTATTAATTACAATTTTTTTTATTAATAATTGTTGTCCCAGTTATCATCTTGATTCTCTTTTTTGGGTTAAGAATATTGATTTTTATGTCCCGGTTTTATATAAAGAAGAGACGTATGCACGTGTTTCCCCAAAGCCTTTATGCAGCATGTACCATGGTGTTAGGTTTGACACTTATTGCTTTCATTGCTGCAGTTTTCATGATGTGTGACTCTACCCTATACATGGTAAATTTGCTGCAGGTTTGGCTATAATTTTTTAAGCCAAATAGTAGTCATTTCATTTAGTCCCCCACTGCATCCCCCCATAATATGTCAGTATGTAACAGCTGCATACTCCCCCATTGTACAAGGAACAATAGACAAGACGTTTGATGGCTGGGGAGAAGCAGCTGTGAGACCCCCTAAAACTTTTAATTTCTGTCTCTAAGATATCCGAGAGTATAAAACTCAGGCGTAAATGTCTTCCCACACACCTGTCAGAAATTTGAAGACAAGGCTGAAAACAAAATTATTTTAGATGATTTTTGACATATGTGAAACTACTAACATACACTAAGTCACAGAAGTATGAGGATCTGTAAAATGCTATAAATATAGACATATATGCATATAGGCACAGCTCAAAGATATTAGAGGAACACTGTGTAACTCCTAATCTAGACAGTATCCTCAGGCAATTGAATCTATATAACTGGCTTTGGTGCAAGTCATAAACAGGAGGTGCATTGCCAGAGCCCCAGAAAATGACTTCCTGCTGGTTACTTGTTTACGTGTTAGCAGTGTGCACGTGTCTGGATAGACTGAGGGCCCAACTTTCTATAATGGGACCTTCTTGGAAGCCAACTTAGATGCCATTTGCCAGAGAAAACCAGAACTTGCAGGTCCATTTCATTTCTGGTCACATGGGTGTCAACCCCAAAACGCGTCAGATGGACTGTATGTGATTATTTTAACCTTTTTGAATAAATCAGTTTTTTAATGGGAGTTCCTACCCCATCTACTACTGGTGCCAGCACCATTCTATAGCCATAACTTTTTTTGTTATCCATCTTAAGCACATTTGATGGACACAGTCAAATCAGGAGACACATTGATAAATGTTGTTCTGCCTGCAACAAGATCTAGTGTGACCAGTTAAGCATGAACTCAGTGAAGTTCAGGAGGTGCATATCCTTAGAGGTGTCCCATAAACCTCTATGGCACGGCCACTTGGGGTAGTGCTCCTGGTTTTATCCTGGTAGAAGAGAAGGTACAAGTAGATAGGATATTAGATATGCATAGAAAACCCCTTTAAAAGACATCTACCATCAGACCGGTTGGATGGTGAATATTGGTGGACAGCCATTTTCAAGTCTCTCCAGAGATGGTCAATTGGGTTTAGGTCTTGGCTCTGGCTGGGTCAGTCAAGAATGGTCAAGCATGGTCAAGAATGGTCCAGAGCACTCTGGAAGAGGTTTTCATCCAGGATATCTCTGAACTTGGCCGCATTCATCCTTCCTTCAATTGCAACCAGTCTCTGCAGCTGAAGAACACCCCCATAGCTTGATGCTGCCACCAAGTTTAACTGTTGGAATTGTATTTGGCAGGTGATGAGCAGTGCCTGGTCTTCACCACACATATCGCTTAGAAGTAACACCAAAACGTTCAATCTACGTCTCACCAGACCAAAGTATCTTATTTCTCATAGTCTGGGAGTCTTTCATGTCCTTTTTTGAAACCTGTATGCGGCTTTCATTGTCTTTCACTGAGGGGAGGCCTCAGTCGGCACAGGTGGAGGCTGCAGTGATAGGTGACATGGTGGAACTTTCTCCCATCTCCCTACTGCATCTCTGGAGCTCAGCCACAGTGATCTTGGGATTCTTCCTTACCTCTCTTACCAAGGCTCTTCTCCCGTCGTTGCTTAGGTGGTCATCCCAAACTTCTTCAGAAGCTGGTAGTCTTACAGACTGGGGATAGTGACTATGAATTTTAAGCTAAAAACTGTGTGAGCTTAAGATAGTATAGAGCTATGGGAATTTGTTATTTGGCTTATTAGTGAAATGTGGTGACAGGTCCCCTTTAAAACTGTTGGAATAGAGCCATCTCAAGGAGGATCAGAAGGAAATGGATAGCATGTTAGTTGTCACAGCAAAGGGTCTGAATACTTATGACCAGTTTTCTTTTTTAATAAATTAGCTAAAATATCTACATTATAGTTTTTATTCCTGCCAAGATGGGGTGCAGAGTGTACATTAATGAGCAAAAAAAAGATCTTACCAATTGGCTGCAATAAAACAAGGAGTGAAAAATTTAAAGGGATCGGAATACTTTCCGTACCCACTGTATAGGCTGATCGACTTGCAGGACCAAGCTAAAATAAAAAATGTGGGGACATGCATGTTTAAGCTGATGGTGGAGCCAACAGGGGCATTGGTGATGTAAGCCAGAGCACTTCCTGCTCATTTCCATGTTTTTGCAAGAATACAGCTGTTCAGTTACATAAGAAAACTGGGTGCCATATACTTGGAAAACAAAGTAGTAAGTTTGGGCAGTCTACCATCAGTAAATCTGATGGTAGATATCCTTAAAGGGGTATTTTCATCTGGGCACTTGCATTCAATTTCATTAATCTGCCATATATAAACATTTCTTCAATTGGATGTTATTAAACAAAATGTTCCTGTGTGAAGATAATTTCTCATAACTGTAACCATGTTGTCCCTTAGAAACGAGATAGCTTCCTCGGATACGGCCACGTCTGATAGATTGAGTGCACAAAGAAACAAAAGGTTATTGTATATGAAATGTCCGGGAGTTACTACATGTCGTACAGCCGTCCTGTGGTAATGATTGCTGAATCCTGTTGGTTTGGCAGGACTCTATAGCGCAAGTCTGGCCACTGCTGCCAGAGTGTGACGTGGTCGTATCCGAGGAAAGTATCTCGTTTCTAAGGGACAGAATAACTACATTTATGAGAAATTATCTTCACACAGGAACATTTTTTTAAATAACATCCAATTGAAGAAATGTTTACATATGGCAAATGAATTTAATTAAATGTAAATGCCCAGATGGGAATACCCCTTTAAGTCTTTCACCGCCTATGACCATGGGGCCAATGTAATGTAAGATGGCAGCTGCGGCAATCATGCACTAAATATAAATAGGAAATGCAGGCCATGTGACAAATGGATGTGACTTTAAACAGTGGATGATGGGAGTGCCAGTTCTTGCACCTCCTCCAATATGATATTAGTCACCTAGTTAGAAATATCCTGGGAATAAACTTTTAAGTTAAACCAGCCTACAATAATTTTTTGATCAAACTGTGTCAAAGTCAAAGTTTATGAATAATTTAATAATAAAAAAATCTATATTTCGTGGTGTAGAACATTGAGGCTTACAGTTCATTGTTACAGGTTGATTGTTGGAATCAATCTACATTTTCTGCTGAGGTGGTGGGCATTCTATGTGACTAACATGGTTGTTATATTGTTGTTTTTACAGTCTTTGTCTTATTTCTAGTAGCTACTAAAAAAAACGTATGCTCCCAAGGTTAATGACATTATTTCTACATTGGAAACTGAACCTTAATGGTTCTCGAACACAATTATATGAATGCAACAAAAGCCTTAGTCATAGTCTTACAATGCTACTAAAATAGTAGCGGTTTTAATGAGAGACGCGGTTCTTCTTGCGGCCCACGTAAGGTGTTTACGAACAATTATATGACAATCCCAGCTATTTATGTGTGCAGAGGATTTTCAAGTCCTTCAATGAATAAAATTTATTTTTTTTGTCTTCACAGACTCTTTACAATGTCCTTCGGGAGAGACATGGAGCTTGAACATTTTGATGAACGTGATAAAGCGCAAAGGTACAGCAGAAGTTCTCGAGCCAATGGGCTACCAAGTCCTACCCATAGCGCCCACTGCAGTTTTTACCGAACCCGTACTCTGCAGGCCCTGAGTTCAGAAAAGAAGGCGAAGAAGGTCCGATTCTATCGCAACGGTGACCGATATTTTAAGGGAATTGTCTACGCTATCTCCCCTGACCGATTCCGATCTTTTGAGGCTCTCCTGGCGGATTTGACCAGAACTCTTTCCGATAATGTAAATCTACCCCAGGGAGTGAGAACTATCTATACAGTGGATGGAATCAGGAAGATCATTTCCCTAGATCAGCTAACTGAAGGTTGGTGTCAAACTCAAATATAGGGTCTTTCTTTCATCCAATGTTACCTGCAATGTTATCTCTGAACAGTGAATGGGACCCTAAAAGAGGAGTGGTTTGCACAGAAGTACCTAGCTGGGTCAATTACGAGTTGTCCAGACCTGGGCAGCCACTCCTATGGAGATTTCTTATACAAGGGGGTGGTGGTGGGTCTTGATGTTATAATCTGGATACTAAAATTGAGATGCATTACAGTTACACCCAGCTAAAACTGACCATCGACTTTAAAGGAAAAGAAATAATAATGGGGATAAGACTTTCATATTGCTGTGAACAAGAGCAGCCTATCAGGGGCCACCACTGGTTGGTCTACAACACACTGTGCCTATGCAGCTTACTAATTACAATCCATAAGGGAGGAACAGAGATCTTTTGTTCTACAATCACCCATGTGCACCATGGGTCAAGTAGACTCATTTTCATGAAGCCATTTTCACTTGACGATGCAATTACCAATGTAGCAGATCTAAAGTAGTCATTTACCAGTCAGTACTACATGATATTAACTCTCTGATTAGGAATTACACAAGTCTTCCTCGTACCTTAATAGTGTGATGGGTCATCTCACTGATATACTAAACATCCCATTTGTAATTGGTTTTTCCAAGGTCAGCATATAAATGGCCAAACATTAGGATAGGACAAGCTGCTGTACAGTGGGTTGAAAAAGTATTCATATCCCTTGAACATTTCTTCATTTAGAGCAACACAAAGAATCAAATATTTGTAAAGTGTAACGAAAATAACAAGTTTAGATTTTTGCTTATTAAAAAAGTGCCAAGTTCGGAGTGTATACTTATTTGGCCCCCTAAGCCAATATCTTGTGGTACCACCTTTGATTAAAATGACATCTGATATATGTTTGGTCCAAATTTACTAAGGTTCTTGCACCAGTTTTCTGTTGGACTGTGCACGTTCTTTTCAGTGCAAACAGCTTGCACATGTATTTAAAAAGTGCCTGTGCCACATATGTGTCACATACGACCCTTTTGTGTAGCGGCTGCACTATTCTTCCTGCAACACAAATTTCTGCACTAAAAGGTGCGTTCCGGTGCTCAATCAGATTTATCATGCAAATTCTGTTAGAAATGTGCAGCACGCCCTATGTTAAAGCTGCTGCACTCTGTCGGAGCAGTACAGGGGGTACCAGATTCATCCAGAGCGTGCGCTAGAAATCCTGAATCTGGAAAACCCTGCACACTATAAAGGAAAACTATACATAGTGCAGTTTGCACTGTTTTTAGTAAATGTGGGCCTATGTCTCCACCAGCTCCACTCTTCCTTTGATCATAGCTCCAGCTCAGTCAGATTGGTTGGAGAACGTTTCATTTTGGCGCACAAATTGTGCAGTAAGTTAGACTATAAGATTATGACCAAAGGCTTAATGAACTGTTGCACAACCGAAAAGGGTCTGAACTGACTCCACATTTATGAAGGTGAAATAGAACTTGGTAGACCAGCTTTTATCTGGATTAATTTTGCGGCAAAAAAGTGTTGGGAACCTAGAAGTGCAGGAAAAGTGCTGCTGTTGGAAAAGCAGCAGTATTTTGGCGCACACAGATCGTATATACGGTATACGGTCCACAAAGTGCAGCAAGAAAAAAACTGACGGAACAACAATAATAAATGTTCAGAGCTTGGGATATTTTTTTTAAACCTAAACGAAATCTACTTACTAATCTGACAGTAGAGTCTCCAAGTGTTTCTTATCCCTACACAGTTTTTCCTATTGTCTAAAATGTACCCTATTAATCAAAAACCCTATGCACCCTAGGTGCAGTTTGCCTGTGTAGTGTCCTGAGGGTGCTAGATTCATGATTTGTGGAGCATGTTCTTCATGGAGCTGGTAACCCTGCACTGCTATGACAGAGTGCCCCAACTTTTTTGTGCACCTTTACCATAGGGTCCAACTGTGCATCGGAACAGTGCAGAATTTCAGTGCAGAATTTTGTGTTGCATTGGGTAAAATGCAGCCACGTTACAAAACTGGCACACATGCCTTATAATTATATGTGCGAGCAGGTTGTACATGCATCTATATGCAAGCTGCACCTGAAAACTGGCACAGCCACTATGATAAATGTGTCCCATAGGGTACATTTAAGAGAATGGTAAAAACTGTATAGGGATGAGAGATATTTTAAGAATCTACTGTCAGGATTCCTGACGATCCTGTAATAAACCTTGTTTTTATTATGCTGTTTGTTCGCTAATATTCTCTAACAAACCTCTGAGACCTTTACAAAACAGCTGTATATATAGATGTAGATTTAGTACCGTATATACTCGAGTATAAGCCAAGTTTTTCAGCACATATACTAGGGGGCAAAAGTCGCAAAAATGACACCACACACAGCTCCGTACACTAAAGTATAAAAAAGTTAATAGCACCAGAACATGGCAAAATGATTTTTTTTTTTGTATAGGAGGTTTGATTTTTTTAAATATATGAAAACATTATAAACTCATATAAATTCGGAATTCCCATGATCGCCCTGGGGCGTGTACTAGCGAGGCACTGGAAGATAAGGCTAATACACACCCCAGAAGCCTCTGTAGTTCATTTACATTTTATAAAAATAAAGTTTTTAAGTTAGGTTAGGTTCCAGGATTATTATAGGCAGGCAGGAGTAAGCTACCATCAGATCTACTTCTGATAGTAGATTCCTCATGGTAGGTTTCCTTTAAGTCATCGCTTTTTTGCTTCATCGGGTTCTTAACAAAGTCCCGACACCCTGAAAGACATTAGATGATCCTTTGTGGGTTCAGCCTACATTCCTCCATTGTGTATAGCTTCCATGACAGTGTAGCAAAACATGATTGCTGTATAACATAGCATTACTATAAAATATCCCATATATCCCCATTACATCCCCATCCCCATTAAAGCACCAGTCCCCAATGACACTGATACAATGTCCCTGAATCTTATACCTTGTAAACGTACCACAAGGAGCTTATTTGTACCATATGGACAGTTACTCATCATCTGATACCGATCTTAGCTACCAACTATTGTGACCCCAGCAATGACCAGGTCACAGTTTTAGAGTAATTAAAAGCATGGAAATCTGCAGACTACATATTAGACTGGATTGCAGTAATAACACAGCCACAGTCCCTTGTTCTTGTGAACTGTGATCTGTAGTAAGGGATTGTGCTGGTTTTCACCCTCAGAGCTGCCTGATGCCGTCAGTGTGCAATAAACTGGAAATCCTCCAGATCTCTTCTGTCGTCTCTTACTAAATGATTCCAGTATGAATTAGCTTGAAGCTGCAGTTCTAGTTAAAATAACTGGAAAATGACTGAGCTTCTGTCCATTTTTTCAAGGTTGAGGGGACACGAGGGGGAGGGGGTTGTATTGTGCCGAAACAGTTCAACCTTTTTGAGACAACCGCCCATTATCACATTGAAAAGTGAGTAAATGGCCAATATGCATACAGTCACATAAGGTGGAACAGAAACTGGGTTGATGGGTGGTCTTCTTAAAGAGATTTTTTGAAAAGGTTTCATATATATACTATTCCACTTTTGTTAGGGCTCATTCATACGGGTGTTTTTGCTATCCATTGTTTTTTGGATAGAATACAGACCCATTTGTAGCTGAACTTGGAGAAAAGGTGATGGAATGACACTGTTCGTGTTTATAACATATTTTGCTAAAAGTTGATTCAGTTTTACTATTGTTTAAAAAATCTTTAATTGGAAAAATGTCCCCCCAAATTTTTTTTCAAACTATTATTTATAGTAAAAAAAAAAAAGACAATAGGGGTCATTTACTAAGGGCCCGATTCGTGTTTTTCCGACGTGTTACCCGAATATTTCCGATTTGCGTCGATTTCCCCTGAATTGCTCCGGGATTTGGGCGCACACGTTTGGATTGTGGCGCATCGGCGCTGGCATGCACGCGACGGAAATCGGGGGGCGTGGCCGAACGAAAACCCGACGGATTCGGAAAAAAACGCCGCATTAAAAAAAAAAATCTGTCGCGGAGCTTGCACTTACCTTCACTCAGCCCGGCTCGGTGAACTCCAGTGCGTTCCGATGCTTTTCAGCGCAGCAGCGCCACCCGGTGGACGGCGGAGGAACTACCTTAATGAATCCCAGCCGGACCCGAATCCAGCGCAGAGAAAGCGCTGCTGGATCGCGAATGGACCGGGTAAGTAAATCTGCCCCAATATCTAAAAAACCTATCCTATCAAGTTAAAGTCTCACTTGTCATGAGAAAAACAAAGTAAACATTTTTTTGATATGTAAAGCGTTTCCAGAGATATTGTCATTTAAAGAAGCGCATAGCAGAACTGCAAAAATTGACCTGGACATTCAGACATCAATGACCATCGGCCACAAAGGGTTTAATTAGTGAGAGTGAGACCCCCTTTATCGTGATTGATGGGGATCCCTGCAATTGGACCTTTACTGTTATGAATGTTACTTCCGGTGGATTGGGGACAACAATCAAACTTACTGTAACCACTTTAAGGCAGCCATAGATAGAAAAGCCGCCCGTTTCAGCACCTCTCGTATGAATGAGGTTGAGCATTACCAGAAATAGCAAGAATGATGCCCCAAACATCTAGATGTATAAATTGGAAGGATTGCATATCATATAAACTGAAATGTGACCTGAAACATGGCGGGACTTGAGCTTACTGTAATCCTCCTCTTGAGTAGTACTTATTTGCATCATCTCATTTAACTATTACTAGACCAAAAATGTGAGCAAAACAGTAACCACGATTTATCTTTTAGGACAAAGTTATGTGTGTGGATCTATTGAGCCTTTTAAGAAACTGGAGTACACAAAGAATGTAAACCCGAACTGGTCTGTGAATGTGAAGACAACCGGCAGCCCCCGTGCAGTGCAGCCTCTAGCTACACCCAAACCTAGCACCTCTGAGGGAAGAGAGAGCAAAGATTTTATAAGGCCAAAGCTCGTCACCATCATCAGGAGTGGTGTGAAACCGCGCAAAGCCGTCCGGATCCTTCTAAACAAGAAAACAGCCCACTCATTCGAGCAAGTTCTCACTGATATAACTGATGCCATAAAACTGGATTCTGGGGTGGTGAAGCGTCTCTATACATTGGATGGAAAACAGGTATGGCATGAAATTGATAGTTTGTTGGAATTACCAAATTTGTCAATCTGTTTATCTACTTTCCTTTTTTTTTTTTTTTACTTATTTTGGTCTATGGAGTTGGTACTTCTGATATCAGTTACTTTTCATTTAATGTGAATTTCGTTCCTTATCTTGGTACCTGATTGGAGCGCTTAGTGCTGGCCAACTAGTAGGTCTCATAATGAAGAATCCTAGCAGTTACATTTATTCTGCTCAATTGTTTTATGGTCCAAGGGGTTGTCTAATGAAGATTTACCTGCCTAGATGTTTCACTCACAATGACATTCAATGACCGTTCAAATAAAGAGTTGCCATTTTGATGAATTAATGGACCAGAACTGCCAGTGGGGCTTACAAAGAGGCTGTAAACGGCCATAGTTTTGGTTTACATGGACAGTACCCGAAAAAGCACCAAATAAATTACTGTATGTAAGTCAGATTGAGTCACTGCCCTACTACCTTGATGGCGGCTTACTGCTGGTGAATATTTGACTTGCCCAGTTCTCCATCCCTCTGCCTGTTTTACGTGGCATAAACGGTGCCACAGATAGAAGCCCTGATTCACCAGGAATCCGTGGAGTATCACTGAATAATGGATGCAAAAAGTTGGAGGTGGTTTTGAAGGATTGGGCATATTGGTTACTCCGGATGGTAAGATGCTATCATGTTTGTCAGGCAGTGGCTTTTTTGGAACTATATATTCATATGTGAGTAGATTTTATAGATGGTGGAAGGTCTAAAGAAACTCCTGGGAAGAAAGGGCTAGAAAAGGCTGTGGGCCCATTGTAAAATTATTAACTTTTCATTAAATCCTTGGGCATTCTGTAATAGGTATTCATTTAGTCTTGGGGCGCTATGGTTACCCCTCCATACAGCAACTCAGATCACTTCCAAGCACTCAGGACATGTCACATTACCCTGCTTCTATTATCTTGGTAAACTTTCTTTCACTTGTATACCTATAATGTGTGTCTTGGCTTCTTCCTCTGCTGTTAAGTTGAATTTGATGGAAGCTCAAAAAACATAATATTTGTTCATTTACACATGAAACGATGAAATTGACAAGAACGATGATGGCATTCCTGTAAGAGTGTCAAATGACTGCAGTGAACTGCTAGATGGTTGTCAAGGAAATGGTTGGGTTCCAGACATTTCATCCACATCTCGTGCATTAGCATACCGCATATATATTTGATGAGTCTTGTAGAGAGTGAGCAGCCACATCAGTAATTATTCACTGATTACTTATTTACATAGTATCATAGAGCGGGCAAAGCCTGAAACCTAGAGGAAAGACAAGATCAGAAGAGGAACCAGCCTGAATCATGGAGGGCAAATGGGTTCATCTTAGAACCACAATTGTGATAGATGTGAGAAGCAATAACAGTGTTTACGCTGGTTTATGAAGTGCTTACAGATCATATTTGAGGTAAAGCAGGTGTATTCTCAGGGGTTAAAACTTTAAAGGGAACTTGTCAGATGATTTATCTACTCCAAAAATGCTCCAACATGAGCACCATAAAATTATGAACTTTTCTTTAACAGTTTTTTTTCCAAATAAGTTGCAATAATAAGTGTCAATAAAGGAGCCCAAATCTTTGATTTTATAGCACTAGTCACATTGAAGATAAGAATCTCATCTTTGAGATCCCATTAAGATAATAGTTCTGGAACTACAGAATAGACATACTGGCAGTCAAAAATAGGGGGGAGAACTAGATCTTTATCTGCAGCTCACATTTTTAACTATGTCTTTAGCTGCCTGTATAAGTGGTTCTGTAGCTCATGAAGCCTGATCTGAAAGATGAGATTTATAGCTTTAAATCAGTAACATGTTTCTAGGTGTTAAGGGAGGATTTATGATATCCTCTTTTAGTGTGCATTGGTTGTGTGTTTCAAATTAGTTAACGCATGTGTGCACATTGTAAGGAATGACTCAGACAACTGCTGATTCAAGTCTGACTCATGCCCTGGGCAAGTCAGCACTGCGCAAGTTTATTTGATTTCACAAGTCTATACAGAAAAGCGGGAAAAAAGTAAAATAGGAGGAGTGTACAAAGCATAACATATCAGGCTTCCCCTTGATTGAAGAGTTTTCCTGCGTCTCAAGCTTGCGTCAGCAGCCTCAAAGTTTTAGATGCGATCCACAATGCCGTTGCCATCTTAAAATGTATTCTCTGTTACAGTACTTTTAGGAAAATAAGACAAGTAGAAATGACAGGATTTGATCTGTCATATAGGTTAAACCTTAACATAGGTACTATAGATCAAAAGATAAGGGCTTCTGAAGTGACCCTCCCGTGAAACCACTAAACTGTGCAGGCTTTTAAAAAAAATAAACATGCATTCATCTCCTCTGTTGCGTCTGATGTCCGTCTGCCCCTGTAAAAGGCTGAGCTCGGGGAGCTTCTACCTGGCCAAGGTGGCCGGCCACTTTCATCCGTTCCTACCACTCAGCACTATATCAGGCGCGGGGATATGGTGACGGATTGGAATGGCCAGCCACCTCAAGCTTCCCGAGCACAGCTTCAGACAGACTGCAGCGCAGAACATCAGGAGCGATGGAGGAGGTGAGTAAACGTTTCTTTTTTTTTAAAAGCCCCACCAGCCCGACTCCTAATTTTTTTGAACTCTCGGACAACCCCTTTAACTTTCCCCTTTCCTCTATTGTGGTACATAACTCCCTTTTTGTTATTCTCAATGACAAATAATGGCTTCAGCGCCCTAATGTTGGACTTGGCCGTACATTGGTGAGAGCACTGCTGCACCAGTTATGTGCTACTGTGTTCTGTGTAATAGAGACCAGCACAAGTTCTTGGAAATAAGAAATAGAAATAACTTGCTACTGACTATATTTTTGCGCACCCAGAATTGAAAAACTTGGGATCAATATAGTTGAACAACATCAGCGTTAATTTTTGTGGAGATCTTCTTCACACCTTAAGCAGAACAGTTTGTGAGGCTTAGTTCTCGGTTATGGATTCACACCTTGGATTTAATGCTGATATGTGAAAATAAGACCCTAAGAATAACTCAGCAAGCAGCAATTAATAAATATTCATATATAGACATATGTACAGGGTCGGAGCAAGGCATTTTGGTGCCCTAGGCAGGATAGCAAAATTGCGCCCATCCCCTCCACTCCCCTATGAAAAATTGTCACAAATACACAGAAGAATCATGAATGATCCTAGGAAAAAAAATTTAAAATCATAAGAATTAAATATATGAGGCCAACTTCTATGGGGTCATCTACAATAAGGCCTACCGGCAGTATATATAGTGAGAATAGCAAAATGAATGTAGCAAACACAATATTTACCAAAAATTAATATACCACACATAAATATATACCAGCATTAAATGTACTGCACATCCAGGCTGTATTCGTGCACAGACATTACTTACTGTTAGGCTGTTGCCACCCTGGTGATTGTGGTTTCTGGGTAACATCTCCACACCACGTGACTAAAAAAAAATCGCTACTATGTTCCCTCTGCATGTACAGATAATATACACTGTGACCCCTGAATATATAATAATATATATAGAAACTTGAAAGTTCAGAGCAGCACCGCAATGCTGGTGGGTGCAAAGTCCAGATGCTCTCTGGCACGAGAGCCTCAGTAGTAAATTTTCAAAAAAACTGGCAGCACTCCAAGGTAGTATCCAAAAGTGACGGGGTGTCTTTTATTCCATGTGCAACGTTTCAGCTCACAAGCATGATGCTTGACAAAGGCTCCTTGTGAGCTGAAACGTTGCACATGGAATAAAAGACACCCCGTCACTTTTGGATACTACCTTGGAGTGCTGCCAGTTTTTTTTGAAAATGTAATCATATATATAACTATATAGTTTTCCCTCATTCATTCATATTTTAAAACAGCAAATCCTAAATGATTGCACCCCTGGTATAAATGTAGTCCCAGAACATACACGCAGTATATAGGTAGCCCAGCACCAGCTCCCAGTATGTAGGTAGTGTCAACACATTTTCCAAGTATACATGTAGTCCGCACACGTACCCCTGCAATATACATGTAGTCCCCACACGTGTCCCTATCAGGGGCTATATATATACTGAGTGGGCATATGCTGGCGCTATCTATATATACTAAAGAGGGTCTGTTCTGGAGCTATATAAATATACTGAGGGGGCATGTGCTATGTATATAATCGGAGGGGGCATGTGCTGGGGCTATACATATATATGGAGGGGGCATGTGCTGGGGCTATACATATATATGGAGGGGGCATGTGCTGTGGCTATGTATAAATACTGAGGGGGTATGTGCTGAGGCTATGTATATATATATACTGAGGGGGCATGTGCTGGAGCTATACATACATACTGAGGCAGCCTGTGCTAGGGCTATACTTGTATACTGAGGGGGCCTGTGCTGGGGCTATGTATATATACTGAGGGAGCCTGTGCTGGGGCTATGTATATATACTGAGGGGGCCTGTACTGGGGCTATGTATATATACTGAGGGGGCTTGTGCTTGGGGCTATGTATATTTACTGAGAGGGCCTGTGCTGGGGCTATGTATATATACTGAGGGGGCATGTGCTGGAGCTATGTATATATACTGAGGGGGCATGTGCTGGAGCTATGTATATATACTGAGGGGGCCTGTGCTGGGGCTATGTTTGTATACTGAGGGGGCATGTGCTGGAGCTATGTATATATACTGAGGGGGCCTGTGCTGGGGCTATATATACGTACGGAGGGGGCCTGTGCTGGGGCTATGTATATATACTGAGGGGGCTTGTGCTTGGGGCTATGTATATTTACTGAGAGGGCCTGTGCTGGGGCTATGTTTGTATACTGAGGGGGCATGTGCTGGAGCTATGTATATATACTGAGGGGGCCTGTGCTGGGGCTATATATACATACGGAGGGGGCCTGTGCTGGAGCTATGTATATATACTGAGGGGGCCTGTACTGGGGCTATGTATATATATGGAGGGGGCCTGTACTGGGGCTATGTATATATACTGAGGGGGCCTGAGCTGGGGCTTATGTATATATACGGATGGGGCCTGTACTGGGGCTATGTATATATACTGAGGGGGCCTGTGCTGGGGCTATGTATATATACTGAGGGGGCAGGTGCTGGTGCTATACATATATACTGAGGGGGCCTGTGCTGGGGCTATGTATATTTACTGAGGGAGCCTGTGCTGGGGCTATGTATATATACTGAGTGAGCCTGTACTGGGGCTATGTATATATACTGAGGGGGCCTGTACTGGGGCTATGTATATATATGGAGGGGGCCTGTGCTGGGGCTTTTGTATATATACGGATGGGGCCTGTACTGGGGCTATGTATATATACGGAGGGGGCCTGTGCTGGGGCTATGTATATATACTGAGGGGGCAGGTGCTGGTGCTATACATATATACTGATGGGGCCTGTGATGGGGCTATGTATATTTACTGAGGGGGCCTGTGCTGGGGCTATGTATATATACTGAGGGGGTCTGTGCTGGGGCTATGTATATATACTAAGGGGGCCTGTGCTGGAGCTATCTATATACAGGATACGGGAACATTGGGTCTGCTCATCTCTGTATATTATGGAAAACTCATGTATTCGGGGGGAGGTGGGAGGGGCATAAAATATATCCAGTTATGGGTCCCAAAAATTGTTAGTAGGCCCTGCCACCCACTAACACCGAGCAAAATGCAAATGAGATATAGGCCCGCGTTTATCAAAAGCAGTGCAAACTGCACTAATGTCCAAGTGCGTACACTTTGAGTAAGAAATAAAACTGATGTAGGGATCACGCTTTCCCGCTGGAGAGCCAATGCTGAAATGTGTCCCAGTACATGGATATCAGCTGTAATGACAATTACTGTAGCCATGAACTGTGCATGGCCTGAACTTATTTCACTGGAGCGCATTGTTCATTCATTGACTAGAACGCCTTTTCAGCTTTCCATTAGTCAGAGATTAGCTGATTAATAAGAATAATAAAGAGGATCAAAGCATAAACAGCCCTGTGTCTGTCCTTAATGTGATTACATGTTCCCGATAAGCGACACAAGGCCTGTCACAACAGAAGAAAAGCTTCATGACATCAGCCTTCATGTATAGCATGAAGCATTGATATATCCAGTCAGGGTGATAGTGTACTAGAAAGGCAATGGTGTCCTGTGACATAAAATGTGGGGGAGGGTATACCAGGTAGTGATGTAGACCTTCCTTCATGTGACTCTAAATACCCTGGACAAGACAGAGGGACTTTGATACCTTTCATACTCTCCATAGCAACAACCATGACATAACTCCTCAAGAATCCCACTTGGTTAGGCTGAGGTTATTCAGAAATTTCTATATCACATATGAAGTTATCCCCCGAGACATAACTTGAATTTACTGGGCTGCGTAGCAAATTCTTTAACAGGGCCCTCAACTATAATGTATTGTTTATAGTGATGGTCTGTTCAGGGAGCTAATACATTATGGGTCCTCTTAGGCAGTAACAACCCTTCTTAAAACCCCTGGAGGCTGGACATGTCCAGATATGTGGCTCACAAGATTATCTATTTAATAAGTAGAGGGAGATTCATCATGCCTTCTCCGACACTTTACTGGTGTAGAAAACACATGAATCTCCCCCTCCCCAACAGTTATCTGACTTCTCCGATCCACATGCCAATTTGGGCGTGTCAGTGCGGAGGGCAAAGACTATAGCAATAACATCCACGTTTGCACCCATATCCATTAAGACTTTCAAAAGGCCAGTCTTAACGAATTCCCCTCATAATATTTTGTGATACTGTGGTTTAACCGTGGTTAGACTATGGATTAAAGCCTGTCATAATATATATTATATATTAACATTACCTATACATATTTTAGTGATAGAATGTTTTGGATTAACCATTTAGGATTTAGGATTAACATACAATATGGAAACCAGGCAAATTTATAAAAATAAGGTCCTCTATACATTGTTGTAGTTACTTATGGCAACCAATCAGAGCTCTGCTTTCATTTTCCCACTGCAGTTTTGCTCTCCGGGGAAAGTGTTGTTAGTGGAAAACCCCTACTATCTACTTCCCATGTTTTGCTGTTGAATATATCTTTTCAGATCTGGGAGTTTCTGAGCACCCAGCAGGAGAATAATGCTATTTGGTTTCCATATATGGTTGCATTCATCTATTTCTCACATTTACTACATTCCAGGTATCACGTGACTCATAAATGCTGAATCAGAAGTTCACAATCTTAATAAAACAAGAAAACCTAAAATGCCCAATGAGTCTGGCCCACAAGCCAGCTCTATGTGGCTTCCTCATAGTCGCTTGCAAACTATGGGTGATGAGGGGCAACACCGGAGGTAAACGTGTTTGCAAAAAAAATAAAATATTGAACGTTTCACGGATACGAATGCCATCTCTTAGGTCTTGTGAATGGTGGGTGTCCCAGTTATCAGAACTGCATTGAGTAGGCGATAAGTAGCAAAGCAGAGCAAAAATGCTGCTGAAAATCCATTTATCTGAAAATTCATATTTCTTTTTCAGCATATGAATCTCTTTGAATATTACTTTTTTCAACCAAACTTGAAATCTCACAGCAATGTTTGAGGTATCATAGATTTACGAGTGTATTTTTTTTTTGGAATGCGGTAGATTCTGATCCATTGTGATTGCATCCTGTGTTTCCCGAACATTAGTAGAATTTCAAGGATATACAGAGGGCTCTCCCAACGTTAGAATGCTATCCACAGAATAGGAGATAAGGAAGGGTCTTATCACATGGGCTCTGACTGCGGGATAGATAGACTACAGGTTCCCCTTATCTGGAAAGATGTGGAAACCTGGGACAAATAAGTAAATGAAAGTCCTAATCCTATCAACATGGGTACCATCAGTGTTTTTTGGGTTTTTGCCTACATGCAATTATATATGTTTCAGAATTTGGGGATCACATACTCCAACATGGTATAAAACATGTATGCACATAGATAATCATCAAGTGCTTGAACAAGTGGGAAGTGCCACGGAAGCAAGGCTGGTGGTGACATGAGTTCCTGCACAGAATAACAGCATTTGAAGCTACATTAGGAAGGGGCACTATAGTAACGCTCCCTAGAGCCCTTCAGGGTCATCAGAATTGAAGTTGATTTTAGAAGGAGACCATGGATAAGAAAATATAAGAAGATTACCACAGTCACAGTGCCTGGATCTATAAGTGTTCCTGGTTTAGCATGATGGATTTTAATGGTAGATTTCCTATAGACGCTGTCAGTCATCATGTGTGGGCGGAGCAAAGAAAACTTGCAGGCTTTCTCAGTGACTCCTACCAGCATTTATGGATTTTTGTGTCAAAGTATTGATTCAATTTTGTATTGTCATTTTAGAAATGACATTTTTCTAAGCAGAGCTTTCCCACCCTCTATCCGTGCCCTCAGAGTAGAATAAGAGACCTTATAAAAAATCACTTAAAGTATTTTCTTAGTGCATTCTGGTGGATTCACCCCAGTGGATTTACACTTTAAGGATTCATGTGAGCAGTATTACTCTACTACCACCTACTCACACATCATTTACCAGCTTGTAATGGATTCTAGATTAACTGGGGAGATGTGATTTCCGTCAGTGCTTCTGAGGGCATCTTTACATTAAAGTAAATGTCAGTAAGATGTGAGAAGATAACGTGGGAAGATAATATTAATTGATGCATTTTATCGCTTAGGCTGGGATTCCATGTGCAAGATTTTGCAAGGAGTTTAAAGTCCAAACTAGGAATGAATATGTGAAGAAGAAGAAGTAACACATGTCCTTAAAGGGGTAGTCCCCCAAAGACAAGTTTCTTAAATGTACTCAGGATTCCAAAATAACACATTCTCTTATTTACTTTTATTACCAAAAATACAGCATTTCTCAGATATAATTCACATGTGTCTCTATCAGTCCTGGTTTAAATAATATTGGTTGCCCCTGGACCCGACCCTGGATGTTCTGAGTTTAGGGTCGGCAGACATATTGGGGCACATTTGCTTACGAAGTGACTGGAGTGCCCTAAAAGTCTGTCTATAATGCTGCGTGCGGCGATTCACTAAGATCGTGCGCCAGAAATCATGAATGTGTGTGTTTACAGAAAGTGCATTGTCCTGCATCTGTCGCTTCCCCGCTCAGGTCCGCCGGAATTCACCTTCTTCTTCCTGGTGCATGTAAGTGCATTGTCTTGCGACACAATTTGAAGCTTAAATTCTGCGCTCACTGCGAATGAGTCGGATCGTCCAACAGCACGCCCCCGATTTCTGTCGCATAAAAGCCAAAAAAGATCACATGCGACACAATCCCAGCGCAAACCCTTGTTAAATACCTGTCAAAGCTGCGTAAATCCCCAAAACGGCGAACAGTCCTACGAAAGTGACCCATAGTAAATAAGCCCCATAGTGACAATATTGCTATTTTTCAAAGTCACGAAAAAACATAAATTGGGCTGATTCTGTGGGCAGTGTAATTAGTAATCACATCATGTCGGGAGCAGACTCTGCTGGGCCCACCATTAGAAAACAAATGACTTCCGTCTCCGCTGATTCAGTGGATTTTGCCTTAGTTCACATTCCTGCCTGTGCACCAGTCCTAGTATTTATGCCGGGTAATTCTTTCCCCTTTAATAATTTTTTTTCTACTGCTCATAGATAATAGATGCATTTTGTGCTTTTACATGAGTATAAGTGTCTTCCTTCCACCTTTACATATGTGGATGCAGGATGACTGCTCCCAGACTCCTATAGCATGGATAGTTATTTTTTTGTGTTTATATGAATGGCTGCTATACTATCAATAAAATATAATAACATATTCTCTATAAATAGTATATTCGGAGATCTCAGATTATTACATGTTTATGTATGCAAAGGTTGTCAGGGGACACAGCATCGGCTTCTTTTTCCATATTTTTCTGAATCAGTCGTTTTTATCGCGTCTCCCTGGTAACCCAATTGTCTGCTAGTTGCCAAGAAACAGCTCCTTCAGCACAGAACATAAGAACAGTACAAAGTGATTTCATTCTTGGCAGACATATGCTGATGGCGAGGGGATATTTTAATGGATAATTGCAGCTTTCACTAGAATGTACTGTAATTCCTGGCTACAAAGATCTGCATGCTAGATATATCCATTAGGTACATTTCTTAAAGGCGCATGTCAAAGGAAATCTGCCGTCTGGGTTGCCACTTACCAAATCAGCCCTAGCAGTAGAATCCTGAGGTCCCCATCATCCAAGATCTGTCCTTGAAATTATATATTACGCTCTCCCTTTGTTAAAATAAAGCTTTTAATGTAAGTGAGCTGCAAGTGCTCTGGGGGTTGGAGAGAGTCACAGTGCCTGGATCTATGAGTAAGTGTCCCTGGTTTATTCTGATGGATTTTGATGGTAAATTTACATTAAAGAGAATGTAGGCTAGGATTTTATTGAATCTAATTAACTTGGGGCCTTGTAGCATGAATGGTCTTGTAGTCATTAGGATTAGGATAAAGAGATTGCCAATATAATATTGGAGGGAACCTGTCATTTAAATTAACCCACACAAATTGTACTTCATTAAAAACTATTATTAAACACATTGCCCTTATCCCCAAATGGCTCTTTTCCATGGCAGCAATGTTAAAAACAATCAGTTTGTAAACTTATAGGCAACTCACCTGATGTAAGTCATTCACAATAAGTGAGTCCTGCATATCAGATTTTATTTGCATTGCCCTGCCTTCTTGTTCCTGATTTACAGGTATCACTGCTAGGAATCGCTGCTGCGTTGAACATTGACAGAGAGCTCTGTTACATCATTAGGCACTTCATGTGACCAGGGTGATGTTATCTAAGGTTCTGTTACATTTGCAACATCTACCCCATGTATGTATCTGATCACATGAAATTACAACATGCCTCCATGGAGGCATGAGGAGGAGTAGAAGTCCGTGGAGGCATGGGGAGGAGTAAAAGTCTGTGGAGGCATGGGGAGGAGTAAAAGTCTGTGGAGGCATGGGGAGGAGTAGAAGTCCATGTAGAAGTGCAAGCGTAACTGAGTAAAATACCTATGAAGATTTCACCCTGGTCACATGACACGGCATTGGACATGGGGAGTAGATGGGAGGGGCCATTCAAGCAGGACACGCCCCCACTGATGCAAAGTAATATAACATACAGTTGATTTAATGAGATGTAAGGGAAACAATTTTAGCTAAAATAAGGGTGTCAGTTAGTTAATAGGGTTCTAAAAAAAGCTGCCAATTTAAAATAAGTCACGCCTTATGATATGTGTCATATGGCTGGCAGTGGGAAATGGAAACTATGAAAACTAGGGGGGAGAAACATTATATAAACAGTGGAGTAGATTTATAAAAAGTGTCCTAAGGTTAGACAGTGCAGAGTTAGACTAGACAGTCTTATTCTGCACCAGATTCATAATAATAGTCTGGTACTGGGTGATAAATCTGTCCTAGTATAAGACTGTCCAGTCCTACTTTGCACCTACTATTAGTTGTCATATTTTACGCCAGAAAACTAGGACAAAATTGTGTGCATCATTTTTGGAGCACTGACTTTTTGGTGCAAAACCACGTCCCCCTTTTCCTAGGCCACGCCTTTTTTCTCATGCTAGTCATAGAAGTGCCTGAAAACTGTTTACAACCCTTGATAAATGTGGCACAGACAGTTTTCAGTGCAAAATACAAGGATCCGGGAACGACAATGCTACCCAAAATTCCTTCATCCGGCACTAATATCAGGTTATGGGCTGGGTAATTTAATTTATCCAAGTTATTTAAATGCTGCTGGTGATATCAGAACCACTCTGTGTGATTGCCCTTTGCTTACTCTGCTGTGTAAATCTGTGTATAGTTGTGAAAAATTAAAAATTGTTAAAAAGTTGTAAATTTAGTATTAAGTGTGCAACCAACCATATTTTTGGATACATATTCTATTATTTCCATGCCCTATAATTTCCCAAACTCCAGCTACTTCTCCTAGAAGGGCACAGGAAAGAGAAACATCAGTATTGTGCTCCAAAGCTATCCATGTTTTTGACAATGATAGAACTGGATGGGATTGCCTTATTTTTAAGCATGCCTGGAAGACCACTTGCTAGGATGACAGCTGTCAGTCTATGTACATGATCATGTACTGATTTGACCACTGAAGGAGAACCGCTCTGCCTGCTTATTTGAAGGCACATTTCCCACACTTACAGATGGATTATGGATGAGATTTATGGAAAGGTGATATTGAGAACACCCAATCTGTTTGATCATTTGGCAAGTTTGCCCAGTCTCTGGCAACCTCAATTACTTCTGTAAAATTAAGGAAAATTATTAGTAAACACTTATACTGAAGGGCATTCAACATAACACTTCTTGCTGGGTAGAATATTAGGTCACAGCTTTATTTTTTTCATAACACAATTTTGAGCACTGAAAGCTGTATGCCCCGCTAGACTCCCACCTGGCAAGTCGACCAGCCGAGCAAGCACCATCTCAAATCTTCTACAATACCACTTGCTGTGACTTGAATTTAACTATAAAATACAAAGGAAAATCATAACTTCTCAAAATCTTGGGAGGGAGGGACAGCATGAGTTCCGCTTCAAAGAGGAAGAGGGAAGGAGGAGCATCCATTTAAAATTCCCCTTGTTCTGTAGGAGGGGAGGACATCATAATGTAAGCAACAGGGGAGGGGTGAGAGCTCATTGAACAGGGACAGCTCACCAATCCTATTTAAGTGAAATAGTAGCCAATTTTAACCTCCTAATATTTAATAACGTCAGCCCCCAGTCTATGGGTACCCTCCTTAGGGAGTCAGGTTACCAATATGTTACATTGGAGTATTGTAATTGAGACAAATTTAACAGTTTCACAGGTCAATACTTTAATTGTTTCTACCCTATGCCTCCAATCCCAATTACACACATTTTGCACCAAATATCCCTTAATATTCCCTATTAGGAAATTCAGTCTGATATTGACAAGTTAATGAACTGTTTGTGGTGACAGATTAGATCTAACTGTAAATGTCTGTGTTAATATGGAAACAGCTGCTATTACCACCATTTCTTTTTGTTATAGCCATAACTTCTAACCTGTGACATAATCGACCTCTGTAAATGCTCAGCATGGAACGGTAACTTGTGCCAGTGGAAATGTTTAATAGCGGAGCTCATGTACTAAATAAATATACAAGGTCATGAAATTCTACAATCATGTGGCACAATGTATGGGAATTTTATTTGGCTGCACCTTTATAAAACTGTGAGAACTGATACTGTTACCATGGGACACATTACCCAAAGACCCAAAGAGATCAAGGAATAGGGGATATGGACCAAATAATATACATAACTATATATACCACTAACACTTATATCAATAACATAGTAAAATAGCATAATATTCAATAGCGTGTGCCAACAGTACCACACCTTTTTTACATTAGAAGAGGGAGGGATATATTAATACACAGTTTTTGGCTATTATGTAATTTTTATCTTCTAGCAATTTGTAGTATCTGTAAATTTACTATTCTTTATTGGTGGTTGTTACTTGTACTATTAATTTTTGCAGAATTATTGACTAAAGCATACGGTACAAAATGAAGACTTCTATGGGAACCTGTCATTAGATTTTATTGTAGATAAACAGATGACAGGTTCCCTTAAAGCATGTTCCTCAGGACTTCTTTTATTATAACTCTATGTGGCACATTTACTTACCCCGGGGTTCACAGAAAGTGCATTGTCCGTGTATAATGCACTCTGCAGAAATTCACTTAGATCATGCGCCCGATATCCTGCATGTGTCGCTTCCCCGCTCAGGTCCGACAGAGTTCACCATCTTTTTAGTTCTGCATGTAAGTGTGTGTGCTTGAAACACAATTTAAAAGTTAAATCATGCGCTCAGTCCGAATCAGTTGGATCGTTCGACGGCATGGCCCCTAAATTGTGTTGCATGGAAGCCAGCGCAGCTGCGCCAAAAAGCGATCACATGCGCCAAAATCCTGGCGCACACACTTCTTAAATACCTGTGCAAGCTGTGTAACCCCGAAAAAGGTGCACAGTCCGACGAAAGTGAGCACCGCTAACCTTATTAAATGAGCCCCTATATGTTGCGATTGCGTCAATATAGATTTATAAAAATTATGGTAATGGTCTAGGGCGCTCCAGCTATGTCAAAAGAGCACCTCAGAGCGCCTCATCCGAAATGTATTCACTCCCCCCATTGCACTGTCCTGCCCATTCCCTCACAGCGCAGAGGGCAAGGACTGCTAGCGCATCGGGGGGAGTGAATAAATTATTGGATGATATCGATGGAGGAAGCCACAGCACCCAGGCAAAAATAAAGTTTTTGGGAATTGAATCCTTTGGGTTCTGTGGCTTCCTCCATCGATAGTGAAATTATCCTTACATAATGTACTGTAGATATTAATTAATCAAAATAAGTCAATTAATTCTTTTAATTCATCTTATTTATTTATTTTAAAGTTATTACAAAGAACAAGCAAATGGGAAGTGTAACAATTAATAGAGTTCAAAATTGGACCATAGAGGAAAAACTATGACATCAATATGGAAAAGGAATAAATGTCCATTTAAACCATGGAGCAGTACGTAGGAAATAAGAGGCCCAGGGAGGCCAGTTTGCAGTGAATTGGACTATTTTATCCCAGAGTTGAGCAGTAAGGTATTCCATGGAGCCAATGTCCTTCATGTAGGTATAGAGCTCTAGCATAGAGGGTAAACCCCTCCGCTTCTAATACAGGACAAGAAGACATATTGCAGCTATAAGAACATGTAGGAGCAGCTTGGCACACAGACCCTGTATATAGTAAGGAAGTAGCTTAAGAATACATAAAGCTGGATCTAAAGGTAGCTCATCCACCCAGTGGATAGGTGGCCACAGCAAATGCTTGCAGACAAATCTTAAATAAATAGTCATCAGTGCTGTGTGCGTCTAAGACACGTGCAGCACTGATCACTGGACACAGTCAACGATATTACCGCTGCCTGCGTCCCTTGTGCGACCCAAACGTGCGTTGGTTTGGGGACTGTGGCTGGTTCATAGAGAGGAGTTGACAATATAGTTGTAGAGAAGAGCGTGGGAGCGGCAATAAGCCGGGAATAGGTGAGTATTATTTTATATTATTATTACTGGGGGCATGTGTTGGGGCTACCTATCTAATGGGGGTGTGTGCTGGGGCTACCTATTTACTGGGGGGGGGAATGTGCTGGGGCTACCTATTCACAGAGGGGTATGTGCTCTGGCTACCTATCTACTGGGGGCATGTGCTCTGGCTACCTATCTACTGGGGGCATATACTGTGGTTACCTATCTACTGAGGGCATGTACTGTGGCTACCTATCTACTCGGGAGCATGTGCTTGATGTACGGCTCTCATGGCATTACATTTTAAAATATGTGGTGTTCATGGCTTTCTCATAAAGGTTCCCGACCTCTGGTCTATGGCCTCTTACCAAGCCAAAGCAGAAGAAATGACTTCTAAACAAAGACTGTCTGAAAGAGATTTGCTGGTTTGGCTCAATCTCAATAAACATAAAGGTAGACCTTAGTCATGAAATTCTAAAACATTCAAGAAGCCTCCCTTAAATTGAGTGAAGTGAACCAATCAATACCAGATGCTAAATGTGCCTTAAAATAACACAAATAGCACTATGTTAAGTGTGGCTTGGCTTTCCAAGCATAAATAGCTCTCCAAATTAGTAAGCAGTTTTCTATGGGGATTTGTACATCTAAGCTGAGTCAGAAAGTTTTCCTCCATATTTTAGTGCAATTAACATTTTGGAGCCTAATTTGCATGCATTTAATATCATAAGATGCCATTCTTCTGGTACCTGGCATACATTAGAAAATGTCGCTTTGGGGTACATACAGGAAGCCCTGAGAGCTACATTAGCATTTTTATAAAATATTTGTATCCCTGTGGGTTTAAGAAATGTATTAAATCATAATTGGATGCTAATAGTGGATTAATCTCTTCCTTAAGTTGGCATTGCCTGACTTTTCTCAGTTTATTCATTTTCATGGTAGGGTTGGAAGAAAGAAGATGTTGTTATATGGATCACACATATTTATGGAAGTGTAACAATTGACATTAAGTCATAATGATCAAAGCTTTATATAGGAACATTAACCAGTAATGGGACAATACATAACTGGGTCAACTATGCTGTTTTTATAGAAGCCCCATCGAGGTGTATGGAGAGGATAGCATACATGTCATTGCACAGTCAACTCTACTTGTAGACACAACTCACTGATGAGTTGCCACGGATGAACCTAAATTCTCTTCTGCCAGTACTGAGCTATAGAACAGCGCCCCCCCCCCTCAATCTTATCCAGAAGTAATACATTAGGATGTGCTTCCTGGGGCGAAAGGCTCAATTTGCCCCATTGGGTTGGGATGTGTGCGACATGAAAACTATAGATATATGTTTTTATCTAACTCTTGCTTTGCCAGGGTTTTTTGGTAAACTTTAAGATTGTTTTTTAAATGGCTGGTGGCCATAATTTGAAGGACACATTCAGAAGTAGGGTGTTGTTTATTAGCACAAGTATATGCTTTTTGTCCGTGTGCTATCCATTAATCCAAATGGACCCATGCACATGATTGTGTTTTCCAAAGATCCATGTAGAGGCTGCAGAAAAATCAGAGCAGATCCTTTTCGGTTTCTGGCTTGAGCCTTCTCTTAGAAGTCTATAGGAATTAGGAATGTTAAAAATAAGAATACTTCACAAAATACACCAAGGTGTCACCTGTGTGTATTTAGTGTGGATCACTTGATAGTTAACACAATCATGTAACCCTTCGGTGTGTCCACACGTTCTGTTTTTCAGAGGAGAAGCAGCACTTAATGATAAGTCCTCACCCTTTATCATCTACAAAAACTGCATCTGAAAAACTGAACGTGTGGCTGCGCCCATCCAGAGGTTTAGACAAGCTAGTGACATCGTTCCCCAACTTTCCATTCTTTTTACGTTCAGCAAAAAGGATGATGCATAATAAGTTTTAGTGGACTTAATGCGTTAGAACCGATGACATATGGACCACAAAATTGGACCACAGTTCCTGTGCTTGCCTTTCCAGAACTGCACCTGCAGAACGTAGCACGGTGGGCACACGTGGTCTCACTGGAGAAGAGGAGGGGGTGAGCGCTGATCGCCCCCACCCCTCTCCATACATGGCACGCGGCACCGTAATACGTGGAAAGATGGGGGATGTGTATAGGCCCCCAAACGGTCCGTGTGAATGTAGCCTTAGAGTGAGGTTGAGCAGACATGTTTTAGTAAGTGATGAAGTGTGCGAAATGAATGATATGTTTGAAACCATTATTCTCCAACAGCCCTGATTTGTGGTTTGAGAGCAGTGGTAAATGGGATTATTGTCATTTATATGACTATGTCAATGTTTTAAAAACCACAGGATTACTCATATTAACACAGGAAGACTTATAAATTATTACTAATTGTGTGAAATATAAATTCCTGTGAAATTCTCTTATTTTCCAGTAAATCACCAATGTCATATCGGTGAACAGTAAACATCGTCATATGGATATGCTTTGGGACTATACCCTGGTAGATCTCTTGGTTTATGGCTTTGCACTCCAATAATTCCAAGTTTCCATATTTCATCCTTTAAAAATGGATCTAAAGGTGTATTCACACGAATGTATGAGGGACTTATATCCAGACGCAAATTTCCATAGGTGCCTATGGCACCCCGCCTCGGTACGATGAGCACAACGAGTGGCCACAAAACAGATGCATCCGAAGCGGCTGTTAGAACAGCTCTATTTTCTAATGAGAGGGGAGGGGTGAGCAGTGCTCACCTCTATTCCTCTACAGCATGCCTGATGTATGCCCATCCGGCATATGTCCATGCGAATGTGGCCTAAGTGTTTGTTTTTTATATTATCACTTTCCCATGGATGACAGTGGCCTAGTACTACCCAGGAGAGAACATGTAAAAACGTTTATACCAATTATTATCCCAGGATAAATGCTAAAAATGGACGCATGCATGAGGCAGTCAAAGGCCACAAAAAAGTGTAGCCTTGTGACTAAAATACGTTGGGCATATATTTTCCAGCTTTGCATTCATCAAAATAGTGTTCCCACGCCTCCCTCAATACTTCCGGGCAGTGATTGACAGGCTGCTCTATATGCGTATAATGTATACACAGCAGCCTGTCAGTCACTTTGGATAGAGGTTATGGAGGAAGGGGGGTGCTTTAGCTGTAATATAATGCCTTTATGTTAAACTGGTCAACTATGCAGTTTTAAAATTATCACAATGTATTTTGTATGTAAAGGGAGATTTTTATATCGCTGACCTAGGATAGGGCTTAGCAGGTATTGACTTATCCACCAGATGAGCATCTGAAAATTCTTAGTGACTGTGATCTCAACTTTTTGCTAGTTGATATACAGATGGCTAGTGACTAGTAGGGGGGTGTAGTCAGACCCCCACCAAGCTGATCTTGTTCTGATATGCTGTGAACAGATACACAATATACAAATCTTTGAAATCCTCCTTAAAGGGAACCTACCACCCCGATTCTACCTATAAAGGTAGAAGGGGTGGTAGGTGGATGGATGGGACGGGAGGATAGCCCTTTTTTGGGCTAATCCTCACGTCCTGGGCGTCTTTTACAAAACTTTATTACATCTATATGCAAATTTTTTTATGCAGCTACTGGGTCGTGGAGTAGCCGGACATGAGGCTACTAGTCGCAGCTACTCCACGCCCCAGTAGCTGCGTTACTCCACCTACCAGGAAATCTTCGGCGCGCAGCTCCTGGTAGGAGCATGCGCAGAACGCAGGGGACCCGGACGAGGGCGCGCAGCTACCAGGAGCTGTGCACCGAAGATTATCTGGTAGGCGGAGTAACGCGGCTACTGGGGCGTGGAGTAGCCGCGACTAGTAGCCTAATGTCCGGCTACTCCACGCCCCAGTAGCCGCATAAAAAATTTTGCATATAGATGTAATAAAGTTTTGTAAAAGACGCCCGGGACATGAGGATTAGCCCAAAAAAGGGCTATCCTCCCGTCCCATCCATCCACCTACCACCCCTTCTACCTTTATAGGTAGAATCGGGGTGGTAGGTGCCCTTTAATGGTAATAAGATGTGGGAAACTAGAGCGGCTAGTTAAACTCCCTGTTCTCCTTTAGAAAAAATATCCAGTGAACAAGAATTGATACATATATAGGACTGGGATTTCATAGTCTCTTCTGTAATTCTGTCATTAATTAGTCGTTATCATTAATTAAAAACAGAGACTTTGTTAATTAGAATTGTGGATTGTGTTCCTCTCATGCAGCCATGGAGTCAATAATAAAGCAGAGAAACTTCTGTAATGTGGAGCAAATTGCTCAGCCATCTGAAGTAAGGAGGCAATAGCAGAGGAATGCTAGGTTTTCAGCAACAGCCTGAAGATCATGGAGATCATGGGATTGTTGGTTTTATAACTACTGTTCAATTAACTAATTTTATTTTACTTTTTAATTGTTCAACTGTAAAATTCTTACAAACATTGGTAACTTGGTAAGTAGAGCCCTCCTCAGGGTGATGAGCGCTAGATATATGTAGAGTTCAGCACTAAATACCCCTCTTTGCCACTAAAATGATAATTATAAGGTGCTGCAATAAAGACATGTGGTGACCCCCCCCCATCTAATAAAATAATAGGGACTTGCCCGACTGGTGGTTGCTTGCGGGCACTTGACCATCTGTGGTCTCAGCAGTCACTAGAGAGATAACAGCTACATTCTTACTCATGTGATGTCTGGGCCACTGACTAAAAGCTGTGCCCACGTTACATTTTCAGCCCAGTTGGAGGTGTCAGCAGGAGACCTGTGTCGTGGGAGAAGGAAAATATAGCAAAGTATGATTTATTTTCCTTGCCCTCTCCAACCCCAAACTGGCTTCCACTTTTAAAGAAGTCTACCATCTCCACCTCCACCAAGTGTTATAATCCGCTGGTGCTGTCTTGTTGATAAATGGTCTGTAATTTCTAACATTCCTTTATTATTTCTATGCATTCTGTAATTTCTAAATTATTCTCAGTTTAATCCCTATTCTAATGAAGCCGAAGCAGTTTGTGCACCCGGTGTGTGTCCTCCGCAACCCAAAGCGCTGCTATTCCACCCCAATTAATTGACAAATCTTGTGCTTATCTGATGGAGAGGGTAGTAGTTCAGACAGGAATAGCAGTGCTGAGGATACACCCTGGGTGCGCAGACTGTGACATCAGCATTGACATTAACCTAGGAGTAACGTATATATATATATATATATATATATATATATATATATATATATATGTTGGAAATCACAGTCCATTTCTCTACAACTTGCTTCAAACAGATTATAATGCTTGGGAGAATGTACACTCCCTTTAACTTAACCTTTTGTTGTTGATTTGCTTGCAGTGTAATTTTTTATATTCTTGACTCGGTCTTCAAAACAACCCACAAAGGTGAGGAATTGCTGGTCCAAAGCACACTGGGAGGCATTTATTATTGACTTTCCGCCAGTTTTTTGGTGGATTTTTTCCCCTTGCTGTGCCTGTTGCGTTTTATTTATGAAGCACCGACGCCACAGTAGTTGTCTTTTTCCAACACTTATGCCTTTTCTTTTTTTTGGGTGCACAATTTGGGTCCAAATTTGAAATCCCAACACTTTTCCTGCGCTTCTAGTTTCCTGACACTGTTTTTGGCTCATTTTTTGGCACACACTTAGCTGGTCTGCAGAGTTTTATTTCACCATCATGATTGTGGAGACAGTTTTAAATCTTTTCTGTCGTGTGCCAATTAATTATCTCCTTGTGCCACAATCTAACATCCAAGTGTGAATTTCAGCACGATTTGGGCTCCACAAACTCAGAATCTGTACCAAATTTGACTGAAGACTGACTTAATCTCCAAATCACAGGTTTTGGTACTAAAGATAGACCAGCTTCATCGTTGAGCACGCTCAGTAGAAATTACACTATAGAATGAGTGGTTTACGATTGGTCAATTCTTAAAATTCTGGTATCCAACAGTCTATTTTCCCATGTAAATCATTTGGTCAGTATTTGGAAGACAGAATCAGAATTGAATCCTGAACACGAAAGATTTCAATGCACTTGTGAATTTGGCTTTGAAATACTAATGCAACATACTAACCAAAAAACAGCCTAAAGTGGGCCTAAAGTGGTGATAAGCTAAGGATAGGGTATCAATGGAGACCTGAAATTGGTGTCCCAGTAGCTTCTGCATCACAGGGATCCCTTTAAATGGTTATTTGGTTTATGAGGCTCATTTTCAAAATTCCCTTTTAAAAAAATTCCAGAAAGTCAGCAGCGGAATCTGTGACAAAGCTGAACTTTAGATATCAGATATTTTTTTTACATTCCCTCCCATGTAAAGCAACAAATGTGCAAGTAGGCACCTGCTGCAGCATGTGAAGGTATACAATATAATACAGCATATGAATATAGCAATAAAGTGATGACATGAAAAGAAGTTACTGAGCAGCTAAATATTTATTACATGAGATTGGTTGTGTGATTAAAGCGAGAATCCCAATTTGTTTGAAAATGTAATATATATATGTGTCTGAAAACTCAGCAGATTCCATAAAAATGCCCTTGGCCGAGTGCCATAAGGACGCACATGCTGGAATTTTATCTAAAGTTTATCATACAATGCAGTCTGGGTAGCGGTGGAGCTATGAAGCAGCTGTAACACCTCACATAATGAAGTCCTTGGCAGACTCCCAGGAATGACAACAATGCCCTATATTCCTGGTGTTCAAAAAATCAATTACTGTATTGTGGCATGACACATGGTATTCCACAGTCCGACAATTGGCTAGAAATACTCAGACACAGCAGGACTGATATCTGCAATTCAGGCTTCAAGAGCCTGTGTCTTATTTCTGTGTTGTAAAAACATGAATCATATGACTTATCCCCATAAAACACACAGTAATGGGAAGTCAATGGAGATGAAGGACAACCCTTGGGATCTGTAATGACTAGAATATGACTTTCCCAGAAACAGATATGACTATTTGGAAAAACTTGATAGAGATTGTCTCATTTGCTTTATTGTTAAAGGAAACCTACCATCAGGAATCTTCCTATTGAGGTAGATCCGATGGTAGGTTCCTCCTTCCGTCCTAAGCCCTAAACTATCTATCTCTAATCTTTTTCTAATACCTAACCTGGTATAAACTTTATCTTACTAATATGCAAATTAACAGCAGAGGCTACTGGGGTGCGGAGTAGCCTCTCCAGGCTTCGGGAGCAAAAGCTTCTCCACATTCAGTGGTCTCTACTGTCCCACCTCCCTGCATGTCCTACTTGCACTCCGGGTTGTGCTCAGAAGTTGTATTCTTGCTGCCATCTTCTTCAGGACTTTGCCCTTTCGCAGTAGCCCCTTCAGTTCTGGCAGAACTCAGAAGAAGCCCGGCAATATGAATTCACCTTGTGCACAAGCTGTATCAGGAGTGTAACTAGGATGCGCAAGGAAGTGGAACAGAAGAGGCTACTGGGGCATGGAGAAGCCTGTGCTCTCACAGCCCGGAGAGCCTACTCCCTGTCCCAGTAGCCTCTGCTGATAATTTGCATATAAGTAAGATAAAGTTTAGATCAGGTAAGGCAATAGAAAAGGATTAGAGAAAAATAGTTAAGGGCTGAGGGAGAAAGGAGAAACCTACCATCGAATCTACCTGGATTTTAGATTTCCTTTAACTTATTTCTTTGTGCCTCAAATTAAAAAAAAATCCATTCCCAAGTTGTTCCTTTTCTTGTCCAATGGTGTCCAAATTGATCAGGCCTGGATGCAATTGTAGCAACCTCATTTTGTGCATAGACCTGATTGTCAGAGTCTGATGTACTCATATTATGGACCACTATTGGCTGCTATTTCTCTGCCCTTTTGTGCTGTACTTCTGCTCCTCACCACAGACTGCTGTATTTGCCCTTGCCTTAGATGGTGGATGTATTACTGCAACAATTTCAGGGCGTGTATGCCAGTGTCAATGTGCCATCAGAAGGCTCCAGCCTCCTGAAGTATCTAGTGGCCCGGCTGTGCAGCATATGTATCTAAACCAGGCCCTGCAAGCTTAAACGCTCACAGGCTATAGCCCTGGCCCCACGCCCTGTAAATGGGAAAACAGACGCAAATACTGGTATCTCACAAGGCATTGAGATACCTTGTACAGGGCTTGTACGTCAGAAAACTGTCTTGATAAATGTGTGCTATTGACTTTTTATTTGCAGCCAGTCTATTAAATGGGTAAAGGTTGACTTTTGGATAAGTCACACTAATATTTCTACTTTCACTACTAGTCTGAGACTGGTTGTCTCTTACCATTTGGTGACTGTATCCAAATAACTTAAATTTACTGTATGTTCCTCTTTACAACAAACACAGGACTTATAATTACACTTAGACTTTTGTTCTATGCAAATGGTTGGAGTTATAGGAATACTGTATAGGGAATATTACTTATTACCCTTTTTAATGGAGAGTAGAGACAGTCCTGGAAAAGTAAGACACCATATGGGAGCCATATATTAAGATTAATGGATGTCTGACCATAATGGCTGCCGACATGATTATATTACAGCTTTACCGCACCATAAATTCATTTTTATATTGTGTCAAGGAACGGTGAGACACGAACAATGACTTGATGGATAATGGTTATTGGAGATGGCACACCTTTACTATGTATAATAAAGTGATAAATAATACATTGTGTAATATATCTTTGTAAGGGTTACAGTTATATTACAGAATTCCAAAATTTGACCTTTGACAGCCATTGGGGGAACTTATAGTAGTCAATTATAAATCTATTGTCAATTAGTGTTCTAGCTCTGATTTTATAAAACACCCCCTAATAGTACCATCAGAATTTTTTTAATTTAAAAGGGATGTGTCACCTTCTCTGCAATTATTGTTGAGTACAGGCAAATTTTTTTTGACCCAGTGACAATTGGATTTTCATATTTTTTTTCAGTAATGGGAATAAGGATTATCAATAAAGCTTCATTACAGACACCATATAGCTGATCATTGCAGCCTTGGACTATAGTAAAGCATCTAGAGAGCTTCATCAAAGGTCAACTAGGGATCGTGTGTAAGTCGGGTGTCCTTAAGTAGGGGGCCGCCTGTACTTATGTTGCTTGTGAATTAAAGTATTTTTTTCTCATAAAACTGCTTTATTTTGTTCCCTCGTTATTCCTCATGGAAATTTAGGGCTAAATGGACAATTAGCTTATGTTTGTCAAAGTACAGTATACCTGCATTTTACTGGACACATATTAGTCAGTGTCAAAGTTTTTAAAGGGGGTCTACCACATTCCCAACCAATATATTCTTCCAGTAGAATAAACTGTAATCCCCAACATACCTTTATTATTTATGTCCTTATGTTGTTTAAGAGGAATTCACATCTTAATCCATATGCTAATGAGGCAGTTGGTGCACTCAGGTGGTCTAAGCACCCAGAGCACTGGTATTTCTGCCTGGACCATTACCCACACTCTCAAATAAGCAGCAGAGATGGGGCGATACTGAAAGGAGATTTAGGTGGGCATAGCATTTCTCTAGGGGCTGGGGATACTATCTTGGTGCACCAACGGCCTCATTAGCATACTGATTAAACTGGGGATATCTCTGAAATAGATATAGGTATATTGAAAATCCAAGCACATTTCTCTATAGAAAGCTGTCAGCACACTACAAAGCTTTTTGGAGCGGATAGTGTCCCTTTGGGGAGATATTAAAAAAAAAACAGTTTTTAATTTATTCACAGCTGTTATAAAAACACCAGAATTGTTATATTATGGGGAATTATTTACAGAAACAAGCATGTCAGCAGAAGAGACAGATTTGACATTTGGATCTATTTTTGAAATAAATCTGCATTATATTTTGGACCAAAGATAACTTTGGTCTTGAAAATTGCTTCCAAGGGACTTAATTAAAGCCATATGTCCAGAAGTCCTGATTGGAAAAACCCTAAGTTTTCCAATACTGTATTCAGTGTATAATTTCTTAATACATCAAATCTTGTTCCAGTTTTATTTGTCGAGTCAGCAGTCATCTATTAACAATCAGGAACAATTTAGCCCCTAACAGATTACATTGGAGCCTGATGATATAAACATTTATGATCCATAGTTTGTCTCTTTCTATTATAATTCCCTAAAGTGCATCACCAAATGGAAGCAATCTGTATATTTACTGCCTATGATATCAGTGGAAAGTAACACTTAGCCACATCCGGTAATGGTTTGCAGCGAGTCAATGACAGAACTAGATGTTTATGAACCTTTGTGTTCACTTCTGCTGCTTACTCTCTGTTTTGTGTTAAATGCACTGTATATATACATCAGTTTTATTCTAATGTCATACTATTAGATTTGTTGGTTTGGTTTCATATACTAAGAGGGTTTTCAAACATATCAGAAGAACTGAAGAATCATCCATCTAATGACCACTAATACGTCAGATGTTATAGAACTACAACTCCCAGCATGCCCTGACAATATAAGTGCTAGCTATGAGTTTGTAACTTGACTTTTTTAGATATCACTACACTTCATCTGACTGATTTGTCTCCCTGTTAGCTTAGGCCTCTTACAGTAGCCAGAAGCTTCTGCTTCATTACATCCAGCTTCTCCATATATTACCCAAGCTGATTTCTGAGCCCTGAAGAAACTTCATCCGTCCACAGAAAACTGCTGTGCACCAGGCTGCATTTTTGGGGGGTTTTGATTTCTCCCCCAAAAATTTTTATGCAAAGCAATTTATTTTAAGAAAGATGGCACAATAGGTTCACTGGTCTGAGGCCATGTGCCATATATCCTTCTGGCAGTGTAAAACTGCGGGGGGATTTATCAAGCTGTCTGAAAGTCAGAATATTCCTATTCCTAGAATATTCCTACTTGCCCATGGCAACCAATTACAGCTCAGCTTTCATTTTACCAGTGCTCATGAATATTTTAAACGCAAATGAGTTTCCCATAAAACGCAGGCAGTGGTCAAAATCTTAAAACCATCCTTTTTCCCGCCTCCAGCTGATTATTGACCACTTAAAGTTCCTTCCAGATCAGACAGGTTTATTTCCCAATTTCTTGGTTCCTGGCTGTGAGTTTGTATGCTGTTGGATTGATTTCTGTTCTGAACCCTTTGACTATTTATGACTATTATTTGGATTTGGGGGAAATATGCAAATTTTCCAGGATGGGATAAGGAAAACCACACCTCTTTTAGCTACCTCCTAATTATTTGGACTTCTGATTTGGACTTTTATGTATTCTTTTGGCATGGACTTGGATAGTGATTTTGATCTGGCGCCCGGAGGCGGTACGTGCCGTGACATTGCCGCAAAAAAGATAGATCCAGCTCTATCTTCGGCACTGTTAACTATGGAGAGCAGCATTCATCCTCCTCTGCAGCGCGCTGGCATGCGCTCGTCCAGGCCACATTCGTCCGAATGCAGCCTAACAAGAGTTTACATGGAGATATCTTGTAGTTACCATTGGCAGATCTTTGTTTTTTTTTACTTATTTATACCGTGCTCTGAGATTTCTTCTTTAAAGGAAACCTACTATCAGCATTCTAGCATCAGCAGTAGATCTGATGGTAGATTCCTTCTTCCAACCTCAGTCCTAATCTTAAAAGGATATCTACCAGTCAAAAAAAAAAAAATACTCACGCCTAGTCCTCTACATCTTGATCCTGGCGATGTCTTGACACGGTGGGATCACCGAAAAAGGAAAGTTATAATTAGAAGAGTGTGGGGGCTAATGCATGTTTGTATTAATACTGTTTTGTTTAAAATAATAAAAAAAAGATTTTTAAAGATTTATTAAATGTCTGATGTTTAAATTACAGATTGTGGGGTAAAATTTTGAATCATTTAATAATTGTTCTAATTTATTAGTTGTCCAAAAAATAAAGCCTTTTTTTGGTGCAAATTACTCCAGAATTCTCTTGCAAGCAGTTTGATAAATCTCATCCATTCATTTGTTTGGGGGTCAAGGGGTTGTGCTCAGAGGACAGGGGTTATCTTAAATGTGCACAATGATTAAGATGCTAGCAATTCTGAAGTCATTGGGGGCCCTATCCACGGGTTGGGCTGAGACACCCACAGATCGCAAAAATGAGGGAATCGTAGGACCCCTCGTCGCTCCATGAGACTAATCTTTTTGCGAAATCCAACTACTTTCGCAATCTGTGGGGGTCTCAGCACTGAGACCCCCACTGATCAGCATCTTAGGCCCTATCCTGTGGCCCTACCCCTTTTAAGAGGAGCTTTTACTTCCCGGACCATATTTGACCCAAGAATGGATATAAACTTGGGGTTGTCCTTGGTGCCTGGTTGTAGTCAAGCCTTTTGGAAGAGGATAACTTTCAGTTCCTTTAGGTTTTAATAGCACTACATAGTGTTGGGGTATTTGAACTGTCTTATTTGATGGGCCAAAAGGGTCCAAATCTGTCCTGAGAGCATTTTCCGGAGATTCTTTCATTCATTTGTTTTTTCTTCTGTCTTTCCTATAACTTTTTATAACTTCTTCTTCCATGCATCAACTATAACTTTATTATACCTGCCCCTTCAGCAGTTCATTTGGTAATTGGAAATGTCATAACACACTTGACATTTGGAGGCAGAGTTGTAAAAAAAAAGGCCTATGCGCATCGACCTAATCAAAAGCTGAATGAGAAACATCAGTGGATTAAAAAGTACACACTCAGCACATTAGAGGTTAATTGAAGCAAGTCGCAGTACACTTTATCACGTAGTTCACTCCAGGCAACCACATCATGCTGTCCATGAGCGATGGAGACAATAAGCTAACCATTGATTAGCTCATATTATATATTTTTAATAAAAACAAAGTTTACAATATCCCTTTAATTCTGTGTGACTTCCTCTGACCTTACTGAATTCTGCTTCTCTTAGTTTTCCAAGATAATATCCGCTGCCGGATCACAGACAGGATTTAATCTCGCTGGAATAAAATCAATGCAGTGACAGTCCATCTGGCACATTACTGAGGCTTGAAATTTAACTCCTCGGAGCGACGCAGCGTTCTCATATCTGCCATTTATTTTTACTGTATTTGGAGTTAAAGTGTTTGGAAAGTAGATCTGGGTCACTGATGGCTGGGAATGTAAAGTACCGCTGCAAGATATAGCCACAGCTGTTTTTACTCCTCATCGTGGCTCAACCTAAATCCTCGACTTTAATCCATTTTTATAAATGTTTATAAGAATCCTCAGAACATGCGTGCAAAATGTACAAGGCTTTATATCTCTGCTGTAAGAAGCAAAGGCTCCCTTGGACTGAGCCCTAAAAACCATTTATTTAATAATTAAAAACATTTATAGAAGACCTGTCACCAGAATTTTACCCTTTAGACCAGTATTACCTGCTGGTAAAGAGTTAAAAGTCCTCCAAATATCACTCAAAAATTACTGAGGCACTGTACCTTAAAGGGAACCTGTCACCAAGCACCTCACTTTCACTAAAGACTGGTTACAGAATTGCTAATTTTCCGTTCTTCCTTCTCTAAGCATTTGCTTCACAACATAATTCTATTATAACTTTACTTGCACCTTAACAGAATCCTCTTTGTAGTTCTAGGGGTTGGGCTTTGGTTTAGATGCATTTCAAAAAACAACATGTGACTTGTCTTTACTGCAGACTCCTAAGCTCTCAGCCCCCACCTTTGTGCTCCTGTACAGAGACTCAACAGAATTCTGTCACAAGCTGTGTATTAAAGGTGCACCTAAAATAAGATGATGCACCCTTCCTGAGCAAGTCAGAGGCGCCAGATAATTGAAGACCGCATGCTCCCTGCACATTTGTATGGCAAACTGCACTAATAAATCTTGTCCAGTGAATAGTCCTTTATAGTCTATAGGGCATGGAAGGTGAATGGATGGCAATCCGTTCAATTTAGTTTTTTTTAGTTTCTGTTACTCTCTCCTAAAACAGTGAGTCCGATGGATATCCCACACTCCCCATGATCCGAGCCCTAGCAGCGTTATGAGGAAAACAGATTTTATGTGATCTTTTTCCTGACAGCTGTTTATTCTGATCTCTCAATACAAAAGATTTTTCAACTTGGCAAGGTGTGCATGTGTTCACCAGAGATGAGATTAAGCAGCTCTAGACACATTGGGGCAGATTTACTTACCCGGTCCGTTCGCGATCCAGCGGCGCGTTCTCTGCACTGGATTCGGGTCCGGCCGGGATTCATCAAAGTAGTTCCTCCGCTGTCCACCAGGTGGCGCTGCTGCTCTGAAAAGCATCTGAACGCACTCGAGTTCACCGGGCCGGACCAAGTGAAGGTAAGCGCGTCCCAAGCGACACATTTCTTTTTTTAAATGCGGCGTTTTTTCCGAATCCGTCGGGTTTTCGTTCGGTCACGCCCCCCGATTTCCGTCGCGTGCATGCCGGCGCCGATGCGGCACAATTCGATCACGTGCGCCAAAATCCCGGGGCAATACAGGGGAAATCGGCGCAAATCGGAAATATTCGGGTAACATGTCGGGAAAATGCGAATCGGGCCCTTAGTAAATGACCCCCATTCTATCTCTTATACGTTCAAATGACTGACCATGTTAAATTCTGGAGGGAGAGGAGTAAAGAAAGTTCAAAGGCCGGCACTGCTCACACCAGAATACATAAATGTTAACATGCCTCATTCTTCTTTCCTCTCCATTTGAATATTTTTTCAATACATAAGTTATAAATGTTATAAAACAATGGGAGCGTTTTATATACTATTCAATCTTTTATTATTCTTATTTCAATCTTTTATTATTCTTATTTATTTATTTATTTATTTTTTTAAATATTTTTTTATTGAATTTTTCACAACTTAACAAAGGAAAGACATACCGGGTCATGACCCGAAGGCCATCTTACAATCATGACAACAAATGATCACAGTCGTATTACATCCAGATATACAAATCACACTTATTCTTGCTAGATATAGTGTACATTTGTTTCAATCCTCTAGATACCCCATTCTGGGCCTCCTGATATTGGCCAAGGGGGGGTTCTAGCGTGAATTTAAGAACTATGAAGGTACATTTCTCCCAATCTGCCTTAAAGGCTCATGAAAACAGTATTGTTAATACTTAACATAACATTTGTTTATTTATTTATTATTGTGGATTGCGTTCACAGATGTTGCTCTCTAAATATTCACATTTCCATGGAATGCTTTCTTCAGAAGTATCTTTTATGTTCCATACAATAGACAGTCAGTATAATTGGTTTAGCAACCAAATAAATTATACAAAAGAAGTTACTTTGAAGAAGCCGAGTTTATACATCTTAACAATGCAGAAGACACCGCATTGCATATATCACGTTGTAGCCCGTGTCACTCTCCCCATCTAATAGACCTCACTGACAAAGCCATTCATCTCTTCTCCATGAGACAAGAAGGTTGGAGGACTAACAATATTTGTCATTTCATCCACAAGACAAATCACCCATGATGAAGAGGTCTGAGTTGTAAGATTTAGTTATTTTATACAACAAATGTCCGTTTTTGTTCTGTATGGATTTGTAGGATAATGTTGACCCTTCACATTAGATGAGAGTAAGTTGAACATGTAATGTGGGTGCCCCATATTTCTCCATATGTTAGGAAGAATGTTGGTTAGGCATTTTGAAGTTACACATACAGTCCCGGTGGAAACAGACTTTAGTTGTGTTAACTGAAAGTTGTCTAACGTGTCTGGCCATTTGAAGACCTCATACTACTCGTTCTTGAATATGATGATAAAAATCCTTAATACTTACTTGGTATCTCTTGGGGGAACTTATCTGTCCATACCTAATCCCTAAAGAGGACACTGTACCTGAATGTTCATTTCAGTGTCTTTGTTGGAGTCCTCAGACAGGGCGTTTTGAGTGGGAAGTGCTTGTAGTCAGAATTCATTGTACTATAAATAATCCTTATGACCTATTCTGGACATCATAGGATTGGGGCCCCCTATACATTTGGTGGAGCCATCAGTATATTACCACTTCAGGAAACATCCCAAATTGGCTTACCATGAAAAGTCAAGAATAGGATCAACACTTTACTAGGGTTTTGTACAATTTTAGATGTGATAACTCTTCAATTGCAGAGTTTTCACATGAAATATAGCATTTTCTCGGTTCCAAATAAGAACATATGTAACCTCTGCTCTGTTGTTTGTATCTCTATGGTGTATGGAAAGAATAGCTTTTGGCCGAAATAATGGTCTTCTTTTAGCCTTCCAAGGAGTTTGACCACATTAAATGCTAAGCTAGTAGGACACCTCTGAGAGCAGAGGCTTGAGATATCTGTTTCCAAGGGCAACAAGTTGGATTTAAATAATTGTATGCAAATAAGTGAAGAAGGCAAAAGTAGTAAAAAAGCAGTACAGCAAAGTAATGAATCGCTTATGGGAGTCTGCCATGTCCAATATATATCCCATGCAAGTAATAGTGGAGTATAGGGAGCTTCAAGGGGAGCATGTCAGTTAAACTTAGCCATAAATAACCATATCTTTGAAAACAGCTATTATACAGCAGTACAACTATCCCTATATTATTCCTTCTCATGACTGTAAAGTTCCACAATTTGCAAAGTTAACTCACCATGTGGCATATTCATAATCTTCCAGATTAGCCGCACCTCTTGCTTCCTGATTGACAAAGGGTGCGCTCACTCTTCAGCTGAGTGGCTTGGCTAATATACCTCATTCCTCCCTCTTTCAGGAATGAGAGAGACGCTGGCTGTGTGTGACTTGCTGAAGAGTCACCCACAGCCAGCGTCTCTCTCATTCCTGAAGTAGCTGAGCTGAAGAGAAAGCACACCCTTGAAAGTGGAGTCATGGCTGAGCTGGAAGAACAAGAATATTCCAGAGTCAGCTCAAAGGAAAGATGCTTATCGGGCTCACATGGGGTAATTTTCATAGATGGTGAGTCAACTTTACGAACTGACTGTGGAAATTTAAATTGAGGAACAATATAGGGATAGTTATACTCAGGTCTGATTCTAGCCTTTTTGCTGTCTGAGTCAAAAATTAAAATGCCAGCCCCCCCCCCCCCCCACCTGCTTTATTTGGCCCACTGAATTTTTAGACAAAAAAAGAAGACACACACATCACTGACACTACACTTGCTGATGCTGTCTCACACACTAGTCAGCCAGTGACAGACAGGTGGCATCTAGTACGTTACAGGTGATGATTCATTCCATCAGGAAGAGGACTTCATGACTTCGCCTGTTCATGGCTTTTGACTGATGGATTCACCGCTAGATAATTTCAGCTCCATGCATCTCCACACAGCGCCCCTAAAAATGGCAAAGTAACCATATTTTAATGATATACAATGATATACAAGCATAGTTTTGATATATATATTCCCCAAAGTATTAATATATAAAGCCCCCAAAGTGTATATATATATATATATATATATATATATATATATACACACAGTTCTGTACATCATTTGCATCAGTGTCTTAAATGCAAATGCAAATAATTTTCATGATAGTACGGACTTGCTAGCTTTTGGCAAGTCTGTCTTTAGAAAGTCTGCAAAATTTTGGACTCTCTTTAAGTTTTTGTTATGCAGAATTAACAAATATTTCCAAGTTGGTCCCTAGAAGTTTGAGAATTCCAAATTTGTCTTATATCCAATAACTTATTTGGGAACTACCACGTATCCGGGATGTAACAGCCATGCTTATTTTTAAGATTTGTGTTCTAATTGGATTATATGGTCTTATTCTAGCCTTATCTTTTCGTGTTGCTTCCATACTTCTTTCCTGCACACAGATCAGCATCCCTGTTGGCATTTACCTAGCCTGTAGTGTATATCTACAATGAAATGCTAACAGCGGGAAGTGTATGTCTTTTATGAAAAGCTGCTTGTTTGTAGATAGCGTTTCCATTAGATCCCATGGCAAATGGATTTTATAAGCCGCTGGACACCACGCTTAGCTTCCTTTCTCAAAGTGGGTTTTATATTTTCTTCAACAGCAACATTTTTTTGTTTAAAAAACACATACATTGCATTAGTAAGTGCCCTTCTGACTGTGTGATAAGTTATTTTTATACAGATTATTGTAAAAGTGGACGTGATGTTCTAATCACGATGGTCGTGTACATACTGGGGTACATGTGAAAACTATGGGGTCTGTTCTCATGCAGATTAACAAAATTTCAGAAAAGGGTGGAGTAATGTATCCAGTACATCCGAACCTTTGATATCTACCTTTGAAAATGGTACATTAATATGAGCTTTCATCAGGGAAGTTTCTCTCTGATAATGGGCAATATTGTGCTGTGCCTTCTGAGATCAAATAGATAGGATGATAAAAGAAGTCCTTGGGAACATTCATCTCTTAGGAATATTTAGCATATTTTTTAACTGTAGCCGAGAAGTTTTTTTCAAGCAAGGAGCTAAGGACACACATGTTAATAGTTGGACCAGTTAGACAGTGTAAAGACTTTAGACTGTAGTTTGGGAGTTGGAGCATTAAAGAGGTTTTTTCAGGAATTCTGTAAACTCCCTGGGATATCAAAAAAAAGGAAAGCATGCTTACCCAGCTCTGGCTCTGAGACGCTTTGTTACTTCCAGTCTTCGACACCTACGTCTGGCCAGAAGATAAAGGGGATCACTGTACCCACTTCAATCAAATAGTGGCCTTCGTAGACCACTGGGTGTTTCTTCCTCTAGTACAGAAGTGATATCTCTTGGTTTTGGGGGTTCACTTATAGGACCTGTTAATCTATCAAGAACTTCCATTAGGGCACATGCACCAAAGATAAATCCTTCTACCCCATACTAATATAGCATGGTACCCATTCATATGAACTGAGATCCATGTAATACATTGCTGAACTGGGCAGGGATCAGTACAATGGAATCCATTTAAGACTATGGACTCCCGATGAAGCTGGTAGTTTGAACCATTAGATCTGTGGATGGTACCCGATTGCTGCTCTATTATACACCGTATAATCTAGACACATTATGGCATTCTGAATGTAGCTAGTCAGGATTTTGTAGTCACCATTGTTGTCCAAAATGTCATCACACTCCAAGGCCACTTTCCTCGAAGATTGAATTCTCCTTCAAGAGCTGCTCCTCCAGATTCGATTTATAGTTCACGCTGGTAACATAAACTACACAGGGTTATTTATTTGTTGCCTCACTCGTCTACAACGATCAAGTTGATATTCCCTGGTGAGAGACTTTGCATCTACTAAGACACTGATAGATATACAAGATTAAGTCATTCTGCTTCCAGAACAATACAATGTGACCTTTGAAGATGGCTCTGCCTTGGATCCCTCGCTGCCAGAAGATTGCGCTGTCCTTTTCAAACTTTTGTCTTAACTTCACATTTCGCAGAAGATTTGCAGGGCTCCTTGGTGACAGGAACAAAAGTGTGACACAAGAAGGGAAAATACAGCACTGCACCTTTGGCGTTAACCTTTCTTTTACATATGGGACCACAGACTTACAAGATATTTATGTGCGTCTTCTAACTGGCTCTAATAAGTAAAAATAAAGGTAAAGTTTTTCTGTAAAAGATATGTATCACACTATGTCGGAAGATCAGAACTCACATGCACCGGGAAGAAGATGGTAAACTCCGGTGGACCTCAGCGGGGAAGCGACAAAATTACAGCCACATGCATTTGCATGATTTATAAAACAAAAAATGCCTTTGTTGCCCATAGAAACCTTTCATGGCATAGCTTTTATATTGTAGTCTAGTCTTCTAATAAAGCTGTACTGTCATGGGCAAACACCACCTTTTCGTTATCACCCCCATGTATACTTGCTACAGTATAACAACTGCCAGGCCAAAAGGATGGGTTGGCTGTGCTTGTATGGTCACTCTCCATTCAGGTCACGGTATCACCGAAAATAGTTGAGTATATTTACAGAATTATTATTGGCTCTCCCTTATTCTTGCACAGCCGACCAATCATATTGCGCTGCTGCATCATGAAGGGTTTCATGTATTTATGACATTGCCTGCGGATATGCCACAATTGTTATAAATGAGAATACGCCTTTTAAAGAAACTACCATCAATATCTATCATGATAAACCTTACTTATATCCAGGTTCAGTGACTGTGGTAATCTTCTTATATTTTTTTTATTTATGTCCTCCTTCCTAAAATCATCTTTTAAAATTATGCTTATGAGCACCTTATGTGCAAAATGACACAAGGTCAGACCTGGCTGCGCCGGCCGCCAGATACTACAAGTGGCCTTAGCTGACATGGGGGACATGGCTGTAATCATATGATAATTCTTCCTCTATGGGACACATTTACTAAAGGCCGGTGTTTTCTGTTGGACTTTGCACGTTCTTTTGGATGCAAACTATGTAAGAAGTGCCTGCACCACATTTGTGTTGCCCGCAACCGTTGTGTTGCTTCCGCAATATTCTTCTCTCGACACAAATTTGTCCACTGAAGGGGGCATCCCAGTACTCAGTCGCACTGTGCGCCAGTTTTAACATGCAAAGTCCAACAGAATTGTGTTGCATTGCCCATGGACACGGTGTACCAAAAAAAAGTGTTGCACTCTGTCAGAGCATTACAAAGGGCGCCAGATTCATGAAGAACGGGCGCCAGAAATCCTGAATCTGGCCCTCTGCACCCTACATAGGCACACTGCACTGTTCTTAGTAAATGGGGGAGATTTACTTACCTGGTCCATTCGCGATCCAGCGGCGCGTTCTCTGCGCTGGATTCGGGTCCGGCCGGGATTTATTAAGGCAGTTCCTCCGACGTCCACCAGGTACTGCGCTGAAGTTCCCTGGAACGCACTGGAATACACTGAGCCGGGCTGAGTGAAGGTAAGTGCAAGCTCCGCCACGCCGCCCGATTTCCGTCCAGTGCATGCCAGCGCTGATGCGCCACAATCCGATCGCGTGCGCCAAAATCCCGGGGCAATTCAGGGGAAATCGGCGCAAATCAGAAATATTCGGGGAACACGTTGGGAAAACGCAAATCGGGCCCTTAGTAAATGACCCCCACTGTGTCTTAATGTGTGTGTGTGGTTGTGCATGGTACTGCAGCAAAGTTACATGCACTTATGTCCTATCAACAGAATAGGTAATAGATATCTGATAGCCCCCATAATTATGAGAATGAAGACCCTCAGACTTGTGGCCCTCACTAATGTGATCGCTGCGCACCACAACGGCCAGACCCCAAGCCATAGTGACACAACTTCAGTACCTTGAATACAACTGTGCGGTTGTACCTATGGGTTCCAGGTGTTTCAGTGGGGTCCTTGGGATGTGCACTCCCTACCAATCTATAATTGAGGTTATTGAACTCCAGGTGTACATTATACAATATCGCTTATTTTTTTACCCCTGTAAGCAATAGTGAGATGTAGAAGTGAGAGCTTTGTCAGAAGGCGGCTGAGCCGCTGTCATTGATGTGGAACATTCATTATGATTATGTTATCAATCAGCCATGTAAACCTTAGGAAGTGTTACCCAGGTTCTGTGCATGACAGGTCAATTAAACACTGAGATTCATTTCGTTCTCAGCTTTTTGAAGTCTACAAGAATTCATATGGGCTTCTGCGCCACGCCAATGAAATAATCGCAAATGCTAGCTTATTGTTAGCATTTCCGATTATTTTCCACTTTCCGCCACTTTCACGCCAGGGGCATGGAGAGATTTGAACGGGGGCGGGGTTCGGCTTGATGGTGGGATGACGTGGGGCGTTCCTGTCCCTACGCCTGTGCACTTGCAGGGCCTCGAGTCGAAATAAAAGCTGCACAAGCCCCCACCGTATGGAGCCTCTTCATGTATCTGGCTGCCCTGGATGCTATCATACGACGGCACAACATAAATGACCCCCAGTCAGACTTAGATATTAGTCTTGAAAACTTATCTTAAGCATCTTGGGGCACATTTGCTTGCACTGAAAGTGAAAGTGCATTGTCCAACGATAATGTAATGTGCCGTGATTCACTAAGATCATGCGCCCGATTTCCTGCATGTGTCGCTTCCCTGCTCAGGTCCGCCGGAGTTCACCTTCTTCTTCCTGGTGCATGTAAGTGCTTGGGCTTGCGACACAATTTGAAAGTTAAATCCCGCGCTCAGTCCGAATCAGTCGGATCATCTGACGGCACGCCCACCCATTTCTGTCGTGTGCGACACAATCTCAGCCCAGACACCTGTTATATACCTATCCAAGCCATGCAAACCCCGAATAAGGTCACAATAGAAACCATCACCTCACACAGCGGAGCAGTAGATTTGTAGGCGGTGTGACTAAATTCTTAGCAATATATGTTAATTGGAGCAATTGTTATAATAACAACAGTTTTTATTGAGAATGTTGGGGCAGAATGGATAACTAGTGAATATTTCAAAAGAATTACAGTTATTTCTCATCGTATATTACCCAAGGCCTGTTTCATCTGACTATCATTACAGGACCAATCCGTGCCACTTATTTATATATAAAATATAGTGATGGCCACATGACATCATTTGCAGCAATAGTTATATAAACACGTGCTTAATGATGGACTGGGCTGACAATACCGCCATTAGGTATACCGGCGGACATAAAGTGCTCTCCTCAAGAAGGTCCTAAGTAGCCATTGTGACTGTAAAGGTTATATGTAAAGTGCTGCTGAATATGTTGCTCTTCTGTAAATGACAAACCATAATGGATATAATGACACTTGCTCTACTTATAGATATTCCAGGTCATCAGATTTCTAATTGCTTAGCAACACACATAGCTGAATAAAACACATCACCATAGCTATTGTCAGTGATGATGGGAGCTCACATACTCATAGCACACTGCCAAATATATACTGGGAAGCTGGAAAAAAAATCCAAATGTGGTGAAATATTGCCAAAAACCGCATTTGCGTCACTTTCTTTTACTGTGCTTTCCAAATGGTACATTTTCTTTCTTCTTTGGCTCTATACAATCATGGTGATACCAATTTTATATAGGTTTTATTGTGTGCAATTTTCTGTTTTGGGGTTGACCAGCAGGAATAATCATTTTAATATTTTGATAGATCAGGAATTTTGGAACACGGCAATACCAAACATGTTTGTATTTTTACTGTTTGTTTATTTTTATATAAAAATGTTTACATATTGAATTTTTATTTAGTTTTTCTAACATTTTTTTTTAACTCTAGACAGTCTTAAGTGGCTTAAAGGGAACCTTTCACCAACGCACTATTTTACATTAATGACATGTTCCGGCAGCTAAGAATCAGGTATCCCTCCCATGGTTCCTGGTGACCGACGTCACATAAAAGGGGGGGGGGGGGTTGGCGTGAGGTTGAATCCAAGCCCCCAGGACTTCAGGTGGACGCTGGCAGGGAGCCAGGTACCATACTATAAATGCCAATATTAGCCAATGTACACATCCCACAAACTTGACAAAAGCACATATGCTTTTGTCATATTAAGGGCTTTTGGAACATGTTATTAGTGTAAAATAGTGTGTAGGTTCCCTTTAAGGGGGAAAATGTCATAATTCCTAGCTGTGCAACTATTTCAGGGCTTTTATGCCAGAAAACTGGCACCGCCACCACCCCTACCACCGCCACCAAGGGGTCTCATAACAGACCCAATACGTATTGGAGCAAAACAAATATAGCCTTATTGCCCATATTAACCAATAAGAGCTCCGCTTTAAAGGACATCTACCACCAGGATGAAGGATTGTAAACCAAGCACACTGACATACTGGTATGTGCCCCTCTGGTAGGATCTGCTCTTCTCTTAGCTTTTTATTCCCTAGTTTTTACAAAAAAAGGTTTTTGTGCATCATTTTTAAAGGCTTTTTTTCTTAAAGAAGAGTGGATTCTTCCAGAGGGGGCACACACCAGTATGTCAGAGTGCTTGGTTTACAATCCTTCATCCTAGTGGTAGATGTCATTTAAGTTTTTAAACTGCTGTGTTAAAATGAAAGCTGATGATATAATGATACATGAGATCCATGTCCAAAACACAAAAGAATCTAAGAAACTATAGCATCTGGAATTGGATTTGCAGGTTTAATAATGATCATCATTAGGTTTTTGTAGCCCTGTTTATTTAGCGGTTTTTTTGTTTTTTCCACTCCACATATCTCCGAGTGTCCATGTGGACTGTAGGTGGATCTGCCTTCCTCTCTGAATGCAGAATCTCCCTTCATTCCCTTGCCAGTATTTTCCGTGACTCGCCCCCTCCCTCCATCTGTTGGCTTCTCGTTTTTTGTGGAAGTGGAGGAAGGTGGACATGGAATATACAAAGCAAATCATTATTAGATTAATGCAAACCAAAATTTAAGATCAAATGCAAAATAGACGGACGCAGAATATGTTTCAGTCTTGCACTGTAGATGTGTCGGTGCGGTGAGGAACATGCATTATATATAAGGTGTGGTTTTGAAGCTTAGTGGTTGAAACGGAAATGACAGCACCAGTGGATTGTGGGTAGAAGTGATAAAATATTATCAAATCTTCAAGCAGGTATAATGGGAAATTTGTTTTGTGTGATTGTAGAGTGTAAGAACATGGAAAAGGGGAGATACTGCATTGTGCACAGGGAAGTAGGGGAATGTTGTCAGTAGTAAGAGAACTGGGGCCGCTTCTGTGGATACTGCGGGGAGAGGGGGGGCTGCTTTGGGTACTGCAGAATTTAGTAGGCTGCTATGTGTACTTTGGGAAGTAGGGGAGTGCGGTGTGTACTGCAGAAAATAAGGGACTGCTGTGGGTTGCTGTGAAAGTAGGGGACTGCAGTGGGTAATGTAGGAAGTAGGGGACTGCAGTGGCTAATGCAGGAAGTAGGGGGCTCCTGTGGGTACTGCAGGAAGTAGGGGGCTCCTGTGGATACTGCAAGAAGTAGGGGGCTCCTGTGGATACGCAGGAAGTAGGGGGCTTCTGTGGTTACTGCAGGAAGTAGGGGGCTCCTGTGGATACTGCAAGAAGTAGGGGGCTTCTGTGGTTACTGCAGGAAGTAGGGGGCTTCTGTGGTTACTGCAGGAAGTAGGGGGCTCCTGTGGATACTGCAAGAAGTAGGGGGCTCCTGTGGATACGCAGGAAGTAGGGGGCTCCTGTGGATACTGCGGGAACTAAGGAACTGGGAAAGTAGAGGAATTTGTGTGTTTTTTGGAAAATAGGGGACTGCTGTGGGTACTGTGAAAAGTAGGGGACTTTTGTGGGTGCTGTGGGAAGTAGGGGATTTCTGTGGGTACTGAAGGAAGTAGGGGGCTACTGTGGGGGGGCACTGTGGGGAGTAGTGGGCTGCTGTGGATACTGTAGGGAGTAGAGGACTACTGGAAATACTGTGGTAAGTAGGGGACTGTGTTGGGTACTGCAGAAATTAGGGGACTGTTGTGTGTACTACGGGTACTAGGGGACCGGGAAAGTAGAGGATTTTGTGTTTTCAGGGAAATAGGGGGCTGCTGTGGATACTGTGGGGAGTAGGAGACTGCTGTGGGTACTGTGAGAAGTAGGGAGGTGCTATGGGAACTAGGGGACGGGGAAACAAGGAATGCTGTATATTCTCTTAAAAGTAGGTGGCTGCTGTGGCAACTGTGGAAAGTAGGGGACTTCTGTGGGTACTTAAGGAAGGCAGGGAGTACTGTGGGTACAGCGGTAAGGTAGGACTACTGTGGGTACTTAAGGAAGGAAGGGACTACTGTGGGTACTGTGGTAAGGGAGGACTACTGTGGGTACTGTGGTATGGGAGGACTACTGTGGGTATTGTGGTAAGGGAGGACTACTGTGGGTACTGTGGTAAGGGAGGACTACTGTGGGTACTGTTGTAAGGGAGGACTACTGTGGGTACTGTGGTAAGGGAGGACTACTGTGGGTACTGTGGTAAGGGAGGACTACTGTGGGTACTGTGGTAAGGGAGGACTACTGTGGGTACTTAAGGAAGGAAGGGACTACTGTGGGTACTGTGGTAAGGGAAGACTACTGTGGGTACTGTGGTATGGGAGGACTACTGTGGGTATTGTGGTAAGGGAGGACTACTGTGGGTACTGTGGTAAGGGAGGACTACTGTGGGTACTGTTGTAAGGGAGGACTACTGTGGGTACTGTGGTAAGGGAGGACTACTGTGGGTACTGTGGTAAGGGAGGACTACTGTGGGTACTGTGGTAAGGGAGGACTACTGTGGGTACTGTGGTATGGGAGGACTACTGTGGGTATTGTGGTAAGGGAGGACTACTGTGGGTACTGTGGTATGGGAGGACTACTGTGGGTACTGTGGTATGGGAGGACTACTGTGGGTACTGTGGTAAGGGAGGACTACTGTGGGTACTGTGGTAAGGGAGGACTACTGTGGGTACTGTGGTAAGGGAGGACTACTGTGGGTACTGTGGTAAGGGAGGACTACTGTGGGTACAGCAGGGAGCAGGAGGCTGTTGTGGATACTGCAGGGCATAGGGGAATGCTGGGGATACTGTGTGAAGTTGGGGACTGCTGTGGATACTGAGGGAAGAAAGGGACTGCTGTTGATAATGTGGGAATTTAGGAACTGATGTGCTGTTTGTGTATATATGTGTTAACCCTGTGGTTACATTAAGAATTGTGGTCCTTCAAGGAATTGTGTTGAATTGGTTTCATGCAAAAATAAGTGCAAAAATAAGCTAAAAAAGCTCTGCGCTATGAGTCAGTGTAAGATTATAAGCCCTTTCCAGGTAAATAGTATTACTTATATCTGAGAGCATTTATCCCTTTAGTTATTACCACAGGAACAACCCCACTTATAGGAACCCACTGCTGTATAGTTTTATTTGACCTTTATTTCATGAATAGATATTTTCCCTTTTTCCATATTTCTTTCTTACATTCAGCAAGTGGGTGATTTCCTTTATTACTTGGCTTGTGGCGTTTTCTGGTTACACACGCATATTCTGTTGTGTCATAGCACCACCATGTGGAAAATAGGGTTATTGCATTCTTGCATTTATTTTCCCCAGTTTATTACATTAAATTGTGAATACAGTATCTTAAAATTTGTACAATGCACATCTCTTTCTAAATTGGTATACATATAGGGGGACATGTATCATTATTTCTGCTAATCAAATTGTCTCATTTTTGCGACTTTTGTCATATTTGCGACTTTTTTTGTGACTTTTCACCTGTCGTTTTTCAAGTACGCCTTGGCTGCACCTTGTGCAGTGTGTCTTATATATCTTAGTTTCCCAGATGTTCCATGCGACTTTTCACTTATGTATCACTTTTTTTGCTTATTTTTGCATCTTTTTAGGCGCAAATCTGCACCTGGTCCAGGGCAGGTGCAAAGGAAGTTTTTTTTTAATGTACCCGATTTTAACATGTAAATAGGAATTATTTCAGATTATTTCCCCCTTCATTTCCAAAAGGTACAACCATCAAGCTACTGGCGACAGCATTAAGGATTATTTTTAACCCTTTGAGTGCTGCATAGTCATTAAGACAAAGTGGAGTTGAAATTTAGAATGATCTCATTTTGTCAGTAATGCGTTCATAAAGCCCTAAATATATTTACACGTTTCCAAAATATAAAAAGAGAAAACACATCTTAAAATTTGTTTTGCAATTTCTCCTGAGTACAGAGCCCAGCGCGACGCAGAAGGGAAGGAATGCCCTGCAGATGCCAGTTGTGTCCTATAGAACTTGGACATTAGTTTCCTCATCAACGCCCTTTTGTAGGCTCTAAAATTTTAGTTTTTCCTTTAGTTGGGCCATGTGACGACATTTTTTTGCAGGATGAGATGCATTTTCCAGTGCTACTATTTTGGAGTTGCTATTTCCGACTGTTATCATTTATTAACTTTTTGGGGGGGGGCAACAGAGAAGAAAAGCATAAATTCTGTAATGGATTTTTAAAATTTTTTTTTTGGTGTTCACCGTGTAGCAGTTAACTTTATTCTGAGGGTCAGTGCGATTATGGGGATACAATACTTTGATATTTTTTCTTATATTTTACAAAATTTGCAAAATAATAAAACCCATACCTATCATTCTTGCATCGCCGAATTCCAAGTGGCATAACATTTTAATTTTTTTGACTATGGAGCTGGTTGTTTTTTGTGTGACATAGTGTACTTTGCACCAATATCATTCTGGAGTAGATATATTTTTATATCACTTTTTATTGCATTTTTGTGAGGGATGAAATAGGTAAATAATCATACTTTATGGTGGTTATTTTAACCGTCTTTTTTTTAATGGTGTTCATCGCACAGGTTCATTAATAATTTTATTCTATCGGTCGTTACGGACGTAGTTATGCTATATTTGTGTGGTTTGTGTTATAATTTTGACTTTTTTCACATTATTAAGGGTCGTGCTGCTCACTTTTGTCGGTCTATTTGCCTTTTTCGGGGATTGCACAGCTTGGACAGGTATTTTACAGGTGTCTGCACTGGGATTGTGGCGCACACGGTCCTTTTGTGGCGCAGCTGCGCTGGCTTCCGCTGGTATACAATGTATTCATAGAGGTGAGGGTTATGCTATATTGTAGTGGAAGATTTTCTGCAGAACTGATGCCTGTGCATGTCATCTATGGAGAAGTATCTTCACCAGCAGATGATGCTGTTGATCATAAAATGCATCGAAGATCAAGAGAGTTTTCAATACAGATTGAAACAAAATCGAAGAAACTGTATTGTAAGATGCTCAAAAATTTAGGGAAAATTCTCAAGCCCTTGTTGTAAAAAAGTCACAATTATTTGTGCTGATCTGTATTATAACACCAAAATAGTCGACCCGATAGTTATAGGCAGGGAAAGGAGCCCTAATCGGGTTTAAAACAAAACCAACAATTTGAACATAAGTGATACAACACTCAAAGCTAATAAATGTACATAGAATTCAATCTTTATTAGTGATATACATAAAGTTTACAATGAAGGCAAACTATGGACAAACTACAATGGGTTAAAAACCGTGTGTGGCACGATAAATGGCTAACTCTAAGCACACAGGTAGGTAAAAACAGTCATATAAGGTTACCCAAAGCCTAAATTCATTATAATGTAAGGCTGAAAAGGCATACATCAGAAACCATATAGGAAAAACGACTGAAAAAAAAGGATAACAGATACCATACCAACTTAGGCCACACACAGAGATGCCCCGACACGTGTTTCGCTATGAACGCTTTATCAAGGTTTTTAACCCATTGTAGTTTGTCCATTGTTTGCCTTTATTGTAAACTTTATGTATATCACTAATAAAGATTGAATTCTATGTACATTTATTTGAGTGTTATATCACGTATGTTCAAATTGTTGGTTCTGATCTGTATTATGTATCTAGTAGTGTAGATTTGTACCATGTCAGCCATGGAGAGCAGAAGAAGAGTGAAGAAATCAGGCCATACCTTTTTGAGGGTGATGATGTTGATGATATATATCAGTGGTGGAGAACCTATGGCACGGGTGCCAGAGGCTGCACTCAGAGCCCTCTCAGTGGGCACTCAGGCTGTTGCACCATGGCAGGGTTCGCCAGACAGGGATCCTCCTGCAGTCCCAGGACTTGCCATGCTTAGCAGGAAGAGAGAGGAGGTGTGGACAGGGTCAGGTTATCATTGAAGCCCCTCCTGTTCTACCCCTGTTTAGGAGGCTGTCAAGGGAAGCTCCAGTGACAACTCAAATTTCCTCTACTTCTGACAAAGATATTGGTGCCCTCAGGCCCATTTAAAGCTGTGGTACAGCACGGAGCAAGAAAATTTCAATGAGTTACTGCTTGAATTGCTGTTTTGGCACTTTGCAAAAAATATGCAGGTTTTGGGTTGCAGTTTGGGCACTTGACCTCTAAAAGGTTCGCCATCACTTATATATATATTATGATGGTGAGCTTTTGAGAATACTAGTTCTCTTGGTCAGACATGATGTTATGCATAAAACAGAAAATTCACAGCATTTTACACACACTCGGCAGTGATCATCAAAGGATATAAAAAAAAAAAACTTTAACACCTTATAAAGTGGTCTTAACATTCATGGCATCTTCATGACCCCCTACCTCTGACCACAATAGATAAGAGCCAGTGCTGTCTTGTCATGCCTCCCAGGTTTTTAGTGTGTTTATTGCTGTCCTGTTGTACAAAAGATGCCCATGTATTTATTAATCTGTTGTTTCAAAGTTTTTTGTAATATCCTTTGATGATCAATGTCAAATGTTTATAAAATGCTGTGAATTTTCTGTTTCATGCGTAACATCATGTCTGACCAAAAAAACTAGTAGTCTTGAAAGCTCACCTTCAAATATACTCAGTTATCCTCTAAAAGTTATCGCCTGATTTCTTCACTCTTCTTCTGTATTATGTATCCACAGCCATAAACCATCTGTGTGCCGTCATACGATGTTATTTCAAGCCATTGTATACTTCAATAACATGGTTTGTGATGGACTGTACTACTACAGATTCAATGCATAAAATAAGGTGCATAGAGTTACAGCTTAGACATATAGTAAGCAATGGCCCTATACTACATATCCATACATGGACAGATTTATCATCTGCATAGAGCTTGTCCATTCTTCTTGCAGATTTTGCATGTCACTTATCAGCCCCTCAACCCCACCTATTTTATGATATATGACTAATTTTTCTCTTCTGACTAGAAAATCATGAGAAATTCATGAGAAAATGAAATATTTCTTAAAGAGTTTGTCCAGGACTCTGAAACTGATCATGCTAAAAAAAGTGATCAATTAAAAGGGATTGGTGAAATTATGAAGCTTGCCAAAAATCTGAACAAAGCCCCAAAGCTTAGTATTGGGCCATCTGATTCTATTTCCACCTTCCACAGTTTTGTCTACATTGGTGCTGTGGCAATTGTGGCCAAAAAAAACTCAAGTGGGGCAGATTTACTTACCCGGTCCATTCGCGATCCAGTGGCGCGTTCTCTGTGGTGGATTCGGGTCCGGTCGGGATTCACTAAGGTAGTTCCTCCGACGTCCACCAGGTGGCGCTGCTGCGCTGAAGTCCGCCGAGGCCCACTGGAATGCACTGAAGTTCACTGGCCTATTCCAGGTGAAGGTAAGCGCGAGTCCCACAACACTTTTTTTTTTAAATGCGGCGGTTTTTCCGAATCCATCGGGTTTTCGTTCGGCCACCCCCCCCCCCATTTCCCTTGCGTGCATGCCAGTGCCGATGCGCCACAATCCGATCACGTGCACCAAAATCCCAGGGCAATACAGGGAAAATCGGCGCAAATCAGAAATATTCGGGTAGCACGTCGGGAAGACGCGAATCGGGCCCTTAGTAAATGACCCCCAGTGTACTTACTCTGGTCCAGAATCCTCTGCACCTGGCCAGAATTGCTATAGGGTCAGGTTACCCGCTTCCTTTTTTTTACCTCGGACCACAGATATCTTCTTTTGAGATACTATCATTGAAGGATTTCAGAGATTGAGTAAAGCAAGTCCTAGGCCCCAGTGATTGTTGGAGGCATGGATTGGCTGAAGCAGGTCCTGGACCCTCATGGTTTTTTGGAGGGCATGTTTGGCTGAAGCAGGTTCTGGACCGCCGTGGTTGTTGGAGGGCATGTTTGGCTGAAGCAGGTCCTAGACACCTGTAGTTGGAGGAGAGTCATGGACGGATTGAAGCATGACCTGCCCCCCATTCCCCTTCACACATTGATCTCAATGGGAAACAGTGTTAAAGGTTCATTCCTTTAGCAACCAGACTAGACAAGACAAATGGCTTTTAAAATTTTTCTATTTTAGTTAGAAAAAAACTACAAGCGAGCCACCGGGGGCTACTCCGCATGTACAGAAACCCCACCCCCATCCCAGGGTACAGGTGTGTCCCAGCAGCAGGTACGTCTTCTGCAGCTAAACAGGTTCTATACGCCTACAGCAAAGAGGAGAGACCAGTTGGTAGGTGGGTTTGCAGTCACGACCAGGGCCGAGAAGTAGTCTTTACCCTTGGAGATGTCTGAGGCTACTCCACGCCCCCAGTAGCCTCTGCAAGTAATCTGAATAAATGAATAAACATTATTCCACTAAGGGCTGAATAAAATATTAAGATAAAAACGATGTGCTGATGCTGCACTTAGGGGGAATCTCCTTTGGGAACTGCTTCAGAAAGTAGATTACCGATAGTAGATTTCCATTAATGGTGAAAACCTGTTGTTCAGGTTCCCTTTAAACACATTTTCTAGTTAATCTATTGTTTTTTTTTCTTAAGTTGTGATCTAAACCTCCGAACATTCTGCACCTAGATACCTAGTCCCTAAGTACATGATGTTTCCCCCCCTCGAGTGCTTGGCGTTTGAACGCAATTTATTGAGGTCACAGAAGGAAAGAAACACATTTTTTGTGATGTTGTCTACACTACTGACATCCTTTTAGCATCATTGTGATGTAACTGTTGCCGTGGAGATCTGATTCAAACAGAAAATAATGAATTCTGCCGAGTTCTCGTCTGCCCCGATAAATAGCAAGTGCCTTTGTGCTCAGCTCTTGTAAGACAACCGGAAGCGAGAGCTCTAGGAAGTGCTTATATGGTATCCAGACAAGTGTGACCAAGCATACAAATGGCCTCTATCTGTGTGGCCCTGTGGTGTGATCAGAGATGAACCACTACACAAGATTCTTTTGTGTAACTATACTCTTAGGCAAGAATCTCAGATATGCCCATCTAGGGATAAATTATTGATGGCCATTATAGAGAACCCACAATTGGCTAGGATTAGTGGGGTTGTTTTATCCTGAGATTGACATCTATGAAAGCAACAATTTGGAGCATTACTGACAATGCTTTCTATCTCTATCTGTAATTTGTAGTTGTCTTTGAGCTGGTGGATGGAGACTAGCACCATTGTCCCTCCGCCTCCTCTCTGCCTAGAGAGTTTCTTAGACGCATGAGAGGAGCATTTAGACTAGCTCCAATGTACCCTCCCCTCCTCTCTGCCTAAAGAGTTTCTTATAAGCATGAGAGGAAAATTTAGACTAGCTTCAATGTGAACAAGCATTAGGCTGGCTCCAGGGCTGGTTCTAAACAAAGTGGGGCCCTGGGCAAAACTAAAAGTGGGGCCCCAAAATAAAACTATTTTATGACCAGTCATAGTCAGCAAGAGGCTCCTTTAGTATGGTAAAACAAACTGTAATTTTGGAGAATTTTATAGGAGATAGATAGCTGATAGGGAGATTGATGGGCAGCACGGTGGCTCAGTGGTTAGCACTACAGCCTTGCAGCGCTGGTCAACATCTGCAAAGAGTTTGTATGTTCTCTCTGTGTCTGCTTGGGTTTCCTCCGGGTCCTCCGGTTTCCTCCCACACTCCAAAAAATTACTGGTAGGCCGATTAGACTTGTGAGGCCCATTGGGGAGAGGGACCGATATTTTCTGAAAGCAGACACTTGCCCCATTTTCAAAATAGCATCAAAGAGTTTATAGACATAGGCGCCTTCATGCAACTTTGATTCGGAATGAAACATTTTACAAAAAAATACTTAAAATTTGACTTTGATGGCAAAAAATGTGCTCCAAACAGAAACTGTTTCCCTTCACATCTCCTGTAATAGATGGACATGTGTAGAGTTCACAAATGTCCCATATTGATCTGTTCACATAAATAAATCCACATAATATCACTAAAACTGTAATAACTAGATACTTACTTTTCAGCTAGAAATTCACACAAATCTATTATTGTATGTTCCTTACACAGTGGTCACCCAAATAAATAACTATATATCCATAAACCTCTCTAATGAGATAATAAAGTCACGTTTAGATGTCGCCATTGTATTATCCGCACAATAACAGAACCCTCCACGGATCATAAGAATGAGAGTGAGAACGTCATAACATAGGTGTAAATAATGGAGAATGATGGGAAATAAAAACTTTATTCCAGGACGTGTGTGTTTTTGGTGTTACATATAACTTCATGGACATGTTCTGGGTTTGAATGTTCATTGTATCAGTCAATTTTCCCAACAACAAAAAACTATCACAAAATAAAAGGCAATAAGAGAGAAAGTGTGTTCTTAGATAGTTCTGCACAGAGAAGGGTTAATAACATGAATATTAGTTGATATTATCCCTTCTCACAATGTAGTAACATATAAAGTGAATATTTCCATTATCTGTGAGGTGCAGCAGCTCCTGTGTGCAGGAAATGCTCCCGCAGCCTGATGGCTAAGAATCTGGAGATGGGGAGACACTTCAGAGGGCTGTATCTCTGGTTCTGTGACACATAGAACCTCACTACTTTTTTCCTATGAAAGAAGAGTCTCCTCTTTTATATGAATTTGTGTTTCTAAGTTTTAGGGAAATGGAGATATTAACTGTTAAACTGCCGTTGGGAGTGATTTTTATATATAAAAATGGCCCTGATATTCTCACTTTAAACCTGAATATCTCTGGATCCCTGGCACCTAGAAACAAAATTCAAGATTCATTTGAAAGAAGAGATTCTCCCCTTTCAGGGGGCCCTGGGCAATTGCCACCTTTGCCTACCCATAGCGCCGGCCCTGGCTGGCTCCAATGTCCCTCCCCCTCCTCTCTGCCTAGAGAGCTACATAGAAGCATGTGAACAAGCATTAGACTAGCTCGCTCCCCCTCCTCTCTGCCTAGATATTTTCTTAGAAGCATGAGAGGAGCAGTTAGATTAGCCCCAATGCCCCCCTCCCCCTCTCTGCCTAGAGATTTTACTAGAAGCATGAGAGGAGCAAAGTATATTGAAGAAGAAATGTTTTCTCTGATATTTCTTGGATTTAACTTGCACTATTTGTTTATGCAAAGTTTGATGAAAAGTTTACCTTGTTCTGGCACACAGCCTCCTTTAGTACTTATTGATTTCACCTTTTTATGTGCATCTTCAACAAGTAACAAGTTATAATAAAATCAGTTTTTCATATTTTGAAGTCTTTGATTGCTGAGAATGTTCCCTCTTCATCACAGTTAAAGGTTTATGTGCACCATTCTTGCTGAGATGAGCGATCTTCCTTGATTTCAGACGTGCAGGTTTTGGCAGATTTAATATCGATGTCAGAACTATAGTTTGTCCAAAATAATTATGTTAATGAGTAACTTTCACCACATTCGACAAACCCCAACTTTTTGCATCCGTTCAATGGGATTGTTCTACTGATTCTGATTTAGTTAAAATTTTCTCCCAAGCTTCCACCTTGAGTGACAATATGCTAATGAAAATTCAATGTCAGATTGGTGGCCCTGGACTGGGGTAGAGAGCTTATCTGATAATAAAGACCTTAAAAATAATTACCTTGATAGCTCAGTAATGGTAAGGAACAGAAAGGAAATTCCAGCTATAATACAGTCAGTGCAATAGCATCTATTAAAAGAGGCAAATATTTAGGGTTGATGGCAGAGTTGTACCTGCTTTGAGGCATGTTGAGCCTATTGCCTCAGGTTGGCACCACATACAGGAAGTTAGGGACAGCATCAGGGTCACAGTTAGGATAATTTTGTGGAGGAAACTAGTTTAGAGGCAGAGCAAATTTGTGGGACTGCCATGCATGCACTAGCATCTGTTCACGCCCGATGTCAGTATGGGTTAGATACACTCAATGGACAACCCGCTCAATAAAAAATAACTTGACATGTTACTATTGGATGGGTGGGGTGAACTTCTTTCTATAGTTCCCCTTGGGAAGCATATTGGATAGATTTACCCCTGGTTGTTGGAGTTGGTTAGGTGTCCTCTTTATTTAGGATTTGTGACTTCATTAGTTTTAGTACATTATAAAAACACAATTGCACAGTGTACACATGTTCAGTCCATATGTATTTTTAGTAAGGTTTTTTTTTCATTTATCACCAGAAAGGCTTCATTTAGTATATTCACTAGTATATTATGCTTGTGCTATAATCACTACAAATATTGTATAACACTAGTAATAAAAGATGAAATCTTTCAAATTCAGAAAGCATTTTAGCAGTTTAGATCCTTAAAGAGTTTCCAATAAAAAACATTATTAAAAAAATCACCCAAAAAGCCATACTCTACATATGTCACAGCTCTGTCCCCAATGCTGTCCTGAGAGCTGCCCGCTGCTCTGCACTTTCTGGTCCAGTGATGATGATGAGGAGTTGCTTTATGAATAGGACTGTTAATGTACAGATCATACTGTGCAGATGCCCGCACTTACTGTAGGATGATGGTTGGGGGCCTTAAAAGCATTTAGTATCAGTCTCTGTGCTGCAGCCCTCCTCTCCTGCTGGTAAGCTATGCTGATCATCAGTGCGACAGTGCAGAGTGGAAAAATAGACCTTTGAGATGAAGAATTGAATTTGAAATAGTCAAAATTACCTAGGGAAAAGTACAGTATATTAACATTTATACGTGCAGGGCCATACAGTTTATAAGGTACCGTACCTCTGCATGGCTCCGAATTTATACTCGGTCACAGAATAACCATTACTGCATATGCATAATACGCTTTCCATCTATGTCTTTCCTGTTTCCCAACAATGTACCAGGATGAAAAAAACTTTTAATCTACCGTATATGCCGGCGTATAAGACGACTGGGCGTATAAGACGACCCCCAACTTCTGCCCTAAAAATATAGAATTTGGTATATACTCGCTGTATAAGACTACCCCTCTCCCAAATGAAAAAAAGTCTGCTTAAAACTTTGCAAAACAAACAAGAGAGCAAGTGCCTGGTGATCATAACTGTAAGCTGCGATATTAATGAAGATCCGACATGCTTCTGTAAGTGCCGCCTGTGACCCCTAGCTCTGTGACGCCGACCGCTGTGACAGGGCGGCTGCATTAGCATACAGCGCGCACTAAGCCTCTTCTAATGACTGTGAGAGGCGGACTGCCGCGCATGCGCGGCGGTCCCAGGAAGCGGCTCTCTGCGCGCTGACGGGGAAAAAAAACACCTCACACAGTGCGGCCCCCGTATATCCGGCGTATAAGACGACCCCCCACTGTAGCCATTATTTTAAGGGGTTAAAAAGTAGTCTTATACGCCAGTATATACAGTATGTGTTTAGAACATCATAAAGATTGCGAGCTGAGTGATAATGGGGCACATTTACTTACCCGGTCCAGTCGCGATCCAGCGGCGGGTTCTCCGACGCTGATTCGGGTTCTGCCTCGATTCACCAAGGTCCGTGCGCCGATATTCACCAGGTGTCGCTGCTGCGCCGAGGTCCGCCGAAGTTCACCTGCTTTTTTCTGGTGTATGTGAGTGCTTGATCTTGCGACACAAATGGCTTTTTAAATTCCGCGGTTTTTCCGAATCCTTCGGGTTGTCCGGTGGCCACTCCCCCCCGATTTCTGTCGCGCGAAAGTCGGCGCGATTGCGCCAAAAATCGATCGCGTGCGCCACAATCCCGTGAAATTCAGCGCAAAGCGGAAATATTCGGGAAAACCCCGTCGGATTCGCGGCTGCGGACCCTTAGTAAATGTGCCCCATTGTCTCCAACACTGATTTACATCTCTGCTATAACATCTCTGCCCATCTTCCCTAAAGACATGCACTTTCGTCTGATGTCTTGGGTTTCTTGTTTCTTTTGCACCTTGTTCCCCAGGAGCCAACCACAAGACAATGGGGCACATTTACTAAGGGTCTGAACGCCGCACTTTCTTTGGGTTTATTTCCGTTTTGCGACAAATTGCCCCGGTTTTTTGGCGCACGCGATCAGATTGTGCCGCATCGGCACCGGCTTGCATGCAACAGAACTTGGGGGGCACGGCCGTCGGACAACCCGACGGATTCTGACAAACTGCGGAATATAAAAAAGGAATTGTGTCGCAAGATCAAGCACTCACATGCACCAGGAAGAAGCAGGTGAACTCCGGCGTACCTCGGCGCAGAAGCGACGGATGCAGGAACTCGGGCGCACAATCTTAGTGAATCGCGGCAGACCCAAACCCTCGTCAAACAACGCACCGCGGGATCGCGGCAGGACCGGGTAATGTCAATCACTGTGTTGGAGGTGCAGTGAGGCTGGGACTGAATCACTCAGGTCTAAGGTAGTTCTCTTCTGAATTATATTCCATATAAACCTTAACAGAACCCAATGGTAGCATTATCTTTAACATGTTCATAAGAGATTACCTATAAAACCATTTTTGTCCACCCAGTGGAGCCTGTATGGTAGTGCTTAGTGGCCAACACACTCCCCATGCACATGGTTTTGTATTCTCCATCCAGCTCTGTTTAGCTATTAAAATTATATTAGTAGCTGTAACAGTTGGGTTGACTGATATAGACCTGGTGATGGCAAATTAACTCTGAAAATTGACAATAAAATGTTTTTTGGGTCATCTAAGTGACTGACGCATTCTACCATGTTTTGTTGTAATTGAAGGTAGTTTTTAAATGAAACATACAATGGCTGTCACATATCTATGGTCCAGAATGTTTAGTTGATCCTATATCTTTAGACTAAGAAGTATCATTAAGTGTTATTGTAACTTATCTTCCAGGTGATGTGCCTTCAAGATTTCTTCGGAGATGATGACATTTTTATTGCTTGTGGACCCGAAAAGTTCCGTTACCAAGATGACTTCTTACTGGATGAGAGCGGTAAGGCAAGACGTTCACCAGTTAGACAGCATTTCAGCGCTTGTTCCTTCCTCCAAGTTTGTGTCATACAAACATCTTAGAGATTTTTATCTCATTCAAGATCAACAAGTCATGTGCCAAAACAAATTATTTCTATTGCAATATCAAAACCAGATGGAGACACAGTAAAGGATTTAACAGTTGAAACATTGGCAGCATCTTCATGTGTCTCCAGACGTTATCCTCAGACTTGGACAATGTGGCGTCTCTACCACTAACAATGGTAGAACAAGGAAACAAGTTCATTATCATTATCCAGGATCCAGCATTAGAATTTTATCTTAAAGGGAATGTAACAGCACACTATCTGACCCATGGGCTACATAAGATGCCAACAGACCCTGTCGTGGCAGTGAACTATATTTAAGGTCAACTGCACACAAACAGTGGTGGCGCTGCAGTTCTTCCGCCAAGATGTGTGTATTGTGCAGTCTGTTTGGATTGTCCATTTCCATGGGCATTCCACACGTTCATTAGTAGATGGCCTTACTCTGAAATGTCTTCATATTTCATTACAAATTTAGTTCAAGAGCTATGAATGGGGAGAAGTATTTAAGAATATGGATATTTTCGATATTGCAACAAAAATTGCAACTTTTTATGTCTTACCCAAAAGTAGATATATTAGGGCAGGCATTATAGAGAAGGAGTGGCCTTCTCCATCTCCATCTACAAATCTTCTGAAACGTGACCCAAATAACCCAACCTAAATAAGACTACCATCCAGTGGCCAAGTAACAGTGCCTTGGGATTTGCAGTTCTGTCCCATGTAGAGAATAGAATTAAGCTGTAACAGTGTAAGAACACTGTGATCTTTCCAAACATCTGATTGGGGGGAGAGAGAACACTAGGGGTCAGATCCATGGCAATCGTCCATTGATCACCACTAATTTTAGACCGTCTGACAAGATTGTGTGGAAGCCTTCAACAAAGGTGAAGGCTATGGGGATATCCCTTTTAACCATATATATGTTATAAAGAAAGGTGATAACATGATAAAGTTGACTTGTTACACAATAACCACTCATACTTTAACAATTGTTACCATCTTTAGTTCTGACAGAGGTGTAAAATGGGGATATTTTTGAAGAGATGAGCACATTTTGTGCATCTAGATGTTCGCAGTCATACTTGGATACATATGACAAGCTGGTTAGTAGCAAATGGATTACTAACTACTTTGCGGTGACAGCATTGTATGTTTGTGCCAAATATCACGGAACATACATAGACTTTTCCTGGAATCCTAGTGATAAAACGAACACATGCGTGCAGATTCATTTACTCTAAAAATATTCTTGTACAGCTCATCGACACTTTGTTAAATCATATTCCTATTTTAGTAATTGGATTGAAGGCATAATAGTTTTTTAAAGGGAACCTGTCACCAGGAGACCCATTTTTAGCACTCCCCCAGTCCCCACAGAGCATAGTATATACACTGCCAAAGTGTTTTTGTATTAAAAATTGGTTTTACAGAAAAAAATATATGTTATACTTTTGTCGATATGTTACCTTTTCAAATATATGAAAACACCCATCACTGGGCTTAGCGACGCCCCCTGCTCCTCTACGGCCAATCCCAAGTGTGGGGAGTTATTCATATATTTGAAAAGGCACATGTTTCCCAAGGCTGGGGGGGGGGGAACTGCTCCTTTCCAGCACCTCCCAATTGGCAACTGCCTAGTCACACAGCAGATGCTAATGAAAGGTACAATATAACATATCTTTTTTTCTGTAAAACCTATTTTTTATACAAAAACACTTTGGCAGTGTATGTACTATGCTCTGTGGGGACTGGGGGAGTGCTAAAAATGGGTCTCCTGGTGACAGGTTCCCTTTGAAGGGAACACATGATAGCAATTTGGGACAATAAGCCACCCAAAAATCTCCCAATATGGGTGTTGTCTGTGGCAGTACTAAAAAAAAAAAAGCATCAAACACTTATACAGGCGGTCCCCTACATAAGAACACTCGACTTACATACGACCCATAGTTACAAACGGACCACTGGATATTAGTAATTTACTGTACTTTATCCTTAGGCTGCAATAAACAGCTGTAACAGTTATCAAATGTGTCTGTAATGAAGCTTTAGTGTTAATCCTGGTTCTTATGACAATCCAACATTTTTAAAATCCAATTGTCGCAGAGACCAAAAATGTTCTGGCTGGGATTACAATGATAAAATATACAGTTCCGACTTACATACAAATTCAACTTAAGAACAAACCTACAGTCCCTATCTTGTATGTAACCCGGGGACTGCCTGTATTTCCTGTTTCAACTCCTCCTGGGGCCTGCCTAGTGGGTTGCTCCTGACCCCAGTGACATGCGCAGTAAAGCCAAGTAATATTTGGCTTTTGGCAAAGCCAAATACTCCATAAGGACTTGTCTTTTACAAAGACGCTCTATAACATGCTGCCTGCAGAAAGAATACAATGTACAGGGGCGTTCCAGTTCTCAGTCGGACCATGCGCCAGATTTATCACGGAAAGTTAGACAGAAATGTGTTGCACGCCCCATGTTAAAATTGCACCAAAATAAAAAGTGGCGCAACCTACACACTACATAGGCAAACTGCACATAGTACAGTTTTTAGTAAATGTGGGCCATTATCTACAATATGCTGAGCTCCTCTTGCTTTATAAAATGCTACCTGACAATAGGATACCTTGTACAATCTGCTCAGCTACTCCTGCTCTAGAACATTCTGTCTGCAGATAGGACACTATGTACAATCTGCTCAGCTCCTCCTGCTCTAGAACATTCTGTCTGCAGATAGGACACTATGTACAATATGCTGAGCCCCTCCTGCTCTTTAGCATGCTACATACAGATAGGACACCCTGAACAATATTCTGAGCTCCTCCTGCTCTATGACATTCTGCCTTCAAATAGGACTATTTGTACCATCGTCTTAGCTCCTCCTGCTCTATAACATGCTGCCTGCAGATAGGACACTATGTACAATATGCTGAGCCCCTCCTGCTCTTTAACATGCCACATACAGATAGGACACCCTGAACAATATTCTGAGCTCCTCCTGCTCTATGACATTCTGCCTTCAAATAGGACTATTTGTACCATCTTCTTAGCTCATCCTGCTCTATAACATGCTGCCTGCAGATAGGACACTATGTACAATCTTCTCAGCTTTTTAAGCTTTATAGACAGTTTTATATATGTATAAAAATACCTACATATCTCATTACTATATGGAAATATAAACACTCCAACGTTGCTGCCTGTATATAGTTACCTGCCATACTAAGAATCCTAACAGTATCTTCTGTTTCATCCTTAGTGTGGCAGGTTACCATACACAGGCAGCACTGATGGAGGGTGTATATTGCCATATAGTAATGTGATAGGTGGGTTTTTCTGTACCAAAGAAAAATGAGACTGCACTCCAAACCTGATGTGAAAAAAAACGGATGGGTGCTTTATTTACCCAAGTGCAACATTTCAGACCCTGAAATGATCCTGAACAGTGTCAAAGACCAGTTTTGGGGTTTGGACCCACAATGTTTTTTGCTATTGCTATGGTACTGCTGGATTTTTAGGGATTTTTATCCATATATAAAACTGTCTCCATATACCCATTGCCACTTGTCAGTCTTTCTCTTGGAAGCTTCATTCTCCTGACTTTCTCTTGGAGACGTAGCTCGGTTCTTCCAGCGCCTTTGAAACAGATCCCTGGAGATAAGTGTAACCTATTCTAACGATAGTCTAAGTTATTTCGGAAATCTGCTGTTGCCATGGTACGTAGATCACATGGTCTGATAAGGTCAGCCAAAGCTGCCATCACAACACCGCTTCCCTGGTTATCCTTTTTAATGAATTTCTTTTTTACTTGCTGTGTTTGCAATTGTTATTCTTAGCACAGATTTGAATATTAAGGGGAGGAACATTGGCCGCAGTCCTTAGGTTTTTCTTGCTAGATCCAATCATTCAAAAATAAAATAGAGATGATCTGGGAAAAATGAACTACTATACCAATTATTATCTTTGCTTATCCAAAGTGAATGCTTACACCACGTTGTATTAACATGCAATGAAACCTCTTTGATCAGACAACCCAAATTTGCACATAAAAATAGAAGTGGGCTGAATTGTGTAGAAATCCAAAATGTTGCAAAACAAATCCAACACAAAAATCTACTTTATAGAGAATTTAGGGGTCAGGACTTGACATTTACCCCACACAAAACCTTGGTCTGTTCAAAGGGGCTAGTAATTTTTGAAGAAGATGTGGTCCTTGTTAGGATGACAAATGGTCTATTTATAGAGGGATAGACCTCCAGAGAGGTTAATGGACAGTCTTTTAGGGAGGAGGGCTCTACAAAAGATTGCTCTTCTGGAGAGGATCCACTATAAACAGCAGTGATAACATTTAATGATGAGCAGACCCAAAGATTCTGTTCAGGTGCTTCCTACGCGACCCACACTTCCCTCTGGCCAATCACAGCCGTGACTAGTTGGCCAGGGCCATCAATTTATCCGGCAATATGTCCGGGTCGCGCAGGACACACTTGGACCCGAGCGGAAAAATTCAGGTCCACTCCTCTATATTAACATTATAAGAATGAGCTTATCACACCAGGTCACTGTCTTTTGGCAATAAATTTCAGAACCTTTCTAAGTAGCCCATAGCTACAGAACCCCAAAAACTATTATTCACTGTGGGTTCGGACCCAGTCTTGTCATCACAATTTAAGCTTTTATGAATGGTTTCTTATGCTTGATTATTTTGTTTTGCTTCCTACATCCTAGCATCCAGAATTGACTGATTACTTTTTGCCAAATATGTCCAAACTTTCAGAAGATGCGAAGAAAACCCATGCTATTCGAGAAACCTGCTGATTAGGTTGATTAGGTTGAGCCTTGAAAATTTTTTTTGATAACACCTTAAAATATTATAAAATAATATAAAATAATAAATAACTAAACTCAGTGGATTCCAGCCACTTTTAGGCCGATTGCCCACAAGTGAGTTTGGTCCAAGAAAAGCACTCCATGCGCTGGATGGATTTTCAGGACTGAACCTACATTCCGAGATTTGGTCTGGGAAATCTCTTTAGATCACAGTGTGTTTTCTGAGATCAAACTTTTTTGTGGGAAACTGGCATGAGTAACTTTTCCTGGGTCACTGCTCATCTGCACTTCCTTCTCCTCCGATTAGGAAACAGCTAGTCCCATGACCATGTTGGGAGGGAACCAAATACAGGACTAATGGGGATCCAGTGCACTTCCTTACATCTTATCACATTATTTTATAACATTCTGCCTTAAACACGGACTTTTCATCACATCCAACTATTCCATCTAATAACTGCTTTACCAATACTGCTCTCTACTGACAGATAGGTCGTCCCCATGGTATCTGCTGCAACCCAGGACCACCTACCTGACAGTAAATGGTGTAGTTAGCATATCAGGGGCTAAAACTAATTGCATTGAAAGCTCAGGAATGGTGGGGGCTAGAGGGAATTTTACGCCTGCAATGGAATAGATGGAACAACATCAACATCAAGGATACTAAGAGGTACAGATGTTAAAAGTGATTAGAGGTCCTCTTTAAAGCCTTCACATATCCATAAACTGGCATAAGTCAGACTATTTGGGAAGTGTCAGTGATATAGACTATGGCTTCATTCCATTTCCAAGAACATTATATCCCGTTATTTTCAAACTATCCAGTCTTTTTGGAAAATACTTATCAAATATATGAAATGTCTCTCATAGTCCTGCAATATTTTTACTTAAAATATTAAATGACAGTTTTTTTTTTCTTTGAAAAATGAATATTTTATGACTAGCTGAGATAATTACAGGCAATTTTCTATACTTATAATTTTTTATTACATTTCATTCTCTGTTTTCCTACATGTGCGTACAGAATTACTGAGCAAGTGAAATTTTTCATTTTAGCAAAAATATCAACCTGAACGTGTACAATATTACATTTCTAGTAGCCGGCTTAGAGCTATGTGCTAAAATGTCATGTTGTGTTTCTACATTGTCATTTTTTATGTGTTAGTTTTATAACCAGATGGTCCAGAAATTAAACCAGTAATGACTTTGCTTCTTTTTATGCCATAGTTACAGTGGGAGCCATATTTTACAAAATATTGTTTAAGTGTTTTTTCACTCTGCTTTCCTTCCTGGGCATGGGTTCTGTTATTTTGGGTGGTTTTACAGGCTCAGTATGTTGCAAATATTTTGTGTTAAATCTCTTTTTAACCATTTATCAATAGTGATTCCAAATACCATGTAGTCGGTTAACCCTTGCTAGGTATTTTTTTACTTAGTCTTCACAGGTGTGTAATGTAATTTCGACCACGTACCTCCCTCCTATTTACACCAGCTGATTGATGGGGATCTGGATGTTTCACCCCTAACATTCTATAATTACTGACTTATACTACAGATATGTTTTTCAATATTTTTTATCATGGAATACCTAAGACACATAAATCTATAAGGTTTACGCCAAAGGTCTCCATGTTATTCGTCTTGGTCCCTGGTTCCTGGCCTATTTATGGTACCTGAAACTGTTATTCCTGGCTTAACTGCTCTTGGATTTTTTTCCATCAACTTTGGTGTCCAGTCTGGGTCAGTCTTCACTTAAAGGGAACCTGTCACCACATTTGCACATATACAGCCAGTGGCAGGTTCCTATCTAGCTCAAATGACTGACATACTTCTTTTAGGTAAACATCCACATAAATCACCTTTTATCTTATATTACCTGGCATCAAAGGGGGCGTGTCCTGCTCAGCTGGCCCCTCCCATCTAATCCTCCCCATGCCTTATGCCTCCTCACTGGTCACAGTTGATGTCATGTGACCAGAGTGACATCATCTCAGGTCCTTTAGCCTCTTAACAATAGCAAACTGTACCCCGTGCATGTATCTGACCACATAAAGTCACAGCAGCCTCCATGGACTTCTACTCCTCTCCATCCTCCATGGAGGCTTCTGTGATTTCATGTAATCACATACATGGTGTACAGTTTGCTATTCTTAGAAGGCTAAAGGACCTGGGATGATGTCACTCTGGTCACATGACATGAATGTAACACAAGGCACCGTGTAAACTAATTGACAAAATATTTCCAATCTGTACATAGAGCTTTATATGTTCTGCATTTGAATATTATCAGACAGTCCTAAGTACAAGGAGGCAGGGCACGGATTAGAAGAGACACGAAGTTGTCCCATAATGGGACATGGTTCACTGCCAGCCTGAGAGAGAGATGAGTCACAGATACCAGACATGAGTCACAAAAGCTAATTTGCATATCAGAAAAACTTATGTAGTTAAGGTACAGTGCCTCACTGGCAGCTAATTTTAGGTAATATTGGGAGAAAATGTAACCCTTTCTCAGCAGGCATTGTTAGTCAGGGTGGTCAAAATCTGGTGACAGGTCCTCTTTTACTTTTGAGGTAGCAACATTGTGTTTCTGTGCAGGGATTTCCAGATCCCTGTAGGAGGGTTAAAGGATGAACAGCTGAGGCCTCAGAAACAAAATGTCCTCAGGAGTAGTCAAGTCAAATTAGTTTAATCACAAAGCGGGTCGACATCCATTGCCATACCCCAAAAGAGTTGTATGAGAAGAGACAATTGGTCCCCCATGTTTGTGTCTGATATTGCAGCTTAACCTATTTTTTCCATTATCATATATAGTTTCAGAAAACCTATTTATGCAATATTGACACTTGAGTTCAGTGATCAGCTCTACCCAGCTCATCCTCGGGTAGATAGGTGCAGGGCACATTCTAAAATAATGGGGCTTATTTACTAAGGTCCCGGGGCCGCATTTCCGTCGGGTTTTCCGATGTTTTCGGGGATCGCACCGGGGATTGCGTTGCAGGCGATCGGATTGTACTGCAATCGCTCCGGCTTTCACACGACACAAATCGGGGGAGCGGGCCGACGGACGATCCGTCGGATTCGGACAACGCGCGGGATTTAACAAATCAATTTGTGACGCATCCAATGCACTTACATACACGGGAGGAAGATGGTGATCTCCGGCGGGCCTGAGCGGGGAAGCGACACATGCAGTAAAATCGCAGCAGATGGGTTTTCCGGCGCACAATGCACCTCGGGGATCATGCAGGGACCAGGTAAGTAAATGTGCCCCAATGTATTTCTTCTGATACCTGCTGTCCACCAGAGTAGGACAACAACGTCAATACTTTCTGTTCATCTATTTTTTTAATGAGCCCTTTGAGCAATGACCCATCTATGTGATATCCTGAAAAAGTACATATATAGATAAGATTTGGATTACAAATTACACATTTCATGGAGCTGCCTAACATCTCTTATCAGCAGCCCGCAGGAGGCTTGTTGTTAGGCGCCTGACATGAGTCAGACGTGCCTATCATTGAGAAGAGGAAACAAAAACATCACTTTCTACAGAACTGTGCAAACCTGCCGCTCCTGTCTATCTGATTGTTATACAGTGATATTATCATTATTTACACCTCTGCAATAGATACAGAAGCCACATCATCTGATTTCCTTCCACAGTATTGTATATATTATGCAGTAAGTGTAGAATATTACATTTCGTTATAGTGGTATCTTATTTCAGCTGAATATTCGGTTGTTGGTATCTGACCTCTAACCCCCCCTCCTCCCCAATAAATGGCTGTAAAGTGATGCCACAGATTTGGTGCCATGACCTTTTTCTCTATAGGACAATTAGAATAACCAAGGATTGGTGATAAATGATGACAGCTACAAAAATGATAAAGATATTGGGGCCCCGCCGCTGCATATTTGCAGCGGGATACATCAAGAGGCTTCCTTTTTTCCACATATGAAAAGTCGTCGGCAGCAGCGAGTGCGCAGGCGCGGGGACAGTAACGCCCCGCACCGGCCCACTCCCAGCGTGAAGGTGGCAGAGAGGGCAAAATAATCGCAAGTGCTAGCACAAGTGGCGTGGCGCAGAGGTCCTGATGAATATGCCCCATAATGTGTATATACTCCTGTATAAGCCACATATTTCAGCACAGAAAATGTGCTGAAAAACTACAACTCGGGTTATACAGTAAATTACAGTAGAGTAAATAAAAAAAAACAAAAAACTTAAATACTCACCTTGGATGCTCCCTGATGCTCCGCACGCCTCCTCTTCCTTCTCTTCTTCATTGGTAAGAGCGGGCAGAGACGTGTCCATGTGCTCTACCCACCGGCGCACACTGTGACGCAATGGTGTCACCGCTGATGACATCATAGTGTGTGCCAGTATGCGCTCTGTTACCAGTGAAGAAGAGAAGGAAGAGAAACCGCACAGAGAATAGGGGAGCATCGGAAGGAGAGTATGTAAGTTTATTGTTTATACAATAAAGGGCAGGGCATTACATTATCTGGGGTTCTATTGCAGGGCATATCATTAGTAGGGTGGCTGCTGCGGGGCATTTCATTACTATTGGATCTGCTGCAGGGCATTTCATTACTAGGGGCTCTGCTGCAGGGCATTTCATTACTAGGGGTTGGCTGCATGGGGCATTTCATTACTGGGGAGGCTGCTTGGCATTTCATTACTGGGGAGGCTGCTTGGCATTTCATTACTAGGGGGTTTGCTGCAGGGCATTGCATTACTAAGGAGTCTCCTGCAGAGCATTGCATTACTAAGGAGTCTCCTGCAGGGCATATTATTACTAGGGGGTCTGCTGCAGGGCCTTTCATTACTAGGGGTTAGCTGCATGGGGCATTTCATTGCTAGGGAGTCTGCTGCTTCTGCTGGTACCACATGATCATCAAAATAGGGGTCCCTTCTACTGTGTATGAGTAGAACTACACAGAATGTAGCCTTCTCTATGTATTTGGTAGTACTGGAATGCTAGAGATGACTCTATACTTGGCTCCTTTTTCTGCAGTCCCAAAAGTCTGCATGTGCAGGTCTCTGTGCATCCAGGACAAAAAGGCCCCTTATTCTCCTAATCAGTGTGGGTCCCAGTGGTAGGACCCCCTTTGAACAGATAAATAGATAAGGGGATAACTTGCTATTGTCTCGTGTGTATCATGCTGGCAGTATGGGGCTGTGAGGAGGCAATGGTTAAAACCCTTAGATCTTTTATACACAAAATGTCTTGTGCTGTACTTAACCTGTGTTTTAGACGCCATAATGGTATCTCCTTCACAAGTGTCATTAACACCTTATTCCATACATAATTCTGTTTCTCTCGGTTCTTGACTAATCTTCACATATGTTCACACATTGGATGGTAGTAGAGCACATTGTGACACCACAGGCTTTATCCCATTAATGCCAGATAAGCATCACATAAAAGGCTGCCATTCACTAATCCACATGTCAGTACAAGTAGAAGTCTGTATACAAACCATCTGTAAGGAATATTAAATCTGGATGTAATAAATGTAAATCCTCTTTAAAATATATTATTGCTATGAGTCACTTGCAGATTACAATGTTTATATGGAACTGTCCAAGTGCTGAACATTGTACAGTGCATAGGGGTCATTATTATCAGGTTTTATGTATGTGCTGTAAGTATCTCAGTGATACAAGATATATGGCAGTATCTTATGAATAAGAAAAACACTCCTCTATTTTTTTATGATTTTTTCAAAACATGGTAGAATAACCCCTGACACCCTTAAAGACCAACCACTAGGAGGCGGCACATAGATAATATACTCTGTTTATCTGAATGTCACAATACTACAATATTTAGTTCTGGAAGGCTGGCCGTCTTGTGGTCATTTGTGGACAGGTCCAGCCAAGAGAAAAGTATGGATAACATATACTGTATATATATTATACACTTGTCAATGTCCCCAGGTGAGGCTAAAAAACAGTGGGGCCCATTTACTGAGAACAGTGCAGTCTGTACTATGTGCAATTTCCCTGTGTAGTATGCAGAGGGCGCCAGAATTGTGGTGCACGTTCTTCATGAATCTAGAGTCCTCTGCACTGCCCCAACAGAGTGCACCAACTTTTTTTTGGTGCACCTTTAACATAGGGCTTGCAACATACTTCTGTCGAACTTTGCATGATAATTCTGGCGCACGCTCTTACTGAGCACCAGAGCGCCAATTTTGATTGATTGCTGGGGGAGCTGTATATAGTGATTGCTGGGGGAGCTGTATATAATGGTTGCTGGGGGAGCTGTATACAGTGATTGCTGGGGGAGCTGTTTATAGTGGTTGCTGGGGGAGCTGTTTATAGTGGTTGCTGGGGGAGCTGTATATAATGGTTGCTGGGGGAGCTGTATATAGTGGTTGCTGGGGGAGCTGTATATAGTGGTTGCTGGGGGAGCTGTAGATAGTGATTGCTGGGGGAGCTGTATATAGTGGTTGCTGGGGGAGCTGTATACAGTGGTTGCTGGGGGAGCTGTATATAGTGGTTGCTGGGGGAGCTGTATATAGTGGTTGCTGGGGGAGCTGTATACAGTGGTTGCTGGGGGAGTTGTATATAGTGGTTGCTGGGGGAGCTGTATATAGTGGTTGCTGGGGGAGCTGTATATAGTGGTTGCTGGGGGAGCTGTATATAGTGGTTGCTGGGGGAGCTGTAGATAGTGATTGCTGGGGGAGCTGTAGATAGTGGTTGCTGGGGGAGCTGTATACAGTGGTTGCTGGGGGAGTTGTATATAGTGGTTGCTGGGGGAGCTGTATATAGTGGTTGCTGGGGGAGCTGTAGATAGTGATTGCTGGGGGAGCTGTATATAGTGGTTGCTGGGGGAGCTGTATACAGTGGTTGCTGGGGGAGTTGTATATAGTGGTTGCTGGGGGAGCTGTATATAGTGGTTGCTGGGGGAGCTGTATATAGTGGTTGCTGGGGGAGCTGTATACAGTGGTTGCTGGGGGAGTTGTATATAGTGGTTGCTGGGGGAGCTGTATATAGTGGTTGCTGGGGGAGCTGTATATAGTGGTTGCTGGGGGAGCTGTATACAGTGGTTGCTGGGGGAGTTGTATATAGTGGTTGCTGGGGGAGCTGTATATAGTGGTTGCTGGGGGAGCTGTAGATAGTGATTGCTGGGGGAGCTGTATATAGTGGTTGCTGGGGGAGCTGTATATAGTGGTTGCTGGGGGAGCTGTATACAGTGATTGCTGGGGGGAGCTGCATATAGTGGTTGCTGGGGGAGCTGTATATAGTGGTTGCTGGGGGAGCTGTATATAGTGGTTGCTGGGGGAGCTGTAGATAGTGATTGCTGGGGGAGCTGTATATAGTGGTTGCTGGGGGAGCTGTATACAGTGGTTGCTGGGGGAGCTGTATATAGTGGTTGCTGGGGGAGCTGTAGATAGTGATTGCTGGGGGGAGCTGCATATAGTGGTTGCTGGGGGAGCTGTATATAGTGGTTGCTGGGGGAGCTGTATACAGTGGTTGCTGGGGGAGTTGTATATAGTGGTTGCTGGGGGAGCTGTATACAATGGTTTCTGGGGGAGTTGTATATAGTGGTTGCTGGGGGAGCTGTATATAGTGGTTGCTGGGGGAGCTGTATATAGTGGCTGCTGGGGGAGCAACCACATCTCTACACATCTCTAGCTTTGGATTCCTGCATTGTACTGACATTTTTCGGCTTCTGCTGCTGTGGCTGGCTTAAGTTCTGGGGGAGACGGGACCCGCTGTGGCAAATCCATGGTCTCCTTTGACCATTGTGATGGTACAAGTGAAGTTTGGATTGGCTGAAGAAGGTCCTGTAACCCTCTTTATTCCCGGGACTTTCAGACAGGTGCAGCAGACGAAGACCAGAACACCAGCACGACACAGGAACCGGGAGAAAAAAAGTTACATCTCTTTGTATGTGTCAATTAAAAAAAACAGATAGAGATATCACAGCATGAGGGCTACCTTTTTAATAGGAGCATTCTCCTGTTAGCCACCCTAATTCTAAGAGCAGAATACCTGGGTACATGTTGGGGCTAGCGAAGAAGGCACCGTACTGATTCATGTTGCTTCTGTAACAAGATTGGGACTCCAAGACTCTCAATTCATCTTAGAAGGATCCATAACTACAAAGCAGGGACATCTGTCTCCCATCTTAGTAAAGTTGTATGTGCACATGCTTAATACACCACTTATACATAAATTGCCTTAAATAGCATTTAGAGCCGGAGAACACACAATGTTTCATCCTTACATGAGAAACATCTCATTACGCGGCTCAGCTTCACATACAGTTATGGCTTTTTGGCACTGTGAAGTATTACATTTAACAAACTTGATAAAGAATTTTCCACCATTGACGCAGGCACGGAGGCTTTGTGCCCACAGATACAGAATCAAAGCTTCTACTGATGATGTTTGATTATTTCAATTACGCTGCTTGTAATGTTAACAATTAATTAACATATCAAATAGGTGCCTGCATTTGTACGCACATGCAACATTCCACTTGTAGGTCACTGGAAATTACTGCCTACTAAATTATAACAACCGCATCATGTTATGCGAGATATTCAAATCCAATTCATTACTTCTGCTGGTTCAGTGTCTGCATAGAACATGCACTACTCCTAGGAGTTGAACAGTTTTCAAATCCTCCCAAAATTGAAAACAAAAGTGTGTTGATGGCTTTCTCAGGTTTTCATAGTTAAACATAAGTTTACTGTTCCCCGGTAATTTTTGATTTCAGAAAATATTGCATTATCTGCATTTGGGGTGGTTTGTTTGTATCTGTAAACTGTATGCAGGCCTTTTTTGGGTGTATGTATACAGGGAGAGGTTGGACTGGGGTTTGGACATGACGTTCTTGTCTAGGCTGTAAATTAAAGGATGACCGGTGTGGAGTTAGTTTACACAGAACACTGTGCCGGGTTCTGTATATAGGAGGGGGCCACGTGGACTGGACAGTAGAAGAAGAGGTTGAGGTAAGCTGGTGCCAATTTAACAAATATCCATGTTTTTCTCACTGATATGAAATCAAAATAAACTTTTCCCATTTTAGGTCAATTAGGAGTACCAAAATTATTCTGGTTTTATTTGCCAAATAAAAGAGAGTGCAATTTTAAGGCATTTTGGTGACTTTCTTCATAGTCAAAAGGACACACACTAAGACTACATTCACATGACCGTTGGGGGACGTATACACGGCCCCAATCTTGTGGCCGTATATACGTCCCCCCGGGCCAGCAATGGGTGCATGGAGTGATACAGTGCGGACATGTCCTATATTTCTCCGTATTTCGGTGCTTTGCACCATGTATCTCTATGGAGAGGGGCAGGGGCGAGCAGCGCTGTATGCAGCCTAAGATTACTATGCCTTTAAACAATTTGGGACATCACATAAAATGTCATACCAGTCAGGAAGGAGACGGGTTCAGTCTCCCAGAGATGAATAGGCTTTGGTTCGAAATGTGCATATCAACCCAAGAACAGATGAAAAAGACCTTGCAAAAATGTCTGGAATCCTTTATCCACATGGTCTGAAAGACCACACTGCCAGGAAGAAGCCATTATAGGCAGTCCCCGGATTACGTACAGGATAGGCTCTATAGGTTTGTTGAATTTTGTATGTAAGTCAGAACTGTATACTTTATCATTGTAATCCCAGACAAATTTTGGGTTTTAAAAATGTTGGAGTGTCATAAGAACCAGGATTAACACTAAAGCTTCATTACAGGCACCTGTGGTAACTGTTATAGCTGTTTATTGTAGCCTAGGACTAAAGTATAGTAAATTACCAACATCCAGAGGTCCGTTTGTAACTAGGGGTCATCTGTAAGTCAGGTCTTCTTAAGTATGGGACTGCCTGTACTCCAAAAAAAAACATAAAAAAGCCAGTTTACAAATGCACACAGGAACAAATACCTTCATTTTTGTTTCTGATGAAACTACAATTGAACTATCTTTTTCCCATGTGCGTTGTGGCACCGTATTGCGTCGGTCATGTGAATTCAGCCTAAGGGCAATGGTACCAAATACTAATTAAATGTATGTAAACTTTTAACTTTGCAGAAAGCAATAAAAATGCCTTTAAAATTCTCGTATTCTCATTATTCTGGCATTTGGCAAATATAAATCATTGTGCTATTCCTTATTGACCTAAAATGAGAAAGTTTTATTCTGATTTCATGTCAGAAAGTGAGAAAAAAAATTCATATGTGTCTTTGTATAGAGTGTATAAAAACTTTTGTTTTTAGCTGTAAGGCAAATGTATAGAATAAATATATCATAATAAAACTATTGTAAATATAATTTTCTAAGTGAGGTTCATTTGAATAGTGTATAAAAGGCATCTCATTGACACAATGACCCTATGTGCCTTGAGGGACTAACATTGATTGAGCTGATCTTTTTTTAAATAAACTTTATTGATTGCTTTAGCTCCTAATATCTTTAGCATTACAAACGGCAGTCCAATCAAGCTGTCCCCTGGCAGAGATGAGAGCGAGCCCTGCACCACCGCCAAGTATACTGCCATCCTTATGCTGTTAGTCTAATCACCAGTGAATTAGATAAATATGATTTATAGGAGACCATGTCTGTCCTTGAAGGCAAATGACTGTTCTTTGGTAATAGAACAAAGAGATGTGATTCATTTAATCCCAGTCATTTTATGAATCATTTCATCAGCTATTCTGTAACATCCCCTCCGATACAGAAGATCAAGCAACGTTACTAGATGTTCTTCATTGTGAAATGGATGGAGAATTCGGATTCCCCGGCGTATGCGGACATCTGAATACATCAAAGTCATTTTGCTTCTACTAGTCTTGTGTTTGCAAGGTTTTCTATTAGTAACTGTTAGTGACTGTTTAACATCTTGTGATATGCTGGGGGGATGTGACATTTAGGGACATGGCAGATATACTGTAAATGTAACATGAATAATTTGATTATTAATTTATAATTTTGTTAACTCAGACATCTCACTTCTGGAAAAGTTATGATCACTAGAGGATCCCCCAAAAAGTGTCATGTTCCTCAACAGCTCCCCCACAGGGAAATTGAAGTATTACATGTTACATGACTGTCCAAGTGCCCATGTCATGCTTGGATATGCCAAGACCTCCATAGATGAACTTGATCTACACCCCTTCAAAAAATTGGACAACTAAAAAAATTCTAATATTCCACAACTGCGGTATTTCTACTTGTGCAGATACTAGTGACAGTAATAAGTTTGTGAGGCTGACAACATATTTCCATTCAATTCAGTCTAATATACTACAGTGTTGAGTACGGCAGAAACTTTAAATAGAAGCTACTTTTCCTAATCTTAGACAAGAAGATACTTACCAGTGCCAAATTTTGCAACCAAAGTTACTCCTTGCCCATTTTGGGAACTCTAGTATCTCTAACCTGTGATGTTAGACCTTTCTTGGACTCTTTAAGTGGATTCTCCTTGGCAATTTTCACAGGCAAAAAGTTTGATAATCTTCACTAGTCTAATAGTAAAAAAGCTTCTATGTAGGATTACAAATCATTTTTTTCCTAAGCTTAGAGCAGTGATGGCGAACCTTTTAGCGACCGAGTGCCCAAACTGCAACCCAAACCCCCCTTATTTATCGTGAGGTGCCAGCCAAAAATTCTTTGAGTCTTGTCTGGTGTGCTGGGACGATGGGCCAAGTGCCCACTGAAAGGGCTCTGAGTGCCGCCTCTGGCACCCGTGCCATAGGTTCGCCACCACTGGCTTAGAGGGTGGTTTCTGGGTATGAATAGATCAGGCAAGATCTCTGCATATTCTTTTAATATTTCTAGTTATCAGATTATCTGTAAGCCCTATATCTCTAAGATAAGTTATGTAAAATATTTTATAACTGCTCACAATGATACCATGATAACTCTAAAAAGGTAACTTTTAGATATTTGAAGCCTCTTTCAAGAATATTACATTAGTAGACAAGTAAATTATGGGAAATAATGGTAGCATTTTAGACTTTGACAACTCTGATGTTTTTTGGAATTTATAGTATTTACAGTACATTAAATACTCTGCTCAAGGTGACATGAACTAAGGGTTGTATGCCAGGACATGGCACCATGGACCAACATGGGTTTAAGTCTTGCATTGAGGAATGTTATATGTCTAAAAGCTTTTCCAGGGAAACCTTTGAATATTTAAGAATTGTGCTGTGATTTGTATATGCTGAGTTAATGTATATGGTACTGTTTGGATGTGTGTATATGCAGTATGTATGGGGGTCCTGCTTCTCCTAGTTACGTCCCTGACCCTTGTTTGAATATTTCTGTTCATGTCGCCATATATTTCTATGGTCTCATATGCACGGAGACACAAGCTTTGTAACTCCGGATCCTGCCCAAGCCGCAAAACTCAGAGCAGGTCCTATTCCTCCCGATGCTTCTGGTTCGAGAAGTCTTTCTTGCTGACACACAGCGGTCCATTGTTTTCGACCTAAAAATGCACATGTTCATATGCAACCTCACTCTGTAAATGAAGGATGATAGAGTTTCTGCATTCTAACCAACTAAAGAATCTCCATCTAAATTGGAGTGTTCAATAAATTATTTTGAATATGTATTGTAGGAGTTTATTTGGACAGTCTTGTAAAATACACATTTATGTTTATGTGTTATAATTCCCTCAAATATGTGAGTGTTTTTATAATATATATTTAAGCACCTTGGTCTTGTCTACATTGAATAATGCCCTGTGTTGAGAATTATCTCTCCTCCTTTTGTGGGGTGTAATCCAGACAGCTGTCGACATGTCCATGCTCACGCTCCCCATTCATGCACTTTGGCACATGGTCAATCACCCACACTGTCATCACAGGGAAAGTCACCCAACTGGAGCCAAAATTTACAAAGATCGAAGACTGTTCTTAGGGGAGAAAAGGGTGGAAAAATGTTGGGTTGGAAGACCAGCATCTCCTTCACACGGCCTCTTAGAGCAGACTTGACAATAGAAAACAACCAGAAGCAGACTTTTTTGATATCTTATCCTAGTATGCTCTTTCAGAGAAATGAGGACGCTAGATTAGAATATTTCCTAATTAAATAACTTTGTAGTTGAGATGTTCTGATTAATTTATGTTAATTAATTCTTTGGGAAGTAATATCACAGTCTGCAGTGGGCAGATTCTCTGGACTGTGTTTTACTTGATTACAGATATTGACAAAAGAATTTAAAGCCATCATCAGATAAAAAAGCAATTGAGATAATTTAGCAAATTAAAGATCTTTTCTTTTCATATTTTCCCTAGTGGTATAACGCGCCAATTCAGATTGTATTTTATTGTTCTTGTATCATTATTTATTATTATTTCTTATTTAGATTCCATTATTATTGATGTCACACAGAATGAATATATAGTATATAACTAGCATGTATTACAGGGGTAGGATTCTTTAGAGTAGGTTGCTGTCCACATTTTTGCTTTTAATCCTTTGCTATAAAGTGTTTTATTCCCAGTGATGATGACAAATGTCTAGTTGTTTAGGCTCCGAATCTCCAAAATGTCATGTTATTTGATATCATGATCTTCTGCCCGACCATAGGAGCATATCTTTGGTCTTTACTTTAGCACATGACATGTGGCCTTTTATGTAATATCGGACAAGATCACCCTTATAACCTTCTATAACCTTTTCAATAGTCTCTTGGAATGACTAAGGATACAATTTAAGATACATTTTCTTTTTTCAGAATGTCGGGTGGTGAAATCTACTTCTTACACCAAGCTTCCTAATATACCACGCAGGAGTACAACCAAGAGTCCAGGACCTTCCCGACGCAGCAAGTCCCCTGCATCAACCAGCTCCGGTATGTACCTACTTACTGACCAATTTCCATTTACATGACCATCAACATGTAGATTACTTGTGGGTGAAGGGTAATCATTTTCTTCCTTACTTAGAAGTTGTGGTATGTGCCACAATAGACTATAACGTGGTCATTTCATATCCATTAATTAAACAGGATTCGGAAAGTGGCCAATACTAAATAGGGACCAGGTACTTTTATGTGACTTGGGGATAGCTAGCATTGCAGTTTATGCAGTGTATAATAAAAGAAATTCTGAGAAGAAGGATTCCTCAGGAGCTTGTAAGTAGGACTAGTTTACCGTTAAAGAATCTGATCGTAGATGTCCTTTAAACTATATACATATTATATTTTTCACCACCACCAGTATTATAGCAAAAAATGGCCATACAATATATTAAAATATTTTAAATCTATCATAAGCAGAACCACACAAGTAAATATCACAGATAGTGCATGGTCCTTGCACTTCATTCAAAAAAATAAGTAAAAGTTTTTTTTTAAATTTATGTATGTATATCCTATATTACATACATTATACTGGGGCATATTTATCATATAGCCCCCCGGTGCATTTTCGCAGTGGCATACATCAAGGGGCGGAAGCAGGGCCTTGCGTTACAAAAAACGCAGCTGGCGACTTTTCACATATGAAAAGTCGCTGGCGACTGCACCTACCCTTCATCGCCCCACTAGTATTTGCGATTATTTCAGGGCCTGTTAAATATGCCCCACTGTCTATAAAGTCTATATAAGTTTTAAAGGAGCAAAAGTGTGTATTTTTCTTGTAAAAGCCAATAGTGACAGTAGTACACGGAAAAATAAAAAAGTTATGGATTTTTGAAAGTGTGGAGGGAAAAATGGAAATATAAATACGTTAAAGGGTTTTAAGGGGTTAATTTGTATAGTATAAATTTTAACCCCCACACTGTAACAAAACATCCCTGTTGTCAACCTGTTTAACCAAGACTTTGCATATAATACAGTGGGTACAGAAAGTATTCAGACCCCTTCTTACTAAAGTAAGCAGCTCCTAGCGCCACCCTATTTTTAGCAATGATAAACTGCTAGCTTTATCAGAAGATACCGATAAAGCTAGCAGACACTATCAATAGCAATGCCGGACCAAGCTCACAGCGGTCCGGTGTATTCATGAGGGGGTGGGGCTTGGAGGCCGTGACTGCAGCATGAAGCCCTGCAGTCACCGCTGGCCTATGGTATAGGAGGGGTGGTATGGGGAAGAAGCAGCACCTTGGACCGCCCCCTCATGAATACGCTGGACCACTGTGAGCTCGGTCCGGCATTCCTACTGTACAGCGCTGAAGTGTCTGTTAGCTCTATCGGAGGGTTCCGATAAAACTGCTCCGATCACTGCTAAAAATGGGGTAGCGCTAGGAGCTTCTTACTGAAGTGCGTTTTTTTTGGGGTGACATGTCCACTTACATTTTTTCACTCTTTGTTTTATTTCAGCCACTTGGTAAGATCAAAAAAGTATTTTTTTTTGCTCATTAATGTACATTCTGCACCCCATCTTGACAGAAAAGAGAAGTATAGATATTTTTGCTAATTTATTAAACAAGAAAAACTTAAATATCTCATGGTCATGAGTATTTAGACCCTTTGCTGTGGCACTCATATATAACTCACATGCGGTCCATTTCCTTCTGATCCTCCTCGACATGTTTCTACTCCTTCTTTGGAGTCCATGTGAGTTTAATTAAACTGATTGGACTTGAATATGAAAGGCACACACCTGTCAATATAAGACCTTATAGCTCACAGTGCATGTCAGAGCACATGAGAATCATTAGGTATAAGGAACTGCCCAAAGAGCTCAGAGACAGAATTGTGGCAATGCACAGATCTGGACAAGGTTACAAAAGAATTTTTGCAGCACTTAAGGTTTTTAAGAGCACAGTGGCCTCCATAATCTATAAATGGAAGAAGTTTGGGACAACCACAGCTGTTCCTCGACCTTAGCCAAACTAAGCAATCGTGGGAGTAGAGCCTTGGTGAGAGAGGTAAAGAACAACCCAAAGATTACTTTGGCTGAGCTTCAGAGAACCAGTAGGGAGATGGGAGAAAGTCAATTATCACTGCAGCCTCCACCAGTCGGGGCCATATGGCAGAGTGTGCTGACAGAAGCCCCACCTCAGTGCAAGACATGAAGTCCGCATACAGTGTACAAAAACACACATTAAGGACTCCCAGACTATGAGAAATAAGATTCTCAGGTCTGATGAGATGAAGATTAAAGGGGTATTCCAGGAATCAGCATAATTCATATACAAATGGGCACTCAAAATATAAGCTAATGTGTAATTAGTTGTTATTTAAAATTTTGCTCCCGTTAGCAGAAAAATGCTGGTGACATAGACTGTAATGAAGAATTAAAATGCTACTGGCCCTTTAATCAGTCCTTTAATTTCCTCTGCGCGGTCCGTTGCAGGACAGAAGATGGCTGCTGGTCACATGTCCACATCACATGTCCTGTACCTGCCTAGGCAGGTCATGTGATCACCACTATGTTTAGCTGTAGTCGGTTGGTTGCAGTGCATCCAGTATGACCGGTGTTTTGGTGATGGCAGTTACACATCATTACTATGGTAACAGAGCAAGAAAACCTGTTACATCATCACTGGGAGCAGAGCATAAGAGGGAGGAGGAGTTACTGAGAACTAAAGGATCATGGAACTTGTAGTTACCAGTGGCGGCCATCTTAGTGATAACTCCACCTACTTTAGAGAGGCCATAAATTTTGTAAATCATAAAATCAAATTATTTAAGCTCCGTTTTGTGACTAATGACATTGAGTATTGTTGTATTCATTTATTTATATCATCATGGGTTTTTGTGCCAGATGTCATATTCCCGGAATACCCCTTTAAATGTTTTGGTATTAATTCTAAGTGGCTTTTGTGTGGAGAAAAGGCTTAAAAGTTGCTTCTACTCAATACTGAGCAAACGGTCTGAATACTTATGACCATGTGATATTTCAGTTTTTCTTGTTCAATAAATTAGCAAAAATATCTACATTTCAGTTTTTTTCTGTCAAGCTGGGGCACAGAGTGTACATCAATGAGGTAAAAAATATTTTTTTGGATCTTACCAATTGGCTGCAATGAAACAAATTAAAGGGGTCTGAAATACCTTCCGTACCCACTGTATATATGAAAACAACCAAAACAAAAAATAGGGGATTCATTTTTGAGTTAATTTTAAAAAAATCAAGTACTATACACTATTAAAAAGGCTTTTTTTTCAATTGTGCAAGGTAAACCACAAATAAAATTACAAATAAAATAAAACATAAGTCAAAAATGTTTTCATAGCCTATTCGGTAGTGCACCAAAAAATTACTACTTCTTCAAAAATGCTAAAAATGCTGAATCAGTATAGTGTATTCCGGCATGGTCGTAAAAAGGGTTAAGATACAGAAAATGTTTGTGTTATATAACAAGATTTAAAGCTCGGTTTAGAAATACTCTTCATTTTTTATGACTTCATTTCTAGACCACAATGGTCATTCCGCCTGTGGAAACAACAAAACCATTACATAAACACTACATAAATTGTGACCCTCTGTGCGACTTTGGCCTTTGCTTTGTGCGCGACTTTGTTACTTTTCTACTCGATGATGCTGTAGCCAGCAGTGCCTCAGTGAATGGCTGAATGACTCAGCGGACTAGCTGTCTGATGGCCCTGAACTATGGAAGATAGTAATACCAACCATTGTCTTTGATGGATTCACCCCAGTTTTCTCATATGAACTTCCTGTGTATGTGGTGAATCAATAGAACTTTCTTTAGTCATCATAGAAGCTGTGAGAATAAATGGAATGTGAAAACCAGGACAAACATGAGATGTGAAAGTGGGGATAGATAAATTACAATTGTTACTACATCTTTTCAGGTCTTATGTTGGGGCTACATAGGCTACCACATAGACCGGCATTACTTATGTGTTGTGATCACATTGAGGCATAGGCAGCCATTGTTTTATCCCCTATTAAAAATTACTCCATGATCTGCTATAAAAATAATATATATGCTGCTGTCTGTTTGTTTCTACTTTTTTGGCTGAATATACAGCAATTTCTGGTTCCCTCAGATTTCAAGTCTGGCATTTGTCACCCTGCTGAGATTAGAATACAAAAATTACAGAATACTAAGACTAAGGCCACATTCCCTTGACTGTAGGGGGGGCATGTGTACGGCCGCAAGCTTGCATAGATCAGCAGTGGCCACATGGAGCAACACTACGTCCTATCTTTCCTTGTGTTACGGGCCATAGGTAATGCATTACAATGGAGAGGGGAGAGGTGCGGGTATACGTCAGTGTGAATGCAGTCTAAGGGTGGTTGAGATGCCTGAAATTTGCCAGGAGTACTGTATGGTGAACATGAAGCAAATATGTCCAAGACTGTTAGTGTAAGGTAACACTGACACAAATACTAGTAAGACTAGTACTGTAAGGTAACAATGACACAAATAGGTCCAAGACAGGTAGTGTGAGTTAACACTGATGCAAATAGGACTAAGTCTGAGTGTAAGTTAAAGAGGACCTGTCAGCTCGGAAAACCCATAGACCAAATGTGGCCCCCATAATCCTCCCGCCAGCCCCTTTCTCCCTAGCCGTTTTTTAATTACCGTAATTTATGTGCAGTAAATTGATTAAACATGATCTGACCTCTTACCAAATAAGAGGTCGGGTCGTGTATCCGGCGCGCTGGCAGTCGGCGTTATTCATTAGGGGCGTGCCGACACACCCCCAGCACGCCCCTGCCAGCAGTCACATTGTAGGAGAAGCCGGCTCGGCCACAGCCGCTGACAGTGCGGCGCGGCTGACAATGTGAGTGAGCCAGGTTGCGGTGCCGGCTTCTCCTACAATGTGTCCGCTGGCGGGGGCGTGCTGGGGGTGTGTCAGATACACGATCCGACCTCTTATTTGGTAAGAGGTCGGATCGTGTTAAATCAATTTACTGTACATAAATTAATTAAAAAACCGGCTAGGTAGAAAGGGGCTGGGGGGAGGATTATGGGGGCCATATTTGGTCTGTGGGTTTTCCAAGCTGACAGGTCATCTTTAAGACTAATGCAAATACTTATAAGAATGGTTGTGTGAGGTAACACTGATTCAAATAGAATCGTATTGTAAGGTATCGCTGTATGATGAAAATAGTACTAAGATAGTACAGTAAGATATTACTGTATGATTCTGGAGATGAAAAAAGTGCCAAGACTGCCCCTTTAACATATTTTACCAAACAGCAATATGAATAAAGATTATTATATATATATGATTACAATTATATGAGAAAGGACGCTCAAAAACTTCTCATGAAAACCTATCTATGACCTCCTCAAGCCAGTAAGAGAACAATCAGTGGCACAAAATGGTCTAAGACTAGTAGTGTAAGCTAACACTGATGCAAATACTACTAAGACTAGTATTGTAAGGTAACAGTGAGACAAATAGGTCCAAGACAGGTGTAAGTTTGAAGGAATACTATAAAGTTGTAAATTTTCAGGATATTTTTTTTGTCGAAAATACAAGAGAGAATACTAAGACTGTGTGCTGGACATGTCTTTTTAAGAAATACAATATAGTTATTGTTATAATTTTATTCCTGGTGCTTGATATATATATATATATATATTTCATTAAGAGAGTTATTGGGAGAAACGAAGGAGAAAACTAAGCATCACAAATGAAAAAAAATTAGGGAATACACTAGTATTGGCAATCAATATATATTTTATCAATCAATATATATTTTATCATGCATAAAAACTCATTTTAATGAATGAAAACCATAAAAACTCATAATAAAATATAGGGTACAGCCCACATAAAATAGCCATATATGTACACTTGAACCGCCAATAATTGTGATTATTTCCCACTTTATGCCACTTTGTGCTGCTGGCGGCAAAGTAGGCCAGCAAAGGGGGATCCGTGCTCGCACAAGTGCTGGTGTATAATAAATAATATAATAATATAATAAAATTGTTTTTGTACTTTTGTTTATGTTCCTCCCGATTCTAAGGATAGCAGGCTAGACAAACTCGTTTCTCACTCTTTCTTTCTCCTTCCTCTTTCTTCTTTATTTGTCCATTTTTACTCTTTTTAATTTGTAGTGTAAATTTCTGGGTAAAGAGGAAAACTGGTGCACCAGCAGACATGACCACACTCCTAGTGCACTGAAGAAATATTTTGTGTAACAATAGAATTTGAAGTTTTTTGAAATGACCAATTATGGGAAAAAAATAAACCTATCTCTGGAAAGTTCCAACCACAATGGGAGAGATGTATCAATCTGTTTATGCTAGAGAACTGGAGTAATTTGCACCAAAATTTTACCAATCTGACTAACAATTCCTGCTGATAAAGGGTTACAAGTCCTTAAATTAGCTGTCAGTGAGGCCCTTGTACCTTAATTACAGCCATCTTTCTTATATGCATATTAGCTTTCCGAACTGATGTCTGCTGGCTCTGACAGCTCTGTGTCTCTTCAAATCACTGCGCTGCCTCATTGTACTTAGGGATTGACTGCTAATATTTAACTACAGACATACAAAGCTCTATTTATAGGAAATATTGTGTTAATTTTTTTACATGGTGCCTTGTGTTACATTCATGTCATATGACCAGAGTGACATCATCGCAGGTCCTTTAGCCTTCTAACAATTGCAAACTGTACACCCAAACTGGATGTAAGCAAAATAATTTTTAGCTAAAAGAGGGAATCAGTTAGTTAATTGGGCTCCATAGGAACCTGTCACTGGCTGTATATGTGCAAATGTGGTGACAGGTTCCCTTTAAGACCATTTTCAGGTGGTTTTCTGATTCGGACGAAAAATAGGTGTGTCTTCAGTAACTAGGGGGCGTCACCGGACACAAAATAGAGTTGTTATTATTAATAACAGATCAATTATCCAGCATCAGACACAATTAGCAGAGAACTGTCAACTTCTACTCTGCACTGGTCTAAAGACTGACACATTAACACATTTCCCCCAATGATTCAACAATGAATGTCCTAGATCCAGTTCTCTGCAGCCAAGGTCCTTGTATTCGTCACATCTTATTTTGTAATACTATTATGTATGTAACGAGGCTTATAGCCTTATATTGAGAATCTCCCATTCACTGTACGTCAGCATAAATGACACCCACATGTACTATTCAGTCTAGAGCTACTCACCGGGTTGAACACTCCATTATTTACTACGTAGGAATAATGGATGATATGTGTGGGAGTCTATGTAATTGAATATCAAGCAGTAAAGTCAAATGTGCAGGAATATCTTCATGTGCCTGGTCATCTAACCAGTTAAAGCTTCTCTCAAACGAAACAATTAAATTATTTTAGCAAAGACGATAATGTTCTGGGAAACTCTGAAGATGGTGAAATTGGTTGGAACTCAATGTCTTCACCATCATGGAGCTTTGTGCCGCCTACACAAGTGACGCCAGCATTGATGATCCGGATGTTCCTATGAAAGCAATAATACTCCTACCATGCTATTATATTGTATTATGTAAGCCATAGAATTAGTCCCTTTAGTTGTTCACAGCTTACACTGGTTGTTGTCATCACTTTGTTTGTGCCCTACATAAGGTTAGAGATATTCTCAGTTATATTCATTTACCGTCTATCACCAAGATATACATTAAAGGGAACTCGTAACCAGGGACCTCATTTGAAAAAACCTATTACATCTGCATTGCAAATATGCTTTTCTGTTTTCTCTAAGCATTTCTTAACTGACATTTTAACAGGATCCCCTGTGTAGTCCCAGGAGTTGGGCTTTTCAATAAACAACAACATGTGACTTTTCTGAGCTGGTTACTCCTCAGCTCTTGACCACCACCTTTGTGCTCTTGTACAGCTCCTCCCTCCCCCACTGATGTCAGCTCACCAGGCTGTGACCTCTGTGAAGGAATAGGAGGGAGGAGCTGTACAGGAGCACAAAGGTGGGGGGATGAGAGCTGAGCAATCTGCAGCACAGACATGTCACCAAAGCCCAACCCCTGGGACTACACAGAGGATTCTGTCGGGTAGCCAGGTCATTATAACACACAATTATGTTGTAATGTAAATGTTTAGAGAAGGCACAAAGGCGTATTTACAATGCAGCTGTAATGGGATTCTATAACCTGTCTTTAGTGAAAATGAGGTACCTGGTGACAGGTTCCCTTTAAGTGATACATGTATAATAGAACATACATGCCATGTTTCTTGGGTATACCAATGTGTAGCGGAAAAACTTTTTTTTTTGGCACGTAACCATCTTGTCCAACTAAATGGGGGTGATCTTACTGAAAAGGGCATGGCCAATGGAAAATAGTCTGTTCCTAAAAATTCTGGAGCACAGTTTAGACCAATTAAAATTAATTTAGACCAATAAAAATTAGGGGACGTTCAGTCTGCACGTCCTATGTTTAAGGTGCAGTACAAAAAAGTTGATGAACCCTGTCGGGCCAGTGCTGGGAGAGCAAGATTAATGATTTCTGGCGCCTCTTCTTCATGAATCTGGCGTACCTTGCACTATACACAGGCAAACCTTATTTAGTGCAGTTTGCACCACTCTTAGTAAATATACCCTATGGTGTTGGGGTAGTCAGTACTGCTGTATGAAGCAATATATACAATAAAAAATTGGCTGTTATTTATCACTCGGTTGATTTGGCGTAAAAAAGTCGCATTGAGGCTTTCACTACCAAAAAGTCTCACGGGGCTATTTGTGCCACCACATTAATCAGGTGTAAACATAAAACTACTTCTAGTGCAACCCCGTGCAAAGCTAGATTATGCAAAAAGTCCTATAAAAAGTCTCATAGTCACTCCAGTCCTCTGTCGGTGTATGTGCTGGGACTTTTTATGCATTTTTGAGACTTTTTTGGGACTCTTTGAAAAAAAAAAATCCCATACCGCAATTAGAGCAAACAAACATTTCTCAAGGGGTCAAAGCCACTTTAACGAATTTTATGGGTACTGGAGCTCCAAAAACTGTCCAAAGGAGCCGCCTAATGATAAATATGTCTCAGGTTTCCACTCCCTAGAGGTTATTTAATAACAGAGGAGATGGGACTGCACATTTTTAAGGTGCCTTGCATTTTTCGAGTTTCAGTTCTGCCATTCACGCTGCCTTTTCCACAAAACAAACACCCAGCGTGATACTCGTTGTCAATAACGGCGGCCACAGCTTGACAAAACTCATTTGTCTTCAGAATTTCCTAGAACCGGCACATGCCCCAAGGATTAAAACGGGAATAAATTGAAGAGAGTTAAATGGAGAATTAGGCTTTAATGCTCGGCTGTACACCAGTGATGTGCTAAATGAAAGATTTCATTTCAGCTGAGCACCAATAATTTCTAAAACATAAAAACAATCATTTCAGCAGACTTTATACTTAAGACCGGTCTTATCTCTATTTGATAGTTCCTGCTGAATAATCTTTGTAATTTAGTATTTTATTCATATTCTTCTATAATAGTTATTTTAATACTGGATGTCAGGGCTGGAAAACCATTTGTGACCAAAATATTAAACTTTAATATATTGTCATGCAGGGCGTTTATAATAACCCCACTGTTTTCCCATAACTGGTACAGTTTTATCATAATGGGGCAAATTTACTTACCTGGTCTGGCTGCGATCCCCGATTCGGATGGTCCGACGAAGATGAAGTCCGGCGCGATTCATGGAGATCGTGCGCCCGAGTTCCTGCATCTGTCGCTTCCCCGCCGAGGTCCGCCGGAGTTCACGTTTTTCTTCCCGGTGCTTGTAAGTGCGTGTCTTGCGACACAATTCTAAATGTTAAATCTTGCGCGTTGTCCGAATCCGTTGTCCGACGCCCAACACCCCCCCCCCCCCCCATTTCTGTTGCATGCAAGCAGGCGCAAATGCGCCAAAATCCGATCGTGTGCGACACAATCCCCAGAGCGATGCGGCGCAAACCGGAAATCGACGGGAAACCGGACGAAAATGCGCTCCACAGACCTTTAGTAAATGAGCCCCATTATGTCCAAATAATAGATCAATACAAAGTCAGCAGCCGTCTTATCCAGAGCAGCAATCGCTCCAGTGTCTGCACCGTCTCCAGCCAACTGGAATTGTCTTCACAACTGGTTCAACCTTGGTTTTGGATCCTTGACCCTGAACTTCTCCAATAAAAATTATTGTTGAGTTTGAATAGAAACTTGATTTCTGCAAGATAAAAGGTGATGCTTCGTTCCCTATCAGTTTTACTTTTCCTTCCATGTTCTGGTTTTAATTCAAAGAGTTTTCAAATGAGGCTAGAATAACACCCTTTTTACTTCAGCGTTGTAAGGATACGCAATGGCAATAACCGACATACCCTTACAACGAAGATTGGCTGCTGACAATGTTCAGAGTGCTTCTTCTGGTGACTTCACTGAAAATCTCCTTGAGCGTCCTCAGCGGAGCCCAGGGGTGGATGCAATACATTTGCACCAGTCCCCCATAGGTTAATATGGCTGTCATTCATTGGAGTAACTAAGAGAGGCTGCGCCCCATAGCAGCCTTATGCATTGGGCCCCTCTGTTAACATAAAAATATATATACAGACCTCCTTACGCCCTTAAAAAATATACATATTTGTATATTTTACATTTACACACACACATACGTACATTTATACACTTATATGCACACATTTATACACTGATATATATACATTTATACACTTACACAGATCTGTCCCAGTAGCTACTGACCACAAGGAGAAAGTACAAAGCAGGATTCAGAAATGAGAGATCCCTAGTCCTGTCATTCTGCTGTCCCCTCACTCTTCCCCAATGAGATGCCGAATCATGCTGTATACTGTGGAAGAGGTGTATATACTGTACAATGTGCTGCATGATATGTATATAATGGTGCACTTCTTCCATTCTTTATGATCTCAGATCAGATGCCTGGGCCCCCTGTCACTATGGGCCCCATAACAGCTGCTATGGCTGCTACCACTGAAGTAACGTCCCTGTCTTCAATAGTTCTGTTCATACTCTATATATTATTATGCTCAAAAAATCATCCATTATGATAGTTTAAAGCTTATGAATTATAATAATATCCACTTTAAACAAATGGGCCTCAGGTCTTACTGAGTTACAGAAAGGTAATTTTCTTTTCATTGAAGCATGGCTAACATAAAAAATGTTCTTAAATGCAATTATATTCTGCACTTCAAAGTAACACCTCAAGTTATGCTTTTATTGTAAGGACTATGTCAAACAGCTTCAGATACCATAGGTGAGCTTCCTATAATAATGCATATTCAAGTTAAAGAGATATTCCACCCAAAGAAGTCACTGTAGACTGTTCTTTTAAGGTCTGAAGGTAATCATTGGGCTAGTTTACATGGTGGTATTTGACTCTGTGTCGAATACTGGGTCCAGAGGTCGTACTACATTTTTTTCCTGAAGAGCAAAACTACTCTTACCATTTTTAAGGAGTTTAATGCGCCAATGAGGAGTATTAGATTTCCCATAATAGTAATACAGTGTGAGGTGGGGGCATTATGCAGTGCGGGGGATGGGCATTATATAGTGTAGGGAGTTATATGGTGCAAGGGGATGGGCATTATACAGTGCAAGGGGGATGGGCATTATACAGTGCGGTGGGATGGGCGTTATACAGTGGGGTGGGTGGTTATACAGTGCGGGGGGAATGGGCGTTATACAGTGTGGGGGTGGACGTTATACAGTGTGGGGATGGACGTTATACAGTGCGGTGGGATGGGCGTTATACAGTGCGGTGGGATGGGGCATTATACAGTGCGGGGGGATGGGTGTTATGCAGTGCGGGGGGGGTGTTATGCAGTGAGGGGGGTTGGGCAATATACAGTGCAAGGGGGATGGGCATTATACAGTGCGGGACGGTAGTTATACAGCGCACAGGGGCATTATACAGTGTGAGGGGGTGGGCGTTATACAGTGCGGGGGGATGGGCATTATACAGTGCGGGGGGATGGGCGTTTTACAGTGCGGGGGGATGGGCATTATACAGTGCGGGAGATGGGCGTTATACAGTGCGGGGGGATGGGCGTTTTACAGTGCGGGAGATGGGCATTATACAGTGCGGGGGGATGGGCGTTTTACAGTGCGGGAGATGGGCGTTTTACAGTGCGGGAGATGGGCGTTATACAGTGAGGGGGGGTGGGCAATATACAGTGAGGGAGGATGGGCAATATACAGTGCAAGGGGGCAAGGCGGGGCATTGTAGAGTGCAGGGCGATGGGTGTTATAAACCATAGTACTGTACAAGCAAAGACACTGACACACACTACATTCATACATTAAATATGTAAATAAACATGCACACAATGTTCACATATAGATCAGACATCACACTTACATACACACACAGCACACTACACAAAAACACATAACCGCCAGAAACATACATGCTTGTCACAGTGTTTCTGACGAAGATCAGGGCGCTGACTGCGGGGCTGAGTAGTAGCTGGTTCTGGCTCACATGTGCTTCCCTGCCCCTCCCCCTGCTGTCCCGACTACTGTAGCAGGGTTTAGCAGATACACAGGTGGGGGAGGAGCTGCTACAGTAACATAGAAAGCAGCACAAAGACGGAAGACTTTTCCCTCAGCTCAATGCTGCCAAGTGCCAATGCCTCTATCCTCCAAGTGCAGGCTGCCTCCCGCCTGTCTACTCTGCTTTGGGTCATGTGACGGGAGCCTATACTGAGTAGCTGACCGCAGGTCACATAATCTTCTATCGGGCCGGGAGCTACAGCAGTGACATGTAGAGGCTGCAGCTCCCCGCCCAGACAGAGAGATTTGAGATGCGGATTTATACGCATCAAGGTATTTTCAAGGGGTAAAACTGCCTCTATGTGCATCTCAATGCGATCTCTGACCGGGTCTATGCCTCTTTCAGGCGACAGTTTTAATGCGGCCGCGTGCTATCCATACCATACCGTTTAAGTACGGGTAGTATGTGGCCACATTAATTTAAATGGTGTATGCACGGTGCTCCTGGAAAATCCCAGGGCAATTACACATCACTTCACTGCACATGTTCTAATACTGAATGACTTTTTCTGGCTTCGCAAAGCACCCTGCACATGCGCTGGTAGATCACGTGGACCCATGTTGCCGAACCTGTGCCAACTGTATTGAAGGGGTTGATCACAAATAATTTTGAAGGGTAAGTATAGTGCCCTATTAGGGTCACCCATATTGTACTTAACCTGGTAAACTTTCCCCTTCTGTCCAGCGCAGCCACAGCTCATGTGACATTCTTTGGAGTTTCATTGGGTCAGGGACCATGTTTTTTTTCACTGAATGCAACCCCCTCTATAAACACCACTACCATATCATTGTTTGGAGGGGGCTTGTGGCTTTCCTTGGCATATAGCAATGAGCACACAGCCTCCTGACCCATCGGCAGCTTACTCAAATGTCAGGTTCGCTAGGGAAAGTGCTGGGACTTCTGGTTCTTCTGGTGGTACCAGCAGCGTTCTCCGAACCCCGGCGCGTATCCGCGCAAACTCCACCTCTCGTCCCGGGCAGCGGCTGCTAAGATCTCGCGCTGTCTAGGAGTTGTGTTCGGAACTGCTGGGACTTGTTCTACCTCTGCTTGGTGCCTGATTGTTCTGTACCATGAGGGGTTAATTCCCAGAAGCTGTCCAGCTCCTATCAGGTTCTGGAGGTGGGGTTCCGGCTGCATAAATTGCAGCTTCATTAGTCACCTGTGCCAGTGTTTGAAATCCCTTCTCCACTCGCTCAGCATTAGGTTGACTTGCTCTGTATCTGTATCTGTATCGTTGTTGACCTCGGCTCGTTTTTGACATTGACTCTTTGCCTACTGATTTTGCTATTGACGTACCCTCTCGTTGTGACTCCGGCTAGTTAACCATTCTTTTGTGTTTTATGTTTGTCAGTCTGTTTGTGTTTCCCTTCCCACACTTATCAGTGTATTTCGAGTCTTCAAGTAGTCGCCCCACGGTTTAGCGCGGGGGGGCTATAGGAAGGGACAGGGGTTCTGGCAAGCTCAGGGCACACTATCCCCTGTCTTTTGTGTTACCCAATCTTAACATCAAATCATTGGAAGCCGAAAGCAGATGTTGGTGGGTCATGGGTACCCCCAGCTCTTTCTGAAAGAAGGGGAAAGGTTACTAGGGTAAGTACAATATGCATTACTGTATTAAGGAATCGTACTTACCTTGGTAAACTTTATTTGGGGCCGACCCCTTTACAGTCCTGGATCGCTTGGGAGAGGGAAGTGATGTAATGCGAGAGGCGTGAATTCTCGTCCCTCGCGTGGCGTCAACTCCCTCTCCTAGCATGCGAGAGGGAGGTGCAGGGGCATGCATAATTAGCAGCCTGGAGCGCCGGACACCTTGTCCCCGCACTCCGGTATACTAATTATAAGTTTCTTTTCTAGTTGATGCTGGCGTGTCAAGCTTAGCAAAGGACAGCGCTAGGATCAACATCAAGATGAGCGGAGGTGATTATTTTAAAGTTTTTCGTTTTTTTTTCAAATGGTTGATTTCCAGGGAAGAAAAGACACAGCCATAGGTGGCTGACAATGCCTCCCTCCCCTCTCCCTATCCAGTTTGCATGCACACTCAGCTGAATAGGTGGTTTATAAAAGCTATTGCTTAATAGGAGTATATATATATATATATATATATATATATATATATATATATATATATATATATATATATATATATCCTATGATGGAGTGAATGGCACGCATACACTTATACAGTGGCTCTCCTCTTCATCTAGTCCTGTTGATATGTTGATATTTACTGTAAAGCAGAATTTTATTCCTTCAATAAAGATGATTTTGAGGACACATTTATGAAAAGAAATCTAGGACTGTATGTGACATGAATAACTTCTGAGTGACAGCACTAGAACATATAGTGCTGACACATCCACACAGTTCATATTGGGATTGTATCCATATGGATGAAGGTACAGTTCATCTCTGGACTTCATCTGCTCTGGTGAAGGTGGGAGTAAAGCATATGGGATTATTAACATACAGTATGATCTTCCATACTAATTTACCATCTATATCACTGAATATATATGCAAATAATCCCCAGAGCTAGAGAATAAATAAATGACTGAATAGACACATTGGGGGAGATGTATGAGGAGTGTTTGAGATAAAACAGTTCTGACTGCTAATGGTAACCAATCAGAGCTCAGTTTTTATTTTAGAAATACCTGAGTGAAAATGAAATCTGATCTCTAATTTGTTGTCATGAGCAACTAGAAAACTTTTGCCCTGATAAATATAAGCATCTTCTGTATGTGTTAATGGAGATAATAACATATCTGGCCTCATACTATAACTGGGTAGTCGCCATCATGGATGTGGAGTGATCAGACTATTATCACTTAGGCTATATTCACACGAACGTATGGGGGACGTATATACGGCCGCCGTATATACGGCCGATATACGTCCCCCATACACTCCTATGGGCGCACGGCACCCTACGGGAGCGGTACGGTGCCGCACACGTGCGGCACCGTACCGTTCCGTACCCGGGAAAAAGATAGGACATGTCCTATCTTTTCCCGTAATACGGCGCCGTGCGCCATATGTTGCTATGGAGAGGGGCGGGGGTGAGCTGCGCTCACCTCCTCCTCTCCCCGTACACTGCCGTTGCCCGCTACGGTACGGTATGGGCGGGCAACGGCAGTGTGAATATAGCCTTATACTGTAGGTCATAAATTGTGAGATCACTTTTAATGTGCAAAGTTTATATTGGATATTCGGTACTGGTAAAGCACCACCTGTTTTGAAGAAAAATGATCTACCCAGGAGAACTGAGGAATTGATGAAAATTGGATTCATGACACATTTTTAAAAAAATTATTAATTTAATGTTAAAAACAAAGCAGCAGTAGAAGCCTGAGTCAATATATAACACATGATTCAGAGTGTCAATCACATTTTATTAAAGCAGAGTCAACGAAGCCTGAAGATGAAATCTGCTTGTAAAGTATTAAATTCTACCACAACAAAACTGTCTGCTGACTCTTCTCATGCCCCGGCCACTCATAATGGTGACACTAGACTTGTCCCCGGAGTACAGTACAGGCAGTCCCCGGGTTACATACAAGATAGATAGGTTCCATAGGTTTGTTCTGAAGTTGAATGTGTATGTATGTCAGAACTGTATATTTTATCATTGTAGCTTCAGGCAAAAAAAAAATGTTTGCCCCAGTGACAATTGGAGTTTCAAAATTTTTTGCTGTAATGGGACCAAGGCTTATCAATAAAACTTCATTACAGACACCTTACAGCTGATTATTGCTGCCAGGAAGTAAAGTAAAGCTTCCAGAAAGCTTCACCAGAGGTCACAGTTGGCAGAGGGGTCCTTCTCTAACTAGGGGTCGTCTGTAAGTCAGGTGTCCTTAAGTAGAGGACCACCTAATCCTCAGTTTGGTGCTGCACTTGTTTGCTTATAAAATATATCAACCTATTCCTTTTCAATGATGTTCCTGTTTAAAGAAGAAACCCATTTGAAGGAAGGGGAAATTATTTTCAAACTTTGAGTATAGCAATGAGAAAAAAAGCAATTATCAAAGATCCCAACATCCATAAGAATGGCAGAAGTAATGAAAAAGAAATTGTGTACAGAACTGTGCGAACAGCCTGGATTTACGATTGGTTATAGTTATTGTCAAAATTGTCAAAAAGTTAGCCTACTCACCCTAGAAGGACGTTAAAATAAGCAATTAAGTAAGTGATGTTGCCAAACTAGAGATGGGGTTATTGTAATGTTATACTGGGGTCTGTAGATCATTTTTAAATGTTTCCACATTTTCCAAAAACTGTGACCAATAAATTCAGCCATTCTACATACGGTAGTTCTGAGACTCACCAACATTTGGCAACTATGAAGTTGTCCTGCAATTGTCCTTGTTTGGGCGACCATTCAATATCATTTTTATAATACTGTTTTGGAATAACTGCCCATAAGTGGTCTTCTTATTTCGGAGGACCTCTCCATTAGAGGAAACTTAAGGTTGAACTTTGTTTTGGTTTACAGCTATCTCAGCCATCCCCCATATGCAAGGAAAGGGAAACTGAATGTTCAGCAACATCGTAGGCTTCTAAACACATTAGTAGTTTGGCCAAACCCGTTGGAATCAGCGTGCTCGATACACATCTGATTTGCATGGCCGTTTTAGGTTTCACCATAGACTTTTATAGACTATTGGTCATGGATGACTTACCAGAATCACAATTTATATTGGAAAGTTTCAGAAGTCTTGGCATGAGACTTGACATACTCTTTGTAAATGCCTCATCACAAACTCATGAGTCATCTCTAACATAATCCAGTAACATTTAATTTGTATGCTGGATAAACATTCGTTTTAAGCCCCAGCTGGTGGATTTTTTAGAGGTTCTACTTTCTACCTGACGCACAATTCTTATTGCCTGACATTTTGGTGTTGTGGTCAGGATGTGATTGTGCGCTCTGAACCGAATAGGATGACCTTTCTGGAGCTTGTTGTATCTCCTATGACAGAAATATTACTCAGTAATTATTTCTACCATTTCTATTTCTTCCTAACAATTTTATTGGCCATGCTGAAGACCTCAAATCCATTCTTCTCAGATATCAATATTAAAGGTTCAGGCATCCAAAGACAAAACCTTTCAGAACTTTGTTGACTTGTCTTATTGCTGGTTAAGCTTATCCTGTTTACTGTGAATCACCATGGACTCACTGTTCCTTGAGCATCTTGTTATTGGACCTGGTAATGGCTTTGGTCAGCTTATAAATGAACTCCTAAATGTTTCCTAACATCCTCCATGGTGAACAAAATATAAAAATTTTTTTTGTGTAAACAGGACTGTAATATGATTGGGTGCAGAGGTTGTGGTCACACCTTAGCCGTCCCTTTATGAGGTAGATAGTGACATAGTTAGGGGCACTAGTAAAGATTTTGCTTTAGAGTCCTGCAGCTTCAAGTTGCAGACATGTTTTTAGGGCAAATATAGTGCAGAAAATGTGTATACCAAATGAATAAGATTTTGCAAATAGGGCCCAGGGTTATGAAGTACCCAGACTTTTTATCCCTACAGCTATGGAGGCCCCAGATGTAATGCTGACGAACTTGAGTTGGGATTTTGGTGTTGGGGATTTCTTATTGGTCCCATACTGTCTATTAACCCTTTACAGAAGCATCACTTTGCCTTGCCATGTTTTTTTTTTATCTTTATAAAGTGTACTGTGATATATCTATGAACATTATTCATGTGCTTTGATATTATGTGCACTGTTTTTGTTATACTAGACATTCCTGTTTTGTTGTAAGATCAGTGGGTGATATTTTGGGGCTCTGGTGTTATAAGGTGTGACTGGTAAAATTGAGCTTCATTTCCTACCCCTCCGTCCCCTGTGGATCACTGACGGGATTTGAACTCACGACCCTGAGCATGGCAGGCGAGACGTTGCAGGATGCATTTGTCTTCTGTATTGTTACATCATTGTGTACATTATTCATGTGCTGTGACATCAAAGCCTGTGGCCGCATTACAGTACAGGCATATTGATTGTTAGAGAAGGAGACTGCCTGCATGGGAGATGGGAATATTTGCAGGTTTGTTGTATCTTATTTCAATAGCAGCCTGGACTGTTATCATAATTAAGTAATTTTCATGTAATGATGCTAATTTCTTACATGTCTCCGAAGGCGATAATGATGGCTGTCATTACTTTTGTAATTAGAGAGTTGGAGAGTGATTGGTCACTATAGTGATGCTCACAGTCCTTTCTCTTATGTTCTTCTATTTTCTTCCAAGAAAAGGCTGAATGTATTATACAGCACAGTGATGGCAAACCTTTTAGACACCAAGTGCCCAAAATACAACTGAAACCCTCGTATGTTTCACAAAGTGCCAATGCGTCAATTTACCATAAGCAGTAACTTATTACTCCCCTCTCTGTCACAGGTTTGTATAGGCACCTGAGGACACCAATACAGTAGAATGAAGGAGAAGACGTTTGGATTATCATTATAGCTTCCTTGTAGGGTCCTGGCCTGCCTGGGACTGCAAGAGGCCTTGAGTCCTGTATGGTGAACTCTGTGCTCTGAGGGCTCTGAGTGTCACCATTGGTACACCTGCTATAGGTTCGCCATCACTTATATAGCACATGATTCTTAAAAGGAAGTTTCCAACTCTACTGGCTCACAGGAAAAACGAGGCATAACTTAGCAATATCTTAGTAATATCTAGTATCTCTGGTGGTCTACGCTGGTGAAGGGGTGAATATTTATGTGTCTGGTGGTCTATTTTGATAAAGGAGTCAGTATACCTGTGCTGTTCTAGACCAGTGGTGGTGAACCTATGGCACAAGTGCCATAGGTGGCACTCAGAGTCCTCTGTGGGCACCCAGGCCATCACCCCAGGGCAAAGTTTGCCTGACAGGACTGAAAGAATCTTTCCGCAGTCCCAGGCAACTCAAGATATGCTGCTCTCAGAGCTATTTTAAAGCAACATATCCTTGGCTGCTTGGGACTGCAGGAATATCTTTGGAGGTCATCCTGCTGGCCCCATGTTTCTACCTATACAGAGGGACCCTGGAGGGAATATACAATGTGGTCCAAATTTGCCCTCCTTTCAACTGTATTGGTGTCCTCAAGAGGCCGATACGATTGAAATTTGTGATACAGCAGGTAGCAATGATGTGCTGCTTAAAATGCTGTGTTGGCACTTTGCAATAAATAAGTGGGTTTTGATTGTAGTTTGGGCATCTGGTCTCTAAAAGGTTTGCCATCACTGTTCTAGACTGATGAATGAATCAATATTTATACCTTTGGAGGTATGGGCAGATGGTCTGTGGTGGTCTAGGCTGTTGAAGGAATCTATATTTAGATTCTGAGTGGTCTACTATGCCAATGCTATTTTGTACAGTAGAACAATAATTAATGTCCAGCCCACCCCAATTCCCAGATGCACGAAAGAGTTTTGGACACAAAATAGAAAAAAACCTATATTTAATTTAATTATATCAATTGCCGCTAAGTTTTCTTAGACTGAAAATAGAAAATGACCTTAAGGTGGTCCAGCAGAGGAGGTGGTCATCTCCCACATCCTGGCAGAAGAAGTCCGCCCGACTCATGGGTCAGCTTTGTCAGACCAATCTTAGCGGTGTGCAAAAGCCCCCCCAGATGAAGATATCTTCATCACATGTACGAGAGATGTATATCACCCAACAAAAATGATTATTCAGGCAACATAATGACCGTATCCAACACATAAATGGGCATAGATTTATAACCTCAGATACGACCCTCTCATCCACACCAAACAGTCCACAGGTACAAACATTTGTAGGTACCAGGGTTCCTAAGACAAGTGCAGCTCCTTTGGAAAGGCTACAAATATCCAATACAGCAATCTTCTGTATAATGTAGGAAATCTTACAGTGAATGTGATCTCACACTATGATTTTGGTATTTCTCCTTTAAGCAGCTGAAAGCCAGAGCATATTGAACTGTGCATTACATTTCATGTAGAAGTAGGGCAGTGCTTGATGCAAAGGCTTTTAAGTAAAAGTGGAGTAATGGGATTTGCCTATAGCAACCTGTCATTGATTTCCATACTTTTTTTTTCATACTTTTTAATCTTCACTATATAAATGGGATTACTTGCTTCTCTACGCTGGATCACTCATAGATTTTCATTCAGCAAAGCCTCCACATCTCTACGGATAATGCTATATTAAATGCCAAATGCTGATTTATCTAGATATAAAACCTTCTCATCACAGATATCAGTGGAGGCTTCAATGACCGCATTGCCAAATCAGAGGAGGCCAGGATAATGTAAACCGCAACTGCCATTCACTTCATTAGGTCCCATAGACATGGTGTATTCATATTCCTATAACTTTATGATACATGTGGGTCTAATCTTAGACCCCCTTACTGATCCTGGAAAACAAGGGGTTAGGTTTTGCATCCTTGTTACAATCTTTCAGCAATCTTTCTACAGAAGGAGATGAAAAGCTGAATTATAGCTACTGCATATTCTCAGGTTCCGTGGAGTGCACAAAATAATACAATATTCTAGCAACATGAGATGTCAGTATCCCTTTAATTGTGTTATGGGCATGCTCTGCTCTCCTTGCTTCTTAACGTCTTATTAATTTCTTTGTTACTTGACAATGTACTTGTAAGTTATTTCCCCAGTTCCAAAGATTGTTATTAATCTTATGTTATCAGATGTTTGGCTGGGTAGATAGATGTAGGTGTAATGAAGAATAGATACATAGGAGGAATAGGAAATAAGCCATCACTCCAGGTCCAATGTAGAATGAAGGTGAGACATTGGGGCACATTTACTTACCCGGTCTAGTCGCGATCCAGCGGCGCGTTCTCTGCTCTGGATTCGGGTCCGGCCGGGATTTATGAATGTAGTTCTTCCGCCGCAGCGCTGCTGCGCTGAAAGTCATCTCATCGCGCCGGAATGCACCACCTCGGACCAGGTGAAGGTAAGCGCTCCCCAAGCGACACTTTTTCGGTTTTTAAATGCGGCGGTTTTTCCGAATACGTCGGGTTTTCGTTCGGCCACGCCCCCCGATTTCCGTCGCGCACATGCCGGCGCCGATGCGCCACAATCCGATCGCGTGCGCCACAATCCCGGGGCAATTCAGGTACAATCGGCGCAAATCGGAAATATTCGGGTAACACGTCGGGAAAACGCGCATCGGGCCCTTAGTAAATGACCCCCATTATTTCACGAGTGGCAGCAATATTTTGGTGTGTGCTATACAACGGTGGAAACTCTGAAATATTGCCACTCATACAATAAAATATCACCTTAAAGGGGTTGGCCACTTTACCTCATGTTTTTTGTAATGTGTGTGCAAGTGTGGGGAGCAGGATATAAAGGAATCACTGTTTTCTACTTAATTAATTGCCTGTCGGAGTGCTGTTTTTTCCCTAATTGAAAACAATTATATAAATAAAGACAGATACAGGAATGATAGCTGTACAGATAGATAGATAGATAGACAGACAAAAGGAAAGTCCAGAGCAGCACTAGAGGATTGGCCGTATACATCCAGGAAATAGGCAGCACTCTCTCTTCATGCTTGAAAATGGTGGAATAAAAAGATCACCTTTTGCTTCACTATATTCTGCAGTGCTGCCTCTTCTTTGGATAGATAGACAGATACAAACATGAAAAAGAGAGAAGTACTACATAAAACCATGTAACTTAGGTGCAAGCCCACAGCCCAAGCAGGTTTCATCCAACAAATAAATGAACATTTTGGCTCCTCCACACACCTCTTTGCTAGCTAAAACATCATAAACACATAAAATAAAAGCACCCCTGCCTTATGCATCTCAATCCTTTCAGTGTTGCCATATTTTCTATTGATAGAGATAGATAGATAGATAGATAGATAGATAGATAGATAGATAGATAGATAGATAGAAATTGGAAAAAGCGAGCAGCACTCCAGGGGTAGAATTCAAAAGTTGGTGATCTTTATTGAGGCAAGTGGCAACGTTTTGGTGTTGGACACCTTTTTCAAGCCGAAAACGTTGCCACTTGCCTCAATAAAGATCATTAACTTTTGAATTCTACCCCTGGAGTGCTGCTCGCTTTTTCCAATATGTATCTGCGTAAGGACAAAGCCAGGACCTTGGGGGGCTTTGCACCCCCCTCCTTAGGGGTTCCACAAAGCTGTGCGGACTTGAACTCTACTTTTTGTAGATAGATAGATAAAAAACTAAAAAAAAAAGGCAGCACTCCAGTAGTGTTTCAAGGTGACATAAGAGGTGGTTTTAATCTATAGTGGCGTTTCGGCATTCCAACACTGAAGCAAGCCTTTGTCAAGTTTTCTGTATGTCTATGAAGTTTACCACACTTTGTTGGCTGGCACCCATTTCAACAGAGGCTTATGGTTGATTGCAGTGCTGCTTTGGACTATAGATAGATAGATAGATAGATAGATAGATAGATGAATATTTACATTCATAGAATAATTACAGAAATATAGATAAATAGAAAAGCAGCTGGATATCATGATAGATAGATAATAGACATATACGATAGATAGATATATTGATGCATAAATAGAATAATGGATGAGGGATAGATAGAGGTAGATAGATGGATAGATAGTTACATGGATAATTGAATGAATGCATAAACACCTAGACAGGTGATACATAAATTGATACATGGATGAATGTTCAGATAAAGGTATTAAAAAGTTAGATGCATATCGTAATTGATGGGAAACTAATTGATCGATAGATAGACAAGTAGATGAATTTTGGTACATTTCAATAGATAGCAGCATATCCCTATGGCATGTATGATGTAACTCCTCTGTGACTGGCATGTTGTGTGTGACAGCAGTGAGGAGCAGCTCTGCACTTTATTGATTTTATTCGCAAGTCATCTCTGGAGATTAAGGATTATTGTTTTTTTCAGTTTCCAGATTAGTCATTTGATATTTTGTCCTGGGTAAAGAGACCCATAATGATTCACCCCTCTAGCTTTAGGGGGTAAGGTGTGAGTAGGCTAGAGACAGGGGTAAGGGGGCTATTTTCCAAATCTTTTAGTTAGCAATATTCGGCTTAACCACTACTTTTGATGTAGCCCTAAGACTGCACCTGCACCTCCCACTGCTGCTGGGAAGACGTCAGGCTTACGCATTATAAGCATCTGCTTGTGAATCCTGCAGCTCAGTGTCCTATCCACTGCTCGCTGCTACCGCTTCAGGAACTACACAGCAGCGTTGGCTTCCCATTCATTTAGCCATTTCTATTTTTTTATACAAACTTTCTAATCACATACACCTTACTCATGTTAGAGCTTATAGAAGGTAAGTCCCTCTGAATTGACTCTCTAAAAGTACAAGAAACTGCTGCGTCTATGTCTGGTTATTAGAGTTTGAAGTATAATAGTGATTTTATTATTATGCTAATGTATGTGTATTACTGTCTCTAGCATACATCTGCTGTGTATGTGTGTATATATCAGCTGTGTGTATACAGTATATTATGCAGTAACAATATAAGTCCTTAACAACCAATTGCTGTGTATCATTCAGTTCAATTTTACTTTTCAAAAATTTTCTGTATTCTATTTTTTTATTATCTGAGACAATAGGATGCATTATAGCATGTATTATATGAGGCAATAGGATGCATTATAGCATGTATTATATGAGGCAATAGGATGCATTATAGGATGTATTATCTGAGGCAATAGGGTGTTTTTTATATCATGCAAAAGTGTATATACTGTACATATGTGTCTTTATATGTATACTTACAAAGATAGTTATTATACTATATATGCTATATATATACTATAAATTCTAGAAAAATTTTACTAATAATAAAAAAAAATTTAAAACTTTATAACAGATAAATGATAAAATTATTGCTTATTACTGTACATTGCTAATGTAATATATACAGTGGATATTGGTGGTGATATACTGACTGCAGCACAGTGTTGGAGGTTTAGTAACACTTCTTTATAGCCGGTTAGTGATGGTACCATGGAGTTTAGAGGTTCTGTGAGGTTCTGTGATGTAGAGCTGGTACCTGCTGGACATAAATCATCCTGATGCAAGTGTAACGCACCGTCGGCTGTGTATGTGGATTGGTATTCTCTTCGTTACACTGTTGCTGTGCAGGGGCTGCAGTCATGAATGAAATGACGTACAAATGGTTGTTTCTTATAAGGGAAAGTGCAATGAGCTGACAGTGATACATTATAGGTAGATTCGGTGCAGACAAGGTCACAGATCATTTTTAGATCATTTTTAATTAACTTCTTCCCTTCGTTTTCTTCTCTTAGTCAATGGTACCCCAGGGAGCCAGCTGTCCACTCCTCGCTCGGGGAAATCACCAAGCCCATCACCGACCAGCCCGGGCAGTCTGCGGAGACAGAGGGTACAGTTTTTCATTTCTTATCTATTATTGCTGCCAAAATATTCAGTGCACTTTTGCCTCGCTTCCTGTTGTCACGCCTGTTGTCGCCTGTCAATCAAAAATGTGCTGTGCCTGGGGGACTGTATGCAGTGTGTATATCTATATCTATCTTACAAATATATCATAATACGGTAAGTTATAGCCATTGCTTTCTGGTTTTGGACTTTGGACTCCTATTAAAGGAGGTCTCTATTAAACTTTCCATAAGAGGAAATTTGTAAAATCACAGTAAAAGATATCGCAAAGTTGATCCCATTTAATGATAATTTGGCACATCTTTTCTATCCGAGTGAAATTGAAATCTAAAAATTTGTTAAAACCATCCGTTCTTGGTACAACATAATAAAATATCTCTCATCCCAGGTGTAATGTAAAGCTGCTGGGCCCTAGAAAATTATAGTTATAATACTCGTCTCTTCATATTGGGAACAGAAACATTACGTCTCTTAGGACCCAAAAAGAAAAATAATTCCGTCTTATCCGCAGTCAGCATGTTATAGAGCAGGAGGAGCTGAGCAGATTGTATATTGTGTCCTATCTACAGGAAGCATGTGATAGAGCAGGATTTGCTGAGCACATTGGACATAGTGTCCTATGTGCAGATAGCATGAGGAGTTTAGCATATGTATATGTATAATCTCCATAGCTCTACATGCTATATAAAATGCTGCCTGCATATAGGACACTGTGTAAAATCTGCTCAGCTTCTTCTGCTCTATAACATACTGCCCGCATATAGGACACTGTACAATCTGCTTAGCTCCTCCTGCTCTATTACATTATTTAGCAGTTAAGACACCATGCACAATCAGCTCAGCTCTTCCTGCTCTATAACATGCTGCTTGTATATAGTACATTGTGTACGATCTGTTTATCACCTCTTGCTTTATGATATTCAGCATGCAGATGTTATCAGTAGTCGATTATAATATAGTCGGTGTGGCTGGTAGCCCTGGGCCCACGTCATCTAGGGGGCCTACGGCCACCCAGACCACCCACCAAAACTTTCACCCATTAATTCCCCATATATGTTCCTGCTGTCAATACACATGTACACAAGAGCCATTTCATGTTTGCCTTTTTACAAAGGTCCTGAAACAGTTTGAAAGCAGACAGAAAGGACACATCCTCCAATCCCCAAGAATGTTGATTCTAGCACCATACATAGAAGGTGAATTCCCAACCTGTAGGGGTATCATATTCATACAGGCCAGGGCCGATGGCAGGCTTACTCCGCCCCTGGATATTACACTATGAACAATCTGCTCAGCCACTCTTGCTCTATAACAGTGTTGGCGAACCTATGGCACTGGGGTGGCACTCAGACCCCTCTCTATGGGCACCTTATCCATCACATCAGCGCAGAATTCGCCAGACAGGACTCAAGGTCTCTGGCAGTCCAGGACTCTAGAAGGAAGCTACAATGATAATCCAAACTTCTTCTCCTTCTTTCTACTATATTGTGTCCTCGGGTGCCTTTTCAATTTAAACCTGTGACAGAGCAGGTAGTAATAAGTTATTGCTTAAATTGTCGCATTGCCACTTTGCGAAAAATATGTGAGTTTTGGTTGTAGTTTGGGCACTCGGTGTCTAAAAGGTTTGCCATCACTGCTCTATAACATTCCTGACCCATAGGGGCTATAATATTCATATTCATTCTTAATCCGCCCCTGGATATTACACTATGTACAATCTGCTCAGCCACTCCTGCTCTATAACGTTCAGCATACACTGTGTGCATTCTACTCAGCTACTCTTGCTGTATAACAGGTTGTATGAACATAAGACGCTGTACAATCTACTCAGCTCCTCCTGCTCTGTATCATGTTGTTAGCAGCGAAGCCACTATGAACAGTTTGTTCCACCTAAGACACTTAAGTTTCTTCTTCTCTATATCATGCTGCCTAGAGACTTTAAATGACAATTTGTGCGAATGTAGCCTTACGATATGTCATATTATTGTTAGAAAGATCAGATTGTGAAATTTATGATCCCATCGCATGTGTCCTGAACTAAAGACCTCTATGGAGCAATCAATGACATTGAGGACTGCTTGGGGAGCCTGGCACAATCACTGACTGCATCTGAAGAGACATTTTGTTCTTCACTCAGCGGTGGTTGGACATGACAGACTTTACTAATATGGTGTCCCCACTTGTATCTCTGATCGGATGACATAATGGAATTCATCTTTAAAGGAAACCTACCACTGCTAATGGTAGGTATTAGCTGTAAACAGGGTGAGCTGGTGCCGGAGCTTACCTTTGCTAGTGTTTTAAACCGCTATATCGCGGTTTAAACACATTTTGATGAACAGAACCGAAGCAGCTTCCATAGGAAGTGCCGGAGGCGTCACGCGCGCACGGCCGCGCGCAGCGCCAAAGCTACCTCGGGTCTGGTCATCAAAATGTGTTTAAACCGCGATACAGCGGTTTAAAACACTAGCAAAGGTAAGCTCCGGCACCAGCTCACCCTGAACTGGTGCCCGGTGTTTACATCTAATACCTACCATCAGAAGTGGTAGGTTTCCTTTAAATGCAATCTATTGTGAAAACCATGCATGGATAAACCAGGGACACTTACTCATAGATCCAGGGACCGTGACTGTGGTAATCTTCTTATATTTGTTATCTATGGCCTCCTTTCTTCTAAAATCGACTTTAATAATTGTTCTAGTGAAGCTGAAGGGCTACTGGGGCAGTTCCCAGAGCCCCTCCGTGCTGCAGCTTCACATCCTTTTTTATTGTCTCCCCCTCTGCTCCTTTAGCACTACCCCCTGTCTGATGTAATCTCACTGCAGAACTCAAAGTGTTCCTGCACACTATAACAGCATGTGAAGCTACCGCATGGAGGGGCTCTGGGAACCGCCCCAGTAACCCTTCAGGTTCATTAGCATAGTTTTAAAAGTTTATGTTAGAAGAAATCTATAGATAACAAATATAATAAGATCACCACAGTCACGGTGCCTGGATCTATCAAGCTTGATTTTGATGGTAGATTTCCTTTAAGGTGAATCTACAGAAAGATCTGGGAATTTGGGGCACATTATACAATGTAGAGGTCTGATCTGGAATACAGTAGAGTCTTCACTTTCAATAAAAGTGAAATTAATCCAACAAATGCGTTGATCTAAGTAGATTCTGCATTTGAAGAGTATTATTCTGTTATCTCTGATCTCTATGACCATAGCAGCGGAAAAGACTATTGGCTATTGCAATATGGTAACAAAACCCCTGCCAGGCTGTAGTTCATATCACAACCACAAAGTGGCGACACATAGACATGTGTAAGATATCACTTTATGACAGTGTATGGCAAAATAATGTTCACTTGAACAACTGGTCATCTGACGTATGTGGATAAAAAATATAAGGAATGTTTTTAATGAATAGGGTTACATACCTTTTGTGTTTTGGATCCACTCCTACATTTGCAAGTGTGAATAAGGTCTTATATTGAGTCATGGTTATCTCTACACTACTTTTACCTGAGGCTGAAACAAGTACTGAAGTACACAGAAGATCTCTGGTTGGAATAAACTTGGGGGAGGGATATTGATCCTAAACAAGCAATGTGCATATGGCATTTATATGAAAAGGATATATATTAGCTGCCAGCAAATCTGAGGAACTCAACCTTGGAAGCATATTTTTTATTATTTTCAAATTGAATGGTAATAGTAGAAATATTTTCAATATAATTCCTGCCAATTTCACTAAACTTTATCAAGGGAAGTACAATACCCTAATTTGGTTGTCCATATAGTGGGTACCATGGAAAAGTTTGTGTAAAGCTGCCAAAAGAGGCAGGACACGTGACCTGCTGGAAGCACGACTCTGGACTTCCTTCGCCCAACCAACAACTGCGATGGCAGTGGTTATGATGGAGGGGGGGAGGTGCATACAGTAATGGCTGTACTACCCCCGCCATTCCCGGAAGGCAATAGGACATGGGACATCACAGGAAGTCCTGAATCCTTCTGTTGACACGTCACAGTCCTGGTGGCATTACACAAACTCCAGAGTTAGGACTTTATGGGTGACCCTGTTAGGGTCTTGTACTTACCCTGCTAATGTTTAGTGATAGTGTCCAACTCCTTTAATTAAATCAGCTAATGGATTAGACTATCTATGGACTGCATGTAAAGCAATAATTCATTAGACACTTGATGATTTTACACAAATGCTTAATTAAGGAAGAAAGGAGGGGAAAAAGACGGGGACGGGAACAGTGTTATTTCATAAAGTATAAATAAAGTTTTTTTATTATCCTCTACACTATGTGTTTATGCGGTTTAGTTCAAAAGTATAGCCACACTATAAACGGAGCATTGATTGGTTTAAAGGACATTACCACCAGGATGAAGGATTGTAAACCAAGCACACTGACATACTGGTGTGTTCTCCCTTTGGCAGGATTTGCTCATCTTTGAGCTTATCATGCCCTTGTTTTTTTAAGAATAAAAGGCTTTAATAATTATGCAATTAGTCTGAGGGCTCCAGACTCCATTAACCCCTTCCAGACATTTGACGTAATAGTACTGCATCGCGGGAGGTGCGTTCCCGCAAAATGCAGTACTATTACGTCATGCTTCTGGCACCGGCTCCTGAACGGAGCCGGCGCCAGAAGCTGCAGGTGTCAGCTATATATTATAGCCGACACCTGCCTCTAACACCCGCGATCGGAGATTTCTCCGATAGCGGGTGTTAACCCCTGACACGCCGCGGTCGCGCTGACCGCGGCGTGCAAGGGGCATTTCAGAAGAATCGGACCCCCCCGCGGCGCTTACCGGGGGGGTCCGCTGCTCCGATCGCAGCCCCGGGACTGCCGGTGCCCGGGGCTGCGCGATCCTCCTGCCGGGAGCCGGGTCCTGCCTTCTGACAGGACCCGGCTGTAACACACTTAGCATGCGCAGTGTTAGATTACACAGTGTAATACATCTGTATTACACTGTGTAATGTGAAGAAGAGCTTGAACAAGTGATCAGTGGATCACTTGTTCAAGCTAACCTGTAAAAGTTAATAAAAATGTTAAAAACACTACATAAAATAATTTTTTAATAAAAATAATTAATTAAATAAAGTTAGAGTCCCCTAAACACAAATATTCCCTATACACATGCAATAAAGTGAAAAAAACACAAAATCGCCAAAAACCCCCACATATTTGGTATCGCCGCGTCCGTAACAATCCGTACAATAACTCAGAAACATTATTGGACCCGCTCGGTGAACGCCGTAAAAACAAAACCCGAAAAACACGCCAAAAATTTACATTTTTCATAAAATCTCTACACAAAAATGTTCTAAAAAGTGATCAAAAAAAGTTATGTGCGCAAAAATGGTACCACTGAAAAGAACAACTCAACACGTAAAAAATAAGCCCTAAACTAGCTCTGTCAACCAAAAAATATTAAAGTTACGTCTCCGAAAAGATGGCGATGCAAAAACAAATGAGATTTCCTCTATATTAGTTTTTATCCAGTAAAATTGTAAAAATAAATGAAAAACTATATAAATGAGGTATCACCGTAATCGTAGTGACCTATAGAATGAAGATAATATAATATTTTTAGTGTATGGTGTACGACCCCCAAAAAATACGAAAAGAAAGTAAACCAAAATTGACAATTTTCTTTTCACCCATACATTCAAGAGTTAATAAAATCTCATCAATAAGCTAATGACCCACTAAAATGAAGTATTTGTAAAGTGCATCTCATGTCGCAGAAAATAAGCCCTTATATGTCCAAATTGCCAAAAAAATAAAGATTGTATAGCCAATAAAAATTGACAATGCATAATCTGCTCTGAATGGCGCAGCTTCCCTTCGATGCCCTGGCGTGTGCCCATACAGCAGGTTACCACCACATATGGGGTATTATTATACACAGAAGAGATTGGGTATCAAATTTTGTGGAGCGTTTTGGTATTTTATCCACTGAGAATTTGTACATTTTTTGAAAAACATATTAATTTAGCCAAAAAAATTTTACTTTCAAAATTGCATCCGATTTTGTTTTAATCCCTGTAAAACAATTAAAGGGTTAACAAACTTCATAAAAGTTGTTTCACGTACGTTGAGGGGCGTAGTTTCTATAATGGGGTAATTTATGGGGTTTACTTTTATTTAGGTCTCTCAAAGTGATTTGAAACCTGAGCAGGTCCCTCAATAGCAGGATTTTGCGTTTTTTATGAAAATGTGAAAAAACGCACCTAATGTTCAAAGCCCCATAACAGCTTACAAAAATAAGAGTATGCATAAAAAACCATGTCCACATAAATTAGACATTTAGTGAATGTTAGTTATTAAGTTTTTTTGCGGTTATGACTATGTATGGAAAAAGAACATTTTGAAGTTCAAAAATCAAAAATTTTTCCAAATTTTCACCAAATATCTGATTTTCTCATAAATAAATGCAAAACATACCACCAAAATTTTTCAAATAACCTGAAGTACGATGTGTCACGAGAAAACAATTTTAAAATCACTTGGATATGTTAAAGCGTTCCGAAGTTATAACCACTTATAGTGACACAGGGCAGATTTGAAAAAATGGGCCGTGTCAGGAAGGTGAAAAGTGGCTTCAGCGTTAAGGGGTTAAAACCTTTGGACCCTGGAACCCCTCAGGCTCATTTGGATAATTCTAAATGCCTTTTTTTTTTAAAAACAAAAATCAAGGAATAAGAATCTAAAAGAAGAGCAGATCCTGTCAGAGGGGGCACACACCAGTATGTCAGTGTACTTGGTTTACAATGCTTCATCCCGGTGGAAGATCTTCTTTAAAGCCATTCATAAGGTGTCCCCCCATACGCCCCAACATGTCCTTTTCAGTTAGATGCCAGACACAGTATATAGACGCAAGTCTGGATCTCGGAGCTGTGTAATGGGAGCTTTTAGTACTCAACAGTTTTACTTGTTATTTTCTCTTTGAATGTGTCTTTCTCATGACAAAAGCACTTTGTGCATTAGCCAGTACAAAAACATAGGCTCTCTTTAACAATATGCTGCTTTCACTGAAGCCTTATGTGAAAAGAGATCCTGACACTGTAAGAGAAGACTTGCCGGTACATGAACATTATGTTTTGGGACCTTTTGCCACTAAATCAATAGACATTTTTAAAAAGTTTGTCTTTTTTTTTTTTAGAAAAAGTAGAATGGAATAAAACTCCCATTTAAACCCTTTATTAAAAGCCTATGTATCTCATCATACAATATACATTTATCTGATAGTTCCTGACACAGGAAAGCTTTTAAGTATTTGCTTTTGGGTTATGAAGGAGAATGGAAATGTTTTTTATTGAAAAAAAACATTCCACCACCCTTCCATAATAATTCAGTGTGTGACACCATTTTTCACTATATACATACATATACTCATGGGCTGGCAACCAAATAATTATAGTGTAAGAAAAGAATTCCCTTTCCATTGTTTTTCCTCCCAGAAATGATGAGTTTATTTTAGTACAATTACCATTGAGACGGATGATAGGAGTATAATTCAAGGCAGTAATTACTAAATAATTAGACAGTGACATTCAAAAATCTCTTTTCCTACAATTAGTGTTTGGCAACCAATAAATTATGGTCGTTTCTTCATTGCTTTACTTTTCTTTCTCATGTCCCGAATGTCATTCTTATTATTGTACACTAATAGCTCTGCTGCTGGAAACAGTCTATAGGTTTGTGAAAAGAAACTGTCCATACGTTTGACTTATGCAGTGATGCAGTGAAAGGTTTTCTGTGACCGGACACATTAGACGAACATAATCTCAACACGTAAAGGAGTTTGGGTAGTCCTGACTTTCCAATGATGTGGGATGTGGTGGGAATAACTTTGTTTTTATTGGGTTAACACCATACCTAGGTCAGATGAGAAAATCATTGTATGGTACAGAAGATGTCAACTGAACATGCATTTGTTAATAAAGTTTTTTTTGTACATTTTAGCATTGAAAATTTGGCTTTTGACATTGAAACTGGAGTAAAATTTCAGGATCATCTTTTCTATTCCAATCTTGATAACCCCCTGGTGCAGGGTTCCCCTAGTGTTTTATGAGAAAGTTTAGGCCTCGGCATGAATTAGGAGCATGATCTCGGCATGAATTAGGAGCATGATTTCTCAACCACCAGTTGACTTTTGTAGGGTGCTGAGGTCAATTATTAAGAGCTTTCACAGCAGTTTTCTCGCATAAATGGTATTTAATTTGACAGATAATTTTTCACCACCATTGCCTCAGCACTTTTTTTTGGAAATGGTGAAAACCTGATAGAGATAAAGAGAAGAACTTGTGGCCAATAAGGTACTTATACATGCCCTGCATGGGTGCAACAAAATCATCTAATATTGGATAAAGTGCTATCCTCACATTATAAATTGTTCATAGTCCAATATAGATTCAGGTCTGGAGGGAACAGGTAGAGACTGCACTCCACAAGACTTACATAGCAGCGTCCCAATTTTGCTTGTATAGTTCCAGGAACTAGACCACAAAAGGGAAGGATTTATGTAATCCATTGCACAAAATGGGAGCTTGGGGAAATTTTCGGTCAGTGCTCATTTGTTTGGATTTTAATTAATAAAATGGTCGCTAACAGTAAATGATAGTGGTGAAGGGAAATTGGAAAAAAAGGACCATGTTAGGATACAAAAATAAGAGGAGATAGCAGAGATAAGAACATTTAATTTAGAAGGATACTATTCTGGGGAAGTAAGATTTGGGACCATTCTGGAGACAAGATTCAGAGAGACTAAATATGTTGTGGTCATCTTCCACTATGAAATGAAAAGGGATGGGTCTCCACGATGGTAACAAAAAGTTGTCTATGTGGGATGGGATGACTGTGTTGTGGTTAATATATTGATGTGATGCAAAGTATATAATACATGATTCTGGTCTCTTCCATCACAACTCGTATGTTTTTGTGAAATACCAGTTTATTGGTGCCAATTTGGGGATCCGCTCAATGGGGATCATTTATCTTATTTCTCCCCTTCTCTGCACTCATTTTGCGCCTGTTGTGAGTCTATTTTTTGTACCTAATTTGCCTTTGTTATTTTAGCTCTTTGTTAAATGCAGGGTTTTTTTTGGGCCTTATTAGGTGCAAATTTGAAAAAAGGTGCAATTTGTCGTGCAAATCGTACCATTGCTTTTCTTAAGCATAGTCAGGCCTGGCGTGTTATTGCACAATTATTTGCACCCATATAGGTGCAATAGTATAAAAAATCAGGCGCAGACTTCTGTAAAGAGGCTCAATGTAATGACAAATAGGATGCAACAACACACAATGGTTACATGGCGAACTGATGCGTAACATTCCAAAAAAGCATAAAATAGTTTCCAAATTGGTCATTAGGCCCTATTGTACAGTGCCACACAAATCCCATATACCTAGGCCTGTACTAACATCATTAGCAGCCCCTTATCTTTCCAGTATAAGAAATAAATGGTCTAGATATCATAGCATAGGATCTTAAAGTGTAAATTAGTGTATGAGTAAATACCTCAAACGAAAAACACGGAACAGATGGTGACTATGTAGAAGCATAATGCAGCTAGCCAAGTGCCTGTCCGTAGGGGCCAAATCTAAATGTAATCAACCATTTGTGAATGTGTATTCCAAGGTAAAGTAGTATGTTAATACTTGATTTTTTTGTGTAACATACATAGTGAATGTGTTCTTCTATACATCTTATATGTCTTATACACAAAAGGTCACAATCTGTTATGTGACTTATATCAGTGTAAAGAGGGGAGCTAACAACAAAGATCAAAATAGTGTCTTTTTCCCCTCATTCACACCTTTTTATGACATTTTGAACAAATTTCCACTTTCTTCCTATTTAAGGGGGAAGTACTGCATAGGTACTGGGTAAAATGATCCCCTAGACCAGGGGTAGGGAACCTACGGCTCGGGAGCCAGATATGGCTCTTTTGTTGGCTGCATCTGGCTCTCAGACAGATCTTTAGACTGATCACTGGACACAGGCAGCGATGTTACCTCTGCCTATGTCCTTTGTACGACCCAGGTCTACTGGCGGTCATGTGCTGTGGCTACCCATCTACTGGGAGGCATGTGGTGGGTGTCAAGATTTGGAGTAGTGTACCCCCTGGACCACCACGAATGATGATGATGTAAGCAGACACCTAGGACCGGAATCTAAGTGGCACCCGGTCTTCACCAGAGCGCGCCGCAAAGCAGGATGGTCTTGCTGCAGCATGGTACCACCAGGTCATTCCAGAGGCACCACTTCTCCACGGTGGCAGCCAAGGGTGAGGTACAGGATCAAGACGTAGATCGCAGGGGCACCTGTGACACTGGGACCAGCTATCTACTTGGGTCATGTGCATATTGTACGGCTCTTATGGAATAACATTTTAAAATATGTGGCGTTCATGGCTCTCTCAGCCAAAAAGGTTCCTGACCCCTGCCCTAGAAGGTGCTGTACATAAGCAAGTGTGCTTGGATATTCACCATGAAACATTTTAAAGGATATCTACCATTTGTTTTTATGCATTGTCAAGCAAACATAACTTGAGAATGCTGTATCTACACTGATGCAGAAGCATATCTTGTTTAATCCCTGAATCTCTGAAAATTCAGGACCTTGGGAAAGCTGAGTGCCTACATAAACACATTACACACAGAGCATCCGGAACTGTCCAGACAGGACTAATCAACCTGAATTGGATGACTCATATTTAGCAGATAGTGCAGCGATTGATTATTTCTGCCTGTCAGCAACAACACAGTGATGACGTATTCTCGGCTTATGCTGCACAGGACAAGGCTGGATCAGGGCATTATTAGGGTGAGGAGAAGCACCGGGTCAGCCACAGGAGGCAAAAGAGCCTCATTATCATAATTCTATAATTGTTTTTTCAGTAAAACCACTCAGTTCAGGGGTTAGATGAGATATGTGTCTGCATCAGTGTAGCTACAGCATTCTCAAGGTATGTTCGGTTCGTAATGCATAAAACCATATGGTAGATGTACTTTAATTGTCCAACTGCTCCTGCCTTGCAAAAATTAGGCTAAAGTGTTTTGATAGAGCACGTCGGGACACCAGCTCCACCTCCCCTATCATCTAGGAGTCATGTATCTGAAGGGGAAGGATGAGAGGAGGTGCAGGGCGGGAACCAGATCCCTGAGGTGCTCTGCTAACACCCACTAAAGCACTTCATAAAAACAAAGGTATATGTGGTATGTGTTGGCATAACCCTATATAAGATAGCAGTTCAGGTAGGTTATCTTGGTCACAGATTCCCTTTGATGGTGCTTGATAATATGAATGATAATGGACCATTGTTCCTCTGGAATTTACCATGTACAATGGAACTATTGTACTATCCTCAATAATATTACCATTAGGATATCAGACAAACGTTAAATTGTCCCGTTAATGTGCATTGCACCCATTTTTCTCGGAGACTAAATTACATGTGCCGCAGCCTTTTGCATCGTTATCTGACTATTCTTTAAAAATAAATCTACTGAAAATGATGTGTAACAGATATCATGCTTTTCGCGTAGTTGCCTAGCAACTGGTGCCAGTATGGAAAATCTGTTCCCTCTATTAATGCATGCCCCAATTTTGAGGATTTTTTTTTTCTCTTCAATGTAAGGGTTATTTTTTCCTCCTCTATACGGAAGGTCGGCTTTGCCAGCCCATTTGTTTTGACATGTTGAATTCCAGATTCGATGTAACTCCTGGTGCCAGACTTTGATGTTCGGGCTGTTGTAATGACAGATGTGTAGTTCAGCGCTGGTTCGCCAGATGGGAATATTCGGCACTTACTTTAGCTTCTAGCATTACCGTGCTTTTATTAATGAACTGCAGCAATTATACACAAACACGTTTGAAAAGTTTTCAGATGAATTAATTGCTGCTGTAATTATGCTTTTTTCTGGCGCCGACCTTTACATTTCCAACGCTAATGGCATCTGCATATTAATTTATACTAAACAATTTTAGCTTGTTGCATGGTAATTGCAGGATTTGGGGGAAAAAATGATTTTAACTGGAGGTCAGACACCCCAAACACACCTCTCCTCCCTCTCCCCTGGTATTAGCTGTACATAGCATTTTATATAAAGATAATGGGGAAATTTATCAGGGGCTCCGCTCCACATCATTGGCGTAGAAGCCCTGATATATTCGAAATGCTAGCTTATTGCTATTACTTGAGATTATTTTGCCCAATCACGGCAGTGGGGCGTGAAGGTGGTGCATGGCTGGCCGAGCGGAGGCTGAGGCCGGCCTGGAGTGGGTCGGTGTAGGGTGTTACTGTTTTGTAGGAAAACAGAAAGTATCACAAAAAGAGGCAGAGAGGGTCATGTGATCCCAACTGTCCATGTACAATCTACCTTCCAAGACATTATTATAGTATCCATGAATACAATATTACGGTCCTAGAAAGTAGATTGGTCATGGACAGTTAGAGATCACATGACCCTCCATCTGTGGCCATTGTATGGACAGGAATAGCAGCTCATGAGGTGAAAGACGGGAGGCTTCACTTTACATATTAAAAAAGCAGTTCAGAACTTTTAATGGATGTATATTGGTTAATTTCCTTTTATCCCACCTTCCCCCCCCCCATACATTTAAAAAAATGAAAGTGGCCAACCTCTTTAACCTCTACAAAACATGGAAAAGTTCATCTTTCTCTTGGAGACTGAGGTTTCTGAATCTAGTTTTCCTGGTGTGCAGCTCTAAGTACATTGCATCATATTATTCTGTGGATATATTATTGGCAACAGAAGAATGAACAAGTCAATTACCAATATAAAAATAAAATAAACAGCTTTGTATGTGCATCTCTCAGTATCTATTCAAAACTCCAAAGACACCTAATCTTTCATTTTTTCCGAATACAATAACACAAAGTTTCACTACAAGTTTTGTTAATTTACTGGACCAACGCCTTTCACTTCCCAAAATTGGGGAGGCCTATACTTTGCTTTATGCCTTCATATTAACTGCTCTTCTTTTCTTGTAACTTGTTTTTTTTTTTAAACTTCCTTTTCAAGATTATTGATTTTCTTTTCACACCATTTCTCAGAAAATATTTCCGCCGTGAGCTACTAATTTATTATATCCTTTATACCGTTTTGTACAGAAAGAAAAAGGAACAATAAAATTGTCTCCTGCTATAAACTCCTCTTAATTTCCTCTGTTACTTTGTTGCAGTGTTTCTGTTATGTATTATGTTATTATGGCTCTTTGTATTTTTCTGTAGTGTTAATGTATGACCTTTTTTACACCCTTTTTCTTGTTTCTGGTGTGTTTTTATGTCAGCACCTCTGTATATTTGCTTGTGACAGAATGACTATGAAAATTATATTACCTAGAATAACAGGTGAACAAATCTATAATCCACTTCATCTTACAGGACCTGTATCGTCACCTGTCATCGGATGATTTGGATTCAGTAGGAGACTCAGTTTAAAAGAGAAAATGGAGCAGTGTTTCTGGTTTGTGACTCGGTGATAGTTTAAGCTAAATAACGTAAAATGGCGCGAAACAAAGGCTGACTCTGGTTCATAAAGTTCTTTCTTGGGGCACTAGGTATGTTACATTTATTTTCTTCAAGCATATGTGGTAAGTTTGGAGAAGCTCCTGAAAGACAACATTAAGCGTGTGACATCCCAAAAAAATTATCTCATAATGACTACATCCAAATCTGCAGTCGTACTAGGTAATGCTTAGGCACAGATCCAGGATGCTGAGATTCAGGGCTTTGTCATTGTAATATATGCAGCCTTCTGCAGCAATTGTGGCTTCTAGTCATAAAATATTACACAGTGCTCTCCCACATGAGACTCAGCCGAGGTCACAGAATCCAAATGTTAAAAATTCAGGACGGGAGTCGTTATGATTTGCCTTTATAAATATGATAGGTCTTTAGATTTTATCTATGCAATATAATCCAACAGACACCACTACATAAAATATTAAAGACCGCCGTGGATAGGAGGTAGGATTAGTAGAAATTTTAGGGCATTGTGAAAACGAGTATTGCATCTGATAATAGACCGTGGCAGTCGGAAGAATTTCATATTCCCTCTGGCTTTCCTGCCAGCAAGTTAAGAGGCAACAGGTTGTCCTATTGGCACGCTACATATGGCCATAAATGACTGGCGTGAGATCAGGGAAAACACCTGAAATCCTCTAGACTTCCGTGTTTTACTTTTGGATCCCCCCCCAATTGACAAGGATTGTCATTCTATAAATGATAATGTGTGTAAGATTCCTTTAAAAAGATCCAGTCGCATTGGATAAGGCCACAAACCACAAACAATATTTTGTTGTTCCTTTACAAGTGTAAAATTGCTACTTTGAAAGTTTTCACCATTCTTCCAAAAATTACTCTTAAGGCTACATTCACACAGCTGTGTGCTTGCCCTGACCAGATCCTGGGTGAGCACAGGGCCGGTGGAGAAGGGAGAGGCAGTAAGGGCTCTTCACCCCTTCACTTTCCATTGAATGAAGAGCAGCCACATATTTTCCCAAATATCAGACATGACCTATATTTTAAGACACAACCGCGTTGTGGTAAGCCACCAAGTGCTTACTGCACCGCAACCAGGTGCAATAATCCTCAACGGGGGCCGTGATCTGGCCACAAATTGTGCAGCCGGATTGTGGTCGTGTGAATGTGGCCTTAGGCCTCCCGGACACAAACACACAAACTCAGACATAAGTGCCTGAGGTAAAACTGTTCTAGTTGCCTATGGAAACCAATCAGAGATCAGCTTTAAATTTAAAAACAGCTGTGCAAAAATGAAAGCTGAACTTTAATTGGTTGCAATGGGCAACTACAACAGTTCTGCTCTCAGAAAATTCTGATAAATCTTCCCAATTCTTCCTATTGCTGCAAAATACAGCATTATTGGACAGTTTTGCATTCTATGTGTTAACAGTATTTTTCACAAGTCTAAGCCATATGGCTACAAAAACTGTATGGCTGTATGTCAGCTGTATGTCATAAATTTTTGTAGATCTACAAAAAATAACAAATGCTGGTGAATGCTGGAACTTTGTGTCATCCATATTTTTCACAAGAATAAGACCTGCTCCAAATTTTTATCTCAGTGCTGAGGAATCCTCAGCTGTGTGCATGACCCCATAGAAATACATGGAGCTGTGAGACAGCCGCAAACAAAAGTCCACCTGAGGAAAAAATGATTGAGTGCATAAGGATTTATTCTTCCACTATCTTCCCTAAGATAAAGTAAAGACCATGAAGTCAAACTCCCTCCACTCCCATGGTCTTGTAAAGTCGCCGCCGCCAGTCGGGGATGTGCCGAGCCAGTGCTGAAATCACAGCGCATGCACAAGAACGTGGACAGAGGTGAAGACTTATGTTGGCGCTGATGGGCAGAGTTTGGAGTCTCATCGGCAATAAGGAGGTGGAGGGGGCTTTACTGTAAGGTTTAAGCTCCCTGCCTACTTGACTGTATTTTAGGGCAAACATAAAAGTGATTTATTGAAGAATGGTAGAAGCTATAGAAGATAAAAGAGCAGCGATTTAACATTTGCAAACTAAAGGACAAAGTACTGATTGTGGTTTGTGGGGCCTAATCGAGGTGACAGGTTCTCTTTAATCTGTAATCCAGCAAATGTTTCCATATGCGATCTGAAAAGTTATACAGATCAGAAAGCTGTAAAAAAAAATTATTATGAATAAGAGGAATTTTACTGTATGCGGCAATTGCAATTTATTTAGTTTCCTTATAATGTTTGTGAGAGACCTTTCATTGAGAATGTAGTTCGGGCATCACAAAAGTAACTGTAAGGTTAATAACACACGTAGCGTAATGGCTGCTAAATATACAAGAAAGGGTCTCCTTTTTACAGTAAAAAAGTAACAGTACCACGGTGGTCTTTGGATTGTATATAGTGTTTTAACTCTCTTTCAAAATGTATTGGCACACACACAGACTACTCAGAAGGGGGCGCTCTTGAATCTGCATGTACCTGAGCTGAATTGCAGCAGGCTGCTGTTTATTGCAGATGACTGTAATTTAACCACATATATAATAACTATAGCAGATAGATGCTAAATTCCAAATACATTAAACAATCTTATTTTCTCTTCAGCCCCATTTGCCCCTCATAGTGGATTTTATGAATCAGTTGTGCAGCTCTTGTCTCGTTGTATCTTGCTAACATCTCTGCTATCCCGTCTGAATTGCCAGGAAATTGTCAACTAAATCTTTTTTGTGCTTTACTTTTAACGGCTTCTCTTGATCTATGAATGTTAACAGAGCTCTGTGAAAAATGCCTAATTTATTAATGCAAAACCATGTGATATTCAGATTGTATCCGCTAAATTGCTTATTGATCTTTTCGTTTAATGTTTGCACTTTTTTCATTCCTTATTAGTTCATTTTTTTCGAGGAACTGAACATTAGCTGTGTGTGTGTGAGGTCAGCATTGTCTGGTTATTACATTGTTATGACATTTTATATCAGTTACATATACTCAAGAGGCCTTGTATATCTGGTAACTCAGTTTTCATATATGAGGCCTAAGGTTTTATAGTATTGTTCATATATGGCATCAGTGGTCATATTTGTGAGGCAGGTGTTAAATCAATAAAGCGGTTGTCCACTTTCAGCAAATAATTGACATTGTTTGTGTAGTAAAAAGTTATACAATTTTCTAAAATACTTTCTGTATCAATTCCTCATTTTTTTTATAGATCCCCGATTGCTGTCATTCAACGGGAAACTTCATTGTTTACTTCCTGTGGATAAACAGTCCCTGGTCATGTGATATAGGTACAGGTACAGTTCTGATCACTTTATGTCACATAACGAGCAACGCATCTGTGTGACATCACATGACCAGGAACCGTTTTACCTCCACAGGAAGCAGTGGCGTAACTTGAAGCTAATGGGCCCCAGTGCAAAGTTTGTGCCAGGGCCCCGACTATAATGTATGGTTTATACTACTAATCATTTCATATAGGAAAGTGACACCTTATGGGCCCCCAAATCCTCTTGGGTCCGGTTGCGACCGCACACCCCTTTGCACCCCCTCAAGTTACGCCCCTGACAGGAAGTAAACAATGATATTCCTATTGAATGACAGCAAGGAGGGGTCTACAAAACTGTGAGGAATTGATACCTAAAGTATATGAAAAATGGTATAACTTTTCCTAAAAACAATTATATTAATTATTTGAAAGTGGACAACTACATTAAGACGGAGTCTCATGACTGCTGGATCTGTTAACAAAATGGCTGCCAGGCAAATCCGCTACATTTGGTTCTTCTTCAGTATAAGGCAGCCTACCTTTTATCTGAATATATCTTTTAAGAAAAGCTGTGACTTAGGCCTCCTGCACATGAACTTGTGCAATATTGGAGCATGGTCCATTGCTTGCGGCCCATATGTCATCCGTGTGTGATGTTTGCTCCAGTGTCCATGACAACAGAAAAGGACTATTGGGTATTTGTCTCATGCACATCTCCTGGGATACCACAGGCCAATGTACAGACAGTCCCCTACTTAAGAACACCCGACTTACATCTGTTCTGCTCCATTAATCTCTATAAAGCTGACGGAGATCGGTGAGTGCAGCGCTCGGGATAGGGCCTAACTTTTGTTCGTGGGAAAACCCCTTTAAGCTTTATTGTAAATCCTGGTTCTTATGACAATCGAACATTTTTAAAATCCAATTGTCACAGAGACCCAAAAAAATTTGGTTGGAGCTACAATTGTAAAGTATACAGTTCCGACTTGCATAGAAATTCAACTTAAGAACAAACCTACTAAACCTATACGTAACCCAGGGACTGCCTGTATTTTGCCTAAGGCAAATATTATGTTGGAATATACAATACCCAATACTAGTTACAACAGGATGTATTCAGTACAAAAACCCACTACCTGTGCATGTTAAAGGCAGCCATTTTGAAAACAGAACTAATATTCATGCTCCAGCTCCGTTTCAAAGAAACCTTACACTAGATTTTACCCCATTGTGAAATATATTTTCTAGAATTCCCTATTTTATGTAAAATCTGTTTACCTATAAGATATCTCTTCCAAATTGATGTAAAAAAGATCTGAGAAGAGTCATATTTGACTGAGAAGAGTAAAGTTTGGAGGTTACAGGTGGAGTGTTACTTCTATCTCTCCACCTCTATCTTCGTTACTCTAATACATAGAAGTTTTATTTTGCTGTCATATAAAAGATAAGATTATTTGAGCTATACAACTGGAGATGCAGACTGTTAAATCCATAGTTGGGAATGTGAGCTGCTGATAAAAATCCACTTCCTACCTTGTATTTAACTGCCGGTATCTCTTGTTATGTAGATCTCAGAGCCACAAGCCTGATGTGATTTTTATCTTTAAAATAACACCAGATACATGTTTCTAGCTAGTATAAAATAGAAGATAGCAGGGTCTGAAGTTACACCCTAAACTTGACTCATCTCAGGCATACTTGTCTCTAAACTGCTCATTATCATATGACTTTGGAGGAAATTTTCTACAGGTAAACCAGTGAATTTTCACATAAAAGAGGGAAAGGACCTTCCTTGTTGTACGTAGAGACCAGCCAGGGTTCAGTTTAAAAAAAAAGGTTGGTAACAATTAAAAGGCAAGGAGAGTTTTTTCCTGTTATCATACATGAAGCTCACACTTCCACATAAGTTGTGCCCTCATAGGTTCTTCTATTGTAATATTCATTGTTAAAAATAAACTGGATGAAACTTGTTAGAATTATTGCAAACTTCCCATGACACCACATTGCTTTTCTGCAATAAAGATATAAATGACTACACTGTTTTGTCTTCAGTCATCTGTTCTATAGTTGGACTTCTGCAGTCCTGAGATGTTGTTATAAGTACGGATATTTCCACCTTTTATTTAGCTCCAATCTTATGAACCATGACAATTTATCATTATAATACTGTCACATGGTAATAAAGCCTGTGACTCACAACGCAACCACTAGGTGGTTACTTATAGATACTGTATTTTTAGTGATATAAGATGCACGTGACTATAAGATGCACCCCACGGTCATTCAAAAATAAGGAAAAATATATTTTTCACCAGTCACAAATTCCCACACACAAGCACAACACACACAGCACTGCTACATCCATTCACACATACATACAACTTTGCTACATCTGTTCAATCACTCAGGTCTTCTTCATACATTCACTCACCTGAACACATTCAGGACTGCTACACACACCTAAACACACTCAGAACTGATATACACACACATGAAGACACTCAGGACTGCTATACATACACACACCTTTAGACACTTAGGACTGCTATACACACACCTGAACACACTCAGGCCTGCTACACACACCTAAACACACTCATGACTGCTATAACACCTGAACACATTCATGACTGCTACACACACCTAAACACACTCAGGACTGCTATATACACACCTAAACACACTCAGGACTGCTATATACACACCTGAACACACTCGGGCCTGCTACACACACCTAAACACACTCATGACTGCTATAAACACCTGAACACACTCATGACTGCTATAAACACCTGAACACACTCAGGACTGCTATATACTCACACATATACACTTAGGACTGCTACACACCTGAACACACTCAGGACTGCTATACACACACACACCTGAACACACTCAGGACTGCTATATACACACACCTGAACACACTCAGGACTGCTATATACACACACCTGAACACTTAGGACTACTATACACAAACACCTGAACACACTCAGGACTGCTATACACACACCTAAACAGAAGAAGTTCTGCTATACACTCGCAGCTGAGGACTGCTATACACACACCTGAACACACTCAGGACTGCTATACACATGCACCTGAACACACTCAGGACTGCTATACACATGCACCTGAACACACTCAGGACTGCTATACACATGCACCTGAACACACTCAGGACTGCTATACACATGCACCTGAACACACTCAGGACTGCTATACACATGCACCTGAACACACTCAGGACTGCTATACACATGCACCTGAACACACTCAGGACTGCTACACATACACACAGGAACACATTCAACACTACTACATAAACTTAGTAGCTCTATACACACATACAATTGCACAACATAGCATTTTCTTAAAAAGCTTCTAATAATGTGACACGTATCCGTACATGTGTATCCAAGAGTAGTGATAATAAAGGACACATCTGTACATGACTGATACATTAATAATGGATATAGCTGTTTGTTTCCCTTAAGGCTTTTCTCATTGATAACATTATGTTCACACATCTAATGAGTCTACATACATGTTACATGATCTCAAGCGTTTGTGATGACATAGATGATGATATCTGATCAGATTCCTGGAGGCTGCTTGACTTCGTTACTTTAGCATCCTGGTGGCAATTGACCTTATACTATTTACTAGAATCAGCTGCACATGGAGACACAATTGCTATGTGAAAAATTCAAGTAACAATCAAACTATTCTAAAATTCTCTCAATTTCTTCCAATTTTTTTTAATAAATCAGCTTAAACAATGCAAACGATGCACCCAATTTACATTGATTTTATTATGATGTGTGATGCATTTGGCAAATTTTGGCATATGTCTTTTTTATATTGTCCTTTGGGTCATAATCTTCTTTTACAATGATCAAATAGTGCAAAATGGGTTATATAAAAATCAGTGCATCCCATAAATAAATTGTCTTATACATATTATAATCATATGACACGTAAAAGTGATGAAAGAGAAGCATTTTGGTGCATTTTGAATATACCATGATTTGTATCAAAATTTTGGAACATATAGAACATTGAACTAGTAACATTGGTATTATGGGCATCTTACATACTAGAAATTACCATATTATAGCTGTCCAAAAGCATAATTACATTGGATAATGCAACTTTAACATATAAACATACTGTTCCATTATGAGAACAGCTAGATCATTATCATTGTCATCATTGCGCTGAAAGCTAATTGTAAAGCACCTTCAAACCCCAAAAAACCTAATTACACAAAGCTATAAGGCAAAACAATAGACATGAAATAGTCAACATGCCGGGTGCCCTCTTTTTCTGCTATTGCTTCCATCATCTCCCTTGTCCGTAAGTCACACGCACCCTCCAATATCCCAGGTTACTATAGAGGTGCATGTCTGTGACAACCTCCCTGAAGAAGTCATTTTAGGAAAGCCCCATCTGGGTAGGTAAATATAGATACACCTGGAGCAATTTGTCTACATATCTGTATATAGTTTCTGTTAAATTAGCTTAGTAATGATGACTACTGTCATTGAAGCCATCACTTTGCTCTAAATTATGGCTCCGACCAAACGTACATGCTGTGAGCTGTTTCATACAGAAATAATGGCAAGCTACTAATGTGTCACTAGTGACAGCCACTCATCTTATTCTCAGCAGTCCCCGAATCCTGCTGCCACTGGAATAAATAGATGTATACTGGATCTTGCCGCACTGACAGCACAGTTTTTTTCCTGCCTTCACATTTATATCTTCATGTTGCATGTGAAATAAAATAGTATAGATGTAAAAAAAAAACTGTCAAGTCAAAAGCTGTAAACAAGTTTGTAATAGCATCTATTATAAGGAAATATCCCTTCTATTATAGGTTTTCTTGTTGTCTCCTGTAGAGGTTTGCTAGCTTTTGCAGAGAAAAACCTCAGCTTCCTATATCTCAAAAGGATCCCATATCTGTCTTCTTCTAATTGGGTTTTAAGCTACATTTTTTATTAGACTGACTATAAATCAACTTAAATTAGTGTTTTAACCACTTTGGAGAACACAGATAAGAGGGACACAATAAGGCATCAGGTTGCTTCACTGAGGGGTATATATTCAGCTAGATTCACGGCTCTTTTTATTGCCTCTCTTGTAAAGATACATTGGGAGGATTCACAATGTATCCTTACAACAGAGGACTACAGTGTATCCCACTATATGTGCATACAGTTGGATCCGTTTTTGGTTCAGCTCCATCCTGTTAGAGAGGAGTGATTTGCTGATGTTCTGGTAGTCTCCAGGGTGACCTAACTGTCCTGATATTGGAATTTACGTCACCAAAGAAACGTCCACATTGTACGATCAGCAGAGGCTGTGGATGGATGCCATACTGGGGCATCCATCCCTCTTAGCCTTAGCTTCTCCTGAGCACAGTCTGTAGTCTACACAAGAAACAGTATTAATAAACGCAGCCTTCTGGATGTGATGTATACTGTCCAAAAGCAAAAAGGATGCCACCCTCTGCCAGTATAAGTCTATAAACATTTTTAGTGTATACCCCAGGAGCTTTCCTGGTATACATGCCTAACATGCCCAAAAGACACAATGTGAATGTAGCTTTAAAAAGAAAGCAGGCTGTAGTAATGGCATCTGCAAAGGGAACGCAAGAAAAACAATTAACACCCAATAATAGTTGCAATACAGAAATACAAAAAATAAACTAAAGTCACTTACATAAAATAAATTACATCATAAAGTGCACATTGTAATTGTTCGCAAATACATGTGTGTGGTCCTCAAATCAAAACTGACTTTTTTGTAGTTTTATAGTCTCCAAGAGAAGAACATTTGTAACCCAAGTATTTCACATGACCGTTTTGTTAACTTTGTTGCACTAAGAGTTGCTACATCACTGACTGCACTTGGTTTTGTGTTCCAATAAAGCTATGACAATGCTAATCCAACTAATCAGCACAATGGGAGTCATTTATGACGTAGATATAACTTGTTGTATGTTACAGTTACTCACAATTAAGCATACTCATCCTTTGTCTATACGGCCCAATATCTGGATGAAAAGTGCCAGTGGATAAAGTAGAAAACAGCCACAATCTATATAACTAAGTCTACCTATACAGTGCTGTGGTAAAGCAACATTACACAATTTCCATTTACAGCAATGGGATTTATTTGTAATGTGAAAAACATTTTTTTTTTTGTAAATTCATCTCACCACAGGGGACGTAGGGTGCTTAGGGTGCTTTTTTGTCATCACAGTGGCCCGCTTTTACTAAAGCCCCTGTGCCAGTTTTCTGTCTATGACTTTTTTACTTTCCTTTCAGTGCAAACTGCTTGCACAGGTATTGAAGAAGTGTCCGCACCACATTTGTGGAGCACAGGACACTATACTGCACTGAAATAGGCGTTCCTGTGCAAAGTCGGACTGTGCACCACATTTATTATGCAAAGTCAGACAGAATTGTGTAGCACGTCCTATGTTAAAGTTGCACCAAAAAAAAGTGGTGCACGCTGTCGGAGCAGTGCAGGGGTCGCCAGATTCATGCAGAACGGGCACCAGAAATGCGAATCTGGTGCCCCCTGCACACTACACAGGCAAACGGCACATAGTTTTTAGTAATTATGGGCCAATGTTATTAATGCATTTTTTATTTCATAAAGTTTTCTTTTCACTTCTATGTTTTGCCAGAGCTTTTTTCCATTTTTTTTCTTGTTTATGTATTTTATAGGGGATTTCTGGTTTAGATAGTCTCAGGTAGGACTACAGTTCAGCTTTGACGTGGCAATGCTCTAGATATTTAGTGCATTGTGGGTTGCCAGTATCAGCCTGTCCTAAATGACCTCCCATAAGCAATTGACCACTTTCTTTGCTTGCATTCTCTAAATGTTGACTTGAAATGTCCATAAATGTACTGTATTTCACTTAAACAAGTTTTATTTTTACAGGGAATACATTAAATTGTGAGTGTTTGAGAAGGAGCCCTTACACTAGAATGGTAATGAAACTATTCTAGCCCAGAATTCCGCATTTTTATATGGCTTCAAGGCACTGGGAACATGAAACATGTAGTATTGTGAGGAAATATTACACAATAACATTGACTTTAAGGATTTCAAGTGTTTTTTTTTTCCGGAGAAATAGTATTAATGTTGTATCTTCCTGATCTCCAGGATTCCCATTGATAAGGTCACAGCTCATCCCATAGTTAATAGGATTTTGCTTAGTTGAGCTGCAGTACCTGGCACATCCACAATCAGATGGTTGTTGCTGAGTCAAGAATCACAGTAAAGAACCTATACAATGGGGCAGATTTATCAAGTGTCTGAAAGTCAGAATATTTCCAATTGCCCATGGCAACCAATCACAGCTCCCCTTTAAAATATTCATGAGCACTGGTCAAATGAAAGCTGAGCTGTGATTGGTTGCCATGGGCAACTGGAAATATTCGGACATTCAGACTGCTTGATAAATCTGCCCCAATGCTTTAGGGACCCCCTCCCATCATACAGAACATGTCCTACAAAAAGGCTCTCAATTTTTAATTTTTTTTTTGGGTTGGACATATTCGATGCATGTCAGTGGTTTGGTTACAAATTGACTGTAAATATAGGCACCACAGGAGTTGCTTTTTTTTTAATTATTTGTAATGTATTTATATTTTAATTACTGTTTTCTCCTAAAGGTGATCTTACAAATATCTGCATGTAGTGAATCGTCGGTGCTTCTACTTGTTATTATTGTATTTTATGTGATGTTTGATAAATTGTCATTTATATACAGTATTTCCCTACGGTAAATAAAAAAATGTTTGATAATTTACCGAACAGTATAATTCCGTCTATGTATAAAGAAACTTGTTAATAGATCTTTATAAAATGCAGAATAAGAATGAAATTACCAATTTTTAACCATTTAGATTTATTTATACTCGCTCATTACTTTACTTATTTATAGCCTGTTCCAGATTTGTTACCTTGGTTCTATCAATTACATGCCCGTATACCCCTGCAATCAGTCACTGGACTCATCAGTAAATGAAGTTCACTGCTGAGGCTAGTGATTGATCACAGTTGTGGAATGGGTCTGCTGGCTTTCATAGTGTAACTTCTTTTCTTATCTTGATTTTTTAATATTACAAATATCTTAGGATTTGATTAAACAGGCAATATACATTGCCGAGGAATCCCCACCCATTTTAGACACTTTATACATAGACAGTATCTGGATAGCAGCCATATTGTTTACTGATCATTGTATCTTTCTTGTAGTCTACTGATGCTTTGGTTGTATATCACTGTGTACTGTTTTATGATTTGATAATATAACATAATAAAATAAGGTGGGAAATCAATGGTGTCTTCATGTCATTTTCATGTTTATATGTGTGAATGTGTCTAACTAGCCACTACATGTACATTTGAAGGTGATGAAGATGATATATCTGCATTCTAAGTCAATTATTTTTTGTGGGACAACCCCATTTAACATACCAGTGCTCACATTGATTACTTCCTATATTCAAGCTTAAATGTGGCCAATTATTCAGATGAGTTTTCCGGATAAGCCGCTGTGTATTCTAGATTTCATTGCAGTTTTCCCCTCCCCTTGCTCTATCTTTTTAGTTGTTCGTGTCCTGGTGGATGGAGACTAGCTTCTATGGAGACTAGCTGCTATGTTGTTTAGACGTTATGAAGGGATTGGGTGAAGAAAATTATGGTTTGGGGTCATGATCAGCTGAGAACCATGGTACCGTATCAAATCTAACGGGGCCGTTCCAGATAACAAAAACATGGCTGCCCCCCCCCCCCCCAAAACACAACTGCATCTGTCCTTGGGCTGTATAGGGTATTTCAACTTAACTCCATTAAAGTAAGGCTGACCTGCAATACCATATGCAAACGCTACATGGTGCAATTTTTGGCAAATATGTTGTTTTAATAGTGGAAAATCCGTTGACATTTTTCAGCTTAGTCAAGATTTATCTAAGATAATTTTGATAATAAATCAAGCTGTCTGCATGATTTTCAGCAGCTCAATAATATGATTGAATGATTATGCCATAATGGCTTGTGTTTTTTCTTTTATTAAAAAACTGAATGTAGAGTCTGAGCGTTGCTTAGGAGAGCTCTGTCCTCATACATCATGTAAAGTATAAGCTGTTGAGGGAATGGAGTCTCCTTAGCAACACTTGGTCAATCAGACATTGGGGCAGATTTACTTACCCGGTCCGTTCGCGATCCAGCGGCGCGTTCTCTGCGGTGGATTCGGGTCCGGCCGGGATTCACTAAGGTAGTTAGTGCGCTGAAGTTCCCCGGAGGTGCGCCCCCCAATTTCCGTCGCGTGCATGTCAGCGCCGATGCGCCACAATCCGATCGCGTGCGCCAAAATCCCGGAGCAATTCAGGTACAATCGGCGCAAATCGGAAATATTCGGGTAACACGTCGGGAAAATGCGAATCGGGCCCTTAGTAAATTATGTGCTTTTTTGTAACCAATGAAAACTTTTGTTTTATAAATATGTTCAGGACAACCTCTTCTAAGCATTTAATAAAACATTTTGAACTGATGTATATATATATATATATATATATGTCTCTCCATACCCACAGTTTCCTCAATGGTATAGAATTTATTATAAATACACTATACATTTCACGTTTCTCATATTCTTTTTACATACTAAGCTGCTTCTTAATCAGTTCAACATAATTTTTTTCCCCTGTAGTAAGTTTAAGATTTAAATGACAATATGATTTACTCTCATTCAACCAGAGTCATTTAATTAAATTTTTTTCTCAGCTTGCAGTATAGAATTGTAATATCCTTTCCTGTAAATATGTATTTCCCAAGTGTCTTTTCGTGTATAAGTGAAAATGCTTCTGGGAAATAATCACCGAAAAATCTCAAAGTTTGAGATTAGTTTTGTTTTCATGGATTGTAAAATATACATAAAGAATAGGTTCAAAAAAGAGTTATGGTATATCCCTTTAAGAACATTTTTCATCTGTACTGAAGGTATTCTTTCTATTTTGCATATTGTGCATATGAATGTGAATGGAACATATGCTTTTCAGAGAAAAGGTAGTCTTTGATATCAAAAGTAATTCATCTGTAGAAGATGAAATGGATTTCTCTTCCATCCTCCGCATTGTTACAATAACAAGAGTAATAAAACATGAAAGTGGAATTGGCATGTCTTTCTTATTGTCCCAGCGGTGACACCTCTCCTCTGCTACTGCAACCTCCAATTTTCCCATCTAACCATATTACTTTGAAGCATAATCCAGTGACAGAATAAAGAGCCGTCGACTGTGTGGTCTCTGCTGTAACTCAACTAATATAAAGCATATTTTTCCACTTTTGTGCTATACGTGTTTTACCATTTTGGTAACGATAAGATGCCACATCACATTGGTTTCTATTCATTTTGTCATATTGGACTGTGGATGCCTTTGGATATTTGGATAATTTGTAGCATGGGTTCATGGGGTTATTCAGCTTCTAAAAATTGATGTCCTATTTTGAAGATAGGCTTAGACTGTGGTGATCCCGTACTTGGCACTATCGGTGAGAAAGACTAACGAAAACTGAAAAGACTTTGGGGCGCAGAAGCGGGACACTATGGCGTCATGCCATGGCTCCTTTATTTCGGTTATCCACAGCCTGACACCCGCACACACACATTAATTAAAACTATCCTAATAATAGACCATGAGTTATGAAGAGTTTAATAACACCTTGTGTGTTCAGAATTTACATGGTATGATGATATTGATAAGATCAGATATTGGAAATGAGTCAGTCAATTTCTACTGATGATATTATACAATGCATGGAGTATGTAAATGTCTCTGTAGGTTATCAGCACTGGAAGCTATTTTTCTTCACGTCCTTCCAGCAATTCCATTGACGGACACGTCTTAAGGTTGTGGGAAATATGCAAATATGTTATCTATGGTATAAGGAAAACATTGCCTCTTTTGCTACCTTGTAAGGCAGCCCCCTTAACATCAAGCATAGCTTTCAAGAAGGCTAATAACATGATATGGAATTAAAGCAAAACCAGTATATCTAACCCAAAAGGGACAGATTCCCAACTCTAGATAGCGCTGTTTCCATGTCACTGTATCACATCAGTACAGTGTAGGGAGCTGGCTTACTGTGTGAGAGGCTTTTGACTAGGGTCAGGATGTAAGACTTTGCCAATTAAAGCCGCCTTGCAGGTGTGGGCCTGCGTATTTTAAAATTAAACCTCAGTGAAGAAGTCAGTCTACCCCCTGTTGCCTTTCTATAACTTATTCTACGTATTGTATGGGATAACAAGTAAATTTCTTGATTGCTGTCAGTCTGGGGGCACATAAGATTTAGGCAAGCTATATAAGTTGGCCTTGTTCCCCTGTCAGGAGCATATACCACCTATGAACAGGATTATTTAACCAATATGTCCTATTTCTATGAATGGAATAGTAGTGCAGGATGACTCCCTGCTAGGTAAATAGAACATTATGCCATGAATAGGCACTAACAAAATGCAATGGGGGAGATTTATCAAGTTACTGAGGTAAAACTCTTCTAGTTGCCCATGAAAACCAATCAGAGCTCAGCTTTAATTTTATAAAGAGCTGAGGGTAAATTAAAGCTGAGCTCTGATTGGTTGGGCAACTAGACCAGTTCTGCTCTAAGAGACTTATAATAAATCACCATTCCGCCCCGTGTCCATAACCTTTTACAGTACAGAAATCTATAATTCATGTTCTCATAATATATTCTGAAGAGGGGCATTGAAAGAAGTAACACACTGTCGCGCTCACACTGTCAGTAAAATTGAATTCTCAGTGTTGCACAGAGGGTTTGGTACATTTATTATTTTCCATCCTAATGCAATGTTAAGCTGATTTCCTGCTACTGTATAAAACGCTAAACATCCCATATGTGCATATGGCGTATAGCATATCAGGGTGTTATATACTAGCATACGCTATACACATTTTAATATTCAGCCACTGCGTGTTCTGAATTCTGCATTTCGCTGTTAAGAAAACTCATTTTGATTCCGTCGGGATGAAAACTTGAAAGACATGGCGATATCCTGGTTCCATAGAGACTCACATTTTCTCTACATACAGGTAAAGTATCACAACGTCATTACCCTGGTGTCCTTATGTTACCTTCAAAAAAGAACTACTGGGGGGCATTTATTACGGTCTTTCAAACAGAAAACTGACTGTGGTTTTTTTCCTCTCTGCACCTCTGACTTTATGAAGTGTCGGCTCCATAATATTTTGGTGGAAAATTTTGGTGCTGCTTGTGAATCCACTAGTTTTATGGGGCTTCTATTTTTCAATACATATTTTGGTGCGAGTTGTGGTGCAAAAATAGCCCAGCTAAAATATAGAATGGTTCTAGCGCCACCCTGCGCCAAAATTTTATATGCCCCTCATTTTTTAAACAGTTGTTTTTCCATTAGTTGTTTTGAGCCAAAAACAAAATCAGGTATAGTGGGAAGACTTGTACCTGTTTTGTGTCTTGTTTTTTGCTGGCAGCAATTCGTCTTCTCAAAGAAGATGCAAAGAAGGACACATGCTTGTCCTGCTACTCCCTCCTTCAATGAGAAGAGGATCCCCATTCTCTGTATTACTGGGAGTCCCATTCTCATATTCAGTGAAGGACTCAGCAGTCGGATCCTCACTCATCGCCTAGTTATCCCTTATCCTAAAATACTTGAGACAATCCCTTTAATCCATTCTGCCACCAACACCAGAGGTTGTTCAGACGACTTATATAGTTACTAACTTTGCATTTATTAAAAGTTAAAAGAAGTTTTGTATTATATATCTTACCTGACAGACAGAAAGACCAGTTGTAGGAGCAGCACTGTGATTCTCTAGGGTCCAGGCCCAAAGATGGCGGGTGCAAACTTCCTTCAAGGCTTGACTCAAATCCAGTATCAGTCCAAAATAAAATCTCACACAACAAGTATGTCTAAGGCCCGTTCTACACTTGCGAGTGTGATGCAAACACGCAGGGATCTCCCGGCTTGAACACTGCAAACCGGAACTGAACTGACATGCTGATTCCATCTTGCTAGCAATGGGGCATCAGATTACAAGAAACATAAGAACTATAAACAGGGTAATATCTCTTGTGCACACTGCACTACAGATTTATATAAAGTTTGTTTAATAATTCTGACACATATCTATTAATTCTGGCATATTGCTGGAACAGTTTTCTAGGTACAGAAAACTGTTGCACTAGTTACAGTAAACTTTTCCGGCCGAGGTGTCCAAGTACTGGTCGCTTTCAACCCCCAAATTTTTTTAACCTGTTTAACCACTCCAACATTATGTTTCAATTGTATATTAGAGCAGCACCACTATATTGTGTTCTTCGATGACTTTTATGCTAGGAAGGCTTGTCGTAGTTTGTATTACTTTATGCTGAATGCAGTATATAATAGTGGGAGCATTGTTGGAAGGGCCTTGACAGTTCAGTTTGCTACTGTTGTGGTCTGTATTGTAAACTTCATTTTTTTTTATATTTACATAATTTATCTAGACTTCTATTATTAATATAATACAGTATTATTCTGACCTTGGATAAAGGTTACAAGTGCATAATGTAGTAGAAGAAATGTGGTGGAGAAATGGAAATGACTAGTGCAGAATCTGATGAAAGAATATTATGGGAGTCATGTAGAGATGTATGATCTAACAGGAAATTAATGAGCTGAGTTAAAAGAGAGAATATTAATAAGTGCCCCGGAGCCTTCACACATTGCCTTGTTAAATAAGGTTTGTATATCGTGTATTTCCACAGAATCTATATGTAAAGGGATGCCCATGCATGAAATCTCCGTCTTTGATTGTTTTTAAGAACATTTTAAATTATAGACAGAGATTCCCATATTGAGACCCCCCCCCCTTTATTATTAGCCTCTAGCAAGACTGTAAAGGCTGACAGGATCTAATGTCAGTGCATCTTCATTGATTTTTATTGTTTAAAGTTTACCTGGTGTGTAGGTCCATAACAATTACCCTATACTATGTTTATGGCACATATCCTGTATGGCACATGTAGCTGCATATCCTGGTGATTGGAAAGTTGAACGCTGAAGACCCTGGCAATAATAAGAAGCATTAAGTGAGCACTGCACTTCCTCAGTTGTTGTTGGGGAACACATGGTCAATCACCTGTTCCCCAACATGTGACTGATCAATCAGTTGCCAGTACAGGGTGGCTACTACTGGGTTTAACTAGACCAATTCCACCTTAACAATAGCAAGAGTCAATGAGCCAAGATATGCCGACCCTGCAAGGGTGGAATCAGTTGTTTTTATCCCCAAATAAGCCCAACCAATTATAAAACTCATGAAAAGATGCAGATTTAAGGGTAAAAGTCTCATGTCAACTTACATATGTGATCGTACCCTCACAGTAGTAACATCATGTTATGACCATGACCGTGTGTAGTTATTAGCTACAGTTGTCACAGATTGGCAGGGACCTGAAAAAGTGATTTAATGGGTAAGTAATACTTATCTTTAATAATATAAATGGGACAACTCCTTTGATTTCCCAATGTGCTGTGCATAAGAATACTCTACAACTTTAAATATCCCTTACTTCCTACCCTGATCATGTAATAGACACATGGTATGGCATGGGTGTCATAGCTGTCGCCCTGGACATGAAAGGCAACTGAAGCAGAGATCTTGAAAACTGTTGGGAGCTGATGTAGAAAGTTTATCGGAAAATAGTGAGCTTTTTACTCTACCAAAAATTACACTGATTTGAAGGAGTAATAACCATATTTGGTTACTGCAGTCATCTACAGAAGAGAAATACATTAAAAAGCTGCTTCTTCAGGACACCTGATGCAGTCAGCCTCGGCCTGTAGAGCTGCCATTCTGTTGGAAACTCATTGATATGAAAGGACACATCTCTTGACAATAGCCACATAAATGTCTCCAGGAGCAGGGTCCCATTACTCCTACTAGCTACTTTCTTCAATAACATGACATAATGCACAGAAATACATTGTAACCAATGACAGCCAAACATGTATCCATTTGTATCAATCTAGAATGATCACTCTTGTCTCCGCTAGTTCACTACATAAACAAAATTCAAGTTTACCACGGAAATACTCATTGATGAAGAACCACTTTTGTCTACAATATGGACAATTTCTCCAGCAAAAGAGAAGATTTGAAACTTATATCATTTACTCCTTATTAAAACCATTATACCCTTTTACAGAAACCAAAAAATCCAATCATGCAAGAAATGACTTCCTAGAAGAAAGGGAAGAATAATGTGTTATCTAATTCCTTGGGTTTGGATGTGAGTAGAAATCTAATAGCTTGTATCTTTGCACCTTCCAGGGCTCTCAGCACAGCGGCTCCTCTACCTCATTAGCCTCCACCAAAGTCTGCAGTTCTATGGACGAGGGAGACGTCTTAGTGGAAGGTAAGAAAAACTACACCATCGAAATATTTCACCAGCAAATGAAGTGGACCTAGCAGCCCTCCTGACATGTCTCCCCTAGTAAACACTGTTACTTGTATTCCTTCTGATTCACCAATTCTCTGATACATTTGCATTATACTTTTCCTCTGTTATCCCTCCTAAAATTGTCCTTACATTTCTAGGAGCAATAATATAATTGACACAGAAATGCAAACATTAAAGGGGTATTCTCGTCTGGGCATTCACATTCAGTTTCACTAATCTTCCATTTATAAATATTTCTTCAATTGGATCTTATTAAAAAAAATGTTCCTGTGTGAAGATAATTTCTCATAAATGAAGTCATTCTGTCCCTTAGAAACCAGATAGCTTCCTCGGTTACGACCACGTCACACTCTGGCAGCGGTGGCCAGACATGCGCTATAGAGTCCTGTCTGACCTCCTTGATTCAGCGATCATTACCACAGGACGGCTGTGCGACATGCAGTAACTCCCGGACACTTCATATACAAACACCTTTTGTTTCTTTGTGCAATCCCTCCAGCAGAGGTGGCCGTATCCGAGGAAGCCATCTCGTTTCTAAGGGACCATATGACTACATTTATGAGAAATTATCTTCACACAGGAACATTTTTTTTAATAACATCCAATTGAAGAAATGTTTATAAATGGCAGATTTATCAAACTGATTGTGAATGTCCAGACGAGAATACCCCTTTAATGCTTGAGAATAGTTATAGCGAATACATATATATATATATATATATATATATATATATATATTAGAATAATTTAATCCATCAAGGCTGAAGCTATAGTGGTTACAGAGATAGCGGCCATATCTAAGTTATCGATTATCATGGATCAGGGCTTCTACATGGAGATGAATCTAATCTCTCTATTGTCTGAGGCGAGATTTAGAACAGTGCCTCCTCCACCCTATCGAGAAGTAATATATCAAGTTATATTTTTGTAAGTGGGTTCTCTAAGCAATGTCTCACACCCATGTCGAATCAGGTGTTAAGACACACTATTTTTAGGTGTTAGATCCTGCTTTATAGCAGGTGACTGCGCCTCTGATGCTGCCCCCCATTCTTCGGCAGGTAGTGCTGCCTGAGGCAGGAGACTCAACTCGCCTTATTAATGATGCACCCCTGCTTCTACGCATAGGCATAGGGCGTGAAGGAGGAAGTCAGGGGCACCAGTGTATGATAAGTTCCCCCCGTATGAGTATCATCTATATATGTATGTAGAATAGTGGTATAAGGGCAGTGTCAAGGACATACACAATGAAATATCATATTCACATTCAAACCTTCTGAGCCAGCAGTGAGGCAAAGTATCCTGCTGCCTGAGGCAAAATGGCTACATCGCTGCTTAATAAAATAAAATATCTATATATTTGATGTGTGATGGTAATTGAGGACCACATCTCTACATATAAAAGCGAAGGTGACTGCTGCTACACTATTATCATACAATATAATGAGCATGTGCTGCCTGCTATCTGGGAGACATGACTTTAATCCTTTACATATTTACTGCAGCGGTATATTAAATATCAAGGGTTTTTTTTGCTACGTTTGTATTTTATTTTGAGGTGAGGGTAGCTTATTAATACTGTTTGTTAAACGGTTAACCACAATGTTTGGAGGTGTGCTGCCTTATTATTGTACAGTGGCTGTGGTTGGTATTGTTGCTTAGACCCATTTACTTAATGGAACTCATCGCAAACAGGCCACACAAGGAAATGATTCTGACATTACTGGCCTGTGAAATAGAAGGGATGTACTTTGTCAGTAACGGCCAACCTTTTGGATACAGAGAGCCCAAACTACAACCAAAAGCCACTTTTTTTTTTCAAAGTGTAGACAAAGCGATTTAAAGGAAATCTACCACTCGGTAGACAGCATTTTAACCAGACATACCTTAGGGTTGCTGTAGACATGATCTTATCTTATCTAGATCTTATCTTACTAAGGTAAAAAAACAGAGTGATTTACCGGTAATCAAAAAGCCACTTTTAAAATGAAGAGGCACAGGCACTCACTGTGTATGTCACCCAGGGTGCTTGGCACGCTCCTATTAACCTACTTATGCACGCCTCCAGCGTGCATAAAACAGCATGTCCTGCCCGTCTATTCACCTTCCTGAGAGCCTGTGACATGACCAAGCTCTCAGGAACCCCCACACACCCTTAAGATATGCCTGGTTTAAAGTACTGTCTACCGAGTAGCAAATTTCCTTTAAGCAGTAATTTATTACTCCCTGCTCATTTGCAGCTTCCAGTCGTATTAACACCCTGAGGATGCAAATAAAGTAGAAAGAAGGCATAATAATAAGAGGAATCTTTATTTATATAGCGCCATTATATTCCGTAGTGCTTTACAAATCATAGGCGACAAATACAAATATAATATTACATTACAGAGCACAAACATTCATATGGAACAATAGGAGCGAGGTCCCTGCTCGCAAGAGCTTACAGTCTATGAGGAAGGGTGGGGTGACACAAGTGGTAAAAAGCCATTCTTCATAAGGGAATACAACAAAATATAATATAATAAATAGAGGTGCTGTTGTTTGACCCAGTCATCAGCCGTCATCTCATTTACAAAGTCCAAGGTGAATGGTTATACTTTCAGATTATTCAGATTATCGTCGTAGCTTCCTTCCTGGGTCCTCTGAACAGGAAGAATCGTTGGGCGAAAAACAGGAGTTTCGAAGAGTAATCCAGGTTGGGACACACCTCATTGCTCCTTCTGCAGTACCAGACAGCAAGGATGTGACTCTTTAAAACTGTACTGAGTGTGGCATGTCCTAAGTGACCTGTGTCTGTAGAAAAAGGCCTTGGGTTTTGTTTGGTCAACTCTGTGCTGAATTGACAGCCTGGGTGCCCACAAAGAGGCTCTGAGGTCCATCTTTGGCACCCGTGCCAGAGGTTCACCACCACTGCTCTATGTGGCTCCATGACTGGTACGAGCAGAAGATCGGCATTGTACCAGGCGATTGGACTGCTTATGTTATACAATACACTTTTATTAATTGTTTTCTACACACTGTCCACATGTTACAGATAGTTACATACAGTTTAAGATATGTCACTAGTAACAAAAGAATAAGAAACAAGAACACACACATAATGGGGGAGGGGGGAAATTTAATGGGCTAGTTCATAGATTTTTTTGGTCACAGAGATTTATTATTTTAGGGACACAGGTGTATAAGAGCACATCTAATGGTAGCGATCACTGATGGAACTCTTTGGCTGTAGTTTTGTCAGGAACATGTGGTGACATCTGTTAGTAGTGAATTTGTGGAGGCACCTGACCTATTCAAATGAGTTTAGAGGTACCCTAATCGTGCTCTCTACCCTATTAATTATTATTTAATAAGGTGCCGTGGCCGTGCGCCAGTTTTCTGTCGGACTTTGCACGTTATTTTAGGTGCAAGCTGCTTGCACAGATGTTTAAGAAGTACCTGTGCCACATTTGTGTCAAACGTGACCATTTTGTGACCATCATACGACAAATTTCTACACTGAACGGGGCGTTCCGGTGTTCAGTCGAACCCTGCGCCACATTTATCATGCACAGAAGATAACACAGAACACAGAAATGTTTTGCACATCTCATGTTAAAAACAAAAAAAAGCAGTGAAGGGAAGCGCCAAATTCATGAAGAACCTGAATCTGGCGCCCCCTGCACTATACACAGGCAACTGCGCATAGTACACACTGCACTGTTCTTGTCCCATTGGGGGTCATTTACTAAGGGCCCTATTCGCGTTTTCCCGACGTGTTACCCAAATATTTCCGATTTGCGCCGATTGTACCTGAATTGCCCCGGGATTTTGGCGCACGCGATCGGATTGTGCCGCATCGGCGCTGGCATGCACGCGACGGAAATCGGGGGCCGTGGCCGAACGAAAACCCGACGGATTCGGAAAAACCGCCGCATTTAAAAAAGGAAATTGTGTCGCGGAGCTTGCACTCACCTTCATCCAGGATAGGATCGTGAACTTCAGTGCATTTCTGGGAACTTCAGTGCAGCAGTGCCACCTGGTGGACGTCGGAGGAACTGCCTTGATGAATCCCGGCCGGACCCGAATCCAGCGCAGAGAACGCGCCGCTGGATCGCGAACGGACCGGGTAAGTAAATGTGCCCCATTGTGTACATTTCTAGAATAGGAACAGCAGAAATATCTGTTCTAACAATTCTAAAATGAAACACTGTTGCCACCTGGTGGATTCTTTGTGCAATTACAAGGATCCCAGTTTTTGTTATATATCCAAGATAGATAGAAAGGGGATATTTATCATGCTGTCTATAGAAGCCCTGAAGTAATTGCAGTTACATAATCACAATTATTTTCCCCTTCACCCAATCTCCATGTGTCTCCATAGACTATGTAGACCCTGTGAATGTTTACGTTTATCGTTTGCATACTTTTTAGATAGATAGATTTTGTACGGTTTGTGAATTTCTGTGACATGTGTTGACATTTTTGGTTATAGATTTCATGGATGAAGGCTTCCAGGTACCAGTGTCTATAGCAGAGAGATACAAAGTTGGTAGGACCATAGGTGATGGAAATTTTGCCATAGTGAAAGAATGTATAGAAAGGTAAGTAAACTGTTGCCTTAAGGGATTTTCTAGAGACTAATCTATAGCCTTCGAACAGGTGGATTTTCTTGTTTCCTTTAGCTACACTGAGGATTTTTCTATAATATGTGATAACAATTTGTTAGTAAATGTAATTCCTTTCTGATCTGTGGGTACTCCATTTCTGGGTTATTCTATGGTTTCCTGTAAAATGACAGCAAGCAGAGATCTAGGAATTGATACAGAAAGTATATTGGAAAATTGTAAAACTTTTCATTACTCAAACAATATCATTTATTTGCTGGAAGTGGAGAACCCCTTGAACTACATTCAAAGGAATAAGATTGGTCTAGGACGAGACATAACTCACAGACAAGAGTGAAAAGCTTGGGCAAGCAGATCATTCTCTCTGATGTCTTTAACTTATATGCATAAAACCTCTAATATATAACACAATGCAAGTGTCCACCATAACTGTTGAGCATAATAGAACCACTTGAGATTTATATTGTCCCTCAGACATCTTAATCTCTCCCTAAGGAATCTTGGTGCCTCTGAGTCACGCACAAAACTGATGGATTGTAAGAACCTCCTTGCAAAAGTAGAATCCATCATGAAGTACATTGAAATTATTACTATACTTCACGTCTAAGTGTTAAATTATCAATGATATCACATTACATTTCTGGAGTATTAAGAAGCTTTAAAATTCAATCAAATCAAGTCTTCTGAGATCACCAGAGTTTCTCAATAGACAGTGTAAGGCCCCATGCACACGACATTTATTGGGACTGTATGCTAGCTGTAACAATGGCAGATAGCATACGGCCGCCATGTTTGTTGTGCACAGCATTGTCACACATGTATCACCATACTGTGCCATGGCTCCTTACAGAGAGGGGAGAGGATAGGCACGCTCACCCCCCCCCCCCCCCAACTGGTCATATGCTAAGCCCAGGCTCTGGCCGTTGCGTAGCATACATTCGTGTGCAAGGGGCCTAATTATTAAAATAGTTGTCTCACCACATGTGGGACCTCATGAGCCAAAGCTTAGCTTGGAACTTTCCTATATCCCCATCAGTACATTCAATCAGTTCAAAAGACCCATTGATGCAGCAACTAGCATCACAGTTCTTTGCCAGAGCTTTGGCCCAACTGTCCCCCCCCCCCCCCCAAAAAAAAAAATCTATGTTTGTTTTTGAATTCCATGTCTATTCTTTTCTAACAATGCAGCTTAATTTTCCAAGACGTTAGCTTAGATTACTCTTTACTTTTGAACCATATTTGGTTTTATTGCTCTTAGACTTTCATAGTAATTCCTGATTAGATTATTATGTTGGAAGACTGCTATATTATAGTTATAGTTTATACGGTTGAAAAAAGACACTTGTCCATCAAGTTCAACCAAGGAAGGGTAGGGATTGGATGAGGAAGGGATTTAGGGGAAACAATTCTATAGAACATAACCATCAATGTTATTTAGGTGTAAAAAGGCATCTAGACCCTTCTTGAAGCTATCCGCTGTCCCTGCTGTGACCAGCGCCTGAGGCAGGCTATTCCACAGATTGACCGTTCTCATAGTAAAAAAGCCCTGTCGCCTCCGGTGATTAAACCTTGGTTTCTCCAAACGGAGACAGTGCCCCCTCGTCTTTTGATTTGATTTAATCTGGAACAACTTACCACCATATTTTTTGTATGGACCATTCATATATTTATATAAATTAATCATGCTGACGAGATGAATAGCGGAGAATGTCCATTTAATTACCAATACAGATGGTTTTAAAATTATCGTACCAATAGTTCGGCGTTTGTCTGTGCAACTGAGGCCTGTTGCCATATTGGCAGCAGAACGGGCAATGCGGCAATCCCCTTGCTACTATCCCTTACCATGATTGACCTTGTGGACACCCCCTGGCCAATCATGACCATGGCTTGTAGCATTGGCCCTCAATTTGGCAGACTGGCTGTTCAGCCGCCAATCCAGAAATACGTACCGGTCACACCGCCGAACCTGAACTAAAACTATGGGTCTGCTCATCTCTACTCACCAATACACTGACAGTGTATTAGTAAACAATAATGTATCTGAGAAATCAGTGAGAAATTGACTGAATGAATAAGTTGAATATGAACTGTATTACTTTGTTGGAGAATTCTAAAGCCTAGTAATTCTCTTATTTCGGGGATGTAGGGTGATTAATGAGTTACAATACGAAGCAGCTGCAGGGTTTAATGAATAGAGGAGCTTCAATAAAATAATATAATACATGGCTCGGCACCGTGCGAAAGAAATAGCAGTTTAGAGATAAATCAATTAATAAGACATAAGAATTACACGTACTGTCGCCTTTCATCATTAATTATACTTTCAGCGTAATATTTAATGAGTAGGATTATAATTAAGACTATGTATATATCCAGTATAGATCATTCAGCTCATGATGTGTGGAAACTACTTTTTCTTATTGATAGTTTGAGTGACTTGAGGTTGTATAGACTTTTCTTAGATGTAGCAATACTGAATTCTGAGCTACTTTTAGGATTGTGTGATCTGAGCCTACAGATTGCCAGTGGGAGGGACTGAGCGGGAGTACAAGCCAATGATACATCTGGAGGCGTGTTTCAGACTACCTTATGTTGTCATCAGATGATGCAGTTGAGCAGCAGCCACCAATAAAAGTATGCCCTTATAAAGATTTAAGCAGGGACAACTGGTTTACATACTACATTACATTACTACAAAGAGACATTCCAGTTATTTTGATATTGTATCTTTGCACCCGTTACCTGTGTGATTAGACAGCATCTTCATGTGCAAAATTCTTCCTCTGCTATCAGTCCCATGATCCCTCAGCACAGTGCCACATAGGCTGATAGAGACTATACCATTTCTGCCTATCGGGGACAATCTCTTACACTATCTAAGTTGCAGTAAGAATACAGCCAGGAGGCTGAGTAATGTCCTTCTACATTATAACTATGTGACAGGAGAGTGACAGTATGTGACAGGATAGTGATTAGTCACTGGAAGTAGCTGTGGTGTGATGTACACCAGATGCAGTTTTACCATCCAGGGAGCCAGGTATCTGATATCACGAAGCTCTTGAGACAATAAAAACTGCAAAATTATATAATCCTCGTTGTTGTTGAATTTTTCTAGGTCAACCGGCAGAGAATATGCACTGAAAATCATTAACAAGAGCAAATGTCGAGGAAAGGTGAGGATATTACAGCAATATTAAGACCTTTCACCACTAACAAATATTTAAATATTGGCTTCCAATATGCTAAATCAGCTCTCGTATGTCAGATGGGTGGCCAATTCCAGGGTTGCCCTCCTGACTGATTGCTTGGGAGCAGGGGGGAAAGCTAGAGAGAAAATTCCAACTGCACCAAAATTTGTGAAGTCTGCTCTATTAAAGGATGCAGAGAATCTGAATATGTGGAAGCAGTAAAAGGTCCCTTTTAAGGTTTCATTCACATCATGTTGTTTGCATATGTTCAGCGTATAATCTCCCATCGTATGAGCTGAGCGTATACATAGACATATACTTGTTCAACGGAGGCATCAATGTTGTATAAAATACATGATGGAAAGACACAGCAAATTATGTCTCTCCATCCTGCTCCCTCCTGCCTAGCAATGTATACACTCAACAGGGGCTATTGGAGGCAATGGGGGCAGATGTAACGTATTGCACCCCTTCCCAGCCTCAGTTGACATCACAAGGGGAAATACCCTGAACATGGGCAGCAGCCAATCACTGCCTTCTTCTAATGTTCACTCCTCCCGATTTCAGGGGGAGGGGGCAGAACAGAGCAACATATTCCACTGTATGAGCACACAGTGTGATACATCTTATCCCTCCATTGTAAGGGCATATTGGGAATCCTTCCAACCTATGCTTAGAACAGACTGCAAATATGCAATGTAAATGCAGCCTCAAAGGACCCTATCATGTCCTCAGAGTAGTTATATGCAGAGAAGCAATCAAGACCGCCCGCCTGACAGTTCATTAGAATCAAATGCTAAAACTCATACAACCAACTCTCTATACCATTATTTTTCATAAAATAGCAAAAAGAAAGGATAAAAAAATAATTCCACTTTAAGAAAAAAGATCAAAAACAAAATAATTGCAAAATATAAGGCAATTGTAAAATGGAACGAGAAACCAGATGCCCCAATTTCTTCAAAAACGTATAAGTTCAATATTACTCTCCTGCAGCGAGCGTTAATAATTCATGTCTTGCTGGTGCCATCTTATGAGACGCTTCCGTTATCCCAGTGCAGCCGAAATCTACGTTTATAATGAGCAGCGCTGAACTCAGGAGACTGGAAATGTAATTAGAGAATTAGGTGAAATGGGGAGAATCAGACTAGACCTATATTTTTTCTAATCACATATCCCATGCATTATTAATTACCTTGCTGCGAGGGGAATGCTGTGCTCAGGTGACCTGTGATGGGGTTTACAGCAATACAAAGATAACATACATTTTATAGATTGTGAACTGTATAAAAATAATAAAATGCAAATACATAAGGCTCATTTCACACTAACCTTCCTTACCTCAGTAAAAAAGTACCGTATATACTTGTGTATAAGCAAAAAATGTGCTGAAAAACCTCACCTTGGCTTATACAAGAGTTATTTAAAAAAAAGAAACTTTCATACACCCCTGTTGTTTGCCCTGGCTTCCCCATGCTCTGTGCGGCTCCCCGTGGCTCCTCTTCTTTAACCTCTCTGCTGTAAAAGCCGGCAGAGACGCCTTCATGTGCTCAGCCGGCTGGCGCACACTATGATGCGGCAGTGTCACCACTGATGATGTCATAGTGTACGCCGGCCGACAGAGCACATGGACGCGTCTGTTACAGCAGAGAGAAGGAAGAAGAGGAGCGACGGAGACCGGAGCTGCGCATCGGGGACCACCACAAGGTGAGTATGTATGTTTATTTATTTATGTGTTCTGCAAACTGGGGGCTGCCTGGGTGTATACTAAAGGGGGCCGGCTGGCTATATACTAAAGAGGGCTGGATGTATACTACACAGGGCTGGCTGTATACTAAAGAGGGCTGGATGTATACAACACAGGGCTGGGTGGCTGTATACTAAAGGGGGCTGGCTATATACTAAAGGGGGCAAGCTGTATACTACTAAAGGGGGCTGGCTGTATACTACAGGGGGCAAGCTGTCTGTATACTAAAGCGGGCTGGCTGGCTACATACTAAAGAGGGCTGGCTATATACTAAAGGGGGATGGCTGTATACTACAGGGGGCAGGCTTGCTATATTGTAAAGGGGGCTGGCTGGCTATATACTAAAGGGGTTGGTTATATACTAAATGGGGCTGGCTGCCTGTATGCTAAAGGGGGCTGGCTGGCTACATACTAAAGAGGGCTGGCTATATACTATAGGGGGCTGGCTGTATATTACTGGCTGTATACTGCAGTGGGCTGGCTGTATGCTAAAGGGGGCTGACTGGCTTTATACTAAAGGGGCTGGCTGTATAATAAAGGGGGCTGGCGGGCTATATACTACTGCAGGCTGGCTTGCTATATACTAAAGGGGGCTGGCTATATACTAAACGGGGTTGGCTATACACTAAAGGGGGCTGATTGGCTGTATACTAAAAGGGGCTGGCTGTATGCTACAGGGGGCTGGCTGTATGCTCCAGGGGGCTGGCTGGCTGTATACTAAAAGGAACTGGCAGTATACAAAAGAGTACTGGCAGGCTATACACTACAGGGGGCTGGCTATATACTACTGGGAGCTGTCTATATACTAAAAGGGGGCAGGCTAGCTATATACACTACTTGGATGGCTATATGCTACAGAGAGCTGGCTATATACGACTGCGGACTTGCTGGCTATATACTGGGGAGGCTGTGATCATTGCATTTCCCACCATCGGCTTATACACAAGTCAATAGGTTTTCTAAGTTTTTGGTGGTAAAATTAGGGGCCTCAGCTTATACTGGGGTTGGCTTATGCTCGAGTATATACGGTGAAGGATGGAGTTTTAACGTATCAATTAAAAATTCCATTGACATCAATGTAAAGTTGTCACTTTTCTACAAAGTCGCAAATTTTAGCGCAAACCTATGGCTTCCCTGTCCATGTGTAGAAATTAGTTTAGAGCTGATATGGACTTTTGGAGCCGGGCAAAACTATGCCAGATCTGACATTGCGTAGTTTTGCGTATAAACCAGCTTCTCCGCCGCTGTTTGGGGTAGTCGCTGTAAGAAAACTGCTCAAGAAGCAGTGATAAATCTTCCCCATTATGTATATCAATAAGGAAAAACTGACAAGATACATCCCAGAAAAGCCAAGAAAAGTCCCCAAAAAAAAAATCGGACAAAGCCAGACTTATGATACATGTGCCCTATTGTCCTAGTGAATTGGGCTGTAATGTATTACCACATAGAACACAGCTCCTTGATTAGAGCAGTATTTTCTAGAACATATATATATAACATATATTTACCTCTTCTGGGGACTTCCTCGGTTTCTGCGGACTACGTCTTCCAGAGTGGAAGTGATGACATCCAATGTGCATGTGATATTTTAACCAATTCCTGGCTAGAAATCCAGGGCCAATGTATCATGTCTTGTGCACACATGATGGATATTGCAACTTTGTGCCCCTTTTTTGGGACATTTGTGCCACTTTTTTTTAAAAACATATTGCGTGTTGAACAAAGTGGGTCAGTACAGGAACACCTTGGCCAGCCAAATTTACTATAACCTGTGCCGAAAACTGCCACAGGTTATAGCTTAAATCTAAGTCAACCAAAGACTGGCATACATTTTAATTCCACCATGTGATTGTTGCACTAGAATCACTAAGAGGCCGAAAACCTTGTAGTAATACTGCCATGTCGTGCACCTGGACGTGGAGCACAAAGAGACAGTCTTAATAAATTGGCCCTATGACTATGACCTCTTGTTGCTAAAAAGTTCACTAGTAACAATAGAGAAGGAGCCACAGGGCACAGAGTGATCCATTTACACTTGAATTTCTTATTATTAGAAGTAAAGTGATGGTAATGGGAGCAGTCAGGTTTCTCCTTTACATCCGTTATATATGTATATTCACGCCTTTGTTATTTCAGGAACATATGATCCAAAATGAGGTCTCCATCCTGAGAAGAGTGAAGCATCCCAACATCGTCCTGCTCATTGAGGAGATGGATATGCCCAACGAGCTGTATCTTGTGATGGAATTAGTTAAGGTTAGCAGAATTGTCATGGGTTGATTTATGGTGGGGTCAGGATCTCTTTGGTTGTTATTGCACATAAGCTTCTTTACTCACATTCACTGTTTTTAATACATTCTGAAAATTACCAATACTGGTAAAACTGCAAAACATGTGTGACCTCAAAATATTAAGCAATCTGGCAGGAAACCTAAGCTGATCTGCAGTTACCAGTTCTGACCACTGCTCAGAGAATGAAGGTGTTTGCTTCATGTTTCACTCACTGGGGCACAGTGGCATAACTAGGAGAAGCAGGGGCCCATAGCAAACTTCTGAATGGGGTCCCATTAAAAATGTACATTTTCGTATACATTTTCACACAGTAACAATCACACACAGTATATACTCACCATATATACATACATACAGCAATATAGCAATACCATATACAGACTTACAGCATATACATATCCAATATCCTGGATGCTGGGGCCCCATAGCAGCTGCTACGGCTGCTATCACTGTAATTACGTCCCTGCAGAAGCAGATTTGTCAGGGGGTTTTCAGCAGTTTTCTGGCCGGGACCATTTTCAGGCCATTCATATTAGCCTCCTGTACACTGCTGGATGTCGCATAGAACCTACCTGATGGATATATAAGCCTCCTGATGCGGTGTGTGCAGGGGGAGCATTATACGCTGGCACACCATGTACTAATGTTTGATACACCCCCTCCATTGTACCAGTGGCTGAGAACAAGTGATTTGTGTCGGACCCCACCAATCTGATATTGACTAGTTCGCCATTGCCTAGTTTTTTGCGGTGTTCACTGAGTTATCTGAATCCAGATGTGAAAGGTGCAACTTTTTAAAAACATCGCAAAACTGTTTCACATTTTGGTGCAAATGCACAGCTGCCCCCTACCAGGCGTAGAAATTAGCTAAGAGCTGATTTCAACTTTTGGAGACTTTTTTTTTGTAACTTTCTGCAACTTTTTTTTTGCCCTACATGTATAAATAAGGAAAAACCACTAAGATACATCTGACCAGAAGAAAAGCCATAAAAAAAAAGGAAAGGCACAAAGCCAGACCTATGATACATGTCTTTCAAGTTGTGGCTAAATAAAAGCATCTAGTGCCATCTAGTGGTGATATGTAACATAGACAAGTGGTAAGGATCACAGCTAGGCAATCTGGAAACTATTCCTGGCAACGCCTCCATTTTTCTAGCATCACACAGAGCAGAATATTTTTAAAAAATCATTTTTCATAGTCTTTAAAGTTTCTGACCACATCAAATAATAGAAGAGTATTACTGAGAACTACATGATCTCAAATGCTGCAGATTTTAATTTTTTTATAACAATCTTGAGCACGAATTATAGATGGTGGATCATAATTATACAGGCCATATCACGGCCAGAGATCATGAGGTCCAATGACCTTATAATGAGCTTATAACATAATAGATACATTGAATGCTGCTAGTTTGGGCGATTGACGATTTCCTCTTATAATCCCGTTATCATGCAGTCTCTTCAAAGTGATTTCTTCCTTTTTCTTTCTCAGGGAGGAGATCTGTTTGATGCTATAACTTCTACTAATAAATACACAGAACGAGATGCAAATGGAATGCTGTATAACCTAATGAGCGCCATCAAGTATCTGCACAGCTTGAACATTGTCCACAGGGACATCAAACCTGAAAACTTGTTGGTAAGTAGCATCGGAACATAATAAGAAAACACACACACCTGCAATAAACCATTTGTTTATTGACCAGACACTTTTTTATCTTCTATCACTTGCAAGTGACATATTTCCCTCCTGCTTCCTCCTTCTGAGTGACGTATACACTCAGCAGGGGCCATTGTAGCCCATGGGGGACAGATGCAAAGTATTGCATCCAACCTCAGCCTCTGCTGAGTGTAGCACATGGAGATCCCCAGTGATGTCACTGTCCATATATAAGGACAGTTACTGGGGAAAACAACCAGAATATCAACAGCAGCCAATCACTGGCTGCTCCCAATGTTGACCCCTCATCTTGTTTTCAAGGGAGGGGGGTTAGAACAGATAAATGTATCCCAAAGTATGAACATACAGTGGGATACGTCCTACAACTCCGTTGTAAATATATATATTGGGAATTTTTATGATGGAGGGCAAATACTGTGATTTGAATGTAGCCAAATACATGTGCCACATTGTAAGAAGCAAAAAAAAAATGCAGACACTCCTCTAGACTCTTCGGAAAACATTATAACCTTCTCTTTATGGCACATACCGTATTTTTTGAACTATAAGGCGCACAAAAAATCCTTTGATTTTCTCTGAAATAAAGGTGCGCTTTATAGTGCAGTGCACCTTATATATGAACTGTACTTGAACTGTGCACAGGTCTGCCACCTGCTGGTCATTCATCCTTATAATCAGGTGCGCCTTATAATCCGGTGCGCCTTATATATGAACCTAGACGTTTTAGAGGGCATTTATTGATGGTGGGCCTTATAATCCGGTGCGCCTTATAGTTCAAAAAATACTGTACTATTTGAATGAGCTCCATTCAATCTATAGCCAAGTATGCTTGATCGCTGCCACATTTAAAATAGCAACCACGACCCCATCCGAGTGGTGAGAACCCAATACACAGTAACTTAACACAAATTCTGAATATAAGGTTTTTGTTCAACTACTGAGATTCAAGGTTTTTTATTGAAATTTTTTCTAGTAGACTTTACTAGTTTGCAATAGTAAACTCAATAGAACAGCAACCATTCTAGAGTTTGGTTGGGTTGACCTATATGTTGAAGAGGGAGGATATTGTCCAACAGGGATCCTTTCTATACTGTAGGGGCATGTTTTCCAATTTTTATTGTGATGACTTTTCCCTTGGTCACACTTTTCTAACCCCGTAATAAGTTGACAAGAGAAGTTATGTATGTTGGCAGTAAGAATTGCACTTGTAGGGCAAACACTGAGTTTTCATTCCAAAAAAGAGACAGATCCCACAGCCCAGACACTATTAAGCAAGATCCTAACTTTTGAGAGTTGGCATTTGGTAAAACCTGATCTAGCAGAAGGGAAAGTTGGAAGAAATGTGAACTTGGACAAGGTCAGTTATTACGATGCCAGTATTCACGAATGCCAACCTGGCATTTAGCATGATAATTGAGCTCTCATTAAGGATGAAGATTTATGGCTCTCTTCTGGGCGATATATATATTTCATTATACATAGAAGGTTTTATGGCGGAGCTGTAGGGATGGTGTCAGTGGTCATTAATAGTAGGAGACACAATAGGAACAGTGGTCTCTGAGGAGCTCGGCTCATGCATTAGTTCTAAGGAAATCTTTTTACAGGCTGAGACTTTGACGGATTTAGCCTGCAGCATGTTTTAATGGAGAGGAATACTTGGGACAAGACAGAAGACTGTAAAAATGGTCCATGTTTCCAACAATGTAAAGCCACTGAAACTTGACTTTAGCCTGACATTTTTGTGTGGGTATACTCACCGAGTACCTATGTCACTACTGTAGCTAATTCTCGCCTTTTCCAGCTTATAGTTGAGGATCTAGAATGGGCCATGTTCTCTATTTATCTAGAAGCTTTTAATAAAGGACTTAAAATGGGCTTTAGAAATCAAACTGCAACTTTTTCTAGTTTGGTGGTTTTGGATATTAGGTAAAAAACGTGAAGGGATTATTTTTTAAGAAAATAGAAACAAACATATACTATCTTCCTCGAGTCCAGTGATGCCTCCCCAGGCCATGACCTCATGATCATCGTGCAAGTGTGCATGTGGTGCATAAGCCAAGTTCTGGTCTCAGCTGTACCATGTGAATAAACAGCATATCACCTCTGCGATCAGAACACAATAAGCATGATGTCACTTCTTCCAAACCAGAGGGGACCAGAGACCACTATGCTATCAATGTAAATCCCAGCCTATAGCAATAGTTTGCTGTGCAGTGGATGCCATTTAACTATAACCATTTCTTCATTTTGTCTCATGGAATTATACTTCTGTTTTTCAATTAGTTTATTCTAACCTATCAAGGGGGTTTAAAGACCTTTAAATATTGGGTTACTTTTGTCAACAGTAACCCTCCACAATTTGGCACAATTGGCATGGTATCTAGCATGCTGATTTTAATTACTGAGAAAATCTGTATAAAATCCATGTAATTACCAGGGTTCTACATATACAGGGCTGCACGCCAACCCGTTACACATGATATAGCGAAGGGTGGGTGTGGCCGGCCACCTTGGCCGTCCAGAAGCTAATTTACAAGGGGAGCAGATTGGAGAGATGGCAGCGTGGGTCAATTAGGGTTTTTTTATGCTCTTGTGACAATCTGCATAATAAAACAGAATCGATATTGGACCTGCAAAGTGAACCCCGTAAAAAAACAACCTCAAAAAACGCACCAAAATAAAGATAATTTTTAATTAATACACTTTAAAAAAAAGTGATAAAATAAATGTTACGCACTCTAAAATAAGACTACTATGAAGAACAATCCTTCTCGCAAAAAAATAAGCCCTTAACCATTTGTCATGTACCAGAAAAATGCATCTCATGTGGCAAAAAATAAGCCCCAATAGGTGCACATTAAAAAAAGAAAAAAAAATTATAGCCTGTACAATGTGACAATGCAAATCTTCTCCGGATGGCGCCTCCCTTCATTCTATGCCCGGCCGTGCGCCCATATAGCCGGTTACCACCACATATGAGGTATCCGTGTACTCGGGAGAAATTGGGTATTAAACTTTGTGGAGCCTTTTTTCATTTAATCCATTTCAAACGTTTAATTTTTCACCCAAAATGAATGTATTGTCAAAAAATATTACAATTTGTACACCGCAGCTCGATTTTGTTTCAACCCCTAAAAAAAACCAAAGGGTTAAGCAAATTTCTTAAAGGTGCTTTTTCATACGTTGAGGGGTGTAGTTTCCATAATGGGGTAATTTACAAGTCTAGCTTTTATTTAGGCCTCTCACAGTCAATTAAAAGTTGAGCAGGTCCATCTAAATACGGGTTTTGCTGATTTTCCAAAAAATGTGAAAAATGATACCTAAATTCTGAGCCTCATAACATTCTAGTAAACTATGTGGAATCTTAAAAAACATGGCAACATAAAGCAGACATTTGGGAAATGTAAGTTATGATTTTATTTGGGCGCTATGACTATCTGCATCAAAAGTACAGAATCTAGAACTTTGAAAATAGAGAATTTTTCTAAACTTTTGCCAAATTTCGTGTTTTTTTCATAACTAAACACAAAAGATTTCATCCAAATTTTTAAACTAATTTGAAGCACAATGGGGCACATTTACTAAGGGTCCGCGGACCGCATCTCCTTAGGGTTTCCAAACTATTTCCGCTTTGCACCGCATTTAACAGGGGTTATTGGCGCACACGGTCGGATTTTGGGGCAATCGCAACGACTTTCATGCGACAAAAATTGGGGGGTGTGGCTGTCAGACAACCCGACTGATTCGGACTAAGCATGGGATTTAAAATTCAAATTGTACACTGGTAAGAAGAAGGTGAACTCCAGCGGACCTGAGCGGGGAAGCGCTACATGCAGGATCTCGAGCACACGATTTTGTTATTTTGTTGAATCGTGGCAGACTTCATCCTTGTCGGACAACGCATCTCGGGGTTCAGGTAAGTAAATGTTCCCCAATGTGTCACAAGAAAACAATCTCAAAATCCCCTGGATATCTCATAGCGTTCCAAAGCTATAAGCACTTATAGTGACACAGGGCAGATTTGAAAAATGGGACTGTGTCCTAAAGGCCAAAATTGACTGATTCCCGCAGGGATTAGCTGACAAAAAAATTCTTACCTTATCACTCCTAAACACTTTTTGCATAATAATTTGCATCACAGTGCACATGCTATGGATAAGCGGTTGCCTGTAGTTATCCCTTACCATGCTAATTACTATGAGTAATTGTGATTGTGGCGCCCTCCAATCACCTTATTGATTGTCATAGATCACAAATGAAAAATAATAGTGTTGCTCAAATTTTTCCAAATCTTCTAAACATCATTTCCAGTATCATAGATAAACGTGAATACTGGTGGCAGATGAAACCACTACTTTCATACATGATCCCCTTTAGTTGAACTCTGCAATAATAGTGTCTGGTTAGTCCAACATACTGTACACCAGGATCCTCATCCTTCTGTGACAGCATGAATCCATGTTGACGAACACATCTATGATTTTGTTATACATTTTCAAAGAGAAGTTTATGGCAAAAATTATGTGTATTTATGGGGACAGATGTGTTTAGCTAGATGTGGTTTCAGAAGAATCTTAAATACATTGCTTAGCTGTCATCCATGTAGAAATCCTTCCCTGGCACCGAAACAGACAAGTGTGGCTCTCTCTTTGAGTCAGACGGCTGCGGATGATGAGATCCAGTTGCATGTGTTCATTAAAAAATTTCTTATAAGCCAAAGATTGCATCAGAGGATCATGAACCAATTTGCTCTCAGAGTCGTCAGCACGAGATACATAGAGGAGCAATGACTGAGAAACCCAAAACTTTTCCCGCCATGCTGCAAAATGATTGTTAACATTCACCAATACAAGAAATACTGCAGGATATTCAAGATGCATAAATTATAGATATAAGTATGGAAAACAGACAATGCTAGACATTTTACTCAACTAAAATTCCTTTTTGGAAAGTAAGGGCAAGGTTTGTGCATTGTCTGTTACCATTGGAGATTCATATGTTCATACAACAAACGAGGACGCGACATAGTATCTATTGTGTAACCAAGTTTGTACGTTAAACATATGTCTAAGGAATTTTTTACAATAAAAAAAACTTTTACAAGTCACTGTGTAACGGGTCACACAGACAACGGAACTAAAAGTCTCTAAGGGAAGAGTCCGGAGGGAGGAGTCTGTGGACCCTCTGGACCACCGCAGGAGATGGTATGAGGCCTGCGGTGGCAGCCAAGGTACAGGGATGTGCAGGAAACAGTCCAAGCCTGGGATGACAGCAGCAACACAGAGGAACACTGGTGACACTGGCACGGACTGCAGACACCGCTGGACTGGAACCCTGGGAGGCACAGCAGGAAGCGTATGGAAACGCTGGAGACGGGAGACACGGAGGCGTCTGGAAACGCTGGAAGACAGGACACACCAGGAGCGTATGGGAATGCTGGAGAACACAGGAAAGCATCTGGGAACGCTAATGGGCTTTCTCTTCACAGGAATGGCTTAGGGAAGCCTGGCATGGGAACCATAGGGAATCCTAGGAGAAGATCCGGCAGGGAGAGAAGGGAGGTGCCGGATTATAAGGGCGAGCCGGATTAGCAGGAGCCAATCAGGAGGACGCTGGCCCTTTAAGGCTTGAGACGTCTGCGCGCGCGCCTTCTAGTGGTGAGAGCGTGCGACTGCAGGCAAGGAGGCGTGCGGCCTACACGCCGGGAGCCGGAGCACAGACAGGAGCCAGGAGAGGTAAGTGAAGGCAGGGAGACGGGGACTGGCAGGCAGCGGAGCACGGGTGTACCCGCGATCCGCGACATGGATCGCGGGAGCACCCGTGACACACTGTTTATATTTAATAATAAGTACTATATCCTGCAGTGCACACTGTGGACATGAGGTTTATTAATGGGGCAGAAACGTGCTAATGGTGGAAGGGATTTCTGTGCAGAAGTCACCTCATGTAATCACAGATAGGATTACAATAGAAGATAAAACCTGTAAAGGAAATACCATCATTACATCACTACTGACAATAGATGATGTCACAGCTTATCTCCTCCCCTGTACAATGACCTCTATATAGATAACACTGACCCATCATTACATCACTACTGACAATAGATGATGTCACAGCTTATCTCCTCCCCCTCCCTGTACAATGACCTCTATATAGATAACACTGACCCATCATTACATCACTACTGACAATAGATGATATCACAGCTTATCTCCTCACCCTCCCTGTACAATGACCTCTATATAGATAACACTGACCCATCATTACATCACTACTGACAATAGATGATGTCACAGCTTATCTCCTCCCCCTCCCTGTACAATCACCTCTATATAGACAACACTGACCCATCATTACATCACTACTGACAATAGATGATGTCACAGCTTATCCCCTCCTCCTCCCTGCGCAATGACCTCCATGTAGGTAACATTAACCCATCATTACATCACTACTGACAATAGATGATGTCACAGCTTATCACCTCCCCCCTGTACAATGACCTCAATATAGGTAACACTGACCCATCATTACATCACTACTGACAATAGATGATGTCACAGCTTATCTCCTCCTCCCTGCGCAATGACCTCCATGTAGGTAACACTGACCCATCATTACATCACTACTGACAATAGATGATGTCACAGCTTATCATCTCCCCCCTGTACAATGACCTCTATATAGGTAACACTGACCCATCATTACATCACTACTGACCATAGATGATGTCACAGCTCATCTCCTCCACCCTGTACAATGACCTCTATATAGATAATACTGACCCATCATTACATCACTACTGACAATAGATGATGTCACAGCATATCTCCTCCCCCTCCCTGTACAATGACCTCTATATAGATAACACTGACCCATCATTACATCACTACTGACAATAGATGATGTCACAGCTTATCTCCTCCCCTTCCTGTACAATGACCTCTATATAGATAACACTGACCCATCATTACATCACTACTGACAATAGATGATGTCACAGCTTCTCTCCTCCTCCCTGCGCAATGACCTCCATGTAGGTAACACTGACCCATCATTACATCACTACTGACAATAGATGATGTCACAGCTTATCTCCTCCCCTCCCTGTACAATGACCTCTATATAGGTAACACTGACCCATCATTACATCACTACTGACCATAGATGATGTCACAGCTTATCTCCCTTTCCTTCCTGTACGGACAGCCCGTTCTTACTTATTTATGGATCAGCAGGTCGAAAATGCATCCTTTTACTCCATATAATACTAGGAGAGTGCCAGAAATTACAGAGCAAAGCATTTGGATATCAATGGTACTCCTAAAGACAGTGATTTAGAGTGCCAGTGATATCTGAGCACTGTGCTCAGCAATTTCCAACAACTTCTTTTTAATGAATGGAGCAGCAGAACAATCCTTGACCTTGTTCTTTTCTATCAATTAGTATGAACGGACCCCAGTTCTCACCTTCCTGGGAGGTCCAGCAGTCAGACCTCCTACAATCAGATTGTTATAGCAACCAAACTTGGTAATAAGGTTAGGCAACCCACAACCCCCGCTCCACCATCTGCTTCTAAGGTTTATTTGTGGGGGGTCAATTTGTGAAATAATGTAGAAGTACTTATTGGTTTGTAAAATAATAATTGGAGACAAAGAAGTATTGTGTATATAGAGAGAGAAAAGGCCTAAAAAACGTAAGTGTCTGACTCTTAAAGCAGGTGAGCAATATGGCTACAGGGTCAGGAGTCAGGACTAATCGAGTATTTGTGAATGACCCAAGAGCAGACCATTAATTCCAGATATTTGCCCTATAACCAGCCTCAGATGTGCTTGTCTTTTAGTCAAGCACATGGAGTTTGTCATGTAGTTACTTGGCTGAACATGACATAAATGCCCCCAACACTACAGCGCTGATACTGCATACAATAATATTGAAAAATATGTAATTCTTCAGAATGAAATGTATGGTGGGATTTGTAAACTAAACTAGACTTAGCCTTGAAGAATGAACATTGTATTATGGCTCTCGGAGGAGTTTCTATTCCCTAATTGTTTCCAGTGTCTTCTTTTCACTGCCAGGAACAGGCCAAATTGCTAACATGGCATTTTCTGCTTTTTGTTCCAAAGCATATTATTACATTGTTGGTTGATTGTCGGGTAGCTGGCAGGACTCCTCAAAATTGTGTTGTTTTGCTTTTCGCTAGCTTGCAATGTGTTTAACATATGCTGCTTTGAGCTAAATTGGGATAAATAGGAGGGATAATGAGGCGTCCGCTAGACTTCTACATCTAGCAGTAGAGCTGGAATAAGGTTGTGAAATGGTCCTGCTGATTAAATTATTATGTTCTCATGATATAATGCACCAAGCATCTCAATTAATTGGGAAAGACTACTAAGATTCCTTGCCGGTCCGTCCAGCAGCAAGACAAACCAAGCATGAACTCTTTGGTTTGGCAACGGACAATATAAAGGCCGAGCGTTTGTATCTGGATGAGCTACAACATATATCATCCGCCTCTGCTTCGAAAGCAAACATGCTTTGATTTATGCTACAGTAATTATTTATATATTTTGAGAAGATTTAGGATTGTTTCTCAGAACATTGAGATTAATTTAGATTTAATCGCTGTGCATTTATTTAATGTAACTAAATCCATGGACATACATATCTATCCATATGGATCTGCACAGCTTAAACCTACATAATCCCCTTTTGAGGAGATGTATTCCCATCATCTTTTTCCTACTACTGATATGGTGAACCTATACTGTAAGTGGAAAAAATGAGTTACAAGTCTCATTTACTGAATGACGATCTTCTTCACATTCTCAATTACTAGTGTGTCTTTAGGCATGTCTTCAAGATCTTGTATAAGCCTTATTACCTAAAGTGGCCACTTTAGACCTTCATAGTCTAGGAGAAACCAAATTCTTCACATTAGTAGAGCTCTACTTCTACTAATGATTCTACGCAGGGGTGCTCCAGCCATGAGGCAAGTTGAGCCTCTTGCCACAGGCGGCACCACTTGCAGTAAAATGGGGGGCAGCAAAGTCACCTATTACAAGTCACCTACTACAAAGCAAGGACCTGACTCTTACTAATAGTGTCTCTTCATATTCCAAGTCAGCATGGAGGGAGAACCCACTTCCGAAAAAAATAACCTGATATACTACTACTTGATGAGGCGAAGGGGCACTATTCCATAGCTCGCCCCAGGCAGCAGACAGTTTGGCCATTTACTTTACAATTCAATATAAATCTACTATTTTAACCCACAAGACTCTCTATAGTTCCTTAGACCTTACCAGTGCACTGCCAACAGTCTAAGTTTTCTCATGCTGGATCCATTCTTATGAAAGCTCTCCCTCTAGTAATTGCAGTACAGTGTTTTCATTCCTGGGTATTAAAACACATAAAAGAATAACTAGTTTCATTTATTGAAGTTATTATTCCTTAGGATCCACTATATCTTAGCTCAGCACTATCTTTCTCTCTCCTTGTGTCGTAATTTACGTGCACAAACAGATACTAACTGGCAGGGTTAGAACAAGCAAACATGGTACCAGAAAGCCCTCTGGAAGAAGACAATCCTTTTTGGAGCAATTATTTATCCCTAGGGGTTATTTTGTATGAGGGTATTTACAAATATAATAACTTATTAGACCTTATTGATTTGTCCCATATCCTGTAAATATGGAAGTTGAACTCTAAGTTGAATAATCATCACTCTTGGAGGGTCCAGATCTCACTTCTTACAGAGGGAGGTGAGCAGTCAGGTGCCATGTAACCATGGCAGGATTTGTCAGGCCAAGTTAAACCCATCTGACATTTTTGGTCATCCAGTTATGGTGGCAGCCTATACATAATGAGGTGCAAGCACATTTTTCAAAATCATATGAAAGCCCCAGTTGTATAACTTCTTTTTAGTTTGCATATGTAGGACTTCATCTCTCCAAGATTCATTAGCTAACATTTATATGAGGTCCACGGGAGCAACATCATGATATAATTTTGTCATGTGTTATATGTATTTCTCGTTATTTCATAGGTGTATGAACACCAGGATGGGAGTAAATCACTGAAGCTTGGAGACTTTGGACTGGCCACTGTGGTGGATGGACCTCTTTACACTGTGTGTGGGACCCCAACATATGTAGCTCCAGAAATCATTGCAGAGACCGGGTAAAGCATCTCACATTCATGCTGTATATTACAAGGTATCATAATAGGTGTTTCATAAACCAAGGCAAAGATTTAGATTAGACTCATTCCAGAACTGTTAGTACTCTCTATCACCCAGGTCTAATGTTTTCCACAGGCAGGTATAAGCATTTGGGAGCCTGTCAGCAGTTTAGACCATACAAAGCTGCAGACAGTGTTAGTTATTGAGCCCTGGAGATCTGTGTAACCATTCCTTTGTGTGTGATGTTAGTAGTGACAGGACAGTGAAAAGTAAAGTTATCATCCAGTTTTACAGCTCATGCAAGGGCTCTCGGTGAGTCTTGAAGAGCTTTCTGCACTGTGCTGCTCCACAACCCTATCACCTCTTTTAAGAGTAGATTTGTTAGTAGTTGTGGTTGGATACTATATCAGTCACTCAGCAGAGGAGAGGAACAGTTTGTGGCAAAGAGCAGAAAGTTCTTCAGTCTGAAAGACCCTCCCAGAGCACTTGCCGGAGCTGCAAACCTGGATTGAAAGCTCACTTTCACAGTCCTGCTGCCACTTACTACACAAAACTACACAGCTCTCCAGTGCTTATACTGTACACTGTCTGAAGTTTATTGTGGTCAAAATTGCTGATGACAGATTCTCTTTAATCCTTGACTCATGGCAAATTCACATGATAGGATATTTGCTGGTGTTCCATCTGCAAATTTCTTTACATTTTTCGTATTTCTACAGATACGGTTTAAAAGTGGACATCTGGGCAGCAGGAGTGATAACTTACATCCTACTATGTGGGTTTCCTCCGTTCCGTGGGTAGGTTGTCTTATTTAAGTATTTCTTTCTGAAGTATTATATTTAGGGGATTTTATGTAAAAGCTTACCTTCCTCTGCTAGTAATGTGTCAAGTCTTGGGATCTTATTAGTTGTTCTCTTCTATCTTCTCTTAAATTAGAAGTGGAGATGACCAAGAAGTACTCTTTGATCAAATCCTGATGGGTCAAGTGGATTTCCCATCACCTTACTGGGATAATGTTTCTGAATCTGCTAAGGTAACACTGGCGTTTCATACTACAGTACTTATATGAGCATTTCTATTACTACTAGCAGATAGTAATCAGGCAGTGGAAATTTACACAGTGGAAAATATTTGTGTAGATCATAAATACATCATTTTGGATATAATCGAGATAATGTTTCAGAAATGTAGTTACTACAGTGTTACAGTCCCAATAGGATCAAAGCACTACAGCACATTACCGTATTGTATTGTTTAAGGGGCATTCCCACTACAGCAAATTAATGTTCTTGTTTGTATGATTAAAATGTTTACAATTTCCCAATATACTTTGTGTATCAATTCCTCATGGTTTACCAGATCACTGCTTGCTGTCCTTCTATAGGAAATTTCAGAGTTATCAGAGCCGTGCACTTGTGTGACCATGGTCAGATTCTGTCCACTGGGAATAAACAATGAAGCTTTCTTTAGAATGACAGCAAGCAGGGATGCAGAAAACCATGGGGAATTGATAGAGATAGTATATTTAAAAGTACATTTAAACATTTTTTCATTATTTGAACAATTTAAATTACTTGATGAAACGGGAACAATCCTTTAAGTCTTCTGTAAAAAACAAAAAAAAAACCATATCAAGCTTTTTTCATGCACCACTTTCAAAAAAATAATAATAAGTTATATGTATCTTAACAGAGCTTCAATAAAATTTGATGTTTTTGGCGCACAATAAGAAAAAAATCAAAAAGTCATGGCTCTTTGAATGCGGCCAAACATAAAGGAAATACAAAAAAGGGCAAGTTATTCTTAACATAAGTAAAAGTTAATCAAAAGTGCAGTGTACCCTAAAATAGGTGACGATAAACATATAGGTAGGGTTTTCATAACCCAACTCAAAGATTTAGATTGCACTTTACTCATACCTGAGCTTTTAGCACCCCTATCACCCAAATCTACTTTTTTACACAGGCAGGAAATAAACCTTTAGGAATCTGTTAGCAGTTTTGACCATACAAAGATGCAGACAGTGTCAGGTATTGACCCTGGAGATCTGTGTAACATACCTTTGTGTGTGATGTTAGCAGTGAGAGGACAGTGAAAAGTGATGTTATAATCCAGCTTTGCAACTCTTGCAAGGGATCTGGGTGAGTCTGGGTGCTAAGAGTAGAATATATTAGCACATTGATTGTATTGTATTGCCCTAGAAAGAAAAAAAATATAGAAAAACATAGAGCTACAGTTTTTTTCATCCACTCCCTTTACAAAAATAATAATCAAGTCAACTTATAGTAAATACTAAAGTTTTTAACAAGTGAGGTCAGGTTCCAGGATTATTAAATTACAGATAAGGGCAGAGACAGGCAGGAGGAATCTACCATCAGATCTACTTCTGATAGGTTTCCTTTAAGTGTAAGTTAATCAAAAAGTGCTGTGTACCCCAAAATAGAGCTGTTACAAATGCAATAGTGCTCTTTTCCTCCATACAATCGAGTTTGGGTTGTGGCCTTAGAGTGCGGCATCAGTAAGTTAAACCAATATTTTGGTTTAAATTAGATGCTTTTGTGATCACAAGAAAAAAAAAAGGGTAGCTCCAGCGGGTAAATTAAAACCATCACGTTTATTCCATATAATGACTTAAAAACATGGGTAAGATACACAAAAATAGAAAAAGTTGACACGTACCCCGGTACCCCGTCCGAAACGAAACAACTTTTTCTATCTTTGTGCACCTTACCCATGTTTTAAAGTCTTTATATGGAATAAACGTGATGGTTTTAATTTACCCGCTGGAGCTGCCCTTCTTTTTTCTTGGAATTTTGGATTTCTTACCTGAAGCAACTCAGCGTTTCCTGCTCCATGCAAGGGCTCTCATTTCTCCATCCTTCACACCTGGTGAGCTATATCCGTTTTTTTTTTTACAATTTTTACTTTTGTGATCAACATATCTAGATGTTTCCAAGGCGGTGACCATGGCATTGAGCTTGGCGTACAAAATCGAAACAGATTCTCTGGTGAAACCAGGCACAGCCCTAATAGAAGTGGATAAAACACTCAGGAGACTGTGCAATGCAGGAATAAAATCAAAGTGAAATTTTATCCTTGGGAAACATCAACTCTTCTTATTACAAATATATTATGTATTGACTGCAATGTAATATGAGAAAGGGCTGTTTAAAATTAAGCAGAAATATGTATATTATATATTAAGCTCTATCAGTTTTACAATCTCAGTCTTTGTTGATGGACCGTGAGCATTTGCTTTGAAACACTGAAAGATTTTACTGTACAAGCCAAGAACAAAGCTCAACATTTTACTGCAGATTTTTCTGAAGAAATCTAAAGTTTGTTTTTATAATGTCCATATGACTGTAAATACAGATCTAATATTATATTGTAAACATACAGTGAATACAATGTAGTTATTATTTCTTTTTCAGGGGCTGATCACCATGATGCTGCAGGTAGATGTAGACCAGAGGTATTCTGCTCTGCAGGTTCTGGAACATCCATGGGTCAATGTAAGTTTGATGCAAGCTGGGATAAAAAGGCAATACTTAACATAAAACATAGAACATAAAACATACCATATAGTCAGCCCACTAGTTTCTTATTTGGCCTCACCGCTTTTTACTATTAGAAGTAACCACAGGAACCACATTGTTAGAATATGACAGACGAGTTGTGGTGAGGGTAGGCAAGATCATGGAATATTAGTAACACATAGGGGCAGATTTACTTACCCCTCCGTTCGCGATCCAGCGGCGCGTTCTCTGCGGTGGATTCGGGTCCGGCCGGGATTCATCAAGGTAGTTCCTCCGCCGTCCACCAGGTGGCGCTGCTGCGCTGAAAAGCATCTGAACACACTCAAGTGAAGGTAAGCGCATCCCAAGCGACACTTTTATTGTTTTAAATGCGGCTGTTTTTCCGAATTCGTCGGGTTTTCACTCGGCCACGCCCCCCGATTTCCGTCGCGTGCATGCCAGCGCCGATGCGCCACAATCCGATCGCGTGCGCCAAAATTCTGGGGCAATACAGGGAAAATCGGTGCAAATCGGAAATATTCGGGTAACAAGTCGGGAAACCGCGAATCGGGCCCTTAGTAAATTACCCCCATAGTGTCCATTTCCTGGACACTTTACATTGGTGGTGTTACACCTGGAACCCCCAACAATCACTTACGTGCAGCTATGCCAGCCAGGTACTATACTAGGGATGGGGCAGGAAGTCCCATAGTGTTGGACAGCTGTAGACGCATCTCATGTTTACTTCTAATAGAGATGCTCCATTGGCCGATATAGTACTGAAATACCCCTAAATGTGGAGATCTCTCTTCTGGGTAGGACACAAAAGAACAGCTAAACTGGTTGATTTTTCCAATATGTTTTAAAATTCTGTACAAGCACAGAGGAACTTTGTATTATATGTGATTCCCCCTTCAAAAACAAACAGAACCTGTCAGCTTCCATCACATGGATGAGCAGGGGACATGTAATAAGTGTAAGAGATCATAAGGAAACCAGTTACATGAAGTGTATAGCCTGTGTTGTGTGTGAGCACTAAGGGTTAATAGATTATCTTCACAGTGCACAAAGTGCCGATGACAAGGTGGAGGAAGGGAGCAGCATGAGGTATAGAGAGAGACAACGAAAGTTCTATAGAATCACAGACTGGGATGGAGGGACTGATAGGGAACAGGGGAGATCTTGTACCTCACTATTCTGTGCAGGAGACATCTGTATCCACAGTCTTGAATAGTTCCAGCTCTGCTACATACACAGAGAGAGCTCTGTCACATGACCTCCTCCTCTGTGAGCAGGGAGCAGCAGCCCCTCCCCTCCCATGAAACCGACTTATTCCAGGCATCGATTTTATTGAAATGTAGCATACTACTTAAAATACCATGAAGGTTTCATGGGCATCTACTAATTTTGGTAAAGAGTTTACTAAACATGGCCTGGTCTTAATTTCTGAGCATGTATAACAGCCAAGTCAGATGCTGCTGTTATTGCAATGCACCATTTTAATTTGGTAATAATGGTGATATATTCTTCTAATAACTCATTATTCTATCTGCTTAGGATGATGGTCTGCCTGAAAATGAGTATCCACTGTCAGTGGCTGGAAAGATCAAGAAACATTTCAACACGGGTCCAAAGCCGAACAGCACCACGGCTGGAGTCTCCGTCATTGCAGTAAGCGTTTTCATCACACCTACCTACTTCTAGGACAATCACACCCACATTTTACAGCCTTATGCAATGATCTTTTCATAAGATTTAAGATTTCAGCCCTATTATATACTATGGAACAGAAGTAAGACTTATATGTATCTTAAGATCTGCAGCTTGTAGATGTGTAAATCCTCTATTGATAGTATTAGACTATAAGCTTGTGTATTGGCACAGTAGGACCTCTGTAATATTAGGTGTAGATTAGGATAAATTATAAATATTCTAAATATTCTAAAGGATATTGGGCCACATTTACTGAGCAGTATTCTGGCACAGACTGCACATAAATACATGTGCAAACTGCTTGCTCATGTATTTATGATTTGTATCCGCCAGTATGTGTCACAGCTGCACTATGTACCCCCCAACACAATACTGTGCACATTAAACTGAGTGCACCAGAAAAAAACTACTACACTCAGTGCTTGTACATTGGGTACCCACTGGGTGTGCCATATTCATGAAGACCATGGTCCGTTCTCGGGTGCATGACAGCGAGGCAACCTGCACGTAACGTAATGTGGCCCATTATTCTGTATATAGAATGAATATCACATCCATGTTCTTTGAGCTCTAAATCCTAAACAAGAAAATAACAGAATTAGTATGAGACAACCACTGGTTTAGTAGCATTACGAATAAGTAACATGGGTAGGCTACTTAGGTCATTCTCAGCTAGCCACATTTTCTGCTTCTACAAAAATAAGGAACAAGTCAACAGGTTAAATACATAGGAAAGACATGTATCAATGTGTGTCACTGCCACCAAATCTGAGCCACGTCGAATATATAAAGTGACACATACACATATATACATAAAGTGACACTAATACATCTTTCCAATTCTGATAAGACATGTTTGGCTGATGTAACTGGTTTTAATACTGCAGCCATGGAAAACATTTAGTCTGGGCACCACGATCCTTTAAATACTTTAAAATTGTTCCCCCAGGGAGAAGAGCAGATTAATACCATTTTCTTTGGAGTGGGAAATCAAATCAAAATATTACCCTTTATACAGTGATATGTCTTGCAGTCAGATAAGACCATGATGTCAGAATAAAATTATTTTTAGTGTTAATTTTTGTAATGACCAAACCGTCTTCTGTACAAAAGCCTTTAAAAGGAAATCTACCACCGAAGCCAGGGACACTTACTCAATGATCCAGGCACCGTGATCGTGGTAATCTTCTTATATTTGTTATCCATGGCCTCCTTCCTTTTAAAATCAACTTTTAAAATTGTGCTAATAATTCTGGCTCGTTAGCATAATTGTAAACATTGATTGATTTTTAGAAGGAAGGAGGCCATGGATAACCTGGAGGCCTGGATCTATGAGTAAGTGTCCCTGGTTTATTATGATGGATTTTGATGGTAGATTTACTTACTAACCTATGAAGGGTCAAGAGGCCAAGACATGTGTTACCTTTAAAACAGATTTACCATTATCAACTTTTATCCTCTAGAGGATAAATGTCTGATAATGAGGGGGAGTCCCAAAAGTAATGATCGGCAAAACATGGAACCACATGTTCACTTACCTGCACGACAGTGCCAACTTCTGACTTCTCAAAAGACAAACTGATACCGAAAATTTACATCACCGGTAGCTAAGAGGGGTTTGCTCTACCGATCACGGGAAGTAATAGCAGACAGCGTCCTCAAGATCAGACATTCGTTTATCCAGCGACTAGGGAATACATTTTAATTATGACAAAACCACCATAAGGTCTCATATTTTGATAATTATACACATAATAGATGCCCCCTCCCGCGGTACTCCCATCCTTACGGTTTGACCACAAGGACTATACAGCACCATTGGGATTTGTAAAGCTGTTTATATCAGCAGAACCATGGTGATGTTGGGGCACTTCAAATAGGAACATAGATGCATCACAGTCTGAATAGGGCCTCAAACCTACATGTATTTAGTAACTATAGACAAATTGCCATGCTCAGAGGAAAATAGCTTGTTCCAACCACTAGGACATTACTTTATGGATTCCAATCACTTTTCTCTGGAGGGTTCCAGGACTAGCGGAACAGCAAATACAACAGGACTGTTGACTCTGAATGTTTGATGTTCCCCCCTGGCTGCTGATGTTAATGGTAGATGTGCAATTGCTGTTACCCTTCAATGAATGTGGGCTGTGTATATTGACCCTGCCACGTAATTAGAAGGACATCATTATGTATTAGCAATGCTTTTTATCATTTTATTATTATTATTATTATTATTATTATTATGGAAGCATGAAACTTACCTGTGCTTATTATTTTATTTCTTTTCAGTTGTTGGCTTTCTACTTACCTTAGTACTTTGCACATCTTCTTACTTGCATGCGTTTTCAGTGATTTCTCTCCGAGTTATTCTTTGCACACATGCACATTGCATAGTCTCTGCTCATTGCTCATATGTATTATGTTGTCATTGCTCACATGGATGATAATCAAAGGCAGCAGCACTCTGCAATAAATTCGAGGACCGCCAGCACGCTTGTCCATGAGAGGGATTGGCCAATTCCTTCCTAACAAACTATTTATGCATTTAATTTGTTTTTTTACTCTCAGTTTTTTATTTTATCGCTAGCCTGTTGAGTGCTGTAGTATGGATCAATGCTGTGGTACTGAAGAACAGCCTTCCACAATCTTGATCTAATTAACCAAAGAATCATTAAAACTGGTTACAATATATTATTTCACTGCTATGCTGATGGACACATTTTCATTATTGGCTTGTCGGGGAAAAAATACTGTGTGTTAATGTATCTATTCATCTCATAAGAATCTTCAGCAAACATTGATATAATCTACAAAAAGTTGCCTAGGCTGGTGAACACACTCCTAGGGTACCTTGACTAGGGTACTACCAGGGGTCTACCAGGGGTCATTCCATTATATTTTTAGATAATACCATAAGACCCTGTAGTGACAAGTGATTGCTCCATATCTCAATCTAGGCCCAACTAAAAATCCTCTGGTAATCTGGTGAGCCAGTAGTAGTAATTGTCTTGCATTGATTCTGGTTACAGCCTGAATTTACAGCCATTTCTACTGGTTACTACTAGAATCTGTCAAGAAGCCTGTTGCTAGTAGTGTACCGCGTTAGCCATGGAGGACAGAACAAGAGTGAAGAAATCAGGCGATACCTTTTTGAGGCTAACTTAGTATATTTGATGGTGAGCTTTCGAGACTACTAGTTCTCTTCATCAGACATGATGTTGTGCCATAACATCATGTCTGACGAAGAGAACGAGTATTCGCGAAAGCTCACCATCAAATATACTCAGTTAGCCTCAAAAAGGTAATCGCCTAATTTCTTCACTCTTCAACAAGCCTGTTGACAAACACAACACCTACAGCTTAAAGGGCTTCTCCCATGTAGACGTTATATCATAAATACTTAATAGAAATGGGTCCCACCTCTAGGACCTGCACCTTTGTGAAGAATTGGAGTCTCTAGACCCATGGCTAGGGAGAGATGGCCATGTATATATGCAGCCCACCCTATTCTAGGTGAAAGTCATAAATAGGTCCGAAAATAACAACCTTTCCATTTGGCCCAGCCATGGGACGGGTGTCGTGGGATCCCTTTTCTGGAAGTGCAGGTTTCAGAGTTGAGACAAGCACCTATCAGTTATTTAAGAAGCAATCCTATGGATAGTTCATAATTTCCCACAATAAACTTTGTAAGGATATAAGATACAGTTTATGAATTAAAATTCCAACTTAGTCTAGAAAGTAAATCATAAGCATTTACTGTCACGAAGACATAGAACTTGTTCTGAATTCTGACCTATAGTACAAGATATAACTCAGATAAGGAAAGTAATGTAGATACCAAGTTACTAAACATTCTATGTAGGTTATCTCTATAGATAAGGTGTAAGGCCTCATTCACCCCGACCATGTCAATTGAAAGTGACCGGCAATGTGGGTACAAATAGGACCTGCTCTATAATTTGCAGCACAGCCAACCGGCATGTTTACGGTGTGGTGAAATATGGCAGCTTAACCGCAATGGGCCTGCAATTTGTGCTGCTAGGTCAAGGTCCCCCCATATACTGTCGTGTGCATAAAGAGGCTGCATCGGCACAACTGAGCCAGTGAGTTACAGGGAGGCAAGCGCACGTTGAGTTCAGTGGTACCCCGCCGGGTGTCGCTCACCAAAAAACAGCCAGCTGTAAGCTGACTGTCGCTGGGAGTGATGTGGTGCCGCATGTACACCCGCCTCATTCAGACAGTGCTGCTGGTGGGGGCTCCGTGCACCTGAAGCCCTCCCCATAATCTGGTCCTGATCATATGTTGCCTTCCACAAGAAGACACCTAGCTACATTACATGGTAAAGGAAGACTTTGTGCTTCTGTATCCTATCTCCTTTTAATGATATTTGGATTATTGCACACACTTATTTATCTATATTATCCCCGCTTAGCCCAGTCCTGGCAGGACCTTCGAACAGATACATGGACTAAAGTTGAAAATAAGCATTTATAGAGACCTTTATACTAAAAACAACTAATGAAAATGATTGGTGTTCGGATTTGTAGTCTGGCGGGCCATGAGGGTCATGTAGACACCTTAAAGAACCCAGTTGAGTTCAAGGGTAACATACACATTGTAAGTACCCCAATGACATGTTCCTTCTCAGTATGTAATTGATTATATAGGGTTATATTTATGTCTACATTCACCTCTATTAGGATTTCATGGGAACAGAGTATTGATAAAGTTTAGTCTAATAAGATGCCCGACAGTTCATGGCAGCGGTGATATGAATGGTGACCTTCAGCTCATGTTCTGGGAATAAGCTATTTGTAGCAGATGTGCATCTGTCATCCCCAGACAATGTGAGACCCAGTCGGTATCATTGGAACTAAAATCACTGCTGGTAACAATTACTGCTTCTGCATGATTTACCCAGTACAGTGTAACTTAATACCGTACAGTCCACATTAATTATAGGACGCTGCTGGGTTCGTGAAAGCCATAAATTGACACATTACAGTGAAGACATCCTGCAGTTGTAAATCAATGGGAAACTATTACTACCGTAAGGGTCAGAGCTGCGGGGGATGTGAAAGTACTGCATTAATGATATAAACATCCCACATAAGGAGTGAATAAAAACTGTAAAAATATAAATCACAACCCCTTAAACTTATGGGTCAAATGTAAGTTTCCTATGTATACATAGTGTACATTTTTATTAGAAATTAAATGAAAGAATTAGAGGCCTGTGATGGTTGATCTATGGAGATGTTGTAGCTTACAGTCTGAAACTTGTAATTTTTTTAGAATTAAAAAACAAAGTACATACATTTGTTTTACCAGCTCCCAAATGTCCCCACAAGTAATACTAGCATTGTGAAAGGTACTTTACAAAGTTTCCAGACATACCTTTACTGTTTCTAGTAAATCTACAATTTTCCTGAAAATTCGGCTCATATCCTTATGCAAATTGAGGTTTCAGTGCAACAGGGGCCGGGCTGTGTCTGCTAGTGCACTGGTATAATATGCAGCCTAAACCAGCCTTAACTGCTTTAATAATATAGTGCTCATTCTGATTACAGTTGCCATAAATACATTGATCATTCTCCCCTATACAGTAAAAAAACCAAAAACCTGTTGTCTGCACCCACCACTAGGGGGAGCTAAGTGCATAGTTATGTATACAGCCATTAAACAACACTCCACCAGTGCAATTGAGGAGGAGGAGGAGAAATTCAGCACATGCTCCCACCCCCACTATGGAGGACATAAAAACCAAATTCTTTTGACAGCAATGCAATGCACATTTTGTAAGCGGGGGCAAGTTTGTTTATTACTGGACCATTTAGTACACTGGACTGCATAGCTATAGGGGTTTGGTGGACACTAGTAACTGCAATGCACATAAATGGCATTGGAAGCCCTGATAATATTTATGAATTGGATCCAGGAGTATGACTTTAAACCTCTGGGCTATATTATTTGACATATTGTACACATTTATATTCCAATAAATAACAACTAAAACACACAGCACTTAAATGACACTTGTAAATGACAGCACTTAGTTTTCTTCCATTTGATCACCTAATTGCCGGTGGAAACATGCACAGTATTTGATATTTTAATTTTTGAATAGGTTTATGAAATGTTAGACCAGTAGGTGGCAGCATCAATCCATAGTTATATCAGAGCAGCAGTCAATGGGTCAGTATGTAGCTCCCAGACAAAGGACAACCTTTTCTTAACCCTTTCCTAATACCAGCAATCTTTTGCAAATTATGTGTCCCTCCAGCAATCATATCACTAACATTGAGATTTAAAAGTAGGCTTAAAAGACACAGAATGTAAATCTGAATGTTTTTTAGTCTTTATGTTAATCGAAGAAGGAATTATTACATTTAATCAATCCCACAATTCTGTTTTGTGTGTAAATTGTTATGGTGATTTAAATAAGAAGCATGTTGTGTAATAAATGATATCAGCGGAGAAAAGGTTATATTAGTAGTGTAGGGATGTTGGTTTAGTAGTTTTATTATTATTATATTAGTATAGTAGTTATAGTATTAGTTTGTAAGTTACATTAGTACAATAGTTAAATTATTAGTGTGTATGTTACATTAGTACAGTGGTTATATTATTAGTGTGTATGTTACATTAGTACAGTGGTTATATTATTAGTGTGTATGTTACATTAGTACAGTGGTTATATTATTAGTGTGTATGTTACATTAGTACAGTGGTTATATTATTAGTGTGTATGTTACATTAGTACAGTGGTTATATTATTAGTGTGTATGTTACATTAGTACAGTGGTTATATTATTAGTGTGTATGTTACATTAGTACAGTGGTTATATTATTAGTGTGTATGTTGTATTAGTACATTATTAAAGTAGTTATTAGTGGCTATGATACATTAGTACGATAGTTATATTATTAGTGTATATGTTACTTTATTACAGTAGTTATATTATTAGTGTGTATGATATATTAGTACAGTAGTTATATTATTAGTGTCTATGTTGTATTAGTACATTATTACAGCAGTTATATTATTAGTGTGTATGATCCATTAGTACAGTAATTATATTATTAGTGTGTTTGTTACTTTAGTACAGTAGTGATATTATTAGTATGTATGATACATTAGTACAGTAGTTATATTATTAGTGTCTATGTTGTATTAGTACATTATTACAGCAGTTATATTATTAGTGTGTATGTTACATTAGTACAATAGTTATATTATTAGTGTGTATGATCCATTAGTACAGTAGTTATATTATTAGTGTGTATGTTACTTTAGCACAGTAGTGATATTATTAGTATGTATAATACATTAGTACAGTAGTTATATTATTAGTGTGGTAGTTATATTATTAGTGTGTATGTTACATTAGTACAATAGTTATATTATTAGTGTGTATGATCCATTAGTACAGTAGTTATATTATTAGTGTGTATGTTACATTAGTACAATAGTTATATTATTAGTGTGTATGATCCATTAGTACAGCAGTTATATTATTAGTGTGTATGTTACATTAGTACAATAGTTATATTATTAGTGTGTATGATCCATTAGTACAGTAGTTATATTATTAGTGTGTATGTTACTTTAGCACAGTAGTGATATTATTAGTATGTATAATACATTAGTACAGTAGTTATATTATTAGTGTGGTAGTTATATTATTAGTGTGTATGTTACTTTAGTACAGTAGTTATATTAGTATTTAATTATTATTTTATTACTGTTATTATAGTAGTTGAGTTCAGATTGTATTAGTAATGTTTTTAGTATAGTATTTATCTTTTTATTAATTTATACAGTGACAACTTATGTTACAGTACTGTACAGATGTTATCTCACTTCCCCCATTAAGACTCACAGTCCAGATGAAGTATATTTATGTAGTGAGGGACAAAACTAGATCTCCATGGGAAGAACGTACATATTCCATGCAGTAGAGCAATTGTTCTATAAGGAGTTTGAAGTGAACTCTATAAGGAGTCGTCACTACAAGCATAGGGCATAACTTGCTGATCAATGTGGACCTCCAGTGGATCACAAGAATGGGGGTCAATTTTGCCCCAAATAAATGAAACAGCAGGTTGAGCATGCCCACCGCTGCTTCAATCACTGTCTATGGCATTGATAGAAGTAGCAGAGAATTGTGCCATCTCCATCAGCAACATAGAGATCAATGAAACAGTAGGCAGATAAGCAACCAGCTGTTCTGTTTATGTGGGGAACAACAGACCCCATTCTTCGATCTCCCACTAATCAGAAAGTATCCCCTTTCCTGTAGATATGGAAAAAATTGTAGTAGTCAGATAGCCACATTTATTGTTGAATGAGTATGTAGATATTATATTAGTGGGACAGTTGTTATATTAGAATAGTAGTTGCTCTAGTGTAAATGCTTTAGAAGTAAATTTACAAATATAGGTATAGTATTATGTTAGGTTAGTGGTTGCTATAGTATAAGTTCTATATAGTTCTATTAGTAGTGTTGTGTTATTAGTACAGAATTACATTAGCAGTTTGACTCGTATATTACTATAGGACGATAGTTAAGATATAATTGTAATTTGATGGATTTAAATTGTGATATTTTCTTGCAATAAATATAATATTCCTCTACAATGAATGAATACAGTAATACACATGCAAAGATAAATTCCCTGTTGCAGTTTGATGTTTGGTGTATTAAAGGAACACTCCCAATTATAAAATAATAATTAATACTCTAATACTGTATATGTAATTCCCTAAGGGAGTTATATCAAGAGTGTTCCTTTAATAATATACAACAAAGTTGAATACAAAGGAAAGGCAACACAAAGGTGTAGCTGTATGACATCATACCTTATTTATTGGGTGGGGGGGTGAATTGTTGCAGTGACTCTGATCATCGGGGTTGGGGGGGAAAAGAGGGTAAATACGTTTCTTTATTACATTATAACCCGAGTCATGTGGAAATAGAATTTTTCTAGCAAATGGATGATCCACTGAGTTGCCCCATTTCTTTCTGCTCAGCTGGACCACGGTTTTTCCATCAAGAGATCAGGGTCTTTGGACTACTACCAACAGCCAGGAATGTATTGGATAAGGTATGAGATGGTTCAGCGCCAACAGTCAGTGTTTTCATGGCGACGTGCTGGCAGTCTCCATTAACCAGTCCCTTCAGTGGATAAACATGCTTTTTTTTATTTTTGTTCTACCCAGTCCATAAACCGCTTTATAAGTTCTAATCTCAGTCTTTGTTGAGATTTCCCATCCGCCTTCTCCATCCCTCTCCGTCCATTCTCCACGCTGACATTGCCAGCTTTCTTCATCATACATTTGCTATATACCTCCTGTGGTTTAAAACACAGTATATATATAGAAATTCCGTATAGTGCATTAACATTAACTACAAATAATCTTTAGAAAATCTATTACAATTTGAGTTTGTTCCGTAAAAGCATATAGATGTAGCAGTGCTGATTGTGCACTTTTACCGACTGTCCTATTTAACTTCTGCTACAGCTGTGTACAATATTCTAAATTTACAGAATATGAATGTGTAAAATAATAATAATAATAATTCTTTATTTATATAGCGCACGTAGATTACGCAGCGCTGCACAAAGCATGTCAAATTGGTCAAAAAAGATGTATATATGTAATTTTAAACCACAAAAAAACACAACCCTTACCGAAAACCCGACAACTAACAATGCATAATACGAGAATGCATTGAGCATCAGTCACTTCAGTGTGTTATGGTCTGAAGTTTATTGTCTGGTTATTTGTACTGTTTGTCTCTCTATATATTTCTAGAATTTAGTGACGCTGCTGTTTGTATGATGCAAAACTTGAAATTTTGTTTCAAAAATGTTCTTTACGGCAAATGTTACATAAATGTTACACAAAAAGAATGTTGATGGTAATAGAATAACTTCAATAGAATAACAATATAACTTGTTGAAATATGTATTATGTACAAGAATAATAATAGCTGTACATTCAATGCCAATTTTGTATTGACGTGAAATAACAGAAAGACTTACTATACATGATATGAAGACATATTAGAAGGTAACATTATTGGGGCACCACCCAAAATCTAGTGGTCAGAGTTGCCATTGGTTAGTTGTAGTATCCACACATCGGGGGAGAGTCAACTGAAGTTTCCAATTTTAGTGGCATCCAGCTATTGTTTATTGAGGTTGCTTGATTCTCCCTCAATAGCAGGTGCAGGAAATTTGGGATCAGACATACTGGATTTTTTGGGGCAGTTGCTTAGACGGTCTTAAAATGTCTGTGATTTCACAATTGAGATCACTCTCTGCCCACCATTGTCCACACCAATTTAAAGAAAGGAAACAAGAGCAGTGAAGGGAAATAAAATTAAAAATTAAAAAAGTATATTCTCTAGGAATGGAGAGAGTTAATCATTAGCCTCCTTATCTTTTGGAAGTAGAGTGAGCTCACATGGCTTTCAGATACACTGCTCAGTAAAGGAGAACGTGCATAAACAAGTAACAGATTTGCTGCTTTACTTAATGAAGTATATTACTCAAACATTTATACACTTATGTGGATACATTTATGCACTTATATATACATTTATACACTTACACAGATCTGTCTCTGGGGGCCCCTAACAATGCGGGCCCCATAGCATCTTCTATGGCTGCTACCGCTGTAGTTACGCCCCTGAATATGGGCAGTTTGGGCATTCTTGTGACCCATGGTCACCCAAACCACCAAGTTTGAAACTGCCATGGAGAGATAAATGAGTGAGAGAGACTGACATCCCCAAAATTATCATACATGTGTGCCAGCTTCCAGTTACATTGAAGATCCTGCAAAGCTTATCAATCCATTATAAAATATTTGACTTGCCCATGTCAACCAATCAGAGCTCAGCTTTTATTTTCCTACAGCTGTTTATAAAATGAAAGCTGAGCTCTGATTGGTTTCCATGGGCAACTATACAATTGTGGTAGGTCTCCAGTAAAAAAGCATTACAGAATAGTAGAGTTCTTTTGTGAGTCCTCCAAAATATGTAAAATTAAGATCCCTTAATCCTTTACTTATTTAATAATAGGATAAGATGATGAAATGAAAGCCCAGAAAGGGTTAATATCATACCCATGTTGTAGAGTTGGTGTAATATGTGGTCATAAAGGAGATTACAGGTAAACAAAGAAGAGAAAAGTATAATAATATACAATATATAGCAATAAAGACTTATACAGAGTAATGGAATAATGAACGGACCTATTGTAACAATATATTATAGAGGAATGGCCGGGGGCGGCCAGGGAGGTATTTACCATAGGAAGCATATGCTGATCACTATTGGCTTTGGACCATAAGCCTCTTACAACAAATCATTCTAATGCAAACCTTGTCTAATCTCCCAGACATGTCTGACACCCCCATAAGTTTCAGCCAGCTGCTAACGGGGAACTATTGAAAAACTCAATCTCAGTTTTTTTCTGTGATAAAGTATATTCACTATTAAGCTGTGCGTGGTCCGTCAATAGAATGGACATAGTCTTGAAACAACCATTACACCGCAAACAGGACATTACTTATTTACACAGTTTTCAGTAGTCGGGATTTCTAGCACTATTCACCTTGAGGCAAACGACTCTCCTGGGTGTCTTGGCGAAGGCTGAGCAAAGTAAATAGTAAGGTTATGCTTCCTATATTATATTCAGCTGGAGCAGATAGCGGCGCTGGAGTGATAAATATGAGATTCATTAGGTGTATTGTTCTCTTCTACCTTTGCTATAATAGAGGGGCTTCACAAAGAATAATAGGGAGTCACATAAACAGTATGTAGACTGCAGCCAACAGAAGGAAGTCAGAAATAAATAGCAGCAGGTAATCGTGTACAGATGTAGCCCTGATTTACATGACTGGCTTAACCCATTAACCAGACGTGATATATCTATAGTGTAAGTGAATACAGGGAACCTCCCATTCTCTGTGATAACTAAATGAGCCAACTCACTTTCAGCTATGTTAACCAGTGCTCCATCTGTACCTTTAATTATTTCTGGTCCTTTAAAGGGGTTTTCCAATGAACTAAAGTTAGGCCCTATCCAAGGGGTAGTGCCTAACTTGCTGATCAGTGGAGGTCTCAGTGCTGAGACCCCCGCAGATCTCGAGAACGAGGGGACCATCAGACTAATGGAGCAGACGGCCGTGCATGACCATTCTGCTCCATTAATCTCTATGGAGCTGACGGAGATCTGTGACCGCTGTGCTCGGCAATTTACATCAGCACCATAGAGATTAATGGAGCAGACGGTCATGCGCGGCCATCTGCTCCATTAGTCTGACGTAGTGACGAGGGGTCCAACTGACCCCGCGTTCTTGTGATCTTTGGGGGTCTCAGCACTGAGACCCCCACTGATCAGCAAGTAAGGCCCAATCCCTTGGATAGAGCCTAACTTTAGTTTGTGCAAAAACCCTTTAAGTCGGCTCTAATTTATAAGATATGTGGCCTGCCTGAACATTGCATTTATAGTATCATAATCTGCTATAAGGCTGTTGTAATATAGGGAGGAATTATCATAGGATATTATTATTCAGGACAATGTGCATTAGCTATGCATCATGGTCATTTTTGATGCTAGGAGTCCCTGCCTTCCCACAGGTGAATGGGCCTATGCTGTAGTCATGTATTCCGTACAGGATAGTAATACTGTAGGGAAGTAGGGACTCCAGCATCATAGATGACAGTGATGCTTTGAGTCCGTGTCCCCACACATTGATTCAGGCTAGTAAATATGGCCGACATAAGGTCCGTATTTCACAGGCCGATTACACCTGTCTCAAGACTAATATAGAAAGTTTTAGGCCTCCTGCCCACAGTCAAGTTTGATGTGTTAAACTCTCATCGTGTGCTTGCTGCAATGTCCAACCTGAATGCTCATAAACCGGAATTGAACTGACATGCTGAGTTCAGTTCCAGTTTATGAGCATCCGTAGACGGCCCGTCTACCTGCTCCCAAACCTTCACACACGTAAAACCAGCATTGCAGAGTGCACTTTGTAAGACTTCCAGACACACCTATCCTATTTCCCAACAAGTCATCATTTGTGGGTGCCTCCACACGTTCAGTTTTTCAGATGCAGTTTTCCGAGCCAAAAGCAGGTGTGGATCTTAATGGGTTGAGACAAATAATTGAAAGGTGCTGCTCCTCCTCCTACTTTTACTCCATTCCATATTTAGGCATCAGAAATTGCATCTGAAAAACTGAACGTATGATGCCACACATGGGGTTTTTGGACTGAAAAATGCTTAAAAACTAACCAAAAACGCCATGTGTGGCATCACTTTAAGAGAAATTCTGTTCTTTCAGTAAATTTGGTTCTCATGCACCAGCAGGCACTGACCTGTTTTCTTTTTTCTACTACCCAATGAAACCTTTGACATCACTTGTAGTCAAACATCATAGCAAGAGGAAAAACTAGAGAAAAGAGAAAATGGGTGCATCACGTCTAGAAATTCTGGATATAGCAAGTAAAACCTATTCTTTCCAACAAAGAAGTGGGGATAACAGCCCCATCAGAGGTGCATATAAATGAAATCTGAGTTTATTCTGAAATGAAAAATTTCTGGATCAATATAAATATGAAATGAATATTTCTAAATAGAATAGAAAGTGTGCAACACAATTGCAGTTTTAGATGAGTTGGGATTTGGGAGATCCAGAAAATCTAGACACACAAGTGATCACTGTGGTATTTAGAATAATTTAACATGACGTTAAAGGAACACTCCAGTCACAGCTGATTCATTGAATTATACCTTGTGCAGGGCTTGAAGGAAGAAGCGTGACTCCCAGTGCTAGGAATACTACGGGGCACATTTACTAAAAACAGTGCAAACTACACTAGGTGAAGTTTGTCTGTGTATAGTGCAGGGGGCGCCAGATTCATGTATTGTGGCATCCATTCTTTATAAAAAAAAGTTGGCGCCCTCATCACTGCCCCGACAGAGTGCACCAACTTTTTTTTGGTGCATCTTTAACATAGGGTGTGCGAGAATCGTCGGACTCTGTATGATAAATAAGGTGCAGGGTCGGACTGAGCACCAGAACGTCCCTAATTTGTGTCGCATGGTTCCTAATGCAGCTGCGCCACAAAAGGATCGGGTGAGACACAAATGTAGCACTTCTTAAATACCTGTGCAAGCCCTTTGTACTACAAAGAACATGCAAAGTCAGACAGAAAACTGGCACAAAGGCTTTAGTAAATCTGGACCAATGAATATGAGTAGGGTGTACCTACCTTTTGTAGGTAATTTGGGGTTTTCAATCTCTTTAACGATCAGTCAACTTTATATTCAGTGAAATTGAAGCAGTTTGATCACATTAATTATATTACCATATCCATAGAGTAAGTTTCAATATTTTATTGGAGGGACCTAACAGCCAGCAGCCCCATAAATTAGCTGTACTCAGAATGGAATGGAAAGCAGACAGCTCCGTTCTCTGTGTAGTGGCTAGTTCTTGTCACTGCAGCTTAGCTTCAATTTATATGAATGGAAGCTGATCAGTAGTTACTTGGTCTAACCACTATGCATAAAATGGAGATGTCTGCTACCCATTCCATTCTCTGAAAAGTGCTGAATATTGGATACCACCAATCTGATATTAAGGACCTATTACATTTGTAGTGGGATGGGACATTACTGAACCTTTTTCCATTTGAAAATTAAAGGAAATCTAACACCAGGATGAAGGATTATAAACCAAGCTCACTGACATGCAGGTGTGTGCCCCCTCTGCTCTTCGGTTAGCTTCTTACGCCCTTGTTTTTACAAAAAAAATGGCTTTAAAAATTCTGAAAATGATCCGAGTTTCAGGCTCCATTAACAGCCCCTCAAACTCATTTGAATAATTTTTAAAATCTTTTTTTTTTGTAAAAACAAAGGCATAAGAAGATAAAAGAAGAGCAGATCCTGACAGAGGCAGCTCACACCATTATGTCAGTGTGCTTGGTGTACAATCCTTCACCCTGATGGTAGATGTCCTTTAAGAATTTTAGTCACATAGGGGGAGATTTATCATTAGTCTTATGTAGCTTATTGGCGTATAATTGTGACTAATTTTGCGCAAACATCGTTTTTGAAGGGTTTTTATAGCGAGAAAAAAACACAACTCTAATATCACGCAATGGCAGAAAAAATACACCACAGAGTGTGCAACACAAACATTTATCAACTGAGAATTTTCAAAAGAACACAAATTTAATCGCAAAACTACACATAGAAGGCGGTGTATGTAGGTCCTTTGCTACTACAGAGATTTATCTCAAACTTGCACAATTTTAACATTTTTGCTCAATTTTGAAGGTTTTGCTCAATTTTATGTTTGATGTATCTGAGAATTTCCTGTGCAAAAACATTGCAAAAAAGAAGAAATTGAGCAGATATTACACATTTGTGTGGCTGGTACAGTCTATTCCCACACAGCACACACAGCTGACAGTGACATAACACTACCTGAGTGAAGTTGGCCCCCCCACCTTGTTCAATTTTGTGCAGCAAAAATTTTCGTTTGTGCCGCTATCATTTTTAAGGTATGTTCAGGTGTTTTAGGTGTTTAGGATAAATTGGTAAAAAACAAACCTAGTAACACTTCCCTGGTTTGATCACCAGGGGGAGCTAGAAAACACATTGTACTTTGGAAGAAACGAACTCTGATGACCTCTGCAAAAAAGTATGAATATATTAAAAATGATAGCGGCACAAACAAAAATTTTTCCTGCACAAACCAGCACAAACGTGGCACTATTGTTTGACACCCGTTTTGTTTGATTCGGTTAATGTGGGGGGGCTGGCTGAACTTTTGACCTTGAATTTTTTGTTCATATATTCAAAACATAAGCAGCACAAACAAAAATTTGAGCAGCACAAACCAGCACAAACATAGCAGAATTGTTCGGTCCCAGTTTTGTTTGATTTGGGCAATGTGGGGTGGGGGGGGGTTGACCTCTGATGACCTCTGGAAAATTTCATTAAAATCTTAAAAACGATAGCAGCACAAACGAAAATTTCTGCTGCACAAACCAGCACAAACGTTTGACACCAATTTTGTTTGTTTTGACTTCACTCAGGTCATAACACTGCACATAAACCGGACTGTAAATCCAACTATTGGAAACCTGCCAGTCTAACACATAGACAACTGCTCAATATCCTGCATAATAATAGATCTCCCCCATAGACTCCAAATCCGCTGCCGAGGTTAGACAGTACTGGCATAGCCTAGCGTTTACTTTATCACAACTCTCAGGACAGGGCAACCGATTCCAACGCTTACCATGTTAACAACAATAACCATATGCTTATTCTTACTTGGTGGCTTTGAGTCTTATTATTATCGTCAGTATGTAACACCTCTGTCGTTTTGTGCTCCCCCAGACCACCGCTCTTGATAAGGAGAGGCAGGTTTTCAGACGAAGACGCAACCAGGATGTGAGGAGACGATTCGTGGCCCAGCCAGCTGCACCTGACCTCACTTCAGAGTCAGAGGACTATTCACCAAGTTCATCTGAGACTGTTCGCTCACCCAACTCACCCTTTTAAGGAAACACTTTAAGTCTTGGCTTAACCCTTCGAGACTTCAGAATGAGAACGAGAAACCCTTCTGGAAATATGTTATGGACATTACCGGTCTGGATGATAATTCTAGGTTTGAATAGCAAATAGCAGGGGTGAAAAATATGACAATGAGGACACCTTTGTCCTAATGGGGTAAATGCTTGTAATATCTTCTTATGACTGACTGATAGATGAATGAACATGAGGCTGCTATCTGTGGAGAAGAAGTAGATGGGTTACGTTTGCATTGATACCACATACAGCAACCATTGCAGATTATTATCGGTATATCATAACATGTTTAGCCCTGGATTAATAGTGAATATATGGATTGTAACACTGAAATATAGGAGAATAATAGAATAACATAATTGTGAATATTTATATGTAATTTGAAGCACAGCCACATTACGGTGGGTAATCTCTCATCCCAATGACACCGGTTTATGGGGCCTACAAGAGGCCGAGTTGTGAGTGTATGTTAGCACAGATGCATGAGGACGAAAATAGAGATTGCTACAAGTATGGACTGAAGGCATCTACCCTCAGTCCAGTCCATGTTCCTATCACTTGCATTATACATCTACATTTCCCTAGGAGGGTCGACATAAAATTTGCAAAAAAAGGACGTATCAATAAAACATTGTTGGAAACCAGAAAATGGAAATCTACATTTTACGAAAGCCAAATTTACCAGTTAGTGTTTGTTTGTGAGCTTCTATAGTAATGGATATCTGGGAAGCCAATGTGTGAGAGCGATGGATGTCTATTGCCTGTTGTCTTTCTACGTCTGTCATACTCCACCAAGAAAAAAATAAGTTCAAATAATTTTTTCTTTTTGGTTTATCATTTTCCAATAAATTTTGACTCTTCTATCATTGATTTAGGTTTACTTTGCTCATAACCATTTTTCACGTTTCATTGTCCGCTGTTGTAATATTATTGTCATTAAAACAATGAATGAAGACAATAACAACGATTTTATGGCTGATCCACTTATGTCAATTACTCCATATACCCCATGCTATAAAATATATTAACGGGGTATTCCCAAGTCAGATAGTAATGACATATCCATAGGATAATTATATAATAGGGGTGGGTCTTGCTTCTGAATGGAGAGATTGCTGTGCAAGTTCTTGGGAGCACCGAAATCACACTTCCATAGTCCTAAATACCCCTGGAAATACCCCTTTAAGGTTATAATAAAATACTTATCAATCAGGCATAGGTTTGCTAAGAAAACAACTGAAAATATCTAGAAGATGCACAGATCTGTGAACTACTGAATAGGCTGTTTTCTCAGTAGAGCTTATTCAGTAATATTGCGGGTAAAGAAGTTGCATTGTATGTCCACAGATAACCTAGACAAATGTTAAGTAACCATACAAGAAATTATGTTGCTCTATTATTTTGTAAACGTTTTTTTTTTCATTTCATAGCCACATTTTTAATTCTGCAGATGACCCCCAATTTACATATCACTTCAAAGTTGATTTCCCAGAATATACCACACACTGAACCATGGAATAAAAATGATCAGAAAGCTGTTTAGCTGCTTGATATCAAACTGTCATGGCTTAATTTTTTCATTTCTGCTGTCAGGTTCCCTTTAAGGATGTGTTTAGTGATAAAAAGCATGTTCAGCAGAATTAAGAATTCAATAAAGACTTTAACAAAGTAGTGGAGCCACATGATATTTTCCATAGATACACATCATTAGTCTAGGTCATCTAGGTCACTTCACGGACCAACCAACAGGTATTGTAGTGATATACAATAAAACCAGCCTCTTCTTTCCCCCAAAACAGTGACAATCTGTAATTATAATAACAGCAGGGAAGAAGGGACTCCTTACATCGTATATCACTATAATCCATGCAGTCCCGCCCTCTGCCTGTTCAGCCTGTGAAATCCAGACTATGCATGGTCCGTGATTCACAGACAACCCAGGATCGTCAGAATGAGCCCAAAGTGTGTTAAAATAACAAATACACCTGTATGATCCCTCTTGGCCCCTTACCCTGTCCCAGGGCAGCATGGCAGTATGAGACCTGTGGTGATGTCAGAATCATGTAATCAGTCACATCATGTTGACATCACCGCAGGTCTTGTACCTGTAGGAAGAAAGCAGTACGGAGGCTCCTCTCTGGGAGATCGGGTGCAGCTCTGTGTCAGGGCATCACCCCATCTCCCCTACAGCGGTCATGAGGGTCTGGCGGTGCTGGATCCTCCTGACCTTCAGTCTATAAGACGCAGGCACTTTTTAGCAGGATTTTTTCTTGCTAAAAAGTGCGTCTTATAGTCCAGAAAATACGATAAGTTAAACCACCCAATTATATTGTAACGAAAATTCTCAGAGACACAAAGGTATCTTTGCAATGCAGGTGTAATGGGCTTTTGCAAGCTGTCTTTAGTGATTATGAGGTCGCTGGTGATAGGTTCCCTTTAACAAAGTGTATGGACCCGACAGAAATATCTAACTACTAATTTCTGCTTACAGTGTGTGTCTGGGCACTAAGATATGGCAAAAGAACAACCACATTTTGAGCCTAAAAAAGACTGCAGACTGTTTAACCATCACATAGCCTAAGCCACCATACCTCATCATGCCTGACCTGAAGGCACAGCTATAGGCAGCAGTCACATCTGGGCCATGGTACCTGAATGCCCATGAGGTTATTGGCCCTTAGTCACATACTAGTATTATATATACCAGCTAATCCCTGTTACAGATTCTGCATTAGGTTCCAACAGCTTTGAAGTATTTTCATGTGACATATTCACCTCTGTCTTGAGATTCAGAGTCTAATACCATTACCATGGCCAGATGCAGCACGTCTGCACCCTCCATTTTAATCTTTGGGGGCACCGAAAATAGCCAATATTTTAATATTCTTGTTGATGGCGTGTGTCTGGTTTGATAGTTTATTCCTTTACTCGGCTGCTTTGCCTTACATAAACTATTAATAGGATTGACACTGCAAAGACCTATCTTTTACTCCAGGAAACCCCCTTTAATTGAAATTGCTTGCTGTATTCTAGTTAAAAAACAAAGTCGATGACCTGTAGTCTAGATCCTACCACAAATATACCAATAAATCTAAAAAAGCAAAAAATATATGAAGTTTCTAAAGTCTTATTTTCTGTTAACAAACAAATGAAAAGCTACAAAATCTCTGCACCTTACTAATAAAAGGCCTAAAAGTAATATTATTTTAGAAAGTGTATGCACTGCTTTAAGAGATAAACATAAAAATAAAGAATATTACAACTATCCAGTAGCAAAAATCAGTCCGGTGCCATATTTCCTAAGGCCCTTAATCGATAATGATGAGACTCATCTTGTTTTAGATGTAGCATTGAGCCTTAGGGAACGTTTAGCTGAACCTCGAGTTTGACTTCCTCCAAGAGGAGGCCTTTCTATTATTGTGCCATTTTGTATGTTTGTCAGTAGCCGATGCATGACATAGACATAACAACACTAGCTACTCGGTGTAACAAAGCGGAGATGACACCATGTTCTGATGATTTTTCTTCATGTTATATCTTTATCATGTATGTAAACTGTAGAATCATTCATTTGCAATAACTTGTAGTACAGCTGTCACTATGTTCTAGCCCTTCTTCTGATCTTTTATATTATACTGTCTGAGCAAGAAATGTATTTGTGTGAGAATCAAGGGGAAACCTGGTGCATTTTCATGGATACATTATATAAAATTGTGGATAAAGCTAAATGGATTCTGAATTATTCTTGTTACTTTATCAATAAGTCATAGTCTGAAATGAAGTCACTCCTTCCAAAATAATGATTAAGGTAAGAAAGGTTATACAATCATTACTGTCCAATGTCCTTTTTGAAATAGAGACTTGTGGTTATTAACCTTCTCTTCAACTTCTGGTCAGTGCAATTAATACTGTGGGTAACACTGTGTTATGGCAGTTCAGGACCTGAGGGGGCGCTATAAGGCACAAGCATTCATAGAAGACCAATGGGAGACTTCCTGCATCCTACACTAGATCTAACACAGTGCTATATAGGGTCTGTCTGGGCTAGTAATTTAAAGAAGTATTAGTATCACAGACATGTTCCGATCCCCCATTTGGATGGGCGTTATGGTCAAAGTGACCCAAGAGGTCACCAGACATTTACTTCTCTCGGTTTACTCCTGCAGGAGACCTGAGAACAATCAAATCCGCTTGTATGTGTGGCCACCTCTCCATTCAGGTGAAATGGGGATTTGGGGATGCACTGGAGGTGCATTTAGCATGTATCAGACATTGATATGGGCAGGACTGGCTGACCAACTAAGTTGTACATAGGTGTCCCAATTTTTTTTCAATTGAAAATGTTAGCGGAAATAAGGATCAGGCTGTTGGTTTTCAACATGTCTGATCATTTTGTTCTTAAGGGCGATAAACTAATGTCAGAGGTCTCCCCATTCAGAAGACATGTATGTTCGGCCCGTCATGTAAACCATTCTATGTCTTCCTCATTTAGGGATTAACTAAAATAAGGATAATCCCTTTAGCCTTTGTTATAGGAATGGAGCCTTGCTGTCCCTGCCCCTTTCTGTTTTAGAGGCATAGGGGGACATATATCAGGGCTTGAATGCCAGTTTGTTATTATTTACCCCATTATGCCCCCTCCATGCCAAGTGGGCATGGAGGAGCATGAAGGAAGGCATGACCGTGGGGCGGAGTGGTCCTGCATAGTAACTGCACACTCGCTATAGCCTGAGATCATTCAAGCTGAATGGTGAGGCTTGGTGGAATATTGCACTCTGTTCAGCAGGCCACCAATTTCATTTGTAGCCTTCTGGTGTATCCAGCGGTGTCGGAGGGGTGGGCTTTCGTCAAACAGGACGCAGAGGTAGCATATAGAACCATAGATTGAGCATCCCATAATGGACCATACTACAGAGATCCATCGTAAAATATAGTTCATGAGGTCTATTAATGGTTATAATTATTTTTTATTATTTGTATGAGAAGGTATATTACTATATATCACTATACTATTGGTGGCGCTAGTCCTGTATATGTCAGCACTCAGAGGGCTATCCGAACACAAGGCACTAAGTCCATTCATGTCTCTTTGTGCTGCGTTGGTGAGTAATAAGTGTGGTTGCTCTTTTACAAGTTATTACAGGCAGTCCCTGGGTTACATACAAGATTCTGTAGGTTTGTTCTTAAGTGGAATTTGTATGTAAGTCAGAACTGTATAGTTTATAATTGTAACCCCAGACAAAAACTTTTGGTTACTGTGACAATTGGACTTTAAAAATGTTGTATTGTCATAAGAACTAGGATTAACAATAAAGCTTATTTGAGGACGCCATTGATAATTGTTATAGCTGTTTATTGTAGCCTAAGGCTAAAGTACAGTGAATTACCAACATCCAGAGGTCCGTTTGTAACTAGGGGTCATCTGTAAGTCAAGGTGTTCTTAAGTAGGGGACTGCCTGTATAACCTAATACATTTTATTTCAGATTTGTACTAGAGCTGTAACTATCACTGTAGTGTGAGCTTATGGTAACGAGTATTCCAGAATATCTAGTGAAATGAATTTCCATAAAGTGTAAGTAAGAGCAGAAGTCAAAATATGGTAAAGATTTTGGTTTTGTTTCCTTAGGCTGTGGTGGCTATTTTGTAATACATGACAATAGGACATGCTGAATCACTTTCACGAAATGGCTCCCATAGATAAATGAAAATCTTCTATGATATCTGTAATGTAGAAGCAGATATAATTACCAAACTGCTCTAAATTTATGATTTACTGATAAATGCTGAAAAATAAATAATTTTTTTTTTTTATTTGAACCTTCTAAACTGGTTTACTGGGATAGATGTCAATTTCTGGCATACAAGGGCTTGTGCTTGTGTTTCTAAAACTATTCAGATGAAAGTTATCAGGGAGATTTATCAGAAAGGTCTGAGGTAAAACTGCTCTAGTTGCCCATGGAAACCAATCAGAGATCAGCTTTAATATTATAAACTGCTGTGGGAAAATGAAAGCTGAGCGCTGATTGGTTGCCATGGACAGTTCTGCTCTCAGACATTTCTGGTAAATCTCCCCAAAATACTTTGACACACTTCTTAAGAATGGCGTGTGAAATGCAAATATGAAAAATATGTTCTCTTCTGTGTTGTTTATAGTGCAGGCTCCAGGCCACGGGGTATGAAACACCAAAAAGCAACTCTGTTTCAAGCCCCATCCCTCAGGCCTGGGCATAACACAGTAGGCCTCATTTATCTAACTTAACAGTAAAAGTATATTTGTTGCCCATAGCAACCAATCAGAACTCTACTCTTTTTTCCTTGTCTACTCACAGAATATGTAACCTGTTCTGTGATTGGTTGCTTTGGGTACTATAGGCAGTTTTACTTTTAGACCTTTACAATAAATAAGACCTGCTCAGCTTTTTCCAGAGTGTTTGTGTAACAGATTAACGGTTTCCATATAAATGAAAAACATGGATTTCCATTGATAAAACCTTTTTTAAAAAACCTATAATGCCGTTCATGAAGCCAAACTCATACTTTGTACATTGTAGCAGGTGGTTAACGTTACCAACCAATACATTTCTTGCTTCAGACTGTTAGAGGAGAGAGTGAGACTTTCGTGATAGGAAATGTTGTATATTTACAGTAGCTCTCATCTCAATGTAAATGTGGTGCATACTACAAAAGCAAAGCCAAACCTGTGAATAAAATATTTACTGAGGAAACGTACTACGAGCTTGTATTCATTGCGAGGAAAACTTTGGGAAAACCAAAAGGGGTTTTCCGCAAGTTCAACAACTTCATTCCACGATGTACTGTATTTTTCGGACTGTAAGGCACACCGGATTATAAAGCGCACCATCAATAAATGCCTGCTAAAACGTCTAGGTTCCTATATAAGGCGCACCGGATTATAAGGATGAATGACCAGCAGGTGGCAGACGATACTGTACAAGAACGATGATGGCACTACTTATAATCACAAGAGAAAAGGGTACAGTCCACGTGCTTAGGAGTATATGGGTTCCATACATACGGAGGTATACATCTTCAGTGGTGCTCTAATCCTCTAGTTGAAAAAGAAAGGTCCAATATACAAGAAGTGCGAAAGTGGAAAATAAGGATGGCACTCACCAGGTTGTCGATGTGGCTAAAATTCTTCTTTTATTGCATCAAGTATTAGTACTCACAAACATAAGGTGCAAGGGAGGGAGTGGGAGCTGAATGCCCAGGAGAGGGCGACGGCCGTTTCGCGCTGGACTGCGCTTCTTCCGGCCCCAATTGTCAAGACCTGTGCACAGTTCAAGGCAGCTATTGTCTGTAAGTACGGTTCATATATAAGGCGCACTGGACTATAAGGCGCATCTTTGATTTCTGAGAAAATCAAAGGATTTTTGTGTGCTTCATAGTCCTAAAAATACGGTACTGTGTCTCTTTTTTAAAGCCCCCTTTGAACATTTTCCTTTAAAGTAAAAAGTTACCATTCAGATTAAGAAACCTCATCTATGACATGCAGTTCCCAAAATGGTAGCAAAGAAAACATCAAGTACGAAAAAGTTATTACCATCAGAAGATGGGGAAATGAAGATTTTTTTAATGTATTGAAATATAATAAAACCTATATAAATTTGGTATCCGTGTGATTGTAACGACCCAAAGAATAAAGGAGGTGACCTGTGGAGCGCATCCCACACCAATTCTTACTGATTTTTTTCCCTACGTTCCAATCAGAGACGTAAGAGACAGTGGTAGCAGTTAAAGAATCCACAATGGGGCCCATAATGTCAGGGGGCCCCATCATCTGACCTGACACTAAAGAATGGAGGACATGCACCATTATATACATATTATGCTGTACATTGTACAGCATAATATTTATATAACATATATGTGATGTATATACAAATATACACGTATGCTGAATACGTGTGTGTATCTGTGATGTGTGTATGCTGTATGTGTATATGGTGTATGCTGTGTATATATACGGTACATCTGCATGTGGCAATAAATGTGTGTGTGTATATGTGATGTGTATATTCTGTATGTGTACATACTGTATGTGTGTATATATGCTGTACATCTGTAAATGGCACTGTATGTAAAAAAAGAGTTCTATATTTTTGAAGATGGGAGTGAAAAACACAAAAACAACACAAAAAAAACCAAAAAGGGTCAAGTCGTTAAGAGGTTAAACATTCTACCAATTAAAAATTTGGTAAGTATACATATAGATGGAGGTATGGAACATCGTTAAGCCACAACCTCTTGAATGACAAAGGACACATTTACCAGAATCGTCATAAATTTCAGTACCCATGCTTGCAAATTGGTCTTGACCCTGTCTGAAAAAGAGCAAGAATTCAGCAATTGATTTTATTCCCAGGTCAGTTGAGGCAGTACTGGATTCTGGGCCTATATTTTATTGTCGCAACTTTTAACAACAAAAAGTTATTGTATATTTAACCCCTAGGGGACACAGCCTATTTTGGCCTTAAGGACGCGGCCCCATTCTTCAAATCTGACCTGTGTCACTATAAGTGGTTATAGTTTTGGAACGCTATGAGATATCCAGGGGATTTTGAGATTGTTTTCTCGTGACACATTGTACTTCAAATTAGTTTAAAAATTTGGATAATATCTTTTGTGTTTAGTTATGAAAAAAAACTAAATTTGGCAAAAATTTGGAAAAATTCTATATTTTCAACGTTCTAAATTCTCTACTTTTGATGCAGATAGTCATAGCTCCCAAATAAATTCATAACTTACATTTCCCAAATGTCTGCTTTATGTTGGCATGGTTTTTTAAGATTCAACATATTTTACTAGAATGTTATGAGGCTCAGAATTTAGGTATCATTTTTCAAATTTTTTGTAAAATCACCAAAACCTGTATTTAGATGGACCTGCTCAACTTCTAATTGACACTGAGAGGCCTAAATAATAGTGGGACTCGTAAAATACCCCATTGTGGAAACTACCCACCTCAACGTATGAAAAACCCGTTTTAAGAAGTTTGTTAACGCTTTACGTGTTTTATAGGGGTTAAAACAAAATGGAGGTGCAGTCTGCAAATTGTAATATTTTTTCACAATACACTCATTTTGGGTGGAAAATTAAACATTTACAATGGATTAAATGAATAAAGGCTCCACAAAGTTTGTTACCCAATTTCTCCCGAGTACACGGATACTCTACATGTGGTGGTAACCTGCTGTATGGGCGCACGGCCGGGCATAGAAGGGAAGGAGGCGCCATGCTGATCAGATTTGCTATGTCACATTGTTCAGGCTATCATTTTTTTCTTTTTTTTAATGAGGACCTATAGGGGCTTATTTCTTTTGCCACATGAGATGCACTTTTCTGGTACGTAATTTGGGGGAATCTATAGGCTAATTGGTGAGATTTTATTAACTCTTTGTTGGTGGAGGAAATGAAAATCATCACTTTTCAGGAAGATTTTTATGGGGTTTTCTTTTTGGCTGTTTACCATACCATAAAAATAGTATATTATTTTTATTCTATGGGTCGCCACGATTACAAAAAGACCTCATTTATATAGATTTTTTTATTTTTTTCCCATTTTTAGTGCATAAAAAGTAATTTGGCAAAAATGTTGTTACTTTTAGCATCACCGTCTTTCATATGCATAACTTTTTTATTTTTCGCCTCACAAATCTGTTTAAGGGCTTATTTTTTGCGAGAAGGATTGTTCTTTTTAGTGGTCTTCTTTTAGAGTGCATAACATTTTTTAAATCCCTTTTTAGAGCATTTTTATAGGGTATTAATTGAAAATGATCTTTTTTCTGGAGCTTTTTTTTGTTTTGTTTTTTACGGGGTTAACTTTGCGGATCTTATAACGATTCTGTTTTATTATGCAGATTGTTACGGACGCAGGGATACCAAATATGTGGGGGTTTTGTGTATTTTATTCAATTGTACTGAATAAAAACCAATTTGGAGAAAATCTTGTTCATTTTAGCATCATCATCTTTTCATATGCATAACTTTTTTATTTTTCGGCTGACAAATCTAGTTAGGGGCTTATTTTTTGCGAGAAGAGTTGTTCTTTTTAGTGGGCTTATTTTGGAGTGCATAACATTTTTTAAATTACTTTTTAGAGCATTTTTTTTATAGGGTATTAATTAAAAATTATCTTTTTTCGGAACGTTTTTGCGTTTTTTTTCTACGGCGTGTACCGTGCGAGTCCAGTAACGATTCTGTTTTATTATACAGATTGTTACGGACGCGGCAATACCAAATATGCGGGGTTTTTTGTGTTTTTATGTTTTTTATACTTTATTAAGTGTTTTTATGGGAAAGTGACATTTTAGGGGCTTATATTTTATGTATTTATTTTTTATTTATTATAATGTGTAGTGTTAACTGTTTTTGCATGTTTTTACTTATACATACTTGAACTTAAACCAGTGATGCTCTGATCACTGGTTTAAGTTCAATACACTGCTCTACAATACCATTTTATTGTAGAGCAGTGTAAACTGTCTGAGCAAGCTTGCGCATGCTCAGACAGTTTACAGCCAGACCCGGAAGGGGTCTGGCTGCCATGGAGACCGGGCAGCTCCGGGGCACATGCCAGTCCTCGGAGCTGCCCAGAAGAGGATCGGATCCCCCGGTAAGCGGCGCGGGGGATCCGATCCACAGCGCAAACACCCTTACACGCCGCGGTCATGTTTGACCGCGGCGTGTAAGGGGTTAACACCCGCGATCGGAGCCGGCTCCGATCGCGGGTGTTAGCGCAGGCTGTCAGCTGTACTAGACAGCTGACAGCCGCTGCTTCTGGTACCGGCTCCGTTCGTGAGCCGGTGCCAGAAGCAGGACGTTATAGAACGTCCCCGTGCGCTAAGCATCTAGCCCCGGGGACGTACTATAACGTCCTGGTGCGCCTAGGGGTTAAAGGGGTTGTCCACTTTTATTAAATTGACACAGGAAGCATCTTAGAAAATTGCAAAACTTTTCATTACACAAACAATATCACATGTGTCAATTCCTCTAGATCTCTGCTTGCTCTCATTCTATAGAAAGTTTCTATGTTTATTTCCAGAGGCTCAACAACCGATCCATGGTCATGTGATGTCACACAGGTGTATGACTTGTTATATCAAAATTATTTGCTGAAAGAGGACAAAGTCTTTAAATGATTTCCATCCAGTTGTGAGCACCATGTGATGATGTGTGGTTAAAAATGTACTCCCCAAAAATTAGTCAAATAATGTAGTCTCCAAGAGATAATAAAATGTAATCAATGATGTGGTAATGCAAAATATATAAAAGCTTAGAATTTTGATGCTAGAGATACAGATGTGGCAAATTGTGGAAAATCCGACTGATTCGGATTGAGCGCGGGATTTAATTTTTAAATTGTGACGCAAGACAATGCACCTACATACACCGGGAAGAACTCCGTCCACCTCAGCAGAGAAGCGACACATGCAGGATATCGGGCGCACGATCTTAGTGAATCGCGGCACAGGGCATTCAGGTCGGACAATGCACTTTCTGTGAACTCCGCGGGACCAGGTAAGTAAATGTGCCCCATCCTAAACCTATTGATGCAGCTAGGAGCAAATATGAAGGCTGCACAGCAATAGCAGTACATACTGTCCACAAGGTGGAGCTGAACACACTTAATCTCAACTATCCTCTTAAAAATATATTCTGCAAGATTTTATAAACATGCTTTGTACAATTACTTACAACAATGAACACATAACAACGCTGCAGAGATTAAATAAAACAATCATTGGGAAGCTAGAATAAATAAAGGCTAGAAAAAAATAGTTCTAGAAATGACATAAAATAGTAGAATAATTATCACACCTGCTGTGAAAAATATGCATATAAAATATTCAGAAAAATAAGCATTATCCACCACAACCCTATTCTGCAGAAAGTACATCCTCTTTAAATTTTATGATTTTACATGAAAATGGTTCATTTAGTAACAGGAAAAAAACTAAGAAAAGGGGAAGTCAAAGGAAAATAAAGGGAAACAAAAAGTGAACAGGACAGGAATGGGGTACAGGGAAGAAGCAATCACCCATATGTCAGTATAAAAAGAATACTAGATGCACATGGAGTAGAAACCTTATAAAATAGGTGGACAACAGGGGGGGGGGTGCAATATGGGTGTAATGGCCCTGCCAATGCAGTCATTACGAAAATAGTATCAGATTGGTATCTCTCCATAGAGCCTGATCACCTCTGTGCACCATCTACTGTCTATAACTGATAATGCAGCTGTATATTATCAGCCTGGGAAGGGAAGGTTTACATGTTAACCAATGAGCAGCGCTGCTGTTGTTGTCTTCTACCTGTGGTTAATCCAACCCCATCAGGCCTGCTCCAGCTCTGATTACTTACAGAGCCTGCATAAGATTGCTTCCCAAGCAGCTTCGACCATCACCAGTGCCAAGTTCCCTAAACTGGGCTTTGAGCTTCCTACCAAACTGCATGCAGCTAGCTACCTTGGACATTCGCAGATAGGATCTCTACCTCAACCTGTTATCATTGCTGCATTGCAGTTATGGAATAAAGGAACTGTAAGTTTGATGTTCTAAATCTTGTCTCTACGTGTGATCCCTGGCTACTGCTAACATCATGGTCCTCCCCTCTACCATCTACCTGGGGATTCCTAATACACACATACACTGGGAGTGCTCCAGGGAGGAAAATCTCTATCCAGAGAATATCCAGCTGCCCCCAAGCCATTATTTCAGGCCTCGGTGGGTGGACGTTTAATAGGGAACCACAAGAAGAGGGTTCATACAGTGAGGAGTATGGTAAGAGTTATTAAACAGTGGGAAGGGCTCCAGGAAAATGTTCATTATACACAGTGTGAGCCACAAGGCAATAGTATAAAATGTAAGGGCCATATGGGGGCATCACAAAATGCAGGGGCCACTAAAGGGGGATTAAATATACCACTAAATGGGTATTATAATGTGAACTTAAAATCTATGTGTACATGACCACCAAAAGTTGTTTCGGCAGGTCCATGTGTGCCTTTTGTTAACTAAATCAACATAAACTTTGAGGGAAAAAAGCACTATAATTCAGATATTAACTATAAAACAATGCAAAATATTTGTAAGGATTTTCTATATAATAATTGTGCATTGTACACAGCACATAGTAAGATACTATGATACATAGTTAGGCTCCCTGTGCTACATATCAATAATTCACGGACGTCCTGGGGAGGCAGGTGACGCTTGACCCACTGTGTGAGGTTAGGGAATACCAAGTCTGATGACAAATATATTTAGAATAAATACAGACAGGAGTAAAGAGGGCTCACAGTCGCTGGATGTTTCCCTCAGGTGAACATGTTGTCGCTGTGACAGGACTTGCAATCCTGTCTTATCTCCATGCTCTCCAGACCTTGATCTCTTAGTGCTGCTGAATCCTGGTCAGTATGAATATGATCTTGTGCGTGTCTTCTGGTGCGCAGTCATAGTGACAGATGTATACGATAGGACATAGCATGGGCTAATACCCCCGCCCCCCCAATATATGTGATTCTTTGCCTTAGCTGGACATATTGAAAGTCCCCACGTCTGTCATAGTAACCCTATATTAGGTCCTGGAGGATTCATTATGCCTTCTCCACCAGTTTTGTTGTAGAGAAGACACCTAAATCTCCACCTTCAGGACAGTTTTCTGTCTTCTATGACTCGCACGCCACTCCACCGGCAGAGACTATAGCAGATAGCAGACCTCGTCTGAACCAGGAGGAGATTGCGCCCAATCTAGATAGGGGAGCCAGAGCACCAGCGGGGGGAATTTTAAGGCAGGCTTTTAAAACTGTGTATTACAGTGTATTGAAGGTATGATAGAGGTACTGCACATTCAAGTTCCTTCATGTGACAAAATAAAAATCTTAAAAAATGGAAAAAAATTCTAAAAAATAGTAACACAATTCACTTTTACTCCATTCAAACCATATTATTATCATTAAAAATTAAATAAAATCCCCCCTTATTATTTTACCCATTTAGTGAGCACTAAAAAAAACCCTAACAAATTGCCTAAAAAGGCAGTGTTTTTTTTACCTTGTTTCCAAATAAGTTACAAATAGAACTGAAAATGGCAGCTTATCATGCAAAAACGAATAAGCCCTCGACTATCTCCGTCAGTGTAATAATAATAAAACTACAAGTTATAGAAGATGACGATGGAAAAACGAAAAATTTTATTTATTTTTTATTGGAAACACTATATATACAGGTGGTCCCCGACTTACAGACAACCCCTAGTTAAAGACGGACCCCTCTGCCCACTGTGACCTCTGGTGAAGCTGTTACCTTAGTCCCAGACGGCAATGATCAGCTGTAAGGTGTCTGCAATGAAGCTTTATTGATAATTCTTAGAACCATTATGGCAAAAAAATGTGAAAATCCAATTGCCACTGGGGCAAAAAAAAAATTGTGTCTGGAGTTACAATTATAAAATATACAGTCCCAACTTACATACAAATTCAACTTAAGTACAAACCCAAGGAACCTACCATGTACGTAACCCGGGGACTGCCTGTATATATTTACATATATAAATATTTTTTTTTAATTTCACTTTAAATCCTGGAGTGCTGCCCTTTTTTGTGCTCCTTCTATATATAAATAGGGTATTGACGGAATTGTCCTGACCCGGAGAATAAAGATAATATGTTATTTACTAAATACAGTGTGCAGCGCACATTTTTTATTGAAATGCTAAAATTAGGGTTTTTTTCATCCTTCCAGAAAGAGTTAATAAAAGTAATCTTGACACATATATTTTATTATGTATGGTACAAAGTAGCAGTAAATATTTGGAATGGAGTGTAGCTGATTTAGATCTAAATTGCACCAGAGCTGCACCCAACGTAACAAGAACTAAATGAAAACTGATGGAGAAATGGCTCCCGCTTCGCCCCCTTCCTCATGACAGCGCCTTAGTGTGTGATAGTCAGTTATGTCACATCTGCTGCGGTTCGGTGTGTTAGGAGGAATACTGGGAAACAGCAGAAAACGGCAGAGAATTGTAAAGAAAACATCATTTACAGCCTGACACTTATTTTGCAGTTTACAGTTTCATAAATAATACATTAATGGATGTGCTGCTGCTTCAGAAGCTGCAAACTCCACCATTCTCATTAGTACTTTCAAGTGCTATTTCTCAATGCGCCACTTCTATGTGAATTTGTGATCTCCGTTAACAGGCTGGAATTGATGGCTTTATGTGCAAATGGTGCATTAGTGCTGTTGTGCGCTCTTACAGCTGTCTACTTAACCGCCCGGCACATTTCAAAGCATAAAAATTAAGGAGCTTATTACTTGGTAATAAAAAATTGGATAATGTTGTTTTAAGACCCAAAGCACTTTAGCTGAAATGTAACAAAACAGTTTTATGATTACTACATGACTGACATAGAAACTACGATATAGTCAACAAAGTAAGATTATCAGGAAATAATAGACACAACCGATCACACCCAGGTCTCTGTCAGCGCACGGTATCTTACCGGGAATAATTCCCTTGTGTACTATGATTCTAAAACATTAGTCCTAGAGAAATTTTTCCCAAAATGTACATTTTCTTAACTGTTGCAGACATTGGAGACAGCACAAAACTAAAAAAATCGTTCTTTTTGCTTTAAAGGGGTTGTCTACTTTAAGCAAATTACAGCAAATAATTACATTTGTTTGTGTAACGAAAAGTTATTACATTTTCCAATACACGTTCTGTATCAATTATTAGTTCGGGTTTTTTTAGATCTCTTCCTGACACTTAATTGTTTACTTCCTGTAGATAAACTCCGGACCATGGTCATGTGATGTCACACAGGTGCACGGCTCATTAGTATCACACAGCTTTGATTACACTGTATGTTATAATGAGCCATGCACCTGTGTGACATCACCTGACCATGGACCGGTGTTACCTACAGGAAGCAAATGATGAAGCTTCCTGTTGCATGACAGCAAGCAGAGATCTAGAAAACCATGAATAATTGATACAGAAAATATATTGGATAATTATATAACTTTTCACTACACAAATAATTTGCTGGAATGTGCTTTAAGACAAGCATTTAACACCGTTCACATAAAAACTATTTAAAAACATTTCTACTAGTATACAAAGGAATATCTCATGAAATACACATTGGGGCACATTTACTAAGTACCATGTGCCAGTATTCTGTTAGACTTTTATTCTTTCTAGTGCAAATTGCTTGCAGAGAAGTGTCCACACCACATATGTGTCGCACACAACTAGAGATGAGCGAGCACTAAAATGCTCGGGTACTCGTTATTCGAGACGAACTTTTCCCGATGCTCGAATAACGAGCCCCATTGAAGTCAATGGGAGACTCGAGCATTTTTCAAGGGGACCAAGGCTCTGCACAGGGAAGCTTGGCCAAACACCTGGGAACCTCAGAAAAGGATGGAAACACCACGGAAATGGACAGGAAACAGCAGGGGCAGCATGCATGGATGCCTCTGAGGCTGCTTAATCGTACCATTATGCCAAAATTATGGGCAACAGCATGGCCATGACAGAGTGACCGCGTGAGGCTAGATAGCATCTAAAACATGCAATAATTGACCCTGACACTATAGGGGACAGCATGGAGAGGCAGCAGCAGCGGCAGGCTAGAGAGTGTCATGGCGACATACCCTAAATGGACTCAGGTTTCACCAAAGGAGGTGAGCAAGAAGCGCTGAAATGATTTCCTATGTGAACAAAAGGTTGACGGTATATTTAGTCGATAACACAGCATGGTGGCGACATAGTGACCAAGTTCCATAACGTATCTGGTGAAACACCCGAAAATTGAGCCTGAAACAGCTCTTTTGATATGGGAACGACATGTGGAGGCAGCCATGGAGACGACTTCCATGATTAAGAGCGACAGTATGGGGCATTCATATTGCGCTGCTATGATTGCAAGCATGGCGGCGACAGATGGGCCGAGTTCCACTATGTATCTGGTGAAACACCTAAAAATTCTGCCTGACACAGCTCGTTTGATAAGGGAATGATGTGCTGCATATCCTCTCGTGCTCCAGCGTCTGGGGTATAGAGAGTTAAAAGTTGCGCATGGAGACATTGGTGGACGCTGTGGAGGATCGTGGAGGCAAAATGGACAGGAAACAGCAGGGGCAGCATGCATGGATGCCTCTGAGGCTGCCTAATCTTGGGATGGAGCTGGCGGTCCACTGCCAGGCGAGCTTTCGCCTGTCCAAGCCCCTGTCTCTCGGCTCCTCCCCACCCAAAATGGGCCTGGGGGCCAGAAGTGTTTACTTTGAAAAAATTATAATTTTCAAAGCAGGCCGGGTCGTTTGAATATTTCACCTAGGAATAATGGAATAGCATAGTGGTTCTATTTTTAATATTTTTTTCGGAAATGGTTCCATGATTAAGAGCGACAGTATGGGGCATCCATATTGCGCTGCTATGATTGCAACTTCAGGTCTCCAACATGGCGGCGACAGATGGGCCGAGTTCCACTATGTATCTGGTGAAACACCTGAAAATTCTGCCTGACACAGCTCGTTTAATAAGGGGACGATGTATGGAGGCAGTGAACTAGTAGTAGATTAAAGGTGCTGCAGTTAAAACTATGTTAGTTGGATCTTGGGATGGAGCTGGCGCTCCGCTGCCAGGCGAGCTTTCGCCTATCCAAGCCCCTGTCTCTCGGCTACTCCCCAAACAGCACTTCTAAGAACCTTTTGTATAAGATCAAGTGTAATAGTGTTCTTATAAGTTTGGGTTATGGCGGGTGAGGGGAATGTAAACAGATGCGCAAGAAGCGCTGAAATAATATCGGTAAATGATAAAAGTTTGCCAGTATATTTTGTGGATTACACAGCAGGGTGGCGACAAAGTTAACAAGTTTGATGTGGAAGCCATGAAAACAACCCAAAATTCTGCCTGACACAGCTCGTTTGATAAGGGGACCATGTATGGAGGCAGTGAACTAGTAGTAGATTAAAGGTGCTGCAGTTAAAACTATGTTAGTTGGATCTTGGGATGGAGCTGGCGCTCCGCTGCCAGGCGAGCTTTCGCCTATCCAAGCCCCTGTCTCTCGGCTACTCCCCAAACAGCACTTCTAAGAACCTTTTGTATAAGATCAAGTGTAATAGTGTTCTTATAAGTTTGGGTTATGGCGGGTGAGGGGAATGTAAACAGATGCGCAAGAAGCGCTGAAATAATATCGGTAAATGATAAAAGTTTGCCAGTATATTTTGTGGATTACACAGCAGGGTGGCGACAAAGTTAACAAGTTTGATGTGGAAGCCATGAAAACAACCCAAAATTCTGCCTGACACAGCTCGTTTGATAAGGGGACCATGTATGGAGGCAGTGAACTAGTAGTAGATTAAAGGTGCTACAGTTAAAACTATGTTAGTTGGATCTTGGGATGGAGATGGCGCTCCGTTGCCAGGCGAGCTTTCGCCAATCCAAGCCCCTGTCTCTAGGCTACTCCCCAAACAGCACTTCTAAGAACCTTTTGTATAAGATCAAGTGTAGTAGTGTTCCTATAAGTTTGGGTTATGGCGGGTGAGGGGAATGTAAACAGATGCGCAAGAAGCACTGAAATAATATCGGTAAATGATAAAAGTTTGCCAGTATATTTTGTGGATTACACAGCAGGGTGGCGACAAAGTTAACAAGTATGATGTGGAAGCCATGAAAACAACCCAAAATTCTGCCTGCCACAGTTCGTTTGATAAGGGGACCATGTATGGAGGCAGCTATATGGACGACTTTTGGAGACAGCTATGGCGAAGACGACGTGTGGAGGCTGCTATGTGTAATGTCGTAGTAGGTACCCGTATGATGCAGAAGGAACCGACACTGGATCACTGGACTGCAGACTCAGAGACAACTTTATTCCATGCTTCTCCTTGCTCTGTCTGTAACAACTGCCCTAACTCAGACTGCTCCTCCTCCTCAGTACATCACTGTTGCTGGGCAGAACATGCAAAACACATTAACAGTAAACATATTAGCAGAACACATATAACAACATCACATCCCTCCCCTCCTTACAAAAATTTAGAAAAACATAAACATGGCACTTATATTGACCATAAATACAACAGTCCAATTCCGCAAAAAATGTTTAGAGTTCTTAGAAGAACTTAGAAGAAGTGGTTAGAAGATTCACTGAAGAATGTAGTCTGTAAGATGTTCTGGTTGCCGGCGGTTTTCTCGTCTAGGATAGCGTTGAGCTATGCTACTGTCAGGGCTACTTGGAGAGTTTTCTGAGCTAGATGTTAGTGGAGTTGTTAAAGCAGGAACCAATCTCAAATCCGGTGATGGACTATGGACCACACTTTTATCTGGAATAAACTCCTCTTCGTCCAACTCTGGACTAGCTACTTCTGGATCATATCCTTCAAGCTTTTTGAAATGGGACACATTCCGTGTAACCTGATGACCATGGTGTTGCGCAGTGATCATGGTACCTTTGACTTGAGTCACTTGAAAGGGTTCAGGATAATATGTGGAAGACAGTTTGTCACTAGATCTCAACCTCTTAACTAGGACCCAGTCTCCCACATTTATTACTACCTTTTTGTAGCGATCCTTGCCTCTATCAGCATATCTCTTCATCCTTTCTTTTGATAAGGAATCCTTGAGAGCCATTGGGGACTCAATGAGAGTTGAAGGGCCATTTGGGAGTTTGATGCGCAAAGTCCTGTTAAAAAGTGCAGTTGCTGGCGGTGTGCCCGTAGAGGGGTGCGGTGTGGCTCTGTACTCTCTAAGGAATTTGTACAATTCTTGTTGCAGATCCCTGTGTTCCATGGTGGCAATCCTGAGAGTTTTGCTAATAGATTGCATGAAACGTTCCATTTCGCCATTGGCCTGAGGCCAGTATGGAGTTGTTTTCCTGTGTGTAAACCCAAGATAAGTGGCAAAAGATTTGAAGTCTGCACTATTGAAGGGTAGCTCCTTATAAGTTTTTACTGTTTCTGGTATGCCATATGCAGAAAAGATCTTGTCCAATGTAGGTATAACCGCCCTTGCAGAGGTTGTGGACACAGGCTCAACAACTGGAAATCTTGAAAAATCATCCATGACCACTAGAAGGTGAGAATGATCAGGCAATGAACAGAAATCAACGCTAACTGTGGTCCATGGACTTTCAGGCAGAGTTGTCATTCGTAGTGGAGCTTGTGTATGGACCCCTGTCGCTGCTTGACAAGGAATGCATGCTTTGATGAGGGACTCCCCCTTATTGTCAATTCCTGGAGACCATACTTTTTCTCTAAGTAGTTGCTTAGCTTTTACAACTTGTGAAACATTTGAATTGTTGACATTGTTCACCAGCTTTACTAAACCTAGAGCTACTGCACTACTGCAGCTGAGAAGTGTGTCTGCGGTGCAGTCCACTACATAGAACGTGTCTCTTATGGACTTCCCATCAATTGCCAGTTCTGACTGAAATTTACCACACAGGGGTAAGGCAGTAGCTGAACCATAAGGAAATATTTTCAGATTGGCACTTTGCAAAGCAGGTTTGTTCTTAAGACAATCATAGACAGCTTGACTAATGACATTAACAGATGCCCCTGTATCCACAAGCATTTCCACAGGACTGCCATTTATGAAGATGACCTGTTTGGGATTAGTAACTGCATGCACAGTGTGAGAGCCCTCTTCTGTGACAGAGAATAGGTAAGTACTGCTGGATTCATCAGCAGGTAGCACTGGCTGCACTGTATGGACTCTCTGTGACACTGGCTGTTTATAAGGGACAGGACCTTGTGGTTTAGATGAGGATCTGCAGACTTTAGCAAAGTGATTCTGTTTCCCACAGTTATGGCAGACTGCTCCCTTTGCTGGGCAGGTTCTCTGGTGAGGATATGCACCACCACAGTTGTAGCAGGTTGTACCCTGTGTAGGAGGCATGTGTGGTTTCTGAGTGAGCTTTGCTACATAAGATGGTGGCTCTGGCTCTGTCCTGGTCTCTATTAGTTTAGCCTGATTCTCTGCAGCATCATTTATATGTGCAGTCTCCAGCAGCTTTGTAAGAGTCATAGTGGGATCTCTCAGTGCCTGCTTCCTTAGTTTAGAAGAGATGCAGCCCTGTATGATTTGCATTTGAATTTCATTGTCAATGTCTGCAAATTCACAGTATGTAGCAAGATGTCTGAGCCTGACATGATATTCAGCAATGCTTTCTGATGGGGACTGTTTGCACTGTCTAAACTTGAAAACCTCAAAAGCTGGATTTGTATGTGGAGAGAAGTGCTTGCTTAATGCTGCTTTACATGGCTCATAGTCAGTGTTATCTCCTGTGTGAGGCAGAGTTGTGTAAATATCATAGACCTCCTCTCCAGCATAGTGCAGCAGCATGGCTTTCTTTCTTGCATTGTTAGTAATGTTCATAGCTTGCAAAAATATCTCAAAGCGTTTCAGCCACTTATTCCAGCATGCTCCTAAGTTTGCCTGGGACTGGTGCACATCAAAGGAAGGGAATGCAGGTAGATAGGCCATGGTGGATGCTTATATCACTGTCTGGGTGGCTCTTCTGAGTTACTGAAATACCTTTACTTGATAATAGTTTATCCTCGTCGCCAGTTGTAATGTCGTAGTAGGTACCCGTATGATGCAGAAGGAACCGACACTGGATCACTGGACTGCAGACTCAGAGACAACTTTATTCCATGCTTCTCCTTGCTCTGTCTGTAACAACTGCCCTAACTCAGACTGCTCCTCCTCCTCAGTACATCACTGTTGCTGGGCAGAACATGCAAAACACATTAACAGTAAACATATTAGCAGAACACATATAACAACATCACACTATGGAGACAATTTAATTTGGATAGTGCCTGTATGTGGCAGTCCAAAAAAGTTTTCAAACTAGAGGAGCAGGTAGGTGGTCCTCCAGAAAAATTAAATAGATTGAGTGCCTGTATGTGGCAGTCCAAAAAAGTTTTCAAACCAGAGGAGCAGCTAGGTGGTCCTCCAGAAAAATTAAATAGATTGAGTGCCTGTATGTGGCACTCCCAAAAATTGTTTAAAACAGAGGACCGGGTAGGTGGCCCTCCAGAAAAATTAAATACATAGAGTACTATAGCTAGAGCCAGTTGGCCCTGGCAAAAAATAGCCAGTTTCCTTTGCTTTAGTGTACAAAGAGGAGGAGAAGGAGGACAATGAGGAGGAGGAGTGCATACATTATTCAGGTTGAGCTTCTTTCACCTGGTGGAGAATGAAAATCCAGAGAAATCCAGGCTTTATTCATCTTGATAAGCGTCAGCCTGTCAGCGCTGTCAGTCGACAGGCGTGTATGCTTATCGGTGATGATGCCACCAGCTGCACTGAAAACCCGCTCGGACAACATGCTAGCGGCAGGGCAGGCAAGAACCTCCAAGGCGTACAGCGCCAGTTCGTGCCACATGTCCAGCTTTGAAACCCAGTAGTTGTAGGGAGCTGTGTGATCATTTAGGACGATGGTATGGTCAGCTACGTACTCCCTCACCATCTTTCTGTAAAGATCAGCCCTACTCTGCCGAGACTGGGGACAGGTGACAGTGTCTTGCTGGGGTGACATAAAACTGGCAAAGGCCTTGTAAAGCGTACCCCTGCCAGTGCTGGAAAAGCTGCCTGCTCGCCTACTCTCCCTCGCTACTTGGCCCGCAGAAGTACGCCCTCTGCCGCTAGCGCTGTCAGAAGGGAAATACTGTTTCAGCTTGTGCACCAGGGCCTGCTGGTATTCATGCATTCTCACACTCCTTTCCTCTCCAGGGATGAGAGTGGAAAGATTTTGCTTGTACCGTGGGTCCAGGAGAGTGAATACCCAGTAATCGGTGCTGGAATAAATTCATTGAACGCGAGGGTCACGGGATAGGCAGCCTAGCATGAAATCTGCCATATGCGCCAGAGTCCCAACGCGCAAGAATTCACTCCCCTCGCTGGCCTGACTGTCCATTTTCTCCTCCTCCAACTCCTCCAACTCCTCTTCTTCTGCCCATATACGCTGAACAGTGAAGGACTGAACAATGGCCCCCTCTTCTGTCTCGCCAACATTCTCCTCCTCTTCCTCCTCATCCTCCTCCACCTCCTCCGATATGCGCTGAGAAACAGACCTAAGGGTGCTCTGGCTATCAACAAGGGAATCTTCTTCCCCCGTCTCTTGTGACGAGCGCAAAGCTTCCGACTTCATGCTGACCAGAGAGTTTTTCAACAGGCCAAGCAGCGGGATGGTAAGGCTGATAATGGTGGCATCACCACTGACCATCTGTGTTGACTCCTCAAAGTTACTCAGCACCTGACAGATATCAGACATCCACGTCCACTCCTCATTGTAGACTTGAGGAAGCTGACTGACCTGACTACCAGTTCTGGTGGAAGTTGACATCTGGCAGTCTACAATCGCTCTGCGCTGCTGGTAAACTCTAGATAACATGGTTAATGTTGAATTCCACCTCGTGGGCACGTCGCACAACAGTCGGTGAGCGGGCAGTTGAAGGCGGCGCTGCGCTGCCCTGAGAGTGGCAGCATCTGTGCTGGACTTCCTGAAATGCGCACAGATGCGGCGCACCTTCGTGAGCAAATCAGACAGATTGGGGTATGTCTTGAGGAAACGCTGAACTATGAGATTTAACACATGGGCCAGGCATGGCACATGTGTCAGTCTGCCGAGTTGCAGAGCCACCACCAGGTTACGGCCGTTGTCACACACAACCATGCCTGGCTTCAGGTTCAGCGGTGCCAGCCACAGATCAGTCTGCGCCGTGATGCCCTGTAATAGCTCTTGGGCGGTGTGCCTTTTATCGCCTAGGCTCTGCAGTTTGAGCACCGCCTGCTGTCGCTTAGCGATGGCACTGCTGCTGTGCCTAGAGCTACCGACTGATGGCGCCATGCCCACGGATGGTAATTCGGAGGAGGAGGTGGAGGAGGGGTGGGAGGAGGAGGAGGCATAGTAGGCCTTGACACCTGGACCGAGGTAGGCCCCGCAATCCTCTGCGTCGGCAGTATATGACCAGCCCCAGGGTCAGACTCGGTCCCAGCCTCCACCAAGTTAACCCGATGTGCCGTCAGCGATATATAGTGGCCCTGCCAGGCAGCACTCGTCCACGTGTCCGTGGTCAGGTGGACCTTGTCAGAAACGGCGTTGGTCAGGGCATGGATCATGTTGTCTGACACGTGCTTGTGCAGGGCTGGGACGGCACATCGGGAAAAGTAGTGGCGGCTGGAGACCGAATACCGAGGGGCGGCCGCCGCCATGAGGTTTCGAAAGGCCTCGGTCTCTACCAGCCTATAGGCAGCATCTCCAGGCTAAGCAGTTTGGAGATGTGGACGTTGAGGGCTTGGGCGTGTGGATGGGTTGCACTATACTTCCTTTTGCGCTCCAGCGTCTGGGGTATGGAGAGCTGAACGCTGGTGGATGCTGTGGAGGATCGTGGAGGCGAAGATGGGGTGAACGGGCTTGGTGCCATTGAGTGGGGTGTTTAGCATTCATATGCCTGCGCATACTGGTGGTAGTTAAGCTAGTAGTGGTGGAACCCCTGCTGATCCTGGTTTGGCACAGGTTGCACACCACAGTCGTCGGTCATCCGGTGTTTCTTTAAAGAACCTCCAGACTTCTGAAAATCTAGCCCTCGCCACGGGAGCTTGACTACGGGAAACATTTGGCGCTGATGCACCAGCTCTGGCCCTGCCTCTCCATCTGGCCCCACCACTGCCTCTTCCAACCTGTTCTGCTATAGGACTCGCCTCCGTCTCAGAAGCACTGTGTTCACCCGGCCTATCAACCCAGCTTGGGTCTGTCACCTCATCATCCTCCGATCCCTCAGTCTGCTCCCCCCTCGGACTTCCTGCCCTGACAACAACTTCACCACTGTCTGACAACCGTGTCTCCTCATCGTCCGACACCTCTTTACACACTTCTTCCACTACGTCAATAATGTCATCATCACCCACAGACTGCGACCGGTGGAAAACCTGGGCATCGGTAAATAGCTCAGCAGCAACCGGACAAGTGGTTTGTGACTGTGGGAAGGGTCCAGAAAACAGTTCCTCAGAGTATGCCGGTTCAAATGCCAAATTTTGCTGGAAGTGGGCAGACTGGGGGAAGGAGGCTGAGGTGGAGGAGCTGGAGGAGTGCTGATTTCGGTGACATGGGTGGACTGCGTGGAAGACTGACTGGTGGACAAATGGCTAGAAGCATTGTCCGCAATCCACGACATCACCTCTTCGCACTGTTCTGGCCTCAACAGTGCTCCACCACGAGTCCCAGTAACTTCAGACATGATGAACCTAGGGAGGGTAGCTCTGCGGCGTTCCCCTGCTCCCTCATCAGCAGGTGGTGTCTCACCCCGCCCAGGACCACAGCCTCTGACCCCTGCAGTAGTTGGACGCCCATGTCCACACCCTCGTCCTCTACCCCTAGCCCTCGGGTTAAACATTTTCCAAATTAAAGTGTAAACTTAAATTTTTTATTTATTTTTTTAAACAAAACAATGCTATTCTATTGCTATGGCTAGTTTCTAACCTACACTGACAGCACACAACTGGATTTTGTGCTGTGCCTGATGACTTTGAGTTATAAAAAGAAATAAACGTAAAAAAAATAAATCAGCAGACTCTGCCTAATTCAAATCAAACCCCTAATAAATTGTCCCACTTCGGTGTTTGAGGTAGATATGTGTGTCACTAAGAGCTAAACGCAATGGTCGCAAGTCTCCCTGCAAATTACTCACAATATGGTACTAGCTGCACTACTAATGCCAGCAAGCCCAGCCACAGGCAAACCAAAAAAAAGTAAAATAAAACGATATTGTAGCCCTATGAAGGGCTGTTGGGTTCTTGTAGAATCACTCCTGCCTAACACTATTCTAATAGAACAGCCTAACGCTTTCCCTGACCAGCAGCAGCTCTCTCCCTAGCGGCATCCAGACAGAGAATGATGCGAGCAGCGCGGGCAGGGGCTAGTCTATTCCAGAGTCACCTGATCTGGCCAGCCAACCACTGCTATCGACGTGTAAGGGTACCACGTCATGCTGGGTGGAGTGCAGAGTCTCCTGGCTTGTGATTGGCTCTGTTTCTGGCCACCAAAAATCACAACGGCGGGAGATGCCATTTTCTCGAGCGGGCGAAGTATTCGTCCGAGCAATGAGCAGTTTCGAGTACGCTAATGCTCAAACGAGCATCAAGCTCGGACAAGTATGTTCGCTCATCTCTACACACAACCCTTTTGTGTCATGGCTGCACTATTCTTCATGTGACAGGGTGCAGGGGGTGCCAGATTCATGAAGAACGGGATCCAGAAATCCTGAATCTGGTGCCCCCTGCACTCTACACAGGCAAACTGCACTATGATAGTTGATAAGTTAAATATTTTTGTCTTTATAAAATTTCCCAATATTTGACTACAAAAATAAGCTTTTTTGTCATGCAGTTTTTTCAATAAGTAGTAACTTTTAACAAAATATGTTATAAATATATACAGCATTATTCCATCACCCTTTCCCATGCTCAGCTGCAGAGGGTGCAAGTACTTTTGCAAAAGTGAAAGTCTCCTGCAGCTCCTTTTATATTCTGCCTTCAGATGATAGGAGTGGGGCACACTTCAAACGCCCATATCTCCTAAATCCTTGCACCTAGAAATTCTGATGTGATATTAAACAGGAGAATCTCCCCTTTAATAAAATATAAGGATTGTGTGGGAGATCGTCTGACCGTGGTGCTTTATTCATTTGGAGGGGTTTTATAGTTTTGGAGATTTCCATGCTTGGTAACTTTGGGAAGGCACAACTTGTCTAGAAATGCTGATATTGATTCTGGGATGGAAGTGGGTGTCAATTTATCCTTGAATAAGTTATAAAGGTTGAAATAATATTCCATAAAGGTGTTGGCTCTGGGTGACATGTCTCTGGGTGACATGATTTTGCACTTGTTTTAGGATGGAATAAATAGAGGACTCAAGATTTTTTGGCACATTCCTTCATGTGGTGCACCAAAAGTACTCCGTCCTTCAGGCTACTAATAATGCACGCCCTCGCCATTTCCCTCTCCCACACTGGGAGTACGTATCCTTAGTTAGATTGTTTATTGTTTTTTTAAATGGTTGATTTCCTTTAAGGGGTGAAGTGAGAAAGGGTGCAATGTTGTTTCTCCAGGAACTGAAGGTGTAGCTTATGTCAGGATTCGGGATGTGTGAATCCACTGGACCACCGTGGGAGCTGGTACTAGCCGACACCTGGGACCGAAGTCTAAGTGGCACCTGGTCTTCACCAGAGCCCGCCACAAAGCAGGTTAGACTTGCTAAGGCAGGATACCACCAGGTCGTTCCACAGGTGCGACTATCCCGCGGTGGCAGCCGAGGTCAAGGTACCTTAATGGAAGACAGTCTCGTGGTCGGGTCCATGCACAGGGTCAGGGCAGGCAGCAGAGATGCAAGGTAAGGTCCATTCTGGGGTCAGCAATGGGAGATCCAGGCAGATGGGAAAGGGAACATAGGCACACGGTACACAGGAATACAGCAACATGGAGGAACACTGGTAACACGGCAACACGGAGCAGGAACACACAGGAACGCAGGAATACACAGGAATGCAGGAATACACAGGAATGCAGGAATACACAGGAACACAGGAATACACGCTAAGAAGCTTTCTCTCAGGCTGTGAGGCACAAAGATCTGGCAACTTATTGAGCGCCAGGGAGGCCGCCGCTGGAGCCAGGGGGGCTAAGTTCTGCCCGGATCCGCGGGGAAAATATAAGTGGTGAATAAAATATAACTTTTAATGTATATGGTTAAAATGCATCTGTAAAACGCACGTGTGAATGCAAAAATGGTGAGAAAACACTCCTAGACATGTATCTGCCTAAAAATGAAACTTAAACCTATGGGTCCTATGCGACTATAGGGAATTCATAGATACCAGATAACCATAATGACACAAAATAAACACGTGACATGAAAAAAAATCTGGTCCCTGAAGAGTCAGGACTCACCAATAGGAAGGTTGCAGTAGAGCTGAAAAAGGAAGCACCATCTCCCAGTCTGTACGCCTCAATATGGATGTTCAAATGACTGTAGTAGTTGCCAACTCTATGAGCAGTCCATGGATGATGTAGAGGAGGAACCGTACAGGTGGGTGGAGGAACACAGGGTACAGTGTAACTGTCAGAGAAAAAGGAGGGTAGATGTGGATACAGTACTATCCCTATTACTCCCTAATCAGACAGTGGACTAGTATACCAGATCCGGGGGACACGCAAGGGGCACGGGTGCGCCCGCGATCCGAGACAGGGATTGCGGGAGCACCAGTGACAGCATAGATCTCCTTTTCTCTTTCTCTTTTTAGTCTGCTGATAAGATTCCTCCATGGTGTACATTTTGTGGGTGAGAAGGGACTGACTAGTCCATTGTCATTGAATGAGAAATATTTTGTCTAGCTTCAGTAAATGAGGAATTATTTTCATGGGCAGTGGTAAAAATACTGACCCACATTTATCAAAAATAGTGCAAACTGCACTATTGAAGCCGAGGTGTACTGCTGCGGCTTTATTGAATTGCCGTTCAGGCAATGGGAAGCACCAGAAATGGGTCAAATGCTCCTCATTGACCCATCTTTAGATAAATATGAATTTTTTGGGGGGTTTCTTTGCAGTCAGCAGTAAATAAGTAGTGCTCACCGATGAGATACTGAGACTATTTGCCGTATGCAGGTAATAAACACGATTCCCAAGTCAAAACAAACTACTTTGTTAAACATAGCGGTAAGAACCATGGCGGTAATACAGTGATAGTTATTGCAATTTAGTACTGAAAAGGGTAAAATAAACAATCACAGTGGATACATGATTTGGCAGAGAAGCCTCCACTGACCACCATTCTGTCTGCTTCGAAGAAGTCGATATTGAAGTATTAATCTCATACCCGGGTATCCAGAGATCTTAGTGGGAATGGATTATGGTATTTTGACCCTTTACCAATATTTTTGTGGGGAAGCCCCAACGATATGGTATTTCCTGTTCCCTCAAAAGGGAAGTGATGGGCATGCTATGTCCAATGGATTATTTGGATAAGGGACTCTGGGAGCTCGATCTATGCTACGCTAGGTTTGTCAATAAGGCTGTGGTCAACTGCTGAGCATAAGACCTGATCAGAGAGTGAGGAACTATCTCCAAAATATCTCTTCTGTCCTGATTTTTTGAGTCCACAAGTTTGGCCTGAATGGCCGTCACTGTATATTTGAGTGAATTATGAGAGTCCGCTAGGTCATTTAAAAGCGTCATTTAAAATTGCAAAATTTGACATTTTGTTCTTCACGTAGGAGACTCTGTCCCCATGACATCTATAGAGGCTTGAAGGGGTTTGATCAGGGTAGAGATATATTTTTATAGTGAGGATCTTAGTGAGATCCCAGCATTGAGCATATTTTCTGAGACAATGCATTTGGCTGTGCCTTGATATTGGTGAACATCTACATCTACATCATAAGATGTGGTAGAAGCTTAGCTAGGCTGCTGGTTAGAGATTTTGTGTCCCTTGATCTATTTGAGGCAGGGGATGATGAGTGGATGCATTCTGTAATCGTCCATCATGAGTATGGGTGAAGGAGGAGCTGGCTCTTTAGAAAGGCAGAAACCAATACTCAGTCTATCCGGTACCTCCAACGTCGATGGAGAGTCCTGGAGCACTTAGGTCTTAGCATTAGACCTGTTGAGGGTAAAGTAAGATGGTGTTTGCCGCAGATTGTGTCCTTACATTCAGAATAAGAAACTGAAACTGAGAATTACACCCAGTACTCAGGACAAGAGACATAGTTCTGTCAGCACCAATACATAGAGAATGAGATCAGATACTGAGAAGGACATAGGGGCTCATTTACTAAGGGTCTGAACTCGCACTTTCGTCGGGTTTCCCGAATATTTCCATTTTGCGTCGAATTGCCCCGGGGTTTTGGCACACGCAATCGGATTGTGGCACATCGGCACCAGCTTTCACGCGACAGAAATTGGGGGTCTTGGCCGTCGGACAACTCGACGGATTCGGAAAAACTGTGGAATTTAAAAAACGATTTGTGTCGCAAGATCACACACTTACATGCACCAGGAATAAGAAGGTGAACTCCAGTGGACCTCGGCGCAGCAGCAACTCCTGCTGGATATCGGGCGCATGACCTTAGTGAATCCCGGCAGATCCGAATCCAAGTCGGGCAACGCGGGTAAGTAAATGAGCCCCATAGAGTCTACAGAACAAATGTAGAAGTAGGCGATGAGTATTATACCACCACATTGAAGTACTTGGGAACTAGAAGCTACAGTACTGCCCCCTGCAGTACCACTAGGGCACTGCCTCAGGTGTGATAACTTCATGGATCAGAGTAACCCTGGGTGTGCCAAAGTCTTCTCCTCCAATGAGATGAACATTTAGAAAACTAGATGACTAATGCACCGCCCTACAGTTACACCCCGGTAGACTAATACATGTTTGTGAATTCTGATAGCACCGCTCTATGAGGGTCATGTATAATAGACAGACACGGAGACAGCTGCACCATCTTTTGTACTGTCAGATATATGGATATGTTTTGGGAAGAATCTTTAAAGAATGCAAATAATTTTCAAAAACTTATTTGAAGTCGGAGTGAATCAGTCGGAGACGTCTGATGAATTAAAAAAAAAATCTCAAAGAGTAATTTATCATTCTGCGCTAGCAATGGTCTTTGTCTGCTCAGAAAATTCATATTACTATCTGTCAGGGGTTACAGACGTATCTTTTATGACTTATTTTATTTAATTAGGAAATTAATAATGTTTGCCTTTTATACTCTGTTTGAAAGAAAACTGTTAAGGGATTACTTGAGTGTGAAATTAAATGACACTTTTTTCATGCCGGCTCAAGGGACGTCTAAAGATCTCATTGGATTGAAACGCGTTTGTGAATGGCCTTTGCTATGGTACAAATTCTCTATTAAAAAAAAATATCATCCAATACAATTAGTCTCTAGAGTATAAAACCAAATGCTCTATTAATCACAAGATAATGAAATAATACAATATTTATAATCCAATGCCATTTTCCTCATATCCTGTTATAGATGGATGTATTTAGGTTTCATATACTTTATCATCTTTCCTCCTCTTCATAAAAATCTGTAAATGACCTCTAAATGAGCTCTTTTTGATCCCATGGCTAAAAACATTTTCTCTAGAAAGGTCTAATAAAATTATGAAAACATGTCTATGTGATATCACAGCTAGTGCAATGCCTTTAACTAAACTTTTGAAGCTTTTTTTCAACCTAGAGGAGGTTATAACATTAAAGGACATCTACCACCAGGATGAAGGATTGTAAACCAAGCGCACTGACATACCGGTATGTGCCCCCACTGGCAGGATCTGCTCTTCCTTTAGCTTCTTATGTCCTGGTTTTTAAAAAAAAAGGGCTTTTAAAATTATGCAAATGAGCATGAAATGCTCTAGGCTCTATAGATGTTGATGGAGCTTAGAGCCCCTCAGGCTTATTTCCATAATTTTTAAAGCCTTTTTTTCTTAAAAACAAGATCAAGAACAAGATCCCACCAGTATGTCAGTGTGCTTGGTTTACAATCCTTCATCCTGTTGGTAGATGTTCTTTAAACTTTGTAATATACTTCATGAAATGGAACTTGTCAACATATTGACAGGTTCCCATTTAACTAATTTTAACTAATGGACACCTTTTTAGCTAAAAAGCAGTTCTTTCGATCCCAAAATAAAACACTTTTTAATCTAACTATTAGGGAGTCAGGCTAATTTCACACTACCCTTCAAACCTTCAGTGCTTATCTCCTTTAAAAAAGGTAAAGAAACGGAGGTTTAACATATCAGTTAAAAAAGCCCATTGATATTAATGTAAATGTCAAAAGACATAAAAACCCCATAAAACATGATAGTTGTCTACACTACCAGGTTTGGAGCCACCATCAGCAGTTTTATCAGACAGACGCTAAAATCAAATAGGTTGTGAGCAGGGTCTTAATCATTTCAATAGATACAATTGTGTTAACATAGTATTTAGAATGTATGGGAAAGAAATTGCAAAAATATTCACCTTCTGTGACTCTTACACATACACACCAATTCCCCAAATACAAGGCATAAAAAACAACAATCCTGTGGAGGAACATCAGGCAACTCCAAGTCAGTCCAGTCAATTTTGTTGAAGATTGTGTTGACTTCAATTGAAATCTATGAACTATTTGCTAAATCTTTAAGTATCTTCTGAGATGTAACTTACCTTTCTATCTTTTCCCTTTACTGGATTGAAAATGCAAGAGTTTTAACTTTTTAAATTGTCTTGGAGAAAACTACTCCACTTTTTCAAATGGAACAAAACAGTCACAAGTCCTATTTTGAACAGAATTTTGGATCCCTGTCACGGGTCGCAGGCGCAGCAGTGTGCCTCTTGGTGCTCCCAGAGCCTTCCAGTGGGAGAACTCACCTCTCCTGGCTCCAGCAGCAGTCTCCATGGCTCCCGCAGTCCGCTGCGTGCGTCCTCTGTCTCCATGGCACGCATGCGCTGGCTCGCCAGCACGCCTATAATTGTTGTTCCATGCCCTCTGCAATTATCCTAATTTCCGGTTGTGACCTTGATTCCGTTCCTGACTCCGATTCCGCGCGGCCTGTCATGACCTTCCGCTACGTCCCCAACTGTGATCCTGTGCTGCCTGTCTCAACCTCCTGCCTGTCCGCGACCACGAGTTTGCCTGACGATTTTGTACTACGCCTTGGCCGCCACCTCGGACAAAGTTGTGCCTGTGGAGCGACCTGGTGGTACAACGCCGCAAGTCCAACCTGCTTTTGTGGTGGGCTCTGGTAAAAACCGGGTACCACCTAGACCAGTGGTGGCAAACCTATGGCACGGGTGCCAAAGGTGGCACTCAGAGTGCTCTCTGTGGGCACTCAAGCTCAGCACAGAGTTCACCAGACAGGACTCAAAGAATCTAACTGTAGTTCCACACAAGTAAAGATTTACTAATCTCAGTGCTATTTTAACCCTTTAATCGCCAAGGGAGTAGCTCATATGTCCTAATAGTGTGGCACCTCAGTCTTGGCAGCTTGGAAAACTAGAGGAAAAGGGGAAATAAAAGTGTGGAGAGGACCGGATTATCTTTGAAGGTCCTCCTGCTGTCCCCACGACTCTTCCTGTACAGCGGGACCCTGAAGAGAAGCTACAGTGATAGCCCAGATTTGCCCTCCTGCTTTCAATTGTATTGGTGTCCTCAGGAGGCAGTTATGATAGAAATTTGTGGGAGAACAGCTTAACAATTCAATAAATAACTGCTTATATTGGCACTTGGTTGGTTTTGGTTGTAGTCTGGGCACTCGGTCTCTAAAAGGTTCACCATCACTGACCTAGACTATGCTCACAGTAGTTGGTACAGAGGATCCATTTCCATTGATCCTGACAAGTCCAAAGAATGATAAAATCCCTCCCACTGGCCAAAGTGTGAAACACATGGAAAGTGGTGATATCACTGAAGTATATTTATATGTTTTGGCTTTGTAAATACAGAAAGGCAAAAAATAAACATGTCCTTAATGGGTCAATATGGGTTGAAAAAAAAGTTATGGTCACATTTTTGTCAAGGAAAAAATATCAAATCATAATATCCCAATAATCAATAAACTGGAATTTACCAATGAAATTATTTTCACAGGACCTAATGATTTTATAGTTTATTTTTGTTTTTATTTGACAATTATCACATTTCCACATCATATGAGCTAAGTAACTAGCTTGACCCCCAGCGATCAAAAGACTGAAAGGAGCCCTATTTTGCCCACCTGTGGAATTTGTATTAAATGTTCCCCTAGAAATAACAGCAGTGTGAAGGAAGCCATCCTACCTTACAATACCTCAACTTCTAGGGAACAGAACACCTTCCATTCATTTACTGTTTCCGTTCTGTTACATTCTTCTCTTCTTTTATATTAAACATTTATAAAGAAAATTCGGCAGAATTTTCAAGCGATTTGGACATAACTAAGCATGTTCCCGTATTCTGGTGGGGGTCAGACAGCTCTACTCTGGAGACTGTATTATAAATGCATTAAAAAAATGAGTTTGACGTTGTTGATCTCAAATCTCTTACAAATACTTCACACAAAACTAAAGGGAATTATCCTGTCATCTATGCTCATAACCTTCAGCTTACATGAGATGGTGGACGGGAACAAGGACATTGAGAGCATTAGAAAGTATAACAACCTTATACACAGTGACCCTCTGGTGAAGTTTTCACGATAAGTAGGGAAATAACAAATAGGATTTGTTCACACATAGTTTTTGGTAAGATTTTGTGCACTAAAATCCTTGTTTTTTTAAAAACCACAACCATTACGGTTCAGGATTCCATAAGGCTAAAAATATAATTAAAAAACTTGTCAAATCCACTTCAAAAACTGTATGAATAACATTGTGTAATACTCACAGGATTTGACTTGATCAAAAACATCCCCTAAGATTGTCATGTTTTCAGCATTAAACAATAGTTTGGGGTTCTCTCAAACTGAGTTTCACACCTGATTTATAATCTCTTTTATCTTTGCAGTCTACATAATGCTTAACACCATAAGGACACAGCATAAAATGGCCTTCAGGACATTCAGGACTTTTTTATGACATTTTTTCCCCTGCACAAATTCCAAAAGACGTACCGTAACTTTTTTTTTTTTTAAATCTGACATGGGCATATGAGGGCTTGTTTTTTGCGGGTAACATTTGTATTTTCCAATGGGTTCATTTTTATGGGGAAAAAAGCAACAACTCTTTCCTGCAACCGCACCATTTTTGCCACTGGATTTCTAATTAAAACATTTAAGCAGTTCACCATACAGTATAATAAACATGATGGGGCACATTTACTTACCCGGTCCATTCGCGTTCCAGCGGTGGCTTCTCCAACGAGCGTTCGGGTCTTCTGGCGATTCATGAAGGTCCTGCGCCCGATGTCCACCAGGTGTCACTGCTGCGCCGAGGTCCGCCGAGTTGCATCGGAGTTCACTGATCTCTTCCTGGTGCATGTAAGTATGGCGCGTGCAACCAATTTTTTTTAAAATGTGGTATTTTTCCAATTTCCGCCCCCCAATTTCCGTCGCGTGCATGCCAGCGCCAATGCAGCACAATCCGATCGTGTGCGCCAAAATCCCGGGGCAATTCAGGGAAAATCGGCGCAAATCAGAAATATTCGGGTAACACGTCGGGAAAACGCGAATCGGGCCCTTAGTAAATAACCCCCGATATACTTATTCCGTAGGTAAATACAATTAAGGAGATACTAAAAGATTTTCTTATATATTACTATATTAGGTGATAAAAACTTTTTAAGGAAACCAAATTTGCCTGTCACCCTATTCTGAGAGCTATAACTTTTTTATTCCTCAATCAAAAGAGGGTTATTAGGGTTATTTTAATTGTAGAAAAAGGTAACAGTTAGATTGGTGCTATTATAGGGTACACCTAACTTTTTGATCACTTTCCATTACATATTTTTGGGAGGAAGCACTAAAATTGCAATTTTAATTGTACCCTGACAACACAGGTATAATAATGTAATAGATGCTTGGCCAAGGTTGCTACGGAAATGACAATACCAATTTTGTGTTTGTGGGGTTATTTTATTTTATATATAAGTATATATAGGGAAATGGGTGTTTTATGTTTTTTTTAATTATTTATTCATTTTACTTTACTTTTGTTTAACTTTTCTTTTTACTGCTCCACTAAGGGACTTACACTAATGACACTTTGATACCTTCTTCTGTACTGCAATGTATTGTGTCTCTCAGTGATTTGCTGACATTTTACCTATGAGACCTAGCCTCGTAGGACTGGGCCTCATAGGCCACCGTATATATGGCAGATACGGAGGTCTTTGTCACACACTTTTGCACTCTGACAGTGCCAGCGCGAACCTGAAGACGATATAGATCATCCTTATGTGGTAATGGCTCACTAATTAGGACGATCTATATCATCTTGTGACGGAACCAGTTAAAGGGGTTTATCGGGGGGCGTGGCCTGGCTATGAAGGAGTAAGGAAGCAACCTTGCTTAGCTCCCGGGTTTAGCCAGGATTCCGCCGCAGAATCTCTATCCATCCTGCCCGTTTCTACCACACATGGGTCCCAGAAAGAAGAGGGGAACAGGGCCTGCCGCCCCAACCCCAACGAGGCCCGTACCGAAGGGAATCGACCGGTACCTGGTCCCTCAGGCCTCCCAGGACACGCGGCCTTCACCAGCGGACGCGAGGGACCTGATTGATTTGGCTCCCCCGGACAACCCACCTCAAGGGTCCTTTCCCACAACTCTTCCCTGCTCACCGGAACACGGACCGCAGCCAGCGGAGGGACTCGATTCCGGGCTCCCGGAGCAGCATGGTGAGCGCGCAAAAATGGCGGATATCGCAGCCTCCTCTCACCTTCAGGCGCGGGCCTACACTTCCGCCGGGTCCCTGACATACTGCGCGCACCGCACTGGTGTGGCTCCGACCTCTCCCGACTCTGCCCCGGCTCCAGAAGAAACAGCAGAGGCCACTGGCGCTCCGGTGCTGCAGGCCCTGAGCGGGAACGTCCCATCGCGGCCCCCTGAGAGGTCCCACACAACATCTCCCGGCCTTGTTGCCCTCCGGTCAGGGATGAACGGCACATGCCTCACTCCAGTCCGGAGTGACACCACTCCACAGCACAGCCCTTCTGCAGCTCCAGCGGCGACAGGTGAGCGACAAATCCCCCCTGAGGTGCCGGACTTTGACCCGATAAGGGTCTCACAAGAGCAGGAGGCCACAGGATCTCACCCAGGGAAAGCCACAGACCTATGTCCCTTGACCCCCGAGTTCTACCCCCCCAGGCACAGAGGGGGCCATTGCTTATGGGTCAGCTGCATCTACATTATGTGGCTCGCCTTGAACAATCGTACAGAGTGGAGATGGCCGGCCTGCGCGATGAAGTCCAACAGCTTGAACAGAGAGTATCCACCAGAGAGTCCTCTTATCGCACCGTTACTGAAAGACTCACAGCTCATGACACACAGATCTCTCTTCACTCACAACAAATCCTGGCCCTCTCTGAGCAGCTGGATGATGCCGAGAATAGGGGCCGCAGGAATAATATCAGAGTGCGGGGACTACCAGAAGCCATTGATAACCAGCAGATATACAGTACCCTCAGAGCCATATTCAACAACATTCTTGGGGTCCCTGTGGACTCCCCTTTAGAGCTCGACAGAGCCCATCGAGCCTTGGGCCCTCGCCCGAATGATCCTTCTCGACCTAGGGACATCATCTGCAGAGTCCATAGATACCAGATCAAGGAGCAAATTATGAATAGAGCACGGGAGGCCGGCGGGGTACGCTACCGGGATGCAGAAATCCAGCTGCTGCCTGATCTGTCTCGCTTAACACTTCAGAAACGCAGGGCCCTTAAGCCCCTCCTGAGCATCCTACAGGAAAGGAATATACCATACTCTTGGGGCTTCCCGTTTCGCCTCCAGGTTAGGCACGATGGCCTAACAACAGCGCTTCGTCCTCCTCGAGACCTCCCTGCATTCCTTGCTGCTCTTAATTTGCCGGATGTTCTTATATCGGACTGGCCCTCTTTCCTCCCACCCAATCTTCCCTTCCAACCACCAGAGGTTCCCTCGCCGGAAAGGCAGGACACGCTCTCCTGACATAGGAGGAGACGACGTCCAGGGTCCCCCCCAGCTGAGATGAGGACTCTTTGCCTTTGATTGGACTTTGCATCCTCCCTCCAAGACAACTTGGGTCTCTACCCCCTTACTCAGGAATGGTGCTTCCGGTCCTCAAACGTATCCTTTATATTGGCCCATTGTTGGCTGCCTTGTTATATATTTACAATGTTGTATCGTTGCATTGGTTGCTTATATAAGTGATTGCTCTGCTGGTGTTTTGTTTAAAGTAAGGCATGGATAACTGTACATTGTTGTTCTTTTTTTTTTTGGCGATCCCTGGCCCCCGGGGGCGCCCTGCATTGACAGCTCGTTTCCCAGTGGGCCCCACGACTAGCAGGTCTACTCGTGGTATAACCTGACCCCAATAGGCTCATTTCTGTCGCCTACGACAGAATTTGACCCTAGAACCTTAGCAGCCCTTGAAGCTGCCTTATTATTGTTTTATTTGTTGTTCTTGAATCCCCTTCACCATCGTTTGACTTTCCTTGAATCTTTCCTACTGTTGTCCCCCTACCCCATTGTTATCCTCCCCCAGTGCGTACCTATCCACTTAGGACCGAGCTCATTTCCTTGCGCTTATGGCACCGATCACCTGTTACTCCCTCAATGCTAGGGGGTTGAACATTCCTCAGAAACGCAGCCAGATATTATTCCGTATGCATAAACTGAGGGCCGACCTTCTATTCCTACAGGAAACCCACTTCCGCACCGACAACATCCCCAATCTCAGGGATAGATACTACACGACTTGGTTCCACAGCACTCACTCGGGGGCTAAGTCCAGGGGGGCATCTATTGCTATCCACAAGCGACTACAGCACGAAGTTATTGACTCCCAGACTGACCCCGAGGGTAGATATGTCTTTGTAAAAATAAAGCTATGGGGTCACCTGCTGACGCTGGCTTCAGTGTACCTCCCCAATAGAGATCAGATACGAGTCTGCCGTAAATTCCTGGCTAGGCTACGGGACTTCTCGGAGGGCATAGTGGTTATGGGGGGGGACTTTAATTTCCCGATGGACCCGACTGTTGACTGCTCTGTGGCACGACCCTCCCTGGCCCCAGCCCAAATGCGGAAGCTACGTAAAGCCTTGTGGGAATCACAACTAATAGACGTTTGGAGAATCCTCCATCCGCATTCCAGAGACTATACTTATTACTCCCCGGCTCATCGGTCTCACAGCCGGCTGGATATGTTCTTTTTGAGTCATCATGCCCTTACATGGAGGCCCGCAGCATCAGTGGCTCCATCCTTGTGGTCGGACCATGCTCCGATCTCTCTCGCTCTAGATATCCCAGGCCCCTATGCCTCGCCATGGCGGTGGCGTCTTAATGATAATTTGCTCAGGGACTCTGTTTGCCTTGCGGACATCCATAAGCAAATTGCCGAGTTCCTCACTACTCACTCGGGACAACAACCTCCACTTCCAATGCAGTGGGAGACCCTCAAGGGTATGCTTCAACTTGTATTTATTAAACACGGGGCCCGTCTGAAGCGGGAGAGATCGGCCAAAACCCTGGCACTTCTGTCCAGGATTAGTACCCTAGATCAGGAACACAAAAATGGTGGGTCCCAGGCGGTATTGAATGAACTTTTGAATACTCGTGAGGAACTGAAGGAATTACTGAACCAGAGCTACTTGAGGTCTGTAGATAGGAATAAGCGTTTCTTCTATGAGTATTCTAATAAGTGTGGGAGAGCTCTGGCTAGGTACCTTCACCCCCGTACGACCGGTACATATATTCCACAAATCAAAGACCGTTCAGACAGACTGACCCACGACCCCAAAGAGATTAATACAATTTTTCAGAGCTACTACGAAAGTTTATATAACCTGCAGGGCCCATTATCTGACTCGGCTGGAGCCAGAGAGCTGGAGAGAATACAAGCATACATTAAGGATAATGCTCTTCCAAGACTGACTAAGGAGGGTCGCGAGGACCTGGAGACCGACTTCTCTGAATCAGAGGTAATGGAGGTCATCAAAACCACACCGGCGGGCAAGTCCCCGGGCCCTGACGGTTTTACTCCCCGTTTCTATAAGATATTGAAGACTGACTTAGTCCCATTCTTGACGCGTACGTTCAACTGCATCTCCTCCCAGGCTCCCCTTCCACCGCAATCGTTACAGGCTTCTATTTCCGTGCTCCCCAAACCCGGTAAAGACCACTCCATTTGCGCCAGCTACCGCCCAATTTCCATTATTAATATGGATATAAAAATACTCTCTAAATTAATGGCCAACCGCCTAGGGCCCTTACTCCCAGCCGTTATCCATAATGACCAGGTGGGCTTCATCCAGGGGAGGGAAGCACGCGATAACACTAATAAGACTCTGCTTCTTATTTCCAGGGCTAAGTCGACCAGACAGCAGATGTGCTTGCTTTCGGTGGACGCAGAGAAAGCTTTCGACCGTGTACACTGGGGTTTCATCTGGGCCTCGCTGAAACAGCTGGGCATCGGTCCTCGCTTCCTGGGCCTGGTACAGGCTTTATACTCGGCCCCCACGGCCCAGGTCCGAACTAACGGTATCCTGTCTGGTCCCTTCCATATTGAGAATGGCACCAGAGAGGCTGCCCCCTATCTCCTCTCCTGTATGTTATAGCCATGGAACACCTGGCTGTTGCCCTCCGTCGGAGCCCTAGTGTACATGGTCTTCAAATTGGAACCCACCATTATAAGATGGCCCTTTACGCTGATGATCTCCTTTTATATGTCTCGCAGCCTAGAATTACTCTCCCCAATATTTTGGAAGAATTTACAAAATTCGGCTCCCTTAGTAATTTTAAGGTAAACCTCTCAAAATCTGAGATCTTAAATGTTTCCCTCCCTGGGGCTGAAGCGCTCCACCTGGCCTCTCAATTCCCCTTTAAATGGAAGAGCTCCCACATATGCTACCTGGGTATTTATATCTCAGCGGACCTTTCCTCTCTGTATGCCTTGAACTACAAACCTCTCTTAGAGAGAACCCTCAGCGACCTCAGCCAGTATCGTGGCCGCAACCCCTCCTGGTTCGGCCGAGTTAATGTCTTAAAAATTGACACAATGCCCCGTTTTCTGTACTTATTCCAGACACTGCCGATCCGACCCCCAAGTTTTTATTTCTCGAAACTCTGTACCGTTTTTCGGAGGTTTATCTGGGGAGGCGGTTCTAGTCGCATTATCTTTTCCGTGCTGTCCCGTACAAAAGCTAGGGGGGGGGTGGGACTCCCTGATCCACGACTATATCATACAGCGGCCATCGTCCAGCGGCTGGTAAACTGGACTTACAATACAGAGACTAAACAGTGGGCCCGGCTGGAACGCGACTTGGTATCCCCTATGTTCTCAATATTTTTGATCCTGCGTGATCTGCCTTGTACAGTCATTTTCTCATTGTATTGTACTGTTATATATTTTGTCTTGTCTAATAAACGTTGATTATACATAAAGGGGTTTATCGGGAGTTCTACATGGCCCATCTGGGAAAGTTTACCTACTCCACGTTGCTCAGTTCTTTGGGGCCAACAGCATGTGTAGGTAGTAGCAGACAGGAACCTAAAGTGGTTAGGCTAGGCTGCAGGAGTCACGGAAGCCTGGGTCATCAGGTCACACATCTGGGTCATCCACACACATCTGGGGCATCAGATCAGAAGCAAGATGAAGGGCAGGCTATGTCTCAATGATGGTTCCACTGGGGCTCTTCTGGTGTATATAACTAGTTCCCAGCAGGTGTTATAAGGGAGACCCATGATGGTAGTGGCAGGCCAGGGACACAGAGAGTAGAACAGAGATTCTTAAACAACTCACAGTTCATTCATTGGTAGGCTTAGAACAACAGCAAACAGCAGGTTGGGGGTAAACTTCTTTCTTTGAAGGGACTTGTATATTAACATAACATTAACCCTTTTAGGTCACATATATACATATACATAATGAATTGTAATATAATATTCCCTCCACTTGATCGTAGTGTTGTAGTGAAATGCAGCCTTAATAGGGGTTTTAGATGCAATTAATCCTGAGTGTGAACGAGGCCCTAAATATCTGGACTAACTTTAACTGGGAAACCTAATGGGTCGACCAGCCCAGTAGATCCTGGGGCAAATATTTCAGCATTAAAGGGAACCTACCACCACGATTCTACCTAAAAGGTAGATCGGGTGGTAAGTGGATGTAAGGGACGTGAGGATAGCTCTTTTTAGAGCCACAGTAGCCACATTACTCTTCCTACCCTGTTGTGTGCAGCGCGCAGCTACGAGGAGCTGCGCGCCCTCGTCCGACAAGCCGGCTACTGCGCATGCACAGTAGCTCCGGCCTCGTAGCTGGGGCTGCTCAGCCGCGGACGGACGAGGGCGCGCAGCTATGAGGAGCTGCGCGCCGCAGACAACAGGGTAGGAGGAGTAATGTGACTACTGGGGCGTGGAGTAGCTGCGCTGTGTGGCCCCGTGCTCGGCTACTCCATGCCCCAGTAGCCGCATAACTAAATTTACATATTAGTTCAATAAAGTTTGCCAAAAGTTAGCGGGGACGTGAGGATTAGCTCTAAAAAGAGCTATCCTCACGTCCCTTACATCCACCTACCACCCGATCTACCTTTATAGGTAGAATTGTGGTGGTAGGTTCCCTTTAAGTTTAGTAATGGACCAACTCCATGACATTAGAGATGCACTCGGCCGGATGTCCAAGGTGGTCAATTTGACCCTCTTCCTTTAAGCATACAAGTGACATACTTTGGTCCAAAGGCTGCAGCTTGGTCGACCAGGGTCCCCCCTGTTCCATGCAAATTCTGTCAAGGTGCAGTAGCTGTAAACCGGAAGTACTGGCACAACACGGAATCAAGTGGTTTTCTTGATTTCCTGGAAAATGCCTTTAATAAGTACTAAACAGAGGAAACTCGGGTCACTTCCAAAGCTGTGTAGATCCTGGTCTTAGCAGACCTAGATTTTGTCAGGGATTGTGTCACAACTGGATTCTATTTCCATCTCACTGGCCACCTGCTGCCTACCTTGTGGAACAGAAATCACAAAATCCTTATTTTCTCATTAAATGAGGATCCTACCTGTAACTTCTCCACACATAATCCATGTGTCACCTCATTCTTTACTCTCCTCTTCTCCCTACTCCTTACAACCATCTCCAATACTTCTCTGGTCCACCCCCATATATTAAAAAAATATCAAATGGGTTGTCCAAGATTTAAAAAAATATAGATGCTTTCCTCCAGAACTGGTGCCACAACTTTCCTTGACTTGTATTCAATAGTGTACCACCACTAAAGGGGGATGAACTGTGACACCATAATAAAATGGTGTGCTGCCATTTGTGAGAAAGTGGCCATGTTTTACCAAGAAAAAGCTGTTTCTTAAACCATGGTATAGTCTGTAATATTTCTAGTAGAATTTTAATGTAGATTTAGGTTGATGTGGTTTTGGGGTGAAAATTACACAGGTCAAATACTGTATTCGAGTTGTTATCCTCCTATTCCTGCAAGAAAAGTGATTCACAATATGGATTTGATGATTGATATATTTCACCCTAGTATATCCAGGCTGCAGTCATCACGTAGCACCAAGCGAATGGAATAAAAATTTGGTATTGTGGATCGTGAAGTGATATGTCAGTAAAGTATTGATTACTCGTAATTGGTCGACTTCAAAGGACGGTTATTATCAGGTGAGAAGAGACTTGACGTGGAATCGCTATTTAAATAAACCTTTCGTTACCTCTATTCTAGGTTTCCGGCTCTCATCCTCAGGTACAGGAGGACATGTTGTCACTTCTTCATTTACTGCTTTTGACACTCTGGTAGACATTAGCAGAAGAAGGAGCTAAAACTTTGACAGTGACATTTATTGCTCTTAATAATGCTTGGTATTGAGTGCCAGGTAGAGTAATGACTTACATCATGCCTGTGCCTCACTGCATGGGCAAAATTCATTAGAAACATTGATATAGCCTCCAAAACTAGGGATTAACCTGTTTAGAAGAGAATATTTGAATACATTATTTATCCACAGAATTTTTTGTATATTTCAGGAAAAATGTTTAGTAGCCTTGTTGAAATAAACCCTATGTAGAAAGAGACAGTGGGATATTATAAGCTACAGGGGCATAACTAGAATTGTTTAGGGCGTCACAGAAAACTTTTGTATGCCCCCCCCGGGACCATATTTGGACATTGGGGGTGGGTGAGCGTTACGTGTACGCTAAGCAGAAGGATGGAGATGGAGGCCATACAGTGGTATCTGTCCCATATAGGCTATTATGGCCTCCGCTGAATGTATACTTGTTTCTCCAGCAGAATGAATGGTGCGGTCTACTACATTATTCCATCCAGTGTTTTCTGCTGGATGCAATATATACTGAGCATACAGAGGTAAAAAGCTAACCTCTGCCTGTATATATCTATGGACACATTCAGCATATATACCAGGAGCTTTCCTGTTGTACATGCTGAGTGCATCCAAAAGATAACATATGACCCATTTGAACAGATCCTAAATCATATCCACCTACCTATTAGTGAATATAAGTGATACAACACTAGATATAAGCTTTGCAATACGAAGACTAAAGCTGCCCTTCCCATACATTGACATAAAGAAAAGAACGTGCAAAGTCAGACAATAAACTAGCGCAAAGGCTTTCATAAATGTGGGCCAGAGTCTATGCAACACCCCTGCCGATGCAAAGGATTAATAGGTGTTGCAAATTCCTTTCCATGTCAGCAGCTGTCTGGTGAGCCTGATCACCTCACTAGGGGGTCTCTAGCATGAGGAACTTGGCAAATGCAGCTGTAGGTCTCTGCCTGGGAGGTGAAGTGTTAATTGTACTGTCCAATTGTATGCTCTGTGTTACTGAGATGGTAGGAGTAAACTGGTTGGACAAAGTGCTTGCTACCTCACAAGGGGAGGTTATAAAACCCCTTGTGGTTGGCAATGCATGGACTTTCTCTAATGGAAAGTTCCAGAGGTCAGTTTTGTCCAGGAAGTCAGACCAGGAAGCAGAGGTGTCTCAGTCAATCTGTCTGACACTTTGGCCAGTCAGGAGACTAGGCCCAGATCAGAGCTCCACAACCTGAAGCTATTGATCCAGATTTTGAATACACCTTCCTGAGGACCAGTACACCAGCTAGCTATCTCCAGCTGAAGTTTTGCTGATGTTAAGGCCATTGCCTGTTCCCTTAAAGAACTGTAAGTTATACTTGACCAATGTGCCTTAGAGTGATTCCTGGATCTGGCTGTACACCATCACTGGCACCCCATCCTTCATCCTCAGGGATCCCTATCTATACACTGGGGTTGCCCCAGGTAGAAACCTACTCTGTCAGCCTCTCCCTCCATTCTCTTGCACACACCACCCACTGGAGACCTGCCAGGCTGTGGATGAGGCCACTGCTCCTGATACCAAGCCCGGTAATCATCGCCCTTCACAAGGCTGCACTAGCTAGCCACTCCGGTAATCCGGACTCCTGGCTTCCTAGTGCCATCGAAAAAGGACTGGCCCTGGTGGTAGATGTTGCATCTAAAGCTTCAGGATAGCTCCAGAGACAGAAAGATCTGTAATAGTTGTCAACTAGAGGCAGGCTGCATGCAGGGGCTCTGCTAGACCCTACAGCTGTGCCCTATGTGCAGTCAGACAGATATTTACACTTACTATGTGCTGTACATCAGACCCTTCACATTTATCTGCTACCTAGAAGCCTGCAGGCCCATCTCTGCACGGGCTCGGTACCAGCTGCTAGGACTGCTACGGCGGTAGTTCCGCCACTGATAAGGTCCTAGCCCCAGTTTTGTGTCTAATTGTGCACTAAAAAGAACGTCTTTGGAGCTTGCACGTGTATTTATGAAGTGTTTGTTGCAGCTGCACGCCACTGCACTTTGTCCTACGTCTTACAAAAATTTGCACATAACGGGGCGTGTTACTGCTTAGTCAGAGTTTGTGCCACATCACATATATCACTATATCTTTTTCTACAAGATTTTTTCTTGGGTTTTTTTCTTGAGCGCTGAAAGAATGGCGCTGGCTGGTCCCGTAAAAATGATTTATTTCATTGTACGTAAAATAAAGGAAAATAATTAAAATAGAACAAAGCGTTTTGCGCTTGGGCTAAGCGCTTCATAAACAGATGATCTTGGCACCAAGATCCTCATGCTCACTTCCGGAGCAGTGCAGGGTGAGCCAGATAATAGAAGACCGTGCACCAGTATTGAATAATCAGGCAAACCATGTACATTAGTGAGGCAGACTACACAAAGGCAGTTTGCCCCACTTTTGATATATCTGGCCCAGTATTGTAGAAATTAAGACCCCAAACTTGCAATCAGTAGCCCTTGTGATTTCTCATCTCCTAATACTTCCATATAGTGCTCAAATATTGTGTAGGTTCAAAAAACACTCTCTAAGGACAAGGTCACATGGGCCAGACACATTGCCATATGTTCATCCAGATTTGCTACCTGTATGGCATCAGTCTGTCTTCTTTCCCAGATACTATTTTTGTAACAGTCTATAAATGTCATGCTTGATATTGATGGTATATTTCAGTGATGGCGAACCTTTTAGAGGCCGAGTGCCCAAAATGCAACCCAAACCCTTCTGACTTGAAGTGAAGTGCCAACACAAAAATTTAACTAGAATAACAAGGTTTTAATTGAGAAAACAAGCCATAGAGAGACGCCCCCCCCCCATATACGTAATATAGTATAAAATGCATACAGCTTGTCGCATGTAGTATAAAATGCATACAGAATGCCGCCAAGTAGTATAAAATGCATACAGAATGCCGCCAAGTAGTATAAAATGCATACAGAATGCCGCCATGTAGTATAAAATGCATACAGAATGCCGCCAAGTAGTATAAAATGCATACAGAATGCCGCCATGTAGTATAAAATACATACAGAATATATATATATATATATTATATATATATATGTATACACATATAAACACCTACATATACACATCACATACATATACACATCACATACATATACACATTACATACATATACACATACATATACTCATTACATACATATACACATTACATACATATACATATTACATACATATACACAGATAAACTTACTTTATTTTCTTTTATTCTACAGGAAGGTTCTCCAGGAATGGAGCGGAGGAGAGGGGGGCCATGGAGCGGAAGAGAGGGGGGCTACGGAGCGGAGGGCTACGGAGCGGAGGAGAGGGGGACTACGGAGCGGAGGAGAGGGGGGCTACGGAGCGGTAGAGAGGGGGGCTATGGAGCGGAGGAGAGGGGGGCTACAGAACGGGACAGAGGGAGCAAAGCAGTGCGGAGCGGACCGGGACAGAGTAGAGCGGACAGGGAGGGAGCAGAGCGGAGCGGCCCGGGATAATTAATGCGCATGCGCGGTTTCTATGGGAGCGACTGAAACTTTCAGCGCTTCCCAAGTTACCGTGCATGCGCAAAAACTCCACGGTTCTGTCTATGGAGCGGCGCGTAGTTCCGCCGCTCGCATAGACCAAATTTTTACGGGCAGCGGGCAGAGGCTTACTGGCGACGGTACGCGTGCCAACAGAAACGGCTTCGCGTGCCGTCTGTGACACGCGTGCCATAGGTTCGCCATCGCTGGTATATTTCCTTTAATTAAAAACTCCAAATGCTAATAGATGGCAAGAACTGTCAATGTATCCCTCCTATATTATTCCTTTAAGGGTATATTTACACCTGGTAAATGCAGGCAATGATGAAACCACCCTAATGTATATAAAGAATCTGCCACAAGTGAATATACTCAGTCATTTCTTAGTAATTCTTCTCGGAGAAATAGATGAGGGCATATGAGGGCAACAGAAGCAGCTGCACCTGACAGCGGGTGTAATATGACACAAGATATCACAGTAATGACTAGAATTTGTACTATGGGAACCGTTCTGTAATTAGAAACTGATACCTGTAGAAATTGGGGGATAACATTACAGATTTGTGCAATTACTGGAAATTAATATTTCATAGAAATGTATATAATGCTACCTAGAACAAGAAGAATAATGTTATCCCTTTATTTGGTTGTTACCCGAAATCTGTTCCCCGTTGACACCTGTCCAGGACCATAAGATCTTTTACCTTTGTAATTTTCCACCTGGATCTCGGTCTTTACAACCTTCTACATTTTACTTAGAATTTTCAGATGAAAACACATGTTCAGATACTATACACAACTAGTTACTGAATTTCAGCCATTCCTCTTCTTACAAAACGTCATCATCATTGCCTCATAGGCAGCCGTCAATGTGCATTGGATGTAGTGCAGGCAAACATGTTGTTTCTTGGTTGTTTAGATTCATATTCTCTCTATTACTTTGCTAAGGCTGGGAGACTGTATTATGTGGTCTGAGCCGTTGACGGCCTCCCCCTACTTCCACTCTCTAAAAGTCATAGAGAACTGCAGTATCATGGAAGCTCTGCCCTCAACCTCTCCTCTACTTCCATCATTAACAGAATGTATTACCTATTTATTTCCTAATTACAACCAAATACTCATGCAAAATCCCCCACCGGAGCCAAGCCTTTTCTTGGGGCCTGGAGCCCAGAATTCCGGAGTGGCTGGCGGTTGGCCTAGGACACGCTGATGTCACGGTCCTTGGTATGAGGACTGTCCTACAGCCTGGCAGGTCTCCAGCGGGTGGTGTGTGCAAGAAATATGGAGGGAGAGGCTGAAGTACTGGGATCAGACGAAGGAAATGGGCCTAAACAGTCAAACAGCAGATTCGGATTCTGGTACTGTAGCGGTTGTGGAGAGGGGTCCACAGGAATAATGCACCAGCCTGATGGTAGAAGTAGGCTGGGATTATTTAGATGGAGTTATGTGCAAACTGTGGAAGCTTCAGCTCTGGAGTCTCTTAGAGTCTCCTGACTCAGTTCCTGGGATTGGTTTCTGTGACAGCACTAAAGGTGTGATCCACACTCTCTCTCTGTTCACTCTCAGACTCCTTTAGTCTGGACTGGACCTGACTCCAAGATGGAGTATGTCACTCTGACAGGAGGTCTGACCATGTGCTGACCATCACCCCGACAGCTTCTTACCTAGAGAGGGCACTATTCGCAACTACCAGCCTGCCTATATGTTGGCAGGGGTGTTGCACTCATAATAGAAATTCCAATCTGTTTTCTTTCTCTCTCAATTGTGTTTTTGTGTTTTATTTTATAGAAAAAAAACTCTTCAGCCTTCACTAGGAAATTAGTGTTGGATAAGTTGTCATTTCAGTTTGGTGGAACAGTATTCCCAGCTTTTCATTACATGCTTTGTATTGTATGTTACACTATTGTGTGTTCATTATTCTGCAAGGAGAAAAGATATTACATTTTACCTGCTTTTGTGGCAATGCATGCACATTGATGAATTCTGGACCTAATATGAGATATTCAGTGCAGGGGTTGGGTGTTGGACAAAATAGAGAAAAAGTAAATAGATCACCAAATTCTGATAATCTTTTTGCTTCATGTCAATACATTTGGTGCACAAAAGGAGCAGGAGGGGTCAATGTGCAGGGAATTGCTGCACCGGTAACTGTCATGTTATTCACAGATCTGGAAAAAAATTAAACCATTCCAGAACTTGTTAAAATGTGGAAAAAACATTTTTTTGTGGACCTACAGCAGGATGTAAATGCTTGAAACGCGTAGGTCCATCTACCTGCCTACTTGGATGTACACCAATTTTAATGTTTGAATAAAGTTTTTTCCACTTTTTTTTTACACATTTTGGAGTGCTGGAAAGGTTTAATTTTTTAAACACTGTTTTGGGTGTTGCACCCCCTCTCATTTTTTGAGCTATTCAAAACTGGCCATTAATTGTAACTCTCATTGTAACAAGCCCTTTAAGGTTAGGTAGCAAATTGTTTACCTGAAATAAAAAAGCAGATCACCCATTGCAGTGCCAGTAGGTCGGTTCCCATCATTATTTTTGCGATAACAAAATTGCTGCTGTCTAACACCAATCATTTGGACAACAGCGATTTCTTCCCTTATACCCAGCACAAGTGCAATTTTCGAAAAATTTGATTTTTTTTTTTTTTTTAAAATTCAAGTCATATTTTCCACAACATGATGGAGGGTGGTCATACACTTCAGGCAGGTGTCAGCCAAATGCTGATAACCCACACAATTTACATTCTCGGAATCGGTACAGTTATGAACATTCATTCTACATTTTGGATTTCCAGACACCTGGAAATCACAAAGTGAATGCCCCAAATCTCCCATTCAAGGTGCGGCTCATACAGAGCAATTGGAAGACGGATATTAATAAATCATAGTTATGCAAAAGTGTGCCACAAGACTATGACAGCGTTAGCCGCCTAGAGGCTCAGCGGGGTTAATAATACATTACATATCTCTGTTCACTGGCTGTGAGGATGACAAGAAGCCTCCAACTTTCCACAGAGACAGGCCCATGGATGTTCACAGAAGAGGTGAAGTTGAAGGGGCTTTTGACTTCTGCTTTACCTTACAGCGAAGGATGAAAAGGAGGAGGCAGCGTATTGTTCATCCATGCTGTCACTTCATACTCAGCCGCGCTTTTGAATGAGACAAGTTTGTAGGACTTTAGTTGCACAAAATTTCACTTTCTACAGAAGGAATCCAAAATCTATCTAGTAAGAGCTTATATTGGAAATATGATAGTTATCATAGCGATAGTTGTTTCTACATAGATAGAAGGGGGCAGATTCATCATACACGGGAGATAAGTGCGCCAGTGTATGATGGTGCCCCCATTAGATCTATGAGGAGGCTTTGGCTTCCTGATAAATCCCCAAGGGTAATTACGCTGTGTGGCGGGGCACTTCCATGCCAGGTCTGGCCTGGTGTAGAATTGTGCCATAGCCTGCTCTTTTATTGGGTGCACGCATGGGGCAGGAACGCTCTGTGCTGGCCTACAGCAGCGCCGGACATCTCTTCACACCCCTTACGCCCCCTTGTAAATTGGTGCATAAGCCTATGGTAGATTTTTAGTTTCAGATGTACTTTATTTTGATTTACTTTTGGTCTTTTGCTAAAGTTAAAATTTTACTTACCGTATTTTTCGGACTATAAGGCGCACAAAAATTCCTTTGATTATCTCAGAAATCAAAGGTGCGTCCAGTGCGCCTTATATATGAACCACACTTTCAGACAACAGCTGCCTTGAACTGTGCACAGGTCTGCCACCTGCTGGTCATTCATCCTTATAATCAGGTGCACTTTATAATCCGGTACGCCTTATATATAAACCTAGACGTTTTAGCAGGCATTTATTGATGGTGCGCCTTATAAGCCGGTGCGCCTTATAGTCCGAAAAATACGGTATGCATCCCCTTACTTTGTTGGGCACCCAATCTCTCCCATACAATTACATGTATTGCATTATGGGTAAATCTACTGCTGCCTCACACCATACAAATGTACAATATAGATAACTGCAAATATAGTCTTCATGATCGCAAACCTCGCAACTGTCCCGGATTCGGCGGGAAAGTCCAGTTTTTTGGGGCTTTGTCCTGCTGGAGGTATGTGTCCCGGGATACAAACTCTGTTGGCATCCTCTAGACAACGACAGAGCCGATTACAGTGATAATGCATAGAGCAGACAGCATCCTACATTATCCCTGTGCCTCTGCTGTGTGCAGCAGAACCAGCTGACATGATGTGATGATGTCATCTGCCTTCCAACTTCAGAGCTAAATGCAGTAGGAGCAGAGAAGAGAGAAGCTGCTGCGGGGAAACAGGGAAAGGTGAGTATATGTGTTTATTTACTGTGGGCCCACAATAATAGGGGGACCTGCTGAGGGTGTTACAATAACAGGTGGGGATCCTGGGTGTGGCAAAATAAGAAGTGGAACAGCTTTGGGGGCACAATATGAGGAGGAGGTGGTTGGGACACATGAACGGGGTTACAATAAAAGGGGAGCTACTGGGGGAGGTAAAACATAGGGGGCTTTAATATGAGGAGGAGATGGGGGGCACAATATCAGAAGGGCTAAAATGTGAGGGGGAGATGGAGGGTATGAAGGGGGAAATTATACTGTGTAGTGGTGAAGTAAGGGGCAGAGCAAAAGGTGTGGCTTAGGTGGTGCATCCCTCTTTCTCTGCTATTAAGGAATGGAACTATGTGATAGGACTGCCTGCTATGTCGGATGAGGTTGGTACTGTAGGTTAAAGGACTTTCCTTCTTTGATGATTTAAAAGTATTTCCGTAACCAGATGTATTATCATCAGGACATATGAAATAAAGGCTTCCAGTATGTAATATAATACACTGCATACTCGTGCTTTCACATTTATGATGTAAAGGGCCTGTTATTTAATTCTCCCAATCTCTGAGTATTACAATTTCCCCCCCCCCCCCCCAGGGGCTGTGTTCTTCCCCCTGGTCTCTGTAGATGTGCTCCAGTGTCCTGACTACTGGCAGATTAGTGATCTGTACTGTAGAATTATTGTGTCCTTGCTGTAATAGAATAATTTCAACAGGAAGTGACCTCAGTATTCACCCATAATGCACTTTTGTCTATTTACAGCATCTAAAGATTCAGAGCTGGGGAACATTAAAAGCCTTAGCCAATCATAACATGGGGGTGTGTCTCAGACTCCCGGTAAGAACAGCATCCATCCTGTAGTCACAGATCACAGCACTGCCTCAGTTATGAACTCAGTGAAAACATTAAATAGCAGATAATCATTGAAGATCCACAACACATTTTAGTCAAGACCAGACAATTTCTTAATTTTATCTTTTTTATTGTCTTTTGTACATCATTTAAATATTCACAGAGCAGAAGCACAAAACTGAATATAGCGGTGGCATAAAATGAACAGACTTTTAGAAACATTTGACAAATTCTTTACTTCTCCTATAGTAAGTTCTTCTGTAATGTGCTGGGTCTTTTCCAATCTGCGCAGTTCCAGAGGTAAGATCTAATGAGATATTTAAATACCATTGATCCTCATATGAGATATGAATCCCTTCTACTGAATATGTGTTTCATCTCCTTAGCTTGAAGAGAGAACTGTCAGCTTCCTTTCATTCTTTAAAGCCGACATTTGATCAAAGAAAAGATCCACTTTCTGACACTAATGATATTATGTGAAGATCCATTCTACATGGAGAAGAGTATGGAAATGACGTAAAACTAAACAGCCGCAGGAACTACTTTTGTGCATTGAATACGATTCATTATTTAGTCTGTATAAAGCGTGGTTTAGTAGGGCTATGGACAGGAGGGTATCAGCTCCTCACTCTTTGCCCGTTTAGGTGTCATAATATTTACTGAACATGGCCATTAAGTAGTCACTCCTTGTATAATTGACAGAGCGGATAGTTTTACACCCCATGTAAGTCCTACCCTCCAGGCGTATGAACACTAGGCCAGACACATATTTTTACTATTAGACTTTTTGGTAACTTTTTTTTTTTTTTTAAACCAAATTAGTACAGACACTAACTCATGGTAGCTGGCACATATTAGGAGCTCATTCATCCACCCATTCTGGCACAGTTAGATTTTCTTTTTCTATAACCCAACTGCTCCAGAGAAATCTGTGTCATTAGTTTGCAAAACTGTTAAGCTAACTGGGATCTTTATAAAACAGAAGGTGCCAAGCTACTACCTCAACTCAAGACGTGGAATTTCTGTTGAAGATATTAATAACAGCACTTTTAAGTGCTCCGAATATATAATAAAAGAGCTTGCGGAAGCCGTTGATTCAGTGGATGAAAAGAAAAGGAGACGGTCCGCAAGCTCTATTATTGTATATTCGGAGCACTTACAAGTCTTGAGTTGAGGTAGTAGCTTGGCACCTTCTGTTCTATATTTGTTGTCTCTTGGGTCTGACTTGCCCAAAAGCCGTAGCTCCCTCAAGACACATTTTTGAGTATTTTTTAGAAAAATTTTAACTGGGATCTTTAATGTTACGTGGGTATTGCCAGAGCCACTTACCTGTCTGCACCTATTAAACACGTATTAAAGGAAGGAAAAAGTTACATTTGGTGGAGTGGTTAGAGTAAAGTTAGAGGTGGTTAGAGGTTAATTATCATAAAAGAGGACCTCTTAGCTAGACTTCCATGCTGGTTGTAATACATACTTATAAAAAATATTTCAGAAATAAATAAATAAAATGCAATGTCATAAAACACAACACATCATCTCAACCAGAAAACTCTTTAATGCTTAAAGGGGTATTCCCATCTGGGCGTCCACATTTTATTTAATTTGTCTGCCATATACAGGCAGTCCCCAGGTTACGTACAAGATAGGTTATGTAGGCTTGTTCTTAAGTTGAATTTGTATGTAAGTTGGAACTGTATATTTTATAATTGTGGCTCCAGCCAAGATTTTTTTGGTCTCTGTGACAATTGGATTTTAAAAAGGTAAGAATGTCATAAGAACCAGGATTAACAATTAAACTTAATTGCAGACGCCTTTAATAACGGTTATGGCTGTTTATTGTAACCGAAGGCTAAAGTACAGTAAATTACCAACATCCAGAGGTCCATTTGTAACTAGTGGTCATCTGCAAGTCGGGTGTTCTTAAGTAGGGGACCACCTGTACATACATTTTTTTCAATTGCATGTTCTTAAAATAAATCTACCTGTGTGGAGATAGACACAGCCATGTTCTCCCTTAGAAACTACGTAGCGGTCCCTGGATACAACCACTACTGCACCCTGGGAGAGATGACCACACAGAGATTGAGCCCTGCCAGACCACTGTTCATTACCACAGGACGGCTATGGGACATGAAGTAACTTCTCAACCCCTTGTGAGACACTGAAGGGGTTAACTGTGGATGGGCGGTATGTTTCCCCTAGGTTTTGCTTCTATGCAAGGCCTTAGTGCTGAGGTGTGTTGTCCAGCACCTTGGACACAGGTGATGGGAGCAGCCTAATCAGTCTCCATAAAGTGGCTCAGCAGAGCTAAGAATGTGGTCTCTCTCTGAAAGGAGGCTGGAGAGCACACAGCCCTGACCTCTGTGCCTGGAGCAGCCAAGTGATTTTGTATAGTGGTGAGTTAGTGGAATACGTGTATAGTTAGCACCCTGACGGGTAGGATTTTTTGTTTATTTAATGCCTGAGTGTAAAGGCTGTTTTATTTTGTACCTGCTGCAATAAACGCAGGCGAGACCTGTTTTGGACTGTATCTTGGTGTCACTGTCTTGAACTGCATCACAGCACCCCGCTACCACGGTCTCTACTGGGCCAAATCTCCCACACCCTTCATATGTAAAAACAATTTGTTTCTTTGTGTAATCACTGCAGTAACGGTGGTCATATCAAAGGACAACAGGGTTACATTTATAGAAAATTATTAACACCGCAACATTTTAATAAGATCCAATAGAAGAAATGTATGTTTATACCAGGTGAATTAAATGTCAATGCCCAGATGAGAATACGCCTTCAGGCACAATTCTGCTAGATCCTGAATATCCTGTATCATGTCTTCTGTAAACGACCACTGCACATAGTTCCCACTTCTACTCTGTAGACCAGAAAATATGTGGTGTATTGGCAGATGTTTCAATTGCAATTTAACCCACCGCTTCTACTTAACGTAAAGAAGTGGACATTAAATGCCTTGAGCTACGTCAACCTGTCAAAAAATATTCGCCTACAGCTGTACATAAGCAGAAGGTCAGAAGTTTAGGCTCGCTCATTAGCCTGCTAATATAACACAGGTAGCCCCTTGTCATTCAATCTCTGACATTCCAGCCCATCAACTGAACACACCCAAGTCATGCACTCGCTGTACTAATTAATATGTCATGTCATAGTGTAAGAAGCCCAACATACAGAGCAGTGGCCTATGGCTCAATCTCACAACTGTCATAATAAGCAGATTGTGAGAGCACAGTATGTATGTGCATAAGACATATGGCTCATGACCACATACAGCGCCCTACATACTCTGTGGCCCTGGACTGAAGGCACTGGGGCAGATTTACTTATATTTCCTAAACGTATTATAGTCTAGAGATATTTATTGTAATGGCTAAACTTTGTTGATACTTAGACACTTTCGACTCAACTCACCCATGACAAGAAGCTCTTTAAAGGGAGTCTACTACTGCCGTCAATACTTATGATCTGCTAGAAGGATATTGGAGAGAAATTCAATGTGATTTCCAACATATATTTGCTATTTCTGTCTATTTTACATTACATTTCCACAATATTACCATTTTATTCCATATGCTAATGAGACAGTTGGTGAACCTAAATCATGTCCTCATCACCTGGAGCAGGGTTTTTCCCACCTAAATCACCTTCCTCTCCTTCCAATGTCACCCAATGCTTCTTACACGATATATCTCCTGCTTATCTGGCAAAGAGTGTGGTGGTCTCATCAGGAATAGCAGTGCTCCGGGTGCTAACGACATGACCTGGGTGCACCAACTACCTTATTAGCATAAGAAATGGCATAACGGACAGAAATAATAAAAGTGTTACAGAAATAACTATACTATATAAGTATTATGGTCTTCATCCCCCATATCTTAATCTGATGACCCTCTACTATTCACTGCAAAACCGACATGCACCAAGATTGTGTGGTATTATATTCTCAACTGGGCCAAACACCATAGGTCTCATTGGCCTCAGTCTTTCTTGTCTTCTACCAGAACTTCAGAGAAGAATATGATAAGGATGAATCTCAAAGAAGCCAGAAGCAACTATGAAGGTTGCTAAACGTAGGCTAAGGAGGATTACAGAAGGATGTGTTGGCTATGGGCATACAGTTTAGACTTTTTAGAAAATGTTCATTGCGGAGCACAAAACTTTGACACTCCCCGGTGGTCCATTTGTGGCGGAAGCCAATATCGAATTACAGATCTTACTACGAGGTATCATGAACGGAGGACTCTTAACTTTCATCAGTTTCACCACACGGCACAAAGGATCTTTTAGCAGATCTTACTACCGGCAGTGTTCTAGAGTTTTAGAGGCTTGACTATCGGAAACACAGTAAAAGGAGCAACCCAAGAAAGCTGGAGTAATTGCAATGATAATGCCCCACTGCAGAACAAGATCACACATAAACTTACCATATGAAATCTACAATTTCAGAGCCGATTTAGGATATTTGTTGCCAGGAGATAAAGTTTTATTTCCCCGTATTCATTCTTAAGGTCATCGACAAATTAACAAACTTCTAAATGAATGGCCCTGGGCACACTGTCAAATGGTATTAGTGCTGCCAGTCACATCGTCAGGATATGAGGCCCTGATAAACCAAACACCACATTACATCTTTTCCTTACTTCTTACCAGGATTATTCTGCTCTAGAAGAAACTTTAGAGTTTTCTTTAGTAGCCGATACTGATAACCACATAAAGAGACTTGTACAACACTGGATGCTCCATAAAAACATCATGAAGTACTGACTCAGTCACTTGTCACTTCTGTGAGTTTAGGATTCATAAGCAGTCACCCATGAAAGCAGGTCAAATATGCAGCAGTTTGGGGAATAACACTGTCAGCCAATACTTGGAGAAGTTGATCTACCACAAAGGGTCATCTGTAGTGCAGAGATTTTGACCAAGCACCAACTTTTTTTGTCTTTTTTTTTTTTTAGACATCTGACAATATAACCACTTCTAAAACATTACTTTGATGAAAGTTACTGTATGAAGAAATTCATATTATTCATCTTTATTTATATAGCGCCATCAAATTCTTCAGCACTTTACAAGAGGTATAAGCTCAACTGATGTATGTTAAAGAAGACTATGTCCATTCACTTCAACCAAGAAAGGGAAAGGAAAGGTATGACAATTCGATATTATAACAAATCTATTCATGTTATTTTGCTGTAAGAAGACGTATAGGACATTTGTGGAGCTCCCTGCTGTCTCTGCTGTGAGCAGCTCCAGAGCTCGACTATTCCACAGATAAATAGAAGCCTTGTCACTTCTAGAGATTACAAGTTTTTTTCTCCAGAAACTAGGTTTCCTTTTATTTTGATGTGTGAAACCTGGAAAATCTTTTAACCATTTGTGTATATGTTGTGGTCCCTCAAGACACATTTTTGAGTATTTTTTAACAAGAAAAATTTTAACCAAGATGTGTCATGTGGGTGGTGCCAGAGCCACTCACCTGTCTGACACAAATCATATCAATTATTTATTGAAAGAGGACAACCCCTTTAAGGTAACCATCATTTCTGTCCAGGTCTGTTTCATGAGTTTTATTATTTTTTTTTTTAATTCTTTTGAAGCATGGTTGAAATTCATTCATTCATTCATTTTCATAGACATTTAATTTATTCTTACTTTTGTCAGATTCAAGTTATTTCTGTGACCATTGTGGGTTTTTCTTTCATTAAATGAGGGATACCAACAATTTTGTCCATGTGTATATACACACACATGTATGTATATATAAATTTATTTTTCTGTACCTGACTCCCAAATAAACACAGACACCCTCATTAAGATCAGAGTTAATTTCTTTGTCTCTGTCTTAAAGTTGGGAGGTTTCTTGGGAGGAGTGAATATCATCAGCAAGCAGTGATTTGCTACTGCTGATGTTCAGGGTGTCTCCATATGTGGACAGTTACATCACTGGACCAGTCCTACATTGTACACTCAGCAGAGGCCAGATATGGATGCCATACAGTCTCCTATAGTCTCCGTTGGATGTATACATATTATTTTCCAGGATGTATAAGATTGATGTATACGGAGAAGATAGAGGCCTCCCTTTGCCTTCACCTGCTACCATAGTATATGTATATGGAAACATTCAGCGTGTACCTCAGGAGGTTTCCTGGCATACACACCGAATGTTTTTAAAAAAAAAAAACAACAGCTGAATGTAGGCTACTATCTTACAAATTATTCTTTACAGTCATGAAATTCACCCTGAAGCATGCAATGGTATACACATAATTACCATGTCATACCCTTTATGTTGCTCTGACCAGTTCATACACCAAACATTATAAAAGGACATCTACCACCAAGCACATATACAAACTGGTATGTGCCCCCTCTGGCAGGATCCGCTCTTCGTTTAGCTTCTGGTGCCCTGTTTTTTTTACAAAAAAGGGCTTTAAAAATTATGCAAATAAGCCTGAGGGGCTCTGAGCTCTATAGCGATCAATTAAGTCCAGAGCCACTCAGACTCATTTGCATAACTAATAAAAGCCCTTTTTGTTAAAACAAGAGCATAAGAAGCTAAAATAGGAGCTGATCCTGCCAGAGGGGGCACACACCTGCAAGTAAGTGTGCTTGGTTACCAATCATTGATCCTGATTTCCGTAAAAACATATTTACCCTTAACACCTAAAACATGATATAAGAAGTTTATTGGAAAAAAAAAAGTGAAAGAAAAAAAAAACATAATTAGTTGTTTGCATATTTTATTTTTCTTTTTTTTTCTCATTTCTTTTTTTTTTTTTTTTTAAATTAATTATTTTTTTTCTTTATTTCCAACTGAACACATCTGGCATATTTTACATCTTTGCAATAAAACATGGTTACAATAGCTTCAGGAATTCATATATCCAAAATATTTCACCATGAATTCAAGATGAAATGAAGTTGTCTCCCAGGTGTTCAATATCCTTTTATTTCTAAGCTACAACTCAAGATATTGCTTACAGACTGGTGATGAATAACTTAATATTTACGGCGACTCCGTCAAAGTATCGGAGTCATTTATTACCTCTTTTTCTTCATTATTTTATTTTATTTTTTTTTTAAATACAAACAACAATGTAGAAGAAAACCGAGTGGTAAAACTTACTAATACAAGGTGGAGAACAAATAATTAATCACATCAATAAATAATGATATGTTTCTGGTGCAAAGTGCCAATACAAATTCTCAGTTTTATTTGACAGAGTTTTTTTTTTTTTTTAACTTCTTTTTAAAATAAATGACTGCAAGTGAGTGTAAATTACATTCCTGTTACATGCCTCGTATCCCTACCGACACAATATGTACATCTATGACAATACAGTCACTAAATATACAAAGAAGAAACAAGTGTATCGACCCCTGGGTGTGTCATCAGTACAATGTGCAGGAAATTATTTTGACAGCCATCACTGCAGTATCGGATCGTCCGGCGTCTTAGGCTGGCCACGTGGCTTTACGTAAGGGCCACCATGATGGAGTAACACCAATTTGTAACCAAATCCTAAGAAATTTACTCAAAATATTCTAAATTATTTATTCTAAACCCCTTTCCCTGTGTACAGAGGGACTTGGTTTTTGTGTCTTGAACCCATGTTGATCGGCACTATGAAATGTAAGACCCTTACTCGGGGGGAGGGAGAAAAAAACAGGGTGCAGCTATATATATATGTATACATTTGCCTCATCTCTCCTTCTTCATGATCATAAATAAACCAAGAACCACAGCAAACATGTCTCTTATGAGAGATTTATGGCAAACCATGGCTTCAGATCCCTAGGTTTTAAAAGTTTATGGGATTTCAGAAGGGGGTAAAAGAAAAACCAAAAAAAAAAAAGTGCAAAAGCAGATATTGGTGTAAATGTGAAAAGGATCGGACAAACCCATATTCCACCTTTTTAACGCAAGCTGCATCTTTTTTTTTTTTTTTTTAAGTTTCATGGAGACGCCTGATCCCTCAGGTGTAAAGTACAAGCACTGTTTAGCGTCACGATAAAACTAAGAAACTTTTTTGTCTTTTTGTTCTTTATACAAGGTTTTACTTTTACAAAAGTATCCCTTTTAAAGTTAAAGATGTGCATCTGATGTACAAAGTATCAAACATATTATTTTTTTATATTAATTTTTTTTTTATTTTTTATTTTTCACAGCTTGAAAAGAGGCTGGAAATGGGATGTAAGATTTATGGACTAAACACCGTAGCAGCTGGACACAGTCTTCTTCACGAGTGACCAAAAGTCTCTTTGTGATGTGTCCTACCAGCTTTTCATGAATAAATTAAACTGAAATTGTTTCCGAGACTCCTCCTACTGCTCGTAATATACACAGTACACACTTGCCTTTAGCAGCTGGTGTTCAGTTGTGGAAAAAAATAAAAACACACAATGTAAAGTGGTCTGCTGACTACAATGTACAGCTATTGCTGAGTGTAATGGAATGTACAATGGAGCTGGATGCAGGCTCGCTTCTCCACCAGAGGTGACAACGCCTTGGAACTGCAGCGCTTGTGCTCTCAGCATGACACTTGGCATTCAGCACTTCAGTCAACTTTTAGTATCTGTTCTGATGTTCGTAATGCCATCGATTAAAATCTATATTAAACGCTACAATGCTACCAGAAGCCATGCCAGTGATCAAGGTCCTACAAGACAATAAGAGAGACAAGGGTTAACTGGCTGCATTCAACGGACATACAAATTATATTATCGACAGGTTCCAAAAAATGCCTGGACAAAGGACAACTGTCAGGGCTATTTGGGGCACTAAACCACCTATAGATCTTTTTTGATTGGTGATTTATTGTCCAAATCGCCCAATAGCTTTCCCCTCCATACCTGGAAAAAAAAACCCTATACAAGCAGTCCAACCTACAGACGGACCTCTCTGCCCACTGTGACCTCTGGTGATGGTCTCTGGAAGCTTTATTTAAGTCCCAGGCTGCAATGATCAGCTGCAAGGTGCCTGTAATGAAGCTTTATTGATAACCTTGTTCCTATGAAACCCAGGGACTGCCTGTATAACTTTAGTTTGGAGCTCTCAGCGCCTGTGCACATATGCACTGAGGCTGCTGTAGTACAACCTTGACTTTACTGCGTGGTAGGCAGTGTCGGACTGGTCCACCAGAGTACCAGAGGATCCTCCGGTGGGCCCTGGCTCAAACCAATACTGAGCGCCAGAGGTCCATCAGAAAACAACACAATTTGAAGGCTTCTAGAGTATATTTCCTGGGGGATAATGAAGAGTGGGCCCCCAGATTGAAATAGAAAAAAAAAATAAAGGTATCATTTTCTCTATAAACCGTGTTACGTCTGTCCATCTATCAAATGAGTACAGAAAACATATTGGGGGGGCATGTATGAAGCCTGAGGTTTTCATGACTGCTTGACTGCCCTAGTGCAAAGCATGACAAGCCCACTTCTGAGACTCGTTACAAGTCCAACAAAGACTCGTGTCTCCTTACCAGGTGAAAGCCTTATCAAAATTCTGGTGACCTGGGGCCCAAGGTCATAGAAACGATAAGCAAAAAATGTTGTGCAGAAATTATGGTTTGAAGCAGTGGTAAGTTCTCGAAGGACAGGTGAAAACTCTGAGGTTCCCCAGAGAAAATAAAGAGGGTCAAGGATTTACATGTTGACCATAGGACAAGTCATGGACATATCTATTGTAGAACAGATTGCTCTATGTCTTTGGTAGACAAACTTGTAATTTCTTAGGAAAATAGAGAAAAAATAGCTAGAAAGGGAAATGGGCCAAGATACAGCTCTGTGTTTTATACTTCTTGACTTTACGTTACATTAGGGTAAAGTACATCAGAATGATTTACAAGGATGAAGACTCACCTCTGGTCATGTGACAAATCCATGGCTCTAATCCCGGCGTCACAGCCGGGGTAAATGTAGAGCTGCTTAAAATCACAAGCCTGCCAGACTTCTACGACTCCATTATCTCCACCCGTCACTAGGTTCTGTCCATCGCTGCTCAGAAGGATGGCCTGGACAGAACAGAACACAGCACTTGTAAATCATCAGCTATATATTGTCTGTTATATGATTGCTGTCTGTAACTCTCTTGCACACCTGTATATTCAGCTCTCCTATACGTTACATAACCAGAACTTAGAAAAAGTATATGAATATGGTCCTATTACTGTGCAATATTACAGCACCCCGTCCTTAAAGGGGTTCTCTGGTCATAGCAAGTTAGCCCTTATCCACAGGATATGGTATAACTTGATGATCGGTGGGGGGCTCAGTGGTGGGACCTCCATGGATCATCAATGGTGGTCTGTTGTACCCTTGTTGCAGTCAAGATGACTAGGGCAGCCTGTCATGTATGCGCTGGCAGCTTCGTTAATCTCTATGGCGCTTGATGTAGATGGAAGCAGATAGCACCTTTCACTGCGTAGTGGCTGTGCTGGAGTACTGCAGCTTGGCTTCAATTTTAGTCAGACCCCTCCGATCCTAAGGATAGGTCATTAAATATCTCTGTAAGCCCAGATCGCTCTAGGATTTCAAACAGGATAACCTCAGGGCTTCTTGTTCATCCAAATTCATATTAAGACACACAAGGGATCTAATGTGTGTGTTTTTGCACCAAAAAGTGATGGCTATAAATACCAATTTTATGTGAAAAAAGTGGCGCACTAATGCAGACATGCATCAACTTTTTAAAAAAAATTCAGGAATAATAGACCTCCTAGAATCCATACATACCCTGGTTGAATCACTGATTTCCATTTGGCCCAGAAGTTTGCCATTAATGCTGAAGTTGCAAAATCTTCCTCTCTCGTAATAAATAATACAATGTCCTTCACTGGATACTGAAATCAGGCGGGGGTACAAGCAGTTCTCGGGTCCCTCCAGCGCTCGGAGCAGATCCCCTGTGATTGTATGGACCAAGCATGGACCCTCTATAGGACAGAAATAAAATGCAACATAAATTCTGGTATCAAAAATTTTATATATAGTTAGGTTTTCCAGCACATTTTTTGCACATTTAGCTTATACTTGAGTTTATACGATATATATATGTGTATATATATATATATATATATATATATATATATATATATATATACTAAAATAATATATACACACACATATGTATAAATTATCATTTATCTTTCAGCACCCGGATCTGAGATGTGATTAACTGCTCAGAGCCATGTTTCCAGTATTGCTTTATTCTTGTATATACTGTATGAGGCTCTGCTGTATCTAGCGCCCCCTTCCAGTCCTAATGTGACAATGCAGCAAAAATTCTAAAGGTTTTAAGATTCAATAATTGATTTGATTTAATGTTTATTAACCTTTTCATCAATCCTTGAACTCTGACACTACCCACAACCCCCCAACAAGACTTTTTTTTTTCTCTCAATCAATATTTTGTCACATTGTTCCTAGAATTAATTATCTTTAGATGAGATGGTGGCGGCTGCAGGTGTTACCATGTCCCTGCATGTCCCCCGTGTCTACAAGTATAAGGACTGGAGGCACATATGCTGGGATGTAAACATCAATACAAACACCCCAGATAGTGACAGCGCGCACAATAAGATCCTCCATTATTCACAGCAAATTGTGTGATATTCAGAGGAGGTCAGCGGGCTGTGCGGGCCCATGTCGTACACATATTTACCGCACGCCTCGCCCCGGCACTGCTGAAAGTGAGAACACAGATGTAAAGACCACGACGCCTTCTGGGTGATTGCTCCTTTTGTTACCTCAATGAAACATGGATTATTCACTGCTGGCTGCACATAAATGGAAGTAATTTGGCCTGTGTAAAAGTCACAGCAAGGTCTGTAATATTGGGCATTGTACACCGCACATAATCATTGTTTTCTACCCAGGAGCGTAATATTGAGTTAATTTCTCGGGGTCCACCTCTCGGATGTCCTTTTACTATCAATTGTAGTGAGAGGAAATAAAAAAAATCAATCATGGCAAATGTGGTTATTAGCTATTTTTAACCCCTAATGCCCAAGGCTCAGTCCCACCTAAAGGACAAATTTGATATTTAACTTTTTTTATAAAATATAAAGTTATGTTATAAAGAACCATTTGAGCCTATGCTATAGTATAAAAAACTGGAGCTTACCCAAGAAACAACTTTACGACTGTCAAGTTTCTTGTATACAAAGATTATTTTGGCCTTATTCATTCAGTACGTGGGCCCAATTTAAAGCCCCCCCCCCCTAAGGTTCTCGGAGCTGCTTGTAAATATCTGTCTTCTGCTCTTATGTCTCTGCATATGGATGCCCCAGGCTAGCCGCTATTCGCCTATTCTCTGCAGGGTCTGTGCTGCAGTTCTTGGCAAAGCGTAAGGTCAAGTCTACTACTGTGCAGTTCGTTCATCCTCAGGATTAGTGGGTCCGCAGGCATTGGAGCCCCACCAACAGCAATGTTACAACATATTGTAGCAGTATGCTCTTAGATGTTTTGATATGATTACCCCTTTTATGTTATGTCCATATGGGAGCACACACAATGGGGTTAGGTGTCAGCAGCAGATACCCCGCTGCACTGTACAGTACCCTTGTACCAGATAAGATTTAACTTAATCTAATTCAAAAACTATCACTACAATAGGCAGAATATTATAATTTGTTTCACAAGTTTTTAACTAAGAGCACATCAATATATACAATGGGTTTTGGTAAGAGTTTTGATTGGTATGGGTAGTCTGGAATGTGACACCACCATCAACATGGATATCCACAGGATAGGGCCTAACTTGCTGATCGATGGGGGTCTCAGTAATGAGACCCCCACAGATCACATGAACAGGGGGTCCGATGTACCTCAGTCAGAACCCTAGCCAATCTCCGAGATGAGTGGAGCAGCTTGTCGCACATGGCCGGGCTGCCCCATTCATCTCTAGGGAGCTGGCAGAGATTGACAAGTCCAGAGTACTACACTGAGACCTCCACCGATCAGCAAGTTACCAACTTGTTTAGAGGAAAAGAACCTCTTTAGCAGTCTTTGCCCCTTCACCTGTTCCTGCCGTTGCTATGGTCTCCTCCGAGACGCAAGAAAAGTATTTTATATGCTTTCTGTAATTTCATTCATTGAACAAACTTTTCCCCAATGGTCAGGACAAGGACTAACACCAGGTTCACTTGAGTTCAGTGCTTATAGCTCATATTCAGGGACCCAAATAAAAAAAAAAAAAAGATACCATACATAATAAGTAACCCAAATTCTGCCCCCATGTATACCATAAACGGTGACTAATAGTCGTCAATAAAGACATTAGACAGCAATGGAGAGGATCCATCATACAGAAGAGAGAGGGATGGGTTAGAACGGCAAATATAATACATACATAAAGTACATAGAAACTCTAGTGCTAATACACCAGTCTGCGTGTACAGGCGATTAAGTGAAGGGTGTTCAGATGTGTCATTAATATTGGGTTTATTCATGTCAAGAAGCTGGAGAAATGAACGAAAGAATAGGCAGTGGCAGAGCTTACATCAGAAGGAGCCAGCCTATAACACATCTATTGAGAAGTGCATGTTAACATGACCATTATCAGGCGTGTCCTGCCGTACAGGAGGTGGATCCTGATCAAAGTACCCGGCAGCTTAGGTATAAAGTGGAATCGAGAGATTTCCTAAAGCGCTTCTGACATCTGTCCTCTTATTTAGAAAAAACATGCTAAGTGAAACCGTATACCAAAGCCTTCTCAGGAGAAAATCCAATCAAAGGATCGGAGAATGTTCACTGGTGTCAGCCGGGGACAAAACAACTTGTAAGCTAATCATCTGGGAAAATTCATGTAAATCCAGCAGAATCTTTAATACATTGCATCATTTATGGAGAATAAAATTCATCAAAAAGCTATCCCTGGTGCTGAATCTATTAAAAAAGGCACTGATCTCAAAAGTCATGGTGCAGATGAGTGATGGGCATGTGGTACAGATGTGATGGTGCCAGGTCTGATTTCTAAAATCTTAGATTTCTCCATGGTTGGCCTTAGGGGATTCCACAGATGACCACTAATAGAAGGTATGAAATTACACTTGAAGGTCTCCTCATCAATTATCAGGGATGGCTATAAATGTGATCCATTTTTCCACTGTTTAGTGTATTACGGCTACATGTGCACACAAATCTTTACATTTCACGAGCCGCAAATAACGTATCCAAGATCTATTGTTTGCAGCTGATGAGCATGGACTTCCATGCCAATAACAGTAGAAAAAAAAACTTTTTAAAGTTTTGCGTCTTGGGCAGTCGGGGCACACATGGGTCCATGGACCGACAGCCAGGTGCTTGGGCTCATTCAATTAATTTGTCAATGTTTTATCCGCTGAATCGGAGAGTACATGGATGAAAAATGTTCATGTCCATGAGTGCTTACACTGTGTTTCGCTATATTTGGCAGGCTTAGTTGGCGGTGTACGACAAAGTGATTTCAAAACAGAAGAGATAGAAGTGATGTTCCACCCCCAAAAAGTCTGTTTTTCATGGGCAGTTCCTTTAAATAACACTTGAAAAAACATTTAGTATTGGTAGGATATAAAACTATGATCATTCTCCTTTATTAATACAAGAATTCCCAATGCCAAAAGTCTGAAATACGGTACAAGTGAACTAAAAGAAAATCAGTAACAACTAGAGACAAACAGACCTGATGGTTGGTGTCCCCCTGGCCAATCATAGGCATGGCTAGTTGTTATGGATATCAACTTGTAGGATCGGAAATGTCAATCCAGCAATAGGCCCAGGTCAGGTGAATGAACCCGAACATTGGGTCCGCTCTTCCCTAGTCAGAAGCCGCTATGTCAACTACTGTACCCATTGCACAGTTAATTATAGAAGTATAATTTTTTGCAAAATCAAGATATATATATATACATACTGTAAGATTGAGGAGTTACATATTGTGTTTAGTAAAAGTACACGAGGCATTTTAACATAATGAAAGAAAAGACAAGAGATACAATAAACTCACCTTTAGCTCCGCTGATGACAAGTCCCAGTTCAGCACATACAGAGACGCAGACGACTTCGTGGTCGTGGCCGGTTAGCACCGCTCGTGGAGCTGGGTAGTCACCTGAAACATAGGAAGAACATGTAAGGTTATTAGACGACCGTTCTTCCTTACAGCCCATACTGGCAAGATCTGTTTCTGGACAAAGAGTCATACAATAGCTTGAAAATGGTAAAAAAAAAAACACCCAACCAATGAAGGTTGGGAACAGATAGAAAACCATAAAAAGAACAATTTAAGTATAATACAAATATAAACCCGTCCATCCTAGTATTTGTAAAGGGTTATACAGTTTATGTGTAGTACAGGTAATTACCTTTAATAATGAACAGCTCTAGAGGAGGTGGGTGATGAAGCTAAATATATTGCAAAAAAAAAATTCTAAATTTTGAATGGGAGTCTTGCAAGCTCTGGATGACACAACAACACTCCAACGAGGGGTCAACGAGAGGTTGAAGAACATGGCAGCTTTCTTCCCAAAAAAAAAAAAAAAAAGACCCAGCGCCATAAGGAACCATTGTTTGTGCTGGTATGGCACTTGTTCTGCATAGAGTTGAATGGAGCCAAGATGCTATACTGACATAAACCATGGTCTAGGGGTGGAGCGGTTTTTGGAAAAATGCAGCCATGTTTTTAAATCTCCAGACAACCCCTTTAAGGTTATTTTACATTTGGCAGTGTTTTTGAAGTATTGCATCTGCAAAAACCTAAAAGCCTAAGCCCAAAAACCTGCAGCAGGTCACATTGAATATTACCACTAGTGGTAAGTACAATACACCTTAATATAAGGCTGATTTTACACCCGTGTCTGGCAGGTTCCGTTCCACTTTCCATTATTCATAGCAGGAAAAATAGTGCAGCAGCCATGTTCATTTTTCTGCTATAAATAATGGAAGAGTAACGGAAGGTATGGTAAGCAGAAAACAGAAGACGAATGGTTCACCTTCCATTGTTTGTTTCCATTATGCTCTTCTCAAAGGAAGTGTGAACTGGGCCCAAAACTTTTTTTTTTTTTTAATGATTTCATAGTTGTAGCAAAGTCCCAATTTTTTTTCTTAATATGTAAAAGTTATATCATGAACATTTCAAAAAGCATTCCGTGTAAAAGTGTATACATCTGAAGGTAAACTTGTAATATCCATATGTATCACATATGCTGCATCCAACCAATGGGATGGATATAAATATTGTGGTTATAAAACAAACCTGATAATTGCACAACATCTACTTGTGACCATTGCTATCCCATTGTGCAGTTATACCCAGGAATATGACTGTGCGAATGTATACATACATTACTAGTTATGTCAATCACAGGGGGCGGCACAACTGCAACCACATAGTGTCATAAGAAATCATGTAAAGAGGTAAATGTCTATCTTTTGTAATATCAGGACAAGAAACAACCTTGTATCCTCAGCTCATGGAGTAAAGACAATAGGAAATTCTTAATGGAGGACAAGCGCTTCACCCTTCCTGGGGACAGATGCCAAGCACTGCGGCAATCACTCAAAATTCAGCAACGCATACTGTCACATCCTAAATGATAGATGTAGCAAAGGGCTAAAGGCTAAGGAACAAAAAGGGCTTCAGGTGATGGGATGCTATTGGGAATTGAAACGTAACGCTCCAGGCTTAACCAATTCAGCAGAAGTGTGGTCCGCCAGCTATCTGGAGGGCAAGATGGGGACAGTATAACGTAGGATACCATTATATGTGAAGAGATTACTCGTAATTTAAGAGACGTAGAAGAATACAGAAACGCTCAGACAAAAATATACAGTGGTTTTAGGATATAAACAATAATATGGAATATATTGATACTGCGGGATATGGACAGAGCCCAGCTTTATGGCTTACTAAAGTCATTACATTAGGGGAAGTAAGGGGGAGATGATCATTTTACACATCTCATCAGGTTACTTATACACACCAGAAAATTACAGAGCTCCAGGCTACAAATATCACAACCGTGAAGATACATTATTCTGCGCCCTGCTACAGCAGCTCAGCTCCCACACACTTGAATGAAAACTAAGAAGCAGTACCATGGTTGGCCACTATAAATTAGTTGGAGCTATATGCTTTCATCAGCTGTTCTAAGAAACTGGTGGCCACACAACTACATGATCAGTGGATATACCAGATTTTGGACCCCTGCCAAAGTGATATAGATGACCTATCCTAAGGGAAATCAGTCCTAATTTAAACCCAATAGAAAACTTCTGGAGAATCCTTTGTGACAAAGTTATGACAGAGAAACCGACAACATTCTTAGAATTGTGGAAGAGACTAGAAGAAGAGTGGACCAAAATCCCACCAGAGCAGTGAGAGAGACTAGTGATGTCCTGTGACCGCAGATGTGCTGAAGCCATTCACAGCAAACACCTACTGATTGGTGACTGGTGTAACCTTCCGAAAATGGAATAATAACCCTTCTTTATGCTACAGTCATTGCTGTTGTTGCTCTAATTATGATCTTTAAGTTTTTGCAAAATAAAGGTTTTATGTTTATATCATTTGGTAATTTGTAAAACACTGTTCTAGAGGCACGATGAACACGATGAAAAAAATACATCAAATGTTGAACAACAGAGATTATATTATTCTTAAAAAAAATATCAAGTGATCATCCATTGTTCTCTGATTTTGATCTCCGCTGCAGGACCCCTGTTCTCGTGATCACTGGATGTCACAGTGACCAGACAATGTGGCTACAAGACAAACCATTCCTTTGCGGTAAGCAAGTCTCTCAATTTACCCACTATGTTTACCGCTATAATTTGCATTGAAGTAACAGATTTGGTCAAAGTCTAGTGGCTGGGAAAAGTGGTCCAACCTAATATGACCCCAAAAATAAAGAAGAAATTGTTTTCCATCTGCAATGACTCTTCTTCTACATGACGTAAAGCTAGATATGAAAAAGCCATATCCAAAATGGCAGACCTCAGACAATAATCCTATTTCACAGAACGTCTTAGGATTTATATTGAACATGTGTGCTGCAAGATACAGGATCCTCATCTATCGGGGGTGAAAAAGTCCCTTTAGAAATAGCTGTAATTCACATGGAAAAGCTGAAGCCCACACCTTCGGTGAGTATCCTGTTGGAAGCAAAGTAATGAGAAATGTCAGGTGAAGTCCCAAGATCAATGAAATTTCAGGCACTGGGGACATAACATGAATAGCATTGATCCTTTTAAAGAACACCAGTCAGAAGCTGAACGTAATATATTGCACAGAAAGGCTCGAGAGGATAAGCAGGCGAGTCCGACATACCTACCTGACAAAAAATTCAATCAGCCTGTAGCACGAGCTGCCTGAGCTCCTCCGCCGGCGTTCGAGAGGGAGACTGCTTCCAATTAAACTGTGCAAATTAATTTTTATCACTTTCAAATTAGTTTCTGGATTTGTGAAAGCTTGTTTTTCAGTGAAGGCTTTTGTTCCCGCTCTCCCTTCTGCTCTGTCATGGCATCATCTGCCGGTGATGTGCCGCCTGAGTTATTAGCTTTCCGCAATATCCGTATGCTCTTTCACTTAGATTAAGGTTCTTTCCTCTTTTATATTGGACATTAAATACAATTTTTTTGCTCAGAACAATGGAAGTTTATTAATTCTTCATCACTTTGTATGTTAGGTAGGGGGGATGGGGGAGGAACAAATCCCTCACAAAAAGCAAATATGGATCTAAATTCACAAACAGATTAAAAAAATGATATCTACTCATTTTAAAACAGAAGTTTGGATCATTTTAGCCCTTTCAGGTAATCTAGGAAGATAGGTGTGTAGCATAGATGATAGTGGTGAAGAGAAGGCTCTTACCAGCTCATGTGGATACAATTGGATAATCTGAGGAAGGCCAAGGATAGGGCGCAACAATTCTGGAGGAGATTGAGGGTAGATACAGTCAAGATACGCAGCAGATTTTCTACACCGAATTGTGTGATGAATATCACAATTCGTCATGATCGTCATACAGGAAACCCCCAATATAGGAGAACGAACAAACAAGGATCAAGCCTGTCCTTCTGTTACGAAAATATGTGTTTTTGGATCACATTTTAGGGTGGATGACTGCCTCGAAATCCAAACCCTTCAGAAAGATTAAAATCTAAAGTGTGGGATCTCTCTTCTCTCTACGGGAATGGAGAAATCCTTTGAGAATCCGCAGAAGATTTGTCCCAAAATCTGTAATGAATCTGCATGTATTTTGGGTTGGATTTACTTGAAGATTGGGTATAGACTTATCTGTGGGTGCCCTGAAGCTTCTACCAGACATACATGTCTGGTAATTGCCAATGTTTCATATAACATTAATGGCTTCTCTGTGACATCTGTAAAAAATTAAGGCTACATTTACACTGCCGCAAGGGGGGCATGTATACGGCCGACGTATATACGGCCGATATACGTCCCCCATAGACGGCAATGGGTGCATGGCGCCCTACATGTCCTATCTTTTCCCGTATTACGGTGCCGTGCGCCATACATCCCTATGGAGAGGGGCGGGGGTGAGCAGCGCCCCTCCTCCTCTCCCCACGCGCTGCTGTGTGCCCGCCGTACTACGGTACGGCGGGCAACGGCAGTGTGAATGTAGCCTAATAGGTTAAGAATCAGACATGAAAGGTTATTCTCTAAATAAGAGAAACCTAAGATACTAAATAGTTAAGAGCTCACAAACACTCCTCTTCTTTGCACATACTTTACTTCATATAGCATCTGTTTTTGCTCCTTAACTCTCCTTCCTACCATCACTGGACATAGAAGGTTGTTTCATAATACAGCCAAGTCTCCCTCAGCAAAATAACACAGAAATGTATCTTCTATCATTTCCGACTGTTCAACATTGAGAATATATTGACACTTCTAGATGATCTACCTCCAAAGATCAATACCCAAAACAAATGTGGTAGAAAGCATCCACATGATAGTCCACATCCACGACCTTCTATAGGGTATTCACTACACAAGTCTAGTCTACAAGATGGGGACATGTCTACAAGATAATGTATATAGAAATGGCTGTTGTAATGTGAGATGTAATATGTAGAGAAACACAATTTGTGTGGAGACATTTGGTGCAGTAATGGATTATATATAGGTGGTTTGGGTGGTAGGCTGGCACCCAAGCCATTTAGGGGGCCCATGGCCACCCAATCCACCCACCAAATTTTATCGCCTTAATCCGTGCCTGCTTTCGTCTTCTGTCCCATTGTCTATATATTGTAATGGTGTATACAGCTAATGATAATATATGCAGCTATATTCTTGTGAAGGGCAGATCCACAGGCGGCACTAATGTAAGTCAACTGCTGCCTGAACAACTCGGAGATTAGCAAGGATTTACAAGTAGTGAATGGTTATTTTATGTACTGGCTGAGAATCCTGAGGAGTCCTCCCCTGGAGATCCATACAAGATGACTTATGTTGACTTAAATGTCAATGTGTATTGATCTTGGCATTACTTATAGAGACAACCTAAAGTTCAATATTCTGTTACAAAACAATTTATCTTCATAGACTGTTACCACAATCGCTATGTGTCACTCTCAACAAATAGTAATTGTAGTAGGATAATCCAACAAGGGAAGTGGTCCAGAAGATCAAGTGCAGAATCATTACAGCAAATTAAAAAGCAACTAGAATAATAAAACATTCATACTCTACCCTATATATCAGTGGTGGCGAACCTATGGCACGGGTGCCAGAGGGGGCACTCAGAGCCCTTTCTGTGGGCACCCGGGCCATCGCCCCAGCACACCAGGCTGGACTCAAAGAATCTTCCTGCAGTTCCCAGCAACTTAAAAGATGCTGCTTTCAGTCATATTTTGATACTGACTTTGCTACTTGGGACTGTAAGAAGAGGGCGAATTAGACAGGGTCAAATAATTTTTGGAGGGCCTTCTGCTAGCCCCACGATTCTCTGTGTACAGAGGGAAACTGGAAAGAAGCTAAAATTATGCAAATTTTCCATCTTTCTACTGTGATGCTGTCCTCAGGAGGCCAATATGATTGAAAGTTGTTGAACAGGGAGCAATAAGTTACTGCTTTAATTTTTTATCGCACCTCGCAATAAATAAGGGGGGTTTTGGTTTGCAGTTTGGGCACTCGGCCTCTAAAAGGTTCGCCATCACTGATATATATGATAGAATTTACAAAGTAAAAAGGTTTATATACTAAAAAGGTTTATATACACAAATAATGGTGTAATATTTATTTGCTTTGTGTATGGTGTGTAATATGACATAATGGTGCAGGCTGATGATGTCACTAGCAGGCTATAGACTACAGGGGCTGGCAGGCTATACACTACAGGGGCTGGCAGGCTATACACTACAGGGGCTGGCAGGCTATACACTACAGGGGCTGGCAGGCTATACACTACAGGGGCTGGCAGGCTATACACTACAGGGGGCTGGCAGGCTATACACTACAGGGGGCTGGCAGGCTATACACTACAGGGGGCTGGCAGGCTATACACTACAGGGGGCTGGCAGGCTATACACTATAGGGGGCTGGCAGGCTATACACTACAGGAGGCTGGCAGGCTATACACTACAGGGGCTGGGAGGCTATATACTGGGGGGGCTGTGACTAATGCATTTACCACTCTCACTTAGACTCGAGTCAATAGGTTTTCCCAATTTTTTGTGTTGTGTTTTTCCCAGCTTATACACGAGTATATACGGTATATGTCCCCATTGAATCAATGGACTGAACTCAGCACGTATGTTTAGTCCAACGATTCTTCGTTCGGTCTTGGAAATTCTGTAAGAGTACCAAACTCGCTTTAGGGCAACTGGTCTAAAACTATGTAAAAAAATCACGTGTCTAAGAAGTAGTTTTTCAGGTTTTTTTTAAAAAATATTTCCAATTAACTATACGTTTGGTTCTGGACTAAAAAAAAAACTTCACGTGTCATTCTGGCCTTACACGACAAGTCTCGCTGTGGTGACCTTGTTTACCCAATACAATAAAATCTGATTTAAATGTTGGCCCTGAATTCCTCTATACATTACTGCGCTATATTATCCTTTGAAGAATCACTCAAGGACAATGATTTATGCCCGGCCATTTATATGTGCATTTTAAGCACTCGGCGCTGTGGATGTTTGGAACATACAACATACTTAAAACACCTGTCACTTGCTAATTGGATGCGCACGAGCTAAAATAGATAATTAGTTGTCTTAGATGTCATGAAAAGAAAAAAGGAAAACCTAGGAAAACATCACAAGTCAAGCACCTAGCCCTGTTAATTATAAGAACCTAACAGCTTTCATGCCTCCACCCTCTACATTATATCTCCTATATGCAACTCTAGATGACAGGATGGAAACCCAATCCTTTGCCGAGCGTATCATCTGCAAATTCTTTTTTTTTTTAATATTCGCCCTAATGATGCTAACTAATTGGATTTAACCTACATTGAGAAACCTTCTTTCATTTATTTTCATCTAACAAGCCCTAATTTGCTTGAAGAGATGCTAGTTAATAAAGATGAGGTGCAGGCTACGTGGTCTCATATATGATTGGGTATTCTTACTAGATGGCATTTAAAGGAACACTCCAGTCAAAGCTAATTCATTGAATACTGTATGGTGCAGGGTCTGCAAGGAGGGGCAGGGATCATTTTCATTCTATTCCTAGAACCTATAGTCAAGCTTCTCCCTTCAGGCCCTGCACAAAGTATAATTTAATGACTGGAATGTTCCTTATTTGTGAGAAAGATCCCCCAAAGCTAAGATGTTCATAGGATGTACATTCTGATTTTGTAAACTTGCAACAATTAGCTGTAATGTTAAGAACATGGAATCAAGTGGTCAGTTTCTCTGCAGTGCTTCCACAGGAGAAAAAAAGCATTGCATGGCACTCATGAAAATAAAGTGATCCAGAGTGATATATGGTCCATGCAGAAGGGCTATTCTGTAGCACTTAGGCTGCATTCACATGAACATGTGATTTCTCCAGTCCTGTATTTCTGTTTTGTACGAATCCATATATGCGTGCTGATTTTCATCCGTATGTGCACGTATATCACTGTATCCGTATAAAATACTGTGGACTGCCACATATTGGATGGCTGACTATTAGCTGTCAGACAGAATGCACCTCCCTCTGGTTCTGGATACTGCATGTATACACGGCAGCATACGGTGCACAGCCTTACGCAGCACGTATTTAGCTCGTATTTTATATGTTCCCATTGCCTGCTATGGGCCATACTGGAAGAGAAATAGGGTGGAAAATAGGACATGCTCTATATTTTTTAAATGGCTCGCTTATGGTACGGTACGTAATGGTGGGCAATACGGCCATGTAAATGGATAGCCATATTGCCCATTGAAATGAATGGGGCAGTATTCTACCCGTATATACGGTCGTTTTCATACGCTCATGTTAATGCAGCCTTAGATAAAGATCCTCAACAGGAAACCTAGCTTCTTTTCATGAACAAATGTTCATATTCTGAGACTACACAGTGAGTTGACCACCTAATTTTGCAAAGAAAGGTGGATTTGGTGCTTAGTACACATACCGTATATTAGAAATACTGCCCTCTAAAAGTAAAACTTTCAATGGAACTAAAAATTTATCATAGCATTTTCTCTTAAAGACAAATTTACATGTACCTGGTTTCAACCTGCTACATACAATACTAGATTATACCTATATTATACCTGAATGCTCACCTGAGGACACAAACAGTAGTCATTTTTAATTTGTAAGACCTAGCCCTAGTGTGTGCAGCTCCTTTGTTTTGATGCCACCAGGGCTCGCTGTGGGCAATAATGCTACGTGAAAAGCGACAAGTCTGAACTAATTTAGTGTCCTTGAACTCTAGTCTTCCTTACATGACTCTTCAGATGCAGAGAAAGGATCAAGCTAGCATCATAAAACACTTACTATTATTTGGATTGTCTCCGATAATATGGTGCCTTCCGCTCCAGTACCACAGAAGCAGCGTTGCATCACGTGAGCCTGACACAATGTAACAATCTCCACCGATGTAGGACTCTGATCTTGCCAGACAGGTGACAACATCCCAGTGCCCAAATACGATTTGTGTCAATTTTCCTAAAAAAGACAAAATTATAATAGATATAGGTGTATAGAAATTCAGCTCAGTCCTGAAGATATAAGGTTACAATCTACTACAGGCAGTCCCCGGGTTACGTACAAGATAGGTTCTGTAGGTTTGTTCTTAAGTTGAGTTTGTATGTAAGTCGGAACCGTATACTTTAGTATTGTAACCCCAGTCAAAATTTTTTTGGTCTCAGTGACAATTGGATTTTAAAAATGTTGGGTTGTCATAAGAATCAGGATTAACAATAAATCTTAATTACAGGCACCTGTGATAACTGTTATAGATGTTTATGGTATCCTAGGAATAAAGTACAGTAAATTACCAAAATCCAGAGGTCCGTTTGTAACTAGGGGTCGTATGTAAGTCGGGTGTTCTTAAGTAGGGGACCGCCTGTATTAATTCACAGAGACGTTGATGTGCATAGAGTTAAATTATCGGATCACTGCAATACATATCGGAACCATATATAGTATAAAATGCTTGCATACATGCAGACACAATGAATACATTTTTATCCATACCTGTTTCTGTTGAGTATACCCTGAAGCTTTTGTCCCAGAAGCCACAGATGAGGATGTAGCGATTATCTGCAGTGACCACAAAGCAGTGCGCATTGATCTGAATGCTCTGATCCACAAGGTCAGTGATTTGGCGTTTGTTAACTCCAGAATTATTGGCTGTGGGAAAAGATTAATATGTCTATTTTTTCCTTTTATTCTTACAATTACAATTCACATTGAAGGCAATTTTTCATCAGTAAAAGATCTATTGATCTTATGATATTTCATTTTACTATATGTCATGATCTTTACTGTAGAGATCATTTTTCGGCATATACACTACGGTGGTAGCAGCAGTTACCATATTATGCCAGGGTTATGAAACAAGGTAGTACTTTTACTATAGGCAGATAACAAAGGATTACACCATGGACAATAGGTTTCTGAGTTACTCAGAAACTTCTCCCTATGATCTAAGTGAAGACTTGGTTGTGAGTTTTTTTTCTGGACAACTGACATAGATGAGTGAAAATTTGTTTTGATATCATGAGTAAATATAATGTATACGTACCAATCAAAGAGTCCATCTCGATAGGAAGATGGTGGGCTTGGTCCAGTGAGTAACCCGGTGCTCCTCTCAGACCTGCATAGAAAAAAATCTCAATTAGAAAGGGCCATCAAGCCAATTTAAATATTAGATTATTATCGCATATCTACTGCACTATAAAGGTTCAAGACATTCAAGACTTATAATATGGGAGAACGTATTGAATATATGTCAAATATATGTCTATGTAAATAAACCATGATGTAATATGTTTTGTACTTTTATTCACAACCCAAAATAATTAAGCGATATGAGCTAATTATGCAAAATAAGTAACCAGGATGTGAAGTCCCTAACATGAAGGGTATATATGTTCAATGTTATCTTGTACACATTACAATTGACAAGACCCGAGAATCAAAACATTGCATCATACCTCTGAGGAATAAAGAAAATCACTGATTGATTGAACTACTTATGGAGCACTGCTGACATTTTTTCACTAATGCATTGAATGGGATCGTGATACTGTGTGCACCCATCTATATGCGAGTATATTGACGGCTTGAGCTGCCCTGGATGCTGTCCTATACAGACAGTCCCCACGTTACAAACAAGAAAGGTTCTTTAGGTTTGTTCTTAAGTTGAATTTGTTTTTAAGTCGGAACTGTATATTTTATAATTGTTGATCCAGACAACAATTTTGTTTTGTCCGAGTGACAATTGGATTTTCAAAATTTTTTGCTGTCATGGGAACAAGGATTATCAATAAAGCTTCTTTACAGACACCTTACAGCTGATTATTCAGCCTGGGAATAAAGTAAAGCACCCAGAGAGCTTCACCAGAGGTCATAGTGGACAGAGAGGTCCCTCTGTAACTAGAGGTTGTATGTAAGTCGAGTGTCCTTAAGTCGTGGGACCTCCCGTATTGACTTTCTTTATTATCAATACCACTTATACCCACTGTGCAATGGCCAAGTAACCCAGACCATCCATTATGCCTGCATCACTACACTCCCTGTTGGAAATCTTATGGTGGACCCTATCACTGGGTTGGTTCAAGACGAAATGGGTGCTAAAAAGCACCACTGGGATGCAGTACTGCTATGGTGAATCCTATAATAGGTGGTAGGATGAACACCCTTTGTATGAATAATTATTCTCTTTGCTTCTGTGTACATGTGCTGACGTCTTAAACATCCTATATTCCAATATGCAGCTCTGAACACAAGCTGTGATGCCGGCCAGAGAACCTTCATGTATCCCAAATCTAGTATGACATGTTACCCAACGTGATTAAACTAATTGGCATCGAGTAGAAAAGGTCACCACTTACCCACAGTGTTGTGCCACCTATTGACGGCAAACAGCCTGCTGCATGTGACAGTCACCACTGCAGGAATAGTCAGATGCGGCAACGTGTTCGCTGCAACGTGTGTAACCGGTGAGTTGGAGGGAAATTTCAGGACCATTATAACATCCTGCTGCATCTGGTCTTTGAACATGAGGGGGCTCTGCGGGAGGAAGCACTGTTATGAGGGAAGAAAAGAGAATACAGTATTAAAGACTGAGAGAATATTCTAAACTGTGTCATAGGTCAGGAAGACAAGCCATTGTTATTGATCCTGAGATTGTATTATTGCCTGCATTTACTAATCCCAGACATTTCTTCCTTGTAAATCCTGGATCATTACTATAGTGGTCCTCACTGATCTGCAGTGCTGACGCCTGCGCATGTATGGTACATGACCGAGGAGACCAGGGATTTCTTCAATATTCCTTATTTTATCTAACCGGGTCTTTAATTCATCCGGAACGGAACATGACCCCTCTTCTTGGGAATAGACGCCTCTATCCATAGGTTAGGTGGAAAGCATTATAAATATTGGGACAGGCTGACTGTGTGCAATATTAAAAGAACATGTTTGAGCACAAGGGAAGATCTACGCTTGGAATTATTATGTTAAAAGTGGATAATTGACATTTTGTCTTTGACAGCTCACTGATCTTGCCTTGTGTTTCTAATACCAAAAATTTGTCTAGCCCCCTGGATGATATTTAACCGTTCTCACTCTTTACTATAATGGAAGTTGTATTGAAACATACAGTATAGTTAAATGGGTTGTCCATGCATACACATTTTTTTTATATATATGGCTATATATGACTTTACATATACTCAGCTGTCTCCGTGCTCCAACTGGCGCTATCGGTCTATGTTTGTAGTGAGGGGCCAATGGTGCCTTTCCGACCACTGCTGCCCACCTGATACAGCCTGAAACAAAGACTATATACTCACTCTTGCCATGTGCTTTGGTTCAGTGCGGTGTCACTTGTCACTGCCGGCCTCTATTTGCATACAATGGCTCAGCAGAGCTGTCAGTTCGACAGTCAGTGCACCTGCTACAGATTGCAACTGCTGCTGTAGCAGGCACCACCATTGAGCTGATGTATATAAACAAAGGTTGTTGGTGAGCATCTTACTCAACCAAAACACTTAAGAGGGGCGAATATATGCCCTTCTATATTTTTACAACACCTGGGGACCCATATGTAAAAAAATAAATAATAATCACAGACAAAGCCTTTAAATAAAACCTGTCTAATAAAGGATTTTTCTCCTACGACAAGCCTGTTTTGCATGAAAATTGACTGGGTGGTCATTATGTGTCTGAAAAGTTGGTTCAACTTGCCAACAGTGTCAACCATTTGACAAAGCCAATGGTAATGATAATAGTAATCATTATTTATATAGCGCCATCAAATTCTGCTGCGCTTTACAAATCATAGGGGACATATACAAATATAATGTTACATTACAGAGTACAAACAGTCAGATGGAACAATAGGAGTGAGGGCCCTATATGGTATCACCTTGTTGTCAATTTATGAACCTCCCATCCAACCCCCCCCAAAAAAAAAAACAACTGAGGAATGTCCAAGGAGTTCTAAGAAAAGATGCTCCACAATTCTTATTTGTAAGCATTTACTAAATTTACTTGCTCCATGTACATCCATGTTTTGAAACACAAAGGCCAGGCCTTTTTTCTTGCTAGGGAAAAAAAGCAGAGAATCTCCCTACATGCCGCTATTTCTCACCAGGTGCATGGCTGAGCTCCGAGGCGGATGTGGCTCAATAAGCAACTGAGATGGCGTCTGTCCAAAAGTCTGTATCTGTGCCTCCATGGCCTGCAGGGAGAGAGGAGTGATTGTCATAATCAATATGCATCAAAGAGATAGGTCAACACACTATTTGACAATGCAAGCACATCCCAAGTCAGCCATGAAAGAAGTCCAGAAAATTCACCGGTGCTTTTCTCCCGGGCTGCAGACTCATCCAAGTGTTAGTATTTTTGAAGACAAGCTTTGCTTTCTCTCGAGCATGCTTCACTTAACCAAATAACCATTCTATGATAGGATCTGGGTTATCTTTGAATGTTAACCTGTGGTGACATGCAGCTAAAGACCAGAGAGATGTCTCAGGCTCTCACAGAACACACGTGAACATGTTAATAATATGTGCCCACACCGCTAACAGTGCACAGATACCTGCACAAAATCCCCTGTAAGCAGGAAAGTTTGAGGGTCTCTTATAAAGTATGCTTCAGGGATCTCGATGAATGAGAGAAGTAACAGTTAAATGAACATTACAGCACATAACATCATGGAATACGATTTCACACTGGTGAATAGTAACACAAAACATGTCATGTAATATAGTGGATGTACTATTTAAGAGGACAAAGAGAAGACAACGGTAACATAGCTAGACTGATGGATAGGTGATAGATAAATAGAGGAGAGATAGATAAATAGAAAGTTATGAGAGAGAGCGACAGGAGAAAAATAGAAAGATGGACAATGGTGGTAGGTTTATTCTGTCTAAACGTTTATTTCCATTTAGTAAATTCGGTTTACGGAGTGTCACAAATTTGTGATGCAGTTTGCATAATCTTATTCCTGCCCCTTTCCTGGAAAGCCAAACCCCATTTAGTCCAAACTCTACCCCTTTGTCTGACATGGCTGCCTCCAGGAACAGGTTAACACAGGTTGCAGGAGCCCATTACAGCTGCAGTGCAAATATGTCTTTCTGCCTTCTCTACGCATTTCAATTACAATATAATTGTGTGTAATAACTTACCTTGCACCCTGACAGAATCCTCTGTGCAGTCCCAGGGGTTGGGCTTTGGTTTGGGTACATTTCGAAAAACAACATGTGTCTTGTATGTGTAGCTCACTCCTGAGCTCTCAGCCTCCACCTTTGTTCTCCTGTACAGCTCCTCCATCACTGATGTCAGCTCACCAGGCTGTGACCTCTGTGAAGGAGCAGGAGGGAGTACTGTAAAGGAGCACAAAGGTGGGGGCTGAGAGCTGAGCAGTCTGAAGCACAAGTTGTGTTTTTTTGAAATGCATCCAAACCAAAGCCCAACCACTGGGACTACACATATGAATCTGTCAGGGTTCAAGGTAAGTTATAACACACCATTATATTGTAATGAAAATGCTTAAAGAAGGCAAAAAGGCAGATTTGTACTGCAGCTGTAATGGGCTTTTGTAACCATAGTGAAAATGAGGTCCCTGGTGACAGGTTCCCTTTAATTACGCCAAAATTCTGCCAACATTTATTATTTGAAAAGGAGACTATCACTTACTTAGTAGTGATTGTTATTTTTCTTTAATACAATGATAAAAGCCTGCTTTCAGTCAATATATTTCACAGTTTCTTTTTTGGCCTGGTGGGCCATACACGCCCTATGCATGATGTGCCAACGGAAAAAAGTTCCCTTATTTTATATATGTAAAATAACTGAAATTATTACTTTGTACACTTTTTTTGCACTTTATTTCTAGAATGTTTTGGAGGTAAATTTTATATAATATTTTTTTCATTTGTGGATTCCTTCATTCTTCACCAATTTCTTCAAGGATTTCTGCAGGCTGAGTGTCAGCTCATCAGATTTAAGACAAGTAAAATGTTTGGAAAAGATTCCTGCCTATAGCTATATCATTCCCTGTCCCTAAGATGATTTTTACCAGGAGCTTGGAGAAGAAAATATTATCTGCAGCGCTCCATTACATCAGCCATTACTAAGTGTGTTGATTGAAAGGCAGTGGACCGATTCTCTGAATCAGGGAGAAGAGGGAGAAAACCAAAGTGCGCGACTCAAGTGTGGTATTAGATGTACAGTTGTTGTAGCTACAGCTTTTAGGGTGCTCACCTTTTGGCTATCTTGCAGCCTAGCATGTAGTGTATAGTATGATGCGCTGCCTGTGGGACCACGAGGATTAGGCGTCTGGTATTCTATCCCGCGGCTGGAGCAGATGAGTGATGGCAAGGCTGAGGAATCCACATCAACGGCGCGTCATCAATAGGAAAGCTCTTTATTGTAGTTATTACAAAGTGAACTACGCATTTCGGCGCTGTACTAGCGCCTTCGTCAGGTTCAGTTTATTCTGAACCTGACGAAGGCGCTAGTACAGCGCCGAAACGCGTAGTTCACTTTGTAATAACTACAATAAAGGGCTTTCCTATTGATGACGCGCCGTTGATGTGGATTCCTCAGCCTTGCCATCACTCATAAGTGTGTTGATTGTAACAGTGATATTACCTATTTATCCCACAAATATTGCAAGTGTCTGATGTTAGGGTCTTCTGTACAACCTTATGACACTCAGGGGATCTACAGGGGAAACATAAGTAAATGTGCCCCAATAGCCTATCCATTGTTATTGGATATATTCCTATTGAATATTGATATATCTGCACGTATCCAGTAGCTGTATCACTTACAAAGTCTTATTTTTTCCGCAAACTAAAATTTTCATGCACAAAATACAACTAGGACCTGTAAATCTAGACAATGTTTCTCCTTAGAGTATCCCAACAATGAGGATGTAAAAGAAAAAACTTGCGGTTTATTTTTTAAAAGCATCTTTCCTTTTACAAACCAGTTCTACGAGCCGCCCGTCAACAATGAAGTCGAGAGTGCGGTCTAATGGGCTGGAACACGGCATTGAGAACAATTATACAATAGATCTGCCCAGAGGAAACGTGACAGGATTATGATGTCCCTATTGTAGTAAAGACAATTCCAAATAATATCTAATACTCCATATAATTGATGTTTACATATTAGAAAGAGATACAGCCTTTGTATCCAGAGTGTTCTGTCATGTTTCACCACAGGAGAAGACAGTCATTGTAAAGTTCATTATAAATTACAGCTTTACAACTGCAATATGAGTTAAGCTGTCATAATTTTCTCAGCCAGGGATCCCGTGCTGTCAAAGAGTGTCAATTTTTAATCTGACACAGGGAAGAATATTATCTGTTCCTCTGACCTTCTGATATTTTAATACTATAATTGCCGTGCTTAGTCGTGCAGCCATGATTTCACCTGTCAACCAAGAATGAATCAATACCCTCCGGCGTCTCTTCACATTTGAGCAATGGTTATCGTGTGTTTCATTACACATAAAACTCAGGCTATCTACACACCTGCACAAAAGTATGTATGTCACGAGAAGCTAAACTTCATAGAAAAATCACGGAGACCTTCATACACACAACATGGAATAAAGCAGAATAACTATTCTGTAACAATATTATAATTAAATATCTCAAGGAATTCTCATTTTCAGGCCATTCCCTTCAGGTGTAAAAGATCATCTACGTACTATGCAAGGTAAACCCCAAATCAGTTCTAATCCAAAAATTAAGAAAATCAAAAATACCACAACCGTTATGCTGATATTTTATATTCTATTATAGAAAAAACTGGTTAAAAAATGTAGTCAAATGGGTCGGGCATCAAATTTGAACAAATGAGTAGAGGAAATGGTATCAACTTTAATATCCCAACTTTAGCACTAGAAGTCGGTTTTCCTTCTTCTTGGCCTGGAAAATGAAGAGTTCTTCCCTGCGGTAGTTGGGAGGTGCAGCCAATCACTGCAGAAGACTGTTGGTGCCCATTAGTCATGTGGATGAGTTAAATCATCCAAGATTCCATTCGGTGAAGCTTCACAAAATTTTTCATAAGATTGGATTCAGGTATGAATCAAATCGGTCTGGACCAATGTTGCACCAATTATTCTGGAAATGGTGTATTACCCACTCTCTGGTGCTCTATAACGCAGATTTTATTTTTCTAACTTTTCACTCATTTCCAAGTATTTTTCATTAGGGTTACGGTTAATGCTAATGTTAACCCTATGTGCTGGGCTCAATGACACCAGTGCCACTAGCTGCCATTTTAATAGAAAAATCGGAAAAGAATTTTGATTAGATTCGGTAACAAAAAATGGCAGATATATGCCGAATCTATGAGTCTAAAGATTGATTTGCTCAATTAGTCTCTAATATTCAAGTATGAAGCCTATGGATATTTTCCACATTGAGAACCAAATCAGATAGACCTGTTACCCAACCTCCTCTAACAAGTAGAACAGAGTCAGCTACACTTCACTGGGAATAATGGTCATTACTGATTACTACACGAGATATTATGTTATTAGTACAACTTCTATATGACTGGAGGGCTACAAAGGATTTACGAGTTCAACGTACAAGAATGCTGAAAAACCCTGGATATGTATTATGTGAGACAACAGACTGGCCGAGTGGAGATTGTGGTGGCTGTGACCTATACTATTGTCCGAGTTGTAGGATTGGAGCTATAGCAGCTATAACTTACTGTACTCTACATACATGTTGTCTAGAGTAAGTTGGACACAAATTATGACTTTTATGTGCACCGAATGCACCTTTGGCGTCCATATACAGAATATAGAGCATTAGCAATAGAATCCGGTGAAGAGTGACATCCAGCTTAAAAAGTATGGGTTTCTTGAGTTTTACAGTAATTCTTGGTGATTATTAAAAGATGGGACCCTATTTGTTCTCCACCTACCGTCTAAGACCACACAGGTGGGCTATTGGTATCTGTACACAAGGCTTTTGATGGTGTGGTGTGACCTACATCCAGTGAGACTGAGGTTTAGCGATATAAGGGGTCGATGTGGCAGCAATCTTAGTTCTGTATCTAAGTAGGGACCTACTGGACTGGATATTGAGGGGGGGACAGTTTGATAAAAGTATATATTTTTATTATATAACTAGAGCAAACTAGCTCCACTAATGCTCCCAGCCTGGCAATGTATAAATTAGAGCATGTTTTACATACAGCAGATGGCAGATATCATGGGGAATGGAGGATGGCGAGCGCGTCTTCCACATCTCAGCACTACTCATTCAGCAGCTGTTGCACTCTGAGACTTCTCACATCAGATTTACATAGTCTAATATCAAGCAATATCCAAATTTAGATGACTTCAGTGTTGCGGGGTAGGCTTGTGTTATACAGGTGATAATATATGTAGAAATAACCAAAGACTAGAGGTACAATAATCTAAAAACCAAAATAAACGTAACACTAGTGGGTCAGAATGAACGTATAATGAGGCATTTAGAACACTGATCCCATCCATCTACTATACTATACATTCTACTAGTGACATTCTGATATTTGGTCCATGAAAGAGCTGAACTGCAGAATTTTGTGACGACTGGCAATGTCAAACCTTTCTTGTGGGATGTGGCAGTAGCTAATAACAAGAAGCCTCAGGTCCCCATTTTATAATGTAGAAGTGTCCCAGCTGCTAGACCCCCACCACTGTGTGACTGACCCCACCACTGTGTGTCCTTCATCAGGATAACCCTTTAATGGTCTGGAGTTAAATAATTACTCTGGTTCTCCAATTACTCTTTATGTTTGCCCATATATGAGGGAGGGAGAAGAGTATATTAGGACTGGCAGTCACATCATCTAAAGTGTGTTGGGTTAAACTGTGCTGGATTTATAAATAGATGAACACCCCCTGGATAATTTGGCACATGTTTTGAAAGTCTTGTGCACCAGAAATTCAAATCTACTGCAGCTCTTTGGGCATATTTAGGCCACTTTCTTATGTAAATTAAACATGTCTACAGCTGATATTTTTTTTAAAAAATTGGTAAATCTACCACTTTACCAAAGTAACAAACACCTACACATACTCACCGCTCCTCCTCTTCACCTGGATCCTGGCGCCTGTCAAGATTAGCAAAGACCACCACCAGGATCGAGCTGAAGACGAGGACAGGTAAGTGTATGTGTTTCTTCCTTTTGTAAAGTGGTAGATTTCCTTTAAATCAAGTAATAAAGTTGTGTATATTTTAGCAAAAAAAATATGCAGGTGCCAACATGTAAAAACCTTTTTCCTGGTTGTCCATTGCAGCAGATTAAGATGGTGTAGTAGACTGCCGTTTGGACTACAGGAAAGAAGAATATTATAAGTATAATTCTACTTTTCTTCCACAATTCTAGTGCAAAATATATTTAAAATAAATATTCCAAAAATAAAGCATAGAACATTTATTCTCCCCTAGAAATTCTAAAAACATAAAATGTTAAAAATAAATCAATCGATTGCTTTCCCCCTCATTAATAACTGTGCCTACTGTGACTACATTTGTATATGTGTATACAACTACAAATATATATATATATATATACATAAATAACGCTTGAGGACGATTTAAGTAACTACCACAAGATCAGCCAGCACTGAAGGATCCATAAGACTGAAAGCATAGTATTTAATAGTATTTAGCACTTATTTCCTGCATCCTTGGTTAATATCGGTGTTGTAATTCGGCAGAGCAGAAGAGAAGATTGGATATCGTATAAAGTAGACATGTCTATGTTACATACCTCTCGTAACACAGGATCAGTGACACTATCCAAGTTCACAGACCCTTCGTATGTCAGATAATGAAAGACATTCAATGCCCGCACTGCTTCAGGACCTCGCTGCTTGTAGCCAAATATCAGATCTATCCACTGGTGTAGCTGACATGATACAAATTCACTCTCCAGTGCCTGGATGAAAAGGAAGGAAAAGGACAATCTGGTAATACACAGTAAGTACATTATACAGACATATTTATTCACATTCTGTGGGTTAAAGGGGATGTCCTCTTTTTTCAAACCCAAAGTCCTCTTACAATAATCAGACAACAAATTCCCCCACTAACCCTAACCCTACTTCGTTTTGAAATCCATTACATTCACCACTGGAGGGCAAAGGATCCTTACCCTAGTGCCCACATGAGTGGCACTACCTTTCTAATAACTCAAAAACTAATAAAATTACCAGAAAACTATTTTTAAAAACCATACACATTTCATTAAAAAGTTGCCCACTTTCAACAAATAATAGATATTGTGGGGCACCGAACTGCATTGTCCGACAAGAATGATTCACTAAGATTGTGTGCCCAAAATCCTGTATGTGTCACTTCCCCGCTCAGGTCCAACTGAGTCTTCTTGCACCATCTTCTTCCTACTGCATGTAAGTGCTTGATCTTGTGACACAATTTGAAAGTTAAATCCCGCGCTCAGTCCGATCAGTCAGATCGTCCGACGGGTCGAATCCTCTCCCCCCCCCCCCCGATTTCTGTCGCATGAAAGCCAGAGAAGCTGCACCAAAATCCGATTGTGTGCGATACAATCCCCTATTAAATGCCTGTCTTGGCCAGGCAAAATACGAAAACTTCAGAAAATCTGACGAAAGTGCGGCCGCGGACCCTTAGTAAATAAGCCCCAATGTGTAATTCTCCAGTATACTTCCTGTATCACTTGTTCACATTTTTTGAGATCTCTGCTTGCTGTCAGTCTATAGGAAGAATGAAAAACGATCAACCGATCCCTGGTCATGTGATGTCACACAGGTGAACGGATCATTATACCCCTGGTCATGTGATGTTACACATGTGCATTGCTCGTTAGATCACAGATAGTATTCAGAGCTTTGTGCTATAACAAGTTTTATCCACAGGAACAACAATGGAGCTACCTGTTAAACGACAGCAAGCAGAGATTCAAAAAACAGTGAAGAATTGAGACAAAGTATTTAGGAAAATTGTAAAACGTTTCATTACACAAACAATATCAATTATTTGCTGAGTGGACAACCCCTTTAAGATTAACTAAACTTCATAATATTGGTTTATTATTTATAGTATGAGAGCCCTCTAACTACTGAAGTATAAAAGATCAGACTGGTTGAATGCATACATGCCCAATCTTTTGTTAAGCTAATGTCACAGGTGTCTGGCAGAGGGGCTAAGAAAGTGAGAGAGTACGAAAGAAAAAGAAGAAAGAGAGAGAAAAAAGAAACGGGGATCAGAATGAGAGAATGTGAGTCAGAGGGAACAAAGCGAGGAATAAAAAATAAATAAATAAAAGGAAGTGAGAAAGAATAAGATAGAAAACAAAGAATTCCACAAAGTAAAAGAAATAGAATGAGTGAAAGAGTAGTAAAGAGCGTAAGCCTAGCATATTTCATGGTGTCCTTTACTCCTCATCTGTAATCTGTATACAGCATACACACTAAATCCAGAGAAAACAAGTTTTTGTCTGTAGTAGAATTTGAGTTGATGTCAGCATGAAGATGCTCCTGTAATGTATTCAGAGATTTTTATCTATATCTCGCTCACTTTTAAAGATTCATGTAAGCGGCAGAAAGCGGCGCTCTTATCTAATTATGCACATTAGAGAGCAGAGGTCTCGCTGGCTGGAGGGGCTCAGTGTAATAATGTTTTTCCCTGTATCAGCTCCTTTATATGTTTAGGTTTTTTTAACACCTTGTGCCAGCTTCAGATAGACACTATACTGTTAGACCTGGAAGTCTGGATACAAACTGATTTTTCTGTATTAAAGCAAACGAAAAGTAGTGAAATGAAGACTGTGACACTTACACCTAGACTCAAAGCCGTAGTAAAGTACAGGCAGCCCCCAGGTTACGTACAAGATAGGTTCTGTAGGTTTGTTCTTAAGTTGAATTTGTATGCAAGTCGGACCTGTATATTTTATCATTGTAACCACAGTTAAATTTTTTTGGTCTCTGTGACAATTGGATTTTAAAAATGTTGGGTTGTTATAGGAACCAGGGTTAACAATAAAGGTTAACTGAAGACACCTGTGATAACTGTTATAGCTGTTTTTGTAGCCTACGGCTAAAGTACAGTAAACTACTAACATCCTTAGGTCCGTTTGTAACCAAGGGTCATCTGTAAGTCAGATGTTCTTAAGTAGGGGACCGACTGTAACTTGTTGCTTACTTATTGAGGAAAACTTGGTGTTTCCCAAAAAATTAGAATTTTAAATCCTGTGCTCAGTCCGAATCAGTTGGGTTGTACGGCGGCCACGCCCCCCAATTTGTGTCACATGCAAATCGGCGTGATTGCGCCAAAATCCGATTGCATGCGCCAAAAACCCCTGTTAAATGCGGCACAAATCGGAAATAGTCGAGAAACCTGACTGAAATGCGGTCCGCGGACCCCAATTAAAAGTGCCCCAATGAGTCCAGTTCAGTGTCTCTAGGTTCTAGCTTCCATGACATCCAATGTTACCAAAAGATAATTGTTGGAAGTCATGTACAGTCACCTTGTCATTTAATGTGCAATGGACTACAAGCTGTGGATGCATAGATGAAGATGAGCTGGGTGCCCATAGCAATGCTTTGTTTCTCCCTTCAAGGTACACCTCCATTTAGCCCATTGATTGTGTCTAGTATTGCATTCAATTAAATAGAATGGAGTCACAATACTGGACACAGCCAAAATACAATAATAATGGCGCTATTTCTAGAACTTAATTGGAAAATATAACCACTGCTATGTTAGCTTGCCAAAATGCCTTAGTTATATTTTCCAGCTGCTCCTTCCATGACAAAAGGTAGCTTTAGAAATAGCAAATCAGGTTGAAGTGCTTGGGGGGGGGGGGGTGTTAGCAAAGCACCTAAGGACTGCCAAGCCTTCCCCCATCAACTATGTCACTTCTGGGTGCAAGGAGATGTGGAGCTATAGCCCTGAGGTGCTCTGCCAAAGCACTATATAGGACACGCCTAATTTACATATTTCTAAAATGATATTTTAGCATGGAAGGAGAAGCTGGACAACAAAAACAAAGGTACGGTTGGCATGTTAGGTCATAGAACTACATAACTTATCAGTTCAGATTCCCGTTAAGAGTCTGCTCTGATGTAACAGATGTCCCCAAAACTCTATTGTTACGACCCATTTGATTTGGTTAACTAACAGGAGACCACTCAAGGTTTTCCCATAATATAGTTTTACTAATGCACCAAGTACAGTACATGTTAAGGATGGTCGTACATATTAGAGGCAAACCTACAGGATTTTGGCAGGACATGATGTTTATCTAATATATGGGCTTCTCTTGACTCCCCTCGATGAAAGATAATGGGAGATAAAAGTCAAGTCAATGTCAGCTTCATTGACAGCTATGGACATCTTAAGATTGTAGTAATAACTACGGACAGCAGGTAAAGTCATTTTTCTCAGTGTCAAAAATCTGCCAGCTCATAATGAAACCAATTCCCAGTAATGATCTACTAGATTTCTCGGGTTCTTCATGCTCATTCCAGGTTGCCATCTAACACCATAGTCATTTCCAAGTATTTCACTACTACGTCACAAGAAATGTGTTTTCCGGGGATCCCTTTCCACTTAGTGGCCATCCAATACATGCACCAAGCTTTTTAATGTTGTTCATGCATAATATTAATAAACCAGATGAATTTGTCTTTGTGTGTTCCTTCTATTTTTGGCCATCAGCATCAATTCAGGCCTGCAGGGAGTGCATGGAGGAAGGCTGCAGATGCACATCTGTGAAAGCTTTCTCTCCTGTGCTAGATTATGATTGATGAAGCTAGCATTAAGGTAATGTTATCAGGGACTACTTACTGCTCCTGTCCTTTGTGACATCACTGAGGTCAGAGCATAACCGCGTTAGCATTGAACACAATACTTTATTAATGTTTCATGAGTAGTAATCAGACTAGATCCTATGGGTAAAGGAGAGCACAACGACATCTCCCAATGTATAATCTGGATATTTCCTCCCATACTCACCCAGCTAAACCAAGATAACTACAAGTATAACGCACCGAATACTGCTGTGCTGTAATGGTGGCTCAGACTAAAAGGAAATTTATGGATTATATACAAGATAGTTAGGCATTACAGTAATTTGAGGTTTATAAGATAAAAAAATAATACAGTATGTGTGCCTGCAGTCCTATAATATGTGGTGTCAGCGTATAATCAGAGCTCTGATAGATTTGTAGTTACCACAGATGCAATCGGGCTCCAACAATCTCAGTAGTTGGGTGTTAGGTAAAGTATTTGGAAACCTACACTACATTGTAATGTTTTTGTATTATGTATGTCCTAAATTTTAAAATACCCTCTTGCCCCTTACTCTGCTCTAGCTCCCGTTTTGCATGTTGGGTCAGTACTTCTAGTCTTCATGCCCAGCACAGAAACAAAGCACTGGAGGAGTCACCGACCCAATTGGGCTTATCCATGGCCTCCTCAGGCCATAAGACATCACGTAAAAAGTCAGGAACTAACAGCCAAGGTGCTGAAAACCAGGGTACAGGTGCAATGCAAGAAACCAGAAGCCGGAGTAATCTAGGGGAACTTATTATTTGCCACCCCCACCCCCAAGGAGTTTTTCAGAATTTATGGTTTTGCATAATATTTAAAGGAGTTGCCCAACGCTCCATCCACCTGTATTCAAGACATTGCCTTTGCGGTACAATGGGACTTATCCATCTGGTCAATTTGGTGAACCTTCCTCGAATGAATGTGCGGCAGATTCTCAGCATTTTTATAAAGATATCATGTAAAGATAAAATAGATAAATTATAAACATTCAATGTAGTTGTAGGGACATTCAACCAGAAATTTTTAGTAGTAGTTTGCTGTAGTTTACTTCAAAATAAGGTTTTAGAATTAATCATCATTTGATACAGAAAGACCTCACAGCAGAACATAGATGCACTTTATAAAACTTTCTTACCATTCTGTTAATACGAACAAAGTCTTCAGGATTCTTTGCCCATGGCGGGAGATCAACATCATTAACTGCATTGCCATCATCCCGAACGCCAAAGTTATAGACATTGCTGTTTACAAACATCTCGGGTAGGTAGTAGAATTCAGGAATCAGCTCCTACAGAACAAATACATGAGGGTTGCATTAAAAATTATGAATATATCCTGGAGAATGCTGGTTAGGAAGAACAAATTCAGGGGTCAATGACAAAAGGGTCCAAGAGTTCCCGCAGACAAAACCACAATCGGAGCGGTTTATTGAGTGGATCTTCGATTTCTGGTTTTTAAATATAAAAAAAAAGGAAAAATTTCCCAATATACTCAAAAATTTGCAGAACAGAGGAAATGGCACAATGATATGATAATATAGACTGAGATGTGCTCATCACTTACTTAGAATAATATAAAAAATATATATATAATAAAAACATATAAAGAATCATCAAAAATAATAACGATAACAGACCAATAAGGAAAATGTAAAGGTCCTCTTCAAAGGAAGTTTCCACTATTAAAGCTTTTTAAATAATAGTATCATTCACACTCTGCTTGGTTCTGTTACAACTCAGAACCCCTTCATACAAAGCTAAAAACCAGGCAGAGTCATTAGACTAGAGTGTTGGCGTTTCCAGAAGAGAAAGAACTTTATCCTACGTATTTCCTGGATCTCACAGCTTCAAATCAACGAAAACCCTGAAAAACATACCCAAAAACCCCCTTTATAAGCTCCTCCAAGTGTTGGTGCTTTATTTATAGGAATTGGTATAAGAGGATCTTCCCATCACCCCACCTCACCCCAGTGATCTCTAGATATGTATTGAATTTACTCATCAAGGCTCCTTTAAGCATTCTGTCCATCTATGTTGGAACAGGATAGAAAATACACTGCAACTTAGGAAATCTGAGAACCATTTATCCCATGTAAAAGCCACATAGGAAACATCAAAACCGCTCATTGGTAACATTAAAAGTCACTTAGTAAGAGAAACTGACCACTTAACTTTGCTCTACAATATAGAGTTCACTTAGTAAGAACTCAGTCAGACCTTCCTTAAAACTCATCAGTCCAAAATCATCTAACCAGCTGCTGCGAGTCTACTACAGAGAGTATTATGTCATATAGGTCCATTAATGTAATATATGAAGAATCTCATATAACAGACAGGTCTGGGATCCCCACATTCACAAGAACTGGACTCTTAGCAATCAGAGAACGTGGGTCTGTCCCAGCAATCAGACCCTCATGATCATTTCCTGTGGATATGAGATAACTTCAATAGTTGGTACAACCCCTTTAATAAGTGAAGCTGCACTGATTTTGTTGTAGTTGGAAATTTTACCCTAGCTAACTAATAGAAGCAATTAATATCATTATTAGATCTTTACTGCCAGAAGGGTGGAGCCAGACTCTCTGCTCCACCCTAGGAGCAGCAACATGACAGCAAAGAGCCCAATTCGCATATTAGGTACTGGTACCACTCTAAAAATGTGCCAATGAGGCTCTCCTCTGTCATATAAGAAGTCTGAGGCTGCAAGGACTTAAGAAATTATTGCAGTTTTTCCATTAGAGGAACAATACTTTATTAAAGTATTGTTCCACTGAATTAAAGAAAGCAAAAAGTTGGATTTAATAAAGGTGGTGAAGGTTTACTCTTCTAAGGGAACCTGTCAGCAGAAATTGACCTAATAAACCACCACCAGTATATTGTCAAGCAGCTGAACACCTTCCGGATCATGTTTCTTTCATGACCCAGTGCGGTGGCATCATCTAGAAAATCTACTTTGAAGTGAAAAGTAAACTGGTTGTATAAAGTCAAGGAGGAGAGTTTAACACTAAAGTCAAGCTTTCTTCTCTGTAATTGACATCCTGCATCCGGAGACATCACTAAACAGATGTCCTGAAGTCTGATGCGTGCTGTCAATCACAGAGCAGAGAGTGTGTTCAAAGTTCCCCACCCTGTGTTATGTGTTAAAATCTCCGCCTCCTTGACTTTATGAAGCCAATTTACATCTCACTATAAAGTTCATTTTCTGGATGATGCCACCACACTGGAACATGAAAGAAAAAAAAATAGAAGGTTTTTTTAACGCTGCTTGACAATATACTTGTAGTGTTTTTAGGGCAATTGCTGATAACAGGTTCCCTTTAAAGGTTCTCAGTATATCAATATTAATATGACACAAGTAGCAAGCTTCTAGGTACTATAAAAATTAAGATGTGTTTGAAGTGACAGTTTTTAAACTTGACTCAGAATCAAAATAAAATTCTCCTCTGGTAATTTTCACATGACTGTTGAGGAGATTTTTTTTTTTATAGCTTAACAGGTGAGATTTCGCATAAATTAGGGAATTCTAGATAACTTAAAATCTGTCAACAGAAAGAAAAAAAAGAAGCTGTCACCACATTTTTCAGAAATTCAGCTAGTGACAGGGTCACAGAGGCCTATTAACTAAATATAACACTTCTTTTAGTTAAAAATTGCTTTCCTCATGTTCCCATAAAATCAATTTTGTTGATCTTACCTGGCAACCAACGAGTCCTCCATACGCCCCACGCCGCCGCCTCATCATTCAGCACTTCATGTCATGTGACCAGAGGGATGTGATCCAAGGTCCTCTACCCACTAACACTTACAAAATCTACCCCATGTACTTATCTGATCACATGAAATCACAGTAGCCTCCATGAAGGCATGGGGTGGAGTAGAAGTCCATGGAGGCATGCTGTGGTTTCATGTAATCAAATACATACATGCGGTAGATTTTGCAAATTTTAGTGTGTAAAGGATCTTGGATGACATCACTCTGGTCACATGACATGAAATGCTGAATAGTGAGGAGGCAGCATGGAGAGGAGTAGAAATTACTGAGAATGGGAGGACATGCCTCCTCTGACTTGCTCAGGACCTGGCTAGATACCAGGCAAAATAACAAAGCTGATTTTATGGGGATGTGAGGGAAACAATTTTTAGCTACAAGAAGGGTGGCTTTTAGTTTATAGGGTTCTATGGGAACCTGTCACTATTTGTAAAAAATGCGATGACAGGTTTCCTTTAAACCCCAGCACTTCAAATTACACACACATGTAGGAAAATACTCTTTGCTAAAATATACCCTCTCTGGTGCTCCAGTTCAACACAAAGCAGAGACTGGAGCAGAGACTTGGCAGTGATATCACGTCAAGAGCCACTACAGCTTGTAACTGCTACTATAGCAGGGGTGCCACTGTTAATGCTGTCCCTTTATCTCTATAGGATAGTGCATAGTAGTGGTGTTATTCGTTATAACACACACAACATACAGGATATGTACACTTCATACATGCACTACTCCAGCCACAATGTGCATATGATAGTAATTCTACTGTGGCAAAGAACCAAATCACTGTTAATCAGCTTTCCCAAAATGAACTCCATCATTAGGGCGAATCTACAAAGAGATGCTCTGCAGATAACCAGTGCTACATCCATTAGATAAGAATAGCAAGCATTTCCTAAATCTAATTAGTAGGTATTAGCAGAGAACCCATTAGAAGGAACAGAACGGTAAATGGTTATTACATTGCTAAAATACATATCTAAAAATCACTGAGGTGCATATATTGGGAACACTAGTCCTTGTACAGTAATCTTATGTCTATATGGCCTTGGGGGTCAGCAGCTTGACTTAATACTTTGCACATCCTAGTCTTGTTATTGTCACAAAGCCATACTCAAGATTATGGTGCAAGAAAAAAAAAAATCACAGAAATTGCAGCAATATGTTTCTTCTCATGGCCATCAATGTGGATTCTTATTGAAATCAATGCAACCAGATTCCATTACGTATGAAATTCACATATGTCTTTATAACACAGGAAATAAATAATACCAAAAAAATGTTGTTGAGACCTTCTTAGTGAGGGCTGTGGGGGACGTTACTGGGGGTTTTGGAGACATTACTTACTTACTTATTTAGTGAGGGCTGCGGGCAGTGGTGTAACTAGGAAAGGCAGGGCCCCACAGAAGATTTTTGAATGGGGCCCCTTACCGCCCCAGAAAATATACATATTTGTATACTCACACATTTATACACTTATGCGCACATATTTATGCACTTATATATACAGATCTGTCCCAGTTGCATGGCAGGAATTAGAGATGACAGATACCCAGTCCTGTTGATTCATGCTGTGTACTGTGGAGGATGTGCACTGTTATAAACATAATGGGGCAGATTTATCATGCTGTCTGAGAGTCAGAATATTTCTAGTTGCCCATGGCAACCAATCACAGCTCAGCTTTCCTTTTACCAGTGCTCATGAATATTTTAAAGGGAAGCTGTGATTGGTTGCCATAGGCAACTAGAAATATTCGGACTTTCAGACAACTTGATAAATCTGCCCCAGTATACGGTACAATGTGCAGAATAATATGTATACAGGCGGTCCCCTACTTAAGAACACCCGACTTACAGATGACCCTTAGTTACAATCGGACCTCTGGTAATTGGTAATTCACTGTACTTTTGTCCTAGGCTACAATAAACAGCTGTAACAGTTATCACAGGTGTCTGTAATGAAGCTTTAGTGTTAATCCTGGCTCTTATGACAACCCAACATTTTTAAAATCCAATCGTCACAGAGGCCAAAAAAAAATTTGTCTGGATCTACAAAATAAAATAAATGATAAAATATGTAGTTCCGACTAACATACAAACTTAAGAACAAACATACAGAACCTATTCTGTACGTAACCCAGGGACTGCCTGTATAATGGTGCTGCACATCCTCCATTTTTTACTGTGTCAGGTCAGATGCGAGGTCCCCTTAAGGCTACATTCACACGCCCGCCGTACTGCAGTATGTCCTATCTTTTCCCGGGCTACGGAGCGGTACGGTGCCGCATGCGTGCTGCACCGTACCGCTCCCATACAGGGCTGTGAGCCCATAGAAATGTATGGGGGACGTATATCGGCGGTATATACGTCCCCCATACATGTGTGAATGTAGTCTAACACTGCGGGATTCAGAGCAGCTGCTATGGTTGCTACCACTGTAGCTACTTCAGTAGTGATGTAATGATGGGTCAGTGTTATCTATATAGAGGTCATTGTAAAGGGAGGAGGAAGGGATAAGCTGTGACATCATCTATTGTCAGTAGTGATGTAATGATGGGTCAGTGTTATCTATATAGAGGTCATTGTACAGGGAGGAGGAGGGGATAAACTGTGACATCATCTATTGTCAGTGGTGATGTAATGATGGGTCAGTGTTATCTATATGGAGGACATTGTACAGGGAGGAGATGAGCTGTGACATCATCTATTGTCAGTAGTGATGTAATGATGGGATGGGTCAGTGTTATCTATATAGAGGTCAATGTATAGGGAGGGGGAGGAGATAAGCTGTGACATCATCTATTGTCAGTAGTGATGTAATGATGGGTCAGTGTTATCTATATAGAGGTCATTGTACAGGGAGGAGGAGGAGATAAGCTGTGACATCATCTATTGTCAGTAGTGATGTAATGATGGGTCAGTGTTATCTATATAGAGATCATTGTACAGGGAGGAGGAGATAAGCTGTTTACATCATCTATTGTCAGTAGTGATGTAATGATGGGTCAGTGTTATCTATATAGAGGTCATTGTACAGGGAGGAGGAGGAGATAAGCTGTGACATCATCTATTGTCAGTAGTGATGTAATGATGGGTCAGTGTTATCTATATAGAGGTCATTGTACAGGGAGGGGGAGGAGATAAGCTGTGACATCTATTGTCAGTAGTGATGTAATGATGGGTCAGTGTTATCTATATATAGGTCATTGTACAGGGAGGAGAAGGAGATAATCTGTAACATCATCTATTGTAAGTACTGATGTAATGATGTGTCAGTGTTATCTATATAAAGGTCATTATACAGAGAGGATGAGGAGATAAGCTGTGACATCTATTGTCAGTAGTGATGTAATGATGGGTCAGTTCTATCTATATAAAGGTCATTATACAGAGAGGAGGAGGAGCTAAGCTGTGACATCATCTATTGTCAGTAGTGATGTAATGATGGGTCAGTGTTATCTATATAGAGGTCATTGTACAGGGGAGGAGATAAGCTGTGACATCATCTATTGTCAGTAGTGATGTAATGATGGGTCAGTGTTATCTATATAGAGGTCATTGTACAGGGAGGAGGAGGAGATAAGCTGTGACATCTATTGTCAGTAGTGATGTAATGATGGGTCAGTGTTATCTATATAGAGGTCATTTTACAGGGAGAGGATATAAGCTGTGACATCATCTGTTGTCACTAGTGATGTGATGACGGGTCAGTGTATAATCTATGTATATTGCATGGGGAAGAGATCCAATTTTCAGTTTATTATTAGGCATAGTGACCAATGTATATACAAATGGTAGGATGTAGTATTTCTATTTAATAAATCTAAGTTACAGACACACATATTTTTATCGATCAATTTGTGGACACAGTCAATATAAATCTTCTAAAAGCTAGTCTATGGGTTAAATTAATGAATCAAGAAAAGAAAAAAAAAATGATATATCTATATATATGGTAGGAAGGGCTGAGGTGCAGCTATAAAGCATCTGATAAGTGACATGTCACATGTGTAAATGTGATCCAGATACAGCTTAATAAAGCCTATAATACAGCTAATAGCACAATGGACGAGACACATCCCCAACACATTTCTTATTTACAGGCTTGTGACAGCCCGGAGCTGTTGAAAAATTAAAGAGACTTTCAAGAATGTCTCGGAGTGATAAAAGACGACTATTAACACTATCAAAACTCTATACTCCCTGAATCAAAGCTGACGTTTCATTTTAATACATCTTGCCACAAAAGCCTACTGTTTTTATAGCCGCTCTATGAAATGAAATCCTAAGGAGGCGTTTTTCACTCTCTAAACCATCTATCACAAGGCGGCTTTATGGCTGCCATATTTCTTTTCTTCAAAACTTGATCCCTAGGCATCTATTAAGCTGGAATGAGCCAGCACTATGGGTCAGTAAGTCAGACCTGGTCATCTCCATTAACTGTATTAATTTACACTATATCACCTTAATGACATCTTGTCACAACTACCTTTTCGAGTAGCGACAAATAATATCCAGAAAGTAATATAACAATTTTCAGAAGCTTCAGGCCAGATTAATGCTCAACAGTAGGCTCTTTAGATGTCATCTGTTACAGAGGAACGAAGGAGGGGGAAGGGAGAGGAAAAGCAGTCAGACGGCTGACCAAGCTGAGGTCGTTTCCGGGTGACTTGCTTCCTGAAAGGTCATTCTATGAGCGATAATTCTTCTTCCATATTCTTTTCATTACCAATAAGGAAAAATAGGAGAAATAAATCTTTAACTTTTCCTACTCAAAGAATTGATTTTATTATATATATATATATATATATATATATATATATATATATATATATATATCCAATTATTAAAAAAGTTATATTATAAGAATTTCAAAAATTCTTCTAAATTGAAAATCAAGAGTAGATTTAAAAAAAATTCAGTATGAATATGTAAATGGATTATTTTCACTGTTAAAATACATTGTGTAAACAGGTTTGTATGTAAATATATTATTATATAATAAGTATAAGCCCACCCGAGTATAAGCCGAGACCCCTAATTTTGACACAAAAAACCTGGAAAAACCTATTGACTCGAGTATAAGCTGAGGGTGGGAAATGCATTGTTCACAGCCCCCCAGTATACAGCCTGCCAGCCCCCTGGAGTATATAGCCTTCCAACCCCTATAGTGTATAGCCAGCCCCTGTAGTATATAGCCTGCCAGCCCCCACAAGTATATAGCCCTCATGCCTGCCCCCTCGAGAATATAGCCCGCCTGCCTGCCCCCTTGAGTATATACCCTGCCAGCCCCTCCCGGTCTATCGCAGGCACCATGACGTCAGCCGCAAGCTGACGTTATAGTGTGTGCCAATGCGGCTGACGTCACAAAGACTGTGACGGACCAGGACCCGATGTCGGAGCCGCAATGGTGCCAGGGAGCATCAGTCGGTGAGTTCACTTTTTGTTTTTTTCCTTGACTCGAGTATAAGCCGAGTTAGGGTTTTTTCAACTAGGCTTATACTCGAGTATATATGGTATATACTTTATTTACAGCTGCTATGCAAATATATGTATTTCCATAGTAACAGACTACAAACGTTCCCTGTAGTCACACACACTATAACAGATAACAATATAACTGTAGGATCAGACTACTAGGGGTTTATTATTTGTAGTCTGTTGTTATGGAGACACAGAATTACATAGTGTAAACATAAAATTGTAGGATATTTATAATCAAGAATATTTGTAGGAGTCTAAATATATTTTACCTTTGATGCATTGGAGAAATTAGTTATTTTTTAAATTTCTACATTATTATCTTATAAAAACTACGTATCTCAATTGGTGCTTTTTCCCTGTTGCCCTCGAGACCATCATAAAACAGCCTACTGTTTGCTAATTGATTCTCAGGGCAGGAGTATACAGTTCATGATTCCCCGCAGGCTTGTATATATATTATCTTAACATTATATTGGAAAATTGACCTTTACACAATTTAATTCTAAATTATAATCATAAATTGCATTCTCTGTTGAGGATTAAAGGTCCAACAAATAAGCAGTGAAGAAGTTTTTCTAATCCTGTTCTTTAGACTGGACAAAAAAATCTTCTCCGATTCATGTCAATATTGCAAAAAATTATCGAAGAGTAATCGGCAGAAATCTGTGTATCCTTATACAAAAATGTCAAAGTTCCTGTGCGTTTTATTGAGCTCTGAACAACAAAAAATGTAGATATACTATAGAAGTAAGTGGAGTTGTACAGCTCACCAAACAGCCTACTGACCACAGCTGAACTTCACTAAAAAAAAATTTCTGATGCGCAGGTTCATTGCTGCCTTGACTGCAGCCACATAACCTTGCTTAAAAAAACGAAAATAGATCCTAGCACCACAATACATGTTAAAAATTAACAGGTTGGTACAGGCAGTCCCCGGGTTACATACAAGATAGGTTCTGTAGGTTTGTTCTTAAGTTTAATTTGTATGTAAGTCAGAACTGTATATTTTATAATTGTAGTTCCAGACAATTTTTTTTTGGTCTCTGTGACAATTGGATTTTTAAAATGTTGGATTGTCATAAGAACCAGGATTAATAATAAACCTTAATTGCAGACGCCTGTGATAACTGTTATAGCTGTTTATTGTAGCCTAAGGCTAAAGTGCAGTAAATTACCAACATCCAGAGGTCCGTTTGTAACTAGGGGCCTCTGTAAGTCGGGTGTTTATAAGTAGGGGACCGCCTGTATTGCTATCCATACTGGCTGATGCGTTTCAGGTGACTTATACAAATTGTGTGCCCTTAGTCATAGCCTGTGATTTAAGTTGTCCGAAACGCGTGAGCCAGTATGGATTGCAATACCAACCTGTTAATTTTTAACACGTATGAAATAAATCAAGAATTTTTAATTGCTTTTCTGGGATCGTTTTCCATTTTTTAATCCAAACATCAAACCGGTGGTCCATTGTTTGTGGTCCGCTTGTCTCCGATGTGTGAGGTTCTCCCATGCCTATGCCAGCAAAAAACACTGCTTGTTTATAGAGTCGTCTAAACCATAGGCATGTGTATGAACCCATATAAATCAATTTGTCCTTGTCGTATCAATAGACAGCATATGGAGAAAAGTCTTAGTATAGGCAAAATCATGACACGTGGATATACTTGTGAGTATTTATTTGTATAAACCAATAATAGATTATTAGAAATTAAGTATCCTAAAAGGTTTTATGGACTGATGGCTATATTCATAGCATTACTTCAGAAAGATTGTTCCGATACTGTGGTGACTCTAGTAATCATCTTATAGTTGTTCTACATGCCCTCCTTCCTTCTAATATCAACTTTTACAATTATGCTAATGAGCCAGAAGTGAACTAGGGGGCATGCTGTAGCTTCACAGGCTGTTACAGGGCCGGTGCACGTCTGATTCCCACCACAGCTGTAAACTCACATGGAGTTTTAGCACACAGTAGGAGGTGGGAAGTTATTCTGCACAGTGTAACAGCCTATGAAGCTTCAGCATGGAGGGGCTTTGGTAACACCCCCTGGAGCACTTCTTTGGCATAATTGTAATAATTAACTTTTGAAGGAAAGAGGCCATTGATAACAAAAATGAAGATATAAACAACAACAATAAGAAGAAGATTACAACAGTCACAGTGCCTGGATCTATGAGTAAGTGTTCCTGGTTTATCACGCTGGATTTTGATGGTAGATTCCCTTTAATGTAAAAACAGCGACCATAAAAATCAATCTGACTTAACAGCTCCTCCCCCACTACGAGAATGGACTCTGGACAATGTAGTATAGAAGAAGACGGTAGCTATTGATAAAAATGGTGGAATGGGCCTGAAGCAATCCAACATAACTATAGAAGCAATATAAAATACATTGCCTTGATAGGCCCCATTGGGTACGTCTCAGTCTCCTCTACAGCCTGCATTTATTGTCTGGCGCATGAAATATTCATGGTGTTTATCTCTCGTGTAGGCAAAACAGTTTACAGGGTTTTGTGAGCAAGAAAATCTCCAACGTACTTGACTGGAAAGCGTAAGCACTATTAAGCGTCAGGCGTAAATCACACACGGAGACAATATAAATGTAATGACAAATGATGAAAATGAAGCTTTGGCTTTTTATCATGTTTAACATTAAACGTGTATGACTTGCAAACAGAGCAATAACGGGACTTCTCCATCAGATTCTCCGTGCCGTGCGCTGGCTGGATTAATCTTATGCGCCTTGTTGCATAATATCCCCAGGCAAGAGAGGTAAAAGCTGAGGCTGAAGAGAGAGAACCCACAATTTAAATGGATCTTGTCATTAATGCTTTATTAATTGCCCCGGGCAACACGAGCTCAGTGCTGGGTGAACCGCCACAATATGACACTTTAAGGTCAAATCCAATTCCTGCTGTTTTATGGACTAGACCAAATATTGAGTTAACAGCAGGAAAGCAGAATTTATTGGGTCTTTCTTTTTGCATCAGTCACACAAACATTTGATCTAAATGAAAGCAGAAATTTTAATAGAAGCAGAAAAAACCTTTAGCACTCGACATCAAACAAACATCAATTGTTTTAAACGGCTACAATAATTCTTGGAGAATTTCTAGACGGCCCTCCAAATTATTCCTCGTACAGATGTTCAGCGCGATAACAACTTCCTGACCAATCACTTTATGGGGATAGATGAGAGGCCGCGTTATAGGGCTCCCAATGACATGCTAACAGATTTACGACATGAGCTAGAATCATGAAAAAATGGTGAGATTTAGGAGCTGGTGTTACATTTAGTTTTTTTTTTTTTTACTGTCCGTCCCTCCTTCAATGGATGTTCAGCTATAAAGGCTGACTGCACTGCATAGATTTATTAAAACCGGCTATAAGGAAACCAATCACAGAGCAGATTACATTTTACCACAGCAATTAAAAAAATTAAAGCTGTCCTGTGATGGGCTGTTTTGAGCAAAAAAGTTTTATTTATTTTTTTGCTTTACCACAGTGGGTTTTCGTTTCCAAAAGTTGCTATGTTGATCACCATTAACCAATCAGAGCTTGTCTTTATTAAAAAAAAGCTTTCCATATATACTTGAGTATAAGCCTAGTTTTTCAGCACAAAAAAATGTGCTGAAAACCCAAACTCGGCTTATACTCGAGTAAAAAAATATATCAAAACTCACCTTTTCAGCTTCCCCCGCTGCTGGCTATTTACAGGGGCAGGGGCCTGGCTGTTTACTGGGGCAGGGGGCTGGCTATATACTGGGTCAGGGGGCTGGCAGGCTATATACTGGGGAGGCTGTGACCAATGCATTTCCCACCCTCGGCTTACACTCGAGTCAATAGGTTTTCCCAGGTTTTTGTGGTAAAATTAGGGGCCTCGGCTTATACTTGGGTCGGCTTACACTCGAGTATATACAGTATTTACAGAGCGAGAATTGGCCTAGGGTGTACGCTGCACACTTTCACGCACTAAAATGGCTATAGCAAGTGCGCAGTGCCACTGCCGACTGTGCCCCCTTCATGCCCACTTGGTGTGGAGTTGGTGTGAAGAGGGAAATAATTATTGAAAGTTCGTTAGTAATTGTGATTATTTAGTGCCAAGTAATTATGGTGAGAAATCATGTCCACGTACCAAACAAAAAAAAATGAATATATAAATCTATGAATATGTATTCAATAAGAATATATATATATATTTTGCATGCTAAATTCTTGTACCGTCTTATATCACATGTCTCCATTTCATGAGACAAAAACATTGCACTGCTATATCTACTCGTGGTTCCTCCCACCTTCCCCCCACCAGACACTTCCATATTATGGCCAAATAATATCAATGCCTTTTGTGAATCAATAAAATAAAGTTCCCAAAAATGTTTTAAGGGAATCCCACACCACACAGAAGAGGAATGAATTAGGAAGTTTGCGCTGGCGCCACAATGTGTAATGTTTTATTGCACATATTTTGTAACCACCAACTAACTTGCAGCTTACCTTTACATCAGAGGTGTCTCTTTGGCTGTTCCTCCATGACCTTGCCACAGCAGAGAACGTCCTGTCAGGATGGTCAAACTTGCTTTCGTTGGCATTCAGGAAAAATGTTGTAAAGGGTTCCTGTAAAAGGACAAAAAGAAGCGGGCACTCCATGAGATGGGCATCTGAGAAGAAAACATCAATGTTCTACAGCGGCAAGATAAACTCTAACCGTACAACCATCAGATAACTTTTTGTCTTTTTCAGGATCATCACACACAATATTGTGTTGTGTTAACCCGACAGAGAAATTAGTGGTGATAAAATGATGTCATTACATAAAGCTTTTGTTCATACTTTGTTTACCAGGGTCATTTTATTAACAACTGAAATTATAGCTTAGTCTTGAAAACTTGAAGAAAACTTGAAGGACCCCAATCGAAATCGATTCATTGGGATCCAATTGAAACTGATGTCCACCCTCATCAAATAATTGATATGGTTTGTGTAAGAAAAAGTTTTACAATTTTTCAATATATTTCCTGTATCAGTTACTTGCAGTTTTCTAGATCTCTGATTGAGGTCTTTCTATAGAAAATTCTATGTTTACACCCCGGACACCCGTTCTCGTGATCCTGTGGATAGGACCTAACTTGATTGGTGGGAAACCTTTTTTGAGCATATATTGGGCTTTCGCGAGCCATTCTAACTTGAAACCACAATGAACATAAATTTGTGGCATGCTGCTAATGACAATGGTAATTCCAGAACAAATAAAACTCAGGGGTGTAACTTGAGGGGGTGCGCAGGGTGCAATCATAACAGGGCCCCAAGAGGCTTACAGGGCCCATAAGGTGTCACTTCTCCATATGAGAAGACCGGTACTATAAATCCCACTACAGTCAAGAACCTGGCAAGGGCTTTGCATTAGGACCCATCAGCTTTAAGTTACGTGACTGATAAAACTCATACGGTAGTATAAGGTAAAGGAAATCCATAAACCAATATAATACGAAATTAGAGAGGACTATAAGATAGTCTCCATTCAAAAACTTCCACTGGAGATACAATATATACTGCTCAATTAATGTTACATATGTTAAGTATTACACCCTGTAAACTGAACAGGTCCCTATACACAGCATTGTGTCTGTATGAAGCTGAAAATGCAAATCTGACTTTACAGCGGTTGTGTTAACTCCACAATGCGGTTTTACCCACAGCTGGGGGTAGATTATACCAGCATGCTGCCTGAATTATCTGCTTACCAGGCTTTTAAATAATGAATTATATTTACTTACACATGCACAGTAGGCAATAGTGGAATGATAATTTACATCAGACTTACATATACTCAGAATTAAATTAAACCGGGGGGTAGGGACTGGTTATAAAGGAAAGATCAAAACATACAGAAGATAGACTACAATAAGTAATGATGGAATATGCATATACTACATAAGCAAGAAGAATACATCAATAAAATAAATATTAAATAGTATAGTGACACACCACTGACCAGAAGGACGATAAAACAGAAGGGAAGTTATACTAAAAATGTTCCAATGTAGACTGGGTAAAGCTAGTCTCACATTATACCTCCTATTAGTGGTTAGAAAATTGCATTGAATGTTTGTTACACATCAGGAAAGTTTGCAGAAAAGTTACGTCTAGAAAGTCTACAAAGTCTACATCTACCATCAGCATGAAGAATGTAAAACAAGCACACTGCCATACTGGTGTGTGCCCCCATCTACTCTTCTTTTAGCTTATTCTGTTGTGTCGTATTTTCTTTTAAAAAGGCTTAAATTATGCAAATGAGCGTGAGGGGCTCCAGGCTCCATAGGTGACAATGGAGCATCTAGCCAACCAGGCTCATTTGCATAATTGTGAAAGCTAGAGATAAGCGAGCACTAAAATGCTCGAGTGCTCGTTATTCGAGACAAACTTTTCCCAATGCTCGAGTGCTTGTATCAAATAACGAACCCCATTGAAGTCAATAGGAGACTCTAGCATTTTTCATTGAAAGAAGAACACTGAAGAACACATTGCAGATGTTTTCACTGAAAGAACACATTGAAAGAACACTGAAGAACACATTGCAGATGTTTCCGTACATCTGCTAACTTATCCGAAGACACGTGTGCAGTGTTCTTCACAATAGTATGTGAAGAACAATATGTGTGAAGAACACATTGCAGATGTTTCCATACATCTGCAATGTGTTCTTCACATACTATTGTGAAGAACACCGTTCGGCACGCGTGTCTTCGGATACGTTAGCAGATGTACAGAAACATCTGCAATGTGTTCTTCACGTTGTTCTTCACTTAAATGATCCTGTGTTCACTGTGTTTACTGTTTTCATTGTATTTTTCACTGTTCTTCACTGTGTTTTCTTAATTAAATGCTCGATCTCGAGCGGGCGAAATACTCGTCCGAGCAATGAGCCGTTTCGAGTATGCTAATACTCAAACGAGCATCAAGCCCGGACGAGTATACTCGCTCATCTCTAGTGAAAGCCTTTTTATTGTAAAACCACAACATAAGAGGTTTAAAAAAAAGCAGCTCCTGCCAGAGGGGCACGCTACAGTATGACAGTGTGCTTGGTTTACAATCCTTCACCTGGCTTTTTAAAAATAAATAAATAAACGTGTACTCACTTCCTCGTTCACTCCTGATGTCCCATGCCGTGGCTGTCTGTTTGTTTACCGGAGCGCAGAAGTTGTGCTAGGAGAGCTTCCAGGTGACAGAGGACTGTCACTTTGGCCATCCGGAAGATCCCAGAGCACAGCTTCCATGCCCCTATAAACAAACTGGGGCACAGATCAGACGGAAGACGGCACGGGATATCAGGAGCGATGGAGGAGTTGACAAGACGTTGTTTTTTTTTTTTTTAAAGAAAGCCCGCCCCAGCCTGGTTCCTAATATTTGTAAACTCTCGGACAACTCCTTTAAGTAGAGATAAGCGAAAATAAACTTTAGGACATGCTTGATGGGTTGCAGGGTCTCACTGCACAGTGACCAAGCTGGGCGGCCGCACTGTAAACCACTCTGCTTTCGATGGAGAGGGAAGCACTCACTCCCCTCCCTTCTTCACTCAGCCATATGCTATGCCCTGTATCCTGTCCTAGGCTACATGCACAAAGGATGTAGTTTTATATAGGCTAAAAACAACGCATCCATTTCCATGTATCTGTCCTACATATGTACTCTGTTTCTCTCCCCCGAATTGACACAACTATGGTCCGTGTGTCATCTGTATGTCCAATGCATTTACAGAAAATGGAAGGCTGGGAAATGTTATCATGGGCTTGTTCCAGTCACTTAATTTTGTAGTACCTAGCAACCAATCCATAAATACAGACAGCATATGGACACCTGTGTGGCATCAGTATTCTTCACAGCTCAACAGACCTCTATGGGAAGGCACAGGCCACAAATGCTCAGAAAAATTGGACATTCTTTAAAAAAAAAAAAATTTCGGATGTGACACACAGATATGGATCAGTGCACTTGACTACATTGAAAATCATCGAATCGTGAGACTGTTGTATAAAATAGAGGTGAGACATGTCCGTGAAACAACAGTGTGAATGTAGCCTAAGTACTATGTAAGTAGTCTTATAAGAAAAAGCTACAATGCTTTACATGGATCCATAATTCTGAGAGTATCTTATATTTGAATTCTCTAGCTTTTCTCTCTACCCCGGCCTTTATATCCAGAGGCCATTTTACACAGACGTCTGGTCCAGCAGTAAATTAGATGCCATCACTTTACTTGCAAACATGTAATAATTATTCCTAAAATCTCTTCACACATAATTTGTACCTCTGAATCCACACGGCTCGGGCCCAGTCCTAAGCTCATTTATTTTTATTTTCTTCTTGTCAGTAGAGTCTGCTCTGGTGTAAAACATGCAGTGACAGGTCTCCAAGCTACCAGGCTACTGCTGCCTTCATACGTTACGCTGTAAACTGGCAGTGCCATGGAAATTAATTGTGCTCCGTGTCACCCATTAAGGAACAAAGCAGCCAGCAACAAAAATAGCCTGTAGCGTGTAGAGAAATTTCTGGATTGAACAAGAGGGATTTTTTTTTTCATTTTGCCTTGCTGCAATCCACCAGCTTTAAGTTTTTTATATTTACAACTTTGGAACGGTTTATTCATGTATTTATTTTGCAGAGCATGTTGCAGATTTTGTTCTTTGATTATAAACATTACATAAAAAATATGTACGATTTGTATGAATTATTATCCAGGGCCTAACTTGCTGAACAGTGGGGGTCTCGGTGCTGGTCCCTCCGTCAGACTAATGGAGCAGACTGCTGCGCATGACCATTCTGCTTCATTAATCTCTATGGAGCTGACGGAAAATGCAGAGCGCCGCACTCCCTGGTCTCCGTCAGCTCCATAGAGATTAATGAAGCAGAATGGTCATGCACAGCCGTCTGCTCAGTTAGTCCGACTGTCCCCTCTTTTTCGCCATCTGTGGGAGTCTCAGCACTGACACCCCCACTGATCAGCAAGTTAAGCCCTACCCCGTGGATAGGAACTAACTTTTGTTTGTGGGAAAACCCCTTTACGTGTTTTTCTGAGGGACTGGAGAAGATTTGCGTAAGCATATAGAAAAAGACCAGGTGTGGATTCACATGAAAAATCTGTAAATTTGGCACAAATCGGCACAAGTGACAATTGTATGGAATTTTGAAGATAGAAAAAAAATCACATAAAGGCGATGACATATATTCCCTCCCAATAATTTTATTGTATGAGTTTGGTAAGGGTGTGATATATTATTTATTGTAAAATAAAAATAAAAATTAATAAAAATGTAATAGTTTAATTTTCTACTTTAATAACTTTTACCATTTCTACTTTTGTATTTAAAATGGGTAGGTATCTGTTTGGGTAACAGGCGATACTACCAGACAGACGTAGAGGGTTTTATTTGTGGTGCTGGGCCCGAGTGGTATCTTTCCCTCTGATTTGGCAAGTTGTCATAGTAAGGCTCCTACCATAATAATTATTTAGTAATCTTTAGGTTTTTTTTGTTTAATTTCATTTTTTTCGCAGGTTTTCCATCAATACATTGGTTAAAAATGCTTATTATTACCTTAATGATGCCCCCATGATGCTGAGGTTCCTTGTGTTCACCACTTTCTGCTTCTGTCTTGACATAACCCATTCAGCCAATCACTGCAAAAATCCACCTCAGCCAGTGATTGGCTGAGAGGGTATTGGCAGCCAATTTGGCTGTTTCGGAACAGGAAGTAGAGAGTAGCAGGGATCTAGTCATCTTGAATAAGAATTGATGAGGGGAGTATAAATTAAGTGGCCGTAGTTAGCCAATACACTTACCATGAATTTATAATTTTCTGGATCCTAGCTGGTAAAAAGTTCAATGTGCGAGATGGGCCAAATTTATCAGAAGGCCTATGGTAGTTCAGTACTGGAGTACAATAAATCAGTCTAACTAAATCGAACAGGAACAGGGGACTGTTTTGTTTCTCAAATTTTAATGCTGACACGTGAGTTCACGGCATAGGGGCTCACTGAGGCTCTGATGCTCAGGGGCCTACTGAAACCTGGAGCCAGCCTTGACGACTAGCCTGGGTCTTCCGGTTAAAACAACCAGTGGACATCCTCGTTATACTTTTGGTTTGTATTTATTATACTTTATTACATTGCTATTATTCAGTTTGATTTGCTTTCAAAATCCCTTACGGGACTGAATAAAACAACTTTTTTACAATCTAAAACCTACAGATTCAACCTTCTTGCTGCAAAACTCCAATGCACATATCCCTAATGTAATGCTAATCTAAGCACACATATTTCATGTCCAGCACCAGGAGTGGACAGATGAACTTGCACTTTCTATAAACACACTAGGAGATTCAGGAGTGATGTGGCTTTTTTAGGTTGCTGTTCTTGGCATCTTTTCTGAATTTGTAATGAGCTTAGGATAACCTAGTTTCCCCCAGAGGGTCTTAATAACCCATGTCCCATACAAACAAACTTTTGGTATACATTGGAGTGTTATTTTTCTTAGAGAAAAGTTGGATATTATTACAAGGGAACGTGGGAAAGCTAGGAATCCACATATGCGCTCACCTTGCCAAGTAACAGAGAGCTACACAGTCCTGTAGAATGAGTATATCCTTGTGCTATGAAACCAGGGTCACCAGGGCTTAGTTCAAAGTAACAAACTGTGGCCCGTAGAGATTTGCAAAGAAATTTTACATGACCCTTCCCTGCAGTTATTTGTTCTTTTTTATTATTCTTTATAATGTTTTTTTTAATGTTCTACTGATCTGCTATTCTGGTTGATGTTACTAATAACATAACAACATGTTGTCTACCATTACAACATAAAATTCTTTGCCAAAATAAAATACGGTATATGATTTTAAGGAGAAGAGAAGTATAAATTAAATAAATATCACAAAAAAGTAAGTACTAATGCCCTATAGCGCATATGTAGAACACAAGACTAGCCACCTTGTTTTATGTGGCCCACATGATTGGACAGTTTACTTGTTTCATTCATTATGATCAACATGGGAAGGTGTGTGCCAACAATGATACCCACGGCATGAATCCCTAAATAATGTCGCCATCAGATTTTAATATTCATGCAAGTCTGTGAGGAGTCTTAAAGCAGCGAAATATTTGTTGTTTTTTTTTGTTTGGTCTTGGGGCGCCCATAGTGATCTGAATATCCGGAAAATAATAAAAAAAGATGACTAAGGCATCTGATAAAAATATTTTATAAAAGTTCTATATAAAGAGCACGACTGAATTGTCAAAACTCATCCATGAATTGTGTCCAACAAAACAGACCATATCTAAAACACAAAAAAACTTTTTTTGTCTTAGATATGGTCTGTTTTGTTGGACACAATTCATGGATGCGCTTATGTGAGGAAATGGAGATCCTCTAGTCCCGGACCAAGTTATACTTCATCTCCCTTTACATGTCTTTGTCTATCTTTGAAATTGAATTGTCAAATTTGTAATAGCCCCTAAATGTGCTACATGTGTATACATTATATACACACACTCAGAATGTAAGTGGAAGTGTACTATAGGAGCCATGCCAGGGCTGCGGAGTGTGGGAAGTGTTAATAGCAGTGCTGGCTAACTAACATGTGTTTTACATTGTAGTATTAGTCATCAGTATGAGCACGGCTCTCAACATCAGTCATGACTTTCCTCATAACCACAGTCGCTGCTTCTTACACGGACGTGTCACTCAAATAACTGCTCCTAGGAATTTTTTACATTTTCAAGACAATTTGGTATTTGATTTCACAGATAACATCGCACATTGTGTGAGAAGGGAGCAGACACCTGACAAGTTAATGGAATTTACAATTAGTCACTAAGCAGCTTATGGTAAAAGGGGTGGACAATGTACGGGCGATGGATCCGGATGAAGTCAATGTGTCACGATAAATGTAACTTAACAAAATGTAACCCTAAAGTGTATACGTCCCACTCATAGATGAAGACAGGCGAGACAAATACACCAAATTGGGGCAGATACTTTATTCCATCATAATAACTGTAAACTCTCACCTGTTTTGGAAAAGTTTTACCAACCATATGAAAGCCGTCACCATGTAGAATATTTCATGAGCTGGAGTTTTAATAGGTAAGTTAACCGATAATAGGACTGGAAAAATATAGCTAATCAAGTCTGATAAGACAAGAAATGGGAATAGATGTTGTTGGAAAATTCATTCCCATCACTAACGCCAGTTATCAGGAGCAGACCTGATGTTCTTGTTCATGTTCAGACGCGCTACCTGAAAATATTGCCAGATTGGTGGCCGATGGCTGCTCCAAAACATTTTTTTAAAAAAAATTATAAAATACTTATTTATACAAGGGAGGTTTTGCATAAAGTTGTGACAAAAATTTTTGATTATTTTAAGTTGTATTATAATATTCAGTGTAATGATAGGCTTTTACCAGTGTATTAGTAGCACCTATGAGCAAGTTCCACATGAGAACTACATTGGGAATCCACATACTATGCATGGAGGGGAAATTAAAAAGCCCCAAAAGATAAACTTACGATTCTAACAAGCCAGCACAGCGTGAAGGTAGATGTGGAGTAATGTGTGTTGTAGTGATAGGGTGGAGTTTGGTCATCTTCCCAGGTCTCGTAGCGCTCTGCATAAAACACTGCTCTCTTTGGATTCAAAGCACCGATGGGCTGAAAAAGAAAATATATTTTCATTATTTAAAAAAAAAACAAAAAAACTATTTCGTTTACTTAAATTAATATACATTTCAACTTTATTGTTAATGTAATTCTTCTCGCATAGTAGATACAACATTGGCTAATGCTATATCATGAACCCTCCTGGTAATAGGAGAATATAAGTGGGTGTCTGATTTCAGAGATAATGCCTCATATGTTGTCACATGAACACTGACGCCTGACAATCTAATAACTCAGCATACGACAACAGTATATAATACTTATAGTAATCTAAAAGCCTGATCTCCCAGGGTTTACACACATCGTTGGCTGTTTAAGTGTTCGCATTGCCCTGTCACATTCCTGCAAACTAAATGACAGCTCGAGTTACTTCACACTTACTATCAGAGGACACAGGATACATGGAAATAAGAGTAAGGGGCACTGCATACAAAAACTTACAGAGATAAGAAGCTGAAACATTCTAAATTAATATGCAAGGTTTTATTGGTAGCACTGAAAATGGTGGACACAGAACAGGGCCAAGTAGAGCTGAACTATTTCCTCTCTCTCCTCCTCCAAAGCTACAACAGAACTCTCATATGTTTCAGATCGAGCTTGACAAAGGTCGGATAGACTGAAACGTCGCAACAAATTGCTAATGTGATCGGTTTTTCTCATTTACTTAATGGTGGAGATGTATATAAAGCACTTGTATATAATCACGGACGTGTGCCATGTTCCTTTATTCATGTTATTTGGGCTGAGAACCCGACAAAAGAACCGTCCTACAGGTTTGGAGTGCGGTACCCGTTTCTCGAAAACTATATCATAAAAACAGGTTTCCTGAGTAATAAAAAGAGTAATCCTGTCAAAATTCCTAAAAGTGACAATGAGAGTTCTAATTACCCCGCCCACACAAAGTGATTGGCAGTGAGTCCTGATTAACCTGCCCATACACAGTAATTGGTAGTGAGTCCTGATTAACCCGCCCATACACAGTGATTGGCAGTGAGTCCTGATTACCCCGCCCATGCACAGTGATTGGTGGCGAGTCCTGATTACCCCACCCAGGGGCATAACTACCACCCTAGCGGCTGCTACGGGGCCTGTCGGTCTAGGGGCCCGCTGCCTGACGGACAGGAGGCAGCAGTGTTGTATATTAACTTTATGCTTCCCGGGCAGAGGTCCCATCCTTTGATTTGTCCCTGCCCCTCTGCCAAATGATTTGCGGGCCCAGCAGAGCATCAAACCCACCCACACCCTAACCAACTCCTCCCCCCCCCCCCTGCAGAGAGGAGGAGGGAGCATAGTCTGTCGCTGCCCCAGTGATGTTCCCCCTTATCCATTCCCGTCCGGGCCCCCGTCCACCTAGTTGGCCCACATGACCCAACTCGATAGGCAACATCTAAGAGGACAAGTGGAGCACGGTGGAGAGGAAGAGTGCCAAGTCTGGTAAGTGTATGTGTGTATGTTAATGGTTTGTATCTGATGTGTACATGCTGTATGTGTTTCTATATCATGTATTGTGTGTATATACTATATATCCGTGTATGATGTCTATATACTGTATTTATGCGAGTATTTGATGCATGTATATGATGTACGATATGTATATACTGTATAATGTCTATATACTGTAAGCATGTGTGTATATTCTATTTGTATGTATATGCAGTATGCGTTTATATTGTGTGTTTATTCTGTATGTCTATGTATAGACACAGGCGTAGAGTACAGGCAGTCCCCGGGTTACGTACAAGATAGGGTCTGGAGGTTTGTTCTTAAGTGGAATTTGTATGCAAGTCGAAACTGTATATTTTATAATTGTAACCCCAGCCAAAATGTTTTTGGTCTTCGACAACAAAACATTTTTAAAAATCCAATTGTCACATAGGAACCAGGATTAACAACAAAGCTTAATTGCAGACACCTTTAATAACTGTTTTAACTGCTTATTGTAGCCTAAGGATAAAGTACAGTAAATTACCAATATCCAGTGGTCTGTTTGTAACTAGGGGTTGTCTGTAAGTCGGGTGTTCTTAAGTAGGGGACCGCCTGTATACACTATGGGGAAATTGATCACTGCTTCTACGCAGGTTTCTTGCGCACTGCAAGAATTTGCAATTATTATGTGCCTATACCACCTCCACGCCATGTGCCCTGTGTCTGCGTACTTTTCAAAACCTGCAAACTTTCGTCCACAGTTTCCCTGATGGCTGCGACGCCTGCCAGATACATCAAGGGGCTGGCGTATGATAAATCTCCCCCTATGTGTGTATATGTTGTGTATGTACTGTGTATAAATGTATTTCAGGATTATTTCAGGGCTCTATGCCAGTGTTCTGAAGTCATGATAAATAAGCCCCTATGAGTTTATATATAATGTATGTATTAGTGTATAAATGTGTGAGTATGAGTTTATACATGTGTGTATGAGTGTATTACTGTGTGCATGATTTTGAAATTTGTGTGTATTCGAGTATATAAATATGTTTAATTTACAAATATGTATATATTATTTTTGAGATGGTAGTGGGCCCCGTTGCAGAAATCTTCTATTGGGCCCAGCCTCTCCTAGTTACGCCCCTGACCCCACCTTTACACAATGATTGTCAGTCAGTCCAGATTACTTCACCGATCCACAATGATTGACATTGAGAGTCCTAATAAGCCGCCCACACACAGTGATTGGCAGCGAGTCCTGATTACCCACCCATGCACAGAGATTGACAGTGAAACCTGATAAACCCGCCAGCAGTTATTGAAACCTCTACAGATATATAAGTGTATATACAGAAAAAACTGTCAATCATTGTGAGTAGGCGGGGTAATCAAGATTCTTACCATCTCTTTTAGTAGTCCTGTCAAGATTTATTCTGCTTTTAACTTAGAAACCCTACTCCATATCACAAAAACTAAAAGCAGCTTTGACTCTTTTATGATCATCTGCTCACAGGTAAGGCAGCGCAAATTATGTGCCAGGTTTACTCAGGCCTGTGGCCTCAAGGGAGAGATTAAAGGGATTTCGAGTGTAATGGTTTTTTAAAAAAAAAATTTAGATCCCCGGGGTACAAGAGTAAAAAACGCACTATACTCACCTCTCTCAGGTACTGTTCAACGCCACCCATCACCACCAGCCTCTGTTTGTATGTAGAGGTTAAGTGGTGACATGGTGTTGATAGCCATGCACCCATTACACCAGCAGCGACGCCAGGGTGGGGGGTGTCAACTGTTGGAGCCGCCACCAATAAGAATAAGCTATTTACACCATTTGAATAGTGACAGGGTCTACATCTAATACACAAATTCATAATTCTCGTTTTACCAGAAAAAAGACAATGGCATGTAAACATTTTCTTATAACAGGACTGTAGAGCGATGAGTGGTTCTCTAGTAAATGGGTTAATAACATTGTTCAGTTCTATCAAGGTCTTGCTTATAAAAGCTTTAAAAAGGCAGATTTACTCAGGGGAGGAAATAAGAGCATGTAACTCGCCTACTTGCCCCACGGCCTAAAATTCTCCCAGCAGCTTGGGGAGACTGTGTGCAGAGCCTTCCTACAAACCAGATCAATATGTCTGCTGAAGTCTATCACTGGAATAACACGTCTAATGGAAAGAGACTTTGGCTCGCACAGGATGGTTTGTAACGCATGTTTAATGATGAAAACAGCTCATGGGGAACAGCTGATGGTGTCTGGTGACACTGAGCAGCAATACTAAATACTGGGGTGGAAATGTACATTTTATGAACAAAGTCATGTTAAAAAAACAAACCTCAGAAATTTGCAAATCATATAAGAGGAGACAGGACCAGGTCTCATTAACTAGAGGTAATGAGTTTCATTTAATTTAAGTCTGAAGAGAACTGGCACATTATTATTTATTAAAATAATTTAAAGAGCAACTCCAAAGTATTATTTTACCAAATTCTAATATGTGATGCCTCTTTTTTTTTTGTTTTGAAAGTGTGTGACAAAAATCTCTTACCAGTGGTGATGTGTGCGGAGACCAACCTCTTCCTGTATCTGCCCTGAAGCTTAATCCAATTCACTCTGCCTACAGAACTCATGATACCTTTTGTCCTCTCATTCAGTAATTTTGAAGCAAATCCAGGAAGTTTTCCAGCTGCATTGTGTACATGCAGGATGTATATGGTGACTAGTCTGGCGGCTTCCATCAGATGGAGGAGCAGGGAACATGTAATTAGTGGTAGTAATCGGACGTTTTACAGTTAGTACATAGTCTGTGCTATGTGAGCGCTAAGGGTTAATAGCTTCTCTGTACTGTGCTAGTAGTGTAGCATGAGGTGTGCAGTATGAGGTGCAGAGAGAGACAGAGAAAGTTCTGTAGAATCGCAGATTGGAATGGAGGGACTCAAAGGGAACAGGGGAGATTTTGTACCTCACTATTCTGTATCCACAGTCCTGAACACACACAGAAAGAATGCAACATGACCTCCACCTCCGTTCTGTAGTATTTACAAACAGTACAGTAGGTGTGCATGATGAAATGAATGACAAGGTGACAGAGAGAAAAGTCATGGATTATTACAGTCTGTGGTTACTGATGAAGCGCAGCCCATGCAGAGAGTTATAAGGGAGACGCATTGGTGTATTACTGTCAAACCTACCATTTCTATGCTTTAACAATGAAACTGGCTGCGGATGACCGTTCTGTTCTATACATCTCAATGGAGCTGACGGAAAATGCAGAGTGAACTCCTCCCTGCAGCCTTTGCATGTGTTTATGCTGGAGAGGTTACTGCAGCAAAAATGTGCAGCTGAAAACTTACCAAAATCAGCTGATCGTTAATAGTTAAGAATAAAAATCCAAATAATCTACAAAAGACAAGTCTAAACCTGTAATCTTATTATCTTAAAATATTAAATAAATGATTAAATAATTGATCCTAGAGTTATTAAACACCATTGGCATTTCATGCTTTCTATAATATTGCACTTGGAGAAATCGGGAATATCTTGTAAATCTTGAAGGTTCAGCTGAATGGCTCATCATTTTCTCAGCTGAACATAAGCACAGTGATAAAATGAATGGAAGGCTTACAGAAGTACACAGGTTTTGCCAGAAGTATTCACACTTCAATACGTTCATTTGCATTATTACAGTAAGAGGCCTGCAGGCTTTATCACTTCCTGCGCCTCCAGCAACACACTCATTATGAGCATAATTGTCATACTTATCGTCTGCTGCCACTCAAACAGCTCAAGTATTAAGAGACTGAATATCTGCTGCTCAGTGAGGAGGTTTGTGCGCTGCCTCACACTCCCGTCATCAGTGGTTACAGTGAACCATAATGAACCCATGTACGAGGCTGAAGACTGTGTGTGGTTTCTGTCTCCGTCAGTGCCAGGTTAACATGTTCTGAATTGCTTGGTAATCAGACGGCCTTCAAATACCCATAGAAATCTATGACTGAGGAAGTCAGAATCAAGGTGTATGTATCATGCAGGGAGTAAAAGTTGGAGTGTTGGGGGTTCCTGTAGTGATGGGGGTCCATCTAAGTTGGCTCAATAACTTATTTACCATAAATACTTGTGTATAAGACGAGTTTTTCAGCACAAAAAACTGTGCTGAAAAACAACAACTTGGCTTATAAGTGTATAATAATATAAACCCTCTATGGCCTCTTCCCACATACACTATGATGTGACCAGGGGCGTAACTTGGGGGGGTGCAGAGGGTGCAGTTTCAACCGGGCCCAAGAGGTTTAGGGGGCCCATAAGGTCAATTCCCCATGTGAGAAGACTAATACTATGAACCATACATTATAGTCAGGGGCCTTGCACAGACTTTGCACTGGGGCCCATCAGCTTCTAGTTAAGCCACTGGATGTGGCGTGATCTGAAGCATAGACATGGCTCTCAAAGATGTAAAGAGAAGACGAGCCATGAGGAGAAGAGGAAGCTGGGGGGTAAGCACTAAGTTCACTATTTTTAATGGGGGCTCTGCTGCTGGACATTTTATTAAAGAGTTGTTGCTGTATTTGCTCCACTCGAGGCTTATACTTGAGTCAATATGTTATCCCGTATTTTTAGTGGTTAAATTAGCTACTGTAGCTTATACTTGAGTATATATGGTAATTGGGAGGTGAATAGGAATAGAGATCCACTGATCCTACAATTTTTGCAAACAGGGTTATGGAGGTGCAAAAAAAATAAATCTGCCGTGTGTAATGAAGAAAAAACATATAATTGCTAATAATGAGCTAATCAAATATATGATTTGTTGCAGATTTGCCGAAATTTTAAAAGAATGGGATTAGTATATAACCCCATGAAAAGCTCCTTAATTTTTTATGAATTTTTCCTTTCATGTCCACCCTCCAAGGAGCGTATGATAACCATATAAACTACATGGGGGAGATTTAACACTCCTAATATGAGCCTATATATTGCTAAATGTATGCACATTTCCTGCACACAGTGACAAATAGTGGGGAGGGGAATGGCAATTAGCACATGAGTAAAATTAACAGCTGGTTACCATATTAAACCAAAATGACTGAGAATTGAAGTTTTATTGTTTTTATAGAGACACCAGGATATGAACAACAAAACTGAAAAATGCGTACACCACAGATGTCCCACAGAGACTATTATAGTAATTGGAATATTGTTAACATTTAAAGGGTGGGTCGGCAAGTAATAAAAGTTTTTATAAAAAAGGGTCAGAATGGGGTGAATAAATATAAAGTGCTAAACCAACTACAGGTCATAATGGAGCAATGGTTTGGTGTCCCATTTATACTAACTAATAAGCCGCACTGAACTCCATCCTGTACTCCCTGCACCTGCACTATGATTTGATGAAGCCGGAGTAGTACACCTTGGCTTCATTATACTTGTGCTGTACCTAACACACATGCATGGTAAAGCCAAGCTGGACTAAGGGGGCTTCGCCACATCAGTATGCAGGTGCTAGGAGCTCCAGACCAAGGTAAGTATATTATCGTATCATAGTTTATACAGTTGAAAAAAAGACACATGTCCATCAAGTACAACCCTGGAAAGTAAGGGATTGGATGAGGAAGAGATTTAGGGGAAACCATTATACAGAAAATAACTGTTAAAAAAAAAAGTTTATGTATTGCCATATTTTATATTTAAGGTCACGCAGCTGTAGGAGATGTTGTTTTTCGTAGGACCACCTGACGTTTTCAGTGATACTATTTTTGGAAACCTATGATCTGTATTAAATTATATTACATCAATTTGCTTATAACGAGTACAAAACATAACATGTTAATACAAAAAGACAGCTAAACCTTGATTGACAGTATTGTTAAAAAAATACATACAGTATATTTATATACTTATATATGTATATTTATATATGTATATACGTATACATATATATATTTTTTTTTAATTTTTTTTTTTTTTTTTATTTGGTCAAAAGTTTTTACATAATAAAATACCTTTGAAAGATCCCTGAAGTTTCCTGGCAAGGTTAAATCCAACTCTTCGGATTCATAATTTGTTAACACCCAGGGAAATACAGGATACTGATTCAAGTCGTTATATGTTCTCCCTGAGAAAATGAGTAAAGCGCATTAATGAACAGACCCATAACATCATCCCCAGGCAAATTTTAAACACATGTTGGCTTTTAATATTGTACACCACAGGCCCCTCCTATAAGCACAGTCATTTATGTTTTTGTTTGGAATATATTAAGAAATCAATAAATCCATAAACTCTTGGAACGATTCTAGTGTTGCTTCATAATCACACTGAGGCACGGCAAATAAAGTTACACTTCTTATTGAGTTTTCGCTAATTAGAGCAACTAAAAAACATGTGTAATAACAAAAGAAAACTAAAAGAACAAAAAGCTTATAATGAATGGTCTATCCTTCCAATATATTGGGAAAGACACCTGGGCCCCAACACCAATCAGATGATATTTGCAGAGTATAAATCAGAATAAAATATGATGTCATTAACTGATCAGTGCAGGGGTTGCTTGTAAGACCAATATTAAAGAAACTTACCAGAAGAGGTTTCCGACCCAGTAGTTGTTTAGTCAACCAGACAGTCTGATCTCCTAAGTGCATCTAAACTAAGCTAGTGTGAAAGAACAGGAGACACAACCTCTCTACAGATGCGGAGTTACAGCCATAGTAGGTGTAGGGGATGCTATGGGGACCACAAATTTGGAGACTCAAACAAAAAGCTCAGTGTGCATAAATTCGGTTCCACTGAAAGGGAGTACATAAAAGAAGTGGCGGATTAAGTGTCCCATGGGCCCCACAACTCTATATTCTCTATATCCTTAATCTTGTACTGTTCATAAGTTATTTAATGATGAACTACAATTGTGCTCTTATAACCCATCTATTTAGGAAAGCCAATCACATTCCCCAACTGCATGAAACCCTCCACCCCGACTACCTCCCAGACAGTGTAGGGGAAATGCCCACCGCTGATGCCCCTTTTACATAAATGTTCACAGCAGATTCCCCTTTTAATGAAATGTCCACCACTGATGCCCCACTTTACATTAATGTTCACAGGAGAGGCCCTCCTTTACATGTCCACAGCAGATGCCCCCTTTAGTAAAATGTCCGCAGATGCCCCCCTTTAATAAAATGTCTACAGATTTTATATAAATGTCCAAGGCAGAGATTTCTCTGCCTTGGACATTTGTCCACAGCATAGAACTCTTAAAAACAAAAAAAAAAAAAACACTCTATACTACTTCTGCTCGCTGCTCCATCTTTTCAACTTCCTGCCCGCGCGGCACATATGTTATAAGGTCACATGGCCACAACCCTTGCGCATCATAGTGTACGCCCCTGGCAGGAATAGGAGAGGATTGGGCCATGGGGTTGGGGAGGAGAAGCCAAAAGGTGAGTATAATTTTTTTTTTTTAATAAGACTGATGGCGGATCTTCATATAGGGCCTGGGTAAGTGAAGAACCACCATTGCATAAAAGGGTTCATATGGTTTGGGGCTAGATAAGGTCATGAGGTCTACAGAAATGGGCGCATGAGGTGTGGGATTAGAGAAAAGGGTGCATGAAGTGGGAGGGCTACAGAATGGGGTGCATGAGGTGGGAGGGCTACAAAAAAGGGTGCATGAGGTGGGAGGGCTACAGAATGGAGTGCAAGAGGTGCAGGACTACAGAAAGGGATGTATAATGATGGGGAATACAGAAAGGGATGTATGAGGTTGGGGAATACAGAAAAGAGTGCATGAGGTGGGAGGGCTACAGAAAGGTGTGCATGAGGTGGGAGGGCTACAGAAAGGTGTGCATGAGGTGGGAGGGCTACAGAAAGGTGTGCATGAGGTGGGAGGGCTACAGAAAGGTGTGCATGAGGTGGGAGGGCTACAGAAAGGTGTGCATGAGGTGGGAGGGCTACAGAAAGGTGTGCATGAGGTGGGAGGGCTACAGAAAGGGAGGGATGGGGCCACAGAAATGGGTGCAAAAAGTTTTGGGCTACTTAAGGGGGAGCATACGGTGAGGGGCATACAGTAAAGGAGGATTTTAAGTTTGGGGCAACAGATAGGGGGGTTATGGGGGGGAACTTCTGTAAGGGGAGGCTATATAAGAGACAACAAAAGAAAATGGAGAATTATACTAAGTGGGTCAGTATAAGAAGTATTAGTGGGTTTGGTTAGGGCACTAATCAATTTAAATGAAGGGGTGACTGCACATTGTGGTGGCCCTGATTCACATAACAGAATGTACAGTTAGTGGGGGGTGCCCATAAACAAAAGTTTGATATGGGCCCCAAGCTTTTATAGTTATGCCCCTGCCTCTAACATACATCTAACATTACACTATTAATGACAATGAAAAAGGCTAAATGGAGTTGGGTAGCAGAATTTTCCAGACGCCCCCAAATGCTAAAAACTAATGAAACATAAATACTATAATATTAATAAAAACAAAAATGAATAATGATTTTAATATATGATAAATGTCTATTATGTGTTGAAGGGTATGTAGTAGCAAATGGTGTTATACGGCCCCCCACTGCGCTGAGAAAACTGGTATTGCTTTCGTTGGGTCACATAACACCCATGTTTAATGATCTGCGTTTTGGCGTTCCCTGCCTACAGACTAAATTGAAAATCTCTCCCTGCTCAATCTGACAAAAATAACCTGGGTTATCAATTCCCACGCTGAGAGAAGATTTACATTGCTGTCACAGGACCGTTTCCTTCGAAAATTTAATGATTCTTGGTTTACCAGACCCAAGTATACAGAACAGAGCGCTCCTTGTTCTCTGCAAGTTCATCGAAAGCAACAAAATTCAGCTGCTTCCACGAGAAAAAGAATATTTTTCGGCATTAGTAAACATGAGTGCCTCTCCTGAAGGGGCCATCCCAAAACAAGAGAAATCTTACAATTGTTTCTTAGATCTTATGGAATTTTCTCTACATCTGGATTAGGATTTCCTGACCATTATAATATTTTGTTATTTGTGCACTGGTTTTTAGAGATTAAAACTAAAAAAAACAAAAACCTCACCAGCATAAAATGCAACGTCGGAACACAGCCAAAATTTTCTGGATTCAATTATTTATTATTATAGATATGTTCATTATGTAGTGTGTTCCTAGTTACTGTCCTTCTAACAGTAGAGTGCCCAATGTCCTCTTCCACAATTTTTTACATTAGGGATGACCGTGTGGATCTATTTAAAAGTACCATGGGGGAAGGGGGGGATTTACTATTTACTATGTCTTGTTTGCCAGGTATATAACAAACCCCCTTTTCCAATATTGTTGAAAATCCGCCCAGCATGCCACTTTGGGTGCGACTTGGTGGGAAACTGGGCAGTTGCGGGCATGAACGTAGTGGCCCCCGATATTTACTATAGTCTTCAGAGACTGTAGCTGAAATCTCTGCCAGGTCAGACCTGGTGTAAACTGGTTTCCCCCTCAAGTCTTAATTTAATTAAAAAAAATGTATGTAATTTTTGTACGGCTAGATAGTATCTTTATTTATGGAAAATCTGTACAGATAAAATGTCTTGACCTCCTGTGGATGCACACACTATGCACAAACCATTGTAGACAAAAACATTTTTCTGGCTTTTCAAACTTTTGTGATGTCATGGGAACAAGGATTATGAATAAACTTTATTACAAACACCTTACAGCTGATCATTGCAGCCTGGGACTAAAGTAAAGCGCCCAGAGAGCTTCACCAGAGGTCACAGTGGTCAGAGAGGACTGTCTGTAACTAGGGATCACATGTAAGTCGATTGTCCTTAAGTTGGGATTGCCTGTACTTTGTGAATCTGTTCCTGGTTTATTGATTTATAAAGGTTAAATGGGAATTTTTTAATTGATCTTCTGTGCTTAGGAAAGGTGATCAATATCAGAATTTTGAGGGGATTAGCGCCTATTCATCAGAGATGGACTGGTTGCAGCTCAGTCCCATTCACTGGAATGGGGCTGATCTACAATACTGACTACAGCCACTCACTATACAATGCCAGCGCTGTGCTTGGTAGACTGTGAAGAAACCCCAGGACTCACCTGAACATTGCAGTTGGTAGAGCTGGTGGGTATCAAACACCTACTGATCTGATATTGATAATTTATCAAAATGAAAGTTGATAAATAAAATTTTTTTAAAAAAGCTGCCTTCTTCGTTAAAACAATTTTTTTTTAATTAAAATGTTTAATTTAGTGGTTAAGTTTTAAAAGGTGAAAAAGCTTGGGGAGAGCTGACAAAAAAATTACAGCTGCAATTCCTTGGTGATAATGTTAATGACAGCAAAATATTGTTTAATTAGAAGATTCCAGCATCTGGATTAACACTCCACGAGCGATGTTCCTATGCTTGTCTGCGTTTTCACACTTTACAGACATTTTGTCATCTCTAGGTCATTAGGAAAGAATTTTTAATGATTTTTTTTTAGAAGCCGACGGTTCGAGTTACATCTAATTACATGACAATAATAAGCCCAACACAGACTGCAGCTAAATATACTCATAATTAGTTAGCAAAAGCTTGCACATCACAGCGTAAAAGAATCTGTGGAGGATGGGGGAGCTCATCTATACTCACAATATAATTATTAATTTCAAGGTCACATTTCTACTCTGTTGGTAGGACGCTAGTGAAGCAATATAAGCACTGCGGTGTATTTAGCGGAGTACTATAGCCCACCCTATGGCGCACAGGTGTTAGGCAGGTGTTAGGAGCACTTGCCAAGACTGGGGTGCAGCTCAGTAGAGAGCTCATATCGAGAAAGAACAGAAAAATGGAACTTGTGGAAAATCATGGGCAGATGTAATATAGTTACTGCCATCTTTGACCTTATTACTACAACATAAGTATTTCAGTCCACCCATAAGAATATTTCAGATGTCAATGCCGTTTATGACTGTTGTAAAACCTATGTGGTTTTTAAAACTCCGTGATTCTAAAAAAAATCAGTGCAGTGTCGGTCTGGGGTTCCTTGGGCCCAGCAGATAATTTTGAGGGCCCTACCCCCATCCGAAACCTAGCAAATAGATCCTAATAGCTAACCAACATGGTTGTCTACTTCTGATCTTCTGGAGTCCAGCATTGGGTTAGATCTTGGGCTCACCAGAGGATCCATTGGTTCTTTGGAACGTCAGTACAACACTTTCTACATGTATCATATTGCACATCTGAGGTATGAAATATATACTGCTATGAATAAAATTGTAAAAATTGTCCGAGATGGAAAACTAGCAAATTTGAGTCCTGCACTGCCAAATTAAAGTTGTTGTAGGCACCAATCACACAACCCAGGTTCCTCCTGACCTCGATGAAAGTAATATAACAAAGATAGCAGTCTTCATACTAGCAGCTCCAATCAAGCACACAAGTTTTTATGTGTCCAACTTAAAGAGTTGGACACGTGAAATCACGGGAGGTGGGAATGTCACTTGCATAGCCCCCTTTATCCCACTTATTGTAAAAGGTGCAGATGGTGGCAAATTGAAAAAATCTTGTCTGATTTGGTGGTTTATGAGAGGATACAAATTTATTAAGACTGGAGTTTCAAACACCAGCCTTAAAATCCCCCCCCCCCCATTGGCATTCTGGCACCAGTATCTACCAAGAGGCAAAGTTGCAGTCATGACCAGGTCTGACCTGGTGGAGTTTTCCACTATAGTCTCTGGTGGTTTTCTGGCGGAGACTATAGAAAATACAGCAGGCCAGACGTACTCGCCTCTACCCAGCCAGCCCCAGACATGCCCAAAGTGGCAGAAAAAGCTGAAAACTGGGATATTTTCATGCTTTCCCCTCCAGTTTTCCCTCCAGTGAGTAAGAATCCACCATACTTATGATAGCCTTCTTTGGGAAGTCATGTGCTTCGCCCAATTATATCCCACCTTTGTTCTTGTTTACATGTTTAAACCCTGGTCGTTCTAATCATTCTAAACTTGATGAACAAATGCCTGTAACTTAATTGTATCCTTAATTGTGCCACATTGCTTTACACCATTTTATTCAATGAAACTGATTGAAACTAAATTACAAGGCAAACATAACCTCCTTACACGAAATTTAGTGTAGACGTAGAAATGGGTCCCAGCACTGTGACTAAAACGTCTTGGTTTATTAATACATATAAAAACAAAAATGGACAAATACATGTTGTCATCGGGAGAAGCTGAAACGTTTCGGGTAGAATGTAAATTAAATGCCCTCAATCATAGCATATCAAGGGAATTTACAGATAGGAATCTACTCAATAGACGGTAGATTCCCCAAATCTAAATCATCCTTAATCACCTTTTGTCATTTTCTAAATCCAGGCTACTACACGCTCCCAAGTAGCATTTGCAGCTAATTGGCAAAAAAATAAAGTATAAAAACATATAGGTTCGGTTTTAGAGAATTGTAAAGGGTGATTAGGGATGAGATAGATTTGGGGAATCTTCTAAGTAGATTCCTGACTGTAGATTTCCTTTAATGTTGGATTTACATACCCTAAATATTGATGCAGCAAAACAGCCAGACTTGCCACAGATTTTACAATAATCATTTTACATAAAAACCTGTACAGAACATTATATATATATAAAAAGCATTGCAGAGAAAAAAATATATAACATTTTTTTATGGGAATTATTATTTTGCAATGCAGTTGTGAACTTAAAAGACAAAAGATATTTAGCCAACGAAGCTTTCAAAAAATATACCGTAGTCTATGAGAAGCGCTGGATCTACAGTATAATTTATGTGCAATGTGAGATTAGAGGTAAGTAGACAGAACATGGTTACCTAATCATGCCACACTGTAGGTGACATCTGTACTAGGCATGCTGTTGTTAGTCTTGTGTCTGCTTGCTGTTGTTGAAAATGACTGAATAGTAAAATTACATTTTCCCCCCATTATTATTTCCAGACAGTTCCTGGCAATGGTTTGTTGCCTCTAATAAAGCTTCAGACAAAGCTGTCAGCTGGGGAAATAGCAAGAGAGTTAGGCACTGCCTCCATAGCAATCAATGCATCCAGAGCCTTGCTGATAGGTTACGCGTTCCCTTATCAAATTTAATGTGAGTGCTTCAGAGTCTATCATAGGGCTGCAGCTGAGTCCCGGAGGGATAAATGCATTCGATCAAGTCACGCTGCTCAAGATTTTGACAAACATAAACATATTAGAAAGGATTGCAGACCCAGAAGCCTTACCTGCTATGGTATTAAGAAACATCAAGTATTCAAAGTTGGAAATCTCACGTCGCTGCCAACGTTGAGTCATGTTGGAGGATTTAAAGAGCTGCCTGGGAGTGGCCAAGGATATTCTCCTGTAAATAGAATAGAATAATGCACTGAGAAAAAAGAGGTGATCAATCCAAAGATCCAGGAGGCGATACTAGTCATTTTCCTACATAAAAATGGCTGCAACAAGCTAGAAATACAGAATATGCTCCCTTTATATCCTATGGTTACTGCATGTCAGTGCTCGAGATAAATGCAGATAAATGGCATCAGAACGTGTTCTGATCGCATCATGGACCGGATGACTGACAGCTTTTGCTTAGTCTGTGCGGCTCTTATGATCTACTAGCGAGTTGTCAAAAATGTCTTTACTTTCTGAAAATATATGAGATCAGGAAAGGAGAGAAGGACCGCTCAGTGATAGGGAAGACTCGGGGATGACTATTTTTTAATCATCTCTGGATTTGTGACTGTATTTCAGAAGATTGATAATTATCATTTTTATTAATAAAGCACAAAGAAATATTCACAACGTGACACTGCAAATATCCAATGAATATCCCATACAGTGCACAGTCATATTTTATAAAAATCCCATAAAATAATTTATAAATCTTAAATAAAGAAAATATATTGCTTCTTTTTGCAGACCCATTTTATGTCTCCAAGGTTACAGACTACAAACAAGCCTAGCGTAGTCTGATCCCGCATACCTTTCTATTTGGCCTCTACTCTTTGCTGACATACATGTAGAGTATGGATGAAGCAGGGTCAGACTACACAGAGTCATGCAGATCTGCATAGGGGCTGAATTTTCTAAATTTGTGAATGTGTGCTTGTCTTAATATGAACATAGACAAAATGTAGAAAAAGATGTTAGCTACCTAGCATTTCAATTGTACATAAATTATATGTTATCTTTAAAGTCTAACCGTCATTTGAGATAATTTTATATACTGTGTGTAGGGGGATGTGGTGAACATTTCTTATGTACTTAAATAACAAATTCTGCTTAGTTTCTAAAAAAAAATAGAGATGTGTATTCTAGCCTGTACAGTGTGTGCTTCTGAAGGCTGCACAAGCTCACATCTAATTGCCCTGTGTTTGGTTAAACAGCTCTAAAAAGGGAGAATTAACCCCTTTACTTTCAGCTTGAGGTTTAAATATAGTGCTTATAGCATACTACAGCCATGGAGAAAGTAGGAATGGTTAACACTCACTCACAGCTGTGTAACAAAAGGGGATGAGTGAGAACCGTTAGCAATGTAGAAGTAACATTGCAATTAAGGGGAGCGTTGCAGTCTTTTTATTTACAAACTAAGACGAATTTCTTAATGAAGTATATAAGAAAAATGTTCACAACACTCCCCCCCCCCCCCCAACAATATCAAAAATCATCTGGAATGACGGTTATGTTTTAACATTTAATCCACATTTAATGTATTTGTATGGCTCAGGTTTCCTCTTCTAGCCAATACACAGAGGTTAAATATTAGGCCACTTTATTCTTGTATTGCTCCGCCTCCACATTTTTGAGGACACAGATTAAAAAAGAAATGAACCAACAATGTAAGAAAACTACAAATACTGCTGCATTAAGTAACCGTTGTTATGCATTAAGGCACACGTTATAACACATAATGTAAGACACAATGAAAATAAATGATATGTTATACACAGACCTAGCTTGTGGTAAACCATAGCTGGTGCCAACACCGACCCGAGGTAAACTGTATACAACTTTCTTCACGGTGGCTTGATCAGGGAAGTTAAACATAACGGAAGCTAGAGTGTGAGGAAAAAAGTAGAGAAAAAAATGTTAAGCATTTAAATGGGTAATTACATGAAAAAAAATGCAAATTTCTTTATTTTCTTCTTTCATGTGTCCCCCTTGTGGTTGCTGCTAATGGGTTTGGAAAATAATCTGTCCCCTCCCTCTAGCAGCTGACAACGTAGTCCCCTTACCCAGCCTCCCATATCCGCTCCTTTCCTGACAAGCAGGGTAGAAAGCGATTTCGAAAAGAAGCTCTATACTACTCTAAAAGAACAGAGGATCATTTTCCAGAGCCCTTGATGTGGGGAGAGAGACTGAGAATATGTTTCCACCATTACTAATGAATGGACATGCACATTATGACACATCTTCAACACCAGGTGCCCTAGAGAAATTATATACCGTAATGCTTTTACTGGGTCATATTTTAACAGAATATAACATGGTATGGCACCTCAGCTCCATCATAAAAAATGAAGCCAAGCAGCAATACCAGACACATCCTAAAACAGACTGGGTGCTGTTTTTCTATTCTTGACCAAACCCATACATTTTTAATGGTCTATAAAAAGAACATAATAATGTAATTTTCAATTACAATACAGAGAACAGCTCCCAAAAACAAAATACTACTGGAGAAAGTAGACTAGATATGGAATTTTTAAATATATTTTACACTACAGGCGGTCCCTTACTTAAGAACACCTGACTTACAGACGACCCCTAGTTACAAACGGACCTCTGGATATTGGTAATTTCTTGTACTTTAGTCCTAGGCTACAATAAACAGCTATAACAGCTATCACAGGTGTTTGTGAAGAAGCTTTAGTGTTAATCCTGGTTCTTATGACAATCCAACATTTTTAAAATCCAATTGTCACAGAGACCAAAACTATTTCGACTCGGGTTACAATAATAAAGTATACAGTTCTGACTTGCATACAAATTCAACTTAAGAACAAACCTGCAGAACCTGTCTTGTACATAACCCAGGGACTGCCTGTATTTTACATTCATTTGCATTTATTATGTCCCTTATATTTTCCAATAAGATCTAGAGAATGATTGGTATAAATGTGTCACTCACTGCGGTTTGCCATGAATACTTCCAGGGCTGTGTTCTGGAGAAGGTACCGTCTTGAAAAAACAGCTCGGATCTCGCTGAACATCCATTTTCCATGGAGGCCTTCAGTGTACGCGAGAACCTAGCCAAACAGAGCACAGGAAAGGCCAACTTTATATTGTGAAATGTAATGTGTGATTGCCAAACCCTTCTCATATGAAAATTACATTTTTGTTTGGTTTCCCTGTGAATTCATTATCATTACTTATTCGGAGAGATTAATTAGAAAAATTTAGTCTTTGAGGATCAGCTGCTATTGAATATAACAGGAACCTATGGGAAATACAAGATGAAGACAGTCGGCTATGATTGAATGGTCTCTGAGGACGACACTTGTCAGACATGTTTGAATAAAGTTTTTTTTTTTTAATTTCACTCTGTATTGTTACACCAATCCCATCATTCTCCTCCTGTAATGATTGTACAACAGCCATATTAAGATTCTGCCAGCTTCACCGATCTGCCAAAAAATCTGCAAAAACAAGTATTTCCAATACACAGCGTGAGCAACAGTACTGTGGATACACAACACAGTCTTTAGAAATCTACAAAGTAGATTTATCCGGTTAGGCTCATTTCATACTAATGTTCCTCAATTCCATTTTTAAAAAAAAGTAAAAAAAATCGATGTTTAACGGAGGTTTAACGTATCACTTAAAAATCCTATTGACCTCAATGTAAATTTTATGTCATCCGTTATAATAAAAATTACATTGATGTCAATGTCAACTCATATGTTGCACCTCCGTTAAACCCTCATTCTTCACTTTTTTAAAAGAGGGAAGGAAAGGTAGTGTGAATTTAGCCTTAAGATCAGAAATTCTTCACGCTATGTTTTTTTTTAGCTTTTGAACATCTTAAGTTGCTACATGGCTAGTGAAAAAAAAAAGGCTAGACAATTCAATGCATCTCAGACCAGTCTAACTTACCTACCGTACTTGTTAGCTTAATTTTCCACAAAAAGTGATCCAAAATTTTGGAAAAAAAATGGCGCATCTTCAAGAGGTTGTCCAAAGGTGGAAAAAATGACTGCTTTCTTCCAAAATCAGCACCAAATCTGACTATGGTTTGTACCGTATTGCATCTCAGCTGTATAGATATGAGTTCAGTTGAAATGCCACACAGTATCCATGATCAGGAGAGGAACTGTTTTTAGAAGAATGCAAACATAAGAGAGGTATGGGCTGTTTCTATGAGAAGTGACAGCCACTTTAATACTAAAGCAGTAATTAATAATAATAATTCCTTTATTTATAATACAGCGCACCCAGATTACACAGCGCTGCACAGAGATTACCAGATCAGTCCCTGTCCCCAAGGGGCTCACAATCTAATCACCCTACCAGCATGTTTTGGAATGTAACATACTGCAAACAATGATATTGCAGTATACTGTATGAGCGTTCAAACACTCTAAAAACTACGTAAAAATAGAGTTAAAAAAAAAAAAATCTAATCACGCCCTTTCTCATAGAAAAATAAGAAATATATCACCACGACCTAAAATGGCCAACCAAAATATAAAACAATCATCAAGAATTTGCGATTGTTGCTCTGCTCCTACGCTAGAAAACTGGTATAGAAGCAGTGATAAATCTCCCCCATGTGTGAATGCAGTTTAAGAGACTAAGGAGATTATCAGAATAATGTGGGTACATATAGCCCATGTACAAGCATCAGGTTAACAACTATCAGGCAATTATAAAACGTAAAAACACTGTGTGGACTACGAGGTTATATCTCATAGTTATGTGGATCACGGTTTTCACACCACAAATTTGGCTCGTCACCTAAATACAAGAATTCACACTCTCACGGGGTAACGTGGCTCCTATTTTGCCTTGTCACATAGAGGTTTCATATCTATTCCATGTTTATTGCACAGTGTTCAGACTGTGACTCCATTTGTGGGCATACCTCCCAACTTTTGGGCTACAGAAAGAGGGACAAAAGCCCCTCCCATTTCCCCTAAACCACACCCACTGTCCCACCCCTTGCCCGCCCCCAAAACATAGTATAATATCGACCTTAACGGCCCACACAAAGTATAATGCACCCGTCGTGTGGCCAACCCCCAAAGGACCTATATAATAGCTCCTATTGCAATTCAGCAACATATAACCCCTCTTTAAGGTTTTCTTCAATTTACAATAATAATCTTTATTTATATAGCGCCATCAAATTCCACAGCGCTTTACTTCACATTTTTCCCCACTTTAAATTATCTCCTCAAAGTGGTAGTATAACAAACAATATGGATACACTTCACATATTGAAAAGCAAATTAAGTCCTCATAGGGAACCTTTCACTCCTGTTTGAAAAAATTAATTTGTGGGCAGGTTCCCATAGAGCCCTAGGGCAGGGGGCACAGAGGGCAGAAGGAGTACAGGGCAGGGGGCACAGAGAGCAGAAGGAGTACAGGGCAGAGGGCACAGAGGGCAGAAGGAGTACAGGGCAGGGGGCACAGAGGGCAGAAGGAGTACAGGGCAGGGGGCACAGAGGGCAGAAGGAGTACAGGGCAGGGGGCACAGAGGGCAGAAGGAGTACAGGGCAGGGGGCACAGAGGGCAGAAGGAGTACAGGGCAGGGGGCACAGAGGGCAGAAGGAGTACAGGGCAGGGGGCACAGAGGGCAGAAGGAGTACAGGGCAGGGGGCACAGAGGGCAGAAGGAGTACAGGGCAGGGGGCACAGAGGGCAGAAGGAGTACAGGGCAGGGGGCACAGAGGGCAGAAGGAGTACAGGGCAGGGGGCACAGAGGGCAGAAGGAGTACAGGGCAGGGGGCACAGAGGGCAGAAGGAGTACAGGGCAGGGGGCACAGAGGGCAGAAGGTGTACAGGGCAGGGGGCAGAAGGAGTACAGGGCAGGGGGCACAAAGAGCAGAAGGAGTACAGGGCAGAGGGCACAGAGGGCAGAAGGAGTACAGGGCAGGGGGCACAGAGGGCAGAAGGAGTACAGGGCAGGGGGCACAGAGGGCAGAAGGAGTACAGGGCAGGGGGCCAGACATAACCAAGTCTCAGACTATACCTGTAGAGTGTGCAGGTACATGAGGAGACAGGTAGAGACTTGCACTGCCCGCTGTGTCTACTGATGATAACTCCGGCTGTGAGCTGCACGCTGCCAGGCACATAACAGGAAGCAGTGTGAGCTGCAGTCACGTGACACTACTCCCGGAAGTGGAGAGGATAAAGGTGTACTGGGCGGAGTCTGCATGACTGCACTGACTGTAAAGTGGGAACAGAGGATTGGCTAAGCGGAGGAGGTGGGTGTGGACAGGGGATTGCCTTAATGGAGATGGGTGTGGACTTTAGCGAGTGCTAGGATTATGTTAATGAGGCCGTCTATTCATAGTGAAAGTGTGAGAGGGGAGATCACGTGGCAATAGAGTAGATGTCCCGGGCCATGACTCTCGCCGTGACGGGCAGCGGGGCAGACCATGAAAAACGGGACTGTCACGCTGTATCCGGGACGGTTGGGAGGTATGTTTGTGGGTGCTAATATATGGATTCCCCAGTCCTCCCGTGTCATTAGTTCATGAGCAGATGAGCAGGAAGCAGATGGCCATTTCATGCCGCATGTCATGCTTCCTCATGGTGAAAATAAGAAGTCCAACTTATTACCATGGCTGATGAGGTTGCAAAGCCTGTCAGCCTCGCGTCACACTGCCAGTCTCTGAAGTATATGTATATCTACAAAGCCATCAGATCAGAGTCTGAATTCAAAAAAGGTTATATGAAAAAACAAAACATCAACATCATTCTCTTCAGATGTTTTTAGTTGTAGTGCTACGGTACAGGGGGCAATGGAAGTGTGCATGTAGCCTAAGGCTGCATTCACACGACCGTATGCTACCCGTACCATACCATTTTTTTACCGGTTACATACTGCCACATTCATTTCAATGGACAATACGTCCGACCATTTATATTGCCGTTGTTAACCCATTCCGTACAGTATCGTATATTAGCCGTATAAAAATATAGAGCATGTCCTATTTTCTCCCGTATTTCAGTTCCGTATGCCTTAAATGTCTATGGAGACGTAAAAAATACGGGTTACATACACGCTGCATACAGATGAAAAACATCACGTATATACGGGCACATACGGCACAGAAATACGTGACTGGAGAAATCACACATGCAGCATTAGACATAGCATAGACATAGCGAGTACAGGCTAAAACAAGCAACAAACAGGCTGCATCTGGTAATAAGGGGTTGGTGACACCTTGCGATCCATTATGTTAGAAAATCCCGAGTATCTAGAGATACAGATATGCGACTAAAAATAATCCGCAGTCTAATGTTTTCCCAGCACGATGTCTTCTAGGCAATGAATAGAAAATGATTTAGTCAGCAAAATAAAATGTGTTCCCTTGAGGAGGAGAAATGTGGAAAAATAAATAGCAAAAATCATAATTTACCCATCTCGGGCAATAAAGGAGTAAACACATATGGGCTTCAGTAATTAAAACTTAATCTGCAATATAAGGGACCAAAGCACAACCAAGCTCTAGGAGAAATCTATAAGGAAAGCTACATAACTGGATGATACTATCACCTGCGCTGCTGTTTCTGAAGTAGGTCAGATACCACCTCTAAATATAGGAAGCGAGATACAATGTATTATGGTTTGTAGGAATGAACACCTGATACTCCTGACATTGAAAATAACAGTAGGAAATCAGTCATAGGCAACCAGGCACATGAATGTGTGCTTGCCCAAGTGCAGAAGAGAGGAGGGTAAGTGCTCTTCAGCTCTCCCCTCTTCAAAAAAAGCTGAGTGGCCGCTGACGTAATATGGCAAAATATAGGACATGTCACCCGGCTTGGTCACGATGTGGTGAGACACCGTACTTGGTGCCATAGACCTCTATAAAAGGTGTGACGGGGCCATACAGCACGGCCAAGACACTTGTATGTTCCCCACATTGCTAATCCATACAACTTGAGTATCAGAGTTAGCATAGAGGATAAATGAAGATTGCCAACGTAGACCAGGTCACATGTCCTTTAGTAATTTGCATCAGTTATTGTGAGCCAAAACCAGGAGTGGTGGAACTATAGGTGCGAGTCTTTCCAGCAACTATACAGAGATTAGGTATAATGGAAAGGTGTGTACCTGTTCTATGTTTTCCACCAATCCTGGTTTAGGCTCATAACAACTGAAGGAAATTACTGAAAACCTAACGGAGACTTCAGTCTAGTCAAAACTAGTTACTTCTATGGGATTGATGGATAAAAAGTGCTCAATTTTTCCTTCAGAATTGAATGGGGAGGTGTTCACATGTGGAGTAGGGTAGTCATCATATTCATACAGGTCCCAAGTGGTCACATAATGAAAAACTCCTTTAAAGGGGTTAAATGGGGCTTGGATGGGAATTATTACCATTATGACCTTCTGTACTTTTTTAGTAGACAGAAGAAATTGCTGCCTTTATGTGTCCTAAAGTAGTTATATAAACATGTAATTAATAAAATATACACGACAGTCCTGGCCAAGCCACAGAATCTTAGCAGTCACCATATAGCGATGGTAAGATCTGTCCCCACACAGATGCTCCCCATACTAGAGGTGGTATATAATTATAAATCACATACCGGAAATTAATTTCTCAGGTATTAGAGCAATAAAATGCACAGTAAACAGAGAAAAGACGAATTGATATCCAGTGTGGATAGCGGGGGAATAGCCCGGCGCACATTTAGTGATGTGAGAGGAGTAAGATGTTCTATGGGGAGGGTTACGGCTGATGCTAATGCTTATTTAAAGCAGTGACAGGCTGGACCGGGGAAGCTGTGTCGGGCTGCTATAATTTCTCCCAGGAATAGCACTCTCCCAACCTTGTGCCACACATCAAAGTCTCTAGAGTTCAATTAAAATTGGATTACATTGAGATGCTCCATCCATGGGACTGTGTATTCACTAACACTTTTCTCTGTAATACTCCAGATGACAGGTACCCATCCCAATTTAAACAGTTGTCATAGAGACCACGCTTTAAGAGCAGCAACATCTGAGAGTACAAAGGCAAGGTAAGCAGGGGGATTTCTTGGAATGAAGGCCGTTCTCCTGTAATGCGGTTAAAGGCAAAGGGAAAAAAAAAAAAAAAGCTCTTCTTCCTAAAAGAAAAACGATTTCATTTGCCTCGGATCTATGTCGGCGATAAATCCTCTGCTGGTTAACTGTTCCATGTACCGAGAAGCCTAAGTATTCAGACATTTTCAGTATATGGAATATTCACAGCTAACTAGAGTATGGGCCTTCCGTTATAGTCAATAGCTCTAAAGAAATACAAAACCAGACATAACAAGGGAATGGAGATTGGGTTGGTGGTCCAGTCCATGGAAGACTTCTATTTACAGTACACACACCATAAGCCATTATACAAAGCTGGTCAAGCCCAGTTAAAGGGAACCTGTCACCAGGAGACCCATTTTTAGCACTCCCCCAGTCCCCGCAGAGCATAGTACATACGCTGCCAAAGTGTTTTTGTATTAAAAATAAATTTAACAGAAAAGAGATATGTTATATTGTACCTTTCATTAGCATCTGCTGTGTGACTAGGCACTCGTCCTAGGAATTTCCGTCATTTTTAGGGATTGCACGGATGTGACAGGTATTTAGCAGGGGATCGTACGCTGGCTTTCATGCGACAGAAATCGGGGGACGTGCCGTCCGATCCGACTAATTCGGACTGAGCGCGGGATTTAAGATTCAAATTGTGTCGCAATCCAATGCACTTACATGCACCAGGAAGAAGAAGGTGAACTCTGGCAGACCTGAGCGGGGAAGCGACACATGCAGGATATCGGGCGCACGATCTTAGTGAATGGCGGCACAGTACATGATCGTCGGATAATGCACTTTCTGTGAACTCCTCCGCACTCCTCCTAAGTCTTCAAATAATAGAAAACACACCGTTACCCATTATATGAAGCTGGTTAAGCCTAATTCTGGAGGAATCTGATGGTGAAGGAGGTGGCATGACATTCTCCTAGCACCATTGCAACTTTCATCTAGTGATCAGAAGGTGTCACAACAATTGGTTTCTCGTCAATGTGTCTCCTGACATTATTCTTCCAAGAAGCCATTTAAAGTATAGGTGAGATGGAAACCCTTCTTATCAATAACTAGGAAGTGTCCCAAATCCTATCATCCTATCACCCATTCACTATGCCACTCATTCACTATTATTGTTCAATCCTTTAAAAGTATAGAGCTTGGCGGTGTCCCTTTGCTTCCCAGGAATGAACGTGCCATTGTTCAATTTATACTCAAAAATGCTTGCAGTGCCTCTATAGGCAAAACAGAGAATTACTATTACCATTAGAATTGATATGCTTTCTAGTAGCCAACCTCATCTTTAGTTAATTTGTAGATGAGGATCCAAAAAAAGGGAGGTCCCGATATAAAAATAATTGACTCGTACTTTTGAAAATTGAGTTTTTTAAGAAAAAAAAAAACATTTATGCAAGAGTAGATTTTATTACAGTATATACAGACATACTTACGGTAAAAATAACAATTGCTAAAAAATATATAAAAAACAAATCAGTAAAGTACCATAATAAGGCAACCAAGATAAGGTTGGTGGTCTAATCCATCTAAGTCTTCAATTAACAGAATATACACCGTTATCCATTAATTATTCAAGTTACAGCTGATGCGACCTGAAGCCCCGATGATATACACAAGTAAACAAGCAAATTACACTAAACACTCAATATCCCGAATAACAAGACAACCGCCTTTTAATTGTTCAAATTATCTACAAGGAATTCCCTTAAGGAATATGGCTATTAGCAGTAATGGCTGAGGGTTTACTCCTGGTACTGCTTATGCATGGGAAGACGCTTGATCAATTTTTATCCATATATTACAAGTTGAAGCACAGTTTGGAGACTTAATACAATGTAAAAAAAAAAAAATTGTATCACCTGCTCTCACATCTTCAGTCACTACCTGTCAGAGTTACATGAATCTCACAAATTCCTTACATCTAGCATTATCTCTAACGTGTCTGGCTTTCAGATGAGGCCAATTTTTAAGAGGACTTAAGAGGCTTTATACGGTGTTACAATAATCCTACAAGTTTCACATGGGTCACAAGAGCAGAATTTAAATAACCAAACTGTATGAAGAAATAATAATTACATTATAAATATATATATATATATATACACCGTATATATACCATATATATAGCGTATAATGTAATTATTATTTCTTTATACAGTTTGGTTATTTGAATTCTAATTTTAACACAAAAAACTGGGAAAACCTATTGATCTACTCGAGTATAAGCCTAAGGTGGGAAATGCATTGATCACAGCCTCCCCAGTATAAAGTCAGCACCTGCCCCCTAGTATATAGCAAGTAACCCACTGCCGCAAGTTTAAAGTCGGAAGCCCAATTCCCCCAGTATCCATCTCATGATGAGATCCATGAGATGGATATAAAACACAATGACACTCTCAGCTATGCTAACTCACCTAAAACACACACAGAGTCCGCTCTCCTAGGTCTCCCTCCCAGATAAAGACCTTATCTTGTCGGTAGCTAGTAAAGTAAGTCTCTGCACACTGCTGCTTGCTGACAGGAAGTGCCTGTGTCTGCTGGTCTTGTAATGCAGGCGGAGAGGCAGGAAGCAGAGAACACTGCAGTGTGCAGACATGAGAAGCTATTCATCAAAATAATCCAACCATAGTTAGAAGATTTACGGTCATGTCCAGGGGCAACCAGAATTGTATACACCAGTGCTGATAGAGACAGGTTGCAAACATATCTGTGAAATGCTTTATTTTTGTTCATAACAGTGAATTAGAGAATATATTATTTTGTTATCTTATAGAATATTTAAGAATCTTGTCTTTGTAGGAATACCCATTTAAGCTTAACTGAGCAATGCTTAATATAACTAAACATATTTTACCTGGAAAACCCCTATAATATATGCGTCACTTGTGGAAAAACACTAAAAATAGTGAATCTCGATAGAGTGGATGTGCCATCTTTTATGTTCCGTGTATCTCAGAGCAGATAGAAAAGACACACACAGCTCAGGTCAAATAAACAGAAAACAAAGAATATGCTGAATATGAGGACAGCTAAAAAAATTTGTCATAACACGGGTCTTGCTCTAAAACAACATAAAGGGCTTTTCGCTGCTGCATAGGATTATGGGCTTCCATTTTTTAAAATATATTTTTATCCCAGCTGTAGAAAAAGCTATCTAATGAACCTGTCTGGGGCTGCTGTCCCCATCCTGTCAGAAGTGTCAAGAAATGACAAGCACAGGGGACAGGGTGCCGGCAGTCATAGACAGCCCTGCCAGCTGGAGAGTTCAGCCCCAATCTAATCACACCACCAGAAAAGAAGTTTCACGCTTCCAGCCTGACAGGATGGGCTCCAGGCAGAGAGGGGTGAAGAGGAGCAGAGATGGGAACAATGCTTTTTGTTTCAATTACATACCTATTCACACAATAATTAAATGGCATTACCACCAAGGATAAACGTGACCTCGCAGAAATACCATTATTGGAGGGGGGAAAAGTAATTATCAGTCCGTATGAAAAGTAGCTAAAACGCCACGACACGAGGGGAGATGAAAAACACACACAGCAAATAAATTACCTCAGGGTTATATGAGATATATATATACACACACACACATACATATATCATTACACACACATTATACACATACATGTTCAAATAATTTTTAATAAACATAAACCTACACACTGAAGTAATAATAAAATGCTAATCGCTAAAAAAAAAAATCACTTTCATACTCCGGAATTGTGTTGTCTTATGTAGGATTACAGGGATCTCCATAAGCACAACGCATGTGAAATCTACCATGTGTGAATACAATATCCGGTTTTCCGGGTCCTGGCAGATAATGTTACACTACAGTGATTGGCCACTGCGGTCACATGACCACTAACACTTCCAGCTCAGAAAAGAATGTACACAGAGGGGTAGATTTACTGAGGGTCCCGACTAAGGTTTCCCGACTATTTCCAATTAGCACCGCATTTAACAGGGGTTTTTGGCGCACGCGATCGGATTTTGGCGCAATCGTGTCGACACAAATCGGGGGCGTGGCCGTCGGACAACCCGACTGATTCGGACTAAGCGCGGGATTTAAAATTCTAATTGTGTCGCAAGATCAGCACTTACATACACCGGGAAGAAGAAGACTAACTCTGGCGGACCTCAGCGGGGAAGCGACACATGTAGAATATCGGGTGCACAGAATCGCACCGGACTTCATCCTTGTTGGACAACGAACCTCGGGGATTCTGACAGTAAATTTGCCCCAGAATGATGGCTGCAGGAGCAGGGAGTAAGAGCCTGGTAAAAGCAACTTCCACTTGCTCTGCATCTCAAGGGTTTTCACATGAGTGCTCAGCCCTCCTGCTCTATACTACTGTAGAATATTTGGAAAAAATTCTTTGTATTTTCAGCTCACTTTCATCGCTGTCCCAGCCTTCCGGTGCATGGAGTGTCTTAGTCGGAGTCAGTTCATTTGATAGGAGAAAAGTTGGTTTTCAGTTCTCAGCCAAATCCTTAGAGTATTTCCAGATAAAAATAACTTGTTTTACATAATTACTAAAAACATATACCTAAGGCCATGACAAGAAAGGTAAAAAAAAAATTGACGCGTTTCAGATGTAGACAATCCTTACACGTAGTTCAATAGTCAATATTAAAGATTGTCTAGATCTGAAACGCATCAGTTTTTTTTTTTTTTTTTTAAATTGTGTCATGGCATTAGGTATACGGTTTTAGTCATTATTAAATAAAAGTTGTTTTTATCTGGAAATACTGGAAACTTGAGAATTTGGATGAGAACTGAAAACCAACTTTTCTCCTATGAAATGAACGGACTCAGACTCAGATACTCCATGCACTGGCGGACTGAGAAAGTGAGATTTTTTTTCCTCTTTTATAACACAGTGCCTGTAGATAGGATACTATACTGTATACAATCTGCTCAGCTCCTCCTGCTGTATAACACAGTGCCTGCAGGCAGTGGCGTAACTAGGAGAGGCTGGGCCCCATAGCAGATTTCTGCATGGGGCCCCCCCTTCCCCTTGAAAAAAATAGACATATGTAGGCTGCATTCACATAAACGTGTGCTCTCCCGGCTATAGCCAGGCAGGCACACATCGGACGCGCTGGAGAGGTGATCGCGGCTCACCCCTCCCCTCTCCATAGAGAATAGAGCCACATGGTCATTCTTACGGCCATAGATAGTTCAGGCTCTATCTCTGTTGCGGCCTTGGCTCGAAACAGTGAGTACTCGTTGTGCTCACTGTACCGAGCCGAGGCGCTATAGTCGGCTATGAGGGATGTATATCTGTCACCAAATTGCAGCCAGATATACATCCCCCATACGTTCTTGTGAATGTACCCCTACACGGACATATTTATACAATTACACAAATTTATACACTGATATATACACACCTTAATATACTTATATACACACAAATAAAGTTCTACACGTGTATTGTTGCACCCATATACATACAAGTATACACCCACATTTATGCACTCATATACATTTATACACTAATACAGAGTGTATACAAACTCTCACAGTATATACACTGACCATATATACACATACATGCAGTATAAAAAGACCAAATACACACATACTGCATATACATACAGATACATACATACTATATGCACAGCATATACAAAAACACACATACATACATATATATATAGATATATATATATATATATATATATATATATTTATGCACACAATAAATACAGCATTTGCATCTATGCATATATACACAGTATATTCATATATACACATATACACAGTATATTAATAAACACAGAATATGCATATATACACAATATACACAGTATATACACATACACAGAATATGCATATATACACAATATACACAGTATATACACATACACAGAATATACATATATACACATACACAGTATATACACACAGAATATACATATATACACAATATACACAGTATATACACACAGAATATACATATATATACAATATACACAGTATATACACACAGAATATACATATATATACAATATACACAGTATATTCATATACACAGAATATACATATATACACAGTATATACACACAGAATATACATATATATACAATATACACAGTATATTCATATACACAGAATATACATATACAGACAGATAAATACATATGTATTTACTTACCTTTTAGGATGTGTAGGTGACCACCCGGCCGTGGCGTCAGGCGGGTGTTCCGGTGGCTGTTTGGGCGGGTGTTCGGGAAGGAGTGGGGGGTATGGTTGTGCGCATGGGCGGGGGGAGGGGGGGTGCATTCGCCAGGCGGGAGGGCGAGGGGGGTGCGTTCGCCGGGCGGGAGGGAGAGGGGGGTGCGTTCCCTGAGGCGAGAGGGAGAGGGGGTTGCGTTCGCTGGGGCGGGGGGTGTGGTCAGCAGGGGGTAGGCGGGCCGCGGTCACCTGTGCCGGTGGACGGGGAAGGGAGGTGGCTAACGGATGGGCGGTTTCAGGGACTGGGCAATCCAGGAGTGGTGGGTGGGCCAGGAGAGAGGTGGGCGGTAGCCGGGACACAGAGGGAGGGGCCCGGGGACGCGATCTGCCAGGTACCTGGCAGTGCACTCCCGGACCACTTGGCAAAGCACTGCACACAGGGTCCGTGCATCCCCGGGCCCCTGAACTCATGGGCCCCGTAGCAGCTGCTACGGCTGCTACGGCGGTAGTTACGCCACTGCCTGCAGGTAGGACACTATATGCCATCTGCTCAGTTCCTCATGCTCTATAATATACTGCCTGCAGATAAGACACTATGCACAATCATCTCAGCTTCTCCTGCTCTATAACATGCTGCCTGCATATAGGACAACATGTACAATCTGCTCAGCTCATTTGGCACCATAACACAGGGCCAACAAATAAGACAACATGCTCAGATCCTCCTGCTCTATAACGTTCTATTAGCAAATCAGACTTTCAATGGGGCAGGTTCCTGTTAAAAGGCCTTTTAGTTCTGGTAAAACAGTTAAGTTATAATATTAATATAATAATATCAATAAGGTAGAGGGCCACTTTAATCTGTGGCTGTCATGGCATGCTTAGTGGTGTAGTCCCTCTATAGCTGTAGTCAGGGGCATAACTTTAGGGGGTGCAGAGGTTGCTATCGCACCTAGGCCCAAGCGGTTTAGGGGGGCCCTTATGGTGTCAGTTTCCCATATGAGATGACTAGTACTATAAACCATACATTATAGTCGGGGGCCTGGCACAGACTTTGCACTGGGGCCCTGCAGATTCTAGTTACACCACTGGCTGTAGTGTCACTTCTCTAGTACACCAGCTCTGCTCTTCCACACAAATGACTAGCACAATGCTGGATGGACTTTTTCCTTAATCTTTGCTTGTGTTGCATTATATTAGTGATATTCCAGAGACACAGAACCACGTTCACCCCAGTTATACTGTGCAGCTACTCCATGTAGTGACCTGTGAGTGGTCATCTGATTACACACAGAGCAGAGCTGCTCATCTCCCTGCACACCACAATGGATGCATTTTTCTGCTCTCACACAGGAAATAGACTGCTGAGTAATTAGAGTGTGGGTGTCTAATCGCTCCAATTAGCGCGCCGCGTCTGACCTGTAACAAAATATACATAATTAACGTCCTCCTAGTGTTTATGGCTATTAGAGAAAAAAATTATAGGGAACCGTACAGATCATTCAGTTCTGTTGTGATCACTAAAGCGGTAGGTTTGCTCTTACAGTGGGTACGGAAAGTATTTAGACGACATTACATTTTTCACTCTTTGTTTCATTGCAGCCAATTAGTAACAAAAAAAAATTGTGATCGTTATGTACACTCTGCTCCCCAAAAACAGAAATGTAGATTTTTTTGCTAATTTATTAAACAAGAAAAACTGAAACATCACATGGTCACACATATTCAGACCCTTTGCTGTGATACTCATATTTAACTTACATGCTGTTGATTTCCTTCTGATGCTCCTTGAGATGGTTTATTTAATTAAACTGATTGGACTTGATTAGGAAAGGACACACCTGTCTATATAAGAGCTCACAGTGCATATCAGAACACATAAGAAACATGAGGTCCAAGGAACTGTCCAAGGAGCTCAGAGACAGAATGGCAGCAAGACACAGATCTGGCCAAGGTTACAATAGAATTTCTGCAGCACTCAAGGCCCCTAAGAGCACAGTGGCCTCCATAATCCTTAAATGTAAGAAGTTTGGAATGACCACAATTTCCTTGGCCTGGCGATCCAGCCAAACTAAGTAATCATGGGAGAAAAGCCTTGATGAGAGAGGTAAAGAAGAACCCCAACATCACTGTGTCTGATCTCCAGAGATGCAGTAGGGAGATGAGAGAAAGTCCCACAAAGTCAACTATCACTGCAGCCTCCACCAGTTGGGGATTCATGGCAAAAACACACATTAAGGACACATGAGAAAGAAGATTCTGAGGTCTGATGAGACCGAGATTGAACTTTTTTGGTGTTATTTCTGTGCAGAAATAGTGTTGAGAAAACCAGGCTCTGCTCATCACGTGCCAAATACAATCCCAACAGTGACACATGGTGGTGGCAGCGTCATACTATGGGGATGTTTTTTATCTGCAGGGACGGGACGACTGGTTGCAATTGAAGGAAAGATAAATGTGGCCAAGTACAGACATATCCTGGATGAAAACCTCTTCCAGAGTGCTCTGGACCTCAGACTGGGGCGCAGGATCACCTTCCTTCAAGACAATGACCCTAAGCACACAGCTAAAATAACAAAGCAGTGGCTTTAGAACAACTCTGTGACCATTCCTGACTGTCCCAGCCAGAGCCCAGACCTAAACCCAATACAGCATCTCTGGAGAGTCTTGAAAATGGCCTCCACCAATGTTCACCATCCAACCTGAGGGAACAGGAGAGGATCTGAAAGGAAGAGACAGAGGATCCCAAATCCAGGTACTAGCTCAATAGGTGCTTCTACTCAATACTGAGTAGAGAAAAGGTTCTGAATACTTTTGACCATGTCATATTTCAGTTTTTCTTGTTAAATAAAGTAGCAAAAATATCTAGGTTTCTGATTTTTTGACAAGCTGGGGAGCAGAATTTACATTAATAAGCAAAAAATTGCTCATTAATTTACAAGGATTGTATGAATATCTATGGTAATAGAAGGATTATTATCTAAGAGCATTCAAACCAGGTATCATCTCTGCAGGAGCACTACATATTTCAGACTGGTGATATCAGAAGTAGATTGTCTATGACAGTTGTGCTGGGGATAGTCCATTAGTCAGGCCATTCAGGGTCTGCTCTGCACATAAAACAAGTAAGGCAGTAGTGGTAACATTTTATAATACACCATGAATTTAAGACTGGCCTCTTGTCATTATGACATTCAAGTTGCATCGGAGGGTTGAAAAAGACATATGGCCACCAGCTTCAGCCAAGGATGAAAAAGGCAAAGAACGTGAACTAAGAGTAAACAAACTGTATACAAGTATCAAAGGGTCAAGGCTACTTTTCTATAAGGAGGCATCTAAGCTCTTTAAGTTCTCTGCTGTTCCTGTTGTGTCCAGCGCCTGAGCTCGGCTATTCCCCAGATTTATAATTCTTACCATAATGAAGAATTGTCAGCCTGAATATTGGATCTCTGGACATGTGGCTATTGGAGAGAAAGCGAGCACCACCCTCCCTCCTGTCTTTTAAGGGAAATTTTACACAACATCTTGTCCCCATATTTAGTGTACGTGCAATTTATATGAATTAATTGTGTGCTTGTAGTCATCGTTTTGATTATTTTAATTTTCTTCATAGATCCTCCATGTCCCTTATTTATCAGTCACTTGCTATCGCACAATAACTAGTGTGGAAACCATTATTCTTATTTGAAGCTAAGATGATGTAGGCGACAGATGATTACAGCACCAGAACCCAGTTTTTAGTATATAGTAGCCTGCATTCTGAAAATATGCTCCCTCATACAGTGAATTTGAAGAAGGTGCATAGAGTAGATGGGCTCTTCATGACGTTCAGTTTATCGGGTCACCATACCATAGACAATCTCAGTGTGTATAACAGAGAAAAAGAAAAAATGAAGTATACGTGGAGCGCTAGTAGTGCCTTTACCCAGAAGAGAAGAATAAATCTTCCCAAAAACGAGAGAAATCCGCTTAAAAAGATTTTTTTGCTTTATTTACCTTCATCTTTAAAAAGGAATATAGCCAGATAAAAGTCTTTTATCTGGCTATATTCCTTTTTAAAGATAAAGGTAAATAAAGCAAAAAAATCTTTTTAAGCCGATTTCTCTCGTTTTTGGGAAGATTTATTCTTCTCTTCTGGGTAAAGGCACTACTAGCGCTCCACGTATACTTCATTTTTTCTTTTTCTCTGTTATACACATTGTTTAACCGGCCCCTTGGGGTGCCCGGTCCTTTGAAGTTGTGTGAGCTGCTCTTTCTAGCCATTTACCCGTGAAATAACCTCCTAACCTGAAGACCCTATCAAGTTTATTCTTGGTGACCATCGCGTCCTGAATACGTACCTTCTTCTAAAAATAATTTTTGATGCTTTATCCAAAGAGATACCAAAGGTGAGCACCCTAGACCATCCTTGCTGAATTGCCGATTATCTGACGTTATCACCCGAGGCGCCGTCCTCTGTTGTTTTCTTTGTTTCCTACCTCCTGCCTATAGACAATCTCAGAGTAGCAGAGCGGACCCCCCTACACTACTATAAAATTATCAGCTAAATGTATAACCATGTTTCAGATGATAGAGGTAGAGTGGGAAGTACTAAGTATCTGCTATTTTGATCTGTACACTAAACCAGAGCTGTTGCATCTTGCACATCTACACATGGAAGAACAGCCGTCACTTAGAAACCTAGGGTTTATTTACTGTCAGATTCTGTGACCGAGCACCAGATGGTGGGATTCACAAAATGTGTCAATCACGTTATGATCAACTTCAGATACTCCACAGCAGCTCTATGAGACAAATAAGCATTTTAAGGAATGTCTACCGGGTTGCTGCACACTGGAGTAATATACCGCCTCTCCATTTTACAATAGTTAAAGGGGTTTTCCCATTTCAGCAAATTTATGTTATTGTTTGTGTAATAAAAAGTTATACAATTTTCCAATATACTCTCTGTATCAATTCTTCACTGTTTTCTAATTCTGTGCTTGCTTTCCTGCGATTCAAAGCTTCATTGTTTACTTAGAGTGGACAGAAATCTGTCCATGGCCACACAGGTGCACATATCGTTTGTATCATGGAGAGTAATTAGAGCCGTGTGATATATAACGAGCCGTGCACCTGTGTGACCATGGTCAGATTCCTGTCCACTGGAAGGAAACATAGAAGCTTTCTATAGAAGAACAGCAATCAGAGATCTAGAAAACACAGAGGAACTGACTGATACAGAAATATATTGGAAAATTATATAACTTTTCATTATACAAACAATAAAATGTATTTACTGAAATGGGAAGACCCCTTTGAGGAGATTTGAATATTATCTATTCTTCCCATCAGTGTTACATTATTAGTTACTACTACTAGTACATTATTAATGTAACTACTATAAATGTGCAGAATGACACAAAAACAAACACAAAACATACTGTACTACAGTATACTCCATCTTGGTGCTTCTCCCAATCCATCACCATTGGGACAGTGACAACCGAAACATATTCCATAAGATTTTACCATGCGCTGCTTTTTTTTTTTTTAATATCCATTTACCAGTATAAAGTCCCTGACATACAGCTAGCAACCTCAGAATACTAATCAGCAGAGTAAGCTCTTTCCAGACACTGAACCAGCAGGAGCCTAATGGCAAATTTAAGCTCAGAACCGGCAAGCAACCAGCATAAAACAGGCCACTGAAAAAGGATGACCACAAAGTCACATCACTAAAAAGACAAAAATAAATAAATATAAATTTTATTTTATATATATATATATTATTACACCATATACAATGAATATGGAAGTATAAATTAGTTTTTTTCTTAATTCTGAATTATCTTGCACGTCACCTAGAGCAAATGACATGCTCTTAAACTAAACTAGTAGGAAGCCTTTATCTAATACTTAAACCCATCACTAAATATCACACTGTACGGTACATAAAATAACAACATTGGCTTCTACAAATAAATTCAATTCTTCTTGAGATCACCACTCAATATACACTGTCATAAGAGTGTGCTCAGTATAAGACTGGATTAAATCCTGTCACAGGAATTCTGCTTAAAGGGGATTTATGGCCACCCTGATGGGCCAGTCATAGAGCATGTGGTTGGCTGGGCCCCAAACTAAAAGGGAGTTTACATGATGAGACCCAGGAGGGTAAGTACATTTATATTATGACCTTCCCCCGGCCTCCATGGGTCTTTCCGGTCAAAGCTTGAAAACCCCTTTAAATAGTACAAGTTGTTTCTAAAAGTTCTTTATAATACACAAGGCATTGCTAAAACATCCCCACGTGATGTGTCCTAGACAGAGATGCTCTTGTTTGGCAGGTTCAGCAGAATGACAAAAGCTACACTTAGGAATTCTTTGTCTCTGCAATTTTGGAACAAAGCTGGGAAATAACACAACCCATCGGATCCAATGTCGTCATTTGACCGGGTTGCCTGTCACACAATAAATTTTCCTTGTTCCTCTGCCGTATTAGTAGAGTAACAAAGTCTTTAGTCGGACAGCAACATTTGCACTGATGTTACTGTCGAATTCAATGAATGGATTAATTCACGCTGACTCTAAAAATACATCAAACAAGCAGTGCAACATGTGCTGGATATAAAACGCCACGATTTACAACCCACTATAATGAATGCTATAGTGCAACAACATCCCGCATTCTGCGACATGTCAACATCTCAGGGGGACCGTGGACCACATAAGGAGGAGGTACAGTATTCGGAAACATTACAATGCAGAATAAAAAAAATAGAAAGTTGCCCAGGAGCGATATTGGAAAAACATTGAGAGAACTGGAATCTAATGGATTCCAGAGCCATTTCTAAAAAGCCCAGTAGGTTATTTGTGGACCACGCCATAATAACTAGACCCTAGTGGCAAGTTATTGACAACAGTCATCTCCACATAGAGTTGACTTCTGATAGAACTGTGAGGAACAAGATTGTATCAAAGCTTTGGCCCACTAGAGCGGTGATGGTGAACCTTTTAGAGGCTGAGTGCCCAAAGTGCAACCCAAAATCCATTTGCAAAGTGCCAACATGTCCCTGCTCTGCAACAGCTTGCAACATCGGCATACCGAGGAAACCAATACGATCGACGGTGGGGAAACTCTGATCATCATTGTAGCTTCCCTCGGGGGCTACCTATACAGTAAGAATCACAGGACCTGGAGTAGGAGCTTCCATGATAATCCAAGGCTGTCAATACATACTCGCTCCTTTTGCAGTCCCAGACAGCCCAGGATGTGGCTTTAAAATAGCGCTGAGCCTGGTCTGGAACTGCAGGGGGTGTCCTTCCTGGTAAACTCTATGTAGGGGTGCCAGCCGCCATACCCATAGAGTGGGCTCTTTGTGCCTCGTCTGGCCCCTGTGCCATAGTTTCTCCACCACTGCTCTAGAGGATTCTGGTAGTCCGCTCAAGTATGCTTATGGCTCAGTAAAAAGAACTCCATGATGTTTCCATAATGTATGGCTGAACCAAAAACTAGTCAAAAGGACAACTAGTCTGGATGAGGGGATGATTTTCTCATCTGGTCTATGTGATACAAGGAAGCCTTGAGCCCACATGAATGGAAGGGTCCCCTACGTAAGAACACCCAACTTACAGACTACCCCGAGTTACAAACTGACCTCTGGATGTTATTAATTTACTGTACTTTAGCCTTGGCCTACAATAAGCAGCTATAACAGTTATCAAAGGCGTCTGTATTGAAGCATTATCGTCAATCCTGGTTCTTATGACAGTCATAGAGACCAAAAAAAATTTGGCTTGAGTTACAATAATAAAATATACAGTTCCGACTTACATACAAATTCAGCTTAAGAACAAACCTACAGAACCCATTTTGTACATAACCCGGGGACTGCCTGTACATATATAGACATGTAATAAAAGTGCTATTTGTACCCCAAGGTGAAGATGAATTACCAGTATAAGACGGAATATCAGAGACGTGAATGGAATATTATTAATCAGTCTTTTAGAAGGCAATTAATACCCAGGTCTGTGAGGGAGCACCCTGTTAAGTGGCCTGACACTCACATGGGAAGTGAAGGGTAAACTAACCTGCTCATCTATCTGTGTGTGAGCTGAAACAATCAACTCTTCATTAAGCCATTTAGAGGTAATATATTAAAACGAGGCTGATATGTGACCTGTTAGTTTATACCTCCGCACTCATGAATTAACATGCCGAGCCGCAGCCATTTTGTTTTGACACGGAGGAATGTGAAATTTTCGGACATCGCTTCCCCATCCAGCTGATGAGGAATGAATAACTTACCATCCCTCAATTAATCTTGTCGTCCTACCTCTGCGTTTGCTTTCTCTCTACACCAAGGTAATAATGACACCCTCATCCATTATCCTTTTATCCCCGTTATTCACATGAAATTGCTTAATAATATGTTACAGATTCGTCTTCCCTCGCATAATTCTTCCTGTCATTTGTAGTATATCATCCGGCAAACACACAGCCCACTTTGGCTGGCCGCACTTTGAAGATTATTGTCGGTGACATCTTCAGGATGCATTTGGAATCTGGAGCATCATTTTCCTTGTGGAGGGGAATTACACTGACTTATCTGTCATTGCCAAAAGCACAACAAGCAATCTGGTGTTAATGCATAGGTAAAATGGGTTCTTATCAGAGCCCGGACATAGAGCTCTTGTAAATATATGCTAATGTGTCCCTTTCATAGTTTAATATTCTGTGGATACATAAAGAGCCATATTCCTACGTATACAGCAGATGGAACGCATTGCTATGTATCGAGGTATTCCTATGTAAATCGCAACATCCCCCCAAAAATATTACCACTATAAACATGTATGTATAATATATTTTTGCTTTGATTCACTTTCACTTTGATATATAATAAATATATCAACTAAAAATACTATTTTAAGTAACAATGCACTCTTCCTAATATGCAGGTTTTATTCAATAGAGCGACATACATGACACTTTATAGGCATTTACTACTTTTAAGTACATTGGATGATGATGTAACATAATTCCATCTTTTTCAGATTTCTAATGAGAGGTAGAAGAAAACATTTCCCCCCATAAAACGTCAACAGAAAGAAGGCACACAGTGATGTCACATGATAGGCATAGTAGACAAAGAGATGTCACAGTACAGGGGTAATGGACACGGGTATTACCGCGTAGGAATAACACACAGTGACATGTCACAAAACAGGGATAATGCACACAAGCATGTCACACTACAGAAGTAATGCCCACAGAGATGTCACCGTATAGTGATAATGGGCAGAGATGTCATAGTATCAGGAGAATATATACAGTGTATGCAGAATGTATACAGAATAAGCATAATACACACAGAGATAATGCACAGCGTGATGTCACAGTTCAGGGATAATACACACAGTGCTACATATACTCTGTGTATTTATTATTGTGTTATTCCTATGTACAGTACTTTGTTACTATTTAATAGGGCATCCCTGCTGGTACGAGAGTTGTTTAATGGACCACTACCTGGTTTTTATGTTTCATAGATATGTATTTTAAAATGTGTCTGTTGCTTGTGGTAAGATTTAATATAAATGGAAAGTACCTTACTTAGTTTAGTTTGGTGGTGTAAAAACATTATAAAAGTTATTGCAGGAGATCAGGGTTGCCTACATTGGCTTGAATCTTTCTTGTTTTGTTTTTTTTACATACCTAGTTCCACCCTCATCAAAGTGGTAGCATTTTAATATTTTAACGGGGATATCAAGGAGTACCCATACCCCTTCTGAAGGTAAAGGTCTACTTCTATTATGTAAGAGGTGTCCATCATAGCAAATGATTAGCCAATGATTAGATGACTAATGTCACCGGATACCAATATGCTATAAATTATTGCAAAAATATTCTCATTTCTGTTCCGGCACATGGGGAGCCTCCATGGCAGATTAGTCAGATGACTTGAACGTTTCAGACAACTAAACCCCCAGCCCACAAATTGTGATTGTGGAAGGAGTCCTGGGTCTGTGTCTCCATGCCAGTAAAGTCAGCTTACTCTCTTTATCAAATGATCAGCCCTGTCGCAAACAAGCCTTTCCCCCTGATCCGGGGTGGCATTCCAGAGGGACCCTGGCTATCCAGATTGCATGCCAAATCTGACAACACATGACAAGCTGGTCGGCGTGCAGTAATTTGACTAATTATACCGGATTAGAGCATATTAATGCAAGCTGTTTTCTCCCGAGTTAATGACCTGCTGACTGGGTTCTGCAAGGCCCCTCTTGGTCTGTAGACAGAGGGAAAAATGCTTTCTAAGCTCTCGTCGGTTCACATCAGCAAATGAGTATATCAAACTATTGAGCAGCAAAATGCAAGCGACATTTTGTCTACTCTAAAGCAATACAGTCTTCTTTAACTTTCCACCTCAAGGGTTCCTTTGATGAAAAATTAAAATACCTCTAGTCTGCTCATCAGCTTTCAGGAACAGAGGAATCCCTCCGACTCTCTGTACTTCTAACCCTCATCAGAATGGGGAGGAAAAAGAGCTCTCCCCGAGTACAAGGATACAGGCGTTTTAGCTTTAACTATTTACTACTATACACAAATTATTACTCTGAAACCAGATGTTCACTTAGATATTAAAACGGTAAAGTCAGAATGAGCTTATTGTATATCAATTGTACATGTTAGGAAATAAAAAAATTTATAAAAATTCAGAAACAATGCTATTTATCTTCCTTGCCCAGCTCATCTTCATTTCAAGTAACTGTGCCCCATTTGGGCTTAGAACCAGTACACGTCTCCATTAGGTCTTCAGTTTTTACCTTTAGTTATTTTGAGCCAAAACCAGGAAATCTCAAACAATCAGAACAGGTGCAAGTCTTTGCATTATACCTTACCTCTTTGAGGGTGCGTTTGTTCACACAAAGTCCTTGAATCCAAGAAACTCTGTCTGGAGAATTATGGCTCGGGCCCTACATGGCTACCTCCACATTAGCAGTACAAAAATCATCCAATTTACATCAGTCTAGCATCTGCTGTTCTGGGATCCTCATGATATCTAGTCTTTCTCAAGGGGGAAGTATGAGGGAAGGCCCTGGACGGTAAAAGTGTAGCAACCGTATCCCTGAGATGGTCCACTTATGATCCCACCTCATAAAGCACTTCAGTCCAATTTGCATATTTCTAAATTTAACTATGAATAAAATAATGTGAGGTATGCATGTATGAGGATAGACTGGCTGCTATCCCACCTGGTTCTACCATATACATGCATTTTTGTGAGTGTGAATATATTTTTAATGGGTTGTAGGTAGAAAGGCGATGCCAGAAACCTGGGTTGATTATATCCCAGGGGAACATAAGTAATAGCCAACATGCCCAATCATAACATCATCTGTCGGGTGTGGCCAATTTTTGTCTTCTGTTGTAGAAGAGCTTTTATGTCGTAAAAGAAAACTATTGGTATTTGCTAATTAACATGGGTTTTTGTCGACTGAATCGTGGGACACAGGACTTGCTTTATCTAAGTCAGAGAACATCTACCAATGTATTACAGTTGGAATAGTAGAAGTCATAAAATGATATTTGTATGTATGATATTAGAGATTTAGGCTTTATTTTCAACTATGTAACAGGACGGCCTGAGCAGCCTTTAAAGAGATTATTCCCACCGCACTCTCCATGTTATATGGGTTAAGAAAAATGCCTTGAATTACACTTGCAAAACAGGGAGAAACAGTTAGATCCTGATCTGGTGAACATAGAGGGGTAATGATGATAATAAAACAAAATGCCTGAAAGGGTGACAGAATAACGAAGCACAATGAAGGGCTTATAGTACTGACTCCATTAAACATTTAGCTGCTCTCTCCAACGAAGAGACATAAGCTGCAAAAACGTGCGTCTAAGGGCTTCAAACATATTGTACAGAAGTCACATCAAATTAATGCTGAGGGCCATTTAGAGCCTTTATGCTGAAAAGCTTTTGAGAAAGGATTAAACTATGAAACCTCGCATGATGCTAAAGTACGTATTAATGGTCTTCAAGAGGAAAAGGAACAATGCAAGTGTTATTTTTAGATAAATCACTACTTTGTGTGGTGCAGACAAAGCTTCTGTGGAGGCATTGTACAGACTCCCAGCCCATGCTCCACCTACGGGGAAAGCGCTAGAGCCAACGAGCCAGATCATTAAGCTGAAGAGAGCGAAGTGGACAACGCCTGTTGTAATGGGGGAACGTATCTGCCACATTGTAAGAACAGCAGGAATGGGATGGCCTACACGTTCTGTTATATATGTCCTTCACACTGTGCCTAAGTGGTTGACGAAACTAGGAGCGCAAAAAGGACTTTCCCGGTTATATTGGGGAGGGAACAGTTAAACACTCACTGTAGAGATACTTTCAGCTTTCAGCCACAGAATAAAAGGGGTTGTCCAGCCACATCAAGTTTCCCCCTATCCACAAGATAGATGAGAATTGCTGAATGGCAAAGGTCCCCAGTGGTGACACCTCCATGGATTATGAGAAGGAGCTTATGTTGTATCACAACTTAATGGAGTGGCAGGTGCCTCCGCTTCATTCACAGTCTATGGCACTAATAGAAGTAGCAGAATACCATCTACGGCTATCTCTGTCAGTGCCATAGAGCTGAATAGAGCACTTAGACGCATGTGCAATCAGCTGTTCATTTGATTTGGGGGCACAATGGACCCCAATTCTTATACTACTGTTACCCCCACCAATCAGCAACTAATCCTGAAGATAGGCAAAAGCTTGGTGAGGTTGGACAAACCCTAAAGGACACCATTAATTTATTTACAATGTCAGTGGGTGGGTGAAATATATTTTATCAAAAATCTACAGAGCTTTGTAAATACATGTTCCTCCCAGTCGCTGATTGTTTTTTTTGTTTTTTTTACCATGTGCGTCCTTATCCAGAAAGCTTTCTATCCTTTAACTCCTTAAAGAGTTAAGGTTAGGACGGTTAAGGAGATACCAAACATGTACAGGTTTTCTTATATTTTACTACTTCATCAAATAAAAACTCCTTTTTAAAGGGAACCTGTCACCAGGGACCTCATTTTCACTAAAGACAGGTTGCAGAAGCCCATGACACTTGCAGTGCAAATAGGTCTCTCTGCCTTTTATAAGCATTTGCATTGTAATATAATGGTGTGTTATAACTTACCTTGCACCCTGACAAAATCCTGGTGTAGTCACAGGGGCTGGGCTTTGGTTTGGATGCATTTCAAAAAACAACATGTGGCTTGTCTGTGTTACTCACTCCTCAGATCTTAGCCCCCACCTTTGTGCTCCTGTACAGCTCCTCCCCCTGCTCCTTCTCAGAGGTTACAGCCTGGTGAGCTGACATCAGTGACAGAGGGACAAGCTGTACAAGAGCACAAAGATGGAGGCAGCCTGCAGCTCAGACAAGTCACATGTTGTTTTTTGAAATGCATCCAAACCAAAGCCCAAGCCATGTGACTACCCCAGGATTTTGTCAGGATACAAGAGTAAGTTATAACACACAATTATACTGTAATGCAAATGCTTAGCAGAGTGACATTTTTGCACTGCAGGTGTCATGGGCTTTTACAATCTGTCTTTAGTGAAAATGAGGTCCCTTGTGACGGTTTCCCTTTAAGGAAACTGCATTTTCCCAAGTACTTGTCACCATATTCTCAAAGCTATAACTTTTTTACTTCTCAATCAAAAAAGGTTATAAGGCCTTGTTTATTGCGGGAAAAGTTAGTGGTTAGATTGGTGCTATTATCTGACTTTTTGATCGCTTTCTATAACATGTTTTTGGGAGGTGGGAAGCACTAAAATTGCCATTTTTAATTACCATATATACTCGAGTATAAGCCCAGTTTTTCAGCACAAAAAATGTGCTGAAAAACCCTAACTCGGCTTATACTCGAGTCAAGGGGAAAAAACAAAACAAAAAGTGAACTCACCTTCTGATGCTCCCCGGCATCCATCACCCATGTCATGCTCCGACATTGGGTCCTGGTCGGTCACAGTTTTTGTGCGACGGACCGGGAGGGGGTGGTAGGCTATATAACCGAGGGGGCAGGCAGGCAGGCTATATACTTGAGGGGTAGGCAGGCAGGCTATATACTCCAGGGGGCTGGCAGGCTTTATACTCCAGGGGGCTGGCTGACTATATACTACAGGGGCTGGCTATATACTATAGGGGACTGGCAGGCTATATACTCCAGGGGGCTGGCAGTCTACATACTGGGGGGGCTGTGACCAATGCATTTCCGACCCTCGGCTTATACTCGAGTCAATAGGTTTTTCCAGGTTTTTTGTGTCAAAATTAGGCATCTCGGCTTATACCCGGGCCGGCTTATACTCGAGTATATACAGTATTTTTTTTTTATACCCCTGACAATAAGGGTATAATAATGTAATAGATTGCTAAGGTCGCTACAGACACAACAATAACTATTTTGTGTTTGGGGGAGTTATTTTATTATTATTTTGTTTATTTAATTTATTCTTACTTTAACTTTCTTTTTACTGTCCCACTAGGGGACAATGGGGATACCTTGATCCCATTGCATCTGTCAGTGATTTACTGACATTTTGCCTATGAGACCCAGGCTTGGACTGGGCCTCATAGGCCACCAAACATGGCAGACATGGAGATCTTTGTCAGACCTCCGGCTGCCATGACATGTGTCCGGCACCCAGTGATCACGCTGCAGGGGGCTGGGGAGCGACAGAGGGATCCCCAGCTCGATCCGGAGGACGATATAAATCGTCCTCATGCGGCAAAAGCCCGCTAATGAGGACGAAATATACCATCTTGCATCGATAAGCAGTTAAAGGGGTTTCCACATTTAAAAAAAAAAAAAGCTCTCAAATTTGAATCCTCTAGTGAAGTTTACACAATACAGATCATTTTAACCCCTTGCTTTGCAATTTTAGTCAGTTTTGTTGCAGTTTTAGCATTTATCACTACCAAGAAAGGTCAGTGTAAAATTCCAGAGTGTGGGTGGAGACTCTCCAAGCAGACACTTCATGATTCCTTTGTGCTATGAGATGCTGTGTGCTGACAATGTGCTTATATTTTCATAGAAGAAGTTTAGCTACAACTTAGCTTTTGAACATTCTACTAGTATCTGACACATTGAACGTGAGATTAGACAGATCAAAGATAATGAGATGAATATAAAAACAATGACACTCTCAGCTCTTCTAACTCACCTAAAACACATACAGGGTCAGCTCTGCTATATTGCTCTCTCCAGGATAAAGACCTTAGCTTGTCAGTAGCTAGTAAATTAAGTCTCTGCACACTGCTGCTTGCCAACAGGAAGTGCCTATGCCTGAGCTGGTCTTGTAATACAGGGGGTAGGGGCAAGAGAGCACTGCAGTGTGCAGACATGAGAAGCTACTCAGGAGCAGAACCTGGCCAGAGTTAGAAGATTTGTGGTCGTATTCAGGGAAAAGCAAAGGACAGAAGGATTTGTATTTTTGTTAACAGTAAATTAGAGAATGTGTTAATTTGTTATCCTGAGTATATTTAAGAATCTTGTTTTTGTGGGAATACCCCAATCAAATAAGAAAACACATTCAAGAAATAATGTACAAAATACAACCTAGACCGGTGTATACCAAATTTCTGGCTTCTTTTTAAGATTTCTATTTCTTGCACCTTCTTAAAAAAAAAAAAAAAAAAGGAAAAATGGGTGGAAAAAAAATAAGACAGACACTGGAAATAAAGTGATGTTCATGTTTGTCCCATAGAAGATGTAACAACCTGTAAACCCATTTACTGTGTGAAAGATTTAACAAGCAAAATTCTTATGTGAAACTTGAACATAGTGTGAACGATAATTGCAAGAACCTAAGCAGTTGTCATCTCATCAAAAATAATGAATGCTCAGGAGGCTTTGAATGGTGGATATTTCCAGCTATATCTAGAGGAAGCAAAGACTGCGGGGTGAGAATCTTACACGGAGAAGGCATCTTCTCTTTGTTGGTTGTGGGGAGTGCCTGCAACAATGAATGAAGGGGGGGAAAATCTCTAATTCTACAAGACAATGGCCTAGAAAAGACAACTAATAATGTTGCTTCTAGCCTGCTGTGCATCCAGCCAAGTATTTGCATGAAGCACATGGATAACCACATTACATGGTACAAGAAGCTTCTTCCTCCACCCTTCTAGTTCAGGGAGGGCATCTTCCATGGGGTAATATGCTGCATAAATGCACAAAACAGGTCTCATCAAAGAGAACACATTTGTCAGAAATGAAGATGCTCAATAGATACACAAGGAAAAAAAAGACAAAAATATAGTATATTGACCCAAAGAGCATTGAATGCAGTGACAATAACAGTCTAGTGTAAGTGTGTGTTTATCGGTTCACTCCAATCCTGCTTATACAGTATGGACACAGCGCAGTACTACTACTCTTATCCTGCCTCTATCGACACAGCACAGCGATAATCCTCCTATCTAGTATATATGGGCACTGCACAGTACTCTTATTCTGTATATATAACCACATAACAGTACTGCTACTCCTATCCTGTACATGGACACGGCACAGTACTAATACTCCTATCCTACATCTATCGACACAGCACAGCAATAATCCTCCTATCTAGTATATATGGGTACTGCACAGTATGCACACCCTGTAAATGAAGGCACATAACTGTACTCTTACCCCTATCCTGCATATGGGCACAGCACTACTACTCTTATTCTGTGTATATATAGCCACATAACAGCATTGCTACTCCCTTCCCGTATATAGACACGGCCCAGTAATGCTACCTTCACACACTATAAATAGGCAAAGCATAGTACTACTACTTCTATCCTGTGTACATGGGCACTTAACAGTACTGCAGGGCCGGATTATAGGCGGGGCTCGCGGGGCTAGAGCCCCGGGGCCCCCACCATCTTGCCCCCCCTAGGGGCCCCCACCAGACCGCACCCCCGCTCCTCCCGCGCACACTCTCTTGAGCCGCCCGCCGCCCCTAGACATAGGTGACCGCCTCCCCCCCCATCTTTCTGCATAGGTGACCGCCTCCCAGCTCGCCCATCCCCCTGCATGGCCTCCCCGCCCGTCCATAATGCTTCATGGCGGAGCCGCCCGCTGCCCGCCCATCGCCGCCCACCCCGCACGGCACAGGTGACTCCGCCTCCGCAAGCGCGCTCCCCCCGCCACAGGTAACTGTTTCCCAGCTCGCCCATCCCCCTGGCCTCCCCGGCATTACAAACCACAGCATGGCGGAGCCGCCCGCCCCGCACAGCACAGGTGACTCCCCCCCCCCCGACACAGGTAACCGGCTCCTGGCCCCCCATCCCCTGCTATGGTTGAGTCATCCAACAATGCCCCCCCCCCCCCCACCGGCTCACCCCGCGCAAGCAACTCCGCTCGAACCGCCCCGACCCCGCCCCCTGCTCCCGCGCGGCTCCGCTCCGCTTGAACAAGCACCCGCCACCCCTACTCCCCGGCCGAGCAAGCAACCCTCCCCCCCCGACCGAACAAGCAACCGACCGACACCCCCGCCCGAAGAAGCACCCGCCCGAACGCCAGCCTGACGCCACGGCCGGTCACCGGGGGTAAGTATATACATGTATTTGTCTGTGTGTATATATGTGTATATATATGTATATGAGTGTATATGTGTATATACAGTATATATAGGCATCTACTGTGTATGTGTGTGTATATGTATATACTGTGTATATAGGCATCTACTGTGTATATGTGTATATATGTATATACTGTGTATATAGGCATCTACTGTGTATATGTGTATATATGTATATACTGTGTATATAGGCATCTACTGTGTATATGTGTATATATGTATATACTGTGTATATAGGCATCTACTGTGTATATGTGCATATACGTATATACTGTGTATATAGGCATCTACTGTGTATATGTGCATATACGTATATACTGTGTATATAGGCATCTACTGTGTATATGTGTATATACTGTGTATATAGGCATCTACTGTGTATATGTGTATATGTGTATATACTGTGTATATAGGCATCTACTGTGTATATGTGTATATATGTATATACTGTGTATATAGGCATCTACTGTGTATATGTGTATATACTGTGTATATAGGCATCTACTGTGTATATGTGTATATATGTATATACTGTGTATACAGGCATCTACTGTGTATATATGTATATACTGTGTATATAGGCATCCGCTGTGTATATGTGTATATATGTATATGAGTGTATATGTGTATATACAGTGTATATAGGCATCTACTGTGTATATGTGTATATATGTATCTACTGTGTATATGAGTATATATGTATCTACTGTGTATATGAGTATATATGTATCTACTGTGTATATGAGTATATATGTATCTACTGTGTATATGTGTATATGCATCTACTGTATTTATTTACATAAGCATATATATGTGCACATTTATATATATGAATGATGTGGTTTTTGTATATACTGTGTATATGGTATGTATTTATAAGCTCTATATACTGAATGTGTGTAAGTGTATACTTGTGTGTATATATATGGGTGCAAGTATACGTGTGTAGAACTTTATTTGTGTGTATCTAAGTATATAATGGTTTGTATATATCAGTGTGTAATTGTATAAACATGTCTGTATAAGGGTACATTCACAAGAACGTATGGGGGGCGTATATCTGGCTGCAAATTTGCTGCCGGATATACTTCCCTCATAGGCATCTATAGCGCCTGGGCTCGGTACGGTGAGCACAACTCACTGTTTCGTGCTGTGGTCGCAAAAGAGAGAGAGCGTGCTCTATCTATGGCCGTAAGAACGACCATGCAGCTCTATTCTCTATGGAGAGGGGAGGGGTGAGCCGCAATCACCTCTCCTCCTCTCCACAACGCCCAACATGTGCCTGCCAGGCGATAGTCTGGCCACCACACGTTTATGTGAATGCAGCCGACATATGTTTATATTTTTTTAAGGGGAAGGGGGGCCCCATGCAGAAATCTGCTATGGGGCCCAATCTCTCCTATTTACACCACTGCTTGGGACTGCATGGCCGTGTTGGCTTAGGTGTATGTTATGTGGGACTGTATATCTGGTACGGGTGAAGGATGTAAAGATGTTTGACTGGGGGTGAGGCGGCTGTATGTAGCTGTGTTACTGGGGTGAGGCGGCTGTATGTAGCTGTGTTACTGGGGTGAGGCGGCTGTATGTAGCAGTTTTACTGGGGATGAGGCGGCTGTATGTAGCTGTGTTACTGGGGGTGAGGCGGCTGTATGTAGCTGTGTTACTGGGGGCGAGGAGGCTGTATGTAGCTGTGTTACTGGGGGCGAGGGGGCTGTATGTAGCTGTGTTACTGGGGGCGAGGCGGCTGTATGTAGCTGTGTTACTGGGTGTGAGGCGGCTGTATGTAGTAGTTTTACTGGGGATGAGGCGGCTGTATGTAGCTGTGTTACTGGGGGTGAGGCGGCTGTATGTAGCTGTGTTACTGGGGGCGAGGAGGCTGTATGTAGCTGTGTTACTGGGGATGAGGTGGCTATATGTAGCTGTGTTACTGGGGATGAGGCGGCTGTATGTAGCGGTGTTACTGGGGATGAGGCGGCTGTATGTAGCGGTGTTACTGGGGATGAGGCGGATGTATGTAGCTGTGTTACTGGGGGTGAGGCGGCTGTATGTAGCTGTGTTACTGGGGATGAGGCGGCTGTATGTAGCTGTGTTACTGGGGGCGAGGGGGCTGTATGTAGCTGTGTTACTGGGGGCGAGGCGGCTGTATGTAGCTGTGTTACTGGGTGTGAGGCGGCTGTATGTAGTAGTTTTACTGGGGATGAGGCGGCTGTATGTAGCTGTGTTACTGGGGGTGAGGCGGCTGTATGTAGCTGTGTTACTGGGGGCGAGGAGGCTGTATGTAGCTGTGTTACTGGGGATGAGGTGGCTATATGTAGCTGTGTTACTGGGGATGAGGCGGCTGTATGTAGCTGTGTTACTGGGGATGAGGCGGCTGTATGTAGCTGTGTTACTGGGGTTAAACGGCTGTATGTAGCTGTGTTACTGGGGGTGAGGCGGCTGTATGTAGCTGTGTTACTGGGGATGAGGCGGCTGTATGTAGCAGTTTTACTGGGGATGAGGCGGCTGTATGTAGCTGTGTTACTGGGGGTGAGGCGGCTGTATGTAGCTGTGTTACTGGGGCGAGGAGGCTGTATGTAGCTGTGTTACTGGGGGCGAGGGGGCTGTATGTAGCTGTGTTACTGGGGTGAGACGGCTGTATGTAGCTGTGTTACTGGGGGCGAGGGGGCTGTATGTAGCTGTGTTACTGGGGATGAGGTGGCTGTATGTAGCTGTGTTACTGGGGATGAGGCGGCTGTATGTAGCTGTGTTACTGGGGATGAGGCGGCTGTATGTAGCTGTGTTACTGGGGGCGAGGAGGCTGTATGTAGCGGTGTTACTGGGTATGAGGCGGCTGTATGTAGCTGTGTTACTGGGGGTGAGGCGGCTGTATGTAGCTGTGTTACTGGGGGCGAGGTGGCTGTATGTAGCTGTGTTACTGGGGGCGAGGCGGATGTATGTAGCTGTGTTACTGGGGGTGATGCGGCTGTATGTAGCTGTGTTACTGGGGGTGAGGCGGCTGTATGTAGCTGTGTTACTGGCGAGGCGGCTGTATGTAGCTGTGTTACTGGGGGCGAGGCGGCTGTATGTAGCTGTGTTACTGGGGGTGAGGCGGCTGTATGTAGCTGTGTTACTGGGTGCGAGGCGGCTGTATGTAGTGGTGTTACTCTTTGGATAGTGGAAAGGAAGCAGGAGGACGTATGTGTACGCTACACTCAGTGGGGGCCTCCACCAGATTTTGCGCCCAGGGGCCCCCACCAACCTTAATCCGGCCCTGACAGTACTACTACTCTTATCCTTTATCTATAGGCACATAACAGTACTACTACTCTTATCCTTTATCTATAGGCACATAACAGTACTACTACTCTTATCCTTTATCTGTAGGCACATAACAGTACTACTACTCTTATCCTTTATCTATAGGCACATAACAGTACTACTACTCTTATCCTTTATCTGTAGGCACATAACAGTACTACTACTCTTATCCTTTATCTATAGGCACATAACAGTACTACTACTCTTATCCTTTATCTATAGGCACATAACAGTACTACTACTCTTATCCTTTAACTATAGGAACATAACAGTACTACTACTCTTACTATTTATCTATAGGCATATAACAGTACTACTACTCTTATCCTTTATCTATAGGCACATAACAGTACCACTACTCTTATCCTTTATCTATAGGCACATAACAGTACTACTACTCTTATCCTTTAACTATAGGAACATAACAGTACTACTACTCTTACTATTTATCTGTAGGCATATAACAGTACTAATACTCGTATCCTTTATCTATAGGCACATAACACTACTACTACTCTTATCCTTTATCTATAGGCACATAACAGTACTACTACTCTTATCCTTTATCTATAGGCACATAACAGTACTACTACTTTTATCCTTTATCTATAGGCATATAACAGTACTAATACTCGTATCCTTTATCTATAGGCACATAACACTACTACTACTCTTATCCTTTATCTATAGGCACATAACAGTACTTATACCCCTCTCCTGTTTTTGGACCCAGCACAGTACTACTACTGTTATCCTGAATCTATCAACACAGCACAGTACTACCACTCCTTTCTGGTATACATGGGCAAAGCACAGTCGGGGTGGCAGAAGGGTGTGGTTTATACAGAAAGGGTAGCACCTTTCAGCACTATTTTGGCACTTTTTCTGATGTATACTTAGCTGACTAATAAGACCTGTAAAGTTAGACTAGACAGACATAAACTAAGACTAAATGGTATCCACCACGCCACAGATTGTGTTGTACTAGAAAAGGCACAACACAAAAGGTAACCTGGTACCACATATGTGGTTCTCTGTGCAATTCAGGTGAATTGTAGACCTGTGGTAAAAAATCTTGATTGGCAATTAGATTTCCATTTCACGATTGTGATGTGGTCCTTCATTTCCTGGAGATGTCAGATTCCATTTATATCTACACTAATAAGGATGTCAGCTGTAGTCTATGTCTGGATGATGATATTACAGACATACCATATTGATGGAAAGCTAGAAATCTAGATTTGTCTGTATGCCGGGGGGTAAATCTACAGAATGTTGGGGATGTTGTGGAAAGTAAGGTGACGCATCTCTGACAGATATTTGGTGAAAAAAAGAGAATGGTAGAATTGTGTTATTTCTACGGCCCAGTTCACATCTCCCTTAGTTCTCCAGTTATTTCCATCAGTTATTGGGAACCAAATCCAGGTGAGGAAGAACCCACATAACAGGAGGAAGTCTTTCCAGTGACTAACCATATCTGAGGTATAATGGATATATATAATATATATGTGTGTTCCACCAATCCTGGTTTTGGTGTATAATAACTAAAGCAAATAACTAAAGACCTAACAGAGATGTGAACGGAGCCTAATTTAACTGCACAATTTTTCCAGCTTCTCAGTACATTGAACATTACATCACACAGTGCCAAGTGGATGTACAGTTGGACAAACAAAAAAAATAAGCCCTCACACATAAAAAGGTTATGGTTTTTCAAAGGCAGGGAAGCTAAAAACTGAAATGGAAAAGAGCCGCGGTGGAAAGGATTTGTAATAGACTTAATATGGAATAAAGAATCTAAGTAGTCACTAGAAATTTCTGTACACATTGGAGCAATTTATGTAATTTTCTAGACTGCGAACCTGCTGTAGTTATACAGAATATATATAAAAATCCAAAAATAGGCAGCACTCCAAGGTAATTCAAAGTTCAAAGGTGAAGTTTATTCCAATGTGACGTTCGGGTGGCGTTTCTCAAGCATAATATATACATATTATATATATATATATATATATATATATATATATATATATATATATATTACACAGGATCATTACTTTGCAGCTTGAGGCACAAAAGAACAGCGAAGTGGGCAAACATAACTGACCTAAATGTGTAAATGAGGAAGAAAAATGAGGCAGAAAAGGGCTATTTAGCCTGATTCCCCGCATGCGAGCAGAGCAGCTGAGCCTATGACGAGGGCTGTAGAGAAGCGAGGCATCAGCATGCCGAGTGTCAGCCTCACACTCTCCAGTCACTCACTCATTATGTGCTGAAGCACTCGTGTGAAGTGCCTCTTCTACTTGACCTATCATATTGCTTCTTCTGTAAACACCTAATCCCTTCTTGTTAGGTGGTGTCAACACCGGCTTTCATTCAGCCTTTAGTCCTTTCTGTGCTGAGACACTTCAGAGATGCTGCCAAAACAATGTCACTACAATGGAGCAATTTGAATATCGCCCAGGTAAATAGATCTGATGAGGTTCTATACAAAAGGCACCCGATGACACAAGTCTCAGGCATGTGGATTTCCTTCTCTACATAAATAATACAAATATTCACCACTACCTTTGCACTGTTTGACACCTATATTTTGTTTTAATTAATCGATTTGAAAACCCCTATTTAAAAAGGAACCTGTCACCAGGTTTTACCCCAATAAACTATTAGCCCCCTCAGGTAGGGAAAGAAACGTCCTAGAATTCACTCTTCTATGAAAATCTCACGCATTTACCTACTAAAAAAAAGTCACCTCCAGAGAACAGTCATATTTTGTATGAGAGGAGTCATGTTTAGAGGCTAAAGGAGTTCTTTAGATTAAAGGGTTCTTCTATTCTGTAGTACCTGGAAGCTTACTATTGGTGTCATATTTAAAGATCAGAATAAAGTGTGTGGTTCTGTAATCTACAGAACAGCAGATACTGGCAGGAGTTAAATTTTTCTGTTCAATAAGTTAGATATTTATCTTTTCATTGTGTACTCCCAGCTAGGTCTTTAACAGATCACAGATCTGTTCACAGATGCGGAAACCTGATGTGATCTGAAAGATAAGATTCTTTTCTTAAGGTAGTATAGAACTGAAGCCTCTAAACTCTACTCATCTCAGGCAAAATATGACTCTTTTCTGCTGATTCCCACATGACTTTGGAGGAGAATTTTATTTATTGGTAAACTGGTGAGATTTCACATAGACTAGGGCATTCTAGAAAGGATCTATCATCCTCGGCAGTGTGGAATTTTAGAAGCAGAAAATTGACAGTCTGCAAATTAAACGTATTACCAGAACATTTAAAAAATAAAAATCTGTGCCATTTATGTCTATTTCCCATACATGATATGTGCTGTCTGCAGCTTGGGCCATATTTTATGGGTCCTAGGTGTTGTGTAAAGAACACACAACCTATTCTTACCGCCTTAGGGAGCACTGGACCAGTGCAGTACCTCTCATCACCACTGAAGGCATCCTGTCAATATTGCTCACCCACTGAAGGGAAGGTCCAATTTATACATTTTGTATAGTCTATTGTAGGATTTACTTATTCTGCCCTACATGACATGGCTATATAATGTGTAATTTCTCCTACAGTGGGAAATCAGTGACAATGAGCACTTTGTATCAGGTTTTCAGACAGATTATCATGGGGGCTTGCAGCAGGGAACCCATTGCCATTTATAGCATAGGGATCCCTTCTGTACAGATTAAGGAGAACCCCTTTAAATTACCTATTTTATGGTCAGTTTAAGACTACCTAACACAACACTTTGGGCAACCCCCAAAATATGTATTTCCAGTGATTACTAGTCATGGCCGTCACTAAGAATAGCAGGGTAGTGCATGTTATGGGTACAGAAGGGGGAATAGTTTTACTCAAAGATGACAGTTCCAAATTTTACTATGTGGCCACAAAACGCTAGCATAAGGTAAGAATCTACTCGAGTGTGTATTTCCCAGACACTAAATCAATAAGCTCTCACTGGTTTATATGGGTGCCGCCATCTTTATAATGTATTTGTTTCTTGCATTTAAAGGGGTTGCCTGGGATTCCAAACAACATGGTTGCTTATTTCTAGAAACAACGCCACCCCTGGCCATGGCTTGTGTGCCATTATAGCTTGGGCAGCATGGTGCCTCACTGGTTAGCATTACAGCTTTGTAGAGCTGGGGACCTGAGTTCAAGTCACAGGGTCAACATCTGCAAAGAGTTTTTATATTCTCTCCGTGTTCGCGTGGGTTTCCTCTGGGTTCTCCAGTTTCCTCCCAAACTCCAAAACATACTGGTAGGTTGATTAGATTGTGAGCCCCATTTCAGACAGGGACCAATTTAGCAAGCTCTGTGCTTAATTATTATTAATTATGATTAGCTCCATTCATTTCTATGCAACTGAGCTGCAATACCAGCACAAACCATAGTCAGGTTTGGCGCTGTTTGCACAAGAAAGCGGACATGTTTACAAATCCTAGATAACCACTTTAAGGCACTGTCTGCATTGTTATGTACTGTCAAGTACCAAGCCCAAGAACTTCAGTTTCATGTCATGGAATTTCTGCTGTACAATGAATCCTAGAATGCCGCACATACGGAAATTAGATTGTGAGCCCCGCTGGAGACAGAATGTTGTGAGTGCATCCTCTGGAGAGTAGCGCACAATATGTTGGCGCTATATTAAGAACAGGGAATTAAAATAAGATTAATTTACAATTAAAGTGACTGCAGTTATATCAGCACAGAAACTCCGAAAGATAATAACCAGCAAATGTGCATATACAAAAATAAATCACCGTACACAATACAAAAATTAACATGTGATCTGTAATTATCCTCTGTTCATTGTATTAAATATTATGGATACATCCACAGGAGAAAACCACAATATCTGCATGACTTACATGGAGATTCGTTCTAATTTTTTTGTGGATTTCCTCTAGCTTTCGCCATAAGCATTGCAGAATTTTTTCAGCACCATGTGGAGCAATTTTTAACTTTCACTTTGATGCTATAAGGTCACTGCCACATGAAAATTTGTTGTGTGACGTCGTTTTTTTTTTTTTAATGGATGGCGCACATTATTGATCCGTTATTTGAACTTTCTATGTGAACAATCCATTATAGAGTGTCCTAGTCAGAACTGCTTTTCACGGATCACTCATATTATATTGTTTATGACCCATGAGGAAGCTACCTGCCAGTGGCGATGTTGGTGACCGTATAATAATAATTCCTGTCCCCAATGGGGCTTATAACCTAATCAACCTACCAGTATGTTTTTGGAATGTGGGAGGAAACCAGAGGACCCGGAGGAAACCCACGCAAACATGGAGAGAACATACAAACTCTTTGCAGATGTTGACCCTGGGACCTGAACCTGCAAGGCTGCAATGCTAACCACTAAGCCACCGTGCTGCCCCGTATACTCTACAGTAGAATATCTATAGAATGTATCTATCATAGAGGGAGTTCAAAGCAATACATTGACTGGGCACTAGTTTGCAATCATGTATTTATTAAGCATTAGCACTTTGATTGTCTGAAGATCTTATACATGAATTCTATTTATTGGTATATATAACAGATTTATAGACTGGTGGTTACATATCTGGTTGTGGTAGGGAGTAAAATTGTAATATACCTTTTATGCATGATTATCAAAATGTATGTTCCTAAAGCATAGCCAAACAAAATTTTGTATTATTTTTGGCATAGATTTTTGTTGATTTAAATGTGGGGCTATTATGGCCGGTACGTGAATTCCCATTCTCATGGATCATTAGTTTATGAAGGATGTCAGACTGATGCAAATCACACATGAAAATATCGTCCGTTTTTGCCTTTTTCCTGTGCAGGTCTTACTATAATATGCCATGGTGGGAAATCAGCAATGTGATCTTACCCTTAAAGGATTTAGACTTTGTGCAATATCTGAACATGATAACTTATTCAAGAATTTGTCATCATTCTCTGCATCTCTATTTACACATGATGACATGTCGTTCTCAGCGGCATTATGCCATAAAAGCCAGACAGCAAGTGACAGCCAAGTATGGTGATGTCACTATGGTCACTGGGATTTATCAGCACGCAACAGTATAACCAGATCCGATAGGACCTGAACAGGGACAAAGTGGAAATTGTATATTATAATTTTATACACATTGGATAGAAGTGTTTTTACCCCCCTCTTGAATATCCCACATGAACATATGTGATATATTATGCATACATTCAGTTACTTATAATATATACAAAAAGTGATATTAATACAAAAGAAAAATCCCAAAACTGATCATCTTTATAGGCACAGACTAAAAAGTAAAAAAGAAAAAAAACTTGTCGTGTCTGGTCTGGCTGGAAAGTTTGTCCATAAAAGCTACAGATAGACAATGGGAGAAAGGCAAGGCATGTGCCAACTAATGAGTGTCAAGTGGACATTCCCCAGACCTACAAAAGAAAGGCCCCTGCAAGGGAACAGATTAAATCACTGGGAACAAGGAGTGTTCCAGGCTTCATTAGTTATTATTACCCAGCAAATATGGTGAGCAGAATGTACACATGTCAGCTGGGAGTGACAGACAATAGACCGGACAACTTATAAACTCCTTCTCGCTGAGCCAGGGAGTCCATAAAACAAGCGCCTGGCACATTTGGATTCATGTGGCAACACCTCCCAATGCATAAACCACCAGATGACACAGATGGGGCAAAACCAAACATGAAAAGGAGGCCTCTATTGTCTGCGCTCTGGACTTGATTTGATAGTCATTCAAGCAACTAAATGCAGATTGCTCTCCAGGAAACAAAAAAAGAGGAAGGAAAGAGAAGGAGGAGAGGATAAAAAAAAAAATCAAAAAACATTTGCTGAATCGTTTATTAACAAGTCTGTGGAATTAAGGCAGATCAAAACTGCACATTAACCCTTTCATGACTGGGTCTGACCCTTAGGGAGGATGAAAGCTGACTTCTTTGTCCCAATTTTTTTTGTTTTTTTTGGGACTGGCAACCAGTTTTAACGCATTATAATAAAAATAATACCATAATACCAAATGATATAAAAACATTAAAAAAATATAATAAAATCTAAAAATTGTATAAAGAATATTTTTTAAAAAAATTATTATTATAACACTACTAAACAAATAACAATTACAGTCAATTATCTAAAAATCTACAAAATACACATATATTTTTTAAATTTTATGTGAATAAATTATAGTTAATAAAAAGTTGTCGCAAAAACACTATTATATATTACAAAATTTTTATACAAAATGTTATTTATTTTTAACATTTTTAATGTTTAATACTAAATTTGCTGCAGAAAACAAAACACATGCCATCGCAGATAAATAAATAATTATTTATATGGTGTTTATATAGATATATTTGATGTTCATGGATAAACCTGCTTGTGTTTGTGTGTGACATAAGAGTTTACAAGGTTAAATTACTATCTGAGGGAAGGTAGTCTGGCAGACTTGGAGAACAGCCTGCAAACACTACAATCTGCATCTAGAAGGGCATTTGTCATCATTAGCTGGGCTCTGACAGCTGGCACCCACTGTGTCCCAGCTTCGAAAAGTAGCAAAAAAACCTTGCATTTAAGTTGCCATTGTCTTGTCGTGCACTTAGAAGGGATCAAGTGGGATGTCTAATAAATAAACTGAATGAGGCTATAATAATCTTCAGTTCTGTTATGTTTAGGAAGCAATGAGAACATAAAAATATGAATAAATGATGAATATTTGACATATGCAGTGGTATCAAACGCACACACATAAAAAAGACACAATATAAAAAGAAAATGTTTTTTTTTTAAAAACTAAAAACTGGTATTATCCCCTGGTATTATCGCTCTATATGTACGTATTTAGTCATTTTTCTTTATAATGAGCTTTGTCCCACTTGAGATTTTCTATTATGTAAACCAGATCGTATCCAAATCAAAAAATTATTTTTGAGTTAATGTGAAAACTATGTAAATGAAGGACACTCATTTATCAGAAGAGCTGACAAGCATTCCATATTGCCAGTGAAAGATGGAAAAAGCTTGGAGAAGAGGAGCAATTAATTAGTTTTATTTAATTATTTTCACTGTCTGGAGGCACTACAAAATAAGTCATCCGGGAACTAAAAAAAATTTACTTTTTTTTTTATCTATACCTTTTTTTTTGTAAATTTAATTTACACACATATGGCTTTTGCCTGCTATACTGAGCACCACAAGACCCACAGATGCCTATGGCTATATATGGCAGATGCATGTGAGCGAGACTGTGCTGAGCTGGAAAGTGGATTTTTTTTTTTTTGCATCAATAAACTTATGTATAAAGTAGAATAAAATAGAAAAAAAAAAAAGTTTAAAACTAAACAAATTCTCAGTTATAAAATTACTTTAGTGATCTACAGAAAGGATTAAGTTAATACATTTAAAAAATTAATTTTAGGTGCCAAGAAGATTCGACAAAATATTTTAATGTATAAATGACAACTGGATCAAAGTTCAGAATTTTCCCCATCCATTTCCTTATAACAAAATATAACTATGAAAAAAAATGAATAAATTTACACAATTTGCTTCGTCTCTGACAAGTATTCAGATAAGAATCCATGTTTCATTCCCATTCGTGAACTGTAATCATCTTAATGAGGTTACAATTAATTGTCCTTGCTATTGTGAGGCTGCACAACCAGTCAGAGTTCTCCTTCATGCTAAATTTTCTTTTCTTATTCTATTCCTGTCTACATAATTGACCTCTGCTGCCCTCGTCTCAGAAAATTGTTTCCTTTTCTACTATTCGAAAAAGCAGCTTTTATGAGAACAGCACCTTAATTATTCTCGTTTGTGAAGTACAGCGGGAAAATTCCTTTGTCTTTGTAGAAGTAATAAGTTGCAATAAAAAAAAGAATTTTGGGCATAAATTTACAATTTAAAAAAAACAATTATATATATATATATATATATATATATATATATATATACACACACACACACACACATTTTTCAGGATTAGTCACTGGGTGATAAGTAGAAAGATCTGTGATACTTTTTTAGACTTGTTTTTATGCTATCAGTTTATTTCAGTCTCTTGCGTTATATGATCTGCAATGAAAGTGTCCTTTACACAAATACAATATGCAAAAAAAAAAAAAAAGAATGGCCTGGGAGCCATTTCTTCCCATTTGTTTTCTATTTCATAAAATGACTTCATATGACATTTGCGGAGCTATAATGGAGGAGTTGCTAAGCAACCAAGCCAAATTGGCTCCAGGCAGTAGAATTACAGATTCTGAATTTTGCAGGCAACTTTTCACCAGAGCAAACACTTAAAATAAATAAATAAAAGTCTAGCAAACAAACATTTGATATATAAAAATGTAAATGTAAATACAAATTATTTAAATATAAAACTTTGAATCTATATTTTATTTAAATTGGATATAAAACATTTATCTATATATCTTTATCTAAATATGTTTATCAATATCTATCTCTTTCACTAAACTACTGATCAATATTGTGATAAAATATGCACAAAAAGTTCAGGTTATTGTGCAGGAGATGTAACATATAGGATTTTCCCTCTTTTATTATAAAGTACACATTTATTTTCTCACTATAATCACATTATCTTATGATATAGTTTAATAAATATGCTATAAAATAATGTAACTGGGTTGATTAAAAATGGAATTAAAGGGGAATGTATTGCTGAGCACCAACTAATCACAGTTTAGCTGTCATCCCCGTCCCACAGGGAGCACGATGTAAGCAATGATCTCATTGGTAGCTGACATCCGCTCAATACGATGCATGTGACTGATATATAAATACATCGGGGTATTACAGTTACAGCTGACACCACTACATGACAGGGTTAAGGAGCCGGGTTGGTGCGGGATGAGGCCGGCCCGGGAGGTATGTGTGTGTACAGTGCACTACTCCCAGTCACCGGGCACACAGGGGGGCGCCACCTGTGTGTCATCACTAAAACTCAAACTACCCACATGTGACTTTATGTCTACGGGTTCATAGAGCTGTGTATATAGATGTGTACACGGTAATAAATACACACACACATACTCGTATATAATGTATTATAATATATTCATACAGAAGGTCATTACCACCCGACACAGAAATATCCATCTCCGTCCATCTATGTATGTATCTACCCATCTATCTATATGCATCTCTATCTGCCTACCTCGATGTGTAATTGTATCAATATATTTATCCATCCCTACTCTTATGTCTCTTATGCCCGTCTTTACATTTATCTATATATCCATCTAGAAAGATCTATTCATGTCAATTGATTTACATATATTCATGTTTATATCAATAGCTGCCTATTTATCTCCTATCTATTCAGCTCTCATCACTATATATATATATATATATATATATATATATATATATATATATATATATATATATATATATACACACACATGTGTATCTCATCTATCTATGGATGATATAGATATAAATATATACATCTTTTTATCAACATCGATCTTTATATCTATCTCATGGCTATACGTTTATCTATTAATATCTATCTACCTATGAATGTAGCTATCTACATCAATCTGGGAATGGTTATTTTGCTGCACTCCTATTCTGCTCGTTGTGGTCAGTACACTGTTCTCCTGGGGTACACAGCACAGGTGCGGAGTCATGAGCCCCTGTTATCCCGGGCTACATTGCGTTACACGGTAATAGACACGTCATGAGGGCAGTGTATGGGCAGGGGTCAGGTGCTGGCAGCCTGGGTGCTGAGATTTGGGCATCATCAGGAGGAGGAGGAGGAGGATGAGAGGAGGAGGCTGAGCTGCTGGCGATTGGCCGCCTGCCTGGCCCTGCCTTTATAATAATTCCCACACTAGTGTAGAGCATCGCCAGTCAGCCAGCCTATAGTATACACAGTACACTGCCCCCTGCCTGCCTGCTGTCGGGGTGGCACGGCGCCCCTCATGCCCTCTGCCTCTCTTCTCCGCTAGAGTCTCCTTCTTCTTCCATAAAGTTGGCTCCCTCTCCCGCTGCCGCCTTGGATCCCTCGGCTTACTGCGAGACTCCGGTCTACAACCCGGATCTCTGCCCCAACATGATCGCCGCCCAGGCCAAGCTGGTGTACCACCTCAACAAGTACTACAACGAGAAGTGCCAGGCCCGCAAGGCGGCCATCGCCAAGACCATCCGGGAGGTGTGCAAGGTGGTGTCCGACGTGCTCAAGGAGGTGGAGGTGCAGGAGCCGCGCTTCATCAGCTCCCTCAACGAGATGGACAACCGCTACGAGGGCCTGGAGGTCATCTCCCCCACCGAGTTCGAGGTGGTCCTCTACCTCAACCAGATGGGGGTCTTCAACTTCGTGGACGATGGTTCTCTGCCCGGCTGCGCGGTGCTGAAGCTGAGTGACGGCCGGAAGAGGAGCATGTCCCTCTGGGTGGAGTTCATCACCGCCTCCGGGTACCTGTCCGCCAGGAAGATCCGCTCCCGCTTCCAGACGCTGGTGGCCCAGGCCGTGGACAAGTGCAGCTACCGGGACGTGGTGAAGATGGTGGCTGACACCAGCGAGGTGAAGCTGCGGATCCGGGACAGATACGTGGTGCAGATCACCCCCGCCTTCAAGTGCACCGGCATCTGGCCCCGCAGCGCCGCGCACTGGCCCCTGCCGCACATCCCCTGGCCGGGCCCTAACAGGGTGGCAGAGGTCAAGGCCGAGGGCTTCAACCTGCTCAGCAAGGAGTGCCATACCCTGGCCGGCAAGCAGAGCTCCGCCGAGAGCGACGCCTGGGTGCTGCAGTTCGCCGAGGCCGAGAACCGGCTACAGCTCGGGGGCTGCAGGAAGAAGTGTCTGTCCCTGCTCAAGACCCTCCGGGACCGGCACCTGGAGCTGCCCGGGCAACCCCTCAATAACTACCACATGAAGACTCTGGTGTCCTACGAGTGCGAGAAGCACCCGCGGGAGTCGGACTGGGACGAGTCGTGCCTGGGGGACCGGCTCAATGGCATCCTCCTGCAGCTCATCTCCTGCCTGCAGTGCCGCAGGTGCCCGCACTACTTCCTGCCCAACCTGGACCTGTTCCAGGGCAAACCCCACTCCGCCCTGGAGAATGCGGCCAAACAGACGTGGCGGCTAGCCCGGGAGATCCTCACCAACCCCAAGAGCCTGGAGAAGCTCTGAGCACAGCCTGGGAGACTGTGCCCGGGATGTGTAACGTCACTGGAACCCCCCGTTCTTCATTCTAGAAGGATTGATATACATGCTGTGTGACTTGTGTCCTGTGCGCTTGTGGATGTTGTTCTTCTGTGATCTGGTGACATTTTGGATACTACAGGACAATACATTTCTTATCTATATGAGGAGAAAGGCTGAGGAGGAGGAAGGTAGCTTTCTTTTATTTTGGCTCAGAACTTACACAAGTTTACGATTTGCTGTTTCTAGACCTTGACATTCCGTCAATATACTTGAAATGTTATTTAAAAAGAAAACATTTTAAAAAAAAAAAAACAACAAAAAAAATATTCAAATGAAATTTGAAAATTTTTTGCTTTATACGATGGCGCTTGGGATTCTATCTATTTGGAAAATGCACTTGGGATACACTGGATAATGACGTATGTGATGGAGAGTTTTATTTAATGACTATTAATAAATGACGTGAAAAGATTCTGACGCAGAGTTTTCCTTCATTTTGCTTACAACCCCCTAAAAAAAACATTGTAATTAATAGGATTCTCTTTTTTTTAGGTTTACTCATAATCGCGCCAAAATCTGTCAGATTTGTCAGGGCTACTTACTACCTCAGCACCAAAATACAGCCTAAATTTCTATAATAATTCACTTAAAAAGCTGCAAAAAAATAAATCCTACATTTCTACGAACAGTCTAGGGAATACAAATCAACTAAATCAATCCAAATAATTATGTAAAACAATAAGAATTTACATTATTTTATAGTTTACACCTAGCTATGATAAAAGCTTCCCATTGTAATAATTGTTTACATCTTCGCTATTTTATATTCTACTTTATACGAATTTTAAACATTCTGATTCTATTTTATATACTATATATTATTTAATATGTTATACCAATGTAATTCTCCACGTCTATTATTTTTCTCCGCATTTTTATTTCATTACAATCTCCCTCTATTTCCATTATATGTTTTATTATATATCTATTTAAACTTCTTTATATTCTTGAATTCTATTTTTTGTATAGATTTATGTATATCTTTTGTTTTTCTAGTTTCACTTTCGATTATTGTACAGTATGCTCATGCGATATTTACATAAATTGGGAACATAAAAAAACTTACAAAACAGGCCAAATATTTTGAAATAATAATAGAATCAATACAACAATCATAAAATGAATATAATAAAATAGAAATAATGATGATAAAATCGAAAAAAAATAAACATAATGATGATAAAATACATAGGATTATAAACTAGATAATAAAAATTATTATAAAATCGAAGAAAATAAATCTAATCTAATACAGAATTAATACCAGAGACAGTGAAATAATAAGAAAACATAATAAAACAAAGAAAATACATATAATAAGATAATAATACTATAAAACTACAAGATAAAAATACATTACTATAACAGTGACGATATAAATTGTACAAGTATTGTAGATAGTATATGAAAGCAGAAATAAGAATATTTAGCAGGGTTGAAGCTGGGTTATACCCCCCCCCCCTCCCCCAGGTTGGTTACATTGTAAGTGTCACTGGGTTTAGCATTTTGTTACAATATTCCCGCTTCTCAAGATCAATAATTGGCTTTGGGTTTATTAGATTTCTTGTCTCCTCCGGGTAGATACAAAATGTTTACTTTCAGATCTGATGGATGGATTTTTACTCTAATGCAGACATGAGATAGTATCACATTACCCCTCATCTGCAGCAATAATTGTACACAAAACCAGGACAGACAAAGGGGGGATAACTTATCGCTCTGATATGTATATTATTTGGATATTATATAATCGCATGACTTTATACACATTCCTGCTATACATGGATAGATGGGTCAGGAAATCTCTCTCCATCATCGATCACTTTTCTCTTTCTCATGTCAATCCATGTGTCATTACTCTTTATCGGTCTCCATAATTGTATTATCTACATAATATCAGCATCATCTTATAATATTCATAACTATATGATATCTCTATAATCTACATAATATCCTTTTATAGAAGATCACTATTATCGATCTTTATCATCTATCTACACAAATATATATAAATAAATACAACCTCTACTATATTTATCTTTCTTTACAAAGTATCTATCAATCTATAGAATATTTCTACTTTCTCTCTATAGGTCTACATCATTTATGTATCTAATCACAATCATGCTGTACATAGGGTCATCCCCCATTATTTCCCTATACAGCAGCAGATGATAAGCACAGACTTATAGCAGTAACTACTCACTTTTGGATCGATCTTTTTGAAGCTGAGGTCTTCTTCATCCACCTCAAAGTAGATCTCAGTGGTGGTGATGGAGAGGGTGCCCTTAGCCACCACAATGGGTGCAATGAGCTGGGCAGGGGTACTCAGTACCACAGGACCTGGAACAGAGAGACACACATAAAGCCTCTTACATATCCTACATCTAGGGATAACAATATATTACACAAATTATAGCCTTTTAGTTCCCAAATAGCCCAAATATCTATTTTATTAACTGGTGATGTCTTTTAACCCTTGTAAAAATAAAAATGTATTCACTGATGATGGATATATATAAATGTATATAGCACAGTGTTACATTATTCCTATACGAATAACAGGATAAAACACGATCTGCAGAGCATTGCTGCGCCCTGGCAGAGGCCTGTGTCATAGTGACAGAAGATCAGCTGTATAGAGGAAATCAGTATAATAACATGTGTGAGCATGATTAACAAGATAATGCCAATAGATCTGGAGAACTCTATCAGATTGTACGATGAGGATTGCCCCACCGATTTCCCCAGATCCTATATATAACACTTGTGTCACCTCCTAGTATCAAGACCACATTTCTATGGAAATCACTGCACATCACATGTTCTGTCTTCTCACAGGAGAACAACCTGATAAGCAGCTTTACACAAAACAATTATCCCACTAACAAAAATATGAGTATTACTCAGAATAATCATTACAGTAAGGGTGAGAATGTAAATGACAGAGATAGAATGCGGTGTTACATTTAATTATTGTTTTAGAATAATAACAATTATATAAGTTATTATAATGCAAGAATACATTTGCATTTTTAATCTTATAAACAGGAAATATATTATTTCCTATAACCATATAGAATTTATATTAGTTGTATTAGTTTTTTTTTATAATTTAACAGCTAAAGAATTTGGGAAGATTTTTCAACTCTGGCTAAAATTGGTAAAAAAAAAAATACACGTCGTAAAATATTTACATTACCTTCTCTTCAACATTTCTACTTCCCCCAGTTTATATTTCAAGTATTGTGAAGCAAAACTGAGTGTGAGACACAATAAGGCTACATTGTATCACAGAACTGTAGACACAGCAACTACTAGGACATGATGCCTCATTTAGGAAAAGAATGAATAACTTTTATTTACATGAGATGCTACATTTTATGCTATAAAATAAGGGGAATGTAAATTGTGCATCCAGCAGTAGTCTATGGGGTTATGTTCAGTGGCTGTACAACACAACTATATTCATATTATATTATACATAATACTTATTTCCATATTTATTTATCTTTTGGCACCAATCCTTTTGGTTGATATTTTGTTATGCAACAGTCAAATCAAGTTCCCATGATAGTTTCCTATATAAGTGAATAGGCCCAGATGAAGATGGGTATAAAGTCCCATGTCCTGCTGCTTAAAAGGACTGGACAATATTTGGGTAATAAACTATTTTACCTGGCCAGCCTGTGTGCATTCAAAGGGCAGCTACCCAGCAACTAAAATTTTGTAATACAAAATGTGCCTTTCTTAAGGTCTGAAAAGTAGAGCAATAATACTACATGAGGCCCTGTGTGTAATTGTGGCTTTTGCATTATAGAAATCTGTGTTTTCCCCAAATCTGAATAGTATTCAACAAAAACTTGCATCGAATACTCTTGCTGCCGTGGGATTCCATGGAGAGGCAGTGCTGCTCTCTTATGTGTGAATGAGGCCTATTAGTTGCTGTTGTAGTCACTGGTGCAGAAGACACTTGCTGGATGTGTAAGTACAGTCTCTCTCCACATCCTCAGAGCAGAGGATCCTATGGGGAATATCACACCACCTGAGGAGGCCTGGGAGCAGCACCATACATTTGTACCTCCTGAAAAGAATAGTCAGGCCCACATTTCCATAGAGACTGCTGCTGACACAAGTGAATGGGTGAGGAATACTAGTAGGAGAAACAATCTCAACTCTTTTATGTGTTTAATGTATTATAATAGTGTAATAAGCACTGAAATAGTAAAACATATAAAAAAAAACTTATAAATCATAAACTATAATAAAGTATATTAACTATAATCTAATTTATAAACACTAATCTATTTAGATTTTAATAGTGTTAATAATAAATAGCAAATAAAAAGTAATTGGTCCAGAAATACCATTGTGACTGCGCCAGTTCAACGCTTTGTGAGCATCACAATTGTGTCGCGGGTGCATTATGTCTGACACTTTTTATTACTGTGCACCAAAAGGGGCGTGTTGGTGCGTTCCTTATTTGCATAAACATTTATTACCAAGAGGCGACACAATTCTGTCGCAACCGCATGAAATCAAGTACACCAAGAAAAAATAGGTGTAAGGCCGCATGCACATGACCGTCTGTGGCCGTACATACGTCCCCCATAGACGGTAATGGCTGCATGGAGCGATACGGTAGCGTACCGCTCCGCACACGGGGAAAAGATAGGACATTTCATATATTTCCCTATGTTATGACCCTTACCCAATGCTTTTCTATGGAGAATGAAGGGGTCACCCCTCTTCCTATCCATGGCGCTGGACATATACGCACACCCGCCCGTAGCCATGCGGGCATACGTTTGTGTGCATGCAGCCTAATGGGTTTGCACATCCTGAAAACTGACCGGATTAATTAAGAGCGTGCAACACTATTAAAATAATGTGGTACAACTTGCACAAAGCACGTGCAAAGAAAACCAATGCACCGGTTTTTATATATCTGGGCCAATGTATTCTGCAGATGATTTTACTGTATGGCTTGGCTGAAGGATAAGATGATATCAGCTTTTTTTCGATCATATGGAAGTGTGAATAAACAATACAGAAGATATATTCTTCAAAGCATAGAAAGTAAAATTGCATAAAGTAATAGGGGTATTTACATGAGAGTAATGTGGGGCACTTACACAGAAAGATGGCTCCTAATGTATTATATACAAAGATTTTTATGCTGGGCAAACATTAAAAGGTTAAAGGATTACAGCCACAGATACCCTGCACTGTTTCTAGTAAATAACCACCCACCTCCGCTGGCAAGGGAAGGGGCGAATTATCCAGCTTTGTCGATGCCAATCCCATGAATGCCTCGCCAGTACCAGCCATCTTCTGTAATGTGTTCCCAGCACAGATGGCCAGGTGCAGCCTGCACTAAGCCTACTGCATTAACCCCTCCAGGGCACATTAACTCACCCAATGGCACATGATAGAGTCTGCTCCATCCACTTCTATGACAGCTGCATGGAGCAACAGCATGGCTACATTAAATCTAGCCTTAGACCCCATCGTGACTACAGATGCTGGACAGCAGAATACAATCTATTGTCTGAAACCTGGCATCTCAGGCTGGGATGGTCATAGGGAATAAGGACGGTAACTATTTCCACCCCCATCCCCGTCAGTATGTACACACATATACGTTTGTGATATTCGCAGTTAGATTAAAGGATTCCGGGTTATATGTCACCTGGAAATCCAAATGTAGTCAGATTATTTCTTCCATATACAGTAGTGAAGAAGGCGGCTATTACAACTTCTCCCTGAAATTACATGACTCTCGTCGTACAACATGTCTGAGGAGGAAGGACGTCTTGTCGCAGTCAAAAGGAGCATACAAGCCCCTCTGAGAATGTGAAGTTAATCCACTCCAGCTATAGAGAGAGGATTAAGTCATAATCCCCTCTGGGAGACGCTCTGCTCTCCTCACATCCCATATTATAATGTTTACATAAGGTATCATCAGGCTAGTGCAGATTTTCCTTGTTGCCACTTAATTATTCGTATTATGACTTAAGGAACATATTACTTTTCAGATAACACAGAAAGGTTATGGCCAAAAGGGAACTTTCTGAATGCAATTCTATTACATACAAACCTTTTAGAGACATTTTTAATACTCTTAAATCTGGTTGTAATGAGATTTCATAAAGATTACAGTCTACATCCCATAAGATCCAAACAGTATTGTTAGAGTAGAGACTTGGTTGCTTCATACTTGGTCATTATCACACTACAGCAAATGTATACTGGAGACGTTATAGACACCTTCTTACAGCACAATACTAATGCAGAGTGCATGTAAGGCCGGATAGTTATTCCCCATTAAAGAAGTGGGATAGGATGGCGGAATGGTCATGGAAATAACCCAATCAATCCACACACCATCCAACCTCCGGGATAAACTATTCTAGTTGTTCAGAAGAACTTTCAGAATGTATAGAGCCTCTGACCTTAGGAGGATTTCTCATGGGACTATACTGATCCTTTGAGTTACCTCAGAATGGTTTTAGGTGGGAAATTTTTTCCCTCTTAAAGCTGTTGCCACACTGGTATGATTCTGCCAGGGTGGCAACAGGTTTTGATTGGTTGTAGCCAATTGTCTCCAGTCACTGGGGTATGTCTTTCCCTACCCCAGACGACAACTCAAAATGGTCACGTCTGGTCTCTGACCTATTTTCCGAAAAATCCTGGACATCTGGACCAGTGCGTCGTCTGCTCTCCCTCCCTATTTTATTGCTGTATTGTTGTCATAGTTGTGATTGAGCCTATGGCTAATCTTATGCTATGCTAATCTTATGTCCATCTAACTTTTGGGTCTTTGTTTTTATTTCATTCAGGCCTCATTCACACAAGCGTCTGGGGGGCGTAAATTTTATAACCCCTTAGACGGCAATGGTGGTCCAACAGTGGTATGGCTCCACATATGCGTGGCCCCGTACTGTACATGGAAAAAAGCTAGAGCATGCTCTGTCTTTGGACAGGGGTGAGCACCACTCATCCGTCCTCTTCTCCAGCGCACCGCCATATTCCTGGCCAACATACGTCTATGTGAATGTACCCTCAGTTGTGATACTGAGTTGGTTTACATTGTATGCAGTAGTAGGTTATAATATAATCAGTTTGGTTGGTAGCCCAGATATACAGTGAAGAACCTTCACTCATGAAACCATCATACATCTGTTCCTGCCATTCAGGACAGAAGGGACGCATCCTCCATTCCCTAAGAAGTTTGATTCTAGTAACAGATGTAGCAAGTGAATTCCAGACTTGTAGAGGCTATAATATTCATACAGCCCAGAACCCATGGCAGTCTTAATCAACCCCTAATTGTATGACCCTTAGTTACACTCACATTAACGTATGCTCGTCCGGCACAATGGAGAGGAGGAGGGATGAGCGCTGCTCACCCGTTCCCACTCCATAGAAAATAGAGCATGCTCTACCTTTTCCCCGTATGTGGCACCGTACCGCCACCAGGTCACCATAGGCATCTATGGGGGACATATATTTGTGGCTGGATATACGTCCCCACACGGCTTGCATGAATGAGGCCATAATCCGATTGGTCCTTGTGTTCTGATGATACATGAGGCCACAAACAGGGGATGGCAGACCCATTGTTTGCAGCCTGAGGATGCTAAGTGATAAATGTTGTTCTGTTGGGACCCCATGATCCCTAAAATAAGGGAAATTGCAGAACAAGAATGAGAAAGCTTCTATTAGGCCGGAATGAAATTAGAGTGGAAACATTTTTCCGGGGTTCTGCTATAATAATAAAGTTTAGAATCTCTGCTCCAATGATGAGTATAACATATGCAGTCCTCTATAGCCCTCATTGCTTTGTGTATCTTTTCATATGAAATCATGACCTTATATTAGAAAGCTAAAGCCATATACATTAGTACATGTGCATTACATAAGTACAAATACAGTGAGGTAATTCCGTATATACCATACATAAGTGGGACAAAGCTAAAAGATAACATCCACCAGTGCCAGGAGTGATGTGTCCATGTTCTTCTCAGTGGTGGCTCTTTATAGCTCCGCTCTATTAGGCCAAAGTCCTGATAAATGGCTGCTGCTTAGCACCATGTAATGCCAGTCATAGGCTATAGAAAGCAGCTATTTCCCTTAACTCTTTAAGAGCATTTTCACATAGGATGTATATTTCCATGGAAAACTGAGCAGCATTCACCCTGTATGACACATAGGTTGAAATCTGCTGTAAACCTGAAGCAATAAAGCAACAAAAAAATAACAGAAATCAAACAAGTCAACAAGATTTTTGACACCGAACATCCTCTGTAGACAAAGCTATATACATTAGCATTTAGATCAACCTCTTCCAGGAGAAAGTTTTGAAGTCCAACATAGCCAGTCATGGCTCAAATAGGTACTATAATAGGTACTATACAGGCGGTCCCCTACTTAAGAACACTCAACTTACATACGACCCATAGTTACAAACGGGCGTCTGTAATGAAGCTTTAGTGTTAATATTGATTCTTATGACAACCCAACATTTTTAAAATCCAATTGTCACAGAGACCAAAAAAGTTCTGTCTGGGATTATAATGCTAAAATATACAGTTCCGTCTTACATACAAACTCAACTTAAGAACAAACCTACAGACCCTATCTTGTATGTATGTAACCCGGGGACTGCCTGTATATGGTATTTGGGTTGGATCCAAAATCCTTAAACTTGGTAAAATGCGAGATATGTCTACAGTAATTAATTACAGGATATCAACCAGAGTGAAAATGGTAAAAAAAAAATGTGATTCCTGGACTTCTACAATGTGTGTTGTTACAGAAGCATCCGCCAGCAATTATTGATGTTTGCTCTCTCAGATTATGTAAATGATATTATTAATACATCCACAGTGTTTGGATAGTGAAAAATCAATTGGCAAAGTTAATCAGAACTCAATTGTTCTACAAGCAACACACTAGTAATGTAAGTGACACATAAGCCGATAAAAAGCATAACGATCCATAAATAGTCAAGGAGAATTATGAATGTACTGTAACTTATAGCCACTACTGTACAGCTTCATGCAATTAGCCCTTACTATGCATTGTAAATTCCGGTCAGTAACCTGCTGATTGGCTCTTGCCCAACATTTGGCCCTTGTAGCTCAGGGAGTTAGAAATGCATGGCTACACAGCAGGCGGCTTCAACTTTTATAAATTATGCTTATGAGCTTGAGGGTCTACCCTATCCACTCTGAGATTGGGTTTTACAGGCTGTTACACTGTCTCACCCGACCTGCTCCCTCAGCACTTGTGCAGTTAGCACTTCCCGTTTCTACATCCAACTCACTGCACAAGTGCTGAGGGAGTAGGGTGAGACAGTGTAACAGCCGGTAAAACCAGATCACAGGGTAGCCCCTTCTGGCTCATTAGCATAATTAGAAAAGTTGATTTTACAAGGAAAGAGGCCATGGATAACAAATAAGAAGATTACCACAGTCATGGTGTCTGGATCTATGAGTAATTGCCCTTGGTTTATTATCCTGCATTTTGATGGGAAATTTCCTTTAAATGGGGCTTTACATAACCTACCATTGTCATTTTCTTGAGTTCCTAGAATGGTTGAGATGCTCTCTGCTAAATATCTGTATATATATCTGTACTGTTTTCTCTTGTGCACCACTTGTGCAGGGCTGGGGGACACCTGTCCATTTTTTCGTGTGTGGGCCAGCAAGAACCTGTGATCATGTGAAACCAACTTAAAATTTAGTCAATATGCCAATTGTGGCTTATGTGGTAACACAAATAGAAATATTATATACTATCTTTTTCCCCCTGTACCATTGTTTGGTTCAGTTACCGTACATAAGACCAATATTTTTCAGCAAATTGTTGGAACACAAGAGTACCTTTTTTTCTACTTGTAGGTTCTAGTGAGGTGCAAAATTTCTCTAAATGTAGTATGGGTCGTATATATATACAGGCAGTCCCCGGGTTACATACAAGATAGGTTCTGTAGGTTTGTTCTTAAGTTGAGTTTGTATGTAAGTCGGAACCATATACTTTATTATTGTAACCCCAGTCAAAATTTTTTTGGTCTCTGTGACAATTGATTTTTAAAAATGTTGGGTTTTCATAAGAACCAGGATAAACAATAAATCTTAATTACAGGCACCATTAATAACTGTTATAGATGATTATTGTAGCCTAGGACTAAAGTACAATAAATTACCAATATCCAGAGGTCCGTTTGTAACTAGGGGTCGTATGCAAGTCAGGTGTTCTTAAGTAGGGGACCGCCTGTATATATATCTATATATATCTATATATATCTATATATCTATATATATCTATATCTATATCTATATCTATATATATATATATCTATATATACACTCACCGGCCATTTTATTAGGTACACCTGTCCAACTGCTCGTTAACACTTAAAGGAAACCTACCACTTGTAGTGGCAGGTTTCCGATGGCAATATCGGGCACCAGCTCAGGGTGAGCTGGTGCCGGATCTTATTTTAGTTAGTGTTTTAAACCGCGGTATCGCGGTTTAAAACACTTTTTAAACGTTGTAGCCGGCGCAGGCAGGTACGCGCTCGGCGCTTACCGTGCACGCGGCTACATAAGAAGTGAATGAGAGCCGCGTGCACGGTAAGCGCCGAGCGCGTACCTGCCTGCGCCGGCTACAACGTTTAAAAAGTGTTTTAAACCGCGATACCGCGGTTTAAAACACTAACTAAAATAAGCTCCGGCACCAGCTCACCCTGAGCTGGTGCCCGGTATTGCCATCGGAAACCTGCCACTACAAGTGGTAGGTTTCCTTTAATTTCTAATCAGCCAATCACATGGCGGCAACTCAGTGCATTTAGGCATGTAGACATGGTCAAGACAATCTCCTGCAGTTCAAGCCAAGCATCAGTATGGGGAAGAAAGGTGATTTGAGTGCCTTTGAACGTGGCATGGTTGTTGGTGCCAGAAGGGCTGGTCTGAGTATTTCAGAAACTGCTGATCTACTGGGATTTTCACGCACAACCATCTCTAGGGTTTACAGAGAATGGTCCGAAAAAGGAAAAACATCCAGTGAGCGGCAGTTCTGTGGGCGGAAATGCCTTGTTGATGCCAGAGGTCAGAGGAGAATGGGCAGACTGGTTCGCGCTGATAGAAAGGCAACAGTGGCTCAAATCGCCACCCGTTATAACCAAGGTAGGCAGAAGAGCATCTCTGAATGCACAGTACGTCGAACTTTGAGGCAGATGGGCTACAGCAGCAGAAGACCACACCGGGTGCCACTCCTTTTAGCTAAGAGCAGGAAACTGAGGCTACAATTTGCACAAGCTCATCGAAATTGGACAGTAGAAGATTGGAAAAACGTTGCCTGGTCTGATGAGTCTCAATTTCTGCTGCGACATTCGGATGGTAGGGTCAGAATTTGGCGTCAACAACATGAAAGCATGGATCCATCCTGCCTTGTATCAACGGTTCAGGCTGGTGGTGGTGGTGTCATGGTGTGGGGAATATTTTCTTGGCACTCTTTGGGCCCCTTGGTACCAATTGAGCATCGTTGCAACGCCACAGCCTACCTGAGTATTGTTGCTGACCATGTCCATCCCTTTATGACCACAATGTACCCAACATCTGATGGCTACTTTCAGCAGGATAATGCACCATGTCATAAAGCTGGAATCATCTCAGACTGGTTTCTTGAACATGACAATGAGTTCACTGTACTCAAATGGCCTCCACAGTCACCAGATCTCAATCCAATAGAGCATCTTTGGGATGTGGTGGAACGGGAGATTCGCATCATGGATGTGCAGCCAACAAATCTGCGGCAACTGTGTGATGCCATCATGTCAATATGGACCAAAATCTCTGAGGAATGCTTCCAGCACCTTGTTGAATCTATGCTACAAAGAATTGAGGCAGTTCTGAAGGCAAAAGGGGGTCCAACCCGTTACTAGCATGGTGTACCTAATAAAGTGGCCGGTGAGTGTATATATATCTATCTATATATATATATATATATATATATATATATATATATATATATATATATATATATATATATATATCTATCTATCTATATATGTATAGCTCCTTGGTAAGCTTCCTGCATCTCTCACACTATGTATGACCCAGAGAAAACGTTCTGGGAAAACAGCAAGGTTTGCATTGATTTCAGGAATGCTGGTAAAAATATCTTCCCTTATATAACAGAGCGAGTTTTCAGCTCACTGATCCCTTCCGCTCTAAATACCACAATGTATTTTTCATTTTCTGGTCTTGTGGGATCTTGTTAGCCTCGGGAAATAGATCAAGCTGGAATCTTAGGCCTGGTACCATGCAACTCTCTTGTCTGTGTGTCGCTGGATCAGGTGGACAGATACAATTTACATGTAAGTGACAATTTGGAGGGAAGTAAGAATTCTAATTGCTTTGTATTCAAATAAGAGAACATGTCACCTAATGCTGCTGGCGAGACCGTGTATGGGGAAGGTGTTAGGAGAGGCTGAACACGTTCTTGGTAACAAATTAGCACTTTGTTAAATATTTTGTAGATGGTTGGACTGCATATTCATTTTCATGTATTTTTAGAGGTACTTACACAAATCCACATCAAAAGACATCACATCGCTCATCCTGTCCGGGATTTGTCCAGGTTTTCTTGGCCAATGCTGGTCATGTGCCTGTAGAAGTTTAAAATGCCCACTCTAACCCATGCCACTCCGTACCCTCTATCTAACACACCTCAGCCAACCATCCAACAGATAAGAGGACAATCTGGTTCTATCTACTGTACTCTCATGTATAAGGTAATCTCAAGCGGCTTGTTAAGGCTACATTCACATAGCATTTTCTTCATAGGCTCAATGGGAAAGCCCCCACGCTATATGCTGAGTGCATACATGCTGGCAGACGGAGGCATCCTTTTGCCTTCATCTGAACAGTGTACTTTGCATAAGCTACACATTTCATCCTGCTTCCTCCTTCATAGTAGCTTATACGCTCAGAAGAGGTCGTTAGTGCATCCATTCCCCAGCCTCAACTGAGCATATGCTTAGGGAGACCCCCAGTGTTATTATTGTCCAGTGTCATCTCCGCTTGCATTTTGATGGGGAAGACAAGGAACAGGATAATATATCCTACTGTATGCAGTGGTGTACGTCCTAGCCCTCCGTTATAAGGGTATGGAATTTGCACAATGTATCCCTACAGCTGATTCTATGTGCTGTAAATCCAGTTCAACCAGATCCATACTTTAAAGGACATCTACCACCAGATTACTGCTGGTAGAGTGTCCTTATTAGGCTGCTCATTCTGCCTAGGGAATGGGGGGGACTGTTTTTTTACAAGTTTTCTGGCATCTTTACTAATGAAATATTAACTTTGGAAAACTGCTGGAGGCGCTCAGGTTGACAGCGCCCGAGCGCCTTTCCGTTTTCCAGGTTTTAATTTATGCACACCCCATCCCCCACTGAAAGCCGCCTCCTTGCTAACTATTGATAGGTGACTGGCAGGGAAGCAACACCTACAATAACAACTTTAGGGTGTTTCACACTAAGTGATAATACTTGAATAAAACTGCTCTGTCCATAGTGTAGTGGCCATCCCGGCTAACTGCAGTTTCCGCTCTAAGTCACTTCGATAGATCCTGTGCCTGCAGTGATCAGGAGCACTGTCTACACAACAAATGGAGTCAGATTCTCCATCCATAGTGTAAAAAAGATGAACTGTGGAGCTGCCTGGTGTGACTCCCCCACCTATTTTCTTTCTATGGATTGGTATTAAAAATACCATTTGATTTCATGCATTATCATTTTTTTTTGCTGAAAAAACAATTATTTACTTCAGGACCTTGGGAAAGCTTGGTTGCATGCACGCTGCCGTTCATAAAGACATTACACTGAGCTTCCTGAACTGTCCAGACAGGACTAATAAACATGAGGTGGATCACTCATACGCAGCAGCTGGTGGATGGTGGAGCGATTGATTACTTCTGTCTGTCAGGCACAACACAGTGATAACAGCGTTCTCTGAAGCAGTGCTAGAGGAGAAGCGCTGAGCCAGGCACAGGAGTGACCTTATTATCCTGAATTTTATAATTATTATTTCAGCAAAACCACTCAGCTCAGGGATTAAACAAGATATGTTTCTGCATATTTATGGGCAGCACGGTGGCTGATTGGGTAGCACTTCTGCCTTGCAGCACTGGAGTCCTGGGTTCTAGTCCCACCCAGGTCAACATCTGCAAAGAGTTTATATGTTTCCTCTGTGTTTGCGTGGGTTTCCTCCGGGTCCTCCCACACACCAAAACATGCTGGTAGGTTGTTTATTTTGTGAGCCCCATGGGGACAAGGACCAATTTGTCATGCTTTGTGTAGCACTCCCTAATCTGTGTGCGCTATATAAATAATTATTATTATTATATTGCATGAAATCAAATGGTAGATTTCCTTAAATAGTTTTGGAACACCCCCCCACCCCCCTTTAACATTTCAGATGCATAAACAAGTTAGGCCATTGGTGTGATTGGTGGGGATCTGAACTCTTGCAGTGAAAGTGGATCAGTACCAGACCCTGCTGTGTGCACAGATCAGACATCGATGGCTATGATTGGACTGTATAGATTTATGCTTCACTGTAACAACAAACTACTTACCCTTCAATTCTCAGGTACCAAATGTTAGAAAATTTATGAGCATCTGTCATGTAGGAGATTGGTTAGTAATCTTTATGGCACAGATATCAGTGATAACTACATGTAATAATCGAGACTGAAATCAGGACAGAAGGTTTTAGTACTCATTTGTGTGATTGACGATTTGTATGTGATACAACTATGGTAACATTTACTACTCCTACTACACAACTTGCCTCTTGATGTAAACATTCGGGGGACAAAAGGAACTAAAACTGAAACAGAAATAAGTAACAAATAAAATGTTTGCTTCTTAATATTAGTGGCTATGAGGTTTTATGAAGCATTGAATAACATTAATATAGAATCCTTTATGAAATGTCAGGCAAGTGACACAAAAGGGATTTTTTTGGGATTTATACAGGATCTGTAAAGGGGTTACAAAATAAACATTTATCTTTTGCCTTTTAGCAAGTCTGAAAATTATGATCATGTAAGGTTGAACTGAGAGGCATCTATTAAAGAAGGTTTTACAGAGGGTTAACTAAAAAAACAAAATCCCAAAAACTCTTCTTGCACGTTGGAAGAACTAATAAGGTCTCTTATCACCATTGCTCCCTTAATGGATTTTGAATTTAAGGAAAATTACAGCATTTCCAGACAAACATGAAACATGGAGATTAAAGGGATGGTTTGATTAAAACACAGAATGTTGGGTGTTATATAGTGTAAATTAAGGGGAAAAATGCCAACTTCCCCTGTGTTTCACTACTATAAGCCAGCAGAGCGTAATGGCTTGTTTTTGGTGTTCCGTTGCTGTTTAGGTCACCACTGGTGACTGGTGACCTGTCACATTACTTGTGACCTGTCACTCCAGAGGCCAGGGATTGGCTGTACATGTTAAAATAAATATGACAAGAAAATATATGTCTTCGGCGGGTTGCAATTGGGTTGGGCAAGCTGGAATGGAAATGCAAATGGCAGATTGCAAAAATGCAAATGGAAGGAAGTCTTGATATTTTTGAACAATGCACATGTTCTAGAGAGAATTTACATAAACTAGTGGAAAATTAAACTCACGGTTTTGTCTAACTCCTCCATAGAGGAGGTTTTACCCTAAACAAATAGTCAGTACTTGAGTAGAGGAGTTAAGATGAGAGGGATGGTCTACCTGCAAGGTTGTCGATTTCCTTCTCCTGAAGAAGGCTAACGGCATCATCATCTCCTTCCAGCATCAGCTCAGTTTCTGCATTTTGATTTACTGCAGCCTGGCTCCTGAAAGTTTTTTTCGATTTCATGACGTCTTCCTCTGTGCCTATAACAAAAAAAACGTTATTAATCAAAACATAAATAATTACATATACGATAATGAATATACAGCAATAGAGACATTTGTACAAGCACCAAGTCTAGGTTCAGTGACCTAGGGCAGTATTACTTACTACAAGGACTACACATTAGTTACCTGTACATGCTCAATAATGAGTTCACCTTAAAGATTCTACACACTCATCGACCATATGTTGACTATAAAATAACTTCAATCTGGTTTTTTTGCTTCTTTCAGTCAAGAGCAGAACTCCTGTGAAACCAGACCAGGTTTGTTTTTCAGATGTATGAAATCTCAGTTTATCTAAATGGAAAGCCTGACGGGGATCTTTCATGAATTAGGGTCACATTAATCAATATAAGGAGCATGGAAGGAATGAGGTCTCCCAAGGGCGGGCTCATTACATGGCTTGTAAAGACTGTCCTCCCACTATATTACTTTAACACTCCACAAATCAAGAGCAGGTTATGGAGAGGAACAGCTTTCTTTTGCACAGCTTATTTTATAAACTCCATCAATGAGCTTAATGTAGAAGCAAACAAATTTAACTGATATGTTACTAAGTTTATAAAGGAAATTAAAAAACAAAAACTACAAATTAAAGCCCTAACTTAATGTACTTTTGTTTTTTTTTGTTTCTGAAAATGTTGTACAAACAGTGTCCATTAATAAATTAATTTAGTGAAAAAAAATGCACCAAAAATATAAGCAAATTCAAAATATAATATAATATATACATGCACACACGCGCGCGTGTATATATATGTTTGTGTGTCCGAAACCAGTAAATACGATACAGTAAATGTCTGAAAGATTCACAGTCCTTCCTCAATGATATTGATACAAATGAGGATATGGAGATCGGCTTTGATTTAATATACTCGAATGCAGAAAAACAAGCCAATGTTTTGTTCCGGGAAGTCATACATAAGTCATCCATCATAATTAATTCACATTACACTACATGAGCTGCACAGCGGAGAAAGCTGCATACAACCGAACCATCATAGACCAGTTCAATAAGTCCGAAGATAAAAAAAAAAAAAATAATAATAATAATAAAATAATAACTTCATAGATCATTTCCATTCATATTGAAGAAAAAAAAGATATATATATATATGAGTGCCAAGTAACTAGAAATGTAAAGTTAGTTCTGTTACTAGGGTGTGTTCATGAGGTTTTGTATTGTCCTCGGCAAACATGCCGATTTGAAAATTATAAAAAACTGCTGGAATTTGATAAACACGAAAAGGCCCTTAATAAAAATTTAAAAAACCTCTTAACCACAAGTTGAAATTTCCTGTTTCTAGGTGTCAGCACCTAGAAGAAGAACCTAAAAATGCCATGAGGATGCCACCACTCTGTTATCTTGGGAACTACAAGCACTACTTACTACCTTACAGCAACGATATTGGTAGGTGACAAATGACAACTGTTCCCACTGACTGGTGTCGGACCATGGACAAATTAGAAAAGCTTATTCTGGGGCTCTACCTTCATCATCCCCTATGATTAGATCCTAGTAGCCTCCAAATTTGAGATTGTGTTGTGCTGTATTTCTGGGACTCGCTATTAGGTTAGATCTTGAGCCCACCAGAGGCACCACTGGCGCTCTGGTGGTCCAGTCCGACATTGCTCCTGCCCCCCTTCCCCTCCTAAAAAAAAAAATGAACAACCAACTCAACCAAAGTTTACTTGTAGCAAATCCATTGGATAGGTCCTCAATATCAGGCCAGTTGGGGGTTACAATTTCCTATAAACGCTTAGTAACGTATGTGTCTGTTATAATGACACCAGATAAATGAGTGAATTAATAAAAATGTAAGAATCTACAACACCCCATCCCACCCCAAATCCAGATAAGCATAAGTTTTGTCAAGCACAACACATTGATCATGGTGCATCTATTAGTAAATTATGGTAAAGGCTCATGTGCATACCTAGATGCCATTTGGGCTGGTACTGGTTAGTGATGGGCAATGTATGTGATAAGCTGGCTTTCATCTCTAGTAAAGGCTGGCAGGGTGGAAAGCTAACCTCATTCTAGTGTTACCTAAATGTACTGACAGGAAATCCTAATGTTTCCAAACATCTGGAAATCTACTTCAATGGAACCTCTTTTCTCTCTCTCTTCCTTTTGAAGGATGCTATTCCTAGTGGTATATTGAAAGTTCAACACATCAATATGACCACTTTAGACAACTCCTTCCAAGTACAGCACAAATGGCCAATTATTTCAAGATGTGAGGATGTTCTGGAAGATCCATGTTTGTGAAATGAACACCTCAGACAAGAGATTTCGGTATATGAATGTGATTATTTCTCTCTCTCCTTGTGAAGCGATACTTTGTCTAATCTTTAAAACTCCGGAGAAGTCAGTAGAACAGTGTCGACGACATGTTCTCCGGGATAACACCGCAAGTGATGACATTAATGTGTAGTCGTCTTCCAGACATACCTGGGTGCATATTCTGTGAGAACATGTCATGTTATAGCTGGTCAAATTTCAGGTTAACCTTTAATAGAGATAACTGATTAAAGGAATCATTAAAGGGGTATTCTCGTCTGGGCATTCACATTCTGTATCATTAATCTGCCATATATAAACATTTCTTCCTCAACTGGATGTTATTAAAAAATGTTCCTGTGTGAAGATTATTTCTCATAAATGTAGTGATATGGTCCCTTAGAAACAAGACTGTGTCCTTGGATACAGCCACCTCTGCTGGAGTGATTGCACAAAAAGTTTCTGAATATTAACTGTGGGACGGCTGTGGGAGTTAATCCAGGTCCCACAGCCGTCCTGTACAATCCCTGAATCCAGGTGGTCAGGCAGGACTCAATATCGCATGTCTGGCCACCGCTGCCAAAATGTGAGGTGGTCGTATCCGAGGAAGCTATCTCGTCTCTAAGGGTCAACATGGCAACATTTATGAAAAAATAATTATCTTCACACAGGAACATTTATTTAAATAACATCCAATTGAAGAAATGATTACATATGGCAAATTAATTTAATTAAATGTGAATGCCCAGGTGGGAATACCCCCTTAAAGGAAATGCACCATTAGGGTCATATGTTGCAGTTACAACTGCATCGCTATGAGTTTTAAGGTGGTTTTGTTAATTTAACAGGTGAAAGACATGAACTGAACGGAAGTTTGATTTTGAAACCTTTTCCACAAATGTCATTCACCTGTTAACTTAACAAAACTGCGCCTAAAACAACCTCATAGCTGATTGCAATGCAGTTTTCACTGCAACGTGTGACTGCACTCTTAAAATCAAGCATGATAAACCATTGACACTTACTCATAGCACCATGACAATGGTAATCTACTTGCATTTGTTATCCATGTCCTTCTTCTTTCTAAAAATCAACTTTTAAAATTAAATTAATGAGTCAGAAGTGCTCTGGAGGTGTAACCAAAGCCCCTTTGTGTTGTAGCTTCCCCAGCTGTTACACTGCACAGGATCACTCCCCCCTTCTGTGTGAGATTACATCAGTAATCACCACTCCCAGTATTACCAATTCCTGTTGGCGAATTGGTGATAGTAAGAGTGGAGCAAGTAGAAGAGAGGGGAGTGCCTGGACGCCCCCCTCACGAATACCCTGGACTGCCGAGGAGATAGTTCTCACAATCAGACACAGTGTGGAACAGCATTTAGGTACGTTACAGTAAAGCTAGAGTCATACAATTGAAAAAGGGCTAGGGAGGGCATTTCATTAGTATTAGTGTTTATGAATAAGTATGGAGAAGATAACAAGTTACTCAAAGGCAATGCAAAATTCTATCTCCGTTCTGGGTAAAAATGTAGAATACATGGTATGCGCCAAATTTATCACCTACTTTAGTCAACAGTTTAGTAATGCTTATAGAAAAAAGTGGTTTAACAGTTATGGTAAATGCATCAAATTTACTAAGGATGTGGATTTTTTTGGTGCAAAATATTATGCACAGGCTTCCAAGGGGTTACCCAATGTAATTCTATGCCAGCTTTAGTAGTCCAGAAACCTCCACAACTGGTCTGGATCTATCACATGACAGAAAACATCCATCCCAGTCAGACATTGTTACTTATGTGTTAATAAGGCTGGTCAACCAGCTCAGATAAGTAGCCAATAAAAAAACCCTTTTTAGTGACAGGGGAGGAGACTTTCATGCAAATTGGTGTCAGATCCCAAATCAGAAATGGAAATGTTGGAACATCATAACCAAACCGGAATGGAGTCATTTTTATTTTTGCAAAAAAAACTACTTTTAATTAATTCAACGTGTCTGGAGAACGGTTATTTTATGGGGATTACAAGTATAGAGGATACTAATACACACAGACATATGCTCGTATTAAGTTATAAATGCTCTCCAGTGACCTCCAGTATGACTTTTTGCTAAAGTTTTTTGTATTTTTTGATAGTAGAAAACTGTGTTACTATGTGGATATGTTGGGCAAGCAAACAAACCATGTTGCAAAAGAAGGAGTATAAAACTAAACACGGCTAGTTTGAAGTTAAGGTAACATTTCCATCCTCCTCCTTCATAGTGAAACACAATCTATCCCTGGGGTCATCTCCTGCAGAGCGCATCTTAGGAACTAACCGAAACAAGCAATATCAAGACAACCTCTAAAAAAATACTGCTCCAGCGAGATGACAGGATGAGATAAAAACGTCTCGGCTTTACGGTGACTTCAGACGTTTCAGCTGTCATCCTAAAGACAATTAGTCTTATTAGACATCTACACATAGAAGAATAAGACTGAGTTACCCCATGTGTAGGAGCGGCGCTACAATCAAAAACACCACTCATTTCCCCAGATCAGGTTTCTCAGCCTCACAATGGGGCACATTTACTTATCCCGTTCCTGCGGAGTTCACAAAAGTGCATTGTCCGACGATCGTGCACTGTGCCGCGATACACTAAGATCGTGCGCTATTGTTAATGAGTTGCTTCCCCGCTCAGGTCCGCCGGAGTTAACCTTCTTTTTCCTGGTGTGTGTAAGTGCTTGACCTTGCGACACAATTTGAAAGTTAAATCCCACGCTCAGTCCGAATCAGTCGGACCGTCCGATGGCAGGCCCCCCGATTTCTGCCGCATTAATGCCAGCGCACCTGCGGCGTGTGACACAATCCTCAGTTAAATACCCATCACAGCCACGTAAATCCTGAAAGCGTTGGAAAAACGGCCACGTACCCTTAGTAAATAAGCCCCAATATGTATACTGTTTGCCAAATACTGCAATTTCCCCAAAAAGACCATGATCTAATGCAATTTTTAGTGCTCAACTCGAAAAGGTTTCACTATATACTCTTAATCAGCCAAACAGATATGAATTAGTTCACCCAATCTCCACATAAAGTCCCTACAAAAACTCTCATGCAGGGATGTGGAGACAGAGTCGGAGTCCATTTTGGTGAAGTCTGAATAAAACGGACCAACTCCAAAAATATGTAATAAATTGTTACAATTACTTCACTGCAGTATGTGCTTTTTTTTCTTTACAATTTGGGGAAATTACATAATGTCCTATAAATGTCTGTTCTATTCCTCTATAAGGCTTTTAGTTGAGATGAAGGTGGATGCACTTTTTGCTCCTGCTCAGTAGTGAAGCTCCTCCCCTACAGATCAGAGGGGAAGGAAAGTCTGCACTTATGTTACAACAGCTAGAGTGATCAGGAAAACTGGATTAAAGGCAATCTACCACTTAAATAGCCATGATTGAAACTAAATATGCTTACAGATCAGACTTTTCTTCTTTACAAAAGAACATCTCATCATTAGGCTTTAAATGTCCGTATTGCAGTATACGCAATATAACTGCCCTGCAGATCTTACCTGGTGTATGGAGCCATCATATAGTGCTTCTAGTACCATACTACTTATAATTGCATTAACATTTCAGTTTCCTCACACAATTTGTCATTGGAAAAAACTGCTTTATTTAGCTGGCTCCCTATGAACAAGGGTGTGCCTACATTAGAAGACTATGCAGAGGCCTTTGGAGAGAGGAGCCTATGCTTTGTCCCACCTCCTGGTAGTAGGAAATCCATCCGACTTGTACTAGGTAGTATTAAGTATACAAATTCTATATCATAGCAGATTTTTGAGGGGGTTGTCCTAGGCTGTGCACCATTACATCTGTATAGAAGATGCATCTTAAATCCCATATCTGAGATGTCGACCCAGGAAAGTCAAACTGCAAAGGCGACCCAAGCTCTACTGCATCTGATATAAACAGATTATAATCAATAACTAGTTTAAGCCTAAAAGAACTAGATCTGGGAGCGCTAATGTGGAACATAGTACATATTACCCAAGATACAAAGAGTGGCAATGAGCAGATTGGTTTTGTAGCTACTCAATTAGAACCTACTTTATTACATCAATACCGGCCCGTGTAGTTACTGCAATGAAGGCTCGGCATTTATCAATGTGAAAGTGGACTTGTAGGCCCAGTAGCTGCAGCTAAGAGCGAGAAGACATCAAGGACACACCGGAGGGAAAAAAAAAGTAGATCAATATTAACAAGCTTTTCATTTCATGCTTGCCCAGTTAGGGGAGGGCTGACAATATACTCTGATTATGGGAGTTACCTTTGCGTAACACGAGAAAGGTTATTACGAAAAGCTCGGGAAATGGAGTGTTCTCCGCACTGACAGGACTGCTAATAGGTCTGTGCTGCTTCTTAAAGATGCATTAGGCATTGCCACAACTCTACCTGACAGGCAATATTTTCTATAAAGAGACAGTGATTTTCACCTTCCCTTCTACGCCAAATCAATATGATATGAAATGCCCTGGAAGTAAGAAAGAAATGCAATCTGTGAAATCTGACAACTCCAGACCCTGGATCTCATCCTTTTCGTTAGATAGGAGGCTATAATTATAAAGAATGAGGAGTGACGGGATCATATAACCAGAATTTACATGGTGTGTGTTTAGACTAGAGAAGGGCCCAAGAGAACACAGATTAAAAGGTCATTATGGTTTGATGCTTTGATGTATTTGGTTTCTGTTTCACACTAAAATAGAAAACTTTCCTAGGGCGCAGTTCACACCTGCATCTTTTCTCCTATTAATAATGGAAGGGTAACAGAAGGTGAACTTCTGTACAATGATCTTCCATTTTTAGGTTCAGTTATGCTCTCCTAAACCAGTGTAATGGAGACCCTCCATGCAGGTGTGAACAAAGCCTAAAAAAAATTATGCTCTTCTAGGGAGGTCTTGTACCACTTCAGTCTACCCAAATAGAAGACATCAGCTAGGGCTAAGCCTCAAGGTCTATGTTATATACAACTTTTGAATTGCACTCAGCAACTAATACCGTACATCCATAGAAGAAATCCAACATTTGCTTGGGGCCCCATAGTTCAGAGCTTCACACAGACATCCTCAGGGCACCAATATAGCTTGAAGTAATGGTCAAGCAGGGAGAAATAGACTCCTTTCTCTGGTGATCTCAATAGAGCTCTGTCTTAATGCAGGGTTCCTCAACATCCGGGCCACGGCCCAAAGCTAGCCTATGGAAAACCTAGTCTGGGGCCAAAGAACTTAATACAATATACTTACCTTCTCTGCATTACGGCCGCTGTACACTGGAGCTGAAGAAGGCAGCCATGATGACGTCATCAACTTCAGAGCGGTGTACAGCCACAATGAGAAGAAGAAGATTGTTGCATCTTCATAGGAGAGGGGAAAGGGGAGTATATGTTTGTTTTTGTCATTTTTCACATAGAGGTGGAAGTTACTGATATGTCTACCTGTATAAGTGGGTTGTTAGAGAAAGAGGAATGCTAGTATACTCCCTTTCTGTAGCCCCCTCTGTATAATGACTACTTTTCTATGTCCTGCAGAAGGTGGCTGCACTAAAAAGGACATTATAAGGAGAAGGCTACAGATAAAGGTGTACTTTAAAGAGGGGAAAAGGGGAATAACTAGGGCGAGCTGCAGGGAACAGGGCATTATAAAGGGGGTAGCAGCATGAAAGAAAGCATTATAAGAGGTGGGTTGTGGCAAAGGGTAATAATAATAATAATAAAGGATTGGGTTAGGTACGCAATTATTTTTCTGAGGGACCACAGGTGGAAGCAGCACACTCCCACTGGTCTCTACTGAAAAATTTGCCAGGCAGCCGGTCCCTGGTTATAAAAAGATTCTACTGTTAACATCTTTTTCTCCCCCAAAAAAATGAAAGATGGCAGATAAAACTTCTAGTTATAAAACACTAATTTGTTTACGACAAACAAGCTTTCCTGGAGCAAAAGGAAAAGTCATAGAAGAACATCATATTTGATCGTTATTCAACTGATGAAGGATGTGTGGATCAGTTGCATCAGTTGCAGCAAGATATTGTATGATTTGCAATAAACTTGTGATCTATGGATCTATGGAATAACTTATTTGTGAGGAGTGCTCTATTTCTTTACAGCATCCCCAGAGGAGACGTGAAGCCTTACAAAGTCTATTCCTCCCGAATGAGATCATATGTAGCTACACTCCCCACTGGCTAAAAGATTGGGTTCCTGACTGAAAATAGGACCCTATACTGTCTTTTCAGAAGAAATAAACATTACCAACCCCTCCAAAATGCAGCACTGGCAGGTGTAGCTGTAGAGACATTGTGGAGATATCATACAAAAGCCATTTAATGTACGTGAAGAGCATCAGGTTAAAAATAGCTGGCTGAGCGTCTTAGCAGGAGGACTTCACAGGACACCATGCTTGGTTGGACACATTGCTGATGTGCTGTGTACCTTAGACTGTATCAGCACAGTGTTAGGAGTGCACCATCAATAATGATTTAGACCTGCACTTGTTGTGAGGAAAGGGTTTTTCTTGAAGGTCACAGAGCTGCTCTCTGGAAACCCTGTCAGCTGCGGCCCTGCAGTATCTCTCTACCACCAGCCAAAAATACCCGATTCATTTTGTCATCCTTGTTCAATGTTTGTGCCAGACAGGGGCTGTGTGCCCCCCTGCCGAAAACCTACTTAAATTGACGCCTATTTTAACAAGCTGCAGACTAGATTTGTGCATTAATATTTCAGCACGTGCAGTCATGAACATGACGACACCTGACAAGCCCGGCACACCGACTGAGAAGAAAGAAATTAAAGGATTCAGAGAATAAATTCATATTTAACGCTGATAAGGACAATCACAATCCAGCTTCTACATTTTAAGATATTTTTGTACTAATTATTTTCTATGCTTTTCTTTCCACCTTTTGTTTGTACGACCCATTTGTCAGACAAGAGACAGGTCTTGGGAATACTCCGGTCCATCCATCATAATTCTACGTTAACAGATTTGCAGCAGAACTTGCACTACTGGAGTCATCAGCATCTGTAGTGCCAGACTAAAGAAGCCGAGCAGAACTAATTAAAGGGACACAGTCACTAGATTTTGCCACAGTAAACTACTAGCCCCCCACAAATAGGGTATGAAATGTCTTTTCTAGAATTCCCTCTTTCTCTAAAGGGGAAAATAATCGCAATATGTGGCAGTTCGCAAGGCATTGTGATTATGGTAGGGCTTTTATGTTAGTTTTCTGGAGTTTAAAGGTCCCCCATTAAACCTATTTTGTATCTAACCCTAGGACTGCCTGGTATTTTTGAATGCCTAACGTATTTGGTATTCGTAGAATAGTGGTTATATAGTATCCAAATAGTCACTGGGTAAATGGCTGCACCAGCCAACCAACTACCTAGTATGAATTAGTATCTCACTATCTGATGTATGGATTAGATCATGAATATAATATTTTTTTGTGCTTTTATATATCCCTTACTTGCGTTGGGTTTCCAGACCTTTCTCATTCCACTCTTTAGGAATGTAAATTCTTCAATGATGTCAGATTCACATATTTCTTTACATCCCACCCCATAACAGATTCCTGCACTAGATATATATGGCTTGGTTGTATAAAAAACTTCCAAAAAGAAAAGGGGTTTTCATATGCACTCTGTTTAGATGGACTGTGTGGTGCCCCATGCCTGTAGCTGTATAATTAAACTGTTATGTATGTACATTATACAGAAGCTGGAGGAGGCAGATAATCAAATTTGAGAACCATATGGAACTTTTAAAAAGAGTGTTCATTCATGAGTTCATTGAAAAAAAAAAAAATTGCAATGCGTCTGGCAGGCGGTGATTTTGGGGAACACTGGTTCCTGTCAGTTGCTCAGTACAGAGTTACAGACTATATTAAAATGTAATTAGGGAGCTGTCTATGTGACAAAACACAAGCATCTATCCCACATTCTTCGCCGACTTTTACTAAAGTTTTCTATAGGTTTTCCATTCAATCAATGTAATGTACTACAGGCAGTACCCGGGTTGAGTACAAGATAGGCTCCTTGGGATTGTTCTTAAGTTGAATTTGGATGTAAGTCAGAACTGCATATTTTATCATTGCAACCACAGCCAAATTTTCTTTTGGTCTCTGTGACAATAGGACGTTATAAATGTTGGATTGTCATTAGAACCAGGATTAACAATACGATAAAGCTTCATTGCAGACGCCTGTGATAACTCTCTTATAACTCTCTTTTGCAGCCAGAGGCCCGTTTGTAACTAGGGGTCGTCTGTAAGTGTTCTTAAGTACAGGGGACCGCCTGTATATACATCAACACTATTGATCCCTATTCCTTATCTATATATACATGGAAAAATCCTTTAATACAAACTCCCGAGGGTATACAATAATCTCAATCATGATCCAATATTATCCACACATTAAGACCTTTTGTATCATGACCCCTAACAATTTATTTTTTTAATTTAGTCAATGGGAAACGCCTCTTATTCATATTGCACTTGTCTGAATACATTTGTGTTTTTCTTATGGAATTTAAATGAAAAACTAACTAAAAGAAATAGTAGCAAGGCTTATGAAAGCATCGATAAATATGGACTTAAAAAAAATGAGGTTGTTCTGATTAAAAGGAACTGGTCTTCTCAGTTTCCTTTAGCTCCTGTTCCGGTTTACTAAACAAGAAATACCTGGTCAGCCAATAACTAGCCGAGATTGGTCACCAATGCAGCCATTGATTTCCTGTGTGATGAGATGGGCTGGGAACTGCTGGTTATATAGGCGCAGTCGCAATAGAAGTGAAGGGAAATTAGTGAGTACTGCGTTTTATTTTTTTTATTTAATTCTCTTTTAACATCTGCTAACCCCCGAAACCCCCAAACATTATTCAACCTTTCAAGTCAAGCAGGCAGGAGAGCTCAACTATGCAGCCAAGCTTCCCCGCCTCCTTTTGGACTATTGACTTTAATTGAAAAAAAAAAAATGTAGTGCTCACCAATTTCCTTTCACTTCTATTGCAACCTCTACTTCCCGGCCCATCTTATCACACCGGAAATGACTGCACAGCCAATTAATGCAGCGGTGACCAATCACTAGTAATCAAATAATCACATGTAATTGGCTGACCAGTCATTTCCTGTTTGGTAAAAGGTAATGGTAACTCCAGGTTTGGTAAATGTGGGATAATCAATATGCTTCTTTTGTAGGTTTCACCCATTCCAAGCATGAGATATATATTTATTTTTTCATGGGCATCGGTTAACATGTTTTACTTGTCCTCTGTGGGTGCTGCTTTGGCATTGGACATTTTTTCTTGTATAATACTGTTCATGTCTGGGGAGTTTCCACTGTGATCCGATTACCTGGCCTCTTCTACAAAGAAGCCATACATTTTATCTGATATGACCTACGAGAGGAATTAAAGGGGATGTCCACTTTTATCAAATAATTGATATTGTTTGTGTAATGAAATGTATACAATTTCCAACATATTTTCTGTATAAACTTCCTGATTACTCTCTGTGATATATAATAAGCAGTGCACCTGTATGGCATCACATGACAAGGGACCTTTCTCTCATCCACAGGAAGTAAACAATGGAGCTTCCCGTTGAATGACAGCAAGCAGAGATCTAGAAAACCGTGGGGAAAGGATACAGAAAGTATATTGGAAAATTTCATTACACAAACCATATCAATTATTTGAAAAACCTCTTTAAATAACACACAAAATAGTCTGTAACAATGACAAGAGTCGGTGAAAACCTATAATGTCTTTGGAGGTCAGGCATACAAAACTTAAAAAGGCGCAAAAAAAAAAATGTAAAAAAAATAAAAATAATGAGAATTAATTGGCAAGTAAAAAAGATCCCTCTCTCCGCCTCTAGCTCTTTTATTAATCACATTCCAGCACCAGACGCTGAGAGGACATCAAACTGCACCAAATCCTTTTCACATGACAAGCTCATAAATTATTCAACTCATTAGAATCACCAAGAGGAATAGAAATAGCATCAGTGTAAGAGTCGCATAGAAGTGGAAAAGGGTCAATGTAAAGTTTCGTAGGCTGATCTCCATGTGCCAAACTTCAAAAAGACAAACACATCTGCACATCTGCTTTTTGAAAAAAATGAACCGGAGCGAATACAAAAGCACAAAATTGTTGTGTTTTTCCAGTTTTAGAAAGTAAATCCAAGCAGCATGGAAAATATCACTCATAGTGCACAGATCAAACCTAATATGACGACTGTGGACGTGGATCATCATACTGACCGTATTCAATGGCGGCCTTTAATCTGGCCTCCGAATGAGTGGAGCCAAATGCATTGCGTACGAAACGTCTTCTTCTTCGCAAGTCATCTTCCCAATAATCCAGTCTCCAGAAGTCATGGAGTTGGCTAAAAGGAAAGATAAGGAAGGTCAGTAAGCAGTAACTTCTGTTGCTGTATCAAACAATTTTTCCCCAGTGGTCAAAAATATTATTTTTTAGGTAAAGTAAAACATTTATTTTAGGTCAGTTTACCTTTCCTGACCATTCATTACTAAAACGGGATACCTTAAAAGAAACTGAAACAAGTTAGGTTTCATACACAAACAAAATTGAATTCCCCTTGTGTGAAACATATCAGAATGTAATGGATTTTCTGTGGTGAGACAACAGCTTTTATGACGTTTGCCCATCTGAAACATTTATACCATAGGCTCAAGGCCATGAAAATCTGATAGTTGAGACCTCTGACTCATTTTTTGCCATATTATTTGTGTTTATGAAGGGAACCTGTCAGCAGAAATTGACCTAATAAACCACTAGCAGTATGTCAAGCAGCTAAATATCTTCTAGACCAGTGGTAGCAAACCTCTGGCCTTGGCACACAGAGTTCACCAGACAGGCCTCCCCTTGCAGACCTAGGCTGCCCCATGATGTGCCATGATCAGTGCCTACTTTGAAAGAAGACAGTAGCGAGAGCTGAGAGGTGTGAACAGAGCAGGATTGGATGTCCTGCAGTGGGCCCCCCATCAGGGGGCCTCTGGATGGAAGCCACAAGAATTGAGCAATAAGTTACTACTTAAATTGCCATGTTGGCCCTTTGTGAAAATTAATCGGGTTGTTGTTGTAGCTTGAGCACTCGGTCTGTAAAAGGTTCGCTATCACATATTACTTTCAAGGCCCGGCGTGGTGGCATCATCCAGAAAGTCTACTTTGAAATGAAATGTAAAATGGATGTACAAAGACACAGAGAAGGAGAGTTCAGCACTGAAGTCAAGCTTTCCCTACTTCTGAAAGCCCGCTTTGCTGTATTTGATGCCCTGATGTCCAGTATCATGACTAACCAACTCTCATGAAACCTGGTGCCAAACATATTCAAGATAAGAATCTCATCTTTTTGATTTTTGGTTTTCCAGTTCTGTGAGCTACAGTTATGAAGAAAAAAAAAAACGGCATGAATCTGATCACCAATTCTGTAGATCACAGAACCACAAGACTGAAAGCATGTTTCTACATACATATAGAACTGAAGATAGGGGTGTCTGAAGTGACACTCTTCCTGCTGCCTCTAAGCTTGACTCACCTCAGGCAAACATGACTCTTTTCAGCTCATTTTCATTTTGAGATTTTATTTTTATAGGTAAATAGGCAAGATATAACTAAAAAGAGGGAATTCTAGAAAGGACATATCATACTCTGCCACGGGGGCTAATAGCTTAATTGGGTAAAATTAGGAGAAAAAGGCCCTTTAAGTTATACAATTCTATAAAAAAAAAAAGTTGTGCCTAGGAATGAACATTGCCATAAAGGATTATTTATGCACCACACAACTTTAACAACTACACTAGAGTTGATCTAAAAACGTAGCCTATAACAATAACAATGCCGAGTACGACCATGACGGAGCGCGGGCCGCCTTTTAGATTTACATGTTAAACAACCTAAAGTAGCCGGTATTCAATGGCTTCTCGTGCTGGTGAGGAGCATTAATCACTAGCAGCCCATTTGCTAATGCTGCATCGCATTACAAGTATTAATGACACGCAGCTTGCTTTCCTTTACACTGGTTTAACGCGCCCTGTAAATCAAAGGGAAAACCTTACTATAAACAGTTTGCCTTTAATGACTACGGTCCCTCAGCAGCCTGGAATTTATAAGCAGAAAATATGACACACATGAATTTGGTGGAACCGTGATTAAAATAACGTGCTGAAATATTCATTGGACTGATTCCCTACTGCCCCCAGCGAGCTAAGAAAATTGCTATTTTATTCATTATTAATAACACTGAATTAGAGCTGCAAAAGTATTCCCATGTGCGGTAATTGTTGTGGTGAATTATTACCCCTTCCATTAATGTGCCGTGAACGCTTTATGGGCGCTAGTGAAAACAAACCATTGTGGGCCGCGGCCACTCGCAGGTTAAATAGCTTTTGTTTGTTAAGTGCGTGATTGCGTATATTCTAAGCGTATTAATAGACATACACTGGCAGATGGAGGCATCCTATACTTGCATTGTAAACTGTGGAAAACAAAGTATGGAAAGACGCAGTGAGCAGAATTTTTTCCATTCTGACCCTTTCTGCTGAGCGATGTACATATCCTTAGTAGAGGCCATTAGAGGCGAAGGAAGACAGATTCATAGTATTGCATCCCTCCCCTGGCCTCTGCTGAGTTGCACTCTATGAGGTCCCGGGTGATGTCACTTTCCTTATAAGGGTGGTGACATCACAAAGGGAAACACCTTAAAAACCCACTGATTGGCTGCCGCTAATGTTCGCTCCTACACCAGGTTTCAGAGGGAAGGGGAAGAGCGGGACAACTTATCCAACTGTATGTGTATATAGTGGATTACGTTCTAGCCCTCCTTTATAAGGAAACGCAGGGTATCCTCCAGGTGTATCCTTACAAGAGATAGAAAAATGAGACGCAAATGCTTAAAGGGAACCGGTCAGCAGAAATTCACCTTATAAACCACTATCAGTATGTTGTCAACTCCTTCCAGATCGTGTTTCTTTCATGACATCATGTAATGGCATCATCCAGAAAATCAACTTTGGAATGAGATGTAACTTGCTTGTATAAAGTCATGGAGGCAGGAATTTTAACAATGAAGTCAAGCTCTCTTTTCCTCAGAACAGCCCCTTCACTGCATCCAGGGACATCACTAACCAGATCTCCTGAAGTCAGATGCATGATGTCAATCACAGTGGAGGAGGTGTTCAGAGCTCCCCACCTTGACTTCAGTGTTAAACTCTCCCCCTCCATGACTTTATACAACAGATTGTCATCTCACTTCAAAGTTGATTTTCTAGATGAAGCCACCGCACTGGACCATGAAAGAAACAAAACTAGACGGTATTATGTTGCTTGACAATATTCTGGTAGAGGTTTATTAGGCAAATTGCTGACGTCGGGTTCCCTTTAACACACATTCTGCTATTATAAGCATATAATACAAAACAGAATAGCTCAAGTTGGTAACACTACAGGCACATAACACAAGTAGTTGACAGACTATTATGACACACAATAATGTAACAGTTTACCCAACACATGTATATAACTAGATGCCTAACACATGGGGAGGAAAAATATAGAAAGACTTATTCTGACAAATTGGTTACCATTAAAGATGAGCCATTTTTCTGAATGTGGATTATTCTTGAGTTGCTTGGTATAAATCTTTTAAAATTTCAGCTAGCTACTGCTGTCATTATCACAAAGTTAAGGGAGGAGGGGTGAGGGAAAATGAACTAGGGAGGACTAGAGGGGTATATATGTCAATTTATAAAACAACTGGAGAAATATCAGTTTGGTTCGAAAAGATACAGATCCCAACCAAAACATTTTTAAAAATTCATGAAGCCTCGAAAAAGCCATAAAAAAAACAAATTATGGATTTTGACTTAAAAGGAGGTTGGTAAAAATGAATATCTGTTTAACGGAAACTTAGCTTTTAAAAGTGACATAACACCTTGAATATGGACATTACATACTACAATAACCTATGATGGCTGCATAAGAATGTTTTTCAGAAAATTGAATGGTAAAAATAGACTTTTCTATAATTCACAAGAAAATTATAACCTATTAGTATTTTTTAAAACACAAAAATGCCGGATTAAATATCTGAGTCTTCCTCGCATTGGTAATAAGTAAAAGGTGTACAGTATAACACACAGTGGTGCACCAGCCATGAGGCGATTTGAGCTACCTGCCTCAGGCAGCACCACCTGCAGCAAGATGGGGCGCAGCATCAGGGGCACAGTTATCTGCTACAGAGCAGGAACTGACACTTAAAAATAGTGTCTCTCTACACCTGAGGCCAGCATGGTTTTGAGACACTGCATGGAGAACCCACTTTCTAAAAAAAAAAAAAAAAATTAAAAAAAAAAAATAACCCGATACATTACTATTGGATGGGACAGAGACAAGGCCGTTCTATAGCTCGTCTCAGGCAGCAGAGAGTTTCGGCTAACCCCCGATAACACATAGTCATGATTATAGCTATGATTTGGAATCAATATCATACATCTGATTATTCATGGATTGAGCCAAGTGTTCTATATTGTTACTTATAAAGTAATGCACGCTGCCCATAAAAAGTAAACGTGCCAAAAGGATGACAAAAGAGCAATCTCAGACCTCCACTAGTTATGAAAATGAAGGAAAACCAACAACGGAGCTATAGACATAAGGTTATTCAAATGAATTGGGTTTTGCTTAGAATTTTGAGTAAATATGACCTTACATATTAGACAAACCACCAATTGAAGAAGTAAAGGTCAACCTTCTGATGTGTGAGGGCAGCAGAGAATGTAGGAATGAACAGCTAAACGCACAGGGTTTCACTGCCCAACCCTATACAAGCTTACAGATTTAAATGCCCAATCACTGGGGGTCAATTATTGCCACCACTGATGAGTAGCTGTCCAAGGATATGTTGCCAAGGCAGTTTATCAGATTAGGAGGAGGCATACTCCTTGAAAACTAATCCAAAAAAAGAGTTGACATACCATGGGGTTCACAGAGGTAGGTCCACAAAGATTTTGGTTACATCTTAACACTTATTTTATGCTTTGCAATGTAAACGGGGTCTAAAGGGGCAGAATAACTTGGACCCTGTGTAAGCCACGAATGCAGTGATGCTCAACGAAAACCGAGGCCTCTTCAAACACAGATCAGCAGGGGTGCGAAGAGTATGACCCCCACCGATTTGATAATGGATAGTATATCCATGGGATAGGCCATCAATTTAGTCATCTCCAAGAACTCCTTTAATCTTTTAACTACCAACAGGGTAACACATGTGAACAGATACCAAAGTGACCCTTCCACATGGTGATAGTTATTTAAAATAAACCCTCAATACTTTGGTGTCAGGTTGGATTTCACAAGTAACCAATGTGTTTGGTATAATTCCCATCACTAATCGTATCACTGAATTTATTCATCATTGGACTCGGTTCCATTTAGATGTGAAGAAGCAAAGTGGAAGGAAAGGCTTTATATACGGCTGAAAGATAAGAGTCATGACACCGCAACGGCATTGAGGAAATAGATCTCATTGCAATTCCCAAGCTTAGAAAGCGCTGCTTAAACCCGATATTACCACAGACAGCAACGTGCAGCTATCATCCCGGGTGTTGATATGACCAAATACATTCCCATGAAATGGAATATACCATCTACACTCCAGTCATTTTTCAGCCGACTCTATGACAACTATTTTTCTGTGTCTATCAGCATTTTACTCATAGGGTCTGTGTCTTATTAAAGTCGGGACTGAAGAAAGACGGGAAATAAGTTTCACTGAAATTCAGAGGGTTATTCAACAATTAACTTTTATGACATGTGAAGAAAATATGCCAGAATTTGGATTAGTGGCTTTACCTGCACAATAAAGTACGGCGAGGAGGCAGAGTCAAAGTTTTCTTTACACTCCAGAATAAATCCCATGTAGAAGAGAATCCTGCATACTCTGTCTCTTTATTTAGTAAATTATTTTACTTAAAAACCAGTACATGCAAAATAAACATTATAATATCGTTCTGTAATGGACCACAAATACCATTGCTTTCCATGAATGGTCACGTACATTAACCCCTTTGTGAAAGAGGTAACGGTCATATCTCCTGAACTGTGGCAACTAGAAACATAACCAAAGATATGCACTATTAAAAGGTATTTGCCATGACAGAAAGTTCTCAAATTCGAATCCCCTAGTGATGTTTACACAAAAAAAAGATGTTTTAACCCCTCACTTTGAAATATTAGTTTTACTGCCATTTTCACTCAAATCACTCACGGATGGTCACTGCCTAAAGCCCATCCCCCTGTAGTACAAGAGAAGCTAATTCTGCCTGAGGAATCTGGCTGACCATAGTCAGGTCTTTATGGTCGTATCCAGGGACAACCAAAATAGACACACCAGCTGAGAGAGAAAAGAAACTGATAAAGTGTCTCAAGACCTAACTCTTTACAGACAGTCCCTGGATAGATCTGATCATCGAGGGAAATATTATCTAGATATGGAAAGAGTTAACCATTTGCCTCCCTTGTATGTCTGAAGTGGATTTACCTCTGAATGCTTTCAGATACACTGCTCACTGCAGGAGAAAGAAGGGGAATAAAGGGACAGAGAAGTGAGTTACTTAATAAAGAATACTAGAAATGTACTATTACCACTTGCTCTTCTGTCTGCAATTAAAAAAATAGCTTCAAATCACTTACTCCGTAGAGGGGAGGATAGGAAGCAACCTCAAAATTATTAAACTGACTTAAAATAAGGGATGGGATTGAAAGTAGCAAAGGTTCTCGGGTCCTTATTTCCCAGTATAAGGTAAGAAAGATGAAGGTAATGCTAATTCATGGACCATAGTCATAAGTTATCATGATCAGAATTTGCCAACTAGGCTACTTGTTGTAGAGGATGTAAAGTACATCAAGCACAAAGCATATCAACACTAAACCAGCAGCGGGAATCATTTACGTTACAACATATGATCTACAGACTCCTCAGTCCTGTACATAAATAATATGAACTGAACCATCGACAGACAGAAAACTATGAAGTCATCAATTAACAAGATTTACAGCTAGTGCTTCACTTTTCACATTTCCTTATCAGACGCTTAATCAACTTCATATTTCCACTGCGAAAAAAGACATATTTAAGTATTATACCCATCGACACAGGAACATGGCGAGACACAGGAGGTCAGGGCTCACAATTCACTGATCCTAATTCCAGGGTCTTGACCTTCAACAAAGGTTCTTTTCAAGACATCTTACACCCTACAACAGTTACTCAACAGAAAAAGGGTGGGAGAAGTTTGGTGCTTTTTTTTTGCTCTAAACTAGGGGGGGGGATACATAGTTTTAGAAATCATGAAAACTAATGAGTATTTAACTAAATATAGGGATGTCAAAGAAGCAAAAATGTTCCTAAAAATCAGTTATTTTAGGGCTAACAATGAGAAAGACATTCAGCATTATATGAATAACTAAAACTAGTGTTTCTGATACCAGGAGGTGGTTCGAGCAACTTACATTCAACTTATAATGAATAGTTAATTGTCTTAAATTGCTGAAACCATATTTGCTGGTGATAAGGATTTGCATAGTTTCATCAAACTTTAAGCAATGAAACTACTTTTCTGGCACCATAGTAAAATTGTTTATGGGCTAAGGCTCATTTCACGCAAATGTATGGTACACCTGGCCCGGGACCATGAGAGGTGGGTTAGTGCTCCATTTCATGGTTTCCACATATTGGAGTGCTCCATCATCCAAGGTGAACCACAACGTCCCATAGTGGGAGGTCACTGCTAGCCATGATTCACATGGACTATATCATAAAGACAAGGTGAGCTGCTGGTTTCATATGCATTTTTTTAATAATTTGTTTCTATATGCATCTTTATGCAATTTCTTCCAATTCCATGTATGAAATATAGCCTAAACTAGCTGGCGATCATATCCACTTTACATTTATCAAGCAGTCATAGTTAAGAAAACAAAAACAGATGATGGGAGTGGGATAAGAGTGGACTCATTCCTGCAGGTCGCTGCTCTTCTCCCTCTCTCAATGTTTATTGTCGGATTTTAAACAATAAAATTAAAGCACATGGAATTTATATATGGTGAGTGTCACTACTTTTCCTTTACTTCACTTCGATGTATTTTGCCCCATTTGAGTTGATCACCTCCATTAGACTATTATACATGTCATCCCTCTCAAAGATTTTGTGAAGCCCTGGATTGGACACTTAACTTTTTACACCATCCACACTATGGGGCACATTTACTCCCGCCAAAGGAGTTCCCGAAATACAGAGCGTCCGACGATCATGCACTTTGGCGCGATTCACAAAGATTGTGCGCCTGATATCCGTCATCTGTCGCTTCCCCACCTGATTTCTGGCGCTTCCTTTTAAATAGCTGTCACAACGGCGCAAATCCCCAAAATTTCTAAAAGCCAATGAAAGTGCGATCCGAGAGACCCTTAGTAAATAAGACCCTAAGTAGAAAGACAACACAATTAGACAAAGACAATGTTGTTTCTTCTTTTGTCATTTCTCATGGAAAAGTAGTAAAGAGGAATCCTACACCTCTCCTGCAGAAGAGATGAAGTATCCCTTGGTGCCTCCATACATTACCTTCTCTCCTGCCAATTACGGTCTATGGTGGGGAAGGGCGGTTTATCACTTCAAGGTCAGTTTTCTGGCATTAAAAGTAGTGTAATAATTGCAAATTATTGCACGATGCAATAATTTTGACTATGGATGCAGTATGCCCCCACCACACCATGTGGGGATGGAGGAGCAAAGAGGGGCGTAGCTGGCGGCAGAGTGGGCGTTCTTTCCCCTTTTCGCATACCTTTTGTAGGTGGACATGGAATCGTTTTGCTAGCCAGGGTGGCCACCTGCTGGATACATAGAGAGGTGTATGTGCCATGATTTAGTATGATCTAAATCTCACCCTGTGTGTAACAGTGATGTGCTTTACAGCAGCCTCAGGTATGCAGCAATGATCAAGAGCTGATTCACTGGGGTGTATGGAGAGTTTTTTAGGCATGTTCTTTGCAGATAAAATTCTATAATTCAGATGGCGACATGGAAACATTTTATTATCACTCTTTAAAAATTCATAAAAGTTATTAAAATCTTGGTTAAAATCCATATGTAATTTTGTGATACCATTCCTTTAAGTAATGCATTTTGGCAAACAATTTTAGTAAAATATTTATCAAAAAGTCAGCATTACATTTTGAAAAACTTCTTTAAAAAGTGATATACTCAGAACATGGTATAAAACATAGGCTAGTGCAAGTGTTTTACCCAAGTCTAGAGATAAAAATAAAAAGATGTTTTAGAAGACACAAAACCCCAGGAATAGATGTACAAGTAGAACACATATATATGATACGTGCAAAATCCAATAAACCCTTATTTTAATCCTTTTAAAAGTTCCATGAGTCTTATCCAGGAACCCACCAATCTCCTGATAATTGTCATAAATGCCTATAATCAAAGCAGGAACTATTTTAACCAGGGGGACTGTTTTCAATCAGACTGGATGCAGTGTTCAAGCCTTAGGAGCGTTCAGCTACCACAATACAATTCACATAACAACACACAAATGGAGAAAATGGAGAAAAGCTTGATCAATAAAACAACAATGAAACAGGCTCTAGAAAGCCATAAACCACCCCACAATAGATGAAAGAGACTGTGTCACCTATATTATTTTACTTATTAAAAACAGATATTGACTACTAAAAAAAAGTCACCCACTTAAGACGACTATTGGAAAGAGATTTCTTCAGAACAAGAAGTCACCTACACAAGACGAGATTTCTACAGAACAGGAAGTCACCTACACAAGACAAGATTTCTACAGAACAGGAAGTCACCTACACAAGACGAGATTTCTATAGAACAGGAAGTCACCTACACAAGACGAGATTTCTACAGAACAGGAAGTCACCTACACAAGACAAGATTTCTACAGAACAGGAAGTCACCTACACAAGACGAGATTTCTACAGAACAGGAAGTCACCTACACAAGACGAGATATCTACAGAACAGGAAGTCACCTACACAAGACGAGATATCTACAGAACAGGAAGTCACCTACACAAGACGAGATATCTACAGAACAGGAAGTCACCTACACAAGACGAGATTTCTATAGAACAGGAAGTCACCTACACAAGACGAGATTTCTATAGAACAGGAAGTCACCTACACAAGGCGACTACTGGAAAGAGATTTCTACAGAAGAGGAAGTCACATGCCCAATTAACTGCTGAAAAGAGATTTTAATATAATAGAGTCACATACACAAGAGGGCTACTGAAAATAAATTTCTACAAAATAGGGAATCACATAAACAAGATGACAAGCCATGTTTTGTTTGGAAAGCAACCTAAAAACTATCACAAAAGGTGTATAAAGAGAATTCAATACAAGGATTGCCACCTAAACTATATGCTATCTTTTAATGCCCAGACAACAGATGCTTTATCCTATGAGGAGTATATATTCTTTTTTTTAAGTCCAGATGTGTAAAAACTCAGAATTATTTTCCCCATGGTTGTATGTACTTTACCTATTCGATAATGAACTGTGTGAACTGCAGCTTACAGGGAACCTGTCAGCAGAAAATGACAAAGTTAACAATGACTAGTATGTTGTCAAGCAGATTAATACTTTCCAAATAATATTTCTTTCATGCCACAGTGTGTTTGCATTATATAGAAAATCTACTTTGAAGTAAGATACGAAATGGGTACATAGTCAGGGAGAAGGAGAGTTCAACACTGAAGTCAGAACATCCCTACTGCCACGTTGTGATGTCCTTGGATCCAAGGATGTCAATTATAGCAAGGGAGGCAAGGATAGCTTGATTTCAGCATTGAACTCTGACTTTTTACAACCAATTTACCTCTCAAAGTGGATATTCTAGATGGTGCCACCACACTGGGCTAAGATCTGAAGGAATATGAATTGGAAGTTGGAAAGATTTGTGTTATACAGTGGTTTATGAGGTCTATTTCCGCTGACAGGTTCCTTTTCAGTGTAACCTGTTGTGTTCTGTAGGAATGAACATTATTAGTGATTGTCTTTTCTAGAATATATTTGACCTGTATAAATATAACAAGGTTTTAGGCATCAGGGCCCCTCTTGAATACACAATATCCTTTTTCATACCTCCGTTAATTAAATTGATTCTGGGATTGTTTTAATGTTCTAAACAAAAAACATAAAGGAAATCCACCATCAAAATCAAGCATGATAAACGAGGGACACTTACTCCTAGCGCCAGACACTAGTCATTAGCATAATTTTCGAAGTTGATTTTAGAACGAAGGCGGCCATGGATAACAAATATAAGACAACTACCACAGTCTCTCTGTCTGAATCTATGAATAAATGCCCCAGATTTACCATGCTTGATTTTGATTAAATTTCCTTTAATAAGATTTTTCTCCATATTCTTTATTTATTTCTAACACCCTACAACCAATCTGAGCAGGAGCGTAAAGTGTACATTGTTTTAACTTGAGCAAACAATTGCTTCCAGAGATCATTTACAATAAGAAAAAGACTGATACAATTACGGGAAATGACTATATATGTTGAGAATGGCTTTCATCTGCGTTATGTTAGACCCCAGAATTCATTTCACTTTTCAGCTGTGAACAGCAAAGGGCCAGCTGGGGCTAGGGAAAGGCGCAGAGTCTGCACACAGGTCACAATGGAGGCTGATCTGCCAGAAAATGGAAGGCTATTAGGGATTAAGCTACAGGGAGGGAAGCAGAAAATTGCAAACAAACCAGATTCTGCTATATGGGAAAACAATACTTATTCCACAAGGAGCTGAACTGCCAAAAACAGTGGATCGAGATGATGACAAAATTAAAGCAACACCCCTCCCCTACACAGAATTATTAGCAGAAAACAAACAAGTCATAGATATAAAATATTGTGCCCTGCAGTCAAAAAAGAACAGCATTTCACTCACAACTCCCAGATGTGGGGACAGGAAATTTATGACAGCTCACTGAAAAGCAAGGTCCCCATTGTAAAAACTTGTGCATTTATTTGGCTAAGGATAATCATTGAAGTTGACCTTTCCCCAAACATTTCTCAGCTGTGTTAAAATGATCTAAAACCATTGCCAGATTTTCTTTAAATAACACTGATTACCCCGAAGAAGAGAAAAAAAAAACCCTCCTAGCCCCAGGGCCGTATCACACTACTCGCACGTACATAGCAATAGGCTTTCAGCAGCACAACCCAAACCTTTACTACAGAGTCACTGACGTAACCCGATCCGGAATGCTAAGAACACTCCGGCCAAGGAATCTCTACTCTATGATGTATGGGGGGGATTAGTCCACTTCTGATTTGCTTGATCAAATTTTTTTTTATGTTCACTCAACACATTAAATGAGAATAGAATGTAAAATGTAGAATAGATGACAGAGGAAAAGGCCTAACCACAACAAACACAGCTCTAATATGGCCTAATAACATCCTCATTATATTCAATGGCCAGGTATCATGGGAGAGGCCATTGGGAACAGTATAAATAACTTCTGTAAATAATTACATACTTGATTCATAATGGCACAATTGCTAAGTCAGATCTACATATGTATACGATTAATGGGGACAATTCACGTTGAAAATGCAAACTGCATACAATGTTATAGAGAAGAAAGGGGTTAACTAATCTCTCTCCTATTTCTCTCTCAATCTTTCTTATATCTATCTGTACTCATATACAGGCGCCCCCCTACTTAAGGAAATCAGACTTACAGATGACCCCTAGTTACAGACGGACCCCTCTGCCCACTGTGACCTCTGGTGAAGCTCTCTGGATGCTTTAGTATAGTCCCAGATAATGATCAGCTGTAAGGTGTATGTACTGAAGCTTTACTGATAATTCTTGGTCTCATTACAGCAAAAAAATTTGAAACTACGATTGTCACTGGGGCAAAAAAATTTTTTTTTTCTAGATCCACAATTATAAAATATACAATTTCGACTTGCATACATTCAACTGAAGAACAAACCTATGGAACCTATCTTGTACATAACCCAGGTACTGCCTGTATTACACATTTCTATATAAAATTAGTCGGGAGAAAGTGGAGACTCAGTAGAACTTGTAAACTATTAGACTCATAGACAATAGAATTCATGGAAAATATAATAAATGTTTGCATACATAGTACTGAACTAAATTTGCCGCTCTAAGTAAGTGGTGGCCTCTCAAATACCAAAACAAAAAATCAGAGAGGAAACTGCCACAAATCCCATAAAATAGGAATTTTATTGATACACAAGTTAAAAAACAAAGAGTCACTATAATAATAATGTGGATGAATGCATAGGAAAAAATTGGTGCTGGGCAGCAGGTCAATAATACATGTAATTCCTTGTATATATGTTTAACTATATCAAGGATATACACTGAGGTGTAACCCAAAATGTAGGGGCGTATTCACAGCAAAAAGCATAAAAAATAACACTGAATATCCAAAGATATTAAGAGTATTATAAAGTGCCAAAGCATAAAAGTGCAAGAACTCCAAACATGGAATCAAACCAACCAGTATATCACCTGGGGCGAGTAAGGAGAGACCGCGCGGTAGCGTTTTTATCTTAGTCCATTCTATAGAACTGACAAAAATGTGTATGCGATAATAAAAAAAGTGCAACAATGCTATAAGATGTGAATAAAATCACTTACAAGACACAAATGTTTGCACGTTTATTCCATTGCTGCAAAATGTGTTACAAATCCATTATAGTTCCACACAAACTTTCAAGGCGCTTCTAAATAGCTAGAAATTAAATGGGACACTACTGAACCCTGAAAGTTTATTTTTGTCAAATTTCATATAAAATAGTTATTTGTAAAGAACCCCCTCCAAAAATAAAAAGAGAAAAAAAATGATAGCATATGATAGCATTTAGTTTTACAAGGCTATTCTACCCCAGGATTTATCCAGAATGTCATTATGCAGAGCTTGAGTGCTACCATCTATCAGACCTGAGAGATGACACTCACGGTTTCTCACATGCCGCCATACAGATCAATACGCAGCACATTTCCTCCAAGCAAAAAGTAATTATATAACTGCAAACTTCACAATCAATATCGAGTCAAAGCGACTGTGTGCGCACTGTGTGGCGTGAAGGTAGGTCACTGTCAGCTGTCAGTGGCAATGTTTAAAGCAAACACACAAAGGGTTGGAAGAGGGCCAATGTCAATAAACAAGGGTTAACAAAAAAAAACAATACTAAATTTCTCTCTAATTATTATTGTATGATTTACAGGATAGGATTTCCTAAAACTAGGTTAAGTAATTTGTTTGCTAAAAAGTTTTAGCTTCTCCGTTTCTCAGTCTTTAGTCACAGTTAGTCTACAAGATCTTTAGGCCTGTAGGACTAAGAAATTGGTCCTTGAATCCCAATTTTTTTTAAGTTGAGACCTTATTGTCTTTAAGAAAAATAGTACTTTCTCCAAATGCTTAACATTTATAGTAAATAGTGTATTACTTGCATGGTATTTTTTTTTAACTTTTTAACTTTTCTTTTTTTTGCAAATTAAAAAAAAAAGAATAAAAAATAAAAAAAACATATATATATATATATATATACACACACACACACACACATCTATATATCTCACACATCTATATATCTCTATATCATAGTAATAATCTTTATTTACTATATATACTCGAGTATAAGCCTAGATTTTCAGCACAAAAAAATGTGCTGAAAACCCAAACTTGGCTTATACTTGAGTAAAAAAAATATAGGTTTTATCAAGTATTTGTGGTAAAATTAGGGGCCTCGGCTTATACTTGGGCGGCTTATACTCGAGTATATAAGGTATATAGCACCATCATAATATAATAACTATTATTACATTTAAGACAATATAAACATTCAAACTGATTTTTTTTTTAAACTTCATTGTTTATTAAATTTTGTATTTCCTTTGACCCAGTAGGTAGTTGTTCTACTGTTCAGGTTACTGTGAATTCTTGCAAAACATGACAAAATTGAAATGTATTCTCGTTGAACAGCTCTAGAGACCTCTGTACGGTTCCCCTAGTCCAGTGATGGCGAACCTTTTAGAGACTGAGTGCCCAAACTACAACCCAAAGCGACATATTTTTCAGAAAGGGCCAAATGCCAATTTAAAGTAACTTATTGCTCCCGGCTCTGTCACAGATTCGAACGTATTGGCGTCCTGAAGACACCAATACAGTACAAAGATGGAGCAATTTGGTTTATTATTGTAGCTTCCCTCTAACAGGATGAATCACAGGCCCTGAGAAGGGGCTTCAATGATAATCCAGCTCTGTCCACTCCTCCTGTACTTCAAGTCACTTTAAAATAGTGCTGAACATGGCACATTTTGGGCTCCCTGTAACTGCAGGAGGAGGAGTCCTGAATGGTGACCTTTGTGCTGGGTGATGGCTTGGGTGCCCACAGAGAGAGCTCAGAGTGCCACCTCTGGCACCCGTGCCATAGGTTCGCCACCACTGCCCTTGTCCATACTAAACAGTCGGCCGCAGCTATTAAGGTGATGGGGAGAACAAAAGGAGGCGACTCCCTTTGTCTCTTCCACATAGGTGCTGTGATCTAAACTGAATAGTAAAAATCTGCGCTTTCTTCAATTTTATTTTTCTTAAACACAATTAAAAATATATTCCTACCATGAATAATAATAAAGGTGAAAATTATGCCAAAAATCTATATAATAGTTCTACTGTCATCACCAACATAGAAACCAAATAGTTTGGTAAGAAATCACATTAACACACTGTTGGAAAAAAAAATGATTCTTAATTTTTGCACTTAAAAAGCACAAATTTTTTTTCTGTGCCAATAAAGCGATTTAAAAAAAAAAAAAAAAAAGCACAAATTTTATTTATTTATTTTCTTTTCACTTTGGCTGAATGTTACAATCGAATTTACTAGGTTAAGGAAGGTTAAAGTGCAGAAGAAAAAAAATCATTAGGTTAGTTTGGGAGAAAAAAATCTGACATGCAATTTTCAGGCTGATTTATCAGTGGAAAGCTAAATTTGATAGTTTGGCATTATGGAGGGCAGACAACATGAGAAAGCTGTTACAAAGCTTTTTGTCCTGATTTAGCCACGTGGATCAATACAGGCCTATACTGTTTCAATTTTGCAAATATTGATTTTCTGATATAACCAGCGCAGAGGCATCTATCATCAACTATATAAAAAGAGGAGCTTCAGATATTTCTATATTTGTATTTACAGTCCTTTAGACCCCTGGAGCACAGAACATTTCATATGTAGATGTAGAAGAATTTTTTTTCTTATGGCAAAGCTATAAAAATCAAGGGCGTTAATCCAGCTAAGAAAAAAAAAACTAATAAAACTACAGAAAATTATTATTAAAATTTTTTTTTGCAAATTTAGGAATGAAGATATAGGTGGTGCAGATGCTTTGGTGTTACCTGGGTCCTATGCTGTCCTAACCACATATTACTACAAAATTAAGAATAGGGTAATAATATGAATTATACTTGGTAGGCAGAAACCTGTTAGGCTCAGTTCACACTTGCACTTTCCATTATACTTTCAGTTTTAGGAGAGCAAAATGGAAACTAAAAATGGAAGGTGAACGGAAGGTCTTATGGTCCCTATAGACTTTAATAAACCTTGTTGTACGCATCAATTATTAATAGCAAAAAAAAAATTATATGGTTTGCTGCGCTATTTTTGGGTTATTTATTACGTAATGTGCAGAATGCTGGTGTGAACTTAACATTACATATTTTGTATCACATTCCTCTTGTTTACTTTGACAGAATTCAATTGAATCACAGAAGATGTAAAATAAAAGTTATAGTTTTATGTCTCACAATGACCAACATGGAATATAAAGGTTTATAAAAATTTATGTTGATTTTCTATATTTGGTACAAACATGTTTTGTCAAGCTGTAACTTGAAGTTACTAAGGTCCAATATAGAATCTGTACAACATTTACTTCCTATGGCACCCCTAAGGATCCTGGACCTGGATGTAAATACACAATTAGGCTGCATTTAAGTGAACATATGGGGGACGTATATACGGCCAGATATAGGTCCCCCATAGTCGTCTATGACACTCAGGCTTGGTACGGTGAACACAACATGTGATTACCGTACCATGGCCGCAAAATAAATAGAATAGGCTCTATCTTTGCCCGTAAGAACGGCTGTGTGGCAGCATTTCCTATGGAGAGGGGAGGGTGAGGGGTGCTAATCCCTCCTCCTCTTCAGTGCACCCGATGAGTGCCTGTCCGGCCTTAGCAGTGCGGGCACACAGTCTCACCACATGAGCATGTGCATTTTGGGGGCCGCAAGGAACTGTCATGTGCCAATGCCCGTCTGACATCAGTGGGTAAGCACTGCAAAGATGGAGCACGAATAGGACCTGACCTACCTTTTGCAGTGTGGGTAGTCAACACATTCTCGATGCGGTGATGCACACTGCCTCAAAGCCATCTGTAAAGTAGTTGAGGATCCTCTCTCATCTATTATATTGGAAACTAAGTGTCAAAATTGGGGAAACGAGAAAAGTTTGGCTGAATTGACAACTGGTGCAAGGACCAGTTCTATTCAATGGACTGGATCTTGCAGAAAATACATGTGCCTCCTCCAGAAACAACTCATTCAGATAAATGTAAGTCAGACTTTTCAGCAACAATGCTGATGTATGTGAATTCAGCCTTATTTGTGGACTGTGTGGATCCAGCAATGCTGGGGGTAGTATACATCTATGTATGTAAAATCTATAAATATATTGTTTTATATTGTGTGTAAGGAAAGCTACTAAGTTACAAACAGTTAAATGACATCTGCAGCTCTGCTACATCCACAAACAGAAAGTATATGCTGAGAAAGATGATAATTGGATTAGATATTAGATTTGTGATTACATTTAGAGCTCCTGTTCTGTGTCTCAGAGGTTAAGCCCAAGGCACTGAAGAAGTTAAAATATAAATTAACCTTTGCCGCCATGCATCACAGAAAGCAAATCTATGGCATTTCCAAAGGTTAATCTAATTTCTCCAGTTAAGATGGTCAAGATGGCAGCAGGTATTGAATTGGATTGAAAAGACATTAACTCATTTAAATGAAGAGAAGACGCTGTGAGCCCACCCACGTTATGTGGTCATACAGAGGACTGTAATGTATCTATATGGGTAATAGTAAGTATATCATAGTGGGGAGCTAAAAGGTATAACCAAGTACAGGCAGGAAAAGCTGTAAAAAAAATATCCTGACACTTTCCTCCATTGAAGAGGCCGTTTGCCTATTTTGTAGCGGATAGTCCAGTGGAAAATTAACTTCAAAAATTGTTGTGTGAACAGAACCCAAGAAGGGGCCAGGGTCTATTTATTATAATGTATTATAAAGGCCGGTAAATATTTAGGGATTGTATCCACTGGTAACCTCTACCGATATACACTCACCGGCCACTTTATTAGGTACACCTGTCCAACTGCTCGTTAACACTTAATATCTAATCAGCCAATCACATGGCGGCAACCAGTAGAAGATTGGAAAAACGTTGCCTGGTCTGATGAGTCTCGATTTCTGCTGCGACATTCGGATGGTGGGGTCAGAATTTGGCATCAACGACATGTAAGCATGGATCCATCCTGCCTTGTATCAACGGTTCAGGCTGGTGGTGGTGGTGTCATGGTGTGGGGAATATTTTCTTGGTACCAATTGAGCATCGTTGCAACGCCACAGCCTACCTGAGTATTGTTGCTGACCATATCCATCCCTTTATGACCACAATGTACCCTGTAACATCTGATGGCTACTTTCAGCAGGATAATGCGCCATGTCATAAAGCTGGAATCATCTCAGACTGGTTTCTTGAACATGACAATGAGGTCACTGGACTCAAATGGCCTCCACAGTCACCAGATCTCAATCCAATAGAGCATCTTTGGGATGTGGTGGAATGGGAGATTCGCATCATGGATGTGCAGCCGACAAATCTGCGGCAACTGTGTGATGCCATCATGTCAATATGGACCAAAATCTCTGAGGAATGCTTCCAGCACCTTGTTGAATCTATGCCACGAAGAATTGAGGCAGTTCTGAAGGCAAAAGGGGGTCCAACCCGTTACTAGCATGGTGTACCTAATAAAGTGGCCGGTGAGTGTATATTTGTATAACACCAATGAGGTCTTTGAGTATTCCAATATCCAATATACGAGTTGACATACAACTTATGGTTCAGGTTTGGGATTCTTTTGATTAAATGAAAAAGCTTTGTTTTACATTGTTGGCATTTATTACTTGGATCTACGAAGGCCATATGTTCACGTCGCCTTATACAGGATACTCGACTTTCCGGAACATATGTGCGTCTTTCCATTGTTTCACCAAACAAATCATTAAACATCACTCATTCTTAATGACTGAATACTTCACAATCTCATAAGGGGGAATCTAAGGAAATAATTGTCATCTTTCTATACACACATTAGGAGGGTGAATTTGATTAATATTTTATCGGTATCAGGATTATTGAATTATAGACAATGGGAAAAAGGACAGGTGTCATAATTTGGATCAGAGCATGACCACAGGAGGAAATCAGTCTATGGTATGTTGTGAAGTGGACCCACCAGATAAAATAATTCTGGGAGCCCACCTTTCATCACGCCCAGGAAAAAGACCCTACAAATAAGGTTATCTGTTATATCCATGGAGTCCAGTATTAGAGTAGAGGCTTGGCCCACTGAAGGATCATTTTGTACTACGGTAGATAAGTTGGACACATATTCTGGGTTGCTGTGTTTAAAAAGATCAGCGTGCAGGTCTTGCACCAGATTAATGATATATATTTTTAAGAGACTTTGTGCATCTTTCTAGAAGGGATTTATGGGTGAGCTGGGGCTGTGAAAAGAAATAAAACCTTTACTTATCTCCCTCTGGGCTCCCGATCTCGTGCCACCGTCTATCACTGCCCCTGTTTGTTTACAAGTCATGGCACCTCTGCCCTGACAACTTCCAGGGGTCTGGAATACCCACCCCTCTTTTGTCCCAGTGCCTGCAACAATGCTGGGATAGGGAACGGGGGAGTGTGTCACGCGGGCAGCATTGTCGGAGCTGAGGTGCTGAGACCCTGTTGTTTACAGTGACAGATGATGGCGCCAAAGATCAGCAGCGCCAAGGGAGGTAAGTATATGTTTATTTATTTATTTATTAATGTCAGACAACCCCTTTAAGGTAAAAGAGGGTATGGCTTAAAAATGCACCAATATTTTAGGGATGTTCCAAATTTATTTAGGGAATGAATCCAGTACAGCCCTAAACAGTTTTTAACAGTGTGAAAACTTAGAAGCAATTGCTTATCACACTAGACCTGTTAGATCGCTTTTAGAAACTCAATTTAAGCACAGCAAGGATAAGCTAGTACCGAATGCAGACGCTTTTAGGAGTAAACACTTGAGTTTGGGAACCTGCAGCACATGTTTTGCGTTGTTTACCAGAAAAACACATGTTGCTCATTCCCAATCACAATTGTTTAGGTCTGAGGGTACGCTCACACGTTGCAGTTAAAACTGCATTGCAATCATCTTTGAGGTGGTTTTAGGTGCAGTTTTGTCAGTTTAACAGGTGAAAGACGTGAAGTGAACAAGTGAATTTGATTTTGAAAGGGAAACCTGTTCCACAAATGTCATTCACTCGTTCAGTTCATGTATTTCACCTGTTAAATTGACAAAACTGCACCTAAAACCACCTCACGGCTGATTACAAGTTTATTCTATGTGTATACTGGTTTCTAGCGCATGTACTCTGATCAGGGTGTAGCAGGCTAAAGGACAATGTAATTTCAGTGTTTGCATAGGTTTCCTCACACACTACAAAACATACTGGTAGGGTGATTAGATTGTGAGCCCCATTGGGGACAGGGACTGATTTGATAAGTTCTGTGCAGCACAGCTTAATCTGTGTGCACTATATAAATAAAGGAATTATTACTTTTTTAATGTTATCCACAAATAGCCACGCAGAGGGTGTGCAGAGGTGGGGAGACTTGACTTCAATGTTCAGCGCCCCGCCTTCTTGACTTTATAAATCACTTGCAAAAAGCGGATAAAAGATGCATTTCTCTACACAATGAGAATTAGATGGCATAAAGACGGTTACAATTCTACTGGATTACTATGCTATTCTCTGGTGACCCGTTCCATACAAGTCAGCAAAGTGGAACTTTGAGTCCCAATTTCTGATCTGGCCCAAGCGGTAATGCCTCTGCCATGTTAGAAAGGGAGCCGGACTGGGGACTGATGTGAATGTTGCAAGTCTGTATAGTGTTGTGGAATATGTAGGCAATAGGAGTTAAATAGGCATCTGATTCCCCAATTATAAAGAATGGTTACCCCCAGTCATTGCAAGGCACCGGCTGCTCTAGTCAGACTTTATTTGCCTCATTCAGTGCAATGGTTCAATTGTCAACTCTGCAGAGTCTGTTTTTTTATATATGTGAATTAAAACAGAGCAGCAACCACAACCTCAGCCACTAAAGCGCAGGAAGTGTTATACGACTAACCACACACAAGCCACCCACTTAACTAGGATCATTACTCTTTACTACAATCTATTATTTCCCTTCTGGTTTGGTTATTGCAGGCGTACCAGAGAAAGAATTGCAAAAACGGCATTATATGAGAGACTGTGATTTAACACTGTCACTAAAATGACACAGACTAATGGGTCATGATCAGTAATAAATTGTGCAGTTAATCCCCGTATGGCGTCCATACCAGCCGGGCTGCCTGTGTGGTGAGATACAATGGTTATATACCCCGTGTCTATGTCTTCAGACACCCTCTGTGTGATGACCGACAAATAACTCATTACTCGCAAGCTGAATTCTCAACTGAGATCATTAATCAAACTTGAGAGCTGTGAAGAGGAGAGATCAGCCTGAGAAGCCAAGGGTTAATGTCTCTAAAATTCTCGGGAACCACATCCAAAACAATTGACACGTTCCTTACATCCTTGGACAATGTGGATGTGTGATGAATGTCTTATTTGTTACACCGCAAATTATATTATATGGGAATTTATTTAAATAAAAACTTCTAAAAACATTTACAATCTTTGTCTCTATACACAAAATATCCATGTATCATCAATTTTGTAAAAACCTTTTGAAATTTGTGAGGGCTCCCTCTTCAGTAATGGGGTCGTAGAGCCCTCTGTTATCTTATATCAGACAAAAACATCCCATCGACATGTAGAGGACTCAACAACAATAAAATCGGTATAATAGCATCCCCTCGATTTCACCTTGTCTGGTGTTGGAGAAAACAAGGGACAACATACTTTGTGTTCTACAAGAAGATAGCCCATGTCAGAGGCAATAGATTTCATCTAGTAGGCCAAAAGGGTCATCAGAGGAGTCACACAAGGGGTACACACCACTGATCTGTATTAATATTTATGTTGTGGAGATTGCATTTTATTCTGCTGTCTGATCTTGGGTCTTGAGAGGACCTTTCACCACTTGGAGTGATGAACATACACAGATTCAGGGGGACTTTGAATTTTCTTTCTAGACCCTATGGTTGTTGAGCTATCAGTCCCAGTATCTGACATTATAATCCTTTTCCCTGTCAGAAAGAAAGCTATGGAGCAGAGGAGGAGTTGTGTGTTATAATCATCCTCACAGTGTCAGAGAAGACCATCATACCACGCACCTCCTCCTCCACTCAGGCACCTCCTCCTTGATTGGTAGAGAGGATTACAAATGGTCAGATATTAATCCAGTTTAACTAAATGCAGTGTACAACTAAATGCAAAATTATATTGATTGTACACACACACACAAAAAAATTAATGTACCATAAGAGATTTGGGGGTAAATATTCCTTGGGCATATGATGTATTACAAATAGCCACTACCACTATAGAAACAAAAAGAAATCACATCTTTGCATCAGTTGATGTAGCACTGAAATGCCAAAATAGTTTTCTCCGATACCTTATTATTTAGTAAAAGTGCCCTAGATCCATAACAGATCAATTTTATGCAGACAAATTTTGCTGCGTCCACCTCCTGTAAAATTGGTTTGAGCGTTTTGAGGGCCCTTCCAATTTGGAGTCATAACTGGTGGCACATCATACCCCAGGCTGTTTTGCTTCTTGCACTACTGGCAGTCTTCAGGTATAGAGACCACAAAGCAGAAACATTTCAATTTACTTTGGGAAAATGTTCATCTGGACTTTATTACCTGTGTGTTTTTCAAATTTGATTTTTCAAAGTAATTCGTCACAGAATGCAGAACCTTTAAAGGAATGTTACAGCTCAACTGTACAGAAACAGATGCCTTTTAACACGGCTATAAAAATACATATTGTAGAGAGTTAACCTGAAAGTCATCAAAAACACCAGCACAAGAGGATCCCATCATAGGCTTACAGACTCTAGCTTATGCTGTGCCAGTTTATAGAAGCCTGGGAATGGTTAATAAGAACAATACTAGGTAAGTCTATGTTTGCCAGCCATAGGCCTGTGAGGGAGCCGCCTTAACTTTAGATCTTACCAACCACCATCTGTGGTCCACAAAAATGGGTCTCATTGAGGGGTATCCAAGAAGATAGTTAGGGAGTGGCTCTTATTTATAACGTCTTATGTGCCTGTAATATCAGCGTAATAAATGATCTGATTTTTGCATATTTTCTCTCTTTGACTCAAACGACCGTGTCAAATGGTTGAGATTTCAGGCATCTGCCACATATGTTTCTCCAACCCCTTGAAAAGCAATACTTGTCTATAAATGTACAGTGATTGTTTTGGCATTACCATTCGTCCTTAATAAACCTTGAATCCAATATGAAAATTATATATTACATATATATATATCGACACATAAGTGAGGTCAATCAAGTTTTCCCAAAAGAACATAAGTTTATAATATTACAGTGGAATATAAAATTCCTAATTCTCGATATACAATGTACCAGCGGCTGATGACTGGTTCAGGCAGCAGCGTTTTTATTTATTAAATTATAATTATTATAATTCTTATAAAGAATGGATGAACGAGCTCTTATACCTCCTGTGTCAGCCCCTTATTCTCATTGATTGTAAGCTCTTGAGAGCAGGAGCCTGGCTTGTATCGTTGCATATAACTGATTTGTTTAGCAATACAGAAGTTTTACCCAGAATGCACTGCTGAGCTACATATGGAGCAAGCACATGACTGGCCAATAGTTTCTAGTGTAGGGAACAATTTATATGATTGTCATGTTAACTCAAAACTCTGTTTCAATGGCCTTTACAGAATTTTTAAGAAATTATAACATCCTTTACTTTTCAATATGATTTTCAAAATTCTGAACCTACCACAGGGCTAACTTGTCCCTAATGTTTCTGGAAATATGCATTCTTGTCCAGAGCAATTTTTACAGTTTTGACATGTACAAATAAAACCGAGATTACAGCATAAAGTATTATATTAAACCCCAACAAACATATTTTTCTGAAAGTAGACACTTGACCCATTTAAAAACAAAAATAAGTGTGCTCTCTGATTGTTTTGGGTATGAGAAAGTTAAGAACGAGATCAGTGATCCGTGAGAAACTCCTCAGTGAACCCTCCTCCTTTATTCTGCCTGCTGGCCAAGAAGCTGTAGGGAGAGCAGAATTGAGAGGGCTACAACAATGAATCCTTGGCACCTAGAATCTCACAGTGCCTGGAGTAAGTGGCCCTGGTTTATCATGCATTATTTTGATGGTTGAATTCTTTTAACCCTTCCCCATATATCCTTACAAGGGTGGCACTAGTATGAGATAGGAGCTATAACCTTGAATCTACTCTACCTACTAAATCTAAGATTGTGTTTCTAAGTGCTAGGGAAGCAGGGCACTGGCCTGACCCCGGGGCAGCCTTCTGAGGATCCGACACCCCCTGGGAAGTATTGCGGGGGAGTTACTGCCCACCATTACGTCTTATTATGTCCAATGTGGAAAAGGGGATAGGAGGTGTTTCATTGACTACTATGGGAAGTGCTGTGTAAAGGCACATGACCAAAGCTTGTGTGCGCGGTAGGAGGCATGTGAAATTTTACAAGTAATTGTAATCATAACAGAAAAAGTTCTGATACATCTTGTTCGTCCAGACTGATTCACAGTTAGAATATGTATCTTACCTCTGAGATATGGCTCCCCATGCGCCATGCTTATTGGTTAGGATGTTAAGGATTTTCTGCTTCAGTTGATTGGCCGTCACATGGTCTCTATGTTTGGCAGCGCTGATTAAATGGTCACACATTTTTTCCTCTTCTCTTCTATCAGCAGCATACTGTGCACATTGTGACTTTAAGAAAGAAAAATATGAATTTTATGAATAAATCGCTGACTACATGTCTGCAATCAAAAGGAAAAAGTAAGGACATAAAAAAAAAATATTCAAAAACAAAGAAAAGCTGTAGTTATATTTACGCAAAATTTCCAGGACAACTATAATCAAACTTTCAAAATAAAATGTTTTTTAATAAAATTCCTAACTACTTCTATTTTCCTACACTTAGAGAAAAGAGATTCTGTTTCAGGACCTTTACATCTGTTTCAGGTCATTTCATTGGGAAAAGGATTTATATAAGAATATGAACTGCTACAATGTAAAAACCGTACTGCTACAAGGGTAGTGACCACAAAAACACCACAGGATTAAAGGTCAAGTATTTGGTTGGTTTTTGTGATGGTCTATTTTCATTATTAAATTACTCCTTTAACTGAGTTTGCACCTTTGGTGTTTTGGATCCTTTAAAAAAATTATATATACTGGTAATTGATTCTATAATTTGTAGCTGTAATAATAAATGGATATCATATTATTAATATATAAATATTCCACAAAGTAGATTTATTATGTGAAAAATGGGTATTTCATCAAAAGGGAGGGGGATCTAATGGGTTAATTCATTATCAAACATACCCAAAGCAAATAAGCAATTAGCTGAATGGTCTTCCTTGGTAATGAGGCTAATATTTCATCCTTTAATTGGACTGTAAGATTAAATTATCATGCTTCACTCTGAATGATGGTGTAATGAATATTAACAGTTTGCTCGCTGAGTGAGTGGACGGAGTGATTTGGAATAATATTCATCTGAGCGGATTACGCTGCCTCCGCGTTCCCACCATGTAAACAGGGAGAGGTTGTGATTGTAGAGCTTGTGCCACCACTGACTTGGGCTATAAAAAGAACCATTAATACTTTCAGCTGGTCACACAAGCACCCCTCTTTATGTGACAGTCTATTATATCAACCCATTAGCAACTCCCCAACTTTTCATAATGATAGCTGTAAGAAAGCTTATTCTATGTTGGTCAAACTGAATTTTTGTTGGCACCATTTTGGGTACAAAGAGCCTAATGGTGAACTTTGATTACAGCTTATTCACATTGTTTTTGGGGCCCTGAATTTTTTTTTTTAAACTTTTACAAGTTTAAAAACTATTAAAAAGAGAAAGTTTGCAAGTCCCCATTTTTGATAATAAAAAAACTATTTCTTCCAAGAGGGCTTTTTGTTTTTTTCTTTTACAGGACAATTAGTGCCATACTTTTTTGTTTCCACTTTGGAGTTAATTTTTTTAATAGTGTATTTAGAAGGTTATTTAGCACTGGACACCCCTTACAATATTATGAAGGTCAGGTGCAAAACTGGGTGTATGTTTACTTGATAAAATAGGGAGTCAAAAGATTTTATAGCATACAAAAATGCCATTTTTTCCTAAATTAGTCAACTATCCATTGGATATATACTTTGAATGTCCAGAGATAGGGGTCTTTTGCAATTTTATATTGTATTGGTTTCCATCTTTTTAAAATAAATTCACTTAAAGAGAACCTGTCAGCAGGACTGTCATTATTGCTGGTGACAGGTTTCAACAACCTATGCTATGCGGTTTTTAAAAATACCTTTGTCAGCATTTTGAATCCTTTCAGTACTTCATAAAACTTTATTTTACATTACCCGTCTTGGGTCCCCAGATGGGAAGGGGGCAGCTGCAGCATCCTGCATTTCAGTCTCAACATGGATTCTTCCTCTACAGCCAGCTAGAGGAGAGGAACAGTGCATAAGGAGACAGAGACACAGGCTACTGCAGGCACCTTTCCCCCTGGGACTCACGCTGTTGGCATGCTGGCATAGAACCAGGTGATGTGAAAAAGTTTTATAAACTACTGAAATGATTAAGAATGCTGACTAAGGCATTTTTAAAATCAGCATAGTATAGGCTATTGGAACCTAAGACCAGCTTGTGGCAGGGTCGCTTTAAATCCAGTGCAGGGATAAGTGTCCACTCAATGGTGGGCTGACAGCTGAGACCCCCAATTACAACATTTCTGTGTGGCCTGTGTGAATGTAGAACATTCATTAGCAGTCCCAGAGAAGTTAGAGGTACTGTACGGCGAGAAAACAATGCATGCTGACTTTTTCCATATGCCACAAACTGGAAAGACATCTAACGTTAAACCTGCTTGATGACAGAAATGATCCCAAAGAAAAAAATGGGATCAGTTCGGGTAACACAAACAGAAATGTGCAGTTATAATTGCAGTAGAAAGTTTTTGTACTTGCCTCGCTATAAATCCACATTTTTTTCTTTGTTTTATTGTAGTTCTGTATGAAACCTATTTTTATTTTTTCAATAATCCTCATTTTTATAACATCTAAAATGTTATAAAGAGTATGAAAAGAATTAATAAATTGCAACTCTCCAGCCTCTAGATCAATCTGATCCTCCTGCTTAGGTCAACAAGCACAGGGGCTGGTACATCACATTGCAGGCTAAGAACTGTCTGGCAGAGATAAGAAGCTCATCAAGCCTCCGGATCATTCCTGTTTTCCAGCTGGAAGGCACCTTTGCAGAATTCTGACACTATCCTAGATTTCTTGTGGCCCTCAATCCTCACGCACTTCACAGTTACCTGGTATAGATCTGCTTGTTATCATCACTGCCTGTATTCTATCCATACACAAGACATGTTTACTAATGTGAATGGAAGCTGTATGCGCTAAAGGAGAAAATAACTTCATAATTCACTACTTGCTTTAGGTAAAGACTCATTAAAAAAAACATTGTATCAGCACTAAAACCAAAATATCTGGGTGTACAAGAGAAAAAACAGTAGACATGCTGAAAGCTTGTGTCCGGGTGTCAAAGGGACTACAATGCCGAGCACTGTTATCATATTCATGTATAATCTATTAAACAGAATCCATTTGGGATACACTGCAATATAAAATACGGTAATCCTCAATTCTGAACTATTCCAAAATTTGGAACATTTATGATCATCTTTTCATCAATCTTTGATCCTCTTATCTGGTAAAACTGACATTAGGGCCCCAGAATGTCAGTATACCACAAGTCCAGCCTGTGATATGGAAAACAGATAGATATAGTCCCATCAATTTGGACATTAACAATTATTTTTATATTTCTTAATAGTTTTCCTTTTTAGCAGGTTTGTACAATTATGTGCTATACACGCGACTTATAGAACACACGACTTATAGACGAGCCCTAGTTACAAGCGGATGGATGTTGGTAATTTACTGTACTTTAGCCGTAGGCGACAATGAACAGCTGTAATAGTTATCAAAGATGTCTGCCATTAAGCTTTATTGTTAATCCTGGTTCTTATGACAGCCAAAAAATGTTTAAACCCAATTGTCATTAAGACCAAAACATTTTTGGATGGGGTTCAATTAAAAAAAAAAAAAAAACACTGCTATATCAATGGTTGGAGGGGTGTGCAGATGTTCACGGCAATCCCCATCCAAGTACTGATTTGGGTGTGGTTATGTCAAAAAAGGTGAGAAGACAGTGGTTACAACATCCACCGGAAGCCAGCAGGACACAGGAAGTCAGGAGTTGTACTGCTGCCAGTCATGTGACCCGCCGATCTCTGTGAATGAGGCATAAGACTGCGGGTTTTTTTGTCACGCTTAAACCAAATTTAGGTCCATAATAAGATGTTATAAAGCTGTGCCAGTGTGCCTTAAATATGAACTGTACTTACACCAACTGTAAGTACAGCAACAACTGCCTTGAACTGTGCACAGGTCTGCCACCTGCTGGTCATTCATCCTTATAATCCGATGCACCTTATATAAGAACCTAGACTTTTAAGCAGGCATTTATAGATGGTGCACCTTATAGTCTGAAAAATACGGTAATAGGGAATCTGGTTTGTATGTTTTTGGAAGGTTCACTATTGGTCAAACCTGGAAAACCCCTTAGAATATAACAAAGGAAGGTTTCCTGTGTATATACCTATGTATATTATATGATCACTTCTTGAGGCAAATACCATGCAGTAATCATACACACAAAAAATTGGCAAATTAAGTCCACTTTCTCTGTACACAAAAAATTAGCTCAGTTTCCTCCTATTCATATGATGGACAATCTGGAAACATGTAAACTAGTTTCATGAGATTACATAAAAGATTTTTTTTTTTTCTTTTTGGGGGGGGGGGGGGTAATAAAACTTTTGGGTTCCTGTAAAAGTCAGTGCAATAACTGCACATGAAGACACTTGTTTGTGATGGAGGAATCGCTCCAAGCTGCAAACATGTTCATGAATATCAGACCGGGGAGCAAATAATAAACCAGTTCCTTGTGCCTGACATTAACCAAAGCTTTCCAAAACAGCCAGCGCTGAATTACAGGCATGTTCCCCATGCTGAAAAATAAAATAGGGCCCTGTGAAAGGAGCTACAGGGGAAGTGTTGAGTGATTGAAAGCAGAGAGTCAGAACTTCACCATGGGCGCTGCTTACCTCAAACTCTGCGTGCTTGTGGACATCCTCCGCTCTCTGTCTGTTTAGAATAAACTCGGCTTCATTAGCGACGCGCACGATGTGATCCTTCATAGCGTGGCACAGCAGTCTAGGGGAGGGAAACGTGGAAAAGTGTCAAACAACAACAATATGGAAGAAACGCAAACCTGTGTGTCACCACAGAACACCTAACATCTATAAACATCCACTACATTACCAGGATAACCCCACCAATGATACTACCACATGTTATATGTGTACACTTCAATACAAGTATAGATATTACAATATACTACCGATAAACCTAGTTATGTTCTGTTTACCAAACAAAAACATTGAATACATATATTGCAAAGAAAATATATATTTATATATAACAATGTATCACTATAACAGCATCTCTCTGTATTTCTCAATTTCCTAGAGATCACAGTAATCTCTTTCTATCATCTTAGATTTAATATCTGATGATTAACTTTTCTATCCTACTAGTTCCCCTATCATATCAACCCTGAAAAGACCACATTGTTAATCTCAGCTATCCGTAAAGGGAACCTGTCATCAGGGACCTAATTTTTCACTAAAGACAGGTTGCAGGAGCCCATTACAGCTGCATTGCAAATATGCATTTGCTGTTGTGCAGACTGCTCAGCTCTTGGCCCCCACCTTTGTGCTCTTGTACAGCTCCCCCCCCCCCCCACTGAAGTCAGCTCACCAAGCTGTGACCTCTGTGAAGGAGCAGGAGGAGAAGCTGTACAGGAGCACATAGGTGGGGGCCAAGAACTGAGGAGTCTGCAACACGGACAAATCACATGTTGTTTTTTGAAATTCATCTAAACCAAAGCCCAGCCCAGCGACTACACAGATGATTCTGTCTGGGTGCAAGGTAAGTTGTAACACAATTATATTGTAATGCAAAAGCTTAGAAAAGGCAGAAAGACATATTTACACTGCAGCTATAATGGGCTTTTGCAACCTGTCTTTAGTGAAAATGAGTTTCCCTTTAAATTACACAAATTTTATTTTTTATCCTCAAATAACTCCTTATTTATTCCAGATTTACCTTCTGCTTGTTTGTCCCTAGTGTCTACTACTCTCTTCAGTTGTATATTTCCTTCATCCCTCCTTCATTGTGTCCCCACATTCTTACATGTAGTCTCTATCCTCTTGAACCTTGTTTAACTCTTTCACATAAACTTCGGTTTCTCCAATCCCACATGTATGGATGAGGTCAGCTGGACTGGACACACCATTACACATACTATATAGTGTCACTAGTGCTCTTAAAAGCAGGGTCACAGTCTCGCTCGATAGATATCTGGACACACTGCAGACTCCTTTTTATGTTCTCTGCAATCATTTCCACATATACCTTCTTCTAAAGTCATGTCTAACAAAAAAAACTTCCAATGCTCGGATAGAAGATTCCTTCCTAGAAATTCATTTCTCTTGTATTATGAAGGACTGAACTGCACTTTCCACTGTTTGGAAACTTATCTAGCCCACCAGGGATACCAACCCTACTGTACACTGTGGTGTCACTGGCAACTGACAAACCTTATTGTATGTGAACTAGTATTAACAGAATAGGACCCAGGGCAGATCTATCTCATCTCACCTCTGCACCATTAACTAGAACACTATGAAATCTATTCATCAAACAACTGGGAATCCGCTGAAATTCCCAGGGATTACATCCAATTTTCAAAAATTAACCCATCATTTTTTCCGTAGCTCTGTATGAAAGACATATCTACAGCGCCTCAAAAGTCCAACACTTCTGTCACATAGTCCTAGAAATCAATATTTTACTGATGCCATCTTATCTATTTCTATTAATCGTATCAGACCATCTATCTGCTTACATATATCTATCTACTACCTACCAGAGTCTATTTCTATATATCAGTCTATCCTTCTACCTTACTATGCCTGTTTTTTTATCCATGTATTTATCTATGTAATATATTATAATAAAAGGAGGCAGCATTGTGTATGTAGAAAGTAGTGGGTGCCATCTAGCTGTCTTAAAGCTATCCACCTATGTAATACTTACATATTTCTATCTACCTACCTACGTCTATTTACATAATTTTCCACCTAAGTTCCTCAGTCCTATATTTTAATGTAACCATCTATGTATCTGCTTACCATTAACGAATCTACCCAAATGATTCTTCTAAAAGAGTGCAACATGGAGTGGGTGCCAGCAGACAAAAATCTGCAAGGAAATCTACCATCAAAGTCAAGCCTGATAAACCAGGGACACTTATTCATAGATCCAGACACCGTGACTGTGGTAATCTTCTTGTATTTGTTATCTATAGCCGCCTTCCTTCTAAAAGCAACGTTAAAAATTATGCTAATGAGACTGACAAGCTTTTGGGGCGGTTTCCACAGCCCCTCTGTGCTGTAGCTTCACAGGCCGTTAGTGAGCATGGTAAACTTTCCTTCTCCCACTGTGTGCTAAAACCTCCGGTGCTGCAGTGAGATTACACCAGGCAGAGGTAGGGGAAAGTTGACTATGTCAATACCAGTGAAGCCGCAGCACAGAGAGGCTCTGGTAATTCCCCCCAAGGAGCCCTTCAGGCTCATTAGCATATCTTAAAAGTTAGTTTTAGAAGGAAGGAGACCATGGATAACAAATATAAGAAGATTACCACAGTCACAGTTCCTGGATCTATGAGTATGTGTCCCTGGTTTATCAGGCTTTTGATGGCAAATTTCCTCAAAGAATGTTTTAGCCTCCCAAGAATTAAAAAAGCGTTGTTTTTCCACTATTTTTACCAACCTATAAATCTTGATGTATTGGACGATCACAAATAATTTTGAATGTGTTAATAAAATAATAATAATGAGATAATTGATCATAACACAAATAAAGAGTCAATCTATATACTGTCATCTGTGACGCTATTTTTATTGGTAAAGATTTTATTTTAAAAAGCAAAAATCTAATTTAATCCCATTTTGGCATCCCTTTAACATTCTTTTAAATATAAAGTGCCGCATAAAAATTACATCTCTTCACTACATAATATTAAAAAAAAAGTGAAACCCAATCAATACACATGTTTAAAAAACTCAGGCTTTTTTTTGGGTTTTTTTTTTCAACTTCAATTTGTGAATGTGTGAAATTCTTTTGTCTACCACTTGATTTGCTGGATACGACCATTATACGCAATTTTACATCTCATTAACCTTGCTTTGTTTTAATTATAGCAATCCTTTTGTCGTAATATTTGGAGCGACTTAGTTGATCATTTCAGCCTGTCCTTGGGAACACTATCATTTCACCGCCCATTCATCAACTGTTTATGTCCTGTTAATTGTTGACAAGCGCACAATTACATTGGCCGCCTATGATTGATGAACTGCATTCACCAGAGTGGTAGCCGCAAAGAATAAATATTTATAACAATTTCTCCCCTTCAGATTCCTATCAGAATCCCCACAAGGACTAGCGGAAATGTAATGCAGGCAGTAAGGATCCTTGTTTCCTGCTCTCACAACCATCTTCTCCTCATTTCCCTTCCACTTATGTAAGATAGAGATTGTATCAACAAGTGAAAGGTGACTACATAGCCGCAGAAAACGCTGAGATGTTCTTCTCCAATACAGAATCCATTTCTCAGTGGTTTCTTTTCTAAACTTTGATTTGTCTCCTAAAAATCAATCGAGCAGTCAGAGCCAAAGCAGAAAATTACAAGCTCCGAGACAATTTAGTGGCTCCAATATTGCAAAAAACATGCAAAAAAAAAAAAAACCCATAAAAAATCCCTTTATAATTTTTGTATCCATAATCCTGAGGGCCGGATTTTTATGTTTTTGTAAACGGCATAGCACAATGAAACAGAATTATAAGATGAAGAATTTAATACTAATGGTGGACTATTCCAGATCTGTGGATTGGATTACAACCAGACAACTGTTCTCCATCCATCCTCTTACTAATGACGCACGCCACACACTTGTCATTGGTTGACTTTGTAATAGTTTGGGAACCATGTATAGTAATATAAAGTAAATTGGAGAACTGATCTTATATTGTATGGTTACCAGAATTAACTACCATGGTAACTATGGAATTCTGTGTCCATGATGTGGTATGTTGACATTTTTTAATGTTAATTTTATACTCTGGTATCTTGTATCCCTTATTATTCACACTTCAGAGATCTTCATCTACACTAACTATTCAGAAATATTATGTGTTAATTATATATTATTAATTGTGTTTTATGATGTAGTATGGCTGCAGCAGCAGAGGTGTGTTTTCTGATGTACTGCTGCAGCAGCAGAGGTGTGTTTTCTGACGTAGTATGGCTGCAGCAGCAGAGGTGTGTTTTCTGACGTAGTATGGCTGCAGCAGCAGAGGTGTATTTTCTGACGTAGTATGGCTGCAGCAGCAGAGGTGTGTTTTCTGAAGTAGTATGGCTGCAGCAGCAGAGGTGTGTTTTCTGACGTAGTATGGCTGCAGCAGCAGAGGTGTGTTTTCTGACGTAGTATGGCTGCAGCAGCAGAGGTGTGTTTTCTGACGTAGTATGGCTGCAGCAGCAGAGGTGTGTTTTCTGACGTAGTATGGCTGCAGCAGCAGAGGTGTGTTTTCTGACATAGTATGGCTGCAGCAGCAGAGGTGTGTTTTCTGATGTAGTATGGCTGCAGCAGCAGAGGTGTGTTTTTTGATGTAGTATGGCTGCAGCAGCAGAGGTGTGTTTTATGATGTAGTATGGCTGCAGCAGCAGAGGTGTGTTTTATGATGTAGTATGGCTGCAGCAGCAGAGGTGTGTTTTATGATGTACTGCTGCAGCAGCAGCAGAGGTGTGTTTTGTGATGTACTGCTGCAGCAGCAGAGGTGTGTTTTATGATGTACTGCTGCAGCAGCAGAGGTGTGTTTTATGATGTACTGCTGCAGCAGCAGAGGTGTGTTTTATGATGTACTGCTGCAGAAGAAGAGGTGTGTTCTATGATGTACTGCTGTGGCATCAGCTGAAGTGTGTATAACGATGCACTGAAGCAGCTAGGTGCACTTTATAACATGCTGCAGCAGTTGAGGTGTGTACTATGGTGTGCTGCAACAACTGAGGTGTGTATTATAAGGCTCTGCATCAATTGTGCTACATATTGTTAACATGCTGCAGCAGCTGAGGTGCATATAATAATGTGCTGTACCAACTGAAGTACATATGCAACCGATGAATCACGTTATGCTGCAGCAGCTGAGGTGTGTATTACAATGTCCTGCAGTGATTAAGGTGCATAATGTAACATGTTGATGTGGATGTTATGATGTGCTGCATTAGCTGATGTGTGTATTAATATTTGCTGCAGCAATTGAGGAGCACTTTGTAGCATGCTACATCACCTGAGATGTGTGTTATGATGCGTTGCAGCAGTTGAGATGTGTGTTATGATGCACGGTACATAGTATGAAGATCTGCAGCAGCCCAGATGTGCATTATAATGTGCTGTAGCAACTGGGAAACAGGACTGCAGCTGCAGAAAAACCTACTACATGTGGGGGGAGGGAAGAATGATGGGGTTTATTGTTTTGTATTATTTATTACAGGGAACCTGTGGTTAAAAACAGGCAGAATAAACCTTATTCTCTGCCTTAGGCTACATTCACACTGCCGTTGCCCGCCGTACCGTAGCATAGTGGGCACACGGCACTGCCAGGGGAGAGGAGGAGAGTGCCGCTCACCCCCGCACCTCTCCATAGGAATATATGGCGCACGGCGGCGTATTCCGGAGAATGATAGGAGATTTCCTATCTTTCTACGGGTATGGAGCAGTACCGCGCCGCACCGTACCGTACCGCTCCGCTGGGCGCCGCGAGTCCATTGCGATGCATGGGGGACGTATGCTAGCAGTATATACGTCCCCCATACATTGATGTGAATGTAGCCTTAGTTGAAAAGTGCAGTGCAGATGCCCAAGATTAAATCTGCCTCTTCCCACCAGTAACCAGTAAAATCGTCCCCCAATCTCTTGTCTATGTTGGCTCCACCCATTTGTATGTGGGTTACCAATAACTCAGCCCAGTAATATGATCTATAGTGTTAGGTATTTCCTTAGATGTCAACATTCACTCATTTCAGTCTCATACAAGGGGGTAAAGTAAAAATTTATAGAAAAGTGGAATAAACAAATATATCAATATATATATGGATGGATAACATGAGGATCATCAACGGGAATAGTAACGGATGTGAGTACAGGTGGTCCTCTACTTAAGAACACCCGACTTACAGACGACCCCTAGTTACAAACGGAGCTCTGGATGTTGGTAATTTACTGTACTTTAGCCTTGGGCTACAATAAACAGTTATTGATGTTGTCTGCAAATAAGCTTTATTGTTAATCCTGGTTCTTATGACAAACCAACATTTTTAAAATCCAACTGTCACAGAGACCAAAAAAATTGTCTGGAGTTACAATTATAAAATATACAGTTCCGACTTACATACAAATTCAACTTAATAACGAACCTAAAGAACGTACGTAACCCAGGACAGCCTGTAATTACAATCTGTGTACACCACAACAGAATATGATGGTGCCATGAAAGTAATAGGAATTATCATATTCTGCAGCAGAGAAAAACAACAGTTCCTTTTCCATTGATGATCATCATGTTATCTCCCCGTAGCCCATACATAGCCAATTTACCTATTAACCATCAGTTTATGTTTTTCCACTTTTCTATATATTTTTACTTTACCCCCCTTTAAACGAGATTGAAACGAGTGAATATTTTATCCTAGGAACCTAATACATGACACTGTCACATTGTGGCAATGAAAAGCAGGTTTACTGGAGAGACATGAGACACAGTCAGCAGTATTATTATGTACCATGGTAAATCTGCTCCTCTTATTACTATGTATAGTACTTACTATCCATGTACCTCCTGTAAGACTATGGCTGGATGTGTTAGGTAGCACCTTGGACAGCAGCAAGTCTTTCATTTACAACATTGTGTCCTATGCCCCGATGATAACAGTGATGTGTAAATGTGGCAAGTGGATCTACATTGCCCAAACCAGATGGAAGAGCAGATGGATTTGCAGATTGGTTTTCCCTACTTTCTCAGTGTGAAACAATATTACTAGGTTAAAATGGTGGAAAACAGTGGGAAACTTCCAGAGCTCTGTGAAAAATTGGTTTCATTCTTAGTATTCATAGAGACAAGTATTCATTACCTTCCTTCATTGATCAACTCAATAAAAGCCAGGCCAGCGTTCTTCTGAATAGAGTTCTGCCATTCCTAGAAGAAACATATTCATTACTATATCATAGGTACACATGATGGTATAATAAAACTTATATATTATCATATTACTAATGTAGAAGGTTAGATATTGATCTGCAGTATTATTATTAAATTGTAACTAAAGGATCCCATTAGAGGTGCATTACTAATCCACTAGGCGATAGGATACATACAGCATTGAGGATAGAGTGTGTGTAGATCCCCCCAATGGCAGATATGTTCTATGGAGATAAGGGGCTGCCCGCGGAGTCTGGTCATTAGTTACACATGGACTTTCATACATGTGCGTGAGAAGAGACCGCTCTTACCTAAAAGAGAAGCTTTCACGGCTTTTATCCCACTAAACTAGAAGCCCCCTCAGGTAGTGCATGAAATATCATCCTAGAATACCCTCTTTTAGGTTAAAACTCACCAATTTACACATAAAAAAAAAATCACCTTCAAAGTTATATGCAAATGAGAAGAGTCTGGAATAAGTCATCCTGAGAGCCTGGAGGGGGATCCTCACATCAGATGCCCCGATATATGACTATAGAGCCTAAAACCATGCTTTTATTATTGTATTAAAGGGGTGTTCCCATTTCAGCAAATAAATGTTAATGTTTGAATAACCGCTCACTGTTTTCTAGATCTCTGCTTGCTGTCATTCTATAGAAAGTATCATTGTTTATTTCCAGTGGACAGAAATCTGACCATGGTCACACAGGTGCACAGCTCGTTATAACCCACAGCTCTGATTACTCTCTGATAATAACGAGCCGTGCACCTGTGTGACCATTGTTAGATTCTTGTCCACTGCAAATAAACATAGAAACTTTCTATAGAACGACAGCAAGCAGAGATCTAGAAAACAGTGGGCGGTTATTCAAACAATAACATTTATTTGCTGAAATGGGAACACCCCTTTTTATAACAAGCTGTGCACCTGTGTGACATCACATGACCATGGGTGGATTTTTTAATCCACAAGAAATAAAACTATGAAAATTACTATAGAATAATAGCAAGCAGACATCTAGAAAACTATGAGGAATTGATATACAAGTTTCCCAAATACTTTCTGTAACACAAACAATAGCAATTTTTTGCTGATAGTGTTCAAACCCTTTAAAGGGGTTTTCCCACAAAGGCAAGTTAGGCCCTATTCACGAGACCGATCTCCGTCAGCTCCATAGAGATTAATGGAGCAGAACGGTCATGCGCCACCATCTACTCCATTAATATGAGGAGCGGCGAGGGGTCGGTCGGACCCCTTGTTTTTAGCGATCTGCGGGGGTCTCAGCACCGAGACCCCCACTGATCAGCAAGTTATGCCCTATCCCACGGACTTTCCTTCGTGGGAAAACCCCTTTAAGTCTCTCTCCCGAAGCCATTCCATGTTATAAGTGATATTGCAATGAGCAGTCCACATTTTATTATTGTAAATCACACCCACAAAATAAAAAATGAACAATGGTGCAAAACACACAAAGTGAACAAAATACAAACAGGCCACAAATAAATAGATTATTGTGCTTGAGCTGAAATCTCAGATACAAGCTATGAAAGATGGTGGCAGAATGTTAGACTTTTTTGCTATGCTAATACAACCCTCCTAGATGTTTTATCTTTAACTTTCTTCAATGTGTTAGTAATTTTAGGTCTTTTAGATAATCATCATTTTCCAGGCCTTTTACTTGGAAGCAGAAATGTATTTCAGGTTGCTTCATGATGTATGTGCGATACAAAGTACCAAATCAGATTTCATATTGAAGTTATGGTTCCTGTTAAAGTGAGTAAAGGTCAAAACAAAACAAAAACTTGACAAATGTGCGGGGCCAATTGTTCTGAGCCTGCAGACAATTTCTTCCATATTTTCCCTGGAATAGGGTGGCATCTTTTACAACACATAAGGAAATCCAGCTGACATATGGAAGCCAATCTAATGTAAATATTTAAATCTGAATCCTAAATTCGTACTCAGGCAGCCATTTGTTTCAATAAAGAAATCAACACAATATTCAGTTGCTATAGTTGCCGAAGGGTTAAGTCAACCTCTTGAGCAGCGACTGGAAGCAATTAGAGATAAGTACAGAATCTGAGAGAAGACAGGATTTTTCTTGAAGCGAGCTCTAGATCTGCTAGTCATCAAAGTTGGGGGAGAAAAAAAAAAAAGTGAAACAAATTTCTACACAAGTTATTTTGAAAATCCACCACTAACAACATTATCAAAGGCATGACACAGTCTGAGAGAACAAAGCCCGGCCGGGCCAAGACAAATATCTTCATTCACTTAAAGAGCCGCTAAACCAGAAATATAATCCGCCTCTCTATACCTGCAGAACCCAGAGTTTCTTCTTATATAATTTCTGGGTACATTTTGGAGTCATTTTATAGGCAATACAATAAACTAGGATTTCTTTAGATCTTCTCATAGGATCAGCATGGTCAGTCTGAGAATCATGATGTGCAGGATGGGACGCCAAGTATCCTATTGATATAATGGGGCAGATTTACTTACCCGGTCCATTCGCAATCCAGCGGCGGGTTCTCCGACGCTGATTTGGGTCTTCCGGCGATTCACTAAGGTAGTACGTCTGATGTCCACCAGGTGTCGCTGCTGCGCTGAAGTCCATTGGAGTTCACTGGTGTTCACCAAGCTATTCCTGGGTGCAAGTAAGTGCGTGTCTAGCGACACATCTTTTTTAAAAAAAAAAATACAGCGGTTTTTCCGAATCCGTCGGGGTTTTCAGACGGCCACGGCCCCGGTAATATTTGGGAAACCTGACGTAAAAACGTGACTCGGGCCCTTAGTAAATGACCCCCACCATGTCCCTGGAAGGGACTCCTTGCATTATATATCATTACGATGCTTGGAGTCCCATCTATGGCACATTGGTCAGTCAGTGGAACAGGACACTGTGAAGTCCATGACCGTCTGTTTTAGCCGCAAGATTCAGCGATGTGTTAAGGTGAGAGGTTAAGATTACTTGCCTATTTTTAAGTGACAATTTACATGTTACAAATCAAAAACACCCAAACCTGTCAGAAAGAAAATTATCATATACACCTGAATGGTAAAAGGGGACGTCTGGCCTGCAATTTGTACATCTTTAGGCCGCATGCACACAATCTTCAGGGGCGCGTATATACAACTGCTGACTTGCAGCCGTACATACGTCCCTCATAGACGGCAATGGTCGCATGGAGCGATAGGATGCGGCACAGCACCGTTCCGTACAGTGGGAAAAGATAGAACATGTAATATCTTTCCCCGTGATTCAGGCCGTGTGCAATGCATTGCAATGAAGAGGGGAGGGGTCACCCCTCCTCCTCCCCCTCGGCGCGGATATATGCCCACCTGGCTGTAGCCGTGCGGCCATACGTTCATGTGCATGAGGCCTTAAAATGAGAGGATTTACTATTTTTATTATTTATTTATAGAGCACCATTAATTCCATGCTGTTGTTCAATTAATAAGGGAGTCACATACATTATGCTAAGACAAGAACAAAGTAAGTACAAAAAGTAAGTACAAATAGAAAACCACAGTGATCAGGAGAGAAGTGGACGGAAGACCCTGCCCGTGAGGGCTCACAATATATAGGGGCACCTACTGGATGGCAATGTGTAGCGGGCTGTAGATCATAGCAGTAGTATAGGAAATAAGCTGGAGAATAATGCTCTAACAGGAATGACAAGTACATGAGGAATCCGTGTATTTAGCAATCCATGGATATAAAGTGGACCATGTGCTTCAGGAACTCAAATAGACCTTTTTTTCAGGTTCAATATTAAACAATTAAAAAATTTCATGATGAATTTTCGACCTCTATCCTGTGCCACACAGAATCAAGTGTTTCTACTAGCAATACCATAAATAAAAATGCTTACTCTTGGACCTGAGGAAGGGAACGGTGCATTTCTGAAATACGTAGTCCACCTTTTATCCGAAGATTAATAAATCCAAAGATCTACTTAATATTGTCATTCCTGGTAAAACATCATTAACCAACCTGGCATTTTCTCCACTAGATCTGCAGTTATATGAAGATCCCTATGGACAATCCCTTTAAGATGGGATTACCTGAACTCATTTCAATTTTACATACCATAAACACAAAATGTTTGAGAGTAAAAGAGCCAACAGTCAAAGATCTGGGTGTAACATCAGGTAGTAAATTGTCCAATGCCTTATATGCCGTATATGCTATATGCTGGGTGTTTATGTAAACTTATAGCTTTGAGCATGCAGGTATGTGACCCCCCCTGACAGGATCTGCTCTTCTTTTAGCCTCTGGTTTTAACATAAATGGGGCTTTTATAATTATGCAAATGAGTCTGATGGGCTCCCGACTCCATAGGTGTCAATGAAGCCTGAGCCCTGCAGGCTCATTTGCATAATTTTAAAGCCCTTTTTCTTAAAAACAAGGGCATAAAAAGCTCAAAGAAGAGCAGATCCTGCTAGAGGGGGCACATACCAGTATGTCACTGAGCTTGGTTTACAATCCTTCATCCTGGTGGTAAATTTCCTTTAATTTGGACATACTACCTGGTTTGTTGCAAATGTCTCAATTTTTAACATTTTAATTCTTTCTATTGAATAAAGATTATTTATTTTATTAACTTTAACATTACCATTGGCTCTTTGTGGTTTGTAATTTAAGCATGAGAAGTTAGAAATTCGGCTTCTCTAGTAACTTTTTTATGGATAACTTTTTGTACTTGTTGACAATTCATAGACAGAAATAATTTGTATGTCATTTCATTTTTAAACAACATACGGAAAATATAATTAGCAAATCAACAAAAATAATTTCTAGTAAATGCTATACTGCTTAAGTTTACAAAGATTCTCACATCATCAAGATGGCACTTGCTGAAAAAAAAATTGTTTTTAAATTAAATTCAAAAAGAAAATGGTCAAAAAAATAAAACTAGACCAGATGAAGGGCAATGGATAAATGAAAGATTCACTTTTTTGTACAAGCCTTCTGAAACTCAAAAGTATATTTTTCATTCACCTAAATTTCCATTGGGTAAATATGTCCTGATTGCAGATCCAGTATAGTATGAAAGGCAGTTCCATATGAACTGAATTATCTATGACATGTACCTTCAGACGCTCGTAATCTGATATTTCACGTAAATTTAGACCATACCTCAAAAAGGAGCCTCTGGCAATGCTACATTTATTCAGGAGCCGAGATAACAGGCAAAAGAAAATCTGACATTTTTGCTAATCTACAGTCGTTAACATGGAATTTCCATCTTAAAGGGCATAAAAGTATCTAATTTGCTGTAGTAATTTAAAGAAAAACAAACCTGGCATTTCCCCTTCCTGTCTGAACATATACAGTAACCTAATGCTTATAGTTTGCAAAAATATAAAAAATAGTCAGAGCAGATGTGATTCTGTGCCTGGAAATCAAGTGTAAGCAAATAAATCTAATGTCGTTCACTATCTGTCAGTGGAAGAAATCCTAATAGGTGAATAAATGGGCTTCTGATACAATAGTATGTGCTAGAAGTCTGGTTATAAACATCACATGGATCGAGGAGATTAAAGTTATCTAAAATTATGTCTGTGGAGTTACCCCCAACCTGCATGATAGTACCGTATATAGTCGAGTATAAGCCGACCCAAGTATAAGCCGAGGCCCCTCGGGGGTTTCAGCACTTTTTGTGCTGAAAAACTAGGCTTATACTCGAGTATATATGGTAATTACTCATGGAAATGACTTGATACATTTCAATGTAAGAAAGCAAGGAAAGTATACAACCTGGGCACCACACAAGTCATATTGCACCATGGATTGACAATTCAGCATAACAAAAACATATATACATCTTTATATAAACTATATATAAAACTCTTAGGTCCAGTTTGCTCCCGAGTCTGGGCTTTTGGTTATAACTGTTTACAGACAGCGCAACAAAAAATAAAAACTGAAGGTGAACAGAAGGTCTTGCATTCGCCTTCCATAAGTTTGAACTGTATTCAAAAGAAGACAGGCAAGCAGTGCAGTGACCGGGGGTATCCGTGTAGCGCCAGGATGGAAAGACGAGTCTGGCTGCTGCATTCAGAATATATTGTAGAGAATAGAGTTTTGTTCGAGGAAGAGCAATTACTAGAGAATTAGTTGTCGAGATGAGAGTATATCAGATACAAAGTTAGAGCTTTATATAGTAAGAAAAGGGCAGATTCTGCAAATGTTTTTGAGGTGCATGCCCAAGGAGCGTGCAATTGATTGTATATACAGGCAGTCTCCGGGTTACATACAAGATAGGTTCTATAGGTTTGTTCTTAAAGTGGTTTTCCCACGAAGACAAGTTAGGCCCTATTCACGGGATAGGTCCTAACTTGCTGATCAGTGGGGGTCTCAGTGCTGAGACCCCCGCAGATCACGAAAACGAGGGGTCTTACTGACCCCTTTATTTTTAAAGACCCCTATTTTTTTTTTATAAAGTTTACATTTCCGGTAGAGAGAGGACGTTAAAGACAACAGACAGACAATCACTAGAGTTCTGTAATAAGGCAGGGGTGGTTTTACTTGAAGTCGTATATAGTTGGGTATCATCAGCATAAAGCTGGAATAGAAAACTGACTCTAAGAACGGTAAAGGATTGACTACCCAATCTGGAGACCATCATCGTTTTTGTGAATATGGTGCGTGTCTAACTCATTTTAATGCACATATAAAGCCCCTTCTCAGACAAAGCTTCATTCTGTCACGGATTATCCAATTCCAGGCTCTAAGCTGCTTTCGTGTGTGTATCCACAGTGAGTTATTCTTAATGTCCAGCTATCCAGAACATCAACTGGATTTAATCAAGTATCTCCCAGGCCTGCACGTGTTTCTCTCGAGAAGTATCAGAGACGCGAGTTGCTGTTAGTTTATTTATAGATCATCCAGGAAGGGATATTTTTCATTATGAATGAACTTGTATCGAATTGCGTATATGTTATTATAGCCTCATTAACACGAACTCTTGTTTTCTTTGAATTCTCTTTGCATGCATGAGAACACATGTACTTACAATACAAACACATGGTAAATTATTTCCAAATAAGACTACACTATGAGCCTTCAGTTCTACTTGTTTTGTTAAGAAAATTGAACAAATATTTCCTGTTTAACATATATATTCTTAATGTAATTTCACTGTAATATGTGAAATTCATGACATAGTTGTTCTGTATGCGTGTAATAAAAATAGAAACTAGTCTTGTGATGCAGATTTTAAAGATTGTCACCTCTCCCGATATCTCAGTTTTTGTAAATAATTGTATTTTTTTGTAACAATACTGGAGCATCTGTGCCCAAAAATTTATGTTGTGCTTTTTCCCTTCTATTCCTCCATGAAATTTTAGAATAAACTGACTGGGTGTTTCTAGTTGGGGTGGGGCACAGTCTGAAATAGTCCAATCAGTGATTCCTGTGTTGGGACACATCCACCTTAGGTTGCTTGCACACGAACATATGAGGGACATATATAAACGGCTGCAAATGTATGGCTGCATATATATATGTCCCCCATGTCTATGGCGCCGGTGCTCGGAACGATGAGCACAACTTGTGCTCACTGTAACGTGTAACGTGGCCACAAAAAACAGAGTCTGCCACTATGGAGAGGGGAGGGGCGGGTAGCACTTGCTTCTCCTCCTCTCCAGCGCGTCTGACTTGTGCCCGCCCGACCGTAGCCGTGTGTACACACGTTCATGCGCATGCACCCTTAGGGTGGGGTCACTAATTTAGTTTTTCAGATGCATCAAAACATCAAAAACTGCGTCTGAAAAACTGAACATATGAATGCAGCCTTAGACTAAGAAAATGGTTACAATCCTTTAAAAGAGACTGCACAAATTAAACGTAATTTCCATTTATTTAATGGAAAGTACAACTATTAACAGACAGGCAAGATCAAATGATTAACAATTAGAGATATTACCCTAGATATTTCCCAAATAACAGGCATTAATCTAAATTATAATCCCAAATTGAAAAAAAATGAAACATACAACTGGGCAATGTTAAACTTTAAAAAAAAAAATCTTTTGCTTATTACTTGGAAACTTGTAACGGCTACATATAAATTGCAAATTTCCGATCTTTAAATATGGCCCCTCAACTACATTACCCAACAGGCTAAGCAGTCTGATCCAAAACCAAATAGAGTCATCAATACTGAAGGCAGAGAGACCTTGGGACACAAAACCCAACTCTAACCATCTATCAGGGGCGTCGCTAGGTCAAAAGATCCGGGGCTCGTGCCCCGGATCTTTTGGCCGGTGCCCCGAATCTCCTCAGGTCAGCAGATCATCTGCCCCGCTGCCCGGGAGATTCCTTCCCTCTAGTTCTCATCACGATCTGTGTCCTCAGATCGTGATGAGAACGAGTGCAGGCGCTGCTTTCCCCTGCAAGGACCTAGCCTCCGGGAGTTCCAGAGGCTGAAAGACCTGTGGTGATGTCATGATCACATGACCTGCAGGGGAAAGCAGCACACAGAAAGAGAGAGAGCTGCATCTGTGAGGTGAGAAACATGATAGGGACTAGGGAAGGGGGAGAACATTGTGGGGCACATTATTTCCTGGGGGGCTGTGTGAGGCACATTATTTCCTGGGGGGCTGTGTGAGGCACATTACTTACTGGGGGGCTGTGTGGGCAGATTACTTACTGTGGGGCTGTGTGAGGCACATTATTTACTGGGGGGCTGTGTGGGCACAATACTTACTGTGGGGCTGTTTGAGGCACATTATTTACTGGGGGGCTGTGTGAGGCACATTACTTACTGTGGGGCTGTGTGAGGCACATTATTTACTGGGGGGCTGTGTGAGGCACATTACTTACTGTGGGGCTGTGTGAGGCACATTATTTACTGGGGGGCAGTGTGAGGCACATTATTTACTGGGGGGACTGTGTGAGGCACATTATTTACTGGGGGGCTGTGTGAGGCACATTATTTACTGGGGGTCTGTGTGGGCACATTACTTACTGGGGGGCTGTGTGGGCACATTACTTACTGGGGGGCTGTGTGGGCACATTACTTACTGGGGGGCTGTGTGGGGATATTACTGGGGGGCTGCATGGTCACATTACTTACTGGGGGGCTGTGTGAGGACATTACTTATGGGGGGGCTGTGTGAGGACATTACTTATGGGGGGGCTGTGTGAGGACATTACTTATGGGGGGGCTGTCTGGGGGACATTTCTTGGAGCGTGTTCACACATGGCACTAGGACGGGCCTTGGTTTGATCACATATTTTCCAGTAATACACATGTGATGGGTAACACGCACCTGGTTTTGTTTAAATACACAAAAAGAATGCACCTGATTGATTATGGGCAGGCAAAGCAGCCGCAATCAGGTAATAAACATACACCAAAAGGTTTGGACATGAGTGACGTACCACCCAAAACAAGAAATTTAATTGCAACAAAAAATACTTTATTATGTGCAAAAATACATTAACAATGGATACAATTACTGGACAAGCAACAAAAATTAAAAACTCTGCAGGGTACAATGCATCGCTAAACAAATAGCCTAAAGGTAGGTGAAACAGTCATGAGAGTTGTTTGTGACGAACCTATGCACTATAGTGCATGGTTACAAGGCAGTAAACAATGACACATATAAATGGGATGACCAAAACAGTAACAAATACCATACCAAATGCTGACCAGCAGAGGATTGCCCCGACACGTGTTTCGCACGAAGTGCTTTTTCAAGGGGAGCTTGAAAAAGCACTTCGTGCGAAACACGTGTCGGGGCAATCCTCTGCTATAGTGCACTATAGTGCATAGGCTCGTCACAAACAACTCTCATGACTGTTTCACCTACCTTTAGGCTATTTGTTTAGCGATGCATTGTACCCTGCAGAGTTTTTAATTTTTGTTGCTTGTCCAGTAATTGTATCCATTGTTAATGTATTTTTGCACATAATAAAGTATTTTTTGTTGCAATTAAATTTCTTGTTTTGGGTGGTACGTCACTCATGTCCAAACCTTTTGGTGTATGGTTTTGTTTAAATGCAAGACAAACGTGTGAGCGCAGCCTTTCAGTATTTGGGGAGATTGTTAGGGGCAGGAGCAGGATAACACTGCCAGGGAACAAAGATGTAGGGACAATGAGGAACATAAGATGTGGTGATGGGGATTTCTCCTTTGTTCTCTGTAGCTGTATATACCAGAAGTAACCTTGTTATTGGCACAACCACATGTGAGGGGGTTATGTACAGAAGGGGGCATTACTGAAAGTGCAATACACATGCATTGGGGCCCGTGCCCCGGATCTTTTACCACCCTAGCAACGCCCCTGCCATCTATAAATGTCTACTATACATAATATAGTTTTTTTGCTCAACATAAAGCAATACCATATAAAATACTATCTCTTGGTGAACCAACTACCTAGAGTGAGCATATGGCATGTGTGATCGCAACATTTAACATTGTCAGATGTCTTAAGAACAAGCCAACTGTACCATTTTAGATGTTCGAGACACCAAACCATGGCAAGTGTGATCCTAACATGCAACACGGACAGCTGCACTCTTATATATTTTTTGCACTCTGGTAAAATACTGATACGCAAGAATGTAAGTATATGGACTATGGAAAACCAGAGACACCAGAGAGTACCAATATTGTCCAGGTTTAAGAGGCTGGATACTTTGGCCCTGGCACAACCAGAGGCTGGATACTTTGGGCCTGGCACAATCAGAGGCTGGATACTTTGGGCCTGGTTTAAGCAGAGGCTGGATACTATGGACTTGGTTCAACCAGAGGCTGGATACTTTGGACCTTGTACAACCAGAGGCTGGATACTTTGGACCTGGTTTAAGCAGAGGCTGGATACTTTGGACCTTGTACAACCAGAGGCTGGATACTATGGACCTTGTACAACCAGAGGCAGGATACTTTGGACCTGGTTCAACCAGAGGCAGGATACTTTGGACCTGGTTCAACCAGAGGCAGGATACTTTGGACCTTGTACAACCAGAGGCAGGATACTTTGGACCTGGTTCAACCAGAGGCTGGATACTTTGGACCTTGTACAACCAGAGGCAGGATACTTTGGACCTTGTACAACCAGAGGCAGGATACTTTGGACCTGGTTCAACCAGAGGCAGGATACTTTGGACCTTGTACAACCAGAGGCTGGATACTATGGACCTTGTACAACCAGAGGCAGGATGTGAGTTTACATGAATATTTAAGGTTATAATACACTCTGAATGGCGCATTTCTCACAACAGCAAATGTTTTTAAGGGTAGCAGTGGTGAATAATTGGAAATGATCTCACCCCCTTTACCTTGCTATTAGCATGTCTTAAACTGAAAGCTTTGAGAGCCATTTTAATGTGGCATATATGTAACAGGAGACATGTTTTTTAGTCTGTAACCTTTTACCCCTGCATAAGCAGCAAACAGAAGTGTCAAATGACGGCGTTTCATTTGTATATCTATATGCAGCAAGATATCCGATATAACCATGAGCAAAAATTGGGAAAATTAAAGCTTTGGACATTTTCTTGTTGCTTCAAAGGACGTAATATGGAGAGCCATTAAGCGGGCTGGGTACATAAGGTTCTGCTAAATGTTGTTAGTGAGGGAACAGTGATAGGGCTTAAATTTCTCACTCTTTCCTTCAATCAATACGAGAGGCAAAGTTTCATCTCTGGGGCCACTAATGGCAGGAATTGCTGGAGCCAGCAAATGAGTAATGTTAGACCTCTGATTAGATGATGAGGCCATCAAGAACCTCATGTTACATTGCGCTTTCTTCATGTGAACTGCAAAGGGTGAAGGAAGCTTTGCTACATTTTTCTTCTGTCCAAATAAAAGAAGCTCAACTTAGAGAAAAAAACAGCATGACTTAAAGATCAGAGGCCAAACTAGATATTGTGAAATTCGTCTTCAACCCTCAATGCAACCACCAGGCAGCCAATTTTGCAAGTGCCCTGCAGGAGTGAGCCTGAAGTTGGAACATCATCGAGGATTCCTGCCAAGGTTATATTTTTCTAAGTCCTCTCTCACCATCCACCATCCAAAAAAGAAAGAGAACCTAATCATTTCCTTATGGACCATGTGGAGGAGAATGGGCAAGTGAACAGCAGGTATGTAGAGGATTCTGCTACTTTAATAAACTGTAAATATCTCTAATCAGTTTCAGACCTAACATCATAGCATATGAAGGAAAGGGAAATCTGAATTTGTAAAAGTACACCTTACCCAAAAGATCAGCCCTTTTACATACCAACTTTTCACTATACTATACTATGATGTATTGTATCATCTTCTTTTAAAAGATCAACCCTAAAAAAAAAACACTTTTTGTTGTTACCTTGGGTTTCATCTCAAATGGGTTGCATGGTTTTATAGGATACTAAAACTGTAGCAAAAATGTATAGAAAGTATGTGAGATGGCAAAATAATGCACTGGTTCTATTTGCATTATAATGCAACATTACTCATTTACAGTCTATGTTCATGTTGAGCATTGATTATGTAATAATAATAATAATCTTTATTTATATAGCGCCATCATATTAAGCAGCTCTTTACAAATCATAGTTATATAGAACAAAAGTAGTGAGGGCCCTGTTTGCAAGAGCTTACAGTCTACGAGGATGAAAGGGGTGACACAAAGGGTGTTCTTTATAATTAGACTCTTCTAACACCATTGTCCTACCTTATGATATGTTGTACCCAGATACGTGGGGGTAGATATCAGAACCTATAATTCCATATAGTGATGAAGCCATTTTTTGGTACAAAGCAACTAACACGGAACTTCTGCTTGTCAGAAATGTAAAGTAATAAAGTTATATATTAACCATCACATTGACCTTGATGTTGGGGAGCTGCTTTAAGTTCTGTACGGTCTAATGTCACTTACAAAGTGGGATAAATGCTCGACAATTACATAAAACCAGCGAGATACATTCGTTTTAAGGATCTGTTCACTACTTTTAGATATACTAGCGACTGTCCTATTTTAAGTAAAAACCTTCGAAAAAAGAAATCCAACATAACTATAAAAACATTTATAGCAGTAATTCTAAATAAATAAACCAAAAACATTTGTGAACTACATTTTACATGTAAATAGAAAGGACACTGACCACAAAGGTCAGACCAGTGAATCCATGACCACAGGTTCAAGCAAGATGTTATTCACATACTACAAGCTAGTCACTAGTGAGAAAGTGAAATAAGAGACACCTTGTAACAACAGGCCACTTTGACAAATTATACAAAATATTTAAGTAATTTTTAAATCCTTTACGACTTTCCCAATGTAAATAATCCAAGCACGTTATATTTACTTAGATGCAGGAATAAAGTTTTTCATATGCAGTTTCCCATATGAAATTTGTGACGTTTCGACCATCCCCGGTTGTCATCAAACACGGTGGCCGCTGGTATGGATAGGAATGTGGATGTTGGAACTAGAGGTACTGCCCGTCTCAGCTGTGTGTGGAGCGAGCACATGTGAGACTGCAACAATAAAACTTTATTCCTGCATGCAATTACACCAATTTATCTTTTATCTCTTGGATTGTCTCTTACAGTTGTACAGGGTGGGAACCCTAACAAGCACCATTCAGAATCCAAATAGAGGCGTCACCTGAAACCATTATTTGTGATTTCCCCAATGTATAAAAAGCAGGTGATTGTGTTAGATAGTTGTGCTGCAAATGTTGAGATCAGCAAATTATAATTCTGATCCTAACGGTGAAGGTCCTAACGGTGAAGGTCCTAACGGTGAAGGTCCTAACGGTGAAGGTCCTAACTGTGAAGGTTCTAACTGTGAAGGTCTTTCAATTAAAAAGGGTGGTTCACAATATCGAATGCTCACTACATGTATAGACGGGACCTTCCCTTGAAGGAATTATACTCAAACAAGCAGTCGAATTGTTCAAATAATCATTTTATGAAAAATAGGAAATGGATGTATTATAGCAACAGAACTCATCAAGGGCTTTTAATCTTTAAATGAATATTTAAATCTTAATTTTACGTAGTTGGATAATTCTCACATATATATATATATTAGTTATAAACGTCAACTATGACATTTATTTATACCAGTTACTTATAAGTGTTTTACAGGGTGAACATGTAGTAAAAAAAAAAAAAAAAAAAATGATGTACCAAAAATATATATACAGGCGGTCCCCTACTTAAGAACACTCGACTTACATACGACCCATAGTTACAAACAGACCTCTGAATATTGGAAATTTATTGTACTTTAGTCCTAGGCTACATTAAAGAGCTGAAACAGTTATCAAATGTGTCTGTAATGAAGCTTTAGTGTTAATATTGATTCTTATGACAACCCAACATTTTTAAAATCCAATTGTCACAGAGACCAAAAAAGTTCTGGCTGGGATTACAATGATAAAATATACAGTTCCGACTTACATACAAACTCAACTTAAGAAAAAACCTACAGACCCTATCTTGTATGTAACCCGGGGACTGCCTGTATATATTCTTCCATTGACTGATTTGGAACATAACAATGTCACAGATTGACAGCAGAAAAAGACAATCTTGCCCTTCCAGTCTTGCCCTAATATCTAAACGTATGTTAGGAGATTACATATTATATATGCGTGTGTACATGTGTGTTTGTTTTTCCACACAAACCCTCCATATCAGCTAAAAGTTTGTTCTGAGCAACGAATACTTTTTCAGCTAAGTATTATTTTCCGACCCCTTTAAATCGTCTGCCCAACTCTTTGAGATTGTGGCCCTTTTTTGTGTTGAATTTCTGGTAAAAAAATATATATATGGTGTTTCCAATATTTAAATCATAGATCACAAGTTTGCTTTGGGGTTCATAGACCTAAACCCAATCCAGTCATTGCTCTGCTGAAATTATCTTCTTGTGAAATAGAGATTGAAGTTTTTTTCAGGGCTTTATTCATACTGCTGAAGGACAGACAATATTTGGTGCCAAATTTGAGTTTAGAACCCGTCATGGGAAATCTGAAAAACAAATAACTGGGAGTGGTTTTCCCACTTTCCCATTGTTATAGACTTTTGGCTTCTTGGACTCAGCTGGTGTGATATGAACATAGTGTGATATCAATATGGTGTGAATAAAGCCTTGGAAATCTCCAGTTACACCCTTGAAGGGTATGGTCAATTGCCAAGTGCTTTAGAGGATATTTCTCGATTTTCAAATGATTTGTCAAATTACATGAACAAAGACAATTTCTAAAAACGGTCATAACATCATTGACAAAGGACACTATTTATTGGTAATAGAACTTACCTGAGAGCAAAGCAACATGACCAGCTCCACCACCGATGTACTGGACTTCATGCAAACGAGTCCTTGAAAAATAAAATACATAAATGAATAAATGCTCCAAAAAGGTGGTTATCTGTTATTTTCCATCTACCACTGGACAAATATAACAGCCACTATAATCAAAGGGGTTTTCCAGGCATACATTTTTTAATATATATGGCTGGGTGTGAGGCATACTCTCCTCTATCCCGCTACCCTTAAGCTGTGGATCCCCGTCACTGCCAGGTCTCTGTTTGCATACAATGACCACACCTGTGCTCTGCTAGTGCCGGAGACTAAAGTCATAGCAGCCGTGGCTGTGATCAGGAAGGCACTACCAGCCTCTGTATACAAAGAGAGACCCGGCAGTGACAGAGGGAACCCCCAGTTATATATATAACAAAAAAAACTGTATTATTGGACAACCATTTCAGTTATAGGTTGATGGAAAGGTATGCAAAACACAAACCGGTAGGTGGGTAATTTTATTAGTATTTCTATTTTCATTCTAGGGAAGGGGGGGTATCGGTTTACTATTATTAATAAAGGAACCACTATACACTTAAAGTAATTACATAGAATGTGTGAAGTATATAACAGAAAAATATAAATGTAAGTAAGATACAAAATTCTCAATGCCACAGGTAATCGTTAAAAAAAAACAAAACCTTTAAACTGTTCACTGTGTGAAAAATAAACAGACCCCTCAAAGGTGAATTTACGGACAATTGACTTACACAGCAGCTATTTTAACATAATCTATTGTATAGTAATAATAACGAGACTCATTACATACTAAATAATAGGAGCACTCTTGCTAATAAACAAAAACAAAGATCTGGTTAGGCACCACCTTATTGCAACAATCCCAAATCTATTATTATACAAATTACTTTGTTTTTGAGAACTCTAACTTCTAAGAATTCATATAGTAAAGGCTAATTCATATTCTACATCGGGCCCCCTAAATATAATTTAGTTTATATTATTTAGTTTCAGTTATAGTACCGGACCCCAATAAATGTGGAAGAGATACCTAAAGGTAACTGCGCTCCTAATATAATATAGAATATACATTTTTCTGTACATCTTTGTTCCTATTGAGGTTTTTACTTTTCCATTCCATCACTGGGAAAAAAAACCTCAAAAACAATAGCAGTGCCACATCCATCACATGACAAACACCATTGGGCCCCAACCAACTACACTGACTTAATTGACGTAAAAAAAAACAAAAAACATTGTACTGCACGCTGCACTATTTTTTCCTGTATATTCGGGCAGACCCATGATAATGGCTTGAGATAAGGCGTCCACAGAGGTGAACATTATATATATCATATATAAAATGGAATACCATACTATAACTACAGCAGAGAGTTTGGATCTTGCAAAAATGTATTTGCTATAAGCCAATCAATGTGGGCTTCGACTTCCCACCACTGTTCTTGGTAATAACTATATGAGACCTTTTCGCTTTTGTGCACATACATGTAATACATATAAGCCTATAGTGTGGAATACAATTCTGTGAATCCTGGTTGCTGTACTAGACCTTTTGATGGCTCGCAGAAAAGAAATGGTCTCATAGAATCCTTAGCTCAGTTTCCTAAGGACAGCATGCATGGTATATGTAAATGTCCATCTCAATCATTGAAAGGGATTATTTAATAAGGAAGGTTTAGGTAATCCGCATGGATTGCTGGAGCAGAACAACAGCCATCAATATTCAGTTATGGAGTCCATGTGCTTATATATAAATGTTTAACTATACTCCAAAATATTTACAAATGTTTAGAACATGGAAATATTCAGAAAATTCTTTAGGGTACATGCTGCCAACTCACAGCCTCGTGATCAACCCAGATTTGTTAGTAGGCACAGAGGAGGCAATTACATCATGCGGGGCAACTGAGGAGAACATATTTCCCAAGACACATTCCTAAAAACTCTCAATCACCTTTGAAGATGACTGAAATGATCAAAAGAACTAGTTTTACCCCAAACAGTGTCCGATAATGACAGAAACCGGAACGGAAGACCAATTTTGTTGGTTCTGCTATAGATTTTTTGTTACAGCATGTGGTACAGTTTTGTCATAATCTCATCCACCTCGCTGCTATTATAAAAGTTCCAGGTTTCCCCTCAGAAATTCCATGGTGGAAAATAAGAAGTGTCCATTTTAAACTTTACCCCTTCCAAAAATGTAAGTAAAAAAATAAGTGTCATTGATTATATTTAGAATTTCTGATTCAAGAAAATTGACAAATGCTGTCTAAGCAGTGAAAAGATAGGGTTACCAGATTTATCACAGTGCATGATAAATATGTTGTATTATTACATATTCTATTTAATGGACTAGTTTACGCCTTAAAATGTCATATTTTTTGTGACTGTGCCTAAAACAACTATAAAATGGAATATGCAGAATAAAAAATATATTTTTTTTTAAATCGCTAATCAAAATTTTAAGTTAATTTAAAAATGTCTAAAACCATTATCAAACATGGTGTGAGAATATTACACTTTATTTTGCACAAATTACAGTACACTATAATCATGGCTCCGTTTGCTTATTATGTTCTAATTTGCTCCCTTTAATAGATAATTATTCTTAATTTTTTTTATTTTACCGTTTACTCTCCATTTGTGTAACTTGACACAGGATAAGATATCCCGCCTATCATCTTACAACCACTTTCGAAACGCATCAATTACATTATTTGTTTTTTTAATGATGTTACATAGAAATGATTAGCTGCCCGTATCTCCCCATTATTTTGCCTTTACTACAAACTAATTTTTTACTACAAACTAATTTTTTACTACAAACTAATTTTTTGCCATTATTTTGCCTTTACTACAAACAATTTTTTTGAGAGGGGTACATCAATATGCAACTGTTTTTCACCACATTATTGGGCAATTTTACGTACCTTTACGGAACCAAAATTCAGATTCTAGAATGTCACTGGAATTTGTTTAGTGATTAACTTTTTATGACATCTTTTATATTTGTGTGATACCTAGATTTCTAGTTTGCCCTTTTATGTGCAATGGTAAATCCACTACACAATACCTAATTAACAAAAAAAGATTTTTATGAACGTAGGAGCCATCATATATTTTTGTGAGACAAGAACATATGGTTGGAGGTCTTCAATGGTTTCTAACTTACCCCATTCCCTAATTAATGTTGTTTATTTATTTATTTTTTGCATTATCATATACAATAGTCCTACCAACAACCCTTACGTGTGAGTAGAACCACTTCTTTTAAGGAGGAATATAAAAAGTTTTATACTTCCTAAATAATACTGTGATACTACCGTACTCACCTTTAAAATTTCACCAAAATCATCAATATAAAGTGCAAAAAAACCCTTTGCTTAGTTTAAGAAGTATTAGGACTTTAAGAAACATTTTACAGTCACAGCATATGTTTAAAGAAATTTTTATGCCATTGTTTCATTTGCAAATTTTGAGTCACTTTCCAAAAAAGTATTTTTTTCTGCTTTAATTGTCATTGTAAAGCTGTAGCTTCCACTATTAGTGTGAATTTCCTGTCTGACTACATACAAAAGGTATATAAATCGCTTGTAACCTTTAATTCCACTGGGACCTGCCATATAAGTTTTGGAGTTTCCCCCCTTGGCACTGAAAAAGTTAAAAGAGAGGGGGTTACATTTCCTATGAAATAGGAGCAAGGTTTTGATGTGTTTTATTTTTTATTGCTCCAATATGTGTAGGAGTCTAGCAGGATACCACAGCCATTCCGTCTGGTCTTTATCAAGGTTTGTCTACATTTTACTCCCAATGATTTCCCCATTGCACCAACCAGGAGTCCCCCTCACAAATGGAATCAATTGGGAAGCAAGCGCAGAAAGTTAAATTATAATGCTTTGTTTGCTTGGATTAATTTAGAAAAAGAAACTTTAAAATTGGTCTAATTTGTGGAGCCTGCACTTGCCTCCATGCTTCCAATGTGGGAACAATAGGCGTATCAATAAGTGCGACATGACGTTTATTCACGCAGAATACGAACATACATATTACTAAATTAAAGAAAACTGAAAAAAAATACACTGGGATTTTGTAAATGTTGTTTAATGGTTAATGTATATTATAATCTAAAACAAACAAACAAACCAAAAACTATTTTTTTTTTTAATTTTCAAAGTGAAATATTTGTTTCTAACCAAATGCTAAATCTGTATCAGAGGCTTTCACCCTCCATTGTACTCATGGTGCCCATTTAGGATCTGAGTCCAGATCCCAACAGCAGCAGTCCTTCTGTGTGTCCTACGGCTACGTCATTGCCATTGTCCGTGTATCTGTATCGTTGTGATTTAGAAGTTATGGAATACTTACATTTACATTGTATGCAGAAGGGGAAATTGCAACTAAATAACTATGTAAAGATGTAGAAACATGCCTAATCTTGGACATTTACCATCAGGATGAAGGATTGTAAACCAAGTACACTTAATTACAGGTATGTGTCCTCTCTGGCAGGACCTGACCTTCTTTTAGCTTCTTATGCCCTGGTTTTTTACTAAAAAAAAAAAGGCTTTTAAAATTATGCAAATGAGCCAGAAGGGCACCTGGCTCCATTAACATCTATGGCTCATAATTTTTAAAGCCTTTTTTTCTTAAAACCAAGGGAATAGTAAGCTTAAATAAGAGCAGAGCCTGCCAGAGGGGGCACACAGCAGTATGCCAGTGTGCTTGGCTTACAATCCTTCATCCTGGTGGTAGATGTCCTTTAAGGACTCCACTTATTTATATATATGGTTTGCTAATTTCACTTTAAAAATTGCTTGCGCAATTGCATTTATTTCACAGAAAAACACTTTTCCGGCACAGCTTTATATGAAATGTCAAACAAAGTCAGTGTACAGTTAGTCTAGACAGTCTTAGGCTGAACCGGATGCAACACTTTGACTGTTGCCGATGATAAATCTGGCCTAGTATCTGACTGTCTACTCATACTTTGCACCTGGTTGAAAAACTGCACCAAAACTCTGAAACGTGTATAATTTATGGCACATAAATAATAATAATTTATGGTCCATTTTCCTGTAAAACAAAGCTCCTTTTTTCTCAAAAAGTGTAGTAAAACTTAAAAAATAACCATTTAAACACATTTGGTAACTCTGTAGTCATATTGATCCACAGAAAATTATTAGGATGTTAAGTTTGTTGTACAGTGAGCGGCACAAAATGTTTAAAAATCGTCAATCTGCCTTTTAGTTTCATTCTCCAGCCAACAAAGAGTTTATAAATGTATGTTATATGATATTTACCCTAAAAATGGCACTTCTGAAAATGCATCTCCATATGAAAAAAACAAGCCCACATGCCCACATTTCATGAGAATTCAGAAACAAAAGTAAATCCTGGTTCTTTACACAGAAAGTGGATTAGATTTGTGTAGATCTCATACACTTGACCACGTTTATTAAAGCCCCTGCACCATTTTTTTGGTCTTACTTTGCACAATCTTTTCAGTGTAACACATTTGTGCCGCGGCTGCACTGTGACTGACCAGACACAAAATTGGACTGTGCGCCACATTTATCATGCAGTGTCTGACCGAAATGTGTTGCACGCCCCATGTTAAAGGTGCACCAAAAAAAAGTGGTGCACTCTGTTGGGGCAGTACAGGGGGCGCCAGATTTATGAAGAACATGCACCACAATCCATGAATCTGGCGCCCCCTGCACACTACACAGGCAAACTGCACATAGCACAGCACTGTTTGTGATAAATGTGGGCCTCTGTGTTGTCACTTACCTATTACAGTGGGTTATCCGCTGGTGCTTTTGCAGTAACCAAATTGCATATTTAGGTTTTTACATATTTAGGTTTATTTTATTCCGATTTAGAAAAAAATAAAAGAATCATTGGTACTTTTTAGGTTCCCGCTTTTCAGGACTTCAAAAACTGCATCATCTCCATGAAAACTGCTTCTTCCACTAATAAGAAGAGTGATTGTCCATGCAGTATAAATGATGACTGGGCTCTTTATGTGGAAGGTTTTCTAGTATAAGCTTTTATACCTCAAATGAAATCATCCTATAACTCACATCCAGAGTAACTGGGAAGAAAGTTTACTAAATGCAGCTGGACTGATTTTAATGAGATGTCTATGGAGGAGTCGTCTATGCCGGCGTCTACTTCACTCTCAGTCCTTTTAGCATTGAGCCGTCTAGAATGCAAGCGCTGCAAATTGTGTGTTTACTCCCAGTCTTCAGTCTCTTCACTTTCATACAACTCGCTTCAAAGAAGACAACTGCACGAGGCTCATGTAGCAGACATGGCAGCAGGCTTCACAATTTACTGTTGGTGACATTTTAAAGGGATTGGCCACTTTAGCTTATGTTTTTAAAATGTGTGTGTGTGTGGGGGGGGGGGGCAGATTATGAGGTAAGTTACCAATATACATCTATTAATAGTTCTGTTCTGCTTTCTTGGTTTGTGAAGCCTCTTGTCTTTTTCCCCATCAGCCAGAGATTCCTGACCATAACATGGCCGCAGATGGAGGGTCATGTGATCTCTAACTGTGTATGAGAATCATTCTGCCCAGACCTTATGATAGTATTCATGAATATAACATCAAAATCTTGGCAGGGCTATTTCTCATGGAGAGTTAGTGACTATATAACTCTACCACTGCGAACATTTTATGGACAGGAATGTCTGGAGGGAAAAGACAGGAGGCTTCACTTTACATACCAAGAAAACCACACCGAACTATTAAAAGAGGAATATTGGTAAATTGCCTAATATCCGGCCCCCCAAACTTACACATCATTACAAAAAACTTGAGGTAAAGTGGCCAACACCTTTAAGTTGGTCAAATCATGAGAACATTGTATGCTTGTTGTACACCAAATGAACAGACTAGACCCGCTGCTCTATTAATCTCTATGTTGAATGAGATAGCTGAGTACGGCGCTCTGTTATCTCCACCCATTGCATAGACAGTGAATGGAATGGCAGTGTGCATTTCTGATGCGCTGCTCCATTCTTGTGGGATGCAACGGATCGCCATTCTCGTGATTAATGGGGTCCGGTCACTGAGACTCCCACAATCAGCAAGTTTCCCCTTACCTATGGAAAGGGGATAACTTGTTATGAATGGACAACCCCTTTAATACATATAACAAGTCATGTGGGACAAGGTTATTAAAAAGGTGCAAGAAGTTGATAAAGCTTTTGAATATCCACAGAATGCTTCATAAATACCGGTAGGTACAAAAGTCCTCCTTCAGAAAGAAGGAACACTAAATAGCTAAGATTGTTTGAGGAATTATTTTGCCTGTTCTATCAACCTGAATAGAGAGGAGGGCTCATCCACTGGTCAGTGCACCCCTGTACTCAAAAAATTGGGACTCACATCTATCAGGTACTCATGACATATACTGTGGATAGGTTATAAATACCCTTATTTTGCAAAAAATTAAGAAAATCTTAAAAAGTAGCACTTTCTGTTGAAGTTAAGTGACAAGCTATCCCCACAATTCACCCGTTTTTTAAAACTTGCGTACATGGTATAAGTGACAAATAACTAGGTCCCGCAGTCAAGGTCAGACTTTCCTGGGGGTGGGATGTGCCAGTGCAAAAGTGAAAAACACTGATAAATGTGGATCTTGTATTAACATTTTGTAACAATATCTGGTATCACAAGGGATTTGATTTCCTAGTTCGGACATAAAATTGGGTTAATTCTATTAGTGTAATAACTTTTAGTAAAAATGAAGTTAATCCCTGTTTCTATGTAGGATGTAGGATATGGACTCCAAGTGCTCATTTTACACAAATTAGTAATAAAAATACTTTTCCTCCACCAATTCTAAGTATGCAATAGGGACTAGACCGACATTTTTTGCATAAGTCGGTAATGGAGACCATTGACCTCCACACCACAGGGGGGCATGCCTCTGTTAATGGGTGCCACAACATAAAGTGTGTAAAAAAAATATATATATCTATCAATATTTTAGGGGCTGGGTCCGATAATCTGAACTTTAGCTAATATGGCAACTCTTCTGATTGTCATAACTAAGCTGTCAATTAAAAAAAAAAAATCTTGGCCATAATGAAAAGCAGACATCCGGACCCACTGACAAATTACATGAAGAATAAGTGTTTTATGCCGTAATATATCTTCCTTTCTAGACATAATAAGATAGGAGCTGAGGGAAGGGACTGGGATTTGCAATAAAAAATAATGACACTTCTTCATAAATCACAAGTTACTGCTTATTCCGACGGCAGATTTCCTCACTTCTAAAGGCAAAACCCGACTTACAGAAATATTGAATTTCACGGAGCAAAGAAACAGAACGCCTGATGACTCTTGGAATTTTTTAAAAAAAAAGTTTTCTTTACTTTAATAGACAGTATGGCTGCGGCACCCATATTTCTGAAGTAGAATATAATTTATTATCAGCCTCTTCTACTTGGCTACTTACAATGTGAGCTGATACTGCATGTTCACTGCTAGGGAAGTTTCCAGGTGATGCTTTGGAAGTTAAAAATACCAACAGAATAAATCTCAAGGTCCTGACAGCTTGTTAGAGGTAAGAAGTATGAAGTATTATATAGAATTGTATCTGCATCCAGAGGACTTGGTTACAACTGAATACAAGGAACTTGAACCCCAGATGTTGCCCTCTACAGGCCTGATGAAGTGACCCTGCAGCGTTCTTCCAGGTTAGAACACTTCAATACCCATTCAAGGTTCAGTTCTCATCTGTCTACGGGAAATCTGTTACACTCTGTTGGTTGCATGAGGCCTAAGTGTTCTCATTATACATTTATCAATGACATATAAAATATGGATTAACAATTGCAGATGCCCATACAATTTGTAATGTCGGATGTTGACACCCACTATGATAACGCCTGCAAGGATTAGGTTTTTAGTTCTTATTGTCCATTAAAGGGGCTGTTCCACCATAACAAGTTAGTCCCTATCCACAGGATAGGATAGTGCATTAGTTGCTGATCAATGGGGGTCCTAGTGATGGGAACCCCATGGTTGCACCCAGAGATGACTGCAGCAGCCTGCCACGTTCACCTCTATGGAGCTGACAGGAGATTGCCAAGTACAGCGCTCAGCTAATATCCGTCAGCTCCATATAGATTAGAGGGGCAGCACGCTGTTCTGGTCATCTCGGGGTGCAAAGAGTGTACATCGTACCACCGTTCTGGTGATTTGTGAGGGTCCCATCACTGAGACCCCCACCCATCACCGATTTAGGCGCTATCACCCGTATAGGGCCTAACTTGCCACGTTGGGAAAACCCCTTTATCATTAATAAAACAATGAAAGCCTCTCATAAATTATACAACTACTGGCCACTGCCCACAAATGAGTTTGTTGAAACTTTTGTTAAGGGATTTAATGGAGCATATCTCGAATCACTGAGTTGGGTTCTGCATCCCTGTTCAGTCAGATCAGCAGTTCTAGGTTCGGTCCCACACACACATACAGAGCGAATTTGCTGGACCAAACTTGATAATGGACAAAAGGCTTTAATATTGTTATGTAACATCACATGGCTAATGGCCAGTCAGGACTATGACCAAATGTGGCTACTGGAGCACCTGACTGCGCCCAAAATATTTAGCATCAGCATCATACCCTCTATCAACAGCTCCTGTCCGTGACTTCCAAGCAATGTCCGGGAGAGGAATGGGGCAAAATCCACAAAGATCTCTCTGAGAAGAGGAGCCACTTTTTCCAGGGCTCTCTCTAATTTGGCAGTGATACTGTAAAATAAAGTAGCAACATAAGGTTAAATACAATATATTTTCGCAAAAACAATATAAAAACAAAATAATATAATCATAATCGCAAATGCAATTACTTTCTAGCAATATCTACAAAATGCAGTGAATAACATAATACGACCGTTATATTAGAGGTGGGATTTGTATAGAAGAGACCTGGGCAGATGAGTGCACATGCATTACACGCATGACTACACCGGTGACTACTCTAGATTAGGAGAGAGCAATCTGAAGAAACTCTATGGGATCATGTAAATGATTAATTATCCGATGCCTACATATGTCATTGCGTTGTAAATATAGGGGGAACACACATGCAAATATCATTTTAATTATGCTACAAGCTGTTAACAGTAGTCAACACAGACATAAACAAGCATACGGCAATGCGGGTCTGACTAAGGCTGGCAAAAAAAAAACAAAAAACAAATCTAAAATACACATGAATTTAAAGGAGCTGCAGAGTCCCATCCGCTGTTCTAAAAAAAGGTCATAATGATATATTGTATATTGGCTAAAAGTGCAGATTTCGTGTTGTCAGGGGGTACGTGCGTTTTGTAGCGGAGCACTCAGCCAAACATGTGATTGTGCATGTGTATGAGGGGTGGAATACATTTGCTATTGGCTGAACGGACTGAACGGACTGCCCAATCTATGTAAAGTTTATGGACACCCGTGGACCTTGTCTGCATTTGTCTTGCTACATGTAAAAAACAAACGTTAAAAAAACAGTCAGTTTAATGGATGTTATGTCAAAAACACTATATTCAAACGAGCTTTCCCATATAAGTTAGGTTGAGCATGCATGTATTGTGGATAAGGGAGTGGGTAGGAAGCCACCGTAGGACACCTTTGGAGATGGCTCATCTCTCTTGAGAACAAAAGCCTCAGGTTTTTGAAATCTGCCATCGAGGTAAAGTTTTGAGATTCTCTGATGCAAATGAAGTTATTAGGTTTGGTATTCATACACAGTGTTAAAGGAAACCTACCACTTCTGAAGGTAGGTATGAGATGCAAACACCGGGCACCAGCTCAGGGTGAGCTGGTGCCGGTGCTTAGTCTCGTTAATGTTAAAACCGTGGTATCGCGGTTTTAACACTTTTTAAACTTTCTAGCAGAAACTGCTTCGGCGCTGCGTGCGCACGATCGTGCGCGCGCCTACATTGGAAATGCCGCAGGCATTGCGCGCGCACGGTCCCGCGCAGCGCCGAAGCAGTTTCTACTATAAAGTTTAAAAAGTGTTAAAACCGCGATACCGCGGTTTTAACACTAACAAGACTAAGCACCGGCACCAGCTCACCCTGAGCTGGTGCCCGGTGTTTGCATCTCATACCTACCTTCAGAAGTGGTAGGTTTCCTTTAAGGCCCCGGGGATAAAATAATTTGAGGGGCCAACCCTGAATCAAACGCTAGGAAATAGACTCTAGTAGCCTCCATATTGGGTTGTCTTCCGCTGGACTTCTAGTGTCCATTATTGGGCCTACTGGAGGATCCACTGGGACAGTCTGACACTGTTCATACTAATAAGTAAATGCATAGACAGCCAAATCTATGGTCTCACCTCATGTTTTCAGCAGAGTCCTCAGGCATGGGAGCCACAGTCTGCACTGCTGGGAGATTTTTGCTGGTAGCACCATTTACAAAACTGGATGAAGAGGATGAGGAGGACGAGGCTGAATCCACGGCACCTGTTTCACAGACAAAACCTCAACATGTGAAACATACAGAAATAATACATTATTATTTGGGATCAGAGCACTGAGAAGGTCCATTAAGAGACCAATTTCTAGAGTGAGATGGCAGCATCTGCTCTGGGGAGAATCAAATTACTTATTACTTTAGAAGGATGGGATACAGTGTATTTTACTATATAAGGCACAAGAATGGTATAGCTGAGAACTGACACAGTCACAATCGAGTGCTAAGAAAATAGCATGTCTTGTGTGCATCCTACAAATAGCAGATCAATCTTCTTGAGGGACATTTATAAGGGACTTGTACATCAGTGGTGTGAAGGGGGGCACGGGCAGTATGCACTCGCTATAGCCCACGACCAATTAAGCCTGATCGCTGGTAATAGGGCAATTGTACACTAGTTCAGGGGTCCACCGGATATATCAGGACACCAGAGTCTGCTGCTGTATCTGGCGCGCCAGAGGGGTGGGGCCTTCATCAAGCACTGGCGTACAATGCGCTGGCGTATGATAAATGTCCCGCTTGGGAGAGTCTGGAGACAAAAAGGGGTGTTCCATCTACCTCATATCCATAAAAAAATATTTTTTATTGAAAACGGAATAATCCCTTCTAGTACTAAAGTTATATTCTGACTCTTTGAAAGGGGACCAGGGTCAATGTGCCAATAGTTAGGCCCCTTGCACAAAAATGTAATACAGCCAGGTGCAGAAGGGAAGAGGGATGAAGACCCCTCCCCATTGAAAGCCAAGCAGCTGTGCTTTAAAAATGGCAAATGTCCTATATCTTGCAACTCAGTCACCGAGCCACGTTGTGGTGAGTCACTGGGTGCTAACCTCACTGTGAGCAGGCCATTGAAGTCTATGTGGGGCGTGATGCGGACGCAAATAGTGCAGCTGTATCATCGGCCCCCATATGTTTGTCTGCATGATGACTTACAGTGGTAGACAGGCTTTAGGACTATCACTACTAACCATATTATAGTGGGTCGTAATGTAAAATCTGTAAAGCTCAAGTGTTTTCACCTGGTAAAGGGGCTACTAAGACCTGAAAACAATAGCATCTCTGCATTCCCCCATGGCTTGCATACATTTTATAAAACGGCTATCTCCACAGAGTAGGATCCCACAATACAGTCTATGGATACTTGATCTAAGTGGGCACTTACAGCGGCACTAGACATAAGAGCATATCATATATTCCAGCAGAAGACAGCGGCACACGTCATCGTATACAGAACAGTGTAGACACATGGAGTATGTGAGCAGCACATGGCAGCACAGAGCACAGGACAGGACAAGACATGATATCACTGAGCAGCACACCATGACATAAAGCTAGAGGAGCTACACTCCAGTTACTCAGAGATTAAGCCGCCTGGTTGCAGCCTATTACAGGTCAGCTTTCATTTCCAAAACTACAAAGCACATCTAAAACAATGGTTCTGATAGGTTGCTGCAGATAACATGGAAAGAGGTAGGCCCAATACCTAGGCCTTATTTGGATATTCTTAAGATATTCCTAATAAGTATCTGATTACCCTAATACAAAATGTAAGCACATTCACATGCAAGCTACACGACGGTGCCTCAGGGTACAAGACTTACATTACCAACACCACACCACATTATTGATGGAAGATGAAATGAAGGAACAAATACCTGTTGTATTGATCATACTTTTGGGGGTTGCTCCAGTAGCAGCGAATATATTTGGTGTTGTGCTGGGTGTGAGACTACCACCACTGGCAGCACCCACTGTGTTCACAGCTAAACTGCCGGGCGGGGGTTTCTTCACCGGTACAACTACACTTCTGTGAGGAGCCAAGAAGAAAGAAGACACATAAGAGCCAATATAATTAATAACAGACATGAATAACACAATTAAAGTTCACCCCGTTCTACTAAGATATCTGTTATTCTAAATTCTGGCAGTATCTCCATGAAATAATTCTGGTTTCTCATGTTCCTCTGTTATTCCCACAAGACGTTTATGTGTAAATAGTGAACAGGGAGTTACCATTCCTGTGACCAAACAGAGTCGGAGACTGGGAGTACATGTGGGACACTGGCCGAGTGTTCAGGGAATTACTCTCACTCCGATCCATGTATTTGTTGAAGGAATAACAGAGGAACAGCACAAAACTGTAACATGGCAATTTGTTAATAATGGTCATGTCAGTAGAAATGACAGATCTAGTAAAACTTAAATTTAAAGGCAAAAATGATGATTTTTCTTGAAATATGTCATTGTCACAAAAAAAGAAAGAAACAAAAAAAAAAACAGACGAAGAAAACAAAATAAAAAAATACAAGACACTTATTTATGTCCAGAATTTATAATGAATGGAGCCAATCCGGAGGCAGTGTGGTAACATTACCAGATGAGGCGGTGGCAGCAGATAGATTAGTACTCCACAAGCTCCGGTGAGGGAGCGCTGACTACAAAGCTGCACCCAGGTCTCAGAGTTTGAAGGATAATTTTTGATGTTGTCACTCTCAATCCACTGAATGGCTGACAGACAATCAAACCCGTCTGGCAAGCTGGCAGCTCATTTTGCTGGCAGGTGGCAAACAATTAGACACACCAATTTGTGCCTCCTGATGACATTAAAGCATGAAACTAAGTTGTATGCGGGGCCTGGTGATTTGTGTGAAAGCATTTCAAAAATAATACTCTTTGCCGTGGCAACTCATTTCAGACTGCCACCTCCCATTATGGCTTTGAGCGGTGAAGACGACAGGCCTCAGTTACGAGTGGAGCAAGGCCGCTTCTGTTCAATCCGTCATCGGCGCCCCCCGAGACCTCAATCCCCTCCTTTCATCAATATCACCTCATCATTTACATTCGATAGTTCTTGAGCTGCCGCATACATTACTAACACTGCAGCGCCTTTTGTTGAAGCGTATTAGCCTACTTTGTATCTCCATGTTGTCATTTCACACAGCCCCTCGCACGAGAACAATAATGGGCCTAACAAGAGCATGATGGCTTCTCTACAGTCTGCATTCTGCCTCTTCTCACTAAAACCTGGGTTTAGACAAGGGACAATTATTATGGAGAATCCAATCTAATAAGGATAGAAGCTGTGGCAAATATATCACTGAAAGCCAGTATGTAATCCTCAAATGTATATGATATACCTCTACAATGAAATATGTATAATACACTGTACCTGTTTCATTCATCCCTCACGCCTGTAACAGGTTCTGTCCAGTAATACAGTTTTCCAGGATGGAAACAAGAAAACTGTAAGACTCCAAACGCCTGTAAAGGTGGCCTGCATATCTCCATATTCGTCCAGATTTATGGGGACTGAAACAAGCGCAATGCCTGGGGCACATCCAGGACCTTTTACCCTTACGTCACCTCCACACAGGACTGGTTTTAGCGAAAGTGGGGCCCCAAAATAAAACTATTTTATGAGCAGTCACAGTCAGTAAGCGGCTCCCTTTACCCCTGCACAATAATAACACATAGTAGTTACACCCAGTAGTAGGTAAGTATCTGTAATATAGGGCTGCAGGAGGATGTTATAGGACAGTGGTGGCGAACCTATGGCACGGGTGCCAGAGGTGGCACTCAGAGCCCTCTCTATGGGCACCTGCGGCATCACCCCAATGCAGAATTCGACAGACAGGACTCAAGGCCTCTTGCAGCCCAGGACACCAGTAGGAAGCTACAATGATAATCCAAACTTCTTCTCCTTATTTCTACTGTATTGTGTCCTCAGGTGCCTATACAATTTAAACATGTAACGGAGCAGGGAGTATAAGTTACTGCTTAAATTGTCGAATCGGCACTTTGCAAAAAATATGTGGGTTTTGGTTATAGTTTGGGCACTTGGCATCTAAAAGGTTTGCCATCACTGTTATAGGAGATAGACAGATGATAGGGAGATGGATGATAGAAGATAAATATGAAAGATTATATAGATTTATAGACACATAAATATAAAGATATAAAGTAGATGATATATAGATAGATAGATACAGAAGAAGAGAGATAGAAGATTGATTGATTGATTGATGGATGGATAGATGTATGACAGAAGATAGATATAATAGTAGAGAGATAGAAGATCGATTGACAGATGGATAGATAGGAGATAGATAGATCGAAAATAGATAGACAATAGAAAGACAAAAAGCTAGATAAATATATTGTTAGATAGACAGATAGGAAATAGACAAATTTTAGAAGATAGATATGTAGACAGATATATAGACAGGAGATGGATGATAAGCATCTTCACTTGGCATTCAACCAAGGGGTATAAAAAGATCAATATTTCTACTGCCCAGTTTGTCACCCCCTAACGCCGGCCCTGTATCCATACCCACTTGGCTGACGGTGGAGTGGGACAGCAAACTGACGTTCCGGCCCCTGAGCACAAGCCATTACCTACACCCGCTGAGTCTCTGGAGCAATTGCACACCAGGCCAGACCTGGGGTCACCTGGCTGTTATCTTATGTCACAAGACTTACTGAAAGTCAGGCATTGATGCTTTAAAAATAATTAGCATATTCTTTATCCAGAATTCACACCAGAGTAGGTAGACTCCATAGGTCTATAGAGGTTCCTTTGAAAGGCAATCAATGACAAGTGCCTCCAAGTGCTCCTTGTGAGTATGGCCAAGTTAAGTGGTTGTATTCTGCAGCGTATGAAGTGAAGATCACATAAGATGGCCATGCAATGGGGCTCCTCTTTCCCTCCTTTATCGGGAATATTAAAAACGGAGGTTCCACACTTCATGTCTATCTCAGATATGGAGAACCAGATTCTTTGTATTTAGAAGTCTCTGTTCATCTGGTTATGTGATGGTTAGGAGGAGCAACGAGTGTTAACCTGACAATTCTGATTTATATTTTCACACTTTGTTCTCCACTGATCCTGTTGCTCCCCCTAAATCACCCAGTGGAAAATAAGGTGTCAGGAGTTGACCTTCCATGTGCACGGTGTAACCTGATGACGCCTTCATTCCTATGCCGTGCAATCATATCAGCCTTTGATCATTGTGAAATAATAAACTGCAATTATCAGACAAATTGGCCATTAACCACACCAGCCTGTCTGACCAGATGTGAATATACATATATATAAAGCCTAAAAGCTAAAATTATCATCAAAATGATAGAAAGAAATGTAACCCCCCCCCCCCAAAAAAAAAAACATTAAAACATGATGTCATACCTGTCAAAGGAGTGAAACTGCATGGGAAGGATGACCTGGGCTTCCCTTTTGAGTGCGGGGTCTGGGTAGGGTACTGGGTCAGGGCCAGCCTCGGCCATCTCAAATGGCGCTGCCACTAGACTTTTGAGAATTTCTTTGACGTTGATGCCCTTGCTTTGGCTGATGCTTGATATGGAGGGGGCTGGTTTTAGCATTTCGCTAGGACTGTCTGTTAAACTCTCCTGTGACTTCTTCACGTCCGATGACAACGTAGACAGTAGTTCGCCCATGATGTCCGGGCTGGTGCTGTCTAGGTCAGTTCCATTTAAGATGCTGCTAATGTGTTCCTCTCCGATGCCCGAGTCTGTGTGAGGGATAGAGCTTTCTAAGTGGAGTTCTTCAATAGGCGTGGGAGTCTCTTTCTCCTTGATATCGGGGAACAGAGCAGGTGTATCTAAAGAGGCAAAGAAAGGAGGTCATTCACATGATACAAGACATCTCTGGTTACCTCTGACCAGTCCTTGTGTTAAAGGGCATTTATGGCATATTCAGACCACCACCTTGGATCCCTGTACCTATTTGCAAAATTTGAGTCTCCAGATTACTGCCCCAATTGAAAGGTGGTTGATGGCCCATACAGATAGGTATACCATGACCACTTGTACATGTGTTCTACACTTGGATACGGTGGCCACTGGCATTCAGCCAGGCAATAATAAAGTCAGGAGAGCATTTGGAGATGATTTTGCCTATTTGCAGTTACTACTGGAGGATTCTTAAGAGGTTACTACATACTTTGGTCCTTATAAATGGGTTTTCCCATGACTTATACTAGGGTCAGGACATTATTATAAGATTGGTGAAGATCTAACACCTAGAACAACAACAGATCAGAGGTTTTTACAAAGTTTATAAAGACAGAAGGGAACAGGAATCAGACAGTGCCATTCTCTGTGTAGTGGCTGAAAAGAGTCACTTCAGCTTAGTTCACATAAAACCTGGCCTGACCAATATACAGAGAACAGAACTTTTTGCTTCCTGTTACTCAGAGGTTTCTGGGTCTACTCCAACCAGATATTGAGGATGAATGCTATAGAATGGTATTCATTTATTTAGCCTAGAAACCACTTATATGTATAATATATAACAGCACATTATGCAGTAAGCTTTTAGGTTTCCATACTGCACAAACCAAGATAATTAACGTTTCAGTCTAAGTCTTTGTAAGAGATTTGAAACACTGTATCCACTACAGGCTTATAAAGATATTTAACAAAATTCCTACGTGCACATGTATCAACATATTTCTAGAAAAAAAATATTCTAGGGTGTGCAACCATCCAAAATAAAACACAACAATACAAAATGTATCATCTGCAATGTCAACCCACTCATGGCCTCAAAGGACAAGGGTGATGAGAGGTCAGAAGCGTGCCATCTGCACATACAAAGAGCTATGTGGCGATGGACACGTTGATAGACAAGGTCTCGTGGTGACATCGGTTTAGGAATATTGAGCTGAGGTCCACACCCAGAGGAACCCCTGAGGAGTGAGACTTTGGATGTAAATCCATTCATATACACCAGGGCTTTGTCATTAGACTGTTATATCACAGCATGTTACAGATGGAACAAAATACAATTTATCCCATAACTAAACTACCAGATCCTGACACATGAGTATTAAACCGAAGCAACATGCCGGCCCTGGGGGTAAGAACACGGCTAAGCACCGGCATGTTGTATTGTTCAACCAGACATCATAGGGGCTGATTACTAATAGACAATTAACAAGGAACTGGGTATATTCTCAGCAGAAAGGGTTAACAGGCTGTATCAAGATGAAAAACATTTTATTTTTACTTTAAAAAAAGTTATTATATTTAATTCCCACTGTCCGAGAAGATATTTATTTAAATGAATCTTAATTATGTTTATGTTAAATTTTAAGGTCATGTGTGATTATGGAAACCCTTCCCATGTGTAGTTTAAAGAGGGTTTTTTTTAAAAAAATTATAATTGTACATATTTTTTATTATTTTTTTCTTGTAAATTGGCAGCACCTCTTCACACTAATGCCAATGCCACACAACTGTGCTCGGTCCATGAAAACCGCACCATGTGCTAGCCACTATAAGCGGACTACATTGCTAGAAATGGGACTCTGGAATTCTTGCTTACAACGGAAAGTCCCTGCTTGCTGGTGGAAAAAAAGCTCTGTATGAGGAATCATACTAATGCGCGGTCTGGTTTTCACGGACAGCGCACAATCGTGTAGTGCCAGGCTAAGACTGGTTTCAGACAATGTCATAAAACCCATAGTACTTAAAGGGGTTGTCCGAGTTCTTGAAACAAAGCTAAAAGTGGCCGGGACAGGGCTGCTTAAAAAAAATAAAGATGTACTTACCTTCCGGTGCCCTCCGGTATCCAGCGCTGCTGTCACTCCGGTCCGGGCGCCATGTAAACAAACATGGCCGCCGGAGCAGCGCTGGATTCAGCTTCCGGCCGGCCGTGGCCGGGCACGCCTATCCGTCCCTACACAGCATTGTGTATGGGGGCCGGAAGGTTGTCGGGTCCGGCCGGAACTGAGTATACCAGAGGGCACCGGAAGGTAAGTAGGCCTTTATTTTTTTTAAGCAGCCCTGTCCCGGCCACTTTTAGCTTTTTTTCAAGAACTCGGACAACCCCTTTAATGATGATCAAATTTTGCAGAAAAGGCTGCTTCAAAACAAACATAGCACATGGAAATAAACTATGTGCGGATTCAGCAGATAGGAATACATTTGTCCGTGTGCTATTGACCAGTTCCTGAACCATTTTTGCGTTTCGAGCAGTCATTGTTGTATAATCGGACCATACAATCCGATAAAAACCGACCATGGATCAGTTGTTTACGGCCAAAGAAATGCACAAGGTCACACGTCTGTTTCTGTCATCAATGGGTGAGCGCCACTCACGTGCCAATGATGACAATAATGCATAAAAACGGATCCCTGACAAACTGGCCATAACTGAGGACATAAAATTTACATTGATTCATTTGCATAAACTCTTTCATCCTGGTGGTAGATGTCTTTAAATCTCCGTTCTTTACTTTTTTAACGGAGGTAAGAGAAGGAGGCAAGGAACCCTAAAGTTAAATTAGCGTAATCAGTTGTGGTAGGGACACACTCAAGTAACTCCATGACAATTTATTCATTAATTACCTGGAAGATTGTAATGGGAAATAATACTACATCGGATTTTGGAGAAATGGTCAATAATCTCTGACGATCCACTAAAACACAATGGGCAATTCTCTTGGCCAAGTGTGCATATATTCGTAGTGGGTCCTAATATTTATTTTGCTATATCCATCTAAATGAGCCATACAGTAAGGTCACACAGTTATAAGAGATGATGTAGCTATACAGACTGTGCAGTCATGTCCAATTGCTATAGAAAAGGAAGGCGTCTTTATACAGGAGATCTATGAAAGCTTTGGAAAACAAAAGCTCGGAATCTTTGGAAGGTGAAAATCTCAACATTGATGTAAGAACTCCTGACAAGCGTTTCCATACAAGGAGAGCGTCTTCCCATAGGGCAGAGCCATCAGTTTTCAGAGTAAAAACGGAGCTCTGCGCAGACAAAGAGATGCAGAGCGCATTAGATTTACAGCGCAATGAGCCTGGACACAAACTAAAAAGACAGAGAGGCTCAAGGGAGGCGTGGGGGTCTGACATGTTAGTTTTTTTTCAAACCTTTCAACCTTGGCAGGAATGGCAATCTGTGGAGAGACCGGATCTATTTACCCATTAGAGGGTTCAGAAAATGGTTCTCCGTTAGCACAGGTACAATTCACACTGAGGTGCATGATCCTCCAATGTGCCCTGATAGGAACTTGATCTCATTTTTTTTTTAAATCGAGCTTCTACAGAGTCCCTTACATATTAGTCTAAGGCTTTTTTACATGTTAACCATCAATATTTAATTTAGATGGTTTAGAGCACACTGACCCATCATTACATCACTACTGACAATAGATGATGTCACAGCTTATCTCTTCCCCTGTACAATGACCTCTATATAGATAACACTGACCCATCATTACATCACTACTGACAATAGATGATGTCACAGCTTATCTCTTCCCCTGTACAATGACCTCTATATAGATAACTCTGACCCATCATTACATCACTACTGACAATAGATGATGTCACAGCTTATCTCCTCCTCCTCCCTGTACAATGACCTCTATATAGATAACACTGACCCATCATTACATCACTACTGACAATAGATGTCACAGCTTATCTCCTCCCCCTCCCTGTACAATGACCTCTATATAGATAACACTGACCCATCATTACATCACTACTGACAATAGATGATGTCACAGCTTATTCCCCCCCTCCCTGTACAATGACCTCTATATAGATAACACTGACACATCATTACATCACTACTGACAATAGATGATGTCACAGCTTATCTCCTCCCCCTCCCTGTACAATGACCTCTATATAGATAACACTGACCCATCATTACATCACTACTGACAATAGATGATGTCACAGCTTATTCCCCCCCTCCCTGTACAATGACCTCTATATAGATAACACTGTCCCATCATTACATCACTACTGCCAATAGATGATGTCACAGCTTATCTCCTCCTCCTCCCTGTACAATGACCTCTATATAGATAACACTGACCCATCATTACATCACTACTGACAATAGATGATGTCACAGCTTATCTCCTCCTCCTCCCTGTACAATGTCCTCTAAATAGATAACACTGATCCATCATTACATCACTAGTCGTAATAGAAAGAGTTATGAGACTCATCCTGCATATCAACAAGATATTGACAAGGTGAATGGTAACAAAAGGATCTGATGAAGGAGGAGGACCGCCAGTGAAACGGGTTAAATAAACCAATGATACCTAAAATTAACTACTGTGTGGACCCTACTAACATGCTTAACCATCCCCTAGCGTTGTTTCAGTCATATGGCACGGAACTCAGAGCCCTTTCTGTGGGCACCTGGGCCATCACCCAAGCACACCAGACAGGACTCAAAGGATTTTCCTGCAATTCCAAACAACTTTCCAAGCTGCTTTCAGTGATATTTTAAAGTGATATCTACTTGGCTACATGGGACTGTAGGAAGAGGGGAATGTGTAGACAGGGCCAAATTATCTTCGGAGGAGCTTCTGCTGGCCCCCGTGATTCTCTGTGTACAGAGGGACATTGGAAAGAAGCTACAATGATGCTAATTTTTGCATCTTTTTTTCTACTATGTTGGTGTCCTCAGGAGGCCAGTATGATTGAACGTTGTTGAAGAGCAGGGGGCAATAAGTTACTGCTTTATTTTTGGTTGGCACCTTGCGATAAATGAGGGGGCTTTGGGGTTGCAGTTTGGGCACTCGGTCCCTAAAAGGTTCGCCATCACTAGTATAGATGAAACTGAGCACATTATGGTCGACTACAGGGCAGCTGTTTTGTGGGATATTTATAAGGCTACCATAGAAGAATCTTTAAAGTAAACCTCCTCCCATGGCTGTGGTGATGATAAAACTTAAATATACGTTGGTCTAACTTAGAGGGCGGTGTCTCGCTTTACATTATGTTTTACTTTAGGAAAGACGACTTAAGAAATGTCTAATTAAAGGGGTTGTCTGGGGCTCCTAAGAATAGGTTATTTATTAGAATTAAATGGGTGTTCCTCACCTGGGTATGTTACAATTAACAGAAATTAAACTGCAATAGTACAGTCAGACCACTACACAGCGTATGGAGCCATCTCCTCTATGCCATGCTCAAGACTGATCATTGTGGTGACCTGAAGGTTTGATGCTTAGAGATCATCAATTAAGGACCAGCCCTAAGTATGGGCCACTTATTGTGAACCCCAGACACCCCCTTTAAAACCTTATATCATAAAATAATAATCTGAGGATGTTCTCCTAGATGGGGCAAGCTGAAGATGGTAGGGGCACAATAGCTGGTGAGCCACGGGCTGCACACAACAGATATATAGTAACACTAGAAGAATGGATTATTATATGTACTGTATCTATGGCCCTCATCTTTCTTTCTGGAGTATCAGAAGCATAATGAGAAGATGTCAGATAATCTGGGAGTGAAAAACTCATATCATTTCATAAGGAAAAGTAAATTCGGAAACACAATATAAAACTGTCCAATGTAATAGAAAATGTTCAGCGCCGTATAAAACTGTCCAAGCCAATATGTCACTGGTTTTAAGGAACTGTCAGAGGCAATCTAAGCAAATGCAAATATGACCAAGTACACCGTCCCCTCTGTCATCCTGCAGGCTGGATTTCATTTAACAGGTAAATAAGAAGAGATTAAAAGATTCTCGTCCTATGGAAAGTTTAGAGAGGATTATAGACATATACATATTCATTCCAGACTAGTAACTGCGGGGGTTATCGGGTCACCAACATGTCACCCTGCCATACTTTAGCCCCATTAAACTTCTAGCTCCCCCATCAGGTAGGCTATGAAATATACTTTCTAGAATGAACTCCTTTATGCGAAATCTCACCCATTTAGCTATTAAAAAAAATATCTTCCAAAGTCAACTAAAAATGAGTAGAAAACGGTCATCTTTTGCCAGAGATGAGTCATGCTCAGAAGCTGGAGATGGGGAAGTCTATATCTCGGCTTCTACAGAATCTAGAACCATGGTTCTAGTATCATTTTAAAGAAGCGATTTCCATCTTTTAAATCACACAATAACTACCTTTATTTTTGGGGGACTTGAACAAAATTGAAAAAGAAAAATCTGTCTGGTTTGCTGGATAACAGACGGGAATAGGAGGCAGGATGGATTAGTACAGAGAGCTGAGGTTTCATGCAGTTAGTAAATGTGCTGGGCTTGTGGTTTCTGTGAATAGAAATGGAGCTATGGGCAGGCAAATTAAAGGTGTTGTCCACTTTCTGTAAATAATTGACATTGTTATTGTAGGGAAAAGTTATACAATTATGCAATATACTTTCTGCATCGATTCCTCATAGTTTTCTAGATCTCTGCTTGCTGTTCTTTTATAGAAAGCTTTTATGTTTACTTTCAGGGGATATAAATCTGTCCATGGTCACACAGATGCACGGCTTGTTACTATCATAGAGAGTAATCAGAACGGTATGTTCAGGCTCGGTCTGGCCCGCCGGGGGGCCGGGTAATTCCCCGGTGGGCCCCGACTCCGGTCATTATGGCAGGGGCCTCCGTTCGTATCCATCGGAGGCCCCTGCCAGTGGCTGCAATAGTACTCGTTGCGGCTGAAACGGCCGCACGAGTACTATTCCTGCAGTCAAAGCTGTCAGTGTGACGCGGCCGGCTGCTTTGCGGCGCACGTCACACTGTAACTTAGATGCGCGCGCCGCGTCGTGACGTCATTGCGCGGCCGCGCCGTGACGTAACGACGCGGGCGCGCATCTCTCCCCCGTCCCACGGCAGCAGAGACAGGACGCAGGATGAGGTGAGTACATTTTTTTTTTCTATTGGCAAAACAGATGGAGGTGGGGGGCTAACTATTATATGAAGGGGGGTTAATGTGTATGGGGGGGGAGGTAACTATTATATGAAGGGGGTTAATGTGTATGGGGGGGCTAACTATTATATGAAGGGGGGGGTTAATGTGTATGGGGGGCCTAACTATTATATGAAGGGGGTTAATGTGTATGGGGGCCTAACTATTATATGAAGGGGGGGGGGGTTAATGTGTATGGGGGGCCTAACTATTATATGAAGGGGAGGTTAATGTGTATGGGGGGCCTAACTATTATATGAAGGGGGATTAATGTGTATGGGGGGGCCTAACTATTATATGAAGGGGAGGTTAATGTGTATGGGGGGCCTAACTATTATATGAAGGGGGATTAATGTGTATGGGGGGGCTAACTATTATATGAAGGGGAGGTTAATGTGTATGGGGGGCCTAACTATTATATGAAGGGGGATTAATGTGTATGGGGGGGCCTAACTATTATATGAAGGGGGATTAATGTGTATGGGGGGGCCTAACTATTATATGAAGGGGGATTAATGTGTATGGGGGGGCCTAACTATTATATGAAGGGGAGGTTAATGTGTATGGGGGGGCTAACTATTATATGAAGGGGATTAATGTGTATGGGGGGGCCTAACTATTATATGAAGGGGGATTAATGTGTATGGGGGGGCCTAACTATTATATGAAGGGGAGGTTAATGTGTATGGGGGGGCTAACTATTATATGAAGGGGGTTAATGTGTATGGGGGCCTAACTATTATATGAAGGGGGGGTTAATGTGTATGGGGGGCCTAACTATTATATGAAGGGGGGTTAATGTGTATGGGGGGGGCTAACTATTATATGAAGGGGGTTAATGTGTATGGGGGGCCTAACTATTATATGAAGGGGGTTAATGTGTATGGGGGGGCCTAACTATTATAGGAAGGGGGGTTAATGTGTATGGGGGGGTAACTATAATATGAAGGGGGATTTAATGTGTATGGAGGGGCCTAACTATATTATGAAGGGGGGTTTAATGTGTATGGGGGGGCCTAACTTTAATATGAAGGGGGGTTTAATGTGTATGGGGGGGGCTAACTATTATATGAAGGGGGGGTTAATGTGTATGGGGGGCCTAACTATTATATGAAGGGGGGTTAATGTGTATGGGGGGGGCTAACTATTATATGAAGGGGGTTAATGTGTATGGGGGGCCTAACTATTATATGAAGGAGGTTAATGTGTATGGGGGGGGCCTAACTATTATAGGAAGGGGGGTTAATGTGTATGGGGGGGTAACTATAATATGAAGGGGGATTTAATGTGTATGGAGGGGCCTAACTATATTATGAAGGGGGGTTTAATGTGTATGGGGGGGCCTAACTTTAATATGAAGGGGGGTTTAATGTGTATGGGGGCCTAACTATAATAGGAAAGGGGGGAGGTTTAATGTGTATGGGGCCTAACTATAATATGAAGCTGGGTTTAATGTGTATGGGGGGGGTAACATGTATGGGGGGGTCTTACTAGAATCTGGAGGGTGGATGGCAATGTGTATGGGGGGTCTTACTAGAATCTGGAGGGGGCAGTGTGTATGGAGGGTGCCTATTTAAAATCTGGAGGGGGGCAAATGTTAAATTCTTGGGGGTGGTGTATAATAAGGGGGACAGTGTGTATGGAGGTGGAGGGGGGATGTATAATAAGGGGGGCAGTGTGTATATACAATATACAGAAATAAAACTATTTATATGTAGATGGAACGTGTCAGCAGGGAGTTTCCCAGTAACCAGCGACCTGTGCAGCAAGTCATTCACTTTATATTATAATACAATTAAATAATGTGCAGATACTATGTGTAAATAAATAGGAGGCAAGTTGTAGAAATGTATAACTGAAGGGATGCTATATGCGCATTAATAAATTGGAGGGGATTATATGTATACAGTAATTATAATTAGGACATGGTATAAAAACGTATTAGTACATTTTGTATAAAAATAATAAGTAGATTGTTATATAACACATTTCTTAGTAGGGGAAATGTATGAAAATAATTAGAAGGGACATTAAATAGATAAATTAATTCATTAAAATAATTCACAGGGGAACCAAATATTATGTAATTAATGGGGGGAACCATACTTTTTAAAGGCACAGTATTATTTATTCACAGACTGTAATGTAGTAATATATTTGGGGGTAACAATGTAATTTTTGATATGCTGGGGGCACAGAGGGGTTTCTTATGTAGATTCTTTATACGTACAGTGTGGGACATTGTTTTATCCAGGTGACATTATACTGTAAGTAATTGTGGTATTTTTAGGGGCGCATTGCGGCGGATCTGCTTCCCAGAGCTGAACACATCTGCCAGAAAATTCTGCAACCAGATTTTACGATGATTCTGGTTGTGAAGGAGAAGACAAGTCACCTGTGAGGTACTAGATGCTACTTCTTCCTGTGTCAGATCAGTATTGTAGTCACTGACTAACCTTCTAGTGTGAGACAGGTCTCAGAGTATGTACGGTTACATCTATAGGGTCAGAGAGCCAGGTGTGACTTGTCTATGTGGTGCGGGATGCCAGAGTAGGGTAGCATTTCCTTATTGAAAGGTTGGTGTGCAGTGCGAACACTTACATCCCTAACCATAGTCCGGCCGCCAGCAGAAAGCCCTTGAAACCAGTGGTAATTCTTATACCATTCCTAACATTATTGCCCCGGAGTTGACGTCACCCCTGCAGGGAGAAAGGGCTTAGCTTATCCGTTGCTTCACTGCCCCTGCTAGTGCGTATAAATTCCCTTATTCCAGAATATTTCTATGTAGTAGTAGGTGGGCCCCCAAAATCAATTTCACTGGTGGGCCCCAGGTATCCCAGTCCGACCCTGGGTATGTTATAACGAGCCGTGCACCTGCATCACAAACCATGGACAGATATTAGCTTCTATAACAGGACAGCAAGCAGAGATCTAGAAAACCGTGAGGAATCGATACAGAAAGTATATTGGGAAATTGTATAATCCTTAACCTTATGCACACAATATCAACTATTTGCTGAAAGTGTTGGCAATGCAAGTTGCAGATTTTTTATGGGCCAACGGTTGAGATGAAAAAAATAATGAAATTCCAGAAAGGATATTTCTTACCCTGCCTTATGTGGATAGCGGTGGGGTAAAATCCGGTTCGCTTTAAGACTTTCTATACCTTATACAGTCCCTTCTTGCTTAGACGGAGCTGCTAACAATAAGCGGTATGCCCCTAGTGATCATTGTAATCTGTGGGGATTCAGTTTCCTGCAGTCCCATCATAAGGAATATAAAACATTACATGGGGGTCCATTGAGGTCAATAGGCTTTCTGTGTAATTTATAGCAGGACATGCCCACTTTAGCCATAGACTCTCTTGCCCTGTAAATGCCCTGCACATTGGCTTACAGTAAACATTTAGCCGATTCTTGATCCCACCAATGCTAACAAACATAAGGCAATGGTTTTGTAATACAACCACAGTCTTAAATGCCCATCAGAGACATAAGAGCAATGACACGGAGGACATACCTGTACTTGTTGGCGAGTTGATTTCCTGCCTGATGTTGCGGGCACTTTGGATGGCGGAGCGTGCAGTCTCTCGCTGGGGCTCCAGGATATCACGATATTTGGACACCATTAATACAGAAATGAAGTAAACCACCGCCAGGGCAAGGAACTGCGCTTGTTTACTGTCATCCTAAAAGAGCAAAAAAAAAAAACAACCCACAATGTCAGGACAAACCCAACGACAAGGACAGAGATGGCAGGGAGAGAGCACCTGTCCACACTTACTAATGTGATACAGAGACTTTATCAGGACCCTTCCTCTTATGACATGAAAACATTTTTTGGAATACAACGTTTGCCCTTTCTGGTTTAATTGGCGTTAAACCGCAATTCAAATGCAGCAAGAAGGGTCATGGGCGATCACATATGTATTTCCACTGAAACACATCCAATCGGGTATAAGCACCATGTAAACAATGCAAAACACGTGGTTAAAAAAAGAAAAAAAAGTCATTTATTAGGGGTGGCAAGTGTTCTCACCAATCTTAGAGTCCTGTATGGCAAATCTGAATGATTATGTAGTAATTAAACACTAGATGTATCAGGCCGCTTTCACCAGTCCTGTATTTCCGTGTCTATCACCATATCCGTATTAAAAAAAAAAAAAGGTCTGGCAAATTATGCATGCAGCGCGTATGCATTTTGTACGTTCCCATAGACTTCTAAGGAGCATACTGAAATGCTGGAGAAAATAGGACATGCTCTATATTTTTTCGACTTGAAAACAGTATGTTATGGTGCACAATACGGCCATTGAAATAGATGGTTGTATTACCTTTTGAAATTAATATAAATGGCCATTTACACACGTTTGTGTGCATGAGGCCTAAGATAGGGGCTTGTGTTAGATGCTTCGTAATGGGCTTCAGTCACAGGATCTGTTAAAAAACAGGTTTTATTTTCAGACAACTCTACACCCCAGTGGATGTAGAGTTGTGGATCAGCTAGGTAGGGCATGTATCAATGATGTTAGGGATGATCTAGACCACCAGTGAAGTCCCTATTATTGCTTTCTACACCTGATGTAGGTTAAATATCAAATTAAATGCTAGCTTACACTTCACCTGGAACAATGTTACTCAAATATGTATCTTAATTTATAATATGGATAATCTACCAGCATACTGCCCCCATGTATATCAATTTTAACTATAACATTTCAAGCTATTTGAGACATTGATAATTTATGGATTGCAATGTGCAGTCATGTGGTCGTACAGTGCAGTCTAGTGGCCAATAGTGGTAATGCAGCTCTACATTTACATTGCTAAGGATTCAGGAATAAGATTTCCTACATATAAGGAGGTAAACATAAAGCTTTGACGAAATTTTGTCAGATTGAATGCACAAATATTCCACCTAGATTCTTCGGATTGATAAGGCATAGTTTGCAAAGATATAATAAAGCAATCGTGCAATCAATGAGCTTTAGAATACAGAAACAAAAAATATGAGTTGGATAGATAGATTAGATATACATACATAAGATAAATATGAGATATATTGATAAATATTTGAGATTGATAACCCTGTCTAACAAGGTACTGTTTAGTATAAAATGCGCAGCGGCGCCTCCTGGTGGTGAAGGATGGATACTGGGAAAACAATCCATTTCTTTGGAAACGGAGAAGCATCTTGGCGCCATTGCTGAGGATGGATTTGGAAAGTAAAACTGTGTTCACAAATGGTTTGATAATTTGGCTGCCTGGGACATAATGAAAATTTCTGCAAACATTACAAGACAAAGCAAGGCAACTAGTGAAAATCAACAAATCACAATTACGTTGCATCTTTCTGATCCAAGAAGCGATAGTTTATATGGCACACAATAATTTCCACTGGCCCCCGCGGTTGTGGATATATTCATACTATCAGGGGTAGAAACACACTAGGGTCCAGGTGTGCAAATCACTCCTATTGTTCCATATGACTCTTTGCACACTATCTGTATATGAATATGGAATATGATGGTGCTATATTAATAAAGATTATTAAGTTTATTCGGATGTGAGGGAGGGTCTCCTGACAAAAGTTCATCTGTCAGGACTACAAAGGATTGGGGTTTCCTTACATATGGATTTATGTGTAATCCGTTGGGGTTATCCTGTTTTTATTTTTATGTTGATAGATGTTACCATTTCATTAAAAAAAATTCATTAAACCCAAATGAAATGAGAAAGATTGGCAAAACTTACCACATCTCGGAACACGACAGCCCGCAGACGATTGATATCCACATCCTGGAGTAGTCGATCAGGGTCCTTTATGGGCGAGAGGTTACTGGGAACATTATCCACAGGGGTCTATGGGGACAAAAAATATTTGTGTCAAATATCCAAGAGAGTTAAAGTATGGGCTTCATTTTGCCCCAATGAAACAATATTTGATTACCGTAATGTCATTTTTAGATTTGTAAATAGTATTGCCTCTATGGGTGATGTCACATATGGAATTTTTGGTCCGTTTTTAAGCATGCATTTTCAGTCCGTTTAAAAACGCATCCGTTTTTGATCGTTTACCATGCGTTTGTCTGCTTACAACCTGTTTATCTATTAAGATAATTGGGAAAAGCGTTCAAAAATGGATTCGCTTTAAAAACGACTAAAAATGCCATGTGTGGCATCACCCTTAGGGCTGGATTACTTATTCCTTCTCATTGCTGCACAGAGGGTAATGACTTGCAGTTTAGGCTCACATATTGGGGGACATTTACTTAAAGTGTCGGTGTCTGCACTGGCTTTGTTACCGACCTGCTCTCGGAAAGAAGATACACATTTAATATTGTAGAGCTGTGCAGAGACATTTCTGGCGCCGAGACCATTTTCTGTCCCTGGGACCAAAATCAATCCCGAGCACCAGAAATGTGACCAACAGTCCCTGCTAGACCAGTTTTCTTTTGGTCTACTTTCCGCCAGTTTACAGCGCCCAAAAAGGGCTGCGACACATATTAATTGTGTCTGAGTTTCCACTCCGCCAAAGCCACGCCCCTTTTCGGAGAAGAGTCGGAGCAGACGGAAAAAGTCATTTTTTCTGGCGCCGCCAGCTAATAAATAGGACTCAGAGCAGAACATGTGGTGAGAGCACCACAAAACTGGCGGAAACGCCATAGTAAATGTCCCCCATTGCGTTTTGAAATTCATGTGCAACAGGGAGGTGCATGGCTCCATCACATATGGGTTTCCGTTAAAATGCATGCGATCGGTAACGCAAGGCACAAGGCGTTTGTTAACAAGCAAAACATATGCTTCTCATGCCCAATCGCTTCAGTGTAAACGCATATGCAATCGTACCAAGTTCCTCCACATTATGTTTGAATAGATATAATGGCGTAATAGATCCGTCATAAGACATACAATATATAGACTTAATATATGTTGATTCCTGACGAATAAATGGACAGAATAGCACGCTGTGCAGCACCATGGTTGACCTCATCTTCAATGAAGGTGTGAACAAAGCCTTACTTGCCTATCTCAGTTATCCCCTATGTGCCAATGTGCTTCCCTATTCAGATAGCAGTTGTCAGCCTCTGCCTCTATCTTATTGCATTTCCTATGCATTTCCTATGTTTTCATCTATTTCCCAGGAATGCCCAAGTATACAGCATCCTCCATGGAAGTCCTGCATTCATAGCGCAGGTGGAGAAAGGATTAGGAATATTTCATCCTGTTAGAATACGTTGTTCTGTAGAACAGCAGTAATGGTGATGTGAAGGAATGGAATGTACTCCATTACCAGGCGCAGGGGACTGAACGGAAACATAATGGCTTCTCAATGATAATTGGCCCATCGCCTCCTCCCAGTTTGGCTTTTAGTCTCTGGGAGAATATGGTTCTGATATATCTCGGCCGTCGCAGTAGTGTTTTTCTAGGATTTCATTTCACTTTTTACCGCTGTTTAAAAGCTTTACTCTGCAAATTCAATAAGTCCCAATTGTGCTGGACTTAATTCCGTTTTGTTAACCTCTGACAATACTCCTTCCTCCAGTGCCTTGTAGATAGTCTTCAGAAGCCTCCAGCAGATAGAACGCTTCCCCTTACTTTAGCCCTAGGCCAAGTTATATGATCTGCGCCTCACTAGCTGGGAGCGCGCAATATGTACAGGGACGGAGAGGTTTTAACCATTTTGCATCTGGTGCTTTCAGAATGGTGTAGGGTAGCAAATTAATTTCTGCAATTCTCTTCCTGCACAATATCTGGAAAATGCATCTGTGCTCATCCTGAACGTGTGCCGCAAATAATGGACCAATGTGCTTGTGTCACTGGTGTGTGAGGTCCGCTCACGGGTCAATGACTGCAGCCGAGCCGCAAACACGGACAGGAATAAGACTGCTCTGAGGTCTGCAGCTCAGGTTCACACACAAGGCAGTAAAAACCACAGCTGTGTGTACGAGCCCATAGAAATACTATGTGTTAGCCATTGAAACAATAGATAGCACATAACCAAAAACAATGTTCAGCTGCATGAGGCCTTATATAGAGATAACCCCACAGGTGCGGTATATAGAGGACGTTGATCTAAACTGTTTGCATTGGTTTTCAGAAAAATCCCTTTAAATATTCAAGTACCATATTTTTCAGACTATAAGGTGCACAAAAAATCCTTTGATTTTCTCAAAAATCAAAGGTGCGCCTTATAGTCCAGTGCGCCTTATATATGAATTGTACTTCTAGACAACAGCTGCCTTGAACTGTGCATAGGACTGCCACCTGCTGGTCATTCATCCTTATAATCAGGTGCGCCTTATATATGAACCTAGATGTTTTAGCAGGCATTTATTGATGGTGCGCCTTATAATCCGGTGCGGCTTATAGTCCGAAAAATACAGTAAACATCTTTAGATTTTTTTTTATTTAAATTCAGGGATTCTTAAAGTTTTGGTGAGTATACTTAATATTACAGACTTATGCACACACTCTTACCACCAGCCAAGAGTCTATTAACTGTAGGTTTCAGGTGGTGACCACAATATTATAAATTCCCAATCTTACCTTTGTAGCACTGGCCACTGGTACAGTCTGTAGGTTGTCCTGGACCTTATTGCCGCCCATAGGCTTGGTGCCCCGCTCTCGCTGCCTCTGCCGACACTCCAAGCAGTTTCGTACAGCTACACAGCAAACTAAAAAAGGTTTAATCAAAATCGACTCACGTTTATTTTAATATGTAACTGACAGGTGAAATGAAACTTTACTAAAATTCTTGTTTAATTTTAAAGGATTGCATGATATGGTCTGCAAATGTTGTATATCGGCAAAATGAAGTCATCTCTTATCCCAGAGACTTCAACTGCTAGGCCAGCTACTGATGAGCAGTGTACCTCACTATGAGTGGAGAGGTACGTGTGCTTTAGTTCCATTCATTCCTATGAGATTGAAGTACTATAGGGAGTGAATCATTAGTCTGTATACGCAACATGCTGCCCTACTCAAGTGGAAAGGGCCTCCTGATCCTGTGACTAGCTGATGTCCCAGCATTTGGACCACTATTATCTACAAGGATATCCATCAGAACTGAGATAACTAGTCAACCCTTCAACTTGTCAGTCCACTAGAAATCCACTTCATTCTACATGTAATAGCGTATATTTTAAAAACCATGTAGACTAACAAATACCTAATGTTTATCTACACTTCTAAAGGGATCCTCTATCTTAAAGAGTAACTAAAAACATTTTTATAAATGAATAATACATATAATTGTAAACTTTGTAATGTGTTGGTTGGTCCTTTTTACGATCCTTACTTCACTTAAAGGGAACGCTTCGTAAGAAGGCTGTTTTTAGCAGGTTGCCACAGACACATTAAAGCATAAATGTAAAACTGTTTTTTTTTTTAAATCTCTAACTTTTATGGATAATGAAATTAGATTAAACATTGCCTGGCTCCCTGCCAGCTTTTAGCTTCAAGTCCCAGGGGTGTGTGCTCCATGCATCTGAGTCCCCTCCACTCAATGCAATTTTTCACTTGCAAATTTAAATCAAGCATCCATCCTCCTCCCTTTCCCTTCTCTTCCTCTTGCTGATCATCCACATGGAAAGTCAAAGCCAAAGTCCCTCCTCCTCTCGCTGACCGCAAGAAGCAACGTTTGTGCTTGCGCAGTCAGCAGCTAAAACTTGCCATGCGCAGAGATGGAGGCGAAGAAGGAGGGACACTGACTTTGGATGTGGATGATCAGTGAGGGGAGGAGAAGAAGGAGGGACACTTAATTTGAATTTGCATGTGGAGGATAATGAGCAATTACCTTGAGTGAAGGGTAGTGGGATCACATTCCCCTGGGACATGAAGCTGAAAGGTGCCAGGTGAAGTTTACTCTAATTAATTTCATTAACTATAAAAGCTAGAGATTTGGTAAAACAGTTTTACATTATGCTTTACAGTGTTTGTGGCAACATGGGTACTACTGAAAACCTGCCCTCTAGTGACAGGTTCCCTTTAAGCAGTTTGGGCAATTCAGCTTTCAGTCCTGTAGTTACTGAGAGTTGAGAGCTATAGGTACTTTATAAAGTGTCTAATTGTGTAACTCTTTACAGACAGTCCCTGAATAGTCTCATCTCCTTCCAGAGCTGAATCATCATGAGAAATATTCTCTAGATATGGAAAGAGTTAACCATTACCTTTCCTTATACCTGTGCTATGTATGGGACTTCAGATACACTGCTCACTACAGGAGAAAGAAGGAGCATAAAAATAGAGAGAAGTTGCTTTACTTGGTTGGCCACTAATACAGAACTTTACCAGTGTAAGTATAATACCCTAATTGGGTCACGCAAATCATACTTACCCTGGTAAAGTTTCTGTGTAGCTGCCGGGACTAGCACATCACGTGACCACCCGGGAGCAGGATTCTGGACTTCCTGAGACATCACACAAACTGTTGGCTGCCGACCGAAAAGGGAGGAGGTTGTGCAATCATTACTGTCTACATGTTCTCCTGAAATAGCCACTCCCATATCATTGGCTCGCGGGGTGGCGCCTGACCACCAAAGCTCAGAATCAAGTAAATAGTAGCGTCTCATGCAAACAGACATTGAACAGCAAAACTATAATTATGTACAGTTCCTCTAAACATACTATATCATGATACTTAAGATTTATGATTGATTATCGTTGCAGGTCTCATCTATTGAATATTTGGACATACTGTAACTCAATTCTAGGTATGTGACAAGTTATTACTGCTGACGCCACTTAATTTGAAATATCGGTGGGAAGCAGGAAGACGTATCTGAAAAGAGGAGCCAAACTGGAAACACATGTGGAAGAAATGTGTTGAGTAACATTTAGAAACATCTCGGAAAATGTTCCAGGTTAAGATCATCTATAACTGCACAGGCGTGCCATGAGAGGTCTTCTGCTCAATGGGTTTGTATGAGAGGGACAGGGTCTCAGTGGATCTATTTTCCACTATTCATAAGTGCTGTTAGAGGGGACAATGTAAAAACAGCGCTGTGTTGGGCACTTCTTAAGAGGCTGCACCAAGTTTCCAAATTAAATGGGTTTTCCCACAAAGGAAAGTTAGGCCCTAGCCACATGCCTCTATGGAGCTGACGGAGATCAGCGAGTGCGGCGCTCGGCAATTTCCGTAATCTCCATAGAGATTAAGGTAGATATAGCATCTGTAGTGACACACTCAGCTCTGCTATCTCATCTATACACTCAAACCTTTGTTTGTAAAGCTTGTCTCGTCTTCACACTGCTGGACAGGAAGTGCCTGTGGCTCTACTTCTCTCTGCCTCCCGCCCCTTCTTCTGCTCCTGCAGTACAGGAGTTGCTGCCCAACCATAGTCAGGACTAAGTGCATGGTCAAATCCAATGACAACAAAAAAAATCTGAACTGATATGGTTAAGAAAGCTTATATGGATAAAAAATAGAATTTTCTCTAAAATCAGAGATCACTAAAAAACAGGAATGTGTAAAAAGCCTAGAGATACCATAGGCATAGAGAGAGTTCTTTTACATGTGTGGTGGAGGGATTATGGAGCTGGTAGACCTCCTTTAAGGTCGTGTTCACACATTGCATTTGAATTAATTTTTAGAAATATAATGGGATGATAAAGGTTAGAAAGATTAGGGGATGCGAAAGTGCCACATCCTGACCAGGCAGCGGTCAATGGTATAGACAAGGATAGCCAAGTGCTGAATTATTCACCTCCTGCAGCTCATAGTAATACACCACATCATATGTATATTTAATGAAATATCTTCTCCCACCTCTCACACCACAGAGTGAATTTTTTTGTAACTTTATATAAATTATTATGATGTTCTAGCTCCTTCTGCTAAAGCAATCTGCTTTATTTATGTCTATGGATGCGCAATCAATTCCTGGTTGAATCAATATAAAAAAAAATAAAAAGTCCAGAAAGTAAATATTACTGCAAAACAAAAATATAAAAAAACTCTTTCCGAGCCCTTTCACATGAAAAAAGGTTAATGCGCTGTGACAAGTCTACCTTGAGTTTTGATAAGCTGCAACTGTGAGTGGAATGAAAAGACATTTTACACAATAAATACATTTCTACTTTACAGAATACATTTAGAAAACCTCTTTACCTTCTCTACTGGGGATTCTGACTCATGAATTCATCACATTGTACAGCTCGGCATAATAAGGCTACACAGTAGGTGATTTATAAATATATAATATCGCCGCAGATATAGAACTAGGTCAGAACCTTCCCATACAGCCATATATTCCCTTCCTACGGGCGTGCAGATTTTAACCCTTTCTGCTATACGGCAAACAAGATAATACTCCAGTGCGGGGGGGGGGGGGGGGGGTATGGTGAAGCTTCCAGACACCATCTGCACTATACAGCATGAACTTACCAAGCCTCAGGCACTGTCGCATTAGGCCACCAGAAGACATGTTTTTCTCTGCTTCAATTTCGCTGAAATTCAGAGAGCTGGCAAAAACCAGAACGTCGACCATGGCCATGAGCCGGCTGAGGAAAGTCACTGCGGTCTCCGATGACATCCCCTGTGTCACTTCAATATTCTCCAGCTCAGTCTTAAAACAAAGTCACAAGAAATAGAAAAAAATTACAATTTGATTCCATTACCTTGATCAGTAACCCCAATTGTTGAACCCCTCAAAATATATAGACAGGGGAGTGGGGGGCAACACGCGTTTGGCCAAGACAGAATATATTTAGCGCAAGCATGTCACAAAAACACATAGTCCAGACAGAGTTTTAAGACGCAGAAAGACTATGGGAGCGGGAGACAATGTTATGCTGAAAACAGGATGGCAGGAGAAAATAATAGTAAAGAACAATGTGTTTCTACATGCAAAGACAGGACGGACATCTGGGAGTCAAAGCAAGTCCTATACAAGGAAAACCTGTTATGTATAGGAATTATATACAGTATGTTCTGCTATATGTTCTAGAATGTAAGGCTGTGTTCACACTTGAGTGATACAGATTTTAGATATAGTTTCTTTCATCAGAAATGAAAGTCATGTCCCATAGCTTTAGTCCAGGGAAAATGTATTTATTATAACCCTTTAAAGGGGTAGTCTCGTAGCTGACACGGAGGGTGCGTTTTCTTTTCACCCAAGGGTATAATCAAGCTCAGCAAAAAATGTGGTTCATTCAAACTTGTGAAAGTCATAACTGGGATAGTCTTTCATCTGGAATTTAGCAAAAGAAGGTTTCAAGATGTATCCCCTCAACACACCGGAGGGTATTGGAACCTGTCATATAAAAATGACCTTCTTGATGATAGGTTCCCCTTTAAGGAACCAGATGGCCACACAGAGCTCCCCTAGATCTCTATGTTAGTACACCGAGTAGGGTGAGCTAAACACTAAAAGATCTGTTGTGGGAAGAGAAGAGGAATAAACACCCAGTGAACATTCAACCCAAACTCCTCATAAGTGGCAGCCAGAATACCACACCATAAGGGAGTGCGATCAAAAGTGTCAACGTTAAGTATCTGCAAAAGTGCCAAACTAATGTGCGTTGAAGCTCGAATCTAGACCCTCACTACCTTGCTTCTTGCCTTTAAGCCCCTGGAGTACACCAACCATTACTCTGGGCCTTAACGTAGGGATCTACAGCTCCCTACAGCACTGCATTGTAGAGAAGAAGCTTTGTTCACAGTCAATGGATATCGGGGAGTCCAAGTCAAGTCATCAGACATTTATAATTTGGAACATTGGTAATAAATCACAATAGAAAATATACTCGTTGGGGGGAAATTTTGGGAGTGTCTGAGAGGAAAATTGCGTTCATGTGAACCAATCAGAGCTTAGCTTTCATTTCATAATATCGAATTTACGATATGAAGAAGGTGACTTCATGCGAGAAGCGTGAATAATTAACAGCCGGAGTGCTGGACAATGCATCCCCGTGCTCAGGGTTCCCTTTTATAACTCTTTTTTTTCTTTTTTACAGTGCTCCCGGCGTGTCAACATTAAAGAAGACAAGTGCCAGGATGGAGGAGAAGAGGGCTATAGGTAGGTTGGCATGCAGCCCGGAGGTTCACCTGCTGTGCAGACTAGTGTGAGGCTCTGTTCGGCTCTAGTCTCATGAATAGTAATGAGAGGGAGGTGTAATCTAATGCAGGCTGGAGGCGTGCATAATGAGGAGCAGAGGAGAGCCCCCCAGTAGCTCTGTGTGATGTGGCAGGAGACGCCAATAGTAATTACAAAAATTCTAAAAGCAGTTTTTTAGCAAAATCCCTGAGTTTTATGACTAAAGAAGCTAATATCCTTCCTCAACATGCCTGCAGCTAGCTAAAGGTATGTGTGGTTTAAAAAGCCGAGACAGCTTCGGGGGTGAAGGCTATGCAACCCCCCCTCCTCCTGGTGGACACTACTGACCCACCTCCCAGCTCTGGCATCATTTAATCTCTGCCGAAATCGGCCATGGATACCAACCTTTAACAGGGCAAGTCTAATAATTGGTGATCCTATAAAGGACCCACTTTGTTTTATCCACTAATAATAACATTAACAAACACTTCCACAAATGTAACCCTTTGAAGAACACACTAGAAACAGAAGACCTTCCACATTTAGTTTCTGTTTTTCTTTTCAAACATGAGAAAGAGCAATGGATACCGCTGATGCAGATGTGAACTGAGCCTTAGTGGTCATAGAGAAAATATTGCAGGAATTTTTAACTTTTTTATCATTATAAAAGAAAAATATATAATACTGAGGTAGAACCTCGTCTTTAAAGCAAAAGTTTCTCTTAATTGTCTCCATCGGGCTTATATCACAGGTGCTGCAGAGGCAGAACATCTGCAATACTTGTATAACATTGGAAAATTTCCCAAATGCAACCCTGATTTCCATAGAGCTGAGCCTCATAGCGCACAGCAGTTAATAATATATACTGTCTAGTAAAGAGGAGCCGCTATGAAAAGTCAAATCTCTAAAGACTGTCAATGGAAGAGGATTCTCCTAGCACATGGACGCCTGCTGATCCTGGTATGTTGTGCCTCACTAACACAGATCTCCAGTTTCTGACACCAGACATTGTACACCAGAGGGACAGTATGCTGGAAAATATATTGTCTGTCAGATTACTAGCCATCTGCCACATAGGAAGAAAATCATTTTACAATATGGCTCTGAGAACCTTTCCTTATCCTTAAAGAGAGGTACAAAGTTACCAGCAGCCACGGGAAAAATGAAGGTCAAATCAGTACTGTAATGTGTACTACATGACCAAAGGTCATAAATACACTATTCATTACATTATAGCCACTTCCATTACTAATACATATGGACATATTAGGTTGTAAATAGTGTACAACTTCAGGCAGCATGTTATAGAGCAGAAGGACCTGAGCAAATTGTATCTAGTGTCCTTTCTGCAGGCAGCATGTTATAGAGTAGAAGGAGCGGAGCAGATTGTATATATTGTCTGGTCTACAGGCAGCATGTTATAGAACAAAAGGAGCTGAGCAGATTTTACATTATGTCCCATCAGCCTGCAGCATGTTATAGAGCAGGAGAAGTTAAGCAGATTGTACATGGTATCCTATCTGCAGGCAGCATATTATAGAGCAGAAGAAGCTGAGTGGATTGTACTTGGTGTCCTGCAGGCAGCATGTTACACAGCAGGATGAGCTGAGCCGATTCGATTGTAAATAGCGGCCCGTCTGCTGGGCGTATGTTATAGAGCAGGAGGAGCTAAACAGATAGTTCAAAGTGTCCTATCTGCAGACAACAGGTTACGGAGCAGGAGGAGCTGAGCAGACTGTCCATAGCGTCCTATCTGCTGTTAGTATATTATGGAGCAGGGAAAGGGGGACAGATCATATATGGTGTCCTATGTACAGCAGCAGCTGAGAAAATGATTCATAATGTCCTCCCTACAGACAGGAGGTCATAGAGTAAAGGACAACAAACAAATAGTAATCAATCAAAAATTATTTTTATTAACCACCCAACCCCAAAGTATAGAAAGGACAGGGGTTTGAAGAGCCACTGCCAACACATGCAAGATGTTTGAGGATTGTCCCTTGTCCTGTAGATGGGGGTCAACCCTGACAAGTAGATTATCCTATCTAACTGATTGATAACTATTGAGTTAATTTATCATACAGGTCTGTAATACACATCTGTTCACAATATTTCCCTAAAAGATTGACAACATTGTGTCAATCTGTATGAAATGACCACACAATTAAACACACTGTTGAATAGCACAAACTTTAAAGGGGCTGTTCAGTCTTATGTACACAAAAATCATTGCGACTTTATGCAATTACTTGCCATTTTCAAGCTTTCTAAAAGTCATATTTACATGAAAAAGCTAAAAATTATATTGCCTAGCGAGAATCTGTTACAGTGTATACCTTCAGGTACTAAGAGTATTACAGGGGAGTGAAACACTGTAACAAGTTATTTAGATAAATGTTAGCAATGGGGTGTTCATTGACCCTGTTCTTGAATATGGCGAGAAATTAAATATTTGAAAATTATAATAAAATATTTCATTAGATTTACATAAGATTTTACACTCCCTTTAAGGACTCCTCGAGTATGAATTTCACCAATGACATAAGCATACACTGAAAGAGAAGTGTAATCTGTAATACACACATGCTTTAGAGTCAAAAGACATATAGTATTAAGTAAAGACCCAACATACAAGAGGAAGGGAGGGGGGGGGGATGAAAAATAATAAAAAAGGAAACTTACATCAGATATACTAACCTTAGAACCCTGGACATGAAAAAGACACACAGACAACAGACCACAACAGTACAAGAAAAAGAAAAGCATTAAAATCAAAAGAAAAAAAATCAATGTAAAATCAATGCATTCTATAATCATAAAGAAATTACAGAATTAAAATAATAGCAATGTAATAAAATCTTACAAAATAATTAAAAAAAAATCTAGATAAAAAAAGACTGCTATGTTAATATACATATATACAGCAAAAAAAAAAAAAAAATAAAACTAGGAAAACAACTTGTATTCTGTGACTGGCCACTAGATGGCGACATTGTACTTACAGTCGGGGATGTGGCGGCAGACAAGAGGGGCAGGATCCCTCCGCAGGCGATGATGATGTTATCTACCATTTGGGATATCAGGTGGATGGTGTTGTGAACAAAGATAATGTTTTCATTGCTGTTGACAAAGTCCATGACAGATTTCGTAGAATGGCTGACGAATAAAAGAATTGTCATTAGACGCTACATCTGGAGGCAGCAATCTGCATAAATAGTTGGCTTTGTGTTAGTGCGATATGCAAATGCTTTATAGGACTAACTTCATATTAGGTGCTCACCATAACTACAAATCACACCATCACGTTCAGAAATAGGAAGCAAACAGGGGAATCTTTCAGCCAAACTGTGCTGCTCACTCCTCCCACCAAGGCCGCATCTGCCATGAGTCGAAATGAGAATCTTGCCTCAGGCGGCAGATGTCTAAGCCCTGAGAAGGCGGCAAAATGTGACCATAATGTGGGCAATTCGGGTGGCCAATCACATTTCAATTTTTGTCTCAGGCAGCAAATAGGCTAGAATTGACCCATCTACATAGGAGTCAATTGGCGAAATATGTCAAAATACAGGCAGGAATAGGACCTGCTCTATACTTTGAGGAGTGGCTGCGGTGACCATGCAAAATAGACCTCTATTGCGGCTAGCTCAGGCTCCATATACAGTTGTGTACATGAGGCCTTAGTCAAAGAGATGCAATCCCTCTGAGATGTCCGTTTTCTAATACTTCCCCTTGAGATAATCATATTTTATCCAAACTATGTTTTACCATTCCTCTATTACTCCTCCTAGAAATTCAAGAATAAAGTGGCAGCTGCTGCTCTTCTCAAATGAGTGTCCCTACACAGCCCAATACTGGTATCACTTATTGGACAATGTCTGGCTGTGCAGTGACGCTGGTAACATACAATTGTCCTTGTATTCAGAACCGTCTAGGAGGAATAATGGAGGAGGCGCACAATGTATACTCATAGGAAAAGATGCTCCAGAATTGTACATTTCATGGAGAATACTAGAATGTACTAAAACAAGAGAGGAAATTGGTCTTTTTGAAAAGGGAAATAACATTCAAAGGGCTATGGGTATACAATTTATAACAAAAACTAAGAGCCCTCAAACACTACATAGGATTCAAAATATAACATTGAAAAAAAAATTTTATAAATTAGGGTTTGTGATAATTATGTAGATGACTTTCCAAGGGAGTCAACTCTCAAATTTCAATGATATGACAAAAAAAAAATTATAATTAAAAAAAAAATTATATACACAGTTAGATATATAGCTATAATATATATGTATGTATGTATATATACACACACACACACACATATATATATATATATACACACATCTGATCAGCTAACATAAATCAAGTACATCAGGGCCCGGTAGGTAAGGGACCCACAATGCAATGTGCACCTTGAAACCGCGTCTTGTTAATATTTTGGACTATTATGGACTTGCAGGGGTGGCTCCAGGTTTCAGTAGGCCCCTGGGCGACAAAGCCTCAGTGGGCCCCTTTGCATTCAACTCAAGTGGCAGCATTAAAAATTCAGAAACTAAAACAGTCTCCTGTACCCTAAAATATTCCCTAGTTTATCATCCCAAAAAGCCTCCTCATAGTTATTTTATACAAGCCCCCCTCTACCCCATGGATTACTTATGTACAGCCTTATGTAGCCCCCCCCAACCTCCCTCAGCAGCTCTAGGCCCCAGGATTTGCCCGGGCAAGCCCAGTGCTGGCGCCAGCCCTGTGGACCAAACATGGCTCATCTGAACTGAACTCACTTCACCACAGTGATTTATACTGCAGCGAGTTCAGTTCAGCCATGTCATCGTCAATCTGGTAAAAGGGCCGTCATACAGACTGGATTTCCTGGACCATATGATTTGCATATTAATAAGAGGAGGGGGTCGTTGTTTGGTATTTTCATGTCCTGGTCACAATGATAACAAAGAGCGTTTCTCTCTGAAGGACTTATCACACAGACAACATGGCACTTTGTATTACATTGTGTAATGCTTCATTTTTCCTGTGGTGGCGCTGCAGAGGAACGAAAGACTGATTGCAAGAGAATAGTTGTCAAGGAACTCTTCTCACATACTGGGATTCTCCAGAGAGGAGAACTTAAGAAACGACCAAAAATAGTCAAATAAATGAATAGTTGATCTAAAAAGAATAAAAATTACCTTCTCCACACATGAACATCGGTCTCTAACGCAAACAGCAGATCTGTTAATAATCGTTGGTGCATCGGGGACCACTTAAATTCCGGAATACGGAACATTGTAGTCCGTGGACCGGGGCTGAACTGCCGCCGCTGCTCCTCAGTCATTGGCATGCCACGGAAACCCAGATCAACACGCAAGTCCCGCTCCTGCTGACTGGCAGAACGACCCTGAACCGCCTAAGGGGAGAAAGAGAAAACATGCTAAAAACAATAGAAAAGACTACATATAACCCCAAACATAAAAGTATTCTGTTGATATTTTATGTGGTAGAGTAACACACAGTATTAAGTGTTTCCGAAGTGTAAAAAAAAAAAAAAAGATGCTCTTACAAATTTTTGCAAATGAAAAATCTGAAAAGTCTGGCAAACGTGTGTATTGAGCCGAATTTACTCAGCTTCCTCTAAATAAAGTCCATAGCTTTTAGAAGTCACCTACTAAGTACAGAGAGATAATCTACATGTCATTTATTCTCAGTATTAATACAACTGTTTTGTGAAGGCCTCAGAAGTTTGTTAGATAACATGAGTGAGCAAACAGCATCAGGAAAATTAAGGACCACGCAAGACAAAGTTGTGGGAAAGTGCATTATATTAAAATTAAAAAAATAAATAAAGCTATATAAATGGGATACTGCTGGAATTGTATTGGCCCATAGAACATAAATAACATGATATCTATGCAATACAGTGTATACAACATAAGGGTACATACACAAGCGGTATGCCTGCCGTGCGGGCATACCACCGTGTGCTGGAGGTGAGGAGGAGGTGGCCCCTCTTCCCTCCATAGAGAATAGCGGCGCACGGCCGCACATCCACCGAAAGATAGAGCAAGCTCTATCTTTTTGCGGTGTGCGGCCCGGATCGGTGCCACCCATATGTGGCACCGTATCTGCGCCGCGCCGCTATTGCCGTCTATGGGGACGTACATGCGGCCGCAAATTTGCGGCCACATGTACGTCCCCGCAGACGGCCATGTGAATGTGCCCTAACATTGTTTTTTTTTGCATTCCCAAAGCAAAAGTTAATAAAATGTAATCAATGGGGTATAGCCACCCCAAAGATAATGTTATTATACTACTTCACATCATAAAGCAGACATCCGGTTAATGTTATTAATAATTATTTGGAAGGTTAGACTAACTGTATGAGGAGAATAACATTTAGAAAAAAAAAAAAAAAAATCTATTTTTTTTACACTTTTTATCTTTAAATGCAAAACATTTCAACCAAAATGTACCACCAAGGTGAAATACGACAGGCCACGAAAGAAAATCCCCACTATCTGAAAATTACCCTCGGTAAGTTAAAGCGTTCTAAAGTTATAATCGCTTATAGTGACACGATTTTAAATATCCAAGGGTTGTCTGAGAGTTATAAAAACCAGCAGTGAGTGAGTGTGTGTGTGTGTGTGGTTGAGTGGGGCTAGATGGGGTTTGGAGAGGCTGAATAAAAAAATAAACATACCGCGCTATTTCCATGTTTACATACAGCTTCTAGATGGCCAGGTGCGCCCAGGCAGCACAGTGGCTCAGTGGTTAGCACTAGAGCCTTGCAGCGCTGGGGTCCTAGGTTCAAGTCCCATTCAGGTCAACATCTGCAAATAGTTTGTATGTTCTCTGTGTGTTTGTGTGGGTTTCCTCCGGTTTCCTCCCACACTCCAAAACATATTGGTAGGGTGATTAGTTTGTGAGCCCCATTGGGGACAGGGACTGATCAGACAAAACTCTGTGTAGCGCTGCGTAAACTGTGTGCACTATATAAATAAAGAGACTATTATTACAGCTCTGTATCAGGATATGTTAATACAGCGTTGGGACAGGAGATGGGTGGTTGTGTCTGACGCTGCTTCCATGCCGTTGAAAACAAATGGGAAAAGCTCGGAGAGACCGTGGTCGGGGACACAGGAGGAAAGCACATGTTTATTTTTTTTCTGCAGCTGGTTATAACTCTAGGACAAGGTGAAAAAATGAGATTTGTCCTTAAGGGGTTAAAATAACCCATTATATTTCTGTAGAGAATCCCCCTTTAACTGCAGCAGGCAGGATCTGTACCATGTATGTAACAATGCACTTGTGAAGTGAAGCAATTACTCCCATTATTAGGGAGACTTGTGGTTTCTTTCAGCGCGGTCCAGCAGCGGCTCCTCCGTCTCAGCGACGACTCTGCTGCTGCGGCGGAGGAGGGGGGGGGCACACAACATCCCATCGTTCTTGTAGCCTCGCTGTGACCTCTCCTGGCAGGTACAACCTGTTATTTTCAGCAGCTGAATAGGGACATAAGTAACGTGCACATCTACGGGGTCTCTATTTTCCTGGAAATCATCGCTCATGTCTGTATTTGTGAGCTGGAGACTATTCCCAGCATTTGGCTTGGGAGATATAACAGATTTTGTAAGGAAGTCATTTGGCTGTAGCACCCGGTGTTAGATATCACAGTCACTCTGGCATCATCTATAAGCCTTCCGTATGGGGGGGGCACAGAATTCAACCAAAAATTATCTGTATAGTCAGATCAACAGAGATGGATGTGTGTGATGGCTTCCTCCAAGCTATAAGAAACTGAGATAATTGAGTCAATCCATTAGCAGCTCGTGAAAGTCAAACCTTAAGGATCAGACATAAGACAATGGACAAACGCCATAATAGAAGAAAAAAGTCCCAAATGAATTTCAGGAGGAGCTATGCTGATTGTATATAGTGTACAATCTGCAGGCAGCATGTTATAGAGCAGGAGGCGTAACACTGATTGTATATAGTGTGTAATTTTCATGCAGCATGTTATAGAGCAGGAGGAGCTGCGCATAGTGTACACAGTGTCCCATTTGCATACAGCATGTTATAAAGCAGGAGGAGCTGAGCTTATTGTGCATAGCGTGCTATCTGCAGATGGTATGTTATAGAGCACGAGGAGCTGCGCATAGTGTACACGATGTCCTATTTGCATGCAGCATGTTATACAGCAGGAGGAGCTGCGCATAGTGTACACAGTGTTCTATCTGCATGCAGGATGTTATAGAGCAAGAGGAGCTGCGCATAGTGTACACAGTGTCCTATTTGCATAAGAATATTATGAAATAGAAGGAGCTGCGCATATTTTACACAGTGTCCTGTCTTCATGCAGCATTTTATAGAGCAGGAGGAGCTGAGCAGTTTGAACATATTACATATAGTTGTCATATGATAATGCTGAAGCACATAGATAAATATGGGGGAGGACACAGCCAAGTGTAGATGTGTTATGCAGTCTGCAGTGTTGGTTGGGGGCAGGGGGCAGTAATAGATTGCAGGAGTCACTTGTGATTCTCCATCAGTAGGACAGTGGTCGTTAAGAGTCGAAATATAATCTGTTGCCTAGCAACCATTGCGCTCTTCACTTCTATGAGCTGCTATAAGAGCCTCCAGACCAAACGCAGCGCTCACTGATGGACAAATTACATAAATGCTGCAAAACATAGAAAAAAAATATCTATTTTGAACATTGGTTTCTGCCTCCAACCTTTATCATTGTAAGTATTTTCAGTCCACTCCAGCGTCCTCTTCACACCTGACAAATTACTTGGTTAAACTGGATTTAATGTCAATCTTTTCATGCTGGGAACTGTGTGACAGGGCATTCAGAATAAAATTTAAAAGAAATCTACCAAAATCAAGCATGATAAACCAGGTAGCTTCACAGGATGTCACACTGTGCAGGAGCACTCCCCCTCCTACTGAGTGCTAGAACTTTCTTTGCTGCTCTAAGAATACAGCAGGCAGAGAGAGACAGCGTAACAACCGGTCAATCTGCAGCATGGAGGGGCTCTGCTAAAGCCTTAGCACTTCTGGCTTGTTTGCATAATTTTAAAAGTCGACTTTAGAATGATTAATTAATAAAACTATTTTGGTTAAGGTTTATTGACTTTTATGGCTTATAGAAATGTGAAAAATGACAAAAACACTTTTTTCTGAAAAAAACCGGTAATTACTCACCGGTAATTGTGTTTCCTTGAACCACGACAGCACCCAACCAGAGAGAGAGGGATCCGCCCCCAGGGACAGGAAACCCAGACTTCAAATTCTGCGGTACGCCCCATCTCCTTCAGTGGATTACAGAGACTGTATGGGACTTAATGTTCTTGATTAATTCTGACCACCGTATCATTCAGCATCACTTTCAATGAGAGAATCTCACACCTCTGTGACATACACATAACATTTAACACCCAAGTGTGAAAAGAATTTACAAGGGAGGGAATAACCAGGGTGCTGTCGTGGTTCAAGGAAACACAATTACCGGTGAGTAATTACCGGTTTCCCCCTCTCACCACGACAGCACCCAACCAGAGAGAATAACATAGATGAAATCCTTTAGGGAGGGACAACCGAAGAAAGAACCCTTCGCCCAAAGGAAAGTTCCTGTGCACCTGCTACATTCAGCCTATAGTGCCTATAAAAAGTGTGTGGAGAAGACCAAGTGGCAGCCTGACAAATCTGATTAACCGACACCTCTCTAAATTCTGCCCATGAGGAAGAAACTGCTCTAGTGGAATGGGCTTTTAGACCTTCTGGTATCGGCTGACCGGCTGCTAAATAAGCGGAGCTAATGGCTTGCCTAATCCATCTAGCTATAACTACCGCTGAGGCCTTCTGCCCCCTATTCTTGCCACCAAAAAGAACAAAAAGACTATCAGATTTTCTCCAATCTTTAGTCCTATCCAAATATAGCTCAATGGCCCTTTTAACATCTAATTTATTAAACTCCCTCTCCCTATCTGTAGAAGGGTTACTGCAGAAGGATGGGAGCCTGATCTCCTGGGATCTATGGAATCTAGAGACTACCTTTGGTAAAAAGGCTGGGTCTGTCATCAGAACTACTCTGTCATCCAAGATCTTGAGAAAAGGCGCTCTACATGACAGAGACGATATCTCTCCAACCCTACGGGCTGAAGTGATTGCTACCAAAAATACAACTTTTATGGTCAGCCATTTTAGTGAACAAGACTCCAGGGGCTCAAAAGGATCTCTTATCAGATAATTTAATACCAGAGTGAGGTCCCAGGGGGGCACCGTACATCTCTTAAAGGGGGTCATACGAGATGCCGCTTTTATGAACCGAGATATCCAGGGATGAGAGGCTAAAGGGGACTCAAACAGGGAGCTAAGGGCAGAGATCTGAACTTTAAGGGTGGCAGGTTTTAGGCCCTTATCTAATCCTGCTTGCAGGAAATCTAATATCTTAGCTATATTTGGATGAGCTAAGTCTATTTTATCTGGGGAACAAAATTCTGAGAATACTCTCCAGACCCTGAAATAGATTTTAGAGGTAACTACTTTTCTACTCTTCTGCAGGGTTGTAATTACCTTGTCCGAGAGGCCTTTTTCTCTCAAGATGCGCCTCTCAAATTCCAGGCCGTCAGATGGAGGTTCGTAATCTGCGGGTGGAATACTGGGCCCTGGGAGAGGAGATCGTGACTCTCTGGGAGGATCCAAGGGTCTGATATCGATAGCTCTCTCAATACTGAGAACCATGCCCTCCTGGGCCAGAAGGGGGCTATAAGAATAACTCTGGCCTGGTCCTGCCGTATCTTCTTCAGAACCCTTGGAAGAATAGACAGGGGTGGAAATGCATATGCTAGGCTGAAGTTCCACCTGATTGAGAAGGCATCCAGACTTAAAGATCGGTCTCTCGGGTCTAGGGAGCAGAAGAGCCTGACCTGTCTGTTCTTTCTTGTGGCGAATAAATCCACTTCTGGTTGACCCCAAAGTCTGGTTATCTTGGAGAACACCCTCCGATTCAGGGACCACTCTCCTTGACGTAAGAGATGACGGCTTAGGAAGTCTGCCTGCAGATTGTCCTTGCCCCTTATATGAACCGCCGATATTGATCTTAGATTGGCTTCCGCTAGTTCTAGAATCTGATGCGAGAGGTTCATTAAGGACCCGCTTCGGGTACCTCCCTGGCGATTCACGAACGCCACCGCTGTGACATTGTCCGAGGCAATCTTCAGGTCTGTCCCCCGAATCATCGGTAGAGCTTGTCTGATCGCCTGCAGGATGGCCTCTAGTTCTCTGTGATTTGAGGACTTTTTCCTGGATTCGTCGTTCCATGATCCCTGGAATAAGAGGCCCCTGACCTGGGCTCCCCAACCCGTAGAGCTTGCATCCGTAATCATGGATAGAGGGTTCTCCTCTCTCCAAGGCCGGCCTGCCTGGAGGTTCTCCTCTCTTAGCCACCATCTCAGGGAATCCAGGATCTGTTGAGGAAGTGTAATCCTCTGGTCCAAGGAGGACTGGTCCCCCCTCCAGTTCTCCAACATGAAGAGCTGTAAGGGCCTTGCGTGATACATCGCCCAAGACACCGCTGGAATTGCCGCTGTAAAGAGACCCAAAGTCCTCATAATGTCCCTTATGGTAGGGGATGGCTGTCTGTACAGCCTCTCCACCGAGGCTACTATCTTCAGCACCTTGTCCTGAGGAAGGAAAGATCTCTGCTGAGTGGAATCTAATGTGATGCCGAGAAATATCTTTGATCTGGCCGGAGTGAGGGAGGACTTCTTCAGATTTACCATCCAGCCCAGGCGATGTAGGATCTTCATCACCACCTTTATTAAGATCTGCAACTCTTCTGCCGAACCTGCGATCAGCAGGAAGTCGTCCAGATATGGCACAAAGGTGCCCTGATATTTCCGTATGTAGGCTCCCACCTCCGATATTAGTTTTGTGAAAACTCTCGGTGCTATCGCCACTCCAAAGGGCAGAGCTCTGAACTGGAAGTGCTCTATCTTGCCGTCCATCCTCACCGCCACTCTCAGGAACCTCTGACTGTCCGGATGAATAGGGACGTGGTAATAAGCATCCGCTAAGTCTATGGAAGCCATAAAACAATCCTGAAAGAGCAGGTTTACGGTTGACCTTATCGATTCCATCTTGAACTTTTCCACCTTTAGGTAGTAGTTTAGTGGTTTTAAATTTATAATGGTCCGGAATGTTCCGTCCGGTTTCTTTATAAGGAACAGGGTTGAATAAAATCCTGTCCCTCGATCCTGCAGTGGCACCTGCCGTAGCACCTCCTTTTCCAATAGGGATCTTACTTCGGTCTCTAGAGCCTGTCTTTCTGCTCTTCCGGCCACTGAGGTTATCTTGAAACGCTGTGGGGGAGGGGATAGAAAAGGTAGTTTTAGGCCATCCTGTATGATCCCCAAAATCCACTTGCTCCCTGAAATCTTGCTCCACTCCGCCTTGAACAGGGAGAGCCTTCCCCCCACAGGACCCCTGGCGTCATTGCTGACCGGGACGTTTACTGGAATCCTGAGGCCGGGAAAACATGAATCCCTTAGACCTCCTAGAGGGTCGCCACCCCTCCTTCTTGTCTCCGGATCTCTGAGGAGATCTAAATCGCCTTGAGGGGCGAAAAAACTTCCTCTCTTGAGGCCTTGTACTAGGAAAACCTCTCTTCCTGTCAGCTGCCTTTTCCAAGATGTTGTCTAGTGCAGACCCAAACAAGAATTCCCCTTCACAGGGAATACTACATAGATGACTTTTTGATGGGAGGTCACCTGTCCAGTTTTTCAGCCATAAGGCCCTTCTGGCAGAATTAGATAAGGCTACCGATCTTGCCGATAACCTTAAGGCGTCCACCGAGGCATCGGCTAAGAAGGCAGAGGCCTTCTGTGCAGTGGTAACCTCCGAGATGAGATGTGACCTGGATGCACCAGCCTTAATCTTCTCCTCCAGCTGGGAAAGCCAAACAAAAAGAGACCTAGAGACGCATGTAGCCGCGACATTGGGTTTGAATGCGCCCGCTGCTGCCTCCCAGGAACGCCTTAAGAAGCCATCTGCCTTCTTATCCATAGGATCTTTAAGCACACCTGAATCCTCAACTGGAAGCGCACTCTTTCTAGACACTTTAGACACGGCAACATCTACTTTTGGCGCCTTGTCCCAAATCTCTGTCTCCTTCTCAGGAAAGGGATACTTCCGCTTCATAGCTCTAGGGATAAAAACCTTCTTGTCTGCCTTGCGCCATTCTGCTTGGATAAGGGAGGAAATATTCTCATGGATAGGAAAAACCTTTCTCTTCTTTTCTCCTAGACCCTGGAACATAACGTCTGTTACAGAGCGTTCTTCTTTTTCATCTTCTAACTCCATAGTTGATCTTACTAATTTTACTAGATGATCAATATCCTCTATAGGAAACAGGGGTCTGCCTGACCTGTCCTCCTCCTCTGACTCAGATGATTCTCCCGAACTAGGGCCAGAATCTTCAAGTTGCCTGGAAGTGCCTGGGGAATTCTCTGACCTGAGGGATTTCCTTATTTCTTGCACAGAACTACGCACTTCCTGCTGGATTAGCATACGCATGGATTCAAACAAGGTCGACTGCTCTTGTGCTAACAGGCGCTGAACACACTGGTCACAGTTAGGTTTTAAATAAGAGTCAGGCAGATTATCTCCACAGATTCTACATGCATGATGCTTAGACTTTACAGTGGCTTTCCCCTTACGAGATTCTTCCCTCTAAAATAAGAATCACATAAGACATCATCAGAACCAGTTTAAAGGCATGGTAAGGCCACACTCACCAATCAGCGGACTATCCCCCTACTCAAACTTTACCGTAGCGGTGTCCACCGACTCTCTACCACCTTCATTAGAACTCATCTTATTCAGTGGTGAGGATACAGCTCCGTTTACATCCACGACTGGAGCAACTCCTGTGGCTGGCTGTGGGTGCTAGAAACAACACACAGGACTCCTGTGTGGGATCTCCTTTTTAAAATTCCCGCCTCTGACGTCATCTCCCATGTGGCGCTGGGCGGCGCGTCACTTCCGGTCACCACCGGAAGTGGAGTCGGCGCCATTTTGGAGAAGACCACCGCGGGGAGGAAGAAGCCAGCGCTCAGCCGCCCTTCCACTCACACGCCTCCACTCCGGATCGGAGGCGTGTCGGAGTCCGCCCGCACCCACAGACTGCGCTGCACCTCGCAGCATTCACCTCTCCACCGCCGCCGAGTAACCACCCTCCGGTAAGTCTCGGCGGGGGACCTGTGCAGCCACCTGGGGGTACCTGGGACTCCCATTCCCCCCTTTCACCGCGACTCCTGAGCCTCACCGAGACTCACTGGATCCCCCGTCAGGGACAGGAAACCACTGAAGGAGATGGGGCGTACCGCAGAATTTGAAGTCTGGGTTTCCTGTCCCTGGGGGCGGATCCCTCTCTCTCTGGTTGGGTGCTGTCGTGGTGAGAGGGGGAAAACCCCATGTAATTAATTAAACTATTCTTATCAAGTTTAAGTCGAGATATCAAGGTACCTGGAAATCTAACATCAAAATCCATCATGATAAACTAGGGACACTAAATTATAGATCCAGGCACTGTGACTGTAGTAATCCTCTTATATTTGTTATCCATGGCCTCTTTCCTTCCAAAATCAACCAAAAGGGCTCTGGGGGTGTTACCAGAGCCTCTTAGTGCCTTAGCTTTACAGTCTGTTGCATTGTGCAGGAACAATTCCCTCTCCCACTTTGTGCTGACTCTTTTCCTACTGCCTGTGAAGCTACAGCAAGGAAAAGCTCTGGTAATGCCCCTATAGATCTCTGGGGCTCATTAGCATAATTGTAGAGGTTGCATAGCGCCCGGACCAGAGTGAAAGCAGCGTGGGACACCGGAGGGCGTCGGAGGGTAAGTAGATCTTTATTTTTTTTAAGCAGCCCCCTCCAGCCACACTCTCGGACAACCCCTTTAACATAAAATTAAGGCCTCAAGAACACAAACCTCCCCTATCTTCTGCGGTGCGGGCAGTCTACGAGACAATGCACTTGCCCGCCAGTGTTGGCTCCAGGCCTCAGTAGGCCCCCGGGAGACAGAGCCTCAGTGGGCCCCTTGCAGTGAACTAACGTGGCAGCATTAAAAATACAGAAACTAAAACAGTCTCCTGTTTCCTAAAATATTCCCTTGTTTATAATACCAAACAGCCCGCTGGTTATTTTATATACAGTCCCCCTCACCCCCTATGGATTCAATAGATACAGCCACCCTCTTCCACTATGGATTCACTAGATACAGCCCCCTCACCCCAAGGATTCCTTATGTACAGCCTTTTGTGGGGCCCCCAGACTTGCCCAGGTATGTCCAATGCTGGCGTCGGTCCAGTGCCCCGTGCTGCAAGAACTGCACCAGAACATGCCCAATAATAGACTATGGGGTCTTCACAGTGCAGCTAACTCGTGGTAAAAGCACATGTGCATGAGGCCCAACAGTGTGATTACCTAAATGTGATGTGAACACCATATTAATGTTATCTTAATATAAAGTGAGCACATAATGTTATTGTCTAACATACGATTAAATGTATTAGACTTTCAGGTTAAGAATAATCTGGCCAGGACGGGTATTCTCGTACATTCGCAAATCAATCTAAACCCTGGAACAAATATAGTAACAAACTTGAAATCTTCAGATACTTTCCAGCAATAGATGGATTTGATTCTCTTATCATATTATTCATGGACATTAGCTGAATGACACGCTGAGCAGATAGAGCAGCAGTGTGTGAAATTATTTGCTTAGATTATACGCTAGTCTATGCAAAGAGGTCGACGTGAATGTGTGCCCAAAACCACAGAAGCATCCACAGGAACAACTCATGTGGAAATATTCAGATATAGTCAGGAGGATAAAATAAGTGTGTGCGAGATGAGGTTAATGTGGACCCGCACTGTGGTGGTATTCATGTCAGAATCTGATTTTACTTCACCGAGAATTACAGGTGCAAAATAACCAGCCCAAGATTAATACAGTTATATGGAAGAGACCCATTAGTGCAACTGTAATTTCATATGTGATCCCCCCTTTTAAAACAAGCAGAACAATGCCCATAAGGTGCTGCTTTTCAGAGTTATGGCAATTTTCTTTTACAAGCTACTTGTCAAAAATCTACCTCAGCAGCAGTGAAGAGGTGGAGAATAACATTTGCTGTCTTTGCCCTGAAGCTGAGTCAATAATAAGATGCCCTCAGTTCCTAAGATTCTTTGTGCTTTGTAAATAACTCATCATCAAATATTAAATTGTGCATTATATATTTTTAGTGTTTTTTTTTTTATTTCAACAATTGGCAGCTTTTATATAACATACCTGTGTTGTGGTTGTAGTAGTCTGTATTTTCTTGATTTCTTTTCCAAGATCTCTGCCATCATCAGACCTCTCGGTATCAGACACTGTGCTACCGGCATCCATATTCACTATGGATTTGTTAGCAGAAGATTCAGTTTCTAGATTTGTGGTGGTCATCTGGGCATATTCTAGAGTTTTTGACGACGATGCCAACTCTCTGTCAGAAATGCTGCCCAAGCTATCAGCCGTTGTATGGATTTTAAAATCTTTCTCCCCAATTACAGCTGAAGCACAAGTCAGGTCAACACTGCTGGTCATGTGGGCCAATAAACCAAGGTCATCGCCAAGATGAACATGAGCATCCTGGACGTTACCAATGGTTATATGGTTACCACTAGTCAGTTCGGGTAACAGTTTATCCTCCGAATGCGTCATTTTATCAAAAAGAAATGAGGTATTGTTAGACGTGGTTTGGTCTTTCTCATCAGCTAAGGTGATCAAAGGTCCATCTTTTTCTTCAGTCTCCTTTATAATACCAACACTGTCGTGAACATTGTTTTGGAGTTTTTCAACAGCCGCGCTGTAGACGTTATCCAATAAGGACTCGACTTCAACAAGAGCGCCATTTTCTCCAGAAACCAGAGTCTCAGGAGACAGGTCCAAGTCATCAAGTTTAACCTCAGTAGCTTCAACCTTTTCAGCTTTGATGTCAACCAATAGGTCGTGAACCTCTACCCGGACACCACCGGATGGCCTATCAGTGTTGGATATTGTATCATCGGAAATTTTGGTAGCTATAAGAAGATCTCGAGTGTCTGAATTAACAGGGTAGTCTGTCTCACTTTCTGGACTCTGACTTTGGGAAAGGTCATCAATTTCTCTAATTTCTAATCCACCTTTGGCAGCTACGGCTTGAGCGGAAAGTCCAGATATGGTGCTGACATTTCCTTTCTTTCCCTTCTTGATGTTCTCTTCTTCCTGTCTTTGATACTCTTCATACATTTTAGCCAAGTATTCCTTATGCGCCTCATAAGTTACCTGAAGAAAGAAGGGAAAATCATTAGTTTATTAGCTTCCATTGCTATGGGATATGCATTTGTGAGAGATTGATGCATAGTCAAACACACTACGTATGGTCCATGAATGAACCTTATGAATGGAAGACTGTTGCACTGCACATGTGTGACCACTGCTAAATTAACTTCTATGGGTCTGAAATCTCTTAGAAGTGATGGTGGATGGTGTCACCACAGTCCTGTGGATAGGGGCGTGTACAATTTATCTTTACAGGCGGCCTCCGACTTAAGGAGATAAGATTTAAAAGACGATCCCTAGTTACAGATGGATCACTCTGCCTATGGTGAGCTCTGGTGAAGCTGTCTGAATGCTTTACTCCCAGGCTTCAATGACTAGCTGTAAATTTTGTTTAGAGATAGAATTATAAAATATACTGGTTCCGACTTACAATCAAATCCAACTTCAAGTACAAGTTCAAGTACAAACCTAAAGACAGATCTTGTATATAACCCAGGGACTGCCTGGTAATTTTAAAAAAATCATATATAATAGAAAATTTGGGGATCTAGACAATTTAATGCCCAGGTGTTTGGATGTAAATATTGTAATACTTGTAATGCATCCCTAAATGCTTTATAACAGAGGTCCCCAACCGCCGGTCCGCGGACCAGGACCAGGCCGTTGGAGTTTATCAGCCGGTCCGTGCAGGGGCGGCACCGGCCAGCACTGAGCTTCCGCACCGGATGGGACCACGTTGCAGCCCTCCGTCCGGCACCTTGCTCCCCGACGCTGCCAGCACCTTGCGCCCACCCCCCGACGCCGCCGGCACCTTACCACGGCCCCCAGACCCTGCCGGCACCGAGCTCCCCCCTCCAGGCTCTCGGCTCCCTGCTCCCAGGGGCGCACCTGCCATGAGGGCGCAGCACCGGGCTCCAGCCCGCAGGCGGACACTTACTCTCGCCCGCCGCCACATGCTCCGGCTAGCACAACCCCCTGCCAGCACATGTACCTATCCCGCAAGCTGGCACTTCCCCATGACAGGCGCCCGGTACTTCCCCCCGCTCGCGCCGACACATGTACCCTTGCACCTGCCGGCACATTTACCCTCCCGCACTGCAGCGCGGCACTTCCGCCTGCTTGCCGGCCGGCACCTGTGAACTCCCGGAACATCCCCTTGACTGCAGCCCCACCTGTCCTCTCCGGGTTCCCCTACTCCCTGCATACTACCCTAAGCTACCGGCTCCGGCTTCCTCCCCCCCTTTCCGCTCTGCCGCCCCCCGGCTCCGGTAACCCCCCCCACCCAGGCTCCAGACAGCCCCTTAGGCTCCAGACAGCCCCCTAGGCTCCGGTTCCCCCAGGCTCCAGCCCCCCGCCGGAGGACAAGGCAGAACCTGCCAGGACCGTAAAAGAAGAAAAGAGTACGGTAAGGTAACTTCTATGTATGTATGTATGTATGCATAGGTATGTATAGATGTGTGTGTGTATACATATATGTGTATGTATAAGTATGTATAGATGTGTGTGTATACATATATGTGTATGTATAAGTATGTATAGATGTGTGTGTGTATACATATATGTGTATGTATAAGTATGTATAGATGTGTGTGTGTGTGTGTATATATGTGTATGTATGTGTGTGTGTGTGTGTGTGTGTGTGTGTGTGTGTGTGTGTGTGTGTGTGTGTATATGCTGTATCTACTGTTTGTTTATGTGTATATATGCTGTATGTATATGCACCATTTGTGATATTTATCAGGGCTTCAATTTTGTACTACATGGCAGTACTCGGTATGCATTTTATACTACTTGGCGGTACGTTGTATCTATTTTATAATACTTGGTGGCATGCTGTGTGCATTTTATACTACATGGCGGTATTCTGTATGCATTTTATACTACATGGCGGTACGCTGTATGCATTTTATACTACATGGCGGTATTCTGTATGCATTTTATACTACATGGCAGTACACTGTATGCATTTTATACTACATGGCAGTACACTGTATGCATTTTATACTACATGGTGATACGCTGTATGCATTTTATACTACATGGCGATACGCTGTATGCATTTTATACTACATGGCGGTCCAGACACTCCCTGATATCTTATGTTATAAGCTCCACCCCTTCATAACCCCACCCCATATGACCAAAGCCCCGCCCCCACCGGGCCATGGAAAACTGGTCTAGCTTAAAGCCGGTCCCTGGTGCAATAAAGGTTGGGGACCTCTGCTTTATAACATGTGCACTAGTGCTATGTCGATAGAGCATTTAACCCTTCAAAACTACTATCTGCTGTCAGATTGGCTTTAGAGTAAGGGGCTAATGCATATGGCTAGGAATTTTGGACATGTGCTAGCCTTTATTTTCTACAAATAGCACGGCCTTTATTCACTTCTATGGGCTCATTCACAAAGACCCATGCATGAGCTGACTGCTTTTCTTATCCATGGGCCTATTGTTTCCGGCCAAATATAAAATAACCTCTTGTGGGCAGGTAGAGTAATACAAAGATGTACAGTAGCCCCAAAGACCCCAAATATTTAACCCTAGTCCTAAAAAAATGTGGGTACTGCTAAAGCTCACATTGCTGCCACAGCCATACATTTTTCTTTTTGGCGACTAGCTACAGATTCTTAGAGGAATCTTGGAGGACCAAAATACCTGCCACAGAACAGCATCAGTGCCAAATGAGCACAATTATAGGATGCTAAAATTGTCCCTTGTTTTTGTCACAAAACAAAGAAAATGCTCTACATATATGTAAATTAACCAGCAAGTGCAACAAAGGCAGATCAGAGCTCCAGTTCTCGTTCCAATCACTGCACAGAGGCTGCACATGATAATCAAAAATGGACCACCAGTCATTTTTAGACTTTCAGTCTCTCTGTATCCCAATTGTTGGAAGAAAAAGATATACTACGTAGGGAAAACCTCTAAATAAAATCTACCATCAAAATCAACATGATAAACCAGCGACACCAATAGATGCAGGTACTGTGACAGTGGTGATCTTTTTATATTTGTTATCTATGGCCTCCTTCCTTCTAACATCACCTTATAAAATTATCCTAATGTGCCTGAAGGGCTCTGTGGGCATTACCAGAGCACCTCTGTGTTGCAGCTTCACAGGCTGTTAAAATGATCAGAACAAGTCTTACCCTCCTCACTCTGCCTGTGTCATCTAGCAGCAGCAGGAAGTACAGGGGGTAGGGGAGACCTGTTCTGCTCATTGTAACAGCCTGTAAAGCTACAGCATGGAGAGGCTCTAAAAAACACCCACCATGGCTGATTTGGCATAAATTGTTTTTAGAAGGAAGGAGGCCATGGATAACAAATATAATATGATTACCACAGTCACGTTTCCAGGATCTATGAGTAAGTGTCCCTGGTTTATCATGATGGATTCATGGTAAATTTCCTATAATTAATACTAGCCTTTACCCATTGACTGTTTTAGCCTCGCATACTTATTCAAAATCTACCAAGCTTGCCATCTTCTATAATAAGTAAATTTATAGCATAAATGAGCATAAGATAAATTAAAAAGATAACATTTAATTAGCAATCGGCACTAAAAATCATCACTGATGTAAAAGAAACAAAGGCCAGATAAAAATATAATCCTTTCCTTATGACAAATAAGCGCCTCATGAATTGACCCTATCTGTGCCCCGTAGACCAGTGACGCCCATTACATCTATTTTCCTTCTTACAGAGAATAACAGTTCTATGGAAATCTCTTGCAAATGTTTTAAAAGATCAAATGTGGACTTTGATCTGGAAAGCAATGAATTATGTCGCCATTCAAGAGCCCTGGTGGGCCCATATTGTCTGTTCTAAATATAGATAATTGCTAGATGAGAGCGGTTTGGGAACTTCTGTCCGAAATATTCTACCATTATGCACTTGGTATTAATTGCTTCCTGCCATCGGAATAGAATATTGTTTATGTCGCTTTTCGTTTGCAGGGCCGGGATAAACAAATTACACTCATTATCCCAGCAATTAGATGAACAACAAAGATGGGGATCTGGAAGGCAAAGTTAGAGGATGTAGAAAACAACGGCCCCTCACATGCGAGGCTGGGCTCCAGATCTCCTAACATGGAATATGTATTACTGGGGACTACAAAGACACACACAGATATAATGTACAGACATGTACTAGCGATCACAACACATCCTTACTCCCATCTTTCAAGTCTCTCCCAGCATTCATTACTTATGCAAATGAGGCACAAACTACAAAGCAATATTTAAGTATGTGTCTGTATCAAATATACTATTTCCATTTTAGCTTGCAGATTTTAAAGGTAACCTGTCATTGCAATTTGGGACACTAAACCACCCACAGGTCCTAATGGACCTTTGGTTTAATGACCCGAATGGCCCTGATGGCACCAAATCACAACATGTATACTTACCTTTGTCCAGAGCTCTCTACTCCTAGTGAAGCCGGCATAGTAAACCGTGAGCTCACTGCGTAAGCGCCATTTGTACTGTCCCGGCTTCACATCCCGCAACGGAAGAGGAGGTGCCGCTGCGGGATCTGCTGATGTGAGTCCCATGTGCCTCATAGGACTAACATCTAGGTAAGTATTAATGAAATTACTTCTTTTACTAAAGATTAGGAAGAGTGGTTAAAAGTTATAGCACAAAATCTGATGCCGTATACTCTGGTGAGCTAGAAAACTCTCTATATTTAAAGGGGTTGTTACAAATTTTGTTGTAATCCTCTATCCACAACCTTCAACTATCTCTGGCACTCCCATTCATTGTCTATGAGAGAGCTGGAGATAGCCCAGTGCTATCTGTAGTATTAAATGGTGCAGCTGGATACATGCTCGACCTACCACTCCACCCATTAGTGAAAACAGGACCCTTGTTCTCTGGATCAGGGGGGGTCCCAGCAGTTGTATGCCTACTGACTAATCCATATCATAAGGGAGCACACTAATACTTGATATAACCCACATAGACTGTAAGCTCTTGTGATCAGGGCCCTCACTCCTATTGGTCCATATGACTATTTGTACTGTGTAATGTAGTATTTTATTTGTATGTGTCCCCTATGATTTGTAACCCGCTATGGAATACGATGGCACTATGTAAAGATTATTACTATTAACCCCTTACAGCATCATTTTAAACCAATGGTGCAGGTAAAAATGCATCCAACATCATTAAGTCCTAAGCCAGTTCCCTGTCATAATGAAGGAGAAAATAAAAAAGGAAACCATCAGCACAAGCAAGGAAAAGTTAATTATTTAATATTAAAAAAATATTAAGAAACGTGTTTTCAGGCCTTATTCATAACCATAAATTAGTAGTGACCACAAACAAAATATTAGGAAACATGTTTTGAACCTAAAGGTTATGGTCCTTATCCATTCCCATAAATAAGGACCGTTACGTTTAAGTCCGAAACACATTTTCTTATACTTTGTCAGTGATCATTACCAATTTTTCATGTTGAAATATTTGAACATTTTTTTTATTAGTTTCTTTCTATTTTCTCCTTCATTAGCAAGGACAACGTTTTTTTTTTTTTGTCCCTGAGCACTACTACACTAAGGGAGCAAAGTTCATAAGAGATCATAAAGATCTATCAACAATATAACATCCTTGGCTCCTAACTAGGAAAACAACAGGTTCCCTAAAAATAGATAGTACCAGCAGTGACAACCTCTACCTCCACTAAATAATAACTATAACAAGCAGTGGCGTAACTACCGCCGTAGCAGCCGTAGCGGTTGCTACGGGGCCTGTGAGGTCCATGGGCCCGTGCTCCCGGGCCCAGACTGTGGTGCATCTTCATTTAAAAGATCCACCAGAAGAAGGGAGTGCGGGTTCGGGTCTCCGCGCCGCTGCATACATTGTACTGCAGGGAGCAGCAGAGGAGGCACAGGTCCGCGGGATTCCCACTGTGTCCCCCAGTGCCCGCACAGCAGCAGCAAGGCCCAGGCTGCTCCCTGCTGTAGCGTCTAATTATAGCGCTGCTGAGCCGACAGGGCCCCGAGGAACGACAGCCACACAGCGCGCAGCACAGGCCGACCAGGCCACAGAAGAAGGAAGATCCTGAAAAGCGATCATCGGCCGATCAGTCAGGAGGCTGCAGAGAAGATACATCTTCTGGTAAGTATATAAATATATATGTGTGTGTATTTATGTGTATGCTGTATGAGAGTATATGCTGTAAATGTGTGTGTATATTATGTATGGTGTGTAAATACTATATTTATGTGTGTATGGTCTGTATATGTGTGTGTATATGATGTATGGTGTGTATATACTGTATGTATGTCTGTATATGCTGTATCTGCGTACGTATATGATGCATGGTGTGTATATACTATATTTAAGTGTGTATGGTGTGTATATACTGTATATGCGTGTGTATATGATGTATGGTGTGTATATAATATATGTATGTGTCTATGGTGTGTATATACTGTATGTATGTCTGTATATGCTGTATATGTTTGTGTATATGATGCATGGTGTGTGTGTACATACTATATGTATGTGTGTATGGTGTATATATCCTGTATGTATGTCTGTTTATGCTGTATGTGTGTGTATATGATGCATAGTGTGCATATACATATGCGTGCCTATGCTATATTTATATGTATGCACTATGTGTGAATATGGTGTGTTTATCACTGTATGTATATATACACACACACACAGACAGTAATAAATATAATGTAAATATAAATAGGGTTTGCATGTCTAACTATATTATGTATACATACTATATGGGGAAGATTTATAATAGCTTCTATGCCAGTTTTCTGGCGTAGAAGCAGTGACATAATCGCAAATTCTTGCGCAATGCAAGAATTTGCTATTAAAACTGTGAATATGCCACATGTTGTGGAGGGGGCACAGAGGGGCATGGTGGCCGGTGTATTAATCTACCTCTGTATTTATAATGTATATGTGCTATACATAATGTGTTTATATAATGTGTATTTAATGTACGTGTAAATGTATTGATGTGTATATACTTTGTGTGTGTGAATATAATGTAGGTATGCGTGTATATATATATATATATATATATATATATATATATATATATATATATATATATATATTTTTTTTTTTTTTTTTACTGTGATATATAAATGTGCGTCATTTTACAAATATATTTATATATTTTTTTAAGGGGAAGGGGGCCCCATGCAGTGATCTGCTATGGGGCCCAGACTCTTCTAGTTACGCCACTGATAACAAGCTTGTATACTTTTCTATTTTACTTTGATGGAATAAAGGAACACTTTTATACACATCTACCTTGGACATGTGTTAGATTTCAACTTCATCTTATATCTTCTAAATTACACTTACCAGCACAGACACATGGACTAGGAAGAAATGTGACACATAGCTTCATCTCTCTCATTCTAATTTACTACATTACCCAAATGAAAGCCAAGCAATAAGACAGACACTCTGCATACAACCATACACGGACACGAGCAGCTGAACTCAGAGTCCACAAGGTGGCACCAAATGAATATATAAAAGAGAGCGGGGTGTGAGAACACTTACAGGAGCCACGAAACACAAAACATACCTTGGAATGAGCTATAGAGAGAGTGTCTACCCAGACTCTCCAGCCGCCCCATTCGTATTTGATGGCGTGGTACAGCAGTATCCTGAAAATATTATAGACCATCTCTGTGATCTTCTGCTCCTCAGAGTTCTTGGGATTAATATATCCGAGAGAGAACATCCAGTCCTGCCACACCGAGCACTGCAGGAGGCATCTGGGAGGAAAAGGCACATATGAAGATAATAAGAGATATTAAGTATTACGATAGTTAGACATAACACGCAACAATATTAGCAATGCAGCCCTCAAAAATATCACTTTATGTACTCATATGTTGGACCTGCACAAGAACATGTGATTTTCTCGGTCCTCAAACTACTCTACAGCTGTCCATGATTTGCGGCCAGCATGTCACCATCATGTGAGGTCCACAAAACACACCATTGACAGTAGAAGAGACCATTTCAAAACTATGTATTTGGGGACCTGTATGAAAATCCAATCCTCCTCACTTGGGTTCAATGTTAAGTAAAGATCTACATATCAGGGTGTAACTATTGTGTCTGGTAGTTCAAAAGAAACCCCTGTGTCAAGGTATGATAACAACCAGTTGACCACTTATTCATAAGTATAAAAGATAGAAGGACAGCACTAAGTAAAAAAAAGCTCAGGTAATCATTTTTATAGAGAACATAAGTATTCAGGAGCTTTCTAACATATTGCAACTGTATTTTAGATTCTTATGCCCCTGCTCGTAGGTACAAGACTCGTGTACCAAGATTGTAAAATAAAATAAAAAATTTTTAAAAACATTGTAACACCAAAAAGATGATAGCATCATCAAGAAGAAATATGGACCCACCTCCGGTTCTCACGACTGTTGCTGAAAAGCTTGATCATGTCGGAGAGGAAGAGGCGTCTTACTTCCATCAGGTCAGAACTTGGAGTTGAGTTTTTAAGCAGTGTGGCAACTACCTTCAGAATCACTAAACATAAAATCACACAATGACAACTTTATACACCTTAATAACAGGAAGAGATTTACTTAACAATTGTACAATGTATGTACAATTTAAGATTTGCACCCTCAAACCCAATAACCACCTGCTGTCAAAATTTTACTTTTAGTCTGTTGCTGTCATTTGGAGAGTTATCTGGAGTGGTATTCCATTTTCTCGTAACAACGGGACATTTCATATATTCCTGACCTCTAAGACCGAAACTCATCTCTACAATGGAGATCTCCTCATATCTTCTCACTTTCTATGTCAATTAAGCAGTGGTTAAGACTGGCTGCATGCTCTCCTTCAATCAAGAAGCCTCGGGTATTTTCAGCACTACTATTTACATGAAAGCAGTTCCAACCACTGCTCCATTCAAGTAGTGAACAAGACAGGAGGACAGGAGACCTCCCTTCTCAAGATCTTGGACCCGGATGTGTTAGACATGCCACAGATGGGAATACACCTTCAAAGCTCTCAGGTAGATAGTTGTTTAATGCTTCACCAAAACTGCATTAAACAGTGTTTTTTTTAAGGAGGTGGTCTTTCCAAAGAATATGGCCAGTGTATGGTGGAAGACCTGACCTTATGGTGGTCTTCTTAAAGTGGGTTCCATTTAGAGAGATATCTGACTAGGTAAAAAAGTGTGGTGGCAATTTGTGGAGATGCTTTTACAGACAGGAAGAGAATTCTCTAAAATGAAGGGAAGAACTCTAGAGGTCCAGCACCCTAGGCAAAATTTGATGAAATAGTATTTAAGAAATTAATATAAGCTTCACCTGTATACTAAAAAAGTACATTTTAATAGGTTCATGTGATATGGGCATAGATGCATTGAGAACATTTTAAAGGAAACCTACCACTTCGGATAGGGCTTTTAAGCAGCACATGCCGTGCACCAGCTCAGGCGCTTATCTTCGTTATGTTTTTAAACTGTTTTAAAGCGTTTTAACACTTTATTAATCTTTATATCCGAACTAGCTTCCCCGCACCGAGGTCCGCGCTCGGCGCACCATGCGCGCTACCGCTTCCTATTCAGATGCACACATGGTCGCGCGCATGGTGCGTCGAGCGTGGACCTCAGTGCGGGGAAGCTAGTTCGGATATAAAGATTAATAAAGTGTTAAAAAGCTTTAAAACAGTTTAAAAACATAACAAAGATAAGCGCCGGCACCAGCTCACCCTGAGCTGGTGCACGGCATATGCTGCTTACAAGCCCTATCCGAAGTGGTAGGTTTCCTTTAAGGATTTTGGGCAAGTTATTCATCAAGGTTATGTTAAAGGTAGGCATGCAGCAGAGGGCAAATGAAGGCCAAATTCATGTCAGTGTTATTGCCCCACGCATTTAAATTATCTTTTATAAGTGAAGTAAACTTGACAGGATGAAGCTTCCAGTACATGTAACTCCATGGGGAGCAGATGATGGAAATAATAGCACCAATAAGAACTGGGCAAGAAGGGCACTTCACATTTGAACAAAGTCAATAGTGGACTTCATTACAACGAGGTCCTGGCTGGTATAGCTGGTAATTCTTACTTGGATTCTGGATTTTCACAGTTGAGTCTGGCTCCGGGTGAGGCTTGTGGACAACTTGAGTGCAAACCTGCTCTGTCAATATCTGCAGGGAAAACAGGAATTGTATCTAGTCATTACATTTCTTACTCATCAGTTATAGGTAATAGCATCAGAATCGCTCAAGGTTATTACACAAACATTTTCCAATGCATTTAGCATTGTTATGACAGATGTACCTATTATCAAATACATTATCACATTGCCTAACATCACATGCTTTCCTATCCATCCCTCATAATGTAGCAATTCTTTATCCGATGACTTTAGGAGGCAATCTACAGTGCTGAGGACATGTTCAATTTGTCACAATTTCGGGAGTGAGCCATCATACAGATAGCACCAAGAGAAACGTGCGAATGGGTAAGAGAGAAGTCAGCTGAACCCTATGACTTCCGGCCAGTGTAGAAAACCAAGTGATGATGATGGGAAATAAGGACCAGGCACGTTCGATTCAATGCACGATCTATGGGGAAGTAAGCTGCCAGCATGACATCTAACATTCAGGCGTATGTAGTTGGGTCAAGAGGAAAAGCAGCGGGAAGATCTAAGTTGTGATTTTACTAACAATCCTAAAATTTTGTGATTATTCAGAGTGATTTTGCACAGTTATAAAGTTCACACGTTTTATTCAGCACCACTTAGTAAGGGTAAAGTGAAGCATTAGCTCCTCCACTGTACACAATCTGACACTGAATGAAACAGGCAGTAAATGTTGCCGCTAATTCCCTCAAATGTAAGCCCCGGAGAAGAGACAAGAGAAAAACCTGTTAAGTTTTAAAGGTCATGTGCATCACATTGTGTAAATGCTACACCGAGAGCCACTCTCATAACAAATAGCTAAGGGAAAGGAGTACAGTATCATGACAGAGCTTAAAAGTGTCAGATTTAACCTTGTAGCCAATACAGCTCTGCAATGCCGGCCCTGACAGATAAAATGTAACAAAACTTTACACAAAATGTTATATTGCAGATGGTAATAGGAAACTTTTATACTTTTATCCTTCTTTTTCCTCTACCTTTCTTCCTTTGTTTGTGTAAATCAGCTTTCTGTCCTGTATCCACTGAGAACTGAGAGATAAAGAAACCTCATAGTGTTTAATGTGTTAACTCTTTACAAGCAGTCTCTGGATAGTCTCCCCAGAGAGCCGAATCATAAAAGGGATCAGTCTCTAGGTATGTAAAGAGTTTATCATTATTGTGATGAAATATATTAATATACATGCACAAAAGGGGGGCACATGCCAGATTTTGTCTGGTTCATCAGTGCTTCAATATCCTTCACTTTCCTCTAGCCTTATCTTGAATGACTAATGAAATCTCTGTAAGGCCCCACTTCAAAGCCTGAATAGGGTCTCTGGCTCTGTATGGGTAGCTATCAACTAATACCTCCATGGTCCTGGTGTCTCAAAGCTTTCCTTCTTGTCACTTTTTAAACAAATGATCATAAAAACCCATGTGCTTTATGACCAATATGATCGTTAAGGACAGTTATGATCCATTCTAGCCCAATGCCAAATGCATTTTTGGATTTGGATAGCTACGGTAATGCATACCTGTGTCTCAATTTGTTCTAGCATTCTTGAATACAGAGATATAAATAACTCTCAATGGGAACATAGTAGGTTGGTCATGTCTGGTCTCAATTTAATCCAGGGGATTCATCTGCATCCAATGCAACCAGAACCCTGACCCTGTGACCTCCCATAGAGAAGCTAGAACTCCTCCAATGTCCTGGATTTGATCCAAGCTGGAGGGTTCCTAGAAAACTTCCTTGGGTGTAAAGGGGTGTGTTTGCACACAATACAAGCAGGACACCCCTTGTGTCCATTGTTCTTCCCTGGGAGATATTTTACCATCTAAGGCAGGAGGAATCATTAAGTGCGGGCATCCATCTCCAGCACAAGGTAACTTGCTCATACTTGTAGTCCTACACTTGTATTTGTACTCTGCTTAACTGTATGCATGTATGATATATATAATTTGTGTGTGCGGTTTGTCTAGTGTGCCCTTAAGGCAATTAAATATAAAATGTAAGCGTTCTTTTATTTCCATCTACGAATCCCTACGTCCGTGTTTCCATAATATGCATGCTACCAGGTTAGCTCCTGCCCCAATATAATTCCCTTACGGACCAAGCTTATATTAAAGAGAGATGCTGGTGGTGATAAGGTTCTTTCAGCTGTTCATGGTTGTGGGCGAGTGTTGTGCCATACGGAAGTTGTGTGGGCAACTCTAATTCACTTTCCAGAACCAGTGCATTTAGGGAGCGTCTATAAAAACGATAATAATTTAACATTGTGTACCCTTCCTGGGACTGAAAACGTCACAATTATTTGTCTGAAGTGGACGGAGCTCAAAAGGCTTTTACAAAATAAAGTTTAATCTTATCACCTGCTCTTTTAATTTCTGAAATAAATATTAAAAAAGTGCAAGAAAAGCTCAGTTAAGCTTGAATCTTCCTACAATCTACCCATCTTTGTGAATATGGCCCAACACGCAACTTTCTGAAACTGAAACAAATTGCCCTATGGACAACTTCTCTCTACTATTGAAAACAATCATGGCCTGTAGTAAAACAGATAGAACTTTGTTTATGCTGGTTCACGGCACGTGGTTTTGGCAGTTTCTCTTTTTTCTGTCTAAGGCATCCATTGATGATAATCTAAGCAAGAAAAACCTTGCCAGGAGTACAGTCTTAAAGGGATTATATATGATAAAAAACACACACATAAAAAAAAAAAAAAAAAACATACTAAAATCACAGTAATGTTTTCAACTATTGTGGTCTGAGTGCTGAAGCCCCCCAACGGAGTGGAAAGGCACAGCCTTGTGTTTTGCCCTATTCTTTGTTTGTCTCTCCTTGAAAAGTAGAACAAGATGTGAATGGACCGAAAGATTTTTTCTACAGATCGGTCACTTAGGCTGTTAGTAAAATAAACAACAACAAAAAAAAAAACAACGGTTTGAATCGGTAAATTATTACTATAGCTATATAACATATCCGACAAAGCATCAAGTGTATGGCTCACATATTTTGAGGCAAATCCAGGGGTGGAGACTGCACAGAGATGTATGCACAGAGGATACACTTGTACCTGTTCTGTGTGCTCAATCACTCTTGGTTTTGGCTCACAATAAGCATTACAAAAAAATGATTAAATAATGCAAGAAAGCAAAAAAAAAACAGACACCAAACAGGCCTAAGGCCTAAGAAATTGCACATTTGTAATATGTATTTTGTATCAACGGGTAAAGCCAGAATGTGTTTGCATGTGTACACACATGGATACTTTGATGGAAAAAGCTTCTCCCTGGCACATTGACACTAGCTGGTGGAAAAAACAATTCATTTTACAGGGACAAGGCGCACCAACTTTTACTAAACTAACATTTCCCTAAAGCATGGTATGAAATGTACTTTCTATCATTTCCTTTTTACATTAAAACTCGACCTTTAAAAAATAATAATAATAAGTGCCTTCAAAGTTATAAGCAAATGTGCCGAGTAGAGTCACTTTCTGCCTGAGAAAAGTCACTTTTAGAGGCAGAAGGAGTCGTCACTTCAGATATCCTTGTCTTTTGCTCAATATCAGTTAGCACACTGTAGTGGGTCACTATACAGATGAGAATCAGATTACATTGAGGTTGTGGTTCTTTAATTCCATTTAAATCCCTGGCTCTATAGCCTATAGAATGACAATGCAGGTTCCCTTTAAGGGAATGCGAAAAATAGAATATAAAAAAAGAAAATGAAAATAGTAGAAAATGTATGTAAGACGTTCCCAAGTAGCTCTGTATGTGTGTACAGTTTTAAGAAAGGACAAGGAGATGGATCAACACCGGGTAGTACTAACGGGGAAACCCTGGAGCCAGCACAGCACTTTCTCCAGCCGCCCTACTTCATCAGCACTGGGGGATCTTAACCGCTATGGATGTAATTATTGAGATTAATGTCACCAATTTCTTCTCCTGTCACATACTTTATAATTGTTACAGACATATCTGTTCTCAGTCAAACTGGTTTCGGAGCACTTTGTGTGCATTTGACTAAACCAATATCAAATTTAATCATGCAAGCAGCACTACAGGAGCTTTTAGGAGCACATTAGTGATCTGTGATCCATCTTAAAAACGGAGGCTTGTTGTGAGCGGAGCGGAGAGGAAGGAATAATAAAATCCTGGGCAAATTCCAAGAATAGCTGAATATTTTTACATAAAGTCAGGAGGAGTAGCATGACTGCCACAAGCGTATAAATGAAAATATGTGTGAGCAAATGTCGTCAGATGATACTCCAGAATACCCTGGACATAGTCATAATATTGCAGAGCACTCACTCCATAAATGTAACTGAGGATAAGGACATACGGGAGCAATGTATTACCTGCCTATTACCTTAAAGAGAGACTACCAGCAGTACTGACCCTAAAAAGTTGCTGACAGTGTTATATATTGGCCCTGTACTGTAGGTCTGTTTGTGTTACCAAACCTTGAGTGTGTTGTTCGTATCTGCAGCAGCGTGAAATACAGCTTTGTATTCCAGGATTGTAGCTGGACTTGGCGCTAAACTGGGGGAGTGTCCTTTGATTTCTGCATTCAAACTACCGGTATTCCACATCCACTCTCCCATGCTGTAATATCTAACTAGAAGCCTGCTACAGCTCTAACTACAACAGAGCAGGTGTTGGGGCTGTGATGTGAGATCTCATACAAGTGCTCCAAGCCCAGCATTTTTCATGCAGATTTCTAGGGCCAAATACCAATACTATCTGCATCTTTATATGATCAAAGCTGTTGGTAGACTCTCTTTTACCTCTTGTCCAGCTTCCTGAAACCAGGCAAATCTCAGTTTCTTACTTTGCCTCTACTGTTTACAAAATTAAAGAGAAATATTAGCAAAATTAAAACTTCAATGGACTAATCAAAATGTTACAAATACTACAAGAGACTCTGCATAGCTACAGAGTGTTTGCACATTGATATTTGCATCCTGTTTGTTCTGAGACTGATCTGTGACATTCAAGAAGGAACTGCACTTTAAGGGAATGGAGTGACCCGATTTCTCTTTCTAAGATTCCATAGTTGTGAATTACTACATTGATAAGCCTCATAGATAAGAGATAAGCCAGGTGTAAGTATAACAGTATTAGATGGCCTCTACCTTCATAGTGAGAAATATAGCCTGCAAGTGTGTAAAACCAGGTCAAAACTCAATGGGGATAAGAAAAAAGTAGTCCAATGACCCAAACTAGCACCAAGATGGTGGACTCCTTTTTAAGAAAGATTCTACAAAAAGGTGAAAAGCTGAATATAATAATGTATAAAATAGAATTTCTTCATTCATTAGAAACCAAAGCTTAATTTAAATAAAAATATATATGATTTCAAAAATAGGCTTATTTTGTTTTTTTATCTGTGATGCGTGGAGAGAAGATTGTGATCAATTTTGTAAAATGTTAGCATTACTCAACAGAATTAACTGCAGGTGAAACAAAAGGGCAAGGATGATAAAACTGCAGACGTAAAAGGTTGCCACGAGGTAAACAAACTGTGCAGCAGATGTAAAGGTATAATTTATAAGGTAACATTAGGAAGGTCGGAAAGGCAAGGACGGAAAAAAACTCAAAGAAATTCAAGCAAATCCTTTAAATTGTATAAGTCATAGATGATCTATTTATTCCACATGTAGAACAGAACAGATTGTGCTAAAATGGTTATTACTGAATTTTTTAACAAGAAAAAATTGTGCTCAAAAGTGCCTGTGTCTTATAGTCCCCAAGGTCAGGAGGATCCAGCACTACAAGACCCTCTGGAACACTGTCCTGGAGATCGGGTGAAGTGCTGACACAGCAGAGCCTTTGCACTGCTCTCTCCTTCTCCTGGCTGGCACAACATGGTTATTTCAAGTCATGTGTCGTTCGCAAACGGGCCGGCTCTAGTTTGTGAACGACGGGAGCCGGCTCACCTTAGCGAGCCAATGACTCACTTAACCCCGCCCCTAACCAGCCCTCTAGGCCCCCTTTAACCCCATACAATCGGGTTAAAAGGGGAGTGGTATGGGGTGACCGATTGGCCTGCGGTTCCCTATTATATATTTAATAGGGAGCTGTTCAGGAGCCAGAAGAGCCGGCTCTTCTTAGTGAACTGAGCCTAATGAGCCAGCTCACTAAGAAGAGCCAGAACTCCCATCACTAATTATTACCTACAGGACCTTAGAGTGACTCATCACATGCTTCCTGCATCAATGCAAGGTCCTGTAACCCTTTCAATGCAGCCAGTTATTCATTAAGATGGAGCCAGGGAATGGGGCCAGTTAGCAAGTTGCTGCTGGGAATGAAGAAGAGGTGTGTATGTGTGTGTTTGGCAGTGCCGGGTGTGTTCATGTGTGTAGCAGAGCTCATTGTATTCATGTGAATACAGGGGCACACACTTGCATGTAAGTGTACTTGGTTTACAATCCCTTAATCTGCCACATTATCTGGTGGATCCAGGCATGTATATTTCCGACGGTAATCTGAATAATTTTAAAAGGCACAAAGAAAGTTGAGCTTCTTAATACTTATGTATGTCCCTGGTCAATCAACTAGACAAAAAGCAATCCAAATAATAATAATAATAAAAAAAAACACTCCATGGGAAACGGTAGAAAAATAGAATTAAAAAGGACATCTTTAATAAAACAAGTTTGATAGAAAAAGAAAAATGGGTTGGTGACACGTTTTGGGCTATGCCATGTATGACTGATTAAGGACTTTTAGTCTCAAACGTCTCACTCATCCCTCTTTTTTTCTCTTCTATGTGATCACACTTGTTTTTAACATTGTCCTACTGTTACTTTTTCTACCGTTTCCCATGGATTGGTTCCGGATCAGTGTTTTGCGTTCCTGGCACCCCCTTTTTGGATCTCAAGAATAACCCTGGAGACAGTGAGCTGAAGCTATTATTTTTCGGTTTCACAAACATCCCAGGATCAGTCATCCAGCATAAAGACTACTTCCTCTATGCAATTACATTACAATACTAGATGATGGATCATAAAATATTTGCATAACATAAGGAAAAAAGATAATGAGATTGCCCAGCAATATAAACAACGCATAGACAGGAAATAAAGATAAACCAGCGGTTCCACCGCTCCAAGACAATGACGCCAAGGAAGAGACTAATGGTAAACATCTGCAGGACATTTCCAGAGGTACACACATCCATACACAGCACAGAAGATAAGTGACAATAGGAGTCTCGTATAATATTTTGTCGCATAATATATTTTGACAAAATGGGACATAATATCAATAGGCTCTTAGCTTTAAAATCCCTGTGGCAAGCTAATAAAAATATGTTTCTGAATGTGTATGTATTTACACAACTTTTTTTTTTTTTTTTAACACCACCATCTAACAAGCAGAAATTGTACCCCATACACTTACAGTATGAATAAGATGACAAAGTAATAAAATAAAGATTTCAGCACACAGGATCAAAAGGTCTTTGACGGATATATGGGCAAGGAGTCACGATGATTCACAAATACCGCCAAATAGAAATGTCACCGCTTTGATGAAGGAATGAAATGCACAATATATGAGGATGGGGATCACTGTGCATAACCTTGGAGAGCAGCTAGAAATCAGGGCGAATTTGGTGTCCCTAATCTAATACACTGTATATCGATATACAGACTTTATTTAGGCGCTGTGTAGGAGTGGGGAACTTAAACATATTGTTTGTTAATTAAAAAGCGCACATCAAATTATGACCCAGTTCTTTAAATGTATGGGCAGTGGGTCCCCCCAATCCTGCAGCCACTGATTGAAAGCTTTCTCCCTGTGCACAGTCATTAGCTGGATAGTGGGAGCAGCGCAGATCCCACAAAGAACCAAGGGATTCTAGCCGACTATATAACGCTAGCTCTCCAACTAATACTGTAAATCTAACATCTACAAGTAAATGTAACCAAATCAGCCATGAAATCAGATGTGTGTCTCAACATCAAGCTACCTTGAAGTAGGGAAGAGCCCACATGTTTGCAAAATGCTATTTACCCGACAAGATATTTAAATACACCCCAGCATTAAGTTATTTTACAACATACCTTATATACTCGAGTATAAGCCTAGTTTTTCAGCACAAAAAATGTGCTGAAAAACCCAAACTCGGCTTACACTTGAGTCAAAAAAATAAATAAATCAAAACTCGCCTTTCTGGCGGCACCCGTAGATCCGTATATAGCTGGCAGGCTATATACACTGGGGCAGGGGCTGGCTACATACTGGAGAGGCTGTGACCAATGCATTTCCCACCCTCGGCTTATACTCGAGTCAAAAGGTTTTCACAGTTTTTTGTGGTAAAATTAGGGGCCTCGGCTTATACTCGAGCATATACGGTAATTAGTAGGGAATTTTTTTTACACATAATAGAAATACTTCCTACCTCATACAGGGTATTGTACGTCGTCACAGTCAGAGTATTAGTATGTAGCATCAGTCTCTCTCCAAGCAGTGTGAAGAGGCTGTGAGTGTGCATTATTTCAACTTTCCTCCTAAAACAACAAGAAGAAAGCATTAAGTGTAGGAAATCATAAAAATTTAAATACTAAACTTTCAACAAAATTGCATTAATATTCAAGAGCAGATCCGAACTTCCTGTGAGGTGCGCCCTGCGTGACCCAGACATAATGCCGGATTGGCTAACGAACAGCCAATCAGACAAATTAACACTTCTAGCTATGGCTGTGATTGGCCAAGAGGACAGCTAGTCACAGCTAGTTGGTAGGGGCTTTAATTAGGGTTGCTGAGATGTCAATTCGGCAATATATCCGAGTTGCACTCGGCACACCTGAATGGGGAGTTTGGATCTGCTCACCTCATTTAATGAATAGGGCAGATGATGGTACTAAACTTAGTAGAATACTTTTCAAAGAAAATATTCCTTTGTTCTCCTTTTTCCTCTACCTTTCTTCTTCATTTAAGCAGTTTGTGTAAATCAGCTTCCTGTCCTGTATCCACAGCTGAGAGATAAAGGGGAATCTGATAAAGTGTCTAATGACTTAACTCTTTACAGAAAAGTCTCTGGTTAGTCTTATCTCCTCAGAGAGCTGAATCATCAAAGGAATGTCTGTTGTCTATGTACAGAAAGAGTTAACAATTACCCTTCTAATCTGAAGTGGAGGAATCTCAGAGTGCTTTCAGATACACTGCTGACTGCAGGTGTACAAAGCATAAAAAGGGCACAGAGAAGCTGCTTTACTGAACAAATTATATGACAATATTTCCTGCTTTATTACTTCTGAATTAAAACATTTTTTAAAAATAGACTTTAAACCAAAGAGCTCTGCAAAGTGCTGTTCCATTCTGCCTATGATCACCTCTGCTGAATTGTCCTACTATGTCAAGAGATTTACAGTATCTATATGTGTTTTAAAATTCAAGTATATGTGCTGGCCTAACAAATAGAAGAGAGGTAAAAAGAAAAGGCACACAAACAATCCAAAGTCAAGTCACGGATGTAAAGGTAAACTAAACAGTGTATGAGACAGACGCATTACTTTACTACTTACTTGTGCCCTAGATGCTTTAGAAAATATCCGAGGACCTTTAGTGCCTGCACCCGGATACTTTCACTTTTGGAGGCGAGCAGCTTATAGATGACCCTGAAGAAGCAAATAAATAATAACCAATTTATTTATACAAATTTACATATGATACCACATCATGTTTCTTTATCACATAAAACAAATCAAAGAGGGTGTTAAAGGGAACCTATCAGCAAGGAAGTGCATCAAATTTGCAATTTTTTTAAAAAAAAAACATCTAAATCAGGATTTCAAGAATAAATCATGGACAAAACTGGAAAACTCTAGCATGGTGATCTTTAAAAAGAATTGCTTAAAAAGAATGTGGTTAATCCCCCCAGTATTTCTCCAAATTTTTTGTCTTATAATTTTATACGTATTTCCATTTATATGGAATTTGAGGTAACTGTGTTTTACTATTCTTAATATTGAACAGGTCTACATAGTCCGGTACGGTCACCATGTATTGGAAAGCAACAACGTGTCGGTGGGGAAAGATAACAACCAGCTGTCAATCACTGGTAATTCCTAAATATCCAGGAGGGGTGGCATACAGGGGAATACAAGTAGTTACTAACACATAGGAGAGAACATGTCCTTTCATAGGTCACTATATATTTTAATATTTGTACCAATTAATTTACTCTTAAAGGAAACCCAATTGTAGTATTATAATTGGATACATCTCCAAATTACCACATCCAGCTATAGTAGTGTCTTCAACTAATACAAGGTTAACTAATCTATCTCCTGTTCTAGCTAGGCAACCATAACAGAGGCATAATAAAGGTTATATAAGCAGGGAGCCATATAATAAAGCGGCATTGACTGCTCTAATAGTAATGGGATGACTTCCCGTAGAGCAGGCTCACATTATTACATGACCCTCTGTTTCCCATTTCTGTCCCAATACATGCAGATCTTCCTATGTGTGTGCTCATTGATCTCATGACATGGATTGTTTGTACATTTAGATAGCTTCCCGAAGAAGCCCAATAATGGGGTCATAAGTAAAAGCAAAATTCCTCCAACAAATAATTATCTTGATCCACTAGAAGGAATAATTGACAACAACGCGGCGCTGTTCTCCGGGACCGACACAACAATCGTGACTTTGTCCTAGAGAATGGGAATAGACAGAGTTCTATTGTCCCAGAGATTACAGTCAGCATTTCAGCAAGTCTGAATTAGAGAAAAAGCTTCATTGTCCAAGGTTATAAGAACCTGGCACTGCCATGTAGATCTTCCGACTCTAGCAAGGATATCCTGGAATCTACATTTTAAGACATTTTCATGTAAAAGAAGAACAGATGTAGTCACTAATTTTATTATATGCCATGTATGAATTGATCATCTGCTCCTTACAGAATATAATTTACTGGGACTCTAGGTCTAGTGACCATACATTGATATTCTTCTTGAAAATGCATGTATAAATTGGCAACTAGATGTAACTACTGTCTTTGTCCATGGGGCATTATCCAATCAGTGTTGACGAAATCCAGGGCAGAAATAGCAGGCAATAAAATAGCCTATTAGACTACATTTAGGATACATTCATACGGCCGTATGGGGGACGGCCATAGATGGCACTGGGCTCAGAAAACAACTACCGTATATACTCGAGTATAAGCCGACCCGAGTATAAGCCGAGGCCCCTAATTTTACCACAAAAAAAATGGGAAAATCTATTGACTCGAGTATAAGCCGGGAGTGGGAAATGCATTGGTCACAGCCTCCCCAGTATATAGCCTGCCAACCCCTGCCCCAGTGTATATAGCCTGACAGCCCCTGCCCCAGTGTATATAGCCTGGCAGCCCCTGCCCCAGTGTATATAGCCTGATAGGCCGTGCCCCAGTGTATACAGCCTGATAGGCCGTGCCCCAGTGTATACAGCCTGATAGGCCGTGCCCCAGTGTATACAGCCTGATAGGCCGTGCCCCAGTGTATACAGCCTGATAGGCCGTGCCCCAGTGTATATAGCCTGATAGGCCGTGCCCCAGTGTATATAGCCTGATAGGCCGTGCCCCAGTGTATATAGCCTGATAGGCCGTGCCCCAGTGTATATAGCCTGATAGGCCGTGCCCCAGTGTATATAGCCTGATAGGCCGTGCCCCAGTGTATATAGCCTGATAGGCCGTGCCCCAGTGTATATAGCCTGATAGGCCGTGCCCCAGTGTATATAGCCTGATAGGCCGTGCCCCAGTGTATATAGCCTGATAGGCCGTGCCCCAGTGTATATAGCCTGATAGGCCGTGCCCCAGTGTATATAGCCTGATAGGCCGTGCCCCAGTGTATATAGCCTGATAGGCCGTGCCCCAGTGTATATAGCCTGATAGGCCGTGCCCCAGTGTATATAGCCTGATAGGCCGTGCCCCAGTGTATATAGCCTGATAGGCCGTGCCCCAGTGTATATAGCCTGATAGGCCGTGCCCCAGTGTATATAGCCTGATAGGCCGTGCCCCAGTGTATATAACCCCCCCCCCCCCCCCCCCCCCCGTTGTGCAGCACAACAATACCATTGTAGCGGATGGATCGCACAGAAGATCTAAGGGGGCCGCCGGAAAGGTGAGTTTTGATTTATTTTTTTGACTCGAGTATTAGCCGAGTTTGGGTTTTTCAGCACATTTTTTGTGCTGAAAAACTAGGCTTATACTCGAGTATATAAGGTAAGTTCCCGAATCACTTTTTTCCGTCGGTTTCCCGAAAATTACCGATTTGCAACAAATTTCCCCAGATTTTTGGTGCACCCGATCGGATTATGGCGCATCGGCGTCGGCATGCACACGGCGGGAAAAAAAAAGTGTTGCTTGACCCGCGCTTACCTGCACCCAGCAACTCCAGAGAACTCCGATGGACTTCAGCACAGCAGCGACACCTGCTGGACAGACATCGGACGCACTACCTTAGTGAATCGCCGGAAGACCCGAATTCTCGGTGGAGAACCAGCTGCTGGATCGCGAATGGACTGGGTAAGTAAATGTGCCCCAATGTGTCCATAGACTTACGCTGGCAGATGGAGGCAGCCTTTTTGCCTCTGTTTTCCCAGTATACTGATATGGAAAATGAATATCATAATAAAATAATGATCTGTATGAATAATACTGCTTGTAGTAATATAGTATATACAGATATATAAGTAAGTGGCATCTTCAATGATGAGAAGGAGGATGTTTTCGTTTTTTTTTAATGTTTTAATTCCCACATATCGTTGTTTTTATACTTTCAGCTTTCTCATGCCTTTAGCTGACTAATCTGCTACCAACCTAGTAGCCTATTTATCTAATTTGGCCCATCTCCTGTTTGTCCCTGGTCTCTCTACAAGGTACCATGATCAGACTGACCTGGAACATCACTATTTTAAGGTTTTTAAAAATGTGAGAACACTGCACTACACAAAATAATTCATGGGAACCAGATATTTTGAACACCATTAATATGTGATGTAATTAGAAGGTCCCTTTCATACACATCAGCCACCCCTCATATCTTACTTCTGATTGGTGATTTGAGCTGTAATGCTACAGTGTGTGTGATATTCTGATTGGATAATGTATTGCTCAATGTACAGTTTTTGGATATAACCTGTACCCCATGATGGCTGTAATTAGAGTTCTGACCTATTGGACAGAATCCTTGCATATACAATAAACACAATTAAAGAAACTGTGTGTTGTGATCTATGGGAGACTGAAGTTTATTTTCCACAACATATACATTGCACCCAGCAGGAAACAGTGGACAGAAAAAACATGGCAGGCTATGCCTTTCCATCCTGCTCAGCAAAGGCTATAATAGCCTATGGGGATGGATGCAACTGTGTGGTATCCTTTCCCGGCCTCTGCTGACAATAAAGCTAAGGTAAGTTCACAGTAATCTAAGAGATATATATAAGGATAGTTACGTCACTCAGGAGACACCCTCAACATAGGCAGCAACAGCCAATCGATGTCTGCTGCCGATGTTTAACTCTAACTCCTGCTTTAGGGAGCATACAGTGATATAAGGATACATCAGGAATCTGCATGCACGATATAGGGCTCATGATCTTAGTAGATCGCTATTATTGTCGGACAATGCACTTTCTATCAACTACTCCGGACGGGTAAGTAGATGTGCCCCATTATGTTACTAACAACGCAAAAAAGTAGCACTGTTTTTTTTCTGGTTTTAATAACAGAAACATAACAGAAGCTCCATTAAAGTCTAAGAGGAACGGATAGTAATTGGAACACCCATTTGTCAATTTATAAATATATTTTCAATAGGAAACTACAACAAAAAGTTGAAAATCATTTTTAAAAGTTTTAGTTTCCTGGGGAATTCAAGTATTTAGTAAAACAACAGGGATATCCTTCTTTGTAGTAGCAGGTTAACAATTTCAGGGTTTGATAATATTAAAGGGTTCCACTTAGTTATATTAAGAAAAAAAAGGGACATTTGATGTTAGTTTCAACACCAAATATTGTAGTTTGGAACTCAAGTAAACAATGTCAGGATGTCTGCTCCAGTCCAGGACCGCCCACCTGACAGTAGAGAGACTACATCATCTAGTGAAATAATCACTAGGTATGGAGTTAATATTTGGCCTGCTTATCTGTACAAAATGGACAGAGCTCTAAAAGCTTTCAGATACACTGCTCACTGCAGGAGAAAGAGCAGAAACAATGCATAGAGAAGATGCTTTACTAAATGAAGAAGATTACAAAGTTGGATTACAAAGGATTAGTTAAGTAACTCATGGAACCCTTTTAAGAAATAGTACTATATCCAGAAATCATTGGCTTGTTGAAGTTTTTTTTTCCTTTGACTTTAAAGTAAAAATATAGGCTTGGTTCTTATCAAATGTAAAACACGACTGCTGCTGCTACAAAAAAAAAAAAAAAAAACTCTTAAAGCCATCTTCAGACCACACAATGTCTGGAGGTTCTTGTATAAATGAGCTTATTAACTTCAGTATTCCCTGTATGGTTCTGCTTCTTCCTGGGATCCATTTGAGCATATGGCAGGGAATATAGAAAGGTACTCTATCCTCAAATACTCTCGTGTAAAGAAACCCTAAAATCAGCAGGTATAACTTCACACTGAAGCTGGCACCACAGGCTGTATTGTAGAGGGTCTGTCAGAAAATTTATTTAAGAACACTTGTCACAACCTGCGTTATATAACAGCACATCCAGGCATTATTATATAAAGGGTTTCTTCTGCTTCATTTTCCCTCATCCATTGATGTCAGAGCGGAATTTTTTGCATCTTTTTAATATGCATGTATAATTATTAATACTATATAAAAGATTTATGCATAGTTATTATTGTGCAGGAGTAGAGAATTGCTCAATTTGGTCATACACCTTATCCGGCCATTAGGTTCTCCACCTGACTCAATCCCTTCATACACTTTGACAAACATGAATACTTAATAGCTGTAATACCTTAATACCTATATTCTTAAAGGGTAAGGAGGAGAAAGCTACTGCAAGACAACGCTCATGTTGATTACTTTCCCCCCCGCCCCCCAAAAAAAAGGATTGAACATGTTTAATTCCAATCTGCTTAATACTCCTTTCTAATTGTGGAAAGTTTGCACTGGTAGGCTGCACTGATATCTATCTAGAATAAGCATGAGGGGGCTGTATCTAGAATAAGCATGAGGGGGCTGTATCTAGAATAAGCACGAGGGGGCTGTATCTAGAATAAGCACGAGGGGGCTGTATCTAGAATAAGCACGAGGGGGCTGTATCTAGAATAAGCACGAGGGGGCTGTATCTAGAATAAGCACGAGGGGGCTGTATCTAGAATAAGCACGAGGGGGCTGTATCTAGAATAAGCACGAGGGGCTGTATCTAGAATAAGCACGAGGGGGGCTGTATCTAGAATAAGCACGAGGGGGGCTTTATATAGAATAAGCACGAGGGGGGCTTTATATAGAATAAGCACGAGGGGGGCTTTATATAGAATAAGCACGAGGGGGGCTTTATATAGAATAAGCACGAGGGGGGCTTTATATAGAATAAGCACGAGGGGGGCTTTATATAGAATAACCATGAGGGGGGCTTTATATAGAATAACTATGAGGGGGGCTTTATATAGAATAACCATGAGGGGGGCTTTATATAGAATAACCATGAGGGGGGCTTTATATAGAATAACCATGAGGGGGGCTTTATATAGAATAACCATGAGGGGGGCTTTATATAGAATAACCATGAGGGGGGCTTTATATAGAATAACCATGAGGGGGGCTTTATATAGAATAACCATGAGGGGGGCTTTATATAGAATAACCATGAGGGGGGCTTTATATAGAATAACCATGAGGGGGGCTTTATATAGAATAACCATGAGGGGGGCTTTATATAGAATAACCATGAGGGGGGCTTTATATAGAATAACCATGAGGGGGGCTTTATATTGAATAACCATGAGGGGGGCTGTATATAGAATAACCATTCGGGGGGCTGTATATAGAATAACCATGAGGGGGGCTGTATATAGAATAACCATGAGGGGGGCTTTATATAGAATAACCATGAGGGGGGCTTTATATAGAATAACCATGAGGGGGGCTTTATATAGAATAACCATGAGGGGGGCTTTATATAGAATAACCATGAGGGGGGCTGTATATAGAATAACCATTCGGGGGGCTGTATATAGAATAACCATTCGGGGGGCTGTATATAGAATTGGTATGATAAACTAGGGAATATTTAAGGGAACAGGGGATTGTTTTAGTTTCAGAATATTGAATGCTGCCATGTGGGGCCCACTGAGGTTCTGTCGCACAGGCCTACTGAAACCTGTTCACAGTCTATGAGAGTACCAGAGATCCGATTATACATGGTTTTTCACATTTATTTTTCCCTACACTTAATATTACACATTCATAACAGCTATTCTATATGTGCCCTGACACATCTCTTATGTGCAGTTTTTCACACTACAAAATTTTTACATCTCACTGTGACAATTATGCAGCCCCTCCCCCCCCCCCCAAAAAAAAAGAAAAAAAAATTGCTGAGTTGGTTTTGGACATCTGGGCTTTTCTAATCCCCATCTGCACTTTGCTATTCTGGAGTGAAAACTTGCTGTCGTCATGCATGTAGGCACCAGATATAGTATATGAGAGATCACACGCTAGAAATAGGAGCGACTACAACATGGTCCTCTACAACAGGCATTAGTTACAGCAGATTTTGGCACATTGGCCGCGATGATCGTAGCACATAGTATTCAGTACTCAGCCCGGGCATCGCAGCTGGCTTTTAGACTTGGTGACAGCTCACATACTCAACTAAACAAATCATTTCCAAGGAAAAAAAATAACCCTACTCCTGTGATTATCCCGCTATTCTGATGCCATGAATAAAGGAAAAACAGATAATTAATGCATTAGCCGCCTCTTCTCACCGTATTCCATTTCTCTGATCAAATGCAGGTATCATTGAGGCGGGGTGTTCAGACATGAGAGCCACAAGCAGCTGCAGAACATCATGAATATTCTCATCCTGTAATGGAAGAAGACAGAATCCCAAATGACTCGCTTTCTGCTCACATCCAGTTCTGTGCTACAGCAAAGTAGGTTTTACCGAGCTGAATGTTAATCAAGAAGTTGGGAAACATTGGGGCTGACTGATATAAACTACCGTACTGAAAATGACTATATTCACTAAAATCACAACATTTCATATATGACACCCAAAAAAAAAAAGAATTAGCATTTAGTCTGGGCATCTCAATGATTTTATAGTTAAATATAGTGCAAAGGCTAAAAGAATTAGCTAATCACTTCTGGAAACAAATATAGTGCAAAAACACTTTTTAAAAGTAGAAAACATTTTAGTTCATTAAAACACTAGTTCCATTTAGGTAGGGTATGAAATGTCCTTTCTGCAATTCCCTCTTATGTAAAACCTCACATGTTGGTCAATTTAAAAAATTGTCCACAGTCAGGTGAAAATGAGTCATATTTTATCGGAGAGGAGTCAAGTTTAGAGGCTGCAGGGGGAAGTGTCACTTCAGATGCCCCTATCTTTGCAGTTATACTACATAGAAACATGCCCCTATTATAAGATAAGAATCTCATGTTGCTTGTGGTCACATGGGGTACAGTTCTTGTGGTACTGGATCTTCATCTGTGGCTTTTTTTCAGAGTATGGGAGGAGATTTATCATGCACTGGCATATGATTGAAGCCCTGACCCTCTGCCACGGCTAGATACATCAAGAAGCCTAGACCTCCTGATGTACCCGGTTGGTGACTACACCAGTGGCCACTTCTGCATATAAACCATGCAAAAAATTCAAGGTGAACGTTTGCATAGTCTAGGTCAGTGGTGGCGAACCTATGGCACTGGTGCCAGAGGCGGCACTCAGAGCACTTTCTGTTGGCATCCGGGCCATCGCCCCAGCACACCAGACAGGACACTTCCTGCAGTTCCAAGCAACTTATGCTGCTCTCAGCCATACTTTGATATTTACTTCACTACTTGGGACTGTAGGAAGAGGGAGAATGAGTAGACAGGGCCGAATTATCTTTGGAGGACCTCCTGCTGGCCCCACGATTCACTGTTTACAGAGGGACACTGGAAAGAAGCTAAAATGATAAAAATTTTCCATCTTTCTATTGTGTTGCTGCCCTCAGGAGGCAAATATGAAGTTGTTGAACAGGGAGCAATAAGTTACTGTTTTAATTTTTGGTTGGCACCTCGTGATAAATAAGGGGGGTTTGGGGTTCAGTTTGGGCACTCGGACGCTAAAAGGTTTGCCACCACTGGTCTAGGTAGTGCGCATGGTGTAGGAAGTGGCTCACTCCACTGCCTGCGTCCCCTTTACACCACCTTGAAGTGGAGATGGCATAAAGAAAATACCGGTAATAATCACAATGCCTGGCAGTTCACAAGGCATATATTTTGGGGCATAGAATCCATGATAAATGTCCTCCTATGCTTTTAACTTCCTGCATAAGGGCTTCTGTAGTTCACATAACCACGAGTTTGATGTGATCTAAAGGATAAAGTTCTTATCTTTAATATGCCACTAAAAGTATGGCCCTAGAAACTATAGAAATCAAGATAAGGAAATCTGAAATGATGCGCCCTCTAAAAGTGACTCATCTCAGATAACACATGACTCTTCTCTGTTCATTAATCTTTTTTTGGTAAACAGGCAAGATTTCATAGAAAAGACATTTCATACCCTACCTGAAGGGGATAGTAGTTTCATGGAGCGAAATCTGGTAAAATAGTCCCTTTAAATATTTGCATCCTGGCTGACTTGCCAAAAGTTACAGATCAGATTGCTAAAACAGTAGCAGCAGCATATATTGTTTATACAATATATAAACCTAATGTAGCTAGGATAGCTTGTGCAAAGTGGGCTATAGAAAACTGAATAATTAATCCACCCCAAAAAATTAAAAAATAACTATTACTAAGAACGTAAGGATAGCTTGAACATATGGTGCATTTGCAATTAAAATGTCTATTCAAATCTGAGTGACAAAATATAGAATGTGCCGAAACACGGCCTGGACAGGAGTGACAATCTGGCAAGAATTGCATTGAAATAAACACTGAAATCTATTTCAGTTGGTGCATAAAAAATGTGCAGAGTAGTCAAAATTCAACATTTCTTATTACTTTACAAAAAGTACATAGAGAACTTTAGTTATATTGACATGTATAAAAAATGTAAACACTCAATTTAGGGAATTTTAGATATTATGGAGGGCGTTGTGAACATTTTTCATGCTTCATTATGAAATTCAGCTTAGCTTTAACAGACACCGGCTGCAAAGTGCACATAACAGCTTTACGTCTCTATTGTCAGTTCAAATCCATTTACCAGATTGAAGATAGGACTCCATCTCTGTTAGTTTACACAGCTCTAAGCAGTGAGCATTAGTCCTTTCTGTTCTCTCCCTAGCTAGTCTACATTAGAGGAACCTGCCACCGGATCTACCTTAATAGGTATATCAGTGGTGGTAGGTTTCCTTTAATCATTTTTAGACCACAAGAGACATTGCAAATCTGATTGCAGCAATCAATTCTTTCATCCAAACTATGACCACCAGGCTTGGACACCAACTAAAAGACAGGTCACTTCACCCATTACTCAGTATGTAGATTTTTCTTTTGGTGCAGACATAAAAGAGGGTCCTGGAACTTTTGACCCTGTATTGACCCTTTGGTGACAAGTAGCTGGATGCTAGATGGGACATGGTATTTTCTATAACGCATCCCTAGGTATAGAGCAGATCACTGTGCCCGGATTGGCTGCCGTGTATAAGCGCTAGCCTAGCACAAGTTTACCACAAAGATCTACATTTTCATAAGGAAACAATGGTTATAAACTTCCGGCATCCTAACCAGCCATTACTTACTGATTTGACTAGAAGTGGAAGTATTTTATGTAGAATACAATAACCCATTGATTGAAGCTAGTAGATTTTACAGCTGACAGTATAATAGCAGACACAGGGACCTTACGCTAAGAAAATAATTGGAAAACGCTCACGCTTATATTGTTGTTATAAAACTTTAATAATAAACCCGTAGACGGACTGACAGTGCAATAATCCCGCACATACCTCGTGCATTGTCAGCAGGTAATTTAAAATGCTCTGTAGCTCGTCTTCTTTGACCCCTCGATCCTGACAGAGGAAGAAAATAAAATAAAACAGAATTTTATACAATGTGGGTAACATTTTACAAGATGCAGAATAATTGAAACCCAGAATTCTTATCATCAGAGGAACGAGGGAGCAGAGCGGTGACATTAACGGGCAGTAATGTACGTAGCGCAGACGCAGGATACGGAAATATTATGCGAATTGCAAAGCTAAGTTTTATACTGTACGTTAGGACAGTAGGGTCCATCATAGAAATAAAACATAAGGGTCACATGGAAACTTAGTGTAGATCTGTTCAACCAGTAAAACAGCTGTCCAAGTTTTATATTACTAGTCTTATTCAAGATTAAGCCATATGTGGGAGGTTTATAGTGTCGGAAGCGATGGCCAGAAGCTGTAAATGCAGGGAAATACAGCCTGAACACTGACCGAATTACAGAGCCGGGTTATCTGTTTTTTAAAAAAAAATTCTTAGATGCAAAATAACAATCTTTATCCAATATACTAAAATACATACAAATTGCAGATAAAGAGACCTAAAACACACCACACACCCTCACCCCACATAGTAACATATGAGTCATATACATATACGAATCGCACATAGCCAAATGCCTCCAAAATCATCCAAAATATAACATTTATACAGCTCAGAATAATATAGGACATGTCAACAAAGTACAACAAGTAACAAAGTGAAACAAGTGTGTTGCACATCTGCCACAAAAATATTCTGGTCTGTATTTTTATGGTTTTCTACTTAGTTTCCATGTCCTTATCTTGCACCAATTATCTTTTGAGCTGTATAGACATCATATTATGGGTGATTTTGGAAGCATTGGGCCACGTGCAATACTTTTATGAGTATGACTCATGTTACTATGTTGGGTGGGGGGGGGGGGGTTGTTGTTTTTTAGGTCTCCTTATCCACAAATTGTATGTATTTTATAACGTTGAAAAAAAATTGTTATTTTGCATCTTTGTTTTTGTGTGTATTTACGTTTTGGGGTATTTTGGGTAGTTTGTTGGTTGTTGCATTTACTTGGGTGGTATGTTTAATGTTTTTATATTCTTATGTTTTTATGTTTCTTCTATAGGCTCTTGGTAGTAATAATAACCTCTTTCTGGTGCTCTGGTCTAATCACCATTGACTTCTATTGGTAACAATGGCACCTGCTACAGCCTCTGGTTGTGGTCTGTATGAGGTTATAGCGGGCATGCGCCGTCAATGCAGCATCACCACAGGGACCATGTATAACAACAGGGGCCAGTTATGACTTCTTACATCTGGAGCAAATCGTAACAATTTTACGTAAATGGACAGACCCTTTAAACCAAGTGACTGTGTGCAATTCATAACATAACCACTGAATGGCCACATATCCCTTTCAGACTCATTATAATTGCTAGTCATCTCAATACACACATCAGTGGCGTAACTTGAAGCTGATGGGCCCCAGTGCAAAGTCCGTGCCAGGCCCCCGACTATAATGTATGGTGTATAGTAATAGTCTTCTCATATAGGAAAGTGAGACCTTATGGGCCAACTTAGCCTCTTAGGCCCGGGTGCCACCGCACCCTCTGCACCCCCTCAAGTTACACCCCTGACACACATATATAAACAAACCCACACAAGATGAAAGATTGGAAAGGACTTTGGGGCTGGTAAATGAATAAGAAAGGTGTGTGCAATAGCTGCTGCATAAAAGTCAACATTCTAAGAACCTAGAAAAACAGACTTTAATACAGTAGACCTCAAAAGCGTGAAACACAAAGAAAATACATTACCTTGAGGATGAGTTGCTTTAGGAAAAGCAGCATAAATGCACGCAACGAAATTATTTCCTTTTGGGAAGGCCTGGAGCCATCTAAAAGGTGAGAAAAGGTAAAAATAAATGGATTTAGCTTGCTATCTATATAATAAATACAGATGTAACTACCTGGATTGGTATAACACTGAACCATACAACACCCATTCCCATTATCGTTGTAAAGCTGAGCCTACATATAACAATAAAGGGCCTGTCACCAGATTTTGACCACCCTGACTAACAATGACAGGGGACAACCCCTGTAATAACTATGAAAAGATCTTCTTAGACAATTATTCAAAAAATTTACAGTATTGTACGTGTATGCACAGAAAATATATATTTTCCATCTGTAACAATGACCAAGTTCAACCATCTGATTAACAAAAAATACAAGCCCCCTTTACTCTGTTTTTATGGTGTTCCACTTTATCCTCGAGTCACAGACTGTGTCTAAAATTTTCAATTTTGGATAGACGATTGAAAAAGCTTTACAGTCAATATGCAGCCACCGTGCCCGGGATAATTAAAATAGCGATCTTCTGTAGCTGTATTCCATGAGACCAATTTTATGGCCAATTTAACAGGAAATACAAACGTCTCAGCAGTGACTCTTCTTATATCTCCAAATCCCCCCCAAATCAGCTCTAGGGAGCCTTTCTGAGGTCAGCAAAGCATTAAACAAACAAATCTGAAAACTGGCCGCACTCGTAACAAATATGTCAGGGAAAACAAATGTTTTCACCAGAATCAATGATCCGAGAACTAGTACAGTTAATACGTTAGAGCATAAGGCATCTCTGGGTTTAGAAAGATACATTAGCGATGCAAACAGTGCTGTGTGCTACTCAATACACGGAAAATAGCACATTATTCTTATTGTAATTCCAGGATAAACATCATCTTTCCTATATTTATATTATCTGTAGGATAGGCCTATCTATCTGGGGTATCAGCACCACTTGTATGATCACATATAAATGGGCCGAACCTCTTTTGCATCTGGGAACATAAACCATGCATAAAGCTTTAAAGAGATGTAGTTTTAAAGAAAATTGGTATCTTAAACACATTAAGGGTTAACACAATGCACTATTAAAGGCAGCCCCCTGTTACATACAAGATCAGTTCCTTACGTTTCTTCTTAAAGGGAACCTGTCAGCAGAAATTGACCTAATAAACCACTACTAGTATGTTGTCAAGCAGCTGAACACCTTCTATATCATGTTTCACTCATGACCCAGTGCGGTGGCATCATCCAAAAAATCTACTTTAAAGTGAGATGTAAACTGGTTATATAAAGTCAAGGAGGCAGAGATTTTAACAATGAAGTCAAGCTCTCTTTTCAGCAGAAAATTCACTGTAATTAAATGCTCTTAAATCCAGAGACATCACTAACACAGATTTCCTGAAGTCCAATGCATGATGTCAATCACAGAGGAGGCAGCATTAAGGGTCTACCACCTTGACTTGAGTGTTAAACTCAATGACTTTATACAACCAATTTACATCTCACTTCAAAGTTGATTTTCTAGATGAAGACATCACACTGGGCCATGAAATAAACAAAAACTAGAAGGTGTTACACTGTTTGACAACATAGTGGTAGTGGTTTATTAGGTCAATTGCTGATGACAGGTTCCCTTTAAAGTGGACCTACCACCACGAATCTACCTATAAAGGTAGATCGGGTGGTAGGTGGATCAATAGGACGTGAGGATAGCCCTTTTAAGGGCTAATCCTCACGTCCCCGCACTGTTTTGTGAACTTATATTAAAGGTTTATGCTAATTTTGTTATGTGGCTGCTGGGACGTGGAGTAGCCGCAGCTGTGGCTTAACGGCGCGGCTACTCCACGCCCCAGTAGACACTTTACCCCTCCTACCCACAATCTTCGGCGCGCAGCTCCTTGCAGCTGTGCGCCCTCATCCGACGAACCTGCCGTCTGCGCATGCGCAGAACAGCAGGCCTGCGGCTGTGTGGTCACTGCTGCGAAACAGGCCCGGGCCTGCTGTTCTGCGCCTACGCAGACGGCAGGATCGCCGGACGAGGGCGCGCAGCTGCACGCCAAAGATTGTGGGTAGGAGGTGTAAAGTGGCTACTGGGGCGTGGAATAGCCGTGCCGTGTAGCCACAGCTGCGGCTACTCCACGCCCCAGTAGCCGCATAACAAAATTAGCATAAACCTTTAATATAAGTTCACAAAACAGTGCGGGGACGTGAGGATTAGCCCTTAAAAGGGCTATCCTCACGTCCTATTGATCCACCTACCACCCGATCTACCTTTATAGGTAGATTCGTGGTGGTAGGTTCCCTTTAAGGTGAATTTGTATGCAAGTCAGAACTGGTATATTTCATAATTGTAGCTCTATACATTAGGTAGGACATTTTTATAAATCTCTATTGCCTTAGTAAACATTTAGAGGGAGATGGTACACATATCCACACCCACAGGATATGTGTATTTGCTGCTACTTACTGCTGCAATATGCATTTTGTACTAAAACAACATGATGCACGTGTTTGGTAATAAATGTGAGAAAAGTAGATATGATTCCTGCTAATTACATCAGCATTCATCCAAATCCTGGCCAGCGATTTTTATTTTTTGTCGCTGAAACAATTGGATGTTCAACATCTTTTTTTTCTGTCACAGGAACAAAGATTATCCATAAAGCTTCATTACAGACTTCTTACAGGAGATCATTGCAGCCTGGGACTATAGTAAAGCCTCCAGAGAGCTTCACCAGAGGTCACAGTGGTCAGAGAGGTCCATCTGTAAGTTGTATGTCCTTAAATCAGGGACTGCCTATATATATATATATATATATATATATATATATATATATATATATATATATATATTATACATACATACACACACACACACATATATGTATATACATACACACACACTTTAGATATATATAGGCACTATTTTACTAAATTCCTTTTATCACTGGCAGAAATTGTTTCAGTCTTTCCGACCATTATGCTCCTCCTGTTACCATCTTCAGCTTGGTGGTAACAGGACCTCCCAGGGGGACCATCGGCATTGGACCACCGAACGTGATCACAGTGGGTTTTCAATTTGTGGCTTAAGATCAATGCCAGCCATATATAATAAATATATATATATATATATATATATATATATATATATATATATATATATATATATATATATATATATATATATATACACATACATATATATACATATATACATACACTCACCGGCCACTTTATTAGGTACACCATGCTAGTAACGGGTTGGACCCCCTTTTGCCTTCAGAACTGCCTCAATTTTTCGTGGCATAGATTCAACAAGGTGCTGGAAGCTCCTTAGAGATTTTGGTCCATATTGACATGATGGCATCACACAGTTGCTGCAGATTTGTCGGCTGCACATCCATGATGTGAATCTCCCGTTCCACCACATCCCAAAGATGCTCTATTGGATTGAGATCTGGTGACTGTGGAGGCCATTTGAGTACAGTGACCTCATTGTCATGTTCAAGAAACCAGTCTGAGATGATTCCAGCTTTATGACATGGCGCATTATCCTGCTGAAAGTAGCCATCAGATGTTACAGGGTACATTGTGCTCATAAAGGGATGGACATGGTCAGCAACAATACTCAGGTAGGCTGTGGCGTTGTACCAAGGGGCCCAAAGAGTGGCAAGAAAATATTCCCCACACCATGACACCACCACCACCAGCCTGAACCGTTGATACAAGGCAGGATGGATCCATGCTTTCATGTTGTTGACGCCAAATTCTGACCCTACCATCGAATGTTGCAGCAGAAATCGAGAATCATCAGACCAGGCAACGTTTTTTCCAATCTTCTACTGTCCAATTTCGATGAGATTGTGCAAATTGTAGCCTCAGTTTCCTGTTCTTAGCTGAAAGGAGTGGCACCCGGTGTGGTCTTCTGCTGCTGTAGCCCATCTGCCTCAAAGTTCGACGTACTGTGCGTTCAGAGATGCTCTTCTGCCTACCTTGGTTGTAACGGGTGGCGATTTGAGTCACTGTTGCCTTTCTATCAGCTCGAACCAGTCTGCCCATTCTTCTCTCACCTCTGACATCAACAAGGCATTTCCGCCCACAGAACTGCAACTCACTGGATGTTTTTTCTTTTTCGGACCATTCTCTGTAAACCCTAGAGATGGTTGTGCGTGAAAATCCCAGTAGATCAGCAGTTTCTGAAATACTCAGACCAGCCCTTCTGGCACCAACAACCATGCCACGTTCAAAGTCACTCAAATCACCTTTCTTCCCCATACTGATGCTCGGTTTGAACTGCAGGAGATTGTCTTGACCATGACTACATGCCTAAATGCACTGAGTTGCCGCCATGTGATTGGCTGATTAGAAATTAAGTGTTAACGAGCAGTTGGACAGGTGTACCTACTAAAGTGGCCAGTGAGTATATATTATATATATATATATATATATATATATATATATATATATATATATATATATATATATATATATATTTCCATCCCATTGTCCCTTCAGGTAGCATAATGAACTTTCGACAACATTGCACAGCTCTGAACTAGGTTTCTGGTTCATCCACCAGGACCTACTGCTTTTAAAAATCAAACATTTGCCTGCCACCTAATGGGATGTTTTAAATTAAAATAGTGATGACCTACCTTAATGATAAGTCAGCAATATCGGATTGGTAGGGGTCTGACACCCGCCATCCAACAACCAAATATCAACAACCAAAAGTGTGTGAAAATAACAGTCCCCAGATGTGTTTTTGGACTATGTGCTCTGTCAGCGGTTGATTTGAAGAGATCATTAATGGAAGTGCCAGATATCTGGTCCCCACCGTTATATTGATGACATCAATTACACTTTGATTATCACCTATAGAAACCTACTCAGCCTTAGTTTGATTTTGACTTTCAAACAACCCCATGTGACCCAGCTGGTAGTGTTTGTAGGTTCTAGTACTGGATGGTTCTGTAAACTCCGATTACATATAATTATTGAGGAATTGTTACGTTACCTCATGTAACCCAACCCATTAGCACCTTATTGTCATAACTAAGAAGCAGTGAGTGTTCAGCACCATTCAGATAGAAGTTTTCGAATGTCAACCTGTCTATAAAGATAAAAGATGTAAAAGAACATCCCACGCTTTCATGTACAAGAACTGACGAGACAAATCTCAACTTTCTACTTCTTCTTGGTTAGGTTTTTTTTCACCTCCGTAGGAGGGAAAGCAAACAGCACAACACAATTTTAATTATTATTGCAGTTAAAAGCAACCCTGTATCCCCTGAGCATTATGGAACAACGTACTATATTTTGTTCTCAAAGATACAACAGCATGTAAGGCAAGACACCAAGAACTGAACAGATGGCGCTGCTAGCGGATCGCAGATACTCAGGAAAAAGACATGGCAGCTCCCACTCTACAACGAAAGAGCTTCTCCAATCGGACTCAATCAGTCCAAAAGAAGAAATTATTGAATAACCAAGATCCTGCTTACCTCAAAATAGAAAAGAAACCTGACAGATCCAATGCCAACTAAATGGATTAATTAGCAAAGATATGGATCAAACATGTTATTTGATCTGTAATTGATCCTACATTTCATGTTAGACCTTCACACTTCACATCATTATAGTCAATTATAAAGGATCCATAAAATGTACTTACCAAGGCCCTTCGGATTAATCCCACTACTGTCCGCAGGATTCACGACCCAGTAGTAATATTTCAGCGTATGCATTAGCTGTAATACTGTTCCCACCCTTCGGATGGTGGTGTATATTGTGGCAGTGCCGATAAACTCAGCTGATAAGTAGGTATACAGTGAAAGCTGCACCTGGAACACACAAGAGGATAACCAAAAAATGATAAGAATAGTTCAATGGAGATTGTTTTTTAGGTTTTATTTCATGCACGGTACATATTTTTCGGACTATAAGGCGCACCTCAATAAATGCCTGCTTAAACATCTAGGTTCATATATAAGGTGCAGCGGATTATAAGGCGCACCTGATTATAAGGATGAATGACCAGTAGGTGGCAGACCTGTGCGCAGTACAAGGCAGCTGTTGTCTGTACGCACGGTTCATATATAAGGCACACTGGACTATAAGGCGCAGCTTTGATTTCTGAGAAAATCAAAGGATATTTTGTGCGCCTCATAGTTCGAAAAGTATGGTAATTGATGTTGGATTTTTATCTTCACTTTAAATAGCAGACAAATTAACATAAATAAAATCAATACACAATGCATAAGAATTTATCTTCCGAGGAGTCTACAGCAGTTGACCATATAATCTGCAGTGTCAGATATTGGCCCTGGAGAACGTGCAAAGATCCAGACATATACACTGTGCATATTCATAGACATGTACTGGCAGGAGGGGGCATCCATTTTTCCTGGCCAGCATATGTTGCATATTGTAGAAAGCACAGCAAGCTACATATTTACATTTTGCGCACTCCTGAGCGACGTATATGTTCAGTGGAAGCCATTGGGGACAATGGGGGAGGGGGCGGATGCATGTATCGCATCCCTTCCCCGATCTCAACAGACGGTACATCTGGGGAGGTCCCCAGCAATGCCAATGTCTATAAAAGGACAATGACATCACTGGGGGAAACACCCTGAACATCGTCAGCAGCCAATCACAGGCTGCGGCCGATATTCACTCCTCACGCTTTCGGGGGGGGGGGGGGGGGAGAGAAGAGGAACAGGCTGATATACTCCTCTGTATGAGCATACGGTGGGATATTTTTTTGCCCTCCGTCCTAAGGACATGTATGGAATCTGCCCATGGTATCCTTACAATGGAGGACAAACACGGGATGTGAAATTAGCTTTAGGCTTTATGCACACACTATAATGGAGCCAATAACCTGGTCGCACAATTTGCATAGCAAACTATGGCATACGATCACAGTGGGTATGCACAGTGTCTCCCCACACCGTGATCTGGAGGTCTCTGTACGATATCTGGAACATTTGTGTAAATGCAGAATTTACAGTACAGTCCTGTAGTAGATATGCATTTTGATATGTAATATATACACATGTAAAATGTGAATGAAAAAATGACAGACAAGTCAACAAATCTGGATTCTCTACAGTAGAACAAGTGAAAATTGTAAAAAAAAATTATTTTATCAGCATGGTTTCAAAAACCATTAATAATACACACCTACACAAGACTTACCTTTGCTGGAGTGTGTATCCAGATGGCAGGGTTGAAGAGGATATGATCACATAGCTGCTTCAGTAAAGGTGCCCGTGAGACAATCCATCCAAGTACTTTGCAAATGACAGGAATTGCTCCAGTACCGCTCTAGTTATGTGAACCCTAGAGGACTGCAAGAACAGGAAAACAAACCTTAGCTGAAAATTATAACCATCATGCAAACGCAAACATTTCTGAGAACTTAGAAGTTGCTTTGGGGGTCTAACTAAGGCTGGCAAGTGCTATACTAAGTTATCTCTGTTTATGGGATTAGTGTGGGTCCCAAAAGTGTTGAATAATTTTGCCAGGCAGAGCGAAAGGGGAGAGGGCGCAGGCCGAGCGCAAAGGGGAGAGGGCGCTGGCCGACGCAAAGGGGAGAGGGCGCGGGCCAATAGCAAAGGGGAGAAGGCGCGGGCCAATAGCAAAGGGGAGAAGGCGCGGGCCAATAGCAAAGGGGAGAAGGCGCGGGCCAATAGCAAAGGGGAGAAGGCGCGGGCCAATAGCAAAGGGGAGAAGGCGCGGGCCAATAGCAAAGGGGAGAAGGCGCGGGCCAATAGCAAAGGGGAGAAGGCGCGGGCCAATAGCAAAGGGGAGAAGGCGCGGGCCAATAGCAAAGGGGAGAAGGCGCGGGCCAATAGCAAAGGGGAGAAGGCGCGGGCCAATAGCAAAGGGGAGAAGGCGCGGGCCAATCGCAAAGGGGAGAAGGCGCTGGCCAATCGCAAACGGGAGAAGGCGCTGGCCAATCGCAAACGGGAGAAGGCGCTGGCCAATCGCAAACGGGAGAAGGCGCTGGCCAATCGCAAACGGGAGAAGGCGCTGGCCGAGCGCAAAGAGGAGAAGGTGCTGGCCAATCGCAAACGGGAGAAGGCGCTGGCCGAGCGCAAAGAGGAGAAGGCGCTGGCCGAGCTTAAAGGGGAGAATGCGCAGGCCGAGCTTAAAGGGGAGAGGTGAGCTAATTGTTGAAATGATTTGGTTCAGATCTGTCAAATTTCCAGCAATTAATTGAATCCAAATTTAATTGGCTTCAAACGATTCCTAAAAAGTGGCGGCTATAGCTAGCTTATCAAATATAAGATGATCTTACACTAACACTGTACCAGAGCCCTAATATCACATCTTACCTTTTCCAAGAGGTAGCCGATGACTAAAAAGCCTTTCCCACCCAACATCTGTTCCTGCATCGCCACCGAACTCTTTAGTAGCTCCACCAAGAAAGCCAGGAGTGTCGCACTGAAATGACACAGGGTTCATATTCATTAAATCTCTACCTATTATATATATATAAAATACTAGGCTCCCTGGGGCACTCCAGTGGTGTAGCCAGAGCGCCCCAGGCAAATTTGCTTAACTTTTATAACTCTATATATCTGCGGGATGTAGAGTTACAATAAAAGAAGTCCCAAAGAACGACGTTGCTCAGGAACTACTTACTAGGAAACGTCTGCCATCACTATATAGATATATAGGTTGGCAATACATACATAAAACATTCACAAAGTATAAGGCCCTAATAGGGTCACCCGTATTATACATGACCCTGGGCAGAAGGACTTGGGACATTCTATGACATCCCGTGTCCTGCTGGATTCTTGGAGATGGAGGGAGTCATGCAGGCATTACTGGAGGCACGCCTCATACTGGAGGCACGCCTCATACGTCAAAACCACTTGTGTTTGGAGGGGCATGCCAAAAAAATGCACACACCCCACCAACCATAGATATAGGAATGATAATCATGGAGGGGACGGGCATACAGTAATGACTTCACCATTCCCTTCAAAGGGGAGACTCCAGGACATGAGATGTCACAGAAAGTCCCAACTCCTGCTGGCCGGGGGAGACAATTGATCCATTGTTTTTGGTGGCAAACAGGAAACTGTCAGATTAAGTATAATATGGGTGGGTATCCTTATTAGGATACACCCCTTTAACAATGCTAAAGTACGGTAACGCTTCACCACCATTATGTAACAAAACTGTCATTAAAAATACAGCATAAACCATCAGATTACTCTAATTTCTGTCACTGGTGGCTGGGTCGTGGCAGTGGAATTACTGCTGAGTGAATTTGGCTGTCAATCACTCCTCATGACTCATGAATTCATAAGACCCCCCCCCCCCCCCCCCCGTGCAGTATGGAAGTAGTCTGGATCTGTAGCTAATGCAATGCGCTTAAACAGGGGAACATTTTAAAGGGATTTTCTTGTAGTTAGATACAATCTATTCTAGGACCATAGGATAGGTAGAAAGATCCCCCACAGACCACCTTATAGAATATGTACTTGCCAGCTCTCTTCCCGGCTCCATGCATTCTGCAGTGGCCAGGCCAGGTTACTGAAGCTCAGTTCCTGTTCACTTAAATAGGAATGGAGATGCAGTTACCATAAACAGCCACTAATATATTTATGGCCATGTACTTGTGTTGAGCTCAGCTCTCTCTCTATACAGGACTACTTCTGATGGGTCTACTACTGCTATGAATGTTGGCAAGTGCTGAACCCCCATTGATCCCATACTAATGACTTATCTAAAATCTGGAAAACCCCTTTAATTCAATTCAACGTAAATCTAAGTGTGTTTGAACAAATCCAATTAACCACCAAACAGCATCACTGCCCTTCTCCCGGAAACACAGAAAATGAAAAATTAGAGAGCTAATATAATGGAAGTACTAAATATCATCTGATCTTTGTCTAATATCCTAAATCCTAATGCTGGTAGCCAACCGTGCGGCATTACACATGTCTGCAAATTCTAAAATAATTCCTCTTCAAAATATGCAATTTTAGACTGGATTTAGCGCCATGTGTTCACTAAGCGCTTTAAAAGAGACCATTTGGAACTGCAAAATTTAACATTATACCCCCAATAATCTCTCACATTTCTGTAACTGTGGTGCTCTCGCTGCTAAGAAGATTATTTAGCCTCCCAGACAAGGAAGCGATTTCCTTGGGGAGAAAAAGCGATGAACAGAAAGTACATAGAAAGCATTTGAAAACGCCTGCCTCAAGCCCTCGCAGAGATCTGTTACATCAGAGTCGAGATATTTCACATATTATAGGAAAAAATGTCTTGAAAATATTCCCATTAAGTGTACAACTAAGAGCGCCAGCAGCACGGCTCAGCCGCTATTCACACATAAGGACAGAGGCCACTTTGGTTCAATATGTTAATTTTTTGTAAAAAGTCTGAACTGTAGGGTTTTTTCTTTCTTTCTGAAGGATATAATCCAGCTTCGAATACTTTAAAGGGTATTCTAGATAAGTCCAAGCCCTATAGTAAGTTTTAGAGAATTTAAGGATATAAAATATTAATAGATTAGTATATACTACACTTTACCTAAGGGAACAACTGACTGATGACCATGATTAAGATTCTACCCTCCATTAAAACCTGGAGCCCCTCAGTCTCATTTGCATACAGTCCTTCATTCTGGTGGTAGATTCAATTTAACATAAACCGGTCCGTGGTTATAGGTTGTATGTTAAATGGGAGCAACGGAAAGTTCATCTGCGATCTGCACCTCTGAGTCAATGAAGACATGCGGGCACAGGGTCAATGAAGACATGCGGGCACAGGGTCAATGAAGACATGCGGGCACAGGGTCAATGAAGACATGCAGGCACAGGGTCAATGAAGACATGCGGGCACAGGGTGGGAGCACCTGCTCCACCTATCTGATCAGTTGTATTTTCCTTGCTTTCTAGGATATTTGTACTTGTAGAAATGGATTCTACTTAGCAGCAGACCATCCAAGGCCATCCTGTAGTGACAGGGTTTATCTATAGATCTGTAATAATGTCAGTCACCCTATCAGTCACCCAGCAGAATGAGGACGGCATGTGAGAACATGTGGGGCAGGGCAGCAAAGATTAGGATTAGAGGGCGGCTCAGTTTAGAATATATTACACATCTTATTATGATATGTCCAGTCCCTTCATCATCATCTCTATCAATTAGCTGAAGAAAAGAAGAGCTACAAAGAGAGTCTCTTACTCTGTAGGACCCAACATGTCTGTTCACTGCACAGAAGATCCATTTATCTCAATAGGCTTTATGTAGTGCCTCATTTCTCCATGTGGTGGAGCTGTGGGTAAATGATCACAGGGGCCATTGGAGACCTGATCCTTGGTGACCCAAGCTGTGTCTTCTATGGTTCTCCATGACAGGAGCAGGTATCTACTAATCCTACTAAACTACAAACTGGAGAACATGCCTGCGAGTACAGAAGATTGATCAATGAATTTGAACTTATTTTACAGAATAGGTGGATGCAATTATTAACCATTTGAGACAATGGGGGGGGGGGGGGGGGCGTGCACCAGGAACTTCAGTTTAAGGCCCCATTCACACAAACGTTTTTATACGGCGGTTTGCTACCCATACCCTACCATAGACTGAAAAAAGATAAAGCATGCTCTATCTTTTCTGTACGTACAGTCCGGATGCATGGCTCCCTATGTAGAGGGGAGGGGTGAGGAGAGCTACCCCTCCCCTGCTCCAGCTGGCGCATGGGTCCTGCCCCAAGGCATAGCATACATTTGTGTGAAAGGAGTCTAAATCTGCCATAAAAAAGTTGGCATGGCTTTGTTACTTGGCAGAATAGACTGTTCACCAGGTTTTAAAGCACTAGACCCCTCAGGCAGGGTATGAAATGTGAATCTTTTATGGGAAATCTCTGTAGAGGTAGTGTCACTTCAGAAGCTGTGCTATAGTACCTAGAATCATTGTCAAATTAAAGATTCAGATTACATCTTTCAGATTACATCACACTTGTGAGCTACAGAACCAGAGATACAGCTGCCAATAAAGATCCAGTTGCCGCCTTTACTATAACATTTTAACTGCCTGCTGTCCAGTTCTGTAGCTCACAGAACCATAAGCTTTCAAAAACCTATTTTTATTCAACCCATTAGCTAATAGAGCTAATGTGGGGGGATGATATGTTTTGGACACGCACCTCTTGGCGAAAGTAAAGCGATTATGATCAACATCTATTGCTCTGAAAAAACCTGATACACACAGATAAACTATTGATCTGAAGACAATACTCTGGTTATGGCTTCGCTAGATAATTGATCACTTACTGCCAAGCTCCCTTACAGATTAAACTGGGAACGTCAAGGTATTTTTCTAACTAGTACCCCTTATCCAGTGCCAAGTACCAGCTTAAATAACCATTGACCTCCGATTTCAACAGAAGGTGGTGGTGGTCGCTTCTACCATCTTCAATAATCCTAAGGCTGGTGCCACACGTGACGCTTTGTCTGTGTTTGAAAACGCAAATGCAGACAAAGCCGCGCCTACCTTGGCGGCACGTGGCCCGATCGCATCGGCGTTTCTATGCCTGCGATCGGGAACGAGCCGCCGGTGTTTTGCGTTCATTTTATGCAAAACACCGGCGGCTTGTTCCCGATCGCAGGCGTTTCCATAGAAATGCCGATGAGATTGGGCCGCGGCCCGCCCCGGTAGGCATTTACACGTGTGCTGGAGAGGTGACCCTCCCCCCCCCCTCCATAAGAAACAGCAGCGCATGGCCGCACAGCCGGGAAAAGATAGACCATCCCCTACCTTTTCCTGGTGTATGGCGCGGAACGGTGCCAAACACTGCCGCCGGGCGGCCATTGCCGTCTGTGGGGACGTACATACGGCCACAAATTTGCAGCCACATGCGATTCCCCCCACCTGATTAAATCCTAAGGGTAGGGTCACACGTTGCATTTTGGTTGCATTTTCATTGCATTTTGAAACACATTACAACACCTGAGGAGAGGTGATTTGCCTAATCGTTACTGTTAACACTCCTCTCCTCAGCTGTTGTAATGCGTTTCAAAAGGTATTGAAAACGCAACCAAAGCGCAACGTGTGACCGCACCCCCACAGAGCGGTGAGGAGATGTAAAGCAGACAATCCCTTTCCATTACATAATGTACGTATTATTAGAGCAGGCGGTGTGAGGAGTAGCTTGTGGCCTGTGTGCTGTGTGCCTGCCAGGTCCCTATGATTAAATACCCCATCAGCTGCTCAATCGACATCCTCCAGGAGATGGAGGACCAGTCAAGACTGGTAAGATGGATAAAGGATAATTGATGAAACAGTAAAATGTACGACCTTTAAATATATCCTAAAATATGATCATCGTTTCCTTTGCCAGATATATGCATATCCTCCCGTACTACTCAAACCTTCCATTATATCTTTGACCTAAACTGTCTGTGGTAACCCTCGAAAGCCGCATTGAAAATAAATCAATAAACCTTTATGATGAGAGACTCTCTTAGTGCTCGCTATGCATTCCCAGGAGAGCATTTGCTTAAAAGATTGCTAAATCTATTGTCTTCCTCAGATGCAATAGCCAACACCAATCAATTAAAACCCACAATCCATTTACAGACGAACTCCAAATCGACCTCTGATAAAATCTGCCCACGACTAAAGAAAAATGGTTAAAACTAACATTATAATACTGGCACTCATCAAATATTGTGATGTAGGTGAATATAACGGCCACACAGTTTTGGTCCGTTTTAAAGCATGTGTTTTCAGTCAGTTTGACAAAAACGGATGCGTTTCCAAAAAACGCATGCATTTTCAAAACTCCACGCGTTTTTAACGTACAGAAAACGTATGCTTAAAAACAGACCAAAAACGGATTAAAAATGCCAAGTGTGACACCACCCTTCGGCTACATGCACAGGATGTATGCCCGCCGTATTGTAGTAAGGCGGCTTACATCGGCGCCGGGGTAGAGGAGGAGGGAGAGAGCGCTGTTCAACCTGACCCTCTCCATAGGAATATGGCACACATCGCCGTATTCCGTAGAAAGGTAGGACAAGAGATGAGCGCGCACTAAAATGCTCAAGTGCTCGTTATTCGAGACAAACTTTTCCCGATGCTCGAGTGCTCGTCTCGAATAACGAACCCCATTGAAGTCAATGGGAGACTCAAGCATTTTTCACTGAAAGAACACATTGAAAGAAGAACACTGAAGAACACATTGCAGATGTTTTCAGTGAAAGAACACATTGAAAGAACACTGAAGAACACATTGCAGATGTTTCCGTACATCTGCTAACTTATCCGAAAACACGTGTGCAGAAAGGTGTTCTTCCCAATAGCATGTGAAGAACAATATGTGTGAAGAACACATTGCAGATGTATGGAAACATCTGCAATGTGTTCTTCACTTAAATGATCCTGTGTTCACGGTTTTCATTGTATTCTTCACTGTTCTTCACGGTCTTTTCTTAATTAAATGCTTGATCTCAAGCAGGGGAAATACTCGTCCAAGCAACGAAAAATAAGACCTTGTGCACACCTTTCCATAGTAAATGAAGATTACTTACCAGACTGTGGTTTCCACCTGACTGTCATTCAGCTGCCTATTGTCCAGCTGTGCAAAGAGAGGGAAGAGAACCTGGATACCCCCGATCGAATGGATTGCACTGTGTATGGAGTGCGTTACTATAGCTTTTACATCCTAAATGGGAGACGTAAGGGGAAAAAATAGATATTTAGAGTGATGCATGTATACTTTTAATTTAAGGCTTTGAACACACGTTTTGGTTTTTAGACGTAGAAAAAACACACCATAAAACTTTTTTTTCCCCGCCTAAAACACGACCCCATAGACTTTAATGGGAAATAGAGTTAGCCAAATGCTAGCCGTATTTCTCACCGCACTGTGAACTGGCACCACAAAGCAAAAAATAGAACACATCCTACAGTCTCTCCGTAGAAGTCTATGGTAAAAATAAGGGCCACCTATAGTGGGTTGCCCAGGAGTCCAGGTCGTGTTAGTGGCAGACCACTGTGATACACAAGGCCGTACACAGTCCCTTGGGATACTTGGGTTAAAAGTACTGGTCTTATTCTTATAAAGGGTATCTACAATCAAAATCAAGCATGGATAATCCAGGGACACTTACCCATAGATCCAAGAACTGTGACTGTGGTAATCCTCTTATGTTTGTTATCCATGGTCGACTCCCTTTTACTCCCTCAAAACTACCCCCCCCCCCCCTCTGCCTCTCCTTGATGCAATCTCATGCCAGCAGGAAGATTTAGCGCAGTGGGAGGAGGGAAGTGCTCCTACACAATGTAACAGCCTGTGAAGCTAAAGCACAGAGGGGTTCTGATACATCTTAGAGCCCTTTTGTCTCATTAGCATAATTTTAAAAGTGGATTTTTTAAAAGAAAGGAGGTCATGGAAAACAAATAGAAGATTTCCAATGTCACGGTGCTGGGATCTATGAATAAGTGTCCCTGGTTTATCACGCTTGATATTGATGGCAGATTTTCTTTAAGAATCACGGAATCGTTCAGTTACTTGTGTTCATTATGAAGAGGAGGAGAATATGCAACATGAAGGCAGATAAAGGAGGCCTCGGGTTACATACATGATTGGTTCTTTACGTTTGTGGTTAAGTTGAATTTATATGTAAGTGGGAACTATTTTATAACCCTCATCCTCATAGACTGTAAGCTCTTGTGTCACCCCCTCATCCTCATAGACTATAAGCTCTTGTGTCCCTCCTCATCCTCATAGACTGTAAGCTCTTGTGTCACTCCCTCATCCTCATAGACTGTAAGCTCTTGTGTCACCCCCTCATCCTCATAGACTGTAAGCTCTTGTGTCACCCCCTCATCCTCATAGACTGTAAGCTTTTGTGTCACCCCTGATCCTCATAGACTGTAAGCTCTTGTGTCCCCCTCATACTCATAGACTGTAAGCTCTTGTGTCTCCCCCTCATCCTCATAGACTGTAAGCTCTTGTGTCCCCCCTCCTCCTCATAGACTGTAAGCTCTTGTGTCCCCCCTCATCCTCATAGACTGTAAGCTCTTGTGTCATCCCCTCATCCTCATAGACTGTAAGCTCTTGTGTCACCCCCTCATCCTCATAGTCTGTAAGCTCTTGTGAGCAGGGCCCTCACTCCTATTGTTCCATATGACTGTTTGTTCTTTGTAATGTAATATAGTTTTATTTGTCCCCTATGATTTGTAAAGCGCTACGGAATTTGATGGCGCTATATAAATAAAGATTATTATTATTATAACTGAAGTTCCAGGCAAAAATGTATTTTCAAATGCAAAAATTGGATTTTCAAAATTTTGTGCTGTCATGTGAACAAGAATTATTAATAAAAAGTCATTAAAAAGGCACCTTACAGCTGATGATTTCAGCCTGGGGGTCAGTCTGTAACTAGGGGTCGTCTGTAAGTTGGGTGTTCTTAAGTCTATATAGTGAAGTGCGGCATCATTATCCCAGTGGTGGGACATCGCAGCGCTAACTGCTACAAAATTCTAAATCTCCTTCTGATATTATAATTAAATATCTGCCAATGTGCAATGGGCTATTACTGTATACATGTAGGCTTTGATCATCCAATTCAATGGTTATGCTCTATGATCATTCATGTTGAAGAGCTGGCCTCTCTCTGTTCCTTCAAATGTCATTACTCTTTAAGCAGAATGGGGAGATGTAACATGAATCTGTCTGAAGCAGAAGCTATTTTGAGAATGTGATGTTATGGGTCGGTAAGCAACAGATGTGTCTCCTCTCTGCCTTGGCATTCTCTAAAAATCATACCGTGAATGTGTGCACGGTCAGCTGTTTAGATGCACAAAATAGCTAAACTACTGTCCTCCAAGGAGCTGCTGCTGACCCAACACTAACCCACTCCTCCCTGGCTGAGAAAAAAGATCCCAATGAATGTTAATAGCTCTGTAGTGATCCTTAAAGGTGACCTTTAATAAATATATATAGATATATATATATATATATATATATATATATATATATGTGTGTGTGTATGCGTGCGTGTATGTGTGTGTGTATATATAGTATATATATATTTATACACACATACATACACACTGTATATAACTTATAAAGAAAAAAAAAGCAAACACGTATTACTTTGTGACTGATCCCAATTATATTCTGTACCTGTAACATCAGTGCATGGGGAGAATGCACAAAGATGGAGGCGTTTTCCTTTGGTGACGATTCAAGGCAAAGCTGGGCATCAGTGGCCTTTGCGTTGTAGGTGAAGGCTATACTGCTGGCAAGTTTCCCGTCATATAGGACTTGTTTGTGGTGCTCGGCCAAATGGATGTCACTCTCCGATTTGAACTTGAACGTACTCTGCACAAAGAAAAGGCCACAAAGTATTAGAACAAGCTGGAATACCAAACAATGTTCATTGAAAGTATGAAACAAATCTTAAACTATAAATTTTAGGCCTCATGCACACAACTGTTTTTGGGGGCCATGAGCTATCCGCAAATATTCTGGCTACATCACGGCTCCCACTGAGGTCTATTGTGAATGGAGCATGTACTGTTTCTCACCACACCATAAGTGAGCAAGTTATAGAGCAGATCCCTTTAATACCCTGATTTGCAGGGAAACTGGCCCATTTCCCACAAGCCACAAATCTGAAACAGGCTGCAGACAGGGGATCAATTCCTCCGGTTTGTGGCTCATGTTGCACACATGGTCAAGTCAATGTTAGTATTGGGAAATAGAGATTTCACTGAAAACTCCCATTGGGACATTAATTTTAAAACCTTTAAAAACATAATTCATTAATATACATTATCATGGTCTGCTTTGTATATTTTTATTACACAATGTATATATATTTCGCTAATGAAGTATATAGGAGATGGCGAATGTGCATGATTAGGAGATTTCATAACTCCTATAAACTTTAACAATGGCATCAGATCCCTCCCCCCATTCTCTCCTCAACTTATTCAAGCAAATCCCACCCAGAAGTAGGAGTCCGATGTATGAGAGGATAATATATGAAATTTAAGAACGATATTTGCACATAATGGTGTAGAAAAAGTCACAAATCACTGTGTGCAAAAAGTTTTGTGCAAACTTGTGGCATCAAGGACAATGTGATCAAATCCGTCCATATGTTCATTTACAATAGGGGATGCCAACACAGATCGTTATGTTGCAGCCCTATTGGGGGGATGCCATAAATGAAGTCAGATTGCCAATGAAGAGGGTGTTATAATGTACTCATGACTGATGGTTATACTAAAAAAAGCAGAGCCTTGAGAAGATGGATACAAGGTACATGAAGAATTGTAGTTGTGTTAACTCCAGAGGCAGAAAACAGTGATCAAAGAGCATAACAAGCTGTAATTCCATGAGTGCTCGGGCCGACACGGTTTATACAGATGGAGAAGCCGTTTACACACGCATAACTCCGAGTATTAACAAATACCGCTGGCCTTAATGGAAAGGCCTTGAAGGAGTGTGTATCATGGATCATTGCCTGGATGCACTCAGGACGTCTACCAAGCCGCACTCGGGAATGAAGTCTGTTAAACACCATGACATACTATTATTCTTACTGTACACAGCTTCTCTTATCCTGTTTTAACTTTTTTTTCTATGTCAAGAGGTAACACTTAATTGCCTTCATAAAATCTCGCCAGAAATGATTGACGTGGTTGCCGTGAAACCGTTTGCTGTCAAATTGTCCAAGCATGAATGGATAAGAGACTTCCATAAAGCAAGCTGTCGTTTCCATTTGACATGGTTTTTTTAAAATGTTGCAGGCAGATGACAGCTACATGAAGACAACGAGCAAGACAATGAAAGTGCTTAAAACACGAGTTCATTGACTTGCAATGTGTTTGTCAGGAGTTTATATGCAGGATAGGGGGAGGAAGCTGCTCATTTCTTCTGTACATTATCTCACCGGAAAGAAGAGCAGCACAAAAATGACACAAATCACTTTTTCCTCTCTCATGTGGCTTCCTAGAATGTCAACGGCGACAAGCAATTCATTAGGTGGTTGCAAAAATGGATTGTGATTTCTACAAATAATTGTATTGCCAGATAGAATTATTGGAAAGCGTTTTTTGGCATCGCGTCTCCTCCCTTCTCCAGTTGATAGAAACAAGCTTGGCCCAAGATCTCTAATTCATAGACATGTCAGCATTAGAAATTGATGGGATGTGTCTGAATAGACTCCATGGCGACTGTTGCTGTTGGAAAAATCACTACTGTGACTGCCGAGCAATCTTATAAAGATAAGTACCACCTGCAGGACCCGGTCCTATCTCGAAAACATTGATCTAATGTTGACGGAGTCGAATGGAGAGTTTATTGCACACGTGTGGCCGTTCTCCATTCAGTTGTATTGGGGCACCCAAAAACCATAGATGACCATATCATCATTCGGGGGTCCCAAGGGAAGCGGGTCGGTGCTCCCCTTTTTTTTGTTATACAATCACGTCCCAACGGTAGGACACAGCTCTATCATATATTTACGACAAATCCTGTCACCATACTATAAATATATAATATCCCATTATCTGTTTTTTGTAACTTTAATGTAACGTATTCGGTCTCTCCTTCTGCCTGCAGATTTCACTGCATTTTCCCCCGACAGGTTCACTTTCTGGACCCCATTTACATTAGGGATCAACTGATATTTTAATACGCTAAATTGTTTTGGCTGTGTTCACATGTTACATTTCAATCAGGTTTCAAATCACAATTCAAAAGCTTTGCGCGATTGCATATGCATTTGCACTGAAACCATGCAAAAATATTTGGTGGTCATTCCCGATGCATGCCCATCCCTGTTGCATATTAATTCAGTTTCAAAAGATAATTCAAATGCAAAATGTGTGAATGCAGCCTTAGATATTTCTGGTAATAAGTTACTCCCCGCATTAGGAAGATATGCACACTCTTCCAGGGTTGGGGACAGCAGCCATCGGGTGGACATGCATCAGACAAACAATTATTGAAGGGGAATGGGCAGCGTTCCCGTTTCTGTTAATCAGAAAAGTCACAACACATTAGCATGGGCTCCAACATATCCCCAACCCTGCAACCTTTGACCCAATCCTAGTGGTGGTACTGTTAACACACTAAACCAACAGTACGTCCATATGATCTTGTGGACAGTCTCAAAGCAGACTATAACAACTTTTTATTACATAATTTAAAAAAAAAAGTCCCCTGGTTGTATTGGGCTCTTCTCTGATCATGGGGAATGCGCAATTCAGTGATGAACAGGTCGTGTGCTCACTGTATTTCATAACAATCTAAATAATCATCTACGTTAGTAGATAAAAGATCCCAAGGACCTAAAAGTGTCCATTGTGCCATAGGTGCAGTGCCAAGAAGCTTTGCCTTTGCCTCCTAGAGATAGCACTAGAGAAGAAAACTGAATTATGAACAACAATTATGAACCATGAATAATTATAATATACAGAACATTATGTTCTTTGTGAATAAACTCAAGATCTGTACATTTGTACAAAAGACTAAGTCTATAGACTGGCACATAACAAGCAGTCTGGGAGCAATGGCCGTGTTCTCAGGCAGAAAATTCCTGATTATTTGTCACTTTGTTTTCTTTGGTACACATAAAGAACACGACTGCAACAACTAAAATTACAGTCAAGAAAGCAAGAAGGTGACGGACGGCAGAGTGACCTCTATTTCAAGAGGCGAGAGAGTTAAGATACAAAGATGCACAAATAATTATTCCAACAAAAGTAAAAAAGAACTCATAAAAAAGGAGAGAATAAAAATCACTATATCTGAGAGAGTTTATTTCTGCAATAGGTCACGACTTAAAGATGGTGGGATCTGACCCCTACTGATTTGGTGCTCCCTATCTTGAGGGGTCCATCCTACAATTATCCTAAAACATGGCTAGCATAAAATTTCTTCCTTCAGCCCTCCAAGAGGATTTGGGGGTTGGGAAGAACAGCCACGAATGAGCATCTGAAGGACATTTATTGAAGTTACTCTACATCCAGAAAACCAAATTCAACTATATGTTAGGAATTAACAGTCTTACATAGTTTGGCAATTATTTTGCATTATTAACCTACACCATCAGGTTTTCCCCAAAAAAAGTCCAGAGACACCTGGGGGAAGTACATATATGTTCCAGGGTCAATATCTGCAAAGAGTTTGTATGTTCTCTCCTGTTTGTGTGGGTTTCCTCCGGGCCCTCCGGTTTCCTCCCACACTCCAAAACATACTGGTAGGTTGATAAGATTGTGAGCCCCATGGAGACATGGGACTGATTTGGCAAGTTCTGTGCAGAGCTGCGTAATCTGTGTGCGCTATATAAATAAAGGAATTATTATTCACTTTCCAATGTCTAAGTTCAAGGCAGTGGTGGGGGCAAATTTGTGAGTAACAGGAAGATTTCCAGCAGAAGTCAGCGGCCCTTTTAGGAAAAGCCCAAAGGAAGAGGCGCTTAAAGAAGCAGGTGTGGAAAATAATGGGTGAGCACATACCACTGAGAGGTGCTACTCTTTTTTTCCCACTTCACTACTGGTTTGGACATAGAAAAACTGAATGTTTGAATGCACCCTTAAAGCTGAATAGAAGGCACCAGGTGATAAAGGAGATTTGTACATAATGTCAAAAAGTCAAAAAATCAAAAGTCCTAGGACACCCTTTGATTCGGAAACACAAGGGAAAATGACCAGCCAGTAATGGTTGAGTGTGACCTATCTTACAGGCTATGTCCAGGGTTATGTTTGGAACATGGTTGCCATCTTGAATTTGCAACTCTGGTCTTGTGACAAGGTACATAACCAACTTCCGACTAGAAAAACCTGCCCTTGATCCTATAAGGCGGCTATTAAGATGGCAGACATGATCTATGCATAGCCCCCCTCACCCATTATTTGCTGGGGTATCAGCAAGTGTAGGTTATGTCTGCTCTAAATGTTTGATATTCAAATACCATGAAGAAAAGAAGGACCAACCACAGGGTTAGGCACCAACAAATCTACGCAAAGGAGTTGCAGGAGTCACATGGTTAACCTCCAGGTAGAACTAATGCTCCTTCAACTCAGAGGAAGGAAATTAATCCCCCACTTTAATAAAGCATTTTCAAACTTTACTTTTCCAGCCACGATCTCTGTTCAGTCGCTAATAGGTTATTAGCTTAAACATTCCATTTCTTTCTCGGAGATAAGGAACGTTCTATATTTAGCCAGAAATAAAAAGACATCAAACATTTTAAATCTCTTCCCCTTTTCTTTGCCAAGTGAACCAAGAATGTCATATTTAATCATGTTTGGAATTCTCTTCCATTGGTTTAGTTCTCCAATTCATTTGGCGTATCCTCCCGGCGGACCAAGTAGACTTAATGAACTGCAAAGTCGCTACAGGGATCACCGCATTGATTGGGAGATTTCGGGTTACGTAATGTCCCAACTCAATCTATTAAAACCTTTTGTAAATAAGGGACCGCAAACAAAGCACTTTCCGGGGATATCAAGCCAATTATCTAGTAAAATAAACTTTTATTCTTTTTAATTTTGTGTAATAAGGACAGGAAAAATTTCCAGAAAAAAGTAATTTTTTTTACTGCAGTTACAGTAAATAGGACATTTTATACACTGATTGACTGCCTCTAAGCTAAATATATATTAATAAATATGAGTTTCTTGTCTCCTCTTTGGAGTCTGTTCCTACTATGTTCTATCGCAACATGGAAATCGCTGACACCATAAAGCAAGTGCGGAAGGCAAATCAAGAGGTAACCAGGTTGACCAGATGTCCTTTCTAGAATTCCCACTTCTTTTGTAAATTCTTGACAATTTACCTGTCATGTGAAAATTAGCAGAGAAGAGTCAAATTTTGCCTACAGTTTAGAGGCTGTAGGAGGGAGTGTCATTTCAGTTCTATAGTACCAAGAAAAATGCTTGGTGTCTTATTAAGGTAAGGAAAGATTCTCATCACAGATACAGACATCCAGACTGGTGCTCAATATGTGAATCTCAATATATTCCCCCAATGTCTAACTGCATTTATCTAAAATTCTGTAGATCACAGAACCACAAACCTGATTTTCTGAAAGATAAAATTCTTATTTTTTAAAATGACACCAAAAGTATGTTTCTAAGTACTATAGAACCGAAGATAGGGGTGTCTGAGGGTGGCTAATTTAATATGGTAAAATCTGGATATGGTGCCTTTTAAAAGGGATCCCATCATGAGTATTTAGGCCCACAAACTACTGCCAAAATATTATCCAGATCAGTGACAGGATCACAATGATGTCCTCCTATAATCCAGCAGAGAACGGAAGAGACTTTTAAATGCTATGTACAAATGAACAGGATGACCTCGCCCTGGCTTAATAGATGTTCCATAGACCAGATACATCCTTCCATGTTTGGGTGACAGCAGCTAAAAGGTAGCTTATGATGGTATGGTAGTCCTATTAGTTGTAAAAAAAAAAAAAAGGGACACTTTAGATGATCACCACGTCAGTGTGATCCGGGCACTGTCCTGGATATCGGGTTGGTGACAACTTTTGAGTCTAAATCCTGAAAAACATTTCCTTTTAACCATGCTCCCCCTTTTTATTATGCCACTAAGCTATTGATTCAGAATACTTCCAATATGAAAATGGAGACAAATAATTGTAGCACGCAAGACTCCCGAGGAATCAGCTCTTTTTAGAAGTGACGCACATGGCGGAAAGGTTTGCTGGAGTGTTACCTAGCATGAGACATTGATATATGGTTTGCTCCTTGGTTCATATTGATTAGCAATGTATATTATTTGTGTAGTGTATCTAGGATAGGGGATACAATACAAGCTGATTGGCTGCTGAGACCCCCGCCGATCACAAGAACAGGACCCCCAAGCAGACTAGAGAACAGGGGTTCATTCCTCACTAATGGGTGGAGCAGCAGATCGAGAGCGCGTGAACCGTCACTCCATTCAGTAGTATAGAGGGGTCGGGAATTGCTCAGCAGAGTGCTCGGCTATCTATGGCAGTCTCGTTGACAATAAATGAGTGCTGAAGATAGCCTGTGCACTTAAAAAATTCCTATCTTTATTCTTCTGGTGGGTCTCAGCAGTTGAACCCTTGCCAATAAATTTGTTATCACATAACTTCTTAACCGGGTACAACCCCCTTAAAAGAATCTTTCTATTTTTGCTTAAAAGAAAAAAAAAAAAAAGTTGTTACATATTTGATTTTTTGATGTGCAACTTTCTGTTTTCCATACTAGCGTAACATAATTTGTTTTTAGTCTAAAGGGTTGCACACTGATCGTGTTTCAACTAGAATATTTCTCACACCTGACTATTGCACTCAATGGGGCTCATTTACTAAGGGTTTCACAACGATTTCCGATTAGCACCGAATTTAACAGTGGTTTTTGGCGCACGTGATCGGATTTTGACGCAGCGGTGCCAGCTTTCACGCGACACAAATTGGGGGTCGGGCCGACGGATTCGGACAACGCGCAGTATTTAACATCGTAAATTGTGTCGCAACACACTTACAAGCACCGCAAAGAAGAAAGTGAACTCCATCGGTCCTCAGCGGGGAAGCAACAGATGCAGGATCTTGGGCGCATGATGTTGGTGAATCGCACCGGACTACATCTTCGTTGAACTGTCTGGATCGGGGATTGTGACATGACCGGGTAAGTAAATGTGCTCCAATATTGTATGTCAAATGTTTTGTCACAAAGGGCTCTTTCACATTGGTGTATGTTTTTCATGTCCGAGGTTCAGTGATTTCCACGGATGCCTCACAAAGCCATCGTTTTCTATGGGTGTTTTTACATTGGCTTGAATTTTTACTGATCCGTTGTCTGTGAAAAAAATTATTATTTCACTGATGCGGATCACAAAAGGCAATAGAAATCTGTGGGTCCGCAAAGAAAACTGATTAAACATCAGTTATTTTTTCACTGATGAGGCTAAAAACCAGGAGTCATGTTTTCAAAGCAATGTTTAATCTTCAGGTTTTTTTTTTGCAGACACGAGACCACACGGAAGAATAACAGAGATCCAACGAAGACCAAACGGATGTGGAACTGAAGCTGAGCACCAACACCAATGTTAAAGATCCCTAAGGCTCTGATACTGTGTTTGTGTTGTTAGTAGCTCCATGTCTATGATAAAAACATTTATATTCTAGGATTGCAACTGGACTTCTGTGAGAGATCTCTTCACTAAGCACATAATACTATCCAAAGCTTTCCTCAAACAAACTAATAGGTTAAAAAAAAACAAGGTGCAGAATATTTTATACAAAGTACAAATATGTACATACAGAAAAATGACAAAGCAGACCCCTGTTACTCATTTATCGATGAATGAATTTTTCCAACACAAGATTTTATGGTTTTTCAGATGCATTTTTTGATGTTCAAACTAGGAGTAGAGTAAAAATAGTAGGAGTAGTAGCACCTTTCTATTATATGTTTTTACTAGAGATGAGCGAACATGCTCGTCCGAGCTTGATGCTCGTTCGAGCATTAGCGTACTCGAAACTGCTCGTTGCTCGGACGAATACTTCGCCCGCTCGAGAAAATGGCAGCTCCCGCCGTTTTGCTTTTTGGCGGCCAGAAACAGAGCCAATCACAAGCCAGGAGACTCTGCACTCCACCCAGCATGACGTGGTACCCTTACACGTCGATAGCAGTGGTTGGCTGGCCAGATCAGGTGACCCTGGGATAGACTAGCCGCTACCCGCGCTGCTCGGATCATTCTGTGTCTGGATGCCGCTAGGGAGAGAGCTGCTGCTGGTCAGGGAAAGCGTTAGGGTGTTCTATTAGCTTACTGTTAGGCAGGAGTGATTCTCAAAGAACCCAACAGCCCTTCTTAGGGCTACAATAACGTTCTACTTTTTTTTTTTTTTTTATTTGCATCTAGTACCATTTTGTGAGGAATTAGCAGGGGGACTTGCTACCGTTGTGTTTAGCTCTTAGTGGCACACATATCCACCTCAAACACCAAAGTGGGAAAATTTAGTAGGGGTTGGATTTCAATTAGGCACAGTCTGCCATTTTTCCTTTTTTATTTTACGTTTATTTTGTTTAATAACTCAGTGTCATCTCATCTGGCATAGTAGTGTGCTTTCATACTTGGCTAGAAAATAGCCATAGGAGAATCCAAACGGCTTACGCCTACAGTAGCGTTATATATTTGATTTCTGGTTGATCTGCTGGTGGCTGTACTTGCTGCAGTGCATCTACTAGCCAATTGTCAGCAATTTGTAGTGAGACTTGCGACCGCTGTGTTTTGCGCTTAGTGACGCACATATCCATTGCAAAGACCGAAGTGGGAAAATTTAGTAGGGGTTGGATTTCAATTAGGCACAGTCTGCCATTTGTCCTTTTTTATTTTACGTTTATTTTGTTTAATAACTCGGTGTCATCTCATCTGGCATAGTAGTGTGCTTTCATACTTGGCTAGAAAATAGCCATAGCAATAGGATAGCATTGTTTGGTTTTAAAAACTCAAAAACACAAAAAAAAAAAAAAAAAAACACAAAAAAAAGTTAAAAAAAAATTAAAGCTATAACTCTCATTTTAAAAATGTTTAACCCGAGGGCTAGGGGTAGAGGACGAGGGCGGGGACGTGGGCGTCCAACTACTGCAGGGGTCAGAGGCCGTGGTCCTGGGCGGGGTGAGACACCACCTGCTTATGAGGGAGCAGGGGAACGCCGCAGAGCTACACTCCCTAGGTTCATGTCTGAAGTTACTGGGACTCGTGGTAGAGCACTGTTGAGGCCAGAACAGTGCGAACAGGTGATGTCGTGGATTGCTGACAATGCTTCGAGCAATTTGTCCACCAGTCAGTCTTCCACGCAGTCCACCCATGTCACCGAAATCGCCACTCCTCCAGCTCCTGCACCTCAGCCTCCTCCCCCCCAGTCTGCCCCCTCCCAGGAAAATTTGGCATTTGAACCGGCATACTCTGAGGAACTGTTTTCTGGACCCTTCCCACAGTCACAAACCACTTGTCCGGTTGCTGCTGAGCAATTTTCCGATGCCCAGGTTTTCCACCAGTCACAGTCTGTGGGTGATGATGACCTTCTTGACGTAGTGGAAGTGTGTAAAGAGGTGTCCGACGATGAGGAGACACGGTTGTCAGACAGTGGGGAAGTTGTTGTCAGGGCAGGAAGTCCGAGGGGGGAGCAGACTGAGGGATCGGAGGATGATGAGGTGACAGACCCAAGCTGGGTTGAGAGGCCGGGTGAACACAGTGCTTCTGAGACGGAGGAGAGTCCTCGACCAGAACAGGTTGGAAGAGGCAGTGGTGGGGCCAGACGGAGAGGCAGGGCCAGAGCTGGTGCATCAGCGCCAAATGTGTCAACTAGTGAAGCTCCCGTGGCGAGGGCTCTTGCAGCGAGGGCTAGATCTTCAGAAGTCTGGAGGTTCTTTAAGGAAACACCGGATGACCGACGGACTGTGGTGTGCAACATTTGCCAAACCAGGCTCAGCAGGGGTTCCACCACTACTAGCTTAACTACCACCAGTATGCGCAGGCATATGAATGCTAAACACCCCACTCAGTGGCAACAAGCCCGTTCACCTCCGGCCGTGCACACCACTGCTCCTTCCCCTGTGTCAGCTGATAGTCAGCCCCCTGCCCAGGACCCTGCCACAAAAACCCCATCGTCGCCTCCACGATCCGCCACAGCATCCACCAGCGTTCAGCTCTCCATACCCCAGACGCTGGAGCGGAAACGCAAATATAGTGCAACCCACCCGCACGCCCAAGCCCTTAATGTGCACATCTCCAGATTGCTTAGCCTGGAGATGCTGCCCTATAGGCTAGTAGAGACCGAGGCCTTTCGCAACCTCATGGCGGCGGCCGCCCCTCGGTATTCGGTCCCCAGCCGCCACTACTTTTCCCGATGTGCCGTCCCAGCCCTGCACCAGCACGTGTCAGACAACATCACCCGTGCCCTGACCAACGCCGTTTCTGACAAGGTCCACCTGACCACGGACACGTGGACGAGTGCTGCCGGGCAGGGCCACTATATATCGCTGACGGCACATTGGGTTAACTTGGTGGAGGCTGGGACCGAGTCTGACCCTGGGGCTGGTCATATACTGCCGACGCCGAGGATTGCGGGGCCTACCTCGGTCCAGGTGTTTCAGGCCTACTATGCCTCCTCCTCCTCCCACCCCTCCTCCACCTCCTCCTCCGAACTACCATCCGTGGGCACGGCGCCATCAGTCGGTAGCTCTAGGCACAGCAGCAGTGCCGTTGCTAAGCGACAGCAGGCGGTGCTCAAACTGCTGAGCCTAGGCGATAAAAGGCACACCGCCCAAGAGCTATTACAGGGCATCACGGCGCAGACTGATCTGTGGCTGGCACCGCTGAACCTGAAGCCAGGCATGGTTGTGTGTGACAACGGCCGTAACCTGGTGGCGGCTCTGCAACTCGGCAGACTGACACATGTGCCATGCCTGGCCCATGTGTTAAATCTGATAGTTCAGCGTTTCCTCAAGACATACCCCAATCTGTCAGATTTGCTCACGAAGGTGCGCCGCATCTGTGCGCATTTCAGGAAGTCCAGCACAGATGCTGCCACTCTCAGGGCAGCGCAGCGCCGCCTCCAACTGCCCGCTCACCGACTGTTGTAGGACGTGCCCACGAGGTGGAATTCAACACTGACCATGTTATCCAGAGTTTACCAGCAGCGCCGAGCCATTGTAGACTGCCAGATGTCAACTTCCACCAGAACTGGTAGTCAGGTCAGTCAGCTTCCTCAAGTCTACAATGAGGAGTGGACGTGGATGTCTGATATCTGTCAGGTGCTGAGTAACTTTGAGGAGTCAACACAGATGGTCAGTGGCGATGCCGCCATCATCAGCCTCACCATCCCGCTGCTTGGCCTGTTGAAAAACTCTCTGATCAGCATGAAGTCGGAAGCTTTGCGCTCGTCACAAGAGACGGGGGAAGAAGATTCCCTTGTTGATAGCCAAAGCACCCTTAGGTCTGTTTCTCAGCGCATATCGGAGGAGGTGGAGGTGGAGGAGGATGAGGAGGAAGAGGAGGAGAATGTTGGCGAGACACAAGAGGGGACCATTGTTGAGTCCTTTACTGTTCAGCGTGTATGGGCAGAAGAAGAGGAGTTGGAGGAGGAGGAAATGGACAGTCAGGCCAGTGAGGGGAGTGAATTCTTACGCGTTGGTACTCTGGCGCATATGGCAGATTTCATGCTAGGCTGCCTATCCCGTGACCCTCGCGTTCAAAGAATTTATTCCAGCACCGATTACTGGGTGTTCATTCTCCTGGACCCACGGTACAAGCAAAATCTTTCCACTCTCATCCCTGCAGAGGAAAGGAGTGTGAGAATGCATGAATACCAGCAGGCCCTGGTGCACAAGCTGAAACAGTATTTCCCTTCTGACAGCGCTAGCGGCAGAGTGCGTAGTTCTGCGGGACAAGTAGCGAGGGAGAGTAGGCGAGCAGGCAGCTTGTCCAGCACTGGCAAGGGTACGCTTTACAAGGCTTTTGCCAGCTTTATGTCACCCCAGCAAGACACTGTCACCTGTCCCCAGTCTCGGCAGAGTAGGGCTGATCTTTACAGAAAGATGGTGAGGGAGTACGTAGCTGACCATACCATCGTCCTAAATGATCACACAGCTCCCTACAACTACTGGGTTTCAAAGCTGGACATGTGGCACGAACTGGCGCTGTACGCCTTGGAGGTTCTTGCCTGCCCTGCCGCTAGCGTCTTGTCCGAGCGGGTTTTCAGTGCAGCTGGTGGCATCATCACCGATAAGCGTACACACCTGTCGACTGAAAGCGCTGACAGGCTGACGCTTATTAAGATGAATAAAGCCTGGATTTCTCATAATTTCCAATCTCCACCAGGTGAAGGAAGCTCAACCTGAATAATTGATCCACTCCTCCTCCTCCTCCTCCTCATTTTCCTCCTTCTCCTCCTCTTTGTACAGTAAAGCAGAGGAAACTGGCTATTTTTTGACAGGGCCCACTGGCTCTTGCTATAGTACTTTATGCATTTAATTTTTCTGGAGGGCCACCGACCCGGTCCTCTGTTTTAAACAATTTTTGGGAGTGCCACATACAGGCACTCAATCTATTCAATTTTTCTGGAGGGCCACCGACCCGTTCCTCTGTTTTAAACAATTTTTGGGAGTGCCACATACAGGCACTCAATCTATTCTATTTTTCTGGAGGGCCACCTACCTGCTCCTCTGGTTTGAAAACTTTTTGGGACTGCCACATACAGGCACTCAATCGATTCCATTTTTCTGGAGGGCCACCTACCTGCTCCTCTGGTTTGAAAACTTTTTGGGACTGCCACATACAGGCACTCAATCTATTCTATTTTTCTGGAGGGCCACCTACCTGCTCCTCTGGTTTGAAAACTTTTTGGGACTGCCACATACAGGCACTCAATCTATTCAATTTTTCTGGAGGGCCACCTACCTGCTCCTCTGGTTTGAAAACTTTTTGGGACTGCCACATACAGGCACTCAATCTATTCAATTTTTCTGGAGGGCCACCTACCTGCTCCTCTGGTTTGAAAACTTTTTGGGACTGCCACATACAGGCACTCAATCTATTCTATTTTTCTGGAGGGCCACCTACCTGCTCCTCTGGTTTGAAAAATTTTTGGGACTGCCACATACAGGCACTATCCAAATTAAATTGTCTCCATAGCAGCCTCCACACGTTGTCTCCATTGCTACCTCCAAATGTCGTCCATATAGCTGCCTCCATACATCGTCCCTTTATCAAACGAGGTGTGTCAGGCAGAAATTTGGGTTGTTTTCATGGATTCCACATCAAAGTTGTTAACTTTGTCGCCACCCAGCTGTGTTATCCACAAAATATACTAATAAACTTTTATCATTTACCAATATTATTTCAGCGCTTCTTGCGCATCTGTTTACATTCCCCTCACCCGCCATATCCTAAACTTATAAGAACGCTACTACACTTGATCTTATACAAAAGGTTCTTAGAAGTGCTGTTTGGGGAGTAGCCTAGAGACAGGGGCTTGGATTGGCGAAAGCTCGCCTGGCAGCGGAGCGCCAACTCCATGCCAAGATCCAACTAACATAGTTTTAACTGCAGCACCTTTAATCTACTACTAGTTCACTGCCTCCATACATGGTCCCCTTATCAAACGAGCTGTGTCAGGCAGAATTTTGGGTTGTTTTCATGGCTTCCATGTTAACTTTGTCGCCACCCTGCTGTGTAATCCACAAAATATACTGGCAAACTTTTATCATGTACCGATATTATTTGAGCGCTTCTTGCTCACCTCCTTTGGTTCCTCTCTGCCACCCATTGGTTTGAAGCCTTAGTCCATTTAGGGTATGTCGCCATGCCACTCTCTAGCCTGCTGCCGCTGCCTCTGCATGCCGTCCCCTATAGTGTCAGGGTCAATTATTGCATGTTTTAGATGCTATCTAGCTTCATTCTGTCACTCTGTCATGGCCATGCTGTTGCCCATAATTTTGGCATAATGGTGCGATTAAGCAGCCTCAGAGGCATCCATGCATGCTGCCCCTGCTGTTTCCTGTCCATTTCCGTGGTGTTTCCATCCTTTTCTGAGGTTCCCAGGTGTTTGGCCAAGCTTCCCTGTGCAGAGCCTTGGTCCCCTTGAAAAATGCTCGAGTCTCCCATTGACTTCAATGGGGTTCGTTATTCGAGACGAGCACTCGAGCATCGGGAAAAGTTCGTCTCGAATAACGAGTACCCGAGCATTTTAGTGCTCGCTCATCTCTAGTTTTTACCCTTTATTATCCAGACCCGATTTTGGCTTCTAAAGAACTGAACGTGCATCCGCACCCTTAGGGAGATGTCACACGTGGCGTTTTTGGTCCGTTTTAGAACATGTGTTTTCAGTCCGTTTAAAAACGGACCAAAAACACCACGTGTGGCATTACCCTTAGAGATAAAGTCAAACAATAGAAAAGTGTAATTGAATGTTGCTTGTACAATGTGCTACCTGCCTTCAATAACCTTATATTATGTCAGAATCTTCCAGATACTCGCACACCATATGTTGTTCAGTGGAATAGACGTAATAAGATGGCTAAATATTTAATAGCCATACACATAGGTACTGAAATAAACACACAAAAACGCCAGGAACATGCCCTTAATTGACAATGCACAAGTAATCAGCTAAGAACGGAGAGAAATCAATAGCCAATCAATGTTGATTTAGAACGGGATGGAAAGTTCTGGATGCGAGATGATGACAAGGAGGATAATTTATTGTAACCAAGTAAATAGAGGAATACAAGCCGCATCACAGGGAGATATTCCAGCACACAGCATCTCCATGTTCTATATTATTACTGGAGAAGATAAAATGATTTGTGACTGGGCATAGAAAATCAATGTTTAGTGTGTATTTCGCTAGTTTATTCCAAGGGTGAGAAGGAAGCAAAAATCTATCAGTCCCCAAGGCTGCGGAATTCTGATGTTTATAGGAAAAGCTGTTACCAGAATGTACGGAGAGAGAAAATGTGAGGAAATGGATGCTGCATGGTATAACACGAGATTTACTGTCTGTATGGACACTACTGGGGGACATTTATCGTACAACAGCGTATGATATAAGCCCTGCACATCCGCTGTGCTGTATACAATTCTATGCCAGTCCCTGTCTGGTGTCCAACTGCTCTATTACCTGCGCAGACTATAGCGGATGTGCAGGGGCAGGAATGGTGCGGCCCACTCTACTGCCAGAAATGCCCCCTTTACACCCCCCATGCCTACTTGGCGTGGAGCTGGCAGAAAGGGGGAAAATAATTGCAATTACTAGCGTTTCAAAAGGAATAGCTATTATTTCAGGACTCCTCTACCCCACCGCACAAAAAATTCTCCCCCTACTGCATTTTTGATCCACTACACAGCTTTGGCACATTGCATTGTGTTAAATTGCCCTTTTACGTTAAGCCCCAAGCTTTTGAACTCAGCCTAACCCGGTGTCAAGACACAGAATGGAGGATATTCTGCAAGCTGATCAAGAATTCAGAAGTAATTTGCACCAAAAAAAGGGTCTAAACCCCCTAATAAATTTGACGCAAGGCATTTTAGACAGGTTTTGAGCACTTTTCCTGACTAGCGCAAACAAGGAGTCGGACCTTTGAAAAAGGAGGTGTGACTTCCAAGGAAGAATTCCTTACGGAAAAAATTAAGTTGGTGCATCAAAAACAATATAAAGAAGTTAAAAATGTTAAGTGGGGAACTAAAGCAACTAATAGATGATGCAAAGTAGGACCTGACACTTTTAAACTAGTCCAGGTTTATCAGAATTCAGACACGGTGATTAACCTTTACTGGTCCAATATAAGACACATTGATTATTCTCTCCGTTAGGCTGGAACACACAACAAAGTCAAAACTCGACGGTGAAAAATTGGCTAAACTTTGGTTTTTCATGGTCGATCCACTAAGCATTCGTTATGATCTATCTTCTAGGAGAGATCTAAGAAAAAGGGTTCAGACTAAGACATTGGGGCTTATTTACCAAGGGTTCCGCGGATCGTACTTTTGTCTAATTTTCAAAATTTTTGGGACTTGCGCCACTGTGACAGGTATTTAACTGGGGATTGTGTTGCACACGGTTGGATTGTGGCGCAATTGCGCCGGCTTTCATGCAACAGAAATCGGGGGCGTGGCCATTTGACGATCCGACTGATTTGGACTGAGCACCGGATTTAATATTCAAATTGAGTTGCACCAATGCACTTGCATACACCCGGAAGAAGAAGGTGAACTCTGGCGGACCTGAGCAGGGAAGCGACACATATATTGGGATATCGGGCACACGATCTTCACGGTGTATTGTCATCGGACAATGCACTTCAGGTGAACTCCGTCGACCAGGTAAGTAAATGTGCCCCATAGTCTAAATAAATGAATGGCGACATAGGATGAGAGTTATCAGAAGTTTCGAGAGCAGACTGTTCTAATGATCAGAACCAATCATTTTCCCACAGAAGTACTGTATATAAAATCAAGGCTGAGCTCTGATTAAGAAGAGCACAACTGTTCTATTTGCCCATGGCAACCAGAAACTTCTGATAAATCTCCCCCATAGTCTAGTAAAAGAAGATCCCTGACCAAAGATCCAGTAAAACGTATTGGATCTAGTTCAGACATGTGCCGTACATTAAAATAAAAAAAAATTAATAAGAGTTACTTATTTTTAAGGGTCTATTTTTCACTTTTGGGAGCAGGAGCACTTAGTGTCTTGTAAATCATGTTCTCCAGTGTCTCGGTGTATTTTCTACAGTAAATTTAAATCATTTTGTAAAATGTTTTTTAGATTGGGATAGAAAAGTATTGGAAGACTGCAGTGTTATGAGACTGTCTCCTGACACAGAAATAGCATTTCCTTCTGTGTCAGAGATGTCAGGAAACTAGTACTAGTTCCATGTAAAAAAACACAAAAAAATAATCATTTGCCAATGCAAAGTTTTTGCTGGATAAAACCTTTAAAAGTTCTCCTCCTTGATAGGGAACAAAATGTGTTGGAGAAAAAGGAAAAGGCAACATGTAAACCTTTGAACAATAAATACCTTATAACCAGGTCCAAGCTGATGTATAGCAAAGATCTGTGCAGGGTTCAGGGCCTCGATGAACACATACACTGCTCCAAGTTGGCCACAAAACACTCTGTTAGCGTCGGCTGTCTCTGATGAACCAAGGAAGCATTTATCGTAGCTCTGGAGGGAAAAAAAAAGTATTTAAAAACTATAAATTAAATAATTAAAAATAAATCAAAGGAGTTTGCCGGAAATTACAGTTATTGCCTATCCATAGGAAAGGTGATCTGATCAATGGAGAGACCAGCGGTAAGAAAAGGAGTCTTATGTGCATGGCAGCTCTTCCAGTCAAGCAGTAGACATAATTCTGCAGATCCATTCAGTCAACAACTGATGAAAGTAGCTGAAAACAGCTCTGCATCCAGGGTCCAGGCCAGTGATGATAAACCTTTTAGAGGTTTAGTGGAGAAAACACAACTAAAACCCACTTATGCTCATTTCACAGTAATTTAAATTTACATTGATTTCAATGGGACTTTTAAATCATACGTTAAACCTCCGTTCTTTGGGGGGTTTTATTAGCAGAGGTGAGGGACGGTAGTGTGAAATTAGCCTTCTTTATAAACATGGCAATTAAAGCAGAAACTTATTTCTGTGTCCAACCCTGTGCATTTCTACTTGCTCCGTCTGTAGTCCATAGCAGCTAAGAATGTGTCGCCTTAAAATGTGGCACTGAACGAGGCAAGTCCTGGGGTTCCTCAGGTTGTAAGAGGCCTTGCATTTTGTCTCTATGCTGAAGTGATAGCCCACAGAGATGGCTCCAAGTGTCCCCTCTAGCACCCATGACACAAGTCCGCCACCACTGGTCTACGCAGTAGAGCTTCCCCGATGAATAGCAAATTCATATCCTATCTATTAGCAGGCTCTGCATGTAGTACCCCATCCCCTCTTAGTGTGAAATTCCTCTGGTTTCCTACCACACAACAACAAAAGGTCAATTTAGAAATAAAATCTGAGCCCCAATTGGGGCAGGAATTCTCTAGCACCAACAATAACTTCTATACAGTGACACGTAATATAGTGATGCTATACCTAGGATTCCTCTCTGCCCCATTAAATCCAGTACAGCTTCTTTAATAGGAACCTAAATCTTATTTCAGTCCTGGTTTATGAATTTCCAGCCTTCACGATTCTACTAATACCTGGGATTGTGGAGGTAATACAATTACTTTACCAGGGACGGTACGGCATTACCGATCACTAATAAAGTGACTTTCCGGATAATCTCACGAACGGCTTAGTGACCTCGGAATGAATACTCACGTCATTGGTGTTGACGTGCCACGCCATGTCCCCGTAAGATACTAGCTGGCCATTTACATAGCAGCGGATTTCACTGTTCCTCCAGCGGTTGTAGATGTGAACAATGCTGACCATGTACCACTGGAACGAATGAGAGTAAAGATGTTAGTACAGAACATAGCAGAGTATTAGTACATATATATGTCACCTTCACAGCTATAGTATTTGCATATTTCTCCGGCATTTGCAGTCAGTCGGGATTAATAGGTTACATTACTCTCTACTATGGAACATGAAGAAATCTCAGGCTGTGAGGAATGGAGAGGTTTTATAAGCAACATCTCTGTAGGTCTATTATTCATTTCTAAGTGTGACAAATGGCTGGGCAAATATTAGGAATAAAATGTTTGTATTATTTAGTCTTCTTATTGGAACTGTAATTTATTTGGGTCTTCAATTTAAATAGGCTACGGACACTAAGGACACATGGTGTCCAAAACACGTCAGTTCTTTCTCGAGAATATGTTGTATTTTTAATGCTTTTTCTCTCTTTTTGCATATTAATAAAGTGAGATTTTATCATTTCTTTTCCACAATATCGTTGCTGGAGTCTTGTAAGGAATATATTTTTTCTTGGATATCCCCAATTTAAATGCAGCTTATTTTATTGAAAAAAGGCTTTATTTTTTAAGCTGTAAACTATTTATCTAACAATCAGTTGTTGAGTCTACTAAGCACAGCACCAATGATGGTTATGCTTGGGTGCTGCAGCCCAACCTCATTCACTTGAGCAGTTCACGTGATAAACAAACGTGACATCAATAGGCAAGTGAAGTGAAGCAACTCCCACTTTAGTCAGACCACTGCCAATTTGATATTGATCTATCTTGAAGAGGTTGTACCAAATGTTATCCCCTCTACACCGATCACTGACCCCGCAGCTCATGAGAACAAAGGTCCCATTATCACTAATGGGTGGGGCGGCAGATTGAGTACTGGCCAGACACCTTCCATGCTCCAACTTATCCAACGCTCCTTTCCCACATAAGACTTTTTGCCTGTCCGGCTGAAATTACAAAACTTTAATAAATTCTTTTTTTCAAGACAAGTTCCAAGTTCATTACAAAAGGAGAGAAATATGTTTGGGGATTTCAAAATTTCTTGACAACCAACTCCCAAGATATTTCATTCTGGTCTATGTGTATTCTAAATGTTTAAAGTTGATCATCTTAAAATTTTCTTCTCTCATTTAATGGGTTAGTACGGTTCCAATCCTTTTTTCTTTCTTGCATACAGGGTATACAAGTGCAGAGAGAAGCGAGGCTCCGCTGTAGGTACAATTACTGCATTGTCAATCACATATTCAATTCCCAAAGAGAGCGAGCAGTAAAGTTCAGACATTCATTATAACCAATGTGAAAAGGAAATCGAAAACTCAATTGATGGAACTTAAGAATTTCAGATCCTGATTCATAATTTAGTTTGTGTCATGGCTGTAAGGCCATTCTAAGGCATACATCACGATCACAGAATCACAGGATGTTATCCAGAGACATGTTATTAAATATTTCCACTGGAATTAGCCTCGACTAATGAGTTCATGGAGAAATTACACAAAGAAAGAGACAAGGAATGAGAGATCGAGAGAGAGAACACACTAAGGAAGGGAGGAAGAGATAAGCACTAAGTACTGAGAAGTAAATGAAGAGAGCAATATAAGCGAGATATAAGACAGGAGGAAGTGATAGAGAGACGTGTAGAGTTAGGAGGAAACAAAGAAAGCGCAAAAGACAGGAAGAGACAACATATGGTATGTGGTGAGAGACCGAGACAATAAACGAGAGAAAAACTTGATAAAGGATGAAGGATGGAAAAGAGACAATGAGGAGCAGGGTATTCAAGAAAAAACAAGTGTGATGTGTAGTAGAAAATATCAATGAGGGAAAATAAAAGAGGACAGTAAGAAAAAACACGTGGAACATGGTTAGAGGAGACAATAAACGAGAGAAAAACGAAAAAAAAAAAGGGAAAGTGAGGTGGAAATGAAGAGAGCGCACCAAAGAGCAATAGAAAATATATGCTACCAGGTGAGAAACACAATAAAAGAGAGAAAGGTGTGAGACAGAAGGAAGGGAAAGACAGGTAAATAGTGAAAAGACAGCAAGAAAAAAAACATGTGGTACATGATGAGAGAGACACAATAAAGGAGAGAAAGAATGAAGGATGGAAAAGAGACAAGCCAACAGTAAGGAGGATATCAAGAGACACATGTCGAGAACTGAGACAACAAACAAGAGAAAGATGAGAGAAGGAAGGAAAGGTGAGGAGGGAATGTATAGACAGCAAGAGAAAACATGGGGCAAGACAATAGTGAGGAAGATATCAAAGGACAGCAAGAGAAAACAAGTGGGATGTGTAGCAGAAAATATCAAAGAGGGAAAAAAAAAGAGAAGGAACGCAAGAGAAAACAAGTACATGAAGAGACAATAAACGAGAGAAGGAAGGAAACGTGAAGAGGAAATGAAGAGAGCAAGAGAAAAAATGTGGTACATGGTGAGAGGGGATAGACAACAAATAAGAGAAAGACATAAAGAAGAAGGAAGGAAGGAAAAGTGTGACTTGTAATGAAAGAAAGAAAACAAGCCAAGGGGCAGGCAGCAGGCGACACTGCAAGAAAAAGAAAGCAATCAAAAGATAAAGAAAAAATAACCACAAAGGTCAGCAAAATGGTGACAGCAAAAAAGGTGACAGACGATATGACACGATCCATCTGAATCAGGGGCATAATAAAGGGGTAGCAGCCAAAGTGGCTGCTATTGGGCCTGCAGTGTCAGGGGGCCGCAGCAGCTGACCCGTCACACTAAAGAATGGAGAATGCACATTGTACATAAAAACGAGTGTATAAATGTGTGTATTTATGCAAGATTATTTAAATGTGTTAAGAACTGTGTGTATAAATGATTGTATAACTGTGTGTGAGCATACAAATATGTATATATTTATAAGTATAGAGGTGGGCCCCAGTCAGCAGTCAGCTATGGGGCCCTGCCTTTGCTACTAACACCCCTGACCTGGGTATAGACCAGTCATTGTCTTCAGTTATTAAAACAACAATAATTACAGAAGTCTTATGGGTCTGATAAAATGTCCATTCATCTGCGCCACTTCTGTTATTTGAGACAAAAAAAAATAGCGCTGTAGCTTCTGTGCAATTATCCACTCACATAATAACGTAAGTGCTAACGGAAAAGGTGCAGAAAAAGCAAGAAAAAGTGAAGGACAGATAGAAAGAAATATTGATGACTAGAGAAACACTGGGAAAGGTAAGAGGAGAGATCGAGGGAACAAACACTTCATCCGCCCTTGTGCTTCCATCATGGAAAAGAAATGCTGCTAATAAATGGATGGAAGATCATCATACGGGAATTTGTATCAGGAAGAGAGACCCTGGATGGTTGACCCTGACACAGGTTTTTTTCTTCTCATTTACCTTGCGTGGCTGGAAGTCGTACTTCACACAGTGCTGGAAACCTTTTCCTTTAGACTTCAGCGACGTGACGATCAAACAATTCCCCACAAAATGTGCAGAATAACCAACACCTTTACTGGTGCGAAAGCTAAAATCAGGAAATTAAAAATAAAAAAGTGGGATTATTATCAATGCACATAATAATCTTTATTGATATAGCACCATCATATGCCGTGGCGCTTTACAACTCATAGGGGACATATACAAATATAATACATATGCTTACAGAGTACAGCCACATGTAACCACAGGAGTGAGGGCCTAGCTCACAAGAGCTTACAGTCCATAAGGATGAACAAAAGTTATTAAAAAAAAGATGAAGACTCAAGTACAGGCGGTCCCCTACTTAAGAACACCTGACTTACATATGACCCCTAGTTACAAACGGACCTCTGGATGGAGGCAATTTACTGTACTTTAGTCTTAGGCTACAATAAACAGCTATAACAGTTATCACAGGTGTCTGCAATGAAGCTTTATTGTTAATCCTGGTTCTTATGACAATCCAACATTTTTAAAATCCAGTTGTCACAGAGACCAAAAAAATATTTGGCTGGGGTTACAATGATAAAGTATACAGTTCCGACTTACATACAAATTCAACTTAAGAACAAACCTACAGTCCCTATCTTGTATGTAACCCGGGGACTGCCTGTATAAGGGAATAACTAGTTGTATGTAATGGGGGATAGACCGAGGCAGGTGGTAAGAGGCATCCAAATATTATCCATTTTATTTTCACTTTAACCTACTGTAAGACTAATCCAATGAAACTTCGAAAAAATAACATTTCTAGAGGGAATGAAAATTTGCTTCTTGGAAAAACACCAAAAAAAAAAAGAAAAATAAAATATATATAATGTATATAATACAGTGGTACTTAGATAATAATATTTTGTGTGCACACCCTGCACACCAAGATATTTTTCCCTCTCATAACCTTTAACATGGGGGATAGTAAAGGTTTTCTAAATACATTCTCTGTATCTCATAATGTTGGCTTAATCAATCCATCTTAACTTGCAAAAAACAAACCCTCATTTGGCTACGATGGATAAAATATTATCCATTTTATTTTTCTCTTTTAACCTACTATAAAACAAGTCCAATGGAACTACTTAGTTCCAGTGGAACTACAAAAAAATATAATATTTCTACATGAACTGCAAATTTACATCTTGAAAAAAAATAAATAAAATTTTATATATATATATATATATATATATATATATATATATATATATATATATATATATATATATATATATATATATATACACTACATAATACAATGGTACTAAGATAATAATATTTTGTGTGAATACCCTGCACAGCAAGATTTTTTTCCCCTTCTCATAACCTTTAATTTGGGGCATAGTAAAAGTTTTCTAAATAAATTCTCTGTACCCCATAATGGTGGCTTAACCAATCCATCTTAACTTGCAAAAAACAAACCCTCGTCCAGCTACGGTGATAGAAAAGTCTATGGGGGATTTAGGTGAGGGAAAGGATCGACAAAAAGTGCTCGGACAAAATGGACAAAAACATGCAGGTCGGTAAGGAGTTAAATAATAAAGAAGTGTATTAAACAAAACCTGCACAAGAAAAATCTAAACTCTATCATTACGGTGGTTTCTAAGATGAATTACCATCTATAACATGTGCACATGAGCTAAATTACAGCCACCCGCTGTGACAGAGTAGTCACATTCGGCAGCAGCATTATGGCTTGTTTTACAATAGCTCAGGGAGATGTATACAAATGACGGCAGCTGCATTCTGTTGCTATCAAAATGCTCATGTAGCGAAAAACATTTTACCAAAAGAGACTACTACTACTAATTATTTTAGAGGGAAAATACTATTTAAAGGCAACATCTTTTGTTTCTCATAGATCCAGGCACTGTGACTGTGGTAATCATCTTGTATTTGTTATCCATGGCCATCTTTATTCTGAAATCAACTTTTAAAATGATGCTAATGAGCCTGAAGGGTTCTGGGGAGGCAGTTACCAGCGCTCTACATGATTCAGCTTCACAGGTTGTTACTGTGTACAAGGACACCACCCACTATGTCCTGGAACTTCCTCTGCTGCGGTGAGAATACATTAAGAAGGGAGGAGGGGAGACAGTGTAACAGCCTGTGAAGCGACAACATAGAGGGGCTCTGTTAACAATCTTCAGAGCCCTTTGAGCATATTAACATAATTGTAAAAGTTGACTTTAGAAGGAAGATTACCACAGACACAGTGCCTGGATCTATGAGCAAGTGTCCCAGGTTTATCGTGCTTGACTTTGATGGTGGATTTCCTTTAAGTTTTACTATGTTGCCCATCCTCAAATGCTGTCCCTTTTCATTCTGCCCTAGTTCACACAGCAAAGCCAACAAATTATTATATTTACAGAACATAGAAAGTGTCAGCCTAATGAACCAGCCACAGTGGTCAATGTGCCAACTACACTCCTGTCACTACCATCTTAGAAAAAGATGGCAGGCAATAGCAGCAACATGGGATAATGTATCCCATGGCCATTAAAGATATTAAATGGGGTAAATATCATAGCCTTAGACATCAGTCATGGGGTCATATTTTGCAAGCGGTGGGGTGTGGACAAGTTTTTCATTTCTATGTGACTAAATGGAAGCCTTTAGTCACATAGTCCAGTATTCCTGATATGAAATATAATTTCATGATAAATCCCGTAGGTATAAAACAACAAAACCCCGGCATGTTCATGTCCTTTATACACGAGCTTTTACCTCAATCATTGTAAAGCCTGGGATACATTCACAAGCCATACTAATAGCTGCAGGCAGCTGAATGACACATCAGGTGCGATATGTAATGGGAAAATGAAATAGAAAATTGTGCAGCCTGATGGGCAATAAATGCAAATCTGAAAAATGCCATCCGGTGTAAAGCTTGTAAAGGTCACAAAGAAAAATAGACCAAAATAGCCACAATAGGAAGAAAAGTGGTAGAATGTACAGATATTCAGTAAAGGATAGGATCAATGCAAAACATAAAACCTCATTAACAGTCTACACATATTTCGAAAGCCTTTGTTCCAGCACTGAGACTGTAAGACATACGCTCTCCTCCTCCTATTCATGTCTTCTAGCCGTACCGGATGACCCTGGCCCTCAGTTTTTAAGGCAATGGGAAATAGACTTACATGTCACACTTACACCTGAGAAGAAGGAGCACATCTTCCAGCTTTGCCATTGCACCTCAATCAGTTCGAGATACCAGGAAGCGGGGTATAAACTCATGACTAGGTGGTATAGGGTACCTACTCGACTGCACACGATCTTCCCGCTGGTGCCCCCCACATGCTGGAGATGTGGAGAAGAGGAAGGATCCTTCCTCCATGTGTTCTGGTCTTGTCGGGTCCTTGCCCCATTTTGGCAAAGCTTGCAACACTACATTTCCTTGATCTGTGGAGACTCTGTGGGACTGGACCCTCCTCTCCTACTTCTCCATCATTGTCATGTTTCAGCGCAAACATACAAGAAATCAATATTGCGCTTCCTAATAATGGCTGCCCCTTCTTGCATTCTAGCACTATGGAAGCAAACCAATCCTCCAACACTGCCCATGTGGGTTAACAAAGTAAATGATATCATGCGTATGGAAGACCTTACGTCTTCCTTGCACGGCACACATGCGAAATTTAGCAAAACCTGGCAACCATGGATCCTCTTTCAGCAATCGGCTGAGTACAGACAACTCTTATAAAGATCCGAGGTGGTCCCCCTTTCCGGACTGCTTCGGTTGTCCTCCTGCCACCCGGCCTGGGCGCCTCCTTCTATCCTCTTGCTCGCCTACTTGACTACCCCTTTAGCCCTATCCCCTTCCCTTACTCCCCTTATCCTATTACTTTCTATTGCTCCCCTCCCTATGTTTCTTTGGGGAGTTCCTTATGGGCACTTAATTGAGTCCAAGGTCTCCCTAGTGGTTTTTGTTATTGTTTTCTAAAATTACATAAAAATGGTGAGAGTGTGGTGGGAGCTGGGGTGTATACACGAAGAAGTACACCAAGAGTTGCATACTGGTATATTTTGTCATTTATTACGGTTTATGTTTGACTGTATGTACTCAATGTTACAAGGACTGCACTTGTGCTCTTTATTTGTACTCTTACTTCCAATTAAAACAAATTAAAAAAAAAAAAAAAAAAACAGTATACACATATATACATACGTGTGTGTGTGCACATGTATGTATGAATATATATGTGTCAGTCTATATGGGAGGGGGGGAGAGGGAGAGAGGGGGAGAGAGAAGAAGGGTGGGAGAGAGGGGGAGAGAGAAGAAGGGAGGGAGAGAGGGGGAGAGAGAAGAAGGGAGGGAGAGAGGGGGAGAGAGAAGAAGGGAGGGAGAGAGGGGGAGAGAGGGAGGGAGAGAGGGGGAGGGAGGGAGAGAGAGAGGGAGAGAGGGGGAGGGAGGGAGAGAGGGAGAGAGGGGGAGGGAGGAAGGGGGAGGGAGGGAGGAAGGGGGAGGGAGGGAGGAAGGGGGAGGGAGAGAGGGAGAGAGGGAGAGAGAGAGAGAGAGAGAGAGAGGCAGGGAGAGAGAGGGAGAGGCAGGGAGAGAGAGGGAGAGGCAGGGAGAGAGAGGGAGAGGCAGGGAGAGAGAGGGAGAGGCAGGGAGAGAGAGGGAGAGGCAGGGAGAGAGAGAGGGAGAGGCAGGGAGAGAGAGAGGGAGAGGCAGGGAGAGAGAGAGGGAGAGGCAGGGAGAGAGAGAGGGAGAGGCAGGGAGAGAGAGAGGGAGAGGCAGGGAGAGAGAGAGGGAGAGGCAGGGAGAGAGAGAGGGAGAGGCAGGGAGAGAGAGAGGGAGAGGCAGGGAGAGAGAGAGGGAGAGGCAGGGAGAGAGAGAGGGAGAGGCAGGGAGAGAGAGAGGGAGAGGCAGGGAGAGAGAGGGAGAGGCAGGGAGAGAGAGGGAGAGGTGACAGTCTGTAGATATGTGTGCTTGCTATAACAATGGATCATACAACATCCATTAGGTGTAAAAGTAAATTTTCATTTTATAAACTACACTATGTGTAGTATAGTATAACACAATCATACAAATACATCACTCACCAATAGAGGTAAGGTTTATCCTTGTCAACATTTATATTATTTAAAGGATCCATACGAAACCACGTGTTCAGTGTGAACCCATTCTGATAAGGCCACTTGGCAATAGGAGGCAGTGCAATAGCCTACAATGAGAAGAATAAAAATATTACAGATATTGGCACAAAAAATATCCATTTTTAGATGTTTCTGCAAAATAGAAAAATTTGCCCAAAGCAGTGGTATACTGTAAATGTTTGATCACGCCTAAGCACTGCATTATCCTAGAAAAGACAGCTGCTTATGAACTTGCTTAACCCTACAGGCTCTTAAATGGTTTGTCCAAGAAAAATAATTAATGTCCGATTCTGGGCCATCTGACTGATAGGGTGCCGAAATGCAGACCTTTTTTTTAATTATGGTCCCAAAACCTGGCTGATGTTGGGGTTGATGGTTGGCCACCCATCAATAAAAAATGATGACATTAGCTTCGCCTAGGCATTTATTCATCTACAGGAAAGAAGCTTTAAAGTATGTAAGACTATAAAACTGGGATATGGGCAGTGATAGAGGAAGGAAAATAAACCATTGCAAAAACATAATAAACTAGAAATACTCACCTCCGTCTTACTTCATGATGATCCCAGCGCTCTCTTCTGCTAGTCTTAACACGCTGGGAGCACCTAGCAAAGAAACTTATAGTGAGCAGCACGGGGACAAGATGTCCGGCACTCCGGGCTGCAATTATGCACGCCCCCGCACCGCTCTCTTCCATACTGGGAAAAATGGGAGAGCGAGGTGACGTCACCTGAGAGGCGTAAATTCATGGCTCTCGCGTGACATTACCACCCTCTCCCAGCATGGGAATGCCGGAACTGCTAATTACAAGTTTCTTTTCCAGGTGATCAAGATGAAGAGGAGCGCAGGTTAGTATTTCTAGGGTTTTTTTGTGTTTTTGCAATGGTTGATTTCCTTGATAGCTGGGAATGTATGTGATATCTGGGAATGTAAGTCAAATAAATGGAGTTCGAGGGTTCTGAAAACATAATAATAAAAAAAAAAGTTTGACATATAACAAATGTCACTGCCGCCAATCACTGGCCTCAGCAATCTCATGCCGAATACCGCTGAGGCCAGTGATTGGCAGCAGCAATAACGTGGTTATATTCTTATGTCATTGTTGCAGCAGTAAACATATGGTGGCGATACGCCGAATTATTCTTTTATCACACTTTTTATCATGTTTTTGATTTTTATTTAGCCAGAGACAACAGCGTTGTTTTATAGCTATAGTGAATGCATAGCTAAAACCACGGCACTAAAACTATACACTTGGAAGAGGTTTCGCATCAATAAAACACTTACTGCCGCGCTCCGTCCTGGGAAATTGAAGAACGTGTCGGGTCCATGTCTCTGTGGCATTTGATTCAGCACTGATAACAATTTCACCGCGTGCCTCGGCTGTCAAAACACCAAAGGAAAGCAAACGCTAAGTAAAAGCTCTCTCAGACAAACGTCCATAAACAGCAATGGATTACTGAATACTTAATTTAAGATGCGCCATTTGAGGCTACTTAAGTGAGCCGTTCAATCAGCGGGAGGAACATGTGTAAGTCTATGGGCCTCAGGAGACAGGAGATGGTAACCTCAAGCTGTAAAGTATTAGTACAGAGGATGCCGGTCCTGACCGCCGCTTACCCAGATTCCATTTTCTCCTCGTAACATACTGAAGAGAAGCTTCAGCTCCTTGACTGTGATACTGTAGCTGGCGAGCACTCCCAACATGTCCACCAGAAGATCTAGAAAGGGAGATAAAAATAACAGGAGTTCACCCTCAGCCCACCAATACATAACCCTTGTTGCTGTGCCAGCGGGGCGTCCCCCCGACACCATCAGGGGATAGAGATGTTTCATAAATCTGCTTTCTTTCTTTCATTATTCTGTCTCAATGCTAAATTTCACAGTTAAATACCCAGACACACTTTCATGAAGCCTCGCTGTGAGATCAGAGGGTCAAGAAAGCTTCAGAGGCTCAAACACATCAGGGGAGAGCGGACTTGGACAAAATGTAAATTTTTACAGCTTCTGTATAGAGGGAGATATGAAGAAAGTAAAAGCGAGTGAACACATTAGAAAAAATTGTGTTTGAGAGGGAAAAAGTGGTGCAGAAAACAGATATACAAGTATAAGTGTTTATTAAAAAAATGCATCTGAAGGCCACCAATTTTTTGTTCTTATAATTTTTTGGCAGGAAGAGATTCCCTGACAATCTAAAAGTAAATCTTGCTTCGGCAAGAGAAGACGCCTTTCTTATAACTTCCTCATACCCTTATTTTGAAGACTTCTCCTGTGCTTCTCCTGTTTTCTAGAATTTACCCCTTCAATGTATCCAAAATTCTTCAACCTGTTAAACCCTTGCTGACCACTTACCTCTTCTAAACTCGGCCTAAAAGTCTCTTTAATATTTTTTTAACATTGGCTCCCCTAACATGATAGGTGCATTGGTTTTCTTTCCTCAATATCTTGTATATGCTACCTTTTCCATACGGATAGATTTAACACACAGGTTTGCAACTTGACATAATGTTTAAAAAATTTGGGAGCTTTGCATTCCAAGAAGCATAACTTAGTTATTCAGGTTATAAATTTTGGCACCATGTATTGTAAACCACACAAAGAAACTAGTAGATGTCTTTATACATGTTCTGTTGATGCCTCTATTCATGGGCTTAGACCCAGAATTTTTCTAGACGATACTTTTATTGAAGTCCTCTGTTCCAGTCACAGAGGGAGGCACTGCAGTATAGAGTCAAGCTTCCCCGCCCTCCCCAGTGAGGCGGAGATAAAACTGCTTACCTGGCTGAAGAGAATTCCTGAAGGAGGGGTGAGGAGGTGTAAGACAGTGGCGGCACACAGTGGCGGCACACAGTGGCCCCTTTGTTAGTAAATTTCAGTACAGATTGTTTTGATATGGCTTGTGCACAGTACATTGTAAATCCACCAGAATATATAAAAGCTTCTTGTAGACACTACACTACCTGCAATTTGCATTAAATTATATTATATTGGGATGTTAACAAAAGCTTGTCCAGGGTAAAAGCATTCCAGGGTGTGCAATACAAGCGCTACAATACACAGCGCAGCTGAAGAACGAAAGCGACTGGTAAAAATTGGAATAGATTAAATGGCATGAATGCTAGAAAATATCACCTATTTTCTCTTAAATGGGAGAGTTTTATGAGCAAAATTATGTCTAAGGAAGCGGGAGAGAAGCTAAGAAGAGAATCTGAAGATAAATCCTCGGGGATAAATAGTACTTGACTGTATAGGAGACACTCGTGTATGAGGCTTACATGATGGATGGAGTAGAGGAATATATATTTATCTATGTATATTAAGATATTTATGTTATTTATATGAACATTTTCCTTTGCCATTTCCTAACATTTTTGTGTTCAACTAATGTCCGACCCTTTGATTATGTTATGTTACAATCACATTTGTAGGCATCTCAAAGTCATGTTTTTATCTTCTTATGTTTGTATCTTGTATTAATCCTCTCAAAGCTGGTGTGTGGAGACTAGCTGCTGTGACTCACATCCCCCCTTCCATTTCTACCTAATCCAACACCGATTCTGTCTGCCTTAGACAGAGGTTCAGTAGATACATCACAATTCAATAGCTAATGTCTGGAATTTTAAAGAAGACTTCAAAATATTACTTGGATGGATCATGTTTTATGTCTTCTTTGAAATAACAATTTCATTGTGAAGCATCCATTGAACTTGTGTCTAAGACGGTTAGAATTACCGTTTAGGATTAGGTAGAAGTCTATGGAAATGGAAGGGGGGAATGTGAGTCACAGCATCTTGTCTCCACCCAGCGGCTTTAAGAACACTACAAAACATGATACAAAATATGACTTGGGTGGATCATGTTTTATCATGTTTTGTAGTGTTCTTAAAGCCGCTGGGTGGAGACAAGATGCTGTGACTCACATTCCCCCCTTCCATTTCCATAGACTTCTGTGCTTTATAGAATGCAAATATTTTTTACAATATTAGTTAAAAATATATATATATTGTCATAGCCAAACTATGGTACTGGAATTTTAGTACCACCTGCATAAAAGAATTGTGGAGTTATATAGAAACGTTAGCTTTACATTCAATACATTCAAAAGATAACATCCCTTCTGATGATCAAATGACATTTTTGTGGAAGCCCTGCTCTCTTCAGTGTCCTGTAAAGGGACGTGTTTAAAGGAAATCTAGCATCAAAATTAAGCATAATAGACCAGGGACAATTACTCATAGATCCAGGCACAGTGATGTGTGGTAATCTTCTTAAAATATATGCTATTCATGGCCCCCTTCCTTCAAAATCAAAAACAGTGTAACAGACTGTCAAGCCAAATCACAGAGGGGCTATGGTAACCCCTCAGGCTCATTTGCATAATTTAAAAACATTGATTTTAGAAGGAATAACATGAATAACAAATATTTCCACCTTGATTTATGAGTAAGTGTCCCTGGTGTATTGTGCTAGATTTGAATAGTCTGAAAGGTGCAGGTCAACAGAGGACACAAAAAGTAGGGCAATAGTGGGTCAAAGTATCATGTAAAAATGGATAATACTCTCTTCTTTACTGCTAAACCAGATCTTCTGCAGTGGTCCAACCCGATGTGATCCCATAAACTTAACCATTAACTGGAACTTTGAAATTCTTTTTTAGTGAACAGATGATCCCCCCCCCCCCAACCAAACTTTGTGCTTGCAAAATTGTTTGGCATTGACCTGTGGACATAAAGGGATAGAGTATGTAGCATCCTAAGCCTGAGAAAGTCCAGACCAATACCTGCAATCATGTCGTCTACAGAGCTCATCTTCAGTAGAACTTGTTCAATGAGGCCAACTTCAGTGCTGGTCTGCAGGTTACGGACACTCTTCCGTAGAATAGCTGTGAACATACTCCAGATCTCGGCCTGGCACGTTACGTCACAGTGCTCCAGCAGCTCCGACATACAGGTAATGCTCTCTGCATCTTGAATGATAAAATTCATCTCCAGATCAAACTCTCCGCCGACCAACTGGAAACGGAAAGGAGAAGTGTAAATATGAAGGTCCTGCAGGATTCATTCACACAATACATCTACGGGAAGAATGATGAGACAAACTGTGTGCCCAATACTAATTATAATGAAACAATGTCATCTAATTGGAAGCATTCGTTAACAAGACGCCACATAAACAAACAAGTTATATGCAGAAAAATACAAATAGCAATTTGTTCTCCGGTGAAGGAACATTTACAGATAATTATTAATAAGCACACACATTTTTTTCATAAAAAGTAAAGTAAATGTCATTCTAATCATTTCTCCAGGGCTGGCCAGCGGTGAAATCATGACTGCGATTATGATAATCATTGAAGGCAAACAAATCGGCCGAATTTCCCAGAACGAAGATTGTGCCGAGACCAGGACACCCGAATTATAGTTATCTGGATCACCTGTTATCAGGTTCATTGCCAGGGTCTTAAAACATGTACCCACTAAATTCAATACGTATTTTGGAGGCATCTTAGATACAGCAGCTCAACTCTATGCAAGGTGGATGACTATATAATGGGAGGTTAGATACAGCAGCTCGGCTCTATGTAAGGTGGTGAGTATATAATGGGAGGTTAGATACAGCAGCTCAGCTCTATGTAAGATGGTGAGTGTATAATGGGAGGTTAGATACAGCAGCTCAGCTCTATGTAAGATGGTGAGTATATAATGGGAGGTTAGATACAGCAGCTCAGCTCTATGTAAGATGGTGAGTGTATAATGGGAGGTTAGATACAGCAGCTCAGCTCTATGTAAGGTGGTGAGTATATAATGGGAGGTTAGATACAGCAGCTCAGCTCTATGTAAGATGGTGAGTGTATAATGGGAGGTTAGATACAGCAGCTCATCAGCTCTATGTAAGATGGTGAGTGTATAATGGGAGGTTAGATACAGCAGCTCAGCTCTATGTAAGATGGTGAGTGTATAATGGGAGGTTAGATACAGCAGCTCATCAGCTCTATGTAAGATGGTGAGTGTATAATGGGAGGTTAGATACAGCAGCTCAGCTCTATGTAAGATGGTGAGTGTATAATGGGAGGTTAGATACAGCAGCTCATCAGCTCTATGTAAGATGGTGAGTATATAATGGGAGGTTAGATACAGCGGCTCAGCTCTATGTAAGGTGGTGTGTATATAATGGGAGGTTAGATACAGCAGCTCATCAGCTCTATGTAAGATGGTGAGTATATAATGGGAGGTTAGATACAGCGGCTCAGCTCTATGTAAGGTGGTGAGTGTATAATGGGAGGTTAGATACAGCAGCTCGGCTCTATGTAAGGTGGTGAGTATATAATGGGAGGTTAGATACAGCAGCTCAGCTCTATGTAAGATGGTGAGTGTATAATGGGAGGTTAGATACAGCAGCTCAGCTCTATGTAAGATGGTGAGTATATAATGGGAGGTTAGATACAGCAGCTCAGCTCTATGTAAGATGGTGAGTGTATAATGGGAGGTTAGATACAGCAGCTCAGCTCTATGTAAGGTGGTGAGTATATAATGGGAGGTTAGATACAGCAGCTCAGCTCTATGTAAGATGGTGAGTGTATAATGGGAGGTTAGATACAGCAGCTCATCAGCTCTATGTAAGATGGTGAGTGTATAATGGGAGGTTAGATACAGCAGCTCAGCTCTATGTAAGATGGTGAGTGTATAATGGGAGGTTAGATACAGCAGCTCATCAGCTCTATGTAAGATGGTGAGTGTATAATGGGAGGTTAGATACAGCAGCTCAGCTCTATGTAAGATGGTGAGTGTATAATGGGAGGTTAGATACAGCAGCTCATCAGCTCTATGTAAGATGGTGAGTATATAATGGGAGGTTAGATACAGCGGCTCAGCTCTATGTAAGGTGGTGAGTATATAATGGGAGGTTGGATACAGCAGCTCAGCTCTATGTAAGGTGGTGAATATGTAATGGGAGGTTAGATACAGCAGCTCAGCTCTATGTAATGTGGTGAGTGTATATTGGGAGGTTAGATACAGCAGCTCATCAGCTCTATGTAAGGTGGATGACTATATAATGAGAGGTTAGATACAGCGGCTCAGCTCTATGTAAGGTGGTGAGTATATAATGGGAGGTTAGATACAGCAGCTCAGCTCTATGTAAGGTGGTGAATATGTAATGGGAGGTTAGATACAGCAGCTCAGCTCTATGTAATGTGGTGAGTGTATATTGGGAGGTTAGATACAGCAGCTCAGCTCTATGCAATGTGGTGAGTGTATAATGGGAGGTTAGATACAGCAGCTCAGCTCTATGTAATGTGGTGAGTGTATAATGGGAGGTTAGATACAGCGGCTCAGCTCTATGTAAGGTGGTGAGTATATAATGGGAGGTTAGATACAGCAGCTCATCAGCTCTATGTAAGGTGGTGAGTATATAATGGGAGGTTAGATACAGCGGCTCAGCTCTATGTAAGGTGGTGAGTGTATAATGGGAGGTTAGATACAGCAGCTCAGCTCTATGTAATGTGGTGAGTGTATAATGGGAGGTTAGATACAGCAGCTCAGCTCTATGTAATGTGGTGAGTGGATAATGGGAGGTTGGATACAGCAGCTCAGCTCTATGTAAGGTGGTGAGTATATAATGGGAGGTTAGATACAGCAGCTCATCAGCTCTATGTAAGGTGGTGAGTATATAATGGGAGGTTAGATACAGCGGCTCAGCTCTATGTAAGGTGGTGAGTGTATAATGGGAGGTTAGATACAGCAGCTCATCAGCTCTATGTAATGTGGTGAGTGTATAATGGGAGGTTAGATACAGCAGCTCAGCTCTATGTAATGTGGTGAGTGGATAATGGGAGGTTAGATACAGCAGCTCAGCTCTATGTAATGTGGTGAGTGTATAATGGGAGGTTAGATACAGCAGCTCAGCTCTATGTAATGTGGTGAGTGGATAATGGGAGGTTAGATACAGCAGCTCAGCTCTATGTAATGTGGTGAGTGTATAATGGGAGGTTAGATACAGCAGCTCAGCTATACTGTATATAAGGTGGTGAGTGTATAATGGGAGGTTAGATACAGAAGCTTAGCTCTATGTAAAGTGGAAAGTTTATAATGGGTAGTTAGATACAGCAGCTCAGCTCTAAGGAGGTGAGTATATAATGGGAGGTTAGATACAGCAGCTCAGCTCTAAGGAGGTGAGTATATAATGGGAAGTTAGATACAGCAGCTCAGCTCTAAGGAGGTGAGTATATAATGGGAGGTTAGATACAGCAGCTTAGCTGTATAATTAGGCCATTGGCCCCGTGCTTCACATTTTATAGTACAGAACAGCAGTCCTGCACAGTGTATGGTGTGGGAATTGCATACTATTCCTATTTATATACAGACATACATGGCAAAATCATCTAATTTCTACCCTGGATTGATATGTGATTATCACGCGACTACTTTGGCTTATAACCTTTGTATAAAAGTAGAAAGCAAAGTCTTTACGGAATTACACGTGTGGATATATTGTAGATTTAAAACATTTGTGCTAAAGTTTTTACTGTATTGTGTGGATGGGATTTGAAACTTATCCCCTCCGTCCATGGATTTGACCCATCCAGTATATCCCCACAGAATAGGCTGATCTTGTGAAATTCGGGACATGATATTGGCGATGCAAAATTGGACGCCATCTTTTGAACACATCCCAGACTTATCATGGAAAAACCCAAGGTGTGTGGAATTACCCTAATGCTGAAAATTGCATCCAGAAGACTCCATAATACAGATGAAGCAGCTTTTAGTGTCCTTCCATGTAAAATCAATAAAAGATCATAGCCGCGTTTGAGACTCAAGGTCACTCCTCCATTGCTCAAAGAAGAAATCTCATTTGTGTACACGATTAATTCTCCTAAAAGCCTACAAGTTACCAAATGTACACGATAATTGCAGAGGGAGAATGCATCAAACTAACCAATTAACCTTGTAATGTAGACAGGGAAGGAAGACAGTGCGACCTAGCAGATCTCCATACTCGTGAACTATAACCGCAAGAATAAAACATGAAATCAGAGCCAGAAACAAATCTCAGACCAAAAATTCTGGCAGAACTGAAAAGTCATCTAGGGCGCAGCAAGAACCTGCCCGGACTACACAACGTGAACTCTGAAGGTAGATTAAAGGTTAAAGACTGCATCCAAAAAAAAACAGTAAACTAAAAGGCTCATACCTAGAGGTAAATAAGGCACAAACATCATTGGCTGTATTGTTTTTTTTATGCCAATTTTATACTTGACCTAGTAAAATAAGGTCTTGAAAGATCAACGACTATTGCATTGTTGCTGTTTAGTCAGGAGATTTTGGATTAACTTTATAGAGGTCTATGCAGGATTGTCATCTTGACAGGATGAGCCAAAGAAGAACTTGTCCATATGATTAGGATAACTGTACACATCTGGTAAGAAGGAAGCTACAATGTACTGAAGCCTCAACCAAGATGTTGTATGAAGCGCAAGCACTTTGTATGAATGTATTCAAAGGAAGACCACACAAGTTGTAGTGGAGAGCAGAGGGGCAGTTTGGGGACTGAGAATACGCGTGTTAAGTTATACTAGGTTAATAAACTGGGGTTCCCATTTCTTGGACAGTAGTAAAAGCAGCTAGAAATAGCATACCTCCCAACATTTGGGAAAAGGAAAGAGGGACAAAATGGCGGCACCGCAGACTTCAAATTCTGCGGTACGCCCCACCTCCTTCAGTGGTTTCCTGTCCCTGACGGGGGATCCAGTGAGTCTCGGTGAGGCTCAGGAGTCGCGGTGAAAGGGGGGAATGGGAGTCCCAGGTACCCCCAGGTGGCTGCACAGGTCCCCCGCCGAGACTTACCGGAGGGTGGTTACTCGGCGGCGGTGGAGAGGTGAATGCTGCGAGGTGCAGCGCAGTCTGTGGGTGCGGGCGGACTCCGGCACGCCTCCGATCCGGAGTGGAGGCGTGTGAGTGGAAGGGCGGCTGAGCGCTGGCTTCTTCCTCCCCGCGGTGGTCTTCTCCAAAATGGCGCCGACTCCACTTCCGGTGGTGACCGGAAGTGACGCGCCGCCCAGCGCCACATGGGAGATGATGTCAGAGGCGGGAATTTTAAAAAGGAGATCCCACACAGGAGTCCTGTGTGTTGTTCCTAGCACCCACAGCCAGCCACAGGAGTTGCTCCAGTCGTGGATGAAACAGGAGCTGTATCCTCACCACTGAATAAGATGAGTTCTAATGAAGGTGGTAGAGAGTCGGTGGACACCGCTACGGTAAAGTTTGAGTAGGGGGATAGTCCGCTGATTGGTGAGTGTGGCCTTACCATGCCTTTAAACTGGTTCTGATGATGTCTTATGTGATTCTTATTTTAGAGGGAAGAATCTCGTAAGGGGAAAGCCACTGTAAAGTCTAAGCATCATGCATGTAGAATCTGTGGAGATAATCTGCCTGACGCTTATTTAAAACCTAACTGTGACCAGTGTGTTCAGCGCCTGTTAGCACAAGAGCAGTCGACCTTGTTTGAATCCATGCGTATGCTAATCCAGCAGGAAGTACGTAGTTCTGTGCAAGAAATAAGGAGATCCCTCAGGTCAGAGAATTCCCCAGGCACTTCCAGGCAGTTTGAAGATTCTGGCCCTAGTTCGGGAGAATCATCTGAGTCAGAAGAGGAGGACAGGTCAGGCAGACCACTGTTTCCTATAGAGGATATTGATCATCTGGTGAAATTAGTAAGATCAACTATGGAGTTAGAAGATGAAAAGGAAGAACGCTCTGTAACAGACGTTATGTTCCAGGGTCTAGGAGAAAAGAAGAGAAAGGTTTTTCCTATCCATGAGAATATTTCCTCCCTTATCCAGGCAGAATGGCGCAAGGCGGACAAAAAGGTTTTTATCCCCAGAGCTATGAAGCGGAAGTACCCCTTTCCTGAGAAGGAGACAGAGATTTGGGACAAGGCGCCGAAGGGAGATGTTGCCGTTTCTAAAGTGTCTAGAAAGAGTGCGCTTCCAGTTGAGGATTCAGGTGTGCTTAAAGACCCTATGGATAAAAAGGCGGATGGCTTCTTAAGGCGTTCCTGGGAGGCAGCAGCAGGCGCATTCAAACCTAACGTCGCGGCTACATGTGTATCTAGGTCTCTTTTTGTTTGGCTTTCCCAGCTGGAGGAGAAGATTAAGGCTGGTGCATCCAGGTCACATCTTATCTCGGAGGTTACCACTGCACAAAAAGCCTCTGCCTTCTTAGCCGATGCCTCGGTGGACGCCTTAAGGTTATCAGCAAGATCGGTAGCCTTATCTAATTCTGCCAGAAGGGCCTTATGGCTGAAAAACTGGACAGGTGACCTTCCATCTAAAAGTCATCTGTGTAGTATTCCCTGTGAGGGGGAATTCTTGTTTGGATCTGCACTAGACAACATCTTGGAAAAGGCAGCTGACAGGAAGAGAGGTTTTCCTAGTACAAGGCCTCAAGAGAGGAAGTTTTTTCGCCCCTCAAGGCGATTTAGATCTCCTCAGAGATCCGGAGACAAGAAAAGAGGGGTGGCGACCCTCTAGGAGGTCTAAGGGATTCATGTTTTCCCGGCCTCAAGATTCCAGTAAACGTCCCGGTCAGCAATGACGCCAGGGGTCCTGTGGGGGGAAGGCTCTCCCTGTTCAAGGAGGAGTGGAGCAAGATTTCAGGGAGCAAGTGGATTTAGGGGATCATACAAGATGGCCTAAAATTACCTTTTCTATCCCCTCCCCCACAGCGTTTCAAGATAACCTCAGTGGCCGGAAGAGTAGAAAGACAGGCTCTGGAGACCGAAGTAAGATCCTTACTGAGAAAGGAGGTGCTACGGCGGGTGCCACTGCAGGATCGAGGGACGGGATTTTATTCAACCCTGTTCCTTATAAAGAAACCGGATGGCACATTCCGGACCATTATAAATTTAAGACCACTAAACTGCTACCTACAGGTGGAAAAATTCAAGATGGAATCGATAAGGTCAACCGTAAACCTGCTCTTTCAGGATTGTTTTATGGCCTCCATAGACTTAGCGGATGCGTATTACCACGTCCCTATTCATCCGGACAGTCAGAGATTCCTGAGAGTGGCGGTGATGATGGAGGGCAAGATAGAGCACCTCCAATTCAGGGCTCTACCCTTTGGAGTGGCGATAGCACCGAGAGTTTTCACAAAACTTATATCAGAAGTGGGAGCCTACATACGAAGATATCAGGGCACCTTTGTGCCATATCTAGACGACTTCCTGTTGATCGCGGGTTCAGCAGAGAAGTTACAGACCTTCATAAGGATGGTGATGAAGATCTTACATCGCCTGGGCTGGATGATAAATTTGAAGAAGTCCTCCCTTACTCCGGCCAGATCAAAGATATTTCTCGGCATCACATTAGATTCCACTCAGCAGAAATCTTTCCTTCCTCAGGACAAGGTGGTGAAGATTGTAGCCTCAGTGGAGAAGCTGTACAGACAGCCATCCCCTACCATAAGGGACATTATGAGGACTCTAGGTCTCTTTACAGCGGCAATTCCAGCGGTGCTCTGGGCGATGTATCACGCAAGGCCCTTGCAGCTCTTCATGTTGGAAAACTGGAGGGGGGACCAGTCCTCCTTGGACCAGAGGATTACACTTCCCCAACAGATCCTGGATTCCCTGAGGTGGTGGCTAAGAGAAGAGAACCTCCAGGCAGGCAGGCCTTGGAGAGAGGAGAATCCCCTATCCATGATTACGGATGCGAGCTCTACGGGTTGGGGAGCTCAGGTCAAGGGACTCTTGTTCCAGGGCGCATGGAACGAGGAATCCAGAAAAAAGTCCTCAAATTACAGAGAACTAGAAGCCATCCTGCAGGCAATCAGACGGGCTCTGCCGATGATTCGGGGGTCAGACCTGAAGGTTGCCTCGGACAATGTCACAGCAGTGGCGTTCGTGAATCGCCAGGGGGGTACCCGAAGCGGGTCCTTAATGAACCTCTCGCATCAAATTCTAGACCTGGCGGAAGCCAATCTAAGATCAATATCGGCGGTACACATAAGGGGCAAGGACAATCTGCAGGCAGACTTCCTAAGCCGTCATCTCTTACGTCAGGGAGAGTGGTCCCTGAATCGGAGGGTGTTCTCCAAGATAACCAGACTCTGGGGTCAGCCAGAGGTGGATTTATTCGCCACAAGAAAGAACAGACAGGTCAGGCTCTTCTGCTCCCTAGACCCGAGAGACCAATCCTTAAGTTTGGATGCCTTCTCAATCAAGTGGAACTTCAGCCTAGCCTATGCATTTCCACCCCTGTCTATTCTCCCGAGGGTTCTGAAGAAGATACGACAAGACCAGGCCAGAGTTATTCTTATAGCCCCCTTCTGGCCCAGGAGGGCATGGTTCTCGGTACTGAGAGATCTATCGATATCAGACCCTTGGATCCTCCCAGAGAGTCACGATCTCCTCTCCCAGGGCCCAGTATTCCACCCGCAGATTGCGAACCTCCATCTGACGGCCTGGAATTTGAGAGGCACATCTTGAGGGGAAAGGGCCTCTCGGACAAGGTAATTACAACCCTGCAGAAGAGCAGAAAGGTAGTTACCTCTAGGATCTATTTTAGGGTCTGGAGAGTATTCTCAGATTTTTGTTCTCCAGATAAGATAGACTTAGCTCATCCAAATATAGCTAAGATATTAGATTTCCTGCAAGCAGGATTAGATAAGGGCCTAAAGCCTGCCACCCTTAAAGTTCAGATCTCTGCCCTTAGCTCCCTGTTTGAGTCCCCTTTAGCCTCTCATCCCTGGATATCTCGGTTCATAAAGGCGGCATCTCGCATGACCCCCTTTAGGAGATGTACGGTGCCCCCCTGGGACCTCACTCTGGTATTAAATTATCTGATAAGAGATCCCTTTGAGCCCCTGGAATCTTGTTCACTAAAGTGGTTGACCATTAAAGTTGTATTTTTGGTAGCAATCACTTCAGCCCGTAGGGTTGGAGAGATATCTTCTCTATCATGTAGAGCGCCTTTTCTCAAGATCTTGGATGACAGGGTAGTTCTGGTGACAGACCCGGCCTTTTTACCAAAGGTAGTCTCTAGATTCCATAGATCCCAGGAGATCAGGCTCCCATCCTTCTGTAGCAACCCTTCTACGGATAGGGAAAGGGAGTTTAACAAATTAGATGTTAAAAGGGCCATTGAGCTATATTTGGATAGGACTAAAGATTGGAGAAAATCTGATAGTCTTTTTGTTCTTTTTGGTGGCAAGAATAGGGGGCAGAAGGCCTCAGCGGTAGTCATAGCTAGATGGATTAGGCAAGCCATTAGCTCCGCTTATGTAGCAGCCGGTCAGCCGATACCAGAAGGTCTAAAAGCCCATTCCACTAGAGCAGTTTCTTCCTCATGGGCAGAATTTAGAGAGGTGTCGGTTAATCAGATTTGTCAGGCTGCCACCTGGTCTTCTCCACATACTTTCTATAGGCACTATAGGCTAAATGTAGCAGGTGCACAGGAACTTTCCTTTGGGCGAAGGGTTCTTTCTTCAGTTATCCCTCCCTAAGGATTTCATCTATGTTATTCTCTCTGGTTGGGTGCTGTCGTGGTGAGGGGGAAACCGGTAATTACTCACCGGTAATTGTGTTTCCTTGAACCACGACAGCACCCTGGGTATTCCCTCCCTTGTAAATTCTTTTTCACACTTGGGTGTTCAGTGTTATGTGTGGGTCACAGAGGTGTGAGATACTCTCATTGAAAGTGATACTGAATGACACGGTGGTCAGAATTAATCGAGAACATTAAGTCCCATACAGTCTCTGTAATCCACTGAAGGAGGTGGGGCGTACCGCAGAATTTGAAGTCTGGGTTTCCTGTCCCTGGAGGCGGATCCCTCTCTCTGGTTGGGTGCTGTCGTGGTTCAAGGAAACACAATTACCGGTGAGTAATTACCGGTTTTTACCATTATTAATAATCATCTCCATAATAATAAAATTTATAATAATAATAATAGTCTGAATAATTACAATAATAATCTCTGAGAAGATCCCTCTCTATATATCAGTGCATTAGTCTGTGTCACAGTGTAAATGGCTGATAACATGTCTTACTTACCAGAAATCCTCAGCTCTGTATCACTGGGCTTATAGCTCAGTTAGTTAAGCTCCTGTCTGCAGTGCACAGGGTCCCAGGTTCGAATCTCAGCCTGGCCAAAACTTTATTTAATTTAATTATATAAAGAGCTTGTGTCTGGGGAAGACCTGGAGACCATATATGGACAGATAGAGATCTGAGCTGATGACGTGGTCCCTGCTCTCCGGCTGAGCCGACACTTCTCTGAAAAGGATTCCCTGCCCGATGTCTGCTCTGGGGAACCCTAGGAGATGCAGCGACCATATATGGACAGATCTGAAGCTGATGACGTGGTCCCTGCTCTGCGCTAAGCCCGACACTTCTCTGAAAAGGATTCCCTGCCCGATGTCTGTAGAAGCCATTCTGTACTGTGAGTTCAGACTTTCAAAGTATTTACTATGCGGACACAGCGCCGGGACAAAGCGGGACCTGGGGGGAAAATTCGTGACAATATCATAGCTGCCTGTGACGCGGGGCAGGGGTACGAAAAGCGGGAAAGTCCCGGCAAAATCGGGACGGTTGGGAGCTATGAGAAATAGTGTATCTTACTCTAGGAGTCCTGTCCTCAATTACACAAACAACTCATTGCAGAGTGTACACAGAGCAGACATGACAGAGCTGCTGCTGCTTCCTGTTATTAATTACTGAGCCCCACTCTTCACCCTCCTGTTACCCATCTGTCCATACACTGCATCTTCTGTCTCTTCCTCTTTCACTGTACGGATCGTTCTTAGCAACCAAAATGCAAGGCGGACAGGAAAGAGCTGAGGCAGTATGAAAGAAGATAAACAGCTGCAATAAAGCAATGAACAAATATGGGGAAAAATTTTAGTTTTCAACTATTTCAACTAAATCCCCTGTGGGGTCATTGCAAAAACTGGGCTGGTCTCACATGGAAATCTTACATTTTCTTACATAGTCCCCAACATAAGTTCAAAGATCCCAAACTCAGTGAGTATAAATGTAGTTGCACTGTAGCTCATTGCAACACAATGAAATCCTAAAACTGAAAACCTGCATTAACGACTAACAATTCAGATAAACTATACAACTTGACCACGGCATATAATCATGGTCATAATCGGTGTTCCACTAGCCTAATTTCTTAGATTTAAGGGGCATTCCAACTGCAGTGTGCTTTGCCTGCACCGGATCCCGGCCAAGCACATTGCTGGGAGGAAGAAGGGGAGGGTTGAGAGTGCACGTCAACCCTCCTCCCTCCATAGGCAGAAGAGCGGCCGTGCCACATATCTCGAAAAGTATTGGGCACACAGTGGTGGTGCGTTGATGCACTGTATGCTCACTGTGTCATGACTTGGAGCCATAGAAATCTACGAAGGCTAAGTGAATAATTTAAGTTGATAATTTATGGAAAACAATCTGCACATTGTCAACAAATCCCAAAAAAGAATATGTACAATTCCTCACAAAATAGCTCAGCTCAATAAAAATAAAGAGTATTTTCCATTTGCTTCTTCTTGAACTCCATCATTTCCTAAAAAATCCTCTCCACTGTGTTCCAAAGAACACGCACACAGGTGTTTACCCAAATATCTTGCTGCTCCTTATTACACAGCTCACACCGGAGGGGCGGACTGTAGTACAACAGATGCTCCAGGTAGGCAGTGTGTAGGGTGCATTTAGTGTTATAACAGTAATTATCACAGAGACCTGGAGGGACTCCACGGGCTGCACGATTGTGAGTTTGCATGTCAATATGTGCTCCCTGGAGTCGCTGCCATACACAGTGCTAAGTTTAAACTATTGGCGCGTGATAGTAACAGCCAAATTGAAGGGCCTATTAAAAATAAATGACAATGACAGACAGTCCAGAGTTCAAGGCTAAGATTTATTTCTATTATTCATAGGCTCGTTTAAAAACCTATTGTGATAAACAGCCCATTAACTTTGCTAGGAAAGGCAGGCATCTGCAAGCGCCCCAAGGCGGACATGCTTTAATTATAAAGTGTGCATTAAAACTCCTCCAAGTGAGGTAGGAAGCTGTATATTTACACAGGAGGGAAGCGGGCGGCACTTTCGGGGCACGTTTCTGTTACAGTCGAAGATATAAACATGATTTTTCTCTGTTCTGTAATAATTGGTGAAATGTCACAGAAATAAACACAATTAGCCTTGGAATTACGGAGGACAAGGCGACAGGATCAAATGCCAGGGCTCTGTGAGCAGAGGAAGGGGTCACATAGGGCCACTCCACGACCCTTAATTGCTTTCTTCTTTGGCGTTAGTCAAAATCAATTATATTTCCAATAACTGCCACTTTTTCGTGAAGCTAGAAAACTGGGTTAAAAACTTCTTACGGGCCTTTTACTTCAGAGTTTTGTTTGACAGACTTTGACCATGTGACAAGCTGAATTTACTGTCCCACAAACAGACCAGTGAAGCTGAACACACGGATAACATGTATCCTTGTAGTTGTAGTCCTGTCTTACATCAGGTAGACAAGTCACTGACTGTTAACGTTGCAGAGAGACCTGGCTTAGCCTATATGGAAACTTTCACCACAACACCAAACCTTTAAATCTCTTGCCCATCCCAAAAACAGTGCATTCCAACAGAGGAATGGACTCGAAATTACCTGGCCAAAAATAGTTTTAGCACAGCTGGAGAGTGCCTTTAACAACAATTCCAACAATACCTCTATCGGGCTGCTGGCATGTTCCTAGCCTGAGAAACAGACACATATATCCATGAGCCCTTCTTGTACAACCATATTCAGCTTCTCCTGTAGTGGGCGTGCATTCTGCTTGTGACAGCAGTTCAGGGCACTGAGGCCAGAGCAGCTTCCCGCACTTCCCATAAGGCCGAGCTCTCCTCTCTACCACTAGCAGTTCTAGCACACAGATTATTACACACACATATACATCTATGTACTATTACAGAAACAGAACTATAATCTAATACAGCCTTATGACCACTATACACACTACCTGCTATGAGTCAGCCAGACTGTTCAGAAGATGCTCTCCCTTTATTCTAGGACAATGGGGATGGGGTACAGAGTGAATGGAGGAAACCAAGCACACACAGCAGAAATTAAACTTCTCTGCTGATCCTCCCCATTCTAGACATGAGAGCAGAATGCACACAGAGCAGACATGATGAAGCTGCTTCAACTTCCTGTAATTACTGAGAAGAGACCAGAACTAGCTTGTTGCAGAGCCCCTCACCCTTCTGTGATCCCTTTGTCCATACACTGCATCTACTGTTCCTTCCTATTTTACGCTACAGATCTTTCTTAACAACCAGAATGCCAGGGTGACGGGAGAGGGCCGAGACAGTTTTATAGCAGATAAAAATCTGCAAAAATGTAATAAAAGTATATTGGATAAATGCTAGTTTTTGGCTATTGCAGCTATAAAAAAAAATCTTTATAAACTTTACACTTGCATCTTAAATAATCCATGTTGATTTTTCAGGAATTTGGGCCACAGAAGTTCCTCTCATACACATGCCTTTAATATAGGCCCTGGGGACACATGACCCTGCCCCCTCTCCACCGATTGATTTTCCTTTGATAGGTACCAACTACTCCATGTCAGGAGTATACTTCAAAATCTATCATTTAGTAAAAAACTTGACAAACTCATGCAACCCTCACAATTTCACTATTGTCCAAGCCTCTGAGATCATTATACCTGCCTACTCATCTAGCTTTTAACATAGTATGTTAAAAAAAAAAATAAAAAAAAAAATTGACAATATATTTTGCACCTTCTTTATCCAACCCCTTGATGGATGTCATTATCAAGAGAAAAGTTAGTGCATTACTGCTATCCCATTATGAATGTGGCTTATATAGAAAGCTGTCAATCACTGTGTGTGGGCGGTGTAATCAAAGCTCTCGCTGTCAATCACAATGTGTGGGCGGAGTAATCAGGACTGTCACTCAAATTATTTAGAAGGTTTTTTTTTAAAAAAAAGTGAAAAATTTGCCAAAGAATTGTTGAAATTGAAATAAGAAACCTTATGTTTCATAGCTAAAGAACTTATGAATGCTTCAGGGGATCAAACAAAATAAGATAAAAGGATCCCAAAAATGTAATGAATACAAATAAAAATTTTTAGCTTATAGAAGATTAATTTTCTTTTAACATAAAAAGATGAGCAGGAACAAGCAAATAAGAAATGTTATAGGAACTCTAGAATCATATGTTAGCTAATTTTAACTCTTTATAATAGAATTCCTTTTTTTTTAGGACAGAAAAACCTATAAAAAACTTTTTGAAATGACAGAATGGACATTACTTTTCTAGTGAAGCGAAAGGGAAAATGTTGGCAGAATGGACACAGCAGTCAAGCAGGTAGCAGGGAATATATAGCACACTGCTGAGAGCGATGAGCGTCCTTTTCTGTCCTTTCTGAAGGATAAAAGGCTGCCCTACAAGTGAAAATACAAGTCTATGGCGAACCCTTTAACCCTTCAGTGTGCAGTTAATGTGCAGTGATGAACTTCATTTACAAAGTGTTCAAAAGGTTCCCTAATATAAAAATCCATCTAGTACAGGCAGTCCCCGGGTTACTCTATAGGATAAGATCCGTAGGTTTGTTCTTAGGTTGAATTTGTATGTAAGTGGGAACTGTATATTTTATAACTGTAATCCCAGAAAAAAATGTTTTGGTCTCTGTGACAATTGAATTTAAAAAAATGTTGGATTGTCATAAGAACCAGGATTAACAATAAAGCTTCATTCCAGACACCTTTGATAACTGTTACACTGGCTTATTTTAACCTAAAGCTAATGTACAGGAAATTACCAAAATCCAGGTCATCTGTAAGTCGGGTGTTCTTAAAGGGGCATAATTCATATACAAATGGGTACTCAAAATATAAGCTAATATGTAATTAGTTGTTATTTAAAATTTTGCTCCCCTTAGCAGAAAAATGCTGGTGACATAGACTGTAATGGAGAATTAAAATGCTACTGGCCCTTTAATCAGTCCGTTAATTTCCTCTGCGCGGTCCGTTGTGGAGCAGACACAGGACAGAAGATGGCCGCTGGTCACATGTCCACATCACATGGCCTGAGCCTGCCTGGGCAGGTCATTTGATCACCACTAAGTTTGGCTGTAGTCGGTTGGTTGCAGTGCAGCCAGTATGGCCGGTGTTGTGGTGATGGCAGTTACACATCATTACTATGAGCAAGAAAGTCCGTTACATCATCACCGGGAGCAGAGCATAAAAGGGAGGAGGAGTTACTGGGAACTAAAGGATCATGGAACTTGTAGTTTCCAGTGGCAGCCATCTTAGTGATAACTGCACCTACTTTAGAGAGGCCATATATTTTGTAAATCATAAAATCAAAGTATTTAAGCTCCGCTTTGTGACTAATGACATTGAGTATTGTTGTATTCATTTATTTATATCATTGTGGGTTTTTGTGTCAGATGTTCATATACCCGGAATACCCCTTTAAGTAGGGGCTGCCTGTATTGGAAATATTAAGCGATATGGAATCTGATTGTGCTATATAAATAAAGATTATCATCTAAAAACTATTGTTTCTTAGTAAAAGTGTAACGATCATGGAATAAACCTATTGCATTTAGGAACAACTTCTCCCATCTTCGGAGCCATAGCAATTTACGATGTCTTCTTAAAGAAAATCTACCATCAAATTCAAGAATGATAAACCAGGGACACTTACTCATAGATTAAGGCCATGTGACTCTTGTAATTGTCTTATATTTGTTATCCATGGCTTCCTTCCTTCTAAAATCAACTTTTTAAATTATGCTAATGAACCAGGAGGGCTCTGGAGTGTGTGTGTTATTAGATCCCCCAATGCTGCAGCTTAACAGGTTATTACACTGTACAGGAGTATGTCTTCCCCTGATGAGCAGTAGCAGGGGGTTCGGTGAGATAATTTAACAGCCTGTGAAGCTACAACATAGAGGGGTTATGGTAATGCCCCTCCCCTCGAGCCCTTCTGACTCATTAGCAAAATTGTAAAAACGGATTTTAAAAAAGGAAGGAGGCAATGAATAACCAATATGAGAAGATTACCACAGCACAGGGATCTATGGGTAAGTGCCCTTGGTTTGTCATGCTTCATTTTGATGGTATATTCCTTTAAATAGTTTTTTGGGGATAAATGGTAAATCTCTAAAAGTAATAGAAAGTGGTAAAATGTTTGCCTGGTAGTGCTGAGGATCTTGTGACTGCAAAGGACTATTGCATGGGCATAAAAGTTGGCATTGTTCTTGGTTACATCAGGCCTAACACCTGAGGCTGGTTGCCCCAAGAGGTAACAGAAAATTGTCCAAGGTTTTGTCTAGTAAGTTTGGAAAGGGTGAATTAAGTCTGATGGAGTTTATAGAGCAGTGCTTGGAATCCATGTGGCTCTAAATTAATACAGGCGGACCCCTACTTAAGAACACCCGACTTACAGGCACCTTATCAGCTGTAAGGTGTCTGTAATGAAGCTTTGTTGATGATCCTTGGTCCAATTAGAGCAAAAAAATTTTGAAACTACAATTGTCACTGGGGCAAAAAAATTTTTTGTCTGGATCTACAATTATAAAATATACAGTTTCGACTTACATACAAATTCAACTTAAGAACAAACCTATGGAACCTATCTTGTATGTAACCCGGGGACTGCCTGTATATCTATAAAGATGCTCTGTTGTAGAGGCTCCATGGACAAGACTCTAATCTACATATGAACCCTAATCCTGGACATTCCCTTTAAATCCGTCTTAGATAAGCAAAAAGTAATTTATGGTAATGTCTTTCTGAAGCCATGCAGAGCATAAAGTTTTATAACCGACCACCCCGACCTTAGGTTGTGTGTGAATAAAGCGTTTTTGCTTTTATTTCCTTTTTCCCAGTAATACAAAGTGAAAAGTCCCTGAGGAGTAATAAGAAAATCAGGGACTCAGATGTCAACATCATGAGTAAGTTTTGCAGATGTGCCATTCTGATGACAAACCACAACGAGACAAGGAATAACAGTGCGGCCTTAAAGGTTGGAGACAAAACTGAGGTGATAACTCAGATGAGATGTCACTGCTGCCAGAGAGGAGAAATATTAAGGGGGATTAAAAGGTTTCACAGACTGAGGTAAATAGAAAATGATCTTTATGTTTTTAATGACTCCATTTTACGTGTTAGTCTAGGACTCACACCTGCACCTGAGGTAAAAATTTTGTCAAACTAAGAAAAAGTAGCATGGACACCAGACACATCCACACAACTACTACATTTGTGTAATAAGTTTGATCCCAACAAGTGGCAAAAGGAAATAAGCAGCTGGAAGTCAAGGAAGTGGGTCATGAGTGGCCATAAGTCATGCAAGGGATTCCCCCAAATTTCACTTAGGAGCATTTGGCAGCTCCTGACCCACTTTTTTATGTCAAATTGTTAATATACACATAGCGCCAAGCAGTCTAACCTTAATCTACACATCCTTTTTCACCAGATGGAGAAAATTTTAAGGCAAACCAGGGGTACCACCAGCTTATTCAAGCAAAGCTACATATTACTTTTGATTGCACTCCCATAAGAAAGTGGCAGCCATTTTGGTTTGTGTAAAGACACATTATAATATTGCCAATCAATAAATGGTGACGGGACAAGAAAGTTTGGCATATAAAGAACAGATGGCGTTCGTTTTATTTAATTTTTTTCTTTATTATATGTTTAATATTGTAATTATTATTGTAACCAATTTTATAATAACCTGAAAAAAAAAAAACTATTACCGTAGATCTTTAAAAAGCAGTTAATCTAATTAAATAACCCTTTGGATGATTAACTGCAGATGATTCGGAATGGCTGCAGAATGCAATACAAAAGGATCTGCGAATCTGGGAATTATTTTGCAATGCAGGGAATTTTTTCACATTTTTTCACATAGCAGAAAGATTCTCCTCCACTTTTGGAGGGGTAAGATGAGTCAAGGGACTGTGTTCTTCTAATAGATGCAGGGTCGTGAAGCAAAACTCACACCTCTCAAACTCTATTACATTCTCCTTCTAAACAATCATTTCTTGTATCCACTCACAATTGGCAGAAAAACTTCTAAAAATCTGACGTGTAAGGACAACATGTCAACCATATGTTCTAGGGCTGCTTTAGAGCAAGTAGTAAGAGATGCTTTGACGAAGGGCGCTTTGTCGCCCAAAACGTGTCAGCTTGTCTGCATGTATGTAGTTACTCTTTATAATGTAACCTAATAAAACATTGAAGATTTTTTTAGTTCAGTCCTGTGTTTGTTCCGTTGGTGTCCAGACAACTTGATCCATGGCACGGACCTGAAATGTGATCAGACCCACAGCTACAAGGATCTCCAGGGGTGAGCGCCAATGGAGTCTAGTCATTGCTGTTGTGATGCTGCATCTAAAAGCTGAAACTGGTTAGAATGAGAGGCCAGGCCGGATTTGACCTGTGGGTCTTATATTCAAAGTGTATTTTAAAAAGTACATTCCAAGTACAGTTGGTATTTTTCTTTCTTTTTGGCAGTTCCCAAGTAGTCAGCTGTAAATTATAAGTTTTAGAAGCCAATATGCCATTAAGTTTCTCTACTGTCGGATGCACAGTCCTTAGTTCTAGGGATGTAGAAGAACTTTGCCTATTATCTTGATTACCCATGTCCAGTCATTGGTATGCTCAGTGTGTGGTGTGCAGTGTCTTTGCTATCCTCCTCAGTTTAGCCTACTCTTGCACTAGAAAGGGCTGGGCTCATTTTTCTTATAATTTGATCTAGATGTTACAGATAGGCACTCACAGGAAGGGAGAGGTTGCTGCTCCCAAATGAGTAGGAGGTCATGTGGGTATGCTCTCTGTGTATAGCAGAGCCGAGGCTGTTCAGTGCTGTGGATGCAGATGTCTCTGATAGAGACTAGCGAGGTAAAAGGTCTCCCCTGTTCCCTCTCATTCCCTCCATCCCACTATGTGATTCTACCGAACTTTATCTCTACACCTCATGCTATATCATGAAGCCCATTCCCCACCGTCTTCTGTACAGACACTATCTGTACAACAAAAAAGTCATTAACCCCAAGTGCTCACACAGCACACACTATACTCTCTATATACTGCTGGTTTTTACTATTTATTACATTCTCCATGCTCCCCCATGCGATGAACCTCTATACCCCATGTGATGTCAAACTATACAGTTCTAGTAATCTCACCACCTTTGCTACTGAATGAGAGAACACAAGGCATCATGGGAGGTGAGGGCACAGTGAATTTGAAGCTTTGCAACATGAACAGGTTAGTCTCTGCCCACTTCACAAGTGAACACACAGGGAACGCAAAATGGCCATAATTATTGATGCAAAAGAGATGGAATTGGCAATTAGTTCTTCTAAGGCACTGATAAAAACCATGAAAATAAAAGCGGCTATTGATGTACTTTGTGTCTTGAAATTTTAGCTCAGGGTCACATCAGAGTTGGTCATGGCCAAGTGTACAGAACAGCTCACACATAAGCAAGTTCCAATCATCACAAAAACGCGGGCTAGAGACGATAGCACGGAGAACAGAGAGGAGAACGTCAGGATATATGTTATTGCACACCTGACTGTGGGAGAGAAAGATAAATAAGCCCAGCTTGTGGGAATGGCCGGCAAGGAGAAAGGAACATTGTGTTCAATCGGAAGCTGTGCTGCACTTCCAGCAAAACATATCACTGATAATACCGTGAAAAACGCCATCATCCCTCTCACAGATGAGATTTCTTCCTGTCGTTTTACATGGAGGAAAGACAAGTCACTGGTTTAAGAAGAGAGATGTATCCTGTGGATAACATTTATCCATGAACCACAAAGCGAATGCTGGACAATTTTCATGGACCACTTGAAATAAAATGCCAGAAAAAAATTATTTCAAGGTGTTCATTACTTTGGACAATCCCATTTGTTTAGAAGGTTACTTTCATAATTAATGGGTTAGAGGTTATCCTGCTCCTGAAACCTCTAACAATCAGCTGTAACTGGTTGGGAAACTGGGCAGCAAATGTTTAATATTTCTGCAGCACCTCCAGAGGAAGAATTAAGTATTACATAGTTTACATCAAAGTCAATTCTTTGTATTCGAGTTTTGGGCCCTCCAGAGCAACAACCGCTGTTTATAGCCACTTTATTCCCTAAATAATGAATAATGGTTGGTTGTCCTGCCACTTAATTTTGTAATTGCACATGGCGCAAACTCCGCCTGCCCCATCCTCTAGACCAAGTTGGAACTGGCAGAGTTTGTTGCTATAGTCTCCACAGTTTTTCTGGCAGAGTCTATAGTAAATGTGACAGGCCATTTACACCCCAACCCCTTGCCCCGACTGGGAGATTCATGTGGATTCTCTGCTAGAAAAATGTCAGAGAAGCCTTAATAAATCCCACCCATTGTATCTAGAGACTTCCACTTCTAGATTGAGCAAGATTTTTTCAGTATTTGAGGTCTATGCTCAGTTGAGGTCATCAATATGTGGTAGAATGACTACCTCCACAACCACCCATCAGTGGGCGGGATGGACAGAGGTGAAAACTGAAGAAGTAACAATCCCTTTGAAGAGCTTATTAGATTGGGTCCCAAGAACATATCTTAGAAGGGTTATTCACATTCAGCAAATAATAATATTGTTTGTGTAATGAAAAGTAATACAATTTTCTAATATAATTTCTGGATCAATTCCTCACAGTTTTAAAGACCTCTGCTTGCTGTCATTCAACAGGAAGCTTCATTGTTTACTTCCTCCGGATGAAAAAAAAAACAGTTCCTGGAAAGTGATGGCAAACAGGTGCACGGCTCATATATATATATCACGGAGAGTAATCAGAGCCGTGTGATATAATGAGCCGTGCGCACATTTGTGGCATCACATGATCAGGGGCGGTTTTTTTTTAATCCAAAGGAAGTGAACAATGAAGCTTCCTGTTGAATGACAGCAAGAAGAGATCTAGAAAACTGTGAGGAATTTATGCAGAAAGTATATTGTAAAATTGTATACAACTCCTTCAAAGAGTGGGCACAAGAAGTAATCCTCCAGCACAGTGTCTCATGGTACGTAAAAATCCAAACATTATTTGTAGCGTTAAAAAAAATCCACAATGCAAATATATGGTCACAGACTGACGAGTTTCAAGCTTTCTGGCCCTTATGTAGTCGCAATACGATACCCTTGCATTATAGCTTTTAAATTGCTCTGAATAAAGTTTGGATTTTTACGTACCAAGAAACACTCCTTTCATCTACTTCCCGTATCTATACCTCTCCGGTAAGCCTCATGTGCCATGCGACTCTGCTTAACCTTGTAGCTGTAGCCAGTTGGGGATCACTTTCCTGTTTGACTTTAAGTTTGTATAATATTTCAATCCAGAAAAAAATCTTCTCAAACCAAGAGAAACACAAACCACAATCGCGGACAAGCCACAATCGCGATGGGTTAAGATGCAGCAAAATAACCTATATTGATTCACAGTGACTGCATAGAATATGGGATTCATACAAATTTGCTACAAAATCATTTACAATGGTGGCATGCAAATTCGTACAGAAAAAAAATCCTAAGGTTGCAAAGGTCTAACCACACTCCCTTCTCCTCAATTTCAGGCTATATTTTCCCCTGTGGAAATCTCTGCGGATTCCATGCTGGGGTATTTTAAGAAGGTATTATAAACCAGCAAGAAGGAGTATCCAAGGTTCGGTCCTATACTTTAGCCAAGAGTCTGATCAATTTCTCAATCTCATGACCTTTCAAGTGACACAGTGACCTCTAGTAAATGGGCCATAGCGCTACAAATGGGGGGGGGGGGGGGGGGCCAACCATCTCCTAGTTTGTCCGGTGACTGTAAAACAAGAAGCGACCACTGGCAACTGCCTTTTTGCTTTGTTTGCCAAAACTTTCTTGTAATCTTGTTGGCAGCCGATTGTCTTCTGTAATCCGCAAGGCTCAGCTCGGATCTCTGCAGTTCTCTTCAATAGTCAAGCACGCTGCCCAGAAAGCAACACACACACACAAAAGAATGGTAAAACTTTTCTGTGCACAGAAAAACTGCAGGATAGCGCCAAGAAAAGAGGATCTGAACGATTAACTGCACATGTGAAGAATAAATTCTGGGGAAAAAAAACTGTATCCCAAGGCAGAGACAGTATCTAGTGCACTAATCCGACACTTCATTAGTAGCCGGAAGATTTCTCTCCCTGTTTTGATGTGGTCTAGAAAGAGCACCACATCTATCCATAGGTTGGGTCCGGAGTTGCACCTGTGTTCCATGTTTGTATAGCGAATATTGCAAAAACACAAAACCCTGGAACGTCATTTTAAGAAGAAGGCAGCCATGTCTTTCCTTCAACAGGGATTTAGATTTCACAACCATATAATACAATCTGAAAATAACGTGCTGGGACTTCGCTGTGTGTAATCCCCCTGCACTGTGACATTGCCTTGTATTTTATTCCTGTTCTGTGACATCACTGTGTGCATTCTCCCTGTAGTGTGACATCACTGTGTGCATTCTCCCTGTAGTGTGACATCACTGTGTGCATTCTCCCTGTAGTGTGACATCACTGTGTGCATTCTCCCTGTAGTGTGACATCACTGTGTGTATTATCCATGTACTGTGACATCACTGTGTGTATTATCCCTGTACTGTGACATCACTGTGTGTATTATCCCTGTAGTGTGACATCACTGTGTGTATTATCCCTGTAGTGTGACATCACTGTGTGTATTATCCCTGTAGTGTGACATCACTGTGTGTATTATCCCTGTAGTGTGACATCACTGTGTGTATTATCCCTGTAGTGTGACATCACTGTGTGTATTATCCCTGTAGTGTGACATCACTGTGTGTATTATCCCTGTAGTGTGACATCACGGTGTGTATTATCTCTGTACTGTGACGTCACTGTGTGTATTATCCGTGTACTGTGACATCACTGTGTGTATTATCCCTGTAGTGTGACATCACTGTGTGCATTATCCCTGTAGTGTGACATCACTGTGTGTATTATCCCTGTACTGTGATATCACTGTGTGCACTATCCCTGTACTGTGACATCACTGTGTGTATTATCTCTGTACTGTGACGTCACTGTGTGTATTATCCGTGTACTGTGACATCACTGTGTGTATTATCCCTGTAGTGTGACATCACTGTGTGTATTATCCCTGTAGTGTGACATCACTGTGTGTATTATCTCTGTACTGTGACATCACTGTGTGTATTATCTCTGTACTGTGACATCACTGTGTGCATTATCCCTGTAGTGTGACATCACTGTGTGTATTATCCCTGTACTGTGACATCACTGTGTGTATTATCCCTGTACTGTGACATCACTGTGTGTATTATCCCTGTACTGTGACATCACTGTGTGTATTATCCCTGTACTGTGATATCACTGTGTGCATTATCCCTGTACTGTGATATCACTGTGTGCACTATCCCTGTACTGTGACATCACTGTGTGTATTATCTCTGTACTGTGACGTCACTGTGTGTATTATCCGTGTACTGTGACATCACTGTGTGTATTATCCCTGTAGTGTGACATTACTGTGTATATTATCTCTGTACTGTGACATCACTGTGTGTATTATCTCTGTACTGTGACATCACTGCGTGTATTCTCCATGTAATTTGATAAAATTTGTACTGTGATATCACCGCTATCTATAGCAGTTACTGGTTACACAACCCTGAGGTCAAGAAAGGAATAAAAATCCTAGTCTGAAAAGTTGTGAAAGCTGACTTTTTTGAAAAAAGGAGGCGCCATGCAGAAATAATTGACATTTGAAGTTCCTTGGCCCCTTTACAAAAGCAACAAACCGGCCCCCATCCACCTTATGCCATTTACAATACTGATGCTTTCTTATGTAACAGAGGACTCTAGGGACCCCTAAGGTTCCAGGTGCACCTGATGCCCGGTAAGAGACTAATAAGTCGCTTTCCACAAATTAGAATTCCAGAAATGTACAATATTGGTGCATTTAATAATTTATATTTCATATTTTCCCTGCACATTTTCCATTACATTTGACAAGGGCTCCACATAACCACTTCCAACACCGGGTCCACGTCCAGGGCCTGGCAGCTGATAATTGCCTGACAGTCTATAGACACAAGATATAACATAAGTAACACTACGATAACACAGAGCGACTCTTAATTATCACACACACAAGATCCGCACACAGGGACAGACATTATGGGAAGCGCTACGATATGACAGCCCCTTCTAATTATACATCAGTGACGCCGGCAGGAGGAGGTTATTCACGGCCAAACATACATGGAATTAGCAGAAAGAACAGAAGAAGAGAATCTAATAAAATAAAAAAGGAACAATCTTTTATTCCCAATTAATTCTCAATATGGTCAGAAAGTCACATGCACAACATTAGGATTGGCCTTACAGCAATCTTCTGCTCATTACAAGCCTTTTCATGAGAGATTAGCAGCCATGACTGATCTACACCAGACACAAAGAGAATGATTCACGAACATGGACCATGTACACTAATGTCCACATCAGACTAAAACCTCTGAGACCCCTAGAAAACAGAAAGCAACAATAATTTTCAGGAAATCTACTCTATAACCCCCTTTTTACATTTTTGTGTTCGTGGTTTTTGCTCTGTCTCTTAAAAGTGTTTCAGCTTGGGGAGTGGGCTACCAGCAGTGCAGAGCTTGCTCAGGAATGGCAGCGGACAGGTGTGAGTGCATCTGCACGCACTGTGAGACTGCGGAGACTCTTGGAGCAAGGCCTGGTGTCAAGGAGGGCAGTAAAGAAGCCACTTCTCTCCAGAAAAGACATCAGGGACAGACTGATAGTCTGCAAAAGATACAGGGAGTGGACTGCTGAGGACTGGGGTAAAGTCATTTTCTCTGATGAATCTCCTTTCCCATTGTTTGGAACATCTGGAAAACAGCTTGTTCGGAGAAGACTAGGTGGGCGATACCACCAGTCTTGTCTCATGCCACCTGTAAAGCCTCCTGCAACCATTCATGTGTGGGGCGGCTTCTCAGCCAAGGGAATCGGCTCTCTCACAGTCTTGCCTAAAAACACATCCATGAATAAAGAATGGTACCAGAATGTCCTCCAAGAGCAACTTCTCCCAACCGTCCAAGAGCAGTTCGGTGATCAACAATGCCTTTCCCAGCATAATGGAGCACCTTGCCATAAAGCAAAGGTGATAACTAAATGGCTCAGGGAACAAAACATAGAGATTTTGGGTCCATGGCCTGGAAACTCCCCAGATCTTAACCCCATTGTGAACTTGTGGCCAATCATCAAGAGACGGGTAGACAAACAAAAAACAACAAATTGTGACAAAATGCAAGCATTGATTGTGCAGGAATGGACGGCTATCAGTCAGGATTTGGTTCAGAACTTGGTTGAGAGCTGCCAGGGAGAATTGCAGAGGTACTGAAGAAGAAGGGTCAACACTGCAAATATTGACTTGCTGCAGTAACTCATTCTAACTGTCAATAAAAGCTTTTGTTACTCATAATATGATTGCACTTGTATTTCTGCATGTGATAAAATCATCTGACAAACCAGAGGGCAACACATAATGTAACAATATAATATTTGTGTCATTCTCAAAACTTATGGCCATGACTGTAGTGTGCCGCAGAAGCCTTTATTCTCAATAAATGACTAGTGGGGAGCTGTCCAGCACCTGAAGACTCTCTACATAGATGGTAAACCTGAAAATGTAATGGGACCAACCAACCAGTAAGTCAAGAAGAAGAGGAAATCAACCCACAATATATAAAACAAAGCAAAGACGTGAAGCAGAAGGTTAATTTTTATGGCTATATACAGATTTTTTTTGTTTTACAAAATATAAGCTCTATTCTCATGGAGTCAAAACATGAGAAATGCTATTGATTCATTATTTCATATACGATTTAAGAGGTTGACTGCAAACCACGAAACACTTCCCTATCAGGGCGTCCAGTCAACAAACACAGGGAAGAAAAATGTAGTAGAAGTAGAAGGGGCTTTAGAGGCAAGAAACACAACTTGCTGAACCTCTTTTAGTAGGCTCCCCCGAAAAAAAACATAGGTTTTTCTAACTCTTCTTTTCCTTGGTGATCCAGTGTTCTGTGTTTACCGACTGGCCATAGTCAGTCTTGTGGTTGTACTTACTGACAAGATGGTGGCCAGCGTTAAAGGACATCTACCACCAATATGAAGGATTGTAAACCAAGCCCACTGACATACTGGTGTGGGCCCCCTGTGGCAGTATTCCTTCTTTTAGCTTCTTCTTAAAATTATGCAAATGAGACTGAGGGGCTCCATGATCCATAGGTGTTAATGGAGCCTGGAGCCCCTTAGGTGCATTTGAATAATTTTAAAACCCTTATTTTCTTAAGAACAGGGGCATGAGAAGCTAAAAAGATTGGACCTTGCCAGAGGAGACACACACCATTATGTCCATGTGCTTGGTTTACAATCCTTCATCCTGGTGGTAGATGTCCATTAAGCCATCACACCGTGTCATAGCTTAGGGTGCACTTCTTTTTCGTATTAATACTTGTGAAAACTGAATAAAATTTAACAAACAGTTCTCAGTGAGAACAAAAAAGGGGAACATTCGCTGTGAAGGGTGCATTTGCATGTGGCATTGAGTGCACGCATTTCAAAACGCAATGAAACAGCTGAATAGAGATTTGCCTAAATAAATTGATGTTGACATTTGCGTTTACAAAACGCATTCTTCAACACAATGTCAACACATGCGCTAACATTGTATTGTATTTGTCAATGCAAGGTTAAAACGTATGCATCAACGCATGTGTTAACCATTTGTAAACATCAATTTAATTGGTCAAATCGCTCTTCAGCTGTTGCAGTGCGTTTTGACACGCATACGTTAAATTCCATGTGTGAATGCACCCTTAGCCACCATTTGGCAATGTAACCACGCTGGTAACATAAAGGTTATGAGGAAAATAAAAAGAATATATGTAAGAGAATGAAAAGGTTGGGTCCAGTTCACACCAACATTTGGACCTCCGTTATGATGTCACTAAAACAATAATAATGGAAGGAGTAACGGAAGTGGTGTAAATGGACACTTATGAAAGCCAATAATAATAAGTCATTTGAAATCAATGGACTTTTTAACAGATCTGTCAGACTACCATTATTATCGTTTTAGTTATAGAAGGTAACAGAAGTACAGAACTGGGCCTTAGTAGTTTTTTTTCCCCTTTACGGCATTTATTAGCATTCCTGTCCTGTCACAGTGATCCTCATTGATACTGAAAATGAGGGACCCCAAAATACCATCACTTTATTGAAAAGAAAACAAGCACCACCGAGGAGGAAACCCCAACACCACAGCCAATGGACAATAAGCATGGATGATTATTAAAGGGGGGGGGGGATTCCAAACCAAGCATCTCATTTCAGTATATATTCTTCCTCATCTTTACAAGCCAAGACTTTTGTACCTAAGTAAGTGGTTGCACATCTGGAGCTCTGATGGTCACCTTCCTGCTCCTGTAGACATAGTTTCTGAGGGGTGGGGAGAGCGATCTCTGAAGTCTCTTATGATACATTGTTCAGTAGTTTTATAATCTCTATGATTTCCCTTCACATTCATCTGAGACAATACTGACTTTCCTGTAAGTCTTCTATCTTTGTCTCCTCGGCTTCCTCCTCCTTCCTGCCGAGTACTACACATCATATATCCTCGTAACCAGGAAAACGCATGTTCAAGGTTTACAGTGTAAAACAAATGATGAAGTGTGCGGTGACGGATGATTCCAGACACAGCCGCTTCTCATATACCTGTACTACTCACCTACTACAACATCTAGATTGGACTTATGGGTACAAGCAGTCCCGGGGTTAGGTACTAGATAGGTTCTGTAGGTTTGTTCTAAGTTGAATTTGTATGTATGTTGGAATGGGTATATTTTGTAATTGTATGTCCAGACAAATTCAAGTCCCTATGACAATAGAATTTTGTCCATTTTGGATTGTCAAGGAAACACAGATTATCAATAAAGTTTTATTGCAGACAAATTTGATAACTCTTACCGTTATTTACTGGGCCAAGCTTCAACAGTGAGCACAGAGGTCCGACTGTAAGTAACTGGTAAGTCTGGAACAGCCTGTATGTATGTATTATATTGAATGTAAAACTGTGTAACAGCCACATACAGGCAAAAACATCCAGATTGCTAGGCCGCGGCAGTAGGAACCTTATCCCCTTCCAGGATCTATAAATAGATGCCCATACTTGAACAGTATCCGTTCCTGTTTATCACTGGAAACAGGATCCGTGCTAAAGGAGGGCTGAGGATTTCTCACCTCTAGGGTTCTTGAATGGAAGGATGGCTTTCTATCAACAGATGACTACATAATACAGGGAGTCCCCAGGTACATACAGGATAAGTTCTGCAGGTTTGTTCTTAAGTTGAATTTGTATGTAAGTCGGAATTGTATGTTTTAAAACTGTAACCCAAGCCCAAATATTTCTGGTCTCTGTGAAAATTGGATTTAAAAACTTTTGGGTTGTCATAAGAACCAGGATTAACATTAAATCTTTATTACAGACACCTTTGATAACTGACAACTGATCACTTTTGCCTAGGATTATAGTACAGTATATTACCAATATCCAGTGGCCCATTTGTAACTAGGGGTCGCCTGTAAGTCAGAAGTCCTCAATTCGGGGACAGCCTGTACTATAAAAAAAAAAAATTCAAGAATCTGAACTTTGAAATTCAATTTAAAGGGAACTTGTCAGGTAATAAACCACTACCAGTATGTTGTTGAGCAGCTAAACACCTTCCAGATCAGGTAGGAGGAGGAGGTGTTCAGAGCTCCCCACCTTGACTTTAATGTTAAAATCTCCTCCTCCTTGACTTTATACAACCAGTTTATATCTGACTTTAAAGTTGATATTTTTGGATGATTCCATCACCATGAAGTCCATGAAAGAAACAAAAGCTAAAATGTGTCACAGTGCTTGACAATATACTAGTAGTGGTTTAATAGGTTTAATAGGCCAACTGCTGATGACGTGTTCCCTATAAAGAGGACCTTCCACCAGATTCATCCATCAATCTAATGTGTATTGGGGATACAATATACGGGTGGTAGGTGGATCAATAGGACATGAGGATAGCCCTTTTAAGGGCTAATCCTCACGTCCCTGCACTTTTTTGCACGTCCCTGCACTCTGGATCTAGGAGCATCAATTACAGTGAAAGGGGCTCTCTGAGAAAGAGAGCTTTACTTTAGTCTTTAAATCTCCGCCTCCATGACTTTAACTAATTTCCATCTCACTTCAAAGTAGATTTTCTGGATGATTCCACCACACTTGGTGATGAAAGAAACCTGATCAAGAAGGTGTCCAGCTGTTTGTCAACATACTGGTAGTGGTTTATTAGGTCAATTTCTGCTGACAGGTTCCCCTTTAAAATTCTCCTCCTATATGTTTTCCAATATTAAAGATACTGATTACCTATTCTTTGATCAAGCCAAATGCTTTACATCGCTGTGAGGGCTCTGACTCCAGGAAGGGGTAAAATCAATGAAGGCTCTACAAACTTCATACTAATGTAATAAAGTGAAGAATAAACCCCCCATTTCTCCATGGGAGAAATCTCCCATCAATACTCCTTTAGTCACAAAAATGCAAAAGAAAAGACAAGAGATGGGACTGTCACTTTTCTCAATTAACCTTTTGAACCTCCAAAAAGTAGCCGAATCGTCCCTTTTCCCACCATATCCAATATCTAGGAAGTCAAATCCGTTCACACTTAGAGTAGATCCGTGGTGGTAGGTTTCCTTTAATGTATGTAAGGATTGCCATTTATCATTTTAATCTTTAATTGTGGTAATATACTAATTTACCGAAGAGACTACTGGGACGTGGAGTAGCTGGAGCTGAGGCTACATGGCTTGGCTACTCGACGCCCCAGTAGCCTCCTTGATCTTCCTACCCAGATATCCTCAGTGCGCAGCTACAAGGAGCTGAGCGCCCTTATGCGCAAAGCCAGTGTTCTGTGCATGCGCAGTAGCTCCGGCTTCGGCCCAGAGACCACGGAGCCGGCAGCCTAGATGCGGTAGAATGCCGGCTTCGCGGACGAGGGGCAGCACGCTGAAGATATCTGGGTAGGAGGATCAAGGAGGCTACTGGAGCATGGAGTAGCCGTGCCGTGTAGCCTCAGCTGTGGCTACTCCATGCCCCAGTAGCCTCTTTGGTAAATTAGCATATTACCACAATTAAAGATTAAAAAAGATAAAGGGGACTAAAGGAACATGGACTTCTCCCGATTCAGCTTCTATTTCCAGCTTTGTGAAAAAAGAAACTTTGATCTATAAATTAACAAGTCTACAATAGTAGAAGCAGTGCATGTTTACACATCTTTATTCTCTTCAATTGAGCCTCCCCCATTGATCGAATAATGATGTTCTATCGTAAAGATAGGTCGCCAATATCCTGACCCCGGCAAGATTACCAACACCAACAAATGATAGCGGTAATCATTTTTCAAATGATTACACTGTACTACAAAATGTCATGGTTCTGTTAGCAACGTACAAGATTTATACAGTACGTACAATCTAACAACAGGAAAAGACTCTCGCATCAAACCGGCAGGGTGTTATGTAACAAACTGTTCACCGTAGAGGAGAAAAAATTTGATTCTAATTGTACTCAGCAGATTTCAGCAAGCAATGACCAATTATGAGCGGAGCACAGAAAATCGGCATCAGCGTTCTTTTTGTTGTGGAGCTTTTATGAGATTTCGAGCTGCTAGCCGGGTCCCATAATCAAGTTGAACCCATTCAAGCTGCCTCAGAGAGGGAAATTAACTTTACAATAATCCATATTTGAGCTTCTTGGAACGGAAATGACTCAATCTCCAATCGTGCTTGGAATATTAGTCAATCAATGGAATGCAAGGAGAGGGGAAAGGTCTAGTGACCACTCGGCAGGTACATGATCCAACAGAATTACATGGAGAATGACCTTGAAGAAAAATTTATTTTCCTGAAGGTGGTGGAAGAATAGAGTTGAGTGTATAAAATAAAAAAAACGGAGGTCAAGTGTGAGCAACCGGAAAGACTAAAAATAGAGCAGAAAGTGAGCAAAACATGAAGCCTTTCAATGATGACTGTTAACACCAGATGACACGATTATGGTATAGTACGTGTACAATAACCTCCTAATGTGTTCTCATAACCATGGTTTATTAATGTCAAGGCTTAAAAGCAATTTTCCAGCCCAATATTATTAAGGACCTATGCATGGGTCATTCATTGTTGATTAGTTTGGATGGGATATTGAGCACCCTCTGCTAATCAGACACACTTTACATAAAATTTAGGTTGAAGATGGAGGAACACAACTCCATCTATACGAGAGCGGTCTACTGGTTACACTGTAGATGCAGTTTTTAATCACCAATATGAGTCATGCAGTGGCCCAGGTGGCTTCTACACTACAGACATATCAGTGTTCTCCAGAAAACAAAATCTCGCAAATGTTTCACTCATGTTAGTAACAAGATGAGCACGCCCAGATTGTAAAAGGCACATTACTGTTAACTTATGCCTAGATCAGGAGGCAAAACTACACCAGGTAAACAGGTCACCATCCCCAGTTGCTAGTCTGCACCGAGGAGGGGGGTGGGGCAGCTGCAAAAAATGCAATAACTTTTAATGGATCAGTGCCCACATTTTTGGGACCAATCCATTAAATGGTAGAACAGGCCTAGTCAGAACCGCTTTCACTGATCATAGTTTATGAGGATCTGTGAAAAACAGATTCCAAATTGCCTCAAATTGCTGGTAAAAAAACAGGAGAAAATGTCTGGTTTTAACATCTCAGATCCGGCACAGTTGAGCCTAAACCCAAAATGGAAATGGTTTTCTGCTCTGGGTTTTATTCCGCAACAATTGGATTCATTAAATTGTATAAATCACATCCGCTATTCTGCCAATAAAAATCAAAGCGACGAACTTACCATGAATCCGCCCCATGCTTAACCAGCCAGCAGTCATTTACACTGATGGTTTGGGTGGCAAAATCTGTAAATTTTACGTATGAATATATTTTGGGACTCATGTAGTTCTACAAAATGATTTGTTTATAGCAATATATGTAACATAACTATATGAATAATTCAAAAATAACTTACATTAAATAAAAATTTTCAAAAATGTGGGCGTCTCCTCTTTTTTTTCTTGTTGATTTCTTATTTTGCCATTTATTAAATTGTGTACAAAGAGCCCCCATTGTCACAAAATGTAGAATTTGATTATTATCCTTTATATTGAAGATTTAATCAGAGCTTCTTTACACTGATTGCTAATTAACCACTGCAGTTGTTAGGATGGTGTTAGGTGGTGAATCCATAGTAACAAGTACCATATATACCAATGACAACTTGCAAATGGCATACATGAAGGCTACGGTATGACTTGTCATGTTGTTTATTATAAACTTAACAAGCTGTCATTTAAAATCAGACATAACGATGAGTAGTATATATAGTATATATATTATAGGAAAGGCCTTGGTACTAGACTGAATTGGAGCGTGTATACATCAGATCAAGCCACTTTCCCGGTCTCATGGCGGCAGATCTCTGTTCTACAGTTCTAGCAGTAGATTTTTCATGCCAGGTCATAATAAAAAAAATGCAAAATCAATCAAAATACTTTCAAGAAACTAATTTTGGCAGAGAATCTCTTACAGTAGTAAGTTCTCTAATCTATAAACCAGTGATGCTTTGATGTTTTTTACCAATACATATAACAAGATTATGTTCATAGAAGCCTGAAAAATTAATGCTCAGCAGCAGAGAAGTAGAGAAGAGAAAATGATCAATATGTTTACCCAAACACGCTGAAAGTAGAGCAAGTAACGTGGCTAAAAATAAGAGCTGAAGATTCAGGATGATGCACAGACCTTGGTAAAGCTCTGGCCCATGTGGCATCATAAATCAATTAGTCTTCCTAGTACTATAGGTATAGCCATATATCTGGATGGCCGCCACATATTGCCACAAGCCATACCCAACATAGGTCCGGCAGCATCCCAAGGCAAAGAGAGTCAGGAGTCTCAGAAGCCCGATCCATATCAATCACCTTGTCTTATAAGCAACTGAATGTAAAAAATAAAAAAACCTCAGAAAATAAATTAAATCGAATATAAATAAAAATGTAGTATAAGCAGACTCCCAATATGAAATATAAGTAAAGAAGTGAGAGGTGCTAAACGCGCGTTGGGGTGTAAACTTGGTAGAATTCATCACCATGGGTAAGATTGTATAACTTTCGATCAATATTTATAAAACCAATACAATTGGGGCACAGGCGGGATCATTGTCCTTGATGGCCTGTGAATTATAATTAGCTCTTGCACTTTATTTTGGGTCTTCATGTAATTATATAATGATCAGGTGATCTTTGAACAGTAATGAGATTAGTTTGGATATGAAAAGTATACCATGGGTGGCGATTTCCACTTGGACATTTTGTATAGAACTTTCCTGAATCTTTCACTTAAAATATATACCGGTAAGTGTGTTTGTGCTTTGTTGTTATTTTATTAATTCCAATAAAGTTATGTGCAATTTTCTATATTTTTTCGTGTTTTTCTTGGGGTTGGTAGTTTATTGGTTAGTTGGCTCTTTTTGTAATATTACTGGGGGTCATTCATTGGTGGAGGCCTGGCCCATATACACTGTTGTTCTTTAGGAATGATTTGGGTTTTAAAATTCCTTCCTATAATCGAGCACTGGAGGGTGAAAGCAAAGAAATAAATGTGTATAGAAGAACGTTTGGGTGAAAATACTCAACCTGTCCTGTATTAGTTTTGGAAAAACAAAACAGACAAAATAAAAAAATCGATTTGTTTTTTATCCACTTGCTAAGATTTTCATCACCGAAGGAGATCAGATGCAGAAGTTGGTGCCAGAAGTCTAGGTAGCCTCCCCTAAAGTATAGTATAGTAGCAGGCTGGCAGAATCGGAGGAACACTTTTCTTGCACCATGTAGTAGGGTTACAACTAATTGTTGATCAGTAAGGATACATTCTAGCACCAAAAGAAAGGATGGTAGACATGCAACTTTATACAAATAAATCACTAAGTCCTTAAAAGGGTTGAAGGTCTTAGCAAGATCTGTTCTGGCTACCACATTGCTCTCGCATTTGAAAAAAAAAATAGGATCCATTTGCAGGAAGAACAGCATTTTCCAAATTTAAGCAGTGACAAAGCTGAATGGAAAAGCGGTAGCACATTCTCTAAAAGGGACACAGGACACCCATTGTCACAATCATTGTGAACAGCCCAAGTAGTAAGGAGGAGGTATGTGATAGGTGTGAGACAACCTCTTAAATTTTATTCTTAGTGAGATACATACAAAAAAATACATACATATACACACATACATACATATACACATACACAAACTATACGGGTAGGAAAGGCGTGGTAGCACATTTCCTAAAGGGGACACAGGACACTGATTCTAATGATCAGTGGACAACCCAGTAGTAAGGAAGATAAACAGTATATAACAGTGATGGCGAACCTATGGCACTGGTGCCAGAGATGGCACTCGGAGCCCTTTCTGTGGGCACTCAGGCCATCACCAGAGATGATTCCAGGTATCTTCCTGCAGTCCCAGGCAGCCCAGGACTTGCTGTGCACAGAGCTATTTTAAAGTGTCAGCTCTACCTGGGACTATTTTCTGCTATATTGGTGTCCTCAGTGAAAACTGTGACAGAGCAGGGAGTATAAATCACAAATTATATTTCTGTGTTGGCACTTTGCGATAAATAAGTGGGCCTTTGTTGTAGTTTGGGCACTCGGCCTCTAAAAGGTTTGCCATCACTGGTATATAATATACACATCCACACCATGACTAGTTGTAAAGACATATACCCTACACCACATTTTTTTCTTTAAAAATAAAAATGTTTCTGATGTGGCAGTATAAGTGTCTGATAGTCTTGACCTTTGCCGACTGTTTGGAAGCCAATAATCTCCCTGAGTGTGATTACACAGGACTACAACATGGCAGTGATACGCTACTTAACAAATGTACTTTATAATCCCAGTATTTCAATCCTATTATAATATGTTTGTCAGGTGACCTATGCAAAGGCAGAGATTAAAATTAGCCACAAGAAGACAGCATTGTGTAGAAGCTTTCATACAGATAAGAACACGTCCAGTGCAAGCTCTAACGTATAACAAAAACCATATAAACCGATACATAGATCTAAGACTAAAACGCAGTATAGGCGCTGGTCACAGCAGGGACAGCAGAGAGCTTTAAGAAGGGTCTAGATGCCTTTTTACACCTAAATAACATTGATGGTTATGTTATATAGAATTGTTTCCCCTAAATCCCTTCCTCATCCAATCCCTTCCCTTCCTTGGTTGAATTTGATGGACAAGTGTCTTTTTTCCACCGTATAAACTATGAAACTATGAAGTCGCTTAGCATTTTTTCCTCAAATATACATATTATATCAAAATAATGAATAAAATAGTGTAACCAGTCGAGTACATTTTCAAAAGATATCGGCAAATAGTAATTCACAACATGACTTCAAAAATACTGTATAACTATGTTAATGAAATCTGCATCTCTAAAATAAAAAAAATAATAATAATAATAATAATAATAATGTTGGACAAGTGAAACCATTACCATAAAAATTAAATTGCAAGGTTTCTGAACACCAAGGATACTTCAAAAAATAAAAAAAATATCTCTTAGTGTTAGAATTGGTATTGCGTAGTTCAGTGCCAGACAGATCACATGGATGATCCTTCAGTATCCATGTTAAACGGATGAAGCCAGATCGCTTCCTGCTGCGTGCATCCTCCACGGGAATCGCATTACTGACACTTACCGGCTGCTGTTATAGTCAAGTTCAAAATACTAGAAAGGCAACACCAAAAATAATGCACAATCTTCATAACTGTGTAAAAGCTGTAGAATTCTTACTTCATTTTAATAAAGTTACTTGGCTTTAGGAAGGTTCTCCCCCCTACCAGCAAGTGGAACGATCCACTTACCTGGAAGGAAAATCTCTCCCGACTTTCAGATTGAGTAAAACTTCCTGAAGTCCAAGTCCAAGACCACTACTGTCACTGGTAAAAGCATCACTTGGGTCTTTTTGGTCTGCATCAATGGAGTTGTAACAAGTTTGACTCCCATTAATCAAGAGAATGATTCTCTGAGTGATTGGCTATCATTGGATCTTTGGAATCTCCAGCACCCTCATAGAGCATGAATGGGGTGCTGGAGATTCCAAAGATCCAATGATAATGAATTGAGCAATTGGAATGCATGTTCAACCTTCGGTGCCATCAATTATAATGGAACTCCGTCTCTTGTGGTCAGTGGGTATCATAGGAATTGGGACCCTACAATCACTATCCTGTGTGTATGGAATAAAAATGCAACTTCGTACAAACCCTTTAAAGGAGAGTCCATCAGCTCTTAAATACCTCTGTGTCACTGGGCACTTTCTGCTAATACAGATGAATTTCTCTGCAGGCCCCCTGGTACGACTGTAGGCCTCTACATGGCCACTTTTACTTTTAACCGAATCAATAGACACATAGATGTATAATTATCAACACTTCATTGTTTGAGATTCAATTGTCACCGAGAAAATATCCAATAAGTATGTGCGGAAATTCACAAAAGAGCAGGTCAACCTGTGAGCGTTCTATAATCACCGCCTTATCACGCTGTGAAGCCGTTCAGCAATTTATTAATGCGGTGTCAAAACTGATAATTAGAATGTTTCCCATCAGGGAGAGACATGAAGATGAATTACTATATGATGTGAGAGGGGTTTCACCTCACCGGCTAAGTGAATACAAGAGAACTGTGGAACTGATAGGAAAAAAAGGCAGATTCCTGTCGGGGAGAATGAAAAAGGTCTACTCGCACTTTTTTTTAGGTTATGTCAGGCGGCAACAGGAATCACATTCATTAGTTGGTCGATGTCTGGCACTAAAAAGATCATTTAGGGTTACCTCAATCAGGTGAAATACGGTGTACAGATACCTGGATTAGAGTGTTCTCATGACCTCAAAACGCTAAGTTGTCAGAACACACATAGTTAGTTGACATTTGTGTGGGGGCTTTCCATTGCACTCTCTCTGTTTTAGGAGAGTGTAACGGAAACTGAGAAGATGAAAGGAAGGTAGTCATTAATCTACAGAAGATTACCTCCCGTTATCTCTCTAAGTAATCAAAGGGAAAAAAAAGAAACTTGGGCCCCTTGCACTATTTTACCCCAATTTAATAGAAGAATGGAACCTGACGCAGTAAGCTTTAGGCTAAGATCACAAATAACTTATTTTTTGCAAGAAAAAACCTGTCATCTATGTACACAGAATGGGGCACATTTAATTACCCATTCCTTGCAGTTCACAGAAAGTACATGGTATGTCTGTCTATAATGAACTCTGCCACGATTCCCTAAGATCGTGGCCCCGATATCCTGCATGTGTCGCTTCCCCGCTCATGTCCGACAGAGTTCCCCATTCTTCTTCCTGGCACATGTAAATGCATTGTCTTGCGACACATCTGAATCTTAAATCCCGAACACAGTCCAAATCAGTCGGATTGTCCGATGGCACAAATCCCTGTTAAACACCTGGCAATGCTGCACAAATCCCGAAAACGGCGAACAGTCGACAAAAGTGAGAAGCGCGACCCTTAGGCCCCTTTCAAACTTGCGATTTTCTGTGCTTTTGACGCGCAGAACTTGCATTGCACCCTGACCCATTGGAATCAATGGGTCTTTTCAGACTTGCATTTTTTTTCACGCACACATGCGCGTTTAAATCTCGACATGCTCTACTTTTGCAAGTCACGCGCGTCAAAAACACACCATACAAGTCTATAAGGGGGGGGGGGGGGACGCACTCAGACACTTGCAAGTGCAATGCAAGTGCAATGCGTTTTTCATGCAGCAATTGCCATAGAAAAGATAGAGCTCAGACCTGAGTCCTTTCACGCGCAGAAAACGTGCGTGAAAAAAACGCATTGAAATTGCATTGAAAACGCGCGTGAAAAACTGAGACACTGAACAAACTCTGACTGAAAACGGATTGAACTCTGATGCAAAATGTGCGTTTTTCACTGACCAAACCCTGATCGCACCCTGATCAGACTCTGATGTGATCTGCAACGCAAGTGTGGAAGGGGCCTAAGTAAATAAGCCCCAATGTGTTGGAGTGAGGTCAAGTGTGGTTTTCCTCCAAAATCAATGGGAGACTTCTTGCTCCCTTCCTCCTTGCTAAAGGAAGGTAAGTTGACCACAATATCCCCTTGTGAATAAGCCAAATGTACATGATGGATCATTGTGAATAGACCCTTTACTCCTTCAGCATGAACATAATTTCCTAATTCAAATTTAATGATATTCTTTTTTTTTTTTTTTAATAATGTAGGATGCTTACAAAAGGAATATTGTGTATTGGGCATGGACAGAATACCCTATTGACTTATTCATAGCACTTTAATCATCTACTTAATCTGTCGACTCACTACAAGTACATTGCCATCAGAAAACGCATTTTACGAAGCCACTCTGCACTAACACGAGAAGAACTTTATTAGAAAAAGTGACCTACATTTCCTAACCAACCCAGATAATATTTTATGGCACATCTTGTCCAGGTGCCATGAGCAAGTACGATGGAAAAGCCTATTAAAAAGTCTGTGTAATGTTTTCTTTCACATTTTTGTCGGAACCCAAGAAATCCCTTCTGGGTGCTTGGAATTAGGATCAAATCATTTCAAGGTTTAATAGGATTATAAAGAATTGGAGAAATCCAAGCATCCTTTTGCTAATAACTTAATGCATGTTGCGTGTTGATCACATGAAAAGAAACATCTAAAACGAAGACATTGATCAAATTAGTAAAGCACATTCAATAAGAAATGATGCAAGCACGTGATCCTAATTGTTGCCATGTAAAATAGACGCCTAGTTCTCTAGGCTTTGCAATAAAATGATATGTATCAAAATTTTTACCGTCCAAGTTTTTTTTTCTTTTTTTAATTAAAGTGTTTTTAGACCCCTCAAAAATGTTTACCATTGATCACCAAGACACCAGAAAAATCCTATTGAACAATGGAAGAGTGTCTTTTCTGGCAGAATTGTCTTCCAATATTGGTGATTTTAGTCAAAATCCGTGTCAAAAGCCCAATATCAGATTATGAACTGGTTTTAATCTTGTTTTTCAATCAAAAAAATTGAAAAACTAATGATTTTAGGCATTGTAATCCCGCACCCCCTCACTGATTACATATTGATGACCTCCTAGATTATCGTAATAAAACGGAGATGTGGCCAACAGTATGAGAATTCAGTGTGGGCCTAGTAAACACATAGGTTCTATATGCCAATGTATAAAATAAGGGTCATATGTCAGGGCCATAATGTTATGCCCCCTTTTTTTCATTCCCCTTTATAGTTCCCTCTTTCCTATAGCCCCCTTCTAATACTGCCCGCTCCTTTTGCCTCATCCATATCCATGTAAGGGCAGGCCACAATAAAAGCTGCAATATAAAGATGGGGCTACAGAAAAGAAGCCATTATAATACTCCCATAGGCCTCCGCTTATAATGGCTTCCCCCCCCCCATTCCGAAACCCACTTCTCCTCTGTGTGGCTACTGTAAATGGTTCTAAAGCAGGCAGACACAACATGATGACATCATCGCAGCTGCCGGCTTCAGAGCCACATACAGCCACTGCACAGGGTTGAAGAAGAGGACTCCTGTTGCTTGGGGGAGTGGGCAAACAAGAGTATATAAGGTTTTATAAATTTCTTTTGCCACGGCCCGGTATTAGGAGGCGCCTATTTAAATAATTAAGTCAGTACTGCTAACACGTGACCATCTTGAGCCATTTTTAAGGAACAACTCTCCACTCTGGTTGAGAGGGTTAGATTATGCCAATTCCCTCTTTAACGTTCAAGTATCTAAAACCCTGTATCTGTCTTAAAGAGACGGACACATCAATTACACTATTCATAAAGCTTTGGGCTTTTGAATTCAGCCTGAGATTTAGACGATGTGATTAGCTCATATTAAAGTTTTGGCGCTCATAACAGCAGGCGACATTTTAACAAAGTCACTTGTACAGGAAAGGTTAAATAATTGGACAAATAACAAGGATGACTAAACGACTGAGCGGGAGCGTCCGCTCCCCATGCATCAGCGTGCTCTTCAGCTGACATTATCCAGTGAGAAAAGCGAAGAGTGTTCTTTAAATACTTTAAAGCAAATGTCACCATGAAGCGTTGAGGGAAGAGCGAAAGACCCCTTTAAGCGAGCTCTGTAATGTACGAGGTCTTGTCTCCCGACACCGCTATTAATTCATAGGTTTGTCATGACGTTGTTTTTATAGGAGAGAAAATATCTGCAGCCATTAGCGAACCGAGGCAGGAACGTGAAGGACGCGGCAGAATTATGTATTAGGATCTCTCCTCCCGGGCTTGTATTTATAACTCCATGCACACAGCTTGTAACCCAAAGCTCTGTAAATGGGAGGATCAAATGCAAGAATATGATTCTTCCTATGAGAATTCACATATATTAGGCATGTTTGTTGACTAATATTCATACATCAGCTATAGGTATATATGTCAGATTATGTAATGGCACATCCTCTTCCATCTAAATCACTCTATTCCACTTCCATATAATGTATAATATGATTTGCTGTGAGGGCCTTTAAGAGGATCTGTCATCGTCTCCATCAACTCTTTGCATCATTTCAAATTGGTGAAACTTCACAGATTTTGGCACAAATGGAATTTTCTCTCTAGGCTTTACTGTTCCCAAGCCGACTAGGTAATTATTTTTAGATCATTTCAACATTGTGCCATGCGTCTGCATTTGGGTCTCGATAGAATATGGAGCACCATAGTCTACATAACCATACTTATAAGGCTTTCTACGGCCAGATGGGTGGTTCTAGGCTGGAGCTGAAAGCATAGCAAGCTGACTGGTGACGGTCCAACTTCTGGAACCACCAATCACAAGGAGGAGACCCCCAGGCAATGCTGAGAACTTGGGTCCCATCCAATAGTAGGACATTGTTGGAAATTGCAGAGCTAAACACCAAGGCAACTGAGGTGCTCGGCAATTTCAACACTTTTCGGCAATTTTCTATATTTACATAGCATTAAATGGAGCTCTAGGATGCATGCTTGTCCTGCTGCGTCAGCCATTTAGACAACGAGAACACTGTTCTTGGATTCCTGGGTCGCAGCTTCACCAATCACCTTATAATCCCCTATCCTGTGAATTGAGGAAAATGTGCAAGCCTATCACACTCGCCAACTTCATGAAATTTCAACTCTCTCTTTACTAACCCATCCTGTGTCCCCAGATACCAAGCTCCAGGCTTCTCTGCAGTCCCATTGACCTTGGACTATGGACTGTATATAAGATGGCGGCTGATGACTGGTTCAAGCAGCATCTTTATTTATTAAATTATTTTATACGGTTCCTTTATAAAGAATGTCTGGACCATTATTACAAGGGCTTATTCCTCTTGTGTCGCCCCCTCGTCCTCATAGACTAAGCTCTTGCGGGCAGGGCCCTCACTCCTATTGTTTCATATGACCCTTTTTGCTCTGTAATGTTTATTTTATTTGTATATGTCCTTTATGATTTGTAAAATGCTATGGCTTCATGGGCATGATGGCGCTTATTATTATAAGCTTTGTACAATCCCAGAATAAAACTACACTAGAACCAGGGGAAACAATGCATTTTAATCCATTCAAAGGGGTTGGTGAATGTGGTTAGAAAGGCATCACTGGATATCTTTGGCGGTGGGGACCCAATGCCTCACTTATAAACAATCAATCTAGAAAGTACAAGAGGGTAAGGAGTATGTAATACATTTATTACAATACAGTATACACTGTGCATTGTCCTTGTAAAACTACTATCTATATCCCAGAAGACAGCAGCATCACGACAGTCACAACTGATATGCAATCCAGTGCTGATGCTACACATTGAGAGGATCCGACAGGGAACAGCCATTGCTTACAGAAGCAGGACATCACATTAGCAAGTCGCATGTATACATGTGCCACATACAGGATACTAAAATGTGGGACTGCAAACATCTTGGGTAACATTTTCATATGTATAAGAAGCGCTGCATCAGTACTGTCAGCATCTGTGTCCCATGCATAAAAGCACTCAGGACCTGATATTAGTGGTCGAAAAGATCATGGGCTTGATACTAGTAGAAAATTCTAGGACCCACAAACGGTTGGCTCTTGGTCTAGACAACCCTGGATACAGAGATAACGGTAATATAAAATAATAATTCTTTATTTATATAGTGCCTATAGATTAAGCAGCGCTGCACAGAGGTTGCCAAATCGTTCCCAGTCCCCACGGGGCTCACTATCTAAACAAGCTACCAGTATGTTTTGGAGTGTGGGAGGAAACCCATGCAAACGCGGAGAGATCATACAAAATCTTTGCAGATGTTGACTGTCTATTGTAAAATCTCAGCATTACCATAAATACAAAAGTACAAATCCATCCATCCAAAATACGATCAGCACTTATTTTCAAGAACTCCAAGGGTTAAAAAGTTGGGTGGTAGTTTCCGATTCATCGTACCATCCACTCACTACCATCTACAATTTTATACCCTCTTACTTCCTGACCCTAGTCACAAGCCTCTCACTCGGCCACACCAGTTCCCTATGTTCTACTGAAGAGACCCAGCCCGATTAAAACAGTACAGTTGGAAATCAATTCATTCTGGAATAGATACACTGGTATGGCTTAATCCCACAGCATGCCATTAGGCTTCTTGTAAGTCATGCTTGAGGTTAAGGGGGCTGCCTTTCAAGGTAGCAAAAATAGACATTGTTTTCCATTTCCCACCCTGGAAAACATATTTGCAGAGATAAAAACTTGCATGAGGACGCTCTGCTCTTATAGTCTTCCTCATAGTCATACAGATAAAGTCAGAAAAACAAATGCATATTAAATCTTTATGTACAGAGCTGGCCAGAGCAGTGTGCGTAAATCAAGCGCAGCGGCATTCCCTCTAACAACCTCTCAAATAAACCTTGCACTCCCCATTACTCAAAACCAAAGCAATTCCCTGGGAATCGGCAGATGATATCTTCACTAGGCTAAAACAGATCTACCGTTTTCACACTGCACATAGCAAATGGGAATGGGACATGGAAGAGAGAGAGAGGGAATTTAAAGGCCAAAAAAAATCAATACTTTCAGTAATTGGCGCGGCACCTTCCAGTAATTTAACATTACAAAGCCATTGTCAACACAAGTCCCCCAACCCAGGAGTTCATTAATTGTTAACCAGTTAGATCAAATTCTGCAGCAGATGGTAAATCCCATGGCAGATGACGAATTCTGTAGAAGACGGTACAGGCGCACACTGGTGCACACGAGGGGCCTGCAGCACAAAGAGCACAAGCTCAATTCAAATAAAGCCACACAATGCCTTTTGACATGCGAAAGTGTGCGATCGTCAATCCACATTCACTGGCATTTTCTTTCATTACGGCTTCCTGCTGTGAGCCTAAGTAATTCACTTCTGCGCTGGCACAGATACAATCTAAAAATAAAACGGCAAATGAAATAAGCTCAATTAGAATCGAGCAGGTATGGTAAAGCATGGCCGACTCTGCACGACGCCTCCAAAACGAGTGCGAGGAAGTACAACGTGTCCTGGAAGAATTGCCAGCCTGTGTCTTAAGCGAGAAGAAACCATTATGCAAATTGTGATTAAGGACGTTAAATCATAAAATTATTACTACTCGATGCTCTGGGCACTGACGTCAATGGAAGAGATGGATTGACAGCCGGAATGAGGTTGCTATGAGTGGGCGCTGTATTACTTGTGATTACTTGGACTGACCATTGCTTGTCGTAAGCAGGAAATTAAGTTTATCTGATGCCTCAAGATGCTGGAGACGTCGACAGTCGGAAAGGTCTAAGTAATCTATATAATATACACACACAGAAGTCCCAGGAGACCCTGAGATTTCACAAAATGAAAAGGAAAATGACCCCGGCTGGTAATGGGTCTATGACCAAAATGACCATCATCCGATTCTGATGGGAAGGCTGTCATGTAGCATTTTAAGGGAGACCAAAATTGTATCAGAAATAATCGACTTCTACAACCAATATCTCTTATGGTTCAAAACACGGAGATTCTCATGCAGGTTCATAACAAATGGATCCAGAGCCTTCACATCCCTATTTAGCACCATGATGGTATGTCAACACAATGATGGTATGTCTCATAAAGCTATACATTGCAAATCTGATTGTGGCAATTGATTTCTTACACAATTTTTGGATAAGCTACACAACCAACTTCCTATTGGAAAAACCTGTCCCTAATCCAACATGGCATTTCAAAATGGAAGCCAGGTTTCAGACATTGCTATGCCAATTACTACCGGTAGCTGGGGTATTGAGATATGTCATTTTCCCTTTTCTTTCCAAAATATAACTCTCCTTAAACACACAGTGACATCACTAGGGAAGCCCCCCCCCCCAAGCATGCACAGAAGGCGAGTTGTGAACCTAGCTTAAGGTTTTAGGTTTTATTCCGTCAGCAGATAAACGATAGCTATAGTGTATGTGAATGTCCATACACTATATTGCTTAGTTACAAAGGTCTATCAAGCTGTCCAATTTGCTTAATCAATAGATTTTACAGTATGAACAATCCGACTTCCCTTGTGGCCTAATAGACTGTACTGACAGGTTATGATTTAAGGCTTTGGCGGGTGGTCAATATTCTTAATACAACATCTGCACATTCCATTTGTGGGTACCTAATAATCCCCTTACAAATCATAAGGGCCTGATCCATATACAGGCGGTCTCCTACTTAAGGACACCCGACTTACAGACGACCCCTAGTTAAAGACGGACCCCTCTGATCACTGTGACCTCTGGTGCAGCACTCTGGATCCTTTACTATAGTCCCAGACTGCAATAATCAGCAGTAAGGTTTCTGTAATGAAGATATATTGATAATCCTTGGTCCAAATTACAGCAAAAAATTTTGAAACTCCAATCATCACTCCAATTTTGTCTGGATCTACAATTATAAAGTATTGCATACAAATTCAACTTAAGAACAAATCTATGGAACCTATCTTGTACGTAACCCGGGGACTGCCTGTACCATGTCTGACCCTGCTGAAGTATCTAATGTACTGTACATCAAGGGCGAATCAACCGAGAATGAGGAGATTAGTGTTACTTCTCTCTACATAAAGACGTCCTAGTCAACCTGATCAATAATCCAGACCTATATATTCCGGCCTACACACGGCTGGATTACTCCATCTTTGTGATAGATGGGATATATATCGGTCACAGTTTTGCCTCCGATCCATAATGTATTCCATCGCCCCAGATTTTCGCTGGCCTTATTCACTGCAGATGGGGAATGTGCTCATACTGTCACTTTCTTACATTGGTGCTGCATGTAGATTTTTTTTTTAAAAAAAATGTTGACAGTTTCACAGACGCACCACGTATGTGAATGTGAGAGTGTCTTAGATGTAGAGAGCTTCTCACGCCGATGCATTCATCTGTTGGTCAATCTGTGAGGGTTATAACTCCGTGTTCGCACACAGTGTTTGTTAATTTAAATTTGGTGTACAATGTGTTTACATAGCGTTAACACAATGTAAACACAACTCAAACGCTGTGTGCAAATGGGGCCTAACAGCGATGCTCAGGGTAGATGCTCACAGGTCACAACTCATTAAACATCCATAATGAAAATCTAAATCTGCATATTTTTGTACAATTCTGTAAACTGCATTTTCTCCTCTACAGTTGAAAATTCTATTCAACTGCATCTTTATTGAGATTTTAATCAGAAAAGCGATGGAACTTTATTTTTTCAACAAGACAAATAGAACTTTTAATTACCATATATACTGAATTAGATATGAACCATCAAAATCAAGCATTATAGATCCAGGCAGTGTGACGGTAGTAACCTTCTTAGATTTGTTATCCATGGCCTATTTCCTTCTAAAATAATCTTGTATAATTATGCTAATGAGCTGGAGGGCTTCTGGTGGGTGTTACCAGAGTGACCAGTTCTGCATTGTCACATGCTGTTACAATGAGCAGAGCCAATCGCTCTGCCTGTGTAAGGCAGGAGGTGTAAGAGGAGGGGAGACCTGCACCGCTCCTTGTAACAACCAATGAAAAGACATGATTGAGGGGCTATGGAAACACCCACAACCCCTCAGACTAATTAGCATAATTTTACATTTTGATTTTGGAGGGAAGGAAGCCATAGATAACAAATATAAGAAGATTATCACAGTCACGGTGCCTGGATCTATGAGTAAGTGCCCCAGGATGGATTTTCTTTAATGTTTGATGATTTCCTTGAGGAAATATTGTAAAATTATGTTGTGTTATTAAAGTAGTTTGTTCAGTGAATGTTTTACCTAACATGTGTTCACTGTATAACATATCACATCATTATACTGTAGGGAACATGTTATTCATCACCCTGCCCTTACCGTTCAGCAGAACTATCATGTATCATCAGAGTACAGGTATATTTATTTTACAGGTCAGAGCTGTGACCCTGAGGGTTTTGGTAATTCATTCTTCTTTTTAAACTAAGCTCCCTGGAGGGTTCCCTGCAACTCCAGCATCAGCTCTCCATCCCTCACTCAGCATTGCAGTAATGTGTACAGTATGGGTGCAGTAGACAGGTGGCACAACATATATACCTTATATACTCGAGTATAAGCCCAGTTTTTCAGCACAAAAAATGTGCTGAAAAATCCAAACTCGGCTTATACTCGAGTCAAAAAAATAAATATATCTAAACTCACCTTTCCGTTACCCCTGTATATCTTCTGTGCTATCTTTCCGGCAGCGGCGGCAGGCTATATACACTGGGGCAGGGGCTGGCTGGCTATATACACTGGGGAAGGGGCTGGCAGGCTATATACACTGGGGCACGGGCTGGCTGGCTATATACACTGGGGCACGGGCTGGCTGGCTATATACACTGGGGCAGGGGCTGGCTGGCTATATACTGGAGGGGGCTGGGACCAATGCATTTCCCACCCTCGGCTTATACTCGAGTCAACAGGTTTTTCCAGTATTTTGTGGTAAAATTAGGGGCCTCGGCTTATACTCGGGTCGGCTTATACTCGAGTATATACGGTATATATATATGTTGAAGGAGTGGCACAGTGAAAATCTGGATTAAGATCCGTGTGGGTGCAAGCTTCAGGGAATCTGGCTCAAAAAAAACCCTTTCGTTCAGGAATCCAACAACAGGAAAGCAGCACACAAATTGAATAGTGATATTTAATAATAAATATATTTATTTTTTTTAATAAAGCCAGAAAAGTGTAGTATGATGCATTTATCACTATTTTGCTGTGCCCATCATTAATTCCCCATGCAGCAGGTCTATTCTGTGTATAATAAAGGTGAGACCACAACAGAATGATGCAGAAATTCAGCTTCCACTAACACAAATAAGAACAAAAGCGCCACCCATGACCACTGGTCACAAATAAATGTTTGTTCCGTGTAATGCAAAAAAATTCTTCCAGACAGCCCAGTGATTTCAAGGGGTTAATGGCAAATGCTACACAACCCTGTAGAAGTATAGATGCTAAAATAGGAGTCACTTACTGATTAGGAAACTGTACATGCTGCTTATCTCCTCTTGCTCTATAACATGCTGTCTGCAGATATCACACCATGTATAATCTGAGCAGCTCCTTCTCTATAATATGCTACTTGGAAATAGGGAAATACAGGCAGTCCCCGGGTTACATACAAGATAGGGTCTGTAGGTTTGTTCTTAAGTTGAATTTGTATGTAAGTCAGAACTGTATATTTTATCATTGTAATCCCAGCCAGAACTTTTTTGGTCTCTGTGACAATTGGATTTTTAAAATGTTGGGTTGTCATAAGAATCAGGATTAACACTAAAGCTTCATTACAGACACCTGTGATAACTGTTACAGCTGTTTATTGTAGCCTAGGACTAAAGTACAGTAAATTACCAATATCCGGAGGTCCGTTTGTAACTAGGGGTTGCATGTAAGTCGAGTGTTCTTACGTAGGGGACCGCCTGTATGAACAATCTGCTCGGATCCTCCTGCTTTATAATATACTGCCAGCAGATAAGACACTATGCACAACCTGCTCAGATCCCTCTGCTTTATAATATACTGCCTACTGATAGGACACCATGTACAATCTGCTTGGATCCTCCTGCTTTATAATATAGTGCCTGCAGATAGGACACTATGTACAATCTGCTCATATCCTCCTGCTTTATAATATGCTGCCTGCAGATAGGACACTATGTACAATCTGCTCAGATCCTCCTGCTTTATAACATGCTGCCTGCAGATAGGACACTATGTACAATCTGCTCAGCTCCTCCTGCTCTATAACATGCAGCCTGCAGATAGGACTCCATGTACAATCTAATCAGCTCCTCCTGCTCTATAACATGCTGCATGAAGCTTCTACTGGATTGAAATGTATTTGGAAGGTGACATTATCCCGTTATGTTTTATACTATCTCCTCTGCATTGGACACATATCATCTCCAATGGATGTCAAACAACATCTCCAAACAATATCCACGTTTATAATTATGTAGAGGAAAAAAATGTTTCACTAAAGGAGACACCAAAGACAGATTTGTAGGTTCAAAATCCGCAGTTGAAATCCTTAGTATACCTTGACAAGTTTGCATTGCAGATTGGTTATGCATCTTGTGGACAGGATTACCTTATATTACATCCATAAGGGCTCAACTGTTGGCGACCATGTATCCGCAGCATCTAACCTGCAGAGATTACACTATGTGGTCCCTGCAGCAGAATACCCCATGATCCGTCTATTGTGATCCTTCTATCAATTGTTCCAGTGTGATAACGTGTATGGATTCTGTACACAACTGGTTCTCTGAAGTAGATGATTTCTAACCGATGGATTGAAGAGTCTTTGATGCAGCTCATAGGAGTTTGTCAATAGAGCTGTAGCTATATCCGCATAGTTCAAGGACACATTTGGCTCTGCTACACTGACCGGGCACAGGCACGCCCCACCCCGGGGGCACAGGCACGCCCCACCCCGGGGGCACAGGCACGCCCCACCCCGGGGGCACAGGCACGCCCCACCCCGGGGGCACAGGCACGCCCCACCCCGGGGGCACAGGCACGCCCCACCCCGGGGGCACAGGCACGCCCCATCACGGGGCACAGGCACACCCCATCACGGGGCACAGGTACGCCCCATCACGGGGCACAGGTACGCCCCATCACGGGGCACAGGTACGCCCCATCACGGGGCACAGGTACGCCTCATCACGGGGCACAGGTACGCCTCATCACGGGGCACAGGTACGCCTCATCACGGGGCACAGGTACGCCTCATCACGGGGCACAGGTACGCCTCATCACGGGGCACAGGTACGCCCCACCCCGGGGGCACAGGTACGCCCCACCCCGGGGGCACAGGTACGCCTCATCACGGGGCACATGTACGCCTCATCACGGGGCACAGGTACGCCTCATCACGGGGCACAGGTACGCCTCATCACGGGGCACAGGTACGCCTCATCACGGGGCACAGGTACGCCTCATCACGGGGCACAGGTACGCCTCATCACGGGGCACATGTATGCCTCATCACGGGGCACATGTATGCCTCATCACATGCACATTCATATGCGTTACCCCAGGCGGCACAAATCCATTCAAGTTCTAGGGTTATTTGATCAGCCGGTAGCGGGAACAATCACTCTTGATTGCTGTAATGGTGGTAGGGATTTTATTTGATGTATAATGAGAAATCACCTATTGTGAATTACAGCCACTTCCTGTCAGCGAGAAACGCTTGAAACATTTCAATTACACATTGTTATGGCGGATAAAATAAAGCATGGAGGTGCCGCTGTGAGTCTGCTGGATGTAGCTATTCAAAAGATTTCAAAGTCATCGCCTATTTTATCCTTGAGATACCATGACCGGAGCTTCCCACGTCCAAGTGAAATATTTTCCGCGTACATATTCTTGCACTCAACATTCACTGTAAAAATGTCTCAAGAAAAATCTAGAGATGTTGGAATGGGAAAAAAAAAGCAAAAATCAGAGCAAAGCTAATTGAATCTTGGGGGTTGCACATAAATACATTGTTATGAAGAGGTCCTTAAAATGTTCTTCACAAATACATCATTTGTATGGGAAGCTCTGTTACATTGTGTGGAAATGCCAACGCGTCTACTATCAGCTGATCGGTGGTGGCTCATCGAATCCCTCTCATCTGCTAGTGGTCAACTATCCTGACAATAGGTCATCTAAACCCAAAGATCTAGAAAACACCATATGGTGACCATACATAATGGACGAGTGTCCAAAAAACCAACCAACAATTGACAACAATCCACTGAATATGGAACAATCCAGAATATTTGTAATGGGGAAAAAAAGGACACGTGAGATTTCCCCAGAATTGTTGCTTTTATCAACCGAATCAATTTGTTGGAACAGTCACTTGTTTGAATAAAACGTGGAATAGCCTTTATTTATCCAGGATCAGAACCTACAAATATACAGCAAGGAGAAAGTAAGATGCCATCTGACGCATTTTAGACCCAACGCGTCAGATGGCTCCTTACATTCTCATGGCTGTATATTTGTAGTCTCTTATCCGGGATAAATAAAGACTGGTGGAAGAGGGTGGAAGACGTCTCTCAGCATCGAGCACCTGGGGTTGAAAGATCTGCTTTTTCTTTCATCTTCAAAGCCGATAACCCTTGACACTTCAATGTAGATGGAGAGGTCTGCTACTAATTCAAGGCACAGTGTACCGTAGTTCTTGTTCCACCACCACCGACCTCAGCTGATCAGTAAGAGAATCCAGTGTTGGGTCCTCATCAATCAGATGTTGATCGGCAATCCTGAATTAAAGCAGTAAAGCAGTTTCAAAAAGTTGTATTCATTCAATGCATCACGGACAGTGCAAAGTCCCATTTCACAGACCAACCACAGGGACATGGATCATAGTGATATTATAGGATACACAGTCCCTTCTTACCAGATAAACCGTAGCGCCAAACTGTATTCATGATTACATATGGTCATCTGCCCATCTACAGCTGATTAAAGGGGTTGTCAGAAGTTGGACCTCTATAGATCTGATATCTGATCTAAATCTTGGAAAATTAAAGTCTAATATTACTGTACATTGCAGTTATTAGGCCAAGTAGACCTGTAGCATACAGCTGAATAAATATTCCCACCACAACATCACCATTTCCCTTTGCAAGCCTTAAAAACAATATAAATACCTTTTGAAACCTGATTAACTTTGATCAAACTTCACTAAAGTAAATAGACCAAAATCTTGCCTGCAGCAGAAAGTCTGATTAATAGTCGTTTTCCGTGTACAGTAATTATTCTTACTAATGAATGACTACGCTCCTAATGCACAGTACAACATGTCAAATAACCATAAACTCCATCAATCTACTTTCTACTAAGACTTGTAACATTTCTAGAGTCAATATACCAGCCTTCGCGGGTTAAGGGGGTTGTCACAAGTTTTATTGTGGCCCCTTTCAACAGGAGAACAATCTGATTGTGGGGGTCCAACTACTAGGGCCTGCACCGATCACAAAAACAGGGGGTTGTCCCAAGTTTTATTGTTAGCCCCTTTCAACAGGAGAACAATCTGATTTTTGGGGTCCAACTACTAGGGACAGCGTTCTCAGTTCATAGGACACATGTTAGTCATGTGCACCAGTGCTCCATTTATGTAGGCCACCATATTGAACTTCTCATGATCACAGTTGGTGGTTCTCCGAGCACAGATGCTTTCCCATATTCTATGGACGAAAAATTAATATTAAAAGTGTCCCATTCCTAGTTAAATCCAAAAAAAGTGTGACAAGACCAATATGTTGAGCATGTTCTAAAGGTATAAAAACCAACCATTGGCCAACAGTCTCCACTACTGTGAGTCCAAAGGTTCAAGACTTTCATGTTTACAGAGACTTAGATCTAACTAGAATTGAGAAGATATATAAAGTCCTAATGTCTTTGAATGAAGTACCAAGTACCTTGAATAAAGAATCCTACATAACCCAGCGACATCCTTAACAAAGAAATAGGTTTAAGATCGAAAAAAAACATTGCTAAATATTTTGCAATGAAACCAATATCAGACAACGATCTGTCATTCAGGACTATAGTTCTGGTCCTTCCATGGTGCTTATCTGTATATTCTCCTTTAACAATGGGGACTGTAATCGAGCGCAAGAAAGACAACTGGTCAATACGAGAGCGTGGCTATGACTATTGGTAATCGAAGGTAAAATAACTTCCCTTGTCCAATCTCTAATCAAGCTAGGACACAGTGTGTACATATGGCCACGCTGACTGTAGAGTTTGCATTATATATGCCACTCATATCAAGATTAGGGATACCAGGGATCAAGAAAACGTAGTATTGTCAATGTTTGGATGATCCATATCTGTCCGGTCACATCCTAAACAGATTGTTAATAAGTACAACCGTGTCATTATGTGCGGTCACACATTAACTCCATAACGCAACTCAAACATTCAACCTATTCATAAAGGAACCGGATCAATGCAGCGCGTCCATCACATGTGACCTGCATCCGCCCATGGACTCTGAAAGGAGGTCAGAAATAATCCCCTTTCTCTAAAATTAGAGGAATAATAGCAAAGACTTGGGAAACCGACAGATATACCAGAGAACGGTGAACAAAATACATTAGTGCGCTACTGACACAGTCCTAATCCTCTTCACTAGAAAGCCTCAATGTTACTTTTCTGGAGCTCATGACAGATAAAAGCTTAAACAGGAGTCAATATGCCTCCTGAACAAGTAACCCCGACACATAGGGAGCTTTACTAAGAGCAGAAACATACAGTATAGACGGAGATCTCATCTTCCTAAGGAATCAGCCTGCAAGTGCACTGAACTGAGCCCTTATACATCCAGAGGCCAAAAATGTAACATTCACTGTGGCCCTAAATTTACATCTCCATTTGGCAACTTCCATTATTAAAGACTGAACAAATAGCGGAGCAGTCCACGTCTTATTTTGAGGGAAAAGGGTTGTCTAGTTTCAGCAAATAATTGATATTGTTTGTATAATGAAATGGCATACAATTTTCTCATATACAAAAAGGATCTAGCCTGCACGTCTCTTTATATATATATATATACGTGGTCATGTGATATAATGCGCTGTGCACCTGTGTGATATGGCAAGGATAATCAGAGCTGCGTGATATAATGAGCCGTGTATCTGTGTAACATCACATAACCAGAGATATAATGAGGTGTGCATCTGTGTAACATCACATGATCTGTGTTTATCCACAGGAAGTAAAATATGAATACTTCCTGTTCAGAGATCTATAAAACCGTGAGGAATTGATACAGTAAGTATATAGAAAAATGTTATAACTTTTTATCACACAAACAATATCAATTATTTGCTGAAAAAGGGCAACACCTTTAATAACAGAATTGTAATGGAAGGTAACCCTCCGTAATATGCAGGGGCATAACTTGAGGGGGTGCAGAGGTTGCAGTAACACCCGGGCCCAAGAGGTTTAAGGGGCCCTTATGGTGTCACTTTCCCATATGAGAAGACTATTACTATTAACCATACATTATAGTCGGGGGACTGGTACAGACTTTGCACTGGGGCCCATCAGCTTCTAGTTACGCCACTCGTATATAAGGAAGAGGATGGAAGGGGAATCTGACTTTGTTATGATCTCAAACAGAGAGTGCAATGGAAAGCCCGTACACAGATGTGAATTAGGGCAAGGATGGTGGTGTTGGACACCTTTTGGGTGTTTTCTACATGCAGTCATCAATGACCTGGCCACAGGGAGGATGTCAAGAACATGTTTATGTATAGAGAAAAGACTTAGCTAAGATAGTAAACAAAAACATACAAATGTGTAATAATAATATACTAATAATTTAGAACTCAACTCAATAAAGAAACTATTATATTATTTTGGAATAGACCAATAAATCAGAATGAATGTGCACTGGTAGGATTTTGTAGGATTTGCCTGTTGAGACTTTTATTCTATAAGAACCAATAATAACTTTCCCATAAACTGAAGATATTTTGTCTCGGACATAACGGATAAGCAGCTCTTCTGTATGCGTGGACACACTTTTGCATTTCTCTGTGTTAGAACACAGTGACAGGAACCACATTTCATCACAAAACCGACTGAATTAAAAAGCAGCGACCTAAGGGCTTTATTCAAATCCACAACTATGCAAAGCCAAACCACAACTCAGCACAACCCAGAACCCAGGGACGGCAGAGGAGAAAACTTCTACAAGGGAACAACACAAACTCATCATTGTCCAGGAAGTACCAGAGGCGTCACGTGTAATAAACTCATAATAACAGTAGCCGGCGACATATTCTATCAACACTATAAAGCATTACCATCTGGTGATAGGACATCTGTCATCAAAAGCAGGAGATAAATCATTACAGGATGAAAATAATTACACAGAGTACTGTGTCATGCTTAAAGGGGGGCACCAACTTCATTCTACAAGATAGGGGCAAGGCATAAACCCATCTTTCCATCTTAGTTCTTGGGAACTTTTATTTAGGGATTTTCCATTCTCAGTGATCATTAGGCCTCCCCACTGATCTAAAATTGCATCAGTTCTCATAGGCATAGGCAGCTGAGTCGCCGCCCGTGCCCATGTTAGGCAGTGGAGTTGCCCGTGCCCATGTTAGGCAGTGGAGTTGCCCGTGCCCATGTTAGGCAGTGGAGCTCACCAGGGCCATGTTAGGGAGTGCAGTTGACACACAACCTGTTGCTTAATTTCATTATACAGCTCTAAAAGTTCTAATCTCCAATATATCAAAGACCTATAAAATCCTTATAGTATTACACAAATACACAAAAAAAAAAATACACAAAATAGTTCATAGTTCACGTGAACAACATTCACGTATAATAGATCTAATAGTGCATCTGTAACAAACCAAGATGACATATATAAATGCAAAAATGCCATGATACATCCCGGGTGCACATGTGCAAGAGCCACAGAATGAAAGGAGTATTTTCTTACTGCAAATATTCCTATTAAACTGGGCATGAAAGATTGTAAGATAAAGCTGATTAATGTAGATACATCAAATAAATCTGCCTCAAGGTAAATTAGAAAGAGAAAAAAAACCATGTTATGAAGAAGAGAGACCCAAGTGCTGGGAATATCTAGCCGGCTTTGAAGCCGCTACATTCTCTACAGTAATTTCGAAGGATGAAAATCTTTGTAATCTTTAGAGACATTAAATAAAGCAATGGAGAATTCTAAATTATTCAGAGATGGAACGAAGCAGAACACGAGAGGGGGGAAGACAAAAATATATTGAAAATCCAGACACAACCAGGTGGGTATAAAAAGTGGAGACTAAAACATCGAGGGCTGCCTACCGTCTGGCATGAAGACAAATTAGCCACGTCTTATATCATATAGTCACAGTGTAAAAATTAAAGGTGTAGATTGGCGCTGTGGGGTTAGATACATACCACGTGATGTAAAGTCTCCACACACAATCACAGCAAGGGCTCATTATCCTCACGAGTTCATAGCCAAGACCAAGGTAGGACGAGTCTCATGAACATGATCCGATTGGCTGGAGCCTGTATAAGTCTTTTTATGTTATCCCAGGCGCTCACTGCTCACAGGTTGGTCTATTCATGTAAATTATTCCAATATAATGATCTGATGGGGTTCACGTTAGTTTACCTCTGCCAGCAGCCTAATACTGATTGGCTACAAATTGGTTCTACTCCAATGACTAGTCTAATTGGCTCCCGACTGGTAAGGCTCTGTGAACGCTGAAATAAGATGACTACCTACAGTTTACTCGAAATTTACTTTTCAGACACCACTGAGAAAAGAGGGGAAAAAAAAAAAAAAACCACTTCGGCATCTCCTTGGATCACACACAAGCGGTTGTCAATTTCAAAATGGAATTAAATGGCTTAGATTTGATACTTATGATCAATGGCAGAAACTAGGACAAGAGAGTAGAACATCGGTAGTCGCTGGGCAACTGAGACCGCACATAAATCATTGCCTGGTCACAACAGACAAATTTACTTTTCTGTCTTATTGTCACTTAATGGTGGAGATGTATTCATGTGTTGGTCTTTAGACCATTGTAGTGTAGAGCTAGTCAGTTCTCTGCTGTCAGATAAATCCCGGTGTCTGATGCTGGATGATAAATCTGGAGCAGTACAAGACTGGCGAGTCGTACTATCGTTTACTTTAAACCACACATTGACACATTGGGGCAGATTTACTTACCCGGTCCATTCGCGATCCAGCAGTGGGTTCTCCGATGCCGATTCGGGTCTTCCGACGATTCACTAAGGTAGTGCTCCAGATGTCCACCAGGTGTCGCTGCTGCGCTGAAGTCCGTCGGAGTTCACTGGAGTTCACCAAGCTATCCTGGGTGCAGGTAAGTGCGTGTCAAACGACACATGTTTTTCCGAATCTGTCGGGTTTTCCCGACGGCCACGCCCCCCCCACTTCCGCCACGTGCATGCCGGCGCGCCACAATCCGATCACGTGCGCCAAAAATCTGGGGCAATTTGGCGCACATCAGTCATTTTCGGGAAACCCGACGAAAAAAAGCGATTCGGGCCCTTAGGAAATGACCCCCATTGTCCTCTTTAGGCATAGGCCCGCTTAAGGAAGTTCCTGTTCACTGGTTGAAAAAAAGAAATACTATTTAATGCAGCCAATCACTGGACGTGCTGGTGACTTCAAATGTTCATGTCCATCCTCAGTGGGCGACAGTTGGTGGCCCAGGAAAAACACGCCTGTTTGTCAATGCTATGCAGCCCAGCTACGGCTTTCATCTGCACTCAGTTTCCATCTCTCCCATAAACATAGAATGGAGCAGCCGGACGCTGCTCATGCACTGCTGGGGTCCATTATTGTATCAGCAGTCAGGCTCTCACCAAATCAGATTGTTATCCTCTATTCACAGGTCAATAACAATGAAACTCCTAAGATATTCCCAAAAAAGCAGGGGTCCTTCTAGGCCACCTCTAGAGCACCCGAGCTAATGTGGTCCGCATGGCAGACAGGGGCTCAATAATGGCCCCATCTACAGAAACCTATTTGAATTGCCCAAGCTGGCAGACCCCTTTACATAACCGCAACCCACACCAAGATTTAAGTGAACATGAAGTCCAACATTTTACAAAAATACAATAAACCCCAGATTAGTATTTTAAATTGCATTTTTTTTTTTAATTTATAGGAGTTTTTTTTTTTTTTAAAGAGATAATTATATTTATTTCTCCCATTTCCTTGGCAGGCATATGAATCAGCCCTTATGTTAGGCTCAGGGATAAGATAAGGTAATATTTGTAAAGTTGGCAAGGATTTCGAGCACTGGCAAGACCCCGTTACGGTGGAGGTCTGTCCAGGAGAAAGTCTGAAAATGCACAAAGATCATTAGGTGCATTACCATGCGGCTGTGCTTCCGGATACTAATTAGTAGCCGTCTTAGCATCTAACAGATGTGAGGTTCGCATTTTAATTGTGGACGGTGTGAAGCTCTGCAGTGACATCACTAGGGTGGTGGAGACGTAGGGGGCTCATCGATATGCTGCTGTGCCATCTATCAAATCCATGGCAGCAGCCAGTAATTATTGCCAGCTTCTCCACCTGCTCGTACCGTCAGCTGCCCTCACGTCACGCTTATTAAGCACAAACAAAGGTTTTGTAGTATCCCATAACCCCCTGTGCTCCGCTGCCTCCTGACTGTTCCAAATGACCTTGCAGTAATGAAAGTACAGAGGTACAATGATGGCTTCTGCTCTGTGCCAGCTGGAGAGCCTCTGCCAGCATTTCTCTATGTCCCCAACACGCCTTCAGCGGAAAAAGCCAAATCATTTTTATGTGGACGTTTTACCGAAGACAAACCGCACACAAAGCAGTTTGCATGTAAATCTGTCCACTTTACAGGCCGAGCAAGGTAAATGTTTATTTTGGCAAAACAAGCGAGACGGATAATGTGCGGTCTGCAGTTATTACATCGGCCTAACGTAAACATTTTACGGCTATATCCTACAATATGCGTGTTCAGGATGTATCCATTGAACAAACAGACAATTTTTGTTCTTCAATCTCCCCCCCCCCCCCCCCCACATGAAAGTGAAGCTAAAATCCTGTGTATAAAGAAATTAATTTTAAAAAAATTACAAAACTGAAATCTAGGTTTGTTGCAAAAACACATGGGGGGGGGGGGGGGGAGAGAAATCAGCAAAATCTATCAATTATTTGAGGATAGGTCATCAGTATGAAAATCCCTTAATGCTATAACACCTCAATATCATTCTATATACTCTTCTTACTCACTGCAAAAGGTCTGTTGTGTCCAAGGATAGGTAACTGTAGGTCATCTTAGACAAAAAGTGGACGGTGAGCCAAAAGCCCTAGTCCTGCCTATGCATGTGCTTCGGGAGCCCTTTTTAAAAAAATTTTTTACTCAAAAATCAAAATCTGTGTTGAAAAAAAACGGGCAACGGATTTTGATCTCAATTTCCCGACAAATAGGGGGTTATGGCAGTATAAAAAAGGCACAAATGAGTACAGGCTCTGAAAGTGTAAAATAGCTCCTTATTAAGAAGTGAGGGATTTAAAGAGGACCTGTCAACCAAGATTTCGGCACTAGGAGCTGCTTACTAAAGTGCTCCTAGTGCTTAAACAAACGCCGCAGTGTTAGAAGGATAGCGTTACCGGAAACCTCTGGTAACGCTATCTAACACTGCGGTGGGGTACAATGAAATCATGCATGCAAAGGTCCGAGGTGCTGCCTCTTCCCCGGACTGCCCCGCTCACTCCATAGGCCGGCGGTGACTGCTGCGCGTCATGCCCCAACCCTGCCCCCTCATGAATACATTGGACCGGTTTGCGAGCGGTCCGATGATTTAATTGTACCCCGCCGCAGTGTTAGATAGCGTTACCGGAGGTTTCCGGTAACGCCATCCTTCTAACACTGCGGCGTTTGTTCAAGCAGCTCCTAGTGCTGAAATTTTAGGTGACAGGTCCTCTTTAAATAAATATGCATTAAAAATTGCAAAACATATTATAAATAAAAATATATTAAAAATATAGAATATATGTATATATTATATATCTATGTATATGTTATATATGTATGTATACATATTAGTTGTAAAATGACGCAAAGGCTTTTTTTTCTGAAAGAAACGTGCCATTTGGATCATTTTGTACTTGACATTAATTCAGTGTCAAGGGAGGCTCAGAGCAGTCACAGGCCGGGGGTCTAAATTGATCACCCCTTTTACAAATTGTTGAAAAGCCTCTCCTGCCATCACATTTTGGCATTGGGGACATGTCATCCCCACGTTTGGCAGCTTTCCACATCCAGTTCATGCAGGGGAGAGGGGGGGGGGGCTGTGCGTCTTTGTTGCAAATTGATGCTTAGAGATCAATTAAGGAACTGCAATAATATACGATTTTAATTAAAGAGCCTTCTATCAGATAACGAAACTCATTAGCTTTGTTTGACTCGCCAAAATAGAATAGGTATTTTACAAAGACTGTTTTCTAATCTTAAATCAGGGCAGACGTATACAATTCCTACAAGATAGAAAAGACAATGTACAATAAAATTCTACCAGAAATGTCCAGGCCACAGGGACATATATAATGGCCATATAGGCCCAGCTTGTGTATAGGGTATCTGCCAGTAATCAGGTTATCTATGAAGACAAATTATTCCCTGCGGAAATCAGCTCACTGCACAGGAAAAGGCACCAGCCACGCAGAAAAAAATATCTTTTCAAGATTTAAGATAAGAGAACATATGGAAACATAGGAATTTATTAATCCCTCAAGAACTAAGCATTTTTTTCAGCACTGGCCTTTAAAAAGCAATGGCATTTTAATATTTTCATTACATAACTGAGGGCTTGTTTTCCATGGCTGGTTTTATTTTTTAGAGGCACAATTTAAAATTCTGTGCAATGTTCTCGCATGCTGCAAAAAATTGATTCCAAATATGGTGGTAAAATATATTTGCATCTTTTTGATTTTATGATGTTGTTTTTACAGATTTTACTGTGCAATTAAAATTCCAATCTTTATTTCCTGGATCGATATGTAAATCTAAATAAAAAAGGTATGTTGTTCATATGTTTCAATAAAATACACAGAAAAAAAATTATTCCTGTATGGAGCTGCAGAGGTTAATAAAGGGTTGTAAATGTTAGTTTAGATTAATAAAGGGTTGTAAAGTTGTAATTTTATAAAAGGACATCTACCACCAGAATGACGGATTGTAAACTTAGCACACAGACATGCTGGTGTGTGTCCCTCCTGGCATGATCTGGTTTTTACCCGCCTCCCTGCCAAAAAAGGGCTCCAGACTTAATTTGCAGAATTCTCAAAGTCCTTTTTCTTAAAAACAAGGGCATCAGAAACTTAAAGATGTGCTGATCCTTCTAAAGAAGACACATACCAGTATGTCAGTCTATGCTTGGTTTACAATCATTGATCCTAGTGGTAGATGTTCTTTAATATCCATTTGGAAACATTTTACTTTTTTCGTAGAAAAAAAAAAATTGCGAATTAGTCATTTTTTGGGGTAATAAATCCTTTTTAAATTTAAAAAGATTGGGACCTTTTGGGGGGATGCCCAATATGTACATTTTATTTTTGCCTTTTTAAGGAGTTAGTGATTGACAGACAAGAGTCTTTGAGAGACTCCCAGCTGTCATGCGGCCACAATACAACGTCTTGGTTACAATCTGCATGACACATGTGCTTCAATTAAACTCTGCTGAGTATTAAGGCAATAACCATCAGTGACTTCTGTCTTACAACAATGCCGAGTCTCTGTGTATCCTATGTGAAGCAGCTTAAGCCCATCTTCCCTGCCTCCTGCTTGTGATGGCTTTCTCCCTGTTAGCTCTTATAAGGATGAGGGAACATCGAGAGAAGAGTAAATCTACATCTCACAGTAAATCCAGGAAGTGTGAATGGGAGAGTATTTCCAATGATGCAGCTAGTCATTGGAGGGACCCGCTAACATATTACTGAACCCAGATTTCATTGCTTGAGTGAAAGGATCAGCAGCACTGAAGGGACAAATGGAGGAATGATGAGAGTGGAACATGGTGAGGAAGGGAGATATCAAAAAGCTTCAAGGAGAGGTCTGATAAACGATGATGTCATTCTGTAGTCGTACACACAAGCCTCTGAGTACACATGTAAAATGTAGCCTTACAAGTGGGCAATACAAATGTGTAGGAAACCCTTTTAGCTATGGCAGGGTACCAACTTTCCAAAGGTTTAATATGCATAAGCAGAATAACCTTCTGTAGCATCTACTGTCACAGTATCTGTAAGTCACTGTGACCAAATCCCACAAGTGATATCCTCCATTGTTCTCGACCGGCAATAAACCTAATTCTCCCTAAATCTGCATACAGCCTGCTACTAGGAGTTAATTTCGGCCGAATATTAGCGCCCATCAAGTTCTCGGAGACTTTAGTTGATCATGGGTATTATCAGTATGTAATATCTACCGATGGAGAGCAGTCTTGCATTCCGCTATAGTCATGGCATAGCAGGCTTTTACGGTGCCAAGAAAAAATTCAATAGACAAGTAATTCCGAATTTGTTAAATTGAAAACATTTACACACAGTGTATCACACACTAAAATGCTGTAGAATTGACCTGTTATAATTTGCAGATTGAAAATTTGCAAAATCAGGAGCTTAAATTGTATCACGTGTTACACTAAACCATATGTGCATAGTTTAGCGTTTGGGGGAGATGCTTCTTGCTCCTGATATTCACTTTCAAAAGTGTCCTGCTGTGCGCTGCCATATTGAGAATGGGATAGGACTCAAAATAAAGGCTCGTTCTGTAGAAAGGAGCTTATGTTAACTATAATTTAGGCGACTTGCATTTCTGCAATAGCAGAAGTGAATTTCAATCAGTATATGGCTGCAATACCCAGACCCCCTACAGCTCGAAGGAATAGAATATAGATTTCCCATAAAGCCCTAGGGTGCCTACGGTGATCCAAGTTTGGTGCAGTATAACCACAGGAGGTCCTGCTATTGCCACAATAATACAGACAACGCAAGGGTTTGCCCAGCAAGGAAAAAGTTTTGACGAAGGGTTTGGAATATGTTTACATCTGTCCAATCCACAGCCATAAATGACCAAAATCTCTTTGGACTGAGGATTTTTGAATGGGATTCACATCGACCTTTCTGCAAATTAAAACATGGAACCTAGCTCACTGCAAACCCTTATTGGCTGTGTCACAAGGTTCAACTTGGTTTTTGGTTTGTAGCCTTGTGCTTTGCTGGAAAACATTGCTGTGCGTTTCTACCCAAAAAAAGTTGCGGTGAGATGAAAGATGCAAGTCAATGATATAAAAATACACATTACAAATAAGGGGGCAAGTTACAAGCCTTTAAGCTATTTGCGCTTCCCACGTCACTTTGGGCGTGGCAAAGCGCGGATCCAAATTTTCTAAAGTCTTCGCCAGAAAACAGCGACGACTGCTGACAAATTTTAGACCAGGTTGGACCAAAACTTTGGATTTAAGCAGCCTCTTTGTAAATCTGGCGTGTAGTACACTGACAGGGGGTTGGGGTAGTTATTGGTCACAGTAAGACATTACAGAGTTAGGCCCCATTGTGTGCCCGCTGTGCCGTAACACATCGGCGCACGGGAGAGGAGGAGCCAGCGGTCGTACTTACGTCCCCCCGATGGTCATGTGCATGGGGCCTAAGGGTGCATTAACACAAACGTAATCAGGACTGATACTTAGCCGCACTACTTGCGGACGGACACCGGTCCCTTTTGACGCCTATGGCGCCTGGTCACAGTGCAGCGAGCACAAGTTGTCACACTGTTGTCCTATATTTCGCCATATTATGGTGCCAACCCTGTGCTTCTCTATGAAGAAGGGAAGGGTGAGCAGCACCCTCCTGTCTCCTGTGCACGGCTGTATGCTCGCCTGGGCCGTAGCGTATATGAACACAGCCATGTGAAATAATATGATGAGGAGGAAGGGGAGGCACAAGGAATTATGCCACGAAAAAAAATAAAAACCTTAAACACTATAATTAATGTGGCCATTATTGAATTATGTACAGAAGGTGAAACTTGACAGAAACTGTAAAGCCAGAGGCACAAGTGAGGGAGCATGCAATGACCTTATGTAATTTCATAGTATTTTGCACATCATAGTGATATATATGATGCAAGGAGTCCCTTCTAAATCATATACCGTATATCATTATGAAGCTCAGAGTCCTGTCTGATTCCAGCGCATGGTCCACGATTCACAGATGGACCAAGTAGTGTGCCGTCGGCCTAAATGTGGAATCAGACTGGATCAAACACCTCTCAGTATTGCAATTTATGGCACTGTCTGTTTGTTGTCTGTTTTGACAAGAACAGTATAGTTTTAAAACTCTGTGAAATTGCAGATTCTTATTAGATTATATAGTGTTAAAATAAGACAGGAGTGACATAGATAAAATCAGCTCTGGTCACACGCTGATGAATGTAGAAAGGACTATTCAAGTAGGAATAGGACCTGCTCTACAATTTGGGTTAGCCTGTCTGTGTATACACAGGGCCTTGGAAACCACAGCCACTGAAACAATGGCAAGCACACGGCCAAAATTCACAAAACCATGAAGCCTTACTGTGCCAGATTTATCCAAGTGTCCAATGCTGACTAATTCTGAATTTATGATGGATTAATTTATAAGTTTGATGCTTTTACTTAATTTTTAGCACAAAGCCATTTTGCTGCTAAGATTTTCCAGAGATCGTTTACTTGTGCAAATTAAGGGCTACATCTCACAGTCCATGATCAGCCTATGATCACGGAATGTACAGTCCTACAATCATCAGCATATCTGTTTTTCCAGGGGACGCAGTGATTCCTTGCATCATAGATGACACAGGACATGCTGATCATGTTCCTAAAATATATTGATATATCTGACCCATTTATCAATTTGTCCCAATATATTACGGTAGGTGGACCAATCAGATGGTCCAAGGAAAATTTCTTATACACATTTTCAAACTTTAGAAACAAAAATAAAATTGTCGCCATCAATATATAAACAACATTAAAGAATGCTTGTACGGAGATCGCCTATCTGCTCATTCTCAAGGACATCCTGTATGACTATTATTTGTAAGCGGGATTAAAGACGACAAGTTGTAGACTTCTTGATAGAACAGAGATGACACAGATCTTGTGGCATATTCACAACCACCTTGTTAAATGAAAGTGTAGATCTATTATGGTGAAGCCTCGCGGCGCAGCTAAATGTCAGTGGGCTAATTGTTTGCACCTGAAGGTATATATCATATTTGCTCCTTTGTATACAAACGTCTCGGTAATAAGCACATGAATCAGTGAGATAGCGCTGCCGCTACTGTCAGTAGCGTTCACCTTCTGGTTCAGATGGATGACTCTTTGCAGCAGCAGCGAGTGAAGTGCACGCGGCGTTACTAGTGAGACGGTCCTCAGAGGCAGCAGACAAATTCTGGTTCCTTAGACACAACGAATGACACTGCGGAAGGCTACCTCTGAGGATTGCTTCTAGAAGACGCTGCATCCTTGTAAGACTACTGACACAGGGGAAGGAAGGGAACTGAAGTGACACCTTAGACGCTCTACCAACATCTGAAATACCCTTTGTATGATAGCGGTGTTATAGTGCAGCAGATTAAGAGCTTTCTTTCAAATAAACCAGACTGCAAAGAATCTGTCACCTTTTTAAAAATAAATTAAAAAATCTAAGTGTTATTCAGTCTATATCTAAACTAAGAATATAGCACAGCACCGTGACCCAAAGAAGATACCACTGACCACATGGATTATTACAGATTGAATACTAGACTATGGGGCACATTTACTTACCTGGTCCTGTCGCAATCCCAGATACGGAGTGTCCGACAAGGATGAAGTCCGGTGTGATTCACCAAGATCATGCGCCCAATATCCTGCAATGGGTGCTTCCCCGCTGTGGTCCGCCGGAGTTCACCTTCTTCTCTAATGTTAAACTATATAAAACTTCACGCTCACAAAACTTCACATTCATTGCGGTCTTCATCTACAACTTCAGTTGGTGTAGACAGAATTTGGTCGACAACTCTACGTCCAACTACGAAAATCGGTCTTCCACTAACTACTCGAGTAGCTAAACGACTTTTCAACTAGTGCTACTTTTTACGAGCAATAAACGGCACAAAGCAGCCGGCTGCGCACTACCGATTCAAATTAACAGGGGATGGAGCAGGATCAGAAATATGAGGCAGTTTTAGGATATTTGACGCCATTACCTCAATTTTCTTTGCATCTTTGAAAACCTCTTGAACACAAGTAATACTGCAAAGCAGTGGCGCACAATTAACCGCTAGCAAGGAATTCAGGATTTGATTTGTAAAGCGTTTTCATATTCTGATGCCATTTTATTAAAATGTTATGCTACAAACCACTGATCTGGAGCCAAACATTCAATTAGGCCGAGATATAATAGCATAAATAGAGAAAATTTGGTAACACCTCCTATTTGTCTCTGCCCAGTATAGGTTGGCTAATTACTGGGTATGAGTGAAATGCAGGAATAGACCCAGCTGTCCCTAAATATATAAGCAATTATCAGTACGAGCCAGCCAAGAAGGTTCGCTGCTAAAAAACTGCAGCGAGAGTCAGTTTAAGAGGAATTGATGGGAGTATTCGGATCCTGCGGAGATGAAGAGGCTGAGCTCACTATTAACTAGAGCGCCCATGCCATCAGGCCATTCAGCACCTACCACAAGTGCCACTTATGAGCAACAAGTGCATTTTGACCTCTGTGCAATCTTATAGTCCAGGCAACTAGAGTAAACATTTATACCTATGCTAGGAAAAACTCGTTTCAAAACACTGGTCCCCATAAGGGAACAAGAACGTAATTGTCTACTGAAGAAAATTTTCATATAGTTGTCAGACATCAAGGACAGCGTCCACCATTCACTATTTTTTTTGTATTTCGTACTTACTCTACATTCACACTAGAGTTAGCCCTGAGATATAAAGATACGTCGGGCTAGCTTCAAAAAGTATCTTTACAATGGAAGGCTACAATGTATCCCGCTGTATGCACACAGTAAGATACATCGCCCGGCTTCATTCCCTCCTCTGTGACATGGGGGAAAAAGGTGTGAACATCTGATGATGATCGGGGCGTTTCCCCAGTGATGTAACTGTGCTTATATCACATCACCTCCTTGAACTTACGCTATACGAAGGCCGGGGATGGAAGCCGTACATTTGCATCCATCCCTCCTATACGCCATACATTGCTCTGCAGTACGAAGCAGGATGGAAAGACAGAGCTTTCTTCCTCATTTCTGCAGGATCGAATACCAAATATAATGCGCAGATGGATGCAAAAAAATGGAGGTCTCCATCTGCCGGTATATTTCTATTGGAACAGCGTAATGAACCACTAAAATGAGGTCACTGTGAAAAGGTTAATCAGTTTACGCAACTTGATCAAAATGTAACCTTGAGTTCAATCTATTAATTTAGCCTAGTGGCCATAGATCATTGTATATAGATGGATGTGCAGCCCAGAACTTTGCTCTTCAAATGTTGGTATGTTTATCGGTACGTTCAGTGTATACACCGGGAGCTTTCCATAACACATGGTAGGAATGTAGCCAAAGACACAGGAGCCAATACCAAATATAGTTACATTAGAAAACCCCTGACCAGCAGAAACGGAAGTTCCCATCACTGTTCTCCCTCCCATGAATAACAACTAGACATGGTGGTCGGTAACAGGTGAAATTATTCCTTTACTGGTGAACCTCATAAACCATTAGGATCGATTACCCGTTAGGCTGCGTTCCCATGTTCAGTTTTTCAGATACAGTTTTTAAAGGCAAAAGCAGGCGTGAGTCATAATGGATGATAACATAACTGGAAGGGGCTACCCCTCCTCTTTTTTCACTCCGATCCTGGTTTGACATCAAAAACTGCATTTAAAAGCTAAATGTGGGAACCCAACCTCAGTGTGAACTAAGGTGGATCAGAGCATCTCAAATAACTACAAAATGGGAAACAATTTTATACACCTTTAAAAATAGAACTGTACAACACAAGGTTGATAAATAGTGTTCCCATCATCAATCCACAAGTATGTATTCAAGAGAGAATAGTCCAGTAGCCAATTAGCCGGCTCGTATTAGGCCATGTATGTAATGATCTCCAGGGCATGTGGCCTGTCACCTGAAGCAGAAATGATGCATCAAGTGCTGGCTGTCCATTTCCACCATTAATTATGGAGTAATGTCTTCATGGAACCAGAACAGACGTCAAGAGTGATTTCCCTCAGACCCGGCAGCACATACGCTCGGTTTAGAATGTAAGGTCTGTGCAAAAATTGTCCATGAGTCGCGCAGCTAGAAGCTATTCACACAAACTATTATACATTTAAAGTTTAGCGAATTATGACCATTTGACAATTATAAAGAAATTATTTTAACTGGAAGCAAGAAGCACTTAAAGGGATTTTCCTGGTTAAGCAGTTCTTGGATAGGTCAATAATAAAACATAGGTGGTGGTTCGACAGATAAAATCTTGTATAATAATAATTCTTTATTTATATAGCGCACACAGATTACGCAGCGCTGCAATAAGCATATCAAATCCTGATCAGCAGGTGTCAAAACTAATAGTCAGAAGTATAGCACCATTTGTGTGATGGCCAAACAAAGGCATTGCCGCTCAGCCATCGCTTAAGTGATTAGGGGCTTCAACAAAGAGCTAAAACTATGCTTCTGGCTCTTAGACCCCCCTAAAACTAGCCACAGATAAACTATCACCTGATGAAAGAACTAAACAATAACCATCAGCTTCTCCATCCATGAACTATCCTATTGTGCCATCGCTCCATAAAGCGGCCCCGGCTTTTAAAACCCGGCACTGCCATTTTGGGGAGGATCATCACTCCCCATGACATCATCAGGAAGCAACAACCATTCCCAAAATGGCGGCATTCATGTCATGAAGCGCATGTCCAACACGGATTTCATTTCCACCCCTAGCTTTGCTGGTGGCATATCAAGAGGACATCCGCGATCGATGCCAGCATCGGGTGTTGTTGGCAAAGGATCTGAGGATCTGCGGCTTACTGCAGAGAGATAAGAGCACAGATGACCCCTATTGTTCTGGGAGCTACAGAACCAGAGATCCACACAGTTAAAAGAACTAAGCAGGAACTGGATCTTTGTCTGTAGCTTGCATTTTCAACAATGTCTTTAGCTGCCTGGATCTCTGGTTCTGTATATCTCAAAGCCACAATGATGTGAGCTGAGAGATGAGATTCTTATCTTAAAGACAACATGGTGATTTATTATTGGTAAATTGGGCTAGATTTCACACGAGGAAGAGGAAAATCTAGATAGGATAGATCATGCCCTAACTGAGGGGGCAAGCAATTTAGAATAGCAAGGTAGAATTCTTTGGCTTTATTCTTGCTATGAATGGTCTTGAACCCTCGGACAGGAACATGAGCCGGGCCCTTGAAATTCTGATTTACCGTACACGTGATTTTTTGGAATTCGGTTCTCTACACTGAGTCTTACCCAACTACATTTTGCTAATATAATTTTTCCACTGAAAATGAATGAAGCCTTGTACATTGGTACCTTAAAAGCCAGAACCACAAAGGAAAGGGACGCTATGCAGACAGATGTGTCACTTTCTAGTTGGCACTGTCTGGAACGCCGGGTACAGAGATGAGTCATACCCTTGTCATGGCACGGTGATAAGGAGACATCTTTTGTAGTCTGTATCTCCAAAATGCCATTTTTCAATCAGAAGGATATAAAATGTTTTTTTTTTAAAACAAAACAAGTGTATGCGTACAAAACATCTTATTGCTCATAATAAATTTGCAATAACAACAAAAGCCAGTCACGTGGTTCTTCTCAACCCCACTCAAAATCGCTATTAAAAAATGTAGAAGTCTGGTAGGTTCTGCAGAGCCTGAGAAAGGCTTCCAGGTTGCCAAGGCAACTACTTAATTTCTGTTATAAATGCATCAGAATTCCATCCAATATATTAATAAACAAGTCATTACCGTAACCAGAACATGAGAGACGCTCAGCCGAGAATCTGTGGGTCTCTCAGAAACAGAATGCATTAACCCCACCTAAGAGCTTGGCCTCACGCATCAAGCTTCTGAAGTGAAGGGGTTAATTACACACTCGCTCTCTCCAAGTAATCCTCAATAGGATGGAACAAAAGCAGCCACCGACAGCAGAACAATAGAGAAGACAATTTATTAAATCATTTATCAAACAGCTATAGCCCGAGCTTTATCTGTACCGGATGTTCACAGACATAAATAACCAACGTAAACAACATGGCGGAAATTTAGCCTGGCGTTACTGCAACGGGGGTTAAAAGTTTACTAGACCAGCATGCACAATACAATCTACACAATGTAACCCAATGACAATGGACTCCAAAATAATAAGACATCAGGAAAGTAAATTGGTCTGTGGCCCTTTAGGTGAACCCTTAACCTACACGATGGAGAGACGTCCTCCGAGAGGAGCTCGCTATTCTTGAGGATGAAGGGCGCCAATGTACAAAGAGTCTAAACCTTTTAGATGTTCAGTCTTCAGTGATCTTAAGCAAGTAAGGTCTCATGAACAACAGCACTTTATGGGCCGTAATCATAGAACAGGATCCCCAATATGACATTGTTGGGTGAGCACCTCTCGCGGCACTGATGTCAATAAATGACTGCCACAAAAATGGGCAGGAGTAGGACTAGTGGGACTAGAACCCGTGGCACCTTTCATGCACCGGGCATAGTCAAATTAAAAAAGACACATAACTTAATGGGGCTATGTGCTGAAGGTCCACATGCACACTACCTAGGCCACGTGTACTTGCACTTTGAGCGTTCAAATGGTAAGTAGCCCAAGAAACCTAAACCTCATGATGTATTCAGCAGAGAGGAAGGGCTTCAATAGGATAAATTAACATGATAAATTTCCCCTATAGCCACTGCCACCTGGAGGCACATAAACAGGGCCATTACACTTATAAATATTAAAATCTGTTTCCATTAACAAAGATAACCTGGTCCCCTGAATGGGAGGTCACATACTCCCTTTTTAAAGGGACATGACTATAACTGGATATAAGTGCATGGGGCGAGTCTATCCCATTGTGTTAGCTACCTACAGATAGAAAATCTATAGAACAGCCCGGTATATGACACGGAGCATAGTTTAGTGGCACAAGGACAACCTTAGGCCCTTGGGATGAGACAGCAAGTTTTAATAACCCTTTAAAATCTGTGGAAATTCATATAAACTAGAACTAATTCACATGTATTAAGATGGAGGCACAAAAGGTGACAACACAGACATTACAGAGGGAGGTGCATGTGTAAAATGTTCACAGTCATGCTTGGATTACACGAATGAGACCTAATTATACATCACAAATACATACAACAATGGCCGCAGCAATAGTTACAATGGTAAAATACAGACACGTAATACCACAGCCCAGCTAATAATGAGTCTTAGATATGTATGAAGCAGAGTCAGCACAAAATAGTGTGAGACAAATGTCCTGGGGGCTGTGTGCTCCTGTCAGCTACGCACACACCTAGACACCATGAAAAGCCCCTCCACCGCGTGTGCTTCACAGCTGGCTAGAGGCCGCTCCTCGGCAGACAAAGGGATTGAGGTGGGTGCTAACACCTGCTCATCCATTGTCTGTCAAACTGAGGTAATGTTACACACAACGCTGTGCTGTCATCTCCTAAATTCCTTACACATGCCTCGCACCGCTAAATAAAAACCTATAAAACAATCACAACCACCTTTATGGCACAATTAAGATGTTTTTGAGCGGTCGACGATGTAGCGTCACTTTTCACGTCGGTGACACGATGACAGTTCAACATGCTAGTCATTATTCTTGTCAGGCGCCTGAGCAGACCTGTCACTACGCAAACCAAGCCCATCAATAAAATGTTTTGGCAGACATCCCAAGTAAATGTATTCCCGGAGAAGAGATTTTTTTTTCTCCCACAGAATAACCACTTTCATATGAAATTGCCAACAATTTCCATATTTTGAGTGAAAAAAAAAAAAAAAAAAAAATCAATGACAGTTTGATCAAATATTTTTTTTAAATTCCAAAAATTATTATATTTACTGGGTTCAATTAGTTTAAATTAAAAAAAAAAAAATTTGAATGCAAGATCTGACTACACACAGAGTGGTCGTGGGAATGCAGAATTCTACACAGGAGCTGTAGAAAAACTAAAACTTACAATGTATGTAAAATATAAAAAAAGGAAGAATAAAAATCATTGTGATTTATTAATGAATCTATCCATCGAAGTTGAGTAAAGCCATGTAACATTAAAATTCTGGAAACATAGCATCTGAAATGCAATGTGTTACCAATTTTAACAGACGTCACTTTTTTGTAATCCATTTTTAATCTATGGTTCTAGATTTAATTTTTTAATAATTAATGGATTATGGAGGTTGCCATCTTGAGTTAGCTCTAGCAAAAGCTTCACAGCAGCCTCATGGCTATAGACAGTAATAATCTGCAGACGATTTTTTGAGTTCTATAGAAAGATTTTTAGGCATGGTCTGTGAAGAAAGGGTCATAGATAAGCTGTGACATCATCTATTGTCAGTAGTGATGTAATGATGGGTCAGTGTTATCTATATAGAGGTCATTGTACAGGGAGGGGAGGAGATAAGCTGTGACATCATCTATTGTCAGTAGTGATGTAATGATGGGTCAGTGTTATCTATATAGAGGACATTGTACAGGGAGGGGGAGGAGATAAGCTGTGACATCATCTATTGTCTGTAGTAATGTAATGATGGGTCAGTGTTATCTATATAGAGGTCATTGTACAGGGAGGGGGAGGAGATAAGCTGTGACATCATCTATTGTCTGTAGTAATGTAATGATGGGTCAGTGTTATCTATATAGAGGTCATTGTACAGGGAGGGGGAGGAGATAAGCTGTGACATCATCTATTGTCAGTAGTGATGTAATGATGGGTCAGTGTTATCTATATAGAGGTCATTGTACAGGGAGGGGAGGAGATAAGCTGTGACATCATCTATTGTCAGTAGTGATGTAATGATGGGTCAGTGTTATCTATATAGAGGACATTGTACAGGGAGGGGGAGGAGATAAGCTGTGACATCATCTATTGTCTGTAGTAATGTAATGATGGGTCAGTGTTATCTATATAGAGGTCATTGTACAGGGAGGGGGAGGAGATAAGCTGTGACATCATCTATTGTCAGTAGTGATGTAATGATGGGACAGTGTTATCTATATAGAGATCATTGTACAGGGAGGGGAGGAGATAAGCTGTGACATCATCTATTGTCAGTAGTGATGTAATGATGGGACAGTGTTATCTATATAGAGGACATTATACAGGGAGGGGGAGGAGATAAGCTGTGACATCATCTATTGTCAGTAGTGATGTAATGATGGGTCAGTGTTATCTATATAGAGGACATTGTACAGGGAGGGGAGGAGATAAGCTGTGACATCATCTATTGTCAGTAGTGATGTAATGATGGGTCAGTGTTATCTATATAGAGGACATTGTACAGGGAGGAGGAGGAGGAGGAGATTATAATTATAATATATAGAGGACATATACAAATAAAACAAGACAGAGCACAAACATTCATATGGAACTAAACTAGTCACTAGTGATGTATGAAAGAGATCTCCTATGGATGTGTGATCTTCTATTATGAACCTGCTGTCTTCTGTAATATACATAAAGTGACTGCAACATTACAGAATTAACAAGTAGCGGTCTAGAGTGAAAATTGCATTATAGGTGGTCATGTTAAAAAGATACATAAATTTAAAAAATCTAATATTCTTACAAAATAAAAACATTAATATGTAATTAATGAAAGGTAAATGCATCTTTATCACACAACAATCCGGCCTTTGGAAATGCAGCACAGAACATTAAAGTACTCAAATATTTGGGGATGTCACACACTCTCAATCCTTATTGAAGCCTCTTATGTAAGGGATGCAACTCCACCTAAAATAATTCACACTTCCTTTAAAAAGTCTCCTTTTTTTTCTCGGAAGATGTAAAGCGGAGTACCTAAGCCGGCATACAGACCACCACCTAGTTTCAGATCGGACTTGACAAAGGTCGAATGAGACCGAAACGTCGTTAAGAATAACCTATGATCTGTTATATCAGCATATGATTTGTATAAACTTTTTTGGTGGAGCTACAAATATTGAATATATACATTAAAAGATGAAAGTATAAAAACCAACTCAGGATGTGTGCTACGTTTTCCTTCTTTATATATTGGGACTGAGTACCCGACGTAAGCACCATCCGCACTTTATCAGGAGTGCGGTATCCCTGTTTCCTACAACTGTAAAGCGGAGACAGGTCATGGGTAATCTTAAAGACTAAGACGGGGGTTACCGTACTCCGACAAATTCATTTGAAGCCCTACAAAGTGTCTGCCTACAGGTAGCTGGAAATTGATACAAAACACTTTTATATCAAATGTTGAAGTGGATTTTTATTCAGGATGTAATGGGGTGGAGAGAGATCTCCCGGCAGCATTTAGCATAGGTTAAACACTTTGCACAGTGCAAGCAATTTCGTCAAAAATAAAAGTTTAATGTATTTTTTCTGCCATTTTACATAATATTTTCAGAGATATTCTATTTCCTTGTTCAAAACAGCCATCTTGGATGAGAAGCAAGCTTGACCATGGTAACCCTGAACCAGCTACTGCCATGAAAATAACGACTCAGCAGTGGTCCCCAAAAGTAACTTTCAAGGGGCAACCCAGGAGTGTTCAGCATGCAGCTTACATTCTAAAAAAAAAAACATCAGTTACTCCTATAGAACTTCACTTTCTAGGACCACATGGTCTGGACCTTATTGGATCAGGCTTAAAGAGAACCTGCCATTGAAATTAACCTACCTAAAATAAATACCCAATTAAAAACTACAATTAAAAAGAATTGCCCTTATCCACAAATGGTTCCTTCCCATGGCTACAGTTTTTAAAAAAAATCAATTTGCAAACTTATATTCAACTCACCTCAGGCGAGTCTAATGACACTAAGTGAGTCCAATGAGGATCTGCATATTCAGTGGCTACTTACATTACCCTGCCTCCTTGATCCTGATTGACATGGCTCAGTGTTATGATATAATACTGTATGGGACATTAAGAGAGAGCTCTGTTACATCATTTGGCACTTCCTGTCATGTGGCGAGGGTGATGTCATCCAAGGTCCTGTTACATCTGCAACGAATACCCCATGTATGTATCTGATCACATGAAATCACAGCATGCCTCCATGGACTTCTACTTTTCCCCAGTTTCCCACCTCCTCATCCTCTGTGGAGGCATGCTGTGATTTCATAAAATCAGATACATACATGGAGTAGACATTGCAGATATAACAGCACATTAGATGACATCATCCTGGTCACATGGCAAGTGCTACTTAGAAGAGCCGTAGGACCTGGGGAGGAGTAGATGAGAGGGGCCGACAAAGCAGGACACGCTCCCTCTGATACCAGGGAATATAACATAAGATGATGTATGGGGATGTAATGGTGTCAGTTAGGGCTCTATGGGAAACTGTCAATAGCTGTATTTGTGAAAATGTGGTGACAGGTTCCCTTTAAGATGGCGACTTGAATGATGGAAAAGTCTTCACATATGATCTAATGAGAACCAGAACCTGCAGTGCTTGAATGTTTTAAATGTAATTTATCTTTCAAAAAAAAGACAAAAAAAGACAACTAAAACCATAGAAAAGTTTACCCAAAATATAAAATGGTTATTAAAATGAATTTTACATTGAACAATATCCTCAACTCATTATGTAGTTGTTAACATGGTGAAAAAGGACCATTGTTAAGCAAGACTTACTATGCCACTGGTTATGGGGAAGGATTCTGAATGCTCTAGTTACTGTACTGTGTACAATGCTGGCACAGCTAATCTCAGTATTACAGCCAACTGGGCAAGTGGCCTAAAGCATGATAAGTCAGGCACCAAGATAATAGCCATAGCAGATAAAGATCTCAAACAAAATGTAGGTAAACGTTGTCATTGTACTCCTAAAATGGATTTCTATAACAAGCGTTGGTGACACAATAGGGGTTAAGATGCTCATCTTGTACAAGCGTGGACCTGCTGCTGGATCCAAAAATTACACGATTATAAAATGTTATATTACTTGGATTAGCTGTGCGTGCGTGTTTCTCTCACTGCTAAAAGAAAAAAAGATGGCATGGTCTGTTAAACCCATGAAATTCAACGGGACTGGCAATCTAGTTAATGTGTATGGGGGTGTCCTTAATCTGCCTTAAAGTGGTTGTCCGGGTTTAAAAAAAAAAAAAAAAATTGAAAGGCTATTAAAACAAAAACACCTTATACTTAAAGGACACCTGTCATCAGGTCTGTGTCACTAGTCCTGTCACCTCTACCTGTTGGAGCAGCACACAGAGATCCCATCCCAGCCTTTATCTAGTTATTTCATACATTATTCATTGTAAAATCATCTATTCTTTATCATGTAAATGAGGCTGGTCACATGGTCAGAGGCAGTGATGTCACCCCTGTTACCCCTGCCCTCTCCTCCCCCTGTTCATGTCTGTGTGTAATGTATAGTAAAGCATGGCTAGTGTGTGTGCTGCATCTGCTGACATGCTGCATCCTCCTAATACACAGGTGAGAGGCACAGACATCAGCTACACATGAATCTGACATGTTCTGCTGTAACATGGCTGCCTGGAGCTGCTGTATCTCTCCTATACACACACACACAGGCTGCAGGGGGCGTGGCCACCAGCACCAGGAAGCACATCATTATACAGCCTCACATCATTATACAGGCTGTCAGTCATGTACTGGGGGTGTGGCTGTGCCTCCCACTCATGAATAGAGTGGACAGCTTGAATGTGCTAATGCTTCATTGGACATTTCACAGGTCATTTGCATACAGCTTTAGGACCTCATTGCTTAGGTTTACAGGCATGTAGAGGGACAATGAAGGGATAGAGGCAATGCTCTCTAATGGCAGTTTATGAAAATATATTTAGTTTAGGGGGTTATTTTGCATGACGGGTTCTCTTTAACTCCGTTCATCAGTATGCTAGGAGCTGGGCCTCTATTTCGGCAAGTAGAAAGCACACTGAGGTGGAAGGAATAGCACTTCCAGCCTCTGTAGGCACCGGGGGTGAACAAAAACACCATTGGAGGCAAGTATACGATTTTTGTTTTAATAACTCCCTAAGAACTATATATATATATTATTTATTTTTTTTTTTTAATCCCCGACAACCTCTTATAAATATGATTTTGGGGAGTCTGGAACCCGATTATTCTTTTCTTCTTTCCTCAATCAATTCACACATGCGGAAATAAATGTAAGATTACACTGGAACGTATGCTACTCCCGGGCTGGGACATGGGCATTGCATACAGTACATTCGGCTGGAGAGGCTTAGGGATGAGCGCTCCTCAACTCTACCCTCTCCATATGGACGCCTGGTGGCGGTGATGGTATGGTACGGTGTCATATGTTGTGTTCACTGTATCGCCTGGGACTAAAGTAAAGCATCTGAAGAGCTTCACCAGAGGTTACAGTGGTTAGAGAGGTCCGCCTGTAACTAGGGGTCCTCTGTAAGTCGGGTGTCCTTAAGCAGGGGACCACCTGTATACAGATAGGTAGAGAAAGGAAGAATGAAAGATATCCATGATTCAGTGATTTTCATAGATGTTTTACTGAACCATTATTTTTATGGGTGTTTTTACTGATCCATTGTCCGAGAAAATTTTTTAGAACCTGTCCTAATTTTTTCAGATATGCGGATCATGGAAGGCAATAGAACACTATTTTTCCTTGATGATCCTTGGGAATCAGGTGTTATGTTTTATAACCAAATGTAACCAGGGAATAGAAACCGAACTACTGAAGAATAATGGATGTAAAAATAAAAAATGGATGCAGACAAAAACGGAAGCAAACCAATAACACCACACAAAGGACAGTATGAATCCGCCCTTCAGCTACAATAACATCAGCCATTTTATTTGTGATTCGGAAAATCCATTTTTGTCCGTCTCTCTGAACCATATTTGCACTACACGTTAGTGGCCAAATTAGTTTTTTTCAGTCGGATGATAAAATGAAGAATTTTAATACACATCTTGCGCATTGGGGCTCGAAGACTTTGAGAAACAGCATACATTTGTGTATATAAGATGTTCTCACTGCTCCTTCAGGCGCCCACAAACCTACAGCTCATGATTAGCAAGAATCGGAGAAATTCAACTGAAATGCGTAATGTATGGTGCATTATTTATTAATACGGCCTATCTGCTATATTTTATGTCACTTTTGAAGTCCCACGGAGCTACCAGCATAACCCGTCAGCCAGGGAGCCTCGTCTTATATATAATATTTAACCAAGCAAGACAATCTGTGTTCAAAAGGAACCGTCCAACGCCGCGAATTACATTATTTCTACATTCTCTTTAAGTTATGTGTCTTACTGAAGTCTCCTTCTGGTAATTTATGTAATCCATCATTGCGCTCTGCCCGCTGACACAGCTTTACTATGGAATAATTCATAAACATGACACCGATACAGAGAATTTGATTGTATTCTTGGAAAAGGATTCCATAAATCAAATCTACAGAGCATAAATGTTTCTTTTAATTTGCCTGATAAATGAATATAATCATACAATGGTAAATGGGGAGGCTTCCATTAGATGGCCATGGCTTCCTAGGTTGCTGATGCTGGGACGATCTTCATATACATTTTCAGACCTGCTGTGTACCATTAATATTTGGGCTTTTTCAGATAATTGTGCCCTGTCTGAGACGGATATATACGCAGATTTCACTGTGACATTCACCAAATTTTCCAAAATCCACTTATTACCCAACATATATAGGAGCCATTGTCTGCTGTGGTAGTAGTAAGCTGAGCCGTGATTGGTTGCTGTTCTGCCATAGGTCATTAATATGAGCTCTGAGCTGTGATTGGTTACTATAGGCAATGAGTATTATGACGCTTATGTGTGAGGTTAGATGGATAGGGATACAGAGATAGAGGGAGATTTATCAGAAAGGTCTGAGATAAAAATGTTCCAGTTGCCCATGGAAACCAATCAGAAATCAGCTGTAATTTTATAAACAGCTGTGCAAAAATGAAACTTGAGCTCTGATTGGTTGCCATGGACAACTAGAGCAGTTCAGCTCTCAGACACTTCTGATAAATCTCCCCATAGACAAAGTGACAGTCACTGGAATGAGAGTGCCCAAGACAGACAGTCACTGGAAGAGACTATCAGAGACAGAGGCAGTCTGTTCCAATTCAATTGTGGGCTCCATTGTATAAAAGGGACATAGCTGTACACATGATTCCATGTGTGGTCTGGTCAGTGATCTGTATAAATGGCAAAACTTAGTCCTTCACATGAGAATAAATTCTTCTTTTAATAATCCCATTATTTTATTGTCTTATTAGCAGCTGCCTGGCACTAATAACTTAAATTAAAGTTTACCATCCACCAATACCAACCTCCCCCAAGTGTTTTTCTGCTGAAGTTTTACCAAATTATAATATTTGTTTCCTTAGCTCAAGTGCATAACCTTGCATTTAATATTCTTCATTAGAAATTTCTCTGACCAATACTCCAGTTTCCACAAATTCCTTTGTAATATTATAATATCTGCCTCTGTATTACATAATTTACAGAGCTTCGTATCATCTGAAAATATTGAAATATTGAATTGCAAGGAGCCAGCACCTGGTCCCTGCACCAGATTGGCCTAACAAAAACAAAGAGCATGATATCTCTTAGCAACCACATGAGTGAAACTCGGTCCTTATACAGTCCATGACTACATAATTAAAAAATATAATTCATTTTATTAAAGAATTTTTTAAAAGTAAAGAAATTACAACATTAGGATATAGTATGAAAAACGATCCAGGTGTTCCATCTAGTGCCTCTGCACATCACAAAAACATACAATGCACAATCTCATTGGGCATCATCAAATGGGTAAACTGCTACAGTCTCAAGTGAATATATTCTCAAGATAAAGTGCCAGTGCATAGCAGTCTCAAGATAAAGTGCCAGTGCATAGCAGTCTCAAGATAAAGTGCCAGTGCATAGCAGTCTCAAGATAAAGTGCCAGTGCATAGCAGTCTCAAGATAAAGTGCCAGTGCATAGCAGTCTCAAGATAAAGTGCCAGTGCATAGCAGTCTCAAGATAAAGTGCCAGTGCATAGCAGTCTCAAGCAGTTTACCCATTTGATGATGCCCAATGAAATTGTGTATTGTACGTTTTTGTGATGTGCAGAGGCACTATATGGAACACCTGGATCGTTTTTCATACTATATCCTACTGTTGTAATTTCTTTACTTTTAAAAAATTCTTTAATAAAATGAATTATATTTTTTAATTATGTAGTCATGGACTGTATAAGGACCGAGTTTCACTCATGTTTTTGTTAAGAGATATTGAGCTGTAAATGGAGTGGGTTCAAGTAAAAAAATTTTGGTCAAAACATATGTTATTTTTTCATAGTGTGCTGATCATTTGGTTTGGTGAAAAACAAAGAGCATGCAGAGGAAAGTAGCAACGGTAACTCCATGTTATGTGTTTTGCAACAATTGGAAATATTTCAAAGAAATCTGAACACATTTTTAAAATTATGCTAATAAGCCAGAAGGGATCTGGGGGGGGGGGGGGGTGATCATCTGTGCTGTAGCTTCACAGGCTATTACACGGTCTCCCCATCTGCTTCCTAAGCGCCCCCCACCCCTCTCCTCCCTGCTGTAAATTTAAGGTAACAGTGTTCCTTTAAGCAGGACAATCCATTAGCACATATGTGCCGATTACATCAAAAGTCTATTGATTTCTTCTACTGCTAAATATTCATCAGTATGCAGCTACAACTCAAGGTGAGAATATTGAAATGGAAAAAATATATAATTTGAGTTTTCAGTATTTTAGGTCACGCTGAATAAATAGGATCTTGGCCTAAATGATTAATTCTGGATCTCACCTCACTGTGCTCTGCACTGCAAGGGGAAGAAGGGGTTCTACAGCAAATGAGAAATGTATTTACGGACCCTGAAGTTCAGTCCCCCCCACTACATAATTAGACTCTTCGTATAAGCCATAAACCTTTTTTTATTGGAGTAGAATATGAATGGCGGCTTTAGACAACTTCACTGCTCAAACACTCAAATAACACATCTAGATCTGAATGAATGAAATATTCTCATTGATTACTTTGTTCTGTACAAAGCTTAATGTGCTGATAACAAAAAAAAAAAAAAAAAAAATCATCATTGGAAATCAAATTTATTAACCAATGGACGTCTGGATTTGGAGTCACCCACAAAATTAAAGTGAAAAAACACGCTACAGGCTGATCCAACTTTGGTTTAATGTCCTTAAAACAAGTCAACATGAGGCCCAGTATTGTGTGTAGCCTCCACGTGCCTGTATGACCTCCATATAATGCCTCGGCATTCTCCTTATGAGGTTGCAGATGGTCTCATGAGGGATCTCATCCCAGACATGGACTAAAGCATCCGCCAACTCCTGGACAGTCTGTGGTGCAATATGACATGATGGCCCAGATGTGCTCAATCGGATTCAGGTCTAGTGAACGAGCGGGCCAGTCCATAGCTTTAAATGTCTTCATCTTGCAGGAACTGCTGACAAACTACAGCCACATGAGGTCTAGCATTGTCCTGCATTAGGAGGAACCCAGGGCTAACCGCACCAGCATATGATCTCACAAGGGGTCTGAGGATCTCATCTCGGTACCGAATGGTAGTCAGACTCCCTTGGGCAAGCACGGGGAGGGCTGTGCAGCCCACCAAAGAAATACACCCAATACCATTACTGACCCACTGCCAAACCAGTCTTGGGCCGTCAGAACAATACCCATCTCTGGACGTTAGGCCCTCATATCATCCTGATGGAGTCAGTTTCTAACCATTTGCCTCCAATAAATCTGGTTACTCTAAAAATGTCCTCAAATGGAAAAATCTAAATTTTAACAGCATAGATCAGTGGTGGCGAACCTATGGCACAGGTGCCAGAGGTGGCACTCGGAATACTCTCTGTGAGCACCCAGGCCATCACCCCAGCACAGAGTTTCCAGACAGGACTCAAAACCTCCTCCTGCAGTCCCTGGCCACCCAGGATGTGCTGTGATCAGTGTTATTTTAAAGATACACATCCTTAGCTGTCTGGGACTACAGGAGGAGCAAGGAGGTGCAGACAAGGCTGTGTTATTATTGGAGCTCCTGCTCTTGGCCCTGCAATTCTTTCTGTTCAGTGACCCCCTGGAAGGAAGAAACAATGATATTCGGAATTTCTCCTCCTTCTTTTAAATGTATCGGTGTCCTGAAGACAATTAAAAGCCATGACAAAACAGGTGGCGACATGTTATTGCTTAAATTGCCATGTTGGCACTTTACATTTAAATAACTGGGTTTGGTTGTAGTTTGGGCACTTGGTCTCTGAAAGGTTCGCCATGACTGGCAAAGATGATCCTTTGTATGAACAAATAGTCCATTCTCCATAAATTCTTATGTTGGCTCCTAACGTTTGGAACAAGCACCTTTGGGCACCGTGCTAAGCTCTATGGACGAGTCATATAGCTGTGCATCACAAGGAATGATGCTGGTTGTTGTTGCAACTTTCTTTGTTGGAACAACAGAAATATTGCAAAACGGGAAAATTTATTTCTGAGACAAGTCCGGTCACCAAGTCAAAAACCTTCCTTTGCTCCACTATGATCGTTTTCAAGACGACAGTCATGTTCCAGACATAGTGTAAAAGACAGACCCCTCCCTAATTACTTATTGGGGTATCTAGATATGCTATTTGGCCTTTAGTTTCTGAAATAAAAGGGCGACCTTTGACTTACCCTGGAGGCATTTTATAATATATGGAGCACTGTCTGATAAAGGATAAAGGGGATGTGGTTTTCGTTATTGCCACAGGATCATTTAATTTTGCTCATCAGTGGCGATTCCTGGCCCCCTACAAATCAGATACTGGCCTATCAAAACTGCAAAACCAGCGACCCTCGATCCTGCATCCTCAGACAAAGTATGACCCTATATAACAAAAGTAATAACTTATTCAGTGAGTGAAACGTGTTAAGAGCAGCACGATTATTCACTAGAATGGCGTAAGCTATTGATGAACATCTAACACCCATTGTCTTATTGACCCACTAAATGCTTGCATTAGCGTTACATTATGGGATGGAGCGCTTAGTTACACAGAAAATGTATGAAAAGATCTGAGTATAGTGCATGATTCACGGTGTTGATTTATAGAGCAATGGGTCTAAAGGAACCCATTTGTAAAACCACACAGTAAGTCTGCTGCAAGTAGAAGAAAAAAAATTATAATTTGCCATCAGCAAGATGGCGGTCATGCGGAAAATTGCAAAAGAAAAACACAGTCCAGCAATCACTATCTATCCAGCGTTGATACAACAGACACGCAGACACTGATTTCAGACATAATGAAGTGTGAACAGTGACATAAAGAGCATCGAGAAGTGAATAAAAACTGCATAATATAGCATGTAAACCTCACGGTACAATCCAATGCTGCTTTCTTTTTTCTTTTGTATTTTTCTTAAAAATTGAGTTACTGGGATTTATAGTGAATGGAATAGCAGTAAAGTCTGCGAGGCGAGGTATACCAGCTGGATATTTTTTCTTTGTGATTTTTGCTCTGCGAGGACAACCTCCATTTAAATAGATGTGAGGCATTTCATTTTTCAAAAAAAAAAAAAAAAAAAAAAGGGTTTACTTTGCCACCTGGATAATTATCACAAATAAAACCACCATAATAAAACATATATTTCATATTACACGTCCATGGAAAACAAAAGACACAAAATACTCCTAAACCTTTATAAATATGGGCAACTTTGTGTAATTTTGTCTTGAAGCTTAACGAAATTCACCAAAATGTCTGTTCATACAGGTCACTTGTGTCTACATTACATGGCACCTATCCTTACAGAGGAAGCAAACCAGAATAAACCAAAAACAGTCATGATCTAGAGGCCAGTAAACATAGGAGACACAAATGTCCTCCTTAGGTTGGTTACACACAACCACTTAAGTTTGATTCGTGAAACTCGCTGTGTCTGATGGCTGGAACGTCCTTGCTGAGCCACTGGAAGTGAATTGACATGCCGAGTTCTGGTTGCTCAGAGGAGGTCCTGTTCTTGCTTGTGTCTCGAGCAGTCTTTTCTACTGTCATTGGCGTGGGAATGGTCAGCAAACAACAGGCTTCGGATCCGTTATTTGAGGCCCGAGAAGGCACATGTTTGTGTGCGTATAGGATCGAGCTCTCCTTCCCTCTTCCATTAGAAAAACAGAGGAAAGAATTTTAACTTTCCGTGCTCCTCACTAGAAAGTGCACTAATATTGATTGCAAAGATTCTGCGCTTCAACATAATCCCACATTTTATGCTCCAGCATAACCACTAACCACGGCCACCAAAGTCCTATTAAAGGCGGTCATGGGCTTTGAACTAAATGTTATAGTTTGATAAGAACTACCTACATACTAAGCAACTTGAGAGAGGAAAAGGGGTCCCCTTCTATTCGCTTTCAGTTATGTACTTTAAAAGGACCTTTGGAGGTACAGGCAGTCACGTACAAGATAGCTTCTTTAGTTGAAATTGTATGCAAGCTGGAACTGGTATATTATATTATAATTGTAGCTCCAGACAAAAATTATTTTTGTCCCAGTGACAATTGGATTATCAAAACTTTGTGCTGTCATGGGACCAAGAATTGGTCACTGCATCACTGCAGTCTGGGACTATAGTAAAGCAACTAGAGAGCTTCACCAGAGGTCACAGTGGGTAGAGAGGTCCGTCTATAACTAGGGGTCATCTACAAATAACGTGACCGTAAGTCTGGACCTCCTTTAAGTTCAATCCTAGATGGGCTTGTGTGTTGAGAGTCGGCACACAAGAACAGTTATTTAAGGTTTAGAGGTATGTTCCATTATCTCTGCAGGGTTGGGTTAGGCTCCAGCAAACTCCCAAACGGCACCTTATATAATCCACGATGGAGTAATATATAAGAAATATTACATATGCCACTGGAAATGAACACAAAGTTAAATTTACTATATTGTTTATGTACCAATCCGTCGATATATTCTATATAAACACATGCAGAAAATGCCATATTTCCAAGTATAAGTAATGGTGGAATAAATACTGTACCATATACAGCTTCTAACAGAGCAACATAGATATCGATCGGAATATGACAGCATCGCATAAGCATTTAATCAATGGCCTTATAAATAAAATGGAAGCGTTACCAACCCTGACAGAATTGTAAGAGAGGCAAGTCCACCATTCATGGTTCATCTATAATGTATAAAGCATATACATATGCACAGCGGTGAATCTCCGCCGATCTCTAGGAAATTCTTCTTGCCGGTCCCCTAAAAATTTACAGCGGCTTCTTTTGGATTATTCTGGCTATTTGTAGAGTCTAGTGCTGTTCAGGCTGTAGAACTATTACAACATTCATAGTCTCACGGTCTGTGGTTCATAAGATAAGGATACCAGGAGGTGCTGGGAAGCATTTCTTAAAGATGCGGAGTAGATGACGGCTCAAGGAGATTGATGATGTAGTGAGGCGCATTCCTCAGATAGGGCACAGCAGGGAATTATATACCGTCTACCTCATGATGATACAGGGGGGGTGATAAACAACAAGAATACACAGAGGGAATTTGTGGCTGTGCAGTTTAATAAAAGAAACTGGTCAGATAGTAACAAATTAAAAATAAAATTGGTTAGACATGATCAAATACTTGAGAAAGTATTGGAATAAAGAGTCAAATTGGCTGTACTAAGTTTTATTGTAATTCTTGAGCTAGCAATCTGAACGGTGGGGGGTCCGACATCTCTAATGATGGGAATAGGGGTCCTGTCCTTACTAATCGATGGAGTGGCTGTCGAGCACACATACTGACGCTCTCCTACCCTCTTCATCAGATAAAGTGGAGATTTCTCTTGTGAGAAAAACACGACCACAATGAAATTAAAGGGAAGTGATTTGGACAGAAACACCTTTGCTCTCAGCCTCAAGGACACAGTTTGGGTGCACCAACTGCCTCATTAGCATAGGGATTAAACAGGGAATATCTCAGAGATGGCATAATGGACACAAATAATAAAGATGTTATTTATAAGGAAATCACAGCCTATTTCTCTACAATATGCTGTCAGCAGATGGTGGAAGATGTCCTTTAATATCTGGTGTTTCATACACAATCTGTAATTAAAAGCCAATAGGAACAAGTGGCACCGAATTTATTAACAGTTGGGCTGCATTCACACGACCAAAGTGGTTCTTATATACGTCCGCAAGCCAGCAATGGACACACGGAGCTATATGGTGAAGCACACGTGCTACACTGTAACGCTCCATACACGGGGAAAAGATAGGACATGTCCTATCTTTCCTTGTGTTACGGCACTGTGCCTAATTTGATGTACCTTTAAAAAATGATATATAGGTTTTATACATTTTTCAGAAATTTCTGGACACACCTGTTCATAGCTGATCCTTGTTTTTAAAAGAGAAGCAACAGGAAATACCGTATATACTCGTGTATAAGCCGAGTTTTTCAGCACAAAAAATGTGCTGAAAAACCTCACTTCGGCTTATACACGAGTCAATTTAAAAAAAAAAAAAAAAATTAATACTCACCCTCCGGTGCCCGGATCCACCGGCGGCGGCTCCCGATACCCGGCGGCGGCTCCTGAAGTTCAGCACATTAAATAAATAAACTTGGCTCTCACCTTCCGGCGATACTCACCCCCGATCCACGGCGCCGGCTTCCGATCCTCGTTGGTGGCTCTCGATCCACGGCTGCGGCTGTCTTCTTTCTTCTTCTCCCCGCCGGCGCTTACTAGGATGCGGCGATGTGACGTCATCAGCGGCGACACCGCTGCATCATAGTGAGCGCCGCCGGGGAGATCGCATGGACGCGCCTCCGCCGGCAAGAGAAGACAGAAGACGCTGCCGGGGATCGAGAGCCACCGCAGAGGATCGGGGGTGAGTATTTATTTTTTTTTAAATGTGCTCAACATACATGGGGGCAGGCTGGCCGTATACATGAGGGGGGCAGGCTGGCCGTATACATGAGGGGGGCAGGCTGGCTGTATACATGAGGGGGGCAGGCTGTATACCACTTGGGGCTGGCTGTATACTACAACCTCGGCTTATACTCGAGTCAATAGGTTTTCCCAGGTTTTGGTGGTAAAATTAGGGGTCTCGGCTTATACTCGTGTCGGCTTATACTCGAGTATATACGGTAAGTTACAAATGGTAGAGCCATATGGTGTGATCCAAAAATAACTACGGTACTTTATTTTTTCTTATACCACAAAACTGGTGCATAGCTATCATGAATTCCCCCTGGTTCAGAAAAGAGAGTAGGGCAGAATTATGCCAGGGGCACCAACATATTGGCTTCTCCCACCCTCCATATTTGTAAAGAACGGCCACAGGGACACGCTGCAGTGAAAGAACACATACTTGTATTTAGCCAGAGTGACTCCCTTTTAAGACTACAGTAAAAACAAAAGGGTATGTTGCACAAACCAAAGCACAAGATACAGGCTCGTTCTTTCTAAAAATAAGCATGTATCCACTGTCAAAGCCCTGTGCTCTTTTCCCTTTGAAAAAAGTTTGCTGGTAACCTCGCCTGAAGAAGTGTCAACGGTTCCAAGAAAACTTTAAAAGCACTTATCAGTTCTCCTGAGAGACATACAGAAAGTTCATGTTTAGAGTAAAGGCTTGAGCAACACCGAAAATCTGAGGAAGCTCAAGGCGGAAAATTTCGAAGTTATATATGAAGGATCTAGAGGATTTAATAAAGTTGAGAAAATGGATAAAAAGATATATTCTATGTCTGCCCATTAACCACAGAGTAGCACGCCCATCATAATCCATATGTATGAAACAACATATTAATCTGCATGGAAAATAATTCGGGGAAAAAAAAAAAATCAAATGGTACCATATATACTCAAGTAAAAGCCAGCCGGCCCCGTGTAGTACGCAGCCGGCCCCGTGTAGTACGCAGCCGGCCCCCAGTATGCCCAGCGTGTGAGGTCCACTCACATGCCAATGATTGTAGAACAGACTGACTGAGCCGCAAACACAGGAAGGACCATAATTCCTGCAGCTCAGGCAGTCGCCTCATACATGGGGACATGGAAAGCATAGCCGTGTGTATGAGCCTACTGAGATAAATGGGGGTGTATGCTAACCACTGAGACCACATACAGCCCAAAAACACTGTAACCTTACAGAAATACTATAGGGAAGATGTAACCTTAGAACTTCCAATGTTCTTTGCTACATTCCAGCCATTCAATAGATACATTGGTAGGAATGTAGCCATTGGTAGCCAAGTTTTTACAGAACCGTAACTGAGCCCCAAGTCGCAGACATACCAAGGGTCTAATGATTTTAGATTACAGCAATATAGGGGAAATTTTGGTGCTCATATTAAAGCCACAAATCCTGCATAAATAATTCCCAGATTATCAGAGCTTTTTTTATAGACACTTAGGCTCAAACCTGCACCTGTTTTATGAGCATGTGAAACCGGCCTTATAGAAATATTCTGCTACATTACAATTCAGCTCATCGCAGAATATCCCAAAGATTTTAAATGCCAGGAGACAAAGGCAAAAGCAGATTAAATCTTTCCGCTGCAAACCAAATATGGTTCCAGGATGTGGTTGAAGAGGGTTCTCCTGTGACAGTAAGTGCACACATTCTTGATAATATTGTCATGTCAAGAGTTTTTAACATGAAATAATAACGCTGGAAAAAAAGTTTTTATTTAACACTTGTTTATTTTTATTTTTGGGATCTTGAAGATAAAGAGACACTTTATTAACTTGGAGCAACGTCTTCTTCAGGCCAGCACGATTACTGAATGTAGGCGACTACTGTTTTAGGGTTCTTGTTCCTCATCAGTGCAAAGAGGGTCTAATTTTTGGGACCCCTGTGTAAGAAATAATTTTATACAGGCGCATCATTAGTGCTGCAAAGGGAAGTGCACATTTTAAAATAGGGGGTGCTTTTTCAATGTGACGAAAAGTAAAACTCCACAGTCTCCACCATGATAATAGCAGACAATCTGTTCAAGTAATCATAGACTCTCCCCATTCATCCTATAGAGGCTGCCTGGCTTACCGAGACAATGCGGTTATAGTAACGATGGCTCAGTATATGAATACCGCTGGGCTCTGACTGATCTTGCTGACTCATTTTGCGTTGCTTTTGGGTCTTTAGTTTATGGGATTAGTGTTAATATCAGAAATGTAATACGACCCTACAGTGAAGTTAAAATGACATCCGCCCAGAGATGTTGTACAGCATTTAAATTCTGAATTTTTGCTGTACAAAGTGGGCACAGAGGCAGTGAGGCAGGACATGTACCACCAGGGTGTAGGCTTGTAAACCAAGAACACTGGCATATTGGGGCACATTTACTTACCTGGTCCCTGCGCGATCCCCGATATTTATTGTCCGCCTGAATGCCCATCTGCCGCGATTTCCTGCATGTGCCGCTTCCCCGATCAGGATTTCACCATCTTCCTCCCGATGCATGTAAGTGCTTTGGATGCGACAGAAATTGATTTATTAAATCCTGCGCATTGTCCAAATGCGTTGGATCGTCCGTCTGCCCGCCCCCGTTTTGTGTCGCTTAAAAGCCGGCGTGATTGTGACACAATGCGATCATGTGCGACGCAATCCCCAAAAGCGTTGGAAAACCCGACGGAAATGCGGCCCCGGGACTTTAGTAAATAAGCCCCATTGTTGTGTGCCCCCTCTGGCAGGATCTGCTCTTCTTTTAGCTTCTTATGCCCTGGTTGTAACAAAAAAAATGCTTTTAAAATTATGCAAATAATTCTGAGGGACTCCAGGCCCCATAGATGTTAATTTGTTTTTTTTTTTTAAACAAGGGCATAGAAAGCTTAAAGTAGAGCGTATACTGCTGGAGGGGGCACGCAGCAGTATGTAAGTCTGCTTGGTTTACAATCCTCCATCCTGATGGTAGATGTCCTTTAAAAAAGGTCTTTCAAAAAATGTACTGCTACAAAGTGGTTGAGATTTATACAAATCATGTCCTCATGCTGTGATATTATAATACAATAGGATTATAATATTACTACAATAATATTACTTATTTACTTTGTGGGTTTCCACTGGGTTCTCCACTGAACTCGGGGGAGATTTATCAGGGCTTGTATTCCAGTTTTCTTGCGAAAAGCCAAAAATTGCGATTACTTCCCCCATTACACCACCTAAAAGCCAAGTGGATGGGACAATGGCGGAGTTGGCCGGCTTGGGGCGTTTCTGCCCCTGTGACAGAGCCCGTTCAGGCCTGAACCTTCGCAGATAACAGCACAGGGCCTGCAGTAAATTTTTACACCTGCACAGGCGCCCACCGGGTATGTTGCACTTTCAAAAGTTGTTATACCAAGTATTATTGTTATCCTCTATTCACCTTAGAGGGGATAGTCGGATTGGTGGGGATCTAACTCCTGGACCCCACTGATGTTCTCACTAATGAAATGTATTGACAGGTTGAGCATATATCCAGTTGCTCCATTCTATGGGAGGGTTGGAAATTGTAGAGCACTGCGCTCGGATATCTCTATAGCACTCCCATTCAGGGAGATATCTATTAGAGCTCCTGTAGATAACCGAGTACTCTGCAATTTCCTGAGTGGAGCATCAGGACATATGCAAAACCTGTCACTTTATGTAGTTAGTAAGAACCAGACCCCTGTGGTCCATTCCGACCGTTCCAACAGTCGGTCCTTCACCCATCAGATTGTTAGCTCTATCCTGTGGATAACACGAATACTTGGTGCAACCTCTGCAACCCACAGACTGTGTATCGGGCAGTATGGTGGCTCAGTATTTAGCACCATTTACTTGCAGACCAAGGTTTCTGGGTTGGAATCTGACCATGGGCAACATCTGCACGGAGCTTGGTTATTCACACAGCAGAATACTCATAAGGAAATTCAAATGTGCATTTGTCATTGAAAATGAGGAAAGAATAAGAATGAAGAATCCAGAATTACATGCGTAATTTGTAACAATAAGTGACAAGTCAATTTATTTTTTTACTTTTTGTAATCTATATTTCAAACTCACAGCACAAAACTCTATGGATGAATGACCAGCAAAGCCAAATCCGTCTCAAAAAAAGTCAACAGAAGACATCATAAAGTTTACGAGGTTGGATATGAGCTGAAAACTGGGTGAACATACCCCAAGGGTGATGCCACACATGGCATTTTGAACCGGTTTTTGGTCCGTTTTTAAGCAGTCCGTTAGAAAACGCATGGGTAAAATGCGTCCTTTTTTGACAGATTTTATCAATTATCTTAATTAAAACTGGTCAAAAACGGATGTTTTTTAAACGCATGTGTTTTTGGAGGGACTGCATAAAAAAGAACCAAAAACGGGTTCAAAACGCCATGTGTGGCATCACCCTTTGGTTAGATACCCACAACAGTGAAAAACTACCATGTGCCTTTAGGTTTTTCGAGACACAGTCCCAAACTAAATGCAGACCCGACCTGAACTAAATGTAATACTTTTTGATTGATCATTGATCATCACTATGTGCATCTGTTCCGTTATAAAAGTCAAACGGATCACTCAGAAAAATGGTTAACGCTTACTAGATGCAAATCAGTCATGAAAAATTGATGTTAATGTCCGGTTTTCCACCTAAAATGTTAGGGTTTATCAACATGCACTATTGCTAAATCCACTGCGTGTGCAAAGAGCGAAAAAACAAAAATACAAACAACTATGTCCTTGCCTCCAACTAAAAACAATGGCCTAGCGTCGGATAGGTGGGGGGAGGGTCCCTTCTTATTTTCATAAAGCTTCAATTATTTTATGCGTCCAGTAACCAAACACGTCAGTAAACATATTCACAAGAGCAGATGGGAAGCCTGAGGTGATACAAACGTTGAGCATATGCAATGGACACGAGAAAATACGCTGATCTCGTAAAAGCACTGTGGTTAAATTATATTTTTTGGAAATAAATAAATATGTGAAATCCATTTACAATATATATAAAAATAATAATGATCACGTTAATAATTCCAGAAAAGTAACCAATTTCAGTTTGTAGATATCACAGATATCTTCCGATTCAAAGTATCCATTTTAACAAAAATTTGAGCCAATTGTTTAAAACAGAGCAATTTTTTTTTTTAGAAGACGACATGCGGTTTGTGATGGTCCTCGGTTACGTGACGGTGGTCGGCATCACCTCCAGCCTGCTCCGATCTGGACTAAAAGGCGTGATAAAATAGATGAATTTCTGTCCTTACGTCATTGTGTAGCAGCGTCCTACCCACAATGCCCGGCGACTGCAGCTGCTCTCCAGACTGATTAGCTTCCTGCTGATAAAAGCATCAGCGCTCTCATTGGACAGAATACACACAATGCATTTTCAATACACGCAGAGAGAGGAGATTTATTCCAATTACTAGAGCGCCGATCAGGGAGAAAAAGCAGCAAATACTGCAAGACAGGTTACCGGAGACTATCCATCCAGGGGGGAGGTTACAGGCATACACGTCATCATAGACGGATAGATACATGGATGGATGGATAGATAGATAGATAGATAGATAGATAGATAGATAGTTTAAAATAAAACATTGAGGAAGGCATGGAAAAAAATGACACAGACATAATACTTACCTCACCAATCCCCATCGCTTCTGTCTCGATATCTGTTGCTGGTTTCTACTTGCGAAGTAACAACTTTTTAGGAATTTGGTCATACTATATGTCCCCCTGGCCAATAATTAGGGGCGCCAACTTGGCTGTTCAGCCGCCAACATGACCCAGTCGCGCAACACAATTGTTGCATCCGCTCATCTCTAATCATAACTAGTGGCAATCGGTTTTATGAAGAAATAAAATTCTCTTAGTCACGGGTACCCAAGCCGTGTAAGAAACGTAAGCCACAGCGATATTGATATTACTAGGACGTGTTGTACTTTTTAACAAATCAGTCACATGGTCCGTTTAGATAACCCCTGTAATTGCTGATCTATAAAAAAAAGTATTGCATTTAAAGCCGTTGATACTGTCCGTTTTTGTTGTGTGTGTGCGAAAATTGGAATATTGTGTACATGCATATATCCGATTTTATCATTATCGTGTACTTCTTGGTGCTGCATTACTATGTATACTTGATACGTCATAATCATCTCATATTGTGCAGCATCTTGTACAGAACAGGACATGTCTGCAGCACGTGTAAGCACTATATCTGACTGCAAAACTGCATCGAAATTTGCTACATGTGTGAATATCCCCCATATTCCAGGGACTATGTAATATACAAACAAGTAAATTATTATAGGTCACATCAGGAAATGAAGGGATTTCACCTCGAAACGTATCATGAGAGAAAATAGTGATGTCACTACAAGGCATTCGGTGGGGGGGAAACTCCTCTCATTACTGCAGAACGCGGCCTATAGTGACCCGCCGTGTACACCACATACTGCAGATAACATAGCTTCCTATAAGTCTATGTCTACAAAAGACACCACAGAATACGGCAGCGCTACACGAAGCGGAGTCACAATGTAGAATTAGATGTGTCACTTTAAGCCGCTCATCACAGGCCTAGTTACACAAAGCACTAAATCCCGACATAAATATTCAAATCGAGCTGCACGCACTCGTCTCTGCTGTGTTGCCGCAGCTCTCGACTCCCTGCATCAGGTCAAACGCAAAGGAGCAGATGGCAGCAGCATCAGCAACACCTGACGGGAGAAGACAAGATGCTCTGCCCATGAACCCGCTCCCGTCAAGGAGCTTCACCCTCTAAGTGCCAGGCTGCGAGCCCACATGCTACCAGACAATGAAGGCATTTCATGGCTGCTTGCGTTAATATATTATAGGAATGAAGGAGCTGGGTGTGATGAGGGGAAGAGGGGGACACAAATAGGCAAAAAAAATCCAGCACATCAATGGAAGACTTGATGCAACTTTGTGTCACCAGAGCCCTGAGACACAATTGCACGGCAGCCGATGGGGGAGGGAGGTCACAGCCTCTATAGGCCCGGCTTTTATATGGATACATTGTGTCACTTATCAGTTACAGCACACACACAACTTGTATCGACATCTCATCAATCCAAACACTTCACCAAAGTCATGAATATTACATGGACCATGGCGTGACTAAAAGGCTATTAATGTCAGCCATCATTAGGGGGTCTTTAAAATCCCTGCATTGCTATAAGGGGCCTGGTGGATGATGATGGTGATGAGGCCTGCATCCACACCACCAGAACCTGCGACCCATCCATTATGTATGAACATGTCAGCGCCAGGTCTATAATCCAGATGTGATCACCTATAGGCCCCCGGCGCACACGTATGACACCAGGCCAGGTTTCCATGCCTATAATCTTCAGGGATAATCGGATGCATGATGATCAGACAACAGCAATGATTAACCCCTTCCTGCTGCTGCATTACCAATCACCAGGGAGGCAGCTATACATAGTAATACCACAACATATGGGCCATTCACAGCAACAGCACCCAGGAGGATGCCAGCTTTAACCCCCTGGTGGTGTACAGGGTCTGGAATTTAGCATTCTGGATCGATTTGGAATTGTGGGATCGTTGCGATTGGTTGGTAGGATTGCTTGATTGACGGAAAGACTTAAATACAATAGAGGGTGGGGGGGTAACACATGCCAGGGTGGGGGTAACACATGCCAGGGTGGGGGTAACACATGCCAGGGTGGGTGAGGTGGGCATCTTACCAGGTTCAGCACGGTCTCCACGATGTCCCGGTTACTGACTTCCCCGACCTGAATGAGGCCGATCAGGACGGCGAATTTCATCCTCATATTGCGGATGGGCACGGACGGATTGATGACCCCGCCGGGCAGCACCATGGAGCCGGAGCCCCCCGGGGCATCCCTGTCCGGGCAGCCGGCCCCCAGCCCGGGCTTGCTGTCAGCACTGGCCATGTCTCCTCCGCACACAGCGGGGATGTCACCGAGCGCAGATCCTCCGGGGATAACGGGACGACAGGCGGCGATCACCCGGCAACACGGCGGTCACAGAGAGAGGAGAGGGAGACACCTGCGGGTGATGCACTGACTAATCCACGGAGCCCTCCTCCATCACCGCCCGCCCGTCATCATCCAATGCCACTAGCGGGTCACTGTCGCCGGGGAACAGCAGAACTGCGGCGGCTGCAGCTGGCGTTGTTATGATAAGAGCAGACACCGCTCACTCCTCCGCCATGTTGACGCCCCCTGCCTGCGGTACGGTGAACTGCGCCTGCGCTAGCGATGCCCGGGGGCGGGGCCGAGTCCGCCTAGCGACCACAAGGATGGACAGGTGCACAGGTGGCACAGAGGGCACAGGGGGCACCTTGTCTCTGCCTCACACATGGCTGCATTATAGCAGCTGTACCTGCTACACACCCTCACATATATGTATATACACCTACAGGCATGGATATATACTTCCATATGCCTGTGTATCACCTGCTATAGACCCTCACATATATGTATATACAACTACAGGCCTGGGTATATACCTCCATATGCCTGTGTATCACCTGCTAAACACCCTCACTTATATGTATATACACCTACAGGCCTGGGTATATACCTCCATATGTCAGTGTATCAGTGTGGTCCTTCATAGCTATAGACCCTCACATATATGTATATACACTTACAAGCATGGGTATATACCTCCATATGTCTGTGTATCACCTGCTACAGACCCTCACATATATGTATATACACTTACATGCCTGATATATACCTCCATATGTCTGTGTATCAGTGTGGTCCATTCATACCTACAGTATACATGTATATACACTTACGAGCATGGATATAGTCCTCCACAGGTCTATATGACAATGTGGTCCACAGCTATAGACCCTCACACACACAGTTAGGATACATTTACAGGAATGTCAGAGAGCTGGTCACCCCTCCCCTCTCCATAGAGCCGAGCAGGGCCGGCTCTGTAACACAGCAAAATATAGCACATGTCCTATATTTCGCTGTGCCCGCTCATGGTGCTGTGAGACAACATGTGTTCACCATCCCAGGTACGATAGAAATCAATGGGGGCCGAGCCCTTAGGTCCATAGTTTTGGACATACTATAAATAATTTTTTTCTAATTTGGGCTCTGGACATTACCACAATGAATTCTGAACAAAACAATTCAGATGCAGTTGATTGTTGGGCAACAGACTCATATGAGGGGGGAGAGGTAGCACGGTACAGCACTGCAGAGAGCTTTTTGGATGAGGGTGATTAGTTCAAACTGTATTTGGAAGGTGATGGGCAACCATTGCGGGGACTGGCACAGACTGGATGCATCCATGTAGCATCTGGACTGAAAGACAAGTCTGGCTGCTGCATTAAGAATATATTAGAGAAAAGATTTTATTAAGTGGAGTTACAGTAGTTGAGATAAGAATGAATCAGAGCGACAATTATAGTTTTACATGTTTCAGTTGTAAGAAATAGATGGCAAGACCGAGCAAATGATTGTATATACGGTGCAAAGGAGAGGTCCTGGTCCAGCACAACCTCAAGTCAGCGGGCCTGTGGTTTCAGGGTTATGGTGATACCACAGATGGAAATGGAAGAGTCAGGGTTGGTTCGGTTAGTCACTCCAGTTTTAGAAAGATTGAGTTTCAAGTAGAGAGAGGACATGTTAGAGACAGCAGACAGAAAATTACTAGTGTTACTAGTGCAGAAGTCTACAGCTGGGTATTATAAGCATAGAGATGATACTGGACACCAAATCTGCTGATGGTTTGTCCAATGGGGACAGTGTAGAGGGAAAAAGAGATGAAGACATAGGACTGGGCTATTGTAGAAAGTATGATGGAGAACATCCCTAGTTTAACTAGAAAAATTACAATTTTTGTAATTACAGCCCTCAGACACCCCAAAATGACTGAATCCACCCCCACAAAAAACCCAAAGCAATAACTTGGAAAACTACAGACCCCAGTATTAAACCCTGCAGACCAGATGTTAGAATAATTATGTAATTCTGAATAAAACAATCTCCAAATCAGATACTAGAATAGCTACAGACCTATAATCAAAACCCAATAAAAATGCAGTGTATAGAAAATAATAAATTCAGACCCCAAACAATACCATAAAATACAACAACAACAGGCCCCAGGATAAATTAAAGAAAACCTACCATCAGGAATGTAACTATTGAAGTAGATCTGAAGGAAGGTTCCCAGTAACACCCTAAGCCATACACTACCTTTTCCTTATTCTATAATATTTTCTAACCTAATCTATACTTTATGTAACTAATGTGCTAATTTTTCACAGAGGCCACAGGGGCGTGGTGTAGCCTCTCTGGGGAGCGAAAGCAAAGGCTTCTCTGCACTCCAGTGGCCTCTGCTGTTCCAATTGAAGCTTCTGTCACGTGATGGGAGCAACAACGCATGCGTCTGTGCGAGGCACTGAAGCTCCTGTGCATGTGCAAAGCTCTGGGAGCCAAAGAAACTTTGACTAGGGTGCAAAGGTAGGAGAGACAGCAGAGGCTACTGGGGTGTGGAGTAGTCCCACTCCCCAGAGAGGCTACTCCACGCCCCAGTAGCCTCTGCAGAACAATTGGCATATTAGTTAAAGTCTAGATTAGGTTAAATAGTATTATAAGATTAGGGAAATACAGTTAGGGTTTAGGATGCTACTGGGAGCCTATGATTAGATCTACCTTAAAGGGAACCTACCACCACAAGGTGGATGTATGGGACGTAAGGATAAACCTTTTTAGAGCTAATGCTCACTTCCCTGCTATAATTTTAAAACTTTAATACCCTAATATGTAAATTTGCTTTCACAGCTACTCCACGCCCCAGTAGCCTCTTTTCTCCTCCTACCCTGACATTTTTGGCGCGCAGCTCCTCGTAGCTGCGCACCCTCGTCCTGGAAGCTGGCATTCTGTGAATGCTTTGCGTGGCCACTGCTCAGGAGCTACTGCGCATGCGCAGAACTCTGGCTTCTCGGACAAGGGCGTGCAGCTACGAGGAGCTGGGCACCGAAGATGTCAGGGTAGCAGGAGAAAAGAGTCTACTGGGGCGTGGACATCTCCGGATACTCCACGCCACAGTAGCCGCTTAAGCTAATTTACATATTAGGGTATTAAAGTTTTAAAATTATAGCGGGGACGTGAGGAATAGCTCTAAAAAGAGCTATCTTAAGGTCCCATACATCCACCTTTATTGGTAGAATCGTGGTGGTAGGTTCCCTTTAATAGGTATATTCTCAATGGTAAGTTTCCATTAAGTACAGACAGTGTAATGAATTCAAACCACATACCAAAATTACTACAGACCTCAGACCAGGAAAACGTTAGGCATACAACTCAATTTGGACAAAAAGTAGTAAGCTAAATGCTATGCGCTATTATTTTACAATACAGACATCATGGGGCACATTTACTCATTTACTTACAAATTCGGACACCAAAAGTGCATCGTCCGTCTATAATGCTGTGTGCAGCGATTGACTAAGATCGTGGGCCAGAAATCGTGCATGTGTCGCTTCCCTGCTCAGGTCCGACAGAGTTCACCATCTTTTCTGTAGTGCATCTTTAACATAAAGCGTGCAACACAATTTGAATTGTTAAATATGTTAAAAAATTGAGTTAAATATGGCACTGGGTCCGAATCAGTTGGACTGCTTGATGGAACGCCCCCTAAATTGTGTTGCCTGGAGGCCAGCGCAGCTGCGCCACAAAATGGTGATGTGCGCCACAATCACAGCGCAGACACTTCTTCAGTACCTGTGAAAGCAGCTTTAGCCATGAAGAACAAAAGTGCAGGGCGCGACCCCTAGTAAATGTGCCCCATATGTCTGTACTGTAAAACCTTATGTCAATCTACGTCTTAATGGTATTGAGAAGGGAAAGGCAGGCACGCTACAATGATTCTGGTTCACAAAAAAACCCAAAATAGAAAAGTCAGGTTTCACAGGTATTTATTTATAAAGCAATGCATGTCATACTTTTATCACAATGGGAAGAGTGTCACTGAAAACCATCTAGAAGGAAGAAGCCGAAAAAAAAACTGCTCAAGTAAATATAAGCAACTAGCATTAAAAATATACATGTTGCTGGTACACGATGTACCTTAATGTCCCCTCATTATCTGTTAACTCCAGCGTGTCTATTCATCTGGGCAGCTAAAAGTTTATAATATAGTACATTTTATTTATTTATTCATGTTTTTTTTATCATTTTAACAAAACATGAGCCAAAACAGGGGATAGGCTACAGTTTTTGCAACATGTAGTGCAGGCGAAAGAATTTTTATAGGTTCTATAACAAACCCAATTGCTAAAATGTAAAAGATATTAAAAAGCTTTTTTAAATTTGCTGGGGCACTATTACATCACTGTTACATCTGGAAGCCCCATGATCCTCCAAATACTGTAAGAAAGGCAGCGAAGTAGAGAACTTAAAGGAAACCTACCACTACGGATCTACTTATTAAGGTAGATCTGGTGGTAGTTGCATCTAACGTATGTAAGGATAGCCCTTTTTAGGAATAATCCTTTACTCCCCTCTATCTTCTAGTATGGAAATTTTACTGGGGCGTGTAGTAGCCGGAGCTGAGGCTACACCATGTGGCTACCCAGTAGCCTTTTTGATCCTCCTACCCAGACATCTTCAGCGCGCATCTACAAGGAGCTGTGCATACTCGTCCGCTAATCCGGAGTTCTGTGCATGCACAGTAGCTCTGGCTTTGGAGCCGAGAACGAGCAGCCGTTGGCCTGTGTTTTGCGCATGGGCATAACTCCGGGTTTGCGAACAAGTGCATGCAGCTCCTTGTAGCTGCGCGCTGAAGATGTTTGGGTAGGAGGATCAAAGAGGCTACTGGGGTGTGGAGTAGCTGTGCCGTGTAGCCTCAGCTCCGGCTACTCCACGCCCGGTAGCCTCTTTAGAAAATTTGCATATTACCCTGATTAAAGATTAGCAAAGATAGAGGAGAGTAAAGGATTATCCTTAAAAAGGGCTATCCTAAGATACATTATATGCAACCACCACGGGATCTACCTCAATAGATAGATCCGTAGTGGTAGGTTTCCTTTACCTGTTTCCATCAGCCCCATGGTTATTGATTGAAGCAGCGCTGAACATGCTTCATAACCTTTTCACCTTTTGAAGGCACTTGCCTAAGGAATGGAGTGAATTTAAATGAACTTTAATTCAGTATTAGAAAAATCACACACACTGGATATTATACAATATAAATGTTTGTATGTTTATTGAAGGAAAACGCAACCAGAATAATTCATAGAGTTCTTACTGGGATCCGCTGGTAGCCTTGGCTACACCTGAAATCCTGTATAACCTGTTTAATTAGAAAGCAACACATCCTACATTAATATTTGCCAAATAAATATCAAATACAATATACAATACACCTTCAGCTGTGACATAGTGCTCAGGGAAAACTTTGTTAAATCCATGAAAGACTGACTAAAAGGAATCTACAATCAAATTCAAGCCTGATAAACCAGGGACACTTACTCATAGATCCAGGCACTGTGACTGTGGTAATCTAATTATATTTGTTATCCATGGCTACCTAATTGTAATAATTATGCTAATGTGCCTGTAGAGCTATGGTGGGTATTTTTCCAGAGCCCATCAGTGCTGTAGCATTTCCTACTGCTGCTACACAGTCAGAGAGGGGAGGGAGAGGGCAGAGAGTTGGGTAAAACATGTTCTGCTGTGAATCTGTAGAACTTTGGAAATTGTCTCAACTGTGTTTTTATATCAGTTGTATTATATTTGGACTTTTTTTTCAGATTCCCATTGCTTTGCATGTGATATTAAATAGTGCAAGTAGTTAGAACAATTTCCACAGCCCTCATATGGTTCTGTTAATGGCTTTATGAAGGTTAGGTTAGGAAATTTACCATCCAAATCCAGCACTTACTCAAAGATCTTGGCTGTATAATCTTATCTTTGTTATCCATGGCCTCCTTCCCTTTTACAGCTTTTACAATTATATTAATGATTCAGAAGGGCTCTGGGGGGGTCATGATGTAGTTTCACAGGCAGTTACACTGGGCAGGAACACTTCCACTGTGTGGGATCACAGTTGGCAGAGGGAGGAGGAAAGTGCCAAGGGGGCAGGGGGGGGGGCAGTGTAAGAGCCTATGTAGTTACAGCACAGAGGGACTCTACTAACATTAACCAGAGCCCTTCTAACACAATAGTATAATTTTAAACATTGATTTTAGAAGGAAGAAGTCCATGGATAGCAAATGTAAGATTACCAGATGCCTGGATCCATGAGTGAGTGTCACTGGTTTATTATGCTTGATTTCAATGATAGATTTCCTTTAAATCCCAATATAAATAGGGTAACTTGAGGCAACCCTGAGCTTAAGAGAAAAATTAACAATGCATATCTCCTCAGATGTTGGGGCAAGAACAATTTTCTCATAACTTCAATTTTCTAGATATTTGGACATCCATTCTCACAGCAAACAAGATACCGTGGCTTATAACTCTCCCTATCGAGAATCATGCATCCTTGGCCAAACCGAGACTGTTTGCTTATGTAAGAGAGGTCAGAAGAAATAACGGTTGACTGGAGATGCATTTAATCAACTCCTAATTGTGTAATTTTCTAGGATAATAATAGTTTTGATCTATTCATAGGACACTCAGAAACACAGGGTTCAGCCTGTCTGACAACTCAGCTCCCTTTATATTGTATAGCAATTCAGCTGTAGTATCCAGGATGAGCCACCACTTGGTTTTTAATGAAACCTTCTTGAAGCGAAACTGTCAGCAGAAATTGACCTAATAAACCGCCACCGGTATATATTGTCAAGCAGCTGAACACCTTCCAGATCATGTTTCTTTCATGGCCCAGTGCGGTGGCATCATCCAGAAAATCTATTTTGAAGTGAGATGCAAGTTGGTTGTATAAAGTCAAGGAGGCAGAGGTTTTAACACTGAAGTCAAGCTCTCTCTTCCTCAGAAAGCCCCCTTCGTTGTTATTGATGTTCCTTCATCCAGAGACATCACTAACCAGATCTCCTGAAGTCCGATGCATGATGCAATCACAGAGGAGGAGGCATGAAGAGTTCCCTACGTTGACTTCAGTGTTAAAATCTCCGCCTCCTTGACTTTATACAACCAATTTACAGCTCACTTCCGAGTTGATTTTCAAGATGATGCCACCACGCAGGACCATGAAAGAAACAAAAATTAAAAGGTTTTATGCTGCTTGACAATATTCTGGTAATGGTTTAGTAGGATGATGACAGGTTCCCTTTAAAAGCCTGGTTGCTGCATCTTTATCAGCAGCTTAACACTTATGTCTTTGAATTATTATGGTAGTTCACTCATTTTTGCATGGCCTCTTTAACTCTGATACAAGAGATTTTGTTGTTTGAACTACTTAATCCAGGGCCAGAAAAAGAGATTAGAAAAGATGTTGAAATGTACATGGTTTACATTGGCCCAGTTCTAAACCCAGCCTTATACAAAGGATGACTTTTGGCAAGTCACTTATTTGGCTGAAAGCAATCTCCTGTGATTGTCTCATAAACATGCAGGCATACATGTTTATTGGAACAGGAGTGAGAAGCTACACACTATTGTAGCAAGGCATCCCTGTAACAATCCAAGATGCCAGATCCCTAACAGTCCCAATGTTTTAGTAAAAGTCTCAGCAAATTCAAGTATGTTTTGGTCCCCAAACTTTTTTGTTAACATAGAGACCACTCAAGAAGTGCAGGTTTTGCCAAAGTAACACCAAAATGGATGGTTCTGACAAATTTAGACCATTTTGATTGTTTACCTGGGTGGCACAACTGAAAAGAGTGCAATAGTAATTAGCAATAATTATTTCACCCAGTGTCTGAGACCAGTTCACACCTTTATTATTGTCTTCTGTCACTAAAATGATAGCACAATATTGGGGCACATTTACTTACCGGTCCGCTGAAGTTCACCGAAAGTGCATAGTCCGACTATAATGCGCTGTGTCGTGATTCACTAAAATTGTGCTGAATGCCAACTGTCCAGACTCAATATACCAATATAAGGCCTGCCAACCAGCAAATATAATATACCTACATGCAGACCCTATAAAACTATCAAAACAAATCAGCACCAAATTTATCAAAAGTTAGAATGGCCAGTATACAACTATGGTCGTACAGAGTCAGATCCCGGTTGAGGTGATACCCGTCTATAAATGAACAATATATAAAGTGCACAATAAAATAAAGTTCATATATTCCAACTGGGCTGCATCATAGGGGGTAATGACACCCTGAGAAAGCAATGACGACACGCCTGTCGGGGTTTATTGGTGCATCGCCATTTTTCCTGACTATGATGCAGCCTGGTTGGTATATATAAACTTTATAGCACTGTGCACTTTATATATTGTTTATTTATAGACGGGTATGCACTTAGCACTTTTACTCGTATTCATTTGCACTATGTAGTTTACATTATATATATGACAATAATCAGTGTCTCTCTGGCTGGTTCTGTGTACTACACTATGTCATTATTATATCGGGAATGGCGATGTACTTTGTGTCCACCAGGGACTGTTTTTATTGGGTTGCTTTTAGGTCATGGTGATCATGTATGTGTTACTTTTGGGATTTACTAATAAAAATTATGAACTTTTGATATTTTGGTGCTGATTTGTTTTGATAGTTTTATAGGGTCTGCATGTAGGTACATTACACTAAAATTGTACGCCGATATCCTGCATGGGTCGCTTCCCCGTTCAGTTCCGACAGAGTTCACCATCTTTTAAGTGGTGCATCTAAGTGCTTGGGCTTGTGACACAATTTGAAAGTTAAATCCTCAGTCTGAATCAGTCGGATCGTCCGATGGCACGTCCCCTAAATTGTGTCGCAGGGAAGCCAGTGCATCCCCAAAAACCATGCAAGGTGTGACAAAAGTGAGCAGCGCAAACCTTAGTAAATGAGACCCTATAAATCAGTTGAAATATCCATTAATTTGAATGGAAGTTTAATGAGTATTGGTTTTTACAGTGTCTGTTTCCACCACTTCAGTCCATTATTTGAGCTGAAAATTGGTTGGAAGTTGCATCACTATTTTTCCTAATAGAGCCTTATGGAAGTAGTGCAAACAGACACTAACAGGAGCCACTAAAAGTTCATTGGCATGAATGGTCATTTTAATTGATCCATTAGAAATTTTAGTGAAGGAAGATAATATGAATGTCCAAATGCTGATGAGAGCATAGTCTGTAGACCATATACTTAGGACCCACCAAATGGGACCCAATCACAATATGAATATGAAACTTGAGTCCTTGACTAAACCAAAATTAGATAAAATTTCTCTAAACTTCACACAATTTGGAATATTCTCTAAAGTGGCCATAATAATGTTCTACAGATAGATGTGTTATAAGTTTGTCAGGGTTCGGGATCAGTGGATCGTCTGGACCACCGCGGGAGGTGGTACTAGTGGACCGGAATCTAAGTGGCACCTGGTCTTCAACAGAGCCCGCCGCAAAGCAGGATGGTCTTGCTGCGGCAGGGTACCACCAGGTCGTTCCATTGGTGCGACCAGCCCGCCGTGGCAGCCGAGGTCGAGGTACCTTTGCAGGAGACAGTCTCGTGGTCAGGCTCAGGCACAGGGTCAGGGCAGGTGGCAGAGATTCAAGGTCAAGTCCAATCCAAGGTCAGCAACGGGAGGTCCAGGCAGATGGGAACATCAACACAGAAACGGACTGGAACACACAGGAGTATGGGAACAGGAACGCAGGAACACACAGGAGCACGGGAATCGGAACGCAGGAACACAGTAACTGGAACGCAGGAACACACAGGAGCTCGTGAACAGAAATGCAGGAAAACACAGGAGCTCAGGAACAGGAACGTAGGAATACTGGAAGAGGAAAAAGGAGCACAGGAGAAACACTGGGAGACTTTCACAATGGCTAGGTAGCACAAAGATCTGACAGGGTGTACAGGAAGAGGCAGGCTTATATGAGTTTACAGAAAATGGCCAGCGCCAATTAACGGCACACTAGGCCCTATGAGTCAGGAATACGCATGCACAGCGGATGGAGAGGAGACAGGAGCCGTGACAGGTAAGGTGCGCGGGCAACGCACTGTTGGGGACAGAGGGGCACAGATGAGCCCACGACCCGCAAAATGGGTCGCGGGACCACCCGTGACAAAGTTGCACTTTTGAAATAATAATGCAAGTTTTATCATGTCTCTCCCAAACCAATAATAACATTTAAGTAAGTTTTAGCAGTGTGAAGATACTTTCCTGCCTAAAAGAACCACATCAGAATTCAATATGACAGCCATTTAAATCACTGAATAAAGCTGACCTTTCATAGCTTTGTCCTCTCCTCCCGTCTTTTACCCCTCAGTTTCTGCATAGACGTTATGTCAAGGAATTTGTATTCAGTAGGTGAATCAGGGAAAGGCAATGTACTATAGTTAATACTTTCAGACAGCTGAATATTTCATCTGTCACCAAGTGCCTGGTACTAACCTCCCTACAAATCACATTCACACTCTCTTTAACTTGACTGTTATAGAAACAATAATCCCGTGAATACTGACTCTTTATTGTCATTCCTGTTTAGTTACTCAAATTCCACTGTAGAACATGCATATTCCTACATATTATTTATATGCCCTTGAGAAGATGGAAAAATTGTTCCCAAGGAAGACTTTTTTATTAAAGGGTTGACCATTTTACCTCAAGTATTTTGTAATGTGTGTGGGGGGCAGGATAGTAGGTAAGTTACCAATATACCACAATAAATATATTTTATACTTCAAAATTCTTCATAGAACATTCACATTTTCCGTAAATATACAGTAAAATTTTCCAAGTAGTGTACTAGCTGCTTGCATTTTTTAGACCAAAAGACTCCGTGAGTAAGTCAACATACTTTCAAACTCGCATAAGTGTAGTAAGAGTCCATCCATTGAATGTCCAGTTTATTCAACTGGCGTATCTTGATGCAAAGACGGAAACCGCTACTGCATCAGACGCCTCCCGAAAGTTTTACGAGCACTGTGCTGTGACGTTTCGGGGATAACACCCCCTTCCTCAGGCATTCTGAAGAAGGGGGCGTGACCCCCGAAATGTCACAGCACAGTGCTCGTAGCACTTCCCTAGTCTTGGTGCCAATAGGAAGAGAAGGTCAAGCACAGATTTTGTCATTATTTTATAAAGGGGCAGAACCCAGTTCTGTGGAGAGATGTATATGCAATAAAGTTATTGTTTATATGGCATACTTTTGGAAAGAGATCTGCAACCATATGGCTACAACTTTGAGGACTGTTTGTATGGTTTAATGATTTTGAGATTTACAGTTATTTATATTCAATATAGTTTATTTAAGAAGAAATGAAGTTCGCATACCAAGGTACAAAAGATCAGAACTATCAAGTATTACAGATCAATATCAGTATTGGCCACGCAGGACCTAAACAGAGTACCGTATATACTCGTGTATAAGCCGAGTTTTTCAGCACAAAAAATGTGCTGAAAAATGACCCCTCGGCTTATACACGAGTCAATATTAAGTAAACAATACTTAAAAAATAATAAACGTATATACTCACCCTCCGGTGGCCCCGATGTGCAGCGCTGCGCCCCCGATGTCCGCACTGCTTGTCTTCAGGCGTCCGCGCCGCTTGTCTTCAGGCTTCCGCGCCCGTCTTCTTTCTTCTGCTGGGCGCCGCCATGTCTTTCCACCGGGCGGCGCCTAGTACGACGTCAGCACGCGTCATACTAGGCGCCGGCCGGGAGCAATGGCGGCACCCAGCAGAAGAGAGAAGACGGCGCGGAAGCCTGAAGACAAGCGGCGCGGACGCATAAAGACAAGCAGTGCGGACATCGGAGGAGCAGTGCTACACATCGGGGCCACTGGAGGGTGAGTATATACGTTTATTTTTTTTTAATGCTGGGGGCAAGCTGTATACCACTGGGGGCAGGCTGTACACCACTGTGGGCAGGCTGTATACCACTGGGGGCAAGCTGTATACCACTGGGGGCAGGCTGTATACCACTGGGGGCAAGCTGTATACCACTGGGGGCAAGCTGTATACCACTGGGGGCAGGCTGTATACTACTGGGGGCAGGCTGTATACCACTGGGGGCAAACTGTATACTACTTGGGGCAGGCTGTATACTACTGGGGGCAGGCTGTATACTACTGGGAGCAAGCTGTATACTACTGGGAGCAGGCTGTATACTACTGGGGGCAGGCTGTATACTACTGGGGGCAAACTGTATACTACTGGGGGCAGGCTGTATACTACTGGGGGCAAACTGTATACTACTGGGGGCAAACTGTATACTACTGGGGGCAGGCTGTAAACTACTGGGGGCAAGCTGTATACTACTGGGGGCAGGCTGTATACTACTGGGGGCAAGCTGTATACTACTGGGGGCAGGCTGTATACTACTGGGGGAAGGCTGTATACTACTGGGGGCAGGCTGTATACTACTAAGGGCAGGCTGTATACTACTGGGGGCAGGCTGTATACTACTGGGGGCAGGCTGGGCTGACTGTATACTATAGGGGGCTGGTTGGCTATATACTGGGGGGGGGGGGTCTGTGACCAATGCATTTCCCACCCTCGGCTTATACTCGAGTCAATAGTTTTTCCCAGTTTTTGGTGGTAAAATTAGGGGTCTCAGCTTATTCTCGGGTCGGCTTATACTCAAGTATATACGGTAGTTGAGCGGGAAGTGTCTGTCCAGCAAGGTGACTACATCACGTTCCAAGTTTTGTGGACAGAGTCAGCTTGACGTATTAGAGTCCCAGGAAGACATATTCAATGCATGAGCAAAAATATGAGTATGTGAACTATTACACAGTTGAAAAGAAAAGAACAAGATAAAGACATTGAATTAATGTAAACAAATGGAACCAAATAAGCGACCTTATGGGTGCCCTATTACACTCTTTAGTGGGCTGACACCGTTTGAAGGTTCGGTTTTGAATTAAAGGGCAAGGGGAAGTGAGAAGAAGTAAGACTGAGAGGGAGGGGGAAGATAGGAGGAGGGAGAGAAACACCACGGGAAAGGGGGGGACATATTATGACGGATCGGTAAACAGCTGGGCATACGCTGGGGTGTTCTTAAATAGAAACCAAGGCTGCCAAGTGTGTGTGAACTTTTCCACGGACTGGTTCATCTCTGCGCAAATATTTGAAAGCTCATGAATCCAGTCTGTGAAAGGAGGAGTATTAGTAGACCTCCAATGCCGAGGTATAACCGCTCAGGCACCTGTAAGAAAGAAACGTAAGAGGCCCTTTTTCTGCTTTCCTATTGTGCCTGGGAGGATAGAGAGGAGACCAGTTTTGGCTGAAGGGGAGAAAGAGCGGCCAGAGACCGACCTGTATGTTGAGAATACTCTTTCCCAAATGGAGATTTACAGTTATTTATATGTACAGGCAGTCCCCGGGCTACATACAAGATAGGGTCTATAGGTTTGTTCTTAAGTTGAATTTGTATGTAAGTCGGAACTGTATATTTTATCATTGCAATCCCAGCCAGAACTTTTTTGGTCTCTGTAACAATTGGATTTTATAAATGTTGGGTTGTCATAAGAACCAGGATTAACAATAAAGCCTCATTACAGACACCTGTGAAAATTGTTATAGCTGATCATTGTAGCCTAGGACTAAAGCACAAGAAATTACCAATATCCAGAGGTCCGTCTGTATTTGAAAATATTGATGAAGAAATATTTTTTTAAAGGTTCCTAATTTTTCTACAGTTCCAGCAGAGGTGTACGTGAAATTTGTCAAATTTGCCTGGCCTTACAGCTTCCGAGATAAACCTTCTATGATCCAAAAGTGGAGTAAATCTGAAGGATTTAATGGGGATAATGATTTTTTTTTAGTTTTTTTTGGTTAATCAGTTATTTTTTATACCTCTATAATGCATGAAAGAGCATGCATATTTTTTCTTCTTTGTTTTTTCTTTTATTAGGAAGAGGCGTTTAAATCACTGCCAGACGCCTCTGGTGGCATATCATAGCAGAACACAATCTGCTTTTTTTTGGTTGAATTTCTGTTAGTAAGTGATATCTAAAGTATTTTCCAGGCGACATCTATCATTGTGAATTATGAGGAATGAATGGACCCATTTCTAAACACCTGCCTTGGAGACCAAAAAAGTTTGCACAAGCTCTGAATAAGGTTTATTCATTCACTTATGATGAATAAATGAACTTGAGTATTTCCCTGCATTGTAACAGACCTTTGTAAACCTAGATAATCAGATCAGCTCTTTTCTATTGTATCATTTTTTATTTGTAGTCTATACTTAGTTCTCGTCCTGAGTCATTGCATCTAGAACATCTTTATTTCATTACCGTGTTCATTCACTATTTCGGTGATGCACACTGCAGACTCTGAGGTCAGTCCATGATGGTAGATGGGATAACCAGCATATTAAATCTTGTCTTGCAGTTTCAATTTCATATAGGTTGACCTAAATAACACATTTCTGTTTTGCTTTAGTTGGTATGAGAAGTACTGGAGTTGCTCTTCAGAATTCAAGCAGCAGAATTTTTATTTATGAAATTATTTTATACTATTCCCTTATAAAGAATGGGTGGACCGTTATACAAGCTCTTATACCTGTGTCACCCCCTTCATCCTCATAGACTGTAAGCTCTTGTGAGCAGGGCCCTCACTCATACTGTTCCATAAGACTGTTTGTACTCTGTAATGTAATATTATATTTGTATACGTCCCCTATGATTTTTTATATGTATGATATGTAGATGTATACGGAATATGATGGTGCTATAAAAATAAAGATTACGGCTCACATTTATCGAAAAATACTATGTGCAGTTTGCTTGTATATAGTGCAGGGGGCACCAGATTCAGGATTTTTGGTGGATGTTCTTCATTATTTTGCTGCTCCCTGCTCAGCTTCGACAGAGTGCACCAACTTTTTTTCGTGCACTTTTACCATAGAGCGTGCAACACATTTCTGTCTGACTCTGTATGATAAATCTTGGTCCGAATGAGCACCGGAACATCCATTTCAGTGCAAAAATTTGCGTTGCTTCAGGAATAGTGCGGAAATGTGGCTCGGACACTTCTTAACCTCTTAACGCTCAGCGTCCGATATATCGGACGCTGAGCGCAGTGACTTAGCGCTCAGCGTCCGATATATCGGACGCTGAGCTGATGCCGGTTCAGCTCAAGATCTGAGCCGAACCGGCATCGGGAAACACGGGGTGCCGGCTGTGACTGATAGCCGGCACCCCAGTGTAACACCCGCGATCGGAGTTGTCTCCGATCGCGGGTGCTTAACCCGTTAAATGCCGCGGTCAGCGCGACCGCGGCATCTAACATGTATCTGGGGGATCTTTCCCCCACGATCGGCCCCCCCGAACCGTTTTCGGGGTGCGCCGATCGTTGCTATAGTAACTCTGGGGTCCGATCTGGACCCCAGAGTTACCTGCAAGAATTGCCAGTAAGATGGCGTCTGTGACGTCATCTTACTGGCACAGTGCCAGCCTATGCAAGTGTATAGGCTGACACTGATAATACTCTGCAATACATCAGTATTGCAGAATATTATCATGAAGAAGCAATCAGATGATTGCTTCTTCACGTCCCATGGTATAAAAGTGAAAAAGTAAAAAAAAAAAGTTATTCAATAAAAAAATAAAGTCATAAATCACTAAAAATGCCCCAAACCCCCAAAACATATAAAGAGACATATAACTCAAAAAAAAGTCTAAATCATAACACAAACCCCACATATATAGTATCACCGCGTCCGTAACAACCCGTAGAATAAAAGTAAATCATTATTGAACCCGCACGATAAACGCCGTAAAAAAAAACTGTTATAAACCCTCCAAAAATTATGATTTTTACCTTTTCAATCCCACAAAAAATGCTATAAAATGTGATCAAAAAACCATATGTACTGCGACATGATACTGGTGCAAAGTACAACATGTCCCGCAAAAAACAAGCCATCAACCAGCTCCGTAGCCAAAAAAGTAACAAAGTTATGCCACTTGGAAGACGGCAATACATAAATGATAGATTTTTCCCCACATTAGGGTTTTATTTGACAAATTTAGTAAAACGTTAGAAAATATATTCATGTCTGGTATCCCCGTAATCGTATCGACCCATAGAATAAAGATAACATGATTATTAGTCTATACGGTGAACACCAAAAAAAAAAGAAGTAAAAAATCCAGTACAGAATTGATGCTTTTCTACTCCTGTCCTCAAAAAACGTTCCTAAATTTTCAACAATAGGTGATACAAACCCCAAAATGGTAACATTGGAAAAAGCATCTCATCCCGCAAAAAAAATGGCATCACATGGCCCCAATAACGAAAAAGCGAAAATTTTATAGCCTTCAAAAGGGGCCAATGAGGAAACTAAAATCCTGGCAGCTGCAGGGCTCTCCTTCCCTTCTGCGTCTCGCTGTGCCCCCATAACACAAGTAATGTCCACATGTGGGGGGTCTTTGTACTCAGGAGAAATTGCAGAACAAATTGTATGGTGGGTTTTCTCTTTTTATCTTTTGGAAATGTGTAAATTTTAGGGCTAAATGAACGTATTAGGGAACAATATGACCATTCTAAATTTCACCTCCATTTTGATTCAATTACTATGAAGATCTCAAGGGGTTAACAATCTTCGTAAAAGCTGTTTCTGATAGCTTGAGGGGTGCAGATTTGAAAATGGGTTGGTTATATAGGGGGTTTTGATGCTAAATATGTAAAATTTCATTCCAAACTGTATTTATCCCCAAAATAGTCAATTCTGAAAATCCGGAAAAGCGATATTCTATTTGCAAGCCGCGTGACATCAAAATAAATTATCCAGACATTTCAGAAATTATGAAAATGTAAAGTAGACAAATGGGAAATGTTATTCAGCAACTTATTTAGGTGGTAAATCGATCTGCCTGAAAACGCAATGATTTTGAATTTCGAAAATGGCAAATTTTTCCAAAAATTTATCATATTTTCTTTTTTTTTGTAAATAAATGCAAAACTTATCTGCCAAAATTTACCACTAAAATGAAGTACAACATGTGGGGAAAAAACAATCTCAGAATCGCTTTGATAAGTAACAGTGTTCAAAAGTTATAACCGTATAAAGAGACGCAAGTCAGAATCCAAAAAATCGGGCTGAGCCTTAACCTACAAAATGGCTGCGTCCTTAAGGGGTTAAATACATGTACAATACATACAAATACATGTACAAGCAGTATGCACTGATTGTGCAAAGTCAGACAGAAAACTGGTGCACAGGCTTTAATAAATCTAGGCCAATATGTCAAAGAATGCACTTCAGCACTATTATATTGTGAAGTTCCTACTCTGCTGGAACATTGGCCCACATTTATTAAAGCCACGGCACAGTTTTTTTTCTGTCTGACACATGTGGGATGCCCTATGTAAGAGGTGCACCAAAAAAAAGTTGGCACACTTTGTTGGAGTAGCGCATGGGGCGCCAAATTCATGAAGAACGTGTGCAACAAATCATGAATCTGGCGCAGTCTGCACTATACACAGACAAACTGCACATAATACAGACTGCACTGTTTTTGATAAATGTGGGCCATTGGGTTTAAACAAATTCACACTACAACAAAGTACAATTCAGAAAATAGAGTACATAGCATATACAATATATACAGTGGGTACGGAAAGTATTCAGATACCTTTAGATTTTTCACTCATTGCAGCCAATTGGTAAGATCAAAAAACTTATTTTTTTCTGCTCTTAATGTACACTCTGCTCCGCCGTCTTTCAAAAAAACATACATTTAAAAAAAAACGAAGTGTAGAGGTCCAGAGGACTCTGGAAAAGGTGTTCATCCAGGATATGTCTGTACTTGGCCACTTTCATCTTTCCTTCAATTGCAACCAGTCGTTCTGTCCCTGCTGTTGAAAAACATCCCATAGCATAATGCTGCCACCACCATGTGTCACTGTTGGGATTGTATGTGGCAGGTGATGAGCAGCGCCTGGTTTTCTTCACACATATCACTTAGAATTAACACCAAAAAATTCAATCTTCATCTCATCAAACAAAAGAATCTTATTTCTCATAGTCTGGGAGTCCTTCCTGTGTTTTTTGCAAACTTTATGCAGTTTTCATATTTCTTGCACTGAGGAGAGGCTTCCATTTTTTTTCTTTATCTCTCTCACCAAGGCTCTATGATTGTATGGTTTGGCTGGACAGCTAGGTAGAGGAAGAGTTGAGGTCACCCCAAACTTCTTTCATTTAGGGATTATAGAGGCCACTGTGCTCTTAGGAACCTTGAGTGCTGCAGAAATTATTTTGTTGGCCAGATCTGTGCCTTGCCACAATTCTTTCTCTGAGCTCCTTGAACAGTTCCTTAGACCTCATGATTCTCAAGTCCATTCAGTTTGATTTAACACTGCTGGACTCCAGTGAAGTAGAACCATGTCAAGGAGGATCAGAAGGAAATGGACAACATGTGAGTGTCACAGAAAAGGATCTAAATACTTATGACCATGTAAAATTTCAGTTTTTCTTGTTTTTTTCTGCATTGTACTGTTTTCTTTGTGGGAAATCCATTTTAATATTAAAATGTCACATTAAAATGTTTTCTGCATCTGTTGTTTGTAAAATATATTAATATCACAATTGAAATTTTATCCATAAACTTCATGTTTATAGTAATATAAAGGTTAAATCACCAGCAGAATATTGTATGCACATTTTTCTAATAAACAGATATGTAGAAACTTATTCTAAAAAATGATCTCCAGCTGTCAGGCCCGATACAATTACAAGAGTATAATAATATCTGGATAAGAACAGATACACGGTGAGGGACTATAATTTTACTTAATGCTCATAATACTAAATGTCATAAAATCCTTAAAGATGATAGAAATGATGAAGATTAGTTATTATGCTTATGACTTTTTTTTACTTTTACTTCTCATTAGTAGAAAATATGGGTACTGTAACACATTAGATTTATCAGTGACACTAATTTTAGGTTGCCAATTTCATCTTCATTTCTTTGCTAATCCATCAGGAAGACTTAACATCTCCAAAGCTGATTCCATCACCTGAGATCTTACAGAATATAAGAAAAAAGTATCAAGGCACAATGAAATAAGTGATCCTTAAAGGGGTGCACTGAGTTGAAGACTGTGAGACACCCAACCTCCTTCTCACCTCCGCTTTGAATGGAGAGGTGGTTGTGTGACTCTTTCCATTCACTTCTATGAGCCTATGGCTATTCTCTGAAGATATAAGTGTAGTTAAGATTCCAATAATAATGATAATAATCCTTTATTTATATAGCACACACAGATTAAGCAGCGCTGCACAGAGCTTGCCAAATCGGTCCCTGTCCCCAATGGGGCTCAGAGTCTAATCAACCATTATGTTTTGGAGTGCTCTATCTCAGGCGCTCAGACTTGAGGAACATCTTTGTCTCCATCAGACATAAGAACTCCAACACAGATTTTGACCAATACTTTCTTGTTTGTATAAAAGTGAAAATATCCTTTATTAGTCCAGGATTAAAGCATAACTGGCATATAGACATACAGAATATATTGCCATCTAACGCGTTTCACACCTCCTTCAGTTCTTACTCGAGTGAGTCATGTTTGTGCCCACACCTGATAGATTGAGAGTGATTGTATTCCCGGCACAATTGGCATATTAGTGAACACCTTGGGGGTCATTTACTAAGGACCCACAATCGCTCTTTTTCGCCGGGTTTCCCGAAAATTACCAGTTTGTGCCGAATTGCCCCGGGTTTTGGCGCACGCGATCAGATTGTGGCGCATGTGCTGGAAATCGGGGTGCATGGCCATCGGAAAACCCAACAGATTCGGAAAAACGGCGGTATTTAAAAAAAAATGTGTCACTTGACACGCACTAACCTGCACCCAGGATAGGATGTTGAACTCCGGCAAACTCCGACGGACTTCAGCGACACCTGGTGGACATCGGGCGCACTACCTTAGTGAATCGCCGGAAGACCTGAATCCTCGACAGAGAACGCGCCGCTGGATTGCGACAGGACCGGGTAAGTAAATGTGACCCCTTGTTTCTCTATGTTATGATTAAGGGCCGAGGCAGGTCTGAAGTGCATTAGATGGCAAATTACTCTGTATGCCTGTATACCAGAAATGCTTTTATCCAGGACCAATAAAGGATATTTTCGCTTTTACACTACCAAGAGAGTGCCGGTCAAAATCTGAGTTGTAGTTCTTATTCTCTGAAGACATGCATGTATGGCCACCTCTACGCTTCTCTGTAGGTCTGCTACAGGTTTCTCAGTTACTGCCAACTCTGGAAGATGCAGATAAAGTTGACTTGATTGGAGACGCATGGAGTTGCTGATTCCCTCTTCCACCAATGGGATTCTACAACTGCTGTTTGTGGTAAAGGTCAGCTCCCAGCTTCATCGCCACACATAGCAGGGAAGAAGAGAAGGCTACTGTGGGAGAGGGCTGAGAGGGCTGCTGTGGGAGGAAGAAGACAGGTGAGCATCATATAATAATGTGGGGGAAGAACTACATAAAGGTGGAAGAGGTGGGGGGAGATAACTAAAGGGGGCATAAGTTGTGGGGGCTACAGAAAAGGGGCCATTTGTTTGGGGGGGCATAATAAGTGAGAAGTGTACCTGAATAGTGGGATTCTATCATGTGCTAAAGAAGTTATACTATGGGGGGCCGTTAAGAGTTGTATTTTATTTTTTGGGCACACTAGGGGGTAGAATTGGGGCACTACATTTATTTTAATAGAGGGGTAAATGTATGTCATGTTGGCTGGTTTATTCAAGCACTGCAACAAACGGTGGATTTGGCGTTGGATTGGGGGGCCCCAGTCACATTATTGCTATTTTTATTCCCAATATCCTCAGGCTGGTTAGGAGACTAGCTACAGAAGGATCTCCCCCTCAAACTCCTGTTTGAAATAGTAGGCAAAAGTGCACCATTTCCACATGAAATTATAAAATTGGAACAGTTTCCTACAGATTGACAGACACGTTTTTGAGTATTTTTTTCTGTTAATATTTACTTTTCTGTTCTCTTTTGTGTTCCTTTGGGTCATTGTACAAAAGAAAAAAGTGCCATATAGCACAAAGTAAATGCAAAAGTACCAAATGCAAAAGCTAAACAAAACAATTCTTTGCATAATAAAATGTTGTACATTTTTCCAAGATGTATCAATTCCTTGTGGTATTCTAGATCTCTGCCTGCTGCCATTTATTGCTTTCTTCCAGTGAATATATGCCAGTCCATGGTCATTTGATATAAGACAGGTTTATGTATTACCATTCCTGGTCTTTAAATTTTGGATAATCCCTTTAACAGGTCAAATCATATATATTTGCTCCTACTGATTAAACATAGAGATGTTTAAAAAAATGACATCAGTTGTAGCTGGAGTAAGAAGCTAAATCCGTTCCTGCTTAAAGGTTAAAATCTCCTCCACTACCTGAAACAGGGCATTTTGCCATCTCCTGCTTGGGTGCCAGCTGTATGTGTTGCCCAGTTTTACTTTGCATGTTGCTTGCGGATACTAGATCACCGCTGTGCTTGTATTTGCACTCATGGAGTAATGAATATATGATTATTTCTCCATTGTCTAATGTGTTTGACTTGTTTTTATGGGCTGCCAGTTTCTCTAGGAAACTAAACTTGAGAAATTGCCCCAAAAGGGTAATATACCAAAATATTAGATATCTTTATTGACAACATCTATTATATCGTTTATCTGTATAAATAATGAAAGAAATGTGGAAAAATGGCAATATATATATATATATATATATATATATATATATAATAATTTCAGTTGAAGCTACACACAAACATTTTCATGGGACAGAGCACAGTCAGTGCCTGCTGTCAAAGCAAGCGTTAAATATCCATAAGGACGCAGCCATTTTACAGCTTAAGGCTCAGCCCCATTTTTTGGATTCTGACTTGCGTCGCTTTATATGGTCATAACTTTTGAACACTGTTACTTATCAAAACGATTCTGAGATTTTTTTCCCCCACATGTTGTACTTCATTTTAGTGGTAAATGTTGGCTGATAAGTTTTGCGTTTATTTTCCAAAAAAAAGAAAAAATGATGAATTTTTTGAAAAATTTCACTTTTTTGAAATTCAATATCATTACATTTTCAGGCAGATAGATTTACCACCTAAATAAGTTGCTGAATAACATTTCCCATATGTCTTCTTTACATTTTCATAATTATAGAAATGTCTGGATAATATATTTTGATGTCACGCGGCTTACAAATCGAATAGCGATTTTCCGTATTTTCAGAATTTACTCTTTTGCGGATAAATACAGTTTTGAATGAAATTTTACATATTTTGCATCAAAATCCCCTATATAATCAACCCATTTTCAAATCTGCACCCCTCAAACTATCAGAAACAGCTTTTAGGAAGATCGTTAACCCCTTGAGATCTTCATAGTAATTGAATCAAAATGGAGGTGAAATTTAGAATGGTCAAATTGTGCCGGTTATAGCCCTAAAATTTACACATTTCCAAAAGATAAAAAGAGGAATTTCTCTCAAGTACAGAGACCCCCCCCCCCCCACATGTGGACGGTACTTGTTTTATGGGTTCACAGCGAAGCACAGAAGGGAAGGAGCGCCCTGCAACTGCCAGGATTTTAGTTTTCTCATTGCCTCCTTTTGTAGGCTATAAAATTTTCGCTTTTTCGTTATTGGGGCCATGTGCCATTTTGGTGTTGGTATCTATCTCTGATAATTGCGGGGCCATTGATAAGTGCGTGCAGGAAAAAAAACGGCCACGTCGCACTGTGTTACCCTGATTCGCGGCAGTGTGATGATGCACTCACGGCACTCACGCTGCTGCGTGGCTTCTTCTTGTCAGTTCCACTGTCGCAGGGTCCAGGAGAAGAGACGCGGAGGACGCGGCAGCGCTGCTGAAGGTGAGTGAGTTTTATTATTTTCTGGTCCCCAGTGTAAAGCCTGCAGCCCCTTTCCCCAGTATATAGCCAGCTGCCCCTGCCCTCCAGTATATAGCATGTAGCCCCTACCCTCAGTATATAACCAGCAGTCCCCTGTCCCCAGTAAACAGCCTGCAGCCACTCCCAGAAGAATGCCCAGCCTATAAGAAAAAGTGTACTCATCTTCCAACGCCCCCCTACCGGCAAGACCTCTTCTTTCCATGGATGTTCCGGCTTTGGTTCCGTGTCTCTGTGCGGTGCCGTTACATGCACCATGATGTCAGCCGCTTGCTGAAATCATAATGTGTGCCGATGGTGGCATACATAAGGAAATGGGTGGTTTTTAAATTTATTTATTTATTTATTTTTTACTTTCCCACTAGGGGACTTACACTGGAAATACCTTGATCTCTCATACCATACACTGCAGTACTTCTGTACTGCAATGTATTATATCTGTCAGTGATTTATTGACATTTTGCCTATTGACCCAGGCTTGGACTGGGCCTCACTGCCCACTGTACATGGCAGACATGGAGGTCTTTGTTAGACCTCCTGCTGCCGTGGCAACCCCCTGAGTAGAACTGCATGGCAAGGAGCGATCTCCATGCTGGACAGACACAGCAGGGACCAGGCTGAATGGAACAGACCGTCTCCTGCTGCGGATCACACTGGCACACTGACAGTGCCAGTGCGATCCTTAAGACGAAATAGATTGTCTTTCTGTGGCAAAGGCCTGCTGATGAGGACGATCTATATTGTCACATGGCATCAAGCTGTTAATGTATGTAATGTTATTTGTCAATAGGAAGTAATCCTTAGCCCTAGTGGCTGTTTATTATCATTTCAGGCTGGCATGAGAGGGCTTCAGTATCACATTCTAATTGGTTGCACATCCAGATGTTTCCAGAATGTGGGCGGAGCTAGATTCATCACCAACTCATCAGATGTAGTTTTTTAGTTAAAGGAGTATTCTCGTCTGGGCATTCACATTCTGTTTCATTAATCTGCCATATATATACATTTCTTCAATTAGATGCTATCTTATAGTCATCCTGTGCTAGTCATTGCTGAATCCAGGTGGTCAGGCAGGACTCAATAGCGCATGTCTGGCCACCACTGCCAAAATGTGAGGTGGTCGTATCCGAGGAAGTTAATCTCGTTTCTAAGGGACAACATGGCTTCATTTATAAGACATTGGGGGTCATTTACTAAGGGCCCGATTCACGGTTTTCCCGACGTGTTACCTGAATATTTCCGATTTGCGCCGATTTCCCCTGAATTGCTCCGGGATTTTGGCGCACGCGATCGGATTGTGGCGCATAGGCGCTGGTATGCACGCGACAGAAATCGGGGGGCGTGGCCGAACGAAAACCCAACGGATTCAGAAAAACCGCTGCATTTTTTTAAAAAAATCTGTTGCGGAGCTTGCACTTACCTTCACTCAGCCCGGCTCGGTGTACTTGAGTGTGTTCCAATGCTCTTCAGCGCAGCAGCGCCACCTGGTGGACGTCGGAGGAACTGCCTTAATAAATCCCGGCTGGACCCGAATTCAGCGCAGAGAACGCGCCGCTGGATCGCGAATGGACCGGGTAAGTAAATCTGCCCCATTATCTTCACACAGGAACATTTTTTTAATAACATCCAATTGAAGAAATGTTTACATATGGCAAATGAATTAAATGTGAATGCCCAGATGGGAATACCCCTTTCAGGTACATACACAAAAACGTGGGCTATGTGAAAAGCGGTTCCCATTACGTTCGTGTGAGAGGAGCAGTTGAGGGAAAAGGTCCTGTGAGAGAAAAGGGGAAAGCTATGATACAAGTCAGGCTCCAGGGGTAGTGGACCCATTGGACCACCGCGGACGATGACGTAAGCCAGCACCTGGGACTGGAGGCTAAGTGGCACCCGGTTTTCACCAGAGCCCACCGGAAAGCGAGTTGGACTTGCTGTGGCAAGGGACCACCAGGTCGCTCCACAGGTGCAACTTGTCCACGGTGGCAGCCATGGCGAGGGAACAAAAACGGAAGGCAGGTTCGTGATCAGGGACAGGCAGGAGGTCAGGGCAGGCGGCATGGCATCAATGTCAGAGGCAGAGCAGAATGTCTGGGCTGGCAGCGGTGGAGCATAAACGGGAACAGGTCCGGGGTCAGAACGGGAAGTCAATAAATAGGCACAGGGTAACAATACAAGCTAAGATCAAAGATCCGGCAGGGCATGCAGCGAGAGGCAGGCTTAAATGGTATTCTGGGAAATGACCAGCGCCAATCAGTGGCGTAGAAGGTGTATTCCTGCCTGTGCAGTGTGTGTCTATGGAGGTCACATCTAATCTCCCTGTGTTAGGTTAAACAGCTCTGAAAGTAAGGATTAACCCTTTAACTTTGAGCTTTTACTTTGAAAATACTTCTCAAAGCATACTGCAGCCAGGGAGAGAACAGGGAGGGTTAACACTCACAGCTGTGTAACAAACAGGAGAGGAGAGACAGACCTGTTTTCAATGTGGTAGACAGTTTTGCCCTAGCAATGTAGAAGTAAAATTGTATCTAAGATGCACATTGCAGTCTGTTTCTTTACAAACTAGTTAAGTATATTAGAAAAATGTTCACAAAACTCTCCCCATAATATCAAAAATAATCTGAAATGAAGCTTACTCTTTAATTCATTAGTCACTTTATCACTTTTTTTTTATCTCTCAGCTGTCAGCGGATACAGGACAGAAAGCTGATTTACACAAACTGCTAGAATAAGGAAAAAAGACACAGGAACAGATTTCTTTAATGAAGTATATTACAAAGTTCACCGTATTCATTTATACAATTTTGTTGTAAGTTTAGTTACACTTTAAAGGGGACCTACCACCACGATTCTACCTATAAAGGTAGAACGGGTGGTAGGTGGATGAATGGGACGTAAGGATAGCCCTTTTTGGGCTAATCCTTACGTCCCGGCTATCCTTTTGTAAACTTTAATCAGTTGATATGTTAATTTAATTAAGCGGCTACTGGGGCGTGGAGTAGCCGGACATGAGGCTACTAGTCGCGGCTACTCCACGCCCCAGTAGCCTTGTTCCTCCACCTACCGGGTAATCTTCGGCGCGCAGCTCCTCGTAGCTGCGCGCCCTCGTGCGAATATCCTGCGTTCTGCGCATGCGCAGGCCTACGGGTACGCGGCCGTAGCTCTGAGGCCAGCGCTACTGCGCATGCGCAGACGCCGGGTGCCCGGACTACGCTGCGCGCCGAAGATTACATGGTAGGCGGAGGAACAAGGCAACTGGGGCGGGGAGTAGCCGCGACTAGTAGCCTCATGTCCGGCTACTCCACGCCCCAGTAGCCGCTTAATTAAATTAAAATATCAACTGATTAAAGTTTACAAAAGGATAGCCGGGACGTAAGGATTAGCCCAAAAAGGGCTATCCTTACGTCCCATTCATCCACCTACCACCCGTTCTACCTTTAGAGGTAGAATCGTGGTGGTAGGTCCCCTTTAAATGATATACCAGAGTCAGATTAAGAGAGTAATTATTTGTTTTTAGATGTTATGTGACCTAAGAAATGTGTTACCTTCATGTGAGGAACTGATTTCCTATAATATGGAAAATGTGATAGGGCCACTTACACAGTGGATATACAGCATCAATTCATATGATATAGAATATCACATATATTACAGCAGCGGCAGGGGTCTGTACATGTGAAACCCACCAGCCGATCTTAAGATATGTCATTATAAAAAGCCAGAAGACGAATAAACATATAGCTATCACTATAGAGCTAGCACTTCTACCTCCTGATATAATGGCATGTGTGGGCTGTAGACATTTACTTTAGATATCTTTTCATTTTACTATTGTGTCTATAAAGTGCAGGCATTGAATAGAGTAAAAGTAAAAATCACATTCTCATTTTCACAGCAAGGAGAATGAATAACAAAATATTTGTGAATGATTGTGGATTTTTTTCTTGTGATTTGCTTTCTAAAAATGATTAGACTTGTTATGTTTACAGATAACATGTTACTAGCTGACACTTTATACATTTCTTGATGACAGTTCGCCAGGGGCAGTCATTTCTAATAGCGCCACCTAGTGTCTAAAGATAATTGCACAGCTTTTATTTATGATGAAGATCTTTTACTGGAGAAACCTGCTTAAACTGAGTTGTCCCTTCAGAACAAAGTCTGGCCCTTGTGGCAAATTTGGGTTACATAAATGGTATTGAGTATCGGAGGAGGGATTTCCATAGAGCCCCCTTCCCCAGCCTATGCAATAGCTGTACTGTAAAAACTTGGTACCTGCAATATATATCCTGGTCAACTTGGTACCTGCAATATATATCCTGGTCAACAAATCAGCTGGCTGCTATATGAGGATAGAAATTCTCAGCAGCAAATGTTTGTCAGATGTAGCTCTCCAAGTAATAATCCTCATCTGTATCTTCTGCCAGGCCACACTTGTCTTCATTGGACAATACATTTGATGATAACTTTGTGATAACATTGGTCTTCTTTCTTCCAGATAATCTATGTGCATTATAGACAGGACCTATACTAGAGCAGAGGGATGATATGAAAATGTGGAAAACTTGGTCTTTCCTTGTCTTTTAACCCCTTTATCTGAGTGTTGTGTTTCTACTTTTTACTTTTTTTGAAAAGGACTTTCAAAGGAAATAAGAAAAGTCCAAAATACTTGAGCCTCAATGCAAAATCTGTATCAGGTGCCACCCCAGCCATGATCCTTATGTACTCCTACTTGGCAGAGATGTGTTTACTTCCATAAAGTTACAGCTTGGGGTTTTTAACCACTTAATGACAAGGCCTGAAACTCCACAGTTTTATACCATTGGGAAAATCACCATCAATACAGTAATATTTCAGTATATGTTAGGATCAGTTTGACTACCATCAAGTACCATAGGGGGGTCTGAAAATACAGTTGAAAAAAATTAAATAATAAAAACTCAAAGCATAATCTTATATGTTATTCCCCTATATATATATTTGTCATTTTCTTTCCAAATTTATGACATTTTCTGTTCTGAAAGTGTTTGACAAAAATCTTTCTCACCAGAGGTGAACTGGGTGGAGACTAACTTCTTCCTGTACTTGCATTGAAGTTGAGTCCAATTCACTTTGCCCACATTTCCCATGATACCCTGTGTTCTCTCTCAAAGTAATTTAGCAGCACCCAAGTATGATTCCTACAAGTACATTCATTGAACACTGCACAGTGCACATAGAGGATGTATATGGGGAGTAGCCTGACAGCTTGTAGGAGTATGGGATGTGGAAATCATAAGTAGTACAGTTTCATGTGCAACATTCCCCAGTGGAGCCTTTTTTGGTGCCTGGAGGAAGACTGGCCCTGATTACCTGAGTGGTTGGCTAGTATGGCCTAGCCATAGTCACGGTGCTTGGTATCAGGAGTGGAGGCCTCGTCAATGGTCTGACAGGTCTCCTGCAGGTGGTGTGTGCAAGAAAATGTGGGGAAAAGCTGAACGTGTACGTTTCTCCCTGGGGCAACCCTCATGTGTGGATAGGGATCACTCAGAGGCATGTTGGTAGGGCATAACTTACAGTCATTTATGGAAAACTTGCCAACTGCCACAACAGCAGCAAACTTCAGCTGGGTAGAGCTGGCTGGTACGTTCTTTGGTTCTCAGGAAGGTATTCGCACAGCCTGAATAAACAGCTTCAATCTGTGGTTGGAGAGTTGGCTTCTTCAGCAGCAGAGTTATAGCAATCCTGGTGATGGATCTCTGCTTTGGGCCTGGTCTCCTGGCAGACCAAGGTGTCGAGGCAAAATGTTTTTCCTTGTGACACCATTTAAAATTATGTGCCATCTTGTCGGAAGCTGACAAAAAAACATACTTGCACTATTTGCTTATGGCTTTCACTGCAGTGCATTTGTATCAACTCTTTATTCTTTGGGTCAGTACAAAAATACCAAATGTACTGTATATAATTTAGTTATGTCTTAATAACAAAAAATTCCAATATTGAGAAAAAAAATTTCATTGCCATATTCTGACACCTGTAACTCTATCATGTGTTGGTTTACATAGCTGAGCAAGATGCAGTTTATTTTGCAGGGTGAGCTGATGTTTTCAGTTACATCATTTACATTACATGTCACTTTTTGGCCAAAAATGTGGGGATTCAGAAATTTCATTTTTTTTACATCATACCCGGCATTAAGTCATTTTAATATTTTAATAAATTGAACATTTTGGGAATCTGGGATACCTAATATTTTATTATAGCTATACCATATAATGTATATATATATAAGTATTAAATCTGGGAAAATTTAGCTTTTGTATAATTGATATTATAAATGTAAGGTTCCATATCTACTTTGTGCACTGTATAGGAATTTTCCTTCAATGTGTTTCATTCAATCGGACATTCTGTAGGTTAAGATCTTGAATGTGTTAGTAATAGCAAAATATATTAGAGATACAGTACATAACATAACATTATGTCACATGAAGGTAGATAGAAAATATTCGCTATCAACTGCTTAAGACAAAGAGCAGCAGGAAAATGGTGCAGTGAAAGCTACATCTATTAGTGATAATATTGATTTTGTTCTACCTTGCAGCTAATGTAAAAAAACTAGTGTTCTGCAAATTAAAAATACTCACATAAAATATAAATAATTAAATACTTAATAAAACATTAGTATTCCTCCCATATTATCCTTTGCATTAAAATAAGTCTATTTGCACTGAATGGATCGATTCTTAAATTTTTAGTTAGTACCGTATATACTCGATTATAAGCCGAGTTTTTCAACACAAAAAATGAGCTGAAAAACCTCACCTCAGCTTATCAATTAAAAAAAAACTTATATACTCACCCTCCGACGGCCCCGATGCTCAGTGCGGCTCCCTGATGTCGGCACGGCTCCTCTTCTGTCTTCCCCGTGGCTCCTCTTCTTTCTTGGGTCTTCTGTAACAGTCGACAGATGTGGCCATGTTATCTGCCAGTCGGTGCATACTATGACGTCAGCAGCGGCCGCATCATAGTATGGGCCTGCCGGCAGAGCGCATGGCCGCATCTCTGCCGGCTGTTACAGAAGACCCAAGAAAGAAGAGGAGCTGCGGGGAAGACAGAAGAGGAGCCGCACCGACATTGGGGAGCCGGGCTGAGCATTGAGGCCGCAGGAGGGTGAGTATATAAGTTTATTTTTTTTAAGTGCTTGGTTGGCTGGCTGTATACTACTGGGGGCTGGCAGGCTGTATACTTCCCACACTTATACTTGGCTTATACCCAAGTCAATAAGTTTTCCCAGTTTTTGGTGGTCAAATTAGGGGCCTCTGCTTAAACTCGGGTCGGCTTTTACTCGAGTATATATGGTAAATTTGTACTAAACACATAAAAAGAAAATGCTACTTGTGAATGATGTCTAATTTATAAGTTCAGTTTAGCAAAATTGCTCTCCGCCATAGCATCAACCCAACAGTTTGTTTAGGTCTGCAAAAAAGGGAAAATTAAATGAATGAAATATACAGGGATATAGAAAACTTAATGCTGTATTATATTCAGCAGATACTCCCAGTGGAAATATTCATAAAGCTCCCAGTGAACAGAGTCGTAAATATCCCGGCACTGCAATGTGTGACATTATAATGCGGGATGAGTGCTCTGCAAAATGTCAGACATCAAGACTTGGGAAGGAGATGTTGTAAATACATGACAAGTGTTTGTTCGGTTATTTATTGTGGAGCAGGAATGTAGTTTAAATCCCATAATCTTCTTTTCTGTGTACTTTTGAACCTGTGCGAAGAGTGCCAGTTCATCTAAATATTTTTATGCATGTTTATTGAATGAATGGTCTGAGCTTTCCATCCAGAAATGCTTTCAATTAATCTCTACCCACAATGCAATACAAGCACTCACCAGCAGGGACAATTATGCGTTAAATTTCCATGCAAAAAAATGTATGTATATTTGCTAAATTAGCAGTCCTATTTTGGGAGTGGAAGGACATCAACCTCCACAATGTAAGGCTACCTCCACACAAATGTGGTTCTTTTTTTGCAGTCTATGTGTAATCAGTTGGTGATCTGTGGGCGGCACAGCGGCTAATTGGGTAGCATTTCTGCCTTGCAGCACTGGGGTCCTGGGTTCAAATCCCACCCAGGTCAACATCTGCAAAGAGTTTGTATTTTTTCTCCGTGTTTGCGTGGGTTTCCTCTGGGTCCTCTGGTTTCCTTCCACACTCCAAAACATACTGGTAGGAGATTAGATTGTGAGCCCCATGCTTTGTGCAGCGCTGCGTAATCTGTGTGCGCTATATAAATAAAAGAATTATTATCTGTGGGTCATCCGTATGTCCTAGTTTTTGTAGAATAAAACTTGAAGGCTTGTCCCAGCCCCTTGAAAGATCACATGATTTTGAACCTTTTAAAGGGAACCTGGTCTTTTTCCAAAAAAAAAATATAAGTTAGATAAATGTTTACCTTTCTGTATGCAGAGCTGTATCTCTAGTCCCATGGGAGTGTCCAGTGAGGAGTGGTTTCAACCCTGTCCTCGGGAAATGGCTCTGTCATGCATCAATTACGAATGTCCCCAATATCTCCTCCCCCTGTGGCTTCCCCCCTCAGGACATCATACATGTCTGCCCCACTCTTCCCTATCCACTCCCAAGGGTCTATGGTCTATGAGTGATCCATAACAAAAAGCTTCTGACTAGGACACGCTCAACTGTGATGGAACGGTCCATTGGGAACTGATCCATTCACAGATATTACATTACACGTAGCTGTGCTTTTACTGTCACGTGTTCCTGCCCTATATCCTTAAAAAAATCATGTAGAGTAATGCAGAAAGTAATAGGGTAGGAATTTTCTTCCACCAATTGTAGTAGGTTTGTTTGCAAATAATTTTTTTATTCAATGTTATTCTATTAAATTGGCTGCACCAGTTTTCTGTCTACCTCTGCACTAGAAAGAAGGGCTTTTGAGCTTGCATATTTATTGAAGCAGCGCCTGCGCCAGTTTTGTTTTGCAGCTGCACTTTGTCCAAAAAGGCAAAAAATTAACACCTAAAAGGGTGTGTAAGCAACACATTTTATACATAGACTTGACAGAATTGTGTCGCACGCTGTATATTAAAAGTGCAACTAAAAAAGATTGTGCACCCGTCCCGAGCAGTAGTGGGGCGCCAGATAACTGACAGATAGACTAGTCTGCCGCACTATTGATAAATCTGGGCCATTATCATTATAATGTCTACAATGATATATCTTTGTTTTATATACAGGCTCTCAGAATAAGGTTTTGCCCCAGGTTTTTTAGTCTGACATTGATAGTACAACTTGATCCCCTAGTTTCCCTAGAACACCATTTTTATACCATGATGCCAACATAGTACTAGTTTCCAGCAAAGGTGTCATTCCAGAGGCGTAACTATATGGGTAGCAGCCATAGCAGCTGCTATGGGGCCTGCAGTGTCAAGGGGCCCCTTCATCAGGCCTGACACACTAAAGAATGGAGGATGTGTCCCCATTATATATATATATATATATATGCTGCACATTGTACAAATAATATGTAAATAACATATATATTCTTCATGTGTATATGCTGTATATGCTGTGTATAGTGTGTAAACACTGTATGTGTGTATATACAGTATGCTGTACGTCAATACATGACACTGTTTGTGTGTGTGTATATGTAATGTGTATATGCTCTACATGTGTGCACATGAGTGTATGAATGTGTGTATATACAGGTGGTCCCCTATTTCAGAACACCTGACTTACAATGGACCCCTAGTTACAAACGGACCTCTAAATGTTGGTATTTTACTGTACTTTAGCTCTAGGCTACAATAAACAGCTATAACAGTTATCACAGGCGTCTGTAATGAAGCTTTATTGTTAATCCTGGTTCTTATGACAATCCAACATTTTAAAATCCCACTGTCACAGAGACCAAAAAATTTGACTGGGGTTCCAATGATAAAATATACAGTATCGACTTACATACAAATTCAACTTAAGAACAAGCCTATAGAAACCTATCTTGTACGGGGACTGCCTGTGCAGTATATTAGTGTAAATTGTGAGTGATTGTTTATATACAAATATATAAATATATATATTTTTTTAATGAAATCTACCATTTGTTTTTGTGCATTATGAACAAACATACCTTGAGAATGCTGTAGCGACACTGATGCAGAAACATATCTTGTTTAATCCCTGAATTGAGTTATTTTGCTTATGAAGAGATCTTCTGTTATAAGGAAGAAAAGCCCGAGCTGGAGGTATATTTAGTTTAAATCATGGCTACGTAAGTGGTAGTTTTCCTTTAATTATTTATTTTGTTCAATGTACCTTTAAAATGCAGCAGTGTGGAAATTGTTGAAATAAAACAGGTTCGCTGTCTACTTCCTCCATTGTCTAAGGAGTGATTGTAATTTTTTTGTAACCATAGTTACAATTTGAAACAACCTGCTTTATTTTCCCCTTCTGCACATGTGAAACAATTAGCAGGACAGACAAGATATTGTTAGATTTCATTCCGGCATGCAGATCTGTAGGATTTTACTGTCTGACGCCAGAAGGAAGTCTCATCTTTCCTAGAATAAACAAGTCAGACGCTGCTTGCTCTTGTATTGCTCATTTCCGTGGCCATCAATATACACCCTGTCTATCAAACTAGGACAATCCATACAAATCATTTCACATCTAGTCAAGCCCTCTAAATTATATTTTCCAGAATCACTGAAATGTCAAACTTTCAGTATAGTGAATTACTCTGAACAGGACTGGTGAATGGGGCTGGTGGAGACTATTATTGTAGTAAGAAACTGGAAAATAGACAATAAAACACATAAGCAAATCATATACTATAGGGCACAATTTACTAAGGGTCCGCGGACCGCATTTCCGTCGGGTTTCCCGAATTTTTCCGTTTTGCACCGCATTTAACTGGGGTTTTTGGTGCACATGATCGGATTTTGGTGCATCGGCGCCGGCTTTCACAAATCAGGAGACGGGCCGTTGGACAATCCAACAGATTCGGACAAGCCATGCATTCACATACACCAGGAAGAAGAAAGTGAACTCCGGCGGACCTCAGAGGGGAAGCAACACATGCATGATATCGGGCGTCAAATCTTAGTGACAGGACCGGGTAAGTAAATGTGCCCCTATGTGACCTTATATAGCAGTGTAATGACAAATCAGTTGTAGACAAAGATTTTTAATATTAAAAAATAATCTTTCAGCAGAATACCAGCATATAGTTTGTAAGTAACCTCGGTGGACTGCATGAAAGTCTGTTCTCATAATAGAAGGCACAGTATCTTGAAGGGAACCTGTCACCACATTTGCACATATACAGCCAGTGACAGGTTCCTATAGAGCTCTATCTGCCACCTTTGTTTTAGCTAAAAATAATTATGTTTACATCCACATAAATCACCTTTTATCTACTATTATCTGGAAACACAGGGGGCGTGTCCTGCTATCTACTCCTCCCCATGCCTTATGCCTCCTTACTATTCAGCAGTACATGTCATGTGACCTGGGCAATGTCATCAAAGGTCTTGTACCCTTTACATTTGCTAAATGTACCCCATGTATGTATCTGATGACATGATATCACAGCAGCCTCCATGGACTACTACTCCTCTCCATCCTTTATGGAGGCTACTGTGATTTCACACAGTATGGGTACAGTTTGCAAATGTTAGGAGGCTAAAGGACCTGAAATGATGTCACTCTGGCCATATGACATGAATGTAACACAAGGCATAGCTGTCAATCAAAATATCTCCTCGTCTTCCGTGGCTGCAGGGGAGTAGGAAGACGGAGTAGAGGGGCGGGCACTGACCTGCTGAAATTTCTCTAAGGCAACCCTAGTGAGTGAGAACAAAGTCAGATGCAGCCTGCAGTTAGATAGATGGCTGGAGCTCTTGGCAAGCCGCAGTATTTCTTGTCTGGCTGGAGCTCCAATGATGAATGTAGAGAACCCAGGGGAGATGGTGCGCATGCTGACAGAAAGGACTCTACATGTCTTCTCTGGCACATGTGCCAATGGTTTGCCACCACTGCACTACACTGTAACATGCACTCTTTATAATACCTGCCCAATATAACTCCCGTAACGTGGAATTAAAACTTTTAATGCCTGTAGTTGTGGCCCTAGACAGCATTGAAAGAAACAAATATATTAATAGGGAACACAAATGAACAAAGTTATTAAAAAATGTTAAGCTAAATTTTTACAAAGTTATAAAAGTTGCTTTTTACATTTTAACTGTGAACTTTAAAGTGTGGAATTTCACTATTTTTTAGACAGAAGCAGAGGCTATGCTTATCTTTTCTACTCAGCCCTGGAAATTATTACTGCTATGTTTGCCTGGTAATTATTTTTACTTTTAATTACGTTCTGGCAAAGCCTGTTTTAATATTCTCTTGTAGTAAGGCAGAGAATTATTTATTAATACTTTTGCTTAATGGTTTTTCTTGTGTCTACGGTAACTGACGCATATCCATATTTGTTCTAATGACAAATAAGGTAAATTGTAAAAAAGACCTGAAGTAGACGGGAAAATAGGAATTCATTAGAATACAGATGGAAATTCAGGGAACTAATTGGAAAAGTGAACTAAGGCTGATTTTAAAAAATTTGGCTAACCACAAATCAATGATTACGGTACCTCATGTACATGACCATAACAAGCCTCTACCTAGTACAAATCTATAAAGGGCATGTCATAGAGATACACAAGACTTTTTCAGTGCCTTATATTTGTATGCTAAGTATATGCAGACAATGGGGCACATTTACTTATCAAGTCCATGCGTAAACCCCGATCCGGACTGTCCGCGATTCATGAAGACCGTGCGAGCGTTTTCCTGAATGTGTTGCTTCCCCGATAAGGTGCGCCGGAGTTCACCTTCTTCTTCCTGGTGGATGAAAGTGCTTGGCTTGCGACACAAATTTTAATGTTAAATCCTGTGCGTAGTCCAAATCCATCGGTTCGTCGACAGCCGGCCCCCCGATTTGTGTCGCATGAAATCCGGCGTGATTGCGACACAAAACGATTGCGTGCGACACAATCCCCGGCGCAATCCTTTGGCTGAGCTTGGTTTTTGTAAAATGGAAAGCTGCGTTGCTTTACCGTAGAGCTTAAGGTGTGCAGCTGTATGTTGAGTGAAGCTGCTAAGATGGCATCCAAGAGCTCCATATATACTGGCTCCCCTTTCTTCCCAGTTGCTGGTTATACTGGTCTCATGGGTCTATAACTCCCCATTATCTAAGTTTTGACTGGGTAATCCTGACTTAGCTTGTGTCTGTATATCTGTATGTCTCTGTTTGAATGGCAGTACAGCACACTTATGAGTGATGTGTGGTGCACACATAGGATTTTTAAGCTGAGCTAATAGAGTACAAAGACATGGGACAGATTGGGGCTCATTTACTAAGGGCTTTGCACCAGTTTTCTGTCAGGCTTTGCACATGCTTTCTAGTGCAAACTGCTTGTACAGGTATTTAAGAAGTGTCTGCACCACAAATGTGTGACATGCGACCGTTTTGTGGCACAGATGCACTAGGCACTACGCGACACAAATTAGGAGGCATTCTGGTGCTCAGTAGGACCGTGCTCCAGATTTAACAATCAAGTCTGACAGAATTGTGTCGAAATCCCCATGTTAAAGATAGACCAGAAAAAAAGGGGTGCACTCTGTCAGTCCAGTTCAGGGAGCACCAGATTTATGGAGAAGGTGCTCCAGGCATCATGAATCTGGCGCTACCTGCATCATACACAGGCAAACCACAGTTTGCACCATTCTTAGTAAATGTGCCCCAATGTTTCACAAATCAGAAAACGAAGTTTTAGTCATCTCGACCTTTGTCAAGTTAGATGTGAAAAATGTATAAGGAGACACACACACATATATATATGCAGCATGCTGTATACAATGCGAAACATTACACATGATTATGTAATTAAGTTTGTTTGGTGAAGGCCAAATGCTATATTACGCTTCAATAAAATCTGAAAAAAGTGGACGCAACTTTGGTGTGTGCCGTGTCTTCATACTCTGTTTGTCTCTGTTTTCCAACTTTTTCAGAACACATACCCAGAGTAGGGACTGTAATCAAGTTTTCTCCTGTGTTTTAGTGCAGTTTGGGCAAATAGGTTAGGGACAAGGGTTGTGGGTTAGCTCAGTGCACCTGCACCTCTTCACTGTGTTGAAACATACTAAGGAGTGATATACATTAGGATCTTATACTAAGATTTGCAGATTCATTTGCAGATTAAAATGTTCCATTTTACAAGCAGCATTTACCCATTTTAAATCTGTAACAGAGGGTAAGTACATGCAGACAATGCTTATCTATTTCAAGGTATATTCTCTATTACAATTTGATAATGTTTTTGATTCTAGACTGTAACAGTGTATTCAGGGAGTCTATAACTCCATACCTAAAATATTTCTGTCCTCCCTGGTGCACAGCTGGGTTTGTTCATTGGCATGTGGTGATAAAAGCACAACAATTCAATGATGCATGAATAATTGATTAATGACATTAGCGGTAAACAATTAGATTTACTGTGAACCAAGAGAGCTGTTTATGATTGGGATATTAGCAATTGTAAAACACAGCAGTGTTATGTAGACACAGGGATGTTTTAATCAACTGTGAATTAAAGGAAAACTTTTTTAAAGGAAAATATGGGAAACACGGAATTTAGTTTCTTTGGCTTATGAATGGAATGAATTATCTCCTACCTGGTTCTTCCTGCTGCTAATACTATGCTAACAGCTTGCAGGAAGACAATCCCTCCAACTGAATTTTTTATGATAGATATAGTGCACCTCCTGATTTTATTATAATATGCCACATTATATGAAAAGACAAAAGGATTTGCACAAACTTACTGTACACCTACAGAATTGTAAGCTCTTGTGAGCAGGACACTCATTCCTATTGTTTCATATGACCCTGTTATTACTCTCTAATTACTTTTTTTGTTCGTGTATCTAGTGCTGTAAAACATGATGGTGCTACCTTTCTATTGTCAGGCTCCAGGGACAGTGGGCCTATTAGACCACCACGGACGATGACGTAAGCCGACACCTGGAACCAGAATCTAAGTGGCACCCTGTTTGCACCAGAGCCCGCTGCAAAGCGGGTTGGACTTGCTGCGGCGTGGTACCACCAGGTTGCTCCACAAGTGTGACTTTGTCCGCAGTGGCAGCCAAGGCAAGGTACACAGATGTAAAGCAGGATCATGGTTGGGGACAGGCAGGAGGTCAGGACGGGCAGCTCAGGATCGGAGTCAGAGATGAAGCAACAGGTCAGGGCAGGTGGAACAGGATCAAAGCCTAATACCGGGGTCACAACGGGAAATCCAAACTCAGGCACAAGGCAGGGACACAAGTTTTCTCAACAGCATAAACAGGAAGATCCGTCAGGAAATGCTTGGAGAGGTCAGCTTTTATGCAATTTACTGGGATGGCCAGAACCAATCAGCGGTGCGCTGGCCCTAGGAGACGGGGGGAGTGGTGACCGCCAGGCAGCGAGTGGCATGGGTGAGCACCAGTGACATCTATAAAGATGAATTCATTAATTCATTAATTCATTCTTTTACAGGAGGCGTGTTAGTAATTATGCAATATGTTTGCAACAACCTTCCTGCAGGGCTCCTTTCAAAGCTGTGTGCTAATATACAGTACTGTTAACAGAAAGTGATGCAATTTTGGAGGTGATTTGCTTAGATTTCTCTTTTTCATTTTACTTTGGTTGATTGATTAAAATATACAATTGACATTTCTATTCATACCTATCAACCTGCCTAAAACTTTTGCACAGTACATTTTATTTATTGAGAATTTGTATATGTGTAAGTACATTATTCTGTTGTGCATTATCACATGTACTGTCTTAGTACATACGTTTATGTGCTCTCCTGTCATAACTTTCAAATCAGTGGAGGTACTTTGACGTACAGGCAGTACGGGCTACATATAAGAGGTTTTTTGGTTTGTTCTCAAATTGAATTTGTATGTAAGTCAGAACAGGTATATTTTATAATCGTAACTTCAGACAATTTTTTTTTTGGCCCAGTAACAATTTTGTGCTGTCAAGGGGAAAATGATTATCACTACAACTTCATTACAGACATTACAGCTGATCACTGCAGCCTGGGACTAAAGTAAAGCATCCAAAGAGCTTCACCAGAGGTCACAGTGGACGGAGAGGTCCGTAACTAGGGATCGTCTGTGATTCGGTTGTCCTTCTGTATAAAAAAATTGATACACAAATGATAATACACAATAATAAAGATTTTCATTGTACAATTATTCTTTAACAATACCTCTTTATATGACTTTGTTTGCCATCCTGTTTAAAGGATATCAGGTTGACAGTAAGCTTGGAGATATTATGTAAGTGAATGAGTTCTTTATGGCCCTTGGTTCATATTTGTCTCATAGTAATAAAACCATAAGACGCAGTAAATAGCCCCATGTAATAAAAGTCATCTTGAATCTAGAACAGATTTGTCACTTTTACCCAGCCTATAAAATCTGCACGGCAGTAATATTATTCCACATCGCCTGCAAACAGTTAATACATACTAGCATTTATTTACAGTTTTCCTTTCTCCCTATTTATTCTTCTGTGAAGTATTTAGTGACTATGACGACGCTTCTGTAATTAAATTAATTTGTGGGAGGAAGAGAAACCATTAAGGGGATATAAATAATAGATAGGGAAGCATCCAAATTTGCTTTATCGGAAATGAACAGTAGTTATGTGCATGTTGTAGCTGAGACCACAGACAGCTTTTGGAATATATCAGTGTTTTCAGACATTTTTGAATACATCTGCTGTCTTCAGCATACTGCTCAGCCGGCTCTCTTTATAATGCTCTGCATAAACTCTGTACTGGACGGAAAGAAATTATGTAATGCTAATATCTTTTGAAGGATGGATAGACGGGGACCTTACACTATTCCAAGCTGCCTTGATATTTTGGTAGGACCTGGTACCTTTTGGGCATTGGTTGCTTAGGTGCAGATCTGCATCCCACAGTTGAGAAGATTTATGGATATTAGAGTGACCTATTACACCCACAAACCTTTCTGTGCACTTACTTTAGTCTTTATGGTCACCAGTCAGCCACTTTCTTCAAGTGAAGACTCCTGATCTCGGCTTCTATTGCATCCAATTGCCCCTGTTTTGTTCCTCGCACCTTACACATCTCTAATGTAGTTACATGGTAGAAAGGTTGAAAAAAAGACATATGCCCATCTAGTTTATCCAAGGAAGGAAAGGGAAGGGATGGAAAGGGATGGAAAGAAACTCAATGCTATATTACAATAAAACCAATGTTTATTGGTGTAAAGGGCATCTAAACCCCTTTTCTATCTCTCTGATATCCCTGCTGTGACCAGCGCCTGAGCTCAGCTATTCCACAGATTTATACTTCTTACAGTAAAGAAGCCTTGTCAAATTTGGAGTTTAAAACCCAGTTTCTGTTGAATTAACTTACCTGGAATTTTCCACCATAGTTTTTATATGGACCATTTATATATTTATATAAATTAATCTTGTCCCCCCCTCAGTCATCTCTTTCAAGACTAAATAAATCTTATTCTGTTAATCTTGCCTCATAACTGAGACCCTACAACCTCATAATTTTTGTTGTACCCCCTCCAGCTCCAGGGCATCCTTCTTATGGACTGGTGCCCAGAACTGAACTGCATTTTCAGGTAAGACCAATGATTTGTGGTAGTATTGCATTACTATCCTGGGAGTCCATACCTTTTTTAATGACTAAACAATGAAGAAAAGTGTATATCCCAGAAGAAACACAGAACAATAATACAGACCTCACACTTGCTAATAAATAATACCAACTTACCAACTTACGACTAGATTATAAATAATGTAGACCCAGACCAAAGGCTGGAAAAATCCATCAAATACAACCTTTAAAGAGGACCTGCCACCCTCAAAAACGGCACTAGGAGCTGCTTACTAAAGTAAGCAGCTCCTAGTGCTAAAACAAACGCAGCAGTGTTACATTGCTAGCATTATCGGAAACCTCAGATAACGCTAACAAACACTGCTGTGCTGTACACTAGAAACACCGGAACACTCTCAAAGCAGTCCGGTGTATTCATTAGGGGGCGTTCCAAGGTGCTGCCTCTTCCCCTGACTGCCCGCTCTCTCCATAGGCCAGAGGTGACTGCCGCACGAGGTTTACGATAACGCTAGCTGTGTAACACTGCTACATTTGTTTTAGTGCTAGGAGCTGCCTACCTTAGTAAGCAGCTCCTAGTGCCGTTTTTGAAGGTGACAAGTTCTCTTTAAGAATTAAACAAATGTTTTTTCCCCATAACTAATGATATTTTTGCTCTCCAGAAAGGCATCCAGGCCTCTCTTGAACTTGTACATAGAGTCCACCATAACAACCTCCTGCGGCAGAGAGTTCCACAGTCTCACTGCTCGTACAGTAAAGAACCTTTGTCTATGGTGATGGTAAAATCGCCTCTCCTCTAGGCGCAGAGGATGCCCCCTTGTCCTGGTCACAGGCCGAGGTATAAAAAGATCTTTGGAGAGATCCTTGTACTGTCCGTTCAGGTATTTGTACATTGTAATGAGGTCTCCCCTCAACCGTCTTTATTTTAAACTGAATAACCCCAACTTTAGTAATCTGTCATTGTATTCTAGTCCCTTCATTCCCCTAATAATCTTGGTTGCTCTCCTCTGCACCCGTTCCAGTTCTACTTTATCCTTTTTATACACTGGTCCCCAAAACTGTAATTTTATTTGCTTTAGCAGCAGCCGCCTGGCTCTGGTCACTAAAATTAAGTTTACCATCTACCAATACCCCCAAGTCCTTTTCCGCTCCAAGTAATTGAATGTTTAGAACATAATTATACTTTTTGTTTCCATGGCCCAAGTGCATAACTTTACATTTATCTACATTAAACCTCATCAACCATTTCTCTGCCCACTCCTCAAGCTTCCAAAAATCCCTCTAATGCTAAACTATCGACCTCAGTATTAATTACTTTACACAGCTTAGTATCATCTGCAAATATTGAAACTTGACTGTGTAAACCCACTACAAGGTAATTAATAAAAAATATTAAAAAGAAGTGGCCCCAATACTGACCCATGTGGCACTCCACTGGTAACATCAACCCAATATGAGAATGTGCCATTAATGACAACCCTCTGTTTTCTATCACTAAGCCAATTACTTACCCAAATACACAGATTTTCTCCTATTCCCAGGAGTCTCATTTTATATACCAACCTTTTATGTGGCACGGTGTCAAATGCCTTTGAAAGGTCCAGATATACAACATCCAAAGGCTCCCCCAGATACAGTCTGGAACTTACTTACTCATAGAAGCCAATCAAGTTAGTCTGACAGGACTGATCCCTCATAAAAACATGCTGATCCTGGGTTATAAGGTTATGTACATTGAGATACTCCAGGATAGCATCTCTAACAAACCCCTCAAATATTTTCCCCACAACAGAAGTTAGACTCACAGGTCTGTAGTTTCCTTTTTTGACAAAGGTGGGGAAATAATATAGGAAATAATAGTATGTCACACATCTAAGGAATATTAATGCAAAAAATGAGAAAAGAATGACACATGAAATTTTATTGATTAAAGCATAAAAACACTTAAAAACCCAATCAAGGGTACAAACCACAATGAACTCCCCACACAGGTGATTAATGAATACTGGTCAAGGTAAGTAGTAGTACATGGAGGTGCACAATAAATATACAAAATTAATCCGGACCATAGAAATATTAATAAATAAATAGCGTATGAATGTACAACATAATATTCGGGTCCAGAGCCAATAAAGTGCAATGTATTAAAGTGCAAATAGCTACATTACCAAAAATGAGAGGTCAAGTCTGGGGAGGAGAAGACGCCCAACAGGTCTGTAGTTTCCAGGATCACTTTTTGTAAATTGGTACCATTTGCTATGCACCAGTCCTGTGGAACAGAACCAGCCCACAGGGAATTTTCAAATATTAAAAATAACGGTCTGCCTATCACGGTACATGAAATAAATAATAATGTAGACCCCAGGCCAGACAAATAATATTAATATAACATAATATAAGCAATTAATAATAAAGTTGACCCTAAACCAGACAATTAATATGAATGCAGATCCCAGACCATGCAATAAATAAATAGTAATGTAGACCCTAGATCAGGTAATAAATAATACACACCCAGACAGTTAATAATAGTATTGTAGGCACAATTATTAATATTACTGACTAATAGGACCCCAGTGCATAAAATGAATCATCATACAGACCCCAAATCAGATAATAATAATGCAGAATCAAAACCAGGCAATAATAGTGGAGACCACAGAGCAGGCAATAATAATGAGACCCAAGAGCAAAAAAAAGACACCCAAAGCATATAAATATAATAATGGAGACCCCAGATTCGACAAAGGTATCAGATATCAGATTTGGAGACTCCGGATCCAAAGGAATATAACAAAACAGACACCAAATTTTTGGAAACAAATCTACTGAATGCATCAAAAGATGGAGGCATATTACAGATTCAGCTGACACAGGTTTCAAAATAATGGAATGTCCTTTTAACTATCATTTGTTTATTAACGAATATATCTGTGCTATAATTTTTATTACCCATTTTTGTATGCATCAGTTTTTTGTCTGACTTTCCTTTTCCTTTGCACATGTATTAATAAATTGTCCGCGACACATTTGCTGCACTATACCACAAATCCTGAATCTGCACATAGTACAGTTTGCACTGTTTTTGATAAATGTGGGCCATAGTCTGTAATAATATTTGAATTCTTTCTTAGCATTTATACTCTTCTTTTGCTTTACCTTTACATATTTGTCTAGTATTCGTATGTATGCTGACACTCCATTACTCCACAGAGATCAACGATCTCAGTTCTACTAACTGACCCTTTTTTTCACTATTCAAGATTGAAATGGGGGTGGGGGTGCACATTACACTCTGTAAATACAGATAATCTCTTAGGCTTTATTCATATACTTCAATGGGTTTACTGGGTCTGTGAAAATCCCTGATCAATAAAACAATAAAGCATGTACTATTCTTTTAAAGTGAACCTGTCAACCACTTTTATCCCACAAAATTAGTAGCCCCCTCAGGCAACATGTGATATCTACTTTCTGGAATTCCCTCTTTTATGTGAAATCTTGCCATTTTACCTATGGTGCACATCATTTTAGATGTCTACATAATGGTTCTATATTAGCTAGAACCATGGTTTTGGTATCAGACTAAAGATAAAAACTTTATCTTTCAAATCTGATCATATTGTGAGATATACAGATACAGACAGTTAAAGAAAATGGTAGGAATTAGATCTTTATTTGCAGATTTCATTCCCAACTTTTATTTTGACTTCCTATATCTGATGGTTCTTGCTGCTATAAAGCCCAAAATATAGGTTTCTAAAGTGATCTTCTCCTCCTGTCTCTGAGCATGACTCATTTGTGGTGAAACATGACAGTCTTTTGCTCATTTTCTCATTACTTTGGAGGTAAACGTTGACATTTTACATAAAAGGCAATGAAAAAAGGTCTGTGTGAAGAGAACCTTAGGTTGGATAGATTACCAAAATTGTAAATCCTATAGAAAGATTGTGATTATTTGAGGACTGGTGGAGTCCAGACCAAGCAAATTCACATTTAAACCTGCAATTAATCTCCATAAATATGTTGAATATGGATTTTCTGCTGCATTAATTCACCTTGTTGAACCTTCAACTAACTTTAGAGAAAATTCAGATCCACCACACTGAATGTGAATTTCTTTAAGAAAATATATATCTGTATTTTCAAAAGCTTATATATTAAAAATTATACAGAGCATGCAAAATGTGTGCATAACCAATGCTGTGTTCATTTGCCCTTAGTCTTCTCTGAACCATTTCTGGGTTTCCTAGTAATCCACATCATTGCCTGTTACACCAGTAGTTAATCAGAACAATGAAGAGAATTGACATTTATTAGAAAAAAAGAAACACTTACTGACACTTGATATTAGATAGGATAGGGCAGTGATGGCGAACCTTTTAGAGATCGACTGCCCAAAATGAGACCCAAAAAAACACAAGCTTTTCCTAAAGTGCCAACACGGCAATTTAGGCAGTAACAAACTTATTGCTACCAGAATTTTTTAGCTCAAATCCGACCCATTCCACACCTTTTAACTCTTCGGACAGGACTAAGCAGCACAGGATGGGTCACTTTAAAATAGCAGGGCACTACTTGGACTGCCTGAGACTGCAGGAAGATGCAATGTCTGGTAAACTCTGTGCCTGGGAGATGGGAGATGGCCTCCGAGTGCCATCTCTGGCACCAGTGCCATAGGTTCGCCACCACTGGGATAAGGAATAAGTACCCCAGCTCCGGGCCTTCCGGTTTCCTCCCACACTCCAAAACATACTGGTAGGTTGATTAAATTGTGAGCCTTATTGGGTACAGGGACTGATTTGGCAAGCTCTGTGCAGCGCTGCTTAATCTGTGTGCGCAATATAAATAAAGGATTATTATTATGGGTCAAATTCCCAGAGATTACACACTTAACATTTTATTTTTTTAATGGCACAACCTCTTTAGGTGAATACAAAGTAATTATAGATGATACAATATTGGATAGAATCAATGCTGTATTCTGCATGAACTAAGAGCTTGAATTGGTTTTTCATAAATATGGAAAAATGCCCAGGGGGTCGGGGATAAGGTAATTACCCTGCTCCGTCTCCTGTTTTTTTGTGTTACTGCAGTACTTTAGGTTTTTTGCCTCCAACCAGGAGTTCTGGGAGGGTCATTGGTCTCGCTTCATTCAATAATTGGCCTGCTCGAACACAGGGACGACATAGGAAGTGAAATCTTGTGGATAGGGCCAAACTTGTTTTGTGGCAAAACCCCTTTAATGTTTTATTGCCGCCCTAGTGGTAGTGTGACCAATATGGGCAGCTCTGCTCTAGAGGCAGTTGTCAGTAGCAAAGATTTTGGCATTTTATTCTATTTATAGAGAGGATTAATATCGGATGATGGAGCTTTTACAGATATGAAGGTAAATTCAGGTTTCAAACTCACTGGGAGGAAACTTACATCCTCAGTATATACAGTAATGGATATTTGTTGTAACGAGCTTCTAATAAATCCACTGAACATTTTCCTTTATACATGTATTTGTTGTTTTTATTACATTTGTCTATTGTAACCTGATGGGTAGATGCCCTTTAAATGTGCTATATAGGATTCAGTTATAAGGTCACATTTTATGAAAAGAAATGATGTACAACACTCTGTTACTGCATTAATATGACTGTGTTGTGTGCTGGTAATCACATTTCCTTGCTCCCTGACTCTTTCTTTCACTATGCTAATTCATGCATTGCTAATTTACTTATTAATGAAAATTACCTGCATGACAAGTTATTTTAATTCAATGTACCCAATATACCAAACAAGAAGTTGTAACAATATAGAAGAAAATTAACTACTTGCTTTGTATATTGAAGGACATCACTATTATTGGATCAAAAGGATGGGGCTCTAATAATAATAATAATCTTTATTTATATAGCACCATCAAATTCCGTAGCGCTTTACAAATCATATGGGACATATACAACTATATTACATTACAAAGAACAAGCAGTCATATGGAACAATAGGAGTGAGGGCCCTGCTCACAAGAGCTTACAGTCTATGGGGATGAGGGTGTTCAAACAAAAGGGTCGTTGCCTGTGAAAAGGGGGCGCAGCCGCACACCAAAAAGATCCGTGCCCCAAAAATACTCTTTTGTCCTAACTTTTTTGCGTTAAGTAAGTAAACTAATAGGAGGCGCAGAGTACAACTAGACAGTCTTATTCTGCATCAGATTTATCATCTAGCACCAAACACTTATAAAAATTTGGTGCAGAATAAGACTGTCTAGTCAACAGACAGTCCCCTACTTAAGAACACCCGACTTACAGGCGACCTGTAGTTACAAACGGACCTCTGGATGTTGGTAATTTACTGTACTTTAGCCTTATGCTACAATAAACAGTTATAACAGTTATCAAAAGTGTCTGCAACTAAGCTTTATTGCTAATCCTGGTTCTTATAACAGCCCAACATTTTTAAAATCCCACTGTCAAAAAGACCAAAAAAAAATTTGTCTGGATCTACAGTTATAAAATATACAGTTCCGACTTACATACAAATTCAACTTAAGCACAAACCTTTAGAACCTATCATGTATGTAACCTAGGGACTGCCGGTATTTAATAAATAATAGAATACTGATAAATAGGACGTGTCATTCAAACAACACATTGAAAACTGTAGAATCAAAATCTGTAAGAAAATGGCGCAAGTGTTTTTTTTTAAATCATTTTCAAAACATTTTGATTTTTTTTCATTTTACAGTATACTGTACTGCATGGAATATTAAATCTGACAGTAGAAAGTATGCTTTGTCACACAGAAAACAAGCCCTCATATTGCTCTGTAAATGGAAAAATAAAAAAAAGTTATGGCTTATGAAAGATGGAGAGTTAAAAACTCAGAATCTCAAAATGGCTGCACGCTTCAGAATATGGACTGTGCGAATAGTCAGGCAACCTTCGAATGTATTAGGCATAGAAAGTTTAAACTTTTTATTACATTTTTCTCCTATGGGTAATTTTTTTTCGACATAGGGATAAAATGATAATTACGCAGAGCCATACTGCTGGCTTTTATTTAATAGTGATGATTATTTCTGAGAAACATTAGCACAGATTACTGCTAATCTTAACCGGTACACAACAGAGATTGAAGGCAATTTCAGTCATTTACATTGTTTACAAAGGCTGTAAACACAAAAGAGAGGATCATAGGAGACAAAATAATTAAACATGTTCCTAAACTTAGTCATGCATTATAAGTCAGCTACTTCATCAAACGAGGAGAAAAATAATTAACGCTGGTAATGTTTTATCAAATGCCTGTTCCGTGGGAAGTAGTTATATCTGGATCCAAACATGATCTTGGTGGAGAAATATTTGCTCTCATACAAGTTTACGGAGAACGTTGTGGAGGGTTTTAGATGCTCTTATACTAATTGCTTCATTTTGGAATTCCTGTAGGGTCATCCAGAAATTCAAAGGAAATCTTAATTTTCATAAACACATTCCACAGGGGAGGCCTGCACTTTAATCTCTGTATTCAGGATCCAAACAATGCCAGGTATTTGGCAGAAAAGAAGCAATTCAATCACAAGAACTAGATGGCCATAGATCTATTTGACTATTTTGTTATGGTTTATTTAACCCCGTAATACAACAAATGTTAGGCTTCTAAGAGAGTGTCTCATGAGAACAGCCAAAGGATAACTGCATGGGGTACAAAAGGGTACTACAAATAGTAGAGATAGTACAGATTTGTAAATTGGGACCTAGCAGCATTACACCTCGAAAGGTAGGCCCTATCAGGGAGAATAGATATAAACGATAGGAGGGGTCACCTGGATTGGCATTCATAGGTCAGAGGAAAGAAATTAGTTTAAAAAAAATGGTATTAATACATAGACATTGTAGTTGAAAAAGTAGAAGATAAACCTACCTCAATGTTGTGTTCCCATCCAGAATCCACTTCCCACACAAAAACCAGGTTGTACGCTAAGGGTGCTCAGTCCAGGCAGTAAGATACAGGCAGTAAAGGCGTAGTAAAGTGGCACTCACCAATGTGTTTTCTCAGTCTTTATTAGGTGAGTAGCAAAACGGACATATAGCAGTCCGCGACAGGCTGTTTCACCAATCAGGCGCTATAGGACATGCCTGGCTGGTCATGGCTTTATCCAGTAAATTTGGAGGTTTGTTATAGAGCTCTCATGGGCATTATGTTTTTATGCAAATAGTGACCCCGCTTTCTTAAATGGTTTATTTTTACTCAAACACAGGATAAAAGTATTCACATGGAAAACAATAAGTATGTGTTTAGCTCACCTTGGAGTTGAAATGGATGGTTATTGCCACCTGAGTAGTAACTTCAGAATGGTGGATGGAGTAAGGGAGGGGGAGGAAGGAGAAACCGCATCGGCAGATGGTGAAGCTGTATAATCAAATGAAGATAGGTTTATGATCTTATGATGGATTAAATAAAGGAACCAATTGTATATTGTTTTCGAGTACTGGAGGATCCTATATTCATTTGATTATTTGATTTTTTACTACCTGCTATGGTACTAGAACCAAGCTTTCTGTTCTGCAGTTCAAGGACCTCTGGAGGATCTTCAAAGGGTTGGCACACATGTATAAGGTTTCAGGGCTGGAAGTCCCTCTCTTTATTATCTATATAGGGCAGTATCAAACTTGTTGGTTGGCTTGGCCCCTTAGAAGTCTTGGGACCTGGGCTGCTGACCAAACCACCTGTAGTTTTTGGTGCAGTTTTATAGTCAAAGCCAAAAGTGGATTCTGCAGGATATACGGGTACTAGTTCTTGCATCATATTTTTCAATCCTTGTAAATCTAGGCTCCAAAAACGACATGGAAAACTTCCCAAAGAATATCACATAAATAGCATATCTGATTCCACCTGCGTTGAGAAAACAAATCTTAACATATGAACTGAAGATCATTTTAAGCTAAAGAATTACTCGTATATTATTTGAATTATGTGTATACGTTCCTTAGGATTTGTAAAGCGCTACAGAATATGCTGGCGCTATATAAATAAAGATTACTATTATTAAGAATGCACATGTGATTATAGACCATGCTGCAGCTAAGGGGTTAAAGGTGCTAAAATACTACCTCATCCTACACAATGGATTTGTGGACAAATAACCTTGTCTATTCACTTACAATATTATCTCATGATGTCAATCATTATGACCATTTTGACATTGTATTTGCTTCCCTCAAGGGTTATTAAAAGAGAATTTCTGGATTTAAATATATGGTATTGATAACATATACATAGAACATGTCCTCAATATCATTGTAGGAGGTCCAATATCTAGCACCCCCAGAGATCGTCTGTTCTCAGCAATTGATTAAGAGAATGGAATAGAAAGCAGACAGCTCCATTTTTAATGCAGTGGTCAAAATAGGTTACTACAATACTGATTAGCTGCAGTTACTCGGTTTAGCCACAACACTTAGAACGGAGCTGATTGCTCCCTGCTTAATTCTCTATTCTCAGTTGCTGTGAGGGGTGCTGAGTCTTGGAGCTCACAAATCTAATATTGTTTACCTATTATTTAAATAATTCATCATTATTTTTAGACTGGAAAATTCTTAATGATAGAAATGAAGATTTACAAAATGTTGTTGTCAAGAGGCCAATACAGGTGGTCCCCTACTTAAGAACACCCGACTTACAGACAACTCCTAGTTAAAGACGGACCTCTCTGACCACTCTGACCTCTGGTGAAGGTCTCTGGGTTCTTTACTATAGTCCCAGACTGCAATGATCAGCTGTAAGGTGTCTGTAATGATATTATTTATTAATAATTCTTGGTCGCATTACAGCTAAAAATTCTGAAACTCCAATTGCCACTAGGGCAAAAAATTTTTTTTGTCTGGCTCTACAATATAAATAAACTATAAAGTTCCACATTACATACAAATTCAACTTAAGAACAAACCTATGGAACATATCTTGTACAGGCGGTTCCCCTAATTAAGGACACCCGACTTACAGACGACACCTAGTTACAGACGGACCTCTCTGTCCACTGTAATCTCTGGTGAAGCTCTCTGGATACTTTACTTTATTCCTAGCCTGCAGTGATCAGCTGTAAGGTGTCTGTAATGAAGCTTTATTGATAATCTCTGTTCCCATGACAGAAAAAAAATGTTAAAAATCCAATAGTCACTGGGACAAAAAATTTTTTTGTCTGGAGCTACAATTATAAAATATACTGTTCAAACTTACATGCAAATTCAACTTAAGTACAAACCCAAGGAACCTATCTTGTACGTAACCTGGGGACTGCCTGTACGTAACCCGGGGACTGTCTGTATCAGTAAAGAGAACAGGGAAATAGCAAATTTCTTTAGTTCTGTTACTTTTGGGGGTCACACAAATCAAAGGGGCAAACCCAACTTATCAGATCTGTTCACCTCTCACCATTCAAGACCCATGCTAGAAAATGGCACATACTGCAGCATCATTTAGAAATTCTGCCTGCAAAACTAGGTAAAACGAGGAAAACTTCCCTATTAAAGTTCTTTTTTGCCTTATTTCCATAAGTATAGCGGCTCTTTAATGTCACGTTCACACAAGTACAGCATTTCTGTTACTTAATTTGATGTCTCCAGCCTGCAAAATGTTTTAGCAGTATTAGAGATTTCACAGACACTTCTCCGCTTCCATTTCTCTGTAGGTCTACATTTGCATAATGTAACAAGTTTGTTTAAATTTGGCTTTGGTGTTACAATGTTTTATTTGATTGTTCTGGCCAAGAGTAGTCTGTGTCTTGTGAGACACTGAAGGGGTTAACTGTGGATGGGCGGTATGTTTCCCCTAGGTTTTGCTTCTATGCAAGGCCTTAGTGCTGAGGTGGGTTTGTCCAGCACCTTGGACACAGGTGATGGGAACAGCCTAATTAGCCTGGATAAAATGACTCAGCAGAGTTGAGTGGGTTGTCTCTCTGTGGAAGGAGGCTGAGAGGACACAGCTCTGACCTGTGTGTCTGGAGCAGCCACGTGATCTTTGGTTAGTGTGAGCTAGTGGACTATTTGTATAGTTAGCACCCTGACGGGTAGGTTTTCTTTTGTTTATTCAAATACCTGAATGTAAAGGCTGGTTTTATTTTGCTGCAATAAACGCAGGCGAGACCTGTTTGGACTGTACCCTGGTGTCCCTGTCTTGAACTGCATCCCAGCACCCCGCTACCACGGTCTCTACTGGGCCAAATCCTCCACATATGGTGGAGGATGCGGGCAGTTCAAAAAGACACACACCTGAAAGGCTCGCTACATCCTGCAACATTGCATGGCCTGGGTGAAAGCAGCAGGCAAAGTGCAGGATAAAGCCAAGATGGAGGACTTTATTAAATACCTGCAAGAGGAGGCCAGAGCTAATCGGCAGCAGCAGCAGGCCATGCTCCAGCAGCAGGAGGAGAGGTCCCGCCAGCAGCAGGAGGAGGCCAGAGCTAATCGGCAGCAGCAGCAGGAAGAGTCCCTGGCTAATCGGCAGCTGCAGCAAGCCATGCTCCAGCAGCAGGAGGAGAGGTCCCGACAGCAGCAAGCCATGCTCCAGCAACAGCAGGAGGAGTCCCGAGCCATGTTCCAGCTGATGATGGAGAAGTTTTCTGGCATTATGGCAGCACCGCAAGCGTCGGCTACTGAGGGGTCCCATACTGGTCTACAAGGGTACCCGGTTGTCCAGCATTCCGCACGGGCTGCAGTACAAAAGGCTTTACAAAAAATGGCGGCGACCGACGACGTGGAGGCGTATCTCACAGTGTTCGAGCGAGTAGCTGAGCGAGAGGAGTTACAGGCTGAGCAGTGGGCAGATGTCCTGGCACCGTTCCTGACCGGAGAGTCGCAGAAGGCTTACTACGACCTGAGTGAAACGGAGGCCCGTAAGTACCCCCAGCTAAAGGCGGAGATTCTGGCTCGTCTTGGGGTCACCGTTCAAGTTCGCTCCAGCCGGAGCCACCAGTGGGCTTACTCAGAAAAATTACCCCCACGCTCCCAAATGCATGACCTGATCCATCTTGTCCGGAAGTGGCTACAACCAGAGGACTGCACCCCCGCACAGATGGTAGAGAGAGTGGTCCTCGACAAATTCACCCGTTCTCTGCCCTCTCGGCTCCAGCGGTGGGTTGGACAGGCCGGTCCCACAAAAGCTGAGGAGCTTGTGTCCCTAGTAGAGAGGTATCGGGCTACGGAGGACCTGCTACTTACCTCTCCGACACGAAGCAGTGCCAGTGACAGGGTCACCAAACCAGCTGGTAAGACTGCTACTGCGGAAAAGGGGAGACATGTCAGGTTGGGAGGGGGTTCATTGGGGGGCGTGGAAACCCAGAAACCCAGTGAGGCTCGTGACAGAGGTCATGGCCGCATCCAGTGCTGGCGGTGCCATGAAATGGGCCATATTGCTGCCAACTGTCCACTGTCAGTGGAGCCAATGGACTGCAACCAGACCCGGCGAGTGTCACTGTTTGCCCGGCCAGTTCTGGCGGCTGAGTCAGTCACGGATGCAGAACCCCAAGTATGCATGGTCACAATCGGTGGTCACACAGTGGAAGCCTTGCTAGACTCAGGGAGTCTGGTCACCCTGGTGCGGGGAACTTTGGTTGATCCTGGACTATACAGTGGGCGGAGAGTGGGAGTGTTGTGTATACATGGGGACACTCGCGAATATCCCACTGCTGTCATCAACCTACATACCCCTTGTGGTACTGTTACCCATGAAGTGGGGGTGGTGGGGACCCTTTTTCATGAGGCTATTATCGGCAGAGACTTACCGGTGTTTTGGGACCTCTGGAGACGAAGACCCACCTCAGGTGCTGTTGCAGATAATGGACATCAGGTATGTCCGGCCTTGGCCCCTGAACCCTTTGAGGCCGATGTACACACACCAGCAGTAGGGGTGACCCCATGTGATGAATTCTCTCCCCTAGAGGTCCTAGCTGGTGAGGTCGAGGGCCACGAGGAGGTGGCCGACATGCTGGACCTTGAGGTTTCCCGTGAAAATTTTGGGGCTGCACAGCTACAGGACCCTACCTTGGTTAAAGCACGGGAGAACGTTAAGGTGATAAATGGGGTACTCCAAATACCAGGGGCTGATAAAATATACCCCCGAATGGTGATTATTGGGGAACTGTTGTACAGGGTCGACCAGATACGGGGTGAGGAGGTTGAGCAACTTGTAGTACCCCAATCTCACCGTAGGCTGGTGCTAGAGTTGGCACACAAACATGTGCTGGGAGGGCACTTAGGTGCTGAGAAGACCCGAGAAAGGATCCTGCAGAGATTTTTCTGGCCCGGGGTGTGGGAGGAGGTAAACCGGTATTGTAGCTCCTGCCCTGAGTGTCAACTTACTGCCCCGGTCTCCCACTTCAGGAGTCCTTTGGTCCCACTACCGATCATAGAAGTGCCCTTTGAAAGGATTGCAATGGATCTGGTTGGCCCCATAGTCAAATCCTCCAGGGGGCACCAATACATCCTAGTTATCCTGGACTACGCTACGCGGTATCCCGAGGCGATTCCATTAAGGAACACCTCCTCCAAAAATATTGCTAGGGAGCTGTTCCAGGTGTTCACACGCACAGGCCTCCCCAAGGAAATCTTGACTGACCAGGGTACCCCATTCATGTCTAGGGTAATGAAGGAGATGTGCAAGTTACTACAGGTAAAACAGCTCCGCACCTCTGTGTATCATCCTCAGACAGATGGCCTGGTCGAGAGGTTTAATAAGACCTTGAAGGGGATGCTTAAGAGGGTGGTCAGCAAAGATGGGAAGGACTGGGATTGTTTGTTGCCCTATTTGATGTTTGCCATACGTGAAGTTCCCCAGTCCTCCACGGGTTTCTCACCCTTTGAACTGTTATATGGCCGTTCCCCACGTGGGCTTTTGGATGTAGCCAAGGAGACCTGGGAACAGGAGAGGACCCCCCACCGTAGTGTGATAGAACACGTCTCCCTTATGCAGGACCGCATAGCGGCGGTAATGCCCCTTGTAAAGGAGCACATGACAAGGGCACAAGAGGCCCAGTCTAGGGTCTACAATAGGTCAGCCAGACTCAGGACCTTTAACCCAGGCGACAGAGTGCTAGTTCTGGTGCCCACCGTGGAGAGCAAGTTCTTGGCAAAATGGCAAGGACCATATGAGGTCATGGAGAGAGTGGGGAAGGTAACCTACAGGGTATCTCAGCCGGGGAGGAGGAAACCCGAACAGATATACCACGTGAACCTCCTAAAGCCATGGAGGGAAAGAGAGTCCCTGATGGCCATGGGAGTAGAGAAGGCGTCTGTCCCCAAGAAGGGGACACCGGAGGTAGGTGTACCCGATGCCAAGGTGCCTGAAGTACGGATCTCGGAGTCCCTCTCCAGGGCCCAGATTCAGGAAGCGAAGGAGTTTGTGCTCCGAAATATGGATGTGTTCTCTAAGTTACCGGGACGTACTTCAGTCATCAAGCATGACATCATAACCGAACCCCACATCCGGGTACACCAAAAACCCTACCGGGTCCCTGAAGCGCGCCGGCTTGCCATATCCGAAGAAGTCAGGCAGATGTTAGACCTGGGGGTTATCGAGGAGTCTAAAAGTGACTGGTCGAGTCCTATTGTGTTGATTCCCAAGCCTGATGGTTCCCTACGGTTCTGCAATGATTTTAGGAAGTTGAACGAGGTGTCCAAATTTGATTCCTATCCCATGCCCAGGGTTGACGAGTTGATAGAACGACTTGGACAGGCTAGGTTCTTCTCCACCCTTGACCTGACGAAAGGGTATTGGCAGGTACCCCTGACTGACAGGGCTAAAGAGAAGACCGCTTTTGTTACCCCTGATGGGCTTTTTCAGTACGTGGTACTCCCCTTTGGGCTACATGGGGCTCCCGCCACATTCCAGAGGTTAATGGATCTCGTGCTAAAACCTCACCGGAGTTATGCCTCGGCCTACTTAGATGACATCATAGTCTATAGTAGCGACTGGGAGAGTCATCTAGCCAAAGTACAAGCAGTGGTAGACTCCCTGAGGGCAGCAGGGCTGACAGCGAACCCCCAAAAGTGTGCACTGGGTCTGGAAGAGGCCCGTTACCTGGGGTACCGTATTGGGCGAGGGGTCATCAAACCCCAAGTAAATAAAGTAGAGGCGATCCAGCAGTGGCCACGACCTTTGAGCAAGAAGCAAGTGAGGGCTTTTCTGGGCATAGTGGGCTATTATCGCCGATTTATCCCCGATTTTGCTACCATAGCGGCACCCCTGACTGACCTGACCAAGGGTAGCAGGGCGGTGATGGTAAAGTGGAGTGAAGAGGCTGAGGGGGCGTTTCAGCGACTTAAGACGGTTTTGTGTGAGGGACCGATACTGATCACCCCTAACTTCACCAAGACCTTTATTGTGCAGACTGACGCTTCTGACGTGGGCTTGGGGGCTGTCCTGTCCCAAGTAGTGGAGGGTGAGGAACATCCTGTAACATTCCTGAGCCGCAAGCTCACACCTCCTGAAAAGAACTATAGTATAGTTGAGAGGGAGTGCTTAGCGATCAAATGGGCTCTGGAATCCCTGAGGTATTATCTGGTAGGGCGGCAGTTTACACTAGTGACTGATCACTCTCCCCTAACCTGGATGAGTCAGGCCAAGGAGAGGAACGCCAGGGTCACAAGGTGGTTCCTAATGCTCCAGAATTTTAAATTCACGGTGGAACATCGAGCAGGAAAGCTGCATGGGAATGCCGATGCCCTATCCCGTACCCACTGTCTGATGGCCAAAAATGTTCGTCCCCACAGGGTCAAACAGAGGGGGAGGGTATGTGAGACACTGAAGGGGTTAACTGTGGATGGGCGGTATGTTTCCCCTAGGTTTTGCTTCTATGCAAGGCCTTAGTGCTGAGGTGGGTTTGTCCAGCACCTTGGACACAGGTGATGGGAACAGCCTAATTAGCCTGGATAAAATGACTCAGCAGAGTTGAGTGGGTTGTCTCTCTGTGGAAGGAGGCTGAGAGGACACAGCTCTGACCTGTGTGTCTGGAGCAGCCACGTGATCTTTGGTTAGTGTGAGCTAGTGGACTATTTGTATAGTTAGCACCCTGACGGGTAGGTTTTCTTTTGTTTATTCAAATACCTGAATGTAAAGGCTGGTTTTATTTTGCTGCAATAAACGCAGGCGAGACCTGTTTGGACTGTACCCTGGTGTCCCTGTCTTGAACTGCATCCCAGCACCCCGCTACCACGGTCTCTACTGGGCCAAATCCTCCACAGTCTATAAAATGATTCTACTGAGGAAATGGCTTTAAAAAAAACACCATAAAGGTTATGGTCACTTTAGGCTATGCAGTGTCTGTGATTGTGCCGTAATATATGAAACAACTTTGCAATTAAAGCGGTTTATTATAAATCAGCATTTACACAGAATTATACACAGAATTGATGAGTAGGAATGACTGGACCCATTCAGGTTTGGGTAACACACGGTAATACCCTTCAAATGCTGCTGGAAAAACCACCGGTGACATTTAAATGCTGGTGGCCCATGATCGCTGCCATTTTTCTGAGAATTGTCACTCTCCATGACCTCTTAGGGGAGTGGGAAATCTAGAGTAAATAACAGCAGAACTTAAAGAGTTCACACCCGCGATCGGTGCCAGCACCAATTGCAGGTGTTATCAGTGGGGGAGGAGGTGAACCGAATCTGGACCCCCTAACTTCAGTAGCCACACATGTGGAGGCTTTAAATGAAGTATCTTGCATCCCATTCAGAGCTGAGCATCAATACTGACACAAACCATGGTCTGATGTGGCGCTACTTTTTTTTAACAAAAACAGCCAAGATTTTTGGCAGCTAGACAACCCCTTTAAGCAGACAAATGCGTCAATCTTGATATTTTTTTATTTTATTTTGATTTTAATGGCTGTGTATTATCAGATTCACATTAAGGATAGCTAAATCAGTACTTTGGCTCTTATCATCCTCCCTTCTTGCATATCAAAGAAATGAATCAGATGAGTGAAACCCATACACTATGGCCTAAACAACATTATCTGTGTTGCTGTGGATATCATTGCTAAACTTTTTTCCTATTTTGTGTTGATTTGATTGATTGGATGTCCATTAAATAGTTATTTTTCATCCCCCTAAGTCTATTTGATTGCCTTCAAATAAATTATATTTCCAAAAGAACCAGGAGCCGAAGCGGCGCAAGTACCGTATATACTCACTCGAGTATAAGTCAAGTTTTTCAGCACAAAAAATGTGCTAAAAAACCTCACTTCGACTCACTTCGAAAAAAATAAACAGTGTACTCACCTTCTGACGCCCCCCGGGAGTATATACTACAGGGGGCTGGCAGGCAATATACTACAGGGGGTTGGCAGTTTATATACTACATCTGAGGATGTGCGGATGAGTGTGATTTTGTTCTTAGGTTACATTCTGTCCTTACTAGTCTGAACAACTCTTTATTCTATTCCTGGCTTAATTGAGTTCCACAATAACTGTCTGTCTCCTGTTGATTTTGGTCTGGGTTTCTAAAAGTTAATTTAGCTTCCTCCACTCACACTTCTCCCATGCTGCCTTAAATCGATGTCAGGGAACTGGACCAATCACATTCTGAACTGAGACACTGACATCTCATATAAGGTTTGCCAGCCATTTCACCCGTGCTTGCAAAAACTGGCATCTTGGCTTCAATATTTTGGTTTCCTGTATTTGTCTTCTGACCATCAATTCTGTACTGTCCTCTTTCATGTGATCAGTACCTGTCGACTATTCACCTGTGTTTGTATAGTACAGTATTGTCTCTGTGTTTGCACGTTGGTTCAGGAAGGGAACTTTGACTAGTTGTCTCCAACCACTTAAGGTAGGCTGGGCAAATAGGTAGAGAAAATTTAGCCTTACGGCTTACTGTCTTTGTCTGTCCTTCCAGTCCATCCAAGCCATTCCCAAATGCTCAAAATGTATCAGATTGAGATTGCATCAGCCTTTGTCCATCAATTCTTCTTTTCCTTCACATAAAACAGAAGGACCAAATGAATGATAAAGGCTTTCTGTGTAATGGAGGACAACAATAGGTAGGTTCTCATAATTTTTCACAAGTGTTCATGTGCATATTTACACAAGTGTCTTTTGACAGATTGAGAACATGTCTTATTGACGAGTGATGATATATCCTAAAAATTCTTTCACACCCCACCCCCTCAATGACCAAACTTGCAAGGAACTTGCAATTATACAGAATCACGATAGATTTAGCTACAATTATTTACTCATCCTATTCTTCTTAAATAACACATTTTCTTATTTCACAATAATTAACCAAACAGAAATTACATATTGGGTCATTTATGTTTGCAATGTATAATACAAGGCACAAAATCAATCCTAAGAGTAGTGATTAGCGTTAAATGTGTTCTTACCATACGGATACAGAATAATAAAGTGTTTGCTCGTGTAAATATTTGCTATCACTTGCTTTTGGCTCATTATAAATAACAATGTGGATCCGTCGCCCGCAGCTAATTCAGCATTGTTATGATGCGGTACAAACAATCTGAATTCTCATTGCAGTCTCCGCTGATAAAAATGAATTTTTATGATAATCTGAAAAAGAACCTGTTTTTACTGGTTTCCTCATGAATACCTAAAATGTTGATACCATTGTGCAAGGACACAATTAAAGTGGACTACATTCATATTAGTGGAATTCTGCCAGATAGTGTACCTACCACTTAGAGCAGCGCAGGATGCATGTTATTGTCAGTCCCTGAGGCTTGCTATTTTATCTTTTATGCATGTAAATTTGTAATACAAATAAAAGCACTTTATGAAAATCTCATGTTCATGCTGCAACTAGAAACCATAGCACAAATTATTTTACCCTGAAACTATAAGACTATGAGCCTTTCTTAAAGTTGTGCCCTGCAGAAGTGGATATTTCAGAATTTATACCCTTTTTTGAATTTTTTGGCTTTCTGTTATAGTAGATTTAGCCTCAGGTGAACAACATCAACATAGACAAAGGTTCTTTACTGTAAGAGCAGTGAGACTGTGGCACTCTCTGCCGCAGGAGGTTGTTATGGCGGACTCTATGTACATGTTCAAGAGAGGCCTGGATGCCTTTCTGGAGAGCAAAAATATCACGGGTTATGGGGATAAAACATTTATTTAATTCTTAAAGGTTGGACTTGATGGACTTGCATCTTTTTCCAGCCTCATATACTATGAACACATGAGATAATTATGCTACCCTGTCGTAATTTATTTAACAAAAACTGTAGTAAAATGCAAAAGTAGTATCTGAATAAAATCAAGTACTCTCATGATGCAGCAAGTTGCTGCAAATCCAATGCTGCCCAGTAGTCTCGGAAGGATAAAAAAGCCAAGACAAATACGAGCCCTGAGTGTCCTATAATCTCTGTCCCTGCCTACTTGCCGTCTCTGCATTAAAACGCAGTCAATAGTCAGTACCTTGAATAAGTGCATAGTACTGTAACCCAAACAAAGAGACACAAGATAAACAACAAAATAAATAGGCTGCCTCACTTCACTTAATTATCATGAATCATACTCAGATACAGATTTTGCTTTATAAAGGTTGAAATTAAAGAAATTTTGCCTTACATTTATTTTGATCTGTTTTGAATTTCTGGACTAATGTGTACCACACACAATGGTGAAGGCTAATACTTTGAAATTATATACCCGAGATAATAAAGAAAATAAAAAATAACTTTTTGTTTCTGCCATGTTTCGAATGAACTATACATGGGAGTAAGAATCCAACAATGAGCACCACCCAGCACTGAGAGTGCAGCTCCTCTGTCAAACAACAAAATAAAACCAAGGTTGAAAACCAATATGGTGGCGAGGTACAAAATCATAAGGAAAAAGAGTACTCAAGGTTCAGCCGAAAGGTAAGAATCACAACAAAATCACAGCAGAGTATCACAGAGTAGAATCCCAAAAAGAGCCAAAGTTAATAGAAGGCCCAGTTGTAGTGAACTACAAGGTATAAATGCAGACGCCACCCCTGCTGCCAATTGGTTTGGCTGGCCGTTACTCCAGTTGGCATCTGACACTCACCCAGCTCTGAGATACTGTTCCTGTCCCTCAGCCTCCTGTAGAAAATCACATTTGGTGTGGTTGCCTGCCAGGAGAACTTATCTGCAGAACCTTGAAACAAATTGAAACCATATCTACCTGATGAATATTTCTTCACCTGAAACTGTCTCCAATGTTGTTGTTGAGCAGTGAATTTAACTCTTTCTTGGCAGAAATTCTTTGCTGGTTATTTCTTTAGTATATCTGTGCAAGTCCCTATTTGGTTTCCTTGGATATTCTGCTCACCCAGCTTACAGACCTTTGGCGTGCCTTCAGGATTTACTTCTGCCTGCTGATTTAAATTTATCTATTTCACTTTGTCTTGACCCTAGTTTGCTTATTCATGTGAACTTGTCTACTGAGTATTTTCTGGCACAGTCAAGTTTTATTTTTGCACCTTAATTTCTGTTGCTTTTCTGGTCTGTATCTGCAGAAGAATTTTAGCTTTGCACTCCTTGTACACCAGTGTTCTCCGGTTACAAAGTCCGACCCTTTTTGCATTTGGTAATGATGAAGACCAAAATATTTTTTAGGGCAGCACGGTGGCTTAGTGGTTAGAATTACAGCCTTGCAGCGCTGGGACTTGGGTTCAAGTCCCAGGGTCGACATCTACAAAGAGTTTGTATGTTCTCTCTGTGTTTGCGAGGGTTTCCTCTGGTTTCCTCCCACATTCTAAAACATACTGGTAGGTTTATTATATTGTGAGCGCCATGGGGACAGGAACCAATTTGATAATCTCTGTGCAGCGCTGCATAATCTGTGTGTGCTATATAAATAATGAATGATAATTTTTTTATTATTATAATTTCAGATGCCGGCAAAACTCAAGTAGCAGAGATGTCCCAGCAAAAAAATCACATTTAAGTCAGACTGTTCAACAGAGAAATGGGAATACTCAACAGAGCAACATCTCAGACTCCACAGGGTTGTTGGAAGTGTTGTCATCATAAAGCCTTTGCTCTGTTTAAAGGCCATGACAGCACAGCTTAAAGAGTAACTGTAAACTTATAATGATTTGACCAAATTATTCCTTCTTTTTAAAGTAAACTGAATGAATTATGCTGCTTGTCCTTTTCAATCCAAAGTTATGGCATTTTTTTGTTCTGAAAGTGTTTGACAAAAGTCTTTTTCCCCATAGGTGAAGGGGTGCGGCCACTAATGTCTGTCAGTCTTTGCCCTTGGCCCTTAGCTGAGGCCATTTCAAACTGCCCACAGATCACATGATGCCTTGTGTTCTCTTTAAAAGTAATTTAGCATTAAACCCATTTAGTTTCCCACAAGTAAATCCACTGCATAGTGCACATACAGGACGTATATGGTGACAGCCTGGCAGCTTTCATCACATGGAAGAGAAGGGGATTTGTACAGTGCACATACACGATTTGCAAAATACCCCACCGGGGCCTAGCCTTTTCTTGGGTCCCAGAATACTGGAGTGGCTGGTGGTTGCGGCCTAGGGCACGCTGTGGTCACAGTGCTTGGTATGAGGACCAGAGGGCTGTCCTACAGCCTGGCAGATCTCCGGCAGGTGGTGTGTGCAAGAAATACAGAGGGAGAGGCTCATGTACTGGATCTCCCTGGGGCAACCCCTTAGTGTCTGTATAAAATGTCCCTGGGTAATGGATGGGGAGCCCGTGGTGGGGATACAGCCGTATCTAGGGATCAGACGGAGGCAACGTTGTGCAAAATAACTCATGGTTCTTTATTGGAACAACTGCAGGCAATGGCCCAAAACGATCTCAGAACAGATTCCGGATTATTGGAGATGCCGAATTACTGGAGTGGTCATGGAGAATGGTCCTCAGGAATAGTTCACCAGCCTGGTAGTAGATGCAGGCTGGGATGGAGCAGTGTCTAATCTGTGGATGCTGCAGCTATGAGTCTCCTGACTCTAATCCTGGGCATAAGTTGAGTGTCAGTGCTGATGGTGCACAGACAGTGTCTCTCTTCACTCTGTGTGCTTTGGGCATGTGCTCTTGTGGTAAGAGCTGAGGCCTAAGAGCTAAGACAGACTCTCTTCTCTGTGGAAAGGCCTGGGGCCTAATAAACCTGTGCTCCCACTGCACAGGGGTTTTATCACTCCCCCTGGTCAGGTGGTAGGGGGGGAGTGATAAAACCCCTGTGCAGTGGGAGCCTGCATCTGAAGTGTGATTGGTCCAATCACACTTCAGGTTACAATACAGCCAAAATCATTGGTCAGTTAACTGTTGCCTTTCCAGGCAGCATTCACAGGCTGTAATTGCTAAATCTCTCCTATCACAGCTTCTGACATGGAGAGGGACACTTTTGCAACACCTAATTAAGCCTTTGCATCCACAGGGGTGTTGCCGATGTATATGATGACAGCCTGGCAGCTTCTATCACATGGAGGAGCGGGGAACATGTAATAAGTGAAATAAATCATCAAGTAAACCAGTTACATGAAGTCTATTGCCTGAGCTGTATGAGCACTAAGGGTTAAAAGCTTATCTGCACAGGGCTGATAGCGCCGATGACAGGGTGGGGGAAGGGAGCAGCATGAGGAGAGAAGAGAGACAGAAAAAGTTCTGTTGAATCACAGACTGGGATGGAGGGACTGATAGGGAACAGGGAGATAGTGTACCTATTCTAAGCAGGAGACACTTGTATCCACTCTTCTGAACACATCTAGCTCTGCTATATACACAGAGAGAGCTCTGTCACATAGTAAGCAACAAAACACATTGAGCATACTGCTCACTCACGTGGACCTTGAAAACCCGAAGGAAACACCTTTGTGGAGTCCGGTGCACAGATCCCAAATGGGCTTGTCGGAATGCCCCGATGCAATCAGAAAATAGGAAAAGGTAGAGATCGGCACTCCAGGCTTTCTTCTTTATTCAAAATCCATTAAAATACACGAGGTAGTCATAGTGCATAGTCAATAAGACCTACGCGTTTCGAACATTAACATTAGTTCTTACTCATGGTCTAAGTGGCATTCGCAAGGACCTACATTTAAAAAAGGCATATAACAGGTGAATGGAACCATAATAATTAGCACATGCGCATAGTTCTTATGGACTATGCACTATGACTACCTCGTGTATTTTAATGGATTTTGAATAAAGAAGATAAATGTTTTAGAAAGCCTGGAGTGCCGATCTCTACCTTTTCCTATTTTCTGATAGCTCTGTCACATAACCTCCAGCCCCCCCCCCCCCCCCCCCAGAAGTCCAACAGATAAATAAACTACTGTATAAACAAACTACGTACTCACAGGGCTTGTCAGTACAGGCAGAGGAAGCAACTACTACAGCAATGCGGTAACCTGAGGGGTCTAGCAAAGAAACTACTGGATATAGGTAACAAAGATAATAGGAAAAGTTGTTCTACATCCCTATAACCGCTATTGATTTGTGGGAAAAAAAAACTTCACAGTTACTCTTTAAGTTTTCCCACTTGCATTTGAACAAATTATAAGAACAGTGTCCTCTGAAAGGACAAGATCAAAAATGGCAGTGTAACAAGACTTGAGTGGGCCCCGATGTGAATTTTGGATCAGGGCCCAATATACCTAAACTCTCGCTTCAACCTGCATCCAACATTGAGAATACACATTTAAAAATACACATATTTTCTACATATATACCAGTAGCAGTCTCCCTCACATATGTATTATCCAGCAGTAGCCCCCTTATGAATATACTGTCCAGCAGCCTCCCCTCATTAATTAAATATACAGAAGCCTCCTCTCATTCATAAAATGTCTAGCAGCAGCCTCCCATCATTAATGAAATGCCCACCAACCTCCCTTCATTAATGAAATGTCCCCAGCCTTCCCTCATTCATGAAATGTGCAGCAGCCTCCTCTAAATTATGAAATATCTAGCAGACTCCCTTCACTCCTGTTTTGTCCAATTTCCTCCCCTCACTAATTATCCATCAGTGGCATGATGGACGCAGCCAATCAGTAAGCAAAGCTACTCACAGACAGATGCTTTATGCAAGTAAATTGCTAAATTTATTATTAAGACACATACTTCCAAAAATCTAAAGTTAATGGAGTGTTTAGTTACGGTTTAACTCTGGATAAGAATGTATGTGGGTCCTCTCTTCTCCATCTGGTAGGAAGTACAAAGTCACAGTGCAAGACGATTTGCAGCTATGCAGCAATTTGTGCTCTTGGCAGAACTGCATTGAAAAGGTGTTTCAGTGGAGCGATGGTCGAGGTTATATCCTGCTGCTCCGTTCAAAGTCTAGGGAACTGTCTGAGACAGCTGAGCAGTTGCCTGAAAGATATTGGGGCACATTTACTTATTGGGTCTGCGGAGTTCACAGAAAGTGAATTGTCTGTCTATAATGCACTGTGCTGCCATTCAAGATCGTGTGCCCGATATCCTGCATGTGTCGCTTCCCTGCTCAGGTCCAACAGATTTCACCTTCTTCTTCCTGGTGAATGTAAATGCATTGTCTTGTGACACAATTTGAAAGTTAAATCCCGCACTTAATCCGAATCAGTTGGATCGTCCGACGCCACATCCCCCAATTTGTGTTGAATGGTAGCCAGTGCATTTGTGCCAAAATCCGAATGCGCGCAACACAATCCCTGCACAGACACCTGTTAAAAACCTGTCAAAGCCGTGCTAATCCCCGAAAAAGGTGCACAGTCTGACGAAAGTGCGATCTGCGACTCTTAATAAATAAGTGTCGGTGTCAGAGTAAAATTAGACATGTTAACACCACCTGTGTGAAAGGTCACTTAGGCCTGATAGAAGCTAAGTGGGCTGACCAGACTCCCCAATATGCTACGGCTACTATGGAGGTAGGTCTGCCAGCTTTGCTATCTGCCCTATATGTACACTACAATGTATTGTATATGGATATACAGTAAATTCAGAGGGCTTGGCCATCTGCTGGACTTACACCCACATTATACTAAACCTCCTAAACTCAACTTAGCTTTTCTCTGCAAAGGCAATTAAAGGCATGTGGAATGGGTTCATGTACCTATATATCCACACATGGGTGAACCTAAACTCTCTGCTGCCCTAGGCGACGTTTTACCCCTCTGCCAATTCATGAGATATTAGGTTATTTTTTTAGTTAGTGGGTTCTCCATTCATCGGGTGTAACGAAAAAACGGCTTTGTACCAGCTGACTACAACCCTGATGCAGCCCTCATCTTGCTGTAGGTGGTTCTGCCTGAGGCAAGAGCCTCAACTTGCCTCAAGGCTGGTGAACACCTGTATGCATAAATGATTTCATAATAAAAACCCTGTATATGTGAACACACCCTGATATACATAAAAAGGATGACATGATTGGTTGATGGATTTGATGACCATCTCTAAACAGCAGAGATATATGCTGGGGATTCACAATCAATGTGAAATAAATCTCTACCGCCACCAGTGTTTTAATTCACATTCAGATAAATAGCAGCCATGGTCCCTCAAGTTGATGCTGTATTCTTAATTTCTATTTACTTATTTGTATTCCAGTCATTTAACTAGCAGAAGGATTTTGCAGAATCTATATAGGAAAAACACAAGCATTCCAGAATATGATAATTTATGTAAAGATGTGTAATTAAGTTGAGTGGTGCTGCAGAATGCCTCTTGTGTCGAGGGCTCTTGCTCTGATCTGTATGAACTCTTTCGCATCAGATGTGGCTTCCCAATTTGTGTACAGATCAAGTAAATATCCTTGTCCTCTACTACAGAATGTCTGTCAATGTCTGTGTTTGTTGGAATGTTTGCAATTCCAATGTTTCCAAAGCAAGATTGCGGAATCAATAAAGAGAAGCATGGTCATACAAATGTAAGGTCGGGCGGCAGGGTTCATGGAGGGCAGGCAGTAATCTGAAGGCAGTATAAAAAAGCAGTACAAATTGAATCGAAAAGAGTAAAAAAAAAAAAAGAAACACCTACATAAAGTAATAGGAACCACAGAACATCATTGCCCAGGCAAGATGAAGAAGTTCTGAGCTGGTTAAGGGTGGACAATTTTGCAGTGGCGAACCCGCAGTGATTTAGAATAGCAGCTGCAGCACATTAGATTTATTTTACATGCTTCCACATGTCAGATATTGCTGTGGGTTTTGCCTGCAATTTAATGGTTGAAAGTCGTGTGGCTTGAATAAAACCCCAAAATTTGTCTTATGTTTCTTATGTGGTGGAATGCCTGCAGCTGTTTCATCACAGGCATTCTGCTGCTGAAATGATCCAAGTATGCCTGGCCTTATGGTGTTAAATATAACTAGCCACAGACGAAGGCCAGCTGCACATGAACCTTTGCAGCCCGTCAAAATAGACCGTATGTTGATACCCCCAATGTGCAGTCATATGGAATGCACACATTGCACAGGATGCGGACCCTTGCATCATACCAAAATAAGATGCAAGGATCCTCATTCTGTGCTATGTATGCAGTCCATGGGATCAAACCAACATATGGGCCCATTTCCAGGCGGTCTCAGCACTAACCAACTGGTGAGAGAACCTTTCACTACTTCCACCAACATCAATTATTTTCATCATTTATTTGGTGTTTCTAAACTATTCTGGCTCAAATGCTATTAAGGCTCAGGCCGTAGTCTTGAGTTGACAACTTGGCACTTCCTACCTGACAGTAACGAGCATAAGGAGCATATAAGGTGCTGAAACAATTATTTATTTTATAAGGTCAAGAGAAAAATATTGACTAGCCACAAATTTTCTTAAAATATTCCAGGTCAAATGATAAATTGATGCCACCAGTGGTGCCACACCCATATGGTACGGCAGGGATGGATTTGTCGCTGTAATAGAGTCCAAATAGTTACTTTCTTGAAACTCATGCGTGAAAAACTGATTGCATAAGGATGGCATCCTGGTTGCATCCGTTTTCTTTTGCGTACCCATTGGGGCACATTTACTTACCCGGTCCATTTGCGATCCCGCGGCGCCTTGTCCGACGTGGATTCGCACGTGCCGGGATTCACTAAGGTCCGTGTGCCCGATGTTCACCAGGTGTCGCTGCTGCACCGAGGTCCGCCGGAGTACACCTTCTTCTCTTCGGTGCATGTAAGTGCATGTCAAGCGATACAAATTCTTTTTTAAATACCACGTTTTTTCAGAATCCGTCGGGTTTTCCGACGGCCACGTCACACAACTGCCCCTTTAAATCAGGAGAAGAGTCCTTTATATCTGAAGAGAGGACTATTTAAATCCATATAGAATTCCTATGTGTAAGTAAAGGTATGTGCCTCTAAGGGATTGTGTGGAATTGTTATTGGTATTATATTTATATCCGGTTATATTTAGGCCATGTCATGATTGATAGGCAGAGTACAGGGAATGTCAGCCGGAGTGACAGGGCATACAATCCACTTCCAGAAAATACGTAATAATAACTGATCATTTACATATCATTGAATGTGATAGCAGCCAATCACTTCTGCCATCCAAATTGTATCACTGTAGTATCCCATGATTTCAGGGAAACTGAATGCCAGGGTGCAGGTGACAGTAAGCAAAAAGGACACGGCCACCCTACAAAAACAGAACAGCACTCCTACTAACTATTATATGCAAGTTAGAGACTAAGCTAATACATTTTATAACTCACAATTACAAGTGAAGTAATTAAATACATGTGCAACACCCTCGCCGATGCAATGGCGAGTGAGTGCTTGCGAATAAGCCCCATAACAATGTCACCACATCACAAAAGGGAAATTGCAGTGGTTAATCCTGCCTGGCAAGGCAGAAGTTAAATCTGTGTATGATGTAAAAGTCCAGTATCCAATGATCTGTGTTACATCCTGTCTCTGTGAACTAAGAGGTAATTGGAGGAGCAGCCACCACCTGACCAAAGGGAGGTAATAAAACCCCCTGGCCAGGAATGTTCTAGGGGTTCTTAGAGAGAAGTCTCTCTCAGGAGAGAGAGGAGAGCAGTCTCTCCCAGAAGGGAGAAGAGACCGGTCCTAGTCAGGCCCTCTGGGTCTGCAGGACGCAAGCAGAGAGTAGTTAGCTGAGCAGCAGCTCAGAGTCTCTAGCACACCAGACCAGTGCAGGAAGAGCCTAGCCCCTGCCTGAAGTGGAAGATAAGACTAGAGCTAGTGTAGTGAGGAAAGGGGTATCATCCTACCTTCAAGGGTGATACCTGAAGAGATCCAGGACCGAGCTGAAGCCTCCTCTAAGGATACAGCTGCCTCCCAGCCTGCCCTCCACATCCAGGCTGGTGAACTACATCCTGTGGCTCCCTCCAAATACCTCTCCAGTACTCCACCAACTTGTTAAAGGCACGTTTGCTGCGGTTCCTGCGGTTCAAATAAAGAACTGTAAGTTGTTTTCTTCAACTTCTGTCTCCGTCTGGTCCCTGCTAATACGGCTGCCTTCATCACCGGCACCCTGTCCATCACCCAGAGACTCACACTCGGGACATTAAGGGGTTGCCCCAGGGAGATCCGCTATAGCAGCCGCTCCCTCATCATTTCTTGCCAACACCACCCTGCTGGAGACCTGCCAGGCTGTAGGACAGCCCTCCGGTTCCCCCGTACCAAGCACCGTGACAATAGCGTGCTTAGGCCGCAACCACCAGCCACTCCGGTACAGCGAGTCCCGGCTGTCTCCAGGCCTCCCCTTTAAGGCTAGGCCCCGGTGGGGGATGTTGCAAGTGGCGTCACGAACAGGATATAGACTTCTGTGCCTTATTACGGCATTAAAGACTTTCCTTTATTAAAAGACTGTGCTGCCTAACCCTGCTGCCATCCGGGTTTAGGCCCAAGGACTTGTGTGTTTCTGGAATGAACTGTGTTATACTGCTGCCACGTGCTGTCGAGCGCCGCTCCCGCACTCCAGAGGTTAATCCTGGCAAGAACTGTACCAGCTCTGCTACATCCGGCGCTGCCGCGCCTAAAGATTTTTACCTCAGAAACTGTGGCGCAGCAAATAATTCCAGCCCGCCAAAACCTTCACTGGCGGGAAACCCAGATGACGCATCAAGCTCCACCCACGCGCGAAGGGCGCGAACCCCGCCTCCTGTGGCGCAGGAAAAATTAGAGCCCGCCACAGCTCTTGGCGGGAAGGACTTGGACTCCTCCCACTGGCTCGAGGCGGACTTCCTGCCCTGCCTCAGAGAAGCGCCAGACCTTGAGTGGACTTTGGACAGTGAGGACAACACCATGTGGGGTCCTCCGCCTTTCCCTCCTGTGGAGCGTCCGGAATTTTACGAGGTCCTAGAGACTATGGTGGTGGTCTCTGCGCAGCCCGTCCGAAGACCCTCCGCTGGACATCGGCTGCACCGAGGATTGACTCGGGCCTTCGTCACCAGGACATGTTACCAAACGGTGACGCAGTACCAAATCCCACCCGGGCGGTTCCTCGTCCCTATCCCGGCTACCATCCCGGTACCGCGGGCCCACGTGGAGGTGCCACGTGGGGAGGCCTCGACTCCTGTCGAGCCAACGCCCGGGCCTAGTGTTGCCGCTCCACCTGCTCCGAGGCCTGCTACTCCTGCTGCGCGGCCTGCTAGCCCCGCTGTGGTGGTTCCTGATCCTCCGGTGGTTCCTGCTCCTGTTCCGGCACCTACCTGTCGCCCAAGGAGATCCGAGCCTGAACCGGAGCCACGAGCCCCAGCACCGAAACCTCCGCAGCCTCAAGGCCGAGGTGAGGCCGCCCGCCGGCGACTCCGAGACGCTGTCTCAGACCAGCGACGCCGAGAGAAGGAGGCCCAGCGGTATATGGCCGGCAGATCCACAGCGGGAGCTTGGGTCGAGAAGAATCGCACCACCGGCATGGTCCGGTTCTTCGACAAGCGGAAGGGCTATGGCTTCGCCACCCAGGACTACACCGGACGGGAAGTATTTATACCCCGCCGGTCCGTCAAGAGGCCTGATCTGCCGGAGAGCCTGCACAACCTGAAGCCGGGAGAGTGTATCGAGTTCTCCCTGCAGGAAGGACCTCGAGGACCCTGGGCGGCTGGTGTGATCCGGATCCCCGACTCCGATGAGGACCGCTACTTCCCGCACGATGACTGGTATGAGGACGACGAGTGGCCGGAATCTCCGAACACCTCTTCTTCCTCGGCTGCAAGTCCCCGGGCGGTGACCCACGTGAATGCCCCATCCACGGTAATCGTGAGTACGGGTCCCATTGCCATCCATGGGCCGGGCATGATTCAGGGCGCCACCCCCACCGTCTCCCCTGCCGGGAGCATTGCCAGGTCCCGTGGCTCTTCTGTGGGAGAAGACATCCCGGCTAGCGAACCTTGTCCGGAGGTTCCATCTAGGCCCACATCTCCCCTGGCTGGTTACCAATGGGGTGATGACCCGGCCCCGGAAGAACCGGAGCTGGAAGGAGCCGCGGCGTGGCCGCTGGGCTCTGTCTATTTCTTCATGGACCCCTCTGTGGTCCCTGGCTCAGTTGAGCCCCCGGCTGGAACAGCCGACATCCCGGGCGACAGCGCTCCTCCCCCTGAAGGTCCGGAGGATGTGGCTGCACCTGCAGTACCCACTACTGCCACCGGGTGTCCCCAGCCGGCACCTACTCCCGCTGAGGATGCACAGGATTCCCTGCTGACTTTGGATCCTGTCCCTGCTGAACCCAGCGAAGGTGCATCAGACTAACCCCTGAAGGGCTGTAGCCCTCTCCAGGTACTTTGTACATATTGTGTATATTTATCTCCATTTGCCCCAAAGAGCCAGAGACTTTCCTGAGACTCTTACCCTTATTTATCTCAGTCAAGAGATTATACACTGTCATGTGCTATGATAGCACCCTTCCTCTGCCACAGCAGAGATTTCATCAAAGGACTCTGTCCCTCTCCAAATAGAGGAGACCCTTTGCTTCTTCATTGCACTTTTTCCCCACATCAAGGGCTGTACCCAGAAGATGGACTTTGTTACTAGAGACCTTCTGAGAGACTTTTGCCAGATACTCCAGGGAAAAGTTGCTATGTCTATTGACTATCATTTTGCACTTAATGCCTTCCTTTTTAGGTACGGACATTCTGCATGCACTCTTTATGCCTTTTCTTTGCAGGAAAAGAGACATTTACTATCGTGCTACTCTGAGTAGCCTATCTATCTGTAACGTTATGTTATAAGATGTGTACCCATTGGGCTGCTAAGCCAATGTGATTTTGCTAACCTGTTGCACACTGTCATATCTGCCAGTAGTCTGCATTAACCCTTTCATAGGCTTTTCAGGTTGTAGTGTGGCTGTGTCGGACCGTCTTTTATGTAAAACACTGACCGCTACCTGATCCCTCAAACTGAGGTTTGCACATGGGGGTAGTCCGTAAACTGCGGGTCTTTAGGGGACCGGGGGTGTTACTGAGTTAGCACCTGGATGCCACCCATACATGGGTAAGGATACCAGTCAGGAGGTACTCGTGTCGCATATGCTAACGCAATGCATATACACATTATATAATTGCCGCCAGGGAAGAAGCGTTGATACAACAAATATACAGGCCTTGGTGCAAGGAGTGGATTACAGGACATGACACCACACCTTTCCTACTGTACAGTTCGGTTTAATGGCGTCAGCGACCAACTGTCATACAGCTCTTACATATTTTTGTCTTAGTCCGACACCAACCCAGGTGCCTGTCTCCAGGACCATGGGCGGTTTGTCCCTACACCTCACATAGCCTGCACTTCCTAGAAGTGCCCTTAGCCCCCTCTGTGCCCAAACCATCTGTAGTCGAGCCGAGGGCGGCTCTTTCAATTGCCCCCGGGGTATGCAACACCCTCGCCGATGCAATGGCGAGTGAGTGCTTGCGAATAAGCCCCATAACAATGTCACCACATCACAAAAGGGAAATTGCAGTGGTTAATCCTGCCTGGCAAGGCAGAAGTTAAATCTGTGTATGATGTAAAAGTCCAGTATCCAATGATCTGTGTTACATCCTGTCTCTGTGAACTGAGAGGTAATTGGAGGAGCAGCCACCACCTGACCAAAGGGAGGTAATAAAACCCCCTGGCCAGGAATGTTCTAGGGGTTCTTAGAGAGAAGTCTCTCTCAGGAGAGAGAGGAGAGCAGTCTCTCCCAGAAGGGAGAAGAGACCGGTCCTAGTCAGGCCCTCTGGGTCTGCAGGACGCAAGCAGAGAGTAGTTAGCTGAGCAGCAGCTCAGAGTCTCTAGCACACCAGACCAGTGCAGGAAGAGCCTAGCCCCTGCCTGAAGTGGAAGATAAGACTAGAGCTAGTGTAGTGAGGAAAGGGGTATCATCCTACCTTCAAGGGTGATACCTGAAGAGATCCAGGACCGAGCTGAAGCCTCCTCTAAGGATACAGCTGCCTCCCAGCCTGCCCTCCACATCCAGGCTGGTGAACTACATCCTGTGGCTCCCTCCAAATACCTCTCCAGTACTCCACCAACTTGTTAAAGGCACGTTTGCTGCGGTTCCTGCGGTTCAAATAAAGAACTGTAAGTTGTTTTCTTCAACTTCTGTCTCCGTCTGGTCCCTGCTAATACGGCTGCCTTCATCACCGGCACCCTGTCCATCACCCAGAGACTCACACTCGGGACATTAAGGGGTTGCCCCAGGGAGATCCGCTATAGCAGCCGCTCCCTCATCATTTCTTGCCAACACCACCCTGCTGGAGACCTGCCAGGCTGTAGGACAGCCCTCCGGTTCCCCCGTACCAAGCACCGTGACAATAGCGTGCTTAGGCCGCAACCGCCAGCCACTCCGGTACAGCGAGTCCCGGCTGTCTCCAGGCCTCCCCTTTAAGGCTAGGCCCCGGTGGGGGATGTTGCACATGTACAATTCTATTTTCAGTACATAAATCCCTAAGATTTGTAAAACGATACGGAATTTGATGGCGCTATATAAATGAAGATTATTATGATTATTATAAGATGTAGTATCATCTGTTGTCAATAGTGATGTAATGATGGGTCAGTGTTATCTACATAGAGGTCATTGTACAGGGAGGGGGAAATAAGCTGTAACATCATCTACTGTCAGTAGTGATGTAATGATGGGTCAGTGTTATCTATATAGAGGTCATTGTACAGGGAGGAGATAAGCTGTGACATCATCTATTGTCAGTAGTGATGTAATGATGGATCAGTGTTATCTATATAGAGGTCCTTGTACAGGGAGGAGGAGATAAGCTGTGACATCATCTATTGTCAGTAGTGATGTAATGATGGATCAGTGTTATCTATATAGAAGTCATTGTACAGGGAGGAGGAGATAAGCTGTGACATCATCTATTGTCAGTAGTGATGTAATGATGGGTCAGTGTTATCTACATAGAGGTCATTGTACAGGGAGGAGGAGATAAGCTGTGACATCATCTATTGTCAGTAGTGATGTAATGATGGGTCAGTGTTATCTGTATGGAGGTCATTGTACAGGGAGGAGGAGATAAGCTGTGACATCATCTATTGTCAGTATTGATGTAATGATGCATCAGTGTAATCTATATAGAGGTCATTGTACAGGGAGGAGGAGGAGATAAGCTGTGACATCATCTATTGTCAGTAGTGATGTAATGATGGGTCAGTGTTATTTATATAGAGGTCATTGTACAGGGAGGAGGGGATAAGCTGTGACATCATCTATTGTCAGTAGTGATGTAATGATGGATCAGTGTTATCTATATAGAGGTCCTTGTACAGGGAGGAGGAGATAAGCTGTGACATCATCTATTGTCAGTAGTGATGTAATGATGGATCAGTGTTATCTATATAGAAGTCATTGTACAGGGAGGAGGAGATAAGCTGTGACATCATCTATTGTCAGTAGTGATGTAATGATGGGTCAGTGTTATCTACATAGAGGTCATTGTACAGGGAGGAGGAGATAAGCTGTGACATCATCTATTGTCAGTAGTGATGTAATGATGGGTCAGTGTTATCTGTATAGAGGTCATTGTAAAGGGAGGAGGAGATAAGCTGTGACATCATCTATTGTCAGTAGTGATGTAATGATGGATCAGTGTTATCTATATAGAGGTCATTGTACAGGGAGGAGGAGATAAGCTGTGACATCATCTATTGTCAGTAGTGATGTAATGATGCATCAGTGTAATCTATATAGAGGTCATTGTACAGGGAGGAGGAGGAGATAAGCTGTGACATCATCTATTGTCAGTAGTGATGTAATGATGGGTCAGTGTTATCTATATAGAGGTCATTGTACAGGGAGGGGGAGGAGATAAGCTGTGACATCATCTATTGTCAGTAGTGATGTAATGATGGGTCAGTGTTATCTATATAGAGGTCATTGTACTGGGAGGAGGAGGAGATAAGCTGTGACATCATCTATTGTCAGTAGTGATGTAATGATGGGTCAGTGTTATCTATATAGAGGTCATTGTACAGAGAGGGGGAGAAGATAAGCTGTGACATCATCTATTGTCAGTAGTGATGTAATGATGGGACAGTGGTATCTATATAGAGTTCATTGTACAGGAAGGCAGTGTTATCTATGTAGAGGGGAAAAGATAATTTTTAGTAACATCTATTGTCAGTAATTGTGGCGAAATCTATAGAGGATGTAAATAAAGTGACTGCTGCAAAAAAATCCCCATGGAATTGGCAAATAGAGAGACATGAAAAATGTAAAATAATCAGTAAATCTGTGTAACATAAAAATTTGGTTTACTGAAAAGGTCTGCTTCATGTGGCTGCCTTAAAAGTTTTTTTAATGTGTGTGTAAGTGGGGAGGGGGGGGGGCAGGATATTAGGCAATTTACCAATATACATCTATTAATAGTTCTGCACCACTTACTATATATGTAAAGTGAATCCTCCTGTCTTTAACCCCATCAACCATAAAATGGCTGCAGATGGAGGGTCATGTGATCTATACATGTCCATGAACCATCGCCACTTATAGATCACATGACCCTCCATCTGCAGCCATTTTATGGACAGGAATCTCTGGATTATAAGGTAAAAGTCAGGAGGCTTCACTTTACATATAAAGAAAGCAGTGCAGAACTATTACTAGATGTATATTGGTTACTTACCTGATATTCTTCCCCCCACACTTAAACACACATTACAAAAACATGAGGTAAAATGGCCAACCCCTTTAAGTTCAAATAGCTCTTATCCTTTTACGGGAGACAGTTTTTATTTGGGCAATTAGACAACGTTCCTGCCATAAGAACAAGTCAGTCTCGGTGGCTGATCACACAAATATCACGCAGTCACAAGTAGTAAGAACAGTTGTTAATCTCTAGCCCCGTAGACGTAAATTTCCTCATTAAAAGTTCTGGTTGTTACGACAAAGATATTCATCATTCATGCTCTGACTCCTTTAAAAGGCATTAGATACAGAGCTAAACTTTTATTCTTGATTATGGCTGTGGAATAAAATGGAGATTTGGTAAGTAAATACTGAAGACAATTATTAGGAGGTGCTGATAGCTTCTTAGAGGTTATATCTTAGGATATTAGTAACTTACAGCAGAGAGATGTCGTCTTGTACAAACTGCATTATAAAAAGTAAAATACATATGATGCCAAGTTCTTTTATTACAGCATACCTCACCTTTGCAGAAATCAGTAGTCCAGTATGTGCACATGAAGAATAACACTGGGGCTCATTTACTAAGGGTCCGCGGGACCGTGATTCGGTCAGGTTTTGTGAATATTTCCGATGTGTGCCGAATTGCCCCGGGTTTTTGACGCACTCGATCGGATTGTTGCACATCGGTGCAGGCTTGCACGCGACAGAAATCGGGACGTGGCCGTCGGACAACCTGACAGGTTCGGACAAACCGCGGAATTTAGATCAGCAGTCACATGCACAAGGAAGAAGCAGGTGAACTCCGACGGACCTCGGCGCAGAAGCAACGGATGCAGAAACTTGGGTGCATGGGCTTATTGAATTGCGGCAGACCCGTCTCCTTATCGGAAAAAGTACCGCGGGATTGCAACTGGGTAAGCAAATCTGCCCCACTGTCTCTGGTCAGTGGGTGACTTTGTAATCTACCTTTTCCAGCAACTTTTATGTCTGTCTCTGTCTATCGGTTTGTAGTGCACTTTTAGCTGCTAGGAGAACGCTGTTACTACATCAATACACTTCATTAAAACATAACATTACATAACATACATTAACTGGTGTTTTTTAAAATGCTATTATGTACTGCTCACGTATCATAGTTTCTATATATACATAAAGTGACCTAAAGCACAAATTAATAGCTCTTGGGATAAAGGACAACTTTTTCCACTACTTTCATTACAAATGTCCACAAGTTTTTACATCCCATCTCAGTCTAGCCTGCAGTAGAAGTCTGTGAGACAGGGAAGTATTTACACAAAAAACTGCCATATTCTAAGTGCCTAAAAAGGGTGAGCTGTGTCTGTGCAGATCTCTGGATACAGCAGACTGCTGCAAATAATAATGAGGTACAATATCTCCCCTGTTCTATATCGGTCTCTCCTTCCCACTCCTTGTCTCTCTCTGCATCTCAAGCTATGTCATAGACTCCTCAGAAGCATCCCTCTCTCCCCCCTTTGCTCTTTGTACACTATCTTCACAGCAGGGAAACTGAACAGACTATGCTTCATGTAGCTGTTCCATTGTTGGTTTGTATTACTTAATACATGCTACATGCTCCTCCATGTGACAAAAGGTGACAAAAGGTGCCAGGCAACTTCTGACAAGTAGCTTAGAAAAATGCAATACAATACAATTTGGTAAAAAAACAATGTACTACTGGTACATGATTAAAATAATAAACATATGCAGTACCTCTGTAACCTCAACAACCCTATTTAGGGGAATATGGCATTTAAACTTTGTGGTAAAAACCACAAAACCAACATCAAAAATGTTTTGACCATCTACACATCCCAAAAAATTAAGCAATGATAATCAATAATTAACATGTATCCCATGTCAGGCTTGCAGGTGTGGATCCTCTGGACCACTGCAGACGATGACACAAGCCACTACCTGGGACCAGAGTCTAAGTGGTACCTGGTTGTCACCAGAGGCTGCAGCGTGGTACCACCAGGTTGTTCCTCAGACGTGACTTGTCTGCAGTGGCGGCCAAGGAAGAAGTACAGAGACGGCAGACAATCTCGTGGTCGAAGTCCAGGCACAAGGTCAGGGCTAGAGTCAGCAACAGGAGGTCCAAGCAGAAGGGTACGGGAACACAGCACACAGGACAGCAGCACGGAGGAACACTGGTACACAGGAACACGGAGGAGCTAAGGTAACACAGGAACACGGAGAAGGTCAGGTAACACTGGAACACGGAGGGACTCAAGAACGCAGAAGACACAGGAACGCAGAAGATACAGGAACGCAGGAATCGCAGGTAAATCACAGAATAGCTTTCTCTCAGGCTGTGAGGCACAAAGATCCGGCAAGGGCTTGCAGGAAGAGGCAGGCTTATATAGAATTAGTGAAATGGCCAGTGCCAATTAATGTGCCAGTGCCTAGCTGCGGGAGCTGCGGAGGACGCCGCTGGAGCCGGGGAAGGTAAGTGAAGCTGGCCCCCGGACCCAGGAGAGGCACGGGTGCACTCGCGATACGAGACAGGGATCGCGGGAGCACCCATGACACCCCAACATGGTGCCACTGAAACTTTATCTTTTTCCTAGAAATATGAGATGCCATATGGGAAGCCTCATAGGAAAATATAAAGTAAAGATATAAAACCTTGGTTAAAACTTTACGTTATTATTTAACTGAGGCACTCAAATATGCCAACTAGATTAAGACATACATTTCAGTTCCATTAAAAAGTGACTGTTTTGGTATCGATTATCCAAATTCATGTGACTGATAGGAAGCAAATATCCTTCTTGTCACAGTGCTAAATCTGGTGAGTATGGCAATCTGGTAGGTCTTGTAAATATATTCACATTCTTCCTGATCAGCTAATGCGAATGAGACTTACTACCTACAGTACACATTAATAAAATGTGCTTCATTTTACCTCTGAAAACCTGATTAAGATTTTATCTTCACAAATTTATGAATAACAGACTCAGCAAAAAGAGGTATTTAATAACTCATAAGTGACTCCTTTGCCTACTTTATGTGTTCATTATAGATCCAGTTACATTATATGGTTATTTTATATCACAGAGAGGCGTTATAACTTTATAGAATGAAAAACAGTTCTATATAAGAGGCTCATTTACAGATGATTTATGGCACCCGCCACATTACTAGCCTTTCCTGCTAAGGAATCAAGGGTGTAACTAAAGTCCTCATGGTCCCAATAGAAAAGTTTTTACAACATTAAGGGATATCTCTGTCTCACTAAGCGATGAATCTGCCACCATTCTATTATCAAAGGAAGTCTAACATTGCCCCTTATACCGTTTCACACTGAGGGCTGGCACCAGCACTTGGCATACCTGGGCAAGTGCCGGGGCCCAGAGCTGCTGGGGGGCCCACATAAGGCTGTACATAAATAATCCATAGGGTTGAAAGGGGCTGTATAATGAATACATAGATTGTGATTGGGGCTTTATAAATATTGACATGAGGGGCTGTTTGGTATGATAAACTAGGGAATATTTTAGGGAACAGGAGAGTTTTAGTTTCTGTTCTGAATTTTTAATGCGGCCATGTGAGTTCACTGCAAAGGAGCCCATAGAGGCTCTGTCACCCAGGGGCCTTCTGAAATCTGGAGCCGGCCCTGACTATGCCGATACACAGGAGGGAAGAGCTGACCCTCTTTAGTGATAGTGTAGCAATCAGGCGATAGGTATGTGTGGATTTGTGGGATTCCAATATAAGTATGAAGTGTGAAGGCCACTAGTTTTGGTCACTAATTGTCAATATTACATAGACTTTAACCCTTCAGGCCAAACAGCCTATTACTGGCCTACATATGTTGCCGCCAAATTAATGAGGTTTTCCATTGCTATAATAGCAAACTGGAAGGGCATCCACGTGAGGGTCGCTCCCAATTCATGCTGCCCATCTTAGGTCACTGTTACACTACTATTTAGCTTAGGCCCCTCCCCTATCTTTGGTATTAGGAGACAAACAGTTGGGGGGCATTATATGTAGTTTTAGTATATTACCAGTTCCTAGCAAAATCAATTTCACCATAATGCAAGAAAATTCCTGTAACAACACTAGGGATTGTTGCCATACCTACCAAAAATAATTAGAACAAGGGATTATTTTTAAACTCTTCTAAACCTCAAGTATAAAGGCGCTTAAGATCCCTAATTGTCATGGAAATTGTTCTTAATTGCCATGGAAATTGTTTCTAATTAGCATGGGTAACTAACTGGGGTCCTACCTACCCAACAAAGCAGCAGCCTTTCTTATGAGCTCATTCACATAGTATAGGTTGCTGCAATTTGTAACAGTATTTACTTTGCAGCCTACAGGATTTTGAGTAGAGAAAGTAAAATTGAATAAATTATCAGTGATAACAAGTCCAGGTAGTAGTATTATTCGGACAGGAGCGCTGTGATATCGGTATTCGCTTACTTCTAATACAATACAATGGGCGCCCCATCTCAAGCTCTATAAATGTTATGATTACCCTTGAACTGTTACTCTGCCTTCTCATATATTCTGTACTCAGTCAGCTGAGCGCCTCCATCAGTTTCAATTAAAACACCAAATGGAAAGAGTGCGCAGTCACTGTGCCGGTTGTACATCATCATTATTTCAACAGACTGGGATGGTCAGTTTACTTAATAGTCGGCCCTAAGTCACATTTATGGAAAATAGTTATTTTATAGGATAACAAATCACATTGCACTGGACATACTATTGTCAGGGTGACCTTTCCTTTTATAATATACTTAGCAAAAAATTTCCTAACCAGACCTATCCATGATTTATATCCTAGTGGTAGAAAGAGAGAGCCTTGCAGGGAAGTCTACCTTGAATTTCGTTGATCGGAGAAATTATTAATATATGAGTATATTAATATTAACACTATGGGATTTACAGTATGTCTTAAGTAGTACAGAGCATCAAATGATCCAACAGGGTCATATCATATTATATATGAACAAGTTTTTGGAAGTTCCTACTCTTGAATAGGCTATGTAAAGCTGATCATGAGAAAAGCATGGAGATCACAAATCAATTCCTGCTACTTTCAAAGACTGTCCCTGGGCCGCTTTGATAATGACAGATTGATACTCCAGTCACAGCCAGAACTGCAGTCATCTGAGATGACATAACGGTAGATAGATGATAGCAGCTCTAGGTGTGACTGGAGTATATAATGCCATCAATTAAACTGCAGCTCGCATTTGAAAACATATTACTTCACACATAAGTTGGCTTATTATAACAGCAGATTGATACCCCAGTCACAGCCAGAGCTGTAGCAGCTCTGGCTGTGACTGGAGTATCACAGTATGACCTTACATATTACCTTGGATATTACCTCATATCACGTCACATAATACTTCACATATTACCTCAACATACGTATATCCTTACATATTGCCTCAAATATAACTTCACATATTACCTATGGGGGTCTCCAGGATTATATGTCTGCTATGGAGGTCTCGTGTATTATAGCCTGCTCTGGGGGTCTCCAGTATTATATGTCTGCTATGAAGGTCTCCTGTATTATAGCCTGCTCTGGGGGTCTCCAGTATTATATGTCTGCTATGGGGGTCTCCAGTATTATTATAAATGCCTGCACTAGGGGTTGGCCTCTATTATTATTATCTGCTTTGGATGCTTTTTATTATCATTATTATTGTCTGATTTGAGCACTGTATTTATATTCTTCTCTGTCATCTATTACTAATTTTACAAATGAGGCATTTGGTTTCTGTGGAGGCATTTTGTGTCAAGCTTTGGTTGTTGGTTCATGTAAAGTTCTGAGTATGCTGGGTTCACATCACTTTTTTTGAACCTGCCTGAAAAAATGTATCTAAACATTTTGTGCTACGGCGTATTCACTCATGGCTATGGACATGATGAATGCCCAAACAGTGTACGTTTGTTGTTCTGTGCATCTGTGTCCTTTTTTATTCTTGAGAAAAACCGGGGCTGCTTTGTTGTCCTTTTAAAAAACGTACGAAAAATGTATACTTTTTGTAAACATTGGTGTAACATTGGCGGAATTGAAAAAAAAACTGTATAGGTTTTTAAAATGTATAAACGGGTGCAAATGGATGTGATGTGTACGTCAAATAAAAGTAAACGAATGACACACAATGCATCTGTTTTGTGTCTTAAATTCACAAAATCATCAATCGCAGACATGTTTAGATCTGAATACCTTTAAAAATAATGCAAACCACGCTACTACATAGCGGTTTTCTGGTTGGACACAGTGCAGCCGCAACACAAAACTGGCGCAGACACTTTATAAATACATGTGCAAGCAGTTTGCATGTTCTTCTCACTGCAAAGTCAGACAGAAAACCGGCGCACACACTTTAATAAATGACAATGGGGCACATTTACATTGCTTCCCCGCTCAGGTCATCTTCTTCTTCCCGTTGCATGTAAGTGCATTGTCTTGCAACACATTTTGAAAGTTAAATCCTGCGCTCAGTCCGAATCAGTCGAATCGTCCAACGGTATGCCCCCCAATTTGTGTTGCATGGAAGCCAGCGGCTTGCCCCCCCCCCCCCCCGATTGTGTGCATGTCCAAGCCATGCAATCCCTGAAAAACACGAACAGTCCTACAAAAGTGCAATCCGTGACCCTTAGTAAATGAGCCCCAATGTGTTTACACCTCAAAATACATCTGCAGTAGGTGGGTCCCCAGAATCAATTTCACTGGTGGGCCCTAGGCTGCCCAGTCCAACTTCAGGTGATATTGATTATAAAAAAGCTTCAAAGTTGAATATACCAAAAACTCTGCCCCCTATGTGCTGGGAAACGACTCCTCCAGGGATCTCTATGAGATTATTGTGTGTCAGTACATGTCAACAGCACGACCACAGTTACATAATCACAGGATTTCTACAAAGAATAAACATGATGCAAACTTAAAAACTATCAGGATATTTGTATTTCTGCATTTATTATTAATCTGACATCTTTCCATAATACTATACTGTATTATAAACCATGTTGCAAACAAAAGTTGATTTTGTTACCAACACAAATGGTTCCCAAAACCTAATGGTCATTTTACCAGAAATCTCAGCAAGATTTAAAGATTTTTCATTTTCTTACCCCAGAGATGTTAATTCATACGGATCTGTGTTGGCAATGTTGCCATTAGCCTATTAGATGATTACAACATGTTATTGAGGTAGACATACTGCAAAATGTAATTATCAACCTGGAGACATTCACTTCCCATAATGAATAGGGGGAGCAGAGCACTGGCGGACCCCCAATAGATATGAGATAAGAAGAAATTGGCAATACTCAAATTGTGCTACTGTGACAAAAACAGCTGGATTTGACTCCGAGATTCTGATCCCTATATTCCCATTGTAGTGTAGGGGGAGTTGGGAGATGCCCTGACATATACAATTTGGGTGGCAATTACATATTGTTAATCTAATCAATAGCTGGATCTACATGGGATTCATAAACTTTGTGTTAAATTCAGTGGGTGTGAACCCAAACCTAATTGCTTTGGAAAACTCCCAATGGCATTATCTAAGTGACCTAATTGGTTTTAACATTTTAACTCCTATAAAAGGGCATGGACTTCTTTGCGACAAGTGTAAGGGGGCATTGTTATCCTTCAGTGTAGTCCTGGTAAAAGCTGACATAGATCAAAGTGTAATACCAAAAGGACAAGGAGAGACATGGGAAGTGGGTAATCCACGGTCAGGACAGGAAGATTTTGTGTAGTCAAAATGTAAGTCAGGGTGGCAGGAGCGTACTAAGGATATCATAGACCCTGTAAATAGGGTCTACATACATGCAACAACCTACAAAAAATTACTAATTCACACAGGTGCTGGATATGGTGCTACATAAAGTACATTGGTTTTTCTAGCAGCCAGTTGGCACCATCCACTTTAAGATAGGAAAGTAAAATCTGATAGTAACCAATTGTATAGAAAACATTATTTTTCTGTCTGAAGACAGTCAATACCTTCTGTATAGTTTATTTTTGCAATGTAGATTTAGGGGGTCCCTTAAAAATTCTGAAGTTTTTGAAAACTTGTACTTCAAATGTGTTCTTGTCTTGCACTGCTCTTCTCTGGCACCTGAATGTTTTCAGTGGGCCTCAATCTCATCCAGTATGGATGCAGAGCATTGCATCACTTTTGTTTTAGATCATCCTTAGGCCTCATTCATGTGATTGTAATTGGGGACGTGATCTGGTGCTATATTTTGGCAGTTTTGGGTCACGGGTGCTCGGTCTCCAATAAAGAGGGTAGGGATGAGATATTATGAGGAGCGCTCACTGCCGAGCGCTCCACTTGGCTGTGTGGTATAACTGGGATCAGGTTTAGACGCGCACTAAGCCATGAGTGTCCTTATAGTGAATTTAAAAAGGGTCTAGGAGTCCTAGTATGTACATAACAATGAGGGGGGATTATAAGTATACTAGAAAGTTTGGGCATTTGGGCATGTTTATAATAGTTTTTTTTTGCTGCTGTTCCACATATATGTTCCATACGTGTATCATATGTATCATATATTACTATGATGCTTGGACTCCTGTCCTCTGCGGTGCATTTGGACAGTGAAATCCGGTTGTGTATTTTTTAGCATGTGGTGGAAATTTCTGTTTTTCACAGCTGGTCGTCTCATGCTACTCCTCTCTCAAAGCAAAAGAAGAGGTAAAATGATACCTTTATATCCTATTTTATGTCGATGTCGCTTACATTGAAGGTTACTTTGTATGGTTTGCCTGTTCTTCGCGGACTGCAATTTACAGAAGTGAGCTAGGGTCAAAATTGTCAAGGAGCAGACCTACCAGTAATTGGTTTTGTACAGCACCAAAAAAAAAACAAAAAAAGAAGAAAAGAAACTTTATTTCTAGTTTCACATTTCTTTTTAATCTCAGAAAGTGCATTGTGGTTCAAGCTCCTATAAATTAAATCAACCAGTCGCCTCATTCCCATTACAGAGGCCTGAATCGCTAAGACGGCAATAACCCAGAAACCAGATACTCTTGAGGACGTGAAATATTTGTGGTGTCTGCTGCTAAGTGCAAACTAATTACAAATACTTTATAATAAAATGTATAGTCCCAAGGGGGAGGCCACAATCAGACTGGTCTGTAAGTACACAACATATTACTAATAATAATACGCAGGCAGCAGCAAAGCTATAATAAATTATTCATGGAAACATATTCTAATAATACAGAAGGGAGCAAACATTCATTAATAATATGTTAATATCACAAAGTCAAAATCTACATCAATAATTTATTTGACTTTTTTCGTACCTAAAGTTAGCCCTGAAGTTTGTGCAGTAAACCAACTTTGAGAATTATCCCATGTTTTTGATTAAAATTGCTATTTACTATAAATTATTCTATGGAAATGTTTAGGATCTAAAGAAGTGGGAATTAGGCTAATTTATACATGGCAGAGAACAGACGTCCCAAACTTTTTAGTAGCTCTGTAGCCCAGTGGAATGAATAGAAAATTCATAAAAATTGATCCAATACTGACTTATGTCCTTCATTACACATATTTATCTATCTATCTATCTATCTATCTATCTATCTATCTATCTAATAAACAAAGAAAAGCAAGGCAGCACAACCTGTATTGGTTTTGGGTGCAGGATCTGTGTACTCCGTGGCAAGGGATCCAATTGTAGTCTCAGGAAAGGCAGCAGCACTCCAATATAAGGTCAAAGCAGGGTGATCTTTATTTCAAAAGTGCGACGTTTCGGTGAGCATTTCACCTTTTTCAAGCATACAAACAGTGGCCAGCATGTGAACTAAATAGACCTAATCACATTGCGATTGGTCAATACAGATAAGTGCAATACAAAAAAATATACAGCATATTTGTGAAAAGATTACTGTGATACATTTTCCAAAGGTATATGAGACTTCAAATTACAATATCAGTGTAAAACAAGCAGTGAAATGGTGTATTTAAAATGATAGTAGAACCTCCAGGTGCAGGACCGCCCCGTCGTCAACGGCAGTCATTCATAAGAAAGAGATTAACCCATTGTATCTGCTACAAAATAACATACCGCATAGCAAAAGGCTTCCAGGAAGGGATGGTGTCACGTGCTTAGAAACCGGGGTAAACCGGAAGTGGAGCGTGTACCACACAAGTAGGGCCGGTTGCCGGCAAGGGGCATCCAGGCGCATGCGCACTGCGCCATCCTGAGCCGCGGCGGCCATGTTGGAATCGGGAGCCATGTCAATAGCCGAATGCAAAGAAGTGACAGTAACGGTAAGTGAATCTGTGTCCAGGCTGGCAGTCAGAGTCACACTATATTCACCCTATGGGTGCGTGTGAACACTAGGGACTAGCGGAGCACAGAGGGGCCGCGAATTAGCAGTCCATCGTGCAGCCGCTAATCGTCCCAGACAATCAGCATTGAGGACAGAGGCCAAGAGAAAAATATGAAAAATATGAAAAAGGCCGTCAGGCCATGGATGGGTATCTTCAGTTGTAGCAGACAAGAGTATGGATGTCGACTGGGGAAAGCGGTCCCACCAAGGAGGAATCTGAAAGAATGGAAAAAATGGTAAATATTAGGAATATAGCTGGAGAGGGGATCTCCCTCGAAAGTAACAATATGCTCAATACTTTGAAAAATCATAGAGACGGCAGAACAGAGCAAACATTTAGGGCAGCAATTTTGACACATTATATTAATTCATTCAAATTGAACTCAATGTTAAGCCCATAGTGCTGTAATGTTCGAAGGTGATGAATCCATTCTAGTTCTCTCTTTCTCAGCATCAGTTCTCTGTTCCCTCCTCTCCTGGGTACAGGGATATGGTCAATAAGCTGAAATTTAAGCTGAGATTCCTTATGTCCCTTTTCTGTAAAGTGTCTGCTAACAGGCAAATCCAGTCTGCGTTTGCGTATAGTGTACCTATGCTGCGTAAACCTGGTCTTGAATTCAAGCGTAGTTTCTCCAACATAGAGTAAATTGCAGGGACAAGATAGTTTGTAAACTACAAAGTCGCTAGTGCAGTCAAGAAAATGTTTAATGCGATAGGTAATGTCATTATGGACGAATGTATCGCCCCGAATGGCGTGAGAGCAGTTTATACATGAGCGACATGGGAAACAACCTGTTTTAGCGGGACCGCTGATAGTCCTTTGGATGGATTTACCAAGGGGACCCACATCGGATTTGACCAGACGGTCTCTGATATTCTTAGAACGTCTAAATGAGAGTAAAGGAGGATGAATAAATTCAGGGACACCAGAGGGTTCACTGGCCAGAATCCGCCAGTGTTTACGTATTACCTTAGAGATTTTGTCACTGTTGTCATTAAATGTGGTGACAAAGGGAATCCTAGTGGTTGATTTCTGTATCTTGTTGGGGGACAGGAGCTCAACACGATTTTTGTTGTGGGCAATATTCAAGTTTTTTTCGATTACCTTTCTAGGATATCCCCTGTTCCGAAATTTAGAAATCATTTTGTCAATATTCTTACGATATTTATTGTCATCAGAGGATATCCTCTTGACTCTGAGAAATTGACTCAGGGGCAGAGAATTGATCATGGCCCGAGGATGGCTGCTCTCATATCGCAGAATGGTGTTCCTGTCTGTCGGCTTAGTGTACAGATCTGTGCTCAAGCCCTGATCTGTCCGTATAACCTGCACATCCAGGAACTGTACCATCTCTGTGGAGTGAATAAGCGTGAATTTAATGTCAGGGTCGATAGTATTCAGAAATGCATGGAAATCACATAGTTCCTGAGCCGAGGCGGTCCAGAGGAGGAACACGTCATCTATGTACCTCCACCACTTCAAAACATGTCGAAAGTGGTGGGATACATAGACCGAGTCCTCCTCCAGAGCCGCCATGACCATGTTGGCGTAGCTGGGAGCCATATTTGCTCCCATGGCGACCCCTTTCAACTGTACATAAAAATCTTTGCCAAAAAGAAAGTAATTGTTGTATAGCACTAATTCCAATAGCTTCATGATGAGGATAATTTCCTGTTCTTTGAAATCAGAGAGTCGTAAGGCCCTCTCAACAACCTGCATACCAAATTGATGTCTGATGGACGTGTACAATGATGTGACATCAAAAGAGGCTAGAATAAGGGTGGACATGTCATTAATCTTGGTATTGTGAAGTTTAGTGAGGAAATCAGAGGTGTCTTGTACATATGATTGGCTTTGTGTGGCATATTGTCGGAGAACGCGATCTAGAAAAATGGCAATATGTGAAAAGATGGAATCGTTACCGGAGACTATTGGTCGTCCGGGGGGCTGTTGGAGATTTTTGTGAATTTTGGGTAGGATGTATATTACTGGAGTAACAGGATTGTTAACAAATAAGTATTTATATATGTCCTCACTGATAGTCCCAGATTGTAACGCCATATCTAGAATGAATTTGATTCTGCGACCCAACTCAAATTTGGGATCTTGTGCAACACGTTTGTAAGTGGATTCGTCACTTAATTGGCGGCGGATTTCGGCCACATAGTACGACTTGTCCATGACGACGACAGCACCACCCTTATCAGCGGGCTTAATGATGATGTCGTCGTCATGGGCAAGCCGGTCCAGCGCCATCACCTCTGTGGTGGTCATAAGCACATGTTTATGTTGTTCACGTAATTGTTGAATGTCATGTCTCACGGCAAATGCCTCAATAGCAGGTACATCTGCAGGTGGACTAAAATTACTCTTATTGTACAAGTGAAACTGTTTGGGGTCTAAACTGCTCACAGCTACAGAGCTAACTGGAACCCTGTTATGAAACCAATGCTTCAGTTTTAAATTACGTACAAGTCTACAAATATCAATATCCAACTCAAACCAACTGGTGTGAGTCCATGGGCTAAAGGATAGTCCTTTCTGTAGTACACTAATTTCATGATCGGTTAGAGTCTTAGAAGATATATTTACCACAACCAACTGGGTCATTTCCTCTTGTTGGACGTGACTCTCTGTGGAAGGATCCGACCTTTCGTGGGTTTGTCTTTTTCGATATCTGAAATGGTGTTTACCGCCCCGTCTGGTTCTTTTTCGGTGCTTGGGGATAGTCCTAAAAAAGAATCATCTTGTGATGTGGGTAGAGACTCCTGTCTGCCTGTATTGGTATATGATTTCTGGAGTACGTTTCTTTTTTCTGCTGTTATCCTTATTAAAGGTACTCGATGGCTGATTGTACATTCCTTGCCAGGCATAAATTTTTCCGGTGCGGTAATCCTCTTGGTCACGAGCCCATTTTATCCTTTTTGTTTGTTCCTGTTCAGACTTAGTTTGAGAGATTTTCAAAGCTATAGAGTCCATGAATGTTTTATAATCTTCACTGGTGAGGTCTCCTTTAAGTGATCGGTCCATCTGTGCCAGGTTGTCCTGTAATTTGCAGATCTCCTGTTGTAGAAATTCCAGGTTTAACATTATCAGATCCAATGAGTATTTATTTGAAATCTGCATGAATTTCGTGCAGAATGCAGGGTCCTGTGAAAACAAATTGGGGCGTATATTGGATCGCATTCCTCTGGGAATTCTTTTAATTTTCAAATATTCACCAAGGGTGGCTAGGTGTAGTTGTAGAGAGATGATACGTTTGGACAATAGTTCATATTTCCGTTTGAGTTCAGAGGTAGAAGGTGTGTTCAAAAAAGCCGCATCAGCATGTAGGCTCTGTAGTATCCGTTCATGATCTTCCTCCGTATAGGCAAAAGAATGAAACAGATCGCCCGTAGTGAAATCCATGGTGCGAAAATAGAAAGCAGGGGTCTCCAAGTGTGCACAGTCTTGAACGCCAAATAATAAACAAAGAAAAGCAAGGCAGCACAACCTGTATTGGTTTTGGGTGCAGGATCTGTGTACTCCGTGGCAAGGGATCCAATTGTAGTCTCAGGAAAGGCAGCAGCACTCCAATATAAGGTCAAAGCAGGGTGATCTTTATTTCAAAAGTGCGACGTTTCGGTGAGCATTTCACCTTTTTCAAGCATACAAACAGTGGCCAGCATGTGAACTAAATAGACCTAATCACATTCCGATTGGTCAATACAGATAAGTGCAATACAAAAAAATATACAGCATATTTGTGAAAAGATTACTGTGATACATTTTCCAAAGGTATATGAGACTTCAAATTACAATATCAGTGTAAAACAAGCAGTGAAATGGTGTATTTAAAATGATAGTAGAACCTCCAGGTGCAGGACCGCCCCGTCGTCAACGGCAGTCATTCATAAGAAAGAGATTAACCCATTGTATCTGCTACAAAATAACATACCGCATAGCAAAAGGCTACCAGGAAGGGATGGTGTCACGTGCTTAGAAACCGGGGTAAACCGGAAGTGGAGCGTGTACCACACAAGTAGGGCCGGTTGCCGGCAAGGGGCATCCAGGCGCATGCGCACTGCGCCATCCTGAGCCGCGGCGGCCATGTTGGAATCGGGAGCCATGTCAATAGCCGAATGCAAAGAAGTGACAGTAACGGTAAGTGAATCTGTGTCCAGGCTGGCAGTCAGAGTCACACTATATTCACCCTATGGGTGCGTGTGAACACTATGCGGTATGTTATTTTGTAGCAGATACAATGGGTTAATCTCTTTCTTATGAATGACTGCCGTTGACGACGGGGCGGTCCTGCACCTGGAGGTTCTACTATCATTTTAAATACACCATTTCACTGCTTGTTTTACACTGATATTGTAATTTGAAGTCTCATATACCTTTGGAAAATGTATCACAGTAATCTTTTCACAAATATGCTGTATATTTTTTTGTATTGCACTTATCTGTATTGACCAATCGGAATGTGATTAGGTCTATTTAGTTCACATGCTGGCCACTGTTTGTATGCTTGAAAAAGGTGAAATGCTCACCGAAACGTCGCACTTTTGAAATAAAGATCACCCTGCTTTGACCTTATATTGGAGTGCTGCTGCCTTTCCTGAGACTACAATTGGATCCCTTGCCACGGAGTACACAGATCCTGCACCCAAAACCAATACAGGTTGTGCTGCCTTGCTTTTCTTTGTTTATTATTTGGCGTTCAAGACTGTGCACACTTGGAGACCCCTGCTTTCTATTTTCGCACCATGGATTTCACTACGGGCGATCTGTTTCATTCTTTTGCCTATACGGAGGAAGATCATGAACGGATACTACAGAGCCTACATGCTGATGCGGCTTTTTTGAACACACCTTCTACCTCTGAACTCAAACGGAAATATGAACTATTGTCCAAACGTATCATCTCTCTACAACTACACCTAGCCACCCTTGGTGAATATTTGAAAATTAAAAGAATTCCCAGAGGAATGCGATCCAATATACGCCCCAATTTGTTTTCACAGGACCCTGCATTCTGCACGAAATTCATGCAGATTTCAAATAAATACTCATTGGATCTGATAATGTTAAACCTGGAATTTCTACAACAGGAGATCTGCAAATTACAGGACAACCTGGCACAGATGGACCGATCACTTAAAGGAGACCTCACCAGTGAAGATTATAAAACATTCATGGACTCTATAGCTTTGAAAATCTCTCAAACTAAGTCTGAACAGGAACAAACAAAAAGGATAAAATGGGCTCGTGACCAAGAGGATTACCGCACCGGAAAAATTTATGCCTGGCAAGGAATGTACAATCAGCCATCGAGTACCTTTAATAAGGATAACAGCAGAAAAAAGAAACATACTCCAGAAATCATATACCAATACAGGCAGACAGGAGTCTCTACCCACATCACAAGATGATTCTTTTTTAGGACTATCCCCAAGCACCGAAAAAGAACCAGACGGGGCGGTAAACACCATTTCAGATATCGAAAAAGACAAACCCACGAAAGGTCGGATCTTTCCACAGAGAGTCACGTCCAACAAGAGGAAATGACCCAGTTGGTTGTGGTAAATATATCTTCTAAGACTCTAACCGATCATGAAATTAGTGTACTACAGAAAGGACTATCCTTTATCCCATGGACTCACACCAGTTGGTTTGAGTTGGATATTGATATTTGTAGACTTGTACGTAATTTAAAACTGAAGCATTGGTTTCATAACAGGGTTCCAGTTAGCTCTGTAGCTGTGAGCAGTTTAGACCCCAAACAGTTTCACTTGTACAATAAGAGTAATTTTAGTCCACCTGCAGATGTACCTGCTATTGAGGCATTTGCCGTGAGACATGACATTCAACAATTACGTGAACAACATAAACATGTGCTTATGACCACCACAGAGGTGATGGCGCTGGACCGGCTTGCCCATGACGACGACATCATCATTAAGCCCGCTGATAAGGGTGGTGCTGTCGTCGTCATGGACAAGTCGTACTATGTGGCCGAAATCCGCCGCCAATTAAGTGACGAATCCACTTACAAACGTGTTGCACAAGATCCCAAATTTGAGTTGGGTCGCAGAATCAAATTCATTCTAGATATGGCGTTACAATCTGGGACTATCAGTGAGGACATATATAAATACTTATTTGTTAACAATCCTGTTACTCCAGTAATATACATCCTACCCAAAATTCACAAAAATCTCCAACAGCCCCCCGGACGACCAATAGTCTCCGGTAACGATTCCATCTTTTCACATATTGCCATTTTTCTAGATCGCGTTCTCCGACAATATGCCACACAAAGCCAATCATATGTACAAGACACCTCTGATTTCCTCACTAAACTTCACAATACCAAGATTAATGACATGTCCACCCTTATTCTAGCCTCTTTTGATGTCACATCATTGTACACGTCCATCAGACATCAATTTGGTATGCAGGTTGTTGAGAGGGCCTTACGACTCTCTGATTTCAAAGAACAGGAAATTATCCTCATCATGAAGCTATTGGAATTAGTGCTATACAACAATTACTTTCTTTTTGGCAAAGATTTTTATGTACAGTTGAAAGGGGTCGCCATGGGAGCAAATATGGCTCCCAGCTACGCCAACATGGTCATGGCGGCTCTGGAGGAGGACTCGGTCTATGTATCCCACCACTTTCGACATGTTTTGAAGTGGTGGAGGTACATAGATGACGTGTTCCTCCTCTGGACCGCCTCGGCTCAGGAACTATGTGATTTCCATGCATTTCTGAATACTATCGACCCTGACATTAAATTCACGCTTATTCACTCCACAGAGATGGTACAGTTCCTGGATGTGCAGGTTATACGGACAGATCAGGGCTTGAGCACAGATCTGTACACTAAGCCGACAGACAGGAACACCATTCTGCGATATGAGAGCAGCCATCCTCGGGCCATGATCAATTCTCTGCCCCTGAGTCAATTTCTCAGAGTCAAGAGGATATCCTCTGATGACAATAAATATCGTAAGAATATTGACAAAATGATTTCTAAATTTCGGAACAGGGGATATCCTAGAAAGGTAATCGAAAAAAACTTGAATATTGCCCACAACAAAAATCGTGTTGAGCTCCTGTCCCCCAACAAGATACAGAAATCAACCACTAGGATTCCCTTTGTCACCACATTTAATGACAACAGTGACAAAATCTCTAAGGTAATACGTAAACACTGGCGGATTCTGGCCAGTGAACCCTCTGGTGTCCCTGAATTTATTCATCCTCCTTTACTCTCATTTAGACGTTCTAAGAATATCAGAGACCGTCTGGTCAAATCCGATGTGGGTCCCCTAGGTAAATCCATCCAAAGGACTATCAGCGGTCCCGCTAAAACAGGTTGTTTCCCATGTCGCTCATGTATAAACTGCTCTCACACCATTCGGGGCGATACATTCGTCCATAATGACATTACCTATCGCATTAAACATTTTCTTGACTGCACTAGCGACTTTGTAGTTTACAAACTATCTTGTCCCTGCAATTTACTCTATGTTGGAGAAACTACGCTTGAATTCAAGACCAGGTTTACGCAGCATAGGTACACTATACGCAAACGCAGACTGGATTTGCCTGTTAGCAGACACTTTACAGAAAAGGGACATAAGGAATCTCAGCTTAAATTTCAGCTTATTGACCATATCCCTGTACCCAGGAGAGGAGGGAACAGAGAACTGATGCTGAGAAAGAGAGAACTAGAATGGATTCATCGCCTTCGAACATTACAGCCCTATGGGCTTAACATTGAGTTCAATTTGAATGAATTAATATAATGTGTCAAAATTGCTGCCCTAAATGTTTGCTCTGTTCTGCCGTCTCTATGATTTTTCAAAGTATTGAGCATATTGTTACTTTCGAGGGAGATCCCCTCTCCAGCTATATTCCTAATATTTACCATTTTTTCCATTCTTTCAGATTCCTCCTTGGTGGGACCACTTTCCCCAGTCGACATCCATACTCTTGTCTGCTACAACTGAAGATACCCATCCATGGCCTGACGGCCTTTTTCATATTTTTCATATTTTTCTCTTGGCCTCTGTCCTCAATGCTGATTGTCTGGGACGATTAGCGGCTGCACGATGGACTGCTAATTCGCGGCCCCTCTGTGCTCCACTAGTCCCTAGTGTTCACACGCACCCATAGGGTGAATATAGTGTGACTCTGACTGCCAGCCTGGACACAGATTCACTTACCGTTACTGTCACTTCTTTGCATTCGGCTATTGACATGGCTCCCGATTCCAACATGGCCGCCGCGGCTCAGGATGGCGCAGTGCGCATGCGCCTGGATGCCCCTTGCCGGCAACCGGCCCTACTTGTGTGGTACACGCTCCACTTCCGGTTTACCCCGGTTTCTAAGCACGTGACACCATCCCTTCCTGGAAGCCTTTTGCTATGCGGTATGTTATTTTGTAGCAGATACAATGGGTTAATCTCTTTCTTATGAATGACTGCCGTTGACGACGGGGCGGTCCTGCACCTGGAGGTTCTACTATCATTTTAAATACACCATTTCACTGCTTGTTTTACACTGATATTGTAATTTGAAGTCTCATATACCTTTGGAAAATGTATCACAGTAATCTTTTCACAAATATGCTGTATATTTTTTTGTATTGCACTTATCTGTATTGACCAATCGGAATGTGATTAGGTCTATTTAGTTCACATGCTGGCCACTGTTTGTATGCTTGAAAAAGGTGAAATGCTCACCGAAACGTCGCACTTTTGAAATAAAGATCACCCTGCTTTGACCTTATATTGGAGTGCTGCTGCCTTTCCTGAGACTATCTATCTATCTATCTATCTATCTATAAATCCGGAAATAGGCAGCACTCCGTAATAGGTGGTAAAAGGTGAATCTTTATTCCATCAGTGCAACGTTTTGGTGTAGACACACACCTTTGTCATGCCACCTACTACGGCGTACCACCTACTACGGAGTGCTGCCTATTTCCGGATTTATGCATTGAGACCCCCAGCCAAGGGGTCCACGGCTGTGCACCCATTCAGGTCTGTGCTGCTCTGAATTTTTCTTTTTTATCTATCTATCTATCTATCTAACATATATATACTAAATGTGACATGCAACGTTCTGATTAAAGATGGCAATAAAATGCCCATTTTGCAACTGAAGAGATTGCCTGGGGTTACTCCTGAGGACTATGTCTAAGTGGTCCCTTGAAATTTACCCTTTAAATCACATACAGGGATTACTGAAGGGAAACCACCAGATCACTATCTCTTGCAGTAGTCTACATCCATGCCCCCGTACAAGGGGTAAAGCAGACAGATGGTCATAAGCAGGTCTGGACTATAGGGATGCACACTCGGAGGCCTTCACCAGAGCTGCAGGTTTGGTCTAATGATCCTTCTGAGCCTGCAGGAACTGGCCCTGATGAAGTAGAACAGATTGGAAGGCTACAGTTCCTCCTGTTCTTCATTGCAGGCGTTTGAGAGAAGAAGCTGCAGATGTCAGAAACCTGATAATGATCTCTCCCTCTGTTTTGGGGGAATGATAAAACCATGTCATCATTTGGTGAAGCTGACTCCTGGTAGGACTATAGTGTGCCAACGGCATGGCAGCGCTTGTAAGAAATGGAGAGTAGGAGGGTGAGGAAAGGAAACATCAGAATATCTCCATCTACCTGTAATTTTAGAAGTTACTGAACCTGTTAGATAGTGGTCATAAAAGCCTTGCTGCTGCCTGTGTGCACACCAAACAGGCAGCAGCTGCAGTGAAATGTCCCTATTGCGGTGAAATGTCTTCCACCAACATGGCCCCTTGTATGTCCTACCTAGCCTCCCCACCTGCATATCCATGACACCTACTCCATCCAAAATTAGCGACCTCAACTTTGTTTCTTAATATTATATATTTACCAGCCCCTGCCAACTTAAGGCCCCTTTATGTAACCCCTCTTACCCCTATTATCACATAATCCTAAATCCTGACATAGCCTTGGCACTTTGTTTTCCCTTTGCTGCCACTAAAGTGTTGTCTGAAAGTGTCTTTCCCATGCTCCAAGGTCACAAGGTTGTGTTACCCATCCACTGTTCCTTGAGTCAGACCTAAAGGGAACTTGTTATCAGAGAAAAGCATGGTAATCTAGGTTTACTCTGTGTAGCGGACTCCCTGCATAAGAGGCAGGCAGCTGACATCCCTACTCCTACGCATGTCTCCTTTGCTCTAATATACCAGATTACAGATTATATATTAGATGCAGCCATCACAATTTTTTCCATCATCTTTTCCTGGGTGCATGATGAGTGGAAAACCAGCTGTCATATATCTTGATCAAAAGCAAATCTACTGTGTGCACTGTTTTTTTTTCTGGTACATGAACTTTGATGAAGCCTTAAGATGTGGAGGTGGGGTGATGTCACTTCAGCATTCAGCTTCCTGCTTCCTCAACTTTATGCAGTGATTTCACATAGAGGTAAAATGAGGGGACCCGGTTCTGGGAGAACAAACAGGAGAGTGAGCCCTAATCCCCAGCCCCCCAATAGGCCCTTCCTACTTACCTCACATACCCTAAACAGAATGGGACAACAAGAAGGCTTTCCATTTCTGTGCTAAAGTGGAAACACATAACAGGACAAACACAAACAAGAAGAATGGTCAACAACCTGGGTCACAACAGAATATCAGAGAAACGGAAGTATAGTCTGAACAGAAGCCGAGATTAAAACACCAGAAATGCAGAAAACAAAGTCTCAGAATCAAAGAATGGACCAGGACTCAAGTGCAACTACAACCTTATAAGATAAGAGATAAAATAATCCTCTATTAGTTCTACAGTGTTGAAATTTCCCTTTAAAGAAAGGATACTGTAGGTGTATAAGGTTTTGATAAACCTTGGACATCATCTGAAATTCAGAACTTTCAGGGTGGATAGAGGACACTTGAAAAGCCAATGTTATGGTGGGGCTCAAACTGGAAAGTCTACAGCGTTGCAGCTAAGCTTACAAAAGATTTTCTCATAGCAGCTCGTAGTGTGAATCAATATGATGCTTGGAAATGATATTTAATTAAAAATATTATTTGGATGCTGCACTATGAATACAGTCAAGTTTTCTGTTACATTGGATATGTTACATGTATACACAGTGAGTTTTTCATTAGATAGAAAAAAAATGTCTAATTAAAGATTATGGAATAGCAACAATAACATTCACAGGAATTTAGCTGAAAGGCTGGTACGGTGGTGGCACTCAGGAGCAATGCCGCCATATGAGTGATGAGCCTCTAAGTGCATGTTTGTAATCAGAAGCAGGTTTTCCTGTGATGACTTTTCCTATTCAACTTAATGTAGCTAAATAAATATTATGCCAGAAACCAATCTGAGCATAAGTATACAAGAGCCATGCGGCATACTGAAATCAGATTGTATTTCATTTTTATTTGATGTGGAGGTTAATCAGAGGTGCAAGCACTCGCCTTTTTTAAACAAAATGAAAACACAATAGATGCAGGAAATACTTGGGATATAAGTCATAATTATCACAATCAGATTGATTTAATTAGAAAACTAAATTAGGATTTAAAATTTGTACCGGTATGCTGATGAGGACATCATTATTCTACGGTATTACTGATTGCATTTCATACAGAAGGTCACTTACGGAGAAATACAACACAAATCTCCTCTAAGCCCATGTTACATGGTGATACGCTGTATCAGTTTCTGTAGATTTAGGTTTTTTAGTGAAGTTATTGTACACTGGAAGTGGGGCAAAACAATTCTTACCCAAAAAATGCAGGATTTGTTGTCTGTTGGTATGTGTTCATGAATATATACACTCACCGGCCACTTTATTAGGTACACCTGTCCAACTGCTCGTTAACACTTAATTTCTAATCAGCCAATCACATGGCGGCAACTCAGTGCATTTAGGCATGTAGACATGGTCAAGACAATCTCCTGCAGTTCAAACCGAGCATCAGTATGGGGAAGAAAGGTGATTTGAGTGCCTTTGAACGTGGCATGGTTGTTGGTGTCAGAAGGGCTGGTCTGAGTATTTCAGAAACTGCTGATCTACTGGGATTTTCGCGCACAACCAACTCTAGGGTTTACAGAGAATGGTCCGAAAAAGAAAAAACATCCAGTGAGCGGCAGTTCTGTGGGCAGAAATGCCTTGTTGATGCCAGAGGTCAGAGGAGAATGGGCAGACTGGTTCGAGCTGATAGAAAGGCAACAGTGACTCAAATCGCCACCCGTTACAACCAAGGTAGGCAGAAGAGCATCTCTGAACGCACAGTACGTCGAACTTTGAAGCAGATGGGCTACAGCAGCAGAAGACCACACCGAGTGCCACTCCTTTCAGCTAAGAACAGGAAACTGAGGCTACAATTTGCACAAGCTCATCGAAATTGGACAGAAGAAGATTGGAAAAACGTTGCCTGGTCTGATGAGTCTCGATTTCTGCTGCAACATTCGGATGGTAGTGTCAGAATTTGGCGCCAACAACATGAAAGCTTGGATCCATCCTGCCTTGTATCAACGGTTCAGTCTGGTGGTGGTGGTTTCATGGTGTGGGGATTATTTTCTTGGCACTCTTTGGGCCCCTTGGTACCAATTGAGCATTGTTGCAACGCCACAGCCTAACTGAGTATTGTTGCTGACCATGCCCATCCCTTTATGACCACAATGTACCCAACATCTGATGGCTACTTTCAGCAGGATAATGCGCCATGTCATAAAGCTGGAATCATCTCAGACTGGTTTCTTGAACATGACAATGAGTTCACTGTACTCAAATGGCCTCCACAGTCACCAGATCTCAATCCAATAGAGCATCTTTGGGATGTGGTGAAACGGGAGATTCGCATCATGGATGTGCAGCCGACAAATCAGCAGCAACTGTGTGATGCCATCATGTCAATATGGACCAAAATCTCTGAGGAATGCTTCCAGCACCTTGTTGAATCTATGCCATGAAGAATTGAAGCAGTTCTGAAGGCAAAAGGGGGTCCAACCCGTTACTAGCATGGTGTACCTAATAAAGTGGCTGGTGAGTGTAATTCCCTGCTGTTTTCTGGAAACTCCTTTTCAGTCTCTTCTCCACTCTCTTGTTAACACCTGGTAGCTATAACTAATTTGTTTTGAGTGTATACATTTTACCAGGCCTTTGGCTTACACACTGCATCCTCATAAGTGCATCTCTTAAGTGCACAAACCAGAATCGAACCAGAAGTGAACAAAGGGAACCTTTCTCTAGGTACTTGGCTCACTAAAATTACTAATCACTAATCATACACTTGCAAAATGTTATCTGAAAAGCAAAGTCACACCAGTACCACTGTCCTTCGTTGCTGACCTACCTATTCTCAATCTGGTGGCACTTAGGAGAATGTCAAGATGGTGGTGCTATAGATGGCTGCCTGTGCATCAGCTTTGGTTCCAGTCCTGCGCCCTGCTGCATCAACTTGACACTCTCACATTGCTGCCAAGTTCCTCCTTGAGTTACTGTGGTCTGGAACCTAGACAAAAAAGTTATTAACTAACATATGCCTCTCAGTGCTCCATCTACTAATGTCATCACATCACATACAGCAGTTGATGGTACATTGTTCACTGCTCTTGACAGCCAGATATTCTTTACTCCTGACCAAGTGGTCATTGTTTATATTTAGCAATGAATGCATAGGGTCATTGTTAGCCTTCCCTCCACAAGAATATTTTTTGTCTCAGCTCCAAATCTAAGTATCTTGACAATGGCTAAATATTATGTTGTTCTCACCACTGTCCACCAACTCAGCACCCATCCACAAGGGTTTCTGGTTGCACTGTATTTGAGCTGCCTTCAAGTCTACATGTGTATGGCTGAAGGGGAAGTTGGAAGAAATAGGTGTCAGCTGAAGGTGCGTTTTCGTAATTGTAGAAATTCTTAACAATTCTTGTGTGTTGATTTCACACCTTATATTAGCAGAACTTCTCTGAAATGTTAGAAGAAGTTTTCCTCAGCTTACTCTTGAGAGACATTTACTTTTAATACTATACGGCAGACTGAATGAACAGGTTAGGAAAAGTGTTTATTGTACCTGGCAGAAAATTATTAACAGTAGGTCATATCAGGGTAGGAATAGTCTGATACATTATCACCAAAGCGAGGAATGTTGATGAAAAAGTCAAAAAATCCAGACATATTCTTGACATTTATACAGCTTTATTGCAGTATTAAAATGTCACATTAATATTGCAGAAGCACAAAAGATACAACAAAACAATCAAAACTGATAACAGTCATCATATTGGAAGTAGGATTCAAACATCATTCAATATACTAAACAGATGTTAGGTAGAATGTCTGTCTTGTTCATGTAGGTATCAGTGGCCTCAGTGAACTTAAATGGGAATTTTGGAGCACCATTAGGTAACCTAGAACAAGTTCAGTTAGCTTTTTTTTTGGGTACCCATGCCCTACTGGAATTTTACAAGATTCTTGGAAAACCCTTTTAAGCTGCATTTTACATTATTTCAGTTATTATAGCAATTATTCCTTGTATTTTAGTTACTCCACCAATGATTAATGGGTGATATTTAATATAATCTACATGAACTTTTAGAGACCAAGTGCCCAAACAACCAAAGGGCCATCACAGTAATTTTGCTCCCTGTTCTGCTATAACTTTCAGCAACCTGAGGATACTGATACTGTTGAAAGAAGGAGGGAAAATTTGGATTATCATTGTAGCTTTGTAAATCAGAGAACGACAGATCCCGCTGCAGACATTCTTCTTAAGAAATAGTAAATCCTTTATTTCATCTTTTAAAATCCATACAGGCAATAGATAGTTGGAAAGATACATGAATGACTACCAGGCAAAGCCAGTGTATCATGGTAGCCTCTCTCCTGGGCCCTGCAACTGAAGCATATTGAGACCTTGTCCACATCATCTCACTCCACCTACAGTCCCAGAATCAGAATCCGGCGGGTTTAGCGACGGCATTCGTTGCATGCAAGCCGGTGCCTATGCGACACAATCCGATCATGTGCGCCAAAAACCCGGGGCAATTCGGCGCAAAATGGTAAAATTCGGAAAACCCGGCGGAAAAATGCGATTCAGACCCTTAGTAAATGTGCCCCAATGTCCTTTACAAAATGCATCTAAATATGGAAACATGTCTCTAGTCCATGTGTCAATTCTGTCACCCTATTTTTGTTTCCGAATCCCACGCTTTGTAGCAGAACTCCATTAATAACCTAGGTTTCTGTTATACCAATTCTGTGTGACAACCCTGGATTAACTGAGCCATTGCAGCCCTGACCTATGACTATAACTGGACTCTACCACTGACCACTGTTTGCCCTGATCTTAGACTATCTATTTTTTACCTGACACTCGGGTACTTTGCATTTGCATCTGCCACCAGTAACAATAACCAGTCTGGGGGTACAGTGGTCCCCAACCCAAGTTGTCCATTATACAAGGAGTGGTAAGATATTACTATAGACATAACCATGTAAAATGTGCCTAGAAAATATCTCACCTTTTCTGAAAAACAAATTAAAAGCCTTTTCCTGGTCAGTCTTTGCAGGAATCTTATTTTTTCTATGAATAACTCTACCTCATATCCTATGTCAATTAAACATTTTAAGTGTTTCACAGAATGGTTTTGATACATCTTTACATTTGTCTTAAATTTCTTGACAAAAACCAAGTAATCCAGAAATGTTAAACTGATTCCGCTCTACCTTGGAAGCCCCACACGTCTCCTGTATATCTGCTCTGTTGTGATCACAGCAGAATCTTTGATGTAGTCAAGGAAGTTATGAAACCCTACTGCGTACAAAGGCAAAGAAGAAAAGAAGAAACCTTTGAAATATTTATTATTAATATTTCAGGTTATGAAAGGAAGAAGGAACTGTTCAGAAACTCTTGTGGGCCCGCTTTTTGAATTGCTAATAGAGCTTTTGTTTCAGGACTGCAAAAATAACATTTTCAGAATATTACAACGTTAGTCAATAGGAATGGCTTAGTCCATAGGTTAGACAGACCTAATAATGGGTGAAATGAGTTTTTTGGGATTGACATGATATGAATTAAATTGAAATTAGGGTGCTTATAGTCTATTTTGACCATACAACATTGTGTATGTTGTTAGTAGGAGCAGGAACAGTGAAAATACATTTACCGTATATTGCAGAATTGTAGCTAGAGATATGTTCTCACACTGCTCTTAGCTCTCTGCATTAGATTGGTCAATAGCCACTCCCTCTACTCTAAACAACTGCTGTACAATTAACCAGAAACAAATTGTGGATCAGTTCAATGCTGTCAGATTCCCTGTTAAAAAATATGAAAAAACATTGCGGCATATTTATTAAAAGGAAAGACTTAGTTAGACTAGACAGTCTTATGCTGTACAAGGTTCATATACAGTGGATACAGACCCCTTTAAATTTTTTACTTTTTGTTTAGTTGCAGCCAATTGGTAAGATGAAAAAAGTTAATTTTTTTGCTCATATGTGTCAGTCTGCACCCCATCTTGAAAGAAAAAAACATAAATGTAGATATTTTTGATATTTTATTAAACAAGAAAAACTGAAATATCACATGGTAATAAGTATTCAGACCTTTTGCTGTGGCACTCATTTTTAACTCACATGCTGACCATTTCCTTCTGATCCTCCTTGAGATGGTTCTACTACTTTAGTAGAGTCCAGCTGTGTTTAATTAAACTGATTGGACTTGATTAGGAAAGGCACCCATCTGTCTATATAAGACCTCACAGCTCATAGTGCATGTCAGAGCACATGAGAATCATGCAGTCTAAAGAGCTGCCCAAGGAGCTCAGAGACAGAATTGTGGCAAGGCACAGATCTGGCCATGGTTACAAAAGAATATCTGCAGCAATCAAGGTTTCTAAGAGCACAGTTGCCTACATAATCCTTAAATGGAAGTTTGGGACAACCACAACTCTTCCTCTATCTGGCTGTCCAAACTAAGCAATCATGGAAGAGAGGAAAAGAAAAAAACCAAGATCACTGTGGCTGAGCTCCAGAGATGCATTAGGGAAAAAGGAGAAAGTTCCACAAAGTCAACCAGTTGGGGCTTTATGGCAGAGTTTGCCGACGAAAGCCTCTCCTCAGTACAAGACATATGAAATCCTGCATACGCTTTGCAGTGAAAGACTCCCAGACTATGAGAAATAAGATTCTCTGGTCTGATGAGACAAAAATTGAACTTTTTTTTGTTAATGTTAAGTGGTATGTTGGGAGAAAACCGGACGCTGCTCATCACCTGCCAAATACAATCCCAACAGTGACACATGGTGGTGGCAGCATCATGCTATGGGGGTGTTTTTCAGCTGCAGGTACAGGACGACTGGTTGCAATCGAAGAAAACATGAATGTGGCCAAGTACAAAGATATCTTTGATCAAAACCTCTTCCAGAGTGCACTAGACCACAGACTGGGTTGAAGCATACAGCTTAAATAACAAAGCAGGAGCTTCAGAACAACTTCATAGCCCTGACGTAAAACCCAATTGAGCATCTCTGGAATTTTTAACTATTACTTTTTGCTATGACCATACTTCACTGCTATCATGTAATTTTTTTTTAATAACCATCTAAAGTATCAAGTGCTGATGGTCGCACATGCTCAGTCCCGCCATCTCAATCCTTTTGTCCTTTTTGTACTACACTACACCATACTTTGTACATTCCATAGTGATTGCCAAAAATGAATAACTGAATAGAGATTTCTTGGCATAGATACTGACATTCTGAGAGGAAATCAAAAGGGGCGCCATAACTCATACTGTATGTAACAGCAAATCAATAGTCCTTATTTGCACACTCAATAGAACAGTTGCTTCTGGACAGGTTCCTGCCCATACAATGTACAATTAGAAAATCAATCCAGGCACACACATTGCTTGCTATCCAAACTGTGAAACTGTGACATTGCGACTAAAACCTTAACCTTTGTCAAACACTATCACCGCTGGAAGAACATCTGGGTTTAGCGCAGAAAAAATGTTCCCTGACCTCTCTCGTCTTCCTACCAGCGGTGATAGTGTTTGACAAAGGTTAAGGTTTTAGTCGCAACGTCACAAACTTGTAAAGTGCCGCAATAAAATATTCACAGTTTGGATAGCAAGAAATGTGTGGGCCTGGATTGATTTTCTAACCATATGTAACAGCAATAGTATATTGCTATTGCAATAATATAATAACTGTAGGGCGGCACGGTGGCTGAGTGAGTAGCACTTCTGCCTTGCAGCACTGGAGTCCTGGGTTCGAATCCCACCCAGGTCAACATCTGCAAAGAGTTTGCATGTTCTCTCCATGTTTGCGTGGGTTTCCTCCGGGTACTCCGGTTTCCTCCCACACTCCAAAACATACTGTTAGGTTGTTTAGATTGTGAGCCCCATTGGGGACAGGGACCAATTTGACCTGCTTTGTGCAGCGCTGTGTAATCTGTTTGCGCTATATAAATAAAGAATTATTATTATTATTAGTTGTACACAATTGCTGAATGTCTCTAATTTTACTTAAACTAAAATTTAAAAGACATCTACCACCAGGATGAAGCATTGTAAACCAAGCAAGCTGACATACTGCAGTGTGACTCCTCTGGCAGGATCCACTTTTCGTTGCTTCCTGTGCCCTTGTTGTTAAGAAAAAAAAAGGCTTTAAAGTCATGCAAATGAGCCAGAGGGGCTGCAGGCTCCATTGACATCTATGGAACCTGGAGCCCCTCGGGCTGATTTGCATAATTTTACAAACCTTTAAAAAAAAAAAAAGGGCATAAGAAGCTAAAAGAGGAGCAGATTATGCCAGAGGGTGCACACACCAGTATGTCAGTGTTCTTGGTCTACAATCCTTCATTCTGGTATTAGATGCGTTTTAAAATTACTCTAACTGCCCCCAAAACTGTTGTAGGCTGGTACAGTCTATTTTGAGGGCATGATAAATAGTGGGTCCCCTGTATGATTTTATTTTCCATGCCCAAAGAACCCCAGTCTGACAATGGACCTAAACCTAATGTTTCTATCATATAATCATTAGAACCGTGTTGGTTAAAATAGTAATTTATAAGTCGGAACTTTAATGCTGTAATGTTGTTTTTCCTGTTTAAAATTCCTTAGTTCCCAAAACCCCTTGGCAGATATTTTTGCAGGGTGAATTGGCAGCTAAGCAAGAGAACGAGGAGTAGATTGCGTATTCGTCTAAGCACATTTATATTTCAGGACTACTTGTAAGCTTATTGCAAAATATTATGACCTTGCGATTGGGAGGAGAGAACGTGCTGATCCTCTACTTTACACCATCTAAAGAATTTAACAATTTCTTATCAATGTGAACTTCATGCTTTTAGATTGAAATTGACTATGGTATTTATAAAACATGGGTACTTTATCCTTATCAAGTCAATTATAATTTGCGTTATTTATACAAATCTATTATGATTACTTATATGCTGATTTCATCTCTATGGTTTATTATGTGTTGCTTCATTATAAACTCCTATATTGGTAGTGACTAGAGATGAGCGAACATACTCGTCCGAGCTTGATGCTCGTTCGAGTATTAGCGTACTCGAAACTGCTCGTTGCTCGGACGAATACTTCGCCCGCTCGAGAAAATGGCAGCTCCCGCCGTTTTGCTTTTTGGCGGCCAGAAACAGAGCCAATCACAAGCCAGGAGACTCTGCACTCCACCCAGCATGACGTGGTACCCTTACACGTCGATAGCAGTGGTTGGCTGGCCAGATCAGGTGACCCTGGGATAGACTAGCCGCTGCCCGCGCTGCTCGGATCATTCTGTGTCTGGATGCCGCTAGGGAGAGAGCTGCTGCTGGTCAGGGAAAGCGTTAGGGTGTTCTATTAGCTTACTGTTAGGCAGGAGTGATTCTACAACAACCCAACAGCCCTTCTTAGGGCTACAATAACGTTATACTTTTTTTTTTTTTTATTTGCAGCTAGTACCATATTGTGAGGAATTTGCAGGGGGACTTGCTACCGTTGTGTTTAGCTCTTAGTGACACACATATCCACCTCAAACACCAAAGTGGGAAAATTTATTAGGGGTTGGATTTCAATTAGGCACAGTCTGCCATTTACTTTTTATTTTACGTTTATTTTTTCATAACTCAGCGTCATCTCATCTGGCATAGCAGTGTGCTTTCATACTTGGCTAGAAAATAGCCAAAGGAGAATCCAAACGGCTTACTTACGCCTACAATAGCGTTATATATATTTTATTTCTGGTTGATCTGCTGGTGGCTGTCCTTGCTGCAGTGCATCTACTACCAAATTGTGAGGAATTTGTAGTGAGACTTGCGACCGCTGTGTTTAGCGCTTAGTGACGCACATATCCATCGCAAAGACCGAAGTGGGAAAATTTATTAGGGGTTGGATTTCAATTAGGCACAGTCTGCCATTTCCTTTTTATTTTACGTTTATTTTTTCATAACTCAGCGTCATCTCATCTGGCATAGCAGTGTGCTTTCATACTTGGCTAGAAAATAGCCATAGCAATAGGATAGCATCGTTTGGTTTTAAAAACTAAAAAACACAAAAAAAAAAAAACACAAAAAAACACAAAAAAAAATTAAAGTTATAACTTTCATTTTCAAAATGTTTAACCCGAGGGCTAGGGGTAGAGGACGAGGGCGGGGACGTGGGCGTCCAACTACTGCAGGGGTCAGAGGCCGTGGTCCTGGGCGGGGTGAGACACCACTTGCTGATGAGGGAGCAGGGGAACGCCGCAGAGCTACACTCCCTAGGTTCATGTCTGAAGTTACTGGGACTCGTGGTAGAGCACTGTTGAGGCCAGAACAGTGCGAACAGGTGATGTCGTGGATTGCCGACAATGCTTCGAGCAATTTGTCCACCAGTCAGTCTTCCACGCAGTCCACCCATGTCACCGAAATCGGCACTCCTCCAGCTCCTGCACCTCAGCCTCCTCCCCCCCCAGTCTGCCCCCTCCCAGGAAAATTTGGCATTTGAACCGGCATACTCTGAGGAACTGTTTTCTGGACCCTTCCCACAGTCACAAACCACTTGTCCGGTTGCTGCTGAGCAATTTTCCGATGCCCAGGTTTTCCACCAGTCGCAGTCTGTGGGTGATGATGACCTTCTTGACGTAGTGGAAGAAGTGTGTAAAGAGGTGTCCGACGATGAGGAGACACGGTTGTCAGACAGTGGTGAAGTTGTTGTCAGGGCAGGAAGTCCGAGGGGGGAGCAGACTGAGGGATTGGAGGATGATGAGGTGACAGACCCAAGCTGGGTTGAGAGGCCGGGTGAACAGTGCTTCTGAGACGGAGGAGAGTCCTCGACCAGAACAGGTTGGAAGAGGCAGTGGTGGGGCCAGACGGAGAGGCAGGGCCAGAGCAGGTGCATCAGCGCCAAATGTGTCACGTAGTGAAGCTCCCGTGGCAAGGGCTCCCGCGGCGAGGGCTAGATTTTCAGAAGTCTGGAGGTTCTTTAAGGAAACACCGGATGACCGACGGACTGTGGTGTGCAACCTTTGCCAAACCAGGATCAGCAGGGGTTCCACCACTACTAGCTTGACTACCACCAGTATGCGCAGGCATATGAATGCTAAACACCCCACTCAGTGGCACCAAGCCCGTTCACCTCCGGCCGTGCACACCACTGCTCCTTCCCCTGTGTCAACTGATAGTCAGCCCCCTGCCCAAGACCCTGGCACAAAAACCCCATCGTCGCCTCCACGATCCTCCACAGAATCCACCAGCGTTCAGCTCTCCATACCCCAGACGCTGGAGCGGAAACGCAAATATAGTGCAACCCACCCGCACGCCCAAGCCCTTAATGTCCACATCTCCAGATTGCTTAGCCTGGAGATGCTGCCCTATAGGCTAGTAGAGACCGAGGCCTTTCGCAACCTCATGGCGGCGGCCGCCCCTCGGTATTTGGTCCCCAGCCGCCACTACTTTTCCCGATGTGCCGTCCCAGCCCTGCACCAGCACGTGTCAGACAACATCTTCCGTGCCCTGACCAATGCCGTTTCTGACAAGGTCCACCTGACCACGGACACGTGGACAAGTGCTGCCGGGCAGGGCCACTATATATCGCTGACGGCACATTGGGTTAACTTGGTGGAGGCTGGGACCGAGTCTGACCCTGCGGCTGGTCATATACTGCCGACGCCGAGGATTGCGGGGCCTACCTCGGTCCAGGTCTTTCAGGCCTACTATGCCTCCTCCTCCTCCCACCCCTCCTCCACCTTCTCCTCCGAACTACCATCCGTGGGCATGGCGCCATCAGTCGCTAGCTCTAGGCACAGCAGCAGTGCCGTCGCTAAGCGACAGCAGGCGGTGCTCAAACTGCTGAGCCTAGGTAATAAAAGGCACACCGCCCAAGAACTATTACAGGGCATCACGGCGCAGACTGATCTGTGGCTGGCACCGCTGAACCTGAAGCCAGGCATGGTTGTGTGTGACAACGGCCGTAACCTGGTGGCGGCTCTGCAACTCGGCAGACTGACACATGTGCCATGCCTGGCCCATGTGTTAAATCTGATAGTTCAGCGTTTCCTCAAGACATACCCCAATCTGTCTGATTTGCTCACGAAGGTGCGCCGCATCTGTGTGCATTTCAGGAAGTCCAGCACAGATGCTGCCACTCTCAGGGCAGCGCAGCGCCGCCTCCAACTGCCCGCTCACCGACTGTTGTGCGACGTGCCCACGAGGTGGAATTCAACATTAACCATGTTATCCAGAGTTTACCAGCAGCGCAGAGCGATTGTAGACTGCCAGATGTCAACTTCCACCAGAACTGGTAGTCAGGTCAGTCAGCTTCCTCAAGTCTACAATGAGGAGTGGACGTGGATGTCTGATATCTGTCAGGTGCTGAGTAACTTCGAGGAGTCAACACAGATGGTCAGTGGCGATGCCGCCATCATCAGCCTCACCATCCCGCTGCTTGGCCTGTTGAAAAACTCTCTGATCAGCATGAAGTCGGAAGCTTTGTGCTCGTCACAAGAGACGGGGGAAGAAGATTCCCTTGTTGATAGCCAAAGCACCCTTAGGTCTGTTTCTCAGCGCATATCGGAGGAGGTGGAGGTGGAGGAGGATGAGGAGGAAGAGGAGGAGAATGTTGGCGAGACACAAGAGGGGACCATTGTTGAGTCCTTCACTGTTCAGCGTGTATGGGCAGAAGAAGAGGAGTTGGAGGAGTTGGAGGAGGAGGAAATGGACAGTCAGGCCAGTGAGGGGAGTGAATTCTTACGCGTTGGTACTCTGGCGCATATGGCAGATTTCATGCTAGGCTGCCTATCAAAGAATTTATTCCAGCACCGATTACTGGGTATTCACTCTCCTGGACCCACGGTACAAGCAAAATCTTTCCACTCTCATCCCTGGAGAGGAAAGGAGTGTGAGAATGCATGAATACCAGCAGGCCCTGGTGCACAAGCTGAAACACTATTTCCCTTCTGACAGCGCTAGCGGCAGAGTGCGTAGTTCTGCGGGACAAGTAGCGAGGGAGAGTAGGCGAGCAGGCAGCTTGTCCAGCACTGGCAAGGGTACGCTTTACAAGGCTTTTGCCAGCTTTATGTCACCCCAGCAAGACACTGTCACCTGTCCCCAGTCTCGGCAGAGTAGGGCTGATCTTTACAAAAAGATGGTGAGGGAGTACGTAGCTGACCATACCATCGTCCTAAATGATCACACAGCTCCCTACAACTACTGGGTTTCAAAGCTGGACATGTGGCACGAACTGGCGCTGTACGCCTTGGAGGTTCTTGCCTGCCCTGCCGCTAGCATCTTGTCCGAGCGGGTTTTCAGTGCAGCTGGTGGCATCATCACCGATAAGCGTACACGCCTGTCGACTGACAGCGCTGACAGGCTGACGCTTATTAAGATGAATAAAGCCTGGATTTCTCATAATTTCCAATCTCCACCAGGTGAAGGAAGCTCAACCTGAATAATTTATGCACTCCTCCACCTCCTCATTTTCCTCCTTCTCCTCCTCTTTGTACAGTAAAGCAGAGGAAACTGGCTATTTTTTGACAGGGCCCACTGGCTCTAGCTATAGTACTTTATGCATTTAATTTTTCTGGAGGGCCACCTACCCGGTCCTCTGTTTTAAACAATTTTTGGGAGTGCCACATACAGGCACTCAATCTATTTCATTTTTCTGGAGGGCCACCTACCTGCTCCTCTGGTTTGAAAACTTTTTTGGACTGCCACATACAGGCACTCAATCTATTTCATTTTTCTGGAGGGCCACCTACCTGCTCCTCTGGTTTGAAAACTTTTTTGGACTGCCACATACAGGCACTCAATCTATTCCATTTTTCTGGAGGGCCACCTACCTGCTCCTCTGGTTTGAAAACTTTTTTGGACTGCCACATACAGGCACTCAATGTATTTAATTTTTCTGGAGGGCCACCTACCTGCTCCTCTGGTTTGAAAACTTTTTTGGACTGCCACATACAGGCACTATCCAAATTAAATTGTCTCCATAGCAGCCTCCACACGTTGTCTCCATTGCTACCTCCAAAAGTCGTCCATATAGCTGCCTCCATACATCGTCCCCTTATCAAACGAGGTGTGTCAGGCAGAAATTTGGGTTGTTTTCATGGATTCCACATCAAAGTTGTTAACTTTGTCGCCACCCTGCTGTGTTATCCACAAAATATATGGCAAACTTTTACCATTTAGGGATATTATTTCAGCGCTTCTTGCGCATCTGTTTACATTCCCCTCACCTGCCATATCCCAAACTTATAAGAACGCTACTACACTTAACTTGGTGCAGGCTGGGACCGAGTCTGACCCTGGGGCTGGTCATATACTGCCGACGCAGAGGATTGCGGGGCCTACCTCGGTCCAGGTCTCAAAGGCCTACTATACCTCCTCCTCCTCCCACCCCTCCTCCACCTCCTCCTCCTCCGAATTACCATCCGTGGCCATGGCGCCATCAGTCGGTAGCTCTAGGCACAGCAGCAGTGCCGTCGCTAAGCGACAGCAGGCGGTGCTCAAACTGCTGAGCCTAGGCGATAAAAGGCACACACCGCCCAAGAGCTATTACAGGGCATTCCACATCAAACTTGTTAACTTTGTCGCCACCCTGCTGTGTAATCCACAAAATATACTGGCAAACTTTTATCATTTACCGATATTATTTCAGCGCTTCTTGCGCATCTGTTTACATTCCCCTCACCCGCCATATCCCAAACTTATAAGAACGCTACTACACTTGATCTTATACAAAAGGTTCTTAGAAGTGCTGTTTGGGGAGTAGCCTAGAGACAGGGGCTTGGATTGGCGAAAGCTCACCTGGAAGCGGAGCGCCAGCTCCATCCCAAGATCCAACTAACATAGTTTTAACTGCAGCACCTTTAATCTACTACTAGTTCACTGCCTCCATAATAATAATAATAATAATAATCTTTATTTATATAGCGCCATCATATTCCGCAGCGCTTTACAAATCATAGGAAACAAATACAAATGTAATGTAACAGAGCACAACATTTGTATGGAACAACAGGAGTGAGGTCCCTGCTCGCCAGAGCTTACGGTTTATGAAGATGATGGGGTAACACGAGGTAAAAGAATATTTAATGGTCAAGCCATTCTTCTTAGGGAATAGAACAAAATATAATAAATGGAATTGCTGTCGCTTGAACCACTCAACCGTCATCTTATATACCAGGTCCAGGGTGAATGGGACTGCAGAGAAGTCTGGTGCCTGTTGGTTGCTGGATAACAGATGGGAGGACGACACAGGACGGGTTAGTAGAAGAGTTAAAACTTCATGCAGTTAATGAGTGTTATAGGCTTGCCTAAAGAAATGGGTTTTAAGAGCACGTTTGAAACTTTGGAGGTTAGGTATTAGTCTGATAGTCCGGGGCAGAGCATTCCATAGAATTGGTGCAGCTCTAGAGAAGTCTTGGAGACGCGAATGGGAGGTCCGCACTAGGGTAGAGGTTAATCTAAGATCACTGGCGGATCTAAGAGCACGGGTTGGGCGATAGACTGAGATAAGAGAGGAGAGGTAGGGGGGTGCAGCATTATACAGAGCTTTATGGATGAGGGTTATTATTTTAAACTGTATTCGAAAGGAGACTGGCAGCCAGTGCAGCGACTGGCATGAACTGTAGGCATACATGGTCCCCTTATCAAACGAGCTGTGTCAGGCAGAATTTTGGGTTGTTTTCATGGCTTCCACAACAAACTTGTTAACTTTGTCGCCACCCTGCTGTGTAATCCACAAAATATACTGGCAAACTTTTATCATTTACCGATATTATTTCAGCGCTTCTTGCGCATCTGTTTACATTCCCCTCACCCGCCATATCCTAAACTTATAAGAACGCTACTACACTTGATCTTATACAAAAGGTTCTTAGAAGTGCTGTTTGGGGAGTAGCCTAGAGACAGGGGCTTGGATTGGCGAAAGCTCGCCTGGCAGCGGAGCGCCAGCTCCATGCCAAGATCCAACTAACATAGTTTTAACTGCAGCACCTTTAATCTACTACTAGTTCACTGCCTCCATACATGGTCCCCTTATCAAACGAGCTGTGTCAGGCAGAATTTTGGGTTGTTTTCATGGCTTCCATGTTAACTTTGTCGCCACCCTGCTGTGTAATCCACAAAATATACTGGCAAACTTTTATCATGTACCGATATTATTTGAGCGCTTCTTGCTCACCTCCTTTGGTTCCTCTCTGCCACCCATTGGTTTGAAGCCTGAGTCCATTTAGGGTATGTCGCCATGCCACTCTCTAGCCTGCCGCTGCTGCCGCTGCCTCTGCATGCCGTCCCCTATAGTGTCAGGGTCAATTATTGGATGTTTTAGATGCTATCTAGCTTCATTCTGTCACTCTGTCATGGCCATGCTGTTGCCCATAATTTTGGCATAATGGTGCGATTAAGCAGCCTCAGAGGCATCCATGCATGCTGCCCCTGCTGTTTCCTGTCCATTTCCGTGGTGTTTCCATCCTTTTCTGAGGTTCCCAGGTGTTTGGCCAAGCTTCCCTGTGCAGAGCCTTGGTCCCCTTGAAAAATGCTCGAGTCTCCCATTGACTTCAATGGGGCTCGTTATTCGAGACGAGCACTCGAGCATCGGGAAAAGTTCGTCTCGAATAACGAGTACCCGAGCATTTTAGTGCTCGCTCATCTCTAGTAGTGACCATTAGGAACAGAATCTGAGAATTGCAAATGCAGAGTTGAAAGGTTTTTCTTCTAAAGTTCACATTACTGGAACAGAAATATGGGGCTCCATCTTTACTTTTTTGCCATATAACTCCAACTGCAAAGGAAGGAAATAGATTTAACACATATTAAATCCTTTATAGGATGATTGAGTGTCACTAATGTTTGTTGGCCACCAAGACTAAAGGCAGACTGAAAATGGACTCACTGGGCCGATCTATCTGTTTTACACAGCAATCTTTCTGTTGTGCATAACATTAAAAGTGCTTTTTTTTTTTAAAAAAAACCTTTTGTCAATTTGTGCAGTTCTCACCAGCGAAAGCATCTGTTATGTTTCGCACATGAAATATCATTTATTTATCCCTTTAACTTTAATGGTGCCTTGAACACTTTAGTTTTTCGATGTTCTCACTCTCTCTAAAACATGTCCTATTGTGCCCCAAATCAAGTGGTGCGTGACGAATCTGTAAAATATCTTTGCAGTGGTTCCCAGAGGCATCACCTTAAAGGGGTTGTCTAGGACTTTGGAATTGATAACTGATTCATAAATTAGATAACCAATATTGGATCTTTAGTTGTCTGGCATCCCCACCGCTTGTGTTATATCAGCTGAAGAGGCTGGTAGAAGACAGTGGGGCTCATTTACTAAAGGTCCTGCGGCCACACTTTTGTCGGATATTCAGACGATTTCTGTTTTGTGGCCCATTTATAAGATGATTGTGTCGCAAGAGATCGGATTTTGTTGCGGCTGCGCATTGAAAATACGCAGTGAGCGCGGGATTTGACTTTTACATTGTGTCGCAAGCCCAAGCACTTACATGCACCAGAAAGAAGAAGGGGAACTCCGGGGGACCTGAGCAGGGAAGCGACACATTAAGGATATCGGGTGCACGATCTTAGTGAATCAAGCCACAACGCAGGATCGTCGGACAGTCCGGATTGGGGATAGCGCGCAGGGTGGGTAAGTAAATGTGCCCGACAGTGTATGGAGCTGAAAGGAGACTGACTGTTCCATCCATTGTACATTGTATAGTGGTCATATTTGGAACTGCAGCCCAGCTCCCATTCAAATCAGAACAAGTTGCAATAACCTAGCTCGGCTAATACATACAACTAGGTCTGTATACTGGGCAATTTATTTTAAAAGCAGATAATCAATGGGATTGTTTAGTTTCAGACCCGACTAGTCTAATATTGATGACCTATCCTAATGATAGTGCTCAGTGTCCTGATCATGGACAACCACTGTGGTCTGGTGTTGAGTGTATTATTCTTAACCCCTTAAAATCTGTTGTCAGCCCAAGAATTGTCATACTAGACCACACGTTGTGGTGTGGCATTCTTCCTACAATATTCTGTATAATAGTTATTCCAAGTGAATTTGCTTATTACCATCCTATAGACATGTGGGATATCATGTGTGGGCTGTAGCAGTTTCTTGCCACTTCCTTTTTCTATGCTATGGAAATACATTTTCATTCTGTTGACTGTTCACAAAGGGAAAATACTTCTCAATACAATCATTCCATAGAGGAGGCTTAGACGTATTATTTGCATGGCTGGTTGCTGGCTAATTCTTATCTATTGTGTTTCATTCACATTGTAAAGTTATTGAATTTTTTTTCGAGTGATCCAAATTAATCCTCCTATTAAAACATGATAGAAATCTAATGTTAGTGTTTGATTAGATGTATGGTCCTGTATTTCATGAAGGAATTGGCGGGGGAAAAAAAAATGATATTGCCATGGAAACAAATTACTGTCATCATCTCAGAAATGTGGAAAAGCAAAAATAGCTCTTTGGAAAATGCGTTTTAAAATGCATGACGGATTAAAGGAGATTTTACAAGGTTGTGTGTGCTGGGAGAAGACGTCTGTTCACCTGTTTGAAGAAACCTAATGTTCAGCGTTTTAGGGAGGAAAACTTTTCTCCTCATCTTTATATCTATTCCCTTTACTTTACCTGCGAGTCGTGTGATGTGTAAACTTTGTTCTTTTTAGTTTTTCTTATTGGACGTTTGTAGGACACATGCACAAATCATGTTCATCAAGGTCTTTCTGTTGCATCCTGACATCTTGGAAGCTGTCGGCTTCATTTTCCCCAGTGGCATTTTAAAAAATGTTGAAAAGCAGACAGGGTTTTTCACGTGCCCTTAGCATCTGTCTGGGTTACTTCTTCTTATGGTGTTTTCAAGGTGATACTAAATTTTGCGAGGAAATCTTACCGGGGGAACGCAAAATGCTATTAATCTTGAGAAAGTATCACTGTAAGGTTTACTACTTTGCCAATAATTAAAATCTCTGAATTTTTTAATGTCTGTCTAGGATAAGCTCATTGGGGAGAGTTATCAGAAGTTTCTGAGGTAAAACAGTTCTAGTTGCCCATGGAAACCAATCAGAACTCAGCTTTCATTTTAAAACAGTTCTAGTTGCCCATGGAAACCAATCAGAACTCAGCTTTCATTTTATAAACAGCTGTGGGAAAATTAAAGCCGATCTCTGACTGGTTGCCCAGTTATGATCTCCTCAGCGTCATCTTCCTCATTGTTTCCAATATCACTTTTCCATAAATTGTATCAGGGTTAAACCAAAATAAAGAATAAAATCTAAATCTCTTATAGAAATGGCAATAGACACATTAGAGGACTGTCAGCTTATTTGGCCAATCCCTACCACCTCCTACTGCCCCCATCATCCCGGTTTTTATCTCTCCTGACATCTGCCATCAAAAGTAAATTAAACATTAGGTCTCAAAATGACCAAAAAAACTCAATCAGATGTGAATGGCAGAACAAGCCTGCTTTATCAATGTTACTCAACTTTCCTAAATAAACACCTAATATTAAAGTATCTACAAGGAACAAGGCCAGTACCCACATAAGGTAATCATACACTGAGATAACTATAGACGGAGTAGTCATCTGCTACTTGCCCACCTCCCCCTCTAGATGAGCATTCAACATGGCCTAAAAGACATGTATTTTCAATGGGCAGAGGAGAGTAAAATACGTCATGCACATGAAAGGAAAATTGTAGAATTCGAACAGTTTGGCCAAATATCCACTTTTTTCATAAGGCATTTCTATTTTTTCTGATTCTTTTTTTCCCATAGATTTGCTACTGTAGCAGAGTTTGAATGAAATAAGGATCAGTAAAGTTGGAATTCAACTGCCCAATCCTTATTGTATGTTCGGGGGAGATAAGAAGACTAGCAGCAAACTCAATTCATTACATGTGCAATTTGGCCAAACCGATTGTGCATGTGTATGAGATAGTCAGGAGGGATAGCTGTAGGAAAACAATAGTTAGACTACTATCTAACTGGTATGGGGACTTTAGGCCACAGTTGACATTTTTGGCAGAAATGTATTTCCTATGAGAACAAAAGGATTGGGCAAAATAAAGGAAATCGACATACAATAAAAATTGGACCAGAACGCTTGTCTAGTTTGTCTTAATGTCAAATGTATTTAATTCAGAGATTAAATGTTTCTATGGAAACATACTTGGTCACTATGTAGTCTATTGTGAGATGGAGAACAGCTTTATTTTTTCGGGTCATGTCCTAACCTCAAGTCTTACGGTAAGGCAGAATTCACACGACCATAGGGGGACGTATATATACGGCTGCTGTATATAAGTCCTCCATAGGCCGGCAACGGCCGCACAACGTGGTATGGAGTAGTACGGTGCCACACCCGTGCGGCATCATACTGTTCCGTGCCCGGGAAAAGTTAGGACATGTCCTATCTTTTCCCGTAATATGGTGTGGTACGCCATATAGCTCTGTGGAGAGAGGCAGGGGTGAGCAGCGTTCACCACCTCTCCTGTGCGCCGACGTGTGCCCTCCGTGCTACGGTACGGCAGGCACAGGTGTGTGTGAATTAGTATGAAAAATGCTACTGGCACCAGACAACCCTGTTGTGTTCCATACTAGTTACCTAAATCCATATGCAGACTGCTCCCCCTAATGGTGCCTATATACATCCATAATTATAAAAATTCAGAAGAATCGCATTCTGTATTGTTTTTTCCTGTTTCTAATTGGATGACTCAGGTAGTGTATTGCCTATAACATTCCATAGTCTACCACGTCTATCAATTTCACGCCCCCTATCCTTATGTTCATTGCTCTCACTGTCTATGCATCGCCCAATTTAACTCATATTTCTAATGCTTCCTCCTGAACATATTTCTATGCCTTTCTCTACTTACCGTGTCTTCTTAGTTTATGCCTCATGCATTTATTTTAGTCTTGTGCAAACACTGAGTTCTCAATATTTCCTATTTCTTGAACTTATTATGGTATTTCTTAGAATGGCATTTAAAAGTTGTCAACACAAGACGTCTTCTCGCTGAAGATGATATTGACATTATTTTATAACGTGATTAATACTCTATAGCTATATACATAGTGAATCATCACAAACTGTATAGGGGTTATTTTACTAATAGTGTCCAATGATTTAGAGTAAATAATACAATGAAAGAAATGTGTACTTTCGTAAGATCAGCTCACCACATTGTCCAGACAGTCTTCAATACCCCGACTCCGAACAACCTTGGCCACATGTGCACACGGACCAGAAATCACGAAAGAGAAATATCCAGCTGAAGGAGTCGATAGATAAGTAAAAATTCCATGTTTTATTTAATCCATAATAAAAAATCGGCAATGAACAGCACAGCACATAGGACGGATAAAAAGACATGAAGGCTTCAAGCCTACACGTTTCGGTGCAAGACCTTATTCATGGCTTCCTTTTATCCATCCTATGTGCTGTGCTGTTCCTTCGCGATTTTTTAATATGGATTAAATAAAACATGGAATTTTTACTTATCTACCAACTCCTTCAGCTGGATATTTCTCTTTAATGATTTAGAGTGGGCAGTCTTAAAAGCGGTTATTCCAGCTCTTAATTTTCTAATGACCTAATCCCTGGCTCCTGATCCAACAATGTCCGTCCAATGTGTCAGTCTGCACTAATGGTCGCTTATCCGCCATAAAGAAAAAACATTATAGTTGTATATTATTTGATCACAGGCCGATTCAGCACGTTTTCCCACCTAAAAAATTTATTTGCATTGCATTGAAAGAAATACATTTTTGGTACATAGAAAAACTACACCTAATATTTGGTACTGAAACCTTTGTTTAAAATTACTGGTAAGATGTTTCCTATAGTTGTTGACTAAGTTTACACACACTCCAGCAGGGATTTTGACCCCACTCTGCCACACTAATTGAGATCTTTCAGGTTTGTGGCTGTTGCTGGGCAACATAAAGATTAAGATCCTTCTGGTTTCCTTGGACAGGTTCTTTGGTCTTGGCCATGGTGAAGAGGTTGATGTATGATTGACTGAGTATGATTGACTGAGTGTGCAGACAGGTGTCTGTTCTACAGAAAACTAGTTTAAACAGGTGAAAATAATACAGCGTAGGATTGCAGAGTAGGAGGAGCTTCTTAACCCCTTAACAACTTGGCCTTTTTTAGTTTTTTCACTTCCATTTTTCACTCACCACCTTCAAAAATCTATAACTTTTTTTATTTTTTCACATAAAAAGCTGTGTGATGGCTTATTTTCTGCGTGACAAAATGCACTTCATAGAGACGGTATTTAATATTGCATGCCGTGTACTGGGAAGCAGGAAAAAAATTCCAAATGCAGTGAAAATGGTGAAAAAACACATTTGCGTTGTTTTCTTGTGGGCTTGGATTTTACAGATTTCACTGTGCACCATAAATGACATGTCTACTTCATTCTTTGGGTAGCAGCGATCACGGGGATACAAAATTTGTATAGGTTTTATAATGTTTTCATACATTTACAAAAATTAAAACCTCCTGTATAAAATTTTTTGGGGGGATTTTGTCATCTTCTGGCGCCAATAACTTTTTCATACTTTGGTGTACAAAGCTGTGACTAGTATTATTTTTTGCGACTTTAGATGGCTATAATTTTTAGGACTGTACGGCCTTTTGATCATTTTCGACTTTGGGCACTATTTTCCGTTACGGGGTTAAACACAGTGAAAAAACGTTATTATATTTTGATAGATCGGGCATTTTCGGACGCGGCGATACCTAATGTGTTTATGATTTTTACTGTTTATTAATATTAATATCAGTTCTAGGGAAAGGGGGGTGATTTAAATTTTTAGGGTTTTTTATTATAATTTTTTTAACTTTTTTTATTTTTACTTTTACTATTTTTCAGACTCCCTAGGGTACTTTAACCCTAGGTTGTCTGATCGATCCTATCGTATACTGCCATACTACAGTATGGCAGTATATGGGGATTTTCTTCCTCATTCATTACAATGTGCAATTAGCACTTTGTAATGAATGGGCTAAAACGAGACAGCTTCGGGCCTTCGTGAGACCCAAAGCTGTCATGGCAACGTGACGTGACATCATCGGGGAGCGACGATCCGCGGCAAGATGCCGACGCCCATGCGCCGCCATCTTTTTTAAGCCGCCGGCAGCATTGCCGGTGGCGATCGACGTGAAAACACCCGCGATCGGTGATAGCGGTAAGCCTCTGCTGCAATATGCAGCAAAGACTTACCGGTTATGGAGAGGGCTTGTTAAAGAAAAACTAAAAGGCTTGAGAGCCACTTGCTAGTTGGTGGGTGATCAAATACTTAATACTTTAATGCAATAAAATGCAAATAAATTTTTCAATATTGACAACTGTCCAAAAGGAAGGAATCCAAAGCTCCTGTCATCCCAAAGCAAGTTCCAATTCATTTCCAGACCCTCTAGAGAACATGAGCATCATGCATGGTATGTAGAAATTCATACACGCACCCATCATAAATGGACACATTGGGGCAGATTTATCAAGTGTCTGAAAGTCAGAATATTTCTAGTTGCCCATGGCAACCAATCACAGCTCCCCTTTAAAATATTCATGAGCACTGGTGAAATGAAAGCTGAGCTGTGATTGGTTGCCATGGGCAACTGGAAATATTCTGACTTCCAGACTGCTTGATAAATCTGCCCCATTGTAGCCTTTCTCATTACACTTAAAGTTGGAGAGTCTAGCACAGATCAGCTACCTGCATCCATAAAATGGATTGGGAGCCCCAATTCTTGAGATATAGAAGAGTTCAATCATTTTTATAGACGGTAAAATTTTAATATGCTGGTGCATAGCTTAAGCCTCTTGATGTATTCGGAGGGCTCCCTGGGTAAAACAACGGCAGGTCCAGAACTACACAAAACTACGCCAGGTCCAGTAATGGAGACAAAATTGTGAAGTTATCTATTATGAGCACTAAATGGGTTGCCAGAAATTACAAAAGAAATATCTGTTCTTATAGTACAGGTTGTGTATAGCTGTCTAGCTGTCTGAATCTCTGCCCTTGAAGATTACAATAAAGTGCATGGAATATATAAACGTCTCACAGTCTTCTGCTGGAAGATTATGCGTCTGCAGGGAATGGGGGACCTCACATAGGTCGTGTGTCTGTGATGATGTGATATATGAGTCTGGCTTTACAGTCAAGTATTTAACCTCCAAAACTTGTTAATGTGTCAAAAGTAATTTGGTTCATAATAAGTGTTACACATAAAATGTATGAGATACAGAAGCACTGTTAAGCAGACTACAGGTAGTAATGCAACACCTTCTTTCCTACCTTCACCAACTCCAAATCTTTGCATCTTAATTATATAATTCAGGTGCAGTTGGAATTTTCTTTCCTACCCCTTCCCTCCACCATCTCTGAGTAATGAGCAGCATTAGTTTCCACCCCAATATGTTAATTAGCAGACTGCAGATAGTAATGCAGGCCATTCTTTGCCAACACTTTTAGGATAACATGTTTGTAATGATTGCCTTTCTTCCATTAAAACATAACAAACAGGCATAAAAAGCACAAAAAGGAAGCTCACAAAATTATGTACCATGAAAATTGTTTGGGATGTCCAGAAGTTTGATGTTTATAAAATATTAAATGTCTGTATTCACTTCTGTTGATCCAAGCGTGTAGAAGATTCACCATAAATCAAGATCCCAGCCGGATCGCCTAGAGCTGTTCACTTACATTTGAGCAGCATAGACAGTTTTATATAAATCAAATAAAAAGAGGGAGGAAAAAGATCTAATATGTACAATCCTCTCAGCTCCTCCTGCTCTATTAAATGCTGCCCGCAGATAACACACTACATACGGTCTCTTGGGCTCTTCCTGCTCTATAACATGCTGCCTGCAGATATGACACTACATAAAATCTGCTCAGCTTCTTCTGCTCTATAACATGCTTCCTGCAGACAAGACACTGCACAATCGGCACAGCTTGTCCAGCTCTATAACATGCCGCCTGCAGATAGCACACCATGTACAATCTGCTCAGCTTGTCCAGCTCTATAACATGCCGCCTGCAGATAGCACACCATGTACAATCTGCTCAGCTTCTCCTGCTCTATAAAATGCTTCTTTAGATTAGATATTGGGACTTATTTACTAAGGGTCCGGGGATCGTATTTTGGGATTTGGCTTTCATGTGACAGAAATCGGGGGCGGGCCGTCAGTCGATCCGACTGAACGCAGGATTTAAGATTAAAATTGTGTCGCAACCAAGTGCATTGTGTCGTTGGACAATGCACTTTCGGGAACTCCGAGGGACCGTGGAAGTAAATGTGCCCCATTATTTAACCCAAAATGCCCAGCTCCTCCTGCTCTATAACCTGTTGCCTGCAGATAGGACACTATGTATAATGTGCCAAAATCTTCATGCTTAATAAATCTAGCCTGCAGTTAGGAAACTATGTACAATCTGATCAGCATCTCCTGCTCTATCACACACTGCCTACCTGTAATATGTTCAAACTGCTTAGCTGATAACAAGCTCCAATAGTCTATTCTGAATTTAAAAATAAAAGCCATTGTCAGTATTATGAACCATTTCAGTACTTTATAAAACAGTATTTTTCATAACATAGCTCCCTGCCAGCGGCATGTGGTGAGTCCTGGGGGGGAAGGGGCAATTGCAGCAGCCTGTGTCTCAGTCTCCTCTCCTCCCCACATCCCGTCAGGTGCATTGAGCAGGCAGGAGAGGAGGGGGATTGTGTGGAGTAGAGGAATAATGCATAAAGGGAATTTAGAGGCTGCTGCAGCTGAGGCCTCCCTCTCCAGGACTCACCACACACTGCTGGCAGGGAGACAGGTTATGTGAAATAAAGTGTTATAAAGTACTAAAATGATCAGAATGCTGACAAATGTATTTTTAAAATCAGCATAGTAAAGGCTATTGAAACCTGTCACCAGCTGAAAATGACATTCCTGGTGGCAGGTTCGCTTTAATCACAGTGGCACAGAAGGTGCTGGCTGCAACTATGGAAAGGTATCATACATAAGGTGACAAACATAGTAAGTGGCAATGGATAAGAGAAGAATAAAGAAGGCTTATTTACTCACAGGGTGATTGGGTGGTCAGACACAGCACAGTCTAAAAATCTCCATTTAAGATGAATCATTTCAAATGATTAATAAAAATTGACAATGTTAATACTAATGTTTAAGATATGATATTGCTGGCTCTGCGACATGGATAAAACTCAATTATGTGGAGTGCTAGATGCTGATTACAGTAATATTGGATTGTTCTTCGGATAATCATATTTGTAAATTGCTGGTTGGTGCATTTTAGAAACAACATGATGATGCACCTAATATCTGATCAGCTAATGGCACCAGAGAACAAAAAAAAGTTTTCTTTTTATTACTTTCATAGAACTGGAAAAAATATAAATGCCCGTAAATTTTAAAATTAAAAGAGAGTAATTTCCATTAATATTAGTTCTTTTTTATATGCATTCTGCTTAATCGAGTAATGAATGGTCGCCCTTCCCAGGAATCTTTCTTTCTCATTTTAAAGGTCATTGATTTTACAGATTCCAAAACTTATTGAAGCTAAAGTCATCTTCGTAAGAAATATTCTGTTAACTCTTTATGCTCTTTAAACATCAAGTTGATTACTATTTAATATATATATAATAATCAAAAGAAAAGGCCGAGACTCAGAATATGCCCTGATGAAGAGTGAATATAAGATATGGATCTCTATATCATTAATAGGTTATGAAATTCCGATTTTAGGAGGTGGATTATAATTATTCTCTGGTCACTGGTTTATTCTCTATAGTTTTCTTAATATATTACAGTTATATGGACCAGGCTAGAACTTACTAAATGGTTTTCAGATTCTCGTGACATTTACTTTACATTGTTCTGCAGTCATATCCAGTGCACATGGAGAAAGAAGGGAAGGAAGGGGAGTCCATGTATAAACTCAGAGCCTCTGCATAGTCTACTTCTTTGTTCTGGGGATTGCTGCACATTTAGTGTAGAGGCCTCTTACACTAAGTCAAGTTGTCATGTTTTAGGCTATCTATTACAATGTGCAATTTGCACATAGCAATAGATGATGTGCAAAATCCCTATATACTGCCATAGGATCAATCAGACAACCTAGGGTTAAAGTACCCAAGGGAGTCTGAAAAATAGTAAAAAAAAAATGTTTTATAAAATTAAAAAAAATTATAAAAAAACTAAACATTTCCTAGAACTGATATAAATATAAATAAAACTCCTAATGTTAGATATCACTGCATCCCAAAATGTCAAATTACCAAAAATATAAAAAAATTCTATAAAAAGTGATCAAAAGGCCGTATAAATATGGTAGCATTAACAACGTTGTCAAAAGCCACAAAAAATGACACCATACACAGTTTCATACACTGAAAAATGAAAAAGTTCTTAGCGCCTGAAGATGGAGAAATTAAGAATTTTTTTGTACATAAGGTTTTAATTATTATAAATGTATGAAAACATTATAAAAAAAACTATATAAATTTGGAATCCCATGATCGTTCCAACCCAAAGAATAAAGTAGACATGTCATTTGGGGCATACAATGAAAGCAGTACATGACATGAAATATTAAATACAATCACTATGAAGTGCAATTTTTTAGGTAGAAAAAAATCCTCATACAGCTTATTACATGGAAAAATAAAAAAGTTATGGATTTTTGAAGGTGGTAGTGAAAATAAAAAAAATGTATAAACAAAAAAGGGCCTGGTAGCTAAGGGGTTAAAAATCAACTTTTAAAATGATGCAAGTGAACCTGAAGGGCTACTGGTGGTATTCCAGACTTTGCAGCTTCTCAGGCAGTTAGACTGTCTCACCCTCCCCCGCTTCTCTCTTAGCACTTAACCCTTCCCCCTGGAAGTGTTCCTTGCATATTGTGACAGTCTGTGAAGCTGCAGCAAGGAGGGGTTCTACTAACACCCCTAGGAGCCCTTCAGACTCATTAACAAAAATTTTAAAATGATAACAGATGGATGATAAGTATAAGAAGAATACCAAAGTCATAGTGCCTGGATCTAGGAGTAAGTGATTGATGGACAAAAAGGAAAAAGAGTATTTTCAGCTCACCAACAATGAAAGCGTTGCCGTGTCTGGCCGGTCGCACGGAGTAAAGGAGTCGGGCCGCTCCGAGTGAAACTGGAAAAAATGAAGTGGACACTCCAGCGTAGGCAAAAAATGAAAAATATCAAAAAATATTAGGGAAAACATATTAAAACCTAACGTTTAATCGTATGGTTAAAAGACCATGTGCATATGGAAAAGCGAGAGCCATTGACGCGTTTCGGAAATTACTCCTTAGTCATAGTGGCCACTATGACTAAGGAGTAATTTCCGAAACGCGTCAATGGCTCTCGCTTTTCCATGTGCACATGGTCTTTTAACCATACGATTAAACGTTAGGTTTTAATATGTTTTTCCCTAATATTTTTTGGTATTTTTCATTTTTTGCCTACGCTGGAGTGTCCACTTCATTTTTTCTAGGAGTAAGTGACCCTGGTTTATTATGCTTGATTTGATGGTAGATTTTCTTTAAAAGAGAGATTTGTTTTAAAATGACATCAGAACTGTGTTTCTAAGTGCCACATTTCAGAAGACATAGCCGTTTCAAGTTATTCACTGCCATGACATCTATACACATTCTATCTGCAAGGGGTGTGTGTGCAATTTAGGACATTTATAGTCTCATGGAATTGGGAAAGTTAAATATGGAAGAAAGGGAGGGGAAAAATAAGGGCACAAGAACATATTTTGTATATTAAATATATTACAAAATTTATTGTTATCCTCTGAACTATTAATTTATGTAGTAAGTTTACACCATATACCATGCAATACTGACTCACTCTTGAAGGTCAAACATATAGGGGCACATTTACTAAGGGTCCTGCGGTCCATGGGGGGGGGGCGTGGCCGTCGTATTCGGACAAACCACAGAATTTTAAAAAAGAACTGTGCCGCAAGATCGACACTTACATGCACCGGGAAGAAGATGGTGAACTCCGGCGGTCCTCGGCGCAGCAGCGACACCTGGTGGATATTGGGCGCATAACCTCAGTGAATCACAGCAGATCCGAATCCTCATCAGAGAACGCGCCGCTGGATCGCGACTGGACCGGGTAAGTAAATGTGCCCCATAACATATAGGCCCTGGCTAGAATAAGGGTAGATTAGCATATAATGTCAATGCAGAAGCAGAGTATCACAGTGGCTTTCAGTAGGAGAACGTCAGGCACCTGAATATATAATTTGGCATGTTCTTACATTTACTATATTTAGTTAAACAGAAGTGAATATGAATTCCAAAAAATGGTAATAATACCTTCATTTTCCTTACAGCAAATTATATTTATATTTAGCAATACTCATCCACAGCTTGATTGTAGGAGAACTGTGATACATGTTTATTAAAAATGTAATGCAAAAATTTTTACGAGATTATTTCCAGAGGAACATCACCCCCTAGTGTTACCTCTAACTGCAAATGTAATAAATGGATTGTGTGCCGAATAATTTGTCTGGCTCTCTAATACAATTACTGCACAAAGCTGCCAAGATGTTTTATAAGCAAACCGCGCAGACATTCATATTCATATCACAGAGCCTTACTTATGTCTTGAAAGAATAATAAGGACCTTGAATTCTTTCCCAGGTATCTCTCAGCATTTAGTACATTTGTATGCAGATCAGTCTGTGGGGATAGAATGCAGTATGGAACATAGCTCCGACTTCCGTTTTCAAGGCTAAAATGGTAAAATCTTCTAGACCTGCTCTGTAGTCACTAGAACACTAGAGAATGGTATAGGTAACATGGCATTGTGATAAAAGAACCCCAACACATAAAAGGGGGTTATCTTTATACATATTAAAATGTATTGTATGGCCATCAATATGAGAGCAATAGGGGTCCCACACTTTAGCACAACCCGATGTGCTCGGCAGTGGATAAACAAAGAAAAAACAGGAAGCAGACATCAGCATTCTCCTTCTAGTGGCAGAACAAGTGAGTGCAACTCAGCTCCCATACAAATGAAAAGAGTCTGATCTGCAGTAACATGGTTCGACCACTGCACTGAATATGGAAGAACAGCTGATCTTTGGGGGTGTTGGGTGTTCGACCCCCACTACTTTGATTTTCAGGACCTATTCCATTGATAAGTTATTATGTTCTCAATATTTTCAGCCTAGATAACCTCTTCAAGCACATATCAAGTAGTGGCAGGGACTAACTTGTTGGTTAAGTCAGTGGACCACAACCAGCAGGCTGCAGAATGCAGGATTCTAGGCTACAATCTTCTGAGGCTAATACAATGGAGAAGAAGGGAGCCTTTAACTGTGTGTGGAAGAGGGCTGAAGACTACAACTCACTTATATATTTCACATGTGAAAGATGATGTGGGATGTGGAAGTAGTGTACACTAGATGTGAGATTAGTACACATTCAATATTATGGTGGCAAGTATACATGTGATTCCACATTAATGTGGAAAAAGGTGCAACAGGAAAATAGGTATAAATCACATCGCAACAGAAAGAAAGCAATTATAATTGGGGTATAGAGAGTTGGGTGTCACATGAAGTAGGCATAATACTATGTAGGGGCCACTAAAGGGGACATTGTATATTGTGGACACCAGTAAAGGCAGGCAGGGCAGCCATCAGGAAATTCGGGGCCCCATACAGCAAAAGTGTCTGGGCCCCAACACACCCCAAAACCGAACAAGCCTCCTGCCCCCCGCAGTGACCTTTCACAAACAGGGTTTGAGGCCTGTTGCTACGACAAGGCACACTCTTCTGGTAGATTGCCAATAGGAGTCATACTATTGAACGTCACGTGCAATTTTTCACATTTTCATAAAAAAAGCTAAATCCTGCTATTGAGGGACCTGCTCAGGTTTCAAGTCACTTTGAGAGGCCTAAATAAAGTAAAACCCCATAAATTACTCCATTATAGAAACTACACCCCTCAACGTACGTAAAACAACTTTTATGAAGTTTGTTAACCCTTTAATTGGTTTACAGGGGTTAAAACAAAATCGGATGCAATTTCGAAATTACATTTTATTTGGCTAAATTAATGTGTTTTTCATAAAATGTACAAATTCTCAGTGGATAAAATTCCAAAACGCTCCTCAAAATTTGATCCCCCATCTCTCCCGCGTATAACAATACCCCATATGTGGTGGTAACCTGCTGTATGGGCACACGCCAGGGCATTGAGGGGGAGCTGCGCCATTCAGAGCAGATTATGCATTGTCACTTTTTATTGGCTATACAATCTTTATTTTTTTGGCAATTTGGACATTTAAGGGCTTATTTTTTGCGACATGAGATGCACTTTACAAATACTTCATTTAAGTGGGTCTATAGCTTTTCGATGAGATTTTATTAACTCTTTAATGTATGGAGGAAAAGAAAATTGTCAATTTGGGGTTTCTTTTTTTTGTATATTTTGGGGGTCGTACACCATACACTAAAAATACTATAATATTTTCATTCTATAGATCACTACGATTACGGTGATACCTCATTTATATAGTTTTTCATTTATTTTTACAATTTTACTGGAGAAAAACTAATACAGAGGAAATCTTATTTGTTTCTGCATCGCCATCTTTTCGGGAACTTAACCTTAATATTTTTTGGTTGACAGAGCTAGTTTAGGGCTTATTTTTTACGTGTTGAGTTGTTCTTTCAATTGGTACCATTTTGGGGCACATAACTTTTTTTGATCACTTTTTAGAACATTTTTGTAAAGGGATTTTATGAAAATTTATATTTTTGGCGAGTTTTTCGGGTTTTGTTTTTACGGCGTTCACCGTACGGGTCCAATAATGTTTCTGACTTATTGTACAGATTGTTACGGACGCGGTGATACCAAATATGTGGGGGGTTTTGGTGATTTTCAGGTATTTTTACTTTATTAGATGTGTATAGGGAATGTTTGTGTTTAGGGGACTTTAACTCTATTTAATTAATTATTTTTATTAAAAATTGTGTTTATTCAGTGTTTTTAACTTTTTTTTCTTTACTTTTACAGGTTAGCTTGAACAAGTGATCCACTGATCACTTGTTCAAGCTATTCTTCACCTAATACAGTGTAATACAGATGTATTACACTGTATTATGTGAAACACTGAGCATGCCAGGAGGCACGGGTCCGTGCCAGGAGGCACGGACCCGGCACCCGGAAGAAGATCGCGCAGCCCCGGGCACCGGCAGTCCCGGGGCTGCGATCAGAGCAGCGGGTAAGCGCCGCGGGGGGGTCCGAATCCTGTTAAATGCCCCTAGCACGCCGCGGTCAGCGCGACCGCGGCGTGTTAGGGGTTAACACCCGCGATCGGAGAAATCTCCGATCGCGGGTGTTAGAGGAGGGTGTCGGCTATAATATATAGCCGACACCCGCAGCTTCTGGCCCCGGCTCCATTCAGGAGCCGGGGCCAGAAGTTTGACGTACTATTACCGCATATTGCGGGAACGCACCTCCCGCCATGCAGTAATAGTACGTCAAATGTCGGGAAGGGGTTAACCAGCGGCCCCCGGCGCCTCCACCCCACACATATTGTGCAGCACAGACCGCACAGTCTGCGGCCCACCGGCCGGGCCCCCCCCCCCCCTAGTGTCTTAGAGTCCGGGCCCCATAGGGCAGTACCAGTTGTACTGCCCTATCGGCGGCCCTGAAGGCAGGGGGCGGTTAAACCTTATGAGCAAACTAGGGTTAGGAGCAGGGTAACGGTAGGGTTTGTGAACTGGAAATTTTCTGATGCCAGGAAAAGTTTTATTGTGTGCAGTTGGTCATAAGAGATGGTTGGGACCACTAGATTAAGTAATTAGATTTTTTTTAAAATTTTAACACAATGGGGCAAATTTACTTACCAGGCCGATGGAGTTCATTCAAAGTGCATTGTCCGACGATAATGGACTGTGCTGCTATTCACAAAGATCGTGCACCCGCACTTCCTGCATGTGTCGCTTCCCCGCTCAGGCCCGCCGGAGTTCACCATCTTCTTCCCGGTGTATGTAAGTGCATTGGTTGTGACACAATTTGAATACCGCGCTCAGTCCGAATCATTCAGATTGTCCAACGGCCCGTCCCCCAATTTCTGTTGCATGAAAGCCGTTGCCAAAATGTGATCGCGTGCTACACAATCCCCTTCTAAATAGCTGCCACAGTGGCGCAAATCCGAAAATTTCCAAAATCCGACGAAAGTTCGTTCCGTGGACCCTTAGTAAATAAGCATTGTTCAAATATGCAATACTACAATGCCACACTTCTTCTATGTCTTCATTGTATAAATCCTTTTCTTGCCCAGTTAGGCCTCATGTCTATGACTGTGTGTAATTTACGGGCCTCAAGCAAAGGGTCATGTGCTGTTGCTTGCGGCCCCTTTGACATCAGGAACTGCTGTATAATTTGCGGCGTAGCTGGCGAGACAGGATCCATGTAGTGCACCATAGATGTCCACAAAAGAAATGAAATGTGCCATAAATCGGCCAGTTTGCGGAACACAAATTGGTTCATGTTCATGAAGTCTTAGTTTCAGTATAGGTACAAATATGGTGCCAAATTTCAACACTATCTTTCTTAAGTTAGATCAACTCAGCATTAGTAATGAAAATACACTGTAGTTGGTGTCAGGACCTTATAGTCTCTAAAGGACCATAGCATGTGCCATCTGTCAGCAGCTTGGACATGGAAGGTATATTTATAAGCGCCAGCACTATAGACAAATTATGAACTGCTGGCACTCCTATGGGCCATCTGGTGTGAGCCACTCTCCAATAGTCTGTCTTATGAGATCTTTTGGCTCTGGTTACCTCTGCTGGTCAAACGCACTTACCTTTACAAAGCCAGTAGCTGGACTAGTTGTAGCTGTCAATTTCCCTTGAAAAGTTAATGCACAAAACCCCATTGACAGTAGCAAAACAATAAACGCTATGGTACGCTACTTTACGGGCACAGACATTAAAAGACAATGAGCTCTCGGCGGACAACATAAATTCAGCAATAGTAAGGATTTCAGACAGCAGGAAATTTAAGCCTAAATCTGTGGCCAAGAGACAAACAATCGAGCATAATCATCCCATCATTATGCAGCTAGAACAGTTCCCTGTTGAACAATACTATGGGATGTCAACAATTCTGCAGTCTAAATGTTTCTTTCTAATAGGCACGCCATAAAGCCATGATTAAAATGTGAAATAACACTCTAGCAGGCTATTAACACACTGACATTGATATAGAATTGCTTATTTTTTTTCGCAAGCAACCGAGATCTCACACTGAAATTTAGATAATAGCCAAACAACAAGTGTACCGCAACTGTGCTTGTAGTCAGCAGGGGACGGTAAATACTGCGATGGACAGTGGTCATCTATTCAGGGGATATATTCTCCAAAAGTAGAGCTAAGAGTGTTTTTAGCAAGGAAATGTTTGTCAGATAAAAACATTTTACATTTTAAGTACATTTTACGTAAAATGTAGAATATTGGCCGGTTTTGACTGGCCCACCATTGTATTAGAAGATACTATGATGGGACCAGTCTGTAATGCAATCAAGATCCAAAAGGCAATATGGATGCTACGGGGGTCAGTTTCCAAAGAGCTTGATCTTGGAAAGTTGACCCCAAAAATAATTTTATTTTTTATTAATTTTTATATACTAAATATTGGCATTAAAGATAAATGTATATTTTATATCACGGTCCTCCACAAAACAACATTTTAAGTCTACCCTACTTCAATAGACTGGGAAACCAGATACAACTCTTGGGCAGGAGTAGTGATGTTTTTGATAGAAATTAGTACCTTAGCAATTTTGTTTTTACCGTATAGGTGGTGTTTTGTGATATAACTGACCTTGATCGTGTAGTTCACCTAATATTTTTGTCTTTCCCAGACCTCTCCTCATTACTACCATTGGTGACCTTCTTTGTCTACCTTGACCTATGAATTCTGCATATCTTTGCCATGTTTTGGAGTCTTCTGTCTGGTGGCGGTAAACGGGGATAGGTTTCTTGGAGACATAAAAGAGCTATGGAATTGTACAATAATACAAAAGTTATGAAAACAGAAGACTTGTGGAATGTTCTGGAAAACAAGTCCAATCCATGGAAAGCCTGTGTCAAGACTTAGACCATTTGCTCACGAGCAAGTGCAGTCAGTGAAAATCGCTCCATGTGCTGAAGGGATCTCCTGACCCGAACCTCTAATCACTAGAATAGACTCCCTTTATTCCAGTGACCAGAGGTTCGGGTCCGGAGATCCCTTCAGCGCAGGGAGTGAATTTTACTGATCCACTTGTTTGTGGGCAAGAGGCATTAGGGTACGTCCTTGTGGTTACCAGGAAAAATGAAACGACACGCCTTAAATCCCATGCTGAATCCACTTTGATTCTGTGAATAATACAAGTTCTGCAAGTCAAATTTAATGTCCCAAAACCGGACAGCAGATTTTCTATCAACGTTAGTTTTATCTTGTGCTTCAACCACATTGGTGGGTGGCAAACTGGGCGTTTACCCAGGGCCTAAAGGAGTTCTAAAGGTGCCCCCTGCCTGTGGACTTTTGTGGGCAGAGGATGCTTTGGCCTTTTAATACCTCTTGGTTGAATGCCCGGGTGAAGATGCTTATCATCTATCTCCTGTCTGTATATCTATCATCTATCTCCTGTCTGTATATCTATCATCTATCTCCTGTCTATATATCTATCATCCATCTCCTGTATATATATCTATCATCCATCTACTGTCTATATATCTATCATCTATCTCCTGTCTGTATATCTATCATCTATCTCCTGTCTATATATCTATCATCTATCTCCTGTCTGTATATCTATCATCTATCTCCTGTCTATATATATATCATCTATCTCCTGTCTGTATATCTATCATCCATCTCCTGTCTATATATCTATCATCTATCTCCTGTCTATATATCTATCATCCATCTCCTGTCTATATATCTATCATCTATCTCCTGTCTATATATCTATCATCTATCTCCTGTCTATATATCTATCATCCATCTCCTGTCTATATATCTATCATCTATCTCCTGTCTATATATCTATCATCTATCTCCTGTCTATATATCTATCATCTATCTCCTGTCTGTATATCTATCATCTATCTCCTGTCTGTATATCTATCATCTATCTCCTGTCTGTATATCTATCATCTATCTCCTGTATATATATCTATCATCTATCTCCTGTCTGTATATCTATCATCTATCTTCTGTCTATATATCTATCATCTATCTCCTGTCTATATATCTATCATCTATCTCCTGTCTATATATCTATCATCTATCTCCTGTCTGTATATCCATCATCTATCTCCTGTCTATATATCTATCATCTATCTCCTGTCTGTATATCTATCATCTATCTCCTGTCTATATATCTATCATCTATCTCCTGTCTGTATATCTATCATCTATCTCCTGTCTATATATCTATCATCTATCTCCTGTCTATATATCTATCATCTATCTCCTGTCTATATATCTATCATCTATCTCCTGTCTATATATCTATCATCCATCTCCTGTCTATATATCTATCATCTATCTCCTGTCTGTATATCTATCATCTATCTCCTGTCTGTATATCTATCATCTATCTCCTGTCTGTATATCTATCATCTATCTCCTGTCTGTATATCTATCATCTATCTCCTGTCTGTATATCTATCATCTATCTCCTGTCTGTATATCTATCATCGATCTCCTGTCTGTATATCTATCATCTATCTCCTGTCTATATATCTATCATCTATCTCCTGTCTATATATCTATCATCCATCTCCTGTATATATATCTATCATCCATCTCCTGTCTGTATATCTATCATCTATCTCCTGTCTATATATCTATCATCTATCTCCTGTCTGTATATCTATCATCCATCTCCTGTCTGTATATCTATAATATCTCCTGTCTATATATCTATAATATCTCCTGTCTGTATATCTATCATCTATCTCCTGTCTGTATATCTATCATCCATCTCCTGTCTGTATATCTATAATATCTCCTGTCTATATATCTATAATATCTCCTGTCTGTATATCTATCATCTATCTCCTGTCTGTATATCTATCATCGATCTCCTGTCTGTATATCTATCATCTATCTCCTGTCTATATATCTATCATCTATCTCATGTCTGTATATCTATCATCTATCTCCTGTCTATATATCTATCATCCATCTCCTGTCTGTATATCTATCATCTATCTGTCTGGTTATCTTTCTCCTATAACTTCTCTATTTCCCATCTATATATCTGTCTATCTAACCATTTATCTATCTAGCTTTTTTTTCTATATATATATCTATCTTCTATCATTTATCTACTTTATATTTATGCATCTATGAAATCTATCATCAATCTATAAATCTATATCATCTTTCATATTAATCTTCTTTCATCAATCTCCCTATTATCTGTCTATCTCCCTAGAATTCTCCTATAATCCCATATTATACATTGCCTTACTACTGTGTGTAACTGTATTATTGTGCTAAAGGGAGCTTCGTACTTAATGTGGATGCTCATAAAATAGTTTTATTTTGGGGCCACACCTTTGTGTGAACCTATCAATACACATTGCTGAACTGTATTTTGGGATATAGTATACGTGTATATTCTGTATGTCTCTTCTAAACCTGTTAGTGGTATGAATAGTATACAGATATGCAAGATGTCCCTGAGGAAATGGTTAAAACAAACTAGAGCTTTCTTATACAAACTTATGCAAAATGTATTAAATTAGTTGGAACAATGACATATATTTGCAGATATTCCGTCTGCTGCTGTACGCTACCATATTTTTTTCACACGGACAGGTAAATTATCATAAATCTCACATGTGAAACACCAGAGGGAAGAATATATTTCCATGTAGCCCTGGAATATGTGTCACATTAACAGGCTGGCAGCCATTACCACTCCTGCTGTCATTTTCCTTCACATAGTCACAGTAATATGATTGCTCTAAAAATAAGAGGACAGAACTAGGGTCCTAGGTCTCTACAAATGTGTATGTATGACTGCATCACGAACACCAACATATTAGAGACTTATGGAAACTTTGCAAAGTGCATCTAGACATTTTGATACAGGCAACAAGACATCAAGACATGTTTGTATAGTAATTGTTATGCACCCCCGACGCTTCAGCTCCCTACTATTAAGGCCATCTTCCACAGACTCCGTCAATTTACATAACGCTCCATAATCTGGAGACCTTAATTTTATAGTCATCCCAAGTATGGGCAGCTCGGCTGTGAGCAGGGCAGATCCAACTGGATAGGCGCATATTCATGCAACTGCTTAACACTCAAAGTCTAGCCAATACATTGCGATAGTCTCATGGAAATACTTGTGGCTACACCTATTCTTCAAAAAAAGAGAGAAGGCCACAGCATCCAATATGATGAAAAAAGGTTAAACCTTTATTCACACAGGCATAGAAAAAACTGCAACGTTTCGATTCCCCATGAATCTTTGTCGCTATCCGAAAAAGAACATATTCAACTACAACGCTCCCTAGAAACTCAACTGCAACGATTAGAATGGGCTAATCAATTACATCGCACCCTAAACAAAAAATGTGCTGAAAAACCTCACCTCGGCTTATACACAAGTCAATGATAAAAAAATTAATACTCACCCTTCAGTGTCCCTGATGTTCCATGCGGCTCGCGGCAGCTCCCGGTGGCTCCCCAAGTCTCCTCTTCTGTCTTCGCTAGCCGGCTGAGTCGCGTCCATGCGACGGCCGGCAGATCGCATCGACGCGACTCTGCTGGCTAGAGCAGATAGAAGAGTGAAGAAGCCGCCGGGAGCCGCGACGAACATCAGGGACACCGGAGGGTGAGTATTAAGTTTATTTTTTTTAATCTGTATGCTACACGGGGCCAGGCTGTATTCTACACAGGGGCAGGCTGTATGCTACACGGGGGCAGGCTGTATACTGCAAGGGGGCAGGCTGTATACTACGTGGGGCAGGCTGTATGTTACGTGGGGCAGGCTGTATGCTACGTGGGGCAGGCTGTATGCTACGTGGGGCTGGCTGTATGCTACATGGGGGCTGGCTGTATACTACATGGGGGCTGGCTGTCTGTATACTACACCCTCGGGTGTACTCGAGTCAATAGGTTTTCCCAGTTTTCTGTGGTAAAATTAGGGGTCTCGGCTTATACTCGGGTCAGCTTATACTCGAGTATATGCGGTAAGTGGACGCAAACTCTATTTTACAGATACGCCAACAAAATGGATAAAATGTTGGCATGTCACTTGCAACAAAAAGAACGTATCAACAAAGTCTTCTCCAATAAAACACAGAATGCGAATCTCACATCCCATCCTGAACGCATCTACAGCACATTTCAGCAATTCTACCAATCGCTCTACACTCCATCCGCCCAACCTAGCACATCTAGCATTGAAAGCTTCCTTAACTCCATTCACCTGCCATCTCCCCCATCGTCGGCAGTAGATATCCTCATGGCCCCTGTCACAGACAAGGAACTTAAAGAGAAGGTAAAAACCTTAAATTGAAAAACTTAAATCTCCAGTTCCAGATGGCTTTTCTGCGGTCTACTATAAAAAAAATTTCTCCCCATCCTCTTTCCACATATCCGCACATACTGTAACTCCCCCCTTCGTGAACAAATGCCACAAAATTTCTATTTAGCAGTTGTAACAGTTATACCTAAACCAAATAAAGACCCCTTTCTCCAAAGCAACTATAGAACCATTTCCTTGCTAAGTCTAGACCTAAAATTGTTTACCTCTATATAAGCCAAGCACATCAGCTTATTTCTCCCGGCATTAATCCATTGGGATCAAGTTGGTGTTATCCCGTCCTGCCAAGCACCAGATAATATCCGTACGAACCTAAACATTATAAATTCAGCGAAGCACACGCACTTATGCTCTCACTTGATATGGAGAAAGCATTTGACACAGTTTTATGGCCATACCTGTTCAAAGTCCTGGACCACTGTAGATTCCCACCTGCTTTTGTAGCCGCTCTTAAACTGCTATATGACCATCCCGTAGGCTACCTCAAGAGGAAGAGCCCCTCAAGGGGCAAGAAGCCCCTTATCACCAGCACTCTTTGCACTAGCAATGGAGCCCCTAGCTGCAGTGATATGTGCTAACTAGAGATGAGCGAACACTAAAATGCTCGGGTACTCGTTATTCGAGACGAACTTTTCCCGATGCTCGAGTGCTCGTCTCGAATAACGAACCCCATTGAAGTCAATGGGAGACTCGAGCATTTTTCAAGGGGACCAAGGCTCTGCACAGGGAAGCTTGGCCAAACACCTGGGAACCTCAGAAAAGGATGGAAACACCACGGAAATGGACAGGAAACAGCAGGGGCAGCATGCATGGATGCCTCTGAGGCTGCATAATCGCACCATTATGCCAAAATTATGGGCAACAGCATGGCCATGACAGAGTGACAGAATGAAGCTAGATAGCATCTAAAACATCCAATAATTGACCCTGACACTATAGGGGACGGCATGCAGAGGCAGCGGCAGCAGGCTAGAGAGTGTCATGGCGACATACCCTAAATGGACTCAGGCTTCAAACCAATGGGTGGCAGAGAGGAACCAAAGGAGGTGAGCAAGAAGCGCTCAAATAATATCGGTACATGATAAAAGTTTGCCAGTATATTTTGTGGATTACACAGCAGGGTGGCGACAAAGTTAACATGGAAGCCATGAAAACAACCCAAAATTCTGCCTGACACAGCTCGTTTGATAAGGGGACGATGTATGGAGGCAGTGAACTAGTAGTAGATTAAAGGTGCTGCAGTTAAAACTATGTTAGTTGGATCTTGGCATGGAGCTGGCGCTCCGCTGCCAGGCGAGCTTTCGCCAATCCAAGCCCCTGTCTCTAGGCTACTCCCCAAACAGCACTTCTAAGAACCTTTTGTATAAGATCAAGTGTAGTAGCGTTCTTATAAGTTTAGGATATGCCGGGTGAGGGGAATGTAAACAGATGCGCAAGAAGCGCTGAAATAATATCCCTAAATGGTAAAAGTTTGCAAGTATATTTTGGGGATTACACAGCAGGGTGGCGACAAAGTTAACAACTTTGATGTGGAATGCCCTGTAATAGCTCTTGGGCGGTGTGCCTTTTATCGCCTAGGCTCAGCAGTTTCAGCACCGCCTGCTGTCGCTTAGCGACGGCACTGCTGCTGTGCCTAGAGCTACCGACTGATGGCGCCATGCCCACGGATGGTAATTCGGAGGAGGAGGAGGTGGAGGAGGGGTGGGAGGAGGTATAGTAGGCCTTTGAGACCTGGACCGAGGTAGGCCCCGCAATTCTCTGCGTCGGCAGTATATGACCAGCCCCAGGGTCAGACTCGGTCCCAGCCTGCACCAAGTTAAGTGTAGTAGCGTTCTTATAAGTTTGGGATATGGCGGGTGAGGGGAATGTAAACAGATGCGCAAGAAGCGCATGATGCGCATGGAGCTGGCGTTCCGCTGCCAGGCGAGCTTTCGCCAATCCAAGCCCCTGTCTCTAGGCTACTCCCCAAACAGCACTTCTAAGAACCTTTTGTATAAGATCAAGTGTAGTAGCGTTCTTATAAGTTTAGGATATGCCGGGTGAGGGGAATGTAAACAGATGCGCAAGAAGCGCTGAAATAATATCCCTAAATGGTAAAAGTTTGCAAGTATATTTTGGGGATTACACAGCAGGGTGGCGACAAAGTTAACAACTTTGATGTGGAATGCCCTGTAATAGCTCTTGGGCGGTGTGCCTTTTATCGCCTAGGCTCAGCAGTTTCAGCACCGCCTGCTGTCGCTTAGCGACGGCACTGCTGCTGTGCCTAGAGCTACCGACTGATGGCGCCATGCCCACGGATGGTAATTCGGAGGAGGAGGAGGTGGAGGAGGGGTGGGAGGAGGTATAGTAGGCCTTTGAGACCTGGACCGAGGTAGGCCCCGCAATTCTCTGCGTCGGCAGTATATGACCAGCCCCAGGGTCAGACTCGGTCCCAGCCTGCACCAAGTTAAGTGTAGTAGCGTTCTCATAAGTTTGGGATATGGCGGGTGAGGGGAATGTAAACAGATGCGCAAGAAGCGCATGATGCGCATGGAGCTGGCGTTCCGCTGCCAGGCGAGCTTTCGCCAATCCAAGCCCCTGTCTCTAGGCTACTCCCCAAACAGCACTTCTAAGAACCTTTTGTATAAGATCAAGTGTAGTAGCGTTCTTATAAGTTTAGGATATGCCGGGTGAGGGGAATGTAAACAGATGCGCAAGAAGCGCTGAAATAATATCCCTAAATGGTAAAAGTTTGCCAGTATATTTTGTGGATAACACAGCAGGGTGGCGACAAAGTTAACAACTTTGATGTGGAATCCATGAAAACAACCCAAATTTCTGCCTGACACACCTCGTTTGATAAAGGGACGATGTATGGAGGCAGCTATATGGACGACTTTTGGAGGTAGCAATGGAGACAACGTGTGGAGGCTGCTATGGAGACAATTTAATTTGGATAGTGCCTGTATGTGGCAGTCCCAAACATTTTTCAAACCAGAGGAGCAGGTAGGTGGCCCTCCAGTAAAATGGGATAGATTGAGTGCCTGTATGTGGCAGTCCCAAAAATGTTTCAAACCAGAGGAGCAGGTAGGTGGCCCTCCAGTAAAATGGAATAGATTGAGTGCCTGTATGTGGCAGTCCCAAAAATTGTTCAAACCAGAGGAGCAGGTAGGTGGCCCTGCAGTAAAATGGAATAGATTGAGTGCCTGTATGTGGCAGTCCCAAAAATTGTTCAAACCAGAGGTGCAGGTAGGTGGCCCTGCAGTAAAATGGAATAGATTGAGTGCCTGTATGTGGCAGTCCCAAAAATGTTTCAAACCAGAGGAGCAGGTAGGTGGCCCTCCAGTAAAATGGGATAGATTGAGTGCCTGTATGTGGCAGTCCCAAAAATGTTTCAAACCAGAGGAGCAGGTAGGTGGCCCTCCAGTAAAATGGAATAGATTGAGTGCCTGTATGTGGCAGTCCCAAAAATTGTTCAAACCAGAGGAGCAGGTAGGTGGCCCTGCAGTAAAATGGAATAGATTGAGTGCCTGTATGTGGCAGTCCCAAAAATTGTTCAAACCAGAGGAGCAGGTAGGTGGCCCTGCAGTAAAATGGAATAGATTGAGTGCCTGTATGTGGCAGTCCCAAAAATGTTTCAAACCAGAGGAGCAGGTAGGTGGCCCTCCAGTAAAATGGAATAGATTGAGTGCCTGTATGTGGCAGTCCCAAAAATTGTTCAAACCAGAGGAGCAGGTAGGTGGCCCTCCAGTAAAATGGAATAGATTGAGTGCCTGTATGTGGCAGTCCCAAAAATTGTTCAAACCAGAGGAGCAGGTAGGTGGCCCTGCAGTAAAATGGAATAGATTGAGTGCCTGTATGTGGCAGTCCCAAAAATTGTTCAAACCAGAGGAGCAGGTAGGTGACCCTGCAGTAAAATGGAATAGATTGAGTGCCTGTATGTGGCAGTCCCAAAAATGTTTCAAACCAGAGGAGCAGGTAGGTGGCCCTGCAGTAAAATGGAATAGATTGAGTGCCTGTATGTGGCAGTCCCAAAAATTGTTCAAACCAGAGGAGCAGGTAGGTGGCCCTGCAGTAAAATGGAATAGATTGAGTGCCTGTATGTGGCAGTCCCAAAAATGTTTCAAACCAGAGGAGCAGGTAGGTGGCCCTCCAGTAAAATGGAATAGATTGAGTGCCTGTATGTGGCAGTCCCAAAAATTGTTCAAACCAGAGGAGCAGGTAGGTGGCCCTGCAGTAAAATGGAATAGATTGAGTGCCTGTATGTGGCAGTCCCAAAAATTTTTTAAAACAGAGGACCGGGTAGGTGGCCCTCCAGAAAAATGGAATAGATTGAGTGCCTGTATGTGGCACTCACAAAAATTGTTTCAAACAGAGGACCGGGTAGGTGGCCCTCCAGAAAAATTAAATGCATGAAGTACTATAGCAAGAGCCAGTGGGCCCTGTCAAAAAATAGCCAGTTTCCTCTGCTTTACTGTACAAAGAGGAGGAGAAGGAGGAAAATGAGGAGGAGGAGGAGGAGTGGATCAATTATTCAGGTTGAGCTTCCTTCACCTGGTGGAGATTGGAAATTCTGAGAAATCCAGCCTTTATTCATTTTAATAAGCGTCAGCCTGTCAGCGCTGTCAGTCGACAGGCGTGTACGCTTATCGGTGATGATGCCACCAGCTGCACTGAAAACCCGCTCGGACAAGACGCTAGCGGCAGGGCAGGCAAGAACCTCCAAGGCGTACAGCGCCAGTTCGTGCCACATGTCCAGCTTTGAAACCCAGTAGTTGTAGGGAGCTGTGTGATCATTTAGGACGATGGTATGGTCAGCTACGTACTCCCTCACCATCTTTCTGTAAAGATCAGCCCTACTCTGCCGAGACTGGGGACAGGTGACAGTGTCTTGCTGGGGTGACATAAAGCTGGCAAAAGCCTTGTAAAGCGTACCCTTGCCAGTGCTGGACAAGCTGCCTGCTCGCCTACTCTCCCTCGCTACTTGTCCCGCAGAACTACGCACTCTGCCGCTAGCGCTGTCAGAAGGGAAATACTGTTTCAGCTTGTGCACCAGGGCCTGCTGGTATTCATGCATTCTCACACTCCTTTCCTCTCCAGGGATGAGAGTGGGAAGATTTTGCTTGTACCGTGGGTCCAGGAGAGTGAACACCCAGTAATCGGTGCTGGAATAAATTCTTTGAACGCGAGGGTCACGGGATAGGCAGCCTAGCATGAAATCTGCCATATGCGCCAGAGTACCAACGCGTAAGAATTCACTCCCCTCACTGGCCTGACTGTCCATTTCCTCCTCCTCCAACTCCTCCAACTCCTCTTCTTCTGCCCATACACGCTGAACAGTGAAGGACTCAACAATGGTCCCCTCTTGTGTCTCGCCAACATTCTCCTCCTCTTCCTCCTCATCCTCCTCCACCTCCACCTCCTCCGATATGCGCTGAGAAACAGACCTCAGGGTGCTTTGGCTATCAACAAGGGAATATTCTTCCCCCGTCTCTTGTGACGAGCGCAAAGCTTCCGACTTCATGCTGACCAGAGAGTTTTTCAACAGGCCAAGCAGCGGGATGGTGAGGCTGATGATGGCGGCATCGCCACTGACCATCTGTGTTGACTCCTCAAAGTTACTCAGCACCTGACAGATATCAGACATCCACGTCCACTCCTCATTGTAGACTTGAGGAAGCTGACTGACCTGACTACCAGTTCTGGTGGAAGTTGACATCTGGCAGTCTACAATCGCTCTGCGCTGCTGGTAAACTCTGGATAACATGGTCAGTGTTGAATTCCACCTCGTGGGCACGTCGCACAACAGTCGGTGAGCGGGCAGTTGGAGGCGGCGCTGCGCTGCCCTGAGAGTGGCAGCATCTGGGCTGGACTTCCTGAAATGCGCACAGATGCGGCGCACCTTCGTGAGCAAATCAGACAGATTGGGGTATGTCTTGAGGAAACGCTGCACTATCAGATTTAACACATGGGCCAGGCATGGCACATGTGTCAGTCTGCCGAGTTGCAGAGCCGCCACCAGGTTACGGCCGTTGTCACACACAACCATTCCCGGCTTGAGGTTCAGCGGTGCCAGCCACAGATCAGTCTGCGCCGTGATGCCCTGTAATAGCTCTTGGGCGGTGTGCCTTTTGTCGCCTAGGCTCAGCAGTTTGAGCACCGCCTGCTGTCGCTTAGCGACGGCACTGCTGCTGTGCCTAGAGCTACCGACTGATGGCGCCATGCCCACGGATGGTAGTTCGGAGGAGGAGGTGGAGGAGGGGTGGGAGGAGGAGGAGGCATAGTAGGCCTGAAACACCTGGACCGAGGTAGGCCCCGCAATCCTCGGCGTCGGCAGTATATGAGCAGCCCCAGGGTCAGACTCGGTCCCAGCCTCCACCAAGTTAACCCAATGTGCCGTCAGCGATATATAGTGGCCCTGCCCGGCAGCACTCGTCCACGTGTCCGTGGTCAGGTGGACCTTGTCAGAAACGGCGTTGGTCAGGGCACGGATGATGTTGTCTGACACGTGCTGGTGCAGGGCTGGGACGGCACATCGGGAAAAGTAGTGGCGGCTGGGGACCGAATACCGAGGGGCGGCCGCCGCCATGAGGTTGCGAAAGGCCTCGGTCTCTACTAGCCTATAGGGCAGCATCTCCAGGCTAAGCAATCTGGAGATGTGCACATTAAGGGCTTGGGCGTGCGGGTGGGTTGCACTATATTTGCGTTTCCGCTCCAGCGTCTGGGGTATGGAGAGCTGAACGCTGGTGGATGCTGTGGAGGATCGTGGAGGCGACGATGGGGTTTTTGTGGCAGGGTCCTGGGCAGGGGGCTGACTAGCAGCTGACACAGGGGAAGGAGCAGTGGTGTGCACGGCCGGAGGTGAACGGGCTTGTTGCCACTGAGTGGGGTGCTTAGCATTCATATGCCTGCGCATACTGGTGGTAGTTAAGCTAGTAGTGGTGGAACCCCTGCTGAGCCTGGTTTGGCAAATGTTGCACACCACAGTCCGTCGGTCATCCGGTGTTTCCTTAAAGAACCTCCACACTTCTGAAGATCTAGCCCTCGCCGCAAGAGCCCTCACCACGGGAGCTTCACTAGTTGACAGTGGCGCTGATGCACCAGCTCTGGCCCTGCCTCTCCGTCTGGCCCCACCACTGCCTCTTCCAACCTGTTCAGGTCGAGGACTCTCCTCCGTCTCAGAAGCACTGTGTTCACCCGGCCTCTCAACCCAGCTTGGGTCTGTCACCTCATCATCCTCCGATCCCTCAGTCTGCTCCCCCCTCGGACTTCCTGCCCTGACAACAACTTCCCCACTGTCTGACAACCGTGTCTCCTCATCGTCGGACACCTCTTTACACACTTCCACTACGTCAAGAAGGTCATCATCACCCACAGACTGTGACTGGTGGAAAACCTGGGCATCGGAAAATTGCTCAGCAGCAACCGGACAAGTGGTTTGTGACTGTGGGAAGGGTCCAGAAAACAGTTCCTCAGAGTATGCCGGTTCAAATGCCAAATTTTCCTGGGAGGGGGCAGACTGGGGGGGAGGAGGCTGAGGTGCAGGAGCTGGAGGAGTGGCGATTTCGGTGACATGGGTGGACTACGTGGAAGACTGACTGGTGGTGGACAAATTGCTCGAAGCATTGTCAGCAATCCACGACATCACCTGTTCGCACTGTTCTGGCCTCAACAGTGCTCTACCACGAGTCCCAGTAACTTCAGACATGAACCTAGGGAGTGTAGCTCTGCGGCGTTCCCCTGCTCCCTCATCAGCAGGTGGTGTCTCACCCCGCCCAGGACCACGGCCTCTGACCCCTGCAGTAGTTGGACGCCCACGTCCCCGCCCTCGTCCTCTACCCCTAGCCCTCGGGTTAAACATTTTTAAAATGAGAGTTATAACTTTATTTTTTTTTTTACTTTTTTTTGGTTTTTTTTGTGTTTTTTTTTTTTTTTTGTGTTTTTTGTTTTTTTTTGAGTTTTTAAAACCAAACAATGCTATCCTATTGCTATGGCTATTTTCTAGCCAAGTATCAAAGGAAGCACAGTACTATGCCAGATGAGATGACACTGAGTTATTGCCTAATAGAAATCCAACCCCTACTGAATTTTGCCACTTCGGCCTTTGCTATGGATATGTGCGCCACTAAGCGCAGAACACAGCGGTCGCAAGTCCCACTACAAATTGCTCAGAATTGGCAAGTACATGCACTGCAGAAACTACAGCCACCAGCAGATCAACCAGAAATCAAATATATAGAACGCTACTGTAGGCTTCAAGATCAAGAAGCTGTTTGTATTCTCCTATGGCTATTTTCTAGCCAAGTATCAAAGGAAGCACAGTACTATGCCGGATGAGATGACACTGAGTTATTGCCTAATAGAAATCCAACCCCTACTGAATTTTGCCACTTCGGCCTTTGCTATGGATATGTGCGCCACTAAGCGCAGAACACAGCGGTCGCAAGTCTCACTACAAATTGCTCAGAATTGGCAAGTACATGCACTGCAGAAACTACAGCCACCAGCAGATCAACCAGAAATCAAATATATAGAACGCTACTGTAGGCTTCAAGATCAAGAAGCTGTTTGTATTCTCCTATGGCTATTTTCTAGCCAAGTATCAAAGGAAGCACAGTACTATGCCGGATGAGATGACACTGAGTTATTGCCTAATAGAAATCCAACCCCTACTGAATTTTGCCACTTCGGCCTTTGCTATGGATATGTGCGCCACTAAGCGCAGAACACAGCGGTCGCAAGTCCCACTACAAATTGCTCAGAATTGGCAAGTACATGCACTGCAGAAACTACAGCCACCAGCAGATCAACCAGAAATCAAATATATAGAACGCTACTGTAGGCTTCAAGATCAAGAAGCTGTTTGTATTCTCCTATGGCTATTTTCTAGCCAAGTATCAAAGGAAGCACAGTACTATGCCGGATGAGATGACACTGAGTTATTGCCTAATAGAAATCCAACCCCTACTGAATTTTGCCACTTCGGCCTTTGCTATGGATATGTGCGCCACTAAGCGCAGAACACAGCGGTCGCAAGTCCCACTACAAATTGCTCAGAATTGGCAAGTACATGCACTGCAGAAACTACAGCCACCAGCAGATCAACCAGAAATCAAATATATAGAACGCTACTGTAGGCTTCAAGAAGCTGTTTGTATTCTCCTATGGCTATTTTCTAGCCAAGTATCAAAGGAAGCACAGTACTATGCCAGATGAGATGACACTGAGTTATTGCCTAATAGAAATCCAACCCCTACTTAATTTTGCCACTTCAGCCTTTGCTATGGATATGTGCGCCACTAAGCGCAGAACACAGCGGTCGCAAGTCTCACTACAAATTGCTCAGAATTGGCAAGTACATGCACTGCAGAAACTACAGCCACCAGCAGATCAACCAGAAATCAAATATATAGAACGCTACTGTAGGCTTCAAGAAGCTGTTTGTATTCTCCTATGGCTATTTTCTAGCCAAGTATCAAAGGAAGCACAGTACTATGCCAGATGAGATGACACTGAGTTATTGCCTAATAGAAATCCAACCCCTACTGAATTTTGCCACTTCGGCCTTTGCTATGGATATGTGCGCCACTAAGCGCAGAACACAGCGGTCGCAAGTCTCACTACAAATTGCTCAGAATTGGCAAGTACATGCACTGCAGAAACTACAGCCACCAGCAGATCAACCAGAAATCAAATATATAGAACGCTACTGTAGGCTTCAAGAAGCTGTTTGTATTCTCCTATGGCTATTTTCTAGCCAAGTATCAAAGGAAGCACAGTACTATGCCAGATGAGATGACACTGAGTTATTGCCTAATAGAAATCCAACCCCTACTTAATTTTGCCACTTCAGCCTTTGCTATGGATATGTGCGCCACTAAGCGCAGAACACAGCGGTCGCAAGTCTCACTACAAATTGCTCAGAATTGGCAAGTACATGCACTGCAGAAACTACAGCCACCAGCAGATCAACCAGAAATCAAATATATAGAACGCTACTGTAGGCTTCAAGAAGCTGTTTGTATTCTCCTATGGCTATTTTCTAGCCAAGTATCAAAGGAAGCACAGTACTATGCCGGATGAGATGACACTGAGTTACTGCCTAATAGAAATCCAACCCCTACTGAATTTTGCCACTTCAGCCTTTGCTATGGATATGTGCGCCACTAAGCGCAGAACACAGCGGTCGCAAGTCCCACTACAAATTGCTCAGAATTGGCAAGTACATGCACTGCAGAAACTACAGCCACCAGCAGATCAACCAGAAATCAAATATATAGAACGCTACTGTAGGCTTCAAGAAGCTGTTTGTATTCTCCTATGGCTATTTTCTAGCCAAGTATCAAAGGAAGCACAGTACTATGCCAGATGAGATGACACTGAGTTATTGCCTAATAGAAATCCAACCCCTACTTAATTTTGCCACTTCAGCCTTTGCTATGGATATGTGCGCCACTAAGCGCAGAACACAGCGGTCGCAAGTCTCACTACAAATTGCTCAGAATTGGCAAGTACATGCACTGCAGAAACTACAGCCACCAGCAGATCAACCAGAAATCAAATATATAGAACGCTACTGTAGGCTTCAAGAAGCTGTTTGTATTCTCCTATGGCTATTTTCTAGCCAAGTATCAAAGGAAGCACAGTACTATGCCAGATGAGATGACACTGAGTTATTGCCTAATAGAAATCCAACCCCTACTGAATTTTGCCACTTCGGCCTTTGCTATGGATATGTGCGCCACTAAGCGCAGAACACAGCGGTCGCAAGTCTCACTACAAATTGCTCAGAATTGGCAAGTACATGCACTGCAGAAACTACAGCCACCAGCAGATCAACCAGAAATCAAATATATAGAACGCTACTGTAGGCTTCAAGAAGCTGTTTGTATTCTCCTATGGCTATTTTCTAGCCAAGTATCAAAGGAAGCACAGTACTATGCCAGATGAGATGACACTGAGTTATTGCCTAATAGAAATCCAACCCCTACTTAATTTTGCCACTTCGGCCTTTGCTATGGATATGTGCGCCACTAAGCGCAGAACACAGCGGTCGCAAGTCTCACTACAAATTGCTCAGAATTGGCAAGTACATGCACTGCAGAAACTACAGCCACCAGCAGATCAACCAGAAATCAAATATATAGAACGCTACTGTAGGCTTCAAGAAGCTGTTTGTATTCTCCTATGGCTATTTTCTAGCCAAGTATCAAAGGAAGCACAGTACTATGCCAGATGAGATGACACTGAGTTATTGCCTAATAGAAATCCAACCCCTACTGAATTTTGCCACTTCAGCCTTTGCTATGGATATGTGCGCCACTAAGCGCAGAACACAGCGGTCGCAAGTCTCACTACAAATTGCTCAGAATTGGCAAGTACATGCACTGCAGAAACTACAGCCACCAGCAGATCAACCAGAAATCAAATATATAGAACGCTACTGTAGGCTTCAAGAAGCTGTTTGTATTCTCCTATGGCTATTTTCTAGCCAAGTATCAAAGGAAGCACACTACTATGCCAGATGAGATGACACTGAGTTATTGCCTAATAGAAATCCAACCCCTACTGAATTTTCCCACTTCGGTCTTTGCTATGGATATGTGTGCCACTAAGAGCTAAACACAACGGTAGCAAGTTCCCCTGCTAATTCCTCACAAAATGGTAAAAGATGCAAATTAAAATAAAAAAAGTAGAACGTTATTGTAGCCCTAAGAAGGGCTGTTGGGTTCTTTGAGAATCACTCCTGCCTAACAGTAAGCTAATAGAACACCCTAACGCTTTCCCTGAGCAGCAGCAGCTCTCTCCCTAGCGGCATCCAGAGACAGAATGATCCGAGCAGCGCGGCCAGCGGCTAGTCTATCCCAGGGTCACCTGATCTGGCCAGCCAACCACTGCTATCGACGTGTAAGGGTACCACGTCATGCTGGGTGGAGTGCAGAGTCTCCTGGCTTGTGATTGGCTCTGTTTCTGGCCGCCAAAAAGCAAAACGGCGGGAGCTGCCATTTTCTCGAGCGGGCGAAGTATTCGTCCGAGTAACGAGCAGTTTCGAGTACCCTAATGCTCGACCGAGCATCAAGCTCGGACGAGCATGTTCGCTCATCTCTAGTGCTAACCCCAACAACCAGGGCTTAACAACAACACAAGACACTTACAAAGTGAGCCTCTTCCCTGATGACTTGCTCCTATCTATCATTAGCCCCCACACACCCCTCCCAACCCCTCCCAACTTAATGCAACTCCTCAGAGGCTTTAACAATGTATCTGGACTAATGGTAAATATGGATAAATCGGAAGCTCTCTGCTTACATCCGTCTAGGACACAGGAAGCACTGGAAGATTCCTTTGGCTTTAAAATTGAACAACACTACATTACATATCTAGGAGTGCAGCTAACAACACAAAGATCAACATTATATCGCTGGAATTACAGTCCTGGATGGATTTTGGCCCTCTACTACTTACTTAGCCCTCTCCTACAAAGCAGCACAAGTAGCCCAATTTGCTTCTATTGGCACTCTTAAAAATACTCCAAGATGGATCTCCTTAGGATCTCAACTACTTTATCCCATTTCCCTACCAAGTCTGTTCTGGATAATAGGACCCCTACCCCCTCTTTACAGACCCAATCCAACCTCTCCTTATTATTACCCTAGTTTCAGAATCCTGTCTTCGCCCCAGGTTTAGAGCTGTGGGTCTTTGAGTGGTGGGTGGCAAAGAGCATAATCCAGGTGCGACATGTGATTTAGTGAGATCATCACTAAATATGAAGACCCTCAGACTCCAGAACAGCATTTGAAAAGATCTGTATAAATGACACATTTGGCAGAGAGACGATCTCACTTTTATATTCCATCTTCAATGCTCCACCCCTGGACATCAAATCATATTTTATCGAGAAGTGGGGTGCAGATTTAGGTTGCCAATTCTCTTTACAGAGGTGGAGACACTGCTTTGCAGCCTAGCAAAAGGAAGCCAACAGGTATCGCTGTCAGACCTCACTTAGGTTACTGCACAGGACTTACTATGTCCCCTCCCTCAGCGCCATCCCTGAGCCCCATCTCCCTAACAGCTGCTTTCAGGGCTGTAATGCTCAAGGCGACATGGTAGCATTGCCCTGTGGTCACCTTCCACTGGAACAATGTCTAATCCCTTCTCCACTCCTGGATAACACAACTGCAACAACACCAGTGGTACTCCTTTTGGGAGACAAACCTGGGAAGGTTAAAAATAAGGCACATTGCTTGATCCGATTTATAGCACTAGAAACTATAGTAGGTGACCAGGATGGATACCTATGAACTATTTGAAGGACTATGGGCACCTTGGATTACCTCACAGAGATTCCCCACTCTTGAGAGAGCTCTAACATTATTACCTTCACCACCTTTAATTACAACTGATCACAATAATTACCAGAGTAATACCAATATTTCAACATATTTTTATGTATTTCTCTTCCCCTGTGAAACAACCCCATCCCCTTGCTTTCTTGTCTTTCCGGTCCCTTTGGTTTTACTGCTTATTATGACGCTGTAATTGCATATGTATCCAATTATACTAACTTATATAATTTCTGTGAAGTCTGTTCGACTGTTTTTTCATCGAATAAAACTTTGTTGAAAAAATGCTGTACAGTTATTGTAATTTCAGTGAAATATTATTTTTATGCTATTTTATGGCAATATGATGTTGTTCATTGGATTTGTCAGTAATTGTATGAAAAGACTTGTTTTTTCATGTTATGTCATAAAATATGTCTTCAAAGTTGTATGTAAAGACCTGTAAAGATGTTTCAGCCATCAATAGAGGCTACATATTTGATCATTGGTGATCCCACTATTGTGTAGTGTTGCCACTTTTGTAGCTCACAAATTTCAGACATGCCATAACAAGGGGTGGGTGGGATGCAGAAGTACCAGGCACAATAAGGGAAGATTTAGGAGCCTACTTGTACCTGTAGTGATGAACACATGATAAAACAGCTTATGGTAAAGGTAACATACAAATACTAGAAAACAGTAAAAAAAAAAAAAAAAAACGTTCAAACGTTCCAACAAGCACATAATGTGAGTTTTATGCAAGTTGTACAAATCAAACTCACTCGTGGGCAGTAGGCTTAATTTCATCTTACTGCATGTAAGGAGGAGTTTGAATGAAGCATCACCATTGTGTAATGGTTGGACGCCATGTGGTTAATTTGAATAAGTGCAAAAGAGTAAGATTGGCATACATGAAGAGAGCTGGCATTGCGCAAAGTAGTATAATCTGGTGATCATTGGCAGGTCAAGTTAAAGCATTCTAAAGTTATCATCGCTCGTCACTATTAGTTAAAAAGTAATATACCATATTTTTTGGACTGTAAGGCCCCTTCCACACTAGCGTTGCATTTCACGTCTCCATAGACTTGAATGGGGCGGGAAAAACGCGCGTGAAACGCAAAAGTAGAGCATGCTGCGATTTTGACGCGCGTCAAAACAAACGCAAGCACGCACGTGAAAAACGGCGCAAATGAGGAAAGACCCATTGGAAACAATGGGACAGAGTGCAATGCAAGAACTCGCGCGTGAAAAACGCTAGTGTGGAAGGGGCCTAAGACGCACTATTTCGCAAGAAAAATGTTCCTGCATCTTATAGACCGGAGGTCAGGAGGATCCAGGACTGCCAGACCCTCCTGACCACTGTAATGGAGATCGGGTGATGCCCTGATATAGCGCTGCACCCAAACTCCAAAAGAGGAGAGCCTCCGCACTGCTCTCCCCTCTCCCGGGTGTCCTACAGGACCTGCGGTGATGTCAGAATCATGTGACTGATCACATTCTTCTTACATCACCACAGGTCTGATACTGCCATGCTGCGCTGGGACAGGTTAAGAAGAAGGGGGAGGGTTCTGTATGTGTGAAGTACTTCACAGTCTGCTCCTTATATACATATAGTAGAGCTGTGTGTGTATTAATGTGTATAGTAGCGCCCGGTCAGTGTGTGTGGATAGTAGTGCAAAGTGTATGCAGCAGTGGTGAGTGTTCCTATTTCTGTTTGTGTGTGTGTATAGCTGATCTGTGTGTGTAAATGTATGGATGAAGCAGAGCTGTGTGTGTAAATGCATGAATGAAGCAGTGCTGTGTGTGTAAATGCATGGATGTAGCAGGGCTGTGTGTGCTGTGCTTTAGTGCGACCAACAGGGATATTTTAATAAGTTTAAAATATATTTTTCCTTTTTTGGAAGCCTAAATCTGGGGTGCGTCCTATAGTAAGAAACGTCTTATAGTCTGAAAAATATGGTATACTCAGCTTTGTAATAAATTAAGCAGGATATGGAATGTTGATAGCGTGTAGTCCTTTGAATAATGCATAGTGACCTGTTTTCGATAGCTTAATGAATTTTAGGACTATTAGATTGTATATGTATTAACAATGAATATCTTGTCTTTTTCTCTTCATCTTGTTTTTGTACTATGGGAAAAATTGAATAAAGAAAATGTACGGTATTTAAAAAAAAAAGTTATCATCTCTTGTAATGACATATGGCAGATTTGAAAAATCTAACTGGGTCCTTAAGGTGAAAATGAGCTGGGTCCTTAATGGGTTAAGGGAACATGAGAAACATTCTGTTCAGAACAATTCTTGTAATACAAGTATAGCCGGGAGGGGATGTGTTTACACCTTCCTATAACACTGACACACACATTACAAGATGAAGTCATGATGAAGAGGACATATATGGCCCGTGCAGTCACTTTGAGCATTGTTCTGTACTATAATTAAAAGATTAGGTCATGTATGACCAGCACTACTATGAATGCTCATCCAGTTTGTGGTATTGTAAAGATTTTATTAGGTCTTCCAAGTGTTTATAGGTGCATTAACTGTACATCTGTTCTGTAATTTCTGAGAAATATATTTTTCTTCATAAACAGTTTATTGTAGAGGTAAAGACAATAATGTTGCACTATGTAGGTAGAATTATATGGGGGGATTTATCAAGCGCTAGCGCATGGTGAGTGATATTCCATTCCCCCTTCCGCCACGCCAAATATATCAAGATATATATCAGCTGATTTGGATTTTTTTCTTTGCTACAAATATTTATATATTATTAGGACACACGTTAACATTTTTTTTTAGAAATAGCATGGTGTAGTTCCAGTTTCCTGGACTTTTTCATAACATCAGCAGCTCACACAAAAGGGCTGGAAGACATTTGGCAAAAACTTTCATTTTTTGGATAATTTAACTCTTCCTGCTTTACTGTACTGCTGAGGGAGCAGGGTGGAGGGTGAAGCTGTGTAACAGTCTGTAAAGCCATATCACAGATGGTCTATCGTAGCCCCACAGACTCGTTAGCGTAATTTTAAAAGTAGATTTTTGATGAAAGGAGTCCATTTATAACAAATATAAGAATATAACCATAGTCACGGTGCCTGGATCTATGAAAAGTGCCCCTGGTTTATAATGCTGGATTTTGATTGTAGATTTCCATTAACACCTTTGCAACCGAGGACGAACTATATCGTCCTCGTGCTGTGAACGGTGTATGGAGAGAACTCACGAGCTGGGCTCTCTCCATACACAGCAGGTGACGGCTGTATAACACAGCTGACACCCGACTGTTACTGTCGAACCCAACGCGGCACCTAACTTACATGGGTGCCGCCATCTTGGATGGCCGATCGCAGCCCCCCATGACGTCATCGGAGGGTGGCGATCGGTTGGCATGGCAGCCTAAAGTCTCATTGAGACTCTTGGCCTGCCATGTGCAATGATCTCTTATAGCCAGCAGAGGGAAGGCTATTAGAAATCATCGTAAAATAGCTATATACTGCAATACAGTATATACACAGTAGTAACGGGAGAGTTGGAGAAGGTAAGTATGATTTTTTTTTTTATGTTTTTACAGCATCACCAGCCAGATATATCGTTTTTATAAAGGAGTTTTTTAAAGTTAACCTGTCATACTGATTTAGGCCCATACCCACCACAAACAATGTCCCAATTACATTGCTCTCCACTAATTAAAAGACTTCCCCTCTTCCCCCATCCAGGAGATGCTAGTGCTAGACCAAAGGAAAAAGTATTGGTTACTTCCTCATTATTTAAGGGTTTTGATGTTTCCCTGATTTCTCTTTAAAATAGGTTCTGAGGATGATTGTTTCTAAAACCCTCTCACTTGAATTGATTATTGCCACTACATCTCAGTTTACACAGGGAGATGTGTTGCTGATAATGCTGCATAACGGATTCTATCAGCCGACAAACCAGGTTTGCTGGTCTGTTGACTGATTGGCAACACTACATAATTACATGGGCCAATTATTGGAAATTAACATTCCTTTGAAGATTGTTCCCAATATTGTAACAAGTAGGTAATAATCCCTTTCTCAAAGTAAAGGTCCCCATAAATGATAGATGAAAATCAACCTTTGATTATAGAGGGTTTGGATGATCATCTTTTTGTATGGTCCCTTCCGTTCTCCCCGATTGTCCTTTGATTTCTGGGTAGGTAAGACACTTTGGGGCAGATTTACTTACCCCGTCCATTCGCGATCCAGCGGCGGGTTCTCCGATGCTGATTCGGGTCTTCCGGCGATTCACTAAGGTAGTTCCTCCGACGTCCACCAGGTGTCGCTGCTGCGCTGAAGTCCGCCGAGGCCCGCCGGAGTTCACGATCCTATACTTGGTGAAGGTAAGCGCGTGTCCAGCGACACTTTTTTTTTAAATGCGGCGGTTTCTCCGAATCCGTCAGGTTTTCGTTCAGCCACGCCCCCCGATTTCCGTTGCGTGCATGCCGGAGCAGATGCGCCACAATCCAATCGCATGTGCCAAAAACCCGGGGCAATTCAGGAAAAATCAGCGCAAATCGGAAATATTCGGGTAACATGTTGGGAAAACGTGAATCGGGCCCTTAGTAAATGACCCCGTTTGTGTTTTAGTTACGTTTTTAAATGCAACGGGTAGGGGTTTGGCCACAGAACCATGGAATGATCGCCACATGTTTATAATGGTTCACCAAAGGTTTTGGTTGAATCCATAACTAATTGTGGCTCATAAAGGTTGCATTCACACGTTGCAGTTAAAACTGTATCATAATAATTTCTGATGCGGTTTAAGGGTGCGGTCACACAGTGCCTTCTTGGTGCATTTAAAAAAAAAAGTTTTTTTGCATGTTTACCATGCGTTTGACTGTTTGAATCTGTTTTTTTTCATTGCTGGAAGTGTAAGTGGCTGTATTAACATTTTCACAGCTGCTTACTCTTTGACAAATGAAGGGAAAGAGTGCAGTTTTTTATTTAACAGGTGAAAGACATGAACTGAACAGATTTTTCCCTTCAACATAAAATTCACCTGGTCAAGGTGTTAATGCACCCAAAAGGATAGAAAGTATTAAATACAGGTGCTACAGTTCCTACTTATTTTAATCCACGCCTAGTTTTGGGCTTAAATACTGCATGCAAAAAAATGACCATGAAAACCCAATCCAAAAGATGTAACTATTAAACCAATGAACTGCAATCTAATCAAGGAGACGCATAATAGAAACATATGGAAAACTGAGATCTGTTATCTGTTCATTGTAATAGTTTATGGCTACAACCGTCACTAGTTTATCTTTCCTTGTATCATGTTCAATGTTACATTGACCTTTCCAGATAAAACCTTCTCCTATTGAGTTACATTTGATAACATTCTCTATGGAGGCTACACGTTAGAGCTTGTTCATAGAGGAAATACGTTAGAAGGTAAAACCACAAGTTGCTAGTTGCTCTTTTGTCTTGCATCTTGGAGGAGTGGTGATCAGGTTGCTGAATAACCACAGAGACATGAGACAGGTCTCCAGTTGCTCTGTTACGTCTCACGTTCAGTGCACACCTGCGGATCCAGTATCTCCTCCCCCACCGGCAGGTGAAGAGAAACTTTCATTCAGTTACAGGTTTCTTCCTCTTTGTTCTGCTGTGTTTTGTCTTTAGCCAGTAGCCTGAAACAGGGAAGATGTGCTAATGTCTGCAGAGGACTGAGCCGTCAGCGGAGCTTTACATACAGGTAACCAGCACTGAAGCCACTTTGTTACCACACACACTTTTATTGAGTTGTTTTAGACTTTTGTTCAGGTAACGTATTTGTTTGTGACATTTCTCATGAGACTTGCTTTACGGATCTTTCATTGTTTTGATGGGGGTTGTCGCTTTACGTAAAGTATGATGCATATGAAGCTGCAGCACACCTGAGCTCCCTTTGTTCCAAACCTTTTGGGGGGAATCTATAGATATGCACCAGAATTATGTAGTGTTTATTGCAGGTTTGTAAGTTTTGGAATGAATTTTATAAAGTTTTGAATAGAAGATGAAACCCAAACGTTTCCAAAAAGCATGTGGGTTAAGACACATTGGGGGTCATTTATCTTATGTCTGGAAACGTGATTCTAGTTTTAAGGTTTTGGGTATTCTTGATTTGTGAAAAAAATTATAACTTGGTACCGCGATTACGACTAAATTTGCCACTTTTTCACATGTCCACACTTGGATTTTTAAGATGAATCGGATGCAGAGGAATACCTGAATATTCAGGGGTAAAAGTTTAAATTTTGTGGGCAATAAAAAATTAAAAAAAGACTGTGGTATGCTCCATTGAAAGTTATTTGATCAACATTGGATGGCAGCATTTAACAGATGGACACCACCATCCCCCATTCATGAAGAGGTTGACTTGATTTTCATAAATTTGAGATTTAAATATTTTAAATGCATATTTACTTGGTGTTTTTATTTTGTCACATTCTGTTGTGCCTGTTGTGTGTGTTTTGTTGTTTTTTTTCTGGTGTTATTGACTTAGGATACATTCACATGGACCTATGGAGGACGTATAAGCTTGCAGTCGCACATACGTTCCCCATAGACGGCAATAGGTGTACAGAGTGATACAGTGCCGCGCATGTGTGGCAACGTACAGATCTGTACATGGGGAAAAGATAGAACATGTCATATGTCCCCTTATGCTGTGCTCTCCTCTCCAGCGCACCAGAGTGCCTGCCATACGTGTGTCTGAATTTGCCCTTAAAGGTAAGTATGCCAGAAAAAAATGACACCCCATCAGTGTGCTGTTGACCCCAGAAATGTTAGAAAAAAAAGTTTAGTTGTAGATACTTGTTACTATAGATTTTACAGGGATTGTACGAGAGGATTGTTATTTCTCTTGCACAGGAGCACTGTCACCCCCAATGATTAAGAGAAAGGGGGCCTTCTCCCACAGGTCGAGCACGTTAAAAATTGTCGAGCACTGCATGTGGATTCCTATGGCACTCCCATTGTCAAGAATTGTGCTGAGCAGTTATCGCAGTCACTCCCATAGTATTAAATGGAGCAGCAGAAAATATGCTTGTTTTAATTAGTGAGTACGGGAGCCAAATCAGCATATTGGGTAAGGAAACTATGCTAATTAGGCTCTCTATAGTTCATTTTGGGTTGGAGCAGACAGTCTGGCTCCACCAATCTTACAAAGAGATTTGAAAAAAAGATTACATTGATAAATACAGAGCAGTGGCAAAGTCCGCTTTAAATGGGGTTTCTTATTTCCCCTTTTAAATATTCTTATTCCATTTAATGTGTAAAATAAGTAAAATAAACTTTCCTTTAAGAATTTAAGACCAACTCCCAGTTTATGCAGCAGCTCCCAAGTGTTGTCCAGCGATTACAACATGTTTTGATTTTCAAAAATTGGAAAGGTGTGACCGTGTAATTGGAAATTTTGCATACGTCCTTCAAAACGTAACTGTAAAGTTATAAGGATTTTACCAAATTATCATTTATGATTCCCCCTTTAAAAACAAACAGAGTGATGCCTACTTTATGCCAGGGCCAGATTATAGTGTATTTCGGTTCGGGCTTCCCCGGCTGTATCCTGCGGATGTATCCCGCCCAACTTCAGTCTATGGTAGAGCGAGAGAACTATAAGTTCCCTGCTTTGTCATAGACAATCAGACGTAAACAAAGATGGCGGCGCAGTGTGTGAAGTCATCTTGGTACACCTCCGCTATCCACTACCCTGACATCTTGAGGGCGGAGAAAAAGGTCAGCGCGCATTGAGGGAGCGATGGAAGGTGAGTACAATTTTATTATCTAACTTGGGACTGTATATAGTTATTATGGGCAGGTGTATATAGTTGTTATAGGGGGACTGTATATAATTATAGGGGACTGTATACAGTTATTATTGGGTGCTGTATATAGTTATAAGGGGCTGTATACAGTTATAGGGGGTGTATATAATTATTATTGGGGACTATATATAGTTATAAGGGACTGTATATAGTTATAGGGAGGCTGTATATAGTTATTATAGGGGGCTGTAAATAGTTATAGGGGGCTGTATATATTTAATGCTGTGGGACTATATATAGTTATAGGGGGCTGTATATAGTTAATGCTTGTGGGACTGTATCTCAGTAATGCTGATGGGCTGTATATAGTGATTACTGAGAGCTGTATATAGTGATTGCTGGGGAGCTGTATATAGTGACTGCTGGGGAGCTGTATATAGTGACTGCTGGGGGAGCTGTATATAGTGACTGCTGGGGGAGCTGTATATAGTGACTGCTGGGGGAGCTGTATATAGTGACTGCTGGGGGAGCTGTATATAGTGACTGCTGGGTAGATGTGATTGCTGGGGAAGCTGTATATAGTGATTGCTGGGGGAGCTGTATATAGTGATTGCTGGGGGGGCTGTATATAGTTATTGCTGGGGGGGCTTTAAGGTAGCTGCACAAATTGCATCACATTCACGACCCTTGTTGAGTTCTGATATGTGTGGTCACTGTGTGGTGAAGCCCCGTGTCTCACTGCACCGCGAACATGGTAGACAGCCGCACCGCCACTCACCGGCCACTTTATTAGCTACACCTGTCCAACTGCTCTTTAACACTTAATTTCTAATCAGCCAATCACAGTGCATTTAGTCATGTAGACATGGTCAAGACAATCTCCTGCAGTTCAAACCGAGCATCAGTATGGGGAAGAAAGGTGATTTGAGTGCCTTTGAACGTGGCATGGTTGTTGGTGTCAGAAGGGCTGGTCTGAGTATTTCAGAAACTGCTGATCTACCGGGATTTTCATGCACAACCATCTCTAGGGTTTACAGAGAATGGTCCAAAAAAGAAAAAACATCCAGTGAGCGGCAGTTCTGTGGGCAGAAATGCCTTGTTGATGCCAGAGGAGAATGGGCAGACTGGTTCGAGCTGATAGAAAGGCAACAGTGACTCAAATCGCCACCCGTTACAACCAAGGTAGGCAGAAGAGCATCTCTGAACGCACAGTACGTCGAACTTTGAGGCAGATGGGCTACAGCAGCAGAAGACCACACCGGGGGCCACTCCTTTCAGCTAAGAACAGGAAACTGAGGCTACAATTTGCACAAGCTCATCGAAATTGGACAGTAGAAGATTGGAAAAACGTTGCCTGGTCTAAAGAGTCTCGATTTCTGCTGCGACATTCAGATGGTAGGGTCAGAATTTGGCGTCAACAACATGAAAGCATGGATCCATCCTGCCTTGTATCAACGGTTCAGACTGGTGGTGGTGGTGTCATGGTGTGGGGAATATTTTCTTGGCACTCTTTGGGCCCCTTGGTACCAATTGAGCATCGTTGCAACGCCACAGCCTACCTGAGTATTGTTGCTGACCATGTCCATCCCTTTATGACCACAATGTACCCAACATCTGATGGCTACTTTCAGCAGGATAATGCGCCATGTCATAAAGCTGGAATCATCTCAGACTGGTTTCTTGAACATGACAATGAGTTCACTGTACTCAAAGGGCCTCCACAGTCACCAGTTCTCAATCCAATAGAGCATCTTTGGGATGTGGTGGAACGGGAGATTCGCATCTGCGGCAACTGTGTGATGCCATCATGTCAATATGGACCAAAATCTCTGAGGAATGCTTCCAGCACCTTGTTGAATCTATGCCATGAAGTTCTGAAGGCAAAAGGGGGGTCCAACCCGTTACTAGCATGGTGTAATAAAGTGGCCGGTGAGTGTATATTACACAGTTCCTATTATTTCACGGATTTGAACTTTAAATTAACATGGCCAAGCGGCCCATTGTCTGTGGGCAAGATATTGAAGGCCATGGACAACATCTTTACTATTGATGTTCAGCTTGGACCATGACCCCAGACTTAGGTGGGCTGACCTTGGTCGAAAAAGTTGAAGAACGTTTCTGTAAAGATATTAAGGTTCATCATTAGTCATCTCACCTTTGCCAATCTTTTGACTATTACTGTACTAAAGTTGTAACCCAAAGGGTTTATTTACACAGTTAAGTCAATTATTGGCTGTGAAAAATAGATTATTTTAATCAATTTTTAATGGTTGATTTAAATCCAAATGCCATCTGTTTTTCATGGCTCTTCATAAACTATAGCCTAAAAAAATTTTCTGACTAGGATATGCATTATTAGTTTAAACAACAAACACACAGGTGCAAAAATTTAAATAAAATAAAATTGAAATAAAATCAGAGTGCACATGGCTGTCTGTCACTGATATGTGAATAAGGCCTAAGTTTTGCACCCAACATGTCACATGAATGCCCTCCCACTGATTTCAGATGAGAAATTTTACATTACTAAACTTGTTTCAGATGGCCATATTTTGGGCTCCATGGCAGCTAAAACCATGTTATTCTTTGGAAAAAATAAAAAGCAATTGCTTATTGTTATGTGGTACCGAACCTGGGAAATGGCCAGTTGAATTATTTTCTGCAGCTTGCATCGCAACTCCCTGTACTGTTCCCTTTTAGGGGCAGCATATTGCCATCGGGCACCTTTAAGACTCCCATGTAATTGATAGGCAGAGCACTGTAGCACAGCACTCCTTTGTGCTCCACTCTGCAGGACACATACAGGGGGGGGGGGGGGGGTTGCTGTATATACTATAATTTATTTGTGTGACTTCATAAAGGTTGTTTTGTGTGGGCAATAGTGTGTTCAATCATGTTGTGAGGATAATAGGAACTCACTGTAAGTGACTGTGGTATTTTTAGGGGCACAGTGTGGAGTTGTGCTGCATGGAGCTGAAGACATTTGACTGTGATTTCAGCAGAGAAAAACCATGGCCGCAAGAAATGGTAAAGAAGTCATCTTCCTGTAAGGTACTAGATATTAGATGTCACTAATGTCTGTGTCACTGACTTAGTGGTGTGTTAGGTAGAATCATCGAACGTGTGGGGGGGGCAGCATTTTCAAGTTTCACCTCAGGCAGCAGAAAGGCTACAATTGTCCATGAGCATGGTTATAGCTGCGATAGAGGCATTTGAAGTCACAATCCTCTTTCTTCCCCTAAAAAATGACTCCCAGTAAAAAAGTGACTCTTCTCAGCTAGTTTTGCATATGATTTTGGAAGTGGGAAGATGGGGTATTTTTAACATAAAAGTAGGACTGCTAAAAGTATATATCTATTTCATCCCCTACCTGAGGGGGTTGACAGTTAAGTGGTGTAAAAGCTGGTGGCTGATGATAACTCAATTACACAGAAATCAAAGTTTAATTTTTTAAAATAATTAATCCCAGAAACCATATTCAAATGTGATCTTTGCCTAACTAAATACTTTTCTTTATGCTGTAAATCCTTAGAGACTTTGTTATATTCCAGAGTTCAGTTCACTCTTCTGCTGCTTACCATTGAAAATAGTTAACATATTTTCTGTCATACACATCACATTCTTAAAAACTACATCCAATTCAGTATTATGGCACTCCACAGTAGAAATAAATTGAGACTAAAGAACTTTATTCCTTTATCGAGCAGGACCCCATTTTTGTATTTTCACATTGTGGTTAAATATTTACTACACAACCACTAAACCTACACTTTTCTGCATATTAAGGGATATTTCCACAAAGACTGGATTCTTAAATTTATTCAGGAAAACAAAATAACACATTCTCTAATTCACTGTTATGAACAAAAATAGAGCATTTCAAAGATATAATTCCAACCTGTCTCTGTGAGTTCTGGTGTTTAAATTTTGGTTGTACCTGGATATGACCATAAACTCCTGACTATGGTCGGGCAGATTCTTCTGGCATGAATAGCTTATCTAGCAGCTCTACAGACAAGATAAGCTCTGGATCCAAAGGGGAGGGGGGCATAGCCCTGCTGCCTCACACAGTCGGCACTGCTGAGTGTGTCATTGGGTTTTATATCCATCTCATGACTCTGATCTGTCTCATCACTCTTTTTCTGTGTCAAATACTAGTTGGATGTTCAGAAGCTCAATAAAAGTGTAGCTAAACCCTGTGGTATGATGGTCTAAGCACATTGTCAGCACAGGGGACTCATGAAGTTTCTGGTTAGAGAGTCTGGTTTAGTGGAATCTTACACTGACCATCACTGAGTAAAAGGAGCGATAATGGAAACGAAACTGCCTAAAATTGTAAAGTAAGGGGTTGAAAATTATCTTTATTGTGTAAACATCACTTAAAATTTGAGAATATCCTTTCATGGGCAAACCCCATCAATACAACCTTACGCCTCATTCAGAGGCTGCAATGCCCCTGGACTTTACCACAGGGGAATATAGGGCATATTTACATTCACAAAAATCTGTCCACATTCCAAAATTTTTAGTAAAACTTCCAAGTAGTCAACCATTTTTCATGGCCTTTTTTCCTTTTGAAAAACCCACCAGTGTAGCAATAGGATACAATCCAATAAAGCTTTATTGATCTCTGAGAAGATTGTGGCATACATAGCTCCAGCATGTACAAAAAGGAAAATCAAAGACCTAGACAGAAAAACAGAAGTAACACAAGAAATAAGGATATAATGTGCCCTGCGGGGCATATTGTAACTTACACTGAGCCTTCAGTTCAGACAACAGGTCACTTATTAAGCTTGTTGTGCCTCCACTCAATGTTTGTTCTTGACAATTTTCCTCCGTTGGATTTGATGGTTAGAACTGATACCTGTAGACATTGGTATTCTTTGCTATCGTACTTCCTGTATCTGAAAGTGCTGTATTCAATGTGAGTGTTATCCCCCAGCATTCGGGCCCCCACCAATTAGATTGTTATCAAATATGCTATCACTAGGTGATAACAATCAAACTTGGTACAATCACATCAAGAGGTCTTCCCAAAAACAACACTCAATCCCTAGCCAGAGGATGGAAAATGTATCTAACCACTTCGGATTACATCTTTTAAACTCTCACTGGTCATAGGAAAAAGGGTAACAAGACCCCTACGTTATTGGCATGGCAGTAACCCAATATGGCTGATGGAGACTGCCAAGAATAGTGCTTTGTCATTCTCACCGAAATAATTGATGCAATGGTCATGCATGTACTCTACCACTCTGTTAACACAGAATTGTTGGAGACATGATCAGTAGTCATCCTAGGAATGGAACCTACTCGGGCACCTACCTCCTATTCTCAATTCTGTAGATTTTTCTTTGACACCCCTTTGTAGGTTGTTAACGTATATTCTATCCTATTTGGGGCAGTAGTTGGGTAGTTTCAATAGTACTGTGGGAATTATGGTAATTATGCCGATAAAGTTTATTATGGAATATATTGATATTGGTGTTTGACAAGGTGATATGTGTGCACTGACATCTCATAGGCCAACCATCATACTTGTCGGGACTGTGTCGATTATAGAACATGGCTCGCTTTCAGATGAATAGAATCTTCTCATTGTTCACAGGTCCTTCAGATGCTCCATGACCTAGTGAGGCAGGCAATGGAAAAGGAGGCAAGCCGATTAGAAAGACAACATGTCCACAGTGTCTACGAGAAGATAGCCCCATATTTCAATGACAAACGTTACAAAGCCTGGCCAAAAGTCCAAGAGTTCCTGCTAGGTCAGGAGCCAGGAAGTCTCATTGCTGATATAGGTAAGTGTGACTATTACTTGACATGTACCTAAAAGTTGGTCTGGTTACAAGATATTGACTACCAGGGAGAGTATTGCATGTATATTATGGCCATACACTAAGGTGTCTAGTCCCTACTGGATGAGCTGTTCAATGCTACCATTTTGGGAATTGTATGACCTTTTGATCACTTTTTATAAAAAAAAATGGATGTGTTTCAAAACGGCCACAAAATGCTGCTCCGGACATTTGGTAACTATTCTCTGCTACAGGTTCACTGCCTGGAGTAATCATTTTCATATTTTGATAGATCATCACTTTTTGGATATGGCAGTACCTAAAATTTTTACATGTTAACATGATTGTTATTTTATGTTTATTTTTATATATATTTTATTTCCAGGGAAGAAGGTGATTTCAATATTTCAATATAAATACAGTATGATATATATATATATATATATTATATATATATTTTTTTTTTTTACTATTTATTAGGCCCCCTAGGGTAACTTAGGGAGTCTGGTCACTCCTACAATATGCTGCAGTACTATATCACTCCCAGATGACAAGCAACAATCCTACCCAAAATGGCCACACCCACAGGCTCCCAGTGGCTTTGTTAATGGCAGTTAAATGGTTAACACCCATTATTGTCAACGGTGGGTGTTAGCTGCAAAATGCATTGTTTGTCATAATGCGTTAAAGAATTAATATGACACCAGCAGCACTTTTCTAGGTGCTCTAGAACCAAAGTTGGCGGAGTCTGAATTGAGTTTAGAAACGGAATGAAAGAGCAGTGGGCGGGGCACGGTCCGATGGCATATGTGTTTTTATGGAAATGCATACGATCGATAACCAGCAGCCTTTGTCTTGAATTAAGACAAGACAATACAGATCGGATCCATTTTCATTGTTTTATCATTAAACAGCTCAGTACAGGGAAAAATGGGAATGTAAAATCAAATCTGGTCATTAGCAGCAAGGGGTTAAGTGTAAATTACCACTCACAAAATGTCCTAAGGGTGGGATCCAGACGTCTTCTTAATGTTTCAGAAAAATAAAAATCCACAATTTTATGCACATGTCAGTAACTACAACCCTGCAGACCTCCTCACCCGCTTTCTTCACTGTCAAGTGACCACTAACAATTGTTTGTAAAAGTATGGAAGCTTTAATGAATATTAGTTTATTTCTACTCATTACTCCTGGAATTTATCAGAAAAGGTTTTCAACAATAAGGATACATAGTCTGGTAACAGTAATTTAATCCTGATTCAGGAGACAACAATTATGACTAACAATTACCTTTAATGCCTCATTTATATACATGGCCTTTAATTTTCCTCCTGCTAAAGAAATAGAGAAACGAGCGGCTTATAATTATTCTGGTAACATAAGCAGATTGCATTAGATAAGTGTTGGGAGTTTGTGGAATATGTCTGCATATTTAAAACTATTTATCTCAATAAAGTAATTAAAACTATTCCTGTAGATCAATGTCACCCCGGGGAGTCTCGGAATTTAGGACTTCAAAAAGAAAGTAGTTTGTTTTTTATTAGAGCTTAAAGGACGTCTACTACCAGGATCAAGGACAGTAAACCAAGTACACTGACATACTGGTGTATGCCCCCCCCCAGCTTCTTCTCCTCTTTTTACAAAAAAAGGGCTTTTAAAATTTACAAGGGGCTCCGGACTTCATAGGTGTTAATGGGTTCTTGGGCTCATTTGCATAATTGTTTAAGCCTTTTTTGTTAAAAACAAGGGCATAATAAACTTAAAGATGAGTGGAGCCTGCCAGAGGTGGCACAAACCAGTGTGTCAGTGTGCTTGGTTTACTATTCTTGAACCTGGTGGTAGATGTCCTTTAAAATAGTATGAGACCTCCATGTGCTTTGTCAGTATTGCAAACAATAGATCACAGAATAATAATTATAATAATTCCTTTATTTATATAGCACCTGTCCCCAATGGGGCTTACAATCTAATCAACCTACCAGTATGTTTTGGAGTGTGGGAGGAACCCCAAATGAAGAGAGTGGGAGAACATACAAACTCTTTGCAGAAGTTCACTTGGATGGGACTTGAACCTGGGCCCCCAGCACTGCAAGACTGTAGTGCCAACCACTGAGCCACTGTGCTGCCCAGTCTGTAATGAGATGGCATATGCACATTTATATCATCTGCATTTCACAGGATGCCATGTATTCCCTTATGTAAGACTCCTGCATACCATGTCATAGTCTAGGCACACAGAGAATTATACATCAGCTACTTTCTTGTGTAGAATTGCGCTTTAACCTGTGACAGGAACTAGCCCAGGCTATAGTTAGGCAGGCTGTACCGGCCCGCTTCACACCCTTCCCAAAGCATGACTGTTGCATAAGGGGGGAAAAGTCGCAATTTCTGGAAGTTTCCTGTGTGTTCCATTTTGAGATGGCGTATGTCAGTCGTACACCTTTTTAGCTTTATCTACTTGGATCTCTATATGTCATGTATGATGTTGTGCTGAGGCCTGATGGGATCGTTAGCCAAGAGAAAGCAGAAAAATCACTACTTTAACATTGAGTCTTTTTTTAAGACTGGAAAGTCTCTGTATTATCTTTTATCATCTCATGAATTTCAATATGATTCCAGGTTGTGGAAATGGGAAATATCTACATATTAACAATCAAACATATAAAGTGGGCTGTGATTATTGCTTGCCCTTGGTTGAAGCTGCGAAAAATCTAAATTATGAAGTTATGGTGTGTGATGGACTTCAGCTCCCCTACCGCGATGGATGTTTTGATGCTGTTCTTTCCATAGCTGGTAAGATATTGAACCATTTGGTTTTTGGTTGCAAGTTTCTAACAAATGTTATCATAATATAGTAGATACCAAGTGAATATTAATAAAAAGTATAAGCAACATTTTTTAAAAGGGTAAAACAGTAAACAAGATTTGTCATTTTTAGCTGGGGACAGGTTTCAATATGCTATGCTGATTTGGAAAACTGCCTATGTCGGCATTATGAATACTGCCACTACTATATAAAACTTTATTTCACATTACCTGGCTCTCTGCCGGCAGCGTGTAGTGAGTCTAAAGGGGAGAGTCAAAGGTGATTTAGCTGCAGCAGTCTGTGTGCCTCCTGTGTCTCTGTCTCCTTGATACATTCTTCCTCTACTCCTCACTCATTCAACTCGCTCCTCCCCTCTTCCTGTCATGTGCACTGAGTAGGCAGGGGAGGGAATGGGGTAGAGTGGAGAAGAGGAAGAAAGCATCAAGCAGACTGAGACACAGGGTGCTGCTGCCACCCACCCTGGCACTAACCATACGCTGCTGGCAGGGAGTCGGATAATGTTAAATACATTTTTATAAAGTAGTGGCAGTATTCCTAATGCTGACAAAGGCATTTTTCAAATTAGTAAGGCCATATAGTGGGAATCCCTAAAAAAGTTTGAGCTTTAAAGTGCCAGTGTCTTATAGTCCGAAGACGTAGGAACTTTTAAGCAAGACTTTTTTGGGGTTCTCACTATACGGCCAAATTATTTGTTTGGCTGTATGGTAAGAACACCAAAAAGGGGGGTTCAGTTGGTTAGAGCACTGCTAGACCCTCCTGGAGAATCAGGGAGCACTGCCTCTACATTACCTCTCTCTCCTGAAGCATGAAGGAAACTGATCACATGCTTCTTGCATCACTGTAAGGTCCTGAACCCCCTTCTGTCTTGCTGATAATAGTCATGTTGCGATAAAACCAGGGGGTGGAATAAAAATCATTCTTTATACTGGGGATGGGCATGTGTGTAAGTGAGTGTAGCAGAGCTGTGCTCGTGTATATATTGCAGAGTGACCACCAGGGAATTGTTAATTGGTATCAAATATATATTTTCCTTTTTTGAGGACAATTTGGGGTGCACATTATAGTTCAAATCATATGAGCACTGAAAGCAAGATGGGATATCATTCCTAAAAAAACTTGTACAGTGACTTACCATACAATTATGATTCTTCAAACTGGCAGAAAACTGACCTGTTGTTGTTGTTTGGGGTCTTTACAGTGATCCACCATTTCTCCACCAAGGAACGTCGTGTTCTAGCTATTAAGGAGATGTCTCGAATATTGAAAGTCGGTGGACAGATGATGATATATGTATGGGCCATGGAACAAAAAAGGAGGAAGTTTGAGAAGCAGGATTTACTAATACCTTGGAACAAAGAGTCAAGCGCACAAAACCTCTCTGACAAACTGCAACACTCTTGGCAACCAAACCTCAATACCTGCTCCATGAATCAGCACCTGAATAAGGCCAATACCTCCCTAAAACAGAGGACTCAAAGTTCTTCATTTCTAGATAAACAACCTTCACTGTATCAGAATAGACTTCATTCATCCAAATTCTTGGCACACTCCTTAGATTCGGGACTGAATGAGACTCGCGCCTCGACAGCCAGTGAACAAAACCACGGAAGCATATTTCGTAGAATGTATGACCTCTGCGTTGACATTAAGAGTGGTAAGAAATCCATTTCTTCTAAGACGTTGAACTTCTTTAGGAACATTGGTGAATTTGTGCCAACTGGTGTGCAAAACCATGAACGGAACACCGACAAAGGTTCAGAATTACCGATGACTGGGATGACTTCTTGGAGGTCTTCTACTGTAGAATCTGGCAAGGAAATGAATTATGACTTCAACGTGGTTCCTCTACCAGACTTGGGTTCTAAATACTGGGAATCCTCTAATCCTATGAATTATGGAATTCCTAGTGAAAATAAAAGTAGAAGCAGACATCTAATAGGCTTCAACTCTGATCATGAAATAGTGTCCTCAGACCAAGGTATAAATAATGGCTGTCTACGTTACTATCACATTTTTAAGCAGGGCGAGCTCAGTGACCTCATAGAACAATGCATTCCCGAGCTTCGTGTTGTACAGGAATTTTTTGATCATTCCAACTGGTGTGTTATTGCTGAAAAGATTCATCCTCCACAGTCGTGATGTGTCAAAAACACAATGGTTAACCATCTCAGCGTTCTGTACATATTTTAGAATTTCATAGAATGTTATTTTATTTCTTTTATGCTGCAGAATTGACCTTGTATGTTATAGCTTCATCTTGTATTTATAGTTAATTTATTGGTTTTATTACTATAACTTTTTTTAATAAAATTGAATCTCTACAACTTGCGAGCATGATGGTGAATCCAGCAATGCACGTGGGCACTGGTCCAAGAGATCTATGATAAGTACTCCATGTACACTAATTCTGTCTAACAGGTTTTATAGTATTTAGACTAGTCATAAACTGGCTTTCTACTGAGAGATTGTATCAATTCTGGATGATCTGACCTTAGCTATACTAGGAAATGTTTCCAAAATTTACAGGTTATGCAAGTCAAACATTGCATGAAGTGATGCAAGAAATCAGAATCAGATAACAAAGAGTAAACTATAGGAGCGGAACAAATACAAAACATAACCCTCTGGAGTTTAAAATCGCACCAGACCTTCCCTGTCCATCCCAAAAAAGCGACAATGCAGTCCATTATTTTTTTTGCAAAAAAATGGTCTGGGTTAAAACCCATGCCATAGCTTAATAGTGATACAGGCTTTAGGCGACAATCAAGCGATCAGACAACTGAAGGTTGGGTAGACCTGATGCAGGCAACAGCGGGGTACTAGTGGGATGAAGACCGGAGCATTAAATACTATGTGGGGCTCATTTACTAAGGGACGCGCTTCTCACTTTTGTCGGACTGGTATTTAACAGGCGTCGGTGCTGGGATTTTGGCGCACGCGATCATTTTTTTGGAGCAGCAGTGCTGGCTTCCCGACAAATTAGGGGGTGGGCCATTGGACGAACTGACAGATTCATACTGAGCGCGAGTTTTAACTTCAAATTGAGTCACAAGCCTAAGCAGTTACATGCACCAGGAAGAAGAAGGTGAACTCTGTCGGAACTGAGCGGGGAAGCGACACATGCAGGATATCAGGCGCACCATCTTAGTAAATGGTGGCACAGTGCATTATTGTCGGACAATGCACTTTCAGTGAACTCCAGCGGACGGGTGAGAAAATATGCCCGTTTCTCATACAGAGCCGGATAGACCAGCTTCTGCCACTGTGCTTACTAGCGATCACGTAACTGAACATGTGATCGCCGTGATACTGGTACTTAGAGGCTGCTGGGTCTGTCTATATTTGACTGTGGGGTTTACTGGACTGAACCTGACCCGAAACCAGCATGTCCTTTCAGCGATTCTAACTTTGGCTTGGTAAAGGCGCTGAGTTTTTCAGACCACACTTGCCAACAAGGGTAGCACCAAAGGAAGCTACTCCGGGGGCCGCAGTGTCATGAGTGCGGCCCCTAACATGCCACACTAAATAATGGAGGAGGTGCACTGCTGTATGGATAGAATGTTGCACTTCGTACAGGATATTACGTATAATACAGTGCAGATCCTCTACAGTAAGCAGCTGCGCTGGAAGCTTAGATAAGGAGAGGAGACAACAAAATGTCAGAACGTGGATGCTCTAAACTCTACTTCCTGCTGTCTACTGTCCCCATGTGGTCAGCAGCTACTAGGCCCTGCAATAAGACTAGAGTCTGGCAATGAGTACATACATGTGTTTATGGGTGTATATACTGTCTATGTAAATACGCTGTATGTTTGTGTGTATATATGTCTATATTCTGTATGTATGTGTGCATATGCTATATGTATGTATATACAGTATGTGTTTATGGTGCATTTAATGTATGTCTAAGTATATGACGTGTATATATACTATATATTTGATGTGTATATACTGTATGAATTTATACAAGTGCATAATAGTGTATAAATGTAGAACTTAATGGGGAGATTTCACTGCTTCTGCGCCAGTTTTGGAGTAGAAGTAGTAAAATAATAGAAAATTCTTGCGCAGTGAATTTAATTTGCCGTTTTTTTTTTTTAACGCAAAACTACTTTTGCTCACCGGCTTAATGTACTAACTCACAGTTAGTACATTTGTGGCCTCCTGGCTATACATGATGAAAGTTTATATTTTGTGGGATGGGTACAATGAGGATAATCTCTGCACCGCAGTAGGCAGAGATGAAACAGTCTCTAGCTGCCCATGTGATGTTCTCCTGGTGCATTTTGAGCAACACAGAAAACTGCTCAGAAGTAATATTCTGGAATGTTCAGTCAGGATTTCACAGCCCCCCATACTGATCAGCAATGTACGTCTTAAGACGCACACATGCCTGATCACTGGATGGACGCTGCCTGTGTCCATTGGCCGACCCCAGGCGCTGATGTCTTTGCTTAGATGACAGTGCCTGGGTCATAGAGATATTGGCACCTGGAAGATCCTGGGAGCAGCATTTAAGTTTTTACCTCAGGCTACAATCTGCCTAGACGATCAGAGAAGCAACATCTATATTGTTTTAACGGATTTTAAAATAAGGTCTTTTGCACAAATTTTTTTTAGAGTTGTCTCATTAAACTCCCAGCTATATAACTTTTCACACTTTGGTGTACATACCAGTTTATCTCCCCGTGCCCCCCCCCCCCAACAATCTGTTATTTTGGGGACTATACGCCTGCCCCTGAGACCACAATTTGTGCACCCAAATCACAGCAACACCCCCCCCCCCCCCCGATATGGTCGAGTGCATGGGTAGCTTTTGCTAGTCTTCTCCAGAGATCTACAGTTCTTTATATTACCACCAAATACCTGAATATAGACCACTGGATCTGGTAGATCTGTGACATGGAAGACCATTTATATGTGTATCCAGAATGTAAGGCTCAGTTCACACAGGAGTATATTTTGGATTTATGTAAATTGTCATATAACATAATCTATACAGGAGACAATTCAGATTCTTTTTTCAGTAACAAAGTAAGTTTTCGAAAGACAAAATGTGATTTTTTTTTTTAATGAAAAAGACACAGCATGAGAAGTACACATTGAACCAATATTTGTTATCAGGACAGCACTGACGGGCCATCGCTGTCAACGGCCCACATGGCAAGCATACAGCCTGTTATAGAGGAGGTCAAGTATTCTGGCAGAACAAACACAGTGACTGCCAACCTGTCATCAGATATAAGGGACCCTACAGGCATTACACGAGCCCAACCCCCATCACAGAGTCAGGAGAAACTCTTCTTCCCCTGGGCGTTGCTTCATGTCTTCTGGATTATAGAAACATATGCAAGAAATAGAAATTAGGAAGTGCTAACACAGTCCAAGAACAAGGCGGCTTCAGATACGAGCGACGATAAACCTAGAACATCATGGCTTCAAGTCCATCCTCCATGAATCTCTTGTAGATGGCCATAAATTTTGCTACGAACGCCTCCAGATGATAGATGGCTTTGCTTCCCAGCTGCAGGCGGTGCTCGTAGTGCGCAGCCATCTGCGCTACCTCACCTTTCAGCTGCCCGTCACAGTTATTCAGGAGCTCTGATAATAGTGACTGAAATAGAAGAGCACAGAACTATGTGTTAATCTCTAGATTTACAGGATTACCAGACGGACATTTTTCATTCCCTGCACTTGTGATATAGAAGTATGCTTACAGAATATTAAGTCTACGCAGTCTACAGTTTAGTACTAGCAGTGGATTAGACCGGCTTCTACCTGCTAGGATCTCAAGAGCCCTACAAAATGTCTAATTTTGATACAAGGTGATGGTTTCCTTATCATAACCAAGGTTTCCGACAGATCTTAAGACTAAAGCTGCAAGGCGAAAGGCCACAAAATGTAGAGAATATGCAGAGACCTGGCTTTAACCCCTTAACGCTGATGCTCTTTTTTGATTTTACGTTTCCACTTTTTGCCCCCCCCTTCTTTAAAAATCCATAATTTTTTATTTTTCCATGTATGGAGCTTTATAAGGGCTCCCTAGTGGCACAATCTTATTTTCCATGCCATGTACTGGGAAGTGGGTGTAAAAATTCCAAACGCAGTGAACTTGACAAAAATCGACTATGCACTATTTTCTTGTGGGCTGTTTTTAGGTCTTTCACTGTTCACTCAAAAGGACATCTCCCCCTTATTCTTGCGGTTAGTGCAATAACGTGGATACAAAATTTATATACAATTTGGTTTTAATTAAAAATTTTTGTTCAAAGTGTATTTTCTTTATTTTTCCATATTCTAGGGTTGTGGCTACCGTTGACTCTACAGTGGGCGAATCCAAGATAGCGGCGCCGTCATTTAAGCGTCCCCATTGTGTTTGATGGAGGCACTTAAGCGGTTAACACCTACAATCAGTACCAGCACCAAACACGGGTGTGAGCAGTGGGTGTTAGCTGCATAATGCAGCCAACACCCACTGTGTACAAAGCGGCTTCAGCCTGTAAACCAGCTCCGTACACCCTTAACAGACATGGGACGTACAGTGACGTCGGAAAGGGGTTAAACAGACATGTCACCAGGTTTTACCCCACTAAACTACTAGTGCTAGAAAGGACATTACATACCCTCTGTTTTAGGTAAAGGTTCACCCATTTACCCCCCAAAAAACTTCTATACTGACACTATCCCTATAACCACTAAACTGAAAATTAAGTGAGAAGAGTCATATTTGCATGACTAAATAGGCAAGCTAGATCCATACCAGAAATTAGGTAGCCTATGGTCAGTCTTTAGGGAGTGGGTGTGATGCCCAACCCCCAAGCTGACCATAGGTTACCTAATCTTTGTTGACGTTTACTATTATGGCTACTGATTAGTGTACAAGCAGTGATTCACAAATTAACCTTTATATATGGAGTATAAGCGATTTATATGCTTCAAAACCATTCACTTTATTGTCTGTTATAATTATGATGCTTGAAGTCCCATCCGTACGATCATGCCACCTCTGTCCATGGGTACATGGATCAAGTACTTTTGTGCCATTAAAAATGGCAAACACCTCACGGTAAGCGAGGTGACCATTATGTACCTGATCCAACCCCATGTTACAATAAATGGAATGCATATATTATAGATCTTTTAAGAGGTTTCCTTCCATTAATTCAGAAAAATATCTTTATATATTTATATGTAACCTCCTACATACCTTCATTATAATCTCAGGTGGAATACAGTGAGTTAAGAGTTCGTAAAGTCGTCCCCGGACCTCCAGCAACCTGTTGATATGCTAATATTAGATAGTGCTAGCCAAAAAAAAATAAAAATAATAATAATACAGAGATCATATATCACTAAAGTGATTAATTGGATTTTTTTAAAAAACTTCCACATACGGTATGTCCCAAGCTTAAAGTCTGACCAGTTACAGGGCAGTATTCTAGTCATTATTTTCTCAGTATTTGGAATACATAATTTAGAACTTGATCCTTAAAGTAAAACCTATCATCAAAATCAAGTGTGATAAACCAGGGACACTTACTCATAGATCCAGGCACTGTGACTGTGATAATCTTCTTATGTTTGTTATCCATGGCCTCCTTCCCTCTAAAATCATGCTAATTAGCTAGAAGGGTGTTACCAGAGAGCCTCTATGCTGAAGCTTCACAGGCTATTACACGGTGTATGGAGCAATTCCCACTGTGAGATTAGATTGTCAAATTTCAGAATGTTGGGGGTCTGGTAATGTCCCTTAAGAGCCCTTCTGGCTCATTAGCATAATTGTAAAACTTGATATTAGAAGGAAGGAGGCCATGGAAAACAAATGTAAGAAGATTACCACAGTCACGGTGCCTGGATATATGAGTAAGTGTCCCTGGTTTATCATGCTTTATTTTGTCGGAAGATTTGCTTTCACACAGTAGTTGTACAAATCTTTCCATTTTACTTTCTCTCTGTAGGAATGGATCACTCCTGGTTTTACCCTCTGCATACTGATGCTAAACACAGACCAGAATACTGTAGTGTGAAGCGGGCCTGTGACCAAAGCAGAAAACACCCTCCATACTACACAAATTCTTGTGGTTATTAAGAAAAACATTTTTAAAGTTGTTTTTTTATTTTTGCACGGCAGGCGATTTAGATTGGGTTATATTTTGCCAGTTTCCTGGTACCATACATTGCACAGTACCCGGACTTTATCCTGAAAGTCATCGCCAGTAAGTGTTGGTTGTATCTTACAGTCCACTGAAAAGGTTGTAAAACCAAGGTTTTAAATGGGCAGAAATTCACGGATCACTGAAAATCTACACAGAACAAACAAGTCATAAAAAGTAAATCTACCGAAACATTTGCTCAGTGACAGATGGGCTGTCATTCCATATAGTTATGGAAAACTCACTATTTGTTCTTCAACAGAATTTTCCAGAGAGTTGATGGATGTACGGATCTGTCATATACGGTAACACATTATAGTGAAGATCAGATCAAGCGCAATAACTTTATTACGGATTAAAACCCCAAAATGTATTTCCTGACTGAACACGCATGCTCTGTGTGTCCTGGGGGCTACAGCTTTGTAAAAAAAAAAACCCCCCAACTTTTTCTCACCTTTGTGGAGTTTGCTGACTGACTATGGCATTGGCCGTCTCCTTCACATAAACCTCCCAGTCTGTCTCTGGTAGGTCTTGATCTGAGCTGAAGGGATATCTGACATGAAGAAGAAAAAAAAAAAAAACACATTAATTTTATGTAATTATATAACTTTTTGTGCATTTCCCCAAACATATAAATATACTGCATACAAATACACGTGTTAAGGGGGATCAGATTTTACCCAATTAAACTACTACACCCCTCAGGTAGGGGATGATATGTCCTTTCTAGAATTACCTCTTATGTATAATCTCACCAGTTTACCTAGAAATATTTTCTTCCAAAATAAAGTGAAGATGAGCAGAGAAGAGTCATATTTGCCACAGAGGAGTCAAGTTTAGAGTCTACAGGATTGTCGCCTCAAACAAATTGAGTTCTGCATTACTTAGAAACGTGCTTTTCCTATTAATGATAAGAATTTCATCTTTCAGATCATATCAGGCCTGTGCTTCTTTGATCTACAGAACCGGAGATACAGGTATCTAAAGACATTGTTGGAAAAGTGAACTGCAGATATAAAAAAAAAGGGGTCTAGAATTGAACTCATCTTTATTTTGGTCCAGTTTTGTAGCTCGCAGAACTACAAACCCAATGTGATCCGAGATGAGAGTCTGGTGTTCAATAAAAAAGGCTATTGTAGATTTCTAGGTGCATAGAACCAATGATACAGGCGCCTAAAATGACACTACAGCCTCTAAACATCCTTGCTCATTTGCAAATGACTGAATGGAGGAGATTTGGAGAAAAAAAAAAACCATATATTTTATAGATAAACTAGTGAGATTTCACTTGCATCTGAAAAACTGAATGTGTGAATGTACCCTAACTCGACTATTTGTTTTTCTATAATTGTGTAAAAAAAATGTAAAGATGAAATATGCAAGTCCCTTTAACACAAAATATATATTATATACACAAGAATAGTTATGTTTGCCAGGATATTGAGCCGGTTATTAGAATAGCACGTAGGCGCTCATTAGGGCCGAGCACTAGTACACCCTAAGGCTATGTACACAGTGTCAGGATCTGATGAGGATTTATCCACTTTTGTACATACTGTTGAACACGACAGGCCTCACAAATAAGAAGCGCTTTGCGGAGGTTGCGGCCAGATTTCTCTGCGATCTTGCGTGCAAGTTCTTGTGGTAGAGAGAGTCCTTCTTTCTTGCACACATTAAATAGAACTGTGCAGATCTGCAAAAGAACAGCTTTGTTATATTACAGATGTTCAAAATACATCCGTTATATATGTGACAAGAGGTCAGATTATAGAACACATGACTTGAAATCAGCTACAATCATGGACTTATTGAGGTTGAATGTTAATATACTCGGAGGTACAATAGTCAAAAATATAAACTTGTCAGAAAGAGGTTACAAACAATACATATAAAGTACATACAAACAGTTAAAAAAAGGAATAATAACAAATAACCTTACTGATGGAATAGCTCCAATTATATGCACCGTTGGGATTCAGCAAAAGTTGCAGGCAGCTTATCCATGTGCAATGAATTCCCACATACATATACACTCACCGGCCACTTTATTAGGTACACCTGTGCAACTGCTCGTTAACACTTAATTTCTAATCAGCCAATCACATGGCGGCAACTCAGTGCATTTAGGCATGTAGACATGGTCAAGACAATCTCCTGCAGTTCAAACCGAGCATCAGTATGGGGAAGAAAGGTGATTTGAGGCCTTTGAACGTGGCATGGTTGTTGGTGCCAGAAGGGCTGGTCTGAGTATTTCAGAAACTGCTGATCTACTGGGATTTTCACGCACAAGCATCTCTAGGGTTTACAGAGAATGGTCCGAAAAAGAAAAAACATCCAGTGAGCGGCAGTTCTGTGGGCAGAAATGCCTTGTTGATGCCAGAGGTCAGAGGAGAATGGGCAGACTGGTTCGAGCTGATAGAAAGGCAACAGTGACTCAAATCGCCACCCGTTACAACCAAGGTAGGCAGAAGAGCATCTCTGAATGCACAGTACGTCGAACTTTGAGGCAGATGGGCTACAGCAGCAGAAGACCACACCGGGTGCCACTCCTTTCAGCTAAGAACAGGAAACGGAGGCTACAATTTACACAAGCTCATCGAAATTGGACAGTAGAAGATTGGAAAAACGTTGCCTGGTCTGATGAGTCTCGATTTCTGCTGCGACATTTGGATGGTAGGGTCAGAATTTGGCGTCAACAACATGAAAGCATGGATCCATCCTGCCTTGTATCAACGGTTCAGGCTGGTGGTGGTGGTGTCATGGTGTGGGGAATATTTTCTTGGCACTCTTTGGGCCCCTTGGTACCAATTGAGCATCGTTGCAACGCCACAGCCTACCTGAGTATTGTTGCTGACCATGTCCATCCCTTTATGACCACAATGTACCCAACATCTGATGGCTACTTTCAGCAGGATAATGCACCATGTCATAAAGCTGGAATCATCTCAGACTGGTTTCTTGAACATGACAATGAGGTCACTGGACTCAAATGGCCTCCACAGTCACCAGATCTCAATCCAATAGAGTATCTTTGGGATGTGGTGGAACGGGAGATTCGCATCATGGATGTGCAGCCGACAAATCTGCGGCAACTGTGTGATGCCATCATGTCAATATGGACCAAAATCTCTGAGGAATGCTTCCAGCACCTTGTTGAATCTATGCCACGAAGAATTGAGGCAGTTCTGAAGGCAAAAGGGGGTCCAACCCATTACTAGCATGGTGTACCTAATAAAGTGGCCGATGAGTGTATATATACACACACACACACTTTCTAGTTTTGGCTGATGATGTTGTGGATCACCCTCATGTTATAAAACCACACACTAGGTTTCTGACTGGTTGTAATGTATATTGTTTAATACATCATTAAAACAACACACTATATAAAAATAGGGAAAGAATTAAACAACAAACACAGGATGGATGGTACCTCATCGGTGCTTGGAGCTGGCACCCGCACTGCCAAACATCTGCTTCTTATTGGAGAAATGACCTTGGATGTAGAATTACAACACAAGATAAGCCTACAGGTAGACATATACTTCTCCATGGTCCTCCTCAGGGCGTGCTGAGCATCTTTAGTCAGTTTATCCACTTCTGTTAGTAAAACAACTGCAAAATAAAAAGACGAAAAAAGAAATAGATGTAAGTGTTGCCACTCGTGAATCAAATGCTGAAAGTGGATGAAGATAAGAGTTGAGTGTAACGTCAAAGCATGCCATCAGCTCCCTGCTCCACCATTGTACCTCCATCACCCTGCCAGCCTCATACAGCAGTGGAAGAGGTATTAACCTGCTTCGACATTACACTCAATCCCATCTGTGTCTGGAGATTAGCTTCTGCCGAGGAGAAAGCAGAAGTGCTCTAGGGGAACGAATAATGCTTTTTTTTTAAATGTATCATTTTACAACAAACAAGGGTTGAGGGGACGCAATTGGAGGGCACCATCAAAACAGTCGGCCACATTATGAGAGGCATTATTGGGTAAGATAAAAATAAAAGGGGCTCTGGGAGCTAAAGGAAAGAAGTGCATTGAAAGGAGGGCGCAAAATATTTGTTCATATAACTGAAAAACAATGTGTCTTGTAGCAACTGGAGTGATAAAAATGTTTCTTCTTCATCTTATTCATGTTACAATGTATTACAGTTGTGTAATAAAAACCAAATAAAATGTGTTTAAAAAAAAAAAAAAGAAGAAAGGAGGGCGTAAAGCATGGGAAGGTGTATTATAACAGGGCATACTTATGATTGCTGGCCATTGAAAGTGGGAAGCTTTGCTTTGCTTCAAAAAGTTTAGTTACGCTTTGTTAAGCATGTCAAATATAAGATTAATGTGCAGAAAGTGCACAGCCATCTATCCAATACCAGTAAAATTTAATCCAAGAGCTGGCAGTGAAAGGGTTTTCAGGTTTGTTTAGTGCCTATTGCACGACAATGAAATATATCCCAACCCACACAGTTTCGAAGGGAATTGCTCATAGACTCAGATATAAATGACACAGACATAAATTTTGGAATCGGATAACAAAACGTACCTTTGAAATCCCTCTGAGTGCTTGTCTCAAGCTGCTGGGACTGGGCGACGGTTTTCAATAACTCTTGGATCACAACACGATCACTATTGCCGGCATCGCTGGAAAATAAACAGCAACGTCAAAAACAAACTTCACAGTAAGACACTATCATCTGAAGCAAGATTAAAGGAGATCTCCGGCTGGGAGACACATTAAAGGGGGTTGTCAGATCTTCTGAAAATCGTTCTTTAATGTAAAAGTTAAAAAATCTACCTAAAACACCAAGATCTCTGTGTGAGGCCACTGGTTTTAAAAAAATAAGTTAAAAAAAAAAAAAAAACGACTTGTGCTACATGTTATTCAGATTCTGCAGCATAATAATGATGCTAGAGGATCAACAAAAAAAAAAAAAAACACACAAAAGAAATGGGTGCAACTACATTTGCCTTTCTCCTCCCTCGCCTCCCAGTACAATCGCAGAAAAATTAAATGGTGCCCCCCAGAAACAAGCCCCCGTACAGCTAGATGAGCGGATAAGCAAGTAAAAAAAGAAAGGTAAAAGTAATGTGATGCTGTCAGCAAATCCTACCTTGGATTGACCTCCAGATGATAGTTGCTTGCTATTGTGCTAATCTCAATTTTCTTCTTTGATGGAGTCTGAAAATATAATAAAATGTAGAAGTAGAGTACAAGTGTAGTAGATGCAATCTATTCATTTTCCAGCATCATTTACTACACTCCTGCAGGACCGGACTGACCGTACTGGGACTCTGCCACCAGGTTTATGCCGTAATATATCAGGTCAGTGGAAATTAGTAACAGAAAATGTATTCATTTTTGTTTAGCTTACAGTTAAAAATATTGTAAAAATTGCCCCATTATAACACTTTAGCCACTTTATCATATGACTGGAATTATGGCTGCGATCTGGCTGCACAAATTGCGGCCACAATCGAAGACTATGGCACCCGGTCTTGGTTCGGTGAGCACACAGCGTCCGAGCCAGGCAGCTGCTGTGCACCATAAGGATCTATATTTTGCCATATTTCCCTTAGCTTTCAGCGGAGAGAGGAGGGAAAAGGAGGCCGACTGCCCCTCCCTTTTCCACCCGGCCGTATGCTACCCCCAGATCTGTTCCGGACAAGCACACGGCCGTGTCAATGAGGCCGGAGGCTACACTCACATTGCTGTATGCTCCACAAGATTGTATCACAGGCAGAGCAGGGATGGAGAGTGAACGCTCCTCACCTCTCCTCTCCCCGTAGAAGTTTGAGTGCCCGCACTGCAATTTCAGCCGAATAGAGGACAAGTCGTATATTATGTTGCACAACAGTCCCGGCTCAGCGAGATACAGTGTGCTCACCGCACAGTGATCGGGTGCCCCATATCTGCAATTTGTGCAGCCAGAACAAGGCCACAATTAGTCGTGTGAATGGGGCCTTACTGTAAAGTCAAATGTTTAGTTTTTGTTTTTTAATCTTTTATTGTCTCAAATGTCAGTAACATTTAGTAAACTATTTTTTTTTTTTTTTTATTTAAAATGTAACTACACATATTCTTGGGCAACAAACAACGGATCCATGGTCAGTTTTTTTGGTAATCGATGCATAAACCGTGCACAAGTCTGCAAAAAAATGGTCCAATCGTCATCTGCTTTTGAGGATCCACAAAGAAAACAGATGGTAAATGAGGTCATTAGCTTGTCTCATTCCCTTGAAGGGTCACACAACTGCGCTTCTTACACAAATACGGACGGCAGACAGATGAGACCAGAGTGACCTTTATAGGAAGGAGTGGGCTGTAAACAGAGGCAGGAATGGGACCTGCTCCTTTTTTTTTTTTTTTTTTTTTTTTAACACCCGCCATTCAGATGATGATAAACGCATTCATGTGCAGAAATTCATTGAAATATGTCATCAGTAAAAAGACCCACTAAGACCCAAGCTGAAGCATTCAGGCACCAACATGTATTTAAAGGGAACCTACCACCACAAATCTACCTATAAAGGTAGATCGGGTGGTAGGTGGATCAATGGGACGTGAGGATAGCACTTTTAAGGGCTAATCCTCACGTCCCCACACTTTTTTGTTAACTTTTATTAGACTTTTATGCAAATTTATTTATGCGGCTACTGGGGCGTGGAGTAGCCGCATATGAGGTTACACGAGGCGGCTACTCCACGCCCCGGTAGCCTCTTTTCCCCTCCTACTCACCCATCTCACGCCCCAGGAGCCGCATAAGTAAATTTGAATATATGTCTAATAAAAGTTAACAAAAAACTGTGGGGACGTGAGGATTAGCCCTTAAAAGGGATATCCTCACGTCCCATTGATCCACCTACCACCCAATCTACCTTTATAGGTAGATTTGTGGTGGTAGGTTCCCTTTAAGTGATTAAATGGGTTGTCAGGCTGTTTTTAAAATACTGGAGGCCGGCTGGGGAGGTTTTTTTTTTTTTTTTTTTTAAACAAAGCTGTACTCACCACCTCATTCTGTTCTGGAGTTCAGCTTCTGGCCGGCCACCCGACACTGTTCCCAGCTTTGTATCAGGCGCTGAGATGTGAGTATGGGTGGGCGTGGACAGCTGGAAGCTGAACTTAGCGCACCTTCCATGTCATTGTTAACCAACAAGGGCATGGCGAGACAGTAGCGTGGGAGCAATGGAAGAGGCGAGTACAGCTTTTTTTTTTTTTTTTTTTTAAATCTCTCACCAGCCCACCTCCAGACTTTTTAAAAACAGTCGGGCAGCCCCTTTAATCACAAGACCATCTAGACCATATCGGACGACATCACCTGACATATGATGGAGGCAGCTAGGGCATGATGCGGAGGAAGGAGCACAAACAAAAAATGTAACATGAATTATGGGACGAGTCCGTACTGTTATTGTCTGATGTTCAATCCGCAGTTTTTCTACTCCGGCGCCATACAGCTCTCTCAGCAAGCACATTATCCTGGTCTTCTTCCCTGCTCCAGATGGTCCAAACACCAGAAGATGAGGAAAATCTCCACATTGCACCTGCAGACAGACATCATTATCAGCACGAGTTGTAACAAAAATAGTCCTGTCATTCTACTTTTCAGGTTCCACACTTGATCCTGTACAAGAATTTAATAGTTATTACCCATCAACACTATGAAATAGTCAAATACAGTCAAATAGCCATAATAGGGCTTGTTTTTTTGCCGTTTGATGTAATTTCTGGCGGCACCATTAAACAATCCAAATTATGTACTAAAGTACAGTAAAACAAATTTAGATCTAGCATGTAACCATAGAAACAATATTTGGCCTCAGCATTTATACACAGAATTAAAGGGATCCTGTAACCAGGGACTTCTGCAACCTGTCTTTAGTCCCTGGTAACAGGTTGCCTTTAAAAGTTATTTCCGCTTTTCTAATCCATCAAAAGCAGAAACACCGGAGACACAGCTGGAGCTTGTTTTTTGTGTCATGGTTACCCATTGACAAACTTTGTCTGTTTTCTGTTAGCGCACACATACAAAAACAAGTCTATCTATACATTCAATTAATTGCACGCAGACACATTGATTTCTATGGCCTCATCAATACAGCAGTTGTTTCCACAGCCATATGTGCAACTTGACTGCCTGCACTGCAAATTTTGGAGTAGGCCCCATTCCTGCCTGAGCATGCGGCTTAGGCTACATTCACACGGACGTATGAAAACGGCCGTATCCGTACCGTGTTTTTTTTTTTTTTACAGGTTACATACGGCCACATTCATTTCAATGGACAATACATTCAACCATTTATATTGCCGTTTTTGACACTGTAGCGTACCGTATACTAACCGTATAAAAATACAGAGCATGTCCTATTTTCTCCCATATTTCAGTTCTGTATGCCCTAGAAGTCTATGGGCACGTAGACACGTAGCACGGCGGGCACACGGCAGCGCGGGGAGAGGAGGAGGAGGAGGTGAGCGCCGCTCACCCCCGCCCCCCTCCATAGCAAGTTATGGCGCACGGCGCCGTAATACGGGAAAAGATAGGACATGTGCTATCTTTTCCCGGGCTACGGAGCAGTACGGTGCCGCACCGTACCGCTCCCGTACAGGGCCGTGAGCCCATAGAAGTGTATGTAAATCGGCCGTATATACGTCCCCCATACATGTGTGTGAATGTAGCCTTAGGCTGTATTTTTTGCTGTCAATGTCATGTGAGTGGACATCACCTGTCAATCATACGTGGGACACAAAACGACAGACCTCAGATCTATTGTGACCAAGAATACACTCATTTGTTAGCAGGGAGCCTAAGGCTGGGGACACACTGTATTTTTGCTTTGGCATATGCATTTTACACCCAAGGCCAATAAATCTAAACACAGCTTGGTCATGACTGTGATACAATGGATGTATGGTGGATAATGAAGACCATAACATTCACTTTCCACTACAAGCTTTGGAAGTCAAACTTTGCAGAATTTTCAGCAATTATTGTTTTGCTTTATACTGTAGAGCAGTGTTGGCGAATCTTTACAAACTGGATGCCCAAACTACAACAAAAATCTACTTAATTACCGCAATGTGCCAACATGGCAATTTAAACTGTAACCCACTGCTCCCTGCTATTTTACAACTTTCAATTGTATTGGCATCCCGAGGACACCAATACAGTAGAAAGGAGGAGAAATTTAAATTGTTATTGTATCTTTGCTAGTCCCCTGAACAGGAAGAAGTGTGGGGCACAGAGCAGGAGCTCCAATGATAGTCCAAGTCTGTCCACCCCTTCTGTAGTCCCAGGCAGCCAACCATGTGTCACTTTAAAATAGCCCTGATCATGGCACATCCTGGATGGCCTGGGACTACATAATGAGATCTTGAGTCTTGTCTGTTGAACATTAGGGTGACAGCCTTGGGTGCCCATACAGAGGGCTCTGAGTGCCAGCTCAGGCACCCGTACCATGGGTTCCCCACTACTGCTATCAGACTTATACAGGTGCAGAAACTTGCTTAGGTTTTAGGTGAAAATTTTCTGAAGAAATTACCGTAAAAAGATCAGATGAAGAATACAAGTGTGAACACATCCCTGAGACCTATACAGAGGTCCTGCAGTTCTACAGTCCCAAAAGCAATTTTTTTGGGGTCTGATTTGTTACCAAAACCTAGCTGAGGTCACAAATATACATTGATCTGTGTACACACCTGATGGTGGATGACAGTTCATTCAATGAACTTTATTTACAAGAACAGGGATCTATGCGCATGTGGACCGGGCAGGGTGTGATGTACGACCAGGTCCAGTTACTGGACTTCATGTCAATACACCTTGTGCTGAGCGGGAGCCCGTACTACAGAAGCCGATAAAGTCCAAAACAAACCACAATCTTACCAGATTCTTCAGCTGAGCCGCCTGCTGCTTATGATAGTCCAGTTTGGACAGGGAGGTAGGTCGGTACTTATCCACCCATAGACTCATCACTACACAGAGGAGATAGAGGGGCTCACAGCGCGGCTCAAATCAGCAATAGACAGCGCGCGAAAAATGGATCTTCACTGCGCATGCGCCCGCACACTATACAACAGTGGATTGCTTGAAAGGTCATGTGACTGCGAATGTTCGGTATGGTCCTCATGTAAGGAGACATTTTGGAAGAGACATTTACATAGCGTTTCATAGTCTTTTGAACTTCTAGAACATGGCTCTAAACTAGTACATAGTGCTGAATCCTTATTTTTGAAAATGATATAGCTCAAGTACAGCTATGTGTCAGTACTACTAGCCCATACAATGGATTCGTACATCGTGACACAAATACTGTACTGTAATACAGTATATATGTAGGGCGCATGAAGACGTGCAGTTTTTATAGTTTGAAATAGCAAATAGAAAAGTGACTTTATCCATAAAAGCTCAAATATAACTCAATAAATGAAATCACGTTTTATTTTTTTATAACCTGGCATGAAAAATATGTCATTTAAATTATGGTTGCTATGCGAAACAACATTACATTTTTTACAGTTTTATCCATTTGTAAGTTCACTTATCAACTTTTGGTTGGTTTTGGTTTGGGTCCTTTCCCAAGTACCCTTTTCTCACAGTCTACATCTGACACACTGAAATACTGATACACACCTCCCAACTTTGGGCCGAGAGATTGAGGGACAAGGTCCCTCCCCTTTCGTAAACCACCCCCATCACCCCCCCCCCCAGTATATAGCCAGCCCCCCCCCCCCCAGTATATAGCCAGACGGCCCCACAGTATATAGCCAGCTAGCCCTCCCCACAGTATATAGCCATCCTGCCCCCCCAGTATACAGCCAGCCACCCCAGTATACAGCCAGCCCATTGTAGTATATAGCCAGCCTGTAGTATATAGTCAGCCAACCCAGCAGTATATAGCCAACCAAACCCCCCAGTATATAGTAAGACCCCCAGTATACAGCCAGCCAGTCCCCCCAGTATATTGACAGCCCCCACTCCAGTACATACAAATAAAAAAACATGAACTCAGCTTCCAACGCTCCCCCGCTGCTCCGCTACTTGATCCAGTCCAGCCGGCAGGGACAGCTCCGTAAGCGCCGGCGTCGCACAGAATATGACGATGGCCGCTTGAGTTCATGTTTTTTTTTTCCCACCGAATGAATGTAGCCTTACATAGTATATTCTCACCCTGTACAATGCCCCATTCCCCCTCCCATACCCCCTATTGTGGCCCCTATATCTGCTCCCTCTCTTATTATGAACCAATCTCTGATTCCCCTCCTCTTTTATTGGTCCCCATTTCTCTGCTCCCCTTCTTATTGTGCCCCCTTCTGCTCCCCATTTTATTGTGCCCCCACTCTGCTCACCCTCTTATTTTAAGGAAGGTTAGGAAGGGGCATTATAGAAGCCAGGTAAGTAGAGACAGAAGAACCTTTATTATATTAGTTCCAGGGCCGTTTTCTAGTTTAAACAGCTCCGGTTTTCTATTATATACAGCCTCCAAATATCGCCGCCTCACTTAGGGCTCGGGCATCCACCGCCTGAGGCGAGATTTTCATCCCGGATCGGCCCTGATTAGAACCATTTCCTTTCCTTCACCATACTACCTCCGAAATTGCAGGAAGGAAATTTTTTCTTCTATAGCAACCAGCGGCATTGCTAGATAAAAATATTCAGGGCTCAGGCCCTAGATAATTTCGCTCGGGAAACAGATGTCCCCGACTCAGTGAGACATCTGAGCAGCCTGCAGGAGGCACTTATTGGCCCAGAATGCAATAGGTGGTGTCACCTATATTTGGAGTTTGAGGACAGTCTGAGGTGTGGTTTATGGTCAATTTGTAAACAGAGTGATAGGTGAGTGATATAAATTAACCCCTTGTAGTCGCACTGGAGTCAAGTGACACAATGGGGGGATATTGTTAGGAATAGCAGCAGAATGACACTGTTAGAGGACCAGAATGTTGCTGGACTGTTTTTGGCCTGAGTGCTTACACTACATGCAGGTTGCCTTACTATTGTGCAGAGTGAGCCAGTTTATTAAAGACCAGCGCATGGTCTTCAATTATCTCACGCACCCTATGTGTGCCCAAAGGTGCTTAAACTGAGTGCACCAGTTTTTTTCTAGTACACTCAGTTTAACGGGTGTGCACCACAATTAGGTTGGGACTTCCAACATAAATATGGTGTACGGTGCGGATCCGAACCTGAACACATCATTAGGTGCACAGTTTTGCGCAGCTGCAACACAAAACTGGCCCAAAGACTACATAAATACATGTGCAAGCAGTGCCCCTGAAAACTTGTGCAGATAAATCTGGGCCACAATGTTTTGTACACCATTGCATCTGAAATATTTTAAAAGAGCTTGATAAACTATCACACATTACTCTCAAGAAATCATACACTTCTTTATTGCTTATAGTTTTTTTTGTTTTTGTATCAAGGTCAGTTGTATATGCTGCCATAGAAGATTAAAACCTTACCACTAGATGTCACTGTTATACTAACTCATCAACTCAACCTCCTGTGATCTGATACAAGAGCATAATGCCTTTCATATAGTCCTAGTATCTTATTTATGCTCAATGAAAAAAGGGATTTTCGGTCCTGATAATTTCTTAGTAGATCCTGATGATTATGATAGGAGCTCCAGAAAGAGATAAATGTGCTCTGTCATGTCCTAATTATATATTCATTATAATAATATGCATGGGTACAACATGTATTCTCACGCATCTCCTGGAAATGTAGGGCATAGATTCTTTTTTGTAGCTGGACTTCAATCACACAAACATTTAGCGGCCACCTGAGTATTTCTCAAAGCACATAATGCTGTAGTAATTAAGTCTTTTCTGCAGAACATCTGGCTTGGGCAAAATAGATAAAAATGCCACCAAAATTACATATACAAATCTGTTTTTATCTTCTTTTCGCTCTCTGGACGGGGAAAGTTATGTGCATCATATTTTCTAATCTTATCCCCAAATGATATTGTATATGTGTCCTTGTGTGGCCACCCAGTGTTTATGTTGTGAGTTGCAGCCTTGAGTTGTAATAAACGCTTTGTGAAATAATAATAATCATGTGCTATTTTACCATTACGTACTATTTTGATAGCTGTCACCTTGATTCAATAACTCTGACCTCAGCATTTAGACTTTTAGAATACTTACCATGGCATCTAAGGGGCTGCAGGGCATGTTCTTCATACAACTCAACCTCCTGTGATGCTATTGTGGGGTGCTAATTGCATGAAACTGTTAGTTGTGTATTCATTATTATAGGAATCAAAGACAACATAATGCACATTTGGAATCCTTGTGTGCAGAACAACCAAAATTAGCCAAACACTAATTAAATATGAATGGTTGTTTTGGAAAGGATCAATGCAAGGAGCCAAAACATTCTGCAGCCTAGGTAAGAACTTTTTTTATTTAATTGTTGTGGTTCTGCCGTTCATTTGAATATTTATAATGTGAACACAATAAAATTAAAGGAATTCCCCAAAAATTGAAAAGAAAATTCTCCAAAACTCGCATACAATATACTGCAGATTGATCAATAAGGAGTTCTGCTCATCCAACAAAAAAGACAAGTATTGCAAAGTGATGTTGTGGGTTTTGCAACTTTTTACCTCAAAAAGTTGCACAGGGCATTCAACGCCACCTACAAATGAGAGCACATTGCAAGACATTTTTTAATTTCAAAACCAGATTTAAGATGTGCCTCACAAGTCAGACACATGTGGACCCAAAATGTGACTTTTTTTAAACAAAATGTCAAATGTCACTTTTTTTAAAAGTTTATTTTAAAAAGTTGTCCTACTTAAGGACACCCGACTTACAGATGACCCCTAGTTAAAGACGGAACCCTCTGCCCACTGTGACCTCTGGTGAAGATCTCTGGATGTTACTATAGTCCCAGACTGCAATGATCAGCTGTAAGGTGTCTTTAATGAAGTTTTATTGATAATCCTTGGTCCCATTACAGCAGAAAAAATTGAAACCCCAACTGTCACTGGCCAATTGTCTGGATCTACATTGATAAAATATACAGTTTTGACCTACATACAAATTCAACTTACGAACAAACCTATGGAACGTATCGTGTACGTAACCCGAGGACTGCCTGTATATGTTTTTGCCAAAGCCACTTTGACCAATCACCAAAGACTCCTATGCTTCCAACAAATAGGTATCCCAGAAACAGAAACCTTCTGCAGTTTTGGCCGTGTATCACACTGATAGTTAAGCTATTCTTTTTAAGTTTTTAGCAGTTGATTGTCCCTTTTAGAACCTTTCGTTGATCCTTTTTGGGGTTATTCAGTCGCAGGGTAGGTACAGGTTTTGATGTAGAAATTCATGTGACTAAAAATCAGTTCCAACTGAATAGGGTTGCTTTGGTGACAAGCATGTCAGATGAATAAGCCAATGAGACAAAAAATGCCTTGAGTGAAGCCCTGGCAAGTATCAACCTTAAAAAAACCTTCCATAAAAATCAAGCATGATAAACCAAATATTCAGGCACTGTGACTGTGGTAATCTTCTTATATTTGTTATCTATGGCTTCCTTCCTTCTAAAATCAACTTTTATAATTATGCCAGAAGGGCTCTGTCGGGTGTTTCCAGAGACCATCAGTGCAGATTCAAAGGTTGTTACAATGAGCAGAGCAGTTCTCCCCTACCCCTGCACTGCCTATTGCTGCTAGATTACACAGCCAGAGGGAGTAGGGAGAGAGCTGAAGGCTGGATGACGCATCTTCTACTTGTAACAACCTGTGAAGCTACAGCAGGAGAGGTTCTGGGAACTGCCCCAGTAACCCTTCAGGCTCATTAGCATAATTTTAACAGTTTATTTTAGTAAAGAAGGCCATGGATAACAAATATAAGAAGATTACCACAGTCTTGGTTTCTGGATCTATAAATAAGTGTCCCTGGTTTATTAGGCCTTATTTTGATGGTAGATTTTCTTTAAAGGGGCTTTTCTATCTCTATGAGAGTATACACATATAACATTTTCTACAATAGAGTACATTTGTAGATTGAATATGTTGCACAATTTCTTTTTGTTTCAAATTTTCCTCCAATCTTATTTTTTTTTCCACGGGTTACAATTTTCGAATTCTTGGAAGACGTGCTTTTACATGCAGGTTGGAGCCTGTCAGTGTCAATCTGTGAATGCTGTCATTCTCTAACATGACAAATATTCTGCATATTTTCCCAAGATGAGCTCATCCAGCTCAGTTACACGTTGAAATGGTGTAACTGAAATTCTGTATGCTTCACCTGAGGTTAGTAAGCATAGTAGATGTATTATATAAAATACTTTCCCATAATATGGCGATCACAGAAGTCTATTGGCACATGTTGAGCCTCGATAATCCTCCAAAATGTGCTGTTTATATAGTTTTAATATAACAGGCAAATAGGGTCATGTACTGTATGTTATTATTGTTCATATATGTTCTTTGTATCCATACATGGCTTCTCTCATATAATGTGGGTGGCTCTATCATTGATCACTGGTTTGCTATCCATTTACATGACTCTGGATGTTAATGATGTAATAAATCATGTCGGAGTGGAGTTCTTTTAATCAAATCATTTGTGGATGTGAATAATGACTTGTCTTTCTTCTAATTGGCTATGTATTTATGCTAATCAGGTTAGTTATGTTCTTTCCGTTTAAATTGGACACTTTTATTATATTACTTTTTATGTTATGTGTGTAGGTATGCTCAGGGTGATGTCTAAGGTTGAAGAGACCAAAGGTGAGAGTAGAGCCCACACTGTGTGAAAAGCACCAAAGTTTATTGTTAGTGACAGTAATAGGCAATGTCTTGGATTGATACAATCCTGTATGGTTTACATACAGTGGGGCACATTTACTAAGGGTCCGCAGCCGCGAATCCGTCGGGTTTTTCCCGAATATTTCCTCTTTGCGCTGTAGTTCACGGGATTGTGGTGCACGCGATCGATTTTTGTCGCAATCGCGCTGACTTTCGCGCGACAGAAATCGGGGGCGTGGCCACCGGACAACCCGAAGGATTCGGAAAAACCGCAGAATTTAAAAAGCCGTTTGTGTCGCAAGATCAAGCACTCACATACACCAGAAACAAGCAGGTGAACTCCAGCGGACCTCGGCGCAGCAGCGACACCTAGTGGATATCGGCGCACGGACCTTAGTGAATCCCGGCAGACCCGAATCAGCGTCGGAGAACCCGCCGCTGGATCGCGACTGGACCGGGTAAGTAAATGTGCCCCAGTGTGTGGATACAGTGACTTTTGCACAATTGTAGGAAATGTGGAGCTCCGCTGTCCATGCAGGGGCTTCTTAACCCATACACTAAAGGGTTATATTTATATCTGAAAATGTCTTATTGGAGGTCATTTACTTACCCGGTCCTGTCGCGATCCAGCGACGCGTTCTCCGACGAGGATTCGGGACTTCCGGCGATTCATTAAGGTCGTGCGCCCAATGTCCACCAGATGTCGCTGCTGCGCTGAGGTCCGCCACAGTTCACCAACCTATTCCTGGTGCATGTGAGTGATTCATTTTGCGACACAATGGGGCACATTTACTTACCCGGTCCAGTCGCGATCCAGCGGCGGGTTCTCCGACGCTGATTCGGGTTCTGCCGGGATTCACTAAGGTCCGTGCGCCGATATTCACCATGTTTCGCTGCTGCGCCGAGGTCCGCCGAAGTTCACCTGCTTTTTTCTGGTGTATGTGAGTGCTTGATCTTGCGACACAAATGGCTTTTTAAATTCCGCGGTTTTTCCGAATCCTTCGGGTTATCCGGTGGCCACGCCCCCCGATTTCTGTTGCGCAAAAGTCGGCGCGATTGCAACAAAAATCGATCGCGTGCGGCACAATCCCGCGAAATACATCGCAAAGCGGAAATATTCGGGAAAAACCCGACGGATTCGCGGCTGCGGACCCTTAGTAAATGTGCCCCAATTTGGTTTTTAAATTCTCCGGTGTTTCCGAATCCGTCAGCCTTTCCGACGGCCACGCCCCCCCCATTTCTGTCGTATGAAAATCCGCCAAAATCCGATCGCGTGCGCTAGAAACCCATCGGAATTTGTCGCTAAACGGAAAAAGTTGGGAAACCCGACGAAAGTGCGGCCGCGGAGCCCTTAGTAAATGAGCCCCATTGTGTCTGATTATATCTGATCTCTCTTCATGTCCTACCGTCGCCTTATATGTTCATAGATTGTAAGCTCTTGTGAACAGGGCTTTCATTCCCATTGTTTCATTTGACCATGTTATTTCTCTCTGGTATCTTATTTTGTTTGTATAAGTACCACATAATCTCTAAAGCGCTTCAGAGTATTATGGCACTATAGAAATAAAGATTTATTATTATTTTGTGGCTGTGCCTGGTATTAGAGCCCATTCATCTGAGTAGGACTGAGCTGTGACCAGGCTGTGTGATGATGGATGTAATGTGACTAGCCTGGGAAACAGATCAGCCAGGGCGCCAGATGTTAGACCCCACCCATCTAAAATTGATCACCTATCCAATGATTACCCATAATACCCCTCCTCTATTGGATGCTTGATTGTTAAAGGAAAAACGGCACTTGAAAAATGTCCTTACTTAGCTGAGCTCACTTACTGGTAGTTGATGATAATGGCACATATTTTCTATTTACAGGAAACCGGGGAAATGCATAGAAAAACGATTTATGACATTTTTTTAATGAGACTCTGGTGCTCCAGGGTGTAACTCCAGGGTGTAAGGGGCTGGAGGTTTGTATATACATGTAAAGTGGAGCACTGAGTGCCGTATTAGTTACATACTGGAGCACCAGAGCCTCATTTAAATATTTTTTCTAACTTTTTATTTGCATTTCCACAGTTTCCTGTAAAAAGAAAATAAGTGCCTTTTCCGCAAAAAAAACGCCTACCAGTAAGTGAGCTCAAGTAAAATGGTTGATTTCATATGACATTGAGTGTTCCTTGGTGTACTGTTTGCGGCCCATTTATCTGCTTGCAGTGTTACTAGATTGCAGGCAATTTTTGGGACATTTTTATTTATTTGGGCATATCAAAGAATGAATACAAATCGACGCAAGAACAAACAGCATAACAATCCTGTACATGGTCTAGATGGCAGGAAGTGTTACAAATAACGCATGCATGATGCAGGCAAACCTCAATATCATGTCAGGGAGTAACCAGGAAAACAAATTGTTATGAAAGTGCAACCATAGAAAGAGTCAGAAAAAGGAAAAAGAAGAGAAGAGAGAAAGATGGAAAAGCAGGGGAGATAAAGACTATTCCCACACCCCTAGGGGTAGGGAAGAATCGCTGCACTACCGTACAGTACACCCAAGGGGAACAAATCACCAAAAATTGTGAATGTTTACTGTAATAAATTATGGATTATAATGCACCCTCTCACCCAGATAATGTGGCAGTGAGGAAGTGTATGGATAGGCGTGTGACTGTATCGGGGTGCAGAGTGGCTTTGTGCAGTGGCGTAAGTGGTAGGGGGGCAAATAGTGTGGTTCTGCGTCCCCTGGGCTGTGAGTGTGTGATGGTTGGGGCTTTATGGGTGTAGCACACGTTTGCGCGAAGCCTTATGATGGGGGCTAGGTATATTTTTTGGCCTGTTTTCTGAGCATGTAAAATTAAATTATAAAGTGTTTCATTTTCTACCAGTATCTGTGTGTTGCTTCTGTTATTTTTTTATTTATTTTTTTTATTTTTTGCAAGACAAGTTGTATTTTGTGTTTTTTCCATTTTAAACCTAGATTTGATTTAGGACATTCTTTAAAGGACATCTACCACCACATTTAGGGGTGGTAGACTGTCCCCAAACATAGGCTCGTTACCTTAGGGGTGATGGGGACCTCCTGCTGGCATGCTCTGGGCCGTCTTCTATACCGAAATATGCAGTTTTAAACTTTATGCAAATGGTCCGGAGGTGCTCACTGTTTGGCTAGCCGAGCACCTCCTGGCTCCGTCAGAACATAATTCAAGCATGCCCCCTCCTCTATATACATCCTCGGCCATCAGTGGCTTCAGTGGACCAATGTATTTAAGAGGAAATCCTGAAGAACATGACACTGGAAGTGGGATCAGGGTAAGTACACTTTGATTTTTCATTTTAGTTACTCCTGCCCTTGTCCCAGGGGGGGTTCCAGTATTCCTTGAAAAATCCCTTTAAGCCATGCCCTCTTTTCAGGCAAGTATTTGGCCATGAACACACAGGTGGTGAAATCACTGCACACAAGGCTGAGTTCACATCGCATATTTTGTATACGCTATGCTTATACGTTGGGAAAGCTGTTGCCTCCGTCTGGGCCGGTCCAGGGCTGGTGGGGCCGGTCAGCAAAAAAACAAACCATGAACTCACCTTTCCGGCGTTCCCCCGAAGCTCCGCTACTGTATCCACTCCGTCCGGCAGTGACAGCTCAGTGTGTGCCAGCATCGCACAGACTGTGACGTCGGCAAGCGGGTGATGTCACAGTCTGTGAGCCGCCAGCGCTACACAGCGCTGCACAGAGCTTGCCAAATTGGCCCCTGTCATCATGGGGGTCACAATCTAAACAACCTACCAGTATGTTTTGGAGTGTGGGAGGAAACCGATCCGAAGGATCCGAAGGAACCCACGCAAACACAGATAGAACATATAAACTCTTTACAGCCACTGTGCTATACTCCTCACCCCCCCCCCCCCCCGCATTAAGGGGGGAGAGGGACCACTGGGTGACATATCCCACTTTATAGGCCTACAGTGGGATATGACAGTGTCATACGTTGTAAGGACACGTTGGAATCCTCCTGTCGTGTCCTTAAAACGTATGCACAAAAACGTGGTGTGCACCCACCCTAAGCTGCGGCAAAATTGTCACTAGCTGACCCACAGCAATTTACAGCAACTCCAGTATAGTCAGTATACATGCCACTGTGGAAAATTAAGTAAACTCATGAAATCTACTCATTCCCAGCATGCTTTGCCACACAGGTTTGTAAAATGAACAGACAATGGGCCTTTACCAGATAAAAAGTGAAGAAGCAACAACCTACTGTAATAGACAAGTTCAGGCTTACTAAACCAAACTGTATCAATGCAGACTATAAAAGACAATGGCAAACAGAAAATTACATAAAGCAAAAGTAACAAAGAATAAAAAAATAGACTATTCTTGTTCCAAAGAATAAAAAAATAGACTACAATACAATGTTTTTTTAGCTAACAGTAGAAAACATTATAATAACTGAGATTCACTGTCCTTAACAGAATTATCCAAATAATCCTGAACCCTGATTTATCTTTATCATTAATCTCATTCATAAATTGCTATATTGTGTTTGTATCTGAGTTTAAATTAACTCTTTCATAACCACAATTGTTTTGGGCCTTTTCGGATTCTGCGCACAAGGAGTACAAGCCGCAAAGTGACCTGCAATGCAAAAGTTGAGCTTCACCCACTGCCTGATACAGAAACATATCAGAACCAATTTCAGTTTATGTTTTATAAATAGCTGCAGGATTACTACAGGGGTAAATCTTTCAGCCATTCATCTAATGTGTGCAGAGAGTCTAACGGTGAAATGTTATGCACCATATGTACTGGAGTATAAGCCGACCCGAGTATAAGACGAGGCACCTAATTTTAATACAAAAAACTGGGAAAACCTATTGACTTGAATATAAGCCGAGGGTGGGAAATGCATTGGTCACAGCCTTCCCAGTATATAGCCATCAGCCCCCTAGTATAAAACCAGTAGCCCCCTGCCCCCAGTATAGAGACAGCAGTCACCTTGTATACAGCCAGTGCCTGCCCCCTTGTATATAGCAAGCATCCACCTTGTATATAGTCAGCCAGTGCCCCTCAGTATATAGCCACTGCCTGCCCCTCAGTATATAGCCCCTGCCTGCCCCTCAGCATACAGCCAGCGTATGCCCCCCAATATATAACCATTTCCTGCACCTCGGTATATAGCCAGTGCCAGAACCTCAGTATATAGCCAGTGCCTGCCCCCTAGTAGATAGCCAGTGCCTGTCCCCAAGTATATAGCCAGAGCCTGCCCCTCAGTACATAGCCAAAGCCTGCCCCAGTATGTAGCCAGTGCCTGCACTACCCCGTCTATAGCCAGTGCTTACCTCCCCCCGTATATAGCCAGTGCTTGCCTCCCCCCGTATATAGCCAGTGAATTCCCCCACCCTGTAGTTCTTCCCCCACCCGCAGTTCTTCCGTCTTCAGCGTCGGCTCCGTTTTCGGTTCCCCTCACAATCCCTTCCCATACACCATGACGTCAGCTGATTGCTGACATCATAGTGTGTGATGATGGCGGCGCTCACACTATGATGTCTGCGGGGGAAGATGGAAAGGTGAGTACAGAGTTATTTTTTTTCATTGACTCAAGTATAAGCCGAGTTAGGGGTTTTCAGCACATTTTTTTTGCTGAAAAACTTGGCTTATACTCAAGTATATACAGGATTTGTTTCTTAGGCTCCATGCGCATGCCTTTTTGGAGACCGAGATCTGGCCGCGCAAATTGCGACCACAACCCCCAAAGAGGTCTATTACGCCAATGAAGGGCTCATTTTGATGTGTGTCTGCTGTGCTTCCCCAAAAAATGCAGATATGTGATGCCTGCGTTCAGTCTGTATTGTATTTGCATCCGTTTTTTCTCATGTCCATATGTCATCCGTTTGTTTTGCAGATGTGAATGTGGCCCTGCCGAAAAACATAGGTCATGTCCTATTCCTGCTCATTTTGCAGTGCAGTCTCCAAGCTCTCTATGGAGAGGGAGGGGATAAGCACACTGGACCATTTGCTTCGGCCCGTTGAAGGCCACGGTACCCTTGTAATCCAAGGGTTGAGCTCCGTTCCCAAGTTACACCTGGTATAAACTGTGGTCAGGATTAATAAGTTATATCCAGTAAGGATATTACACAGAAATTATGCAGTGAATGTCCCTGGCCTAATTCTGGTTTAACATAAAGGGGGGTATTTATCAGGGCTTCTGCGCCACACCAGTGGTGTAGAAGTCCTGAAATAATCCTAAATGCTAGCTTATTGCATCGATTTGTGATTATTTTGCCCTTTCTACCAGGGGGTCGTGGTCGACGCAGCGTTTCTGTATTGGGCTGCTCTGGATGCTCGGTGGGGCTATTATACATCGGAACTCATGGGCTCGTGTATGATAAATGACCCCCATAGTATTTGTGTGCAGACTTGCAAATGTCAACAGTCCACGGTCTCACGGATGTCACTATATCAGTAAATCCGGGCTAATCCCAGATATACAGAGCACTTGGTGTGTACTATACTCTACATTTGGCAGAAACTTCATGGTATTTGAAAAAACTCTTTACAGTTCAACTCATAAATCTTCGTAGCTGTTTGCTAAGGATACCAACAAGTTGTATCTCGTCAACATTGTCATTAGGAACATGTAAACAGGTCTGACTTCAATGTAATTAGCTGCGAGTCTGTGGCTTATTCATTGCTTTATTAGTACTAATGAACCATATCTATTCCTTGGGGCTCTCACACAGGGAAGAGACATCAGTAAAGCCTGCAGGAGGAAATACTGCCCCCTAGTATACTGTCTTGTGTTTAGGACTATTACCTATTAAAAACTAGTAAAAAAATCCACAAAAAAATCTGTGATTTTCTAAGGATATTGGGGCATATTTACTAAGGGTCCATCGGACACATTTCCGTCGGGTTTCATGATTTTTTTCCGGAAATTGGACGCATGATCTTGGCGTTGTCAACGGGACGGGTAAGTAAATGTAACCCATTGGGGCAGATTAACTTACCCGGTCCTGTTGCGATCCAGCGGCGAGTTCTCTGCGGAGAATTCGGGTCTTACGGCGATTCACTAAGGTAGTGCGCCCGATGTCCACCAGGTGTCTCTGCTGCGCTGAATTCCATCGAAGTGCACTGAAGTTCACCGTCCTATGCTGGGTGCAAGCGACACTTTTTTTAAAAAAAATGCGGCGGTTTTTCCGAATCCGTCAGGTTTTCTTACGGCCACGCCCCCAATTTCCGTCGTGTGCATGCCGGCACCGATGCGCCACAATCCGATCACGTGCGGCAAAATCCCGGGGCAATTCAGGGAAAATCGACGCAAAACGGAAATATTCGGATAACCCGTCGGAAAAACGCGATTCAGGCCCTTAGTAAATGACCCCCATTATAATGGGGGTCCATTATCTTTTCATGCTGTTGTAGTAGCAGTATTATATATTACATCTTTCTATATATGACTGCCTCGATGCATGTTAATATGTCTATTGAAGTCTATTGAAAATATACTAATATTTTACATCCCAATGATCCTGTCGGCTGTTGGTTTGTCTTACTACTGTTATTTAAAGAGTTGCACCCATGTTTCATGTGTATTAAAATGTTTTTTTTCAAAATGTATTCCAAATGAATTTATTTTCCTGGATTGTAGCTGGACTTGGAGTACTCTGACGCACTGCTATATGAAATCTCTTCAATGGACACTGCACAGCCCCTCCCTCCTATGTGACTGCTTCAATATTCAAACGGAAGCTGCTACAGCAGGGGGAATGCCTTACAAAAGTACAGTGAGGAGGTTTCACAAATAAGAGTGTTTCAAGTCCAGCTACAATCTCGTAAATGTATTTTTCATAGTCCTAGTGAACCTGGTTTGATTAAACAGATCTCCTAGGTCTGTAGGTTTTTGTGGTTAAATTTGTTGACGAATATTGTTATTTTAAATAAGTTTTACATTTTGTGTATGTTGCCACAAAATGTAATTTTAACTTATTTTATTGTGCCATACATATAGCAGTCCCATAGGTTTACGGCACGTCAGGAGACCCATGGGTGGACATTTACCTGTGCAGCCTATTATGGTGTACAATTAGTGGACACTATGGCAATAAGAGGGTTTATGTAAGTGACCTCCTTCTCATACTTCTTGATTTTTCCATCAACTTGACTATCGCCATAGACCACTATGAGTGTTCATATTAACCCACTCCTTACCCCATATTACTACTATTTCTTGCAGCATGAGCTTAACCCATGTTTTTCCTGGCATTTGTTCAAATTCTCCGTTCACATTGTGCAGATTGATGCCCCTCTTGTTTATATGCTCATGGCCATTTTCAGGCTGGAGCTTGCATTGCTTCCATCTAAGATGTGTGTGCATATTAAGAGAGCAAACATGGAAATCATCACAGATATTGTTTACTCTTCTAAATATTTAACATGTCGATGTGTGGCAGGACATGATAGATATGTTGATCCAATGTCAATTACTGTAACAGTGCAAAAGTGTCGCAACCAACCACAAGATCTGTGTTTTTATTACTAAAAAAACAAGAAAGAATATAAAATATGCCACACAGGGAAAGAGAATGGGGGTCATTTACTAAGGGCCTGAATCGCGTTTTTACGTCGGTTTGGCCGAAAATTACCGTTTTGTGCCAAATTGCCCTGGGTTTTTGGCGCAAGCGATCGGATTGTGGCGCATTGGCACCAGCATGCACGCGACGGAAATCGGGGGCGTGACCGTCGGAAAACCCGTTGAATTCGTAAAAACCACCGTATTTTTTTTTTAAAATGTGTCGCTTGACACGCACTTACCTGCACCCAGGCTAGCTTGGTGAACTTCAGTGAACTCCGACGGACTTCAGCGCAGCAGCGACACCTGGTGGACATCGGGCGTACTACCTTAGTGAATCGCCGGAAGACCCGAATCAGCATCGGAGAACCCGCCACTGGATCGCGAATGGACCGGGTAAGTAAATGTGCCCCAATGTCTTACCTACATGGGCATCCACATACTAGCAGATTCCATGGAGAGTCTGGCTGATAAATGGTATTTTGTCTTGTCTTCTTTTGAGGACCTTCAAATAAATTCACCAAAAAGGCTCACATTTACTCATCTGGGGACTGTAAGGTTTTTACCCTAAACCCTATTATACTTGGAATAGACTTCCATCACAAGCCTCGATACAAATCCTGTATCTTTACAGTTTCCAACCATCTGCAATGGAACTAGTGGTGGCCCTCACCCCTACCAGATCATACTGGAGGAAAGAAATATTGAGCATGCTGATTTTCAAAATGTCTTATGCTTTGTCTTTATGGGATATATGATTCTGCAAATCTGTCCAGCCACCGGTTTCTCTAATCTTTAACAAAATTGCATAAATCAGTAGGGCAGATGAAAATAGTAAATTTTGTACCATACCTTTGTAAGAAAAATGTTCATGTGTCCTTCTTTTGCCCCTGCCTTTCTTCCTGATTTAAGCAGTTTGTGTTAATCAGCTTTCCCTCCTGTGTACTTGGTGACAGTTGATATGTAATTATAAGCTGATTACATTTCTGATGACTCTTTACAGACAGTCACAGGACAGTTTCATCTCTGCAGAGAGCTTAATCGTCAAGGGAACTTCAGGTGCACTGCTTGGTACAGGAGAAATAAATAGCAAATAAAAGACATAGATTTATAGTTTTACTTCATGGGAATCTAACTGTATTAACCATTCACACTTCCGGGTAGCACCCAGAAACATAAATACAGGCATATGCTTATTAAGATTGGTCCTTAAAGTAGTTTAGTCCTCCCTCAGCATTGTATGTTTGTACAGAGCCCATTTCCGGTACTGTATTTCTGTATAGAGCCCGATTCTGGTGCTGTTTTTATGCTAAGAGCATTGATCTGGTGTTGTATTCATGGCGTGAGCATTGCTCTGGTGCTGTATTTCTGTACTGAAATTGCAATATAAAATATAAGTCAGCGCAATGTTTGTGATTTTCCTGTTGGACAGTATCCATCTGGGGTGAAGGATGTCAGTATTTGTAGCAGTGCAAAAATTTATCAGGGAACAATTATAATAGAAAAACTTTCTTCACTTCTATGTCATCACTTAAAACTGGAACATACAATAGTGGTAACAAAACCCACGTATTTGGTCATACTCATGGGGGGATATTTATCAGGACCTCTGCGCACCGCCAGTGGCGCAGAGGCCCTGAAATAATCGCAAATGCTAGCTTGTTGCTAGCTTTTGCGATTATTTTTCACAATCCGCCACCTTCACGCCAGTGGGGCGTGAAGGGGCGTGAAGGGGGGGCGCGGCCGGCCGAGCAGGGGGCGCGGCCGGACTGGAGTGGGCCGGCGCGGGGCGTTACTGTCCCCGCGCCTGCGCACTCACTGCTGCCGGCGACTTTTCATACGTGCGCAACTGGCAGCCCGATACATCAAGAGGCAGAAGCCTCTTCATGTATCGGGCTGCGAATTTGCAGCGGCGGGGCTATCATACGCTGGCGCACGAGCGCCAGCCTATGATAAATATCCCCCATGGTCTTGGTTCTGTATATTTGTAATGAACTTGGTTCTGGTGCTGTATATTGGTGCTGGATTTATGTACTAAGCTTGGTTCTGGTGCTTTATTTATGTACTTATTTATGCACAGAGCTTGGTTTTGGTACTTATATACTAAGCTTTAATAATAATTCATGGGGAACACTATATTGTAATTTGAGAGTAGCTGTACATATTGCAGTTATGCGTTTTATGTGCTAAAATAATTTGGGGGAAGCACTGTATACTATATAAATTAACTTAGAGGGATGGTGCTGTATTATAATTTAATGAATCCATATGTATATATTTAATATATTTATTTTGAAAGCAAAATAAGAAACGAAGTTACGTCGGTACTTCCCATGTTTCAAGGCCACTATTTACATGTGTAAAATAATGATGGAGCCACTTTGTATATATATATATATATATATGAATTATTTATACGGACACTATTATAAATTCATTATGAGGGCACACTTTATATATGCCAATTTGTATAAGTGCATTTTGCTAATTAATTGGGGGGAAGGGGTAGTTTATCTGTATATACCATAAATATATACATTTTTTATTCAGGCAATGTACTTATGGTATAAGCATTGTTCTTGTGCTGCATTTCTGTACAAAGCTAAGTTCTGATTCTGTATTTCTGTACAGAGCTTGGTTCTGGTGCTGTATTTCTGAATAGATTGCTTTACTTATGATGTATTTATGATATGAACGTTGTTCTGTTGCTGTATTTGGAGCCCAGTTCTGGTGCTGTGTTTCATTATGGACTTTTTAGATGTTTGCCTTCCAGAGTAAATTACTTAGAAACTGCCTTGGTTTGGAGGGATGTACTGTGTAATTCTATGTGTATAGGTTATGGCAGCTGGGGGTGGAGGGAGGTTGCTTACTTACTCTATTACAGATCTATTCAACTGATATTTTGCTGTGGGTTATGACAGTGTAGCATGTCACCTGATTCAAGTTAAACACTACTGCATCTGAATATCTAAGTCTTACCATATACTAGTTTAATTGAGTAGGCAAATGCAGACAAACTCATGTGAAAATCTAGTGCTGTTGGAAAAGGGTTAAACATGATACCGCTTACTAACAGTTAAAAATCCAGCTCCTATGTATATATATATATGACAAGAAGGAAGTTACAAAACACCCCAGGTGGTGAAGGTTCTAGCACATACTGTATGTGGAATGTGTTGCTGTTAACTTTATGAAATCTGTAAAATGAAGACGATTGATATATTCAGGTATCAAATGTTACACAATTCTACATTTCCTGGGTAGTGTACATATCTAATTTGGTAATTTAAGAAGGTATTTATTTCTGTATACATTAAATAGTAGTAAATGTTAACCAGTCAGCAAACTACTATTAGTGTGTAACATGATCGCAACAAAAAGTTGAATCCAGGTGCTTCAGGTTATATTGGGTTATTGTATGAATACTAGGGGGTTGTGGCTTTTGGCATGTGATACCTATGATCTCATTCTGAATGCTAGCATAATCTTTATTAGCCATCTTCTGCTCTCCTATATCTGTTCTTACTTTATACAAGCAGGGCACAAACATGTTACTAGGATTTTTACTAAATAAAGTGTACTCTGGGATTTTCAGGTCTCTATACAATAATATTAAGTCCACAATGTAAATTCATGTAGTTTCCCAAAAATGAAATATCCAAGATCGTCATTTTGAAGTTGTTGGTTTTCGACCTGTTATGGATCCATATCTATGGGCTATGGATGACAAGGCAAGCTGAAATCTAAAAGTTTAAATTCTACAGAACACTTTAGATGTACTGCTTGGATCCATTAAAACCAACCTTGTTAAAGTTTATGGCAGCCATATACCGTATATACTGGAGTATAAGCCTACCCGAGTATAAGCTGAGGCCCCTAATTTTACCACCAAAAAACTGGGAAAACCTATTGACTCGAGTATAAGCTGAGGGTGGAAAATGCATTGGTCACAGCCTCCCAGTATATAGCTTTCCAGCCCCCAGTAGTACATAGCCAGCCAGCCCCCTTGAAGTATACAGCCTGACAGCCCCCTTGAAGTATACAGCCTGCCAGCCCCCTTATGTATACAGCCTCCAGCCCCCTTAAGTATACAGCCTCCAGCCCCCTTATGTATACAGCCTCCAGCCCCCTTATGTATACAGCCTCCAGCCCCCTTAAGTATACAGCCTCCAGCCCCCTTATGTATAGAGCCTCCAGCCCCCTTATGTATACAGCCTCCAGCCCCCTTATGTATACAGCCTCCAGCCCCCTTATGTATACAGCCTCCAGCCCCCTTAAGTATACAGCCTCCAGCCCCCTTAAGTATACAGCCTCCAGCCCCCTTAAGTATACAGCCTCCAGCCCCGTTCGCCAAGCACATTAAAAAAAAAACCTTTCATACTCACCTACAGACGGCTTCCTGATGCTCCGTTCCACGCGATCCAACACAGAGAAGACCGAAGACCAGCTGCGGGGAAGACAGAAGAGGAGCCGCTGAACACCGGGAGCCACGCGGACCATCGCGCCTCCGGAGGGTGAGTATGGAAGTTTTTTTGTGTTTTATTGACTCGTGTATAAGCCGAGGGGAGGTTTTTCAGCACATTTTTTGTGCTGAAAAACTCGGCTTATACACGAGTATATACGGTACCTTCAGCCAGTTGCGTAAGTAGGAGAGGCAGGGCCCCATAGCAGACTTCTTAATGGGACCCCCTTACTCCCATAGAAAAAAATATATGTATACACATTTATATATTCTTAGGCTACATTCACACGAACCTATGGGGGACGTATATACAGCCGACATATATATGGCGTATATACGCCCCCCATACACGGCAATGGGCGCACAGCACCGTATGGGAGTGGTACGGTGCTGTACACGTGCGGCATCGTACCGTTCCGTACCTGGGAGAAAGATATGTCCTATCCATGTGCCATATATTACTATGAAGAGGGGCGGGGTGAGCGGCACTTATCCCCTCCTCCTCTCCCCGGCGCCATCACGTGCCTGCCGTGCTACGGTACGGTGGGCACACGTTAATGTGAATGTAGCCTTACACATAAACATTTCACATGGGGGAAGTAGAGGGCAGGAATTAGAGATGAGAGATCCCTAGTCCTATTGTTCTACTGATCCCTTCCTCTCCCCCAACATTTCTTATCTGAGCTGACGATTAATGCTGTGTACTGTAGAAGATGTGCACTGTTATATACATATTACGCTGTACAATGTGCAGCATAATATTAATATAATGGCGCACATCCTCCATTATTGAGTGTGTCAGGTCTGATGCCAGGGCCCCCTGACACTGTGGGCCGCATTGAAGCTGCTTTGGCTGCTACCCCTGTAGTTATGCCCCTGCCAACAGCTATGCCCACTATACACAATCATGGTCATTTTTTTGGTGTAGGTCATGCACATATCCGTGCTGAGGCTATCATTTGTTGGATTTGTCATTTGTACCAAGGACCCGTCAGTACATGGTAAGAGTGCTAACCACTGGTACCTCAAAGGGTGGGTAGTGGTACCTTGTACAGGTAAAGAATTAAAGGAAACCTACCACCTACTACCTATTAAGTTAGATCCTGTGGTAGGTGCATCTAACGAATGCAAGGATAGCCCTTTTTAGGGCTAATCCTTTAGTCCCAGCAATCTTTTAGAAAGTTTAATGGCCTTGATATGCAAATTTTCTTAAGAGGCTACTGGGGCATGCTACTGTGCATGCGCAGAACTTCTGCTTCACACATGAGCTCCTTGTAGTTGCGCACTGCAGATGTCTGGGTTGGAAGATCAAAGAGTGGTCCCATGCTTAAAACCAAAGTGGAGATCTGATTTGCACAGCTGCTCACCTCCCGAAAGACCCACTGTGCCTACCCATTAGTCTGAGGGTCAACTGGTTTCAATTTTACCCAAAGAATCCCAATAATATAGCCACCTTTTAGCATTCATATTATACCTTTACACAGTTCTTCTGGCTGAGTAAAGGCTGCTGAGATCCTACAAAGATCAAAGGAAACCACTGTATTGTAGGGTCGAAATTTGATCTAATAAAATATGTCTTTATTATAGCCCTATGATTTCTTTTTGGCCACAATTCTCACTATGTATGATTTCAATTAGAACCATATTGAACATAACATGTAAAACGGAATACTCTGTACCGTACCACTTTTATCTCTGCTTATTTACAGTAAAGAAGGAGCAATTGACATTGAAAATAGCAAATATTTAGTTCTAAAAGTGAAGCGACTTCTGTTCCCCTATTGAGTTGACACACAGAACACCCTTCCCTCCCTGCTCCCGTCTTGCTGGAGTAATTTCAGCGCTGCTCAGGAGGCAGTCTTAGCCTTAGGGATTCTTATACATAGTTTTGTTGAATAGGTGTTGTGCAGCGTGTAAGGTGAAGTGCCATATAATAGGAATCTTATGTTTCCACATAAGCAGTATCCCACTTCATTACTCTCAGTATTCCTTCTGGATTATGTTTGCAGCTCTCCGGACCTTGTTTGCTGTGATTCCTAAGGATGAGCCTCCAGTTCAGGTAAGGCTGAATGTTGTCAGTGTCACAGTAGTAAACAGAACTCTCCATTTTTGGTGGTTGGGAAATTCTTCATTCATTACCATGTTGCTGCCACAGTTTTATGTATGATTGGAGTGTAATCATTGGGTCAAACAACATGGAGTTTTCAAGTTGCTTTGACACTACAATTCTCAACTTGCACGCTAGAGGTATAGACTGTGTATGATGGGAGTTGTAGCAATCTGGAGCTCTTAGCAGTACTGAGAGTTGTAGTCTCAGGAGTGAGGACCCAAGACCCATGCATTGCAAAAATACATAAGAATGTGTATCTACATATGTGTAGATCTAATATTTGACTTATGATATTCTATCAATAGCACCAATTACAGATGGTATAAGATGTATTTTAAACTTGTGCATTTCTCTTACACAAGGTGTAGGGGCAGTTCATATTTCTGTTACCTCGGGGCCCCTGTGCAACGTCCTCAAAGAATGCAATTCATTACAGATTTATGCTGTTTACCACGTGTCGTTGTAGTGTCCTATAAGAACTGTAGAATTTAGGTTTAAAATTGCTGTAATTATTACTTATGTATAACATTTCTAGAGTGCTTTTTACTTGTGTTACATGATGATCACCCAGAAAATGGAATTTGCTATATGTTGAAAAAATGAGATAGTAGCTTGATGGTGATATTATAGGGCAGTGGTGGCGAACCTATGGCACTGGTGCCAGAGGCGGCACTCGGAGCCCTCTCTGTGGGCACCCAGGCCATCACCCCAGCATGAAGTTCACCAAACAGGACTCAAAGAATCTTCCTACAGAATCTTCCTACAATGATAGGCAAATTTGCCCTCCTCTTTTCAACTGCTTTGGTGTCTTTAGGAGGCTGAATGATTGAAAGTTGTCAAAAAACATTACTGCTTAAATTGCTGTGCTGGCACTTTGCAATAAATAAGTGGCTTTTGGTTGAAGTTTGGGCACTCAGGCTCTAAAAGGTTCGCCATCACTGTTATAGGGGTTTCACACATAAAACATTTTAATGGTCTATCTAGATTAAAGAAATCTGACATAAAAAACTGGAACATTTATTCAAAGATTAAGGCACTGTGACTGGGGTAATGTTCTTATTTTCGTTATCCATGCCCTCCTTCCTTCTAAAATATACCGTATATACTTGAGTATAAACCAACTCGAGTATAAGCCGAGGTAACTAGTTTTAACACAAAAAACTGGGAAAACCTATTGACTCGGGTATAAGCCAAGGGTGGGAAATGCATTGGTCCTAGCCTCCAGCCAGTATATAGCTGGCCAGCGCCTGCCCCCCAGTATATAGCCTTCCAACCCTTGCCCCCCAGTATATAGCCTGCCAGCCCATATCCCCCAGTATATAGCCAGCCCCTGCCCCCCAGTATACAGCTAGCTCCTGCCCCCAGTATACAGCCAGCCCCTGCCCCCTAGTATACAGCCAGCCCCTGCCCCCTAGTATACAGCCTGCCAGGCCCTGCCCCCAATATATAGCCAGCCTATCCCCCAAGTATATAGCCGGCCAGCTCCTGCCCTGAGCATGCCCAGCCTATAAAAAAGTTAACATTGTAAGTTAAAAAAGTTAACACAGGCCCTGCAGGGGCATCGGAAAGGTGAGTACAGTGTTCATTTTTTATAGACTCGAGTATAAGCCGAGTTAGGGTTTTTCAGCACAATTTTTGTGCTGAAAAACTCGGCTTATACTTGTTTGGGGTGGTTTTATAATTATGCTATGCTAGCCATTCTGTGACCTGGCTTTACAGACTGTTACACTGTCTTCCCCTCCCCCTGCTCTCTTAGCAGTGTACCAGTCTGTAAAACTATATCACATATGGGCTATGGTCCCCTTTTAGGGTGATTATCATTATTTTAAATGTGGCACAGTTTTTGATAAATGTGGGCCAATCTGTCTGGCAAAGGGGAGATCAGAAAGTGCCATATTTCCCACAGTACAAAGTGACCTGCACTATGGGTTTTTATAACTGCCCTATGTCAATTATAGCTGTAGATTTCACCTAAAGTATTTAGCCTTTGCAGCTTAAAACCCAAAAATAAGGAAGTTGAGATATACATTTGGTATATGCTACCCACAGAAGGGTATCAGTCTATATAGGGATGAACGTTGATGATCTGGTAGAAGATGTCATGAGACCATACTCTAGAAAGGACAGTACATAAATTTTCGAGCTTTTACCCACATTTGACTTTATTTTCTATATGAAACTTAAAACTCAAGCTCTAGTTCCTGCTTCTATAGTTATTAAAGTACTTCCCAGACGAAGATGTCAACGGTAGTGTCATAAGAAGAAGTCTTCTCACAATTGAGGACAGTTCTCAGAGTGTCCAGTTTCGGGCAGTGACGTTGGCTGAATGTCCAAATGCTATACTTATCAGAGATGACTCTAATACCCATTTTACACTCCCAGATCTTCCATTGTTATTTGACCCTTCTTAACGCCTTCCAGGGCTAATACCTTGCATTCACCATGAATTTGGTATTTCAGCTGATATATTGTTCAAGTCTGACTTATTTGACAATCACAGGATACTTAAGCTCTGTAATTTGGAATCTTACCTTTGACTTTGTCACTTGAGCCTCATGACCTCTAGTCTTGACTGTGAGTCTGTGACTTCTCAATTTCATTAGATTCTTTTTAATACTTCTTTATTTAATAATAATAATTCTTTATTTATATAGCGCACACAGATTATGCAGCGCTGCACAAAGCTTCCCAAATCAGTCCCTGTCCCCAATGTCGCTCACAATCTAAACAACCTACCAGTATGTTTTTTTTTGGAGTGTGGGAGGAAACCGGAAGACCCGGAGGAAACACGGAGAGAACATACAAACTCTTTGCAGATGTTGACCTGGGTGGGATTCGCTGCAAGGCAGAAGTGCTACTCACTCAGCCACCATGCCGCCCTATTGGTTTATACAGATGTTTGAGCATTAAAAAATAAGAAAACTGCTTGAATTTCCCTGTGACATTGTCACCTGTCCAGTAATCTACCTTTCTGACCAGCTAGTTTACTGTTACATTTATGCACAACTACATGAGTTAAGTAAGTAGCCCCCAATCGCAGCTGGTAATATACCTTATGTGACCAATAAGTTTGTGGCAACTCCACTGTGACTGACAACAGTTAGTGTCAGTCGAGACTACTCTTCAGCTGCTGTCTTCTCAGTTCTATAAATGTCCGTTTCTATAACTCCCAGCTCAATTTTACATCCTTTTAACCACAATTGTCAGGACTTTTGACCTACAGCACTCTATGGCTAAGTTCACATCATCACTAGTGGTATCCGTTCCTCTTTTCCATCAGGCAAGAGAATGAAGGACACCTAAAATTGAAGGCAAATGGAAGCCCTTCTTTTTACCAACACTTCAATTGACTTGTATGCAGGGGGGTAACTAGGAGACGCAGGCTCCCATAGCAGACTTCTGAATGGGGCCCCCCTTAAAATTTGTCTAAAAAAACCCCAAAAAACTCTACACTCACCTTCAGCTTCTTCTACCCGACTCCACGGATCCTTCTTCTTCTGTTCCAGCATACACGATGACGCAGCAATGACACTGCAACTTGACGTCATAGTGTTTTCACTTTGCGGGCCCTTGCACTATGACGTCACAAGGCCGAAACATTCCCACATCATAGTAATGTGCCCGGGACAGAAGAGAAGAAAACGGAGATGCGGGGCAGGAGAGATGAAGGGGGTGTACATTGCATTAAAAGGGGCATCTGGGGTGGACATTTCATTAAAGGGGGTTATCTGGGGTGGACATTTCATTAAAGGGGGTTATCTGGGGTGGACATTTCATTAAAAGGGGTTTTCTGGGGTGGACATTTCCCAACATATCTGAGCTGCCGACTCAGGTGTGTACTATGGAAGATGTGCACATTTTGTCATACTTCAGTTCTTGACAATAAAAAAATTAGCGCTGCGCCCCCATGTTGTTTTTGGAGTTCAAAATTAAGGAAGTGAGGCTAAGCGAAGGACACCAAAAATGGTGGTGTGAACTGGGTCAAATATTCATCTAATATATAAAGCTGGATGGATGGATGTGAATGTATGTCCGCTAAAGGAATCTGTACCGTTGTGTTTATAATCACCAAATTTTGCACAGTTGTTACCTGTGACTCAGGGAACGTCTTAGACCAGGTTTTGAGCTGAAATTTTTACCCCGCGCTTTCTACAACCCACTTATTAAACACCATATACAGAAGCCATTGTCTGCAACAGGTGATTAATATGTAATTAATATGAGCTCTGAGCTTTGATTGGCTTCTACAGCCAATTAGTAGAAGACAACTTATGTGTGAGGTAAGATGGATAAGGATACAGACATAGGAGATTTATCAGAAATGAGTTAAAACTGTCCCAGTTTCCCATGGAAACCAATCAGAGATCAGCTGTAATTTTATAAACCGCTGTGCAAAAATAAAACTTGAGTTTTGATTTGTTGCCATGGGCAACTAGAGCAGTTTTGCTCTCAGTCACTTCTGTCAAATCTCTCCATAGACAAAATGACAGTTGGCGACAGAGAGAGTGACTGAAATGAGAGTGCCCGAGACAGACAGTCACTGGAATGAGCGTGCCCAAGATTGACAGTTACTGGAATGAGAGTGCCCGAGACCGACAGTCACTGAATGAGAGTGCCTGAGACCGACAGTCACTGGAATGATAGTGCCCGAGACAGTCACTGAAAGAGTCTGCCAGAGACAGACAGTCACTGAAAAAGACTACCAGAGACAATGTCAGTGATGGAGATGGTCAGTGACAGAGACAGTCAGAGACAGTCTGAGACAGTCTATAGATACATATAAAATATTTTTTGTTAATTCATTCTATTTTGTTATAGTTAAGAGTGATATATAAAGTGGAATGCTCCTTCAAGATGCAATTATGAACCACAAAGTATATCACAAATACATGATAGATGAGAACGCTGGTCCACTGCCCCCCTTCCTGCATCCAGGCCAGATGCAGATTTTGCTTTGGTGAAATGGTGAAAAGCCAAGCAGCCAAACTCTAATATTTTCATGGCTCTCGTAGAGCATGTGCTGCAAACTTTCCATTCAGTTCGGCCATAGGAAAGTGGACCGTATACCTCATTCTCAGAATAGTTCCGGATCCTGTGGGTATGCCATAAAAATATAAGATGATGAAACTCCATTAAGGTATATACACTGGCATTGGCTTACATTTAATTTGCTGTTTGGGATGGACCTGGCCAAAAAGGGGAAACTTAGGCATGACAAAAATATTTTTCAGCATAACATGGTAATGTCTTCTATATCTCCCATACAATACTATTTACATTATCATTTTCTATCTTATATGTTTATTACAGAAAAAAAAGTTGAATCTTGAGATTGTTGTGGAACCATCAATAGATGGAGCAAACAGTGACCACTGATTTCAATCCAAGATCATAACAAAGAACCCAAACAATATGACAACGGATTAACCAAACCTGATAAAGTATGGAAACGATTTTGGATCTTGAGGGTTCTGCAATCCTTTCTACGGCTTGCAACTTTTCTTTAACCTCCTTTAAAATGAGAAATGACTTTTTTACTTCTGGAAGGAATACACACACAAATCTAGAAGACTTTGACACATTGTTAGGCTCGAAACCTGATATCACCAATCTTCCTACCAGAGAAAGACTTACAAGTTCTGAGAATGACAGCTGGACAACGCAAGGAGATAGTCAAACAACCCCGGAGATTGACAACCTGACAACAACTTCCGCCAACTCTACAACCAAGAGTGGCAACTGGTCCCCATTATCTACTGAGTTTGACCTTTCCCCAGGCAACATTGAAGATGGATATCAAGAAATTTCTCCATTATTTTACCAGCAGGAAACTTCCTACAGCAAGACTCACAATGTTCGAGTCATCAAGCATAAGCCAAGTGCTATCACTTTCACTGATTTGCCTCTTGAGATTATTTCCGAAACTCCCACCTATGATAATGAGGCGCAAGAAGATAACGAAAGTGGAGACGACACTGAGGAAGACGATGAGATTGATGATGTCTTTACAGATCTGCCACGTTATAAATATACTTTTACTGGTATAAAAAGGAGGAGTTCCCATCCAAGGAGCCCAACTCATAAGATATTCATTGACTCCAAGGAAATTTTCCAAGCATTTAATAAGAAAAATCGAAACCATGGCTCTGATCTGGATGAAGAAAGAATGTCATCCATGGTAAGAACTTTTTTTTTCTCACCTCATTTATGATTGATTGCTTTTCAGCATATGAAATTTTAAAGCGCTTTATTATCAAATTCAAATGTATATTATGCATTTACTATGTGACAGGTATACATTAAGTGAGACAGTTATGATTCATGCAAGTTTCAACATCATTTACATTGTGGAACTGCCAGGTCTTGGTTACTCATGAGATGTTTAACTAGTAGAATAGAAAAAAGGGCAGTGGAGTTGCAGTATATCAAAGGCAACGAGAGCTCATACATGGAGACGTGTCTGGTAATTTGCTACCAAGAAGACAAATGTGGAACCGTAAATTATATTTTCAAAGACCAATGCAAAGTTCTAATGTAGTCTTCTGTTGTTTACAAGTCTTGTATGAGTCTTGAGACATGAGCCTGCACTTATTGTCTGACTTTGCGCTGACAAGAACGTGCAAACTGCTTGTACATGTATTTATAAAGTGTCTGCGCCACTTTTGTGTCACGGTTGCTCTGTGTCCGACAAGACAGAAAAAATGTGCACCCACATTATTCTGAGTTTGTGCCACATTTAATACTGACGTGCACCACAATTCTGCATCATGAACAAAGTGCAACAAAAAAAATCGTGCCCACTTCTTAAGCGGTGCAGGGGGCACCAGATTCATGAAGACCCTGCACCAGTTTTGATGAATCTGGCGCCCTCTCCACTCCACAGGCAAACTGCACAAAGTACAGACTGCACTAGTTTTGATAAATGTGAACCATTAGGGCAGATTTACTTACCTGGTCCCGTCGCGATCCAGCGGTGCGTTGTCTGACGAGGATTCGGGTCCGGCGCGATTCACTAACATTGTGCGTCCGAGTACCTGCATGTGTCGCTGCTGCGTCCACGTCCGCCGGAGTTCACCTGCTTCTTCCTGGTGCACGTGAGTGCTTAATCTTGCGACACAAATCCTTTTTTTAAATTCCGCGGTTTGTCCAAATCTGTCGGGTTGCCCCCCCATTTCTGTCACATGCAAGCCAGCGCCAATCCTGGGGCAATTCCCGACGAAAGTGCGGTGTTCGGACCTTTAGTAAATGAGCCCCATTGAGTTAAGAAAGTAAATGAATTCACCTTTGCGTGGTATGTGAGATAAATGTAAGTGAATTTATGCCTCAGGCTTCATATTTTATGAATAATATTTGACAAATGACAAATTGACTTTGATTATTATAAAACTGGGAAAGGATTGTTTTCAAAGGGAGGTCTAAATGGTAGTTTTGGCCAAATATGTGTTGGGGGGATTTTCGGCTTGTCATGGTATCTCATGTCAGGTAAGGTAATGTGTATTTAAAGGGGTTGTGTCAACATGACAAGCCCTTTCAATATATGACATTAGTAAGTATAGCTGTCAGAGCATGTAGCTGTTTTAGCCCTTGTGGATTCTGTATGACAATTTATTACATGGGTCAGACAGTAGGTGTTCTCCTTATGGAGAGATTGCCAATTAAGGCCACCTTAAAGGCATGTGGAGACTTAAAGCCATAGATGCTCCACTAGGGAATTCTGGGAAGTATGCAAACACGTTTTCCAAGGTGTTAAATAGAAAACAATGCCTCCTTTTGCTACCTTGAAAGGCAGCCCCCTTAACACCAAGTATGACTTACAAGAAGTCTAAAGATATGGTGTGGGATTAAGCCAAACCTAGTCAATAGTCTCTCTCACACAGCCACACCAGTTCCCTACGCTGTACTGATGAGACCCAACCAGGATGAAACAGTGCTGTCTACAGTTGGGAGTCTGTTTCTTATGGAATACATATACCATACACCATATCTTTAGACTTCTTGTAGGTCATACTTGGTGTTAAGGGGGCTGCCTTTCAAGGTCGCAAAACGAGGCATTATTTTACATTTAACCCCTTGGAAAAATTATTTGCATAGTTCCCAGAATGTATTACATGGACAGAGGTTCATTTAATACCACATCCATCTTGTAGTGGGGAAATGAGCTGCTAGTAGTGACAGCTGATCTTGCCTGGAGTTTAGGAGATGAACTATGATGCTTCTGGGTATACAACTATTAACTATAGTGCTGGTTAATAGCAATAATAATTTGCGATGTTTCAAATATTTGTTTTATATTTAATATATTGTGATTGTATAATTTATTCTTAGATGATCAGTATCTTTTTAACAATCTTTGCAGAAATTAAAGTAATAAATGACCAGAAAAAACTTATGAATACCATATATACTCGAGTATAAGCCTAGTTTTTCAGCACAAAAAAATGTATACTCGAGTATAAGCCTAGTTTTTCAGCACAAAAAAATGTGCTGAAAACTCAAACTCGGCTTATACTCGAGTAATAGAACTATAGTTTTTACCAGGTTTTTGTGGTAAAATTAGGGGCCTCGGCTTATACTTGGGTTGGCTTACACTCGAGTATATACGGTATATGTTATCTATCAGAGAGAAAAGGGCTTCTTCCTCCAGTTACTTGGCTCTTATCATCCTCCCTCATTCTTTCCTAATCTTCTTTTTACTCTGAAATCTTACAGCTAGATCTCCTCCCAACAGCTAAAATTGAAATACAAATTCAGACAGAGATTGCAAAAAAGGAAATCTGTTATGAAATGAAGATCATAGTATTATTCTTCATGTACACAATGAACTTCTGTTTTTTTTTTAAACATATTTTATTTGAGTCAAAATACATGAATACAAATCATACATTGTAAGAACTTCTGTTTTATGTTTAAGGAAATCTACCATCAAGATCCATCATGATAAACCAGGGACACTTATAGATCCACCACCGTGACTGTGATAATCTTCTTATATTTGTTATCCATGGCCTCCTTCATTCTAAAATCAGCTTTTATAACTATGCTAATGAGCCTATGATCTGGCTTTACAGACTGTTACACTGTCTCACCATCACTGAGATTACAGCAGGAAGTGTTAATTGTCAAAGTGCTGAGGGAGCAGGGGTAAACGGTGACACAGTGTGCTTATTTACTAAGGGTCCCCGTGGCCTCATTTCAGTCGGGTTTTCTGACGTTTTCAGGATCGCACCTCTGGGACCGGCATTTAGAAGAGCATCGTGTCTCACGTGATCAGATTTTGGCGCATCGGCGCCAACTTTCATGCGACAGAGATTGGGGGAAGGGAGGTCCATCAGACGATCCAGCTAATTTGGACTGAGCGCGGGATATAACTTTCAGTTGGTGTCGCAAGATCAAGCACTTACATGCATCGCGAAGAAGAAAGTGAACTCCGGCGGACCAGATCGGGGAAGCGACACCTGCAGGAAATCGGGCGCACAATCTTCTTGAATCGCGGCAGACATGCATTCCGGTAGGACAATTCACTTTCGGGGGTCGTGCAGGACAGGTAAGTAAATGTGCCCAAGGGAAACAGCCTGCCAATGCAGATCACAGAGGGGCTAATGTAACCGCTCAGCCTCATTAGCATAATTTAAAAAGTTGATTTTAGAAGAAAGAAAGCCGTGGATAACAAATATAAGAAGATTACAAAAGTCACTGTGCCTTACGAGTCCCTGCTTTACCATGCTTGATGTTGAAGGTAGGTTTCCTTTAACTGGAGAAATGCTTCAACATTATTCTTCTTCTTACCTTGCCATGGGCTATGTATACAGTACAACTGTATAAGCTATGTATAAATATCTTTATTGTAGGTTTTATAATTTCTGGATACTATATTTTTTCCATTAATATGCCATCTTTTATAGCATGGTGTTATTTATTGGGATTTAAATAGTTTTTAACCCCTTAACGCTCTGCGCCGTAGCTCTACGGTGCAGAGGTATAAGGGATGTATGAAGAGGGCTCACGGGTCCTCTTCATACAGAGGTGGGGGTTTTTGCATATTGCACAAAACCCCCACCGCTAATAACCGCGGTCGGTGCTTGCACCGATCGCGGCTATTAACCCCTTCAACGCCGCCGGCAGAGTCGCCGGCGGCATTTAAAAGACGTCGGCGCGTGGCCGCCGCCATCTTTTTTGCGATCGGTTACCATGGTAGCCTCGGGTCTTCGTTTGACCCGAGACTATCTGGCATCTGCAGATTGCCAGTGGCTCATTGTAACGAATGTGCTGCAAAAATGCCATATATTGCAATACAGAAGTATTGCAGTATATGGTAGCAGCGATCTGACCATCTAGGGTTAATGTACCCTAGATGGTCTAAAAAATAGTGAAAAAAAAAAGAAAAAAAAAGTTTAAAAAATAAAAAAAATTTATAAAATATTAAAAATTCAAATCACACCCCTTTCCCTAGAACGGATATAAAACATAATAAACAGTAAAAATCACAAACATATTAGGTATCGCCGCGTCCCAAAATGCCCGATCTATCAAAATATAAAACCGGTTACAGGCAGCGGTGACCTCCGAGACGGGAAATGGCGCCCAAATGTCCAAAATGCGACTTTTACACCTTTTTACATAACATAAAAAATGAAATAAAAAATGATCAAAATGTCGCACAGACCTCAAAATGGTAGCAATGAAAACGTCGCCTCATTTTGCAAAAAATGACCCCTCACACATCTCTGTGCGCCAAAGTATGAAAAAGTTATTAGCGTCAGAAAATGGCAAAAAAATTTTTTTCTTTTTTGTACACATTCGTTTCATTTTTGAAAATGTATTAAAACACAATAAAACCTATATAAATTTGGTATCACCGCGATCGCACCCAACCAAAGAATAAAGTAGGTGTGTTATTTGGAGCGAAGAGTGAAAGTCGTAAAAACTGAGCCCACAAGAACGTGATGTGCGGGTTTTTTTTCAATTTTTCCACATTTGGAATTTTTTTTCAGCTTCGCAGTACACGGCATGTTAAAATAAATAACATTACAGGAAAGTAAAATTTGTTACGCACAAAATAAGCCCTCACTTAGGTCTGTACACGTAAAAATGAAAAAGTTATGGATTTTTGAAGTTGGAGAGCGAGAAATGAGCCGAAAAACCCTCCGTCCTTAAGGGGTTAAGCATAGTGTATTTTTCAAGGTGTGAAAGATTGGTTGAGCTTTGTACTTTATGGATAATAATTTAGTTTTGAAGTAGACTCCTTTTTTTACTGATCTCTTCTTTATAAAGGACAGTTGTGGTATAACAGGCTTTGCGTCATCTTTTATAGTATCTCAAGAATTCAGTAGAATCCTTCATAATGAAGGGAGTTCTCCAGGAATTTTTATTTATTTTCAATCTAATAGTATCCGCGGCTGCAGTTATGACTTCTTTTTGGAAATGTTGTGAAATTTCACCATCACATTTTGATCATTGTCGGAGTCAGCCAGATCCTTACCCATTGTACTACTTCCAATATATCTTTTTTATTTTCAATTCTCTTTTTATTTGAACTTTTCAAAGAATTTAATAGGTGACAAAACAAGGGAACAAAGATGTTTAGTTGCAGTATATGCACATGTAAATAAATAAGTCAATTTGTACATCAAGGCAAAGGTACCTGCAGTAACTATACATAACAAAAGAACCACTTCTCTCCCAGAGAAGTCCCCAGGAACTGTGTAAGCCATGTTAATAGGGCTTCCAATATATCAACTCCAATAACTGACTTATAACCTGTTACATAATACAGCCACCCTTTGATGTTATTGGAGCAAGATATCTATACCTGTCAGTGGTATTCATGATATTATTATTGAACATACATACATTACTCTACAAACATTTCAGGACATTGTGGAAAAATGCTGTAAAATAAAATTGTTTTCAACAGTAGAAGTGTTAACGAGACTCTGCAGAAGGAGATTGACTCCAAACATATAACCAATGTCATTTAATAAAAAGAACATTGATAAAACCCCACAAATCCCTGATTTCAACATCATAAAGTCTGTCTGGGACTACACGAAGAGACAGTAGGAGTTGAACAAGCCTACATTCACAAGCGATCAGTAAATTTCCACAATGTTTATAACAACCTCCCTGCCACGATCCTTCAAAACTCCCTGCCACAAAGGGTGGTCACACCAAATATTAATCTGATTTACAATGCTGATATTTTTGCTCATTTTGCATTTGTTAAAGGAAACCTACCACTAAAGTAAACTAAAATAAAAAAAACTTCACATACTCACCTATCCTCCTCTTCTCCAGGATCTTGGCTTCTTTAATCTTGACATGGTGGCATCTCTAAAAAAAAATAAAAAGAGTAAGAAAAAGCAGATGACCTGTCGCTGCGGGCAGTTGATTATTCACGCCTCCTGCGTGTTGTCACCTCCCTTTCCCATGTTGGAGTGGGAGGTGGCATCATACAGGAGGTGTAAATAATTAACAGGTCGGAGCGCCTGGACACAATGTGGGCTGCTTTTTATAATTCCCACTGTGTCAAGATTAAAGAACCCGGGATCCTGGAGAAGAGGACTCCAGTAGCCTTTGCTGTCCCTGACCTCCTACTCTTCCTTAATGTGCTGCCCCCCTATGCGTGTGTCTGTACACATGTGCGTATAATGGCGCCATGTACGCGCAATCAGGAAGGCAGCGCCCCTGTGGACAAGCAGGTGGACATGGACAGCAGAGGTTACTGGGACATGGATTAGCCTTTGCTTCTGCTCCACGGATAGGCTACTCCAGGCCTCAGTAGCCTCTCCAGGTATTAGCATATTAGTGAGATAAGCTGTAATTTAGTGTAGTAGTCTAGTACTAGCTAAAGATAGAATAGGGTTTAGAAGGTAGGTGGAAATCTACCATCAGATCTACCTTAATAGGTAGAAATCTGATAGTAGGTTTCCTTCAAATAAAAAACGGTAAGATATTCACATTTATTATAACATGAATGACTAATCTCCAATGAGATGCACATACACATATTTGTTCTACAATTCATAAAATATTTCAGTGAAATTCTTAACAAATAGCCCAAAGTCTTACTTCCAGTAAACGCTCAGAGAACCTGTCTCTGTCATGGCGATTATATTCATTCACTCCTAAGCTGAAATTATCCCAGAGGGAAAATGCTATAGGTCAGAAAAGTAATTCTCAACTGAGATGAAGTGCATCGTGTCAGAAGATGTGAACTATATCAACTGGAACTGATCAAATATGAAGAACACCAGAGAACCGCAACTTCAGCAGATTCACCACAGGAATTCCCTTAGGGAAAAGAAGATGGAAGCTGAATTAGAAGTCTTGCAAACACATCACAAATAATAATAGTATCTGGCCGTTATTCTAGAGTAAGGACTGTAAGGTACGGATTTTAGTCCATAAAGTGTTTGTGTGACTGGGGTTTTTAATACAGTAGCCAGACAATCCTGATTCTTTATTTCTAATCCAAATATACAAGGAAAGCATGAAAAATGGTCTCAACTCAGCTCCTGGACAAGAACGTCCTCAAACTCTTCTGCTAACCACTTCTCATCTTCACCCTGGCCTCAGGATCTGGCCGCAGTCTCCCATCCTAACTTCTTCCAAGACACAACACTCAGGACAACAACACCTGACCGCATGAGCATTACATCATAGGCTGAGTTCACACCACGTTATTTGCCATAAGTTGTAAGGACACATCAGGAGGATTCCGAAGTGTCCTTATAATATATGGCACAGACGTATAAGGGGTAGAAGTATACATCGGCAGCAGCTACTCCTGCCAAACGACGTATGCTCTCGGCGAGGCTGTGAAGAGTAATACAATATGCTGTGTATGGTCTAAAATTGACTTGTTCCCTTTAACACCTTCATGCTCTGTGATGTACATGTGCGCCATATACGTGCTGAAGCTGTATGAAGAGGGCTGGTCAGCCCTCTTCATACAGAGGTGGGGTTTGCTGCATATTGCAGCAAACACCCACCGCTAATACCAGTGATTGTTGCTAGCACCAATCATGGGTATCAACTCTTTCAATGCGGCCGACGGAGCTCCCCGGGGCGTCATCGGGGAACGGCGATTGGTTGCCAGGACAGCCTCGGGTCTTCGTCATACCTGAGGTTGCATGAACCCCATTAATGGAAAATAGCGCCCAAATGTCCGAAACCCTACTTTTAAACCATTTTACATCACATAAAAAATGTAAGAAAGAGTGATCAAAAGGTCACACAGTCCTCAAACTAGTAGCAATTAAAACATCAGCTCATTTCTCAAAAATGACATTTCACACAGCTCTGTACACTATAGTATGAAAAAGTTATTAGTGTCAGAAGATGGTGAAACATTTTTTTTTGTACACATTCGTTTCATTTTTGAAAATGTATTAAAATACAATAAAACCTATATGAATTTGGAATCACCGTGATCGTACCGAACCAAAGAATAAAGTTGAAGAGCAAAGTGAAAGTCATAAAAACTGAGCCCACAAGAGTGTGATGGAATTTTTTTCACCAATGTCACCACATTTGGAAATTTTTTCTAGTTTCCCAGTACACGGCATGGAATAATAAATAATATCACTAAGAAGTAAAATTTGCACATCTCTATACACTGAAAAATGAAAAAGTTATGGATTTTTGAAGGTGGAGAGTAAAAAATGAACAACAAAACCCTGCGTTCCTAAGGGGTTAATGTTGAGTGTGACTTAGATACCACAATCCATATACAAATTACATAAATGTCTAGATGTACTACAGTAAGCCAACGTTCATCTAAAATGTATGGGGATCAATAGAGACAGATTAATGGAACAAATAATGCAATGCAATAAGCAGATCTCAGATTGTATCAGGCTTTTCCAACCAGACCAGGACCATCAGAGATGGAGAGGCTTAGACCTTATTATATGAAAATAATTGATGATAAATAATTACAAGATACACTACACTCTAAAATCCACCACTGTGAAGTTAATAAAAAGTAAAATGATTCCATAGACAACCCTACTGGTAAGTTGTGACTGCTTGCTTATACTTTCTTAAAAGAGTCTTACTTAGTGGCTAAAAATAGAAGTAATAGAAGTTCCAATACTTCTGATTGTACATCGAAGGTCTGGAGAATGTACTTAGTAACTTCCATGAATAAGAATTATGTCACTTACAAACCTTCTTGTACTTATTTATGTGCATGAAACATATTTATGTGCTATGTGTTATTGTAAAAATGATTAAAAATGTGAGTTACAAAGAATGATGTCACTTCCTGTAAACACAGGAAGTGGGCCACTATTATGATGTTATATCTATTATGAGGTTATATAAAGTATGTGCATTGATGTAACTAGGAGAGACGGGGCCCCGTAGCAGGCCTCTACATGGGCCCCCTCTTCCCACCTAAGAAATATACATAATTGTATACTCATACATGCAAGTTACAATCACACATTTATACACATGCGCACACATAAGGAGCATATACACATCACAGATACATCACACATGTATGTTATATACATGTTATGCTGTACAATATGCATATATATATGAATATAAAAGTACACATCCACCCCTCTATAGTGTGTCAGGTCTGATGAAGGGACCCCTGACACTGTGGGCCCCTTAGCAGCTACTATTGCTGCTACCACTGTAGTTACGCCCCTGTGTATGTGGCTCCTTTACATGTGGGATTTTATTATAATTCTCTTATTAGTAATATCCTTTTAAGTACATAGTTGTATTTCAGTGATGAACAAATATTTATATTCCATAAAACATTCTTCTAAATCTTCTCAGCGCTGTCAGATATTAGTGACTGTATCCAAGCACTGAATAAATATACATAAGAAGGCTTCATGATTCACTGCCCCGTCATAGGATATAGGATGTGAGGGGTGGAGATGATACGTAGTAAGAAAATGGAACAATTCACATTAATGGAACTCAGAAGTGTTACATGTAACCCTGGGACCCCATAATAACGCACTTTAAACTGGAAAGTTTAAAATGGTTGTCAAACCTTTAGATCTTGATGATTCATTATCAATATTAGATGGGTGCGCGTCCAACTCTTTCCACTTTTGCCGAATAGATCTCAGAAAGCGGTCAGCCCACACAATTGTTGTTGAAGATTGCCTGAATGGGACAAAGCTGTAAAAAAGATCAAATGACACATAAACATAATAGTGGCAAGGGTTAAACTTTTGTGCATGAGAAGTAGCACACAGATGTTATGGTGCCACAGTTTTATTGAGCTTTATGGTCAGTAGCTGCTGACCAAAAGGGGGGAAGTACACAGCAGGAAGAAGAAATAACAGATTCCAAGTCCTGCAATTCTGCTTCTCCCTTCCCTTAACATTTTGTACCCTGAACTGTGTGCTGAGGAACATGTGCACAGATGTGTACAGCGTGCAGCATAATGTATATAATGGTGCAAATCCTCCATTCTTTAGTGTGGCAGCTTGGGGGTCAGGGCCCCCTGACACTGCTAGCCCCATAGCAGCTGCTATGGCTGCTACACCTGCAGTCATGACCCTGTGAGGAAGAAGGGAGTGCTATCTTTTGCCTTTTTCCTTGCACCAGCTGTTCAGTGGGGGTGTTAAGACTAAGGCTACATTCACACTGCCGTTGCCCACCGTACCGTAGCACGGCGGGCAACGGCAGCGCGCGGGGAGAGGAGGAGCGCTGCTCACTCCCCCTCTCCATAGGGATGTATGGCGCACAGCGCCGTAATACAGAAAAAGATAGGGCATGTCCTATCTTTTTCCCAGGTATGGAGCGGTACGGTGCCAGACGTGCTGTCTGTGGGGGACACATATCGGCCGTATATACGCCCCCCCTTGCGGCAGTGTGAATGCAGCCTTAGTCATCAAAATTGTGGAAAACTACTTTAATCGTAGAACTAATTATTGTCATTGTGTCAAGAATTACAGGTATTCTCTTTATGACAGGGTTTTTAAAACCTCTTTCTCATGTTTCCCTTACAGATTCATAGTATCATAGTATATAAAGTTAGAAAAAGACTCAGGTCTATCAAGTCCAACCTATAATTTTAAAGATCCCCAACTGAACATTTGTGATGCTGCCTGGTGTACTTAAAGGGGTTGTCTACTTTCAGCAAATTATTAATATTTTTTGTGTAATGAAAAGTTATACAATTTTTTAATATACTTTCTGTATCAATTCTTCAGTTTTCTATATCTCTGCTTGCTCTCATTCTATAGGAATCTTCATTAATTACTTCCTGTGGTCCCTGGTCATGTGATGTCACACAGGCACACTGTTCGTTATATTTTATATACACTGATGTTAAAGGGATTTACCCATGAAGGCAAGTTAGGTCTTAGCCACGGGACAGGGCCTCACTTGCTGATCAGTGGGGGTCTCAGTGCTGGGACCAACGCAGATCACGAGAACGAGGGGTCTTACTGACCCCTCGCCACTCCTCAGACTAATGGAGCAGACAGCCGCGCATGACCTCTCCGCTCCGCTCCATTGATCTCTAAGGAGCTGACAGAGATCACCTAGCGCCACGCTCACAGATGTGTAGCTCAGGTATGATGGACCTAATGCACATTCTTTTCTGTATTTTTTACATTTGAAACTTTTTTTTACTGTTTTTGTGACTATATATTTTTTCTACTATTCGTAGTTGATCTGATTTTTACGATTTTTATTTTTAGAAAAATCTTACACAACTTCATCAGTCTAACTAGTGTACACCGTAGCAATGACATAACACGGTTCTTGGAAAGCAACATTCGTCTTAGCTGTCAAATTGTTATCTCCTTTGACAAGTGCTGGCTAGAAGTGAGATAAAAACAAAAAAAATCAAGTTGTAACTAATCTTCTAGTGTGTTTGGAGCACTGACACTACTCCTCAGTCAGGCTTAGTGTGTGCACTGTAGTCTATCAAACCTTGGAATTTGTAATGTGAAACAAGCATTATAAATCTGCCGGGATGACTTCTATCAAGGTTGTCTCCACCGTGACTGACAGGTGCATGCATTGAGGCAAGCTACTGAGATTGAAGAGCGATAAGGACTGATGAGGCCAACTGCTGCCTCCAGCAAGTCATATATATATATATAACCTCACAGGCAGAACTACCTGTGATGTCATGTCTGCAGCCTGCGCACAATATTATTTATATCTCCTAATAAAACTCTCAGATATGAAGGAATTCTTTAGCAGCTGCAAGGTAAGCATTGGAGTCTTAATGTATTTGGCTCATTTCATCAACTCTTAGGGGGATATTTATCAGGACCTCTGCGCACCGCCAGTGGCGCAGAGGCCCTGAAATAATCGCAAATGCTAGCTTATTGCTAGCTTTTGCGATTATTTTCCCCGATCCGCCACCTTCACGCCAGTGGGGCGTGAAGGGGCGTGAAGAGGGGGGGGCAAAGGACACGGCCAGACGGGAGTAGGCCGGCGCGGGGCGCACTTGCTGCTGCCGGCGACTTTTCATACGTGATACACAGCCATAATCATTGCAGGTAAGCCACAGAAAAATTGACAGCTGCCAACCCACAGTGAGTTAAAGGGAACCTGTCACCAGATTTAACTCCGTTAAACTACTGGCCCTTTAAGAAAATCTGTCACCAGAATGTTACCACCCTGACTAATAATGCCTGCTGCTAAAGGGTTACAAGTCCTCCCCATATCACCTAAAATTATCTGCCAGTGAGGCCAGATACCTCAATTACAGCTTTTTTTCTGCAAAATAGCTTTCCTGACTCATGTCTTCTGGATTTGCCTCTTCTCTCTCCTGGGCTGCCAGTAAACCACTCCCTTATTTTGACTGACAGCTCTGCCTTATGTGTTACATTCATGTCATGTGACCAGAGAGACATAATCTCAGGTCCTTTAGCCTCCTAACAGTAGCAAACTGTACCCATACTGTACTGTATGTATGTGATCCCATGAAATCACAGTGGCCTCCATGGAGGATGGAGAGGAGTAAAAGTACATGGAGGCTGCTGTGATCTCATGTCATTTAGCAAATGTAAAGGGTACAAGACCTTTGATGACATCACCCTGGTCACATAACATTAACTGCTGAATAGTAAGGAGGCTTAAGGCATAGGGAGGAGTAGATGGGAGGGGCCGGCCAAGCAAGACACGCCCCCTCTAATTCTAGGTAATATAAGATAAAATTGATTTATGGGAATGAGAAAGAAACTATTTTTAGCTAAAAGAAAGATGTCATTTAGTTGATAGGGCTCTATAGGAATCTGTCACTAGCTGTATATGTGCAAATGTGGTGACAGGTTTCCTTTAAGGTAGGGTATAAACTGTCCTTTCTAGAATTCCTACTCTTTTATGTGTAATCTCATTAATTTAGCTACAAAAGATCTTCTCCAAGTCATGTGAAAATGAGCAGAGAAGAGTCACATTTAGAGGCCGCATTGGAAGGGGTCACTTCAGACAACAGCATCTTCAGAAGCGGAGACACTGGAAATTAATAACAAATTTGTTGTCTGAATTCCCTCTCTCTTTTTCTTCCTCTATCTATAGTATATTTTTTGGTTCTTGTTTCCAAGATGTTTTTGCTAATGGTTACAGGTTGATTTACATCTGTGAGCCTTGTCACTACTGGAACTTACTGTGATTATACCTGGATTCTTCTGTTGGGCTCTGTTTCCTTGCCTCATTATATGAACTTACAAAGGCAATTACATTGTCATTTCGCTCAGTGGTACTTCCATTTGTTAATGTTTATTGTTCCAATTTACTCCATAAAACCTTTAATGAAAAATCCAATTATCACCTTTGTTTTGGTTGCCTGTATATCCATTTCTATAGCTCACAGAACCATAAGATGACTAAAGATGTTCCAATGCCTGAAATGCGTAGATTTTATCCTGCTTTATCTTGTCAACATGTGAAATGTTATAATTTTTAATAGAATGAAATAAACAATAGATAAATCGACAGATAAACCCTAATACGGTAGTTTTTTCTGTAAAAAAAATTAATTGCACCACCAGGGGGCAGTGATGCACAGAATAAAAAGCTGAGAGAAATACAGGTTTTAAGTGATTATTGAATGTAGAGAAAAATAATTTAGTCAATCAAATAACGAGGACTAAGCAGGATGTATCGTTCTCCATATTCAAAGGCGTAAGCAGAAGTGAAGAGCAAAAGCAAAACTGCAGACAGGGTGATTTTAGAAAGGGGATCGATATCACATTGCTAGAACATTTAGGCAAGATGAGCAGTACAAGATATGAAATTGAGTTTATGACCTTGTAGTATGTCTAGTATATGTATACATCCATTTTTAATGTCTCCGATGATGTTTTTCTCACAGTTTCTGTCACATTCTGTTTTCCCTACTTGCTTTATGGCATATTATATATTTTCCTGTCATAATTTTAGCACCTATATGAGAAAAACATTTATGTAAATAAGTAGGAAAACAGATATTGGGGGTCATTTACTAAGGGCCCAATTAGCGTTTTCCCGACGTGTTACCCGAATATTTCCGATTTGCGCCGATTTCCCCCGGGTTTTTGGCGCACGCGATCGGATTTTGTCGCATCGGCGCCGGCATGCACGCGATGGAAATCGGGGGGCGTGGCCGAGCGAAAACCCGATGGATTCGGAAAAACCGCCGCATTTAAAAAAAGGAATGTGTCGCTTGGGACGCGCTTACCTTTACTTGGTCCGGCCCGGTGAACTCCAGCGCGTTCAGATGCTTTTCAGCGCAGCAGCGCCACCTGGTGGACGGCGGAGGAACTACCTTGATGAATCCTGGCCGGACCCGAATCCAGCGCAGAGAACGCGCCGCTGGATCGCGAACGGACCGGGTAAGTAAATCTGCCCCATTGTGTAAATATACCATCCACCACAACCTACAGTTACCCTTTCACTAGAATGGGACAGGATGCGACTTACTATTGGGCCAGCTCATTCACTTTTTCAGAGTTTACAAACAAATATATATGTAAGGTTGTTGCTCACTGTTAATATGTCTGCCTCCCATGTAGTACATCAGGGATGTGACACAAGAATGCTACATCCACTCTTAATCATCAAGCATTTTTAGAAAGTGGATGGTCTTTTCTGAAATGAATCCTGAAAGCCCCCTACTACTTAATAGAGAGCATTAGTAGCCCCTCTTACCCCAGCGAGCCCTGGCATTTCACACCGTTGCAAGGCCTTTGACAGTGAGGGCTGACACTTACTGAGATGGTTGAAGAAACACTGGACCTATCTTTAAGGCTATATTCACACACACGTTTGTCTGCTGCATATATATACGTCCCCCATACGGCCATGTGAATGTAGCCTTGTAACACTTGTAAGATCTAGAATGTGTTGCCATTGTAGCAAAACGGTATGTATAGATCACTACGGAAAAATAAGCATTGCTAAAAACAAACAGTATAGTCTTCAACAACTAATCCAGGTTCTTCAATTAAAACAAAAGAGAAGGGAGGGGCGTGGCTGGAGCCTGACCGAGATGGCCGCACATTAAAAGAGCTCTGCAGCCCCGGTGCCGATATAACCCTAAAGGAGGGGTTCTACCCTGGCCACTAGGCACAAAAAGACCCCCAGAAGGGGAAAGAAGCCACCAGGACCACAAAAAGGAAAAAAAGTGGGTGAAACACCGCTCACCCGGTTCCTTTTGCGCGCCGCAGACAGCTCCGGAGCAGGACCACGTGTCAGGCGGAGGTCCGGCACCACACACGCCGCGGATCAGCACCCGGAGGAACCGACCAATATGCCTCCGAAGCCGACGGCAAGTAAGCGCGGAGCGGCGGTGTCCTCCGCTCCACCGCCCGCACATAAGGGCCGCAGCGCGCCCGAGGAAGCCTCCCGGAATGCGCCGAGCCGCCATCTTGGCGCCCAGCCAGCAGGGCAGCGCGGCTCCCCTGAGGCGCAGCAGCGCCAGAAAACTGCAGAGAGCCCGCAGCAGCGTGATTTGGGCGCATGCCAGCGCCACATTGGAAGGGGGGACCCCCCTCAACCTAAAGGTACTGTTTCACCTCCAGCACAGTCCCCAGAGCACAACTGCAGCCAGAGTTTGCCAGGCGGGGAGGAAGAGGATGAGATTAGAAGATCCTCTGGGGATCCCCTGCTAAGATCCCCCCACTTACCGCTACCAGGAGAATTCATCCCCGGTTTCCCATATGTTCCCAGAACACAAGGGATGGAAGATGAGTTAGGTGCTACCCCCACTCTCGCCCGCTATGCTGCACCTTCTCCAGAGTGGGCGTCATCACCTGAGCAATATAGCAGGGACACTATGCCAGATAAGAGACCATCGACATCAGAACCACCCTGGCACGCTCACCTCCAGAATCTGCCTACTAAAGAGGACTTTAAATCTTTAATTGCCGAAGTCAAAGAGGCATTCAAGTCTGAAATTTCGGAGATACGGCGTGATATTCAGGGTATGACACAAAAGATTGATAACTTAGAAGCTGAACAAGTAGACTCAAGGCGCCAGATTACGCAGACGCAACATGCAGTGCATTCTCACTCTGTCGCAATGCAGGACATGGCCAGGCACCTGGAGGATCTCGACAACAGAGGCAGGCGCAACAACATTCGGGTGCGGGGTCTATCGGAGGTGGAGGGTAAAGAGGATGTTCGGAACACGCTACAAGCTCTCTTTTCAACATTATTAGGAGAACCGGACACACAGGTGAAGCTCGACAGAGCTCATAGAGCATTGAGGCCTAGAGTGGCGGGAGCGAATCCGAGAGACATCATTTGTTGTGTGCACGACTTTGAAGTAAAGGAACGTCTCATGCTGGCGGCGAGAAAGAAGAAGAACTTGGTCTTCAATGGGGATGCTATACAGCTCTACCAGGATCTTTCGGGGATCACCCTTCAAAAGAGGCGGATCTTACGACCATTATTAGATATCCTGCGCGAGAACGACATATCCTATCGTTGGAATTTCCCCTTTGCCCTGTCTGCCACCAAAGATGGAATAACGGCAACGCTTTCAGTAATGGAGGAACTGCAGGAATTCTGCGCCATCTGGAACATCCCGACCCCACGATTGGAAGATTGGGGGAGTCTCCCCCCTCCACCGCGCCAATCGCAAAACAAGAACCAACCGCAACAAAAGAGAAGACGACCACGAACCAGAGCCCTGTCTCAGGACTCTTATGAATAGAAGAGAATGCTCGCTGAATACATATCCTTTGTGGTTCTTGCATCTGAGGGTCTGATGAGGGTCCTATGTTAGCTTATGTTTGCTTATGTTAACCTATGTTTGCATATATTAGGGGTATCTATCCCCTCCTTAGTTATATAGGTAGTAATGGGCATTTAGGCACCGGGGTTAATCTCTGGATAGATAGTAGTATTTTTTTACATTTTCAAATTTTGTGTGATATTGTAATTGAAGTTTTTCCCCCTTTCAAAAGGGTTCCATCGCCACGTTATTCCCTAACTGGTGGGTCTCTGCTGGATCTCACCCTCTGGCCCTGACCAAGGGTTTATACGGGGGGTGGTGATTCCAGACCAGCCGACTATACTCCCCCGACTTAGGGGTAGACCGGCTGAGTAGACCTACACCAGGGTCAGGAGGTTTTTCCTCCCCTTGGTTATACAACTAGGAGTTTATCCTTGTTTTTTATTACTTCCTTATTACTTTTTGACTTGTTTCTTATTTGTTTTAACTGTTTGTCTTGTGGTGTGTAAGTTTTGTCCCCCCATTGTCGAACCCCCGTGTCTTCTCCCCCCTACTGACATATTAGGCCTACATACACGGGTACTCTCCTCCACTCCCATACCAGAGTCTTATTGTGTAAGCTACACGTGACTCGTGCAACCCCCTCCCTCCCCTAGGACCTGTTTTACTGCATATTACATAGAAGTGTACCGGACACCTTGGTCGGGAACTTTGCCTAGCTCATCCATCATGGTCCAGCTATTGACACTAAATGTAAAAGGGCTCAACTCGGCCCGGAAACGCCGACTTACACTCAACGAGCTTAAGAGAAGTAGGGCAGATGTAGTGTTCTTGCAGGAGACGCACTATGATACGACGGGGAATTTTAACTTTGCTAAGCATCTTTACCCAGTATCCTATATGGCGTCCACCGAGAATAAAAAAGCGGGAGTGGCGATCCTATTTTCAGCCTCATGTCCCATAGTACCTGACATTGTGACATCAGATCCTATGGGTCGCTTCATTATTGTGCAGGGTAAAATGTTCGGCTCACCGGTGCTCTTATGCAATATATATGCCCCCAACTCATCGCAGGTCCGTTTCATCACCAAAGTCCTGAATAAAATAGCTAAACTCCCAGCGGCACCTTTACTGATAGGAGGGGACTTTAACGTTATTTTCTCAGAAAACATGGACCGGCTGGCAGTCAACCCCTCCCCTGCCAATAGATCGCAAAGCACTACCTCAGCGGCTTTTCGCAGAGTCATCAGGAGATTTGCTCTGTTTGACTTATGGAGAGTGGGCAACCCAGGGGACCGTTCTTTTACCTTTTATTCTGCCCCACATGGCACCCATACCCGTATAGACTACTGGTTTGGAGATATACAATTCCTGCGAATGATGCATACTGCAGAGGTGGGAGACATATCGTGGTCAGATCACGCACCAGTTTTTTTAAGACTTAATGAAGGCCTATCTACAACTAGGGTATGTCACTGGCGCCTCAATGAATCCCTTCTTAAAAAAACCCTGATCCAGGAGGAGTTGACTGGAGCACTGAGGGAATATTTCCAGTTTAATGAGGATTCCATCCCTTCTGTCCCTATAATGTGGGAGGCACACAAAGCGGTTTTCCGCGGTCATTGTATAGAACAGGGAGCTAGACTAAAAAGAAATAGGGCCCATCTAGAAAAGGAGTTAAGAAAACAGATAGCCAAACAGGAGGCAGCCTTGTTAGCTAATCCGACTAGGAGGAGACTCCAACAGTTAATTGAGGTTAGGGAACAGTTGCGAGAGGTCCAGACGCAAGCAGTAGAGAAATTGTTGGTGTTCACTAGACAAAGATACTACGAGCAAGCAAACAAACATCACTCTCTTCTGGCAAAACAACTAAGGGAGAAGAGGGAACACCAAACTCCCCATATTATACGGGATTCTGGGGGGAATTTACTACATGACCCGAGAGCGATCGCCTCTTGCTTCCAAGAATTTTACTCAAAATTATACTCCCTACCAAATACCCTGCCCCGGGACGAGACCCTTAGGAAAAAATCGCTAGTAGATTTTTTGAATTCTTGCTCCATTCCTGGAATCCCCTCGGAGGCTATAGAGACACTCGGTTCAGAGTTCACATCGGATGAGATTGAGGAGGTCATTAAGGGAATGCCCAATGGAAAATCCCCGGGTCCAGATGGACTTACGTATCTTTATTATCAAACCTTTTCCCCTGTGTTGCTGCCACATATGACGAAAGTGTTTAATGCATTCCTGCAAGGCGCACCTATGCCTACGACCTTTACTCATTCTTACATTACTCTTATTCCCAAACCCGGGAAAGATGCAACTGACTGCGCCAATTATAGGCCGATTGCATTACTGAACGCAGATTTAAAAATTTTTACAAAACTGCTGGCCAATCGTTTGATACAGTGGATCCCTCAAGTAATCCATAAAGATCAGGTAGGCTTTGTACCGGGACGGCAAGGAGGTGACAACACGAGGAGAACAATTGACCTCATAGATGTGGTCAATAAACAAAAAGACCAAGCTCTGATCCTTAGCCTAGACGCTGAGAAGGCGTTTGATCGCCTTAGTTGGCCCTTCATGTTCCAAGTACTTGAGCACGTGGGAATAAGGGGTCCCTTCCTGCAGGCCTTGAGGGGACTATATTCAAACCCCACAGCTGAAATTAAGCTCCCACATGCGTCCTCCCCACCTCTGCAGATAAGGAACGGCACCCGACAGGGTTGTCCACTTTCTCCTCTCCTGTTCATACTTTGTATTGAGCCTTTGGCATCCATCATCCGACAAGACCCTAATATCCATGGTATTATGGTCAGAGACAAGGAATTCAAACTGTCTTTATTTGCGGATGATATCCTACTAACGATAACTCAACCTTTAATCTCTCTACCCAACTTACAGGCACGGTTGCAGCAGTATGGCCGCCTTTCTGGCTATAAAGTAAATACCTCAAAAACGGAGGCCTTGCCCCTTAACCTTGACCAACCCCTGGTAGATCAACTGAAGGCCGCGTTTAGATATAACTGGAAAGCAGATGCTATAAAGTATCTGGGGATACTACTGACCCCCTCTTATAATACGCTTTATGCGCAGAACTTCCCCAGTAGTTTTCGGGAAATAAGGACTCTACTTGACAATTGGAATAGCCTCCCCCTCTCCCTTTTTGGTAGAATAGCGGCGGTCAAAATGACCATCCTACCCAAGCTGCTTTATCTCTTTGAAACCCTGCCAGTCCCTGTCCCGCTGGGTGTTCTGAGGGCCCTGCAAGCATCCATAGTGCACTTTATTTGGGCAAAAAAAAGACATAGAATCTCCAGGACTGTCCTAGTCGCTCACAAGTCTAAGGGGGGCCTATCGGTACCGGATATCACCAGATACTACTGGGCAACGCATCTGCGGCGCATTCCAGCATGGTCCACTTTGCTGGCATTCTCCAAATGGATGGAGATAGAGAAACTGTGGTTGGCCCCTTTCCATCCCAATTCTTACCTCTGGCCCAAAGAAGCACCTGCGCTGCCTGACTCCCAACTAGGCCCCATCTCCTTCACGATTAAACTGTGGAGAGCTTGTCTGGCTAGATTCCCATTGGTTTCTAAATGCTCTCCCATGCAATCTTTCTTACACACCCCCCTTATGCAACAGGCAGGAGTCGGGCAGGAAACTAAACCTTGGCACGAGAAGGGGTTGTTTAGGTTTGCAGACATTGTGGACTATCGAGACAGGAAGATTTTGCCTTTTGCGGCATTGCAGGATAAATTCCATCTCCCGCACGCTGCAAATTTTCATTACATACGAATTAGGCACCTACTACAGGCTTTGAACAGCACTGAAACGGTTTCGGCGCCCACTACATTTGAACACATCTGCAAAACCGCCACCCACACTTCGGGTCTCATATCCGACATTTACATGATCCTACTACACCCGAATGCAGATGAACCTATTAAACACCCATACATGGCCAAATGGGAGAGCATAGTGGGGAGCCCAATTTCTCAGGATACATGGCAACTAATCTGGAACAGAGCGGCTAAGACCTCCTTGTGTGCTACACACAAGGAGAATCAGTATAAATTGATGTTGCAATGGTATCATACCCCATCCGTGCTACACAGGCTCTTTCCCGATACGCCGGACACATGCTGGCGATGTGGCTCGACTGGGGGCTCTCTTCAGCACATCTATTGGACATGCCCATTGTTGCAGCCCTTTTGGCAGGAGGTCAAGTCTCTCCTCAAGGAGGTCGTAGCAGTAGACATTCCACTCTCCCCACTGTACTACCTGCTGAACGTTTCCCCCCAACCCATGGCTAAGACGGTTACGAAATTGAGTCTGCACATACTTACAGCGGCAAGGTGCTTGATAGCACAATTCTGGAAAAGACAGGCCCCCCCCTCCCGAATGGACCTCCTCTCTAGAGTGAGGGAAACACGTAGTATGGAGTATCTGACTGCCTCGTTGAACAATCGTATCCCACTATTTGACAAGATCTGGGAACGATGGGACCGATACTGGTTGGAGGAGCGAGCGGGAGGTGAAGAGTGATGTGGTCCTCCCCTTTTGTTTTTACCCAATTGTTACCTGTCGTGGTGAGTGCGTATGACTGTCTTTTGTTGATATCCCCTTCCCCCCCAAACCCACCTCAACCGATTAGGCGTAAGACTGAGGCCATACTGAGCAAGTGTGTAAACACAAGAAAACACTGTATGGTCAGGCCTAGTGTCCTGATACACAAATGGATGATATAGGCTGTTACTGTATATTGAAACAAAACTTGTCTTTTGGTTGTACTGTTATTTGAAATACTTTATTGTAAAATATGTACATATTAGCTTTGATGTTAAATTTCTTTGAAAAAACGACAATAAAAATACAATTATAAAAAAAAAAAAAAAAACAAAAGAGAAAAGTTTACTCTGACCGGAGCTCCAATGATCCTTCTCTAAGTTCTTTATGATCCAATCAAGTGCTTGATGTATCAATCTTTCTCAATGGATATTGCACGTCTATACAGATCTCCGACAAGAAAAGGTCACCATTCAGACCAACTCCAGCACGTTTTTTAATCGTCATTCATCACCATCTCCAAAATATACTTACAAAATATTTATAAAAATGCGCATATCTCAATACAAGCAGGATGCCAGTCTTGAGATATGCACATTTTTATAAATATTTGAGTAATAATAATAATAATAATAATCTTTATTTATATAGCGCCATCAAATCATAGGGGACAAATACAACTATATTACATTACAAAGAACAAACAGTCATATGGAACAATAGGAGTGAGGGCCCTGCTCACAAGAGCTTACAGACTATGAGGATGAGGGGGTGACACAAGAGGTTGTATAATGGTCCAGCCATTCTTCATAAGGGACCAATATAAAATAATTTAATAAATAATTTACTAAACAACGATGTTGCTGCTTGAACCAGCCATCAGCCGCCATCTTATTTACAGGGTCCTAGGTGAAAAAGACTGTAAAGAAGCCTGGAGCTTGGTATATATCAGCTGTTTGCCAGATAACAGATGGGAGATAGGACATAGGATGGATTGGTAAAGGGAGAGTTGAGAGTATATTTTTGAATAAAATTTTAAATACTAAGAACATACTACACTATCCATTTCCGTATTTCTTCCAGTGAAATTGCCTTAAAGAGAGATGGTGATGAAGGAAGATTAAAAAACGTGCTGGAGTTGGTCTGAATGGTGACCTATTCTTGTCGGAGATCTGTATAAACGTGCAATATCCATTGAGAAAGATTGATACATCAAGCACTTGATTCGATTATAAAGAACTTAGAGAAGGATCGTTGGAGCTCCGGTCAGAGTAAACTTTTCTCTTTTCTTTTGTTTTATTTGCAGGGCTTTTTGTGGTCCAGTCCTGAGCCATTGTCAGCTCCTAGGAGCCAAGTGTGCAACACACCAGGATTTTTAGAATCCACGTACTTTCTTTGATCTGCCAATGGCTAGGTTCATCGTAATGAACCTTGCAATCCTACTTTGCAGTGGAGCGCCACACTGTCCCAATAGCTGGTATGATGATTTGGGGAATCCTGCACACAATAGTAATCCTTAGTAGTGATACAAGGGACTCAAACACTATATACTGTATGTAGTGGAGATCCTGCGCCCACATGTGTTGACTAACATGTTCGTTGTGTGGAGGATGTCTGGGGCCGCTGTCAGCCCTGGGCCGCTGTGTGGAGGGTGTCTGGTGCCAGTTTCAGCCCCACGCCGCTGTCTGGAGGGCGTCTGGGGTCGGCTTCAGCTCCGGACTGCTGGGTTGAGGGTGTTTAGGGTCGGCATCAGCTCTGGGCCGCTGTGTGGAGGGCGTCTGGGGTCGGCTTCAGCCCTGGGCCGCTGTCTGGAGTGAGTCTGGGGTCGGCTTCAGCCCTGGGCTGCTGTGTTGAGGGTGTCTGGGGTCGGTGTCAGCTCTGGGCCGCTGTGTAGAGGGCGTCTGGGGTCGGCTTCAGCCCTGGGCTGCTGTCTGGATGGTCTCTGGGGCTGGCATCAGCCCCGGGCCGCTGTGTTGAGCGTGTCTGGGGTCGGCGTCAGCTCTGGGCCGCTGTGTTGAGCGTGTATGGGGTTGGCTTCAGCCCTGTGGCGCTGTGTAGAGGGTGACTGGGGCCGGTGTCAGCCCCAGGCCGCTGTGTGGAGGGTGTCTGGGGCCGGCGTCAGCCCGGGCCGCTGTGTGGAGGGCGTCTGGGGTCGGCTTCAGCCCTGGGCCGCTGTGTGGAGAGTGTCTGGGGCCGGCGTCAGCCCCAGGCCGCTCTGTGGTGGGTGTCTGGGGTCGGCTTCAGCCATGGGCCGCTGTGTGGAGGGCATCTGGGGCCGGTGTCAGCCCAGGCCGCTGTGTGTAGGGCGTCTGGGGTCGGCTTCAGCTCTGGACTGCTGGGTTGAGGGTGTTTGGGGTCGGCATCAGCTCTGGGCCGCTGTGTGGAGGGCGTCTGGGGTCGGCTTCAGCCCTGGGCCGCTGTCTGGATGGTCTCTGGGGCCGGCATCAGCCCTGGGCCGCTGTGTTGAGCGTGTCTGGGATCGGCTTCAGCTCCGGGCTGCTGTGTTGAGGGTGTCTGGGGTCGGTGTCAGCTCTGGGCCGCTGTGTAGAGGGCGTCTGGGGTCGGCTTCAGCCCTGGGCTGCTGTCTGGATGGTCTCTGCGGCTGGCATCAGCCCCGGGCCGCTGTGTTGAGCGTGTCTGGGGTCGGCGTCAGCTCTGGGCCGCTGTGTTGAGCGTGTATGGGGTTGGCTTCAGCCCTGTGGCGCTGTGTGGAGGATAACTGGGGCCGGTGTCAGCCCCAGGCCGCTGTGTGGAGGCTGTCTGGGGCCGGCGTCAGCCCGGGCCGCTGTGTGGAGGGCGTCTGGGGTCGGCTTCAGCCCTGGGCCGCTGTGTGGAGAGTGTCTGGGGCCGGCGTCAGCCCCAGGCCGCTCTGTGGTGGGTGTCTGGGCTCGGCTTCAGCCATGGGCCGCTGTGTGGAGGGCGTCTGGGGCCGGTGTCACCCCTGGCCGCTGTGTGTAGGGCGTCTGGGGTCGGCGTCAGCCCTGGGTCCCTTTGTGGAGGGCGTCTGCGGCCTGCGTCATACCTGGGCCGCTGTGTGGAGGGCTTCTGGGGCCCGCATCGGCCTTGGGCTGTAACAATTTTTTCTTACATAAATAGACGTCTTTAATAATAATCTTTATTTATATAGCGCCATCATATTCCATAGCGCTTTACAAATCATAAGGGACACATACAAATAAATTAAGACATTACAGAGTACAAACAGTCATATGGAACATTAGTCTATTAACACTTATACGACTAGGAGTTATATATTTGTACTACTGAAAATTTCATACTCCTCCTCGGCTGAAATTACTCCTCAAAAATGGTGAAAGGAGTTTTATTATCCTTCTGGAAATATGTTAGTGCGACCTCTGGCTGGATCCACCATTCTTCCCCTACAGAGAGACCCTGGAGAGAAGCTGAATTTTCCCTCCTTCTTTCAACTGTATTGGTGGCCGCAGGGGGCCGATACAATTGAAAGAGGTGGAAGAACCGGTAGCAATAACTTACTGCTTAAAATGCCATGTTGGCACTTCATGGTAAATCCGTGGATTTTGGTTGTAGTTTGGGCATTCTGTCTCCAAAAGGTTCGCCATCTAGAGCCTCCTAATTTTAACCGTTTTCTTTCAAAAATGTATCCTTTCGCTCTAATATTGTAATAATTTACATATCTGATCATCACTTACACACCAAGAAAGTCACATTCAATGGTTGGGTCATCGAATGTAAACTAGCATCCTTTAAGTATCATCAAATATATAATTTCCTAGTGACTTGAAGAATGAATATATAATATATATAGACCCTATAAATAAATCCAATATTAATCCTGGTTTTTATAACCGCAGTTTTACAGAATTGTATATGAATCAATGTGTAACAACATTGTTAAATGAGCCAAGAGCTAATACTCTACCTACTGAGCCGTAGCTAATGTACAGCTTTAAGACACGAGATTAGACCTACTGTATGATCCTTTCCATTATCCCATAATACATAAGGATTCTGCAGTGAAAGCCGCAATGATAGCAATAAAACAGACACATACAGAAGCATGTGAGAGGTATACACATGAATGGACTTGGATGGAAACAATGTTTCTTTCATGCTCGAGGAGCTTTGAGCTGACAGAAGTGATCTCTTCGAAAATTTCTCATAACCCTTGTGTGTGTGTGACTTGCTGCTACCAGCCTAATTACGTTTCTTCATGGCTTCAGTGAACAACTCACTTTCTGACCTCAGTATTCAGCAAAAACTTCTTACTAAGATTACTTTTCAATTTTCTTTCGTTCCAGAATTTTGGGTCAAGATGTTTTGGCAGCCACAGGACTTATCATATTTAGGACTAAAGACTTACAACTATTGTAGTGTTTTCTGTTGAATACTCGTTTGAAAGTTGGGTCACTTCCAAACATTTTTGCCTTCGGGCACCTTAGGTACTTGGGAATGTTGGTATATGTATGTCGTTTTATGCTGAGAAATGAATATCTTTCTGGAAGTGGATCATTTGTTATACTCAACGTAGGGCGGTTTATATCTGAAATATATTGATGACATATCTATCTCTCAGATAGGTCATCAGTTATCAGATGGTGAACACCTGACACTGGAGAACCCCTCATTACTCACATTTATCTCTCCTGCTTCATTCCAGACAATGCTTGCTTTACTCTTCTGGTTATCTGACACACCGAGGAAACAATTGATATTGTGTCCAAGTTGGGTAACTGATCCATACAGTGATTGGATGAACTGCAACTTTGCTTAAAGGGGTTGTAACAACTTTACAAGTTATCCCCTATACATATAGGACGCACCAAGCTAATGCTGCCGCAAAATAACAGTGCTGACTGTCTTAGCAGCCAAGACATTCATTTTCTATTGAAATTGGTAATGTGAGTGAGGCTGGTTTTGATCTTGCCTCCCATGGCCACGGTTGGCGGTTCAAGCCTCATCACTTACCATAAGGAAATGAACTGGAGCTAAATCATTTAAAATAAATGGTGACAAGGGAAACCCTCTCTGATATGGAATCTCTCATCTCGTCTCCTCTCTTTTTCTATGTGTCAAAAACTAGTGAATGTTTAGAAGCTAAATAGAAGTGTAGATAAACCTGTACCCTGATAATCTAAGCACATTATCAGCACATGGCATCTCACAGCACTAGAGGGATCATAATGTGCTTGCTTAGAGAGTCTTCTCACACAATCTGGAATATTACACTGACTATCACTGAGTGATATGAGCTAAACCAGCAATAAAATTGAGTAAAATTGTAAAGTAAATGGTTGAAAGTGATCTGATGTGTAAACATGACTAGAGTATTGAAATTTTCGAATTTTCTTTCATGGGCAAACCCCTTCAAAGACATTTTCTAGGAATATGGAAAATTTGGGTAAAAAAGACTTTCATTGCTCTGCTACTTCCGGTTTTCACCCTATGATCCACCGGAAGTTTTGAGGGAACACAGGACCACCTTTAGCCATAGAGTGGCCTCCATGGAACTAAAAACAACAAATTTATTTTCCCTGGAAAATGTAAGTCACATAGCGTGGTCCAAGGAGACCATTCATTGGATGCAGTGTGTCCTGTGAACCCCATGGAATGTCTGACAAAAAGCAGGCCCAAAAATTGAAGTAATGGAATAATCCAGGAAGTAGGATAAGTATGCATTTTTCCTGGAAAAACCCTTAATCTACTTAGCTAATATAGAATTTTGTTATGTTGTTGCTTTAAAGGAAGAAAGATCACAGTGGTCACAATCCATGACATGTCTCATGATGAAGCTAGAGGAGTTGAATGTAGACATTGAAGGAGCCATCAAGGCAAGTTCTTATCCCATGTGCATCTCATACGAAAGTTCAGAAGATCAGGTAAAAACTAGAATGATATTGTAGTAATTATCATTATTGCTATTGATATTATTGGCACCATGACAAGAACTATTTTGTCTTTAAAGGGGTTGTCCACTTTATTATGGTTTTTATTTTTCTAATTTATTTTTTATATAATTGGAAATTATGTTTTCTTATATACAATCATTTATAGTTCTGCTCACATAACTGTCATGACCCAGTCAGTCCAGTTCAATACATTTGTGAATTATAAAGGGGGTTGGGTTGTATCATTCACTATAATGGATTTCTGTCATTAGAGAATAACAAACTGAACAACTTTGGAATTTATCCCTATAAACAATTTTGCATAACTTTTTATTTATTGACTTATCATTGTCCCCTGTTGTTTCTTTATCTTTTTTTGTTGTCAATGGCTACAACCTACTTGTCCTCTTTGATCCAAAACTCTGAGCAATTTGACCTAACTACAAGCTGTCATTGGGGTAGATGTATTTATTGGCTGTATTCTCTTCGGTTTGTAAGCTGGCATCTTAGTTAAGCTTCTTCTTGATGTATCATTGTGGGGTTAAGACTAATGCCTCGCATGTAAAGTTGAGATCACTTGACTTTGTGTTTGAGAATGACAATTCCAGGCAGGCAGTGTGCTTTAGGCATATGAAAGTCAACTGGTCTGATGGGGTATTTATGCATTTGTCAATGCAACTGCTTGAGACTAGTGTCGATTGAACCCCCAAATTTGGGTCCTTATCTGAAATAATGCGTTTGGCATCCACATCCCTGAAGCTGAACATGTGTGAGATGTTCGGGCTTCAAGTTCAGTGTTTGGGAAAACACGGCAAGCTGGTTGATTGACTGCTGAGCAGCCAATCAATCAGCTTTCAGCCCCATAGCAACCACAGGCATGCCCCTGTATGATCATTGCTGTGATTGGCCAGCTGGAGCACATGACCGTGTGGTATAAGAGCTGGGTCTCATATTCCAAAGCCATTACAGACAGCAGACAGCTAGGGACAGGCTACATTAAGGGAAACAATATAGATAGAATAATTAGCCTTTTTAGGAAAGATAGGGAAATAGAAAGATAAGGCTATAAGGGACATATAGAAATAAATGCCCTTTTCAGGGCTGTGTGAAGAGGTGTATTAGTGAGATAACCTTACTGCATCATCATCAATTAGAGAAATATATTCCTTACTTGCTAATTCCATATTCACTGCATCCATTAGCTGTATTCAAAATTGCCAATTACCGCATTAGCTGTATTTAAAATTGGAATTATCAAATATCTCAGTCGCTGGATTGTAGCCACTGTGAGGGGAAGGGTTTCTGGTTTTTCTCATTGGTTCTTTTAACGCAATGAAAATAAATGGCTCTGAACACCCAGGGCGCCTTTAACCGCAATAACAGCTTTTTAAAAACTATTATTATTATTTATTTTTTTTTATATTATTTATTTATTTTTTTAAATCCATTTAATGGTATGGATTTGTATGGGCTAATCTGTGGGCTGTGCAGTTTTGTTTCCAAAACAGAGTTCTGTTCCACAGGTAATAGCAAGGTAAGTCAGCAAAATTTAAAGCGTACCTAACCCCTCAAAAGACATTGCTGGAATCAGTATTCAAGTGTCTATACAAAAGGAGTAACACAGTTACTGGTCATTATGTGTAGAGATGAGCAAATTGATTCATAGATTCGGTATGAATCTGTAAACTTTCAAATTTCTTCTTTTTTCGATACACTTTGGAGAAACTAATGTTGCTCTAATAGACCCAGATATTGCTATTTCAGCTCAGTTTTTTTATTTAGAAAAAGATCCTTTTGTTTACATTATACAAATGTTTCACTAGGGTTATACACTCACCGGCCACTTTATTAGGTACATCTATCCAACTGCTCGTTAACACTTAATTTCTAATCAGCCAATCACATGGCAGCAACTCAGTGCATTTAGGCATGTAGACATGGTCAAGACAATCTCCTGCAGTTCAAACAGAGCATCAGTATTGAGAAGAAAGGTGATTTAAGTGCCTTTGAACGTGGCATGGTTGTTGGTGCCAGAAGGGCTGGTCTGAGTATTTCAGAAACTGCTGATCTACTGGGATTTCCACGCACAACCATCTCTAGGGTTTACAGAGAATGGTCCGAAAAAGAAAAAACATCCAGTGAGCGGCAGTTCTGTGGGCGGAAATGCCTTGTTGATGCCAGAGGTCAGAGGAGAATGGGCAGACTGGTTCGAGCTGATGGAAAGGCTACAGTGACTCAAATCACCACCCGTTACAACCAAGGTAGGCAGAAGAGCATCTCTGAACGCACAGTACGTCGAACTTTGAGGCAGATGGGCTACAGCAGCAGAAGACCACACTGGGTGCCACTCCTTTCAGCTAAGAACAGGAAACTGAGGTTACAATTTGCACAAGCTCATCGAAATTGGACAGTAGAAGATTGGGAAAACATTGCCTGGTCTGATGAGTCTCGATTTCTGCTGCGACATTCGGATGGTAGGGTCAGAATTTGGCGTCAACAACATGAAAGCATGGATCCATCCTGCCTTGTACCAACGGTTCAGGCTGGTGGTGGTGGTGTCATGGTGTGGGGAATATTTTCTTGGCACTCTTTGGGCCCCTTGGTACCAATTGAGCATCGTTGCAACGCCACAGCCTACCTGAGTATTGTTGCTGACCATATCCATCCCTTTATGACCACAATGTATCCAACATCTGATGGCTACTTTCAGCAGGATAATGCGCCATGTCATAAAGCTGGAATCATCTCAGACTGGTTTCTTGAACATGACAATGAGTTCACTGTATTCAAATGGCCTCCAGTCACCAGATCTCAATCCAATAGAGCATCTTTGGGATGTGGTGGAACGGGAGATTCGCATCATGCATGTGCAGCAGACAAATCTGCGGCAACTGTGTGATGCCATCATGTCAATATGGACCAAAATCTCTGAGGAATGCTTCCAGCACCTTGTTGAATCTATGTCACAAAGAATTGAGGCAGTTCTGAAGGCAAAAGGGGGTCCAACCCGTTACTAGCATGGTGTACCTAATAAAGTGGCCGGTGAGTGTAGTTAGCTGTAGGGTTTGTAAAAAATAATTGAGAGAAAAGGATTAAAACAATGAAAATGATTGACACCAATATGGCGGTGGCCATTCAACGCCGCTACATAGGTGTGACAATCCCTGTATAGGTGCCAGCACAGTTATCGCTATCATGTGCTATATAATTGTATTCCATTTGTCAGTCTTACATCTGTTCTTTCTCCTGCTGCGTCTGTCTTTATTTATCACATAGGTATGGTTGCTTAGCAGCCTAAAGCACAAACCTCTACCTACATTTTTTGAGTCTTCAGAGATCTCCTATTCTCCTATTATCAGTGTCAGTAATTCCTGTAAATAAAATGCTGTAAAAATATTATAAAAAAGGATATTACATCGCAGTGAGGATAATAAAAGTTTTGTGGTCATGTGATATTGTGCTGAGGTATCATGGGATGGATAGCAACCCAGAGGAGAAGAAAAGGCTTGGGAAATGTACAAATGAAGATGGAGTCTTTGTGTAGTATGTATAATAAAAGTACAGTATATATATATATATATATATATATATATATATATATATATATATATATATATATATTAGAATAATGTTCCCAGCTGCACCACCTGGATAGGTTTAGTGCGGGTGCTCGCCCCCCCTGATCAGTGGTTTGACTCTCCACTCCTTAATATAAAAATGCAAAAATAGTCTGCACACCAATATGTAATAAGAAAGTGGGTACTTTATTCACCCAAGTGCTACGTTTCGGATCCTATTCAGAATCCTTTCTCAAGCCAAATGTGAAGGATACAAACTGATCTTTTATGCAAACTTAGTACAATCATGTGACAATATCATGTGATCAATTACATTTGTTTACATCAAAATACAGGTTACATGTGATCATTATGTGTACATTCAAACTTTAGATTACACTCTCCATTGGGGATATCAATGACATCTATGTGAGGTGAATAATTGTGCCTGACACAGTACACGGCTCCTAGATCATGCTGCCTGGCGTCCTAAATCTTCCACTGTGCATGTCTGTTAATTTAGAAAAAAATCCTAGTGTGGCCAGCCAATCCGAGCTCCATATTTGCATCACACTCCTACTATGTCTACGATATATCACGCGCCACAATTTGGCACAGACCGTTTATCATGCACCACAATTTGGCACATGCGCTCCATCTTCCATATTCAAATGGACTATCCACAAGTAGCGTCTGCCGTGTTACATTGGGACACAATTACCCTTATATATGGGGATGTAGGGATGTCTCCACAGGAGGTCTTTTTCAACATTGAAATTTTGTATTACTTTTTCTTACAGAATAAGTTATATTTAATTGCTAATACCCATATATAAATCAGATGAGTAATGTAAAAACTTATGACCAGGAGATTTGCCACCCAATTCTATTTTATTCCTTGATAATGCCAGAGAAAATTGTGATGTCCCCTGTTTCACTCGGTGGCCCCCGTCACTGCTTTCTACATTATTTACTTTCCATATAAGTATATACATTCAGGCCCTAGCTGTGAACCCTGCAAAGACAGCTGAGATTCCCCAAATATTAAAGTAATGCGAGTGAGAAGAAGGAAGACGTCATCTTACTGCTGTTTATAGAAACATGTTCTTCTTCCTTTCAGTAATGTAACCACGCAAGTAGTAATACAAATACATTTCATCACTAGAAATACAGCGTCTCTGCAAGGTCAGTGTTACGCCAACATATGGTAACAATTACTTGGCTGCTGTAAATATTTTATACAAAGTTGACCTAAACACAGTTGGGGGGAATATACTTAGTTTACCAGACAATCAGTGCACCAGCATCACTAGAGGTCTAATAAAAGAAGGATAGAGGGCCAACGGAAGTACAGGCAGGAAATGGAGAACCGGTGAGTCATGTCACTTGGACTCATGGTTCACAATGTGTTACAACACACATATTAACCACAATGTTGATGTTGGAGGATCTGGCGTGGGAATTCAGATGCATTTTTGACCTCAATGGGTTGTCTACTTGTGCGTGTGTTCAGAACATTTGGTCATTCTTATGGTTTATGTTCTAAAATTATCAGTAATAAGACACAAAATGTACAAGGTGATACAAAGACTGGCTCTCAAGACACATGACATATGTTTTTCGCAATAATTATGAGCGAACACTTATGGTTTAATAAAAGTGGGGTGTTTAAAGGAAATCTCCCATCAAAATCCAGCATGATAAACCAGGGGTACTTACCGTGACTGTGGTAATTTTCTTATATTTGTTATCCATGGCCTCCTTCCTTCTAAAGTCATTGGGGCTTATTTACTTAGGGTCGTGCGGCAGTTTTCTGTCGGACTGTGCACGTTCTTTTCAGTGCAATCTGCTACATTTGTGTCACACGTGACCGTTTCGTGTCGCGGATGCACTATTCTTCATACGACACAAATTTGGGTGTTTCAGTGGTCAGTCGGACCGTGCGCCAGATTTAACAAGTAAAGTCCGACAGAAGTGTGTTGCATGGCCCATGCTAAAGGTGCACCAAAAAAAAAATGTGAAGAGGGTTCCAGATTACTGAAGAATGGAGCCAGAACTCCTGAATCTGGCCCACGTTGCACTATACACAGGCAAACTGCACATATTGCAGTTTGCACTGTTCTAAGTAAATGTGCCCCAATGATTAAAATTATGCTAATGAGCCAGAAGGGCTCTGGGTTATGCGCTTTGGCTTCACAGGCTGTTACACAGGGCGGCACACAAGGATTGCAATTCCTTTAAATAATTTTTTCATCATAATTTGAACTTATTAGTAACACATTATGGAGTTATGGCATAGCATACTTCTAGTGGCTGCTGCTGGAATTCATAATCATTAGTTTACCCCTATTCTGTCATTAGACTTTATATAAATCAATAGAACAGCAGTCTAAAAACTTTTAGGTAGAGATTCTGCTCCATTACACTTGTACTTACTCAGAAGTGTTAACTTGATAAAGACATTATAAGGACATTATCAGGAAGTTTTGAAAGGGTGGAGGATGGAGGATAACAAGGCGATTGGTGTGGTTCCAACTGACGCAACCCCCACGATCCAGAGAATGGGGATCCTGTTCTCACGAATTTGGGCTCAGTTATCTCTAGAACTTCCTTATGGAAGGATGGAGTGGAAGGGTGCATAGTCATCAACTAGAGACAACACGATTCCTGTTCTCTGGATTGCTGGGGGCCCCTTTCCCGGCATCAGTAGAGGTCCCAGTAGTGGAACCCACACCAATCATCTTGATATACACTACCCCATGTATGAGGATAATTTCTAAACTTTTGACAACCCTTTTAATTGGCACTGATGTGAATAACATACTTTAGATGAACTGGAAAATAACAGATAGCTTTAGCAGCCTTCACAGTGTATATATCGCCCCTCACTCACTCCTCCTACCTCCCGTCTCCTGAGACTTTTATGTTTAAGGGGTATTCCAGGAATCAGCATAATTCATATACAAAGGGGTACTCAAAATATAAGCTAATTAGTTGTTATTTGAAATTTTGCTCCCCTTAGCAGAAAATGCTGCTGACGTACAATGCAATAAAAAAATTAAACTGGCCCTTTAATCAGTCCATTAATTTCCTCCGCACGGAGCAGACACAGGACAGAAGATGGCCGCTGGTCACATGTCCACATCAGATGTCCTGCACCTGCCTGGGCAGGTCATGTGATCAGCACTATGTTGGCTGTAGTCGGTTGGTTGCAGTGCATCCAGTATGGTTAGTGTTGTGGTGAGACGTCATCTCAGTGAGGTGATGGCACTGATGGCAGTTACACATCATTACTATGGTAACAGAGCAGGACAGTCTGTTACATCATCACAGGGAGCAGAGCATTGAAGGTAGGAGGAGTTACTGAGAACTAAAGGATAATGGGACTTGTAGTTTCCAGTGGCGGCCATCTTGTTGATAACTCCGCCTACTTTAGAGAGGCCATACATTTTGTAAATCATAAAATTAAACTATTTAAGCTCCATTTTGTGACTAATGGCATTGAGTTTTGTTATATTCATTTATTTGTATCATCATGGGTTTTTGTATCAGACGTTGATATTCCTGATGTGATCTCCAGTTCATGAAGCAGGACCAATTCAGAAGAAATTTGAGAGCAAGAGCTGAGTTAGAAAAGAAGAGAAGGAAAGGAGCTTGATAAGTGGAGACAGTTACATTAGATACATACGTTAATTATATTTACTTTTATGAAAATTGAATGTCTGTTTAACATCTTGTCAGTGGAGCAGATTGTCAAACACCACTGGGCCATATATGTCTTAAAATTGTAATCTGTAGATTACAGATTACCTAGATACTATAATACAACTGGTAAAAACATATTGTATATGGAGAAAAGAAACTAAAAAAATATAGGACCCCTCCTCAATGTAACCATATCCCCCACTTTTGTTTTTGCTATATTTAGAGTTTTATTTGGCATGTGGGTCAGGAAGTACTTACTTCTCGAGTGGAGAAGGGGAAGTCTGTCTATTTGGTTTACTCACACATCATCGGTGGAATCCCACCGGTGTCCATTGCTGAACATCTTGCTTGATGATGTGTGAAGAACACAACTTCATAACGTCTATCTCAAGAGCAGTGGATGACAGCGATGTAAAAACACATCTGTTTTATTATAGTAATGTCTCTAAGCATAAATAATACAACAACAAAGTGATATAAATCATATTTACAGTATACATATTTATTTAACATGGTTTTCCTAATGTTTTACTGTAGCCTGACCAACAGTTGTGTACTCAAACTCAACTCTTTAAGTACCGTACTATGCACTGATTTTATAGGAATGATATAAAATCAACCTAATAGAATTGTCTCTGGTCACATTGACAATCTCTGTAGTACTATACATATTTACTGGGAGTTTTGTCAAATTTCTTAGGTTTCTTAGGAAGCTTGTATGTCTATAGATCTTCTGCCTTGTGTCAGAAATAGCTTTCCCCTGTCACTTTTGGCAAAGCTTCACCTCTCTGAATGCATCGGATGCATCACTGATAGAACTTTTCCTGTGTAAATCTCAGTGGAGAATCCCTGAGAGCTTTAGCAGAGTGGTCCAGATTTTTGACTGTGACCTAAGGGTCATTCTATTCCCATTGAGAATTGTACTGGATTTGGCCTGATTTCAAGGAGGGGAAGGCTTAGCTTTTCCCATCTGTTTTCTAAACTTCAAATTAATTCAATATTATTCTCTTGGTTCTCTACACATATATTTTTGCCTAATGCTATCAATATTTGCCATGAGTCAGATATTTTTCTTAGTAATTAGTTTTTTTGTTAAATATTTTTTAAAATGTGATCAGATTCTTTTTATCTATATACTGTATATATAGTTTAAAACAGCATAAATCACATCTAACAAGTAAACACTACAAACCATGAATAGCCCACAAACTTTTGCAAAACTTTTCTGAGTGATGCATTATGGTGAGCTAGGAATGTCTAAAGCAAGCAGAAGAATTATAGATTTGGCACATTGGAAGACTAAAAAAGTTGTTAACTAAAGGATCAAACAAATAAAAAGGGCAGTGAAATGGGAAGTGGTTGGCTAGGAAGAGGAGAATAGTTTGAAATAGCAAAAATGCAGAACACTCATGGGGTCACAACTTCCAACTGAATGTTGGGGAAGAGGCGAATTGGTGTTTAAACTTGTGACTCCCTCAAGAAGATATTAGCTTTTACAAATTTTAAAAATTTAGCTAGTAGTACCAGGTCTTGAAAAAAACTTGTCATTGGAGTCCTCAATGGATGATGTTATATCCCTCAATTACATTTAGGGCACATTTACTAAGGGCCGTACACCGGTTTTATGGTGCAGATTCTTTTAGATTCAAACTGCTTGCACAGGTATTTAAGTGTCTGTGCCGCATATGTGTTGCACACAACCCTTTTGTGGGGCAGCTGTACCAGTCATCATGCAACACAAATTAGGGGCCGTTCCGGGGCTTAGTCGGACCATGCACCATATTTATCATGCAAAATCCGACAGAATTGTGTTGCACGCCCTATGTTAAAAGTGCATCAAATAAAAGTGGGTGCACTCTATCAAGGCAGTGCAAGGAGTGCCAGATTCATAAAGAACGGGCGCCAGAAATACTGGGACAGATTTACTTACCTGGTCCATTCGCGATCCAGCTGCGCATTCTCTGCGGTGGATTCGGGTCCGGACGGGATTCATTAAGGCAGTTCCTCCGACGTCCACCAGGTGGCGCTGCTGTGCTAAAGAGCATCGGAACGCACTCAAGTTCACCGGCCTATTCCTAGTGAAGGTAAGTGCAAGCTCCGCAACACATTTTTTTTTTTATGCGGCGGTTTTTCCGAATCCGTCGGGTTTTCGTCCGGCCACGCTCCCCCGATTTCCGTCGCGTGCATGCCATCGCCGATGCACCACAATCCGGGGGCAATTCAGGGGAAATCGGCGCAAATCGGAAATATTCGGGTATAGTCGGCTCTGAGCAGCCGTCCAAATCTCCTATATCATAATCCACTACTGATCATCACATCCAGAGAGTCAACTTTGAATATTTTTATGGACAGGTTTTTTTGTTGCATTTCCAATAGCACCATTTAAAAAATATATGGGTGGGGGGGTTGAGATTGCTATGAATACAATAAACATTGTATACCTTTTGCCCCGCTATGTCACTGCCTGGTCTCTGTTTACAGAGGACAGAAGTGCGGTCCACAGTGGTGCACCTGCTATAGGCTGATGCTATAGCAGGTGTGTGTAGGAGATCAGGATGGAGGAGGTAAGTATAAAATGTTTATTGTTTTCATACCCCCACAACACAAGTATTTAATTTCCCTTTAAGTTATAATGTAAGTAGATTTATATTGGTCTGCATCAACTTTTACAAACTAGCTGCAGGTTTATTCACATTCAGCAAAATAAAATCTCAGAATTAGATTTTAATTTGATTATTGCTATGGTAATGCTAAAAGCTGGACAAGAGGTGGTTAAATATTAGGTACTTTGCTACTACCCTAAATGGGGGCCTATTAGTTGCTATTAAAGGGGTTGTCCGAGTTTAAAAAAAAATATATATATATGTGGCCGGGAGCGGGCTGCCTAAAATAATAAAGCTGTACTTATCTTCCGGTGCCCTCCGGTATCCAGCGCTGCTGTCGCTCCATGTTTGTGTAAACAAACATGGCCGCCGGAGCAGCGCTGCATTCAGCTTCCGGCCGGCCGTGGCCGGGTACGCCTATCCGTCCCTATACACAGCATTGTGTATGGGGGCCGGAAGGTTGTCGTATCCAGCCGGAAGCTGAATGCAGCGCTGCTCCGGTGGCCATGTTTGCTTACATGGCGCCCGGACCGGAGCGACAGCAGCGCTGGATACAGGAGGGCACCGGAAGGTAAGTACAGCTTTATTGTTTTAGGCAGCCCGCTCCCGGCCACATATATTTTTTTTTCAAAACTCGGACAACCCCTTTAAGTCGGCACTGGAAGAGTACAGTGTAAAGGCATTATATCTATTGATAATCTTGTTAATAAATCCTAGCAACACACAAGACATATAAAGACAAGACAAATATTAATAGACGAAAAGTGAACATATAGTACACCTTGTGTGTTGGTAGGATTTTTTTTAGCAAAATTATCAATAAATAAAATGTTTTTAAACTGTACTCTTTTTTTGCTGATATTACATTTATCTTGAGACAGTATTGACCTATGTGTATGTTTTCGTGCTGAATTGTATGTCAGCACGTTCTGCTTGCCTTGACCTATTACTACGTCCCTGACTCAGATCCCGTGCTGCGTGCCCTGACCTCCTGCCTTATCCGTATAAAATATGGTGGGCTAACAAAAGACTGTTGGCTGACTATTGGCTGAATGACAGAATGCACCTCCGATTGGTTGTGGTCTCCCTGGATACTGCACATAACCCATATTTTTACATTCCCATAGACTTGTATGGGGCATATTGAAGGGAACTACATGAGAAAATAGGCCATGCTCTATATTTTCATAAGGTCTGAGATGTAAATTTGCTGTACAGATCCATCATTGTGCAAGTAGACCGTTTACTTTCAGATTTTAACTTCCCTACTGATGTCTATAAGGAGAATCCAGAATCTGGCACAAACGCTCAAAAATTGTGTGTAAGAGGTGTACATGTTGAAGATTTGGAAATTTGTGTCTTTATGGACTGCATGAACAATGTACTTAGTATGTGATTTAGATGTATTAAGATCGTAGCCAATGGCCATAACTAAAATATGCTAAGGATTTTGCCTACATAAACATGTTTAAGAAATGAAGAGCATATCCAATATATGAGAACATCCACCCCGGGTGGGTATAAGGTTTATTTGGGACACCAGCTGGTGGCTTTTGACAAGAATAAATATAGCAGATTACTATACAGCATGATATCAAAGTAAGGAAACCAAGCAATATTATTCTAGATAGGAAGATTTTTTTGGAATATGATATCACAAAATTAGATTTAAAACAACTCAAAATAAACAAATAAACAAAATTAGTAGATGAAAAAAAACCTCTTTAATTCCGGATCCAAAGCAAAGAAAGGAAATGCATAAAACATAATGGCCAATTAGATGGGTAATGTTGTCCTTGTGAGGTCATTTAGGAAACATTTGTTTCTATTGTAGCTGAAGATGTTTTTCTGGCAGGAATTGTTTTCCTTATCACAGTAATTATGGAAGATAGAAGAAGACAAAAACATTGAGGACTCCAAAAATAAACTGAAATGGCTGATCTTAAAAGAAAAAACACAAAGTAATCTAATGTCATTAAACAGGTTCTAAATAGTTTGAATAAAACATAATGGGGCTGATTTACTTACCCGGTCCTGTCGCGATCCAGCGGCGCGTTCTCCGACGAGGATTCGGGTCTTGTCCACCAGGTGTCGATGTCCACCAGGTGTCGCTGCTGCGCCTAGGTCCGCTGAGGTCCGCCGGAGTTCACCTGGTTCTTCTCGGTGCATGTAAGTGCTTGATCAATGCATCATTAAAGTAAAAACTGTTAAAAGCCACTTCCAGTTCCCCATTCCGACGCTGCGGACCCTCTTCTGTTTCAGCAGTTTCGGCAGATTCAGGAGAGGCTCCTGTGACTATTGAGGCCAATCACTAGCATTCTTACTTGGGTGACCGTCTCTCATTCACCCCTTCACTCTCGAGCTACAAAGGGTGTATGAAGAGAGTTCACGGGCTGAGCCATCTTCATACAGAGATGGGGTTTGCTGCATATTGCGGGTGTTAACCCCTTGTTTGCCACCAGCAAAGGCGGCGCCAGTAGCTCATGGTAATGAATCCTATGTAAAAATGCCAAAAACTGCAATACAGTAGTATTGAAGTATATGCTAGAAACCATGAAACCGTCTTCGGTTAAAGTACCCTAGAGGGTCTAAGAAATAGTGTAGGAAGTCAATAGGGTCACAAGATGGCGAAACTATTTTTTTTTTCGTGCACATTGTTTTAATTCATGAAAATGTATACATTTGGTATCAACATGATTGTACCGAGCGCAGTGAAAGTCGTAAAACCTGAGGCCACACGAAAGTTACGCAAATGCGTTTTTTCAACAATTTTACCACATTTGGATTTTTTTCCAACTTCCCAGTATACATCATGGAACAATAAATAACCTCACTGCGAAGTAACATTTGTTACACAGAAAATAAGCCCTCACACAGCTCTGTACACAGAAAAATGAAAAAGTTATAGATTTTTGAGGGTGGGGAGCGAAAAATGAGCGAAAAAAAGCTGGGTTCTTTAAGTGGTTAATAATTCTTTAAGCCAGAAAGGCAGACTGCACTCCAATTATCAAAGCTGAGGTGTATTCAAGTGTGGCAACGTTTCGGTGTGAATACACCTTTGTCAATTTTTTGAATTAGTGATCAGCCTAAATGTGTATTTACACTGACACTTATCTTGCTCACTTCTCTGTATTGTCGCATGCTTAAAGGGATTGTCCTCTTTCAGCAAATAATTGATGTTGTTTGTGTAATAGAAAGTTATACAATTTTCAATTTTGTTTCCATTCATCATATTTTATACTGATATACATTTTTTGTATGTGAAAATTTGGAGATGGAGTCCTGATATATGTACATTATCATCTATGCAAGCAGGGTTGGCTCCAGGTTTCAGTAGGCCCTTTTGCAGTAAACTCACGTGGCAGGATTCAAAATTAAGAAACTAAAAGCCTCCTGTTCCCTTAAATATTCCCTAGTTTATAATAGCAAACAGCCCCATCATGGTTATTCTACATAAAGCCACCTCATGGTTATTTTTTATACAACCCCCTCTATGGATTCATTAGATACATCCCCCCTCAACCCCATGGATTCTTTATGTGGGCCCCACCAGCAGCCCTGGGCCTCAGCACTTGCCCAGATATGCCCAGTGCTAGCGCCGCCCCTGTATGTACGACACCATAGTTTGTATGCACATGGCTCTAATAAAATTTGCGAGAAAACAGCGAGGATTTGATACAAAAAGTATACTGGCAATTTGTACAATATTTAATTACACAAACATAATATTAATTATTTGCTGAAAGTGGACGACCCCTTTAACTTCCATACATGGTAGCGACATTGAATAGTGAAGTGTAGGCTGATAACGTGTTTACAAAGGAGGTAAAGCCTGTGGTTGCCGTGAGATACATGGAGAGAGGGAGCCCCAAGTTAATTTGGCATATTACCCTTTCTGGTATAAACTTCAATAGGGATGGGGATATGACCAGTGTAGTGTCATGAAACGGCAATAAGAATGGAAGCCTCTCTGGGGCTGTCCATTTACACCATTCGGAATACTAAATAATATTTTTATTTACATACTTTTGAAAGCTATGTTTGTCAGGCTAAACATTTAATGTGAGTGTTATAAAACATTAGAAAGGCCAATCCTGATTTCTTTGATTTTACCGAAAATAGCATGCACTTTGTGTCCAAGGAATTAGAAAGAGATCAAGAAGCATTGAGAAGGAAATGTCACAGCATGTGGCTTGAACTTTCATTAGGATTACTAGAAGAAAAGGGAAAAAAAGATCTACAAGGACATGAAAGACTGTTTGGAAAACGGTAAAGGTTGAGAGTAAAAGATGGAAACTGATTAAAATTGTCATAAGTTTATGAATATAGAAAAAAAAGAGAAATATTACCTATAATATATCAAGATGTATGGCAATCATTTACATTCCAAGACCAATGGCGCCTCCATTTCACCGACTTATTTCACCCGCTATAGTAATATTTAATTAGCAGGGGAGAAGATTAGCACAACCCGTATCTACATTGCCTTAGGCCGTGTACACATTCAAAGTACAAGGTAGAAAGTTGCATTCAGCAGTATAAATAAAGGGACGGTTCCCAGGAACGTTGAATATAATGCAATGTGAACCTCAGGCCGCGCGCACATGAAAAATGAAATCTTGTCCAGAAGAGACATTTGCTTGAGTTTTAATTTGACAGGTGGTTTTAAGTCGGCTTTGGTGAAGAATTCCGCCTGAGGCAGAGACTTAGCTCTAGAATGTCGGCAGAAATGGATTTCTAGCTGATACAAACATAAAACAATCGCTCCATTATCTCAGAGACAGACATAAAAACAATTGCTACCAGGTCAGTAGAACTGAAGCAAAACATGGGGAACATTTGTTTAAACTAGAACCCATGTCCTGTGACTGTACTGCTGGTGTCATGTAGCAGTGCCTGTAACCTGGGATTTCCTTGGGGTTTTTTCACACAAAATTTTTCACAGTAAAAATATTTTCATACTGGAATATATGAAGTAGAAAAGTGAAGTATGAAGTTCAGATGTGTTGTCGTTATGCTAAAGAGAATCTACTTCTCAACATTGAAATGGCAAAAGCAAGAAGTTGGGAAATTATGGGAATCAAAGGATCAATAGATGTGTTAATAATGAAACAATGAAATAAAAAAATATTCAAAACAGCTCAGTTTATTCTGTATCAAAAAATAGAATACCGTATTTTTCTGACTATAAGGCGCACCGGATTATAAGGCGCACCATCAATAAATGCCTGCTAAAATGTAAGGTGCACCTGATTATAAGGATGAATGACCAGTCAGACGAGGCAGACCTGTGCACAGTTCAAGGCAGCTGTTGTCTGTAAGTACGGTTCATATATAAGGCGCACTGGACTATAAGGCGCACCATTGATTTCTGAGAAAATCAAAGGATTTTTTGTGCACCTTATAGTCCGAAAAATACGGTAAATACACACAATTACACTGAAAAAAATGGGGCTGTTTGATCCAGTTTTGGCTTGACCGCTGTGTTTTAGTTGAGCATTCTTATTGCTCATCATGGAGCTGAGTGAGTGTTTCAGGTTTTGTGTGAGTAATAGATGGCTGAACCAATCAGCCTCCAGGGTGGCATCCAGGAACATCACATGTACCCACTCCTCACGCCAGCCAGGGCTAGTTATACTGGTTTCTTGCTACTTGTATTTCTACTGTCTTATGAACATACCAAGAGTAAGGACTATCGTCCAGTTGCTACCTATGGTTCAGCACAGTCCCTTGGAAGTACCCAGGGGCAGATATTCTGGGTAAGCTCAGGGCCTGCATCTCTTCCTTGTCTTGAAATTTACACCTTGAAATTATATAATTTAGGTCATTAATAATTACCTGAAGGAAGGCCTCATCAAAATTTCCTTCTGAAACCCATGGGTACACAAAACATTAAGATTTCCTTCTAGCAGCTCTTTTTTGCACAGGCATCTTTGTAGTGTTACCCACATGTCCTCCTTACCAATCTTTGCTATTATTGTGTTGGTGACACTAGTGGTACCCTAACTGAACAGGATAGACATCTATACGCCACAATAGCCTTTGAAAGTGGAGGTGTTAAGTCAGTGGAACACCTGTAGCTGGGCGTCTATCTTGTATCCCAAAACACGACTTGATGCAATAGACTTGGAATGTGACATCTACTTTCACTTACTGTACAGAATAGATCACTGCACATCATTCATGTAATCTGACGATCCATCTGTGCACAATCTCAGTTCATCATTGTTCTCCCAACTACTGGGATATGTAACATTAGACAGTGCAGTCAAACATCTCAACAGCACATACACATAGTGATCTGCTGATAGTATGAACCAACCATTATTATTTATCTATTATCTATTTATGCAAAAAGTAGCAATAATTGGCACGTTGAGGAGGCAGTACTGACAAAATATGACTTTGATCTGGTTTTTATTCCCCTGCTATATGTCACAGATTGAATGCTGATATTAGCCATACCTGCTACTTTCTATATTTGCATAACCTTAAAGGGAACCTGTCACCAGGGACCTCATTTTCACTAAAGACAGATTGAAAAAGCCCATGACACATGCAGTGCAAAAATGCCTCTCTGCCTTTTCTAAGCATTTGTTGTTTTTTTAAATGCATCCAAACCAAGGCCCAGCCCCTGTGACTACCCCAGGATTTTGTCAGGATGAAAGAGTAAGTTATAACACACACAATTATATTGTAATGCAAATGCTTAGAAAAGGCAGAAAGGCAGATTTGCACTGCTGGTGTGAAGGGCTTCTGCAACCTGTCTTTAGTGAAAATGAGGTCCCTCGTGACAGGTTCCCTTTAAGGCTTGCCCTTTCGGAAGTTATTAGGTATGTATAATATAATGGGGTTAATGACTAAAGCAGATAAAAGTGTTATGAGATGCTATGAGACATTGAAATGTATGGTGTGGATGGATTTAAGAAAGTAAATGCATGTGCGGTAATGCCAAGTGTTTGGTACAGAGCAAAGTCTTGTAATATATTAACAGGGAATCAACAATTAAAGAGGTTTCATGAGTTTTGGTTAGTAATTTTTTAAGCGTTATTCCATCTTAGAAGTATATATATATATATATATATATATATATATATATATACATACACATACACATACATATATACATACATATATACACATATATACACTCACCGGCCACTTTATTAGGTACACCATGCTAGTAACGGGTTGGACCCCCTTTTGCCTTCAGAACTGCCTCAATACTTCGTGGCATAGATTCAACAAGGTGCTGGAAGCATTCCTCAGAGATTTTGGTCCATATTGACATGATGGCATCACACAGTTGCCGCAGATTTGTCGGCTGCACATCCATGATGCGAATCTCCCGTTCCACCACATCCCAAAGATGCTCTATTGGATTGAGATCTGGTGACTGTGGAGGCCATTTCAGTACAGTGACCTCATTGTCATGTTCAAGAAACCAGTCTGAGATGATTCCAGCTTTATGACATGGCGCATTATCCTGCTGAAAGTAGCCATCAGATGTTGGGTACATTGTGGTAATAAAGGGATGGACATGGTCAGCAACAATACTCAGGTAGGCTGTGGCGTTGCAACGATGCTCAATTGGTACCAAGGGGCCCAAAGAGTGGCAAGAAAATATTCCCCACACCATGACACCACCACCACCAGCCTGAACTGTTGATACAAGGCAGGATGGATCCATGCTTTCATGTTTTTGACGCCAAATTCTGACCCTACCATCCGAATGTCGCAGCAGAAATCGAGATTCATCAGACCAGGCAACGTTTTTCCAATCTTCTACTGTCCAATTTCGATGAGCTTGTGCAAATTGTAGCCTCAGTTTCCTGTTCTTAGCAAAGGAGTGGCACCCGGTGTAGTATTCTGCTGCTGTAGCCCATCTGCCTCAAAGTTCGACGTACTGTGCATTCAGAGATGCTCTTCTGCCTACCTTGGTTGTAACGGGTGGCGATTTGAGTCACTGTGTCCTTTCTATCAGCTCGAAACAGTCTGCCCATTCTCCTCTGACCTCTGGCATCAACAAGGCATTTCTGCCCACAGAACTGCCGCTCACTGGATGTTTTTTCTTTTTTGGACCATTCTCTGTGCGTGAAAATCCCAGTAGATCAGCAGTTTCTGAAATACTCAGACCAGCCCTTCTGGCACCAACAACCATGCCACGTTCAAAGGCACTCAAATCACCTTTCTTCCCTATACTGATGCTCGGTTTGAACTGCAGGAGATTGTCTTGTCCATGTCTACATGCCTAAATTCACTGAGTTGCCGCCATGTGATTGGCTGATTAGAAATTAAGTGGTAACGAGCAGTTGGAAAGGTGTACCTAATAAAGTGGCCGGTGAGTGTGTATATATATATATATATATATATATATATTATACTCGTATGTCCCCTAATACCGGGAAATCCAACCCTGTCCGACTGCGTTGAAGGCTTACTACTTCCACTAACTTTAACTCTTTGCATTTGCTTATACAATGGTGATCAGCCCCCTATTACTGCAGCCCCTCTTGTATAATGCCCCTTTTTCTTAACCTCCCTCCTTATAATGCCCCCACCCACCTACAATAGCTCTCTTCTCTGCTGTGGCTCTGAAGCCAGCATAAGCTATATAATGGCATTTTTGCACCTGCCGGCTTTAGAGCCTCCCACACAGATACAGCTGAGAAGAGGTGAGGAGTGCTGTGGGGGAAGAGAAGAAACTGAATTTAATTTAAAGGCCCCCAGCTGTTCAGTTGCTGCCTGGGACCTGGCGTTCCAAGACGCACTGGCTGAGGACCTCTAATTAGAGGAAATCTACCATTTGATTTGATGCATTATGAACCAAACATACCTTGAGAATGCTGTAGCTACACTGATGCAGAAACATATCTTGGTTAATACTGAACCTAGTGGTTTTGCTGAAAAAACAATTATATTATAACATTCAGGACCTTGGGAAAGCAGGATTGTATTCAGCCTGCAGTTCATAAACACATTACATGGAGCTTCCTGAACTGTACAGGACTAATCACTCTTACAAAGCAACTAGGGGATGGGGCAGCAATTGATTACTTCTGCCTGTCAGTGACAACACAGTGATTACATCATTCTTTGGAGCAGTACATAATTAAACCAAATCAAAACCACTCGGGATTAAACAAGAAATGTTTCTGCATCATTGTAGCTACAGCATTCTCAAGGTATGTTGGCTTCATAATGCATCAAATCAAATGGTAGATTTCCTTTAAATAAACACCACTTTACAGAGTCTTTCTGTGGAGTTGTAATTATTCTATAGCACCCACCGTTTTTTAAAAAACCTTAGAAATAATTTATTAATTAGCTACAAAGGCTGTATGTAATGTAGCATGAAATACATCCTGTATAATAGGTGCTGTATTTTTATCCTTGTACAAGGTCAATAGCGTTGCTGTAAAAATGAAATTGATATGTTTGTCTGCATTGCAGATGAGCATAAAATGAGCTGGTCGTAGAGCTTCATCCCTTTGGAGAAAATTTTAAAATACATATTATTTATACTCTATTTTCCGTGAATCCATGCATGGAGAATTTTTAAAAACAAAACCACGAGAAGATAATCTAAAAAATTTAGAGGGGAGGCTAATCTATTGTGTATTTTAGGTTTAAAAAATGCATTGGAAACTGAAAGTGTGGATCAAAACTAAACTCTTATGTGGCATTCATTGTACATGTACAGCACATTTTGCTTGTCTAAACATGAGCATGAAACATTAAAGGAAATCTACCATTTGTTTTTATGCATTGTGAAACATACCTTGAGAATATTGTAGTCACACCGATGCAGAAACATATCTTGTTTAATCCCTGATCTGGGTGGGTTTTCTCAATAAACAATTATAAAATTCACCTTGGGAAAGCTGGGTGCAGACTGCCTGCTGTGTTTCACAGAACTTCCTGAACTGTCCAGACAGGACTAATTGACCTTAGCTGGATGACTCATACACAGCAGCTGGGGAATGGTGCAGGGATTGATTACTTCTGCCTGTCAGGGACTGCACTGTTACTACATCATTCTCTAGAGCAGTCCATAATTAGGGTAACAGGAGAGCACTGAGGCAGCCACAGGAGTGACAGAGCCTCAATGTCATAATTTTATAATAGTTTTTTTGAGCAAAACCATTCAGCTCAGAGAAGAAAGAAGATATGTTTCTGCATCAGTGTCGCTACAGTATTCTCAAGGTATGTTTGGTTCATAATACATAAAAACAGTCCTCATTCACACAATGGTATGCATTTTGCGGTACCGTTTTTGCTGCCATTTTCTGGTCTCAAAAACTGGCTTTTTTTGGACTACACATACTCTTCTATATTGCACTAGCTGCGTCCGTTTATGTTTTTAAAATGTGAAATAAAAATAGACATAAGCTTTGTATTTTTATGAAAAGAACAATGTAACTCCTTTAATCTTATTGTAGTAATATTATTGTTTGGAGTAGCACTTTTGTATAAAGATGGGAAGAATTTTGCCTGGTTCCGTAATGTAGTGTAATGAAGATATATTATTTAATTGTACCTCCTATTAGTTGGTACGTTTTTTTCTGGATTTTTTGTTGCAACTTAGGTGACACCCCATTTTAGCACAGGCCGCGCTTTTTTAACAAAAGCTTCCAGACGTGTCCCCACCTCCGCGTTAGGAGACCAGTCAGTCACCGTTTGATATCAGTTGGTCACTATATAGTCAAGTAACTGGGGCTAGAGAGAAATATGAAGGGTTGCAGTATTCTCTTTTTAGCCCATGCTCAATACATTCAGAAGACATCACTGGATTTAACTTGAGCTCAGTCACTTCCCACTATATACAGTTGGTATACATACAATATTAATTTATTTTATACCCACTGGACTGCTGTGTCTAAGCTAGAATTGCATAGGCTTTCACCTTACAGTGAGATTTTCTCCTGTATGAAGCTGCCTTGATCCAAAAATCCAAAATGCATCCAGATTCTTCATTAGTGGGGAGGACCTGTATTCTGGCAATTCTGGATCATTTGTTCTAAATGGTACTGGTGGGCATGAGAAAAATTTGTTTGTAGGGGGAGGGGGGCTACCGAACTAGAGAGACATGGATGGGGGACCTCAGTTCTTGGAACAGATAAGGGTCCCAGAATTGGGTTCTGCTTCTAAATAAATGCAGATCCTGTTGATAACCACACCATTATTGGACTCAGTACTGATCATCTCAATAATTAGTGAAGGCAGGAATAGATTAAATCCCTGGATATTACCATATTTCTCCTAGTATAGCAGCTGTGATTTGGTGTATGATGCGTCTGCTCGCCATGCTGCTGACACTCGCTATCTCTACTCTTATCTGTAGACATGTCAGCTGTGGGATTACTGACAAGTGCGGCCTGTCACTTGTGGCTTCCGCTGTTTTGTCATGCAGCTAATGCAGGGCATTGAAATGTGTTTTGCTAAGTGACACGATGAAGTGGTAATTGTAATTAAATGCTTCAACCTGTAAGATGTGATACTAAAATTACATGCAGGAGAAATAATTACCATGTGGAAATAATCTAAATGACACCCCGGAAAAAATTAGTGGAACGTCAGAGTGAAGCTAAAAGGGATCAGCATAAAAGGATAGAATTACGGTATGTATTCTAGATGTATTATATCTGCACAGATTTCACTTACTCGGATGATATTTTGGATTTATTTTGAATTTTAATCATTTTCATTCACAAACTATCAGGCTTGGTATCTGGAATAGTTAATATAGTGCATTGGACAGGATGATAACATCAATACCTGGACAACCTCTTTAAGTCCTGGGCACCACTGCAAACTGTAAATTGATAGTTTGCTAGGTGCCAATGGCAGGAATTACACCAAATTACCTTCTGCAAAGTTCCTGGAGATGGTCCGGACATAAAGCAAGGGTGTGTAAGGAAGCATGATCATGATATTACGGTAGTTTTTTATAATCAAGATGTTTGTCTGGATGATGGAAAACTTTGGGATCTGCTTGACCTTGCTTGAAACTTCTTCTCTACTGCTGGTTTGTCTTAACATTCCTATTAGCCTTATCAGAATATCATCAATACCCATTACTCCCAACATCTCCAAACAGCAAAGTCAAATTGGTGTAGATGGTGGGTAATTCATACACCACAACACTACCCAAAATTATACTCTGTAAGTCTTTATATAGAAAATGGCTACATCGAGATAGCTGAAACGTCGTATTTCCTATGTGTGAAATAAACACTTATTTGTCACAGAGTGCTGCTTTCCTGCCTTGGATTATTGAAGTTTTGGGATCCCTGAGCCGGACCTCAGTAAGCCTGCACCCAATTTTTTTGGATTTAATCCGATTTAGTGCCCGATTTAGTGCCGCTTCATCTATTTATTTTCCTATGTTTATTGTGACTGTATATATATATATATATATATATATATATATATATATATATATATACAGGCAGTCCCCGGGTTACATACAAGATAGGGTCTGGAGGTTTGTTCTTAAGTTGAATTTGTATGTAAGTCGAAACTGTATATTTTATAATGGAAGTTCTAGACAATTTTTTTTCTTTTGCCCCAGTGACAATTGGAGTTTCAAAATTTTTGGTGTAATTGGACCAAGAATTATCAATAAAGCTTCATTACAGACATCTTACTGCTGATCATTGCAGTCTGGGACTATAGTAAAGCATCCAGAGAGCTTTACCAGAGTTCACATGGGGCAGAGGGGTCCGTCTGTAACTATGGGTTGTCTGTAAGTCGGGTGTCCATATATATCGCATATCAGAATCAAGAGAAGCCTGCAGCTATAGCATTGTGACCTTCCGTCTTTACTGTTTCTCCTACAATATGTTTGAAAAGGTTGATGATAGATCTATTCATTCCTCACCACCTGCCATTCATACATAGCTGCAGTTACCACAACAGAGCTGCAGATGATACAAATCACATCACTGCTGCCACATATGTGAATAGGAAGGCTTTTGCTGGAACTCTGTAAACAGTCACTAAATATAATGAGCAGCATTATAGATGTACAATCTACTCTCAAGGCAGTGAAATAAGAAAAGCAATGTCTCATTTCTCCTGTACTTAGCTGGTAGAAATCTATGAAGGCATAAAGCTGGAAAACATAAAACCCTGGAAACAATGCATGGCATTGTACTTTCTTACTAGGACCATTTCACATAAGTGTTTTTCAAGTGTGATTTCTGCTCTAGTTTGTGATGGTCAGGACTCGCAATGGACACTGACCGATTATATTAAATGGTCTCATTCAGACATGTGTTATCCCAATACTGGTTTATATATAGGACAATTGTACAAAGAAAAAGCATGACGGCCAGCGAAAAATGGAAATGTAAAAAAAAAAAAAGATAACAATACATTGTGCATAGTCTGGTCATCAACACCGCTTCAATGGATCAGTTCCAAAAGGAGGCTTATTAGAGGAATAAAGGATGCAAAAGCCAAAAAGAGAGAATAAACAAATAAATAACAGATAATAAATAAATAGGAAAAAAAAAATATAAGTAAAATAGAAAGAATAACACACAACATGCTTACCTTGTATTTACCAATACCCACATTTTGACATCTGTTGTACTCTTATTCCTGTGTATGTCTTTGGATCATTGCAGTATGGACATATTATAAACATATTTATTAATAACATCACTGTAATTATATATTACAGTGTAATTTATCGTCCATAGTGTCAATATTTCTTATGACTCCCAGGATACAAACAAAGGTCCACGTGGCCTGCACATGTCGTAGGCTACTTGCCCTGAACTGTAAACATGAATAGTCTATTCTAGTTTTAGACATATTGTTTATGTGATACAGTCCCAGAAAAATGCAGCATGTCCTACGTGAAGGTGGCGGATTGGGGAAAATAATCGCAAAAGCTAGCAATAAGCTAGCATTTGCGATTATTTCAGGGCCTCTGCGCCACTGGCGGTGCGCAGAGGTCCTGATAAATATCCCCCAATAGGTGCATGGAAAAAATGACAGCACTAGGATACTGTATATCATAGTGCATGCAGCTTTCCCTGCACAAGTTTCAAGGGTCAGGAAGTACGGAGACTGCCAATTAAGGCTACCATGTAGGCGTGTGGAGTCTTATAGCCATAGCTGCTCCACTAGGGGGATTCTGGGAAAATATGCAAAGTTTTCCATGATGGGATAAGGAAAACCACACCTCTTTTAGCTACTTTGAACGGCAGCTCCCTTGACATCAAGCATGACCTACAAGAAGCCTAATGACATGATGTAGGTTTAAAACCAAACCAGTACAGGCGGTCCCCTACTTAAGGACACCCGACTTACAGACAACCCATAGTTACAGACGGACCCCTCTGCCCACTGTGACCTCTGGTGAAGCTCTCTGGATGTTACTATAGTCCCAGACTGCAATGATCAGCTGTAATGTGTCTGTAATGAAGCTTTATTGATAATTCTTGGTCCAATTACACCAAAATTTTGAAACTCCAATTGTCACTGGGGCAAAAGAAAAAAAATTGTCTAGAACTTCCATTATAAAATATACAGTTTCGACTTACATACAAATTCAACTTAAGAACAAACCTCCAGACCCTATCTTGTATGTAACTCGGGGACTGCCTGTATATCTATTCCAGAAGGAACAGACTCCCAACTGTAGACAGCGCTGTTTCGACCTGTTTGGGTCTCCTCAGAAGTTTCAAGGAAGAAACTGAGAGCAAAAAAAAATCGGACGGTGAAAGATGATTAGAGCTACAAAAAATGGATTGTTGGATGGCACTAGGACTGAACTCTGATCCAACTCTTGCGATTTTCCACTGAACAAAATCATGAAATTGGACACCTTAGTGTCATCGGCGTTGTGTCAGATTTTTATATCCGATTTTCACAGCTCTGAGCACCTACCTTATATTTAGCATCTGCTAGCAACACACGTGCATGAAAAATGGAACGCGCTACAATGATCAGTCTGAAAATTTTCCTTCATACACCCATTGGAGAGAACAGTGGCGTAACTAGGAGAGTCAGGGCCCCATAGCAGATTTCTGCATGGGGTCCCCCTTAAAAAATATTCATACATACACAAACGTTTATACAGTCACACACATTTATACTCTTAAATACACACACATAACATTCTACACTCACTTTTATATACTCGCACACACATACATACGTATACACTCATATGCACACATTTATATACTCATATATACATTTATACACTAATACATGCAGTATATACAAACTCATACTGTATATACTGTACATACAGCATATATGCATCAAAGTTGCATACAAACTGTTTATATACATACATATAGCATACATACATCATATTCTTTTACATACGGTATACACCCACTGTGTATACACATTCATACATACACGCTACACACATACTGAATCTATATACAGCATTTACACACATACATACAGTATATACTGTACAGCATATACACACATACATACAGTATATACTGTACAGCATATACACACATACATACAGTATATACTGTACAGCATATACACACATACATACATCACATACACACATACATACAGTATATACTGTACAGCACATACACACATACATACAGTATATACTGTACAGCATATACACACATACAGCATACATACATATAACTATACATACATATACACTCACCGGCCACTTTATTAGGTACACCTGTCCAACTGCTCGTTGTCAGCCAATCACATGGCGGCAACTCAGTGCATTTAGGCATGTAGACATGGTCAAGACAATCTCCTGCAGTTCAAACCGAGCATCAGTATGGGGAAGAAAGGTGATTTGAGTGCCTTTGAACGTGGCATGGTTGTTGGTGCCAGAAGGGCTGGTATGAGTATTTCAGAAACTGCTGATCTACTGGGATTTTCAGGCACAACCATCTCTAGGGTTTACAGAGAATGGTCCGAAAAAGAAAAAACATCCAGTGAGCGGCAGTTCTGTGGGCGGAAATGCCTTATTGATGCCAGAGGTCAGAGGAGAAAGGGCAGACTGGTTCGAGCTGATAGAAAGGCAACAGTGACTCAAATCGCCACCCGTTACAACCAAGGTAGGCAGAAGAGCATCTCTGAAGGCACAGTACGTCGAACTTTGAGGCAGATGGGCTACAGCAGCAGAAGACCACACCGGGTGCCACTCCTTTCAGCTAAGAACAGGAAACTGAGGCTACAATTTGCACAAGCTCATCGAAATTGGACAGTAGAAGATTGGAAAAACTTTGCCTGGTCTGATGAGTCTCGATTTCTGCTGCGACAGTCGGATGGTAGGGTCAGAATTTGGCGTCAACATGAAAGCATGGATCCATCCGGCCTTGTATCAACGGTTCAGGCTGGTGGTGGTGGTGTCATGGTGTGGGGAATATTTTCTTGGCACTCTTTGGACCCCTTGGTACCAATTGAGCATCGTTGCAACGCCACAGCCTACCTGAGTATTGTTGCTGACCATGTCCATCCCTTTATTACCACAATGTACCCAACATCTGATGGCTACTTTCAGCAGGATAATGCGTCATGTCATAAAGCTGGAATCATCTCAGACTGGTTTCTTGAACATGACAATGAGTTCACTGTACTCAAATGGCCTCCACAGTCACCAGATCTCAATCCAATAGAGCAGTGATGGCAAACCTTTTAGAGGCCGAGTGCCCAAACTACAACAAAGACCCGCTTATTTATCGCAAAGTGCCAACACAGAAATTTAATTTGTGATTTATTCTCCCTTCTCTGTCACAGTTTTCATTGATACCAGCACCGAGGACACCAATAAAGCAGAAAATAGTCCCAGGTAGAGCTGTCACTTTAAAATAGCACTGTGCACAGCAAGTCCTGGGCTGTCTGGGACTGCAGGAAGATACTTGGAGTCCTCTCTGTTGATGGCCTGAGTGCCCACAGAAAGGGCTCCGAGTGCCACCTCTGGCACCAGTGCCATAGGTTAGCCATCACTGCAATAGAGCATCTTTGGGATGTGGTGGAACGGGAGATTCGCATCATGGATGTGCACCCGACAAATCTGCGGCAACTGTGTGATGCCATCATGTCAATATGGACCAAAATCTCTGAGGAATGCTTCCAGCACCTTGTTGAATCTATGCCACGAAGAATTGAGGCAGTTCTGAAGGCAAAAGGGGGTCCAACCCGTTACTAGCATGGTGTACCTAATAAAGTGGCCGGTGAGTGTATAAGGACTTACACGTCATGCAGACCGGCTGCTGTGGGAGGCTGTTTCTTCGGGAGGGTAGGTGGCCTACGTGCCCGGGAACACATAGAAGTAGTAGGACGGCAACGCGGATGCGGTAAGCCTGCTGGATGGCGGGGGGGCGAACGGGGATGGGGGGTGGTACGGCCGCGGATGGGGGGGCTGTCCGGCCGTGGATGGGGGGGCTATGCAGCCGCAGATGGGGACGGGGCGTTTTCGGCCGCGTGACCGCGTGCAGACTGAGCCGGCCAGGCGGCCGTGGATGAACTAGGCCGGGCGGCCATGGTTGGAGTAGGCCGTCTGTGGACGCAGTGGGACGGCCGGGCAGACGGAGTAGGTGGGCCGCGGATGGATTGGGATGGCAGGGCGGACGGAGTGGGCCGGCTGAGTGCTGAGTAGGATGGCCGCAGAAGGACTAGACCGGCCGAATGGGGGCGGACGGAGTGAGCCAGGTGGGCGGACACAGGCAGAGGGACGGCACAGGGGCCCGTATTTCGGTCCCATTGCCCCAGTATGCATTTGTAAATTTTGTCTCTGTTGTTCATCCGGGCCCCTGTGCCGCCCGGGTCCCGTAGCAACTGCTACGGCTGCTACGGCTGTTGTTAAGCCACTGGGAGAGAATCCCTTAGTATTCATCTCAGGTTCCACCAGTTTATAATCCCTGTGATGATAATTCCTGCTGCAGTATGAGACTGTCGGTTCCTACTTTTGACTTAATTTTAGTTTGTCTAAACTGTGCGCCCCAATTTTCATCAGGGTCATGGCCCTTTTCAGCAGGGTCACGACCAATTTACGTAGATTGCGCTCCCGTAATTGGAAATTGTTCAATGTGGTAGAAGGCATTTTAGGCACTTTTTTGGCACAAAACTGCCAGAATCCCCCCATTCACTACAATGCGCAAGTTTCACACATGGATTGAATGAGAGTAGTGCATTCTGCATTCTATATTTAGAAAATGGACCATACAAAGCACATCAAGGACTCACAGTTCTGTTCGAGTGCTGTTCGAGGTAGACCTGGACAAGAAATGGATCTGGCAAAAAACGTCAGCCCATGAAACGTATTGCTCTGAGTTTTGAGTCTCAGGCAAATAGAATTAAATGGGGACGTGTTCTAGCTTTTGAATCAGTGCAAGGCATGTGGAAAAAGTTCAATTGTTTGGAGTCCAAGTCCTGGCAGCTGCCTTGAACTGCCATTGTCACTGCTGCTCCTTCTACCCATGTCCCAGGTTGCAGGCACCTCACTGTGCCCCCTCACGTCAGCAACAGTTCTACTTACCCAGTGCGTCTTTGCCTCCTAGAGCGCATGCGCCGGCCGTCTGAGATTTAAAAGGCCAGTGCACTGCTAATTGCCACTGGCCACCTGACAACTAATAAATGTCCAGCCTCTTCCTGTGACCCCTGCCAGATCTTTGTGCCTCATAGCCTTAAAGAAAGCTTTATCCCTATGCCTTACAACTGTTGGCTAATTTCCGGTTCCATTCCTGACTCCCCTCCTCCACTGCCTGCCTTGACCTTTGCCTTGCTCCTGACTCCGATCCTGTGCCGCCTGTCCTGACCTCCTGTCTGTCCCCGACCACGATACTGTCTCGCGATTCTGTACTTTGCCGTGGCCGCTACCGCGGACAGAGTTGCGTCTGTGTAGCGAACTGGTGGTACCATGCCGCAGCAAGCCCAGCCCTCTTTGCGGCGGGCTCTGGTGAAAACCGGGTACCACTTAGACTCCACTCCCAGATGTCGGATTAAGTCATCTTCCGCAGTGGTACAGAGGATCCACCACCACTGATCCTGACAGCTATATAGTTTTGGTACCTGGCACCAGATCCTCTCCCATTGATGACCATCCCAAACAGGTCCTTATTTTGTAGACTTTCCATACCAAAAACAAAATCTCTCATGGTGTTTGAAGGATGACGGGATTCAGTGGGTCAGACGCCTGCTACATATAGTTTTGTTATGACACTCTTTTCCACATGAATCTGTGAAACATCATGAATAGTTTTTCTCAACTCCTGTGAATAAGAACAGACAGGAGATTAATCTCTCAGTGAAATCTTTCAGGCCGTAAAAAAAAAATCTCAGCTTTATTTAGAAAAAATATTTGCTTTAGGATTAGTCTTAAAGTGGTTTATGGGTCACGTTAATGAGCTTTAGGTGAAGTTGAGGTTCAGTGATCGAAGGGAACTAACTGAAGGATTATCACAAGTGTCTGGACTGGATCAGTAGAAGTGGCTTCATTCAGGGGCTCCTGCTAGACAGCATGTTCTTACATCAACATATGGCTTAGGGATAATGATGGGGATCTGATCAATCAGTAAAATATATATGACTGGTGTAAATCATGGAAGACGTTGCTACTACTGATGTATATACAGCTCTCACACTTTCACACCAGGAGATGACAGAAGCTAATTATTCTTATTGCATTCCCAGTAGCCGTAAAGGATTTTCTCTTAACTGAATCCTTTGTATCTCAGGTTACATGAGCTTGTACCAAGGTAGATTTAGCAAAAAGATACAAAAGTCCTCAAGTCTAAAGAACGCTGCCCTGTGATTCAGTATTAAAAGACAAGGCATGTCAAAACAGAACATCATGGTATTCTCACACTAGTGGGTTTACCTAAAAGATGCGGCCCCCAAAAACTTTTACCGTTTCAATTAGTTGTTACAACGTAGAACGTCACATGGCAAATTGTGCTGCAGCGTTTTATCGCCGCATGTACAAGGGTAAGGGAAACTGCAGCAGCATTGACGGATGCCATGAGGATTATAGTGTCGCTGGGAGTGCACCTCCATCACACCACATGGACACATTTCTATCCATTGGAAATAAAAATAGAAGCTTTTGTAGCAGGACAGCAAGCAGAGATCTAGAAAACTGTGAAGAATTAATACAGAGAGTATAATGGAAAATTGTTTAACTTTTCCTAACACAAAGTATATCAAATATTTGCTGAAAGTGGAGAACAACTTTAAGGTGCCAGTGCACAATGGGATATAAAAATCACTAGATTTCAGGCTGCATCTGTACTTGCTAATATAGTCTGGCATATAATGGTAATTGTTATTTTGATTCTGATCTTACCCTTATAATATAGGCAGTTTAGGCAGTAGCCCGGGGCCCAAGCCTTTTAGGGGGCCCATTGCAATCCAAACCACCCGCCAAATATTATACTGAGAAGGACTTTCACCCATGAAATCCTCGTAATCTGTTCCTGCTCTTGATACACATGTACACAAGAGCCATTTCAGGACCTTTGAAGGCCCTCCAAAGGTCCTGACACCGCAGATTGAAAGCAGCGGAAGGAATGCATATTCCTTTCCCCAACAAGCTTGATTCTAGTAATATATGTAGAAAGTGAATTCTAGACTTGTAGGGGCTATAATATTTATACAGCCCAGGGCCCATGGCAGTCTTAACTATGAATTAGATCACCCATATTAGCGGGATGTTGCCGCAGTTGGACAAACGCTAGCACTGTAGACAGCAGAAGAACGGCTGTTACATACAGCCTGGTCCCTGCTGCATCTGCCCGGCATTATTATACCCATATTGTGAAGGGTATAGACAATACAAATTGCAATCAGGGGCGTAACTTGAGGGGGGGTTTCGCTCGCACCTGGGCCCAAGAGGTTTAGGGGGCCCTTATGGTGTCACTTTGCCATATGAGAAGACTATTGCTATAAACCATACATTATAGTCGGGGGCCTGGCGCAGACTTTGCACTGGGGCCCATCAGCTTCTAGTTACGCCACTGATTGCAATCTAAGTGCTTCCTACCTCCCAAAAAATGTAATAGAAAGTGTTCAAACAGTTACCTTTTCGCACAATGAACAAGCCCTAATAACCATCTTTTGATTGAAGAATAAATCCCATTCACTGTGATGGTGGATTATACACTGGGGAGTGTAGGGCAGCTGTAACTACATCCCATGTGCTTGGGCAACATGTTTCTATTATGATCCTGTTTAGTATTACAAAGCCTTGTGCCCCTTTCAGGCACTATATTCTCCCATAGAGGCAAGGATCATAGAGGAGACGCATCAATAAGATGTCATACAATAAAGGAAGCTACAAGTTTTCATGTTAATATTTAATGTAAAAAGAAATTCTATGCTCCTCTTTTACGATAGGAGGTATACAATTGCTTTATCACAGTCTATCACAGTCTATTCATACCTACCACTGGTAGGTTTTTTTTACCATCAGTTTCACAGTAAATTACTGACAGATACAATTCAAGTTTCTCTACATTCTTTTGTGCTTGGGTGCTTACGAAGCACAATACTAACTATATGTGGGTTGGTATAAGGGTTCTAAAATGGGACACTGTTTTCATTCAGTGGTTAAGAAAAGTGTATAATTGATATATCATATTTTGTAGTTAGGTGGAACCTGCCAATTTATTGGTACAAAATGAATAATATGTATGTATATGTCTACACATCCCTGATTATTCAGCATCCATGTAAATTATGAAATCAAGGAATAGCACAAGAGCAAAATATTCTAGAGGCTGGACATAAATAAATGTGTCAGGATACATCTCACCTGTTCTGAAATATGATTTGCCTAAATTACAATATCTGACTGCTACTTGTACTTACCAGCTCTATTAAAATGCATTTTAGACTTAACCAAAACAAATATGATGAAATATTTAAATTTATGGAATTTCAGGTAACCATATGTCGTATACTTTGTATCCTACAGGTGCAGACTGAGACCCTGGACTATGAAGAGGCTGGTAAGTACCTTAATATTTTAATATGGTAGTGTTAGTGACATTAATTATTTGGTTTCGGAATTTATCATTTCAATCCCAAGACCCGTTTTTTCCCATCAATATAGTTGCATCAGGGTTTGTTTTTTGTGAGATGATGTCAGAACTCTCTGAATTACTTCCTGCATTGTTTTGAGCTTGAGGGAGTTGTAGATTGACAGATGCCTTGCATAGTCTATTCCATTAGTTGAGCTGGGCCATTTCCTATCTGCGTTTTAGCTTCCGTTTTGTAGTTTCTGTTTAAAAAAAAAAAAGATAAAAATGTAATAATATGTCTGTATGGATACATTAATAGCATAGTATCAGTTAAAAAAAACAAAACAGATACCTTGGTTTCCGTCAGAGTCAGTTAGTTTCAGTTTTTCATCATTTTATGAAGCCATTTGAAAATTAATGGGAAATAAACAGAATAAACCCCTCAATAAACAGAAACCACAAAATGGAAACCTGAATGCAGAAGGGAACTAGCCCTTTGAGTTCAGTTTGTTTCTCAGCTGTGGATTGAGAGATGGACGGCCAAACCAGTTAGCTGCTGGGGGCAGTGTTCAGGTGCTCCTATATATTCTTGCTCATCCCGAGTCCAAGTTTCTAGTCCTAATTGTCCCCTTACACTTACAGTGCCTTGCAAAAGTATTCGGCACTCCTGAACTTTTCTTCCTTTTGCCACATTTTAGGCTTCAAACATAAAGATATAAAATTGTAATTTTTTGGGTGTAGAATCAATAACAAGTGGGACACAATTGTGAAGTGGAATGAAATTTATTGGATATTTTAACTTTTGTAAAAAATAATAAACTGAAAAGTTGTGTGTGTGATACTATTTCGCCCCCTAAGTTAATACTTTGTAGGGCCAACTTTTGCTGTGATTACAGCTGCAAGTGTCTTGGGGTATCAGGTCTCTATCAGTTTTGGACATCGAGAGACTGAAATTCTTGCCCATTCTTCCTTGGAAAACTCCTGGAGCTCAGTGAGATTGGATGAAGGATTTGAAACACAGTTTTCAGCTCTTTCCACAGATCGTCGATTGGATTGAGGTGTGGATAAGTTTATTTGCGAACCTTCCATTGTAGATTTTGCTTTGTTTGGGATCATTTCCTTGTCGGAAGATAAATCTCCATCCCAGTCTCAGGTCTTTTGCAGACTCCAACAGGTTTTCTTCCAGAATGGTCCTGTATTTGGCTTCATCCATCTTCCCATCAATTTTAACCAACTTCCCTGTCCCTGCAGAAGAAAAGCAGACAGTGGGGATGGTGTGTTCAGGACTGAGCTGAGTTTCTTTTACATCAAACATATAGTTTGGCATTCTGACCAAAAAGTTTGATTTTTGGTTTCATCTGACCAGAGCACCTTCATCCACATGTTTGGTGTCTCCTAGGTGGCTTGTGACAAATTTTAAACAAGAAATGTCCCTCTTGTTGCCACTCTTCCAGATTTGTGTAGTGTATGACTGATTGTTGTCCTATAGACAGGCTCTCCCACCTCAGCTGTAGATCTCTGCAGGTCATCCAGAGAGATCCTGGGACTCTTAGCTGCATCTCTGATCAATCTTCTCCTTGTTTGAGATGAAAGTTTATAGGGACGGTCGGGTCTTGGTAGATTTGCAGTGGCCTGATGCTCCTTCCATGTCAGTATGATGCTTGCACATGGCTCCTTGGGAGGTTTAAAGTTAGTGAAATCTTTTTGTATCCAAATCCGGCTTTAAACTTCTCCCCAACAGTATCGTGGACCTGCCTGGTGTGTTCCTTGGTCTTCATGATGCAGAACCCTGAGACTATCACAGAGCAGGTGGATTTAAACGGAGACTTGACTACACACAGGTGGATTATATTTATCATCAGTCATTTAGGATGGCATTGGATCATTTAGAGATCCTCACTGAACTTCTGGAGTGAGTTTGCTGCACTGAAAGTAATTTTATATGGCATGTCCCACTTTTCAGTTTATTATTTTTAACAAAAGTTTAAATCTCGTTCCACTTTTGTTCCATTCGACAATTGTATCCCACTTTTTGATATCTTTATGTTTGAAGCCTGAAATGTGGTAAAGGTAGGAAAGTTCAAGAATGCCAAACACTTTCTTAGGGTACTGTATTGTCCATCTCATGTCTTCTCTGTTGTTTTGTGTCTTGTCATTTTTCATTCAGTATAGGGATTGTTGACCAGAGATCCCTGACCGTAAGGGTTTGCAAGGCTTGTTAAGTAGGTGGCAGGGGTTGTGGGTCAGTTAAGGGCCTGCACCCCTTTTCTCTTTTGAGAGTTATATGTTAAATTATAGTATTTTGTGGTTAATTTATTGAATCATATACATTTTTATAACATATTTGTTTTACTATGTGGTATAAATAGCACAGTAAATCTTTTATTATCTTATTTTATATTCATTTTCTGTTGACTGAGGTGTTTGAAGCTCTTATTTTGGCATATGATTGTAGTTTTTGTGATTTGTGATTTTTGGCTTCATACATTTATTGTACCTGATTATTTTATCAATTTTTGTTACTGATGCAGCATTATGAATAATTCCTGGTAAAGGACAAAAATGCCTTTGGATTTGTACACTTTTTTTTTTACTTATTTTGGTCCCAGTAGGGAACATTCATGATAATTGCTTCCATAATACATTGCAAAACAGTTAAAGAACTGTAAAGTTTTTTCCCCCACAAATCAAGAGCTCTTTGCATGTAGAACAACTTTGCCTATTATTTTGTTACCTATATTCAGCAGTTTCTTTGCTATACCCCTCAGATTACCTCAGTGCTGCAGGAGCTGCTTCCTCTCCATGTGCAGACAAGCCCTGGAGTCCGTAGATTTGCTTATTTGTCAGACTCCTGGGATGGGAGGGGCTGGTGCTCCCTGCTCACATAGGAGGAGGTCATTTGACAGAGCTCCCTAAGTGTACATAGCAGAGCTGGATGTGTTCAGGACTGTGGATACAGATGTCTCCTACACAGAATATGGGAGTACAAGCTCTGCTGTGTTCCCTATCATTTCCTCCATCCCAGTCTGTGATTCTACAGAACTTTCTCTGTCCCTCTACTCACCTCAAGATGCAGCCCTTCCTCCACCTTGTCATCAGCACTATCATCTCTGTGCAGAGAAGCTATTAACCCTTATTGCTCACACAGCACAAGCATAGACTTCATGTACTAATAATTTCTACCTCTTATTACATGTTCCCTGCTCCTTCATGTGATGGAAGCTGCCAGGCTAGTCACCATATACATCCTGTGTGTGCACTCGGCAGTGTTCAATTAATTTACTTGTGGGAAGCTAAATTGAATTAATGTTAAATTACTGTGAGAGAGAAGACAAGGCATTGTGGGATCTATGGGCAGCTTGAATTTGACTCAGCTTGAGGGCAAGTTGAGGAAGACATTAGTGTCCACCCACTTTACCTTCAGATTTATGTTAAACACTTTCAGAAAAGAAATGCAATAACTTTGGAAAGAAAAGGGTTAGCAGTACAATAAGGGCGTTGTTCTGTTTGTTTTTAAAGGGAGAAACACATAGGAGAAATTGGTAAAATCTTTATAACTGAACAGTTACTTTTCAAAGTCTGTTAAACAGTGTCTGATGGAAACCCCACAATCATATTGCATATTGTTGGGTACAGAAGAAGCAATATTCTCTCTGAGCTGGAGCCTAATTATAATCTAATCGTCAAATTCCTACAACACTCAACATTGGTCACCTATTGTGAAAAAGGAGTATGCGTCAGCAGTTATGACGGCAAATACTAAACCTTTAATGGTTGTTACAAAAGAGTTAATCCTTTATGGGAAGCCAAATGCTGTCACTGAGCGAAACCTTTTGAATAAAACATGATGTACAAAGTTGTGATATTTGGGACAATGAACCGTACTTTATTATTTATAAATCATAACATTTCCTGGAGGCAGAGGCAGTGGGTTATAGTATACAGTATATACAAGTTGCTTATTACCTTGCCTCTCGTATTACATAATGAAAATGATAGATTACTATATATTAATCTTATTATGTCAAAATCTTTATATGTATCATATTACACTATGACACAATACCAGGGGATTATACTTTGTATACTTTTTATATCAAATACCTGGTGTCATCGACAGCTACAACATCAGATCACTTCTTAGAAATGTTCCTCCGTTGCTCAGAAAACACGAGGATCAAGGGTTGATCGTCATCCAAATTTGATTGTAATAACTTGTCACTTGCATAAATTCAAAGACTAGTGATGTTTTTCTTGTTCGGAGATAACATTAAATGGCATCCACCCCTCTTTCCCACAGTCCGTAGAAGCTTAATCTTAATCCATGGCTAGTGTCGTCTGTCCAGGCCTAAGTGTCTGATATGCTTCTTTCACCACATCTTTTTTATTACTGCCTGCTTGTGACATTTTTAAGATGCTGGAATAAAGCTACGTAGGTGGAAAGAGCAACAGAATTAAGAAAAAAGTTCTGAATATAGTTTACACAAGTGTGTAGAATTCTGTAGCAAAGAATCTGATTTCATATATAAAATTCTGTACTTAAAGGGACTTTCCTGATAAAATTACTAATTTTCAAACACAATACAATGGATTCCCCATAGACAATTCTCTGCCAAGTCCAGCATGCCTTTGCACAACACTTTGCACAACACATATCTGGGATTTCAATTGACAATGGGGGTTCAACATCAAGCATCCGATGCTGAACAGAAAGTGGTACAAGGAGCAGACGGCTCTATTCTCAGTGTAGTGGTCAGACAAGATTACTGCAGATCAGCTCCTATCTATTTGGATGAGAGCTAAGCTGTAATGACTCCATTTAGCCACTATACAGAAAATGGAGCTGTCTGCTTCCTGTTCCATTATTTTTTTATCAGCTGCTCAAATCAACTGATCCGTAGGGGGGTTGTAGGTGTTGGACCCCATAAATCTAATATTTAAGACGTTCTTTATGGTTTTGTTATTAATATTTTAACCCAGTAACACTTTCTAACTTGAATTTTCATCAACAAGATTGGAGATAAAAATTGGGGGTTCCTTCTAACATAAAAAGGATTGTACAAGGTGAATTAGCTTCAAAGGTTTTTAGGCAAAGTGAATGCCATGAAAAATATCTCCATACTGCAGCGATGTTGAATCTATGGCATGTATGCCATAGCCGGCATCTAGAGCCCTGGGGAGATATCCCTTCACCTGGCCATACTGAATAAATTCCCATCTCAGGGAGGATTCCATGTGAAATTACTTACCTTCAGATTTGTTTGTGGTAGGTGAAGGAAATCAAACCCCCAGCCTGAGCATGGAAGGCAAGAACAATACTAGTGGGCAATGGACAGTCTTTAAGAGGATTTTCTCTAACTAAGAGCTTCAATAGAATTATAGTTCATTACAAGTTTAATGAGGAGGTATATAGAGATGTATTTATTAAACATTCTGTCTATATTTTGCTATATTGTCCCATTGTTTCTTTTTATATTAAGGGACATCTACCAGGATAAAGTATTGTAAACCAAGCACACTGACATACTGGTGTGTGCCCCCTCTGGCAGGATCCACTCTTCTTTTAGCTTCACGTGCACTGTTTTGTACAAATAAATGCTTTTAAAATTATGCAAATGAGCCTAAGGCTCTCCAAGCTCCATAGGTGTTAATGGAGCCTGGAGCCCCTCATAATTTTTAAACCCTTTTTTTCTTAAAAACAAGGGCATAGGAAGCTTAAAAACAGCAGATCCCGCCACAAGGGGCACACACCAGTATGTCAGTGTGCTTGGTTTACAATCCTTTATGTCCTTTAAGCAAATAATTAATATAGTGATTTATGATTTATAAAAAGCATATGAAACAAAATAAATGATAAATTTGATATTGACGCACCCAGGTCCATATACAGGGGTCTTGTCTGCAGTTTATATAAGTGTTGGTCTGGGTGCAGTTTTTAGGGATGAGCAGACCAATTTGGTTTAGTCTAAAGCCGAAACAACCGCTAACACTCGCGTTCAGTGCTGGCACATATTGGCGGTGTTAACCATTTAAATTCAGTTGCATTTAAATGCCGATGGCGCAACAAGAATTTAAGTGCCGCCTGCATTTAAAGGGTTAACACCTGTAATCGTTTCTAGTATCAATTGTGGTGCAGTACCAAACACACAGATCTTAACATTGCAGTTCTGGTCTGCTTATCCCTGGAGTCTAAATTTATTGATGGGGTCAGGAGTTTGTGATTTATTTAGCAGGTTTGTACAAAGAGAATTTACAAATTTCCAATATCTGTGAATATTTGTGATACCCTCATGACTAAAATGAAAGGAGAAATATGAAAACTTTTTTTCTCAACATTTTAAAGGTTCCATACTGTTACTTATATAATACATCTCACTGCAGACACATAAAAGCATACAGTCAATTATCTAGGTCTAGCCTCTATATTGTGGCGCATATGGCACAGTATTTCCAGGCGTAGATAAGAGACAAGTCTCGGGAATGTTTTCCCACTATCAGTAATACATTCCATAATCTCTCACAATCAATGTGACACCTAGAGGTTATTGCAAGACATTTTAGTAAAGCAAATTTAGGTTCTGCGCTGATAGCTCCTGTACAGTCCAGCAATATATATTGTATACCCTTGTGTACTCTTATTTTTAAAAAAGAGGAAACAAAAACTAAAATGTAGAAAACATAAAATAACACTTTATTAGATTGATTAAAACAAATCCATTTTAAAAGAAATTAGACACAGAAAAGGCCACTGATGGTCAAAATAACTAAATATACATGATAAATAGATCGCAGTAACCTGTATAGAGGTATAGAAGGTCTAGTCCTCAGAACAAGTCAAGGTATTTGCTTACAAACAAGTATTGTACATTACCCAGAGGTATAACAGAAGACAAGGGTCACATACAAATTACATACACAGTTGTATACAGGATAAAGGTGGACACCACCCGACACGTGTTTTGCCTTGCTACATCTGGAGTATCTATTTTAGTGATGTAGCTATAGCGCTGCAACCAGCAGGTTTTCTATAGAATGGTGACATAAAGAGCTGTGCATCTCCCAAACAGAGATGTAACTAGTAGAGGCAGGGCCCCATAGCAGACTTCTGGGGGGGGGGCGGCTAAAATTTTTTATATATTTACTGTATGTGAGTTAAAATCACACACAGTATATACACAGAATGTATACATACAAACAGCATATATACACATACATACAGTACCATATACAATCAAGCATTATCTCCTCTGACATACAGCATATACACATCACATATACACACATTCAAAAAATACACACATACATACCATACATACGTATAATACCAATTTGCTATAGTAAGAGATTTGTAGTTGGGTACCAGTACTCATACAATACTAGCAAATCCTACATACTTTCTTACGGGTCAGTAGACAGACATCACAGAAAAACACATATGTTCAGACATTTCATGCTGTCTTCACATCCAGCTTCAGAGACTTCTATGATCGATGGCTACAAGGTACATTTTTAATATTTCATGACTATTTTCAAGCTTCTCAACTCTTAACTTGTGACCTACATTTTCTGACAAGGTTTTCATGCATCATTGTAGACCGGCACGCAGCTGTCACATGATAAATGAACAATGTATAGGAGAACTAATGCGCACATGAAGACGGGACAATTCTTCTAAATGTGTTACATCTGGTCTCAAATCTCCCAGTTCTATGTATTGCGATCTCCTGCTGGATGTAATATTTGATCTAATGTATGGTCGGTATTTTGGAGACTGTAAATGAATTATTATAAAGAATGGATAAGAAAATGTGCTAGATTAGAAGTTATGATATAATTGCAGTTTTTTTTATAAAGAGGCTTTTAATATGACTGTTCCTATCTACTTGTAGAAAGCATGTAATATCATGTCATTTTTTGATTCAACATTCTTTGATTTTCTTGGTTGTAGAGCTTACTGCACACTGGTTAATCAAGACTTCAATAGAAAAGCAATGGGGCAGATCTGATAAGATATATCATATACTTTCTTGTTGTCGCTATTTTTTAGCAGACCTGAACCGCAAAGTCTCTGAACCCGGACCTGAACTTCAGTCTGACAATCAATCTGCCAATAAAACCTGAGATAGGTGCTGGCATCTGCTTAAATGCCATTAAACTAAGCAACCAGTGGCATTTAAATCAATGTGGTGCTTGACATTTTAAGGAGGATTATCGCTTTCTGACATCACATGGATCTAGGATCCTTTCCGAAATAGCAGTGCCCAAGCACTGCTTTGTGGACGGAATTTAATGGGTTCACCACTGGCACCGATCCTGGGTGTTTGGGTCTGGTTTTGGTTCCTGCACCAAGACCAAATAAAATTTTCTTGGATCTGCTCATTATTTATAGTCACCTCGACCATTAGTTCATGCAAATTTTCTTGAAAGACTAAAGACCATTTGATATTTCCCATATGAATCATAGTGGCTCATGAATTTGGTTCATCTTTAGAATTTAGTTAGTCTGTAGACTGATTATTTCACTGATTGCCTTACATTACACCAGAATTAGGGAGAAAGTGTATTGGCCATTATCACAAAGTTCATGTAAAGAGTGTTATATACTGAGTGTGTCATTACGGCATCAAGAGTGTATGTAGAAGGCTCATGGGCTGGGCCAGTCCCTGCTCTCTTAGCTTGTTAGCAAGCCAACCTAAACACTGGAGGTGCATTTGTACCTTCTTATCTGCTCCAGTCTGATCTATCTGTGATATCAATGGTGGCCTGAGTGATGACTCAGAGTGGGAACCAGAGTGGGAACCAGTGGTCATAGAATAATAGTTAACATTATTCGTTAAAATTCAATCACCTATTTTCCCTAGAATGCATATATAAATTAAAAAAACAACTTTTTAGGTAACTTTTTGCCAGCATGTAATGCTGTAACATTAAAAAATGTCCCCATTTACCAGTGATGTTTTGCCACCGATAAAAATGTGCATCCGAAGTGTTCAAAAAATCACACAAGGGCACATTTGCCTGTGTTAAGTGCAGGGTGCGCCAGATTAAGGATTTCTGGCGCACTTTTTTATGAATCTGGCTTCCCCTGCACTGCCCCGACAGAGTGTACCACTATTTTTTTTGGTGCACCTTGAACATGGGGAGTGCGTTGGACTTTGCATGACAAATCTGGTGCATGATCTGCCTGAGCACCGGAACGCTCCCTAATTTGTGTCGCATGATGACTAGTGCTGCCGCGCCACAAAAAGGATGCATGCGACACAGATGTGGTTCAGACACTTCTTAAATACCTCTGCAAGCAGTTTGCACTGAAAAGACCGTGCAAAGTCCGACAGAAAACCCGCCTCCTAGTAAATGTGACCCAAGGTTCCCAAAAACAGTATCAATTAAATTGTCAGCTTCTCCTTTAAAAAAAATAACACCACTATATACATGTAGCAATGTATGAAAATGTTAAGACTTGCAAAGACTTTTTCCAGTTTGCCAGAGGCACCACTAGGGGGAGCTAATATTGAAGAAGCATGTCACCCCGAACTGCTGTCATTCCGAAATTCACAGTTGAATAATAGCAACTGTGAAAAATAGGAATTTATGTATATAAATACTGTACTTTTTACCTACCAAATCCCAATGTTTACCCAATGCCCTTTACATGACTTCCAGTCCTTCTTCTGACCATGCACAGCTATTGCTGTCGGGAGAAAACCAGAAACTTCTTTGTAAAACTCTTGTTTATTTGGATTACCTAGACTTCTCGGAAAGACAGCCTATAGATTTTCAATGTCAACAACTGGATTTGTGTAAAACGTAGAAGATCCTCCTGTTTGATATCCCAGGTGAAGAAGTTCATTTACTGACATCATCTCTGATATGATGAGATAGGAAGATTAATTTGGTCATGTGTCTGACATACGTGCTCTGCTCTGTTTTTGGGGACAGGCGTGATTTTGGATTACACAGTTGATTACATCCATAGATTACATTCTCTCTACAGGTTTTGGCTTGTGCCATGCAGAAATAATAACAAATATGAGTTTTATGAGTTTGTTATAAAATAAATCCAATTAGCCAATATCTTACCCATAAACTATAAATTCTTCTTGACATACTGTCAATCTTTAGAATTTCACATTTCAATAAAACATAGTAGAATATATGTCCTATGTTTCTTTGGACTTATATTATAGTTTGTATTGTTTTATAATGTTTTCTATTATACTTCTTGAAAATTATACGGCTTACTGGTAATTTAATTTACACTTTCTCTTTTACTACTCTTTTACCATCAGCAATGTGTCACTCCGGCTCTGTTCACACCTTTAGATAACAAGGTTTAGATTACACATCAACCGAATTTCTATACATGTCTGTATTAACACATGTCCTATCTATAAAGGGAGATGAATAGATCAAAGATCCCCTATGATTTGTAACGAGCTACGGAATATGATGGAGCTATATAAATAAATTATTATTATCATAGATAGATATTGAAATACATTTGCCTTTGAAGAAGAGGGATGTTTGAGCAACAGAGAGAAATTATGAATTTTAGACAATGGGTACGGCAACTTCTATTTAATTAATTCCTTTATTTATATAGAGCACACAGATTACACAGCGCTGCACAGAGTTTGCCAATAGCATTAATAATAATAATAATAATAATAATTTATTTATATAGCGCAGACAGATTACGCAGCGCTGCACAGAGCTTGCCAAATCAGTCCCTGTCCCCAATGGGGCTCACAATCTAATCAACCTACCAGTATGTTTTGGAGTGTGGGAGGAAGCCGGAGGACCCGGAGGAAACCCACGCAAACACGGAAAGAACATACAAACTCTTTGGAGATGTTGACTTGAACCCAGGACTCCAGCTATTTCTATTTGGTTTAGAATCCCATGACCATCTTTAAAGCTTAACTGAACTTTTTAGCAAATTTTGCATAGATTTGTAATTGTAATTAACAACAAATTTATTGCAGTCTGTTTCTCTAGTTTGCGGCTGTGTGAAGGCCTCACTGCTCCCCTGACCTCTACATACGTGGGGGAATTTATTGTGCATCGTTGTATGATAAAGGCCACTCAGACACGTTGCAGCGGATATATAAAGAGGTATAGGCATCTTGATAAATCTGCCAGGCAGCAGCGCAAATGTCCGTTAGGTCCGACTTAAAGAAATGTTTTTTTAAAAAGTACACTAGTCCATGCTGCCGTACCCACAGTAATAATCAAAATTTCTTGCGATTATTTCAGTGCTGGCGTACATCTCAAGATGATACTATCTAGCTGGCTGCGCTGGATCACGAGACTTTCAGAGAGCCGATGGCTTCACCGGTCTGCACATCAGCTGGTGGAACAAGGGGGGAATGTTGAGAGCTGGGGGCATGCATAAATTTATTTATGAGCTCCCGGAGCCTCAGGTTCATTTACATAAATTTATAGAGTAGATTTTTTTCCTTAAAAACCCTTTCTGAAATAAAAAAAAACACTGACACTGTTAACATGCAGGTAAGTGTGGGCAGTCTACTATCAGTAAATCTGATGGTAGATGTCCTTTAACGTAGAAAAACAATGGGGCTCATTTACTAAGGGTCCGCGGACCGCACAAACATCGATTTATGCCCCATTTAAAAGGCTATTGTGGCGCACGCGATTGGATTTTGGTGCAATCACGCCGGATTTCATGCGATAGAAATCGGGGGCCGGGCTGTCGGACGATCCGACGGATTTGGACTGAGCGTGGGATTTAACATTTAAATTAGGTCGCAGGACAACGCACTTACATGCACCAGGAAGTAGAAGGTGAACTCCGGCGGACCTGAGCAGGGAGTGGCACATGCAGGAAATCGGGCGCATGATGTTAGTGAATTGCGCCCGAGTCCAAGATCGTCAGAGAACGCACAGCGGGGATAGCGATAGGACCGGGTAAGTTGCTACTTTCACACAAACTTTTGATACGCCCAGGCCAGGCCCTAGAGAGGAGCGGCTCACACCTCCCCTCTCCATAGTGCGGCATGGTGCCCAGCATGCTCTATCTTTTACTGGGCGATGGTACGGTGAGACATTTGTGTAACGCCATAGATGTCCATGACAGATTTATATCTGGCCGCAAATTTGCAGCAGGATATATGTCCCCAGAACATCTTTGGAAAGGGGCCCAAGTATATAAGGGGGGACATTGCTCAGTCAGGCAGTTTCTTCGGTTTTTCAGGATTCTATTGATGGACGATAAACTGAGGGAATAGTAAGGTGAAACACAAAGAGGGAGATTTATCATCAAGTTTCTGAGGTAAAACTGTTCTAGTTGCCCATAGAAACCAATCAGAGCTCAGCTTCAATTTTACAAACGCCTGTGGGAAAATTAAAGCTGAGTTCTGATTGGTTGTCATGGCCAACTAGAACAGTTCTGTTTTAAGAGACTTATAATAAACCCCTCTAAAAAGTCTAAAATTTAGTGGGTGAGCAGTCTATCTCCAGATGTTACAGCTAAATAATTTTATATGATTATCATGAGTCCATTGATTTTACACTTCTTAGTAATTTCTAGAATCTTTATTTTTGCTGTCTAGATCCCCTAATTTTCTTTTTATTGTTCACAGACCTAGCTGATTAGAGATCAAATCCTTTATTATCTTCTTGAATTTTCAAATTGATGTATAATATATTGAAAAATATATAGCCATAATATACTCACCAGTCTTCATATAATGCCGCAAGAGATTTAATGGCTAATAGTTTGACGTAAGAAATCATTGCAGGTTCTTGTGTAGACTAAACAGTAGCAAGCTCCACTGACTCTTTCAGCTTCTTTCTATTCTGAGTCCAAATTTTCGATGAATACTTCTTTATTAGCTATGATAGGATTTATTCTTGCTAAGGGTGTGTGTACTGCACTATAATAACGGTAGATTCTTACAGTAAAGCTAACACTGAGGTGGATACTATCATTATCCAGATGTTGCGGTATTTAATCATGAATTATAACTAGAGATGAGCGAACATACTCGTCCGAGCTTGATGCTCGATCGAGCATTAGCGTACTCGTAACTGCTCGTTGCTCGGACGAGTATTTCGCCCGCTCGAGAAAATGGCAGCTCCCGCCGTTTTGCTTTTTGGCGGCCAGAAACAGAGCCAATCACAAGCCAGGAGACTCTGCACTCCACCCAGCATGACGTGGTAGCCTTACACGTCGATAGCAGTGGTTGGCTGGCCAGATCAGGTGACCCTAGGATAGACTAGCCGCTGCCCGCGCTGCTCGGATCATTCTCTGTCTGGATGCCGCTAGGGAGAGAGCTGCTGCTGGTCAGGGAAAGCGTTAGGGTGTTCTATTAGCTTACTGTTAGGCAGGAGTGATTCTACAACAGCCCTTCTTAGGGCTACAATAACGTTATCCTTTTTTTTTTTATTTGCTTGTGGCTGGGCTTGCTGGCACTAGTAGTGTGGTAGTAGTACCATATTGTGAGGAATTAGCAGGGGGACTTGCTACCGTTGTGTTTAGCTCTTAGTGACACACATATCCACCTCAAACACCAAAGTGGGAAAATTTATTAGGGGTTTGATTTCAATTAGGCACAGTCTGCCAGTTTCTTTTTATTTTACGTTTATTTTTTTCATAACTCAGCGTCATCTCATCTGGCATAGTAGTGTGCTTTAATACTTGGCTAGAAAATAGCCATAGGAGAATCCAAAACGGCTTACTTACGCCTACAGTAGCGTTATATATATTTGATTTCTGGTTGATCTGCTGGTGGCTGTAGTTGTTGCAGTGCATCTACTAGCAAATTGTGAGCAATTTGGAGTGAGACTTGCGACCACTGTGTTTTGCGCTTAGTGACGCACATATCCATCGCAAAGACCGAAGTGGGAAAATTTATTAGGGCCCGGGGTTGGATTTCAATTAGGCACAGTCTGCCATTTCCTTTTTTATTTTACGTTTATTTTTTTCATAACTCAGCGTCATCTCATCTGGCATAGTAGTGTGCTTTAATACTTGGCTAGAAAATAGCCATAGGAGAATCCAAAACGGCTTACTTACGCCTACAGTAGCGTTATATATATTTGATTTCTGGTTGATCTGCTGGTGGCTGTAGTTGTTGCAGTGCATCTACTAGCAAATTGTGAGCAATTTGGAGTGAGACTTGCGACCACTGTGTTTTGCGCTTAGTGACGCACATATCCATCGCAAAGACCGAAGTGGGAAAATTTATTAGGGCCCGGGGTTGGATTTCAATTAGGCACAGTCTGCCATTTCCTTTTTTATTTTACGTTTATTTTTTTCATAACTCAGCGTCATCTCATCTGGCATAGTAGTGTGCTTTAATACTTGGCTAGAAAATAGCCATAGGAGAATCCAAAACGGCTTACTTACGCCTACAGTAGCGTTATATATATTTGATTTCTGGTTGATCTGCTGGTGGCTGTAGTTGTTGCAGTGCATCTACTAGCAAATTGTGAGCAATTTGGAGTGAGACTTGCGACCACTGTGTTTTGCGCTTAGTGACGCACATATCCATCGCAAAGACCGAAGTGGGAAAATTTATTAGGGCCCGCGGTTGGATTTCAATTAGGCACAGTCTGCCATTTCCTTTTTTATTTTACGTTTATTTTTTTCATAACTCAGCGTCATCTCATCTGGCATAGTAGTGTGCTTTAATACTTGGCTAGAAAATAGCCATAGGAGAATCCAAAACGGCTTACTTACGCCTACAGTAGCGTTATATATATTTGATTTCTGGTTGATCTGCTGGTGGCTGTAGTTGTTGCAGTGCATCTACTAGCAAATTGTGAGCAATTTGGAGTGAGACTTGCGACCACTGTGTTTTGCGCTTAGTGACGCACATATCCATCGCAAAGACCGAAGTGGGAAAATTTATTAGGGCCCGGGGTTGGATTTCAATTAGGCACAGTCTGCCATTTCCTTTTTTATTTTACGTTTATTTTTTTCATAACTCAGCGTCATCTCATCTGGCATAGTAGTGTGCTTTAATACTTGGCTAGAAAATAGCCATAGGAGAATCCAAAACGGCTTACTTACGCCTACAGTAGCGTTATATATATTTGATTTCTGGTTGATCTGCTGGTGGCTGTAGTTGTTGCAGTGCATCTACTAGCAAATTGTGAGCAATTTGGAGTGAGACTTGCGACCACTGTGTTTTGCGCTTAGTGACGCACATATCCATCGCAAAGACCGAAGTGGGAAAATTTATTAGGGCCCGGGGTTGGATTTCAATTAGGCACAGTCTGCCATTTCCTTTTTTATTTTACGTTTATTTTTTTCATAACTCAGCGTCATCTCATCTGGCATAGTAGTGTGCTTTAATACTTGGCTAGAAAATAGCCATAGGAGAATCCAAAACGGCTTACTTACGCCTACAGTAGCGTTATATATATTTGATTTCTGGTTGATCTGCTGGTGGCTGTAGTTGTTGCAGTGCATCTACTAGCAAATTGTGAGCAATTTGGAGTGAGACTTGCGACCACTGTGTTTTGCGCTTAGTGACGCACATATCCATCGCAAAGACCGAAGTGGGAAAATTTATTAGGGCCCGGGGTTGGATTTCAATTAGGCACAGTCTGCCATTTCCTTTTTTATTTTACGTTTATTTTTTTCATAACTCAGCGTCATCTCATCTGGCATAGTAGTGTGCTTTAATACTTGGCTAGAAAATAGCCATAGGAGAATCCAAAACGGCTTACTTACGCCTACAGTAGCGTTATATATATTTGATTTCTGGTTGATCTGCTGGTGGCTGTAGTTGTTGCAGTGCATCTACTAGCAAATTGTGAGCAATTTGGAGTGAGACTTGCGACCACTGTGTTTTGCGCTTAGTGACGCACATATCCATCGCAAAGACCGAAGTGGGAAAATTTATTAGGGCCCGGGGTTGGATTTCAATTAGGCACAGTCTGCCATTTCCTTTTTTATTTTACGTTTATTTTTTTCAAAACTCAGCGTCATCTCATCTGGCATATCAGTGTGCTTTCATACTTGGCTAGAAAATAGCCATAGCTATAGGATAGCATCGTTTGGTTTTAAAAACTAAAAAACACACAAAAAAAAAAAAACACAAAAAAAAGGTAAAAAAAAAATTAAAGTTATAACTCTCATTTTCAAAATGTTTAACCCGAGGGCTAGGGGTAGAGGACGAGGGCGGGGACGTGGGCGTCCAACTACTGCAGGGGTCAGAGGCCGTGGTCCTGGGCGGGGTGAGACACCACCTGCTGATGAGGGAGCAGGGGAACGCCGCAGAGCTACACTCCCTAGGTTCATGTCTGAAGTTACTGGGACTCGTGGTAGAGCACTGTTGAGGCCAGAACAGTGCGAACAGGTGATGTCGTGGATTGCCGACAATGCTTCGAGCAATTTGTCCACCAGTCAGTCTTCCACGCAGTCCACCCATGTCACCGAAATCGGCACTCCTCCAGCTCCTGCACCTCAGCCTCCTCCCCCCCAGTCTGCCCCCTCCCAGCAAAATTTGCCATTTGAACCGGCATACTCTGAGGAACTGTTTTCTGGACCCTTCCCACAGTCACAAACCACTTGTCCGGTTGCTGATGAGCAATTTTCCGATGCCCAGGTTTTCCACCAGTCGCAGTCTGTGGGTGATGATGACCTTCTTGACGTAGTGGAAGAAGTGTGTAAAGAGGTGTCCGACGATGAGGAGACACGGTTGTCAGACAGTGGGGAAGTTGTTGTCAGGGCAGGAAGTCCGAGGGGGGAGCAGACTGAGGGATCGGAGGATGATGAGGTGACAGACCCAAGCTGGGTTGAGAGGCCGGGTGAACACAGTGCTTCTGAGACGGAGGAGAGTCCTCGACCAGAACAGGTTGGAAGAGGCAGTGGTGGGGCCAGACGGAGAGGCAGGGCCAGAGCTGGTGCATCAGCGCCAAATGTGTCAACTAGTGAAGCTCCCGTGGCGAGGGCTCCTGCGGCGAGGGCTAGATTTTCAGAAGTCTGGAGGTTCTTTAAGGAAACACCGGATGACCGACGGACTGTGGTGTGCCACATTTGCCAAACCAGGATCAGCAGGGGTTCCACCACTACTAGCTTAACTACCACCAGTATGCTCAGGCATATGAATGCTAAACACCCCACTCCGTGGCAACAAGCGCGTTCACCTCCGGCCGTGCACACCACTGCTCCTTCCCCTGTGTCAGCTGATAGTCAGCCCCCTGCCCAGGACCCTGCCACAAAAACCCCATCGTCGCCTCCACGATCCTCCACAGCATCCACCAGCGTTCAGCTCTCCATACCCCAGACGCTGGAGCGGAAACGCAAATATAGTGCAACCCACCCGCACGCCCAAGCCCTTAATGTGCACATCTCCAGATTGCTAAGCCTGGAGATGCTGCCCTATAGGCTAGTAGAGACCGAGGCCTTTCGCAGCCTCATGGCGGCGGCCGCCCCTCGGTATTCGGTCCCCAGCCGCCACTACTTTTCCCGATGTGCCGTCCCAGCCCTGCACCAGCACGTGTCAGACAACATAATCCGTGCCCTGACCAACGCCGTTTCTGACAAGGTCCACCTGACCACGGACACGTGGACGAGTGCTGCCGGGCAGGGCCACTATATATCGCTGACGGCACATTGGGTTAACTTGGTGGAGGCTGGGACCGAGTCTGACCCTGCGGCTGGTCATATACTGCCGACGCCGAGGATTGCGGGGCCTACCTCGGTCCAGGTGTTTCAGGCCTACTATGCCTCCTCCTCCTCCCACCCCTCCTCCACCTCCTCCTCCGAACGACCATCCGTGGGCATGGCGCCATCAGTCGGTAGCTCTAGGCACAGCAGCAGTGCAGTCGCTAAGCGACAGCAGGTGGTGCTCAAACTGCTGAGCCTAGGCGATAAAAGGCACACCGCCCAAGAACTATTACAGGGCATCACGGCGCAGACTGATCTGTGGCTGGCACCGCTGAACCTGAAGCCAGGCATGGTTGTGTGTGACAACGGCCGTAACCTGGTGGCGGCTCTGCAACTCGGCAGACTGACACATGTGCCATGCCTGGCCCATGTGTTAAATCTGATAGTTCAGCGTTTCCTCAAGACATACCCCAATCTGTCTGATTTGCTCACGAAGGTGCGCCGCATCTGTGCGCATTTCAGGAAGTCCAGCACAGATGCTGCCACTCTCAGGGCAGCGCAGCGCCGCCTCCAACTGCCCGCTCACCGACTGTTGTGCGACGTGCCCACGAGGTGGAATTCAACACTGACCATGTTATCCAGAGTTTACCAGCAGCGCCGAGCGATTGTAGACTGCCAGATGTCAACTTCCACCAGAACTGGTAGTCAGGTCAGTCAGCTTCCTCAAGTCTACAATGAGGAGTGGACGTGGATGTCTGATATCTGTCAGGTGCTGAGTAACTTTGAGGAGTCAACACAGATGGTCAGTGGCGATGCCGCCATCATCAGCCTCACCATTCCGCTGCTTGGCCTGTTGAAAAACTCTCTGGTCAGCATGAAGTCGGAAGCTTTGCGCTCCTCACAAGAGACGGGGGAAGAAGATTCCCTTGTTGATAGCCAAAGCACCCTTAGGTCTGTTTCTCAGCGCATATCGGAGGAGGTGGAGGAGGATGAGGAGGAAGAGGAGGAGAATGTTGGCGAGACACAAGAGGGGACCATTGTTGAGTCCTTCACTGTTGAGCGTGTATGGGCAGAAGAAGAGGAGTTGGAGGAGTTGGAGGAGGAGGAAATGGACAGTCAGGCCAGTGAGGGGAGTGAATTCTTACGCGTTGGTACTCTGGCGCATATGGCAGATTTCATGCTAGGCTGCCTATCCCGTGACCCTCGCGTTCAAAGAATTTATTCCAGCACCGATTACTGGGTGTTCACTCTCCTGGACCCACGGTACAAGCAAAATCTTTCCACTCTCATCCCTGGAGAGGAAAGGAGTGTGAGAATGCATGAATACCAGCAGGCCCTGGTGCACAAGCTGAAACAGTATTTCCCTTCTGACAGCGCTAGTGGCAGAGTGCGTAGTTCTGCGGGACAAGTAGCGAGGGAGAGTAGGCGAGCAGGCAGCTTGTCCAGCACTGGCAAGGGTACGCTTTACAAGGCTTTTGCCAGCTTTATGTCACCCCAGCAAGACACTGTCACCTGTCCCCAGTCTCGGCAGAGTAGGGCTGATCTTTACAGAAAGATGGTGAGGGAGTACGTAGCTGACCATACCATCGTCCTAAATGATCACACAGCTCCCTACAACTACTGGGTTTCAAAGCTGGACATGTGGCACGAACTGGCGCTGTACGCCTTGGAGGTTCTTGCCTGCCCTGCCGCTAGCGTCTTGTCCGAGCGGGTTTTCAGTGCAGCTGGTGGCATCATCACCGATAAGCGTACACGCCTGTCGACTGACAGCGCTGACAGGCTGACGCTTATCAAGATGAATAAAGCCTGGATTTCTCCTAATTTCCAATCTCCACCAGGTGAAGGAAGCTCAACCTGAATAATTTATCCACTCCTCCTCCTCCTCATTTTCCTCCTTCTCCTCCTCTTTGTACAGTAAAGTAGAGGAAACTGGCTATTTTTTTACAGGGCCCACTGGCTCTAGCTATAGTACTTTATGCATTTAATTTTTCTGGAGGGCCACCGACCCGGTCCTCTGTTTTAAACAATTTTTGGGAGTGCCACATACAGGCACTCAATCTATTCAATTTTTCTGGAGGGCCACCTACCTGCTCCTCTGGTTTGAAAACTTTTTTGGACTGCCACATACAGACACTCAATCTATTCCATTTTTATGGAGGGCCACCTACCTGCTCCTCTGGTTTGAAAACTTTTTTGGACTGCCACATACAGGCACTCAATCTATTCCATTTTTATGGAGGGCCACCTACCTGCTCCTCTGGTTTGAAAACTTTTTTGGACTGCCACATACAGGCACTATCCAAATTGAATTGTCTCCATAGCAGCCTCCACACGTTGTCTCCATTGCTACCTCCAAATGTCGTCCATATAGCTGCCTCCATACATCGTCCCTTTTTCAAACGAGGTGTGTCAGGCCGAAATTTGGGTTGTTTTCATGGATTCCACATCAAAGTTGTTAACTTTGTCGCCACCCTGCTGTGTTATCCACAAAATACACTGGCAAACTTTTACCATTTACGGATATTATTTCAGCGCTTCTTGCGCATCTGTTTACATTCCCCTCACCCGCCATATCCTAAACTTATAAGAACGCTACTACACTTGATCTTATACAAAAGGTTCTTAGAAGTGCTGTTTGGGGAGTAGCCTAGAGACAGGGGCTTGGATTGGCGAAAGCTCGCCTGGCAGCGGAGCGCCAGCTCCATGCCAAGAACCAACTAACATAGTTTTAACTGCAGCACCTTTAATCTACTACTAGTTCACTGCCTCCATACATGGCCGCCTTATCAAACGTGCTGTGTCAGGCAGAATTTTGGGTTGTTTTCATGGCTTCCACAACAAACTTGTTAACTTTGTCACCACCCTGCTGTGTAATCCTCAAAATATACTGGCAAACTTTTACCATTTACGGATATTATTTCAGCGCTTCTTGCGCATCTGTTTACATTCCCCTCACCCGCCATATTCCAAACTTATAAGAACGCTACTACACTTAACTTGGTGCAGGCTGGGACCGAGTCTGACCCTGGGGCTGGTCATATACTGCCGACGCAGAGGATTGCGGGGCCTACCTCGGTCCAGGTGTTTCAGGCCTACTATGCCTCCTCCTCCTCCCACCCCTCCTCCACCTCCTCCTCCTCCTCTGAATTACCATCCGTGGGCATGGCGCCATCAGTCGGTAGCTCTAGGCACAGCAGCAGTGCCGTCGCTAAGCGACAGCAGGCGGTGCTCAAACTGCTGAGCCTAGGTGATAAAAGGCACACCGCCCAAGAGCTATTACAGGGCATTCCACATCAAACTTGTTAACTTTGTCGCCACCGTGCTGTGTAAGCCACAAAATATACTGGAAAACTTTTTTCATTTACGGATATTATTTCAGTGCTTCTTGCGCAGATGTTTACATTCCCCTCACCCGCCATATCCCAAACTTATAAGAACGCTACTACACTTGATCTTATACAAAAGGTTCTTAGAAGTGCTGTTTGGGGAGTAGCCTAGAGACAGGGGCTTGGATTGGCAAAAGCTCGCCTGGCAGCGGAGCGCCAGCTCCATGCCAAGATCCAACTAACATAGTTTTAACTGCAGCACCTTTAATCTACTACTAGTTCACTGCCTCCATACATGGTCCCCTTATCAAACGAGCTGTGTCAGGCAGAATTTTGGATTGTTTTCATGGCTTCCATGTTAACTTTGTCGCCACCCTGCTGTGTAATCCACAAAATATACTGGCAAACTTTTATCATGTACCGATATTATTTGAGCGCTTCTTGCTCACCTCCTTTGGTTCCTCTCTGCCACCCATTGGTTTGAAGCCTGAGTCCATTTAGGGTATGTTGCCATGCCACTCTCTAGCCTGCCGCTGCTGCCGCTGCCTCTGCATGCCGTCCCCTATAGTGTCAGGGTCAATTATTGGATGTTTTAGATGCTATCTAGCCTCATTCGGTCACTCTGTCATGGCCATGCTGTTGCCCATAATTTTGGCATAATGGTGCGATTAAGCAGCCTCAGAGGCATCCATGCATGCTGCCCCTGCTGTTTCCTGTCCATTTCCGTGGTGTTTCCATCCTTTTCTGAGGTTCCCAGGTGTTTGGCCAAGCTTCCCTGTGCAGAGCCTTGGTCCCCTTGAAAAATGCTCGAGTCTCCCATTGACTTCAATGGGGCTCGTTACTCGAAACGAGCACTCGAGCATCGGGAAAAGTTCGTCTCGAATAACGAGTACCCGAGCATTTTAGTGCTCGCTCATCTCTAATTATAACCATTAATTTTCAATCAAAATCTATAAAAACAAACTAATATTAATAATTACTATTATTATTATTAATAATAATAGAATTAATATTATCATATGCACTCTCATCACTGTTAAAGGGGTATTCCAGGACTCATTTTTCGATTACAAATCCTTAGAGTAGATCATGTTCATTTAGCACTTTCCATCGATTGACTGTAGTGAGTGTTTATTCCGCTTTACAGGCCTTTGAGGTCACGTTTATCAGTCACATGTCCAGTTTGTAGTCCAACAGAATACCATTGGAGTGAGACTCAGATGCAATACCAAACACAGTCACTATACAATGCATGGCGCTGTGCTTGGTAGACTGTCAAGGAGTCACTGCATTTTACCAAATTCTTTATTTTTCTAACAGCTAACTACTAATATTTGCATATTATTCACATGAGGAATTGATGATCAATAAAATAAAAATTTAGATGGGAGTTCAGGGGACCTGCTTTGGCCGATGAGTGGCCTCCTCGGACCTGGAGATAACAAAAGAATTGATGTTCTGTTATGAGAGGAAGTGATGTCTTGGGTCTAAGGAAGGCATGCATTGGCCAAAGCTGGTCCCACAACCCCCCAGAAGTAAAATAACCCTATTCCCGACTCGGACCAGCTGTGATCTGAACCACTACAACTTGTGGTCTTGTTCTTACAATGGGTTCGGTGTCTGGCACCTTTCTCCCCTCCATCTCTGCGACATCCTTGCAGGGGGCTAGCTGCCTGCCATTGTACAATAGCTCAGCCAGACCCTTTCTCGTAAGCCTGAAAGTTGCTGTGCCGATCCTGATCCAATATATGTTGGGATTAGTCCTTTATGTAGACCATCTGAGCAGAAAACTTACCAATGTCTCCTGCCTAAGGGTCAAAAACCAAAAGCTGCTGGTTCCCTATTGGGTCTCGATTTCTTGAGGTTGACCAAGATTTTTGAATGCTTGCATTTATTGCATTATTGCTGCAGATTTGGCGGTTTCTGGCAGCATGTGAATGTGATATGTAAAATACCTTCTAATTTGTTATAAATTTGTGCAGGTTAGGCACTAGTTAATTTTCAGCTGCTAACCTGCAACTTTTCCACTATGTGTCCCCCAGCCTTAAGCAGTAGGTAGGACTTGCACCAGATAAAGATTTTAAATCTTCAAAATTTAATATACACTTAAGATCAAAATTAGAAAACACACAGTTTCCTATATCACGTTAAGATCATTGTGCAGTCCTATGTAAATATATATTATAACTGTAAAATAGCAGTAGAGTATAAAGTGTATATATTCTAAAGCACAGAATACACATGGAAAATATTTAATTGTAACAGATACTCATCAAAATTAGTGAACCCATTCAGATATCTGCAAGTTATCTGACAAACCCTATTAAACTGGCAGCCTAACAATACAGTTTTCACTGACTTTGCAAAAATGGTGCGCCATTCCACCTTTGCTGTGGAGCATGTTGTATGGACATAGGAGAAGTGTTCTACAGTTTATTTCAATAATGAAAGCAAACTTAATTTATTTGGGCCTGATGGGAAACATTATGGCCCACATTCACTAAGGGCCGTGCGCCAGTTTTCTGTCGGACTTTGCGCGTCCTTTTAGGTTCAAACTGCTTGCTTGTGTATTTAAGAAGTGCCTCAGCCACATTTGTGTCACATGCGACTATTTTGTGGCGAAGTTGCACTATTCTTCATGTGACAAATTTCTGCACTGAAATGGGTGTTCCGGTGCACAGCCACACCGTGCACCGCATTTATCAAGCAAAGTCCGACAGAAATGTGTTGCGCTCCTTATGTCAAAGGTGCACCCAAAAAAGTGGTGCACTCTGTCAGGGGAGTGCAGGGGGGATCAGATTCATGCAGAATGTGCGGCAGAAATCCTGAATCTGGCGCACTCTGCACACTATACAGGTAAACTGCACAATGCTTTTAGTAAATGTGGGTCTATGTTTGTTGACAACGTGAGGAGAGACTGAACCCAAAGTATGTAAAGAAGTCAGTGAAAGGTGGTGAAGGAAGTGCCGGTGAATGTTTTCTGCAGCAAGAGTTGTACTTCTCATACAGCTACATGACAAGATTGTATCAGAACCTTCTGCAACAACACATGGTTCCCTCTTTGCGTTCCTCACCAAATCAGCCAGCAATTTTAATGCAGTGCCCACTGTCACGCAGTGAAACGGGTAAATTAGTTCCTTGAAACAGAAAAAAATTTTAACAATGAAATGACTGATCTTAACTCAATGGCAATCCACTGGAAAATCCATAGTGCAAAGTTATGACCAAGAAACCCATAACAGTCACAGAACTGTGGAAGAGACTGGAAGAAGAATGGACCAAAATCCCACCAGAGCAGTGAGAGAGACTAGTGATGTCCCATGTCCACAGATGTGCTGAAGCCATTCAAAGCAAATGTCATTATGTCTTTTTGCAAAATAAAACACTAAAGCAGTTTAGTGGCATGGTGTACCCCTTACAAAAAAATCCATCAAATGTTAGTAAATCTTTATAATCTTTATTTATGTAGTACCATCATATTCTGTAGGGGAAACATATACAAATATAATATTACATTACTGTAATACAGTACAGTCTACAGTCTATGAGATTACATTGTTTCCTAAAAATCAAGTGATCATTCATTGTTCTCTAATTTTGATCTCCAGTGTACATGAAGCAGTAACCTACAGAAGCTATTATTGGTAACATGTATATTACAGTTTACAAATGATCCTCAGCATTTACGTGAATCTGGGAGAAAGTTACACAAACCAATTTCCAGATCTCGCTTTGTGTTAAAAATATCCTGAGCTTTCACTCCTGTGGGGCAGAACACACAAGAATGCAGAGCGGATTTGTATAATTCAGCAAAATTCCACGTTCCCTCGCCATATTGTGCTATTCATACATAAGCATATTTTGCTGTATGTAGTCCTAAATATAGTTCAGTGAATGAAACCGTCTGGTGCTTTATTACTGAGGACATGTTTATCTGCTGGGATTTATTTCTTTTCCTATTCAACATTAAATACATATACATACACATGGGCCTCAGCATGCTAGGAGTTATATGGAGCGAGAACTTAAAAAAATTGTACAACTCTTAGAACTACATTCAATGGGGGCGTTTTATCAAGCCTCGCATGCCAGATAACTAGTGTGCAAGGCAGGCAAAAGTTTCAAAACTAAGGGCCATTTGACTACTAAGAGTGTTGATTCAATCCACCGGACACAAATCGATAGTTTATGAGTCCAGTGGGTTTTTTTTAGGAGAAAGCTCCCCACCACCACTTCAGTCCCTCGTTCCTGTCCCTCATGGCAGTGACTGACAGGATATTGTCACACTTTAACAAATAAGCAATACAGAGAGGGAATTCTTTTGGTTTAAGGAGTGCTCTTTTCATGCTCTCCTGAAAATACAGGACTCATAAACTATGCAGTGACAGATTAAAGGAAATCTACCATCAAAATCCACTATGATAGTGATGGCGAACCTTTCGGAGGCCGAGTGCCCAAACTGCAACCCAAAACCCTGCTTATTTATTGTGAGGTGCCAACCAAAAATTAAAACAGTAACTTATTGCTCCTTGTTCAACAACTCTCAATCATATTTGCCTCCTGAGGACAGCAACACAGTAGAAAGATGGAAAATTTTCATCATTTTAGCTTCTTTCCAGTGTCCCTCTGTACACAGAGAATCACGGGGCCAGCAGGAGGTCCTCCAAAAATTATTCAACCCTGTCTAATTCTCCCTCTTCCTACAGTCCCAAGTAGTGAAGTTAGTATCAAAATATGACTGAAAGCGGCATCTTTTAAGTTGCTGGGAACTGCAGGAAGATTCTTTGAGTCCTGTCTGGTGTGCTGGGGCGATGGCCCAAGTGCCCACAGAAAGGGCTCTGAGCACAGCCTGTGGCACCCGTGACTATTTTCTAGGTGTGTAAGATTGGTTCAGCTTTATACTTTATGGATAATAGTTTCGTTTTGAAGTAGAGTCCAATATTTATGGACAGTTGTGGTATAACAGGCTTTGCACCATCTTGTATAGTATCTCAAGGATTCTGTAGAATCCTTTACAGTTAATGAAGTTCTCGAAAAATTTTTATTGATTTCATTTATTTTTCAATTTAATGGGATCTGCGGGATCTCTGGTCATTTCACCACATTTTGATCCTTGTTGGAGTCACCCAGATCCTTACCCATTGTACTGCTTCCACTACGTCAACTCCAAGAACTGATTATAACCCATTATATATTACAGACGCTCTTTGATGCTTTTGGAACAAGATATCTATACCTGTCAATGGCATTAATGATATTATTATTGAACATGCATACATTACTGTACAAAAGTTTCAGGAAAATGGAAAAAAATTCTGGAAAGTATATATGTTTTCAACAATAGAACAAGAGATTGGGGGTCATTTACTAAGGGCCCGATTCGCGTTTTCCCGACGTGTTACCCGAATATTTCCGATTTGCGCCGATTGTACCTGAATTGCCCCGGGATTTTGGCTCACGCGATCGGATTGTGGCGCATCGGCGCTGGCATGCACGTGATGGAAATCGGGGGGCGTGGCCGAACGAAAACCCGACGGATTCGGAAAAACCGCCGCATTTAAGAAAAAAAATGTGTCGCGAAAATTACACTTACCTTCACCAGGTATAGGCCGGTGAATTTCAGGGCATTCCAGCGCGCCTCCGGGGAACTTCAGCGCAGCAGCGCCACCTGGTGGACGGCGGAGGAACTACCTTAGTGAATCCCGGCCGGACCCGAATCCACCGCAGAGAACGCGCCGCTGGATCGCGAACGGACCGGGTAAGTAAATCTGCCCCATTGACTCTAAACATATAGCTTTTGTCATTTAGAACTATCTTCTACGGAAAGAGAGGGTTGATCACCTGCACAGTGTAACAGCTTGTGAAACTACAGCACAGAGGGGCATAATTTAACATAATTTAATTGGTGATTTTAGAAGGAAGGAGACCATGGATAACAAGTATAAGAAGGTTACCATAGTCACACTGCCTGGAGCTATGAGTAAGTGTCCCTGGTATATGATTTTTTACTTTGATGGTATATTGCCTTATAGACTGCCATTTGCCCTTGATAGTTTTTTTTCAATGTTTTTCAATTTACTGCCTCTACGAGGACTAAGCTACTTAGGTAAAGCATGGTGAGGTATTCTGTCTTCTTTCAGTTTTGCAGTTGGAAGAAATTCAGAGGTCAGGAAAGGTTCTTGGATACTTGGGTGTTGAGAGCAGAAATACATGTATAATGGCTTAATGGCTGTTAGTCCCTCTCTTTATTATATTTTCAGGGTCATATCATACTTAGGTAGGCAGTTTTGGTAATCATGGATTCCCTAGAAGCCTTGGGCCCTGGGCTGCCACCCAAACTGCCCATCCACCAGATCCTCTTTGAGCTTATAAAATGCACTTAAACATTTCATGTATTTTATTAAAAAAGTAAATCATTTTAACTAATAAGATATCCATAAGTTAAACTTTCTACTTTCCTCGATGTATATCTTTGGATACCACCCAACTGAGAGTCTTATTCTACGCACGTACCGGGTAATAAAATGTACTCATGTTTATAATATCCCTTCATCAGAAATTCTTTCCAGAATCTGCGCTTCTAAGTGTTGTATCCTTACTCGTGCCAGTACTTGCTTGGAAATCCTAACAGAAAATAATTAGGAATTTTGGAAAAATGTAGATATAATGTATAAAGTATGGTGGTTCCACAGACATCACCCGGCAGTGAAAAGGTTATTAGCTAATAATAGTATGACGACCTCTACTTCTGGTGTCTGGAGAGATAGGATAAGTCAATAAAGCTGAAGGCTGGCTCGGAAGGTAATTGAAGGAGAAAGGAAAGGTTTCCTTGTATCAGACTGGAAACTTTCATGGCTGAACATCTGGTCTGGGATTTTCTATGTCTTTCTCTGTCAGGGTAGGAATAGCTGCTGTAGTAAGGGGGGTTATAGGGAAGGCAGGGGGAGGGAGCACCAGCACCGGAGAGAAAGTGTCAGTAGGAGATGCAGTGTGGAGAACCTCTGTGGTGTAACAATGTACCCAGGCGGTGAAGAAGGCACTGCAGGGCACACTGGCACGCGGGTGCATCACACCTCCTCCTGGGACCTTCCTTTTTCTATCTAGCTGCTGCATTCCCAAGTAAAGTGCAGTAATGCTGGGGGATTTACAATGACATCCAAGAGGAGATCAGCCAAATTTCTGCTGAGGAGGTCTCTGAGCGAGCAATTAAAGGACTCCACGACCAAGGCTTGGGACCTGCTGTGGAAAAATATCCGGGAAAAGCGCCTGGCAGGTCAGTCTGTCCCTGATTCCAGACACAATGCAGTAAAATGACCCTCGCCTATAGTGATTTTTTTTTTCTTTTGGTTGTTAAACAATGACGGGCCACTTCTGTTTTGCAGTCTCAGTATGTAATAGTGTCTGCATGCTGACAAGGTGACTGAGGCTGTCTGTAGGAGATCTCATTGCAGACCAATGTGATTTGTGTGTCCTTATGCAGTGTCCTTGCAGCATTTCTTTCTATCCTCTGGCGTTTACGGTACGGATGATCAAAGGGAATGAAGTCACAATTTACAATTACATGAATGATACATTCGGTGAATGAGTTTAGTCAGTTGTTTAGTAGAGAAAGGTTCAATGACACTTTGTAGTCCGGTGAGGATTTTTGTCATAGTAACTAATAGATGGGTAAATATAATATCTATGATACAACTTATTGATAGAGGTTGAATAAAATACATAAACGTATTCAACACAATATCGACAATGTTACACCTGCAGTCTGTTCTATCAATAAGGTCCTTCACTCCCAAACTTGAAGTCTACATCTGACAGAACTCTGTTGTGCTACGTCCCATGTTTTGGGAGGTCCATTTATCCTATCCAAGGAAAACGCAGCATGCGCAACTTGAGTCGTCTAGTGGATGGGTGCGTGAAAAAAACGGACCGAAATTACATCGTAGTGACGTCAATCTTTCACTAGTAGATGCTAAAAAAGAGTTAGTGACATTTGACCAAAAACCAATCAAATTTCTATTGACCAAAATTGTTTGAATTTAAATTTGCTTGTGGGCCAATGGCCTAAGTGGGTGGCTACATCAGTCAGGTGGTAATGTGACAGGATGATCTGAACGATCTCATGGGCTATGGCTTCATGTGCAGGCACTATGCTGCAATGCATACATTTATAATAGTGAGGCTTATGGAAAATCAATTATTAGTGTTGTATCTACCACATTACATTCATTGTTGTAGGACAATGCACCAGGAGCTTCCAGATTCAGTTCTGTCAACTTAAAACACATGGAAATAAAAACTTTTATATCACCACCGGGAAATAATGCAGTTTGCGTTTTATTACTCTTGTCAGGGTCATGCTTTGGGATAGATTTACTACTTTGTTTACATGTAAAATGTGGTATAAAAATGCGTATGTATGAAATATTCTGTCTAGTTCAAAGATAATTTTTCGGACTGGCTTGACAAGGGGGTGTGTCTGAGGAAAAGAGGGTGTGTCTTGTCCCCAAGTTATGTAACACAATGGGGCAGATTTACTTACCCGGTCCATTGGCGATCCAGCGGCATGTTCTCTGCGCTGGATTCGGGTCCGGCCGGGATTTATTAAGGTAGTTCCTCTGCTGCGCTGAAAAGCATCAGAACGCGCTGGAGTTCACCGGCTCGGGCTTAGTGAAGGTAAGTGCAAGCTCCGTGACAGATTTTTCTTTTTAAATGCGGCGGTTTTTCCGAATCTGTCGGGTTTTCGTTCGGCCAATCCCCCCCCCCCCCCCCGATTTCCATCGCGTGCATGCCAGCGCCGATGCGCCACAATCTGATCGCGTGCGCCAAAATCCCGGGGCAATTCAGGGGAAATCGGCGCAAATCGGAAATATTCGGGTAACACGTCGGGAAAACACGAATCGGGCCCTTAGTAAATGACCCCCAATAGCTCAATGGATAGGTTTTTTTAAATTATAGGTAGTCTGTGTTCCAAATGTATCATACAACCTGAGCCACTGAGATAAAGCTGGTGCATATCCAGACTGTTTGTCCCAGAATGCGATTAGTTGTGAGCCGAGGTTTCCATCTAGAGGATTTTTCCAAGGGAAACGCAACTACGTGTCACCCATAGGTGTCTAAGTATGGAATAGTACAGTATCAGGCCTCTTTCATACAAACGTATGCTTGCCCGGGACATAGCGCTGCTCACATGGAGATCTTTTTCCACTCAACGGTACGGTAACACGTGTGTTTACTGTGTTTATATAGACCATTATCCAGCCGCAAATTGTGCAGCAGAATTGCCCCTTACACATGAATGTGTGCTTTTTGCAGTTATGTATTTTAGTGCCATATTTTGCCTTATACACATGACAATTCTGACCGTATAAAGATCTATAGCAGATATACGAGCCATTCGGATTACAAGCATATTCCCGAAACATTATGTACATAATCCAAGGTTCCGCTGTATATGCTAAATATTATTTCAGTACTAATATTTTTAATATGCTAATACAGATGTTTGACAGAACTCTTAGGAGAGAGAGTTCTCCTTACCCTGGCTGCCCAAACATAGTGACAACTTTCTCTGTAATGTGAAGGTGTGTGGGTAGGGTATGTAGGACTTTCTCTTTTCTCTGCTTTTTATAAAAAAAAATGTTGCTCCAAATCATATAAAAAGTAAATCAATGACAATATTTTCTGATCTCTACTATCAGAATTGCGGGGCCCAAAATCTGCCTGCCCAAGACCAGGACCACCCATCTGACAGTAGAGAGCATAGTTAGCATAGTCTTCGGGTGATTTTAGTACCCATTATGCCGACTAGCCTTCTACTGTCAGATGGTTGGTCCAGACAGTTTGGCCCCACTCCTCCGACTGTAAGGATCTGAAATGATGTGGATACCTCAGCAATAGTGGAAGGATATGGGGAAAAGTCCTCTATATATTAGTGTAACTTTGGCCACTTGCATAAAGAACTTACATAAAGAACTACCAGAACTTCTAACACATGTGGTCCCTATAACACACAGGCTATTACAGTTTGTAAGTAATATGACAGCTGAGATTCCACATGTCATGGTAATACAAATCCTGGACAGAATTTTTGGAATGTAAAAAGTGTTACATACTGTGCTTCCCTATAGAACTAAGTCTAAGGCTATATTCACACGAATATATGGGGGTCGTATATACGGCCGACTTATATACACCGTATGTACGTTCCCCATACACGGCAATGGGCGCACAATGTCGTATGGGAGCTTTATGTAGGGTACAGGGCACCTGCGGCACCGTACCGTTCCGTAGATGGGAGAAAGATAGGGCATGTCCTATCTTTCCTCGGAATACGGCGCAGTGCACCATATATTACAGTGGAGAGGTTGAAAGATTTAACAGGTTCATAGGGGAAGATTTAGGATACAGGAGATTTGGCTTGAGTTCCTGGCGTATGATAGCAGCTATGTCCCCTGGGTCCCTTGGGCCGCCAGCCAAATGTACGCCAGATCCGACCTTTGCGTAAAAACCTGCACTCTGTTGGCTGCCACGCCCTCTACATTCCCTTCACTCCCACATGGCGTGGAGGTGACATAATTTATAATTTTTATAATTGCAAATTCTTGCATTGAGTAAAAATTTATGATTATTTCACTGCTTCTGGGCCAGAAAACTGACGTAGAAGCCGTGATAAATATCCCCTATAGTTTATTTGCTGGGGATCCAGTGCAGGGAGGTGGTAGTCTTATTTTAGTCCTAGAAGCTATAGCCATAAATGTAAAATAGAGACTAGAGAATTATTTCAGATTCATAAAAACTGTTAGTACGATTTGATTCTGGTCCAAATCAAATTGATCCAGTGTTATTTGATCAGAAAAAGTGTTGGTTATCCCCTTAACGCCGAAGCCACTTTTCACCTTCCTGACACGGCCCATTTTTTCAAATCTGCCCTGTGTCACTATAAATGGTTATAACTTTGGAACGCTTTAACATATCCAAGTGATTTTAAAATTGTTTTCTCATGACACATTGTACTTCATGTTAGTTTAAAAATGTTGGTGGTATATTTTGCATTTATTTAGGAGAAAATCAGATATTTGGTGAAAATTTGGAAAAATTCTCAATTTTCGAAATTCAAAATGTTCTACTTTTTCCACACATGAGTCATAACACCAAAAAATGTAATAACTAATATTCACCGAATGTCTACTTTATGCCTCCGTGGTTTTTTATACATACTATCATTTTTGTAAGATGTTATGGGGCTTTCAACGTCAGGTGCAATTTTTCACATTTTCAAAAGAGCTAACTTTTTACATAGGGGGCCATTCACGGTCCCTCTCAGACCGTTGGAGGGCCGGACTAAAGCTTAAAAATTTTAAAAAAATAAGAAATTCCTCTGTACACTGCACATTTCCTATACTGCTCTTCCTTCATTAATTATTTCATATGCTGCCCCCCACCACTTATTATTTCATATGCTGCCCCCCACCATTAATTATTTCCCATACTGCCCCTCCATCGTTAATTATTTCCTATACTGCCCCTCCATCATTGATTATTTCCTATACTGCCCCTCCATCATTAATTATTTCCTATCCTGCTCCTCCATCATTAATTATTCCCTATACTGCTGCTCCATCATTAATTATTTCCTGTACTGCCCCTCCATCATTAATTATTTCCTATACTGAACCTCCATCATTGATTATTTCCTATACTGCCCCTCCATCATTAATTATTTCCTATCCTGCTCCTCCATCATTAATTATTCCCTATACTGCTGCTCCATCATTAATTATTTCCTGTACTGCCCCTCCATCATTAATTATTTCCTATACTGAACCTCCATCATTAATTATTTCCCATACTGCCCCTCCATCGTTAATTATTTCCTATACTGCCCCTCCATCATTGATTATTTCCTATACTGCCCCTCCATCATTAATTATTTCCTATCCTGCTCCTCCATCATTAATTATTTCCTATCCTGCTGCTCCATCATTAATTATTTCCTGTACTGCCCCTCCATCATTAATTATTTCCTATACTGCTCCTCCATCATTAATTATTTCCTATACTGCTCCTCCATCATTAATTATTTCCTATCCTGCTGCTCCATCATTAATTATTTCCTATACTGAACCTCCATCATTAATTATTTCCTATACTGCCCCTCCATCATTGATTATTTCCTATACTGCCCCTCCATCATTAATTATTTCCTATACTGCTCCTCCATCATTAATTATTTCCTATACTGAACCTCCATCATTAATTATTTCCTATACTGCCCCTCCATCATTGATTATTTCCTATACTGCCCCTCCATCATTAATTATTTCCTATACTGCTCCTCCATCATTAATTATTTCCTATACTGCTCCTCCATCATTAATTATTTCCTATCCTGCTGCTCCATCATTAATTATTTCCTATCCTGCTGCTCCATCATTAATTATTTCCTATACTGCTCCTCCATCATTAATTATTTCCTATACTGAACCTCCATCATTAATTATTTCCTATACTGCCCTCCATCATTAAGTATTTCATATGATGCCCCTCCATCATTAATTATTTTCTGAGGCCCCTCCATCATTAATTATTTTCTGAGGCCCCTCCACCATTAATCATTTTACGCGGCTGCGCATCCAGGTTCAAGGTGCGATGTGCGCCGGGTTGTCTTCCGGCCACATCGCTCCACCTGTACTAATAGTGCGCGAGTGGCCGCATCAGCCGCATCAAGCACTATTCAGTGACGGGCAGGAGCTTCGTGTCCGGACGGACAGAGGCCCCTGCCCGACTGCCGCGACCTGCCGGGGGCCTCAGCAAGAGCCACTGGCGCTCCAAGCGCTGGATGCGGCGGGGGCCGGATGAAAACAGTCTGCGGGCCGCATGTGGCCCGGGGGCCGTAGTGTGGGAACCACTGCTATAGCCCCTACAAGTCTGGAATCACTTCCTACATATGGTATTGTAAACAAACTTCTTGGCGAATAGGTGTTGCGGCCCTTCTGCCTGGTTTCAATCTGTGGTTTCAGGACCTTTGGAGGACCTTCATGCATATTGAAATGAGGAAAAGATTTCAAGGATATACAAGGATTTCATGGGTGAAGGTCTTTCTGAGTATCAAATTCGGCTGGTGGTTTGGGTGGCCATGGGCCCACTAATTCAATGATTTGCATTATGTAGGATGTTTCAAACTACAGAAGCGTCGCTAATATTTTCATATTCGTTATATGACTGTGCATTAAACCTAGGTTACTATGTATGGTTAAAACTAAAGTGTATTGCAGAAGCCCATTATATGTCCATCAATATCTCATCTATACAGAGTGTCCTGAAAATAACAAGATCAATACAATGATTTCATGATGGATCAATTCAGGATTCCTATTAGTAAATTCTAGAGAATCAGTCAATAATTACCGTATATTCCGGCGTATAAGACGACCTGGTGTATAAGACGACCCCCCTACTTTCCTGTTTAAAATATAGAGTTTAAGATATATTCGCCGTATAAGACTACCCCTTTTCCAACGCATACAAAACACCGGTAAAAATAAAAAAAAAAAAAAACAGATTTGAATTTAACATGGTCCTTTTTTTAATTTAAATTCTTATGACATGCAGGTATATAGCAGGAAAACTGTCGCTCATAAACATAAGGCATACAACAACAACATTACCATTACAGCACAGCCCCCAGTAGTATACAGCCAGCCCAGCCTGCCCCCAGTAGTATACAGCACAGCCCCCAGTAGTATACAGCACTGCCCCCAGTAGTATACAGCACAGCCCCCAGTAGTATACAGCACTGCCCCCAGTAGTATACAGCACAGCCCCCAGTAGTATACAGCACAGCCCCCAGTAGTATACAGCACTGCCCCCAGTAGTATACAGCACTGCCCCCAGTAGTATACAGAACAGCCCCCAGTAGTATACAGCACAGCCCCCAGTAGTATACAGCCCAGCCCAGCATTAAAAAAAAAAAAAAAACTTATATCCCCAACCACCGGTGGCCCCGGTGTGCTGCGCTGCTCCCCCGATGTCCGCGCGGCTCGTCTTCAGTGTTCAGCGCCGTCTTCTTTCTTCTGCTGGGCGCCGCCATTGATCTTCCCCGGCAGGCGGGTAGTATGACGCGCCGCTGCTGACGTCATGCTAGGCGCCGCCCCGGGAAAAAACATGGCGGCGCCCAGCAGAAGAAAGAACACGGCGCGGAAGACTGAAGACTGAGGCTGCCGGCAGCTTTTTGAGGCTGCCGGCAGCTATCGCTGTGAAAACACCCGCGATCGGTGCTACCACCGATCGTGGGTGTTACCGGTAAGCCTTTGCTGCAATATGCAGCAAAGACTTACCGGCTATGGAGAGGGCTCAGCCCGTGAGCCCTCTCCATGCACCGGGACCCGACCGCCGCCGTGAATACACGGCGGGCGGTCGGGTTTACCGGCGTATAAGACGACCCCAGACAAGACAGAAGATTTTTCTGTCTTCAAAAGTCGTCTTATACGCCGGAATATACGGTATCTCTAGACAGAATAGAGTGGCTTAGTGGTTTTCTCCGGGTCCTCCTGTTTCCTTCCAAACCCCAAAACATACCGGTAGGTTGATTAGATTGTGAACCCCATTTGGGACAGGGACCGATTTGGCAAGCTCTGCATAATTTGTAGGCGCTATATAAATAAATAATTATTTAAGTCAAAGGGTGATATTTATTAGGGCCTTTGCACCATGTCAGTGACAGAGAATCCCTGAAATAATCGAAAATGGTAGCTTATTGCTAGCACTTGCGATTGTTTACCCCCAATCTGCCACCTTCACGCCAGTGGGGAGTGAAGGGGGGGGTGCGACCTGGAGTGAGCTGGCACAGGTCCCCACGCCTGCACACTTGCTGTGAATTTTTGCCTGATGTACAAATAGATGCTGCACAGAACTCCACCGGATACATCCAGAGGCGTATGATAAATATCCCCCAAAATGTATGTCACGGAGAGGACAACACTGTCTCGTCATGTGACTAAGGCCCCTTCCACACTGGCGTTTTTCACGCGCGAGTTCTGCGCGTGCATTTGACGCGCAGAACTTGCATTGCACTCTGTCCCATTGTATTCAATGGGTCTTTCTATATTAGCGTTGGTTTTCACGCGCGTGCTTGCGTTCGTTTTCACTCGCGTCAAAATCGCAGCATGCTCTACTTTTGCGTGTCAAGCGCGTTTTTCCCGCCCCATTCAAGTCTATGGAGATGCATCAAGAACGCATTGCACTCGCAATCATTGCAAGTGCAATGCGAGTGCAATGCGTTTTAAACGTAAGGGTTGCTAGGTGACCAGAATAACAGTATTTCCCCTGCTCGAGAACGATCATTTAATTAAAAAAACACAATGAAGAACAGTGAAGAATAGAATAAAAACAGTGAACACAGGATCATTTAAGAGAAAAACACAGTGCAGAACACAGTGCAGAATAGATTACAGATGTTCGGCACATCTGCTTACTTGTCGGGAGATACGCGCGGAACGGTGCGCCCAAAATAGCATGTGAAGAACAATATATGTGTGAAGAACACATTGCAGATGTATTTAAACATCTGCAATGTGTTCTTCACACACATATATATTGTTCTTCACATGCTATTTTGGGCGCACCGTTCCGCGCGTATCTCCCGACAAGTAAGCAGATGTGCCGAACATCTGTAATCTATTCTGCACTGTGTTCTGCACTGTGTTTTTATCTTAAATGATCCTGTGTTCACTGTGTTCACTGTTTTTATTCTATTCTTCACTGTTCTTCACATCTGCTAACTTGTCGGGAGATAATATACACGGGGAACAGTGAAGAATAGATCGCAGATGTTTGCAACTTATCAGAAGACATTATTTTTCAATTAAATAACACATTTTAATCCCAAACCATGGTCCCTTTGAAAAATGCTCGAGTCTCCCATTGACTCGCGCGTGAAAAACGTGCCGAAAACGCAAAATAAACGCTAACAACACGCGCGTGAAAAACGCAAAAACACTAATTACTCCAAGGAAAAATGGAACAAAAACGCAGCCAAAAACGTCAGTTTTTCACGCATTGCACCCTGACGTGAAATGCAACGCTAGTGTGGAAGGGGCCTTAAGCCCCTTCCACACTCGCGTTGCATTTCACGTCAGAGTTTGATCAGGGTGCGATCAGGGTTTGGTCAGTGAAAAACGCACATTTTGCATCAGAGTGCAATCAGTTTTCAGTCAGTGTTTGTTCAGTGTCTCAGTTTTTCACGCGCATTTTTGATGCAATTTCAATGCAATTTCAATGCATTTTTCACGCGCAGAAAATGCGCGGGAAATGGACTCAGGCCTCTTCCACACTAGCGTTGCGTTTCACGTCAGCGTGCAATGCGTGAAAAACTGACGTTTTTGGCTGCGTTTTTGTTCCATTTTTCCTTGGAATAATTAGCGTTTTTGCGTTTTTCACGCGCGTGTTGTTAGCGGTTTTTTTTGCGTTTTCGGCGCATTTTCACGCGCGAGTCAATGGGAGAATCGAGCATTTTTCAAAGGGACCATGGTTTGGGATTAAAATGGGTTATTTAATTAAAAAATAATGTCTTCTGATAAGTTGCAAACATCTGCGATCTATTCTTCACTGTTCCCCGTGTATATTATCTCCCGACAAGTTAGCAGATGTGAAGAACAGTGAAGAATAGAATAAAAACAGTGAACACAGTGAACACAGTGAACACAGGATCATTTATGAGAAAAACACAGTGCAGAACACAGTGCAGAATAGATTACAGATGTTCGGCACATCTGCTTACTTGTCGGGAGATACGCGCGGAACGGTGCGCCCAAAATAGCATGTGAAGAACAATATATATGTGTGTGAAGAACAAATTGCAGATGTTTAAATACATCTGCAATGTGTTCTTCACACATATAAACTCTGACGTGAAATGCAACGCGAGTGTGGAAGGGGCCTTGATTACAATGGGTCAGAGTGCAATGCAAGTTCTGCGCGTCAAAAGCACACGCAGAAAACGCGCGTGAAAAACGCAAGTGTGAAAGGGGCCTTAGGGTTCGACTTTATGGGTTAATTTAACCCACTCAAACTTGCGCTCACCTTTCACTCAGGACACAAATTGAGCATAAATCACACCTCATACAGTTCTCACACTCCAATTATGAGTATTTGCTGCCACCACTTATTGAATTTATACTGGGACCAATAAGTATGTCACTCTACATCCACTCCTGCCTCTCAAGCAGTCACCTTGTTGCACCACTAGACATGCACACTCAGCTTTCTAGCAGTCACACAGCTAACCACACTTTACAAGGCTATGAGTTCGCAGAGCCTACAGGGACCAAAATTAAAGTAAAGTCTTTAATACAAAAAAAAAAATTTTCAATGCTTCCAGATGTTCTTAATTCAAAAGAATTGCAAAATAAAATGGCACACAACACAGCAAAACAGTTATAAAATGAAGTGAATTGAGTATTAAATCCCATTTATGCTGTGCTGGGGATTGTGGGTAAAGTCTATGCAAATTGCAACATTAAATAAGAAAGCTCCCTCTATATCAATGTCTGGCTTTTAAGAAGCCTTGTGACATGATGTGCAATAATAGCCAAACCATGAAGTCTCTTTCACAGTATAGGGAACTGGTTTGGCTAGGTGAGAGATCATGGATGTAGATTCGGAAAAAAATGTATTCTCCTTATGGAGATTACCATTTTTTAAAGGCTTTTTAGGACACTTTTGCAGGTGATTGGAGTCTTAAATGCTATTCATGCTCTGCTGGAGATCCTGAGTAGGGTCTATTCTAATCTTCTTTCCTGGGTGGGAAAATACAACTATACCGCTGTGTTACCTTAAAAAAGAGAGCTCCTTCTATATCAATGTCTGACCTTCAAGAAGACTAGTGACATGAAGTGGGATTATAGACAAACCACGAATACTTTTCCAAATGAGCGCTATTTTAATGTTATTAGATCTCTAGGACACAGACATAGGTCAGAAAGGAACTAAGTCTCCTATTTTAGGTGTATGGTATTTATTGTGGGCTGTAAACAGAAGACACTGATGGTAGTGCATGCTGCAGTGCATTGAACTATTTTTCATGTGCACTGTACTTCAGCATGTGTTGTGGAGTTATGGGACTCGGAGATCATTGTAGAGAATTGTTTGGATTGCACTCACAGATGAAAAATAAATTTGATATGCATGCAAGATGGGTTATTTTTTATAATATTAATAAATCTTTACTTACATAGCGCAGCACTTTACAAATCATGGGATACATATATAAAGAAAATTAGATGGAGTAGAAAAATAATCATAAACAAGTGGGCTTGGCTCATAATAGCTTAAACATTAGAAATGAGCAGACCCGAACTATCCGTTTGGGTTCAGGTTTTGGGTGCGACCTGGACATGAACGGACCTGAACCTCCCATTCGGGTTCAGGGCGTCCTGCACAGCCTGCCATATTGCAAATTAACGCCTTAAGCTACTAGCCATGGCTGTGATTGGCCAAGGGGACACCCCTAGCCAATCAAAACCTTGGCTAGTTGCTAGCGGTATTAATATGCCTAATTGGCTGTCCCTCAGCCAATCCATCAATATGGCAGGTTGTGCAGGACGCACCGGAGCGGGAGGTTCGGGTCTGTTCATTTCTACTTACAATCTATGATGAGGAAGAGTGACTTTATTTGGTTGGGTGAATTCAGCGTTTTGGGCAGTTCGCATATTAGTTTTTTTAGCAACCATTTTTGTGAATTAAAACCAGGAGTGGCCAAAGACTAAAAACAGGTGCAAATCTTTCCATTATTCCTTATGTCTGGTTTTGACTCACAATAACTGATGCAAAAATGTGATGAAACAACTTAGATAGAACTAAGTTATTGCTTGAAATATTGTTCTTGACTCATTGTTACCTTATGTTATTACATTGTCCTCTCATGTTCTAGGATCTAAACCTGCTTCTCCCGACAATATTAGTTTAATGTGACCTTGTCCTACTGTTGGACCATTGTCCAGAAGTACAATATCCACTAGATGTAAGTGTTTTACTGTTGTAATAAACTAATGGAGTGTGGAAGAACTTTTCTCCTGGATGATGAAACCTATGTATTGCTTGTAGTCAGCAATTTGTGGCAGCACAAAGGAATATTTCCCTATAACTCGCCTCAATGTCCCTGCACAGTAGATTGTGTTTTGCAATTTTTCCACATGGCGATTGAAATGTGGATTTTGTCTATTTTGTGCTGTGGATTTGCTGCAGTTCTACCTTCTCTCAATTGGCAAATAGAAATCATCTGTAGAATTGTGTGTCAGTTCCATTAAAAAGTAGAGCACGTCCTAGTCAGGGCCGGTTTTACAGACTCGTTGTTCAATAAAAGTCAATGGTTCCTTTAAAAAAAATGAACACGACAAGAATGACATCAGAGTGCCGTCCCTGAATGTCACCAAGAGTCATAATTTACTTTACTTGTCTATTAAAACCGTACCAAAGGATCCAAAAAAAAGCCAGATATCTGCAGATCTCCGGTAAAAGATGGACACTACCGTCCCATTTATAAGAGAGGGACTTGGGGACAGATTTACTATGCAAAATGTACTTTATGAAAAAGTCTAGAGAAAATTGTGTTGGTAGTTGGCCTGGACAGAGTTACAAAAAATTGTAATGTGTATTTAAGTTGCTCTAGTTTCCACTTCCAGCATCATGGTAAGGGTCGGCTCCAGGTTTTAGTAGGCCCTGGGGTGACAGAGCCTCAGTGGGCCCCTTTGCAGTGAACTCCTATGGCGGCATTAAAAATTTAGAAACGTAAACAATCTCCGGTTCCCTAAAATATTCCCTAGTTTATCATCCCAATGTTAACGTCCCCTTCTGCCGGAGGAGTCATGTGACCTGCTGGCAACTGCTTTTAGGGGGCCCTTATGGTGTCACTTTTCCGTATGAGAAGACTATTACTATAAACCTTACATTATAGTTGGGGCACAGACTTTGCACTGGGGCCCAACAGCTTCTAGTTACACCACTGCTGTGTCAGTCCACAGAATATGGGATGACACATGAAGTCCCAAAAGCGGCTATAGCAGATCATATGCAAATCCTTCAGGCAGAAAGGGGTACATTTACCATATGGGTGACCATATAGGGTATTGTACTTTCTTATTTATGGCCAACTAGCCATCGAGATTGCCCAATCCATGTCTGGACAACTCCATTTTATTAAGTACAAGCCTAATTTTGTCAAAAAATTCAGGGCAATTATGAAAAATAGGGACATATGGCAACTATGGACAGATAAGGATTACAGTGATCTTCTGGTCCATACATTTTCTTATTTAGAAGTATTTGCTGTCTTTGCAAATAAAATTTTGGCACCACTACACCAGGCATCAGACCAATACAATCCCTCTCTAATGTCTCTAAAGAATTGTATTACCCAGCATGCCTAGCTGCCAGATACATCGCTGGGGAGAGTTTTATGTCTCTCTATATATCCTTCAGTATAAGCTTCTCAATGCTCTCCTGCATTATTCATATAAGTATTTAACTGTGTATGTGCCGACTTTTAAACATTTTTATGTAACCGGTGATTGTGTAGTTGGAGTATCATTGCAATACATAGCCTTTAATAACACATATACCTCTCACATTGGCTGGAGAGTCACGGGTAATAGAACACATTTTACCATTGAAAATTGTGGCTCAAAACTGGAATCTTTCCCATCTTTTAGCTTCTATTACATCAACTTCAAGAACTGACTAATCACTTGCTACCTAATATATCTGATGGAACTAATGATTATCAATTATATTATGATGGTTCAGGGCACAGTATAAGTTAGTCTGGGTTCACATCACATTTTTGTGATACATGCCCGAAATGTTCCTGACCTACACGTTGGGCATATACATAGACATATACTGGCAGACCAAGGCATACATTCTGTCTCCTTTTGCAAAGTATACCTCCCATACTGTGGAAAACACTGGATGGAAAGATTTATATCCACAGTGGAGGCCATTGGAAGTAATTGGGGGGGGGTGCAAAGTATTGCATCCCTCCCTGGCCTCCGCTGAGTGTATACGTTGCCCAACAGGAAGGAAGTCTCCATTGTTGTTACTGTCCATATAAGGGCATTGACATCACTGGGGAAACACCAGTAAACCTGACAAAGGGGGAGGAACCTGAGGACATATCCCACTGTATGATGCCTCTTAGCTCTTCATTTTACGGATCTATGAATCCTTACAATAGATAGAAAAACGACATGTGAATAAAGCCTAAGAGGGAATTTTTGGCAACTTTTTTTTAAGTTTTATGTGCTCCAATGGATTTAGCTTCTTCTTAATCAACACTATGGGGCAAATTTACTTACCTGGCCCTGTCGCGATCCCTGATTCGGACGGTCCAGCGATGATGAAGTCCGGCGCGATTCATGAAGATGAATCCACCGCTTCCCCGCATCCACCGCTTGCATCCACCTGCATCCACCGCTTCCCCGCCAAGGTCCTCCGGAGTTCACTTTCTTCTTCCCGGTGCTTGTTGTCTGATGGCCACGGGTTGTCCGACGGCCACGACCCCCGATTTCTGTCGTGTGCAAGCCGGCGCCGATGCGCCAAAATCCGATCCCGTGCGCCGAGATCCCCTGTTAAATGTTTTGTTGGAAAACCCGAAGAAAATGTGCTCCACGGACCTTTAGTAAATTGACCTGCATCTTCCTTATCTACTAAGATGCTGTGGTGATTGCTGATCGGTGAATATCTAGATAAGCAGTGATTGTTAGGTTTTTTTAGTTAATTTTTTTTTTACTACTGTTTGGGGATTTCTGCTTCCATAAATGGAGGCAAGGTCACTCTGATGTGACTGGCCTTGCAAGCTCTAGAACATCTCTTCTATTTTTTGTCGGAGAAGCCTACAGTGGTAATGTTTATCTCTATTGGGATGGTTTGCGTTTGTTACTGCCAGTCGGACATTCCTCTGGGGATTGTTGCTCCTCTTAACCCTCTGTCAAACAGCTCAGTTACAGCTTGAGTGAGCAGAGGACCTGGGCTCATTGCCCACAAGTAGCAGCCAGCATGCTAAATGGAACTGTGTTTAGATTACAATCAATTAAGTTTGGCTTCAAGGAATACGTGGCCACTTGTCGGGAACATTTTCCTATCAGCAGTCTCATTTCTTTTTTCTCTTAACTGAGCTAAACATTTCAGATGACTAGTAACACAAATTTAGGGTAATGAGATAAATCTATAAAGGGAAACACTCCATACTTGACACTTTGATGTGTGTGCGTTGATTAGGGGCCATGACCTCCAGCGTCTGCCTGGAAAAGACAAGATAGCAGGAGAAGGCCTTACGCACAATAACTCCGACTCGATAAAAATAGACTTATTTATTTTAGAAATAGCAACGCGGCTCACGAGGCGGCCGAAAATCCTATTCTAGGAGAACACAAAATACTGGACGCTCATTTATCATTACAATCAGTCTGGTCCTAGATAAATATTATTCTATCTATGCAGCAGCTGCCTTATAATTCTCATTGTGTAAAAGGGCATTGCCTTTATTTCATTGACTGGTATGTGCGATTGGCTATTTTCTGTGATTCTATTTGTAGTGTTACAACTTGGTAGGTGATGAACACCCTAAATATATAATGCAAGAAGCACATGACCTTGGGCCGTGAACCAGGAACCTTTGGGCTGGATGTATTTTACAGATTGACCACAGTGCAGGGGACGGGACTCTGAGTATCTTAGTGATATATAATGAAGGGGGTTCCTGCTTCCTGGTGGAACAACAGCAGGGGAAGAAGGGACTCCTTACTTCATAAATCACTATGATCTTCAGTTCTCTGCACTGTCCATGAAATCTGGCGAGAGAACTGATTTCACATAATGGCTTATGGCCGAAAGGAGTGTTAGGATCCAATAAGAGCTGAATAGGTGTAAAATAACACAATACAGTAAAAATATATTTTTTAAATTGCCACCTACTCTTGGTGCTCAATTTCAGCAGTGAATTGCAATCCTTTCTGTTTCTAGTCACCAAGAAGTTACCTGCAGTGACTTAGATATCCCATCTACAGGTTGCATAAAAATCCTGTAGCATAAACTAATGAATCTGGTTCGCTATTCTGATGTCAATAGTGTGCAGCCTCCCCCTGCTAAGAAATTATACTGCGGTAGAACAAATGTGGATGTTCAATGTCTCCCCAGCCTTAAGGTTACTGTTAAAATAATGAAAAATGTACAATTTCCTTGTACAGGGTAAGTCAAATACCCCAGGACCCCCTTTTATTTCAGAAACTAAAGCAAAAATTACATATCTGATTACTCCAACAAGTAATTAAGGAGCCTCATTACTTGTTGGCTGAACATGGCCACCATATAGAAATTATGTAGATGAACCGCTATTTGACGAGTCAATGGTACTTACCACAGAACTAAAAAAAATCTGGATCCAAAAGTTATGAAGCCGCTTCCTAATTTATGGAGAATCCCTGTGTTTATAACTTTTGAACTCCAAGAGACATTGCACATCTGATTTGTGAGACAATCCTGTTCTTCTTTGATTTGCTACCTTACCACCTTCCCAAAAAATCTGTCTTGGATTCAAAATGGCTTTTTTCAAGATTTTTCAAGACCAAAAGATAGTCCCCCTCACCCATTGAGTGCTGGGGTATTCTCTGCAGTACTACTAACCTTGAACTTTGTATACAACATGATGGCTGTTGACTGGTTCATGCAGCAGCATTTTTATTTATTATTATTATAAAGAATGGCTGGACCATTATACAAGCTCTTATACCTCTTGTGTTTTTTTATCATGATTCATTTTGATGGTAGTGAAAGCTCGGTATTCCCTTATATACAAATCTCTAGTCTGATACCCATTGCATCCTGATATTAATATCTCGTCTCTATATATAATATAGCTGCATTCTTCCTTATGTCACTGTCCATAAAGGACATTTATTGATTCTTATACAGGATGGAGAGATATTACTAAAGGCAGATAATGGACCATAGATGCATCATCCATTAGTTCAGTTATAGTATCAGACAGTGAGAGGCAGACAGTGATCCAAGGACACCTCCATCTCCCCTGACCAGGGTCACTGTATAGTACTGCCGCTATTGATCTCATGGAGTCATAAAGCTTACAGGATGTAGCAGCTAAAAGTTGTCATACTGAGGGGCAATGCTGAAAACAAAGATTTGTTTCCTATAAGGAATAAATAAAAATGGACAGAAAAAGAAAGGAGGTAAAAGTGGGCATGAATATTAAAAAAAACATATATTTCCTGCAACTAAGCTCCCATTAATGATGTCTTCTACATTGTGCATGTGAAATCTCTCCTGATACCTGACATTTCCGGTCAAATCTGAAGCCAAGTATCGGCAAGGCTATTGCATGCACAATCTATGTAATGTCACCTTTGTCTGAAGTAAGTGACATCATCACATTTAGTCCAATGGGATTAGAAATACTGGAGAATATATAGCCACCGCCAGAATCGGGAAGGGCCACCAGATAGGCAAGAACATATTTGTTTGGGTTTTTGTGCACTTTTTATTCTGCAAATTGATTTACCTTATTTTTGGCATATAGATGGGATTTGCTTGGTTGTGTAAATTACATTGGAGAAGCCAGATTGTGGCTAACCCATGTGTATTTTGCTAAAGATTGAAAACTGTTGATTGCACCATTTTACAGAGATGCTAAATAAAAAGCGTATATAAACTTGGACTCTTATAATCTAAGCACATTATCAGCCCACAGCACTAGAGGAATCATGAAGTGTCTGCTTAGAGAGTTCCCACCCACACTCTGGAATTTTACACTGACATTCACTGAGTGATATAAGCTAAAACAGCAATTAATATGAGTAAAATTGTAAAGTAAGGAGTTAAAAATGATGTTTAAACATCACTAGAGGATTGAAATATGAGAATTTTCTTTCATAGGCAAACCCCTTTAATAGACAGATCATTTGTCATCTGCCATTGTTTGATAACTGTCAGATCTGCTGGAAGGGACACCGTGTCTACTTGTCCTGCCACCCTCCATGCTGACAATGCTATCGGTCTTCCTCGAGTTTCTTCACGTCTCCGCACTAACTCCACCCCCTGTAACTTTTCCTTGACTAGTGGTTTTGACCTTGATGTACTCTCTGTTCTGCTTACTCTTCTTTATTCTGTGTCTGTAGTTCTCTTTTCTTGCATCTGCTTTAGTTTCTTATGCTGTCTTAAATCCTGTTTGTTTCTTCGTTGTCCGTCCTGTTTTTTTCCCTCTGTCTGAATACTGTTTTAACTCCCACATTGCAGTTTTCTGTCTGTACCACCTCACTGCGGCTGACAGACCTATTTGGGTTCCTCTCACTTCCCTGGGCCTGGCAGGGTAGTTAGGAGGTTCCTGCGGCTGAGGCTCCCTACCTTCAAGGGGGTTTCTGCCTTGGTAGGGTCTAGTCTGTAGATCAGCACAGGGTTAGTTTGCCCATTCTCTCCCTTCTGCCAGCCTGCACCTAGACTTGTGTGGTAGTTCTTTTTGTGTGTACAGTATTCCAGTTGTGAGTTGTCCTTACAATAACACCTCTTAGTCGATAGAATAAATATCCAATTACCAATAATCTTGTGCTTTTGAAGTAATAGATGGCAGAGAAAAGAAATTACAATGTGGGCCTAGGTGCCTATTCTATGCTTATTTCAGTAGTTTATAATAGTTTATTCTACATTACCTGACTCCCTGCTAGCAGTGTGTTGTGAGTCCTGGTAGTGTGTGGGGTTTGTGGAAGTTGCAGCTGTAGCCTCTGTCAGTCTCCTCTCCTCCACACTCATTCAGCTCCCTTTTCCCCTCTCCACTTCCTGTAAGGTGCATGGATCAGGCAGGGGAAGGAGGGGGATGGTGTGGAGGAAGAATACATGAGAAAACATAGGCACACAAACATAGACTGCTGCAGCTGTACCCTTCGAGACTCACCACAAGCGGCTGACAGGGAGCCAGTTAATGTGAAATAAACTCTTATAAACTATTGAAATTATTCAGAATACTGACAAAGGCATTTTTATAATCAGCATAGCATAGACCTTATAAAAATCACATTCCTGGTGACAGGTTCACTTTAAATATATGTCAATATTCCAATATTGTGACCTACAAATGGCAGAAAATTAGGTGTCGCCGACCTTATAAGCTCAATAAATAAAGGACCCATTACTGTTGAAAACACTGTGTTAGTAAGTACTTTTTATAGCATAACAACTGAGGGCCATTTTCATATTGTATTGCATTATGATGTTCCTTAATAATTCTTCTTAAAATTTCATGGTAAATTGACATACAGTTGATTTAGGGCCCCTGGATACTCTCTTCCACTTTATTCATTCATTAAAGGGAACCTACCACCACGATTCTACGTATAAAGGTAGAACGGGTGGTAGGTGGATGTATGGGACGTGAGGATAACCCTTATTAGAGCTAATCCTCACGTCCCCGCTATCTTTTTGAAAACTTTTAATGCCCTTATATGTAAATTTTGTAAAGCGGGTGCTGGGGGGTGGAGTAGCTGGACATGAGGCTACAGGTCGTGGCTACTGCCCACCCCGGTAGCCTCTTTACTCCTCCTACACAGAGATCTTCCGTGCGCAGAAGAAGCCGGATTCTAAAGTAAGCAGCTCCTAGTGCTACAACAGATGCAGCAGTGTTACACCTCCGATAACGCTAGCAGACACTGCCGCGATGTACACTAGAAACGCCGGACCTCGTCCCAGGACTGCCCCACCCAATCCATAGGCCAGCAGTGACTGCCGAGTGTCATGCGGCAGTCACTGCCCCGATTCCCGTCCCCTCATGAATACGTTGGACTGATTTGAGAACGGTCTGGCATTTCAAGTGTACAGCACAGTGGTGTTTATTAGCGTTATTGGAGGTTTCCGGTAACGCTATCAGGGTAACACTGCTGTGTTTGTTTTAGCACTAGGAGCTGCTTACTTCAGTAAGCAGCTTCTAGTGCCGTTTTTAAGGGTGACAGGTCCTCTATAAGGTTGAGGCACTATTAGAGATCTGAGTTTTTGGGCATAAGATCAATAGTCAAATATTTGTAGGCATGGAATTTCGGCCTGATGACAAAGTTGTCTATAATATAAGGTTTGGGCTGACGGGAATGTGGATGAACAAGACTGGCTTTAATCCGTGAGGAGAAGGCATGTGATTTGTCCATTATATTGTTTGTTTTACAGTAATTCCCCAGTGCATGCACAAGACATTTTCTAATTATTAGTACCACTTACAGCCCTCTTACTGTCAGAGGAATGTGCTCAATATACTTAGCTATTTGTCTTTGGAGTCTATGGAAAAATAATGGTAGCCTGGATAATTCTAAAGCAAAGTGCTTTATCCCCCAAGCTATATATTGTATGTATGTGGAAGGTTACATTTAGAGATGAGCGAGCACTAAAATGCTCGGGTACTCGTTATTCGAGACGAACATTTCCCGATGCTCGAGTGCTCGTCTCGAATAACGAGCCCCATTGAAGTCAATGGGAGACTCGAGCATTTTTCAAGGGGACCAAGGCTCTGCACAGGGAAGCTTGGCCAAACACCTGGGAACCTCAGAAAAGGATGGAAACACCACGGAAATGGACAGGAAACAGCAGGGGCAGCATGCATGGATGCCTCTGAGGCTGCTTAATCGCACCATTATGCCAAAATTATGGGCAACAGCATGGCCATGACAGAGTGACAGAATGAAGCTAGATAGCATCTAAAACATCCAATAATTGACCCTGACACTATAGGGGACTTCATGCAGAGGCAGCGGCAGCAGCGGCAGGCTAGAGAGTGGCATGGCGACATACCCTAAATGGACTCAGGCTTCAAACCAATGGGTGGCAGAGAGGAACCAAAGGAGGTGAGCAAGAAGCGCTCAAATAATATCGGTACATGATAAAAGTTTGCCAGTATATTTTGTGGATTACACAGCAGGGTGGCGACAAAGTTAACATGGAAGCCATGAAAACAACCCAAAATTCTGCCTGACACAGCTCGTTTGATAAGGGGACCATGTATGGAGGCAGTGAACTAGTAGTAGATTAAAGGTGCTGCAGTTAAAACTATGTTAGTTGTATCTTGGCATGGAGCTGGCGCTCCGCTGCCAGGCGAGCTTTCGCCAATCCAAGCCCCTGTCTCTAGGCTACTTCCCAAACAGCACTTCTAAGAACCTTTTGTATAAGATCAAGTGTAATAGCGTTCTTATAAGTTTAGGATATGGCGGGTGAGGGGAATGGAAACAGATGCGCAAGAAGCGCTGAAATAATATTGGTAAATGATAAAAGTTTGCCAGTATATTTTGTGGATTACACAGCAGGGTGGCGACAAAGTTAACAAGTTTGTTGTGGAAGCCATGAAAACAACCCAAAATTCTGCCTGACAAAGCTCGTTTGATAAGGGGACCATGTATGGAGGCAGTGAACTAGTAGTAGATTAAAGGTGCTGCAGTTAAAACTATGTTAGTTGGATCTTGGCATGGAGCTGGCGCTCCGCTGCCAGGCGAGCTTTCGCCAATCCAAGCCCGTGTCTCTAGGCTACTCCCCAAACAGCACTTCTAAGAACCTTTTGTATAAGATCAAGTGTAGTAGCGTTCTTATAAGTTTAGGATATGGCGGGTGAGGGGAATGTAAACAGAAGCGCAAGAAGCGCTGAAATAATATTGGTAAATGATAAAAGTTTGCCAGTATATTTTGTGGATAACACAGCTGGGTGGCGACAAAGTTAACAACTTTGATGTGGAATCCATGAAAACAACCCAAATTTCGGCCTGACACACCTCGTTTGATAAAGGGACGATGTATGGAGGCAGCTATATGGACGACTTTTGGAGGTAGCAATGGAGACAACGTGTGGAGGCTGCTATGGAGACAATTTAATTTGGATAGTGCCTGTATGTGGCAGTCCAAAAAAGTTTTGAAACCAGAGGAGCAGGTAGGTGGCCCTCCAGAAAAATGGAATAGATTGAGTGCCTGTATGTGGCAGTCCAAAAAAGTTTTGAAACCAGAGGAGCAGGTAGGTGGCCCTCCAGAAAAATGGAATAGATTGAGTGCCTGTATGTGGCAGTCCAAAAAAGTTTTCAAACCAGAGGAGCAGGTAGGTGGCCCTCCAGAAAAATGGAATAGATTGAATGCCTGTATGTGGCAGTCCCAAAAAGTTTTCAAACCAGAGGAGCAGGTAGGTGGCCCTCCAGAAAAATGGAATAGATTGAGTGCCTGTATGTGGCAGTCCCAAAAAGTTTTCAAACCAGAGGAGCAGGTAGGTGGCCCTCCAGAAAAATGGAATAGATTGAGTGCCTGTATGTGGCAGTCCAAAAAAGTTTTCAAACCAGAGGAGCAGGTAGGTGGCCCTCCAGAAAAATGGAATAGATTGAGTGCCTGTATGTGGCAGTCCAAAAAAGTTTTCAAACCAGAGGAGCAGGTAGGTGGCCCTCCAGAAAAATGGAATAGATTGAGTGCCTGTATGTGGCAGTCCAAAAAAGTTTTCAAACCAGAGGAGCAGGTAGGTGGCCCTCCAGAAAAATGGAATAGATTGAGTGCCTGTATGTGGCAGTCCAAAAAAGTTTTCAAACCAGAGGAGCAGGTAGGTGGCCCTCCAGAAAAATGGAATAGATTGAGTGCCTGTATGTGGCAGTCCCAAAAAGTTTTCAAACCAGAGGAGCAGGTAGGTGGCCCTCCAGAAAAATGGAATAGATTGAGTGTCTGTATGTGGCAGTCCAAAAAAGTTTTCAAACCAGAGGAGCAGGTAGGTGGCCCTCCAGAAAAATGGAATAGATTGAGTGCCTGTATGTGGCAGTCCAAAAAAGTTTTCAAACCAGAGGAGCAGGTAGGTGGCCCTCCAGAAAAATGGAATAGATTGAGTGCCTGTATGTGGCAGTCCCAAAAAGTTTTCAAACCAGAGGAGCAGGTAGGTGGCCCTCCAGAAAAATGGAATAGATTGAGTGCCTGTATGTGGCAGTCCCAAAAAGTTTTCAAACCAGAGGAGCAGGTAGGTGGCCCTCCAGAAAAATGGAATAGATTGAGTGCCTGTATGTGGCAGTCCAAAAAAGTTTTCAAACCAGAGGAGCAGGTAGGTGGCCCTCCAGAAAAATGGAATAGATTGAGTGCCTGTATGTGGCACTCCCAAAAATTGTTTAAAACAGAGGACCGGGTCGGTGGCCCTCCAGAAAAATTAAATGCATAAAGTACTATAGCTAGAGCCAGTGGGGCCTGTCAAAAAATAGCCAGTTTCCTCTGCTTTACTGTACAAAGAGGAGGAGAAGGAGGAAAATGAGGAGGAGGAGGAGTGGATAAATTATTCAGGTTGAGCTTCCTTCACCTGGTGGAGATTGGAAATTATGAGAAATCCAGGCTTTATTCATCTTAATAAGCGTCAGCCTGTCAGCGCTGTCAGACGACAGGCGTGTACGCTTATCGGTGATGATGCCACCAGCTGCACTGAAAACCCACTCGGACAAGACGCTAGCGGCAGGGCAGGCAAGAACCTCCAAGGCGTACAGCGCCAGTTCGTGCCACATGTCCAGCTTTGAAACCCAGTAGTTGTAGGGAGCTGTGTGATCATTTAGGACGATGGTATGGTCAGCTACGTACTCCCTCACCATCTTTCTGTAAAGATCAGCCCTACTCTGCCGAGACTGGGGACAGGTGACAGTGTCTTGCTGGGGTGACATAAAGCTGGCAAAAGCCTTGTAAAGCGTACCCTTGCCAGTGCTGGACAAGCTGCCTGCTCGCCTACTCTCCCTCGCTACTTGTCCCGCAGAACTACGCACTCTGCCGCTAGCGCTGTCAGAAGGGAAATACTGTTTCAGCTTGTGCACCAGGGCCTGCTCGTATTCATGCATTCTCACACTCCTTTCCTCTCCAGGGATGAGAGTGGAAAGATTTTGCTTGTACCGTGGGTCCAGGAGAGTGAACACCCAGTAATCGGTGCTGGAATAAATTCTTTGAACGCGAGGGTCACGGGATAGGCAGCCTTGCATGAAATCTGCCATATGCGCCAGAGTACCAACGCGTAAGAATTCACTCCCCTCACTGGCCTGACTGTCCATTTCCTCCTCCTCCAACTCCTCCAACTCCTCTTCTTCTGCCCATACACGCTGAACAGTGAAGGACTCAACAATGGTCCCCTCTTGTGTCTCGCCAACATTCTCCTCCTCTTCCTCCTCATCCTCCTCCACCTCCTCCGATATGCGCTGAGAAACAGACCTAAGGGTGCTTTGGCTATCAACAAGGGAATCTTCTTCCCCCGTCTCTTGTGACGAGCGCAAAGCTTCCGACTTCATGCTGATCAGAGATTTTTTTAACAGGCCAAGCAGCGGGATGGTGAGGCTGATGATGGCGGCATCGCCACTGACCATCTGTGTTGACTCCTCAAAGTTACTCAGCACCTGACAGATATCAGACATCCACGTCCACTCCTCATTGTAGACTTGAGGAAGCTGACTGACCTGACTACCAGTTCTGGTGGAAGTTGACATCTGGCAGTCTACAATCGCTCGGCGCTGCTGGTAAACTCTGGATAACATGGTCAGTGTTGAATTCCACCTCGTGGGCACGTCGCACAACAGTCGGTGAGCGGGCAGTTGGAGGCGGCGCTGCGCTGCCCTGAGAGTGGCAGCATCTGTGCTGGACTTCCTGAAATGCGCACAGATGCGGCGCACCTTCGTGAGCAAATCAGACAGATTGGGGTATGTCTTGAGGAAACGCTGAACTATCAGATTTAACACATGGGCCAGGCATGGCACATGTGTCAGTCTGCCGAGTTGCAGAGCCGCCACCAGGTTACGGCCGTTGTCACACACAACCATGCCTGGCTTCAGGTTCAGCGGTGCCAGCCACAGATCAGTCTGCGCCGTGATGCCCTGTAATAGTTCTTGGGCGGTGTGCCTTTTATCGCCTAGGCTCAGCAGTTTGAGCACCGCCTGCTGTCGCTTAGCGACGGCACTGCTGCTGTGCCTAGAGCTACCGACTGATGGCGCCATGCCCACGGATGGTAGTTCGGAGGAGGAGGTGGAGGAGGGGTGGGAGGAGGAGGAGGCATAGTAGGCCTGAAACACCTGGACCGAGGTAGGCCCCGCAATCCTCGGCGTCGGCAGTATATGACCAGCCGCAGGGTCAGACTCGGTCCCAGCCTCCACCAAGTTAACCCAATGTGCCGTCAGCGATATATAGTGGCCCTGCCCGGCAGCACTCGTCCACGTGTCCGTGGTCAGGTGGACCTTGTCAGAAACGGCGTTGGTCAGGGCACGGATGATGTTGTCTGACACGTGCTGGTGCAGGGCTGGGACGGCACATCGGGAAAAGTAGTGGCGGCTGGGGACCGAATACCGAGGGGCGGCCGCCGCCATGAGGTTGCGAAAGGCCTCGGTCTCTACTAGCCCATAGGGCAGCATCTCCAGGCTGAGCAATCTGGAGATGTGGACATTAAGGGCTTGGGCGTGCGGGTGGGTTGCACTATATTTGCGTTTCCGCTCCAGCGTCTGGGGTATGGAGAGCTGAACGCTGGTGGATGCTGTGGAGGATCGTGGAGGCGACGATGGGGTTTTTGTGGCAGGGTCCTGGGCAGGGGGCTGACTATCAGCTGACACAGGGGAAGGAGCAGTGGTGTGCACGGCCGGAGGTGAACGGGCTTGTTGCCACTGAGTGGGGTGTTTAGCATTCATATGCCTGCGCATACTGGTGGTAGTTAAGCTATTAGTGGTGGAACCCCTGCTGATCCTAGTTTGGCAAATGTTGCACACCACAGTCCGTCGGTCATCCGGTGTTTCCTTAAAGAACCTCCAGACTTCTGAAAATCTAGCCCTCGCCGCAGGAGCCCTCGCCACGGGAGCTTCACTAGTTGACACATTTGGCGCTGATGCACCAGGTCTGGCCCTGCCTCTCCGTCTGGCCCCACCACTGCCTCTTCCAACCTGTTCTGGTCGAGGACTCTCCTCCGTCTCAGAAGCACTGTGTTCACCCGGCCTATCAACCCAGCTTGGGTCTGTCACCTCATCATCCTCCGATCCCTCAGTCTGCTCCCCCCTCGGACTTCCTGCCCTGACAACAACTTCCCCACTGTCTGACAACCGTGTCTCCTCATCGTCGGACACCTCTTTACACACTTCTTCCACTACGTCAAGAAGGTCATCATCACCCACAGACTGCGACTGGTGGAAAACCTGGGCATCGGAAAATTGCTCAGCAGCAACCGGACAAGTGGTTTGTGACTGTGGGAAGGGTCCAGAAAACAGTTCCTCAGAGTATGCCGGTTCAAATGCCAAATTTTCCTGGGAGGGGGCAGACTGGGGGGGAGGAGGCTGAGGTGCAGGAGCTGGAGGAGTGCCGATTTCGGTGACATGGGTGGACTGCTTGGAAGACTGACTGGTGGACAAATTGCTCGAAGCATTGTCGGCAATCCACGACATCACCTGTTCGCACTGTTCTGGCCTCAACAGTGCTCTACCACGAGTCCCAGTAACTTCAGACATGAACCTAGGGAGTGTAGCTCTGCGGCGTTCCCCTGCTCCCTCATCAGCAGGTGGTGTCTCACCCCGCCCAGGACCACGGCCTCTGATTCCTGCAGTAGTTGGACGCCCACGTCCCCGCCCTCGTCCTCTACCCCTAGCCCTCGGGTTAAACATTTTGAAAATGAAAGTTATAACTTTAATTTTTTTTTTACTTTTTTTTGTGTTCTTTTGTGTTTTTTAGTTTTTTTTTGTGTTTTTTAGTTTTTAAAACCAAACAATGCTATCCTATTGCTATGGCTATTTTCAAGCCAAGTATGAAAGCACACTGCTATGCCAGATGAGATGACGCTGAGTTATTAAAAAAATAAACGTAAAATAAAAAAGGAAATGGCAGACTGTGCCTAATTGAAATCCAACCCCTAATAAATTTTCCCACTTCGGTCTTTGCGATGGATATGTGCGTCACTAAGCGCAAAACACAGCGGTCGCAAGTCTCACTACAAATTGCTCACAATTTGCTAGTAGATGCACTGCAGCAAGGACAGCCACCAGCAGATCAACCAGAAATCAAATATATATAACGCTACTGTAGGCGTAAGTAAGCCGTTTGGATTCTCCTATGGCTATTTTCTAGCCAAGTATGAAAGCACACTGATGAGATGACGCTGAGTTATGAAAAAATAAACGTAAAATAAAAAGAAACTGCCGGACTGTGCCTAATTGAAATCCAACCCCTAATAAATTTTCCCACTTCGGTCTTTGCGATGGATATGTGCGTCACTAAGCGCAAAACACAGCGGTCGCAAGTCTCACTACAAATTGCTCACAATTTGCTAGTAGATGCACTGCAGCAAGGACAGCCACCAGCAGATCAACCAGAAATCAAATATATATAACGCTACTGTAGGCGTAAGTAAGCCGTTTGGATTCTCCTATGGCTATTTTCTAGCCAAGTATGAAAGCACACTGATGAGATGACGCTGAGTTATGAAAAAATAAACGTAAAATAAAAAGAAACTGCCAGACTGTGCCTAATTGAAATCCAACCCCTAATAAATTTTCCCACTTCGGTCTTTGCGATGGATATGTGCGTCACTAAGCGCAAAACACAGCGGTCGCAAGTCTCACTACAAATTGCTCACAATTTGCTAGTAGATGCACTGCAGCAAGGACAGCCACCAGCAGATCAACCAGAAATAAAATATATATAACGCTATTGTAGGCCTAAGTAAGCCGTTTGGATTCTCCTATGGCTATTTTCTAGCCAAGTATGAAAGCACACTGCTATGCCAGATGAGATGACGCTGAGTTATTAAAAAAATAAACGTAAAATAAAAAGTAAATGGCAGACTGTGCCTAATTGAAATCAAACCCCTAATAAATTGTCCCACTTTGGTGTTTGAGGTGGATATGTGTGTCACTAAGAGCTAAACACAACGGTAGCAAGTCCCCCTGCTAATTCCTCACAATATGGTACTAGCTGCAAATAAAAAAAAAAAAAGTATAACGTTATTGTAGCCCTAAGAAGGGCTGTTGGGTTCTTGTTGAATCACTCCTGCCTAACACTATTCTAATAGAACACCCTAACGCTTTTCCTGACCAGCAGCAGCTCTCTCCCTAGCGGCATCCAGACACAGAATGATCCGAGCAGCGCGGGCAGCGGCTAGTCTATCCCAGGGTCACCTGATCTGGCCAGCCAACCACTGCTATCGACGTGTAAGGGTACCACGTCATGCTGGGTGGAGTGCAGAGTCTCCTGGCTTGTGATTGGCTCTGTTTCTGGCCGCCAAAAAGCAAAACGGCGGGAGCTGCCATTTTCTCGAGCGGGCGAAGTATTCGTCCGAGCAACAAGCAGTTGCGAGTACGCTAATGCTCGAACGAGCATCAAGCTCGGACGAGTATGTTCGCTCATCTCTAGTTACATTATATCCTATAGCAAATAGTACAAAAAATATAAAAACAATTGGTCGTCGTTAAACCTAAATACCATATAGAGGTCAAAAACATAGATGCATCCCCTCAAAAAACATGTACAGGCAAAAGAGTATAAATACAAGCCACTGTAATAAACGGTATATCATATATAAGTATGACTAAACATTGTAGCTACAGATATACAGAACATAAGGGGGACTTACCTAAATACTGGATTTAAATTGTGTCAAAGTTATAAAAATGGTGAATACGACATTACATACATGGTGCAACTTGCTAGACATGTTAGCTATGTAGTGGTAAAAGGAAGGAAGGGTCAGTCTAATACATTTACAGCAACATCTTGGGTCGCTACTCTTCCAGTAGGGATACAAAGTGTGGCACATTTACTAAGGGTCTTTTGGACGCATTTCCGTCGGGTTTTGTGAATTTTTCCGTTTTGTGCTGAATTGCCCCGGGGTATTTGGCGCACGCGATCGGATTGGGCCGCATCAGCGCCGGCTTGCATGTGATACAAATGAGGGTGAAGTGGACGTCGGACAACCCAACTGATTCGGACTAACCGCAGAATTTAACTTTTAAAATTGTGTAGCAAGATCAGCACTCACATGCACCGGGAAGAAGAAGGTGAACTCCGGCGGACCTCAGCAGGGGAGACGTCACATCTTAGTGAATCACGGCAGCTCTGAATCCTCGTCGGACATTCCGGATCGGCGACGTCTACGGGACGGGTAAGTAAATGTGCCCCAAAGTGTCTACAACATATACATTTGGTGCACCGTAGGATTTGGACAAATTTTATTTGTGAATATCGTACATTGTCATTGGAAATCCCCATCCAAAGTTTTTTAGATTTCCCGAAAATAGGAGTTTTTTTTCCTGAAATAAGGAGGTTTATTTTCAAGGTAATGATATATGTACAAAAGGGTGAAATGTAAAATCCCAAAATTAAATAAATGCTGCTGTTTTATACTGGATATTGTTTAATGTTTCCTGAAAAAATTCTCAAAATGGCTGGTAAATCCATCCCCATCCTTCTCTTTGTTTCTTATTTAAATAAGAAGGGCTAACTCTAAATAAATCATTGATATAATTTTTTCTGGATGTAATTGCCTGGTAAAGCCACAAGGTGTCAGTGTAACACAGATGTATTTTGTCCTCATGCAGTAATACAAGATCCAGGTCTCATTCCCAGTGACATTTGGATGCAGAACAAGGATTGTGCTCAGGATTTTTCATCACCTTTTTTAAGCCAATACCAGGAGTGGGTCCAAAGAACAGATGAGGTATAAATCTTCCCATTATTCTTTCTGTTTGTAAATTCCACTCCTGGTTTTGACATCAAATACAGATACAAAATATGGATCAGAGTAACCTACACAAGGTGACCTTCACGTGCTAGTGAGTCATCTGCAGACTACAGGTTTCAATAGTGCCTGCAGGTGCCATAAAGCAAATCTGAATGTGCTGTGAACTAAGGATAGTAGTAACTCATGTAAGATGAGCGCCCCCTATGATCATGTACAGAAAATAAAATACAAAATCTAAATACAGGCGGTCCCCTACTTAAGAACACCTGACTTACATACGACCCCTAGTTACAAACGGACCTCTGGATTTTGGTAATTTACTGCACTTTAGTCCTAGGCTACAATAATCAGCTATAACAGTTATCACAAGTGCTTGTAATTAAGGTTTATTGTTTATCCTGGTTCTTATGACAATCCAACATTTTTAAAATCCAATTGTCACAGAGACCAAAAAAATTTGGACTCGGGTTACAATAATAAAGTATACGGTTCTGGCTTACATACAAACTCAACTTAAGAACAAACCTACAGAACCTATCTTGTATGTAACCCGGGACGCCTGTATATGATAATAAAAGAATGTGTGTTGGTGCCTGCCTTATCTATTCTGTTGACGCAGCCATTTCAAAGCTTGTTTTTTGCTTGTTCAATTTATTAATAGCACCTATCTGGAGTATATAGAACTCATCTATAACCTATTGTTAACATCTTTTCTACAGAGTGATACATTAACAATGACAACCACTGGCCCCTTGTAATTGTGTAGTCAGTACAGATAGTATATACAGTGCATCACTACAGAGGTTTCATGAGAGTTATTGGTGACTGGCAATAGCAATGATAATAAGCCTCTATGTCACAATGTGAGACCAGAAAGTGCAGAGCTCTGTGTGGCCTATCTATGTGGTTCAGCTTGTAGATGACAATTTGAAACTATAACATAAAGTTTTGCCTTTAAGCCAGTCCTCAAAGGTCATCAAAATCAAGGGACATTTACTCCTGCATGTCTCCCTCCAAAAGCAACTTTTAAAATTATGCTAATGCAACAGAAGGGCTCTGGGAGTGCTTTGGATTCACAGGCAGAGGGATGGGGAAGTGATCCTGCACAGGGTAACAGCCTGTGAAACTACAGCACGGAGGGGCTCTGGTAATGTCCCCAGAGCTCTTCTGGCTCAGTAGCATAGGTTTAAAAATAGATTTTTGAAGACAGGAGGCAAATATAAGAAGATTAATGCAGTAATGTGTCTCTCAGAAACTGAGTAAGTGTCCCTGGTTTATCATGATGGATTTTGATGGAAGATTTCCAGGCTAAGAATATTGATAACATGTGCCCTTGATATCAGATAGATGGGTGAACATCACTGAGAATACCCACAGGTCAACGGTTGTAAATAGCTGAGAATGGAACATGAAGGTTGCTGCAGAAAATCCCTCTAATAAAGAAGTTGTTTATAGCAGAACTTCACTTTAAAGCGATTTTACAGGCTCACTAAAAAACCCTATGGAGAACGTAAAAATAAAATATACTCATCCTGCTTGGGCTCCTCATTCTGTCTGTCTATGCTATCACTCATAGCAGAAGTACATGGGATCTCATGACTGCTGCAGCCTGCTGCAGTGGAATTAAAGGGATTTTCCATGAATTTGGAAAATCCCTAAGTGACTTGGGCAGGGTTGGGGGAAAAACGGCATACTTACCCTGTTCTGGCTCCGACTTTCTCTATGGTGCTAAAGTACTTCTGGTTTTCAGCACAGTCAGAGGTTGTAGGTGGTTAAGGTACCCAGCTCAGCCAGTAAATGACCTCATTGGAACTGGGGACAATAAAGAAAGTGACCCTGGAAAACGTAAGTGATGTCCCATGATCCAATGAGACCACTCTTTGGCTGAAGCTGGTCTCATGACCCCTCCCCCCAGTTATTCCAGCCGCATGCTAGCCTGGAAGTACTACTACTGGAGTAATGATAGAACCTAGTTTCCTGGAAACCTTCTGTAATGGTCATTGAACAAGAACAATGAAGCCACGAGATTTAAAGGGAACCTGTCATCAGAAATTGACCTAATTAACCACTACCAGTATGCTGTAAAGCATCTGAACACCTTCCAGATCTTGTTTCTTTCATGGCCCATGGTGGTGACATCATCCAGAAAATCTACTTTGAAATGAGATGTAAATTGGTTGTGTAAAGTCATGGAGTCTGAAGTCAAGCTCTCCTCACCTCAGAATGAAGGAGATCTGGTTAGTGATGCAGGGCCATCATTTACAGTGAAGAGGGCATTCTGAAGTGAGGAAAGCTTGACTTCAGTATTAACCTCTCCGCCTCCTTGACTTTATACAGCCATTTTCTGGACGATGCCACCACTCTGGGCCATGAAATATACATGATCTAGAAGATGTTCAGCTCCTTGATGTCATACTGTTAGTTGTTAATTAGGTCAATTTCTGCTGACAAGTTCCCTTTGAAGCACTTCTGTTTTAGGCTCGGGGCACGCAGATAATGAATTTGGACTATGCTGCTGGAATGGAAAGCCAGAGCAGGTGTTTTTGTGATGATTCCAAAAAATCCCTTTAGTAATGATGACATTTACTAATATTTAATATGAGCGACATCTGAACATATTAAAGGGGTTATCTAGTTACCCATAGGAACCCGGATCTATCCATATCCAGGGGCAGTTTAAGACTGTATGAATATTATAGCCCCTACAAGCCTGGAATCACTTCCTACTTATGGTACTAGAATCAGCTTCTTGGGGAATGGAGGATGTGTCTTTTTTGACTTCCAATCTGCAGTTTCAGAAGCTTTCAAAGGTTTTTAAATGGCTCTTGTGTACATGTGTATTGAAAGCAGGAACAGATGTATGAGGATTTCATAGCATAGGTGAAGTATAAAATTTGGTGGGTGGTTTGTGTTGATTGGCCCCCTAGAAGGCTTGGGCCCCAGGCTATCGCCCCAAACCACCTATATTATAATCTATATCAAATGTAGGTCACTCAAGTCATCCGAGTGGTTCCCTGTTCTGGCTGACAAAGGAGTTTCTCTGAGGGTCCCCAATATAGGATATATGGACAGAGGATTTCGTTTTGGGGCAACATTAAAGGGGTTGTCCGAGAATTGTGAAAAAAACTAAAGGTGGCCGGAGGGGGCTGCTTAAAAAAATAAAGATCTACTTACCTTCTGGCACCCTCTGTGGTCCCATGCTACTTTCGCTCCGGTCCGGGCGCCATGTAAACAAACATGACCGCCGGAGCAGTGCCGGATTCAGCTTCCGGCCGGCCTATCACAGCATTGTGTATGGGGGCCGGAAGGTTGTCAGGTCCGGACGGAAGCTGAATCCAGCTCTGCTCCGGTGGCCATGTTTGTTTACATGGCGCCCGGCCTGGAGCAACAGCAGCTCGGGACACCGGAGGGCGCCGGAGGGCGCCGGAAAGTAAGTAGATCTTTATTTTTTTAGGCAGCCCCCTCCGGCCACCTTTAGTTTTTTTTCACAACTCTCGGACAACCCTTTTAACTAGATGGTCTACTTCTGACTGATCCCTGATATTTTGCAGCTGCCGCCATAAAGCATTATACTGTTTTCCTAGGAATTAGAGGGACCCATAATGTCTTCTTCTCCTGCTATGGCTGTGCTGCCCTTTTTCAGATGTTCCTGGCACAACTACAGCTGGAGAGGAAGGTGAACGTGAGAGAACTTCCAGACCTTCCTTATTTTCCATATTAAATCAAGAGCGAGTTCTCATTGTTCTAGTATTCTCATCTACTATTGTATTTTTACTCTTAGATACTTCTTTAAAAAACAGATGTTTGGCATGTAAGGGTGACTCATGCGCTGTTCTCCACCATAAATCTCCTTCTATATAGCGCGTGCACACACAACCACACTAGTGGGAATATTTATTGTTAAGCCAGATGTGCTTATAGGAGGAAAACATCACGTATAATTTTTGTTATAAGTTTTGAAGTGACCTTTTAAATACCGTGTCTGGGTGTAATATAGCTTTAACCTATGGGTGGTGCTATTTCAGTGATATATTTGACCTAGAAATAGATCTGTTTTTATAGTTTAGCCTCTTGGACTAACAGAGACACTAAATTCATCACCAAAATACATTTTCTATTGAATTGTTGAATAAAGGATAACCCTGTTGTAAGTACCTTGTAATGACTCTATCTCTTTTAGAATAACCGTTTTGACCTTGAAGTGCATCTAGACCCCTAAACAATTTTTGGTTCTTACTATTCACGAAACCTTTGGATGTCAATGATCCAATTCTGAGATCCAACCCAGAGAGGGTTTATAGGAGTTGCAGAAATATATCAGCACACCCATCATACATATTGCGGTGTTTCGTTTCATCTGCACCATAAGGCACCACTATTCTTTGTCTTTTATAGTGATCACGTTGTGATTAGGCTGGATTGTTAGATCAGTCGCTGGGGTGCAGAATGGTTTCAGGGTATTCACTCTATAAATAAATATAATCATGTGCTACACAGCAGTTGCTCAGTCGGAGCTTCACACTTCGCAATTATTGTAATGGTCCTCCAAGTTGAAAGCTCTAAAATATTATCAGTATCTATAGTGCAGCACAGTGTACCAGCTCCATGCTTGTTATTATATCCTAGTCGGCAATTGATGCCTAGATTGACAAGAGAAGGCTATCTAGGAGAAGGTTATCTGTGGGATCAAACCCAGTTGGAAGGGATAAAATACAATCGAAAAAGCAAGGATGTCCAAGGATGTCCAGCACTTGTATATAAGGTAAGATAAAATTATTAGAAAGCTTTATTTCATTCTGGTTAAAAACGGGAGTGTAAACAGCGACATAGAAAAAAGTTGTGGAGCTGACAAGCTCTCAGTCTAAAAAGCGGTAATCGGACCTACGCGTTTCGGACGCTTTGCATTATGGTCCTTAGTCATGGTCTAACTGGTGAGCTGTGATTTCCCTTCTTTCCTTTGGCTATAGGAGAAGTTTCATTCCCTTATACACATGGAGGTATTTTGTATGATAAAATACAATGCAACAGCCAATAGGACCATCAGCATTAGAAACTTTTCTTCATTGTTTAGCTCATAAAATGAACTATGTCTAATAGGATATAGAAAAATAAATCACCTGTTATGCAGGCTCTGGGATTAGACAGATGACACAAACAGATCCCTTCCCGGCTCTCCCTTCCTGATCGCCTCGCCAAACCTGAGAGGTAGGAGACAACTAGTCGAAGTTGCTTTCCCGCGCCAAAATCCTGAAGACAAAACAAACAGAGAGGAAGAGTCACAGTACAAAATCACAAGGCAAAGAGATAGTTTGAATGCAAGCAAAGTGTCAAGTTATCAGAATACAAAAACATGAGTGAACATGAGCTAAGTAATAAACTTTTGCAGGCAAAGAAACTAGGGAATGCAGACCTCTCATGTGATATCCCATCTCCTGTAAGTTATTGGACCAGAACTCTGTGAATAATTTGTGTCAATCAAGACTGTCATGGAAAGGAATACACCAGTGTTTATACAAATCAAAACACAACATGAACAGACAAATCAGTGCATCCCCCTCCTCAGCTTAGGGGCAGGGGATAACATAGCACAGATTTAACGTTACCATTGTGTAAATTGATTGGGTCTAATGTAAGCTCCAAATGGGGTTTGTGTAGTACAGCGGATGTGGATGTTGTGCCAGTAATCTAGTTTGGCTTTGAGCTTCTTCCAATGGTGTTGTGTAATTGTTCCTCATATTATTCACCCTTTAACCCACACAAGGATGTGGACTTCACAGCAGGAGCCCACCGGGTCGCTACCTCAGCAGTGACTTATCAATTATATAGAAACATATGATATGATATCTTTCTGTAGAATCAGCAGTGATTATTTGGATTTAGATTCCATCTATTTATACAGGGATTTCCTGTATTATTTTCAAGCTCCACTGCTGTTTACCCTCATACGAAAGAAAATGTGACATAATCTCTAAGTCTAGCTTCCACCATATCCAGTTACTGTATATCAGTAGATGTAACCAAGGGGCAGGAATGCTGAGACATGATATTTGTATTGCAGTATTAACTCATTCATGACTTTTGGGCTAAAATTCTAAGGCCTTTCTTCCATGAATAATACTGGGTCTCATTTACTAAGGGTCAGAATCGCGCACTTTCCGATTTGCGCCGAATTGCCCCGGGATTTTGGCACATCGGCGTCGGCTTTCATGCGACAGAAATCGTTGATGTGGCCGTCGGACAACCCGACGGATTTGGAAAAAACGCGGAATTTAAAAAAGAATTTGTGTCGCAAGATCAGCACTTACATGCAATTGAACGAAGGTGAACTCCGGCGGACCTCGGCGCAGCAGCGACACCTGGTCCGGGTAAGTAAATGTGCCACACTGTGCAGTGGTATTCTACATTCATTTATCCAGAATTTACCAGAAGTATTTACACTTTTCTGAGGCAATAGTAGTAAGTTCAGATGGTCCTGGCCTCAAAAATATTGGAATGTGTCTGATCCCTTCCCAAAGAAATGGATGTACCCTGATGGGTTAGGGTGGAACCTATACACCTTCATTTTTACCAATGAGGAGAACATATGGTTTCATTGCGTCAATCAGTCAGATAATTTTCTTGCTTTACCTTCTCACAGTGGGCAAGATGTGTGCAAATCTGATTTGGCTTTAAAGAGTGAAAGAAAAAGAAGGTGATCCTACGAGGCCACACATTGGTTGATCTGTGTCCAGTGACATCCCTCTTCCACCTACTGAACACAGGCCTGAAAACTGTAGGTACCGCAGTAAACTGGAGGAAGGTTTATATCTTTCTTTTTTTCTCACTTTTTATTCAGATTCCTGGAAAAGCCCTTCCTCTTCTCTATTGGATAACTCCAGTATACGGAACATATACATTGTATACGCGGAACATACTCCGTCTGTGCAACAAAAGTCACATCCAGCTGGAAACCCAGAATGCAATGATCTACCTAGGTGTGTCTATCCATCCTGCTTTCTGATGCAGAATGATGTACACACTCAGCGAAGGCCATAAAAGCGATAGCCATAATGGTGGACGGATGCATTTTTATTGCATCCATCTCCGGCCTTTACTGAGTGTGCACCCTGGGATGTCACTGTCCAAATAATGACATTTACATTACTTTTCAGACACCTGAAACATGTTCCCTCCTCCTCCCACTTTCAGGTGGATGGGAAGAACAGGAAGATCCCAGCCTAGCCATCCATTGTAAGGATATGTCTGGATGTGTGGCAGCTGGGAAGCAGGCATGCATCCTCTGGTTCCTACCTGCCACCCTTCTGTGACATCAGAGGGAGGGACTGGAGCTTGGGGGCTGGGGAAAAGATCCAGGAGCAGACGTCCATTTGACTTTGAATTGCTACCCACTTGAATTGCACTTGTAACTTTTTAAAGTCATTCTCTCCTTCTTACTATCTGCATACAGGAAATGCAGCTCAGCCAATCACTGGCCATAGACGTGACCCATCTCCGCACATGATTGGTTGAATGGCATCACCTTGTGTCAAGGGTAGTCAGAAAGTAGACAGTGGGGTCACCAAGGCAGCATGCTGGTTTCGAAAATTATTTGTATTTACAGGACACAATAAGAGAGACTCTTATAAGGCTCCAAGGTTATTCCATATTGTTACATTAATTAATAATACATAAATAAATAATGTGACTTCTCAATGTCCTTATACAATTCTTTCTATTTTCAGTTCTCCTTCACCTTCTAAACTTGTACAGATAAACTTTGATTTAGATTCCTTACTGCAATATCTTCCAAGGCTTGGTGTAATCTGAGAACAAACAATTAAAAAGATCAGCTGTGGCCTGTGTTCACACTGAGCTGCATCTTCTAGGTATATGTTTTGCTGTATATTGTCAGCAGGCCCCCGCTACCTCCGCATGACTTCCATCTTTTTTTATGTATAGCAGCCAGCCTGCACCCAGCTTTCCCAAGGTCCTGAATTGTATGATTATTTTTTGAGCAAAACCACTCAGTTCAGGGATTAAACAAGATATGTTTCTGCATCAGTGTAGCTAAGCATTCTCAAGGTATGTTTGGTTCACTATGCATAAAAACAAATGGTAGATTTTCTTTAAAGGGAATGTGTCACAATTCACCCCAAAAATTACACTGGTGTTATGTAAGGCCATGTCCACACATACCTTTATTTTGGATACACACGGGCTCTTTCTTAACTTAAAATGGCACATTCAATATATATTCATATATAGGCCATGGAATGCATTGGTTGGCAACAAATGAGTGCTGCAAAGCCCAAGCTCCCTTGCAATAATCCTGCCCTCTACCGCTGTGCCAACCAGAAAATGCCATTGCTGACTCACTACCCCCTCCTGTTGTGACAGTGACCTCCGAAATGCGGAACAGAGCGACTGCTATTCGGTTGCAAGGGAGCTGGAGCCTTCTACCAAAGTAAATCAAAGGTGGAATTTTAGGATCCTGTGCTTGCCCAAAACAAAAGTATGTGTAGACTGTATGTTCATAAACTTACATAATATTGGTTGCGCCCCTAAACCCCAACAATAGGGACATGGACCCAAACCTGATGACAGGTTCCCTTTAACTGCAAAGCACCAAACTTTTTGCATTTCCCTCAGCTTCTTTAAAACTGGATATATATTATTTGAGCTGATTATCCAGTAAAAATCTAATGAACTCTGGTAAGTTCATAAGTGCAAAAGATGCAAAAGTTTAATAAAGAACAACTTGGCCGGAGCATACTTAGCACAGTATTCATTAGAATTACCAGATAAATGCTGATCTGTCACAGCTGTCTTTTCTGGAAATGGAAATTTTCCGAAGTCTAGATATTACTTGAATTGCAGGGTTTCATTCTGCACAATATTTTCTGGCTGGGTGCTGATAGCATGAGCTCTGCTCTTTTATTGTCACTGTTCTGGCGCAGGTTGCCAATAGCCTGTAATGTTCTGCTTAATGCACTTTATATTGAGATGAATCCAGTAAGGCTGGCCTTGTAAACTGTATTTGTGTTGAAAAAGTTACCCAATTCTAGAGAAAATCAGAGCTATACAGTATATAGAACAGGAGGAGTGGAGTACATTGTCAAAAGTGTCCTTTAAGCAGGAGGAACTGAGCAGATTGTACATTGTGTCCTATCTGCATGCAGCATGTTATAGAGCAGAGGAGCTGATCAGATATTACAAAGTGCCCTATCTGCAGGTAACATGTTATAGAGCAGGAGGAGCTGAGCAGATTATACATAGTGTCCTATCTGCAGGCAGCATGTTATAGAGCAGGAGGAGCTGAGCAGATTGTACATAATGTCCTATCTGCAGCAAGAATGTTTTAGAGCGGAGGAGCTAAGCAGATGTTACAAAGTGTCCTATCTGCAGGTAACATGTTATAGAGCAGGAGGAGCTGTGAAGATTCAAAAAAAATTTGAAGCTATTTGCAAGCAGCATGTTGGTATAGAGCAGGAGTTGCTGGGCAAATTTTACTTACTTAATATGTAGCTTGCTACGTCTTTCCATCCTGCCTTTTTCGATGAATACAACATCAATGTATACACTCAGATTGCCAATGTATCCGCTGAGCATACACAAAAAACGTGATGTGAACCCAGCCTTATAGAACAGTAGGAGTTGAGCAGAATAATATATACAGTAGTTTTGTGTAAATATATTCAGTATTACTTTTCATTTATTCATTTACGGGGGATTTGAAGAGACGGTCCTATCATCAACTTTAACTTCAATTTCATGGTGGCAGATTCCCTTTAAGGTCCCTGTACAGACTAGATGTATGGAGAACCAGCAGATTTTTATCAGGATCAGCAAACTGATGTGCAGGTGCCCAAGAGCTAAACATTATTACATCTGATTAGTACGAGGCCAAAACCCATTTCATGTAATGGGAGCTGAGCGGCAGTAACGTGCAGGCCCACTACAATGTAGAGGGAGTAATCAGCTTCTGCCTCATATAAACTTGTGTTATCTGTAGAATTAAAGTAACTTTAAAGGTTAGGCAGTTGGAATTAAACATGCCCAATTATTATGGCTTGGGTATATAAGGCACACAGCTGAGTGTACTTGTGTGTTAGGAAATTTGGGGGGGCTAGCTTTCCACCAAACTAGCATATCTATATACAGTAGATAGATAGATAGATAGATAGATAGATAGATAGATAGATAGATAGATAGATAGATAGATAGATAGATAGATAGATAATATCCACAATCAGTTGGCAGTTTAATGATTCTCCATCCAGTATAAAAATTCTGTCCTGCTTTGGAACACAGTTCAAAGTTCAGATTTATGCAAATTCCCTTTAAACAGCATTGCAATCAGTTTTAGGGTGTTGCCAAGCAGAATGAAGTTTGCAAATTTCCCACGATCTGAGCTTCATTTGGTATAGGGGCAAAAAAAGCAATACTAGATAAATGTTAGAGAATAAGAATAAAAGAAAAAAACAATATAAAAGAAAAGCATTAGTTATGCCTTCAAATTAAAAATACATTATTCTGTGGAAAAACTAGAAAAATAATATTAAAAACATATTTGGAGTCCCTTTATGCATAATGACCCAGATTTTAAATCTACTCTATTCTTTATCCCACTTAGTGAACGACGCAAAAACAAATGAAATAAACAGTGAACAAAAGGTTGCACATACCCCAGAATAATACCAATGAAAATTCTAGGTCATCTTACAAAAACCAAGCCCTCAACTAGCCTTGTCAATGAAAATATGAAAGTTATGATAGCGCTGAAAAAAAAAGATAAAGAAATTTCATGTAAAACACTGGTTGAAATTTGTGATTTATTCTGAACCCACATAATAATCAGTTTTATAAGACATTTTCCTACACTTCCTATAGAAGTCAATAGAAAAATACTGATGCTACACAGATGATGCACAGGTATTGTGACCCTGCATGGGTTGGAACACTGACATCGTTTTTAAACCTTCTGTGTTTTTTTTGGGGGGGGAGGATACGGTTCAGAAACTGATTACACACTAAATACATATGGGCTACAAAAACGGACAAAGGCCTCCTGTCTGCAGCTTGTGAAAAGCATACGTTCATGTGCAGGTAGTCTTAGGGTCCTTACACCCTAGCAAGTGTGATGTGTCCAACTTTCATTAAGCTGGAACGTTTACAATCAGAGCTGAACTCAACATGTCAGCTCAGTTCCGTTTGTTGTGCCAGACTTTCCAACCAGCACATGTTGTGAGTTGGACACATCACTCTCACTACTAGTATGTAAGGGGCATTAGTCTGTGTTTCCTCATGCCCTCTTTTGTTTTCTTCATCCTCCCCAAAAAAGTTAGCCTAACTGAACAACACTAAAAAATACAACTTGTCCTGTAAAAAACAAGTTACAACTTTTAGAACTCAGGGTTAAAATAAAAAGTCCTACAGGGGTTACAATTACAGAATCCTATAGAGGTTAAGCATCACTCCAGGGCTACCACCTAATACTGTCTGCGGTCAGGTTAGGTCATACTTGCTGTTAGATTCCATTTAAACTTCTAAATATTCTTAGAAATGATATTTAAACATGTTTTTGGCACCAATTTGCTCGATTTCAAAGTTATCGGGACAGTTTTTTAGGATTATGTCCTCTATCCAGCCACATTGTAATTAGAGGAGATATCAGCCCTTGAGTGTTATATGCGATCCATGTATTCCCTGGAAGTTTTCCATGCACTGTGTGGAATGTATCAGCTCCAGGATTCGAGCGCAGTCTGATAGAGAATGGAAATGTAACGTTACTGCTTCCAGGAAGGGAAATGCTATTCGGAGGGGATTCTTCTACCACTACGAATGCATCTATTACCCTCTAATGCTGAGTGCTTAGTCAGCCCTGAGGTATGTCATTAGAATTTGTGCATTTGTGAAGATTAAACATGCCTGACAGGACTTCAGCACTGTGTACTTTTACATCACCAGCCGCCTCCCATTGGACCTCAGGAGACACGTGATCTCCTTGGAATCCTGTATTGTAGCTACTGGCACTCCTCATGTTCTTGACGACTTTCCCTTTCCAGCTTCTTTGCATGATCCAGTTACATTATAATAACAGGAATTTGGGAATCTGGGAGAAAAAACGGAAAAAAAAATTGGCTGGAATAAGAAAGACTTTTATTTGTCTCAAGAATCATGATGTTGGGACAGGATCCACTTTCCCCAGCACCCGGCTGTAAGCGTCTGAGCTCTGTGTCACCTGAAAGTCAGGAGTACTATGTGTGCTTTGAGAAGAAGAGGAGGTCTCCCTATAGGATGAGCCGGCTCCTGGCACGGCAGCAACTCCTGGCTAAAATTCAGCAAGGTGAGTTGTGTGATGGCGCCATCCTTTCCGCTTCATTAACAAATATTTGTTTATCCTAATACCGTTGTCATCGCCTCCGTATTACCTTATGTACTCGGTACCTATCCAGCTTGTCATTCAGCTACACCCTGTTGTTAGAAGTATTGAATATGGAAGTTTTTATGATTGGTCTTAGAAGTCGTAGAAAAATGTCTCGATATAAATATTTTATTGTAACAATTAATTTCTTATTTGAAAGTTAAGTGGTAATTGTGCTTTGTTAATTAATATATTTTAGATTTTTATTTATTTCAATATATATATATATATATATATATAATATATTTTATAATATTTTAATATTAATATATATTTAATATAATATTTTTATAATATATATATTTATTTTTTTATTTATTTTTTTTATTTATAGTTTAACGGACCTGTTATTTTCATTAAATATATTAGTAAATATTTGTGTATTATTTTTTTGAATTTTTTTTTTAAATCATTTTTATTTAGAAAAAAAAGAGGTTAAGAGAAAAATTGCTACCCGATAGAGGCTTAAGTCCCCTAAACTACCCCCAACCCTAATACGACCTATAGGTAATATTGACTTGTGTTATTATACACCCTCAGACCTTCTGCTATATACTGTAGTGCATATACAAGTATATAGTAAGTATAATGATTTGTAAAGCGCTACAGAATTTGATGGCGCTATATAAATAAAGATTATTATTGTTATTATTATACAGGAGTAAATGTAGTTAACTATTGTAGTTATTGTAATTATCCTAGTTTTTTTTTTTACTTTTTAAAAAAAATGTAAAAGAGTTTACCAGGATTGGCCAAAAGCGGAAATAACAACAAATACTTTTTCCAAAAAACCCACAATACTCACTCACCTGTTATCTCTCCTGCTATTTCAGATCATTCAGGATTGTGGTAACAGGGGATTTTCTAGATGAGTGCTGTTTTGCATCCACCTTACCCAATTCTGGAAATACCCCATTAATTACAGGGTGTTTTTTAATTGCTTGAGAGATAATTGTTGTCATAGTGTTTTCTGTGTTTCCCATTATTCGAAATTCTCATCTCATTGTGAACAAATCCAATTCCGCAGGTTACATGATCTTATGTAGGGAGAGTGTTCTCATGATGACAGGATATATAATATGACAGGAACCTCCAAGTAACTACAATGGTTATCATTATTAAGATCAAGGAAAGTTGTTTTGTTTTCTTCCTAGAGTTTTGCAGAAACAGATATGCACTTTTTCTTTTCTAGAGGACCCAGAGTAGAGGCATGTTACATGTCTATTACAGTTCTCTTAAAGGGAACCTGTCAGTGCAATTTGATAAACTGATCTAACTACTGGTTCTTATGAATTAGTGTTCCAAATAACCCTGCAACATGTTGTCCCATGACTGCTATATAAAATATTTAAACTTAGAAATGAATTTGATTAGATGCCTCAGACACCTGCCGAAAGTGAGGAAGTGCTGAGGGAGCAGAGGAGAGACAGTGTAACAGCCTTTGAAGCAGGAGCCTCAAGGGGCTGTGGGAACACCCCTCAGCCCACTTCTTGTTCATGAGCATAATTTTAAAAGTTGATCTTAGAAGGATAACAAATATAAGAAGATTACCATACTCACAATAATCATGAGAGGGCTGTATTTAAAATAACCATGAGGAGGCTGTATATAAAATAAGCATTTATGTTTGATATCATAAACTACTGGATATGTTAGGGAACAGGAGACTGTTTTAGTTTCTGAATTTTGAAGGCCACCACATGAGTTAACTACAAAGGGGCCCACTGAGGCTCTGTCACCCAGGGGCCCACTGAAACCTGGAGCCGATCCTGGCCATAGCTTCAAACTACATTCACATCCTCGGGATGCATATACAGTGAAGAGCATGCAAGTCTGGTCTTCATCTCCTATGCAATTCAAATGGTTGAGATGTGTATAAACGCACCCCAAATGTACACTTTAATGAACCCCTAAGGGTTTCACTACTTTCGCTAAAATCTTACCATTGCACTCCACAATCTCATATATGTGGGGCCAGGTAGGAAGCATCCAAAAATATTCTTTTCTCTTGTCCGAGCTTCTAGATTCCTATAGGTCCTTCTAGTGGTCTCTGGAAAGGACAATGCTAATGTGGAATAGTGTTACTCTGAACAATTGCGTAGCGCAGACTACTGGATTAGCACATTTTACACATTCTTACAGACCTTTACTAATAAATCATGTAAAACATTTTGTATTGGATTTAATTATTTCTGTGTTATCCCCACCAAGTTGTCTAAGGACATCCCTAATCCATCATCCCTTAAAATATGTCTATTGCATTGACTTTGTCTTCTTCATGGTTCTGTCATCCGTACACTTATCACAATGACTCTCACCAATAACATTATTGGCAGTGAAATCCTTCCACATCCAGCCTTCTTATGTCATAATATCTTCTTCTACGAAAAACAACCACCCCAAACCACTAATGCTTGTGAAATCTTGACTTGTTCATTATTGTTCATTCAAGACGTGCCCCAACAATCCTGCCTCTTTCATAGTCACACGCGTAGATCACCGTGCATACTAAGCTACACACAACAAGATACCGTGCATGCAGGATTCCCACACCTGTGTGCTAAACCCCCAGATCTGCAAAAAAAAAATACACATGCGTTTAACCCTTGATGGTCAGGGAAAAATGTGACTTACCTTGAAGCATAGCAAAGTTCTGCATTCCTTAGGATTTGGAAGTGGGGCGTAACTACAGGTAAAGCAGGGATTGCAGCTGCTATGGGGCCCCCGGGGTCAGAGGGCCCCAATATCTGAAGGTTTTGGGTGTGTATATGCAGTAACACTTTTCTCAACATCTACATGATGTGTATATGCTCTATATGTGTGTGAATATGTAATGTGTATATGCTGTGTATCTGTGTATATAATGCATGGGTGTATATGGTGTATACTGTATGTATGTGTGTATGTGCTGTATGTATGTATATATGGCGTGTTATTGTAACTCACATGTGTAAGTATACATATATGTATATTTTTTAAGGTGGCCTCATTCAGAAGTCTGCTATGGGACCCTTCCTTTCCTAATTATGCCATTGCCTTGGAACACCAATAGCAGGGAGCACCTGATGGATTCCTTTGACTTGTAATGGGTTCTGTTGGGTTTCATCATGGTTCTGAAAAAAAAAATCGAACTGAATGGTGGATACTAATTAAAGTATATATATTTATATATCTCAATGACATGAAACTTTGTAAAGTGGGAATGAGTTTCTCATACGGATAACGTTGGCGCTGCTGTGTTATGTACTTTGTACACGAGAGGGGAAGTAACAGTTGCTCTCAGCATATTTATGGTGTTTGTCACCTAAATGGTATTTATGGTGTGTGTCAATCCCATTCTACTGTTGCCTGAAGGAAAACTTAATGGAATAAGTTCAGTTGACTGAATATTAAAATATAAAGCTATACAATCACCTAAACATGCATATGTGTCTTAAATCAATGGGAAGCTGTCAAGCTGAACATAAAGTCCAATGATTCAGGCATTGTATATAACTGGCAATAAATTTCATTTTGGCTTAGGAGTCTTATACATAATCCTATTCATAAAGCATACAATCTGCTCAGCTCCTCCTGGATAACATGCTACATGTACAGATAGAATAGCTTGTACAATTATGTGGAATCTTCTCAGCTCCTTCTGCTCTGTAACATGCTGCCTGCAGAAAGGACACCATGTACAATGTCATCAGCTCCCCTGCTCTATGACATGCTGCCTGCAGAAAGGAAACCATGTACAATGTCATCAGCTCCCCTGCTCTATGACATGCTGCCTGCAGAAAGGAAACCATGTACAATGTCATCAGCTCCCCTGCTCTATGACATGCTGCCTACAGATGAGAAACCATGTACAATGTCATCAGCTCCCCTGCTCTATGACATGGTGCCTGCAGATGAGAAACCATGTACAATGTCATCAGCTCCCCTGCTCTATAACATGCTGCCTGCAGATAGGACACCATGTACAATGTTCTCAGCTCCTTCTGCTCTATGACATGCTGCCTGCAGATAGGAGACTGTACAATCTATTGAGCACCACCTGCTCTACTACATTCTACTTGTAGATAGGACACTATGTACAATCTGCTCTGCACCTCCTATTTTATTACATGCTGCCTGCAGATTAGTAATGGGTCGTTCGCGAACTAGCCGACTCAAAGAGCCGCCTCTTTCATGCGAACCAGAGGAGTCGTCTCTGTCCTGAGAGCCTATGGCTCACTTAGCCCCACCCTTATGCTGTGACCCTTTTAACCCGGACATATCGGATTAACAGTGGAGCGGGGATGGGTGGCTGGCTGTCAAAAACGACTCCCTATGTAATTACATAGGGAGCCATTCAGGAGCCAGAGGAGCCAGCTCTTTATAGTGAGCGGAACCTAATGATCGAGCTTACTATAAAGATCCAGACTTCACATCACTACCACACCTCCTACTCTAGTACATGCTGTCTGCAGATAGGACACTATGTACAACCTGCTCTATAACATGCTGATTGCAGATAGGACAGTATTTGCAATCTGCTCTGCACCTCCTGCTCGATTACATACTAACTGCAGATAGGACAGTATTTGCAATCTGCTCTGCACCTCCTACTCTGTAACATGCTACCTGCAAACAGGATACAATGTACAATCTGCTCAGCTCCCCCTGCTCTATTATATATTGCCTACGGAATAGACTTCTTTTTTCAAAGTGACAGATTCCCTTTAATTCTGTACATTGTATAGAGCAGTGGTGGCGAACCTATGGCACGGGTGCCAGAGGTGGCACTCGGAGCCCTTTCTGTGGGCACCCAGCACAGAATTTGCCAGATAGGACTCAAGGCTTTCATCCAAGACAGCCCAGGAAGCGCCACGCTCAGTGCTATTTTAAAGTGACACCTACTTGGACTACAGGAGGAGCAAGAAGGTGTGGACAGAGATGGATTGTTGGAGCTCCTGCTTTGGGTCCCCTGATTCTGCCTCTTCAGGTGACCTTGAAGGGAAGCTACAATCCAAATGTCTCCTGCTTTCTATTGTATTGGTGTCCTCCAGCAGAGATCAATAGGTTACTGCTTAAATTGTCATTTTGGCACTTTGCATTATAAAAGTGGGTTTTGGTTGTAGTTTGGGCACTCTGTATCTAAAAGGTTCGCCATCACTGGTATAGAGGAAGCCACTGTAGTTGCTATGCGGGACATGGAGGCAAACTTTTCTTTTTATCCATGGCCAATCTGCGCCATCTCAGGTTTCTTTTCTGTAGAGACCCAACAACTTTAGGAAACATTAGGAATAAACATGTTCCTGTTACTTTCTAGAGGGTATTCAGTAACTATAAGTAATCTAGGAGGACATCATTTTTATTCCTGTTGTAAATTCCCACTCTGCTGAAGCCACGATTTCTGGTTGATATATTAGCTCCCGAGTCTTCATGCGTCATCTCCAGCTCCATTCATCCATCTGTACACATACCATATGAAGAGCAATGTCACAATAATACTGAATGATTGTCTTTGCTGCTGACACATCCTCCCCCATAAAATGAGTTTACAAAATTCCCTTTCATGTTGGAACAACTTGTATTTTGGTTGCACTATTCATTTTAATGAGCCAGTGGCCATTGACCTACATGACCGCCACAAGGCTCTATTATTGGAACAAAAAGTCCATCCCTGGACGCAGTAACCGAATGCACGAGGCACTTGAAGAATGTGGAGCTGTTCCCTGAAGGAATGGATGGTCACTTCTGTGGTCAGGCAGATATCTATCTGTATATGCAATGCAGCTAAAGACAGTAGTCAACTGCAAACAAACAAGAGCTTCAATAGTGATGATAAAGTGTAACAAACAAACATATACAGTACAAGCGTTGGTTTAGGATGGGTGTTACCCCAGAACTTAGTGTAGACTACCTTAGCACGTCTAGCAAAGACACATTGGGATACAAGAGTTTTATAATCACCCAGTGGCCAGATTTAGTAAATAACTTTAGGAGTTATCATAAAGTTCTGCTATTGCTATTAGTGTCTACTACTATAGGGTCTTACTTTTCTTTTTCCTTAATCAATAGTGTTTCAAAATTGGCTCCAAAGCAAAGCTTGACATTGTACGCCATTTCATGTTGACTACTTAGCCATCTCTCTTCTACCAGGTTTTGTGTAGGGTTTATAGGTGCAGTACAGTGATGTGCAGGTACTTAGTGATGTTAGATTACAGGGAAACTGGACACCTCACAGTGATGTCACAGTACAGAGATTAAACACAGTGATGTCACACTACAGATATTAAACACAGTGATATCCCACTACAGGTATTAAACACACAGTGGTGTCACAGTACAGAGATTAAACATTCAGCAATGTCACAGTACAGGGATAATACACACAGTGATGTCACAGTACAGGGATAATACACACAATGATGTCACAGTACAGGGATAATACACACAGTGATGTCACAGTACAGGGATAATACACACAGTGATGTCACAGTATAAGGATAATGCACAGTGATGTCACAGTACAGGGATAAGACACACAGCGATGTTACAGTACAGGGATAAGACACACAGTGATGTCACAGTACAGGGATAATACACACAGTGATGTCACAGTACAGGGATAATACACACAGTGATGTCACAGTACAGAGATAATACACACAGCAATGACACAGTTCAGGGATGATGCACACAGTGATGACACAGTACAGAGATTATTCATAGAGCGATGTCACACTACACAGATGATACACACAGTGATGTCACAGTACAGAGATCATACACAAAGCAAGTCTATCAACTTCTAAACCCCTTCATGAATTTAAATTGGTAAATGATGGTCATTTGTTCTTTTTTAAGGTGCGCCAAATACATTAAGTGCACCATAATATAACATCACAGTGCAAAACACTGCTAAAATAGGGCGCCAGAAAAAAATTTCCCACATTATGATTGCAAGCAAATATTAGTCCTAGTATTAATTAAACAGTAGTATACAAATGACGAGTTGTTAATTTAATATACAGTAGACTGGTTGAAATGCATTCATCCCCTAAATATAACATTCTATGTGGTTGTTATGCAGTGTCTCCCTATTACCAGTCTGTCCTAGATTAGCCAGACTAAATGGGGGGATTCATTATTGACTTTGAGATGGAAAACTGCCATATTTTTTTTTCTCCTACCGCTCCTGTTGCACCATATTTATTAAGTGTCAGTGCCACAATAATGGTGCTTTTCGGACACTCACAGATTGTTCCTTTTTTGGGTACACAATTTGGGCACCGCTTGGGAATCCTGCTGAAACCTGGAGCTGACCCTGACACTTGGACTACTCTAAACTAGTTTTACCCACCGTAACATTACATCTTCATTGTGGACGACCTTTAAGCTATTCTTGAGGAAGAGGTCAGGCCGACCTTGAAACACATTGTGGATTTTATAGAAATATTATACTGGAAGAATAGTTGGTCTATGTGTGTGGCTTTCTGTAGCCATGTAAGCGATGGCACCTTGCCAGGTTACAGGAATGAAGAGAGCCACATTCTCCCAATAGAAGTAGGAACACGATTTCTCGGATGGGTGTACCACTTTAATACCGGTATGGAGAATGTATGTGAGAGACAAGTCTAGATTACGCAGGTCGCTTACTTTGTTGTGCTTGGCTGTGTGTGGGAAAATTAGATAAGTTTGTTAAGGGGAGGTCAGGAACCAGTGATGTATGAAGGATGCCAGCTGGGGTAGAGGACGGAGAGCTCACAGTATATAATAGCAATGTCTAGAAACAAAACTACCTAGGAGGCAACTTATTAATAAAATTGCTGAACTGTAATATAAAAATGAAAGTACAGGCAGTCCCCGGGTTACGTGCAAGATAGGTTCTATAGGTTTGTTCTTAAGTTGAATTTGTATGTAGGGTTGAAACTGAATATTTTATAATTGTAGATCCAGACAATTGCCCCAGTTTCAAAATTTTTGCCGTAATGGGACCAAGGATTATTAATAAAGATTATTACAGACACCTTACAGCTGATCATTGCAGTCTGGAACTAAAGGAAAGCATCCAGAGAGCTTCACCAGAGGTCACAGGGGGCAGAGGGGTCCGTCTTTAACTAGGTGTCGTCTGTAAGTCGGGTGTTCTTAAGTAGGGGACCGCCTTTACTATATTTATTCACTAGTAGGTCTGGAATGTGATCTCCAAAAATCACTGAAGGACCAATGTAACATTAGAGTCGGAGCTCTAATTCACAAACTTTATAAATTGCTTTTATCTAAAAAGCTTCATATTCAGGGGATTTCTCAACCCAAAACTAATAATCACCTATCAAGGTATAGCTCCTATTTAGTTCAAAAGCACATGCAGTGCCACCGGTAGGCCGATACACTACACACAGGGCTATGTTTTTTTGCTATGACTATGGTGTATAGTAGATGATCTATGGGGATGCCAGAGGTCACACCCTCACTCATTGGGGGTCATTTACTAAGAGCCCGATTTGCGTTTTCGCAATGTGTTACCCGAATATTTCCGATTTGCGCCGATTTTTCCTGAATTGCCCCGGTATTTTGCCGCACGTGATCGGATTTTGGCTCATCGGCACCGGCATGCACATGAAGGAAATCGGGGGGGGGGCGTGGCTGAACGAAAACCCGACGGATTCGGAAAAACCGCCTCATTTAAAGAAAAAAAGGGTCACCGGACACACGCTTACATTCACTCGGCCCGGCTTGGTGAACTCCAGTGCATTCAGCGCAGCAGCGACACCTGGTGGATAAGAGCAGATCCCTGCCAATCCACGTTTTTCTTATTAACCCCTTATTGACTTGGCCCTTTTTTGTTTTTGTGTTTCCATTTTTCACTCCCCACCTTTAAAGATCTATAACTGTTCTACTTTTCCATGTACAGACCCGAGTGTGGGCTTCTTTTCTGCGTAACAAGGTGCCATATTTGGCAGGACGAGCAGACGTTTGTTACCATTTTGTGGACTGTACAACCTTTTGATCACTTTTTATTACAATTTTTTATATGTTGCAAAATGGAAAAAAAAGTGGCGTTTCAGACATTTGGCTTTTTTCCGTTACTAATATGTCACACATTGGTAGGGGGTAAATTGAATGAAGTGGCATATTGAGGTACCATTACTTGAACTTCCGTTCGATTGGTTAGTCGAACCACTGATCGGTTGGGGTCCCAGGAGTCGGACCCCCCCCTGTGGATTGGGGATAACAATCAAACTGAGTACAAACCCTTTAACAACCTCTCCTATGATCATACAGTCTTAGGCCAGAAAAAAAAAACTTTAAATTCCATGTCAATGTTTTTTGCAGTTTTCGGCTTCCTGCTTACTTCCATTTCCCTCATCACATTATGACGTTCCAGATGAGATATCTTCCCTGCCTCTATGTTTGGAATCTCATAATCTGCCGGTCTGTACCTCCTAGAAAATCATCACATTCATCCCTCGAAATATGGGGGGGACATTCCAATCATCTGTTTCATTTTATTTTGCTGAGTCCATGCCCCACTCAAACAGCTGCACTTACATGGGGCGGTTATAACAAAGCAGCAATGTGACCCTAATGATAAGCGCCTGAATATTACTGAAACTGGAAAATATATTTCCCTGCCAGTGATATGTTTGTGAACTTGTACTGTTCCTGTGCGCCATACCCAGGTCTCCCAGCATTGGGTGGGGCTCTGTTTGTTCTACTTCTGAAACAGTCATGTAGCAAACTCTGCTGAACATGTTAATAATTAATCACATCCTCTTAAAGGCAAATAAAAAGTCAACTGTCTCCTACCTACACCTGGGATACTAGGAAAATCTCGCTAAAAATATCACCTGTAACGATAAGGATACAGTGAGACACACACCTGGGATCTATTATTGATACCGTATATATAAATGATATAATTGACTACCCTTATATTGCGGTGGTCATTATTCTAATTTGTAAATGCTGTATTTTAAGAATAAGTCCATTTAACAGATTTACAAGTTCCCTTTAAGGTGATTTGCAGATGATGCAAAGGAAAAGTCGCATAATTTAATATTTGAGATATGAAACTTACTATTAGCTCCAGCAGCTTGTATTCTGATTTTCTCACCTTACCCCTTCTTCTTTATCTTCCTATATGTCTGTGATGAGCTGTAATCTGACAATTCCCATATTCTACAGGCAAACTTTACTGGGTTAAGTACAATATTGGAGACCCTATTAGGGTCTCATACTTACCCTGGTAGATACCCCCTTTAATTTGAAACAGGGGATATGGATCTTACTAAGATCCTCATTGTTTGGCCATAGTGAAGAGCACTAAAAGCATCTTATTATGAGGTGGCCTATCCTGTCCTGCAGGACACAGATATACATGAAAACGGTGTAATGCCTAATTTCCCCTCTGGGAGTGATGTTTGAAAGGTAGCACATATTACCACGTTTCCTCTTTCTGGCCACAGGAATCAATGTGATCACCTGATTCTCCAGGAATTCTGTGAACATGAATGGATTGTTCAGACTGGAGAAACCCTTTAACTGTAATAGATCAGGTGGTGTACATTGTATCAGTGCACCATTCTCTTTAGCCATGACTGTATTCTGTGCAGTGTCCCCCCTGATGAACCTTAGACATTAAAAGACATTGAACACCAATCAGATCTGTAATTATAGCCTATGCTGTATTAGACATGCTCAAGAAATGCGAGTTGAAGGCAGATTCCATGTATTTTCCCTAAAAGTATCAAATCTTATTGATGGCTAGAAAAACATATAGGGGCATATTTACTTACTCGTCCCAGTCGCGATCCCGCGGCGTGTTGTCAAACAAGGATTCGGGTCTGCCGGGATTCACTAAGGTTGTGCGCCCGATATTCAGCAGGTGTCGTTCTGTGCAGAGGTCCGCCGGAGTTCACCTTCTTCTTCCTGGTGCATGTGAGTGCTTGATCTTGCGACACAAATCGTTTTTTAATTTCTGCGTTTTTTTCTAATACGTCGGTTGTCCGACGGCCACGCCCTCCCATTTCTGTCGCGTGAAAGCCGACGCCAATGTGCCACAATCCGATAGCGTGCGCCAAAATCCCGGGGTAATTCAGCCCAAAACAGAAATATTCGGGAAACCCGACGAAAGTGCGGCGTTCGGACCCTTAGTAAATGAGCCCCATAGTCTTATCGCCAACTCACAATTACCAGGGAATCATCTGGGGTTCATGAAATAGAATTTCCTGTATAAATTACATATTTTTATATGGTCTCAGATACATATAAGATCTGTGTACAGATACATTGTAGCAATAGTATAATTTTCTTGTAAGTGTCACAGAGGATTGCTGGATTTGCAATAATGACTAGTACATGGAAAAATGTATCCAGCATACTAATAACTAGCATTCCTGTAGTAATTCCATCAGTATGCGTTGTATCTGTAATATTTCGACATGAGGGTTGTGCATTCGGTCTTATATGGTGAAGCTACAGTGGCCTCATCATTGGTCAAATTCCATGCCTTTAAATTCAACTTTACAGAAATCCTCTTATCACTACTGTTGTTGCAGGATTTTGATATTGATGAATATATGGACACAGAAAAGCTGTATGGCACTTGGGCAACCGCCATGGCTTTAATATTGCCATGTGTAGACCCTATTACCAATAGTGTCAGGAGTAGAACCTCAATTTGTCTACGGTCAAAATCATGGTCAAAACCCTAAATGTGCCTCCTCAACGTAAATTGGTGAATGCTTTATGAGTGGGGCTCTCCTCACAGTTTTAGAAGCACTTTCCAACACTTGTGTTGAGTGGTACTACTCGATTTCTATGCTACTGTAGTGAACTCAGGGCCAGATTATAGAAAGTCTCTAGTGGCACACGCCCCAGGGCCCCACCACTTTACTGAGGAGGCAGGGGCGTAACTACAGTGGTAGCAGCCATAGCAGCCGCTATGGGGCCAACTGTGTCAGGGGGCCCCGTCATCCTACCTAACATACTAAATATACATAACATGTGTATATACCATATATGTGATGTATATATGCTCTATATGTGTGTATAAATGTGTGATTGTAACTTGCATGTGTGAGTATACAAATATGTACATTTCTTTAGTGAGAAGAGGGGCCATGCTTCTCCTAGTTACGCCACTGTCAGGAGGGCCCTCACCAGCAATGTCCGACAGTAAGCTCACAGCTGTGAGCTGACCGTCTTTGGAAGTGATGAGCAGTGGTGGAGTCTGCAAATCAGTGTTAGGTTTATTTCTTCACAGATCACTCGGCCCAATCTGTAAGAAGAGGAGAGAGGACTCTCAGGTAAGCACCGGCTCGTGGGTCCAGGGTGGCGACTAGGACTTTTAGTCAGTACTACTGCCACTGTGCCAGCTAGGTCAGCAGCTAGGCTGAAATGTAACCAGGAGAAAGTTTATTTCAGTCTATTCAGTACACATTCACCAACCATCATCCAATGTGCATGGCCATTTTCAACAAATGGGAATACAGCAAATTTTTTTGCTGTAATGGGACCAAGGATTATCAAAATCTTCATTCCAGACACCTTACAGCTGATCATTGCAGCCTGGGGCTATAGTAAAGCATCCAGAGAGCTTCACCAGAGGTCACAGTGGGCAGAGGGGTCCGTCTTTAACTAGGGGTCGTCTATAAGTCGGGTGTCCTTAAGTAGGGGACCGCCTGTACGTACATTCATTATCCTTTTTGGTGCAATGTGTGTAGTAAAGCACTTGATATGAGTGGGATCTGTCCTGGTTGAGCCTAAAGTCTTTGGATTTGGATACAGAGAACCTGAGCCATAGTCCCCTCTCCATAGAACATAAACTGAAGGGGATGGAGAATTGGTCCAGGTGTGACGGTCAAAATGAACACAAGAGGTGTGTCCTGAGTGACCCCATTTTGGTATATGCTTCTTCTCTAAAAATAAAGAAAAGACCTATCTCCTGTCCGGACATGTTTGTATACTCCTCGATCTGCCTTCCCTCAGTTATTCCTACTGGGAATGTGTGAACAACTGGGGGTGTGTCCTGACTCCGTGCACATACTGATACTGTCCAATCAGTGCTCGCTTTTACGGAACACACCTCCTTGACTCTAACATCCTGTTGTCATAATATTTATAAATATTCAGAAGGGGTAACACAGGAACAACACAAACTAACATTCTAAGTATCCAGAATTCAGTAATGATAGAATGTTTTATGTAAACTATAGGGAAATTTATCTTCTCTCCGGTGGAGGCGACATAATTTGTCAAAGGATCTAACAATGGCATAAAAAAATCTACAAAACACACTAACCAGAAGACAAAAGTCATTTCACATAAGGCAGAACACGTTAGACAGAGGACATTACATAAGATGTGTCTGCTGATTGGCTGAACGTGCAGCTCATAGCAGGTCAATAGGAGGACTGTACAGCGCAATACATTCACTATTGTTGGCCGAGTGCAATGAAGCAGCCAGGAGGATGACAATCTTTGCCTCTCGCACAGCATGGCATTGTAATCTCCGGGTTTAGACGTAGTTACATCATGATATTCTGTGCGGCGGAGAGTTTCCTGTGTGGTGAGTCTATTACATGTTATCCATATGGACTTGCTTTATGTAGTTTTACAAACTTTTAACTCATTCGCTGCTGTGGCATCCTACAGCCCAATCAGCCTTGTAATTAGTGTCAGGGGACAATGTTGATGTATTCGGTAATTTTTGGCTTGGTCGTGGCGTGTGAGTCTGATCCCACATGTGTTCCTAGTAATAGGTAGCTGCAGGCTATTGTACGTTCTCAATATAAAACCTGGATTACATTTCCCGTCCTGTACTTTGCAATTGTTCGGAGTAATTTAATCCAATAAACTTGTTGCTTTGGAGACACTAACATCTGAAGATGCTCCGTAGACTGATAGTAGCTTTAATTATTTCCCCCAAAAAACTTGTGAACTAGTTTACTCATAGGAAATGTAACTTTACAGACAATCAGAATCTGATACTTTGTATAATGTATTTAATGGGGTTATTAACAGGATGATTGAATTATTCAGGGGCGTAACTTGAGGGGGTGCAGAGGGTGCGGTCGCACCCGGGCCCAAGAGGTTTAGGGGGACCATAAGGAGTCAATTTCCCATAAGAGAAGACTAGTACTATACTCCATACATTATAGTCAGGGGCCTGGCACAGACTTTGCACTGGGACCCATCAGCTTCAGTTACGTCACTGGAATTATTGTATGTCGACAGAGGAGAGTGTAAAATTACTTGTGCAGATATGAATTTGGGTATCAATATCATTCTTAAAGGGGTTGTCCAGGATGGGAAACAACATGTAGATTCCAAAAAGGAAAGTAGACAAGTGTCACATAATCCTATATAGGATGTTATGGTCCAGTATATATATTTGCTTCATGCACTGCTCATTATGCCTTCTATGCAAAGTCAGATGCATCTTAAAGGGCATCTACCACCAGGATGGAGGCCTGTAAACCAAGTACAATGACATACTGGTGTCTGTCCCCTCTGCCAGGATCTGCTATTCTTTTAGCTTCTTATGCCCTAATTTGAAAAAAGTCTTTTAAAATTATACAAATGAACTTGAGGGGTTCTAGGCTACTTTAAAGGGAACTTGTCACCAGGAGACCCATTTTCAGCACTCCCCCAGTCCCCACAGAGCATAGTACATACACTGCCAAAGTGTTTTTGTATAAAAAATAGGTTTTACAGAAAAAAAGATATGTTATATTGTACCTTTCATTAGCATCTGCTGTGTGACTAGGCACTAGGCAGTTTCCCCCCCCCCCCCCACCGTTGGGAAACAGCTTCTCCATGTGCCTTTTCAAATATATGAAAACACCCATCACTTGGCTTAGCGGCGCCCCCTGCTCCTCTACAGCCAATCCCAAGTGAGGGGAGTTATTCATATATTTGAAAAGGAGGACACATGGAGAAGCTAAAACCTATTTTTATACAAAAACACTTTGGCAGTGTATGTACTATGCTCTGTGGGGACTGGGGCAGTGCTAAAAATGGGTCTCCTGGTCCCTTTAACACTCATGGAACCCAAAGCCCTCAGGCTCATTTGCATAATTTTCAAAGCATCTTTAAAAAAAACAGTGCGCAAAAAGCTAAAAGACAAGAGGATCCTGCCAGAGGGGGCGCACACAAGTATGTCAGTGTGCTTGGTGTACAATCATTCATCCTAGTGATAGATGTTCATTAAAGGTGCTTCCCATTTCTGGACTCACTGCTTGCACTGCATACTTGCCAATCTATTTCCCCAGTGGTCGCTGGAGCAGGACTGGTGACGTTTAACAATGTCATCACTAGTCCTGCTCCTCATGTCACTGACGTGGTAAGATTGTAAGATCAGGAGCTGTGCTGAAAACACTAATATAGTTGGCTTGACATTTAAAGGAAATCTACCATTAAGATCAAGGATCAGATCAGAGATCAGAGCACGCAGATGGTAGATCAGAGCACGCGTACATGCTGGTGTTTACTGTCTCTCGCAGTATCTGCTGTTCTTTTAGCTTTATGTCCTTATTTTTACAAAAAAGGCATTCAAAATGATACAAATGAGCCTTAGGGGCTCCCGGCTCCATGATTGTTAAAGGAGCCTGGAGCCCTTAAGGCTCATTTGCATATATGTTAAAGCCTTGTTTTTGTAAAAAAAAGAACAAATCCTGCCAGAGGGAGCACACACCAGTATGTCAGTGTGCTTGGTTTACAATCCTTCATCCTGATGGAAGATGTCCTTTAAAGGGGTATTCCAAATAATGATTAAAAGTTCTTTGCCTTTATGAGCAGATAATAGAATAAAGTAATATCAAAAGTGCTCACAAGAAAGTGATCAAATGCAGCATCTACAAATTATTGGTGACCATACACATTTAAAAGTTATCCCACCTATGCAGATGCACATGTGATATGAACAGACACCCATGGCAGCAGCTATTCAATTATATTCAATTACATTTTCTCAACTCTGGATTGTGTAGCGGGAGTGGAGTGTGCCTCCAATGTGAGTAAAAGATTGTAATCATCAAACATCCAACTAAAGTTTGCTGTAAGCCCCCTGTCTACTGTCTCTTCTTTATCTTCTGATCATTATTCAGTCAAATCTACCATCAAAATCAAACATGATAAACCACTTACTCATAGATTCAGACATCATAACTGTGGTAATATTCTTATATTTGTTATCCATGGCCTCCTTCCTTCTAAAATCAACTTTTACAATTATGTCAATGAGCCAGAAGTGTTACCAGAGCTCCTCCATGCTGCAGATTCACGGGCTGTTACGTTGTCTTCCCCTCAGCACTTCCGCAGGCCCTTTGCCTGCTGTAATTTCACACAGCAGACAGAGTGAGGGGGAAATGTGGGGTGGACAGTGTAACAGCATGTAAATCTGCAGCATGGATGGGCTCTGGTAACATACTCCTCTGTCTCAAGATTACCACAGTCAATGAACAGCTATGGATTAAGATACCCATGTTTTTTTTGGAGTCTTCTGGTTAAAATTGGCACCTATTTATATAGCATTATAATCCAAAGAATATACTCCAGCAACCAAGCTGCAGGTTCACAACCTCTCCTATCATATATTGTAATCATCTCCAGGGCCCCAGTCTTGTATATTGAGCTGTATACTGCATAGGAATGTAAAGTTGACATATCGTAGTGATTCCTTACATGGCACCTCACTAAGATAACACAAATACCTAAACTCCCTTCTAAGCTACACATATACTAAAAACATAAGATCCACCCAAGTTACACAACTCCGGAAAGTAACTTATTATTGCCTCTTAAAGACACACATACCACGTTATAAAGTAGATATTTTCTATAACAATTTTAATGCTCAGTAACAATTTTACAACCTTTGTAATTCATCTTATGAAAGCAAAGTACCACTCGCTTTGAATCCATTCCTATCGTGATCTTTTATTCCTTCCTTTTCAGCTTTCAAGACAAAATATCCCCTTAATTCCATCTTGCTAGCAATAAGACAGAAGCTTACTGTCAACTGCTCTGTGTCAGTACAGCTAAGAGGCCATAGATGAAAGTCAGGAAGGTTTTTATTCTCATTGGATATTACCTTTGCAGGACACTTTGTCTTAAAAGCCATGCATGCTTCACTGGGGATTCTGGTTAAGGAATATTCAAATGAGTTTGGGAAAAAGAACCATATTAAGAGTGACACCAGAGGCCCAATTTTCCTTTTCCCCTCCATGGAAATTGTTTTTTGCATATTCTTTACCCAGGATAACAATTAAAGCATGCATGACTCCATACTACTAAAAGGAAATCTCCATATTATTAAAGGAAATCTCCCATCAAAATCCAGCTTAATAAACTAGGGTCACTTACTTGAAGATTCTGGCATTGTGACTGTGGTAATCTTCTTATATTTGTTATCCATGGCCTTCTTCCTTCTGAAATCAACTTTTAAAATTATTCTAATGAACCCAAAGGTATCCTGGAGGTGTTACAATAGCCTCTCCGTGCTTCATCTTTACAGGCTGTTACACTGTGCATGGAACACTTCCTTCTTCCACTGTGTTCTAGAAATTTCTATGTTGCATTAAAATTACATAGGGTTGCGGGTACAGAGGTGTGTGTGTGTGGGGGGGGGGTTGTGATGGATAAGACGGTCTAACAGCCTGTAAAGCTGCAGCTCGAAGGAGCTCCGGTAACACCCCCAGGAGCACTTCAGGCTCATCACCATAATTTTAAAAGAAGGCCATAACAAATATAAGAAGATTACCCCCGTCACGGGGGCGTGGATCTATGAGTAGGTGGGTATCATGATGGGTTTGATGGCAGATTTTTTTTTAAATGGCTGTACAGGAAGAATTTTGCTTGGAGGCAGCAGCAAAACTTGCCTTTAATTTTACACTGCCGGAAGATTGTCATGAGAGCACACTTTTCCTGTTAATATTGGCGTTTACTGGAAATACTCGTGTTTAGTTTCCTAGAAATGATCCCCAGATAAGGAATATACTTTAGTCTTAATATAGTAAATGGATGGACCCCTTAAAGAGGACTTGTCACCCTTAAAAATGGCACTAGGACCTGCTTACTAAAGTAAGTAGCTCCTAGTGCTACAACAGTCCCAGCAGTGTTACACTGCTAGCATTATCGGAAACCTCAGATAATGCTAGCAGACACTGCCGCGATGTACACTAGAAACACCGGAGCACTCTCAAAGCGGTGCAGCTTATTGATGAGGGGGCGGGATTAGGGGTGGTGACTGCCGTATGACGTGCGGCAGTCACCGCCGGCCTATGGGGTGGTCGGGGCGGTCCAGGGAAGAGGCAGCGCCTCGGACTGCCCCCTCATGAATACGCGGCAGTGTACATGAGTACGGCATTAGTACATTGCGGCAGTGTCTGCTAGCATTACCGGAGGTTTCCGATAACGCTACCAGTGTAACACTGCTGCATTTGTTGTCGCAGTAGGAGATGCTTACTTTAGTAAGCAGCTCCTAGTGCTGTTTTTACAGGTGACAGGTCCTCTTAATAGGGATGTTCGCATTTCAGCAAATAAATGTTATTGCTTTTATCATGAAAAGTTACACAATTTTCCAATATACTTTCTCTGAATCAATTTCTCACATTTTTCTAGATGTCTATTTGCTGTTTTTCTATAAAAAGCTTTGTTGTTTACTTCCAGTGGACAGGAATCTGACCATGGTCACACAGGTGCACGGCTTGTTATATATCACACAGCTCTGATTACTCTCTGTATTATAATGAGCCGTGCACATGTGTGACCATGGTCAGATTCCTGTCCACAGGAAGTAAACAACAAAGATTTTTATAGAAAAACAGATATCTAGAAAATAGGGAAGAACTGATACAGAAAATTACATAACTATTCATTATACAAACAATAACATTTATTTGCTGAAATGAGAATAGCCCTTTAAGTGCTTGGCTGACATGACAATGCAATTTAAAGAAGGAATAATAGAGACTATTGAGTTTTCTGCGAGTAAAGACTAACAAATGTTTATCTGAGAATCTAGTACATGAAGCAGAACATTGGCTGCTAGCGATATCTGTGTTATGACATGGCCTTCAGTATGGAAAACAATAGCAATTCATGGACTAAGACTAATTCCTTGGGTAAGCCATTTACAATAAACACGATGATTATCAGGTATTAGAAAAAATACAGTGGTTAAGGAAAGTATTCAGACTCCTTTAACTTTTTCAATCTTTGTTTCATTGTGGCCAATTGGTAAAATCAAAAACATTCTTTTTTTTACTCATTAATGTACTCTCTGCACCCCATCTTTAGAGAAAAAACTGAAATCTGGATATTTTTGGTAATTTAGTAATCAAGACAAACTGAAATATCACATGGGCATAAGTATTCAGCCCCTTTTGCTCACAATAGAGTAGCAGACATGTCTTCTGAAGTAGTCATTTGAGCTAGTACAGCCATGAATCTTTTAGGAAAGATTCAAGTTTTTCACACCTGGATTTGGGGATCCTCTGCCTCTTCCTTGTAGATCCTATCCAGTTCCCTCAGGTGTTCAATCTGGTTTAGGTCCGGGCTCTGGCTGGGCCAGTCAGGAATGGTCACAGAGTTGTTCTGAAGCCTCTGCCTTGTTATTCTAGGTGTGTGCTTGGGGTCATTTCTTATTGGAAGATGAACCTTTGCCCGAGTCTGAGGTCTGGAGCTCTTTGGAAGAGGTTTTCATCCAGGATATCTCTGTACTTGGCCACATTAATCTTTCCTTAAATTCAAAAAAGTTGTCTTGTCCCTGCCCCCATAGCATGATGCTCCCACCACCATGTGTCACCATGTGTCACTTGTATTTGGATTGTATTTGGCAAGTGATGATCGGCACCTGGTTGTCACCACACATATCACTTAGAAATAACACCAATCTTTGTCTCATCCAACCAGAGAATCTTATTTCTCATAGTCTGGGATTCCTTCATGTGTTTATTTGCACACTGTATGCACGTTTCATATGTCTTGCACTGAGGAGAGGCTTCTGTCAGCACACTCTGCCATAAAGCCCCGACTGGTGGAGACTGCAGTGATAGATGACTTTGTGGAACTTTCTCTCATCTCCCTACTGGTTCTCTGGAGCTCAGCCACAGTGATCTTGAGGTTCTTCTTTACCTCTCTCACCAAGGCTCTTCTCCCACTATTTCTTAGTGGGAGAAGCCAGGTCGAGAAAGAGTTGTAGTTGTCCCAAAAGTATCATGAAGCCCACGGTGCTCTTAGGAACCTTGAGTGCTGCAGATATTCTTTTGCAATCTTGGTCAGATCTGTGCCTTGCCACAATTCTGTCTCTGAGTTCCTTGGGCAGCTACTTAGTCCTTATGATTCTCATGCGCTCTGACATGTACTGTGAGTTGTGAGGTCTTATATAGACAGGCGAGTGCCTTTCCGAATAACTTTTCTTGTTTAATAAATTAGCAAAAATATCTACATTTCTATTTTTTTTTTCTGTCACGATGGGGAGCATATTTTACACTGATGAGCAAAAAAGACCTTTTTATGTAACCAGTTGGTTGTAATTAAACAAAGTTAAAAATGTAAAGGGGTCTGAATAGTTTCCGGACCCACTGTATAATCAGAGTCTTCAGCTTTCCAGCTGAGGCATAAGAATACGACTCAGTGATGTAACTGGACCCCTAACTATAATTCATTAGTTATGATACTTGTCTCGTATTGGGGCAAGACCCCCATTGGCTCCCTATGGCTCATGTACCCAGGTGCACCCTTCTGCCAATAATCTTTGTTGCTATCCAGAATTTATATGTCCTAGTTCTACATTGCTCTCTTAATGACATGGACAAGTAGGCTGGTCAAATGCATTAAACAGTCATCCGTTCCTACTACAGTTATTCCAAACAATCTCCCAATACACATGCACGCTGCTCGGCCATGCGTGGATGCGTTTTCTAGGAGGAGGGGATATCAACCACTTCTAGACTCTATTGGAAGCAGCTTATCTTCCTGAGAACAAGAGGTTTTGAATCCATTGGACTCAACCCCCCCCCCCCCCCCGTCCTAGATTCTCAAATGGTAGCTACCCTTCTACCAAATATGGAACTGAACACTGGCTAAATCATAGGACACTTAACAGTGGCTAACATACAACCTATTTCCTAAAAATATTTAGATCAAGATGTTCTTTCTACATATGGCCACCCCAAATAGGATCGTCTGGGTAAAAATTATTTTTTTAAAAAACAAATTAATAAAGTTCAGCACCCTCATCTATTAGCCAGAGCAGACTGTGAATACAAAGAGAAACTTTACCACTGGGGGACTCATGTTCCTGCATTACACAAGTAAACCAATAATTTTCATGGGAACTGTAATACATCATTCAACCTGCGGTGATGCTGCAGGGAAACTGAATGCCTGCTACCAGGTTCCCTCATAGATCAGCGTCGATCTTGTGATCAGTTTGGGGACATTTCCAACAGAAACTTTACAAATTGATACTTTACATAAAATTTGAATAAAGACCACAGGCCTGCATTTCTCTAAGACATCTGCAGTATAATAATATTCTCAAGCAAATGTAACATCGTTTTAATATCATTAGATCCCTCAGCATGAGATTTCCACTATGACACAGCAGTGACATAAATCATGCTGGTGTTCAGGCTGAGCCGCACAATCACACACGGTATGGATCATTAAATTTATAACCCTGGCAGCAATGAAGATATAAAACATACTTATCTGTAAATAGCCATAAATTACAATTCCTATAGTGAGCTGGCTGATAAACACTGATGGGAGATTATAAATCTTTAATAAGCTGTAGATATTACTTTTTTATTCAACAAATATAGGCCTTCTGTATGAGGTTCTGTTACTACTCCAATGGACTTCAGGGATTCATTGTGAGATATATCAATATTTACCAAGTAAATTGTGATGTGCACTAAGAACACATCCTAATATTGTTGTTTATGAAAGATTACGGCTTCCTTCCCAAAACAGCGCCACCTATGGTCTTAGGCTGAGTGTGGTATTGCAGCTCAGCCTCTTTCATGTGAAGGATACAGACCCGTAATACCACACTCAAATTATAGCCAGGAGTATAGCTGTTTTTGATAGAAAGAAGCAAATCAATATCATAGGCGCCTCAAGTTATAACAATGTATGCACATTTTTTCAATGTGGTTTGCTGGATTCTTCCTCAGTTTTGGATCTATTTCTTGGCGGGCAATTTACATTCTTTTTTGATCATGCCAAATACTTTCTGACCATTCACACAGGCATAATTGGTGGCAAACATTTCTTGTGCTGTTTGCCAAAGGGCAAGACATTACTTAGAAATTACATATTATTTACTGTCTTCTACACATTTCGAGAGTCGATGTTCTGCCGGTTGTTTCCAAGAAAGTTTTGTCTCTGTTTGGTCGGAGCTGATCACATAGTACAAGCATTTTGCAGCCGGCCTGTGAATAAAGGGAGGCATGTAATCTGCAGGCACGCTCAAAAATGCCTACTTACAGCGCCGAGTCTATTCAAGAGAGAATAAAGCATTCATGAGCTGTTCCAATGCTGTATGAAAACATTTCCTGTGGCATTTTAATCTATCATTGTAAACATCTTGGTCTCTTCGCTTGCCAAACACGTCAGCTGCCTTCTATTTGGGAACAGAAGCTGAGATACACATTATGTCATCCCCTATAACAACAGAAATGTCAGCCTTATCTGTGTATCCATTATCAAGCTCAGTTATTCTCCGCCATTGCTAGGATCCTTTGTACTTTTCATATAAACAGTAAAAAGTTAAGATCGGGTCACACCCACAGTATGATAAACTCTTGTTCTAGATAATACGAACGTCTGTTTAGATAAGTGACGATTACCAAGAATTATTACATAACTGAGAAAATTAGGACTGAATGTACTGTAGGGTGGTGAAGCTGGCACCCTTCATATTTTGTCTGAGACAGGGGATTTATTGAATGGGAACAAATTTGTTGGAAACTTATTGGTACGTTTTTGTTCTTCTCATTGTGGTTCATCAGCAAGGTAAGTGATTGAGTTACTTACTGAGTTCTTGTATGTAAAGTTCTTGAGAAGATGAGCTGGGACTAATAGTTTTATTATATTAAAAGATAGACTAAAGCCCCTCTCTAGAGGAAAGGTGGACCTTGAAGGAACTTTTTAGAAAAGGTTCTTCACAAATGTGGACAGGCTCAATTTTCGTTGGTAAATATTTAAGCCAGTTTAGGAAACACCTAGGAAGAAAGTTGGCCAAGCCCACTCTTACTAGTTAAACTGGGCAACAGTCTTAAAGTGTTGAGGGTATGTTGACTTCCCTAAAATGTCTGGCACGACTTAGCATGTCCATATAAATAGGCTAAAACTTACCTCATTTCCCCTATAATGAAAGGATCAGGCAAGTTCTAATCCATCTGGTCCACCTTCCCTGACCTCTTCCCTCGAGTAAGCGTTAGGAGACCCCAATACACATAAGATGATCACCAACTTCGCTCAATACACATCTAATATGTGTGGCCATGCTAATACACCTTCCCAATTAACCATAGGTGTGTGCTGCATGTGAATGAGGGAATAGCAATAAACCCATTCAATTTTGGATGATCTGCGTCATCTATGGTTTTCCAGACTGTAGACTGACGCTACCTTTTAAATGTCAAAAAGTCTGACAATTTATTCCCCTGACGTAAAGTAGGGGATGAACTATAATAAAATGGGAGATAACTATGAAGTGGATAGATTATTATATCTATAAAGTAATGCTTTGGACTATATTCTATATTATTTTTCTTCTCCCTTTCTGTATATTCTCTATATAGTGGTTTTAGGGTAGTGTTTTTTTAGAGATGGGCAGACCCGATGGTTGGGTTCATGTTTGGTGTTTTGTGTTCTGCCCCCTGACCCGAGCATATTGACGTAACTACCCATGGCTATGCTTGGCCAGCGGGTTGTAAGATCACTGATTATTTTACAAACAGTAGATCTCGTAAACTTTGATTTCTTTTGGCCGTCCAACCTTGTTATACAGTGGTGATGATGTATTATACTGGTCTGGGGAGAGGAAGCTTCATTTCATCCTCCTACAGATGAATAATTTGTATGACGTATGACACCGGAGTCTTACATCGAGGATGTTTCCGGTACTATCATCATTGCACTCATTATTGTAAACCAGAGAAGCTGAAGAGTAAATCCTTCATGTATGTGTTTACTAATGTCTATGACAGCCGGTGACACTGGGGATGACAGTGAATCATTGGCCTCGTACCGTCATGCTTAGGTAAGGAGAAGAGGAAGTTTGTGAATTCTTGAGACTTGAGCAGGATTATACACTGAAGATGTGATCACCAGACTTCTGCATTAGACCCTGAGAACAATCCTTTAAAAGTCCTCCTTAATTAATTAGTATTTTTTCCATTTAAGCAATGAAGTCTTATCTATTTAAAGGGAACATGTCACCAGATTAAACCCCCCAAACCCACAAAAAGTACCCTTTTCCACTGTTTGTAAGTCTACATGATGTCTTTTTATCTTTACAATGTTGCAGCATGTCCAAAAATAAGTAATTTTATTCCTACCTAAGAATCAGTCAAGGAGGTGGGGATCTCGACCAAGCAGTCAGGTAACTCCACCTCCTGACCGCCATTTGCACTGCCCACTGCAGCCTTCCCTTGCTGACGTCGCTGACCTGCTATCCAGAGATCTTGCGCATTCACCGCTTTACACCTTGTGGGAGTGCCTCTCGACCAGTTAGCTTCAAGCGGTACGTACTGCGCATGTGCAAGAACTCCAGCTAGCCAGAGCGTGACGTCAGCAAGAGGAGGCTGCAATGGGAAGTGCCAAATGATGGCATTTCATTTTTGTTTTTGCACATTCTGAAACATTAAAAAGATATAAAAAGATCTCCTGTAGACAGAGGAACAAGGTACCTTTTGTGGTATTTATTGTGGTAACAGTTTCCCAAGGAATAGACTGTGACCCCATTGTGACCAAGGCAACAGCCAAGAGCACATATACAGTCCATACTGCTCCCATACTGCTTTGAATTGAACTGTACTCAGGTCCTTAAGATCCAGCACTTCCCCTCCCCCCAGCCTATGTAATATAAAGTATATAGAGACTCATCTGGTGACATTAAATTGACAGTGGGCACCCACTACCATTGAATACAGGCCACAGCCAGAGGCTTTAGCAGGTATGCGTTTTTAAGGAAACATCACTGATGGGCCTCTATACACTAATATAGTGGAAATTCATATATTTTACTGCAGTTTTCTAACATCCAAGCAAATGAAAAATGCACAATTCCTGACCGGATCTGGTATAGAATTCATTGGGGCACACAATCCAGAGCTTCTTAGTATGTTGAGCACATCATGCGCATCATGAATATCACAATTCGAACACAATGGGGCAGATTTACTTACCCGGTCCTGTCGCGATCCTGCGGTGCGTTGTCCAATGAGGATTCGGGTCTGCTGCGATTCACTTAGCTCGTGCGCCCAAGTTCCTGCATCCATTGCTTCACCTGCTTCGCCCTGATGCTTGTAAGTGCGTGACTTGCGACACAATTCTAAATGTTAAATCCTACGCGTAATCCAAATCCGTTGGGTTGTCCGACGGCCCAACCCCCCATTTCTGTCGCTTGCAAGCCGGCGCCGATGCACCAAAATCCGATCGCGAGCGCCAAAATCCAGGGGAAATTCTGCGCAAAACGGAAATCGGCGGGAAGCCCAACGAAAATCCATCTGACAGACCCTTAGTAAATGAGCCCCAACGCGTCCAGTTGTGATAAATTTCCCCTTTATAGGTCCATACAGAATTATTGGCCGCACAGTTTGGGAATCCAACACTTTTCATGCACATCTAGTTTCCTCGCACTGTTTTTGGCGCACACTTAGAGTTGCAAAAAGTTAGTCTATGGAGTTCTATTTCACCCTTACAAATGTGGAGATAGTTCTCTTTTTGGTCCTCTTTTAACCCCTTGTGCTACAATCAAACATCCCAGTGAAAATTTTAGCACGATTTGTGTGCCAAAAACACGGACCCTGCTCCAACATTGATAAATGCCCCACATTGTGTTCCAGTATGATACATCCCAATTGCACTATACCCTTTGTACCCGAGAAAGCTGATTTAAAAGCCATGATCTTTCCCCATATAGTACCCATCCTGAACCATATGCATGACCTCCTACCAGGCCAACCAGTACCCTGCTCTGCACTGATGAGGGGGAAGAACCAAATCTGCAAATCTCTTACTTTTGAATAGGGTTTTCTGATCATGTTTCTAGGCTTCTTGAAGGCCAGGCATTAACTTCCAAAAGGAGGCGCTTGTAGCATCGTTTTCTCCATTTTCATCATAGAATAATGACTTTCATATTTTTCCTATGGATAACCATCATTGACAGGAGCTCATAGGCCAGTGATGGCGAACCTTTTAGAGACCGAGTGCCCAAACTTCAACAAAGACCCACTTATTTATCGCAAAGTGCCAACACAGAAATGTAATTTGTGATTTACACTTCCTTCTCTGTCACAGTTTTCATTGATACCAGCCCCCTGAGGACACCAATAAAGCAGAAAATAGTCCCAGGTAGAGATGTCATTTTAAAATACCTCTGTGCACAGCAAGTCCTGGGCTGTCTGGGACTGCAGGAAGATACCCGGAGTCATCTCTGGTGATGGCCTGAGTGCCCACAGAAAGGGCTCTGAGTGCCACCTCTGGAACCAGTGCCATAGGTTCACCATCACTGTCATAGGCTCTTATACACCTGCAGCTGCTACACTCACTTATAATTTACTAGAATTCTTTCTCTTCCGCTACATATGAGACATTTATTCCACTACACAGCAATAAAAGGTTTTCTTATCCATCGCCTGACGCTCTGTGAACTTTATTATCACATCTTCCATTTATTATGTCAGCGCGGTGCAGAATGTTCCTCTCTCAAGCAATTGCAGGGGGTGTTGCTTGAAAAATGATTTCAGCTGCCCAATAAAAGCTGGTTTAGATTGTGCGTTAATAATACCTGTGCTTGTAATGTCCAGCCGGGTCTGCTTAGTCTTACACGGTGCACAGTGTATTGTCTGGGAGACAAGGTCCTGGTTTACATCCTGAACTGGGAAAAAAAGCTATTGCAGAATTACTAATTTTGCTGTAACCAAGTACAGGTTCACATTCTTGGCTGTCTAGACAGCTCTCACATGTGAATGCGTATTTTATATTTTCCTTTTTATTCACATTATTAGAAAGGTAGCGAAAAATCTTTTCAAACTGGTGTTCAGATAAATACTTTACTACCAATAAGAAAGTTCACTCTGTTTCAATGGGGGTCCCTTCTCCGTTTTTCTACTTTTTGACATTTTATTTGGTTACTTATTGTTTTATTTTAACGTGAGCTTGTTTTTTGTGGTCTGGTTTTATTTTATTAGAACCCATTTGCAGTATATACAGTAAATAAATTATTGAGAGATGGTTGTTTCTTTTTTTTTTCTTATAGTATTTTTAAAAGTTTGTCTCCCTTGGAAAATCCCTTTAATTCCTGCACATATAAAACCTTGAGAGAATTGTGTTCAATGATTTTTATGTAATTATATGTGTCAGTAGATGACATAGTTATCAGTATTCTCAGAATCCGGCTCAGACATGCGGGGATGTGTATTATGATTTTCTCTGTATCGTGGGAGTCTATATCCTGATTACTTCTCTGGTTTTATTGGCTCCTTCAGCGATTCTGTTTTCTACTGTAATGTAACGTGTACATCGGCATCTGTTCCATTTCTCAGAACTGCTTTTGTCCAGCTTGACTCATTCATCCAGTGACTGGATAAAAAGTGTGTTGTTTCCAATAGTATTTTGGAAATTCTGCAATTATTTTATTTACTTAGTTTAGAATGTATTCCCAAGTCTGAACAGAAAGCTGTAGTCTCAGGGCGCATTCATGCGCCACATTTTTTGATGCGTTTTTGGAATATTCAAAATGCTTCAGCCTTAATCACATGTTGAAGTAACATTGCGTTTTAGCAAAAGCAGTGGAAATGCAAGGTTATTTCAACATGTGATCAAGGTTGAAGCCTTTGGAATTCGTCAAAAACGCATCAAAAAACGTGACGCAATGCATCTTGTTAATGCGTCCTCAGGGTGCGCTCCCACGTTCAGATTTTACGATGCAGTTTTTGAAGCCAATAGCAGGCGTGGATCATGGGAACAAATAATAGAGAGGTGCTACTCCTTTTCTCAATCTACTCCTGGTTTGGACATTAAAAACTGCTTCTGAAAACCTGAACGTGTGAACGCACCCTGAGCATGTGGTCTCAGCTTGATGTCAATAATTTGCAGGCTACCAGCTAATCAGCTAACATGTATCCCAGGGGAAAGAAAGTTTGGGCAGAAGGGTTTCAAAATGTCCAATCCTTTGTTTGACGACACCTTCCTTGTCATATGCAAACAGATACATGATGCCTGCTTGGCTTACCGGGACTGTTCCTTAAATTTGGAGCTGCTGTGGAAAATGTGAGAGAATGGTTAAGCTCTAAAACGTTGGCCAGTATATGCAGGACTCTCTTTAATATGCAAATATTGTTTGACCTTTACTAATGAATTCCAAGGACACATTGACCATGAGTTTATTTTGATGGTTCTTGCACTGATCATGTAGTGTATGCATGGGACATGGACCCGGAAGCTGTTGAATCCGTCCCTACATATTGGCTGTAACTGTACCTGCTCCCATTGGGCATGGAAGTTGTTGGAGAAAAGGATGTCTGGGTCTATAGACAAACAGCGGCACAGCACCAACATACGGTGGTATAAGTTTTTTTTTTTTTTACAGCCTCCCCAGGCCAGCTATATATATTTTTTTTTTTAAATTGGACAACCCCTTTAAGAGCCATGACTATAGTGACAGGTGCTGGCTGCCACACTGAAAAGGAGCCAATTGCTTCTATAAATTAGGCAAAACATCAGTTTGGCACCCAGTTGTCTCCCCTCCATCAATGGCATATTCTGAGCGTCATCCATCAATATATAATCCTGGCGCTGCCAGGTCCTGTGCAATTCACCACTATTATCCATAGGCATACAAAGTGCCAAGAGACCGTCCACTAGATCTCAGCATATATTGGTATATTCTGTTATATAACACAAAATAAGCTACAGTATGTGCTACAGATTTTCTTTTACTAATGGACCTTATGGATTACATTCCACTTTATAATGGGAAACGCTGAATGCTTCTGTTGGAAGTGTAATTTATGTCCATTAAAGTGCAATTTTAAGATGCAGCATAACCATTTACTGTATATACATTTGGGACTGTCCTGACTTGTAGCTATTGTCTTGTACAGTCTAGTCCTGCTAGTCTCGGGACCTTTGGTTATCACTCCATCCTCTACATAATTTATCCATTTTTTCTGTGCGATAGAACTTGGGAAGTTCTGCATAATTTGTATAATTTTATGTGCTGTGCTGTACTTTACACCACTTTTATGCCTAGAGATTTTTGCATTGACATTGGCATGTGCACAGCTTGCACACTAGAGGGCAGCAGAATAGCGTTGACTTTTCTATTAGACCCACATAAAGAAAATAAACGCATATTCTCTCATTTACTTTTTACTTTAGAATTTTTTTCTTGTAAGTACATACAATCTTTATTCACCATAATATATTCTTAAGTGATAGAAAATCAAATAGATTTACTTTGTTCCCGATATGTATATAGTTAGAAGATTATTTACTGCTTTGTTGTCTCTTCTGTTATAATGGATGTGTCCCTGCCCCTGGCATGTATGTTTTAGTGAATGCATGTAACGTTATTGGAGCGTCTTTTTCTTCAATTTTCCCTTATAATCTTTTATTGACTTAATAGACAACTGGGTGGTGCCATTCTACACGGTAAAATAGATATTTGGTCTTTTTAAAGTCTGGAATTGTCAGCGCTGATTATATAGTGTCAGAATGGCGATGAATTCACCCCTCCCCTATTGACTTAGTTGTGAATTTATGCTAAGAGGAATCACAGAATTGAGAGATCAGTAAAGTGGCATAAATGCCTGTAAATAGCAGTGCCTAAAACAGGGCCGCTGGTGTCCTACAATGCCCAGATAAACAATGCAATACCGCATTTATGAGACTACTATTCTGCCCTCCACAAATGAAGCAAAATAGAATCCACATACCAACTTTATGTGCCCAAGTAGTACCATGTTTTGACTACTCCCTCATGACCTACAACCCATCTATTTGTTCATACTACATTGGGCCAAGAATGAAATCTTGTGGACAGTGCAGAGAGATAATGCTGCCCTCTGCAGGCAAAAGTGGATAAAGCCAAAGTGACTACAGGGTCCCCTACTTAAAGGGAACCTGTCACCAGGAGACCCATTTTCAGCACTCCCCCAGTCCCCGCAGAGCATAGTACATACACTGCCAAAGTGTTTTTGTATAAAAAATAGGTTTTACAGAAAAAAAATATGTTATATTGTACCTTTCATTAGCATCTGCTGTGTGACTAGGCAGTTGCCCAATGGGAGGGGCTGGAAAGGAGCAGTTCCCCGGAATAATAAATACCGTTCCTAAGAAGTACCAAGTGTTATGCATAAAATAAGCCTTCACACAGCTCTCTACATGAATAAATGAAATCGATTTTTGAAGCTGGGGAGCTAAAAATGAATGAAAAAAGGCTTTGCGCGGCGGGGTAAAAAGCTACTACTGTGTCCATATCAGTAATAGTAAAATCGTTGCTATAAATAATACAGCGTGTGGTATAAGAAGCTTGACTCCCAGTGTATCTACAATAAAGGAGCTGTGCTCTCCAAATACAGAGGACCTGTGGGGGTCCTAATTTTTCGGACACCATAGATCTAAAATTTATGACCTTACACGACCCTAGAGTTCTATGTTGACTTCAGGTTAATGATATTTAAAGGACACCTGTCATCAGGTCTCTGTCACTAGTCCTGTCACCTCTACCTGTTGGAGCAGCTCACAAGGATCCCATCCCAGCCTTTATCTAGTTATTTCATACATTATTCATTGTAAAATCATCTATTTTTTATCATGTAAATGAGGCTGGTCACATGGTCAGAGGCAGTGATGTCACCCCTGTTACCCCTCCCCTCTCCACCCCCTGCTCATGTCTGTGTGTAATGTATAGTAAAGCATTGCTAGTGTGTGTGCTGCATCTGCTGACAAGCTCTTTCCTCCCATACACATGTAAGAGACACAGACATCAGCTGCATATGAATCTGACATGTTCTGCTGTAACATGGCTGCCTGGAGCTGCTGTATCTCTCCTAAACACACACACAGGCTGCAGGGGGTGTGGCCACCAGCACCAGGAAGCACATCATTATACAGCCTCACATCATTATACAGGCTGTCAGTCATGCACTGGGGGGTGGCTGTGCCTCCCACACATAAATAGAGTGGACAGCTTGAATATGATAATAACTCATTGGACATTTCCAATGCTTACAGCTTTAGGACCTCATTGCTTAAGTTTACAGGCATGTAGAGGGACAATGAAGGGATAGAGGCAATGCTCTCTAATGGCAGTTTATGAAAATATATTTAGTTTAGGGGGGTTATTTTGCATGACGGGTTCTCTTTAATGATAGAATATAACATAGCCGGAACAGATCTGTGATTTCCCGGTAGCTATTCCCTTGCGGTGTATATTATTATAGCTTTGGAAGAATACATTATGGAGGATCTGCATGTGTCTGCCTCATCTGACCACACACAGAGCACAGATAATGAATCGTCACAAGACTTATCCCTATTAGACGATGAAACAACTATTATTCATCTACTTCCCGGATTGTGTAGATAATATTATTGTAAGCTCCAGGCTGGAGGAGAAGTGTTGGGTCATGGAAACGTAACCCCATCATAAATATACAAATCACTGACCCTGAGCTCAGAATCTTATATGATTCAGCACAATCTAAATTGATTGGGATTGTAGTAAAAATTCTGAACAATCTCTAGAAATTCTGAACATTTGGCAAATCTGCTCTTGTTCTATGGATATCCCTGGCCTAACCAAACATCAGGGGATTCTCTAGTGACACAATAATGAACCCATGCCACAGGTCCTCATAGGCCCAAAAGAAGCAAACCTTGTTTGGCAATTACATGGGAGCCAATGAAATAATACTGGGGTCTGTTTCTTGTGGGTTAAATTTGTATTTAAAGGCTATATGGCAGTGGTGACTCGGGTGCACAATCTTAGTGAATCGGGGCAGACATCAATCCTCGTTGGACAACGCAACGCAGGATCGCGACAGGACCGGGTAAGTAAATCTGCCCCATTGTGTTGTGTTGTAGAGATCCATTGTTCAGATGTGTTCACTTGAAACGACAGGGTCCCAATGCAATATCCACCCAACTATAACATAGTGGGGCAGATTTATCAAGCAGTCTGAAAGTCAGAATATTTCCAGTTGCCCATGGCAACCAATCACAGCTCAGCTTTCATTTCACCAGTGCTCATGAATATTTTAAAGGGGAGCTGTGATTGGTTGCCATGGGCAATTGGAAATATTCTGACTTTCAGACTGCTTGATAAATCTGCCCCATAGTATAGTATTTAGTACTGGTCTCTTTGGGGTAGAGAAATCTTATCGGCCCTCTAACACATCCCACTGACCCACACTCTTGAAATATCTATATTATTAGCTTAATTATATATCATATATTACTATTGTATTAGGATTATTAGGATCACATTTTACTGCCTTCGATGTAAGGATACCTCACAATGTATCCGTACAATGGAGGGCTAGGACGGATTCCACAATGGGATATGATGTCTTAAAAGTGAACGCCAGTTCACCAGACGCCAGTGATTGTCCCCATTGACGTTGCGTTTCTTATATGGACAGTGACATCACTGCGGAACACCCTGAGTCTACGAACAGCGAAGGACAGGCGTGGATGCAATACTTTTAGCAATACTCCAATGGCCTCCGTTGAGCATGTACGTCGCTCACATGGAGAGAGCAGTTTGAAAAGATGTATATTGCTGTATTTTTCCATCCTGTATTCCTGACAGTATACGACATATACCAGGCACACAAAGGCAAAATAGATGCCCCCATCTGCCAGTATATGTCTGGCATATACAATATACATAAATCGGGGTGTGAACGTAGCTTAGATTGTATAAGTACATGTTTTATATAGATCAGTGATGGCCAACCTATGACACGCGTGTCAGCACTGACACACATAGCCATTTTCAGTGACACACGGCTGCTGGAGAAAAATTGCTGTAGTGCAGTTGTCTGTTGTCTGGGGCCGGTCGGGCGGTCGGTTGGCGATGTGGTCTGCAGCGAGCGGCTGCATCTCAGTCAGAGAGATCGCAGCTGCTGCTCCTGTCCTCCTGTCCTGCTCTGCGGAGGCCGCCCAATGACGCCAGAGTGGAGCGTGGAGACAGAGCAGCCCCAGCTCACAAAGACGCAATCTATGCTGTGCCTGCGCGGGAACATCTACACAGGAGCTGAAGCGGCCTGAAGAGGAGTAACGGAGGCCCGAGGCGTCGTTGGAGCCTGTGCCAGTTAGGTAGGTTAATTTATTGAGTTGAGCTCTGCCGGGCTGGGCTGTGATGTGCACTCTTTGGGGGGCACTTCTCAGGACACAAATGTCCTTAAAACTAGCTGTTGCTGGACTGCCACAGGTTCGCCATCACTGGAATAATTCCCCCTCCCCCTCACTTATCTTAGTTCATGGCACCCCACACAAGTTAAATAACAGCAAGACCAACAAAAGAAACCAACTGACAGATTAACAAAGAAGTCACTAAGCAGGTAAGTTAATTAACTATACGTATTTGTTATTTAAACTCTAAATATCACAAAATTAGTTTTTTTTTCTCAAGGTGACACACCACCCGAGTTATGCTCGGTTTTTTGACGAATTTTGACACACCAAGCTCAAAAGGTTGCCCATCACTGATATAGATAGAGGTTTCCAGTTCCAGTGAGATAAATTGTTTTCATGAGCAGATGTCACTTAAAGGGAACCTGTCAGCAGAAATTGACCTAATAAACCACTACCAGTATGTTTCCAAGCAGCTGAACACCTTCTAAAACATGTTTTTATCAAGATCCAGTGTGATGGCCTCGTCCAGAAAATTGACTCTGAAGTGAGATGTAAATTGGTTGTATAAAGTCAAGGAGGCGGAGATTTCAACACTAAAGTCAAGCCCTCTCTTCCTCAGAGAGTGCCCTTTACTGTAATTGACGGTCCTGTATCCAGCAACATCATTGACCAGATCTCCTGAAGTCGGATGCATGATGTCAGTCACAGAGGAGGAGGCGTTCAGAGCTCCCCATCTGGACTTCAGTGTTAAACTCTCCTCCTCCTTGACTTTATGCAACCAATTTACATCTTCCTTCAAAGTTGATTGATTAGCCACCAAACTGGGCTAAGAAAGAAACAAAAAATAAAGGTATTATGATGCTTGAAATTACTTTGGTAGTAGTTTAATTGGCCAGTTGATGATGATAGGTTCCCTTGATTGGTCAGCATGACCAGCAGTGAGTAGCTGATCCTTATCTTACGTCCATTGCTTTGGTTTTGCTTATGTTACCCCTCAGTGCTGCTGCTTTGTTATGCAGAATAGTAACAGTAAAAGTGTGTAGGTTTCTCAAAGGATTGCTCAACTCCACAGACACCACATGTATTCCACCGACTGAATCATTTTACCCATTTACAGTAATTGCTCCTCTTTTTAATTCTCTTTGATCTCACATTTCAAGGACTTTTCCTTGTTTACTTCATAGTTTGCCTTTTCCGAGAAGATGGGCAAACGTAAAACACATAAAACTAAACCTAACATTGTGTGAATTCATCGAGGTTGCTACACATTACCAGAAATGTGCATAAAACACTGACCCTGAATAATAGACACTTGTTGTTGTGTTTATTAGAACCAACGCAAAAGTCTTATGATTATATGTAATGCTGTGTTTGTCGTTCTTTATATCTATTAAAGGGAGTCTACTACAGTTTTGACCATACAAAGCTGCAGACAGTGTTAGATATTAGTCCTGGAGATTTATGTGACCATACTTTGTGTGTTGCAGCTGGATTGTGAAAAATGCATTTATATTCCTGGAATGTATCAGTATTCCAAGTCCAGCTACAATCCTGGAATAGAAATTGAATTTTTCACAGTACACAGAGCATCTGAACTATTACCTTACACTGTCTTCTGGTCTTCAACCAAGGAGCATTGATATATTTGGCTATAGCTTCCACTTTATTGAACGACAGTGAATGTGCTCATAGCATTTCCCAAACTTTAATACAGCAATGAAAATGTTTCATAGAATAACCTTTTGGTTAGAAGTGACAACCGCATTGGGAGCTGTAATAGTTACCATTTTAGTTCAATACCGATAAAACGAGGAAAAAAGATGTAAACATAACTTTGCTGATCCAAACATAATTTAGCAGTCACCTTTAGTTTAGATGATTTGGAAGAAAACATCTGTGGGAATCTGAGAGCCAAGAGCCACAATGATTCCCAGAGGAAGATCCAATAAATCTCTAATCCGCACTACAGGAATTGTTCTGGGGTCCCAGCCCACCGACCACAACAATGTTTTCTTTTGCCTGTTTCTATGACCTGTCAAAACATCTTATCATGTTTTCACATTTACCATAAATTCATCTGATCGCAGATATTACAATCACATGGAACTGAATCACATGGAATTAAGCAACAATTAATTTCCTCCACAGCCACCACTGGGGAAGTTACATGCATCAAGTTGATGGGAGGGGGTGATAGACAAGGACCTCTTCTCTTCTGTTACCTTTTATATTTGTATTTGAAAATTGGTTTTTGGAACCAGTTGAACCCTCAAATACATTTTTAAGATGAATCTTTCAGGTAATTTGCTTCCTCAGAGTAGGTTATAATAACATTTATTTTATTTCATTTATGACTTGACTCATAGGGAATACAGTGGGAGTCCCGATAAACCAGCAACAACATACAGTCTCTGACAGCTTTCCCTGGATGCAGATGTAAACACAAGAAGCTGTTGATCACTGTGGTTTTGGTAATCAGGACTCAGAACATTTACTGTCAATCATGGTGGGTGAGGTCATCAGGACTCTCACTGTCAATCACTGTGTGTGGGCGGGGTAATCAGGACTCTTACTGTCAATCACTCTGTGTAGGTGGGGTAATCAGGACTCTCACTGTCAATCACTGTGTGTGGGCGAGGTAATCAGGACTCTCACTGTCAATTACTGTGTGTGGGCGGGGTAATCAGGACTCTTATTGTCAATCACTGTTTGTGGGCGGGATAATCAGGACTCTTACTGTCAATCACTGTGTGTGAGTGGGGCAATCAGGTCTCTCACTGTCAATCACTAAGCCTAGGCAGGGTAATAAAGGACCCCTTATCAATCTCTGTGTGGGTGGAGTATTGAAGGCTACTCCTATCTCTCCTAAGAGACTATTCAGGATTTACTAAGTGATTGACTTCCTTCTGTGTAAACACACAGATACAGGTAAAGCTGTCAATCACTTAGTGTGGGTGGGGTAATAAAAACTTCCTGTCAATCATTGTGTGTGTGCTAAGTAATCAGGACTCATACTGTCTCTCCCAGGAGTCCTATCAGAAATAACTCTGCTGTTTACACAGAAATGTTGCTCCTTATCATATACTCTAACATGTTATAGAACTCATCTTCTCTCCCACTATCATGTCCTGCTCTCAGATAGTTTAGTAAAAATCACCTGACAATGTCACTTTAAATGAGAATCAAGGCAAGGGGCTAGTTAAGTAGTTATTTAACTATTCTCCCACGGTTTAGTCTACATTATGTTTCCAAGTACAGGCGGTCCCCTACTTAAGAACACCCGACTTACAGATGACCCGTAGTTACAAACGGACCTCTGGATGTTGGTAATTTACTGTACTTTAGCCTTAGGCTACAATTAACAGACATAACAGTTATAAAAGGTGTCTGTAATTAAGATTTATTGTTAATCCTGGTTCTTATGACAACCAAACATTTTTAAAATCCAATAGTAATAGAGACCCAAAACATTTTGCCTGGACCTACAATTATAAAGTATACAGTTCCAACTTACATACAAATTCAACTTAAGAACAAACCTGCAGAACCTATCTTGTACATAACCCGGGGACTGCCTAGATTATTTTACTGATATATTAACCACTATATTCTAAACCTGGACGGAGATTAAAGCCTTCAATGTCCATATGTGACATGGACCTATACATTTCTGTCAGAGATGTTCCTATACACACTTTCTGTTCTCTGCATGGGTAAGGGATAGAAGTTTCACATTCACATCATCCCTGTGTCTTACTACAAGCAGCTGCCTGGAGGAACTTATGGAATTCCAGCTGTTAGCTCCAGTTCCTCAATACGGATGGGCCGGGCTTGTGGGATTGTGAAAACAGTGAGAGCACTGGTCGGGCGGGCGATGATATAGAGCACAGCTGTACACAGCATCCATGGGATATACAAGCTGGGTGTCTGGATTATAGGGGCCCGGCCGAGCTGTGGAATACAGGAATCTCCAGGAACATGATATAAGGACAAGGCATGCTGAAAAGGTAGAGTCCTCCATCTTTGTTCTTTATACTGGGGAGTGTATACATTGAATAGGTAAAATTATATATATGCCTATGGAATTGTAGTTACTGCAAGTCTTAAAGGGATGCCAACTTCTTAATATAGCTAATATCTGGTGTGTTTGCATTACTTTCTATCAGTTTACATTGCTTGTCACTGCATTTAGGCTTTTCATGTCGTTCCAGCGTGGGTTTTCCAAATAGCTACAGTATAATTTTGATTGCTTTTATTAAATTTTTTCGTGTAGCCCTATGCAAACTAAATAAGGGAGAACTAATGCAACAACAGTTATTGTTTACAGATGTAGCAGAGCTGAGTGTGTCATTGGCCCGAGCATGTCAGGAGTGACTTTAATGGGAAATCTCTTAATTAGTAGGTATGTTTTATAGATGGAATATACTTTATGGGGGAAATCCAGAAGCTGCATCCTGGATGTACATGGTACAGTATACTGGAGGTAGTCGGTTTAACTACAGTCTTCTAGACAGCGACAGAGAACATATTATCATAGGACACTGGGCTGTATTCAGTGCAAAACTCATCCTCACTACACTGACAAACCCAGCTCTGCTACATTGGAAAATAAAAATGTAAATACTGCTGTTACAATGTGTATGAATGTGCGATGATTGTCTATAACTCTGTGTATCACTTTCTGGGGTGGAGCTATCTCCATTGTTTTGCTGGTAGTAACATGACCTGAGGGGTTGTACCTCACACAATGAAGTTATGAAAAATTTCCTTCACTTTGATAGAGAGAAAACTGTAGAAAACATATGAACCAAGACAATCTACTCATTGTAATGATGGAATCGCAATTTCTATACTTGCCCTTCTCTATCTGTCTCAACATAAGACTTCATTTCTAAAAAAGAATAAGTTGGTTCCTAAAATGTATTGATAGTAAATGATATTGTATGCCCACCATTACCTGCTAAACATTTCCATAAAATTGAGTAACTTTGCTAATTCTCTGCATTACTTAATTAACTGTTAGTAGTCCAGGATTGCATTCATAATTCTACTGTCTACTATTAAGCAAGAGCTGCATTCATAATTATGCTGTATTTCATCAACCCAGAGTTGCATCATTACTTCTGTTCTGTTCACTTCAAAGAAGGGAAGCAGCACTCCAAGATAAATAGAAAATATTTATTCCACCAGTGGTGAATAATACGTTTCGGCTACCTCTATGTAGCCATTCTCAAGCACAGTGTAAAGTGGTACAGGGCGGGTTTATATCCCCCCGCAGGACGTGACATCATGAATAAATAAACAGATAGTGTGATAATAAATTTAACAATATTCAAAGAGTATAAACAACATAACAATGTGCATTATTATTACATCACATAATCATGGCTCAGTGTCAAGTGTTGGAAGCAGTGTAGCCGATCGATAGTCTCCCCTAGTCTCTAGGGGACAGTCTCTCCCTATTAACCCAGAGCTGAATTCATAATTCTGCTGTCTTTTATTAACCCAGAGTTGCATTTATAATTCTGCTGTCTTATGCTGTCATTACTTCTGCTCTGTTCTATTAACCCAGAGCTGCATTCATAACAACAGCTCTTAAAAACAAAAAGCTTGTCGTCAAACCTTGATAACTTTTTGTAGAATAATGGGATGTAAATTAATTGTATTTATAATTTAAGTTGTGTTTGAAGAGATCTTTCAGAAGCACCTTTGATAAAGCTTATTAAAACTTTTTTTGTCTGGCTCCTGCTGTTATATCTGGGATGAGAATACCATCATATCTCGACTTGAATGGCTCCTGCTGTAACATCTGGGATAAGAATACCATCATATCTCGACCTAAATGGCTCCTGCTGTAACATGTGGGATTAGTATAATCTCTGATCCTGGTATAGGTGTCTTCTGTAGTGATGGGTCGTTCACAAACACGAGTACAAGCACAATAACATGGCCCTTTTGAGTCAAAGACGGGAGTTGGCTCCCTTCAGTGAGCCGATAACTCAACTTAACCCCGCCCCTATTCAGCTCACCACACCCCCTTTAACCGAATAAATTCGGGTTAAAAGGGGTGTGGAGTGGGGTGACTGGCTGGACTGTAGCCCCCTATTATATATTTAATAGAGATTGGATCAGGAGCTAGAATGATCCGTCTCATTGAGAAGAGCCGGACTTCCCATCACTAGTCTTCTGCTCTTACAGCTAGAGTCTGGGGGATCTCCAATAGTGGATTTTTAACCTCTCAAATGTTGTGCCAACTGCTCCTGCTGTAACATCTCTAATCAGAAAAACACTTTCTCTCCTCCCGGATGGCTCCTGCTGGGATCAGAATGATCTCTGATCTGGGTATAGCTGCCTCCTGCTCTAATGGTTGACCTTAATACTGAATTTCTAACCTCTCAACTGTTGTCAATAGTTAAGGAACTTTTTAGAAGTTTTTTATTTTAGCCCTTGGAGACACCCTGAACCCTACCTCCTGCGGGGCTGGGAGAGGCATAAGTGGCTGATCTTGTCTGCCAGTCTTTTCAGTATGTGCCAGTTAACCCTCAGGGTGCCATAGGAAGCATGTGGCATGTGCCTTTATATAGATCACTGGCTAAGGCACATCTTACAGATACTCCTTGTACTACGGTGAACATATAAGAAAAGATGACAGGATCATTATGTTTTAAGACCCTGTATGACGCCAACATGTCAATTCCACGCAGCTTTTGAAGATCAGGCTGAAATGGAAAATCTTAGAAGTCATCGCTGCCTCAAGTTAAATATTTATTTTACCAAATGATAGGAGATAAAGACTAATTGTGCTCCTTTTAGTGGATTTGCCTTTGAACAGGCCAGAAGCTGAAAAAAAAATTGGCTGTTAACTGACGGGAAAAAATCCCAGTGTTATTACCCAATATGGATGACAAAACATTGTAGCCTGTGTGGGAAAGTGGATCATATCCAATGTCTGGAATCGTTTATCTTCTGCTAAAGTCATAAGGATGACTGCTTTATGTATTTCACTGAAATTCCTACTGATTACTCGTATTTACTTGTGATCTGGGAAAGAAGCGAGTGCAACACAGAATTGGAAATGAAAGGATAAACATTGCACTTTGTAAGAACCGCAAGAGGAAAAAGAAATTAATGTCCTAAACGACGGCAAATGAGTTAAGTATGTTTAGGTTGTAGCAATGACGGCTCCCCTAAGTGAACCCAGATTGTTAAAAAGGGAAATTTAAAGGCATTATTCTAATATATTGAAGCATCTGTCACTTGGGCTTGGTCCACGCTTGCGCTATAATTATATGCGCTACGTTGGCAGCAGAATTATTTATGTGGTCATGCAATCAGAATCACTACTTGACAATATGCAGGAACTACCCAGTGGGCTCACGGTCAATGCTCCGCCCTTCCATAGAGGGCAATAAAACAACACACGTCGTTTGACCTAGTTGGCTGCGGGCAGAGTCACATCTTTTACCCAAACATTAAAGATTTATTCCCATGAATGTATATTTTGTTGATGTTGTGTCAGGGATCTATGAAGAATAGTCTATGGATGGCCATTCTTTCATGCACTCACTTCCCATTTTGAAGTTAATTGGGGATATTTATCATACACCCACCAACCATCCGGCACAGCCAGATATATCAAGAGGCTTCGGTGGAGAGTTTTATTTCTACGCCAGGTTCTACACAGGTACAAAAACATCCTGTGCCAGGCCACTCCCCTACTGGCTGCGCTCCTTACTCCCCCCCCCCCCCCTCCAAGCCCCCCCTGGTGTGCGGACTAAGGAAACGAGAAAATAATTGCAAGTCCTAGCGATATGCTATCATTTCCAATTATTTCAGGGCTTTTATGCCACTTTTATAGCATTGAAGTCCAGATAAATACTCCCCAATAGCTCTATGTGAAAAAGATCCCACATGATTTACGACTACTACAAAACTACTTGCACCATACAAAGCACCATATATAGGTACACAGTGTATTCATGACTCCAAAGCATATCATCAGTACAATGTGCATTTTATAATTCCTGTGGCTACCACTGTTTAATTATGTATATGTATGTCCCCCAAACTGTATAATAATACCCCTTAAAGAGAACCCGTCATGCAAAATAACCCCCCTAAACTAAATGTATTTTCATAAACTGCCATTAGAGAGCATTGCCTCTAATCCTTCATTGTCCCTCTACATGTCTGTAAACTTAAGCAATGAGGTCCTAAAGCTGTATGCAAATGACCTGTGAAATGTCCAATGAGTCATTAGCATATTCAAGCTGTCCAGCTTATTCATGAGTGGGAGGCACAGCCACACCCCCAGTACATGACTGACAGCCTGTATAATAATGTGAGGCTGTATAATGATGTGCTTCCTGGTGCTGGCGCCCCCTGCAGCCTGTGTGTATAGGAGAGATACAACAACTCCAGGCAGCCATGTTATAGCAGAACATGTCAGGTACTTGTGTAGCTGATGTCTGTGTATTAGGAGGGTGCAGCATGTCAGCAGACGCAGCACACACTAGCCATGCTTTACTATACATTACACACAGACATGAGCAGGAGGAGGAGAGGGGAGGAGTAACAGGAGTGACATCACTGCCTCTGACCATGTGACCAGCCTCATTTACAGAATAAAGAAAATATGATTTTGCAATGATTAATGTATGAAGTGACTAGATAAAGGCTGGGATGGGATCCTTGTGAGCTGCTCCAACAGGTAGCAGTGACAGGACAAGTGACAGAGACCTGATGACAGGTGTCCTTTAATGTGACCCACCATCATTTATTGCAACTTATATTGCAGCCACACTTATGATAACCATCATTTTTTTTCCTCTCCCCTGCCAAACACAAATGTTTTTGACCCAACGTTCCTGTACCCTGTATATAGATTCGCCAGCAATGCACATGCCCCCTCGATCCATAGCCCCCACACGGCACATGTCCACTCGGTATATAGAAAATCCCAGTACAGGGAGCAGGGAGGCCCTGGTAGGGGGTAGTGGGTACTGTAACTGCAATGGGTCCCTCCTTTGATTGAAAAACGGGGGCCACATGAACGCAGTCCCACTAAACCCTCCATGATGATGGCCATGATACCCATCATTTGAGCACCCATCTATAAGACCCCACACACACATTTTCTGTTAGCCCATCACAAATTAACCTCCTTTACTATTTTCAGCCTTTTTATTCATCCCCCTCTTTGTATCTCATTTTCTTCTGTACCCCCACTCCCTCTCATATTGTCCCCCCCCTTACCTTTCCCAATTCCTCTGAATCAGTTTTGCTTCTCTCTCAGTCTCTGCCATGTGTGGCCCTGAATTGGGCAGATGTCATCACATCACGTCTACCAGCCTCTGCCACACATAGCAGTGGTTGGGGCCACAAAAAATGACAAGTTTCTTAAAGTAGTTTTCTGAAATTTCAAAAATTTGTAAAAAAATCACTGTCTTTCACACTATTTTATTAAAGCAAATCTGCCATCAATATCAAGCATGATAAACTACTTATGCAAAGATCCAGGTACAGTGACTGTTTAAATCTTCTTATATTTGTTATACATGGCTCCCTTCCACCTAAAACAACTTTTTATGTTATGCTAATGAGCCAGAATGGCTCAGAGTGGGGGGGCATTACCAGAGCCCCTTTGTGCTGCAGCTTCACAGTCTGTTACACCATCCCCCTTCCCCTCTGCTCCCTCAGCACTTCCCCCTCCCTTTGCAGCAGATGAAAGTTCAGTACACAGCACTAAGGGGCTCTGGTAAAAACCCAGGAGCCCTTTAGGCTCATTAGTATAATTTTAAAAGTTGATTTTAGAAGTAAGGAGGTCATGTATAACAAATATAAGCATATTACAACAGCCATGGTACCTGGGTCAATGAGTAAGTGTCCCTGGTTTATCATGTTTGATTTTTATTGTAGATTTCCTAAAAGAAGTTATATACTATAGATAGAGAGAAGGAGATTATTAATCTATCCAGTATCCAGTAGGTTAATTGAGGGTCAGTACTCTAGAAATATGACCTTGGCTTTACTGAGTGACTAATAGAATAGGAGGTATATGAAGCTGTGTATAATATCCTTGGAAATAACTTCCTCATAGGTTGTCTGTACATAACCCCACTTTTAGACCAAATATGAATTGTACCATATAGAGTAAGATAGTGCAGTACTTGTTTAGATGTCTCTTCGCTATGACTTGATCCTTTCCTTCTGCTAATAGTGGGTCTAATGCAATGATAATAATATGATACACTATATTATCTGTGTTTCTGTATACACATATAAATAAGTATTCTTTTTTTGTGGGAAATCTCAAAAAGCTGGATTCAAAAATTTCTTAAAGGGGTTGGCATATGGCCGTCGCAAGAGAAAGTCCCCCACTTAGGATTTCCACCAGAGTCATTGTGGAGTACTTGAATAATAAACTTACTGACTTGGTCCATGTTTATGGGGAGTCGAGAGAGGCCGGTGAGCATGTAGCCAGTTGGATATATGACCACCCATAGATAAAGTAAAGTGCATTACATTTGTCTTATTGTTATCGCCTACATTCCTTACTAATGAATAGACAGTACTGGAGTCCAGCCCCGGCACTCATACCGCAGTTCACAGCACGGGCCGTACACCGGATTAGTTCTTAGATCTGATAACTACATCGTGTCCGTACAACATGGCTGAGTAATCTGCAAACAATGCGGCCTTGCGAGAGGCATTTTCTTAGATTGATCTCTGATTGATTATTTGATATGGTGACCTAAAAGTACAAGAAGTAAAAGAACACTATGTGCTACACTAGCACAATATAAAGCAATGTAACACCTTTTCATGTTTAGACTATAGGTTGTACGGAGGTCACTGTTAGCGGAGAGCTCGTGAACTTTTCTGAAGGGGTAGAATTAGTCATAATTTGTAGGATGATGTCAGACAGAACCATGTACGCATTTATACAGTCGGAAGAGTATTTTTAATTTTATGTTTTGTACATGAGAGAAGCCATCTTGCCTATTCTGCTTTCTTAACAACATTCAGAGACAATAGCGTAGGAAAGGCAAGGCCCCATAGCGGATTTCTGAATGAGGCCCAACTTACCCCTTAAAAAATATACATACAGTATACACACCATATATACACACATACATACACTACCATATACACCCATGCATTATAAACACAGACATACAGAATGTACACATCACATATGCAAACATATTTAGAGCATAAACACATCACAAATACACACATTTAGCATATTCACGCCTAATACCCCAGATGTCAGGGCCCCCTGACACTGTGGGCCCCATAGCAGCTGCTATGGCTGCTACCCCATGTAGTTACGCCCCTGTACAGAGATGTGCTCTACAGCAGCTACATGCACATTAACATACTCTTGTAAAGAAATTCTTTTGTCCATGGGTTGTCTGTGGTAGTGTCATTGAAGACCCATAGGAAAGGGCATTTATATGAAATTAGTGGGGGTCTCACTTAGATTTTGGAAGCTATAGGCCGAACGCTGCCAAGCTCCTGTTGACCTTCGTTTCAGACCCCATTAATCTCTTATTGATGACCTATCCCATGGATATCACTCATTATCACTTTGTGAATATCTGTTGTGTATCATATTTTATTAGATGATACCACAGTGTTATTCTAACCCTAACCCAGTTATATGGTGCAGGGTCATACATATGCTGTTTTATTCATTACTCTAGAACTTCCAGAATTATCTGAGCCTATGCTTGGCCTCTCTTTGGCAGATGAATAGAGTGACTGCTGGTATGCACAAGCACTGATCCATTCAAACTGGGGATTCTAACCCAATGAATGAGGGATAATGTGATACCAAATTTAAAAAAAAAACCTCAGTTGCCCATAGATATAAAATGTTTCATGGTGAACCCACGTATTTCTGCTAGGTATAATTACGACATGAACTACACTCCCACAATTCAACAACCAACAGATATAGGATGAGTTCATTTATTCAAGCCCATTTATATTGTTTCTGTGACCATAAGTGTCCGAGAACCTCTTTATGTAGCGTTCCCTTTCCTCTCTGCTGGGCCTGTAATTGGGAAATGAACATCCAAGTCAATGTAACCAAATTTCTTTTACCCTTTGGAGGTTACTATTTCTTGTTTCTGTCTGTTGTTGACCTTAACAACCCTGTAAAACCCTGTAAAAAAAAAAAAGCTAGATAAATGGACACGATAGATATTTTCCAACACATATTTATTTCAGGAAGAGCGCCATGAAGTTCACAGAGAATGTCACTTAGGATTTGGCAACTACTCAGGTCTGATTAATACGTGGAAATATTTAGTGTGTGTGTTGTAAAGCAAAGGTCAGTGAAGTCCAAAGACAGCTTTTCTCATTTACAGTCAGACTCCAGGTTTATTAACAGAGACTTTGTATTGTACAGTATTTTACAAGGCTACACCCTTGCTTTAAAATAGTCAAGTTTGGTTGAAATTCAAGTTTACATGGATAACATTTAAGGAATAAAAAATTGTAATTTGTTTATTTTTCTATAATTAATACATTCCCCCCCCCCTACTTCCAACCGTCTCTCCCGCTATGGAGAACTCATCAGAACCGTTTAATATGTTTTATCTGAATGGGCATCATTTAATATTGTAGGAAACTAATTCTGCAACGCTACCGATTCCTCAAGGAGTAACATCTACTTGACTATGGATTTTGGGTTATGAATACTGTAACGTCCGTGCCTGAATGTCCCTCTATCCGCAGTTGGCGGAATACATGGCGTATTTGTGTGTGAACAGTGGCTTAATTCTTGTGTTTGGATTAACTGAGCCACACCCTGCTCCTTACATTTCTGTCCTGCCCAGCAAGGGTTACTAGCCTGATGGACAGTTCCTCCAGTGTGCTGCTGGAGGCGTGTCTGGGAACTGCCTTATATACCTGCCCATTCCCATCATACCTGGCTGGTTATTTTGAGTTTGACCTGTGTTTATCTTGCTTGATCTTGATTTTGAGTCTGACCTGTGTATATCCCTCCTGTACCTGTATCCATCAGGCTTGCTGGTTAATTTTAGTCTTGTCCTATCTGTGTAGCGAGCTCAGTTTTACCTGTCTCTGTTTATCCTGCCTTGTACCTGTATCTGTACCTGACCTGTGTATATCTGCTTGACCTGATCTGTATATTACCCGTTTGATCTTGACCTGACCTGTGTATCTGTGCACCAGTGTGAACACTGGTCTATTCCTGTATTCCGGTTTCCTGTTCTGTCCTGTGTCTGTATTCTGTGCACCAGTGTGAACACTGGTCTATTCCTGTATTCCGGTTTCCTGTTCAGTCCTGCGTTTGTATTCTGTGTACCAGTATGTTCACTGGTCTTTACCTGTATTTCCGTTACCTGTCCGCTCCACCATCCAGCAGCTGCCAGACGAAGTAAGTGTCCCCTGTCCTGTTGTAGGGTCACTCAGGGACCGTCAGTTAGGTTCCTGATAGTGGGTTCGCCCTTATCAGGGCGGTTTGTCTGCTTTAGGCAGGGCCTTAGCCCGCAGGGACGTCGCAGGGTGAGTTCGCCATCACTTACGTAGTCTGACAGCTAGCGCCAAGTCTGGTTGTGGTTGCGCGTTTGCTGGACGGGTGCTGACAGGATACCTATCATGACAGAATGGTAATTTATGTTTGGGAATTCAATTCAGGTTCAGGGTGTGTTGGGGGCTTGGAGTTGTTAGCAACTGGTGTCATCAGGGTCGGCTCCAGGTTTCAGTGGGCCCCTGGGAGACAGAGCCTCAGTGGCGGCATTAAAAATTCAGAAACTAAAACAGTCTCCTGTTCCCTAGTTTATCATATCAAACAGCCCCCTCATGGTTATTTTATATAAGCCCCCTTCACACCCTATGGATTTATTGGATACAGCCTCCCTTACCCCCCACGGATTCCTTATGTACAGCCTTATGTGGGCCCCCTCAACAGCTCTGGGCACTGGCACTTGCCCAGGTATACCCAGTGCTGGTGTCTTGGTTCTAGCCAAGGTCAGAAGAATCAGTACATTGATGTGATTTATATTAGAGCACCAGTGTTCGGCTTGACATTCCTACTTGGCTTCCCCATTTCATGACTGTAGGAGTCCACCATGATTCCTCTCATTACACTCCATAGCCAATTTTTACCTTGTCCTCAGAGAGATATCTGCCACAGTGACCACACAAATCCATTTTCTGTTTTGTAATTTCACATGAATTGTTAGGGAGATGCTCTATGATGAGCTATTACCCCATACATAGATATTTGTGGCTAATGATTGTCTGTTATGGTCATATGTTGGTATGACAAGTATGGCTCCGCATTACCGTAACTTAGTAAACCAAGACCGACCATCACAACCACAGAAGTGTAGGCACAGGAGCAGCAGGGGATTGAATAGCTGTGAATGAGGCTTTGTGTATTGTTGGAAGCCCCTCTAAGTGTTTGGGTATTCACACTCTGTAATTTATGCTACCTATACAAACATCCAGTTGCCGTCAATTTGTGCAGCCCATGGGATATCTTTATTTTCTTACAAACTTACAAATTTATTCAACGTATTCAATTTGGTTTCCAAATTTGGACCTAAATGGCAAACACAATGTTAACCAACTATGAATCACTAACCAATACAGCTGGCAGGATAAACTACACATTCTGATGTTACACATTTTATTTTGGGCATCTGTTTTATATGAATCTCTCTGATATATGTGTTAAAATATTTGAAAAAATTAATATGAAGAAGAAAGCCATTCAAGCTTCTAACACAAGCTATGTGACTACAATCAATGCTTGGATCTACTAGTAGTTATTTGGTTTACCAAAAACCAAGGGGAATATCCTCTTTGTGTGGTCACGGACTCATTACTTGTTGCTGAGCCAAGTGTCGCTTAAAGGGAATATATTGAGATTGCCATGCAGGGCTTCTAGTGAAGATGCCACATATAACTTTACTGCAACCAAACTCAGGCTCTTTCTTGCTATTAACAAACCCCATTTACAAGATAGGGGATTACCTGCTGATTGGTGGGGATCCCGGTGGGTGGAACCTCACAAATCACAAGCTCGGAGGTCATTGTACCACAAATTAATATGACAGATAGTCGTAAATGTGTGCAGCTGCCCTATTCTCTGCAATCCTTTTCTACTTCTATCAGTGTCATGGACAGTAAATGGAACAGCTTTGCACAAGATCGTGATCCATGGGTTTCCACTACCAATCAGCAAGTTGCCCACTATCATTTTTCATAATGGACAGTATTAAAAAACTGCAACAGTTTAGGATTCATTAAAAAATATAGATATATTGACTTGGGATAATCGATGAATATTTCAAAACATAACTCAGCCAATTATCTTTTATATAAAGCAGATTTCAGGAAGAGAGCTGTTGGTTTGAGTATGAGAAATAACGCAAATGCTTCCTAAAATATTATCCTCCTGAAATATAAAACCCTGTCAACATAAGAACCAAAGTTTTTCAGAACTTCTATAAAAAGATACAGAAACGTGGGTGGTTGCGGGTGGTAATTTCCTGTTATGTGACCCTGATTTGTCACATTTTGGATTTGATTACTTCAGTTGTGACACCGTAGTCCTTGTGTAACAAACGGGCGTGTTTATGTTGCTCATAGAAACCAAGACCTACGTAGACATAAGCCCTGGCTATAAATGGCATAAATGTACCGTAAATGTTCAATTCCCAGATTTAAGAAACACATTTAGCAGGTACTTGTGACATATCTATTAAAAAAGTAAGTGGCTTCAGCACTGATGACACAATGGGGCACATTTACTTACCCGTCCGAGTCGAGATCCCCAATCCAGAATGTCCGCCGGAATGCACATCTGCCGCGATTCATGTAGATCCTGCGCCCCATATCCTGCATGTGCCCCTCCCCGCTCAGGTCCGCCGAAGTTCACCTTCTTCTTCCCGGTGCATGTAAGTGCTTGGCTTGTGACACAAATTTGAATGTTAAATCCTGCGCTTAGTCCGAATCCGTCAAATTGTCCGACGGAACCAGCCCCCCATTTGTGTTGTGTAAAAGCCGGCGCAGTTGCGACATAATCCGATCATGTGCGACACAATCCCCGCCGCGATCCAACGAAAATGCGGCCGCAGGACCCTTAGTCAGTTGTGACAGAAAAAGTGACATCCCTTTGAGGCCACAGACTGGTGACCTAGGAACCCGACACTTCTGGCTGTGCCCTACCCAACCCCCAGGGGTTTAAAATCCCTTTAAGTCTAACATACAATACCACCTTGTTGATCCCCAAAGCAACATTTAATTGGCTCATTTTGAGTAAAAAAAAAATCCTTCCTTACCAATCCTAAACCGAGTATATCATAATAAATGATAAGTCAGTATAAGTCTTTGACAGTCATAGAACAGTTATTACTTTAAACATCCAAAGTTTGGGGTCACTTAAGGTATACCTGCCCCCTCTATTTCTCCACTTCTATCAGAGGCAATATTCAGAACGCACCAGTATACTGTAATAAGTAATATGAAACAATAATACTATAGCGCAGATAGCCAACACATCTGATCTGACCACAGCTCGGTTACCTTGGGTGCAGATGTGTTCTTTTAAAGTTATCTACAGTGTATTTTCTTCTTTAATAAGAACTGTATGTACTCTCACATGTTACAAAGTCACAGAGGCCAAGGCATTAAACTGCTGTCTAAGTAAATAAAGACTAATGAGCTGGCGCAGAGTGTTTCCAGCAAAAACATTGGGCCAAGAAAAGGATCGCTCAGATTGGCTCCAGTACCTATTCTTAATGTGTTTATTCAAAATTCAAAGGTCTGAGTTAAAGTTGTGTTTATACTGGAGAGTTAGCCCTGGGTCTATGTTCACGGCTCCTACTGTACTCTTGTGAGTAAAAATATAGGTTGTAACTTTTTTTTTCTGAGCCTTTTTACAGTGTTTACATTGGAGAAGAAACTTGAGCTCTTTCTTATAACCATTGCATAGTAACTTGTACGGCGGGAAGCTTTTGTACCTCACAGGACACTATATATCATGGCAACAGCTTGTAGCAGACATGGGAAACCTCTCTATAAAGCAAATCAACCAACTATAGCTCTCACATCCAAGGACAAAGTGCAGGGGATTGAGTTGTAGACGATACTGCCATGGTTTCTACGTCATATGGTCGCCGTCTTGATGTAAACTTTGACTTAGGCTTCTCCTTCATCCAGGACATTTCTACATTCATATTTTTTAAATTCACACAACATCTTCAAACTTCTACTACTAAAATCTTGCTCAACACTTCTGTTATATTTCATTCCAACTACTGCAATTCCATCCTGTCTGATCTTCAATGTCCGACAGATGTCTTCCATCTATCGTGCATCTTGCTGCAAGAAACTTTTTTCCTCCTACATCTATTTTTCATGCGTCTTAATTTTTTTTTGGATTGGATAAAGTCGATAAAACTTTATTGATTCCCAAAAAGCGGAAATTCTTTTTGCCTCAGTAATGTGCAACACAATGTAAAAGACACAATAATGGTTTCCAGTCCATGGGGCACATGTTGCTGGTCAGATGTGTCTTAGGAGTTTTGCCATTGTAATACATCTAAATTTAGGTCTTTAATGAAGACGTTCTCTAGGTCTTTAGTGAGAAAAAAAAGTCCCCCAATAAGCTTTTTCCTAAGCTTGACAAGAGCAGGTATGGATTTGCGCCATATTTGTGACGTTTTTGTGACTTTTTGAATGCAACTTTCCCATCTACAATAGAGTGATAACTCAGGGAACACTGCAGAAAACTAGACCATGGAAAACTTTGAAGGGAGGTTGTCTTAGGCACAAAAAATTGCACTTGCGCCACAGAATGTCGACAGAAGCCAAAACATAAGCCAAACAAAAGTACATGTGTCTCCATGAGTTGAATTGGGAAAAGAGAGTCAGCTAGGAACAATAAGATTAAAGGAGTTTTCCACCTGTCATTTTTATGGCCTTTTATACAGATAGTTCCTTAATACCTGATCAGTGAGGGAGGCTGGTTACTGATCCCCACACCAATAACCTGTTAGGCATGTGATGCCGGACATATTTCCTACATGGTGGATGGAACTGGAAACAGATGTGTCCTTCTTCTGTGTAGTGTTGTTTCCAAGGTACTGAAAAAAAATTACCGGAGAGCCGCTTTAGGCATTAAGTATAGGCATCATCAAGTATAATCGTGCCGCTGCACCCTAGCTAGTGGATCTAACGGTCCCCTTACCGCTATAATAGGAGCTGATACCTGCTTTTTCTTGTCTTTGTTCTTTAGTTTTGTGGTTTTGTAATAGGAAGCCACTGTTTTTATAGGGTTATGTTCAAACCAGAGATAGTGTACTGTATATTTACTTCTCCTACTATAAAAGGATTAGAGGTGATGAAGATTCATAAATCATCTGTCATCATGTCCATCTGTTTGTCTAGTCATCATCAGAGTGCAGAACAGGGAAGTGTGAACGGAGTCCAACTGCTTCCTAGTATTGTAGTGCAATATAGTGTTCATGACTGTGTAGGTCTGCCTAATTTCCATCAAATTTTCCAATATCACTCTTCTTCTTTAAAAAAAAATTGCATAAGATCATCACAATTCCCTATATATATTTTCACATGTCCATTGCATTAGTCATATGTTCATGATCCTTTCCTCGTGCCAACCCTTTATTCACTGCTTGTGGTCCGCATGATTATTGCTCATCTTGCCTTACAAATAGCAATAGATGACAACACTGGAATTGTATAGGTTACATCGGATTATTTGCATAGTACAAGTACAAAGATTTAAGTCGGCCAGGATTATTTTCAACCATATCCCACCTACTGCATTGTCTCTGCCAAGTTGCCAAGTGTGCATGTACTTATTGGGAAGAGAAGAATAATCCCTGTAATTTTTTCCCTAACACCTTTCATCAAGAGACTCTTTCTCCAATACAAATCAGAGGATTGACTGGTTGATGTATACATATATATATATATATATATATATATATATATATATATATACATATATATATATATATATATATATATATATATATATATACATATATATATATATATATATATATATATATATACATTTATTATTATTTAAAAAAGGACAAAGTCCAATCCATAATTCTATATTGTTGATCCAGGAGAAAGTTTTAGGGAACCAAATATTGGAGGGAACCTGTCAGCAGATATTGATCTAATAAACCACTACTAGTATGTTGTCATGCAGCTAAACACCCTCCAGATAATGTTTCTTTCATGGTCCTGTGTGGTGGCATCATCCATCATCTCACTGTCTAGAACTCCATTTTCAACGTAATTGTTAGTACTGCATCCAAAAGTCCGGAGTATTATGTCAATCAAATGGAAGGATGTTGGGAGAGCTTAACTTCAATGTTAAGCTCTCGGCCTCCTTGACTTAATACCGATTTACATCTCACTTGAAAGTTGATTTTCTGCATGATGGGACCACGCTGAGCCAGGAAAGAAACATGATCTGGACGGTGTTAAGCTGCTTGACAACATATTAGTAGTGGTTTATTAGGCGCATTTCTGATGATAGGTTCCCTTTAAGAGAAACTGTCTTTATTGACTCCAATTTCTGGATCAACATCCCATCAACATACAGGCAGTCCCTGTATAGGTTCTGTAGGTTTGGTCTTAAGTTGAACTTATATGTAAGTCAGAAATTGTATATTTTGTAAGGGTAACGCCAGACAAAATGTTTTTGATCCCTTTAACAATTGGATGTTCTAAATTTGGTGTTGTCATAAGAAGAAGGATAAAGAATAAAGCTTTATTGAAGACATCTTTAAAAACTTTAACAGCAGACCATTTAAATTTGGGGATAAACAGTGGCGTAACTTGAGGGGGTGCAGAGGTTGCGGTTGCACCTGGGCCCAAGAGGTTTAGGGGGCCCTTATGGTGTCACTTTCCCATATGAGAAGACTATTACTATAAACCATACATTATAGTCGGGGGCCTGGCACAGACTTTGCAGTGGGGCCCATCAGCTTCTAGTTACACCACTGGGGATAAAGCTCAGTAAATTACTACCATCCAGGGGTCCATCTGTAAATATGAGTTGTCTGTAAGTCACCATGGCAACATACAGAGGTAAATAAAAAGGTTTGGGACCCTAATGCCCAACGACATGAAGCCACATTGGAGGTGTAAGAGCCACAAAACTACTAACCGGTTACTTTTAAGCACTTACTATTTCGTGGTCAATAAATCTAACCGACATGGAAATAAAGAAGCGTTGGCCTTTTGTCTTATGATCTTGGGGTTGTAACTATTATAAGCCTTCAAAGTATTACAGATCACAGGGAGACATAAGTAGTGTAACCTTCTCATGTGGTTAGAACAGTACATTTTGTGACATGACAAGCCTTATTTTTACTCTACTCCTCAGGATATTGTATGTTATATAGCAATGTGTTTTATATTACAACTTTGCAATTGTATCCGGTCAGGAGGTTCACTGGTTACTTCTGATGTTCAGTCTGATGTTCAAAAAACGACTAACTCGGGTCCAAAAAAAAAGTATTGGTGTGCATGAGGTCTTAGTTCAGATTCCAAAAACTTGTTGCAGTGTGGTGTAAACTCTTTATTGTAAATCTGCAGCAAATTATATGTAGTCAATAATTAGACAATGGGGCACATTTACTTACCCGGTCCCTGCGCAATCCCGGATCCGGCCTGTCTGACAAGGATGAACTCTGCCATGATTCATGAAGATTGTGCGCCCGATATCCTGCATGTGTCGCTTCCTGATCAGGTCCGCCGGAGTTCACCTTCTTCTTCCTGGTGTATGTAAGTGCATGGCTTGTGACACAAATTTAAATGTTAAATCCTGCGCGTAGTCCTAATCCGTCGGATCGTCGGCGCGATTGCAACACAAAACGATCGCGTGTGACACAATCCCAGGCGCGATCCCCCAAAAGTTGGGAAAACTGATGAAATCAGCGTATTTTAGAAATTTTCGGGATTTGCACGGCTGCGAGCGCAAGATTTAATATTCAAATTGTGTCGCAACCAATGCGCCTACATACACCGGGAAGAAGATGGTGAACTCCGTCGGACCTCAGCTGGGAAGCGACACATGCAGGATATCGAGCGCATGATCTTTGTGAATCGCATGATCATCGGACACATCGTATTTTGGGAACTCCTGTGGCCGGGTAAGTAAATGTGCCCCAATCTGTCACCACAATTTACCTACTAGAAGTAATTGCTTTTACGTGGTAGGCTGAAGTGCTCTGGAGATGTTAAAACTGCCACAAATTGCGCCAAAAAATGTGTCTGATAAACAGACATGGCAGAAAACCAATATTATGGCGCCGACACTTCATAAATTCAGGCGCAAGAGGCGCAGAAACGAAAAAAAAAAACACCACCAGTTTTCTGTTTGAGAGGCCATACTAAATGACCCCCAATATGTCTGTCTAAACAGAAAGGTCCGGCAAAATCTTCTTATTCTGCCAGGAAAAAAAAATAGACTGCAAAACAGAAACCTGTAGGATCTTACAGTCAGTTGAAATAAAATAAAAATCTGTTCCCTCACAATTGTATCTATTTTGATCCATTTTAAAGATATAAATATTAAAAAAATTCTGCCATAAAAATAATTCATAACAAACTATCCTTTCACTGCAGAATCTTTTCTTAGAATGTGTGTGTGACGTATTTTCCGCTAACAGCATAAATTCTAGTGACGTCCTTGTATACGAGTAACAGAGATGATTTATGATGTTCTATATCCATAAAACATGAATGCCGGGGCTATACATTAACGTTATGTTCTTTCTTATTTCTTTCAGAACTCGAGGCTAAAGAAGCATGCGAGTGGTTACGGGCGGCTGGATTTCCTCAATATGCTCAGCTTTATGAAGGTAACAACACCAGGCCCTTCTGATGGCTTTTCATCCATGACATCATTCTGTTCCATTGCACTTTACACCCCGGGAAGGCTGATTTTTATGAGCTTTAAAACCATAATTATGCCAACCACTGGGAACATAGGCAGTGTGAGAACAGCGGATCCCATTCATCAGGACCACCCAGTCCTAGATACAGTAGTAAAGGTGTGCACTAAGCAATAATATTTATGTCATAACCAAAATAATTAAAGCCGACCCAACCACCAGTGTCTGCTGGATAAACCCTCTGAGCTCCGAGCCCCAGAGCTGGTTACTAGATTAATAGTCGGGGGAAGGGCTTCAGACTACAAAGGTGTCTGATAACAGATCAGCTTCTCTTTTGTGCATTGATTGAATTTTATGAAATGACATTAATACGGATCAGCTAAGGCAGGTCGATAATGTTATCTCTATGAATGGACCCATGTGTCATGTCTATTAGAATCGCAGGGAATAAAACAACAGATTGCACCGGTCTGGTTCCCCTAGATTTGGTCAAAGCCTGCATTGTTCTCAAAATTATCTGAATGTCAGGGAATATTATTTTTATATTATATTTTATGTCTTTTGTGTAATGTCAGGGACAAGTGGGGAATAATAAAGCAGAGGTACATAACATACCTCAAGCATCATCATTGATGCTTGAGTCATTGATCATTGCCTCTAACCCATCTAAAAATGAAGAAATAATGGGGACAGGGACTGATCTGGCAATCTCTGTGTAGCGCTGCGTAATCTGTGTGCGCTATATAAAAGGATTATTATTATTAATAAATAAATAGGTACTGGTGTGTAGATAGAGGGGGCCAGACATATAATACCTCAACTTTTTACTTACTTTATTCACTAAAACACATACCTATAGGCCAACTGCAGACAAGAATATTTAGCCTCTGTAATACAGACCATATATCAGCCCTAGGATCCAAACGCGCAACCCACATAGTCATTAATGATGCTTGAGTCATTGCCTCTGTAGAGCACTAATGTCCCATTCAGAACATGATCACAGTACAGAATAGTAGTCCCATATGCAGTGAACTGTTCCACCAGAGAATCTTCCTGTGGTCCCTGACTCTGACTCAATACAGGATTCCATAAATGCTGCAGAAGACAACCTAATTTAGAGGCTAATAGGGTCTATTCCCAATAACTTTATTTGAGCTCAAAGCACCCAAGTGCCACCATTCCACATGGAAACATTAATTCACAGTCCTTGTAAAACCGTCCTAAAAATGGCTTCATATATAAATTGTTCTTGATCAGTTCTTGGCATCGCTATAACCTGATAATCCACACAACCAAGCATGCATGTTTATTTCAATGGAGCGAAGGATCCGGCATGTTAAAGGTTGTTCGGAAGAGAGTCAGGCAGCCCTAATAAACATCTCACATTCTGTTTATTTTACTCCATGTCCATTGGTCACTATTTATACCACCTTAATCCCAAAAGAGAACAATATTACTTTACAGGTAAAATTTGCACAATTATAATTTAAATTTAATTTAAGTGGTCAAATATTCAGAGAACTATAGTGCTTCCCAATCTATGGGCTCATGTACATGGGTAAATAACATATTTATTACTCTTCAAATTTGAACCTTTCTGGACCATGAAATTGCAGAATATGACAATAAAAATGTGGATCCCTGTTAATATAGGGACAGCTATGTTTCAGAAAAAATGCAGCAGGTTTTTTTTTTTTTGTAGGGTGATAGAGAATGTGTCATTTATTCTAAGGGGCCCAGGAAACCTGTATTTAGTCCTTTTATGTATTAGTGTTGTGGGTTCCTAATAAAGACCCAGTCTCCACTACATAACCATATAAACTGCTTTAAGTTGGAGAATGAGTACCTCTCCTCTGTGCCAGATGGTGCCAGATTCTGTTCATTGTATTTATAGTATTTATTATTGTTATCTATTCTTTGTTTATGTATAAAATCTTTTTTTTCAGCTCTCTAAAAGTTAATGGTGCAAATAAATAAATAATATAATTACTAAAAGAGTAGAGTTATGGAACGTTGACAGGGCATAAAAACCATGCACATGGGGGAGATTTATTAGGCAGGAAAATTTACTCATCCCCGCCAGTCCTGGGGATTTTCTAGTCGGTACGCCACTTTGAGCATTATGGGAAGGGGAGTGGGCTGCAAAAGTTGGGGATACCGTTATTGAAATTTTGGCCTGATCAGACCTGGGCTAAACATGCCCCATCCGGTGGAGGTTGCATCTGCATCTACTAAGAGGCCGGAATCTCTAGGGGTGCAGTCACACGTTGCAGTTACAACTGCATCGCAATCAGCTTTGAGGTGGTTTTAGGCTCAGTTTTGTTAATTTAACAGGTAAAAGACATGAACAGAACAGGAGAATTTGATTTTGAAGGGGAAACCTGTTCCACAAATGTCATTTTCCTGTTCAATATATGTCTTTCACCTGTTAAATTAACAAAACTACACCTAAAACCACCACATAGCTGATTGCGATAAAGTTTTAACTGCAACATGTGACTGCACCCTTACCGTAGTAGAAACGAGACATCGGGAGGGATTTTAAAACTGTCATTTAAAACGCCAGTCTTAATAAACTCCCCCCATGGTGTTTCTCAGTAACTTTTTGCAGCTGTGTTTTTGGGAACTTGGGGAGTTAGTTATGTGACAGAACTATACAATTTCTCATTCCAGATTCTCAGTTCCCCATCGATATTGCTTCAGTGAAACGTGATCATGATTTCCTTGATAGAGACCATGTAGAACCACTTTGCAGGTAAAAACCTTCTCTATTGTTTTTCTAATATCAGAAACAAAAGATATGATTAGTTTTAACTTTTATTTTCACATCTATAAACAGTGTTTATTTAAAGGGATAGTCCAGCCAATTGATACTTTTGAATGATATAAAAGAACAAACTGTGTAATAATCACATTAGCATTTGCTGTTTTTTCCTTTGCAATTGACAAGAATCTAAAAAGTGATGGTAGCTGAACAGTCAACGTAAAATCTGACACTCAGTCATGTTCTTTTTCATGGAACTATTTACTTTCAAGGAGTCCCAAATCAGTGAAAATATAGAGCAATTAAAAGAACATGTTCATTGGTGAAATATTTTATGGGACTGCACAAAGTCTTCAAACCAATACTGAAAGGTGTTCCAGATTTATCAGAGTAGCACTGAAGTGGGCGTATTATGGATTCAGTGTTACAAACCTGTAGACTGATCCTTCAGTTATTTTTACATTTAAAGGGATTGTCCATGTTCATTATTTTATTTTTTCAATTAGCTTTGGAAAATACACAGGTCAATAGCAAGCCACCAGTCCAGCACAGCTCTCTTGGTATAGAGCAGTGATGGCGAACCTTTTAGAGACTGAGTGCCCAAACTACAACCAAACCCCACTTATTTACTGTGAAGTGCCAACATAGCAATTTCAGCAGTTACTACCTTTTTTGTCACGGCTTTTAATTGTATCGGTGTCCTGAGGACTCCAATACAGTTTAAAGAAAGAGGATAAATTCAGATTATCATTGTAGCTTCCCTCCAGGGTTCCCTGAACAGAAAGGACTGTGGGGCCCATAGTAGGAGGTCCAATAATAACACAGCCTTGTCTTCACCTCCTTGCTCTTCCTGTAGTCCCAGGCAGCTAAGGATGTGTAGCTTTAAAATGGCACTGATCACAGCACATCCTGGGTGGCCAGGGACTGCAGGAGGAGGTTTTGAGTCCTGTCTGGAAACTCTGTGCTGGGATGATGGCCTGGGTGCCCACATAGGGTGCTCTGAGTGCCGCCTCTGGCACCCGTGCCATAGGTTCGCCACCACTGGTATAGAGGGGCGCTGGTGATGTCACATTGACAGCATGAATCTGGTGCTCCGTGCAGTGCTCCGACAGAGCGAACCACTTTTTTTTGGAGCACCTTTTACGTAGGGCATACAGCACATCAGTCTTTGCATGGTGCATGGTCCGACTGAGCACTGGAAAGCACCCTTCAGTGCAGAAATTTCTGTCGCATGAAAACTAGTGCAGCTGCGACACAAAAAGGTCATGTGCAACACATATGTGACGCGGACCCTTCTTAAATACCTGTACGTACAAAGTCCGACAGAAAACTGTCTCACAAAGCTTAGTAAATGAGCCCCATTGTCTTTTGACAACCAATGTCAGCATAGATGTGAGACACTGCATAGAGAACAACCAGGTAAATAAAATATTCTTATATATTACTTCTGGATGGGACAGAGCCGGCACCATTCTATAGCTCGCCTCAGGCAGCAGAGAGTTTAGGTTCATTGCTACCGATAACCAATGACAACAAGGATCGGTAGTTTGATTGTAACGGGCTTTTTACACTGTCAGATAGACCACGACTGGGGGCTGTAGATAATCTTGTATTTTCTATCAGACGTCCAACAAGTGTTTGCTCCTTAGTCAGCAGATTGATGGTGGTATTACACAGCCGCTTCTTACTTGCACTAACACCTGTGTCGATTTATCTACACCAATGAAAATGAGTTACTCTCATCAAAACTGCAAAATCCCAAATAAACACCCCAAGTCAAGTAAATAGCTTCTGCATTATAGCACCTTACTATACCAGTTTAGTGACAAGCGCTTTCCCTGTAGATTTCATAGCCCCCAGTTGCCAGCATTTACATACAATGACACAATTAGATTGTGTTAAAGGGGTTAATTAGCAATCATTAGCTATGATATAGTTTAAGAACTAAAATCCAGCCACACTTAAGGGTATTTTACACAAGTTAATTATTGGGAATGATTTTTTTTTCTCATGGAAAAAGACTTAGACTTGTTTGTAGGCTTAAAATATCATTGTTCCTGGCAGCACATAGCCCTATGTGACGAGGCTTGTACTAGTCCCTGTATGGTGACCAGACTATAGTATTGATAATAATGTGACCCCCATATAGTCCCATGGGATGGTGTATAGCCTATTTTAATAAGGGCTGATTGACATATTTTACTGTGATTAAAAGCAGGTCCTCCAATTCTTCCCAATATCATGCACACTCAGCTTGTCTGAGTGTGCATGTTTTCTTCCTGAAAAGCAGAGTAAGCCACTTTCACACACCTATTTTGGCAGGTTAGTTCCCTTATGAACAAAGAGATTTGTTTCCTAAAATCAAAAAAAGTTTCAAGGATACAGCGCTACGGCCCATTGCCAACAAACTAATTCCACCTGGGTGCAGTATTTCCTATGCTGAACTGAACTCAGCATGTCTGCTCAGCTCAGTACACCTATGTTCGGTCCAATAAAAGATGCATGCACAGTTTGTCACATTAAACTCGCTTTATGCGCCTTAGACATCAGATAAACATCTAGATCTGACAAAATTTCCAGGTTCACCTGCCATTGATCCAGTGTATATCCATGATAAGGATTCAGTCCTACTTAGTAAACCTAAATTAAATTCTAATTTAGAATCTAATAGAAGATGTTTAGAATTTTGGAACTGAAGAGATCCATTTATCCTACATGGAAAGATAAATGTACACTTACAGCAGATAAATGGCCATAAGTGACCAAATTCTTCACTGGAAGGAGATGGAATAGACAATTAAGTGTGATCATTCGGAGTTTGTTGCCTTTGACAAGGACATTAGGAATCCACAGGACGTCTTTGTCATTCATCATCCAGACGTTGATAGGGATTCTGCTGAAGACTGTGGTCTGGCATGTGCTGTCTAATAATATCTTACTAGCCACTGCAGTGATGATGGATAAAGTAACATTTACTTTTGTCACATGTAAAAAGTTCATTGAAATTCAGTATAGAATGACCTGAAAAGAAATTGAATGCCTTAGTGAAGCCTATTAAAGGAATTTCTGTGGCCCACTTTATTCTTGGTAACTGGGGAATAACATTATACACCCAAAAATAATGCAAAACAAGGGAAAAATAGACTAATTTATCTCCAGAAGTGACGTGGCTTCTTTAGTAGAGGAACTGTGAATCTGTGGAATAGCCGAGCTCAGGAGTTAGTCACAGCAGAGACAGCAGAGAGCTTCTTACAGCAAAATAACATTGAAAGTTATGTCGTTGTATGGAATAGTGCTCCCCCACATTTCTTCTTTTGAGTAGTATGATGCAGTATGTACAGACTATAGCAGACTGCTGAATGGGGCACCTTACCTTCTTAGAAAATGAATATATTTCTACACTCACACATTTATAGATTTTTATACACATACACCCATTTATACACACACATTTATACAATGATATATACATTTATACACTTTCACAGATCAGTCCCAGTAGCTGCTGACCACATGGGGAAAGTAGGTGGCAGGACGGCATGGGGACGAGTGATCCGTAGTCCTTTCGTTCTGCTGCCTTCTCCCTCTCCCCCGATATTTCTTATCTGAGTTGCCGATTCAGATGTGCGGCTTATTATTTATATAATGGCCCATATCCTCCATTATTCAGTCTGTCAGGTTGGATGCTGCGGCCCTCTGCTGCTGCTATGGCTGCTACCGCTGTAGTTACGCCCCTGGACTGGGTAATGCTCTCTAATACTTACATAATGCCATGGAGCTGCACCATACTCAACACAACATAAAAAGACACCAGATATTAACAATATAAGGGAACTGTAATGCTTCATTTCCCTTTTGATGATGCAGAGAAATTTAACACTGATGTCTGGGTCTGCAGTTGAAAAAGTTGTGATAAACTTTTCATCCCTCTTATTTTAAGAAAAAGGCATTGCCCAAATGGGAAAAAAAAAAATTCAGACTGTAATTGTACAAGATGTCCATTGTTGTGTCTGAGGCTTGGGACACCATAAAACTTAGTGGTCCTTGGTCTGGTCAATCCAACTGCCTTCTCTTCACCGGCCCCATAATAAATTATTGATGGTGGTGCTTAGGCAGTGTCAGGCTGGTCAACCAGAGTACCAGAGGATCCTGCAGTGGGGCCAGGCTCTAACCCTATACTGGATCCCAGAGTTCATCAAGTAGACCATCCAATTTGGAGGCTACTTGGGTCTATTTTATGGACGTTGGTGAATGATGTGCTCCAGGATAACATTATCTGGTGGGACAAGGAACCGCTTACTGACACTGCGCATAGGGGTTCCCATGATGTTGGGACAGAGGAATCAGCATGTATAGTATTTATGTAGCTTGAACAGAATATTCTATGAACATATATCATTGAAGCTGACCTTCCATAACTTCTACATCTGGGATATGTTTGTTGTTAGTGTACATCCACCTAATACTTTACATAGTTTCGGAATTAGAATTAGAAGTGAATGACACAGTTGTATTTTCTCTTCATGAGCCTAATATATACCGCACTGTATAGACTGCTGCTGAACTGAAGTGCAAATGTAAAATCCTGGATGACCTCAGGAAAAAAGTTGATGACAATATAAATGAATGGCATATTACATATGGGACTGCTCAAGTCATTTCCAGGGAAGCAGGCCAAATTATCTGTCTATACATGTACACCTTCTAAAATGTGTAGTCACACCTAGCACAGTCCTGCTACCTGTGAACTGTGTGATGTGCAAATGGATTCCCCAGGAGACAACAACATTGACACAAGTCTATGGGAAGCTTAAAGGATATCTACACCAGGATGAAGAATTGTAAACCAAGCACACTTACATGCTGGTGTCTGCCCCCTCTGGCAAGATCTGCTCTTCCTTTAGCTTCTTATGTCCTTGTTTCTAAGACAAAAAGGCTTTAATAATTATGCAAATGAGCCTGAGGGGCTCTGGGCCCCATTCATTATCAGCTATGGAGCCTGAAGCCCCACAGGCTCATTAGCATCATTTTTAGAGGTTTTTTTAAAAAAAAAAAAAACATGAAAGTGTGCTTGGTTTACAATCCTTCATCCTGGTTGAGAAAATGGAGAAATTACAAAAACGACAAGGTTCTCCAAGTCTTGGTGTGTCATTGAGCCGTGTAATTTAGTCCAGTCTCTTTCACAATAAGGCTCTTGCAGAAGACAATTCAGGTCTATGTCCAATGTATTGCTGTATAGTGGTCCTCAGATTGCTTTGTATTCTGTTGGCCTGAAGAACTAAAGCCTCACATTCTTTAACATTCTTGTGCCGAAGAGTGGGCGACATTGTTTTTTGAGCAAACACATTGCATGAGGCAGGACTCAATATTTCTGGTACCGTTTTGAGGGATATTCTGGTTACAGATTTTTCTGGTGGATTCTGGCAACCAGTGTTAATGGGTCAATTTTTACTGATGTTATATATACTCTATAAACACTGCAAACTTTGATGCTTTAATAATAAAGAAAACAGAGGAGCACTTCTACAGGGATACCTGCTGATGCTGGTTGTGGGATGGGGTTGTTATATATTGCTGCAAAAATTAATATTGTTGTGGCTATCCCACAGTGTCCTCCAAACTGTGATGTGATAACCAGATGATAACCAGATGAAAACATTTAGGGCATACAGGCGGTCCCCTACTTAAGAACACCCGACTTACAGACGACCCCTAGTTACAAACGGACCTCTGGAAGTTGGTAATTTACTGTACTTTAGTCCCAGGCTACAATAAACAGCTATAACAGTTATTAAATATGTATATTATGAAGATTTATTGCTAATCCTGGTTCGTATGACAACCCAACATTTTTAAAATCCAATTGTCACAGAGACCAAAAAAAATTTGGTTGGGGTTACAATTATAAAGTATACAGTTCCGACTTACATGCATATTCAACTTAAGAACAAACCTACAGTCCCTATCTTGTACGTAACCCTGGGACTGCCTGTATATGTTCTCTTGGCTCTATAAAATTTGATTGATTAGTTGGGTTAGGTGAATGTTTTTATATTATTACTGACTCGTTAGTTTAATTAGCAACTAAATTGCTCGTTTATAGGCTAGTCATGTAAATCTGCACTTGATGTGATTGGTACTGAGTGATGTCATTAGTTCATCATTGGTTCTGGTTCTGGCCTTCCATTATTGGTAATGGGGCTATGTAAAAGTGCCACTGATTGGAATGCTGTTATATCATGACAACACTATCTATTCTAGCCAGATATACTATGATTGGTATTATTTAGTCTATCCTAGTTGTTGGCCACTGCTTGCCCTAGCTTTGGAAATCTGGTATTTCCATAACTAGTACTAGAGATTTTTAACAATTTTTCTCTTGTACTTATAGAAAAGTCTACTATTCGAATCATATTCTTCAACCTTAGTAGTTCCATTTTGGATCATTTAGAAAATATATTTAACAATAAAATGGCCAGTAGAAGAATTGGATGAAGAATCGGAATGTGTCGGGCAAATGTGGATGATTGTAACATAGTGGGGGTCATTTACTAAGGGCCCGATTCAAGTTTTCCCGACGTGTTACCCGAATATTTCCGATTTGCGCCGATTTTCCCTGTATTGCCCCGGGATTTTGGCGCACGCGATCGGATTGTGGCGCATCTGCGCCGCCATGCACACGACGGAAATCGGGGGGCGTGGCCAAACGAAAACCCGACGGATTCGAAAAAACCGCCGCATTTTTAAAAAAAAAGTGTCACGAAAATTGCACTTACCTTCACTCAGCCCGGCTCGGTGTATTCCAGTGCGTTCCGATGCTCTTCAGCGCAGCAGCGCCACCTGGTGGACGGCGGAGGAACTACCTTAATAAATCCCGGCCGGACCCGAATCCAGCTCAGAGAACGCGCCGCTGGATCGTGAATGGACTGGGTAAGTAAATCTGCCCCAGTATATATTACCCACAATTGACAAGTTCCTTGAAATAAAGATCTTACATTTTGTATATTCATAATAATCTAACATTCTCTTAATGAGAGGTTCCCCATTTTGTACACTTATCATCTATCCACCATCCTCTGTGCACTGGTAGTCTGCCTGCTGGGGCTTTCAGCAATCATGAGGCTCCCAACTTATTCAATAGACTTTTGTTACACATGTTCCACTACCTTCAAGATACTGTAAGTTTTCATAGTGGATACATCCTATTTAAACTTTTTAGATTAAAATGGAACTACTAGATTGGTCATCTATCTACCTATCTACAGCAATCCCATAGCTGGCCATATCTTTTGATAGCTGTTGAATGACTACTTGTTTAACCAAGTGCTATGGATTTGTAAAGCACTATGGAATGGAATAAAGATTATATATATATTATATATTATATATAATTTTTTTTTAACCATAAACATACCAAGAGTGAAAGGACAGAAACTAATGTCCAAAGAAAAAAGTCTTGACCATGAATAAGAACTGAATGTCTACGTTCAAAACGCGTAGGTCCTCTTGATTGTACAATGTAATTTCCTCTTTTTAATGGATATGGAACAAAGACAAAATATTTAGCAGATTGGAGTGCCGGTCATAGCTTACTTTTTTCTTTGGGCCTTCCGACAAGCCTCTTTGATGAACCGCGCACCGGACTACACAGAAGATTTCACTTTTCTACCTTCATCGGTCCACATGAGTGGGCAGCTTGCTCAAAAAATTTTAATTTACCAATATGATTTAATATGGTTGGTGGTTCTCACCAAAATGGTTGACTTCAGCCACCAATGGCTTTATTCATCTAATGTACACTTTAAGTAACACTTTATACTATACATTACATTGTCATATGACCATCATAATTTATTTCCACATTAAAGCAGAAGCAGATCCCAGAGGGGTAGCAGAGAATAGCCAAACTTATTTTCACCCATCCCTGAATAATAATGGCCCTGCTTCTTTATACAATTCGCTCAGCATGGTGCTCATAAGACAAAGGGAAGCTTCATGACTTTGGCTTGGTATATGCTGGATGAATAGAAGTCACAATGAGGAACCTCAGTGCATTCACATTTGCTCCTGTAACATCATTTTCCAGATAATAACAAGAAAATAATTCAGAGCTTATGCAGTTGCTATTCTATTGTGGAGAAAAAAAGAGATTTGTCTGAATTTTGGTTCAATGGTAAAGTGCATTACTGATACAAAGTTCCAGCGAAACTTTGATAAAGTTTGTATTGTATGGGTAAACCATTAGCTTATCTCTATGAGGTGAATCTAATGGATAAGGCCACCTTAGAAGAAATGGGATCTATATATAGAGTAAAACACTATTGGATCTGCTGTAGTTGTCATAGCCCTCATAGCCGAAGGTAATACACTGTAAACTCCTAAATATATACCTGTATCTGTAATTATATCATTCTTCAATAATACCTATCATGTAATAATCATTCATTCATTATATATTATATTCAGAGAATCACTAAAACTGGTGTCTTGTATCATGATTTGTGAACACCAGATTAAAGACATGTTAAGACAGTTTTTTTTTAATGGCTCAGATAATCTTGGAATAGGGTTCCTTGGGATGGATGGTCAGTCCTGGAAAAAAAGTGAGCTTTGCCCATAATTATCCTGTGGCTATGGCTGACTTAGTGATGGGTGGGGGTTTTAGTGATAGGACCCTCTGGTCCGTTGTATCCCCATTACACTCCAAAACAATAGAACGCTGATCACACAAGCGCACTGCCACTTCTTTCTACATGGTGCTTGGCTATCTCCGTCAGCGCCATAGACATGAATAGCGACTGCTTGTTCTTCATCTGGGGTGTGACAGAGCCCTGTTCTAGTGATCGTGGGGGATCCCATCTCTGAGACCCTCACTGATCAGCTTGTTGTCACAGGTTAACCCCTTTAATGTGTAGGACAACCTATACCATCAGAGATATAACAGGAAGCCACGAGACTTGATATTTGCTCTATTGGTACTTTGCACTACTCTATCTTATAAGTATGTCAGCACTTGTATTATCTCCATAGTATGGAGCTGCATAGGGATCTGATGTGTATAAAAAAATATTCTACGACCCAACTCATAAGTTTATTAACACTGAAAGACTGGAACATCCCCTGCGATGCACAGCTACATGACGTGTTGTCCATGAGTCAATCCAATCATTATGAACCTGTATGTGAACCTATAGAGAATTTCTGTATTGATAACCTATTAACCACCAGAGATATTGAAAATGTGAAATGTGGCAATAGATTTCTGAGACAATTCTTTGATCCACAGCTATATGACCACCTTGCCATTGGAAATACTTGCCCTTGACCCAATATGGAGGCTTTCAAAATGGCAGCCATGTTGCACACACAGCCTAATTTTATGGGGTGCTCAGATACTTTATTTTCCCTTTAGTTTGTGAAATAATAGTGATGTGATTATCCCTGCATATACCGAAATATATAGTTAGCTAACGTGATAGATAATATGTATTATAAATGAATTATGCATTTATATTACAATATTAGAAAATTTTATAATTTTAAGTGTTATTCACTTCTATTGATGCCATGCACCCTACACATTATCCAAAATATGTAAATGAGGAGCATCCCAAAGTAAGATTCATTTACACTGTAACATAAGACCTATCTCTCCCCTTTCTATATATTCAGTATTTTATAGCCATGTCACCTAAACGCAGTTATGTAGTAAATGCAAACATCATTACATTACAGATAATAAAAAAAAAATATAATCTTTTGCAGCAGAAGAGATTTAAGGCTAAATCCACAATCATCCCCAGTAAATGAAATCTTAATCCACAGTAATGGTCTGCATGCGGCAGTAATCCGGCATGAACTTGTGAATGAATAGGTTGAATAGCTGCAGATAGCTCCTTATAGATATGCTAAGGAGGAGAAGAAAGGCTGACAGGCTTAGCTCTACACAAATGATTTTGCAGAAAATTGTGATCTAATTAAGCCCCATTATAGAAGTGGTCTACAGCTTTGTAAATACATTACCTCATGGGGGGCACATGGGCCTGGGTGGGTCCAAAGACCCCTGACCACTGTTATTGGACCCTCGGCCAAGCCGTGCCCCACCCCTGACTTCATTTATAGTAGGTTACAGCCCAGAATACACAATACATTCAGGAAAAGGTTGAAGCAGTTCCAGCCGATGATAATGTTACTAGACAAACATTTGTTGAGGATTTTAGGCTAAATGTCACCGATAGTTGTAGCCAAGTCACATTGAAGAAACGTGGATATATCCTTTAAGCATTTGGATTTTGTGTAAAAACCAAGGAAAGGATGGGAGGCCAGGCTTGGAAAGACCGAAAAGCTGGCAAACGCAAGAGATCCTTGCCCTCCGTCAGTCATATAATAATTCAAGGTCGTGTCTTTGCTTCCAGGCGGCTGAACACGTTGAACAAGTGTGCATCCATGAAACTCGATGTCAATCTCCAAAGGAAGAAGGTAAGTGCTATCCCTTAAATATTATCCTGTATATATATATATATATATATATATATATATATATATATATATATATCTATATATCTATATATATATATATATTTGAAAATTCTTTCATTGATAAAAATCTATTGCCTAAAGTGATATCCTAAAGGGTTACATAGTTATTTTAGATATTTAGTAGTGTAATGGCACATAATAATCCAGTACTTTAGTTTAACTTGCTTTATGAATTCTGGATATGTTTCATCTCGAACAAATTTTTTTTAGCAAATTGAAATGTCATAGGTCTTAATACAGTTTTAAAAGCTACAGCTCTTATCATGTCCATAGAGATTAAGGCTGTCAGATCATACTAGGGGTTGTGGTTGTTAATAGCTGAGGAGTCACTGATTAAAGAAAATCTATACCATCAAAATCAAGCATGATAAACCAGGGACACTTGGCACTTGGATAATAATAATCTTTATTTATATAGTGCCATCATATTCTGTAGCGCTTTACAAATCATGGGGGACACATACAAATAAAATTATACATTACAGAGTACAAACAGTCATATGTAACAATAGGAGTGAGGGCCCTGCTCTGGTAACCTTCTTATATTTGTTACTCATGTCCTCCTTAATTCTAAAATCAACTTTAAAATGATACTAATGTGTCAGAAAGGCATGTTATTAGAGTCTGGCCGTGTTGTAGATTCACAGGCTGTTACACTGTGCAGGAGCTCTTACCCATCCCCCCCATGCACACTGCTGCCGAGATTACAGGAAGTGCAGGGGGGAGGTGGAGTCTGAGATGTGCTGCTGCAGTGTAACAACTTGTGAAGCGAGAGCAAAGAGGGCTTCTGTAACACGCCTATGGCGCTTCAGGCTCATTAGCAAAGTTTTAAAAGTTGATTTTAGAAGTAAGGAGGCCATGGATATGAAATATAGGAAGATTATTAAAGTCACAGTGCCTGGATCTATGAGTAAGTATCCCTGGTTTATATATATAAAATAGATTTTAAGTATTAACCACATCTAGTTTTTAACTGTAGGAGTAAAGATAGCTGACTAATGGTATTTATTATTTCCCCAAACTTGACATATGAGAAGCTTTTATGGCTGACTCTGGGGCCCCCACTGATGGGTAAATTTAAAGGTCAAAAGTATTGAGCACTCTATATACACTCTGATGTATAGATTCATAGTAACTGTCTCAACTTTCTATAATTGTGAGATCCAAGTACAGCAGAAATGAAGAGGTTCTTACCCCCCTCCTTTTAGTCATTAGCGAGGAGCCAAGTACCTAGACTGTCTGTGATCAAAAATTATCATGAGTGAAAATGATAGGCACACTTAAACATTATATTTACTATTGAAAAATGTACTAATGAATCTGTCAACATATTTACTCTACCAACCTACTAGCCCCATCAGGTAGAGTATAATATATACTTTCCAGAATTCCCTCTTTCATGGGAACTGTTGCCTCTTTACTTATAAAAATCTCAGCAAATGAATTTGAGCAAAGAAGAGTCATATTTTGCCTGAGTTTAGAGGCTGTAGGGGAAGTGTCACTTCAGATGCCAAAGTGCCATGGTTCTGGTGTCATATTTAAGGTAATAATCTCATCTTTCAGATCACATCAGGCTTGTAATTCTGTGATCTACAATAACAGAGATAAGGGCAGTTAAATACATAGTTAGACATTTCTGGTTTGTATCTCTGATTCTGTAGCTCACAGAACCACAAGCCTGATGTGATGTAGAAGATTAAATTCATATCTTTAATATGACATCAGAATCTAGTGAACTGAAGCTATGTCTGCAGTGACACTTCCCCTGCAGCCTTCCCCTCAGCTCATTTTCACGTGACTTTGGAGGAGATTGTTTATGTGTAAACAGACAAGATTTAACATAAAAGAGGGCATTCTAGACAGGACATTTCATACTCTGCCTCAGGGGACTTGTAGTATAATGGGGTAAAATCTGGCAACTGTGTCCCTTTAAGCAAGGGTCTATGTACAATCACAGTAGACCATGTTATTGGACTCCTGGGAAATAAGGGCCCAACATAAGAGAATTTATAACAAATATAGTGATGTTTACGCAGAAATGTGGTCTCTTTATAGCGTTTTATCTCCATGATGCATCCGTTTTGTCTCTGGGTCCCCCCCAAAAAACTGATGGTTTAACATTGCTTTGCAAACATCACACCTGGTTTTTCAGTCTTATCAGTGCCAAAAAAAAGGTGTTTCATCAGTTTTTTTGCGGAACCATAAACTTCCATTGCGTTCTGTGATCGTCATTCGTGAAAAAAAATAGGACATTGTTTTTTCCATGAACAACGGATCAGTGGAAATACAAGCCAATGTGAAAACATGGAAACATAGAAATCAATGACTTTGTGAGGCATCCGTGAAAATCACGGAAGCACGAAAGTGAAAAACAACGCCAATGTGAAAGAGCTCTAAATCTACTTGTGCCCTATTTATCAGCCCCTTGGTGTAAGAGTTCAGGAAACAGCCATTTTCCTTTCAATAATAGACAACATTGTTGATAAATTGGTCAAGCTATATAATATTACTAAGATTTTTCCTGCAGGACGTAACTGTCTCCGTATCCTAATTTGTTGTACCTGCCCCTTAACCACATCATGTCTGCTGAATAGGAAGAGGTCCTAATTAACATCAGTAGAGAAAATAATTAGCATTAGCAGAGCCATAAACCACTGGTTGTGGATTACCTGTGTCCTTTCCTGTCTGTCAGACTTCCAAGATTATAATAGTGTCACTAAATCAATTACCCAACCAATAAAAACCCTAATTATAACATTAAGGATAACGTACAAAATTTAGGGCATGTGTGGCTATATAGAAGAGGTGCAGTACTAATTCTATAAAATCAATTAACTGTCCTCACACCCTATCCCCATGTAATGCAGAAGTTTCCAAAATGTCCTCTTTATTATATTTGGGTACAGATTATCTAGTTTGTGATTACTGTAATGTGGCCCCAAACTATATAATTAAATCTTTCTTAAAAGGTTTTTCAGATATTATATTTGGTTATTGTTTATTTGCTTATAATCTGTGGATTATTATACACAGGACTAAACCCTCCTAAAGTATAGGACATAGGATGTGCCCAGCATACATCCACTTTAATATCCCGATTTGCAATGGACGGGGACATTGTGGTGGAAGATTGTGATATCTCTCCATATTGTAGATATCTTAAAATGTGTGCTCCTTTAACAGCCAAAATCCTAATATAATAAATGTATGTGCTAGTCAGATTTAGGAAACATTCTTTTTTTGGTATAACAAAAGATAATCGTATAAGTATTTGTAGTTAGGACGTAGGAAGTTCATAAAGATAAAGAAATCTTCTATATCATAAATTTGCAGGATAATAATCCTAGATAATCTATTCTTAGAAATTTGGATTTGTACCAGACCTCTGTTAATCTGTCTAGATATCTATAAATATACAAGGTGGCACCATTTTACTTGTCCATCGCTGCACAGCATGTTATCGACTTCTCTGGTCGGAGAGTATCAAAGTTTTTGGATGGAATTGAAGGATAGCACAACATATTTTTCTAATATGATCCAAAATTGGGGATACAGTTATTTACTAAAATGCTATACTATACTAAAATGAAGATAAAATGTGGTTGTAACATTGTCTGTACTGTTTTTCAGAGTGAAGATTCAGATGAAGAAGATCTTTGCGCAATTAGCGACAAATGGACATTCCAAAGATTCAGCCGTCGATGGTCTCGGGTGGATGACATTGATACATTGCTCGGAAGATCGGAAAGACTTGGGTCGTCTGGGGACATGAAAAACACGACAAGTAGTGAAAGTGTGCTGACAGATCTCAGTGAGCCTGAGATATGTTCTATCCACAGTGGGAGTAGTGGTGGGAGTGACTGCAGATGTGCTTCCGGTGAAACCTTTGAGTTTAATGACACAATGTGCGTGCCAGATTCCAACTCGGTAAACTTTTTACCTCCATATTGGCCAAGAGATCTCTCAGATGGTAAATTGAATGCAAAGACTGACAAATCTTCACATACAAAAGCAAAAACACTCCTAAAATGCATGGGTACACTCCGAGGCAAAGGAGCCCATGGGAAACTGAAAGGTCCACCTAAAACTGGAGGTTTAATCATCAGTGAACCTATTCTGCAACTGGAGCCAGAATCTGTAAAATCAATGAACTGTGTTCAGATAGGGAACGGACCAGTGACAAATGATACAACAATAGACATTAAAGTAACTGGAATCCTGGACTCAAAATCAGAAATGGGTACAATTGATGAAAACACCACAAGTTCTACAGATGCAGAGGTTTCTGATTCCAATAAACGTGCTGGCATGTACCTAGAGGACATTGACTTCTTCACAATGACTGGGATACGGGCTAAACCCAGTCAAAATCATAAAAATGAATTTCATTCCCAAGAGAATCTAGTTGTACATATTCCAAAGGACCACAAACCTGGAACATTTCCTAAGGCGATATCTATCGAAAGCCTCTCACCTACGGATAATCTTGGTGGCGTGAACTGGCGAGGTGCAGGCATATCGCTTAGTGGACAAAAGGGACTCTGCGTCAAAGACCCAAGACCTCTATCTTCAAGATGTCCAAGAGGTAGCCGACTCAGTGTGTATGACAATGTACCAGGATCTCACCTGTATGCCAGCACCGGAGATCTCATGGACTTGGAGAAAGATGATCTTTTCCCCCATTTAGATGACGTATTGCAGCATATCAATGGACTACAGCAGTCTGTTGACCACTGGTCAAAAGATGTTATGCCAGAGCTTCAAGATGACAATTTATCGCTGTTCCATATTCCTGACTCAACATTCCGTACACCTAGACCAGTAGCCTTGGACTTTGAAGGAAATTCTGTATCTGATGGAAGAACAACCCCAAGTGACCTGGAAAGGGATGTATCATCTCTAAATGATTCAGATGCAACGGGAACAAGGGAAAGAAGAGACTCTGGAGTTGGAGCATCTCTTACGAGGACAAATAGGTGAGATCTGATTTTCTCTAAACTCAAAAAATTTTAAATAGTTATTTGTTATAGCAAGAAAATCTGTCCCCATAAATAACTTTTTGCAACTATGTTATATAATAATATCGTAGTAGTAAATAAGGTCAGAAGAAAACATTAGTCCATCAAGTCCAAATTTTTTTAATTTGATAACTGTGTCTGGAATATGATGTGTATAATACTGATCTCCTTAACACAGTAACCGGACGTGGTTGTAACTATAAACTTTTAACACAAAAAGCTGATGTTACAGTATATAATATGTTCTTTTTAAGTGACGAGATCCTCCATTGAGATGACTCAAATGTCTGAAATTATTATTATTACTATTATGTACGTTTGTAGATGTTTTAAGTATAAGATGAGTATATTTTTGCTCATATGACTTCATTTTCTTGACATTATTTTCTAACATATTTTGATTGGCATAATTTGTTTCCTTTAGGCACTTGAGGTGGCACAGTTTCCAGGCATCTCACCAGCTAAGCAGCTCCCTGGCATCACTTCAGATCAGTAACCAGTCTGCAGGACAACTCAATCTGCTGCAAAAATTCTCCCTGTTACGGCTGACCGCCATCATGGAAAAATATTCCTTGTCAAACAAACATGGGTGGACATGGTGGGTACATTAGAATAATAACAAACTTACAACTCATAGCATATATATATATATATATATATATATATATATATATATATATATATATATACAAAATTAGAAATGACTAGAAGTAGCTGGCCAAACACTCATTAATTCATTCTTGGGGGAAAGTCTTCTTTGCATAAATGTTTGCTTCATTTCAAATTTAGGTCTGTACCAAAATTTATGAAGAGAATGAAGGGTCCTGATTTCAAGGATAAGAATGTATTTGGTGTACCCCTGATGGTTCATGTACAGAGAACAGGGCACCCATTACCGCAGAGCATTCAACAGGCATTACGTTTTCTGCGCAGCAACTGTCTGGATCAGGTAAGAATAACATTGTCATGATCATGTTTTACCTGCCTGTACACCGGTCATCCATCCTGGGGTGTATTTGTCATTTCTAGATCCCTGTGCAAAGTTAGATTTGTGGGATCCCCTTAAATCACGGCTCTTCCTCAAATGGCAGTGCAGAAAGTCTATCAGCACTAAAGGGACTCTGTCACCAGATTTTACCCCACTAAAATCAGTGGACAACACTGATTATTATATCGCTGGACAAATCGTCTCCCTTACGTGTACTGTGTATTTCCAGGAACCCAATGTAAAATGACTATTGATGTCAGGACAGGATGGTTCAATAAGTAGTATGTTTCCCTCGATTAAAAGATCTTTGTCCTCGTAGAGAGAGTTGACTTGGAGACTTCTGGCTTTTATGTTGTCAAAACATAATGCAGATTGTGTTGATCTCAGGACAATTAGAACAAGGATTTCTTAGTTCACTATCCTCCCACACAATATAATTTTAGATCTGAGGTCTTGGGAGAGAGCACATAATTCCTCTGAGACGTCTTAATGGGAGCAGAAAAAGCTGCATTCTATCGACTGTCTCCCCGAGTGCCTTCAGACAGTGACATATTCATATGTATGGAGCGGCCTACCCTTTTATCTGTGTAAAAATCTAGAATATAAAAAATGTATTATTGTCTTATGAAGTGAATAGGATTTGGTCTGAAAATATCTCTGTGTAGTATGAAGCATGAATCTGCACTCATGAGGAGGGAAAGTAAAAGAAAACTTCTGGCAATAAGGGAAAAGTTTCCTATTATTAGAGATTTGCTGCGTCAAATTTTTCAAAAGATCGGGTTCTTATCTGAAACGAATCGTTCCGAAGCCATGTTGCTATAATTGTCCTGGAAATTGGTATATGACTTCGGAATCTATGAACCAACAAATCAATTTGCTCATCCCGATTTATTGTCCCTATCTATTCTTTGTTTAATTTGATTGTAGAATCTTTATTTGCAATATTTTGTTTCAATATGGTTTCTATGTTCTAGTAACTTTTAACAGTTACTATATGGAGTCTTTCCATGTAGCTTTTGGGCACCAAGAACAGATTTTACTAGTCCAGCATTCCCTTATCATCAATGCTATTCCATGTAGTATTTCTACAATAACCCCAAGGAGGTCCTACAGACTCATTCAATTTCCTCCTATTCCTCCTGTACCCCCCTTACACATACACAGGGAGAATATTTATTTAGTGGTAGATGGCTTCTTTATACAGTAAATTCTCATTTCCAGTCTATAGAAGATGAATGATGGTAACTGGTATATTGTGAACTGCTTATGGAAAACATTGGCTTTTTCTACAGGTTGGCTTGTTTAGAAAGTCTGGAGTGAAGTCTCGAATCCAGGCCCTGCGCCAGATGAATGAGAGCAGCCCCGAGAATGTAAACTATGAAGGCCAGTGTGCCTACGATGTGGCAGACATGATGAAGCAGTTCTTCAGGGACCTTCCAGAGCCCCTGCTCACCAGTAAACTAGGGGAGACCTTTCTGCATATTTACCAATGTAAGTATACACACCTGACACCAGAAACGTGTATGACCTGTGACCTAGTGTCTAGACTACAAGGCTGCCAACATATAAGCATACATTTTTCCCATCGATGTGTGCGGCATCTATATAGACTACTTATAGAGATGCAATAAGTCATTTTTCTTATAAAGACTGAAAAACCACTTAAGAGGAAATTGGGACAAATAAGGTGTAACATATAATATTAGAGAATATAAGGATTAAGCATGTTGACTTTCAGCATGTCCAATCCTTTGTTCTCAGAAAGAATAAGTTTTCTCTCAAAGTTGGCTTAAAATACAGAAGCTTTTCTCTGTTTGCACACATAGTAGAAACAATAAAGAGGCACATGGAGTCCCATAATGCATGTGGGGCAAAGTGTTTCTGTGGGGTTTTACAATATTTGGACATAATGGGAGCACACAAGCGCAAGCATATGAAAGCCCGCCGAGCATCCGGCTCAACCAAATACATCAAGAGCCTATGTCCTTTTGATGTATCCGGTGGGGGCCTGCGCCGTGTTTATTTCTACACCTGGCCCTACCCGGCATACAAATAAACACAGCCGATGAATTTGCAAGTATGGAAACTCGCCGGTTGCATTGAGTCAGCCCACTTTTCTGGAGTGGACGTGGCTGAAAGTGTGAAACAATGACAAGTGGCCCGTCTCACCCCTGGTATGGCGCAGAAGCCCTGATAAATAACCCCCATTGTTGCCATGTTGCATGTGTTTCTATTTTTTACTATTTCACTTTATTGCATCCTACTACCACATTATTATATGTGTGGGTTCTAGTTGCCCGTGGAAACCAATCAGAGATCAGCTTTCATTTTATAAACCGCTGTCGGAAAATGAAAGCTGAGCTCTGATTGGGTGCCATGGGCAACTAGAACCCACACATATAATAATGTGGTAGTAGGATGCAATACAACATTTCAGCTCTTAGAGACTTTTACTTGAGATATCCCGGTGGCAGACATGTTGTTACTTACTACACTACTATAATCACACGCATATTGATTATCTTGTCTCAATACACAAGTACTTGGTAATCAGGCTCAATAGACATTACTAGTGTGTCTATTGCATGTTGCTATGAGTTATACCAGAAATGTAAGCACATTGGTGCCTGCAGCTGTTCTAGAGGGATATCCAGGGGCGTAACTTGAGGGGGTGTAGAGGTTTTGGTCGCACCCGGGCCCAAGAAGTTTAGGGGGCCCATATGGTGTCACTTTCCCATATGAGGAGACTAGTACTATGCACCATACATTATAGTCGGGGGCCTGGCACAGACTTGGCACTGGGGCCATCAGCTTCTGGGGATATCAAAGTCCTATTTGGGTTCGTCATGACTCATGGATATAAACCTAAGCATGTGTTTTTAACCTGGAACTTGGGAGCAGTTATATTATACACCACATTAATTTCCGGAAACTTATTCCCAAAAACTGAGATGTTTTTTTGGATTTTAATTTTGATGAGCTATCCTAAAGATCAGTACCAGCTTTACAGCTGCAAATCCACATGTCGGGTGTTTGCAGACTAAACATTGGATAGAGTGAAAGTGCTGTAGCTCAGATCTCTTTCAGTAGAATAGGAGATGTGGTGCAGTACCCCAACAAGGCCACTATAGAGTGGGGGCACCAGTCAGCTCCCAGTACTGTGTAGTAATCTCGGGCACCACATACATGCACTATTAGCTCACTGGTGGAGCTTCCAGTCATTTGACTCCCATAGATCTGAAATTGATGCAGTATTTTAACAACAGGACATTATTATCAACCTCAAGACACAAACACTCTTATGACTACAACTGAAGAAAGTGGGAGAAATCTTACAATAGCCGTGTTAACCATTTCATCCTCCCAGTCTCTTATGTAAACGACTCGAGACAACAGCCCAAACTCATTTACAGGCCGCGCCTGGAGCACAGACACAACACCGTATTTACATGAGTTTAGATTCGACTGGACATAAAACAGTCACATAAAAGTACACAAATAGCTCCTGTTATTGCAGGATTTATGGGAGCCGTGTAATATCACTGTGTGTCTATGCAACATCTTATAAACACATCTAAAAATAATTTGTATTAAAAGTGTATTTTAAGCCAGAGACATTTTTCTATTTTTGAAACATTTTATGAATAAGACTTGTGTATTAAACACGGGGAAACCCCCTATTAAGGGAATCTGCAGTTTGGACTAAACAAAGCTGTAAACAGTGTTGGGTAGCAGCTGTACAGATATTTGTTTGTATTGTTAGTAGCAGCTGAACTGTGAAAAATGCATTTATTTTCCAGGATTGTAGCTAGACTTGGAGCACTCTGGTGCACCAGTGTGTGAGATCTCTTCACTGTACTGCTGCAAAGCCCCTCCCACTAAGTAACTGTTGTTTGATTCAAATAGAAGCTGCTGTAGTACATGAAGAGATCTCAGACACCACTGCACCAGAGTGCTCAAAGTCCAGCTACAAACCTAGAATCTAAATGTATAGTTTACAGTCCTGCTGCTACTAACAATACACATAAAGGTATGGGTACATAGATATCCAGGGACAATACCTAACACTGTCTGCAAATGTTTATCCCATCTAAGAAAATGGTGTAATAATTGAAGGACAGTTGCTGTATTTCCATACACATAGTACTGAAAGCTTCTTTTAGAAATTGTGAAATTCATACAAAAAGCTGAAAAATATCTCTGTACAATCAGTGGTCAGGACCTGGTCATCCGCATGTTGTCTGGCTATATGGTTGGGACTGATAATATAAATCCTATTAATATCTAATGTCTTCATCAGATGTTCCCAAGGACCAGAGGCTCCAGGCGGTGCAGTCGGCCATCATGCTAATGTCAGATGAGAACCGTGAAGTCCTGCAAACGCTCTTGTGTTTTCTCAGTGATGTCACCGCGGTGGAAGAGAATCAGATGACCCCTATGAATCTCGCTGTGTGTTTGGCGCCATCGCTCTTTCACCTCAATTTATTGAAGAAAGACAATTCCCCTAGGTAGGTATTTATAGCCATGACATATTTCTTACCTAACAGATCATATATATAAAACCCTGAAAAGATGGAGCCCAGATATTTCAGAGCGCTGTGGATCTGTTGCATAGAGAAAGTTATAAAGCATCTTCAGGACATCTTTTTAGGTTATTATGCTGTGGGGAAATTAAAAATGTCTATGGTTAACAAAAATTTTATTAGTAGCCCATCATAAAGGAAATCTGTCATAAAAATCAAGCATGATACACCAAGGACACTTGTATATCCAGGCATTGTGACTGTGGTAATATTCTTATATCTTAAAAAATTAAGTAGATGAGCCTGAGGGGCTACCCTAGCCCATCTGTGAACTGGCTTTACAAACTGATACACTGTTTTGTCATCCCCCCCCTGCTCCTTCAGCAATGAGAATATAACAGAAAGTGCTCAGCGCTGAGGAAGCTGGGGGGAGGATGAGACTGTATACCAGTCTGTAAAGAAAGAGCACAGATGGGCTAGGCAAACCCCTCAGGTTTCTAAGCAGAAAAGTTGATTTTAGAAGGAAGGAGGCCATGGATAGCAAATGTAAAAAGATTACACAGTGCCTGGATCTATGAGTAGGGGCCCCGATTTATCGTTCTTAATTTTGATAGATGTCCTTTAAAGAGAATGTATCATCTCATCCCATTGACAATTAGATGTAGTCAGTTGAGGTTTGTACCTTCATAGTCTGATTCTGTCCAATTAGTTCTGCCAATATCACACCCAGTCCATAAGATAAGAAGCCTCTCTCAGCTTCTAATTATATCGATCTACTTTCAGAGCCATCCAGAAGAAGTATGCAACCGGAAAACCCGATCAGAAGGACTTAAATGAGAACCTGGCGGCTACACAGGGTCTGGCCCACATGATCATGGAGTGCAACAAACTATTTGAGGTAGGTGCAATGTGCTGTATGTATAGTATAGCCAAAGATAGGAGCTAAATGTTCCCAATAATGGCCGATTTTGAATGTTTTAAGCATTAATTGGGCAAATGCTCAAAATCCATCTAAATCTGTTGGATTTTGGTGACCATAGACATTAGACGGCTTGGCCATCTAGTAGTGGTGTCCCAACTGAGCAGATTGAAGGCAAACAACATCATTACAACATTCCCAACATGTTAATAATCTGAGGCGTCTGACAATAACTTACTCCATACTTTACCTCTCTTCTGAAAATTCCAGGAGGCTCCTTAAAATGGGAAACCTCTCTGTCCTGGAAGAGTCGTAAATCTTCAAAGCCTCCAGACATTTTAGTGTAAAATCTATAGGACTAGACATTGGCCATTTAAACCAATCGGCTCTATATATTTAATATCATTTAAAAAGTTTTGAAAGAGATTCTGTATTGGAGGCTCCGGAGGCAATGAGTCATTGGAAAGAAAGGTGTTATGTTATAGTAAGATAAGGAGAGATATAGGAGGGACAAAAGATTATTAGAAATGGAAATATCGGAATCGGTTACCTTTACCTTTGCTCTAAAACTTCTGGTGACCTCTCTGGTGTTTTGTTTTTTATTGATGAAAAAAATGTATAATTCTGTTTTTGTTCAGATTCCAGAGGAAATCATAGCTCAGTCCCCAAATTCATATGCAGAATGTGACATCCATGTTACCAGTATGGAGGAACAGGTGAAACAGATGGAGAAGGAAGACGGCAGTGTCTGCACACACTTTGATACTGCCATCCAGAATCTTCAGAAAGAATCCAAGGAAAAATTTAAAGGCTGGGTGTCCTTTTCCAGTCCAGAGAACACAGACCTTGCTTACAAAAAGGTAATAAGTTTAATGAACATCTTAAAAGTATAAGACGTCACATTACTCCCTGTATAGAACGGACTATTGGAAACCTTGAAGCACCTAGTTTCTATGTATTAATTAGATATTTTTGATCATTATTCAGGTTGGAGATGAAAATCCGCTGAGACTCTGGAAGGTATCCGTGGAAGTAGAAGCTCCCCCATCAGTTGTACTCAATCGCCTACTAAGAGAGCGCCACCTATGGGATGATGATTTTGTGCAGGGAAAAGTCATAGAAACTATTGATAATCAAACCGAAATTTACCAGTATGTTGTGGGCAGTATGGCTCCTCACCCGTCCAAGGACTTTGTGGTGATGAGGTATGTTACACTGTCACTAAATTGGATTTTATTTGGGGGGATTGAATTGCTTGGTCATTGTATAAAACTGTTGTTGTAGATAGTAATATATTTCTAGGCCAGTGGTGTACAAAAAGAGGGAACCCAATAACAATGATTAAAGCAACCCCCTTCCCCCTTATGATGCACAATCAAAAGGCCCAGGGCAGCAGGGACATTTTTAAGCTCTTTCCAAGGTCAGGTATTCACTCCATTAACATAAAAAATACATTGAGCCTAGCAGGCTGTTTATAGGTGACATTTTATGAAGTTCTTTTACTTATCTCAAAATCGCATATCTCTGTCCCATAAATTCCAATATTTTGTTTAATGACTTCCATCAATAAGAAAAGTACTATAAAGCTAGAATTAACATTCCTTGTTATGTTGTAGTGTTTCACTTTCTTGACCTTTGTTCACTTGCAGGACATGGAGGACCGATTTACCGAAGGGAGTCTGCAGTTTGGTGGCCCTCTCAGTGGAACACGATGATGCCCCATTAATAGGAGGAGTGCGGGCAGCGCTTCTGGACACTCGATATTTGATTGAACCTTGTGGCTCTGGAAAATCTAGGCTGACCTACATTTGCAGAGTAGACTTAAGGTAAATCCAACACAACTAAACACTTCTGCAGAACACACACAAGATTCAGTTCTAATAACACTGTGTTAAGCTTTTTTACTAGGATGGAAGATTGTAGGTTTTATCCAATAGTACCACTAAGCAGCTTGCCCTGTGCGGAAATTATGATCATCCATAGCATCTAGATATCCCTTTACCACTCATACTATAATACAACTATGGCAACAAATTCAGGCCATATTTATTCTAAATAAAGGGGTTTTCAGGGGTGGGGCATTTTTTTCATATAAAGGTCCCAAATAGTAGCTTTTCTCTGGTCCAGTCCGGGTGAGCGCAGGACCGTGTGAATGAGGCCTAAGTATGACAATGTCATTTCAGTGGCCAATTTGAATGGAGTAATGGTAAACTGTAAGCAATTATGAGTAGAGTTGGACTTTGATTGCATGGAGCAAACTTCCTTCCCTATTCTCCTTCTTTGACCATATGTGTGTATTTTAGCCTTGTGTAGCCAAATAACTTAAAGGACATCTACCACCAAGGTGAAATACATTATGCAAATGAGCCTGAGGGGCTATTAACACCTATGGACCCTGGAGCCCTTCAGGCTCATTTGCATACATTCCTTCACCCTGGTTGTAGATTCCCTTTAACACAATACAGCTGAACTAACTTTATAATTTCTCTCTCACCCCAGGGGCCATTGCTTGGACTGGTACAACAAATGCTTTGGGCACATTTGCGCAGTGGAAGTTTTGCGGATCCGAAACTCATTTCAGCCACTTACAGCAGAAGGACCGGAAACAAAAATCTGAAGATAAAGACTTTACAGGATCTCAGTTATCAGAAGTGACAATGACTCCAGTGAGAGGCATCACGGGGCATGCGGGGGACTCCTGGACAATATGGAGATATCAGTGATAACGCTCCGATTTTATTTAAATGGTGTAAATTCCCTGTAAATATGTAATCTATATATATCTATCTGTGAGATATTTTAACAGGACAATATGTGGAGACAACATATGTTAATTAAGTATATGAGTTAATGCTTTCTGTGGAAGCTTTTTGTTCGGTATTTCATACATTTTATTTCACTTTGCGCACATTGTTTATACACATGTATAAATGCTTGATAGAACCGACCACAAGTATTATTATACCCTGACAATGGAAGTTGTGGTTTACTATACGCAGCAATAATATGGACACATTACATTTGTTGTCCTCCATCTGTAATGCACTGCACTGTCCGTACGGAGAAGAGGTACTATGTATATAAGAGAATAAAGAATTGTCTAAAATGTCGAAAATTACTTTAGTTTTTTTTTTTTGCTGTAAAGGGGCCTTAAGATAGGTGAAGGGGTTCAAGTGCAATAGCAATAGAATCAGCATAAAGATCCAGAATAGTGTAATAGAAGGTGATGTCATCACATACAATCATACATGACATCAATATACATGACAAGCTGAGGATACAACTTCTCTACGAGGGGTAAATGGGATTACACAATATTCTTACATTTTATCACACATCAACCATGAAGTGTAAACGAAGATACTTGTTTGCATACTATACATATGCAAATGTGGCGTCTGTACTAATTGTGTATTGTGTAGGCAGCATGTTAACCATATAACCTCGACCCCTGCAGAGAATCGTGTGACCTCTCCATCAGGCCTTGACCCACAGATAATAATAGTTCACATGAAATTCTATTAATATAGCTGAGTTTAATCTACTCATAATAGTAATGGGGAAAAAAAGAATTTCTGTGGCCTTCATTATTCTCTTAAAGGAGCTGTAACTTTATGATGGGAGCTGCATAAAGTTATTGTGGATGTAAAAAAGTTTGTGATTAGAAAGGGTATGTTAATAAGCAGTCCAGTTCCCGCAGGGGTAGAAGTGACATATATCAGCTGCGGTGAAAGTATGAAAAGATAATACAGCCAGGTCACTGTCCTTTCATGCCCACTGCCATTTTTTCATGTCGTAGGCATAGGGTCAGAGGTCAGTGAGATTAATATATAGGGAACTCAGTAGGACACAAGTGTATATTCATGGTATACCCTAAATACCAATCAATCTTCTAGAACCCATCAGATTGTATATTAGTAATAAAAAGCTTTATATTATGTATGACCATACATGATCCGCTCCTCGGGAAGACTTTACATGATGGCTTAGATCTGGTTAGTTGCTTTTTTCCAGTTCTCACATAATTGTGTCATATAGAATTGCCATATGATGCCAGGTTGGGTGCAAATGTACCTTTTTTGCCCCAACATACATGTGTAATATAATTTATGGAAGAGATAGCTAGGAGGGAGTAACTTGAATAAACTGGCCACCAATACAAAATCTATATAAAAACCTCACCTACTATGTGCCATTTATCACTGGTTTCTCAGCCAAACCTTTTAGGTCCTCTCAGGAACCAAGGCTCGGGCTTCCCTGCAACCCCTGTATCTACCCAGAAGTGAAGTTCAATAATAAATAAGGCAGCGCATAAATGGGGGGGGGGGAGGGGGGCATAGACCCATAAAAATGAATAGCTAAATGTCTTTTATGGCAAAAACTCTTTTAAGTGTGTAGGTTACCCTCAATTTATGGACTTTGAGTATATAGTCCATATAATGCAATATCAAAGTCAAGCTTAATGCAAAGATATAATCCCACAACCAGATACTACAACAGAGTCACAGTTAATACAGGGATAAAGTACTTAAGTCAAGATCAGTATATAGACTGGAGATCAAAATTAGAGAACGTTAAACAATTTCTCAAATTCAGGTCATTGGCCCAAATTTTCTAAACCCTTTGCGCCCATTTTTTGTCTGCCTCTGCACTGAAAAGAACATACAAACTGCTAGCACATGTAGTGTCCTACACTAGTGTCATACTCTAAAGGATAATGTGGAGAATCTCCATGGGTAATCGTTTCATCACTGCAGTTGGAATTGGTCACTAGTTCAGCACTTAATAGGGTAAGGATTTGTCTCGTCATACAGTGACTCAGCATTTAAGAGCATTTGGACTGAAAGCCCACACTGCGGTGATCTAACCTCTCATTAGCAGACAGAACCTAAACCTTAGACTCACCTCTTAGTCCAACTCTGAGGAGCATGTTGTGTGGACAGAGGAGAAGTGGTCCAAAATTTATTTTAGTGATAAGTTTAATTTATTTGGGGAGATTGATCTTATGCAGCGCACAAGCACTTAGGTCTCTTGATGTATCTGCCAGATCGCCGAGCCGCCTGGCAAAATTACGCCGGGTCGGACCTGGCGTAGTTTTGTGGAATAACTTGTGAATGAAAGTTTGCAGGATTTTTTAAAAAAAGTATGCAGGCACAAGGCAGTATTGCCATGTGCCCGCCCACTCCGCTGGAAGTCTCACCTCTCTACGCCCACATGGCGTGGAGGTGGTGTAGTCACATATTTCAGCGATTATTTTCCCTTATGTTTGGCAACAAAATGGGGAAAGAGTGGGCCCAAAGTGTGCAAAGAAGTCAGTGAAAGGTAGTACACGAAGTGTCATAGTTTGGGGAATGTTTTCTGCTGTAGGAGTTGGACCTCTCATACAGCTACATGGTGGAGTGAATGCAAGTATGTATCAAAACCAGTGTGAGAGACTAGTGATGTCCTGTGGCTGCAGATGTGCTGAAGTTATTCAAAGCAAAGGCCTGTGCCCTTCCTACTGATTGGTGACTGGTGGAACATTCAAAAAAATTAGTTCTAATTTTTCTCTGATCGCTTATTATGATCATCACCTTTTGATGTAATTTTGTAAAACACAATTTTAGTGGTACCCCTATGAAAAATCAAATGTTGATAAATGGAGATCACATTATTTAAATTTGATCTCCAGTGTATGTGTGAATGTGAGGTATGAGTGAGGTGAGGTATTAGGTCAGTGATGGCGAACCTTTTAGAGCCTGAGTGCCCAAACTTCAACCAAAAGCCACTTATTTATTGCAAAGTGCCAGCGCGGCAATTTAAGCAGTAATTTATTTCTGTTTGTTCATTGACAACTTTCAATCCTTCAGCCTCCCAAGGACACCAACTCGGGCTCCGAGTGCCGCCTCTGGTACCCGTGCCATAGGTTCACCACCTCTGTATTAGGTGTTACATGCATATATCTATGTCTGTGTGCACAGTATTAGGCTGCCTTCACATTACATTAACATTTAACATACACGCAATGTAAACACCATATTTATGCAATGCAAATGTAGCCTTAGTCACAACATGGGACTATATATTTTTATTATGTTTATCTATATTTCACATATACACAACATATTTTTCCTACCATTTTCCATGAGCGGAACTCAGAGATCTAAGGCTACATTCAGACAGCCGTATGGGGACGTATATACGGCCAACGTATATACTGTCGATAAAGGTCCCCCATAGACGGCAATGGGTGCACGGCGCCCTACGGGAGCGGTACGGTGCAGCACACATGCGGCACTGTACCGCTACGTACCCCGTGAAAAGATAGGACATGTCCTAGGCTGTGGGGAGCTCGGCCCGATCACGCATGTTTACAATGAAACACTTGTGATCAGGAACGAGGACCACATTTTTAGAATTGTTTATAAGCAAAACATGTGCTCCTTGTTCTCGATCAGTCAGGGTTTAGGTGTAAATGCATATGTTATTGGGCCGAACTCCTCCCCCACAGCCTTAAAATTGCATTTCAAAATACAATTTGTGCGCTGTGTGTGAATCCAGTCTATGCCAAGAAGATGTGTGTAGTAGGATCCTCTGCAGCAGCTGATGTGTGTATTGAGAGGTTCTGCAGCAAGTTAGGTGTGTATTATGAGGTTCTTCAGCATCTGAGGTGTGTATTATGATGTTGTACATTATGTAGAATATTAATATAGTAAGAATTATGTGTTGGGGGGAGGCTTTTCTAAAACTTGCTCTGTTAACCAAATAGCCAAATAGAAACTGTTAATATATGGTGGCAATTTTGTAAAACACTGTTCTAGTGGCATGGTGTGCCCCTTACAAAAATCCATTCAAATGATGATCAATGTAGATTACAGTATTTCTTAGAAAATCAAGTGATTACACATTGTTCTCTAAGTTTGATCTTCAGAGCATATCTGATACCAGAGCTGTGGGAGAAGAGCATTAACATGGCACATGATGGATCGTTCTGCGTGAACGACTGAAGTCGGCTGTCCTCAGTGAATAGATGGCCAACTTAACCCTTCACCTAAACGGCTTATCACACCCCCTTTAACATTATAAAATTGGGTTAAAAGTGGTGTGGAGTGGGCAGACAGGCTGGACTGAGGCTCCCTATTATACAATAGGGAGCCGTTTAGGAGCCAGAAGAGCCGACTCTTCTTGGTGAGCAGAGCCTAACTATCCAGCTCACTTAGAAGGGCCGGACTTCCCATCACTATGAGGCACCTCCTAGGGAAGCAGAGGGGCACCTTTCAGGAAAACTATCCTCCATTGGGAGGTCTTCTCCATGAGCTTGTAGTCACATTGTATGAAATGGCCGGGTAATTGTCAATTAAAAAAGGCAGGACTGGTAGATGCTGGGCAGGTGCACTGAAGTATGGTAATACATGGAAAATAATTTATGATGTACAGTATTCATCTGAGTGCCTTTTCCTATTTACCCACAAGATGGCGACATTGACCCCTATTAGATGAAGTTCACAAATGGTGACCTATTAACCTATCACCTGCACATACAGCTATAGACTGGGAAAATATTTATCATACATTTTTAAAAAAATTACTGCGAAAGACAAATGACCAAATATTTTTTATTACCAGAAATCATAACCTTTCATTTAATTTCTAATATTAGACATCATCATATATTTTCATCTGAAATCAAATTTTATACAACCATATAATAAATTAAGAAAATGTCATTGAATTGTTATACACATTTATAAAACATAAACAATGTGATCCATAGTAAATTATTTTATGCGTTTGTGATCAATATTTCTCTATGCGCGGCTGATTCTGTTCTTGTGTATAAAGTGCATCCATACATACATAGGGGGAATGTATAAACGTTTGGGGAAAGGTCTGTTTTCTGGATCCCCCTTCAGTGTTGTTTTGTGGTGTGATTTTACATTGTGTTGCAAGGGCTTAAAGGGGTTCTCCAGATACATACAAGATAGCACCTATCCACAGTACCAGGGTCAACATCTGCAAAGAGTTTGTATGTTCTCTCCGTGTTTGTGTGGGTTTCCTCCGGGTCTTCCGGTTTCTTCCCACACTCCAAAACATACTGGTAGGTTGATTAGATTGTGAGCCCCATTGGGGACAGGGACCAATTTGGTAAACTCTGTGTAGCGCTGCGTAATCTGTCTGCGCTATGTTAATAAAGGAAATATTATTATTATTAGTGGCTAAGTTGCTTTCCAAGTATGGTGCTTGGCAATCTTAATCTCAAACAATTCTCGTGATCTGTGGGGGTCCCATCACAGAGACCCCCACCGAACAGCAAGTTAGCCCCTATACTTTAGATAGGTGCTAACTTGTATGTGGCTGGAGAACCCTTCCAATGTATTTAGCGCACTGCAAGAAGAAAAAAACAACTGTCAGAAATGACACTCCAAATTCAGGAAGGGGTTTAGAAGTTGGTATACTTGCTTTTTGTTAGTTTAAATGTGCACTAAAAATGGTGGCAAAAAAGGAGTTGGGAAACTAGTAGTGCGGCAAAAGTTTCAGAAAGCAAATGCTGCAGGCGCAGAAGCATTAATACATTCCCCTTATTGTGTGCGCATTTTACGCAGACCTGACATAGAATCAATTGCTATCTACTGATTTAGGAAAATATATATTTAAAGAGTTAATTAAAAAAAAAAAGAGAAATAAATGCACAATGTATAGCTTGTATTTTGCAATCAACTTGTTTTATGTATAATGAATATACAGCAATACACATGGATAATATCATATATAATCAGCTCCTCAACACCAATAAGGAGAAGTCATCAAATTTTGGAACACACAGGTTGGTTATGTCAATGATACGCAAATAATATAAATTGAAACATTATATTTAAAAATTATGAGCCCTCAGAGAACACAACATTGGCGGGGGGTAAGGGGGTGGACTTTATCACGCAATGTTATACATTGATGTTATCCCCGCCCCTCCGGGTATGGTGGATATACAGTATATAGAGGCTCCGGCCTTCTGATATGTCTGCCGTCTGCCATGCGGCAGCAGGACCTGGCGTAGAATTGCACTATAACCTTTGCCAGTTGCACGTGCATGCTATTGGTAGTGCACAGGCACGGGGCAGGAGCGCTTCACTCAATGTGTGTATGACGCCTTAGGGAAGATGCACACGACAGTGAAAAGCCCCCACGTGCTGTCTATTATTAGATAGGACAGCACACGGCTTCTCAAATTCATTTTAATGAATCAGTGCCCATCACCTTAATTTTTTCCGGACCATGCAATTGATTTGTGAAAAAATGAAGCATGTCCTAGGGAAAACTGTAACAGTCATAGGGGCTCATTTACTAAGGCTCCGAACGCCGCACTTTCGTCGGGTTTCATGAATATTTCTGTTTTGCGCCGAATTGCCCCGGGATTTTGGCTCGCATGATCGGATTTTGGTGCATCGGAGCTGGCTTGCACGCGACAGAAATCAGAGGGCGTGGCCGTCGGACAACCCGATGGATTCGGACAAACCGCGGAATTTTAAAAAGGTTTTTTGTCGCAAGATCAAGCACTCACATGCACCAGGAAAAAGCAGGTGAACTCCGACGGACCTCTGGCAGAAGTGATGGATGCAGGAACTCGGACGCACGATCTTAGTGAATCACGCTGGACTCGAATCCACGTCGGACATCGCACTGCGGGATTGCGGGTAAGTAAATCTTCCCCATAGCAGATGCCAAACTAAGTCCATTTTCACTGTATGTGTGCAGTTGTCTGTTGTAAAACCATTCAAATTTTCCCCATCTGTAATGCTGCATTTTGAGTAACTAGAACTTAAATGATATTTTAATTTTGATATTTTTGAAGAAAAAAAGTTTTACATTTAAAAAAAAAAATAAAAATTGGATACTCATTTGCATGTGTATATTAAATTGCTACTGGTCACTGTTTGGTTAATTCTTTTTTTTTCTTTTTTCTTTATATAGCGCCTACAGGTTACACAGCGCTGCACCAAGCATGTCAAATTGGTCCCTGTTACCATGGGGGGTCACAATCTAATCATGTTAAGAAAATATTTGCTTAAATCAACATTGACATTTATAAAAGTGTTTGCGCCAGTTCTTTGTCTGACTTTGCACTGAAAAGAACATGCAAACTGCATACACATGTATTTATACAGTTTCTGCGCCCATAAAATAGTGCACACTCCCCGAGCAGTGCAGGGCGCACCAAATTCATTCGTGCACCAGTTTTGATAAATCTGCATCACTCCGCACACTCCACAGTCAAACTGCACATAGTACAGACTGCAATAATTTTGATATATGTGGCCAATTATTTTGTAAAAAAATAATTTTAATTAAGGTCTATGCAAAACTAGCTTTTTAATGGATCTCACTGATCAATTGGTTTACTTCATTCACAGAAATTTAAAGGAAACCTACCATCAATTACTCATAGATCCAGGCACCATGGTAATCTTCATATATTTATTAATCAAGGCCTCCTTCCTTCTAAGCTCAAACTATTAAAATGATGATAACGGGGGTGTTACCAGAGCCATTCCCTGCTGTAGCTGCATAGGCTGTTACACTGTACTATTCACTTCTGCTGTGAGATTACAGTAGGCAGAGGGAGGAGGGAAGGCCGCAGGGAGAGGGTGTGACTTGACTGGTTGCTATTGACAGGGCCGGCACCAGCACCAGGCATACCTGGGTAAGTGCCGGGGCCCAGAGCTAATGGGGCCCCACACAGTTGGATCTCAGTCCCCAGCAGCCTGGCAGCACCTGGTGAGGGATGAGGCTGTATATAATGTATAAAACTGTGTATAGTTAAACTGTGAGAGGGCTGTATATAACACAACCTTGACAGGGCTGTTTGGGAATGATAAACTAGGGAATACATTACTTAGTTTCTGAATTTTTAATGCCACCACATGAGTTTGCTGAAAAGGGCCCACTGAGGCTATGTTGCCCAGGGGCCTACTGAAACCTGGAGCCAGCCTTGACAACAAGTACAGGTTTTTAATAAATTAGGCCCAGTATGTACGTTGGCCAGTTACATGTATCCTAACTACTCTACCAACATGAATGCTGAGTCAGCGCCAAACCCTTCTGACCATTTGTGTATCTCCGTGAATACAAAAATCGAACATATCTAATCCAACATGCCCAAGCATTGTATGGACTATGGGGCTGCCTTAATATACAAGCAAAAATATCCTATCTGATTCAGTGTGATGGACTTATTCTGGCCATTCCTAGATAAATGGATCTCTTCATCAACAGGACAGCTAAATGTAAGCCTAGGATCATCATAAGTTGTCAGCGCTGATAAAATTCCTTATTGTATTGACTAATAAAAATGTATGGTAATAAATCATTTCAATCATCCATTGTTTGCACATCCTGAGGGTCTGATACTGGAGCCGAGTAGTAGCAAAAAAATCTATTTTAGAATCACATAACATATCCAGGAAAGATTCCAATAGGAAGCCTGTGAAAAATAGAGCTCCACAAAGCACAGACCTAGTTTATACTATTACTCTTATATTACTATACAAATTCACAGTTTTACGAGTCAACCCGGAGATTGGAGATGTTGGCAGCATCCTTGTCATGAAATGGACAATTTACTGAGCAAAAAATGATGAACCACCAAGTCAATTCAAGATCGGCTCAGCGCACAGTCAACAGGATCCTACTGATGTTACGGGTGATGTGAGAGACAATGGTGGTAGAGGAGGCAAGGGACCATCCACCAGCCCATAGTCGAGGCATTTCTTCTTCTAATCTGTTTCTACCAAGACAAGTTTTTTCCTACTTATATCTCCTTTTGCCCTTTTTTGAGTAATAGGTGATCATAAAAACAGAGACAATGAATACGAAGCACATGAAAGCCACAAAAGCAAACAAATATTTTCTAGTCTGAAACACGTGACAGTCTGTGCAATCAAAGATCTCCTCCGGGCAGGGGGCTGGAGTGGTATCCATGCTGGGAAATCCATTATTATTTATGATCCTCCTGTATATATTCTTTGAATCTTTTGCCTCGTATTTATTGGCAACATATTTGAACAAACCAAACTGGGGATCCATCTTGTCAGTGAAGGAATACACAAAATATCCACGAAGATCTACTCCGTCTAGTAGGGTGGCTGAAAGAGATGAATATGATATTAACATTCATAAGGGTTAGTTATAGACTAAATAAACAGTTACAACCACTGGTGATAATTCCTTGTCTGTTACATCAAAGGCTACATTCACATGACCGTATGGGGGACATGGAGGACAATCTTGCAGCTGTACATGCTTCCCCCATAGACGGCAATGGCCGCACAGAGCGATACGGTGCTGCACATGGGTGCACAGCTTGTGTGCCGTGGATCTCTATGGAGAGGGGAGTCACAAGACTGACTATGGTATGAGTGACCTTAGCGGACCACATGGCATCACTTCCTTGGTAATGGGAAGGCACATCCCTAGGTCTGAGGAGGCCACTTCTTAGCTGAAGAGGGGCACATGATGCTCCAAAACTAACAGCCAGATGCAGTGCCGAAAACCAGAAGTACAAGAGTGATTCTGGGACAGTAATTTTGCTCTCTTTTTTGTCTCCATCCATACTCTGGCCCCCTAGGGAGTATTCCAGATTCCTGGAAAACCCCTTTAACTTTCTCTTTTTTCCTCTATCCTTTCCATTTCCTCCCCATTCCCTTTCATTCTATACTACCTTTCTCTTCCCTGTTTACCTCTTTCTTTTCCTTTTGCTTTCTCCTTTGATTTCCTTTCCAACCATTTTTCTCCTTCCTTATCCTCTTCCTATTATTTTCACCACCTTTACTCTTCCCTTCTTTTCCTACTATTATTAGTTTTCCTCCCTACCTTTTCACTCTCCTTTAATCTACTGCTCCTGGGAAACATAAGTAGATTGGACCTATCTGTTCTGTTTGATACCACCACAGGGTGAAAAAATACCAATAGAATAAATATAAATGTACCTTTTAAAGCTTCATTAATATAATGCTGAATATAGTAGATCCTCAGCTTATCATCCAGTTTTCCATCATCAATTCCATTTCCCAGGACATATATGGGTATATCCCCATACTTGGATTTTATCCAGTTTAATATTTTCCGCAGCCCCCAGGGAACCACAGCATACTCATGTGGAGAATGCAGGAATGTACTATCAGTGATAAATTGAACTTCAAGGCCATAGTCATATCTCACAGTATCTTCCATCTCCCAGTGTACAAGTTCAGTAGTGTAATGGGTTAAAGCAAAAAAATCAAAGGTCCCTTTGATCAATTGCTTTTCATATTCCGTAAAATGAGGTAAATGAAAGTCAAATACTCCATGACTGTTCTTCTGACCCAGCCATTCACGTATTACTTTTGGATAATCTCCACTGAGAAATATGGGATCTGCGAGTCGTCCGATATCAAATTCCAAAACCCTCTCACTTGTGGTATTATCATTTCGTGAAAAAGGAGAGGCAGGTTCCACCCAATCGGCATGAAGTGCCAAAGAGATTTTTCCTTTTTGGGTCAACCGGAATTCCTTGTCATACAGATGCCATGCTAACGCGTGGGCCTTTAGGAGGTTGTGTCCTGACGTTGAGGTTAGGTTTCTCATTGGGGGCTCATGCATGGTTATCCAGATGGCCACAAAGTTCCCAAGTTCTTTAAAGCACAATCTAGCATATTCAACAAACGCATTAATGGTGTGTACATAGTCCCATCCACCCATTTTATAGAGTTTTAAAGGCATTCCCTGGTGCTCAGCCATAGGTTGCCAGAGAGCGACTACCGGTGTGATGTTAACTCGAACAAGCTCAGTTACAAAACACTGGTAATAGTGAAGAACGCTGTGATTGATCTGAGATATGTTCCCATGAGGAACGATTGAACTCCATTTCAGTGAGAAATAAAAATGGTTAATGTGTGTAGAGCGTAGCATAGATATTTGGAGCCTTATTGAAGCATAGTCAGCACAATGGGTTTTTCTTTTTGGCATTCTCAGACCTTCCACCTTTGTAAGTCCCTTAGTCTTATTCATGTCCCATACGTAGACACTAGGGTCATTGAATTGGGCTGGGATTGAGTCCACCTGCCACAAAAAAAAAAAAAAATATATATATATATATATATATATATATTATAACATAATATATCATTATACAAAAACAGAAGAAAATATATTGTCACATCGGACCCCACAAGTAGACATTTCTCCTTCCCCTGTGCTATACTTTTAGATCCTATGTACATAGCAAAGATGTGTGTAGGATAACAGGTGCAAAAATATTCTCCTTTAGTATATATATTTTTTTTTTTTTAAAACCTGCAAAAATAACTAAAACTATTGCTACTAACATAAAAGGCCATCACTGATACCTGAATTGTGCATGCAGTAACTCCCCAAGCGAAATTGCATGGAAACGTCCCTTGGATAGGTTGATTCTCCTGTAATGGTGGAAATCCATTCTTTTTAATAAGTTGCTGATAAAATAGAGCTGAAGATTTTGGCATGAGCTTTTTGTTCTGACTTGCAAAATCAACATAAAACAATCCACGTCTAATCCTGTATTCTCGGTGCCACTCAAAGCCGTCCATGAGAGACCAGGCCGTGTACCCGATGACGTTCACCCCGTCTATTCTAATCGCTGAAAGTAAATCAGAGAGATACGTATGTGTATTTACTGCATTAAGTAACACACCTGACATGCTAGTATTGGAGATAACAATCTAAACGGTGGGGATCCGACTGCTGGAACCCCCATGATCACAAGAATCACCCCCCACCAGTCATGAGAATGGGGGTCCCACTCTCACAAATTGAGAGAGTGGCAGATTGAGAATGCGTCATGCTTCTCCATACAGTACTATGGGAGTGTCTGAAATTGCACAGTACATAAGTACATAAATAGTCCATGTGAGAACCAGAGATACCTGAGCGCTGTGCTCTGCAATTTCCAATGCTCACATAGTATTGAATGGCATATGACACATGCTCAACCTGCAGCTAAATTCATTCGTAAGAGTAATACCCACCCCCGTTTTCTGGATAGGGGGTCTGTGCATGGGTTGGACCCATAATGATCAGATTGTTATCCACTGTTTACATTATAGAGAATAAGAATCAAACTTTAAGGGGTTGTAACAAGTTTTATAAATGGTATGCCCAACTTTTAAGACCTCCCATATGACAATCTTTACGTTTTGGAAAGGTCCTACAAGAGAGTGAATTTGTCACCACACCACAAGTAAAACCAGATATATGTAATTTTCGAAAACATTCCTATCTTTATGCAAATGATCTTCTAAGTTGTTTAAGTAACATTCAGAACATCTCCTTTACATAATTATTTACATCCCTTAGGTCCAGGGGCGTAACTTGAGGGGTTGCAATGATGCAATCCTAACAGGGCCCAATAGAAGACTACCATTATAGGCTGGGGCCTGGCACAGACTTTGTATTGGGGCTCATCACCTTCAAGTTACACCACTGCTTAGGCCTCAAGCTCCCGAGCGAGTCTGATGAGACTAACTCGCATCATACTTGCATCACATGATTTTGGAATGTCCGGCCTGAAAACTTAGAGACCGGAACCTTACTGACATGCGAGAGGCCTTAAAAAAAGAGGTTGTAGAAAGAAGAGAACCCACAATCATGTTCCCAGCCTTGGTGCACCAAGAAGTTCATATGCACATATCACTTATTTCTAAAAGCCAGAATAATGCTATAAAATAAACCATCTTTGCTGTCAAAATATTCTAGAACATTTATAGAAACTTGCCAGATCCCATATATATCATTAGTGTCTATAGGGGGTTATTGTGATTTGTTAGATGAAAGTTATGGGGTTAATGAACTATAACCAATACTGAGGGGACATAGCCTGAAGCAAGAAGAAGATGGAACATTATACTGATTTTACATACCCTTTAACGTCTCCATGACAAATGTTTTGAGATAATACATATACTTAGCATCTTCCCTCTTGGTAAAGGCGGCAATGAGCCAGCTGTTCTCTACAATAAATATTGGCGGTTGGTTGTACTCCGTGTTAATCCAGTAGAGGAGCATCCTCAGAGATAAAGACTCCATTTGTCGGAACTTCATATCCGGATCCAGCATTTGGAAACTTAAGATGGGCCCAAAGGAAAGAGCAAAAAAGTCGGCTGTTCCTTTATTGAACCTTTTCTCCTCCTCAGTAAACTCAGGCAGGAGGGAAGTCAGATTGTACTTCATGGATTGAGGATAATCTCCGTCTATAAATATGGGCCTGGCAAACCATCCCAAGACAAAATCCAGGGATTTCCGAGATTCTTCGATGCAGTGTTGGGTCATATTGATTGGGTTTATCCAATGAGAAGCCAGCGCTATGGACACTTGACCTTTTTGTAAGGATCGGAATTGTGTGTCATACAGATGCCATACACGAGCGTGAGCCTGTGCCGGGGAAAACACAGATATCATTAATATTCGTGACAAAGCTCATATCTTTATATCCATAGGGAATAGCAATACACAATGTTATCATAGCATGTCATTGCATATCATAGCATATCATGCACCCAGGGCCGGTTCTAGACAAATTGGGGCCCTGGGCAAAACTAAAAGTGGGGCCCCAAAATAAAACAATTTTATGACAAGTCAGTAAGTGGCTCCCTTTAGTATGGTAAAACAAACTGTAATATGGAAGGCGATAAATAGATTGATGATAGGCAGCACAGTGGTTCCGTGGTTAGCACTACAGCCTTGCACCGCTGGTCATCATCGGCAAAGAGTTTGTATGTTTGTGTGGTTTTCCTCTGGGTCCTCCGGTTTCCTCCCACACTCCAAAAATTACTGGTTGGTTGAATAGATTGTGAGCCCCATGGGTACAGGGACTGATTTGGCAAGCGCTGTGTAATCTGTGTGCGCTATATAAAGAATTATTAATTATTATGATAGAAGATAAATATGAAAGCTGATTTCTAGATGCAGAACTATAAAGTAGATGATATAAGCAGTAGATGGATATGAGAGAAGTACACTAGAACAGAAATAGATTGATTGATAAATAGAGAAAAAGCGAGATATATAAATGTTCAGATTATAGGAGATAGATATATAGACAGGACAGAGATGATAAGCATCTTCACCCGGGAATTCGACAGTCAGGTATTTCTGGATATTTTGTCGCATTATTGACCTGAGCAATTTTTACAATTTTGGCGTTTAAAATTAAACTCAAAATAACAGCAAAAAAAATTAAAGTTACCCAACAAACCACATATTTTCTGAGGGCAGACACTTGCCCCATTTTCAAAATTGCATTAAAGAGTTTATAGACATAGGCGCCTTCATGCAATTTTGATTCAAACTCAAACATTTTATAAAAACTAAATAGTTAAAATTTGACTTTGATGGCAAAAAATGTTCTCCAAACAGAAAATATTTACCTTCACATCTCCTAAATGTAATAGAGTTCACAATATCACTAAAACTGTAATAACTAGATATCTGCTTTTCAACTAGAAATTCCATTATCTGTGAGAAGCACAGAAAATTCTCCCTGCAGCCTGATGGCTAAGAATCTGGTGGGGGCAGTGGCGTAACAACTGCCGTAGCAGACGTAGCCGTCGCTACGGGGCCCGGGCGCAGGGGGGCCCGTGATGGACGGGCAAAGAATAATTTATTTACTTGCTTCCTGCCTCTGGCAGGAAGCGGGAACGCTGATTTAAAGAGCGGCCAATGAGCCCGGGACCAACATCCGAATTATAATTTGTTATGGATGTGTCCCCGGGCCTGTCCCACTGCATATGAGGTGGGCGGAGAGATAGTGGGACAGGCCCGGGGACATATCATTAACAAATTATAATTTGGCTGTCCGTCCCGGGCTCAAGAGCCGCCCCACTACCTTTGCTGAGGAATCTGGTGCCTGCCCCGCCCACCAGGCATCAGGCCCGCCAACTTCATGTCCAGCCCGCACCACCCTCCGCCCATGCGGCCCGGCCGCCTCTCCTACTGCACGCTTCTCCTGTGGCCTGGCTCGCCCGCCTCTCCTGCGGCCGTCGTGCTCGCCTCACCTGCGGCCCGCTCACCTCGTCTGCTTTCTGACCCCAACACCACGTACTTCCGGGGTCCCCTCCACTGATAAAATAATTATGTCCAATACTAACAATAGATCATTAATATTTCACTGGCCACAAAGCTAGACTCTACTGCGTCACTGACAAGAAGTAGATCACTGTAGGGTTAGAAATTCACCATAATTGCATAAATAGATGACACAACATAATGTTAACCACAACATAATGGGAAGCCTTTACTAAGAACAGTACAAACTGCACTAAATGCAGTTTGCCTGTGTATAGTGTAGGGGGCGCCAGATTCAGGATTTCTAGCGCACGTTCTGCATGAATCTGGCGCTTCCTGCAATGTCTCGACAGAGTGTACCACTTTTTTTTGGTGCACCTTTAACATAGGGCGTGCAACACAATTCTGTCGGACTTTGCATGTTAAATTTGGTGCATGGCCGACTGAGCACCAGAACGTCCCTAATTTGTGTTGCATAATGAATAGTGCAACTGCACCACAAAAGGGTCCCATGCAACACATTTGTGGCGCAGACACTTCCATAAATACCTGTGCAAGCAGTTTGCACTAAAGAAAACGGGCAAAACTGGTGCATGGCCCTTACTAAATGTGCCCCAATTTTCTTATTAATTTGGGGATTTATTTAATAATAACCTCATACCCTACCATATTATGATGGTTCCCATTCTGAACACCATCTTTTTAAAATAGCATATTGATAAAATCCTTGCAGTCCCTAACTGCCATGTTATCAAAATGACTACATTCAGCCACCACTAGGGGGAGCTCGCTACATAATAAATAATACAGCTACCATTAAACTCAATGGAAGATATACAATTATGTATGCACTAAACAGCCAATACATATGGAGCTACTGCTGACTGTGGGGTCCAGGTGTTACAGCAATAATAGGGAGTCTAAATGCAGCTGAATTACAAATGCTTGAAATCGACCATAGGGAGAAAAGGCTGAGATATAAAGAGTCATCTGCAATGGTGACAATTTCTGGCTTTATCCTCAGTTGTACAGAACACTCTATTAGCTGTAAATTGGCATGAAAACAAATGTAAAATGAAGATAAGGTTCCTCCTGGTGCACTCCGGCCTAGTATTCAATGTCCTCAGTAATGCATTAATTTAAATGGATTTCTCGGCATTAGAATAATGCTGATCTTTAGTCCAGACAGGAGGATTTTTAGGTGGATTAAACAACCTGTATCATCCAGAACACAAGGAGCCTAAATCAGCATGTAAGAAACCTGGAAGACAAATCCTACTAAAAAAAGTAATTACTTTCTGCCTACAACCGAGAACTCTGAAATAAGTCAGTCTGTCTGTCGGCCATTTACCCCAGAAAGAGACATAGCAAAGGATCTGTATCTCCAGATGTCAATCTTTTGTGATAATCAGATGGTCACAGCAAGGGTATTACAATATTTTTCCTCATACAATGATAGGAACCAGAGGAATCAAAGTTAAAGCCACCCTCCCCCCCCCCCCCCAATTTAAAGGTTTTTTTCCACAAAACAAGTTAGGCCCTATCCACATCACTGAGACCCCCAAAGATCACAAGAACGGGGGGTCTAATGTACCTCCTTCGGACACACTGACATTCCCCGAGATGAGCGTTCTCGTGATCTGTGGGCGAATTGCATTCCGCCGGCATTGGCCACCGCCCTTTAGGGGAGAATGGGTGGTCCCTTCAGACGTCATCTGGGAGCAATGACAATGAGTGTCAGCTTTGCCAGACAGTATTTAAATATATAACACCAGCACTGATTGTGGGTGTTGTTGGCTTTGCTGTTGAGCAGAATGCAAACTTTAGTCAGAAGTTTGGGTCCAGCACCTTTAAAGTCCGCTAAATACTGCTCCTGCTCATGTCCAAAATCTGTTTTGCTGGTGACACCCGTGTCCTGCTGTGCCACGCAGCACCCCGGTCCGGTTCTTGTCAGGGGTGTTGTGGATCGTGGGTGCACCCGTGCTCCGCTGTCCAGCCCTGCTCCCCCTCGCCTTTACTCACCGCTCCTGGCTCCGCTCGGGTCCCAGCGTGTGGTCCGCGCGCCTCCTTCCTTCCCGGCCGTGCGCTCCCGCTGCTAGGGAACTTAAAGGGCCAGCATCCTCCTTATTGGTGCTGGCATCACGGCTCTGCTATATAGCCTGGCGACTCCCAGCATTCCCTGCCAGATCTTCATGTCCTGTTACTAAAGAGAAAGCCCTCCGTGTTCCCAAGCGTTTCCAGACGCCTCTGTGGATTCTGTGTTCCGTGTTGTTCCCGTGTTCCGTGGTGTTCCCGTGTTCTGTGGTGTTCCGTGCTGTTCCTGTGTCCTGTGGCGGTCCTGGTATCCTGTGGCGGTCCTGGTATCCTGTGGTGGTCTTTTTATCCTGTGGCGGTCCTGTTATCCTGTGGCAGTCTGGTAATCCAGTAGCCATCCGTGGTCCTGCCAGCCATCCGTGGTCCTGCCAGCCATCCGTGGTTCTGCCAGCCATCCGTGGTTCTGCCTGCCATCTGTGGTCCTGCCTGCCATCTGTGGTCCTGCCTTCTCATGGTTCCCGTGTCCCTACCTTGGCTGCCGCCGCGGGCCTGGTCGCACCCGTGGAGCGACCTGGTGACTCCCCGTCGCATCAAGACCATCCCGCTTTGCGGCGGGCTCTGGCGAAGACCAGGAGTTCATTTAGACTCTGCTCCCGGGTTGCGGCTAAGGTTGCTATCCCCCATGCTGGTCCAGGGAGTCCCCTGAGACTGTGACAGTCTCACATATGTTTAAACAGCGTTTGATGAAACTTTATGTATACTTTAAGCATATTTCTCCTATTCAAAGGCTCCACTTTGTACTAGGGCTCATTGTGATTACAAGAGGCATTTCATGTTCATTAATCACATAAAACCCAGGACATCCAGGTATAAAATTAACTTGAATTAAAGAGAGTTCAGTACATGGTCACATCCAGCCTTGCACAAAGAATATGTTCAAAGGGCATCTCTTCTGGTACAATGCCATATTTCTAGATATTTTATGTGTTAAAAACAAGCCACTCGACATTATGACTTTAACCTTTTGTCTAGACAAAGTGAAAGTTACAGCCTCTGATGTCCATCGACTTCTAAGAACATTTGTAGGACAATCAAATATCCTAGTTGGATTTATATTGACAGTCTGGTAGCAGATACAAAGGAGGGAATATACTACAGAAGTGATGTCATGGTATAATAAAATGAACAGATGCAATATTAATAAGATATATTAAGCCTCAACTCCATACAATGTTAGTCTATGCAAGGACACACCTACTTGGCCATTTACGTTATAAGAGAAGATGCTCCGGAGTTGTTATATTATATTGAATACTTTTTTTTCAATTGGTATAATTTTTTTCTTGTGCCTCACAAGCCATTGGCAATTTATGGGTAAAGAGGCAAGCTATAACCCAGTCCTCATGTAACAGTCCCACCCCCATCGCCCTTACCCAAATGTCCGTTGAAGAGTAATCCCTAGGGGTATGTGCTATCGATAGTAGTATAAAATAGATACAGCGTGCCGCCATGTAGTATAAAATGCATACAGCGTGCCGCCATGTAGTATAAAATGCATACAGCGTGCCGTCCTGTAGTATAAAATGCATACAGTGTGCCGCTATGTAGTATAAAATGCATACAGTGTACTGCCATGTAGTATAAAATGCATACAGAGTACCGTCATGTAGTATAAAATGCATATAGTGTACCGCCATGTAGTATAAAATGCATACAGCGTGCCACTATGTTGTATAAAATGCATACAGAGTACAGCCATGTAGTAAAAAATAGAAGCCCTGATAAACAACACAAATACTGCATAGACATACAGCATATATACACATATACAAACAGTTGATACAGCATATACACACACATATACATATATACACATATACACACACACACACATATATACACATATACACACACACACACACATATATATATATATATATATATATATATATATACACACACACACATATATACATATGTACTCATATACGTATATACAGATATACACACACACACATATACATATATACACATATAGACACACATATACATATATACATATTACATAGATCGGGGAACCGAGAGCCTGGAGGGGGGAGGAGGAGGGGGGAGCAGAGCGGGGTTGAGACAGGAGCGGGGAGTGGGGGTCAGGAGCACAGTGTCGGCCGTCGGCCGGGAGCACAGTGCCAAACAGAGCACTCGAATGCGGTGCTGGGAGGCCAGTGGGCGGTAGTTCGATGAAGGCCGGCAGGGAGGCGGAAGCTCGGTGCCGGCAGCGGCGGGGGACGGGCGCAAGGTGCCGGCAGCATCTGGGAACAAGGTGCCGGAAGGAAGGCTGCTGCGCGGTCCCATCCGGCATGCGGGAGCTTAGTGGCGGCCGGCGGGAAGTGGGAGCGTGGTGACGCCCCCTCGTTGAGCAGGGGGCGAGCCGCCTGAGGTGAGATGCTCAACTTGCCTCATGGCAGGTGCGCCCCACTGTGTACAATCAACACAAAGAGCATGCTTAAATATGATCAAAACTTGTTGAAGGGAACCTTCACCAGGGACCTAATTTTCACTAAAGACAGGTTGCAGAAGTCCATTACACCTGCATTGCATTTGTGCTTTCTTTAAGTATTGCATAACAATATAATTGTGTGTTATAACTTACCTTGCACCCTGACAGAATCCTCTGTGTAGTCCCAGGGGTTTGGCTTTGGTTTGGATGCATTACAAAAAACAACATATGACTTGTGTGTGCTGCAGACTCTTCAGCTCTCAGCCCCCACTTTTGTGCTCCTGTACAGCTCCTTCCTCCCTCACGAGGCTGTGGCCTCTGTGAAGGAGCAGGAGGGAGGAGCTGTACAGGAGCACAAAGGTGGGGGCCGAGGGCTGAGCAGACTGCACCACAGACAAGTCACATGTTGTTTTTGAAATGCATCCCCAAAAAAAAGCCCAACCCCTGGGACTACACAGAGGATTCTGTCAGGGTGCTAGGTAAGTTATGACACACAAGTATATTGTAACGCAAATGCTTAGAGACAGGCATATTTGCAATGCAGCTGCAATGGGCTTCTGTAACCAGTCTTTAGTGAAAATTAGGTCCCTGGTGACAGGTTCCCTTTAAATTAGATTTTCAGGGGCAACCAAATTTAAAAAAAAAAACATTTTAAATATAAAACATTATCCGGTACTAATAATCCTTTTCCAAAGTCCATACAATAGCCTAGTCCAAATAGCCCACCCAATAGCATCATACCAGAATTGCATAAAAGAAAATGAACCCCTAACTAAGTAGAAAAGCATGACTTCATAGTATTAGTGTAGCTGGACTGGAATGTCCCCGCACTAATGAAACTTGTGTTCTTGTAGTTTATACTTCTGCTTTTACAGATTAACCAACTAAGTAAATCATCAAATCCGTCGGAGTTATTAAGAATTAAATGACTAATACACAACAACACTCTGCAAGAAAATGTTGTGTAAATCTTTCATGGGCCATGTAGTCAGTATATACTGTATAGATATTATGTGGCACATTTAATTAGCCAGTCCTGTCGCAATCCCCCATCCGGACTGTCCGACGAGGATAAAGTCTCGAGTGATTCACCAAGATTGTGTGCCTGAGATCCTGCATGTGCCGCTTCTCCGCTAAGGTCCGCCGGAGTTCACCTTCTTCTTCTCGGTGTATGTAAGTGCATGTCTTGCGTCACAATTTGACATGTTAAATCCAGCGTGTTGTCCGAATCCGTTGGATCGTCCGACAGCCCGCCCCCTGATTTAAGTCGCGTGAAAGCCAGTGCTGATGCACCAAAATTCGATTGCATGCGACAAATGCGCCGCACATCAGAAATTATCGGATATACCGACAATAGTGCGGTCCGTGGACCCTTAATACATGAGTCCCAATATGTTTTCAGCAGCTACTTAATTTGACGAATTTGTTGAATAAATGGCAATTCCCAAGTTTCATTCTGTTTACACTTATAATTTAGCTGCAGAACAAGAAGTATAGACTTAGGGTTCCTTAGGTGGCCCAGGGAAAACTATTCTTAAAGCCTTTCCACGATCTCTATAGATCATGTAAGCAGTTATCATTGCACATACAAGTTACATCAAATTGCCTCCAAAACAGCATCAAGATGTCCGCATTTTGGAAAAGAGGAGAAGGTATTTTGGTGCCCAAGGCAAAGAAGCAAAATTGCCCAAAACCCTTCTTGTAAAATTGTAGCAAAAACACAGCAGAATAAGGCCATCAAATATCATAAGAAAGGATATTGGGATGGGATCATCTACAATTAGGCCTACAAGCAGTAAATACAGTACAAATACCAAAAATATGTCCCTCCACTGAATGTAGGGAACACATAAATATATTCCTGCAATGAATATGCCAAACACAAAGATACCAAAGACTATCCGCACATGTCAATATTTACGGGCAATAAATATACTGCACATATAAATAGATGCCAAAAATGAATATACTGCACATATAAATAGACACCAAAAATGAATATACTGCAAGCGGAAATATATATCAGCAGTAAATAACCACACATAAATATATACCAGCATTAACACCTTAAGGATGACAGCACATGCCCCCAGTATATATGTATCCCAGAACATGCCCCTAATTAATATGTAGCCCAGCACGTCGCCAGTATATATGTAGTCCAGTACATGTCACAAATATATATAGCCCAGCACATGTCCCCAGTATATATTTGACACAGCACTAATATATATATATGTAGTCAAGCACATGCTGCCGGTAAATACGTAGCCACGTCTATGCCGCCTGTATATACTTTATGTAGCCCAGAATATGTCCTAGTATATATGTAGCCGAGCAGAAAAAAATATATACTCACCTATGTGTATATGTATGTGATGTGTATAAACGGTATGTCTGTGTATATAATGCATGAGTGTATATGATATTGTATTGTATGTATTTTTGTATATACTGTATGTATGAATATATGGTGTGTCATTGTAACTCACATGTGTGAGTATATAGATGTGTGAGTATATGATCTGCTCAGCTCCTTCTGCTCTATAACATGCAGCCTGCAGATAGGACACTATGTACAATCTGCTCAGCTCCTTCTGCTCTATAACATGCTGCCTGCAGATAGGACACTATGTACAATCTCCTCAGCTCCTCCTGCTCTATAACATGCAGCCTGCAGACAGGACACTATGTACAATCTGCTCAGCTCCTCTTGCTCTATAACATGCAGCCTGCAGACAGGACACTATGTAGAATCTTTTTATCTCCTACTGCTCTATAACAGCAGATAGAACGTCAAGTCTAAACAATTTGTTATACGTTACCCTCATAAGTTACTGGTACTTTATTCTTACTAGGGCACGAGGTCTGTGCAGGGCTGTGTACATATAAAGAAGAAGAATTGAGGCACATTACCAAAACACAATTAAGCAAAATTGATCTAGTAGTCTCAATGTAATTAACAGGAGCACATAATACATTATCTGACAAGCTTGGAAACATTATGTTCTTAATGAATGCTGCACGTAATCCTGGAGCGTCATGAGATTATACAGTATATGCTGCCTATGGGTTGTGTACAGTTTTATGTAGGTCCCACAGGTCCTAACATAACTTTTGAGCTGTAGGAAAGGGGCCAATGATAAACAGGTGTTTGATTTTGTGGGAGGTTTTTCTTGCTAGACTTCTATATAATTTCAGGCTTATCTTTTCATGTGATATAAGATAATAGTATGTATGTCGTATGTACAGTCAGCTCATAGTGTTAGGTCATATCCCATAGAGCATTAGTGTTTATTGCCGGAACATGGTAAAGTTGAATTATTTTATGTGGCCAAATGATCCTGGGAGAATGCAATAAAAATAAATGACATTACTATGGAAAGGCGAGTATTATGTATCTGTACTCTGCTTCCTTTACCTTAATAAGGTTACACAGATCAGCGGAACGACGGAGTCATTTCACTACAAATAGGAGATTGCCTTAAAGGGATTCACTACAAAATAGACCTGCAAATGACCTAAACAAAGATTTATTCAAATAAATATATAGAATAGTAGGTGGCCTGTGGCAAACAGGTTACAAAGAAAGGTCAAATGTGATGGTTTCTTATGAGCAACTCCATTATACATTTCCATGGGGGCCAGGAGTCACTACCCGGTGTCCGGGTGCCTTACTTAGATTATGGTGCCGTTTTGTGCAGACCACCTAAACATAAAAAGTTCTAGAAACAAACAGGTCACAACTGCTGTAGCTGCAAGCAATAGGATGGAAGTAAATTTCTGAAACTGCATACCCTGGAAGCAATAGGAAACCCAGGGTCGGGCAAACTCTCAGCAACAGGTTTGCAATGTTTATAATTTGATGTAAATGCTTAAAGGGGTTGTCCAGCCACTGAGATGAAATTTAACCTTTTCCTCCATCCAAGGGATAGGGGATAACTTGCTGACTGGTTAGAGTCTTAGTGGTGCTGCCCCCATGAATCACAAGAATGGGGGTCACACATCACACATGCTCCCTGTTGCTCTATTCATCTCATTGGTGCTGACAGAGACAGCCAAGTGCCATACTCAACTATCTCAAACATCTTTTGGGGTACAACCAACCCCATTCTTGTGATCCATGGGAGTCTCCCCACTGGGTCCACCACCAATCATGTAACTCGACAACTGCTTTTAAAGGGAACCTGTCATGGTGATTTGCGACACTAAACCACCCCCAGGTCCTTATGTACCATTGGTTTAGTGTCCTAAATCGGCTTGGTTTTTGAAGTGCGCACCAGAAAACCCCTAACTTTATACTCACCTCTGTCCTAGATCCTTCGGCACCTGTGCGTTGAGGGTAGTGAAGCCAGTGTAGTACACCACAGCTTCACTGCGCAAGGGCCGTAGGTACAGCTCATGCGCAGTGAAGCCAAGAAGTTATCCCAGCCTCATTTGCCTCACCACAAGGAGACAACAGCACGGGATCTTGAGTTCTGAGTCGGATATGCATCATCGGACTTTTGTCTAGGTGTAAAAGTTAGGTTTTTTTAAAAAATTTTCATGGACCTTAAACCACAGGCCTGTAGTTGGTTTATGGTATCAAATTGACCCGACAGGTCTTCTTTAATGGAAATCCTTTTACCACTAAGCTAAAAGCATAATGGGGGAAATTTATCATACGCTGGTGCATAAAGCATCCCCTGCATGCGCCATATATAGCTAAAGATTGCAGCCTCCTGATGTATAAATACAAGAACAGTTAGTACACTACGTGCGGTTACCATACTAGACATAAATTGTACATGTACATGTGAGCTCAAGGCAGCATAATCAGTCCCAAAGCAACCAGAACAATTAAAATAGTATTAGGCCATAATGCCTCTGACGTTACCATAGCATGAATAATGAGAACATTGCAGTTACACGCATGAGCTGTTCTTCACTCTAAATTTATGGAATTTAGACGCACCATGCTTTGTTAGACTGGCTTCATGTGCATGATGACATATACTATTGTAGAAAAATCTGCAAAACTTTATAAAACCTGTTGTAAATAAGCCCTTAATCAGCCAAGAAGTTGAAAACTTTGTCCACATTTAGGACTTGTAAATTGCAGCGTCCATACTGGGGCTTATTTACTAAGGGTTCGTGCACGCACTTTTTGGGGATTGCACGGCTGTGATAGTTACTTAACAGGGGTCTGCGCTGGGATTGTGTTGCGCCGGCTTTCATGCGGCAGAAATGGGGGGGGGGCGTGCCATCAGACGATCCGACTGATTCGGACTGAGCGCGGGATTTAACTTTCAAATTGTGTCGCAAGACAATGCACTTACATGAAGAAGAAGGTGAACTCCGTCGGACCTGAAGGGGAAGCAACACATTCGGTTAACTCCTCGAACCAGGTAAGTAAATGTGCCCCACTGTGTTTTGCTATACAACGTCATAGCTTTTAAAGGATTATTTCCATAAATTTCATAATGTATAACTAATAAATGGAATACGAGATCAATGGGGTCTTACTTTTGAAAGCCCTGCTGACTGAGTGAATGTTCCTTCTGGTTGCCTATAAGTTCTCTTATCCACCTCTACTGCAAACAGCATTCAGCAGCTGCAATCTAGACATCTATCCTCATCAATATAAAGTTCATTTCATAGTAGGCCAGGTGTAACCTGGTGTAATAGGCCAGAGTATACCCCCAGCCCAAACAATACCTGGGGTTAAAGTGGCCTAGCCCAAATTATACCCCCCCTAGTCCATTTTATACCCCTATTAGTAACAGTGTGATATACACAAGAATAACCTAATTTTTCTACATTTTAATTGGGATTAATCTCTTATAGGGTAAAGGACATCTACCACCAGGTAGAGGACATCCTGCTCCTCCTTATAAGTTAATTTCTTCAATTCCATTTTACTAAAAAATGTCTATGTGTGAAGATAATTTACCATAAATGTCACCATTTTGTCCCTTAGAAACAAGATAGTTGTCCTTGGATACAACTGTGTACATAAATGTGGTGTAAACAGTGCTATAACATTGGGGCACATTTACTAAGAATAGTTGAAACTGCACTAAGTGTGGCTTGCCTGTGTATAATGCAGGGTGTGCCAGATTCAGGATTTCTGGTGCCCGTTATTCATGAATCTGGCGTTCCCTGAACTGGCCCAACAGAGTGCACCACTTTTTTCTGGTCTATTTTTAACAAAAATCTTTCTCACCAGAGGTAAGACTAGTGTTCTCTCTCAAAGTATTTGAGAATTAAGCCCATTTAGTTTCCTACAAGTAAATCCAGTGAAGACAGCACATACAGGATGAATATGGTGAAAGCCTAGCAGCTTCCATCACATGAAGGAGCAGGGGACATGTACAGGACATACAGGATGTATATGGTGACAGCCTGGCAGCTTCCATCATTTGGAGGAGCAGGGAACACGTAATAAGTGGTCGAAATCATTAGTACATGAAGTCTATAGCCTGGGCTGTGTGAGCACTAAGGGTTAATAACTTATCTGCACAGAGCTGATGCCACGACAAAGTGGGGGAAGGGAGCAGCGTGAGGTGCAGAGAGAGACAGAGAAAGTTCCGCAGAATCACAGACTGTGATAGGGAACAGGAAGTCCTGTACCACACTATTCTGTGCAGGAGACATGTGTATCCACAGTCTGGAACACATACATCTCTTCTGTATACACAGAGAGAGCTCTGTCACGTAACCTCCTCCCCTGTGAGCAGGTAGCAGCAGCTCCTCCCCTCCCGTGAAACCGATAGATAAACAAACTACGGACCCCAGGGCTTGTCAGCAGATGGAGCGGAAACAGCTTCTGCTGCACTGAGGTAATCTGAGGCGTATAGCAAGGAAACTGCTGGATATAGGTAACAAAGATAATAGGCAAAGTTGTTTTACATCCCGAGAGCTATTGATTTGGGAAAAAAAAACCTTTACAGTTACTCTTTAAAAGTTTTTATCAAAGTTGAATGTTGGTGTGTTTTCTAATAAAGATGAATTATTGAATGTTGCTCGCCCACTCTTTTCCTAGCTCTGTGGGTGTTTTTTGACGTGCTCTATTTAGCAAGGAAAGATGCTTGATCTGATCTTACCTAAACTTTAACCCTGTCTTCTATTCTAGATTAGATGATTATCCCTAGGAATCTTGACAAGGAATCCATGAGTTCCATTAGGGTTCTGTTTTTGATGGCAAATGTGGTGCTATATTACACACCCCATGATAATATGAATAGCTTACAATTCACTCAATATATTGGCCCACATTCATTAAAGTGTTTACACCCGTTCTCTGTCTGACTTTGCACTGAAGAGAACATGCAAACTGCTTACACATGTATTTATAAAGTGTCTGCATTTATTACTGCGACTCGACAGAATTGTGTTGTACACTCTATGCAAAAAAAAGTTGTTGCTCACATCCAGAGCAGTTCAGGGGGCACTAGATTAATGAAGAACATGCGCCACTTTTGATGCATCTGGCGCCTTCTGCACACTACACAGGCAAACACCATCTAGTGCAGTTCGCACCACTTTTGATAAATGTGGTGTGGAATTTTAAAGTGCCATCAGTTTCTGGTCAATTCCTTCAACACTATACAATTTTGCTCAAAAATAACATACTGATTGACTGTATTTATGATCTATTATTCATTAGGGAAATCAGACAGATAACCCCAATTATATCCCGTAATCCTTTTTAATGTAACCTATTAACTATATGATACCATGATCTAGGAGTAATAGAAGACAATAATGTCAGAAGAAGATGTACAGCTGAAGAATACAATCACAGATATTATGAACGTGTCACTGAAAAGCCTATATTTGTATATATATATCGTAGTATCCTGATACAATGTACACACAAATAAGAGGAATGACAACTGCAGTCACTCCTACACATTGCATTAAAATAATTAAGGCTTGAATGTGTGATCTATTTTTTAAGTGAGCGTCCTATCCTTAAAACAGGTTATTATTAGGTGATTTAGGGTATTGCTTTTGTCTCTTCTGCCAGTCTCCTGCTTGTTAGCTCTATGACACTTCACTTTGTTGTTTAGTGGCCGTGTGAGACATTACAGCTCGGTTTCATTCACTTGAATGGAAAGAAACTGAAAGAGATGTAATACCAGGCAGAGCCACTACTAGAAGTATGGAGCTATAACTGATAAACAATGGAAGGGGGAGCAGAGTAATGAGCTACCAGGCTATGACCTTTAAACAGGTACACGCGCGCATCAAAATATATTAGTTAGGGTGGCACGGTGGCTGGGTGAGGCTGGGTTCGAATCCCGACCAGGTCAACATCTGCAAAGAGTTTATATGTTTTATCTGTGTTTGTGTGGGTTTACTCCGGTTTCCTCCCACACTCCAAAACATACTGTTAGATTGTTTAGATTGTGAGCCCCATGGGGACAGGGACCAATTTGTCATACTTTGTGCAGCGCTGCGTAATCTGTGTGCGCTTGTACAGGCCTTGGCATACAAGCCATGAACAAGTCACAATTGGTGTCCACATGTGTCAAGTGAGCCTGGAGGGGCGCAGAATGGACCTACTCAGTAGCTGTGGCCAGGAATTGGCATAGGTTATAGTGCAGTTCAATGCCAGACAGGACTTGGCGTAGAATTGATGGGCAGCTCACGGACTGTTATCAGGAGGCCGGATCCTCTAGATATATCTGATGTGGAAGGAGGAGCAGGGTTTAGATCAAGCACTGGGACACCATGTGCCAGCATGTGATAGATACCCCTATAGTGTATGTGATCCTTCATGAGCTATAGAATTCATGGCATACATTTTATATATAGGAGGAATAATTTCTGTAGCACCATGTATATCATACAGTCATGTATTTTGATGTTCTCAGGTAACCTCATGATTTATTACCCACATTTATATCTCCAAATTGGAGGAAAATGACAATTATATTCCTGTATCATCACTGCTGAGTATTAATGATGACCAATAAGACATATATACAGCACATAACTCAGGGCAGCATCTTGCCTTATGTGCTGATCCACATACTGTACCCGCTGCACTATATTCGAGAACACGTCCCTGCATTTATCTCTTCATTTTAGTCCCCCCTGCTCCTCAGACAAATGACTATGAGACTAATGATTTATCAGAAATTCATAAGCTAAATCAGAGAACATCAGCAATGAATTCTCTATGTTCATGTCCCTCCTGTGATAAGGTAAACGGCACCAAGGATCATTTCTATTTATAGAAATAATCCAAATAATGGATAAAATAATAATCTATGTGCATATATAAAGTAATAATAAAGATATGTTCCATATTGAATGAAGTGATATATTGCATTACTTCTATTGCCGTTAAAAACTTTAAAAATAGATATGAAAAGAATTCCATAGTATAGATAGATGATTGGTAAGTATGAGATAGATACAGTGAAACCTCTTTGAGCAGACCACTCAATTCTGAACAGAATGTGATTGAAAAAAAAGAATCAGACACTGAAAATAAATCAGTTTTTAATAGAGGGGAGGTCTTTTAGAGAGTCTTCGCTGTAGATAAATAATTGACACAAAGGTATGGAATATATATTTTGATCATAGATAGAGGAAAGAAGGTTACAAATAGATATGAAATGGAGTGAAAGATAGATTTTACATAAAAATATATCTGATAGAAATGTAAGATGAGAAGTAGATAACATAGATATTAGATGGAAAGATAGATAATCCAAAAAAATAGGCAGCATACTAATATAAAAAGAAAGTGGGTACTTTATTGAACCAGTGCTCTTTTTTATATTGGTGTGTTGCCTACCTTTTTGGATTTTTGTACTGAGAAGTTTTAAAAGATAGATAGATAGATAGATAGATAGATAGATAGATAGATAGATAGATAGATATGATGGGTAATACTAGAAACAATCAGATAAATAGATGACAGATAGATACAAGATGATACATAGACATATGTGAGATGATATTGCAAGATAGGTAGATGATAAATATATGATCACTAGATGTGAGATATAGATCTTCTTATAATAATAATTCCCTTATATTCCCTTATTTATATAGCGCACACAGATTACGCAGCACCACATGCCAAATCAGTCCCTGTCCCCAATGGGGCTCACAATCTAATATCTTATAACTACATCATTCATTCTAGCTTTTCCTTATTCCACTTCTCCTTTGGTCTAGTCCCAGGTTTGCCCCTTACCTTTATGAGGTTGTGTCCAGCTTTGTACCCAAGTAATTTGTCTCCTTTAATGCCAGGGGGTAAACTTCCACTGGAATATCCATGCCATGCCACCACGTAAGGATTGTCAATGGTGATCCAATACTTCACATCTTTCCCAAAGAGATTAAAACAAGCTTTAGCATAAGCTTCAAAGACTTCCACCATGGACTCGTTGACCCATCCACCATAGATATCCTGTAGCCTCTGAGGAAGGTCCCAATGGTAGAGAGTAACCACAGGTTTTATGCCAATCTCCTTCAGCCTGTGGATGAGTGTCCTGTAATATGCATACCCTGCCTGACTGGCACCTGCATGGGTCCCATTAGGAAATAGCCTGGACCAAGAAATGGAGAACCTGTAATGTGAGACCCCCAAAATCTGCAGAGCTGCTGTGTCCCTGTAGATGTTGTTGTAGCTGTCACTGGCCACATCTCCAGTGGCACGTCCATCCTTGTGGCAATGTGTGTCCCAGATGGAGGGTGCCCTGCCATCCTGCTGCCAGCCACCTTCCACCTGATAGGCAGCTGTGCCCACTGCCCACATGAAGTCCTGGGGGAAGGTGTCATAGAGGAACAGGTTATCTTTAGGGAAGGGCAGCCTTGCAAACCTATGCCATATATTCTCTGCACACCCAGGGAGCCAGAAGCCCAGTGCCAGCCATGCCACCAGTGCCCTCATGGTGAGAGGAAAGTGCTGTCAGCAGTCAGCTCTATATATCACCTGCCTACTCTAAACTGTGCGCAATCCCCTATAGCAGGGAGGGACAAGCCATTAATAATTAGCTGAAGAGCTCATCAACTCCAGAGCTTCCTCCTCTGCTGAGAAGCTGCAATGTTCAGAGCTTCATACAACAAGTAGCTTCTCCCCCTCCTCCTCCTCCTCCTGTGCTCCACACTGTGACACTCTAATTACAGCCAGGGATGCAGGGGCACAAGGCTGTAGCAATAAGCAGGCACCACAGGGGGCACATGAGATGAGCACAGTTCATAGGGTGCACTGCCCTCAGCCATGGATGAAGGGATCACATAATAATCACTGCAAGGGAGACATAATAGGCAGGTGCATAGGGTTACATGATCCTCCAGAGCTGTCATGTTAATTAACACAAACTAAAGATGATTAATTAATATTCATTCATCAATTATTAGATTAAAAACAAGTTATCTCCAGTATATTGGCCTCATTAAATTTCGTTATTCTAAAGGGAGCACCCACTTCAAGGCTGAAGCCTTAATTTGGGAAATGCATACCAGCAGCATCAGGGCTCTTTCACATTGGCGTTTATTTTTCACGTCCGTGGTTCAGTGATTTCCACAGATGCCGCACAAAGCCATTGGTTTCTATGCGCTTGCATTTTCACTGCTCTGTGGAAAAAATTACGAAAAATGTCCTTTTTTCACTGATGAGGCTAAAAAAACTGATGTGATGTTTTCAAAGCAATGTTAAACCTTCAGTTTTTTTGCAGACACAGAGACAAAACAAAATCATCACAGACACAAAATGCAATGGATGTGCAACTGATGCTGAGCACTAATACCAATGTGAAAGAGGCCTAATACACAGTGCAGTAAGTTCAGCGCATGTTATAGACCTTGAGGAGCTGAGCAGATTGTATAACGTGTACTATCTGCAAGCAGCATGTTATACAGCAGGAGGAGCTGAGCAGATTGTATATAGTGTCCTACCTGCAGGCAGCATGTTATACAGCAGAAGGAGCTGAGCAGATTGTATAATGTGTCCTATCTGCAGGCAGCATGTTATACAGCAGGAGGAGCTGAGCAGATTGTATAACGTGTCCCATCTGCAGGCAGCATGTTATAAAGTAGGACGTAAGCAGATTGTACATAGTCTCCTGGCTGCAGGCAGCATGTTATAGAGCAGGAGGAGCTGAGCAGATTGTACATAGTGTCCTCTCAGCAGGCAGCATGTTATAGAGCAAAAGGAGCACAACAGATTGTAAATAGTGCGTTATCTGCTGGCAACTTGTTAAAGAGCAGGAGGAGCTGAGCAAATTCTAAATAGTGTCCTATCTGCAGTCAGTATATCATAGAGCACGAGGAACTGAGCAAATTCTACATAGTCTCCTATCTGCAGGCAGTATATCATAGAGCAGCTGAGCGATTAGTACATACTGTCCTGGTTGAGAATTAACCAAATGTGTATAATATGTTCCCATTCTCTGTCGTGCAAATTCAATACAGATTTACTTTTGGAAACCCTCTTGTTCCCGAATCTGGTACCCGCAGATTCCAGCATCAGTCAGCTACCAATTGTAGGATGTGTGTATATGGTTTGTGCTTGTTCTACTCTACAATTACCTGCTGATGAAGGTCTCTTGGTTGAGCAATCACTCAGAGAAAAAGTACAAAAACAAGAGCAGAATTATTCAGGTGAGAGCAAGTTCCATAGTTACAGCATGAATCACATTACAAGGAAACAAACAATATAGTATGCGACTGAGAGACGTAAGAAATGCCATCAAATGTCAATATATTTGTCAGTTAGAGATCTCAAATCTCACATTCGTATTATGTATGTATATGGAAACAATATGTTACAAGCAATTGGTATAGGTCCTGGAGATCTGTGTAATCATAATGATTGTGTGTGCTGTAAGTAGCAGCAAGACATTTATATTCCAGGATTGCAGCTGGAATTGAAATAATGGAGGCTTGTCCTCACAATTCCATGCTGTGTGATATCTAATCTGAGCTGCTCTATACAGATCATCCCCTCTCTGTAGCAGACTTGTAATTGGACACTATACGAGTCACTCAGTGCAGAAGGGAGTGGTAGGTGGAGCAGTACAGTGCAAAGACCCAACAGCACAGCACTGTGAGGATACAGCCCCATTATAGACTGCCAGCCTCTGTAGTATATAGCCTGCCTGCCCCCCATTATATAGCTTGCCAGTCCCCTATAGTATGTACCCTGCCAGCCCCCCCCAGTATATAGCCTGCCAGCCCCACCCAGCATATAGCCATCTCCCTCCCCCCCAGCATATAGCCATCTCATCCTCCCAGTATGCCAAGTCTTCCGACCCACTCACAGGTCCACTTCTTGCTTTGGATGCTCCGGTACCTCTTCGGGTCCTCTACAGGTCGTTCGGCTCTTCTTTGGCTCCTCAGCCACTTGCCAACGTCATTGTTTGTAAGCCATCGGCATCGCGAGCCGAACGACCCAAAGAGGAGCGCAAGGACCCGAAGAAGCGCCTGAGCATCGGAATAAAAAAAAGGACCTTATGATTACAGTGTTGATTTTTTTTTATTGACTCCAGTATAAGCCAAGTTAAGTTTTTCAGCACAATTTTTGTGCCAAATTGTGACTCAGGGACCGTCGTAGACTAGGTTTTGAGCTGAAATCTTCACCCTGCGCTTTCCAAAATAAACGTATAAACCACCATATACAGGAACCATTGTCTTCTGCCTGATGTGGCAATTAGCAACCATTGACAGCTCAGTTTCTATTTTGCCACAGGTCATTAATATGAGCTCTGAGCTTTCATTGGCTATAGGCTATAGGCAAAGAATATAAGAAAGCTTAAGTGTGAGGTAATATGTGAAGTAATATGTGAGGTATTATGAGGTAATATGCAAGGTCATATTTGATGTGATATGTAAGGTTATATGTGAGGTTATATTTGAGGTAATATGTGAGTAATGTGTGAGGTGATATGAGGTAATATGTAAGGTTATATGAAGTTATATGTGAGGTTATATGTGAGGTAATATGTAAGTTGATATGAGGTAACATGTGAGTTAATAGGAGTTACATGAGGGCATAATCACACAGTATCCAGACTCTGAATTGCCAATTGTTACATTGACATGGTTCTCTCTACATACAGACTGGAAATGATGATGCTCTCATGACCACGATGGGCAAATTATTGGCCCCGGTTGCCACACGTGCAAAAACGGTGATGTCACTTTGTACTAATTTTGTAAAAAAGTTGGCACTTATGGTCATAATAAATTGATGCTATACAATCATAATATGGATATTTAATGGGTTGTCCAAGATTTAAATAAAAGTTATAAATTGCTGTGGGTGAGGGGGGGGCTAGGAAAACAATAAACCTCTTCTACACACCTCCTCTATGTATACAGAGGTTGGCGGTGATGCCCCGACCACTGCTGCGTGCCTGCTATAGCCTGAAACTAATGCTGTGCAGAAGTGGTCAGAACAGCGCTGAACAGGAGTGCAGGAGGTGGTGAGGGTTTTTTTGGAAGGAGTTGGTATCATAAAGATGATAGAGAATGCATATTAGAACCCAATATAAGAGCACAACCACCAATGTAATGGTTAAACCCTTATGGAAAAGTACCAAGCTGGTTTAATTATTTGTGATGTTGGAATTTCTTCCTAATAATACGAGTAACTGGATATGACTAGTTACAAATCTACCACCTCCAGTCTATTGTAAGTAAAGAAACCAATCTTCACCAATGTGGGAAGGACGGTGTCCACACGTGCAAGAAGTTTTACCTTCTCCATCAAAACATGAACAATCACCATCTCGCCTGATGTTCTCAGAAGATATGCGCCTATTTATAGACTTTGCGAATAGCTGCTGGTCATTTACCTTTATTTATAGTAGTTGGGTTCAGTGTTAATGACCAAATGTAAAATACCAGGAACCTTAAAACGTTTAAAATAAGGACTAAGTATGGTCATTTTGCTAAATATTAATGGTATTTTATGGTTTGTATTCTAAATATAGTGTCTCGATATATAGATATATGTACACAACAAACATTACCTTAATGGAGTTCTCAGGAAGAAGGGGAAAAAGAATCCAACAATTCCCCCTCCCAACAAATGGTAGTATCCAGTTGTGATACTATTTTAAAGGTAGCGTAATGGAACGTAACATCAACTCAACACAAAGAAGGGAGAGGTTCCAGCCTTTCAAATAAAATTCCATTTTTATCATACCATATATTCCGGCGTATAAGACGACCTGGTGTATAAGACGACCCCCCTACTTTCCTGTTAAAATATAGAGTTTAAGATATATTCGCCGTATAAGACTACCACTTTTCCAAAGCATACAAAACACCGGTAAAAATTTAAAAAAAAAACAGATTTGAATTTAACATGGTCCTTTTTTTAATTTAAATTCTTATGACATGCAGGTATACAGCAGGAAAACTGTCGCTCATAAACATAAGGCATACAACAACAACATTACCATCGTCCATTTTACTGTAAATGTTACCATACTGTACCTTAAATTTTTATTTTATTAAATATCCCATGCCATGTATTCAGAAGCGGGAAAAAAATTCCAAATGCAATGAAAATGGTGAAAAAACGCATTTGCGCCATTTTCTTGTGAGCTTGGATATTACGTCTTTCACTGAGCGCCCCAAATGACATGTCTACTTTATTCTTTGGGTCGGTACGATCACGGGGATACCAAATTTGTATAGGTTTTATAATGTTTTCATACATTTACAAAAATGAAAACCTCCTGTACAAAAATTATTTTTTTGATTTTGCCAAATTCTGGTGCTAATAACTTTTTTATACTTTGGTGTACGGTGCTGTGGGTGGTGTCATTTTTTGCGAAATTTGATAATATTTTCAATGATATCATTTTTAGGACTGTACGACCTTTTGATCACTTTTTATAGATTTTTTTATATTTTTCAAAATGGCAAAAAAGTGCCATTTTCGACTTTGGGCGCTATTTTCCGTTACGGGGTTAAACGCATTGAAAAACAGGTATCATATTTTGATAGATCGGGCCTTTTTTGGACGCGTCGATACCTGATGTGTTTATGATTTTTACTGTTTATTTATATTTATGTCAGTTCTAGGGAAAGGGGGGTGATTTGAAATTTTAGGTTTTTTTATTATAATTTTTTTTTTTTTACTTTTTTTATTTTTATTTATACTATTTTTCAGACTCCCTAGGGTACTTTAACCCTAGGTTGTCTGATCGATCCTATCATATACTGCCATACTACAGTGTGGCAGTATATGGGGATTTTCCTCCTCATTCATTACAATGTGCCTCGGAAGACCCGAGGCTACCATGGAGACTGATCGCCGCCCCCGATGACGTCACGGGGAGCGGCGATCCTAGGTAAGATGGCGACGCCCATGCGCCGCTATCTTTTTGAGGCTGCCGGCAAAGCCATCGCTGTGAAAACACTAGCTAGCACCGATCGCGGGTGTTACCGGTAAGCCTTTGCTGCAATATGCGGTGAATACACGGTGGGCAGTCAATTACCGGCGTATAAGACGACCCCAGACCAGACAGAAGATTTTTCTGTCTTCAAAAGTCGTCTTATACGCCGGAATATACGGTATTTGTGTTATAAAATTCACCACATCACACAATGAAGCCGGCACAATACTGCTTCCTGCGCATGTGCCTTGGATACAGCGCTTGTGCAAAAAAGAGGGGGTGTACTGCTTTGTCTTCATGGAATCACTGCGCACGCAGTGCGGGGAGCATGAGTCTGAGGTGCGTCATCAGTGCCATCTCTAGGTTAGTATAAAGGTTTTTTCTTTTAGCGCCCACGGAGAGATCTTAAACAGGGCGATATGGGACACTAAACCACTGGTCAGTAAGGACCTGAGGATGGTTTAGTGTCCCAAATCACCCTGACACGTCCTCTATAGCAGAGTAGAGCTGTGCACAAGGGGGCCCAAGACATTACAATGTTAAAGGATCATTTGGGACACTAAACATAGTACAGGTTCATATGGTTTAACCCCTTCCCACACCCTGACATAACTCTACGTCATAGGAAGCGGGTAGTTCCCGTACCTTGACGTAGAGTTATGTCATGGCGATCACAGCAGCCTATCACTATCCTGCCTGTTTAACCCTATAGACACGGCGGTCATAGTGACCGCGGCATCTATAGTGCATTGCCATGACAATCGGCCCCCTCCATGCAGGAAACGCGGCGATCGTTGCCATTGCAACCCTGGGGTAGCAGCCTGCTTGGATCGTGCTGAATGCAAAAACAGTGCAGCTGTCAGCCTTTGCATAGGCCAGTGATGGGCAACCTTTTGAGCTTGGTGTGTCAAAATTCGCCAAAAACCGAGCAAAACTCGGGTGCTGTGTCACCTTTAGAAAAAAACCTAATTTTGTAATAACATGTCCAGCAGCAGCCTCCCCTTATTAATAACATGTCCAGCAGCGGCCTCCCCTTATTAATAACATGTCCAGCAGCGGCCTCCCCTTATTAATAACATGTCCTGCAGCGGCCTCCCCTTATTAATAACATGTCCAGCAGCGGCCTCCCCTTATTAATAACATGTCCTGCAGCGGCCTCCCCTTATTAATAACATGTCCAGCAGCGGCCTCCCCTTATTAATAACATGTCCTGCAGCGGCCTCCCCTTATTAATAACATGTCCTGCAGCGGCCTTCCCTTATTAATAACATGTCCTGCAGCGGCCTCCCTTCCCAAATAAAATACCCCACCGGCCTCCCTTTACTATTAAAATGCCCCTAGCAGCCTCCCTTCCCTAATAAAATACCCCAGCGGCCTCCCTTTACTACTAAAATACCCCTAGCGGCCTCCCTTTACTACTAAATTACCTCTAGTGGCCTCCCTTTACTACTAAAATACCCCTAGCCGCCTCCTTTTACTATTAAAATACCCCTAGCTGCCTCCCTTTACTACAAAAAATACCCCTAGCCGCCTCCCTTTAAATATAATATAATAATAAACTTATATACTTACCCAGTGATGTCTTCTTCCCTGTAGCTTTACTGCAGGCGGCTCGGCACCTCCAGGTTGCACCACGTGCCTCGGGTCACGTGACTGAAGTGACGTCAGGTCGCCTCAGTCACGTGACGAGCAGCGCGCATTGCAACCTGGAGGAGCCGGAGGAGTTGCAGACGGTGGGCGGACCAACGCGGCGCCGGACAGGTAAGCAGGGGGCAGAAACACAGGGAGGGGGGCGGGACATTTACACAGGGACAGCACATTACACAGGGAGGGGGGCGGACCGCTCGCGCTGGGCGGCTGCGTGTCACCAAAAATGGCTACGCGTGTCAGTGCTGACACGCGTGTCATAGGTTCGCCATCACTGGCATAGGCTGACTATGTAATATGCTGCAATACATTAATATTGCAGTATATTACAATGAACTAGTGATGAAATGATCACTTGTTCATGTCCCACCCCGGGACAAAATAAAACAGTACAAAAAGTTTAAAAAAAATTCAATTAAAAAATTTATTAAAAAAGGATAAAAGTCCCCTAAGCCCCATCCCATATAAAAATCAAATACAACATAAAATAGTGAAAATCACCATAAAAACATTTTCACACCTGACCTCATGAAAACAGCATATAAAGTGATCAAAAAGTAACATCTACCTCAACATGATACAAAGATAAAGTACAGCTTGTCCCGCAAAAAATAAGCTCTAAAACAGCTCTGTAAACGAAAAAATAGAAATGTTCTGCCCATTAATACCTGGTGATGCAAAAACAAGCACATTTCTCACAAAATGAGTTCTATTCTGCAAAATAAGTAAGCCTTAAAAAAGCCATATAAATGGGGTATCGCTGTCATTGTGATAACCCATAGAATAAAGATAACACATTATTTTTATGGTATAGTGAACTTCCGGGGAAAAAATACAGAAAAAAAATAACAAGAATTAATGATTTTTGTAACCACCACCAAGAAAGAGTTAATTAAAATCGGATTTTTAGCTATTGAACCCCCCCATAAATGTTGTACCTGAAAAGTGGATCTCATCCGCAAAAAAAAAAAATCCCCAGTATGTCCAAATTACAAATAAATAAACATTTTATAGCCTGTAAAATGTGACAATGCAGATCTGGTCTTGATGGGGCCTCCTTCCCTTCTATGCCCAGCCATGCGCCCATACACCAGTCACTACCACATATAGGGAATCAAATTAGGTATCAAACTTTGTGGAGTTTCTTATCATTTATTATTTTGTTTTTGGCCAAAATTTATGTATTGTCTACAAAAAAATTACAGCTCGAAAATGACACCACTATTTTGTTTTAACACCTGTGAAACATCTAAAGGGTTAACACACTTCATAAAGTTGATTTTTCACATATTGAGGGGTGTAGTTTCTAAAATGGCATGGTTTATGGGGTTTTACTGCTTTTTAGGCCTCTTAATGTCACTTAAATCTGAGGAGGTGCCTCCAAATAAGGTTTTTGGCGATTTTCATAAAAATTAGAAAAATTGCACCCACAATTCTGAACCTCCTAACAACCTAAAAAGAGAGAGGATCCATAAAAAGCCCATGCCGATATAAAGCAGACATTTGGGAAATGTTAGTTATAAAGTTACTTGGGTGCTGTCACTATCTGCCTGAAAAGCAGAAAATTTAGAACTTTAAAAATGAATAATTTTTTGACATTTTTGCCAAACTTCCATTTTTTTTCACAACTAAACACAAAAGATATACCATATTTTTCAGACTATAAGGCGCACATAAAAACCTAAGATTTTCTTAGAAATCCAAAGTGCGTCTTATAGTCCGGTGCGCCTTATATATGAAACAAGCTAAGGGCCAAGCAAGCAATATCCTACTAACACCCTGCACACGGGCACAATACCCCACATCAGTGCCCTGGCACCGCCATAACAAAATTGTGCCCCTCCGTGCATCGGAGCAGGGCAGTAGCAGGAAGAGACCAGAGCCACGGCTGCGACCCTGCACGACCAGCAGTACCAGAGGGGGACTCGGCAGTGACTGGAGGAGACAAGGAGGCAAGTCGGAGGAGGGCAACGGACCCTACTTACATGGGTCCCTGCTACCGGAGACAGCCCCTTCACTGCAAATCACCAGCGGAAACTGCAGACCATGCGGGGCGCGAACAACAGGCGCCATAGCGCAAACCAACTTCTGTCCCGCCCGGTGTCATCTCCCTGTGTCCTTGCTGCTGCTTGGGGAGGGTGGTGCTGACAGTTGCCGGGTCACTGCTTTACCAGAGCTGGTTGCGACCGGACCCCCTTCTAACCCAAGCAGCCACCAGTGCGCCTTATATATGCACCTAGACATCGTAGCTGGCCTTTATTCATAATGCGCCTTATAGCCCGGTGCGCCTTATCATCAGAAAAGTACGGTAATCAAAAATGTTCTATTACTTTGAAGTACAGTGTGTGATGAGAAAACAGTCTCAGTCTGCATTTAAAAAGCAAACTTGTATACTTACCTCTGTCCAGAACTCTCTGGGCCTGCGTGGTGATTAAATGAAGCCAGCATAGTACAACCTGGTTTGACAGTGCATGTGCCATAGGTGTTTCACATGGCTAGTTAACCCGAGATGAACCGCTCCTACTTCACCAAATTCCCATGCAGACAACAGGCGCCCAAGAGAGGAGTCCAATGTCAGACCTGTTGTTGCACTGTTACTTTGGTAATCTTCTTATATTTTATTAACCATGGCCTCCTTCCTTCTAAAATTATGTTAATGAGCCTGAAGGGCACCTGGGGGTCTTCACCATAACCCTTATATGCTGTTAAACTATGCATTCTCAGCACTTCCCCCTCCCTTTGCCTGCTGTAAGCTCACAGTAGCAGTGAATATTAGCACACAGTGAGAGTGGAGAACAGTGTAACAGCAAGGAGGGGCTCTGGTTTGTCCCCCCCATAGCACTCCTGACTCATTATCATAAGTTTGGAAGGAAGGAGGTCGATGACAAATATAAGCAGATTACCACAGTTACAGAGCCTGGATCTGTAACTGGTTTATTATGTTTGGTTTTAATTTCCACTAACATCATGCATGTAGAGCGTAAGGGCTCCAGGGGGCGATACCTCTGAGCTCCAGGCTATAACAAGACCCCTAAAGCTTTTGTAACACAAACCCGATTCTCCAGTTCTCTCACTGTTTGCCAGAAATATCACAGAAGCAGAGGCCGTGTTACAACTACTGTAGAGCCCGGAGCTCAGAGGGGCTATGGTAACGCCCCCATAGAGACCTTTCTCCATTTGCATAAAGTGCTCCTAAAAAAACATCCAGCAGCCTGAATACTTGATACAAGACAAACTAATTGTTAGATTTGCTTTGAATATTCCTGCCAGGTTCTCCAGTCTGATTCTGCAATTATGATCCCTTTGGTCTGTCCGCCACCTCTTACTAATCTATCGATCTTATGTCAGAAAGATAAGCTGGTAAAACGTGTTTTTTATGACTAAGTTATTTATTACTATGACTTAGATATTAGACTGTTGATATTATTGATTTTCTTGCATTTAGTATTTTTAGTCTGGGACTTTTGCTATGTCTAAGGGTCACGGCAGCACAAGTAACTGGACGCTGTTTACACTGATGGATGTTCTTCTGATGAAACATATTAGTTTGTGAGCGGTTTGGAATCTTGGACGGCTCCTCATAATATGCCAGAGACATCCAACCCCTCCATTGCCTTCTGCTAATCTTCATACCTGGGTGCTGCCTTTTCTCCCACCTCTTTACTTCACCCCTATTGTCAGCAACTGCACTCTCCTCCTAGGGGTGAACCAAAAACTCTACACTTTATGGGCCGGACTATAGAATAGCCTTTATTCCTCATCCAATTGTAATGTATGAGGTTATTTTTTGAATAAGTGGGTTCTCCATTCAGTGTCACATACCCATGCAGACAAAAGTTTGAATGGACACTACTTTTAAAACCAAAAAAGTCTGAGTGTATATATTAGTAGGTCCACTCACGAGTCCACTAGAGAGCTTACATAGAGCTTACAAAACTTTAATAAAAGTGATATTCTGTGGTGTTCAACTCAAACAGTTTCCTCAAAATACCTCCATGGTGGTATTTGTGTGTTATGTGTTTTGTGTGTTATTTGTTAGGCTTCCTAACACTACTACTTTTAAGGAGCAGGTCCTGCCTTGCTGCAGACGGTGCTGCCTGAGGTAAGAATCTCACCTTGCCTCATGGCTGGTGCACCCCTGTCTACTTTCTTGCTCAGTTAAGCATACATGTTGTGTGGAATTTGAAGGACATGGCCATTGGCCATGGAACTAGCTACCTTGGCTACAATTTATTTCACAGCATATATATATATATATTCTAGTCGCCTTATTTCAGCATTAAGTATATGGTAAGAACAGGTCTAAGTTTTTATGTTGGGGGAGTCAGAAACAATCCCTGTTCACTTAAATAATTTTCATTTATACAGTTCAGTATTTTTATGCATCTACAAAAACACATCAAGGACATTGGTTGAGTGACTGCAATGACTTACCTTCTATTATATTGTGTAGACTAGAGGAATAATGGCTGTGTAACAATAATAGGCTGATAGTTTATACTTTATAACATAACAGATTCTAACAATGTAGTTTTTCTAACTTCCCCAATAAAAAATGACTTCATAATGTAGCCATTTTGTGAAACCGTTTCATCCTGCTGATACAGACGTGTCCTTTTTGGAATGGAGATGTCCACATTTATATGAGCTTTTCGATACAATAATGGTTTTCTGATTTTGATGGTATGGCTACAGGATCAGACTTTCACTCTGTTTCTTTGTAGTCTGTTACCAACGAGACACAAAGGACTCAATAGAACAGGAGAAGCGCCGGAGACTAGCAAGTCACCTAGCGGGATGTCGGCACTGCCAGACCAGGAGTGAGAGTAGTTGATGGCTGGGGCACAGGTACAGTGCTTCGGGCTTGATTAGACCAGGATATATGGGTGGTGCACGGCTTGTTCAACCAGGTGGATGCAATCAAATAAAGACAAAAGATAGCGGCACTCACCCAGAAATCTTCTTTATTCAGCTTAATGCATAAGACAGGGAGGTGCAGCACAAGAAAGGCTTCGGCGACGGGCCGTTTCGCGCACTCCTGCGCTTCGTCTAGCCGTACAGACGGCTAGACGAAGCGCAGGAGTGCGCGAAACGGCCCATCGCCGAAGCCTTTCTTGTGCTGCACCTTCCTGTCTTATGCATTAAGCTGAATAAAGAAGATTTCTGGGTGAGTGCCGCTATCTTTTGTCTTTATTTGATTGCAGACACAAAGGACTGTATAGGAATTTAATATACAAGATAGAAACCGTATTATTATCAAGGATTTTTAAAGTTTTATTTTTTAGATGTAGGTAATTAACATTGTTGGTAAAGGTGGATATACACTGGAGATCTTACATTTTAATAATAATAATAATAATAATAATAATAATCAATAATAATTCTTTATTTATATAGCGCACACAGATTACACAGCGCTGCACAGAGCTTGCCAAATCAGTCCCTTCCCCAATGGGGCTCACAATCTATTTAACCTACTAGTATGTTTTGGAGTGTAGGAGGAAACCAGAGGACCCATAGGAAACCCACGCAGGCTATAACAATCACCAATCAGTAGGAAGTGTAAGGTCCTTTGCTTTGAATGACTTCTGCACATGCGCGACCACACAACATCACTAGTCTCACACTGCTCTGCTGGGATTCTGCTCCACTCTTCTTCCACTCTCTTCCACAGTTCTGTGACTGTTGTGGGTTTCTTGGCCATAACTTTGTCACCAAGGATTCCCCAGAGGTTTTCTATTTGGTTTGTATCAACGTTTTCTGTTTCAAGGAAATGCTACACCTGTTGTGCTGTGTGACATGGGGGCATTGTCATGCTTGAAAATGACTGGCTGATTGAGTGAGGAATACAAGGATGGAACCAAGTGTTGTTTAAGAAGGTCTGGATACATTCACTTGCATTCACTATGCCATGTAGCTGTATGAGAGGTCCAACTCCTGTTGCAGGAAGCATTCCCGAAACCATAACACTTCCTCCACCACCTTTCACTGACTTCTTTACACATGGGTTCAGTCTTTCCCAGTTGGTCAGCAAACATAATGTTTCCCAAAAAACCCAAATAAATTAAACTTGCTTTAATCACTAAAGGGAACTTAGGTAACATGCTCCTCGGCAAGGGAGTCTCGCCTTTTGATCCTTTCTGCTAATGAGAGGTTTGGACACTGCTTTCAGACCAAATGGTCTTAAATGTTGAAACACTATGAAACAGATCCCTACCCTGTTCAATTACCCATGGAGATTCTCTGAATTATCCTGTCCTCTTTTGCATTTGTGTTTTGAGGGTTAGTGGTTAGCATTACAGCCTTGCAGCACTAGGGACCTGGGTTAAAGTCCCAGGGTCAACATCTGCAAAGAGTTCTCTCCGTGTCCAGGTCCTCCGATACTGTAGGCTGATTAGATTGTGAGCCCCATTTGGGAATAGGGAATGATTTGGCAAACTCTGTGCAGCGCTGCGTAATCTGTGTGCGCTATATAAATAAAGGAATTATTATTATTAATTGTAAAGATGCAGTATTCTAGAAATCACTGACCTGCAACGACCAACTTCTCTTTTTACGGCTAATAGGGTCTTCTCTTAAATCTGGCACCAGAAGGGAGAGTCACACCAATAACTTGCTGGTATCTGAAATTGTGCTCTAATTTTGGTTTTTTTTTCAGTTTTCGCATTAAAATGTTTACTCTGTGCTTTAGAATGTATACAGTTTAGGTAATAATTAGAGATGAGCGAGCACTAAAATGCTCGGGTACTCGTTATTCGAGACGAACTTTTCCCGATGCTCGAGTGCTCGTTTCGAGTAACGAGCCCCATTGAAGTCAATGGGAGACTCGAGCATTTTTCAAGGGGACCAAGGCTCTGCACAGGGAAGCTTGGCCAAACACCTGGGAACCTCAGAAAAGGATGGAAACACCACGGAAATGGACAGGAAACAGCAGGGGCAGCATGCATGGATGCCTCTGAGGCTGCTTAATCGCACCATTATGCCAAAATTATGGGCAACAGCATGGCCATGACAGAGTGACAGAATGAAGCTAGATAGCATCTAAAACATCCAATAATTGACCCTGACACTATAGGGGACGGCATGCAGAGGCAGCGGCAGCAGCGGAAGGCTAGAGAGTGGCATGGCGACATACCCTAAATGGACTCAGGCTTCAAACCAATGGGTAGCAGAGAGGAACCAAAGAAGGTGAGCAAGAAGCGCTCAAATAATATTGGTACATGATAAAAGTTTGCCAGTATATTTTGTGGATTACACAGCAGGGTGGCGACAAAGTTAACATGGAAGCCATGAAAACAATCCAAAATTCTGCCTGACACAGCTCGTTTGATAAGGGGACGATGTATGGAGGCAGTGAACTAGTAGTAGATTAAAGGTACTGCAGTTAAAACTATGTTAGTTGGTTCTTGGCATGGAGCTGGCGCTCCGCTGCCAGGCGAGCTTTCGCCAATCCAAGCCCCTGTCTCTAGGCTACTCCCCAAACAGCACTTCTAAGAACCTTTCGGATAAGATCAAGTGTAGTAGCGTTCTTATAAGTTTGGGATATGGCGGGTGAGGGGAATGTAAACATCTGCGCAAGAAGCGCTGAAATAATATCCGTAAATGAAAAAAGTTTTCCAGTATATTTTGTGGCTTACACAGCAGGGTGGCGACAAAGTTAACAAGTTTGATGTGGAATGCCCTGCAATAGCTCTTGGGCGGTGTGCCTTTTATCACCTAGGCTCAGCAGTTTGAGCACCGCCTGCTGTCGCTTAGCAACGGCACTGCTGCTGTGCCTAGAGCTACCGACTGATGGCGCCATGCCCACGGATGGTAATTCGGAGGAGGAGGAGGTGGAGGAGGGGTGGGAGGATTTGGAGGTATAGTAGGCCTTTGAGACCTGGACCGAGGTAGGCCCCGCAATCCTCTGCGTCGGCAGTATATGACCAGCCCCAGGGTCAGACTCGGTCCCAGCCTGCACCAAGTTAAGTGTAGTAGCGTTCTTATAAGTTTGGAATATGGCGGGTGAGGGGAATGTAAACAGATGCGCAAGAAGCGCATGATGCGCATGGAGCTGGCGCTCCGCTGCTAGGCGAGCTTTCGCCAATCCAAGCCCCTGTCTCTAGGCTACTCCCCAAACAGCACTTCTAAGAACCTTTTGTATAAGATCAAGTGTAGTAGCGTTCTTATAAGTTTAGGATATGGCGGGTGAGGGGAATGTAAACAGATGCGCAAGAAGCGCATGATGCGCATGGAGCTGGCGCTCCGCTGCTAGGCGAGCTTTCGCCAATCCAAGCCCCTGTCTCTAGGCTACTCCCCAAACAGCACTTCTAAGAACCTTTTGTATAAGATCAAGTGTAGTAGCGTTCTTATAAGTTTAGGATATGGCGGGTGAGGGGAATGTAAACAGATGCGCAAGAAGCGCTGAAATAATATCCGTAAATGGTAAAAGTTTGCCAGTGTATTTTGTGGATAACACAGCAGGGTGGCGACAAAGTTAACAACTTTGATGTGGAATCCATGAAAACAACCCAAATTTCGGCCTGACAAACCTCGTTTGATAAAGGGACGATGTATGGAGGCAGCTATATGGACGACTTTTGGAGGTAGCAATGGAGACAACGTGTGGAGGCTGCTATGGAGACAATTCAATTTGGATAGTGCCTGTATGTGGCAGTCCAAAAAATTTTTCAAACCAGAGGAGCAGGTAGGTGGCCCTCCAGAAAAATGGAATAGATTGAGTGCCTGTATGTGGCAGTCCAAAAAATTTTTCAAACCAGAGGAGCAGGTAGGTGGCCCTCCAGAAAAATGGAATAGATTGAGTGCCTGTATGTGGCAGTCCAAAAAAGTTTTCAAACCAGAGGAGCAGGTAGGTGGCCCTCCAGAAAAATGGAATAGATTGAGTGCCTGTATGTGGCAGTCCAAAAAAGTTTTTAAACCAGAGGAGCAGGTAGGTGGCCCTCCAGAAAAATGGAATAGATTGAGTGCCTGTATGTGGCAGTCCAAAAAAGTTTTTAAACCAGAGGAGCAGGTAGGTGGCCCTCCAGAAAAATGGAATAGATTGAGTGCCTGTATGTGGCAGTCCCAAAAAATTGTTTAAAACAGAGGACCGGAAAGGTGGCCCTCCAGAAAAATTGAATAGATTGAGTGCCTGTATGTGGCACTCCCAAAAATTGTTTAAAACAGAGGACCGTGTCGGTGGCCCTCCAGAAAAATTAAATGCATAAAGTACTATACCTAGAGCCAGTGGGCCCTGTCAAAAAATAGCCAGTTTCCTCTGCTTTACTGTAGAAAGAGGAGGAGAAGGAGGAAAATGAGGAGGAGGAGGAGTGGATAAATTATTCAGGTTGAGCTTCCTTCACCTGCTGGAGATTTGAAATTAGGAGAAATCCATGCTTTATTCATCTTGATAAGCGTCAGCCTGTCAGCGCTGTCAGTCGACAGGCGTGTACGCTTATCGGTGATGATGCCACCAGCTGCACTGAAAACCCGCTCTGACAAGACGCTAGCGGCAGGGCAGGCAAGAACCTCCAAGGCGTAGAGCGCCAGTTCGTGCCACATGTCCAGCTTTGAAACCCAGTAGTTGTAGGGAGCTGTGTGATCATTTAGGACGATGGTATGGTCAGCTACGTACTCCCTCACCATCTTTCTGTAAAGATCAGCCCTACTCTGCCGAGACTGGGGACAGGTGACAGTGTCTTGCTGGGGTGACATAAAGCTGGCAAAAGCCTTGTAAAGCGTACCCTTGCCAGTGCTGGACAAGCTGCCTGCTCGCCTACTCTCCCTCGCTACTTGTCCCGCAGAACTACGCACTCTGCCGCTAGCGCTGTCAGAAGGGAAATACTGTTTCAGCTTGTGCACCAGGGCCTGCTGGTATTCATGCATTCTCACACTCCTTTCCTCTCCAGGGATGAGAGTGGAAAGATTTTGCTTGTACCGTGGGTCCAGGAGAGTGAACACCCAGTAATCGGTGCTGGAATAAATTCTTTGAACGCGAGGGTCACGGGATAGGCAGCCTAGCATGAAATCTGCCATATGCGCCAGAGTACCAACGCGTAAGAATTCACTCCCCTCACTGGCCTGACTGTCCATTTCCTCCTCCTCCAACTCCTCCAACTCCTCTTCTTCTGCCCATACACGCTCAACAGTGTAGGACTCAACAATGGTCCCCTCTTGTGTCTCGCCAACATTCTCCTCCTCTTCCTCCTCATCCTCCTCCACCTCCACCTCCTCCGATATGCGCTGAGAAACAGACCTAAGGGTGCTTTGGCTATCAACAAGGGAATCTTCTTCCCCTGTCTCTTGTGAGGAGCGCAAAGCTTCCGACTTCATGCTGACCAGAGAGTTTTTCAACAGGCCAAGCAGCGGGATGGTGAGGCTGATGATGGCGGCATCGCCACTGACCATCTGTGTTGACTCCTCAAAGTTACTCACCACCTGACAGATATCAGACATCCACGTCCACTCCTCATTGTAGACTTGAGGAAGCTGACTGACCTGACTACCAGTTCTGGTGGAAGTTGACATCTGGCAGTCTACAATCGCTCGGCGCTGCTGGTAAACTCTGGATAACATGGTCAGTGTTGAATTCCACCTCGTGGGCACGTCGCACAACAGTCGGTGAGCGGGCAGTTGGAGGCGGCGCTGCGCTGCCCTGAGAGTGGCAGCATCTGTGCTGGACTTCCTGAAATGCGCACAGATGCGGCGCACCTTCGTGAGCAAATCAGACAGATTGGGGTATGTCTTGAGGAAACGCTGAACTATCAGATTTAACACATGGGCCAGGCATGGCACATGTGTCAGTCTGCCGAGTTGCAGAGCCGCCACCAGGTTACGGCCGTTGTCACACACAACCATGCCTGGCTTCAGGTTCAGCGGTGCCAGCCACAGATCAGTCTGCGCCGTGATGCCCTGTAATAGTTCTTGGGCGGTGTGCCTTTTATCGCCTAGGCTCAGCAGTTTGAGCACCGCCTGCTGTCGCTTAGCGACGGCACTGCTGCTGTGCCTAGAGCTACCGACTGATGGCGCCATGCCCACGGATGGTCGTTCGGAGGAGGAGGTGGAGGAGGGGTGGGAGGAGGAGGAGGCATAGTAGGCCTCAAACACCTGGACCGAGGTAGGCCCCGCAATCCTCGGCGTCGGCAGTATATGACCAGCCGCAGGGTCACACTCGGTCCCAGCCTCCACCAAGTTAACCCAATGTGCCGTCAGAGATATATAGTGGCCCTGCCCGGCAGCACTCGTCCACGTGTCCGTGGTCAGGTGGACCTTGTCAGAAACGGCGTTGGTCAGGGCACGGATTATGTTGTCTGACACGTGCTGGTGCAGGGCTGGGACGGCACATCGGGAAAAGTAGTGGCGGCTGGGGACCGAATACCGAGGGGCGGCCGCCGCCATGAGGCTGCGAAAGGCCTCGGTCTCTACTAGCCTATAGGGCAGCATCTCCAGGCTTAGCAATCTGGAAATGTGCACATTAAGGGCTTGGGCGTGCGGGTGGGTTGCACTATATTTGCGTTTCCGCTCCAGCGTCTGGGGTATGGAGAGCTGAACGCTGGTGGATGCTGTGGAGGATCGTGGAGGTGACGATGGGGTTTTTGTGGCAGGGTCCTGGGCAGGGGGCTGACTATCAGCTGACACAGGGGAAGGAGCAGTGGTGTGCACGGCCGGAGGTGAACGCGCTTGTTGCCACTGAGTGGGGTGTTTAGCATTCATATGCCTGCGCATACTGGTGGTAGTTAAGCTAGTAGTGGTGGAACCCCTGCTGATCCTGGTTTGGCAAATGTGGCACACCACAGTCCGTCGGTCATCCGGTGTTTCCTTAAAGAACCTCCAGACTTCTGAAAATCTAGCCCTCGCCGCAGGAGCCCTCGCCACGGGAGCTTCACTAGTTGACACATTTGGCGCTGATGCACCAGCTCTGGCCCTGCCTCTCCGTCTGGCCCCACCACTGCCTCTTCCAACCTGTTCTGGTCGAGGACTCTCCTCCGTCTCAGAAGCACTGTGTTCACCCGGCCTCTCAACCCAGCTTGGGTCTGTCACCTCATCATCCTCCGATCCCTCAGTCTGCTCCCCCCTCGGACTTCCTGCCCTGACAACAACTTCCCCACTGTCTGACAACCGTGTCTCCTCATCGTCGGACACCTCTTTACACACTTCTTCCACTACGTCAACAAGGTCATCATCACCCACAGACTGCGACTGGTGGAAAACCTGGGCATCAGAAAATTGCTCATCAGCAACCGGACAAGTGGTTTGTGACTGTGGGAAGGGTCCAGAAAACAGTTCCTCAGAGTATGCCGGTTCAAATGTCAAATTTTGCTGGGAGGGGGCAGACTGGGGGGGAGGAGGCTGAGGTGCAGGAGCTGGAGGAGTGCCGATTTCGGTGACATGGGTGGACTGCGTGGAAGACTGACTGGTGGACAAATTGCTCGAAGCATTGTCGGCAATCCACGACATCACCTGTTCGCACTGTTCTGGCCTCAACAGTGCTCTACCACGAGTCCCAGTAACTTCAGACATGAACCTAGGGAGTGTAGCTCTGCGGCGTTCCCCTGCTCCCTCATAAGCAGGTGGTGTCTCACCCCGCCCAGGACCACGGCCTCTGACCCCTGCAGTAGTTGGACGCCCACGTCCCCGCCCTCGTCCTCTACCCCTAGCCCTCGGGTTAAACATTTTGAAAATGAGAGTTATAACTTGTATTTTTTTTTTAACTTTTTTTTTTTTTTTTTTTTTTTTGTGTTTTTTAGTTTTTAAAACCAAACGATGCTATCCTATTGCTATGGCTATTTTCTAGCCAAGTATTACAGCACACTACTATGCCAGATGAGATGACGCTGAGTTATGAAAAAAATAAACGTAAAATAAAAAAGGAAATGGCAGACTGTGCCTAGTTGAAATACAACCCCGGGCCCTAATAAATTTTCCCACTTCGGTCTTTGCGATGGATATGTGCATCACTAAAACACAGTGGTCGCAAGTCTGACTCCAAATTGCTCCCAATTTGATAGTAGATGCACTGCAGCAAGTACAGCCACCAGCAGATCAACCAGAAATCAAATATATATAACGCTACTGTAGGCGTAATTAAGACGTTTGTATTCTCCTATGGCTATTTTCTAGCCAAGTATTACAGCACACTACTATGCCAGATGAGATGACGCTGAGTTATGAAAAAAATAAACGTAAAATAAAAAAGGAAATGGCAGACTGTGCCTAGTTGAAATACAACCCCGGGCCCTAATAAATTTTCCCACTTCGGTCTTTGCGATGGATATGTGCGTCACTAAAACACAGTGGTCGCAAGTCTGACTCCAAATTGCTCCCAATTTGATAGTAGATGCACTGCAGCAAGTACAGCCACCAGCAGATCAACCAGAAATCAAATATATATAACGCTACTGTAGGCGTAATTAAGACGTTTGTATTCTCCTATGGCTATTTTCTAGCCAAGTATTACAGCACACTACTATGCCAGATGAGATGACGCTGAGTTATGAAAAAAATAAACGTAAAATAAAAAAGGAAATGGCAGACTGTGCCTAGTTGAAATACAACCCCGGGCCCTAATAAATTTTCCCACTTCGGTCTTTGCGATGGATATGTGCGTCACTAAAACACAGTGGTCGCAAGTCTGACTCCAAATTGCTCCCAATTTGATAGTAGATGCACTGCAGCAAGTACAGCCACCAGCAGATCAACCAGAAATCAAATATATATAACGCTACTGTAGGCGTAATTAAGACGTTTGTATTCTCCTATGGCTATTTTCTAGCCAAGTATTACAGCATACTACTATGCCAGATGAGATGACGCTGAGTTATGAAAAAAATAAACGTAAAATAAAAAGAAACTGGCAGACTGTGCCTAATTGAAATACAACCCCGGGCCCTAATAAATTTTCCCACTTCGGTCTTTGCGATGGATATGTGCGTCACTAAAACACAGTGGTCGCAAGTCTGACTCCAAATTGCTCCCAATTTGATAGTAGATGCACTGCAGCAAGTACAGCCACCAGCAGATCAACCAGAAATCAAATATATATAACGCTACTGTAGGCGTAATTAAGACGTTTGTATTCTCCTATGGCTATTTTCTAGCCAAGTATCAAAGCACACTACTATGCCAGATGAGATGACGCTGAGTTATGAAAAAAATAAACGTAAAATAAAAAGAAACTGGCAGACTGTGCCTAATTGAAATACAACCCCGGGCCCTAATAAATTTTCCCACTTCGGTCTTTGCGATGGATATGTGCGTCACTAAAACACAGTGGTCGCAAGTCTGACTCCAAATTGCTCCCAATTTGATAGTAGATGCACTGCAGCAAGTACAGCCACCAGCAGATCAACCAGAAATCAAATATATATAACGCTACTGCAGGCGTAATTAAGACGTTTGTATTCTCCTATGGCTATTTTCTAGCCAAGTATTACAGCACACTACTATGCCAGATGAGATGACGCTGAGTTATGAAAAAAATAAACGTAAAATAAAAAGAAACTGGCAGACTGTGCCTAATTCTACTCAAACCCCTAATAAATTTTCCCACTTTGGTGTTTGAGGTGGATATGTGTGTCACTAAGAGCTAAACACAACGGTAGCAAGTCCCCCTGCTAATTCCTCACAATATGGTACTAGCTGCAAATAAAAAAAAAAAAAAATTATAACGTTATTGTAGCCCTAAGAAGGGCTGTTGGGTTCTTTAAGAATCACTCCTGCCTAACAGTAAGCTAATAGAACACCCTAACGCTTTCCCTGAGCAGCAGCAGCTCTCTCCCTAGCGGCATCCAGACAGAGAATGATCCGAGCAGCGCGGGCAGCGGCTAGTCTATCCCAGGGTCACCTGATCTGGCCAGCCAACCACTGCTATCTACGTGTAAGGGTACCACGTCATGCTGGGTGGAGTGCAGAGTCTCCTGGCTTGTGATTGGCTCTGTTTCTGGCCGCCAAAAAGCAAAACGGCGGGAGCTGCCATTTTCTCGAGCGGGCGAAATACTCGTCCGAGCAACGAGCAGTTACGAGTACGCTAATGCTCGATCGAGCATCAAGCTCGGACGAGTATGTTCGCTCATCTCTAGTAATAATCTTAAAATGCTGCTATTTTACTCATGTTAGGATATATTCCCATAGAACACACAATAACCTTGACAATTCTGTGTTGTTCTCATTGTAATTTTACATATGAATGTGAACAAGTAGAACTGCAGTGTAAAACATGGAAGATGAAAGAAAATAAGACATTGTGAGAATGTGTAATTCCACTAGTCTACATTAAAGGGAACTAGTCAGGGTGATTGGGGACACTAAACCACACACAGGTCCTTATGGACCAGTGATAAAGTATCCCAAATCAGGCAATATGATTGCCAGCTGAAGTCATTAAAAAAAAAAATCTGTAATGTTTATGTGGGTCCACTGCTCCCAATGCCTACAATGTAGTGTAGTAAAGTAATGGACTGCATTTTTACACATACACAGAGAAGCCGTGAAGTACCTCTCCAGCTGGAGGAAGGATGTCAAGGGAATGTCACTTTAGACTGCCCAATCTTTGGTTTATAGCACCTACAAACATGCTTTTGGTGTCATATTAAAGATAAAAATATCATCTTTCAGATTGCATCAGGCTTCTGGTTTATGAGAAACAGAACCTGCTATATAGACAATTAAAGAAAAACAACTGGTTCTTTATCTGCAGCCCACGCTTCCACATATGTCTGTAATGCAGCTGCAAGGAAAGGACATCCAGTTGGAAAGGAAAGGACAGGCACAGACAGTGCCCCTACCTGCTTGTCAATCCTAGCATAATTAGTCGATGTTCCCTTTCTGCACAAAGTGAAAGCACAGAGACAGAAAACAGGACAAACACAGTAAAATGGTCATACAAATATGGGTCAAAACCATGAAAACAATGCAGTACAGAATCAGGAGACAAACAGATGGTCAGAAGACAAGCAAGTGTCAGAAGATCAAAGAATGCGAAAGAAAAAAAACATTATAGCAGGCTGCAAAGAAGACTAACAAGCACTGGGAAGTGGGCAAACAATTTTCTTAAATGATATCAGAGTTCCAGTCCAAATGGTGACTGCATCAGTGCTCTTGCATCCAGACTAACCAGACCTCTAGGGGTGGAATCTGAGTGGAAGAGGCATCTGTCCATCACTACTAGCTTATCTGTCTGCAACAGGGAAGATGGGTGGTGTGGAAATCAATTAAGACAGTCGGGAGTAAAATAAGGCAGTGTTCAGACTAGTGCAGGCCAGAATGAAAAATAAGAACAAAATTAAAGTCTGCAGTGAATCTTCTGCCATACTTTAGGGCAGAGGATGGTGCTGAAGTCCGAAAGCGCATAGTTGTTACAATGTGGTTAGCTTCCTCTATCTCGGATGCTGTAACTCACAGAACCACAAGCCTGACATGATCTGAAAGATGAGATTCTTATATTTAATATGACACCATGTTTTAGGTACTGTAGAACTGAGGATAGGAGTGTTTGGATTGACATTCCCTCTGTAGTCTTTTAACTTGACTCATCTCAGGTAAAATATGACAAAGAGGGAATTTTAGAAAGGATGTTTCATACTATACTTGAGGGGCTAGTAATTTAATGGGGTCAAATCTGATGCCAGAATTCCTTAAAGTGTTCATGCTGAGCAAAAATCAATAAGTATATCTGCACAGTGGTCAAACCCGAGACACTAAAAGTCAAGTGGATCTCATGAACACTAAACCTTGGTTAACTTTTAATCAATGCCATTAATTTTCATGTAGATCATATTGTAATAATTGTGGTTTCTCAGCTGTAAACGGTATTAGATAAGATAAGCAAAAGCAATTGCTCTATATACAATGATCTGTTAGTGGAGGCCTCCGCCGGCATTAACATATTCTTTCCCAAATCCATTATAGATTTACATACAAAGTGAAGAGTTTTAGTTAATATATAATTTTTATAACTTTTTTCCATTCTGGTTTTATAGTTTGTGTGATATAAAAAAAACAATTAAAGGTCTAGAAGCGCTACAGAAACGACCTACTGAGACTTTGGACTTGTATGGATATGTATAAAATATTCCATCAATAACAAGTTGACAAGGCTGTTTTTTTTATGCAGATCAAAGTTTGTTTTTCCCAGAAGTTCTTTGGGTAATTTAAGGAAGTAAAACAATCCAATGACTGCGGTCAGAGAAAATTATTTTTTTCCATGGATATAGATTCAAAAAAACCATGTGTCATCCTGATATCATGGAACAGTCCACTGCTTATTATCAACTGGAATTTTTTTTACATTTTTAATTTATATTCAATTATATTTAATTTGTCTATTTTTAATATATAAAGCTCACAAAAATTAGCATGTTATATATTAGTCTATTGCTGTTATGTTAAATAAACAACTCAGAATAGGTCCTTAGCATCCAGTGATCTCCTCACTGTAAAATCCATAGGTGACTATTCTCTCCTCATTCTTCTGGATCTCTCTGAAGCATATGATACTGTGGACCACCAGCTCCTCCCCAGGATGTTTCACTCTATTGGCCTGAAGGACACTGTGCTCTCTCTAGGTTTTCTTCCTATCTTTCTGATCTCTTTCTCTTGATCTCTCTTATCATCTTCCTGGCGCTGTTGGGGTTCCTCAAGGCTCAGCCCTAGGTCCACTTGTCTGTACCCTCTATACTGCCCCCAAAGGACAAACCATTAGCAGATATGGGTTTTAGTACCATCTCTATGCTGACAATACCCAGTTATATACTTCAATTAACATCACCCCTACCTTAGTGCATAACACCTGTGATTGTCTCTCTGCTGTCTCTAACATCATGTCCTCTCTCTACCAGAAGATTAATCTTTCTAAAACTGAACTTCTGATCTTTCTACCATCAACTAACCCACAGAACCTTCCCATCTCCGTTACCATTGGGGGATATCACTATAACGCAGATGCAGCAAACTTGCTGTCTTGGCGTTCTGTTGGATTCCGACATCTTGTTGGCACTGAACATACTATCATGTGCATTGTAGAATCCAATGTTTCTTGACTATGGAAACCTCTAAACCCGAATCATCAAATTGATTCACTATTGCCAAAATTAGCATAACTCCCAATTAATCTAGACTCTTCGACAGTCTATTTTTAATGCAGCAGCCATACACATCTTTCAGTCCAGACTCGACATACATGCCTCCAGTCTATGGTAGTTGCTGTACTTGCGCCTTCTGAATTCAATTCAAACTGATTTCCCTCATCTGCAAAGCTCTGGACATTGCTTCTCCTACCTACCTGTCTTCCCTCATCTTAGTCCATCGTCCAAACTGTGCTCTTTGACCTTCCATTGATCTACGATTAGTCTCTTCTTTAATTCAACAGCCTTCTTTTCCTGTCTCCTGGACTTCTCCAGAGCTGCATCAATTCTCTGGAATCCCCTTTGGAATTTAATTATTTTATCTTTTTTTAAAAATGGACCATTGTACAAGCACTGTCACCTCCCTGTTTTACCCCTTCATCCTAATTCCTCTTGTTTCATCACGTTATTGCTCGGTTATGTCTTATTTTCTTTGCATATACTCCATGATAAATAGAGATTCTTGCATTCATTCAGAGAAAAAATTGTAAAACAAAAAGAATGATTGAGGTGAATTTAAACACCGAAGCCCTTAAACATGACATGACATGAAACGGAGTGGTTAGGTAGTAATTGGCTGGTTCTTGCTGGTTTGGATTACTTTGGGGGCAGGGAAAAGGCACCACAGAGGCAGGTTAAACCTTTATCAAACTGATATGTATGAACTAAAAGTCCCCAAATAAATTTAAAAACACATGACTCACTTCATCAAGGTCCTTAACCCCTTAACGATGTGTGACATAATAGTACGTAAAGCGTAGGCTGCAGGTGCATGGAGAGGGCTCACAGGCTGGCAAAGCTGCCAGCGGCTTCAAAAAGATGGCAACACATGGGCGCCACCATCTTGGTGAAGACCGTCGCTCCCCGTGAAATCTTCGGGGGGCAGCGATCACTCGCCATGACAGCCTCGGGTCTTCCAAAGACCCAAGGCTGTCTCGTTTTAACCCATTCATTACAATGTGTGATGAACACATTGTAATGAATGAGGAGGTAGTATGGTAGAATGAATGGTAGTATATGTTAGGATCGATCAGACAACCTAGGGTTAAAGTACCCTAAGGGGGGTCTGAAAAAAAGAAAAAAAAAATTAAAAAGTAAAAAAAATTATATTGAAAAAACCTAAAAATTCTAATCACCCCCCTTTCCCTAGAACTGATATAAATATACATAGACAGTAAAAAACATAAACACATTAAATATCGCTGCATCCGAAAACGCCCAAACTATCAAACTATATTAATGTTTTTTGCTACGTTTAACCCCGTAAAGAAAATAGAGCAGAAAAATAAGTTGAAAATGCAACTTTTTTGCCACTTTGAAAGATATAAAAAATTCAATAAAAAGCAAACAATAGGCCATACAGTTCTAAAAATAAAAGCATTGACAACATCATCATAAGTCACAAAAAATGACACCACCCACAGCTCCGTTCACCGAAATATAAAAAGTTATTAGCGCCAGAAGATGGGAAAATTAAAAAAAAATTTGTACAGGAGGTTTTAATTTTTGTAAATGTATGAAAACATTATAAAACCTCTACAAATTTGGTATCTCCGTGATCATACCGACCCAAAGAATAAAGTAGACATGTCATTTTCCCACAAGAAAACGGCACAAATGCTTTTTTCCACCAATTTGACTGCATTTGGAATTTCCACCAATTTTCATTTGCATTTTTTTAGCGCTACCCAGTACACAGCATGGAATATTAAATACCGTCACTATGAAGTGCAATTTGTGACTCAAAAAACAAGCCCTCGTAGAGCTCCTCAGATGGAAAAGTAAAAAAAAAGTTATAGATTTTTGAAGGTGGGGAGTGAAAAATGAAAACGCAAAAACGAAAAAGGGCCTCGGCGGGAAGGGGTTAATAGGTAACAATTGGGTTATTAGAAAAACTTAATCACTGATATGGTAAATACTAGATGTCTGCTTAAAGAAAAAAAAACATGTGGAATGTAATTTTTTTTATTCCGTTATTAGACACCATTAGTCATGCGTTCTTAAATACAGAAGGATTTTGTAGCATCTGCAACTTATTGAGAACCTTGAGTTCTCTTGCTACAAACCCTTGATGATTAACCTGATTATTAAACTATAACTCAAGTACAATTATTAATTGGTTTTCCCCATCAAAGTCACACAAACTTGACATATGAGTAGTTTTTCAGATATGACTAATAAAGATTAAAGCACTATTTAAGTTTTTTTTAATTAATTATTGATAATAATATATTGGGAGGGTGTTACAGCAAATTAATGTTATTGCTTGTCTGACCATGGTCACACAGGTGCACGGCTTGTTATGTCACACGGCTCTGATTTAGGAGATTTATTATTAGTGTCTGGGATCATAACTGTTCAAGTTGCCCATGGCCACCATTCAGAACTAAGCTTTTATTATGCTGTTGGACAATGAAAGCTGAGATCTGATTGGTTGCCATGAACAACTAGAACAGTTCTGCTCTTAGACACTTATAATAAATCTTCCACCATGTTTGGTCCTCATGCTGACACTGGTCTTTACTTTATTACTGATTTACTGATTTACTTTATTACAGAACCAAATTGGTTTGGTTCTGCTATTCCGCAGTTAGATGTCATTGTTTATATTAGGTTATTCTAACAGTTTCTGCCATTTAATGGGTAAAAGGTGACATCACAGTTTCAGAAGGGAGGTCAAAAATGTGTAACACCTTAAAGCCGCATTCACATGACCGTTAGGGGACATATATACGTTCGCAAGCTTGCGGCCATATATACGTCCACAATAGGCTAGCAAAGGGTGCACGGAGCGGTACGGTGCAGTAACCCTCCTCCTCTCCATATCGCCGGATGTATGTCCGCCCGGCCAACATACATTCATGTCATTTTACACTAACAAAGAGTGACATAATAGTATGATGCAGATTCAATAGGAATGAATGGAAAGGGCTCCCGGGCCAAGGCTGCATTCATACTACCAAAAGGGGGACGTATGTACGGCTGCAAGCTTGTGGCCGTACGGTGCGATACAGTGCTGCACGTACCGCTTCATTCGGCCTGTACCCAATGCATTGCTATGGAGAGGGGATGGGTCACCCATGCATGTGAAAAGTGTGTATCAAAAGTAAAAATGTGAATTAAAAAAATGAAAAGGTTGTACAGTCCCCACCATCTACTGTGCATAGGTAGTTCATCATCACGTTGCAGTGTGATATCCTCAAGGTTTCTATGAGGTTGGTGCCAATGTCCCCATCTCTTTCATTCTATATCAATTTGTAATTTCCTTTTTCATACTGACCCTAAGAATAAAGGGGAGATGTAAAAGCAAAAAGCCATAAAAACAATTACGGTAAAACAAAATAAAGTGGCTCCAATGCATTTTTTCAACAATTTCACTGCTTGTGTCATTTTTCCTGCCTGTATGGAACATTAAATGATGCCAACTAGGAAGTACAATTAATTTTGCAGAGAACAAGCCCTCATATATCTGTGTATATTTGGGTTTTAGGAGGAGGGCAGCGAAAAATAGAAAGGCAAAAACGGAAAAAAACACAACCGAAGCAAGACTTGTTCATACTCAGATGCATATTCTACTAGGTGAGGTCAAATCATTCACATGACCTTGAGGCTAATGACTCTGTGATTACCAAGTCTTACAATTAAAGTGGTGAAAATGCCATTTTTTAAATTCTGATTATTGACAAGCTGCACAAATGACATCACCATTACATAACATCTGATAAGTTACCTTCAGGTGAAGTGTTCATGAGCACATTAGAGCAGATCTTCTAGATTATTCTTTTAACAATTACTTCAATTATCTTCATCCATTAGTGATAATAATTAGCAGTGTTATAAACATTATCAGCTATTATATGATAAGCTTTCATCATTGGAACCAGCTATAGAGGGTTCAGAGATAGGTGTCCATCACATCCAGAGCCCAAAGATTACTTCTTATCACAGTCTTTGAGATAAGTTTCAGTCTACAGTATATATTCTCGAGTATAAGCTGACCCGAGTATAAGCCAAGGCCCCTAATTTTACCACCAAAAACTGGGAAAACCTATTGACTCGAGTATAAGTCTAGGGTGGGAAATGCATTGGTCACAGCCCCCCTCCCCCTAGTATATAACTAGCCAACTAGGCGTGATCGGAAGTGACCTCCCTGTTTAGGGGAGGGTCACGTAGGTCTTTTTAACTATAAATGTTTGTTAATGTGTATTGTACATCAGCCATGACTAATGCATTGGCTGTATATGTCTGTTGGAGTGGATATAATGGATGTAATGCTACTTATGCTTCAATAAAAAAACTATTGTGTTTGGAGCCTGGCTGGATCGTGGACTTATTATCTCTTTATTAGAAACACAACTGCACCACACTGCTTGAGTGTAACCTCATAGGAAAGTCTAAAGAAATCAGCCAAGATATCAGAAAGAAAATTGTGGACTTGCACAAGTCTGGTCCATCCTCGGGTGCAATTTTCAGAAACCTGAAGGTTCATCTGTATACAAAATGATGTGCAAGTACAACAGGTTGGGAATGTGCAGCCATATTACCGCTCACGAAGGAGACAAATTCTGTGTCCCAAAGAACAAAACAAAAGAACTTGTGAAGATGCTGCGCGAGACCTGGTAGCCTTCTCCTCTTTTCCTCCAAATATAATGCTGGTCATTATGGGTAAACAGTAAAATTTTAGTCTCTAAAAATGAGACATCTCTGAGACACAACATCTTGCTTTATTTTGATTCTTTTGGAGTAAAGGCTTCTTCCTGGCAGTGTTGTCTTTCAGCCCATGCGGATACAGGACTCCTTTCACTGTGGATAATGACACCCTCTTACCAGCCTGAGAACACCATCCCAACTGTGAATGGAGCATCATGTTGAGGAGGGACTGGTGCACCTCACAAAATAGATGGCATCAGGAGGATATATCATTGTATATCATATCATTGTATTTCTGCTGCCTCTTTTCAAAGTTGTCTGCTGTTGGCACACTTGTGTGTTCTTATGTATCCAACATGTATTTTTTTTTTGGTAGGGTGAGTTTGTTTGTTGATCTTTTGTGACTTTTTGGTCACATGTATGGAAGTGGGTCAGTTGTACTTCGATTTGCACCTAAAAAGTCTCTAATTTGCTCAAAAATAGGGGGTGAAGAAGGCACAAATCAAAGAAAACATCCACACACACACCAGCAAACTTAACATCTTGGCATAGGTGCAAAAAAGGTGCAAATACTCGGAAAAAGGTGCAAAAAATCCAAAAAGGTGCAAAAAGAGGTCATAATAAAGATACATGCCCTACATTATGTAACAATACTAAAACAACATCTCAAGACATCAGCGAGGAAGTTAAAGTTTGGGTTCAAATGGGTCTTCCAAACGACCCGAAGCCACTTAACAAAGTTACAAAGCCATCACAAATACCTTTATGGACAAAGCTGAAAAGGCCGGTGCGTGCAAGGCAACCTACACACATGGCTCAGTTATACAAGTTCTGTCAGGAGGAATGGGCCCAAATTTCTACCAACTATTGTGGGAAGATTGTGACAGGAGATCCAAAACATTTGACCCAATTTAAACAGTTTAAGGGAAATGGTACCAAATACTAATGAACTGTATTTAAACTTTTCACTTTGCACTACTGCTCTACAGGCAGTCCCCGGGTTACATACAAGATAGGGTCTGTAGGTTTGTTCTTAAGTTGAGTTTGTATGTAAGTCGGAACTGTATATTTTATCATTGTAATCCCAGCCAGAACTTTTTTGGTCTCTGTGACAATTGAATTTTAAAAATGTTGGGTTGTCATAAGAATCAATATTAACACTAAAGCTTCATTACATACACATTTGATAACTGTTATAGCTGTTTATTGTAGCTTAGGACTAAAGTAAAATAAATTACCAATATCCAGAGGTCCGTTTGTAACTATGGGTCGTATGTAAGTCGAGTGTTCTTAAGTAGGGGACCGCCTGTATATCCTTTATTTTCCCAATCTTGAACTGTCTAAAAAAATAATTTAATGATGAGTTACAATTGTGCTCTCATAACCCATCTATTTAAGAAAGCCAATCACATTTCCCATCTACATGAAACCCTCCACCCCAACTACCGTCCAGACCAGATCTCCCAGACAGTGTAGGAGAAGTGAATGCCACCCCTGGATGCCCCGTCTCTGTGCTCTGCAGCTAAACTTCCCCTCATACTGTCAATACTCGAATATTACCTAAGGCTTCTAATTCTATAACAAAAAAAACTGGGAAAAGTTATTGACTAGGGGTAAGAAATACAGCTACTACTCTAATATAATGCCCATCAGCCGCACCACATTGATAAAATGTCCACAGCAAATGCCCCGTCGAAAGAAATGTCCACAGCAGATGGCCACTTTACAGAAATGTCACTGCAGAGCTTACTCCCCTTCCCCCATTATCGAAATGACCACATCAGAACCCTCTTGGAAAATTAAAACTCTATACTCACCTTCGGCTTCTTCTCCCTACGGCTCTGTCCTCTCCTCTTCTTGCCCATGTGCACACACTATGATGTCACGCAGCCATGACACTGCCACGTGTCACGGGTGTCCCCATGACCCACATCTCGGGTCGCGGGTACACCCCGTGCCTCACTCTGGTCCTCGGCTCCTCCACGGCCCCCGGCTTCCCCCATAAGTCCTTACTTCTCCAGGCTCCTGCTCTGGCAGCATGGCATGCGCATCCCCATCACCTAGGGCATGCGCGCTGGTGCTCAAAGATTTAAAGGGCCAGCACACCGCTAATTGGTGCTGGCCATTTCCAGGAATTTTATAATGCTGGCCACTTCCTGCATCCACCCCCCCCTCCCCCTTCCATTTTTCTAAGATGTCATATCAGTGATCTAATTTTATTTTTGTAGTGATTTGGGAGCTGATAGACACCCCTTTAAATGTTTTTTTCCATATAGTAACCACTGATATTTTTACCCAGTTATGAACCTGCACCAGGGTCAGCGCTGCATAACAAACATTATCCTTGTAAATGTCTATAAGCAATTATGTTTTAAGATATTTTCCCCTGATAAGATAAGAATTTTACTCAGAGATCCCACCTCCTGATATGCTACTCCAGTACAGCCACATACAGTGCCGCTAATAGGACTAAAATGGACAGATTTATGACTGTGGAATTTAACCCAGATTCTCAGAGCACAGTTACTAAGCAGCGTAATAAGAAATTTCAACTTAGGTGTAAATTGAATTCTGCTGCTACAGAGGAAGGTGAAAAGAGCAGGAGCCTGTAGTGTGCTCTGAAATGAAGAATACAGGGATTGCTCAGGGATATGTGAAAGCCCATGTGAAGCGTGACTAGATGTTTTGGGTTATAAACAGCATCTGGGGGGAAATACATCGGGGATAACTCTTCTACATTGGGCTCTCTCTTAGGAGAAACAGAAACCCTAGATCCCTATTAAGGGTATTACCTACATTTTTAGTAAGGATACAGGGACTATTTACAAGCCCAGCCTTTCCATCTAAGCCTAAACTAAACCACTAACAACACAGATATTAAAAGATAGATGCCACTCAAATTCCATTGACCTCAAATACTTAAATGAAGGTGGTCCCCGTATTATGGACACCCGACTTACAGACGACCCCTTGTTACAGACGGACCTCTCTGACCACTGTGACATCTGGTGGTGGTCTCTGGATGCTTTACTTTGGTCCCAGACTACAATGATCAGCTGTAAGATGTCTGTAAAGAAGTTTTATTCTTTGCTCCCACAACAAAATCCAATTGTCACTGGGCCAGAAAATTTTTTTGTCTGGAGCTAAAACGCCAATAATTATAACATATACCAGACTTACATACAAATTAAACTTAAGAAAAAACCTAAAGAACCAATCTTGTACGGAACCCGGGGATTGTCTGTAACCGAAATTGATCTAAATAACAACACTAGGACTAGTGACTCAAGAGGTAAAAGTGCTTGTACACTGCTCCAGCCTCTCTTTATAATAATAATCAGAAAGTGAGTAACCAGCTGCTATCTGTATGTATGGAATTAAAATTGCACGGGCATTATTATTATTATTCTAATTATTTGAAGAGTCCCATAATGCTGTACAATCAATGAAGGACAGTCGGACACATTTTGGTACAGAGTTCCAGAGTATTGGGGAAGCACGGGAGAAGTCTGAGAAACGGTTGTTAGAAGGTGGTAATGATGGTAATAGATATGGAGGGGACAGGTTGTGGACGGCTTTGCAAATCATGATGAGTTTTATAAATGTTGATAATTCTTTGACTTGTTTCCAATTTTTATGGTCACATTCTCGTAACCACACATGGATCGCACCTACATGGGAGTCTTGTGACATAAAGCAGGAAGCACTGCCTCCATACATGATGTAACAAATTGTTTTAAATATAACTACATTGTAGCGTCATGACTAAGACACAATAGCGGTAATTTATCTTTATTTTTCTTCTTGTCTTTTTCTGTCTTTTTTGAGGCATTATTTGGCGCATTTCAATTTTTTTTTGCCTTTTTGGGGACATTTTGAAATGTCTGCTGGAAATGAGTTTTTCGTCAGTAAGACACATTTATCTTCTATTTCAGATGTGCTAAATGTTGCAAGTGCCATTTATCATTTCAAATTGTCTAAAATTTGCAACATTTTTTGGCGCAGAAAACTCCAGACAAAACCATACTTCAGGAAAACTTATAAAATGGAAGAAGTGACTTAAGACATTTGTGCAAAATGTTTGAGACATTTGTAAGAAATGTCTCAAAAAGAGATCGAAAAAAAAGCATTTAAGGCTACATGCACACCATGTATGCCCGCCGAATACATTGGCGCTGGGGAGAGGAGGAGCACTGCTCACCCCTGCCCCTCTCTATAGAAATACACAGCCGCACCAAACCCCTCCCGTACAGCGCCACAAGGCCATTGAAGTGTATGGGGGATGTATATACGCTGTATATACGTCGGCCATATATACGCCCCCCATACGTTCGTGTGAATGTAGTCTAACACAAGGAAAAAGTGAGATTGATAAATTACCAAAGAAGCAGACGGAAAAATTACAGGCAAAAAACTAGCCGAAACAAACAGAGATAAGTTAAATGACCCCCTATTTCGAGACAAAAATGTTCACTTCTGTCCCAGTCTCCTCCATTCTCTGTGTATTGAAGCCCCGGGAAGAAGCTGAGAGGCGAAACCCTGGGTCGGGCAGAGATTGGCGTCCTCGTGGAAAACAATTTTGATATGCGCTTTTTTACCTTTTTATGTGAGAAGAACCTGTAATAAAAGTTTTAAAACTGTCTACACTATGTCTGGATATGTCTCTGATACACATTGAATGGAGGAGACTGGGACAGAAGTGAACATTTTTGCGGTTTCTTGTCTAAATGGTGACTTATTCTCGAAAGTAATCTCTTGTGTTTGGAGTGGTGCACAAATAAGGAGGAATTGTACAGTGATCGATGGTGGAATTATGAGCTCCGGTCATTGAAAAAATTGTTATTGCTGGACTACTAAATAGTGGATGATCGCTGGATCCATCCAAGACCGTGAAAAGAGCTCGTAGGACAGAAGGTGCAACACCATTTACTATTATATGTGTCCATTCCATAGAATTAGTGCAGCTCGCGAGAAGTCTTGAAGAAAATAGTTGGAGATTTGGATTATAGAAGGTGTTAGTCTTTGACTGTTGACACTCCAAATAGAGCAGGTAGGGTGATAGACAGGGATGCTGGAGTACAGCTAGGGAGGTGCAGCATTGTTTGATTTGTTGGATGGCGATGTAAAACCAGCGGAGTGACTGGAGGCATCTGGATTGTGTAGCATCTTGATTGAAAGATGAGCCTGGCCGCCTCAAGATAGATTATGGAGGAAACAAGTGGAAAATCATTCAGTAAAGAGTTACACAAGTGTGAGCTAGGGTGACGGTCATTACAGAGCTTTTATCTCATGTGTATGGGCAGCTTGACTAATTTCTCTATGATGAATGTGCAACATCCCCCACCGGGGCCTAGCCCTTTGAGGTGAGGCCTGGAGACAGCCGGGGCCCGCGGTACCGGAGTGGCTGGCGGTTGCGGCCTAAGCACGCTATTGTCACGGTGCTTGGTACGGGGGAACCGGAGGGCTGTCCTACAGCCTGGCAGGTCTCCAGCAGGGTGGTGTTGGCAAGAAAAGATGAGGGAGAGGCTGCTATAGCGGATCTCCCTGGGGCAACCTCTTAATGTCCCGAGTGTGAGTCTCTGGGTGATGGACAGGGTGCCGGTGATGAAGGCAGCCGTATTAGCAGGGACCAGACGGAGACAGAAGTTGAAGAAAACAACTTACAGTTCTTTATTTGAACCGGCAGGAACCGCAGCAACGTGCCTTTAACAGGTAGATGGAGTGCGAGATGTAAGTTGGAGGGAGCCTCAGGAGATAGTTCACCAGCCTGGATGTAGAGGGCAGGCTGGGAAGGCAGCTGTGTCCTGGTAGGAAGCTTCAGCTTGTCCTGTAGGGCTTCAGGTATCACCTTTAAAGGTAAGATAATACCCCTTTTCCTCACTACACTAACTCTAGTCTTCTTGCTCCACTCTTCAGAGGCAGGGGCTAGGCTCTTCCTGCTCTGGTATGGGTTAGACAGAGATTACTCACTCACTCTCTAGGATTCTCCTACACTGGAATCTCTCTCACTGAGAATCCCCTAATGTTCTCCAGAACATTCCTGGCCAGGGGTTTTATTACCTTCCTTTGGTCAGGTGGTGGCTGCTCCTCCAATCACATCTCAGCTTACAGAGCACAGGATGTAACACATATCATTGGACAACAGCATCTTGCATCATACAAAATACTTAACCTCTGCCTTGCCAGGCAGGATTCACCACTGCAATATCCCCTATGTCCTATCAGGACCATGTAGTGTAAGGTGATTACATGCAGGTGGGACGTATTCGCAAACCCTCCCTCGCCATTGCATCGGCGAGGGTGTTGCAAATGAAACCTGCAGGTTATCTATAGAAGGAAAGTTTATGTGTTATATATATTATAAACAGTTTACCATTCCTTAAGGTTAGGGATATAATATGTTACTAAAGGAGACGGTACATATTTTTAGGGCGTATTATTATTACATGTCTACAACGTGTTCTGCTAAGGTATAATGTTCACTCATTCAGTTAGACATTAGGAAATGTAATCAGTGATAACATCTTGTTTTATAGCTGTCATTCATAGCTAACACCCATCCCTCTCTTTCTGAACTTCAGGTAAACATTGCAGCCATGTCATTTAAAAAATATATTTGCATAGAAATAGCAGCCCACCTGCTAGTTATTTTAAATAGTCGGACAACCGCTTTAAAACCTTCCAGATCGTGTTTCTTTCATGGCTGAGGGTGGTGGTGTCATTCAGAAAATCAACTTTGAAGTGAATAGGTTCAATAAAGTCATGTAGATGGAGAGTTCAGGGCTGTCAAGTTCTCCCCACCTCAGAAAGCCCTTTTGCTGTGATTTGAGATCATTCCTCAGGCTTCAGAAAAGCCCTTTACTGATATTCATGGATACAGGGGTTTTAATTACAGCACACGGGTCACTTTGAAGCTGGGAGAGCTTGACTTCAGTGCTGAATTCTCTTCCTCCTAGACTTTATACATTCAATTTGTATCTGCCTTAAGTTCATTTTCTCAATAATGCCACAAAGCAGGTCCATAAAGGGAACATGATCTGGAAGGTGTTAATCCATTTGCCAACATGCTGGTAGCAGGTTTACTAGGTTAATTTCTGCTGACAGATTCCCTTTAAGCAATCATAAGAAATGAGACTTCCATTACAGAGCAATGGTGCATTGTGTAGAGCAGTGGTTCTCAAACTTTCTAATGCTGTGACCCCGCAATACAGTTCCTCATGTTGCGGTGACCCCAAACCATGCAACTTGCAGTAAAAACACAATAAAATTGCGGCTCCGATGGCTTTAGGCGACCCCCGGTTTTGTTCGTTCTACCCCATATGGGGTCCCGACCCACAGGTTGAGAACCACTGGTGTAGAGGAACCTTCAGACCACAGACATGCAACGGGGTTCAGCATTTTCGAGTTAAGCCCCTGACCCCTATACAATACATACATAACACTATATTAGCACTGCTTGAAATGACCCCCCTCTAGTGGTGATAGCAGCAGGAGGCCAGTATATTGTAATCAAACTTCAGAGATTATCTACATATAAAAAAAGAGATTAAACAACTCAGAATCATGGACCTAAATGTCTTCCTATACTGCAAAGATATTTGGGCAGATTTACTTACCCGGTCCTGTTGCGATCCTGCGGTGTGTTGTCCGACAAGGATTCGGAGCTGCCGTGATTCACTAAGATCATGCGCCTGAGTTCGTGCATCTGTAGCTTCCCGATGAGGTCCGCTGGAGTTCACCTTCTTCCTCACGGTGCTTGTAAGTGCGTGTCTTGCGACACTATTCAAATTATTATCGCGTTGTCCGAATCCGTCGTAGCCCCCGATTTCTGCCGCGTGCAAGCCGGCGCTGATGCACCAAAATCCGATCACGCGCGCCAAAACCCCGGGGCAATTCGCCGCAAAACGGAAATCGCCGGGAAACCCGGCAAAAATGCGCTGTTCGGACCCTAAGTAAAAGAGCCCCAATATATGGGAAAAGAATTTTAAGACAAGTAGGTAATTATATTCAGGACTAGTCGGCGGCTGGCCCTGACTGTAATACTGTAAACCTTAAAGCCAATCTGTATCTTTATCAGAAAGTCCCGTTTTCCATAAACGAGCTTGAATGAGGTTACAGTGACAGGGAGAGGACGTCGGTGAATTACTCGCATGTCCCGCAGCTATAATTTTGAAAGCTCCTGATTTCTGTGAATGCTTTGATTAGGTTAGAAACAGAACAGAGACTGTCATTCACAATGAGATTATACAAAGAGTCTAACAGGTCAGCGAGCTCTGGTGACGTCAGGATGATCCGGAGGAGAATATCTTCGATTGTATTGCTTTTCCATTTTCAATTATAGTATTTGTGAGGGAATGTTTAATATCGAGCGTCTGCACTTATTTGTGGTAAATCAGCCTTTGAAGTATTATTGTAAAGTGTGAGCATTACTATGCGAGACTGTAACTACTGTATTATTTCAGACCTTACTAATAACTATGGGAATAGACATGATTAGAGGGTCTCCTATGACTCTGTGTATACAGCTTCTATGTAGACATGTGTATTTCCATGGTTACAGACCCAAAACAAACCCTGGATAATGTAATTGTGCATGTCATGTCACTACAGTTCCTTCCTATATTATTTGAAGAATATCTATCATCAGTTTTACTACTAAAAAGATCCTTAAGAACTATGCTCCTCAGGACTTCTTTTATTAGAACTCTATACACCATGATTGCGGCAATATAGAGTTATAAAAATTATATTAATTAGTCTGGAGTGCTCTGACCACGCCACCGGAGCACCTCAGAGCGATTCGTCTTATAATTTATTCCTTATCCCGTAAAATACAAGTCCTGCTCGTCAGCATTGTGGATGCGTGGGACTTGCATGTTAGGAGGGAATGAAATTATAACACTTGCCACTAAGAGGTGCTCCGGTGATGTAGCCAGAGTGCCCTAAACTAATTAGCATAATTTTGATAACTCTATATTGCAGCAGTCATGCGTATAGAGTTATAATAAGAGAAGTCCAGAGGAGCATCGTTCCTCCGGAGAACTTCTTAGTAGGACACGTCCACCATCAGTAAACTGTTCTTTAAATTAGTTATAGTAACAAGCAGTAAATGGTGCTGCCAGGTAATTGGGTTTAAGTGGACAATGCTGCAACAAAGTCATTGTCATTGGCCCAAATTTATTAATAGTGAGACATACTGTATTTTGTGCAGTTTTCCTCACTATCGTGTAGAGCAGTGATTTTCAACCAGTGTGCCGTGGCACACTAGTGTGCCGCGACACATGGTCGGGTGTGCCGCGGGGAAAGTTCCCCAAACTATGGTGCCCCCTGTGTTTTGTTTCCCGGCAATGTGCAGCGATGTAAAATGAGAAATACTATAGTCATGAGGCTGGAGTACTACAAGTACCAGCTGATATGCTGAGTATATGAGCTGGCACTTGTACTCTGGCCTCATGGCCATAGTACTTCTCATTGCACCCCTTTATTTTGCAGTATATAAGCCACATAATAATCAGCACCACATACTAAAAACAGGGAGAAACTGAGAACTGTTGAGGAAGAGGTTTCACACTCATTGAGTGAGTAAAATAAATTTAGAATCTATATTAACTATATGTATAATATGACTGTTTTAGTGTCATTTTGTGCTATTTTGGTTGGTGGTGTGCCCCAGGATTTTCTAAGCCTAAAAAGTGTGCCGCGGCTCAAAAAAGGTTGAAAATCACTGGTGTAGAGTGCACCCAATTCAGGAAGACTGGAGCATGGTCTTCATGAATCTGGGGCACCCTGCGGGTGCTCAAAGTGCTTAAGCTGAGTGCACAAGTTTTTTCTGGTGCACTCAGCTTAACGGGCATGTGCCACGATTATGTTGGACTTCCAGCATTAATGTGGTGCACCGTGCGAATGCGCAGCGGAGCACAGTATTGTGTATTTATGTGCAGTCTATGCCAAAATACCGGTGCAGACTGCTGAGTAAATGTGGTCCATTATCTTTTCAGAGCAGTCCAGGTGTAGGTGGATCTGGATGGACCTAGAGATCTGGAGGCAAAGCACCAGGTAGTTAGACAAAGAATAGCCAGGGACAACCCCAAGTCAGGGCAGTCTGCTTTCTAGCAGAGACGAGGTACAGGCTAAGGTCAGGTAGGATGGCACAGATATGAGGTCAGGTCAGGCTAGAACCAGGAGTCATAAACAAGGAGTTCAGCTGACGTCAAAATTAGGTTAGGAGTCTTTAGAGCTCAGACAGGTAGGTATTCTGCTGATGGCTCTCACCTCCTGCATTGTGCTGCCCCGCTGCTGGCTTTCAGTTTCTTCAAGGGCAAGTTCACAATAAAAAAACTGTGTCCCCCTGGGTGCTAATCTTCATAAAGATCCTTGTGTCACAAGTCAACTACCCAAGCAGCAAATTATAGCGCATGTTGGGTGCTCTATTTTTATTGTCATTTGGGGTGTGAGCAGGCTGATAACATAACCACAGGGCCATTGTTTGCGGCCCTTGATTTTGTGTGTTAGGCCTAAGCTTAGCGTGTTTTCTTCACCTAACAATCTTGGTCACTGTCTTTTTTCCCCATGACCTCCACCTTCAGCTAAAACTTACCTTCTGACCACAATTTTTGTATACGACTTTAGACCTATGATACAGAAACTTTTATATGTCTGACAAAACCTACTCCAGGGGGAAAAACGATTCCCAATGGAATAATAAGTCCATACCTCTTTAAGACGGTAGGGTGTATTCTCCATTGCATTGGAGAATATCACTTAAAGTGAATCTAATAAATGATTTCCGCTTCCCTTACTTTGAGCAGGTAATCAAACCTGACTTTGATTATATAAAAGGGGCGGAGTATCCTGACATGACTCCTAGGAGTGAGTCTCATCTCACAGGATGATTGACAGACATACTGATACAGGGACAGCTGTCAATCATTGTTTGTGGGCGGGTTTATCTCAATGTCTCTCCAGGGAGTTCTGACAAGATTTATAGAAACCCGGATGCATATCCCATAAACCCTGTATATCACTGACCTCAGCATCTACCCTGCTCTACGACAGTACTAACCTGACAATTTAGCATTTCTTTTAATGGAACCATTACCAATCAATAAAATATAATCATTAACATTTCAGCATTATAAAGTCGAATAATAAATATAGTTGGAAAATTCAATTTTCAGAGTCCGAGCATTTAATACACCTAGAATTTAATTACACAAGTTTGTTTGTCTTGCTGTGAACGGTTGTTGCTGCACAAATTCGAGTTAATCTTTGGTGACTAAAGAAGGTTTTGATTGAGCCCATAGGATATCATTCATAAGTAGATTTTAATTAGAAACATTATTTTAAGCTCTCGTGTTGCGGCTGCTTAGGCGGTAATCTTGGCACATTACGCATTAAGCGGTCACATTGGACTCAAACCCGACATCCACAGCAGCGATAGGAAACATTTTGTTCTCAAAAGTTTGATTTATCTGATAAATTTCATTATTGCTTTCAGTTTGATGAAATTCCACAGAATCCATTGTGAAAACGCTTCCCATCATTTTTCTAATTGTATTTTTTTTAACCGGTAAAGGACCGGGCCCTTTCCTGTTTTTTCATGTCCATTTTTCACTCCCCACCTTCAAAAATCTATAACTTTTTTATTTTTACACGTAAAGAGCTGTGTGACGGCTTGTTTTCTGCGTAACAAATTGCACTTCATAGTGATGGTATTAAATATTCCATGCCATGTACTCGGAAGCGGGAAAAAAATTCCAAATGCAGTGAAAATGATGAAAAAATGCATTTGCGCCATTTTCTTGTGGGCTTGGATATTACGTCTTTCACTGAGTGCCCCAAATGACATGTCTACTTTATTCTTTGGGTCGGTATGATTAAGGGGATACCAAATTTGTATCGGTTTTATAATGTTTTCATACAAAAATTAAAACCTCCTGTACAAAAATTATTTTTTTGATTTTGCCATCTTCTGGCGCTAATAACTTTTTTATACTTTAGTGTACGGAGCTGTGGTTGGTGTAATTTTTTGCGAAATTTGATAATATTTTCAATGATATCATTTTTAGGACTGTACAACCTTTTTTTAATAGATTTTTTTATTTTTTTCAAAATGGCAAAAAAGTGCCATTTTCGACTTTGGGCGCTATTTTCCGTTACGGGGTTAAACTTTAACCCTAGGTTGTCTGATCGATTCTATCATATACTGCCATACCAGTACTATCAGCACATTGTAATGAAGGGGTTAAAACGAAATAGCCTCGGGTCTTCGGAAGACCCTAGGCTACCATGGAGACGGATCGCCGCCCCCCGATGACGTCATCGGGAGCGGCGATCCCAGGCGCCCATGCGCCGCTATCTTTTTGAGGCTGCCGGCAGCTTTGCCGGCAGCCATCGCTGTGAAAACACCTGCGATCGGTGCTAGCACCGATCAAGGGTGTTACCGGTAAGCCTTTGCTGCAATATGCAGCAAAGACTTACCGGCTATGGAGAGGGCTCAGCCATGAGCCCTCTCCATGCAGCGCGACCCGACCGCCGCCGTGAATACACGGTGGGCGGTCGCGAAGTGGTTAATGGTTATGTGCAGTTGAGCTTCGTCACACCTCACAACAACGCCGGATGTCTGACAAGATCTAACAGAGTTTGTAAAGTTCATTGTACGGAAGGGCGGTCTCTATTGCCACTTCCATTACACCTAACGCAGAAGCGGATGTGTGCCGCGCGCCACAAACCCGGAAGAGAGTACGAGCTGAGCTAAGCAGCCGCTCCACAATCAAATAAATTTTGCGGAGTGGCAGCTCGGCTCGGACACAGGGTGGCGAGACACAATGGGGAACATTTACTATTGTGTTTCCGCTCTCATTGGAAGTTCTGCTTTCCGACCTATTTATTAGCTGGAGGCGCCAGAAAAAATGACTTTTTCCGCCTGTTCCAACTCTGCTTCGAAAAGGCGTGTGGCAATTAATGTGCGTTGTAGCCACTTTTGGGTGCTGTAAACTGGCGGAAAGTAGACCAAATGAAATTTGGTCTAGCAGGGACACAAAACCGTGGTATTGCACTCAGCTTTCACTAGCGTACCCCAGACTGCAGGGAACTTTCTTTTGAAAAATGGAGTTTAAGATCAAATTGTGTTCTACTGCAATTGATATCATAGATTTTGGATTAATTGTACAACAGTCTATAAAATGTAGGTGTCTGCTGAAAACACTCACCACATAAGGATGTCTGCTGCCTGTCCTTCTGGTATCCAATTCTGAATGGACGAGCTGTCGGACGAGGTCAGCCACTGATGCATTGCTGCATCGGACATTGCTGCTCTCCAGGGCAGCGCTCAGCTTATTCTCCAAGTGCTAGACACATTTCTGGTGCTCGGGAAAGAGTTTTGTCCGAGGGACAGAAAATGGTCTTGGCGCCAGAATTATATCTGCACAGCACCACAATATTAAATATATATCTCCTATCTGAGAGCAGGTCGGTAACCACGCCAGTGCAGACACCGACAGATTCTCCAATAAGATCACTGCACGGTGTCCTTGCATTACGGGGACCATTTACTAAGAATGTGGGAAACTGCACTGAAAGTGCTCGGCCCGTGTATAATGCTGGGTGCGACGGATGCCAGAAATCATTAATCTGTTGCTTCCCTGCATTGGCCCGACAAAGTTCAACAACTTCTTTGTGGTGCATCTTTAATATAGGGTGTGCGACAGACTTTGCATTATAAATATGGCACACAGTCCGACTGAGCACTGGAACGCTCCTTTAGTTGGGTTGCATTGGGGCTAGCACAACTGTGCCACAAAAGGGTCGCGTGCAACACATTTGTGGTGCTGGCACTTCTTAAATACCTGTGGCACACGCGGCTATTACACTAGAGCCTTTCATAATTAGGAACTGAAGGAGCATTTTTAAAAAAAATTTTATCGTTATGCACTTGTTCAGGCCTAATGAAGATATTTTCCTGAAGCAAAAGGCCTACCGGTACTTTGTCCAAATCATGTCTACCGAGTTGTAGATTTCCTTTAAAGGATACTTACTACCAGGATGAAGGATTGTAAACCAGGCACCCTGACATAGTGGTGTGTGCCCCCTTTGGCAGGATCTGCTCTGCTTTAAAGGGAACCTACCACCACAAATCTACCTATAAAGGTAGATCGGGTGGTAGGTGGATCAATGGGACGTGAGGATAGCCCTTTTAAGGGCTAATCCTCACGTCCCCGACCTTTTTAAGTAACTTTTATGCTAATTTTATTATGCGGCTACTGGGGCGTGGAGTAGCCGCATCTGAGGTTACACGAGGCGGCTACTCCGAGCTCCGGTAGCCTCTTTTCTCCTCCTACTCAACATCTTCGACACGCAGCTGCTCGTAGCTCTGCGCCCTCGTCCGGCGATCATGCCGTCTGCGCAGGCGCAGAACAGCAGGCCCGCGCCTGTTTCGGAGCAGTGACTGCACAGGCGCGGGCCTGCTATTCTGCGCATGCGCAGACTGCAGGACCGTCGGACGAGGGGGCGCAGCTACGAGCAGCTGCGCGCCGAAGATGGTGAGTAGGAGGAGAAAAGAGGCTACCGGGGCGTGGAGTAGCTGCCACGTGTAACCTCAGATGCGGCTACTCCATGCCCTAGTAGCCGCATAATAAAATTACCATAAAAGTTTGATAAAAGTTACTAAAAACGTGCGGGGACGTGAGGATTAGCCCTTAAAAGTGCTATCCTCACGTCCCATTGATCCACCTACCACCCGATCTACCTTTATAGGTAGATTTGTGGTGGTAGGTGCCCTTTAAGCTTCCTATGCCCTTGTTTAAGGTAAAAAAAAAGGCTTTAGAAACATGAGGCTATGGAGCCTGGATCATTTGCATAATTGTAAAAGCAGGGGGGCACACACCAGTATGCCAGTGTGCTTGGTTTACAATCCTTCCTCCTGGTGGTAGATGTCCTTTAAGGTTCATCAAGACCTTTAACTATGTTTACAGCCAGAAGAAGTGACACCAGAAACAGGTTTGATACAGAAAATGCAGTTTATAAAACATGACAAATTCAATTAATATGTGGTATTTTATAAAAAGGCAAAGAAAACACAAGACAAAGTGGAATAATACCAATTCCTACGGTGATAATCTCATTTATTCGCGCTCATGTCTTTGCTCTCTCTGCTGAATCTGAAGGATAAATGTAACTGCACACCATGTAAAAATAAACCTGGCTCTGGAAATCCATCCCGGGGAGCGCGTGTGCGGCCGGTGGCTGCTGATAAAGGCCGCGCTCTGTGAAATGTAATTATCGGCAGGAGATGCCAGTTCACAGCGGAGCATAATCAGCCTCTCCTCCACTTGTCAATGTGGCAGAGCAAATCACATCAAATGTAGCCCTGATCTTATCCGTCCTCAAGACCGCACTACCTGCATCTTATTGCAAACTATTATTAGAACAATTAATAACGGCAGAAATCTCGTCTTGTCTCTTCCAGTAACACTCCCCTCTCATTTCCATTACATACAGACGCCTCAGGCCCTGGAAAATGACGGCGTCAGTAGAAGATAATTATGTTTTCTGTACTCTGAAGCCTCCATGTTTATTATACGGCAATGAAGGCGCTTTTGTCACTATAAAAGTAGGATTTCTACAACACGCATTATTCTGTAACTCATTCACACAGACGGTAAAAGATCCTATTACTATATTTAAACTATATTCTACCAACTAATAGGACAATATATAATCTACTCAGCTCCTCCTGCTTTATAATATGCTGCCAGCAGATAGGACACTACACACAATCTGCTCAACTCCCCCTGCTTTATAACATTATCTGCAGACAGGAAGATACAATCTACTCAGCTCTGCTTGCTCTATAACATGCTGCCTGCAGATAGGACACTATGTACAATCTGCGCAGATCCTCCTGCTTTATAACATACTATCTGCAGACAGGAAACCATGTACAATCTTCTCAACTCAGCTTGCTCTATAACATGCTGCCTGCAGATAGGATACTATGTACAATCATCTCAGCTCCACTTGCTCTATAACAAACTGCCTGCTCATAGGATACTATGTACAATCTTCTAAGCCAGTGATGGCGAACCTTTTAGAGCCGGAGTGCCCAAACTAAAAGCCACTTATTTACAGCAAAGTGCCAGCGCAGCAATTTAAGCAGTAATTTATTTCTCCTTTTTCTTTGACAATTTTCAATTGTTCAGCCTCTTAAGGACACCAACACAGTTGAAAGGAGGAGGGCAAATTTGTCTAATATTGTAGGAAGATTCTGTAGGAAGATTCTGTAGGAAGATTCTTTGAGTCCTGTCTGGTGAACTTCATTATGGGGTGATGACCTGGGTGCCCACACAGAGGGCTCAGAGTGCCGCCTCTGGCACCAGTGCCATAGGTTCGCCACCACTGTTCTAAGCCCTGCTTGCTCTATAACATGCTGCCTGCAGATAGGATAGTATGTACAATCTTCTCCGCTTCCCTTTGTATATAATGTCCTTTCTACAGATGTTATAGACCATCTGCTCACCACTCCCTGCTTTATAACATACTATCTGCAGACAGCAAATAATATGTCATAGAGCAAGAACAGGACACAGCATACAATAGTCAGGAGGTATTTCATGACATACAATCTGTTTAGCTCTAGAATGTTTTCTGCACATAGGAAACTTTTTGACATTTTCTCAGCTCTTCCTGCTCTATTATATGCTGCCTGCAGATGAGACTGGATTTTTTTAAGTGTAGTTAAAAGATCCAAGTCGATCGTGAGTTTCTTGGTTGTCATTTTTTTTTTACTTTATTTGGAATTTACTATGAAAAGTATTTTAAAAATTCAAGGTTTTTTTTAAATTGCTTTTAAATTGAAATACTATTACTGTTTTGTGTTGGTAGTTTTTATACCAGATATGTGTAATGGTGGGTCAGACTTCAGGGTAGCTTTGCATTAGCGGAGCTTTTTTGTCTTATTTAAATAATATTTTTATTCTTAATGAAGAGGATTTATTGTATATTTATGCCACAAAACTATCCAAAATGCCACATTTACCAAGAGTTTGCCAGCTTTATGCACTTTTTTTAAGTAGTACAACAAAACTGATGAAAGTGGGAAAAGGAGCGGGAGCCTGAAATTATGCAAATTAACTAGAGTTTTGATGCAATTTTTGTGTGTAAACTAAGCCAACCATTTGATTGTCTGCTCTTATTTTTAGGCTGCCAATACACAGTGCCCCCAAAAACTTAGTGATTATTACTGTTAACATGGGCGGCACGGTGGCTGAGTGAGTAGCATTTCTGCCTTGCAGCGCTGGGGTCCTGCGTTTCAATCCCACCCAGGTCAACATCTGCAAAGAGTTTGTATGTTCTCCCCGAGTTTGCGTGGGTTTCCCCCAGGTCCTCCAGTTTCCTCCAAAACATACTGGTAGGATGTTTAGATTGTGAGCCCCATGGGACAGGGACTAATTTGACATGCTTTCAGCAGTGCTGCGTAATCTGTGTGCGCTATATAAATAAAGAATTATTATTAACATGACAGTCATTAAGTAGTAATGTTATAATGAATTATTGGCACAATTCCTTAGTTCGTTTAGTTCTTACAGGATTTGTCAAGGACAATGCAGCGTCTAAGATGCATCATGCACACGATTGTTATTTGGAGACAGAGTTCTGTCGTTTTTGCTTAATTAATCTCATTATCTTTGAAAACAGTTTGGCAGGTATAATAAGCCCGGACTCAGTATTGTGCATCGATTAAAGTAGGAATAAAAGAGAATGACGCACAATGGGGATGTTTATAACGCGTCACTGGTGTACAACAGAGCAATGACGATGGATGCGTTATCACCGGATGCATAGGAACATATGGGGGAGATTTATCAGAAGTGTCTGATGTTAAACTGTTCTAGTTGCCCATGGAAACCAATCAGAACTCAGAACTTTAATTTTATAAACAGCAGTGGAAAAATAAAAGCTGAGCTCTGATTGGTTGCCATGTGTAACTAGAACAGTTCTGCTCTGTGACACTTCTGATAAATTGAAGTGAATCATAGCCATTGTCCTAGATCTATTATTCTGGCTGCGCCAGTTTTCTGTCTGACTTTGCTCTAGAAAGAACATCTTGGGAGCTTTTACATGTATTTATAAAGTGTCTGCACCAGTTTTGTATCGAGGCACCACTGTGTCCGACAAGGCAGCAAAAAATCTGCACCTAAAAGGGGCAAGTTATTGCTTAATCGGATTTTGCAACACATTGAATACAACTTCTTGGCAGCACACTCTATGTTAAAGGTGCACCTAAAAAAAAAAGTCGGTGCACAATTCCCGAGCAGTGGGCCAGTACTCAATAATTTGGTGCACCCTGCACATCCATGACGCAGACTGAACGTAGTACAGACTGAACTACTTTTGATGAATCCGGCCCATTGTGTTTTGAAGAATATATAGTCAGGTATTTCATTTGTAAATCACGAATGTCCACATGTGGCTCAGGCAACTGACCAATGACAAAGGATGAAGTTACTAAATGGACAACTATCTTTTGACCAACTTACTACTCAGTACAGGGTTCCCCCAAATGACTTTGTCACCCACTCAAATCTCAAGTCCCTGAATTGAGGCTCCTGATCTCCTCACCTACTCATAGACACATGGTCAAAATTATTGGTACCCCTTGTTTAATGAAAGAAATACTCACAGTGGTCACAGAAATAAGTTGAATCTGACAAAAGTAAAAATACATTTCTATGGAAATGAAAGGCAGAAATTGATTTTCAACTATGCTACAAAAAACAACTCATGAAACTGGCCTGGGCAGATATGATGGTTCCCACTATTTGAGGCAATCACAATTTCTGTAACTGTCCATGAGACTTCTGCACCTCTCAGCAGATATTTTGGGTCACTCCTCATGGGCAAACTGCTCTTGTTGTCTGGGGTGTGACACCAAAGATGCTCGATAGGATTTAGGTCAGGGCTCATAGAAGCCACTTCAGAATAGTCCAATGTTTTATTCTTGGGTGTTTTAAGCTGTGTGTTTTGGATCATCACCTGCGACCAAGGCCAAGCTTTCTGACACTCGGCAGCACATTCCTCTTTAGAATCAGTTGAGTTTTCATTGTACCCTGCACAGACAGCCTGTACCAGATACAGCAACTCAGAACATAACATAGCATCCTCCATGTTTCACAGCAGGGACAATGTTCTGTGAATATAGAGCTGTTGAGACCAAAAATCAACATTTTTGGCAAGGCGCATCCATAGGACATGCTGCCAGAAGCTTTGTAGCTTGTCAACATGTAGTTTTGCAAATTCCAGTCTTGCTTTTTACGATGTGTTTTTAGAAACTGTGTCCTCCTTGGTCGTCTCCCATTAAGTCCACTTTGGCTCAAACAACAAAGGATGGTGCAAACTGACAGTGATTTCTTGAGCTAGAGGTTCACCTTTAAATCTCTTTAGAAGGTTTTCTGGGCACCCTAGATACCTTTCTTATAATTTGTCTCCTTGATTTATAATCAATTTTCCTCCTCCGGTCACATCCAGGGAGGTTGGCTACCATCCCATAGATATTACATTTCTGAATATGTGTAGCTGTAGTCATAGGAACATCAAGCTGATTTGAGATTCTCTTATAACCGGATGGTCTATAATCTATTTTCTAAGTTCCTTAGATAACCTTTTCTTCCTCTGGTTGTGGTACACACCATGGCAACAAACAGCACAGGGAGTGGCTGTAGCCCTATTTACATGCCACTGACTGAATACAAGACACCTGAGATACTTATCAGTGGACTGTCCAGGGCTGTTTTGTGAGTTAAATTTTTTTTTAAATGATGTTGAAGTATGGTTAAAAAGCCATGTCTGCCTTTCATTTGTTCATTTTCATAGAAATTAAATTCCAATTTTATTTTTATCAGATTCAAATTATTTCTGTGACCATTGTGAGTTTTTTACCATCATTTAACCCCTTTGTTGGTGGTTTGATGGTCATTGGTAACTGAATGTCCACGTAAACTTTTTGCATGTTTTTTTTGTCATTTTTCCTATAAAATTGCTTTAATGTAGTAACTTTTACTAAAATATGTTCTAAATATGTACACTATATGTACATTATCCAGATGCAGAGGGTGCATGTACTTCTTTACTGCAGCTCCTTCTATATCCTGCCTTTAGTCGACAGGCTGGAGGGGGCTCATACCTATATCTCCTGAACCCTTGCACTTAGAAACCCTGGTGTAATATTAAAAACAGGAAAGACTCCCCTTTAATATGATATAAGGATTGTGTATAGATGCTTAACAGAATCTGAAAAATCTGCTCTTAGGATTTACAGTTGGACATCGAAAGCTGTACATAAAAATAAAAAAATGGTTTAGTATAATTTTAAGGGTGGATCTCTCTGGGGGGGGGGGGGGGGGCTAGCAAACGTGCGAACTGAACTTAAGTTTTTTTCTAGTTTTAGGGGTTTTGGATTTATTTCAATAAGAAATTGTGGGTACGAAATTGAATCTTTTGTGATAGAAATGTAATGCTAACTATAGGATATATTCTCTGTATTAAATAAACGTAAATATTGATATTGTATTATGCTTAATATGCTTGTGTAAGGAACGCACTTGTTAAGTTATGTTAATTTTTTCTTTGTCTGTATAATGTTGATATAAATACATTTTGTACTTTAATATAAAAAAAAAAAGGTGGATAGCTCTGGTTCCATGAACCATACAGCAGTGATGGCAAACCTTTTAGAGACCAAGTGCCCAAACTGCAACCCAGACCCACTTATTTATTGCAAAGTGCCAACACAGCAATTCTAGCATTAACTTATTAAAATCTTCTTGCTCCGTGCTGCAGCTTTCAACGGTCCCGTGGACACCAATATCGTTGACAGAAGCAGGGAAAATTCAGATTGCCATTGGAAATCCCTTTACGACCAGGAAGAATTATGGAGCTAAGAGCAGGAGCTTCAATGGCGCCAATGATAATCCGCCCATTTCCACACCTTCTCTTCCTGCAGTCTCAGGAAGACCCACTTTAAAATAACGCCAAGTGTGTCGCGCCTTGGGATACCTGGGCCTGCATTAGGTTCTGTCTGGTGAATTCTGTGCTGGGGCAACAACCCGAGTGCCCACTGAGAGGGCTCAGAGTCCCAACTCTGGCACCCGTGCCATAGGTTCGCCACCACTGCCATACAGTATATCATATTAAAGGGTAGATTCTCCTGTTTAATATGACACCAGAATTGTGTTTCTAGGTGCCAGGTTTCAGGAGATCTAGTCGTTTGAATTTTGCTACTATCATGGCGTTTATAATCGTCCTTTCCACTAAATTTTGTCTTATATTTCTCATAGGCACTGCACAGGCGTAGGCATCCTGAAAATCCAGAGCCTATGAGGAATGGATGCTGATTTTGATCTCTTTGCCTCCATATAGTACACAATATTTTAATCGAATGGTATTTTTGGACATGGATACATAGAGCTCCATTTACTTGCATATTTTCATTTACAATAGGATCCTAGGGCCGACAGAACCTATTGTATGCCTATAGCAGCTTCCGCCTGGGTATTTCCCAGTTTAAGCGTCAAAAAGGGGTTTATATTGTGATGTAAACACCTCTTACATAGTCACCTATTGAGCTTAGCCCTTGTTAGTGTGCACATACTATGTAGCCAGCACTTAGGAAAGATTGATATTTGAGTATACATTGCAACAAAACCCAGCAACTCCAGTATGTGAGCGGCGCGACATTGTATTTCTCTCCAGCCGTGACTAACGCGTTTCGTGTTCTCGGCGCGGCTCACACAGACATAAAGTCACTCTTTAAACATTCACCTTGAACAGTTTGCACCTTCGTTTCTGTACTATTTGCATCACAGCCCAAATATTACATGGACTAAAGGTCATCACTATAGATGAATTAGTAATGCTAAATTTTCTACCTTCATGTGCACCAATATCTAGAAGGAAATCTCCACTTTGAGGTACATTTGTAACTTTGTTCGAGGATGTTAGAGCGTCAGACTTTTACCTAAATGAGAATTTAAAAAAAAATGGTAAAATTAAATATCAATTGGTAATTTGGTGACTGGTAATATGGACCATGTGCGTTCCCAACAAAGTTTTACCTTGTCCTAAATAACGTAGTATTATCCAAGTAAACTGATGATCACCTGCACTTGTGTCCCATACTATCAGTATCCGGGTGCTATGCCAAGCCCAATGTCAGCAAAGCATAGGGTCACATCTGTGTACAGCAGGAACAGAGATTCTGTGCACGCTTTGGCTGGGCTGCTTAGAGCTCAGCCTTATGGGAAGTGAGGGCAGCTTCTCTGGCCTCGGTGCCCTCACCACTTCAGTAGGAGCCGGAGATGATTTTATAAAAAAGGTTTGGTGTACATACACACATCCCCTAGAAAAAAATCCAGCAACATGATATCTGTATTGATGGAATTGTTACAAGCGCTCTCCAGCTGTGCGAAAACTAGTTTTTGTCAGGTAACTTAGTAATTTCCCAGCACTCCAACAGTGGACTTTGGACATCACCTCCAAAATCCACTGGTGGTAATTTCACAGCACCCCAATGTGCCGGCACAATCATATTACAGGATTACCCTATATATTTGAGTATAAGCTGATGTACCACAAAAAAAAAAAACAAAAAAAAAAAAAACTGGGAAATCTTATTGACTCTAGGAAAAGCCTAGGGTGGGTAATGCAGACGCAACTCCTTTATAAAATGTCTAGCTTCCTTAAAATGAATAAATTCCTCTTCTCCTCAGCAGTGTGGGCAGAGGCACATTGTTGCACAAACTGTGATGTAATCATACGGAGACAATGGCATGCCATAGCCTGCACTGCCACGAAGTTGGAGCCATGGAGAGAAACCAATCTGTGGGGAGCACTGAAAGCAATTACTATCCATCCATACACACAGGGGCAGAGTGGAAATTTAACTTGGCCCTGGAAAAAAACTGTAAAAGTCGCCCCATTCTGTGGACAGGGGTCAAAACAAGTAGGCGTGACCATGTGATGTGGGTGGAGTCACTAAACTCCACAGAAACTGTTCATGGTTTAAATCAACATGTACGCCACAGAGAAAGACTCACACTGCTTCCCTTCTACAGGAATAAAGCTTCTTTTAAAAGAACACAACTTTATACTGATATATATTCCTCAAGTATGCCATTGTTGATCATATCCAGTTCATATAATTTTTTTTTCATAGGCATTATGATGTAACAATGCTTGTTTGGTGAAAACTACATCTGTACGAATTGGGGGCCTTCTAGACCCCCGCTGTTTTTATCATGTTTTCAGAAGTGTTTGAGTCTCAAGTTACTTTATTTGTAGTCAGTGACGCTGGTGGAGGGGCCAGGGTGTGGATAATAACATGTGAGGATGTCATGTTAATATGTATATTTTTAACGTCATGCGTTCTTGGATTAAGAACACCTGACTTGCTTACGACCCCTGAATGTTGGTAACTTACTGTATATTAGCCTTCGGCTACAATGATCAGCTATAACAGTTATCACAGGTGTCTGTAATGAAGCTTTGTTTATCCAGGTTCTTATGACAATCCAACATTTTTCAAATCCAATTGTCACAGAGACCAAAAAATTTTGGCTGGGATTACAATGATAAAATATACAGTTCCGACTTTATACAAATTCAACTTAAGAACAAACCTACAGACCCTATCTTGCATGTAACCCGGGGACTGCCTGTATACATATACACACACGTTAACAAATTGCCTATGATAACAGTATATTTCCCTAGAATTGATCGAAAAATAAACAGTAAAAATCATAAACACATTAGCCATCACAGTATCCAAAAACGCCTGTTCAAAATATAATAACGTTTCATGTTTTTGCATGGGGTATCCATCAACCAGCCACCCATCCTTCCATCTGGACCAGCGAGCATTGCACGGCACTCATCGGTGAACAAAACAGTTTTGAAGTTGCTCTTCATGGAGCGTTTCTGCTTGTGTGCAGTGCATAGAGGAGGTCGACAGGATGGGTTACGCACAGCTGCAAACCTCTGAAGGACCCTGCATCTTGTTGTTTTGGGTACATTGGAGGCACCAGCAGCTTCAAAAATTTGTCTGCTTCTAAGACAAGGCATTTTTGCAGCCGCTCTTTTAACCGGAAGTACTTGCCTGTTGGAAAGTCCTCAATTTTCCCTTATCGGTGCTCACACTTGTGTGCTGTGAATCAGCTACTTCTTCTTGATTGTGTGATGATCACAATGAAGTGTCTTGGAAATGTTGATTGTAGTCCTGCCTTGACCTAAACACACCACAATTTGTCCCTTCTCTGAAGCCAGCACATGCTTTTTCTTTCCCATTTTAGATGAAAATGTTGGCTGCTTAATAATGTGGGACAGACTTGTTAAAGAGAACCCGTCATGCAAAATAACCCCCCTAAACTAAATATATTTTCATAAACTGCCATTAGAGAGCATTGTCTCTCTCCCTTCATTGTCCCTCTACATGCCTGTAAACCTAAGCAATGAGGTCCTAAAGCTGTATGCAAATGACCTGTGAAATGTCCAATGAAGCATTAGCATATTCAAGCTGTCCGGCTTATTCATGAGTGGGAGGCACAGCCACACCCCCAGTGCATGACTGACAGCCTGTATAATGATGTGAGGCTGTATAATGATGTGTTTCCTGGTGCTGGCGCCCCCTGCAGCCTGTGTGTGCATGTGTGTGTGTATAGGAGAGATACAGCAGCTCCAGGCAGCCATGTTACAGCAGAACATGTCAGATTCATGTGTAGCTGATGTCTGTGTCTCTCACCTGTATATTAGGAGGATGCAGCATGTCAGCAGATGCAGGACACACACTAGTCATGCTTTACTATACATTACACACAGACATGAGCAGGGGGAGGAGAGGGGAGGGCTAACAGGAGTGACATCACTGCCTCTGACCATGTGACCAGCCTCATTTAAATGATAAAAAATAGATGATTTTACAATGAATAATGTATGAAATAACTAGATAAAGGCTGGGATGGGATCCTTGTGAGCTGCTCCAACAGGTAGTAGTGACAGGACTAGTGGCAGAGACCTGATGACAGGTGTCCTTTAAGTAGTCTTGCCTTTAATTGGACACACCTGCCAAACTAATTAGCACAGGTGTCTGTAATTGCTGTCAGTGATATAAAGAGCCCTGACACATCACCAGCAATGAGAATAACTGACAAACAAAAAATTCTTACCTTATCACTCCTAAACACTGTGTTCCAAATTATTATGCAAAAAGTGTATACATATTATATACATACACACACACAAATATAACTACTATAATACTTCCCACTGTGTACAGGAATATAACTACTATTGCCTTATAAATGGGGTTGGGACCATCAGTTGTGTTGTGCAGAAGTCGGGTGGATACACAGCTGATAAGAGTATTCAGTAGGACTATCAGCTGTGTATCCACCCGACTTTGGACAACACAACTAATGGGCCCAACCCCATTTATAAGGCAATAAATCCCACTTTAAACCTTACAGGGCACCTGTGATGCGAAAACCTTTTCAGGTGACTACCTATTGAAAGTCATCAAGATAATGAAAAGAGTGTGCAAATCAGTAATCAAAGCAAAAGGCGGCTACTTTGTGAAACAAATGAAAATGTGTCTTATGTTCTAGGTTCTTCACTTTTTTGTTGAGGATATAATTCCACGTGTTAATTTATAGTTTTGATGCCTTCAGTGTAAATCTACAATTTTTATAGTCATGAAAATACAGAAAGCTCTTTGAATGAGAAGATGTGCCCAAACTTTTTGTCTGTACTGCAAGTGTGTATAATATGTATGTATGTATATATATTTTATACACACGAACACACATACATATCCTGGAAAACCCCTACACAAAACAAGTTTAAAATAAAGCCCAGTTCACACCTGCATGTGCACATTATCTTCCATCACTAAAACCATTAGAAATGGTTCCAAGTCCATTGAAATAAATAGACATTTTAGGGAGTAGTTGTACTTTACATGACACTAAAGAAAGTACCAGAGAGGGATAAAATAGGTAGCGTCTTTAATACATTATTTTCATAGCACAAACACTTTAAAAATTATAATAGTTTAAAATTGTTTTTTTTTCCCCCCCGATAGAACTTTGCAATGCCACAATACAGCCAGCCATGGCTGGCAAACAATACTGAGGTGAACTGTGACCACAACCTGACTGGGTCAGCTCGTGCCATCCTATTGGACATCAGATTTCTGAAGAAGAATAAAAACAGAGGGGGAAAAAAAAAACACACAAAAATATGGAGGGGAGCACCATGAAAGACCAAAAAGGCGGCCAAAAGTTCACAGAGCATTAAATAATTGAAAGTTGAGAGATAGTGTGACTTAAAACAAATCCATCTCTAGGACAATATGACACTTTCCAAAATGATTTCTTTCACAGTAAAAAGGCCAAGGAAATTACTACACAAACAATGGCAAATATTGCTTCATTTTCCTCCATCATACTGGAAAAAACAGAGAGGTTCATCCATTTTTATTTTTTTTTTGTCAGTTAAAGCTGCAAAATAAAAGCTATACAAGCACTTTATGACGCATAAAAAAAAGGAGCTATGTACAGGTTGTCGTTCAGGGCTACATGTCCGGCACACGTTACAAACCACACGAATATCCAGAGCGAATGATGAACAGTGGTGGCCGCAGCTGCAGGGGGGGTGAAGTCCGTCTCGTTGTCAGTGCACGACCCCGCTGTGTACATGAACAGCCTCAGTCCCATCACATTGTACAAGACATTTCATCTACTCTTCTCCAAAAGTAAGCAGCTTATGTCCCTTCATCGTTTTTTAGCAGATCGACGCCGTACCTGTGAGGATAGAGAAATAATTATCTGGGAACAGCACACGACATGTAAAGGGGAGGTTTCTCCAATTAAAATAGATGCACGTTGCTTTCTAATGTGCATGTTATTTTCTATATAACAAGGATGATGCGGGCAGCCATGTAGTTTCTGTTCACAACATTCTTAGGGCACATTCACACGGCCGTTCATGGGGACGTACATGCAGCCGTAAATTTGCGTCCGCATATACGTCCCAATAGACTGAAATAGTGGCCCGATCCGCGCCGCAAAAAGATAGAGCATGCTCTTTCTGCGCGTGTGTGCCTGTGCGCTGCCGTTTCCTATGGAGGGGTCACCTCCTCCTCACCTCCAGCACAGCGGGCATACCACGTGTGAATGATCCCTTATATAGACTGCAGCTGCATCTTCCTTCAGAACCTGTAGTCTACTGAAAACTTCTAGAATTCTTTGGTGACCATCTACTGTTAATGGTGTATTCTGCATTATATAATTTACAGTCACTAATGTATAGATATCTGTTGACAGGTAATCTCTTCAGAACAAGGTATATAGACACAGGAATGTAAAAAAAAAAAATCTTAAAAAATTCTTTATTAAAAGGAGATTTTAGAATTTTATGAATCTAGCGGTAAACTTACAGGCGCAGGTGTTACTTCTTCCTCTGTCTCCTCCTCTTCTTTAGAATCACTAGGAGCAGGGCTGTTCTGTGATACATCCATTTCCTCCTCAGAATCGGGCTCTTTGGGGACTACTTTTCTCGGCCGACCAACATTACTAAAATAACACATATTACAAAGATTTTGGATCAGTACAGCAATGTCAGGGGACAGTGTGTACACTGCATGGAGCAATCACCTTCACTTAGGATTTGTGGGAGGCAGACATACAACACCAGCACCCCCAAACGCTATTAGGGCCTGCAGTTTGAATAATACATCACAGTGTATGGAGTGGGAAACATATGTACAATGTAGGGACCATGACACATTACAACTCTTATCCACTTATCCCAGACAACCCTATTAGCTCTGACTGTACAAGGGGCTTGGATTTTACCCACTGGTATAAAGTGCATTGAGAAACTACTCAGCAAACAAAAGCATTTACAATAAACTACTTTAAAATTGTCCCTCCAATCGCACATCCAATGCATAGAGAAGCACATGTACACTGGCAGGAGAGCTGCAGAGGCAACAATATGCTGCTCGAGCAGGTATCCCGCACAGGTCCAATCCCGATTACTAGGACACAGTGGCGAAACTAGGAAAGACGGGGCCCCCCTAGCAGGCTACTGCACGGGGCCCCCCTTCCCACTTGAAAAATATACATATTAGTATACTCACACATGCGAGTTACAATCACATATACATACACTCATGTGCACACACAGCGCCATATGCAACATACTCACAGTGTATACAGACACCATTCATATACACATCACAGTATATGTTATATACATATTATGGACAATGTGCAGTACAATATAGTTATAATGGTCCACATCCTTCATTCTTCATTGTGTCAGGTCAGATGACCGGGGCCCCCTGACACTGTGGGCCTCATAGCGGCTGCTATGGCTGCTACCCCTGCTAGGACATGTGTATGATACCAGACAGATAACGTACAGATGCATCTGCCCATTAAAAATCTTATACATTGAAAAAAAGAAAAAAGAAAGGAGTCTGCCCACTCCCGGGGCCAGCGTCCTCTCTCCCACCCAATAGGCACTGAGCAATTTTGAAAGAATTGTAATGTTTAAAGACATGTGAATGAGACTTTTGACTTTCCATTAAGAGGCGTTGGATAATTTACCCTTTCTTTTGCTGTACCGGGGGCGTTTTAGGCGGTCTCCCTCGCCTTTTTGGTGTTGGCGTTTGAGTAGTTTCCAAAACGGATTCTGCCTGGACAGATCTAAAACAAAAGTGGCTTATTAGAACCTATATCATGGATAACCGAGATATCAGTCACGATTTTATCGCTTAAAATAATAATAATATTTTGCATCTATAAATAACCATTCCTGTAATACAAGTCACCTTAAAGGGTTGTTCCATCTAGTTCAAGGAAATGTATCATCGCAAGCAGGATAAACCAGGGACAATTACCCATAGATCCAGACACCGTGACTGTGGTAATCTTCTTATATTTGGGGAATCCATGGCCTCCTTCCTTCCAAAATCAACTTTTAAAATGATGCTTCTGCACCCTGTGGATGTTACCCGAGAAGATTACCACAGTCCAATGGCCTGGCTCTATGAGTAAGTGCCCCTTTATCAGGCTTGATTTTCATCGCAGATTTTCTTTAAAGGGCATTTACCACCAGGATGAAGGACTGTATGCAAATGAGCTTGAGAGGCTCCAAGTTTCATAGGCGTTGATGGAGTCTGGAGCCACTCAGGCTCATTTGCATACAGTTTCATACTAATGGTAGATGCCCTTTAAGTTATTGCTTACCCACAGGATAGGGGATAACAAGTTTATCAGTAAGGGTCTGACCCTTAAACACTAGGAGGGGGCTCCCACAATCCATTGTAACGGGTGTGGCGGAAGGATGAGCATGCGTCCTGCCTCTCCATTCAATAGTACATGAGCACAGCGCTCCAGTATCTGCAGCAGCACCAGTCACGGTCTAAAAGAATACCAGTGATACGCGAGGCCCTACTCTAGGAAAATGCATTTCCACCCATTAGAGAGTGGGACCTTCTTTTTCCATATTACTGGTGGTACCAGAAGTCAGATTTCCATATTCCAATAGGGGATAACAAAAGTGAAATAATTGGTAGAACCTGTTGAAGTCTGCTAGAAATAGGAGCCACTCTCTTTGTTTCACTTATTACAGTAGGGGAGTGTGATGTACATATGAATGTAGGAGACACCCAGTTTTAATCCGACTATTGAACATTTGTTCTCAGATGTGTTCAAGACGACAAATTCAACTACAAGTTTACAAGACTTTACTTACTTTTGTACATTTTTTCGGGGCCCTCTAGGTGCGCCCCTGCCTTTCCGTTTCTGTTCTACGTTTTCAGAGTCTTGTTCTTCGCTGATATCAAGTGCTTCCTCTTCATCGTCTTGGGAACTTTCCACCGGCACGGCCTTTTTTCTCCCCCTCCTAGGAGTCTTTGGTGCTGGTTCTTCTTTTGCAGCCGCTGCCTTGGCAGACTTAGGAGGCCTTCCCCGTCTGGCTTTTTTAGGCGGACTATTTTGTTCATCTTCGAACTCAAGCAAGTCGTCTTTTAACCTTTTATCCGGCCACTGCTGGTCGTCTGACTCGGAGGCAGCCGCTGCTCTCTTCCTACCTCGCTGGCCACCTCTGGGTTTGGATTCTTGAATAGATTTGGAGAGCTCGTCCATACTTAAGCTGTCATCTTGGTCCAAAATAGACTGCTTTTTCCGTCCTCTCTTGTCTACGTCAGAGTCGTCCCTCTTGTCGCTTTTCTTCATGGACAACGGAGAAGAAATCATTGAATAGTCTTCATTCTCACTGTGATCAAGTTCGGCACTGTCAAGTCTTTTTGTCGAATAAAAATGAGAGATTATATTAACATGTGACTCATGTATTTTGCAAAGAATCTAATAAAACAAAGTTGACATTACCCTGTAATTGTGGAAAAACTCATACAACACATTATAACTGAATAGAGTACAATCTAAAGCCTGAATTAGGGAATAACTGTAGAGTGAAAATTTAAGCTTTTAAATGACACCAGAAACATGGCTCAGACAACCAATATGTATTGGTTTAAATGAGAAAGAAAAAGTAGAGCTATAACTTTAGAACTCTGGCACCTGGAGGCACAGTTCTAGTGTAATTTTAAAGAAGAGAACCTCCCCAATTCGTATTACACAAGACTTCTAGGTGCCGCAGACAGATATATTTATGGTTAAAGTCACAGTTGGGAGCTGCATATGAAACTCACTGTAATTGAACTGTAACTTACAGTGGAATCTCGATTCTGTGACACCTAGAAACAGTCCTTGCGTTAAATTTAAGGGGATATTCTCCCCCTCAAGGATGGAAAAGGCCTCAAGCTGAGACGAATATAAAGTGAATGGTGACCTTCACAATTTGAAAAATTTGGGGTTTTTTATTCTACTAAACAAAATCCCTGGCACCTAGTTATATTACATGTTTAATCCACACTAGAATATTAATGGTGTGGCAATAAATGTGGCTCAACTTTACTCCCTATAAACAATGAATAAACCCCCTTAGGTTTTTCATACCTTCCTTTACTCCTTCCTGGTGAACCTGGATTAGAACCACTACTTGCATTGCTTACAGTATCCATTCGAGACGACTTGGACTGGGTTTGCTTTCCTGCGGTTGACAGGGGTTTGTTTACTGCTCCAAGAACATTTGTGGATTTAGGCTGTAAAAGGAAAATTTAAAAGCACATTAGAAATTGTCCATTAATTGAAGTTGATCAAATATAAATCATTTCAAAAGAAACAACCATGCAGCTATAAATGTCAGTCTTTTAGATCATTCAAGACAAAACAATATAGCACTTTATATTAATGAACAATGTCTCATATATGAGGTGCAAACATATATGGTTTTGTATCCAGCCATGTACAAGTGTTGCAACATAGATCATACACATAACATAGAAAAGAACATTAGAAACAAAAAAGTTTAACATGCAAATTATACATAAAATACACACAAACACTGCATGCCAAATATAGACAATCACAGCAATATCATACAAACTGGATCCGATTGAACAAATTGAGAAAGCCTATACTGATCTACAACAAATTTGTTTGTCTGCCTTCAGCTGAACACAAGATTGTAACTGTATTAATTGTCAAAAATCAAAAACTCACCTTCCCTGGCGTGAAAAATGCCTTCATATCAGCAGGAAGATAATTTTTGGTGTTACTGAAATTCTGTAAATGAACCACAAATACTGTTACCCCTGCGCAGTGTAACACGTTAAGTCATTTATTATGTACATTATCAGCCTGCAAACAACACAGACTGCTATACAAGTAATGTCTAGGCAATTATTATGTTCTGGATGGGGGGAGATCTGGTACCGTATAATCTTATGAGGATCCACATAATACAATTACCTGAAATGCAACATGAATAGCAGACAGACACGGTCTAGACTTGAAACACATGATAACAGATTGCTCTAGTTATGATCCAGGCGTCCAATTCTATTTGTGTTTATATTTAAGATACACATATCCAGAGTCACCATTATTACATTTTGGAGCCTTTTGTTTAATCTGGGGTCTCCGTTTTAATTGTTTGCTCTCGTGTCCACATTATTATTGCTAGGTCTGGGGTCTGTATGAATTTCAATCTTACCTAGGGTCTGCATTATTATCGCCTATATGTAACCTCAGTCTGGTTTCTGGGGTGGCATTTATTGCTGCACTAGGGGGTTTATCATTTCTGGGGAGGTAGTGGTACGCTACTGTGGGCCTTTAAAGATAAGCTGTATGAAAATGGGGCCATAAAATATAAAAGTTGTGCAAGAACTTTTCAGAACTTACCTTGTCTGGCTGTGTGAAATAACGTGCTGGTAATACTGGGTCTTTAGGAGATTCTAAACTATACGTTGTACTCTTAGAAATAATTATATTCATTGCCACATCACAAACTGTGTAGAGTTTCTGCAAGGAAGTAAAAACCACCATTTATGTCATGTGTCTAAGATACATATATATATACATAACCAGAGAATTGTGATGCTATTTTCTCCACACAATCATTAAAGTGGTTGTCCCCCTCAACACTGTGGATAGTGAATAACAATCTCAGTCTAGGTACGACTGTTTAAACCCCCAATTATCACAAATATGTTGTTCCTCTTCCTCCTAATTACTGGGGCAGCAGGTGGAGCAAGCATTCTTCTGTTCCATTCAAGGTCTAGTGCAGTGCTGCAAATTTTTGGAAATGCCATAAAGATGAGGCAGCAGAATACATGCTGAAGTAGGCACTCCATCAACAGATCTCCTTAACAATGAAACTTAAGATGACCATGTTGGGTATCAACAGTCAAAAACTATGTGACCCGTCACCAGCTAATCACAATGGGAAATAAAGCCTCTGTTTACCTCATTCATCTTGGGGTCATCAGGAGATTGAGCATCTTTTGTCTGCTTTATGTTTTCCACCATTTTTCTGATAAAAGCGTGACTATTGTTTTCATTCTTCGACATCAAGATCTCCAGGATGAACCAGAGACACCTTTTAAGAAACGGACGAGATTCAGATTTATTAAGCAACCTCTAGAAATGGTTTTATATAAAAACAAGACTGAAAACATTTCATATTGTATGTTCCAGGGAATCTCATAAAAAAAAAAAAACACATAACAAGGACCAGTTAAAGTTCTCATCTAGTTTGAAGCAACACTAGATCTAGAAATGAACAAGTAAACAGAAGATATGATGGACACAATGCTGATTAGTTTGCTGGATTTTCTTAAAGGTTCCTAAATTCACCAACCACTAGAGTAAACGAAGCAAGATGACCTCAGTTATTTCATCAGTTATTTCCATCGGGTATTATGAGCCCAAACAAGCAAAACAAGTGCAATATTTTCTTTTATACGGTGTAGTCTGCACATCTGTTTTTGGCTCCCAATAACGTGCAGTAACCTGGATGTAATTCTTAGGCTACATGCACAGGTCACGACCACAATAGTATTCTCTGTTACGGTGAGCACACAGAGTCTCACTGCTAGCGTAACGTGCTAAGGGGTCCATGCCACAAAAAAATACTTTTACTAGAGTTTGGCCAAGGCTGCTCGGCTTTTGGAGAGGGGGTGGTTGAAAAGTGCTCACCCGGCCGTGCATATAAAGCCTTAGGCTTTGCCGTGTCATGTCTTGCACAGAAAAAATTTGTGCCAAGGCTGGCGTTAGTGGGCAGCTAACTGGGCATTTGTCTTGGTCGCCTGTCCTAAAGGGGCCCCCTGTATGTGGGTTTTTGTGGGAAGAGGATATATTCCTTGGTAATACCCCTTGGTTGATGTTTTCATATATCTCCTGTCAATACATCTGTCATCCATTTGTCTACTTATCTATGTCCTATAATTAGTCTATTTCTCATCTATTTATCTGTGATATAATATCTAACAATTTATCTAATCTATAAAAACCCATCTCCCATCTCTATCAATCTTCTCTCTTCTACTGTCTCTCTTACATCTAGTTTCTATTTATGCATCTATAAATCTACATAGTCTTTCATACTTTTCCATCATCAATCTCCCTATCATCTGTCTATCTCGAATAAAATCCTCCTACAGCACCAAGTTATACATTGCCTTAACTTACTACCGTCTGTAAACTACAACGTGTTATAATTCTGCAGGAGTAAAGGGAGCATATTGCTGAATGAGACTGTTCATAAATTTAATTTTGGGAACCATCTTAGTTTTGCCCAGGGCCTCAATTTATCCAAAACCGCCCCTTATTTGTGTGTAGGTATACTGACAGACCAAAAAGCTTGTAGTAGACTTACTCTTTAATGTCTTTAAGTTGTTCAATATCTTGAATTTTCACATAATCAGGATCATGGGCAAGAAGATGAATTGTGTAGGGGACCACATATTCAGGCAGGAGAGACAGCAGCTTATCTGAATGAGGAAAGAGACATTACATGGTTAGCAAAATGAATATCATCAGGGAAATGGGGAAACTAAACATACAACCCTGTAGGTGGCTGGCACTGCATTATAACCTCCCATGCAGAGAAGTCTCACCTACAAGGCCATCTATAAAGTTTATATATGACAGAACTGACAAGTTAATAAACAGTTTATATAATAAATATATCGTGTAAAACAAATTTCCACTTTAGAACTGAGCACCACTACATAGCTGATATAACAATGAACAGGGGGGCTGACGTGTGTACACCACGCCATATATACACACACTATTTATTTATTTTTTTTTTTATAAAAAAGGGAGAAAGAAAACACATTTTATCCAGGAAAACTTCTGTAATTATAGGACAACTAGTTGCAAAGGAAATTCCAGAGAGGTTTGGGACACCATAGTAATTATGTACAAGGGAGTCCTTCTAGTCAATCACACACAGCTGGAAGTGCAGCAATCATATTGTACAACCCGGCTACCATTTACATTGCTCTTGTAGAGGGGAGGAAAGCTGACATTTTTAGTAGCTGCTTAATATATTACTTTTTAAGATCTATTTTAAGCAAACAATACACCAGAGGAGGATAAGAAGCACTTACCGCTTACTGCAGAGTGCTGCTTTAGATACTCTCTTCTAACGTTGATATTCTTCACCAGACACTGCCTGGCATGGGCTCTCCTCTCTTTCACAGGGTCTTTCGCACAGAGGGCACAGATTGCCATATACTCTAGTGGAAGTCTTAATCTAGCCAATCCCTTGTGTAGCTTTTGTGCAAATAGTTGTCGGACTTGGTAACACTCATCCTATGAGAAGCATTGGAAAAGTTCATAAACAAGAAACCCATGTACAGAATAACACTGTACTTAATCTGAATAGGAAAAAGAAGAGATGGACAACTCCGCATATGGGGACATATATCCGATACGCGTTTCCATAAAAGGCTATTTGCCTGGTGGTGGTACAGCGTGCATTGCTATGTAGAGGGGGGAGCAGCACTCAGCCCTCCTCCTCTCCAGTGTGCTTGCCAGTGCCACGGCCGGGTGAGCACACACTAGGGTTGCATCGATACCAGAATTTTGAGTGCAATATGATACTCGATACAAGACTTCAAAGAAAAAAAAATATTACCTGATTGTTTAGGGTGCGGTCACATGGGGCGTTTACATTGCATTTAGAAATGCAATGTAAACATCTGAGGGAGGGGCTCAGCCTGCTCACATTTGCATTTCAATTGAAACACATGCGAGCTGTAACGGTCAGCTAATGATTTTTCAGGAAAAGCCTTCGTGCATTATTTAGTATATGGGTTGTAATGGTTGTCCTGGTAATGTTAATATAAAATACTAAATCGTATAATTTAGGGTTCATGTAGACGGGCGTTTTTGATGTGCAGACAGTGAGGAAAAAAATTGCAGCATGCAGACCATGTACATCCATAGAAGTCAATGGATATGCAAAAAACTGGACGGAACATGCATGATATCTGTATGTAGAGTGATTTTTTTCTCAAACGGATGGCATACGCATACAAAATGGGACTGATCACAGACATCACATCCACAGTTTTTGCAGATGTCATCACCATCTCTGAGAAGATCCCTCTCTATAAAACACTGCATGGAGTCAGTGTAACAATGAAGCTCTTGGTCATATAAAATCCTCCCAGAGACAACCACTAAGCCCATAGCTTAGTAGAGGCTCAGTCCTGCATCTCTATGGCAGATGGAGTGTAGAGTGTGGGTTCAAATCCGGAGCTCGGCAAAACATTAATTGAATTAAAAAGAGCCTGGTGTCTGGGGAAGCCCTGGAGATGTACAAACACCATATATGGACAGATGGTGATATTTCCCTGATGACGTGGTCCCTGTCTGCTGCTAACCAACACTTCTACACAAAGGATTCCCTGCAGACAGATACAAGGAGTCTGTAGAAGTCATTCAGTACAGCAAGTAATAGAAACCTGGTACTGAACCGTTCTGACTTTTAAATTATCGTATAAGTACCGAGATATCTATGCATTGTGCAACCCTAGCACAAAGCAGTGTGGAAGTAGCATTCGGATAACAGATCTAAAAACCATGCAATACATCAAGAAAAGGTTCTGAATAATCAAAACATAAAAATGAACCATATCTCCTTTTAAACACCACACAAACCCCATATATATTTAGTGTCACGGTATCCATAGCGACTGAAAAATGCACCTAATTCAGTTTAAAAGAAACCATGATACGACGAATTTAAGGGAAAACAGATTTTTATAGCTTACTAATAGCCGCTACATGCAGAACTAGCTACTGCATGGCCCTCCTTCCCTTCTGCGCTTAGCTGTACAACAAGTAACATCCACATAAGCGGTACCTCCATACTAAGGAGAAATTGAATAAACTTTAAGATGGGTTTGCTCCTTTTATCTTTTGTGAAATTGTATATTTTAGGGCTCAATGAATGCAATACAGACAGAGAAATGACACCATTCTAAATCTCACCTGCAGTTTGTTTTAATTGCCAACCTTTATAAAGCAAATTCTGGTAGTCTGAGGGGTGCAGATTTGAGTACAGGGCAATTCATTGTAGGTTTCTATTACAAATTTCAAATCTTATTAAAATAAAAAATTATATTAAAACAGGGCTGAGCCTTAAGTCATAAGTCAAGTTGTTGCATCCAGAAGGGGTTAAAAGGAAATCTACCACCAAAATGCGTCATAATAAACCAGGGGCACTAATAGATCCAGGCACTGCGACTTTAAATTAGGCTATGGAGCCTGAAAGGGTATTAGGAGAGACCCTCTGTTTTGTAGCTTCCCAGGTTGTTACAGTGTGCAAGTAGCATTTCCCCCCCCCCCCCCCTACCACCGTGTACTGAGAAATCCTGCAGCTGTGAGATTACATCATGCAGAGGGAAGGGGGAAGAGCTGAGCAGATGTAGAGGGGTAAACCGTGTAACAGCCTGTGAATCTGCAGCACAGAAGGTTTCTGGTAACCGTCCCAAAAGCCTTTCAGGCACATGAGTGTCATATTAGAATATCATGTCAAATACATAACCTTGTAACGCGAGTCAATAATGACAAGTGGAAACATTAAATCATGTTATAGGTCATAAAGCAGAGATGTAAACGGTTGTGTAAAACACTTACATTGACCACGAGGGCGCAGAGCTGATACTGCTCTAGAGTAATGATTTCATGGTAACACGGCTCCTGTGCCAGCTTCACAACTGCGCTTCCAGCTGCTAATCTGAGCCGTGACATATCTGGTTTGCTAGAGGGAATAAAACACAGTTATATGAGAACTATACTATATGAGAACTATACTATATGAGAACTATACTATATGAGAACTATACTATATGAGAACTATACTATATGAGAACTATACTATATGAGAACTATACTATATGAGAACTATACTATATGAGAACTATACTATATGAGAACTATACTATATGAGAACTATACTATATGAGAACTATACTATATGAGAACTATACTATATGAGAACTATACTATATGAGAACTATACTATATGAGAACTATACTATATGAGAACTATACTATATGAGAACTATACTATATGAGAACTATACTATATGAGAACTATACTATATGAGAACTATACTATATGAGAACTATACTATATGAGAACTATACTATATGAGAACTATACTATATGAGAACTATACTATATGAGAACTATACTATATGATAACTATACTATATGATAACTATGTTATATGATAAGAGACACATAAGAAAACCCATCTGCTTAGAATCTTACAGTTTTAAAAATGAAACAAACTAAATAAAGCTGGTCCGTAAAAGGTCTAGGAATGGAGTAGATACAACTACAAGAGATGCCATATCATCATTTGTCAAATAAGCAGCAACCAGGTGTGATAAACCACGTACCTCAGCTTTCCATGCTCGGTTAGATCCCCATCTGCATGTAAAATCGCTGTTAAGAGTCGTAATGTAGAAGTCCCAGATTTACTGTGGTTATTTTTCATTCCCACTAACCAGCGCACCATCATCTTAATTGCCTGAATCTGTATAAGCAAAAAAAAAAATTGTAGTAGTTTCTCGTGCTTATTCCCTCTCTGATCCCTGTCTAGCTCAGTACAACATTAACAGCTACAGCAGCAGATGGGGACCAATGAATTGATCTATCCCCTGATGATTGTATCCTATGATACATGAAACGCGTAGGGAGCATATAACACTCAGTAAGTAGGGATTAATAGCTGCCATTAGGGACAGCTTTGGGACTGTCCTTGTCAGGACAGGAGCAACGGGGACACCAGGTGATTACACAAGTGTAGGGATTACTAGGCCCTATGTTCCTGGAATATCTCCTTGGATCAAGAACCATCACACACAAGACTGGTGAGATCCAATTTAATTACTCTATTGCTGGTCCCTATTAAAAATGTCAGTAATCAATATCTTGCTTATGTTTACATTTGAACCAATGAAACATATGTATTTGATTTAAGTCTTTGTGGCTCTTTTTACCCAGTTCTGGTGACTGGTGAGCTGATATTGCACTTTACCTTTTGAGAATATTTTTACTTGATAAAGAATACAAGTTATATTTTAATGTACACATCCTGCTAATAAGTAATTTCTGTATTGTGGATGAATTAATGGTTTGGTGATTGCATCCTGACTGGGACATTACCAGTTCAGATCTCACCTGTCTTCTATCTTACTATTTAGTAGTTTCTTTGAGAACATCCAGTATGAAAGAGAAAAATAATATGAGATGGATGGAAAGAAGTGACGTGTGAATACAGGGTAAGGCCTCTTTCACACAAAATGTATGGAAACAGTCGCATGCTACCCGTACCATACAGTATTCATACTTGTAGCATACGGCTACATTCATTTCCAGAGGAATTGAAATCGGCCATATTGTCCACCGTACCTTGAGCGAGATGCAAAATTGAAATAAAGAGCATGTCCTATTTCCTGGAGTATTTCCGTTCCATTGAAGTCTATGGGAACGTATAAAATGACTGCTGCATACAGTTGTGCACTGTATGCTGCTTCTGTATATGCCTGCAAGTACCCAGGGAGACCAGAACCAGTGGGAGGTTCATTCTGTCAGCCATCAATTATATTTTATACCAATACGGTACGAATACAGCAACATACGTGCAAATCTGGATGAAAAAAGACACGTATATACAGATTCAGGCCTCATTCTGACGGACATGATGGTCACTGATTTTTGGCACCTTCATTTGTTGTCAAAGTACCAGTAGCTGGTACGAAAGTAATGTACCTTAACCAACGTCTCTTGTGAAACTTCATCATCAGGAACCCAAAGTTTAGTGGTCTTTCTGCCTGGACACTGGTGGGTTAAAGAGAGGAGTAACAATGAATGTTTTTGAAAAGTTAAGTTCTAATAGTAAAGCAATCCCTACCAATACAGGAAGAAATACCCGATAAGGGTACATTCACACAGCCCTATGCTGTCGGGCGGGCATACCGCAGTGCGCTGGAGTAGTGGAGGTCTAAAGTAGGTCTAAAGTAAGGTTCTTACTTTAGACCCACTTTCTCCATAGAGAAAAGCGCTGCACACATGGGGGAAACAGAGCACTCTCTATTTTCCCTGTGTATGGCACAGAACCGCAGCCGGGCCACCATTTCCATCTATGGGGAATGTACTCCAATGCTTACTGATGACAGACGGCATCAAATCTCCCAAGTTATTTATCTACCCAATCAAATTTCAGCGGTGGTCGTTTTATTGGGACTTGCTACACAAATTTTCCAATATTGTTTACTGTTAACTACTTGTTGCCCTTGAAAAACATGTGATCCGGCTTCAAGACAAAACATTCCACCGGCTACCATGAATAAGGGTAGCGGTTTTACCCGAAACGCGTAGTCAATTCTTCTCGACCTGTGTGTTGACTCCGTACATGTATGCTTTTATACTGAGATGACAATAAATTTTTGGAACTTTTAAAAGAGAACAACGGTGGAATGTTTTGTCTTGAAGCCGGATCACATGTTTTGCTGGTTAATGGACTTCATCCTAGCTGGCGGAACCGTGCTCGACTAATCCACCCGGGGTTGATATCACTCCAGGTGAGCTGGCTTACAACTCCTATCGACTTGTTGCCCTTGTCCTCCTTGGCACCAGAAACGTATCAGATCAAGAAGGATGAGAGGACTTTTGTAATTAGCTAAATACAAAAAGACAATAAACCTAAAGTTGATGCCACAATGTCTTGCTCTATAATTGGATGCAAGAATAACTGTGCGGCATCATTTCCTATGGAGAGGGGAGGGGTGAGAAGCGCTCTCCTCTCCAACGCGACTGACATATGGCTGCCCGGCCGCATGTGAATGCAGCAGTGTTCTACGTTTGGGCAGGCATATGGTCATGTGCATGAGGCTTCCCATTGTAGAAGAAAGGAAAAAAAATGTACTCACCCTGTCAGTCATTAACAAATCCTTTACCACAAAGTTTGCTACCATTGACTTTAATGGGCCTGCAAACTGATCAGGGGCCAGCTGCGCTATGTGGCCCATTGTAATGAGGGATATGATGAGCTGCTCCGGATTTCCTGGATCAAGACTCTTGTGCAATGGCTGAAAGTGGTGGAAAAAAAAAATTTACTAACAAGAATACATAGAATTACATATACAATGCATCTAAAAGAAAAATGTTGATTAAGCCGACTCTTTTCAAGCAATCATCAGTCATACGCGAGTAGTAAGTCCACCTCCGGCCTTCATATGACTTGCATGGTCCATCACTTTCTGTTTACCCCTTCATCCTGAGACTATAATCTCGTTAGCAGGACCCTTATTCCTATTGCATTATCTCATTATATTATTACTCTGTAATGTCTTGTTATATCTGTACATGTACCCCATGATCTGTACAGCGCTGCAGCGTATAATGGCACTATAAAAAGATTTAACATCTCCATTGACTTCTGTAACATGGTCCGATCAGCACACGCTGTGGAATATACACAGAAGTGGTTATGCAGCAAGAGACATTAATCCAACTGGAATCAATGTAATGCCTTTTTTATTTTGCAGCAATGGGGAGGTGGTCATGGAAATCAGAGCTCAGCTTCCATTTTTTCACAGGCGTTTATAAAATTAAAGCTGAGCTCGGATTGGTTTCCATGGGCAACTAGAAGAGTTTTACCTCAGAAACGTCTGATAAATCTCCCCCCATGAAGGGAAAATCAGTTTCCGCTGTTGACTTTTTTTTTTTTTTTTTTTTTTTTACACAACCCATGTGTGGGATTTGGATCACAATACGACAAGCAATGCATAAACAGCAAGATAAAACTTGGGTGATGGCACTGCAGTTTGCTGATGACTAGATATTGTTCTGTGATTAAAAATGTTATCTGGAGCTACAATTATACAGTTTCGACTTGCATACAAATTCAACTTAAAGAAAACCTACCACCGTGGATCTACCTATTAATGTAGATCTGATGGTAGGTGAATCTAATGTATGTAAGGATAGCCATTTTTAGGGCTAATCCTTTATTCCCCTTTATCTTTTTTTAATCTTTAATTGTGGTGATATGCTAATTTTCTAAAGAGGCTACTGGGGCGAGGAGTAGCCGGAGCTGAAGCTACATGGCACAGCTACGCCACGCCCCAGTAGCCTTCATGATCCTCCTACCCAGAAAACTTCAGCATGCAGCTACAAGGAGCTGCGTGCCCTGGTCTGCGAAGCCAGTGTTCTGCGCATATCAGGGTAGGAGGATCAAGGAGGCCACTGGGGCATGGAGTAGCCGAGCCATGTAGCCTCAGGTCCGGCTACTCCATGGCCTAGTAACCTTAGAAAATTAGCATATTATCACAATTAAAGATTAAGCAAGATAAAGGGGACTAAAGGATTAGCTCTTAAAAGAGCGATCCTTACATACATTTGAGGCACCTACCTGTGATGCAGAAAACACAGCATTTGCTAGGAAAATATAGACTTTTGTGCGGCATCTTTCCTTTGAAAATCCAGAGCGTGAAACAGCATAATATAGATTTCTATCTTGTTGGAGATGGCATCATACGCCTTAGGGCCGTTTCACATGAACGTGTGGAGCCCATGTAAACGTGACGTATGGTGGCACGATGTCACAGGCTGTATATAGAGCAGAGGATGAGAGTCCCTGCATTATATAGAGATATAATGCAAGGACGTTCCTTCTGCCGGCCGGACAGTGACACCGTCACTGTAATAGTAAACATAGTTTCAGTCCTTGCATTATATTTCTATATAAAGCAGCAACTCCCGTCCACTGCACTCAGGGGCCTCTCGTGCTTATTTGCACAAGTTTTTAAAGCATAAAAGAAAAAAAAAACACATGCAACAGGAAGCTAAAAGAGGAGCAGATCCAAATCAATAAACAGGTAACAAGGGTCAGGTATGACCTCGTCACACACATAATTGATTGAGTACCAGAAACGCCAAAATTACCCTTTCAGATATCAATGCGTAGCCAAAAAGCCATTGAGAAAGGCCAGTTGGTTGAAACGTGTGTAGGGCACTGAACCCCAGGTAGTGTTGGCCCACAGTGTACCTTTTACAGATACCTGTTTATACTGTTGAATGTATAATTATTTTATCTTATATTCTGCTTTCCTCATGGTTATATGAACTGTGATTGGGACAGGTATTGCACACTACTAGTTAGAAGACTATTGATTGTTTGGTGCTTCCCCACACACTAAATTATTGTCCACTGTGTATCCACTGCCTGGCACGTTTCATTTTTGGTTTAATTATGTAACCAATAAAGATCACTTGTTTATCTTCAATATAGCCGATGGTGTGTTTATCACTTTTTGTTTCATTTTTGTTTTTGTTAAAAGAAGAGCAGATCCTGCCAGTATGTCAGTGTTTTTAGTTTACAAACCTTCATCCTGGTGGTAGATGTCCTTTAAAGGGTGGACCGCCAATACAGAAGTTTACCAGGGCAAGTACAAGACCCTTATAGGGTCACCCAAGTTAACCAGGGAAGCTACAAAAACCTAATAGGGTAAACTCAAAACATCAGGGGTTGGAGGGGTATGGAGATGTGCCTAGCACAGCCCTCCAACCATTGATTTGGGAGTGGTTATCATGGAGGACATGTGTATACAGTAATACAAAGAAAATAAGTTCTGACAGGAGCTTTCTCTTCCAATATGTTACTCACTAGCAACGCCCCAGAAGAAGCCATACAGGGCGAAACCCAGGGTCGGGCGAGAACGTGCAGCTGGCGTCACATATTGGAGTTTTATATGCGCATTGTATCGCTCTTTTGCGAGTATGTTTTTAACCTAAATAAATCCTGAGTGTTAAACTGTACTACGCTATCTGCGGGTGAATTTCTTCCTGCGATCTACGGCAACATATGTTGCATACGGAGGAGGTCACAGGAAAAACGCAGGAGTGTTGGTCTGAATAGTGGTATATTCTAATCGGAGGATTCAGGAATTTGTGCTGGAGGAGTGTGAACTGCTCTATTTTGTGAGTGACATATTGGAAGAGAAAGACACACGGAAGCAAGAGAGTCAAGAGCTCCGGTCAGGACTTATTTTCTATGTTTTACAATTTGGGTTTACAGGATCAACCCTTGACTGTTTGTAGCTCCATATGAGAGGTGTGCAGCACATAGCTGTTATTGCTGTATTTTTTTGCTTGTATACAGTAATGACTGCAGAGCAACCTTCATCCACAGGAAACCAGCAGGACCCAGGACATCGCAGGAAGTAGCTAGTTCCACTGCTGGGTGATCATGTGAAAGGCTCCTGCACACTGCATAGAAAGCTTACGAGAGTAAATATAATATGGGTGACCCCATTAAGTACTTTTGTATTAGTGGGCAACCCATTTATCGCAATCTTCAATGCTTACCTCAAATATTTGGGCAAATTGTGTCTCTTTGCTGGAAAATATTGCATGGATGCAGTGAATAGAGTACTTGGCTTGGCGAGGAGGTCCCTTTTTAGCTTTTTGTTGCAAGACTGGAAGCAAAGCTCTAAAAGTAAAACATGCAAGAAAAAAAGCATTTAGTACTGTAGGAGCAAGAAACAAAGCTCAAACTGCTCAAAGATGAAAAAATAAATCTCTGATGCAAATTATAAAAATTAGACATAGAGAATAGCCCCTTACGATCTAATGTGTGGAAAGTCATCTTCGATTTTGTTCCCAGTGTTCTTGAATATCTGCAAAGCTGCCTCAGCGACCTTCTCATCATCCATCTTAAGACAAGCCAAGAGCGATTCAAAGGTTTCCGCTGAATGAAAGGAGATGGGATGTGTGAAAGACAACACCTAGGAAAAGAAAATCACTGTAAGTAACATAATAATGTGTTCTAACCCAATATAATCCAAGATACATTGCCAACTTTACATCAAAAGATGATCACTGTGTATTCACACATGGGATTTTTAGCAAATATTGCAGTCATATCCGATCATATACTATATAAAAATAAAGATTATTATATACTACAGTTCCTGAATATTATAGTAATGGGCAGCGTAAAGATGATCTGTCAGTTCTGCCGACGTCAAATTTAGTAAATCCTATTGCTCCTCATAATAAACCCATTTTGAAAAGTCTTCTAATCGAACTCTGTATTAGGAGGGTCCTCTGTTATTACTCCTGTTAAACTGACCACTTGGTGTTACCATTCTGCTTTTCATACAGGGGTGTCCTGCCACAAATCTGTCCAAATATGTTTAAGACAGGCTAGAGGGACACGAACAGCAATGGCAAGATGTATCCCAGTTCTCAGTAATCTTTAACAATGAAATAAAATTAAAAATTTGGGCATCATCTCAATGAATGCTATAGTCACGGGCGACAGGAGACTGTAGATAGCTGTCACTAACCTTCAGTAATTCTAGGCCTGCCCTGATGGCTTGATCTGTTGAAACCCCTTCATCTTCATCATCTGCTGTGCCATCTATCGACTTGTTCACCAGCTTAATGAGGGAACTTAAACGAAAAGAAATGAGTATATATTACCAACAGTGAAGGTCATATAACGTAATGCTGCAATGTAGTACTGCAGGGCTGATGGCAATCAGAGCCCTGCTCCAGGGGAAGAGGTAGGATGGATGGTCTGTGACATACAAGTAGGTAGTCTTAGGAAATAGTGTGGGGAAATGTTCAAATATTGTGAAGGATATTGTAAAATTGCATGCATACACGCAACTCTGAGATCTCCCTCGTAGAGGCTGCATATTGCAGCGAAGAACCACAGGCAGAACAGATTGCCGGCGACAGTCAAAGGGTTAATGCCCACAAAGCCACCAGCCAGAGTAAAACGTGGGCAGCGGATGGGCGCAGGTGAACAGGCAGTTCCTCCTCCCATTTGTTTCCTGATCAATCTAGTTTTGTATTATTTTTGGTATTAATATATGTGAACCCCTTACTGATATTTGCAACAAGAGTTTATCATTAATCAGATCATTTTCCTTATGAATATTGTAGCTTGAAGTCTGAATAGCTGCTTAAGCCACAGAGCGAGCTGTAAAAGTCAATTTGCATTAGGTTTTTATGGAAAACATGGTTAACATGAAGCAGATTAAAATAATCTCTTTATGCTAAATTGACCAAGTAGACCATTTCTGCATCTCTGCATTTCTGCATCTCTGCATTTCTGAGCAGTCCTGTACTACACAGACTTTTGCTCCAAGTGGCATCACAGCTACTTAGAAGTCTTCGAATACCCGACTTCTTACCTTATTGACTCGGTGTCTATGTGCACAGGTGCGATGCGTTCAAGCAGAAACTTCATCATTTCCAGAAACGGATTTGTAGGCTGCTTAGGATTACCAAGCTTCTTTGTAATATCACGCTTTTATTTTTCAGAAGGATTAGAGGAAGAAGAAATGGGTTAGCTTAACCTGTCACTTTACATATTAAACCTATTTTTACATGATCAAGTAACAATACATTTCTGGCAAACTGAATGATAATGTAAATCTCTACTGGAACATAGTGGATTAATGCAGTGAATGAAGCCTTGGTGCACTAGCAGAACTTGCGCTCCATTAACCAGCATGGGGGTGGGGGAGATAGGGAGCAAGCAGCACATTAGATGTAAACGGAGAGACAGATGTGCATGGACAGGGATTATCCAGGAGCACTTATGATCCACTACAACATTAATATTGATGATATACAATGTACAAAAGTTGATATTATAAATTATGGGAGGCCCAAAATTTGACATTTCGCTTGAACTAAAGTATAAACATTGGTGACAATATCTTTATCAACATCACTTCTTACACTTCGGTCTCGTGCACACAACTGTAAATTGTGCCATGATCTAGCTGCACGGATTGGCTAGCACACGGTCCCCCCATATATTGTGCAAAGCTACACTGCGGAGCAATTGCCACGTATCACCACACTGTAAATTGTGTTGGATAATTTATTAGCGTCCAGAGCCAGGAGACGCTCGGCTGACCCATGATTTTTATAAAATAGTTTTCGTGGACAAACTGACCTTACAAAGAAGCGGAAAACCAATGCAGAAGACCCGCAAGGTAATGAGCATGACAGTGGGGACAGTCTACCACCAGTAAATCTGCTGGTAGATGTCCTTTAAGATGTGACTTAATATTGACACGTGGCATCTGCACTTAAAAGATGGTTTTCTTCACCGCTGGAAGTGTAAGTAGCTGTAAAAATGTGAAAGCTGCTCACACTTCTAGCAATTAAGAAAACCGCTTTCAAATGCATGGCGACATGTAAAAATTGCATGAGTTTTAACAAATGTGTTTCTGCATTGTGGTTTAAAAACGCATTGCAAATGCCACATCTTCAAAAGCTTAACAAAAACAAGAAAGCGCCTTTTAAATCCTAGCTTCTTTTAAAATGTATAAAGGGAGGTTTTCCTACCACACAGACTTCGGCCTGCTTGCACGAACAAGTTGGACTGACGAGCTTCTCCAGTTGGCCTCTTATTTTCTCGTCTTCTTCTAACACTTGTGTAAATTTCTTTAAAAAGTCTTGGCCTTTACCAGGGTCTGGTAAATTTCCTAATAAATCATTTATAAAGAAAAAAAAAATTGAAAATCTTTAACATTGTGTAAATGAAAAGATAATTGTCACAATACTCTTGGTTGAGAAGGAAACGGCCTCATCTCTGCTTCGTATAGGAACGGCACAGGACAGAAATGTTTGGGGGAGGGGAATTTATCATATGCTGGTGCATCGTGCATAAGCACATTATGTATACCCTCCCAGTCTTCCATGCAAGGTCCTGTCTGGTGTAGAATTGCCCTATATCATTCGCTAGAACAGGCGCAGGCTATAGCTAGTGCTTTGTGCTTAAAATAAAAGCATCAAGACAAGAGCAACCTAAACCCGCGCCATCAGGACGGAAACAGCAATGCAAGTTATTTACAAAAATAACACCTGAATTTACTCCTGCACCAGCATAAATTGAAAAAAACAATCTATTACAGTGGTATTTGATTCATAAAAGGTAACGGTAGATAATGTTCACATAATGTCATGACTGAATAACGGCTCAAGGTTAAGCATCACAGTAAGCTCTATGTAATAATTATAGTTACCAAATTAGCGTGTTAAGTGATTAAAGAGACTTACGGGTAATGACCATCACTTTGGAAAAAATTGCTTTACTGCCAGACTCTGACTGAAAGACAAAAAAAATTTAAAATATTTAATCCTAAAAGACATTTAATTCAATTTGCAATGCAAAAGTTTAGTGTTAGTGGAAAAAAAACTTTTAAAGATGCCACAGCTAGCAGGATTTCCAAATTAGAATTGGGGAGATTTTAGTTAAAAATAAATAAAAAATAACATGTGCAAAAAGTAACAACAAAAAAAGTGAAGTGAAGAGTGAACCAAAGCAAATGAAGATGATTTCACATCGCTAGCATTAAAATAAAATACACCGTCACACAGAAACACTTACTTTAGGCTGTTTGATCAAATCCAACAAATCCTTTACATGATGTCGGAGCATATTCTGACATTTCCACATCTCATTCAATGCTCTGTCAAAAAAAAAAAAAAAAAAAAAAAAAAAAAAAAAAAAAGAGTCAAAGTAAGTTCTCATGTACATAGGCGTGTGCTTTGGCCTAGAGCTACCAACACAAACTTTCAGTAACTCACTGCCCTAGAGACTTCTTTTAGGCCAATTCACAATACGGTGCATGCAGAATGAGGCACCATGCCAGTAATCTGGCGACTGCCCGCACCATATAAGATGTGGCAGATCCCACTCCTGGCTGCCACTTCCTATGGACGGACTACAATCAATGGCGTAAAGCTTGTGTACATGAGGCCTAAGTTTTCTGAATTTGGAAAGTGACCATAAAGCGTAGCCTTACTTTTGCACAAGTCAGTCACTGCATAAAAGTACTAAAGGGTTGCATTAGCACCAAAGAACACCTACCTAACAGCATTGAGGTCCAGTGTTGCATACAGATAATATAAGCACTTCATTCTTTCGGTAGTTTCTAAATTATGAGGAACCATATACTGTGCAAAGATTCGTTCTACCAGCAACCTACAAAAAGAGGCAAAACAAAAGGTTTAGTGTGAAAGACAACGACTCTTCAACATGATCATGTTTTAAGAACCTGAGGAGGAGGGTGAAGCACTTCACTACATCTTCATAGAAGACACAAAAACTTTGCTTGAAACCATTAGCGTTTCTACACCGTAATAAACACCACTTGAATTATTGTCATCAAAACAACACGAAGACAAGAGTCCATGTAACCGATTCAGAGATTACCAGGACTATCTACCTTACAATTCATTCTTTTGCATTTTTATCATAGAGGATCCGGCGCCGCCTCTCTATGCTCAGAGTGTGGTACTTTTGCAGTAAGGAGTTCATCACCTTGGACCTGGCTCATTGGTCATTTCAATTCCCGGACAAAGGCAAATCTGTACCAGGACTTGTGCAGTTCTTAAAACTTGTGTCTTTTACTGTTGCACAGGGGCATTTGGGGCGCTTCAAGTACCAGATCCTGTTATCTTTGCACTCCCCCACTTGTATAATGGGGAACATGTGCTCCCCGTGAATAGCCACAGCTGTCTCCAGCACCTGGACCAGTCCTTGAAACCCTATCCTTAAATAATATAATAATCTCATAATGTACTTAGAACCACTATACCAATTTGGCAATAGAGTAAAGCATTGGCGCTGTGCCCATTACACGACTGGCAGAGTTTAGGTGTATTAAACCTGTCACCAGAATTGGACCACCCTGGATAACAATGCCTGCTGATAAAGGATTACATATCACATAAAATTAGCTGCCAGTGGGGCACTGTACCTTAATTACAGGCATTTTTCTGATATGCAAATTAGCTTTTGTGACTCATGTCTGGTATCTGACTCTTCTCTCCCTCTCTCAGGCAGGCAGTAAACCACACTCCCTTATTCTGACTGCTCTGCCTCCTTGTACTTAGGGACTGTCTGCTAACATTCAACTACAGACATATAAAGCTCTTTGTACAGATGGGAAATATTTTGTCAATTATTTTACGCAGTGCCTTGTGTTACATTCATGTAACCAGTTATATCATCCCAGGTCCTTTAGCCTTCTAAGAATAGCTGTACACCACGTATGTTATTACATGTGATCACAGCAGCCTCCATGGAGGATGGGGAGAAGAAGTCCATGGAGGCTGCTGTGACTTCATGTGGCTCACAAGAGGCTCCGGAAGCTGAATTGATGTCACTCTGGTCACATGACATGAACTGTGACTAGTAAGGAGGCATAAGGTATAGAGAGGATTAGATGGGAGGGGCCGGCCGAGCAGGACACAGGGGCGTTATATAAGATAAAATGTGATTTATGTGGATGTAAGCGAAACAATTTTTAGCTAAAAGAAGGGGGTCAGTCAGTTTTTAGAGCTCTATAGGAACCGGTTATTAGCTGTATATGTGCAAATGTGGTGACAGGTTCCCTTTAAGTTAATTATGATTATAAAAAGATTTTTATTAAATGCAGCATGGCCAACATACTCACCGATCATCTATGCTGTTCTGGTAATAGATATGGAGAAGTTTATCTTTAATCCATGCAATTTGTTTTGCAGCCTCTTTACCAGCCTCAGCCTGCAATACATACTTCTTATAGATCTGAGCCAGACCCATCATGGCTTCTTTTCTTACTCTCCACTGATCAATAATAGAAGAAAAAAAAAGAAAAAAGTTGGTGTAATCAAGAGTCTATGTCTTATTAAAAAAGTTTTCCATAAAAACAAAACAAAAAAAACATGAGATAAGAGCTAAAAGCGAATGTCCACCACACCATCTGTGGCAGGAAGCCAGGTAATGCGAGATAACGTTTTATTCAGAAATGACAGTATTCAGAATGCGGACAAAGGCATTTTTAAAATCAGCGTAGCGTAGGCCATTTGAACCAGTCAACAGGCAAAAATTATAATCCTGGCGACAGGTTCGTTTTAAGTTACGCTTTTTATCTTAGTTACATAAATTGAGCAATATGTCTATATGCAAATACAGGCAGTCCCCGGGTTACGTACAAGATAGGGTCCGGAGGTTTGTTCTTAAGTTGAATTTGTATGCAAGTCGAAACTGTATATTTTATAATTGTAGATCCAGACAAAAAAAAATTGGCCCCAGTGACAATTGGAGTTTAAACATTTTTTGCTGTAAGGGGACCAAGGATTATCAATAAAGCTTCTTTACAGACACCTTACAGCTGCTCATTGCAGTCTGGGACTATAGTAACATCCAGAGAGCTTCACCAGAGGTGAGAGGGGTCTGTCTGTAACTATGGGTTGTCTGTAAGTCGGGTGTCCTTAAGTAGGGGACCGCCTGTAAAGTGTCTAGGTTGGACAGCCCTTTTAATAAACAGTATATGCATGATTAACATTCTGATTTCAAAGGGGTTTCTTTAGTTTCAGATATTAATAATGTTGTACAGGATTTGCAAAATATAGCCACTTTCTTCCAAAAACACATCCACATTGGACAGTGTGCGACATTGCAGATAAGCTCCAATCATTTCTATACAACCGAGTTGGATGATCTCCCACTTAGCATCAAAGGCCTCAATAGAGTTTGAGGGAGACCGCAAACCATCTGCATCTTGATCTTCTATCAGAGCTTAGAAATGATGACATAGTCTGAGGCAGCGTTTACAACCCTCCCTGTTGTACTTGAATCACGCTCAGACAAAGTGTGAACGTTGCCTAAGTATATGAATGTAAATTATTGTATACAGACCCTGTGTAATCCAAGCGATTAGCCAAGAGATTAATATCACAATTGGTAAGTGACATCTGCTATGGGCATCTCCAGCATGAAAACTCTATAGTATTCCAGAACTATAGAGAACAGACTGAATCAAGACCTCTGTAATGGTTTGCAGAAGAATTTTAATACATTTTTCACCATGTATTATATGTACAATACAAAAAGCATTCATTCATATAGTATACTTTTCAAAAAATGGGAATTAGATCTAAAACTTTTATAAAAATTGTAAACTTACTCGTTTATCTAGTGTTCTTTCCCGAACAAAATTTAGGAGCTGGTCGTTAACAAGAAGAAGGTCTTTCTTTGCAGCAGTTACTATAGACACAATGACATCATGTCTTATGGCTTCCTCTGGATCATGGGATCTCACTTTTAGATACTCTGAAACACAAAGTCAGAAAAATTATACAAACCTATAATGAACCTTGGGAATTTTTAAAAGTATTACGCGAGAAGCCACATTGCGGATTGTCAAGCATAAAATCAAATACAGTACATAATAATGTTTTAAATGCCCATTTTTTGTAGACATGTAGATGTGCTTAGATGGTAGTGACTCATTGGATGAACATGAGATTTTGAGGTTGGGATACAGTGGTTTGCCCCATTCCCATACATATAGGTCGCCGCCACCATGAGTTTCAAGTCTCCTTAGGAAGTGGTGGGAGCATGAAACGCGCATTGGGGGTAACCTGTTGCAGCTTTGGAGAGGAGCCTGAACGGGTATGTGCATTTAATATATCACAGAGACACATTGGTAACTAGTTATGTATGGACACTTGTCCTTTCACTATATGATTATGGTTAATGCTGTATCCTTGTGGTCACTGCCCTAATTTTATATAATGTACATGATATATGGCTTTTCGATTTATACTCAAAAAATTTTTATGGACACAATTCAATTTTGTTGGGTTTTGTATGTGCGTAATGTGTACTTTTATGTGGATTTACTTGATCATGATAATTCATTTATCATTACCAACATACAGTATACATTACTTTCCAAATCACATTCAAGTCAATGCTACTGTATGACCAGGCAGATTTTTTGTAACTAAATTTGCTATGCGTGCAGCCTAAGGCTGCACAAGTGTGCCACAAGTGTGCAGCACCATATCGCTCCATGCACCCATTGCCATCTATGGGGACATATGTGCAGCCGTAAGCTTACGGCCGTACATATGTGCCCCAAACGGTCCTGAGAATGTAGCCTTTGACTTATGTTTACACATGGCAAGTTTACTGCAGAAAATGATGCAAATATCCATTCCATCTATGTTTGTCTTAGATCAGTGGGGCAGTGGCAGAGATTTCTGCAATAATCCACATAGGGTATTGTTCTAACAGATGGATACTGGTACCTGTTAGATCTTTTGCCAAGTCCGGATGGTTCATTAGGCAGTGGCTGGCAAACTTCACACATTCCAAGCGAATAGGTACATGTATGTCATTAAACCTAGCAAAGAAAAAAAAAGGTTTGCTATCCAGTGTAACAAAAGAAAGTTACATCTTATTAAATAAAAATATGTCAAAATAGATCATTTACCTCCCCAGGTAGCACTGCCATAGGGGCTTGTTCTGAGCTGCCAATTCAGAATCCTTAGCTCCAAACATTTTTGCAAGAAGTTTCACCACCTGCAGTCGCTCTTCATTGTCGTTGCTCTGTGGAAAAAAAAAAAAACATAAAAAAGGTTACATAAATATAAACATTCAAAATAATCCAATTTTAATTTACCTATTTCACTATTTATTCAGTTAAAGTCTAATACTATTCAATACAAAACATTTAAATAAAAAGAATGAAAATCTGAAAACAGACTTGCATTTAAATTTTAGGTTAGGCCCCCCTGGCCCAGACGTAATAGCCATGGCTATGATTGGACACGGGGAGTTCATCCGCCAATCCAACATGTATGGGTCAGGCTGCCAAACCCGACCATTGGGTCTAACACATCTCTACTCAGGATTAGAAAAGTTCTTGTAGTTCAATGCAGTTGTAGCCAAAACCACAAGTAGCTCAATAAGTAATATGCAGTACAGGTACTTTCATTTTATAATCCTGGCTTTAATTCATAAAAGCTGGCAGTGATATTCCAGCCTTCAGGAGGAATGAAGCCATGGCTTTCTTTAAAGTATCAAAATCCTGAACAATCCCCTTTAAAACAGTTCATCCCATAAAGGCAACCCTCTTTAAAGAAGATCAATCACCAAGTGTCATTATGTGCTAATAAGGAACACATGTCTTCCAAGACAAGATGATTCATTGTTGTTTAATAGAGAATTAAAGTATTTAGTTAGGTAAGCCATGACAGGAGACACTATTTGCAGACAACCATTCAAGGGCCATGAACAATGCACCGCAGATCAGTTGTGTGAGGCCTGTGTGTCATTGGCATGGGAGGTCCGCTGACATCCTGATGACCTCTAAAAAGACATTTTGGGATTTATCCACTGAATCAGCAGATAACACATGGCTGTGTGCATAAGGGACAACTCAGAAGCTTCCCATATGATGAAGCGCTCTGGTCTGAACAGACACTCACCTTAAGCTTAAACTCTAATTGAGGCAAGACAGAAAGGAGCAAATGGCTATCAATGTTATATAACTCCAGAATCAAATCAAACACGTGTTCAGACAAGTCGCTGATGGAGGTTTTCCCAAGCATGAGGACTTGGTTAAAAAACTGCAAAACAAAAAAGGAAAATAAAGGGGTATTTCCACAAAGATAAGTTTCTTAAAGGTACTCAGGATAAGAAAATAAATACAAAATACAGCATTTTACAGGCATAATTCCAACCTGTATCATTTCTGGTGTACACAATTTCAGTTGCTCCTAAACACAACCCTGTAACTTCTGACTTGGGGTGATGCCACACATGGCGTTTTTGGTCACACATGGCGTTTTTCATCTGTTTTCAGCAGTTTACCATGCGTTTGGCTGTTTACATCCTGTTTATCTATTAAGATAATTGGGAAAAACGGACCAAAAACGCCATTTGTGGCAACACCCTTAGGGCCGTGGACGCCATCTTGGATTTGTGTGTGACAGCCATGCTGCTGAGTTTCTATGTCTCTGCTCCCTGCACTGTAGCCTCACCTCCTGAAGTCCAGCACGGCACGGAGCTCACACTGATACACAGACATGATGAGTTCATGATGCAGCAGCAGGAGGAGGAGGAGAACTACAAGCTACAGGCAGATACATTCTTTATCTGGGGAGGCACAGCAGATCTAATGTGTTGTGGAATAGCATATGTAGGAGAACTGACTGTCATTGTGTGCAATATGCATCTCATGGATCTCATTATCTCTGATCTGTCTCATCTCTCTTTCTATGTGTCAGATACTGGTAAATGTTCAGGAAGTAAATAAAAGTGTAGATAAACCTTGTACCCTGATAATCTGACCACATTGTCACCCCACAGACATAGATGGATCATGAAGTGTCTTAGAGAGTCCCTGCCCTGGAATCTTACACTGACAATCACTGAGTGATAGGAGCTAAAACAGCAATAAAATTGTGAAGTAAAGGTTTAAAAATGATCTTTATTGTGTTTACATCACTATGGGATTGAAATTTTAGAACTTTCATTAATGGGCAAACCCTTTTAAAAGTTTAATGAGAGATAGATATATTTTTTTCTTTAAACATACACAGAATTGTTAACCCACATCACACAGATCTAGGAGGAGACATTCATTTCAACCAAAAGAAAAGGAAAAGGATTTATTAAACGTGTTTATCTAGTTTTAGGATTTTCACAATAAAGCAATGATTAATAGCATTTCCAAACACAAATGTAAACGCCACGAGTGAACGTGGCCTGACAAAACAATAAAATGAATATAATCTTACATTTGTGATGTACGGCTCTATAGCTTGGGCAGTTCTCTTCAGGAGCGCTTTAGCCAGGTCATATGCTTGCTTGTTTAAATTCTGAAAAGGGAAATTGAGAAAAAAAAAAAGTTTAATATAAAATAAACAAAAAGTATAAAATGTATCATTAAAAGAAAAAAAAAAAAAAAAAAACACGCTATGATACTAGTCTCGGACTATACTTTTTTGTTAAATATGTTTTCCAGAATGGTATAGGGAAAAGATTATTTGCTTACAGCCGGCGCCCATGTGGTATACAGCCGACGCCCCGCAGTTTGCCAAACAGAAAAAATAAATAAAACTTAAAAGGCGTTGTCAGAGTTTAAAAAAAAAAAAAAAAAAAGTGTGGCCGGGAGCAGGCTGCCTAAAACAATAAAGCTGTACTTACCTTCCGGTGCCCTCCCGTACCCAGCGCTGCTGTCGCTCCGGTCCGAGCGCCATGAAAACAAACATGGCCGCCGGAGCAGTGCTGCATTCAGCTTCCGGCTGGCCGTGGCCGGGTACGCCTATCCGTCCCTATACACAGCATTGTGTATGGGGGCCGGAAGGTTGTCGGGTCCGGCCGGAAGCTGAATGCAGCGCTGCTCTGGCGGCCATGTTTGTTTACATGGCGCCCGGGCCGGAGTGACAGCAGCGCTGGATACGGGAGGGCACCGGAAGGTAAGTACAGCTTTATTGTTTTAGGCAGCCCGCTCCCGGCCACATATATGTTTTTTCAAAACTCGGACAACCCCTTTAATACTCACGCTCCGGTGTCCCCGATGTTCGTCGCGGCTCCCCGAGTCTCCTCTTCTCTAGACAGCAGAGTCGCGTCCATGCGACAGCCGGCAGGTCGCATGTACGTGACTCTGCCGGCTAGAGAAGATAGAAGGGGAGACACGGGGAGCCGCGACGGGGATCGGGGACACCGGAGGGTGAGTATTACGTTTTTGTTTTTTTAAATTGACTCATGTATAAGCCGAGGTGAGGTTTTTCAGCACATTTTTTGTGCTGAAAAACTCGGCTTATACACGAGTATATATGGTAATACCTGTCGTAAAAATTGAAAAAAAAAACTTCTAATTACAATGACAGTACCTTATGTGCCGGAACCAGATTCACCAGTACTGTATCCAGTAATTCCTGAGAAACTGTGTCTCCCTCACATACAATGGAGCTCATAAGATCCACCATGTGCATATGTACCTTCTGATTATGCCCATTGCTGAATAATGAAAAACATACAATTAAAATATAGTGAGAGTCCGGCTGCTAAGCTGTTCTATTCTTTAGTTAAGTTACATGAACCAAAGACTACCATGAGAAAATAATGAACTAGGACAAGTATTCAAGTGTAATATAATGTAAAACTTAAACTTATGACAGGTCTATGCAAAAATGTATATGCCAATTTAAAATGAAACATGCCACCATAAAATTGGAAAAATATTACAGAGAAGGAGGAGCTGAGCAGATTGTACATACATAGTGTCCTATTTTCAGGCAGCATGTTATAGAGCAGACGGGGCTGAGCAGAGAGGATACTATCTATGTACAATCTGCTTAGCCCTGTCTGCTCTATAACATGCTGCCTGAAGATTGTACATAGATAGTGTCCCATCTACAGGAATTGGTTATAGAGCAGGAGGAGCCGAGAAGATTCAAACTATTTCTCATCCTAAGTCAGGGACGAGAGAAAGTAGACTCACTCAATGGACTGACAGCCTTCCATATCTCAGCATGCACAGATATACACCTATAAATACAAATACCACAGGGACTAAACACATCTAAGACAACCCCAAAGTCTTGATTGATACTGACAGACATGGAGGCAACTGGACAGACATGCAAGAGGAAAACAAAAGCCTGAAGGGAAATCACAGACTTTTGATATCAGACCTTCAAGACTGACACAAACAAATGACTGCTCCACTATGTAAATATCTTTTTTGCTTTATCTACTTTATACGGACACTGTTGCCACACTAAGCTACCGGTCTCCTCAGGCAGGGGATGAAATATCCTGACTTCACTCTTTTACATGAGCCTTTAGAGCAGTGATGGCTAACCTTTTACAGACCGAATGCCCAAACTAATACCAAAACCCACTTATATTTCACAAAGTGCCAACATTGCATTTTAAGCAGTAACTTATAACTACCTGTTCTTCCACATCTTTCAATCGTATCAGCCCCTGAGGCCACCAATACAGTTGAAAGAAGGAGGCAAATTCAGACTCATTGTAGCTTCTCACCAGGATCTCTGTGTACAGGAAGAATAATGGGTCCAGGAGGAGGACCTCCAAAAATAATGCAGCCATGTCCAAACCTTCTCACTTTTCCCGCAGTTCCAAACAGCCAATGAAGAGTCGCTTTAAAATAGCGCTGAGAGAGGCATCTCTTAAGTTGCCTGGGACCTCAGGAAGATTAAGTGGATTTGGTCCTGTTTGGTGACTCTGTCATGGGGTGATGGCTCTGAGTGCCACCTCTGGCACACGTGCCATAGGTTCACCACCACTGCTTTAGAGGCTGGCTTCAGACACTGGGCTCTACAGCAACTATAGTATTGCTGTAGGATACGCTGAAGAGGATTGTATAAGGAGGAATGATGGATATATGGGGCTGAATCTTAGGCTAGGAAGAAGCCAGAAGCGCAATATAGGTATAGTTGGAATTGCTGTCAGGCTCTCTCCAGCTGTGCCAAAACTATATTTGGCCAGATAACTTGGGAGTTATGCTTTGATAACGTATAATAAAGTTTATTATTAACACCTGCTCTATTAAATTCAGAAATAAAATACAAATAAAAACCTCATAGTCAAGAGACGTTACATCACAAACATCCAAATTCTAAAACCCAACAAAAACAGACTTGGGGCTCATTCGCACAACCTCTGGGGGAACGTATGCTGCCGTACATATGTCCCCCATAGAGAGCTATAGCACACGGGCTCGGTACAGTGAGCGCAACAAGAGCTCACCATTCCGAGCCGTAGCTGCAAAAACAGAGCCTGCTCTATCTTTGGCCGTACCTACGGGCGTGCGGCTACTATTATCTATAGAGATAGGGCGCACGGGGGAGGGGGTGAGAGCTGCCCGCCCCGGCCTTTGTGCTACGACAGTCGTCACAAGTTAGTGTGAACGTAGCCCAAAGCTATCCTTATCTAAATATTTATTTCAAATTTAAATTCTACTAAAAAAAAAAAAAGCCTGTATGCGGGATTAACAGGATCAAACCTAGAACTACTGATCTGGATTTAATAGAATAATTTTTCCTAAAAAAAAAAAAAAAATAATAATAATAATAATAATAATAATAATAATAATTTGGAGGGCTTAGTATCTATATTTTCGCACTTACTTGATGACTGAAAATAGTGTACGGTACAGCTGAGTAAAGATTTCATTACTATCCTCCAGTTCAAAGCAAATATTATAAGATTTCACCCAGGCAATATTCTGGCAACAAAAAGAAAAATGTATCAGGGTTTAGGACTAACAAATGACCATCAACACAAAATACAAGTTATTAAGCATCTCCAAGGTCGACTTACCTCAAGCAAATAGAAGTATCTGTTAAACTGTGGACTCTTCGTATCTTCAAGTCCTTTAAGTTGTCGTGTTATGAACATAAATATATCCTGTGGAGAAATGGAGAAGGTCGTTTGGTTTCTGAGAAATTCATTCCTCATTACCTTAGTGGATCGAAAACTAGCAAAGCGTAAACTTCATGCCATAATTCCTGCGTTGACAGAAATTTCCTTAAAATAAAAGTTAAGAGGAGGCAGATTCTAAACAGGCTTCGCAGAACACCTGTGAGGACCATCATCAATGAATGGGTCAGGCAGAAGAGCTGCAGTTTTGGGCCGAAGGCTATTAAACCTTCTGCCAGCACCACAAGTGCCATAAAATATTCAGGTATCCCTGCCAACACTGCCGGGAGAAAAGGAGCGAGGAATTAGATTTCCCATCGCTGCACTCCCCTATTAAACTCCTCTGAGAGACAGCCTACAGCTAAAACACAAAAAATAAAAATAATAATAAAAATAATGTATGAGAAATATATATACATATATATGACATTTTTACAGAATCCACTGCAAATAACTCCACTGCAAATACAGCTTTCATCAGCGGAGAGGACTGTTCAGAACCTCATGCTGCTCCCCATTTCTCTACTGATTCTGAAGCCCTAATAAAAACTTACCTTCAGTTTATCTGGAGAAGTGTATGGAGCCTCCGGGGCATAAATCCTAAAAATATCTGCAAGGCAACAGGCTACAAGCAAGCGGACGTCTTTATCTGGATGCTTTAAGAAAAAGTCAGATGCTAGATGAAGAGCAAGATTTAGATAACGCTCCTTCTCCTCCTCAGAGTCTTGATCCATATCCATGAAGGTCTTTACAACCATCTAGAAGACAAAAAATAAGGTCCCAAAATTAAACCTATTAATCTTAAAAGGAAGGTCATTTTGTAATTAACAATGCCGCATTTTATAGTGTCCAATCTGCAAGCAGCATATTATAGAGCAGGAGGAGTTGTGTACCGTGCACCAGATTGAGGATTTCTGGTGCCCGTTCTTTATGAAACTGACGCCCTCTGCACAGCTCTGACAGCATGCACAAACATTTTTTTTTGGGTGCAATTTTAACATGGGACGTGCAACACTTTCGGACCAAATCTGGCGCACGGTCCGAATGAGCACCGGAACGCCTTTAATTTGTGATGACTAGTGCAGCTGCGCCACAACCGAGTCGCGTGTGACACACGTGGTGCAGACACTTCTTAAATACCTGTGCAAGTAGTTTGCACTAGAAAAAACGTGCAAAGATTGAAAGAAAACTGGTGCACGGCCCTTAGTAAATGCGCCCTATTGTGTATTCCACCTCATACGGAGCTCATCCTGCAAATTGTGCATAGTGCCCTGTCTTGATCTCTGGAATGACTGTATATTCTTCAGTGTTCAGTCAGTGCGTTACAGAGCAGGAGAAGCTGAACAGATTGTACATAGTGTCCTATCGGCAGGCAGCATGTTATTATAGAAAGAGTAAGAGCACAGTGTATGTTGCATCCAGTCTGCACCCAAGTCTAGTTTAGGAACTTTACATTCCCCTCCCATTGCTACTTAATCTGGTTTCTCAAATCTGATAAATGTGGCTAATAATTCTGTTTCTTGCATAGTAAATCTCCCAAAAAAATACTGTGACAATGAATACTGACTAATGGGCAGTATAAGCAACACATACAGTCTAAAAATGGACCAATGCTCATGCAGCATCAGCCACTGTGCTACACCTGGGCATTTGCCTGCTTAATGTTCTTCATGCCTCTAAATGTTATGAAACTTAATGTCTCTGAACAACCATACTAATCTATCAGTGCTTCACCCATCTTTAGCAATTTTAATTGGACAAAACAGAGGCTGCCTTGGGAACAATGCTACACAAAGTGGCACATTGTCTATACAAGCAAAATATAAAATCTCACCCTCATACTTGGCCCAAGTGGGCTTCTACACAAACAGCAACTTACCTTTTCCTTTGCGGGTTTGTACTGTCAATTGTAGTCAACACATTAGTAATATCGGTTTGGAATTATTAAAGTGGCAATGTTACAAATTTCTCTCTCCCTGCACTCTAAGGCTGCATTCACACAGCCGTGTGGGGGGATGTATTAACGTCCCCCATAGATGGCAATGGGCGCACGGGCCGTACAGGAGCGGTACGGTATCTTTCCCCGGAATACGGCACCGTGCCCCATGTTTCTCTATGGAAAGGGGTGGGGGTGAGCAGCGCCGACATGTGCCCGCCATGCTATGGTACGGCAGGCACACCAAGTGTGATTGTAGCCTTATCCAGCATCCTGCAGTCCAGGACAGAGCTCACACTCGGAGGTCGCACTAACATTTTTCCAGAACAGTAATAATACTCCTCTCACAATTTTTGAGGAGTATTTTTAACCCCGGAGGAGTACGAAATTTTCACTAATAATGTAGTCACAGGCGTATATATAGTGTCACAATACCAACTATAGTAATCAGGACTATATTCATCCAAAAAAATCACAATGCATGAAACAGCAAAAATACATTAATCAAATTTTATTACTGCCACAAGGTACCAAAAAGGACACTATAATTAAAAAAATCACTAAAATGCATAAACAACAGACACACAAAAGCGGTGGTGGTAGGTAGATGTACAGTTTCACCGACAAGGTATAAGTATAAATATAGAGAATACAGTACACATATGTATAAGAGTATACAGGCCCAATGGTCAATTCACCCAAAAAAAACAAGAGGGTATTACAAATACAAAGGCCTACCACTCTACCAAAGTATCTCCAAACACCACCACCGCAGCACCCCGACGTACGTTTCGCCGTCGCTTCCTCAAGGGGGTGTGCTGCAATAGGGCAGGGGGAGAGTATATATGTACAGGGAACCACCCACAAATTATGCACGGGCCAATAGACACATATGAAATGATCATAAACACATTACCTTAATGGGTGGGGACTGGATCGGCGATGTGTGTGAGCCCATTAGTCCGGTCGCCGCGCACGTCCCAGAGCCATCGGGCCCGAGCCACCTGAGAGCGCATGGCGCGCAGCACTAGCGCGTCATCGCTCACCGTAAGCACGGACCGGAAGCCCAGGGCACGCATGCGCGCCGGAGCAACGCGCTTCAGCCGTCCATTTTGGATTTGGGCAAGACAAGAGATGGACCCTCGATAGGTAAGTATATCCTATGGATATCAAATTGTTAACTTCTATATTGAATCGTAATAAATAATAACAAATAGGTGTATGTGACACACCTTGATTAATGTATTTTTGCTGTTTTATGCATTGTGATTTTTTTGGATGAATATAGTCCTGATTACTATAGTTGGTATTGTGTTTTGTTTCCAGTATAGGGACTTGGTATTTGTGCAGTGGTCATATCTTTCTTTGGTATTGATTGTTTGTATTTAATTATAGATATACCCCACGCTGATTATGGATTTTCGAAGCAGGGAATCGAATTGGTTGTCTATGGTTACTCAAGTTTTTAATTGTGACTCACATGGCTCTAGATTAGGGAATGATGAGACGAAGGAAGCTCAAACCTCCTTAAAAAACCTTCTAAAAAAACGGATTAAAGTATGGTGGAACAAGGCTGCATTGGAGCAGTATTTGGCCAAAGATCTTGTACCTAGAGGCCTCAGGGTACAGGTGTACCCCTCATTTGCACTAGAAGATGAGGTTATCAGAAAACGGTGGGAGGAAACGTGTAACACCTGTTCCCGCACCTTTATTGAAATTCTGATTGGTATTGAAAAAAAGAAATTAGAAAACATTGAATTGGAATTAGCCACTATGCAAGACAAAATTAAATTGTTATTGTCACCAGATAATTTGAGCAAGTTTGAACAAGATTTGAATAATGAATGTCTAAAGTGGGAGAAAGACACGCAGGCAGTCAAAACTAAGAAATTTCATAGGGATATGGAGGATTTTCAGAAACAACGTGCGTACCGATGGCAACGTGCGAATCCATCTCGTCAAATAAGGAGGAGGTCAGGATCAACAACCTCAATAGATACGGCAGCCTCGGACTCCTCAAGCTCTGCAGCAGAAGGGCATTCTGGATGGAGACCTCTATCACAGCAAAACCGTGGAACTCCGATGAAACGGAAATATAACAATCAACAGGAACTTACGAGTGGGAAGCTGAAGGTAATTAACCTTTCAAATATCATATTGACATCTGATCAACTCTCACTCTTGTCACTGGGGCTTAACTTTAGTCCTGTGGCCACATTTGATGATTTCACGGTAATTAAAGATGTGTATCTGTTTGCCCGGAAACTGCTATGGAAAAAACATTTTAGTGGTAATACCGTTGATAACTCTTGTTCTATTACAGCCCCGGAAGACCTGGAAACACTCAGGGTATTAGAATCACTTTTAGAAGAACAGGACGAGTCTGGGGTGAGTAACCCTGCAAAATTTCCTGCTGAAATTAGACCTAAATCCATCACGTGTCCTCCTTTTTCAACAAGTCCTGAGATAGAGATGTTTGTGAAAATGGTCACAAACGAGCTACGCCAACTGTCTCAGACGCGTCAGTTTGACAACTTAACACGTGGTCAACGCCAGGCTTTACGTGAGTTAAAAAGTATGAAAGAGGTGGTATTCAAACCCGCCGATAAAGGGGGAAACGTGGTGGTGTGGCCGGTTGCTATGTATGAAGCAGAAGCTTTTAGACAATTGAACCAACAGGAGTGCTATAGACAACTGTCTGGAAACCCCACCGATACGTTCAAAAATGAATTGGTCCACATTTTGGACACAGCCTTGGATAAACGTATCATTCCACCTAGAATCCGTAAGGGCTTAGAAGTGGATTTCCCCACAGTACCTACTCTGTACCTTTTACCAAAGGTACATAAGGACGCCAAAATACCACCAGGTCGTCCTATAGTGTCGGGCTGTGGAGGTTTGTGCGAGCCCATTTGTAGATTTGTGGACTTCTATCTACGTCCGTGTGTGGAAGAACTTCCCTCATATATTCGGGACTCCACCGACGTCTTAAAACGGTTGGATGACGTCATACTGGAACCAGACATGTTTCTGGTTTCATGCGATGTGGAGGGACTGTACACCTGCATAGCCCACGATTTGGGGATCACAGCGGCAAAATATTTTTTAAGTATTCGTGAATTGGATGATGACCTGGTGACATTCCTCATGGTCCTAATAAGATTCATATTGGATCACAATTACTTCCTCTTCAAAGATCGGTTTTTTATACAAACCAGAGGGACCGCTATGGGGGCCACGTGTGCCCCCTCATATGCGAATCTTTTTTTAGGTTTTTGGGAGAGAAATCAGGTCCAAGAGGCTATGGATAGGGCGTGTGGACAAGTCATCTCATGGATGCGTTTCATAGATGATATTCTTTTTATTTGGCAGGGCACAAGGACAAATCTGGACCAATTTTTGGAAGATCTCAATACCAATGATCTTAACATCCGACTCACCAATAACATCAGTCAAGAACATATGGAATTCTTGGACATCCAGATTTTGGTCCAGTCTGATGACCGCCTGAATACAACAGTTTATCGCAAAGAAACATCTGTCAATGCCCTCCTACACGCCAGGTCCTTCCACCCTGCCCATACAGTGCGATCTATCCCAACAGGCCAATTTTTGAGGGCACGCCGAATTTGTGACACATCGAGCAGTTTTGAGAGTGAATCTCTGATACTCAAAGCGCGTTTTAAGCAAAGAGGTTATCGTGACACGGATATAGAGAGGGGCTATCTACGTGCCAAATCCACAGATCGAAGCAATTTGTTTGTTCGGAATCGGACATTTGACAAAAAGGTAAGAATCATTACCCCCTACAATGCTCAATGGAGGGAGATGAACATGATTTTTAAACGGTTCTGGCCAATTTTGTTATCAGATCCGGAGGTCAAAAAACATGTAGCTGAAGTGCCACAGGTAATTTCAAGAAGAGCTAATACTATTGGTGATACCCTGGTGAGAAGCCACTACCCGTCTCCCATGGTCCGCAATTACATCTTTGGATCGAAAGGTCCTGACTGGGGGTCCCACTCATGTGGACATTGCTCGGTATGTCCACAAATTGTGAAAACTAAGATTTTTCATGATTCTGATGGACAAAGAAATTTTAATATTGTCCATTTTATCAATTGCAGCACTACAGGGGTGGTTTATATCATCCAATGCCCATGTGCACTCATGTACGTTGGTATGACCACGAGAGAACTGAGAATCCGACTCCAGGAACACATCAGGGATATTCGATCAGCGGGTAAGCTTCAACTTACTGACCTCGAAAAAATATCCAAACTTAAACCCGTTCCAAAGCATTTTTTTGAGCACCATGAGAGCAGATGGCAAGATCTGAGGGCATTTGGCATAGACAAGATTATCTTGGGCACTCGAGGAGGTGATATCTTCAAAAAATTGGAGCGTATTGAACTGAAATGGATAGTGAAACTGGCTACCACGTCTCCATTGGGCTTAAATGAAAAATTGTCCTTTTCCCCATACTATTAATTATAGCCAGTGGTCCGGTTTTTTAAATTGTATGTTTGTTTACATCTTCAATATGGGCATATGAGAGTAGTGTATACGTGTGTTATAGGGCCACAATATAGTCCGTGGAATTTTTGGGTGATTTTATGTTGTTTTATTGTCTAGGGATATCATGTTGGACATATGATTACCTTGAGCACTACGGAAAAGCCATCGTTTGAATGACCGCTGATGACATCCATATACGATCTTGTAGGACTCTTCTAATAGTGTGTTGTGCCGTAGATGCTTCCTCATGGGGATGTCCTGAATTATGGTCATCTCTACCATGGTTCATGTTGACCCATCTGTTCAATGAATTCTTTCTTTTTTTAGGTCCAGTTTTGTTCACTGTTTCATTAAGTACACGATTTTCCATATACCATGCACATATAGTGCTCTTCAAATTATTAGGCACTTTTATATATAATCTTTATTGTATTTTGCACTATAGCACTTTATATCACATTGGCAGCCTTCATGTAATTCATTCTTATGAAATTTATAACAAAAAATTTTTTTTCACCATCTGAGCTTGTTTATATGCGATCATACTTAGTCTATACACAACAGCTACACTTTACTTCACACTACAGCACTTTACATCACAGCGGCACTTTATATACAATTAATTTTCATGAATTTTGTAATATACATTTTTTGTCACTCATGTTCGAGTCTGTATAATATTTCAAATTTTACTTCATCTAACTTTCTAATTTCATCACTTTATTTCCATATTATGCCCAGCCCCACGGGCAGGCATTTTATTTCGTCGTTTATATTATACTCATATAAAAATGTACAAATGAATAATGCAATAATAGAGCGATTAGCAACTAATAACTCATATATTTTATAATGATATAATTAGCATGCATTTTTCATCACAGCACGGTTTTTTTTTTCCGTTTTGTTTTTCACTTTTTTCACGTGCACTTCACCTTTTTTTATATAAGGCAGAATATGTGTGTCACATACACCTATTTGTTATTATTTATTACGATTCAATATAGAAGTTAACAATTTGATATAATCAATATCCATAGGATATACTTACCTATCGAGGGTCCATCTCTTGTCTTGCCCAAATCCAAAATGGACGGCTGAAGCGCGTTGCTCCGGCGCGCATGCGTGCCCTGGGCTTCCGGTCCGTGCTTCCGGTGAGCGATGACGCGCTAGTGCTGCGCGCCATGCGCTCTCAGGTGGCTCGGGCCCGATGGCTCTGGGACGTGCGCGGCGACCGGACTAATGGGCTCACACACATCGCCGATCCAGTCCCCACCCATTAAGGTAATGTGTTTATGATCATTTCATATGTGTCTATTGGCCCGTGCATAATTTGTGGGTGGTTCCCTGTACATATATACTCTCCCCCTGCCCTATTGCAGCACACCCCCTTGAGGAAGCGACGGCGAAACGTACGTCGGGGTGCTGCGGTGGTGGTGTTTGGAGATACTTTGGTAGAGTGGTAGGCCTTTGTATTTGTAATACCCTCTTGTTTTTTTTGGGTGAATTGACCATTGGGCCTGTATACTCTTATACATATGTGTACTGTATTCTCTATATTTATACTTATACCTTGTCGGTGAAACTGTACATCTACCTACCACCACCGCTTTTGTGTGTCTGTTGTTTATGCATTTTAGTGATGTTTTTAATTATAGTGTCCTTTTTGGTACCTTGTGGCAGTAATAAAATTTGATTAATGTATTTTTGCTGTTTCATGCATTGTGATTTTTTTGGATGAATATAGTCCTGATTACTATAGTTGGTATTGTGTTTCGTTTCCAGTATAGGGACTTGGTATTTGTGCAGTGGTCATATCTTTCTTTGGTATTGATTGTTTGTATATATAGTGTCGTCTATTAATACAAGGAAAAAGTTACAGCTCCTGTTTTATGTGCTTAAAGGAAACCTACCACGTGAAATTCAACTTGTAAGCTTCAAATTCCGAGCACCAGGTGCCGGAGCATATTTTCGTTATTCTCCTAAACCACTGTATTGCGCAAACGTGCGACGAGCGCCTAAATAGGAAGTACCGGAGAGCGGGTGACGTCCCCCACCCCTCGCCCGGCTCCTCCCCCACCCCTCGCCCGGCTCCTCCCCCACCCCTCGCCCGGCTCCTCCCCCACCCCTCGCCTATCTCTCGGCGCCCCGCGGAAGAGACGCAGACGGTGAGCAGGAAGTCCCTCCCTGTTTGCTTCCAGCCACTCAGCGCTGCGATCCTGCAGAGAATATTTTGCAGGATCGCAGCCGGCACCGTCACCGCTTGGAAGCGGCAGCTCTCAGGAAAATTGGGGGACTTTTTTAGTGAGTAAATTAGCCTCTAAACGCATCTATGACGCGTGTAGAGGCGTTATCGCGACCTCTGCTCACACTGACACATGAGTTCCTGCCGGCAGCAGCGTGAGGAGTGCAAAACTACAGACATACAAGTTCTTTATAGGGGGAAGGGAAGCAGGAACATCAGATCTAGTGCATTGTGGAAAAGCAGAGGATGTAGGAGATCTGACTGTCATTGTGTGTAATATGCATCTCATCTCTCTTTCTCTGTGTCAGAAACCAGTACAATGTTCAGAAGGTAAATGAAAGTGTATAAAAACCTGTACCCAGATAATCCAACCAGACTTTCAGCTCACAGAACTAGATGGATCATAATGTGTCTGCTTAGACACACCCTGGAATTTTACACTGACCATCACTGAGTGATGAGAGCCAAAACAGCAATAAAACTAAGTAAAATTGTGAAGTAAGGGTTAAAAATTATCTTTATTGTGCTAACATCACTAGGGGGTTGAGATTTGAGAATTATCTTTCATGGGAAAAACCCTTTAAGGTGACGCAAGGTTTGGTGCACAGTGACATCACTGCCTGCTGTGCCATTATCCTATAATGAAGGGTGAGGAGAGAGGAGGCCACTGACTGCAATCTCTCCCTCACCTCTAATTCAGTCAGTTCTCCTATAAAAGACACAGACAACAGTAAAAGAAAGAAATGTAACAAAAAGCCAATAAAGTCAAAATAGAATCCTTACCTTAAAATAATAAATATATTGGACTTTTTACCCAAATGTTTCCACAAACATTCATAAAATCTCATATACAAAAACACACAAGATCTTACCTTCAGGCGTCTAACCATTTCCTCTTTTGAGATTTTGTCGGAGATCTCTTTCACCCCTGGGGGATATGTGATCTTCCCATCGTTGCCCTTCGTTTTTGATTGAGCCATGGTGGCACAGGGTGATGCTCTCCTAGGCGAGGCGGAAGGAGGGGAAACATGGTAAATGATGTTGTACGTATTGATAGAATACCACAGACTCACTTATATATATATATATATATATATACACACATACATACATACATACACCACATAAAACTCAGCATTGAGAGAAACAAAACCATTTTCTTACAGGTTTCATCCTAACAGTGCGAACAGTATATTTAACATTAGGTCACTTTTATAAAAACTTTTATAAAACAAGGTTTGTACAAGCCTGTGAGAACCTAGAGAGCCATAATAATCAGATGGAATAATAAGAATGAGGTCCAAGTTTACACAGTCTATGACAGTGGTGGCGAACCTATGGCACGGGTGCCAGAGGTGGCACTCTGTGTTGGGGTGAAGGCCTGGGTGCCCACAGAAAGGGCTCAGAGTTTGCTAGCTAGGACTCAAGGCTTTCTCCTGTGATCCAATACAGCCCAGGACGTGCTATGCTCAGCGCTATTTTAAAGCAACTCCTTGGCTGCCAGGACCACAGGAGGAGCAGGAAGGGTTGGATAGAGATGGATTGTCATTTGAGCTCCTGCTCTGGGTCCCCTGATTCTTCCTCTTCAGGGGACCCTGGAAGGAAGCTACAATCCAAATTTCTCCATCTTTTTATTGTATTGGTGAACTCAGGACACCAATAAGATTAAAACCTGTGATACAGCAGAGATCAATAAGTTACTACTTAAAATTGTCATGTTGGCACTTTGCGACATACAAGTAGATTTTGGTTGCAGCTTGGGCACCAGCTTGGGTAGGTTCGCCATCACTGGTCTAGGAGATGACCACTGCTCAGCAATAGACTAATGAACACCGCTGAGGGCAGTGAAAGCCAACAGGAAGACAACTCTGTATACAAACATAAATCACAGGCTTCATGCTGGACCATGGAGAAGACAGGAAAGTTAATTTTATTTTTTAATAGCAGCCCAATCTCCCTTTAAGAGTAGAGGTAACGTGTGTCCTCTTATAGGTGCTCTGCCTCAACTTGATTTGTAATAGAAGCTGAACATTTGTGCTTTGGTCTTATTCACACATGATCACACTTGATAAGGGTTTTCCATCAGTTACTGTGACCCAAAACCAGGTGTAGAGACTACAATAAGCTATAATGGAAAGATTTGTACCGCACCTCCTGGTTAACCCGAGGGTAATTTGCAGGCAGTGGACTTTTTCCAAATTGCCAATCCTTTATAAATAGCTGATGTATAGCAAGGTAACAATAATAATCTTTATAGCACCATCATATTCCGTAGCGCTTTACAACTCATAGGGGACAAATACAAATAGAGTACAAACAGTCCTATGGAACAATAGGGGCGAGGGCTCTTCCCGCAAGAACTAAGTATAAGGGAATATAAATGTTATATATTATTCCATTCGCTTTTATTTTCAAGCTTTTCCTAGATTTATGCAAAATAATTTCTCACCAAATATTTGCAGTAACAATTCAGAAAATACAGAGCAGCAAACAGGGAATTGCTCTGAATCTGGTCTCTCAGAAGCCTCTGCTAGACACACGTGTGAGGAGCATCACCTATGAATGGGTCAGGCAGAAGAGCTGCAGTATTGGGCTGATGGGTATTAAACCTTCTGCCAGCACCACAGGTGCCATAAAATATTCAGGTATCCCTGCCAACACTGCCGGGAGAAAAGGAGCGAGGAATTAGATTTCCCATCGCTGCACTCCCCTATTAAACGTCTTCCAGAACAGAAGAGGCAGCCTACAGCTATAACGCAATAAAGAAGTATCCTAGCGTGCCATTCCCAGCAACATCACCGCTTCTCTACATAGAGATTGTCCAGATAAAAAAAGAAGAAAAAAATCCTAAAAAGTATGTGGAGCGTGAAGGAAATCTACCATCAAAATCAATCATGATAAACCAGGAAAACTTACTGATAGACCCAGGCACTGTGGTAATAATCTTATAATTATGCCAACAAGCCAGGAGGGCTCTGGGGCTGTTACAAGAGCACCTCCATGATGCATATTCACAGGCTGTTACACTGTCTCACCCTCACCCCCTCCCTCCGCCTGTTATAATCTCAGGGGACACAGGATGTTTCAGCACAGTGGGAAAATGGGGCTCTGGGAAGCCCTTGAGGCTCATTAGCATAATTTTAACATTTAAAAGGAAGGAAGCAGGCCATGGGTAACAAACATAGGGTTACAGCAGTCATGATGCCTCCGTTGTTCGTTTTTTGGACAATGACCCAGACATATGAAAACTGGTGCAATCCACCTTGGTGTAGTTTGCCTCGCTAATGTGTACTTTGCAACACATTATTTAATAGTGGCGCTCGCTCTCTGTTGATCAAATCTGTTTTCAGGACGTGACACAATGTACCTATGGTGCGCTCACTCCCCCTCCCTTCTCCACCCGGCCGTGTGAATGAGGACTAAGGGTTCTGTCACACAGTGCGTTCTTGGTCTGTTTTTAAACGGACTGAACCCGCATGTGTTTTTGTATGTTTACCATGCATTTGGTCGGTTTTAATCTGTTTCACAACTGCCTACACTTCTAGAAAAGGAAACCAGGTTCAATCCAGCCAAACACATGGCAAACATACAAAAACGCATGGGGTTTTAAACGCACTGAAAAACCCATCATCTTATATACAAAGACCAAAGTGAATGTGACTGCAGAGAAGCCTGGAGCTCGGTTTCTGGAGGTTGCTGGATAACAGATGGGAGGACACAGGATGGCTTAGTAAAGAGGGATGAAGTGTCAGGCAGTTAGCGAGTGTGATTGGCTTTCTTAAAGAGATGGGGTTTAAAGGACACCTGTCATCAGGTCTCTGTCACTAGTCCTGTCACCACTACCTGTTGGAGCAGCTCACAAGGATCCCATCCCAGCCTTTATCTAGTTATTTCATACATTATTCATTATAAAATCATAGTTTCTTTATTATGTAATACTCTGCTATACTCTGCTAATACTTTGCTAGTGTGTGTGCTGCATCTGCTGACATGCTGCATCCTCCTAATACACATGTATGGGACACAGACCTCAGCTACACAAGTACCTGACATGTTCTGCTATAACATGGCTGCCTGGAGCTGTTGTATCTCACACCATTATATCTCACACCATTATACAGGCTGTCAGTCATGCACTGGGGTTGTGGCTGTACCTCCCACTCATGAATAAGCCGGACAGCTTGAATATGCTAATGACTCATTGGACATTTCACAGGTCATTTGAATACAGCTTTTGAACCGGATTACTTAGGTTTATAGGCATGTAGAGGGACAGGGAAGGGATAGGGGCAATGCTTTCTAATGGCAGTTTATAAAAATATGTTTCGTTTTGGGCAATAATTTGCCTGACGGGTTCTCTTTAACAGCATGTTTGAAGCTTTGGAGGTTGAGTATTAGTCTGATAGTATGGGGCAGAGCATTCCATAGAATTGGTACAGCTCTGGAGAAGTGTTGGAGATGTGAATGAGAGGTTCAAATTAAGGAAGAGATTCATCTAAGATCAATGGCAGATCACAGAACACGGGTTGGGCGACAGCCTGAGATGAGAGAGATGGGTGCAGCATTATGCAAAGCTTTGTGGACGAGGGTTATTTTTTTAAACAGTTTTCCAAGACAGCTCAGGATGTGCCATGCTCAGTGCTATTTTAAAGGAAACCTACCAGTTCAAATGGTAGGGGTAAGCTGTAAATACTTACTTTCGTTAGTGTTATTAACCGCTGTATCGCGGTTTAAACACTTCTTAAAGTAAGCGCCGAAGCATCTTCAGCTATAAACTTTAAAAAGTGTTTAAACCGCGATACAGCGGTTAAAGGGAACCTACCACCACAAATCTACCTATAAAGGTAGATCGGGTGGTAGGTGGATCAATAGGACGTGAGGATAGCCCTTTTAAGGACTAATCCTCACGTCCTCGCACTTTTTTGGAAACTTTTATTCGGCACATATGTAAATTTTTTTATGCGGCTACTGGGGTGTAGATTTGTGGTGGTAGGTACCCTTTAATAACACTAATAACACACTTTCAATAACGAAAGTAAGCACCGGCACCAGCTCACCCTGAGCTGGTGCTCGGTATTTACAGCTTACCCCTACCATTTGAACTGGTAGGTTTCCTTTAAAGCAACATCCTTGGCTGCCAGGACTACAGGAGGAGCAAGAAGGTGTGGATAGAGATGGATTATCATTAGAATTCTTGCGCTGGGTCTCTTGAATCTTCCTCTTCAGGGGACCCCTGGAGGGAAGCTACAATCCAAATTTCTCCATCTTCTTTCTATTGTATTGGTGTCCTCAGGATGCCAATACAATTGAAACCTGTGATACAGCAGGAATCAATAATTGCTTAAATTGGCATGTCAGCACTTATAGGTATGTTTTGGTTGTAGTTTGGGCACTCTGTCTATAAAAGGTTCGCCATCACTGTCCTATATGTATCTCGGGTCTCTTTCTGCATTTCAGATATTAGTAGAATGTTCATAAGCCAAATGAAATTGTAGATAAACTCTGTAGCCTGATAATCTAAGCACATTGTCAGCACACACTGACAAGAGACAGGAGGATGTGCACAAGCACAAAACAGAGGATCAGGAAGCTGCTCAGCTAGTCGGCATGTCGGCATCACTAGGGGATTATGTTTTAAGGATTCTCATGGTCTAACTCTTAATAGATCAGTACTCAGGGCTGTTATTTTAACTGACTGTTAAATTAAATCTACAATTTTTTTCCGCAGATTTGTACAGACTATAGTTCATTGGTGAAACACCTATGCCAGCCTGATGCCAAGAAGCTCGCTAAAGTTTCTGCAATGTGGGTGTATTACTAGGAGGCAGTTTCACCCTGCTCTCCTTGCCAAGTGTATTAATATCAGCTCTTACAGCAAGGAGTTAATAGAAAGCAATGTAATGGGAATACAACGGGGACTTAGCCACAGAAAGTAGTCAAACGCATCTATAACTGTAGCTACTAATTGTAGAAATTCACTGTATCACAGCAGTCACACTCTTATGGGGCATGATTATAAACTCTAAACACAAAGAGCCAACATTGGGGGGGGAAGGGGGCTTTGTCAAAGTGGACAAAACTTTAATGGGATTCTGTAGCTCAGCGGTCCAAAACATGGACCTGGCCATAGTTAAACTCAAAAAATAAATAAATAATACTCATCTTCCCAGTTCCCCTGCAGCAGTCTTCTCTTCCTTTACTTCTTGCCCATGTTACTGCATTGCTCCATTGCCAGCAGGCGTGATGATGTCATCACATCACATCTGCCAACAATAGAGCAGGGCACGAACGCAGAAGAGAAGTGAAGGCAGAGAAGACTGCTGTGGGAGAACGGGGAAGGTGAGTATTCAATTTTTTTTGTGTTCAGCCGCCACATCAAGGAAGGAAGGTAGATTTGGGGTGTGGTGGCAGACTGGGGGTTGCAGTTAAGGAGATAAAGGGAGCAGGTAGAGGTATGCTGCAGCAGAGGGGACAGTATAATGGGGGCATGTTGCATTAAAAAGGGCAATAGAGGCAGGGAGGGGACATGCAGCTGGAGAGGGATAAATATAAGCAGGAGGAAATGTTGTAGTAAATGGGAAAATATAAGTGGGGCACACAAGATTTTATATAGGTCCAAATGTAAATTTTTTGGCTCTGAAACATCGGCAGCCCTAGAGAAAATTTATGCTCAGAGGATTCCTAGTCAAAAAAAAGGTTGGGGACCACTGCTGTAGTTCACTGCTAAACTGCTAAATAAAACCTAGGCAATCTCTTATTTTTGTGAGCGTTCCTTAGGATTTCCTTGCCTTCTGTCTGGCTACGAGGTGCATCATGAGGTCTGTAAATGTCATGTCACCGCTGATTTACGAGGTACGGTAATAACAGGAGATAACCGCATGTAAAATCACTGACCACCTTAAGAAAGCGTCGACTACAAGAGGACGGCAATAACCATTTACACCGTGTAAAAGAAAGACAGGCTCTTCATAGTAACCGGCCACTATTTACTACCGAGTACAACTCCTCCCTCATTAAGAAACTAAACCCTGCAGGCTACACGAACGCCAGCCAAGAAGTAGTGACACACCAGGAATGTAACTGAGGACTGAGCCGCACTTATATCCCCAGCACGGTACAAGGCTCAACAATCCTTCCCAGTCTCCTGCTAAGGTTTCATTCACTCTGCAGCAGTAATGTATTAACACAGACTCCTGCCTCTTGTGGCCGGGCAGCCAGTGTTTATTTCCAGGCCAGGTTCTAATATGCGCAGCACTCCCCTGCCGACTGCGCCCCTCTTCATGACCGTACAGGGGGGGGGGGGGGGGGGGCATAGGGGATACCGTATATACTCGAGTATAAGCCGAGACCCCTAATTTTACCACCAAAAACAGGGAAAACATATTGACTCGAGTATAAGACTAGGGTGGGAAATGGATTGGTCACAGACCCCCCCCCCCAGTATATAGCCAACCAGCCCCCTATAGTATACAGCCAGCCCAGCCCTGCCCCCAGCAGTATACAGCCCTGCCCCCAGCAGTATACAGCCCTGCCCCCAGCAGTATACAGCCCTGCCCCCAGCAGTATACAGCCCTGCCCCCAGCAGTATACAGCCCTGCCCCCAGCAGTATACAGCCCTGCCCCCAGCAGTATACAGCCCTGCCCCCAGCAGTATACAGCCCTGCCCCCAGCAGTATACAGCCCTGCCCCCAGCATTAAAAAAAATAAATAAAACGTATATACTCGCCCTCCGGTGGCCCCGATGTGCAGCGCTGCTCCCCCGATGTCCGCGCGGCTCGTCTTCAGGCTTCCGCGCCCGTCTTCTTTCTTCTGCCGGGCGCCGCCATTGCTCTCTCTCTCTCCGCCGGCGTCATACTAGGCTCCGCCCGGGAGAAGAACAATGGCGGCGCCCTGCAGAAGAAAGAAGACGGGCGCGGAAGCCTAAAGACGAGCTGCGCGGACATCGGGGCCACCGGAGGGCGAGTATATATGTTTATTATTTTTTAAGTATTTTTAACTCGTATATGACTCGTATATAAGCCGAGGGGACGTTTTTCAGCACATTTTTTGTGCTGAAAAACTCGGCTTATACACGAGTATATACGGTAATTGCATTTGCTGGTTGTTTGCTAGTAATTGCCAATATTTCAGGGATACTAAGCAAGTTTTCTGGCAGAGCAGCCCTGATAAATGTCCCCCCACGGAAAGCGTTTGTTTGACCCAACTGAAAACGTGGGCCCCGGGATTAGCAGTGATCACAATGGTATTCAGAAGAGGCTAATGATAGTATATGAAGGTTGTAGTGATAACAGTATATGCCCAGGAGTCACAATTCTGGAAGGGATCACTACAAATTCTTTGATGGTGCTCGATGCCTTTACAGGGTACTTTGGGTAATTTGCCCCTGCTTCTGGATGTGCTGTATGGGTAAGGCGGCAGCCAATCCTTGGTCTCCTATGACTATGAAGAGTCATGTCTCTGAAGTGGATCCTGTATAGTCCAGGCACTTCTACCCCTATAACCCTTTTAAGGACAGAGACACTTAACAGGTTAGGATTCTGGAGGTTATAAAGGAATAGAGCTTAGACCTTTGTTTTACATAAAGTGCTCAGAATATTTTGTTTTAACTTTCCAAATGTTACCAAGTGCAATGAACACATTTGTTTCAGTTGTGTTAAAATTGTGTTTACAAATGTGTTAACATTACATTTTTGCAAATGTTAACTGTAATGTAATTTGCCAAACGTTCTCCTCTCAGCTGTTGCAAGTGCCATGTGTGAACGCAGTCTTACAGTCCTATTTTTACTGACTCGGCAGCACCTGGTACAATGGACAGGTACAGCTGTCTGCTATATTTAAGCCTCAAATTTATTTTAGCAACATCATGAAGTTCTTGTTTCTTCCAGCCAGGCTCACCGTCTTATTAACCAGGTGGCTGGTAACTGCTGCAGGGGCTTGGTTGCACCAGAAAGCAATTTTTAGCCATTTATGTTTTCTTTCTTGCAGTTTTTTTGTGGTCGGCAGAGGGAGTCCCCCCACACGGTGCGTTCACACGAGTTTTCAAAATCACAAAAGCAACGAAGGGGAGATTTGCAGTCAACATTGCATTTACAAAACATATGCGTTAACACCGCATTAACACATGCATTTTGTAAACGTAATGTTGACAGCAAGGGAATTAGGCAAATCTCCCCTTCTCACCTTTTGTGATGCATTTCAAAATGCATTGGTTAATGCAACGTTGGAATGCACCATAAGATGCCGCTGATTAAAGCGCAACAACTCTGGCCTTAAAGGAGTCTTTCCAAGTTACCAAATTATTCTTTTTTTAACAGTATAGGGAATAAGCTGATCAGTGAGGGTCTGGCTGCTGAGACCACCCAGCAAACCGGAGAACAGAGATTTTGTTCCCACAAATGTGTAGAGCAACAGGTCGAGAACGAGTCCTGCCTCTTCATTCAGTAGTATGGGTGCAGTCAGAAACTGCCAAGCCCAGTGGTCACCCAACTTCAGCACCCAGGGATAGCGCAGCACTGGCCAATCACTCATCCTACTGAATAGAGCAGAGGGACACATGCGTCACCAGTCACAGCACCCAAATTAGCTCAATTCTCTGTGGGCTCCCAGCAGTTGGACCCTCACCGAACAGATTGTAATGACCAATTGCAATGCACAGGAGTTGATTTCAGAATTTGTTATAACCTCCTTAAAGTGGCATAAAAGATATTTGTACATCAGCAGCAGATCACGCCAAAAAAATGCAAACTGTAAAGGAATAATATTTTTCCCCCATTACTCAGCAATATCTTGTTTTGTCTAGCATGATAAGTGCAGTGCTGTAGAATATGATGACACTACACAAGGTGCTGCAGAGGATAAGCACCCATTGATTAAAAATGGATTTTAGAATAGTTTGTACCCAATCATTTCCCCTCTATTGAACAAAGTAAAGCAATTTTATTCATGTTTAAAATAAACTACCATCAAAATCCATCATGATAAAATCAACTTTTATGCTAATGAGTAAGAAGGAATCGAAAGGTTACCAGAGCGCCTCTGCACGCTAGCTTCACAGGCTGTTACACTGTTCAGTGGCAAATCTCCCCCACTTCTATGTGCAGAAATCTCAAATACAGAAAAGACATACTGCTGCCCAGTTTAACAGCCTGTGAAGCTTCAGCACGGAGGGGATCTGGTAACCCCCAGAGAGCTTCTAGCTCATTGGCATAACTGTGCCCAGATCTGGTTTATTATGCTTGATTTTGAAGGTAGAAGCCATCCCTTTAGCTAAAAATTGAATCCCTCAGATCTCCATATAATCAACTTTCGAATTTTACCTGGCTTCCAGGGACATCTATAGCGTGCCCGGGGGGAGGGGTTTGGATAGCCTCCTTGGACTGAATCCAGCAGCTCTTCCCCATGTAGCAGTTATGTTACATCATCTTAGGCACTTCGGCAAACACCCCATGCATTTATCTGCTCACATGAAGTCACAGGATGGGGAGGAGAAGAAGTCCATGCAGGAACGCTGAGATTTCATGTGATCAGATATATGCATGGGTTACAGTTTGCTAATGTTAGGAGGCTAAAGGACCCGGGATGAGGTCACCCTGGTCGCAGGACATTACTGCTGCATCCCCAGAAGCCATGGGAGAATCTGTTGGATTAAGCCTCAGGAGGCCATGCCCCACTCGACTCGCTATAGTTATCCCTGGTTAACGGGTAAAATTATTAATTTGATTATATGGGGATCTGAGGGAAACAAGTTTAGCTAAAAGAAGGGTGTCAGTTAGTTAATGGGGCTCTATGGGAACCCGTCACTAGCTGTATTTGTGAAAAATGTGGTGACAGGTTCCCTTTAAACCACTCATACAGATGATTAAGGCTACATTCACACTGCCGTTGCCCGTACCGTACCGTACCGTAGCGGGCAACGGCAGTGTACGGGGAGAGGAGGAGGAGGTGAGCGCAGCTCACCCCCGCCCCTCTCCATAGCAACCTATAGCGCACGGCCCCGTATTACGGGAAAAGATAGGACATGTCCTATCTTTTTCCCGGGTACGGAACGGTACGGTGCCGCACGTGTGCTGCACCGTACCGCTCCCGTAGGGTGGCGTGCGCTCATGGAGTGTATGGGGGACGTATATCGGCCGTATATACGGCGGCCGTATATACGTCCCCCATACGTTCGTGTGAATGTAGCCTAAGGAGATCCACGGGTCTCCGGATCTGCTTTGGAAATACTCACTCACTGAATATGTAAGGATATTTCATAATTTGTTGGTATAAATCTTCGCAATTATGGGGTTTCCTCATAAAGGACAACATCGGTCTTCATGCCTTTATAACAGAGAACTCATGGGTGGCTGATCACATCATGTAGCCACAGAAATCAGCAGCAGAGAATCTCTGTGTCCAGGAATGTGTTGCCAACAATATGCGACGATCAATTACACAAGCGATCGTTCAGTAACGTACAATAGCGACATTCGCTCGTTGTAAATGAGGCCGACTCTCCTCCATCAGCATTTCTTAACAGCAGAAGAAACGGTCAATGAAAATGCCTGAAGACATGTCGTTTTTGTCATCTAACCATTATTGAAGGGTCATTAGATGATCCCTTAAACGAAAAAGCAACAAAAGCACTGAGGGATAGTATTGACAGCTCTGGACCCATCCAGCTACCGGGGTAATGAATGAGGCAGCCGCAGATCGGAGGTCAGTAATGGCAGGAATACATTAACCCTAACGAGCCCTTCACAAGACAATGCCTTACATTCCCCTACACGAGGGATTACACATTGCTGATAAAAGGACCCCCTACAGCTTGTACCCACCAACACCACGTCACCATCTGAAAAAGCGGACAGCGCGATACATGGCTTGTTTACGGGCGACCATCTCGTAGGATTGTGTCATTTATCACACGTGGCGGAGGAGGGGCGACCGCTTCTGGTCCTAAGGAATAGAATAGTCTACTACAAGAGATGGCAGATGTTGCCCAAAGACATGAGATTATCTATCAGGGTAGCCCCATGGTCTCCAGCATTATCCGTATGGCAATATCCTTTTATTCCCAGAAGATAAGCAGCAGTGCCACCCCCCCCCCCCCCTGCAAGAGCATTTCCCTCTTCTTCCTATGGGGGTTCAGGTACATGAATAGCAAGTCTCCTGATCACATCCATGTCCATCACATATAAGGAACCTTCTTCTCACACAAGGACATGGGGCAAGGGACTGTATGACACCACTAATGGATGGAAGAGAAATTAATATGGAAAAACAGAAAGATTGAAGGTCTGTGCACCGGACCGCAGCGTGATCAGGCTATAAGTGGACCCTGACAGATTAGTGGCATCAAGTTAATAGGCATCTCATGTATGAACCCAGCCTAGGTATGAACCCACAACAGCAGATGTAGTTACATAGTAAGAACTATTAAAAAACAGACAGAGACATTCGTATAACCAAGAAATGTTATAGAAAATTCTGCATGTAGCTGTACATAGAAGGCTTCACGCTCCATGTCCTGAATTGGATTAGGGTAGAAGTTTCTGCAACAAATCTTCTGTGTGTGAAAGTCTATCAACATACAAAGCTGAAGAGAGTGTTAGGTATTGGTCCTGGTCATCTTAGTAGCTATGCAATGAGTCTGTGGTAGCAGCAGGACTGTGAAAAATACATTTATATTCCAGGATTGTAGCTGTATTTAGAGAACTGTGGTGCACTGGTGTGTGAGGTCTCTTTACTGAACGTAACACATCCTCTCCCCTCTGCTCTAGAAGGCTTCTGGTTATATAGATATGTTAGAAATTACAGATCTTAAAGACCAGGGGCTGGGCAGTGGTTTGAATGCCGGTTAAAAAAAACAAAAAAAAAAAACAGTAGTGTGAGGACACTCACCCAGTGCAGTTACAATCCTGGAATACAAATCTAAGTTTCCCAGTGCAGCTGCTACTATAACACCACAAACAAGTTATGGCTACGCAAATCTCCAAGGACAATACCAAACATTGTCCCATAATTCCAATAATCTGATCTCTTATTCATCTGTTTTGAAACAGAAAATGCAAAACGGAAACCTGATGGGCACGGACCCTAAGCAGGTGCACAACATGGGCTGAATGGCTAAAGCGGTATGCCAGGTTTACAAAGAAATCACAGATGCTGAGGATGCAGTCACATGTTCCGGTTGGATTGCGTTTCTAAACACAATCCAATTGGATTGAGGCGGGACTCGAAACGCAGGCAATCCGTAACAAGCACCTAACGTTTTGCATTGTTTACATGCAAACCACCAGCTGCTATTTAAAATGAAAACACATAAACGAAAAGGGCCGCAACGCACCCCATTCCAATTCCATTACGTTTAGAAACGCAAACCAACCAGAACATGTGACTGCAGCCTCAGGATAGGCGATCAATTTCAGATTACCAGGGATCCGACACATCAATAGCAAATACATGTCAGCCCTTCTGGAACCTCAGCGTGCACAAGTAGGATACTTTTCAATAATAAGGTAATAACTTGGAGCTCTGAAAAACTTGAGATCATTGGTTATTAATTGTTTTCAATGAAACCGCAAACCACATTTAATTTGTGACGTTTTGGGCTTCACCAGACCTTCCTCAGACACAGCACTGCTGGAGGGGAGAAGCAGAATAGAAGAGGCCTCTGCGAGGCTAGCAGCGTAGGAAACCATAGCACATTGGAGTAAAATGCACAATTCTATGTCTGAGGAAGGTCTGGTCAGGACAGAAACATCACACGCATTAAAGGGGTTCTCCCGAGGCTGAAAAACATGGCTGCTTACTTCCAAAAACAGCACCACACCTGACCATGGGTAGTGTGTGGTATTGCAACTAAGCTCCATTCATTTCTATGGAGCTGAGCTGCAATACCAGCACTAACCATGGTCAGGTGTGGGGCTGTTTTTGGAAGAAAGCAGCCATGTTTTTCAGCCTCCGGAGAACCCCTTTAACTGTGGCTTGCTGTTCAATTGTAATCAATAGCAGCATGGTGGCTCAGTGGGTAGCACTACAGCCTTGCAGCGCTGGGGTCCTGTGTTCAAGTACCACCCAGGTCAACATCTGCAAGGAGTTTGTATGTTCTCTTCGTGTTTGTGTTGGGTTCCTTCCACACTCCAAAACGTGTTAGTAGGTTGATTAGATTGTGAGCCCCTTGGGGACAGGGACCAATTTGGCAAGTTTTGTGCAGCGCTGCGTAATCTGTAGGCTCTATATAAATAATTATTATTATAAACCAAGGTTCGCTAGTTTTTCGGAGTGCCAAGTTGTTGCCTTAAAACTAATTCCCTTTAAAAGGCTACAGAGACTACACAGTGTACTGCAGAAGCCTGAGCATCACATTAGTCCTCCTCATGACCGTGTACATAAGACTGGGGACACACAGGTGAGGGGCTATTGCAAACAGAGGTAGGTACATATGAGAGCCAACTATAAAATGGACAGGTATAGCAGTTACCACAGAAAATTAAGCTACGACCTGACAGCAGCCACTGAAAAGACGACCAGACAGCAGCTAAAATCTATAGAAAATATAAGCAGTACATACAGGCGGTCCCCTACTTAAGGACACCCGACTTACAGACAGACCCCTCTGACCTCTGGTGAAACTTTCTGAATGCTTTACTATATTCCCAGACTGCAATAATCAGCTGTAAGGTGTCTGTAATGAAGCTTTATTGGTAATCCTTGGTCCCATTACAGCAAAAAATGTTTAAACTCCAATTGTCACTGGGGCCAAAATTTGTTTTGTCTGAATCTACAATCATAAAATATACAGTTTCGACTTACATACAAATTCAACTTAAGAACAAACCTCCAGACCCTATCTTGTACGTAACCCGGGGACTGCCTGTATATTGGTAGCTAATGGGGATTAATGTTCCAAAATTGACAGATAGAGATCTCCTTTATTATGTGCACAGATGAAGATAATTCTCATATCATCAGTGTCATATAATATCTAGTGATTGACGGACCCCCAGACACAGAGGATAAGCAGATCACCCCCCCCCCCCCCCCAGCATAACATAATAACCAGCGAACGGATATATAGAGGGAATCATCAGTTCTCATCACATCTGGAGCTGTATACACTGTACATGTATCCTGCTGGGGAAAAGGGATATCCACCTATATGAGGAGGGGGCACAGGGCTATCCATCTATATGAGGAGGGGGCGCAGGGCTATCCACCTAAATAAAGGGGGGCTCAGAGTGCTACAGAGTGTAGGAAGCTGTGCACTGGTGTGTGGCTATAGGTCACTATAGGATGTATATAACAGCAAAGGGGAAACTCCCACATGCCAGGCTATAGGTGTATATACAGGAGAGCACCCTTCCACATGCCAGGCTATAGGTGTACAGACAGGAGAGCACCCTTCCACATGCCAGGCTAAAGGGCACTTATGGGGGTATATACAGGAGCACCGGGCACCCTCCTACATGTCAGCCTATAGGGTATATACAGAAGGTTCCGGCACCCTCCCACATGCCACACTATAGGGGTACATACAGGGGCACCGGGCACCCTCCCACATGTATAGAGACCACTCTCCATTACTACACGGGGAGGGGGTGGTGCGCCCCCACCACACACCAGTGCTCCCCTGTACACCCCAGCACCCCGCACCCACTGCACAGCGATGACAATCCCAGCCCTGACACACAGGACCGGGGCCGCTCTCCTCATCAGCCCCCGATCCTCCCCGGGCAGCAGAGGCCGCTCCACGCCGCAGCCGCCTCTCACCTTCCCGCGCCTGCAGCCCTCGGTGTCGCCGATCAGTGACCCCCAGCGACAGCTCTCCGCTCTCTCCACCGTTCGTGTCACCCTCACCGTGGTTACGGTTCCAGAGCTTCAAAATGGCGCCAATTTGTCTCTGGCAGCTCCAATGGAAGCGACGGCGGCGGCGATGGGAAGAGCGCGGCCTGAGGCACTAGGCGGGGGAGCGGCGCCACCTAGCGGCACAAGCGGAGCACGCTACACCCCGCCCCTGCGTGACGTCACAGACTGTGAGCGAGAGTAGCGCCGGTGCTTAACACCGTGTGTGCGACTCTTACTGGGAGACTGGCTGCTGGATTGTGAGCGGCTTATACTGGGGGCACTATTCATACTGGGAGAACTGGTCATACTGGGAGACTGGCTGCTGGACTGTGTGCGACTCATACTGGGGGCACTGGTCATACTGGGAGACTGGCTGCTGGACTGTGAGCGGCTTATACTGGGGGCACTGGTCATATTGGGAGACTGGCTGCTGGACTGTGTGCGGCTCATACTGGAGGCACTGGTCATACTGGGAGACTGGCTGCTGGACTGTGTGCGGCTCATACTGGGAGCACTGGATGCTGGACTGTGGGGCTCATACTGGGAGACTGGCTGCTGGACTGTTTGCAGCTCATGCTGGGAGAACTGGTCATACTGGGAGACTGGCTGCTGGACTATGTGCGGCTCATACTGGGAGAACTGGTCATACTGGGAGACTGGCTGCTGGACTATGTGCGGCTCATACTGGGAGACTGACTGCTGGACTATGTGCGGCTCATACTGGGAGAAATGGATGCTTTACTGTGTGCGGCTCATACTGGGGGCACTGGTCATACTGGGAGACTGGCTGCTGGACTGTGTGCGGCTCATACTGGGGGCACTGGTCATACTGGGAGACTGGCTGCTGGACTGTGTGCGGCTCATACTGGGGGCACTAGTCATACTGGGAGACTGGCTGCTGGACTGTGTGTGGCGCATACTGGGAGAACTGGATACTGGACTGTGTGCGGCTCATACTGGGAGACTGGCTGCTGGACTGTGTGCGGCTCTTACTGGGGCACTAGTCATACTTAGGGCACTATTCATACTGGGGGCAGTGGCTGCTGGACTGTGTGTGGCTCATACTGGGGGCACTGGTCATACTGGGAGACTGGCTGCTGGACTGTGTACAGCTCTTACGGGGTTCACTGGTCATACTGGGAGCACTGGCTGCTGGACTGTGTGCGGCTCATACTGGGGGCACTGGTCATACTGGGAGACTGGCTGCTGGACTGTGTACCGCTCTTACCGGGTTCACTGGTCATACTGGGAGCACTGGCTGCTGGACTGTGTACAGCTCTTACGGGGTTCACTGGTCATACTGGGAGAATGGCTGCTGGACTGTGTGCGGCTCATACTGAAGGCACTGGTCATACTGGGAGACTGGCTGCTGGACTGTGTGCGGCTCATACTGAAGGCACTGGTCATACTGGGAGACTGGCTGCTGGACTGTGTGCGGCTTATACTGGGGGAACTGGTCATACTGGGAGACTGGCTGCTGGACTGTGTGCGGCTCATACTGGGAGAACTGGATGCTGGACTGTGTGCGGCTCATACTGGGAGACTGGCTGCTGGACTGTGTGTGGCTCTTACTGGGGGCACTATTCATACTGGGGGCAATGGCTGCTAGACTGTGAGTGGCTCATACTGGGAGAACTGGATGCTGGACTGTGTGCGGCTCTTACTGGGGGCACTGGTCATACTGGGGGCAGTGGCTACTGGACTGTGTGTGGCCCATACTGGGGGCACTGGTCATACTGGGAGACTGGCTGCTGGACTCTGTGCGGCTCATACTGGAGGCACTGGTCATACTGGGAGACTGGCTGCTGGACTGTGTGCGGCTCTTACTGGGGGCACTGGTCATACTGGGAGACTGGCTGCTGGACTGTGTGCGGCTTATACTGGGGGCACTGGTCATACTGGGAGACTGGCTGCTGGACTGTGCGGCTCATACTGAGAGAACTGGCTGCTGGACTGTGTGTGGCGCATACTGGGAGAACTGGATGCTGGACTGTATGCAGCTCATACTGGGAGAACTGGATACTGGACTGTGTGCGGCTCATACTGGGAGACTGGTTGCTGGACTGTGTGCGACTCTCACTGGGGCACTGGTCATACTTAGGGCACTATTCATACTGGGGGCAGTAGCTGCTGGACTGTGTGTGGCTCATACTGGGGGCACTGGTCATACTGGGAGACTGGCTGCTGGACTGTGTACAGCTCTTACTGGGAGAACTGTATGCTGGACTGTGTGTGGTTCTTACTGGGGGCACTGGTCATACTGAGAGACTGGCTGCTGGACTATGTGCGGCTCATACTGGGAGAACTGGATGCTGGTCTGTGTGCGGCTCATACTGGCTGCTGCACTGTGTACGGCTCTTACTGGGGGCACTATTCATACTGGGGGCAGTGGCTGCTGGACTGTGTGTGGTTCTTACTGAGGGCACTGGTCATACTGGGAGACTGGCTGCTGGACTGTGTGTGGCTCATACTGGAGGCACTGGCTGCTGGACTATGTGCGGCTCATACTGGGGGCACTTGTCATACTGGAGGCACTGGCTGCTGGACTGTGTGCGGCTTATACTGGGGGCACTGGTCATACTATCCCCCTGCTGTTACATCCCTGTGTGTATTATTCCTGTACTGTGACATCACTGTGTGTATTATTCCTGTACTGTGACATCACTGTGCGAGGTAACCTTTCCGTTGTGTTTTTCATCCGTGTGCTGTGACATCATCATGTTTGTGACTTAATTATGTGTGTTGTTTCATTATGACGTCTCAATGTTTATTACCCATGTACAGTGACATGACTGTGATACTGTGTGCAGTACTATTTTATATTATATGACTTTGCTATCCATGTTCTGTGACATCATCTCATTTACTGTCTTCGTTTTTTGACATCACTTTTTCCTCTCTCTTTTTGCTGGCATGGTCACTACTCATATCAGTTGTGGCATTACAGGAACAAGTAGCAGTCCTACCATAAGAGAACTACAAATGGGCACACATATAGCACCTGTAATGGAGCTACAGTGTCCCCATAAACAAGCACTAGTACTGGCTAAATCTAGCCAGTGGCGTAACTAGAAGCTGATGGGCCCCAGTGCAAAGACTGTGCCAGGCCCCCGACTATAATGTATGGTGTATAGTAATAGTCTTCTCATATGGGAAAGTGATACCATAAGGGCCCCTTAAACCTCTTGGGCCCAGGTGCGACCGCAACCTCTGCACCCCCTCAAGTAACGCCCCTGCATCTAGCGCCCTCATTGCATTGGACTTCACTGTTCACCCACTGGTGTAAGTCTCCCAGAATAAGAGCCACTGTTATTCTCCATTCACACTGTGAATGTAACGTTATGGTATCTGGCTCCTTCTCTATACTGTCCACAACAGTGCAGAGTATGGTGATCAGTCATCACCATACAGATTGCATAGAGCAGGCAGTACAGTGTTTGCTTCTTGATCCGCTGATAATTTAGAATGGTTGTTCATACAAACATTTTCTCAGCAGATCATTTAAAACGTTAAATGTTATAATTCTTCAGCTTTCAGGACACTGTCTGTCTGTGTTACTTAAAGGGGGTTTACACTTCTCAATACTGATCTCCCATCTTAAAAACGTGTTAATTTTAATGGCAGTTGAGCTTCAGTACCTTGCTTTGGCCACTATACATTGAATGCGCCTAATAAACCACTACTAATATTTTGTCAAGCAGCTTAACACCTTCCAGATCATGTTTCTTTCATGGCTCAGCGTGATTCCATCATGCAGAAAATCAACTTTGAAGTCAGATGTAAACTGGTATAAAGTCAAGGAGACGGATAGTTTAACATTGAAGTTAAAAGGAACCTGTCACCACATTTTCAAATATACAGCCAAGTTAAAGGGAACCTGTCACCACATTTTCACACATACAGCCAGTGACAGGTTCCTATAGAGCTTTATTAACTGACTGTCGTCCTTGCTTTAGCTAAAATTTGTTTCGCTTACATCCACATAAATCAACTTTTATCTTATATTACCTGGCATGAGAGGGGGCGTGTCCTGCTCACTGGGCTCCTCCCCATGCCTTATGCTTCCTTACTGTTCACAGTTCATGTCATGTGACCCGAGTGACATCATCTCAGGTACTTAGGCCTCTTAATAAAAGCAAGCTGTACCCCATGTATGTACCTGACCACATGAAGTCACAGCAGCCTCCATGGACTTCCAATCCTCTCCATCCTCCATGGAGGCTGCTGTGATTTCATGTTATTACATAAATGTGCAACACCCCTGCCAACGTATAGGTAAGGGGGTAGATGCTAATATTTCCGCCGGAGTTCACCTTCTTCTTCCTGGTGCATGTGAGTGTTTAATCTTGCGCCACAAAATTCTGCGGTTTGTCCGAATCGGTCGGGTTGTCCGACGGCCATGCCCCCTGATTTCTGTCGCGTGCAAGCCGGCGGATGCGCAAAAAACGATCGGGTGCGCCAAATTCCCGGGGCAATCTGGCGCAAAACGGAAATATTCAGGAAACCCGACAAAAGTGCGGCATTCGGACACTTAGTAAATGAGCCCCAGTGTGTTTGCTTTAAAGGAGGAAATAATGGTGAAGATTTTGAGGGCCATTTATCTTTAGGCAGGAATAGCATGCCAGTATATTTTTTTTTTTTTTAGCTTTTCCGCTCCTCCAATTTATCATAGTGGGTTTGCCAATTAGATACATTTTGTCTATGTGGTCTTAAAGAGAACCAGTCAGGGTGGTCTGGAACACTAAACCACCCACAGGTCTTAATGGACCGGGGGTTTCGTTGCCTAAATTGCCCGTTAACAACGTGCTGTGTGACCACTATTAAAATAAAAAACCTTTGTACTTGCACCTGTGCAGTCATACAATGGGTTCACTGCACATTTGCTGTGGTATGACACTTGCGCGATGAAGCCAGGGTGTAGAGCTCCGGCATTGCATTACTGCGCGGGCGCGGCAAGCACCAAAGATGGGTCCGATGTGCCTTATCGGACCCATCTCTTCTCTAGGTTATTAGTATTCTATAGGTTAGACTTGGTAAAGGGATGATTTAGGGAGCAAAATCACCGGTCCATAAGGACCCGTGGGTGGTTCAGTATCCATAATCCTCCTGACTGGTCCTTTTTAAGGTCTGCCGTGATCTTGCAACATTTTAGTCTAACAATAGTACATCAAACACCAACATCCGGGAACAGTCGAAATACAACCATAAATAAGGCACAAACCAGGATCACTGATATACTGTAAACTCCTGCTTGCACATGAAAAAGTTGCAGAAGAGTGCCCAACCCCCGCCCCCCCCCAAAGAAAAAGCTGAAAAAAAAGAAACCCAATCTAACTATCATAAATCCCCAGTCCCCACTTTAATCTTACAATTTGACACCTGTGGAGATGCGGCCATCGTCTTTGAAATTTGTAGAATAACATAAACAATTCATGGTAATGGGGGCGGGGCAGCAGGTCCACACGTATCTTCCTTTTATTGACAACTATTTGTAGATCCTGGTGCTGCCCGGGATAGGAAATGACTGCTCTTAGCTATAACAAAATAGAATGGGTTGACAAAAAATATTCTTTAGGTATCTATCTCTCACTGACTGTCTGTCTCTGGCCTTCTCTGTCTCTGGCCTTATTGTTCAGTGACAGTCTCTGACCGACTGTCACTTTTGTTTAAGGGGAGATTTATCAGAAGTGTCTGAGAGCAGAACTGCTCGTCATTTTAAAATTTTTGTAAATTTAATTTTTGCACAGCTGTTTAATAAATTCCAGCTGATCTCTGATTGGTTTCCATGGGCAACTGTAACAGTTTTAACTCGACATTCCTGATAATTTTTCCCCTCTATCTCTATCCATTTTACCTCACACATCAACGTCTTCTGTTCATTGCCTATAGTAACCAATCACAGATCAGAGCTCATATTAATGACCTGTGGCAACTAGAACAGCAAACAATCACGGCTCAGCTTCTAACTGCCACAGCAGCAGCAGACAATGGCTCCTGTATAACTGTATATCGGCTCAAAACCGGATTTATGATGTTCTCTGAGTCACAGAGAGCGGCTGTGCAAAATTTGGTGATTGTAAACGCGACGGTGTGCAGTATATTCTTTGGAATCTTTGGTGCCAGGTGAATCAAGGAGAGAAGGGAATGCTTAGGTTATTTGTGTTCATCAGAAGAGTTTTTTTGGGGCTTATGAGGAGAGGCTTCTGTCAAAATTTGTAGCAATTGCTAGAGATCCATCACATCCACTTACCTCGGAAATAGATGACCTGCATAGGGAATTTAGCGAAAGGTACTGTCTTCTGATAATTAAAAGTAAAATATTCATTCCCACAGTCTGCCATAAGTCCAATGTTTTGAATTGTTATGTCTTTTATATTAAATGTATACAGGCGGTAACCTACTTAACCCCTTCATGCTCCGCGCCGTACATGTATGGTGCAGAGGTGTCTGGGGTGTAAGAAGAGGGCTCACTGGCTGAGCCCTCTTCATATACAGGTGGGGTTTGTTGCCTATTGCAGCAAACCCCCACCACTAATACCCGCAGTCCGTGCTTGCACCGTTTGCGTGTATTGACCCTTCCGATGCCACTGACAAAGCTGCCATCGGCATCTAAAAGATGGCGGTGCATGGCGATCAGTTGCCATGACAAACTCGGGTCTTTGTCAGACCCGAGGCTGTCTGGTTTCTGCAGTTTCATTACAATGAGCCATGGCTCATTGTAATGTATACTGTACAAAAATGCCATATACTGCAATGCAGTAGTATTGCAGTATATGGTAGGATTGATCAGACCATCTAGGGATAATGTACTCTAGAGCAGTGATGGCAAACCTTTTAGAGACAGAGTGCCCAAACAACAACGAGAACCCACTTATTTATTGCAAAGTGCCAACATGGCAATTTAAGCAGTAACTTATAGTTCCCTGCTCTGTCACAACTTTTAATTTTATCAGTGTCCTGATGACACCAATACAGTAGGAAGAATTCGATGTATCATTGTAGCTTTCTTCCAGGGTACCCTGATCAATAAGAAACACTCCGGGCCTGGAGCCGTAGCTCCAATGGTCACCCAGCTGTGTCCACACCTTTTCTCGTCCAATAGTCTCAGGTCCAGAATGTGTATGAAAATAGAATAGAGCACGGAATGTCCTGGGTTTCCTTGGACTGCAGGTGAGTCCTGTCTAGCAAACTCTGGGCTAGGAGGACAGCCTGGGTGCCCACAGAAATTTCTCTGAGTGTCACCTCTGGCACCCGTGCCATAGGTTGTCCACCACTGCTTTAGAGGATCTAAAAAGTAAAAAAAAAAAGTTTTAAAATAATTAAAAAAATAATTAAAAAAAAAGTTTAAAACCTAAAAGTTCAAGTCACCCCCTTTCCCCAGAACTGATATAAAATAATAAACAGTAAAAGTCACAGACACAATGGGACTCATTTAATAAGGGTCTGTGGAGCGCATTTTCGTCGGGTTTCCCGGCAATTTCCATTTTGAGGCGAATTGCCCCAGGATTTTGGCGAACGCGATCAGATTTTGGCGCATCGGTGCTGGCTTGCACGGGACAGAAATGGGGGGGGGGCCCATCGGACAACGCGCAGGATTTAACATTTAGAAATGTGTCACAAGATCAAGCACCAGGAAGAAGCAGGTGAACTCCGGCAGACCTCGGCGCAGAAGCAACGGATGCAGGAACTCAGGCGCACGTTCTTAGTGAATCGCGGCAGACCCAAATCCTCGTCGGACAACGCACTGCGGGATCGCAACAGGACCGGGTAAGTAAATCTGCCGCAATAGGTCTGTGTCTCAAAATGCCTGATCTATCAGAATATAAAAACTGTTATTGCAGGCGGTGAACCACATAACGGAAAATAGTTTTACATCACATAAAAAATGGAATAAAAACTGATCAAAATGTCGCACAGTCCTCAAAATGGTAGCAATGAAAATTTCGGCTCATTTCGCAAAAAATGACACATCACACAGCTCGGTACACCAAAGTATGAAAAAGTTATTAGTGTCAGAATATGGCAACATTTTTTTTCGTTTTCGTACACATTCGTTTAATTTTTGTAAATGTATTAAAACGCAGTAAAACCTGTATAAATTTGTTATCCTCGTGAACGTAGCAAACCATAGAATTAATCAGAGATGTTATTTGGAGCATTAAGTGAAAGTTGTAAAAACTGAGCCCACGTCTATTTTTTTTATAGTTTTCCAAATTTTTTCCAGCTTCCCAGTACACGGCATGGAATAATAAATAATGTGACGGATAAATAAAATTTGTTACGCACAAAATAAGCCCTCACACAGCTACGTACATGGAAAAATGAAAAGGTTATGGATTTTTGAAGTTGTAGAGCAAGAAATGAGCGAAAAATCGTTATCAGAGGTGTCTGCAATTAAGCTAACCCAACATTTTTAAAACCCAATTGTCACAGAGACCAAAAAATAATTTGGCTGAGGTTACAATGATAAAATATACAGTTCCGACTTACAAATAAATTCAACTTAACAACAAACCTACAGAACCTATCTTGTACTTGTACTGCCTGTATTGTTATCAATGGCCTCCTTCCTTCTAAAATCAACTTTTACAATTATGCTAATGAGCCAGAATGGCTCTGGGTTGTTACCAGAGCACCTCCGTGCAGCACGTTTGCAGGCAGTTACACTGTCTCCGCCTTCCATCTACCCCTCAGCACTTCCCCCTCCCTCTGTCTGATGTAATCTAACTTCTGCAGTGGAGGTGGTAGTACTCGTGCACAGTGTAGCAGCCTGTGAAGCTACAGCAAGAAGGGGCTCTGGTAAAACCCCCACCAGCCCTTCGGGCTCATTAACATGATTATAAAAGTAGATTTTTATAGGAAGGAGGCCAGGGAAAACAAATATAAGGAGATTACCACCGTCACAGTGTCTGGATCTATGAATAAATATCCATGGTTTATCATGATGGATATTAATGGTAGATTTAATTTACTTTTTTAGTTTTTTTTTTATTCTATTTAGCAGAATCAACTTATCTTCTAATTCATTTACAATCTTAATAAATAAAAAAACCTTACAGAACAAAATAAACTAAAGAAATGCCAGACATGATCTATACAAATAAAGATTACTATTAATATGTAAGTAGCCAAACATATAGTCCAGAGGCTCTTATACAATGTGGGTGAAGGGCCTTGCAGCTTGTTACTATGTAGCTGTAATTCTTCCCTAAGTGTTGGTGAAACGTCTGATCCAGGTATATTGTCGCAGTATAAAATTGCTGACTTCTTTTTCTTGCTCTATGAATAGAAGCGAGGAAAGAAATGACAATATTAGCTCTGTTCCCACAGAGACGAATGTTTCTCTCTCATAGCCCGAAGCAGACGCCATATGTGAATGTAAACACAGAAATAATCTCTGCATATTTTTATGTTTATTTTGTTCACATTAAGAATATTTTGGTCTCTACTTGAGTAAGTATTATGTACATAACCATTAATCTTTATCTAGGCTTTCATACTCAAAGTAAAACATCCCATAGTGAACATAAATTATAGGTCCACTTCCACTTGTACCAGTACAGTGTATCTGTATCTTTTGTTCTTCCTTAAAGGCGTTGGTTACCTAATTTAACAGAGTAGGTTATAGGGTCACCCGTAATACACTTACCCTATAAAACCTTACTTCAAGGACTGCTTGGTCTAGCCGTCTTCAGAGCAGGGACTTCTTGTGACATCCCGGGTCCTGTTTCCTTCCAGTAGATGGAGGGACTGTGCAGTCAGGTCCAGTCCTCTGTCATGATCGCTGGTTGGAGGGGGTGCCATAAGAGCTTACAATCTATGGGAGGGATGACACAGGAGGCATCCGTGTACAGTGGGCCGGCCATTCTTTGTACATAAAGATGGCGGCTGATGCATCATCATCATTTATAGAGTTGAATGTGCATGGTCCGTCATCAGCCTCCATCTGTATGTACAGTGTCCATGGTACTAGATCTGTCACCAGCTGCCATCTTTATATACAGAATCCATACAGAAATTGCAGAACCTGTAAAATGTTATTAAATCTGGAAGGATGAGGGTAGGAGTCAAAAGTGGAGGGGTTAAAGAAAAGAGAGTCCAAGTTAAATGCAGTTAGTGAGTGTATGAGACCTGCCAGAAAAGATGGGTTTTTAGTTACAGTGTCTCGCACTTCCCCTACTTGATGTAATTTCATTGCAGCAAAGGAAGTTCAATTACTCTGTGGGAGGGAGAAGAGCTCCTGCACAGTGTGACAGCCTGTGAATCGCACTTAGGGGCTCTGGCAACTCCATCATTAACATCATTTTTTAAAGTTGGTTCTAGAAAGAAGGAGGCCATGGATAACAAATATAAAATAATCACAGTACAGTGCATTCACAGTATATAGAGTAGTGCAGTCAAAGATAAGTAGAGCACTGGGGCTATGCATAAGAGAGTGCTGAATTGCTATCCAGATCTGTTTCTTATGCATTTCTGCCAAGTGGAGGTAGCCCAGAACAACTTACATATAGATTGAGGTGTTCATGTGACCCTGAGTTCTTCATCTAACATTAGGGTCCTGGGACAGAGGATGTCCTAGACCAGTGATGGTGAACCTTTTAGAGATCGAGTGCCCAAACTACAACCAAATCCCACTGATTTATCATCAAATGCCAAGGCTCCCGTAAGTTATTGCTCTCTGTTCTGCCACAACTTTCAAAATTGCATTGGCTCCTGAGGCCACCAATACAAAGAAGGAGAGAAAATTTATGCAGCTTCTCTACAGGGTCTGTATATGAAGAGGGCCTTCAAAGATAATACAGCTCTGTCCACACCTTCTCAATCTTCCTGCAGTCCCAAAAGCCAAGGATGTGTTGCTTTAAAAAAGCTCTAAGATTAGCATCTCTTAAGTTGCCAGGGACTGCTGGAAGATTCTCTGAGTCCTGTCTGGTGAACTCTGTGCTGGGTCTCTGTGCTGTGCTGTGCTCTAGCTTGGGTGCCCACTGAGAAGGCTCTGAGTGGCACCTCTGGCACCAGTACCATAGGTTCGCCATCACTGTCCTAGACTAAAGTAATGCTGAAGAAGTCAGTAGCACCAAGGTGTTGCTAGTGTTAGTAGCTTGTAGCCAAACATCACCCCAGTGTCAGAACTGTCACCCATTGCTTTTCGATAGCCTGAAAACATGTTGCTAACTGCATAATTTGAGAACTCTATACCTCCAAGCTCATTGACCCCTTAAGGGTAATTTTCTGTAGCTCTCCAGTTATATCCAAGGCTACTCCAGTCATCTCACCGTGGGGAACTACTCAACACCAAGGGCTCTATAGGAGCTTGTGCCAATGCCAGCCCAACCTATCCTGTTACAAGCTTTCTTCTCTCAATGATCCTCTATTAGGTCCTCTGTTGCTGCCTACCACACACATGCATTGACTACCACATATATGTTTTTTAAATGCCAAAACATGCCAATTCACCTTCATTAATACTTTTTCCATGTTTCTGTACCAGATCATAACAATTAATTTCCTTCTATACGCTAGATAGTTATTCTCCTTTAATGCATTTTACCCATTAAAGGAAATCAACCGCTTTGAAAATAAAAATAAAATAACATAATAAAAATCTATTAATACTCACCTCCGCTCTTCTTCACCTTGATCAAGGCGCTGTCTGTTGCAAATCTTGACATGCCTGGATCACGTAGATACAGGCGGTCCCCTATATAAGAACACCCAAGTTACAGACGACCCCTAGTTACAAATGGACCTCTGGATTTTGGTAATAACTTTAGCCTTAGGCTACTAAAACTGTTATAACAGTTATCAAATGTGTCTGCAATGAAGCTTTATTGTTAATCTTGCTTCTTATGACAACCCAACATTTTAAAATCCAATTGTCACAGAGTTACAATGATAAACTATACAGTTCCGACTTACCTACAAACTCAACCTAAGAACAAACCTACCGAATTTCGTACGTGACCCGGGGACTGTCTGTAACAAAGTTATGATTAGCAGCATGGAGCACGGGGACAAGATGTCCATCGCCTCGGGGTGCTAATTATACACGCCCCCGCACCTCCCTCTCCCAGCATGAGTACCTTGTACTGTCATTGCCCAAACTCTGCCTGGTTTATGAGCTCCACCAGCCTAAGCCTTTGTCTATGAGGCCATCTCTTCTGCCTGTAGATTTTAGTTACCAATTTTTATTTTATCATCTGCAGGGTAATAAATTGTAACAATCTCTGGATTTAGTCCAAAATAATGAGAATGTATGGTGAATGTTTGAGACGCTACAGGAATGATACTCCATAAAAAAAACCCAATCTATTGAGGTGAGTTGGGACCTGTTAGTAAGAGACTTGTACCTACCGTATATACTCGTGTATAAGCCGAGTTTTTCAGCAAAAAAATGTGCTGAAAAACGTCCCCTCGGCTTATACACGAGTCAATACTTAATTAAAAATGGACTAAAAAAAAAAAACTATTTACTCACCCTCCGGTGGCCCCGATGCGCAGCGCTGCTCCCCGATGTCCGCGCGGCTCCTCTTCTGGCTTCCCGGCTCCTCTTCTTGCTTCCGCGCCGTCTTCTTTAACATCGCGTTGGGCGCCGCCATTGTTCTTCTCCTGTGCGGCGCCTAGTATGACGTCAGCAGCGGCGCGTCATACTAGGCGCCGCACGGGAGAGAACAGTTGCGGCACCCAACGTGATGTTAAAGAAGACAGAAGACGGCGCGGAAGCAAGAAGAGGAGCCGGGAAGCATCGGGACCACCGGAGGGTGAGTAAATAGTTTATTTTTTTTTAATTCTGGGCTGATTGTATACTACTGGGGGCAGGCTGTATACTACTGGGGGCAGGCTGTATACTACTGGGGGCAGGCTGTATACTACTGGGGGCATGCTGTATACTACTGGGGGCAGGCTGTGGTGGCTGTATACTACTGGGGGCAGGCTGTGGTGGCTGTATACTACTGGGGGCAGGCTGGGGTGGCTGTATACTACTGGGGGCAGGCTGGGGTGGCTGTATACTACTGGGGCAGGCTGGGGTGGCTGTATACTACTGGGGCGGGCTGGGGTGGCTGTATACAATTGGGGACAGGCTGGGGTGGCTGTATACTACTGGGGGCAGGCTGTATACTACTGGGGGCATGCTGTATACTACTGGGGGCATGTTGTATACTACTGGGGGAAGGCTGGGTGGCTGTATACTACTGGGGGCAGGCTGGGGTGGCTGTATACTACTGGGGGCAGGCTGGGGTGGCTGTATACTACTGGGGGCAGGCTGGGGTGGCTGTATACTACTGGGGCAGGCTGGGGTGGCTGTATACTACTGGGGCAGGCTGGGGTGGCTGTATACAACTGGGGGCAGGCTGGGCTGACTGTATACTACTGGGGGCAGGCTGTATACTACTGGGGGCATGCTGTATACTACTGGGGGCAGGCTGTGTGGCTGTATACTACTGGGGGCAGGCTGGGGTGGCTGTTTACTACCGGGGGAATCCTGGGTGGCTGTATACTGCTGGGGGCAGGCTGGGGTGGCTGTATACTGCTGGGGGCAGGCTGGGGTGGCTGTATACTACTGGGGGCAGGCTGGGGTGGCTGTATACTACTGGGGGCAGGCTGGGGTGGCTGTATACTACTGGGGGCAGGCTGGGGTGGCTGTATACTACTGGGGCAGGCTGGGGTGGCTGTATACTACTGGGACAGGCTGGGGTGGCTGTATACAACTGGGGGCAGGCTGGGGTGGCTGTATACTACTGGGGGCAGGCTGGGGTGGCTGTATACTACTGGGGGCAGGCTGTGGTGGCTGTATACTACTGGGGGCAGGCTGGGGTGGCTGTATACTACTGGGGGCAAGCTGTATACTACTGGGGGCAGGCTTGGTCAGGCTGTATACTACTGGGGGCAGGCTGTATACTACTGGGGGCAAGCTGTATACTACTGGGGGCAAGCTGTATACTACTGGGGGCAAGCTGTATATTATAGGGGGCTGGCTGGCTATATACTTGGCTGGGTCTGTGACCAATGCATTTACCACCCTCGGCTTATACTCGAGTCAGTAGTTTTTCCCAGTTTTTGGTGGTAAAATTAGGGGTCTCTGCTTATACTCGGGTCGGCTTATACTCGAGTATATACGGTATTTGTTGGGTGTCCTCTAGATTGGGGTAACCACTAAATAAGAGAACATAATCTAATGCCGAAAAAAAAGTCTATCCAACCATATGAATATACAATTGGAGGCAGATCTCACTGATAAAAATGTTGTGTATATTGGACTGGCTCTACAATTATGATGGGGGCTGCTCCAGAGACTGCCAGTCGTATGCTCCTAATTATCCCTCCTTATACTGTATGATAAGTGCAGGAGTTGGTCATCACTCCCTCTATAATATATGGAGGCAGCAGCTTAATACTATGGAAATGTTTTTCGGAAGCTGTGACTGGGAGTCTTCCCTAGATAGATGAGAAGACGAATGGTTTACATTACAGACAAGTCCTGAATACAAACTTTATGTCTTCTGCCAAAACCCGGAGAGATGGATCGTTTTTCAACAAGACAATAGCATAAAGTATAAAGAAACAGCAGTACTGAAGGCTGAAAATGACAAAAATACATCTCCGTGCCATCCAATTCTAGCCTTAGAGGACAGCAAGTAAAAGAAAACTTTCCATTTCTTAATATTTGTCATTAGTAGATTTGCATAGTACGAAATTGTTCCCCTCAGGAATAAGCGTTCTAGCTTGGGGTTTCATCTGTTGTTTGATATTAGGCTGCATGTATTTGGATGATTCCCAGTAATAGCAGAGAATGAAAAAGTAATTTAGTAGAGACTCCGACTCCATAAAGCTGGCAGCACACGTAAGATAGATGATAGCTTCCAGGTTACATTGTGCATTTGGTTTGACAAGTTTATTTATTATTTTGTATGATTTCTATAGTTTCTTATATTTTCAACAGCAATGTACAAAGATTATTTTCACTTTTATTTCCTTTTTCTTCTGATGGTCCATACAAAATATCTCATAAAAAGTTATTCCATGTTAAAACTTAACAGCTTAGCTGGGCTTTAATGCTCCGCGCCCGATATATCGGACACAGAGTTGATGCGGCTCAACTCGAGATTGGCATCATAAAACAGTGGGTGTCAGCTGCAACTAACAGTGTAACACCCACCATTTAAACTGCTTGAAAATGGCTCTATTGATGAGCTCAATTTATTTGCCAATGGTGAATAAAAGACCGCACTGATTCCACTGGAATGCTGCCTCATTGTAGGTTATTTGGATGGTTATGATATAATATAGAATTGTTTTGCATACATCCCTTCCTCATTCAATCGCCTTGCTTCCCCAGGGTATCTACCACCAGAATGAAGGATTGTATGCAAATGAGCCTGAGGGGCTCCAGGCTCCATTGTTGTTATTGGAGCCTGGAGCCCCTCAGGCTCATTTGCATACAGTCTTTCATCCTTGTGGTAGATGCCCTTTAAACTTGATGGACATGTGTCATTTTTCAACTTTCCCTTCCACCTCAGACAACAAGTCTTCCTACAATACATCTATGACTGCAGCATTTACAAATAAAAAATACTGGGGCACATTTACTAAAAACAGTGCAGTCTGTACCGTGTGCAGTTTGCCTGTGTAGTGTGCAGAGGGCGCTAGATTAAAGATTTCTGGCGCCTGCTCAGCATAAATCTGGTGCCTACTGCACTGCCCCGACAGAAGGCACTAACTTTTTTTTGGTGCACCTTTGGACTGCATGATAAATGTAGCGCACGGTCTGACTCAGCACCGGAACGCTACCTTCAGTGCCCAAATTTGTGTCCCGTGAAGAATAGTGCAGCCGCGACACAAATGGTCTTGTGTGACACAAATGTGTCTCGGACACTTCCTAACACATGTGCAAGCAGTTTGCACATGAAAGAACGTCCAAAGTCCGACAGAAAACTGGCGCACGGCTTTTAGTATATGTGCCCCACTGAATCTGAAACAAGTGATCAAACCGACAGAAGAACTCTCCATTGGTTTCAATCCTTATGATTTATTTTCATTAACACTCATATTTATAAGGTCTACTCTATGCAGCTGACATCATGATACTCCTTCTACTAGAAGCATACTGCAATGCCAGAAATGAAATCAGTCAAGAGCGAGCTGCCACCATGACTAATGATGTGGCTGCAGTGAGTCCGCAGGGGGACCCTGTAAGGTGCATATGACATACCTAGCCTATTGTTCTTGTTTCTGTATCCTCAGCAGAGCAAATTAGTGATGGTAAATACACCATACAAAAGTCTAACCACCTTCTTTTCCAATGATAAAATAAGAAATGTAGGTCAGTGTCCCTGAAACAAGTGCGATCCGCTTCATGAATATGTAGAATAAGCACCAAGGTTATGTGAGTACTTATGCCTTCAGATTAATAATGTGCAATATACTACAAACTGTATAAAGCCACCTAGAAATGAACAGGATCCATTACAGATCAATTGCAATGGCATTTTTGCACATATAATGAAGATGTATAGTAGAAATACAGTATATAGCGTGAGGAGAGAATTACAGTCATCATTCTTTAAGAAAATAACATAACTTTAAGGGGTTGTCCACTTTCCGCAAATAATTGATATTTACTTGTGTAAAGAAAAATTTTACAATGTTCCAATATACTTTAAGTCTTTGTAAGTCTTTGCTGCATATTTGCTATCATGTTACAAAGCTGCCGGTGGCTTCAAAAAGATGGTGGCGCATGGGTGCCGCCATCTGTCCGAAGATCGTTGCTACCTGTGATGTCATCGGGGAGTGGCGATCCGTTACTATAACAGCCTTGGGTCTTTCCAAGACCCAGGCTGTTTCGTTTTAACCCATTCATTACAATATGATAATTGCACGTTGTAATGTTTGAGGATGAAAATCCCCATATACTGCTATACTGTAGTATGGCAGTATATGGTAGGATCTAGGGTTAAAGTACCCTATGGGGTGTGAAAACGGTAAAAATAAAAAAAAGTTAAAAAAAAACTAATTATAATAAAAAAACTAAAAATTCAAATCAACCCCATTCCCCTTTGCACATTGTAAAAGATGATATGTAAAATCCTCATATACTGCCGTACTAGATGGTGCAAATGCATTTTTTTTTATCAATTTCACTGGATTTGTAATGTTTTTACCGCTTCCTAGTGCACTGCATGGAATATTTAATACTGTCACTATGAAGGGCAATTTTTTAATGCAGAAAACATGCACTAACAGATCTTTATATCGAAAAATAAAAAAGTTACAGATTTTTGAAGGTGGGGAGTGGAAAATGGAAACGCAAAATTGAAAAAAGGCCTGGTCGTTAAGGGATTAATTAAAGAAATCTACTGCTTGTATTTAGCTGTATTCACCCTTAAAGGGGTTGTTCACTTTCAGCAAGTAATTGATATGGTGTGCGTAGCCAGACCTCCTCTCCTCCTCTTTCCCTCCCCCTTTACCCCTCACTTATGGTTCTTCCTCCGTTTTCTCTCTGTACCCTCTTGTCTCCTTTTCTTTTTCTTCTTAGGCTCTCATGGGCGCTCTTCTCCTCACAAATTAATTGCTCATAACTGAATGACTTATTTACTGTCCACGTGACAAATTATTGCACAATTTATGTAGCTAGGTTCTTTCTTTCCTTTTAGGTGGAATACCCAGAAATCTCTATGTGAAAGCATTGCATTATACTATCACACATCGATACCCAAGATGTCTGGTATTAAGTATTTATAATCTATTGGCAGTTATGTTTTATATGACTTGTAACCAAGTCTTGTTTTAAAAAAGTCCTGGAATGTTAAAAAAAATGGAGGCTGTAATATTCTATGAAAATGGTGAAATTTTTTTTCTTCAGACTTAAAGTCCTCCTTATCATGCCTAAAGGCCTAGGTATAAAAAGATCTTTACTCTTCAATCTACTCATATATAGATGTATCATTCCAGAGTATATAATGGCTCGGTGATAAATCTGAAAGGGATATTCCCTCGAAGACAAGATTCTTAAATATACTCAGGATAACAAAATAACACATTCTCTAATTCACAGTTCTTAACAAAAATACAGCATTTCACAGATATAAGTCCAACCTGTCTCTATCAGTCCCGGTGTTTACAATTTTGGGGTTGTTTCTGGATAATAGTGTAGATAAACCTGGACCCTGATAATCTAAGCACATTGTCAGCACACAACATTTCATAGCACTAGAGGGATCATGAAGTGTCTGGTTAGAGTGTCCCATCTCACACTCTGGAATTTTATACTGACCATCACTGAGTGACAGGATCTAAAACATCAATAAAACTGAGTAAATTGTAAAGAAGGGGCTTAAAAAGATCTTTATTGTGTAAACATCACTAGAGAATAAAAATTTTATACCAGTGTTACGGTTGCTACAGCTGCTGCAAAATCAGTAATTCTGGTTTCTGTCTATATTCTGTCTCATTTTTTTTTTGTCTTTTAAACATGATTTTTTGTGTTGTTTCCAGCCGAGCCTTTGTTGAATAAGTGTCTCATGTAGCCGATATTTTGTAGTCCATAAAAATGTACTGAACTTTATCTTGCAGCCATTGATATATGTTTTCATTTTCTGCCCATTGGCTTAGTTTCAGTGGAGCTGGAAATGTTTAGTATTCCTGTATGAGCCGAGCGAGCCTGAGGCTTGTTTTATGACACGGCTTGCAGACTCTTTTATGTATGTGCATTTGAAGGTATAAATAACAATGTTCTGCATTTACATCCTGAAATGGTTCTATAGAGAATGTGCTGGAGTAATAATACCCATAATGCTGCAGTGCAGAGGATTATGTCGTGAATAAATAAAATTAAGGATTCTTCTGTTTAATAACCAATTCCTGTTTTCAGTATTCCATTTTTTTCCCATTTCTCCTTAGGCAAATCCGAATGCATTTAGCCTGATAGTGGCAGACGAATCCAGACATACCATATTAAAGAGTCATAGGAACTCAATGGGGGGGGATGTATCAATGTTCCCCAGGTTCCATCAGTTTAGTGGAAGAAAACCCTAGTCATTTTCTGCGCCAGATTTATCACTGTGTTAATGAATCTGGTGCAGGATAAGACTGTCGGTTTCCAGTTTAGATCTACTTTAAGGTGGTTTAAACTCTGCGCCACAGTTTTAGGCGCACGGAACATGCAAATAGGCCGCGACCCTCTCCAGAAGGCCACGCACCCTCAGTCGGAGAAGTCGGAAAATGGATAAAAACAGGTCTAAAAGCCATGTTGAATGTCGCACAAGGCATTTTAGACAGTGTTTTAGGTGCAAAACCACCAGAATTGTGCCAGAAGTGCCCTAATACACCCCCACCCCCCCAATTCGCCACAATATGGTGCCCTTAGGCCTCTTTTGCACATATTGATAGCTCTGTTTCCAAACGCAGTGCTAGCGCACAGGGGGCAGGGCTCGGCTAATCCGCCCTTCGCTGCTCCATTACCACAAAGAAGTTACACTTCTAGGAAAAGGTGTCGTTATCTGTGGTGTACAGATCCACAATATGACACCTATTTACAATCTATAAGCTTGTATTAGATATTAGTTTGTCTACTTGTGGATGCCAGACTACTGCTGTTAGCCATTTTAAATGAACCAAGCACAGGCACCCACTCCATTTACCAGGCTGTATACTTAACCAACGCAGGAGTGAGTGTATCTTTATATCACCCCACATTGGCCCTCTTCATGTATATGGTGCACCCTGCAAAGTGCACCATTTTTTTTTTTGTGCACTTGGCTTATGCTGCAGAATTGTGGCGCACATCAGTAATAAATGTGGCACAAACTCCGACTAAGCAGGTGCACATTTTTGTCTGTCTTGTCGGACACAGTGCAGCCAGGACACAAAATTGGCGCAGACACTTTATAAATACATGTACAAGCAGTTTGCATGTTCTTCTCACTGCAAAGTCAGAAAGAAAACTGGCACAACCTAGGCCTATGGCCCCCTGTGCCCTCCAATAGACCATTAACCTCTGTTATATCCATGCAGATGCTCACCATTAGATGCACCAAACTGAATGCATACATGATGGTGAAGGATATACAAAATAATTATCTTATTATGACAGTGGGTGTCTTATGCTGAAGTACTATTTCTTGTAACTATTAGAGAAGGACAGTGCTGGGATCAACATCAAGAGGAGAGTAGGTAAGTATTTGTAGTTTAGTTTATCGCTAGCTAGTGGTAGATTTCCTTTAAAGCTGTTAAGTAGTTCCCAGCAGCGTGATTACAGTAATATGTTTATTATATTTATTATAGTTGTGTTGATCCTGAACTTTTATACCCACAAATCACTGGTTGCACAATTTATTTATGACAGTCGGAGATAGCTACGCACCAAATATATAGAATGGAATGGCTGTGTAAGTGTGTAGCAGTGACTTCTTTTACTTTAGGGTACAAGTTTATAAAAAGGGTTCTTCCTTGGTGTGGACTGGGCTAGAGGAGTCTGCAAGTAGTTGAGTGAGAGGCTGGGGTGTATCTGAGGAGACTAAGCCTCAAGTTCAAGACAGTTATCAAGGCCTCAACTACAGCCTGCACCCACCCAGCCCTTCCTCAAGGTAACGAACCAGGAGGATCGCAACTGGGGTGCAGAGGGCGCGATCGCAACTGGGCCCAGGAGTTTTAGGGGCCCTTATGGTATCAGACTTTGCACTGGAGCCCTGCAGATTCAAGTTACGCCATTGCAAACCAGAGGTCATTACTAAATCGGAATGTAATGTTATATGCCCCTAGTTACACCTAGGGTGTAATGCTGTGTTCTAATTGGCTTAACATACAGATGTTTTTTTTTAAAAAGGGGAGGAGTTACATATATTACTAAAATCAACTGTCACTTGTAGTTTTAGCCAGTCAGAGTGAGAAAGTCAGTCTTTGAGGAGATAGAGGAGGGATGTGAGAGTGCCTGTGAGACAGAAAGAATAGCTGTGAGTCAGTGGAGTATTTATTGAGATACAGTATCTAAAAGCTGCTCAACTTCTTGACAACACATAATGGAAGTGGTTTATTTCGCCAATTTCTGATGAGAGGTTCCCTTTAAGTAAAGTAAGTTCTGGTATACCTCACTGCCTCCTCCATCCATCCACCATGTCCCTGCTGTACTAGTACACTAAGGGCTCTAGTCATATATCATCAGGCCAATGTCACTATAAAAGAGAGCCTGGAGGAATAACTACTACCACCAACATCAGTGCAGCCCCCTCATTACTGGCAACCTCTGCAGTGAGGGCTTACAGCTAGCACTGTAAAATAAGAACATCAGACCTCAGAACAGAGGAGGATTCAAAGCCACCAGCATCCCTGTCACTACAGTCCCCAGCATCCAACACCTCATCTTCAATTCAACATCTACACTCTGGACTGCTCTGATGTATGCTACATGAACCCTGCCTGCAATCAGATCCTGCACTACCTACTTGCTGCTCTTTCGATTCCTGTACCGGAATTAAGGTTGGACTATTGTCTCTATGTATGTCCCTGGGTTAGCAGCACTCAGCATCACCATCCTCTCCTGTACCACCAGCTGAGACCCTTACCAGGGGTAGAAGCCATAGCAGCTTCTGAGGGGCCTGCAGTGTCAGGGGGCCCTGACACATTAAAGAATGAAGGTTGTGCACAATTATGTACACATTTTGCTGCACATTTTACAGTATATCATGGATATAACAGTGCAGATCTTCCACAGTACACACCTGAGGTGGTAACTCGACAAGAAATGTCAGGGGAGGGGACAGTAGGACTAGGAGTAAAGTTAAGTAGGGGACAGTAGGTTTCTCTGATACCCGTAGACCTGGACCTGCTCCTGCGCTAGCAGAAAACCAAAGACGATGCTGCAGACTCCGGACCTGCGCCCACTGAAGTTTACAAGGGAAAAACGATACAGTAAGCAGTATGTAAGTGTTTTTAGTGTGAAGGTGCAGGTATACTACTCTTATCCTGTATAGCACAGCACTATTACTCCTATCTTATATATCGGCATGGCATAGCACTACTAATTTTATCCTGTAATATGGACTCACTACTCCTATACAGTATATGGATCCTACGCAGTACTACTATGCCTATCCTGTATATATGAACACTGCATAGTACTACTACTCCTATCCTGTATATGTGGGCCCAAATCAGCACTACTACCTTTACCCTGTATACATGGGCACAGCTCAGTACCATTACCCATATGTTGTATACATGGCAACAGCTCAGTACCATTACCCATATGTTGTATATATGGACAAGGCTCAGTACTACTACCCCTATACAGTATATATGGACACAACGCAGTACTACTATGCCTATCCTGTACATATGGACCCTGCATAGTACTACTACTCCTATCCTGTATTTGTGGGCACAAATCAGCAGTACTACCCCTATCCTGTATACATGGGCACAACTCAGTACTATTTACCCATATGTTGTATATATGGACACGGCTCAGTACTACTACTCCTATCCTGTATATAGTAGCTCAGTACTAGTAATGATACAAATTAATAGTTACAAATTGAAGATTTTCCCTTTTATAGAGTATGTCATCATGGACAGCACTGTAACATCAAAATGTAAAGACTCTGATGGGTTTTCACAAAATATATCTCACTGTGAACTTGTAAGAGAGGGTGGCAAGGGGTGCTACACCAGGGTTGTGGGGAATAGTGGAATATTGCTACACCGGGGTTGTGGGCACACTCGTGTGGATTCTCCCCCCCCCCCCCCCTCGGCTTATGCTTTACCCCCAGCTACGCCTCTGGTGTCTGTGTACATAAATATATAAATGTGAGTATGAATGTATTAATGTGTGTGATTATATACTCATGTGTAAGTGTACAGATATGTATATTTTGTGTAAGGGGAGGGAGGCTCCATTCAGAAGTCTGTTATGGGGCCTAGACTCCCCTAGTTACTCCCCTGCTTACCAGTCAAGAGTACTGCCCCATTCTTAGAGATCTCTGTCAACCCTTATGGGTTTGGGAGAATTAACATCATCCAGGAGAAGGCCACCATGACCACCCAGACCAAGACCACTCTGATCCTGGGCTACCACTATGACCACCAAGATAAGCTTCGAGACCTAAACCACTTTGACCCGGGGCTTTACTTCCCATTGTTATTGATGTAATCCCCTGTTCTTCAGATCAGTGGTTCTTAACCTTGTTTGAGGAACTGAACCCAGTAGTTTCATATGCACATTCATCGAACCCTTCTTTAGTGATAAAACAAATATGTGTGTGTCTTGACCTGCATGGCGGAGGCTCCCCCAAACCCCTGAGACCGACTCACTGAACCCCTAGGGTTTGACAGAACCACTGCTTTAGATAAAGGGCAACTCATTCCATTATATTCCCATTCAAATAATTTCATTTTATTGAACTTTCCTTTGATATTTGCTCTTGACACTGAGCGTCAAATATCTGGTTAAGGTAAAAGAGGCTGATTATTTTATTACACTTGTTTCACTGCAACAAACCCGTTTTTTCCTCATTTCAGGCAGAGGTTGTGTAGCCTCGAGCAGCTTTAACAAACAGCATTTCTATTCTAGACGCAGTTCTGTTGCATCAGTGTGTATGATTTATCAATCGCCCTCATCATTTGGCTCCTCGCTGTTATAATGTGATTCACACACTGGAAACGTTGTAAAGGCTGTAACAATACACGGCTCACTGATTTAATGTTACTGCAATTCCAATGTATAATGCCTGGCCGACAACCTGCTCGACAGACTAAACAAATGTCAGACATTATTCCTGGACGCATTTCTCATCCTTGCAAGATCGGAATTTATAGATCTGCAGTGTAATATACCGAAGGATTTGTTACAGCTTAACCTACAAAACATTCAACCAAAGGAGCTTTTTCTTTTTATAGATATGCAAGATAAATTCTCTCCAAAAGTCCATCCCTCTAGATATCTTGCTTCTGTAGGCAACTAAAAAGTCCCATGTCAGATGACCAAGAATTTACCTGCCAGATAATGTCCTTGTTCTGCAGTCTGTAGCTTGTCCACAAAACTGGTAAGTTTTATCCAGTGCCAAAATGCCGCTATTGGGAGCATTGGGAGATTGGTAGGTGGTACCACCAGCTGAACATATAAGCCACATCTTTTGAATAGAATGAAAGATTAGGACATTTTGCTTCCTTCTCCGCCTACTTTGGCTCTAATTTATCATCCTCCATCCTTTTCTGAAAATAATTTTTTTCACTGGGAAATCTCTACTAAGACTTCTTTAGAACCAACAGGATCAGATTATACAAAAGAAATTGTAGGAGAAGGAAAAGGGTGCAGCTAAGTCTCCCACCCATCAGCAAAGAGAGAACTGTAAATTACAGATACAGACTGGTAAAAGCAAAGCTGCTGAGAAAATTAAGATTACAAGTCACATTGGGGCACATTTACTTACATGGCCCCTGGAGTTCACCCAAAGTGCATTGTCCGACGACAATGCACTGTGCCTTGATTCACAAAGATTGTGCGCCCGATTTCCTGCATGTGTCACTTCCCCGCTCAGGTCCACCGGAGTTTACCATCTTCTTCCCAGTGTATGGTGCATTGGTGCAACACAATTTAAATATTAAATCACATGCTCAGTCCGAGAAGAGTGAAGAAATCAGGCGATACCTTTTTGAGGATAACTGAGTATATTTGATGGTGAGCTTTCGAGAATACTAGTTCTCTTCATCAGACATCATGGTCTTTCCATAGGCACGACTTTGCCCGTGGTGGTGGCCAAGGGACGGTACAAAATCATGAGACTGAGACGGAGTTGTGGACAGGCTGAAGGTCAGGACAGGCAGCACAGGATTGGAGTCAAGTACAAGGCAGAAGGTCAGGGCTGGCAGCAGAGGAGCGAAGTCTGGAATGGAACCTGGGTCAAAGCAGGGAATCACAACAAATGCACAGGTTATTATAAGGGAACAAGCTTTCTCTAGGGCACAAAAATCCTGCAGCGAGCAAAGGAAGAGGTAGTCCATTTATTAGGGCAGGCGCCAGCAGCACAATTAGTGGCACGCTTTAAATCTCACCGAGCCGGCACGTGCGCACACTAGGAGACGCTGCTGGAGCTAGGAGAGGTGAGTGTCATTCTGCCGGGGAAATGCACACTGGTGCGCCTGCGACCCGAGACACGGGTCGCAGTAGCACAGCACCCGTGACAAGGAGTCTGTAAATCTGGAAAGGTGGCCTGAAAAGGCAATCTTTATAAGGGAAATTAATTCTTTCCTGACCTAGCATCATCCAAGTTTACAGTTCTTCTAGAGATCAGCCATCCAGACTCTCAGTTTACAGTCACATGCTATATATGAGGCCATCCTCCAATATGGTACATAAACTACAGAATCCCTTTAGGATTGTGTATGGCAGTGATGGCGAACCTTTTGGAGACAGAGTGCCCAAACTTCAACCAAAACCCACTTATATGTTGCAAAGTGCCAACATGACAGTTTAAGCTGTAACTCCTGCCATATAACAGGTTTTAATCTTATTGGCATCCTGAGTTCACCAATATAATAGAAATATGATGGAGAAATTTGGATTGTAGCGTCCCTCCAGGGTCCCCTGAAAAGGAAGAATCCGGGTTCCCAGACCAGGAGCTCCAGAAATAATCTCTTTCCACACTTTCTTGATTCTCCTGTAGCCCTGGCAGCCAAGTATGTTGCTTTAAAATGGCGCTGAGCATGGCATGTCCTGAGCTGTACTGGACAGGAGGAGGAAGCCCTGAGTCCTGTCTGGCAAAGTCTGTGTTGGGGTGATGGCCTGAGTGTCCACAGAAAGGGCTCTGAGTGCCACCTCTCGCACCAGTGCCATAGGTTCGCCACCACTGGTGTATGGCATCAATTTTGATACTGGACACCATTCTTTGCCAGATAAAAAAATTTTTTAGCATGCTTTAATTTTTCTATCTGGTCATAGTCACCCTATGGGGCCTGAATGGTTGCATCTGGTGCACCTAAATGTAATCATTTGTGTCTGGTTAACTCCACAACATGGATACACATGACCACAACCTTACTGATTAGAACAGTTATGTGAGATGATATTTGACACTTCATACCTATACAAAGTGCTACAATTGTCATCTATACAATGGAGGCTTTGCTGAAGAGGCTATTAAAAATGGTTTTCAAGCCAAGCAATCCAGCCGGTCCACTAGCATGATGTAAATAGAGAAAATTTATAGTTTGTGATCATAATTTGAAAATGTGGGAGAAGTAGTAAATTTTACATCTGCCTCCGGTGTTTGCTCCACAAGTAATCATAAATTCCTCTTCTATCAGCATTAAACTTGAAAACCTGCGTCCATAAAAAGTTGAATAAACCACAAAACTTCCATATATTGAGTATATGTATCTAGCTTTTACACGCAGCTATCTTATGTCATTTTTACAACCTACTTGCTCAAGATTTTTGTTAGTTCACTCATAAAACCCATCTGCCTCCTCTTATGCACTCTCTATCAAAGCTAGTCTATAACTTGACACTGATGTCGTAACGGCTTCAATTAAAGTAGTTTTCAAGTTATCTCCTGTCCTCAGGATAAGGGATAACAAGCTGATCAGTGAGATACCAACTATTTGGACCCCCAACGATCATGAGGACCCCAGCAATCTTCAAAACCAAGAGAGGAACCTAGAAAAGAAGACTCCTATTTCCTTGCCATTGTTCATTGGGGTTACGGCACTCATAAACTTATAATTTGTGTGATCTCTTCTTAAAACATTATTTATTAATAAACTGAGATCTGGGTGATACCATTTTCTTTGTAACAATAGGCGTGTTACCTGTGAGGTTTTTTTTGCAAACATGAAAAAACTGGATGAGGTATGGATGAGGATACAAGAAGGACTGCACAGGAATATCACACATCTGCATTTTTTTTGCATACTTGAAACATACCTGCCCGTCTGAATATGTACCTAGGGAGTAAACGGTAACATTAACAGGAAAATACATTAAAATTAGCTGCATAAAAATTAATTATTAAATTATATAAATGTATAAAATATGTTCATTGAAAAAGAATGAAAAGTTTAGACTTAGTTGCTGACATTATCTATAAAACAATAACTGATACATGAGGGCCCCAACACTGCTTGGCTCTGCCCCCTGCCGGCCTAGCTCCGTTCCCTTCCACCCATGAGAAGCCACACTATAAGGGGGCGTGAGACACCACAATATGAGAAGGAGAAGGGAGGACACAATATGAGGGAGAGATGATGGGACCACAATATCAGGGAGAGATGATGGGGTCACAACAGGAGAGGAAGATAATGGGGTTACTATATGAGGGGCAGATGATGGAGTCACAATATAAGATGGAGATGAGAGGTCACAATTTAGGAGCCACCATATGAGGAAGAGATGAGATGGGGAAACTATTTAAGAGGGAAGGTGAAGTGGCCACAATCAGAGCTGGCAGAGGTTTCTGATTCCTTTTAACAAGAGGTCCTACCTAATGCTGGATCTTAATTCCATGATCTCAATTGCATTTTAAAATGTATGTCAAGCACATCTGGACTTTCTCCTCCGTGAATGCAGATATCTTTAGATCTAAATGTCTGCGTTAGCAAAACACAATACTACTTACAGAACACAAGCATTTAGGTCTAAACCCATCTGCATTTGGAGAGGAGTTATTCCTGATGTACTTGGAATGCATTTTAAAACCCAATTTAGCTGCTAACTTTAGTAAGTGCTCCTAGAGCAGTGGTGGCAAACCTATGGCACGGGTGCCAGAGGTGGCACTCAGAGCCATTTCTGTTGGCACTCAAACCATCGCCCCAGGACAGAGTTCACCAAATAGGACCAAATCCACCAAAACATCCTGCAGTCCCAGGAAACTTAAGAGATAGAAGCAAATGGATAAAAGATGAGGATCGCACTCTGGCTTGCTTGTATCCAAAATATGAAAAACTTTATTAACGCATGGAAGCAGCGATACAAAAAATTGGAATAAAATCTGACGCGTTTCTGACCTTTGCGGTCCTTAGTCGTCTACGACGACATGCGTTAATAAAGTTTTTCATATTTTGGATACAAGCAAGCCAGAGTGCGATCCTCATCTTTTATCCATTTGCTTCTATTTGTGTAAGAGGACAGAGGCGTCCTCGGAGGGCAACGCACCGGGAGTAGAGCAGGTCTGTATCATGTGATCATAGATCACCATTGTCTGGACAAACTTAAGAGATGCTGAGAGATTTTTTCTGAAAGCTGCAGACAGGGCTGCATCATTCCAGGAGAGTTCCGAGGCCAGGGTAGGGAACTGGACAAAAAAATTCCCCTACCGATAAGTCGCCTTGGCACAGCTTCAACAATGCAGTCTCAGCAGAGGAGGCCCGTGCAAGTTCTTAGAACACGGACCGGAACTCCGCCAGAAATGCCGTGAGAGTAGCCGCGACCGAGTCGTCTCTGTCCATGAGAGGGGTAGCCCAGGACAGGGCCTTCCCAGAAAGGAGGCTGAGGATAAATGCCACCTTGGATCGCTCTGTGACAAACTGAGACGGCATGAGTTCTATGTGCAGGGAGCACTGGGTTAAAAAGCCCCTGCACAGCCTGGGATCATATTTGTCAGGCATAGACAGCCGTAGCCTAGGTTCAGCAGCAGGAAGACAAGCCGGGGTAGCAGAAGTTGCGGGAGCAGTCTCAGGAACCTGTTGCTGATGCTGAGTGGCTAGTAGCTGTTGCAGCATGGTGGTGACTTGTCCCAGCTGTTCGCGTTGCGCGGCAATCTGCCGGGATTGCTGGACCACGATGGTGGCAAGATCGGGACGACCGGGAAGCGGAACCTCGGCGGCACCCATGGCTGGATCTTACTGTCAGGATTAGAGAGTGGAGGTGGTACTAGCCGACACCTGGGATTGGAATCTAAGTGCCACCTGGTCTTCACTAGAGCCTGCCACAAAGCGGAATGGTCTTGCTACAGCGGGGTACCACCAGGTCGTTCCACAGGTGCGACTTGCACGTGGTGGCAGCTCAAGGTACCTTAGCAGGAGACAGTCTCGTTGGCAGGTTCAGGGTCAGGGCAGGTGGCAGACATGCAAGGTCAAGTCCAATCCGGGGTCAGCAATGTGAGGTCCAGGCAGATGGGAACGGGAAGACAGGAACACGGGACACAGGAACGCAGGAACACAGGAGTCAGGAGCAGGAACAAACAGGAGCGGGAACACAGAGAAACGCAGGGACACAGGACTCAGGAGCAGGAACACACAGGAACACAGGAATATCGCTGGGGAGCTTTCTCTAAGGTGTAGGCACAGAAAGGGGCTGGGAATTTATCAGGAAGGCAGGTGGCCAGCACCAATTATTGGTGCGCTGGACCTTTAAATTTTACGCACGCTGGGCAGCGGGGACCTGCTTGAGGAGTCGCAGGAGATGCTGCTGGAACATGGCAAGGTGAGGGGCGCAGCGAGTGCAGCGGGGCACACAGAGGAACACGGGTGCACCTGCAACCCAAGACAGGGGTCGCAGGGGCACCCGGGACATATTGCTGTGCAAGAAAACTGCACCAAAGAGTGTGTCGCCATTAAAACCGCGTACAAAAGGGTTTATACCTTATGTGGTAACAGTCTTGAAGAGCACCACGTACTCCAGATCTCCCATGGAAGCCCATATCTTATCCATGGCTTGGCCGCCTTCCACACCAGCCGCTTTCTCTACTATGTGATGAAGCTGGCTGCTGGAGGGAACCTGCAGAATCTGATAGATAAGACCTATTCCTTCACAAACAAGACCTATTCCTGCACACCAATTTCCTGCACAAACAAGAAATTATCTATTGTGACCTAAAGCCACTAAATTTATTGCTGACCACTGAAGGCCACATTAAAATTGCAGACTTTGGCCTCGCTGTAAGAGGTGCATTCAATGGTACAAACAACAGTTGCAGAGGAACAGCAGGATATGCAGCCCCCGCAATGATACGTGGCTTGCTCCATGGGAGCGGGGTAGAATACTACTCTATCAGCGCCATCCTCTACAGACTTCTGACAAATACCCTACAAAGAGGGGAACTATGAGATGATATACTAAAAAATTACTTTTTATTTCATTGATATTAAAACAAACACATACATTAACAAGGTTTTTACAAAAAATTAAAATGATCCCAAGAATAAGGTGGAGCCAGGCAACCCAGCTGTAGCAGTCCGGTATTACATTTTGTTTAGTGCATTAATCCAAAAATCTCTTTCTATGGTGAATATTAGACTAGTTATTACCTTGCTGCTGTGGCTGCCGTCCGCCCCTCGCCCCGACGCACGTTTCGCCTATTGCTTCCTCAGGAGACTTCTGACAAAGCAGAGAGCTTTCCCTGGAGATAATCGTTTAGACCTTGAGCAGTCCGTCCTCCGTCTTACCAAGTCAGCATCCAAGAAGGCCTGCTGTGCAAAGACAATGGAGCCATCCGAAGTTATCCATTCTTCTATGACGTTAACTGGGAAGATGTGAAAGTAGAATGGAACCACCAGACATTCTGAAGCAAGGTGTTCTGACCCAGATATTAAGGAGACTTTGGACTACACAGAACCAATACTACTCGGATATATTCAGTAGAGGATGTTTCAGCATTTTAGCTTTCTGTGTTCAGAGTGGACACAGCATTATCATCTTGACATCAAACAGACAAGGAGCTGGATAGCCAGACTCTTCACCAGATTGTCTTGCAGAAAGTAAGAAAAATGGTGAAGGGGTAATATTGGTGGCCCGCTACTCCTTCTCTCATTCGCCAGCCTAGTCTCCTTGTAGCCTCCTCCACCCACCAGACTTGTCCTCCTGAAGGTTGCCTTGTGCACCTTCAATCACCATAAATAGCATGCTTAATGGTTGCCTCGTGCACCTTGCAGCCATAGACACCCAATGGATTTGTCCTCCTGAAGGTTGCCTTGTGCACCTTCCATTACTGCGAATGGCCTGCATGATGGTTGCCTTTTGCACCTCGCAGCCATAGACACCCAAAGGGACTCGTCTTCCTGAAGGTTGCCTTGTGCACCTTCCATCACCGTGAATGGCCTGCTTGATGGTTGCCTCGTCCATCTTGCAGCCTTAGACACTCACTGGACTTGTCCTCCTAAAGATTGCCTTGTGCACCTTCCATCACCGTGAATGGCCTGCTTGATGTATGTCGCAGCTATAGACACCCAATAGATTTGTCCAATGGAAGGTTGCCTTAGGCACCTTACATCACCTCAAATGGCCTGCTTGATGGTTGCCTTGTGCACCTTGCAGACATAGACACCCGATGGATTTGTCCTCCTGAAGGTTTCCTTGTGCACCTTCCATTTCCGCAAATGGCCTGCTAGATGGATGCCTAGTGCACCTCGCAGCCATAGACACCCACCTTACTTGACCTTGTGAAGGTTGCCTTGTGCACCTTCCATCACCACAAATGGCCTGCTTGATGGTTGCCCTGTGCACCTCGCAGTCATAGACTTGTCCTTATGAAGGTTGCCTTGTGCACTTTCCATCAATGGCCTGCTTGATGGTTGCTTTGTGCACCTCGCAGCCATAGACACCCACGGGACTTGATCTCCTGAAGGTTGCCTTGTGCACCTTCCATCACCACTAATGGCCTGCTTGATGGTTGCCTTGTGCACCTCACAGCCATAGTCACCCACCGGACTTGACCTTGTGAAGATTTCCTTGTGCACCTTCCATCACTGCCTGCTTGATGGATGCCTCGTGCACCTCGCAATCATAGACTTGTCCTCCTGAAGGTTGCCTCGTGCACCTTCCATCATTGAAAATGGCTTGCTTGATGGTTGCCTTGTGGATCTCTCAGCCATAGGCACCCACTTGACTTGTCCAACTGAAGGTTGCCTCGGGCACCTTCCATCACCTCAAATGGCCTGCTTACTGGATGCCTTGTGCAACTTGCAGCCATAAACACCCAATGGATTTGTCCTCCTGAAGATTTCCACATGCACCTTCTATCACTGCAAAAGGCCTGCTTGATGGTTGCCTTGTGCACCTCGCAGCCATAGACACCCAATGGATTTGTCCAACTGAAGGTTGCCTCAGGCACCTTCCATCACCTTAAATGGCCTGCTTACTGGTTGCCTTGTGCTTCTCGCAGCCATAAACACCCAATGGGACTTGTCCTCCTGAAGGTTGCCTTGTGCACCTTCCATCACCACAAATGGACATTAAAACAAATCATTATTGAAGTTACACAATGAATGGCGTAAAAAAGAAATGTAAAAAAATCCACCCAAAATTATAATTTTACCTACAGTATGTTGTCCCACATAAAATGCAATAAAAAGTGATAAAAAAGTATCTATATGAAAATGGGTTTGTTGTAAAGTACAACAACAAAAATAGTTAATACATTTTCATCAATAGGGTTTAGCCACTCCAAAATAGGATCACAAAAAAATGCATCTAATCTGGCAAAAAATAAGGACTCACATGGCAACATTAATGGAAAAACAAATATTCAATAGCTTGCAAAAGTGCGCCCGTGAACCAACTAAAAACCCCTAAATCCTGTAGGGCAAAACTGGCAGCTGCATGCCTGTACTTCCCTTCTGCACCTCGCAGTGTGCCCATACAACACATAGGGGCAGATTTTACCCGGCCCAGTTGCGATCCAGTGGCGCGTTCACCGACGCTGATTTGGGTTCTGCCGGGATTCACTAAGGTCGTGCGCCAATTGTCCACCAGGTGTTGCTGCTGTGCTTGGAGTTCACCTCCAACGTCTCGGTGTATGTGTGTAAAGATATTAATACGATTGCTCACCTGTATGTGGAATCGCCAAGGTCTGGAAGCAGGTGGGAGTCCAGTGGCCGACAACACGGCAGAATCTCGCAGCTGAAGCAAGCGTGGGCAAGCAGTCCAGGTTCGGTACACAGATAAGCAGAGCAGATTGAAGGATAAGGCAGAAGCGTAGTCAATAGCAGTCCAGGTTTGGTACACAGATAAGCAGAGCAGATTGAAGGATAAGGCAGAAGCGTAGTCAATAGCAGTCCAGGTTTGGTACACAGATAAACATAGCAGTTGCAGGAGGTTCAGGAGAGTTGCTGGACTATGGCTGGAAGCACAATAATCTGGCAAAGAGGGAGTGTCAAGGCTTCACTAAATAGGCAGTTCAAGGCTGTGGTCAATTAGGTAATCAAGGCATGGATCAAGGAACAAAACTGTGGAACTGATTCAGAACTGGAGCTGTCCAGAAGGCCAGTAGCTCAGTGGGAAGAGCTACTGCCTGGGATACAAGAGGTTCTGGGTTCGGATCCTGACAGTACTCCCCTTCTTCCAGGATGACCTCTGGGCATCCTAGGGTCTGGTTTGTCAGGGTGTCTTTGATGAAATTCTCTGGCAAGTCTAGGAGCATGAACATTTTCCACTGGTTCCCAAGAATTTTCCTCAGGGCCATATCCCTTCCACTTGATTAGATACTGAAGCTTATTTCGATGAATTCTCGAGTCCAAGATCTTTTCAACAACATATTCTTCTTCACCCTGCACAGTTACTGGTGGTGGAGGAGGCAAAACGCGACCAGGAAAGGTATTTTCATTATAAACTTTAAAGAGTGAACAATGGAAGACAGGATGGACCTTCATAGATTCCGGTAGTTTTAATCGAAAGGTGATGTCATTAATTTGAGCGGATATTTGAAATGGCCCAATATATTTCTGGCCAAGTTTTGGAGAAGGAACTTGCAGCTTTAAATTTTTTGTAGAGAGCCACACTTTATCCCCCACATGAAAAATAGGGGTAGTTTTTCGATGTTTGTCAGCAGCCTGTTTAAATTGTTTTTGTGCATCATGCAAGTTCTCAACAATCTTTTCTTGAACCTTCTGCAATAGAGTTAGACGTTCGGTTACAGCTGGAAGTGTGGTTGAAATTGGTAAATCTGGAATGAAGACTGGATGAAGCCCTGTATTGGCATAAAAAGGACTTTGTAATGTTGAACTGTGCTCAGAATTGTTGTATGCAAATTCAGCTGTGGGTAGATAATCAGTCCAGTCATCCTGAAGATACGTTATGAAGCAACGAAGGTATTGCTCAAGGCTTTGATTGGTTCTTTCCGTTTGTCCATTTGATTGAGGATGAAAGGCAGAGGACAAGTTTACTCCTATGCCTAGAGCAGAGCAAAAACTTTTCCAAAATTTAGAGGTAAATTGCACACCTCGATCAGAAACCACATTGTCAGGGATGCCATGCAATCTGAATATTTCCCGAATCATAAGATCAGCAGTTTGTTCCGCAGTAGGTATTCCCTTAGCTGGTATGAAATGGGCCATCTTTGTAAGACGGTCAACAATAACAAGGATGGTGGTCATTCCCTTGGAAGGAGGTAGATCAACTACAAAATCCATAGAGATTGAACCCCAGGGACGAGAGGGTACAGGAAGTGGTTGCAGCAACCCTAACGGAGAAGAACGGGGAGTTTTATTTTGAGCACAAATTAAACATGATGAAACATACTTCCTGACATCTTTCCTAAAGGTTGGCCACCAAAAGGAACGAGATAGAAGTTCCCGAGTTTTCTTGATGCCTAAATGTCCAGCCAGCTTAGAATCATGAACTAATCTTAAAACAGCAAGTCGTGCACTCTCTGGTATGTATAACTGGTGGTCTTTTCTCCAGAATCCATTTGTGAAGCAGAGGTTAATATTCCTTGGAGGGTGACTTAACACTGCGTCATTTGCATATCCATCCTTAAGTAAATTCAGGAACTCCTTAGAATGTGTAACCCCAACAAAGTTCTTCTCAGGTAAGATGGTGCTTTCACATTTATCTCCTTGTGTGGGCTCTGCGAACATCCTGGATAAAGCATCAGCTTTACCATTTTTTGATCCAGGTCTGTAAGAAATAATGAAGTTAAATCTAGAAAAGAATAAACTCCATCTAGCTTGTCTTGAGGACAGTCTTTTGGACCCACGGATAAACTCCAGATTTCTATGATCAGTAAATACAGTTACAGGATTAGGAGATCCCTCCAATAGATGTCTCCACTCAGAAAATGCACATTTGATTGCTAGGAGTTCTTTATTTCCAATGTCATAATTTCTTTCTGCTGAAGACATTTGACGAGAAAAATAAGCACAGGGGTGAAGCAACATCTTATCTCCAGATCTCTGAGACAGGATGGCTCCTACTGCTGAATCAGATGCATCAACTTCAACAGTAAATGGTAAGTCTGGATTTGGATGAATTAATATTGGTGCCGATATAAAGAGAGTCTTTAATTGTGTGAAAGCATCATCGGCCTTTTGAGTCCAAGAAAAGGGGACTGTTTTCTTTGTGAGTTCAGTAATTGGTGCAATGATCTTGGAAAAATTTCTGATGAATTTTCTGTAAAAGTTAGCAAAACCAATGAATCTCTGAACTTCTTTTTCATTCCTTGGAATTGGCCAATCAACAACAGCCTTGACTTTGCCAGGATCCATACTCAGACCTTCTGGTGAGATGATGTACCCCAGAAATTGAATGGTCGTCTGCTCAAATTCACATTTCTCAAGTTTGATATATAAGCAGTGTTCTCGAAGTCGTTGAAGTACAGCGCGGACATGTTTACGATGTTGCTCCAGATTTTCAGAGAATATTAAGATATCATCCAAGTAAGCAATAACAAATTGATCAAGTAGGTCTCTAAAAACATCGTTGATAAAGTGTTGGAAGGTGGCTGGGGCATTACAAAGTCCAAAGGACATTACAAGATATTCGAAGTGTCCATAACGTGTCCTGAAAGCAGTTTTCCATTCATCTCCTGGACGGATTCGAACAAGGTTATATGCCCCTCTTAGATCGAGCTTGGTAAATATTTTAGCTGCACGAAGCCTTTCAAGTAATTCTGGGATTAAAGGCAGAGGATATCGGTTTTTAACTGTGACATTGTTAAGTTCCCTATAATCAATGCAGGGTCTTAAGGTGGAATCTTTCTTCTCCACAAAGAACAATGGTGCCCCAGCTGGAGACGTGGATGGCCGAATAAATCCTTTTTCCAAATTTTCATCCAGGTATTCCTTTAATGCCTTCAGTTCTGGTTCAGAAAGGGAGTAGATACGACCAAAAGGTATTTTAGCACCAGGTAACAGTTCTATTGGGCAGTCGTATGGACGATGTGGAGGTAGCTTATCTGCATTTTTCTTATCACAAACATCTTGAAATTCTTTATATGATGGGGGTAGCAAATCTTTAGTGGAAAGTTCAGATATTGAGGAGTTTTCAGGCAATGAATAATTAGGTTTAGGCAAACAATTTAGTTGACAAAATTCTGAGTGGAACTGTATAGTGTGTGTTTTCCAATCTATGATTGGATTATGAATAGAAAGCCAAGGGATACCCAAAATCACTGGAAACTTTGGAGAAGCAATTAGTGAAAATTGAATACTTTCATGATGATCAGGTTTGAAGAAAACTTGAAGTTGCACAGTCTCATGAGTAACAGGTCCAGACGACAGTGGTGATCCATCAACCGTTTCCATGTCTACAGGTGCTGACTTTGTTAACAGTGAAATATTATTATCTTGAGCAAAGGTTACGTCCATAAAGTTTCCACCAGCCCCAGAGTCTATCAAAGCAGAACAAGAAATCTCTTGAGTTTCCGTACAGATATGAATTGGCACAATAAAATGAGACTGTGGTATTAATATTTTGTCCTCATTCAGTGCTAAAGGAGAAATAGAATTTATTCCTGAGTCTGATTGATTAGAGATTTCTGACTTGATTTGTTCTTGGATGTCAGTGACAGCAATCGTTCTGTTGAATTTGTTTGGACATTTCAATGCATAATGCCCTGATCCTCCACAATAAAGGCAAAGATTTTCTGAAAATCGTCTCTCCTTTTCCGCCATAGAAAGTGGTTTTCGAATAACATCAATTTGCATTGGTTCAGGTATTGATTCTGTATTTCGCTGGGTAGTTTGACTGAAGGAATAGGCAGGTCTATTCTCCAATGCCCACAATTTTTCCCTTCTTCTGTCAGTAAGTCTCTGATCAATATTGATACACAGCTGAATAAATTTCTCCAATTCTACTGGATTTTCCACTCTGGCAAGTTCATCTTTCACTTGTTCAGCAAGCCCTCGCCGAAACTGACTTTTCTGGGCTGCTGGATTCCATGTAGTATCAGCTACCCAGCGACGAAATTCTGCCGTATACTCAGCAACCAAACGTTTTCCCTGCTTCAAATTATGCAGTTTGGCTTCAGCTGTGAAACATCGATTGGGGTCATCAAAAACTTGACTCATAGCAGTAATAAAGTCATCAAAATTGCTTAAAATATCACTTTCCTTTTCTACATATGGAGAGGCCCATGCAAGAGCTTCATCTGTCAGCAGATTGATAATAAACAGCACTTTTTTCTTCTCAGTAGTAAATGGGGCAGGTTGCATTTCAAAATATATGTTGCACTGATTAAGAAAACCTCGGAAATGACGACGATCACCACCAAACTTTGATGGTAATGGCATACGAGGGTCTCCAGCTGAGTTGCACACCCCCAACACTTGTCGTTTTAATTCAATAATCTCTCTTTGTTGGCTATGTACCACAGTTTGTAACTGAGAAAATTTTTCTTGATAGGTGGCACCAAAGTCCTGTAGTTCAGAAACCTGTTGCCTCAAAGTATTGACAGCGGACTCCATATTTTTGGGCCAGATTATTCTGTAAAGATATTAATACGATTGCTCACCTGTATGTGGAATCGCCAAGGTCTGGAAGCAGGTGGGAGTCCAGTGGCCGACAACACGGCAGAATCTCGCAGCTGAAGCAAGCGTGGGCAAGCAGTCCAGGTTCGGTACACAGATAAGCAGAGCAGATTGAAGGATAAGGCAGAAGAGTAGTCAATAGCAGTCCAGGTTTGGTACACAGATAAGCAGAGCAGATTGAAGGATAAGGCAGAAGCATAGTCAATAGCAGTCCAGGTTTGGTACACAGATAAACATAGCAGTTGCAGGAGGTTCAGGAGAGTTGCTGGACTATGGCTGGAAGCACAATAATCTGGCAAAGAGGGAGTGTCAAGGCTTCACTAAATAGGCAGTTCAAGGCTGTGGTCAATTAGGTAATCAAGGCATGGATCAAGGAACAAAACTGTGGAACTGATTCAGAACTGGAGCTGTCCAGAAGGCCAGTAGCTCAGTGGGAAGAGCTACTGCCTGGGATACAAGAGGTTCTGAGTTCGGATCCTGACAATGTGAGTGCTATTTTTGAGACACAATTTTTTTTTTAAATTTCACATTTTTTACCGTCGGCCACGCCCCCGATTTCTGTCGCATGAAAGCCAGAGCAGCTGCGCCACAATCCGATCGTGTTAGACATAATCCCCTGCTAAATACTTGTCACGGTCGTGCAATCCCCGAAAATGTCGGAAAATCCAACTAAATAAGCCCCAATATCTTTGATTAGAAAAGACTCTTTCAAAAACAGTAGAAGTGTCCCCCACAGTAGCCAAGTCACAGTATCTCTCACAGTAGCTACATCCCTGTGGACTAGTGACAATGCTACTCCAAATAGTATAAATATTTCCCAATCAAAACAGTGGCTCCATAGATTCTCTTTGTGGGTTGCCTGACTACAGTAGGTACAGTGTGAGCCCTCTGGCTATAGTGGCTACTGTTGTTGGGTGCTGTGACTATAGTGGCTACATTGGTGCGCTGTGACTTTAGTGGCTACATTAGGGGCCCTGTGACTGTTGTGGCTTCACAATGGAGCCCATGTTGTGGTTATAGTGGGGCACTGTGATTATAGTGGATACAGTAACGCCTTGAGACTATATTGACTGCAGTGGGGCCTTGTGGCTATATTTGTTACGGTGGGGTCCCTATGATTGTACTGGCTACATTGGATTAATTAAAGGTTATTAAGCAAGGGATTTTGTTGGCGTAAAAAAAGCCTCTAATAAGTCGCATTGATTTTTTTTTGCAATTTTTTACTGCCAAAAAGCTGCCCAGGGTTATTTGTGCCAGCTCACCAGTATTTCAGGGGTAGTTACTGTTACAGTGTGTGCGGTAGATCCCTCCTAGGACCAGGGTAAGCAATGCAGCAAAATATAAGATTTATCCAGCACCAAAACTCTCTCATCATAAAACATATCCAGAACAGGTACAGGATACAGGTATGGCTATTTTTTTTGGCCCCTCTAGATTTCGTTCTTGGGTCTGATCTATCTTCAGACACAGTAATAAATTCGGTGAAGTATAAGGCTACATTCACATGGACAACGTATGGCACAGACGTATCCCACTGTATGCTTATACATTGGGATATGTCAATATGTCACCTGGGGGCACCCTCTCCCCCCTGAATGCGGTTGGGAGTATACATCAGCAGAAATCGGCGATGGTCTGGTGGATATGGTGTGAACCCAGCCTAAGTCTGTCTCACTCTGATATTAGATGCTTCTGATAAATCTCCTTCAATGTTTCAATTTGGTGGTGTTTAAGACTACAGTTATTAGCAGTCTAGTATTCTTTATAGTTATGAAGGGTGGGCCTCAAAGATTTTCACTGGTGGGCTCAATGTCCATTCCGACACTTATCTATATAGATGGGACAGTCCTGTTTTCTGGGCTCTGTCCCACCGTCATGGGCGGCTGGGAGAATGTGGGGGGCCGGGGGACAGGAGGAGAAGGAGAAGGGTGGAGGACAGGAGGAGGCTGGGGGACAGCAGGCCACAAGATGAGGAGGCTGGAGGACAGCAGGCCACAGGATGAGGAGGCTGGAGGACAGGGGGCAACAGGTGGAGGCTGGAGAACAGGAGGAGGAGTCTGGAGGACAGGGGGCCACAGAAGGAGGATAGGGGGCCACAGGAGGCTGGTGGACAGGAGGCTAAAGGAGGAGGCTGGTGGACAGGAGGCTAAAGGAGGAGGCTGGAGGACAGGATGCTAAAGGAGGAGGCTGGAGGAAAGGAGACTACAGGAGGAGGCTGGAGGAAAGGAGACTACAGGAGGCTGGAGGAAAGGAGACTACAGGAGGAGGCTGGGGGCTACAGGAGGAGGCTGGAGGACAGGGGGTTACAGGCGGAGGCTGTAGGACAGGAGGCTACAGGAGGAGGCTGGAGGACAGGTGGAGGATGCTGAAGGAGGAGGCTGGAGGACAGGAGGCTACAGGCGGAGGCTGTAGGACAGGAGGCTACAGGAGGAGGCTGGAGGACAGGAGACTACAGGAGGAGGCTGGAGGACATGAGGCTACAGGAGGAGGCTGGAGGATAGGAGGCTACAGGAGGAGGCTGGAGGACAGGAGACTACAGGAGGAGGCTGGAGGACATGAGGCTACAGGAGGAGGCTGGAGGATAGGAGGCTACAGGAGGAGGCTGGAGGACAGGAGGCTACAGGAGGAGGCTGGAGGACAGGAGGCTACAGGAGGAGGCTGGAGGACAGGAGGAGGCTACAGGAGGAGGATGGAGGACAGGAGGAGGCTGGAGGCCACAGGAGGAGGCTACAGGAGGAGGATGGAGGAGGCTGGAGGACAGGAGGCTACAGGAGGAGGCTGGAGGACAGGAGGAGGCTACAGGAGGAGGATGGAGGACAGGAGGAGGCTGGAGGCCACAGGAGGAGGCTGGAGGACAGTAGGAGGATGGAGGACAGGAGGAGGCTGGAGGCCACAGGAGGAGTCTGGAGGACAGGGGGCCACAGAAGGAGGATAGAGGACAGTAGGCTACAGAATGATGCTGGAGGACAGATGGCTATATAAAGATTAACATATAAACATGCCATGTGTATGTATATATCATGTTTATATGTAAAACACAATAAAATTCAATTAGGTAAAGTACAAAATAATAAACTACTATTGTATATGAGACGGAGTAAACAATTTCCAGTAACTCTCCCCAGTACTACACATACATTTGCAGCAATACATGCTGTACCTGCCGCGTCACTATCCTGCAGGACTACACTTCCCGGCATCCTCGGCGGCCGTGAGTGATGACGTCACGCCGCGACGCCTATGTATGGAGTAGTATGTGTCGGGCCCTGTGTATGGATGCGGCGGCCGCTTCGGGGCCTTTTACAGGTGACATCGCTTGAGGTAATTGTACACACAGTGCGGTTGTTATATTGTGCTTGGTGCTGGGGTTTGGGCTCTGTGTTTGAGTCGTGACAACCCCGGGCTCCATCAGAACATGTTCCCCAGGGCTTGGTAATAATCCTTTTTGTGGGGAAGCTGAGAGCTCTGTTTTATTGGGGCTAAAGCATGTAACATAACACAGCAACCAATATTTATAGAGGTTACCCCACGTTTTATTGATATCCCCGATCCCCTGGAGGAGTCTGACCACAGGCCCCCCACTATTCACAAGATTGGGGATCCTGTTTCCCCCAATTTATGTAGCGCAGCGATTGTATACCTGCTCTAATCCTATGGACCGTGATAGAGCTGCTGATCCATTTCTGGATTTTACAGACTGAGCACAGGACTCCAAGCATCATAGTGATGTGATGCAAGGAGTCCCTGCAGAACCTCAGCACCAATGGCAGGGGGTGTGACACCCAAATACATTATGTGATTCCTCTCTAGAGTGTAGCTTCCACATGCCAGGAATAACTAATTATTTTAAAGTTCTTCGGCTACCTGAACCTGAGGAAATGAGGACATGCGCTAACCGTATTTTCTGCACTAGTAAACGTCCTCATTCACTTCCATGAGCTCATGCACACGTGCATGCGACGCAGAAGATAGAGCGAGTCCTGTTCGGTTTTGGCGTCACAGGTAGTCATATTGAATAGTCATCGGACACGGGGTGCAAACAGTTCATGGGGACCCTTGTTTATATCCCATATAACTGCACACGTCATATGAATTCAGGGAGCCTTAGACTGCAAAGAGCCGATCCCTGGTCCGTTTTTGCAGTCTGTGGGTAGACAGTTTCTGAGAATTGTATCTGAAAAAATGTGTCATCCATATGTCATCTGTTTATTCCCCCCCCCCCCCCACGCTTACAAATAATGTCACAAGCTTGTCACATGAGTGTCTTAACAAGAACTGATCTGCAAATTTGGATGACACCTGTGGGGAATGTGTATTTCTCACATTGCAGGTCCTAGTCAACTGGAATAGGACCTGTTCTACATCCTCTACGCATTGAAATGAGGGTCAGTGTGAATTCCGCAAAAAAACACAATAGAGCACATACAAAGCCAACATTCATGTGATTGTAGCCTTATACTGTATACTCTACAATAGCCCCGGTGAACGGAGTACGGCGTAGCTTCTCTAGGTTTCTTAGGACTCAGCGGCTCCTGCAGTTACCTAAGGCTTGGAATTGCTTCCTGCAGCATTTAGGATCTTTTTGTAGGGGAAGACTACCTCTTTAAAGGGGTATTCCCACAAAGGCAAGATTCTAAAATATACTCAGGATAACAAAATAACACACTCTAATTCACTGTTATTAACATAAGTACAGCAGTCCTGGTGTTTACAATTTGGTTGTCCCTGGTTACTATGGTTGGGCAGATTCCTCTAGCTCAGTGGTGGCAAACCTATGGCACAGGTGTCAGTGGTGGCACTAGGAGCCCTCTCTCTGGGGACCCAGGCCATCACCCTAGAACAGGGATCACAAGACAGGACTCAAAATATTTTTCTGCAGTCCCCTGCAACTTACTGGGGTTCTCCCATAGTGGCAAGGTCGGCCATATCAGCTCCATAGAGATGAATGGAGCAGTCCACACATGCGCCGCCGGCTGCTCCAATCGTCTCATGGTGCAACGGGTACGTTGGACCCCAGTTCTGGTGATCCGCGAAGACCCATTACTGAGACCCCCACTGATCAACAAGTTAGACCCTATCCATAAGATAGAGCCTAACTTGCTATGACAGGAGAACCCCTTTAAGAGATGCTGCTCTTGGTGCCATTGTAAAGCAACAAATACTTGGCTGCTAGAGCCTGCAGGGAATGTGAGGACAGGGTTGATTATCTTTGGAGGACCTTCTGCTGGAACCACAGTTCTTCCTGTACAGAGGGACCTGGAAGAGAAGCTACAATGGAAGTCTGAATTTGCCTTCTTCCTTTCAATTATTTTGGTGTCCTCAGGAGGCTGATAAAAAGTGGTGGAAGAACTGGGAGCAATAAGGTACTGCTTAAATTGCTGTGTTGGCATTTTGTGATAATTAGGTGGGTTTCGGTTGAAGTTCGGGTGTTCGGGCTCATAAAGGTTTGCCATCACTGCTCTAGCTTATTTTGTACTACAGGAGAAGGGGGAGGGGTTGGATGCAGAGAGCACTACAGACACAGGCACTTCCTGTCCAGCAGCAGTGTGCAGGGGAGACATTAGGAGATGGACAGTGCTGTGTTTTATTGATAAGTTGAGGTACCAATGCCGCGTGTGTTATTGTGTCTTATATCCATCTCATGACTCTGATCCGTGTTATCCCTCTTTCTATGTGTCAGATACTAGTTAATGTTCTGAAGCTTAATAAAAGTGTAGGTAAACCTGTACCCTGATAATCTAAGCACATTGTCAGCACACAGCATCTCATAGCACAGAGGAACCATGAAGTGTTTACAAGACATAAGCTGTATCCACGGATATTGTTCTCATAGATTTTCGCTTCCCAGATGAAGCATCTGAAGTTCCCTTGAAAGGAATAGCAGGTGGGATTAGCTCACTTCTCCGCTACACTACGAACAACAAAGTCTTCAACATCCTCACATATTCTGTACAAAGAGGAAAGGTCAACACTCACCAAAGTTTGATAATAAAGCCAAAGCCTCGTTTTTAGCACAGTCGTGCAATGCAGAAGGTCAGACACGTTTCAGACCAAACTGGTCATTAGTTTTAGAGCTATGATTAAAGACCAGTTTGGTCTGAAACGCGTCAGATGATAACCTAATAATCAATGTTTCGTGTGCATTGTCCAACTGTGAAAATAAAGCTAAAGCCTTGACCTTTCTTCTTTGTATATCTGAAGTTTCCTCCACTGTATTTTGAATTCTGCTGCCCAACATCTGACTTGGAGAGATACAGGTGCACATTGGTTTGGGGGGTTTGTATTCTGCACGACACACAAGTGTCCGGAGTGGGTTTTTTTTTTTTGTTTTTCTTTATGAAGAAGGTAAGGCCATCATATTAGGCCAAATTATCCAGAGAGACACATCAAACTGCGGAATCACCAAACTTATAGCAATAATCTGTGTATAATAGTGATCATTGTGATCTGTCTATAATAGCAGGGGGCACATATATAATCTGTTCACTGCAAAGTAGAGCCCTACTCTTAGAGGACCTGTCACCCTCAAAAACGGCACTAGAAGCTGCTTACTAAAGTGAGCAGCTCCTAGTGCTAAAAAGGATGCAGAAGCGTTACACTTCTAGCGTTATCGAAAACCTCTGATAACACGAACAAACACTGCAGCGCTGTACACTACACATGCCGCACCACTCTCAAAGGGGGGGCGGGTTTAGGGGCGCATGACTCATGGCAGTAGTCACCGCCGGCCTATGGAGTAAGTTTTGAGAGCGGTCCGGCGTTTCTAGTGTACAACGCAGCGGTATTTGTTAGTGTTATCAGAGGTTTCTGATAACCCTAGCAGTGTAACACTGCTGCGTCTGTTTTAGCACTAGGAGCTGCTTACTTCAGTAAGCAGCTCCGAGTGCCGTTTTTGAGGCTGACCGGTACTATTTAAAAACAAAAAAGTAAATTAAAAAAATAATTTAGTTTCAACAAAGTTTTATTCGATGAGAAAACAAGAAAGTGCCTTACAATCGAACATGCTAAACAGAGATAAAAAAAATATTTCAAATAAAACATTGGGGGCCACTAGAGGTGAATGCACCTGACATAAGCGGTAGGGATTCGTGTTCGGCTATGCGACCCAGACATAATGGCAGCTGAAGAAAAGGCAATCCAGCCAGAAGAAATAATGTTGGCATCTAGACTCACTATGGGCATTGCGGGCATGTGGCATGGAGGTTACAGCCAGTGCTGGCAGCTCACGGACATCAGTTGTTTAACTGACTTCATCCTTCTGCACTTGCCATGATGTCTCCGGAGGTCAGCATGCCGCACCCTATATGTTCCCCTGATATACCAGTACACGCTGCAATTCATCTGTACAGTATATACTATGTTAGAACGATTTTCTAATGTATATCAATGTAAAGACGGCACCATTACCTATATCATGCAGCAGATCTGTATATAAGGTATAGGCTACAGTGCCATTATGTAACTTCATCCCAGTGGGGGCCTGAAGAGTCCGCCATGGCCTGGTCTGGGGTGGGGGGCCCAGGGAGTCCTCCACGGCCTGGTCTGGGGTGGGGTCCCGGGGAGTCCGCCACGGCCTTATGTGTGACCTTAATCATGTGCAATGTAAGAATTGAATTTCCTATGCTATAATCCACTATTACATTAGTAATAGGTTCTTATTATTGGGAAATTAAGTTTTTCAGTATTTTTGCTCTCTTTTAGATGCCTCATGCAGAAAAGCACTTATCTCACCTTGTGCATGATTCCTCTATTGAACCTTGCCTGAAAAGGTCCAGGCCGGACTCCTCCTCGTCATGGGCTTGGAAAGGACCTGACTTCTACAAGGAACATGAAGCCACATCACAGAAATGGAGCTTCTCTACAAGCTTGGAGGAGAGAACCCATCAATCAGGACATAGAGGTGATATCAATGTAAAATATGACTCTTATGTGGAGGAAGTAAGATGTCGCCATGGTAAGGAGCAGGACGACACTAAATCCAACCAGCATCCGTGTGAACTTCCTAGAAAGGAGAAAAATGACAGTAACTGTGATGTGACATTTTCAGGAACCAGCACTTCTTTCATAGGACCACAATATCGTCCGTCGCCTCAAGAAAAACCTCATCTTGGAGTCCCCGGTAATCCAAGTGCTGCTCCTTCTTTCAAAATCGCCACTGTAGAGGTGGGCAAGTTTGCCAGTCAATCAAAAGGCAAGCACGGCATGGACTATGAGCTACGGCAATTTTATAAAGAGTTAAATGAACTTGAAGCTGAGGTTGACGACCAGACTAAGGTCACTAACACAGAGGTGGATGTTGGGTCACATATCGTCCCTCGCCCTGACAAGTCACCAGCTGCTCGCCCTTCCAACCATCATCATGGCCAGGTGCCTACCTCACAGCCATACGGATCTTCTAACTTGGTATCCCTTACCTTCCCTTCAAAAGAAGAACCAGGACCACACCTAGAAAGACCCCCACTACCTCTAAATAATCTGTTTTCTGGTGATGGTCCTCGTCCATATCCTCCAACAAACTCTTCTTTTGTAAGCCATGCAATACCACCTCCGAGGTTTGATGGCGGACCTCCACCTACCTTTATAGTACCTTATGGCCCACCCCCACCACGGTTTAATTTTCCAATGACTTTTCCAAGGCCAGGTTCTATACTACCCCCACCAACACCACCGGCACACAACCTAAATTACAATATTAGACATGAGATTCCATGGCATAGGTCCCCTGTACCTCCTAAAAGCTGTTATTCCTCTCAGGGGATCCCTCACAACAAGACCTTTTCACAAGACACAAGTGAAAGGACGTGGCGGGACCTTCAGTGTAATGGTCTGTATGGACCACAGGATGGACAGTCTGGTGAACAGATGTTACCTCATATGGGTAACAGGACACCTATACCATATCCTGGTAGATCTGAGGAGAAAAGCAGAAGACTATTGGTGCTACTAAGAGGAGTTCCTGGCTCGGGGAAAAGTACGCTGGCTCGGTTAGTATCTTAGAGATTGTTAGATGCATAAGAGTGTGTTATAGGGATTGTCCAGTCACAGGTCCAGGTCTCTAACCCATCACTGAGACCCCTACTGATCAGCAGGTTAGCCCCTATGCTGTGATTATGGGCTTGTTGTGACTTGACAACCCCTTTAAGGTCAGGCCCACATGGGGCGTACATGCTGATAAGTTGCAGGCTCCCACAGTAACCCCAAAGTGGCAGAATTTTTATTTTGTTTTTTATAAACAATTCTCATCTTCTGGCCTATGGCGCAGGCTTATCTACAAGATGTGTGTTTGTGCAGTAGGTTTCACTGCAACTTCTACTTATTGCCATGTGTAGGATAACGTCTGTAGCAAACCTGCAGCAATTACTTTTGTGACTGGACAAAGTCAGCTAGTGTAGGAACAACTGGAAACTCCCTGTAGATTTCTAGGAGAAATGAGATAAAAACCACCCAATAAACAGACCTGGCTATATTTATATGACATATGAAAAATACATGTCTAAGATGCGATTCTCTTAGTTTCCCTCAGTTGTTATTGAGCAAAATGGAAGCACATTGCCTGTAAGTGAAGGAACCGCACCTTCCCTCCTGGTGGTAGGTTAAGCAGTAACTGCTTCTTTCTGGCGATCCATGGCCAATGCTGGAAGGGGCTTACATCTTCAAGTCCAGCTCTGGAAGTGAACTACTTGAAATGGGATGAATTATCCATCTACATATCAGTGTTAACCCCTTAACACCCCATGATGTCGATATTTGCCCTAATCGGGGGACCAGCTAGTATTGCGTGGGTACTGCCAGTGTACATCGGCACCACACCGGGTGGGTTTTGCTGCATCTCCCCTGAACAGAGATCTCTGTAATGGGGAGTTTAACCCCTTAGCTGCCGTGATCAATGATGAGAGATGTCCTACCATTCCAACGCAATCACAATTACCCCGAGGAGGTCTAGTAGGCTAAATGTCAGTGTTAGAAAAATGATGTAAAAGAGAAGTACAATACCGTGCAATGACAGTATGGAATTTGTAAGTCCACTAGTGGGATAGAAATAACATTTGATAAAGTAAAAAATATATACAGAGGAAATTCATTGGTCTCCCCCCTCCAGTGCTTCCTTTGGCTCCTCTTCTCTTTCAGCTTCCTGTGTAGCAGCATGGCTAGAAACGGGTCTAGGTACTCTGCCCCCGCAAAATCCATGATGTCATCAGGTGGCGACACTGGCGCATCATAGTGTTTGCGCGGACAGAGCTGGGGGAGCGCCAGAGGTAGGTTCTAAAGATTGTTAATTTTTTTTTATATACTCATTATAAGCCATGTGGAGATTTTTCAGCACAAAAATTGTGGAGTATATATGGTATTTTAGAAAATAAAATTTTCCCCTTCAATTTTATGACAAAAAAGGACCCACATAATGGGTTATAATGAAGGTGAAAATACGGTGAATCGTATACAAAATATACAACAAAAAGGACATTTTTGTATTTTTTACCTCCTAAGACATTAAAGTAAAAAAGGGTCAAATATAAAAAATTTTAACTAAACAAAAAAAAAGGATTCCCGTCCCGAAAAAACAAGCCATGAAACGTATCTTACAGATCTTCAAAAGTGAATCAGCTTTGCTCAAAAGAGGGTTATGTGCAAAAACCTATTTAGTATCTCTGTAATCACATTGATCCACAGAAAAACATATTTAATTTAGAAAAAAAATAAAAAATAAGCCGCAGACTTCATCCATTAATTGTTAATAAATGTTGTTTATTATGATAAACTTACCCATAAAACTGTGTTTTTTGGAGAATACAACTCATTCTGAAAAAAAACCCGAACCCTTCTCGGACTGTGGACAGAAAAAGGTTACATTTCCTGGGAGGCAGAGATGGAAATACGAGAATAGATGTGTCCTTAAGGGGTTAAGTAGTGCACAGCCCCTTAGTTTGTGGTCCTGTACCATCACTACGGAGGATTGTGCGTGATCCGGCTGTGTTATCTCTCTCATTTCGCAGTACTCTGCTCCAGCAGTCTCCTGACGGGATTGTCCTCAGCACCGATGATTACTTTTGCCAGGAAAATGGATACACGTACGATGTCAAATTGCTTGGGGATGCCCATAGCTGGAATCAGAACAGAGGTGCGTGAAGTGTTACCCGTCTTGTGTGTAGAGGAACGCTTTATTTATTGGGAAGAAATCTAGATCAAGACGATAGTAAAAATACACTGAATTATAGTAGGGACATTCTAGATGTATCCGTCGAATTCCCTGGTGGGGAAAAATAAAAAGGAAATCTATCAAGTCTTGCATGGATAAAACCAGGGACACTTGCTCATAGATCCGTAACTGTGGTAATATTTGTTATTTTTTGCCTCCAAGTGAGTCAGAAGAACTCTGCGGGGTATTACCAGAGCACCTCAGTGCTGTAGCTTTATAGGCTGTTACGCTGTGCAGCAGCACTACGACAAATGTACCCTTGGCACTCCCCACTCTTTCTGCCACACAATGGGAGGGGAGAAGTGCACAACCACCGAAGCTGCTGCATGGTTATTTTGGCTCATTAGCATAATTATAAAAGATGACTTAAGAAACAAGGAGGACATGGATAACAAAATTAAGAAAATTGCCACAGTGATGGTTCCTGGATCTGTGAGTAAGGCTACGTTTACACGAACGTATGGGGGACGTATATACGGCGACATATATACTGTGCATATACATCTTCTATGGGCTCACGACATGTCCTATCTTCCTACGGAATACGGCGCCTTGCGCTGTATATTCCTTTGGAGAGGGGCGGGGGTGAGCTGTGCTCATCCCCTGCTCCTCTCTGCCGCGCCAATGTATGCCTGCCGTACTACAGTACGGCGGGCATACCTCGTGTGCTTGTAGCCTAAGTGTCCCTGGTTTATCATGATGGATTTTGATGGAAGATTTCCTTTAAATGGGTTGTATCAAATATGGTTATAACAATCTGATCAGTGCTGGTCCGGCACCAATCCCCCAAATGCAAGTCCAATCACAGTAAATAGAGAACCTATTCTCAACCTGTAAGTTAATGCTACATCTTTGGTTCTGTAGTACCCAGAGATCGCGATAACGCCTCTACAAGCGTCTATGACGCTTGTAGAGGCTGATTTACCCCTCCAAAAAACCGCCAAGCGTATAAATACGCTTGGTGGTTATCTGCCGGCTGGGTGCTTGGCTGCCGGCGCTTGCTGCCCAGGATCTCAGCTCACGCCCGCAACGCTCGGCAACACCCACAATATAGTGCTGCCCCCTCCCCTCCTGCCGAGCTATTTTGCGGCTCCGATGGAAAGTCATGTGACCGGAGCACAGGTCACATGACGTTCTACATCGGCCGCGGGCTGAAGCAGTGAGTAGCTCCGCCCTCCCCCCCCCCCCCCCCATGGCCTGTGCGACCGTGCACACAGAGCTATGAACAAGATTGGGCTGTCTATGTGACAGACCAATCTTGTAGCCAGAGCAGCCCCTGTATACAGTGAGAGGCTGCAGGGAAGGTGCTATATGCATCCTCCCTGCATGACTCTGTATACAGATCACTGATAACAGTGATCCAATAGACTGTTACCATTAGGTCACTGTTATCTGTTATCTATATATAAGTTTAGCCGGGAACACATGTGACCTTGTAAAAAAAAAAAAAAATGTAATTAAAAAAACCCAAAAAATTACAGTAAAAGTAAAAATTAAACAGTTTAAAAAAAGCGTTATGCCCCCAATCCCCCTCCCCTCCCCCCAAACATTTTTTTTATAAGTTTAGCGGTGTCAGGCATCAGCCAGGTCTATGGGGGAAGGGGGTCCTGGGGGTGGAGTGCAGCGGCCAGCGTCAGCTCTGGCCCGCTCTGTGGATGGGGTCTGGGGCTCAGCGTCAGCCCTGGCCCGCTCTTTGGGTGGTGGTGTGAGTCTGGGGCCAGGGTCAGCCCTGGACCACTTTGTGGGGGGTGGGGTCTTGGGCCGGCGTCGGCTCTGGGGCTCAGTGTCAGCGCAGGGCCGCTCTTTGGGTGGGGGTGGGGGGGGGGGTCTGGGGCCAGCGTCAGCCCTGGCCCGCTCTGTGGGTGGAGGGTTCTTGGGCCAGCGTCAGCTCTGGCCCGCTCTGTGGGTGATGGTAGGGGTCTGGGGCTCAACGTCAGCCCTGGCCCACTCTGTGGGTGGTGGGGGTCTGGGGCCAGCGTCAGCTCTGGCCCACTTTATGGGTGGGGGGGGGGGGGAACGTCAGCTCTGGCCCTCTCTATGGGTGGGGTCTGGGGTGCAGCGTCAGCCTTGGGCAACTCTCTGGGTGGTTGGTGGTCTGGGGCCGGCCCCAAATAGTACTATAAGTGTCCCAAGAAGCTACAAAAACAGGGGCTGTAACAAATTTTCTTCTATAAATAGACATCTATAATACTAATAATCTTTATTTGTATAGCGCCATCATATTCCGTAGCACTTTACAAATCATAGGGGACATATACAAATAAAATAAGACAGTACAGGGTAAAAACATAGTCATATGGAACAAAAGTCTATTAACATTATATACAACCTAGGAGTTATATATTTGTATTACTGAAAATTTCATACTCCTCCTCGGCTGAGATTACTCCTCAAAAATGGTGAGAGGAGTATTATTACCCTTATGGAAAAATGTTAGTGCGACCTCTGGTAGTACCCTGAACTATATATTAGATATAAGAATCTCATCTTTCAGATCACATTGGGTTTGTGTTACTGGCAGCTACAACAGACATTTAAAAACATATACTAAAACCTGAGCTGCAAAATCCAGTTCCCACGTATTACTTTAACTGCCTGTATGTTCAGTTCTGTAGATCGCAGAACCCACAACCCTGATGCGATCTATAAGAGAAGATTCTTATCTTTTAATAAGACGTGAATCCTAGGTGCTACAGAGCTGAAGATGGGGGACTCTGAAGTGACGCTCCCACCTGCAGCTTCTAAACTTTTTTTACTCTTATGTAAAATATGACTCTTCTCTGCACATTTTCTAGTTACTTTTGAGAAGATTTATTTGTAGGTGAACAGATGCGATTTCACACATGAGAGAGAATTTCAGAAAGGGCATTTCATATCCTGGTATGGCTGGTAGTTTAATGGGTTAAAATCTGGTGGAAGGTTCTCTTTAAATATATTACTATGAATATAAGACACTGAATCACTTTGTAAAATAAATCCTGCAGTCCTTGTTGTTGAGGCCAGTGGTTCCCTGCAGTAGTCATACAATGTAACTGCTGGCTAATACCATGATTAAGAACGGCTTGACCGTTTGAAACGCGTTGGATTGAAGGGGATTAATAAAATCACATTGTGGATGTACAATTTTGACAAAATAAAGTCTGAAGTTTTATTGGAACCTGGCTGGATCATTGGAAGTTTTTTCAAACTGTAGGCTAAGCCCAGTAATCCTACAACGGGGATGTGCACAACTACAGGAAGGCATGAGGGACAATTCAAGTAGTTCTCTTATTGCTGCTTACTACGCCATGATTTGTGTTGATGTAAATGGTGAAGCTTTGTTGTATTGCAGGGGGTTGTGTGTTCTTTTCTTCTTCTCACATCATAGTCGCTTTATCATGTTGTAATATGAAAAATGTGCTTTCTCTTCACCTTTGAATTATTTGTTCTGCAGCCAGAAGAGCGCTGGATGATGGACGGTCTCCGGTTATTATCGATAACACTAATATCCAGGGCTGGGAAATGAAGCCCTATGTGCAGATGGTGAGGATCCTGAATGCTTAATACACCTGGAGCTCAGAGAAATGGAGAGAAAACAGCTGCTGAGCTCATCCTATTCTACTACCTTTCTCTTCCCAGGCTGTGGACAGGAGATACGACGTGGAATTTATGGAGCCGGATACTTGGTGGAAGAAGGACGCTCAGGAACTGGAAAGGTGAGACATTTATGAAGTGTCGCTCCCTCTACATGTTTGGTTTACGACTTGTTGTCGGTAATAAGGCCCATATATAATTTTAGGGCTCTTAGCAGTTAAAATTTCTGTCGCCTCTACGTTTTTTTTTTTTTTTTTGTCTGGAGTTGCACCAATGTGTGCAGCAGTTGGGAATTTGCTAAGCAGGCGGCCGAGGAGCCACAGCAGTGGCAAGTTTAGCCTCTCCATCCTACTTGCTCCGACGATTTGTCCAGTCTCCCACATTTAGTTCAGGAATCTGAATATGGGGAGTCAACCATTTACTGAAACCCCCAAGCCATGTACGAGTGGTGTGCAAACTGATAGGAAAGCCAGGTAAGGCCAATGCCATTTTGTAGGGCATAACTGGTTTTCACCAGGCAACCCCATTGCTCCATTTAGATGTTCTGGGTATTCCCATGTCCCCATTACAGGAACTGCTTGGCCCCCCAGCTTCTGCTAGACTGTTTTTTCTTTCAGGCTACTTGCCCCAATTATCGAGTGCGAGAAAAATCAGAGAGGAACATTATTTGTGGCAGAGGTTCTACACCTTTCAGGGCATGACCCTTTAGGAGCGGATAAGCCGGAAAATTTAAGATTTTCTGGCGCCGGCCAATGATAAATGGGATGGGAAGGAGAACAGGTGGTAGGGAGCGCCCTACCTTATTGTAAATGTCCCCCATTATCTTTTAAAATTAAGCCATGCCAACAATGATGTGTGAGAGCAGCTTTCTCTTGGACAGACCTGTCTTGTGTGATCGGCCATGCACAGGATTGCTAAAATTTGCAGGTTTTTAAAAAGTATGCAGGCTCAGGGCAGGCATTAGGTTGTCGGCTGCGCCCCTCTAAGCCCGCATGACATGTCTTGCAGTGCTGGGATCCTGGGTTCGAATCCCACCCTGGTCAACATTTGCAAAGAGTTTTTATGTTCTCTCCGTGTTTGCGTGGGTTTCCTCCGGTTTCTTCCCACACTCCAAAAAACATACTGGTAGGTTGTTTAGATTGTGAGCCCCATGGGGACAGGGACCAATTTGTCATGCTTTGTACAGCGCTACGTAATCTGTAGGCGCTATATAAATAAAGAATTATTATTATGACGTGGAGGTGGTGCAAGAATTTGTGGTTGTATCAGCGCTTCTATGCTATATTGACAAATCTCCCCCATAATCTTCATGTAATGTGCATTTTCTAAATGCACCAAATTACCATATTCTGAGTTATGGCCTGTAGATCTTTTATTAAAATATATAATATAAAACATAAACCAAACATTATATGCCAAATATTTACAACAACTCCCCTGCTGCTCCAGTACCATTCATACCTAGCACCCGTGTATGAGTAAAACCTAACAAGTACACCTATATTAAATAACACAACATAAGCCCCCAACCACATCATAGTTATAGCCTGTATTGTTCCACAGAGCTGCACTCACAATTCTACTACCGGTTGAAGTCAATACAGTAATTTCTCTCTTCTCAGGAGGAACACGCACAGAGTCCCACGTGACAAGATCTCGCAGATGTTGGAACGCTACGAGCATGAAATGACTGTCCCCGTAGTCATGAACGCGGTGGAACCTCGTCATGCTCGCCCTAATCGCCCACCCCCAGAGGCCCGGCCGAGGTGGGGAGCCTCTGTTGACTGTTCATATAGCAGCTCATCATTCCATAGCAGATGACGGTCCTCGGTATATAGTTGCGCTAGCAGTAAATGGCCATGAGATACAGGAGGGCAATACTCTGCAGACAGAGCATCCTTTCCATGTGCATGCGCCTCATTTGTCCCTTCTTTCTAATTTTCCTGATCACAGTGTTTGCTGGCGGCTTTGTCGCCGATACGTTTTTTGTTTTAGATAAGTTATGGTGCCGGCCCAAACCGTATTCTGTAAATGAGCATTTTTATAAGACTCTCAGGGTAAGTTCCCTTTAATTCCTCATATTTTCATTGAACAAGGCGTTTTAAAAATATCTATTTTATTTGATTTTATCTCTCGGACAACAGCACAGTATTTTTAAGACTTTTTCCGGGAAAACATTTTTCATTAATTAAAACAAACAAAAAAAAAACAAACCCTAATAATAAAAAGAAGCCACTGAACTCGGCTGATAACATTTTCAGTGCTAGTCTGTATATGAAATGTATCATAATTTATTTTACCTATTGGAAATAAATGTCTTTGAATCAAATGTCTATAGCCATCCGATTTATAACGGTGAATGATATATTATTACAATGACCCTTAGGGGTTGTCTACTATCAAAATAGAGCATGGTAAACCAGATGCAGACACCGTGTGGTGATCTTCTTATATTTGCTATCCATGGCCTCCTTCCTTCTAAAATCAACTTTATTAAATGATTATGCTAATTAAGTCAGAAGTGCTATGGGGTGCCATTACCAAAGCCCCTGTGTGCTCCAGCTTCAAAGACTGTTACACTGTGCAGGAGCACCCCCTCCCACGGTGGGAAATTACAGCAGGAAGGCGGGAGTGGAAAGTGCTTCTGCACAGTGTAACATCCTATGAACATACAGCAAGGAGGTGCTCTGGTAATGCCCCCCAAGAACCCTTCAGGCTCATTAGCTTAATTTTTAAAAGATGATTTTAGAGTGAAGGAAGCCATGGTTAATGAATATAATATGATTACCACAGTCACAGTGCCTGGATCTATGAGTAAGTGGGTTATCATGCTTTGACTGCAGGTTTCCTTTAAGCTCCATTACCCGACACGAGGTTGAAAAGATTCTGTGTAGAGCTATATTTTTGGAGGCATAAACATAGGAGACTTCCAAGGTCTACAGTCTACAAGCGGTATGGACCATACAAAGCTGCAGATAGAGTAAGGTCTTGGCCCTGGAGATCTGTGTAGTCATACCTTTTGTGTAGCAGCAGGACTGTGAAAAGGGTATTCATATTCCAGGGTTGTAGCAGGACTTGGAGCACTCGGGTTCACTGGTGTGGGAGATCTTCTCTGGTGAGCGTTACCTTCTGGAGCACTGCACCTTATTATGATGTAGAAACCTTTTGCTTGACTTACCTTGGAATGGTCCATAATAAACCCCTGTATTGTACCTGTGTGCCGCTCATAACAATTATGGCTGTTGGCTGGTCAATCATATGGTTTATGCAGGCATACAGTGGGGGGGGGGGAGTATTTAGACAGCCACCAATTGTGCAAGTTCTGACACAAACATGAAATGGGCCTGTAAGTGACATCATAGGTAGATCCTCAACTATGAGAGACAAAATGTGAAAGAAATTCAGAAAATTCCATTGTCTGTCTGATTTTTAAAAAATGTATTTGCAAATTATGGTGGAAAGTAAGTATTTGGTCAATAACAAAAGTTCATCTCAATACTTTGTTATAGATCATTTGTTGGCAATGACAAATGTTAAACATTTTCTGTAAGTCTTCACAAGGTTGGCACACAATGTTGCTGGTATGGTGCCCCATTCCTCCATGCAGATCTCTTCTGTAGCAGTGTTGTGTTGGGGCTGTCACTGGGCTACACAGACTTTCAACTCCCTCCAAAGATTTTCTATGGCGGTGAGATCTGGAGCCTGGCTTGGACACTCCAGGACTGTGAAATGCTTCTTACGGAGCCGCTCCTTCATTGTCCTGACCTTGTGCTTGGGATCATTGTCATCCTGAAAGACCCGGACACATGTCATCTTCAGTGCCCTTGCAGATGGAAGGAGGTTTGCCGTGAAAATCGCAGGTTACACGGCCCCATTCATTCTTTCATGTACACGGATCAGCCCCTCGTCATGACGTTGACCCCCCCCCCACCCACCCATGATTCACAGTAGGTATGGGGTATTCATTGGATGCTACTCAGCATTCACTCTCCTCCAAACACAGTTTTTCTACCAAACAGTGCTACTGACCATATGACATTCTCCCAATACTCTTCCAGGACACCCAATGCTCTCTAGCAAACTTCAGATGGTCCTGGATATGTACTGGCATAAGCAGGAGACATGTCTGGTATGGTCCCAGCTTTCTGCAGGTCAGTTACTAGCTCCCCTCTGTGGTTCTGGGATTTTTGCTCTTTCGTTCTTGTGATCATTTCGATGCCCCCCCCCCCCCCCATTGCTCCCACAGCTGTTTTCGTCACCCCAAGCAGCTGCCTTTGCGGCAGCAATTCATAACGCGATTCATGCAGTTTGGCGGTGCCCACTCTGGATGAATGTGCTGGTGCGTTATTGTGGTGAAACAGCAGCTTCTTTTTTGCCAAATGTGGGCGTGTCTCCTTCAATTTTTTGTCGAAGCGGTCCAATAACTCACTGTAGTATTGTCCAGTGACTGTTCTTCCTTTTTCTAAAATATCCATGAGGATGACGCCGTTCGGCCAATGTTATCGTCTTTGCCTTCTTTGGAGCAAAGTCCCCGGGAGAAATTAATTGTTTTGATTGTTGCTTGGTTTCTGGTATGTAATGATGGCGTGGTGTGGGGGATCTCACACGACAGGTAAACCATGGTCACAAATATCCGGCTCACAGCTGCATATTAGATGTACCCACCACACAATTTAATAGCTAATTCATTATAGCGATTTGGGGGATATCATTGTGATCCGGATGGGCACACTCAATAACTGTCCTTTACTATATCATGCTCTTGTGGTTCCTGGTTATGTAAACCTCTGTCTCCTGTAGCTATACTTTTATAATGGATATTCTTTTATGTATTGTGACTAATAAAGTTTATTGATTTATTTTCTATACATCGTATTGCTTGCACCTTTATTCCTCTTGTTTCTCTTGTGTGATGACCTTCCTAGTATAGTTGAGAGGATTACTTAGGGTTTCTTGGCATACTTTGCTACTAACATTGATCTAGGTTAGATTAACCTTTCTGGCACATTAGTATTTATTGTTGTATATTTGGGGTGAAATAATTTTGCAATATTTTCATACTTATCTATGGAGCTGTGTAAAGTGTTTGTTTTTTTTTTTTTTGTGGGAATTACTGACTTTTTTTTTTTTTTTTGGACCAAACAGGTTTTTGATCATATTATTTTCAGTGTGTACATTTGGACATTTTTTGGGGGGTGTTTACCAAATTGGACAATTATTGTTATATATTTAATAGGTTTAAGATATTATTTATTATTTTTTTTGCTAGAATTTAATGTCTATACCAGGCAGTCCCCGGGTTACATACAAGATGGGGTCTGGAGGTTTGTTCTTAAGTTGAATTTGTATGTAAGTTGAAACTGTATATTTTATAATTGTAGATCCAGACAAATAAAAATTTGTCCCCAGTGACAATTGGAGTTTAAACATTTTTTGCTGTAATGGGACCAAGGATTATCAATAAAGCTTCATTACAGACACCTTACAGCTGATTATTGCAGTCTGGGACTATAGTAAAGCATTCAGAAAGCTTCACCAGAGGTCAGAGGGGTCTGTCTGTAACTATGGGTTGTCTGTAAGTTGGGTGTCCTTAAGTAGGGGACCGCCTGTATAAGTAAGGGTACATTCACATGCGGTGTGCCCACCGTGTGCTGGAGAGGAGGAGGAGGTGGCCCCTCCTCCCTCCATAGAAAACAGTGGCTCACGGCCGCACACCGAAAGATAGAGCATGCTCTATCTTTTTGCGGTGTGCGGCCCGGATCGTTGCCACCGTATCCCCGCCGTGCCGCTATTGCCGTCTACGGGGACGTACATGTGGCAGCAATTACTGGGAGCAATGTATTTACATATGAGGTAAGAAAATGTAGAGGAATGTGAAACAATGTTAGATCAGTATGTAATAAGGACAAAGAATAAGCTCAGAGAGGAGAGAGACGCATGAGAAGAAGCTAAACTACTATTTATTAATTTATATATGTTTTGGAGGGAACATTTAAACCATTTTTAGGTTTCATGGGTGCTTCTAGTAGTTACCTATGGGGCATGATCACTTATACAGAATACAGGCCGTCCCCTGAGTTACTTACAAGATAGGTTCTGTAGGTTTGTTCTTAAGTTGAATTTGTATGCAAGTCAGAACTGTATATTTCATAATTGTAATCCCAGACAGAATTTTTTTTTCTGTGACAATTGGATTTTAATAATGTTGGGTTGTCATTAGAACCAGGATTAACAATAAAGCTTAACTACAGACATATTTAATAACTGTTATAGCTGATTATTGTAGCCTAAGGCTAAAATACAGTAAATGACCAATTACCAGAGGTCCGTTTGTAACTAGGGGTCGTCTGTATTCGGGTGTTCTAAGTAGGGGACTGCCTGTATTGCTAAAATGCAGAAAAGGGAAGGTTAAATTGCTACCTTTAGCTGAAACATCAGGAATAGCCGCTCTGGAAGGTGTATTTTCATTTTGCTGGATGAGAGGTTTTCATTGATCCCATTCTGGGGACACATTTTTATGGTAGGCAAAATGGTGAAAAAGTGTCAATTTGGACCTTTTCTTTCCTTGCAATGTTCACTGCATGAGATGATTGTTATTATACTTTGATAAATCTGACATTTTAGGATGCCAGGTTACTTAGCATGTTTATGGTTTTATTCGTTTACGTTTTTTATGTGTTCTATAGAAAGGAAGTGGACTTGAATTTTTTTTTTTCCCATATTTCTCCCCCCTCCCTGCCCAAGGGCCGATTGCCTGAATGTCCAGCTCAATTTTTACAGTTCTATGCTTCTTTAAATAACTATCTCTGGAAAAGCTTTCCATATCAAAACAGTTTTTACTTTGTTTTTTTTTAAAGACTTGTTAGACTATGACTTAAAGGGAACCTGTCACCAGGAGACCCATTTTTAGCACTCCCCCAGTCCCCACAGAGCATAGTACATACACTGCCAAAGTGTTTTTGTATTAAAAATTGGTTTTACAGAAAAAAAGATATGTTATATTGTACCTTTCATTAGCATCTGCTGTGTGACTAGGCAGTTGCCTTTTGGGAGGAGCTGGAAAGGAGCAGTTCCCCCCCCCACCCTTGGAGAACAGCTTCTCCATGTGACCTTTTCAAATATATGAAAACACCCATCACTTGGCTTAGCGACGCCCCCTGCTCCTCTACAGCCAATCCCGAGTGTGGGGAGTTATTCATATATTTGAAAAGGTCACATGTTTCCCAAGGGTGGGGGGGAACTGCTCCTTTCCAGCCCCTCCCATTGGGCAACTGCCTAGTCACACAGCAGATGCTAATGAAAGGTACAATATAACATATCTTTTTTTCTGTAAAACCTATTTCTTATACAAAAACACTTTGGCAGTGTATGTACTATGCTCTGCGGGGACTGGGGGAGTGCTAAAAAATGGCTCTCCTGGTGACAGGTTCCCTTTAATAGAATAGTTTTGTTACACTTTTTTTTTTTTTCATAAAATTAGCCAATAAATGATTACAAATGTGAGAAAATAATAATTTTTTGTTGATCTGATTTAAAGTTTTTTTTAATAAGTAGTAAAATTTAATACAATTTTACCAAAACATGTTCCAAATATGTACAGCATCATCCCCCCCCCCCCCCTTTTCCCCAAATCCAGCTACAGATGCAGAGTGTGCAAGTACCTCTGCAATTCTGTACACTAATACTTACCTGCAGCTTCTTCTATATTCTGCCTTCAGCTGACGGACTGGCACCTAGAAACACAATTTTTGGTGTCATAGTAAATCTTCTTGGTTGTGTATTTAAGCTTCACAGAACAGGAGATATCCTCTCTTTAAGTTACAATTAGAAATGGACCATTATATACACATACTGCACATTCTACAGGATAATACTGTATGTATAACAATGCACATCCTGCAGAGTACACAGCTGGACCAGCAGCTCAGATGTCGAGCAGGACTAGAAATCTCTTATGTGGTCAGCTACTAGGCTGTATGAAGGTCAGATCTGTGGCCTGTGACACCCGAGCTAGGAAGACTTTGTGTGTGTGTGTATATATGCTGTATGTATGTTTATTTTGTGTATGTGCATATACTGTATGTACGTGTGAATATTCTGTATGTAATTTACTATACTTTAGCCCTAGGCTACAATAATAATCTGTAACTGTTATCAAATGTGTGTGTAATGAAGAGACCAAAAAAATTCGGGCCACGGTTACAATTATAAAATATATGGTTCCGACTTACATACAAATTCAACTTAAGAACAAACCTACAGAACCTATCTATTTTGGGGACTGCCTGTATACTGCATGTTAATGTATATAAGTGTATTTATGAGTGTAGAACTTTGTGTATGTAAAAAAAAAAAAAAAAGTGTATAACTGTGTCTAGGGTGGTAAACGTATATGCACATTTCCCACAATCCCCTAGTGGAGCATCAATGGCTATAAGTTTTCAGATGCCTATAAGGCGCCCTGGTCTCCATAAGGAGAACTCTTTACTTCCTGACCCTAAGGTGTCTATATATGAGAGTATAAATGTGTTTTGATTGTATGTGTATTGAGTGTGTGTCCAAAAATCTATACATATTTTTAAGGGAAAGGTGGGCCCATGGAGAAGTCTGCTACAGGGCCCTGCCTTCCCTATTTACTCCCCTGAGCTCCTCTCCTCCCCCTCCCCTGGTACAATGACCTCTTTATAGATAACACTGAGCCATCATTACATCACTACTGACACTAGATGATGTCACAGCTCATCTCCTCCCCCTCCCTGTACAATGACCTCTATATAGATAACACTGACCTATCATTACATCACTACTGACAATAGATGATGTCACAGCTTATCTCCTCACCCTCCCTGTACAATGACCTCTATATAGATAACACTGACCCATCATTACATCACTACTGACCATAGATGATGTCACAGCTTATCTCCTCCCCCTCCCTGTACAATGACCTCTATATAGATAACACTGACCCATCATTACATCACTACTGACAATAGATGATGTCACAGCTTATCTCCTCCCCCTCCCTGTACAATGACCTCTATATAGATAACACTGACCCATCATTACATCACTACTGACCATAGATGATGTCACAGCTTATCTCCTCCCCCTCCCTGTACAATGACCTCTATATAGATAACACTGACCCATCATTACATCACTACTGACAATAGATGATGTCACAGCTTATCTCCTCCCCCTCCCTGTACAATGACCTCTATATAGATAACACTGACCCATCATTACATCACTACTGATAATAGATGATGTCACAGCTTAGCTCCTCCCCCTCTATACACAATGACCTCTTTCTGTAAATTAACAAATATCTAAAAAATTTGTAGCCCCTCGCATGATCAATTTTAGAAAATTGAAATACAAGCAGATAGCCAGACAATTCCAAAGGTGCCAATAACCTTTTCCTCCAAGTATACCTGATATTATGGTTCACTTGATTTCTTACATTCTGTTTTTGCAATGAACTTTTGGGATTTTGCTTTGGTTTGATATATTATTTGATAAGTTGTTTCAAATTCCTTTGAAGATTTATAGACTTTCCTAGTCGAGGATTGCCATGATTTGAGGTAAGTGACTTGTTAAGACTTTGTGTTTAGTGATTTAGTTGTTTACTTTTTTATTTTTTTATTGTAATTGTGTTGTAGATGGTATTGTGTATGGTATATTTGCATGTGCTCAGTCTCTTGATGGAAATATGAAAATTAATAACAAAGGTATAAGTATAAAAAACAGAGTTAATCTAAAGAAACCTCAAAAAATGATTTTGAGTTATTGGGGTTGACCAGATAAATGTTTACCAGGGTGAGGAAGAGATCATAGTAGGGTCACCCATGTTACCCAGGTAAACTTTCCCTTTTTGCTGAGAGGAGCCATGGATCACGTGACTCTTTTTGAACTTCCTGTAACATCCTGTTTCCTGTGGACCACAGGTGAATTAAGGCGCCATATGTGGATATCCAACCCGTGACTTGGGAGTGGTCTTCCAGTGGAGGGAAAGTTTACCAGAGTATATTTAATATGGGTGACCCTATGGGGATTGTACTTGTCCATTAAATGTTTCTTATATGTGGCCAACCCCTGTAAAGGCATTAGTCCTTATATTTTCATGTGTAAAATGTACCTATATTTGATATTAAAACCACCATCAAAATCAAGCCTGATGAGCTCATAGATCTAGGCACTATGATTAGTAATCTGTATTGAACATTGAGGAAGATAAATATTAATGGAAATTTATGGTATTTTATGACCCTTGCTATAGCTTTGTGTTTCCATGTTATTTATTGTAATCTATTAATTTTATTCTCGTTAATCATTTATCAAGTAATAAAACAAAGGCAGCTGGACCATCCTGTGGAAAACAAGCCGGCTATTGTTAACCAATGAGCCGCCAATAGTCTCAATACCATTTTATAGGAAATCTACTTTCAGAGAGATTCCCTTGGTAGATTCCTCGTCCGGGCGGGAGCAGAAATAAAGTTTAAATGCCTAAATATACTAATTAATTTCTAAGGCTACTGGAGGCGGGAAGTAGCTTCAGACCGCTCTGGGGCAAAAGCTACTTCACGCCCCAAGTAGCCACTACAGACCCGTCTCTACCCGCTCCGGACCGTTTTTCTTGCCTGTTGAGCATGCAATTGAGCATGGCGGCTGCAGAGTAAATGGGAGCTACTGAGCAAGCGCAGAGCTCCACAGTAACAGGGGTGTCACCTGCAGCGGAACAGGAGCTACTGCACTTAGGCAGAGCTCAAATGCTACAGGAGACGCGCCAGAAGTACTGGCAAGAGCAGGTAGAGGCAGGTCTGTGGTGGCTACTGGGGGCGTGGAGTAGCCTTTGTGCCCCCAGTAGCCTTGGAAATTAAATTGCCTATTTAAGCATTAAACTTTATTTTTGCAGCAGCTGTGTCCCTAAATTGGTGAAAAATGTGATGCAGCTGCTGCTTAGAAAGTAGATTCCGCATGGTAGATTTCCGTTTAATTTCGTGTTCATTATTTAATTTTTTTCCCATTAGATCTGATTTACCAATACTGAAAAACTGGTCTTGTTACTCAGTGGAGAGAAATTTTTTTTCTCAAACAGCTTTGCAAAAGATGGATTTTAAGTACCATAGCTGCAATGGATAATAATGGCCAGTGGATGCTGTAGGTTTTCCTGTCTAGATACATTTAACATGTGTGTGAAAGTTTGACAAAGGCTGCAACCAATTTAATAAATCTCTGATGTTGAATGATAAATCTGAGATTCCCGTTATACAATCCATCAGCAGTTCTGACTATAGAAAGCTTGCAGACAGTGTTGGGTAGTGCCCCTAGAAATGTGTAGCCATACCTTTGTGTAGGTTCTAGTAGCAGTAGGACTGTGAAAGTGAAGTTTGTAATACAGGTCCGCAGCTCTGCAAGGCCTCTGGGTGGGGCTAGAAGCCTGAAGAGCTTTCTGCTCTCAGCAGAGGGCGAGGGGCTGTGGAGCAGCACAGTGTAAAGACTAGGAGCTGTATCAGGATTTTGTTTGGATACTTACAGCAGTCACTCAGAACAAAAGGAAGGGACGGTGGAATAGCTCATTACAAAGAGCACAGTCGTATTCAGTCCACAAGGTCCGGCCAGGACCTGGACTTCCACCATCATAGTCACATAGGATGCTATCAATCCCTGCTGGACTACAGCTCTGTACTGTAATCTAGTTTCCTTTATGTCCTGCTTGACGACAGTGGGACAGATTTCTGAAAAGCGCCTCTAAGTTAGACAGTATTGGGTCGATTGCGTATGAGTTAGTTCAATCCAAGAATCTCAGTCCATGCGCTGAAAGGATTTCCCATACAGAACCTTGAACCGTCTGGACTGCACAGATATGCTTATGTTAGTGATTAGAGGTTTGGTCTGGGAAATCTCACCAGTGTATGGACCAAGTTTCTCACTCGTGGGCAACCAGCCTTCTCATACTGGTTGTAATAGTATCTACAAACTGTCTAAAACTGTTAATAAATGAGGCACAAAGTCTTTTAGGTAATTTGTATTTTTGTAAGCAAATAATTCTGTTGCAAACAGGTAAATTAATCTGCATCAGTGACTCCGAGCATTTTGACTACGATGGTGGGAGCCCTGGTCCTACTAAAGTGTCCAGTCAGGGAAATACAACTGTCGAATGGCCGAGGTCCAAATTTTATGCACTGAATTTTCCTGTGGGGATAGATACTGTGCCATGATTCCTTCTCCAGACATAAAAGATATAAAAGTTGTAGGCATGGAAAAGTTATATTGTAATACAAATGTATAAATAGTAAAAATAAAAACTTCTCTATTCATCTTTCAAAGGACACCCATGCTGAAAAAGAAACGTTACCAGAAAAGCCACAAGATTGGAAGAAAAATTGCAAGTGATAAAGACCGTTTATCACTCCAAAAAGATGAAGAACTGGAGATCTTGGCGCTCGAACAGACAGAGACTTACTGTAAAGTGGGAAGATTTATCATAGATGCTGCAGGTATCGGGAAAGTTAGAGTGAAGATGATTTTTTCTGGAAAAGAAGGATATTTATTGGATTGTCTAGCAGAACTTTTCTTACACCACTCTAATATTAGTACGGCTGCATTTTTGGGCATGGTGTCCAGACTCATGGACCTCACAGACAGACGTATAAGTCAGTTAATTTCCAAGAGTGAAAGTTTAGTCTCCCATGGACAGCACTTGTTTTTTACCTATCTGCTCTCTGCGGTGGTAGGTGGTATGTTATACAAAGGCACAAATAGTGTGAGACCGTTCCTCAGGTGGCTCCGAGCACATTCTAAAGGTCTACTTCCTATAGACCAAAGCCATTCTAGAAACCAGAACATAATGAATGAGGGCATTGATCTATACCATAGCTTTATTGTATCTTTCTTAGAACAACCTTTGGCCCTTTATGACGTAAAATACTTTGAGCTTCAAACTTTTTCCTGGTCAATGGATCAACTTCCAGGTAGGGTAAACAAGAACCAAGATGGAAAATCTAACCAAAAACTCTTATGGTGCCAAAGACAGAAGAATCCTCCTCTAGAGAAAGAGATTGTTAAACACAAGAGTCAACAAATCAGGGACAATTCTAAAAGTTCTGTAGAAACCAACCAGACAATTCCACAACGTCATAGGTGCCGTAGGAGAATCTACAAATTGGCACCAACTTTTCAACATCCAAGAATTTTATCAGGAACCCAAATAAGTAGTAGGACAGACAAGTGCGGAAATGTAGCAACTGCTCCTCATCCAGAAACTGATGCAGTGTATACAACACAGAACTTACCGGAAGATTATGTCATGAGAAGTTTGGTCCGTGATGAATGTATAGCTTGTTTGACCAGTAGAGGTCCAAGTTGTAGGCTTAAAGATGCAAGTGTAAGCAAAGCTGTCATCTATGAAGAAGACCTCTGTCCACTGACATTCAAGTTCTCAGATGGTCCTCAGAAGTTTGTACTTAAGAAAAGTTACTCCGGTTTCCCTCCTGGGGCACAGTCTTGTGCTGGACTCTGTTTACCAGAACAATTTGCCAGACAACTTGTGGAGCTCTTTGGGTGCCCGGGTGTTGAATTAGGTAAATTATTCTCAAAAGGTGTGTGTGTGTGTGTGTGTGTGTGTATATATATCTCCCGTCACCGTATTTTACCCCATTAAACAACAAGTCCTCTCATGTAAGGATGAAATGTTTTTTTAAAATTCCCTCTCTTATGTGTAATTTAAGCCATTTAAACAGAAGTCATATTTTGCCTGAGATGAGTCAAGTTTAGAAGCTGCAGTTAGATTGCTAGATAAACCCTTTGGTAAACCTCTGGAGGTTTCCGGTGCCCATTAGAAATGGATTAAGTCAGATGTGTATGACACAGGGCCGGCCCAGCACCATACATACCTGGGCAAGCGCCGAACCCAGATCTGCTTGGGTGGCCCACATGGCCGAATCCAAGTCTTCAGCAACTTGGCGCTGGTCAGGGGGACTGTATATCATGAATCCATGGGGGGCTTTATATAATAGAACCTTGATGAGGCTGTATATAAAATATCCATGACAGGGCTGTTTGCGAATGATAAACTAGGAAAAATTTTGTTGGTTTCTGAATTTTTTTATGCTACCGCATGAGTTCTCTACAAAGGGGCCCACTAAGGCTCTGTTGCCCAGGGGCCTACTGAAACCTGGAGCCGGGCTTGTCTTTATTGATGCAACGTGTTTTGTCCTGGTACACAGGACTTCATCAGGCATAAGCAACTGTAAGACAACAGAGCTTTAAATACCAGACCAATTGTGATGGAGGAGATAAAAAGGGGCGCAATTATGGTCTATGTTTCCTTAGGGGACATATCACCACGAGAGCCTACCAACCTCTATACACCATTTCTGATTGGTCCGGTTTTGTACTATATTGAAAACTTTTACTTGGATTCGGTAAAAATGTAACCAACAGTTTCCAAATGTTTTTATTTTATTCCACTGTCTGAATTGGCATCTATGTCGTGATCTTATGTGTACCAATGTCCGAAGCTAGATGTGTGCATAATGTATCCTCCTTATTATTATTTATTTATATATTTTTATTTTTTTTTTGTTTGTGGCTGTTTCATCTTATGTTTTAGTCTTATGTGGATATGGGTATCCGTTCACCAGGAAACATTGACCATAACCACAGCCTTCTCCCCACCCCCATCTGTCCTGGTTTTCCAAATTTTTTTTTTTTTGTGTGTGTATTTAAAGCTCTATACTCTTACTGCCCGATGAAGTCCTGTGTATCGGGACTAAACGTGTTTCATCAGTGAAGATAGATGTCATACACATCTGTCTTCATCCACTATTACTGAGCACTGGACACCTCTAGAGGTTCACCCAAGGTAGATCTATCAATCCACGTGTCCTCAGTTGCGTCCTGGTAGTGAGAAGACGACCCATTCTGGAAGGATACCGGCTGCCATTACATTCAATATATCTTTGGAAAGGTGAGAGTTGAACCATACGCCTGTTGTTTTTATTGTATTTTTACTCTGACAATGTCACCCTATGATGTGCTCCTTTCTGGCTTGTTGCCTTCATCTGGGATATTTTCTCTATAATCCCCCCCCCCCCGCCCCATGAGAGCTACTACTCCTTGGTTTCTGAGAAGCTGCCACTTATCATTGATTCTTTAGCACCTAGAAATATGCTTTTGGTGTCATATTAAAGAAACAATACGAGGGTGTGTCATGCCAATCCATTCAATTACTAGGAAATTAGTTCTCCTGATGGAGAACTAGCATTAGGACCCCCACCGGTCAGCTTGTTATCCCCTATGCGGTGGATAACTCAAATGTTGAGACAAGCCCTTGAAAGAGAACCTGTCATCGCAATTTGGGGCCCTAAACCACCCACAGGTTCTTTTCTTCCGCATCGTAGCGGGTCGGCTCAGTTTGATGTAACTATGAGTGATTCCCACATGTAGTGGGTTGCAGAAAGTGAATGTTTCTTCGTCTGATGACACAGATGGCGATAACCAGAGCTGAGCTGTGAGGACATGTTGTCCAATTGTTTGGTTGTAGGTAAAGAAAATTTATGCGGCAACAATTCTGTTCAGCAACCTTCAGTGCACATTTGCTTGCTTAGGGTTCGGTCACATCTGTATCGGAGGCCCTTTAAGAACCACCACAGATCAAAGGTTTTGAACCAAATTTGTGCTACGCTAAGATAACGGACACCATGATGAAAGCCTGACCGGCTGACAGCAAGACGCATTTAGACCTAAACTAGCACCAAGTGTTGTGTCGTGTTTACCAGTGTTGCTACACATGAGTTTAGTTCTAACTGCATCTGTGTTCAGTAACAGCTCTTCCCCAATGCGCTGAAAGGGAACCTGTCATCAGAAATTGACCTAATCAACCATTACAAGTATGTTCTGAAGTAGATTAACACCTTCCAGATCTTGTTTCTTTAACCCCTAGGCGCACCAGGACGTTATAGTACGTCCCGGTGGCTAGATACTTAGCGCACCAGGACGCACTATAACGTCCTGCTTCTGGCACCGGCTCACGAACGGAGCCGGTACCAGAAGCAGCGGCTGTCAGCTGTCTAGTACAGCTGACAGCCTGCGCTAACACCCGCGATCGGAGCCGACTCCGTAAGGGTCTTCCCCCTATGGATCGGATCCCCCGTGCCGCTTACCGGGGGATCCGATCCTCTCCTGGGCAGCTCCGAGGACTGGCATGTGCCCCGGAGCTGCCCGGTTTCCATGGCAGCCAGAACCCTTCCGGGTCTGACTGCAAACTGTCTGAGCATGCGCAAGCACCACCAGACAGTTTACACTGCTCTACAATAAAATAGTATTGTAGAGCAGTGTATTGGACTTAAACCAGTGATCAGAGTATCACTGGTTTAAGTTCAAGTATGTAGAAGTAAAATTATGCAAAAACACTTAACACTACACATTATAATAAATAAAAAATAAATACATAAAAATATAAGCCCCTAAAATGTCACTTTCCCATAAAAACACTTAATAAAGTATAAAAAACATAAAAACACAAAAAACCCCCGCATGTTTGGTATTGCCGCGTCCGTAACAATCTGCATAATAAAACAGAATTGTTACTGGACCCGCACGGTAAACGCCGGAGGAAAAAAACGCAAAAAACGTTCCGAAAAAAAGATAATTTTTAATTAATACCCTATAAAAAATGCTCTAAAAAGTGATTTAAAAAATTTTATGCACTCTAAAATAAGCCCACTAAAAAGAACAACTGTTCTCGCAAAAAATAAGCCCCTAACCAGATTTGTCAGCCAAAAAATAAAAAAGTTATGCATATGAAAAGATGGTGATGCTAAAATGAATAAGATTTTCTCCAAATTAGTTTTTATTCAGTACAATTGAATAAAATACACAAAACCCCCACATATTTGGTATCCCTGCGTCCGTAACAATCTGCATAATAAAACAGAATCGTTATTAGATCCGCAAAGTGAACCCCGTAAAAAACAACCTCAAAAAACTCTCTCTGAAAAAAAGATGATTTTTTATTAATGCCCTTTAAAAATGCTCTAAAAAGTGATTTAAAAAAGTTACGCAATCTAAAATAAGACCACTAAAAAGAACAATCCTTCTCGCAAAAAATAAGCCCTTAAACAGATTTGTGAGGTGAAAAATAAAAAAGTTATGCATATGAAAGACGGTGATGCTAAAATTAACAACAATTTTGCCAAATTACTTTTTATTCAGTAAAAATGGGAAAAAATTAAAAATATATATAAATGAAGTATTTTTGTAATCGTGGCGACCCATAGAATAAAAATAATATACTATTTTTATGGTATGGTTAACGGCCAAAAAAAACCCACATAAAAATGTTCCTAAAAATTGACGATTTTCATTTCCTCCACCAACAAAGCTTTAATTAAATCTCACCAATTAGCTATAGATGCCCCAAAATTATGTACCAGAAAAGTGCATCTCATGTGGCAAAAGAAATAAGCCCCTATAGGTCCTCAATAAAAAAAGAAAAAAATTATAGCCTGTACAATGTGACATAGCAAATCGGATCTGGATGGCGCCTCCTTCCCTCCTATGCCCAGCCGTGCGCCCATACAGCAGGTTACCACCACATATAGGGTATCGGTGTACTCGGGAGAAATTGGGTATCAAACTTTGTGGAGCCTTTTTTCATTTAATCCATTGTAAATGTTTAATTTTCCACCCAAAATGAGTGTATTGTGAAAAAATATTACAATTTGCAGACTGCACCTCCATTTTGTTTTAACCCCTATAAAACACCTAAAGGGTTAACAAACTTCTTAAAAGTGGTTTTTCATACGTTGAGGGGTGTAGTTTCCACAATGGGGTAATTTATGAGTCTAGCTATTATTTAGGCCTCTCAGTGTCAATTAGAAGTTGAGCAGGTCCATCTAAGTACGGGTTTTGGTGATTTTACAAAAAATGTGAAAAATGATACCTAAATTCTGAGCCTCAGAACATTCTAGTAAAATATGTGGAATCTTAAAAAAACCATGCCAACATAAAGCAGACATTTGGGAAATGTAAGTTATGAATTTATTTGGGTGCTATGACTATCTGCATCAAAAGTAGAGAATTTAGAACGTTGAAAATATAGAATTTTTCCAATTTTTTGCCAAATTTTGTTTTTTTTCATAACTAAACGCAAAAGATTTCATCCAAATTTTTAAACTAATTTGAAGTACAATGTGTCACGAGAAAACAATCTCAAAATCCCCTGGATTTCTCATAGCGTTCCCACGCTATAACCACTTATAGTGACACAGGGCAGATTTGAAAAATGGGTCCGCGTCCTTTAGGCCAAAAGATGCTGTGTCCCGTAGGGGTTAATGGCTCAGTGTGGTGGCATCATTCAGAAAATCAACTTTGAAGTGAGATGTAACTTGGTTGTGTAAAGTCATGGAGGCGGAGAGCTCAGCATTGAAGTCCAAGCTCTCCTCACCTCTGAGTGAAGGAAATCTGGTTAGTGATGAGTCTGGATGCAGGAGCAACAATTACAGTGAAGAGGGCATTCTGAAATGAGGAAAGCTTGACTTCAGCGTTAAACGCTCCGCCTCTGTGACTTTATACAACCAAATTACTTCTTGCTTCAGACCTGATTTTCTGGATGATGCCATCACGCTGATCCATGAAAGAAACCTGATCTAGAAGCTGTTCACCTGCTTGATGACATACTGGTAATCATGGTTTATTAGGTCATTTTCTGCTGACAGGTTCCCTTTAAATTGAATTTCCACTGCAATGTGTGAACATGGCCAAATGTGTGTGCACCAGTGACCCCAAATAATTTTTGTGACATTGCAGATGCATTTGACCCAAAAGACTACATTGTACCACTTGGATATGACCTAGCCCGAAGAATACATCAGAGATGGAAGACGTCACTGGAGGTGTGTGCTTTCTTATTAATGCAGAAACCAAGGCCACATACAACCAAAATATGAGAATAATCTGTATTCAATATAGAAACAATAAAATATATCTAAATAGAGTGCATCTCAGAAAGAGCAAATGCATGCCAGGTAATAGGTCCGAAATGAAAAGTATACATAACAATAGTGTGAAGACAATACAGTTAAATAGATGTTAAACTCGCATAAAAACAATATAGTCTGAATAACACTGAAGGAATGAAGCTCGAAATAATAAGGGAAATAGACGCCAAAACTGCAAAAGTACATGCAGTGTGGGAGGCTGGAGGGACAAACTATTACCTGGCCTGCAACCACAGCAGGTCTTTGTCAAGGGACAGGGAAGCAGGGACTCCTTGTATTATCTACGATGCTGGGTGACCCATCCTCAGCACTGTGGTCGGTGTGTGAAATCTGGCCAGCGCATGGTCCATGATTTACGGACCAACCATTTTTGTGCGTTTTTAGCCTAATGGTTATCTTTAACCGAAGGCACACGGCGATAATCTGTGTAAAAGGTAAGATAAAGCTGATATCTGGAACTAGACAGACCTGCAGTATTCACTTGTGGTTACTCAGCATTCGGGCCAGATGTCCCAGCCAGCACATGCTGGGAGTGTGATGTAAGTTGGACATTCACTGGTCTAAGGGTGATGCCACACGTGGCGTTTTAAAACCGTTTTTTGGTCCATTTTTAAGCAGTCCGTTAAAAACACATTTCTGGTTTTGTACGGACTGCTTAAAAACGGACCAAAAACGGGTTCAAAACGCCACGTGTGGCATCACCCTTAGTGTCCCCGGTTTATCATACTTGATTTTGATGGTGATTTATATGATACAATATATGTTTTATGGTTTTATATTCAATGAAATGTAATTTTACCTTTTTTTTCTTTTTTTTTTTTTTTATACAGGAGAAATGCAAGTTTCTTCCAGCAACGTAAAGATATTAAGCCTCATAATAAAGTCTATAAGACAATTTCTGTCTCCTGTACTGGTAATTTCGAACTGTTCTGACTTCTGGATAAGAAATCATAGCACTTGATATTGATAATGATCTTGCACACGTACCTGCAGTGGGTAAGCTGCCACATGGAAGGAAAGCCGGGCCGGTGTCAGCAGTGGGCATACCTGGGCAAGTCCTGGGGCCCAGAGCTGCTGTGGGGGCGGAGGGGGTTCATATAAGGCTGTACATAAGGGATCCATGAAGGGGGGGGGGGGGGGAAGTTGGGCTGTATATAAAATAACCATGAGGGTGCTGTTTGGGATGATAAACTAGGGAATAGGAAACTGTTTTAGTTTCTGAATTTTTAATGTCCCCATGTGAGTACACTGCAAAGGGGCCCACTGAGGCTCTGTCACCCAGGGGCCTATTGAAACCTGGAGCTGACCTTGTGTGAAAGACCAGATTTTACAAATCGCATGTGCACACTGTGTAAATCAACATGACCTGGAGGAGTTCACAGTAGCATACTTGGCCCCAATTGTCCATGGAATTGTGGCCCAAAAACCTTTTGATTTCTTGATGGAACTTTAGGTTAGGGATACTAATCCCAATGGGTTAGCCAATGCAAAATTACCAGGGATCAACCTGCCGTCATTTGCATTGTCATCATAGTGTAAGGGATCCTGTCTAATTGCCACAAAAAACCCCAAAACTTTGTGCAGTGGGAGCTAATGTCTCACACTTCTGTCATGTTCCTACTTTCAGTCTTTTTTGAAAGTGAAAGTAGTAACCCAAATCCTGCCTAATTTCTGCTGGTGATATACTGTAACTGCTGTGCGGTTTCCCCCTAGAATCACATCGTGGTATACTCCACTCAGGCTAAATGTCATGCACTGGTCTCTACTATAACATTATGGAGGGGGGCGTTTTGTAAAAATGTCCATAAAACTGTGTACAGTATAACGGCACACACATTCACACTGTACACAAAGCGGTTTCCCTCCCACCCTGACCCCGCCCCGGTACCTCCCTGACACCCTCCGATAACCCCGGCACATGACACGGGAGGTACCGGGGCGGGGTCGGGCCCGGAGCAGGATGGCGGAGCGGCTCATCAACTCTTTTGGGAATCTGCGTCTGGACGAGCGGCGCCCCCAGCGGCAGAACCAGAACAGACCCCCAGCCCATCCCCGGGCCGGACCGGGCAGATTCAGCAGACACCTCTACCTGCTGCGGGGGCTGCCGGGATCCGGCAAGAGCAGCCTGGCCAGGTAGTGTCTGCGCTCTGCTGCCTGCAGGGGGCGCCATGCTTAGCGGGGAGTTCACACATTGCGGTTTTTAACCCTTACCGACAGTTTACAGTTCAGCGCATGTTGCAGCTTTTACCTGCTTTAGTGTATGGGACTGAAACCTGCAGCAAAATCTGAAAGTGTAAGAGTGTCTAATCATAATATTTATAGAGCGCCATCATATACCTGAGCGCTGTACAGATGTAGCATTTGGTTTGTGTTCACACAGGACTGAGAAGCAGCTGAAGATCTGCAGCAAAACACAATTGGACCAACGATTTAGGGAGCAAGGACAGAGAGATGATGGGGTTCAGCCCATATTCATTGCCATCTAGTAGGGGTAGGGGTCCGATCACAAAACTAAGGGTCCAATCCCAGCGTGAGGTGTGTGATGGAGAATGTGCACTGCCCCTCCATCCATTCTCATATCCCATTGGATAACATGGGGATAGGGGAAAACATACAATTTTGACCAGTCCCTTTAAACACAGGTTGCAGGACAAATTTAAAGGGGTTTTCCATGAACAAAGAAAATAAAGCCAGGGGAATAATACAAAAAACCCACCACATACCCCTCCCCATCCGCGCTCATTGTTGCATTTTGAAGCGCATTGGATAAACACGGGGGGCTATCCCCACCATTCCTTCATGTGTTTCAGCCTGCGGCTCTGGTTTCCTCCGTCAGTACTTCTGCCCCCTCAGGTTGGTTTTCTTTTAAGTGGTCGTTCTGTATTTGTCCAGAGCTTGTGTATCGCACTTTCCTGTACATAACCCCCCAAACATAACAACTTTACTGAGGGTATATACAGCTAGAGAAACACAAGAGAAATTGTTACATCCAGTGACTGCAGGTGATGTCCCCCACACAGCCAGGGCTGGATTAAGGTTAGTGGGGGCCTCTGGGTGCAAAATCTGGTCGGGGCCCACATTGACTGTAGTACAGACAAAGATTAGCAATCGCTATATACTGATACCCAGCAAATAACTACATACAGCCTCCCCAACAATCACTATATACAGCCTCCTCAGTAATCACTATATACAGCCTCCCCAACAATCACTATATACAGCCTCCTCAGTAATCACTATATACAGCCTCCCCAACAATCACTATATACAGCCTCCCCAACAATCACTATATACAGCCTCCCCAGTAATCACTATATACAGACCCCCAGCACTCACTATATACAGCCTCCCCAACAATCACTACATACCGCCTCCTCAGTAATCACTATATACAGCCTCCCCAGCAATCACTATATACAGCCTCCCCAGCAATCACTTTATACTGCTCCCAGTAATCACTATATACAGCCTCCCCAGCAATCACTTTATACTGCTCCCAGTAATCACTATATACAGCCTCCCCAGCAATCACTTTATACTGCTCCCAGTAATCACTATATACAGCCTCCCCAGCAATCACTTTATACTGCTCCCAGTAATCACTATATACAGACCCCCAGCACTCACTATATACAGCTCCCAGTAATGTCCCCCACACATTTCCCCCCCAAGTAATGTGCCCACACAGCTCCCCAGTAATGTTCTCTACACATTTGCCCCCTATGTTCTCTCGCTTCCCTTATTCCCTATCATGTGCTGCTCTGCGCATGAGCTTCTACTGCAGGTCATGTGACACCTGACATCACCACAGGTCCTGCAGCCTCCAGGTAGTAATATTCTCCCTGAGGCTGCAGGGGAAAGCAGTAATGTACACTTTCTCATCACAATCTGTGTCAGAGACCGTGATGAGAGAGGGGAGAAATGCACGGGAAGCGGGACATATGTCTTGCTGATCTGTGGAGATCCAGGGCTCCGGACCTAGCGGCACCCCTGGGCTAGAGGGTGTAAAACATGACTGCTTTCGTCCAAAACAGTGCCACACCTGACCATGGTTTGTGCTGGTATTGCAGCTCCGCTTTATGGGGGTGAATGGAACGGAGTTGCAATACATGTACTACCCATGGCCAGGTGTGGCGCTGTTTTTGGAAGAAATAAGTCATCCCCTTAAACTACTAAATCCTTGTTATGAAGTCTTATAGAAAACCCACCATAATACAAACCCCTCATTATTTGTGACTTTATGAGTTGGAGCAAGTTAAAATCCATGTAGAAGGACAATTCAGTACCATTTCCGCACAGATGTCCTGGGTGGAAAATCCTTAAGACACCCTGTATCAAGGTAGGTGACCGCCGTTGAATTAGAGGTAGTCCAGACAGTCCGAGGCCAGGACCATGTGGTGGACTTGTTTTTTCTACCAAATAGAAGATATTCATGTAATAGTGGCCGCTGCTTTGTGAATTTTCATTTCTTCTAGTCCTGGGGAGGTTACAAAATAATTTCCCAAGACTAGAGGAGCGGGTACCATAGTGTGAGCTTCTGCAGATAATATAATGGTCCTGGCAGAGGAGGGCTGTATATATTCAAGCCAGAACATGTCTGTGGTCTCAGTGTTTGATGCAGAATTAGAGACGTCTGGAAAATATTTACCTACTTCTGCCGAGCCATGGCCAAAACGGGCAGGTGCTGGTGCCAAGTCAAATGACTCATGAGATAACCTCCTAGTATGAGAAGGGTTGTTGATTTTACATTCTCATTGAAAGAAATGCGGAGCAGGACGGCACTTTATACCTTCTACACAACCTCCATAGGACCTGTGGACCATGGTCACCTCATCTCCTAGTTCTCCCACAATAACCTGATCACAGGACCCTCTCCGTACATGGGAACTTGTGTGTCTGCTGGGTAATGTACGTTGTACATGGAAACTGGGAGACCCCATGTTTTCAGACTGTAAGGCGCACAAAAAATCCTTTGATTTTCTCAGAAATTAAAGGTGCGCCTTATAGTCCAGTGCGCCTTATATATGAACCGTACTTACAGACAACAGCTGCCTTGAACTGTGCACAGGTCTGCCACCTGCCGGTCAATCATCCTTATAATCAGGTGCGCCTTATAATCCGGTGTGCCTTATATATGAACCGTACTTACAGACAACAGCTGCCTTGAACTGTGCACAGGTCTGCCACCTGCTGGTCATTCATCCTTATAATCAGGTGCGCCTTATATATGAACCTAGACGTTTTAGCAGGCATTTATTGATGGTGCACCTTGTTATCCGGTGCGCCTTATATTCCCAAAAATACGGTTATTTGTCCGGAGCGCCCCTTTAAGCATTGTCCTCTTCACAGGAATTTTAGAGGCTGCCGTTGCTTTCTTCTGAGGTCTTATTCACTAAATCAAGTCCGATCACATCCATATAGATGTCCATGGAGAATGGATAACACACAGAGGTCACCCACACACTGTTCCCCTACAGACATCAATTGCAGATCCTGAAAAAAGGGCGCAGCTTGTAATGAGTAGTGAACGGATCAGAACATGGGTGTGTGAATAGCCCCAAAAAACAGAAGTTACATGATACTTTTGGACTGAATAATCCTTGTAGGGCACTTGCTAAGGGGCCCCTCGAAAACGGGAGTCTTGGAAGAGTTGGCAGAGCTCCTGAGTCCAGGAAGATTCAGAACCAGCTTGAAGGCTCTTTATATGGCGAATGGTCACTACAAGAAGGAGTCATGTGACTGGCATCTAGAGCCACCACATCAGATAAAGCGGGCATGGCAGGGGTGGGACTAGCTGCAGTGTAAATACTGTGGTGCGCTGGATTGACACTCAGTGAGATGAGTGTACACAAGAGTCTCATTGTATGTCGGCCACCACCATTCCCAGTGGTACATTGTATATGGCATCTGCTCATATATTATTATATATATAACATACACTTTAAGGTTAAAGGGGTTGTCCACTTCCAGGATAAAATAATTGATATTGTTTGAGTAATGAAAAGTTATACAATTTCCCAATATACTTTCTGTATCAATTCCTCACTGTTCTCTAGATCTCTGCTTGCGGTCATTCTATAGAAAGCTTCATTGTGGATAGGAACTGGCCCCAGGTGCAGTGCTCATTGTATACCTGGTCCCAGGGATACAACGAGCAGTGCACCTGTGAGACATCATACAACCAGGGATACAACGAGCCATGGAACTGTGTAACATCACATGACATGCTTGAGAATGTCTTTATGGAAAAGACGAAACGTCGCATCACTGGTGGAATAAATATCACTTTTTTCACCTAACTTCTTTGGAGTGCTGCTTCATCTCTGTATTTGGTTCTATCACATGACAAGGGATATAACGAGCAGTGCACCTGTGTGACATCAGATGACCAGGGCTATAACGTGCAGTGCACCTGTGTGACATCACATGACCAGAGATATAATGAGCTGTGCACTTGTGTGACATCACATGACCAGAGATATAACGAGCAGTGCACCTGTGTGACATCACATGACCAGAGATATAACGAGCAGTGCACCTGTGTGACATCACATGACCAGGGATATAACAGACAATAGGGGGCATAACACAAGGAAAAAGGGATGATGGGGGTGGGGGTAATAGTGTTTTGGGGCAAAACCAAAATAGAGTTGGTTCATTCTGTTGGAGCAGTGCAGGGGGCATCACATTCATGAAGAACGTGCGCCACAAATCCTGAATCTGGCGCCCTCTGCACACAATACACACGGCACAGTGTTTGATAAATGTGGGCTGCTGAGCTGAATTTAAATGACATCTACCACCAGGATGAAGGGCTGTATGCAAATGAGCCTAAGGAGCTACAGGCCCCATTAACATCTATGGAGCCAGGAGCCCCTCAGGATTATTTGCATACAGTCCTTGATACTGGTGGTAGATGTCCTTTAAAGGAGTGTATTGACACATGAGCTGTTCTATAGTGAAGAATAGAATACCACTGATGTCATATTCATTTTTTCTTTATATATATATTTTTTTAATTACAGTAAATATGGGAATAGATCCCAGCACAAGGGAAACAATCTGGGTTCTACAGTCCCTCACTGTACTCTCCCCCAGAGAGACTGGGACAAAAAGTTCTGGAACAGAGAATGTTGTGTTTTATATAAAAGTGCAGCCCTACAGGGGCCCTGGTATGGGCTTGGACCCGTAAAAGGGCTGCCCGAAAAGTAAACTCTGTGCATGAGGTCTGCAGTTCTATTAAACATAATGTTGCTAAATAGAAGGTCTGGAGCACCTGTCCTGCTTGGGGACATGTTTTTGTAGTTTTACCGATTTCTTTTTGTGGTTAGTCACAGTCACATTGTCCGGGTGGTGACAGAACTTAATAAACAAGAACCTTTAGATGGTAATAGAAAGGCCAGAACAAATCCCATATTCTATGAAGCTTAACATTCCATGATTTTAGGATATTGGCCCACATTTACAGTGCAGTGTGTACTATGTGCAGTTGCCTGTGTATAGCGCAGGGGGCGCCAGATTCAGGATTTCTGGCGCCCGTTCATTATGAACCTGGCGCCCCCTGCACTGCTCCAACTTTTTTTGGTGCACCTTTAACATTGGGTATGTGACACATTTCTGTCGGAGTCTGTATGATAAATGTGGCGCATGGACCGACTGAGTACCAGAACACCCCCTTTTGTGCAGAAATTTGTGTCACAAGATGACTAGTGTAGCTACGACACAAAACAGTCGCCTGCGACACAAATGTGGTGCGGACCCTTCTTAAATACCTGCACAAGCAGTTTTCACCTAAAAGAACGTGCAAAGTCTGCCGCAAGCACCTTAGTAAATGTGCCCAAATGCAAATAGCTGTAAGAAGATGATGAAACTGGGTCTGTGACATGGACCTGGCATTGTCTCGCTTATTTACCGACACTGAGCCATAAAAAAGGCGCAGTCACTGCCAGATGTGCTCTGTGATATTTACAGGAGGAAAGGAAATTCAGGATAAGTTGTGAGATCAATCCTGTAGTGCCCACACTTTACTATCCTGCAGGTATGTAACACAGAATATAGGAAATACGGCCCAGACTTGGATGAAGCAGTCCTCTAAAATTGGCTTTACACATACAGTGAAGTTACAGCTGGAGCACCAGTCTTTATTACATGCATCTCTGTACCTGGTGCTGATGCTGCTGTGATCACAGGACCTCATTAACTAGCAAGCTCCCTGTACAAAGGTCTGATAATAGGATTTGATACTGTATATTCTTTCCTGTGTCACAGTTTTTGTACAGCAACCAGACAAAGCATCCATATAATGGAAGAATTTATCACATAGATATCATAATAGATCTGTACATCTGTGTGATACTAGAAGTGTATGAGGATCATTAGGTTATTGGGATGACATGTTCTACTGGACTATTTTTTTGCACAATACGTTGATGTATCACCGGGGTGCTCTCTTTATAAAAAATTATAATAAAATTTTGCATCACAATAGATTCTATACCTTTAAACATCTCTGAGTTATGGAAGATGTGGCTATAGGTGTTTAGTTCTTCTCTTCTCCATTCATAGGAAGCTGAAGAGAGATTTCCCCAGCGCTCTGGTGTTCAGCACCGATGACTACTTTTTAGCAGAAGATGGAAGTTACAGCTACGATCCTGATCTACTACAAGACGCTCACAAGTGGAATCAGAAGAGAGGTGACCCCCTTATGCTTTATATTTACTGTCTCCCGTGTACCCCCTCACCTACAGATGAGCTACACGTCTGTGTTATTTCACTTCCGTCATGCCAGTCCATAATGGAACAGAAAAACCAGTCCTGCCGCTCAATGTCATTTCTGCCATCATAAATAATAGAAAGATGACGGAATACAGCATTCCATATGTGTAAGATTATGTATAAGATCACACAGGCAGAGCCATCCCCTACTTACCCCCCTTATATAATTATCAATGTCTCCCAATGTTATTCCGTGTAAAATATGATGGAAGATAACAAATCACTGACTGATGTGGCAAGCTATAGCGATCCTACATCCCATAAAAGTGCCCTCCTTTTCATTACAAATCTGTAGTATTTATTACGGTCGGGAAGTAAGAGCTCACCTTGCAGGCGTCTAGAGACTTACAGGTATTCATGCTCCACCGGGGGATTCTGGGAGATATGCAAATACATTTTCCAGGATGCGATAAAGAGAATATTGCCTCTTAGCTGACTTGTAAGGCAGCCCCCAAGCATGACGTTCAGGAAGCCTAATGATATGTAGTAGGATAAAAAGCCAAAAGAAGGTGTTTATTACAGCTTTCCTTTGATTAGTCTGTATTACTGTCTATGGCGGTTCTTGCAGTTTTATAATTTCTCTCTTTATAGCGCGCAAGGCAATGAGCAGAGGGAGGACGCCCATCATCATAGATAACACCAACATTCTGGCCTGGCATATGAAACCCTATGCTGTTATGGTGAGAAAATGCACTATTGTGTTACTCGCTCTGTACAGATTGTCCTCTAAAACAGTGCCCCCCCCCAACCTTTGGGGACCAGCTGCACCCAAATCTTTTCCCAGGGACCAGAATCCCTAGAATAAAAAGAAATTGTGTTCCCAGTAAATACCATTTATCTAACCCCCAACCCATATAATGTGTCATTTCCTGCAGCGCCAATCTAAAATTCTTCTTTTTCTGTAGCCCCACCCCCTTTATAGTGCTCTCTTTTTATAAAAACCCTCTCCTGTTACTATAGCCCCATTTATTGTGCCCCTTTTATGTAGCCCCCTTTTTATACCACATATAATCAAGTATAAGTTGATCTGAGTATAAACCGAGGCACATCATTTTACCACAAAATAACTTATTGGGAAACTTATAGACTTGAGTATAAGCCTAGGGTGGGAAATGCAGCCGCTACTATTAACGAAATGTCCAGGAGCCTCCCCTCATTAATAAAATGTCCAAAGCAGAGCCCCCTCAAAAATGCACAGCCTAACAATGTCCTCAGCGAAGCCCCTATAGCAGTGATGGCAAACCTTTTAGAGGTCAAGTGCCCAAACTACAACAAAGACCCGCTTATTTATCGCAAAGTGCCAACACAGAAATTTAATTTGTGATTTATACTTCCTTCTCTGTCACAGTTTTCATTGATACCAGCCCCTGAGGACACCAATAAAGCAGAAAATAGTCCCAGGTAGCACTGTCACTTTAAAATAGCTCTGTGCACAGCAAGTCCTGGGCTGTCTGGGACTGCAGGAAGATACCTGGAGTCATCTCTGGTGATGGCCTGAGTGCCCACAGAAAGGGCTCCGAGTGCCACCTCTGGCACCCGTGCCATAGGTTAGCCATCACTGCCCTATAGTAATGTCCCCTGCAATGCCCCCTTAAAAATAAAAAAAAAACCTCTATTCTTACCTCTGACGCTCCTACGTGTGCCAGTTACTTCATGGTGTGCGCACACTGACATGACACATAGACGTGCTTCTTGCAGTCAGCCATGAAGCCGTGGGGAGAAGAGGTCAGAGGTGAGAATATAGTTTTTTACTTTAAGGTCTTTTGGCCACGGCCCAGGACCAGATGTTCCACGGCCCAGTTGTTGAGGACCACTGCTCAAAAATATTACACAATGTGCCGCCTTGGAAGTAATCGCTGTGGCCGTGGTTGTAGTGGTCACATATTTCATCATCACACATGGTCATCATCACTTCCATTGGATCATACTGATAAACTTGAAAGATCCCCCCCCATTAGTCTCATACAGCACTGAAAAAAGCTGGAGTAGGCTTTAGGGCTAATAACCTGCAATGAGGACCTACAAAAGTAGAACATAAAATGTGGCTGAATGATCCCTTTAACGGTTCCTATGTCTTATACATTGTACTACCAGGCCCTGGAGAACGGCTATGGCGTCATATTCCAGGAACCGAACACACACTGGAAGTTCAATGTACGAGAGCTGGCGAGGTAGGTGCACATACAGTACATATCACACTATACATTATATTGTTACTATACTATGGTAGGTTTAGTATTATTATTATACAATCGCATCTAATGACCAGAACTAACAGCATCGCTGATCTAGGACCTTGTCCGTTTCAGTCACTTGACCCAATATTAGACCAGAAATACAGAGCATATAATACAGACACATCACAACCTCCTACACACACAAAAGGATAAACCGGTTTGCACTTCTTTGTACTTGCTTCAGTGCATCTGTAAAGAGGTCTCTCAGCTGGATCCCTGCATCACCGTTCTACCATGCAGTAATAACATGAGTGTCTACATCCAGCAAAGGTCCAATAATCTGATTTCTCTATATTTAGAAGGAACAGTCACGGAGTCCCCAGGGAAAAGATCCAGCGTATGAAAGAGGCTTACGAGCACAATGTCACCTTCAATATTGTCCTCCGTGCCGAAAACCCAAACTAAAAATGGACTTACGACCCTAAAAACAAATACCTCCTGGGGCGGAAATAAAAGTACAACCCACCAGCACCACCAGCAGGAGCCTGACTCCAAAGACTATCGCTAATTCCTGTTCCTAAACATGGAGGTATGTCATGAAGGGTCTCACATTCCTCCTTTCTATCACTCTGGGTCTGACAAGGTAGAAGCCTGGGGACCAGACTTTAACATTTCAACCAAATTGTTGCATAAATCAGTATGACGAGAATAATATATTGGGGGGGGGGGGGGGAATTTATCGTAAGTGTCTGAAAGCAGAACTGTTCTATTTGCCTATGGAAACCAATCAGAGCTCAGCTTTAATTTTCCCACAGCGGTTTATAAAATTAAAGCTGAGCTCTGATTGGTTTCCATAGGCAAGTAAAACAGTTTTACCCCAGACACTTCTAAATCTTCCAAATTCCATTTTACTACAGCAAGGTTGAGAAAAGCTGACTGAGGCGTCAGATTACAGCTCACCATTGAAGTCTATGGAGGAGGGAGGTGTGAGCTTAGTGATAACAGCCAGTCTCTGCTCACAAACTCAGAGACAATTGAGAATTTCATATAGAGCCTGTATCAAAGACAAATCCTTTAACACGAAACCGGTGAAAAATAAGCCCTAATCGTGTAAGACATTTATTTCCAAGGTGTGCGCTACCCACACTGTAATATGCTTTATACAGCCAGACAAGTCTATGGAGAGCGGAAGGCGTGTGCAAGGGGCCTAATAAAAAAAACGAGGAATGGCAGGTATGGCACGTTCTTACACGTAGCAGATCTGCAGAATTTAAAGACTAAAGGCTTGGTTTTGTGGTTGATATTTTTACGAGTGATCCTTGCCCCATACCCAAGGCCTAACAATTTGTTTCCACTTTGCACTCCAATAGAAGGTAATAAAAGTATCTATCATGTGACCATCGCATTAGAGCTCTGCAACCCGTGAATATGTGCAAGAAATAAAGTGTGAAGATTTACGGTAGTGTGCACAGTGCAGGCAGACCGGGCGAGTGGTTAAACGTTCAGAGTGAATAAAAAACCCATCATATCCCCCCCCCCCCACATGTGAGAACATTACACCAACAACTAGTGTGAGATCTGGAATACAAATACATTTCTTACTGTGTAACATAAAGTGATCAATACCATAAATTGTCTTATTCCCATCACCATACAGTGTTCATATACACTCCCCAAGGAATACAGGAATACAGCTGCCAAAGACCCCACCATAGATCTACAGATCTCATATACAGGTCATGCTGCAGATTAATGGTGAATTTCATCACTACCACAATGAAAGTAGCTAAATCCATCCACAGACGCGTTTCGCTTCTCCTCATCTGACTGAAATGCATTGTGTGCAGGGAAATTCTCCTGATGGATTTTCTATGATGCTGAGCAATGTCCTGCTGAATCTTGTCATGTAAGATGCGTCTCAGAGTCTCTATAATGTATAGCCTGATTATACTTACGTTTTATAGATCGTGTTATGCTGGAGTATCTCCTGTAAAGTGACATAAGACGATGGCTGTGCCTGTTTGACCTGCTGTCAGGTTTTCTAGTCCTAGTTACTGTGTAATAAAAGTTTATAACATGCTGCATAAAAATGTAAAGGGGTATCCCAGGACTTATTTATTTCCTATCACATTTGGTCATCAATATCAGAATGGCAGGGGATCAGACAACCCACATGTGGAAGCCTCAAACTTCAGGTTTTCTGATGCAGTTTTTTTTTTACAAAGCCAGGAGTGGAGTGAGCAGAAGAGGAGTAGAATCTCTCAGTTCTCATACGCTCTTACCTGTTATGATCCGCTCCTGCTTTTGGGTTAAAGAACTGCATCAGTGAACCTGAACGTGTCTTCAGTTTTGTCCATAGTTAGATAGGACTAGGACTGGTGAAACACACAGAAGAGGCACAAGCCCTTACATTATACCTTATCCCTGTATAGTCACCGGAAACACTTGCACCTTGCCTGAGTATTCACACCTCATCTAGTTTTGGCTAAGAACCTAATGGACATGTGGACTGGGCCTTTGCTGCTTTAAGTGATGAGGGTGCAGAGATTTGGACCCCTAATAATTCATGTTTATAGGAAGATTACAATGTCAGGGTTAAATAAATCTAATGTAAATCATAAAGTAAATAATTTGCCAGATGTATTGTTCTATCCTTTTCTGTAGAATTTCCTGTAAATCATTCCTTATTCACTTTTCCTTTGATTCTGTATCTTGGATCCTTGTTCTGGATCTTTCTTGTACATTCACAGAATTTATGAGACCAGATTTTGTAGGGAACAATTTTATAAATATCTGTACAGTTTGTAAACATATTAAACTTGTATATACAGACTCGGCCTCTCTTTTCCTGTGACGTTACACATTCAGGGCTTCTGCTTCCTCCTCCTGCACAGTCTCCTCTTGTAAGGAGCCGGAGTAACATCTTCAGTCTTCGGAGCCTCTTCACTTGCAGGAGAGACAACGATAGGGGGCGTCTTCTGAATGTCTGACCCTGCCCTTTCCTGCTCAGAGCTCAGTTTGCCCCCGTCTAACCCCGATACAAGGGCTTGTGTATTGATCATGGCCAGCTCTTCATCAGCAACAAACCCTCCTTCTAATTTACTTGGGGTGGAGCAGTCCATACTGGCACAGGCCTTTTCACATGGACGGTCTTCTTTTTGTAAGCTCCGAGGAGGCCGAAATGCCCTCTGTAATGAAGGAGACAGTAATGTCCGCATTGGAGTAAGAGGAGCAGGGGGTGGTATTCGGCTGAGATAATCCAACCCTTTCATCTTCTTGCAGGTCTTTGGGTCAGTGTTGATGTTACCATTGGGTATTGACATTTGGGGGTGACTGATTTTTGGCAATGGTGTCTGGTTGTAGAAAGGAGATAAAAATAATAGATTAGATGGACCGATCACACAGAGTTTAAAACTAAATCAGGCAGAAACTGCATCATATATTGTATTTCTCAGACTATAAGGCCCCATCCACACACCCCAGCGAACATACAGGGGCAGATTTACTTACCCGGTCCATTCGCGATCCAGCGGCGCGTTCTCTGCGGTGGATTCGGGTCCGGCTGGGATTCACTAAGGTAGTTCCTCCGACGTCCACCAGGCAGCGCTGCTGCGCTGAAGTCTGCTGAAATGCACTCAAGTACACCAGCCTATTCCTGGTGAAGGTAAGTGAAGCTCCGCGACACTTTTTGTTTTTTAAATGTGGCGGGTTTTCCGAATCCGTCGGGTTTTCGTTCGGCCACGCCCCCCAATTTCTGTCACGTGCATGCCAGCGCCGATGCGCCAAAATCTGATCGCGTGCACCAAAATCCCAGGGCAATACAGGGAAAAGCGGAAATATTCGGGTAACACATCGGGAAAACGCGAATCGGACCCTTAGTAAATGACCCCCATAGTCACCATAGAAGTGCATTGTGCACTTTAAGGTTTATTGTGCCTGTTCTTGATGACAGGTTCCCTTTAAAGGAAACCTACTATCAGGGATCTACCTTATGATGGTAAATCTCTAATGGTGGGTTTCCTTTAAGAAAGATTTTCTTTTAGCTAAAAAGTGCATCTTATAGTTCAAAAAATAGAGTAAATTAGTGAAAGTGTGATGGATTTGGTGCATTCTCAGAGGATTTTCTGTCAATATATTTGAGCAATGTTGCTAAAAAGAGATTGAAGTATTATTCCAGAGGTGACTTATGTTGAGAATGTAGAAAAATAAATAAAAATTGGAAAGATTAACTTACAGAACATCTGCCTTCAGCAGCTACAAGAGAGCGCGGATCGAGGCTGCAACGTGATAGGAGTGCTCGTTCCTTTGGATTTTGAGTTTGCAGGATTTCCATCAGTTTATTCTCCATTTCTTTGCAAAATTCTGAAACAGACTGAGTATAATAGAAACACAATGGTTTAATGTGTAATGACAGGAGATTGGTTTGCATCTCCAAGGGCAGGGATGTCATTTTCACAGGAGGGGAAGCCATAAAAGGGAGTCCGCAGTAGTCACATTGCCCCTACAACAGCCACAATGCCCCTACACTGCCCTCTAGCAGCCAGTGCCCCCCACAGTAGTCACAGTTTACTCACCTTTCTCCCATGAAGCAGCGCCAGCAGCAGTCTTGTAGCTTCAGCATTCCCCACTGTACGTGCCGGCTCTGAAGCTGACACGCTGACATCATCAGGTGTGCTGGATTCAGATCCGGCATGTACAAAGGAGGGGTGCTGCTTCGTGGAAACAAGGAAAGGCGAGTATTGGACCATGCCTCTATGCTACATTCCTGACAAGTGCAGGATAGAGGCAGGGACACAAGAGCCGGGCTGGATTACACAAGGTCAAAGGTTTGGCCTGCGTTTGTTTGACACCTGTGTCCTAGGGGATCACCACCATTTCCCAAACCTCCTCAACCCTCTGTTATACCCAAACTCTAAGCTAACTACTATAAAGTACCTGTATGGATTGAGAAAGTTTCTGAATGGCTTTTAGTACATGCTGCTCTTTGGGATTTGCTGCAATAAAGGACAGATCTCCAGCAAACACTACAGGGACTCCGGACATGTGCTCCGACCTCCAGCGTAGGTTGGTGGCAGCGATGAAGGTGCCCGGTCTGGTGATCTCCTCCAGGGCCAGCTGGCCCAGATCTGTACAGAACTTCAGGGCCACAACATTACACGATTCATCAGACAAATAAACCAGCGGGGCAGCTCCTAAAATGTTTGCATAGTAAGCAGGTAGAAAAGCAGAGATTAATTATTTCATTACCGAAATCTAATAAAAGTTTAATATTTCTTAAAAGAGAAAATCAACAGAAACTTCTTATCCAGTATTAGTAGATTGCATCTTGTACCCTGGAGTATGGTGCCAGCCGAGATCAGTACATTCAGCTGCCATATATCTAATGTATAAGGTCACATTAAAATTCCCTGCAGACAGGTATGATGTCTCCGCACCCAATCTGCTTCCAAATCCAAATGGAATACATATAGACGCATGTGGATCTTCTTTCAGATTTTACAGCAAATTCCTCCTCTACCTCTCAATAAATGAAAAATCAGCTCTAGAACCGCAGCAGAAAATGGGTACGCAACGGATCAAAAAAAATCTACAGTTTACGTCAATTTCGGTGCACAATTTTAAGATTTTATATCATGTAACCTGCAGCATTTTTTTTTCAAGTAAATCCGTGACCCTGTGAAACATGAAGTAGGACAGAATATATGAGATCCCGCAGTGTAATAGGCGATGATACCTGGCTTTTGTTGAGTGGAGATCACCAGCCCCACTACATCCACTTCTCCATATACAGCTGTGAAATGAGGCTCCTGGAACTGACTGAACTCGGTCACTTGTCTTTCAGTGTAAATTTGCTCCAAGATGTCCTGTAGGGGCTGATAATAAACATCCACCAATGAGGATATGCAGAGTAAGACCCCCAGTGTCTTGTCACCCCCCATCTCACCTGCAGCTGCTGGAACTGCGTCTTCTTGGTGGCAGTCAGCTGCACCGCCGCCGTGTCCGATTTGCCTCTGGACTGGGAAGCTGCCAGCTGATACATCCTGAACCGTCCTCCTTCCTTCAGCAGCGACACTACATCAGGCAATGGCCGCCATATGCTTAACATGTAGGCTGCCAAAATAAAAAAAATCACCTGAAGCACTTGCAGTAGTATTCCCCAAGTATTATAATCTGCTGGCCGCATATTGTAGAGAAATTCAATGCGATTTCCAAGATGCCTCCATTTTCCCTTCTGTTATGCAAGTTATGAGAAATTCCCAGTTTAATCCTTACGTTAATGAGGTACAGTATTTTGTGCTCCCTGAGCACTGACATTCCCCGTTATAAACCATTTGCCTCTTCTATTAGTGACTCCCCAGGCCTCTCATAAGACAAATCTCCAGCCAATCTGATGGAGATTGCTGTGGTCCAGGCAGGAGTCATATAAAGTTTGAACAGAACTTTCTATAGAATGTAAGTTGAAGCTATATAACAAGTAAAAACATGATACAACTGCACATATGGGCATGTAAATGATGATGTAGAGCAGAGTCGGCTCAGCTGAAGAGAAAGCACATCCCTTGTCAATCAGGAATCTGGTGACGCAGCTAAGCTGGAAGAACATGAATATGCACACATGGTGAGTCAACTTTACAAATGGACAGGCATAGAGAGGAACAATATAGGGATAGTTTTACTGTAATGTAATCCCACCAATAGATGCCATGAAGATTAGATAAAAAGCCTAAAGATGAGGCAATTGTGGGGCATGTGCCACTGTGAAATAGCCACATTATCTAGCCCATTTCTAAACTGGCAGAATTTGCCACAGTCTTTATAAATCTATCCGTTGTTGTGGTAATATGGCCCCTGGACCAGGATATAAGTGGAAACAAACCTGAGGTAGAGTCAGGGTCCTTGTAATCTGTGATGCGGATCTTCCAGACCGGAGTAACTTCCCTGCGTGTACTGCTCCCAGTCTCCTGCTCCGAGGACTCAATGGCTTTCCGGAAGTCAGCCTGGATCTGGGCCTGCCGCTTGTCATTCAGTAATTGTCGGTGGTGATTCAGGGCCCTGAGTTGATCACTACTTAGACAGGACTGTAAAAGCAGCGAGAACATTACTCCTCACATCGGCTATGGAATAATTTCATCATGCACCACCCATTATTTAAAGGGAACCGGCAACCAATTTTACCCCACTAAACTATTATCCCCGTCAGGTAGGGCATAAAATTCCCTCTTATGTGAAATCTCACCCATTTGCCTATAAAAAAAATCCTCCACTAAATACAGGTAAATATGACTCTTCTCACCTCATTTTCACATGAGATGAGTCAAGTTTAGAGGGTTCAAGGGAGGGTCACTTCAGAAGCCCCTATTTTTGGTTCTAGAACACCTAGAAACATGCTTTTCTGTGTCATATTAAAGAGGAGGAGAATAAATTGACAACGGAGTGTTATTAGTCCAATCACTGGGGGAATTCAATATGCCTTGTCCTCCAGTCTTCTTGCAGACAAGGTATGTAACAAGCCCCGTTTCCCCCATTTTTGTCAATTTTCCTCACAGCACACCACTATGATGGGACAGTATTTACTATAGCCTCTGTCGGAAAACTTAGAGATTGCTTTCTGCCACTGAGGGTGCGTTCACACGTGGCATTAGAGCAATCAAATGAAACAATAGGAATGAGGGTCCTGCTGGCAATGATGATGATACAACATAAGCTTGTAAATATAGCATTTCTGCTAATATAGCATATATGTATTTCTATTTCCTTTGTTATCATTGAGGCCCATACCTCCAGGTAGCTCGGATCCGGCTCATTCTGTAGGGCATCGTACAGCTCGGCTCCATCCTGGAGGGCAAGTATCTGTTGTTCACTTAAAGACTGACGTCTGGGTCTTCTTTTCACAGCAACTACAAGAACAGATTATCTGTTTTAGGCTACATTCACACTGCCGTATGGGGGGCGTATATACGGCCAACATATATACATCCCCCATAGACGGCAATGGGCGCACAGTGGCGTTCCGAAGCCGGGGAAAAGATAGGACATGTCCTATCTTTCCCCGGAACACGATGCTGTGTGCCATACGTTGCTATAAAGAGGGGCGGAGGTGAGCAGCGCTCATCCCCTTCTCCTCTCCATGGCGCTGCCTTGTGCCCGCCGCGCTACAGTACGGAGGGTACATCGTCATGTGAATGTAGCCTTAAGAGAATTGTGTCTGTATTAAAGGAATCTGTGTTTTCATGAATTGTGAACTAAACACACATTGAGAATGCTGTAGCTAACCTGGTACAGAATCACATCTTGTTTAATCCCTGAACTGGGATTTTGCTTTTGCTCAAAAACAATTATAAAATTCTGGACCGCATAACATAAACGCATTACACTGAGCTTCCTGAACCCTCCAGACAGGATTAATTAATTGATTGGTGCAGCAACTGATAACTTCTGCCTGTCGGGGACAACACAGTGATTACAGCCTTCTCTGGAGCAGTGCATAATTAGGGTAAGAGAAGCGACGAGCAGCCACAGGAGCGACAGAGGCTCAAGGTATGTTTGGTTCATAATACATAAAAACAAATGGTAGATTTCCTTTGCCTACATTTTTTATTCTAATAGATAAAGTCATACAGTCCTTTTTATAACCACACACATTAAACGGTATGTGTGATGAGTCAGGAGGGTCCACCATTAGCAGTAGAACTGCAAAAGTTGGTGTATTCCTGCCTCTGGGCCATACACAGTGGGTGCACTCACTTTGGTTTCCTGTGTGTGTGCGAATCAGAACTAGAGTGAAGGAATAATCCTTTATTGGTAAACCACAATGTAAAGCCTAAGAAAAGGAAGTTTTAGGCTACTTGCACTCAAACGTTGCAAAAATCGGCCATGAAAAAAAGACATTAATGTCCTTTTTCATAGCCGATTTGCGCCAGTCCAGCTGCAGTTCTTTTATGGATGCTCATAAACTATAGGCCAATGAGTGATCCATGAAAAACCGTTCTGCCTAGGAGATGTGCTAGTTTCTGTCTCACTGTCTGATAAAATAACAGCTGTGGCCTTTGATCTATTAAAGGGGTTTTCTCACCAAGGAAAGTTAGGTCCTATCCATGGAATAGGGCCTAACTTGCTAATTAGTGGGGGTCTCAGTGCAGAGACCCCCACAGATCGCGAGAACGAGAGGTCCGACTGACCCCTCGCCGCTCCTCAGACCAATGGAGCAGACGGCCGTGCATGTCCGTTGTGCTCAATTAATCTCTATGAAGCTGACGGAGATCGTCAAGCGCGGCGCTCGGCAATTTCTGTCAGCTCCATAGAGTAACGGTCATGCGCAGCCGTCTGCCTCATCAGTCTGCGGAGTGGTGAGGGGTCAGTCACACCCCTCGTTCTCGCAATCTGCGAAGGTCTCAGCACTGAGACCCCAACTGATCAACTTTGCTTCATGGGAAAACCCCTTTATAATCGTAGGATTTAGTGGATCCATGGACATCAGTCCTAACTACATGTCTCCAGTGCTGTCTTATTCATGTCTCCAGCTTCCTGTGTGTGTGATGCATATTCCATACATCATATACACTCACCGGCCACTTTATTAGGTACACCTGTCCAACTGCTCATTAACACTTAATTTCTAATCAGCCAATCACATGGCGGCAACTCAGTGCATTTAGGCATGTAGACATGGTCAAGACAATCTCCTGCAGTTCAAACCGAGCATCAGTATGGGGAAGAAAGGTGATTTGAGTGCCTTTGAACGTGGCATGGTTGTTGGTGCCAGAAGGGCTGGTCTGAGTATTTCAGAAACTGCCGATCTACTGGGATTTTCACGCACAACCATCTCTAGGGTTTACAGAGAATGGTCTGAAAAAGAAAAAACATCCAGTGAGCGGCAGTTCTGTGGGTGGAAATGCCTTGTTGATGCCAGAGGTCAGAGGAGAATGGGCAGACTGGTTCGAGCTGATAGAAAGGCAACAGTGTCTCAAATCGCCACCCGTTACAACCAAGGTAGGCAGAAGATCATCTCTGAACGCACAGTACGTCGAACTTTGAGGCAGATGGGCTACAGCAGCAGAAGACCACACCGGGTGCCACTCCTTTCACCTAAGAACAGGAAACTGAGGCTACAATTTGCACAAGCTCATCGAAATTGGACAGTAGAAGATTGGAAAAATGTTGCCTGGTCTGATGAGTCTCGATTTCTGCTGCGACATTCGGATGGTAGGGTCAGAATTTGGCGTCAACAATATGAAAGCGTGGATCCATCCTGCCTTGTATCAACGGTTCAGACTGGTGGTGGTGGTGTCATGGTGTGGGGAATATTTTCTTGGCACTCTTTGGGCCCCTTGGTACCAATTGAGCATCGTTGCAACGCCACAGCCTGAGTATTGTTGCTGACCATGTCCATCCCTTTATGACCACAATGTACCCTGTAACATCTGATGGCTACTTTCAGCAGGATAATGCGCCATGTCATAAAGCTGGAATCATCTCAGACTGGTTTCTTGAACATGACAATGAGTTCACTGTACTCAAATGGCCTCCACAGTCACCAGATCTCAATGCAATAGAGCATCTTTGGGATGTGGTGGAACGGGAGATTCGCATCATGGATGTGCAGCCGACAAATCTGCGGCAACTGTGTGATGCCATCATGTCAATATGGACCAAAATCTCTGAGGAATGCTTCCAGCACCTTGTTGAATCTATGCCACGAAGAATTGAGGCAGTTCTGAAGGCAAAAGTGGGTCCAACCCGTTACTAGCATGGTGTACCTAATAAAGTGGCTGGTGAGTGTATATCATCTCGCATGCAGTATAGTTTTCTCATACCTTGCTGTTTTTCATAATCATCCTGAATCTTCGCAAATAAAGCCTCCAGACTCCTCTGTTGCCTCGCTGCGTGTCTTTCAGCTTCCTTCTCTTCGGCGCGCTCATTGCGGAACATATATGTCCCGTTGCCCATTTTTTCCATCCACTGAGTGAAGAGACAGAGATTTGTGCATTTCAAATCAGTATTATAACATGAGGCTTTGTTCACACAGAAATATTTTGCATCAGTATTTATTAGCCGAAATCGAGAAACGGATCTAAAATCCAGAATAAACACAAGAGAGCAGTAATATCTACCCAGACTAGTGTTTTATAACATCTCCTATCAATTTATAATGAAGCACCAATTTGGGACAATATGATAAGAGGACAGTCACTACTATACAGATTGTAGAGGTAGGTAGGGTATGGAAGTTATCCAGGAAATTAGAAAGACATTAGAAATAGAAAGACAATGCATGAAGGAATGAATTATCATCTCTATGAAAACCAAATGACAATCTAGCAGTGGCAGGAGACAACTTCTAAAAACTGAACACCACATTCACCTATCGGGTATAAACCGACAAGAAGGCCATGAGGTTATCAGCATTACAATACAAGAGACACAAAATACAGTAAAGCTGGAAAATTTATTAACAGGAAAACTTGCTGTTCTAGATTCCTGTGGCTTTGTTATAGACAGCGGGAGGTGACTAAGACAGAAAGCTCTGGTATCGCTGCCGCGTTCCTGTGTTTACACTAGAAATAACATTACTGGTATAAAATAATGAGAGAAAGGTTCAGCGGGTTCATACCTGCATGGGGTAAATCCTTTGTATGAGGACATCTACACACCCCGCTATGCCGCCATCAGCCAAGAGCGAGGACAGGCGCAGGCAGAAAGGTCTGGGGTCAGGAAAGTACCCAAGTTTAACAAACCAGCGAGCAGGGCGAGTGCTGTTACCTGCAATCTGAAAGATAAGGGATAAAGCTACAGTCGGGTGTCACAGTCATTCTCTACTTTTACATCAAACATTCAATTATAGTTGCTATTTTTTTGTCTTTTCCATAACACATCCACAGCACATTTGTGCTATAAGTTTGGTTGTATTTCCCGACTGCAAGAAATGGAACTTAAAGAGAACCCGTCACCAGCTTAAAGCCCACTAAACTACTGGCCCCCTCAGGTAGGGTATGGAAGGCTCTTTCTAGAATTCAGGAGATGTGGAGTGTGTGTGTGTGTCTGTGTGTGTGTCTGTGTGTGTCTGTGTCCTTGCTACTCTCCTATTCCTGGTAATTATTATTTCGGTATATTGTCCGATTCATAGTAGTGAAACTATCCCCATATATAGAAGATGCCCCCTCCAAGGACTTAAAGGAACACTCCAGTCACAGCTAATTAAATAACCGACAGTGCATGGCCTGAAGGGTGCAGACTTGACTCATTTTCGTTGTATTCTTACAACCTAGAGTCACGCTCCTCCCTTCAGGCCCTGCGCAAGGTGGAACGCAATGAATCAGATGTGACTGGAGGGTTCCTTTAAGAAAGCATGGGTGGTCAAATTCAGCAATCCTATCCTAATACTTGGGCTGTGTAACCTAAGGGTATCTTCACACACTGCAGATAGTCAAGCGGAAAAATTTTTCCAAGGAAATCTGCAACAAACGTGCAGATTTTAATGCAGATTTGTGTTTGTGATGACTTTTCGATACAGATTTACATGCACCTTTTCTGTATGGCTTTTATAACCCCCTGATTGGAGATCATTTCAAGTAAAAATCAATCTGCGTCATGATGCAGATTTTCACTGTTCAATCCAAAAGAAAAAAAAAAAAGAAAATCTGCGAGGGCACACAAGTGACCAAGATTTTATTTTCCACAGTTTGTGTGAAAAAAATAACGCACCTTCTACTTTTTCCATATCTGAATCACTATGATGCTACATCAGAACCTGCTTGTATAATCTGCAATGAGTGCAGATACCGTACAGAGACAAAAGGACGCCCTGAACCTTCACAATCTACCAAGTATAGCTAAGACAGCCATGCTGCATGTCTACTACCTTTAACATAAGAGACTCCGGGGCTTCCAGGGGGGTGCATGCATCGTCTGAGCCCACCAGTTCTGCTCCATGTACCATGATCTTCTGGCCTGGGAACAATCGCCCTTTCCTCAGCAGAGAAGAGAGCGCGGGGTCCAGAAGAGCCTTGATGCCATACCAGCCATCGGTCACCTCAATCATGGCAGAGGTCTGCTTAGTATCGCTGTTTTCACTGTGACCCAGTGTAAGGACCTTAGAAATGCAGAGAACCAGAGTCTTAGCCGCCGTGTCATCTCTCTCCATTATCTTCCTCACAGCTGATCGCCGACATTTATCCACTTCCACATCGTACCTGAAAAGACGACAATTTTAGTGTTTGCAAATGGAGCAAAAAACATCAGTTTCCTGTCCCACTCTTCAGTCTGGTTTATGAGATATTAAAGGGGTTGTCCACTTTCAGCAAAAATTTTATATGGTTTGTGAAAAGAAAAGTTATTAAATTTTCAATCAGTTTTCAATTATTATTCAATTCATTACAGTTTTCTAGATCTCTGCTTGCTGTCCTACATCAGAAAGCTTCTTTGTTTACTCCCAACGGATAGAAATCTGTCCGTGGTCATGTGATGGACATGCCGGTGCCCGTGCTCTTAGTATCACAGAGTAAACACAGCCTTATGGTAGAGCATGTACTGCCTACCGTGGTTTGTGAGTTCACGTCACAGGAGCTACGCGGTGGGGAGCTCATGCTCAGCCATAGAGAGAGGAGTGAGTAGGATGCAGGCATACAATGCATCGGCACAAGAACTGGAATCAAAGGGGATTGAAGGGAAGGAGAGTTCCTTGGTCATGACTACACTGGACCACTGCAGGAAAGTTCTGTCGATCAGGCCCATAGTATCCAATTAGCATACAATCCCAGGTTGCAGATAAAATTATAGAAAACATACAGAGAAAGAAATGGGGCTGCAGAGCTGATTTAGGAATGCTGCTTTGTTGTGGGCTGTAATTTCATGTGACAAGTGTCTGTCATACTGCTATATACTATTTTACCTGCATTATATGTTTTTACTTTTGCGTACATAAATAATCTAATTATTTGTGCTGTCTGATGCACTTTACCCTGCATCAGGTAACCTCCTTATCTCTGGGGAGGGGTACTAGTGGGTCGTCTAATTTATTGTGCGATTAATACTCTATGGGAGTGCAACAGCTTTTTTATTTTTTCTTATGCTGCTATATACACTCACCGGCCCCTTTATTAGGTACACCTGTCCAACTGCTCGTTAACACTTAATTTCTAATCAGCTAATCACATGGCGGCAACTCAGTGCATTTAGGCATGTAGACATGGTCAAGACAATCTCCTGCAGTTCAAACCGAGCATCAGTATGGGGAAGAAAGGTGATTTGAGTGCCTTTGAACGTGGCATGGTTGTTGGTGCCAGAAGGGCTGGTCTGAGTATTTCAGAAACTGCTAATCTACTGGGATTTTCACGCACAACCATCTCTAGGGTTTACAGAGAATGGTCCGAAAAAGAAAAAACATCCAGTGAGCAGCAGTTCTGTGGGCGGAAATGCCTTGTTGATGCCAGAGGTCAGAGGAGAATGGGCAGACTGGTTCGAGCTGATAGAAAGGCAACAGTGACTCAAATCGCCACCCGTTACAACCAAGGTAGGCAGAAGAGCATCTCTGAACGCACAGTACGTCGAACTTTGAGGCAGATGGGCTACAGCAGCAGAAGACCACACCGGGTGCCACTCCTTTCAGCTAAGAACAGGAAACTGAGGCTACAATTTGCACAAGCTCATCGAAATTGGACAGTAGAAGATTGGAAAAACGTTGCCTGGTCTGATGAGTCTTGATTTCTGCTGCGACATTCGGATGGTAGGGTCAGAATTTGGCGTCAACAACATGAAAGCATGGATCCATCCTGCCTTGTATCAACGGTTCAGGCTGGTGGTGGTGGTGTCATGGTGTGGGGAATATTTTCTTGGCACTCTTTGGCCCCTTGGCACCAATTGAGCATCGTTGCAACGCCACAGCCTACCTGAGTATTGTTGCTGACCATGTCCATCCCTTTATGACCACAATGTACCCTGTAACATCTGATGGCTACTTTCAGCAGGATAATGCGCCATGTCATAAAGCTGGAATCATCTCAGACTGGTTTCTTGAACATGACAATGAGTTCACTGTACTCAAATGGCCTCCACAGTCACCAGATCTCAATCCAATAGAGCATCTTTGGGATGTGGTGGAACGGGAGATTCGCATCATGGATGTGCAGCCGACAAATCTGCGGCAACTGTGTGATGCCATCATGTCAATATGGACCAAAATCTCTGAGGAATGCTTCCAGCACCTTGTTGAATCTATGCCACGAAGAATTGAGGCAGTTCTGAAGGCAAAAGGGGGTCCAACCCGTTACTAGCATGGTGTACCTAATAAAGTGGCCGGTGAGTGTGTATATACACACATCCTATTTGCACATGCCCTCTGCAGGAAGCACGTATATACAAGTCATGCCAGTGTCAAACTTTTAACAGTTACATCTCCTGAACTGTGGTTGCTAGAAACACAATGGGGGTCATTTACTAAGGGCCCGAAATGCGTTTTTACGTCGTTTTACCCGCTTTTTACCGATTCGCGCCGTTTTTCCCTGAATTGCCCCCGGGATTTTGGCGCACGCGATCGGATTGTGGCGCGATGGAAATCGGGGGCGTGACCGTTGGAAAGCCCGTCCGATTTGGAGAAACACTCAGTGCACTCCGGCGGAATTCAGCGGAGCAGCGACACCTGGTGGACATCGGGGGAACTACCTTAGTGAATCGCGCCAGAACCCGAATCCTCCACAGAGAACACGCCGCTGGATCGCGAATGGACCGGGTAAGTAAATCTGCCCCAATGCACCCCTTTAATATCAAATCAACATTGTATTTCTAGGTGAAACAAAACTGTTAAAAGTTAGAGTTCCAGTAAAAATGTTTGTTTTTTTAATCAAATATATTAATAAAGTTTTTTTATATGAAAGACCAAACAATTTAACCCCCCGACACACACAAAAAAAATATGTGACCTTTAAATACAGATCTCGATTCCCGACTGATCTCTCCGGTCTTGTTTTACCTAGAAAAACAACCCTGATATTATATTAAATTTTATTCTTCTCATTAATGTGACACCAGAATGTTTTTGTAGGCGTTTCGAGGTGCAATGGGCTCCCCTATAACCTGTCAGAGAATGGCAGAAAACAGAGAGCTTTTGCAAAAGTACTTGCACCCTCTGCCTCTTAACCTGGAAAAAGGTAATGGATTGACACTGTACATATTTGGAACATATTTTGGTAAAAGTTTATGTAATTTTACTGCTTATTAAATACATTTTAATGAAAGAAAAAATTCTACTAAAACAACAATACAATTATCTATCAAGTTAAAGTCTCATATGTAATTTAACAAAAAAAAAAAAAAGGAAAAATTGTTACGAAATGTAAAGTTGTTTCAAACATATCGTGGATATGTAAGTACCAATGGTTAAATAGATTGTAATTTCACACAGAAATGTAATAGTGAGGAAGGCTCTGACATTCACCCTTAAAAACATCTAAAATTCACAGCAATAGTTTATCCATAAAGTCACACCTGTACTTGAGCTGTAAGAGCACTCTGCTCGGTGTTAGGCATCTGCTAGCAAAGATCATAGGGAACATCACTTCCATGGCCGCCAGTTTCCACACGATCCATCGGTAATGGTTATACACCCATTCTGGACTGATGAGCTTAGGATCCACCCCAGGGGTGTCACACAGGGCTCTGTAAAGCAATGAACAATGGTCATCAACAGCCCTACACCAGTGCTGGAAAATCACAAATCTTGACCCTTTTTACCACTGGTAAACTTATATATAATTATTTTACAAAAGAGGTTCTGCAGCAGCTGCAGTGAAAAATCAGACAGTTCTGTGCAATGGCTGTTGCAGATCATTAACCTTTCAGGAAAGGAGAGCAATGAATGTTATCTATAAATTCCCAATTTTGTACATATGAAAAGCAATAATGTGCCCACTTCCATAAACTTTTAGGGATCGATAACCCCCTGGCATCCCATACCTTGTATAAATGGATGTCTTCTGCCATATAGTATATCATTTAACAATAATAATTCCTTTATTTATATAGCGCACACAGATTACACAGCGCTGCACAGATCTTGCCAAATCGGTCCCTGTCCCCAATGGGGCTCACAATCTAATCAACCTACCAGTATGTTTTGGAGTGTGGGAGGAAACCGGAGGACATCGACACAAACAAGGAGAGAACAAACAAACTCTTTGCAGATGTTGACCCTGGGACTTGAACCCAGTTCCCCAGTGCTGCAAGGCTGTAATGCTAACCACTAAGCCACCGTGCCGCCCATTTCATGTGTCCTGGAGATGCAGCTTATAGATTACAGTAGGATGTGCCTTATCCCATAAAGAGAAGAATTTTAAAAGTCTGTTCAAAATTTCAATGTCACAAAAGTTCTCAACAGTCTGAAATTAGACATTTAGGTTCTCCAAGTCCCCAGTGTGCACGTAGCAAGACCAATGTTCAATAGAGTTCAATAACCAGAGAAATGAAACGAACAGAGGCTGCTACTACTGCTCTACTACTACTACCACCACCACCTTAAAGGGGCATGCCCAGTTATTTCCAGTCTGCAGGAGCCTGGCTAGAAGCGCCAGGGGGCACATGATCCGTTCCAGACCATGGGACATCCCTTCCTCGCTTCATAAGTGATTTAATGTGGTCTATGAAAGCCACCGATTGCCCAAAGTGGATCCATTGATCCCATGGCACCTCCAGATGGGTGGAATTGCTAAAAACTGGAAGAAAGTAAGTACACTTTCTTTAAAATTTCTTTCTGGTCTGGCCAGGATAGTTTTTTTCAAAAATTCCTGGGAATCCTTTAATAAAAGGAAATAAAGAGACTTGTCAGCCCTAACATACCCCCTATGATGTATGGTTAGTGGGCACCCCTTTTATACATAATAATAGGACGCTGCACACAGATGATAGTGTTACACCAGTTATATGTGTGTTACTGCATTAGTTTGCTCTCAGATATTCGGTACCTGTAGAATTCCTCTCGGCCGGCGGTTAAGTCCTCGGAGGGGACCAGCCAGCCGCCATCAGCTATCTGCACACCACCATTGGACAGGAATGGTTCCCTTGTGAAAAAATCCAGACAATAAAATTGAAAGCTTCCGGCTTTTTCGCTGTTGATTCCAATGTGATTCTTCAGAACTCCACATCTGTACAACTGCAATACAAGAGAGGTGGAAGGTAGATGGTGATTTATGTAGAAACTGGTAAAAGGTGGAACGCAAACAGCTTGAAATTTACTGAAGTTGTCCGGATGTCCTAAATATAATTTACTAATAAACAGTGATTTGACCTGAGCATGCGCTCTCTTAGCTCCCTACAAAGCACAGCGCGGTTCATAGTACAGTGGCAGTGCTTGGTATTGTGACCACATTCAATTGAATGGGAATGAACTGGGAATGGGAATGAGTGACTCTGGGTCACATGAAGTCCCAGGCCAGTGATCCGGAGCACTGCAAACACTTCAGATTGCCGAGATTGTGGAGCCATCACACTATGGATCGGTGTTCACATCTAATATTACAGTGTTGAAGTACCCCTTTAAAACAAGACCCATCAGGCGTCAGATGTAGTACATCAATCATAGTGGGTACATGTTGTGCAATCACAGCTGATTTTACAGGCTGGAATATAGATAGATAGATACAAACTTTAATAATCCCAAAAAGGGAAATAGTTTTTTTGCCACAGCAGTACATGTAACACAACAAAGGAAATCATACATACACACACTTATACACCTAGGATTTAGGAGAAAAGCTAAAATTTCTTCTGTGGAGGCTAAGCCATTATTACATCTATTCACCGAGGCTAAGACTCCTCTTTGGCTTTTCTGGAAAGGGATAGCGCCCCCTTTGGCCTTGGATCTCAGATAGTAGAACCTGGCTACTTCATTACATGGCCACACGGACTACTTTCTCTAAAAGGAAACCTACCACTTGAGGTGGCAGGTTTCAGATGGAAATACCGAGCACCAGCTCAGGGTGAGCTGGTGCCGGAGCTTATTTTTGTTAGAGTTTTAAACCGCGGTATCGCGGTTTAAAACACTTTTTAAACTTTATAGCCGGCGCAGGGAGGTACGCGCTCGGCGCTTACCATGTGCGCGGCTACATAGGAAGTGAATGAGAGCCGCGTGCACGGTAAGCGCCGAGCGCGTACCTCCCTGCGCCGGCTATAAAGTTTAAAAAGTGTTTTAAACCGCGATACCGCGGTTTAAAACTCTAACAAAAATAAGCTCCGGCACCAGCTCACCCTGAGCTGGTGCCCGGTATTTCCATCTGAAACCTGCCACTTCAAGTGGTAGGTTTCCTTTAATGTGAGCATGCAGAAATGTCACCATGTTTACACAGAGGACTTGTGAGCCCCTTAACTATGATAGGTAGAGGTTCCCAGCAGTTGAACCCCAAGTGTTCCAATACTTATGTCTTATCCTGTGGATAGTTCAAAGTGTTTATGATGCAACCCCCCTCAATAAACACTATCTTATAATTACTATACAATATGGATGATCAGACGGTAATAACCACAGGAGCTTTATACCTCGGCCTGTGGATATACTGTTGGCGTTCTCCCTTCTACGGCCGTCACTAGATTAATTCTGTCTGCAGAAGAGGATTTTTGCTGATATAAAGATCCAGGTTGTGGTCTGATCCTCTGTTTTTGTTTCTTCCGTATTCTCATCTCCTGCATATCTCTGGCACAGGAGATATTTGGAATCAAATCGGAGAAATCCATCCCTGTAGAAGCAAAACAAAGAAAGGAAAGGTTGCTCTATGAAAATAGAATAATTGCATTACGATATATCACAGGGGTGATTTTACTTAGACCATTGTTCTCTGTGTATGCATATACTCTGCCACATTTACACGTGATTAAAGGAAATCTACCAGCAAAATCCATCATGATAAACCAGGGGTACTTAGTCATAGATCCAGCAACAGTGACTTTGGTAATCCTAGATTTGTTATCCATGGCCTCCTTCCTTCTAAAATAAACTTTTAAAATTAAGCTGAGCTTTAAGGATTCCTGGGGGCGTTACCAGAGCCCCTCTGTGCTCTGGCTTCACAGGCTGTTACACTGTCTCACCTTCCTCTCTGCTCCCTCAGCACTTGCCCAGTTACAGTACACAGTGGGAGGGGGAGAGTCTTTCTACACAGTATAACAAGTCTATAAAGCGACAGTAACCCTTCAGGCTCTTTAGCACAAATTTAAAAGTTGATTTTAGAAGATGATTAAAAACGGTCACAGAGCCTGGATCTGTGTGTAAGTGTCCCTGGTTTATCACGCTGGATTTTAATTGTAGATTTTCCATATCTTGGACTGTACTAAGGAAATTAATTTTTAATCTACACCTTCTATAAGTGAATATACATTTTTACTATAAGTTGCAAGAATACCTGGAGTTAAACCATATATATATATATATATTAAGGATAGGAGTATAATGGCTTACATTTTGGGCCTTGTAGGACTCCAATATCATTGAGACATACAAGCTTACTTATATCCTTATATTATAGTTAGCTGCTTTCCCAGAGCTGTGCTAGTCCATGGGTTGTGTCTGGAAAGGTAACTCAATACGAGTGATTGGGGCCGTGCTACGACACCAGTACTCATAACCTATGGATGAGCACCGTACTGTTTTGACAAGAAAGCAGCCATGTTTTTCCAATCCCTTGTGCAGAATACATTTGATAAAGACAAACCCCCATCTAGTAATACCTGATTCATCCTCAACTTCGATACGGCTTCTACATACATCTTCAGTGCCACCCTGATCCCGTCTTGGAGAGTTGAGCGTCTGACCAGCTGAATGTATGTGGAGTTTGTTCTTAAAAGGGATAAGAGATGAGCCTTTAACACATCTGGACGCGTTCTTCAGGTCATTCCCGCAGTCAGCGCCAGCACGTGTTGATGTGGTTTGTGATGAACTATCAGAAACGTTAAATTGGGAATAGCGATGGTTCTGATCAGTATGACTGGTTTCTAGTGTAGCCTTTGTTCCATGTAAGAAACTGTAAAAGAAATGAAGACTGATCGTTGCCGTCTGGGACTAAAGTAAAACATCCAGAGAACAGAGGTCACAGTGGCCAGAGAGCTTCCTTTGTCAATAGGGGTCGTCTGTAAGTCGGGTGTCCTTATGTCAGGGATCATCTGTACAGGCTTTGGCATTGACTACATTGCACTTACCTGGCAGGATCAGAAGACAATGGTTTTAGAGAAACCTTGTACAAATATTTTCTCCTGTCCTTCAGGCTCTCTATGTAGAGAATGGAAGATTAAATACAAGTTATCATGGATAATTAAGAACAGCAAAGCAAGTACAGAAAACAATAAAAACAAACTCTGGATACTTGGATATTGTAGTTTTTATTATCCACAAAAATATGGTTTAAAGTTTAAAAAAACAGACCGAAAATGACGGTAAAGAGTAGTACTATGTGGCTGGATGGTAAGCTGCTCGCTATGATGGTCCAACCATGATTTCTGCTTATCAGAAGTCAAAGCCTAATTGCGATTAATAGGAATTAAATTAATTAGACATTGATATGTAAAGCAGTGTATTATAACAATACGACCCACCATGAGGGTTGCTTGTCAGAGGATTTAAAGCTGCTTTCGACTTGTTCTCCAGGGATCTGTCAAACTCTGGTAAAAGTTGCCTCTTAATCGGTGGTTCTCCTGTGTACAGATATATTTTTAAGATATTAGAAGCTGCCCCCCCCCCCCAATCCCATCTCTCTTCCAAAATTACTAGCTTATAATAGTATATTATTTATTCCATTGAAAAGTCTATCAGGACCTCTTCACACATAACCTTCAATATGGGACACTGATCCTATAGGCCAGTGATGGCGAACCTTTTAGTGGCCGAGTGCCCAAACTGCAACCCAAATCCCCCTTATTTATCGCGAAGTGCCAACCAAAAATTAAAGCAGTAGGTTTTTGATCCCTGTTCTTCAACAACTTTCAATCATACCGGCCTCCTGAGGACAGCAACACAGTAGAAAGATGGAAAATTTGCATCACTTTAGCTTCTTTCCAGTGTCCCTCTGCACACAGAGAATCCTCCAAAGATAATTCGGCCCTGTCTACTCATTCTCCCATTTCCTACAGTTCGAAGTAGAGAAGTCAGTATCAAAATATGTCTGAAAGCAGCATCTTTTAAGTTGCTTGGAACTGCAGGAAGATTCTTTGAGTCCTGTCTGGTGCGCTGGGGCGATGGCCGGGGTGCCCACAGAAAGGGCTCTGAGTGCCACCTCTGGCACCCGTGCCATAGGTTCGCCACCACTGCTATAGGCAAACCTTTTAGTGACCGAGTAACCAAACTGCAACCCAAAACCCCCCTTATTTATCGCGAGATGCCAACCAAAAATTAAAGCAGTAAGTTATTGCTCCCTGTTCTTCATCAACCTTCGATCATATTGGCCTCCTGAGGACAAGATGGAAAATTTGCATCATTTTAGCTTCTTTCCAGTGTCCCTCTGTACACAGAGAATCGTCGGGGCCAGCAGAAGGTCCTCCAAAGATAATTCGGCCCGGTCTACTCCTCCTTCTTCCTACAGTCCCAAGTAGTGAAGTACGTATCACTTTAATATATGACTTTTAAGTTGCTGGGAACTGCAGGAAGATTCTTTGAGTCCTGTCTGGTGTGCTGGGGCTATGGCCCGAGTGCCCACAGAAAGGGCTCTGAGCGCAGCCTGTGGCACCCGTGCCATAGGTTCGCCACCAGTGCTATAGGTCTTTAATAGGGTCTTCTGTATGGATAGATCCCTGTCGGGGGGCAGCTGATTAGGGTCTCAAGTTGATGGATATAGGGTGTAATAAGTTCCATACAACCTATAGTGAAATAGGGATAGTCTCACCAGACCTGGGGAGAACGTCTTCACCGAACTCCACACATCACGATCGCCTCACTCATTTACTTACATGCCATTTTGACTACAAAGTCAACCTGTCACGATGACCCAAGGTGATGTTCTTCAAGGAATATAGGTCTCATGATTTTTGTTATCTAGAGGTAAGCATCCTCTTTTTACATACTATGGTCCACATTTATCAAAAATAGTCCAGTCAGTACTATGTGCAGTTTGCCTGTTTATAGTGCAGGGGGCGCCAGATTCATGAATTGTGGTGCCAGTTCTTCATGAATCTGGCGCCCCCTGCACTGCACCATTTTTTTTGGAGCACTTTTGTTTATGGCGCACGGTCCAATTAAGCAGTAACAGCCCCTTTTGGTGCACATTTTTTTTCTGTCTTGTCGGACACAGGGCAGCCACGACACAAAACTGGTGCAGACACATTAGAAATACATGCACAAAGAGTTTGTATGTACTTTTCAGTGCAAAGTCAGACAGAAAACTGGTGCAAACGCTTTAATAAACGTGGGCCTGTATGTGCCGTTAGTAATCGATACATCCGGATCTAGCATACCTGTTTAATAGTGTCTATTTTTAACTGTGGCAGATGAGCCATTTAGAACATTATCCATCTCAATCCCCCATCACGAATTCCTCTCCCTTTTTTAACTTATTGTGTAGTAAACGTTTTGTTTTATACACTTCACTTCTTCACAATGCACTTTCCAGGTCATTCCTCCTGTACCCTCTCTTACTTTCCCATCTTTTGAGGTCCACATCCTCAGACTTTTCCGCCCATTCTCTCTTCGAGTGGCTGTAATATACCGTCCTCCTGGCTATCCCTATCAGTTCCTTGACCACTTTGCCTCTTGGCTCTCACTTTCCATCCTGTGACATTCCAACCATCATCATGGGAGACTTCAACCTCCGTGTAACACTCCCATCTCTCCTCCTGCCTCTCAGCTCAGCGAGCATATACATCGTTCAGTAGAATGGAAAGACAACATAAAAAAAAAATAACTAAATGTGCGTCTTTCCATCCAGAGTTTCCTGCAAGGTTCAACAGATACTGTAGAAACTGAGGAAAAATAGAAGCCTTTGTCTGCCAGTACAGATCTATAGACAAGACTTATCAGAAGTGTCTAATAGCAGAACTGTTCCAGTTGCCCTTGGCAACCAATCAGAGCTCAGCTATAATTTTCCGCAGCAGCTATAAAATGAAAGATGAGCTCTTATTGGTTTCCATGGACAACTGAAACAGTTCTGCCCTCAGACACTTCTTATAAATCTCCCCCGCTCAGGGTATATGCTGGGAGCTTTCCTGTCATATATGCTGAACATAGCCAAAAAACAAGATGTGACTGTAGCTTTACTATGTGTTACACTATGCACCATTATCTTGGGTAGATGATCAAAGTATACATTTCTAAAATTCCTGAACTCAAAAAAAATGGGAATTTAGTAGGCGGCCATATGTAATCTACTCCTTGGAGCCAATATTTACTGCAAACTCTACAGGCACCTTCAGAGAAGGCTGCAAACTCAACAATATGTATGACATACTGAAACACGAAGAATCTAGGGGAATTCTTTCTGCTTGCAAATAGGGGAAAAAGATTTATCGTTATGGTCTATCCAATGTTTTACACTTGAAATCTAATTCATAATCCACCACCCATTCTTTACATCACAAACAATGGTGGGTATTGAACAAAGTAATCACTTACCACGTGGTATTCCATCATCGGACCGTAACCTTTTTCCAAACCGAACACTGGGGAGTTTGTCAGTACTGGGAGGTAAACCATCTGTCAGGTCTTCATCATCCATGAATGCTTTGGCACTTTCTGCGGCTTCAAGCTCAAAGTCATTTTCTGGAGTGTGAGATGATGTAAAATATAAGTTTGTTCTTCCTGGGCCATAGAAAGGTGTGGAAGGTTTTACAAACTGTGACGGTGGAGCGTTACGGCTGGGAACATCTGAAGGCCTAGTTGAAGTATTTTGGGCACCTCCACTACCTACAGTGTTTTTCTCTGGGCATTCTTGATTGGTGTTCACGAATGGTTTCATTCTTGAAGAAGCTTGATTTACAGCAAGATTATCTCTTGAATTTTCATTGTTATCCAATTCTTCAAAAATGCCTTTAACTTTTTGCAGTGCACCTTCGGAGACATGCACCTGCTTCCCACTAGCTGTGCTAAATCCAAATGACGCTTTGGAGGAATGTTTTATTTCGGATTCTCTTAAAGATACTTTTGCTACAGGTGTTGGTTTGGAATTAGGTGGGATATCCACGGAAGCATCACAATGGGATGAGCAGCCATTGTCTACCTCAGAAAATATCTGCCGTGCCCTCTTTAACGATTCCTTGGATACAGTGACAGATTTACCTCCAGCGGTGCTAAAACATGACATCTTGGGTACAGAACAATCTTCCACCATCGGTTCTCCAGGGTCATTTCTCAAGCTACTATCTACTGAAGATCTTCTTTTACTAGTCTGACAAGTTTCTACTACAAAACTGCCTTCCTTTTCTTGGGTTTGGTTTGTTCTGACTGCTGTATTAAGCTTTGAACTATCAGCGGGATCTACCAGATTATCAGCATCTACAAAAAGAAGTTTTGCCTTTTGGAGCGAATCATGAGAGACGGTCACAGCCTTTCCACTTGCGGTGTTGAAAGCTATAGGGGGCAAGGCAACAACTGGAGATTTAAACTGCACAGTAGGTCTATGAATGTTTTCAAGGTTTTTACCCTTTACGGAGGAGAGGTTGTTTTCCTTAATTTTGGATCCCGTTTGGACACTTTCTTGGAGCGACTGATCTTTTATCTGGTCATCATTTAAATCAGCAAACATCTCTCTAGCTTTCTGTAGAGCCTTACTTGAGAAATGAACAGGATTTCCACTTGCTGTGCTAAAGTATGCATTTTTTTGGTTGGAGGCCTCCTTCTGAAAAATGCCTGTATCTACAACTTTAGGATTAGTACATAGTGATTTTTTAGAAATGACTTCTGTTGTCTTCTGATTAGGTTTGAAGGTATCTAAACTTTTTGATGGAATCTTAGACTCAAATTTACAGACGACTTCCGATGCATCATCAGCATCTGCAAACATCTTTTTAGCTTTCAGGAGGGAACTTGGAGACACTGCTACAGTTTTACCACTAGCTGTGCTGAAACCTAATGGAGGCAACTTGGGATTAGGATATTGTCTCGCATTTTGGTTGACTGAAGTACAAACTCTTCCTGGATCAAGTAGAAGGTTGTCATCTAAATCAGCAAACAAACCTTGTGCTTTTTTCAACGAGTCTTCAGAAAGCTGAATCGACTTCCCACCAGCAGTGCTAAATGATGTTCTGCTCAAGTTAGTAATTTTATCTTCACATGAATAAGTCTTAGTAGAGATTTCTTTTCTGGAAAACCGGTCTACTACTTGATTGACCAAGGGCTTCATTTTTCTGTCTTGAGATATGTTAGAGCTCCTTCCCTGATCTGCGGATTCCAAGACATCACAAGCCTGGTTTTTCTCCTGATCACCGGCTTCAGTTTTACTATGATGGTTAGGATTTCTCTGTCCAACGTCTAAATCATTAAGTTCTGCAATATCAGCAAATATTTCTTGTGCTTTCTGCAGAAATTTTTGAGATACACCTATCACTTTACCATTTGCAGTGCTAAAACCGGGATGGTGGAAGTTAGACGTGGCTTCTTTTACTTGAACAGTTTCATTTTTTAAGTCATGAAAACTACCAATATTGTCTGTAGAATTGGTTAGGTAAATGCTAGAGGATTCATGGTCTTCTAAACCACCATCATCTACTTCAGAGAAGATTTTGTGAGCCCTTTTTACACCCTCCTCAGACAACTGAACAGGTTTACCACTTGCGGTACTAAACAATGAAATACTTGATAGCAAATTGTTCTTCTGAGGAAGACTTGACTCCTTGGTCCCCTCTTTTTGTAACATGCACAACTCCTGCTTTGGTTTCTCGAGATGACCATCAGAAAAAACTTTAGATACTTTACTCAAGGCCAAAGGTCCCATTGGGCGAGGCATTGTCCCGTCCTTTCCTACAAAGGTGGTCGGAGCTTGATCTGCATTTGTTTCATCGAACACTTTTGATGGTTCTTCCAACGTACAGTGATCTTTACATGGATCAGATGAATCCAATATATCACTGAACATCGTCCTTGCTTTATCTAAAGCAGCTTTGTTAACATTAATCAGTTTTCCTTTACCAGTAGCAAACCCAACTTGCACTTTAGACAAGAATGAAGATGAAGCATCTCCATTCTCCGTTTTGTTTGTCGTCAATACAGCTACTCCCATTTCGTTACTATTACGTTTATGCTCTTGCTTTGAGAGATACTTCTTTTTCGTTTGTTCCAGTGGTGATATAGAAGTAGTTTCTTGAACAGGTAATGTAGAAGTTTTGCCCTCTACTGCAACATGTAAGACATCAAAACTTTGGGCATTAGCTAAACACTTTAGATCTTTTATGGTCTTTGTGCATTTTTCTTTCCCATTTTCTTCCAAATCCCCAAACATCTCCATCGCTTTGATTAAATCTTCATCAGTAATACCAACAGATTTACCACTTGCCATGGTAAATCCAGCAACAGCACCATTCCCAAGTTTGTAGCAAGAATCTAGCAGAGCTTTCTTATCGGCAGTGACATCAGAATCACTTGTACTCTCTGATGCGACGCTTACTACGTTACTTTCTACTTTTTCTTCTCCTGTAGCAAAGCTATCATTGAAGTCTACATCTTTCCAAACATCTGATGTATTTAGCTTCTCAGAATCAGTAATGCTTCCTGCATTTTGCACATTTTCACTATCTGATCTTAGTACATTCAGTTTCTTAACCTGTGTAAAGTCAAACTGGCTGCCGGCGTTCTCCAAAATAGAAGAAAGTTCATTGATCTCAGCTTTTTGGCTTTCTGTAAAGATGTCATGTAAGGTGGATTGAGTGCCACTCGACAAACTGTGAAAGGTTTTCCGGTTTATCTTTGTAGGAGAGGTATTTAATAAGGCTGCAGAGTTTTCCTTCAAGCTCTTCACGTCTCCTTTTGACTTACTGTCTGGAGTAGGTGATATAGTAGGCATTTTGTTTTCTCCCTTTACATCATGTGCCACCTCATCCATGTCCCCTGAAGCTGTAGGTTTGATATTGATAGTCATTCCAACCTGTACATTCTCTACGTTAGACGCGGTCCAATCAATAGCATCTGTCCTGCGTCTTTTCTTTGGGGTTTGATGGATTTCCTGCTTAATATCCTGGAATAACCTAATGCCTTTAGCAAGTCCAGTTTCTGTGACTATTATCTTCTTACGTGATGCAGTCTGGAATCCCATCGCATCTCCGGTTTCAGTCATTACACTTAAGGGCTCTTCGTCTCCATTTTCAGCTTTAGCAGGACCCGATGTGGGCAGAACTTCAACTTCTTTTAAAAGACGTTCTCCTTTCCTTAAACTTTCTTCTGATATGTGGATGTTTTTATTAGATGCGGTTTTAAAGCCTCCAAAACTTTGCATATTTGTGACTATAAGTAAATCGCCGCATTTCTCATTAGCGGAGTTATACTCTGCTTTTTTAAGGTGCGAAATAGAGGAGGCGGAATCCCAATTGTTAACTTTTGAGTTGTGTTCTCGATCGATCACAGATTTTAAGACATCATCTTTAGCACAACGTTGAGGCAAGTTTGTTTCTACAATTGTACATTCCTGACTAGTGGAGGGCAGAGGATCTCCATCAAAGTTTGATTTCACCTCAGAAATTGCTGCCGTATCTGTAGGACCGTTCTGGATTATATTCATGAAAGTTTCTTCTATTTCTTGGATGTCCATACTGCTCTCCTTCATTTCACCGTCTCCTTCCTTTACGCCTAGCTTCACTTCTGGCAGGTTATTTGATACCTCAGCATACGTTAAATCCGATGGCCCTGGAGGGGGAAAAATTTAATTAGTACATTTGTAAATAAATCCGCAACATGAAAAGGTGAATTTCAGATGTTAATGTACTTGTAAAAACTTCCAGGTGAAGCAATATCAGATTACAGGTTAGTTGGGGTCCTTAGCTGGACTTCCCATACGCAATGTAATAGAAGACTGGCCTAAAATTTCCTTTCTTCTGTGACTGACAAGGTTTACATAAGAAGATCTTTAGTGACTTCAGAATCTAAACAACTGGTCTTCCATCATTCTACCTTATTGCACAGGATATGGAAATCAGTTTCCATTGTAGACTTTTTATGCTTCATGTGTATGGGATTTGGTTAAATACCATTCACTATGCTACTACTGTATAATGCTGAGAGGTTTCAGCATTGGAAGTCTGTATGTTACATGCATTGTGTGCAGAAGGCCTAATGTTTTGCCATTCTGGCCCAGATATATACAAACTAGTGCACTGTGCCTGGTTTTAGTTTGCTCTGTTGCGACAAATAATCTAATAGTGTTGCACGCTCTTAGTTGATTCGTTTACAGGATGTGAAACAGTTGCACCTATTTTTGGTGCAACCTATTCTTAGTGCCCTTGGCTGCATGCTGTTGCAACATAACTCTGTTGTATCAGTATCAATAATAAATGTGGCACAAACTAAGATGCACAGTATTAAAAAGTGTCGGACAATGCTTCTGTGACACAATTGTGGCTCACAAACATAATATCCGGCAAGTTCTGTGTAGCGATGCATAATCTGTGTGCACTATATAAATAAAGGAATTATTATTATAAAAAAAAATACATGCACAAGGTCCAAAGACAATTTTTTTTCATACAAACGTAGACTAAAGACTAGCACAGACAAACTAATATATCTGGGCCAATGTCTCTGGACCAAACCAGGCAGGTTTGACAAGTCATACAGCAATTTCCTAGATATTTGGGTGTGGTATTGACAGGGGAATATACTACTCTGCAAACCCTACATTTCTCTTCAGACAACCATGTGCACAGTCTCCTACACAAACATAGCACCTTACCTGTGTGAGTAGTATCTAGTACTGTAGCTTTATAAAAACTGGGGTGGGTGCCCATAGATTGGACAACGCTTCCCCCACTTTAAAACCTTTACGATTTATACTATATCTATGGTTAAGTTTCTGTAGAGTTTATTTACCTAACAACTTTCAAAACTAATCCCAAAATATTTTCTGCAATGTAACATTTAAAAGAAGAGAACACTTACTGCTGGACTTGGCGCCAAGTGTTTCCATGAGATTTGAAGGTCCGCTGGCCAAGGCCATATCATCCTTCTGTTCGTTTTTAGTTTCTTGACAATCCCCCTTAAGGCAGTATGTAAATTTGGTTGGCCTTTTCAGCATAGAAAGCATAGGTTTAGGGGCCTGGTCGGCTATATTGTTGTTCTTCCAAGTATTATTATATTCAGTCGCAAAAGATGATGAGCGATGGCCTAAAGCAAGACCCAAAAGATTCTTATTGTCATCTTCAGCAACGTCAGCTCCTTCTTTGGGTTTCTCCTCATACTGAGAGGAGCTTGAGGGACCATCTAGATTGGTGTTACAGATGTGAATCTTATCTGTGTGCAGATGTGAATCCTTATATGAGCAATTTTCCATTACATTACAATCTCCACGTCCACCATTTTCTATAGCCAGCTTCTCCTCCTGTGTCGTATCAGGGAGGTTCAGCGGAGTCCACTCATAGGATAAGGATATCTCCCTTGAACACGTCTTCTGCTGTATTACATTGCTATTTATGTTGTGGTTCTTGACATCATACAACATGCCCTGCTCCTTTGTGTTTTCTATAGGGGAATCACATATTTCGGGCACTGCACTAAATGGTTTATTTTTCCTTTTAATTCTTCTATCAACCTTTACTTTTCTCAGTTCTGGTGGTTTTTCGTTAGTGAAAAATATGGACAGAACATCCTCCATTCCTTCTATGGCATTCTCAACCACTTGGCGCGCTTCCTCATCTCCGACAGTGTTCAGGACGGTTTTCTTTTGTTGTGCCTTCATATAACCTGATGATTTTTCAGTGTTTTCAGAAGTGGTGGCTTCTGCTATAAATAACATAGCACAATCAGGGAGGTACCATTAGTTTTAAAGTGCACCTAAACTTTAATAATACACAGCATATATCAATAGTCAAAAGCATGAGGAATAACGCTATTTTTGGAAACTATATAAGTGTTCAGTTTTTCCCTCTGTAGGTACCAGGTCTCATTTCTCCATTGGCTGGAGGCCTAGCTGATGTGACTCATTGCTCCCATTCCCCTCTTCATAGAAGTTTTATAATTATATTTATATTTAATTATATTATATTTTCTCTATCTTCAAAGCAAGGCAGAATTCAGTAGAGATTTTATAAAGGTGGTCACTGCTTGGTGCAGCTGAAAGGTAATATACACCTTTTATAAATTAGCCTCCAGATTACAAAATGTATTAAGTGTCCATTGCCCCTTAAAGGGCATCTACCACCACATTTAGGGGTGGTAGACTGTCACCAAATGCACGCTCGTAACCTTAGGGGTGATGGGGGGTGGAGTCCTTCTGCCACGTTCCGGAACGCCTGCTCCTTTGAAATAAAGACTTTAGAACTTTATGCAAATGAGCCAGAGGCGCTCACCTCTCTGCTAGCTGAGCGCCTCCTGGCTCCGTCGTAAGATAATTTATGCACGCCCCTCATTGATATTCCCCCCCAGAGGACCAGCTGCAAGCGCTTCAGACAGCTGGTGATGTCAACCGACGGTCTCCTAACCTTGCGCATCCGTGTGAGCTACCTCCCTTGCGCAGCCGGCCGGAGAGAAGTGCGGCTGCACAAGAGACACACATGCAACTTTGTCTGCGTGCCAGAGAAGGAGGAGGACCTCTGAAGGTAGCTCACACACATGACAGCCGGGAAACGTCAATGAGGAGGAATATGAGGGGGGAATATCAATGAGGGGGTGTGCATATATTATCTTCTGATGGAGCTAGGCTCATTTGCATAAAGTTATAAAGCCTTTATTTCAAAGTAGCAGACTTGCCGGAACATGGCAGGAAGACTCCCCCATCACCCCTAAGGTAACGAGCAAGCATTTGGTGAAAAGTCTACCACCCCTAAATGTGCCCTTTAAAGGAAATATACCTTAAAAATCATGTATGGATAAACCAGGGGCTATTACTAATATATCCAGGCACTGTGATTGTGGTAATATTCTTCTATTTGTTATCCATGGCCTCCTTCCTTCTAAAATCAACTTTTACAATTATGCTAATTAGCCCAAGGGGCTACCCTAGCTCTTCTGTGATCTGACTTTACAGGCTGTTACACTGTCTGACCCTCCAACATGCTTCCTCAACGCAAATGCATGTAATATATAATATCTACCCTAGGAGATTACTCACTGATGTTTGTGCCGTCACTGTTATTATTTGCTGGGGGTGGAGATGAGGAAATAGTGTCAGTAACACCGTTCATCTTGGAGAAGAGGCTCCGTACAATCTGGGGGGAAAAAAAAGTAGTGATGCGAGCTCTTTGTATAATATGCATTACAGAAATCACAGGTAATAAAAGCACATGAAGCAGGCACATGAATTATTCTATCTCATCACTGCAAACACCGCATTTCAGTGAAATTCCATGACAAATGAGAGAATCTGCTCACCACTACATCTTCTATATTATACTCCCTCGGCTTAGGAGCCTCTTCTTTATCTTGAGCTACAAAAAAGCAAAGTAAAAATAAAAAATAGGAAACGAAATGAGAATTTATATATACAGTCATATAGTCATACACTGTATGTTCTCATCTATATGGTTTGATATGGTACCACTATAACCTTACCCCCAAATCCATAAAGTTTTGAGGATATACCGTATATACTGGAGTATAAGCCAAGATTTTTGTGCTGAAAAAGCCCCACACGGTATATAAAAAACATATTTAGTACTCACCTTTCAGCGCCGACCCCCCAACGTCTAGCAGAGTGCCCCCATGAAATAAAGAGCTTAGTACTTGCCCTTAGGTACTGATCCCCGGCTTCCTCTTCTCCACACAGCACCTCTTCGGGTGCCCGGTAGATACACGTCTGTGCGATCTGCTAGCACACAAACTATGATGTTAGCAGACATACACATGCATCTGACGGCCCGGCCAGGAACCCAAAGTCATGTTGTGGGGAGAAGAGGATGCCGGGGATCAATGCCTGAAGGTGAGTACTAAGTTCATTTTTTTATGGGGGAACTCTGCTGGACATTACATTTATGGGGGAACTCTGCTGGACATTACATTTATGGGGGAACTCTGCTGGACATTACATTTATGGGGGAACTCTGCTGGACATTACATTTATGGGGGAACTCTGCTGGACATTACATTTATGGGGACACTCTGCTGGACATTACATTTATGGGGACACTCTGCTGGACATTACATTTATGGGGAAACTCTGCTGGACATTACATTAGTTGAAGGGGCTGCATTACTAAGGGGAGACATTTAATTAAAGGGTAATGGCTGCATTTCCCACCCTAGGCTTATACTGGAGTCAATGTGTTTTCCCAGTTTTTCATGGTACAATTAGGTTATACTCGGGTCGGCTTATATTCGCGTATATACGGTAAATGACATAATGAACTTGTGATAGCCATCTGTATAATATATCCGTAAAGTTTACAATTATTATACTTTGTCTTTCCATATGAAATAAAGTGAAAGGAGTAGTACAGGCTTTACAAATTGACCAACTATGGCAGCCCCAGACTGTGTGTGTGAACAAAAACCAACTCTTACAATTTTTTCAAAAATGTCTTCAAAATGTAGCACCTTATTATCCATTACTTACCAATGATCACAGTGGGAGAGAGCGGTGTAGCCATTGAACTTGACCAGGACATCTCGGAATCGGCTTCTACCCCAAGACTTTCTGATATACATCTTGAGCTCTGGTTCTTAACAATATAGAGCAAAGTTAATGATGAGAGTTGTGGGAATTCAAGCATTTTATCTAAAAGAAGCACTCCAGTCATGTCATTATCATCATGCCTTTCTGTTCGGGTCCTTTCATCTCTAGTCACAAATTCAGTTTTCTTACCCATTGTAAAAAAAAAAATAAGTAAATAAAAAAAGCACTGCAGCTCCCGCCCAATTTCCGATTCTACTGAAATCAATAGATATTTTAACAGATCCATTTGACTTTCATTATTATTATACAACAGAGGTCTGAACAATGGTGTGTACTGGGCCCAGCCTATAGAGATGAGCTGCTATCTAATGGGACATCATATAGTACATAGCCAGGTAGATCAAGGCAATTCATGTGCCCTATTCTAGACATTCTTATTGTGAGCACCTGTAACCACATAGATGAAAAATATGTACTTACCCTCATCAGCTGAGGTGTGCACAGTAAGCTGTCAGAAAAATCTGAAATAAATGATGAGGTTTATACAATAAAGATCATTTTTAACCCCCTTACTTTACAACGTTACTCAGTTTTATTGCCGTTTTAGCGCCTATCACTCAGTGATGGTCAGTGTAAAATTCCACAGTGTGTGTGGAGACTCTCTGAGCAGACACATTATGATCCCTCTAGTGCTATGAGATGCCGTGTGCTGATAATGTGCTTACATTATCAGGGTCCAGGGTTTATCTACACTTTTTTTAGCTTCTGAGCATTCACTAGCATCTGCCAAATAGAAAATGAGAGATCAGACAGATCAGAGATCCATGAGATTCACATAACAATGACACATTCTAACCCTGCTACATCTCAGCCTCCCTCCCCTGGATAAAGATCGTATCTTGTTTGTAGAGTAAACTCTGCAAGCAGCTTGCAGGAAGTGCACTGTCTGAGTTTGTCTTGTAATCATTAATGATCCATCCAAAGTATAGGTAACCTGTGATGGGTGTTAAAAACCCAGGCCAGTGTGCTGTATCTGGCTCAACACATAACAGAGCAAAAAGCACAGTGGTTACCCAGCCTAGAGACTATAGAGTACTTACCAAACTTTCTGTTCTGCTGCGGTGTCCTGTGCTGGTATTTTCCATCCCGAAAAGGAGTCTTAAACAACTGTTTTAAGACAACAGGGCTGAAATAATAAGTAGTAGAAGAAGATTCACACAATATGAATGTATATGAACATTTGTACACATCCACATTGCTGTGACTGGTAAAACTGAAGTGGTAAGAGTACAATCATATGTAGACAATCCAATTCTACCTTTATAACTTACCTCTCAGTTAAATATCTATTTGAGGTGCCGAAGGCTTGGTGAGCTGGTACAGTGTTGTCAGGAGTTTGCTCTGTCTTGGTAACATTACTAAAATTTCCTGAGGGGGGAGGAGGGGAATAAAATTAGATGCTTTAGAATAGAGGATAAGGCAGAGCACAGACAACTTATTATGTGGCTTAATAACAAGCTGTGTTGTTTGCAAGGAGCACAAGCTCCAAACGTTAAGGGAAATTGTCACATCGAAAACATCCAGTTAAAGACGTTGCAATTGTTCCTCATGTTTTTGTAGTGTGTGTGTAAGTGAGGGGGGGCAGGCTATTTGGTAATTAACAACATACATCTATTAATAGTTCTGCTCTGCTTTCTTGATACGTAAAGTCTTTTACCTCATCAGCCGGACATTCCTGTCCATAAATGGCCGCAGATGGAGGGTCATGTGATCTCTAACTGTCCATGAGCAATCGCCCTGCCAGGACCTTATGATAGTATTCATGAATATATGATCACGATCCTGTTGGGGTAATTTGTCAAGGACAGTTAGAGATCACATGACCCTCCATCTGCGGCTATTTATGGACAGGAATGTCCGGCTGATGAGGTAAAAGAGTTTAAATATCAAGATAATGGTGCAGAACTGTTAATAGATATATATTGGTATATTACTTAATATCCTGCCCCCCACACTTACACACACATTACAGAAAAACAGGAGGAAAAGTAGCCAACCCCTTGAATGTTATAGAAATGAAAAGTGGAATAAATTGATATCTAGTTTCAAAGAAAATAATTCTGCTGTATAACACTCCTCTATAGCAGACAGGATACTTTGTACAATCTGCTCATCACCTTCTGCTCTAGGACATGCTGCCTGCAGATAGAAGACTATGTACAATTTGCGCAGCCCCTCCTGCTCTATAATATGATGTGTACTGCTACCTTTCTTCAGAAAAAAACATTACATTTAGTTTCAGTAGAGGTAACATCTTACCTCCTGTATATTGACTTTTATCATGATCTTTTGTTGGGGAAAGAAAAAGGGGGGAGCATAAACTCTGCTCCCTGAAAATGGTTGGCGTAGACTCTAACTGGCTGTAATGAGATCGCCTCTGCTGCGGGGTCTTTAAGAGGTTATCACCCTGCCGGACCCCTCTGTTGTCCTCATCCTCATGTATCCTGGGCTGGAGCCGTACAGCCTCTCTTGTCAGATCTTCAAACCAGTTTATATTGATCTGTCCCAAGTCTGTAGGAAAGAGATCCATATTATAAATGGTAAGAAAAATGAAATTCTGAAAACATCAAAGTATAATGTAACACATGTACTGTATATATCATACATCCACATCTCCTGAGCAAACCAAATCATAAAGCTGCTGTAGAAGATAATACTGGTGGGTGGTCCAGAAACCCTGCACAACACTGCCACTTCTCCTCTCCTCTCTGCACCGCACTGCCACTTCTCCTCTCCTCTCTGCACCGCACTGCCACTTCTCCTCTCCTCTCTTCACCGCACTGCCACTTCTCCTCTCCTCCCTGCGCCGCGCTGCCACTTCTCCTCATCCTCCCTGCACCGCGCTGCCGCTTCTCCTCTCCTCCCTGCACTTCACTGCCACTTTTCCTCTACTCCGTGCGCCGCCGCTTCTCCTCTCCTCCCTGCGCCGCGGTGCCACTTCTCCTCTCCTCCCTGCACCGCCACTTCTCCTCTCCTCTCTGCACCGCACTGCCACTTCTGCTCTCCTCTCTGCACCGCACTGCCACTTCTGCTCTCCTCTCTGCACCGCACTGCCACTTCTCCTCTCCTCCCTGCACCGCGCTGCCGCTTCTCCTCTCCTCCCTGCACTTCACTGCCACTTCTCCTCTACTCCGTGCGCCGCCACTTCTCCTCTCCTCCCTGCACCGCCACTTCTCCTCTCCTCCCTGCACCGCCACTTCTCCTCTCCTCCCTGCACCGCCACTTCTCCTCTCCTCCCTGCACCGCCACTTCTCCTCTCCTCCCTGCACCGCACTGCCACTTCTCCTCTCCTCCCTGCACCGCACTGCCACTTCTCCTCCCCTCCCTGCACTGCCACTTCTCCTCTCCTCCCTGCACCGCACTGCCGCTTCTCCTCCCCTCCCTGCACCGCCACTTCTCCTCTCCTCCCTGCACCGCCACTTCTCCTCTCCTCCCTGCACTGCCACTTCTCCTCTCCTCCCTGCACTGCCACTTCTCCTCTCCTCCCTGCACCGCACTGCCACTTCTCCTCTCCTCCCTGCGCTGCACTGTCGCTTCTCCTCCCCTCCCTGCACCGCCCTGGATACACTACAGCATTATTAACTGAAACAAATGGAAAAGGGCCCAGGCTCAATGACACAGCCATTTAATTTAAGAATGTATATTACCCCCCCCCCCCACCGTGTCATATTCTGGTGTGTCCGTGTGACCGCAAAAGACTTTAGAGGCTCAAAGGAGTTATCTAGGAATCTAGGGGGCTGGGGTGAGAAAAACTAAGCAAGGGCGCTGTCCCAAGTTGCGTTTGCAAACGCAGACAAAAACGCCTGCGAACGGGAACGAGCCACCGGTGTTTTGCATTAATTTAACACAAAACACCGGCAGCTCGTACCCGATCGCAGGCGTTTCCATAGAAACGCCGATGCGATCGGACCGGTGGGCGCGGTTTTGTCTGCGTCTGCAAACGCAACGTGGGACAGTGCCCTAAGGATACTTACCTTCCACCAGCTTCTGGTTAGTGGTTAGTCAATTAGTGGCCTCCACAGACAAGGGGACAACAAAAGAACTGCCCTCCCATAGTCCAAGGATGCCTCCCATTGGCTGAAGCCAGTCCCATGACCCCTGAAACGTCTAGGCAGAGTGACATGGGAATGGGAGCAGGGTAAGAATGCATTCTTTTATTCCTCCAGATTCCTTAAAAACCCCTTTTAAATGGTCACTTATCAGAGAGGCGAAAATGTATGTAGGGGGATTGTATTATTTTTGTCTTTGTTGCATCTCACAAAAACCACAAAAAATAGGGGGTGGGGGAAAAAAAATCAATTTCCAGTCAAGCTGCTCAGTAGGTCCATGGAGGTCACTGATTGGATGAAGTTGGTCCGGTGACCTCCTGCACTAACAGCAGAGGAAAAAGTACCCTAGACAGGTCCAACACTGCAGCACTGACACCAGGAGCCGGAGCAAGGGTAGTGGACTTTTTATTTTGGTTTTCACATTAAAGCTGCATTCAAACATGGCGTTTATATTGTATTTTGAAATGCAACACAGCAGCTTTAGAGAGATTTGCCCAGGAGTTTTTGTGCTGCGTTTCAAAACGCAATGTAAACACCACTTGTGAACGCAACCTACAAGGGCTTATTCCAGAAACAGCGCCACACCTGCCTACTGGCTCAGAGTGGTATTGCAGATGCACCGAAGTAAAGAGGGTGAGGCTGCAATGCCCCTTTAATATGTTTAGGAATATTTTGGGCAACAGGTGGTGAGCAGTCACACCAGCCCCCGGCATGGGCACAGCATGGCGCACGCTGCTCTATGCACAGTGGAGACAGACACTTATAAGCACCTGAGTGACTGCAATGCTCCTGGAAGAGCCGCAAGAAGACGGAAGCCATGATGGTGACGTTCACATCAGTGCGCGCTGCTCCGTCTATTCCATGGCCGGCGCCCAGGCACAGCGACCACAGACACTGTACAGCTTCAACTTCCCGCGGCATCTGCTCGCCCCGCCCCCCAACAGCATCCGCATGACACCGGGCCAATTACAGTACAGCTCTTAGACTGCTCCGCCTCCTGGAAGTATGAACCGGCTGTTGTCATTGGCTAAAGACACGATGGAAGTTGTTGTAAAACTACATTTCCCACAATGCAGCTGCGGAATGCTGGTGTCAGTGTAAATAAATAGTGTGACGTATGAGGCTGCGAAAACAGGAGGAGGAGTTATAGAGGGATATTAGGAGGCTCCATAATAACAGTACAGTATTTACCCAGGGTCCCTTACCGTTACCAGGTCCTATCCCTTCCAATGTGCTGGGAAAAAAAATCCAAATGCGGTGGAATTGATTAACCCTTTCCCTGCCAGACGTTTCTGTACATTTTTGTTACAGTTTTGACACGTGCAAATAAAACCGAAAAGACAGTATAAAGAGTTATACTAAACCCCAACAAACCATATATTTGCATTAACCCCTTCCAGCCGCCCTCACCTTTTTCCCCTTTTTTTTTTTTGCGTTTCCATTTTTCACTCCCCACCTTCATAATTCTAGAACTTTTTCATGTGTCCGTGTACAGAGCTGTGTGAGGGCTTATTTCCTGTGCAACGCTAGCCCACAGGTGGGCCTCGGCCCGATTGCAAATGCGGTTCCCTGGAAACGCATATGCGATTGGGCCGAGGCCCGCCCCCTGTGCGCTAACGTCGCGTTATGAACGCAACGCTAGTGGGTTGGTCTGCATTTGCAAATGTGGGTCGCGGCCTGATCGCATCGGCGTTTCTATGGAAATGCCTGCGATTGGGAATGAGTCGCTGGTGTTTTGCATCACAAGCTGATATCCCCCTCATACGTCAGCTTGGAAAGTTATTGGGGTGCACCAGATCAGGACTAGACTCCCTGCAACTCTTGCCCTCACCCCACCTTTTACATGTTACCCAACTAGCTGCCCCCTTAGTCTGCACCTCCATACTTCCCTTGAGGGCGCGTTCACACGTTGCGTTTTGACCTGCGTTTTCATTGCGTTTGAAACGCATATACAACAGCTGAGGAGAGGTGATTTGCCTTATTACATCACTGTTAACATTTCCGTTTACAAAACGCATGGTAAACGCGATGTTAACGCACGCGTTAACAAAGCGTTTTGTTAACACATACGTTAACATTGCGTTTAGAAGCGTAAACGGTAATGTAATTAGGCAAATTACCTCACATCAGCTGTTGTATATGCGTTTCAAACGCAATGAAAATGCAACCAAAACGCGTCCTGAGAGGGCAGTCGTTTCACTAGTGCCACGTTGTGCGTTGCATTTCTGACGCATTTCACTGGCTCCAGCCTTGATTACATGCTAAGGTTACATTGCGTTTTAGCAGATGCAGTGGAAACGCTATGTAACCTTAGCATGTAATTTTTGATGCCTTTTAAAAGTCGCTTTCACACAATGCGTTTTTTTATGCGTTGGAGATAAGGAGGAATAATCTTCTCAATGATAAGTCTTCACCCATTATTATCCACACCTGCTTTTGGATTTAAAAACTGCATCTGAAATACTGAACGTGTGAACGCGCCCTTATTAAGCTGCATACATTTGGCTGGAGAGGGCTCCTCACTCCTCCGCTCTTCATAGGAAGCAGTGCTCCAAGGTCGTACTCCAAAGATAGAGCATTTTGTGGTGACGGTACGATGCAGTGAGCATAGGTGTGTGTGTTCACCGTATCGTGCCGTGCACCATGCACTTCTATGGCAGCTGTACGTATGGCTAGCATACGGCTGCCACATACGGTCGTGTGAAAGCGGCCTAACATAGATGTGTGGTGATGACTATGGACCACTGCTCCATAGCGCCCCATGTGGCAGTATTTGTGTTTGCAGCTGGGGTAATTAGTCTGTGACTGCCCCCAGCTGGAGCTGATGAGGCCGGTAGGATATAGCTGTGGCCCGGGCAGCAGACAGCAGATACACGAGTGATGGCGGGCTTCATGTACTCCCCGTATAACGCCTATCACAGCTATGGCGGCGGCACTTTCGGGCAGGCTCCCTCTGGCCCGGCCCAGCAGCCCCCCGCCAGGCACAAGCAGCCTCCCTGGAAGAGCGCCAAGTCCTCCGACACCCCCGACTACTTGGACAACTTCCAGCGGGCGCAGCTGAAAGCCATCCTGTCCCAGGTGAACCCTAACCTCACCCCACGCCTGAGGAAGGCCAATACTAAGGAGGTCGGGGTGCAGGTTAATCCTAGGGTGGATGCCGGGGTCCAGTGCTCCCTGGGGCCCCGCACCCTGCGCAGACCTACCCCACCCCCTCCCGGTAATGCGACCAAATCACTGCCCGACCCCGTGCGATTCACTCGGCCGGTGGCTGTGTACTCACCGGTGGTGGATCGCAGGGTGTTCTCCCTGCCACAGGGGGGTCGTGTCCCCAGGAAGAGCCCGGCCATCCCCCAGTACAAGGAGACGGATCACAGCCTGGAGGAGCCATCACACCAGGAGCAGGAGAAATCGGCCGAGCCGGTGCTAGAAGAGACCCGGGAGGATGTGGAGCCGGCCCCGGATAAAGAGCCAAGTACAGACGAGACGATCTCTGCATTCCAGGTAGTGCGATCTGATTGTAGCGATAATGTAACCTACTATAGTTTGTATTGTAACATGTAGCATTGCCTTTAACTCTTCTGTATCTTTTGGTACTTGTGTGACCACTATTCCTTCTAACACTCTGCATGTACATGCATGCTTGGGTCAGGTGTGCTTGTCTTCTGTGACTCATGCACCATCGTTCCCCTTAGGACTGTGGGCTGAACTGCTCATGATGATGTCCATTGATAATGCAGGCAGGAATAGGACCCCCACTATAAGCTGGGGTGATGCTGCTTCACAGTGACTGTACCCCATACTAGTCAATGGCGGACTATGCATCTGTGCGGCTAGCTCCATCCAATGCATGGTGACTTGTTCTAAATCAGTGGTTCTCAACCTTTCTAATGCTGTGACCCCGCAATACAGCTCCTCATGCTGTGGTGACCCCAAACCATGCAACTCGCAGTAAAAACACAGTAAAATTGCGGTTCCGATGGCTTTAGGTGACCCCCGGTTTTGGTCGTTCGACCCCCGCCGGGGTCCCGACCCACAGGTTGAGAACCACTGTTCTAAATGCTAGGGGCCCCATTTCAGGACACCGTAGGTACAGCTTTATTTTATATTCCATCCTCCCCAGTCCACATCTCAGATAAACTCAAGGGTGCAATCACACGAAGCGCTAGGGCTGTGATGGTGAACCTATGGCACAGGTGCCAGAGCTGGCACTTAAAGCTCTGGGCACCCAGGCATCAACCAGAGCATAAGTCTCCATAGAGGACTCAATGGCTCTTCCTACAGTCACAGGCAGCCCATGATGTGCCAAGGCGATGTGGACTGTCCTGAATCAACATTGGCGCTCCTACTCCAGGCCCTGCCATTCTTCCTGCTCAGGGTAGCCTGCAAAGGAACTACAATGATCCAAATTTCTTTTTTCTACTGTATTTGTGTCCTCGGGATGGCGAAATGATGGAACAGGGAGCAAATACCACTTGCTTTAACAAAAACTGTGGGTTTTGGTTGTAGTTTGGACACTAAGGTTCACCATCGCTGAGATGGGAACTTGGTGTCTTGCATTGTTTTAATGCAAGACTTTGGGTTAGCATTTGCTTGTTTCCATAGAATGCAATGCTGAATTCTGGTTTTCATGGGCAAATAGAACAGTTTTACCTCAAACTCATGATAACACCCCCCCCCCCCTTTCCCCTGTTATCTTTTTGCCTGTGCTGAGTAATAAAGTATTTGCATTCTAACTTGTATGTATTCAGTAACCTGCTATATCAGTTGCCTCTAAAGCCAGCAAAATCTTGTCATGTATGGACTCTCAGGATGGCGTACAAGGCATTGGTTTGGCCTCGCCTGGAATATGCCGTTCAGTTCTGGGCACTGGTCCATAAAAAGGAGACGCTGGAGAGGGATCAACATGGAGCCACAAACATAAGGGGTATGGAGGGTCTCAGTTATGAGGAAAGATTTAAAACTAGATTTATTTAGTCTGGAAAAGGGACAACTACAAAGGGGACATGATTAATTTTTATAAATGTATGAATGGTCCATACAAAAATATTGTGGTAAGTTTTATCAAATCAAAAGACGAGGGGGCACTGCCTCCGTTTGGAGAAAACCAGGTTTAATCACCGGAGGCGACAGGGCTTTTTTTTTTACTATGAGAACTGTCAATCTGTGGAATAGCCTGCCTCAGGCGCTGGTCACAGCAGGGACAGCAGAGAGCTTCAAGAAGGTCTAGATGCCTTTTTACACTGAAATAACATTGACGGTTATGTAGAATTGTTTCCCATAAATCCCATCCCTTCCTTGGTTGGACTTGTTTAGTTTTAACATAACACTGCTTGTTGACCCTCTATAATGCAATAGGTGCTGTGTATTGTGTAGTGCCTCGCATTGTATGTAATGACTACATGTCCTTTCAGTTCCTGGAGCAGAAGTACGGCTACTTCCACTGCAAGGAATGCAAAACCCGATGGGAGAGTGCTTATGTGTGGTGTATTTCTGGAAGCAGCAAGGTGAGGAGCCGCTACACATCACAGGGGTCAGAGGTCATGGGTTTTACTGGGCCACATGTATAATAGTTTTTTGGCTGCCGCTTTTTCAGGTTTCCTGAAGTTGGCCTACTTAAGATACATTGCAATGATAAGTTTGTTTTTTTTTCCGCTTTGTGATACATGTGGTGAGCTGCCTGTTTAGTATCACTTATGGGACTTTTTGTGGTGTGAGGCTTTTTAGTCCCAAATGGTAGTTTACCAAAAAATTCTGGGTCTAGCCTGTCCTGTTTTGTGACTTATTAGGTACAAGAATGGGACAATTCCAAGCCTAAAAGTTGCACAAACATGTGGGCTACAAAGATTAATACAGCACACTGTGCTAAGTCCTTAAAGAGAACCCGTCATGCAAAATAACCCCCCTAAACTAAATATATTTTCATAAACTGCCATTAGAGAGCATTGCCTCTATCCCTTTGTCCCTCTACATGCCTGTAAACCGAAGCAATGAGGTCCTAAAGCTGTATGCAAATGTGCCCAGCAGGAACTTCCCTGCCCAGTCACTCCTACTATCTGTGGAAGACTAGTAATGAGAGCATTGCCCCAAGAATGGCTAGCATGATTTGTATGCCAGAGAACTGGCATACAAGGAATGATGTGCCCCCTGGTGTACGTGCCATGTTCTGGTCTTTAGCACCTGTTTCTGGTGCAGCTTTGGGCAGACAATGGCCTCTAATATAAAGTGATGAACTGTCTTCCCTTATGAAAAGGTGCTGTACAAACATGGATCCTGCCCAGAGAAATATGATAAAATATGCTGTAACACTCTCTGCCCTGTTGCTTCCTCCCCACTTGGGTAACCTATACATTAATGTATGATTATCAATACACAACATAACCTTGGCTTGGATCATTAAGGACTTTACTATGTTTCAAACAGATGCAGAAGATGGATATCTCAAGACTTATTTTTTTATGTATCGTTTAGTACTTGTTAGATTTTGTTTTGTACTTGGGATACTGTACAATGATATATCATGTAATATACCTCAATACATGGTCTTGTAATCTGTCCAAATATGTTTAAAAAAGTGATAAAGGCCACTGGCTAAAGTGTCTTGGAACCCCCTTGGCACTTCTGGAGATATGTGCTAAAGACTAGGTACTAGAGCGGGCTGGGAGAGTACACTATGCATTATGGCAGCCCCTTCCCTAGTCCCCTGTTTGCTTCTATACAGAATTCCTAGAAAACAATTAACCTGAATTAACACTCTTGATCCACAGACATCTAATTATCTAACTACCGGTAACCAGAAATTTGGGCAAACTGATGGCAAATAAAACTTATGACTGCAGTAAATTCCCCATTTTCTTGCAGGTCTATTTTAAACAACTTTGCCGCAAGTGCCAAAAAGGATTCAATCCCTACAGAGTGGAAGCGATCCAGTGCCAGGTATGAGCATCTGGTATATTGTTTGGAAGGAGATCTAACAATGTTTCTATGCATTGTGAATCAAATCTACCTTAGGAATGCTATAGCTACACAGATGCAGAAACATATCATATCTCTGAACCAAGTGGTTTTGCTCAAACAATTATAAAATTCAAGTCCTTGGGAAAGCTGGGTGCAGACTGGTCCTGTCTGGATAGTTCAGGCAGCCAATCAACCTGAGCTGGATGATTCATTCACAGCAGCTGGGGTATGGTGCAGAGATTGATTACATATTCTTGGCTTATGCTGGTTGGGACAAGGCTGGATGCATGATAGAGGCAAGAGGCTCATCGGAGCAGCCCCGTTATCATTTTTATAATAGTTTTTTTTTTCAGCTACACCACTCAGTTCAGAGATTAAACAAGAAGAGTTTCTGCATCAGTGTAGCTACAGCATTCTCAAGGGATTTGGTTTGGTTCATAATGCATGAAATCAAATGGTAGATTTTCATGAATGATCCTGTGGATAGGGTGTAACCTTGAGTTTAACATTAAAATTCTGTAGGGGGGGTTGTGTAAAGCAAAAACTGTCTTGTGTGTTGTGGTTGCATTTAGTATTTCAGCCGAAGGCTATTAGTAAGCACTGTAATTGACCAGTGATGGTGCACTGGGAAGGACAATGTAGGGATTTTAGTTGCTCTGAATAGTGATCATATGTTTCCATTCTTTTTATACAGACTTGCTCAAAGACCCGCTGCTCCTGTCCACAAAAGAAAAGGCACATAGATCTGAAGAGGCCGCACCGCCAGGAATTGTGCGGTCGCTGTAAAAACAAGAAGCTTTCCTGCGACAACACTTACAGCTTCAAGTACATTGTCTGATGTGGGCACGGCTTGGCCTGTATGACCCGCACTTTGCTCTATGCATGTTGCACTTTGTTGATCGGCTCTGAATCTTGGCTTTTGACGCGGCATTGGAAAATGGACTGATGGCATTTGTATCTGTCTTGTAGAGTGGTATGATTTTGTATACATTGTAAATAAAGTTGATTTAAAAAATACATGTACAAATTGGAGTGTGCAGAGATGTCATCAATGGGAATGTATTCTCGAAGGGGTGGAAAAATGCAAGGCTATGGTGGAGACCACATAGATTAAAGGGATGGGCAATATGTTATACATCTGCCCCCTATAGAGGCTCTTTAAAGGGTTCTCCAGAGGTGGAAAACATAGCTGCTGCCTTTACAAACCATGGTCAGGTGTGGTGCAGTTTTTGAAAGGTACTGCAGCTCAGGTGTATAGCACTAAAAAGGCTACGTCTGTTATACTATGCGCTACCAATGATCAGACATGGAGCTGATTTTTCAACCACCAGACAACCCCCTTAAACTGAACACTTCTACAGCCATGGAAAAGGTAGTTGCATAGTGTCCCTATTAGGACAGGTAAAAATGTTCTGTGCTAATGGGAGTTCTCAGACTGAACTTCATCACTGAATTGACATACTGTGGGGAGATCAGTCTGTTCTGCACCAGAATTCTCAGGTCTCGTGTGCCTGAAATGCCTTGCACCAGATTTACTAAAGATTTTGGGCAACTTTCCAACTTGTCCATATAATCGTGTGACCTAGGCTGTGTGCTGATCAACTTGACTCCTGACTTTGATCCATTTACATGACTGGCTACAAATTGTGGCTGGATCATGGCTACAATAGGTGTGTTTCGTGTGTGTTCCGTTCAAACTCCAGCAAAATATAGGACATTCTTATAAAATGGAGCCCTAAGTCTTCCCAGAAATATCAGGTAATGCAGAGGTATTTTGGTCTTCTACTCAACATTTCACAATGGGAGCATTGGAGTCCTCTTGGCAGTTGTATCCTGTGACAGCAGATAATTCTGCCATATATACGGGCAGCATATGTTACCATTCATTTCAATGGGGAAAAAAACTCATCAAATGGCTGTATTGCTCAGTGTGAGCCACAAAAAAAAGAGCATATCTTATTTTCTCATGTATTTGCATCCATATGACCCGTTGAAGTCTATGGGAACATAAAATACAGGTTTCATGTGGTACACTGTATGCTGCTGTACAATACATCCTGTATCCAGAAAGAACATCCATTTGGCAGCTCCCCATATTTTATACTGGTACGGTATGGATACCTGGACCAATGTGCAAATACAAATGAAAAACATCACGCTTATATACGGATTCACATGGCACTGGAGAAATTACACCCTAAAGCCCACAAGTGGATTTGGTGTGAGAAACACTTTCTGTACATTTTTGGGGTTTACAAACTGGAATCACTAGGGAGATCTTGTGCCATCAGCTGAAGCAAAGTTTCTCTTACTTTGTTTTCTCATGGGCAAAAGGGGCATTAGTTTGAGGCAGCCACAGGTCTGTAAACGTAAGTTTGCTATGCACCAAGAAGGAAAGCATTATATGGGATAGAGTTCAACAGGAAGAGCGTATTATATATTTTATTGCCGAATGACCTTTTCACAGCGTTGGCTTAAAGGGAAACCTGTCACCAGGGACCTCATTTTCACTAAAGACAGGTTGCAGAAGCTTATTACAGCTGCAGTGCAAATCTGCCTTTTCTATGCATTTGCATTACAATATAATTGTGTTATAACTTACCTTGCTCCCTGACAAAATCCTGGTGTAGTCACAGGGGCTGGGCTTTGGTTTGGATGCATTTCAAAAAAACATGTGGTTTGTCTTTGTTACCCACTCCTCGGAACTCGGCCCCCATCTTTGTGCTCCTGTCTAGCTCCACCTCCTGCTTCTTCTCAGAGGTCACAGGCTGGTCAGCCTGAAATCAGTGGGGGAGGGACAAGCTGTACAGGAGCACAAACATGGAGACGGCCTGCAGCTCAGACATGTCACATGTTTTTTTGAAATGCATGCAAACCAAAGTCCAGCCCCTGTGACTACCCCAGGATTTTGTCATGGAGCAAGAGTAAGTTATAACACACAATTATATTGTAATGCAAATGCTTAGAAAAGGCAAAGGCAGATGTGCACTGCAGGTGTCACAGGCTTTTACAATCTGTCTTTAGTGAAAAATGAGGTCCCTGGTGACAGGTTCCCTTTAACATTGGAAGACACATATGTCTGAAAGTCTTGGGAATTGCTACTCCCAGTACGGACTTGCCAAAAGTTAGTGGCAAATACAGAATCACTGGTTTCTGCACCTTTATGTCGCAGCTACCATTGATTCATAGAGAAGTGCAAAAGAGCTGTTCTGCAGTCTCAATGACACAGACAGCGCGATCACGTGATTATGTCATCACACAAGTCCAGAGAGGAGATTCTGGCAGAAGAGAAAAGCGTGGGATCACAAATTGTGAAAAGCAATTATTGTTATTATTATTATTTTAGACAGCTTCATATTATGGCATGATGGCACTGTTTGGATGAGGAGCTGCACTGGGGAATATATATAAATTGATTTGGGGGCACTATCACTTAATTGAGGGATTTAATATGTAAATTTAATGACGTATATTTGCACAGTCAATAAAGGGGTGTTATAGATGTATTTGGGAAAGGACAGTATATATATATGTATATGCACCACAATATATGCAGAATCTACCTAATATATGTACAGTTCCCCCTAATACATCAACAAAGTAAATAAAGGTGTGCTATATATGTATTTGGGGGGATGTATTAGGGTGCTGTATAATACAGCACCCCAATATATACAGCATTTCCCTTATACATATACAGTTCCCCCCTAATACATTTAAAGCACTTTACTTATATACCACATGCCCATAAAAATACAGCCAACCCTGTAAAATTGTGTATATACACATATATGTGCGCACACACACAGGGTTTAGCAAAAAGGTTGAATATCTTGCAAAATACACATCGGATCGAAAAGCTAAATATGCATGCATCACATATGTTTCAGAAATCCAATTCAATCTTGGACCCCCACTCTCTAGGGGTGGATCAGGGCAATTTAAAAATCTTAAATGGGAACCCCCATTTTTTTATTGCATATTGGGATTGCATTGACTTCACCTGGGTCTTTTTCAATTTCGGTGACAGCACTGGAATCGCCCAAAATCGTAACGAGTGCAAAACGTTGAAAAAGGGGGACATTTTAATAAATACAGATCCAAAATCTGAAAATAGACGTATGTAATATTCTTCTAAAGGCTTTTCAATGTTCCAAAGTTTCGGTTACTGGTGCAGGAACAATTTTTTTCCTCCTCCTACCTTACCCTTAGGCTATATTCACACGACCGTATGGTCATGTCAGTAGACGGTAATGGGCGCAGTACGGTGCGGCGCGGTACCGTAGCCGGGAGGAAGATAGGATATGTCCTATCTTTCTTCGGAATACGGCGCCTTGCGCCATACAACGCTATGAAGAAGGGCAGGGGTGAGCAGCTTTAACCCCCTCCTCCTCTCCCCCACGCCGCCGTGTGCCCGGCGTGCTACGGTACGGTTGGCACACGTCTTGCGAATGTAGCCTTAGGCTGAATTTACATGAATGTATGCCCGCCGGGTTGTAGCGTACGTTCGCCGCGATGGAGAAGAGTGGTGATCCCTCCCCATAGCGATTGCATTGCGCCGTAACATGGGGAAAGACAGGACATGTACAGAGCGGTATTGCTTTGTGCGCCTATTGCCGGCCTATTGGGGCCCTACATATGCCCCTCATATGGTCGTGTGAATGCAGCCTTAAGCCAAAACTTGCAAATTTACTATAAATGCCACCACAATCTCGATTCTTGCAAAAGTTATAGCTGAATTCTATTCCAGTCAGGTTCTGGAGTAGAATTGTCCCCAGGTAAGCAAAATCCTAGTTGCATGTGATCAGATTTGATTACAGTATATTCCAGCAGCGACTGCAGCAGGTAATGGCGGGTGTCTGTTGTATTATACAGTAGACATGTGCTCTGTTTGGAGAGTGCTCAGCCCCAAGTTACAGGAACATTACAGTCAAAGCTAATTAATTGAATTAGGAATGAAGGAGGAGCAGTTCTCAGAGTCATCCTGAGATTTATCAGAAGTGTCTGAGGTAAAACTGTTTTAGTTGCACATGGAAACCAATTACTGTATAATTCAATGAATCAGCTTTGTCTGAAGTTTTCCTTTAAAGTTGTTGGGACCTAACGCGGAATATTCACCCAGCTTCCCAAAAATAATGTACTGGGGTTTTTTTCATATAGGAAAAAGATGCCTTACAAATTCCACTGGGCCCAGGTCCAGTCACACGTGCCGCACCACCTCAAGTTATGCCTCTGTAGATCGATATATTACCAAAAAGTTACCACAGTAAATAACTTCAGTATCCGTTTAGTGACTGAACAACTTTATCATATATTTCAGTGAATGGTACTCAACAAAAATAATCTTAATTACTTCACAAAACTGTCAGTATTATGTACAGAGTGAATAAGTTACATAGATTAGGCGTGAATGGAAATGATTCAGATGTGCAAAAGAATTTCATGCGATTCAATTCACACTCGACAGCAGAAGTTCCACAGAGGAAAATCTCATACATATATACCAATATATATATATTAATATAATATGCATATCATAAATCAAAAAAAAGCTCTTCCAACTTTAAAAAAAAGGTAAAACTCATTGCGATAATACAAACATATCGTCCAAATATACATTAAATAAAAACAGAAGAGAATAAATGCATGCGTGACGGATGAAAAAGATGTCGTCGTTCTTCAAACTTCCACTTTCAATATGGTAGTCAAGTCATATCAGCCTTCTTTTTCATTGTATAAATAGGTTGAAAAGCAAAATCTCTTTAAGAAAAGGCAGCGGGGGATCTAAATCATATCGGGGGCGGTGATCCGGAACAGTTCTCGACTATGATCAAGTACAGTTAATCGCAGCAGCCTAGCAAGTCTAGGAAATGTCTGTCATAGCAGCGTGAAATACAGTAACTCTACAAATTACAGTGTACAACATAATTGTAGTCTGCTTACAATCCGCCTCCATATCTACAGGCTCTCAGCTATCGACCAGTCTTAATATCCAGTATTCTTCCACGGCCAGCCTCATTCCGCCTGTTGAATGTTCATTGACAAATCAAAAAGTATCTGAAAAGTAGATTAAGAGCAACAAAAAATAGACTATATTTATATATATTATTCTGTGAAACATTGCACTTTTGCCATCCTAAGGTTAAGGTTTATAGAAAGGAAGTATGATTCGGTATAATAGGCTTTGGTACACAATGGAAGTCATTTCTTTAGTAGTGAGATAAATCAGAACAGCTATTCCGAGTGGTTGGCCGAGGGGCAAACATCAATCGGGGCTGGCTTATATTCTCTACACACTTCTATACTTGTACACTATTGCTGCAGATGCCTCCATCTGTTGGCTTTGCTTCATAGACGGGCCTAAGGTTAGCAGGAATGGTAACAGTGTGACGGAGTCTTCCCAATATTGAGTAGATACTGAGGGATCTCAGTCCAGCAGGGCAGCACCTCCACTTGAGGAGAGAAGATAGGCGCTGGCTTCTTGTCAGAGACTAGTGCCAGAAATGTTGGAGTCAGGGAGGTAAGTTGAGACAACGCGGTAGTTCTGAGCACGGCGAATCATGTCTCGAATCTCCATGTTGAGGTCCATGAGTTTGGTGCAGATGTCTGTTAAGTTTTGATTGGAGCCTACAAGGGCGTACGTGCCGCTCTGTCCTAATGTCTGGTGACGGAAGTAAATGTTCAGTAGTGTTTGCACTTCATCGTCAGCATTGCTCCCAAATATGTCATTGGGCCATAGTTTCCTGAAAAATAAAAAGGTATAATTGATATAATGGCTTGGTAACATGTATTATCCATAAATGATACACAAATCAGCCAGGTCATCAAAACCTTCTGTCTACTGTTGCAGAGTCCATGAAAAGGTGGACAAACACAAGACCTCCAAATGTGTCAAACATTTATGTTTTTATTAGTTTGCTGCAATCGTTTCCTTTCGTGGGACCAGATCAAAAGGGCTAGCCTAGTCTCTGCGCGTTAGCGATTTTTTGGTGACAATGAAATTGTGGGCGAATTACCACTTGGCCATGAATGTGTTGGTGGTCAACCAGTTGTCCTCCCATGGACTACCACTCTAGTGGATACTAGCCTTTGGTAAACCTCCCATTTATAAAATGTTCTGTCTCAGTGGTCTAGACATAACTATTTCAACTTAGCCAAGTCATGTAAATTCTCAATTTTTCAATCTTCCAGGTGGTATTAAACTGGTCCCTTCCTCATGATGACCTTACAATGTCATAGGTTGACCTGCAGTATACTGTGTAAGACCTAAATTGTTATGCTTATAGTCTATAAATGTAATAATACACTAGTAAGCAATCACAACCTAATCAGATCACATACAATTACTAATCAATAATCACATCCAGGTAATTCCAAAAAGTCATGGCAAGATTATCACCACCGACAGAATTTCCAGAGATCTCCAGTAATGACTGGGATGGTAGCACTCAGACTCACCTGCAGTTGCGTATCTGACGTATTGCCTTCCCTAGCTCGTTGTTCTTTAAGCACTCCAGCATGGACTGTATGGCGAACTCTGTGGAGCTGAAGGTTGGCTCATATGGTATAGCTTCCATAGTAAGAGACTCTGCTGCAATGTATAAACTTGCCTCCTTTAGGTTCTTCTTCAGCTCATTCAGTTCTCTTGACATGTTAAGTAACTGCAATGGTAAGGAAGAAATACCAACATTAATAAGATCTCTTCACTAAATTATTTCTTTTCCCCATTGATAACCTCACCGACCCAATGCCATGCTGGAAAAAGCATGGCCATTGCAGAAATGGGACCACCAACCAACCTCACATATTCACAGTAAAAAGACATTGTTGTTTCTGTAGTTAACTATTAAAAGTACATCCTGGCTCCTTGGTCCCACCTGAAAATGGACCATAGTAGCCTCCAAATCAGCCTGTATTTTTGCGATCCATTATTGGGTTATAGCCTGAGCCCAGCGGAGGATTCTCTGGTTGGCCAGTCCAATACCAAACACAAAACCATACAGTGTACAAAGGGGACAGAGCTGCAACCAGGCTAGGATTCACCAATCTTAAGGACAGGAAATAATTGATTCTTAAAAACTGCTATACCCCTTATGATTTCTTTGAGCCTCTTAAGCCTCATGCACAAGACCGTCAGAGGGACATATATCTGGCTGCAAATTTACGGCTGGATATAAGTCCCCATAGACAGCTCTGGTGCCCGGGCTCGGTACGATGAGCATGATGTCTGCTCACCGTTCAGTGCCATACAAGCAAAAAAGATAGAACTCTTCGACTTAACAACGACCGTGTGGTGCAATTTACTATGGAAATATCCTCCTCTCCAGCGCCTACCTTCGTGCGGACTACGGCCTGGTGAGCACACATTTGTCTGAATGAGGCCTTAAAGGAAACCTACCATTTCAAATGGTCGGTGTAAGCTGTAAACACTGAGCACCAGCTCAGGGTGAGCTGGTGCCAGTGCTTAGTTTCGTTAGTGTTAAAACTGCTGTATCGCGGTTTTAACACTTTTTAAACTTTATAGCAGAAGCTGCTTCGGTGCTGCGTGTGACCGTGCGCGCGCAACGCCTGCGGCATTTCCTATGTAGGCGCGCGCACGATTGTGCGCACGCAGCGCCGAAGCAGCTTCTGCTATAAAGTTTAAAAAGTGTTAAAACCGCGATACCGCGGTTTTAACACTAACGAAACTAAGCACCGGCACCAGCTCACCCTGAGCTGGTGCTCGGTGTTTACAGCTTACACCGACCATTTGAAATGGTAGGTTTCCTTTAATGGAAATTTACCACCAGGATGAAGGATTGCAAACCAAGCACATTTACATGCTGGTGTCCCTTCTGGCAGTATCTGCTCTTTTTTTAGCTTCTTACGCTCTGGTTTTTACTAAAAAGGCTTTTAATAATTATGCAAATGAGTCTGAGGGGCTCCAGGCTCCATAGGCATTAATGGAGCCTGGAGCCCCTGAGGCTCATTTGCACAATTTTAAAGCCTTTTTTTCTTAAAAACAAGGGCATAGAAAGCTTAAAAAAAAGCAGAACCTGTGGGAGGGGTCACACACCAGTATGTCAGTGTGCTTGGTTTACATTCCTTCATCCTGGTGGTAGATGTCCTTTAATCCTGTATAAGAAATCTTATGTATTCTGTGAATACACGGACATACCTCTGGCATGGAGCTGACTTCATGGACTTGTCCAATTAGTTTACAATAAGACTGAAAAAGCAATAGCAGCTGGAAGTGAAGCTTATACAATCTCTGACAGAGTTCCAATTGCTGCAAAAAAATAGAGAAATAACCATGTTAGAAACATCATTCACCTGGTTTCTGCATTCCTTTAGACATGGCATGAAGCATTCTGGGCTATTCCTAGTAAAACCAGCAACATCTTTCCTCAGAGCTGGAATCTCTGGGTCACTTGAAGCCAAGGATTTTAGGCCCATGTAGGTGTTCTGGTGGCGATATCATATGTATGTACAAAGTGCACATGTTTTTTTGTCTGATCTGATCAGATAGTCCGAAATCCTAACAAGTGAGTATTAAACCAGGGCTTTAGGATAAAGTGTGGCTGTCCACCATCATCCTATACATTATTCTAGAAGAGTAAGCATCACACACCAGCGGTGTAACTTATAGAGAACCTGTCATCAGATTTTATCCCATTAAACTACTAGTTCCCTCAAGTGAAGGATGAAATTGGGAAATTTAGAAAGGACATTTCATTCTCTACCTAAGGGATCTGCCAGTATAGTGGGATAAAATCTGGTGACAGGTTACCTTTAAGGGGGTGCAGAGTTTTCATCCAGGGTCTATAAGTTAAACTTATACAGGCCTGCTACAGATTTTGCATTATAGCCCAGCAATTTCAAAATTCACCTCTCTCAGATTTAGTTGGATGTCTGGGTATGGATTGGTGACAGATCAGGTTGTAGAAGACAACCCTTCACTCAGATTTGGAGAGCAGTGCTCCCGGCCAGCTGTGCTGAGAGGATATTATGTCATGCCATAGTCTACATACCAGACACACAGATAAGATAGTGGGATCAGGAACGCGGGAGGAGGCAGATTCCTGAGGATTTGTTGGCTGCCTTCCATCACACATTGCAGAAAACCCTGAGCCATTAATAAACAGAAGTTTCTCTGCTACAGAGATGAAGCACAGATCTCTGGATGGACGGGACCTTGGTACTTTTACTGTAGACCCTACTGCAACTTACACAACTTTACCTATTCGTAGCTTCCATAGATACATTTTTTTTACCTTGTCTTCCGAGCCACTGGTTGCAGAACACCGCCTTTGGCGAACACTTTTTCGGTATTAAAATCTACACCCAAAAATCTCACTTATGTCAATGGGAGAGCACCTGAAATTCCCATTTACATTAATGCAAAAAAGGTTCTCCAAAATGAGCCGAATTTAAAATAAAGGGGCTCATTAACTAAGGGTTGTGCTGCTCACTTTTGTCAGACTGTGCACCTTTTTTGGGGATTACGCGGCTTGCACAGCTATTTCATAAGTGTATTTGCTGGGATTTTGGCGTGCCGTCGGACAATCCAACTGATTTGGACTGAGCGCGGGATTTTACTTTCAAACTGTGCCGCAAACCCAAGCACTCAGAAGCACCACTAAAAAGATGGTGGACTCTGTCGGACCTGAGTGGGGAAGCGACACATGCAGGATATCGGGCGCACAATCTTAGTGAATCGCGGCACTGTGTATTGGAGTCGGACAATGCACTTTCGGTGAACTCTGGGGACAGGGTAAGTAAATGTGCCCTAAAGAGTCAAGAAACTGTGCTAAATACACATTCATTTTGTATGTGTTTTCTTAAGCTTAACAAAAAAGTTAGTATGAACATAATGTTAGGGTGTTGAAGGGAGTCTACCAGCAGTTCTGTCCACATATAGGGGGTCATTTACTAAAGGGCCCGATTCGCGGCTTTCCGACGTGTTACCCGTGTTACCCGAATATTTCCGATTTTCCCTGAATTGCCCCGGGATTTTGGCGCACGCGATCGGTTTGTGGCGCATCGGCGCTGGCATGCACGCGACGGAAATCGTGGGCGTGGCGAACGGTAACCCGACGGATTCGGAAAAACCGCCGCATTTAAAAAAATAAATTGGTCGCACGGGCCATACTCACATGCACCACGATGAAGACGATGAACTCCGGGGCACCTCGGCGGACTTCCGTACAACAGCGCCACCTGGTGGACATCGGGCGCAGGACCTTCATGAATCGCCGGAAGACCCGAACGCTCGTTAGAGAAGCCGCCGCTGGAACGTGAATGGACCGGGTAAGTAAATGTGCCCCATAGTGTAAAGTATTGGCCCTGGAGATGCACTGTCATTGTGTGTAGTAGCAGAACTGTGAAAACACATTTATATTCAAAGATTTTTGTATATAAGATGGTGGCTGACGGCTGGTGCAAGCAGCATCTTAATTTATTACATTATTTTTATTCCAGACAGCCCCATAAACTGTAAGCTCTTGTGACCAGGGACCTCATTCCTATTGTTTCATATGACTGTTATTATTCTGTAATGTCTTATTATATTTGTACATGTTTCCCAGAATCTGTAAAGCGCTACAGAATTTGAAGGCTTTATATAAATTTAGATTATTACTATCTTAATTTATTACATTATTTTTATTCCAGACAGCCCCATAGACTGTAAGCTCTTGTGACCAGGGACCTCATTCCTATTGTTTCATATGACTGTTATTATTCTGTAATGTCTTATTATATTTGTACATGTTTCCCAGAATCTGTAAAGCGCTACAGAATTTGAAGGCTTTATATAAATTTAGATTATTACTATTAGATGCCCCTGCGGTATGAAACCCAAGAGGCTCATTCATTTGAAAGGGTCGTCCCCTTCACACAATGGGGCACATTTACTAAGGGTCCAAACGCCGCATTCTCATCGGTTTTTGCGATTTTCCGTTTTGCCCTGACTTGCCACGGGTTTTTGCCGCACACGATGTCACATCGGCGCCAAAAGACCCGAATCCTCGTCGGACAATGCACGGCGGGGATAGCGATGGGACGGGTAAGTAAATGTTCCCCAATGAGTTGGTCTACTGAAGTTTTCAAACATGGAGGTTCTTAAATCCCCTCAAGCACCTCGTGTGAATGAAGCACAGTTTTGCATGTCTCACCTGCGCCAAAGAACTTCTGAGATGGCTAAACCCCACAACCACCAGGGGAACCCATGAGATTTTGTGGTGCGTGCAAAATGTAGGATTTTATGTGGTAGAGCAGTGATTTTCAACCTGTGTGCCGCGGCACACTAGTGTGCTGCGACACAAGGTTGAGTGTGCCGCGGGGGAAAGTTCCCCGAACTAAGCTGCCCCGGTGTCGAGCTGCCGCCGCGCCCCCGTATTTCTGCCCCATACTTACCTCCAAGCCCCGCGTCGGCGATCCGCCCATCTTCTGTAGCTCCTGTACCGCGCGGCCCATGTCACGTGACTGACGCGACCTGACGTCAGGTCGCGTAAGTCACTTGACCAGAGGCGCGCGGTGCAGGAGCTACAGAAGGTGAGCGGATCGCCATTAGGAGTGAAGGTACGCGGAAGAAGACATCAAGGGTAAGTATATAGGGTTATTATTTGTATAGGGAAGGCAGCTAGGGTCTTTTTTTTATTAGTAAAGGTAGGCTGGGGCTTTTTATTTGTTAAGGGAGGCCTTTAGGGCCTTTTAATTAGTAAAGGGGGGCTCTAGGTCCTTTTAATTAGTAAAGGGGGTCTCTAAGGCCTTTTAATTAGTAAAGGGGGGCCTCTAGGGCCTTTTAATTAGTAAAGGGGGGACTCTAGGGCCTTTTAATTAGTAAAGGGGGGCCTCTAGGGCCTTTTAATTAGTAAAGGGGGTCTCTAAGGCCTTTTAATTAGTAAAGGGGGGCCTCTAGGGCCTTTTAATTAGTAAAGGGGGGACTCTAGGGCCTTTTAATTAGTAAAGGGGGGCCTCTAGGGCCTTTTAATTAGTAAAGGGGGGCCTCTAGGGCCTTTTAATTAGTAAAGGGGGGCCTCTAGGGCCTTTTAATTAGTAAAGGGGGGCCTCTAGGGCCTTTTAATTAGTAAAGGGGGGCCTCTAGGGCCTTTTAATTAGTAAAGGGGGGGCTCTAGGGCCTTTTAATTAGTAAAGGGGGGGCTCTAGGGCCTTTTAATTAGTAAAGGGGGGGCTCTAGGGCCTTTTAACCAGTAAAGAGAGGCCGCTACGGGCCCTTAATTTGTAAAGGGAGACAGCTAGGGTCTTTTAATTTGTAAAGGGAGACCGCTAGGGTCTTTTTATTTGTAAAGGGAGGCTGCTAGGGCCTTTTTATTAGTAAAGGGAGGCATCTAGGGGCTTTTTATTAGTAAAGGGAGGCAGCTAGGGCCTTTTTATTAGTAAAGGGAGGCATCTAGGGGCTCCACTGTGGTAGAGGATTAAGCCAACTCAGAATGGTCACGTATCCTTCCACTTATGTTAGTATAAACCTGGAACATTTTGTGAAAACATCATCATCCGGAAAAGAACATAGTAAAGAAAAGAGACTTACTGCAAGAGATTCCATTTGCTAGTGAGACAGCATGGGGTGAGAAAACAGGAGAAGAGAGGACAGGTTCACATCAGTGCATGCAATATAAAGGACCCACATCGGCACAGCGTCACATAAAGCAGCGCTAGCAGTCGTTTTTCAACCACTAAAGGGGTTGAAAAACATAATAGAAAACCTAAAAACGCATGCAGGGCAGTCACACAAGCCGATAAAAGGAAGAGGAACTCTAGAATTTAGTCACATCCGCTCATTGCTATAAGGTGGTGACATGAAGTGTTGCCATAGTCTCCAGGCGACTGACCAACCTTAATCACTACATAGATATTATTTCCTCTGCCGGCTTGTCTCTTTAGTTAGTAATGAATAATTCAGCACCACTTCCTGGATCTGGTCATGTATTATGTAGGACATGACTTGGGAACGATTCTCAGTACGCAGCACATGAATGTCTGTGGCCATAGAAATATTTGCTCATTAATGGCTGTAACTTTTGTAGTTTATAACATGGTCTGGAATAAGTTTCTCCTTGGAGTGTGGATAGGGATGTGAGATAAGTCCTCTATAATTGTTGGGGCAGTTTGGCATCAAACTCTAGAAATTGTTACCTTTAAAGGGGTTTTCTAGAGGCTGAAACACTTGGCTGCTTTGTTTTCCTAAAACAGCGCCTCCCCTTATCATGGGTAGTGCATGGTATTGCGACTAAGCCCCATTCATTTCTAAATATTTGAGTTACAATACCAACACATAGCGTGATCAGGAATGGTGCTGTATTTGGAAGAAAGCGTGGATTTAACCTCTGAACAACCCCTTTAAGGCTACATATACAGGAACTTGTTTTTGTATGTGTGCTATCCGTTAATTCAGTGGATATAACATGCCCATGCTTTACCACAGCTTCCTACCTGAGCCACAAAGCTCAGAGTCGGTCCTATTCCTGCCCATGTTTGGGAATCGGGCAGTTTTTTCTCTCATCGTCAGCGTTTGAGAGGACCTGATGACACATGGGCCACGGGACTTTAGTGACCATAATATCGACACGTTTGTGGGCAAGAGGCCTAAAACGGCTGAATTTCTTAAGCCAATTATTGCATTAGAGCTCTGTCCCACCAGAAGGTCCTCTGGTACCCTGCTAGGCATGTCTGCCCTCAACTAAAGACACTATGGAAGGGAACCTATACTAGAATATCTATAATAAAAATGCTTTAATGGAAATGGATTCTATGGGGGAGATTTATCATAAGTCTCTTAGAGCAGAACTGTTCTAGTTGCCCATGGCAATCACTCACAGCTCAGCTTTCATTTTTTCACAACTGTTTGTAAAATGAAAGCTGAGCTCTGATTGGTTTTCATGGGCAACTAGAACAGTTTTACCTCAGAAACTTGATCATAAATCTTCCTCTATATAACTTGACATTTGATTGATTTAACATCTTGTAGGAGTCAAGTAGGTGGCCCTACTCAGTGACTTACATAACTCAAAGGTCATTAAGCAAAACCGTCTACTGGACTCCTAAGCTCAAGTCCAGTGGAATTTTAGACCAACAAATCCCAAGGTTCTGAATAGGACCCCCCTTAAAATATACATATATTTCTCTATGTATTTATATTTATATACTCACACAAAAGTTACAGTCACATACATCATATACAGTTCACATCTACACATCACATATTCACACAAATACAGAACATATACACATTACATATACACACACTTACAACAAATATACACATACATACAATACCATATACAGACATAAAGCATATAAACATCACACACGTATGCAGCATATACACACCCAATACCTCAGATGCTGGGGCCCTCTGACACTGTATGCCCCATAGCAGCTGCTATGGCTGCTACCCCTGTAGTTATGCTCCTAAGGTACATAATATTTTCTTCCAAAGTCATATAATAGTCTGTCCTCCTGCTGTATCCTACTAGCATGTTAAACATGAAATGCTTTCTTTCGCTTATCCTCCAACTTTATAAAGCCAAAAATATTGATGACTTATCCAAATGAAAGGGTAGCAATATCAGATTGCTGAGGACCCAGCACCCACCACCAAAAATCAGCTGTTCTCAGGATGGAACAGGAAGACGGTTCCAAATTAGTAAATTATCCCTTTTAGAAAAATTATTAGAAAATATCCACAGGGACATAGTGATGAATGGTCGGAGGAATTCAATTCCCAAAATAACACATACTGAATCTTATATTGGACACCATATTCTACAGAATTTATTTTCCGTTCACACTTCTCCCGTTACTTTATAATTCTACCTCTTTTCCTCAAAACTCTTTGACCTACTGCACAAATTCACCAACGCCAATGATTCATCTCATGTACGCCAATGTTTTATAGGATTTTCGGGACAATCCTGTACAGTCTGCCAAATGAGTTATGAATCCTTCCTTCCGTGTGATTGTCCCCTATGCTAGCGGCCAAGTGTGAAATCATATCTGCTGCCTCTTTTTGGTTAACCCTATTTTTCCTTGAAATAGCACAGAGCAGAGCACAGTGCTCAGGTATCTCCATCAGATCCCATAGAGCTGAATGGAGAGGGTAGGGAACAAGCTCAACTTGCCACTTCAGCCATCAGTGAAAAGGGGATCCCCATTCTCTGGGTTTCTGTGGGTCCCATTAAGGAGTTTGCCATTGTGTGCCAGTCTTCTTTAGCCCCAAATCGTATAGAGAAGGGGCTGGGGACTGTAGGGGATTTCCGATGATGGTACAGAAGGTGGCTAAAAAGGCGATTGGCCCCTTCTTTAGGCGGGCCCAAAAAGGGGCTGGATTGGGCGGGCTTATTGGGGCCCGTCCTGTGGTTTTAAAAGCATTCGGGGCACGTGGAGGGGCCTCTTTCCTTCTGCCCTCAGGACCGAGCGGCGAGAATTCAAGCACCCACCCACCCTTGCCTTCAGGTTAAATTTCGTTTACAGGTGGTTTTCCGGTTTCTAGCTGTTCTTTCTGTCTTCCTTTCAGATGTCACAGCATTGGCGGATTTTCACATGCCCGAAGGTGACATGAAGGTGCCCACATGACGTCTGACGCCATTCGGGTGAAAGGTTTTTGCTCAAGAAGAAGCAAAGGGCCCGGTTGGCATGAATTTTGTTCCAACTATTTAGCATTTTTTTTCTATTGGTTATTTAATTAATTAATTGTTTCTCTAAAAATAATTGCTGTGCCCCCCCCCCCCCCCACATACCCACAACAAGAAACACGGTGTGGTGTCCATTGATGCCTGGTTTAATTTTGCGAGGATTTAAAATTTCCGGGTCAAGATCCTGAATATTTTGGGCTTAGTTTACAAGTCCCTACAGTCCAATAATTACCACACTAGTGTGATAAGCCAGATTTTTAAGAGGTTGTGGTGCAGCACTCATGCGTTGGAATAAAATCTATACCTGATATCTCAGCTATAACTAGCGCCAGTACTCTGGGGAAGGCTGTAGTATATTTGGCTGGCCCAGGTGCTCCTCCCAACTCCCACCTTTCAAATTAGACTGGTGCAGTCGGTTGACTGAAATCTGCTAAGATCCTCCTGCTCTATAATATGCTGCCTACAGCGGCTACCACAGGTGAAAAATTACTTGGCCAAATGTGCAACACTTATTCTATTAAGAAACCCACAAAGAAGCGCCATTAGAGGGGTCATTTTTATGTGTACTGGGTTTCCTGAAAAAAAGGTTTTGGCAACATTCCCATAAAGACTTTACTTAAAGGTTTTTAGGCAGCATAAACAACTGCAGTGGGCTGGCGTTTGTAAAATTTTGGTCCTGAGCTCCATAGGCAGCCCTTTCAGAATCCCACAACAGCAATGGAGGACCTGGGGCGCCGGTCCTGATAATCATGATAATCATAGGGGGTCCACACAGTTGGGCCCTCAGTGATCACACATTTATGGAGTGGAGTTTTCCTTGTATAAATATGCCACATAATCTACAACAGTGGCAAAAAAGGAACCAGAATTCCTGCACCTTTTGTGACATTCTGCAGTAAATATGTTTTGTGACATTTTTGGAGAGAATTTCACATGAAGGAAGTTGTTGATGGAATTCTGCATCTTAAATTAGCAAAAATATATTGCAAATAGTATGGATTTTCTTTCCTATCACAGGAACATAGAGTGGAATTTAGTGGCAGATAACTGCAGAACGCACTGACAATGTAGATGCACTAGTCCTCTGGTCAGGTAAATGTTGCAGTTATGTATTCTGGGCTCACGTCATATTATAGTGATCCAACAGTAATAGAAATTTTAAAGGATACTTGCTACATTGAACATGCATTGCACTGCATATTATAGAGCGGAAGGAGAGAGGCAGAGTGATGGATAACTTTATGGGAAAATATTTTACAGAACGTTTCATATAATTCTTGCATATTCTAAGCTCTGGAATCTAGTGGATTCCTGAGCACTGAATGAATGTGACAAGTTATACTGACATTTTCCTAAACATAAATGTGTCTTAGGTTCCTGCTCTATAATATGTTACCTGCAGGTAAGACACTATGTACAATGCTGAGATCCTTCTGCTCTATAACATGCTGCCTGCAGATAGGAAACTATGTACAATCTGTTCTGCTTCTCCTGCTCTATAACATGCTGCCTACAGATAGGACACTATGTACAATCTGCTCAGCTCCACCTGCTCTATAACAGCTGCCTGCACATAGGACACTATGTACAATCTGCTCTGCTCCTTCTGCTCTATAACATGTTACCCGCAGATAGGACACTATCTATAAGCTTCTGAGACCCTTCTGCTCTATAATATGCTACCTGCAGATAGGACACTATGTACAATTTGCTCAGCTTCTTCTGTTCTATAACATGTTACCTGCAGATAGGACACTACGCACAATCTGCTGACATCCTTCTGCTCTATAATATACTGCCTACAGATAGGACACTACGTACAATTTGCTCAGCTGCTTTTGCTCTATAACATCCTGCCTTTAGATATGACAAAATATACAATCCTCTCAGCTCCTCCGGCTTCAATGAACACTGAATATTTAGTTAAAGTCCAGATAAAAATGACTTGCCTAAGAGTATCTTGGACTGTTTCTGAATGTTTAAACTGTTTTTGATTATTGTCTTTTTTCACTTGGATTAGTTAAGTTGGTTTTGTAATCTATACTGGATACCCAGATTTCTACAGGGCGAACTTAGCTAACAACAGCAAAAGAATACAAACTTGAACCAACAACGCTTTAACTCACTCTGGAAAGATTCAACATATATGCCAACATTTGTCATGATTTTGTGTATATGTGTATCTCTATGTTTACAAAATTAATAAAAAGCTTATTAAAAAAAAAAATGACTTGCCTAAAAGGATTGTACTACATAATACATACCTAATATATCAACTGCTCTGTAGGGTACAGATCTACCATTGTTATGGCATAGAGGCGCACCTACAGCCAAGGGGATACAGACACGGCTACCATACTCCAGAAGAACATTAAATTAAGCTCTGGCAGAAGTGACTCAGAAGCAGCAATAACTGGAAAGAAAACACTGCTCTCTGGGAACATGTAGGTATGAGAAGTTCTTCTAAACACAACTGGATTTTTGGAATGTATTCAAGTCTGCCATGTCAGCTTAATTTTTATTTAAAAAAAATTACAATAAAAAAGTAAAAATAAAGGGGTTTATAGAAGCGGTGGGGGAGGGACGGATAGGATACTTATTGCAAGCAGAGGCTGCCGTTGCCATGCCAGGGTTACTGGAAGGTGTGACATACGTACAATTCTGACGGAACCTGATGCAACTTGTAGTGTCAAGCACATCCTGACTTTTGCATAAACAGAATTAGGTGAAACTAATTTCATTACCATACAAATGCATGAATGACCTTCATTATAACAATGCTTTGCACCGTACAGAATAAACCTACTATGTAGTCTGATAACTGGAAGATTAAAGAATTCAAAGAAAACTGTATTATTTAGGAAAATGGCACCTAATGACTGTGTCCTATATGTAAGGACTATATGCAAGTCCTTCCTAAGGATTGGGTCCTATATGTAACTCTGTATGGAGAAAACCAGGAGCTTCTCATGATCCATTGGAAAGCATATAACAAGCTGATCAGTGAGGGTCCAACAGCTGGGAGATTAAAGAATTCAAAGAAAGGTGTATTATTTAGGAAAATGGCACCTAATGACTGTGTCCTATAAGTAAGGACTATATGCAAGTCCTTCCTAAGGATTGGGTCCTATATGTAACTCTGTATGGAGAAAAACAGGAGCTTCTCATGATCCATTGGAAAGCATATAACAAGCTGATCAGTGAGGGTCCAACAGCTGGGACCCCACCGAGAACCAATCTGGAAAATAGGGGTCCCGTTCTCACTAATGAGTGGAGCAGAAGGTCGGGCATTTGTCCCACTGCTCCATTCAATATTATGGGGGTGACAGAAATAGCAAAGAACATAGTTATCTCTCATACTCACATAGACAATGACTGAGCGTGCCAGAGCACTGTGCTCAGCAATTTCTAAAATAGCACTGGTCCCAATGCACCAATGACATCTTGGGGTTGGAACAAAATGGTTAACAACCGGACAATACAAGTAATTTTTGCTTACCAGACCCAAGCGACAGCGCTAGTGATGGCAAATGATCATGTTATTTTGACTAATATTTATTAGTCAATATTTATTTAATTTGTATGGTCAGATTTAAGTCAGATTGAAGTTTAACTTAATGTCCAAGACTCAACATCTTCCCCCGCTAACAAATTAAATTGTAAAAACTTTAGAATTTTGGGGCTAAAGTGATAATTAATTATAAAGCATTTTTGATCTATTAGGTCACATGAATGCAGGGGCGTAACTACAGGGGTAGCAGCCATAGCTGCTGCTATGGGGCCCACAGTGTCAGGGGGCCCCGGCATCTGGGATATTACATGTGAAAATGCTGAATGTGTTTATTTGTGATGTGTCTATGGTGTATGTCAGTGTATATGATGCACGGTTGAATATTTGTGTATTTATATTTTTAAGGGTTAAGTAGGGCCCCATTCAGAAGTTCGCTATGGGGCCCTGCCTCTCCTAGTTATGCCACTGCATGAATGTCATAGATAAGAGACCCCATCTATAAGCCCCCCTAGACCTTTGCAGCTCATGTAGTCACATCTTTGACCCATCTTTTGGTGACCCACAGACCTCGTCTGCCCGTGTATTACATGGGCGAGCAATTATCTTTTTTGGATACAACAGCTGCTTTATGAACTTATCTGTATATTTAAGTTTTATGCTCAATTACAACAGCTCAATGAGAAATAAAGTAGAAGGTTTTCTTACTTTTTCTTCCGAATCTCCTGGTTGACAAGTGATAACTCCATCTTTTGAGCCCCCCGCGAATGTGGATTTACAGTTTTTTAGCCACTAATTGGGAGAAATTAGAAATTATTATAAAGATTGGATATTATTTTGCATACCATGGATTCATCTTTTCTCTTAAAAAAAAAAAATATATATAGAAAACCTTTTTCTACTTTCAACAATTCCAACTTTTTGGAATCTTTAATAGATGCCTATTCATTGATTTCAGAGCAGTTGGATTTTTTTCATTGAGACCCGTCATTCCTGGCCAATCACTGCTGTTAGTTTTGTCCTCCAGTATAATTAGATGGGCGGTCAAGGTTTAGGACCGCCCACCTAATCCTTGAACCTAAAGAACCTATAGAACATGCTATGTGCTGAAACTAACAGCAATGGTCACTGAGAAACATTGGGGGCTACAGGAAAAATTCCAATTCATTAGTAAAGTTTTTTAGAACAGGAGCAGTAAGAGTCAGTTTTGTCAGGGATACTCACAGATACTGTAGCTTCTTTCCTATTGTTGTATGTGTCCAGGTATTCCTGCAGCTCTAAAACACTGAACTTTAACTTCTCCAGGAGTCCACATGATAACAGCTGAAAGCCAAGTAATAATAATAATTCCTTTATTTATATAGCGCCAACATATTCCGCAGCGCTGCAAAGAGCTTCCCAAATCAGTCCATACTTGATAAATACATTTGGTTTATGTTAGGAATTTCCATACATTTCTAGCTATAGCAATGATGCTACTAGTCACTGACCAGTTTCTGACATGTGAAGATTAGACACCTAAAAATTGGCATGTAAATTATGCTGGAAGGTGTTACCAGAGCCCCTCCGTGATGCAGCTTCACAGGCTGTTGACTGCATCCCCCTCTTCCTCCACTCCATTGGCACTTCCCTCCTTCCGGAGCCTGATGAATTCTCAATGCCGCAGAGAAAGTTTCAACACACAGCGGGAGGAGAGTGCTGCCTGTGAATCTGCAGTATGGAGGGGCTCTGGTAATGCCCCCCAGAGTCCTTCAGGTGGTTAATTAGCATAATTTTAATAGTTGGTTAAAGGAATGATGCCATGGGTAACAAATACAAAAAGATCACCATGATTGATTTTGATGGTAGGTTCCCTTTATATTTCTGATAAAGATCAATTACAAAATACAGCTGTTCCTTTACAATACTCACAGTCTCAGCATCCACAAAGAGAGTTGGACATTCAGAGCACATGGTCAGTAGTTGAGAGGTGCTCACAAACTTTGACCCAATACCCCGAAGACTATCTCCAAGATAACAGGCAGCATCGCACGTTAGGAAGCAGAACCTCTTCTGGATACTCTGCAAGGAACAACGGTCCAGTTACAACTATTGGATCAGTATTGTAAAATCAATCCAAAGCTTAAGCATGTGCTCATCACATTGTAAAAGACTCCTATAGGTCTGATGAAGATAGTAAAGAGCTGTCAGTCAGTCCTATAATTGGAACAACTATCCAAATAAACGGGGTACACAAAACCCGGACTCTCATGACTGTGATGGTTCTAACGCTCAGACACCCATCTAATGGACCAGTGATACATTTATGATTCTGTAAAAAAGGCCTTTAAAAAATGACTTTCATCCAAACTCATCCTTTAGTTATTGGTACCTTTATTTACAGTATCTTTAGGACTATAAACCACACCGGATTATAAGGCGCACCATCAAAAAATCCCTGCTAAAACATCTAGGTTCATATATAAGGCGCACTGGACTATAAGGCGCACCTTTGATTTTTGAGAAAATCAAAGGATTTTTTTGTGCGCCTTATAGTCCGAAAAATACGGAACTGTACAATATGAAATTGTGCGAGTAAACGTAACATGGTCACACTTGAGATCCATAGTTAGTCCATATCAGATGCATAACAGAACCTACCTTGAACAAGGAGGAAAACACATGAAAGGTATAAACTGCACAGGACCCATCGGAATCGGACATAAGTTGGTTGATATGACTACGCCATGCTTCCTCTGCGTCATCACATGCGGTTGGTTGAAATGCAGCCAAGATGGCAGAGAAGAAAGGTGAAGGAGGAGGTGGTGTTATTCGTTCTCCATCGCCAAAGCTTTGAAGAAAGATAATAGCAAAAAAAAAAAAGAAGTGAATAAAATGCATATAAAGAAAATAGGCATTGGGGGGAAAAAATGAAAAACATACTGGGTCAGGGCATACTGTTCCATCATCCGATCATCTTTCTCTTCCTCAGCCATCTCAAGGCTAAAGCTGTCATGACATTCAAACACCACCGGCAGTTCGTTCATAGACCCAGAGAGGTCGTCTTCTTGTACAGTTGCATCATCTTCATCGAGGGCAGCATCTGCCTGAAAGGTAAAAATTGATACAGAAATTAACACACTTTCCTAACAAAAAAATCAACCAATTAAAATGATTGAAACCAGATACGGAATATGGAAAAAATATTTTTGCATGGTCTCCTACTTAAGAATATCTCAACTTCTAATGTCTTCATAGCTTTCTGTCTCCTGATAATATGTGAATAGTGTTCACCAGATCAGGTGGGTCATGATGATAACTCACGATACATCATTCTCCAGGAGATCATCTATGTTGTTATCATTGAAGGACGGACTGACCAACCAAACCTTGCTTATATTTTAGATGTAAGACTTTCAAATAAATGTTGTTATTTCTACAAACCACCAACTCTTGAAAAAACCATCATGTTGGTTCTTAGCATTTACATGCAGTGTTGGACTGAAGTTCCTTGGGCCTACCAAAATATCCAAGAGGAAATAGACCATAACAGCCTCCGAATAAGGTTCCCTTCTGGGGTTCACTATTAGGTAAGAGCCTAGGCTCACCAGAGGATCCTGGTGACAGTGGGTACACGATTCACTGCCTAGAAGTTTTAGGTAAAAATTTCGCTCAGACAACAAGGATCATTCTACCAGCTAACAAGTATATCTTTCATGTTCAATAAGATATCTTTCTGATAAGGATTTGATACCCTTTTTCAGCTTTTTTGAACCTCCGCTGCCTAGACACAAAAGTGCCAAATAAACATCAGGTAAAGTGATCGAACATATTAAAATGATGAGCTATTGAACCAACAGAACAGTTTAGAACCTTTAATAACAAGACAAGATTTCAGTTTTAGAATATCCATTTTTTCCCTAGTAATACAAGATATGCTCAGCTATATGAAAACATATTTAAAAACCTCTAACATGGGAACTCTCTATATCTTAGACTATTTGCAGTCTTATTTTTATGCTTTACAAATGCACCTCCTTCACCTAGCTGGCTGTCCTGTTGATTCTGACACAGATTTTGCTCTGTGTTCTTTCTGTGTTAGAGCAGTTGTACATAGCACATTACAGTATTGGGGGGGGGGGGGGGGGGTAAGTAAGTCATCAGGGATTGAAGATTATATAAGCTTAGCCTATAGCATAGCCATATCCAATCGGTTTCTGTCTGGACAAACAGATTATAGATCTTGATAACTCTGTGGGAGCCAATTATTGTAGAATATATTGCTCAAGGACCTATACAGTGAAACGTCAAAGGTTGCTTATCCATGGCATCTGCATATGTACACTAGTTCTATAGATTTTTAGGTGACGTTCCAGCCACCCCTTTCTAGTCACATATGCCAGATTACAAACAGAGCCTGGATTATGTAACCACAGCAAAGTCGATGAACGTTCCCTTGTTCCTATGTTTACAATCTGCTACAGGATTAAATATGTTGAGGTGTTTGCTGCAGTTTGCTAGAAGCTTATATACAGGAAAAGAAAACATTGATCAACTTTCACCAACCTTTTATAATGAAAGAATCGAGTCTTCAATGCACCATTGCCTTCAAACAGCAGCATAGAGCAGTTTTTGTGCAAATCTAGCAAAATACTGTGGTCAGAATTTAATATTCTGATAGTGTGCCAAAACGGCATGAATTCATTCAAATGTGCATTGTGCACAATGGGGCTCCCACGTAGGAAAATAAATCACGGAGAGGACATGCAACCCACATCATAATAAGCATTTTGTGCCCAGCGCCTGCTAACTTTGTGTATCTCATAGTCCAACATGCAAAATAAAAAAAAAATCAATCGAGGTCTATGTGAGAAGCGCCTCAGTTAGCCGGATCAGCGTCATAGGTTAAGCAGCAGGAAATAAGAGAAGTGTGAACGAGCAACAAGCAGAACGCAGAGGAGGATTCATCATGGAAGGCATTCATATTTCACATGTAATAGATTTAGCAAAATATCACACTGCATATTTTATTGTAGTGTAGTGATGAAAGATTTTACCCTGATTTTGTAAATAAATTACCAAAATGTTGGGCTTGGGGTTACTTTATATTGAATCTTGGGGGCCCCTTTGCCTAGCAAGTACCATTTATGAAACCAATGTCCTCTTATCTTATGGGGGACTAATGGATTCCCTCAGGGATCAGGGCATCAGTGTAGCCGCTTACCCTACATCACCACCTCTTGACCCCAATACAATTTGGGTTGCAGCTGTATATGCCCAGTGCTACAATTTACATGGGTTCAAAATCAACCTACTTTTAGGTTGATTCCTTTTTTTTTTAGAAAGTGACTCGTGGGTCTCACATCAGACCTTGATGGAGACCGGGTATATGGGCTTTATGAGTGTATATGCTATGATATTCGCTAGTGCTACATCTATAATAATATATCACTTGTATCCATTACTCGTTATTACTGATATAATACTAGTATTTATAGTAATTAACATTTCAAGGAATAGTTCCCATTCATTAACGTTAATTACGGTACCTTAAATCTAAAGCCATATAGAAACCTAGGAATTTACTTAATATGGCTGATGTTTCCATCTTATACTAGGTAAGAATATAATGCTAAAAATATCTACTTGTATATACAAAAAGTTAATGTAATAGTAAAAAAAAAATTGAATTTCACAGTGTAGATGTTGTCCTACACATCTTGGACAAATAACGGGAGGAGACCACAAAGGTTAAAGAAGACCAACATGCATCACCAGATGCTAAGGAGCATCTTCTGCATGACTACGGTCATATTCTTGCCAAAATAAAAAAATATGTAGATACATGTGAAATATTATGCTACAAAGCAAGTGGCCTAGCGCAGGCCAAGATCATCATTATTAGCCACCACGATTAGTCTAATCTCCATGAAACTTTCTGTTTCGAGAAAGGACCATTACAATCATGGACCCTCCAGTTAAGACCAGCTTAACAATTTGGTGTTTAGTCAGCATATTAGTCTCCCAATATGATTTTATGGGTTATTGAGAAATCAGATAGAAGAAGCAATCATTCAGCCAAAGCCAACATTTGAGTTCTACCATGACTCCATCACCTTAGCATCCTCAGATAAGAGTGGATTAGTGATTTCAGGCAAAGACGCATCAAAACTAGAGGTTCTTGTGTTAAGGGAATGGGGATCAGCAGAGGTTGTGTCACATGATGTGGAAGGAGACTCCATGTGATTTGTCTCTTCTGAAGGAGAAAGGCTTATGATCTACAACAAAAGAAAATAAAGATGATATGAGTTATAAGTATGTATATATGAGCTTTATAGAAGCCAATGAGTGTCCTATTGGGTTTTCAAACAAATCATTGGGGGACAATCACGACCTGTTCGCCAGTTTTCTGACAATTCCTTGCAAACAGCTGGGCGTCGGAGTGTGTCGGCAAAGGGTCAACCCTGCCACGTGCAGGTTAAAGCACAATTCTATGCCAGGCAGGGCCTGATGTATAATTGTACGCTGGTGCAGTCACCCACCGGATAAATGAGGAGGCCAGGGCTTACGTTGAATGCTTGTGCCGATGCCGTGTGTCTTTGGCATATAAGGTCCCCTCACTCACTGCTGACGGTAGAAAAGACTGACCAATCTGCAAACTCTGAGTTTGTGGCTCAGGCAGTCGTATGGGGCTGTTGAAATCATGGCTGTGTGCATGAGCCCGTAGAAATACATAGGACCGTGTGCTAGCCATTGAAGCAATAGATAACACACAATCATAAAAAACAGTCATGGGCATGAGGACTAAGTTAAACTTTGTTATATTTTAGATATATCATTGTAAGTAATGAAATTTTAATGAACTCAATTTGTATCTCTACCTACGAAGAAACTGTGGAACAATGATGTAACATATTTCTAAATTTTTTTCTGGTACTCCTCTGTAACTTTGTGATAGCTAAACCCTAGCTAAGATGAAACAGTATCACAGGGTACAAAACATCTCTTTTGACAAATATGGCACCCTCCAGTCATTGGAAAATGGGGTACTGTCACTGTTTGAGGAGGTCCAGTTGATGAAGTTATATTTGCAACAAAATATGCAAAATAGCTATCTTTTAAATGATTTATTACAACTCTACTGAAACCTATAGATTACCCTGTCAGTCGATGTCAGATCCATTAAAGAGCCTTGACACATGGTTTGAGAGTAAAGAACCAGGATTAAGGATTCTAACTCTTAAGAATAATGTAGGTTTTTTTCTAATAAAGTGTGAATCTCTTAAGTTTTTACAGGGCAGAAAGTTTTGATTAAAATTATATTCCCTGCTCTTGTATTGTTCTTATTTCCTTTATAGAAATCTATAACATGACTTTATACATAGTGACCCTGTAAGATGGGAGAATAGTACAGCGACAAATATAAAAGGCATTCTGTCTGTCCTGCCTAGTAGTAGCAGCTGAGCCCCTTTTCTAGTAACCCCATCCTTGGACTTACCAAGTGAGAAGATTCCAGGATTTGACTTGTGGTGAGGTCTTCTTCTGAGGATTCATCGGAATCGTCCTGATTCATCTTGTTCAGGCTGTGTGTGCTCCCAGAGAGCTGGCTCTCCTCCAAAAGCTGCATATCGCACTTATCCAGACTGTCAAGAGAACGTCTGCGAACTCCCCAGTTGAAATTATCCATGCTTTCTCCCTGGAATCATATACATCAGAAACTAATGATAAAGCTGTACAGAAATCGATCTTCACATAAGGCTACACTAAGTAAAATACCTTCTAATAACGTCCTTCAGCAAGGTCTCTTTCCACAGGAGGACGTCAGTGTCCCCTTCCAGGCGGCAGTGTTTTTATCTGCACGTTCCATTGCTTGCTTTAAAGGACAGCCATGCAGACCCACCCAACAACTAAGTGTTTAATTAGATGTCATACGAATAGTATGTTTCCCTGGCTATTCTTCAAAGCTCATGTATTTGCACAAGATCAGCAAATAGATGGACAGGGTATTCCAGCAGCTCCTAGTGGGCCAACAATATATGCAACTTGATTCCAGTTACAATCCTTGTCGTCTCATGTGGGTCATAGGATCTAGGTACAGAATCAGGACGAGGAGCTGAATACATAACTACGAGGGTGGAACACTACTACAGGAATACTACAGGCTTCCTGTGCCTCACTCACTCAACAATACACTAATGATTTGCTTTACTTAGAAGAAAATGTATCCAAGACAGTACAAATGCAGGAAACAAAACAAAGTCAATGTTAAAAGAGCTAGTAAACAGCAAAATTTTACTGGCGGTGCAGGAAGATTCTAGAATGTAAATGTGTAGGGAATTGAGAGTTTTTGGATGGCATGTTGGCCAATTCCCCATCAAAGAAACCTAGGCTAACAATCTATTGATAACAAAGTTAATCTCTAACTGGGATGGTTTATTTTAGTCTTTCATGCCCCCCTTACCCTTATTTGAGGGTGCCAGATCCACAGTTAGATCTGCACCAACATTACATTTGATTGGTAAATTCTCTGCCTGGAAATAAGATATAGTATAATATTTCTTTCCATGGGTAAAGGACAGATGGTATGGAAATATAAAGAAGTCTAATTGCAGGGGAAATAAACTTGTATCACATATGTAAATGAGCTTACAAGTGCCCAGTGGGCGTTTTTCATCAAAACAAATCCTCCTGCTCTGGGAAATGTTTACTGGGTAGAGCCTAAGCACTTGGTGCTGACCACCGGACACTTAAAAGCTCATTTCAATACATGATAAAAGTTTTTCTGCATTGAAACTTCTATTGATGACCACAAATTATTGTTAATTACAGTTATTGGTTTAAACGCCACTTCTTCACCTTGTCTAATCTGGACAGGACCAATGAATATCCACAAAGGGAGGTTGCATAGTAAAAGTTCTCAGATCTTTAAATTGGAGGCCTCGTGGGTAACAATAAACCCATCTCTTATCTAATAATTCCCTTGTATCTCAATCTCCCCTTCTTGTCATTAATTTACAAGTTCTGATTGATAAAACACAGATCTCTACCTGCCCCTCGCCACCATATGACATGAAAATACTATTCTTAATCCCTTTACTTTAGGGCTAGATTTATATAGATTTTATACACTATCAGGGCTCTTTCACTTGGCGTTGTTTTTCACGTCCATGGTTCAGTGATTTCCATGGATGCCTTACAAAGCCATTCATTTCTCTGAGTGTTTTAACATTTGCTTGTATTTTCACTGAACCGTTGTCTGTGGAAAAAACACGTCCTATTTTTTTTCACTGATGTGTATCATGGAAGGCAATAGAAGTCTTTGGGTCGTCAAAAACAAAAAAACCTGATGAAACATCCTTTTTTTCCAGTGATGAGGCTGAAAAGCCAGGTGTGATGTTTTCAAAGCAACGTTAAGCCTTCAGTTTGCGGACACGGAAAATGGAGACAATAGTGATCCGTTGTCAACGCACATCCAGCACCAACGCCAATGTGAAAGAGACCTTAAATGGAAGCGAGTACAATATGCAACATTTGTTAAGAGAGGCACAGATCTTCCTAAATTTGGTGAATTTTAGGCAGCCCACGAGTCAGAAATTTCCACCTGCACATTAATTTGCAGCAATCTCAATAACAATTTGGCACTCCCTTTTTGTATGGTGCTTAAAATGAATTTTATTAATAGTAGTAGTATGGTAAGCCAATTATTTAGTGTAAAGTTTGGGTCCACTGACCGAAGAAAGGCGGCGGTAGAAGACATGGCAGGAGGTAGGACGGATCTAACTCCTACAGCTCCATGCGGCCTCTCCTACAGAAGCTTTTCTTCTAGCAGTTATCCGCTACACTTATCTAACCCTATTATCCCTATAAATCTGTGTTTGAGTAAGGTCTCCCAGTGAACTGAAATTCTTATAAGTGAATAAGTGAATTAAAACTTGTGTCCAAAGTACGTACAGCTGTACAAGACCTAAAACAATTCAGTGTTTACTTACAATCTATTTATCCCAATTGTAACAATCTTATTTTGTCCTCTACGGAAAATGAGGATCAGGTTGGACCAGAGGGCGGTGCATTTCCAATGTCATATCTAATGGAAATAATGGGGCTCATTTACTAAGGGTCCGAACGCCACACTTTCGTCGGGTTTCCCGAATATATTTCCGTTTTGCGGCAATCGGCTTTCACGCGACAGAAACCGGGGGGGGCGTGGCCGTCGGACAACCTGACGGATTCAGAAAAACCGCGGAATTTAAAAAACGAAATGTGTCGCAAGATCAAGCACTCACATCCACCGGGAAGAAGAAGGTGAACTCTGTGAACTCTCGGCGCAGCACCTGCTGGATATCCGGCGCACGACCTTAGTGAATCCCGGCAGACCCGAATCCTTGTCGGACAACGCCCCGCAGGATCGCGACTGGACCGGGTAAGTAAATGTGCCCCAACAACTGCAACTTGTTTTATCCCGATCCTAAACCTTTCTTCATTTTTTCCCATAAATGAATAATGGGAGCGACTTCATAAAGGTCAAGAATGTGCACCCCTCCTTCTCTATGTAAAATCACAGAATCTCTAGGAATCATTAACCCAAAGCACAGCAAATACTTCCATGCGCCTGATATATTTTAGGTGTACAGCTCATGCATCCCCCTACAACACGGCTTAGGCTTCCATGTGCTCTGTGAAGGGAACTCGCATACAGTGGCTGAATGTTAACACTTTCAGGTTTAAAATGACATGATCTTACCTGAAGCTCCTGGTTAGCAGATACAACAAATAAGAACAAAACAAAAAATGAGAAGAAAAACCATTTTCAGTCTCCATGGAATAGGTTCACCATAGTAATACACAGTCATAGCAATGTCATTTTAGCTAGACGAAGACACAACATCAAGACAAGACTTATATGAAGACCTACATGCAATTGAATATACAGTGGCAGCAATGATGAGTTTGTCCGCAGAATTTCAGGAGCATTATCCCAATACATTTATTAATATTCCCACATCGGACCACTATACAGGAGTAAGAAAGGCATCGCTGTGTACTCGGTCCTATCTGAATAATACGTTATTTTGTAGGATGCAAACATGATATGACTGCAGAAAGTTACGGAACAAATTCAGCTCTGCTACTTCTGTATAAAACTGTGCAAATATCATGACATAGGCAATGAGTTGGAAATATTGCTTTATGTATCTGTTTTATTTTAGTGTGATTCCAGTCCATATAAAAGGTGGTGACCCACAATGTTCACAGTATAGGTTTAACATGTCTCATCTATGGGGCCACTATAAGTTACTAGAAAAGGAGTTGTGATGAGTGTAAGTGAAGCAATGGCTGAGCATGGGCCCTGCCACTCCATTCACTGTCAACTGGGCAGTAGGGTCGGCCAGAGAGAGACCCTGGCCGATACTGTATCCAACCTACCTCCAAATACAATATGTAAGTGCAGGGGGTCAGGACACAATACAAATATTCTGCCTTATGTTTGCTTATCTATGGCGCCCAAATCAATCTGCTATCCATTTCATTCTATAGGGTAAAAATTCTGCGAAAATTGCAAGTCCAAAATTGCATGTCCAAAAAGGCATAGGAAAAAAAAGTGCAAAAGATAAATAAAGTGGAGCTTATTCACTAGATATTAGAGTAAAAGCTGAGATTCTGTGGCTGTTTAACTTGTATGTTTTTTTTTTGAGTTCAGGGATCGCCCTATTGATGGTTAATATGGAAACTGCATATGAATTGTCTGGGTGGTGTGAACATCCAGATTGCAGGAGCACCACAAGTTGGATGAAGAGCACAAAAGATGGACAATCCCGGAAGATATAATCTGATATCTGAATAAGTCATATGACGTTTATCAAGTTTTATTTTAATCAGAATGCGTTTCGGTCCATGACTCGGACCTTGGTCAGGTGTGTACAAATACATGTGTGAATATAGACGTCAAAAGGGTTGTAAGGCCCAACACAAAATTTCCACCATGTACTTTAAGGGCCCCAACTTTAACCCCAAATAATATAAATCTTGGTGGCTAGTTGTTTTTTTTTTCATTTTAATAAGTTTTATCCAGATGTCTAAAGATGGACACCCCGTGCCGCAAAAGGACTTCATGTCCCATCATACTCCATTCAAACAGAACTGTCTGCATGTGTAGACATTAGGCACAATGCAGAAAATTGGTTGCGCACCAGAGCGTGCAGTTTTCAATAAACCCCCACCAGAAGGCACAGGATTTAATATTACGGTAATTGTGATTTTGCTGTACTATGACATTAGGTGCATAATTGCTATACCAGCTCATATACTTTGTTAGGGTTTGTTATTTTAACTATATGGATAGCTACATTTATGTATTACTTACTATGGCATATTACTATATACAGAAGCAGATTATGTGATCCCTAATCATTTTTTACAGCTGACTGTTATTACTCTGAAATGTCTTTGTATTTGTAAAGCGCTATGGAATATGATGGCGCTATACAAATAAAGATGATTATTATTATTACTACTCTGCAATGATGTTATAATCCTAGTGTCAGCCTAGTTTATACTGTGGACTTTTCGCTTCCCATTTTTATGTAATTTTATTATGATTAATAAAGTATTTTTGGCATGAATTTGCATTGTTTATGGTTCTTGTAGTTTTCAATGAACGAGCAGCTGCGCAGCAGGGAGGCCTCTACACGCATGCGCGACAGGGGTCGTTTCCAAGGCAATTGGGGGTTAGCAAACCTCGAAACTACCAAATTGTTTCAATATATTTAAAACAGGTGTTTTAAATTAGGTGTTGTTATAATAATTGATTAAAAACAGATTAAAGGTTAATGTTTGTGAATGTACAATCCCTTTAAATATACTGGTAAATATGCCTGTATTGCATATGTATTTGTATGCGCAGGATAAAGGTCCATGTCCTGGACCGAAACATGTTGTGATAATAAACAAAAGAATCTTCATTTAACTGATTCCGAGCCTACTTTCTGCATTGTCCACATGTAGTGCTCTTTATTTCAGGGGAATTTGTCTGGTTTATACAAAATACCTTTTTTATGCCAAATTAGGAACCATAAGTTATGGAATCTCATGTATAATGCGGAGCTAAGAGCAACCATAAAAACATGTATGTACAACAGAGCCACCATTCATCATCCTTCATGGGAACTAGTTTGTACACTTTCTCTCAGGAGACATTGCCTGGTCTCTTTAATCTAACTTTTGGTTTTCCAAAGACCAATAGGAACTGCTCATTGTTATACAGGCAATCCCCGGGTTACATACAAGATAGGGTCTGTAGGTTTGTTCTTAAGTTGAATTTGTATGTAAGTCAGAACTGTATATTTTATCATTGTAATCCCAGCCAGAACTTTTTTGGTCTCTGTGACAATTGGATTTTAAAAATGTTGGGTTGTCATAAGAATCAATATTAACAATAAAGCTTCATTACAGACACCTCTGATAACTGTTACAGCTGATTATTGTAGTCTAGGACTAAAGTACAATAAATTACCAATATACAGAGGTCTGTTTGTAACTAGGGGTCGTATGTAAGTTGAGTGTTCTTAAGTAGGGGACCGCCTGTACTGTTCTCTCAGTGTTCCCTCTTCAGTTGACAAGAGATCATTGGTGATTGCGGCAGAATAACACTCTCGTTATGTTTTCATTGGGGACCATTAGAACAAAAAAAGGAGACAATCCCGAAACCTCCTTTACGTGGGCTCATAGTCCAAGCAATTTATCTGGTCAGGAATCACAGTGTTTATATAAATCCCAATTTGTGTATGTATTGTATGTTCCTAGGCGGATGGAAGCTTAGAAGATCTTTAACTCTTACCTCTCCATCCTCAAGTTCTACATCTAGGAAGTCAAAGTCTCTGAAGACCCGGAACTGCTGTTCGCTGTTTGTATCGTCCATGATCTCTTGTTCCCTTATTGTATCCTCAGATGACACCAGGCTGGTCTGGTGATCGATCAAGTCCAAATCACCACATGATGAAAAAATAACCTGGAGATGAGGACATAAAAAACACAGTGGTAAAGGCACGCAGCTCCCTTCAATAGCTTCTATTGCTAATACTGGCATGGAGTCTCCCGCTGGAAGGGTTTCCAGTCCACACCTAATTCCTTTGCCTGTTATTTTTAGATTGCACTTTGGCTATTTATGTTGGACAGGTGCCTTCAAATTGAAGTTGGATAAAGTGACGACTTCAGACTAAAGGAACTTGGCTGTGGCGCACGAGACTGCTCGGCTTCCTTAGAGCGACGTACTTGGTATTGTGTAAATGTTTACATGAGATGTTTAGAATGGCTGAAAGCTAAAGCAATGATAAGCATCAAATGGGCTGTGGGAAAGGATTAAGCCATCGAATTAGGAACGTTATGAGAACACATGAAGGAGTTGTAACAACAGACCATAGATGGCATATACAAACATGTATAATTTCAATAGGAAATCATGGATTACTTTCAATATATGTTGTGATACATTTTACCTGATTTAAAATGTTATAGAATTTAGGAACTTCTTAAAGTGACCCCCCCCCCCTATAGGCTACATCAAATTGGAGGCAAGGAATAGCACACAGTAGCACTATTCCTCCGCTCATATCCACAGCATGGCACCCACCATGAGGATTGGTGTCAGAGATGTGGCATCTTGGTTTCACCTATAACAAAAATCATGGAGGAGTGAACATAGCGTTAAAGGGGTTGTATGAAGTTTGATTGTTCTCCCATATCTACCGGGATTACAATCTGATTAGTTGGGGTCTGAAAGCTGGAACCTGCACTGATCATGCCATTCAAATAAATATGTTGTAAAGAAACAATCGTAGGGCATTTGTGATAAAAATGTCCAGAAGGGACAACAATTCTTTACAACCACACATCACTTTTTCCTATAATTGAACCCATCAGGTGCTTTTTTCAACCTACTCTGACCCCAGCATATGCAGTATTATATGCAGTAATAAGGTCCTGTCCTATGGTGCCCCTCACTAATCTTTACGTTGCTGAAAAGTTACGTTACACTACACAAAAAAAATAACCTTATTCCCATACTGACTGACGTTGGAAGTTGTAAATAGTCTTAAAATGTATTTTTTATTAGTTTGTTTTGGTAAAATCTAAAAAATAACTAAGTATGAAATAAATGTATACAGCAATAACGCCTTAGCAGTGCTAGGTGTAATACCCAATAATATACATTTTGATATAATTCTAGTGCCACTTGAGCCACTTCTATTTATGTGATCCAGCCCCCCCTTAGCCCCAGCTAAGCCCCTCCCCCTTAGGCAAGGGAAAAAAATAAGCAAAAAAGTCTATAACACAAATATGGTACAAAGAATAATTAATTTAACCTGCTCTTTTCTAATAGACTTTCTTTTCCCAGTATCTTGCTTTTGTCTCAGCAGTAAGTTACCACAGCAGCCGGAGATTATATTGTACTGAACTAAACATCAATATCCCACCATTCCCACTTTCCAGCGGTACCCTCACACTTTTGGTGTGGTTTTACCATTGACTACAGTGTGAATTTTACAAAGATAAATGTAAAATTAGTTATTATGGTTCTCCATAAAAAGTGTCTCTTGGTGGCAAAATTGCCATAAACAACATCATTGGTTTTGCAGCAATGATGGAGCCGATCAATTCCATAGGAGATTTTACAGTGATGTACATATATTCCCTGGTCAGCAGCATCCAAAAAACAGAATCAGTAACAGTGGCTGGCACTTGGGATACACTATTTTTTTTTTTTTTTTTTAAACTTTTTATTAATTTTGTAAACATACAGATACACATATACACAAAATCACGACAAATGTTGGCATATATGTTGAATCTTTCCAAAGTGAGTTAGAGCGTTGTTGGTTCAAGTTTGTATTCTTTTGCTGTTGTTAGCTAAGTTCGCCCTGTAGAAATCTGGGTATCCAGTATAGATTACAAAAAAATATACTGTAGCTTGGGAAAAATGGATCAAGAGCCCTAACTACCAAGGATAACATCAGCTATATCCAAGATACTCTTAGGGATACACTATTTATTATACTAGTGGCTTCTTAGAAGACATAAGCTCCTTTGAGCCCCTTTAGGTGCCACGGGCTGAGTATAACTGCTACGGTTCCTGTCTCTGTTCATACGTTGGATACGGAATTCAGTTACCGTATATACTCGAGTATAAGCCGACCCGAGTATAAGCCGAGACCCCTAATTTTACCACAAAACCTGGTAAAACCTATTGACTCGAGTATAAGCCGAGGGTGCGAAATGCATTGGTCACAGCCCCTTCCCCCAAATATATAGCCAGCAAGCCCCCAGAAGTATATAGCCAGCAGCCCCGCAGTATATAGCCAGCCAGCCAGTCCCTGCCCCCCAGTATATACCCTGCCAGCCCCTGTGTCCCAGTATACAGCCTGCCAGCCCCTGTGCCCCAGTATATAGCCTGCCAGCCCCTGTGCCCCAGTATATAGCCTGCCAGCCCCTGTGTCCCAGTATATAGCCTGCCAGCCCCTGTGCCCCAGTATACAGCCTGCCAGCCCCTTTGCCCCGGGAAATATAGCCTGCCAGCCCCTGTGCCCCGGGAAATACAGCCTGCCAGCCCCTGTGCCCCGGGAAATACAGCCTGCCAGCCCCTGTGCCCCGGTTTATATCCTGCCAGCCCCTGTGCCCCGTTATGGAGCCGGACCCCTGCCCCATTGATGTAAAAAAAAAAAAATAATCAAAACTCACCTTTCCGGCGGCCCCCTCGGGTCTTCTTTGCTGTCCATCAGTCAGCGGCAGGTCCGTGCCGCGCACATCGCTGACGTCAGCCGTAGCCACTGACGGCTGCCGGCACACACAATACTATTGCAGCGGCGGCGGCTGATGTCAGTGCCTGTGACATCGGACGAACCTGCCGCTGACTGCCGGATCACACAGAAGACCCGAGGGGGCCGCCGGAAAGGTGAGTTTTGATTTTTTTTTCAGCGGCAAGTCAGCGGCAGGTCCGCACAGCGCTAACATCAGCCGCAGCCGCTGGCATCACAGTGTGTGCCGGCTGCCGGCACACACAATACTATTGCAGCAGCGGCGGCGGCTGATGTCAGTGCCTGTGACATCGCACGGACCTGCCGCTTACCAACAGATGGCACAGAAGACCCGAACGGGCCCCCGGAAAGGTGAGTTTTGATTTCTTTTCTTTTTTTTGTGTGTACATTTTATGTTTGACTCGAGTATAAGCCGAGTTTGTGTTTTTCAGCACATTTTTTGTGCTGAAAAACTCGGCTTATACTCGAGTATATACGGTATTTATTTATAACGGATAATGACTTACTGAAGGGTTTTTGCTGAGTCCCACTTCTTGACCGCAGAGAGTAAGAACGTTCACCAACTTCTCCCGTGTTTTCTTCTACAGAAAAAAAAATAATTAAGGAAAGTATTAAACATATAATAAGATAAAAGAATGATATTAATAATAAAATAATAATGCATAATAATTGAGATGAGCTACAATATTAATGCACATTAATAGGATGGACAGGCCATGTTCGGTTCTATAGATCTAGAGAGTAAACACGGCAATGGAGAAGCTATGTGTGGAAAAATCACTACTGACCCCATAAAATGAGGGGACGCTCCTCTGTTGTGGTGGAGAAGGAGCAATGATCCTTGTCAGCCAACACTAGAAATGTTTGTTCTGGTCTAATACACTTTGGAAAGCAGAGTAAATGCAGCCGTAAAAACTGCTTGGACCGACAGTAAAAGGCTCATATTTCAAGGATAGCCATCAACAGAAATGTAATAACACAGAAATGCGGGAGGGAGGAGGGGATTTCTGTACAGACTGTTTAATACATCCTCTGCTTCACTGCCCACATTCCTTACATTTCAATGCACCAGCTCTTCATTCCACCACAGAAGACTGGAAGAGAGAAAAGCATGGACATTACCTGAGATGACTGAGGTCTTTTCCAGCTAACAGGGACTAAAGCATTGGAATTGGATCCAGAAGAAGTGGAGGATGTGCTCCGTGTGACCGGCATGGCCCGAGATTTACCGTCCCGTCCAGTAGAGCTCTGAAGGTCATCAAATCTTCTGCCTATAATAGGAGTCTGACAAGAGAAGATGAATCTTAAATGGCTTTCCATTTGTATTAAAGACGATAGCACACAAGTCCCCGGCCTTATCCCAATTTCATTAATTTGTATACAGGGAAATAAATGTGCTGAAAATGCGATTAAAGGGGATCTGTCATGCAGTTCCACCACCCAAAACCAACAGCACTATTTTGTAGGCGGTAGTATAGATATTCCAGATACTTAGCTATTGATTTCCAGAGTACTCCATCAATGTGCAAAATGTTTAAATATGCTAATGAGACTGAAGTGCACCAACACTGTCGCTCTGCCCCCGCCTCCTGTAATCCTTTCCCCTTCGGTGACGTCACTTCCTGGTCCGGCAACATCACACACATGAGCAGAAGAGGAAGTATGTGGTGCAGGTGCACAAACAACAGTGATTCCAGATGACAGCTGATACAACCACAAACATCATCCAGGATCATGGTCCAGATTTCAGTAGGCCCCTGGAGGTCAGAGCCAAAGTGAGCCCCTTTGCAGTGAACTCATGTGGCAGCATTCAAAATTCAGAAACTAAAACAGTCTCCTTTTCCCTAAAATATTATCATCCCAATATACGCCCCCCTTAACCCCATGGATTACTTATTTACAGCCTTATGGGGCCCTTCTAGCAGCTCTGGCCCCCCGGTACATGCCCAGGTATGACCACTGCTGGTGCCGGCCCTGTCCAGGACAACTGTTTCTTGTGTGCCTGCACCACCTACTTTTTCTTCTGTGCATTTGCGAGATGAGTAAGAAATATACATAATAGTTCATAGAGATTGAATAACTAAGAGCTGTAAAATCCGACCTTTTTCTGTAGAACAAAAAAATACTACTTTTCCATTCTTAAAACATTGAGAAGTGGGGGTATCACAATATCACATTAGTGGGGGGTCTACATATACAGGTATGTTTTAAGTAATATTTTTCAAATAATGTAATTTTTGCGAAATAACCTTTGATTTAAGAAACATAACTGAATCCAGGAATATAAAGCTGAAGGCTAGGGTCAGAAGCAATCTCCAATCTGCCAGGAGATAGTAATATTTTCAGAGCAGGCAGTCAATTCCCTCCAGAGAAAGCGGGAAAGCAGCTGCCTGGAGTCAAGTGCAACTTAATGGCACTTTGCTAGAGACATCTAGGGTCGGATTTGACTTATGTCAGCACTTATATGGGACAGCCATTTCCCTGCAGATCTCAGCAGAGAACAATCTGTCTGTTCACAAGATTACTAATAGGAAGGATTTGTTCTTGATCTCTCAGTTTTTGTTGTTGTTTTTTTATCAGTATTGTTGTCGCTATTTTTTTCTTTTTTATGGATACAAACGGGATCAATCTTGATAAAATGAGAAATATTGATCTGTATTTTATAGCTCTTGATGGAGAGAAGAATACAGCCATTAACCATCGGCATACACTACATAAAATTCAGAACTGGGAACTATATACGGTTAGAAATGACCATATCCATCATTGCATTAATACATAGTTCAGTATTTGGATCCTTTGAACTAATCGGACAATATGGATAGTGTGATAATTTTATCCAAGTGCAATGAGAAGTGGAATTTTGCCTTTACCCATTTATGTCACAGTCTCCATAATTTGTTATTTTATACCTGAGAGACATCAAAGTGGAAATCAAGAGTCTTCCCAGGAAGTTCCTTGGAGGAGCTGGTCCACAGTCGACTGATTTCAAGCTTCGTCAGATCCCCGTGTTGGTAAGCTGGTAACACCAGGCTGGCAGACCGTGATACAACCAATTTTAAGATATTCAGAGCCTCTTTCCAGTGAACACTCTGAAAAACAGACAGTTGAAATAGTGATATTGTTCCCTCATGGAGACATATTCCTTGGTGACTATTGGGATACAGAGACAGGCCAATTATAGTAATGTATAGGTGAATAAAACATTAGGCTCAAAGTACACCACTGTGGTTGGTACGTGAATCAAGGGTGGCGTGTTGGTTGGATTTCCCAGGACTTCGAACATCGTAGTGATATACGATGATTACAGTGTAGGTGCTGCTGTTTTGCGGAGAAGGGACACCTTGAATCATATATCACTATGATGTTCGGAGTCCCATCCTCTGCACAGTGGTTGGTCCACCATCCAGATTCATGGACCGATCACACATTTATGTGGTTTTAGCCTGAGACCACTAAATTCGAGGTAGGAGTGGGTACCTACCAAGAAATAGAAATCAATGTATCTTCTGCAAGTATTTTCTCAGAGACAATGCCACATTATTATCTTGCTATAAACTGATTGTCTATTTTTAGGATAGACCATTATTATAAAACTGGTGTAGGCTTCTGACCCCCAGGCCTGTGCCAGGCATATATACACACATATATATATATATATATATATATATATATATATATATATATATATATATATATATATATATATACATATACACACACACACAGACATACAAGAAAAAGGGGGCATTCATTTAGAACACCATATGAGAGGCCTATTGTTACCTAAGGTATAGCGTTAAAATTTTACTTTTATTAGTAAAAATGTAAAAATATATTTGTGTGCCCCTCCAGGTGTAACCCTATTAATTGTATCTAAGGTGGGGTAACTTTTTTTTCTCCTAATCTTATTATTTTCTCCCCTTGTTTTAAAGGAAATCTACCATCAAAATTGAGCATGATAAGCCTTGGACCCTTACTCATAGATCCAGGCACCATGACTGTGGTAATCTTCTTATATTTGTTAGCCATGGCCTCCTTCCTTCTAAAATAAACTTTGAAAAAAATTCTAATGAACCTGAAAGACTTCTGAGAGTGTTACCAGAGCCCTTCTGTGCTGCATCTTCACAGACTGTTACACTGTCTCACTCTCCCCATTCTGCTCCCTCAGGACTCCCCCACACACACACACCCTCTGCCTGATGTAACCTCACGGAGGCACAGGAAGTTTCAGCTGGCAGTGGGACAGGTTAAAAGTTAGATTTTAGGAGGATAACTAATATAAGATAACAAAGTTTACCACAGTCACGGTGCCTGGATCTATGCGTTTGATTCCATGGTTTATCATGATTGTTTTTGATGATAGATTTCCTTTACCCCTCCTCCCCTTTTTTTGGCTTACCTTTTTGACCTCGCAAGTCACAAATTTACTATTGTGTGCAGTTAAATTTCCTTATTTTGTTATTACTTGTTATTACCTCCATGGATGCGTAATACCAAGTAAGGGCCACTCTAATGAAACTCTAATGACAGCCAGACTTTGGCTCCGATTTGCGGCTAAGTTGCCCCCTGATTGGAAGTATATGACAGAAGAAGATGGGAAAGCCAAGTGCTGTTTCTACTGAATCAGAATCAAATCAAATTTGTTTTTACCTGAACATATTTTTCAATTGTCTTCAAGACTTCTATGTTGAATTGCTTTCCAGGAATCATTGACATGTCCATGTGGCTGAGAAGACTGTAGATAATTTGAAGAAGAGACTGCTGCATGCTGGGAAGGCCTTTTTCCAGTAACTGGAGAAAATACATACAGGTGAGAAGTTCTGCTCACGTTTTGGGTTATATTCAGTAATATAAATATATGGATGGGTATCATGTATGAATTACCTCTGCTAAGTAAGTCACCATGTTGAGCGTAATATCAGTAAATGCTTCATGGAGGTATCGGCAGACCACGTTCACCCACGTAGAGCAGTCCCGGGTATAGCTATGTGTTTTGTACAGGGTCATGACATGGGCCAGGTTGGACAGCTTGGGGTTCTTTTCTTCCAGACAAACCTAGCAGACAAAAAGATGGGGTTACTGCATTTTTTACTGGTAGGTTAGAATACGAGGTACAAAAGACAGAGATCTCTTCATATCAAACCTGTGCAATTCTCTCTGCTGCTTCCTTACAGAAATTGTTTGGACATTCAAAATGCTGGATTAGATGAGGCAGCAAGCACAGTATATTCAATGGAAAACCTGGGGAAAAAAACATAAGGTTTCAAATTTAAACATACCCAGAACAGTAGTATACCCCTTATTCCTATTGATGCATAAGCAGATTAGTCCAATTTATCGATGTCAAGAAGGACTTACAGCTTTTGTTCATACTCGGATGCCCGCCAATGCCCTAGCAGGGAGTAACACTCTAGTAGACATTTTTGCTGACAGCTGGAGGTCAACCTGACGTTGTGAACCTGACAAAATGCTTGGTCCAAGCGCGAAACGCGTTGTTCCTATATTGTCCTAATGGATATTTTCATTTTGTTTTTTATAATACAATAAATTATTTTTTAAACGCATACCAGACCCATCAGCGCCATTTTATCGTTTCCTAAAACACTACAGCCCTATATGGGACATCGTTGCACAATTGGAAACAGTTTTCTTAAACTTTGGGGAAAGAAAACAGCACCAGGAACGCGACAGCAGAAAGGTCCATTGAATAAACGTTACTAGGAGTTGTGCCCTGTACGCACAACTCAACCAGGTTAGTAGTTGATCGCACCACGATTTTATTGTACTTCCGAAGGGTAATACAGATAATACACTATAGGAGTGCCCCTGTCTCCCCTTTTCTTTTCAAGTAGTGAAGCTAGAGTTTCTATCCACACTAAATTTATTGCGGCCTTCCATCCAGACATCTTGGAACACTAGAACTATATCCCACAGTTGCCCTGTCAGCTGCAGGCGCCTGGACCAAGGTCCAATCCAGTGACTACTGGGGGATAGGAGAGTCAACTCCTCGCTCTGCAAGGAAGGGAACCTTGGTTATTAGAGCTACAAGTAGCCTGAAGTACCTCGAAGTGACACATCACCCAAGTTATTCTTGATTTTTTTCATGAGTTTTGACACACTGGTTCTGCCTCTGACACAGGACAATGTGCTGGAGATTTTTGATCTATAGATGCAGTCAATGAAGGGGAATAAGCAGGGTGTAAAATCACCCTGTAGTTCTTCTAGCCCTTCAGACCAAGTCATAAAAGAGAATTTATTGAGGTCATGTGGTGCAGCACTTGAGACATTATGGGGAAAATTGGAGATAAATAGAAATAATATCAATTTATATAGTGTTATGCAAGGCAGCAAAGTTTCTTGAGAAGACTACTTTTCACTGCATTTTTGGGTCGTCATGTCAAAAAGGTTTCACTGTAGATTTATACATTTACTAATGAAATCCTTGGTCCTGTAGAAATCTAAGCACCGAGATCCCCCGAGTGGTTACAATGGGTAAATGCTATCACAGACTTCTTCCCCCTCATAAGTTCCCTTCTAGTCTAATGTATGACAGGTCACCAATAAATAAACCAGATACAGCTAGTTAAAAAACTCTATATAAATACATATTATGTATACAAATACATAATTATCTCAGAGGAACTGGACCCTCATCTATTGGGTAATGGTGGTAGATGCATATTTTATCCACTGAGAAAAAACTGAAGTCTATGAGCACATCGGCATACACTTTGAGAGCACCGAGGATTATGCCAATCCTAAAGCTCAAGTTAGTGTGAAGAGAATCTGAAAGACATATACATCCTTACCTATGACGTGTGTAGAGTCCACCATGGAGACACGTGACACTGGCGTCAGCATACTAAAGAGCTGTAGCGTCAAGTCAGTTGTAGTAAGAGATGTGAATCCTTTAAGAAGAAGCTGCTGCAGCCCGGAGAAGTCGGACCATTTCAGTTGTCCTTGTAGCTTCTCCAGCTTTTCTCTGTTCTCAGACTTGTCCAATGGCAAATGAGACAAAAGTTTGTTCAACAGTCTCAAGGCCATGAAATACTCAAATTCAAAGTCTGATTCCATTAGAGCGATTGCAACCCAAAATATGGTGGCCAGCAGGTTGGTAGGATTGTTTATGTGAGAGGGATCCGTCACATTGTCTTTTAGCGAGGACGAGCTTCGTGTTTTTGGAGAGAATCCCTGTTGGGTACAAGCTTGAATCCTATCCAGAGTGGCACTGCGAGGAGGATCTGAGGACTTGTCCACCACACCAAACTTTTTAGGAACAGAGAAGCTCCTCTGGTGTCGGCTACGTTCAGAAGTGGCCGTATTTCCACCCACCATCCCAGAATTTACATTCAGCTGTCCAGTGCTCTTCCGGTTTGCAGTTAACTTTGTATTGGAAACCAAGTCGGGAGATGATGATCTGTGAATGAAAGTTTATGAAAAATGTGTTACATTTGTATATATCAATTCTTATAGGTGTTGGCGGAACTCTTATAAAAATGATCAATTCCAAATCAGTCATTTGTGGTCAAGATAGGAATAGCCTAGTCTCCCCCCCCCCTTTTGGGTTTGCTGGGAGTCAAGGAAGCACCTGAAGGCTCAACTCTATGCTGTTTTTGTAACTGCAATGGAGGTAAATAGGAAATTTTGAAAAGTGCAGTTCTTTCTATTGGACACTTTCCTTAAAACGGTTTTCTGACAGGGCTCATCCACAAAGTATGTTATAAGGACATGATGGGGAGCTGAACCTATCGAGAATAGTACACTGACCCTCCCGCTGTCAGGCCGAATGCAGTGTTTGCTGCGCATGTACAGCCACTCTTCATTCAAGTCTATACCAGTGCCGAAAATAGTCAAACTCCACTATTTTTGGCACTTCTGAATAGAGAAGGCTGCAGAAAGGATGGTCAGTGTACACCCCTTTTTGAGATCAGTGTAGGCCCTGGCGGTGTAACTGGCATCTATTGAGTATTTTTGACATATCAAATGGATATTTCATGAATAGACAAGATGAGAAAACCCCTTTCACCGTTATTTACGTCTATGAGAGTAACATAAACAGCATAGAAAATCTGCATTTGACTGTAAAGAGGCGTCTTCTCCTTTAAACGCCCATTCACATGAGCAGTTGATGGCGGCCGACATGCAATGTCATAATCACTTAATTCCAACTAATGGCTCAGATACCAACAGGACACTAACCATTGGCTTATTTGCTGCCCGATACTTTATGCAGTGTCAAAACTCATGTTTTGTCATTTGATGATAAATTGTTAGCTTTGCCGATAAAATGTCGGCAAACAACATGAGCCGGATATTGACAGTGTCGACAGTTTTTTCTAGAACAAGTCCAACAACAAAAACAGAAACTCCGGGGGAGATTTATCATAAGTCTCTTAGAGCAGAATTGTTCTGGTTGACCATGGCTACCAATCAGAGCTCAGCTTTCATTTTCCCGTAGCTGTTTCTAAAATTAAAGATGAGCTCCGATTGGTTTCCTTGATGATAAATCTCCCCCTTTTGTCTATTTTTGATAAATGGGAACCATGTATTTAACAAGGAATGAACATCAATGAAAAACACTGATGGTTATGGCTGTTCCTTCTGTAAATGGCGCCACTTCAGCCTACAGGTTGTGACCAGCATTGCAACTCCACTACAATGAAGTGACTGTGTCTGAACTGTAACATGTCATAGGTGTGGCCCTGCTTTTGGAGAACAGCAGCCACATCCAGTACAACTTCTGTAATGTGATCAAATGGAAGAGAGAATTATCTGATGCTGACTGAGCCGCAGAATGAGCTCTAGAAATGCTAAGGGAAAGACAAATGTCATTATGTAATGTAATACCCGGCTGCTCATGCATTAAGCAAATGCACTGTAAGGCCTCTAACCATTAATTCCAGGGCCTTGATAATATCCGCCGCATTAGTTATACACATGTCAGGGTAATGGCCGCACATTCCTTGGTATTAAGCTTGAGCATTATCCACCACTAGCCAAATCCTAATAAGTGCATTGTAAACAATATTTGTAAAGCACTTGGATCGTGTATAAGGAATACAAGCTATAACTATATATGATAATGTTAGGCAGGACAATGTAAAAATCAATGCAACCCTTTACAGCGTCCTACACGGCTTAAACTGATCCCCTAATCTTTAGATGGTATCAGATTGTGGGTGTTTGGCACCAGATGGACCCACCAGTCATCTGTAAATACAGACCGGAGAATTCAGATGACTGCTGAGGCTTCTTCACAGTCTACTGAGTACAGCGCCGCACAGTGTATAGTGGTCATGCTTGGTAATTGCATAACTTGAATAGGACTGAACTACAAACTGACATCACAAATCTGGAAGAAGCACCATTTACAGACACTTTCCATTTTCATGTCGATGACCAATGCCAAAGATAGGAAATAAAACAAAAAAAAGTCCTGGAATCCCCCTTTGAGTGCATTCATGCCATAGATGAGTATTGCTGGAAGACATTCACATACCTGGACAGCACAGCTAAGAGGTCACTGTTCTTAAGGCAGTCAGCCAAGTTATCTACTGCGGATTCCAGAGTAAGGAGGACTTCCATCACATAGCCCTGCCATACACAATAACAGAATGAGTGATAAAAACCAAGGATATGCTGAAAATGGCAAGGACCTTATGAATATACATGTAAATCCCCAGGTTACGTACAAGATAGGTTCTTTAGGTTTGTTCTTAAGTTGAATTGGTATGTAAGTTGGAACTGTATATTTTATAATTGTAATTCCAGCTTTTTTTTTTTGTCCCAGTAACAATTGGATTTTCTAAATTTGGTGCTGTCAAGGGGAAAACTATTATCAATACAACTTCATTGCAGACACCTTACAGCTGATCATTGCAGCCTGGGACTGAAGTAAAGCATCATAAAAGCTTCACAAGAGGTCACAGTGGGGGGAGAGGTCCGTCTGTAACTAGGGGTCGTCTATAAGTCGGGGAACGTCTATATATCAATAAAGAAAACATTTTATTTCCCAAATGAAGTAAAACATATTAAGATATATTCTGTCATAAAATCTTGTCCTATTTTAAGTCCGAACTTCCCACTTGTTGTTATACAAGCTGAATACACTACTAACAATCAAGCCCTAGGGATCTGGGAAGATACAAACGGACCTCTGGATTTTGGTATATAACAGTTATCACAGATGTCTGCAATTAAGCTTTATTGTTAATCTTGCTTCTTATGACAACCCAACATTTTTAAAATCCAATTGTCCCAGAGACCAAAACATTTTTTGACTGGAGTTACAATGATAAAGTATACAGTTCTAATTTACATACTAATTCAACTTAAGAACAAACTTATAGAACATATCTTGTACGTACAGGACTGCCTGTATTAAAATTTATTTTAATAGGGAAAGCTTCTATTTAACACAAAATGTTGTGGCAAGAAGAATTGTAATATAATGTAATTTTACCTGCATGGCTTTTTTTTTTTTTTTTTTTAAATGTAGTAATAGTAGTTCCAAAAGTAGTAAATTATTTTAAAATCTATATCTTATTGGTATACTAACCTGAAGAATAAATACAAAATTTCATTTTTAACCGTATAAAGGACAGCACAAAAATAAATGAAATCAAGTGTTTCCCCACCCCCCAAAGAGTTTTAAAAAAACCTATCAATTTGTACCCAAAAACGTATTTTATTAAAAAAAATACAATAAATTTAGCAAAAATGTTAACACAAATTCTACAAAATTACGTAGCTGTCATACAATATATGATGGACATACCTGAATTTCATCCCCATACTCTCCTATGACCTCAACCAACCTAGAAAGAAGGTCGGACAATGCATGGGCTGAGAGCGGCTGCTTCAGGGCGCGAAGAATCTGGAAGGAGCGGCCAGCGTAATGCCTCGAGGAGCTGGCAAGAGCGGTCTGTAAGGCCACTTCACTCAGGTGCTGCTCCAAGTGGAAGCCTGTGGAACGACACAATATCAAGCATTTGGCGCTTTTCAACATTTTACTAAAATTTTCATAAATTGTTAAAATTTGGGATCTGATTTTCTTAATTAGTGGATGAATCATGTAGAACCATAAGTTCTCTCCGTGTTTGCTTGGATTTCCTCCGGGTCCTCAAGTTTCCTCCCACACTCCAAAACATACTGGTAGGTTGAATAGATTGTGAGCCCCATGCGGACAGGGACTGATTTGGCAAATTATGTATAGCTCTACATAATCTGTCTGTGCTATATAAAGGAATTATTGACATATATATATATATACATATATACACACACACACACACACACACACACACACACACACACACACACACACACACACACACACACACAATTCTCCTATCCTTATTCAAACTTTAGGCCACCAATGTTACTAACTACCAATATAGTCTTGTAACTTTGAAAACCTAAACAACTTCTTAACAGTAATAAGGATTTGTGATTTGCAATGGCAGTGCACTTAGGAAGAGTAATCACACAGCGACACAGCAGGGGGCAGTGCAGTACCACATCCTATAAAGCATTGCCCAGATAAGATTAATTACACAATGCACAACTCTCTGAAAAATGCAAGGCATGTTCATCGCAAGAAAAAAAATTAATAAATAAAATTAACATGTATTTTGAAACAGTGGGTATATGTAAATGAATCCATTATGCCTAACAGCAAATAATAGCAAATTTATTTTTAAAAGAAACCTACCATCGTTCTGACCCACACATACCTGCACATAACAGTGTAGCTGAGATGGTGCTGGAACATATTTTGGTTAAGCATATAATCTGGCCATTTCGTTATAAAAATAGATTCTTATATTTGCTAATCACCCATCGGCGCTTCTGTGTGCGTCACAGCGATTGGGCATTAGCATAATAGGGCAGGCATGTACCGTGCCGTCGCTCTGTTCCTCGCTCCCGAAAGCCGGTGACATCACCGAGCCCTCAGGAGCATTAGGGCATGCGCATTGCAGGCTCCCAGGGCGGCTGCGGCCGCGAGACTGCGGCGGTATGTGTGGGTCTGAACGACCATTTCCAAATGGTAGGTTTCCTTTATGTAAAGTATCCTGCATCATAATAATTCCATTGTGTTGGCTGAATCCAGCGATATCTGACTTTTTATTTTGATGACAATTAGCATTTTAGTGCACCGTGGGTGTGGCCATGGACAGGTGCTCCCTCTCTAGCCAAGTTTGATAGTAGGAGAATGTTAATTAGGGCTCAATAGAGGACACTGATGTTCTTTAGAAAGCCATGCTTATGATGTAGAAAGCTTCACCCGTGACAGCACAATTGATAAGTGACCCAGGATCTGAGATTTTCACTTTCAGGTGGCTATGCACCTTATTTAGGTACACACAGAAAGGTGGCAGCACATTAGTATTTGGTATTCTTTAGGCAAAGAGATTGATATGCTACCAAATGAGGGTCTCATCATCAGTAATGGATTATAAAACAGGTGGTTTGGCCGGTAGCCCAGGACTCAAGCCTTCTAGGGGGCCCATGGCCACCCAAACCACCCACCAAATTTTATACTGAGAAGGACCTTTACCCATGAAATCCTCGTACATCTGTTCCTGCTCGCAATACATGTGCACAAAGGCCATTTCAAGACCTTTGAATTTCCTCCAAAGTGACACATCCTCTATTACCCAAGAAGCTGATCCTAGTACTATATGTAGGAAGTGATTCCAGACTTGTAGGGGCTATAATATTCATACAGCCCGTAGCCACGGAAGTCTTATCCGCCACTATTCACCATACTTTAGAGACCTGGTATTTTGAACAAAGTAATTATTATAACCGTCACCTATCTCAAAAAACTATAAATCATGAGCAACATTATATTTTTGACATATAAGGGTCAGTAAATTACCAGATTTTGAGTCTTTGAATACAGACACTACATGTCGTAGGAAGTTGGTGAGCTGGTCTGCACTCCTGGAATTCTGGTTCTTGGGTGTGATATCTTCATGACACCAGAGTGGTCCAAAGGCTCTGAAAAAACAGAAGACCACATCTTTTTAAATATAGTATATTTACATTTACGGTATTAATTATTTTTGCTAATTTATTTGTTGGATCCTGATCACTAAATTTATTAGTGCTTTTATTGTAATACATATGTAGGGGGCATTATTAAAATTGTCCAAACAACCCTTGTGTAACTCTCAGGGTGTGTTCACACGTTGCAGTTAAAACTGCATCGTAATCAGTTTTGAGGTGGTTTTAGAGGCAGTTTTTTTTATTTTAACCTGTGAATGACATGTACTGTACAGGTGAATTAGATTTATTGAACAGGTTTCCCCTTTAAAATCAAATTCACCAGTTCAGTTCATGTCTTTTACCAATGTGTGAACGCACCCTGATGAGTGCACAAAAAGAGAGTCAATTCATTGATCACATCCCGCATAGGTGTTTTAGTATTTCTCAATAGGCAGGAAACACTGCTCAGCCAATCACTGGCTGAGGCGGGTCACTTCTGTAGCCACTGATTGGCAAAACAATTGTTTCCTGTATTGGGAGGGATCAGGAAGCAGTAGGAAACATGGCAAAGTTAGAAATGGTTTGAGGGGGGGGATTGCAGATATGTCTTTATTATTTAATCGGTTTCTGAGCCAGATGTCTGCAAAAACGGATCTGCGAAAAAAAAGGTTGGCAAATGCTGTCCCAACCCCTTGAAGGGTCACATGGTTGTGTTATATAGCAACTTATCCGCAGATACACAGATGATACTTGCATGTCATCTATGCGACATCAGTACTTTTCATGTTCCAATACACTTGTATGAAAAGTTCCGGATCACAAACATGGGTAGGAATAAGACAGGGGCTTCGTTTGCTAAAGCCTTCAAACAGATATGTGAAAAACACATTCATGTCCATGGGTCTGTTGAAATAATGGGGCTCATTTACTTACCCGATCCCTGCGTGATCACCGATCTGGACTGTCCGACGAGGATGAACTCTGCCGCGATTCATGAAGATCGTGTACCCGATATCCTCCATGTGTCGTTTCTGCGATCAGGTCAGCCGGAGTTTACCACGTTCTTCCCGATGCATGTAAGTGCTTGGCTTGCGACACAATTTTGAAGTTAAATCCCGCGGTTTGTCTGTATCTGTCGGATCGTCCGACGGCCCGCCCCCCTAATGAAAGTCGTCGCGAGTGTGCCAAAATCTGATTGCATGCACCAAAAACCCCTTTTAGATCCCTGTCCCAGTGGTGCAAAACGGAAATCGTCGGGATGTCCGACGAAAGTGCGGTCCGCGGGGCCCTTAGTAAATGAGCCCCAATGTGTCATCCACATCCATTAGAGTGATGGTAGGTTCCTAAATTCTGCAAGCAAAGTTAAGGTTTTCTATGGAAGTAGTATATTGCAGGATCAATGCCAATCAATAAAAAATGGGTGCTATGCAAATTAGGCCAAGGCTGGCTGACCTGCAGATTTCTCTAAGAGTGCCATCTTTTGTGTTGTACATTGTACCTTCAGGAGATGTCAAGTTAATATCAATAATGTTAGATTTCAACATGACAGATCCTTTGTTCTCACCACCAGTGATGTCAAGCAGTAGCCAATTCCCATAGACCCTTTGGATGACTTAGTCAAACCAAACACAAATCAGGGAGTTGGGAGGAATAGCCATCAGCTAAACCACTGTTCAGCCAAAAGCAACTGAACTGAACCCTTTAAGGGGAACTCTTAAGACTGTTCAGCATACAGAGAACATTACTGAGAGAGTGTTGTTCATGGCTACACAAACCCTCATTACTCAAACCAGAACACTCTTTCCCGTCACGTAAACCTCATGAAAGATGAGGTTATCTTCGGCATATACAAAAGTTAAGATAAAATAATCTGTTCCCTCCAGACAGCTCACCTGGTGGTCAGAAACTCTATCAACTTGTTGGCTTTTTCATCCGTTTCAGCAGATGCGTCAACATCCTCTATCTCCTGGCTGATCTGGGGGATGTTCCCGCTGCTTCCTCCGAGGCTGATACTGGAGGAGGTAGAGCTGGAGCTGAGGCCAGAGTCTGGCACTGGAGAAGACTGGTATTCCCGGAGAAAGTCAAAGCCTCCTGCCAAAGATAATACAGGAATGTAGAATATCTCTCTGCCGCACGCACACAGGCATGTCTGATGGCCCAGACAGACTTTCGCTACAAATATTTGCAAGCTATGAAGTAAAAAACATGTACTTACACATCATATCTTTCCATAAATATGTATCAAGTACATAAAGGGAACCCGTCATTTGTTGCCCCTTAACCACCAGCATGCAGCTGGGGTGTAGGGTCCTAAACCTTTTTACCTTACCTGTGTTGGTGGCTCCATTCCTGGGTTTCCAGGTAATAAAGACAGCAGGGGTCCAGTGACTTGAGTCTTAGTCCATAACAGAACCAAGAACACTACTACCCATGCTCTGAAAATCTGAAACAATGGATACCCACCACCCCAGGAACATGGTCATTGACACAGAGAAGGTAAAAACGATTTACTACTCTAAACCTTAGCTGCATGTAGGATTTCCGGAGGTTAAGCGGCTCCAAATCTAGTGATAGGTTCACTTTCAGTATGAATGCTGATGCTTAAAAGGTGTGCTATGTGGTGAAAATATCTTTAAATATATTAAACATCCAACAAATGACACCTAGCACAAATGGTTATTTGGGGCTCTATACCATACACCGGTCCTTATGTGCACGCTCAAAGACCTTTAAGTTTTCACTGAACAACGGGTCTCATTTTAAATTAAGTACGGACAGTAATTATTTAGGACTATTTGGGAGACTAACTCCCTGGTCTATACACTCCTGTGGGTAGTTTAGTGTCCCAATTAGCCTTGATAGGTTCCATATTCCTTTATTCACAGGATAAATGCGACCTGCTGGGACTTCAGCGATTACAAGACCCATAGACCCCGTACTCCCTATAGGAGGGGAAAATGTATACTTTCTTCTTGTGCCCCATTCAGATGGGCTGGCTGCCTATGCCAATTCTACATGTGCATGAATGAGTCCAAAGAGATAAAAAAAAGCTAAGGATCAATAGTAAAGATTTTAATTGATACAGATCTAAAATGTATCTAAAGGACTAAGCATGTTGGATAAAAGATCCAATAATCTCGAATGTCCAACATTCATTGGATTTAAAACCTCACTACTACATTTTTGTAGTCAGAATTCAAGCCTGCAATTCTTTGGATTACCTGTGTATGGGTATTCTGAGTGGCAGGAGGACTGAACCGTCAATGTTTTGGCTTCATTGATCTCTCGGGCATGTAGAAGAACAGATGCAATGCTGGAGAAATTGCTATTACAGGAAAGTGCAATCAAAAGGTGAAGTAGAAGCCTTCTGCTGTGCTCAAAGACCTCAGGACGGTAATGGTCCAAACCTAAGAAAGGCAAAGGAGTGTGTGTTTAGACCTACATGTACAATCATTCATATTTTTAAGTTTTATATAGGGACAAAACTAGATAACTCATTTTCAGGTCATGTGGATCAAAATGAATGGAAAATTTCCCAACACAACCCTTTTTTGAGGTCGATTTGTGACAAACTGCACAGGGAAAGGATCTCAATGCCAGAACTATGGTTAAGGTCCCCAGCTATCATCTTCCTATATATAAATTTTTTATGTGGCAGAGGTACCTTTAGCCCCCATCAATCACCTGGACTGGGTGAATGTTCAGAAGCTAAATGAAAGTGTATATAAACCTGGACCTGGATGATCTAAGCACATTGTTAGCTCACAACATCTCATAGCACAGAAGAATTATGAAGTGTCTACTTAGGAGCTTAAACAGCAATAAAGCTGAGTAAAATTGTAAAGTAAGTAAATGATTGTGTATTATGTAAACATCACTAGGGGATTTAAATGGGCAAACCCAATTTACGGCAAAGTTGGGTGACCCGCATACACAATTAAAAGGGTTCATCAAAACTGATGACTAGAAGCCTATAATAGTTAATTAACGGGAGATTGGTTGGGGTCTGATACCTTGGTCCAGCATTAATTGTAAGTCTGGAACAGCTACCAGAAAGAAGGTTTAGTCTGGATTTCAACAAACCATTTTATTTTTGTTCTCATAGTCGATGAGCTACTACCAAAAGCATCTGACAGCACCTAAATATTTTCTTCTCCCTAAACTATGAAGGGTATTATAGGATAGTTTTTGGAAAAACAATCACTTATCCTTAGTATGGGAATCAATTTATTATTGGCAGGGTTGGCCTGCTTGATCCAGCCTGGTTTGTAGCTCAGTCCAGTTCAAGCGAATGGGATTCAGCTGCAATACCAAGCGAAACCACTATAGTACGGATGATGGTTTGCTAGGTTGGTAGTAAAAAGACTGCTGTATGTGTCAGGGAAAGCCAGAAATGTTCGTACATGAAAACAGTCAGGAGACACAAACAACAAAGATTCATCATTTACCTCAATACCTAATACTACCTAAACATGCGGCATAAAGCCCCAAATGAATAATTCACTCCAAAGATGTCTGTCTCCATGGATAAACCAAGACAATGACACAGAGATGAATTTTGAGACATATTACTTGCCTAAGAAGAGAGCATGGAGCAACAAAGGAAGGTGAAGGGCCCAGTCCTCTCTCACGCTGTGATCCACCACCATTTCTGTCATAAATATCACCGCAATATTACACCTATGCAGAAAGACACAATGGGTTAAACATGTGCAATTTTTATTAAAACAATCCTTAGTCACAGAATATTACAATCTACTAGGGCACAAAACATTGATAAGAAGTCGATCTTCAATAATGTCTCAGATGTTGTTGGAAGATCTGAAGTCCTGTTCCCGACTTTCATCGGGAACAGAAGGAACATGTCTGCTTTTTATCTCTCTATGCGTTTCAACGCTGAAAGTAATGCAAAGAATCTCAGCAGTGATAACAGTGTGCTCACATGTACAGCCAGCAATAAACCAACAAGCCCTGCTTATCACAGTACCGCCATCAGACGCTTCCTGTGTGTTGCTACATGGTGTCTGGAACCTGCATTCCTGCCGTTAGGTCTATTGCTAAAGCTCCAGATAAGAGGAAGACCGCACCTCATCTCTACACTTCTGCTTATAACTACACTGCCTTTAACGTCGGGTCAACGTCAGAGGAGAAATGATCAAAGAAAAAATGGCGAGCATTTTATTATGTGACACAGAACCATTAAAGGGGTTTTCCCACAAAGAAAAGTTAGGCCCTAACCCGTGGATAAGGCTTAACTTGCTGATCAGTGGGGGTCTCAGTGCTGAGACCCCCACAGTTGACAAAAACGAGGGGTCCAATGGGGTCCACGTACCTCCGTCGGACCCCTCGTCGCTCCGTCAGACTAATGGAGCAGGCGGCCGCATGTGACCGTTCTGCTCCATTAATCTCTATGGAGCTGATGGAGATTGCTTAGCGCTTTGCTCACCGATCACTGTCACCTTCATAGAGATCTGACAAACTGACGGAGCGACGAGGGGTCCGATTGAGGTATGTGGGACCTCATTGGACCCCACGTTTTCGGGATCTGTGGGGGTCTCAGCACTGAGACCACCACTGATCAGCCAATTAGGCCCTATCCCGTGGATACGGCCTAACTTCTGTGTGTGGGGAAAACCCCTTTAACTCCATATTATATGGCACAATCTATATGGGATGGTAAGAAAAAGGAAAAAATAGCAGCACTCCAAGGATGTAAATTGATCAAGTGGATTTATTCCATGGTAGCAACAATGTCTCAGCTCTAGTGTTGAGCCTTTCTCAAGCCTTGGGATGGTAGATAGAGACACAAGGGGAAGGAGGTGAGCAGTGCAGGTTTTTAAGGTTACATTAGGTTTGGAAGGTGGGGGACAGTCTGATGTATTGTGTTAGAAAATTCCAGAGTATAGGGGAAGCACGAGAGAAGTCCTGGAGATGGCCGTGGTAAGAGAAGATGGTAATTAAGTGAAGCAGAAGGTCTTGTAAGGGATGAATATTACATGTGGGATGTATGGGTTGTTTAGGTCAGAGATATACGGACAGGACAGGTTGTGGACAGCTTTGTAAGTCATTGTTAGTAACACTGAATTGTGCAATTAGTAACCAGTGGAGAGACTGGCAGAGAGGCCAGTTCTTAGCCCCCCAGCTGGTTATGTATATTTTTTTAAACCCGAACAACCCCTTTAACAACCCCTTTAATTCACATTACCTGGCTCCCTGCCAGCAGCCTGTGGTGAGTCCCGGGGGGGGGGGGGCTGCATCCTGTGTGTGCCTGTGTCTCAGTCTTCTCATGTCTCAGTCTCCTCCACACTACCCCCTCCCTACCCTGCTTGATCAATGCATATGACAGCAAATGGGGAGGGGTGAGGGAGCTGCACGAGTGTGGAGGAGAGGAGACTGACACAGGCACACACAAGCTTTAGCTGCCCCTCCCCGGAACTCACCACATGCTGCTGGCAGGCAGCCAGGTAATGTAAAATAAACATGTAAAGTACTGAAATGATTCTGAATGCTGACTACGGCATTTTTAAAATCAGCATAACATAGGTTCACTTTAATATAATAATATTACATTACACATGCTATAAGTAGAATAGTAATCAATATATTACCCATCTAGTGAATCTGGTGTGTAGACAAAGTATATAAACAGGTGGTTAATAACTCCAACTTCTCATGAAAGAAATGTAATACAATATAGTGACACATCAACCAAATATTTGACAGACTGCACTTAACAACACAACCTTCATGTAGTCATATATAGTCATTTGGACACATATAGGTAGGATATTTTGCAAAATTATATTGTCTTGAAAAACTGGAGACCTCACCTATGCAGAGGTCCACGTGGGGTGATAGTCTCTGGGAGATAGTCTACCAGTGGTGCCCAGCACCCACCATTACATGGCATGGGGAGAGGCTGAGGCTGGTTACTCTCCACTATATTTAACATCCAGCTGATATAAGGAGACACAGGATCGTCTAGAACAGAAGAGTTAGATAGATGTTACCATTATCACCACCACAGATAGGCACAGCATACAAATTCTGCAAGATTCTTGGCGGCCAATTCTGCTGCAGGATGTTTCCAAATGTGGCAGCAAAATGTAAAAAGGAAGGTGAATTTTTTAAGTCCAACACCAGTTTTAAAAATTTCAGATTTTTTTTCAGAAGGCAGCAGCAACAACAAAATGTGAGGTATACCTACTTTTGTCATCATCATAGGATCCTCCCGAGCTGTTGCTGTATCTGGACTCTAGTCTGGTATGAGCTCTGATGACATTCCCAAACCTAAGGAACAAACAAATGAATTACTATTTGAAGCCGCATTGTTCTCCGCTTGACTTGAAGCTTTTGGATCAAATGAATCTGTGTGTTTCTTCATGAATAGTTGTATTTAACTGAGAACTCAGTGTTATTGTATTAACCAAGCAGTACAATAACCTTATTAAAAATTACCACCTGCAATGTTTTTATGCATTATGAAGCAAATATACCTTGAGAATGCTGAAGCTACACTGATGCAGAAACATATCTTGTTTAAGCCCTGAACTGAGTGGTCTTGCTAAAAAAAGAACAATTATAAAATTCAGGACTATGGGAAAGCTGGGTGCAGACTGGCTGTCCTACATAAACACATTGGGGTACATTTACTGTGGGATTTGTGATGCACTTTAGCAGGACTGTTCACGTTCTTCATGGCTAAAACGGCTTGCACAGGTATATAAGAAGTGTGTGCACTGGGATTGTGGACTCGAGTGGTATTGTAAGTAAATGTGCCACATTATGTCTAGATACACAGGAGCTGCCTGAACTGTCCAGACAGGACTAATCAACATGAACTGGATGACTCATACTCATATAAGTTGGGAGATGGTGCAGAAATTGATTACTTCTGCCTGTCAGAGACAACACAGTGATGATGTATTATTGGTTTTTGCAGGACAAGGCTGGAGCAGTGCATAATTAGGGTAAGAGGAGAAGCACCGGGGCAACAACAGGAGCGACAGAGCCTCATTATAATAATTTTATCATTATTTTTTCATCTAAACCACTCAGTTTACAGATTAAACAAAAAATGTTTCTGCATCAGTGTAGCTACAGTATTCTCAAGGTATGTTTGCTTCATAATGCATAAAAGCAAATGGTATATTTCTACATTGTACACCTTTTGACCGTATATCACGAAGATTGAATATAAACCTATACACCATCACTTACCTTTCTTTACCACAAGTCTACAAAGCCAGCAGCCCTAATGAAATCTATTTATAAGAATAGTTTGCTGTTCTGAACTTCCTATGTGATAAGAAACTATAATATTTACACAGAAATATTTCTGAGCAAAAATGTATTGTGTAAGCCTTAATCCATGCTACCATTTATGGCCTCGACCATAAAGAATCCCATTAAATAAACTGTTAGGAGGATGACATGAACCAGGTCATTATGATGACAAATAAAACCCTTGAAAAACTTAAAACAGCCTACAATCAGCAGCGAAAAAAAAATATCAAGTCATTACCGTAGTTACAGAAGGGAATTCTCATATCTTGCTTATTGGCTGCTATTTAGCTCAGTTCCATAAGGCGAAGGTTGTGATCGGTTACTAAAGTGTAATCACAGTGACTACAAAAAGTCTCAGTCACACCCCTTGACTCATCATTGGCTTGTACTGCTGTTTTTCTGCAGCCTCAGCCAATGAAGATATGAAGTGTGCACAGTGGCTGATTTACATACAGCATCCTATATAATTCTATAGCCAGGATTAGTAATGCAGCTCAGTTGCAGTTACCCGAATTTACACGAACATATACCTGCCGGGCATACATCCGGCGCAATGGAGAGGAGGAGGGGTGATTGCCCTCTCCATAGAAATGCACAGTGTATGGACCGCACACAAGGGGAAAGATAGGACATGGTATGGTGCCGTAGCGCTCCATGTGGCCATTGCCGTCTACGGGGGACATATGTACGGACGCAAGCTTGCGGCCATATATACGTCCCGCATACGGTCGTGTGAATGCGGCCCAAGGGTATTCAGCTACATCATGAGCAGCCACTATCTATATGAACGGGAAGTAAGAAGGCTGCATGGCCTGTTCACATGCCATGGTCCCTTCATAAAGAAGACTGAAGGAGTTTAGAAGACAACATGCATACATAGGATAACCCATGAGGTCCGGGTCATAAAAAATTAAGTTTGTGGCAAGAACTTTAGAAACTTCATAAAATGTTGCAAAAATTCAAAAACCACAAAACCAACCACCACCAAACAAAGGATTCACTAAATCGAAAACTGGGACAAGGGAAGCATCGGGTAAGCCCTGATAGCGTCTTGCTTCACAGAAATCGTTAGTCACTTCCTTATTCCTATTCTAAATCAACCGCATTAATAAAACATCTGGACATTAAGAATTTATCTGTAATACACAGGCTGATGGTACGTCTGGACAAGATTTGAGACTTTGGATTTATTCCATGTCAAGAAATACAGTATAAACCTAAACGTAAAGTAATAAAATACAGAAAACAGATCTCTGAAGATCTGGGTTTTCTCAAATGGGACATGTGCTGGCTTAAGACTAAAATACTACAATACGTTAAATTCCTGGTACTCACCTGTCATCGGAGTCTTTAACCAATCTGCTGTCCTCTAGATCCGGGAATCCATCTTGTCCAGCGACAACTGTGTTACTACTGGAGGTGGTTCCTGTTAATCGGCAGAGACAAGAATTAATGTCTGCCAGATAAGGATTGTATAGTATGAGGTCCATTTCTCACAGGTAAGTTTGGTCTGAGAACAAATATAAATTATAGTCCCTCGCAGTCACAATACATATCATCCATTTACCCCATTAATAAAATTTGTAAAAACCTGTGAAAAAAGGTAGGACCTTTTTATAAGACTAGAGGGAGTAATAGTCTAATTTCCAGGACAATTAAAGCAACATGGGTCCAGACTGAATAGATCATTATGAAAAATTTGGTGAAGTGACCTGATTGTCTAGAGCCTATAGTGCAAATTCTATCAAAAACCCTGGAATATAAAACCGGCTTCATTTCTTTGTAGTTAATAGTTTCTGTTAGGCTCCATCGGCATCCGTCATGCAACAGATTCACCCTAATTTTTCATTATATGGACGCTATAAAGTACAGAAAAGAAATATCTGAAAGAGAAGTGAAATTATATTTATAGTCCACTCTATCTCTAAGGTTTTCACATTCATTTTCTCAAAGCCATTTTTTTTCCAGATGCCAAGTAAGGCAAATCTTGGTGGCGATGCATCTTATTCCTGGACTACAAAATTATGATGTGATTCTGTCTGAGCCTTGAACTGATCTGCCATAACAGCATCTTGTTTAATCAGTGGGAAAAAAAACCCTTAACATCTTATCTTCTATTGATCTGCAAGGAGGAATTTGGTTTATACAACCAGGTACCAAAAATCAGTGTCAAAACTACTAATCTTCCTTGTCGAGATTCTATACAAATGCTTGTACACGCTAGAATAGACAGCACTGAATTTCCCAGAGCAAATATTCCTAACCGTATCTCAACAAGAATAAAACCCTTGTAGGCACAAGACTTTCTTCTGCTTCTCAGATCATTCCCTTTTGCTCCGCAGTACTTTCTAGTTAAAAGCTAAAAGCACATGAAGGAGCTGGAGAAAAATCTGAGTTACGAATCAAAGATCAAAACATATTCATTTGTTACCAGAGGGAGCAGCGGAGGCCTTGTTACTGGCGGTGAAGCGATAGAAGGGGGGGTTATCACAATGTTGAACTATGGGGTTCACAGGATCCGTCTGCTGAAGCTCAAAGAGAAGCTCTTCCATCGTCTGGATGGTATTATTTCGGCACAGGTAGATGGCCACTTTTTTGATCTGCGGGATCAGAAATAAAATGTTGCTACAAGGGGAGCACAGCTTTCATAGTTTTAAAGATAGAAAAATTATAAATTAATATTAAAAATGTAAAATAAATGTAATTCCTTGGTCAATTAAAGGGGTTTTTCAACGCAGTTATAGAAAGGCTTAAAATAGGGTGTTTTATCATAACAAATGGTGACACTTGTTGACCATGGTTGTGACAAGCGCTCTACTTCTTGGTGTCTCTAAAAGTGCTTGAAGATGCCTACACATTTAATCACTGGCATCTCCAACCATTTTAAAAGACACCAGGGACTGAAGCACAGAGGGGACCCCAGGCAGCATCTGAACTGGACCGGTATTGGTTTGAGGTGTGTAGGTTTTTTTTGTCTATCTGTAGACTTGAATTAAAAAACATTAACACACAAAACTTAATTGCTGTGTACATCATCCCAGGCTGTAAGAGGATTGTACAAAATATACATATCTAAAACCTAAAATGAATAATTACTGCATTTCTTTATAAATGTGGAATGTGCTGCAAAATCCAGACCGAAATGGCACAATTACAAAAGGCTAAACTGCACATCCTTGTTCTATGTATGGAACAATATTGCCCACATGCTAGTCCTACCTAATGTCTGCCATGTTATTGAAGACACAACATACACTGGAGCAGTGCCATTATCCAGCAGCCCACACCACCTTTAAATTGTGTCTTCTGATGCATTCCCTTTATGTAGCACAGACTAGAACCTCATTTATTAATACATGTGTATCTGAAAAGCAGGTAATGGATGGAAAGGTTTCTTATCTTACATAAGGCAGCAGGGTGGTATCACTGCTGACCCCGCACAGGCTAATTAGGAACTGTAATGTAATACGGAGGTTATTGCTCCACTTCTCATTATTGGCCAAGGCATTCCAAGCATTTTCCACCTCCTGGCCCGGTACTTCGTCTGCATACTGCCAAAAAAATATAAAGGTTTAAATCAATATTTTATACTTAAAACTAGGGCATACCTCTGTTACAGAGCTAGGTCGTAGTCATAAAGTCCAAATTGTAAAGTTACCACTTATCTCCAGTATAGGTGATAACTTGCAGATCAATTTGGGCACGGGTGTTTCGTCCCCACCAGTTCCAAAAACGTCTGCTCTAGTTTTCCCTGTATGAATGGAGCAGCGGGTTCTTCAGATTCTTTCCTGGAATCTGCCTATGGCTGCATTTACACAAATGGAGGATTGACCCTCTCCATAGAGATACACGGTGCCCAGCGCCGTAAGACGGGGAAAGATAGGACATGTCCAATCTTTTCCCTGTGTACAGAGCAGTACTATGCCGCATGTGTGTTGCACCGTACAACTCTGTACATCCATTGCTGGCCTATGATGGACATATATACGGCCGGATGCTTGAGGCCGTATATACGTCCCCCAACGGTAGTGTGAATGCAGCCTTAGGTAACCAAATTCTAAACTCTTATATCTCAGGTATCTAAGGCTCTGTTCATTGGATGTTGGGTTTAGCCAATATCATCCTACCAGGGTTTCTAAATGTACATCTATGTATAGATGCCACACACCATATGTCAAGCCAAAATGTTTACCTTTGCTGTCATATACATGAGATTATTGAGAACAAGGGAGGTGGCCTCTGGCGACCCCCATCCATTTCCTTTGAGTCCAGAGGTGGTGACTGTTTCTCCATCTCTATCGGTGATTTCTTCTTCTGGAGTGCTAGGGCTGGAGTCTGGAAGAAGAAGTCTACTGTCCACCAGCTCAATGTTATGCAGCCAAGGCAGCAGGTAGGTGAGCATGATCTGGCGTCCATTTGGATGAGTAGTTGGGAATCGCTGGCTTACTTCTGTTGGGGTCAACAAGTAAACACAAAGCATTCGTGAGCAAAAGATTTAAGGCGCAATGAATGCAGATCTCCTAATTTATTTTAAATATGGTAAAATCCAAAAGTGAAATGCTACGAATATTGGGGCAGATTTACTTACCCGGTCCAGTTGCGATCCAGCGGCGGGTTCTCCGACGCTGATTCGGGTCCGGTCGGGATTCACTAAGGTCCGCACGCCCGATATCCACTAGGTGTCGTTGCTGCGCCGAGGTCCGCTGGAGTTCACCTTCTATTTCTTGGTGCAGGTAAGTGCGTGTCAAGCGACACTTTTTTTCTTTTTAAAATACAGCAGTTTTTCCGAATCCGGCCACCCCCCTGATTTCCGTCGCATGCAACCCGGCGCAATCCAATCGTGTGCGACAAAATCCCGGCGGAGTTCGGCGGAAATCCGAAATCGTCGGGACACGTAATCGCGCGATTCAGATCCTTAGTAAATAAGCCCCATTATCTTTATTAATGGCCACCTGTAGATCAGTAACAGGCGCGTAACTAGGAGAAGCAGACTTCTGAATGGGGCTCCCTTCCCCCATAAAATATACATACACTCATATATACACACACTTTTATATACCTATATACATAAACATACAGTTCTTCACTTTTCACACCCACTTATACACTCACACACACATACAGACACATATAGAACATATACACACACATACAGTGCCATGTACAGATGCACAAACAGTGTCAGCGTGCCCATCATTTGACCTGACACTAAAGAGTGGATGATGTGCACCATTATATACTTCACATTGTACAGCATAATACAGCATATAAACCAATGAGAGCTCAGCTTTAATGTTATAAAAAGCTAGGGGAAAATGGAAGCTAAACTTCTTTACACGGCAGATATTTGCACTTAAAACTGGAAGACGTCAATGTTTACTGAGATTATAAACATATAAAGTACCATCCAATAAATCAAAGAGGATACTGAGCCTAATATGTTAACTACACATTAAGCAAAGACACTCACAAATTCTTTATTATACAACAAAACTACATACTATACCACACTCATGTAGAAAAACAAATTGTACCATGGCTATACTTGTTCAGACTTGACTTAAGTATTCAGGACTGCAGAGGATGTTTACAATGAATGCTATATTCTGAGGGCAAAGCTTTTAACCACTATTCCAAGAACATCTAAATAGCTCATATCATTTGGCTCTTTTACAATCCTCTCATTATCAGGCAATCAAAGCCGCCTTTACTGGAAGTCTTTTTATACATTTACATGAAAAAGTTACTTCCAGAAGGTGGCATGTATGCCAAGAAAGTGGTGCAAGGACAAGTGGTGCCAGGGCATGGTTCCCTAGTGTTAACAACAGTATACAAAGGCAGTCAAACCCTGTTACATAGTCCGGTCCATGATGTATTGGTCATAAAAATACAGAGTTAGGACATGTGGTTTTTCAGCTATGGTCCTGGGTATAGTTGGTTCCAGTTGGTAAAAGGGTTGTACAAAGTTTGATTGCTATCCCCTATCCAGCTGTCCAACACTTACTAAGAACGAGGCACCCATTCTTTTGCAATCATTGGAGGACTGTTCTTGTGATTAGTGGATGCTCCTCCAGTAATAGAGGAACGCAAGTAGGACAATGAAGGAGGTGGGACAGTAGGTTATTGAGTTATAGAGCAGCCTTTGCTCCCACAGTTCGGAGAGTCTACTCCGCCCCAGAAGCCTCTGCCGAAATTAGCATGTCAATTAGATAAAGTTTAGATCAAGTTAGTTAGTGTTAGAAGATTAGGGAAAGATGGTTTGAATTTTAGTAGAAGCCTACCATTTGATCTACCTTAGTAGGTAAATTCCAGATTGGTTTCCTTTAAGATACAGCAATGCACATAAAGTATTACCTGAAAATAAGGGCAAAGTGAGCTCCGGGTACATCCGTGCCAGCTCGTTGGATAACCGGATTAATGAAACACTATACAGGGGCGGTAATACTCCATGTGTCCCGTACAGGATACTTCCAGGCTTTTGCTCCGCTACCTTCTTGGAGTATACAAACAGCTTTCCCTCAAGGACCTACAGGACAAATAAAAATGAAAAGACTCTATTATCTTGAAAATGTGAACATACAGTGCTCAGCCCCCAGTATAAAGACATTTTCCCCATGTATAAAGACATATTTTCCCCATGGATCTGCTACCACCCTTGACTCTGCCTGCTTCCCCACGCTCTGCACTTCTTGGTCCAATGAAGACATTGACATCGATAACCTATCTTAAGAATACATTGCCAATATCACAAATGGGGTGGGGGTTGGATAGGACCTCCAACCAATCTGCAGATATCATTCGGGCTATCAGAAGTTGTACATCATCCACAGCTATGATTTCCGGGATAACACAGCTCTGTACACTGTGTAGTGGCCATTACAGGTTACTGCAGCTCAGTTACTATTCCCCTGTAATTTATTTTTCCGTAATATGACCGACTTTCTGCACTTGCCTGCATTAACTGCACAGATATTTCATAGATTTCACGGTTGGTATCCGACGCTTTAAACAGCACCAGGTTCAGTAAAGTCACAATGTCAAATGGATAATTCCTGCAGAAAAAACAAAGATAGAGAATTATCCTTTCAGGAAAAACAAGATGAAGTATTTCATACTAGAAGTCATTGATGCCACATGTGAGAAGCCATATTATACATATACACCTCATTATATAATGTTACATTGTCTAGGGGCACATTAAATTGTCCTTGGAAAAGGTCCATTAATCTTCCATCTCCCAATGTCTCAAACCCCATTATCCCTATATTATAGTTTTACTTTCCAATAATTAGGCTGTTTCAATGTAGAGTTATTGGCAGCAAAAGAATCTTCAAAATTTGGTTCCAACAGAATAAATGAATGTGGGGAAACCTCCCAAACGTAAAACAACCTTGGCTGGAAGTCTTTTCCCCCATCCAAGACATAAAGTTAAAAGATCTAAGCTAGATGGACACGACCAAGTCTATTCCCAGCTGTGAACAGCGGATGTTCGGCATTGCAAAGTTTCATCATTTGCATCCACATTCCACGGATCCTCATAATCTATTATGAGTCAATCTTAAAAAATGGTTCTGACTAGGTCATGCTTTACCGAATGACAGAATGGACACGCAGACTGTTAGTATAACAGACATTAACATTGATTCATTAAGAATTGGTGTACAGTGGGTACAGAAAGTATTTAGACTTTACATGTTTCACTCTTTGTTTCATTGCAGCCAATTGGTAAGATCAAAAAAGTTCTTTTTTTTTCATTAATGTACCCTCTGCTCCCCATCTGGACAGCAAAAAACTGAAGTATAGATATTTTTGCTAATTTATTAAACAAGAAAAACTGAAATATGACATGGTCATAAGTATTAGCCTCTTTGCTCAGTATTGAGTAGAAGCAGCTTTTGAGCTAGTATGGCCATGAGTCTTCTTGGGAATGATGAAACAAGTTTTTCACACCTGGATTTTGGGAACCTCTTCAGTTCCCTCAGGTTGAATGGTGAACATTGGTGGAAAACATTTTCAAGTCTGCTCAATTGGGCTTAGGTCAGGGTGCTGACTGGGCCAGTCAGGAATGGTCACAGAGTTGTTCTGAGGCCTCTGCTGTGTGCTTAGGGTCATTGTCTTGTTATACTGGGTCCAGAGCAATTGAAGGAAAGATGGATGTGGCTAAGTACAACCAATCGCCCTATCCCTGCCCCCATAGCATGACGCTACCACCACCATGTGTCACTGTTGGGACTGTATTTGGCAGGTGATGAGCAGTGCCTGGTTTTTTCCACAAATACCACTTAGAATTAACACTAAAAAGTTCAATCTTCTTCTCATCGGACCAAAGAATCTTATTTATCATTGTGTGGAAGACCTTCATGTGTTTTTTTTTGCAAACTGTATGTGGGTTTCATATGTCTTGCACTGAGGAGAGGCTTCCATCGGCACACTCTACCATAAAGCCCGACTGGTGGAGGCTGAAGTGATAGTTGACTTTGTGGAACTTTCTCCCATCTCCCTGCAGCATCTCTGGAACTCAGCCACAGTGATCTTGGGGTGGTTCTTCTATACCTTTCTCATCAAGGCTCTTCTCTCATGATTGCTTGGTTTGGCTGGATGGCCAGGTTGAGAAAAAGTTGTGGTCATCCCAAACTTCTTCCATTAATAGATTATGGAGACCACTGTGCTCTTAGGCACCTTGAGTTATGAAGAAATTCTTTTGTAACCTTGGCCAGATATATGCCTTGCCAAAATGATGTCTCTGTGCTCCTTGGGCAGTTCCTTAGACCTCATGATTCTCATGTGTTCTAACAAGTGCTGTGAGCTCTGAGGTCTTATATAGACAGGTGTGTGCCTTTCCTAATCAAGTCCAATCAGTTTAATTAAACACAGCTGGACTCCAATGACCTTGAGTACCATCTCAAGGAGGATGAGAAGGAAATCGACAGCATGTGAGTTAAATATGAGTGTCATGCCAAAGGGCCTATACTTATGGGAATACTTATGACCACACAATATTTATTTTTTTCTAGTAAACTCGAAAAATAGCTAAATTTCTGTTTTTTGATGTCAAAAGTGGTGCAGAGTGTACATTATTGATCAATTGGTCTTACCAATTTGCTGCAATGAAACAAAGAGTGAAAAATTTAAAGGAGGGGTCTGGACCCACTGTATTTATGCAGCCCTACTCAAAAAATGGACAGCTCACGACTGTTGGTCAGAGCCATGTGCATCTGCCTTTAGTACATCTATTTTGGGAACAGCTTCTTTTCAACAAATCTTAAAGGGGGTGTCTCCCATAGTCCTGCCCCTGAATCTAATGCCGTATCAGGCGAGCAGAAGTAGTCGGAGGAAAGCTCCTACCTTTGTAAACAACCAGGGGTATGCCACTGATGGGTGGTGGTGCAGGACAACAGAAGCGACAGAGAAGGGGAGTATACCTTTTTTTGTTTGTTTTTACAGTTCCCCTTTTAGCCACTAAAAAATCTGTACCAATCCACCTATCATTTTTGGACCATGTGTCCATTGCCTTAATATTACAGCATGTCTTGATCAGTAATTTTTTCATAGATCATCATTTAGATGTAACAATGTGATGAAAAACGCCCCAAAATCACCTCAATTGTGTAAATATAGCTTCGGAGAAGCAGACACTTCTGCCTGGTGCCGATCTCCTGGCAAAATGGAAGACTGAACTCCGTATAACACATGTAAGGTCGCACACCTTTGACACCTATTACAGTCCACAGGTGAGTTTACTCTCTTGCGTTGCAACATTGTCTTGAACACAATAACATTCAAGCAGGGCCAGCACCCGCACTGGGCATCCTTGGGCAAGTGCCAAGGCCCAGAGCTGCTGGGGGCCCCACATAAGGCTGTACATAAGAAATCATGGGAGCTAAAGGGATGTATCTAATAAATTCATAGGGTGTGAGGGGGGCTTATATAAAATAACCATGAGCTAAGGAATTTAAACTAGGGTATTTTTAGGGAACTAAAAATAAACTAGGGAATTTTTAGGGAACAGGAGACTTTTTAGTTTCTAAATTTTTTGATGCCACCATGTGAGTTTACCGAAAGGGGCCTACTGAGGCTCTATCGCCCAGGGGCCTACTGAAACCTGGACCCGACCCTGCATTCAAGTAGAGCCATCCTGAAAATAATAGAGGATTCGCCAGAAAAGAAGCATTCAGTAAATGGAAAGTCAAAACTTTAATTTGGGGGCTCCCCACAGTTGCCCTATGAAAAGCTTAGTAGATAACTCCAAAATGGGTTTTACAGTGGGAGAAGTTTTTAGAAAGAGGGAAAAAATGGTTAAGTCCTTAACGCCACTGACTGCTGTCATCTTTGAATGGCCATGCCATGTGTTGCCAAAAGGAACCAGGAAATAGAAGGCAGAATGGGTTCCGGAAAGCATCAGAACTTTAATGGTAGGGGGGTAACACTTTTCACATTTTTCAAATCTGATCCAGCCCCTTTTAAAAAAATAAATAATGAAGGACTTTCATAAAGCCGTAAGCAAATGACAGCCTTGTGAAATTGTTGGGATCATTACAAATTATCTACACGTTGATGAGTAAAAATAATATTAGATTCAGAGTGATCCCCAGATCATGGATATGGAAGGATATGGAAGTACATGGAATACTGCAGTGTCTAGTCCATATGAAGAATCTACCCTTTTATTTTTTATGCAATTCCGCCCTCCCCCCATTTTTGGCCCTATATGTTGTTTGGCGGTTACCTAGAAGACAAAATACAGTCTCCAGTTCCTTGGGGAGTTTGAAACAGTGTTTTTTGTGGTGTGACCAGGAGGTCTGGCATCAGAATTATAGTACAAGGCCAAACACAAACAAGGAATATAGGCTATAAAACACTGGAACTACATGACCTGAGCAAACTGCCGGGGAGTTAGCCGTCTGTGCACATAAACACTGTACAGACACAAAGATTAGAAAGTCTACTCGCTAATCCTCATCAAGCACCCCACCTAGCTAAGCGGCCAAGCTTTATTTTCTCACGTAAGACCTCAATTTTTAATTGCATTTTACTTTCACTTTTCAGTATTCATTCACCCATGTATGTATACTGTAGGACCTATGGTGTAGTATTCCCAGGCAATACCAGAGTGCAACACTAGTGTACCACAGGCCCCTGATCTTTTAGCGGGAGCGCCAGATGTCCCCGGGACAACAGGACACTTATCCCGAGGTCCGAGTAGCTCTCCACATTCTCACTTCTAGTTGTGTCACATATAGATGTAAGTTCTGTAGCTGTGGATAGCTGCTCCATGGCAGAAGTGAAGAAAGCTTAGTATTAATGTTTATTATTTTTTATAATTGCTGTTGAAGAATTCTATACTTGGGTGTGTGGGGCACATAACATACTGGAGGCACAAATTATACTGGGGGATGTGGGGTCACAAGATGTAGGTACTATAAATAACATAATGGGGCACATTTACTTACCCCGTCCCGTTGACGCCGCTGATCCGAAATGTCCGACTAGGATTCGGAGCTGCCACGATTCACTAAGATTGTGCGGCCGATATCCTGCTTGTGTCGCTTCCCCGCTGAGGTCCGCTGGAGTTCACCTTCTTCTTCCTGATGCATGTGAGTGCTGATCTTGTGACACAATTTCATTTTTAAATTCCACGGTTTGTCCGAATCAGTCGGGTTGTCCGACTGCCACACCCCCCGATTTGTGTCGCATGAAAGCTGGCGCCGATGCGGCAAAATCTGATCGCGTGCGCCAAAAACCCGGGGCAATTCAGTGCAAAACGGAAAAATTCGGGAAACGTGAAGGAAATGCGTCCGACGGAACCTTGGTAAATGTGCCCCAATATGTCTGTGTGGTATGAAACATGAGACATGATGATGTTGGATCTAATGGAGAAGATAGAGAACAACCACAATCCGAGAACACGTCACTTGCAGTCATTGGGTGTAATAAGCAGAGATTTCCCTGCATTTCTTTTAATTTCAGTATATGATAGGTACAGGTACAGTTGTTTTTGGCAAAAGCACATGAGAGGGATTATAGGTGTGGACATTACTGAAAAATCGCTACATCTGCATTGGGGCCCATGCCGTGCAATTTTTACAACCCAAGCAACGCCCCTGGTCACAGGAATCCATATATACTGTAATTTAGATTCATTTATCTCTATTACTTGACCTGTCCTTCTGGTCCCTTCCACACAAGCGTATATGGTGGCCATATGCTAGATGTTTGAGCGGCAACTAGCATACAGCCACCATAGAAGTGCTTTGTACACTTTGTCAACGTTGCTTGTCACAGCCAGAAAATAAGATAGAACGTGCTCTATCTTTTGCCGGAACTACAGTGCGGCTGAACGGCTCAATATCCACTTGGCAATACATGTGTGTGAAAGGGACTAACGCTGTTTGTAAAGATCTGCCATCTCCTCAAGGATGGGTGCACAAATAGGATTCTTTTTTTTTTTTGTCTGGTCTTGCCTACAAGTTGTTAGGTGTCAAGCATCACGGTTCTGTCAATGGAAAATCATAAACTTTTAAGAAGCGGCTTCCCTTACATGTAGATGAAAAATAGTTTCACCATCATCATAGATGGGATTCTTGGGCACAGCAATGGTCATATACTAGGAGAGTTATAAAATGGGCCTGGATGCCTTTATTGAGTGTGATAATGTAATGTAAATAATATGGAATTTTATTAGCATCTTATTAGCATTTATTAGCATTTTATTAGCATCTGCCTCATAGGCGTTTTTGGTAGAATTACAAATTACAAATTGGATTTGATTTGCCCTTTCGACTAACTTTTACTCAGTTTTGTGAAAACAGCAATAATACATGAGAGGGAAGTCACATTGGGCATTTTTTCTGGTTCAGTCCCCAATTTATACGTGTTCTCCATGGCAAAAAATACATCTTCAGAAGGGTGGATGGATAAATCAAAGACAAAACGTCACATGCTGCATCTGGACACCTGTAGATTAGCAGCAGTTTGCGCAGCACTTGTGTCTTATTGTGGGAAATGTATTTCGGAGGCTTTTGAGATTACGTTATTTGTGCCTGCATGAGAATTTTTACCTCATGAAATAATATTATTCCTCCCGCATATTAATAGTCTGCCTTTTAGAAGCCAGTGATAAGAGGAAGTCAGCTGAAGCAGATTAAGCTTCCCTGTGACTCTCCGGAATGCTCAGTCACTGGGAAATCGAAATAATCAGGTTCCCAAATAGTAACCTGACCCTTTTCTAGAACACTCTACCCGCCCTCATCAGAACATGCATTGACGGAAACAAAGAGAGGTCAAGCTGAAAAGGACATTTAAGTGAATTTTCTCTTCAGGAACAATAAGTCATGAAAAGTTGGCAATGCGATGGGAATATAAATTAGTTCTAAATAGAGTGGCAAAACCTTCATAAAGTAACATTGGCCTAGTCATGTACAGTCATAAAACATTAGGTTACTGGTCTGGAAATAAAAGTTCCAGAAATTTTTTAGAGATACAATTTGCATTGACAACATCTCTGCAAAAGGAGCAAAAACATGGGGGATGCCCATGGATAGAAAGAGGGTCAGCAACACCACCCAGCAAAGTCAAGGAAAATCCAGGTTCAACCAGAGAGGAGAAGCCATCTAATACTCTCTAGTCAGCTTTAGGCAACATTCACAAATCCGTGTGCTCGCCCCGGGGCGAGAGGGCCATGTGGTGAAGAGAGGGGGAGTGAGGGCTTACTAATTCCCTCTCTATTGAAATAAGAGCAGTCGTGCTAATCTACCCACAAATAGGACATGTGTGGGCTTACTGCAACGCAACTGGGTGCCATAGACCTCAACAGGGGTCTTGCTCTGGCCGCAAATTGTGGGGTCAGTTCATGGCCCACATTGTGGTCATGTGAAAGTGGCCTTAGGGATTCCCTATCATTAGGCTACGTGCCTGCAAAACAACCGGAAGGCTGGCAAATGACGTCACTAGCTTGTCCCAAGCCCTGGAAACTGTTCCTTCTGGACTTCTATGGGAAGGAATAAACCAAAAGGACCTGTTCTTAGTTGTGCAGCTCAACTAGTTGGCTTATGCTTGGGGCCAAGGAAACCACAGAATTCCACAGAATTACATAAGGACGCAAAATTAGAACGTCTGTATGCACAAGGCCTTACTGAAAGTAAAGGTGAAGCTTTCAAAGACCATTTGTCTTCTGACAAGAAAGGGCTTCAGGGAAGCCCATGAGCTGAATGAGAAAGTATGATGCATATTATTGTAATAATATAGGCCCCTGGTGGGACTTGAACTCCACACCTTGTCTATAGGAGGCAGGATCATTAATAGTAACATTAACATGCAATATAATGGTATATAATTTTATTTATTAAAACCTCCGATATGCTCTATGTATACACAATAGTTGCTGTAATACCTGTTTCCACAAACAGTTGCTATAGCTTTGAAACACCCAGAAGCAAGCTGGTACGATCCGGTGTAGCAGCGATCAATGGCCCAGTTAAAAAGATTAATTTGATCAGGATTTAGTTCCAGCAATAATACGACCACTTCACAACCAAGCTGGTGAACCTAGAGACATAACACCACATTAATAGGCAGTACTTTCTTTCAGGAAATATATAATTCATGAATAAAGGTAGAAAATTACTTTAAACTTCCCAGGAGAACATATAAAAAAAATTTATATTCATATACCAAGTTATCCATTCAGTATAAACAAGACAACGTTTTACCATCACTTTTGTATAGTTTTATCCTTACTTACCCTCATGTCCTGACAAGCCAGGATATTGTCCAACCATTTGTAAAGATACCCATCTGGAGACAAGCCCACATTGTCAAAGACGGGACCACAACATAGAACAGCAGACATGGCCTGGAAACATACACAGAAACAATGTATTAGATTGGTAAAGTGTTGGTGAAACTATGGTCCATGTATCAAATGTAGAATTAAGAGCCCTGTTTGAGGGCACATGCACCGCCCCAACACGACTCTAAAGGCCCCCTCTTATAGTACCAGGCAGACAAGAACATCCAGTGCTCAGCGCTATTTTGTGAAAGTTATTAGGTACAAATAGGATTGGAACATTATTGGAGCAAGAAACAATAAGTTACAAAGTGGGTTTTGGGTTGCAGTTTGGGCACTAGGTCTCTAAAAGTAGATCTTCACCATCAATGACATAGGGCAGTGGTGGCGAACCTATGGCACGGGTGCCAGAGGCAGCACTCAGAGCCCTTTCTATGGGCACCCAAGTCACTCAAAGAATCTTCCTGCAGTTCCAAGCAACTTAAAAGATGCAGCTTTCAGTTAAATATTAAAGTGTTACTTGGGACTGTAGGAAGAGGGAGAATGAGTAGACAGGGCATATTTATCTTTGGAGGACCTTCTGCTGTATACAGAGGGACACTGCAAAGAAGCTAAAGAGCTGCAAATTTTCCATCTTGTCCTCCTAAGGTCAATATGATCGAAGGTTGTTGAAGAACAGGGAGCAATAAGTTACTGCTTTTGGTTGGCACCTGGCAATAAATAAGGGAGGTTTTGGGTTGTAGTTTGGGCACTCGGCCACTAAATGGTTCACTAAATGGTATCTGTGTTGAAGCCCCAGGTTTCCCAGGATCATTGAAGGTCCTAAATGAAGGATTCACTCTTGATAATAAGGTATAGACATATCCTGGAGATATGTCATCATTACTGACAAGGGAATAACATATAACCATAATTTACATATAGGACCTATGGAAATTTTCCGATAATATGACTTGATATAACAAACAGTTGTACAAAAAAAATAAAACTAAAATTAAATGCTTCTACTATTAAAAAAAAAGATAGAAACAAGAAATTTAGTGGGTAGCGTTGAATTCACCTTTAGGGCACAGTACTGATATCTTGTGATCTGATGGTTTCGATCGCTGTAACGGTCCAGAGGAGTGAACATTATGCTGAAAGGACCGGCCCACTGGCTAAACAGGATAAATAGATGGTGCCGCAAACTTTGTTGTGGAAACAAAAATCTCCGGTGGTGAACTAAATACAAATACAATAAAAGACCAAGTTTTAACAATGTGTTCAAATGTCCACAAATATGATGCAGATTTTACCATTATTGGTAACACTTTCAGGTTACTTATTAAAGGCATCCTTTACTGAAAAGCGTAGAAACTATGGTATAAACCTTCATTAAAGATCTCCTTTCTTTTTGTGGCTACAGCCTTTATGGAGATTTAGTTAGCCTCATGCTATCAGAGTAAAAACAAACCCTGTGTAGTATCCAGGGACAACATTGACCCATTTGTAGGAAATTCAAAATAAAGAAAATGCAGCATGGATAAACCAAGGACACTTACTCATAGATTCTGTGACAGTGGTAATCTTCTTCTTTGCTATCTATGGCCTCCTTCCTTCTAAAATCAACTTTTAAAATAATGCTAATGAGCCTGAAAGGCTACTGGGGCAGTTCCTAGAGCCTCTGCAGCAGTGAGATTACATCAGGCAGAGGGAGGGGGAAGGAGGGAGCAGAAGGGGAGAGTGAGACAGTGAAACAGCCTTTAAATCTGCAGCACAAAGGGTCCCTGGTAACACCCTCAGTAGAACTTCCGACTCATTAGCATAATTTGAAACATTCATTTTAGAAGGAATGAGGCCCTGGATAATATATATAAGAATATTATCACAGTCATGGTGCCTGGTTCTATACATAAGTCAGTCCATTTCATTTCAGTATTGCATCCAAGTCCATTGCCGCAATCGTGGTGTAGAGAATTATAATAAAAGAAGTCCTGAGAAGCATAGTTCCTTAGGAATATTTTAGTTGGACATGTACCATTACTTTTAATGATGATAGACATGTGCTTTAAATTATATCTATTTGAACTGTTAATTCACTTTGAAGCAACTAAATAAAGAGTTTCCTTATAGTCAAATTTTCCCGACCTGTGCCAAAGAAAAAATAAAAATATAGTGCAGACCTTAAATAAACAACCAGCACCACCTGATATCATACCTGGCACACACTGGATCAGATTGGCAATCATGGCACTGAAGTGAGCTCTAATGTCTTTGAGTATTTCAACATCCTTATCATTTTCAGCTTCCAGAAGCATCCGGGTAAGGTCCACATACTCCAAAAACAAGGCCCCCAGAGCTAAGGTGTCTCTTTCTAAGGCGCCATTAGTGCTTAAGATAAAGGAAAAAAGAACAAATTCAGAAACAAATACAGAATGATTTTCTATCCATTTAGGATAGAGATAACATAACTTACTTGTCACTTATAACACCAGCATCGGCCAATAACTCAAATATCCTCAATAGCTGCAACCTCAGCAGGTCTCGCCGCTCTCTCCGTTTCTTGTTCTGCCAGGCAAATCAATATTAGGAGAATATGTTAAACTTTCAAGTGCACAGGGAGGAGTCACTGCTGTAGCCAATCAGAGGCTTTAGTAGTGATCTTTATAATGGTTTCCCTAACTGGAAGAGGGGTGCAATGAAGGGTTTACTTACTTATTTTACCACTACGTTGCACTAAAGGGAATCAGTCATCACAATTTACCTACTCAGACTAACTGCTATGTTATGTGGAAGGTGCTGGAAGTATAGCAGTAGGCCATGTTATCACTGCAGAGGCAGAGCCATGAGGTGCTCTGTCACCACCCACACAAAGCCTAATTTGCATTATTTTTAAACTTGCTTTTTGGCATGGAGTGTGCAGCAGGAAAAAGAATGGGAGATATATGTGGGCAAAGCCCTACAAAGCATAGCAGTTAGGCTATATTCACACTACCGTATGGAGGACGTATATACGGCCGACGTATATACGGCTGATATACGTCCTCCATAGACGGCAATGGGCGCACAGCGCCCTACGGGAGCGGTACGGTGCAGCACACGTGCGGCACCGTACCGCTCCGCACCCGGGAAAAAGATAGGACCTGTCCTATCTTTTCCCGTAATACGGCGCCGTGCGCCATGTATCTCTATGGAGAGGGGCGGGGGTGAGCTGCGCTCATCCCCTGCTCCTCTCCGCAGCGCCGATGTATGCACGCCGTACTACGGTACGGCGGGCATACATCGTGTGAATGTAGCCTTAGTTTGAGAAGGTAAATCTTGATGACGCTTTCCCTTTAAAGCAGATTTGATTTCCCCTTTAAATGTCTGAAGACTAACCTCTGGTCTCCGTTCCAAGGCTTCTTTCATTAGAGGATGAAGTTCTTCCACCAATTCCCTGTAAAACAGATATTTGTCCATTTTTAACCAAACACGACACAGTTACTGGATGAATTATTCTACTTTACAGAAGATCAATCACCTTTCTGAGTTTTCTGTTTTACAAAATAATTGTATTTGGTAAGAAAGGAAAAGCAAAAAAACTAAATAAATAAGATTTATACGGCTAGTTAAAACATAACTGCCTTTTTTTCAGATAGAGCGCCACACCCGTCCACAGGCTGTATGTGGTAATGCAACTCTGATCCAAGTGGTGGTAAGATGCAATACCAAACTCAACCATAAGCAGGTGTGGTGCCCTTTCTAATAAGCGGAGTACAGGCAGTCCCCGGGTTACATACAAGATAGGTTCCATAAGTATGTTCTTAAGTTGAATTTGTATGCAAGTTGGAGTTTCAAAATATTTTGCTGTAATGGGACCAAGGATTATCAATAAAGCTTCATTACAGACACCTGTAATCATTCCAGTCTGGGACTTTAGTAAAGCATCCATAGAGCTTCACCAGAGGTCACAGTGGGCAGAGGGGTCAGTCTTTAACTTGGGGTTGTCTGTAAGTTGGGTGTTCTTAAGTAGGGGACCACCTGTAATCTTCTATAATAATGCATTACCTCTATAATTAATAATTACCATACTTCAAAATTTCTGTCCAAACTCAGTATATTTCAACTATATTTTTATTATAATAGTTTTTTTGGGACAAAAATGGAATATTATTGGCCTTGGATGTGCCAGAAATTTGACTGAATAATAATAATATTAAAAAAAGAGCCAGTAAGAAACAAAGTAGTGGATTATTAAAAGAAGAAGGGGTCACAACCACAATGTATGACTGTAAATGTGTATTATGGATTATTTTTCTCTAATTAGCATCTACATTGATGTTGGAGAAAGGAATTCCAGGCCATTTGGTGTTACATCTGTGACCCTCCCATAAGGGTGCACAATACCCCATTCACTTGCATGAGCCGCAGAATACCGACAGACTCCTTTGGGAATCTGTTCTTAATTGCTGACAGAATTCTAAACTTGACCTATGAAAGTTAAGAATGTAGAGAAATAATTCCTACAGTTTGAATTAAAATAGTTTTTTTTCTTATTTTGAGCACTTTAAGGTGTAGGAACAACTGAAAAACAGTTCATGCTGCATCATACCTGAAGACCAATGCGTTTGTCCTACCAAAACCCAGCACAAGGGACTCAGTGATTTCAATACTCTCCAGTCTCATCAAGGGGACGAGTTGTTTGAGCAGGACACTAATGGAAGGAGTTCCAATGATCTAGGAAAGAAAAACATCCTCTGTAATTTCATGTATTGCCATGATGTGTGCAGTACTAGGGCTCCAGCCAAGGAAAGACAGAGACGTATTCTTAATAGGACTAGGACTGGAACATATTTTAAAGTTTTCTTTAATCCACAGGTCGCCTTCCCCCAGACAAGGCTTCTTTATTGTAAGAATTGGGAATACAGGCAGTCCCCGGGTTACATACAAGATAGGGTCTGTAGGTTTGTTCTTAAGTTGAATTTGTATGTAAGTCGGACCTGTATATTTTATCATTGTAACCCCCAGCCAGAACTTTTTTGGTCTCTGTGACAATTGGATTTTAAAAATGTTGGGTTGTCATAAGACCAGGATTAACACTAAAGCTTCATTGCAGATGCCATTGATAACTGTTACAGCTGATTATTGTAGCCTAGGACTAAAGTACAATAAATTACCAATATCCAGGGGTCCGTTTGTAACTAGGGGTCGTATGTAAGTTGAGTGTTCTTAAGTAGGGGACCGCCTGTATGTGGAAAAACCGAGCTCATAATAGTAGAGACAGAAGAGAGCTTCAAAAATGGCCTAGATGCCTTTTTTTTTTTTTAGCAAAATTACATTGAATATTATGTTATAATATAGACTTGCATTGCCTTACATCCCCTTCTCTTCTCTTTCTTGGTTGAACCTCATGGACATACGCAGGGGCGTAACTACAGCGGTAGTAGCGATAGCAGCCGCAATGGGGCCCGCAATGTCAGGGGCCCTCGGCATCTGACCTGACACACTGAAGAATGGAGGATGTGCACCATTATATACATATTAAGCTGCACATTGTAGAGTATAATATACATATTAGAGTGCACATCTTCCACAGTACACAAACACAATCGGCAGCTCAGATAAGAAATGTCGGGAGGGGACAGCACAATGACAAGACTAGAGACAGGACTAGATCTCTCATCTCTAATATCTGCCATATACTCTCCTAGTTACGTCCCTAGACGTATGTCTTTTATAAAGAGTAAAAACTATAAAACTAAATGGACTGCCACAGAGAGCTGAGATCTGTGCTCAGCAGTCCCATCAATGGTAAAGAGAAGGGTAGTGCAGATACTTGGCACAATGGCCCTGTTAGCCTTTGGGCTTTTAAGGGTTGTGTCGGTGTTAGTTTTTTTGTTCTAGTGTCTTTCCAACCCAAATATTTTTTCCCTTTGTGTATAGCGTCTCCTCACTGTTTCTTAAAAGATTTGTGTACCTAGAAGTTGGGTTCAACCTACCTCCCTAGTAAACAAAAAAAAAACAGGTGTATGGTGATTGGCAAGACTTCATGCACACGACCACCTCCATAGGAGTGGGCACTCGGGTTGGTCAAGGTTTAGTGAGACACAGAAGCCTCACCGCTCCGTGACCGTGCATAATAGAAGTGAATGGCAGCCGTGAACTAGCCACAATTTCTGCGGCGAGCTCACATCCACTATATACAGTCATATGCATGAGGCTTAAAGGGGTATTCTCGTCTGGGCATTCACATTCAGTTTCATTAATCTGCCATATATAAACATTTCTTCAATTAGATGTTATTAAAAAAAATGTTCCTGTGTGAAGATAATTTCCCATAAATGTAGTAATATGGTCCCTTAGAAACGAGATAGCTTCCTCGGATACGGCCACGTCTGCTGGAGGGATTGCACAAAGAAACAAAAAGGTTTTTGAATATGAAATGTCTGGGAGTTACTACATGTCCTACAGCCGTCCTGTGGTAATGATCGCTGAATCCAGGTGGTCAGGCAGGACTCTATAGCGCAAGTCTGGCCACCACAGCCAGAGTGTGATGTGGTCGTATCCGAGGAAGCTATCTCGTTTCTAAGGGACAACATGGCTACATTTATGAGAAATTATCTTCACACCGGAACATTTTTTTTAATAACATCCAATTGAAGAAATGTTTACATATGGAAGATTAATGAAACTGAATATGAGTGCCCAGACGAGAATACCCCTTTAAGTCCTATTATAGACTCTGAAGAACATCTATGAAATATTTACAGCATAACATGTGGTAACCCCAAAGAATCGAACACCCCTTACCTTGTTATCGTAGCTGATGGAGCCATCAGGAGTTGTAGCCATAATCTCAGGAGTAGATGCCCGTAAGTGACCAGGACTCATAATACTAGGTCTCGCAACACCAAAACAGAGAATAAGATAGTTCCTCCATAGCGTAACATAATTATCCCCACTGCTGGCAGTACTGGTTTTCTTGGCATTTATTGGGCTACTATAACAAGAAAAATACAGATTTTCTAAATTTCACATTGCACAAATTTTCTAATTTTCCATTATTTTTATATAGGGCACACAGATTCCGCAGCACTACACATGCACGATGGGGGGTCCGACTAAGGTACTTCGGATCTAATAGGACCCCACATTCTAGTAATCTGTGGGGGTCTGATCACCTAGACCAAACCGATCAGCCTAACTTATTTCGTGGGAGAACCTTCTTTAAGGATTATGGAGGCTGCTCTGCTCTTAGGAACCTTGAGTGCTGCAAAGATTCTTGCCATTTCTGTTTTTGAGCTCTTTGGGCAGTTCCTTAGACCTCATGATTCTCATGTACTCTGACATACACTGTGAGCTCTGAGGTCTTAAAATAGACATGTTTGTGTCTTTCCTAATCAAGTCCAGTCAGTTTAATTAAACAACCGGACTCCAACGTAGGAGTAGAACCATCTCAAGGTGGATCAGAAGAAAATGGACAGCATGTGTGTTTTTCATCTTACAAATTGGCTTCAATGAAACAAAGAGTGAAACATTTAAAAGGGTCTGAACACTTTCCGTACCACTGTGTGTCAGAGCCTCTACCACTGGAGGATTAACTGGTAAACTCTGGTGGATCAGTATGTCTGTGTAAAGAACTATGAAGTTATGATTAGTATCAAACATCCAAAAATTGTTTCTATTTCACCCTTACCCCGAAAAAAAGACTGACAGCCCCTTCCCCTATAGGATGAGGAACACTATGTATTGTATAAAAGGTAATTTCTCTTAAGGCTGCACTTATCGCTGCAGTATGCCTCTTCGCTGCACTAACAATTATTACATTTCACAGCGTGTTAGCTGTTTTTAATGGGGATCTCAAGAACAACCAGTACTTGAAGAGAACTATAAATATAGACAAATCTGCCTAATGAGACCTAACAAAGGACGTTATCTTTGTAATAATACAACAAAGTGATTTAAGTATTCTGGTATAATACTATTCTGGAAAGAAGCAGATGGAACATTTATAATTAGCTATAAATCGAGAAAATACAGGGGTATAATAGTTGTGATGTTTTTATGCTCCAATACCAAGAGGCCCCTGGTAATGTGAAAGGCCCCTTCACTTTTATTGTCATATCAGCATCTATTAGGGTAGCCTGGATGGGCGTCAACAAGAACAGAAACTTAAAAGGGGACACTTTCACCCCCTCCACCAATACAAACTTTTGTATCGCTAAAGAGGTGCCACTCCTCTCATTCAGACACAGTTGGAAATTATTTTCTAGCCCCTATTGTCCCCAAAAAAATCACTGCCAGAGTCTTATTAGCATATTGGGAGTCAAAACTTAAACTAAAAAGGTCTTAAAGTGACAGAATCCCCATTGGATAGTAAAGTTAATACCGGCGTCTTACAATGTGGTAGAAGGGTCCCTTTAGTCTATAGCCCTGGGTCAAGAAAAATGAAAATTTTATATTTCACATCTAAATATTTTTTTTCTGTAAATTTTGTAACTTAATTAGTCTCTCAATAAAAAGGTAGTATTTTATAAAATGTATTGTCTCTTTGGGGGTCTATAAGATAATTTATACAATATTCATTTTTTACGCTCAGATAATACCTTTATAGCTTTGCTTAGATTTATTAAAAAAAAATACAAGCAATGTGCCCTACTTACTTAGGGTCTACCAATGGCATCAGCAGCTGTAGTCTTGTGAAAGCATAGGGCCAGGCATAGCTGAGGGCTGTAGGACAATGTTTGGGTAGGTTTTCTTGCCTAAGAAATGTGAACAGGCAGAGGACCCATGGGTCCTTTACAGACTGTGCAAATATCCACACGTGAGAAGGGCTTTTCACATCGTAATGGCTATTGACAAGGACTGCGTTCCACTCCACCAACCACTGTAGGTCCACATTGTGAGTAAATGGCAGAGGAGCCTGGTAACAAAAGTAAATATTATGTTAAAAACAACAAAAAAATTAGAATGTACCGTAATTGACAAGAGACTATGGATGAGCACATGGGACAAGCCTATCAATTTTCAGCAATGCAGTTTACCAATAGCTATTCCTACTCCCCGATACACATATATGCTCGACAGGGCATGTAGGTGCTTACTATACAGTGAAGGGACCTTCTGTAAGACACCTTCGTTGGCGGTTTGTCTCCTGGAGCAAGAAATGACATGGCAAAACTGAAAACGCCTAATCCTTCCTACCCCTGATACCCTTTGAGGGTAATGAAGAGGCCTCCACAAACATGGTCAGGAAAAAAATGCCAGGATAGATAGATGGTCAGAAGAAGAAAACAGATGGGATGGGATGAAAGTACAAAAAGATTCCCTCTGAGGCATCACATTATTTGGTTTGTAGTGTATACAAGTAGAAGAAACGTACTATGTGGGTCAAGGTTAATACTATTAGGACCAAAAGTAAAGTCCTTGGATTAGGTAACAGGATAAAAACCTGATTTGGCAAACACTTCTAAGAACAAAGTGCAAATGATCTGGATGTTCACCAACTTAGTACTGCTTCAGCATTTCAACATTTTATGCCAACATTGGGATTAGATCAGTCATGTATTATTAGGAAAGCCTACTGTAATGTATTTTTTAAATTAGAAACGGCCCCAACCATGGGATATGGGAAGCAAGCCGCCCACAGTACTGGAATGAATCTATAGTAACGCTATCGGAATGCAGCCATAGGTAGGATGGACGTTCCAGGTCAGGAAAAGATTCCATAGCCGATAAAGTGGGTTGTTACTAGAGATGAACGGAACACATGTTGCCTTTCTGCCGTTACTAGAGATGAACAGACCTGATATTCGGGTTCTGCCATTCAACCTGGACAAATTGACGGATTAGCAGCTAAACAGCCAATATGGCAAATTGAGGCCACTAGCAACTATCCAGTTGACCAGGGGGGCCACCCTGTTTAACCCGATCATCAGGTCCGATGATCCAAGTTATGTTAAGGTGACACATTTTTCATGACCAGGTTTATGGCACAACTGCAGCAGCAATAACAATGGAAACATGGCTGTAGATACTATATATTAATATTATGTTTTTTTTAAAAAAATATATAAGACACAACCAAATATATAAAAAACTACTTACAGAATCGGACACTGCTACATGTAGGAAGCTTTCAAGTATAGAGGGACTGAGCTGATCCAGCACATCAATCATCGGCTTGTCGTCTTCCTATAATGAATACAAGGTTTAAAAACGTCATAAGACAAAGATGTTTAATGCTCAATAAGGGGGAGAGGTATTTTAAATATTAAAGGATTAATCATCAAAATTAGATTTGGCGGTGGACTGACACCTTGTGCCTCCACCGTTCAGCTGTTCCTGTATCTGATTCACATGGTTGCAATGTCCCATGGTCTGTTCGGAGCTTAGTATCATTTAAGAGAAAGGAAATTAGCTGCAATACCAAACTTGGCCACTATACAATGTACATTGGTGAGCTGGGTAGACTGGTTTCAGAGTGTCGGTCCCCCAACAATCGGATATTAAATCACCCATGCTAAAGATAGGAATACAAAGTAATACCCCATTTAAGGTGTCATCATCCAACATACACAGATTGATAGCTCAGTACATACCTCCGCTTGGCCCAGTGCAGTAAATAGCGCTCGGACCTCTTTGAGGATTAAAACCGCCATTTTCCGAGTTGCCAGCTGAAAACTGCAAAGTAACAGAAGTGCAAATCCTTCTACCGCGTGCAATACATTGGAGTAAGGTCCTCGCTCAGACTGTATCCTGTGACTGGATCCATTCGGAATGAGCTAGGTGACAAAAAATACACGAAGATTAAACAGTTAATACAGAACCTTAATTTTGGCTCTAGTAAGACCTCCTAGTAACCAAAGCTACAATTCAGATATACTCTTAATAAAAAAAAACCTTCACAGCCAAAACTATTGCAAACCAATACCAAGCTAAAATAAGAGCAGACCCTACCAGAAGCGAAACACACCAGTATGTCAGTGTGCTTGGTTTACAATCCTTCATCCTGGTGGTTGATGTCATTTAAATAGTCTCTAACATTTCATCAATTTTTGCATAGTATAAGTGAATATGACAATTTGGAACATACTCTATCCCATCTCTAACCACCCTCCCTATCCCTGTCCTAAACTGCTTTTCACTCTCTCTTCAATCTCTGCTGAATCCATCTTGCTGGCAAAACGGAGAGACTATCAATACGGTATAACATTACATAGAAGTTCTGTGTCAGATAAACCAGGGACACTTACTCATTTACTCATAGATCAGGCACTGTGACAGTGGTAATCTTCTCATAATCAACTATTACAATTACGCTAATGTCCCTGAATGGCTCTAGGGGGTATCACCACTCCCCCTCTGTGCTGTAGCATACACTGTGCAGAATCACTCCCCCCTCCCACTGTGTGCTGAAAATTTTATCTGCTGCCGTGAGATTACATCAGGCAGAGGGAGGGGGGAAGTGCTGAGGGAGCAGAGGGGGATGCAGTGTAACAGCCTGTAAAGTTGCAGCATGGATGGCCTTGGTAACGCCCCCCAGAGCCATTGTGGCTCACTAGCATAATTTTTAAAGTTGATTTCAGAAGAAAAGAGGCCATGAACAACAGATATAAGAAGATCACCCCAGTAACAGTGGCACAGTAGTGTCCCTGGTTTATTATGATGGATTTTGATTTCCTGTAAATATTACAATTAAAATTCTGAAATGTAATTTTTTTTTTATCAATCTCACATATTTATGGCACAACTTTAATAATAGGCCAGTTCTCCGATCTCAGCGACCAAAACCAGGTGTGATGCAAAAAACAACCACCTAATAATGTAAAGTTTTATGGAATATGGTGGGTTGGTTGCTTTGGGACACTTTGTAATAGTAAGGCTATATTCACACTGCCATTGCCCGCCCGTACCGTAGCGGGCGACGGCAGTGCACGGGTAGAGGAGGAGGAGGTGAGCACTGCTCACCCCTGCCCCTCTCCATAGGAAGTTATGGCGCCGTATTACGGGAAAAGATAGAACCGCTCCGGGTACGTAACGGTACGGTGCCGCACGTGTGCCGGACCGTACCGCTCCCGTAGGGTGCTGTGCGCCCATTGCCGTCTATGGGGGGCAGTGTGAATGTAGCCTTAGAATTTGAGTTCCTTCTAGACCTTTGTAGCATAGAAAGATAAAAAAAAAAAGGACAATCCGTAAATCTGTAAATGCACCCGAGCCAGCACTACTTTGTATGTAGCAGGTCATCTCTTTTCATGTGTGTCTTCGGTATCCAATCCAAGTTCATAACATATTTTATACATTAAACCGTCCTTTTGATATTTTTTGCTAGCCACTACTGGATTAAATTATTTAGACTGCATGTCTTCTTATATAAGACTCCTTCCCTGACCTTGGAGAAGACTTTTCATTTCTTAGAAAATTACATCATAAATAATTAAGCTGAAGCATTCAGAGCAGCGCTACATCAGAACGCAGCAAATCAATCCCAAAGGACTCGACCAGTCATAAAAATAACCCGAATTCTAAGATATTATACATGCACGTATCATTCTTCTCTTCTACCGCCGAGGCATCTATTCTGCCAGCTGAATCAATATGAAATGCAGAAGATTGCGCTGCAGTGTAATGCACTTAAGTATTGGTCATCAAATTCATTGGGGGTGATGTATCATTGTTTGTTTTGTATCGTTTTTGTCTATTTGTGGTGTTGATTTGGAGCCGTTAAAAATGCTGTTTCGCAACTTTACATTGAACTAAATGAACAAAAATGAGCAAAGTCATTTTGACGTAGACTCTGCTTACACCAAATTCACGAAACTTTCATAGCCATTTTTTCACAATAGGACTGAATTCATATGCGACTTTCTATGATGTTTTTTTGCAACTTTTTTGCGACTGTTGCAAACAAACCCCATAGAATAAGAACACTGCTAACAAATTTATCAAGGAGCTCCAAACACAGACATGGGGGAGATTCATCAGAAGTGTCAGGGAACAAAACTATACTGGTTGCTAATGGCATCCAATTAGAGCATAGCTTTCATTTTCTACACTGCTGTGGGAAAATTAAAGCTGAGCTCTGATTGGTTGCCATGAGCAACTAAAACAGTTCTGCTTTTCTTATAAATACTAGTGATGGGAATTCCGGATCTTCTTCGTGAGCTGGCTCATTAGCCTCCGCTCACTAAGAAGAGTCGGCTCTTTCGGCTCCTGAACGGCTACCTATTAAATATACACTCACCAGCCACTTTATTAGGTACACCTGTCCAACTGCTCGTTAACACTTAATTTCTAATCAGCCAATCACATGGCGGCAACTCAGTACATTTAGGCATGTAGACATGGTCAAGACAATCTCCGGCAGTTCAAACCGAGCATCAGTATGGGGAAGAAAGGTGATTTGAGTGCCTTTGAACGTGGCATGGTTGTTGGTGCCAGAAAGGCTGTTCTGAGTATTTCAGAAACTGCTGATCTATTGGGATTTTAACGCACAACCATCTCTAGGGTTTACAGAGAATGGTCCGAAAAAGAAAAAACATCCAGTGAGCGGCAGTTCTGTGGGAGGAAATGCCTTATTGATGCCAGAGGAGAATGGGCAGACTGGTTCAAGCTGATAGAAAGGCAACAGTGACTAAAATCGCCACCCGTTACAACCAAGGTAGGCAGAAGAGCATCTCTGAACGCACAGTACGTCGAACTTTGAGGCAGATGGGCTACAGCAGCAGAAGACCACACCGGGTGCCACTCCTTTCAGCTAAGAACAGGAAACTGAGGCTACAATTTGCACGAGCTCATCGAAATTGGACAGTAGAAGATTGGAAAAACGTTGCCTGGTCTGATGAGTCTCGATTTCTGCTGCGACATTCGGATGGTAGGGTCAGAATTTGGCGTCAACAACATGAAAGCATGGATCCATCCTGCCTTGTATCAACGGTTCAGGCTGGTGGTGGTGGTGTCATGGTGTGGGGAATATTTTCTTGGTACCAATTGAGCATCGTTGCAACGCCACAGCCTACCTGAGTATTGTTGCTGACCATGTCCATCCCTTTATGACCACAATGTAGTGGTGGAACGAGAGATTCGCATCATGGAAGTGCAGCCGACAAATCTGCGGCAACCGTGTGATGCCATCATGTCAATATGGACCAAAATCTCTGAGGAATGCTTCAAGCACCTTGTTGAATCTATGCCATGAAGAATTGAGGCAGTTCTGAAGGCAAAAGGGGGTCCAACCCGTTACTAGCATGGTTACCTAATAAAGTGGCCGGTGAGTGTATATATATCAGGGAGCCGCAGGCCAGTCAATCACCCCACACCACTCCACTTTTAACTCGATTGTATCGGGTTGAAGGGGGCATGGTGCTCCGGTTAGGGGCCGGGTGAAGTGAGCCAACAGCTTACTGACGGGAGCCGGCTCCCGTCATTCACAAACAAGAGAATTTTAATACTACAGTGACTAAGATGGTTCAGGTTGTTCATGCCAAATTGGCGGACAAGGAATAGTAAATTTTGGCTTCCATTGGGTGGACAGACACCTATGGGAGACTCTGGCAAGTGGGCCCTGCTTTATCAATTGTGAATATAGCCCTACCCCACCGGCTCAAGGTACCATGTGAACAGTTCTTTTAACTTACAACAAAAAAGATTGACTGAAGGGATGGAATAATCACCCTGATCCACAAAGCTTTGCATCATGCTGCAAAAACTCTTTTCGATCTGCTAGTGATCTTAGATTATTCTCTATCTTAATTTGAACGTCAACAGGACTTCTCCTGAGCTGCACCATTTCTCTGGAATGCCCTTCCCTAGAATATAAGAACATGCTCTTAAAACCCATCTCTTTAGGCAAGCCTAACCCATTCTGTGTCCGTCTCCCATTCATTATGCGGCAAACAGCAGATGCCAAGCTCCAGGCTTCTCTGCAGTCCCACTGACATTGGCCTTTGTATATAAAATGGTGGTTGCTGGTTCAAGGAACAGAATTTTTATTTATTAAATAATTTAATTCTGTTCCCATATAAAGATTGGCCTAACCATTATACAAGCTCTTATACCTCTTGTGTCACCCCTTCATCTTAATAGACTGTAAGCTCTTCGAGCAGGTCCTTCGCTCCATGAGACTGTCTGTACTCTGTAATGTATTATTATTTTATTTGTCCCGTATGAGTTGTAAAGAGCTCCGGAATATCATGGGGTTATATAAATAAAGTGTATTCGATTATTTTTATTATTAATATGCCACAGTAAAGGCATTACTACCTCATGTCTACGTTGTAAGTAGGTGGTAGTGAGACCATCCTTGACCTTGTCACGGGACCCAAAATATTCTAACTAGCCCCACAGTAAATAAGCTGCTACCACAGGTATCTGGACCCAAAATATTCTGCTTTCCCCATTGAAAACACATGCATGCCACGCACAGATGCTCGCTGGGTTACAATATACGCTCTATAAACAGGGGTTTTAACAGAATAGATTTGCGATTGCAGCAATAGTCACTCTCTTACTTTTGCTATATTGATATAAACCTCTGATTTAAAGTGAAATAGTGGCACTCAAACCAAATTTAAGTATCCACCGTACAGGATTAGTCTGAGTTTATGAAATGATAAAATCTTTCAGCCACACAACATTTTTCAATCTAATGTTCTACAAGATTATATTTTGGTATCTTGTACTCATCACATAAAAAAACTACTTGCTATAAAAAAAAGCAATAAAAAGCTACAATACATAACTAATACAAAGCACAACAATAAATGATCAGGAACCAGAACAGTGATTTTCGAAAAACAGATGCCCACATTGAAAATGTACAAAAATAAAATGTAATATTGGAAAATATGGATGGAGGAATTCGGTAAACGGGTAAGATCAAGCAAATCTACAACAAACAAAACAAAATATAATATAAATGCTAATCATAAGACGCACTTCTGCTGATCCTATTAAAATCCAAAGTACCGTATATATTCGAGTTTAAGGTAAGTTTTTCAGCAAAAAAAGTGCTGAAAAAACCCTAACTCAGTTTATACTCGAGTCTAAAAAGAAAAACCTCTGTACTCACCTTTCCAACACCCCCAGCAGGTCTTCTGTCTTCAGCTCCGGCTCAGTCTTTGGATCTCGGCATGGTCCGGTCACACACCATGACATCAGCCGCTTGCCAACATCATAGTGTGTGCGCCGCTATCGACACACACTATAATATCAGCAAGCGTCTGACGTCATGGTGTGTGCGACGGGCCCTGCGGGGAGCCAAAGATGGAGCCAAACACAGAAAAGGGCCTGCGGGGGACATCTGCTATATACTGGTGGGGCAGGCAGGCACTGGCTATATATAAGGGGGCTGCTGGCTATTTACTGGGGTAAACAGTACAGAGTTTTTTGTTTTAGGCTGGGCAGGGGGCTGCTGGCTATATACTTGTGGGGCAGGCACTGGCTATATATAAGGGGAAGGCACTGGCTATATATAAGGGGGCTGCTGGCTATATACTGGGGGTAGGGGGCTGCTGCCTATATACATGGGGGCATACATTGGCTATATAAAAGGGGGTTGCTAGCTATATACAAGGGGAAAGTCACTGGCTATATACAAGGGGACTGCTTGCTATATACTAGAGGGCAGGGGGCTAGCTATATACTAGGGAGCTGGTTATATACTAGGAGGTAGGGGGTGGCTGCTATATACTAGGGGGCTGCTGGCTATATACTGGGGGAAGGGCTACTGGCTATATACTTTGGGGCAGGCATGTGCTTGCTGGATATATACTGGGGAGGCTGTGACCAATTTATTTCCCACCCTTGGCTTATACTGAAGTCAATAGGTTTTCACAGTTTTTGTGTTAAAATTAGATACTTCGGCTTATACTTGGGTCGGCTTATACTCAAGTGTATACGGTACAACAGAAAAGGAGCACATTTTTCTGTGACTCCTGACTGGGAAGAAGATTGTAACAACCTTCTCCGCAACCTTCTTTGTTGAGAATACAGGCAATCTGAGGGATAACTCTTCACTAAACTTTTCCTCTCAAAAGACCAAGAATGACTAAGGCCTCATACACATTCAGTTATAAGTATGGATATCACAGTTTACAATAATAATAATCTTTATTTATATAGCGCCATCAAATTCTGCAGCGCTTTACAAATCATAGGGGATATATACAAATAAAATACTACAATGCAGAGTACAAAAAGTCATATGGAACAATAGGAGTGAGGGCCCTGTTCTCAAGAGTTTACAGTCTATTAGGATCCTCCCTGACTGTATATTTATGGTAGCTTAGCTCATTTAGAAGAATATAGAGGGGTAGGATAATTATAGTGTACCTCCAGTTACCAGAGGTGGTTCTTTCTCTAAATGGTCATAGGATTTCTTATAGTAAGCGCGGTATGTATGTAAAAAAGTGAACACTGTTATTAATTTTCTAATTTATTTTTTACTTTGATGTCCCTTTAATTCATGGGAACAAGCATATTACTTTCTCTATAAGGCAGTAAGACAAGCTTGACAGCTTATGATTAGTTATAGCACATTTTGCAGTAGGTTCTATAAATATGGAAAACTTTAGAAAAGCACCAGGGACCAGACAAGATATAAGCGTTGTGCCCACAAAGGTGTCCCACTGGGAGACATCAAAGGAAAATATGAGAATGTAAAAGCATCCTACCTCTGATGTCCTGATTTTCGCCTGCTCGTGAGATTTCCCAGGAGTCTGTATTACTATCTTCCACTGGGTGAGCAACTGCAAGAGCATCTTGAGAGATGTGTCAAGAAGCGTCTGGTGGGTATCATTCACTTCACGTAAGAGAAAATTAATGAATCCAAATAATACGTCTTCTCTCCAATCCACAAAGTCAACAAGAAGACCCTGGAGAGAGTTCTGTGCCAGGTGCCGCAGTTCATCATCCATGTGGATCGACAGCCTGCAAGGACATAGAAAACAAATGAAATAACGTCATCAATCACTGCTAAGAGATACATCGGCCTATAAGGAAGTCATATTACAGCACAGATTTCATACAAAAATGGCCGATCAAATAGCCTTAGAAAATGAGGTCCATACTTTCCTCCAAAAAATATTACTACTAAGGCTAATACTGGGAACCGGATGCAATGTGACTTGTTTGGTTCCAAACTTATAACGGAACCAGACTACCGACACCACCAATTGTACAGGGCGCCAGAAGATAAGTGCCAAGTATATACTGTGAATATTACATGGACATTGTCATTGGCATTGTCAGGCTATATGTAGAATATATGATGGATAAAGAGGACCTCTTGTATTAAATCCTTACATTGTGTAGCTTATCTCTGCTGCTACTGGAGTACACTTGTGACTTATGTATACATAGTTTGTGGCGTGTCCTGGGGGGTCCTGTTGCAGGTAGGTAGTCACTATCACATGACATCACCTGCTATGTTTTGTCACGAAAGCAGTTGACCTGCCTTTTTCGTGTTTTAATTGGTTTTATATTGTCTGTCCATTTGAGTTACCTGTTTTGTATTCCAATAAAGTATTTTCTATTTTCATGGCTACTTGACACATGTTTTTCTTGTTCGCTGTTCTCATAGACTTTTTCATGTGTGTAGCACCATTAGATTTGGTCTTCCAATAGGGATTTGATTCCATTCTGGTTAACTTGTTGTATGATTTATGACTATTGGTTCCAAACTTCAAACAAATTTGAAGTTGAAATGTCATACTTTCTTTCTACTTCCAGGGATTTGAAGAACACCAAGAAGGGAATAATGGTCAACCTATCAACCCACCTGGCAGAGAACTACGCACGGAAGACTATATTTGAACAGCCATTAAATGTGTTTTGAGACATTAGGCCTCTTTTACACTAGCATGTGCTCACGCTGGAGAGAGGGGTGAGCAGTGTGCGGCATGGTGTCTAGCGTTATATACGGGCAAAATATAAAGCATGCTCTATCTTTTTCCTATGGACGGTATGGTAACCGTTCCATGGCTGAGCACCATAGGCTTAGTGAAAAAGAGGGCTTAGCCGTGTAAGCACAACTGATGACAAACTTGATACAAAGCTAATTTGAGAATGGATAAACTGATGCAACTGATATACAAAAACACACCCTTAAGTCTCGACAATAGCAAGATCATAGGGATTAAAGATGCTGCAACACAGATGTATTATGGCATAACCTTTTCTTTCTGTGGCTTTTTATTATACAGCTGCATCTATGGTGAAAAAATACAAAAACCCACTGTTGCACTAGTCAGTGAAAATCTTCACATGTCAGGTAGCATTGAGAACCTATCACTGGGGATTTTGTGAAGCAGGTACGGATTGTTTATTTCCATGTGTGGGCAGCTAGAACAGTTCTACTCTAAGAGACTTATTATAAATCTCCCCCTAAGTGGCTATTGGTCAAGATGTGGCCCAACTGCTTCTTCCTTCATTCAAATATTCGTTAGGGAATGCCAGGAAGGCCAAATCTCTGCACTGGATTGCCCAAAGGCCTCTTTCCATGGGAAGGAAACTATTCAACTCGGTCTTTCCCTTTTTGATTGAGGTATGGGATGTCAAGACAAATCTATAAAGGTGTGGGAGCTTTGAGTTGATATCCCTGTCACATGGCAAACATATATTTCCATGCCTCGCTCCCTCAGGGCAAAGTAGTTCCTGGTGATCCTCAAGCTAGGTGGGGCTTGGTGAGGCAGTGGAGATTGTTTGTTGAGGGCAGTGACCCTTGTATACTCTCACTGGAATGTAGTATTTTTACATAAGCTTAATAAAGTAACTTGTACAAAATTTGCCTAATCCGGTGGCTCTATAACTCAAAATGGGTAGTCCCAATTTTTTAAGAAGGAATTACAATCTTTGAAAAATGTGCATGAAAGAGCTGAAAGTAAATTCCGAAAGATGATGAACCATGAGAGGAAACATGACTACATCACTGAGATGATCTTCTTGAGAAGCACATTCCTTGATTCTTAAAGTTCTTGAATTATTCTGTAAAGTAATCAGTAGTAAGGAGCTCCATACCTGGAAAGTAGGTCAATCAACTCCAGTTTTGACATCCCATCAGGAAGTAGACGAGGAATAGCGGCGACGCATGTTCTGAAGAGGTCAATCTTTGGCTTTCGTTCTCCACTGAAATGTGAAAATGGTACATGGAGATCAGAGCGTACTGCACACTTCCTACATAAACAAGCAATTACTGTGATTCCAGAAGGCTGTTGGCCGACAATGAAAGACTTGGGCATGGTACATTAATAAAGACACTCTGCTCTGTTTACTTTATTACGTATTTTCTCATGGCTTCTTGCATCAACCAAGAACATCAGCCAAATACATGGATTTCACCAGTTTTCTTCCATGGAAGAAAGCAGTAGAGCCTGCAGCCCACCAGAAAAGATCCCAGATAAGAACATGAGTAATTCAGTAAATCTCACTGGAAAATATAAAATATCTTATAGGAAAGGTATCCTTATTACCACAGGATAATTTTGTCGACTGTCTCTACATGCAAGGCTTCACTTCTAAATTGCAGCAGAAAAAGATTCTCTATCGTCTCGATTTACAAAAAAAAAAACGGTTGAAGCCAGTGATTCACAGAGAGGCATTTATAAATGCTAATGTGTTCACAAATATAGAGCTCAATTGGTTGCCATATTTAGAACGCAAAGGAAATGAACCTTCACCGAAAGAGATTGCTTCAAATCTGAGCTGAACAAGTACATAAGGGCATTTGAGTTTGGTTGCCTTCTGAAAATTCTTATACATTAGTAGGGTTTGTTCACATACAGTGTACTATGCCCTGGCAAATATGAGATTTTAATATTATATTAATTGAAATGATTGTCATGTAAAAATGTATTTTCTCTGAAGGATAAATGTTTGCTTGGTCAGTCAATACCGATTTGTGGAGTTGTCGGTAGCCATCGCTACAGTAACCCCTTTTAAACATATAATAGGCTGTCGCCTCAGCATATAGGACTTTAGGCCACCTTCTGCAGTCCCAGGTGCCAGGGTCAGCACTATTTTTAAGCAATACATCCTGGGTTTGCGTGGGACTGCAGGTAGAGTTAGAAGGTGTAAATAGGGTAGGATTATCATTGGGGTTATTGGAGCTCCTGCTCCAGGCCCTTTGATTCTTCCTGTTCGGAAGGCCCAAGAAGAAAGCTACAGAGAGAATCACATTTCTCTCCTTCTTTGAACGGTACTGGTGTCCACAGTAGGGGTTTAACTTAAGGGGATACAGAGTGTGCGATTGCATCTGAACTCAGAAGCCTTGGCGCCCATAAGGTGTTTTTTTACCCATTTGAGAACACAGGTACTATAAGCAATATGTTATTGTTGGGGGCCTGGTACAGATTGTACACTGGGGCCACGGTAGTTTCAAGTTATGCCACTGGTCCCCAGGATGCTGATCCCATTGAAAGCTGTGACAAAACAGGGAGTAATAAGTTAGCAATGTCACTTTGTCTCTTAAATATTTGCCACCATGGATATAGGTGATAAATATGTTATTGCAAGAGATCCAACTACTGTGCCTCCCAATTATAATTAGGGTTATGCTTCCTCAATTTTAATGAATCAGTAGTTGAGCATACCCAAAACTGCTCCATTCACAGTCTATAAGACCAATGAAGCAAGTACAGTCATGAGTAGAAATGGATTCTAAATGGATCCTTATATGAAATATGACCATAATTCTAAACGTATAGCTTAAATGTACATCATTAGTTGCTTACATTGGGGCAAGAAAAATTCACTTCAAAAAGCTACCTACGTGATCATGTCTTCAGGTTCCTTGTTCAACATCTGTACATTGGTCATCATCATGCACCTTCCCACTTCTTTGTCCAGATGTCGGAGAATGTTGTCTACTGCTTTCCGTACTTGAGCATAATACAGAGACATTCCTAGAGGAAAAGATTTCACACGCTTTTCAGAGGCTTAGAGATGAATTTGTCATTTGTAAACCAATTGTTTTATCATGTGGTTCTTAGGAAACCCCATTATGCTCAATAATGTCATAAGAGATATCACTTACCAATCATCTTTGCTTCCTCCTCTGTAAGTGTTTTACTTAGGTAGGTTTTCTTCACACGTAGAGTGTTACCCGAAGGGTGGATAGCTCCTGTCACTGGCATGGGTGGCTCCCCATCCTTCTGCTGTAAACTATCCGCTACCACCAAGAAAGCCCTTAAGCCGATATTCATTCTCTGTTGTGATGGGGAATCAAGGAAATGCAAATTAAAGTAGACTTAGGAGGACCTTTCACCTGGTCACCAGCTCTAACTCTTCACATCCCATGACATTGGAACAGTTGTAAATTGTTTAACTCGCCTTCACCATTCACAAGTAATAATTTCAGTAAGTTTTAGCATCAAATATGTTAATAAGACTTTTTACTGTCAGGCAGGTAAGTGCTTCAGCCTAGGACCTCCCATCTGACAGCAGAGAGCCTTATTAGCATATGAGGAAAAAATATAATTGTCCTGTTTTTGGTGAGCAGCAATTAAAGAATCATAAAGTTAGAGTTGGTAAAGGTGGTGGAGTGTCAACAAAAAGAAGGGCGGACCTCCAAAAGGCTATAAAGCAACCTGGACTGAGGCTTAGAGTTGTTTCCTGGGCCAGTTCACATCTCTGTTATTTCATCAGTTTTTTTTTACAACAGTAATGGTAAAACACTCCTAGCACGTTACGAACCGGTTTTGAACTGGGCACCTTTCGCATACAGTTAATGTAAGCCAAAATGAAGAGTTTCCACTCCTGATTTTCACAATATTGGATAAAAAATTAAATAATGGAGGCGTATAGCAGTCCAGCTTTTTATAGTTATTTAAAAGAAATCTACCAACAGGATCAAAGATTATAAACCAAGCACACTTACTCGTCTTTTAGCGTCTTATCTTCTTCTTTTTACAAAAAAAGCCTTTAATGATTATGCAAATTAGCCCAAGGGGCTCCAGGTTTCATTAGCATCTATGGAGTTTGGGGCCCTCAGGCTTATTTGTATACTTTTTAAAGCCTTTTTGGTAAAAACAAGGACATAAGAAGCGACATAAGAGCAGATCCTGCCAGAGGGGACACACAAACCAAGTGTGCTTGGTTTATAATCCTTGATCCTGATGGTAGATGTCCTTTAAGTTATTATAAGAATTCAAAGACCGATTGTATTTATATGGAAAGTTGATAGAAATAGAAAACAACGGCAAATTCAGGAATAAAACTTACCTCTGGATTGAGGCTGAATGCTTTTGCGGCTTTTCCAACGCATAAAAGGTCAAAAATAATTTCTTTCATAGCAAAATCTAGACGTTCCTGAGTTAAAATATAAAAAGAAAATACGAAACTGTGTAAAGCTGTTAAAAATCTTTAATATAAGTAAAAAAGTTTTAGGCATGGATAAACAGATCACTTTTGATTGGTAGAAAGGGCATGGTCTACAGTTGACCTAAGTCCACCCACTTTTCTTGCAGCACAAATATAGAATGTGCCAAATTCTCCGCATGGTTACATTCACTCAAGCTGACAAACTGGAACTAGGGTGGAACTGGTGGCAAATGATAATATAAGCTCCAGCACAAGACAATGAGCAACTTACGTAACATTATGCAACATTATACAAATGCCCTTCTGGCCAACAACCATCATCCTCAATCTCACAGAAAACATGCATGTTCAGCTTGGTTTAGGTTGAGGTAGACAAGCCACCGTCAGAGGATCTGGTGACACCTTATCACACAAAATATTTAAAAAATCATGCTTATCTCTCCAGATATCTTCTGATAGTTGGGACAAAAATGTATGGAAAGAATTACATTTTTGAGAATTGAGAATTCTCCCCATTGCATGAACCCATAGGAAGTGGGTAGAAGACAACAATGTACATTCAGTAAATAGCATGACATACCTGTGCAATGAACTGTATAATCTTGACAAAGATGTTGAGGGGCATGTCGCGAGGGACGACCCCTCGAGAACCTTTGGGGAAAAGTGTCCCAATGATGGTTGTGAGACGGCTGTTGAAAATTAAACATCATTAACAGTTAACACTATTCGATTAACTAATAAGGTATTATCAGTATTATTATACCCATAGCCAATACACACAAAAAAGGGAACATTTGTTGTCCGCAGACAATAAATATATCCTAAAAGACCCCAAACACATCTTATGGAGACGTAATACAGAACTGGCAATAAATCAAAATGCACCTAATATATTTTCAGAAGGTCACAAGACAAGTAAAGACAAGACAGGCGGTTCCTTACTTAAGAACAACTGACTTACAGACGACCCCTAGTTACACAGGGACCTCTAGATCAGTGATTTTCAACCTGTGTGCCGTGGCACACTAGTGTGCCGCGACACATGGTCGGGTGTGCCGCGGGGAAATTTCCCCAAACTATGGTGCCCCCTGTGTTTTGTTTCCCAGCAATGCGCAGCGATGCGCAGTCACGGCCTCTTACAATGTAGGAGACGTGTACAATAACACATGCGCAAGCTTTGAACCTCGTGCGACAAAATGACGTCACCGAGGCCGGCGCATCATCCTGAGAGCAGAGAGACTCCCGCATTTGCCCACCGCCAAGGTAATGCCCACCAATAATGATGACTATATGAGCTTTTGCCTGAGTATATGAACTGTTGGCAGAATACTTAGCATATGAGCTGGTACTTTTAGTACTCCAGCAGTATACTGCATATAACAATGAGAAATGTAAAATGAGAAATACTATAGTCATGCGGCTGGAGTACTACAAGTACCAGCTCATATGCTGAGTATATGAGCTGGCACTTGCACCGTGGCCTTAGTACTTCTCATTGTACCCCTTTATTTTGCAGTATATGAGCCACATAATAATCAGCACCATATACTAAAACCAGGGAGAAACTGAGAATTGTTGAGGAAGAGCTTTGTGTGTGTCTTTCCACCATTCCTGCCAGGATATCCCTTTTGTGTTTATCGAAACAAGCCCAGGTTTCACACTGAGTGAGTAAAATAAATTTAGAATCTATATTATTAACTATATGTATAATATGACTGTTTTAGTGTCATTTTGGTTGGAGGTGTGCCCCAGGATTTTCTAAGTATAAAAAGTGTGCCGCGGCTCAAAAAAGGTTGAAAATCACTGCTCTAGATGGTGGTAATTTACTGTACTTCAGCCTTAGGCTGCAATAAACAGTTATAACCGTTATCAAAGGTTTGTCAAATTAAGCTTTATTGTTATTCCTGGTTCTTATGACAACATTTTTAAAATCCAATTGTCACAGAGACCAAAAAATTTTTTGCTGGGGCTACAATTATAAAATATACAGTTCCGACTTACATACAAATTCAACTTAAGAACAAACCTACAGAACCTATCTTGTACATAACCCGGGGATAGCCTGTAGTGTCTTATTTTTAACAACCAGTAGTAAATTAGTAAATTTGCATGTATGTTTTTGGTACATTTTAACTAATAACCACAATTTTTATATATATACATATATATGACATGCAATGTGTTTACAGTGAATTCAATAAATCAAAGACATATTACCGACCTTTGTGTTGCAGTGTTACTTTCACATTTTATTCGTATCATATACACCCACAGTAGTCTGTACAAGGATTCCAGTGCGACTCGGGCCATTTTTGGATCTTTATTCTATTGAAAAGACATTAATCAAAACCGACTTGTGGATTTTACTTTTACTTACAGTTCTGTGAGAGACAAAAGATTACACCTCATGCGAATCGCCTCACAACAAACCAAAACTATGAGCTCAACACAATTTTAGATTTTAAATATTATCGCGAAATACTGCTGCGTGAAAGTGGCATCTTTATATTTACTTAAAGGGGTATTTACACAAAGACAAAATGCTTAAATTTACTAATGATGGCAAAACAGTACATTCTAGTAGTCAATGTTATCAACAAAAATACAGCATTTCATAGATATAATAACCTGTCTCTATCAGTACTTCTGTTGTACTTTTTGGTTGCCATTGGATACAACCATAAATTCAGTCCTACCGTAGGGAAGGTTTTTCTGTCTGCACCAATTCCTCTCACATAAACATGTACCTCCTGTACTGTAGAAGCAGTGGAGAGGGAGAGGAGGCAGAGAGTAGCAGAGGCACTTTCTGTTCAGCAGTGTAAATTGGAGAAATGGTCTGCAGTGAAAATAAGTGTCTTTATCTGAGGAGGCATAGCATTGCTCAAGGTGTGTTTGGTTAAATGAGATAGCAGAGATGAGTGTGCCATTGTGTCTAATATCCCTCTCTTGACTGTGATCATTTTCATCTCTCTTTTCCTATGTGTCAGATATTAGTAAAATCTTCAAAAGCAAAGGTGTAGCTAAACCCTCTACCCTGAGAATCTAAGTACGTTGTCAGCACACAGCATCTCATGCTTTGATAGTGTCTGCCCACACAGCTGAATACGAGCAAAAGCAGCAATAAAATTGAGTAAATTGCAAAGTAAGGGATTGAAAGTTATCTTTATCATGTAAACATCACTAAGGGATTAGGATTTGAGAACTTTCTTTCATGGGCACACCCTGTTAAAGCACAAAATACCACCTTTAATATCATGGAAATCTCTTCAATGGTGTAATGAATTAAAAACATTTTCATGTTTACAGCTCCTATACATACCTATGTATCTCAATGGTAACAGACAACAAACAAACCATATTCCCTTCTTCCATTTTCAGCTTACTTTGAATGTGATCTTCCACAGTACTATTATTTCTGAACATAACTAAATACACATGGTTTATATTAAATCAATTTAACTAAAATAACATCCATCTATCACATTATTTTGTATGTTCCAGGAGTCTAAGCCATTTTCGTTTTTAGGCAGCTCACTGTAGAACTGAATGACTCTTGTGTAGAGAAACAATCACATCATTCATCATGCTTCAATTACGGAAAGCTAAAATCAGATGGAAAGCACAGATGACACCTTTACCTTCAGGTTAGACAAGCAGTTGTTAAGAAAAATATGCCACCGATTTAGAAAAAACGGCTTCTGGCTGACACACAGGAGACACGTCACCAAAGGGTACAATGCCTTTAAAAAAAGATAGAAAATATTCAAGAATACTTTAAAAATCAGAGCACTGCACTCATCACATTAAACATGACCTAAACTGTCTATTCATATAATGTTAAGCAATTGCCAACTACGACTGTGCCCATAGAGGTTATGCCCCCACATTCACTGATATGCAGAATGATTCCCCCTCCGCCAGTGTTCCAAAAGTTCTATGACTTCTGTGTTTTTGGAATCCTGGAAGTGCTAGTTCTTGTAGAGTGTATAGTAACTTGGTTCCAGTAAATACTTGACGTGAAAAAAAATTAGTTCTCCCTCAAAAGGAAGAAGCCATGGAAGAGAAGTTCCTATTTGCGGCAGTATGAGCCTTTTTTCCCACTGCATATTGTTTTTGAGTGGTATTCATGAGAATTCACTATCTTTTTGATCCAATCTATAGACAAACTTCCTCCTTGAATGAGGAGATTCTAGAAGACAGGCCCATGTATAAAGGATCCGGAGGACATCCAAGTAAAGGAGCCCCAGCAAAAGAAAAAGAATACTTATTTTTTTTTAAATAAAACTTAATAATGCAAGAAATTGAAACCTTACTCCTACTTCATGTAGACAAAGGCAGGGGGGAAGAGGGGGGTGATACGGCCACACAATTTGAGGCCTCCAAAGAGGTCTTTGGTACTGTATGCTCACCGCACCGTGACCAAGCCGTCAAAATACAGGATTTGTGTCTTATATTTTACTGTTTTACAGCAGTGGCCTCTTAGACTGTAAGCTCTTGTGAGCAGGGACCTCACTCCTTTTGTTCCAAATGAATGTTTTGTGCTCTGTCATGTTTAATTACATTTGTATATGTCCCCTATGATTTGTAAAGCGCTATGGAATATGATGGCTCTATATAAATAAAGATTATTATTATTATAGTGGCCACTTGTCTTTCTACGACAATGAGGAGCGCTGTGTTCTCCTGTGGATTACAGCCTTGGTGAGCACAAGTTCGTGTGGAAGGAGCCTAACTTTTACTCAAATTATACAAGCAAACAACCTTATATAAGGTTTGGGCCGATGAAGTATTGTGCATTATAGCGGTTGTGATATTTTGACAATGCTTATGACAGACCCTAAAACAGGGCATATAGTAGCCAGAGATGAGCGTTACCAAAGAAGAATCTTACAAATTGTACAGATCTGGATCATAGGGTTGAAAACCAATGTAATACCCAGGCCACCATAGTCTGCCATAGTCCTATGGATTAAAGGCATAACCACTCTCTTCTTCGGTAAACTCCTAAATTATACTCTTGTGGGGTGAATACTCACCAGTGAATGCTTCTTCCTGGAGGATAGCTCAAGGGTTGTGTCATAAAGGCTCTCCACAAAATTTCTGAGACAAGGAACATTCACTTCATTTTTCACAGCCTGAAAAACAATTGTACAAAATCAACTTGAACACTGAGCAGACAACAGGACAATAAATCATGTAGTTCCCCCAGACTTACAGCAGCCACAGGTACCAGGATTTCCACAAACAGGCCTGCCAGTGCATGCTTAATGTCCTTGTCTTTTACTTCCAGGAAATAATGGGCACATTCCTACAGGTGAGAGAACATACACATAAATGAAGACTTCAAAACACGTACAGAAAATTAAGAGTCTATAGACAAGCACCGCAGGATCTATTGGTCAATCACATAACCCAACCATACTCCTATACATAGTTATATGTAACTTATTCCAATATCTGCTTTTATAAATGTCTCCCCATACAAACTCTGGATTCGGCAGTTTCTCTATAAACCCAACAACATTTAGCTGTTGCAATCATTCCTTTTTCTATGAAGAGGTTTGGCGCTGGACATAGAAAACAGGGGCAACAGCATACATGACCCCAACCCTTCTGCACCCAGGAAGCTCAATGGCCTATAAATAAAACATATTGGGAAATAGAAAAAAAATGATGTCCTAGTTAATTAAATGGCTTAAACAATGTTTTCATTTAAGTGGGAAAAATTAGAAACTAGTTATTTATTTTCTAATTATTTTCTTTGTATAAACTATGAAAATTAGATTTCCTTAAAAAACTGTTGTGGGATTAAAGGGGTTGAACCAGCTTCTAGATCACAAGAACAGGACCCAACTTTCCAGAGAATGATGATCCCAATTTCAGTGTTGGGTGGAGCGGATTCCCATTCTCGTGGTCGGGAGGTTCCCAGCAGTCACCCTCTCCGATCAGCTATTATTCTCTATTCTGTAGATAGGGGGTTACTTAAATAGTTGGGAGAGCTTCTTTAATTGAAATTGCTATGCCTGGAGTAAGTAAGAAGTTGTTCGCCAAATATAAAATGGTAAATGGTGTCCATTTGATGAAGGTCTTTGCTGCCTTCTGGATTAAGACTAAAGGATTATAGGTTGGATTTCATGGACCTGTGTCTAATATTTCACATTATCTACCATACAACTTCTATTTTCCCTATCTGAACAAATGTTACTGGTGGGGAGAGGCTGGAGTCTAGGATGTGTCTTTTCTTGGCCAATGAAAAAGAAGACTCCAATAATTGAAAACGTAAATTCTTTCATTTCACTACAGGATGTAGAGTACAATGAATGTAGTGAGTTTTTATGGTCTTAATGATCAAAAAGTGTGAATATACAAGGTTTTTTTTCCCCAACAGATTCAACATTAAGATCCTGTGCAGATCGATTTCAATGGCTCGGGTAAATAATGGCTCCATGTCATCCTGCTATACTAAGTGACACCACATAATAAATGATACCTGCATGAACTGTAAAGAGGCTTCAAAGTCTTCCACTGGATACATCTTAATGCGGAAGAATTTCATTCCCATTATAAGACTGATGATGCTTTGAACCACATACGGGTTCTGCTCTTTTTGCCTCAGCTCTTTTAACTCGGCCATAAATTTCTTCTTCACGGAAGGAAACCTGACAAATGGAAGACGACAGCTAATAAATTGTACAAAATGATTCTATTCACAATGGTCTTGGCATCCTCTATATACTCTACCCCAATGATTTACACAGTGTGACCAGACCCCACTCACACCATCAGCCATAACAAAGGCTCAGCTGGCCAACTATATCCTATGTAGTGCAAGTCTTAAATTACTGTAAGTCATACCACAGCTGTTCTTTAATGTATATGGGGTAAGTACAGTAAATAATCGCTTGGTGTAAAAGTGTATAAAATCAGCCATGATAAACCAGGGACACTTACTCAACTCAAAATATGCTAATCAGCCAGAAGGGCTCTGATGGGCATTCATGGAAATCTACCGTCAGAAACCTACTTATTTAGTAGATGCTGTTGGTAAATTTCCCCAAATCTAACTTATCCCTAATCGTCTAAAACATACCGTAATCGATATATGTCCTAGTCAAAACGGTTTTCCATGGCTGATTTTGTCAACCTTCGTGTGCAGTAGGCTTCCGAATAAAACTTCTAGAGAGTTGCCCAATAACAATCATAAGTTAACAAAATAGATCATTCCACTTTGACACAGAAGTGGAATCAATGATTAAATTTCTTGGTGCCCAAGCTATAAGGGCTAGTGGTGCCACCTTCATTTGTAAAAGAAAATGAAGTCTGTGAAACCACCATTGCCATGGTCAATCATTTTATTTAAGAAAGACAGTATAGTTCTCACTCTTATAGGTTATAGTCGGTCCCATCTTAAGCCCCATCAATTCTAACTACATTTTTCTTATAGATATGGATCAAGTTTTGTACAGAATTACACATGACCAACTTTTTTCTTTAAAGAGGTACCGCATTTATCACCTGTCTACTAGATATAAGGAGGAGTTCAATAATACAATGGCTTAGTGGTTAGCATTACAGCCTTGCAGTGCTGGGGTCGTGGGTTCAAGTCACAGCGTCAACATCTGTAAAAAGTTTGTATGTTCTCTCCGAGTTTGCATGGGTGTCCTCTTGGTCCTCCATTTTCCTCCCACACTCCAAAACATACTAGTAGGTTAATTAGATTGTGAGCCTCATTGGGGACAAGGACCAATTTGGCAAGCGCTGTGTAATCTGTGTGTGCTATATAAGGGAATTATTATTAATAATTGAGACCCCTGATGAGCACTACAATGCTCTTCTGTCTTCCATCAATGCCACATAAAATAAATTAAGTGAGAGTGTACACTCTACTATTTACCCATACACTTCTCCTATGAAAGATTTTGAGGGTCCACATAACCAATTTGGGATTTATCACCCATTACATGAATAGGTAGTACAGTTCTGATTGGGAAATTCCTTTTATATATACATTACCGGCTTTCTAATCATACAGTAAACAATTTAATTCTGAGTAACAGCAATATGACGCTTACTTTGACTGCGCTAATACACCAATTACTTCAGCATACAGATCTGCCACAATATGCATATTACCAGTGTTTGGACCTAGATACCTAAGGATAAAAGAAAAGAAAGATGAAAACTGCAGCGAGTAAGGGAAGAAGCCATCCGTTTCAATTACCAGTATGAATTGCATTACCCTTCCTTGTATTTAAAGTGCTTGAAAGCCAAGGTTATGACTTCATGAACCAAGCTGTCAATTACTGGATGCAATGGAATCTGGAAGACAAGGAGAATTGTGAAATGCAATCATTAGAAAGGTGAATTGGTCCACAGGAGATACAAAATTACTTGACTCTGGGATGAATGTATTTATATCCAGAAATGTCGAAAGCAGCAAAATATTCCACATGGTTTCAATGATACACGCTAAGCATAGGGCAATGTGGGTTGAGACTACTGCAGAATGTACACTGTGGCCGCCCCGCTTTAGGAACACTTGCTGCAAATTCCCCAAATGGGATCATTTTTTCAACACTTTCACCTGAACTGTACATTTCCCTAGTGGAATCCAAACAGTTCATTGCAAAATCCACAGTAAGATCTGTAGCAATAATTGCTAATTCGATTTTTATTATCATTTGTTTTTCTAAATCCGATTCGCTTTGTTACACCTATAGATTCCCACTATTCCAATGAAAATTTTCATCATGTGTCCACAACCATGTGTCCCAAGTTTACTAGGGAACCAAAAAAAATTAGTATTGGAGGGTGGAAAAAATCTTCAGCAAACTTGTGACATAACGATCTACATATAGGATATAGAATGACTGATGTTACAAGACAACATTGGTGGATGACCTAAACCCCAGATCAAGTTGAAAAGTGTCCACCAATACAACAATTTTCTGGGGCATACGGGAATTTGTGGGTACGTGGATTCACTAAAGCCCAGTTGACCTTTAGTTTGAGGGTTTCTGTTACACTCTCCATTTTAGAAGAGCCTATGAGAAATATAAAACAGAAGATGAACAGAAGATCTTGTTACTTCTTTTCCTATTGACAAAAAGTATGTAACGGTAGCTTCCGTAATGATTCCGTTATTTAGTTTTGCTATAAATAATGTAAAAGCCATTGAAGCCGACCTGTTGAAAACAGATGTGAACTTAGCCTCAATTATTAGGGCCTGTTTCTTAAATCTATATTAAGCAGAAATATTTATCTGCACTTAAAGGAAATCAACCACATAAAAAACCTCCGCTCCTCTTCATCTTCATCTTGGTTTTGTTCGTCGCTAATCTTGACACGGGCTACTAATTCTGCACACCCCCTACACCCTCTCCCATGCTGGGAAAGTGAGGAAACGTTGCATGAGAGATGCAGTGACGTGCATAATTAGCAGCCTGAAACGCCGGACATCTTGTCCCCGCTCTCCGTGCTGCTAATTATAAGATTATGGACAACGTGGTGCCTCAAATGGGTTGTCCGTTTTGGACAAGCAAATCAATTGACAATATTGTCTCAGTTGCAATTAGCTATTATGTCTGGGAATACTTGTCAATAAAGCGGGTGGCATTAGATGGGTCAAGGGTGACCCCACCTATGTTGATGGGCTCTGATCAACAGATATTGGAGAGATAGGGATTGCCCTGGAATTTCAGCTGCCAAAGCTTCTAATTGCATTGGCTTTCTCACCTCTCCCCTTGTAGGACACAAGATCTATGAAAAAAAAACAATGAATAATATGAGGGGACCCTATCACTTGTTCCATAATACAAACTAAAATACTTGATTTCCAGTTAAAAGGTTTCCTATAAACCAGTCCCTAGTATCAATCAGACCAAGATACTCAGTGGATGCCAATATAAGTCCATTCAGTGTATGGACAGTGCAGGATATGATTGGATAATGAACAACCTACATACTGCATGTTTCCGTTAACAACACAGTATATAATCCTTGGATATTACTACAGACCGCTAAATTCATCTTCAAGAACATCTGCTGATGACTTAATGCAAAGAATATTAAATTTAGTGGCATTATATACATTACCTACTTCCTGAAAACATAGATAGAAATTAGCCCTGGAAAAATAATGAAAACTATAAATGTGCAATCAATGGTAGTGTCATCTTACCTGCTTCAGGACCTCTATAAGGACTAATGAGAAAATAAAATCAATTGCCAGATCCCTCCTCTCCATCAAGTAATCTTTCTGTTGCTCATCACTGAAGACAAAGACAAAAACCCTTGTAACCAATTATCCACAGCCATTACAGTGCACACACTTCCTACACATGATCAGGAACTTGATATCCTTAGTAGACCTTCTAAGGCCATTCCATATGACCAAGATTGACATATTAAGCTCTCTTCTGTGTTGGACGGATCTAGACTTAACTGAACTGAAAAGGAGTCAGTTAAGCCATCATCAACATTGGGGTGGGGGATCAAATCCATCCAATGTACCGACTGAGCTTTACATATTCAACTTGGCCATATAAAATGATGATATGTTATTGACTAATTTAAGGTGATCTAGAACCTTCTTTTTTCTAGATCTCTTTCCTCCATATTAGCTTCTCGGGGTGGCATATTACACATAGGTTCAATATTAGGGATGAGTGAATCAATTTGTTGGTTTGTAGTTTTTGTTCTAAATCAAAACAGAATGTTTTCTCCTTTGTGTCATTTAAATTGGCAGTAAGCTACTGTTGTCTTTCATCCCAGAGTTTAGAGAAAGGGGATGAGTTAGAGATAGTAAAAAAAAATCTGCATATTAGAGGACTTGATGGTGTTTAAAGGGAACCTGTCACCAGGGACTTCATTTTCACTAAAGACAGGTTGCAGAAGCCCATGACACCTGCAGTGCAAATATGTATTTCTGCTTTCTCTAAGCACTTGCATTACAATATAATGTCGTGTTATAACTTACCTTGCACCCTGACATAATCATATGTGCAGCCCCAGGGGTTGGGTTTTGGTTTGGATGCATTTAAAAAAACAACATGTGACTTGTCTGTGCTGCAGATTGCTCAGCTCTTGGCCCCCACCTTTGTGCTCCTGTACAGCTCATCCCTCCTGCTCCTTCGCAGAGGTCACAGCCTGGTGAGTTGACATCAGTGGGAGAGGGAGGAGCACAAAGGTGGGGGCCAAGAGGTGAGCAATCTGCAACACAGACAAGTCACATGTTTTTTTTTAAAATACATTCAAACCAAAGCCCAACCCCTCGGACTACCCAGAGGATTCTGTCAGGGTGCAAGGTAAGTTATAACACACAATTATATTGTAATAAAAATGCTTAGAGAAAGCAGAAATGCAGATTTGCACTGCAGGTGTAATGAGCTTCTGAAACTTGTCTTTAGTGAAAATGAGGTCCCGGGAGACAAGTTCCCTTTAAAATCTGGAGCAGAATTGGTTCGCCTTAACCGAATTGTCGGAAACATCCGTAAAAGCTTCAGCAAAACACATATTGGATTATTTGCATTATATAGTAAAACTTTATTTTCCTACGACAACTTCCTTTTATAAAGGAGAACCTACTTGTTTTAAGGGCAATTACCCAGGGTTCTTTTGGTTTTGCTCCTTATGGCTATAAATTAGGAATTATCCAAAATAAATGGCAGCTCCAGATTGATCTACCATACAGTAACTTCTAATGTATTAAAAAATATATAATCTAATTACAGAACAAAATCCCCATGTAGAAGTAAATATTGTGCTCTCTACATAGGAAACAGAGATTTACCCTTCAGGCCGGTAACAGTTCCAAAGAAAGTCAATCTTGGCAGCTTATTTCTCCACCGGTAGATTAACGGGAAGAATGTAATGCCATTTAGGAGAATCAGACCACTTTCATTGAGACTGGAAACCTTTCACTACTTTAATATACAAACAAGAGACGCTCCAGCTGTGACTAAAAGGGAGTAAGTTCTTCTCTGGAAACGTTCAGCTGCCACAAGTGACAGGTACAACACTTGAAGACTATAGATGGACGGATATACAGCGCTCCTCTCTAGACCAGTGTAAACAATGGAGTCACTGGCAAAATCACATCATACTTGACTTGTTCAACAAAGTCGGAGGTCAGAATTGCAGCTGTAAGACACTGTAACAATGGCAAGATTGATGAGAAGTCAAGTCCACAAGGATTACAAGCTGCTTTGAACCAAAACAGAACAAGGAATTTCCTGTCATTAGTTTATCACTGCCCTTTAGACTATAAATTGTTCTCTATATACATTATATGACATGACATTGCCTAGATCTTCCATGATGGTCTATGGAATAATAATCTAATCTAAGCTTTATCTTTTTAATATGCAAATTTCCGGCAGAGACTAATGGGGCATGGAGTAGCAAAGGCTTCTCCACGCACCAGTAGCCTCTACTGTCCCACCTGCTTGAGAGTCCTCAAGCTGTATTCATGGCACTGGCTTCTTCGAGCTCTTTGCATGCACAGTAGCCCCATCAGTATCGGTGGCTGCCAAGATACACGTGTGTGCTCTATCACTGGCAGGAGCTACGTAAGCACAGATGTATCAGGAGCGCGCCAAGGATGCACCACGAGATGGGACAGCAGAGGCTTCTGGGGCATGAAGTAGCCATTGCTCCTACAGCTTTAAGAGGCTTCTAAACGCCCCAGTAGCTTCTGCTGAAAACCGCATTTTAGGAACATAAAATTTAGATCAGGTTAGGCACTAATAAAGGATTAGAGAAAGAAAGTTTAGGGGTTAGGACGTTAAGAGGAACCTACCATCGGATCTACCTTAAAGGACATCTACCACCAGGATAAAGGATTGTAAACCAAGCACACTTACATGCTGGTGTAGGCCCCCTCTGTCAGGATCCGCTCTTCTTTTAGCTTCTTAAGCCTTTTTTTTTTTTACGAAAAAAAGGTTTAAAAAATATGCAAATGAGTCTAAGGGGCTCCAGGCTCCATTAGAAGTCAATGGAGCCTAGAGCATCTCAGGCTTATTTGCATAATTTTAAAAATCTTTTCTTCATAAAAACAAGGGCTCACGAAGTTAAAATAAGAGCAGATGTTAACAGAGGGGACACACTCCAGCATGTAAGAGCGTTTTGTTTACAATCGTTCATTGATTTACAATCCTTCATCTACCTTTATTAGGGAGATTCCTAATCGTAAATTTTGTTGAATCCACATTTTAAAGGATAAGGGATACTTTGCGGGTAGATTATATGGGACTGTTGTACGGGTCACTCCATTTGGATGGGGGTCTCCATTATTGTAGTCAGTGGGTCTTTAGGTACTGTTAACACATGAACGCAGAAACCTAACAGTGACTTTCCAATTGCCCGAGGTGCCCAATCCTTCTTCTGCCATCATCATCTGTCAATAATACTTTTGTGCTCATGGAAAGTTGGCTGTCCCTGCTGAAAGGATGGGTTTAGCCAAACTTAAGATACTGTAAATGGCTCCCTGGGACTCCAAAGCATTAAATGATCCTTACAGTTCAACTAACCACAAATATCAATCCTGAGAACAACCTGATAGTCAGATATAAAAATGTAATACAAAACCTCTACTACAGACGCACATGGGACCTCGTGTATACATACAGACAATTACTCTCTTTATATTCTTAGTTAACATCTGTTATTACTGGCAATGTTACCCTTTGGATTTGGTGTTTGTCCTTGGCCTGTATTCATGCGACTCGTCCTCAATGCCGTTCTGACGTTTGTACCAGTCGAACAAGGTGCGCAGTATGGAGGGTAAGCAATAGTCGGACAATGAGCTCATTGAGCTTATTACCTGGCAAGAGAATAAAATGGGATTAGCACAAATTAAGCAAAAGCCGTAAGATAGAACCTGTAGAGGTTGGAAGTCTATCGGATGCCCCTCAGTGTGAATAATCAGAAAATCTACTAACTGATCATTACTATTGTATTAGTAAATTTCTCACTGAACCAGCATCTCCTACCTATTATATATACATAGACCCAGACATTGCCGATCCATTATTACTATGTACTTTATCATAAAGAAGAATGTATTTTTTTTTATAGTACTTGTACGGAAAAGATATCATATGGTCCCACTAAGGACCTAGCCTTGTCTTTGCTATACTCTGGAGACCAACCTCCTGCCTAAAGTGCCTGTACTAGTAACTGATGGCTTTGGAAGACATGGGGAGTCTAATTATTTATTTATACAGCACCATTACATAGATATGGCGCTTACATTACATAAAGATGAGAACAAATGCAATTACAAAATACAAAAATACAAAGACATGAAAAAAGTGGAGGAGGGCCCTGCCCATGAGGGCTCACAATCTATATGAGAGGCAGGGGCGTAACTACAGTGGTAACAGCCAAAGCAGCTGCTATGGGGTCCACAGTGTCAGGGGGCCCAGTCATCTGACCTGACACTAAAGAATGGAGGATGTGTACCATTATATACATATTATGCTGCACATTGTGCAGCATTAAATGTATATAACCTATATGTAAGGTATATATGCCATATATGTGTGTTTGTATCTGATATGTATATGCTGTATGTGTACATGGTGTATGCTATGTATATGCGTTATGTGTTTATATATGCTGTACATTTGTATATGGCACAGTATGAGTGGATATGTGTATATGTTCTATATATATGTGTGCAAGCGTATAAATGTGTGTGTATGAGTGAAATACTGTATGTTTATGTATATATGGTAAGTATATAAATGTGTGTGTATATGTGAGTGTAATATATACATTTTTAAGCACAAAGGGGGAACCCACTCAGAAGTCTGCTATGGGGCCATACCTCACCTAGTTATACCCCCTGATGGGATGGAAGTTATTGTGTGTTGTAGGAAATCCTAAACAGGTGGGTTTTCAGGTTACCTTTGAACACTTGAAAAATTGGAGGACAATCTTACACATTTTGGTAGAGAGTTCCAGAGTATGGGGAAAGCAAAGGAGAAGTCCTGGAGTGAGAAGACGGATGAAAATAGAGTGAAGAAAAAAGTCTTGCTAAGATCAGGAATTACGTGTGGGACGGTATTAGCTGATTAGTTCAGAGATATATGGAGGGGACAGGTTGAGGGCGGCTTTGTAAGTCATGGTTAGTATTTTAAACCGGATTTGTTGTTCAATGGGGAACCAGTGGAGAGACTGGCAGAGAGGAGAGGCAGAGGAGAAGCGAGGAGACAGTTGCATTAGCCAGGAAGTAGAGTTAAAGGACACCTGTTATCAGGTCTGTGTCACTACTACCTGTTGGAGCAGCTCACAAGGATCCCATCCCAGCCTTTATCTAGTCAATTCATACATTAATCATTATAAAATCATCTTTTCTGTATTATGTAAATGAGACTGGACACATGGTCAGAGGCAGTGATGTCACCCCTGTTACCCCTCCCCTCTCCTCCCCCTGCTCATGTCTGTGTGTAATGTATAGTAAAGCATGGCTAGTGTGTGTGCTGCATCTGCTGACATGCTGCATCCTCCTAATACACATGTGTGAGACACAGACATCAGCTACACAAGTACCTGACATGTTCAGCTATAACATGGCTGCATCCTGGAGCTGTTGTATCTCTCCTATACACACAGGCTACAGGGGGCGCCAGCACTAGGAAGCACATGGAGGAGCTATTACACCATTATATCTCACATCATTATACAGGCTGTCAGTCATGTGTATAGGAGTATCTCATACACACTGGCTGCCGGGGGGCGCCAGTATAGGAGTATCTCATACACACAGGCTGCCGGGGGGCGCCAGTACCAGGAAGCACATGGAGGAGCCATTACACCATTATACAGGCTGTCAGTCATGTGTATAGGAGGATCTCATACACACAGGCTGCAGGGGGCGCCAACACCAGGAGGCACAGGGAGGAGACATTACACCATTTTACAGGCTGTCGGTCAGTCATGTGTATAGGAGTATCTCATACACACATGCTGCAGGTTCTCCACTGTTATATATAGTATATACTATATATATGACCGGTTCTCCACTGTTATACACAGTATATACAGTACATATGGCTGGTTCTCCACTGTTCTATATAGTATATACTGTGTATATAGCTGGTTCTCTACTGTTATATATAGTGTATACTGTATGTATGGCCGTTTCTCCACTGTTATAAATGGTATATTCTGTATATATGGCTTATTCTCTACGGTTATACATAGTATAGACTGTATATATAGCTGGTTCCCCACTGTTATACATAGTATATACTGTATATATGGCTGGTTCTACACTGTTATATATTATATACTGTATATATGGTTTGTTCTCTATTGTTATACATAGTATATACTGTATATATGACTGGTTCTACACTGTTATACATAGTATATACTGTATATATGGCTGGTTCTACACTGTTATATATTATATACTGTATATATGGTTTGTTCTCTATTGTTATACATAGTATATACTGTATATATGGCTGGTTCTACACTGTTATATATAGTATATATTGTATATATGGCTTGTTCTCTATTGTTACACATAGTAAATACTGTATATATGGCTGGTTGTACACTGTTATATATAGTATATATTGTATATATGGCTTGTTCTCTATTGTTACACATAGTAAATACTGTATATATGGCTGGTTGTACACTGTTATATATAGTATATATTGTATATATGGCTTGTTCTCTATTGTTACACATAGTAAATACTGTATATATGGCTGGTTGTACACTGTTATATATAGTATATATTGTATATATGGCTTGTTCTCTATTGTTACACATAGTAAATACTGTATATATGGCTGGTTCTACACTGTTATATATAGTATATATTGTATATATGGTTTGTTCTCTATTGTTATACATAGTATATACTGTATATATGGCTAGTTCTACACTGTTATACATAGTATATACTATGTATATAACTGGTCCTCTACTGTTATACATAGTACATACTTTATATATACACATACAAAAAGCAACAACAGTATTAAATGCCTTGTGAAATGCAGCAGAAAAACAAACTTCTGCCTGTCAAGGTGTAACCCACATCCCACAGCCAGGAACAGAAATTATTATTTTTTTAATAGTGACTTCACTCCCAAAAACAGATGATTCACAGTGAGTGAGAGGAGGCGCCTGGTCCCTTATACAAGCCATGGTACAAGCACATATACAAGTAATAATTCTATATGCTCATATGCATCTCCTTCTCTTTCAAGTCCTTGCAGGAAGGAAGGGTGGGATTTCAATGGAAACCTGACTCTTATGGAACAGGAAGGGAGGGACGTCTAGCCAGCAAGCTGGTTGCTCAACCCATTCATTTATTGGAAGTAAACCCAATAAGGAGATGAATCTGGGCTCTGTGCTGGTGCTGGAAGGGAGGGTACTCCTGGATAAATATGTCCTTGTTGCACTAAATGACCATATTCTTCCATCATAAATGAACTGCTCATGAATATCAGGTCCAGGCAGAAAAATTTTTTTTTTTAAAAGCTTCTTGTTCGTTTACCATCAAATGCTCTTTATAAAGAAGTGTCTTTAATATTTAGCATTTTGTATGAGTAGACCAGGAAGACAAATTGGGTTTAACCGATCAGTGTCTGAATTATTTTACATATGTTATATAAGTGGTCACAGGTCAGGATATATGTTTCAAACATGGTTAACCCCTTCTTACTTCACACCTGGTGTGAATAATTGCCATTTTTATATGTCAAGTTTAGCTTTGTAGCAGTTGACAGAACCCCTGATGCTGCCCCCCATCTTGCTGCAGGTGGCGCTGCCTGAGGCAAGAGGCTCAACTCGCTTAATGGCTGGTGTTGGAAACCCTTTTTGATCATCTTCTTTGATCTAGCTAGAAAAAAGGTGGGAAGGATTGGTTCGGTAACAGAACAAAAGAAAATACAAAGCTATATTAGAGAAAAGGGGTTCAATGTTTGAGTTAAAGCCAACCAGGAGATGCAGGGGCATGCTATAAATTTATGTTAGAGTCAAGTATCATGAACTGCAATACCGTAATCAGTCCATTGATTTGATGAGGAGTGAAGAGCACATGGAGATAAAGCATACACGGACCTCCATTTGTTGGTGCACTGGTAATAGCTAATAGTAAGGCATAGGCTCGGCTGCTTTCTTCCAGGAACAAATCCACACCTGATCATGGTTGTGTGTGGTATTCCACCAAATATCCATTCAAACTATGTCTAGGTGTGGCAACCCTTGGATAATCCCTTAAAATTTAAAGCCAGAACTATTCAGAAGGTTACAGACAGAGCTCCCAGGGTTTACTATGGAAAGGAACTTGTGTTGCATGTGGTTTGAGATTTGTAAATGGATTATATAATATTTGCATGTAGCTGTGTAGTGTTGGAGGGTGCCAAGAATGGATTTATACTGGTTGACTTTAGGTCTCCACTGCTTGGGCACACCTTCATCCAACAAATATTCTTCCTGACACCCCCCCCCCCAAGCATTATTGTGCATATGTTGTTATTAGGTAGAAGGGAGTAGGTTGGTGGTGACACTAATAGCCCCCATACATATAACACAACTGACCAGTCCTTCTTAGGCCCCATTTCACACTGCCTTTGTGGGGACATATTTGCAACCGGTATTACGTTCCCATAGACGCCTATGTTGCCCTGCGAATGTGAAACACGCGTTCCAATGTCCCATACATGGGAAAAAGTTAGAGCATGCGCTATCTCCCCCCGTGTTTACAACCAGGGGCTATGCATTGATATGGAGAAGGGTGGGGTGAGCAGCGATCACTCCTCCTCCTCTCTATTAAACGGCTATATCTCCGCCCGGCAGGCCTTAGATATAGCCAGCAGTGCTCTAATATGTATTGTGGATAGAATTAATGGAGCTCATTTACTAAGGGTCAGAACGCCGCACTTTCGTTGTTTCCCGAATATTTCTCTTTTGCCCTGAATTGTTTTTTGGCGCACGCGATCGGATTGTGGCGCATCGGTGCCGGCTTGCATGCGACAGAAATCGGGGGGCGTGGCCGCCGGACAACCCAACAGATTCAGACAAACCGCGGAATTTAAAAAAGGAAATGTGTCGCAAGATCAGCACTCACATGCACCGGGAAGAAGCAGGTGAACTCCGGCGGACCTCGGCGCAGAAGCGACACATGCAGGAACTCAGGCGCACGATCTTAGTGAATCGTGCCGGACCCGAATTCTCGTCGGACAACGCACCGCGGGATCGCGACTGGACCAGGTAAGTAAATCTGCCCCAATAGGTCTTAAACTTCATCCGTCCTGGAGTGTCTTTAAAAAACTTTTCTCATCTGTTATACAAGGGTTATCATAAGACTATAATAAAAAATTACTGAACCATTGCTTAAAGAAAAACGCCAAAAAAAAATGTCTTTTGTGTTCCCCAAAGAAACTCATTTAAAATCCAATGTAAAAAGAGCATAGATAAAAAGAAAGTGTGTCTGTGAAGAACAGTGCAGTATAAAGATAACCAGTTCTTCCCTTTCTGACCTCATTAAGTCCCGTGCACATTGACATTCGCAACTTTGCTTAAAATAGGCTGCCGAACGTCTCCATCACTGCCTTTCCTTAAGTAGAAGTCGTACAAGCATCTGGCTAAGCCTCAGCCTCTCTGCACCAGTTACTATATCTTTTCGTGTTGGCGCTCTTATCATCTGCCCGTCATGTCCCAGATGTAAGAGTGGCGTCAGCAGTGATGAAACGTGGACTGCACCCCTAGACACATTTTCCTTTCCCTGTATTATAAGTGGCTTGTACGTCCACCCAGAGACTGCCTTTCTATAAAGCGGCTTATAGTTATAAGGACATGATGTAATAAAATCCAGGGTGGATCACATGGAACTAAATCAGAGAGCTAAAAATACCCAATGGAGAAGGGAATAAGCTAAATATCCAAGCTCAGGGAGCAGAGGGCAAAGGTGGGAAGCAATTTATGTGAATTACTATAAAACCATTTCCTTTTCCCATACTCGTTTAGAAAATGATCTTTCCACCCATGTGACTAACTGTAGGAGATTATACTTTTACATAGTTTATTGTTAACAATTTATAGATGATAGAATTACAATTATATATATATATATATGTTGAATTTGTATCTAAGTCGGAACTGTATATTTTAGAATTGTAACCCCAGACAAATTTTATTTGGTCTCTGTGACAATAGGATTTTAAAAATGTTGGACTTTTATAAGAACCAGGATTAACTGGCATTAACCTTTGATAACTGTTACAGCTGTTTATTGTAGCTTAAGCTTAAAGAAGTACAGTAAATTTTCAACATCCAGAGGTCTGCTTGTAACTTAGGGTGGTCTGTAATTAGGGTGTTCTTAAGTAGTTGACTGCTTGTGTATATATCAGAATCAGCCAGAAGAATATATCAGTGACTGGAAGAATGACATATTGATTCCTTTGTGCTATTAGAAGCTGTGTGCTGACAATGTGCTTAGATTATTAGGGTACAGGTTTATCTACATTTTCATTTAGCTTCTGAACATTCTACTAGTATCTGACACACAGAAAAAGAGATATGAAAGATGATGAGATCTATGGGATGGATTTAACACACATGACACAATTCAGCTCAGGTACATCTCAGCTATAACACACACAGTGCCTCCTGTGGATAAAGATCTTATCTCTAGCCTGTAGAGTAAACTCTGCACACTGTTGCTTTCAGGCATGAAGTTCCTGTGTCTGAGCTGGTCTTGTAATGGAGTGGGAGGGACTGGAGGCAGAAAACACTTCAGTGTGCAGATAGAAGAAGCTATTCATGAGAACAATCTTGCCTGCCCAGCCAAAGTCAGAAGATTTACGGTTGAAATTGTAAACACCAAGACTGATAGAGACAGGTTGGAATTAGATCTGTGAAATGCTGGTTAATAACAGTGAATTAGAGAATGTGTTATTTTGTTATTCTGAGTATATTTAAGAATCTTGTTTTCATGGGAATATCCTTTAAAAAGCAAATACATGTTTCAAATAAGTCATTGCTTAAAGAATACAGGGATGCAAATAAGAAAAACATTGGGAAAGATTTATAAAAAGTGTCTTGAGGTTAGAAAGTGCAGATTTAGACTAGACAGTCTTATAGATGTTTGGTGCTGGATGATAAATCTGGTGCAGTATAAGACTAGTACACCTTTTGTTTTTTGTCCTAAAAGCATTATATTGGGCGCAGGGGCTGGCAGGCTATATACTAAAGGGGGCTGGCAGGCTATAAGCTAAAGGGGACTGGTGGGCTATATACTACAGCGGGCTGGCAGGCTATATACTACAGGGGGCTGTGATCAATGCATTTCCCACCCTCGGATTATACTCGAGTCAATAGGTTTTTCCAGTTTTTTTGTGTTAAAATCTCGGCTTATACTCGGGTCGGCTTATACTCAAGTATATACGGTAAATTAAAAATAGTTAAGATTGGCAAAATACAGCTGGTAATGCCAATATACAGTATAACGAAGATACATACATTTTCTGATTTAATAAATGAACACGAAAAGAAACAAAAAAGCCCTTTCAATCATCGCTCCACTAAAACCAGTATCAATGCAGAAGGTGCACTCTATGCATCAGGTCTAATATAGGATAGAGAATTTAGGATGGGTATTTCCTTTTCCTCTTTGTAATGCTACTAAATCCTGGACATGCTGAGGCTGTCATATTCAGATTCGCCCCCAGCGTCACCGTACATGACTGTTCAAAACTGAATGAATGAGTGATTTAGTAACAGTGGGAAATGTGTGGGAGGAATCTATTTTTGTCCGCTATGTGCTCCAGTAGTTTTTTAGTCCCAGAAAATTAGGTGCTAGAAAATTCTGTAGATTTTATGATTCTTATTACTTTACAGTTACGGTTAATAATAGTAAGTGATCCAGGCGGAAACTGAAAATAGGTAACCATGATTGACCTCATCTGATTTACTGTGCTCAGAAATCCACCGGTTTATGTGGAAGGCGGACAGTTATATATCAGCATTGCCATTGGTAAGTACGGTATGTGATGATATAATGTCTACCCAAAAATGTTGCATTCCTCTGCTATGTTAAACAGTCACATGACGTTACGAGACTAGGACCAGGCGTTAAGAATTCAGCACCCGGCATCCTAGCTCCCAAAATTGGCTCTCGACACATCAGCCACCTATGGTGGGTCTTTTCTCTCTCCGTATCCTAACCATTCTAGTGCGGAGCAATGGGGCTTACCCATTATCTGAACATACGAAGATACATTACAGAAGACATGTATACCTTGTCTATTCTACTTCTTACTGCACATATACAAAACATCCACATTTTGCAGCCATTTAAACTTCTTCTTGTTTTTTTTTACTTAGTTCAATCAAAGTACTTATGTCCAAAATGTATAAAACTTCCAGTTTTCAATGCAAAATTTGTAACATTGTTATAACCTATCCTGTGCATGGCCGTAAATGAATTTATCCTGTGCATATCCAAAACCCCACCTATTCTGCTGTCTACTTTTGTAGTACACAGGCCTTTGGACCACCCAAAGTACTAGGGCCCAAGTCAACATCTGCACCACCTATCCAAGGTTTATAAAGCTCCTGGGCCTCAATGCAAAATCTGTTCCATGGTTTTACCCTACCTATCCAGTGCATGGCCGTAACCCCCTCTATCCTGTGCACCGGTACTAGGACCCACATCAACCTCTGCACCACCTATGCCCCTGCATATTAACTAAATGCTCGGAAAGTGGCCTATCCAGCCCCTACAGTCTACACCCACCCCCATAGGGGTTTTCCAGCACTATGATATTGATGACTTATCTATAGGATGGGTCATCAATATGGGATTAGTAGGGTCTGACACCTTTATACATCAGCTTTTCCCAGAAACTGCAGCATTTGTATCTTCAATCCTTACCGGGTACAGCATCATATATATAACGGTGGATAAACTACCGTATTTTTCAGACTATAAGGCGCACAGAAAATCCTTTGATTTTCTCAGAAATCATAGGTGCGCCTTATAGTCCAGTGCGCCCTATATATGAAACGTACTTAAAGGCAACTGTTGTCTGTAACTGTGCACAGGTCTGCCACCTGCTGGTCATTCATCCTTATAATCCGGTGCGCCTTATATATGAACCTAGACGTTTTAGCAGGCATTTACTGATGGTGCTCCTTATAATCCGGTGCGCCTTATAGTGCGAAAAATACGTTAGGTATAGCAGCTTGGACCCATGCACTTGAATACTAGTGGGCTGGAAACAGCTCATCAGTGGGAGAGATAGATTGTCGGACCACCACCGAGCTTCAATCAATGAACTATCCCTAAGGCATCAGTATTGGCCCTTTAATGGAACATGATTCTGGGGTGAAGTTTGGGACAAAGTTCCAAGTAAGCATGTTATGTTAGATATTCATGTTATATAAGATTTATGTGATCATTTATGTGGTTAATTGATAAGACACTTATCAGAGCTTCTACACCTGTCAGCATGATAGGCTGACTGTTCACAGGTTTTATCGCAAAAGTACGCCAGGTCAGGCCAGGCACAGCCACCCGACAGATTTGTATCATACATCAGCGCACAAGCGTCAGGGTATGATAAATTACCCCATCCATATATATATATAAATAACCTGTAATAACACACAGGGAGGTTTCTGAATTTCAGCTGCAGCTCTTGTACTAACAATTCTGTGCTAACAGACCAAAAACCTTTACTTTAATAAAAACAGAGGCATTATTATAGTTGGCTCAGATACCTTCTTATTTCATAGTTGCCGTATCTGAAAAAGTGGCTGGACCCGGGGAAGTGCTCCGTTTAAGAACAGCAATGAAGGAGAACAAATAACTCCTTTCATGAAAGCTGAGGTAAAACTACAACAAAGTGCCAAAAATGACACAGGTTCTGGGTGTACATCCAGTAAGTAATGTAGATACTTCAGTATATATGAGTTACTGTGTCCTGCTAAAATTTGCTCAATAATACTGTATTGGGCTTCCACCAGGACCAGGTAGTTAAGTTAAAGTCCATATTCACATTGTACAGAGCTTTTGAAACAAAACAAGAACCATAACAAAGTAGATTATTATAATCCTGGTCCGGTCTCATCAGATGTATGGTCCGCAGAAGAAGCCGAGGTTAGAACAGTACATGCACCAATGCCATTGGACCTGTTTACTCGCACAGTGTACAAACCTCTCTGATAAGACTTAAATGGCATTTTCCACCAGGATGAAGGATTGTAAACCAAGCACACTGACATCCTGGTGTGTGCCCCCTCTGGCAGGATCTGCTCTTCTTTTAGCTTCCTATGGACTGTTTTTTTTTAAAATAAAAATAGGCTTTAAATTTTAAGCCAGAGTGGGGCTTCAGGCTTCATAGGTGTTAAAGGACATCTACCACCTGGATGAAGGACTGTATGCAAATAGCCTGAGGGGCTCCCGGTGTTAATGGAGCCTGGAGCCCCTCAGGCTCATTTGCATACAATCTTTTATCCTGGTGGTAGATGTTCTTTAATGGAGCTTTTTTAAACTTAAAAACAAGGGGTTAAGAAGCTTAAAGAAGAGCAGATCCTGCCAGAGGATGTATGTATGTCTACCGGCACACGTGGGGTCAACTCACAGCTGCTGTGCATTAGGTGCACACAACTTGATTGGAGGTAGGTGGTCACCCCGGGATACTTAAGGCAGGGCCCCTCAACATGCAGGCACTTACCCCTGAAGAAGTCGCAGGACTGAGACGGAACGCGTGGGATGCCTCCAGCCACAAGTAACACTTTGACCGTTTCTTCCCACTCGGACTCTGTGACCTCTGTGACCTCTTTTGACTTGCATATCCAGGATGTTGTCCATACCCATGGGCTATCCCTATTACTTGTTAGTTCTCCATCTTTAGGGACCTCTCTTTGACTGACATAGGGACTACTGCAGGAGTCCTTTTATTTATTCATCCAGGACAATTATGCATTGGTTATTTTGATTTGTGGGAATAGATTGTGTACCCTTTAATACTTGTGGCTGAGTGTGGATCGACTTATATTGCTCTGATCCACTTGTTGTTTTTCTATGTGTGTTCTGACACTTTTTAATTGTTTTTAAGGGACTTTTTGATGCATGGTATTTGTTAAAAGAAAAAATTTATCAATAAATAAAATTAAATGTACTTTATGCCTATGCATACTAGCTTTTCTTCTTTGTTACATAGTATATTTTAGTGTGCAGGTTACTACACACTTATCCACTTATTGTGTACAACATACTGTACCAGTGACTAATGCTGAGTACAACGGATGTATGTATGTCAGCATGCTTAGTTTACAATATTTCATCCTGGTAGTAGATTTCCTTTACACAAGAACTAATGATTTTAAAAATTGTGCCACACACAATATCAATGTATATATACAAATATATAGCCCTATATATAGATATTGTTCAACTTTTGTTAAATTTTTATATTTTAGTTAATATTTTACACCAATCAATGAACGGCCTTCTCAGACCATGATACATAACTATTTTTAGCCTTTTTTAAAGGGATATTACTTTTTCTGACCACAGGATGTCACTTCCTTTGTTTGCCTCAAGTTCAAGAAGGCCACTCATTGGTTGAAGCAGGTCCCTTGTCTTCCTAGAACTTACAGCCGAAAACCTGAAGTACCGGAGCAACACAAAAACCAGGAGACAAAAGCAGAGTAATTGTGTTTTTCTGATAGTCCAGACTTACTTGATCAAACTGAGGGTCCTCTCCTCTCTGCAGTGATTTTGTTAATGGTTTTTCCTATAAGAAGAAAAAATATATAAAAACTTAGTTTAGTGGTTTACTCATGGCTGCAATCACAAAACATATAACAACATCTAAGTATAGGTTGTATACATCTCTGCCATCCCGATTAATACAACATCCTTAGGTCACAAGGTCATGGTCTAAAGAACATAAAATTAGAGTAGTATAACAGGGCATAAAAGAGGTTGTCCACTTATAGAAAACTTTAACGGGGTAAGTATAATACCCTAATTGGGTCACCCACATTATATTTACCCTGTGAAAGTTAGCCGTTTGTCGTGAGTCACATAACCCCTGGACAGCAGGACTTCCTGTGATGTCCCATGTCCTTCTGGCTTCCAGTGGATGGTGTAGTCATTATTTATGTTATTTATGGTATACAATGGACCTGATTTCAAAACTGGTCTTGGTCTGAGGTTGAACCCCATAGTAGATTATAATATAGGCAGTTTGGGCTGTAGACTGGGCCCCAAGTGTTTTAGTGGGCCCATGTCCACCTAAACCACCCACCAAATTTTATACCAGATTCATAACTTGAGACTTTTGCAAAAAGTCACATAAAAAGTCTTATAGTCACTCCAGTCCCCTGCTGGTCTATGTGTTGAGACTTTTTATGCATTTTGAGACTTTTTTGGGACTTTTTAAAAAAACTCTCAGACAGAAAATAGACCATGAGACCATTTATTAAAGGGCAAAAGCCACTTTAATAAATTTGATCGGCACCGGAGCTCCAAAAATTGACAAAGAACTGTCCCAAGGAGCTGCCTAATGATCAATAACCCCCTAGGTGTCTATGTTAGCGAAATAAGCCTCAGCTAGTTATTTAAGCAGCAACTGAATGCTGGGGACATGCGCAGGGCAGTAACTGCATCTAAGCTACAGGTAAAACATAGTGGGGGGAATTTATCATTATTCTGGCTCCTATGTATGTTTTTGGTGCTCTTCTGCCTTGTTTTGCGACAGTCGCATAAAAAGTTGCAAAAAACATCAAAAGTCGCAGCATATAGACCGGTATGGGACTGACGTCAATTTGCGTCAAAGCTTACACCTAAATGGAAAGTCGCTAATCACACATTCAGTCTTATTGTGAAAAATAAATCTATGGAAATCATGAATTTGGTGCAAGCAGGGTCTATGTCCAAGTGACTTTGCTCTGTTCCATGTTCATTGGTGCAATGGAAAGTCACAAAACAAGAACTGTGCCAAAACAACGCCAAAGATAGGTAAAACCAATGATAACCTCCAGTGTGTCTGCTGCTTTTAGTATTTTTTTAGTATTTTATACTATTTAGTATGGCACTAATACTAAGTTGGCAGAAGTCTATATGAACATTTACAAGCACCAATTTATTCCAAAACTAGTCTATCTATACAGAGAAGCATGTAGGTATATGAGGAGGTGTATACTTTCCAGCAACCTCAAATTTTTTTTTCATTTCCTAAATTTTCATAGAACATCTCAGCAAATTCGGCTTGATGGAAAGAGCTGGGTGTTCCTAAAGGAGGGCTTGGTTTACGGCCAGCGTTAAGCCCTTTATTCAATAGGTATTCAGTAATTCTCTGTATATGCATAGACACACACAGCACATAGAGCAGGGTAGGGACTGGCGCCAATGTGGGCCAAAACTTGACCCTAAACGGAAAGTCGCAAATCATGAATTTAGTCCAACTGTGAAAACTAGTCTATGCAAATAATAAATATGGTGAAGCAAAGTGACTTTGCTCCGTCCCCTTCTCCTTAGATGGATGGCTAATCCCATTGAAATCTACAGGTTTGACATCCAAACAGCTAATATGTTTGGCCAACTTTATACTATGGTCAAAAAACACACAAAAATGCAGCATCCGTATCACAGATGACAGACACATGTCCAGAAATATGGGCTTTCCAGTTGTCCCAAGTGCAGACTGTATAAATGTATTCTTTTTTAATGTAACACGTGGGAATTCTAGGAATTATATTCTCCATATAACGTGCGTTGATGTGTTATCATGTAAGAAATCGTGGCCTGTAACATTCCAAAAACACGGATTCTAATTCTAAAACATATAAAAAAATGATTTAAAATAAAATACAAAAGCAACAAAATGCTGAACCAGTAATATTATGCTTTTTTTCTGCCACCACTATCCTAAGTTTTAATTTTTCGCCTTTTTTAAACAACATCTTGAAGAGTCCAGCGTCGGAGTGGTTAATATCCGCTGACCTCCATCTGCCCTTAGCAGGAAGAGGTGACTCCAGGGCAGAGGGAATTATTTTGGTGACTCTCTGAGGGATGAATTACAGTGTCGCATACATTTTTGACTTTCCCTGACCCCTGGAGAAGTCATTCACGTCCTGAGATACTCCTTGATAAATTCCAGATTTCGATTTAGGAAAAATTCTCTTCTTTTGTTTCACAGACTAAAAATATTTATATTAAATGTACAATGAATGTAATATAATATATTATATATATATATATACACACACATACACACACCATATATACTCAAGAATAAGCCTAGTTTTTCAGCACAAAAAAAATATGCTGAAAACCCAAACTTGGCTTATACGCGAGTAAAAAACAATATCAAAACTCACCTTTCTGGCTTCCCCCGCTGCTGGCTATATACTGGTGCAGGGGGCTGGCTATATACTGGGTGATATGGGCTGGCAGGCTATAAACTGGGGGGCAGGTGCTGGCTATATACTATAGGGCAGGGTCCGGCAGGCTATATACTGGGGAGGCTGTGACCAATGCATTTCCCACCTTCGGCTAAAATTAGGGGCCTCGGCTTATACTTGGGTCGACTTATACTCGAGTATATACAGTGTATATATATTTATTTATATATACATACATATACATACACACATATATCTTCTCTATTACAAGGGCTGTTTCTCAGTTCAGCTTTATTCAAATGAATAGGACTTAGCTGCAATACCAGAAGCTGCCTATTTATTAGAGTGGCGCTGTTTCTAGTAACAAAATAAGATTCCTTACAAATTTTGTAAATTTATGTTGGATGATTAACCTCAGACAAATATTCTCTAGTCTACAAAAACTATTATTTTTATTATCTTGGCCTCACAATTTAGAAGACGTTTTTTAGAAGTACAGTGTCTTGAATTAAGAAATCATTGTTTATTTTTGGAATTAGGGGCATGGGGAATTATGGGTTTACATGCTCTGTGTACATGGTACCAAAAAGTTCTGCCTTGGCTGGGTTGTTTAAAGCAGCTATCTAGGGTAGAAAATGTGTAATATAAAGAGCGCCACACCTGTCTGTAGCCTAGATGTGGAATTGCAGCTTACCTCTATTAAATTCAATTTAACAATATGGTTATAAAGAAGTCTATAAGTTAAAGAACAGCCTCCCATCTTCCCAAGTACTTAAGAATACTGGCGGTCCCCTACTTAAGGACACCCGACTTACAGACGACCCCTAGTTACAGACGGACCCCTCTACCCCCTGTGACCTCTGCTGAAGCTTTCTGGATGCTTTACTATAGTCCCAGGCTGCAATGATCAGCCGTAAGGTGTCTTTAATGAAGCTTTATTGATAATCCTTGGTCCCAATACAGCAAAAACTCTAATTGTCACTGGGGCAAAAAAAAATTTGGTCTGGATCTACAATTATAAAATATACAGTTTCAACTTGCATACAAATTCAACTTAAGAACAAACCTCCGGAACCTATCTTGTACGTAACCCGGGGACTGCCTGTACTAGAAACTATGTGCAGTTGCCTTTGTAATGTGCAGAATCTGGCGCCCCCTGCACTGCCCCAACAGAGTGTACCAACTTTTTGTTGGTGCACCTTTAACATGGGGCGTGCGACACACTTCTATGAATGTGGGGCCCGGTCTGAACATGCTACATTCCTATATATGTGATGTTCATTGCTTATGTGCGGTGTAGTCAATAAATTATATAGGGAGTTAAATATCAAAGTCTCATTACATACTCATTAGGGTTAGATAAGGATCTACTGTACAACCCTAAAGGAACCCTATATACATTGATAACCCTGCAGCAGTATATCCATTACCTAGATATTACAGGTGACTCATCTGACTTTTTTTAGTTGGACATGCTGAAGGTCATCGCAACCCAAGCAGCCAATCGATAACACAATTCATCTTGTCCAGCCTTCTTAACCGCTATAGGCCAGTTTATTCTAGGTCATACACATCCATAAAATAGCGGTACAGGCACTTGTCCTTGACATGTCAATGTAAAGGTCACAGTAGTAATTATGGCACAATTAGGGCATCCATACACTGGAGCAAATTGGGTCTCCTATTATGGACCTCCGTTTATAAGACTACTGCATACCTGAAATAATATAGATCAGCATTTCTTAACCTGTGGGTCGCGACCCCTTTGAGGGTGAAACAGCCTTTTTACAGGTGCTGCCGAAGACCATGAGAAATATTTGTTTTTCAATGATCTTAGAAACACGGTCACCGCAGTCCATACCACTGGTTACTGTGGACAGGTACTGTGAATGCTGGCTACTGAGGACAGGCACTGTGACTGCTGGCTACTGAGGCCTGAAAATCCACTTGTCACTGGGGCAAAAAAATGTTTTCGTTTGGATCTACAATATACAGTTTCGACTTACATACAAATTCAACTTAAGAACAAACCAATGGACCTTATCTTGTACATAACCCGGGGACCGCCTGTATGTGTTTTAACTTCATTATTTTTTTTAGGTTTTTATGAATAGTTGCAACATTCCAGCAAATAGTGCAATGTCATTGGCTTCTGTTCGGCACATAATACGGGATGGCAGAGCAGATGTGTATATGGAAGGAGGTGACAGCCGCTCAGGAAGTTGTAAAGATCCCATCAAGTATAAATAGATTGGGCAAGACACCAAATACAACAGCCGAGTGCTGAGTAATGCGTTTTGTCAATGTCAGGAAAAAAAAAAAATCTGATAACAATGGACTGAGGCGGCCCCGTCATCTGCATGCTCACAGATAATTCATATCTTCATCAATATATATGGGAAAAGTTCTCACTCACATGGTAATTCTCAATATGTGAATATTGCCAATGCATTGTATACTGTGCATGGAAGGGGCTACATCCATGTATAACATCTATGACAAAACGTAGCTACTCACCAAAAACCATCTGCACTAGAATAATAAGAGCTGACATCTGATTGGTTACCCGCTTGGCTTCGGGTGTGCATCACGCACCCCGGACATATTGCTGCACTGGCTTCTGAATAGCCAATACTGCATATTAACACCCCTAGCAACTAGCCTGGGTGTCTATGTGGCCAATAAAAGATATGGCTGGTAACTAGGGGCGTTAATTTACAGAATTGGCTGTTCAGCAACCTGGCAATATGTCCAGGTCACGCAGTGCGCATCCCATACCGAACAGGAAGTTCAGATCCGCTCTTCTCTACTGGTGACAGGGTGCAATAGCCTATGCTATGCTGATTATTGTGTCAGTATACCGAATCTTTTTTAGTACTATATAAGACTTTATTTCACCTAGCTATCACCTAGCTCCCTGCCAGCAGCATGTAGCGAGTCCCAGGAGTTGTCTTGGGGGCCAGTTGCAGTAGCCTTGGTGCCTGTGTCTCGGTCTCCTGTCCTCCACACTCATCCTGCTGCCTTCCCCTCCCCACTTCCTGAAGTTCACTACCCATCCACCAAACTCCCTTCTGCCAAAGGGCTCACCACATGTTTCTGGCAGGGAGCCAGGTAATGTGAATTAAAGTTTTATAAAGTACCAAAATTAATCAAAATATTGACAAAGGCATTTTTAAATTCAGTTTAAAATGACATTTCTGGTGTCAGGTTAATTTTAAGTTTTATTTTAAATAGTTCTTAAAAAAAATCATGACTATAATCATCTGTTGGAAACACATCTGTCCACAGGTTGTTTGTGGTATTGCCAATAAGTGGCATTGAATGGGATTACCCTCAAAATTACCTTACAAAATCTGTGAAGAATTGTGGCAACATGTAATAACTCCTCAGCTAGTGTCTCCATCTACCTTCCCAAATAGATTGTAGAGTCATTCACTCCTAGCACTCAGATCACCAGTGATCAGTCCCCATTATTTAGTTTAGAACAAAATTAAACTAGTATCATATACATTTTCATACATTACTCACCAGGGGTTCGGCCATTATGATACGAATCTTGCGCTCCGCTTGTGTGGTAAAATTTGCAAATAAGCTCTTGAGGATATATTCCCCAGGTTTACTCTCTGGGTCAATGTTGATGGGCAGCATGGTTGGCGGTCCTTTGTCTCTTTGTGTGCTGGATACTGGCTGTACTTGGGGTTTTATATATCCGTTACCCACTGGAGAAGCTAAAATACAAACAAACAAATAGCAATAAGTAAAGTCTGCACTAAACACTCCAGTACTGTGAATCTACTGATGCAATAATTTGGGAGAAAAGGATTTCTGGTCTAATGGGTGGGAGGGAGACTCAGTCATTTTAACATATTCCGTGTGATAAAGTGTTCATTATAGCATAAGCCTATTTAATTCAAACTTCTAGCGCCTCATAGTACATAGTGATAATATTTGACAGCAAGGAGGAGATAAATAAATGTGAAAATATAAAAAAAAAAATAAAAAAAAAATCAGAACAAAGATTCTACATAATTAATTTTTACATAGATTTACCCTATGAAACTGAAAAGATTTTTTCATCCTCGTAGACGGTAAGCTCTTGTGAACAGGGCCCTCACTCTTATTCCAATTCTGTAGCTACAGATAAAATGTAAGTTTTGTATTTGTGTGATGTGGTATGTTGTATTTATGTAGGAGGATCTGGGAAGTACAATGCATAGTACAGTATATTCAAAACTAGGGTTTAAATTCTGGGCTAGAAGTTGAAATTACTGTTACATTCAGATTGATTTATGATTTATAAAATATAAGGCATTTTACATATCATAATTGTGTATTAGAGCAGGCAGCATTTTTACCCATAGTGCCGAACTGTCCCTGATTCGGCGGGGCAGTACCGATTTCTCAAGGCTGCCCCGCTGTCCAGGATGGTTGGGGATACGTCCCGATTTTTCCCGCCTCCTGGTCCCGACAGGAATTGCTCAACGGGGACCAGAATGCAGGGGAGATGTCCAGGATACAGCTGTTACCTGCCTCGCACACATGGTAGCTGCTAATTCACAGCATGGGAAAAGAGACCAGTAGGTGGAACAAGGCTGCTGGGAGGCACTGTAAGGGGGAGCTTCTGCTAAGGGGGCCACTATGAGGGTGATCATCTGCCTGTAATCTTCTTATATTTTTTTTTAATTACTGACCTCCTTTAATCTAAAATCAGCTTTTAAAATTAAGCTCATGAGCTCTATGGCTCCTTGTGTTGTTACCAAAGCTCCTCCATGCTGTAGCTTCACAGGCTGTTACAGCCCTCCCCCAGCTCCCTCAGTACTTTCCACTGCTCCCTCAGCACTCCCCCTCCCTTTGCCTGCTATAATCTCACAGAGTGGGAGGGTGAAAGAGCTCCTGCACTGTGTAACAGCCTGCAAAACTATAACACAAAGAGGCTCTGGTAACACCCCAAAACCCTTCTGACTCATTAGCATAATTTGAAAAGATGATTTGGAGAGGAAGGAGGCTTTGGACAATAAAGAAGGTTACTAGAGTCCCATTGCCTGGATCTATGAGTAAGTGTCTGTGGTTTATCATGATGGATTTTGATGGTAGATTTAATCTATATATTCTAACAGCAAATTAGAATTAAGTGATAAAACCGTAAAATAGTTGTTACTTTTGATTGTTATTTGTCTTTCCTGAAATTTCAGGATTTCACGCTTATATAAGCTCTTTCTTCACACTAGGTCACCAATGGTAAAATAAAGGACCTCCTTGTACCAGGCTGTGCGTATACACTGCCAGGATATGTCACTTTTCTGCATTTCATTTCAACCAGCATAAAAGAAAAGAAAGCAAATACCAGCGCTGTTTTTCCATGCATGAGATTCCATAACTTAGATTCTCAGGCAAGCGGCCAGAAGGGATTTAGTGTTGGACCAGACAGCCTGCTCCTTGTGGACAAGAGAAGGTCCTGTCCAGCATGCTACAAGGTGCCAGCTGTGCCACAGAAACATCCTGGTGCCAGCACCATAAAGAATCGCTCACCTGTTATGTTTTTTAATCCAATTATCAAAATTATAAAGTATAACATGCTGTGTCCTCTTTCATGTACTGACCACGGTTTCCAGAACAAGATTCTGTGCATTATAGGAGTATATGATGCAAGGAGTCCCTTCCTCCCAGCAAAACTGGAGCACCGGACTGTGATAATTATTGCAGTTTGGTACTCCTGTTCTTCAGCGACGCATGGACTCCCAATAACATATATAAGGACACTGCACGTCCGTGATTCATGGATTGACCAGGGTAGTCTGACAGAGCCCTTAAGATATATGCAAAGGTGACCAAACACATGAGACACCTAATCCCTCTTCTTTGGAAGGATAAATCAACCAACCATCTCAGGAGTATGAGTGCATCTCAACTCGCAGAGGATGTTATTGTAAAAAAGGAACGCACGTGTGTAATTTCAACCTTAGTTCTTAAAGATTCTCAGTTTCTGAGTTTTTGCCCCTCATCAGCATACAGCAGAGTACTGGTTAGATGGATGAGAGGCCTATGACTCTTATCCTAAGAGAGAGGGGCCCGGTCAGGAACTCAGTGGCTGCCAACTCTGTGAATCAGGAAGTCATCATCTCCCTGCTCCACCATCATGCCAGCAGGAGGAACGTGATGATATCATCCAGCCTTCCAGCTTAAAGGAAATCTACTATCAAAATCAAGCACGGTAATCCAGGGACACTTACTCATAGACCCAGGCACCGTGACTGTAGTAATCTCATCCTGGTTTGAACCTGTTTATCTTTATTTCTAGAAGTGTAGGCAGCTGTGAAACAGATTAAAAGCAGCCAAACGCACTGTAAACATTCAAAAACGCATCAGTATAAAAACGGTCCAAAAACGGTCGAAGAACGTGACGTGTTGCAGCACTCCTAGCCATTTCTTACCCAAAGACACAGACCTAGTCCCAACAGTCTCATTTGATGTACCAACTTTTATATGGCACTGTATCAAATGCCTTGGAAAAGTCCAGATACACTACATCCACAGCCTCCCCCAGATCCAGTCTAGAACTTGCGGCCAATCAGATTACTCTTACAGGACCGATCTCTCATACACCGATGCTGAGTTTTAAGGTTATATACTGAGAGATACTCTAGGATAGCATCTCTTACAAATCCCTCAAATATTTTTCCATAACTGAAGTTAGACTCACAGGTCTGTAGTTTCCTGGATCCCTTTTTGATCCTTTTTTGTATACTGGCACCACATTTGCTGTGGATTTTCCTCAGTGCTACACTTGACCCTAAGAGGTCAGCAGAGCTGCAGCAAAGGACTTGATTTATCACCAACCCTATAAATAATCACCGAAAACACTGCAGTATCCAAGGGTAGCTGCAGACCCCGGGAGCCATCTACTCCCTGCTGATAATCTATAAGGCATCGGCAAAGTCATACATGACCCATTACAATATTCTTAGAGAGGGAGAACAGTGTAAAAGCTGCAGCAGCACTTCAAAGGAAGGAGTTTCCATGGCAATTTACATTTATAATCATGATTTACTAACTCCTAAACTGGCAGACGTTCCTTCATTAATAATGCATTATATGACTATAATAGTCTAACGCTGTGCAGACAGGCGTAATAGGCCAAACTATAAACCAGGAGAAAAACACGATGAGTCCTAGACAAAATAGATAACAAGCACCACATACAGTACAATCAATCACAATGAAAGACACATGTAAAATCATAATACATAGTCATGTGTAGAATCAGTCATAAGTACAATCATAATACATACAGTAACATTTACTGTCACTATATAGAGTGCACATATAAAATCAATCACACAATCATAACACATAAAGTCAGGGTCAGCTCCAGGTTTCAGTAGGCCCCTGGGCGACAGAACCTCAGTGGGCCCCTTTGCAGTGATCTCACGTGGCAGCATTAAAAATTCAGAAACTAAAACAGTCTCCTGTTACTTAAAATATTCCCTAGTTTATCATCCCAAACAGCCCCCTCATGGGTATTTTATATAAGTCCCCCCTCACACCCTATGGATTCATTAGATACAGCCCCCCTCTTCCCCATGTATTCCTTATGTACAGCCTTATGTGCCCCCCCCCAGCAGCTCTGGGCCCGGGCACTTGCCCAAGAATGCCCAGTGCTGGCATCGGCCCTGCATACAGTTACATATACTACAATCTCACTGTATATAATGTTACATAATATATACAGTTACATATACTACAATCTCACTGTATATAGTGTTACATAATATATACAGTTACATGTACAACTGCAACACACAGTCACATATACAATCACTATTACAACCTATTTAGCAAAGCAGTTCTGAATTTCAGGGTCCACCCTGTGAGGAGGGAACATAAAGGGGGCCGTTATAATTTGGGTGAGTAAATAAAAGGGGGCATTACATTTGACCATTAGCGAAGGAAAGACTACAGTGAGAGGCTATAAATTGGGGCTACAGAAAGGCAATTAAATGGGGGTTAAAATTAACAGGGGCTTTTTCTGTATTATTCATGCAGTAAGATTGTAAAACTGTGATCAATCTAGCGATCTGAAGTAGTAGATATTCAAAACCAATTGATCAGTTTGTGGATACAGATATAGTAGATGCAGAGATAGCCGTCTGATTTGGGATTACACTATGAGTAACCTATGGTTTCTCATGAGATTGCAGATGTCCACACCACAATTTCTTGTTTAGAATAAAACATTTTATGGAATAAAAAGCTTTAAAAGGAAATTTTAGATTTTGTTTAACCCTATAATCAGTATCACTAGAATACCCTAGAACCATATATATACTCATTGTGCATCTTCTGCCATTACCTGGTGTATGATCTCACTTTAAGGTCCATGTTGACCGTTTTAGACAAATTGTGACCATTTCAACATTTTAGTACTTTAAGGATTGTACGGCTAAAATGTCAGCCCAATCTTTCTTAATTGCAGAGTATTTTACCTTATAAATGTACAGATGGAGTAGTGTACTTGTATATATGTCCTACATCTACCATATTTTTCGTACTATAAGGCTCACCGGATTATAAGGAGCACCATCAGTAAATGCCTGCTAAAACGTCTAGGTTCATATTTAAGGCGCACTGGATTATAAGGGGCACCTGGTTATAAGGATGAATGACCAGCAGGTGGCAGACCAGTGCACAGTTCAAGGCAGCTGCTGTCTGTAAGTACGGTTCATATATAAGGCGCACTGGACTATAAGGCGCACCTTTGATTTCTGAGAAAATCTAAGGATTAGTCTGAAAAATACATTACATTGATAATTAGGACAGATATACTGATGGTAGTCAATAAGGGTTAACTCAGTACAGTTTAAATTCAGCACTAGAGAGTCAGGATATACAGTTAGCTCATTGAAAGTTTTAGGAAAAATATAATATTATATGATCTAGGGCAGTACAGTGGCTCAGTGCTTAGCACTACAGCCTAGAAGTGATGGGGTCCTGGGTTCAAGTCCCAAGAGTTTATATATTCTCTCTGTGTTTGCATGGATTTCCTCCAGGTCCTCCGGTTTCCTCCCACACTCCAAAACATACTGGTAGGTTGATTAGATTGTGAGCCCCATGGGGACAGGGAATGATTTGGCAAACTGTGTATTGCTGCGTAATCTGTGTGCGCTATATAAATAATGGAATTATTATTAGTATTATAGTCAATAGCTTGGATCATTCATAACGCTCTATGGAATAATCACTAATAACCTGTTGAACCCTGCAGGTCCAGCCCACATATACATACACACATATATGGGGCCAAACCAAACAAATTTTTGTTATAGAATTGCTAGAGTTAAAGAACAAATATAAATTGTGTGGAATATGCAAAGAGCACTCAACCAAAAAAAAAAGGGGGGTTCCACAATACAAGTACTAAAATGTAAATAAATTTTATTGTTTTGAATTTTTTTAAAAAATAATTCAAATATGTACTGTTAATGGACAACTGTGCACAGGAAAAATGTGCCCCGGCACTAAACAACGTGGACTAAATCACTAATAACCCGTTGAACCCTGCAGGTCCAGCCCACATATACATACACACACATATATGGAGGTGTAGAATAGAGATAATGACCTACCAAGCCCCTTTATGAAGTTGACCACTCTCACTCGGCCCCAACAAATCGCAGTGGTCTCCATAAGCTTGAGGTTAGCAGTCCAGAAAGTGTAATATATCCAGGGTATAATGTCCAGTTACAAGGAGTCGGTGCAGCATAATCTCAAGCTCTTCTGGTTCACCGGAAAGTTTTTAAGAGGACTGATGCTCCTCATGGTTAAAGATCCTCATGAAGGTCTGTTGGTTATGCATTACAGAACGCCCACTGTTTTTAAGCTGAGGTATGAAAGGGGTCATTTTTAGCCTGACTGCTGTGATCACACCTACAACTTGTACAGGGTCTATATTTATCCACTGTACGTGCACGGCTGACAGATATCAGACGGACTTCTCTCCAAGAACATGACACTGGGCAATGCGCTGCACAGTAAACAGGGACTCGTCTCACACAACACAAGCGTCACCAAGAGGGCGATAGGGATCAGAAATATAGAAAAACATTATATATCATAGGGCGTGGGAAGCATCACAACTGCATACATTTCCTAAATTGTGTCATTAGTCTGTCGGGGCACAGTACTACAGGTAGTAATGAAAAATGTGGTCACAAGAAGGGCGTAGGTGGCAGAGCATGTGCCCAGAGCAAGTCGGTGTCATAATTGTATTCGTAGACAGCATGTTAGTACAAATCGGGCATTGGTGGCAATTAAGGACAACAGGTCTACCAGCTAAAGCCTGGGGCAATAAGTTATAATCGAGGGAAGAAGCAGCAAGCGTTGCCAAGTGCCATTCAATTGTGCTGTATTGTAATGCATGAGTTCTTCAGATTAGACAGAGGCAGGGCCGGTGCCAGCACTGGGTACACTTGGGCAAGTACCGGGGCCCAAAGCTGCTGGGGGGGGGGGCACCAAGAAATCCATGGAGGTGAGGAGGGTCTGTACCTAATGAATCCATAAGGGATGAGGGGGGGCTTTATATAAAATAACCATGAGTGGGGTAGATGATAGGCTGTTTCGCACTACTATCGCTTTGTCAAACCCCTTTGTTTGACAAAGCGCTAGTAGCGCGAAACAGCCTGTTATCTTTTGGACCTCGGTGTCCTCACATGTCTGCTTGCCTGTACGCTAAATAAAGTTTGTGCCGTCCTCTCCTTGGATTTGAACTGTCAACGGATCTGCCTTAATAGGTGGTAGGTTTCCTTTATATATTCGGAAAATGGGTCTGCTTTGTTTCCCGAGACAGCACTACTCTTGTTTTTGAGCAGTATTGTAAATTGGACCCATTAAAGGAGATTCCCAATCTCACCATAGTGATGGTAAATCTTTACATTAGGCCACACAGATCAGATTAGTGTGGCCCACCTTTTGGCACTTCCACTTATCCCTCGGTTGAGTATCATGGTCTCATTTCTGGTCACATTGGTCTGCAGGGACTGTGGTTGGCATTACAGCTCTATCCCAAGCTCTCCTCTCTTGGAAATGTATGTTTACCCTATATACACAAATCCTTATTCACCAGCAGCTTTCAAGGTGACCAAACATCTAAAACACACAGTATACATATGTCCCATAAAGATGATTAGTATTCCGGCTGCTTCACCGAGCAGGCGATTATAATGAACGCTCTTACATTGCAGTGCTGAGCTCTATGCATAAAATAAAAGCATTACTAAGCTAAGCTGCTAGCAGACCTCAATGGTGTGTGTGTGCGCTGATGATTTCATCCCAGGCTGCAGATCCACATAATAACAAAGCACGCTCAGTTCTCATTTCTTGCCAAGAGTTTGTGAGAAACCACACACCCAAAAGGAAAAAGTACACAGTGAACATCTGCCGGGGAAACAAGTCATCTTACTGGTTTATAGGGTGATTATATGGTCCAAAAAAGACATGATGTAAAAACCAATTCTAAGTACTTTGTTTACACTGCCGGCCAATAAATAGCAGCTCAGGTGAGGCACAATTATCAACCCCCGCATGGGAAAACAAACTCATATAGAAGATAACATATCATTATGTAAAAGAGGAGAATTCCTGTCTTGCAGCATCTGACCCATGTTTATCTAACAATCGGTAGGACCACTTTAAAGCGCACCTGTCACCTTTGAGCTGGTGACAGGTTCCAAAAACCTATTCTATACGGATTCTGAAAATGCTTATATCAGCATTCAGAATCATTTCAGCAGTTTATAATAGTTTGATTTACATTATCTGGCTCCCTGCCAGCAGAGTGTGGCGAGTACCAGGGGAGGGGCATCTGCAGCCTGTGTGGACCTGTGTATCCTTATGTATTCTTTCTCTACTCCACTCCTCTACTCTTTGTCTCAGCACTGAGACCCCCACTAATCAGCAAGTTAGGCCCTATCCACAGGATAGGGACTAACTATCCTTTGTGGGAAAACCCCTTTAAATCTATGGTGAGCAATGAGACCCCCACTGATCAGCAATTTAGGCCCTATCTCATGGATAGGGCCTAACTTCCTTTAGTGGGGAAAACCCCTTTAAGGACAGTTGAAGTTGCTTAGGATCGACCACAAAGTGTATGGTATAGTCTTCTCTGGACACTATAAATAGACTTATTAAAGGAAAACTATCAAGAACGCCGAAGGAGGTGGGAAAGCATAGGCTACTGGGGCTTGGAATAGGAGGAACCTTAATAGGTAGATTCCTGATGGAAGGTTTCCTTTAAAGAGTCTTTGAGTCTTTGTTAGAAGAAGTAGAAGGTTTCTATTTGTAGGCAAGATGGAATTGCAGATTTGGTATACATATATGTGTGTACATACATGTCACTACTCATGGGACATACAACTTTTGGTTTTTACTCTAGTGTTGGCTACTTGGATACTACTGTACAAGGGTATAGCTATGATCAGCAATTAGATTAAATCCAACTCTTTCCAGATCTATTCCTGCCTAATACTTAGTTGTTCTTCTACCTTCAAAAATGTGTAGCACGTTACCATTTTCCACTATCCAGTTCGGTAGTACAGAGAATTGTAGCTTACAGGAGAATCTAATCATGACAAAGTTCTTCAGGGAGACGGAATAAACTGTCTATGGCTAAACAGGCGGTCCCCCACTTAAAAACATCCGACTTACAGACGACCCCTAGTTATATTAACACAACCTCGAGAGAGCACAGGAGTGAAGTCTGGTTCATAGAAATCTCATTATACCGTTTGGTTAAAATTTCATTACTTTTATTTAATCGTTACATTAAAAACAACAGTATGACAATAAAGTTTGTAAAGTGCAAACAAGAAATAAGTTGTCCTCGGGAGTTCCACTAAAGCGTCCACACTCCACAGAAACACAGGAATATATCCAGGTTGTTAGCCACATATAAATTTATCACTGGCACTTTACATATACTTCTCTTTGATAAATTTATTGTCATACTGTTGTTTTTAATGTAACGATTAAATAAAAGTAATGAAATTTTAACCAAACGGTATAATGAGATTTCTATGAACCAGACTTCACTCCTGTGCTCTCTCGAGGTTGTGTTAATATATAATAGAGTGGGTTCGCATTAATTTACGAACAAATGTTACGACTGAATTTTGTGCTAACTTTTTGGTTCGGTGGACCCCTAGTTATAAATGGACCTCTGGATGTTGGTAATTTACGGTACTTTAGCCTTAGGCTACAATAAACAGTTATAAAAGTTATTAATGGTGTCTTCAATTAAGTTTTATTGTTAATCCTGGTTCTTATGACAATCCAACATTTTTAAAATCTAATTGTCACAGAGACCAAAAAAATTTGGCTGGGGTTACAATAATAAAATATACAGGTCCGACTTACATACAAATCCAACTTAAGAACAAACCTACAGAAGCTTTCTTTACGTAACCTGGGGACTGTCTGTATGAGTCTGGACATAGTTACTAACAATCTTACATTCTATGGACCTGGTTGGGTGTGTTTTTCACTCTCACTTATTCAATTGCAGAATAGTATTTTTGAAGAATCAAAGGGCCCCCTATGCCTTCTCTTATTGTGTCATTTTTTTTAAGTACTACCCCCTTTGTAGCCAGTATTTTTAACGTTGCAAAGAAGATTACTTATACAGTATATACTCTATGCTTAGAGATTGGTTGTCCATCTCCCGATAAAGAGCCAAGTAAGAAATAGAAGGGTCACATACGTCAATATCTTATTAGTAATTAGTGGGGTCTCTGCACCCAGACCCCCTATCATCTGAACTTTTGAAATGTTAAAGGTTTTACTTAAAAAAAGGAATTCCCTTTAAGAAGTCAAAAAATATTGAACTGTTCTGAACATTACATGAACATTTCTTCGATGTTTTGCTCAGCGTTCATGTTATGACTCTAGGAGAACACCGGGGGCTTAGGACTCCTGTCTTGAAGTCTATTGTTTTATTGTAATAACTAAACAGTTCCCTGTGTAAAGGGCAAACCAGGCGGCTTATAATGATGTTTAGGAAATCAGAACATTTCCATCTGGCGTCTAACCAAAAGAACATTTCTCATTGTTAACTTCAGATACAATGATTTGTTGCAGTCAAGAAAGACTTCGAGGAATTATGAATTTATTTGAAGAAGAAACTTCACACACATTTTATTCATATCCTTCCATTGAGAACGCAATTGTTTGTAAATTATTCCAGTAGCAAGATAAATATACACCGTGAAACCGGCCCCGGAATGTGGCTCCGTGGTCACATGTGCCTGTTTTCTGTTGTTTGGAAACTCTATTCTTGTCCAAATGCTGTGTCTGGTAATGGAGCCTGGCACCATTCACCTCAATATAGGGCATTGTAATACCAGATACAGCCTATACAAAATGGGGGCACTGTTTCTGGAGGAAATAAATATACAAAATCTTACTAACAAAATAGCTCAAAAACAGATTTTTTTTTTGTGTTTCTCTGCTGTGAATACATGAACGCTTGGCCAAAGCAAAAAGTGTATGTACAAGGTTGAGACAAGTAGAGAAACTGTTGCTGCATAGGACATGGAGCAAACACATTTGACGACATGTGACCACATTCCAGGTTTTTTTGTGTTAATATATTTAAGAAAATGGGAACTGCAATAACCCAGTTTGGCCGCTATATGGAGAATGGTGCTGTGTTCAGGCTCCACAGACTGTTGTGCACAGCAAGTAGTGGGCGTTTCAGGGCGCCTTCCCACGTGGCGTTTTTCTCGCATTTTTGAACGCATCCAAAATGAAAGTGGGAGGGGGGGGGGTCTGCCTGAAACGCATGCGTTTCATTGCAACAGCATATATGTTTTGGTCAAACCCCCTCCCACTTTAGTTTTGGATGCGTTTAAAAATGCATGAAAAACGCCACGTGGGAAGGCGCCCTCAGGTGTTTGATAAATACATATGGTTAAACTACCTTAAAGGGGTGTTCCCAGTTCAGCAAATAAATGTAATTGTTTGTATAATAAATAATTATACAATTTTCAAATAAAACTTTCTGTATCAATTTCTCACTATTATATAAGGGTGCAGTCACACCACGCATTGCACCAGCCGGAAAGAGATTTGCCTAATTAAACAGATGTAAACATTTGCGTTTACAAAAAGCAACAGCTAACGCTATGTTACCACATGCATTAACATTATGTTAACTTAAGTGTTAACATTGGAGTTTTGTAAACACAAGTGTTAGCAGATGTTTAATTAGGCAAACCTCTCTCCAGCTGGTGCAATGTGTTTTGGTTACGCATGCGTTAAACACTATGTGTGTCTGCACCCTAGATCTCTGCTTGCTGTTCTTCCATAGAAAGCTTCTGCCCATGGTCACACAGGTGCATGGCTCGTTATATCACACAGCTCCGATTACTTGCATCGATACTAATGAGCCGTGCATCTGTGTGACCGTGGTCAGATTTCTGTCCACTGGAAGTAAACATAAAAGCTTTCTATAAGATGACAGCAAGCAGAGATCTAGAAAACCATGAGGAACTGATACAGAAAATATATTGGAAAATTGTATAGCTTTTCATTATACAAGCAATAACATTTATATTTCTAAAATGGGAATAGCCCTTTAGGATAGATCATCAATCCCAGAAACCCCAGTAAAGAAGAAGGGGGTATTTGCATCTTTTTAATGCTACATTGTAAAGTTAAAAGTAAAAAAGTAAAAGTTGAATAAATTTCCCACCCTGATAGTGGTAGAAATGTGGTTTACATGTTTTACATTTATAGATAACTGCTGTACTTGAAGAAATCTTGTGACTGACACAAAGTACATTGAACGTTATGTAAAACTTGACTTCCCAAGCCTCAGTACATATATATCGCCTTACCCCCCGGCCATAGAGTACAAGCATCTAACAGGACAAGAAACGACAGGGTTTATGAAACATATAGAAAAGTAGATCGCTATTATTATCTTAAAGGGTTGGCCATTTTGGACATTTCCTTTTATTCTGAAACAAAGCAGATAACAAGGTGACAAGCAGCAAGTGATCATTTACCATATTATATTACCCTGGAATACATCAGGGTATATTATAGAACACAATAGATTGGAGCCAATGATTGTTAAATGTGCCATAGATTTTTCTACATGGAAACAGAGTCAGAAGAATACAGTATACAGGCAGTCAACGGGTTACGTACAAAATAGAATCCATAAGTTTGTTCTTAACTTGAATTTGTATGTAAGTCGGAACTGTATATTTCATAATTGTAGCTTCAGAAAAAAAAAAATTGTCCAATTGGATTTTCTAAATTTTTATCAATATAACTTCATTACAGACACCTTATAGGAGATCATTGCAGCCTGGGACTAAAGTAATGTATCCAGAGAGCTTCCCCAGAGGTCACAGTGGTCAGAGGGGTCCGTCTATAACTAGGGGTCATCTGTAAGTCGGGTGTCCTTAAGTAGGGGAAATGTGTATTCTTTGTCCGTCTGTTTTTTGGGATATTTCTTGGCTTTTCTGTTGGTCAGATGCATCTTAGCAGGTTTTCCTTTTAGATAAATGTGGTGTTTTGTTTTAAAAAGTTTGCTACAGACTCAAAAAGCTTCCAAAAGTCACAATCAGTTTTTAGCTAATTACTATGACTAGTTAGGGGCAGTCATAAATTTGTGGCAAAATTAGCGACTTTTTTCACATCTGGATTCAGGTGATAACTCAGAAAACTAGACAATGGTAAACTTCAAAGGGAGCTAGTCTTAGGGTGGTGACACACATCACGTTTTTAGGCCGTTTTTGGCCCGTTTTTAGTTTTCAGATCGTAAAAAACGCACTAACTAAAAACGGACCAAAAACGGCCTAAAAAAGCCATGTGTGTCACCATCCTTAGGCGTAAAAAAAGGTCAAACATGAGCACAAGCACCATGAAAAGTCTCAAAAATTGAGAAAAAGGCAAACCAAAAGTGTAATACATGTGCCCCACTGTCTTATTTTCGGGGAGACACATTGTATCTCTATGAAGGTTGACTCTGATTATGATATTAATAACCTGATTTTACAGGTTGAATATAACTTACTACAATTGATTTTACATTGTGAATATTTTATTATGAGCTATCATAATTTTAATAAATGGCTATTTTTAACAGTACGATAATGAATGATGTAGCAGGCGATGCAGTTGCAGTTCTCCTGTTGACTATTTTTATTAATGTACAGTTGTGCAGGCCAGTAATGGTGCCAGATGAAGCACTTTGGGGATAATACTGATAACCCCTTTAATGTTCATGAACTGTTATCCATTATGAAATGGCTAACCCTCCGATTCCATCTTATCAAGTCTCTCTGTGGGGTGCTGGAGCATTATCATGGTAGCTTAAAGTTCCCCAGTAGGAAGACTTTAAAGAAATCTACCACCAAGATCAAGGATTGTAAACCAAGCACATTTACATGCTGGTATAAGGCCCCCTCTGGCCTTGTTTTTACAATAAAGGGCTTCATAGCTGAGGGGCTCCGGGCTCCATAACAGTTATTGGAGCCTGGAGCCCCTGCTTGGTCTACAAACCTTGATCCTGATGGTAAATTTCCTTTAAAATAAAATTAACACAAAAAACCCAAACCCTTTGTCCAGTTAAAAAGCAAAATTCTGATACAGCTCCTAGTCTAGCAGAGAGGAGGGGCAGTACAGTGCAGAAAGCTCTTCAGGCTAATATACCCGCCCAGATCCCCTGCACGTGCTGCAGACTTCGATTATAAACTTAACTTTTCACAGTTCTGTAGCAAATACTAACAATATACACAAAATGATGGTTATACAGATCTCCAGGGCCTAATACCTAACACTGTCTGCAGCTTTGTATTGTCAAAACTGCTAATAGGTTCCCTTTAAGTAAAAAAATAAATTAAAATACATGAATAAAACAATACTTGTTCAGTATTGCCGTCTTAATATGTGTACCTAAAAAAAACTATGAAAACTATAGGTTGCCCAGTAAAATACACAAACTCACAACTCTATTAATAGAAAGTTATGTTTTAAGGTTTAAAAAACAAAAACAAAAGTCGTTAGATGTTTCTAAGTTACGAAAGAAGCCATTGATACTGTAACTTAAGAGATCACTACACAATACTGAGAGAAGGTGCATTTTACTAAGCATATGACAAGTACAGCCTCAAGCAAGAAGCCATGCATGTTCTCCGGAGACCTGCCGGTTACTGGATAGTCCAGAAAACCTGGAAATTCCAATAGTCCACGATAAATTGATTTATTAGGCTTAGTAAAAAAAAAGCAAACATTTTACAGAATCCACTGATATTCCCCTAATCTGATGTGACACCATTAGTGGATAATAATCGCACAGAGTTCGTGGTGTAACCCAAGCTGCCAATCAAACATGATAGTCAACCAGCGTAGAAGAGTATATCCATGGTTACTACAATTCCCACATGGCTATGCGCCAAACCAAAATAAATAACACGCATGACCAACCCACCGAGCAATTAGCGCAGGAAGTGTTCTGGTTGGATGGAAGATTCCTTAGTAAGCAAATAAATCCCTGTCACTGCCGAGCACTTCCCGGGAGCTGAGCTACACTGCATTTATAATATATCTCATACTAGAAGATCCACCACGTTACCTCTACCTAAGGGAAAATGGATCAGAAAATATGTAGGGATCACCCACAGTCAAGTCATGAATGCAGGTGGAAAGATGCCCAAGCCAAGTGCCCTTATGTACACCTCGGCAGGTATTTTAAAGGAAACCTACCACTTAGTATGGCAGGGGTAAGCTGTAAGTACCGAGCACCAGCTCAGGGTGAGCTGGTGCCGGTACTTACTTTCGTTAGTGTTAAAACCGCGGTATCGCGGTTTTAACACTTTTTAAACTTTAGGGCAGAAGGGGCTTCGGCGCTGCGCGCGACCGTGCGCGCGCAACATCTCCGCTATTTCCTATGGAGGCGCGCGCACGATCGTGCGCACGCAGCGCCGAAGTGTCTTCTGCCCTAAAGTTTAAAAAGTGTTAAAACCGCGATACCGCGGTTTTAACACTAACGAAAGTAAGTACCGGCACCAGCTCACCCTGAGCTGGTGCTCGGTACTTACAGCTTACCCCTGCCATACTAAGTGGTAGGTTTCCTTTAAGCCAGAACTTATTTTTCAATATGCAAAACTAGTAGATTGATGGGACCCTTAAGCCACCTCTAATTATTTTTTTCTAGGTCCGTGGCCTCTATGGCCCATATATGTGTGAGCCAAAAAGGTGGTAAATGGTGCTGCAACTCATGTATCTTCTATGTCATACCCCAAAATCTGCTCCATACCATGTTATAGAAATAACAGAAGGTAACATGTGGAATCCTTAATACAGACCTACAAGGCACCCATAAACTTTTATATGGCACTATATACTAAAGTGAAAAACAACCACTATGCTGTCCGTTTTTACTCCACGTGGCTGCATTATGTTCCGTTCAGAGTTAGAGTATGTCCCAGTGAGAACTGATTTTAATAGAGCGTGAAAAACGGAAGAAAACAAAGACAATTAAAACTTTCACACATCCAATTCTAATTATGGCAGTCAGTTAAGAAATTGCCTATTAAAGGGAACCTGTCATCAGCAAGTGGCCCAATAAACCACTACCATAATATTGTCAAACAGCATAATACCTTATAGTTTTTGTTTCTTTCATGTTCCGTTGTGGTGGCATCATGCAGAAAATGAACTTTGAAGTGAGAGGTAAATTGGTTGTATAAAGTCAAGGAGGCGGAGAGTGAACAGTAAACACTGAAGTCCAGGTTCAGAACTCTTAATGCCTCCTCCTCTGTGATTGACATCATTAATCCGACTTCAGGATATCTGGGTAGTGATGTTTCTGGATGCAGGACCATCAATAACAGTAAAAGGAGTTTTCTGAGGAAGAGAGAGCTTGACTTCAGTGTTAAAATCTCCACCTCCTTGACTTTATAAAACCAGTTTATATCTCAGTTGAAAGTAGATCTTTTTAGATGATGCCATCACACCGGTCATGGAAAAAAGCATGATCTGGAAGGATTGAAATGCTTGGCAACATACTGGTAGTGGTTGATTAGGTCAATATCTGCTGACAGGTTCCCTTTAGGTATTTCACTCATATATAATTTAAGTGGCTCCTTTGGTCTTCAATTTAAAAGGAAACCTAAATTATTGGAAAGTTTTAGTTGACATTATTTTCTACCACAGGTATAATACATTCAGGACAGATTTGGTAATTTTGGGGGCCACAAGCCATTGGGGTCATGTAGAATAGCCCTAAACAGCTTTCTTTCTCCTACTCTTGGTCACTTGAGATTTCAGGACTGGAAGAAACAGAAACCAAGAGGGAAAAAGAGGGTGGCACACCAAGGGGTGATTATCCCATTACTCCCTAGTTCCTAGGGGGCCACAAACTGGGAATATGCCCTGTCCTAAAGGGACCCCTTGCATGTGGACTATCTACTTCATATGTATGAATCTATAAATCTATATCATCTTCATATTTATCTTTTATCATCAATCTTCCTATCACCTGTCTATAACATTCTCCTACAGTCCCATATTGCCTTACCCTACTACTGTGTGTAACTACAAATTGTTAATATTGTGCAGGGCTAAAGGCGCCTCTTATTGACTCTGACTGTTCATCTAAAGTGGGGCCCCACTTTTAGTTTTGCCCAGGGACCCACTTTGTCCAAAACTGGCCCTGCTTACGACCCCTTGTCTACGTTCCTCCATCAGCAATCATTGGTGCTACGTCCCCCTGGCCAAGTAGCTAGGGGGGCGTTAATTTGCTGTATTGGCTTGACGAATGGCCAGTCTCTATTGTGTGAAGGTGTGAGGATCCTGAAGATTGGGAGCACCTATAATACTGTAGAAATTTGGTAAAGTTTATGATTGAAAGACCTCTACACAAAACATATCTCTCGTAACCACTAATAAAATATTTTTATTTTTTTTAAATAACCCTAAGCAATACAAAAGGAAAAATCTTTGTAAACCATCTATTTCTCATGTCACACAACGGGGGAGAGGAAACTTGATTATAAAACTTTATTTTTCTCCTTCATACGCTCCAGAGAATCTCATACGTTGTACCATTAGTATAAGATGTATAGATGTAATAACATGATAATATCTCCATAGCCCTTACAAGTAGGTCTTGTATATAATAACTGTCAAAGAGGGATTTACTGCATCAATATTATTATGTAAGCCTAGTATGTGAAACTATGCATGAAGTCCTAATTGTGTATTATGTATATATATGCTATAGCTCAGTATATAGATCACAATAAATATACATTCTATTAATAGTATGTTGCCAGGCATAACAGGGCTCCACAAGAAGAAAAGTGTTAGATCGCACCACCCAATGCCTAATCTTGTCCCCATGTTATAATGAATTGCTTATGGTCTTTTCTTATAGGAAAGAGACAACTTTATAGGTCTAGTTGAAGGGATCCCATTGCTACCCCTAAAGTTATGCCCCTGGAATACAAGTTTTGTGGTGTCCTGGAGCGCCACTTATAACAAGAATGGGGGTCTGAATGTAGCAGAGGTTGCGCACATACATTACCCCTTCATTCCTCTCTTTGGGGCTGGCGAGAAGAAGTCAAGTACAGCACACTGGGGTAAAGAGGATCCCTCATTCTTGTCAGGGGCAGAATTGGTAATTCTGAGGTTCCAATCAAAGTTATGTCTTGGGGGACACCAACTTGCACTACTCCACTCCAAATTGTAGAGTAGTGAGACTATTGTTCATTGCTTTACACCCCTGGTAATATCCAGTCACACTGTTGATTGGTATCATTGACGAATTTTATATTAATGCAAATGACATACATAAATTGTATAAGGTTTCAGTCATGTATTGACCTTTGTCAGACACGTTATGCCTTGAGTACTAGGGGTAGCCTCTGAGTATCTGCTAGCGCTGAGTAATATGGCGGGTGAACACGCTCTTGCATGATAAGCACTCAACCAGAGTCTACTCATGGTATATTGTCTGATGAAGGTCAATACTTGACCGAAACATTACACAATTTGTGTTGGCCACTTGCATTAATAAAAAAAACTCACCATTGATACTAATTAACAGTATAACTGGACTTGACACTTAAAGGTCATCTACCACCAGGATGAAGGACTCTATGCAAATGAGCCCGAGGGGCTCTAGGTTCCATAGGTGTTAATGAAGCCTGGAGCCCTTCAGGCTCATTTGCATACAGTCCTTTATCCTGGTGATAGATGCCCTTTAAGTGTACTACTTTGTGGTATATGTCCTTTAATACTTTATGTATTTATGTATGTATAGTGGACAACTTTTCATGGGATGGATCTTCAAGTTTTAACTAGTGGTGGTGGATACCAGGCATAACCACCAATCAGCGCCTACTATGCAGACAGCTGTGTTAAAGGACATCTATCTCCAGGATGAAGGATTGTAAACCATGCACACTTACATACTGGTGTGTGTCCCATCTGGCAGGATCCACTCTTCTTTTAGCTTTTTATGTCCTGGTTTTTACAAAAAAAGGCTTTTAAAATTATGCATATAAACCTGAGGGGCTCCAGGCTCCATAGGAGTTTATGGATCTTGGGGCCCCTCAGGCTCATTTGCATCATTTTTAATGTCCTATAAGTTCACCAGCAGGCTCCTAGTAGCTAAGTCAATTGTAGACCTGCCTATATCTAGATAATAGATATAGATAATGCTCCAAAAGCCCTCAGATTTTTTTTATGCATATATTTACAAAAATATATTGAATATATCAATCTCATATCCCGGAGTCAGACTTTAGCAACTAGTACAATTGATTTGAATAGTTAAGCACTGTGTATCACATCCATCACAAGACCGTTGAAGAGTCTTTATTCAATGGCTAATACAATTGTCAATTTACAGACAAACTGGCTTCCATTCCAGGCCTAGTCCTCACAATAGAAGCCTCATGACATCATAGTATAAATTAATGGCAAACAAAGGCTGTGGACTGAACACGTGTGGTTTCCATGACTATTCCACTGTGTATTGTTCAAGAGTCGCAAGACCATTACATTCTCCAACAGTGAAAACAGAGCGCTCAGACAAAACAAAGTCCATTCTCGTTTTATTCTGAAGAGGTTTTCTTGGTTTAGGAAAAAAAGTTAGTTTATTCTTCCATAAAACAGCACCACACTTGCCAGTTGGCGATATCCGGTATTGCAGCTCAGCCCGCTTTATGGGTTAAATCTGATGGTGTAACAGAGCTGCAATAACACACACAACCTGCAGACAGGTGTGGCACTGTTTCTTGAAAGAAGTAGTAAAAAAATGTAAATTTCCGTACAACAAATTTTTTGACAAATGCTGATTCACAGAGTATACAGGGAAGGAAAGCTACGGTATCATATCCTCAGTACTAAGAGGCAAATTCCTGTATTGTAATATAACAAGAAAATAAGTATAAGACTTGGAGCTATGCTCAGAATTTATGATTGCTGCCACAAGATCTACGAATTAAGGAGGTGGATGGGAAGAGATGAAATAAAATAACTGCAATATATACAGGAAAAGATTGATATGAAACAGAGTCTGAGAATCGGGAGATGACCGTTGCTCTTTGATTTAAGTTTTAAAACACAACATTTTTGATTGAAAAAAAGAGAGAAAAAAGATGGTCTCCAGCTTGGATGAAAAATCTCTGGAGGCCAAAAACTACCGGTGACATCACATTCCTGCTTCTATGACCACCGATTGGCTGCTTTAGGTCCCCCAAAAGGGTTTTTCAGAGATATTGGGGCTTATTATCTAAGGGTTTCATCTGATTTTCTGGATTTGTGCCACTGCGACAGGTATTTAGCAGGGGATTGTGTCGCACGTGATCGGATTGTGGCACAATTGCGCTGGCTTTCATGTGACCGAAATTAGGGGGCAGGCCGTCTGACGATCCGACTGACTCGGACTGAGGGGATTTAAGATTCAAATTGTGTTGCATCCAATGCACTTAAATACACCAGGAAGAAGATGGTGAACTCCGGCAGACCTGAGCGGGGAAGTGACAGATGCAGGAAATCGGGCGCACGATCATTGTGAATGGCGGCACAGTGCATTGACACTTTGGGTGAACTCCATCAGTTGGGTAAGTAAATGTGCCCCATTGTGTAACCTTTACAAGGGGAAATCGTCATGAGGATGTAGGGCCACAAGCTGTCACCAACCCAATGTACCACGACTATGGGACCTCAATTATGCCAAGAAGGAACAGGCCATTGTGACTCCTCCGCTTCCATGGTCATTTAACATTAAAAGTTCTGCCATACAGAACATTGTTTGAACCTAACAATTTTGTAGGGACTGGCTTGTGCCCTTATGGAGGTCCCATTCTCTCCAAACAGTTAATTGGAGAAGACCCCGGCATGCTGCAGCCTACTTCTTTTAGCGAGATAATATCTAGTAGACCAGACATTTTGGCAATGGCTCACTCCTCGATCAACATTTTAGAATAGGTAACCGTATATCTGGTCATTATATCACTTATATTCTACATTTATTGACAGTTTTCTTTTCTGCAGGATCCATTTAATACTTCTTTTTCTCTCTAACTTACATATAGAAATATTAGCAGCACAGAGGACATTATACAGCAATACTCTTCAGTTTAGTTGTGAAAATGACACATACTACAAGAAGCAGAAACTTTCTTTGCATACCTGCTCCTCAGCACCTGCCTTCTCCATAGACAGATACAGAAGCAGCAGCAGCAAAGAGGACCTTATTCAGCTGTACTATTCCGTATAGTTGTGAATACAACTTACTACAAGCAGCAGCATCTCAGCATAACATCCTAAGAATTGCCCTTTCTATAGATTCTTCAGTTTGCAGCTGGAACCTGATCCTTTAGTGTATCTACAAAGTTTCATCTTTGAAGACCTACTTCCGAACTTTTCTTCAGTCAAAATGTAGAAGCCAATCATGTATTATGATGAATGACTAAAGCTGTAGAAGAACTGTATCCTTTATAAAGCTGTACATAACCAAAACTATGCAGGGGAAGGAGAGAAGGTCGTCTTAGTACAGTGTCTTAAATGCACAGCAAACTTCATCAAACAAATCCAAAGTGTTTTCCTAAAGTCAATGTTATTGAGCAAACACGGGCTTGTTTATCCATCACTGTCCTGCAGGGACTTCACATAAGAACGTCAAACATTCTAAACATTCTAGGTTGGAAGTGCGAACTCTATCTCTGGAACACGGCTATCTCAGCATTCCAGATCTGTATGAGAGATCACAGAGACCCAGACAGAAAATTGGCACCTAAGAGATGTAGATGTGCTGGACTACTCCAACTAATCCTTTAAAATAAAGATGTCTCTATCAACTATCCCTACATCTGACAGGTTGTGGGGGTCTTCTATCCTGTAGCCAAGGGAGGAAGCCAGGAACCACAAGGATATCCTCCTGAGATGTACTAACCACTACAGGCTTTGGCTTTTGTAGATCACCTACGTCTCCCCTTATGCATAGGTAGAAGACAATATATGGTCCCCTTTTGCACTATAAAACATGGGGCACTTAATGTATACATACACATAAGCTAGAAATATTGATAACCTATCCATAGAATATGTATCCTCAGTATCAGATTGGTGGAAGTCCAGGAAAATGGAAAATGAAGCAATAAGCTCTGTTCTCTCTGTAGTGGTCAGATCAGGTTACTGCAGATCAGCTCCCATTTATTTGATAGGATCCAAGCTTCATTACCGCGATACAGAGAATGGAGCGGTCTTCATCTTGTTCTGTGGGGAGTGTTCAACCTCCACCATTCTGAAAACCAGTCTTGAGCAGACCCGAACCGCAAACAGTTAGAAGTTCGGGTTTGGCTCAAGCCCCCTGCTAATAACACCCCCGATTATGCCGCCGCATTGCGAAGGATTGTTGCTCTACGATGTATCATAGTATATAAGGCTGGAAAAAGACACAATTCCATCAAGTCCAACCTTTAAGAATTAACCAAATGTTTCCTCATAACCAGTAATATTTTTGCTCTCCAGAAAGTCATCCATGTCTCTCCTGAACATGTACATAGAGTCCGCCATAACAACCTCCTGCGGCAGAGAGTCCCATAGTCTCACTGCTCTTACAGTAAAGAACCTTTGTCAATGGGGATGGTAGAATCGCCTCTCCTCTAAGTGACAATCCTCCTTCCAAAAATGGTGGCACCCATGCACTGCAGGGATCTAAAAGCCACCAGCAGTGATTGTGGGTGTTACTGGGGAGGTCCCGCGTGTGCTCAACACTATTGAAAACCTATTTTTTGGATACGTGATCAAAATTTATAACTCAAATACCCATTTAATAGAAGGTATGAAAAGGCACAACTTGAAGGCTACGAACCCAATGCAAACGCTCACAGGCCATTTATAATATTGGTGTCCTATTAAAAGAGGAGAATTGCAACTGCTACCTCTGCACCCCTGCAGCTTTGCCCCAATAATGCAAGTGCAGTTTACCCAACACTTGATCCCACTATACAATACCTATAATCCAGATGTTGATACATCTGGATATACATATAGCCATCAGATACACTTCTGCTACATGAATAATGCTGAATAAAAAGTTATCAATAATTACAATAGCAATGAAAAATATATAATATGATTTCACATATTATTAATATTATGAATAATAGAATGCCTGTGGCTTCCAGGCCGGGCAGGATGCAGGGGCACATTATGTGACAGAATTGTTCATGGAATTTATGGAATTTTAAAGATACAAAATAAACACATGTTGTCGGCATTTTACATATCCTTCCACCCCACAGCTGTAAAACTTTCCATAGAATGGACAAACCAGAACCAAGCTTCATTTAACACACTTATCTGTGCATCAAAGCACTAGCATATAAGTAGCCATGATACATGTATGATTTAATGCATGTATGTGCTATGCTTCCATGATCTTATGTACATTGTGTATCTATTGCATTTCAAGTTAAAGGGGGGCTGCCCACAAACAAATCCCAATCCCTATCCAAAGTATAGTATTCGCTGGGGTGCCAAATGCTTGGATCCTAAATGGAAAAACAGCGCCTTTATTTTCTATAGGACTACTGTATAGAGCCGCTTCATTCAAGATAGAAGGACAAGCGATCCCCTCTGCCCCACTCCTTCATACGGTTTCATATGACTATATTATTACTCTGTAATGTCTTATTTTGTCTGTATATGTACCTATGATTTGTGCAGCTCTGCAGTATATGATGGTGCTGCAAAAATAATGATTTATTTAGCTCTATAAATTATATAATGACTGATCTGACAAGCTCTGTGCAGCGCTGCGTAACCTGTGTGTGCTATATAAATAACGGTTTTATTATAAAGGAATTATTATATTTAATTCTGTACCAATGTGTGGTAAGGATTCCATAATATCATGAAAAGATCATTCTATGATGCAATTTATATTTGGTTCTATGAAGTCATATCCATAGGATTCTAGAACATGATGGAGGAGTATGATGATGTCATAGACGTGATTCTATCACATTATATAAGAGTCAATGCTGTCATATATATAGGATTCTAGAACAAGATGTAGGAGTATGATGATGTTAAAGACGTGATTCTATTACATTATGTAAGAGTCAATGCTGTCATATACATATGATTCTAGAACATGATGTAGGAGTATGATGATGTCATAGACATGTGATTCTATTACATTATGTAAGAGTCAATGCTGTCATATACATATGATTCTAGAACATGATGTAGGAGTATGATGATGTCATAGACATGTGATTCTATTACATTATGTAAGAGTCAATGCTGTCATATACATATGATTCTAGAACATGATGTAGGAGTATGATGATGTTAAAGACGTGATTCTATTACATTATGTAAGAGTCAATACTGTCATATACATATGATTCTATACCACAATGTATGATTCCATGGTGTCCTGTGGGTATGGTTCTGACGTCATATACATTTGATTCTATATCATGATGTCCGAGTCAATGATGTCATATGCAGATGATTCTTTAACGTTGTGTATGATTCTATGATGTCATGTAGGTATGACTCTATGAGGTTATATACATATAGGAGTCTATATCAGGAAGTATGACTCTGCTGTCATATGCATATGATTGTATATCATGAAGTATAAGTCTATGAGGTCAAATATTTTAGATTTTATAACAATGATACATGTGTAGATAACGTCATATGATTCTCTGATGTGTATGTATGGTTTTATGATGTCATATACATACGGTAATCTGATGTATTATTCTATGATTTTATATATGGCCATGTTTGAATTTATGAATGATTCTACAAAGTCACATATATAACAGTCTAGAATATAATGTATATATGATACAATTCAAACACTTCGAGTGTACAAATAGCCCTAGCAGGCTATGATGAAGGGTGTTTGTATGCTCAGAACGCGCAAGAACTGCTGGATATATCATTTTAAACTACAATAATAAAGAAGAGGTCTTTCTGCGATCTTATAACAGTTCCCAATGAAACCAGATGATGACGGGAGGGGAGGAGGGGTATGACACTGCTGGGACCACCGCGCTTCACTAGGTAGGGACATTCAAATTAAGCAGATTTTAGTTCCCCACTGCCATCAGGGGACACCCACTATTATTGGCGATTTGCAGACCTCTATTAGACTCTGGGCACCTTCCCCTTCCATGAATAGAAGTATCTGGGCCTGAGGAATCCCCTTGATACTTATTAGCTCCTTCTGCATTGTAATCGAGGCAGACACTTAACCCTGAACTTGAATGAACATTTCAGTCAGTCCTATGAGCGAGCGAGTTTATAGATGGAGCCGCCGCCGATTATAGCACAAAGGCGCCAAAACATATTCATGGTAAATCAACTGGATCCACTCTGCAGGCGCATCTCTATCCAGGAAGGAATGCGGAGAAGTTTTATTTGCATACTTCAAATAATATAACAGACATAAGAAGAAAAAATTCTAAACTCTTACATTTTCTGTGTGTTATAGGGATTAACCACTTCTGTCCAGGGACCAGAGATAACAAAAAATCTGTCTTTAAACTCTAGACTTGCCCAAAACGGTTATAGACGGGCTATAGTGAAGCACTTTAACATAGTAAATCCAATGCTAAAGGGAATCCATCAGCAGTTTTGGCCATGTAACAGTGTCCATCAGAAGCTACATTTCCAGATGTATTTAGTCAAAAATGGATTTATGACCCAGGATTGAAGCTTAAGGAAATGCACTGGGAATGAGTCAGACTCCTAACACTGCTGTGCTCCTGTGCCCAGGACTGATCCACAATCCCTACCCTATGAGTAAAAGCTTCAGTAGGTGTCTCATTAAATACCACACTCAGAGAAAAAAGGCTGTGAAGTCGCTGAGTGCAGAGAGCACAGCAGTGTGAGTGACCTTGGACAAGCTGGAAAATAAATTCATTTTTCACTGTCCTACTTCGACTTCAACAATTTCCACAAACGTGTGATGAAACAGCTCTGCAAGCTTGTGACCTTAGGATCTCATGCAATTTTGGAAGGTCAGAACTTTAGAAAGATTCCTATTGAGCACAAGATGATAAGAAATAACATATCAGTTGCAGGAATGCATGTTACATGATTAAGATGCAATATTACAACACTTATCCAATCAGAGATAACATGAAGCTGCTGCCCCCCAATGCAAACTTTCAAACACTAATCAAGACACCCCCCATCCAACAAGTACAAGGTGTCACGTATAACAACCGGCCACCAGGTCCAGGATACACCTGCTACCTCTGCACCCCCTAACAGCAGCACCTCCATGCCCCAAGAACACCAAGGTAAATAGACTTTATGGGGCTCATTTACTAAGGGTCCCGCTGCTCATTTTCGTCGGACTGTGCACCTTTTTTGGGGATTACACTGCTTGCACAGGTATTTAACACGATCGGATTGTGGTGCGGCTGCGCTGACTTCCATGCAACACAATTTAGGGGGCGTGCTGTCGGACGATCCGACTGATTCGAAGTGCAGGGCTTAACTTTCAAATTGTGTCACAAGACATGCACTTACATGCACCAGGAAGAAGAAGGTGAACTCTTTCAGACCTCAGCGGGGAAGCGACACATGCAGGATATCGGGTGCACAATCTTAGTGAATTGCGGCACAGTGCATTATAGACAGACAATGCACTTTTGGTGAACTACAGCTGGAAAGTAAGTACCGTAAATGTGCCTATGTGTTAATAGTATCTGAACATGACAAGTATTTTTTTTTTTTATTTGACATGCAAAGCAAATATAATACGTCTAAGGGGAAAGGTGTTACTAGACCGAAGAAAACTGAACTAGAAACCGGACCCGAAAAAATTTGGAAGTTATTCTTCATATGTTGAAACCAGAACAATGTCACGTCCATCTCTCTGTCCAGGGTCAAAGTTATCCATTATGTACCAGAGATCTTTACCCATCAGCGACCCTATAGCAAACAACGGGTGCTCCTCAAGGACAGGGATGTGTTACAGCATATACATCAGGATGGAGCTCTATGTTGTATGATATTTATAACTCTACGTTGTGTGACATTATAGCTCTATGACTGTTGTATGATATTATAACACTATGTCGAGGACATTCTACCTCTATGTTGTATGACATTGTAGCTCTACGTTGTATTAGAAGCCTTGGTAATACCACCATTAGTCATCCCCAGTATACTTCATACCCTCTATTATGTTTATACTACTATTAGAGAAGACTTTGTATCAGAGCTTCTAGGAGAATCCTCTCCTGTTCAGGGTTCATTTCCTCGGTAGTTCCAAATATTAATTGTGTTATTGAATTACCGTATTCCGTACAAGAAAGTAAAAGAGCAAGATAAACAACCCACTACATAGTAAATGTCACTACATAAGACATGTATGCTGTTATCCTGCTTCTATGCACAGTCTATCACTATGATGTCTTCCCGCTGCTAGTAATTGGCCGCATTTGTTTTTGAAGTTCGCAGCAGGTGTTCTGCTACAATGTTTTCCTTTTTTTTTTTACCAGCATCAATCTGGATATATTATTTGGGATTTTTACAAGTGAGCATAATACAGGGAAGCTTCCACCCCTTGGCCTTGCGCAGGACTATTAAATATTTCTGGGCTTTATAATAAAAGTGTTCAGTAACTGCACCACACCCAAGCATTTTTAATAAGTTGACACAATGCTAAAAATAACTTTGCATGAATTATCACACACCACCTCCCTTCCAGTAACAATGTATAGCATGACAGATAGTATACAGTGTAAACAAATCCACAAATCACAATAAAACATATTCACATTATATATATAAATAAATATATACACATTATATATACACACACAATGTATCACTGTTATTTACATACATATATACATACACACACATATATATAGATATATATATATATATTCATACATACAATGTATCACTGTTGTTTACATACATATATATATACATATATATATATATACATATATATATATATATATATATATATATATATATATATATATACACACACACACGTATAGATATATATATATATAACACATACAATGTATCACTGTTGTTTACATATATATATATATATATTACACATACATATATATATATATATATATATATATATATATATATACACACACACACACACACATGCATTGTATGTATGAATATATATATATATATATCACTGTTTACACACACACACACTATATATATATATATATATATATATATATATACACACACATACACACATATACATACACACACATTATATATCTATATATATATATATATATATATATATATATATCTACACACACACATATATATATATAAAAACACATACAATGTATCACTGTTGTTTACATATATATACACTCACATATATATATATATATATATATATATATATATATATATATATATATATGCACACATACAATGTATCACTGTTGTTTACATAGATATACACAGACACACACATATATATATTATTCATACATACAATATACACATACAATGTATCACTGTTGTTTACATAACCCGCTATGTGCATCCTTGTCCTATAGGCTGCCTTCATCTCCCCAGCCTGACACAGCAGATTGAGTCACCCAGTGCCTATATACATTCTGCTACCCAGTATACAGTACAATTCACAGGGGGACATCTCCTAAAAGGCTTCATCCACAAGATACTTACTATTACTCCAGGATTTCAGCAAATACTTGATACTGATCTCAAAGAAGCCTGAGTCCTGCTGGCTGGCCATGTCTTCTGTATGCTGCACCTCCTCCTAGCAGGTACAGTTATGTGAGGAGGTGACTGACACCAAACTAGAGGTCAGCAGAGGAAATGAAGTCTGCAGATGGGTTTCACCTCTTCCTGCTAGGTAGAGCCCTCATTAATAAGCCATGAGATGCTTCTTCCAGTGTGCTCCTCCTTCACCCTGTGATGCTGCTTCTCCTTCACTGCAGCCTGTTTGTAGCTGATGATGATGATGGTGGTGAAGCTGGCACTGCAGGGTACACAGGGGGTGACACCTTTTGTTCCATGTATGCAGCTCAGTCTACATCCACATTGCTGAGAATGGCTCCTGCAGCCTGTAAATCCTATTGAGCTGAGGGGCTGGCAGGCAGATAGGCTGCACCTCCTCCAGGAGACACAGGGAGCCTGTCTGCAGGGATATCACACATCCACTGCTGCTCCAGTGTCTGTGATTGCAAGCTCTGCAGCCCAGGGTGCCCCTGCTGCCACCCTGCCTTCCCCACACTGCATCATGCTGCGGTAGCTGCACCCATAGACCTGCTGCCAGTGACGTCCATACAAAGCATTCAGCACAGTCGCAGAAGGGGAGCACTTGGCTTTGTGCTCTCATTTGCCAGCTACTGTAAACACATTACATGTTCCAGGGGCTGATAAGCCATCCTTCCCACCTTATATTACATACTCTCTTCATTCCCTGACTCACTGCTATGTCTACATGTCTCATAGTCATCCATCAGAACAAGCCCTGGATTCATTCCACACTGGATACAGTAGCAATGTAAATACGTAGACTGATAGGGAACCATTCACACCTAGCACTTGTTATGACTATATGATGGATATGGAGGCATTAGGTGTAATATCAATATTATAATTAATCTTATTGCAATGTAATAGGTTCATAGGAGGGCTCTTTCACATTGGTGTTGGTGCTCAGCTTCAGTTGCGTTTTATCTTCGTGTCCGCAAAAAAAAAAAAAAAACGAAAGCTTTGACTTGAAAGCACCACACCTGGTTTTTCAGCCTCATCAGTGAGAAATTAAAAAAACCAAACATATTTCATCAGTTTATATTTTTTGCGGACCCACGGACGTCCGTGAAAAAAAAATAAGATGTTTCATAATTTTTTTCCACAGTGAAAATACAAGCCAATGGGAAAACATGGGCACCGTCCGGAGAGATGGCAGCGTGGGAAGGACCGCGGAGGTGAGTATATGTTTATTTTTTTAAGCAGCCCCCTCACGGCCACCAATGTTTTTTTTAACAGTCTAGGACAAGTCCTATTTATATGGCCTTAACGGTGGCCGTGAACTGACGGGAGAAATTGCGGCAAGATCACGACTACGATAGAAGTCTATGGCACCAGGTCACAGTGGGCTCACAAGGGGGTATTTATTATCAACGGAATCTTTTTTCCCCAATTATTCTGACTCTTGCACCTTATCTATGAAGTGTCGGTGGCACTATTGGTGATTTTACTATTTTGGGTGCAAAATTTTCTAAATTTGGGTACACTTTTCTAGCACCTCTATTTTTCTGACTTGTTTTGTGGCATAATTTGTGGCACAAAAAAAGAGAACAGTAAAAGGCTGGTATAGGGAGTTCTATTTCACCTTTTGTCTGTGCGCCAAGTCATGAATCCCTTGCACCACAAACTTCACAAAAGTCACAGTGAAAATTATAGCACCCTGCCAGTGCCACTCTGCACCCAAATTAATAAATGCCCCCCACAGGGTCTCACTGCACCGTGACCGTGCGAGGTGGCCACACCACAAAATACATGTCTAATACAGGTCTATCTATATTTTGGCAGATTTGCAGAGCCAGTGAACCTCTTTCAATGGATAGGGGAGGGGTAAGGAGCGCTCACCCATGCCCTTCTCCAGCCGGCTGTATGATACGCCTGGGTTGTGACCCCAGCGAAGTATGCATTCGTCTGCATAAGGCGTCACCCATATGTCCATCGTGTTTATGGATGTATGGAAGACTGGCAAATGATGTAATTGGCTTCTTCCAATCACTTGATTTTGTGTTACCTTGAAATACGGACAGGAATAGGACCTGCTTTAAAAAAAAAAGTTGCTACACAGATATGCCGACACAGAATCTGTGAAAAATGGCAGTGTGCATGACAACAGTGAATAACATTGAAATGTGAGACCACTGTATAACATATACGGATGAGACACATTCGGATGAAACAGCATAGTGTGTAGCCTCGCGCTACGGATTATCCAAAACAAAATCCATACACAATCGGCTTGTTTCTGCAGCGGATACTGCTACGATTCGATTGTCACACTATGATTTGTGGCAATAAGTGACAGGTCACATTGTGTTTTCCCACATTGTGTGTATGGGATTGCCCAATCCCGTTTAACTTTACTCAACAGTGAGTGAGGTCATGTGACTCTCCAATCACGTGGAACCTTCTAGACAGCCATATTGATTTTGATTTAGAAAACTTTATAACATTCCAAAGATTCACAGCGTAACATAGGTCACCAAGTAATAGCCCCTAAGTACAACGGATATCATGGTGCACGGGGGCTGTAACAAACACACAATCATACTCATACACGAACATAAAAACAGCAAATAACAGGCATATTTTCAGGTTACTCCCAACATCAGGCAATGCGAGTTAAATATTCAGGCTGTCTCAGATATTTGCTTTAAACCGGCGACTAGAAACTTTTTCTAGGTCTAGACAGATCCCATTATTTTCAGGAATAACCAGTTTGAACTAAATCTGTCCAAAAAAACCAAAACAAAATTCTTGACTTTTTTTTAAAGTTATCGACAGAGATGGGTCTGTCGTTCCTATGACACCAAATGATGCGTACAAGTGCATCTTTGTAGAGTATTTAACACTATAGCCCCATTCACCTTTATGGTAGCAGTGTTAAAGGGGCTATCATATGGCTCTGTCCTTAAAGGGGTTATCTGGAGGCTGGAAATCAAGGAAGCTTTCTTCCATAAACAGCACCACGCCAGACCATGGTTTGTGCCGGTATTGCAACTCAGCTCTATTCATCTCTATGCAGCTGCAATACCGGCACAAACCATGGCCAGGTGTGGCGTTGTTTTTCGAATAAAGACCTGTTATTTTTCAGCCTCCAGACAACCCCTTTAAATGGTATGTGTCATGTGATGTTTTTAAACCACAATAACCCAATTTAAAGGATATTAGTGTCCTCCCACTAGGACAGGCTATTTAATCTTGGCACCTCAATCTTTTAGCTTTTGACTATGGGGGGGGGGGGGCATTTATTATGCCTTCTCCACCAGTTTTCTGTAGGGTAAGGCAAGTAAAAAGTACAAGTCTCTACCATTTTGTCAATTTCCGCCCCACTCCCTGTACTTCTATGCCCAAAATGGTGTCAATGCCCCTGTCGGCCATATTTACTAAAGACAGAAAACCGATGGAAGCTACAGGTGAATTCTTGACCAGGATGAGATTCATTCTGGCTTCAGCAGAGTACTTTTTTGGATTTACTAAGAGGCCGGAGCCCCTAATAAATCTGGCGTGTAGCATGCTGAAGAGAGGAAGATTAATGTTTAAAATGCCGGTCTTAAAAAATTCCCTCCTTTGTTCTAGCTATATTTTATCATGTTGCATCTACCTAAACTTTACCTACTCAGTAATAGGGCTGTGGAGTATCTAGGTAGGTAGTAGATGGAACATAGGTAGATAGATTAGGTAAACAGAATAGACTATTATGTTCAACAAACAGGTGATTGAATGGGTGCCAAAAGTCAGACCCCTACCAATCTTCATAGGATAAGTATAGGTCATCAATATCCTAATGGCAGAAAACCCCCTTAAAGGAATAAATAGTGTCCTAACTGATATATGTAGTCACTAACTTTTCAAAATGTTTTGCATAAAAATATACTTTAAAGAAAATCTACCACCAGAATCAGCCATTATAAACCAAAAACACTCACATATTGCAGTGTTCATCCTCAGATGGGATCTGTTCTTATTGTATAATTTTGTGCCCTCCTTTTTCTCAAGAAAAAGGTTTTTAAAAAATGCAAGTGAGGCTGAAGGGCTCCAGGGGTCGTCACCAGAGCATCTTTGGGCTCCGCCCAGCCAGAGAGGCAGCAACATCTGGTGGCTCTTGGCAATCCCTGCACATGCGCAGTAGTATCAGTATTGTGCAGTTGGCTCATCATTCTGGATGTAAACCCCAAAGTGGCTTCACTTTCAGAAGATACTGATACTACCGCACATGCATCAGCGCTGACATATACGAGAAACTTTGCAATATATTTTATTAGTGAAGTTCTACTTTCTCCACTTTGACTCTTATCACCCCCTTCTTCCTTCCTTTACAACGTTTCACTCAGAGGTGTCAGATTACATATAAAACTCTATGCAGAGGGGAGGGGGAGGAGTGAGTCACAGCAGCTAGATCTCCACCACCATGCAACTTTAGCAAAAGAGACTGCAAAGGAGAAAATTGCCTGAAAAAAAAAGAATACAGGTCACATAATAGCCAGAAATTGTGTGATACCTCGCAGACACTGGGATCTGCACTGTTTGGTGAAAAGGTGATGTACACTTTAAAGTCTATCATACACTTCCAATAAAAATACTTTTCCAAGGTGCCAAGCTATAAAATACAAAAAAAACATAAAAGACTAGTTAAGATCAAATTCTTTGATTTTCATCTCTTTTTTTTTTTTCAAAGCTGAAGAACTTTAAAAATAGAACCTGTAGATTATCATAAAACAACCAGAACATCAGATAAGAGACGCTTAACATAATAAAGCACGACTCCTCTTGATTTAAGAATCTCTGAAGATTACATGATGGTTGAACAAGTTCTAAGAATGTTGAGCGGCATTAAAGGCTTCAGACAGTGATTAGTGAAGTTAGCCGTCCAGGATGCTTCAGTACCCAGCACATCCCTCTGTACGAGAACATAGCACACCGGTCCGGTCCTGGTTGGCTGAGTAACATTTACTAAGATCTTGGGTAGTATAATATATGTAGAAGTGCATTCAACCATTACATGTTCTTCTTAAGGTCAGGATCATATTTCATTGACACCCGGCTTGTACTCCAAGGAATCCATGAATAACTGGCCATGTGATCTTCCTAATGATCACCCACCCATGGATTAGTATGTGGGGTCAACAGGCCGAGTAGTATAAAGATAGTAGTAGGTTGGGGTCAACAATCAAATCCCAGCCATGGTTTGTGATGCAAAGAACAGCACATTTTTTCCTGTTGTTTAAAGTATATATCCCATAGAATATGACAATCTTTAAATCCACGAAGATCCAAATGAGATTGCAACCTCATAACATAACAATGTACCCAAATTCCCTGACCAAGTTTCAGTGGCTTGTTGGTATCTCTCAAAGCCTCAACTTTAGGGCAGTGATGGCAAACCTCAACCGAAACCCACTTGTTTATCGCGAAGTGCCAACACAGAAATGTAAGCAGTACCTTATTGCTCCCTGTTTCACAACTTTTTATCAGCCTTCTGAGGACACCAACACAATTGAAAGGAAGAGGGCAAATTCAGACTTCCATTGTAGCTTCTCTCGAGGGTCTCTCTGTACAGGAAGAATTGTGGTTCCAGCAGAAGGACCTCCAAAGATAATCAACCCTGTCCACACCTTCTCTCATTTCCTGCAGGCTCCATCAGCCAAGTGTGTGTCACCTTACAATGGCACCGTGAGCAGCATCTCTTAAAGGGGTTCTCCTGTCATAGTAAGTTAGGCCCTATCCACTTGCTGATCAGTGGTGGTCTCAGTGGTCACCCCACGGATCACGAGAACAGGGGTCCGATGTACCCCTGTTGCACCCCGAGATAAATGTAGCAGCTGGTCACGCATGCGTGGGCTGCTCCGTTCATCTCTATGGAACTGACAGAGATAGGGCCAAACATGCCACTACAGGACAACCCCTTTAAGTTGCCGGGGACTTCAGGAAGATTCTTTGAGTCCAGACTTGTAATCTCTGTTCTAGGGTGATGGCCCACTCAGAGAGGGCTCAGATTGCCACCTCTGGCACCCGTGCCATAGGTTCGCCACCACTGACTTGGGGCATATGCCTCAGAAGCCACGTCTTGACTACGATCCCTGTAGTTGTCCAAGAAGAGAAAAGAAAATCTACTGTGACAATATTGTAAGGAAACAGAAGGGATGCAAATTTAGGGAACATATTAAAGTGGAACAAGGCAGATCAAAAACCTGAACATAAGAAAAATGGGGACAATCTATATAGGACTATGGTCTCCAAGTTTTTCCGCAAATTCTTTACTAATATTGAATAACTTGAGAAGGGCCCTTTTCATCTTAGGTGGCATCCATATTGTGATACGAAACCCAATAACATAACCCAGCCCCTTAATGTTTTCCGTTTAAATATTGATGTTACATTATATGAGTATTCAGGTCACATTGATAATAGTTCTGGAGGAATAACATCTACTCCAGTATAAATCATAGGTGTGTATGCAAATTCCTGCCGTGTCCCAAACAAGATGCAATCCATGGACATCATTCATAGAAATCACGTTATTACTAGTAATGTCTGACATTATGTAACTGATCACTACGAGCTCTTAAGGATTGACAGCGATCAAAAGGAAATGTCTGATGCATTCGCAAGAGAACAGAGAGTTTCCACGGCCCTGTGTGTGAGACGACTGCATGATGGCAATGGCCAGAACCGGTCCTATACCTGTCCATGTTTGCGGGTCTGGTAGTCATCGGCATATGAGCGGATTTCACACACTGAGGAAACACAGGCCGCAAACAACGGACTATGGAACATATGAACATATTCATATTTATCTGTATGAAATAATGAAATATATTGGTATTGTCATGCTCCTAGAATATTTCCTCTAAATTTCTACTGTGCCCTTCCTCATAAATTACTGACCCATCAGATTTTCTCCACCAAGTCAATGGCCAACCTACCCCTGACCATAGAAGACCAAACAAAACCCATGGTGGCGTATCGTAATCATTGTTTTAGTCCATTCAGATTCGTTTCATATACTCACAGTAGCCTATATATGTTGGGCCTAGGCTTTCATTGCTCATTTTGCCTCCTTGCCCTGTACTACAAGAATGTACACACAACCACCTATACCTCCACTTGGTATTATACATGAAGTCAAGTGTTGGAACCACAACATAGGCTCTAGTTTGTAAAAGTGGGTTTATGTTGATTTATTTAGACCAGTTATACATGTGTCAGTCTTAGCCATCATCACTGATACCCAAGTAGCAACAGTCTTCAAAATTCTGGTGTATCTCAGGAAGTCCCATGGGCTTAAGGTCATCAATCAGCCAAGGTATGATAAAGTGGCCCATTTCTGGGGACCATGAGGGACACTGTGGGAATATTTTTACTGAACGCCACATTGCAGAAGCATTAGTCCCGAAGGGACTCAACATGTCCACAGCAATATTCCCAAGATGTCGCTGTGTATGTGCATTTTTTGGAGAAAAAAAAAACACAAGACAATAGAAACACTACATCCATGTGAACCTTTTGCCTGTGATTATTTAGGCAGCGGTCCAGTGCAGTGCATGCTGGGAATTACTGGAATACTCTCATACCGGGGGTCAGGGCAACTTTACACCCAGGTTATGTTCTGTACAATGTAAAGTACTAACTGGAGACATTTCCTCGGCCCACCGTATTAATGATTGCCCTAATCCTATTTTCTTCTAAAATTAAATTCTATAGTGATAGCAGCACATTTTTGGCATCATTTGGAAACATTCCTAAGACAGCTGTAGCTGGCCGAGCCGTTTCAATAACAACCAGCCTTTTATATCAAGGGTTGTCAAATCTGTCTGGTGCCTTAACCACTGCTGAGCTGGCACTGCCCGGGGTTCACATCCATCTTATCTCCCTTCATACTTCTATGCAATTATTTAGAATTTATTACAGTAAATAAGAGCAGGCAGCAAAGAGCCAAGTTCAAGGCCAAAAAAAGGTGAAAAAAGAGATACATGTTTTATTAAAGATATTTTAGATGCAGAAAGGCTTCCTTTGTTTGCAATATATACAGAGATATATATATATATATATATATATATATATATATATATATATATATATAGAAGATAACAATGAATACATCTATATACATGGGATTGTCATTTCCTATAGGGGATAACTGTCTGATTGGTGGGTTTTCTAAAGTTGGACCCACACCAATAAGGAGAACAGAGATCTCATTCCCTGGCAGGTTGTGTATGGGAACTGTGGGGGATATTTATTAGACCAGATTTTTTGCCCCACTGGTGGTTTATTCAATAGCCCACATTTATTAAAGCCCCTTTGCCAGTTTTCTGTCTGACTTTGCACGTTCTTTTCAGTACAACCTGCCCTAAAAGGGGCTCAGATTATATTTATTAGATGAACCTGCCCCCGAATCTACTTTAATAGGTAGATCCGAGATGCTAGTATTTCTTTAAAAGGGCCAAGCTATATTCTTATCCGCTCTCCACAGGATAGGGAATAACAATCTAGTTGGTGGGGGTATGACTCCTGGACCCTCAGCAATGGATTGAATAGGAGTCCAGTTCTCACTGGCTGGGGGGCAGTCTGAGAATGTGTCTTAATACAATACTATGGAAGTGTCATAAATTGCAGAGCACATTGATCAGGTATCTCCATCACTCCCATTCACTGTTTATTAGAGTGCCAGAGATAGCAGAGCGCTGTGCTCTGCAACATAGACTGCGAGTGGCAGGATGCAGGCTCCACCCTCCATTCACTAGTGAAAACAGGACCACTCAACCAATCAGATTGTCCAAAGTATAAGGGCTAATAATATATCTTGGGAAAACTCCTCTACAAAACGGACACAAACAGGTTCTGTAAAGCTAGATAGTGGATTGGAGAATAATTCCACAGGTTTTCCTAAGGAACTCTAGAATAATGTTATTATAATATAATTGCCAAATCCAAAAAAACACCCTGTTTGAATACAGCCGTGTATACCACACAGATAGAAAATTGTCAAACTTTTTTTTTTGACCTTATTGTAACGGTTCACATTATATTTCTTTTACATAATGTGCTGAAGATCTGAATAATCTGAGACAGACTGGTTACTAGGGTCATACTGTAACAACCCTGCTTAAAAAGACCCCCTTTTCTTGAACTTGGTCAAACAACTTCCTCTGATCTGTCTATACTGCAAAGGATTTCTGGGATTGGATGGATGTCCTTTAAGATTTCCTGAAGTTCCATATAAAGCAATTGGGCAAGGACTGGTGGATCCCCATTCTGACCTCCCAACCCCTGATCAGATTTTAGATGAATACAAATTCTGTGTGTTACCAGCTCGCTCTTCTGTGAGGCTGGACTGCATAGGGCGCATTTATAGCAGGATATCAGTGATTATAAAAAACCTAAAGAATGCAAGAAACCGTTCCGTAAGTTGTGTTTGGCTTTCTGCCCGATTCAGATGACTATTGTTATATTATTGAGGACGCCTGGCATCGGGACATGACATTTCCGCAATGCATTAGGCAAAGACGAAAAACAAAACCTGCAAACAAAAGAAAAAAAATGCTTTTTGTATTATGCAAAGGAAAGTATATGTACGGCTGGAGTGGATCTCCACATTTTCAAAGAGCAAAACATTCTGTGTCTGTACATTTCTTAAAGAGGACGTCTGTGTCGGGGGTCACTGCTGAGTTATAAGTACCGTATATACTCGAGTATAAGCCGACCCGAGTATAAGCCGAGGCCCCTAAATTTTACCACAAAATACTGGGAAAACCTATTGACTCGAGTATAAGCCGAGGGGGGAAAATGCATTGGTCACAGCCCCTGCCCCAGTGTATATAGCCTGCCAGCCCCTGCCCCAGTGTATGTAGCCTGCCAGCCCCTGCCCCAGTGTATATAGCCTGCCAGTCTTCTAAAGAATCCTTACAATGAGATGACCTCTTTCCATTAGTGGGGGTAAGACTCAAAGATTCCTCAACAATTACTGGGGCTGCACTCTGACGTGATGTCATACTAGCTAAGGAGAGGTCCTTACAATTGTCTGACAGTCTCATGGACCCTATGTATCTTTCACAAAAAAATTTATCAAAACTAAATTTCAGACTTTCAAAAAAATGTACTTTCATCTGAAAGCACAAGTTCTTCCCTCCAGTCACTCACACAGAAATGAAGAGGAACAGAGATCTTCTATCCCAGATGGTTGAAGCCTGAATACTGTATTATGCCAAATTTAGAAAATCAGGAGCATAGATTTAATTTTTCTCTCCATCCATGTATAAAAGTGTTCTGTGCATTTGCTACATCACATAATCCAAAATAACTCCCATTAGTCTCTAAGTGCGCAGCGGCTGATACCAGTAAGGGATAATGTACGGGTATTTTATAACCCTGAGCTAGAAGCGCTTCAAGTGTTTTTACGCGTTTCGCAGATCGGCACAGAAATTCACATATCGGACATAGAAATACAGGCAGTCCCGGGGTTACGTACAAGATTCTGTAGGTTCTGTAGGTTTGTTCTTAAGTTGAATTTGTATGTAAGTCAGAACTGTATATTTTATCATTGTAACCCCAGCCAGAATGTTTTTTAGACTGTGATTGGATTTTAAAAATGTTTTCATGTTGTCATAAGAACCAGAGTTATCAATAAAGCTTCATTACAGAAACCTTTTATAACTCATACAGCTGATTTTTATAGCCTATAGCTAAAGTACAGTAAATTACCACCATCCAGAGGTCCGTTTGTAACTAGGGGCCATCTGTAAGTCGGGTGTTCTTAAGTAGGGGATCGCCTGTATACTGAACCACATTCTACTCTTGTGAGAACTAGCCTGGGTCCACCAAGGGTTAGGATTCTAAGGGCCCATCTATAGGACCTTAACATGTTCATGTATGGTCAAGAAGATCTCATAAATCTATAATTGTGAATTATCCTAAAAGAAATAGCCACTAATTTTAGGTTATCAATCCAAAGTCAGCTAGAATTATAATCATGTATAGTAAGTTACCTTCTTCAGGATGGAAAAAAGATAGAAGAATGAATCCTAAGAACCGTCCCTAATCTAGGTCAGAACCAGGTAGAGGAAATTCCTACCTGTCAAAATAATGTTTGTGGAAGCTGTCAAAAATATACATATCAGTCCATAAATATTTCATGTGTTTGGGCAGATTTAGGCCAGGGTCCCAGAAAGTAACCATGTATGCAGTCGTTTTATCTCAAGCTTCAAGTCTATGCATTGGGTTTTCAGCAAATGTGTCAACCCAAAACCCATCCAATAGAGCCCACAGTGTGAGTAATTGGATAATGGGAGTTAACGGAGTACTCAGTATGATGGTGACTGGGCCAATCATATACAATGTAACAAGATACTACTTGAGATCACCCAAGAAATGGGGCAGTCATCTTCATGAAGGGAGTTTACAAGGTTCCAACACGTTTTAGACCTTCTCATTCTGTGGAGTTACCAGGCATTTTACACAGATGCAGAGGATACCACCAACAGCTTCACATCCTCATATGACGATCAGGTCTAATCAGGTTGAAGCATCATAATTTGTGTATGTGTCCTTCCCCTTCCCACCACTTACACGATTTATATTACCTAATTGATGGATCGCTACAAAATTATTACAGAACATTTACCTTGTTTATTAGTTATGTTTTTTTTAACATTTTTTTTAAAGCGAAATTATGAAATTTAGTAGTTAGAGGAATAATACTGGAGGTATATTAGATGTGAATGACTTAAGTCATGACAGAGTAAGTAGACAGAGAAAAGTGTGTGGTGACCGGTGATGGCATCAGTACCATGTACCACTGCACAGCAAAGCAGCATGAGGAAGCCATGGCACCAAGAAGCTTAGATAATGGCCACTCATGGCACAGCTATTATTGAACTTAATACTTTAATACTTATAACCCATATACTGCTTTTCGTTACATTTTCTAGGCAGACGCTGGACCCACAGATAGTTACAAACATCTGCGGTGATGCCAGGTTTTGGACCACTACCTATATCCAATATATGACTATTGTATGGATAGGATAACACTTACTACCTGACCCTAGTCAAAAGCCTCTCACTCAGCCAAACCAGTTTCCTACGCTGAACTGAGGAGATGCAAATACATCGAAACAGTGCTGTCTACAGTTGGGAATCTGTTCCTTCTGTAATACATATACTGGTTTGGCTTGAATCCCACATCACGTCATTAGGCTTCCTGAAAGTCATGCTTGATGTTAAAGTAAACCTGTCACCAGGTTTTACACCAATAAACTATTATTCCCCTCAGGTAGGGTATGAAATGTCCTTTCTAGAACTCTCATTTTTGTAAAATTTCACCCATTCACCTATATAAAATACCCCCCAAAGTTTAGGCAACTTCTCATCCCATTTTTACATATGAGTGGTTGCAGGAATAGTGTAAATTTAGAAGTCCCTATCTTTGGTTCTATAGTACCGTAACCCATGCTTTGTGTGTTATATTAAAGATAAGAATATATTTACCTACAAGATAGGGTCCGGAGGTTTGTTCTTAAGTTGAATTTGTAAGTTGAAACTGTATATTTTATAATTGTACAAAAAAATTTGGCCCCAGTGACAATTGGAGTTTAAGCATTTTTTGCTTTAATGGGACCAAGGATTATCAATAAAACCTAATTACAGACACCTTACAGCTGATTATTGCAATCTGGGACTATAGTAACATCCAGAGAGCTTCACCAGACGTCACAGAGTCTGTCTGTAACTATGGGTTGTCTGTGTCCTTAAGTAGGAGACCGCCTGTATACATTTAAAAAACAGGTAGGAATTGGATCTGTAGCTGCCTGTATCTCTGGCTCTGTAGATCACAGAACCATCAGGAACACAAGATCCTTATCTTTTATATGGCACAAAAAGCATATTTCTAGGTTCTATAGAACCAAAGAGGCTTCTGAAGTGACACTATTCCTGCAACCACTAAACTTGACTCATCTCATGTCAAAATGCGGTGAGAAAAGTCATATCTGCCTGAGTTTAGTTTTTACATAAAAGAGGGAATTCTAGAAAGGACATTTCATACCCTACTTGAGGGAGCTAGCAGTTTTGTGGTGTAGAACCTGTTCCCTTACAAGGTAGCTAAAAAGGCAATTTGTTCCTTATCCCATCCTGGAAAACATATTTGTATATTTCCCCAATTGTATGGATAGTAGAGTTGTTGTGCGGCACCTGACTTCTCCGCATCCGCTCACATCCTATCCCTAAACCGCACGCTCCGTTACATTACATCATATGGACAAGAGTGGAGTTGTTTCTTGAAAAAAAAAAAAAATAATTGGATTATTCCTTAATCATAGCCTAAACCCAGGTTGTGGAGTGGCCCTGAAATGTATCCACACTTTTTATGCAGTACATAATTAGGCACAAACAGAGCTCTCAGTTATAGACCTATACTGACGTTTACTTGTCACTTTTTCCAGTTTGGCATTATGGAAAGTTTTACATGTATTCCCGACATTTACAAAACTGGAGGGAGGGGAGGACTTTCCTACATCTCAGGGACTGTTCATAATAAAGGGTTAAACAGACCATACACGTGTTCCACGTGTTTTCTCTCTGCGTTCTGGCAGTCTTAGCTGTTCCATGTCCTTGTATAGTAGAAGTTGTGCTCTCTATATGAGCCACATTCTGGTGTACCCATATAGATAGCTTTATTTTAGCTTGAAGCAAATAATTTTTATTCACATTACACCCCAATTAAAAAAAAAAAAACATGAAGTGATTTTCAAATAGTTGTCTCTTTTTAGGACTTATTCACATGAACACATTTGGTCCATAAAACACAGACTTTTCTCTGGACGTTCTTCGTGGACCAAAAATTTCTATGGGGACAGGAGTTCAAGCACCATAGTTATATATGATGCAAGGAGTCCCTGCATTCCAGCCGGACCACTGTGCCGAACTCCAGTCATGTTTTCAGTACAGCTCGGTTGTCCTGAGAGAATGCAGGGAGTCATTGCATCATATAACTAAGATGCTTGGACTCCTATCCCTGAAGCAGTGTTCAGTTTGAGAAATGCATTCACATGGACAAAGCACATTTGTGCGAATAAGCCCTTAGTGTTACCAGATACAAATGTCCTATCATGAGAAGAAGCCGTAAAAAAGGTATGGGAAACACCTTTTGTGTAATTTATCAATCCATCTATGGGGAATTGTTGTTCCTATTTGTTTTCCATGGCCTCCCTCCTCATAAAATGAACTTATGAACTTATTAATGAGCGAGAAGGGCCCCTCTGTGTTGTAGCTTCACTGGTTGTTACACTGTCTTCCCCACCCTTCTGCTCCCTCAGCACTCCCCTGCCTGCTGTAAACTCTCCCGCAGTGGTAAGGGAGGGGGAATGCTCCTGCACAGTGTAACATCCTGTGAAGCTACCGAAAGGAGCAGCTCGGGTAACGCTCCCCCAACCCCATAATTTTATAAGTCGATTTTAGAAGGAAGGAGGCCATGGACAGCAAATATAAGAAGATTACCACATTTACAGTGTCTGGATCTATGAGTTATGCTCAATTTTGATGGTAGATGGTAAAAGCATACTTTTTGTTTACTGGAAAGCCCCTTAATACATCCGATCAACTTGTTGGAGGGGATATAATAAGAATAAATTGATGAGATACCTCCAACGGAGGTACTTCTTAAGAGATAATTCCTCAATAACATATTAGACTTCACTGATAATATATCAAACAAATACTAAAAACAAAGGGAATTATATAAAGGAGTTCTATATTAATGGATGGTGGCCCTAAGGATCATCTCTCCTGGCGCACCCCATGAGCCCCAGTCCACCAGTGACGTACAAATAAGAAGAACTACTTGATATACATGAAATACTAAAACACTGATAAGTATATGGAAATGGGCTGAGATGTCATGTTCATTCTGTATTTGGGGGTATAATATAGCTCACAGTTATACACATAGGACATACATCGCTCCTGGGAGGCTCCAAGGCTGACAATCAGATTTATACCACATCCAGGCTTGGCTACAATTTTTTGCTTCAGGTTATTTTTCAGTTTTCTAACATAAAAATACTTTCTGCTGGGGAAAGTCATAATCATATGAAAATTACAAAATTGCATTAATGATATATATAGCACACACACAACATGACAGCAAAACCTCCGGCTAACACAATCCCCAGAGCTTCATAGTTACAGAAACATTATATTTAGATGCTCTCTTACCTACATTAAGGGGAATTATGGGGTAAAAATGTTGATTACTTATCCTAATAGAAGGTTATCAGGAGTGTAACTACATGTGTAGCAGCTGCTATGGGGCCCACAGTGTTAGGGGGACCCGTCATCTGGGATATTTCATGTGAATATGCTGTATGTGTGTATTTGTGATGTGTATATGCTCTAAATGTGTATAAATATGTGGCATGTCTGTGTATATAGTGTGTATACACTGTATGTATATTTTTTAAGGGTATGTGGGGCCCCACGCAGAAGTTCACTATGGGGCCCTGCCTCTCCTAGTTATGCCACTCTATGAAACCCACACGGAAAGAGGCAGTGGTGTAACGAGAAGCTGATGGGCCCCAGTGCAAAGACTGTGCCAGGCCCTGACTATAATGTATGGTTTATAGTTATAGTCTTCTCATATGGGAAAGTGACACCATAAGGGCCCCCTAAACCTCTTGGGCCCTGGTGTGACCGCAACCTCTGCGCCCCCTCAAGTTACGCCCCTGGAAAGAGGCCCGGAAAGCCCGAACAGCCAACAAAATGGCTTCCAACCGGAGGATGCAGATCGAGTAGGCTGCATTGGTAAAGCAAGGAGCCGCCAGCTCCTCACACCACCATTGAATAGAGAAGAGAGGGCTGCTGTTGGGGCAAAATTTTATATTTGACTGCATAGGGGAAGAATTGGATGAAAGGTGCGTTGAGGTTACGAAAAAGTGAGCATAAAGTCAGGGTGCTACTTAAAGGGGGCATAAGGTGGAAGGCTAATTAAAGGAGAACTTGAAAATTGGAAAGCATGACATCCTAAATAAACCACTCCCTACCTCGCTGGCCCTATGCCTATTGGGAATTAATTGGGTCTCATTATAAAACTATTTAGTAAGTTGAAAGGGCTATAAAAAGGGGGAGTTTTTACAGCTAGAAGTGAGGAGGGGAGGGAGCCACTAAGAGGGGTAATACATTTTGTGAGCACATTAGGGGATAGGGCTAGGACACTAACTTAATTTTAAAGGAGGGGTAAATTGTGGCAGCTTGTAATCTAATCCAATCTATTTAATTTACAGCCTTTTACTCCATAGTACTTGATGTTCGATTGTTCAAGAAAAAAAGGGGATAAAAATGTTCATGCAATGAAATAAGGCTTGGGCTCGGTGGTCTATTATTATACTATGTGGTGAGCACCCAATAACATGGCCCAGGACAGTGTATGACGGGTGCACATGGCCACACCGTGTAGATGTAAGAAGCCAGAATCCTCACCACCGGTGGCTGAGAACATTTGGGAATACAGAATTTCACCCGCAGAGAAGGTTTCTATAACTGGACTTCAGAGGTTATAGATTTGTATATTTGCACATCTGTCTTCCTGTAGAGTATGGGGTCCATTGTGCCGATCAGTGGGGGGGTATCAGAGAAGGTTCATGAACTTTTAGTGAAAAAAAAATAAAGCAACTTCTCTTATTTAATTGTAGTGAAGAAATTTCTAGATTTATGATGAACATTATAATAATCCGCTGCAATTTGTTATAATGGACGTGTTAGTTAACTGCTACTTTTTCCGGGTGATTTATAATAGGAATGCTCCTAATTTACTGAAAATGTTTAACCCCTATAGTTTTTTCTCTGAGTTCTGGCGGTCTTAGCTGTTTTATATCCTTGTATAGGAGAAGTTGTCTACATAAGCCACTTTTCTGGTGCACACATTAATAATTTTAATTTAGCATGAAGCAATTAATATTTTTAATTACAAAATATTTGTCTTTTTTGTAGGGCTTTTTCATATGAACACACTTGGTCCATAAAACACAGACGTTCTGGTGACAGTTCTTAATGGATCAAACTCTTCTATGGGGACAGGAGTTCAAGCATCATAGTTATATATGACGCAAGGAATCCCTGCATTCCAGCCGGACCACTGTGCTGAACTGTTGTCTTGTTTTAAGTGCAGCTCGATTGTTCTGTCAGAATGCAGGGATTCCTTGCATCATATATAACTATGATACTTGGACTCCTGTCCCTGAAGCAGTGTTCGGTCCGTAAAAGGCAGCCACATGGACTAAACACATTTGTGTAAAGCCCTTGGTGTTACCAGATACAAATGTCCTATCTTAAGAAGAAGCCATAAAAAAGTTATGGGAAACACCATTAGTGTAATTTATCAATCCAACTATGATGAATTGTCGTTCCTAGGAATTGCTACTCCAAATAACTGGTCTATGTAAATGTGCAGATGATCACACAAAAAAAAACAAGCAAATACTAGACTTTTGGGTGATGGATCTGTTTTGCAGCATAACATATAGCAGTGACGCAGTAGTGTTGTTGTATATCTATAGAACAGGCACATTTGCCATTCCTAGAATAGCCGGATAATCCCATGTGGGTGCTGTAATGACAGCTACATTGTTTGTCACCCAGCTGTATCGGAGAACAAAAGCAATTAGAAAAGAAGTGTAGAATAAATGAAAGTCATTTTTAGTAGTTTAAAAGGGAAAGTATCAACTATATACATGTTTTCTTTTACTTATTAAATCAGATACATTCTTTTTTTCCCCAACCTGTTCTTATTGTCTGATTATTAATGTTTTTCTTCTATTTTCTGCATATAGTTATGTGGCGGACCATCTTGCCTGAATTGTAGTTCATGATTTGTCCATCTGGATCCTACCTATAATAGAGATATATCTGCCTGTAACTACAGCGTGCGCATGAATGGAAGCGTAATACTATTATTAGGGTATATGGTCATCAATGTAGGGTTATTGGCTCATAATCCTAATCCAGCCTCTATATAGTTATTCATCCTAACCATCCTATACATGTTTGCTTAGCTAGCTGTGCATGTGATCTTAAAGGCAAACTACGACCAGGATGAAGAAATAAACCAAGCACGGTGTGTGCCCCCTCTGGCAGGAGCTGCTCTTCTTTTAGATTCTTATGCTGTTCAAAAAAATGGCTTGAAATGCAAATGAGCCTGAAAGGCTCTGGGAGGTGTTACAAGAGCTCCTGCAGTCTCTGTCACCTATTATACACACCTCTTTGCAGTTTCAATGTCCGCCTCCTACCTCTCCTTTCCCAAAGTCTCAGTGACATCACTCGGCTCTAGGACATTCCCAATTATGCACAGTTGTGTTGGCATTGCCGTCTGGACAAGTGAACCTGGGAAGAATCTGGGAAGCCGCACTGAATAGTAGCCGGCTGCACAATGCTGTGACGGCCACACATGGCGGGGAGTTGCTGAGAGCTTGGCGACTTCAATGGATATCTGTCTGGGGAGGGGAGGGAGGAGGTGGACATTGAGGCTGTGTGCATAACTAACAGACAACACGTTCTGGAGAAACACCCTCATTTGCATAATTTTAAAAGCCATTTTTTTTTTTACAAAACAAGAGCATAAGAAGAGCGGATCCTAAATGAGGGTTTACAATCCTTGAACCTGGTGGTAGGAAATGACATCTCGTTTCGAGAACCAAAGGATAAACAGGGTCCCTCATCGTATTTTGTGGAATTGAGGGTGTGTGGTAAACATTTATGTATATAGCCGTATAAAAAAGGCTGTTTTATGAGGGACACTTATCCCCCTGTCCAGAGAAAAAATTGGATAAGTGTCTGACCACCCCCAGGAATCAGGAGAGGAGGAACCATATGCACCCAGGAAATAAAATTCAGATGTGACACAATCTATTCACTCCAATAACAAAAGAACAAAACATAGAGATTTTACATCAAAATCCATCAAGATAAACCAAATCTTATATTTCTTATATTTGTAATCCATGGCCTCCTTCCTTCTTAAATCACTGGTGCTGAGTGAGCAGGGGGAGGGGGAGACAGTGTAACAGTCTGTAGACCAAGATCATAGATGGCTAGGGTAGCCCCTTAGGCTTATAAGCATAATGTTAAAACTTGATTTTAGGAGAAAGGAGACCATGGATAACAAATATAAGAAGATTACCACAGTCACAGTGCCTGGATCTACGAGTAAGTGTCCCCGGTATAAACCATGCTTGATTTTGCTGGTAGATTTCCTTTAATTATGTCACATTTTGTAGAAAATAGTTATTTAACATAACAAAAATAGTATCTATGAGGAAGTAATTTCATTTGTTAACATTCACACTTACATAATACCTGGAAATCATATCCAAAACATACTAGAATATCAAAGCAAGTGGAAATAGAAACCCACAAATCCAAACTAACAGCACAAATCCCTAATGATATACACACCAGAAGATTTATCAGTATTGCTCTACGGTATGTATCACCTCCGGGACTACGGAACTAAGACAAGTCATATGTGACAGTGTCCCGGTTACAATTTTTCAAGTTGCATCCAAAGTAAATCTATTGATAGCTGGACACAATACAATCACTTAAAGTAAATCTACCATTTGCCTTAATGCATTATGAAGCAAACATACCTTGAGAATGCTGTAGCTATACTGAAGCAGAAACATATCTTGTTTAATCACTTAACTGAGTGGTTTTGCGGAAAAAACAATTATAAAATTTTGATAATGAGGCTCTGTCGCTCCTGTGGCTGCCTCAGCGTTCTCCTCTAACCCTAATGATGCACTGCTCCAGCCTTGTCCTGCCCAGCATAAACCGAGAATACATCATCACTGTGTTGTCCCTGACCGGTAGAAGTAATGAATCGCTGTACCATCCCCCAGCTGCTGTGTATGAGTCATCCAGCTCAGGTTGATTAGTCCTGTCTGGACAGTTGAGGCAACTTCTCTGTGTGTGGAAGTCATGTGTTTACGTACGACAGCCAGTCTGCACCCAGCTTTTCCCAAAGTCCTGAATTTTATAATTGTTTTTTGAGCAAAACCACTGAGTTCAGGGATTAAACAAGATATGTTTTTGCATCAGTATCGCTACAACATTTTCAAGGTATGTTTGATTCCCAATACACGGGTAAGTCTTCTGCTGGTTGTCAGGAAGGCACAAATATTTGGAGATAATAATCTGATATTTGAGGGTCCAACTGTTGGGATCACATGAACAGGTAACCCATTCAACTTTATTGTCCAACATCAGGTCAAACATGCATCCTACAGCTTCAATTAATATAAATGGAAGTGTTGGAAATAGTCGAGTGGTGCACTCTCCTAGATGAAGGATTAGAGTGTCAGAGATCAGACTAAGCATTCCAATAGACAATGAATGGAGCACCAGGTTGCATTGTTCATCACTTATTCTTAACCCAAATTTGCAGTACGGCCGCTCAGCTACTATGGAGATAGGATGGGTGAGGAGCACTCACCCCCTCCCCTCTCCACCTGGCTGAAGCAAGGGGATGTTTGCACACCATTCTGATGATCGGTGAAGCTCCCAGCCATCAATCCCCCACTAATCAGATAGCGACACATTTTTCTTAAAGGATTTGAAAGCGGAGATGTCACCTCACTTGACATTTCTATTTTAGTGAATATTCATTCAATGACTGGTAGCTGCCACTTTTATTTTATAATTCCAGGAGGCATAAAATGCCACATACTTTTGACCCAGATTTGTCATTTTATGAAGAATACTATTTTTTACTTAATCATGACTCGGCTCTTTAAAGAAACATTTTTCCACTTCTGAGTATAATATAACTTGTACAATATTCAACTTTATTTTCACACACTGAACAAATAGTGCGCTCAGGAAGGATCTGCATTCTAGTATATTTACAGGCTAAAAATATCTGGCACACATTACCAGACCACATCCACCAGAATATGAACAAACTTAGACATTTGCTGCACTGTAGCTTATTTTAGTTTAGTGTCCCTCTTATAAATACACTCACAGACATGCCTAGAAGGGAGGTAAAAACTAAAACGCAACAAACATTGGGGGTCATTTACTAAGGGCCCGATTCGCGTTTTCCCGACGCGTTACCCGAATATTTCCGATTTGCGCCGATTTCCCCTGAATTGCCGCACGGGATCGGATTGTGGTGCATCGGCGCTGGCATGCACGCGACGGAAATCGGGGGGCGTGGCTGAACGAAAACCCGGAAACGGAAAAACCGCCGCATTTAAAACAAAAAAACAGTCTTGCACAGCTGACGCACAATACCAGTCAGATGTGATGCTGCTCTCGGAAGAAAGTATCCACATTTTTAAAAATCTTTTACAATAACTTAGCCCTGATATTGGATAACCTTTCTGAGAGGTTCTATGCTGTAGATACTGTACATAGCACTGAATTAACTGAGCCAATAAATATTGGTTTATTTTTTTTAAACCAACCTCGGAGAATGAGGCTGAAGGGTGATTGACTGTTTGTTAGTTCAGGTCTCTTCCATCTTTACAGGAAAGATACTGATGAAGTCTGAAGAAAGAAACTTTCACAAATGTATACATCATGGGCAGAGAGAGTGTTCTGGGCCCCTGATAGGCCCTTTGCAATCTTCCGTAGGTAAAACTCTCAGAACATCTTTTTATTCAGAGACAAAAGGGAAATAACATATGGGAATACTGAAGCAAGTGATATGTATGGAACAAGACACCATGAAAGCCGCCATATTGTATCAAGAGCAAGTTCTTCCAGTGAAAGTTGGTGATGCAGTATATCAATGAAGACTAGAATTGTCTCAGAAATTGATTGAAACACTATCTCTGGTGTCGTCCTTTCTCTACCAATCTGATTACCAATCTGATTTGATCAGCATACATTGTGGAAAAACTCTTTCAAATGTTAAACAACTGATACAATGGCTGTGGGTCCCTATTAGTCAAAACTCAACGGGCATTTGCGAAATACTCAAATTGTAAAATCATCTACATTGGGTGGTTTAGTTGTATGGTGTATTACAAATGCTGAAAATTCTGAATCTGTAAAATGCGCTTAATGATAGATATGTATCTGCTTCTCTTGTAATTACTCGATAAAAACATTTATGAAAAAAAAAACAGTCAAATCATCTATTCCATATACACAGATTATCAAATTGTAATCTTACATACAATATTTTAACACAAAAATTGAAACTTAAAACATATGGCAATGCTTTACAGGTTATGACTGCCTATATACCATCTGTCGGGAAGTATTAGTTCTTCTCATAGAGCCAAGTAAGGCTACCATGTAGTTGTGTGGAGTCTTATAGCCATGGATGCTCCACTATGGGGATTCTGGGAAAATATGCAAAATTTTCCAGGATGGGATTAGGAAAACCACACCTCTTTTAGCTACCTTGTAAGGCAGCTCCCTTGACATCAAGCATGACCTACAAGAAGCCTAATGACATGATGCAGTATATCTATTCCAGAAGGAACAGACTCCCAACTGTAGACAGTGCTGTTTCGACCTGTTTGGGTCTCCTCAGTACAGTGTAGGAAACTGGTTAGTCTGGGTGAGAGGCTTGTTACTAGGGTGGAGAAGTAAGACTCCACACGCCTACGTGGTGGCCTTATTTGGTAGTCTCTGTAAGGAGAACTCTTACTTCCTGACCCTTGTCTCAAGCCTCTGAGCCAACCAAACCAGTTCTCTACGCTGTACTGTGGAGACCAAATCGGGTCGAAACAGCTCTGTCTGTTCCTTCTGGAATATATATACTTGTTTGGTTTTAATCCTGCAACATGTCATAAGGCCTCTTGTAGGTCATTCTTGATGTCAGTCAAGGGAGCTGCCTTACATGGTAGCTAAAAGAGGCGCGGTTTTCCTTATCCCATCCTGGAAAACTTTGCATCTTTTCCCAGTATCTACCATCTGCTGAATCTGGCTGGGCCCAATTGGTGAATCCGACCAGGCCTAAAAGGTTAGTTCGACCGGGACCGAATGGTGAATCTGATTAGTACAATTGTTTCAAGCTGATGCAAGTTATCAAATTTATTGCTTGTTTTATTGATATGTCGTTCGGTTCATTACAATATTAATGATGTCAGGATTGCACATTTCCAGCTCTGTACCAAGCCTTTGTGTAATTCCAATTAGTCATCTTAATCTTAATTACATCTCAAAGCCACAAAAATTATCACAACACATGTAACACAGCTCAGATCAGCACAATTTACTCAGCGCTAATTCTGCAACCATTCCGCAAACAATACAAACCAGCCCAAAATAGTTTGGTTTATGTTTCAATTTACGGCTTGTTTTTCTGAAGTTGGGGGACAGAGCCCAACCTTTATATCACAAAAGTTCAATTCTACATAGAAAACCGCAGCAAAAAAAACCCTGATATGCTGCAGATTGTTGACGCAAAACGTGTATGGGATTTGGATAAAACTACTCTTCATGTGTAATATGCATCACATGTAGATAGTCTGATGGGATAACTGGCTCCCCCTTATTGGTTTGGGTTAGGATCTAACCAGTGCAGTGACTTCATGCACCCAAAGATCCATCAATTGGCTACGCAATTTTGAAAGTCATGAGCAATCAACATGGTTGTTGCAGTACAGTATAATAAATACAGTACAGGCTGTCCCCTACTTAAGAACACTCAACTTACATACGACCCCTAGTTACAAACGGACCTCTGGAAATTGGTCATTTATTGTACTTTAGCCCTAGACTACAATGATCAGCTATAACAGTTATAAGTGATGTCTGTAATGAAGCTTTAGTGTTAATATTGATTCTTATGACAACCCAACATTTTTAAAAACCAATTGTCACAGGGACCAAAAAAGTTCTGACAGTTCCGACTTATATACAAATTCAACTTAAGAACAAACCTACAGACTATCTTGAATGTAACCCGGGGACTACCTGTATTAGACACAAACAGTAAACAGGCAATCCCCTACTTAAGGACACCCGACTTACAGACGACCCATAGTTAAAGACAGACCCCTCTGCCCCCTGTGACCTCTGTTGAAGCTCTCTGGGTGTTACTATAGTCCCAGACTGCAATGATCATCTGTAAGGTGTCTGTAATGAAGCTTTATTGATAATCCTTGGTCCAATTACAGCAAAAAAATGTGAAACTCCAATTGTCACTGGGGCAAAAAATTTTTTTTGTCTGGATCTACAATGATAAAATATACAGTTTCGACTTACATACAAATTCGACTTAAGAACAAACGTATGGACCCTATCTTGTATGTAACCCGGGGACTGCCTGTATAGGCATCTGCATTGTACAATGAATGATAAGCACTGTTATAAAGATCCCTCCACCAAAAAAAATACAGACTGTATATAAATCCATGTAAAATATGTACAACTAAAGGCATCAGACTGCTATTCCCTCCACAAACACACATTTCTCTATATTTGTAGCAAGGCATTAATAAATATGGTCATTAACGGACATGGGACTCCCAGTACACGTCTGAAGATATTTTTCAGGAGCAAAATAACTATTTTTGTTTATTCATTTTTTGATAATATGAAAGAAACGACTCCTGTTTTACACACTACACAAGAAGAACCATCTGCTGACACGTGTTTTTAACAGGGCAACGTTATTTCAACCATTCCAGCAAGAGCCTATTGTCACTTCACAACAATGCTGCAGGTCACTTGCTTGGCTCCTAGAAAATGTGTGTACACCAAGACTACAAGTCACAGGGAGCCACCATACGCTTGGAGTGGAGATTATGCTTGTGGTGTGTTTCAGTATCAAAACCCACTGGGAATCATCAGCCACAAACTCCACAAACTGTGGCATATAAAAAGGGGGAGGGGGGTTTAGATCGGATTTTGAAGGAGACAACTGCCTCAACATCTGATGCAATTTCTGCAGTGTGAACTCAGTTCAAGCGTTACACATGCACATTTCTTAGATCATACTAAACATTATAGAGCAAATGTTTAGAATATAGGTCCGAAATATTAAATCATCTGGGCAGTGACCATAGTTGTGTGACTAAAGCTCCCCCAGCTTTTGGTGTCATGTGACATTGGGGATGATTCTACAGACGGACCCATCCATCCGCTGGAGACCATCAGGGTACGGGGCGTCAGAGGAAGCCCAGGGTGTCACATGACTCACAAATTTGAACACTTGTCAAAGCATTTAAACTAATCTATACCAATTGCTGCTTACATAATAATAATAATAATAATAATAATATTTCCTTTTATTTATAGTGCAGACAGATTATGCAGCGCTGCTCAGAACTGCCAAATCAGTCCCTGTCCCCAATGGGGCTCACAATCTAATCACCCTACCAGTATGTTTTGGAGTGTGGGAGGAAACCGGAGGAAACCCATACAAACACGGAGAGAACATACAAACTCTTTGCAGTTGTTGACTCTGGGACATGATAACATTTTTACAAACTTGCATTAATAAGAGGTCTTCTCTGTTTTATATATCTAGGACCTGAAAATCTGGTCTGGATAAGGAGGCAGTGTTCTCAGAGTAGTTTCATTGTTACAATTCATCATCAGTCACAAAGGACTCAATCATCTGCTGCTCTTACCTGGGATAATAGAAGGTCTTTTCTTAGTCCGTCTTATAGGATCCAAAATTTTCATGTTTTTTGGAATCCGTCCTTTGAAATCAATCCCTGTGAGCAGCTCTGGGGGAAGGCTGCAGCGTCTTGAGAGCGCATTGTCACTTACATTTACCCACAGCCTACTCTTTGTCCTGGCATAGAGACTGCTGTCATCCAGGGCCATGGCGGCCGCTTCATTAATTGGTCAGCATTAATTATGATGACTTATGATAAATCCAGGCATTTCCTCTGGTGCGCTGCCTGCATTCTCATGCTTGTCTGCCACTTGTTTGGGAAGTTTAGCATGGCGATAGGCGTGGACTTGAACAGGTGTAGGATTACTAAGCAGCACCTCCCTGCACCAGGTAAGGGCTCGGAGCAGGAGGAGGGGGAGGACAATGAAAACCATTAGATCAAGACAAAGATTTGCACTGACTTCAAAGGCGGAGATAATCTTCCATCCGGGTGTACAAACACAAATAAAAATGATGGCTTTCCGCAGGTGTTACACGCTATGTCACCTGACCTCTGTCCCTTAATCAGCGCTGTCATTCATGATGAAAGAAAAGACACCCGACGTGGCTAGAGAAGCTGAAAAACCAGGAAGACAAAGACTCCTCACTATACACTTCATGGTTTCTCCTTTGTTCTCATTTTCTGTGTTTTTCTATTTTTGGGAGCAGAAAAATTTTTCTAGCTTTTCTAGAGGCCAGATCAACAATAAGGAGGTGTCGATTTAGTCAAAAGTTCCACAACATAGTTTTATTCCAGAAATGAAAATGACTTATCTGAATACACAACAAGTAATGGGTGCAGGTGCCTATTTTTAGGCTATGTTTTATGATGAAAGCCACCATATTGGATTAAGGGCAATATTTTCCCAATGGGAAAGTGATCATGTAGTTTATCAGAAATCGATGGCACAATCAGATCAGCAATATCTGTCATGGCATAATATTTTACGGCCATGGGGCTATGGGCCGTAGTCAGTCAACTTCAACTTATGATAAAATCAAATTATTACCATAATCAATGTGACAGCCTTAGGACAGTTGCACATGGGCAAGTTTCTTCCAACACCAGAAACTAGAACTTATTCGTAAGTTACATTTAGCTGTTCTAGGTTGGCAGTGCTAAACTTGGCAGACACACTGGGGGGAATTTATTAAGACTAGAGATGAGAGGACCTGGTGTCCGGGTTTGTTTTCAGCTGCTCGACCCGGACATAATTGGCAGCTAAACAGCCAATACAGCAAATTGACTCCCAACTTGCAACTAGCCATGGCTATGATTGGCCAGGGGAGATACTGGAGATATTGCCTGGCCAATCATAGCTATGACTAGTTGTAAGTGGCATCAATTTGCCAAATTGGCTGTTTGGCCAACAATCCCTCAATATGTCCAGGTTGCGTGGCCAACCCTGAACCCCGTTGCCAAATGCGACCTCCACACACACTTTTTGGAAAAGTGACATGGAGGTGGCAAAAGGAAGAAAAAATTTGCTATTTCCTGTCTGTACATGGTATGATAAATTACCCCTACTGAGGTTTGTCAAAAACCTGCCCCTAGAAATGATTTTAAAGTCACCAAAGAGCACTAGCTTTATACTAACCGGTTCAGATTCCTGAAAAATCAGTGCCAAACCCTGCTACAGTGCAACTGATGTCACAAATGGATTTGAGTGTCAGCATACTTCCCAACATAGTAAAATAGGTGTGTTAAAGTCCTGTCACTGGGCCTGGGGTGGGTATTTCATGCGTGACACCCCTTTTCAAGTCAGAACATGATTTATACTATATTTTCTAAGGGTGTGGCTTATCAGGAAACAGGTGTGGCTTCATGTAAAGTGGGTGCCCCAAAAAAGCACCAACATTTTGATGCATCGGCTAATCTGCAAGCGGCTTTAGTCAGGTAAGCTACTATGACATCACGGTGGGTTTATTCAGGTAAGCTACTATGATATTATAGGTGGCTTAAGTCAGGTAAGCTACCATGATATCACAGACGGCTTCAGTCTGGTAAGCTACTATGATATTATAGGTGGCTTCAGTCTGGTAAGCTACTATGATATTATAGGTGGCTTCAGTCTAGTAAGCTGCCATGATATCATAGGTGGCTTCAGTTAGGTAAGCTACTATGACATCAGAGGTGGCATCAGTCTGGTAAACTACTATGACATCAGAGGTGGCTTCAGTCAGGTAAGCTACTATGATATCATAGGTGGCTTCAGTTATCTAAGCTACTATGACATCAGAGATGGGTTCAGTCAGGTAAACTACTATGACATCAGAGGTGGCATCAGTCAGGTAAACTACTATGACATCAGAGGTGGCATCAGTCAGGTAAACTACTATGACATCAGAGGTGGCATCAGTCAGGTAAACTACTATGACATCAGAGGTGGCATCAGTCAGGTAAACTACTATGACATCAGAGGTGGCATCAGTCAGGTAAACTACTATGACATCAGAGGTGGAATTAGTCAGGTGAACTACTATGACATCAGAGGTGGCATCAGTCAGGTAAACTACTATGACATCAGAGGTGGCATCAGTCAGGTAAACTACTATGACATCAGAGGTGGAATTAGTCAGGTGAACTACTATGACATCAGAGGTGGCATCAGTCAGGTAAACTACTATGACATCAGAGGTGGCATCAGTCAGGTAAACTACTATGACATCAGAGGTGGCATCAGTCAGGTAAACTACTATGACATCATAGGTGGCTTGAGTTAGCTAGGCTACTATGACATCAGAGATGGTTTCAGTCAGGTAAACTACTATGACATCAGAGGTGGCATCAGTCAGGCAAGCTTAGAGGTAGAAATACCATTTGTTCCATCAAATTTGTTGTAAATGAAGGATGGCACATAGAGTTCTTGCACAGGCCCTGCTGCTGTTGGCGCCTGTGCCTGCCTGGGAGTAGTGAGAGGATTATCTTGTTGTCTGAGCCCTCAGGTACTGCTAAATATTTGTCCACTAGAGTGCAAATAGTGCATCTCAGCCTTGTCCTTACATTCCCCCATTACACATAGCTATACTGCTGTTACAGAGGATGTTGTGAAATAGGGAGGAGCCGCTTCTGGAGGCTAAACACCGATGGGGCTGCCGCTGGTGGAGGATATGGTGAAAGCAGACCTTCCTTCTCTAAGGTCATGTTCACACCACATGTTTTTAGGATATCACCACAGGTATCAGAATATAACATTTAAGTGAGGTCAATGTTTATTAATTTCATCCACGCAGAAAAGTTCAAGTGTGTGCAGTTCACAGGGCAAGGCCAGGCTTCATTAGGCTGTGTTCACAAGCTCTAGACACTACTAGCCATAAACCGGACATCAAATATGGAAGTTACTGTCCGTATTCTGGCAACAGTCTGGCGTCTTTTTTTCACTGATCCTAATAAAATGTAGTTGCAACACCCCTGCCAACGTATAGGCTGGGGGGTAGTTGCAAATAAGGCCCTTTACCTGTCAGGTGAGCTTCATCAACTAACCCAAGGGATAATGCAGGGAGATCTCAGGTAATCTGCAGCTGTAGCCTCTTCCTGGAAAGACAATAGTTTAATAGGTGTAAGTTGTTATCCAATTATGTGGCTGTAATGTAAAGTGGAGTGTGATTGGAGAGGTGCTATCACCTCACCAGGGGGAGTATAAAACCCCTGTGCAAGGGGGAACACATGGTTTTAATCCAGTCTGAGGCCCGTTCCACACTTGCGAGTGTGATGCGAGTCCCGGCCCGAATGCTGCAAACTGGAACTGAACTCAGCATGTCAGTTCAGTTCCGGTTTGCAGCATTCGGGCCCCCTTTGAAAAACGCATCCGTTTTTGACCAGTTTAAGATAATTGGTAAAACCTGTCAAAACTGCTTTAAAATGGCGCAAAAACGGGTTCAAAACGCCACGTGTGCCACCACCCTTAGAGTCTGCCCCATTGGGCCAGATTTATTTACCCGGTCCTGACGCGATCCAGTAGCGCGTTCTCTGTGGAGGATTTGGGTCTTCAGGCGATTCACTAAGGTAGTGTGCCTGATGTCCACCAGGTGTCGCTGCTGCGCTGAATTCCGTCGGAGTTCGCTGAAGTTCACCGACCTACCCTGGGTGCAGGTAAGCGCGTGTCAAGCGACACTTTTAAAAAAAAAAATGCAGTGGTTTTTCCGAATCCGTCGGGTTTTCTTACAGCCATGGCTCCCGATTTCCGTCGCCCGCATGCCGGTGCCGATGCACCACAATCCGATCGCGTGCGCCAAAATCCCGGGGCAATTCAGGGAATATCGGCACAAATCGGAAATATTCAGGTAACGCGACGGAAAAATGCGATTCGGGCCGTTAGTAAATGACACCCACTATGTTAATCGTGCAAACCAGGAAGTGGACTTTTGGCAGGTTCTCCTTCCTATTTTTCCCCCTTGCGTGTCTGTATTTCAATAAAGCTTCGGGCCAGTGTTACCCCGACCCTCTCCCCTTTCACCCCACACCCTTTCCCAAATTTACACTTGGTCGTTGCCATTAAATGCCATGCGTGTTCAGTTAGGTTCATTGACCGAGCAGTGTGCTAGTGTAGTATTTTCATGCCTTAGTTGAGGATTATACTCTTGTGTGTTGATAATGCTCAAGAGTGAATCTTAATTTATTGTATATTGTGTTGTGGTCTGTGCTGTGACACAATATACGCTGTATGTATGTGCCATTGTAAATACTTTGCAAATGTATGTACAGGCAGTCCCCGGGTTACGTACAAGATAGGGTCCGGAGGTTTGTTCTTAAGTTGAATTTGTATGTAAGTCGAAACTGTAATTTTTATTATTGAAGTTCTAGACAAATTTATTTCTTTTATCCCAGCGACAATAGGAATTTCAAAATTTTTGCTGTAATTGGACCAAGGATTATCAATAAAGCTTCAGTACAGACACCTTACAACTGATCATTGAAGTCTGGGACTATAATAAAGCATCCAGAGAGCTTCACCAGAGGTCACAGTGGGCAGAGGGGTCCGTCTGTAACTATGGGTTGTCTGTAAGTCGGGTGTCCTTAAGTAGGGGACCGCCTGTAATTTGACTTGATCTTTCAATAAAACTTTCAGTGCTGACACAGAACCCAATCCCAGGAACATAGTCGGGAGACTCTAACCAGAGCTGTAGCTTCTACAGTTTGAAAAAAGCTTCATCCAAATTCTACCAGCCGGCATCTAATACCAGGCTGGTGCTGTATTCCTGAGGACCACTTTCCACGACAACTCCAGCGCCACAATCTGCTGTTGACCGTTTAGGTCTGTTGCCTGCTACCTGTTGTTCAATAAAGAACCGTGAGTTGATTTGCACAACGTTGCCTCCGTCTGATCCCGTCTACCAGCAAGGGCTTCCTCATCCATTACCCAGGTACCTATCTCACAGACACTCAGGGGTTGCCCCAGGGTGAACTAGTACATGAGCCTCTCCCTCCATATTTCTTGCACACACCACCTGCTGGAGACCTGCCAGGCTGTAGGACAGTCCTCCGGTCCTCATACCAAGCACCGTGACATCAGCGTGCCCTAGGCTGCAATTGCCAGCCACTCGGGTATTCTGAGCCCTGGCTGCCTCCAGGCCCTGGTGGGGGATGCTGCATTGTCTTTGAGTGATCTATGAAAAATGCTTCTGACTAGGATATTTTCTACTTTTTAATGGATAGGTTGCACCATCTGTTAAAATGGCCATGGAGACATATTGCATTTAAAGCAGTCTTGTGCCGTCCACTCAAAAAACAAAAGGTACAGGGCAGATTTCTCATTTGACATGTGCATTTTCGAAAAAATTGCAAAGAAAAGCAGATTTGCTGTGTTTTTTTATGATGCAGTTTTATGGAAACATAAAATGAATGAATTTCACTAGTCAAATCATTAGGCAGTTTGCCAAATTAAAAAGGATGGCATCATTTCTATATAGTTTATGGACCAATTCCTACTAATAGGGTCAGAGTCATTGTGCCTTTTCCGCCAACCCAAATATAAGCTGAGCCACCTAATTTTACCATAAAAAAACTGGGAAAACATATTGGGGGTCATTTACTAAGGGCCCGATTCGCGTTTTCCCGACGTGTTACCCGAATATTTCCGATTTGCGCCGACTTTCCCTGCATTGCCCCGGGATTTTGGCGCACGCGATCGGATTGTGGTGCATCGGCGCTGGCATGCACGCGACAGAAATTGGAGGGTGTGGCCGAGCGAAAACCCGACGCATTCGGAAAACCCGCCGCATTTAAAACAAAAAAGTGTCGCTTGGGACGCGCTTACCTTCACTTGGTCCGGCCCGGTGAATTCCAGTGCGGAACGATGCTTTTCAGCGCAGCAGCACCACCTGGTGGACGGCGGAGGAACTACCTTAGTGAATCCCGGCCGGACCCAAATCCACCGCAGGACGCGCCACTGGATCGCGAACGGACCGGGTAAGTAAATCTGCCCCATTGACCCGATTAAAGTCTAGGGTTCGAAATGCATTAGTCACAGCTTACCCTCACTAGTTAAATGCTCAGAAGCTTCCCCTCACTAATGAGATGCGCAGCATACCTCTCTCCCTAGTGAAATGGCCTGCAGCCCCCCTTCCGTAATGAAATGCCCAGCAGCCTCCCCTCACTAGTGAAATGCCCAGCAGCCTCCCCTCACTAGTGAAATGCCCAGATGCCTCCCCTCACCAATGAAATGCACAGCAACCTCCCCTCATAAATGAAATGCCTAGCAACTTCCCCTAACTCTGCCCTTTAGCAGCCTCTCACAAAGGGTTATCTGAATAACAATAAGAAGTATTATCTGAATTCAAAATGTTTAGGGTGCGGTTATATGGGCATTTACATTGTGTTTAGAAACACAATGAAAATGCCTAGGGTGTTTTGCAAAGAAGCTTTAGTTTATGATAGTTTATCATGTATTGTAAAAGTTGATGTGGCTACAATATATTTTGTGCCTTATACATTTTTTTACCGTATATGCTCGAGTATAAGCCCCTAATTTTACCACCAAAAACTGGGAAAAACTATTGACTCGAGAATAAGCTGAGGCTGGGAAATGCATTGGTCACAGCCCCCCCCCCAGTATATAGCCAGCAAGCTCCCAGTAGTATATAGTCAGCCAGCTCCCAGTAGTATACAGCCTGCCAGCCCCCGGTAGTATACAGTCAGCCAGCCCCTGTTAGTATAAAGCAACCAGCTCCTGGTAGTGTACAGCTATCCAGCCCCTAGTAGCATACAGCCAGTCCCCAGTAGTATACAGTCAGCCTGCCCCCAGTAGTATACAGCCAGCCTGCCCCCAGTAATATACAGCCAGCCTGCCCCCATGTAGTATACAGCCTGCCAACCCCCAGCTGTATACAGCCAGCCAGCCCCCATGTAGTATACAGCCAGCCCAGCCAGCCCCATGTAGTATACAGCCAGCCAGCCTCCAGCAGTATACAGCCTGCAAGCCCCCAGCAGTATACAGCCTGCCAGCCCCTAGTAGTATACAGCCTGCCAGCCCCCAGCAGTATACAGCCTGCCAGCCCCCAGCCGTATACAGGCAGCCTGCCCCCAGTAGTATACAGCCTGCCAGCCCCCAGTAGTATACAGCCTGCCAGCCCCCAGTAGTATACAGCCTGCCAGCCCCCAGCAGTATACAGCCTGCAAGCCCCCAGCAGTATACAGCCTTCCAGCCTCCAGTAGTATACAGCCCCCCAGCCCTCCCGTAGTATACAGCCAGCTCCCAGTAGTATACAGCCTGCCCCCCCCAAAAAACAACTTATATACTCACCCTCCGATGTCGGCGCGGCTCCCTGATGTCGGTGCGTCCCATCTTCTTTCTTCCCCGCAGCTCCTCTTCTATCTTCTGTCATGGACGCGGCCATGTTTTCTTCCAGCAGGCGCATACTATGATGCGGCCGCTGCTGATGTCATAGTATGCGCCGGCCAGGAAGATAACATGGCCGCGTCCATGACAGAAGACAGAAGACGGGACGCACCAATATCGGGGACATCGAGGAGCCGCGTGGATCATCGGGCCGCCGGAGTATATAAGTTTATTTTTTTAAAAGTGTTTTTTTTTTAAAGTGGGTTTTGTAATAGACACATGTATAAGCCGAGGGGACGTTTTGCAGCACATTTTTTGTGCTGAAAAACTCGGCTTATACACGAGTATATACAATTAATTAAATTTAATTGTATTAATTATATGCTTAAAAAATAAAGGATAATGTTGTGATATATAGAGAGTTAAATAGATATAAAAATTATAGCCTTTGCTGGTATTAAGAGGATTGGTGGTGACATCACTTAGATGTTACTCTACATAGGCTGTTGCGGGAGGGCACTATTAACCCAATGTCACTGCTGAACCTCTGTATACCAGCAAGCAGGCAATGACCAATAGAGGTGTCACACTGGAGTGGATGCACTGACAAAGGTAAGTATTACTTCTTTATTATTTTTTACACCTAGAGCCACTTTTACAATGAATGCTTTGTCCCGGACATCCCCTTCAGGATCTATAAAACCTCCATAAGGATATATACACACTAGCTATCTCTGAAATCTCCGTTTATGAACTTGCTGAGATTTAGGAGTTAAAAGCAGATCTGATATTACAAAGTTTCTTGTTTTCTCTTGTACTACTAATTTATTCACTATTCTTGAAAAGTTAGTGACTGCCTCGTCCATGTCTTTGTGCATTATTATTGACCTTCCTTTACACTACACAAAGAATCACTAGATAAGGGTGCATTTGCACATGTAGAATGATATTGTTATTGATTTGTGTGGTTTGATAACCACATTATTATGAATTTACTATACATTATAAAGTTTTGTCTCTTCACTACTGCCCCTAGGTGGAGCTAAGTGCATACAGAAGTATATATATGTGCACATGGAAAGATTTGGATACAATATATTGTTATATAGATTAAAAACCTCCCCTGCAGGGGGCACCATCTTGTTAGATATGACCATGAACCATTCCAACATAACACCCTGGGTAATAAAGTGAGCCCTCCTGCATATTAAACTGGGGGAAAAGGTCATAATCCTTCTCTATAGTTGAAATAATTTGCCTAATTCTTAAAACCAACCATACAACCCAGTATATCTGGATCACAGAACCAGGAGGAAGTATCTTTCTGAAATGTAACGCACGTTGCACAACAATACACAATGCACATACCACAGACAGACACACGGCAGGGGTCAGGAGAGTTTACTGTATTATTACTGCCTTATGCAGCAATTATCCCATTTCTCAACAAACACATCCATCATCTTCTGTTTACCTAGGTGTCATGAGGTATGTAAGAATTTAACGGCTTTCAGTATGCAGGAAAATCGCTGTATAAGGGGCTAATGTCTCATGTATAGGACATACATAAACTTATACACAGTATTTAGCATTAAACTAGTGGCTCATAGCTAACTATAATCTTCCATGTGTGTGTGTGTGTGTGTGTGTGTGTGTGTGGGGGGGTCTTTACTTATACAGGCAGTCCCCTACTTAAAAACACCCCACTTACGGATGACCCCTAGTTACAAACGGACTCTTGTATGTAAACCTGGGACTTCCTATATGCAAGCGCAGGCTTGGCATCTTGAGGCTTCTCTAATGATAGACTCAGCAATTTGGTGTGGCTCCACTCTTCTTCTCTTAGTCTCGTTTTCGCCCCAACAAGCAGATTGGGTACAAATCTAGCATTTCGAATCAGGCATGGAATCAAATCTGAATCTTTTCAGATTCACTTCGTAGAAATCTTTAAAAATGGTGGCTGCTGCTACTGCCTTCATTCATCTCACATTTTAGGGATGAGGGAAAATGTTAAAAATGAATTAAAAATGTTGGAAAGGAGATAGCAGCTTTCTGAATTTTAACGGACACTGGGGGTTAAACATAAATTTCCATGACTACTTTTGACTCCTTCGATTCGGACCTGAACTAAATGTTTTGAAAAATTTGACCAAGCTTCAATGAATCAAATGTTGGATGATTCACTCGTCTCTAATTATATCTTGTGGATCTATGTAATAAATGTTCTACAGATGTAGCATATATTAGTTTATTTAGTGCACAATTTCTAATAAAGTAGGGCATATTTACTTATATTATCTAACAGACAGTGTGAATGTAGACTAGAAGGTCTAAAAATGAGCAAGATTTATCATGGAGGTCTATACTGGTCTTGTTGGGCTTTACACTATCTACACTTTTTTATAGGATTGTTGCATTTGAAGCCACAACCCATTTCTGAGAAGATACTTCCAGCTCCATGCAAGCCACAACCCCTCTCTCTTTGTGGTGAAAAAATGTGGGCTGCACATGCACCGAACACTTACAAAAGCTCCTCTGCCCTAGAAGCTAGAGGAGATAAGGTGGCCACACCAAATAAACAACACATATCACCCCATGATACCATAGTTAATAGCATCAGCTTATGTTTTTTTTAACATTTTATAAATGAGATCCATTATCCAGCACAGGCAGAAATGTCAGGCTGGGGTATGATGGGCCAAGGTGGGCAAAGGTGGTGATCCAGTGGGTCCACTTTCCATCAATGAAATCCTCATGTTAGATCATCGGAGATCTAATATTTCATAATATGCGCAAATCATCCTATAGACCATGATGGCTCCAGTCACTTCCAAATGGGTGTGTCTTCGGCTGGATCTTTGCAGACCCTTATAATGTTTTAGAATCTTGGTCCACCGGAAGATTCCCTGGTTAGTGGGACAAGCCCTCACAAGGAGAGAAGATACTTTGAGTGCCTCTTTGTAGACACGTGTCTCTGCTATATGAGGCGCCAATATCTTCATACTTCCATGACTACCTTTGCTCTATAAAATCACATGCTTTTATAGAGCATAAACAGTGAAAACAACCAAATATAATATTTTCTTTAGCTTTCAGTTTGGTGGAATTCCACTCATGGTTTGTTACATGTTTTCTGTCAGACCAGCGGTGAAGCGTAGAAATTCCTCAGAAACATTAGCATATCTAAGAGGAACCATGGCTGTGAGAAGACCAGTTTGAGCTGGTGAACTTGTTTTAATTATAGGTTTTAGCTGCTGTCTAACCAGATTTTGCACCTAGGATTTCACGTTCTGTTTGCCAAGTGCGAGATGCCATTAGCTGCAGTGGATTTAACACAGTGCACACCCACACTACACAACAGCCCGAGCCAGATACTAGTGACAGGACTCAGCAGGACAAAACACGTTTCCAGTTGCATAAAGCACCCTCAGTGTCAGCTCCTTGTGACATTGAACAAGGAGTTTTATCCAGTAACTATAAGAACATTACAACTGGATATGAAATGTTACCTACGGTAAATAGAGTCGGCAATCCATATTAATGCTTGAAAGATTCACATAGTAATAAGTGGAAATGGTTTAAGTTCTGGAGGTCACAGCAGGTGCAATGCTTTATGTTGCCTGTAGAGGCACTGCAGAAAAGCTGCACACTTACTGCCCAATACACAGGACTGTGAGTGCAAAGTGATCCCCTTTTTGAGTCCTGTTTTGGCTGGTTGGATATCGGCAGTTGAGTGGCGTCCATGTCCATAGGAACACTTGTAGGACACCGCCCATGCAAGTTGTGATGAGACACGGTGCATGAACCGTCCCTCACCACAATGTGACCGCACACAATAGATCTCAATTTCGTCCATGAGCTAGCCTTAGGCCTAAAGGTCAGAGAAGACCAAGGGGGTGTAATCACGGCATCTGAAAAAAATGCTTCCAGTGTTGATGCAATTTCTGGTGTATTTTACATTTAAAATTGGTGAAATACTGTAAATATGTTTCATCTGTGAAATTTTTAAAAATTTATTAAAATTATAGATGAAAAAAAAAAAGAATACTTATCCTGATCTGGCTCCCAGTTAACGCATTGCTCTAGTACTTCTTTCTTTCGGCCTCTGACTTGATATTCGAGGGAGGTCAAGGGAATTGCTTTGGCCAATGAGTGGCTTCCTTAGACCACAGGAAATCACTTCTGTTCACCATGGGAGGTTATAGCTCAAAAAGGAATACCAGGTTACTTGACGCACTGCCTAAGAAATATATACAGTGGTGCGGGCTACAAAAACATATTTATTGTAATAAAGGTGGATTTAGTGGGACAACGCATTTCGGGAATGGATTATTCCCTTCATCAGGTCCATTACATTGCACATATTGCCAGAACAGAGGAGATCAGAGAATTCACCTTTGCTAGCAGGCTGTTGCATATAGCTAATAAAAAATCGGGGTTTCCTTTTCACTCGAAAATCGGGAAGGCAGAATGTAGCCTGTGGAAAGTGAGCGCCTGGCAGCAGCGCTTGGGAGAAGTGTCTTGGTTGGCAGATCCTATCCTATCAGGGAATCTGTTACTTATTACTTTACTATCGGTACCCTGTGTGTCTAATATTTATCCACCTTAGGCTGCATTCACACGACCGAGGGGGGGGGGCGTATATACGGTCACAAGCCAGGACATTGCAGCATAATGACCTACAGGATACTGGGAAATCTGGATAATGTCACAGGTTCTTGGGGTAAGAGCCTCATTATCATAATATTATTATTTTTTTTTTTTAGCAAAACCACTCGGATCAGGGATTAAATAAGTTATGATTCTGCATCAGTGTAGCTGCAGCATTCTCAAGGTATGTTTGGTTCATAATGCATCAAATCAAATGGTAGATTTCCTTTAAGTTAATAAAAAAATAAGAGCAGATGTTTGCAGTTTGTGTAGAATATATTATATCCATATGTTGATTATATCCATTCAGTTACAACAGAGTTTTATAGAACCGCTGGTTAATGTGGGACCACAGATTATCTTTAATAAACAAGACAGACTTCTCTAGAGCAGTATGTACTAAGTGTACTTACCCTAAACAGTGTGTCTAACACATGGACATGTCAATTAGCCTGTTGATTTATTTGGGTAGTCAAGAAGGGGTTTAAGAGCTTGTACCAAGTATTATTGGTATCCCCTATCCTCAGGTCTGACTACTGGTACCCACCTCCACCAATCTCGAGAATATCATGTCCACATACAGTGAAGTCTCCAGCCAATTATGATGGTCTGCTCTATGGTCTATTTCGGCGCCCTGTGTCTGGCAGCAGTATATAGTAGGGCTGGGGGATTTATCAAATTAATTCCTTTAATTCACCTATTCGGAGGAGGAAAAAACAGATTTTTCTCTGGCTCCAGGAAGCTGCTTGTTTTCAAATAGAGAAATAGGGGGAAACATAGGAATAAAGAAATAAGTAGGGGGCATAGAGAACAATGTAGCGGAGGCAACAGGGTGATGGGGGGGAGTAGAAAGAATGGGGGCACAAATATATAGTTCCGGGAAACAGGGATCTGGGGTTTAAAGAAATAAGATGCAACTTAAAGAAATTGGGGATAAATGGGGGCATACATAGAAAAATCGACTGAAACCGAGAATTGTGTAATTCATGATTTGAAAGTTCTATGGCATTTGACGGCGCTATACAGTATAAATAAATATTATTATTGTTTAGGAAAGTCTAAATTTTCCTTTTGTATGTGGACAGGAGGAGGCGTGAGCTGGCTCTCTTTTTCTTGTCCAATCACATCCTAATTAGCTGATCACACCATGAATTATGGGTTATTATCTTCCCTTTAAGGTTTCTTCAAGTGTGACGCATTACATTCTACCTGTAGACGGTGCGCCTCCTGCTGGTGGAACTCAACTGGCTGCACCTAAAAAGACCTAGAACAAATAGAACGAGAGACTACAGGGACATCTGCTGGCCGTAAAGTAAAAGCGTGAATAAGTTAGGGTGGAGGTGGGGTTCGGGTTAGATTATAATACATTTCTCTCTAATATCCTCCATTTCAGTAAAATAATAATTTTCTAGGGTTTACTAGGTTGACATGATTGATCCAATGTATCCTGGATAATGAGGCACATTTACTAAGGGTCCACACACCGCATTTCCGTCAGGTTTCCCAACTATTTCCGATTTGTGCCGCATTTAACAGAGGTTTTTGGCGCAAACAAACAGATGACAGGTGACATCAGTGACAGAGAAATGCAGTCCCAAGGAAGTCCACCATTAAAATCAGGCATCATAAACCAGGGGCACTTACTCATAGATCAATGGAACTGTGGTTTTGTTTCTCTTTCTATTTCCTATCCACGACCTCATTACTTCTAAAATTAACTTAACCTAAAATATTGCTAATCTGTCTGCAGGGCTCCCTTGAATGTTACCATAACCCATTCGTGCTGTAGCTTCATATGCTGTTACACTATCTCCCCCCTCTGCTCCCTCAGTACATCCCCTTTCTTTGCCTAATGTAATCTAACTGCAGCATATAAAGTTTCAGCACACAGTGGGAGGGAAAGTGCTCTGCACAGTGTAACAGCCTCTGAAGCTACATCACGGAGAGAGGCTCTGGTAATAACCCCAGGAGCCCTTCAGGCTTATAAGCATAATTATAAATGTTGATTTTAGAAAGAAGGAGGCCAGGGATAACAAATATAAGAAGATTCCCACAGTCATGGTGCCTGGGTCTATGAGTAAGTGTTCATGGTTTATCATGATGGATTTGATGGTAGATTTCCTTCAATAGCTGGGTAGTAATAATAATAATTCCTTTATTTATATAGCACACACAGATTATGCAGCGCTGCACAGAGTTTGCCAAATCAGTCCCTGTCCCCAATGGGGCTCACAATCTAATCAACCAACCAGTATGTTTTGGAGTGTGGGAGGAAACCGGAGGACCCGGAGGAAACTCATGCAAACACAGGGAGAACATACAAACTCTTTGCAGTTGTTGACCCTGGGACTTGAACCCAGGTCCACAGCGCTGCAAGGCTGTAGTCCTGACCACTAAGCCACCGTGTAGTAGGATTTGACACTTGCTCTGTCTGCCTCACACTGCAAACAAAAGACATTACAGGTGACCTCTGCCATAGCGTTACATGTTGCTCATCAAAGGTACTGTAGACTTATGCTTGTCTCATACAATCTGTGTCTGATGAAGATCCCATGTGGACCAAAATGTTCTGCAATGCATTCTGGGATGCACCAATTTGTGCAAAAATTGCCAAGACTTCTTCTCTGTATGTATAATGGTTGCTGTAACCCCGACCTCCTGCGGTTCTGCTGATCCAGACACAGATTACATGATGATACAAGTTGAGCTGAACCACAGGAGGTCTGGACATTGTGGTCATTATCTGTATTATAGCTGTGTGTAAGCACCTCACACCTACTTAGGACTCAAATCGTGCCCATATTTTAGATTCTCAAAGAACACAAAGAAATCTAAAAACACGACTGCTGTAAAAAGCCAAGACCTAGCGCATGACATATCTACAGACGGCATCTCTGTATACCAGAAGACTATTTACTGTAAATATCTAGTAACCAGAAATGTGCCACCGGCAATATTCCCACAATAGCCCATTTCAAGCTATGAGAGTGATCCTACTCAGACGCCCCTTGCCCTTATATTTTGCACACAAGTTATTTTTTTTAATGGCTCTGAATACAGGTAATATCTCGAAATGTAGCCCTGCAGCTGCACAAACAAAGCCAATTTCCATATAACCCAGTTAGACTTGTGCGCTCTATAAATCAAGTATATATATATATATGCTGGCCTGAATAATTAGATTGTTCTCTGACGTCACAGCAGAAACATAAAGTAGATGATTAACTGTGCGGCTCCTCGTGTTGTTATGTACATAGTGAACTATATATAGAATGGGGAATTAACAGCTTACATGCCAGATTCCATCTTTCATTGTGTGCCCTTGGTGCAATATGGCCAGAAATATGGCTTCTACAGGGACATCATCAATTTAATTTTGATGGTCTATCTATGTTTGATCACCTGTCAAATACGGCTAGTGGCAGATTCCTATAGAGCCCTAGTAACTATCTGACCCCCTTCTTTAAGCATAAAAATTGTTTCCCTCAGATCCCCATAAAATCAGAGTTATAAACTTGCCTCGTATATAGGGAGCTATAGAGCGAGTCAAGAGGCGTGGTCTAATATCATGTGACCAGGGTGACATCATCACAGGTCCTTTAGCCTCTTAACATTTGGAAACTGTACCCCATGCACATATCTAACCACATTAAAAATCCTCCTTTTGGCGAGGATAACGTGTAGCACTGTACATATCTGTATTTGGCCTGGTTATGGCGGCAGAGAGGAACCAAAGGAGGTGAGCAAGAAGCGCTGAAATGATTTCCTAAAAACTTGGTAGCTCTAATGACATCTGTTAGGTGTCATTGGTGTCTATCATGTAATGGATCCATATCTATTTCTTTTATTGATCAGCCTAAAGTAAATTTAGACCTCACCTTACACTTATCCAAGAAACAAAGGACACAGCATGCTTGTGGGATCGGAACAGTAGTAAAACCAGGGATAGGAGGTATCCACAGAACTTAGAAGATATTGGGGCAGATTTACTTACCCGGCCCATTCGCGATCCAGCGGCGCGTTCTCTGTGGTGGATTCGGGTCTTCCGGCAATTCACTAAGGTAGTTCCTCCGCCGTCCACCAGATGTCGCTGCTGCGCTGAAGTTCCCCTAAGCCCGCCGGAATGCACGAGCCTATACCTGGTGAAGGTAAGCGCGAGTCCCGCGACACCATTTTTTAAAAAAATGCGCCATTTTTTCCAAATCCGTTTCGTTCAGCCATTCCCCGATTTCTGTCACATGCATGCCGGTGCCGATGCGCCACAATCCGATATCGTGTGCGCCAAAATCCCGGGACAATACAGGGAAAATCTGCAATATTCGGGTAACACGTCGGGAAAACGCGAATCGGCCTTTAGTGAATGACCCCCAATATATGAGTATCTCTACACATGTATGCCGAGTATCTTGGTGGGGGAAGGGTCTGACCACTACTTGACTTGAGAAGACTAATGAAGTACCAAAGTATACAAGGGAGAGAGTCACACACAAAGTTTGCCTTGGCACTTTCCATAAATTAGGAATTCAAGCCCGAGGCCAATGACTGAAAGCTCCACACTTCATCCACTGTGCTTAACCACAACTTTCGCTCACTTCCACAGTAGCGGTCTTTACCATCAGCAAAACAGATTTTCACTCAACTTCTTGTACGGGCTGCAAAAAGTATGCAACGCACATCCAAGTTCAACAGAGTTTGGATGAATTTTGTGGGAAGAGTATATAAAGAAGTAACACATTTAAGTATCAATATGGGCTTTATTCATTGATTGCGGGGGCTAATAATTACGCCTGTCTCTGTATAAGATACCATTCGTTGCAAGTCATTTAAACTATCCCACTAATATTCACACAGGGCTGTGACAGCGGTGTCATGACGAGGGTCAGATCGGTTTTCTACAATGTGGTTTTACATTTTTGATATTTTTTTCAGTTTGTAGAAATAAAAAATATTCGGATAATGAATAATCAAGTGCAATATGTAAGAAATTATATATAATACTGTGTAAATTCTTATTACAGAGAATTCATTGGAAAAATGTTTGGTAAATGAGTTTGGCCCAGGTGGACCTGGTCAATGACCTGTGAAGTCTACCAGCAGGGTTGACCATACAAAGGTGCAGACAGTGTTAGGTGTTGTCCCTGGAGATCTGTGTAACCATACTCTTGTGTGTGTTGTTAGTAGCAGACTTAATTGCATTTATATTCCAGGATTGTAGCTGGACTTGGAGAGCTGTGATGTACTGGTGTGTGAGATCGCTTCATAGCAAAGCCCCTCTGCTCAATGTCTGAAGTTTAACATTTTGATTAGCTTTATTCGACTTAAAAGGAACCTGTCACCAGGTTTTAACCAACTAAACTGTTAGTCCACTCAGGTAGGGTCCTTTCCCTCTTTTATGTGAAATCTCACAGGCTTCCCTACAAAACAAAATTTCCTGACTTTTCGGGATGTTTTTTTTTTTAATACGTACACAATTGAGACTGCCCATAAAAGAGGGAGTTCTAGAAAGGAAACTTTAAATTACCGTAGTTTAGTGGGATAAACCTGGGTAACTGAACCTAAATGCTCATACACATGGCTGTTTCATAGGATGGATGGGTCCATCCAATGAAAAATCTGTAAACTGTAAAACTTTGGAGCCACCTCAGGCACCAGTATACGGGTATCACTGCCATATTGGGACACCACTGCGCCTCATGCGTAAGCCTTCTGGGGTGCAGAGTCACATTCATTCTGTTATCATAATAAGCCTTCAACTGTCCATGAAGGGAAATACCAGGTGCCCTATATTTTGTATCAGTTCTCACGTCTGGGTGGCAGATTTATCAGAATCAATCAGATATCAGATTTCATTTTCCAACAGCTGTTTATAACATTAAAGCTAAGCTCTTATTGGTTTCCATTGGCAACTGGAACAGTTTTAGTGCGCAGTCACACTGCCGTTGCTCGCCGTACCGTAGCATGGCGGGCACACGGCTGCGCCAGGGAGAGGAGGAGTGGGTGAGCGCTGCTCATAGAGGCCCCTCTCCATAGAGGAATATGGTGCATGGCGTCGTATGCTGAGAAAAGATAGGAAACGTCCTATTTTTTCACAGGGTACAGAACGGTACGGTGGGCACCGTGCACCCACTGCCATCTATGGGGGACGTATATAGGCCATATATACGTCGGCCGTATATATACGCCCCACATACGGCAGTATGAATATAGCCTAACCTCAGACAATTTTGATAAATCTCCCCCATAGACTTGACCTCTACATTATCCTAGCAGGGGGCAGTGCAGGGATAATGTCTGTGACCTACCAGGCAACATCCTTTAAAGGAAACCTGTCATCAGGAGCCCTTTTCTTGGCTCCCCCGTGTCCCTAGAGAATGTCCCATGTCCCAGAGAATAATGTGGACATTGCCAGTGGCCAGTGAGGAGCGGTCCCCCTCCCACCCTCAGGAATCCACTCCGTCATGTGTCTTTTTCAAATAGGAGGGATAAGGGCGTTTAAATTTGAAATAGACACACAATGAAGCGATTTCATGAGGGTGGGGGTGGGGGGGACACCTCTCCCCACTGGCCACTCCCATGGGACACTGCTCTACAGAGAGAAAGGTCAACTTTCCTCTAACTTTTTCTTAGCCAGTTTTATTATAAAAACACTTTCTGCATGAAAAGTCAACTTTCATCCAAAAGACAGCATTATTATAAAAACTCTTTAGCAATGTATTCCCATTCTCTATCGGAAAATGGAGGAGTCAAAAAAGGGCCTTTAAGAAATTATTAAAAAGGGGCCCTTTGCCGAATAAAGTCACCCATAGCAGAACGAAGGGCACAACATATGATGAACAGTCATGTGTAATGTAAAGTCACGTTAAGCTAAAAGTCTGAACCTTGCATTTTTCTGAAGAGCCACATTGTTCTTATGGATAATTTACAATATAGTATTTTTCTTATTATTTGCTCCATTTGACGCTCAGCAATGGAATAACAAAAATTGGATACTTTCCCGCTGAGTTGTGCTAATGCTTTTATCTATCTGCACCTTTAAAGTCACCACAGGACGCACTTAAATCTGCAAGCTGCGAGTAAAATGGTTTCTTACGCATTTTATGTTTTTTTTTTGTCTTGGACACCGCAGGGATGGCTTTGTCGTCTTCTCAAAGGGACACTGAGGTGCGAAACCCTTTTTTTAGGGATCCGTACTACAGAAGAATTACAGTTCAGAGCTAAGAAACATCAGCAACGTACCCGCGAATAGAGGGAAAAAGGTCTAAATGTGAAATTGATTGTACAGATATAATAGAAACTCTCACTGTATAAAAGTAATTAAAACAAATACACTTGGAGATGCCGGGTGCTGGTAGATTGGGGTTTTCCTTTGTTTGACTTCCCATTAGGTTAAATAAAAGGAAATGCAGAGTACATTTGTTTCTTACAAGACTATGCTTAGGATTTTTTGGAACTGCACTTTGTCATTGGGGCAGATTTACTTACCCGGCCCATTCGCGATCCAGCGGCGCGTTCTCTGCGGTGGATTCGGGTCTTCCGGCGATTCACTAAGGCAGTTCCTCCCCCGTCCACCAGGTGTCGCTGCTGCGCTGACGTCCGCCGAGGCCCGCTGGAATGCCCTGAAATTCACCAGCCTATTCCTAGTGAAGGTAAGTGCAAGTTCCGCGACACATTTTTTTTTTAAAATGCGGCGGTTTTTCCGAATCCATCGGGTTTTTGTTCGGCCACGCCCCCTGATTTCCGTCGCCTGCATGCCAGCGCCGATGCGCCACAATCCGATCGCGTGCGCCAAAATCCTGGGGCAATACAGGGAAAAATCGGCGCAAATCGAAAATATTTGGGTAACACATCGGGAAAATGCGAATTGGGCCTTAGTTAATGACCCCCATTGTGTTTATCCTGGTGAGGACAAAGAAGGTTACTATTGATGAGCGGACCCCATTCAAACAGACATAATCAGCCAGTAAAATATTGACCAAATGATCGCTCTATTTGCCCCAGGATGGTAGAAATTTACGATACTAGAAGGACCTGCATTGTACTATGATCATATTTTCAGTACAAGACTGTAGTTCTCAGAGGCGTAACTAGGAGAGGCAGGGCTTCATGGCAGACTTTTAAATGGGGTCCCCTCAGAAAATATAACTTTTTGCAATACAGACACATGCAAGTTACAATCACACATTTCTACACTAATGCACACACATGTAGAGCATATATACACACATACAGTGCAATAATATGTATATAATGGTGCACATCCTCTATTCTTCAGTGTGGCAGTTCAGATTACAGGGCCCTCTGACACTACAGGTCCCATAGCAGCTGCTGTGGCTGCTATCACTGTAGATACGCCCCTGGTAGTTCTGTAGGGAGGCACAGACTCACTTATAACTCTGATGCCGGTTGTCTGAGTCCCATACCACTGGTAAATACAGCCCGCATGTGGTATATAATTTACGTCTGTTTTGATCTTTGAACAGGGATAAGAATCAGAAGATTCTCTGATAGGTTCAAGCTTTATTCCAACATATATTTTTTATTGGTCAAATAACACAGTTTGGAGTCTATTTCCTAAGACCAAATGCCCCCCTGAACCAATTTAGTTAGTGGGCTCAAGCTAGCACAGTTCCGCAATGCCTCAGTAGTCTTTTATAGAAATAGCCACTGGTTAGGAGCCTACTATACGTAACAAGTCGTTTCCCTGTTCGTTTCCGTGTTCTCTGTTTCTGAAATTATTTTACGTGGCAATGAATGTGTTGTCATCACCGATGGCCCGGAAGCATGGGGTAGAAGGTGGTTGGTGCTGGTAACCAGGAGACCCTCTGGATGCGTAAGGTAGAACCTTTATGAATTTCCCCACAATTTACCACCATTCAGAGATGTTCTGCCCCTTCGTAGGGCAAAGACAATTACAACATACTAAATAGCAAGAAGGTGCCCTTCATGAATTGATTACCAGCGTATATAACTGGGTCTGCAGAAGCAGAAGTTTGGGCACTTTGCTTGTCAGGCTTTGTTAAAAGGGAGATATGACCAGTAAAACATAACACGGTAATTTCCTAAATAGGCATAAAGGCATCTACCAGCAGGATGATGGACTGTATGCAAATGAGACTGATGGGCGCCCCTCAGGCTCATTTGCATACAATCTTTCATCCTGGTGGTAGATGTCCTTTAATGAAATATATAAACCTGCTAACTATTCAACAGACACATCATTTACATCAGAGAAACACCATTATTATATCACTTGTTGACCATCAATTTAGAAAAAATTTAAGTCAGTGGAAAATTTTCTCCAAGTTCAAATTGTGCAATACTCAGAGACATTCTAAAAAGAAGATGGCAGCATGGATTATGGTATGTTAGCAAAGTATAACACATCTAAAGCAATGTTCTTTGGACATACAACCCCAACGTGTAGAGCAATACCCTCACAACAATGGGTGGTGGAGTGGAAATGACCTAGTTTTGTCAAGAGTAGTAGTATATAATATGGGTAGTTCGAGTGGTAGCCCAGGACTCAAGGCTTCTAGGTGACCCTTGGCCACCCAATCTACCTACCATGTAGCAAGCTACGTGTTTCCATCATGCTGCCTCTGGCTGAGCAAGGCATATGCTATTGAAGTCTATGGATGGTGGATGTAGCAGTACTGCATCGCCCCCCCCTGGCCTCTGCTGACTGACACTGGGTAAACAACCCGATTATTGGCATCAATCATTCAGTAGCTGCTGATGTTCACATCTCCTATAACATCCAGGGGGGAGGAGGCACTGGATGATATATTCCACTGTATAAGCACTGTATATACATTGGAATACATCTGTGCCCTCCATGGTAAGGACCACAACAAGATGTGAATGCAGCCAAAGTTAGAAATAAGAATGGCCCCACACCTAGTATTGTAAAAAGGACGTGTCACAACCCCCCGCCCCCACGAACCACACAGTACCGTTTAGATGTCTTTATACATGAGCCAGCATCCTTCTAAAAAAGACCTTTATTGATGTCCTCTGTTCCAGTTATGGAGACCGGAGCTGCAGTATACAGTCCAGCTAGCCGTCTCCTGACTGTCACTGACACTGAAAACCAACTGAAGAGAATTCCTGAAGGAGGGGGGAACAGTTGGTTTCTCTGCACATAGCCGCAGTCTCAACCCCGTCCTTCCTGAGGGAGTGGTTAATGATGTAGCAGAGCCAAGTCACACAAGCCACTGTCTCTCTAAATCCTCCTCACCCCGCCCTCAAGAATTATCTTCAGCCGGGTTTGCAGTGTTAGTATCAGTAAGGAGGGGGGGCTAGCTTGACTGTATACCGCAGCTCCATGACTGCAACAGATTACAATAAAAGTCTTTTTCAGAAGAATGGTGGCACGAGTGGAACATGTATGAAGACATCTAAAAGGTACTGCTTGTGGTTTGTGGGGGAAGGGGGGGGGGGAATTCAAGGGTGATGGGTGCACTTTAAATACAATTAAAGGAAATGTACCATCAAAATGAAAAAACAGGGACACTTACTCATAGATCCAGGCAATGTGTGCAGTATTTTCTTATGCTTGTTATCCATGGCCTCCTTCCTTTTAAAATCAACTTTTAAAATTATGCCAATGAGCCTGAGGGCTACTGGGGAGTTATCAGATGTACAGGCTGTTACACTGTCTCCCACCCCCCCCCCCCCTCTGCTCTCCTCTCAGCACTTTCCCCTCCCTCTGTCTGATGTAATCTCATTGCAGCACAGGAAGTTCCAGTACACAGTTGGCGGGGGGTAGTGCTCCAGCAGCGCAGAAGGGCTCTGAGAACCGCCCAATAGCCCTTCTGGCTCATTGGGATAATTGTAAAAGTTGATTTTAGAAGGAAGGAGGCCATGGATAACAAATATAACATGATTACCACAGTCATGGTACCTGGATCTATGAGTAAGTGTCCCTGGTTTATCATGATTGATTACATTAAAGAATAGTGGGGTAGCTTAGGGGAACAGTTGGGCTGTGTTGTACCCAGGAATAAGGGTCATATGGTTTCCCTATCCCCATCTTTGTAAAAATATATTAGCAGTTGCATTAGAGCATCAATACGCATCAGTACATCAGGCGCCTAGTAAGGGGAGGCATTACATTTTATTCTATTTTATTCAATCCTTCTCTCTTTTGTGACTGTAAGTTACCTGCCGCTCTTCTCAGTAGAGATCATATATAATTTACCAGAGGTTAATTGCATTTCAGAGCGTAAAAATGAAAACTTTCCAGGCTCACAGAAAGCCAAATATACAAATGAATGCAAAGAGCACCCTCTGCAGGCAAGAAGAGGATATTCTTCTCACAATATGACCTTTCTCTGTACATATACAGTGTATGTTTTCTGGGTAAAATCAATTTGTTTTTATATAAAGAATTTTCTACAATAAAATATAACATAAAAGAAATAACAATAAACTGCACAAAAGTAGTAAATGTACAAATACTCGGCACATCAACGTGCACATCAAATTTCTATAATCAATTTTTTGAATAATAATTTAAGGTATTGGGTTCCTTTATTGTGTAATATACTAGATTATGATATTTACATATAGGTACGATTATGAAATATTTGATGTAGCTCACTCCTGCTACTGCTGATGAGTAAAGATGCTCCATGTCACTCTGACAAACACATAACATTGTTCCTGGTTATAATTAGGGATGGGAATTCTGGCTCTTAGTGAGCTGGCTCTTTAGGCTCCGCTCACTAAGAAGAGCCGGCTCTTCTGGCTCCTGATCGGCTCCCTATTAAACATATAATAGGGAGCCGCAGGCCAGTCAATCACCCCACACCACTCCAATTTTTAACCCGATTGTATAGGGGTTAGGGGCTGGGTTAGAGCCGGCTCGTTCGCAAATGACACATCACTGGTTATAATCTGATATGTAATCTGTTCCTCATAACTTTGCTGTTGTAGTGCCTGTCTGCAAATTTGCAGTCCACTCTGAGCTGGTGGGTGGGGAGCTAGCTGCTGTGACTCACATCTAACCCTCCACTCTCCAGAGTTTCTGTTTATCTTGCAACAAATTTAGCAGCAGTGAAATGCAGATTAGAAGGAAAGACAGAAGGATAATAAAAAACCATACAGGGCGGCAGAGATCTGTGTAACCATACCTTTATGTGTTTTGTAAGTAGGTGTAAGGTTATAGAAAAAAAGAATTTAGATTTTAGGATTGTAGCTGGATTGGGAGCACTCTGGTGCACTGGTGCAAGGGTACACTAAACGTGAGGCAAGTTGAACCTCTTGCCTCAGGCAGCATCACCTGCAGCAAGATGAGGGGCAGCATCAGGGGGTGCAGTCACCTGCTACAAAGCAGAAGTTAAAAAATCAGATGTCAGCATGGGTGTGAGACATTGCACGGAAAGCCCAGGTACTAAAAAATAACCTGCTATATTACTACTAGATGGGGTGGAGAGGGCACCATTCTCTTACTCGTCTAAGGCAGCAGAGTTTAGGTTCACCCCTGCCCTGATGTGTAAGATCTCTTCACTATATTGCTGAACTGCCCCCTCCTCCCTTCCTGTAGAAAGCTTCTGGTTGAATGCTACAGCAATTATTCAGGGCGAAGGGCTGTGCTGTATTCAGTGAATAGATCTCACACATCACTGTTCTCTGAATCCAGCTACAATCCTGGAATATAAACTCTTTATTTCACGCCAGTCCTTCTGCTACTTACAATACACATATAAAGCTATGATAACGCAGATCTCCAAGGCTGCTACCTGACACTGTACATAGCTCTGATAATATATATGTATAGAACGTTTTATATGATTTGTAAAAAGTTTGTTAAAAAGTTGCTGACTATTTACTAATTTAGCCCAAAGACTTAAAAGGAAATGTGGGGAAGGAACATAAGTAGATGTCCACATGCAATATCATTTTTATTATATAACATCATTCATTTTTATATTTAATGACTTTTGTTAAAATCTAATACAGGCAGTCCCCTACTCAAGGACACCCGACTTACAGACAACCCAAAGTTACAGACAGACCCCTCTGACCTCTGGAGAAGCTTTCTGAATGCTTTACTATAGTCCCAGACTGTAATGTTCAGCTGTAAGGTGTCTGTAATGAAGCTTTATTAATAATCTTTGGTCCCATTACAGCAAAAAATGTTTAAACTCCAATTGTCACTGGGGCCAAAATTTTTTTTTGTCTGGATCTACAATTATAAAATATACAGTTTCGATTTACATACAAATTCAACTTAAGAACAAACCTCCGGACCCTATCTTGTACGTAACCCGGGGACTGCCTGTATATTATATCAATGACACCATTGATAAATGTCCACCAAATGTTAAAAATTGGGCAATATGTCTGCACTTTCTTCAGGCTGTACATGACCTTTTCAGCTTCCACTTTTACAGAAGTAGAAAACATCTCCCAGTCCATCACGTGTGCACAGGGGTGGAAAAATCATCCCTCTGTATGTGGAGCTTGTGTCTGAGAGCTGCTATTTATTGCAGCTTAACTTTCAATGTGCACCATGAAAATACTGCAGTCTATTATATTCCCATATGAACAAAGGCTTATTATGTACATCTGACAGACGCTTCCTACAGCACCAGAGGTGACATGACAGCACAAACACTGAGCAGTGCGAGTAACGCTTTCCAAAAGGTATTCATTCACTGGCGGCGGCTGACATATGATGAGATATCTACTATCCAAATGTCAATGAAGGGTGAAGAAATCAGGAAGTTTGTCCAGCTTCATACATAAAACAAGAAAATTCCAAATTGCAGGCTCCAATTTAAAGTTAACCTAATATGACTCTTCTCACCTCATTTTCACATGAGATGAGTCAAGTTTATTGGTTGCAGGGGTGTGTCAGTTCCCTATAAGCCCCTATCCTCTGTTCTATAGCACCTAGAAAAATGGTGCTAGTTTCATATTAAAGATAATGGGGGTCATTTACTAAGGGCCCGATTCGCGTTTTCCCGACGTGTTACCCGAATATTTCTGATTTGCGCCGATTTTCCCTGTATTGCCCCGGGATTTTGGCGCACGCGATCGGATTTCGGCGCATCAGCGCTGGCATGCACGCGACGGAAATCGGGGGCCTTGGCCCGAACGAAAACCCGACGGATTCTGAAAAAGCACCGCATTTAAAAAAAAAAAAAGTGTTGCGGAGCTTGCACTTACCTTCACTAGGAATAGGCCGGTGAACTTGAGTGCGTTCCAATGCTCTTCAGCGCAGCAGCCTCACCTGGTGGACGTTGGAGGAACTGCCTTAATGAATCCCGGCCGGACCCGAATCCACCGCAGAGAACGTGCCGCTGGATTGCGAATGGACCGGGTAAGTAAATCTGCCCCAATATATCATATCAGACTTATGGATTTGAGAGCTACACAGAACCAGAGATACAAAGAGCTAAAGACATTGGGGCACATTTACTAAGGGTCTGAACACCGCATTTTCGTCGGGTTTCCTGACTTTTTACCGTTTTGCCCTGCATTGCCCCAGGTTTTTGGCTCACGCGATCGGATTGTGGCGCATCGCCGCCTGCTTGCATGCGACACAAATCGGGGGCCGTGGACGTCGGACTTAATTTAATTTAAAAACCAAATTGTGTCGCAAGATCCGCACTCACATGCACCGGGAAGAAGAAGGTGAACTCCGGCGGACCTCAGTGTGGGAAGTGACACATGCAGGATATCGGGCGCACAATCTTAGTGAATCACGGCAGCTCCGAATCCTCGTCGGACATTCCGGATCGGCGGCGTCAACGGGACGGGTAAGTAAATGTGCCCCATAGTTTGAAATGCAAGCTGCAGATAAAGATATATTTTAACTGCTTGTATGTCCCGTTCTGTAGATCACAGAAACGTACATTTGGAATCTGAAAGATGATTCTAATCTTTTATATGATACAAAAGCATTTTTCCAGGTACTATAGAACTAGAGATAGAGCTCATTAAGTGAAACGACCCCTGCAACCACTAAACTTGACTCTTGAATCTCTTGTGAAAATGGGATGAGAAGAGTCATATTTGCCTAACTTTGGAAGAGTGTGATATTTCACATAAAAGAGGAAAAGGACATTTCATTTACTACCTGAGGGGACTAGTAGTTTAGTGTGGTAAAACCTGGTGTCCGGTTATTTTCAAGGCAATATTTATTTAAGGAGTTTTTAAGGATAAGCAATCACTTTAACCCATTCTCACACTATCTTGACCATTGGTCAAAGATTTAAAAATCTTAAAAAATAGGAAATCTTATGAAGGAAAGGTGGAGACATCATATATGACAGGTCCTAAATGAACTTCTTGCAGGTCTGCAGACCTAAAAAGCTCTAGACAACTTTATAAAGTTTTAGTGTTAGACATTTACCCACATACCATGCAGTTTCTATCTGAAGATTCTCATGTAGTGGCTGTAACATGGATGTAACGTGAATGTCTGTGTCTTCCCATATACTCAGTAGCAAAGACATCACTTCCAATTATTTCCAGGCCATTTCCTCTCCAGAGACAAAACAAGAAATTGGTGGATATTCTGGGGAATGTTGTATATCTGTCCTGCCTAAGTCACTCCTTGTCTATTTATAATCGCCATCTGAAGGGTGAAGTGCCGAGTTGCCATGGAAAACTTTATTTAGAATATACGTAACAAGAGAAAATACTTCCAACTTCCTTCAGCGAGTCACAATACATTTAATTCACACCAAATATATTACAGAAGCCGCGGACTGAGAACTTCAGCGTCTGACTGGGGGCCGCCAGAGGAAATGGCTCTGGGTGCCCACCCTATATCTCTACAGGACATGTGCACGTACACTTTTTGTTTTAGCTTCATCTTCATTTTTATCATTTAGGTTACTGTATTTTTCGGACTAAGAAAATTTGATTTTCTCAGTCCAGTTTTCTATAGTCCAGTGCGCCTTATATATAAACCGTACTTACAGACAACAGCTGCCTTGAACTGTGCACAGGTCTGCCACCTGCTGGTCATTCATCCTTATAATCAGGTGCGCCTTATAATCCGGTGCGCCTTATATATGAACCTAGATGTTTTAGCAGGCATTTATTGATGGTGCGCCTTATAATCCGTGTGCCTTATAGTCCGAAAAATACTGTATTTGGAAATCAGGCCCTAGTGATATGGCTGCATAGTCAGCTCATAATAGATTCTGTTGGACCTTTGGAAGCCAAAATTGCATTCATGTCAACGCTTGGGCCCACTGCAGGACTCTCTAATGTTTAGAAGTCATTTGCAGTTTTCACCAATTCAGTGGCTTTAAAGCTCTTTTGAAAAGCCTGCAGGTGGCCCGGGGGGTATTTTTAAAAAACAAATCAGTACTTTCCTCCTCCGTCAATCCCAGTATACCGCTCAGCCATCATGCCATATTAGGTGCTGAGGTATGGGGACGGATGAGCGTGGAAGCCAAAGCCGAACTCAGCGGAGCTTCTGTGCCCTGTAAAGGCTGATATTGCCTTCCAAATATGGAACATACAGCATCCTTTCAAAAGGGTGTATGTACCATCAGCAACTTCATGGTTGGTGAGGAAACATGGACAAGCTATAAGTACTAAAATCCTCAAAATAAGACACTAGACTTGTCTATGTGACGGAGGTGTCAAGCCAAACATCGGGGACATTTACTCCGGGGACGTTGACTCCGCTGATCCCGAATGTCCGACGAGTATTCGGGTCTGCCGCGATTCACTAAGATTGCGCGTCCAATTTCCTGCATGTGTCGCTTCCCCTGCTGAGGTCCGCCGGAGTTCACCTCCGTGCTGATCTTGCGACACAACTTGCTTTTTAAGTTCTACAGTTTGTCCGAAACAGTCGGGTTGTCCAACGTCCATGTCCCCCGATTTGTGTCGCATGCAAGCCACAATCCGATCACGGTTGATGCGCCACAATACGATCATGTGCACCAAAAATCATGAAACCTGACGTAAATGCAGCATTCGGACCATTAGTAAATGTGCCCCATCATGTTTTTGGACAGTTTTAAAGCATCCGTTTTCAGTCCGTTTAAAAACACATGTGTTTTTAAACGGACTGATAACGCATGCTTTAAAACGGTCCAAAAATGTGGCGTGTGGCATCACCCTAAGAAACATATGTTCATTAATGATGTGTCTTCTTTTTCCCTCCCGTACATGACTAGGGCATACAACCTTCAGATGTAAATTTAGATCACCTTTGTAATAAGGACATGTCTGAATAAATGGGAGACACCTTTGTCTGGCGTGTACCTGCTTTCATTCATTCAATCCATTATGCAGACGCTACTGTATAGCTACTGAGACCTATTCTCTGACCAACATGATAGCTAATCCTACACAAATGTGTATACTGTGACACCAATGGAGACCTATTATTTTGGTATCCTAAAATGTATCCTAACCCCATTTAACATATAATTAGATCCTGGAGGTGCCTGAATAATTTATGCAGAAATACGGAGCATGAAGCGGCTCATGTTACTCCTTTGAGCCTAAGAACATGTCTGGTTTCTTCTGGAATAACTTTGTGCTAATTCCAAGGACGACTTTACTTTCTATTGGGTTACATTGTGAATCTACATAATCCCATTACCGTTCTCATTTTTTGGGATCGTCATGAAAAAACTTTCACCCTTTAATATAATAGTACAAGTATATATAATGTATAACTAAAGCTGTTGTGAAATGTCACTCCATAGTGTGTAGCCGAAACTTATACTACATTTATGCAGGATTAACCTATTCTGCACCTTAATGCAAACAAGTGCATCCAGCCCCTATTCGGCACCTGGTCATTGACTATACAGTCTGCTGAAATTCAGGTCTATACCAGCCAAACATATGATAACAGGCAATATTCTGGAAAGAGAGGCTACTGATTGGCTGAAAACACACTGAAAATATTTTCAGTGTAAAATGTAAAAATTCACCCCAACATTACTATGACCCTAGACTTTACACTGTAAATACCATTGCATATCAGATGTATGTATGTTCCCCAGTTTTCCCTTACTGCTAAATGGCAGATCTCCCTAGTTACAGCAGGTGAAATAAGTATGGAAAAGAGCTTTAGTAGTTTAGAAATTATTCTGTAACCAGAAGATCTTGTGATGTTTCTGTGGCACCTTAGTAATAGGACACATTTATATAGGCCATCTGTTGAACCACCTGACATTATTTTTGACTAAATGATATGATTGTTTTCTAATTATTGACAGATTTCAGCTGGTGTCATGACTTTCTATGGCTTTTTGCACCTCTGTTTCTTAATATGTTTCTTCATATACTTTTTGCCTTTTCTCATTATTCTCATTACTTACCTCATTATTTCATTTATGGCTTGATTTCTTTGCCAGTGTGGATTGGATGGGTTGTAACTGACATCTGGTTAACCTTTTTATTTTAATAGCACCTTAAGAAATATATTTCATTAGAAAAATGGTGTGTGTTCAAAATTTATTATTCATAATGTATAAATATGGCTACACTGAAGTGTGGTTCAAGTTTTCCCAGAACTAGTAAGGCTGGGTTCACATCACGTTATTTGTATACGTAAGTGCATACGTCGGGAAAGCACCTGACATGTACGCTTAGCGTATACATTGACAAATAGTGGCAGACAGGGACAAAGTTGTTGCCTCCTTCTGGCCATTAAACATACTGGGGCACATTTACTAAGGGTCCGTCATTTTCGTCAGGTTTCCGGAAGATTTCCGCTTGCACCGAATTGTTTTGGTGCACGCAATTGGATTTTGGCACATCGCCGGCGGCTTGCACGCGACAGAAGTCATATTTATATGTGTGAGTATACTAATATGTATATTTTTTTTAGTGGTGAGAGGGGCCCCATGCAGTAGACTGCTAGGGGGCCCTGTCTCTCCTAGTTACGCCACTGGGAAGAAGGGAGGATCCAGTGATCCATATTAGGACAGTGACATCACTGGGGGAACACCCTGTTCACACTCCTCAGGGGGGAGGGGGATTCCCGGGCGATGTATTCCACTGTATAGACATACAGTGAGGTACGTTTGTGCCATACGTTGTAAGGGCACTTCGGAATCCTTATGAGGTGCCCTTACAACTTATGGCATATGTTGCGGTGTGAAACCTACGAGTGCAAAATTTCATGCAGCTACTGTATATTTTATGAGGTTGATTAAGTAAAACAGGGACTCTAGCACTCTAGGGACACATGTATGTGCCTCAGATATCATTAGAGTTATCCGAGATGTCCAATGTATACATAGAAAAGATTGATCCATAGAGTAGAATAAATATGTAATGTAGTGTCATATTGATATGCCATAAGTAAGCACACCGACTGCTTCCTGGTATGAAACTGTACACGGCTCTATCATGTGCACAATACTAAATAATGTGATTCCCTCTGGAGATGTTCATGGACATAGAGGACAGCTCCCTTGTCCTATTCTATTAAGAACGGTCCCTTCTTGAATTATGTGACAGGAGTAAATATCCAGATACAGACGTTGTCATTTCCCTTCATTTTATCACCGCTGTAATTTACAGCAGCTGGTCAAATAATATTGTGTTAAACTCAGATATAAATGACTTTTCTACAGATCATACATCAGGAAGGAATTAATAGTCATAAATTACCATAATACGTCCATTCTTTCCTGGTTCTGCAGTGGTAATATATGTGTATTCATTGCTTATTATATTATACAGCACCATTGTGTGTGCAAAGCCTATTCCCTAGAAAAATTAATTATCATTCTATACTATAATTAGGTTTCTGTATATAGTATTATCATTTGTTACTGAGAATGAATGGGACATGTAAGTTATTGCATTCCTGTAACAATTCAGGATCATCTTTCCTTACATTTCCGTGCACAGTATTTTTCCTCTGAGAAATTGATAAATACATTTATAATAGGGTGTTATTAACTAAGGGTGTGTCTATACACTCATTGACCAAAACCCAATCAGAACTGAAATAAGACTGTAAAGGGAGACAGTTGTGAAATTATTCATACATTTCTATGAGGAATTTCAAGGTCAAAACACACTTAAAGGTCCTGTTTCAAATGTGATTGTTATCCACAATCCACAGAATAGAGGATGACCATGTGATCAGTGAGGATCCATCTGTTGGGATCCCCATTGATCACACAAACAGGGTCCTGGGCTCACTAATTGATGGAATGGTGCTTCCACGTTAGTCAATGCTATGGAAGAATTACAAATGGCTGAGTACAGCACTTGGCTATCTTCACATAAACCCGAATGTTGGAAAAACTTGAATCAGAGCTGGCGCCAGCACTGGGCATAGTTTCAGGGGCCCAGAGCTGCTGGGGGGCCCACATAAGGCAGTACATAAGGAAATCATGGTGGTGTGTGAGGCTGTATCAAATGAATCCACAGGGGGTGAAGGGACCTTTTCATAAAATAACCATGAGGGGCTGTATATAAAATAGCCATGAGGGGCTATATATAAAATAACCATGAGGGGGCTATATATAAAATAACCATGAGGGGCTGTATATAAAATAACCATGAGGGGACTGTTTGGTATGATAAACTAGGGAAGATTTAAGGGAAATAGTTTCTTTAGTTTTAGCTTCTGAATTTTGAATGCCGCCATGTGGCATAAGGCTGCCATAAGGCTCTGTCACCCGGGGGCCTACTGAAACCTTGAGTCAACCCTGACTCAATTGCTTTGCTTGCAATTTCCAATACTCCCATACTGCTGGATGGAGTGGCAGGACACGAACTTGGAATAACCCCTTAAGGCCCTCATCCAAATTAGATAAATATGGTCCAACTCTGCTGATTTCCAGGGGAGGATTAAGCCTGCTATGGGCCCTGGACTGTGTGAATATTATAGCCCCTACAGGTCTGGACTGAAGTTTCCTGGGGAATTAAGGGTGGGTCCTTTCTGCCTGCTTTCAATCTGTAGGTTCAGGACCATTGGAGGACCTGAAATGGTCCTGAAATGGCTCTTGTATAGATGTAGAAACAGATGTACAAAGATTCATGGATAAAGGCCATTCTCAGTATAAAATGTAGAGGGTGGTCAGGGTGACCATGGGTCCCCGAGAAGGCTTAGGCTTAGGCACTACTGCTCAGTGCCCTGGGTTATTGCTTGACAGGGAAGGCAAGAAGTTGAATTGGGTTGAATTTGTTATGAAGCCCTCTCCTTTGAATAACCTTCTACATTAGAAAAGCAGTAAAAGTAAGCTAGATTAAAAATAGACATTCCCAAAAGATAGATTTCTCAAGGATCCGCATACTGAAATAAGAAACTTATCGCAGCTATTAGCTTTTCTCTTCACATTGAGCTCTACACGCTGGAGCCAGTTCATTGGCTCAGATAATGAACAGCCATAACTGGCATTACTTTCATTACACGCTATATCATTACATGGTATTTGGGTAAAGGCGGGATCGAAATGGATTAAGCCAACAAAAGATGTTGGTTTCTGTAAAACAGTCTGGCAGTGTGCATAGATGTGCCCCAAATTCACCCAAGCAGCAAGTGTCAGGGAAATATAGGGGAAACTAGACTTTACCAATTTATTTGTTATCAAAGAAGATATGCTCCACTAGAGGTGTGAGAGTGACCTATCTTCCCCTACACAAATCATACACACAGCCATGCATGCATGTTGATAATGTACAGTATCTAATGTATAATGTATTCAGGCATTGTTCACACTGGCATCCTAGGTTTCATTTTTGCAAGATACCATTCTCTACTGAATCTGTTCAGTAGAAACTGGCCTCCAGCTGTGCCTAATGGTCCCCACTGTAATTTTGTTTCTTAAGGTTTTCCCATAATTTATGCTATTCTCATAGCAAGAATATTTGTGCATTAGTGATGTGTCGTTCGTCACACAAAGAGCCGGCTCTCGTTTGGAAATGACGGGAGTCGGCTCCACTCAGTGAGCCGTTGGGTCACTTAATCCCGCCCCTAACCGGCTCACCATGCCCCCTTTAACCCGATAAGTGGAGTGGTGTGGGGTGACTGACTGGCCTGCGGCTCCCTATTATATAATTAATAGGGAGCCGTTCAGGAGCCAAAGAGCTGGCTCTTCTTAGTGAGCGGAGCCTAATGAACCAGCTCACTAAGAAGAGCCGGAATTCCCATCACTATTATGCATTACTATTCTTATTGCTGCCAAACATGATGGAAAAATTCAACCACAGACTGAAGGCCTAAGTACAATCTGAATACAGTCTTATATACAAATGGCAGTAAACAGCAAGGAAGTATCAATGAGCCTTTAGGAAATAGACCCATCAACTTATAATTCTGTCTGGTTGATCCATAATCTAAATGTACGGTCCACAGCTATGACAAATTATATCGTTTATTACAAGATTTTGTATAAGCAATGTACAATGCCATGGTGGCACTCCTTGCAGCTGTGAAGGCTCTATTGGAGAGCGGGTGCCCATCCATATTTACTGTTATCACTTTTTAATTTGGATGTTAAGAACCTGCGATGGAGGAACTACATTGTCTACAATCCGGGGTCATAGAAATTTTTAGGGCGGGCAAAATAAAAACACAAAGTCTAAAAAATGGCACCGTAATGGGGGTCCATTTCACCCCTTGCTATGAAACCATCTCTCTTTTATGTTTTCCCCTGGTACATGCCCAGCTGTCATCCAGAGATTACAATCCTAATTAGAAATACCACATTCCCTGCCTCATGTGCTTGTATTTCCTGGAATGTAATCTTTGGCATTCCTTCTGTAGACTTCACTTGTTATGAGTTTCTTCCGCTACATCTTTCAAATATCTAGAATTAAATTGTTAAACTGAATTATTTGGAGGATTATGTTCTCCTAAGAACAGATGGGGAAGGGAAATATGTCAGGTAGTGATATAACAGAGATATCCCAATCATCCCCAGGATAAGTGCATTGGAAACATATAGACTGAAGACATTTTACCTTGTCCAGAAGGTTATCCGTCACCAAGTCATAGCTGTGGTAAGTAACCGTGAAGTGGACATCATGTTTCTGCTGTAAACATAATAAAATATTAAAATTGAAATGAGAATATGCAGGTTACAATAGGGTTTCAGGCTTTAATGCACAGGTCATCAATATCATTACAGGGAGTCTACCACCTTCTAAATATTCTTATAACAATTGTGGGAGATTTGCCCCAGTAGAGTCTGAGGTAGCGGGGTGTTGGAATGCAGTTCAAGACAGTGACACCAAGGTACAGTCCAAAACAGGTCTCGCCTGCGTTTATTGCAGCAGCAAAATAAAACAGCCTTTACATTCAGGCATTAAACAAACAAAATCCTACCCGTCAGGGTGGTAACTAAACAGAGTTTCTCTAACTCACCACTAGTACATAAAATAAGTCGCTGCTCCAGGCACAGAGGTCAGGGCTGTGTGCTCTCCAGCCTCCTTTCAGAGAGACAACACTCTCAGCTCTGCTCAGCAACTTTATGCAGACTGATTAGGCTGCTCCCATCACCTGTGTCCAAGGTGCTGGACACCCAACCTCAGCACTAAGGCCTTGCATAATAGGAAAACCTAGGGGAAACATACCGCCCATCCACAGTTAACCCCTTCAGTGTCTCACACAATGCGTAGAAAACCAGCGGAGAATATAGCAAAAAACGTATTCATTCAGTCTTTGAGGACCCAAGACCGCCAAAAGGCGGTCTTTACACTTGGTGGTCTTGAGTTCATAGTAGTTGTTTGGAATGTCTGTGCCATATTTATGAACTGTTGGTGCCACAAAAAAATTGTTTTTCCAACTCTGTTCTACCAAGTACTATATCATTTTCATGAATGTGGAGTTAGTTCAGGGCATCTTCAGTCATGCAAAATTAATTTACCCCCTGCACCACAACCTAACATCCCAATATTAATTACTGCACGATTCGAGCGCCAATAACACAGACCAAGCAACACTTTTAATGCCCCCCAGAGAAAGGAGATGTGGTGTTATTTTCTTCATTCACATTCCTCCAATACATAGGGGAGTTTTTCTTAATAGTGTCACAGGGTGCATGTTTTAGTGTACAAATTGTTTCCATGCATTCCCCGGGTAATGTACAAGATATGTTCTGTAGGTTTGTTTTTAAGTTGAATTTGTATGTAAGGTGGAACTGTATATTTTATAATTGTTGCTCCAGGCGAAAAATTTTTTTGGTCTTTGTGACAAATGGATTTTAAAAATGTTGGATTGTCATAAGAACCAGGATTATCAATGAAGCTTAATTGCTGAAACCTTTGATAGCTGTTATAGCTGTTTATTGTAGTCAAAGGCTAAGGTACAGTAAGTTACCGACATCCAGAGGTTCCTTTTGTAACTAGGGGTCGTCTGTAAGTCGGGTGTCCTGCCTGTACACTGGTATGTTAGATTGGCGCATCACAGAAAATGGTCTGAACTAACTCCACCTTCATAAAGGTGATATAAAACTTGGTAGAAAATAGTGTTCCAAAAAAGTGTCTAGAACCTAGAAGTTTGGGAAATGTGTTGAAATTCCACATCTGCACCCAAATTATGCGACCCAAAATATGAGTGAGAGATGGGAAAATGAGTGAGAGATGGGAAAATGAGTGAGAGGTGGCGCCGAGAGTTCATAAATATGGTGCATCCATTCCAAATACCAACTATGAACCCAAGACCGCCAAAAAAACTGGCATACAGACAATAATGAACATCCTTAATAATTTTTAGTTAAGATTTAGTTAATTAGTCCAAAGTATAATCGAACCAATTAAATACAATATAGTGACATCCTAGCAGTCAGGGTTTTTTAACTCGTGAGCTAGATATTGTATGGATCCATGAAGAAAATTAATTGCTTGGGAATTCTTCAGATCTTCAGGTCAGTTAAGGCAAATCTAACTATTATTAGCTCTAATAATACAGTAGTGAAACTCTTGTGCCATAAGAAAGGAAATATAGTATACAAGCGGTCCCCTTCTTAAGAACACCCGACTTACAGACAACCCCTAGTTAGAGACAGACCCTTTTGCCCACTGTGACCTCTGGTGAAGATCTCTGGATGCTTTACTATAGTCCCAGACTGCAATGATCAGCTGTAAGGTGTCTGTAATGAAGCTTTATTCATAATCCTTGGTCCCATTACAGCAAAAAATTTTGAAACTCTGATTGTCACTGGGGCAAAACATTTTTTGTCTGGATCTACAATTATAAAATATACAGTTTCAACTTACATACAAATTCAACTTAAGGACAAACCTATGGACCCTATCTTGTATGTAACCCGGGGACTGCCTGTATACCGTATATATATAGACAACCAAGACCATAGCGAGAGCTTCCGATGATTGAATAACACAGTTGCCTCTGCCATCAATACTGAATCAATCTCCGAGTCACCAAACAATAGAAGCCACACAATCTGCTGTCGTCCAAATCACGGTTTTAATGAGCTGTGGATAAGCTTGCCCGCACCGTCCTTTCTGGCCAAAATGTCAGCGTGTATGCTAATGAGACGTGTACAGCACATGTGCCTCTATTCTAGGCAGGCCATATGTCCACTCCTTCTTAGTTATTTCGGTACGTTGCATGCCCTTATAATCCAAAACAAGAATATTTCCAGAATTTTTATGCGAGCAATTGTCTGGAAACGTCCACCCCCTACAGATGGAATATTCTGCGCTAAATACTACGGTGATTTAAAGACAAAGAGTTGACGGCTAGGCTGCACGTCTTAGTCTTGTATGATGTCATCTGGGAGAAGTGCCTTGATGGAAACGATGGGATCATGAATAATTTAATCAGCAGTTATGACAAAGGATCAGATCAAAGCTCCATTTGCTAAGACTAATATGAACGCTTGTTAAGTCTGAGTTATCGCGTCTCCGACCACTTCAAATGCTTCTAAATCTCCTAGTGCCAAAACATAAGCATGAAGTAATGTAGAGAGCGATTTGTACCATACCATTTCCATTTGAGAAACTTTTAACGTGTCAGAAGATGTGATTGGTGGTGGTCTGCATGCAGAGACTTCTCCGATCCCCGTTTGCTCGCATTAGTGTTGCTCAACTCTTCCCTGAGGAATGAAGTTAGAAATGGTGGTCGTGTCAGTAGTAAATTAGTAATATGGCTTGATGGAAACTCTAAAACCAGCCAATTTGCCAAAAACATCCAGACCGCCACCAATTAACCTTTCTCACATGTCACTGACAAGGTCTCTTTGACATGGACAGCAGAATTATTCCATAAAAGTGTGATCCAGGGATATTCTGGGATTTTATTCAATGATACTGTACTCTTAGGATAGGTGATCATACTGATGGTAATCGACCAGCCCCACCAGCTGTTTGAAATTGTCACATTGATGATCCTATAGCACCACTCCAAGAAGACACATCTTTCCATCCCTGCAGTCCTCACCTTCTGATAATGTACATAGTAGAAGTGCAGAATATGATCAGATTTCTGCGTCTTTGTGCTCCTTGCTATTAATCCCATGATGTCTCAGCACAGAATCACAGACACTACCTTGCCTGCTGGAGGACATGATAATCATCATATTCTCTTATTATATCTATGGAACTACACATATACAGTTGGGAATGTTGCACTGCCATGTCCATCATTTAAACTGCTACAGTAACCTGTCTTATTATCAAGACTCTCCCTGTCAATCACTGTGTGTGGGAGCGGTAATCAGGACTCTCCCTGTCAATCGCTGTGTGTGGATGGTGTAATCAGGACTATCACTGTCAGTTGCTGTGTGTGTGTGTGTGCGGGGTAATCAGGACTCTCACTGCCAATCACTGTGTGTGGGCAGGGTATTCAGGACTCTCACTGTCAATCACTGTGTGTGGGCGGGGTAATCAGGACTCTCACTGTCAATCACTGTGTGTGGGCGGGGTATTCAGGACTCACTGTCAATCACTGTGTGTGGGCATGGTATTCAGGACTCTCACTGTCAATCACTGTGTGTGGGCGGGGTAATCACGACTCTCATGGTCAATCACTGTGTGTGGGCAGGGTAATTAGGACTCTCACTGTCAATCACTGTGTGTGGGCGGGGTAATCAGGACTCTCACTGTCAATCACTGTGTGTGGGCAGGGTAATCAGGACTCTCACTGTCAATCACTGTGTGTGGACAGGGTATTCAGGACTCTCACTGTCAATCACTGTGTGTGAGGGGGGTAATCAGGACTCTCACTGTCAATCATCGTCTGTGGGCGGGGTAATCAGGACTCTCACTGTCAATCACTGTGTGTGGGCTGAGTAATCAGGACTCTCACTGTCAAACACTGTGTATGGGCGGGGTAATCAGGACTCTCACTGTCAAACACTGTGTATGGGCAGGGTAATCAGGACTCTCACTTTCTATTCTAGGAGTCCTGTCAGGATTCACTCCTCTATTTTATTAAAAAAATCTCCTCTATAGTAGCTTGTCCTCAAATTTGAGACGAAATACCTGTTACAACCGGGTAATATGGATTTTTAAGTGACTGTATGACAACCATACTAAAATCTTCTGTATTTGTTGGAAAGGACCAAAATATGTCCTTTTTTGTGGTGTTAAAAACCCTATAAGCTTAAATTATATTGTACTTTTGGCAAATATTTTATAAAATACAGATTCTTAATTTAAGCTTGGAGTGTGTGTCACCTGCCTGGGTCATGTGTACATTGTACAACCTGGATGCATATGGGTGCTATCTCTGAAAACATTTCTCTTATTTTCCAGTGAACAGAACGGCATCATTACACTTGGATCGCTGACAGCACCTTTCAATGTCATGAGCAGCTGTGTCAAGGCTGGCTCCATGAATTATAATGCTCATAAATATAATTAACAAGCCAGTCTTTGTTCTCTAATGACTACAATCAGACAGCCAATGGAGATTTACACTACCCATACAAAGTATACAGAAGCTATTATCCACACTGCTCTATCCTGCAGACTATGTGCTCATTCAATCAACAGATCCCAACCCTGAATGTAGTGCAGTGACATGGAGAATAACGACAGGAAACCGGATTATAGATATTACAGAAATGAAATAAATTCTATACATTTGACATTTTGTGGGATATTTATGATTGCTGGGGTCTGGATTGCTGTAAATGACATCAATACAGGCAGTCCCCGGGTTAAATACAAGATAGGTTCCATAGGTTTGTTCTTAAGTTGAATTTGTATGTAAGTTGAAACTACATATTTTATAATTGTAGATCCAATTTTTTTTTGCCAGAGTGACAATTGGAGTCTCAATATTTTTTAATGTAATGGGACCAAGGATTATCAATAAACCTTCATTGCAGACACCTGCTGATTATAATAATCATTGCTGATTATTGCAGTCTGGGACCAGGTAACATCCAGAGACCTTCACCAAAGGTCACAGTGGGCAGAGGGGTCCGTCTTTAACAAGGGGGTTGTCTGTAAGTCTGTGTTTTTAAGTAGGGGACCGCCTGTATCGCAAAATTGCCTCGGATCCTAAATTCAACATTGCTAAAAAAAATTAAGATTATTTTAGATGCTGCTAAGTTTGTAAACATTATTGATAATGATATATATCTTTTTGGTCATACAGCACCCTACTACACCTGTACTGTACACCTTGACGAAAATACATAAGAACTTGTTATCCCCCCCTGGGCGCCCAATAGTGTCAGGGAGTGGTTCAATTTTTTCACACATAACCATCCTTTTAGATAAACTACTTCATGATCTCACAATTTCTGGTCAATCTTATATACAGGATACCACAGATTTCATTAACAAATTACAAGAAGCGAATCATGCATCACGACAGATACCCTCCTGGCATCGTTCGACGTGGTATCCCTGTACACGTCTATCGACCACGGGAGGGGTATCTCCGCGATCAAACGTAAACTGTCCACCACACAGTACACACCTAAGACGCAACAATTTTGTTTCCCTAGACAATGGTAAAATCGACACTGATCTTTATGTAAAGCCCACAGACAGGAATACCCTGTTACGTTATGAAAGCCACCATCCACGGGCTATGGTTAATACGCTTCCTTATAGCCAATTACTACGGGTCAAACGTATCATATGTGACCCAGGGAAATCTAAGGCCAACTTAGCCATCATGGCAAATAAATTCCATAAAAGTGGTTATCCCTATAGGATCATTGAAAATAATCTACACAAAACACAACAAATTGATCGTATAACCTTATTATCTCCATCTAAGAAACGTACCAATTCCAGTAGAATACCGTTTGTGTCTACGTACAGTGAACAGAGCAACACCATTGCCAGCATTATACGTAAACATTGGAGCAAACTATCTGGAAGCCCTTCCCCTGTGCCAGAGTTTCATAATCCACCCCTCTTCTCATACCGTAGGTCCCAATCAATTAGGGATCGGCTGGTTAAGTCCGATGCAGGTCCATCAAATACGAGTAGACAGATGGGCATTTTTGGCCAAATGAACAAGGGCTCATTTCCCTGCCGCAATTGTATCAATTGTAAACAAATGAACAAAGGGGCTGTCTTCCATCACAACAATGTACAATATCGTGTGAAACACTATCTCAATTGCAGCAGCAATTTTGTAATCTACATGCTGAACTGTCCCTGTGGGTTGATATATATTGGAGAAACCACTCTAGAATTCAAGATTCAACCAGCATCGCTACACAATCCGTAGTGAGAGAAGGGACCTACCTGTGCCCAAACACTTTGTAGAGAAGGGTCACTCTGAAAAGGATTTGCGGTTCCAACTGATAGATCATGTCCCCCCACTACGTAGAGGAGGACAGGGAACGCATCTTAAAACGCAAGGAATTGTGGATACATACCTTGTATACCTTAAGACCGAAAGGACTTAATGTCGATTTTAAGCTACATAATATCTGTTGTAACGCATAGTCCTCGTCCGTGGGGAGGATCTCCCTATACCTCCATTATTGTAGGCATGTAGTGACATAACTTGTTTAACATATTTGTCTGTTATCACATTACTCATACTCTTTTTTTATTTCTCCTAGATTTCATCAAGACAAAAAAAGAAAAAATCTTTGGGATTACTCTCACCATCTTGGCATCCAAAGAAACCCTCCTTCTATATTTTTTTCAGCGCTTTTTTTCAGTGTTATGTTTTTTCTCCTGCTCTTTAACATCTTTCTAATACAGTATCTTACCTTGAGTTGATCATAATTTGTGCCATGGGAGTGGCTATGCACTCATTACGCATGACCCCTTCATGGGTTTACAGGGTCACAGGGATGTAAATACTATCTAGTGGGCTATTGCTTTTCCCCGTTTTGCACTGGGGTTAACCCACATAAAACTCCTCTGATTGGTATTTCTATCTTAAGTGCCCTCCGCTGTGCCATTGATCACCTCATCTTTATACTGTAATGGATTGTTCTTTAATACTGAGCCGTACCAACTCTTTGTATACACATGATGTAATTGGTTCCCCTGGTAACGCGGCAACTCCCCTTGTCAGTCAAGATTGCCTAAGCACTGTCCTGGACATGCGCAGGAGCGCCACATATCGCTTGTATTATGCGCAGATGCGGCACTTTTGCGCCACTTTTTACGCAGGTGCGCCACATTTGGCGTGCATTCCACCTGTGGTCCATATCTTTTCATACAATATAGCGCTTGATATTATTGACCAGGGTATCGGAGGATCCAGGTGGTGAGACACCCTCTGTTTTTAAACTTGTTTAATTGTGATTTATTCACTGTGTCAGCACTTTATGCACTTGTCACTTTATTGACACAGGACACATTCAATACGATCCACTGTATTATAATGAAAAGGATTGCTGCACTAGCACTTTAGATACCTATGTATGTATTTCAGTATTTTCATGTATTATTATGTATTTTTCAATGTTTAAACACTAATTTATGCAATGTGATGCAATATGTTGATGCAAGGGGGTGGGAACGATTTGATCATGTGATCACTTGTGTTTGATATATATATACCGCCATTCACCTATGTCACTTAGCTTGATAAAGGCTCTTTTGAGCCGAAATGTCGCTGCTGTACTATGCTGTACCCTTAAACATGGAATAAACTTCATCTACTTCACTTTTGACACCTGATGTCCTGGAGTGCTGCTTACATTTTTTTTTGCATCCTTTGTATATATCTATCTATCTATCGAGGGAATATCGTGTAACAACATGCTGAAATTCTCGGCTATGTAAACAGATTGAGATGAAAAATCCAGATTGGAAACGCTGGACGTGAATATGTAGGAGTGGAGTTTGGCACAGAACATTTAACCTGATGCCGATGACAAACGGAACTCTACGAATCTAAAACAAGATCCTTCTGATGGAAATGTATTAAGCGGATTGAGGATTAGTGGACAAACACCATTCCCTGAGTTCCTCATTCCATCAGGAAGGATGAAACCTATAGATGTAATCATATTTCCTTCCTATGAGATATACTGATGGTTCCTGGTTTATTACTGACGTGGAATGCTACTGACGTCCAGACTAATACCGATATCATATCATAGAATTTATCATATTGTGATGACTATAGAAAGGATGAGGGGTTTTACGGCACATCATGATTTGAGTGGTTCAAGGACATTTTTATGGTCTATAAAATTAATATTTATAAGCAATTTACAACTAACCTCTATGGGTCCCAGCTGTTTTACTGACAATGTTAGTCAATTAATATTGGCTTCAAAAATGGGGCTATTATAGATGGGAAGATAAAGAAAAGGGGGTATTATACAGTGTGTGGAGAACAGGAAGGCTTGGAGATCTAATATTTTCCTTGGCATGATGTGCACACCGCAACTTGCCTCTTGCAAGCACGAAAGTTAAAGCGTAACTATAAAGTGATAGTGATTTTACCAAATTATTATATGTGATTCCCCCTTTGAAAAAAAAAACAGAATGATGCCTACTTTCTGCTTCTCGCCCTTTTCTTTCCAAAGTTATGGCATTTTCAAAAATCTTTTTCACAAGAGGTGAAGTGGGTGGAGAATAATGTCTGTCCATCTATTCCCTCAAGATGAGGCCAGTTAGCTTGCCCACAGATCCCATAATGCCTTGTGTTCTCTCTCAAAGTAATTTAGAAGTAAATCCATTTAGTTTCCCACAAGTAAATCCACTGAACACTGCACAGGGCACATACAGGATGTATATGGTGACATCCTGGCAGCTTCCCTCACGCGGAGGAGCAGGGAACATTTACAGTGCACATACAGTATGTATATGGTGACAACCTAGCATTTTTCATTACATGGAGGAGCAGGGAACATGTACAGTGCAAATACAGTATGTATATGGTGAGACAGCCTAGCAGTTTCCATTACATGGAGGAGCAGGGAACATGTACAGTGCACATACAGGGTGTATATGGTGAGACAGCCTAGCAGTTTCCATTACATGGAGGAGCAGGGAACATGTAATTAGTAGTAGAAATTATATGTAAACTAGTTACATGAAGTGTATAGCCTGTACTGTGCGAGCACTAAGGGTTAATAGTTTCTATGCACAGAGCTGATACTGCCAATGTCAAGGTGGGGGAGGGGAGCATAATGAGGAGCAGTGAAAGACAAAGAAAGTTCTGCAGAATCACAGACTGGGATTAAGAGACTGATAGAGAACAGGGGAGATTTTCTACCTCACTATTCTGTGCAGGAGACATCTGTATCCACTGTTCTGAACACATCCAGCTCTGCTACATACACAGAGAGAGCTCTGTCACATGACCTCCTCCCCAGTGTGCAGGAGCAGCAGCCCCTCCCCTCCCATGAAACCAACTGATAAATTATAAATAAAATAGGATTCATAGGGCTTGTCAGCACATGGAGTGGAAGCAGCTCTTAAGTAACAGCTCTTAAGTAACCTGAGGGATATAGCAAAGAAACTACTGAATATAGGTAACAAAGGTAATAGGCAAAGTTATTCTACATCACAAGAGCTATTAATGTGTGGAAGAAAAAAAACCTTAACACTGCAGTCACAGATGATGGCCTGAAAGGAGGATCATGACTCCAGGTTCTAGCAAGGTTCTATGAAAACAATGAAAATGAGTCATGTTCCTTCCTTCAGGTCCTGCACCATGCATTATACAATTATCTTTGATGGGAATGTTCTTTGAAGAGGTATGGGTACAGAATATTAACATAAGCTGTAGGTTTTACAATTCACAGAATGTTGATTTCCTGCTGTGGATAAGCAACAGATGTCTCTTCAATAGGAGAGGAGAAAACTGTCCAATAATAGCTAATGGTGCCATATTCATAGATGGACATTGATAATACCTCGTATGCCAGTTCTCTTGCATAGTAGGCATTAAAGGGGTTATCCGGCTTTTAAAAATAACTCAGGCCCGGGCTGGGGAGGGCTATTTAAAAATAATAAACATGTACTTACCTTGTCCGGCGCCTCCAATGTCCTGCGCCGCGGCCGGTCTTCTCTGTGCGCCGGTTTCATTACAAGGGCGCACAGGGAGCTTTCATTCAAGTGAATGGGGTTGTGCAGGGCCGAATTGAGGTAGGTGGAGTCTCCTTGGAGCAAAATCTGGTGGGGGTCTCATTAGTAGTATGTATTACGTACATGTTAGCCTAGTGGTGGCCTAGCTGGCACAGTGGCGGTGGTGTTAGCCTAGCTGCTGGTCTAGCTGGCACAGTGGCAGTGGTGTTAGCCTAGATGGCACAGTGGCAGTGGTGTTAGCATAGCTGCACAGTGGCAGTGGTGTAAGCATAGCTGCACAGTGGCAGTGGTACTAGCCTAGATGGCACAGTGGCAGTGGTGTTAGCCTAGATGGCACAGTGGCAGTGGTGTTAGTCTAGCTGGCACAGTGGCAGCAGTGTTCGCCTCCTAGCTGCTGGCTAGCTGGCACAGTGGCAGTACTACTGATTAGTAGTCCTAGTCACACATCACTGCTTTCCTGAGGGTTTATTCTCCTTATCCCAAAGTACGGGCCAAGTATACTCATTGGCTAGAACTTGGCTGGCAACCTGTTCAGTCAACCAGTGTTAGGTACTAAGGAGATGGGATCAGGTGTCACACACTCCGACAGAGCCAGTGAGTAACTGTCACAGCTTGGAGGCAGGCACATGTGTGTCGTAGTGGTACCGCTACTGCACATCACTCCCAGAGACAGTTAATTCACAGCTGTGACCTGGCTGTGGGACATTGCTGATGGGGGCCCCCTTATGAGTAAAGTGGTGAGGGCTCTGGGGAACATGCTCCTGGAGCCCTCCCTATAATCCGTCCCTGGGGCTGTGCTACAATACTAAGTACAGCCATACTAAAATGTATGGTGCTGTGCTTGGTAGACTATGAAGTAAACACCTGCAGTCTATTTCCACAGGAGTTGTGTTTCAGAAACCTTCCAATCTCATATTTATTTACCACCTACACTAAGGATAGGTCATTTACCACCAGGATTAAGGATTGTAAACACACTGACATACTGATATGTGCCCCCTCTTGTAGGATCTGTTTTTCTTTTAGCTTCATATACCCTAGTTTTTAAAGAAAAAAGGCTTTACATTTATGCAAATGACCTGAGAGGTTCCAGGCTCCATTAACACCTATAGAGCCTGGAGCTCCTCAGGGTAATTTGCATAATTTTAAAAGCCTTTTTTTGTAAAAATCAGGGAATAAGATGATAAAAGAAGAGCAGATCTCTCCAGGGGAGGCACACAGCAGTATGTCTGTGTGCTTGGTTTACAATCCTTGATCCTGGTGGTAGATGTCCTTTAATGGAAAAACTAGGTATTTACCGGAATACATATTTACATATTTAAGCTATGTACATAATTACCACCAAGTTTAAAGCCAAAATACAAATAATGTCCTGTCCATCTTGTGCTCATGGGGCCCATGGATCATCTCTTTATTGCTTGTCAGTATTAAATCCAGAGGATTGCTTTAAGCACTACTTAGCATGGAAACAAACTATTATGGATTAATTATTAACTAGAGACCTCAATGGAGCCTGCGCTTGAGTCATAGACCCCAGTGTCATCACTATTTCATAGTTACTTGTCATCCGTCTTCTTTATTTGTGCCTTCTCTGCATATAAGATACAGGTGAACGTATTCCTTGTCTCTAGGTGCCCCTGGCTGGGTAGGTGTTAACCCTTTTGTGCTACTCGGCCAAAAGAAAGTGCTTTGTCTATTCCCATCAGAGGCTTTCATGTGTAATATTACTGCTTTATACTCTTGCTAGGAAGAGAGATTTCGAGGGTGTAACCGCAATGTAACTGCAACCACAAAACATCCAATAAAATGTCCAATGATAAAGCAGTCAAAATTAAAAAAAAAAATCACAGCGGAATGAATTCTTGAAAGTAGTCGTAGATGGCAGAGACAGGAACACTCCCTGGAAATTTGCATCCAAATGATTATGCAAAGGACTAGGAAGCAAGGAGATTCGTGAGTGCGACACATCCCCCGTGCAGCCCACATTCGCTGCGCTACTTGATACGGCACAAAACCAAATGAATCTGGACCATCTGTGCTACAAATGCCAGTGGGACAAAGACTTCTCTACGGATCTGTTTCGCTGTGCTCTACATTGTAAGGACTGAGAATAGGGGCAGCTAGATGTATTCATCTGCCAGTTCCTTCCACAATGTAGTTTGCCTGTAAATACTGTACTGTGTAAAAGTTTTAAGTATGGATGAAAAAAAAAAATGCTAAAAATTAAGAATGGTTTACAAATGGACGAGTTACTAGTTTATTTATATCAATTAAATAAATGCATGGACAAAAAGGAAATCTATATCAAATCAATATTCAGTGCAACCATTATTTGCCTTCGGAACAGCATTATTACCTCTGCACAAAGTCAGGAGTTCTGTAGGTAAACACTAGGGTGTATAATGAAAGCGAGTACCACCTCCCAATCATAATCTGAATGTTATAGAGAAATGCCCTATGATTTCAAAAATACCTTTATCGTTTCTGTGAATTATATTGTTTCTGAGAAATTCCCATTTTAATCCATATGCTAATGAGACAGTTGGTGTACTCAGGTCGTGTCCTCAGCAACGGGAGCACTGCTTTTCATTACCACTAGCCTCTCTGTTAGATAAGGAGGAGATTTGTCCTATGTGAAGCATGAGAAAATACTGGAAGAGAGAAGTCATAAATGCGAGAAGAGCAATGCCCCAGATTCTGAGGACACGCCCTGGGTGCTCTGGGTACTTCATTAGCATACAGATAAAAATGGGAATATCTTGGAAATTGCTTAATGGACAGAAATAATAAAGGTATGTCAGGAATCATTTTGCATTTCTCTAAAGCACGCGGCCACAAGATTATAACACTTGGTGGCGGTGGTGGTTTCCTTTTAACATAAAAAACTGATTTAATAATGATTATCATTTTTAAGTTTAGGATAGATCAAAGTTATCAGCAGAAAGTGAAACCATTGTTTTTAAACTTGGTTGGAAAAAGCCAGACCAAACTCCAATGGTGTCCACAATGAACATGTGATCCATCCAACATCCCAGTGCTGCAAAGTTACTATCCCCTGCATAACCTGCATCCAGCATACTGTATTATGGTGGGCTGCCAGACACTGATGCCAGTTCACAATCATGCTATCAATGGTTTCTGTGGTTGGGTAGCCCTGGCAAAAGTCCATTTGAATAAGACACAACTTGTATGTACAGACTAGGAGTATTTTAGGAGATGTGACTATGAGCATCCATCAATATGATCTATAAGGCTACATTCACACGACTGTCGGGGGGACGTACATACGTGCCCCATAGACAGCAATGGCTGCACAAAGCGTTACGGTGCTGCACACATGCGGCACTGTACCGCTCCGTACACCCCTCCTCCTTTCCATCGCAGTGAACGTATGCCCGCCGCATACATTCGTGTGAATGCAAGCTAAGGCTACATTCACACACGTATGGGGGACGTATATACGGACGTACATACGTCCCCCATACATGGGCATACAGTACACATGTGGCACCATACCATTCCGTAGCCGGGAGAAAGACAGGACATGTCCTATCATTCTCCCGTAATACGGTGCCCCGGCCATATATCGCTATGGAGAGGGGTGGGGGCTACAGTACGGCGGGCATACATCGTGTAAATATAACCTAAATGTGAGCTAGTCTATCATGGAGAATAAGCACAACACAGACCCTTAAGTATAGAAAGAATATCATATGGATATTTAGACCACTGCAGAATTTACAACAAACCAATTTCTACACCACAATTATGGTAAGAAACTATTGTTTGTCATTTTAACCAAATCCCCCGGCTCCTAGTGTTTTGCAACCTAAATACAGAGGATAAGATTAGTTCTTAAATTAGAGAGTTGCAAATGTCCAGGAAGATCCATAGAGGCAGACTCTATGGGGGTCATTTACTAAGGGCCCAATTCACGGTTTCCCGACGTGTTACCCGAATATTTCCGATTTGCGCTGATTTTCCCTGTATTGCCCCGGGATTTTGGCGCACGCGATCGGATTTTGGCGCATCGGCGCTGGCATGCACGCGGCAGAAATCGGGGGGGGGGGGGGGGGCGTGGCCGAACGAAAACCCGACGGATTTGGAAAAAAACGCCGCATTTAAAAAACAAAAAGTGTCGCGGAACTTGCCCTTACCTTCACCGGGAATAGGACGGTGTACTTGAGTGCATTTCAGGAGAGTTCAGCAGCGCCACCTGGTGGACATCGGAGGAACTACCTTAGTGAATCCCGGCCGGACCCGAATCCAACGCAGAGAACGCGCCGCTGGATCGCGAATGGACCGGGTAAGTAAATCTGCCCCAATACGCTTCTCCAGTGGAGCTCCTAAGTAGATGGGCGCAGGTGGGCTCCATAACTAATTTATATGTTCTGTGAGCTGACTCCCTGACTGTGTACTTATTATTTCTTAGATGATTTTATAGAATATAAAAAGAAGGAAATTCACAGTAGATAGAGCATCTGACATGAGACAGTTGTCTCAAGTGAAGCCCCCTGCTAGATAATGGGGGTGGCATCTTTGGGCCTGGTACTAAACACCGATGGGTCTGTTTCATCGTGTTTATGCTGAGATTTGCATTAAAAATTCATTGAAACTTGTATAGTAAGAACATTTCCCTGCAGGACGTGATATGACATCATTCAGGTCCTGCCGCTCAGGAGGATACTGGAAATGTATCTATTCATCCATTCAATCCATTTTCTATATCCTCCAGGGTTAAGGATCTGTTTTAATGTCAGGATAACATAACCTGCAGGAAAATGCATTGTAGGGTCGGTAGCTTGTGGTGGAATGCTCACTGAAGAGACCCAACCAGGTCGAAACAGCGCTGTCTACAGTTGGGAATCTGTTCCTTCTGGACTTTCTCGAGGCATCATGAGATTGTTAGCGGAACACAGAGAAAGAGAAATCAAATCTCTTCTGACCAGACAACAATATACTAGGGCACATTTACTTACCCTGTCCATTCACGATCCAGTTGCGCGTTATCCGAAGCTGATTCGGGTTCTGCCGGGATTCACTACGGTCGTGCGCCCGATGTCCACTAGGTGTCGCTGCTGTGTTGAAGTCTGGCAGAATTCACTTCCTCCGTCTCGGTGTATGTGAGTGCTATTTTTGGGACACAATTTTTTTTTAAAATTCCACGGTTTTTCCGAATCCGTTGGGTTTTCCGACAGCCACACCCCCCAATTTCTGTCTCGTGAAAGCCGGTGCCGATGTGCGTAAAAAGTGCAAAGAGTGAAAGACAATCAGGTGAGAGGTACAGACTTTGTTCAGGATCATGTTATAAGCTGATCATGATTTATCAAGCTGTCTGAAAGTCAGAATATTTCTAGTTGCCCGTGGCAACCAATCACAGCTCTCCTTTGAAATATTCATGTGCACTGGTAAAATGAAAGCTGAGCTGCAATTGGTTGCCATGGGCGACTAGAAATATTCTGACTTTCAGACACTTGATAAATCTGCCCCATATAGTCTCAAAAACAACAATAGCTATGACATTGTAAAAATTAAAAATATCCACTTGTGTCACAAAGTTCTAGATTTCTGGATTCGATTAATCAGCTGATGGATGTTTGGTGAGGAATGAACCTGTGACACTGCGAGCGATGATCCCATATCCATACGTTTAAAATGCACTCTGCCGCGATTCACTAAGATCATATGCCCTGCATATATCCTGCATGTGTCACTCCCCGCTCAGGTCAGACAGAGTTCACCTTTTTCTTCCTGGTGCATGTAAGTGCTGGGGCTTGCGACACAATTTGAAAGTTAAATCCCTCGCTCAGTCAGAATCGGTCAGATCGTCCAACGGCACGCCCCCCGTTTTTTGTTGCATGGAAGACAACGCAGCGCAGACACCTGTTAAATACCTCTCAAAGCCGTGAAATCCCTGAAAACGGCGAACATTCCACTGAAATCTGCCGCTCTTAGTAAATGAGCCCCACTGAGTGTCCTAAAATGGACTTCTGCATAAATCAGCTATAGCAAAACTACAATTTCTCGGAAAATTAAACTCTATTGAATTATCTCAGCATCTTATAATCAGCATCAACTATCCCACTGTTATAGGGACATTGTCACCAAATTTTACCCAAATAAACTATTAGCCCCCTAAGGGAGGGAATAGAATATCCTGACTGGAATTTGCCCAAATCTCACCCTTTTATGTGTAAAAAATCTCCTTATATGTCATGTGAAAATGAGGAGAGAAGAGTCATATATTGCCTGAGATTAGTCAAGTTTAGAGCCTGCAGAGGGAGTGTCAAATTGTTTCTATAGTGCCTAGAAACATCCTTTCATATTTCATGGTGTCATATTAGAGAAAATTTACCTTTAAAATCCCCGATGACAAACCAGGGACAGTAACTCAGAGATCCAGGAAATGTGACTTTGGCAATCTTCTTATATTTGTTATTTTTGGACTCCTACTTTCTAAACTCAATTTGTAGAATTATGCTAATGGCCTAAAGGGCTATGAGGACATTGCTAGAGTCCTCAGTGCTTCAGCTTCACAAGCTGTTACAATGAGCAGAACATGTCTCACCCAGTCCAGACTCTCTCACTCCTCCCTCTGCCTGTGTAATCGAGCAGAAGCGGAAGTGCAGGGGCAGGGGGGACCTGCTCTGCTTATTGTAACAGCCTGTGAAGATACAGCACTGAGGTACTCTGGAAACACACCCGAGAGCTCTTATTGTTTATTAGCATAATTATAAAAATTGATTTTCATAGGAAGGAGGCCATGGATAACAACTATAAGAATATTACCACAGCCACCATGACTGGATCTATGAATATCTCTGGTTTATCATGATTCATTTTGATGGTAGATTTCCTTTAAAGATAAGAATCACATCTTTCAATTGACAACAGGATTGTGGTTCTGTGAGAACCATAGAGCCATCACAATCCAATGGGTACTAAATAGTACCTATTGGTCAATTAAAACTCAACCTTTATTAATAAACCTTTAATACACAAGTGTGTTTGTGTCTTTTCTTACTTCTATACAGGGAATATTTATAGTAGGAGTGGCTACAGAATAGATAAAGTATTGTCCCTTTCTTGTATATAAGGGCTTTAGCAACAGATCATCATTGGACAGTACCATATACTTGTGGGCAATTTATGAGACTGGAGAGAAGGGGGTGACAGTAGAGCGCCAATACCCCCTGAGGACGTCACGCGTTGGCGTACATAGGGAGCACTTCAGTGTGGAGCAAGTGATGGGAGGATAGTTAAGAAGAGTCAGGAGTTGTGTGAAAATGGGGCATTTTTAGCAGTGCTAAATAGATTATCAATTTGACTATCAAGCAACCAATATTGACCATATCTCCTCCTTACTCTCCAGTCACCATCACCTATTCTCATAACGTTCCCAAAAGTCCCTGTCTATAGTACTGTCCAATAATGGTATTCCAAGTGATCTGTCGCTAAGGCCTTTAAAGGGAACCTGTCATCAGGAGCCCTTTTTCTGGCTCTCTCGTGTCCCCATAGAGAATAGTGTACAAGTTGCCAAAGAGTTTATATAGTAAATATTCCTTTTTCCTAAAAAAAAAAAGATAAGTTATATGAAAGTTAAGCTTTCTGTATGCAGAACTGTGGCCCTAGTCCCCTGGGAGGGGCCAGTGAGGAGTGGAGCAGACATGTAGGACGTCCTGAGGGGGGGGATATGGGTGGACATGGGAGGTTTTTTTAATTTGAAATCGATCCATGACGGTGTGGTTTCCCAAGGGTGGGGGAAACACTCCTCACTGGCCACCCCCTTAGGACTAGGGACACAGCTCTGCATTAGGAAAGGTAAACTTTCATCTAACTTATGGTTTTTTTTTTTTCAGAAAAAGCCATTTTTACTATAAAACGCTTTGGTAACGTGAACACTATGCTCTATGGGGACATGAGGGAGCCAGAAAAAGGGCTCCTGATAACTGGTTCCCTTTAAATACAAGAAAGAGACAGTATTTTATCTATTCTATAGCCACTCCTACCGCCTCCTGTTAATCATCCGATGTAAATACTCCCTGTATAGAAGTAAGAAAAGACACAAACACACCTGTGTATTAAAGATTGATAAAGGTTGGGTTTTAATTGACCAATAGGATCTTTTGGTTACTATTTAGTAACTATTGGATTGTGATGTTGAATTATGGACCCTGCCAAACCTAGTGGCCCAGCGGATACATCAATTATCTTGTCTTTGTAAACCATAGAACGAGACATACAGTCAGTAAAAGATCCATTCCCAATCCATGCCGCTCCACTCACTGTTTATGTCACTGTTGGTTTAGTATTCTGCTGAGGCAGGGTCATAGAAGGTGATTGGGGCGGCGGGACATATGCTCTGCCTGTTGTTGCTTTCATTAGGAGGAAGGACCCCTGTTTCATGAATTATGGGGTCCCAAACATTACCAATCACCATGTTATTGCTTATGTGTTACTTGATATCTTGAAACAACCCATTTAATAACCATTGTACTATTGTGCTAAAATAGAAACCGCTGTTACCTAAAGAATATTATAGAGCAAGATAAGAGGGAAATGTAGCTTACATCCACAATAATCATAAAATATGTAACAGTGCAGACTTGTGTAATTAACAGGAGCTGTCATGTCCACATCAATCTTTTAGCCTCCCTACAGGCTTATGCACTTGTGTACAGGATAGAAGTCAGTATACTGGGGATCTGGACTGAGTATAATAATAATGCCTCAATAATAATAAAATGTCTCAGAAAAAACTGAAAAATAAAGCTAAATGACCCCCAAAGAGTAACACATTGGGGCTTATTTACAAAGGGTCCGCGGATCGCATTTCCATCAGACTTCCCAACGTTTTTGGGATTTGCGCCGCTGGGACAGGTGTTTAGAAGGGGACTGTGTCGCACGTGATCGGATTTTGGCGCAGCGGCGCCGGCTTTCATGCGACAGAAATGGGGGGGGGGGGTCAGACGATCTGACTCATTCGGACTGAGCGCGGGATTTAACATTTAAATTGTGTTGCAAGATCAAGCACTTACATGCACCAGGAAGAAGATGGTGAACTTCGGCGGACCTGAGCGGGGAAGCGACACATGCAAGATATAGGGCGCACAATCTTAGTGAATTGCGCCAGAGTGCATGATCATCGGACAATGCACATCGGGGAACACGCCAGGGACCGTAAATAAATGTGCCCCATAAAGTCAATAGAAACTGCAAAAAACAAGATTTTTGGCCCACGACTGCAATGCAATTATTATAATTGAAATCTAAAGTGCAAATCTATACCCAAGGCAATTGTCCATACAGAGTACATTGTGTGGAGTCTTTTTTTATTCAGCTTTAGAGTACGAAATAATGGTTTGGATTGATCGATACTGTAACCAGGGACAGGTCTGGCTCCAGTATTGCCTAAAATTGTCAATAATTGAGGCAATTATGTGTCTGGAGATAACAAACTCCTGACATGTAGTCACATACAAATTCCCAAACTGTATATTCCGTCTATATACATATGCGGCTGGTCCATTCAGTCCTATGGCACTATTGAGAATGCTGAGTACTGTGCTAGGCCATCTGCAATACTATACAAAATGAATGGAGCAGAGGCTGCACACATCTCACCACTCCAATTATTTGGGGGTATAAGGGATCCCTGTTCTTATGATCAGTGGTGGTTCCAGAGGTTGGACCTCAACCTTCAGAAAATTACAGCTTCTATTATTCTCTGGATAGTTACCTATATATGACCAAAATACCCTTTTAAACTCTAATGAGGGTACACTAGCAATAGACTATCTCATAAAAAGCGACTACGCCCCCATGAAAACAAGTGAGGCCCTATCACAGGATAGGGCTTAACTTGCTGATCATTGAGGGTCTCAGTGATGAGACCCCCACAGTTCATGAAAACTTGGGTCCGATGGGGTGCCATGTACCATGTACCATGTATCAGAGAAATGGAGCAGATGGCCAAGCATGACCGTTCTGCTCCATTAATCTCTATGGAGCTGACGGAAATTGCCAAGCACTGCAGTATGTGGGACCCCATCGGAACCCTCATTTTCGTGATCTGTGGGGGTCTCATCACTTTGTCTGTAGGTAAACCCCTTTAAGGTGCTAGACTAGCCAAGCTTGTTTCCAGACCTAAAACCTATTGAGCATTACATGCTACTTCATTTCCAGGTTCACCTTTCCAACTTTTTACATCCCATGGGAGATATCCTATTTGTAGTCATTCACGTGCCATTAGTACAGAGGACAACACCAAGGCTTGTGATTGGCTGTAGCACTCACCAGGTACAGACAGGCCATCAGCCTGAGGATACAACTGCAAGGAGTAGCTGGACAACCCTTTAAGAGCCATATGACATGAAATGTATGACACGTCCATAATAAATATTAGTGACAATAGATAGACGGCACCCAGTGGATATGCGGTGCTCAGGTACGGCCAATGCCTCAGTCAAATGCTTAAACTGGTTGAGAGGAGCTAATATTATACTGTGCAGTAGGTCACATCAAACTTTTCCAATCACAATCTGAGGACCATATATTTTTGTGCCTCATACATAAACCAGGACTGATACCTGTCACCTAGAATGTGTTGTTCCACGGTTATTCATCCTACAAAAGTATTGTTATCAATTAGAGGATGTGCCAGAGTTTTCTGGAGTACAAGCCCTGAAATAGTCACAATTCCCGGTGCTCATCAAGGAATTGCAACTTTTTATCCCCTTCACACCACCTGAAAACCAAGTGAGCGTGGAGGGGTGTGAAGGGGTCTGTGCCCGGTGGTGGAGTGTGCCGGTGAGGGGCCTTCCTACCCACTACCTGTAACCTGTTTCGGTTCCTGTAGCACAATTGTATGCCAAGTAGGAGCCACTCCATATATCCGGCGCAGATAAATGTCTGGCAAATGGAATTGTGATGACTAGTTGTCAATTTATGCATTATTTATCTGTAGTAACGTTGCAATCCTTTAGCTAGGGGAATGGTAACACCCACTTGTCAAGTTATTCTCAAGTTATTCCTTTGTTCTAATAATCCTTATTTCATGGAAAATACAATTATTTCCTTGACAGGGGAAGCTACAGATGCTCTCTACAAGATACAGAATGATGTGATATATTGAAGGGGAAGACAACCTCAGGCACCGGCAGGTGGTCCAGATTCTCTGGGGTAACCATGTATTGTCGGGGGGCAGCAGTCAGACATTACTGGGGGGGGGGGGGGCTTGGGAGCTGATAACAAGTTATTATGTAGCTTCTACCTAAATGATAATATCCAAGGCTTTACTCTGTCTAATCTGCCCTAATCCCTTTCATCTACAGTCACAATAACTGGAATTTTTGCAAAATCCTTAACGTTAACAGTGAAGAAATAAACCCTTGAGTCGGCTGTGTGTCACCCGCGTCCATCACTCCCTGAGCTTATTCTTCTCCCTGAAGTGTTAGATATTGAGTCTGGAAATCCCATTTTACGCCTGGAGATGCTGAGAGAACATTATTTCCCGGAGCCGGCCGCTCATTACTTGTAACGCGCTCATGTGACGGGGAGGGGAGTGCGCTGCACCTGTTCACGGCAGGTGGTGTGTTCAAGGATTCTACCGAAAATCGCTCACTGGCGTCATATAAAGGAACTAGGTTATTTTTCTATGAGAATGGATTGATGATCTTCGTATTCAATCAAAATGTCATGTAGATAAATATTATAATTATTATTATATTTATTTAAAAAAAATTATATTTTCTTCACTTGTTCACAGCTTTTACAACACTAAACTACCAGCTCCCACTTCCCAGGTTGGGTATGAAATGTTGTTTTTAGAATTCCCTCTTAAATGTTAAATCTGGATTTACCTATAAAAAATGAGCTCCAAAATCATAGGTAAATAAGTCATGTTTTGCTTAAGATGAGTCACAGGTAGGAGAGGGAGAATCACTTTAGACCCTATCTTGGTTTCTATAGTACGAAGAATTATGCATCTCTGGTTCTGTAGCTCACAGAACCCCGATCCTGACTTGATTTGAAAGATGAGATTCTTATCTTTTCATATTAAAGTTTATGAAAGAATTTCCAAACAGGTCAAAAAACAAACACAAAAGAAGAGTAAGCCGAGAGGCATATATATATATGAGGCACTAAGCCGCACCTCTGGAGGCCATTAAAAGACACATAACATTATGGGGCACGTTTACTTACAGGGTCACTGAAGTTTATTGTCTGTCTATAATCCGGCATACGCCAGAAATCATGAATGTGTCGCTTCCCTGCTCAGATCCGACAGAGTTCACCATCTTTTTTTTTGGTGCCTTTTAACATAGGGCATGCGACACAATTCGAAAGTTAAATATGGCGCTCCATTTGAATCAGTCAGACTGTCCGACGGCACGCCCCCTAATTTGTGTCGCATGGAAGCCAGTGCAGCTGCGCCAAAAAAGGGTTGCGTGCGTCACAATCCCAGCGCACACACTTATTAAATAACTGTTCAAGCTGTTTTAGCCATAAAGAAAGTGAACAGTCCGACTAAAGTGCAGTGCAAAGCCCTTAGTAAATGTGCCCCTATGTATTATCATTCAGGGTTTCTTATTTTTAATATGACACCAAATGCATAGTTTCAGGTTCTATGGAGCCCAAAACAAGGAGATCTGAAGAGACCCTGCCCCTCCGCTGTCTAAAAGTGACACACAAGCAAAAAGTGACTCTTCTCAGCTCATCTGAATATGACTTTGGAGGCACTTTTTTTATAGGCAAACATACAAGTTTTCACTTAGAAGGGTATAGCTACACTGATGCAGAGACATATCTTGTTTAATCCCTGTCCTGTAGCTGACAAAACTATTCTAAAATTCAGAACCTTGGGAAAGCTGGATCCACATTACACACAAGCTTTCTGAACAGCCAAGGACTAATCAACCTGAGCTGGATGCATCAAATCAAATGGTAGGTTTCCTTTAAAGGAGATTTTTTTTTATAGGTGAATGGATTCTAGAAAGGGCATTTCATACCCTACCTGAGGGGACCAGTAATGGAGCATAATCTGGTGATAGTATCAGTTTTCTAATCATTCACTTGATGAACATTCAGACATTATCCACAAGGCAGTAAAGATACATTGGCAATTTATGTAAAAGAGTGGCCAACCCCTTTAACAGTTAAAGAGTAACTGTCACCCACGAAAAATACCCCAACCAAATATGTTCCCCCTAATCCTGCCCCCAGCCCCTTTATATTTACAGGCAGTCCCCGGGTTACATACAAGATAGGGTCTGTAGGTTTGTTCTTAAGTTGAGTTTGTATTTAAGTCGGAACCGTATACTTTATTATTGTAACCCTAGTCAAAATTTTTTTGGTCTCTGTGACAATTGGATTTTAAAAATGTTGGGTTGTCATAAGAACCAGGATATACAATACATCTTAATTACAGACACCTGTGATAACTGTTACAGCTGATTATTGTATCCTAGGACTAAGGTACAGTAAATTACTAAAATCCAGAGGTCCGTTTGTAACTAGGGGTCGTATGTAAGTCAGGTGTTCTTAAGTAAGGGACCGCCTGTATTCAATTTTTATTAAAAATTTGTGTGTGCAAACTTAGTTTTATGTGATATTAGTGATTTTATGATTCATTCATGTGAACAAATGACTAGGAGATATCTATGAATGCTGCACACGTTCATCTTTTACATTTATGAGATGCGGAGCTAATTATTTTCTGTTTGGGGCACATTTTTTTGGGACATCAAAGTAAATTTTTATGCATTTTTAAAAAAAATTTTACACTTTGAATCAAAATTGCATGAAGGTGCCTATGTCTATAAACTCCTTAATAAAATGTTGCGTCTGCTTTCAGATGTATGTATGTATTATGTAGTTTAGTATAATTCTTTATTCTGTAATTTTGGTTTTATTTTATGTAAAAATTTTAAAAATTGCTTTGCCCAGTAACGAAACAAAATTTCCAGATATGCCTGTCAGGGAAAGGGTTAAATCAATACAACTACACAAAAATGCAGGCGTTAAACAGTAGGTCCCAGGGTGTCTGAATTTCCGCTGAACATATTTCATGGACTGGCCACACTGCAGAGAATGGGACTCCCCGGATCATAGTAATATATAACAAGGAGTCCCTTCTGGCCTGCACAATAACATGATTACAGTTTAGTGGGGAAGGAGGGACTCCTTCTATCATATAAGTGCTCAGCTAAATGTTATTCCCCTTCATTTCTGATGAAAGACGGGAGAAAGGGCTTTTTGGCTTATAGGAGCAGATTTACTATAGACAGTCTATAACAGTGTTGGCGAACCTTTTAGTGGCCGAGTGCCCAAAAAGCAACCCAAAACCCCCCTTATTTATCGCGAGGTACCAACCAAAAATTAAAGCAGTAACTTATTGCTTGCTGTTCTTTAACAACTTTGAATCATATTGGCCTCCTGAGGACAGCAACACAGTATAAATATAGAAAATTTACATTATTTTAGCTTCTTTCCAGTGTCTCTCTGTACACAGAGAATCGTGGGGCCAGCAGGAGGTCCTCCAAAGGTAATTCAGCCCTGTCTACTCATTCTCCCTCTTCCTACAGTCCCAAGTAGCGAAGTAGGTATCAAAATATGACTGGAAGCAGCATCTTTTAAGTTGCTTGGAACTGCAGGAAGATTCTTTGAGTCCTATCTGGTGTGCTGGCCCAGGTGCCAACAGAAAGGGCTCTGATTGCTGCCTCTGGCACCCGTGCCATAGGTTCGCCATCACTGGTCTATAACATGTGGAAAATATAAAAAAAATTACACTTTTATACCAATGGGACATAAAATGCACAGCATTCTACACCAAAGTGATAAACCCCACACAGAAGTGAACATCAATCCATACATTTTTGCCAATTCCTGAAAATGAGTGATGCCGATTTCCCCGACATTAAAGCGTCACCTGACTTTCCAATAAGACCCCCATCCAATAAGACCCCCATACCCTCTCTATTCCCTTCTTTGTACTATTTTGAAAATTCTATTGACGAAACAAGTTGAGGTAAACAATTTTTTTCGTTGCCAACACAGTACCTGACAGAAATAAAAAAGGAGCGTGTTATCCGAATCTCTCAGTAGTGCAGCCTCGGGCTTTGCTTTTTCATCTGGGAACAAAGTTATTAAAGAAGACTTTCTCATTTCCAATGAACACGGCAGAGCTTTCTTCTGAAGCTTAGCTGTAGACACTGATAAAGGACACTTAATATTGCTACTATCATAGTACAGCGGAGGGAGGTGGAGGTCTCCTACATTGGGCAGAGGGTCCCCCCCCCCCCCATAACTGGAAGTGCATTATATCACTCCTCTGCCTAAGAAGGACCCTAAAATGGGAAAAGGGCATGTCATACTTTCCAACAGTCCCACATGTATAGTAACAGATGATGAAACATCACTCAGTGTATAGGTGCCCTGGAGAGCAGGACTTAAAGCGTAACTTTTTTTTATTGCTGAAATGAATAAAGAAGGTGATAGTAGAAAGCTTTGTAATGTACATTAAGTAAAGCAGCTTCTCTGCACCTTTTTTTTTCTGTTCTTTCTCCTGTAGTAAGCAGTGTATCTGAAAGGCTTCTGAGATCTATCAATGTCAGAGAGATAAGGAGGCTAATGATTAACTCTTTCCATATCTAGAGAATATTTCTCTTGATTATTCAGCCCTATAAGGAAATTAGACTATCCAGGGACTGTAAAAAGTTAAGTCATTGCACAGGTTTCTTTATCTCTCAGCTGTCAGTGGAAACCGGGCATAAAGCTGATTTACACAAACTGTTGGAATAAGGAAGAAAGGAGGGGAAAAAGAAGGACACAGGATTTCTTCAATGAAGTACAGGCGGTCCCCTACTTAAGAACACCCGACTTACAGATGACCCCTAGTTACAAACGGACCTCTGGATGTTGGGAATTTACTGTACTTTAGTCCCACGATACAATCCACAGCTGTAACCGTTATCACAGGTGTCTGCACTTAAGATTTATTGTTAATCCTGATTCTTATGACAATCCAACATTTTTAAAATCCAATTGTCACAGAGACCAAAAAAAAATTGTCTGGAGTTACAATTATAGGTGACCTATAGATGTTTTTCTCAATCTAGTAATTGATGACCTGCGGCAGTTCTCTTCTGGTTATGAGTTACAATTTTAAAATATACAGTTCCGACTTACATACAAATTCAACTTAAGAACAAACCTACAGAACCTATTGTGTACGTAACCCGGGGACTGCCTGTATATTAGAAAGTTTTTTTATTATCATCTGTTCTATCCACTTCTACAATTTTGTCCAAAGTTTAGTTACACCTTAAATACATGAACAGAGCAGTCATGTACTGTAGGCCAGCTGGACAGTTAGCTTGCTGCTTGCACAGTTCAGAGTCGCTCTTTTGCTTATTCTTTTAGTCATTATGACAATTTAACAGAGCCCAATCTTAGCACTCTGCATTGCGCTTCTTTATAGCCCCTCCCCTTTGTTCTGGGTGACCAATATAGCCAGAAGCCTACAACAACTTTTATTTAGAGGAACAGAGAGAAGCTTTAGAGAAGTTCAATGCAAAAAACAAAGAACAAGGTAGTGCAAGGATAACCCCACAATGCACTTGAAGACGAGAGAACATAAAACAAAGTTTACAATATCAAAGTATTAAAAAGAAATCAATACCCTCCCTACCCATATGGAGAGAAGCAGGATGCAGAAGAAAGCAGTATTATGGATATCGCTGACTTGGCATCCTCTATCCATAAGTTACACCCTACAAAAGCTGGCTTTGCATTTTGTAGGATTTTATCAATTCAGTCAATGGGGAGGAGGTGGTTAACTTTCAATTGATGATAATAGAGAAGTTAACTGAGGTTGCCAAAGCAACCACCACGATCATCATTATATTTAATTTCCTTCATAATTGTCAAATTATGTTTTTAAACCATGAACTCATCATGAGCTCAACCCTTCAATGTTCCCAGGTGCTGAAAGTGACTAGAATGAGCCCTGCTGAATTAGCTATATAATATATGGCAGCGCAGTATTGCATCTACCACTCCCAAGCATTGTGCCCGTAGCAGGCTGATAGATCAGGATGTCTACAGATGAAACAGAACAGGAGTTTAATTAGATTTGCATGTATTTTTCATTTAGTAGCTGCCCAATATATATATATACATTTAGCTGGTGACAGGTTCAATGCCTTTGTAAGCAATCTGAATCATTTCAGTAGTTTATAATAGTTTATTTTACATTACCTGGCTCCCTGCCAGCAGAGTGTGGTGAGTCCCTGGTATTGGGTAGCTGTCTGTATGTGCCTGTGTCATTCTCTTCTCCTCCACACACATCCAGCTCCCCCCCCCCTCCCCAGTCTCTGTCATATGTATTGAGCAGAAGTATTCATGCAAAAAACATAGGATAGCATCAAATAGTGTAGTAAGTATGGCAGAATTTCTCTTTATTCCAATAAATAGTATACTCATCTTTTTTAGTTGTGTTAAAGTCACAACCCATTTTTTTTGCCTTTTCTTATGGTCAATCCCTAGGGCAGCACTTGGTGACCCAATATTCAGACTCCAGAGGGTGTAATCTCATATCCAGTTGACGTAGATATAGATATAATTGACATTTTATCTTGAGCACTTTTTATTATATGCAATTCTTTTTACAAATAAATATTTTTATCCCACAGCTGGGAGCCGAACTGTATTTTTTGTGATATATACGTTCAAACGTCCACTGAATATGTGCATTGAGCAAGCAAGGGAGGGAGTGGGATGTTGTGGAGGAGAGGACTGAGACACAGGCTGCCCCTTCCCCCTGGGACTCACCACATGCTGCTGGCAGGGAGCCAGGTAATGTAAAGAAAGTAAACTTTTATGAAGTACTGAAATGATTCAGAATGCTGACATTTTTATAATTAGCATACCATAGTTTATTGGAACCTGTCACCTGCTAAAAATCACATTCCTGATGACAGGTTCACTTTAAGACTGTTTGAGACCATTATGCTCCTTGCCTCTGCTTAAGTAAAAACCATTGATCAATTCTTATGCTTTGTCTGTCTGAACTCTTGCAAGAGTGAAACCCTAGATATACCAGACAATGGGCAAAAGTCTTACCCCTCACAAGTGTCTGGTTTACAGATTACCTACCCAAGTCTATTTAGACACTGTATAAACATGGACACCTGGAAGATTCCCAGGCTTTAGAATTCTTATATCCCGAGCAGGACTACTGACCACATCACTTAAAAAGTTGAGTCAATAAAAGTTTGCAGAAGTGAATTGTGGCAAGTTTATTACAGTAATCTTGGACTCTCCTTAATGAGATTTTCTTACCATATAGCGTTTTCCCCCAGGGATCAAAATGGGGAGTGTAACGTCTCAAAAAGCGTAAGGTCAGGGCTATACTGCAACTTTTTGTAACGGTCATAAAACTGCAAGAAACTCCATAAAGTTCCCTACATTCACTTGAACTGCAGTTGTTACTCAACAGTGGGAATCAATCAATAGCGCTTGTTCTGGATAGTTAGATAGTGATAGCCTCATGTATTCAGCAACCATCATACGCATGCTGTGATTAGCTATCCAGGGATATGGCCGTACAGTATGGAGAATTCATTATTGCTTTTGCAACAGCTTTTTGGAGCTCTTAGGTCTATAGTTGGTGTTTGGAAGCCTACGCCATATTAATGAACTGTCGGCAGCATGAAAAAAGCTGGTTTTCCGATTCTCACGCCTTATTTTTTTTTGGTAGTTCAATTTAGGCGCAGCTTTGGAATCCAACACTTTTCCTGTGCTTCTAGCTTCCCTAAACTTTTTTGTCCCAATTTTTGGTGCACAATTAGATCTACCATATATACCAGAGTATAAGCCAACCCAAGTATAACACAAAAAACTGGGAAAACCTATTGACTCGAGTATAAGCCGAGGGTGGGAAATGCATTGGTCACAGCCTTACAGTATATAGCCAACCAGTCTCCTGTAGTATATAGCCAGCTAGCCCCCTGTAGTATATAGCCTGCTAGCCCCCTGTAGTATATAGCCAGCCCCCAGTAGTATATAGCCAGCCAGCCCCCAGTAGTATATAGCCAGCCCCCAGTAGTATATAGCCTGCCAGCCCCTGTAGTATACAGCCTGCCAGCCCCCTGTAGTTTATAGCCAGCCCCCTGTAGTATATAGCCTGCCATCCCCTGTAGTATATAGCCTGCCAGCCCCTGGAGTACATAGCCAGCCAGTCCCAGTAGCATATAGCCAGCCAGCCCCCAGTAGTACATAGCCAGCCCCCAGTAGTATATAGCCTGCCAGCCCCTGTAGTATACAGCCTGCCAGCCCCCTGTAGTATATAGCCTGCCAGCCCCTGTAGTACATAGCCATCCAGTCCCTGTAGTATATAGCCAGCCAGTCCCTGTAGTATTATAGCCAGCCAGACCCCTGTAGTATATAGCCTGCCAGCCCCTGTAGTATATAGCCTGCTAGCCCCTGTAGTAAAAAAAAAATTAACACTGTACTCACCTTTCTGACGTCCCCGTAGGTCCTCTTCTGCTTCCGATGCCGCCTTGGGTCCACTGGTCCTCTTCTGGTTCTTCCGCTTCTCTTTGGCTCCTCTTCGGGACGCTCTGCTCCTCTTCGGGTGTTTGTGCTTGGCCGGCACACAAAATGTTGTCAGCCACTTGCTGACGTCATTGTTTGTGAGCTGCCGGCATCGCGAGGGGACCCAAAGAGGAGTGGAACTTCCCGAAGAGGAGCCGAAGAACCCAAGGCGGTACCGGAGCATCGGAAGCAGAAGAGGACCTACGGGGGACGACGGAATGGTGAGTACAGTGTAATTTTTTTTATAGACTCAAGTATAAGCCAAGTTAGGGTTTTTCAGCACAAATTTTGTGCTGAAAAACTCGGCTTATACTCAAGTTTATACTGTACCTAGTTCTATTTCACCTTCATGAATTTGGAGTTAGTTTAGACTCGTTTCAGTAGTGCAGCAAATCCTTAAGCACTTGTGCCACAATCTAAAATCCCAGTCTAACATACTGCACAATTTGTGCACCAAAAAATAATAATTACCCTGTGCCATAATTGATGAGGGCCCCCTATAGATTGTTGAACTGATACATGTCTGATTTGCAAGCTAAAGATGGCATTTATAGTATCTGCATTCCATAAAAAACTTATAAAATAGTACAACATTTTAGGCTTCTTTGAACAACATTTTCCAACTTTTTGAATTCTTATGCCACTCCCTCAACTTTTCGGTTGAAAAAGTGGCCCAAGTTACACGTTTAGCCACATTTATCAACTGAGACATTTTAAACAGCCTAAAAGTTGTCCCAATCTAATTTCAATAAAGGAACAGGGTGGAAAGTGGAGTTACATCTCAATACAAACTAATTTCAGTCGGCAGGTAATATGATAACGAATTCTCCCAAGAATTCTTAAATGACAAAATGAGCTTCCTAGCTACCACCGTCACCACTAAATACATCAAGGACTTATTCTAGATGACTTTGTAGAAAAATGGAAAGTAGAATAAAAAAGATGATAGAAAAATTCATAAGTAAATAGGCAAATCGGGATAGATAGATCATAGATACATAGGAGATAGATATGAGAAAAATAAAGATATAGATTTATTATATATAGATAGAGACAGATAAATAGATGTATAGAGGATACATAGGAAATAATATATTCAGTAGATAGATTGGAGAAAAATAAATGCATAGATAGAGAGGGATAGAAGAAAGGAGCTATAGATGTAGGAGGTAATAGAGAGAGATAATAGATATACAGTATAGTATAGATATATACAGTATATATATATACATAAGATAGGCATGAGACAGATAGATCGAGATGTGTAATGTACCCCTAAGTTTGTTTATGAGCAGTATTATTAATCTATGTGAACTTTTAAACTATTATGGAAAAAAGAATAAATAATCACATTCATTACATGTTACTAATATGTACAATAATACTATAAACACTATGGGAAAAGTGCATTGGTGTTAGACAGTCACATGTACAGTTCTCCACCTGACTCCTGATAAGAGTTTCCTCCCACTCCTCCTGTATACTGGAGTAAGATACATGTGCAGGGGCAATGGGCACAGAGTGGGGGGCAACACAAAGATGAAAACACTACAAAGAGTGGCAGAGGGTTCCCTCATGGTGGCTCCAACTTGTGCCCCCCCCCCCCTGGTCAGTAACACAGACAATAGCAAGTGCCTCATGAGCAGCAGCTGTAACACAATGGTGGCAGGGTGAGGGGTGATACATTGTATCCAGGGCTGGTTACCTTTAGCAGGAAGAGTTGTGCTGCTGCATTGTGTCTATGTGTTGTCACTGCTCCTCTTCTTGCTGTTCTATTCTTTGTCCCCCCCTTGTTTCTCCTGTCAGTGTCTGCTCCACCTCCTCCTACAAGCCTAGGCAACCAGTCCTCATGTCCTCCTCCCACAGCATCCTGATTGGGCTCCAGCAGCTTCTCCTGCCATTCACCCCTGCAGCTCCAGTGCCAGCCTCTACTCTGATGGCAAGGGGGGAGGCAATAATCAGAAATGCACTTCATATTTCTGCCCCCATACAAATACACAGCCAGGGTCTTTTTGTTAACCAAGAGTCAGGAATAATAATCCAGACCATTCATCAAAGTTCTCCCCCTCCCTAAATAGAATATCCGTAAGCATCATGTATCAATCACTGTTCTAATTCTGTGACTGTCACCATGTTGCTCCATTACTCACACTCCTCATAATGTAAAACTGCATGATGTAGACAGAGTTTAAGGTGAACCTGTCTCCTACACACTGCGGAGGCAGATATTCTGTAGAAAGCAGGACTTAGATTATTAATGGTGACAGCTAAAGTGCAAATCAGAAATAAATGCACTATGGGGTCCCAGGACCCTATAACTGAAGTGGTTTCCAGCATAAGGCTCTTTTAATACTTCTCTTATTAGTAAGACTTCTTGATATAATGGAGCCTATTCTTATGTGGACTTAAATACTCAAATGGAGAAAGTTTTAAAGTCCTTTAGAGAGGAACACCAGGGGTTTTAACATTTTAAAGGGGTAATCCCATCATGGGAGTGGTGTAATCTTCTTACATTTTTTATATTTTTCCATGGTCTTCTTCCTTCTAAAATCAACTTTTAAAATTAAAAGCTCTTAATCTCTGCTGCAGTGAGATTACAGCATTCAGAGGGAGAGGTTGTGCTGTGGGAGCAGGGAGAGGGTTTGAAACAGTATAACAGCCTGGAGGCTTGTCCTCTATCCTTCTCATACTGTGGTCCCCTGTCCTCCATCCTCTACATACTGTGGCCACCTGTCCTTCATTCTCTTCTTCCTGTGGCCTCCTGTCCTCCAGCCTCCTTATACGGTTGTCCAGTGTGCTCCTTCCTCTTCTTACTGTGGCCCCTCTTCTTCTCGTGTTACTGGTATTAAATGAAAAAAAATGTTACTTACCTTTCCTCATTCCCCTGCAGCAGTCCCTCTTCCTCTCCTGCCAAGGTTCTGAATGTGACTCATAGTAGGAAGCACATCCAGCCGAGGGGAAAAGCAGAGAAAGCAAGAAAATCTCCTCACATAATGTGCTAAAGAGAAGCTGATATGTAGGGAGGTAGCAGGGAGATCCCGCCTCACCCTGGCCCCCATGCCTCCGCTGCTCTGCAGATGTAATGTATGTGATGGTTGGGAGCCATCATATGTATTTGTTTTCATGCTTCAATATCTAGTAACAAAATCTATGTGCTGTAGTTTAGCAAGAATCAGGCATGACTACTACCAAATGTAAGTTCACTTTTTCTGGTACATGGTGAGGCAGGTGGGGCCTGTAAGGAGGTAAAGGAAGATTCTCCTATCCTATGCCAAGATCTAGAAAACCATAAGGAATTGATACAGAAAGTATATTGGAAAATTGTACAACTATAACCATATCAATTATTTCCCAATAAAAAGAAAAAATAGAGTGGCTGGCTGTAGTTACAACCTAGTTTCGGAATGTGTCATGGCGGCTTTGTCCATAGGAACAGATCCTAATCATGCTCGTCAAGACCAGCAAGGACATGCAAGAAGAGGGTGAGGACGCAATATAGATAATGGATCCCCCTAGGGCATTCCTGGTCAGTGTGTGGTAATGGATCTCTAGGCACATGGCGAAGGGGAGACCCATGGTGTTAGCGCAGGCCAAGGATCAAAAGACTTTAATGGAAGACACAGTCCACATAGCAGCAGGTAAAAGGTCCTTCCTGCAGGCACACAAAAGACACAGGGGCAGATTTACTTACCTGGTCCATTCCCGATCCAGCGGCGCGTTCTCTGCGGAGGATTCGGATTCACTAAGGTAGTTCCTCCGACGTCCACCAGGTGTCGCTGCTGCGCTGAAGTTCATCGGAATGCACTGGAGTTCACCGTCCTATCGTGGGTGCAGGTAAGCGCATGTCAAGCGACACTTTTTTTTTGAAAATGCAGCGGTTTTTCCGAATCCGCCCCCCGATTTCCGTTGCATGCATACCGGCGCCGATGCACCACAATCCGATCGTGTGCGCCAAAATCCCGGGGCAATTCAGGGAAAATCGACGCAAATCGGCAATTTTCGGAAAACCTGTCGGCAAAACGCGATTCGGGCCCTTAGTAAATGACCCCCACAGACTCTCTCTTCTGGGGATTTCCAGGACACCAACCCCAGTCAGGGATTCTGCAGGAAGGAAAACAAATGTTGCAACATAACATAAACATCACATTTTAACCTTTCAGTAATAGACATGATATTCTACAGGTGTCAATACTACATTTGAGCATTATTTCAGTAGTTGGCCAGCTATAGCAAGGATAACTTGTCAAGAGTATTCCAGTCTTAAAGGGGATGGAAGTTTAAGGTGGGCATGGAAGGGGTGGTCAAACCCTCTCCAGCCAACCAGGAAACTAACTGGAGCCATCTTTAGTGATCACCCATCCTGTTGGATATTACATTTGCCTGTGTGTTTACATCTATCCTACATATATGCTATGGGCACATCACAGTTCTACTACTCTTCTAGCCTGTGTATATGAGAACATCACATTTCCGCTATTCTTATCTGCATATATTGGTAACATCATAGTTCTAATACTCTTTACTCCCTCATACATAGGCACATCACAGTTTTACTCCTCCTATTCTGTATGCAAGGGTACATCAACATTTTATTACTATTATCCTGTATGTATGAGCTCATCAAGGTTCTACTATCCTTATCATGCATATATGTGCACATCATAGTTTTACTACTCTTAGGCTGCATTCACACGACTGTTGGGGGACGTATATAATGGCTACATGGCGCGATACAGTGCAGCACACGTGCAGCAACATACTGCTCCATACATGGGGAAAAGATAGGACATGTCCTATGTATCCCTGTGTTACAGCGACTTACACCTTGCATTGCTATGGAGAGGGGAGGGCCTGTCTGGCTACAGCCCGGCGGGCATACGTTCATGTAAATGCAGCCATATACTGTATATATTGAGCATATCATACACTACGGCTCAAAAGTTTGGGGTCAGTTATAAATTTCCTTATTTGGAAAGAAAAGCACATTTTCTCTCAATGAAGCTAAGATTAAATAAATCATAAATATATATCTATACATTATTAATATGGTAAATGACTATTCTAGCTGCAAACGTCTGTTTTTTTTAATGCTATCTACATAGGTATATTTAAGCCAATTTCCAAAAACCACCACTCCAGAGATTTAATGGTACGCTGGTCTGCCAATAGTGTAAGCAGGCAAATGTTTACAAAACCCTTAAAAAACCCTTGTTCTAGTATGCTAGCACAGCTAAAAACTGTTTGGCTGATTTGAGAAGCTATAAAACTAACCTTCCTTTGAGCTGGTTGAGAATCTGGAGCATCACATTTGTTTGTTTTATGAAACTCTCACAATGGCCAGAAAAAAAGAACTTTCATGTAACACTCGACAGTCTATTCTTGTTCTTCGAAATGAAGGCCATTCCGTGCGACAAATTGCCAAGAACCTAAAGTTTTCCTACAAAAGTGTATACTACTCACTTCATAGGAGAACACACACAGGCTCTAACCAGAGTAGAGAGAGAAGTGGGAGGCCCCGCTGCACAACTAAACAACAAAACAAGCACATTATTACATTAAATAGTACCCACCAAACGCCAGTGTCCCCCTCTACAGCGAAGAGGCGACTCCGGGATGCTGCCTTCAGGGCAGGGTGGCAAAGAAAAAGCCATATCTGAGACTGGAAGGAAAGATTAATATGGGCAAAAGAACACAGACAGGAAGATTGAAAAAAGGTCTTATAGACAGACAAATCTAACTTTGAGGTGTTTGGATCACACAGAAGAAACTTTTTGAGAGACACAGAACAACTGAAAAGATGCTGGAGGATGCCTGACGCCATGGTGGAGGTCATGTGTCGGTCTGGGTGTTTGTTTTGGTGCTGGTAAAGTGGGAGATTTTTTACAAGGTCAAAGGGGTTTTGAATAAGGAAGGCTATCACTCCATGGTCTGCTGCACGGTACCCCTCCCGTAAGGTGCCATGCGCCCATTGCCGTCTATGTGGGACGTATATCAGCCGTATATACGTCAGCCATATATACGTCCCCCATATGGCAGTGTGAATGTAGCCTTATACTGTATGTATGAGAACATCACAATTCTACTACACTTACCTGCATATATAGGCACATCATAGTTCTACTACTCTTATCCTGTATGTATGAGCACATCATAACTATACTACCCTTATCTTTATATATCAGTACATCATAGTTCTATTACTCTTACACTATTTATATAATCACATTATAGTTCTACCTCTCCTAGCCTGTATATATGAGAATATCATAGCTCTACTATTAATATCCTGTATATATAAGCACATTATAATTCTACTACTCTTATCCTGTATATATGACCACATCAAAGTTCTATTACTCTAACCCTGTATATATGAGCATATCATAGTTCTACTACTCTTATCCTGTATATATGAGCCCTTCATAGTGCCACCTCTCTTATCCTGTATATATGAGCCCTTCATAGTGCCACCTCTCTTATCCTGTATATATGAGTACATCTTAGTTCTACTTCTCCTAGCCTGTATATAAGGGTACATCATAGTTCTACTACTCTTATCCTGTATATATGAGCACATAATAGTTCTGCTATTCTTATATCTACTACTCTTGTACTGTATGTATGAGAACATAACAGTACTACTACTCCTAGACTCTCTACTAACTGGTCTTCCACTCACCAAACTCTCTCCTTTCCAATCGATTCTTAATGCAGCAGCCAGGCTTGTCTTTCAGACTAAACGTTATACGGATGCCTCCAGTTTATGCCAGTCACTGCACTGGCTGCCAGTCACCTTTCAAATACAGTTTAAAATAATAACCCTCATCCACAAAGCTCTGTATAGTGCTGCACCCCCTTACCTCTCCTCTCTCATCTCAGTCTATTGCCCAACCCGTGCTCTTAGATCCGCCAGTGATCTTAGATTAACCTCTACCCTAGTGCGGACCTCCCACTCGCATCTCCAAGACTTCTCTAGAGCTGCACCAATTCTATGGAATGCTCTGCCCCGGACTATCAGACTAATACCTAACCTCCAAAGTTTCAAGCCTGCTCTTAAAACCCATTTCTTTAGGTAAGCCTATAACACTCATTAACTGCATGAAGTTTTAACTCTTTTTTTACTAACCCGTCCTGTGTCCTCCTCCCATCTGTTATCCAGCAACCAGCAGTCACCAGACTTCTCTGCAGTCCCATTCACCCTGGACCTTGTATATAAGATGACGGCTGATGACTGGGTCAAGCGACAGCACTTCTATTTACAGGCAGTCCCCGGGTTACATACAAGATGGCGTCTGTAGGTTTGTTCTTAAGTTGAATTTCTATGTAAGTTGGAACTGTATATTTTATCATTGTAATCCCAGCAAGAACTTTTTTGGTTTCTGTGACAATTGGATTTTAAGAATGTTGGATTGTCATAAGAACCAAGATTAACACTAAAGCTTCATTACAGACGCCTGTGATAACTGTTATAGATGATTATTGTAGCCTAGGACTAAAGCACAATAAATTACCAATATCCAGAGGTCCGTTTGTAACTAGGGGTCGTGTGTAAGTCAAGTGTTCTTAAGTAGGGGACCACCTGTATTATATTTTGTTCTATTCCCTTATGAAGAATGACTGGACCATTATATATTCTTTTACCTCTTGTGTCACCCCACCCTTCCTCATAGACTGTAAGCTCTTGTGAGCAGGGACCCCTCTCATTTTGTTCCATACAAATGTTTGTCCTCTGTCATGTTTTATTATATTTGTATTTGTCCCCTATGATTTGTAAAGCGCTACAGAATATGATGGCGCCATACAAATAAAGGTTATTATTATTATTATATATGAGAACATCACAATTCTACTATTCTTACCTGTATATTTGGCCACAGCACAATACTACTACTTTTATCCTTTATATTACTTCTCCTATTGGGACATAGCAAAGTTCTATTATCATGCGAATACAGTATGGGCACTGCACAGTATTTCTCCAAACCTGTATATATGGACAATGCTTTTCCTATTATTCCTATTATACTTTTCCTATTAACCTTAAAATATGGGCACTACCCAGTATTACAACCCCTATGCTGTATATATGGAAACCACACCGAACTACTACTATCCTATTAATATGTCAGTTCACAGTATTACTTCTCCTATCATTTACGTGTGGGTGCAACACACTTCTCCTATTTCACCACCTTTTTTTATTGGCCATGCCCCCCTTTGTTGCATTGGCAGCGCAGTGGTTTTTTAAAAGAATTTGGAAAAGAACGCCCCCTGCAGAAAACTGGCGTAGAAGCGAGTTTGTATGTTCTCTCTGTGTTTGTGTGGGTTTCTTCTGGTGCCTCCGGTTTCCTCCCACACTCCATAACATACTGGAAGGGTGTTTAGATTGTGAGCCCCATTGGGGAGAGGGACCGATTTGGCAAGCTCTGTGCAGCGCTGTGTAATCTGTGTGTGCTATATAGATAAAGGATTATTATTATTCTTATGATAAAGCACCCACATGGTATTTTGCCTCACTACAATGTACAGGAACAGAGGCCACAGACAAAAGTTTTCTATTGGACCCAATCAGTTCTAGTTACAAATTATATCCTTAGAGCTATGCTTGCCCCACACACTGTGACTGACAATTCTCACGGTATACACCCTTATATAGGAAAAGACAATGGGGCACATTTACTTACCCGGTCCATTCGCGTTCCAGCGGCGGCTTCTCCGCTCTGGATTCGGGTCCGGCCGGGATTTAATAAGGTAGTTCTTCCGCCGTCCACCAGGTGGCGCTGCTGCGCTGAAAGTAAACTCATCGCGCCGGAATGCACCGAGCTGGACCAGGTGAAGGTAAGCGGTCCTTATGCGACACAATTCGGTTTTTAAATTCAGGGGCTTGTCCGAATAATTCGGGTTGCTCGAAAACCACGCCCCCTATTTGTGGCGCACGGAAGCTGGTGCGCGCGCGACACAATCCAAACCCGTGCGCCACAATCCCGGGGCAATTCAAGGAAACTCGGCGCAAATCGGAAATATTCGGGTAACACATCGGGAAAACGCGATTCGGGCCCTTAGTAAATGACCCCCAATGTGTGGGCAGGAGAAGTGCCATGTCTCCTGTTGGAGGTCCTGGGTGGAAAGCCAGGTGACAGGTTTTATTGAGCTTACTTAAATCTCTCCTTTGAGGCCCATTTACATGTTGCGCTTCAACTGAGTTTTGAGAAGAGATATTGAACCCCTTTAGAGCTCATTTATTTCTATTTTTCAGTTCAGGAAACCCCATTGAGCTTTTTCTCATATTCAAGGAAGCATGTGTCACTTTTTGCAGCTCCCGCAGCCAAATCCCTGAAGGACCTGATCCTCAGTTATATGACAGCGGCGTTCCTCGCCTCCAGGATTAGTGTCTATATTAAGGATTTTTTCCTTAAATTTCTAGCACAGTAGAAATGTTGACTTGCCGATCAGATGATGACTGATCTCTACCTTATTTAGAATGTTCAGACCCAAAATAGATCTCTGCAAATTCACAAGTAAAGCCCCATCCTCCGTGTAACGTGCTCTGCACCAGATGTTCCGCGGAGATATTTCTTTAAATCTTACTAATAATTATATAACCGCAGCGTGAAAATCCAATTATCTCCAATGATTTGAGCTGAAGGAGCAGAAAATCTGCGGAATGCCAGAATATGTAGGGAAGTCTGCCGGATACAACTCTTTATAGCAGAAATGACTATTACTTATTTTGCAGGTTTTATTATTGCCAGGTCTTTTTAGAGGCATCCCATAAAGGGGTTTTACAGCCTAATGATATTGATGACCTGTCCACTAGATAAATATCAGATTGGTGTGGACCCCAACATTAAACATTGAAGACCTTCGATCACAGTAGCTGAGCTGCCAAGCTCAGCCACTAAAAAAGAGATCATAGGTGTTCTTTCAGCTTTGTCCTCCGTTGAGCTTGGCCCCAAAGTTAAAAGCCCCTGGCTACATCGCATAGATTCAGGGCAGTATATGCCACTAGATACTGTAAACATGGTGCCTAGGGCGCCCCACAGAGAGGGGCAGCTGGACTATGGGGGAATTTTTATTCAGGTTTGGCATTGTCGGAGCAGGTGCCGTTCGCATTGGCCCCCCGACTGCTCCTCACACTAATCTGGGGGATGGGATCCGTTTGAAGCTCCTGGCTCCCACCTGGATCCGGAGCAGGATGATGTCTGACCTCAGCATACATCGCTGAGAGAGGAGCGAGATAAGTATGTTTTCATTTTTTAATTTATAAGTTACCGGTCCAGTGCTGCCCTCAAATAGTACTGTCACTACTTGGGACAGCACTGTGGCAACTGGGGGCAGCACTGTGACTACTTGAGGCAACACTGGCTAATGGGGGAAACACTGTTGCTGCTTGAGGCAACACTGGCTTATGGGGGCAACACTGTGACAAAGGGAAAGGTCTATAGCAGTAAGTGAATTTTTAATAATAGTTCACATGAAAATCCAGCACATCTGTAAAAGAAATGTGTCACTGTATAGCACCGAGAGGTATTTTGTTATCTCTGTCTACCTCCTCTCTCCATTCTGCAGAGACTCCTACTGCATGTAGATGTGATGAATATATAGAAGTACAAAGCAAGTGTCCTTTCATATACAGACCTTTACATCTAGATCAGTGCATTTACACATGTCACAATTATCTCCCACTTCTTCAAGATCAGAATGGGGTAATCAAAAAAAAAATTAATTTTAAAGGGGGACTTCACACTTTAGCGGACTCATTGGCACTACAGTCTTTTCTATCCAAAAATTGAAAATAACTTCATATGTCAGTTATAGAATTATGGGCCACCCCAGCCAGTTACAGGTACATTTCGGGCAGCAGGGTGAATGCATACCTGGGTCTCAACCTATTCTTGAGGCCTTGGATGAGATATACAGAGGGAGCATAGTAAGTGGGTCATATTTGGTCGCAAAAGACACTGTATATCTGGATGGGTCAGACAGCAATGAAACCATAGTCCTATGGCCTCCCATTGAGAAGTTAGAATTCATCCAATGTCCTGGGTCTTGTCTAGGTAGGAGGTATGCTAGACCACACCTAGCACCAAAAATAACAAATCAGCCCCCTTGGCCATTGCTTTTGTCCTGGGGGATTATAATAACAAGATCATATTAAGGAAGGAAGACTCTTCAAGTGCTGGCCATCTATCCCCAATGGTACAAGGTAAATAACTTTCAATGATTTGTTTCAACTTGTTGCAATCTGCTTGTAATTTAGACTTAGAAATTGCCAATTACATATACATATAGGGTCACATTTACTTACCCGGTCCTGTCGCGATCCCCGCTGTGCGTAGTCCGACGATCATGGACTCCGGCACGATTCACTAATATTGTGCACCTGGTTTCCTGCATGTGACGCTTCCCCGCTCAGTTCCGCCGCAGTTGACCTTCTTCTTCCTGGTGCATGTAAGTTCATTGTCTTGCGACACAATTTAAATGTTAAATCCCACGCTCTGTGCAAATCCGTTGCATCGTACGACGGCCCAAACCCTGCTTTCTGTTGCATGGAAGCCAACGGCAATGCGCCAAAATCCGATTGCGTGCGACACAATCCTCTTCTAAATGCCTGTCCCGGCGGCGGGATCCCAAAAAAGTCAGAAAACCTGACGGAAATGTGGCTTTGGGACCCTTAGTAAATAAGCCCCATAGTCTCTTGTATGTATTGTTCTGTCTAGTTTGCCCTTGAAGGCAATTAAATATATAAATTTGACCTGCATTCTTTTATCTCAATCCGCTAATCCCCGCGCCAGTGTCTTGTTATAAACACGCTACCTGGGTCTGCTTCTGGCCTGATATAATCCTGTTATGGACCAGCCTTATATGTAATGAGAGCTGGTGGCAGACTACCTGGCTTGAGAGGGCTCTGTTTGAGGCGAGAGAAAAAGTGAAAAAAAGTGAAATAAAGTTAATAAATAGGCATTTTCCTTTAATAAAACTAATCACAAAGTTTACTATCATGACCTGTGCTATGAGTAAAAGACTCATTTTTGAGTTTGTTTATGAGAAGATAACACAGCAATAAAATTGATACCTGTAGGTTATGCAAAGTGATCTTTGGAGACTACAGGACACATACACTCACCGGCCACTTTATTAGGTACACCTGTCCAACTGCTCGTTAACACTTAATTTCTAATCAGCCAATCACATGCCGGCAACTCAGTGCATTTAGGCATGTAGACATGGTCAAGACAATCTCCTGCAGTTCAAACCGAGCATCAGTATGGGGAAGAAAGGTGATTTGAGTGCCTTTGAACGTGGCATGGTTGTTGGTGCCAAAAGGGCTGGTCTGAGTATTTCAGAAACTGCTGATCTACTGGGATTTTCACGCACAACCATCTCTAGGGCTTACAGAGAATGGTCCGAAAAAGAAAAAACATCCAGTGAGCGGCAGTTCTGTGGGCGGAAATGCCTTGTTGATGCCAGAGGTCAGAGCTGATAGAAAGGCAACAGTGACTCAAATCGCCACCCGTTACAACCAAGGTAGGCAGAAGAGCATCTCTGAACGCACAGTACCTTGGAACTTTGAGGCAGATGGGCTACAGCAGCAGAAGACCACACCGGGTGCCACTCCTTTCAGCTAAGAACAGGAAACTGAGGCTACAATTTGCACAAGCTCATCGAAATTGGACAGTAGAAGATTGGAAAAACGTTGCCTGGTCTGATGAGTCTCGATTTCTGCTGCGACATTCGGATGGTAGGGTCAGAATTTGGCATCAACAACATGAAAGCATGGATCCATCCTGCCTTGTATCAACGGTTCAGGCTGGTGGTGGTGGTGTCATGGTGTGGGGAATATTTTCTTGGCACTCTTTGGGCCCCTTGGTACCAATTGAGCATCGTTGCAACCCCACAGCCTACCTGAGTATTGTTGCTGACCATGTCCATCCCTTTATGAGCACAATGTACCCAACATCTGATGGCTACTTTCAGCAGGATAATGCGCCATGTCATAAAGCTGGAATCATCTCAGACTGGTTTCTTGAACATGACAATGAGGTCACTGTACTCAAATGGCCTCCACAGTCACCAGATCTCAATCCAATAGAGCATCTTTGGGATGTGGTGGAACGGGAGATTCGCATCATGGATGTGCAGCCGACAAATCTGCGGCAACTGTGTGATGCCATCATGTCAATATGGACCAAAATCTCTGAGGAATGCTTCCAGCACCTTGTGGAATCTATGCCACGAAGAATTGAGGCAGTTCTGAAGGCAAAAGGGGGTCCAACCCGTTACTAGCATGGTGTACCTAATAAAGTGGCCGGTGAGTGTATATGGGTGCAGCAGACATACAGTGCAAGGAACCACAGGTAGTCTATAAACTTGTCTGTCTGTGCTGTGACACCAGGAGAGGCAGCTGTGGAGGTAGACAATGTGTGTCATTCATTACCTACTAGATGATCTTTGTGGTGAATGTCAGTAGAGATGTGGCAATGTGTCAGCAGGACCAATACCACCATCAGCTACTATTTATTTTACAGCAGATGTTCTCTATAATGGATATCATTTAGTGTAACTTCACATCAGCAGCGTAACTACAGGGGTAGCAGCCATAACAGCTCCTATGGGGCCCACAGTGTCAGGCATACCTCCCAACCGTCCCGGATACAGCGTGACAGTCCCGTTTTTCATGGTCTGCCCCGCTGCCCGTCACGGCGAGAGTCATGGCCCGGGACATCTACTCTATTGCCACGTGATCTCCCCTCTCACACTTTCACTATGAATAGACGGCCTCATTATCATAATCCTAGCACTCGGTAAAGTCCACACCCATCTCCATTAAGGCAATCCCCTGTCCACACCCACCTCCTCCGCTTAGCCAATCCTCTGTTCCCACTTTACAGTCAGTGCAGTCATGCAGACTCCGCCCAGTACACCTTTATCCTCTCCACTTCCGGGAGTAGAGCTTCGGGTGTCACGTGACTGCAGCTCACACTGCTTCCTGTTGTGTGACTGGCAGCATGCAGCTCACAGCCGGAGTTATCATCAGTAGACACACAGCGGGCAGTGCAAGTCTCTACCTGTCTCCTCATGTACCTGCACACTCTACAGGTATTGTCTGAGACTTGGTTATGTCTGGCCCCCTGCCCTGTACTCCTTCTGCTCTCTGTGCCCCCTGCCCTGTACTCCTTCTGCCCTCTGTGCCCCCTGCCCTGTACTCCTTCTGCCCTCTGTGCCCCCTGCCCTGTACACCTTCTGCCCTCTGTGCCCCCTGCCCTGTACTCCTTCTGCCCTCTGTGCCCCCTGCCCTGTACTCCTTCTGCTCTCTGTGCCCCCTGCCCTGTACTCCTTCTGCCCTCTGTGCCCCCTGCCCTGTACTCCTTCTGCCCTCTGTGCCCCCTGCCCTGTACACCTTCTGCCCTCTGTGCCCCCTGCCCTGTACTCCTTCTGCCCTCTGTGCCCCCTGCCCTGTACTCCTTCTGCCCTCTGTGCCCCCTGCCCTGTACTCCTTCTGCCCTCTGTGCCCCCTGCCCTGTACTCCTTCTGCCCTCTGTGCCCCCTGCCCTGTACTCCTTCTGCCCTCTGTGCCCCCTGCCCTGTACTCCTTCTGCTCTCTGTGCCCCCTGCCCTGTACTCCTTCTGCCCTCTGTGCCCCCTGCCCTGTACTCCTTCTGCTCTCTGTGCCCCCTGCCCTGTACTCCTTCTGCTCTTTGTGCCCCCTGCCCTGTACACCTGCTGCCCTCTGTGCGCCTGCTGCCCTCTGTGCGCCTGCTGCCCTCTGTGCGCCTGCTGCCCTCTGTGCTCACTGTGTCCCTTGCCCTCTGTTTCCTGTGCGCCCCGTGCCTTCTGTGCACCCTGTGTCCTGCGTCCCGTGGCCTCTGTGCGCCCTGTGACCTCTATGCCCCATGCCCTCTGTGCGCCTTATGCCATCTGTTCGTCTTGAGCCCTCTGTGCCCCCTGCCCACTATGTTGTGTGCGCTTTGTGCCCTCCTAGCCACTTGCTTGTGTTCTCTGCAGTTGTGGCTGAATTATAACACATAGGTGTTAAAATTCATCCGACAGCCGGATAACGTAAGGAAAGGAGGTGTGAGCAAGCCACCAGACTCGCAAGTATGTATCTGGTTACCAGGCAGAGAATAAATGGTAATTTTTTCCTTTTCTGTGCAGTGATTTTATTAGCTGAAGAAAGCTTGCCCTAATGCCATAAGGGCTCTATGGGAACCTGCCCACAAATTATTTTTTTCAAACAGGAGTGAAAGGTTCCCTATGAGGACTTAATTTGCTTTTCAATATGTGAAGTGTATCCATATTGTTTGTTATACTACCACTTTGAGGAGATAATTTAAAGTGGGGAAAAATGTGAAGTAAAGCGCTGTGGAATTTGATGGCGCTATATAAATAAAGATTATTATTGTAAATTGAAGAAAACCTTAAAGAGGGGTTATATGTTGCTGAATTGCAATAGGAGCTATTATATAGGTCCTTTGGGGGGTTGGCCACACGACGGGTGCATTATACTTTGTGTGGGCCGTTAAGGTCGATATTATACTATGTTTTGGGGGCGGGCAAGGGGTGGGACAGTGGGTGTGGTTTAGGGAAATGGGAGGGGCTTTTGTCCCTCTTTCTGTAGCCCAAAAGTTGGGAGGTATGGTGTCAGGGGGGCCCCCGGCATTTGGGGTATTGGATGTGTATACCCTCTATGTGTATGCATATATAATGTGTATATGCTGTATGTCTGTGTATATAATGCATGGGTGTATGTGGTACTGTATGTATGTATGTGTGTATATACTTTATGTATATACATATGGTGTGTATACACTATATGTATATTTTTGGGGGGTAAGTGGGCCCTGTTCAGAAGTTCGCTATGTGACCCTGTTTCTTTTAACCACTGCTCCACATCATCACGATGTTGGGAAACTAGAAGGGGACACCTACTCCTAGATGACTGTAACATGTGAGTGATTTACATCCAGGAGGGGAAAGAAGATTTCAAGGCTCCAGCTTGGGAAATAGGAACAGCCTAATATGGAGCCTTCTACTATAGTACAATACTGCCACCTAGCGGATGAGAACTAAAATACACCGTAACATCTAGAGAAGGGATGTCACTGTCAATCTATTTTTCACTGAGGCCGACATGAGTCTTAGGTAACAGTCACACGTCGAATTTAACGCATGCGTTTCTAAACGCATAGCAACCAGAGAGATTTTCCCAATTAAACAGCTGTTAACACTTGCGTTTACAAAACACAACTGTTAACGTTTAACATTTATATAACATATGACTGTATTATATAGCAGCTAGTCTGCAATAACGAATGGCAGGTAGATGACACCTGAGGGCGTCACTCTGTTTGATTGGAAAGGGGGAACCACATATGACAATTTGCTAAAAATCAAAGTTACCCTTTTAACCGGTTCCCGACTGCCCGACGTGTATTCAAAAGTTATTAACGCCAGAAATGGGAAAATAAAAAAAAAAATTTTTACAGGTGGTTTGAATTTTTGTAACTGTATGAAAACATTATAAAACCTATAAAAATTTGGTATCCCCATGATCGCACCGACCCAAAGAATAAAGTAGACCTGTCATTTGGCCCACACCATTTTCACTGCATTTGGAGTTTTTTTCCCGCTTCCCAGTACACGACATGGAATATTCAATACCATCGCTATGAAGTGCAATTTGTTATGCAGAAAACAAGCTGTCATAGAGCTCTTTATGTTTAAAAAAAGTTATAGATTTTTGAAGGTGGGGAGTGAAAAATGGAAATGAAAAAACAAGAAAGGGCCTGGTCCTTAACTGGTTAAATTCTGTAGATTTTTTATTATACAATCAGTAATTTTTACTTATATTGGTAATAATGGCCCCATAAACATGACAAGCCTCCATTTATCACAAAGTAAAGCAGTTATGCTTTTTGGTGTCAATATTTAGCCAAAAATGGACTTGAGCTTGGTACAATACGTAGGACCAAGTAGGAATAAGTGGATCTTTTGTACAAGGGAACTCTAAAATGCAACCTCCTAGATCCCAGGAAATGAAATATATTAGGGGTCATTTACTAAGGGCCCAAATCACTTTTTTTGGGGGGGTTTCCCAAATTTTTCCGATTTGCGCCGAATTGCCCGGGTTTTTGGTGCACGCGATTGTATTGTGGCGCATCGGTGCCGGCATGCATGCAACGGAAATCGGAGGAGTGGCCGTCGGAAAACCCAACGGATTCGGAAAAACTGCGGTATTTAAGAAAAAAAGCGCTTACCTGCACCCAGCAACTGTGCAACTCCAGCGAACTCCGGCGGACTTCAGCGCAGCAGCGACACCTGGTGGACATCGGGTGCACTACCTTAGTGAATCGCCGGAAGACCCGAATCCTCGACGGAGAACGCGCCGCTGGATCGCGACAGGACCGGGTAAGTAAATCTGCCCCATTAAATAAATATTTAATATTCCAATTCTTTATTTTTTACATAGTAGAATGCGCTGAGAACAGTAAAACATAAAAATGATCAATTAAAATCAAAATTTCAGACTTGTCCAATATCAGTGAAAATGCTTCAAGACAAGGAAATGTGGCCCAGTATTGTGTGTGGCCTCCACGTGCCTGTATGACCTCCCTACAACACCCCGGCATGCTCCTGATGAGGTTGGAGATGGTCTCATAAGGATCTCATCTCCTCCCAGACCCGGATTAAAGCATCCGCCAACTCCAACTCCTGTGGTGCAACGTGCCGTTGGTGGATAAAACAATGTATGATGTCCCAGATGTGCTGGATTGGATTCAGGTCTGGGGAACATAGGATATGATACTACTTTATTGATCCCATAGGATATTGTTTGTACGCAGTGTCCAGGCATGATGTTGCAGGTCATGACATACAAAGTCATTGCAAAAACAAAAAGAAAGAACTGGAAAGGAGAAAAAAAGAGAACAGAACACATACTCCACGTGAAAGGGGGGAATATGGAATATGTGTTCTGTTCTTTTTTTTCTCCTTTCCAGTTCTTTCTCTTTTTGTTTTTTTTCCTTGTATTCCTGGAAGGAGTTGTGGAATCTACGAGTTTGGCAGAATATTTGACAATAGGAACTGCTGATGGAGCATCGGTGCAGTTCATAGTATTATAGGGGGATATTTATCAGAAGTAAGGGTGGTAAAACTGTTCTAGTTGCCCATGGAAATCAAGTTAAAGCTGATCTCTGATTGGTTGCCATAGGCTCCTAGACACTTCTGATAAATCCCCCAATGCCTTAAAGGAAACCTACCACTTGAAGTGGCAGGTATAAGGGGGAACTACCGAGCACCAGCGCAGGGTGAGCTGGTGCGCCATGCGCGTACCTCCGTGCGACGAAGCAGCTTCGGCCATAAAGTTTAAAAAGTGTTTTAAACCGCGATACTGCGGTTTAAAACACTTACAAAACTAAGCTCCGGCACCAGCTCACCCTGAGCTGGTGCTCGGTAGTTCCCCCTTATACCTGCCACTTCAAGTGGTAGGTTTCCTTTAATAATGCAGTACATGCTTACACTATAGCCAGGAACTGTATATTTTATAATTGTAGCTCCAGGCAAAATTTTTTTGGTCTCTGATTATTGGGTTTTAAAAATGTTGGGTTGTCATAAGAACCAGGATTATTATAAATAAATCTTCATTGCAGACACCAGCGATCACTGTTACAGCCGATTATTGTAGCCTAGGGCTAAAGTAGAGTAAATTACCAACATCCAGAGGACTGTTTGTAACTAGGGGTCCTCTGTAAGTCAGATGTTCTTAAGTAGGGGACTGCCTGTATTTATTTTATATTGCCCTCAGCACCTCCCTTATAACAAAGAATGTACAGAGCATGAATACAATCTGTGTATTATAGCTTAGCACTGGTTCCACTAAGACAGAAGGTACAAGTCCTAAGCAACTCGGGTAGAGTTGTTTCATATGTGGTGATATATACTATAATAGGACAAATGGATTACCACAGGGGTTGATCCAACCTAGATAACATAGGACTACATCGATTTGGTTGAAATCTTCAAAATGCTGACAACATTCCTATGACTTAAATCAGAAAGAACCATGTGCTATACCAAAATACAATCTTTATTAATACATGGAAAAATCACACCAAAAAAGGAAAATAAAAACAATTAAAAAGGATCATAGTCCTCTATACATAACCAAAGGGAGGGTAGGGTATATGATAAGTACCCATGAAGACAAACCTCCCTATACAGCCCCCAAACCTTTAAACCTGTCCAGCTAATACAATACAACAAGTGGCAAGCCAAAAAAATATATACCAGAAGTACCAATAGAATATACTATCCTACAAAAGCAGGGAAACCAGTATAACAAAAGGTGAAGCGATATAAAATGATGATTACCAATGAACGCTGAGCTGGCAGGAGAAAAAGGGGGAGAGGGGGGCTGGAAGAGGCCCCACGCGTATCGCCACACACAGTGGCTTCCTCAGGGGTAACTGGTGTGATGGGTGACACAGTATAAATACCTGTGTGAATATAATTAGTGGTGGCAGGTGTGGAGCGCCATGGTGGAAGGATAGGCGCTCGGCGTCCTACTTGGTGTAGTGCGCATGCGCCTGTTTTTTAGCTCGTGCGTCACATGATAGAGTGTCATAAGTCACATGATAAAGTGTCATGTGACCAAGTGTCGCGGCGTCCAGCGCCGCATTGATCGGACGCAAGGGAGATGACTTCTGCACGCAGAGCGCCCAAGATGAATGTCATTGTATGTGTCCTACATAGTTGTTTCTCCATAGAAATATGTGATAAAAAAGAAAAAAGAAGAAAAGGAAAACAAATACTATAAAAAGGTAAAAATACCTCGAGAAGTACAAAATGTAAATATGAATGAATTAGTTAACAAGTGAATAAATAAGTACATGAATAAATAATTAATTAATGTACCATAGTGTAAAAAAAAATTTTTTAAGTAATGAATAAAGGTTCTTATATAGTGTGCATGATTCAATCCAACATGCAAAACATGTAACAGCAACAATATATATATACATAAACATGCATCATGGATGAAACATAAAACATAGAGGACTACTACACCCAGGGCCGATTCTAGCATATTTGCTGCCTGAGGCGAATATTAAAATGCTGCCCCCCCCCCGCTCCCTGTTAAGTAAATGCGGAAAACTTTACTAACAAGTAACAACCCTACAGACAGCTCCCTGACACTGTGTGACTGACTACAGGATCTGAGAGGCATTAGTGACATCTAGTACCTTATAGATGACAATCTCTTCCATCCGTAGAACTTTATTCCGGGTTCTCCAATCCATGACGTATCACTGCTGAATTCACGGCCGGATATCTTCAGCTCCGTGCAGCATCTCCACCCGGCGTCCCTAAAAATACCACAGTCACTTACAGTATGAAGTCTCCTGGATAACAACACTGCGCTCCTAAATAATATATAACCCTCACAACACAAGTGATCGCACGCTACCCCACTTATAAAACATCCCTTCATTATATATATTCTACTGGAATTATAGCATGCACAGCACCAATCAATATACAACACCCCCAATTTATTAATACAGACCCCTAACATTTAGTTTAAATTATGCAAAATAATCTATGGTATCCTATAACTAATATATCCCACCCTGTTATTATATTACATGATTTTACATACAGTGCAACCCTGACCAATGTGAATATATAGCACCCCCTAATATACAGCCCCCCAGCTTAGTAATATACTGTATCCCATATACAGCCCCCCAGCTTAGTAATATACTGTATCCCATATACATCCCCCCAGCTTAGTAATATACTGTATCCCATATACAGCCTCCCAGCTTAGTAATATACTGTATCCCATATACAGCCCCCCAGCTTAGTAATATACTGTATCCCATATACAGCCCCCCAGCTTAGTAATATACTGTATCCCATATACATCCCCCCAGCTTAGTAATATACTGTATCCCATATACAGCCTCCCAGCTTAGTAATATACTGTATCCCATATACAGCCCCCCCAGCTTAGTAATATACTGTATCCCATATACAGCCTCCCAGCTTAGTAATATACTGTATCCCATATACATCCCCCCAGCTTAGTAATATACTGTATCCCATATACAGCCCCCAGCTTAGTAATATATGTATCCCATATACAGCCCCCCCAGCTTAGTAATATACTGTACCCCATATACAGCCCCCCAGCTTAGTAATATACTGTATCCCATATACAGCCCCAGCTTAGTAATATACTGTATCCCATATACAGCCCCCCAGCTTAGTAATATACTGTATCCCATATACAGCCCCCCAGCTTAGTAATATACTGTATCCCATATACAGCCCCCCAGCTTAGTAATATACTGTACCCCATATACAGCCTCCCAGCTTAGTAATATACTGTATCCCATATATATCCCCCCAGCTTAGTAATATACTGTATCCCATATACATCCCCCCAGCTTAGTAATATACTGTATCCCATATACTGCCTCCCAGCTTAGTAATATACTGTACCCCATATACAGCCTCCCAGCTTAGTAATATACTGTATCCCATATATATCCCCCCAGCTTAGTAATATACTGTATCCCATATACATCCCCCCAGCTTAGTAATATACTGTATCCCATATACATCCCTCCAGCTTAGTAATATACTGTATCCCATATATAGCCCCCCAGCTTAGTAATATACTGTATCCCATATACAGCCCCCCAGCTTAGTAATATACTGTATCCCATATACAGCCCCCCAGCTTAGTAATATACTGTACCCCATATACATCCCCCCAGCTTAGTAATATACTGTACCCCATATACATCCCCCAGCTTAGTAATATACTGTATCCCATATACATCCCCCCAGCTTAGTAATATACTGTATCCCATATACTGCCCCCAGCTTAGTAATATACTGTATCCCATATATAGCCCCCAGCTTAGTAATATACTGTATCCCATATACATCCCCCCAGCTTAGTAATATACTGTATCCCATATACATCCCCCCAGCTTAGTAATATACTGTACCCCATATACAGCCCCCCAGCTTAGTAATATACTGTACCCCATATACAGCCCCCCAGCTTAGTAATATACTGTACCCCATATACAGCCCCCCAGCTTAGTAATATACTGTACCCCATATACAGCCCTCCCAGCTGAAATCTGGACCCATATAAATATATAACCCGCCAGGAAAAGAATAATCTGGCCTCATACAATATATACAGCCCCCCAGTATAAAATTATTCTGGCCCCATATAATATATAGAGCACCCCCCCATCCCAGTTTAAATGTATCTGGCCCCATATAATATACACAATACCCCCCCCCCCCCCGCCCCAGTTTAAATGAATCTGGCCCCATATAATATATACTGCATCCCCCCAGTATAAAACAATTCTGGCCCCACAAAATATATACAGTACCCCCCCCCAGTATAAAACAATTCTGGCCCCATAATACAATATATACAGTAACCCCCCCCCTTCCCCCCCCTCCAGTATAAAACAATTCTGGCCCCATAATACAATATATACAGTAACCAACCCCCCCCCCAGTATAAAATAATTCTGGACCCATACAATATATACAGTAACCAACCCCTCCCCCCCCCCCCGCCCCCAGTATAAAACAATTCTGGCCCCATGTAATGTATTACTGCCCCCCCCCCCAGTATACATCAATTATGGCCACATATAATGTATACAGTATTCCCTCCCCCCTCCCACGATAACGACACCTCCCCACTCCCCCACATAAAATAAGTGACAGTACATGAAAAATAAAAAAAATCACACTCACCTGCAGGCAGCTGCTCCCTCGGCGCGCGGCCCTGGTCTTCACGCGGCTCTCCTGTGAGCCGCGGCTCCGCACAGTGACACAGGTGCATGACGTCATGACGCCTGTGTCACTGATTAGAACGGAGCGACGCAGCTGCCGGAAAGGCGCTGCGTCGCTCCGCATATAAATTGCGCCTGTGTCTTAAAGAGACAGGCGCGATTTATTTAGCTGGTGGGCGATTCGGGCGTAATGGACGCCCGAATCGCCCACTTTAGAGCGGCGAATTTCGCCGCCCTTTACAGGGACCCGCATTCTGCCGCCTGAGGCGAGATTTTCATCTCGCCTCATGGCAGATGCGGCCCTGACAACACCAACAACACATACAATGACTGACACATACATGGGCCCATGTACACACGCACACACACATATACATAGAGTACACACACCTGAAAACCACCTTATTTGAAAACATCAATAAAATAGAAAATGCGAGTATCTCCAGATATCTATGGTGGTCACGAAAGCTATACTGCAGACAGTTAAGGATAAGGATGACAGGTAAGTCCCGGGTCCACTGGAGAGGAGACCCAAATGTTTGAGAGATTATTTCTGCCGAGGGATGAGGCAACCAGAAGTCGGACGAGCCAGAGCAAGGAAGGTGAAGGGAATGAAGTACATATGAGGCAGAGCACAGAATCCTTCTGGGTACCAAATGAGAGAAAAGATGTAACAAAAAATGCTGTATACTGTACAAATACAAATACAAAAATTAGTTACAAGGTTGTAGAGAAAAGGACAACAAAGTGAAAGGTGTAAGGTGTAGTGTAGGGAATATGGAACCAGAAAGGTTAGATTAAGGGTGATGGTGGTGAAAGAGAGAGAACAAGAATTGGGAAAGGAGAAAGATGAAAGGGTGCAAACAATAAAGAGTGGCAAAAAACTACAAAGCGTGTGCACTGTGAACCAAGACCACAGGGGTGAAAAAACACAATTAGCAGTAGACCTAGTGAAGCATGTACAATGTAGGGAGTCACACCACGAGAGCAGAAACAAATATACCATAGGGCAATCGTGTGAAGCGTGACTCTAGAAATGTGACAAAGAACAATAATAGAAAATAGAGGATATATGAGTGGATAGAAATAAGGACCAATGGTTAAGTGTGCAAGTGACGAAAAAGAGGGAGAAGTATTGAAGAGTAATAGTAAAGAATATATACTATACCTTATTGCTTATAGAATCCTGAGAACAACATATCTTCATTTATCCCCATTGGGGACAGTGAGCCCAGTCGGAATATCCATCTTGCCTCTTGCCGTAAAAGTGCTGGTACTGGATCACCACCCCGAATGTTGGACTGGATTTTTTCCAGGCCTACCACTTTAAGTTTACTCGGATTGTTGCCATGAACCGCATGAAAGTGCTTAGCCACTGTGGATAGTTGTCTACCGTTGGCCAAGTCCTGTGCAGCATTATTAATTGTAGAGACATGTTTTTGAACTCTTTTGCGAAGTTCTTGGGTCGTTTGACCGACGTACATTTTCGGGCACGAGCAGATCAGTCCATATATTACACCCCGGGAGCGACAATTAATGTAGGAGCGTAGTATGATCTTTTCTTGATTGATCGGATTCTGAAAGGAATCACCTCTCAGGATCATGGGACAAACCGTACAGTCCCCACAAGGATAGGAACCCGTTAATTGTATACCTCTGCCTAGTGCTTGACTAGGTCTCTGAAAGTGGCTCTGAACCAATGAGTCACGCAGATTCTTAGCTCTCTTTGCAATCATCCTGGGTTTAGCTGTAATGTGTGGGTGTAGCTGTGGATCACTCCTCAAAATGCCCCAGTTTTTTTGCAGTAATTTGTAGATATCTGACCATTGGTTGTGGTAAGGTGTTGTCAAGCAAGGTTTTCCATCACTCTTTCTCGTGCTGGGTATGAATGTATCTTCCCTCTTGGTATGCTTGGCCCGCATGTAGGCTCTAGATACTACCTTCCTTGGGTATGCACGTTTGCGGAATCTGTTGGTTAAATCCGTACAGTGTCGTTGGAATTCCTCCTGGCTGCTACAATTTCTCCTCAAGCGTAGAAACTGACCAATTGGGATCCCATCCCTAAGATGTTGTGGGTGAAAGCTCGAATAATGTAGCAAGTTATTGGTCGCTGTCTCTTTTCTGTAGAGAGTCGTCTCAATGTGTCCGTCCCGGGTTGTGATACGGAGGTCTAGAAAGTTTACCTCTGTCTGTGAAAACACAGGTGTAAGATGGATCTGTAAATTATTGGTATTTAGATCTGAGATAAACTCTTGGCAGGTCCCAAGTGAACCCCTCCAGAACACCAGCACATCGTCGATGTAGCGATGCCACCCGACGACGTGCTCCCGGAAGGCCCGCGAGGGGTACACGCTGGTCTCCTCCCACCATCCCAAAAAGAAATTGGCGTAGGAAGGAGCACAGCGTGCACCCATCGCGGTACCCGAGGCGTGCCTGTAAAACACCCGGTCAAAAACAAAATAATTGTGTCTAAGGACAAAATCAAGTAATTCGACCAAAAAGGAGCTATGTCGGCAATCACTCCCTAGGTCCTTCCTAAGGAAATAGGCAACAGCATTAATGCCCACCTCATGTATGATGTTGGTATATAACGATTCCACGTCCATCGCCACTATCCAGAGTTCTTCGTCTGTCAGGTGTGGATCCAAATCTTCAATCTGTCCTATAAGATGTGAGGAGTCCCGTACATATGATAATAATTTAGTCACTCGATTCTGTAAAAAGAAGTCGATATAAGTACACGCCCTCTCGCACAATCCCCCTATGCCAGCCACGATGGGTCTACCTGGTGGATTAACCAGCGTCTTGTGCACTTTTGGCAACATGTAGAACGTTGGTATGACTGGTCTCTTAACTGTCAAAAAATTCCTCTCCTTCAGGGAAATGATGCCCGCATCTGTTGCTCCTTTGATCAAACGATCCAATTTGCGTTTAAAGACATCTGTGGAGTCTGAGGGCAAGGGAAAATAATATTTCTGATTGTTAAGTTGCCTCTTAGCTTCACCCACATATTGATCCATGGGCCATAGGACCACGTTCCCGCCTTTATCGGCTTCCTTGATGATGAAATTAGGGTTAGATCGTAACTCACATATTGCTTGTCGTTCTGCTTTAGACAGATTTTCATGTTTGTATGGTTCTTCCTTCAATTCACGGACATCGGTCATCATACATTCGAAGAAAATCTGTATGGCTGGAAAAAGACGAAGGTTAGGTGTAATTTGTGAAGGTGATCTCAACGTAAAGTTCGGCCTACCTAGTAGTTCTTCTTGTTCATTTTCCCGTAAGAGATCAAGTAGATCCGTGAAAGTTCGTCGATCCGCCTCTGGCATGAAATCGGCAAGCGATGGTTGGTGGTACATCAATTTGAAGGACAGCTGTCGACAAAAAAGGTATATGTCTTTGACCAGAGTGAATTTATCCAGTCTTGACATAGGGGAGAAACTGAGACCCCGACTCAAAACATCTTGTTCTAAATTAGACAAAACATAATCAGACAGATTAATGATCCGTAAATCCTGCTCACCCTGTTTGCCTTGTAGATCTAGTTGCTTTTCTTGGTATTGTGCCTCTGCCGCCCTCGTTTGTAACTCGGGGATCACCTGTTCCTTAGCCCTCTTTTGCGAGTGTTGGATGCCTGTTCTCCAGTGCTTCCTGGGTCTCCTTCTGGATCGCTCACGTCCGATGATAAAAAATCACTCAATGAGGCGTCATTGGTCATCATGGGTGCTGTTGACATTTTAGTAAATCTCCTTCTATTCCCAGCATGGGTCCATTTATAAGCTTTTTTGCGATCATAATCATTCTGGTCCCTACCAAATTTTGATCGTTTTTTCTGTATGACATCTTTTTCATATTTCTCAATTACTTCTTTAAGTTGCGATCGAAAGGGTTGAACAAGAGTCGTCTGATCAAACGTGGATATTTTAGTTTCGCATGTCCGGATGCGTTCCTTGGTGTGTACTAATGCCTCACGGTCATGCGCCAATAGCATATCAATGAGTATGGTGGAACACTGCTGAAGTCCATGTTCCCAAGTGGTTTTAAAGTCATCTTGGACCTCCCAAGAGGGAAATATCTGGACTCGTAAACCCCTTGGGAACCATACAAACATGAAAATCTGTCTAAAGCAGAACGACAAGCAATATGTGAGTTACGATCTAACCCTAATTTCATCATCAAGGAAGCCGATAAAGGCGGGAAGCGGGTCCTATGGCCCATGGATCAATATGTGGGTGAAGCTAAGAGGCAACTTAACAATCAGAAATATTATTTTCCCTTGCCCTCAGACCCCACAGATGTCTTTAAACGCAAATTGGATCGTTTGATCAAAGGAGCAACAGATGCGGGCATCATTTCCCTAAAGGAGAGGAATTTTTTGACAGTTAAGAGACCAGTCATACCTACGTTCTACATGTTGCCAAAAGTGCACAAGACGCTGGTTAATCCACCAGGTAGACCCATCGTGGCTGGCATAGGGGGATTGTGCGAGAGGGCGTGTACTTATATCGACTTCTTTTTACAGAATCGAGTGACTAAATTATTATCATATGTACGGGACTCCTCACATCTTATAGGACAGATTGAAGATTTGGATCCACACCTGACAGACGAAGAACTCTGGATAGTGGCGATGGACGTGGAATCGTTATATACCAACATCATACATGAGGTGGGTATTAATGCTGTTGCCTATTTCCTTAGGAAGGACCTAGGGAGTGATTGCCGACATAGCTCCTTTTTGGTCGAATTACTTGATTTTGTCCTTAGACACAATTATTTTGTTTTTGACCGGGTGTTTTACAGGCAGGTCTCGGGTACCGCGATGGGTGCACGCTGTGCTCCTTCCTACGCCAATCTCTTTTTGGGATGGTGGGAGGAGACCAGCGTGTACCCCTCGCGGGCCTTCCGGGAGCACGTCGTCGGGTGGCATCGCTACATCGACTATGTGCTGGTGTTCTGGAGGGGTTCACTTGGGACCTGCCAAGAGTTTATCTCAGATCTAAATACCAATAATTTACAGATCCATCTTACACCTGTGTTTTCACAGACAGAGGTAAACTTTCTAGACCTCCGTATCACAACCCGGGACGGACACATTGAGACGACTCTCTACAGAAAAGAGACAGCGACCAATAACTTGCTACATTATTCGAGCTTTCACCCACAACATCTTAGGGATGGGATCCCAATTGGTCAGTTTCTACGCTTGAGGAGAAATTGTAGCAGCCAGGAGGAATTCCAACGACACTGTACGGATTTAACCAACAGATTCCGCAAACGTGCATACCCAAGGAAGGTAGTATCTAGAGCCTACATGCGGGCCAAGCATACCAAGAGGGAAGATACATTCATACCCAGCACGAGAAAGAGTGATGGAAAACCTTGCTTGACAACACCTTACCACAACCAATGGTCAGATATCTACAAATTACTGCAAAAAAACTGGGGCATTTTGAGGAGTGATCCACGGCTACACCCACACATTACAGCTAAACCCAGGATGATTGCAAAGAGAGCTAAGAATCTGCGTGACTCATTGGTTCAGAGCCACTTTCAGAGACCTAGTCAAGCACTAGGCAGAGGTATACAATTAACGAGTTCCTATCCTTGTGGGGACTGTACGGTTTGTCCCATGATCCTGAGAGGTGATTCCTTTCAGAATCCGATCAATCAAGAAAAGATCATACTACGCTCCTACATTAATTGTCGCTCCCGGGGTGTAATATATGGCCTGATCTGCTCGTGCCCGAAAATGTACGTCGGTCAAGCGACCCAAGAACTTCGCAAAAGAGTTCAAAAACATGTCTCTACAATTAATAATGCTGCACAGGACTTGGCCAACGGTAGACAACTATCCACAGTGGCTAAGCACTTTCATGCGGTTCATGGCAACAATCCGAGTAAACTTAAAGTGGTAGGCCTGGAAAAAATCCAGTCCAACATTCGGGGTGGTGATCCAGTACCAGCACTTTTACGGCAAGAGGCAAGATGGATATTCCGACTGGGCTCACTGTCCCCAATGGGGATAAATGAAGATATGTTGTTCTCAGGATTCTATAAGCAATAAGGTATAGTATATATTCTTTACTATTACTCTTCAATACTTCTCCCTCTTTTTCGTCACTTGCACACTTAACCATTGGTCCTTATTTCTATCCACTCATATATCCTCTATTTTCTATTATTGTTCTTTGTCACATTTCTAGAGTCACGCTTCACACGATTGCCCTATGGTATATTTGTTTCTGCTCTCGTGGTGTGACTCCCTACATTGTACATGCTTCACTAGGTCTACTGCTAATTGTGTTTTTTCACCCCTGTGGTCTTGGTTCACAGTGCACACGCTTTGTAGTTTTTTGCCACTCTTTATTGTTTGCACCCTTTCATCTTTCTCCTTTCCCAATTCTTGTTCTCTCTCTTTCACCACCATCACCCTTAATCTAACCTTTCTGGTTCCATATTCCCTACACTACACCTTACACCTTTCACTTTGTTGTCCTTTTCTCTACAACCTTGTAACTAATTTTTGTATTTGTATTTGTACAGTATACAGCATTTTTTGTTACATCTTTTCTCTCATTTGGTACCCAGAAGGATTCTGTGCTCTGCCTCATATGTACTTCATTCCCTTCACCTTCCTTGCTCTGGCTCGTCCGACTTCTGGTTGCCTCATCCCTCGGCAGAAATAATCTCTCAAACATTTGGGTCTCCTCTCCAGTGGACCCGGGACTTACCTATCATTCTTATCCTTAACTGTCTGCAGTATAGCTTTCGTGACCACCATAGATATCTGGAGATACTCGCATTTTCTATTTTATTGATGTTTTCAAATAAGGTGGTTTTCAGGTGTGTGTACTCTATGTATATGTGCGCGTGCGTGTGTGTGTACATGGGCCCATGTATGTGTCAGTCATTGTATGTGTTGTTGGTGTAGTAGTCCTCTATGTTTTATGTTTCATCCATGATGCATGTTTATGTATATATATATTGTTGCTGTTACATGTTTTGCATGTTGGATTGAATCATGCACACTATATAAGAACCTTTATTCATTACTTAAAAAAAAATTTTTTACACTATGGCACATTAATTAATTATTTATTCATGTACTTATTTATTCACTTGTTAACTAATTCATTCATATTTACATTTTGTACTTCTCAAGGTATTTTTACCTTTTTATAGTATTTGTTTTCCTTTTCTTCTTTTTTATCACATATTTCTATGGAGAAACAACTATGTAGGACACATACAATGACATTCATCTTGGGCGCTCTGCGTGCAGAAGTCATCTCCCTTGCGTCCGATCAATGCGGCGCTGGACGCCGCGACACTTGGTCACATGACACTTTATCATGTGACTTATGACACTCTAACATGTGACGCACGAGCTAAAAAACAGGCGCATGCGCACTACACCAAGTAGGACGCCGAGCGCCTATCCTTCCACCATGGCGCTCCACACCTGCCACCACTAATTATATTCACACAGGTATTTATACTGTGTCACCCATCACACCAGTTACCCCTGAGGAAGCCACTGTGTGTGGCGATACGCGTGGGGCCTCTTCCAGCCCCCCTCTCCCCCTTTTTCTCCTGCCAGCTCAGCGTTCATTGGTAATCATCATTTTATATCGCTTCACCTTTTGTTATACTGGTTTCCCTGCTTTTGTAGGATAGTATATTCTATTGGTACTTCTGGTATATATTTTTTTGGCTTGCCACTTGTTGTATTGTATTAGCTGGACAGGTTTAAAGGTTTGGGGGCTGTATAGGGAGGTTTGTCTTCATGGGTACTTATCATATACCCTACCCTCCCTTTGGTTATGTATAGAGGACTATGATCCTTTTTAATTGTTTTTATTTTCCTTTTTTGGTGTGATTTTTCCATGTATTAATAAAGATTGTATTTTGGTATAGCACATGGTTCTTTCTGATTTATTACATTAGTTTTTCATGTGCCCATTTGGAGCATTTTTTGTATGGATTGTTCCCCTTTGTGTTTTAACATTCCTATGACTGACACTACCCAGGTTGAGGCTGTCTCCCACACTAGTAGTCACTAAGTGACACAGACATTGGTGGCATCTAGTGCCATATACAGGCGGTCCCCTACTTAAGGACACCCGACTTACAGAAAACCCATAGTTACAGACAGACCCCTCTGACTTCTGGGGAAGCTCTCTGGATGCTTTACTATAGTCCCAGGCTGCAATAATCAGCTGTAAGGTGTCTGTAATGAAGCTTTATTGATAATCCTTGTTCCCATTACAGCAAAAAATGTTTAAACTCCAATTGTCCCTGGGGCCAAATTTTATTTTGTCTGGATCTACAATTATAAAATATACAGTTTCAACTTACATACAAATTCACCTTAAGAACAAACCTCCGGACCCTATCTTGTACGTAACCCAGGGACTGCCTGTATATATATATATATATATATATATATATATATATATATTACAGGCAGTTCCCGGGTTATGTACAGGATGTGTGTCTATGGAGGTTGCACGAGCTCACATCTAATCTCCACGTGTTTGGTTAAACAGCTCTTAGAAGGGAGAATTAACTCCTTCAATTTCAGCTTGAGGTTTGAAAACTATGCTCAAAGCATACTGCAGCCATGGAGAGAGCAGAAAGGGTTAACACTCACAGCTATGTCGAAAACAGGAGAGACAGATCTGTCTTCAATCCTGTAGACAGATTTGCCCTACTAATGGAGAAGTAACATTGTAACTAGGGGGCACTTTACAACATGTTACTTTACAAACTAAGGAGGAGAATTTGTTAATGAAGTATATAAGAAAAAAAGTTGCCCCCTCTCCACAATATCAAAAATCATCCAAAATTACATTTACTCTTTAAGTTGAATTTGTATGTAAGTTGGAACAGGTATATTTTATAGTTGTAACTCAAGATAAACATTTTTTGTCCCTCTGATAATTGGATTTTCAAAATTTTTTGCTGTAATGGGGCCAGGGATTATCAATAAAGCTTCATTACAGACACCTTACAGCTGATTATTGCAGCCTGGGACTATAGTAACATCCAGAGAGCTTCACCAGAGCTCACAGAGGGCAGAGGAGGCCGCCTGTAACTAGGGGTCGTTTGTAAGTCGAGTGTGTTTACGTTAGGGATCGTCTGTACACAGCTCATTCAGAGTTTATACACAGAAAAGCTGATCACATTTAAATTGGAATTACCCGAAATGACCTTGTTTCGGGAGTTGCCGTGTGGATGTTTCATGGCTGAATATTGTGAAATCATCAATCCTTGCAGTTTCTACTCTGAGGTTTTGAAACTAAATAGAGAGGCCGAATTTGTTTTTCCGGAAGGAACGTTGACTCTTTTGAATTGTTATATGCCAGCGCCACAAGAATTGTATTGTTTGTTAAACTTTTTGCTCCCTTTCTGTTGATTTTGAGATTAATGCAGACAGAGGATTTCCTTGCGCCGTCTATGGATCCATATTGTTATTTGTTATTTAAATTTTTACATTAAATGTTATAGTAAATATTACTGCATAGTTTGCAAACTGAGGCAGCGTTGTAAAGAAGAGTGCAGAAGAGATAGTTTCCACATGTTTTTTTCCTTTTTGTATTTATTTTTTGTAAATAATAAGTAAATTAAATTGTAATTCTGTTGAGGCTGTACTTACCTAATTTTAAAGGGATATTCCCATTTTGGCAGTCACATTTAATTTAATTCATTTACCATATGTAAACATTTCTTAAATTAGATGTTATTAAAAAAAAATGTCCTTGTGTGAAGATAATTTTTCATGTCGCCATGTTGTCCCTTAGAAACACGATGGCATCCTCGGAAACGACCACCCACACTCTGGCAGCGGTGGCCAGACATGTACTATTGAGTACTGCCTGACCTCCTGTATTCAGGGTTCATATCCACAGGACGGCTGTGGGACATGTAGTAACTCCTGGACATTTCATATACAAAAACTTTGTTTCTTTGTGCAATCCCTCCAGCACAGGGGGTCTTATCCAAGGGCACAGTCTTGTTTCTAAGGGACCATATCACTACATTTATGAGAAATTATCTTTACACAAGTCATTTTTTTTAATAACATCTAATTGAAAAAATTTACATATATATATATCGCCACCCGTTACAACCAAGGTAGGCAGAAGAGCATCTCTGAATGCACAGTACTTCAAACTTTGAGACAGATGGGCTACAGCAGCAGAAGACCACACCGGGTGCCACTCCTTTCAGCTAAGAACAGGAAACTGAGGCTACAATTTGCACAAGCTCATCGAAATTGGACAGTAGAAGATTGGAAAAACGTTGCCTGGTCTGATGAGTCTCGATTTCTGCTGCGACATTCGGATGGTAGGGTCAGAATTTGGCGTCAACAACATGAAAGCATGGATCCATCCTGCCTTGTATCAACGGTTCAGGCTGGTGGTGGTGGTGTCATGGTGTGGGGAATATTTTCTTGGCACTCTTTGGGCCCCTTGGTACCAATTGAGCATTGTTGCAATGCCACGGCCTACCTGAGTATTGTTGCTGACCAATATGGACCAAAATCTCTGAGGAATGCTTCCAGCACCTTGTTGAATCTATGCCACGAAGAATTGAGGCAGTTCTGAAGGCAAAAGGGGGTCCAACCCGTTACTAGCATGGTGTACCTAATAAAGTGGCCGGTGAGTGTATATATATATATATATAGCATATTAATTAAATTGAATGTGTATGCCCAGATGAGAATACCCCTTTAAGACCTTCTAAGGACTTTTTATAATGTAATCAACGCTCCCAGTGTCTTGCATGGAGTGTGACTATGCATGCAAACTCTGAATTCAGCCTGGCTGCAGGAAGGGAGTCCGTTAGCCCATATTGGGACCAGCATCTGTCATGTATTAAAATGGATAATACTCTTTTACCACAAACCTTTTGCAAACTCTTACAAACCAAAAATAATGCACAGAACACAACAGTAAGGTAAACTTGTAAATTTTTATGCTTTCTGTAAGTAGAATATTTCCAAATAGTATAAAGTTGAATGCTTGTTTACACTGTACATCATACATCACATTGATGGTGATCATTACTGCAGCTAAGTACCAAAAAAAATAAATTAAATAATGCGCAGAAAATAAAGCTGAAATGTAAAAATGTATCTACAAAAACAAGTTTGCAAAACAGGTCTGTCATGTGAGGTCTTTAACTTTATGACGGGTAAACATATGAGGTACTGTACCACCTGAGAGACAACTGTGGCACAGCAAAATTGTCAGGTCCAAAAGCTTTACTAACCAATAATAGTGCCATGTAAGGGTCATTAGACAGGTCAAAACATACATTACCCATTCAGTCATGAACAAAAATTGTCCTCTTGTAGTCGTAGTCAGTGAAATAAATGCAAAAATAAAATGCAGCAACACGTTGTAGCTTCAGGTTGACCATGTCTATCCGGATCATAGCTACAGCACTATCAAGCTAGTCTATCGTGGGGCCCATCCATGTTGCACTTTAAGCTGTTTTACATATTTATAAACTGTATAATTACACATTTTTTTGACCCTATTAATGGCTCCTACATAGAACTGTTATTTTGCGTTTTTTGGTCTGCAATCCATTTACATGTCCAGAAATGGTTTACCTGTTTTTTTTCATTGAGGCCCATTTTGAAACCCCATAAATGAGATTTCGAAGGATCGTACACTGTATCCAAACATCATATTTAAAGTGCTAAAGGGTAATCCTTCATGTTACAAATACTGTACATACAACTGGACACATAAAACAAACTAACTTAAATAATGCTCTTACATGCATACAGACAAGTTCTGCACTCCACAATTCCAACATGAAAAAAATTTGACACAATTTTTAGACCAACCTTTCCACCGTGATGTCCCAACCACAGTATGTACACACTACAACCTCACACAGGTAACAACTAGGGGCTGTAGAGGGTGCGTGCTACGGTTGTGACATCACTCTTGAGCCTCTGTATACCAGCACAGGCCGGCAGTGATGGGAGCCATTGGATCAAAGAGCATGATAATCACGTGATTGTCTTAGATTGTAATGTGAGTCATTAAAGAAGTATGTCAGCCCATTCAACCATCGAATTACCACATAAATATATTTCATCTTACAGTTTCTTGTATTGTATATATTGTATATTAGGCCAAATGTTAGGCTAATTTCTCCTCTGATGTCACAATGGGTTTAACTGTTCTCTGTGAAAACCAGCCTCCTGCCTCTTTGTTTTTAGGGCTGTGGTAATATCCTAGTTCTTTAATGCAGGGTTTTCCAAGAGCTGTATTTTTTGTAACAAAAATTGTATGTGCACCGCCTTTACCCAGTACCTTATGTACCTACCACCCCTGGCAGAGTATATTGCCTTTCTGAAGCCTCATCCTTATAGTGCTCCAATTCCTATAGCCCCTTCCTTATAATGCCCCTTTTCCTATAGTGTTCCCTTTTTAAGCCTCCCTTTATAGTGCTCCCTTCTAACCCACTTCTTATTCTACTCCCTTTTCTGTAAACCCCTTTTATAGAGCCTCCTTTTCTGTTGCCACCTTCCTGTGCCCCCATTCCTACAGCCCCCTCCCAATAGTAGTTCCTTTTCTGTAGCCCCCTGATTTATGACTAATTAACTGCAACACCCATCTTCTTCCTTCTTTTTGTTATACAGGCAGTCCCCGGGTTACATACAAGATCGGGTCTGTAGGTTTGTTCTTAAGTTGAGTTTGTATGTAAGTCGGAACTGTATATTTTATCATTGTAACCCCAGCCAGAACTTTTTTGGTCTCTGTGACAATTGGATTTTCAAAATGTTGGGTTGTCATAAGAATCAGGATTAACAATAAAGCTTAATTACAGACACCTGTGATAACTGTTACAGCTGATCATTGTAGCCTAGGACTAAAGTACAATAAATTACCAATATCCAGTGGTCCGTTTGTAACTAGGGGTCGTATGTAAGTCGAGTGTTCTTAAGTAGGGGACTGCCTGTATATATATTTATAAATAAATACTCACCTTTTCCAGCTCCTCCGAAACAGTGATCTTCCCCTCTCTGCAGTGGCTGCCCATGGCTCTGAAGCCAGCAGACATTATACAATGACATCCTCTGCTGGCTTCAGAGCCTTGTACAGTCCCCAGAGAGAAGAGGTGAGTATATCAGGATTTTTGTTTTACAAAGTTCTCCGGCCATGGCCCAGGACCAGGTGATCCGTGAACTGTTGCTTTCATATTATAAATAGAGAGAACGGTTACAACCCTTGTAATGTGGGATATGCTTTCATGTAGTCGATGTTTTTATCCCCGTGACTGGCTCATACATTTAAACTTCTGTCTATTTCTTGTATCATTAAGGAGTTGTCCAGTGGAAATACATTTTGTAAATGAGAGATATTTTGCTAAATGAATGTTTTTCAAATATTAGATTATTAAAACTTTTAAAATATTACATGAATTATTGTGTCCCCTTCTTTTTGGCAGGAAGCTTCTCCCTGGAGGAAATATTTTTGATCCTTTTAATGTTGGGAGGCAGTTAGCAGTCAGAACTCTCCCAGTGCTCCTGATTGGCCTGTAAATAATTGGGGCTCTCTTTTTAAATATACTTAGGTAGGATTTGAACAATCAAGGGAACAACATAATGAGGTGAACTAGAAGCTCATTTCCTATTCGAAGGAGGATTTTATTAACCTTAGGTTCTTTAAAGTAATGATCTTTTTTTACAGAATGGTTTAAAGATCTATCAATATAGTAGCAAAGCAGCTCTCCTAAAAAAGTATTTCTTTATTCCACCATAATGAAAAAGCGACGTTTCGCCCTCTCTATGAAGGCATTAGTATGCTTGATAATGGCTTCACAGAGAGGGTGAAACATTGCTTTTTTATTCATAGAGAGGGCGAAATGTTGCTTTTTTATTATGCTGGAATAAAGAAATAATTTATAAGGAGCGCTGCTTCGCTTTTTCCGGTGAACTTTTGATGCGTCTTTTGAATACTGGCATGGTTGTTGGTGCCAGAAGGGCTGGTCTGAGTATTTCAGAAACTGCTGATCTACTGGGATTTTCAGGCACAACCTTCTCTAGGGTTTACAGAGAATGGTCCGAAAAAGAAAAAACATCCAGTGAGCGGCAGTTCTGTGGGCGGAAATGCCTTGTTGATGCCAGAGGTCAGAGGAGAATGGGCAGACTGGTTCGAGCTGATAGAAAGGCAACAGTGACTCAAATCGCCACCCGTTACAACCAAGGTAGGCAGAAGAGCATCTCTGAACGCACAGTACGTCCAACTTTGAGCTGTGCTGGCAAAAAGAGGCAAACAATGATAATGACATATTTACTCAAGATAACATATACTGCTCCTCTGCATAATTCTGTTTTATAAAAGAACCTCTTTATCAGAACACTAAAGTACGCACACACAACATGTGATCATGAAGAAAGCCACACCATGCAGGAAGGTGATGATGGCTGCACACATAGTAAAAACTTATCGACCTACATATGCAGAGACAGTATTCTGTGTACGAAAATGTACACTGTCTTTGGATCACATGCCATTAATATGGACCAGAACTGCTATAAGTATATACATTGAATAAGAGTCCATTCACTACCATACAATCCAGATACTCTAGAAGTGCTAGCGGCTGTGTAGTGCCTGAAGCAGTGTATACAAGTGAGCTGGAGAAGATGGATTCAGATATTGTTGATGCTTGAGACTGAAGTGAAAATTATAATTTCAATTCCTATATTCTTGATAACACATCAATAGGCTTTAATATATGGGGGGGGGGGGGGCAAGAGTGTTAACTTAAAACCCCTATGCAAGATATGGAACAGATTTATCTCTGAGGTGTAGAGGGTCTCTTTGGCCACCATCAGGCACCCGTACACCAAGTGGTGGATGACAGGCCTGCTGCATGCCGCTTCTGATCCCTGTCCCTGTCTACTCAAACATAAATCCACATTATAAACAATGGTAGACAGTTACAGTTAGGTTTTAATGTAATTACCACTAGTGATGAGCGGACCCGTTATAATTTGGGTTTGGCTGAATTTTAAAAACCTGTCCGGGTTCAGGTAACCAATACCTGGTTGCACTGTTTGCAGGTGTTAACTGTTTAAATGCGACTGGCAAAGTTGCACATCGCCATTTTGGGGAGGTTTATCACTCCCACTGACAGTAGGTTAGTGCTGGCGCGCGGCCACTGAGATTTAAATCGTGTTGACTTTGCCAGTGGCATTTAAAGAAGTTAATGCCCGTGACCTGACACTAAAGGCGCTAATAGTGAAATTGAATGTCAAAAGGAATGGAATAGACTGTGAAGACTAGATAAAAAAAAACAAATGAAGTTCAGGGTTGGTCCAAGGTATCCGAACATGCAAAGTTCGGTACGAACCTGAACTTTGAGATTCGGGTCCACTCAACACTAACCAGAGAAACTTTTCCCATAGCTGTACACCCTTTTACAGCTATCATGAAGGCTAATTGTTGGATTTGGCTTCAAAACTTTTAGCCATCAATACTTTAGCTCGGAAGAAGGATGTATTGCCTCCTGAAACATTGCCAGTATTTAGAGATGAGCCAATCTATTTGTTGATTTGTAGATATTCCGGCACTGAATACAATCTAAATTTTTTTATGATTCACTTGAGATGAACCAATATTGAACTGGGATTTGTTATATAACCTCCTCTAGTTCTCTAAAACACATTTTTTTTAAATAAAAAATGAATGTCCTATCTCATTTTGTCCATTTTTATACAATATTTTTCTAAAGGGTTAGGGGTAGTGTTAGGATTAGCTATAGGATTTACCCTAATTCTGACAGTAACTCTAACCTTAAAGGTTTACAACAACAGGGTAGGTATAAGACCCTAAGAGGGTCATTAGTATTATATTTACCTATTAAAGTTTTCCATTTTCCACCGGGCAGCAGGAGTTCTTTTCCACTGGATGGAGGGGGCAGAGCCGTCATTACTGTATTCACGGTCACTCCCTTATGACCACTTCTATATCAGTGGTGGTATGCAAAGGACAACCGGCCTCCTCCAACCACTGCAATGGGAGTGGTTATGGAGAAGGGATCGTGCATAAAGTAATGACTACATGGCCGCCTCCATCTGCCTGAGTCCAATGGGATACAGGACATCACAGAAAATCCTGAGTCCAGCTGTTACATGAGCCACAGTGAAAGGCGACGAATAGAAAACTTTCACATGGTAATATAATATTATAATATGGATGACCCTTATAGGATCTTATACCTACCCTGTTAAAGTTTGTAATAAGTGACCAAACTCTTTAAAACTAACCCTAACACTAAAGAAAAAACCTGTAGAAAATGAACTAAATGAGATAATACATTTTGTAAAAACAATTCTGTGTTTTAGAGGGGGTTATATACTAATTTCCAGAACAATTGGAGCGGCATTGGTTCAGGCTGACTTGATTTCGACCTGAACCAAATTTTTTGAAAACTTTAGCGGATCAAATCTTAAATGATTCCCTCATCTCCACTATTATGTCTTACACCTCTCAAGATCTGTTTCTACTATCAGGGTCCGGGGCTCTAGTGCACTCTATGGGGGTATGGACGCATATTCTGATTGTAATTCTGTTCTGTTAAACAATTGTGAGACGTAAAAATTAACACATATACATAACAAGAATGTCTTCATATAGAAATTGTAACACCTTTAATTGAATCCTGAGAGCTATGGGTGCCTGGTTATGTGAAGCAGTCACCTATAAAGAACTACAGTACATTCTCCTTCCTCTTGTATGTTCTATTTAGCTTATACTGCACATAGTTACAATATATTTCAAATGTATAAAATAATGTAAAAGTGCATTTCTCCCTAAATAAAAAAAATGTAAGAATGGAGTTTATAGAAATAGCTCTGTGTAGAAAAGCAATCGATGCTCATGTCTCTGAATAAACCATATGTTCTCCTATAAGGAGAGTATAAAGAGTCATTGTATAGTAACGTTTCAGTCTAAAAGACTACACATTGAGAATCCTCCACTGAAAGAGAAGTGACTGGAATAGTAATGATGGCAAAAACCGATATAAGGGCCAATGGAATAAGATGTAGAGTGGACTTTGTATGGAATGGTGGCATCTCGGTGGTTCCATCAAGGACAGTCTTCAGTACTAGACCTAAGGCCATGAAGCCTTGTCTTCCTTCCTCTCCATGAGAGCTACAAGTAGACACACAAATGTTTCCCAAAACATTCATGGTTTGGATTCATCTCACAAAAGAGATGCAGGTAGGTGCATATTTTTGAGGCATTGGTTCTCCTAAGGTTCTACCTTCCGTCAAGTCGTTCTAATCACCGTTTCCTCGAGTGACTTTTTATGGAGGAAGCCGAGTTTAAGAGTAGAGTGTTGGACAGCAGAATCCTCCGTCCATACCAGTGAAGTAGATATACTTTTACGTTCATTCCTGAATATTGATCGCCTGCGTTGTCTGTGTAGCAGCTGCTTAAGTTTTTCTTTGAAGAAGCTTGTAGTCAAAGTGTATAAGATGGGGTTTAAGGCACTGTTTATAGGGAGGATAAATATGACAATCCAGGAGGTCACAGTGCCTGTAGAGAGAAGAAGATAAGAACAGGAGGTTGGTGACGCATTAGATATGTTGGCAGTATCTGAACACGATAATTTGTTTGCTGATCGGAAACCATAGAACATATGTCCCCATAAACCCAAGAGGACTTGATGGGTCGCTGCACTAATTTCATACAGAAAAATGGTATTTTGCATTCCATTCACTAGACGTACTTTTATTTTATTCTAGAAAAGCCCATCTGTTCTGTGCCATTTAATTTAATAGTGTAAATAGAATTTGGTAACATGCATAGTATCAGCTTATGTTTTATTCCAAAAGTTTTCATTGCGGAATAGCGATTCGGCTGGGGGCTACTGTGTAAATATAAAAGTAAATTGCAGATTAAAATTTGTTAGAAAACAAAAAGTAAATATTTCCTTTATAGGAAAATATTTATTTTATAGGAAAATGTATACTTTAAGGGCATTTATCACCCACCTCTTGGTACTAAAATAAGCAGACTTATGGAAACTTATTTCAGCATTATTACATGAGTATGTGGTACTTTTACTTAAAGGGAACCTGTTACCACATTTTCACATATGCAGCTAGTTATACCCATATGGCCCTATTAACTGACACCCTTCTAGCTAAAAATGGTTTCCATTAAATCCCCATAAATCAACTAGATGTTATATTGTCTGGCATCAGAGGGGCATTCCCTGCTTGGCCACCCCCTCTCATCTACATCTCCTCATGTTCCATGTCTCTTCTAAGTATTCAGCACTTCATGTCATGTGGCGAGGGTGATGTCATCTAAGGTCCTGTTACATCTGCAACGTCTACCCCATGTATGTGTCTAATCACATGCATGGAGTCATGGAGAGGAATAGTCCATTGAGGCTGCTGTGATTTCATGTGATCAGATATATATATATGGGGTAGACTATGCAGATTTAACAGGACCTTGGATGACAGCACCCTCGCCACATGACTTTAAGTGCCCAATCATGTTACAGAGTTCTCTCTCAATTTTCCATGCAGTAGCATATTATAGCACTGATACCTGTCAATCAGGAACAAAGAAGCAGGGCAATGCAAGTAACCACTGAATATGCAGGGCATAACATTCAAACCCCTGAGGGCTTAACCTAGTCTGTGACAGACAGACTTTATTTTGTAAACTTGGCCCACCATTGCCCTCACTATCTATGTGCACTATATAAGTTGCGCTGGTTATTATAGAAACATATTGGCATTTGGATGTATGCTCTCTTTGACATTGCTTGAATGCTTTATATGTTACTATATATTGTTTGGACCTGCGTGTCCAATTTTTATACAAAATCTTTTATTGTAATGTATTTCTATTCTTTGTTATGCCTAATAAAGAATGATTCAAAAAAGTTCAGGTATAAAGAATGACAAAAAGAATGGCGCGCATTTAATTACCCGTCCGACGGAGTTTACGGATAGTGCACTGTCCGACGATAATGCACTGTGCCGCTAAGTTTTTTCTTTTCATCTTTGGAAGTGCTGGAGAACATTGGGGCTCATTTACAAAGGGTCCGTCGGACGCACTTTCGTAGGGTTTCCCGACGATTTCCAATTTGCGCTGAATTGCCCCGGGATTTTGGCGCACTCGATCAGATTTTGGCGCATCGGCGCTGGCTTTCATGCAACAGAAATCGGGGGGCGTGGCTGTTAGACAACCCTACGGATTCGGAAAAAATGCAGAATTTAAAAAATGTTTGTATCGCAAGATCATGCACTTACATGCACCAGGAAGAAGCAGATGAACTCCGGCAGACCTCGGCGCAGCAGCGACACATGCAGGATATCGGGCACACGACCTTAGGGAATCCCGGCAGACCCGGGCAATGCGCCGCGGGATCGCGACTGGACCGGGTAAGTAAATGAGCCCCATTGTTTCTTTGTTGGGGGGAGACATGTTCTGCACAATGTAACACCCTAGGAATCTGCAGCACTGAGGAGCTCTAGTGACGCCCACAGAGCCTGCCAGACTCATTAGCATAATCTTAAAAGTTATTTTATCATGCTTGATTTTGATGGTAGATTTTCTTTAAGATGAACCAGTGACAGATCAGTAAGCCAAGGTGATTTATGGTACAAAGATATAATATAAAGAAAACCTCTCTCTGTAGTTGGAGGACATAATTTGCCTTCGAAATATTCTAGTTTTAGTAAGTTTCTATAGCTTACCTGGTATTTCTACCCGAAACAGGGAGAGAATCTTAAGAAGAAAAACAGGAATCCAACACACGGCATCGGAAAAAACGATGAAAAAAAATCTATTGGCAACAGCGACATCCATGTGGATATGGCTCCGGATTTCTGATGTCTGTAGAGCAGTCTTCTGTATTGAGCAGAACATACTGACGTAGGAAAACACAATGATGATGAAAGCCACAAGGTTCACTCCTAGAATAAGAGATATATGAGAAAATGGAAGCTCAGAACAGACTAAATGCATCATCTATAAAAATGAAGTAAATGAGATTGCCTAAAAGTAGGAATATTTTGTATATTGTTGAGATGCATGAATTAAACAAGACATTTCTCCCAGCTCATAGGTAAAACAGGCATTGTGAAGGGCACACCTTTTTCTTTCCTGTTTCCAAACAAGTTAATATGTTTATGCAAATGATCTTCTCTTTGCACTTGGGGCTGGGCTGTGCCTGCTGCTCAGGGCCGGCTTTAGGGGGCAGCAAACTGCCCAGGGCCCTCTGTCCTTAATGTGCCCCCTGCATGTGAACTTTTGTGGGCAGAGGATATATTGCTCATTTAATATCCTTTGGTAGAATGCTGGGTGAAGATGCTCATGATCTATCTCCTGTCTATATATCTATCATCTATCCATCTAGTTTTCAATCTCCTATAATTTGTCTATTGTGGGGAATTGCTCTGGTAGATGCCTTGTAGTAGTGCAGGAATCAGGGACACACGCAGAGTAAAAGTCCGAATGAAGTGTTTTATTCACCCTTCTATGTCAAAACAAAAATTCAGCCTTTGCTTAGGCACATACAAAATAAACCCTGCCCGGCTGGGCACTGCCTAATACATCAGCAGCACCTAACTATACGTGTACCAGGCTGCCTGGCACCCGCTCTTGGACAGCAGATTATCATGAGGCACTCAGCACCTTTGCTGTGTGAACACGGTCCAGCCTTCAGCTCTCCAGGTAGTGCCTCTCCTACTGCTTCTGGCCTGCAGACTAAATCAGGCTCTAACGAGGCCTGGGAACCACCTGTGGTTTACACAAAAGCCCAGGACCGAAGCCCGGGTGGAGTAGGAGTCCCACTACCAGCCTACCCCTACCCTTGGGTTACTGCAGACAAATCCAGGGCTTTTTCCATGTACCTTTTATCTGCCTGTCGGACAGATAGAGGTTCTCCCACTTTCTCCCACTATTTACTATCTACATATCTGTCTATCTAGATCTAGATCTATCTATCTACCTATCTTTTTGTCTATCTATTTATCTATCTATCTATCTATCTATCTATCTATCTATCTATCTATTTATCTATCTCTTTCTACTCTATCTACAGTGACGGATTGGCCCACCAGAGTACCAGAGGATCCTCTGGTGGGCCCTGGCTCAAACCAATACTGAACCCCAGAGGTCCATCACAAAACAACACAATTTGAAGTCTGCTAGAGTATATTTTCTGGGGGATAATGAAGAGTGGGCCCCCAGATTGATTTTCTCTGGTGGGCCTAAGGAAAGCCAGTCCGACACTATCTACTGTATATTTATGTATCTATAAATCTATCATCAATCTATAAATATTTATTGTCTTTCATATTTATCTGCAATCATCAATCTCCCTCTCATCTGTCTATCTCCTATAACATTCTCCTACAGTCCTATATTACAGATACTTACCTTCTACTGTGTGTAACTACAAAGTGTTATAATTGTGCTGGGGTAAAGAAGCCTCTTACTGACTGTGACTGCTCATAAAATAGCTTTAGTTTTGCCTGGGGCCCCATTTTGGTGCACCAGCTGTGTTCCTTCTACCCTACCAGCCAATGCCTAGTACCTTTCTTCTACATAATGATTGTAGAAACATGAAAAAGATGCAACAGATGGCATGGCTTACTCTGGGGTCACAGGATTAAAAAGGCAAGATTTTTTTCTAAAATAATAGATAACCAGAAAACAGAAAAGGTATTTCCAAATCTGACTTTCTAATGCCACTTATTAGTACTGTATTTTTCAGACTATAAGGCGCACAAAAAATCCTTTGATTCTCTTAGAAATCAAAGGTGCGCCTTATAGTCTAGTGCGCCTTATATATAAACCGTAATTACAGACAACAGCTGCCTTGAACTGTACACAGGTCTGCCACCTGCTGGTCATTCATCCTTATAATCAGGTGCGCCTTATAATCCGGTGCGTCTTATATATGAACCTAGACGTTTTAGCAGGCATTTATTGAAGGTGCGCCTTATAGTCCAAAAAATATGGTAGTTACTTTGTGAGTCATTATCCAACCCATTAAAAAGACATGAAATATGCCTTGTTATACACCAAAGGGGAGTTGTCTGTGAAGATGGAGGAGAGAAAAAAGACTGATGGTTTATGACCTCCTATTATCAATAGTAACAAGTTTTGTACTAACCCACTAGAAAATCTACCATTGAAATACATCATGATAAACCAGGGGCACAAAATTATGTTAATGAGCCTGAAGAGCCCCTTGGGATGTTGCAAGAGTCCCTCTATGCTGCAGTTTTACGGGCTGTTACACTGTGCAAGAACACTTCCACCCTCCCACTCTGCCTGATGTAATCTCACTGCAATAGAGGAAGGATCAGCAGACGGATAGGGGAAGTGCTGATGCTGCATAGGGAAGGGGAAACAGTGTAGCAGCCTGTGAAGCTACAGCAGGGAGTGACTCTGGTAACAATTCCCATAGCCATTCTTGCTAATTAGTCTAATTTTAAAGGTTTATTTTAGAATGAAAGGAGGCCATGGATAACAAATATAAGATTATTACCACAGTCACGGTGCCTGGATCTATGAGTAAGTGTCCCTGGTTTATCATGCTTGGTTTAGATAGTAGATTCTCTTTAAGAATCCTCCAGTCGCCCATTGTAGAAATTCAGCAGAGGTGAACCCTCTTTTTGGCTTTATTACAAATATCCTAAAATATGCCTCATTTTTCCTTGTCATAGCTCTTAAAAGAGGTAACATGATCAGTCCTCAAAATAATTTTTCCTAAGGAAACCCAATCTGGTTTTGGGCATTACCCTGTGTGCTTATTTCTTCAGTTGCTTAAGGTGGTGGAGGCAGTGGCGTAACTAGGAGAGGCTGGGCCCCATAGCAATTTCGGCATGGGGCCCCCCTTCCACTTAAAAAAAATATACATAAATGTGTGCCCGTCCGGCTATAACCTGGCAGGCACACATCGGCGTGCTGGAGAGGAGGAAAGGTGATCGCGGCTCACCCCTCCCCTCTCCATACGTTCTTGTGAATGTACCCCTACATGGACATATTTATACAAGTACACAAATTTATATACTGATACATAAACACCTTTATATACTTATATACACATAAAGTTCTACACGTATATAGTCGCACCCATATACATACAAGTATACACTTATACACACACTTACACATTTATGCACACATATACATTTATTCACTAATACAGAGTGTATACAAACTCACACAGTATATACACTGACCAAATATACACATACATACAGTATAAAAAGACCAAATACACACATACTGCATATACATACAGAATATACACACATACAGCAAATACACACACATTCAGTATATACAGCATATACACACATACGGGGAATACACACATTCAGTATATAGAGCATATATATATATATATATATATATATATATATACATACTATATGCACAACATATACAAAAAGACACATACTATATATATATATATACACACACACACAATAAATACAGCATTTGCATCTATGCATATATAGACAGTATATTCATATACACAATATACACAGTATGTGCATATATACACAATATACACTGTATATGCATATATACACAATATACACCGTATATGCATATATACACAATATACACCGTATATGCATATATACACAATATACACCGTATATGCATATATACGCAATATACACCGTATATGCATATATACGCATATACACAGTATATGCATATATACGCATATACACAGTATATACATATATACGCATATACACAGTATATACATATATACGCATATACACAGTATATACGCATATACACAGTATATACATATATACGCATATACACAGTATATACATATATACGCATATACACAGTATATACATATATACGCATATACACAGTATATACATATATACGCATATACACAGTATATACATATATACGCATATACACAGTATATACATATATACGCATATACACAGTATATACATATATACGCATATACACAGTATATACATATATACGCATATACACAGTATATACATATATACGCATATACACAGTATATACATATATACGCATATACACAGTATATTCACAATATACACAGAATATACATATATACAGAAATATACACAGTATATACATTTATATACACATATATACACAGTATATACATTTATATACACATATATACACAGTATATACACATGTACACACAATATATACATATATACACAGTATATACATATATAAATACACAATATATACATATATATATACACAATATACATATATATACAATATACATATATACACAATATACATATATATACAATATACATATATACACAATATACACAGCATATACATACCTTTTAAGATGTTTGGATGACCACCCGGCCGTGGCATCAGGCGGGTGTTTCCGGTGGTTGTTCGGGCGGGTGTTCGGGCAGGAGGGAGGGGGGGTTGGAGTGGTTGCACATCCGGGATGGGGGGGGCGAGGGCAGAGGGTGCGTTCGCTGGGCGGGAGGGCAGAGGGTGCGTTCGCTGGGCGGGAGGGCAGAGGGTGCGTTCGCCGGGCGGGAGGGCAGAGGGTGTGTTCGACCGGGCGGGAGGGCAGAGGGTGTGTTCAACCGGGCGGGAGGGCAGAGGGTACGTTCGCCGGGCGGGAGGGCAGAAGGTACGTTCGCTGGGTGGGAGGGCGCGTTCGCCGGGACGGGGGGCGTGGCGTCAACTGTGCCGTTGGTGGTATGTGTCAGCGGCCAGTGTGTTAGGCGGGCTGCGGTCACCTGTGCCGGCTAAGGGGGGAGGCTAGCGGACGGGCGGGTCAGGGTGGTGGCGGGTGGGAGTTTCAGGGACTCGGCGATCCAGGATAGGTGGGTGGGCCAGGAGAGGGGCAGTAACCGAGACACAGAGGGAGGGGCCCGGGGACACGATCTGTCAGGGACCCGGCAGTGCATTCCCAAACCACTTGGCAAAGCACTGCACACAGGGTCCGTGCATCCCCGGGCCCCTGAACCTCATGGGCCCCGTAGCAGCTGCTACGGCTGCTACGGTGGTAGTTACGCCACTGGGTGGAGGGATTAGTTTCTAACTTCTTTGGAGTCTAAGACAGTTATAAAATTGACTTGTTTCCTTTGAGCAATATAAAATGTTTGTATAATATAAACAACAATACAGTATAAACTTCTGAGCTTCCAGATCCTGGTTCTTTCTTGACCGAGTGTGGTGCCATCATCCAGAAAACAACTTTAAATTAAGATGTAAATTGGTGGTATAAAGTCACAGAGGTGGAGATTTTAACACTAAAGTCAAGCTCTCTCTTCCTCAGAAAGCCTCTTTCACTGTAATTGATTGTCGTGCATCCAGAGACATCACTAGCCTGATCTCCTGAAGTCTGATGCATGATGTCAATCACAGGGGGGGGGGGGAGTTCAGAGTTCCCACCTTGACTTCAGTGTTAAAATCTCTGCCTCCTTGACTTTATACAACCAATTTACATCTCTTTTCAAAGTTAATTTTCTGATTGATACCACCACACTGAACTATAAAAAGAAACAAAAAATAGAAGGTGTTACGCTGTTTGACAGTTTACTGGTAGCGGTTTATTAGACATATTACTGATAAGGAGTTCCCTTTAACAGTGAATATTGGTTATCATGGCGATCTAGAGTGGCAGAGTTAATACGATAAGTCTCTTCTTTTAAAAAGGAAATAAAATGTCCTGTGACCATCCTATATTCCTATTAGAAAGATCAGTACAAGCAGGAATAATGAGAATCCTTCTATACAATCAGACAGAGCCACATTTACTTACCTGGTCCTTTCGCGATCCTGGAGGTGCGTTGTCCGACGAGGATGAAGTCCGGCGCGATTCACTAAGATCGCGTGCCCGATGTCCTACATGTGTCGCTTCCTCGATGAGGTTCGCCGGAGTTCACCTTCTTCTTCCCGGTGTATGTGAGTGCATTCTCTTGCGACAGAATTAGAATTTTAAAGCCAGCGCTTCCGAATCAGTCTAGTTGTCTAACGGCCACACCCCGATTTGTGTCGCATGAAAGTAGGCGCGATTGCGCTAAAATCCGAACGCGTGCGCCCTTGTCAAATGCGGCGCAAATCAGAAATAGCTGGGAAACCCGATGGAAATGCGGTGTGCGGACCCTTAGTAAATGCGCCCCAATGTTTTGGTTTCTAGGGGAATATGAGGTGACCCAGAATAAGAGATGACTGAATCCTCCAAAATTTTTTCATTAAAGCTTCTTCACATTTTTCAAAAGATTCAGTTCTAAACTGATACTGCTCCAATTGTTCCTGAAATTGGTATATAACCCCCACTAGCCCTCTAAAACAGACTTCTCATTAAAAGCTCCAATCTCTTATTGTTATTTTTTTTTGAAGATTTTTTTTTCATTTCCTTCACCCAATCTCCCCTTATGTTCTTCTGAAGCATTCCATTTGTTTCCTAAATAATGGTAGGTTCAAGCCAAATCTACAAACCTATGCATAGATATGCTCATCTCTACGCAGATTGTTCTTCTTCTATGGATGGTTCGTTGGTCAATGGTTTAGTGAAGACTTCTTGTTGAGTCTTCAATGTGACAATGAACTATATCATTAAACTACGTCTTACCTAGAAATATTCCCAGAGAGTATCCTTTACCTCCAGACTCTTCTGTTTGATCAGGATACAGAGGAAAACACACCCCATTTTTTCCATAGTAATTTCCAAAAAAGTCCTCATTCCAAAAAGGAATCACAGCTATTATAAATCCTATCAGCCATATTGTCATCAGTATCATAAGAGTCTGACGTCTGCCCGGCCGAATGTTGCTGAATGGAAATACAATGGCCAAGTACTTCTCCAGTGTCAAATAAGTCAGGAGCAGAACAGATACTTCTGTGGACAACATGGCTAGAAATCCAAGGCTTCTGCACTGCAGGCTTTCCATCCAAATTAGGGCATATTTTTTGTATTGCCCTCGATATTTTACATCAAATACGCCAATAAAAAAAAGATAGACTCCCATCAGACAATCAGCACCTAGAAAATAAAGTAGTAAAGTATTGATCATTAGTGAATGACATGTGGCCACAGCAACATTAGCAATAATACCGTCTATCTAATACATCATCTGAAGGACTCGAAGACACATTTACATAAATTATCAGGAAATTAGGGGACGAGGGGGGAGGTAAAGGGGAGGGGATGGAGATGAGCAGACGGGTAACTCCGCAATAATAGAGGTGGAGGGAGAAAAAGGCAGAGGAGTAGTCGTGTGAGGAAGAAAATATTCAGAGGGTCAATCTGTATGACCCGGTGGTATTTACACCAGTCTGACTCTACAGTATGCTACATTAATAAATAAAAGGCAGGAGAGGGAGGGGGGAAAGGAAAGGGAGGAAGGGAGGGGGTGCGGAAGGCAGTGGGAAAGGTAAAGGGAGGAAGTGGGAGGGATGGAGGCAGGGGAAATGGTGTGGAGGGAGGGGAAAGGAGAAAGTCACTTAGTTTGACCTGGTGGTACTTAAACCAGTATTACTCTAGAGTAGGCTGGATTAAAAAATAAAGTGCATAAAGCTCCTCATCCCTAATCTCCGGCTATGAGAAGGGAAGGGGAGGGAGGGGAAGGAAGGAAAAGGGGATGGGAGGGGAGAAACAGTGAATAAGAGGAGACGGAGTAATAAGAGACGATGGGTAATTCAGCAATAATGGAGAGGAAGAGGAGAAAGTGAGAGCAGCGGTCAGGTAAATCAGAAAAAGGTGAAGGGGTTACAGGCAGTTACATACAAGATAGGGTCCATAGGTTTGTACTTAAGTTGAATTTGTATGTGAGTTGAAACTGTATATTTTATAATTGTAGCTCCAGACAATTATTTTTTCTGCTGCAGTGACAATTGGAGTTTCAACATTTTTTGCTGTAATGGGACCAAGAATGATCTATAAAGCTTCATTACAGACACCTTACAGCTGATCATTGCAGTCTGGGACTATAGTAAAGCATTCAGAGAGCTTCACCAGAGGTCACAGTGGGCAGAGGGGTGTGTCTTTAACTATGGGTTGTCTGTAAGTCGGGTGTCCTTAAGTAGGGGATCGCCTGTACTCAGTTTGATCTGATGGCATTCACACCAGTCTTTCTCTAGAGTACGCTGGACTGAAAAATGAAGGGCACAAACCTCCTCATCCCTGCTTTCCAGAAGGGACAGAAGGGGAACGGGATGGGAGAAAGACGAAGGAGAGGGGAAATTTCACTAAAATCATAATAACAAAAGCCTAACAAACATGTTACAAATGAACAATAACGGAAACCATCAACAGATATATGAGACCTTCATTATTTTTCTAGTTAATATTGTAAGAATTTGCATGGTTGGATATATAATTTTATGATGTTTCCTATAAGGGTGAGTTCCTAGTTATGGGTTTCATCATACACTAGGGCATTATGGAACCTTATGTTGTATTTTTCGGAGAAGTATAATTATATTTTAGTTTTATCTGGTTTTATAACATGTTTGCTCTTCCTCCTGTTTTTCTTTGGGGGCTCTTGTGTCTAGGTGAGAAAACGGTATTGAGCATCATATTATGACTCGGTAGGAATAACTTTCATTCATTCTTGAGATGTGAATGGAGGAGTGGCTGTGCTCCCTTCTGTAGGATACCCAGAAACAGGTGTCAACTAACTTTTATCAAAGACAAAGGGGGTCATTTACTAAGGGCTCCGCGGCCGCTTTTCCATTGGGTATTCCGAATTTTTCCGTTTTGCACCGAAATCCGCCGGGATTTTGGCGCACGCGATCGGGTTTTTGGCACATCGCTGCCGGGTTGCATGTGACGGAGGTGTGGCCGTCGGAAAACCTGACAGATTCGGAAAAACTGCAGAATTTAAAAACCGAATTGTGTCGCAAAATCAATCACTCACATGCACCGGGAATAGGTTGGTGAACTCCGCTGAACTTCGGCGGACCTCGGCGCAGCAGCGACACCTGGTGGAGATCGGGCACACGACCTTACTGAATCGCCGGAAGACCCGAATCCATGTCCGAGAACGCGCAGCTGGATCGCGACAGGACCGGGTAAGTAAATGTGCCCCAAAGTTTTTACAAGTGTCCAGTCTCATCTCTACCCATTCTCTTCCAGTGTGAGAAGACAAGGGGTTCTGTACTGAGCTGGAGGAGACGAGGGGACCCTTGTTCTGCAGAAAGATATGGATTCCATCTCTATGACCATCTATAAGTCATGCACAACATATAGCAGAATCCTATTCTTATTCTGTGGATATGCTCAACTTTATCATGAAAAGAAGTTTTTCCTTCTTGTAAAATCCTTATTGAAATTCAGTTGAAAGTCGGACATTTTTTTACATTTCACGCTCTGCTGACTCTTCTTAAGGCGATAAATATTTACTTACAGCATAAAATCTTTATAGACATTGTGTGCGTCTTGTTCTCCGACTGAATAAATGATCTCATGCCGATAACAAAGATGTTTCCGAAACAAGTGATGCAGGCTATTACCCAGACAAATACACGCAGGATGGTGTTGGCGAGAAGGTTTTCAAATGAAGATATCCCATCTGTAAGCGGTGTACATACCCGTACATGAGGTGCATAAGAACAATAGCGAAATTTTTTAAAGTATCTTCAAAAAAAGAAAGATAACATTTTAAAGAAATAAAAACAATCTATTTATTTAAAACACATTGTATGACATAGAACATTGAGGACCAAGCAAACCCGAGAATAAGAATTGACATGAGTTTGGACACCAATATATCTCAATGGATTAACATAACATTAAACTTAACTGTATCCTGATAGACCCTATTTGCAACCTACTCAGCTCCCCAAGCTCTATAACACGCTGGCTGCAGATAGGACACTATGCATAATCTGCTCAGCTCCATCTGCTCTATAACATTCTACCTGCAGATAGGGCACTATGTACAAATTACTCAGGTCCTCTTGATCTATAACAATTTGCCAGCATCCAGGACACTATGCACAATCAGTTCAGCTCCTGCTACTCTATAACATACTGCCCGTAAATAGGACTCTATGTGCAGTCAGCTCAGGTTTCCATGCTCTATAACAAACTACCTGACTGCGGTTCCTCCTGCTGACAGTCTGATCAGCTTTTCCTGCTCTATAGCATGCTGCCTGCAGATAGAACACTATGTACAATCTGCTTAACTCCTCCTGTTCTATAATATGCTGCCTACAGACAGGACCTTATATACAATCTGCTCAGCTCCTCCTGTTCTATAACATGCCAAATACAGGTAGAATACTTTGTACAATCTACTCAGCTCCTCTTGCTCTATTACATGCTTCCTGCAGATAGGACACTATGTACAATCTGCTGAGCTCCTCCTGCTCTATAACATGCTGCCTGCAGATAGTACACCCTGTACAATCTGCTCAGTTCCTCCTGCTCTATAACATGCTGCCTGAAGATAGGACACTATGTACAATCTTCTCAGCTCCTTCCACTCTATAACATGCTGCCTGCAGATAGGACACTGTGTATAATCACCTCTGCTCCTCCTGCTCTATAACATGCTGCCTGCAGGTAGGACACTTTGTACAATCTGCTCAGCTCCTTCTGCTCTATAACATGTGCCTACAAATTGGACACTGGGGCACATTTACTAAGGGCCGGGCTCCAGTTTTCTGGCAGACTTCTTATTGCTTGCACAGGTATTTAAGAAGTGTCAGAGTCACATGTGTCACACGCAACATGCACTTTTCTTCACACAACATAAATTTTGTCACTGAAGGGGCCGTTCTGGCACTCAGTCGGACCATGCACCAGATTTAACATGCAAAGTCTAACAGAATTGTGTTGCAGGCCCAATGTTAAAGGTGCACCAAAAAAAGGTGCTCTCTGTCGAAACTGTGCAAAAGGCGCCAGATTCAGAAATCGTGAATCTGGCGCCCTCTACACTCTACACAGGCAAACTGCACATAGTACAGACTGCAGTGATTTTGATAAATGTGTGGCACTGACATGCATGTTGAAAACCTCAAAGTGCTGCCGCTTTCCTCTACAGACATATACACACTTCTTATAGGCACTAATAGTATCAGGACCATTTGGTCCCTTCCTGTGTTTTGGGATTAACCCAGGAAGTCGTGATAAATGGGAAAATCGTCGGCCTGCGCAGCAGCCTTACTGCATTCATGCGTATAGCTCTTTTGTGCATAAAGCCTTCGCCTGCAATCACCAGTCATATTTTATTTCATGTAGTCGGCTTAGGATTTGTTAATTAAGTGGATCGTTTCCATCATAAGTCCTGTTGCTTTATTATTGCTACTGACAATATTATTCAACATGAAGATGTAAAATGAACAATTTTTACTTAACAAATGTTTATTAAAACATTTCCCTCCCGCGGTGTCATAGAATGCAAATAGAAATGTATCTGATATACTAGATTCCCAGTGCGGAGCGGAAGATGGATTACAGTAATTAATCTAGTAAATGTAAATCACAGATTCTTAGCATTTCTGCAGATACTTACATGTGAGACAGATTCTTCATCGGCTGAAACATTTTTGTGCTTATATTTGGAATTTCAATTTTCTCCAGTGATCTATAAATCACATAAAGTTTACATTTAGATTTACACTTGTTGCACATTTCATACATAAAATACAGGGAAATTCCCTTTAGCCCGACCCTAAGCTGCAAATGCCAACACTAAAGGATGTGCCGTGAGTCACGTGACCAACACTTGTGGGTGAATGGAGAATACTAATAAGTCTTTCTTTACTAATTCATTATTTAATTAATTATTGTATTTTAGGCTGCATGGTCATTTTCAGTGGTCTACACGAGTTTCATTGTGTTCATTATTTTGTGCTGATTAAAAGGGACTGTCCATTTATTTTTTATTGGTGGCCTACCCTGACAATTTCTGGCTCAGTTTGGATCAGCCCTCATGATATGTAGCCCAGTTTGGCCTGGCAAAAAAAATAGCGCACAGAGCCAAACGCCAAAAAGGCTTGTGTAGTGGAATGTCTCTGTAACTGCAGGATTCACTTTAGGGTTTGAGCCAGCAGTTACAACACCTGGTCACTTCACTAAGAGTGGATCAGTCTACTTCCAGCTCCATACACTGCATTTTCCCTTGGTGCTTACTCATTAAATGTCTTTTAGCTGAGCTTCAATAGGACTGATTTATATTCTGTGAATACAGCTCAACTACGGTTTCTCCAGGGAGCCTGATTTATTTATTGGTTAGATTGCTACTTTCACCTCCTTCAACTCTTCTAATTGGCTCTGTATATCATGGAGAGATCATCTGAATTAGGGCCAGATTACAAAGAACCTCACCAAGGTGTTAAATAAGAACTTCACCGAGGAGTCAGATTACATAGAACCTCACTGAGGTGTCAGATTACATAGAACCTCACTAAACTGTTAGATTACATAGAACCTCACTGAGGTGTCAGATTACATAGAACCTCACTAAACTGTCAGATTAAATAGAACCTCACTGAACTGTCAGATTACATAGAACCTCACTGAGGTGTCAGATTACATAGAACCTCACTAAACTGTCAGATTACATAGAACCTCACTGAGGTGTCACATTACATAGAACCTCACTGAGGTGTCAGATTACATAGAACCTCACTGAGGTGTCAGATTACACAGAACCTCACTGAGGTGTCAGATTACACAGAACCTCACTGAGGTTTCAGATTACATAGAACCTCACTAAACTGTCAGATTACATAGAACCTCACTAAACTGTCAGATTACATAGAACCTCACTGAGGTGTCAGATTACATAGAACCTCACTTAACTGTCATATTATATAGAACCTCACTAAACTGTCAGATTACATAGAACCTCACTGAGCTGTCAGATTATATAGAACCTCACCGAGGAGTCAGATTACATAAAACCTCACTGAGCTGTCAGTTTATATAGAACCTCACCGAGGAGTCAGATTACATAGAACCTCACTGAGCTGTCAGTTTACAGTGAACCTACTGAGCTGTCAGATTGCATAGAACCTCACTGAACTGTCAGATTACATGGCGGCTCTATACATAGGGGAGGTTGAGTAGTCTCCTCATACCAGCTCTACACACTACAGATACTGTACAGAGATGAAAGCTCCTAGAAAATAACTGGAAACAGTGATACTACACAGGAACACGGATTTCTGCAAAGACTGTTAAAGGGTTTGCCCAGAGGTTGATTAACATGGCTGCTTACTTCAAAAAACCACACATAGAAATGAAAGGAGTTTAGCTGTAATACCAAGAACTACCCATGGTCAGGAGTGGTGCTGTTATTGGAAGATACCTGCTATACTTTTTAACCCCTTTAAAAGCTTAGGAAAGCTTCAATGACCCAATGTAGATCCCTTCTAATAACACCTACTAACTGAGATACTCCGGCCAATATTTTACATTTTGTTGTATAGTTTCTGTTTTGCAAGTAAAATGTGGACTCAGTAGAGTAGAGGTCTGGTTTCAGCAGGTCTCCTTGAAGCAGAGTTGATATATGACGATCGCAGCCTTGAAGTCACACAGTATTGTATATTTATGGTATATAATTTTCCCATAGATTTATACTTTTCTGATAGATTTGCTGTCCCAGAACCTCTGCTCTCAGCTATATTATTAATATTTTTCTGGTAAACAATGGCACACGACCAAGGCAAGAAATGATGTACATGGATTGCTTTGCTTCCGCTTCTCTTAACACAAATGCAGTGCATTAAAGGGGCAGTGTTATGAAGAAACGGTAACGATAACCATTGATGTGTCCTCTCCAATCCCCGGTGACCAGGGGTTAGCACAGGAGAAAATAAGCTTTTACCGTATGTACTCGAGTATAAGCCGAGTTTTTCAGCACAATTTTACTTAGGCTTTATCTACACGGCCGTTGGGGGATGTACGGTGACGTATATACGTCCCCCATAGGTCGACAATGAAGCAGTAGGGCACACGTGCTGCACTGTACCATTCCGTAGCAGTGAAAAGATAGGGCAGCGCTCACCCCCTCCTCCTCTCCCCGGCTCCATCGTGCTACAGTACGGCGGGCACAGGTTAGTGTGAATTCGGCCTTACACTCAGTTATACAATAAAAAAAAATAGTACTCACCTCTGGCGCTCACCCCCGGTGTCCACTTCTTCTCCGAGCATCTTCCAACTTCCAAGCAGTGCGGTCAGAGGCAACGTCCATGCTCTCTGCCCGCATGCACTCACGCAGCGTGACATAATGACATAATTTTTTGGAACTGCACTTTGTCGGGCAGATTTACTTACCCGGTCCATTCGCGATCCAGCGGCGCGTTCTCTGGATTCGGGTCTTCCGGCGATTCAGTAAGGTAGTTCCTCCGACGTCCACCAGGTGGCGCTGCTGCGCTGAAGTTCCCTGAGGCCCGCCGGAATGCCCTGAAATTCACCGGCCAATTCCTGGTGAAGGTAAGCACGAGTCCCGCAACACTTTTTTTAAAAGAATGTGGCGGTTTTTCCGAATCCGTCAGGTTTTTGCTCGGCCACGCCCCACGATTTCCGTCACGTGCATGCTGGCGCCGATGCGCCAAAATCCGATCGCGTACGTCAAAATCCCGGGGCAATACAGGGAAAATTGCCATAAATCGGAAATATTCGGGTAACACGTCGGAAAAACGTGAATCGGGCCCTTAGTAAATGACCCCTAGTGTGTCACAGTAAGTGCAGAGCAGAGAAGACGCACCAGGGGAGAAGAGGGTTAGCACTAAGTTTATTATTTTAAAGGGGCAGTGCTAGCCATTTAAAGGGGCAGTGCTGCAAGTGTACATTTCTGGAAAGGGGGCTTCTGGACATTTTATTAAAAAGTAGTTGCTGCATTTCCCACCCTAAGCTTATAATCGAGTCAATAAGTTTTCCCAGTTTTTTAAATTTAATTTAAAGGCGTGTCAGCAAGTTAGAGGGGACACTTTTTACTTTTACAAGTAACAGAAGCCCAAAAGAAGTAGGGCAAACAGACACTCCCAAAAGTCTATAGAGATCAATGGACATTTTAACGGGACCAGTAGACTTCCGTTATAACATATTAGTGATGAGATAATAATAATGGATGTCCCAACGCAGGTGTGAACTGGACCTTACAATGATGTGTTAGATTCTACTGTACAGGATCAGAGATGCTTACTTACAATGATTGGAGATGTGGTAATGTTTCAAACTGATCGGTGTGGAGCGATAGTGGATTACAGCTGAGATTACTGAAGAAAGGGAAGAAAGAAACAATTAGACCATAAAAACAGCGGGGGAGATTTATCTTTTTTCTTTACAGTTGTCTAGTTCCTTATTCTTATTTGTTTTAGGTGGATTCTCCTTGTGTGAAATTGTATCTGTGCCTGATAGTCTAACATGGCTCTCTGGTGTGGAGGATGCACCTTTTTTTAAAAAAAAAGTAGCACATTTTTGCACAAAAAAGTCTCACAGACGGCTGTCAATAAATCTCCTTTCTTTGTATAATTCTTTTGGTTGCATTGTCTACATATTGCACTGAAAGACAGTTAAAGGGAACCTACCACCACGAATCTACCTATAAAGGTAGATCGGGTGGTAGGTGGATGTAAGGGACGTGAGGAGAGCTCTTTTTAGAGCTAATCCTCACGTCCCCGCTAACTTTTGGGAAACTTTATTAACCTAATATGTAAATTTAATTATGCGGCTACTGGGGCGTGGAGTAGCCGGCACGAGGCTACACAGCGCGGCTACTCCACGCCCCAGTAGCCACATTACTCCTCCTACCCTGTTGTGTCCGGCGCGCAGCTCCTCATAGCTGCGTGCCCTCGTCTGCCAAGCCGGCTACTGCGCATGCGCAGTAGCTCCGGCCTCGGAGCTGGGACTGCTCAGCCGGCGTTCTGCGCATGCGCAGAACGCCATCATATCGGACGAGGGCGCGCAGCTACGAGGAGCTGTGCGCCGGACACAACAGGGTAGGAGGAGTAATGTGGCTACTGGGGCGTGGAGTAGCCGCGCTGTGTAGCCTCGTGCCGGCTACTCCACGCCCCAGTAGCCGCATAACTAAATTTACATATTAGGTTAATAAAGTTTCCCAAAAGTTAGCGGGGACGTGAGGATTAGCTCTAAAAAGAGCTCTCCTCATGTCCCTTACATCCACCTACCACCCGATCTACCTTTATAGGTAGATTCGTGGTGGTAGGTTCTCTTTAACCAGCAGGTTTTTTGTTTTTGTTAACAATAAAAATGCCTTTCAAGAAAAACAAAAACAAACAAAAAAAAAACAGCAGTTTTGTCCGTTTATTAAGATTTGCACAACTTTTGATATTTCTAAATACAGTAAAGCATTTTAGATCCAAAATGTATTTTATGTACTGCATTTTTACATTGCTGTCTAATTTTTAAAATTTCTTTCAACCTGCTATTTTTTTAAGGTGGTTAATTTAAACAGGTCAGTGCTCTCTAGCATTTGTAACTTTTTTGCGACTTTTTAAAAAGTCCCTGTTGGCGAATACATCTAATTTTAGTCTAAACAGTTGGATTTGTTTTTTGTTGTAAGGTTTTGGGGAAAGGTAGTGATAAATCTCCCCCAAGATTTCTTCACAAAAAGAGAACAATCATTCAAAAAAACTAAATTGGAACAGATTTTTAATGTTCTATCATACACAATGCCCAAAGTATTTTATTAAAAAAATTGTCCTTAGCCATTAGAATCAGAACAGACAATTGTTTTTTTTTTTTGTTTTTTTTTAAATAAGAGAATTTTCTAGATTTCTTAGCTACCATGATGGATACTTTTGGTTGGAGACTCATGTAACCTCACGTTTCTGGTGTAGTAAACTGAGTACAGGTGGTTCCCTACTTAAGAACACCTGACTTACAGACAACCCCTACTTACAAATGGACCCCTAGTTACCAACGGACCTCTGGATTTTGGCAATTTACTGTCATTTAGCCCTAGGCTACAATGATCAGCTGTAACAGTTATCACAGGTGTCTGTTATGAAGCTTTATTTTTAATCCTGGTTCTTATGACAACCCAACATTTTTAAAATCCAATTGTCACAGCAACCAAAAAAAAAATTGGCTGGGTTTACAATTATAAAACATACAGTTCTGACTTACATACAAATTCAACTTAAGAACAAACCTACGGAACCTATCTTGTACGCTCCATCACTGTGATAGACTACTAATGAATTTACTGTTGTGTAATTACTAGCATAGATAAGAAAAACTTTTAAATTAGGGGAATTATAGGGTGTGTTGCTTTAGTTCTCATTTCCTTAAAAACCATCTACTGTATATACTCGAGTATAAGCTGACTCGAGTATAAGCCGAGGTACCTAATTTTAACACAAAAACGGGTATAACTCGAGTATAAGCCGAGGGTGGGAAATGCATTGGTCCCAGCCTCCCCAGTATACAGCCAGCCAGTGCATGCCCCGCAGTATACAGCCTGCAGCCCCTGTCCCCCAAATGTATATAGCCTGCAGCCCCTGTCCCCAAAATGTATACAGCCTGCAGCCCCTGCTCCCCAGTATACAGCCTGCAGCCCCTGTCCCTAGTATATAGCCAGCAGCCCCCTGTCCCTAGTATATAGCCAGCAGCCCCCTGTCCCTAGTATACAGCCTGCAGCCCTCTGTCCCTAGTATACAGCCTGCAGCCCCCAGTATACAGCCCCTACCAAGCCTATAAGAAAAAAAAGTGTACTCACCTTCCAACGCCCCCCAAGGAGGTCATCTTCTGTCCATCCATGCTTCCTGTCTCTGTGCGGTGCCGTCGCTCGAGCTGTGATGTCAGCGGCTTGCTGACATCATAGTGTGCTGATGGTGGCGCACACATTATGATGTCCGCGAGCCGCTGACGTCACGACTAGAGCGACAGAGCCGGAACATCGATGGACAGAAGGTAGGGAGTGAAAAATGAAAATGCAGAAGCGAAAAAGGGCATTGGCGGGAAGGGGTTAATAGACTCAAGTATAAGCCGAGTTAGGGGTTTTCAGCACATTTTTTGTGCTGAAAATTTTGGCTTATACTCGAGTATATACAGTATGTGCAACAGTCTTTAAAAATACTCATGAATTGACACTTATCTAAGAGAATATCATAACTAATCATTTCAATAATTATGCAATAAAGTAGCTCCGAAGACTAGATAAGCTACAGACATAATGATGGGATAAATAAAGGGATCTAAAATCCAAGTAAATCACTTGTACTCACAGTTTCTGTAAATGTTTAAGCTCTTTAAAACTGGAGAGCGGCACTTCTGTGATGAGATTATTTGACAAATCTCTAGGATTAAATAAACAGAATATAAATGAGTCAAACAACTTCTTAAACAATATGCAAATGATGTATATAAGAAGCATTAGGGTCTGCTTTATTATTATAATTTTATTTCTTTAGAAAAAAAGGTTCTTATTGTTTTATTTTTGTAAGTTCTGTAAAACCTCTGTACCTCTATGTTGCTGATAGTTTTTGCAATACAATAGCACACTCCTAATAGTAGTTTAGGCTCACCCATTCTCTCGCAGGAGCCAAATGTTTGAAAGACTAAGGGTGATGGCACACATTCAGTTTTCCAGATGCAGTTTTTGAAGCCAAAATCAGGTGTGGATCATAATGGGTGAGACAAATAATTGAGATGCGCTGCTCCTCCTCCTACTTCTACTCCACTACTGGTTTGGGCATCAAAAACTGCATCTGAAAAACTGAACATGTGCCCTAAGGCCGGTTGCCCATGAGCTTCAAACCGAGAAACTGGCTCCTTGCACTGGAGGGATTAATTGAAATACTGATTTCAGTCCAGGGGTTCGAAGTTCAGTCTGGATAATCCCACCAGGGCACGGAGCATGTTTCCCACACTGAATTCACTCAAAGGCTGCCTACAGACAAAAGTCTGGCAGCCATTCTTCATGAATCCTCAAAAATATAGTTAATGTACTCTACTGAGTATAGAATTTACTCTACTGCTTAATGGATCCGTCTCACGATCCTATAAAATAATGGGCATGGCCACTAATCCATAAAAAGTATTGCATTTAGTGCCTTTCTGCGCTGGGGACCGAGGTTCAAGACCCAAGGTCAACATCTATCTGTATTTGCATGGATTTCCTCCGAGTCCTCCGGTTTCCTCCCACGATCCAAAACATACTGGTAGGTTGATTAGATTGTGTGCCAGGGACAGGGACCGATTTGGCAAGCTATGTGTAGCGCTGCATAATCTGTGTGCACTATATAAATAAAGGAATTATTACACAGCAGATTGAAAAGTAGAGGAGGAGGGGAGCAATTCAGAACTTCTATCTTACAGGCTGTACAGTAGCCATGTTTAGATAGAGGAGAGGGTACACAGGACAGTCTGGAGTGGGGAGGAGTGTGGATCACACAGGTTGTGTACGCACTGCCAAACACAGTAACTGAGGTTAAATAAAGGAGTAGGGTGGGGGATGGGGCAACTGTTTGACAGCCTTGCTTCACCATTGCAGTCAACTGTATTTACATCCAGTGAACAGTGATCTGTCTAGTGGTCCCTATGTCTTTGTTCCCCATAGCTCCTGCTATGGTGGTAATTCTGCCAGTGCATGAATGCTAGTGAAGACACCAACATTAAGGGGAACCTCTCACCACGTGTACCCCTCCAAATCCATATACAATATCTTGTCCAGCAGATTGGAAGTCCTCAGAGCATGTTTTTATAGGTGGGTAACATTGCTTCATATCTCCAAAAATGACTTTTATTCTTGCCCAAGATGCAGTTAAGGAGGTTGAGTAGCTCGACCATGCAGTCAAGCAACCCCACACTGCCCACCCCCCTCCACCATCCGTCGTCACGCTATGGCTCTGGAAATGCTCCACACCAGCTTGTGTGGAGCATGCGTAGAGCACCAGTGATCTGGCTAGATATGTGCAAGGCCGTAGACCAGATCTAAGGAGCACTGTGCGAGAACTCCGGGAAGCCAGAGAGTGACATGGCATGAAAGTGGTGGTGGGGGCTGGATGTGGCAAGGGTGGGAAGTGGACACGTGTGGCAGGAGGCGGGATTGCTTGACTGCATGGTTGAGCTACCCACCTCCATGACTGCATCTTGCGCAAGAATAAAAGTTGTTTTTGAAGGTATGAAACATCATTGCCCTCCTGAGGACTTCCAAGCTGCTGGTCAAGGTACTGTTGTTGGACTTGGAGAAGCATACATGGTGACACGTTCCCTTTAAGGATTCTCAAACTTCACATCAGCAAGTCTTACATTCATGGAACATGCTTACATACATGAACAAACCTTTGTAATATTACAGGAGTGTTATAGGAAAATTTGCTGTAGGTTTCCCCGACATATTAGGCGTGATCAGCAGTAGGGCAACCAAATATCATCTTAATGACAACGGCTTATGCTAAGCACGACAGGTTCCAGAGAGACTATAACATTTTATCTGTCAGATTTCGGTGTGTACAGTACAGTCGTGACAAACATTTTTACAAGAAAATAAAATCTAAAACCACATCTTTTCTTATTTGTTTTTATCTATGACTTTTTATCATCATAAAATGTGCATTTTACAATAAGCGGTGAGCTCATTTGTTCGAAGGATTTCTTACATTTCGGCTAAACTTCTCAAAGATGAAAAGATGTTTTCTTTAACTAATTTGATTCGGTTTCCACGTAGAAACCTGTCAAGAAAAAAAGTAAAGTTGACATTGGCTTCATAACACATAATATTTAGAATTTAGTTTTACTTCCCCAATATACCATTGAATTACTGGATTTGAGGTGTAATTTAATAGCTGAGAAGAAAATCAACTATTAACCCTGTCAATATTTAGTTGTGGTATTTTTGGTACTTTTGAGTGAGCTGCCTGTGGAATTTACTAATCCATGAGTGGACTTCTGCCTTGAGCCTGCAAGATGGCTGGAGAAGGGGGGATGATGTGCGCTGCAATCCCCTCTGTTCTCCATAGCGAGCTTAGCGGCCTTGCCACAAATCGGACTGGTCCTATCTTTTGTGGTGCAGCTGCCCGGCTGCCTGTGCTAGCTGACATTTTTTCCACTACCGGTGGCTCTAAGCCACCATTTGCAGAAGTGTGCATGGAGCCCAACTGTTATTCTCAGAATGGCTTAAAGGGGTATTCAGGTAGCAACAAGTTGATCCAAATCTACAAGATAGGGGATAACTTACTAATGGGTGCCAGAAGTGGTGTCCCCAAGCAGGGCTGGCTCCAAGTTTAAGTAAGGGTGACAGAGCCTTAGTGAGCTCCTTTTTAGGGGTCCCTCATCCATCCCCCCCTGCAGCTGCCACACTGTCCCCCCATAAGGTGATCATTTGTACCAGTGTCTTAAAAGACATCTACCACATTTAGGGGTGGTAGACTGTCCCCAAACGTATGCTCGTTCCCTTAGGGCTGATGGGGGACTCCTGCTGGCGTGCTCCGGGCCTTTTTCTATACTGAAATATGCATTTATACATTTATGTCCACAAAGATAAAGAGAACATCGCTGTTGTACCCCAAATAAATGGATTAGCAGGTAGGACATGCGTGCTGATGCTCCAATCACTGTCTATGACACTAACGCAAGTAGCAGAGAAATATACTCCACTATCTCCGCCAGCGCCATAGTAATGAACAGAGCAGCAGGCACATGCACAACCAGCTGTTTTCATTGGGGGTACAATGGACCCTCTTGATCCGTGGGGGTACCACGGCTTGAAAAGCCACCGATCATCAAGTTATCCTCTATTCTGTAGAACAGAAAACCCCTTTAAAGGGGTTGTCCGAGTTTTTAAAAAAAAACTATATGTGGCCGGGAGGGGGCTGACTAAAACAATAAAGCTGTACTTACCTCCCGGTGCCCTCCCGTATCCAGCGCTGCTGTCGCTCCGGTCCGGGCGCCATGTAAACAAACATGGCCGCCGGAGCAGCGCTGCATTCAGCTTCCGGCCGGACCCGACAAGGCCGGACCCGGAAGCTGAGTCCAGCGCTGCTCCGGCGGCCATGGATACCGGAGGGCACCGGAGGTAAGTACATCTTTATTATTTTAGGCAGCCTGCTCCCAGCCACATATATTTTATTTTTTTTTTAAACTCGGACAACCCCTTTAGGGCTTTTCTCACACACAGGGAAATGGAAACTTAGACATATACAAATATATAACTCCTAAAGTTGTGAGAACTATTTATCAGATAAGATTGAATGCTGAACTAATGAAACCCAATCCCTCCATATTACATGACAACATTGGGGAAAGGCCTATCACACCTATGTTATACTCTGATATGTCCAAGTGACTGCCTGGTTTTGATTCCGTTTTCAAGATTTGATATCATGATCTCATACCTGAAATACTAAAAAAATAAATGATCTGAGTTATAATCTTAATAGTTGGCCGCGAGGGTCAGATTACCCGCTATGTAGCTGAACAGAGTTAGATAATCTAATTTATTATTCAGGTGATACTAGATTTCACAGAGAAAACGTCAAACATCTAGGATGACATCCCAAAAAAATATGAAAACATAGGAAAATCAATGAATATTTTCTGATGTTCTAATTCAATTCGTAGAATGACTCACATTGCTGACAACATGATGGTAGATAAAGTTAAGAGTATAATTTCTGGAACATATCACAGAATTCGCTCAATTACTAGGCTTGACAAGTGATGTGTAGATTTTGGTTGAGTTTACAAAAACAGCCTTAATGTAAATGAAATTATATTCTTAGACCTGTTGCCCTTCCTTTCTTGTGTGGATTGGTATATAATTACAAAACCTTTACACAGAATTCCTATCCAGACATTGGAAATTGTATCCTAATACAGTCATTACTACACAAAAATGATTCGATTTTCACTACCCACGAAACAAGTTAGGCAATATCCAAAAGGAAAGGACCCAACTTGCTGATTGGTGGGGGTCTCAGGAATTGGACCCCCACAGATCACGAGTAAGGGTTCCGAAATACCGAAGGTTCCAAACCGGAATGCTCAGCAATTTCCATCAGTTTATAGAGATGAACGGGGAAGTCGGACAATGGGCTGAGCGATTAGTGGTCCAACTGGGGTACATCGGAATCCCACGTTCTCCGGATCTGTGGGAGTCCCATCACTGAGACCCCACCAATCAGCAAGTTAGGCCCTTCTTGTTGTTTCGTGGGAAAACCCCTTTAATGAATTCAACAACAAAACTTCATATTAAATATGATCACTTACAGGACGGTGAGCTCATCACATGTGATAAAACTTGAATTACTCAACGACCCGATGCTGTTCCCTTCAAAATCACTACATATGAACAACACAAAAAGCTCAATTAAAACACTGCGAAAAACAGCTTTATACAAGCTGTCTGTGTAATATTTATCACCATGCATATTAAAAGTAACGATTTAGGTATGTGTGGAAAGAAATTCCGCAAAGTAAGAAGAGTAACATGAATTCTGCGGCTGGATAATGATTCCAAACATCCAATGCCATTAACCCCTTCTAAATGCAGCCAGTTTATTGTTTAAGGCTCAGTCTCATTTCTTGCAATCTGAAATGTGTGCCCTTGTGTGGTTATAAATATTATATGGTTATAAATATTATATGGTTATAAATTTACCAATAAACGCTTTAACTTATAAAAGTGATTTTGAGAAAGTTTGTTCATCCCATCTTGTACTTCACATTAGTGGTAAATTTTAGCTAATAAGTTTTGCGTTTATTTCTAAATATTTTTTAAAAATGGTGATTTTTTAAAAAAAATACGGCATTTTCAAAATGCTAAATTCTCATTTTCCGATAATTTTACCACCCAAATTAGTTACTAAAAAACAATTCTCATATGTCTCCTTTTATGTTTTCATAATTTTGTAAAATGTCTGGACATATTGGGGCACCTTTAAATAACTGGTCCTGTGCGTTCCCCGATCCGGAGTGTCCGACGAGAATGAACTCTGCCGCGATTTACTTATATCATGCACCCGATATCCTGCATGTGTCGCTTCCCCCGCTCAGGTCCGCCGGAGTTCACCATTTTCTTCCCGGTGTATGTAAGTGTTTGGCTTGCAACACAATTTTAAAGTTAAATCCCATGCTATGTCCGAATCAGTCGGATTGTCCAACAGCCCGCCCCCTGATTGATGTCGCATGAAAGCCAGCACCGATGCACCAAAATCCGATCGCATGAAACACAATCCCCTTCTAAATCCCTGTCCCAGCGGCGCGGTCCCCAAAAACAATGGAAAACCCGACGGAAATGTGGCCGCGGGACCCTTAGTAAATAAGCCCCATTATTTTTATGTCAAGCGACTTACAAATCAGACGTCAGTTTTCCGTATTTTCAAGGAGATTTCAGAATTGATTTTTTTGGGAATCATTATTGTTTTTAATGAGATTTGAAATATATAATATTAGAAACCCTGTACATATCCCTTCATTTTCAAACCTGCACCCCTCAAACTATCAGAAAAAGCTTTTACGAAGTTTTTTAACTCTTTGAGATCTTCAAATTAATTAAAACAAAACGGAGGTGAAATTTAGATTGGTCCAATTTTGTCAGTAATTTGTTAATTAAGCACTAAAATTTAAAATCACAAAAGAAAAAAAAAAAAGAAAACCCATCTAAAATTTTTTATGCAATTTATCCCAAGTACAGACACACCCGACATGTGGACGTCACTTGTTTTATCGGCACACACCAAGGCGTAGAATGTAAGGAGGGCCCTGCAGCGGGCCAGATTTGCCCAATAGTATTTAGAGGTTTTTAATTGGTTCATGGGCACACTTTTGTGAGCTATAAAATATTTGTTCTTCTGTTATTATAGCCATGTGAGGGCTGGTTTTTGGCGGGATGAGATGCATTTTGCAGTAATACCATTTTATTATATTGCTGAAAATTTATTTTTTTGCTTGTGTTTTAATTTTGCAGAATAAAACCTAAGGTTGGGAAAAAAAATCTATAATTTTTGCACCACCATTTTCCAAGTGGCATAGAACTGGTAGAGAGCTTGTTTTTTTTTGTATTCTTATTATATTTTATGTGGGAGAAGATAGGAAAAAAATCATAATTTTTTTTTTTTTACATTTATTTTACATCATTCATCATGCGGGTTTAATAATGAGTTTGCTTTATTGTACAGGTCATTATGGGCATGGCGATACTTTATATGTGGGGTATGAATGGTGATTTTATATTAGTTTATTTTAATTTAAAAACTTTTTGAAAAACTTTTTTTACTTCTCTCACTCTTGGAAATGAACAAGCAATCGTTTCATTGCTTGTTTATTATAATACCCTGCCAATACTGATAACATTGCAGGGTATTATCACTGTCAGCCTATGCTGTCTTGCTACCTGTAAGGTCCTGTCACATTTACTATGGAAACCTACATTTACTATGGGTTTTTGATCTGACCTCAGGGTTGTCAAAGCACTTATCGGAGCCCCCAGAAAACATTGAGCACCCATTGAGCAGAAAATCTCCCTATAGTCATTTAAACGCTGTGGTCGCGTTGACCGCAGTATTTTATGGATTAACAATCGCTCCAACTGCGGGTTTTACACCGGGTTGTCACCAGTAGGCGACCACTGAAGATCTGTGTTTTCCGATGACAGTTCAGCCCTGGTGTTATCAGGCCCATGACGTACTATTACTGCATGGAGTGACTATATAGTTTTATGACTTACATCCAGTTGATGAATGGCATCTGGCCACACAACCTTTGGGGAAGCTCTTCCAGTGAGTTATTTATCATTGACCTACAAAAATGAAGCAAACCATGTGCACTTAATCCAAGAATATTCTGTAAAATTGATACAATTTGTTAACAGAACAATATGTTACGGGATTCTATCTGATCTGAACACAAGGGACGGAGAATTTACTCTAGATCTTATATTCACATTTCCCTCTGGAGGTATTGGTTATCATTGAAGAGACACTGATGATGTAGGGAATGGTCCAGTGGGAAAGAATGCAAATCAGCTCTTCTCCAAAGTAAAAACTGACAACTGGGTGTTACAATACTAAACATGTCCCTTTACAGTCTGATACAGTTCTGCCAGTACTAGACTGGGTAGGAATACACACCTACTGTTCACGCCAAATTGTCAATTTCTATATAAATTTATTCATTTATAAATATTAAGGGTGCATTGACAGAAGGCGTTTTTTAATGCATTTTTAAATGCCTCTCAGAAACACGTGCGTTTTTTTACATGTTGTAGTCGTTTGGCTGATTTGAAAGCATTTTTTTCTTCATTGCCGGTGTCCCGATGTTAACACAGCTGCTTCCACTTTCAGCAATAACAAAAACTCTTTCCAACCAGCCAAAAGCATGGTAACATATGAAAACACATGTGTTTCTGGGAATGCATCTAAACAGTGGATCCATTAAAATTCATTAAAATTTGGATTCGGCTAAGTTCCCTGCCATTTTGGGGAGGATCATCTGGAGCGATGTGCCTCCCCAAAATGGCGGTCCCCTAGACTGGCTGCATCTTAGTGTCCGACCACACAACCGCAGCGATATAATTTCTGTATCATTTAAAAATGCCTGCAATCTTTGCTAGCAATCGTTGGACCCGAACCTGCAAAGTTTGTAACGAACCCAAACTTTGTGGTTTGGGTTCCGCTTGACACATTCAGGAGCAATTTAGCTATGTTTTCCATCTATTACGGTAGTTTTTATTATGACAAATGAAAGTGTAAACCGATGACATCTTCTAAATACTGTACAAACGCAGAGGGAAGGAGAATTTACAACCAATCCATTCACTTTAATGAGAATGGGACTTGCACTACGGAGAGAACTGTGTGCTCCCGGCTCCATCTGTGATGTGTTCGTTGGAGGGAGGATGGATGATCACCTATTAATGACCCTATGCTATGATTTAGCCCAGACATCCCCCAAAATGTTGCTGGTCCTCTGATTTTACTATAACCTCCATGTAGTAGCAGAACTCTCGCCATATTATTCTCACCAGTAATAACAGACAAAATACTTACAAGAAGAACAATGACTGCAGCCCAGTGAACAACTCCGGTGTAATCTGTACTATCGGATTCTCATCTAGTATCCTACAGATATATATAGGGAAACAGAAGAAAATACTGATTAATGTAGAGGTTACATAATTTCAAAATATAATATCAAGATTTTTTTTTAATTTTGTGTCAACAAAGATGATAATAATGTCCTATTTGCAAATGTAATTATGTAATGAATCTTACTATGTAATCTTACAATAATAGTATTTGTATATCTTCGCGTCGTATAGAAATTCAACGCTCATAGATGTTGTATGTGAGCAATAACTGAAAGTAACTGCCCAAAACTTGAGCTATAAAACAGAACACAGCAATTAGAGCCTTATGCAAACAAATTGAGTAGAAATATGACCTGCTCTGAGTTTTGCGGCTCAGGCCGAAAGCTTATACACTGGTCCGTAGATACCAGGGCAGTGTGCATGAGCCCATGCAAATACAAGAAATGTTCATGTGCCAGAGGTCTCATATAAATGTGATATGACTGGTTGTAACTATTATTTATGCAATATTCCTGGGGGCTGGGTATAGTTAAATTGTCAATTGAATTTTGTTGGGGGGGGGGGCTGTTTGTGCCTGCCTAGGGCTCTAAAGCCTCTTCTGTTATTCTTACTATATAGTGTGAGACCAGAACAAGGCTGACACACAGCCAAGGTCTGAAGCGGCGGATACAGCTTCTATCTTCCAGGCTTAGGATCGCTATACAGTACAATCCGCATCTGAGAAAGGTCTTTTTGACCGAAATGTCATGTATATGTAGTAAAGTGGATTGGTACAAGAATAAAAGCATTTATTTTCAAAATTGGATTGAGTACCATCTTCCATGTCCAGTGGCCATCTGTCCTGTGTCTGCTCCGCGCCAAGGAAATCAATGGACTGATTAAAGGGCCAGTAGCATTTTAATTCTTCATTACAGTGTGTGTCAGCAGCATTTTCTGCTAATGGGAGCAAAATTTTAAATAAGAACTAATTACTAGAGATGAGCGAGCACTAAAATGCTCGAGTGCTCGTTACTCAAGTCAAACTTTTCCCGATGCTCGACTGCTGGTTTCGAATAACGAACCCCATTGAAGTCAATGGGAGACTCAAGCATTTTTCAAGCATTTTTATTGAGAGATAAGGAAGTCAGTCCTGTTTCTTCGTTTTTTTTAAAATTTAATGTAATATTCGTGGAACTTCAAAAAGGAGAATGACCCGTGTTAAACATCTGCAATGTGTCCGAAGACACGAGTGCAGAATGGTGTTCTTCACAATAGTATGTGAAGGACAATATGTGTGAAGAACACATTGCACATGTTTCCCTACATCTGCAATGTGTTCTTCACACATATTGTTCTTCACATACTACTGTGAAGAACACCGTTCTGCACTCGTGTCTTCGGATAAGTTAGCAGATGTACGGAAACATCTGCAATGTGTTCTTCACTGTTTTTTCACTTAAATGATCCTGTGTTTACTGTGTTCACTGTTTTCACTGTGTTCTTCACTGTGTTTCCTTAAGTGAAAGCTCGTTATCGAGCTGGCGAAATACTCGTCCGAGCAACGAGCCAATTCGAATATGCTAATACTTGAACGAGCATCAAGCTCGGACAAGTATACTCGCTCATCTCTACTAATTACACATTAGCTCATATTTTAAGGATCCATTTACATATGAATTATGCTGATACCTGGAATATCTCTTTAATGTGCCCTTTTCCATCTGTTGTAAAATTCCTAAAGACATATATATAAAGCCAATTGGAGACATTTATTATTTATCATAAGAGCAAACCTCACCCCTCCAGCGCACTGCATATACAGAATTAGGAGGTTCCATCCCCCTTCACTGCCCTATATACCACTTGGAGTGGAGGTGGCAGTTTACCAGGGACTGCAATTTTAGGGCTTGTAGGTCAGTATGCTGATAAATCTTCCCTAATATATGCATTTAGAGGGGCCAGACAGAGTAGTCAGGAACAAGCCAAGCTCAAGGCAGATGGAGTTCAAACGTAGTGCATGGGTAGGCTATAAGTCAAATTGTTCAGCATAGATTTGTATTTAGTATTAGCATGGGTTGTCCTTGGGAAAACGTCAGGTTAGGAACAATAAACAAGCTAAGATCACAAGAATCAGAAGATAATCAACCAGCAGGAACACAGAAAATATTTATGCAACATGCACTTCTTAAATAGCTCTACGGATGCTATTCACAAAAAATCAGCGAGGACCGGTCACCATAGAATAATTGAAAATGTAAATTGACATTTAAAGACTAATGAAGTAGGGCTGTGCTCCCAATTCTCCTAGAACATGAGATATTATCCCCAAGACACATACAATAAATAGAGGTGAATAAGTTATGTTTTGTTTGCTCAGTCTCAAACAAATGTGAGGATAAAATCTAATTACTATGAATATTTTCTTAATTAAATATCCTATCAAAATCAAGCATGGTAAACCAGATTACTCATGGCCTCCTTCCTTCTGAAATCAACTTTTATAATTATGTTAATCAGCCTGAATAGCTCTGATGGTTGTTACACTTCACAGGCTGGTACAATGAGCATGTCTACCCTCTCCCTGCACTTCCTGCGGCTGATTACACAGGCAAAGGGAGGAGAGAGAGAGCAGGGAGTTGGGTGAGACATGTTCTTCTCATTGTAAAAGCCTGTGATTCATGAAAGACTTTGGTAATGCACCCTAGAATCAGTCAGACTCCTTGGCATAATTTTAAAAGTTGATTTTAGAAGGAAGGTGTCAGAACCGTTCAGTGTGAATTGTGCCTCTGGAGTCTGGACACACCCGATGACTATGGTCCAGCAGTTAATGAGTTACCTGGTCTTTGCTGGACTGATGCAGCTGATTTCAGCTCCAATCAGCACTAGTCCTATCAGCTTCTTGTCTGTCTCTCCAGCTTTACTTATAAGGCTGCCAGTGGCTCAATTGCGTGCTGGCTATTGTCTAGTTCTTACCTGGATATCCCAGCTCCCCATATTTCCCTGTGACCTCTTTGTACCTTCTGTTATCGTTGCCGAACCTTTGCCTGACTTTGACTACCGTTTTTTGCCTACTGAATTTGTACTGCGATTCTTCTGGTTTTTGATTCTGGCTTGTCGACTACCCCTTATTGTGTTGTCTGTCTTGTCCAGTTACGTGTGTCACTTACATAGTATAGGGACCGCCACCGAGGTTGTCCGCAGTTGCTAGAGCTGTCTTGAGGCAAGCAGGTAGGGACAGTGGGAGGGGGTTCAGCCTCAGGGCTCACTGTCTGGTTGTCTTTCCCCCCACCTACTTACAGAATAGCCAGCCCAAAAATATACTGTCGCTGTCATGGACAGCAGAACTACGTTGACAAATATTGTGGAACAGATGCAGCAAATCAACACCATGGTGCAGGAACTAGCTGTTCGGCTTCATGAGCAGGAGACGGCCCCACGTCAGTTTACCATGGCTTCCCCAGCACCACCTGAGCCACCTGTACAACTCCCAGATAAGTTCAGTGGGGATAGAAAGAGATTCTGTGCCTTTCGGGAGGGGTGTAAATTGTTTTTTAGATTGCGCCCCCGCTCTTCTGGGGATGAGGTCCAGAAGGTGGGCATAGTTATGTCTCTACTCCAGGGGTCACCACAGGAATGGGCTTTCTCGTTACCTCCTAGTTCTCCTGAGTTGCAGACGGTGGATGGGTTTTTTCAGGCCCTAGGGCTACTGTATGAAGACCCGGATAGTGCAGCTAATGCTGAACGTCACTTGACAGGTCTGAGGCAGGGTAGGCGTCCTGTGGAGGAATATTGCTCGGAGTTTAGGCAGTGGAGTGGTCCCTCCACTTGGAATGACTCGGCACTCCGATTTCAGTTTCGTGTCGGACTGAATGATCGGTTGAAGGATCTGTTGGTAGCTTATCCCACTCCTAGTTCACTTGAGGATAGCATGACATTAGCTATCCGAGTTGACAGACGCTTGAGAGACAGGCTAAAGGAGAGAGGTACATCAGACGCTTTTAGACCTTCACCTATTCGTGTTACCAACCCTAGTCCTTCCCCTCCTGCTATACCCCCATCAGAGGAACCTATGCAAGTGGATTCTACTGATGCCAAGACCAGACGTGCATATCGTGTGTTGAACAACTTATGTTTCTACTGTGGGAAAGCAGGACATCGAGTCCGGCAATGTCCATCCCTTCCTGGACCACCGCCGGAAAACTTCTACGCCTGAGTGACTATCGAGGGGGTCACTCAGGCGAACAGGTAACCTTCACCAATAAGAATAAGTTATTATTGCCTATTTCATTGTCTTTGGGAGGGAGAAACATCTCTGGTTATGCTCAGATTGACTCGGGGTCTTCTGCTAATTTTGTTAACCCTATGTTCTTTTCCGGTCTAGAGGTGTGTCCCCTTCTGCTCCAATCTCCTGTTAATGTCACAGGAGCAGACTCAGCCCCCTTCGCTCAGGGGGATATACGTTACATCACTCCCTGCCTTGAGGTTAAGGTGGGGGCAGTTCATGTGGAACGTATGAAGTTTTTGTGTCTGCATAACCTGTCGTCTGATGTGATCTTAGGTTTGCCTTGGTTGGAGAAGCACAATCCTGTTTTTAATTGGGCAAACCGGGAACTGGTGAAATGGGGTACTGAATGTGACTCCCATTGTGAGGTGGTTTCTTTTGCTGAGTGCTCTTCCATGGAAGAGGATATTCCGAGTTTTTTGTCCGATTATGCGGATGTATTTGATGAAAAAACTGTGGACGGATTGCCGCCACACAGATCATACGACTGTGCCATTGAATTAATTCCCGGCGCCAAGTTTCCTCGAGGTCGTATTTTTAACTTGTCTTGTCCGGAAAGGGAGGCTATGCGGGAGTATATTAAGGAAAGTCTCCAGAAGGGTCACATTCGCCCATCTTCATCCCCATTGGGAGCAGGGTTCTTTTTTGTGGGAAAGAAGGATGGGGGATTACGACCCTGTATAGATTATCGACAACTTAACAGAATCACTGTTAAGAATCAACACCCTCTACCCCTGATTCCTGACTTATTTAACCAAATTGTGGGGGCCAAATGGTTTTCCAAGATAGACTTGCGAGGGGCTTACAATTTGATTAGAATCAGAGAGGGTGATGAATGGAAGACCGCTTTCAATACACCAGAGGGTCATTTTGAATATCTAGTGATGCCTTTCGGTCTATGTAATGCCCCGGCGGTCTTTCAACATTTTGTGAATGATATATTTCGTCAGCATCTAGGTCGTTTTCTTGTGGTCTACTTAGATGACATTTTGATTTTTTCTCCCGACTGGGCTTCACACATAAAACATGTTCGTATAGTGATGGAACTGCTTAGACAAAACAGTCTGTTTGCTAAGTTGTCTAAATGTCAGTTTGGTATCCAGGAGGTCTCTTTTTTAGGTTACTACATCACCCCTAATTCCTTCCGTATGGATCCCCTTAAGGTGGTGGCCATCGAAAAGTGGGAACGTCCCAATAATTTGAAGGCCTTACAAAGATTTCTGGGGTTCGCTAATTATTATAGGAAATTTATTAAGGGGTTTTCTGTTATAGCCAAACCACTTACTGATCTCACCAGGAAGGGGGCAGATCTTGTCAACTGGTCTCATGAGGCTATCCGAGCTTTTGACAAGCTCCGTAAGTGTTTTTCAGAGGCCCCAGTATTGACTCAACCTAATTTTGAACGTCCATTTATTGTGGAGGTGGACGCATCAGAGGTAGGGGTAGGAGCGGTGTTGTCCCAAGGATCGGACACTCTTACTAACCTGCGACCTATTGCGTTCTTCTCAAAGAAGTTCTCTCAAGCTGAATGTAACTATGATATCGGTAATAGAGAACTATTGGCCATCAAGTTGGCATTTGATGAATGGAGGCATTTCCTTGAAGGTGCCAAACATAAGGTGGTGGTACTCACTGATCATAAGAATCTGGTTTACCTAGACAATGCTAAACGTCTCTCGCCACGTCAAGCCCGATGGGCTTTGTTTTTTACCAGATTCGATTTTGAAGTCACTTACCGACCTGGTCCCCGTAATATCAAGGCTGACGCCTTGTCTCGTAGCTTTGATATAGAAAGTTCCCCCAGGACTCAATCTGATACTGTTTTAAGACCCGGGGTAGTAGTGTCTATTTTGCAACCTGACTTGGTGACCCTGATTGCAGAATCTCAGGGTCAAGCACCTCATAACACTCCAGACTCTTTGTTGTATGTACCGCCTAACCTTCGACTCCGAGTTCTTGAAGAGATTCATAGTTCAGTTTTGTCTGGTCATCCAGGTGTGGCAGGTACCAAGTATCTGCTCTCACGCCATTACTGGTGGCCATCTTGGGCTCGAGATGTCAAGGCTTTTGTCGAAGCTTGTGAGGTTTGTGCTAGGTCCAAGGTCCCTCGTAGACCACCCGAGGGTCTGTTACATCCTCTACCGGTTCCTACGAGACCTTGGACGCATCTTTCTATGGATTTTATTACCGACTTGCCACTATCTAAGGGTAAGACAGTCATTTGGGTAGTGGTGGATAGATTTTCTAAGATGTGTCATCTCATCCCACTACGCAAACTGCCTAACGCTCGCACACTCGCCACACTTTTTATTAATCATATTCTACGTCTTCATGGGGTGCCTGAGAATGTTGTTTCCGACAGGGGTGTCCAGTTTGTGGCTAGGTTTTGGAGGGAGTTCTGTGGCAAATTAGGTATCTCTCTGTCCTTCTCGTCTGCATTCCATCCTCAGACCAATGGACAGACAGAGAGGACCAATCAATCGTTAGAGCAATTTCTAAGATGTTTTGTGGCTGATACTCAGAATAAGTGGAAAGACTTCATTTCTCTAGCAGAGTTTGCTATAAACAATCATGAACAACGTTCTATTAAGATGTCACCTTTCTTCTGTAATTATGGTTTTAACCCCAGGTACTCGTCTGTTCATTCTGCAGAATCTATTAATCCCTCAGCCGAGGCCATTTTCTCTAAACTGTGCACAGTTTGGGCCCAAGCTCATCAGAACTTGGTAAAAGCCCAAGAGGCTTATCAAAGACATGCTAATAAAAGACGTATATCTGGTCAGCAATATGTACTAGGTGAGAAGGTCTGGCTTTCAGCTAAAAATCTGAAACTTAGGGTGCAGTCAGGGAAACTGGCACCCAAATATATTGGACCTTATACCATTGTGGAAATCATTAATTCGGTAACCTTTAGGTTGAAACTACCCAATGCTCTTCGTATCCATCCTGTGTTTCATAAGTCTCTTCTTAAAAGATATGTGCCATCGGTGTTGCCTTCACCTCCTCCGGTTCCACTCATCGTCCAGGGGGAATTGGAGTATGAGGTGGAGAAAATTTTGATTTCCCGCTGGGTACAGGACTCCTTACAGTATCTGGTCCACTGGAAGGGTTTCGGACCGGAGGAGCGCACGTGGATCTCTGCTAAAGACATGCATGCGCCCCGTCTGGTCCGGCGATACCATTTACATAATCCTTCTAAGCCTGGTCCAATGATTAAGGGTCCTGAGGCCCCTCATAAGAGGGGGGGTACTGTCAGAACCGTTCAGTGTGAATTGTGCCTCTGGAGTCTGGACACACCCGATGACTATGGTCCAGCAGTTAATGAGTTACCTGGTCTTTGCTGGACTGATGCAGCTGATTTCAGCTCCAATCAGCACTAGTCCTATCAGCTTCTTGTCTGTCTCTCCAGCTTTACTTATAAGGCTGCCAGTGGCTCAATTGCGTGCTGGCTATTGTCTAGTTCTTACCTGGATATCCCAGCTCCCCATATTTCCCTGTGACCTCTTTGTACCTTCTGTTATCGTTGCCGAACCTTTGCCTGACTTTGACTACCGTTTTTTGCCTACTGAATTTGTACTGCGATTCTTCTGGTTTTTGAATCTGGCTTGTCGACTACCCCTTATTGTGTTGTCTGTCTTGTCCAGTTACGTGTGTCACTTACATAGTATAGGGACCGCCACCGAGGTTGTCCGCAGTTGCTAGAGCTGTCTTGAGGCAAGCAGGTAGGGACAGTGGGAGGGGGTTCAGCCTCAGGGCTCACTGTCTGGTTGTCTTTCCCCCCACCTACTGACAGAAGGATGCTGTGGAGAATGAATATAGAAGATTACCACAGCCACAGTGCCTGGATCTATGAGTAAGTGTCCATGATTTTCTTTATTTTATTCTTCTATTTTATTTTATGTTCACACCCTCAAAGGGGTTGGCTGCCTTTAAATAAATCTCTTCCATTAGACATGTCTCTGCATGTATATGTCCCTGTGTCTATCACTCCTTTGAACGCTGCAGCCTTTCCCTTTTCTATCCTGCTATCCTTTGCACATACAAAAAGCTGCCATCTCTCTTACTGCTCTAGTCTTATGGCGTCACCCACACAATCTCTCTCACCATTGACAAAGATGGGAATAGGGGAGGGGGAGAGAGCCAGAAGAGTCATAACTCTTCTGCTAGAGCTCCTCCTATTCTGCATAGCTCAGAGATGTACAGAAAGAAGCATGGAGGGTCTGCACACAGTACAAAAGTAAGCAGCACTGCAGAATCCCTTGATGAACATTCAGGAATTATCTACAAGTCATAAGAGGCATCTGAGAAACTTATGTAAAAGAGTGGCCAAACCCTTTAAGCACATAGATGTCAGGAAATGTACAACCAATGAGTTTACTACCCAAAGTTTTAAAATATTTGATATTCATTTTGGATTTATAGTTATAGTTATAGAGATCTCTGTATCGTGAAACAATCTACAATACTCACAGATTTGTGCTGGAGCCGGAGATGAGTAAAATAGTGTAAATTGCTATGTAAGTGTTTGAGGTTTGCTCTGGAAGGATTTAGGGATCTAGTGACTTGGGATCTGTGTTTGTTTTCAGTGGTCCGGTCTAGAGACTGATAGATTAGGGGGGGGGGCTAGGGTCTATATAATAGTTTACTGTCTTGGACCTAAATAGAGACATCTTATATGAAGTCTTAAAGGGAAACTCTCATCAGGAGCCCCTTTTTCTGGCTCTCCCATGTCCCTATAGAGAATAGTGTACACATTGCCACAGAGGTGTTATAGTAAAATAGTAGATGAAAGTTTGCCTTTCTGTATGCAGAGCTGTGTCCCTAGTCCCCTAGGAGTGGCCAGTGAGGAGCGGTTTCCGCCACCTTCTGGAAATGGCTCTGTCATGTATTGATTTGAAGTAAAAAAACAAGTCCTATCTCTCCCCGTAGTATGGCGCCTTGCGCCATGTATCTCTATGGAGAGGGGCGGGGGCTGCTCCTCTCTCGTGCGCCGACATGGGCCCGCCGTATATATATATATGTGTATATGGATACCGGATGAATATAGTTTATGACACAACCCCTTTAAAATTGTCCCAACTTAATTTTTTTTTTTCCAATTTTACTCCATTCTAAATTTCTTTCACCTTCCCAATACTTTGTACATCTTTAAATGGTGACATTACAAAGTTGTCTGCAAAGAATAAACCGTACGACAATCCATCAAAGGACGAAAATAAAAGTTACAACATTTGGTTTGTTGAAATAAAAAAAAAGAATGGAAACCTAAAAATGAAAAAGAACTGTAGCAAAAAAGGGTTAATACGCCGGGAAACTTTTTGAATGGTAACTTTGTAACTTTTATAATATTAGGAGATGACAATGATAAATGACATCTCTGCAACTCTTTAGGTAACTTTGGGAACGTTGGAGCACTTAAGGCTGGAGGGAAGCTTCATTTGCTCTTCTGCAAGCGACACTTCCATTTTTCTTATACTTTATATTACACGCCACATTGAAATTGAGTTTTATGACAATTAGGCTTCCTGCATACTAATGATCTATGATATCACGTTAGCGTATGCTGCTAGGTCTATTCAACAGAACATTGTGTAATTTATGTGATCATTGCTTTTCTCCTAAAAAGTCTGCAGCTTGTCTGATGAAATGTGATCCGCCATTCACTGCAGTTAAAGACTCATCGGAGACAGATACCTGCAATGCACTACTATTATGTATAGTTATGTATAGAATTGTTCCTTCTACAAGAGAACTTCTGGGACTTAAAGGGGTTGTCCAGGGATAAAAAAAATGATATATCTTTGGAGGGGCTTAAAAAACAATAAATATCTTATACTCTCCCACGGTGCCACCTGTCAAGCTTATCTCTGTTTACAGAGAACTACAAAATTCGAGTCCATAGCGGATGACCGTGACCACTGAAGCTGAATAGGTGTGGTAGTTTGTGTTTTGGGTTCATGTTAGGGGAAAAAGTGCCAAGCTGGTTGATTGACTGCTGAGTATCCAATCAATCAGCTTGCAGAACCCTAGCAACCACAGGCCTGTCCCTTGTGGGGATGGCTGTGATTGGCTGGGGAAACATGTGACTCTGTTGTATAAGAGCAGGGCCACATGTCCAGACACTATTACAGGCAGGAGAAAGAGTTTCTGCTCTTCATAGGTTAAGTTAGATAGGGAGAGACTTCTCAAAAAACAATGAATGCCCTCTTCAGGGTACTGATGTAGGGTGAGGATACTGTATTATTAGGGAATGGGGGGGAATCTGAAATAATTGCCCCTTTTAGGGCACTGTAAAGACCTGAATTAAGCTACTGATGAGTTACTATAGTGCAGGGTTGAACCTAGTAATATAAGCATTTCCTACATCTTCCAGGAATATCTTAAAAACACAATCTCAGTATAGTTTGCAGTTCCAGCATCATTTAGCAAAATCTTAAAGGGGCAGTCTCAGTATAGCTTGCAGTTCCTTTCAAAATCTTTAAGGGGCAGTCTCGGTATAGTGTTTGGTTCCTGCAAAATCATAAAGGGGCAGTCTCAGTATAGTTTGCAGTTCCTTCAAAATCTTTAGGTGGCAGTCTCAGTACAGTTTGTGGTTCCTGCAAAATCTTAAATGTCTGGTCTGGAATCTGTGTTATTAATTATTGCCTGGTCTGGGGACTGTATTAATATTTATTGTCTGGTCTGGGGTCTGTATTATTATTTATTGTCTGGTCTGGGGGTCTGTATTATTATTTATTGTCTGGTCTGGGGTCTGTATTATTATTTATTGTCTGGTCTGGAATCTGTGTTATTAAATATTGCCTGGTCTGGGGTCTGTATTAATATTTATTGTCTGGTCTGGGGTCTGTATTATTATTTATTGTCTGGTCTGGGGGTCTGTATTATTATTTATTGTCTGGTCTGGGGGTCTGTATTATTATTTATTGTCTGGTCTGGGGTCTGTATTATTATTTATTGTCTGGTCTAGGGTCTGTATTATTATTTATTGTCTGGTCTGGAATCTGTGTTATTAAATATTGCCTGGCCTGGGGTCTGTATTAATATTTATTGTCTGGTCTGGGGTCTGTATTATTATTTATTGTCTGGTCTGGGGGTCTGTATTATTATTTATTGTCTGGTCTGGGGGGTCTGTATTATTATATATTGTCTGGTCTGGGGTCTGCATTATTATTTATTGTATGGTCTGGAATCTGTGTTATTAAATATTGTCTGGTCTGGGGGGTCTGTATAATTATTTATTGTCTAGCCTGGGGTCTGTAATAGTAACAGACTGAATTCAGTATTTGGTCTCTGGGGTTGCATTTCAGCTGCACTGTGGTAGTTAATGCTTCTAGGGTGCTGGTTACTAGTGTGAGCCCTTGAAGTAGAGTAGTATTTCATTGCAGTCCTACAAGCTATAAAGATCATATACCATTGTTTTAGAGGCTGATACAGTCTTTCATCCTAGAAGTTAAGAAAACCATAAAGAAAATTATATCTTTGTAAAACAACATATAAATGCATGAAATACTCACAGCCATCGCAATTCATGTAAATGGCTAAACACCCCTTGATGCAAGTACATGATACAGTTGTTACTAAGATATCTAGAAGATAAAATAAACAAGGATATTTGGTAACATAAAATATCAACAATTCGCTAATCTAGCAATTTTGTCAAATCATTCGCTAGATCACCTCCATAAATCATACAGTGACAACTGTTTTCTTAAATTCATCAATAAAAGTCCTTACTCACAGTTTCTGTAGCTGAAATAAGCCAAAAAATGCCGTCTGTGAAATATTCCTCAAACAGTTGTTCTGGAGAAATCTGTTGGGAAACACAATAAAAGATGTACAACTCAATCAGTAAATGCTATAAAACACTTTTACTACTAGCAGAAGATATACGCAGCAGTCTGACTCTGCTGATCTTTGTGGTTTATTATATAATGTGCCTCTTCTTCTGTTTAAAGAAAACCTGTCACCAAGTACAAAATGCTCAATAATAAATCTTGTTTCATTGTCTATATCCTTCTGATCAATAAGGCATTTGTTATTTTAGAACTCCATCCCTTACATGTGAATGGTTTCATAGTAGCCAAGGGGGCGGTGACCTCCTATATTCCTATCCATATTGAATAAATAACACAGAACTGCCCCCATGTCTAGTATAAGCGGTCCCCTACTTAAGGACACCCGACTTACAGATGACCCCTAGTTAAAGATGGACCCCTCTGCCCTCTGTGACCTCTGTGACCTCTGATGAAGCTCTCTGAATGCTTTACTATAGTCCCAGGCTGCAATGATCAGCTGTAAGGTGTCTGTAATTAAGCTTTATTGATAATCCTAGGTCCCATTACAGTAAAAAATTTTGGAACTCCATATGTTACAGGGGCAAAAAATTTTTTTGTCTGGATTTACAATGATAAAATATACAGTTTCGACTTACATACAAATTCAGCTTAAAAACAAGCCTGTGGAACCTAATGGAATCCTAAATGACTGTAGAATATTTTAGTTTATATAACATACATATAAATATAAACTAAAATATTTCATTTAGGATTCTGAATTTGGTTACACCCTTTAAGAATATTTCTTTTCAGTTCAGTTTTTCAGATGCAGTTTTTGATGACCAAACCAGGAGTGGAGAGAAAATAAAGGAGTAGTTACACTTCTTAATGATAAGTCCTCACCCATTATGGTCCAAACCTGCTTTTAGGTTCAAAAACTGCATCTGAAAAACTGAACCTGTAGCTGCACCCTCAGCTGTTTTTCGCTAGGCGACTTATATTGTTTAAGAAACGGATATCATATTTTACAGGGCATCTAAAACTTTAGAGAGTAACAAAACTTTTGACATAATTTTTTAAATTAATATTAGAAATAAAAAAATCTGATCCTGTGTCCTTTTTCTCCCCTGCCTTTCTTCCCTATTTAAGCAGTTTGTGTAAATCAGCTTTCTGTCCTGTATCCACTGACGGCTGAGATATAAAGGAACCTAATAAAGTGTCTAATGACTTAACTCTTTACAGACAGTCCCTATATACTGTAGTGTAATATCCTCCAAGAGCTGAATAATCAAGGTAGCCATTCACTAGGTATAGAAAGAGTTAATTATTAGTCTCTTTGTCTGAAGTTCAGTTTAGAAGTCTTTTAGATATACTGCTCACTGCAGGAGAAAGAGCAGGAAAAATGCACAGAGAAGCTGCTTTACTTAATGAAGTATATGACAAAGTTTAGTATTATTACATACACCATTCATTTCTGATATGAAACAAACATTTCTTCATAGGTTTAGTTACACTTTAAACATTATTTTATTTTTAGGTTTCACGTTCTGTGCCAATTCTACGTTTTAGTTTCCAGAGCTTTGTTTTCTAGTCCATATCTTAAAATAGACCACTGCATCACTAGGGAAAATTTAGGAACCAGTTAAACACAATCCCTCTGTTTACAATGGCCATGGGTCAAAATATTTTCAGTGCCATAAATACTACTAAACCAGCTCATCACAATGTTTAGCTCACTGGTCCACCATTATTGCTGAGGTGTATTAAGTGATGGGCTGTCTAGTAGCAACTCTCTACAGTACAACTAGGGTACCACCAGTGCCGGCCTAGGTTGCTATCTTGTACGCTTTACAGAAGAAGCCCCTACCCACCTCATAGCTTCCGACAGTCCATCTTTTAGGACAAGTCTGATCTGTTTTTTTTTTTTTTTTGCCTTACTTTTAAAAGTTATGACCATTAAAATTTCCTTTACCTTAATTACCTATTTTAAACTTTATTAGTTATGTCTACCGTATAGTTCATGGTTTATACAGGTTGCTACTTTCTAATGGCTACCGAATCCTTTTCTCTACAAAGTTTAAAATGAGTGGATCTGTAAAGTGACACAGGGTACAACCATAGCACACATTCCTTTAAGGGGGTATGCAACAAGTTTATTGCGGTCTGGAGTATATTTGCTAGGATCTGTAAAGTTAGTCACATGACACATTACCCATGACCAACCAATTGTACAACTTAGGCTACTTTCACACAAATGTATGGGGGACGTACACTCACCGGCCACTTTATTAGGTACACCATGCTAGTAACGGGTTGGACCCCCCTTTGCCTTTAGAACTGCCTCAATTCTTCGTGGCATAGATTCAACAAGGTGCTGGAAGCATTCCTCAGAGATTTTGCTCCATATTGACATGATGGCATCACACAGTTGCCGCAGATTTGTCGGCTGCACATCCATGATGCGAATCTCCCGTTTCACCACATCCCAAAGATGCTCTATTGGATTGAGATCTGGTGACTGTGGAGGCCATTTGAGTACAGTGAACTCATTGTCATGTTCAAGAAACGAGTCTGAGATGATTCCAGCTTTATGACATGGCGCATTATCCTGCTGAAAGTAGCCATCAGATGTTGGGTACATTGTGGTCATAAAGGGATGGACATGGTCAGCAACAATACTCAGGTAGGCTGTGGCATTGCAACGATGCTCAATTGGTACCAAGGGGCCCAAAGAGTGCCAAGAAAATATTCCCCACAGCATGACACCACCACCACCAGCCTGAACCGTTGATACAAGGCAGGATGGATCCATGCTTTCATGTTGTTGACGCCAAATTCTGACCCTACCATCCGAATGTCGCAGCAGAAATCGAGACTCATCAGACCAGGCAACGTTTTTCCAATCTTCTACTGTCCAATTTCGATGAGCTTGTGCAAATTGTAGCCTCAGTTTCCTGTTCTTAGCTGAAAGGAGTGGCACCCGGTGTGGTCTTCTGCTGCTGTAGCCCATCTGCCTCAAAGTTAGACGTACTGTGCGTTCAGAGATGCTCTTCTGCCTACCTTGGTTGTAACGGGTGGCGATTTGAGTCACTGTTGCCTTTCTATCAGCTCGAACCAGTCTGCCCATTCTCCTCTGACCTCTGGCATCAACAAGGCATTTCCACCCACAGAACTGCCGCTCACTGGATGTTTTTTCTTTTTCGGACCATTCTCTGTAAACCCTAGAGATGGTTGTGCGTGAAAATCCCAGTAGATCAGCAGTTTCTGAAATACTCAGACCAGCCCTTCTGGCACCAACAACCATGCCACGTTCAAAGGCACTCAAATCACCTTATTCCCCATACTGATGCTCGGTTTGAACTGCAGGAGATTGTCTTGACCATGTCTACATGCCTAAATACACTGAGTTGACATGTGATTGGCTGATTAGAAATTATGTGTTAACGAGCAGTTGGACAGGTGTACCTAATAAAGTGGCCGGTGAGTGTATATACGGCCGACATATATATGGCGAATACACGTCCCCCATACATGGCAATGGGCTCACGGCACCCTACCGTTCAGTAGCCGGGATAAAGATAGGATGTCCTATCTTACCCCATAATACGGTGCCCGGCCGTATATTGCTATGCAGAGGGGCAGGGTCGAGCGCTGCTCATTCCCTTCTCCTCTCCACGGCACCGATGTATGCCGGCTGTTCTACGGTATGGTGGGCATCTTGTGAATGTATCCTTAATTTTAGATACACGAAGTAGCTTTCAGCAGACCCTAACTGCAAACTTTGGGATTGTACCAAACTTTGCTGATTTGGGCTTCCCAGGATTAGGTGTTTTGTTTAGAAGTTTGGGTCTGGGCTGCCGCTGGCAAAGCCATGAGGTCAACAGAAGCGATGATCCTATTTAAACAGTTAACACCCGCGATCAATTCCCGTAGAGTGTTCGGGACCCGGACCCTGACCGATTTTTAAAATTCAGGTTTCCAGAGCAAAGTAGAGGGCTGCTGCAGGGGAATGTTTAGTGTCAAATTATTTAGACAAAATATTTGCCCTCACTTCTAGGGCCCAGGTGTTCCATGGATCACTGCTGTAAGCCCCACTATATAAAGTAACTACCAGAACCTACTGTGCAGGTGCAATATAGTAGGCCTGCGCAGAGTGCACAGGAGGAGCAGAAGGAGGAGAAAATGATATTCATCTTTATTTAGATAGTTCCATCATATTCTGTAGCGCTTTAGAAATCACGGGGAGCATATGCAAATAAAATTACACAAAAAGTAAAACACAGGAGTGTGGAACAATAGGAGTGAGGGTCCAGCTCGCAAGAGCTTACAGTCTAAAATAAAACGACATATAGGGACTTATTTACTAAGGGTCGCGCTACTCACTTTCGTTGGATTTTGCTAATTTTTCAGGGATTGCTCGGCTGTCTGCGCTGGGATTGTGTCACAAGTGATTGGATTGTGACTCAGCTGCGCTGGCTTCCATGCGACAGAAATCGGGGGATGGGCCATCGGATGCCCCGACTGATGGGGACTGAACGCGGGATTTAACTTTCAAATTGTGTTGCATGCCATGCACTTACATGCACCAGGAAGAAGAAGGTGAAATCCGGCGGAGCTGAGCGGGGAAGCGACACATGCAGGATATCAGGAGCACAATCTTAGTGAGTTGCGGCACAGTGCATTATCGTCTGAACTCCGCGAACCGGGTAAGTAAATTCCCCATAAAAGTGGTTTTTAGTAATTGTTACATGTCTAAAAGTTCCAGTACCATTTTTGCAGTTCCGTTGACCATCTTAGGTCTAGAGGTGGCATCAGGTTGCCTGTACATTGCTATTGAATTAATAAATCTCTGATTTGAAATCATCTCTGCAACCAGGTAATCAAATTTCAACCAATGGAGCAGAAGCTATGGTGCTTTAACTGGCAGGTGAGTAATAATAGTAAATCTTTAAACATTGGCCATTTAGTTTTTAAATGGGATCATGGACTATCCAGGAGGTGAGCTATATTATGGTGCCCCATCTTCCCCATCCAGTAGGCAGTGGTGTAACTAGACGCTGTTGGGCCCCAGTGCAAAGAACGTGCCAGGCCCCGACTATAATGTATGGTTTATAGTAATAGTCTTCTCAAATGGGAAGTGACACCATAAGGGCCCCCTAAACCTCTTGGGCCCCTGCCAGTAGTAATATATCAGGCTATTTTTTTTTAGAAAGTGGGTTTTCCATGCAGTATCTCATACTGACATCGGATGTGAAAAGGCGCTTGGTCCTCCTTTGTGGCAGATGACTGTGCTCCTGATGTTTTCCCTATCTTGCTGCAGGTGGTGCCTGAGGCAAGAGGCTCAACTCGCCTCATGACTGGTGCACCCCTGGGACTGCCCCTTTAAATAAAATGTATGTAGTGCAGATATTTCCAATCACTTTTGATTCCACTCATGTGACATAGCCTGACATATAGCCTGATATATTTGTACATTTAGGTGTAAAGCCATCTGCACTGCAAATGATTTGTTCTTCTCTTTATCCCATTGACCTGTGACTGCATGCGGAGGATATATAACTGTTTGCTGTACACTTCTTATTGAAGCTGACAAATACCATTATTGGATGTGCGCTATGTTATTTTACAGAAGCCAAGGTCACAATGAAAGAGAGATGAGTTTTTTACTCTTTGGCTAAGAATCTTCTTTTTTTTATCACATTGATATTTTATGTGAATTTCCCCATAGTGACAAATTTTATATCGATTGTCTAAGCGCTTACTTTATGTTTTCAGTATCCTTTTACATTTAGATGTAAGAACTCTCATAACTTCGCTTTCAATGGTATATTATAAAAGAAGATCTAAAGTAAGACATGTGGCATCTAAAGGGTTTCTGACAGATCCTGCACCGCTCAGATGTTCCATGAGGTCACGGGACCTGCTTTGGCCAATGAACATGAGGTATCACTTTTGTTGACCACTAGAGGTTGCTTTCTTTTTTATCCCCTTATCCAAGGAAACCGCCCACTGGCCTATGTGACTCCCGTGACCATGCAGACCTTTTTAGACGGACCTTTCATACTAGAACCGGAGCGGCGCTGGAACCACAAGCCGGAGCAGGGTAAGTATGCCTTCTCCCCCACCCACAAATACTGGGAATTATGTCATTTCTTGTAATTTCCAAATGTAATACTCACAGATTTGTTAGTTCTTTATAATTTGTGAAGGCGTTATCTGGAAGTGAACGTATCTGGTTTCCTTTCAGAGATCTGGAATGAAAAGCAAAATCAGATTTTCATATAGCAAAATGGTAAATTTATTTTCCAATAACTTTTTCTTTTGGTTGTAATCTCTATTCTATAAATGACTGTAACATACATAACTCAATGGAGGAATTTATCATGCCACAGGGGACAGATTTTGGGCGGATGTAAGAAGGCTTTTAGACCATTTATTTCACTTTTCCGACTCACTAGAGAAAGGGGTATGGTCTTCTCTCGAAAAGGGGTGTGGTCTTTGGAAAAGTGTGCATGCCTGGCTGGAAAGTGGTCCCTACGCCAAATAAATTAGAAGGGTGCACCACATTGAGGCCTATTCAACTTATATAGTACTCTAATAATCTTCCTATTCATAGTTGTCAGTACAATGTTTTACCATGGAAACAATCTTGTTTTCTTCCATGGTTGTTCTTCTCATAAATCGATGGGCACAAAGATGCTTTTGTCATAACCTTTTACCAATCCACAGAATTGAATGGGGTTTAACCCCTTGAATCCTCAGAAATGATCATTATAGTGGTCCATTGCTCCCTACAACTATATTCAGAAGCTACGGGAATGGAGTAAAGTGAGAACTGTACTCCAAACAGGGACATGGAAACCCAATAATTGCTGGTGACTCTTCATGTTTCATAAGTGATATGTTAGGGTCCTGGATAAAAACCTTTAAACCGTTAACGACTTGGCCATTTCTGATGCAACCCATTTTTTCAAATCTGCCCTGTGTGGGTATAACTTTGAAACACTTTAACACATCCAGGTGATTTTGACACATTGTACTTCCTGTTAGTTGAAATATTTGGGTGATATGTTTTGCTTTTATTTATGAAAAAAATGGATATTTGTTGAACATTTTGAAAAATTCTCTACTTTCGAAATTCAAAATGTTCTACTTTTCAGACACATAGTTATAAAACCAAAATAACTTGATAACTGTCTGCAATGTTCACATGGTTTTTCATGCGTCTTGTCATTTTTGTAGAATGTTATGAGGCTTAGAACTTAAGGTGCAATTTTTCATATTTTCATAAAAGGAATAAAATCCTACTTTTGAGGGACCTGCTCAGATTTCAAGTTACTTTCAGAGGCCTAAATAATAGTAAAAACTCATCAATTACCTCATTATAGACACGACATCCCTCAATGTATATAAAACAACTTTTACAGGGGTTTAAACAAAATCAGATGCAAGTTTTCTTTTTTTAATTCACACACTCTTAGTGCAAAAAATACCAAAACACAATCACAAAATTTGAGTATAACAATGCCTCATATGTGGTGGTAACCTGCTGTATAAGCACGCAAAATTGTATTGAAAAATGAAAATTTTTGGCAAGTTTTCAAATTTTTTTTTATAGTGTTCCTCAAACAGGTCCAATAATGTTTCCTATATATTGTACAGATTGTTATGGACGCTGCGAAATACGAAATATGTGGAGTTTGTTTTGTACTTTATTATGTACGTATAGGAAATGGTGGTGTTTTGGGGGACTTTCACTTTATCTAATTTATTTTTATTAAAAAACTTGATCGCTTATAAACTTTTTTTTCTTTTTACAAGTGACCCGAGAGGAGATTGCACATCCCATTGGCGCTCGTCTAGCCCAGGGGCTGCTGTAGGAGGATTGTACACCCTGGTAAGTGTCACGGGGAGGTCTGATCTACAGGGGAGGAGGTGGACATTCCCCATACATGCATGTAAGGGGTTAACACCCGCAGTCGGAGGACTTTCCAATAATGTAATAGCTGACTCCCGATTGTTCTGCTTCGTTTCCAGAAGCAGGACGTAATAGTACTGAACGGGTCATCAAGTCACTGCTGCCCCCGCTGTACTATTACGTCCTATGTCAGTAAGTGGTTAATAACTTCTGTAATGCAATGAACAAGAATTGTAAACCCTGAAAACTCTAAAATCAGATTCAGAGGAATTAAAAAACACAGGATTTGGATCATTTAAGTGGTTTCCATATCTACAGGAAATCCTCATCAATGTGCCACTTACTGCAGCTGGAGATGGAGACCGAAGTTTTCTAACAAGCCACCATGTCAAGTGACGATCTCAGCTGGAAAACCAACTAACTCCATACTGGCAGTCCTACGGCCACCTAACTACCTGCGGGGATGAGTGTGTGCAGCAGATGCTACAACGATGCTAAATGGTTAATATCATGCATATTGAAACACTACATGCATGTTTAACCACCCTTTGCATCTATATGTTTTCATGCCCTCTCTACACTAACCCACAACACCTAATTTAGGGGAAAAAAATGGTCTAAAACATACATGTAGCAAGTATGCTAATTTTTGGGGTGACTATTTCTGCAAAATGATACTTGCACTATTTATGTGAATTTTCATAACGTTTAATGGGGCCGCTCAATTAGGAACAAAGGATAAAGCTTAAGCCATTCATCAAATGACAACGTCTTACTATAATACATGGAAGCAGCCACATTAGCATCTGCAGTTTTTCTATGTCTCTTATCATTTATCTCGAATTATGTTTCTTATGACAGCACTGGGACTTAAAGAAGGCCTAATCAGACTCATGGTTCTAGCCTGAAAATAACATTGGCCCACATTTACTAAGTACAGTGCAGCCTGTACTATGTGCAGTTTGCCTGTGTATAGTGCAGGGGGCGCCAGATTCAGGATTTCTGGCCCCCATTCTTCATGAATCTGGTTCGGTTGCTCATGGAGTGAAGTCTTAAGTGAAGCTCTCCCTGCTGCCTCTAAACTTGACACATCTCAATGAGTTCTGACTATTCTCTGCTCATTTTCACTTGACTTTGGATAAACTGGTGAGATTCCACATAAAAGAGGGATTTCTAGAAAGGGCATTTCATCCCCTAGGGCAGTGGTGGCGAACCTATGGCACGGGTGCCAGAGGTGGCACTCAGAGCCCTTTCTGTGGGCACTCAAGCTACCACCCCAACACAGAGTTTGCCAGCTAGGACTCAAGGCTTTCTCCTGTGATCCAATATAGCCCAGGACGTGCCATGCTCAGCGCTATTTGGCTGCCAGGACCACAGGAGATATTTTCGAAAAAAGGAGAGTTCACGTGGAGCGCTATTGGAAATAACTTACCCAAATTATGAAATATACCAATGTTGAAACCAAAATAAGTTTATCAAAGAATTTAATTTTTTAAAAACAAATAAAAAGTAAATAAATCTTACAGACAAAGTCCAAATGACGCGTTTCGGGTCGCAGACCCTTTCTCAAATACAGGACATTTTTTTATGTCCTGTATTTGAGAAAGGGTCTGCGACCCGAAACGCGTCATTTGGACTTTGTCTGTAAGATTTATTTACTTTTTATTTGTTTTTAAAAAATTAAATTCTTTGATAAACTTATTTTGGTTTCAACATTGGTATATTTCATAATTTGGGTAAGTTATTTCCAATAGCGCTCCACGTGAACTCTCCTTTTTTCGAAAATATCTCCACTTTCTCTCCGGACCCTAGTGGGATCCCGGCGCATTAGAGTTGTGGTAGCTGCATATTTGGTATACCGAACCCTAGAATTGTACCTGTCAGAAACCGATATAGATAATTAAAACTCTATAAAGGATAACCATCTTCCGATACCTCATCGCCTGGAACACTTGGACCCTCCTCTATTGTATATGCTTAAAAACCAAGAATAAACCAGGTGAGCACCCTCTATTCTACATTCGAATCACCAACGCTTACCAAACGTTATCACCCGAGGCGCCACCCTCCGTGTTTCCTATTTTTGTTTCCCTTAACCTTCAGGACCACAGGAGGAGCAGGAAGGGTTGGATAGAGATGGATTGTCATTGGAGCTCCTGCTCTGGGTCCCCTGATCCTTCCTTCTCAGGGGACCCGGGGGGGAAGCTACAATCCAAATTTTTCCATCATCTTTCTATTGTATTGGTGAACTCAGGACACCAATACGATTAGAAACCTGAGACACAGCAGGGATCAATAAGTTACTGCTTAAAATGTCATGTTAGCACTTTGTGACATGTAAGTGGGTTTTGGTTGTAGATTGGGCACTTGGTCTCCAAAAGGTTCGCCATCAATGCCCTAGGGGACTAGTGGTTTAATGGGGTAATATCCAAAAAAAAAGTATTTAGACAATGTAGGTAAATTGTAAATTGTATTACAATATACTTTATGTCACAGCAAACTTTTTTTTTTAGGATTGTGGCAAACTTGATTTGTTCCTATGGAGAAAGCAACCTTTTAATCACAATTACAGTTTAGATAATCTCCATAAGTGCCCCCATCATGTCACAGCGGCTGTCCGTGTGGCTGAAAGGTCATTCATTATACTGCCAAACACAGACAAAAATCCAATAGCAAATAAACTAGTCACAGCGCTTCGGGGAATTTATTTTGGTAAGTGAAACAAGGGAAGGCGTTTTCTCATTAAAGTTACGTTGATATTTAAGGAACACAAACCATAGAAGATACACAAATAAAAACGATTTGTACAGTGCCTCGCTTGAAGGGTTTGGAAGGCGGAGGAATACAAATTAAAAGCGGCTCATAGCCGGTCGTGAAAATTAAGAGAATAATACTCAACTAACATTGGTCCATTCTATTTTAAATAATGGAAGCTCATTATGGTGGTGCGACTTTAGACTTTTCCTTTTGCATAATTTAATCAAAGGTTGGTCACATATCCCACCCAATGGGAATCAGGCTTTGATTTGCGCAACATATGGGGTGCAACTTGTGATGGCAATGTCATGATGAATTTTAGTCTGTATTTTAGTCCAAAAATACTGGTGCATCATTTAGTACTGTTAAAGCATATGACTATATCACAATTCATATTCTGTGCTTAATTCAGGGGTAATAGTGACAAGTTACTATTACTAATTTTAATCATTTTAGGGGTGTCTACCATATCCACCAAGAGTTATAATCTGCTAGAAGCATGTTGTAGAGAAGTGCACTATGATTTCCATCATACATTTATAATTACTATCCATTATGTTACTACCTTGCCTGGTATCCAGGAATATCTAAAGTGAGTCAAGGCAGGCGTGGCCTCCCGGGGCTGAATACAGCAGCTCATCCCCATGCTTTCTCAGCATTCAGCAGTAATGTCATGTGACCAGTGTGACATCATCACAGGTCCTTTAGCCTCCTAACATTAACAAACTGTACACCATGCACATATGTGACCACATGAAATCACAGCATGCCTGCATGGACTTCTACTCCTCTCTATGCCTCCATGCAGGCTGCTGTGATTTCATGTCGTCATATATGCACATGGTGCACAGAAGGACCAGCTTCGGGTTTCAGTAGGCCCCTGGGCAACAGAACCTCTGTGGGCCCCTTTGCAGTGAACTCATGTGGCAGTATTAAAAGTTCAGAAACTAACTAAAATATTCCTTAGTTTATCATTCCTAAACAGCATTGTCAAGGTTATTTTATAAACAGCCCCCTCACAGTTCAACTATATACAGCCTCCCCATGGATTCATTGTATACAGCCCCCTCACCCTTCACCAATTGCTGCTAGCCTGCTGGGTACTAAGATCCAACTGTGTGGGCTCCCTTCAGTAGCCATGGGCCCCGACACTTGACCAGGTGTGCCTGATGCTGGCCCTGGTGTGAAGTTTGCTAATGCTAGGAGGCTAAAGGACCTGAGAGGATGTCACTCTGATCACATGACATTAGGCCACGTCCCTGACTCACTATAGACATCCCTGGATACTAGGAAAGTTTATAACTCGGGTTATATGGGTTTCTGAACCTGCCACTATCTGTATTCATGAAAAATGTGACAGATTTCCTTTACGATTGCCATTCAAACCACTACTCTTAATGAATTCACGCCTATGTGCAACTTGTATAAAAACATGCTAGCAGCAAATTCTGAAAACAGAAGTTTATGTGATCTTTAGATTAAAGGAAATCTACCATAATAATATAGTATGATAAACCAGGGGCACTTTATTATAGTGACTGTGGTAAATTTCTTATATTTGTTATCCATGGCCACCCTCCTTCTAAAATCAACTTCTTATCAACAAATTATGCTAATGAGCCTGAAGGGCTTCTGGGGGTGTTATCGGAGCCCAGCCTGTAACAGTGTGCAAGGAGCACACTGAAACTTCCTCTCCTGCTCTGAGATAAAAACAGGTAGATAGAGGGGGGAAGTGCTGAGGGAGCAGAGGGGGAGACAGTCTAACAGCTTGTGAAGATGCAGCATGGTGGGGTTTTGGTAATGCCCCCCAGAGCCCTTTCTGGCTTATTTGCATAATATTAAAAGTTGATTTTAGAAGGAAGGAGGCCATGTATAACAAATATAAGATCTGGGTCTATTAGTACATGCCCCTGGTTTATCATTGTTGATTTTGATGGTAGATTTCCTTTAAATATGGTAAACATCTGCCTATATCCGGAAATATCTGGAGGTTGACTTTTTGTCTGAACACGAATAAGAAAAATTAACATAAAGGATCAGGGAAAATGAAGGCTTAGAGTTTAATTGCATGGGGGGTTAAGGGGGGGGGGATAACAGACAGGAAAAGTGACACTGAAGGTAATTGGTCTAAGTGAAGGATTCTGACTTTAAAAAAGTGTAGGCAGCTGTGTGGGACTGACAGATACTATATTAGTCTCAAACGTGTTGTTTTTTGGCTGCTCTGCAATGAAGCACATAAAAACCAAGCAGTGAATTATGTGAAGGAATGGCAGCAGTTTTGGATTACAGGGATCACTAATAACCAATTTAATAGAGTACACCCTTAGACTACATTCACATGAACGTTTGGGGGACATATATACGGCTGTAAATTTGTGTTTACTGTACGGTGCCGTGGCCAGAAAAAAAGAGAGAGCTTGCTTTATCTCTGGACGTAAGAACAGCTGTGTGGCTCTATTTTCTATGGAGAGGGGAGGGGTGAGCAGTACTTTTGTCTTCTTCTCTCCAGTGCTCCTGACGTGTGACCGCCCGGCTGTAGCTGGGTGGGCACACGTTCGTATGAAAGCAGCCTTAATTTGATTACATACAACAGATGTGTCAGGTAAAGGTATATGGAGACTGTGATGTAGTGTCCTGTCATCTGTCAATCCTTAACCTTACATAACGTGGAGTAACCTTAGCTCCCAGTGCCCGGCCAGGCTAGTACACGCCCCAGTAGCCTCTGCAGTTAATTTACATATGACTAAAATAAAGTTGGGTTATGTTCCAGGATTATTAAATTACAGATTAGGGCAGAGACAGGCAGGAGGAATTTACTATCACCATCTACTTCTGAAGGTAGATTCCTCATGGTAGGTTTCCTTTAAAGAGAACCTGTCATCAGAAATTGAACTCAATAACCGTTGCCAGTAGGTTGTGAAGCAGATTAACACCTTCCAAATCATGTTTCTTTCATGGCTCAGTGTGGTAGCATCGTTCAGAAAAACAACTTTGAAGTGAGTTGTAACTTGGTTGTATAAAGTCATGGAGGCGGAGAGCTCAGAATTAAAGTCAAGCTCTCCTCACCTCAGAATGAAGGAAATCTGGTTAGTGATGTGTCTGGATGCAGGAGCATCAATTACAGTGAAGAGGGCATTCTGAATTGTGTAAAGCTTGACTTCAGTGGTAAAGTCTCTGCCTCCTTGACTTTATACAACCAAATTACATGTCACTTCAAAGACGATTCCATCGCGCTGCACCATGAAATAGACATGATTTAGAAAGTGTTCAGCTGCTTGATGACATACTGGTAGCAGTTTTTAAGGTCAATTTCTGCTGACATGTTCCCTTTAAACAAAATGTGACTCCCCTGCATAAGTGCAGCACTGTATACTGAGTACTGCACAGAGACAGATACACACACCACATATTGAGAACTGTGAGCTAAAAGGTAGGTATTGGTTAATTTATTGACTTTGACAGAAGTTCACATAAATATTCATCCTCATGTGTGGATGAGTATGACAAGTTCTCCCTGAAATCTTATTCTGGCTCCATTATAATGCAATAGCGGCTTATACAATGTAATGTGCACATATCCCACATCTATTTCCCCTCATTTTATGCTGATGACAGTTTTAATGTGATGTCTAGAGATCAATTGTAAGAGTCCGGAAACTGGACCAGAATAAGGAATTGCTTAATAGTAATTTATGTGCATGCACTTGGAAGGAGACATAGTAAGCACAGGGGAGAGGGATCGCTAAATGAGATGATCCACTACTAAACAGGGTTGTCACAGATGAATTACTAAAATTAAGACACGGTGGTAGAATCAGACGGATGCAGACGTCTACTTACAAAAGTGTTACATTGCTTGACACGTACGGGACTGCTTGTAAACTGGCCTCTACACACTCCAGCTCAGTGTCTTTGCACTCACAAATGTCTGGGAACTGGGAGAGACCTAGAAGCAATGGACAGTAATCATTTTCACTAAATGGTCTGTTGTAATGTACAAAATAAACATAAAAAACTACTTTTTATATCGTAACATGAAACTTAATCTCTATAATATTGTTAATTGGTAAGATAATTGAATAGCTACAGCAGTATGAATGGTGTCATGTGTAGAGTACAGCGTGAGTATTTCATTAATTTGGGTATCAATGAGATGATTAAGAAATAAATACATGATAATGTGATAAGTAGTAACCTTTGGAATACACTATAATAAGTAAAGAAGCGTCGATTTTGCCTTTATCGGCTCTTTCTTCTGTAGTAAGCAGTGTATCCGAAAACCTTCTGAGCGTCGTCCAGCTCAGACAGATAAGAAGGAAAATGAGAAACCCTTTTCATACTTAGAGAATATTTCCCTCGATGATTCAGCTCTCTGAGGAGATTTGACAATCCAGCGACTGCAGGGGCATAACTACAGGGGTAGCAGCCATAGCAGCTGCTATGGGGCCCAGTGTGTCAGAGGGCCCCTTCATCTGGGGTATTGGATGTGACTATGCTGTATCTGTGATGTGTATATGCTCTAAATGTTTATGAATATGTAATGTAGATATATGGAACTGTATGTATGTGGGTATATGCTGTATGTATATAGCGAGTGTCTGTATTTACTCAAATCTTTATACACTCAGGTTCCTTTATTTCTCAGCTGACAGGACAGAAATCTGATTTACACAAACTGCTTAAAGGGAACCTGTCACCAGCCGCACAGCTGTTAAACACCCAATATAGGGTCTATTAATTTTTTTTACAGGCATGTCCTTATTATGATTCTGAGTCGGCCTCTCACTGAAATATCAACTTATATTCACGGGCAGTTAGCAGTCAGGGGGCTAGGGATTGGTGTAGGGCAGTTGTTGACCTGATACCTGCCCTGCCTTTCGGGTCTCCCCTTCCTCCTGCACTTTTGTTTCAAATCTCGGAGATGTGCCGTGCACTCATTAACTCCTTTCCACCCCTCCGCATATCCAGAGGGAGAAGAGGGACCCCACAATACATATGCACCACCATCTGTACACTTCGGCACTGCATACCTTTGCCGGGGGCGCATGCGCAGTGCGATTTTCTCCCTACAGAAAAGCTCCCTACCAGTATGTGGTGTGCTTGGTTTACAATCCTTGATCCTCATGGTAGATGTCCTTTAAGTATAAAGGTTTTAGTGGCCACGGAGAGACCTCAAACAGGGCAATTTGGGACACTAAACCACTGGTCCATAAGGACCCCTGGGTAGTTTTGTGTGCCAAATTGACCTGAAAGGTCCCTTTTTAAATTGGCAGAAGGTGGGACCTGCATCTACCTCGAAATCTATGGTTCGCTGACCTTCTTCCCACAGTTGAGCTGAATGTTTTTTTTCACGAAACATGCGCTGCCGCTCTTCATTCATGCCGGAGACTGACTAAAATATCCCAGTGTGTAGACTTGGCTATTGTATTCGCTTCCATAGAGCAGAACTAAGAGTTGCCACGCAAAGTCACACAGGCCGCTGGAAAGGGGTCTTTGGACTTTTGTTCTTGATATGGGTTTCATGTTTTTGACATTTTTTGTAGATATTTCATAAATACACAAGATGAAAAAAAACCCATTGTAGAACCACTGCAGAACTTGAATCAATATAGAGAATATAGCGGAATAACAGCTCTATTATTTGTGTAGTGGTTGAGTTGGATATCTGCAGCTTTTTTTGGGTCATTGGGACTCGGAGTATAGTAGCGCAGCTCACCCACTACACATAGAACCACTACCAGTGTCGGACCCCTATTATTTTCATATTGATAACCAATCCTATGGTCAGGTCTTCAATATCAATATGCTGGAGAATCTCCTACACTACAGGAACATGGGAGGTGAGTGGTCAGCTACAGGTGCAGTGTATTATATTGGTATTACATGACATTTTGGGGGTTTTGCAGTGGAATAAGACTTATACTACCTGGGAGCATCATATATTCCTTAGTTGTGGATCTGCTTTGAAGTTTGTGGTAACTTTCTACAAACTCCAGAATTCCCTGGCGCAGTCATAATTGATAACAAGAAGCGATGACAGAGTCTCCACATGCGGATATAAAACTAGTCTATATCTCAGACAATAATAATTTCCCAGGATACTCGTCTCTGGCTGAGCTACAGATGTAGGATGAAAAGCTTGTTTTTGTTCATTGAAAACTTCCGTATATTACAGACATTTTGACAGTGACAGAATGTAACAGAGAATGGGAATGAGAAGATAACAATGGATACTACTGGACCTGTGCACATCTAGCTGTATATACTTAGGTAATAAACATTCCATATTAATTGAATACCCTTTTCCATATGAGTGTCTAATACCTGAGTGAAGTTGCCCCCCCAATCTTGTTCAAATTTAACAAAAATAGGTGTCAAACGTTTGTGCTGGTTTTGCAGGTTTGTGTAGCAAAACTTTTCGTTTGTGCAGCTATCGTTTTTAATGTTTTGATCATTTTTTTCCTGCGTTCATCAGTTTATTCCTTCCAAAGTACAATGGGGCACATTTACTAAGGGTCCTGCGGCCGCACTTTCGTCGGATATACCGTCGATTTCCGTTTTGCGGCACATTTAGAAGAGGATTTTGTAGCATGCGATCGGATTTTGCGCATCAGCGCCGGCTTTCATGCGACACTAATCGGGGGAGCGGGCCGTCAGACGATCCGACTGATTCGGACTAAGCGCGGGATTTAACTTTGAAATTGTGTCGCCAGCCCTAGCACTTAGATGCATCGGGAAGAAGATGGTGAACTCCAGCGGGCCTGAGCGGGGAAGCAACACATGCAGGATATTGGGCGCATGATCTACGTGCATTCTAGTCGGACATTCCGGATCGGGGATCGCGGAATGATTTGGGTAATGTGGTGGTGGTGGGGGGAGCTGGTACTGAGGACAACCTAGGTTGCAATTATAGTGGCATATCATTGACATCAGCCACAGGGATTCTTGTTCTTCATGGTAGTACAGTCGTCCACTACTCTCTGTTTTTAATATTAGGTTTTAGTGCAAACATACGTTAAAGTGTGTGCAATAAGGAGTTAAAGTGTAACTAAACATTTGCAACAATTTCTAAATTTCAGAAATGAAAAGAGCAGGTGAAAAAAAAGTAAACTTTGTAAAGTTGTGTGCCCTTTTCTACTCTTTCTCCTGTAGTGAGCAGTGTATCTGAAAGCCTGAAATTCTGTTGACTTCAGACGGATAAGGAGGCTAATCTGCAACTTAGTGAACATTTCCCTTGATGACTCAGCTCTCTGAGGAGATTAGACTATCCAGGGACTGTCTGTAAAGAGGTAAGTTATTAGTACCTTTATCTCTCAGCTGGCAGCGAATACTGGGCAGACATTTACACGATATACACAAACTGCTTAAATAAGGTAGAAAGAAGAGGAAAAAGAACAACATGAGATCAGATTTCGTTATTGAAGTGTATTACTATTTCCATGTGCAGTATTCATTTATGAAACTTGTTCAAAAGTTTGCTTTGTATGAATCTACAAAAAAATCATTAATTGATTAGGGGTGTGGCTTAGGGGGGATCGGTGCGGGATCGTTGTTGGGGTGACGCCATTTTGTCCCTCTTTCTCTGGGACAATGCACATGGATGTACATAACGTCATCACTGTAGAAAATTACAGGGACCCCCAGAGAATCGGAGCAATAATGGGTCTAACAGGCAAGAAATGGTTATTTTTGTGTCTTCTAACATCTTCTGCTGTTAGCTCCCGCAGTTTTATAGGAGATTCATTCTCTTCTTTCTCTCTGTATATCACAGCGCTGGAAGTTAATCCATCAGAATTTCATCAACCACTGTGGTCTGCTGCTAGTTATTAACACTTCAATGACAGACATTATTCATTGCCATAAAACAGGTGATGATCATCATAAAATCCTGAAGATGTTTCAGTTCATTCATCATGGAGACCAGTAGGTGGCAGCAGGAAATCAGTGACATATAATGTACGGTAGTAATAAGCTGCAGTCACTGTTTTCCTGTCTTAGCTTTTACATACTAAACATTTATGACTTCACAATGCAAAGTAAGTTCTTATATGTTGTTCTCAAAATCCATATTTGCCAAGGACGAGATACATTAGAGCAACAATGAACTGTATTCTTATTGATTTAGATTATTCGATATATGATTTGTAAAGCGCTACGGAATTTGATGGCGCTATATAAATAATGATTATTATTATTCAATTAAAATAAATCAAAAGGATACCACAATATGTGAAAGGGATAGCAGGGACATTTTGTAGCTTGTAGCTTGAAGATTCTCTACTGTTATCTAAAGGGAACCTGTCACTACCATTTCCCCCTCTTTTCTACTATTTGCACTCTTAAAGAAGGGTATAAAATATCCTTTTTGAATTTCTGCTTTTATCTTACTGTACCTATAAGAAGCATATCAAAGTCATGTGTCAATGGAATGAAAAGAGTCAATTTTTGCTGAGACATAGGGGGTCATTTACTAAGGGCCCGATTCACGTTTTTTGCGACGGGTTAACCAAATTTTCAGTTTTGCGCCGATTTTCCCTGTATTGCCCCGGAATTTCGGCGCACACGATCGGACTGTGGCGCATCAGCGCCGGCATGTATGCGACGGAAATTGGGGGGCGTGGCCGTAAAAAAACCTGACGGATTCGGAAAAACCGCCACATTTAAAAAAAAAAAGTGTCGCTCGACACGCGCTTACCTTCACCCACGATGGCTCGGTGAACTCCATTGCGTTCCGATGCTCTTCAGCACAGCAGAGAACACCTGGTGGAGGAACTACCTTAGTGAATCCCGGCCGGACCCGAATCCACCGCAGAGAACGCGCCGCTGGATCACGAATGGACCGGGTAAATAAATCTGCCCCATAGTTTTGAGTGCAAGTGGCAGATATAGATTGAATTCCCACTCATGTCTTTAGCTGACTCTTCCTCTGTTATATAGCACACAGAGCCAAGATCATGATGAAATGACACCAGCAGCATGGTTCTACGTATTATATTGCCCTGGATATTGCTGTCTAAAGTTATGCTCCCCCTCTATCTGCTCAATCATTTCATCCAAACAATTTTCAGCTCATCTGCAAATGATTTTTTTTTTTTGTAAAGCCCGGCCACCTCTATATTACTTTATAATCTTGGACAACCCTTTTAAGTGGTGAGAATACTGGCGACAGGCTCCCGTCAAGTTATTTCATTATTTTTTTGAAGACTCTCTATTAATGAAGATTATGTGACAATCCAGAAGCTTTCAAGTCCAAGTGAATCTCATTTACAGAGCACAATCTGCTCACCTGCTCTTACTCTTTAACATGCTGAATGCAGATAGGACATGATACAATCTGCTCAGCTCCTAATGTTCTATAACAGTGGTGGTGAACCTATGGCACGGGTGCCAGAGGTGGCACTCAGAGCCCTTTCTATGGGCACTCAGGCCATTGCCCCAGTACAGAATTCACCAAACACTGAATCCTGCAGTCCCAGGCAAATTAAGAGATGCTGCTCTCAGCGGTATTCGACACTTCGTTGGCTGTTTGGAACTGTGGGAAAAGTGAGAAGGTTTTGACAGAACTGCATTATCCTCCTGCTGGACTCACCATTCTTCCTTTACAAAGAGACCCTGGAGAGAAGCTACAATGATAATCTGAATTTGCCCTCCTTCTTTGAACTGGTGGCCTCAGGCGGCCGATACAATTGAAAGATATGAATGAACAGGTAGCAATAAGTTACTGTTTAAAATTTCATGTTGGCACTTCACGGTAAATAAGTGGATTTCGGTTGTAGTTTAGGCACTCAGTCTCTAAATGGTTTGCCATCACTGCTCTATAACATGCTGCCTGCAGAAAGCACACTAATTATAACATGCACAGTTCCTCCTGCTCTACAACATGCTGCCCGCAGATAGTACACTATGTACAATCTGCTCAGTTCATTCTGCTCTATAACAGCTGCCTGCAAATAGGACACTATGTACAACATGCTGCATGTAGATAGGACACTACATACACTCTGTTTAGCTCCTCCTGCGCTATAACATATTGCCTGCAAATAGGAAACTACAATCTGCTCAGCATCTCATGCTCTATAATATGCTGCACTGTGTACAATCTGTTCACCTCCTCCTGCTCTATAACATGCTGCCTACAGAAAGGACACTATGTACAATCTGCTCAGCTCCTCCTGCTCTATAACATGCTGCCTGCAGAAAGGACACTTTGTAATATCTGCTCAGCTCCTCCTGCTCTATAACATGCAGCCTGCAGAAAGGACACTTTGTACTATCTGCTCAGCTCCAGATGCTGCATGTAGGTTGCATTTTCATTGTGACAGGTTCTATTTAAAGGAATTTTGCTGTAGTTTTGACAGATCTGAGTTTGAAGCTATGCCAATGAATTATAATAGTGCAATATAAATTCTGTGAGATCGAGCACACGAAGCTCCTTGCCCCTTCTTGATCCTCATACAATGATAATTATTTTTAAAATCTCTCAAGGCAAACAATTGACTCATGAAAATAAATTTGCCCCCGGCCTATGATCCAGTAACCCCCTGTTCTCATATTGACAGGCATCAACATCCTGGCCCGCAGTCAGCATCCACAGGCCTGATGGGAGCCAGTACAAAAAGCCATTCATCATTTTCATGTGCAATTTCATTCAGTTTAAAAATAAAGATTTTCTCAAGTTTGGAGTCATATCTGGAGCACATTCCTTTTCCATTTCTTCTGCTGGATATTTTGGGATAAATTGCCCCGAGCAAGGAGAATAAGAATAGCATTATGACGATAGTACATAGGATTTGGTGAAACTGAATAAATTGTTCGATTTTTTTCTGATGATATAATAAATACAGAAGATGTTAAAAAGTTAAAGGAAAATTTTCTAAATTATGTTGAGAATTTTCAAAATATGGGGTCCACTGAAGAAAGGATCTTCTCTAGGTCACGTAGAGAAGCTAAGCCCCTATTTATGTCTTCATCAGTTTTGACCACAGAATGCTGTTCCATACAGAAATGTCAAAATGAAGGCTTTTATAATAAAGTCCAATTAACCCTATAATAATAATTCTTTATTTATATAGCGCACACAGATCCTGCAGCGCTGCACAAAGCATGTCAAATTGGTCCCTGTCCCCATGGGGCTCACAATCTAAACAACCTAACAGTATGTTTTTGGAGTGTGGGAGGAAACCAGAGGACCCGGAGGAAATCCTCGCAAAGACGGAGAGAACATACAAACTCTTTGCAGATGTTGACCTGGGTGAGATTCGAACCTAGGACACCAGCACTGCAAGGCCCTATTAAAGGTAAATGGGATATTCAACAGAACCAGCACCATGATGTGTCCTAAGACATTTTAATAATCTTCTTAAAGAAGGACTAAAGAAAGAAAGGCCATTACAGAGTATTAGAGGTCCCTATGGTGGATGCAGTGTCTGACATAAAAATTAGCCCCATATAAGCCACATATATTTAAAGGTTTAACCATTTGGTAATCACATGTTTACGTTAACTAAAAGCCAAAAGGGTATCACTCGTGACTGAGTTACCAGTGGGGTGAGCGTTCAAACCCCAACTTTTAAAGGCCAAAAAGGATGTGATCCGTGATCAGGTTACCAGTGAGGTGAGCGTTTAAACGCCAACCTTTACAGGTCACAAAGGGTATCACCGGTGATCAGGTTACTATTTGGATGAGCGTTCGAACTCCAACCTTTATGGGCCAAAAAGGGTATAACTCGTGATTGAGTTACCAGTGGGTTGAGCGTTCAAACTTCAACCTTTACGGGTCAAAAAGGGAATCATCTGTGATCAGGTTACCACTGGAGTGAGCGTTCAAACCCTCAACTTTATGGGCGTATCCAGGACCAGATTGGAGAAACTTCTCTTGGGTTCAAGCCTCAACATAAAATTTGGACCCAACCCCCAGAATTCTTGAGTCCGATAGAGTTTATTATGCAGAAGGGACTTTTACTAATTTTGTGTAGGTAGATAGCAGGATGAAAATATCCTTTGTTAGGCTCAAGTTACTCATGCCATATTCATTCTTTTGTATTAAACAAGAAAAGATAAAACTGCAGGTGATGTGTCAAGACACAAATAAATAGATAAGAAATACTAAGAGTTATAAAAAAAGTTCAAACTATGAGATACTTAGAACCTAGTTTACTTTCCAAAATGTCTTGATCCCTGTGCGATTTTCCTACAAACAAGACCAACTGGGGGTGCGGTTTATTCCAGGTTTCATTTAAAGAGACCTTCCCTTGATTTGAGATGTTTGTATAATGGAACAAGTTGAATTTTTTAAAAAACTTTTTTAATTTCATTTTGCTCGTTATTTAATGATTACGCATTCCTTATTTATTAAAAATAGGTTGTGTAATGTACAAGTAATTCTAGAATCATTTTTATTATTAAATTGTGGTTTCCATAAATTTCTTAAGAAATGGTTTAATGATTGAAATCTGAAATAATCTGGAACTTTTACAGTAAGCAGGGACATTTTGTACAGCGAAAGGCTGTGGCTCTGCCTGAAATCTGCATAAGTCATTTGTCATGACAGATTTCATGCCTATGACAAAAAATCTATTCGACTGCTTGCTGGAGTAATGGCAAATTCAGGATTTGTCTTCTACTGGGTTTTATGTCTAAATGGTCTAATAATTCTTTCAATGGAGAAGGAAGATTACGACGGTTCCATCTTTAGTAACTTACAACATTCCTGGGGATCCATCACTTCATTCGGTTTCCAGTGAACTTCATCAAACTTATTGGGCCATCCATTGTTGTCTCCTAGAACAAAGAAGGTTTATTATATGAGATTTGTATAAACTATACCACTAACATGTAAGACAAAGTAGGGAAAATGAAAGAGTCATTGTAAAGATTGTAAAAAAATAAAAAAACAAGGTAAAAAAAGACTTTTGAATTATTTTTCACAATTTATTAGTTTTTACAATTTACATTGGATCTATATCGTCCTTCCCGCTTGAATACAGCATAATTATAGAAGTATCCGAGGGGTACCGGTCATCTATAGGTTCTGTAGGTTTGTTCTTAAGTTGAATTTGTATGTAAGTCGGAAACGTATAGTTTATAATTGTAACCCCACCTAGAATTTTTTTGGTCTCTGTGAAAATTGGATTTGAAAAACGTTGGATTGTCATAAGAATCAGGATTAACAATAAAGATTCATTGCAGACACTTGTGATAACTGTTACAGCTGATCATTGTAGCCTAGGACTAAAGTACAGTAAATTACCAACATCTAGAAGTCTGTTTGTAACTAGGGGTCGCCCGTAAGTCGGGTGTTCTTAAAGGGGTTATCCGGTTATAAAAATTACTTAGGTCTTAAAAATAATAAACATGCACTTACCTCCTCCAGCGCTGCGGTCCTTTTGATCTGTGCCCCTGTTCGTTTACAGGGGTACAGAAGCCGCGCACAGGGAGCTTCCGGCCGGCGATGTGGCCGGCTCCTTCCATCCGTCCCTATCTATCAGCATTGTAAGCGCTGGGAGATGGTGTCGGATGGGAGCTTCCGGCCATCAGGAATCTCCCTGTGCACCCTTATAAACAAACCGGCGCACAGAGGAGACGGACCACAGCCCGGGACATCAGCAGCGCCGGACAAGGTAAGTACACGTTTATTATTTTTAAATAGCCCACCCCAGCCTGGCCCTAAGTAAATTTTTTAAGTAGGGGAACACCTGTACTCCTATGATAACGTACATTTCAATGTAAAAAACATTCATCACCACTGAATTATTTGGCACCTTCAACCAAAGACTTCAGACTTCATATTTGTAACTATTGGGACTTTGTGCGTCCATTCAAAACAACAAGAAGTAGGTTTATGTAGGGGGTTACTACCAATTCGGCAGGTTTACCAGCTGCCGTGTGGCTCAGCACCTACAAAGGACATTGTTCTACTCAGAAGAGAGTGAGAGTTAGCGATTGCAATTGATGACGGAAGATGAATGGGGGAAATCACTGTTGAAAAAAGGTGAGGTGCTGGGTACAGATAAAAATAATCATTGGGTTGGCTATGAAACCTAAGGGCTCTGGCACACAAGGCATAAATGTTGATTTTACGCACGGAATAGTATGTGGAAAATCTGCTGCATATTACAAAACAGACGTTTCCCTACTTAAGGACACCCAACTTAACTTACAGACGACGCCTAGTTACAAACAGACCCCTGGAAGCTGGTAATTTACTGTACTTTAGCCCCGGGCTACAATAAACAGCTGTAACAGTTATCAAAGGTGTCTGTAATGAAGATTTATTGTTATGACAATCCAACATTTATAAAATCTAATTGTCACAGAGACCAAAAAAAATTTGGCTGGAGCTACAATTATAAAATATACAGTTCCAACTTACCTACAAATTCAACTTAAGAACAAACCTAGAGAACCTATCTTGCACATAACCCGGGGACTGCCCGTACTATCATAATCTAAGTTGCAACTTACTTCTAAGCAAAACCAATAGGCATCAGTGAGGCTCAGTTCACATTGCAGATAAGGCCTACATTTAGCATAATATCAGGGAAATTTTGCATAGTTAACAGTAAGGTACAATAGTAAAAGCATAATTAAAGCCACAATTTATAATTTACTTGAACAACGATCCCATCTATCGTTGGGATATTAAAGTATAGAAGTGTTACAAATACATAAAACATAAAAGTACTAAATCAAAACTTCCCCCTCTAGCAAATCTAAATAATTTATTAAATAACTTAAGAATCCGAACTTTTCAATATTAGTTTGATGAGTTGTTTCTTTTTCCATACTATAGTCATCTACGAAATTCTTCGGATAATAAAGCCAACATAGTCAGCACAACATTTACCATAATAAGCAAAAAAAATGCATAAATTAAATAAATAGAAAATAAAATAACACCACCACCTTAGAAGAACTTAATAATTTATGCAATGTCTTTTGACTTGTTTCTTTTACAATACTACAAACATTTAAGAAAGTAAGAAAGTAAATCATTAAAATTGAAAAAATATAAATAAAGACTAAAACTAGTCATAAAATTACCCCCTCTACCAAACCTTAATAATTTATTAAATGACTAAAATATAGAACCCTAACTTGCGATAGTTGTTTCTGCTGCAATCATCGAGAAATTATTCCAACGTTCAAAAAAGTATATTTATTTAGAATTTATAATTTTTATTTATTTATTAAATTTGTCATTTAAAAAAAATATATATATTTATTTTTGACATTTTTTAATTTTTTTTAAATAGCTGTACTGACTGGATTAATCCCTTCCCACCAATGCCCTACTTCCATTCTGCATTTCATTTTTCTGCTCCCCACTTTTCAAAACTTATTTATTTTATTTTTTTTACTTTCCGGTGCATGAAACTGTGTAAGATGTTATTTTTTTGCAAGAGGAACTTATGTTTACATTGATGCTATTTTGGGGACTGTACAACTTTTTGATCACTTTTTATTAAAACTTTTGCGTGTTGCGTAATGGCCAAAAAATTGCCAAAAAAGTCACCGCAGGAAGTAAATGTTTTTCTATTTTGATAGATCTTTCTGTAATATGTATAATATTTCTTCCTCAGTTCTGCTGCATCTGTATTACATAGATAATATTCCACTGAATGATTCAAAGTGATTGATTAGAAATTCAGCACATAAATAGTTATTCGCACACTTGTAATGTCTTCATGATGACAACTGAACATGATTGACTTGTAACCTGGACCGGCCAGAAGGAAGGCAGAACCTCTTGTGAAATGCTCTGACCGGTGGAGTCGATGACAGCATCAGATAACACATTCTGTATTCCTGGCACAATGTGAAGGAAGACAGCTAGAATATCTAGAAAGATCTAGCAAGTGAAATAAGAGGCAACGTTCTGCTGGAGGGGTTAAATTTCACCGCAGAGGTGAAAAAAGGACAAATTACTGTATCCCAAAACTCATCAATTACTGAATGTACTTTCCATATGACATTTTGTGAGTCTGTTAAATTGTCTGTGCAACTGATGTGAACAGAAGCTTTGAAGAATAACTTCACAAAATGTACTGCCCGGGCATGAGCTGTCCATTTCTAGCGCAGGAAGAAGGTTAATGCGTTGCTTATGGCAAACAATGGACTCAGACACGAGCACAGCGGGAACGCTCTGCAGAAACTTTCACACTTTTATCGGAAAACAAAAGAGCATATACAGTATTGTCCAAACAACTGAGACAGGTGAGAAAAAGGAAAAATGTATTAAAAAAATAGAAGTGTTAGAAATGTACCGCGCCAATGTCACACATACTTAATACGCATAAGGAATATCTAAACATAAAAAAGGATAAGTAGTCCATCTGCCATGAGGTGCGATGAAGATGGTGCCGAGTATTGTTGTGTGGCTGCACTCTGTCTGACGCTCCTAAAATTCTTCACCAAAGGGGGTCCTGTACCTATTCGGACTGGGCGCCACATTCATTACTGCACGTAACACAATGGGACCCTTTTGTGGCGCAGCTGTACCAGTCTTCATGCGACACATAGTAAGGGGCGTTCCGGTTCTCAGTCAGACCATGCACCAGATTTAACATGCAAAGTCCGACAGAATTGTGTTGCACACCCGAGATTAAAGCTGCACCAAAAAAAGTGATGAACTCTATCGGGGAAGTGCAGAGAGCACTGGATTCATGAAGAGCGGGCGCCAGAAATCCTAAATCTGGTGCACCCTGCACTATACACATACTGCATTTAGTGCGGTTTGCAGAGTTTTTAGTAAATGTGCCCCAATGTATAACACATTGGGGCTCATTTACTAAGGGCTCCGCAGCTGCACTTTCGTCGGGTTTCCTGAATTTTCCATTTTGCGCCAGATTCCGCCGGGATTTTGGCGCACAGGCTTTCACGCAACAGAAATCGGGGGGCGTGGCCATCAGACAACCCGACGGATTCGGAAAAAACACGGAATTTATAAAACGAAAATGGGAAGAAGCGGGTGCACTCCGGCGGACCTCGGCGCAGCAGCGACACCTACTGGATATCGGGCGCACAACCTTAGTGAATCCCGGCACAACCGAAATCCACATTGGACAACGCGCCGCGGGATCGCGACAGGACTCGGGTAAGTAAATGAGCCCTAATGGGGCACAATTACTAAAAACAGTGCAAACTGTGTAGTGTGAAGTGGGAACTCCTGTTGCGTCTGTTCTTCATGAATCTGGCGCCCTCTGCACTGTTCTGACAGAGTGAAGCAACTTTTTTCGGTGCAGCTTTAACATGGGCCGTGTGACACATTTCTGTTGGACTTTGCTTGTTAAATATGGGGGCCCGGTCTGACTGAATACCTGAATGCACATTTCAGTGCAGAAATGTGTGTCCCGTGAAGAATAGAGCAGCTGCGACACATATGTGGCGCAGACCTATCTTAAATACCTGTGCAAGCAGCTTGCACATAAAAGAACATGCAAAGTCCAACAGAAAACTGGTGCAAGGACCTTAGTAAATATGCACCAATCTATGTTAAAGATGCACCAAAAAAAAATTGGTGCACACTTACCGAGCACTGTAGGGTGCGCCAGATTATTGAAGACAGTATTAAAGGAAACCTACCACTTGAAATGGCAGGTTTAAGAAAAAAACACCGAGCACCAGCTCAGGGTGAGCTGGTGCCGGAGCTTATTTTTGTTAGTGTTTTAAACCGCTGTATCGCGGTTTAAAACACTTTTTAAACTTTATAGCCGGTGCAGGGAGGTACGCGCTCGGTGCTTACATAAGAAATGAAGGAGAGCCGCGCACATGGTAAGCGCCGAGTGCGTACCTCCCTGCGCCGGCTATAAAGTTTAAAAAGTGTTTTAAACCGCGATACAGCGGTTTAAAACACTAACAAAAATAAGCTCCGGCACCAGCTCACCCTGAGCTGGTGCTCGGTGTTTTCTTCTTAAACCTGCCACTTCAAGTGGTAGGTTTCCTTTAAATAATCTGGCGCACTCTTCCCATTAGTGAGGCAAACTGCACATAGTGCACTACATTTGATGAATCTGCTTTATTGGGGCACATTTACTTACCCGGTCTGAGGAGTTCACACCAAGTGCATTGTCCGACGATCATGCACTCTGCCGCGATTCACTAACACCGCGTGCCCGATATCCTGCATGTGTTGCTTCCCCGCTCAGGTCCGACGGAGTTCACCTTTTTCTTTTGGTGCATGAAAGCCAGTGCAGCTGCACCACAATCCCAACGCAAACCACTGTTAAATACCTGTCAAAGCTGTGCAAACATTTAACATTTTAAACATTTGACTAAAAATTTTGTTTTGTTTAATATTTTTTTGTTGCTGGAATCACAATAGAAAAAAAATTCAATAGAACTTGAGCTATGGTTTACTTGGCACCAGAAAACTGGCATATGTGACTTGTGACAGATTTATTATGTGTTACTCACAGCCTTTGTGCTGCACCAGACAGATCGAGGAGTATCTAGAGAAGGCATCATGGATAAAAGGAGTCTTAAAATGCATTAAATTTATAACTGGCAAGCACCATCATATCGGAGAAAAGTATGCTAACCAAGAAGTGGCAGACAATAGCGTCTAAAAAATGCTAAAAAGATGTGAGCCATGGTGCTACAGTTGGCACATCTTCTGACTGTGTTATCTAGCCCTAAATTGTCTGACAGTCAGAATAATCTCTCATTGTGCCATTCTGCATTGCACGCTATGGTGAATAGTATTTACTGAAAACAGAATATATCTGTAATGTGGGGGTACAGTATAAAAATCAACCTCATGCTTCCCTCAGGAATTGTCTTCAGAGAGTCACATGACTCTCTCATTCATGAGGGGGGCTGGGTTAGCAGTGTCAGGTGCTCCCTGCCTCTTTGACTGGAAGAGAAAATTCATTAAAAGTCTTTTTTTTTGAAGAATTGTGGCTCTAATCCAGGTTCTCTTTAAAGGCGTAGGAAGACTTAACGGGTAAAAACAAAAGGAAGGGATTAAAGGTTTTTTTTCATACAAAAAACTATGTGCAACCTATCCATAGGACTGGTATTCCCAAGTTAGGTATTTATTACATATCTACTAAATATGTCATATATAAATTATATATCCAAGTGTTCTGTCTGTCTGAAAGGAGGTTTTGCAGTACACGCACAGACACTCTCCATTCAAGTCTATGGGAATACCAAAAATGATCAATAAATTTCCGGTGCTCCCATAGACACGAATAGGGAGAGGCCAAACATTCACTGCAAATTTTCCATTCAGCCAGGCAAGGGGGGGTTAGCTTACCCCTGTTACTGAAATAGTCAGGAGCCTAGAGGTGCGACCCTCACCAATCAGTTATTTATCTCAAATCCCGTGGATGGACGATACATCCGCCGGATGCAGCATTGCCTGCATTGTCCCTAGTGGATGGATCTGGAAACCAGTAGCTCCGAATGACACAAGGAGCAGCGACCACACCCGGACAACTGTCAGACATTTTTCCTTGCTGGATTTCTGCACAACATAACGTCATATGTAGGCCTGGCCATAATCCTGTAGCCTCAGGTGTACAAACCTTTTAAATGTTATTTTTATTCACGGTATAAAGTTTAAAGCAAACGCTGCAGATCTGTAATCTCTAAGCCTCGGCTATAATTCCAGGAGAGAAGAGCTTATATTATAGGCTTACAGCCCGGGATCAGCAGCAATATGTCCAGGAAACACACTGGAAAATATTCATCTAACTGCTTTATGATAGAAGCTTTTGTATTGTTCTTAGGTTGAATTGGCGTCAGAGTTTGGATATACATGACCCTGGAACAGTGTAAATTGTTTAATATTACACAAAAATCAAAGGTTGAGGCTATCAACAGCTTTGAGCGAGAAATCATTAAACACATTTAGTGTTAGGTCCTGTCTCTACTTGCTCTGCCGTCTAACATTCACACTTCATAGCAGCTATTTCAATAGATAATGCCAGGACATTCTGTAGCCACTTCCCCCTCTCCTCCTGTGTTATACTGACATACAGAGGCAGGTTTATCACACCATATCATATTTTATTGATGATACTTGTCATGGCGGAGGAGAGACTAAGCAGTGATTATCTATACACATATAGGGAGGAGCATAGCTGGGGAGGGGTGTGGCTTAGGTATGGTACCACTCTAATTTGTATAAGACATACAATAGAGAGTAAAAATAAGGAACATTAAAAATTTACTATCCTACTACCTGGAACAAAGCTTAGGAAATGTTTAGTATATCCCTACTGATAAAATGATTCAAGTCTTTTTAGGGAACTATGCAATTCCCTATGTTTTCCAGGTTGCGATAAGGATAAATTGACTCTTAGCTACCCTCTAAGGAAGCTCCCTTAACATCAAGCATAACTTTTAAGAAGCCTAATGACATGATGTGGGAAGCCAAACCAGTATATCTATTCCAGGTGAAACAGATTCACAACTGTAGACAGAACTGTTTCTATGTGTTTGTATCTCTTCAGTGAAGTGGAGGGGACTGGTCTAGCTGAGTGAGAGGCTTTTGAGAGCTGCACATCGAAACAGCAGTTACCGTTGGGAATCAGTTCCTTCTGGAATAGTTATATCGGTTTGGCTTTTATCCCACACAATGTTATTAGGCTTCCCGAAAGTCATGCTTGATGTTAAGGTGGCTGCCTTAAAAGGGAGCTAAGAAGCAATACTTTCCTTATCAAATCCTGAAAAACATTTTTGCATATTTCCCAGAATCCCCCAGTGGAGTATCACTGGCTCCATATACAGACATAGTGGCCTTAATTAGCAAAGTCTTTTACTTTCCTACCTTGAGTCTTTTTATAAATATAACAGGCACATAGATAACAAAGATGTACATAACCTTTAGTCAGTATAGGATTCCTGGACCCCCACTATTCCCCAATTATTTGTTCCAGGCTTGAAGCAGATGACCATACACAGTTTTTACCGACCATGCCATGGTACTGCAATCCACCCAGGTAAGGTAGGTTGTCAGTATCAAATTGGTGAGGGCCACACACGAGAACTCGTAGCATTCATATAGTCCATGTAGTTTCCATTGTCAGAACTACACAGTGGAGGGAGTTGAAAGCAGATGACTTAAAAGTGACTATTTGAGTAAGGATTGATGAGAAGACCTGTTAGAATTTTGGTTCGGCCAAACCCCAATTTTAAGTATTTGTTCGGATCCCGGAAGCCACTGTCTTTAGCACTAATTGTGGGTATAAATCCTGATGGTAAAGTTCTTCAGAGGCATTTAAATTGATGGAATGTGAGCACACTGGCATTTTGGGGAGGGTCGTCGCTCATGATGATGTCATTTGAGAGTGCCGGTCATGGGTGTTAGCGGGCATTGATCCAGACCTGAACTTCTACCACGACTTTGCGGTGTTCGCATCCGCTCAACACTAGTCATCAGTACCAGATTGTGTTCCAACCACGCATGAGAAATACACAGTGGAGGGATGTGGACAGACGGCTCTGATAGCGGTCATAGTGGAGTACCCCAGATTAGCCATGTAGTAAGGAGAGGTCATCCACATCAGTTCAGTGACTACAGCAATCATCTGTTCCAAGTAACCTCTGACATCAATATTACAAAGTGAGAGCTGGACTATAAGTATTAAAAAATTAACTTGGAAAACAAGACTTTAACCCCTTAAAGACCGGACCCTTTTTTGTTTGCATTTTAATTTTCACTCCCCACCTTCAAAAATCCATCTTTTTTACTTTACCATGTAAAGAGCTGTGTGATGACTTGTTTTCTGCGTAAGAAATTGGGAAGCGGGAAAAAAATTCAAAATGCAGTGAAATTGGTGAAAAAATGCATTTGCGCCATTTTCTTGTGGGCTTAGGATTTCACTTTGTGCCCCAAATGACATGTCTTGCTTTGCCAGCAATATGCAACAAACACACTCTGGGTATGGAGAGGGCTCAGACTGTTTGCCTTTTCCAAACATTGCCAGACGACGTGTGATATAATGTACCACGTTGTTAAGGGGTTAAAATTATTATACAAATTTGAGGACTAGATTTGCTTTTGAGAATGTGATGTGGATGAGATTGTTGATTTATCATTAGTATTCTGCGCTTTTCTCAAAGTTTCAACTTAATAAAGACGTATTAGAATCAATCGGCTCTAAAGAACGTTGTAACATTAGGTCAAAGTGTTCTGCATAATGTAATACACAAATTGCATAGAAAACAATAAAGGGTTTGACGTGAAATTTTAGCAACAGATTGCGACACAGCATGGAAGGAAAGTTACTCATGTGTGAATGATAGGATAAGGAAGAATAGAGGGCGCTTAGGACATATTTATGTAACATCCAGTTGATTCAGTTGCTCCATACTTAGTATCGTCAAGATTTTAGAAGAACATTGTTGAAAAATGTTACATAATGGCCCACATTTATCAAAACTAGTGCAAACTGCACACAGTCCTCTTATTTATTAATTTATTATTGCCTTTGTGACAGTTTTCTGTCTGACTTTGCACTAGAAAGAACGTAATACGCACTAACACGCCCCTTTAGGTGCACATTTTTACTGTTTTGTCGGACATAGTGCAGCCACTATACATGTGCAAGCAGTTTGCACTTTCTTTTCAGTGCAAAGTTTGACAGAGAACTGGTTTAAACACTCACTTAAATAAATTGTGAAAATTGGATTTATGTTCCAGGATTGCAACTGGACTTCTAATACTTAAATGTACTCAGGATAACAAAATAACACATTCTCCAATTCAATGGTATTAACAAAAATACAGCATTTCACAGATCTACAACCTGTCTGTATCAGTCCTGGTGTAAACAATTTTGGTTGTCTGGTAGACTCTGTATCTTGGGGTTGGGTAGACATCTTGCTCTTCTGTCTGATACTGCACTGAGCTCCTCTCTGCCTCTAGCCCCCACCCTTGCATTCCAGGACGAGCTCACACACACACACACACACACATTGACTTCCTGCCGGCGGCTTGTGAGTAGAGTAAAGTTACAGGCAGACAAGATCTTTATCCAGGGGAGGGGGAGGCACAGCAGATCTGACAGTATGTGTTATAGGTGAGATACAGCAGAGCTGTGTATGTTATGCCTGTAATAGAGTCATGTATAATATGCATCTCATGGATCTCATCATCTCTGAGCTGTCTCATTTCTCTTCCTATGTGTCAGATACTAGTGAATGTTCAGAAGGTAAATGAAAAGTGTATATAAACCTGTACCCTGATAATCTAACCACATTGTCAACTCACAGCACTAAGCATGTCTGCTTAGAGAATCCCCACCCACACCCTGGAATCTTACACTGACCATCACTGAGTGATAGGAGCTAAAATTTTAATAAAACTCTCAAACTCTTCAAATAATAATTTCCCAAGGCAATTTTTAAACATATTTTAGAAATATTTCAAAATGAAATAATAATGAAACAGAAAAAAACCTTGGCTAAATTATCTTAAAAATAAAAACATCCAGTAATTTCTATCACTTCTCATAAAAATAAAAACTATGGAAGCATTGTTGGTTTTTGGCCACTTCCTAGAAAAAAAATGGAATATTAATTGCAAAATAAAAAGTTTTGGAATACAGAAATAGAAAAATGAAAAAAGTAATAGCCCATAAATTTTCAGTGACAATTTAACTAGAAAAATTATCTGAAGGAAGGAGAAAAGAAGTAAATTGCATTTAGAGGTTTAAGACTACACCAGATTAGATGTATATAAAATAATGAAGATTGAGGTTTGTCACTCTAAATTCCAATTCTAAATTCCAATGAGTAAGTTTGCTTGGACAAACTCGATTCTTGCATGTGCTGAATTTACCAAACCCAGAACTTCCAAATGTAAAAATATGTTTGTTCAGTTCAGTCGATGTAGGTTATATCCATGGATGGAGCAACTTTGATGGACCTACAGCAATGGACATAAGATGAAGGGTTTGTCAGGCTTCTGGGGTAGTGAACCTCCTGGACCACCGTGGACGATGACACAAGCCGACAACTGGGACTGGAATCTAAGTTGCACCCGGTCTTCACCAGAGCCCTCCGCAAAGCGGGTTGGACTTGACAGCCAAGGCGAGGTACAGAAGGCAAGCTACAGAGTCAGAAGGCAAGTTCGTGGTCGGGGACAGGCTGGAGGTCAAGACAGGCGGCAAAGGTTCAGGGTCAGAGACAGAGCAAAAGATCAGGGCTGGCGGCAGAGGAGCGTAAATGGGAACAGGTCCAGGGTCACAATGGGAAATCCAATCGCAGGCACCGGGCACAGGACAAAACTTTCTCAACGGCAAAGAGCACGAGGATCCAGTGGGGAATGCTGGGAGAAGCCGGTTTTTAAGTAATTCCGGGAAGTGGCCGGCGCCAATCAGCTGGTCCTTTAAATTTACGAGTGCTGGCGTGCAAGTGCCCTAGGACGGGGAAGTGCATGCTGGGAAGCCGGGGCGGGAGCAGGAGTGTGGAGAGATGAGTGATGCTGGGGGGAGCGGGCGCAGCGGAGAGGGGCATGGATGCGCCTGCGACCCGGGATGTGGGTCGCAGGAGCACCCGTGACAGGGTTTTTCATAAAGGAATTAGACTGAAAGGTGGGTATGATATTATTTTATTTTTTTTATTATTACTTCAACCTCATCATTGCTCTGGCCAAATATTTTGTAAATCCAAGAAAACCTTTGTAAACTCAATCCATTTACTTGAAATAAGCAATGTTGTGCAGATCCCTCAGAGAAATACTCCACTAATACCCAGTAAAGGATGTTGTCCCGTCTTAGTAACAGCGCAGCTATTTATTCAAGTGTATAATTCCCTGCGCTGTCCTCTCATGAGAACCTCACGAGACTCCAGGACTATGAGGGGGTCGCTATTTCCTGCTGCATCATAAGGAATTTATTATACAACAATATCTAAAAGACAACAAGAGCGCGGCCAGGGAAAACATAAAGCTGATAGTGATTTGTGTGATGATAATAGGTGCCCCATGGTACACTGTGTGCTGCTTCTGTGTATGCTCTGCTAATTATCTGGTAATCAAGAAAGCCATTAATTGAACTTAATACTGGCAGCGATCCTCAGACATTCCTGACAGCTTCAGTATGAGGGTCCTTAGGTTTCATCTTCCCTGGTCCAGAGCCAGAACAAGAATGGAGAAGACTGGAGCAGTAACAGTGTAAATGACATCAACAATTGTCAGCAGATCCCAACGTTAATCTAATCTAATCATGTACTAATGTGTATGAAGGATATCCTACTGTCACTATTCCACCATCAATAAAACAAGCTTATGCTTTACAGGAAATTTACCATCAAAATCTAGTATGACAAACCAGGGGCACTTAAGCATAGATCCACGTAACATTACTGTGGTAATCTTCTTATATTTGTTATCCATGGTATCCTCCCATCAAAAATCACTTTAATTGAGCTAATGAGCGTGAAGGTGGTTACCAGAGCCCCTCCATGCTGTGGCTTTACGGGCTGTTAGTATGCAAGGAGCTTTTCTCCACTCCCACAGGGGTAGCAGACATAACAGTTGTTATGGGGCTCACAGTGTCATGGGGCTCCAGCATCTAAGGTATTGGGTATGTATATGCAGTATGTCTATATATGGTACTGTATGTATGTGTATATGATGCATGGGTGTATATAATACTGTATGTATGTGTGTTTATGCTGTATATTTGTATATATGGCATGTTATTGTAACTCACATGTGTGAGTATACAGATATGTGTGAGTATACACATACGTATATTTTTAAGGGGGAAAGGGGTCTCATTTATAAGTCTGCTATGGGGCCCTTCCTCTCCTAGTTATGACCCTGCTCCCACTGTGTGCTGAAACATCCTCTGCTGCAGTGAGATTACATCAAGCAAAAGGAGGGGAAGTTCAAGGGAGCAGGGGGGTGAGATAGTGTAACAGCCTGTGAAGCTACAACACTGAGAGGCTCTGGTAACACCCCCAGGGGCACACCATTAGCCTAATTTTAAAAGTTAATCTTAGTAGGAACAAGGCCATGGATAACAAATATAAGAAGATTACCATAGTCATGGTGCCTGGATTTATGAGTTAGTGCCCCTGGTTTATCATGCTTGATATTGGTGGTAGATTTCCTTTGAAGAAGGACTCCAGGATTTTTTCTCTCATTTATATACTTTATACCTGATTGCAATGTACGCAAAAGAAATACAAATTAAGAGAGGTACCCATTTTTGCAAAACAGTTATCAATCCCATGATGCCTCGGCACAGTTTCGTACTCAGCTTGGACTAAGTCGCTACACTCAAGTCTTCTGACAATGTGGTTCCTCTAAAGAAGAAAATATATTAGTGCCCAAATAAGTTTGGGCCCTTTCTCTTCAATACCCCCACCCAATTGTAGCTGCAAAATATAACTGTCTGAAACCTGGTTGCCTTCCAAAACCCTGCTAGAAGACATGAAAGAAGATGGTACCAGGGATAATCAGTCATCCTCCGATCTCCCAATGCCCAGTTCTTTCTGTCTTTGGTCTGACACCGACGATTCACATCTGGGTCACACATTTATGAATGAAAGCCAACGAAAGCGCTCGATGCTAAAAGACCATGTCAAGTGAAATGTATGAAATGTCTAGGAAGAAAATGCTTTTGAAGTGCAGAAGAAAGAATATGAGTCGAAAAGAAAATTATTCCCGCTACAAATGATCAGTGGGAAAAAGGGAGCGGTGTAGTGGCCAATCTGAGTCACCGCAGCTCCATCCAGATGAATGGCAACTGACCTGCAGTAACCTGGTCTGACCACTACACATAAAATGGAGCTTAATGCTTCTATCTGTGTTGGTGCTTGGTGTTGGACCTCCAGCATTTTGATATTAAGGACCTGTAAGAAAGATCAATATTAAGGACCAATAAGAAAGAGATTAAAGGGGGTTTACCCATGAAAGAAAATTCTATAATTTCGATCCCCTAGTGGTGTTAACATAATAAAGATAATTTTTTAACCTTCACTTTACAATTTGACTCAGTTTTATTGCTGTTTTAGCCCCTGTCAGTGATGGTCAGTGTAAAATTCCAGGGGGTGGGCAAGGTCTCTCTAAGCAGACACATTGTGGCATATTTACTAAGGGTCCGCATGGTGCATTTTCGTCGGGATAAAGAATGCATCTTCCTGTAGCTTCTAGTTCTCCTAATGCTGCTACCGGCAGGATATCAGACTCTCTGTATTAGTGTGAGCTCTGTCCTGGACTGCAGGGGGCAGAGAGAGAGAGAGCTCCGTCCTAGAATGCAAGGGGCATGGCTAGATGCAGAGAACAGAAAGAGAGAAATCTCAGCTCCACGGCCAGGGGCGGACTGGCCATTTGACCCACCGGGAGAAATCCCGGTGGGCCGATGAGTCCGGGGCCAGTCCGGGCCTGGTGGGGCCGGTGGAAAAAAAACCAAACAGCTTCTCACCTTTCCAGCGATCCACCGAAGCTCCGCTGCTACACTCGACCGGCGGTGACAGCTCCGTGGGTGCCGGCGTCACAGAGAATATGACGTCGGCACGCGGCTGACGTCATATTCTGTGAGCCGCCAGCGCTCAATAAGCTGTCACTGCCGGCCGGAGCAGAGGAGCTTCGGTGGATCGCTGGAAAGGTGAGAAGCTGTTGTATTAATTTAATGTGCCGAGCAGGCTGCCTACATAGAGGGGGAGGCGGCAGAACATATACTGGGGGGGGGGCCGCCAGGCTGCACACCTGGGGGGCCGCCAGGCTGTATAATTGGGGGTGGGAGAGCTTTCTGACTATATACTAGGGGGGGGAGGGTTGCTATGTACAGGGGGGCGGGCTGTATACTTTGGGTACAGGCTGGCAATATAAAGGGGGCTGGCTGTATACTAGGGGGGCAGTTTGTCTATATACAGTGGGGCTGGCTGTATACTAGGGGGGGCAGTTTGTCTATATACAGGGGGTCTGGCTGTATACTGGGGGTACAGGCTGGCAATATACAGAGGGGCTGGCTGTATACTAGGGGGGCAGTTTGACTATATACAGGGGGACTGGCTGTATACTGGGGGTACTGGCTGGCAATATACATGGGGGCTGGCTGTATACTAGGGGGCAGTATTATAGTAGTTATATTCTTGTACATAGGGGGCAGTATTATAATAGTTATATTCTTGTACATAAAATGCTTTATTGTAGTATATTTTACTTAGGAGCAGTATTATAGTAGTTACAATTCAAATGCAAGGAATAGCTCAGCATGATGCTGAGCTATTCCTTGCATTTGAATTTTCACTATTCGTGTCCGTGGCCAGCGGACTAGGCTCTCTTGCATCCCAGAGGAGTGGAGACTGGATTGCAGACTACATGTCCAGGTGTGTGAGCGCTTATACCTGTTTCCCTTTCATTATAGTAGTTACATTCTTGTTTATCGGAGAAGGTTTTGTAGTAGTTTTTTTCTTTATATATATAAGGCAGTATTAAGTTGTGCTCTTTTAGAAGCTTTATTCCTGTATAAGGGAGGCAGTGTGAGTCTCTTTCGCTGGGCTGTACATGTTGTTTTAGACCATCAATAAACAGTTTGTGTAGAGTTTAGGAACTCCACCTAAATAACATGGCCACGCCCACTTGTTTTGACGACGCCCACAGAATGGGGCCACTTTTACATTTTTTTCCAGGGCCGCTTTAAATTCCCAGTCTGCCCCTGTCCACGGCCGTCACACAGAAAACCAAGATAGTCAGTAGTTACCTAAAGTTAGAACCCTAAAGTCAGAAGTTACAGGGTCGGGAACCAGGGGCAACTGAAATTGTGTACATCAGGACTGATAGAGACAGGTTGGACTTTTATCTGTGAAAAGCTGCATTTTTGTTAATAACAGTGAATTAGAGAATGTGTTATTTTGTTATCCTGAGTATATTTAAGAATCTTTTCTTCATGGGAATACCTCTTTAAGAATTGAAACTAAATGGATATGAATTTAAACAGAAGAATACCCATTTAAGGACCTGTAAGAAGGACCTATAGCAATCTCTTGAGTTTGAAAAAATTCTTTAAGATACCTAAACTAAATTTTTAACTAAATTCCATCATTACTATATTTCAATATATTGATAAGTAGCGGTTAGTACAATAGATGTGGGGTAGGGAGACATAGTTATTCGCCCTCCTAAATTGGGCTAGGACTGTTGTATTAGTTCCTTAAACTGAAGATATAGGAAATAGGGGGGGGGCATTTGAGGATCCATTCAGAGGAGGATCCGTGTGGGTCAGAGTTGGCTGCTTTCAACAAACATGTTTGCTTTCTTCTAGATACTCCTGTTCATGAGTGAAACCTAGTCCTTCAGTGAGTTGTAATATCCCACACAAGCAATGGGCATCCACTTTTTATAGGAGAGAAAGCAAATACTCCAACCCAGGCATCCCGGCATCTACCACCAGGATGAAGGACTGTATGCAAATTAACCTGAAGGGCTCCAGGCCTTTAATCACTTTTTGAATGACGGATCTCTGAAAATAGGCAACGAATGGTTAAGTACAATTTAACTTTGCAGCTGCAGACTTCATAGATATAGATTCGGAGATTATGCAGCTGCAGGATAGGGCAATCAGCCATTAGAGTCAGCCGCACTCCCTATGGGGAAGGAAGAGATGTTTTATTACTGCGCCTGCCTTCCTGATCTCTCGCTATACGCTGATCATTATAGTCATGTGATCTCCAGGTGCAATGTACATCTAGAAGCAGACCCAGATGAGCCATGCTGAGACTCTCGTGATATTGTGTTTCCCCTGTAACTTAGGATAATATATCACTCACTAAAAAGACAACACAAGCTCTATATCACCTTATTGGAAGTAAATAATACATAAATAAAAACAGCACAAAACCTAAAATGAAAAAAAATAAGTTACAACCCCACAGCAAAGTTTCTAGCCTTATCCACAACGGCGCAAGCTTCTCATGTATAAAATTGATCATTGTCGGAAACAACTTCATAAACTCTCTTAGTGCCATTTTGTGTTAAGAAAAATCACTTTTTCTAAAATGTACACAATTTCCTGCGTCTATACATTTTAAAAAAAATTAGCCAACCAAATCTACCATCAAAATCTTCTTATATTTGTTATCCATGGTCTCCTTCTTTCTAAAATCATTATGCTTATGATCTCTGGGGAGCTTTACCAGAGCCCCTCCGTGCTGCAGATTCACAGGCTGTTACACTGCCTCACCCTCTCTCTCTACTCATGCTCAGCACTCCTTTCATGCTCCTTTCATGGTGTAACAGCCTGTGAATATGCAGCACGGAGGGGCTCTGGTAACACCCCTAGTAGTCGTTAAGGCTCATTAGCATAACTGTAAAAGTTAATTTTAGAAGGAAGGAAACCATGGATAACTAATATACGTGTGAGGGGGAAATAATCACAATTCTTGTTGGTTCACAAGGAATTTTAATTATATTCGAGCTTGTACACCAGAAAACTGGCATGATAACTCCTCCCACAGTTTTGCATTGGCAATTTCATAGGTGCTTCAGAGGACTCCACATCTGGATACATCATTTGATTTACTGACACGATATCATCATAAACATTATAAATTATAGACGGAACTTAGACCAAAGAGACAATAACTCACCGCAATAGTCTTCATCCGCCCCATTTTCACAGTCCTTTACACCATCGCAATGGAAAGCTCGGGGAAGGCAGATTGTGAGGTTTCCACATGGAAAATAGCCCATTTTACAAACAGAAACAGACAGGGAATCTGTAACCGGAGGAAACATATATAGTTACTAAAAGTGATAAAATATTTTGGGCAAAATCAACTACTAAAAAATGTATATGCACACACAAACATGGGGGGGTGTGGGAGGAAACCGGAGGACCCGGAGGAAACCGTGCTAATAAGAGGGGTTCCAGAACTCCCTCTAATTTCAAATTGAGAAAGAAGGTAAGAGAACTGCTGTGGAGGAATGGAGGGAGGTGAGAAATACTGTTCATACTGTGGAGGCCAATTAGACTGCATCTTACTGTGGGGCGAGGCAAGGGGGACATTATATTATGTGGAACGGCTAAAAAGGTTACATTTCACACTTGGGGGAAATTATAATGTGTTGGGTCCACAAAGCGGCATTTTATGTCTGGGGCAACATTATACTGTGTCAGGGTGTGAGAGTGTATTTTTTTAGAGGACCTGTGTCAAAGATATGTGACCTGTTTAGAGACATGACAACTCAATATTCAAATATACAATGGTAATTCTTCATTTCCCCTGTGGAGGCGCTGCATAGTACAATAACAACCAGTGCCCCCCCCCCCCCCCCTCCCGGGCTGACCACTCCAGCAGGAGGACACTTTGTCATCAGCCCATTGTAAAAGGATCATTGAAGCAAATCTGAATTGCCTACTTTAATTAAGTAGAATGCACATTGGCTGGTAACTGTATCTTAAATTTGGTGTAGCTGCCATTAATGACTTTCTTAATGAAGTTGCTAATTAACAAATTAACCATATAATGGTTGTCTATTGGATATAGTGAAAGTGTAGTATTAGGTCATAAGACATGACCGTGGAGAAGCTTGGGGCATCTCAATGGTCTCAACTTTCAGTCGATGAGGTGTAGATTAAATAAATAACCGGAGGAGGGGGCTGAGGCGGGAGAGTTATAATATTTTACCAGGTATATAGACACAATATTGCACATTGTTCATGCTTGGGCAAAAGGAAAGGTCAAGATTTATTATTTTTGGCCAGCGCTTGCATGGTTGACATCCATGTATATTGTGCAGTGTTGATCAAAAAAAACATCAAAGTAACTTCTCCAATTATTAACAGACCTTCCCTTTAATTGATGGAAACGTTTCCCTGCTAAGGCCAGAATCATTTCTGATTCATGTCTTAAATAAGTCAGAGCTATTAACATCCGATTACTTCATGTGTATTCCAAACCCTCACTTTTTGTTCTAGAATTTTTTGTGCTTTACTTTTAGCCCATGAGCCAGCAAAAGTAATTTACTCCCTTGATACTAATTGCTGGTTATTAAGTGCATGTTAATTATTGTAGAATTCATGGATGTGATCCAGCTTGTTTGCTATTAAAGAGGTTTTCAAGACTAAAAATATTAAAATTATATTCACAGAATAGGTCGTCAATACCAGATTTTTTTTTTGCGACTTTTTAAGGGCATTAAAGTAAGTATGTATGGGTCAGTTGTAGTTTGGTTTTGTGTATAAAAAGTCTTATTTGCTAAAAAAATTAGGGATTGAAGAAGATGCAATTCTAAGAAAATCTGAAAATCTGTCTTGCAAAGATAAAAAAGGAACACATCAACAGATATACACATTGGGGAACTTCTTAGGATTCTGGTGTAGGCACAAAACAAGTGCAAATGCTCGTGCAAAAAATGAAAAATGTGTAAAAATAAAATAAAAAAAACAAGTCAAAATTAATATACAGGGCCATATTTACTTTCCTGTCCTGTCGCGATCCCCGAAAGTGCATTTCCCGACCGGAATGCACTGTGCCACGATTCACTAAGATCGTGCTCCCGATATCCTGCATGTGTCGCTTACCCGCTCAGGCCCACCGGAGTTCACCATCTTCTTCCCAATGCATTCAATTTGAATGTTAAATCCCGCGTTCAGTCCAAATAAGTCGGATCGCCCAGCGGCCCGCCCACGATTTCCGTCGCATGAAAGCCAGCGCAGATGCACCACAATTCAATCGTGTGCGACACAACCCCAAGTTAAATACCTGTCACAGTGGCACAAATCCCAATAATTCCGACAAAAATGCAATTCGCAGACCCTTAGTAAATAAGCCCCACAGGGCCACATGTATCACTCGTTTTTTCTGTTGTTTTTGAGCCTTTTCATTCAGGCGCACCGTTTTTGCGCCATTTTTGCGATTAAACGCCAAACTAGCCGCGCAGCAAAAATAACCAGCTTTCCCTAATCTATTTTACCAATCCAGATGTTTTGCTGCGCCTAATGATATTCATCACTTGCAACGTTTTCATTTAGGCGCAAAAACGGGCGCAAAAACACTCCAGCCCAAAGGTGGCGTTATCTGAGAAGAAAGCACTGAGCCCCTTTGCAGAACAGCTCATTTCTAGCAGCAAAGCTCAGCCACACACTAGAACATATTATAGACATACTACATACACTGCAGACGGGAGCTGCAGACTCTATTTACAGTTCATCACCTTCTATTTACAAAACATTCTGCAAACTCCTGAGCTCAAAGCAAAAGAGCTAAGAAGTTTGGAGAATGTTGCAGATACTACATACAAGTGTCCCCCATGTAATTCTGCACAGTATCATCAGTGTTTCTGAGGGGGATACTGTGCAGAATTACAGGGGTGCAGCAGGAGACCAGCATTGGGGGATCCCCTCCAGGAGAAGCCCCTGCTGAGGAGGTCACTAGGTGCTGGGTGTCACACACCTAGGTGCTGCTGTGAGTGTTATCTTCATTCTGGGCTGTGGGAGAAGCAGAGAGGAGCTTGTAGGAGGATCACATGTAAGTGCCTGAATCTAACATTGCGCCAAAACTGCGCCAAAATTGCGCCTAAACTGTTTTAAAGTAAAGTGATTAATAAGAGGCAGAAAATATACTTATCACAGATGGTTGTAGCTTGTGATAATTCTGGCAAAACAGTGTGCCAGAATTTAGGCGCAACTACTACACTTAGGTGCACAAAAGTGATAAATGTGGCCCACAGTGTCATAACAGATGATGCCCACACTTCCCTGCCATTGCTTTCTAAAGCAGAAACAATTAATACTACATTGGTGGGCTAAGTTTTGGAATTTTGACTATGCAGAAAAATCTAGAGAGTCTGAACTAGACTAAATATTTCACACATATCCCATCCAATCCAGCTTAGCATTTGGAAATGGTTATCAGATTTCCTGATTTTAGATAAAAATGTATGATATCCAGTATGAAGTATAAAGATTAAATAAACCATAGTCTAACACTAAAGAGTAAATTTGGTTTGAGATCATTTTTTATACTTTGTCATGGGGAGTATTGTGAACATATTTCCAATAAACTTTTTAAAGAAATTCTGCTTAGTTTGTAAACCAACAGGCTGCAAAGTGGCCAATAGTAAAAGTTAATTAGGCTTTTACATCTCTGTTGATAAGGGAGATCGATATCTTAGCCAGACTAAAGGTTTATTTATGCTCTCCCTGTGTTTGTTCATGCAGCTCTGAGCAGTGAGTTTTAAGCCTTTCTGCTCTCTCCCCGGCTATAGTATTCTAAAAGCACTATTTTGTAATATAATTGTATTTCTCCCTTTCTCTTTCTCCCTTTATCTAATATTTCCCACATGTCCCATTCAACCATGCAGAGAGCAGAAAGGATTAATCCTCACTGCTCAGAGCTGTGTAAACAAAGAGACCGTAGCATAAAGTCAGCCTCTATAGACACACACTAAACAGGCTAAACAGATTAAATAGGGATCTCTACAGAGGAAGGAGCTCTGCAACTTCATTTTTACTGGCTAATAAGCAGGAATATTTTAATAACGTATATTAGAAAACTGTCCACAACGGTCCATCTAACACAATATTAAAAATGATCGCAAACGTCAAACATATATGACATATCACAACAAAGAAAATGTTATATTGACAGTTAAATCATGCTTATAAGTGTCTGATCAACAGCAGTCAAACTGCTGGGGGTCCTGAGCGCCTCTTATGAATTGATTTGCAGGACAAGCATGTGCCTTGTCACTCTATTCTGTTTTATAGGACGACTGGATAAAGTTAATGACACTTCATTCATATGGGATATTTAATTGTGTGGTCTGTAGTGGATTCTAATATTGGTAATTTGGGAATCCCATATTACCCATGGCCACCTAAACCAAACATTGATTTGATACTGCCCTGTACATTTTATAGGGTTCGGGATCTTTGAGAGCTCCTTACATTACAGAACTGCTCTGGTCCCCTTTCATTGTTTTTATCCATAAAGTAAGTTTGGAACTGGTACCATGTCTAGGACATCTTTAAAAAATTAGATAGGTGGGTCGCAATTTCCATAGAGCCCAGGACCTATGACTGTCTGAATCCCCCCTGTGTGTGGTTAAATGGGTTAGCTGAGACCTGAAATAAAGTATGTGGCCAAGAGGGGGCTGCTTAAAAAAATAAACATTTACTTACCTCCACGGCCTGTCCAGTGCTGCCGCCTCCCCATGTCGTGCTCCTGTTTATTTATAGGGGCACGGAAGCTGCGCTGAGTTCGACTTCAAGTCACCCGAAGTGCTGTATCAGGTGCAGAGATATGGGAGTGAGGGGGGGTGTGGACGGCTACCTCGGCTGGCTGGAAGCCAAACTTAGTGTAGCTTCCGTGCCCCTATAAATAAACAGGAGCCCAACACGGCAAGACAGCGGTGCAGGACACTGGGAGGTATCACGGACGTAAGTACATGTTTATTTTTTAAGCAGCCCCCTCCCGGCCACAAATAATTTTTTTCAGGTCTCGGACAACCCCTTTTATGATGGTCCTAACATTAAGACTCCATCTATTAGACACGTCGTCTTGCCTCTCAGAGGCTTCCCTCCTTTATTGTAATGAAAGTCCATGGCACATAAAGTTATACTTTGAGTTGGGACGTGCATGGTGCTGGTACTGGCGTGCATGGTACTGGAGTTGAGGCGTGCATGGTACTGTGGCCTACTTTTAATGAATTATTTAGGGGGGTGCTAGAACCCCATGAATCCAGATCCCGATTTGTTAAAGCTTCAATAACAAATCTAATGTTTTAGCTGTTTATTTTATATAAAAGTATGTATGATATACAATAATTAGGTTACACAGTGTGTAAAGTGCAAAGTGAGGATGGATGAGGAGGCGGAAATGAGGTCTCAACTTTTCTTATTGTCAATGAAAATGTTATTCTTTTGTTCTCATGTTATTAAGGTAACATGTATTGTAAAAGTCATTAAACCCTACATGACTAAGGGTCATTGGTGCATAATACAGATGAGCGAGTATACTCATCCGAGCTTGATGCTCGTTTGAGTATTAGCGTACTCAAAACGGCTCGTTGCTTGGATGAGTATTTCGCCTGCTCGAGATCGAGCTTTTACTTAAGGAAACACAGTGAAGAACAGTGAACACAGTGAACACAGGATCATTTAAGTGAAGAACACAGTGAAGAACACAGTGAAGAACACAGTGAAGAATACATTGCAGATGTTTCCGTTTATCTGCTAACTTATCAGAAGACATTAGTGCCGAATGGTGTTCTTCACAATAGTATGTGAAGAACAATATGTGTGAAGAATCTTCACACATATTGGGGCAGATTAACTTACCCGGCCCATTCGCGATCCAGCGGCGCGTTCTCTGCACAGGATTCGAGTCCGGACGGGATTTATGAAGGTAGTTCCTCCGCCGTCCACCAGGTGGCGCTGCTGCGCTGAAAATCATCTGAACGCGCCGGAATACACCGAGCTGGACCAGGTGAAGGTAAGCGCTTCCCAAGCGACACATTTTCGTTTTCTAAATGCGGCGGTTTTTCCGAATACGTCGGGTTTTCGTTCAGCCACGCCCCCCGATTTCCGTCAAGCGCATGCCGGCGCCGATGCGCCACAATCCGATCGCGTGCGCCAAAATCCCGCGGCAATTCAGGTACAATCGGTGCAAATCGGAAATATTCGGGTAACACGTCGGGAAAACGTGAATCGGGCCCTTAGTAAATGACCCCCATTGTTCTTCACATACTATTGTGAAGAACACCGTTCTGCACGCGTGTCTTTGGATAAGTTAGCAGATGTACGAAACATCTGCAATGTGTTCTTCAGTGAAGAACAATAGTATGTGAAGAACAATATGTGTGAAGAACACATTGCAGATGTTTAAAAAGGGTAATTTTCCTTTTTGAAGTTCCACAAATATTCAATTGAATTAAAAAAAACGAAGAAACAGGACTGACTTCCTTATTTCTCAATAAAATGACACATTTTATTGCAGAGCCTTGGTCCCCTTGAAAAATGCTCGAGTCTCCCATTGACTTCAATGGGGCTCGTTATTCGAAACGAGCATTTGAGCATCGGGAGAAGTTTGACTCGAGTAACGAGCACCTGAGCATTTTAGTGCTCGCTCATCTCTAGTGCCTAAATGTCCTGGTCACTTTTTGTCATTCTGCTATGCGCATCTTTAAATGATGATATCTCTGGAAAAGCTTTACATATCATAACAATTTTTACTTTGTTTATTTCATGACATGTGAGACTTTAACTTTTTCTTTATAAAATTTGCTGATAATTGACTACAAATGTGAAATAAGCTTTTTTGTCAGTGGTAAAACTGAATAAACTTTTAACAAAATATGCTATAAATATTCACAGCATTATTCTATCGCCCCTTCCAATGCTCAGCTACATATGCAGAGGGTGCATGTACTTCTGCAAAGTAAAAGTGAAAGTCTCCAGCAGCTTCTTCTACATTCTGCCTTCTGCTGACAGGCTGGAGACACACTTCATGCCTATATCTATCTGGCACGTAGGAACACAATTCTGGTGTCATATTAAACAAGAGAGGGAATGTCCACTTTGATATGATATAATTGTGTATGGATGCATAACGGAATTGGTGATAGCCACTCTTACAGTTACAGTCGAAAATATACACTTGTACATAAAAATTTTTTAAGTACAACTTTAAAGGAAATCTACCATTTGATTATGAAGCAAACATACTGTATCTTGAGAATTCTGTAGCTACACTGATACAGGCACATATCTTGGTTAATCCCTGTGCTGAGTGGTTTTGCTGATAAAACAATTATTAAATTATGATAATGAAGCTGTCTCACTTCTGTGGCTGGGCTCTGCACTTTTCCTAGCACATTAGTTATTCACTGCATGAGAGGATGATGTAATCCCTGGGTTGTGCCTGAAGGCAGAAAAATCAATTGCTGCACCATCCCCCAGCTGCTGTGTATGAGTGATCCAGCTCAGTTTGATTACTCTTGTCTTGACTAAGCCCCGTTTGTAATACAAGCTCTGTGTAACTTGTACAATCATGCAATCCAGCTATCCCAAGGTCCTGAATGTTATAATTGCTTTATCAGCAAAAACAATCAGCTCAGGGATTAACCAAGATATGTTTCTGCATCAGTGTGGCTACAGCATTCTCAAGGTATGTTTGGTTCATAATTAGAGATGAGCGAGCACTAAAATGCTCGGGTGCTCGTTATTCGAGACGAACTTTTCCAGATGCTCGAGTGCTCGTCTCGAATAACGAGCCCCATTGAAGTCAATGGGAGACTCGAGCATTTTTCAAAGGGACCATGGTTCGGGAATAAAATGTGTTATTTAATTGAAAAAGAATGTCTTCTGATAAGTGATCAGATGTATGCAAACATCTGCAATCTATTCTTCACTGTTCCGCGCGTATATTATCTCCCGACAAGTTATCAGATGTGAAGAACAGTGAAGAATAGAATAAAAACAGTGAACACAGGATCATTTAAGTGAAAAACACAGTGAAGAATAGATTACAGATGTTCGGCACATCTGCTTACTTGTCGGGAGAGGAGATACGCTGTCCCGGGATCCGCTCCTCTTCTTCCACTGAAGTCTCCCCGATGTCTGCCTGCTGCCCGATGTCTGCCTGCTGCCCGATGTCTCCCTGGTGCCCGCGATGTCTCCCTGGTGCCCGCGATGTCTCCCTGCTGCGCGCGATGTCTCCCTGCTGCGCGCGATGTGTCCCTGCTGCGCCAGATGTGTCTCTGCTGCGCCAGATGTGTCTCTGCTGCGCCAGATGTGTCTCTGCTGCGCCAGATGTCTCCCTGCTGTGCGATGTCTCCCTGCTGCCGTTCCGCGTGTATCTTCCGACAAGTAAGCAGATGTGCCGAACATCTGTAATCTATTCTTCACTGTGTTCTTCACTTAAATGATCCTGTGTTCACTGTGTTCACTGTTTTTATTCTATTCTTCACTGTTCTTCACTGTGTTTGTTTAATTAAATGCTCGATCTCGAGCAGGGGAAATACTCGTCCGAGCAACGAGCCGTTTCGAGTACCTTAATACTCGAACGAGCATCAAGCTCGGACGAGTATACTCGCTCATCTCTATTCATAATGCATCAAATCAAATGGTAGGTTTCCTTTAAGGGTGGATATATTTTGCTCTATGAAGCATCCATACATCATTTTAAAGGGGAGATTCTCCTATTAAATATGACACAGAATTTTGTTTCTAGGTGCCAGGGTGTCAGGGTTCATGGCGTTTATAAACATCCTTTCTGCACGGAGCATCTGCAAATAGGACGTATACGATCGTATGGCAGTTGTGAAAGGGTTAATTTAAGCTTCACTGTAAATAGGTATGTTTTATTGGAGAGTGGCTGGTCTATTAGCTCATTTCAAATTTGGGACAAACACCTTCAAGTTTTTTTGGCATTATATACACAGAATTACACTGTAGTTAATAGTTGCTTTAAAAAAAAACCTTACTTTATTGCATTTATCTGTTCCCATGTGTTGGGGGTGAATTCTTAACTCTCTGCTACCTGAGGCGAGCTATAGGATGGCGTCCCCTCTTCTGCATCCAGTAGTAGTGTATCAGGTTATTTTCTTACTAAGTCGGTTCGCCATGTACTGATTCACATTCATGCTGATATATTATAGCGGAGATATTATTTTTAAGTGACTGCTTTGTCACTGCTGCAGATAGTGCTGCCTGAGGCAAGAAGCTCAACTCACCTCACCTCACCAGGTGGGTACAGCTGCTTTGTTACAGACCAGGTTACAGCCTCTAAATGTACAAATTATTGTACACATGATGCGACCAATGTAGTGACTTTCTCCTCTCCCTGACGTCAATAATCTCCTCCACCACTTCTTCTTGAAGCAAGCCTTTGTCTCTAAGGGCTTTGTGCCACTTTGTGCTATTCTTGCACAACTCAACTTCCTATTTTATTTGGGAAACACAATTTAGTCAGACTTCATGATCATGATTCAATGGGAGTCATGGCCTCCACAGTCAGGTTTTTAAAGGTGCATATACTCATATACAAATGGCTTACAATGGGGGCCATATCCTTGTCTGTACTGCTCAGTCCTCAGTGTCCCAGTGTCAGTGTCCCAGCCAACCTTATGGTTACCTTCTATGTCAGGATGGTCCCAGTGATACTTTTACTAGAAATACTGCGATGTATTTGTAACAGGTTTATGTCTTCCTTTTACACACATGACAGGCAATGCCAAAAATGGTTAACCACCTCCAGGGTACTGCAAATCATAACATTATATTGATATGTCCCATACTTGTAATAAAGAATGATAGCATGCTTCTGCTCTAATTGGGAAAGCAAGGAGTCTACGGCTCCCTGCCCTGCCATAGCTTTAAACTGAATAGGTGTCCAGAGAACCTCAAAATAGGCCACCCCCTGATCAGTGGGGTCTGACACAACAGCTTGGCTTTTTTATGGTTGTATCTAGCCCTTACTTTCAGGCCACTTTGCAGTCATATAGAGACTTTGTGGAGAGGTTAAACATACGCTGGTACATCATTTATCAGCTTATGATGTAGGCTCCGGCCTACTGATAAATCCAGGGGACGGCCATGCTGCATGTCAATTCTACTTAAAATTGCACCATCACCTGTGCCTACACAGTTCCCCGTGGTACAGCCCTCTTCACTCCCCTCCATTTTCCCCAAAACTGGCGTACAAGCCTTCCTAAATCTCCCCCCTTACAGTCCATACATGCTCATTTCAGGATTCTGGGAAGGAAATATGCAAAGACTATTTCCAGGGTGGGAAAAGTAAAACTTTGCCTCAGTGCTACTTTATGAGACACCCCCTTAACCTTTTTACATTTCCCCTAAACCACCGTGGAAAACATATTTGCATATATCCGGGGTCGGCTCCAGGATTCAGTAGGCCCCTGGGTGACAGAGCCTCAGTGGGCCCCTTTGAATTGAACTCATGTGGCGGCATTAAAAATTTAGAAACTAAAACAGTCTCCTGTTCCCTAGTTTATCATATCAAACAGCCCCCTCAAGGCCCCATAAACCCATTTTTTCCCTTATGTACAGCCTTATGTACCCCCCCCCCCAGTAGCTCTGGGCCCCGGCACTTGCCCAGGTATGCCCAGTGCTGGCACTGGCTCAGCATATATCCTAACCCAGACTGTTCATAGTATTATCATATGTACGTATGTAACTTAGAGGAATAAAAGAACATGTTAAGGAGAATTCCATGTATGCCAAAGACAGCATGAGGGACAATCTTTATTACAGATTTAGGGCTTTAAATTTAGAATCTCTGGTAGTTCACATCTAACAATGTGAATAGGGCGAATTTTTCAAGCTTCACCCTTTAGTGTGGACTGAGTTGAACAGAGAGGCTATGGCCATTAAGCAGATTGGACTTTCCCTACAGACAGGACATATATTAGTACTAAGCCCCGAACCACTATTAAACTAGCGGTGTGCGTCTGCTTTAATTAACATGCTGTTCTGTTTAATTAACATGCTGTCTAGGTTGTGTCATTACATGGTGGCACAATATCCCCTCCGGTAATGGCAGGACTGGTGCCAGCGCACTAGGTAAATATTTACAGGGCTTCCAACATTGTGGGGACAGTTCCATTAAAGTTTCCACATACCGCGCTTTCTACAGATTTTATTAATGAAACAGAAAGGAAGGAAACAGGATGATAGTAAATCATCAGATCCTTCTGTTGGCTTCTCTTGAAAGACTAAGATATTCGGCAAAATTGACACACACCATAAATTATTGACAGCGAGATGTATATTTTGGCTGTTAGGGGATATCATTAATAGGATAATAAGTCTCTTCTGCAAATGAAATATTTCATGACTGAGTAAACATCAGGTTATTTATACTTCCCCCGCTACAGATCCATATGGAAATCTTAGTTTCATTAAAAAATATGAGACATGAGACTATGGAACATAATTCAAGTAATTGCTTAATGTTGGACTTTCAAAGAGTTTTTGACTTTCACAGTTTACTGTTATTTTACATTCAAGTATATAAAATACAAGTAGTCCCCGGGTTACATACAAGATCGGTTCTTTAGGTTTGTACTTACGTCAAATCCATATGTAAGTCGGAACAGGTATATTTCATAATTGTAGCTCCAGACAAAAAAATTTTTTGTCACAGTGACAACTGGATTTTCAAAATTTTGTGCTGTCACGGGAACAGAGATTATCAATAAAACTTCATTGCAGCCTGGGACTAAAGCAACATCCAGAGAGCTTCACCAGAGGTCACAGTGGCCAGAGAGGTCCATCTGTAACTAGATGTCGTCTGTAAGTCGGGTGCCCTTAAAGGGGTTGTCCACTTTCAGCAAATATTTGGTATGGTTTGTGTATGGAAAAGTTATACAATTTTCCAATATACTTTCTGTATCCGTTCCTCACAGTTTTCTAGATCTCTGCTTGCTGTCCTGCTATAAAAGCTTCTTTCTAATTTTACTTCCAGCAGATAGAAATCTGTCCATGTGATGTGATGGAGGTGCAGGTACACGAATCACACAGCTCCTATTACTCTCTGTGATAAGAAGGGCTTGTACACCTGCATGTGTATCACATGGACAGATTTCTATCTACTGGAAGTAAAAATAGAAGCTTTTATAGCAGAGATCTAGAAAACTGTAAGGAATTGATACAGAAAATATATTGGAAAATTGCATAACTTTTCCTTACACAAAGCATATCAAATATTTGCTGAAAGTGGAGAACAACTTTAAGTCAGGGATTGTCTGTGAAACCCCCTGTGAGCCCCTGTGCCTGTTAGGTTCATAACACATTCATGAGTGGAGCATGGCAGATTACATACATGAATTAGTATTATAATATGGCTCACCAGTCCGAGAGGGGCAAAGTAAAAGATAAGAGTCAGTAGGTAAGTCACTGAAAGGGCTCCTAGGATGATAGTCTCAGGCAAGGCTAGAAAGCTACTACTAAAACATATTTGGGTTGACTGTTTTATAAGAATTTGGGAATGGATGTCTTAAAATATTTACATATGATTGTAAAGTCGTGAGCCTCAATAACTACACTTTAATGGCGGGGGAAGGCGTCCTGGTACAAAAACAAATTCACAAACTGAAATACAGTAAATATATACAGTGCAGTATATATTTAATATCTACACCCAGATGTTTCTGGGCAGGTCATGTGGTTTGTGCTATCTGAGCAAATCTATTTTCTGTAAGTTTCAAGCTTCTCTGTTATATACATGTTGTGATATCTTTACCAGGGTCAAAATGTGTAATTTTATTTTGTATTCACCAACTTAAAACACAATGGGGGAGATTTATCAATCCCTCTAAGCCAGGATACTGGAGTAATTTGCTTCTGAAGTGCATTGAGCCACATTCATGAAAAATATGGCTATTTTCTGACTTTTCTGACACCGAGTCCGTGTGCCATAAAATTCAGTTGGAAAGTAGACCAAATAATAGGTGGTCTAAAGTAGACTCCACAGTCGTAAACTACTAGTCTAAACACTATTTTTTTCCATTCCTGGCTGATTTAATTGAATTCCACCACACCAGTTTCATTTTGCTCTGGATCACTAACAGAGGTATTCCCACGAAGACAAATTTCTTAAAATACTCAGGATAACAAAATAACACATTCTCTAATTTTCTGTTATTAAAAAAATACAACATTTCACAGATATAATTCCAACATGTCTCTTTCAGTCCTGGTGTACACAATTTTGTTCGGGATCCGATCCTAAATCAGAAGTCTGGGGTCGGGCAGGATATTTTTTTCTCCTGTCTGATGCTGCCGTGAGCTCCTCACTCCCTCTAGCTCCCACCCTTGCATTCCAAGATGAGCTCACACTGAGACTTCCTGCCGGCAAGCAGCATGAGGAGAGTAAAGCTACAAACTACAGGCAGATTAGGTCTTTATCCAGGGGAGGGAGGCACAGCATAGCTGACAGTGTATGTTATGGCTGCGATGGCAGAGCTGAGAATGTCATGTGTAATATGCAACTCATGGATCTCATCTCTCATCTCTGATCTGTCTCATCTCTCTTTCCATGCGTCAGATGCTAGTGAATGTTCAGAAGCCAAATTAAAGTGTATATAAACCTGGACCCTGATCTAACCACATTGTCAGCACACAGCATATCACAACACACAGGGATCATAATGTGCCTTCTTAGAGAGTCCCTGCGCACACTCTGGAATTTTATACTGACCAGCCTAATGAGTGACAGGAGCTAAAGCAGAAATACAATTTAGTAAAATTGTAAAGTAAGGGGTTAAGCATGATCTTTACTGTGTAAACATCTCTATCGGATTGAAGTTTGAGAATTTTCTTTAATGGGCAAACCCCTTTAAGTTAAATGAGATGGACGGATTATTCCTTCACTCATACTTCTCCTCAGCTCGTCTTCTTTGTTTGGATGCCAGAGAACTGGAACAAACGACTTCTGGATTCTGACATCTCCTATAAGGTTTGCCTACAATTCACCTTGGCTTTTGATTAAGCTTATTTGGAACTTGCTTGCATTTTTTCTTGACATTGTATTTTAGATTTCTTAAACCTTCGCCTATTTTCTGTTTGCCTATTGATTCTGTACTGCATTATCCTTTCGATTCTGATCCATATATGTTGACTACTCTATGGGGCAGATTTACTAACCCGGTCCCGTCGCGATCCCGCAGTGCGTTGTCCGACGAGGATTCGGGTCTGGCGTGATTCACCATCATTGTGCGTCCAAGTTCCTGCATTTGTCACTGCTGCGCCAAGGTCCACCGGAGTTCACCTTCATCTTTCTGGTGCATGTGAGTGCTTGATCTTGCGACACAAATCCTTCTTTAAATTCCGCGGTTTGTCCGAATCCGTCGGGCTGTCTGATGGCCCGCCCCCCGATTTTTGTTGCGTGAAAGCCATGTCTGTCTGTCTGTCCTTCCAGTCCATCCTAGCCATTTCCCCACTGCATGCACCAAAATCGGATTGTGTGCGCCAAAATCCCATGGCAATTCGGCACAAAACGGAAATATTTGGGAAACCTTAGTAAATGAGCCCCCATGTTTCTATTGTCCAGTCAATGGCTCTGCATTTGCACTATAGTGCAGGAAGGGATTATCGACCTGATGTCACCTACCACTTTTAGGATAGTGCACTGGATTCGGGTCCGGCCCGGATTTATTAAGGCAGTTCCTCCGACGTCCAACAGGCGGTGCTGCTGCGCTGAAGTTCCCCGGAACGCACTGGAATACACCGAGCCGGGCTGAGTGAAGGTAAGTGCAAGCTCCGCGACACATTTTTTGTTTTAAATGCGGCGGTTTTTCCGAATCCGTCTGGTTTCGTTCGGCCACGCCCCCCAATTTCCATCGCGTGCATGCCAGCGCCGATGTGTCACACTCCAATCGCGTGCGCCAAAATCCCGGGGCAATTCAGGGGAAATCGGTGCAAATCGGAAATATTCGGGTAACACATCGGGAAAAACGCGAATCAGGCCCTTAGTAAATGACACCCACTGTATCTGTCTGTCCTTCCAGTCCATCCTAGGCATTTCCCCACTGCATTACCTTACCACAACGAAGCCTTATGCAGGTGGCCATGTGCTTCACATGGACCAGATTCTGGGCAAAGCACACAGATGGGTGGAGAAGGAGGGTGAGTGCTCCTCACCCCTCCTCTCTCCATTGAAAACCTGACCAGATGAGTATTTTGTGATGGTGTTGCACCATGGGTGTCATAGACCTCTATTGGTGCCGTGATATGGCCCCAAATTGTGCGGCCAGGTCACAACCCCGATATGGTTGTGCACATAAGGCCTAACTCTGTTTTAATATGACGATGAACTGTCTAAAACAAATTTTGAAAAATGGCTTTTCTTTACCATAAATGCATCCTCTCAGTATATTGGAGCCATGTCAAACAAAAAGATCCATCTGTTGCTACTCTGTGTCGGTCTATTCCAAGATTACATGGAAGGATGAATCAATGGATCCAACCTCCTCCCAGAGATTATCTTACAGAAAACTCAAGTCTTTTGGACCTCACTATACAACTGGACCAGGTGACTTGATTGACTCTGTATATACCTTCTCCAGTATCTTTGTGATCCTGTCTATGAAAATTTTTTTCTCTTCTTTCTTAGATACAGCATGTGATTGGAACATTGAGGGAACTGAACAGCATTCAGTTTATATGATGCAGAAAAGTATTTTAATGTCATAAATCAGATGTGCAACGTCTGGAATATGAACAGAATGTGAGAGAATTTCAGTCAGCGGAAGCGTTGCCATGTGTGACTTCATCTTCTTGGTCTGGTGGAGAGAGAGTTGACAGTAATTCTCCCATTTTTTGATTTATTGGATATTCAGATTCCGGACCCCCTCTCATTGCCAGGTTAAGCCTATTAGCTTTGGGTCACACGTCCCACCTGGTACAGAAACACAGCAACAGAGAACAGGTAGTAGCAACATCACCACAGCCGTGTGAGCGATATACTTTTGTAACTCTACCACAATAAAAGTCTTTCCTTGTGCCCTCCACACAGCAATGTCATCAGTTTGAGCCAACAATGATTGTCAACGAGGATGAGCAAAAGACTTTGGACATGTCACTATCGATCGGGTATGAGGCCGTTGCAAACAAACAAGGTGATTAATGATGCAATTTCATCTTTGGCTTGACAGGGTGATAAAGGCAAGCCAAACCATAAACTTCAATGACCTCGAATTAAATCAACCCAGCTAATTACTACCGTGGCATTGAACACCTGAAGAACACACAAAGGATGTAAATTTCTTAAATCATTGTGTTAGCCAAATCCTGAACAAAATCCAATAATACAATTTCTTCTCAGTAAATTAGAATATGAGCAAAAGGTTTTTTTTCAGCAATTGAATTATATAGAGCTGTTACAAACCGAGTGAACTTTTCCTAGTGTTTATTTATGTTAATGTTGATGATTATGGCTTAGGTCCAAGGAAAACCCAAAAGTCATTGGGCCACATTTACTTACCTGTCCTGTCGCGATCCCCGAAAGTGCATTGTTCGACTGGAATGCACTCTGCCGCGATTCATGAAGATCGTGCACACAATATCCTGCATGTGTCGCTTCCCCTCTCAGGTCTGACAGAGTTTACCTTCTTCTTCTTCCTTCATTATTTCAGAAAATTTGAATAATTAACCCTAAATACCTGCAAAGGCTTCCTAAGCATGTAAAAAGGTCCCATAGTCTGGTTCAGTAGTCAACACAATCATGGGAAAGGCTGCTGACTTGACAGATGTCCAGAAGGCAGTCATTGACTCAGTCAAAAGGAGGGTAAGCCACAAAAGGTCTTTGCTAAAGAAGCTGGCTGTTCACAGAGTGTTGTATCAAAGTATATGCATAGAAAGTTGAGGTACAAAAGGGGCACAAGCAACCAGGATAACTGCAGCCTTGATAGGATTGTTAAGAAAAGGCCATTCCAAAATTTGGGGGTGATTCACAAGGAGTAGACTGCTGGTAGAGTTAGTGCTTTAAGAGCCACCACAAACAGATGTATCCAAGACATGGTCTGCAAGTGTGGCCTTCCTTGTGTCAGCGACTCATGACCAATAGACAACACCAGAAGCATCTTACCTGGGCCAAGGAGAGAAAGAACTGGACTGTTGCTTAGTGTTCTAGGGTTTTGTTTTCAGATGAAAGTAAAGTCTGGAGTAAGAGTGGAGAGGCCACAATCCAAGCTGCTTGAGGTCTCGTGTGAAGCTTGCACAATCCTGATAGTTTGGGGATCCATGTCATCTGCTGGTATAGGTCCACTGTGTTTTATCAAGACCAAAGTCAGCGCAGACTTCTATGAGGAAATTTTAGAGCATTCATGCTTCCCTCTGCCGACGAGCTTTCTGGAGATGGAATTTTCATTTTCCAGCAGGACTTGGCAGCTGGCAGCTGTCCACACTTACAAAAGTAATGTTACATGGTTTAATATCACTGTGCTTGATTGACCAGCAAACTCATCTGACCTTAACCCCAATAAGAATCTATAGGGATGGGAGAAACCAGACCCACCAATGCAGATGAGTTGAAGGCTGCAACCTGGGATTCCCCAACACCTCTGTAGTAACCTCAGCTGATCACCTCCATGTTACTACACATTGATGCAGTCATTCATGCAAAAGGAGCAAGCATTGAATGCATTTACTGTGCATACTTTTCATTTAGCAAACATTTCTGTGTTCAAAAAATTCTTTACCGTGGGTCTTATACAATGTTCTAATTTTCCCGAGATAATGGGGCACATTTACTTACAAAGTCACTAGAGTTCACTAAAAGTGCCGTTTTCCCGCACAGGTCAGACAGAGTCCACCATCTTTGTCGTGGTGCACCTTTAACATAAGGCATGCGACACAATTTGCAAGTCCAAATCAGTCAAACGTGCCGTCGGGTGGTCCGACTGATTTGGACCGAGCGCCTTATTGAACTTGCAAATTGCCCCCGAATTTGTGTTGCATGGAAGCCAGCGCAGTTGCGCTACAAAAGGGTCGTACGTGACACAATCACAGTTCAGAAACTTCTTAACCCCTAGGCGCACCAGGACGTTATAGTACGTCCCCGGGGCTAGATGCTTAGCGCACGGGGACGTTCTATAACGTCCTGCTTCTGGCACCGGCTCACGAACGGAGCCGGTACCAGAAGCAGCGGCTGTCAGCTGTCTAGTACAGCTGACAGCCTGCGCTAACACCCGCGATCGGAGCCGGCTCCGATCGCGGGTGTTAACCCCTTACACGCCGCGGTCAAACATGACCGCGGCGTGTAAGGGTGTTTGCGCTGTGGATCGGATCCCCCGTGCCGCTTACCGGGGGATCCGATCCACTTCTGGGCAGCTCCGAGGACTGGCATGTGCCCCGGAGCTGCCCGGTCTCCATGGCAGCCAGACCCCTTCGGGGTCTGACTGTAAACTGTCTGAGCATGCGCAAGCTTGCTCAGACAGTTTACACTGCTCTACAATAAAATAGTATTGTAGAGCAGTGTATTGAACTTAAACCAGTGATCAGAGCATCACTGGTTCAAGTTCAAGTATGTATAAGTAAAAATATGCAAAAACACTTAACACTACACATTATAATAAATAAAAAATAAATACATAAAAATTTAAGCCCCTAAAATGTCACTTTCCCATAAAAACACTTAATAAAGTATAAAAAACACAAAAACACAAAAAACCCCGCATATTTGGTATTGCCGCGTCCGTAACAATCTGTATAATAAAACAGAATCGTTACTGGACCCGCACGGTACACGCCGTAGAAAAAAAACTCAAAAACGTTCCGAAAAAAGAAAATTTTTAATTAATACCCTATAAAAAAATGCTCTAAAAAGTAATTTAAAAACTGTTATGCACTCCAAAATAAGCCCACTAAAAAGAACAACTCTTCTCGCAAAAAATAAGCCCCTAACCAGATTTGTCAGCCGAAAAATAAAAAAGTTATACATATGAAAAGATGGTGATGCTAAAATGAATAAGATTTTCTCCAAATTGGTTTTTATTCAGTACAATTGAATAAAATACACAAAACCCCCACATATTTGGTATCCCTGCGTCCATAACAATCTGTATAATAAAACAGAATCGTTATTAGATCCGCAAAGTGAACCCCGTAAAAAACAAAACAAAAAAAAGCTCCAGAAAAAAGATAATTTTCAATTAATACCCTATAAAAATGCTCTAAAAAGGGATTTAAAAAATGTTATGCACTCTAAAATAAGACCACTAAAAAGAACAATCCTTCTCGCAAAAAATAAGCCCTTAAACAGATTTGTGAGGCGAAAAATAAAAAAGTTATGCATATGAAAGACGGTGATGCTAAAATTAACAACATTTTTGCCAAATTACTTTTTATGCAATAAAAATGGGAAAAAAATAAAAAATCTATATAGATGAGGTCTTTTTGTAATCGTGGCGACCCATAGAATAAAAATAATATACTATTTTTATGGTATGGTAAACAGCCAAAAAAAAACCCCATAAAAATCTTCCTGAAAAGTGATGATTTTCATTTCCTCCACCAACAAAGAGTTAATAAAATCTCACCAATTAGCCTATAGATTCCCCCAAATTACGTACCAGAAAAGTGCATCTCATGTGGCAAAAGAAATAAGCCCCTATAGGTCCACAATAAAAAAAAGAAAAAAATTATAGCCTGTACAATGTGACATAGCAAATCTGATGTGGATGGCGCCTCCTTCCCTTCTATGCCCGGCCGTGCGCCCATACAGCAGGTTACCACCACATATGGGGTATCCGTGTACTCGGGAGAGATTGGGTAACAAACTTTGTGGAGCCTTTATTCATTTAATCCATTGTAAATGTTTAATTTTCCACCCAAAATGGGTGTATTGTGAAAAAATATTACAATTTGGAGATTGCACCTCCATTTTGTTTTAACCCCTATAAAACACGTAAAGCGTTAACAAACTTCTTAAAAGTGGTTTTTCATACGTTGAGGTGTGTAGTTTCCACAATGGGGTAATTTACGAGTCTCACTATTATTTAGGCCTCTCAGTGACAATTAGAAGTTGAGCAGGTCCATCTAAATACAGGTTTTGGTGATTTTACAAAAAATGTGAAAAATGATACCTAAATTCTGAGCCTCATAACATTCTAGTAAAATATGTGGAATCTTAAAAAACCATGCCAGCATAAAGCAGACACTTGGGAAATGTAAGTTATGAATTTATTTGGGAGCTATGACTATCTGCATCAAAAGTAGAGAATTTAGAACGTTGAAAATAAAGAATTTTTCCAAATTTTTGCCAAATTTTGTTTTTTTTCATAACTAAACACAAAAGATTTCATCCAAATTTTTAAACTAATTTGAAGTACAATGTGTCACGAGAAAACAATCTCAAAATCCCCTGGATATCTCATAGCGTTCCAAAACTATAACCACTTATAGTGACACAGGTCAGATTTGAAGAATGGGGCCGCGTCCTTAAGGCCAAAAGAGGCTGCGTCCCGTAGGGGTTAAATACCCGTGCGAGCCTTTTTAGCCATGAAGAATGTGCACAGTCTGACAAAAGTGCAGCGCACAACCCTTCGTAAGTGTGCCCCAATGACTTTTGGGTTTTCTTGGATGTAATCCGTAATCATCAGCAATAACCCCAATAAACACTTGAGAAAGTTCACTGTTTGTAATGCTATATAATATGAGTTTCACTTTCCGATGTTGTAATTTATCGAGAAGCTCTTATACTATTTATGTCTCATCTTATTGAATCCAATTTCAGAATTTTTTTTTGGCTTAAAGATAAACACACAAAGGCTCACATTTGCCCAACTATCGGTAATTTGTTAGTGTTTTCAAGGACCCACCATTAAAATTTGGTGGATCTCATTGTAAAGCACCATGACAATATTACTTGACCGCCATTATGGAAATTCTGGAAACAATGTACATAAGGATACTTGTTTATAGAGCAGCAAGAATGACTCGCCATAGGGGCTCTGGGTTAGGGCCCAATGAGGGAAATTAATATTTGCTTGTAGCTTCTATGGTGTTTATGTGATCCTTCTGTGAGAATTCACTTTCTGTAAGGTATTATCTATATAATAATGGCAACAGTATATCTATGGGATGCATTTTGTTCCAGGTGTTTTGCTAATGTCACTGTGGGTTGAAAAAAAAACGGTTCCAATATTTATATTTGTGAAGCTAATATGAGAATAGTGAGTGTTAATAGTTAATAGTAATAATAATGCTAATTAGTACAGTATATTGATGGGATGCATTTAGTACCAGGTGGTTTGCTACGATCATTGTTGGTTGAAACAATCCTGGTTTTCATTATTTATATTTGTAAAGATATCAGAGAGAATTTTGTGACTAATTAGTTGCATTTTAATTGAAAAGTCATTGAATTTTTACCCCTTACCGGAGCACGCCGTATTAGTATGACACAAGTCATTTACGGGAACATGGTGAGGGCTCACAGTCTGAGTCCTCTCCATAGCCAGTAAGTCTTTGCTGCATATTGCTAGAACTGATCGCGGTTATTATCCCCACGGTATTATCCCCAAAATGTAGTATGGTAGTATTTGGTAGGATCAATCAGACAGTCTAGGGTTAAAGTACCCTAGGAAGTCTGTAAAATAGTAATAAAAAAAGTAAAAAAAAAAATTATCATAAAAAACATAAAAATTCAAATCACCCCCCTTTCCCTAGAACTGTTATAAATATAAATAAACAGTAAAAATCATAAACACATTAGACATATTGCCGTCTCCGAAAATGCCAAATCTATAAATATAAAATAATGTTTTTTTCCACTGCATTTAAATTTGAAAATGGCACTTTTTGAAAAATATAAAAAAAATTTAAAAAAGTGATCTAAAGGTCATACAGTTCTAAAAATTGTAGCATTGAAAACATCATCAAAAGTTGCACAAAATGACACCACCCATACCTCCATACACCGAAGTATGAAAAAGAAATTAGTGCCAGAAGATGGGAAAATCAAAAATAATTTTGTACAGGCAGTTTTACTTTTTGTAAATGAAAATTTTAATTTTTGTTTATGAAAAAAATATAAAACCTATAGAAATTTGGTATCACCATGATCGTACCGACCCACAGAATAAAGTAGACATGTCATTTGTGGCGCACAGTGAAAGCCGTAAAATCCAAGCCGACAAGAAAACATCGCAAATGCGTTTTTTCACCATTTTCACTGTATTGGGAATTTTTTTTCCTGCTTCCCAGTACACGGCATGGAATATTAAATACCATCACTATGAAGTTTCATTTGTTACATAGAAAACAAGCCATCACAGAGCTATTTATGTGTAAAAATAAAAAAGTTATAGATTTTTGAAGGTGGGGAGTAAAAAATATAAATGAAAAAACGAAAAAAGGGCCAGGTCGTTAAGGGGTTAAACTCTGCTAATATATTCCAATTGTTCAGTATTGCGGCTTGTCTGCTAGGATTTAGATCCTTGTTTCATGGGTGTTTACAAACTTGTTGGCACCTATCCTGGCTTAACACTAGTTTGCTGAGGAATCCTTCTTTTACTGGAATAACTCCAAGTGGTTGTTTCCCTTTCTGGAGTCAGGGATGTTGCATTCTTCTTCTTCCCGCTGACAATAGGGGTGTGTTGTTAGAGTGAAGTATTTCTTCAAAATGTGGTTTAATTGTTGAGTTGTTGCATCATTTAGTTGAATATGTGGATAAAGGCAATTTCCTCTTCTGGATCCTCTAATAATGTAGCTGAGGCTGTGCATCATTTGTGGACATTTATTAAAACGTCTGCGCCAGTTTTGTGTCACCGCTGTACTGTGTCCAAAAAAGACAGAAAAAATGTGCACCAAAAGGGACGTGTTAGTGCCTAGTCAGACCGTGAACCACATTTCTGTCTGACGTGCGCCACAATTCTGCAGCATAACCAAAGTGCACCAAAATAAAAAAAAAAGGTGCACTCTGACGAAGAAGTGCACAGGGAACTAGATTCATGGAAAACGTGTGCCACAATTCATGAATGTGCCACGCTACACAGGCAAACTGCTCATAGTACAGTTCTCACTATTTTTGATAAATTTAGGCCACTGTGGTAGTGAATGAAATTAGTTTGGGCTACTTATGGTCCCCTGTTTTAACGCCCATGTTGGGATCTTGACTTCACTGAAGAGGATCACTTGGTTACTACCTGTAGGAGTCATATCTCTTCAGGCAGAATGTGTTTCGAATCGGACCCAGGACAGGCAAAGATTCCATTTTTTTAATCTATCAGTTTTTAATCTATCACTTGGTTACTACCTGTAGGAGTCATATCTCTTCAGGCAGAATGTGTTTCGAATCGGACCCAGGACAGGCAAAGATTCCATTTTTTTAATCTATCAGTTTGTTTATCTGGATCTGATGAAGTGGGTAGTCCACCTCCAAAACGTGCCGTCCAATTAGAAAAATCATGAATAAAGGATTCCTATTTCTAATGTTGTGAGCAGCGCGTCTATATATATCTGTGTTTCACCCTCACACCATTTGCAGTCAAAGATTCAGTGGATAAGCCAAGGTCAGGGCAGGCAGAGGTCAAATATGGGTAATACAGACATAGGGGGAGATCTATCAAGCTGCCTAAGAGTAAGAATGTGCTTAGTTTTCCATGACAACCAATTACAGCTGAGCTTTCATTTTACCAGTGCTCGTGAATATTTTAAAGCTGAGCTGTAATTGGTTGACTTGGACAACTAAGCACATTCTTACTTAGTCAGCTTGATAAATCTCCGCCAATGTGTATGCAGACACTAAAATCTAGATATCCTATTCCCATGCAGGAAAGTGCCCTGTGATTACAGAGTGATCACAGCCTTAACAATATACAGAGTGACAGGACTTAACAGTATATAGAGTAACAGACATTAAGAGTATACAGCCCCCACATTGAGTAATGTGCCAAAAATCAGCACCGGGGAATTGACAGTGAATACATTCTGATGTAGTGATTCTGCGCATTTTAAACATTGTTACCTGGTGTCAGATAACATTGCTGTAGACTGAATTCAATCTTGCTAGAATATAAGACAGAAGCTCACTGATGTATCAGATCAGATCACTGATGTATCAGATTATAAGATGTTCTGTAGGAGGGGAGGCAGAGCAGGGTGTCGCAGCAGCTAGGTCTCCATCCAGCAGCACAGAGAGGATTGAAAATTAGAGATGAGGACTACTGGATATTATAGACCAATAACAATGATAGTTCTCATGAAAACACACCGGACTACTGATTTCTGTACAGTTTGTTGTAAAAGCAGGTATACTAAAAATTCTTTGTTGGGTTTTAGAATGTTCTAAAATCTGCAGCATGTCAATCATTTCTGTAGATACTGTTTGTGGAATTCAAGCTTTTCAAAGCAAACCTTAAATTGTACCCTCTTGCCAAAGACACATTAAGGGCCCGATTCTCGTTTTCCCGACGCGTTACCCGAATATTTCCGATTTGCGCCGATTTCCCCTGAATTGCCCCAGGATTTTGGCACACACGATCGGATTGTGGCGCATCGGCGCTGATATGCATGCAACGGAAATCGGAGGGGCGTGGCCGAACGAAAAACCCGACGGATTCGGAAAAAACGCCGCATTTAAAACAAAAAATGTGTTGCGGAGCTTGCACTTACCTTCACTCAGCCCGGCTCGGTGTATTCCAGTGCGTTAAGGGGAACTTCAGCGCAGCAGTGCCACCTGGTGGACGTCGGAGGAACTGCCTTAATAAATCCCAGCCGGACCCGAATCCAGCGCAGAGAACGCGCCGCTGAATCGCGAATGGACCGGGTAAGTAAATCTGCCCCATTAAATTACTACTAGAAGCCGCAACAGAAACCGGCCATCAACACCTGATTTCTGGTTGTAATTGCTAAAAAATGTCCTAAGAATTATGTAATCAATTCAGATAAATGAAAAAAAAAACATCTGACATACATTGAATACATTGGGGGACACGTTTCTTTATTTCTACAGTTTTTTTCTTTCATTTTTGCAACTTTAGTTGTTTTTGCTACTTTTCACTGGGACTTTTGTTGTAGTGTTTCAAATATGCCTTGCTCTGCACCTTATGTATCTTTATTTTCCAGATGTTCTGTGCGTTCCATTACTTTTTTTGCTTACCTTATATACTCGAGTATAAGCCTAGTTTTTCAGCACAAAAAATGTGCTGAAAAACCCAAACTCGGCTTATACTCGAGTCAAAAAAATAAATATATCAAACTCACCTTTCCGGTGACCCCTGTATATCTTCTGTGCGATCTGTCCGGCAGCGGCGGCAGGCTATATACACTGGGGCAGGGGCTGGCAGGCTATATACACTGGGGCAGGGTCTGGCAGGCTATATACACTGGGGCAGGGTCTGGCAGGCTATATACACTGGGGCAGGGTCTGGCAGGCTATATACACTGGGGCAGGGTCTGGCAGGCTATATACACTGGGGCAGGGTCTGGCAGGCTATATACACTGGGGCAGGGTCTGGCAGGCTATATACACTGGGGCAGGGGCTGGCTGGCTATATACACTGGGGCAGAGCCAGGCTGGCTATATACTGGGGAAGCTGTGACCAATGCATTTCCCACCCTCGGCTTATACTCGAGTCAATAGGTTTTCCCAGTATTTTGTGGTAAAATTAGGGGCCTCGGCTTATACTCGGGTCGGCTTATACTCGAGTATATACGGTAATTTAGCAACTTTTTTAGGCACAAATCTGCACCTGGAAGGATTTTTTTCATAGACACTGTTTTAACATGGAAATTGGAATTATTTCACATGCTTTAAATGTTTAACATTTTGCACATGAGCCTGTTGGGCATTAAAATTTTGTGCATTTTTTAAAAAAATTTATAGATTTTTGCATTCACATTTTATTAGAATCTATTGGTTACTTGTAAGGGTGAGGTCACACAAGCGTTTTCAAACATCAAAACAGTTGAGAAGAGCAGATTTGCCTAATTACATTGGTGTCAACAAGGTGTTTACTAAATGTATATGTTAATGTAATGTTAACATATATGTTAACCAAGATTTGTTAATGCTATGTTAAGGTGGATGTTAACTTCTTGTTACCACATGCATTTTGTATACGCAATGTTGACGGCAACATGTAATTAGGCAAATCTCCTCTTCTCAGCTGTTGTGATGAGTTTGAAAACGCATAACATATGCAGCCTCATATGTCGTCATCTCCCTAGGGTGTGGCTAGAGTGTTTAAAAATGCAGGCCATGGCCTCAAATCCAAAATTTACAGTAGTGGCTAATACCAACTTGGGGGGGATTTACAAATAGTGTCCCAACCTCTACATTCAGCATCCAAGACTACGGAAAGCATAGACCGATGTATTAACGTAGCGTAAGTAATTAAAGCGCAGACGGGCGACATAAAAATGCAGACACAAATGAGATGTACGCCAAAATCTTACATGGACTGCGCCTTTTTTAAAATTTGAGCTAAAAAATGACGTCAAACTCCACATAAATGTGGCGGATGATGTGGAAAATATAGGCCACGCCTACTTGTGCCAAAAAAAGACGGACAAGTCGGGATTGTCGGAAGAAATCATTCTTTCTGGTACAAAACCCATTATAAATGATCTGCATACATTATGCTCCACAAAAACAGACAATTCTCGATACTTTTATGGCGCAGATACGATGATACATCTGCCCCCTTATGTATCTACAGCACCGATTGCTAAGTGGTTGAGCCTATGGTTGAAATTATCTGTATATACAGACCTTTTATACACAGATAAGTCGTCCATAACTGATGGTTAACAAAGTAGTCCATAGGCAATGCTTTCTCTCTTAAAGATTGTCATGTTGCTCTTTGGTCATTAGATGTTTGTTCAACTTATTGTTTCCTATGATTTATCATCCCAACATGTTTTGCTATAGTAAAAGTTGCTGGAGTAGAGCTGAGGAGAGAGATTGTCTTATTTAGTTTTATTATGTGGGGAGGAAGGGTATTGTTTATATTTTTATATGATTGAGTATGGTACTTTGTTTCGTCTATGTAAATAAGAATACAATAACCATGGTTGTTTCTCCTGCCGTCCTCAGCTCTAAAGCATTTTCTCTAATCCTTTTATATAGCCAAACTGGAAACTATCTTAGGGCTCATGCACACTAATGTGTGACCGCCTAGCCGTAGCCGTATGGGCAAAAGTTGGCTGCGCTGAAGAGGAGGAGAAGCGATCGCTGCTGCCCCTTCCTCTCTCCATAGAGAATAGAGGCGCATGCCCGTTCTTACAACCAATGACAGAGCACCTCTATCTTTTTTGCGGCCATGGCACGGTACGGTGCTCATCGTACCGAGCCCGGGCGCCGTAGACAACTATGGGGGATGTTTATCCGGCCGTAAATTAGCGCCAGTATTTACACACCCCATACGTTAGTGTCCATGGACCCTTAGATTTATGAAAACTATCCCAAGAGGCTACTCAGACTTTGAGTAGCCTCTCCAGGCAGTGGGAGCAAAGACTTCCTCACGCCCCAGTAGCCTATGCTGTCCCTCCTCTTTCCACATCCTAGTCATGCTTCTGATCTTAATTTTTCTTGTGTGCAAGCTGTAGTTTTGCCGCCGACTCCTCCGGAGGTCTGCGCATGCACGGCTCTACATACATTTATGTCTATTCAGAGCTGAGGATCTAAGGCAGAAGCTACTGCGCATGCGCAGAACACTGGAAAGCCAACTGCGAGACTTCAGTTTGTGCATAAGCATGAGCAAGATCAGGATCACATAAGGACACACAAGGAAGGTGGGACACCAGAGGCTACTGGGGCATAAGGCGTCTGCTCCAGGTTTGTGTTGCGGCTGGACTAGGTACGACAAGACAGAAAGAATCTGCAACTAAAGGGGTGTGTTAGTGGAAAGTCGGGGTTTGCACCAACTTTTATTCAGTGACTCGATAGAATTGAGTCCCAAACTGTATGTTGAAGGTGAACCTGAAAAAATATGGTGCACAGTTCCCGAGCAGTGCAGGGTGTGCAAGTTAATCGAAGACCGTGCGCCAGTATTCAATAATCTGCCGCACCCTTCACATTTGTGAGGCAGACTGCACTTAGTACATATTACCTCACTTTTAACAAATCGGGGCCATTGCCTTATCTTTTCTAATGATAAATCTTATGTAACTTTTTTGGTCTTCTGTCGCCTTTAAAAAGTTAAATTGTCCTACTCCATGGCGTCCCAGGGCACCACTGAGACATGTTTTACAACAGATGAAAGTCCCTCTAAGTAACACATTAGATGGAAGTTTTCTTGTACTTGAGATTAGCTGATGCAATCACTCAGTGTTTGGGGTGAAGTGTAGTGAATATTAATATTAGTGACAGCTGCTGTTACACTTACAATTTTCTATGAAGGTCCCTGTTGTGAAAGAACTGTTGAAGCGTTCGCCGTAGAAGCTCTTACCATATGTATTTCCATATGGTTACAATTTAACCTATTAATCGCTCAGCTGAATTCACTAATCTATAGACACACACCATATGTACTAACAAGAGAACTTGTTACGGGAATTTAAAACACTAAACCACCCATGTGTCTTGATGGACCTGTGGTCAACACTTACAAATAGTCCTGTCCTAACCATTTCTGGAGTCACCATTTTAAAACAAGTCCATATACCTGTCTGAAGATATAAGGGTGTAAAGTCTAAGTGGATACTTTTCTTGCACATCCATCACTTGGTAGAAAGTACCATGGTACTAGTAAGAGACTACCATGGTGGATGAGCAGGACATCTATGAGAAGACCTCTAGAAAGTTCTATAATGTTAGGAATTTATCCCCATTGGTGATTGGTGAAGTTTCGACTACTGGGACACACACCGTCTATGAGAAGGGGACCCCCAACAGTCCAGGGAACAAGGGTCATATTCTTACTAATGGGTAACGTGTCAAGTTGAGCGTATGTCCTGCTGATTCGTTCAATAGAACAGAAAATGCACAGTGCTCGGTTATCCCCGGTACTCTAATTCACAGTAAATTGGTACAACCCATTTAACTTAGCTTCAGTCTCATGGGATATATACAATCTTGTGACACAGGCGCTAAATTCTCCTTCTCATTCTCCTAGCTTGGACATGGATGGACATGTCCAGGCTAGGAGAATGAGAAGGAGAATTTAGCGCCTGTGTCGCAAGACACAACTGTTTTTTTCTGACTAGCTGTCGGCTTCTATGCGCACAGAGGTAAATAAAAAAAATAAAATTATTATTTTTGCCGATAAGAAATGAGGCGAAAGTTCCGGATTGTTTTGGTGCAGTGCAGTCAGATTCGGGAAGGTAAATCATATTAAATCCCCACCACCCCTAAATGGTCACGATGGGCCCTAAAAACCAAAATCTTTAAAAATTATTAATAAAACAAGACCAATATATTGGTTTATAAAGGACTAAGGCATATAAATCTGGTACGATTTACAGTAGCTGTATAACATAAGGCAGATATGCTTCTAGGTGATCTTGTTATGGATGCATTACTCCTACAGCCTAATGTTCTTTGTGTATGATGAATACCAACTCAACATTTTTACTTTTCTTGCCTCACTCTTGAAAGGTTCCTTGTGTATTGTAGTTTTTACAGATATTCATTTTCTTTTATATTATTTATATTGCATCTTGTAGTCAATCCAACAAGTCAGAGGCAATGAATTTAACTTTACTGAGAGCCTTTGAAATATAAGATTTCTTATCTGGGTTCACAGGTTCATCCTCAGCAGATTACATCCCCAGCCCAAATTTTACCTAATAGTCACAAATCATACTCCTACTTAAAGGCCGTCTTCCAGCTCCCAAATCATCTCAAAAGCAAAACCAGAATTGTGTAGGGCAATGTATAATCTTTTCAGCTTTACCTTTATAGTTTCCCAGTGATTTGTTTTTTTTTCGAAAAATATATTAGTATTTGTATGTTAATAAATGTCATGGTGAGATTGGGCTGAGTCAGCTGCCCATTATGACACAGAACCATCCCTTTACAGTATAATTTACGTCTCTCATAGAAATAAGGTGCAGAAAGTTTCATTATTTCTTACCCGCAGAAATGGGAAGAAAAATAAATCAGCAACTACAGATGTAAATAAATAATTGAGAATTTTTTTAACTACATATGGCAACTGTGCCGCCCTTCTTTTTAGTGCCCTTGTCTTCTTTTGCAAAATAATAAACTATTATATCTCTCTCCTTTCCAGGACTGAGACTCTTCTGTTAACCAATGGGCACCGGCCATGTGGTGGAGTAATGTTATCATGAGACCTGTGCTGTGACACTGTTATTGCAAGTGAAGGCCCAGATAATTCGGCTTATTTACTAAGGGTCTGTGCGCGCACTTTCGTCAGACTTTCTAGCGTTTTCAGGGATTGCACGGCTGTGACAGTTATTTATGAGAGGTTGGTGCTGGGATTGTGGCGCAGCTGTGCTGGCTTTCATGCGACAGAAATCGTGGGGCGGACCATTGGATGATCCGACTGATTCGTACTGAGCGCAGGATTTAACTTTCAAATTGTGTCACAATAAAATGCACTTACATGCACCACTTAAAAGATGCTGAGCGGGGAAGCGACATATGCAGGATATCGGGCGCACAATCTTAGTGAATCACGGCAGAGATCATCGGTCTGTGAACTTTGCGGACCTTGTAAGTAAATATGCCCCAATGTGTCAAGTTAAAAGTATATGGAGTCAATTTATTAGAACTTCTATGCCACAAAAGTGGTGTCGAAGCCCTGAAATAATTGCAAATGCTAGTGTATCGCTAACACTTGTGATTACTTTCCACTTTCCGCCACCACCACAACAGAGGGACATGGAAAGGCGTGAAGGAAGGCATGGCCGGCAGGGGAGTGGTCCGGCATAGGGTGTTCCTGTTCCTTTTCGAGCATGAAAAGTCGCTGGCATAGAAATAAAACAAGGGGCAGACCCCGGGATACATCAAGATGTATTTAGGGGTGGCAGGGCTATCATACTCATATCACACGAGCACCGACATATGATAAATAACCCCCACAACTCCTGTAAGACTCTTTGGGGTTCATTTATCTTTAATCTGGAAATTTGTGGAAGATTTTGTTTTTGGGCTTGATTGATTTATTTTAGGGTACATTCAGCAGGCTGTCTAGGGGGAAGTATATATATACACCCCATAGACGGCAATGGCGGGCCCTGCGGCGGTACGGTGCCACACATGTGTTGGACCATTCCACGTCGTACATGGGTAAAAGATAGAGCATGCTCTATCTATCCCCATGTGACCGGCCATGTGCTGCTTTTCTCTATGGAGGGGAAGGGGTCGCCTCCTCTCCAGCACACAGCGGTATTCCCATTGAAAAAAAAAAAATGCAACCTTCCTAAACATCAACATCTGGATTCCAAAGATAAATCTTGTGCAACATTGGACAAAGATGGTTATGGTGACTTTGCTGGGTGGGCTAAAAAGGGGCAAAATAAGGTGCAAAACCATCAATGCTCCCAAGAAAGTTGCAAAAAGAAGTTCAAAAAAAGGAGAAAAGTTCTATGACAGTCATTTTAGAACAGACCCAATGGGGAAAGGGTAAAATAGCAGTGGAGGCAACACAAACAATACAAAAAGCCCCTTGTTGATGCTTTTGTAGTCTTTTTAGTCAAATATTATTGTCAGGCTGGACGGACTCTGGTTCTGTACAATTCAATGCCAAATCTATTTTCTGCTATGACCTTGAAGTGAGATATCATTATAAAGTATCATATGTTTTAACTTTAATACTTCAAAAAACATCATTTGTAAACTGATAAGTGAAAAGCCTCTTTAATGACTGTTGAAGGCATCCGATATCATTCCTAGCATGCCTCTGCCTGGTGTATACCAAATCACTGCCAGATGTTACATACTAGAAATGTAGTCTCCTTACACAGAACTATGTGATTGTGGCTTCATCATCCATCAGCTTAAATGCTTGATGACAAACATAATGCAAACCTCATCACTTAAAACGGACGTCGGCGGCTGTGGCAAGAGGGGCTATAAAGATAAGTAAAAAGTTATACTAACATTTTTCCGGTGCTATGGTTCTATGGTCAACCATAGCACACACCACTCCAGATCCTAGTACCTGGCAGAGGCTGTAGATGTGTAGCTCCTAAAAAGAAAATTAATGCCCGGACACCCATCTTGAGCTTTAACGTATCAATATGCATCTAACAAGACACTACAGGCAGTCCCCGGGTTACGTACAAGATAGGTTCTGTAAGTGTGTTCTTAAGATAATTTGTATGTAAGTCAGAACTGTATATTTTATTATTGTAAGCCCAGTCAAAATTTTTTTGCTCTCTGTGACAATTGGATTTTAACCCCTTCCCCGCAAAATGCAGTACTATTACGTCAAGCTTCTGGCCCCGGCTCCTGAACGGAGCCGGGGCCAGAAGCTGCGGGTGTCGGCTATATGTTATAGCTGACACCCGCCTCTAACACCCGCGATCGGAGATTTCTCCGATCGCGGGTGTTAACCCCTAACACGCCGCGGTCGCGCTGACCGCGGCGTGTCAGAGGCATTTAAAGTTATTTAAATGCGAATCGGACCCCCCCGCGGCGCTTACCGGGGGGGTCCGCTCCTGCGATCGCAGCCCCGGGACTGCCGGCGCCCGGGGCTGCGCGATCCTCCTCTCGGTGCCGGGTCCGTGCCTCCTGGCAGGACCCGGCTGTAAGACACTGGGCATGCGCAGCATGCTCAGTGTCTTACATTACACAGTGCAATACATCTGTATTGCACTGTGTAACCTGTAAAAAAGCTTGAACAAGTGATCAGAAGATCACTTGTTCAAGCTTAGATGTCATTAACTGTAAAAAAAGGAAAAATAAATAAATAAAGGTTTTTTACAGTAAAAATAAATAATAAAAGAAAGTGAAAGTCCCCCCAAACACCACATTTCCCTTTACACAAGTAATAAAGTATAAAAAACACTAAATCACGAAAAAACCCCACTTATTTGGCATTGCCGCGTCCGTAACAATCTGTACAATAAATCCTAATCATAATTGGACCCGCTCGGTGAACGTGGTAAAAAAAAAAAACCAAAAACTTGCCAAAAATTAAAACTTTTTATCAAATTGCTTTACAAAAAATGTTCTAAAAAGTGATCCGAAATAGTTACAAGCACCAAAATGATACTGATAAAATGAGCAACTTGTCACGCAAAAAAATAAGCTTACAACCAGCTCCGTAAACCAAAAAATACTATACAAATGCAATTTTTTCTATTCTAGTTTTCCTTCAATAAAATTGGACAAATATAAATAAAACTATATAAATGAGGTATCACCGTAATCGTAGTGATCCGTAGAATAAAGATAATATATTATTGTTATGCTACAGTGAACAACCCCCCAAAAAAATGCTAAAAATCCAAAACAAGAATTGATGATTTTATTTTCCTCCACACGTAAAAAGTTAATAAAATTTCTCCAATAAGCTAAAAACCCACTAAAATTAAGTTTTTTTTACAGTGCATCTCGTCTCGCAAAAAATAAGCCCTTATTTGTCTAAATTGCTTAAAAAATAAATAAAGATTGTATAGCCTATTCCCAACGAGCGTTGTTATAGAACGGTGCGGCGGGTAGTGACTTTCCAACACTGGTCAGGGTAAGACGGCGGCTGTTCACTGATCGGGGTAAGACGGCGGCTGTTCCTGACAGCCATCCATCCTGCCCCATGGACCAGAAGGGTTACGTCCCCCCACACACCCCCAGTTTATTATCGCTGCTACTGGCTCATCAATTCAGACGAGCCGATAGCAGCGAATTTACTTATGACGTCAGTAATACCGGTCACCATGTCTATAGACACGGTGATCGGGGCAGGGTGGCGGCTGTTCCTGACAGCCACCAATTTCGCCTTGCGGTCCAGAGGGGTTTTGTTGCCCCCCTCTGTCCATGTTTGCCGCTATTTGCTGGTCGATTTGGTCCAGCCAAAAGCAGCAATATTCGTCACAATGGGCATCGCTAGGGTGAATAAGAGCAACACTTGGCGATAATTTCCCTACGAAAAACCAAGATATGGTACAAAAGTGCTGGCCGTGCACATTGTACAGATTACGCTGTACAACTCTTACGTGCTGTTCCAATGTGCAGGTCCTGCCGTATCATTTCTCTGTTTTCAAGAGGAAGATATTGGGAAACTAATATTGGGACAAGAAGGACGGGGCCCCAGTACCTCTGGTTTAGATGTTCCTGTGTTTTGCTAGGACAGCATTTTCCTGGTGAATTCTGCTGCTTCTAATGGTAGGACTCAATAAAGAGTCTGTTCCAAAAGAGGAGTTAGGATGGACACTACATACTACTAAGAGACCTGCGACAACTCCAGAGTGACAAAAATTTAGTTGGTCCCCTGGTATATTCTACCTCCTTATACACTAGACATTCACAATTCACGCCCAACCTATTGTGAATTAATTTCGGTAAAATGAATAATTGTAACAACTGTTATGTCCCGTTGCTCCCTATACCCCTCCATTATTTCATAAGGGGCGCCACATAATGGGCGCTGAACTTTCCAGAAATAATTGCAATTTCCATCTTGGACTCCATTGCACATCATATTTGGAAACCACCTATATGTTCAAAATGCTCATTTCACCACGTGTATTACACTACACCACATATTACACCTTGCTATATTCCCCAAGGGGTGTACATTCAACAATTAGGGTCACTTTTCGGGTTTTCCTCTGTTTTGGTACCACTACATCTCTCCAAATGTATCCTGACACATGTGAAGGATTTCTTACAAATTTGGCCTCTAAAAGACAAACATCCCTCTTTTCCTCTACTGTGCGCCCATAAAGCATTTTATATGCACATGTGGGGTACTTCTACACTCGGGAGAAATAGTTTTACACCTTTTTTGGGGTTATTTAATATATTATCCCTTGTGGCTTACATAAATTAGGGGTAAAGTGACATTTATAGGAAAATTTTCACCTTTTTAATGATTCGGGCCTAATTGGATCATTCACCTGTAGGGGCAAATACATATATTACACATTGCAAAATTCTCTAAGGGGTGTGCATTCAAAGATTAGGGTCACTTTTCGGATTCTTATCTGTTTTATACCACTAGGGTTCTCCAAATGCATGTCAAACATTTCTGTCAAATTTGGCTTCTAAAAGGCAAACATTCCCCTTTCCTTTTACTGTGCGCCCATACAACATTTTATATACACATGTGGGGTACTTCTACACTCGAGAGAAATAGGTTTACACATTTTGAGGGGTTATTACATTTTTTTATCCCTTGTGGCTATATAAAATTAGGGGTACAATGACCTTTATAAGAAAATGTTCACCTTTTATCTATTTAAGTCCTAATTAAATCAAACACCTTTACGGACAAATACACATATTACACCTTGCTAAATTCTCTAAGGGGTGTGCTTTCCAAAATGGTGATACTTGTTGGGGTTCCCCTCTGTTTTGGTACCACTACGGCTCTCTAAATGCATCCTGACATATGTAAAGGATGTCTGTCAAATTTGGCTTCTAAAAGGCCAACGCCCCTCTTTCCCTTCTGAGCTTCACTGCGTACCCATACAACATTTTATTTGCATGTGTGGGGCAATTTTATACTCGGGAGAAATGTTAGTACACATTTTTTGGGGTTGTTTCATCTTTAATGCCTTATGGGATACAAAAATTAGCCGTAAAAGTGACTTTTTTGGGAAAATGTTCACCTTTTTCCTTTTAGGGACCTAATTGAAGCAAACACCTGTAGGGGTAAATACACATATTACACCTTTCTGAATTCTCCAAAGGGTGAACTTTCCAAAATGGTGACACTTGTTGGGGTTCCCCTCTGTTTTGGTACCACTAGGGCTCTCCAAATGCATCCTGACACATGTAATGGATGATTGTCAAATCTGGCTTCTAAAAGGCCAAAGCCCCTCTTTCCCTTCTGAGCCCTACTTTGCACCCATACAACACTTTATATGCAAAAGTGGTGCAGTTCTGTGCTTAGGAGAAATAGTTTTACACATTTATGGGGTTGTTTCATCTTTTATCCCTTGTGGCTTACAAAAATTTGGGGTAAAAGTGACTTTTTTGAGAAAATTTTCACCTTTTTTCCCTTTTGGGGCCTAATTGAATCAAACACCTGTTGGGGAAAATACACAAATTACACGTTGCTAAACTCTCCAAGGGGTGTACTTTCCAAAATGGTGTCTCATGTTGGGGCTTTCCTCTGTTTTGGTACCACTATGGCTCTCCAAATGCATCCTGACACATGTAAACTTTTTCAGCCATATTTACCCTGCAAAAACGAAACAACGCTCTTTCCATTCCAAGTGCCCCCCTGTGCCCGTACAGCAGGGTACAGTGACAAAATGGGTATTGGCATACTCAAGAGGAATTGCCCTCAACATTGTAAAATGCATTTTCCTTTTTAACCCATTGTGAAGGTGCAAATTTTAGTGTTCAATGAATCTATAGTAAGATAAAATTACATTTCTCTAATTTCACTTTCATTTATCTTTCACGCTCATGAAACGCTCAAAGGGTTAACAAAATTCCCAAAGGTTGTTTTGAATATTTTGAGGGGTGTAGTTTCTAAAATGGCGTCATTTGTGGGGGGTTTCTGTCATGTGGGCCTTATAAAGTCACTTCTAACTAAATTGACCCTCCAAAAGTAGGTTTTGATGATTTTCGTGAAAATCTGAAAAATTGCACCTAAAGTTATAAGCCTCCTAACATCCAAAATAAAGGAAAAGATGTTTGAAAAATGATGCCAAGTTAAAGCAGACATATGGAAAATGTTAGTTATCAAGTTATTTTAGTGATATGACCAACTTTCCAAAAAGTAGAACATTTTGAATTTGGAAAACATTGTTTTTTTCAAAATTTTTGCCAAATTTCCATTTATTTCATAAAAAAATACTAAATATATTTATTAAATTTCTCAACCAGCATGAAGTACAATGTGTCACGAAAAAACAATCTCAAAATCAACTGGATATGTTAAAGCGTTCCAAAGTTATAACCACTTAAATAGACACATGTCAGATTTTAAAAAATGGTCCGTGTCAGGAAGGTGAAAAGTGGCTTCAGCGTTAAGGGGTTAAAAAATGTTGGGTTGTCATAAGAACCAGGATTAATAATAAATTAATTAATTAATTGCAAACACCTGTAATAACTGTTACAGCTGTTTATTGTAGCTTAAAGCTAAAGTACAGTAAATTACCAAAATTCAGAGGTCAGTTTGCAACTAGGGGTTGTCTGTAAGTCAGGTGTTCTTAAGTAGGGGACCGCCTGTAATCTTCTTCTCCACTTTATTTGTCTCTTTTCAATGTCTCACCTTTGTTCGTAATGTGCTTTTTACTCCAGAAATGTCTGGATTTGTTTTTGCCAGTGAGGTAAAAGGTCACAGGTCACATGGAAGATCTATGGAAAGGGGAGGGGGGAGGAGTGAGTTACAGCAACCAGGTAACCACCTAGCAGCACAGAGACGACTGAGGAAGGAAAAAGAATCTACAGGGAGCTGGTAGAAAAAATGAAGACTATAGTCATATAATTCCCAGAAACAGCGATTCCTCATGTTCACAAACACGACTACTGATTCCTGCAAAGTTTGTTGAAAGGTGAAATTTAGACAAAGTAAGACATCCAGATTGTGGGGCATCCTGCTGTTCAGAGATGGAATGTCTGCAGCACCAAATTAGTTCCACACTCTCTATAAAACAAACATAGATGCCTCCATATGTGAAGAAACTGCAGCGCACTCCCAGAGGACCTGTCAGCGGCCCTGACATCTATATGTCACTGATGAATACATTATTGGTTGTTATTGGCTAGGGGGTGCGACTAAGAATACTTTGGTATCGTCCAATCAGAGCTTACTGTGAAGGGACACACCCCTTTGACAAAGCAAATGTTAACATCCGATTGTCAATTCAATAATACAGTTGGAGTAGAAATAACAGAAATCAGCAGAACTGTTATTTTCCAGGAAATACAAATTTTTTGCTAAATCAGATTTGTAGAGATAATGGGGCACATTTAGTAAGGGTCCGTGGACCACATTTCCGTCGGGTTTCCAGAAGATTTCCGTTTTGTGCCGCATTTAACAGGGGTTTTGTCGCACGCGATCGGATTAAGTCTCAATCGCGCCGGCTTTCACGCGACACAAATTGGTGGGGGCGGGCCGTTGGACGATCCGGTGTATTCGGACAAACTGTGCGATTTAACTTTAAAATTGTGTCGCATATAATGCACTTACATGCATCGGGAAGAAGATGGTGAACTCCGACGGACCTGAGTGGGGAAGCGACACATGCAGGATATCGGGTGCACGCTGTAAGTGAATCGTAGCAGCTGTGCATTCTTGTTGTGGGGGGGGGGGGGGCTCGGGGATTGCGCAGGGACAGGTAAGTAACTGTGCCCCGACATGTCCATTTCCACAGTGCCAATCGATATAAGGCAATATTCAGGCTAAAATAGTTTGAGATGAGGGTGGCTTGAAAAGTTCTGGAAAAGTCAAAGTGGAAGCTGAAAGTGGGGATCAGGGGCATAACTACAGGGGTAGAAACCATAGCAGCTGCTATAGGGCCCACAGTGTCAGGGGGTCCTGGCATCTGGGTTATTAGGTGTGTATTGGGTATGTACACTCACCGGCCACTTTATTAGGTACACCATGCTAGTAACAGGTTGGACCCCCTTTTGCCTTCAGAACTGCCTCAATTCTTCGTGGCATAGATTCAACAAGGTGCTAGAGATTTTGGTCCATATTGACATGATGGCATCACACAGTTGCCGCAGATTTGTCGGCTGCACATCCATGATGCGAATCTCCCGTTCCACCACATCCCAAAGATGCTCTATTGGATTGAGATCTAGTGACTGTGGAGGCCATTTGAGTACAGTGAACTCATTGTCATGTTCAAGAAACCAGTCTGAGATGATTCCAGCTTTATGACATGGCGCATTATCCTGCTGAAAGTAGCCATCAGATGTTACAGGGTACATTGTGGTCATAAAGGGATGGACATGGTCAGCAACAATACTCAGGTAGGCTGTGGCGTTGCAAAGATGCTCAATTGGTACCAAGGGGCCCAAAGAGTGCCAAGAAAATATTCCCCACACCATGACACCACCACCACCAGCCTGAACCGTTGATACAAGACAGGATGGATCCATGCTTTCATGTTGTTGACGCCAAATTCTGACCCTACCATCCGAAATCGAGACTCATCAGACCAGGGAATGTTTTTCCAATCTTCTACTGACCAATTTCGATGAGCTTGTGCAAATTGTAGCCTCAGTTTCCTGTTCTTAGCTGAAAGGAGTGGCACCCGGTGTGGTCTTCTGCTGCTGTAGCCCATCTGCCTCAAAGTTCGATGTACTGTGCGTTCAGAGATGCTGTTCTGCCTACCTTGGTTGTAACGGGTGGCGATTTGAGTCACTTTTGCCTTTCTATCAGCTCGAACCAGTCTGCCCATTCTCCTCTGACCTCTGGCATCAACAAGGTATTTCCACCCACAGAACTGCCGCTCACTGGATGTTTTTTCTTTTTCGGACCATTCTCTGTAAACCCTAGAGATGGTTGTGTGTGAAAATCCCAGTAGATCAGCAGTTTCTGAAATACTCAGACCAGCCCTTCTGGCACCAACAACCATGCCACGTTCAAAGGCACTCAAATCACCTTTCTTCCCCATACTGATGCTCGGTTTGAACTGCAGGAGATTGTCTTGACCATGTCTACATGCCTAAATGTACTGAGTTGCCGCCATGTGATTGTCTGATTAGAAATTAAGTGTTAACGAGCAGTTGGACAGGTGTACCTAATAAAGTGGCCGGTGAGTGTATATTCTGTAAGTGTGTATATGTTGTATGTCTGTATATGGTATTGTATGTATGTGTGTATATGTGATCAGTATATGCTGCATGGGTGTACATGGTACTTTATGTATGTATTTGTGGTGTGTGCATACTATATGTATGTATATGATGTATGTGTATAAATGTATACGATTGTAACTCATATGTGCAAGCGTAAAAATATTTTTTTTTAAGTGGGAAGGAGGACCCCATCCAGAAGTCTTCTCTGGGTCCTTGCCTCTCATAGTTACACCCCTGGTTGGGATGAACACAAAGGTTCATAGTTAGGTTAGCCAAGTTGTCAGCATAACAGAAAAGCAAGTCAGAGCTTAGGTCAAGGGACAAGGTACTAGTTCAGAAGCAGTAGACCAGACACCTTTGCAGAACACTAATAGAGTAGAACCTTAATACTCAAGCAGCTTTTGGTATTGTAAGCAGGGGTGTAACTTTAGGGGGTGCAGAGGTTGCGATCGCACCTGGGCCCAAGAGTTTTAGTGATTAGTGATTAGACTATTACTATACACCATACATTATAGTCGGGGCCCTGGCACAGACTTTGCACTGGGGCCCATCAGCTTCTAGTTACGCCACTGATTGTAAGGTTCCATTTAACACCATTTCACATGGGCTGACTGGGCCCTTTAAATTTCCATAGTACCATAAGAAGGCGGTAGTAGCCAGAAACTACACAGAGTACAGAGAATACTGTAGAAGATAACACCATAAACTTGCTGATATGACATGTGTGGGGACCCCCTATGACCTATGTAATCCATATCCCTTGAAGACATTTCCACAAGGAATTCCCTAATAGAACAACCTATCTTTGCCCATTCTATGGTACTACTAGTTATAACAGCTGTAGGTGTGTATTATTACTGACTACATCATTAGGCTTGGAATTTGATATTGTAGCAGGGACTAATTAATCAGGTAATTTACATGTTATTCCCAGAGCCATAGAAACTGATGTAATTATCTTCATTAATATAATCCATCTGTGGAGAATGAGATAACTTGATTATCCTTCCGTGGTACTTGTAATTCTCCTATCAGTTTCTATTATAGACAACTACACACAGATTAATTGTCCTGACATTGATAGAGCGCTGCTGAAACTGTCTCGCCTTTGTTTGTAAGTCATTTACAAATAGGACGAGTCTCTATAGATTTAATGCAGTCATACAGTACAGTACTGCACCTCCCGGACTGCTCACAGTGCAAAGTTAAGTGCACATAAAATATTACTACTGCCATGGGACCAACTACAGCTGTCTAAGAAGAAACCCTTCCTGGGCACAGAAGTCATACATTATTTATACTGCACAACTAAACGGCACAAAGGAAAGACAATAATGATAAAAACATCTGCAAACCTGCGGAGCATTGCCAAGAGGAACCATCAAATTCCCGCTGTCAACTTCTGACTAGCATTGTAGAGAACGAAAGCTTAGAGCTGGATAAGTTCAATGACTTTGGATGAGATTTAGTAGTGCTGTAGGGTGCTTGTGCAGCGTCTACCCAAACTAAGCTTTTGAAAAGTTAAAGAGTCACAGTTTGTTTTTTAATTGTAATGAATTGTAAAAGTTCAGGTGAATAGAAGAAACTTTTTAACATATTTTATTTTGAGGGAAATGCTTCATTTTTAGTTGTCTCCTTCTTGCTAAACCGCTCAGCACACTGCTCAGATTTGCTAGGGGCTTTATCAGTGATTCTGAAATAATCCCAAATCCTTGTGCACTGCAAGAATTAGCAATTATTATCGTGACTACACCATTTGGGTGTGAAGGAGATCTGTCGTTAGGGGAGTGAGCAGGCATGGGGTTTTCCTGACGGACGTGTTCCTTCCTGCCGGATGTAATCATTAAGAAACGGGGGTGGCCTTTATCATACGCCAGTGTACAAGCATCGGTGTAATGTTTAGCAAATATATAACTGTTTCATAGTAATATTGGTTCAGGTTTTAGCTTTACTGACTAAAGTTCGAGTCTACGAACCTGTACCGAACTTCATTTAAAACTTGGGGTTTGGGACTGCTTTGGGCTCAACCGCTCCCCAACAATAACACCTGGCCGGCTCATGTGGTGCACAGCAAGAGTGCACTACCATTTCTGGGAGGATTTTTGTTTCCAGATCACGGGGAGCAAAGATTCTCAACAAAATTGTGGCACGCATGGGCCACCACACACAATAGCCACCATGACGTAAAGAGTTAACACCTGTGATCAGTGTCAGCAACAATCGTGGTTGGTACTAGTGAGTGTTATTGGTTGGAGTTACTGGTGGAGGAACTTGGCCAAACCCAAACTTCACTTTTTAAACATTTTTAATATCATACCTTCTAAAGTCAGCAGGACTATACAACTATACCGCATTCTGTAATTTCAACAACTATAGGCTGGAGAGGTAGATATACGTATGAGAAAGAGGAAGAATGACAGATCCACCATAGTTCTTGCCGAAACCGCAGGCTGTATAAGCTGTGGGGGTTGCAGGACTGGCCATGCTCTGTAGCTTTATGGTGGAGCGCAACCTTCCCCGGTGGCCACATGGGGGCAGTAGCCAAGATATTTATTCCTGGGCGCGGAACTAGTCCATCCCTTTCTTGACTGCTCCTCCCTCCCTATGTTATGCTTTGTTGTATTATTTATTGTTAATAATGTTGTGGGTAGACACAGCTAGGCTTACAGCAGAGGAGCACTAGCTACAGTAAGATAAGACCCAACTATTACATTCAAGGAATCTGGAATAAAGGCAGTATTACATTTTTCCCAACTTAAGGCTGTCATACATGTAGGGGCGTAACTAGGAGAGGCGGGGCCCAATAGCAGACTTCTGAATGGGACCCCCTACTCCCTCAGAAAATACACATATTTGTATACTCACATATTTATACACTGCTACATACATTTATACACTTACACAGATCTGTCCCAGTATCTGCTCATCACATCAGGGAAGTACAAAGCAGAGATTAGAGATGAGAGATTCCTAGCCCTGTCATTCTGCTGTCCGCACCCTCCCACTCTGACATTTCATGTTGTGGATTGTGGAAGATATGCACTTTCATATACTGTAATGTGCAGTATAATATGTATATAATGTTGTGCATCCTCTATTTTTTAGTCTGTTAGGTCGGATGTTGGGGCCCCTGAAACAGCAGGCCCGATAACAGCCGCTATGACTGCCACCAACTTGTAACACCCCCTGCAGAACATGCTCATAAAAAAAAATCACATTCACATCCTTTATTCTTGACCCCCTTTAAAGCTTTACATTTACAGTGAGTTTAACCGGTTCGCGACCGTCCGGCAGGCTGAGCCCTCTCCATAGCCGGTAAGTCTTTGCTGCATATTGCTAGCACCGATCGCGGGTGTTATCACAGCGATGGCTGCTGGCAAAGCTGCCAGCAGCTTCAAAAAGATAGTGGCGCATGGGCGCCGCCATCTTACCTGGTATCGCCGCTCCCCATGACGTCATCGGGGAGTGGCAATCTGTCTCCATGGTAGCCTCGGGTCTTCCGAAGACCCCAGGCTATTTCGTTTTAACCCCTTCATTACAATGTGCTGATAGCACATTGTAATGAATGAGGAGGAAAATCCCCATATACTGCCATACTGTAGTATGGCAGTATATGATCGGATTGATCAGACAACCTAGGGTTAAAGTACCCTAGGGTGTCTGAAAAATAGTAAAAATAAAAATAAAAAAAAGTTTAACAAAAAAAAATTATAATAAAAAAACCTAAAATTTCAAATCACCCCCCTTTCCTTAGAACTGACATAAATATAAATAAACAGTAAAAATCATAAACACATTAGGTATCGACGCGTCCGAAAATGCCCGATCTATCAAAATATGATAACAGTTTTTCAATGCGTTTAACCCCGTAACGGAAAATAGCGCCCAAAGTCGAAAATGGCACTTTTTTGCCATTTTGAAAAATATAAAAAAATCTATAAAAAGTGATCAAAAGGTTGTACAGTCCTAAAAATGATATCATTGAAAATATTATCAAATTTTGCAAAAAAATGACACTACCCACAGCTCCGTACACTAAAGTATAAAAAAGTTATAAGCGCCCGAAGTTGGCAAAATAAAAAAAATAATTTTTGTACAGGAGGTTTTAATTTTTGTAAATGTATGAAAACATTATAAAACCTATACAAATTTGGTATCCCCTTTATCGTACCGACCCAAGGAATAAAGTAGACATGTCGTTTGGGGCGCTCAGTGAAAGACGTAATATCCAAGCCCACAAGAAAATGGCGCAAATGCGTTTTTTCACCATTTTCACTGCATTTGGAATTTTTTTCCTGCTTCCGAGTACATGGCATGGAATATTTAATATCATCACTATGAAGTGCAATTTGTTATGCAGAAAACAAGCCATCACACAGCTCTTTACGTGTAAAAATAAAAAAGTTATAGATTTTTGAAGGTGGGGAGTGAAAAATGGACATGAAAAAACAGGAAAGGGCCCGGTCCTTAACCGGTTAAACAGTGTCCATGAAACAGAGGTAGGTAAAGAGAGAGAGTAGAAGTAGCAGTCACACCAAGGTCCCAATTCCAGAGGTGTGGAAACTTTTCTAGTTGACACAGGAAGTATCATCAGTGCACATGGTAGATGTTAAAGACGTGACACTGTGAAGCTACATGTCACTTTATTCCACCTTTTCATTTGTTGCTCACTAGAGATGAACGAATGATTTGTATTTTGTAAATTTGGTATGAATTTGACAATTTTTGGACTATGTTTATACCTCACTATATTTACAATCTTTACAAGAATCCTGATACATTTCCTACAATCTCCCTTAATATGTCACCTTTTGTGTTAAACATGTAAGTCTGAACATGCAGAGAATTTCTTGAAATTGCTTCATAGGAATAGATTTTATTCTACATCTACATACATCTATCTATACCTCCCTCCAAATAATCAAAGTTTCAGACGATGCATGGACAATTTATTTCTATTAGGAATGGGTTCTAACGAGTTCTCACGTCTATTGTTCCATATAACTGTTGTTACTCTGTAATGTAATATTATATTTGTATATGTCCCCTATGATTTGTAAAGCGCTACAGAATATGGCGGCGCTATATAAATAAAGATTATTATTATTATTATTAATTAGCACATTTTCAATACACTTTCCGCATTGTCTCTGCAATGTTTTAGGATTAATGTTTAGGAACCTATACTGTCTATTTCCAGTGAAAATCCATGTAAAAAAGTCTGCTACATCCTTCGTTTTTTTGTAATATGATTTATTCTTACAGCATTTAGTGATTATCTTCAAAGTAAAATGATGACTTTAATTGACATTAATGACTGCAATCATAATTAAAATACATTTGACATTAGAATCTAGTTTTGTTGAGACAAGCCAAATTGGGCTTTTGCCAGCAAGTAACCAAAGGTCTTTATAATCAGCAGTTTAGGAAGGAGAGGTCTCATTATGTCAGTCTGTTTTAAGTCAGTTAGTGAAAATCATGAAAGCGCTTAGTGAAAATCATCCCATTTTGATCTGAGTTTGGTCCGATTTCAGTCCTGGTACTATCCAACCATCAATTTTTATAGTTGGAACGTCATTCCGAGCTATGTCAGAGTTTTACATCCAATTTTACTTGTCTAAACTTCCTTGAAACATTTCCATTTTTATCAAGTACCCATTGACTTTAATGGAAAATTTCTTGCATGAGTTGGATAAGAAAAGTGGATGCGAATTGGATGAAAATTTTCTCTGACCAACCATAAAAGAGCCTACGAGTCAATTTAAGTAGTAACTTATTTCTGAGTTCTCTGCCCCACCTTTTAATCTCATCGGCATCCTGAGGATGTCAATCCAGTTGAAAGAAGGAGGGGAAATCTGGATTATCAATGAAGGATTCTTCCAAGGTCCTTCCGAACAGGAGTAATTGTGGAGCCTGGAGCAGAAGCTCCAATCTACACCTACTTAATCTACCTATAGTCCCAGATAGCCAAGGAAGAACATGTCTGCCATAGGGTCACCACCACTGGTTTGGTTTTTAGGATAGAAGCGACCCCAAAACCTCTAACATATATGCCACAGGCATAACTAGTTGAGTATGAGGAAGGGTCACAACTAGCATGGTGAGGTCTAACGCAGCACTCTTGCCTATATTTGAAATTCCGGATATAATGGTCTGTCTTGAATCCAACTTTAGGTTCATGACCTTCAAAATACTGGATGCTTGATCAGGATCCTGGCACAGCTTGAACAATGGTGTAACTTCATTACACCACTTGCGTTAAGCCGTAACTGCTGCGGAAGAGGCAGAATTTATCATGGAATTAATTTGAGTTGAGTAAAATTTGTAGGGTTTTTATGTGGAGCTTAATGAATTGTTTTGGGACACTCAAGAGAATTTATTGTTTAAAGGATACACCCAGCTTGCGTAATCTCTTGATGAGGTCATGCAGGAGGTAATATTATTTTAAGGACACCATAAATTTAAGGGGAATATTTAAAGTATTTTAAATTTATAGGGGCATAGAGAAGACATGGTTGATTAAATGCACAATAGTGGGCATTTTAGACTCTGGGGGGGGGGGGGCATACAACAAATACATTGCTGGAGTACTAAGGCCTCAATGGGGTAATGGGGTACTATTACAGTGTGGTGCACAATTACTATCTGGGCACAATATAAGGCAATACCTGCTTAGAACCATCACTTTTACTATATATCTGGAACTTTTTGAATCACTCTATAAGTGTGGGGGTATTAATAGTTTTGATAGGATGTCAATACCGTTGAAAGAAGGAGGAGAAATCTTGATTATCAATTAAGGATTCTTCCAGGTTCCTCCTTAACAGTATCCCAGTAGAGGCAGTCCCCGACTTAAGAATACCCGACTTACATACAACCCCTAGTTACAAACAGAAATCTGTATGTTGGTAATTTACTGTACTTTAGCCTTAGGCTACAAAAAACAGCAGTAACAGTTATCACAGGTGTCTGCAATTAAGAATTATTGTTAATCCTGGTTATTATGACAACCCAAAAGTTTTAAAATCTAATTGTCACAGAGACAGAAAAATTTTAGCATACATACAAATTCAACTTAAGAACAAACCTACAGAACACATCTTATACTTAACCCGGGGATAGCCTGTAGTCACAACATGTAATATAGCAGAGAATAGGGCAAATAGGCAACAAGAGACACAGATTTAGGGTTACCAACATGGTGAGCAGGTAGGAGTGCAGCTAAGGAAAACATCAATGTGGCTCTGCAAAGGCACGGAGGCTTAAAAATCTTTTGAAAAAGTAGTCATGGTGGTCTGGAACGATACGAGAGGAAAAATAAGTTTCTACAGGTCGTCATTTTTTAATCAATATATTTTCTTTTTATTGTAGTTACTTAATTAGTCTGAGGAACAGCTGGTATATATCACTATATGGTCCCTATAAAAGTTATTAAATACCGGGTTTTGTTTTGATTTGCTTTGCCGTCCACTAAACCTGAATAGTAACGAAAAGTCATACAAGCGTTTCCGACATAAACATATTGCCACTTCTCAAGATTAGTTTATCCTTCCTGGTAAGCACAAACTAAAGTATTAGTAATTCTGAATGAATAAAATGGAGGATGACCTGAGGTTATAGATACAGAATACATTGACATCTAAGCTCCAGAAATGTTATGTAACAGTCCTGTCCTGATCAGCAGAGATCATCTGCTTCTTCAAAAATCATAATGAGTCACAATGGGGTTAATTAGTAGCCTAACCAAGCCACTCCATCCATGTATATGCAAAGTATAGATTCATTTATGGCATAAATTCACCAGTAAAAGAAATGATCCCATTTCCAGGGACAAATATTATCCGCAAGCGGCATCATTCCCCTCTACATCGAAGACATTGAATAAAGATTGTGTATGATCACGCTGTGGAAAATGAGATTAGGTTTAGCTGACCTGGGATTTTTATGCACACTGAGTAATGTAATACAGTAGATTAGACTATATTCTTCACAGATAAAGGCTTTTCTACTCTACTGCTTCACACATAGCAGAAGACGATGGGAGAGATGTCCCATATTAAAAGTTATGTCCTTTTCATTATTAAAATGTGCATCGCTCAGGTTCCCAATTTAAAGTGGTCATCCCAAGTTTCTAAGTTATTATCCAGGAGAGGGATAATTTTTTAATGGGTCCTGGTCAGGCTACCCTTTCCATATGGCGAGTATATACTGTGGCCATCCATCATCTGTATATAGGCCTGCAAGTCACAGTACAATTCTCAGCTATCTCTGGAGGTCCTGTAAAGATCTCAATCTTTTGAGGCCTCAGACCTCTCAGATATCAGTAGTTGGAGGTGTCACTGTAAGACTTGATCCAATCATTTGGAGAATATTCCAGTCTTAAATATTTATTACTTATCTATTGAAAAGGCGGCTGTAATTGTTGTATCATTGCTGATATGACAGTTGGAACCAGTGGTGTGGGGGGTGGGGGCAGGAGGAGCGGGGCCCATTGACTTTCTGGGGCGGCCCATTAAGTAACACTATTGACCTTTTATAAAAGCATCCCAGAATGTGTGCTCTGAGTGCCGCTAGCAGACGGCAGGTGAGGGGCTGAAGAAGAAGAACGCCGTGCGCTGGGGGCTCAAAGTAAGCAGGAGACACAGGTGATGGATGTGACACCATAATGCTGTGAAAAGGGCAGAGTTAACAGCACACATGGCGTTTCTTCTGCTGCTAAGGACACACCGACTGGGTCAAATAGTATGTTCCTTTGCAGTTAAAAACATTTGGTTGTGTTCGCCCCCCCCCCCCTTAGCTACGCCACTAGGGACCCCCAGTGATAGCCAGAACTGAGGGCCCGGTCCCCTTCCTTCTGGCTGTACAAGCAGGGCGACTGATAGACCACTGCTCTCGTAAACGCCCCTTAGCTGTGGTGTTTTGCTATTGGGACTGGTGATTGATATATCCCCCAGCCATCAGAACTCCACAATTTAAAGGCAATAGAAAGGATGTCTAACAGATTGAATTTCATTACCTTTAATTTGAAAGTATATTATTTACTTATAACTAAGGGAACAATTTGTCTTGGTCACAGGTCTTTGCTATTGGATACTGACTTTGTGCAAATTCTTAGCAGGACATTTTTAGTATCTTGTACTACCTAACTAGAAATATCTAGCCATACTTCCATCATTCTGTTAAGTCTACAATAAACAGCTATAACAGTTATCAAATGTGTCTGTAATGAAGCTTTATTGATAATCCAGGTTCTTATGACAATCCAACATTTTTAAAATCCAATTGTCACAGAGACCAAAAAAATTTGCTGGGTTTACAATTAGAGATGAGCGAACATGCTCGTCCGAGCTTGATGCTCGGTCGAGCATTAGGGTACTCGAAACTGCTCGTTACTCGGACGAATACTTCGCCCGCTCGAGAAAATGGCAGCTCCCGCCGTTTTGCTTTTTGGCGGCCAGAAACAGAGCCAATCACAAGCCAGGAGACTCTGCACTCCACCCAGCATGACGTGGTACCCTTACACGTCGATAGCAGTGGTTGGCTGGCCAGATCAGGTGACCCTGGGATAGACTAGCCGCTGGCCGCGCTGCTCGGATCATTCTGTCTCTGGATGCCGCTAGGGAGAGAGCTGCTGCTGGTCAGGGAAAGCGTTAGGGTGTTCTATTAGCTTACTGTTAGGCAGGAGTGATTCTCAAAGAACCCAACAGCCCTTCTTAGGGCTACAATAACGTTCTACTTTTTTTATTTTAATTTGCATCTATTACCATTTTGTGAGGAATTAGCAGGGGGACTTGCTACCGTTGTGTTTAGCTCTTAGTGGCACACATATCCATAGCAAAGACCGAAGTGGGAAAATTCAGTAGGGGTTGGATTTCTATTAGGCAATAACTCAGTGTCATCTCATCTGGCATAGTAGTGTGCTTCCTTTGATACTTGGCTAGAAAATAGCCATAGGAGAATACAAACAGCTTCTTGAAGCCTACAGTAGCGTTCTATATATTTGATTTCTGGTTGATCTGCTGGTGGCTGTAGTTTCTGCAGTGCATGTACTTGCCAATTCTGAGCAATTTGTAGTGAGACTTGCGACCGCTGTGTTCTGCGCTTAGTGGCGCACATATCCATAGCAAAGGCCGAAGTGGCAAAATTCAGTAGGGGTTGGATTTCTATTAGGCAATAACTCAGTGTCATCTCATCTGGCATAGTAGTGTGCTTCCTTTGATACTTGGCTAGAAAATAGCCATAGGAGAATACAAACAGCTTCTTGAAGCCTACAGTAGCGTTCTATATATTTGATTTCTGGTTGATCTGCTGGTGGCTGTAGTTTCTGCAGTGCATGTACTTGCCAATTCTGAGCAATTTGTAGTGAGACTTGCGACCGCTGTGTTCTGCGCTTAGTGGCGCACATATCCATAGCAAAGGCCGAAGTGGCAAAATTCAGTAGGGGTTGGATTTCTATTAGGCAATAACTCAGTGTCATCTCATCTGGCATAGTAGTGTGCTTCCTTTGATACTTGGCTAGAAAATAGCCATAGGAGAATACAAACAGCTTCTTGAAGCCTACAGTAGCGTTCTATATATTTGATTTCTGGTTGATCTGCTGGTGGCTGTAGTTTCTGCAGTGCATGTACTTGCCAATTCTGAGCAATTTGTAGTGAGACTTGCGACCGCTGTGTTCTGCGCTTAGTGGCGCACATATCCATAGCAAAGGCCGAAGTGGGAAAATTCAGTAGGGGTTGGATTTCTATTAGGCAATAACTCAGTGTCATCTCATCTGGCATAGTAGTGTGCTTCCTTTGATACTTGGCTAGAAAATAGCCATAGGAGAATACAAACAGCTTCTTGAAGCCTACAGTAGCGTTCTATATATTTGATTTCTGGTTGATCTGCTGGTGGCTGTAGTTTCTGCAGTGCATGTACTTGCCAATTCTGAGCAATTTGTAGTGAGACTTGCGACCGCTGTGTTCTGCGCTTAGTGGCGCACATATCCATAGCAAAGGCCGAAGTGGGAAAATTCAGTAGGGGTTGGATTTCTATTAGGCAATAACTCAGTGTCATCTCATCTGGCATAGTAGTGTGCTTCCTTTGATACTTGGCTAGAAAATAGCCATAGGAGAATACAAACAGCTTCTTGAAGCCTACAGTAGCGTTCTATATATTTGATTTCTGGTTGATCTGCTGGTGGCTGTAGTTTCTGCAGTGCATGTACTTGCCAATTCTGAGCAATTTGTAGTGAGACTTGCGACCGCTGTGTTCTGCGCTTAGTGGCGCACATATCCATAGCAAAGGCCGAAGTGGCAAAATTCAGTAGGGGTTGGATTTCTATTAGGCAATAACTCAGTGTCATCTCATCTGGCATAGTAGTGTGCTTCCTTTGATACTTGGCTAGAAAATAGCCATAGGAGAATACAAACAGCTTCTTGAAGCCTACAGTAGCGTTCTATATATTTGATTTCTGGTTGATCTGCTGGTGGCTGTAGTTTCTGCAGTGCATGTACTTGCCAATTCTGAGCAATTTGTAGTGAGACTTGCGACCGCTGTGTTCTGCGCTTAGTGGCGCACATATCCATAGCAAAGGCCGAAGTGGCAAAATTCAGTAGGGGTTGGATTTCTATTAGGCACTAACTCAGTGTCATCTCATCTGGCATAGTAGTGTGCTTCCTTTGATACTTGGCTAGAAAATAGCCATAGTAATAGGATAGGATTGTTTGGTTTTAAAAACAAAAAACACAAAAAAAAAAAAACACAAAAAAACACAAAAAAAAACAAAAAGAAGTAAAAAAAAAAAAAAAGTTATAACTCTCATTTTAAAAATGTTTAACCCGAGGGCTAGGGGTAGAGGACGAGGGCGGGGACGTGGGCGTCCAACTACTGCAGGGGTCAGAGGCCGTGGTCCTGGGCGGGGTGAGACACCACCTGCTGATGAGGGAGCAGGGGAACGCCGCAGAGCTACACTCCCTAGGTTCATGTCTGAAGTTACTGGGACTCGTGGTAGAGCACTGTTGAGGCCAGAACAGTGCGAACAGGTGATGTCGTGGATTGCTGACAATGCTTCGAGCAATTTGTCCACCACCAGTCAGTCTTCCACGCAGTCCACCCATGTCACCGAAATCCCCACTCCTCCAGCTCCTGCACCTCAGCCTCCTCCCCCCCAGTCTGCCCCCTCCCAGGAAAATTTGCCATTTGAACCGGCATACTCTGAGGAACTGTTTTCTGGACCCTTCCCACAGTCACAAACCACTTGTCCGGTTGCTGCTGAGCAATTTTCCGATGCCCAGGTTTTCCACCAGTCACAGTCTGTGGGTGATGATGACCTTCTTGACGTAGTGGAAGTGTGTAAAGAGGTGTCCGACGATGAGGAGACACGGTTGTCAGACAGTGGGGAAGTTGTTGTCAGGGCAGGAAGTCCGAGGGGGGAGCAGACTGAGGGATCGGAGGATGATGAGGTGACAGACCCAAGCTGGGTTGAGAGGCCGGGTGAACACAGTGCTTCTGAGACGGAGGAGAGTCCTCGACCTGAACAGGTTGGAAGAGGCAGTGGTGGGGCCAGACGGAGAGGCAGGGCCAGAGCTGGTGCATCAGCGCCACTGTCAACTAGTGAAGCTCCCGTGGTGAGGGCTCTTGCGGCGAGGGCTAGATCTTCAGAAGTGTGGAGGTTCTTTAAGGAAACACCGGATGACCGACGGACTGTGGTGTGCAACATTTGCCAAACCAGGCTCAGCAGGGGTTCCACCACTACTAGCTTAACTACCACCAGTATGCGCAGGCATATGAATGCTAAGCACCCCACTCAGTGGCAACAAGCCCGTTCAGCTCCGGCCGTGCACACCACTGCTCCTTCCCCTGTGTCAGCTGCTAGTCAGCCCCCTGCCCAGGACCCTGGCACAAAAACCCCATCGTCGCCTCCACGATCCTCCACAGCATCCACCAGCGTTCAGCTCTCCATACCCCAGACGCTGGAGCGGAAACGCAAATATAGTGCAACCCACCCGCACGCCCAAGCCCTTAATGTGCACATCTCCAGATTGCTTAGCCTGGAGATGCTGCCCTATAGGCTAGTAGAGACCGAGGCCTTTCGCAACCTCATGGCGGCGGCCGCCCCTCGGTATTCGGTCCCCAGCCGCCACTACTTTTCCCGATGTGCCGTCCCAGCCCTGCACCAGCACGTGTCAGACAACATCATCCGTGCCCTGACCAACGCCGTTTCTGACAAGGTCCACCTGACCACGGACACGTGGACGAGTGCTGCCGGGCAGGGCCACTATATATCGCTGACGGCACATTGGGTTAACTTGGTGGAGGCTGGGACCGAGTCTGACCCTGGGGCTGCTCATATACTGCCGACGCCGAGGATTGCGGGGCCTACCTCGGTCCAGGTGTTTCAAGCCTACTATGCCTCCTCCTCCTCCCACCCCTCCTCCACCTCCTCCTCCGAACTACCATCCGTGGGCACGGCGCCATCAGTCGGTAGCTCTAGGCACAGCAGCAGTGCCGTCGCTAAGCGACAGCAGGCGGTGCTCAAACTGCTGAGCCTAGGCGACAAAAGGCACACCGCCCAAGAGCTATTACAGGGCATCACGGCGCAGACTGATCTGTGGCTGGCACCGCTGAACCTCAAGCCGGGAATGGTTGTGTGTGACAACGGCCGTAACCTGGTGGCGGCTCTGCAACTCGGCAGACTGACACATGTGCCATGCCTGGCCCATGTGTTAAATCTGATAGTGCAGCGTTTCCTCAAGACATACCCCAATCTGTCTGATTTGCTCACGAAGGTGCGCCGCATCTGTGCGCATTTCAGGAAGTCCAGCCCAGATGCTGCCACTCTCAGGGCAGCGCAGCGCCGCCTCCAACTGCCCGCTCACCGACTGTTGTGCGACGTGCCCACGAGGTGGAATTCAACACTGACCATGTTATCCAGAGTTTACCAGCAGCGCAGAGCGATTGTAGACTGCCAGATGTCAACTTCCACCAGAACTGGTAGTCAGGTCAGTCAGCTTCCTCAAGTCTACAATGAGGAGTGGACGTGGATGTCTGATATCTGTCAGGTGCTGAGTAACTTTGAGGAGTCAACACAGATGGTCAGTGGCGATGCCGCCATCATCAGCCTCACCATCCCGCTGCTTGGCCTGTTGAAAAACTCTCTGGTCAGCATGAAGTCGGAAGCTTTGCGCTCGTCACAAGAGACGGGGGAAGAATATTCCCTTGTTGATAGCCAAAGCACCCTGAGGTCTGTTTCTCAGCGCATATCGGAGGAGGTGGAGGTGGAGGAGGATGAGGAGGAAGAGGAGGAGAATGTTGGCGAGACACAAGAGGGGACCATTGTTGAGTCCTTCACTGTTCAGCGTGTATGGGCAGAAGAAGAGGAGTTGGAGGAGTTGGAGGAGGAGGAAATGGACAGTCAGGCCAGTGAGGGGAGTGAATTCTTACGCGTTGGTACTCTGGCGCATATGGCAGATTTCATGCTAGGCTGCCTATCCCGTGACCCTCGCGTTCAAAGAATTTATTCCAGCACCGATTACTGGGTGTTCACTCTCCTGGACCCACGGTACAAGCAAAATCTTCCCACTCTCATCCCTGCAGAGGAAAGGAGTGTGAGAATGCATGAATACCAGCAGGCCCTGGTGCACAAGCTGAAACAGTATTTCCCTTCTGACAGCGCTAGCGGCAGAGTGCGTAGTTCTGCGGGACAAGTAGCGAGGGAGAGTAGGCGAGCAGGCAGCTTGTCCAGCACTGGCAAGGGTACGCTTTACAAGGCTTTTGCCAGCTTTATGTCACCCCAGCAAGACACTGTCACCTGTCCCCAGTCTCGGCAGAGTAGGGCTGATCTTTACAGAAAGATGGTGAGGGAGTACGTAGCTGACCATACCATCGTCCTAAATGATCACACAGCTCCCTACAACTACTGGGTTTCAAAGCTGGACATGTGGCACGAACTGGCGCTGTACGCCTTGGAGGTTCTTGCCTGCCCTGCCGCTAGCGTCTTGTCCAAGCGGGTTTTCAGTGCAGCTGGTGGCATCATCACCGATAAGCGTACACGCCTGTCGACTGACAGCGCTGACAGGCTGACGCTTATTAAAATGAATAAAGGCTGGATTTCTCAGAATTTCCAATCTCCACCAGGTGAAGGAAGCTCAACCTGAATAATTGATCCACTCCTCCTCCTCCTCCTCATTTTCCTCCTTCTCCTCCTCTTTGTACAGTAAAGCAGAGGAAAATGGCTATTTTTTGACAGGGCCCACTGGCTCTTGCTATAGTACTTCATGCATTTAATTTTTCTGGAGGGCCACCTACCCGGTCCTCTGTTTGAAACAATTTTTGTGAGTGCCACATACAGGCACTCAATCTATTCCATTTTTCTGGAGGGCCACCTACCCGGTCCTCTGTTTTAAAAAATTTTTGGGACTGCCACATACAGGCACTCAATCTATTCCATTTTACTGGAGGGCCACCTACCTGCTCCTCTGGTTTGAAACATGTTTGGGACTGCCACATACAGGCACTCAATCTATTCCATTTTACTGCAGGGCCACCTACCTGCTCCTCTGGTTTGAACAATTTTTGGGACTGCCACATACAGGCACTCAATCTATTCCATTTTACTGGAGGGCCACCTACCTGCTCCTCTGGTTTGAAACATTTTTGGGACTGCCACATACAGGCACTCAATCTATTCCATTTTACTGCAGGGCCACCTACCTGCTCCTCTGGTTTGAACAATTTTTGGGACTGCCACATACAGGCACTCAATCTATTCCATTTTACTGGAGGGCCACCTACCTGCTCCTCTGGTTTGAAACATTTTTGGGACTGCCACATACAGGCACTCAATCTATTCCATTTTACTGCAGGGCCACCTACCTGCTCCTCTGGTTTGAAGAATTTTTGGGACTGCCACATACAGGCACTCAATCTATTCCATTTTACTGGAGGGCCACCTACCTGCTCCTCTGGTTTGAAGAATTTTTGGGACTGCCACATACAGGCACTCAATCTATTCCATTTTACTGGAGGGCCACCTACCTGCTCCTCTGGTTTGAAACATTTTTGGGACTGCCACATACAGGCACTCAATCTATTCCATTTTACTGGAGGGCCACCTACCTGCTCCTCTGGTTTGAAAAATGTTTGGGACTGCCACATACAGGCACTATCCAAATTAAATTGTCTCCATAGCAGCCTCCACACGTTGTCTTCATTGCTACCTCCAAAAGTCGTCCATATAGCTGCCTCCATACATCGTCCCTTTATCAAACGAGGTGTGTCAGGCAGAAATTTGGGTTGTTTTCATGGATTCCACATCAAAGTTGTTAACTTTGTCGCCACCCTGCTGTGTTATCCACAAAATATACTGGCAAACTTTTACCATTTAGGGATATTATTTCAGCGCTTCTTGCGCATCTGTTTACATTCCCCTCACCCGGCATATCCTAAACTTATAAGAACGCTACTACACTTGATCTTATACAAAAGGTTCTTAGAAGTGCTGTTTGGGGAGTAGCCTAGAGACAGGGGCCTGGATTGGCGAAAGCTCGCCTGGCAGCGGAGCGCCAGCTCCATGCGCATCATGCGCTTCTTGCGCATCTGTTTACATTCCCCTCACCCGCCATATCCCAAACTTATAAGAACGCTACTACACTTAACTTGGTGCAGGCTGGGACCGAGTCTGACCCTGGGGCTGCTCATATACTGGCGACGCAGAGAATTGCGGGGCCTACCTCGGTCCAGGTCTCAAAGGCCTACTATACCTCCTCCCACCCCTCCTCCACCTCCTCCTCCTCCGAATTACCATCCGTGGGCATGGCGCCATCAGTCGGTAGCTCTAGGCACAGCAGCAGTGCCGTCGCTAAGCGACAGCAGGCGGTGCTGAAACTGCTGAGCCTAGGCGATAAAAGGCACACCGCCCAAGAGCTATTACAGGGCATTCCACATCAAAGTTGTTAACTTTGTCGCCACCCTGCTGTGTAATCCACAAAATATACTGGCAAACTTTTACCATTTAGGGATATTATTTCAGCGCTTCTTGCGCATCTGTTTACATTCCCCTCACCCGGCATATCCTAAACTTATAAGAACGCTACTACACTTGATCTTATACAAAAGGTTCTTAGAAGTGCTGTTTGGGGAGTAGCCTAGAAACAGGGGCTTGGATTGGCGAAAGCTCGCCTGGCTGCAGAGCGCCAGCTCCATCACAAGATCCAACTAACATAGTTGCAGCACCTTTAATCTACTACTAGTTCACTGCCTCCATAATAATAATAATCTTTATTTATATAGCGTCATCATATTCTGCAGCGCTTTACAAATCATAGGAAACAAATACAAATGTAATGTAACAGAGCACAACATTTGTATGGAACAACAGGAGTGAGGTCCCTGCTCGCCAGAGCTTACGGTTTATGAAGATGATGGGGTAACACGAGGTAAAAGAATATTTAATGGTCAAGCCATTCTTCTTAGGGAATAGAAAAAAATATAATAAATGGAATTGCTGTCGCTTGAAACACTCAGCCGTCATCTTATATACCAGGTCCAGGGTGAATGGGACTGCAGAGAAGTCTGGTGCCTGTTGGTTGCTGGATAACAGATGGGAGGACGACACAGGACGGGTTAGTAGAAGAGTTAAAACTTCATGCAGTTAATGAGTGTTATAGGCTTGCCTAAAGAAATGGGTTTTAAGAGCACGTTTGAAACTTTGGAGGTTAGGTATTAGTCTGATAGTCCGGGGCAGAGCATTCCATAGAATTGGTGCAGCTCTAGAGAAGTCTTGGAGACGCGAGTGGGAGGTCCGCACTAGGGTAGAGGTTAATCTAAGATCACTGGCGGATCTAAGAGCACGGGTTGGGCGATAGACTGAGATAAGAGAGGAGAGGTAGGGGGGTGCAGCATTATACAGAGCTTTATGGATGAGGGTTATTATTATTTTAAACTATTCGAAAGGAGACTGGCAGCAAGTGCAGCGACTGGCATGAACTGTAAGCATACATGGTCCCCTTATCAAACGAGCTGTGTCAGGCAGAATTTGGGGTTGTTTTCATGGCTTCCATGTTAACTTTGTCGCCACCCTGCTGTGTAATCCACAAAATATACTGGCAAACTTTTATCATGTAGCGATATTATTTGAGCGCTTCTTGCTCACCTCCTTTGGTTCCTCTCTGCCACCCATTGGTTTGAAGCCTGAGTCCATTTAGGGTATGTCGCCATGCCACTCTCTAGCCTGCCGCTGCTGCCGCTGCCTCTGCATGCCGTCCCCTATAGTGTCAGGGTCAATTATTGGATGTTTTAGATGCTATCTAGCTTCATTCTGTCACTCTGTCATGGCCATGCTGTTGCCCATAATTTTGGCATAATGGTGCGATTAGGCAGCCTCAGAGGCATCCATGCATGCTGCCCCTGCTGTTTCCTGTCCATTTCCGTGGTGTTTCCATCCTTTTCTGAGGTTCCCAGGTGTTTGGCCAAGCTTCCCTGTGCAGAGCCTTGGTCCCCTTGAAAAATGCTCGAGTCTCCCATTGACTTCAATGGGGTTCGTTATTCGAGACGAGCACTCGAGCATCGGGAAAAGTTCGTCTCGAATAACGAGTACCCGAGCATTTTAGTGTTCGCTCATCTCTATTTACAATGATAAAATATATAGTTCCAACTTACATACAAATTCAACTTAAGAACAAACCTACAGAACCTATCTTGTATGTAACTGGGGACTGCCTGTACCAGCATTGAAGTGTAGTGAAATTACTTTTCTTGTGACTGTTAAAACTTAACTTTTATTAACAAAACTATTGATTAAAAAATTACATAAAACAGACACATATACAAAAGGGGGTTCTTTATAAGATTATGTGGTATCGCCCTTACTTATATACTATATCTATGTGTCTTTTTGAATTTTGTAGCATACAGATAATCAGTATTAGTGGAATGATTGACCTATTCCATTCACATCAAGTTATCTTCCACCGGATAGAGAACTTTCTGGGGGAATTCCAGATTATGGGAATAATAGTTCTCCCAAATGAATTGAACTCCTGGTCACACATGCTGTCCTTCTATGGTAAAGCTGTATCAGTAATCCATCTCTGGCAATCCCAAAAACAAAAGCCTTCTCATGCGTAATCATATGTTCCATTCAATCCTCAATACAAAAGACCCCCATTCTTGTGATCGGTGTGATCCCAACTGATTAGTAAGTGAACCCCTAGGAAAAAAAGTCAGTGATCTGACTGGAGAACTCCTTTAAGTTTCAGGTTGTCGAGCAACTAGGTTGGCAAAGGAGAATTCTCCTTCGACCATTGAAGTAGTGGTTGCTTGGAATTGGGGAGGAGGGGGTGGTGTTACAGGACAAGTAACAGAAGTATCCAGAGTGGGACGATAAGACTCATCCATCTCATTCTTGGAGTAACTTACTGTAGATTACAAAGTGCCAAACATTGATTTTGTAAATAAGAGTACCACTTTATATAAATCCTAATTTCTGGTAATTTTATATATTATTACAATGTTCTTATATAACCTAAAACTTGTTAAAGTCCTTATTCCTTCCGGCGAAAGAGTAAGGAACAATATCATGAAAAGAGAGGCTTTTTCGTCACATCGGCAACTTATTTAGGCAATATACCGAGAAATGCTTGAATTCAACAGTGCAGTTGAGTGGTGTTATCTAATCATAGGTGTCATGTCGTCCTTACCTTGACATTTATTAGGATCTGGCATATAAAGTTCTGCTGCCAGCGAGGCCACTGGTAATGGTAACACAATGTTCACCAGTTCATGAAGCCACAATTTTGCTTCCACTAAAAGAATATTCTACAAAAAAATATTTGTCCTAAATGTGTTGATGGGGTACTATCACGATGGCTCTATGTCCATGGATCTAAATGGAGAATAGAGCTTGAAACACAATGGGAATTACCTTTTACAATCACTACACACCAGTATTGCTTAAAGGGAGTCCACCAGGACAAAGCTGCAGGTAGTGTTATTTATCAGTCCTGGGCAGCTGTAAAATCATACCTTTGTGTGTGTCTTAGTAGCAGCAGGATTGTGAAAAATGAATTTGTATTACAGGATTGAAGCTGTATTGGAGCATTGTGGTTTTTCCCTGTTTGAAATCTCTTCATTGAACACAGCACAAACCCATGTGGAGTAGTTTGAATGCAGTGATCTAATAAAATAGAACTTTTAGAACACTCCTCAAGTGTTCCAAATCCAGCTACAATTCTGGAATATAAATGCATTTTTCACAGTCCTGCTTCTACTAACAAAACATACAAAGTTACACAATGGTTACCCAGATCTCCTGGTCTGCTACATTAGAGTGTATTCAGCTTTGTATGGTCAACACTGCTTGTAGACTCCTTTTGACTTATTGTTAGCCTGGCTTGTAGGTGCTGGACCATTATGTCCCTTTTAAGAAATCACTAGGCGATTTAATGGTGGGAATGACTTTATTTTTGACAGCAGTTCCAGTTCCATTATCATTTTTGGGTAGGATGTATGGAAACGCAAAGGAAAAAACAAAAGTTTGGCTACTCTTTATCACTCAACCGATGCAGAATAGTATGGTACGATAATTTATTTTCCAAAATAATGTATTTTTGGAAAATAAATTATCGTACCATACTATTCTGCATCTGTTGAGTGAGAGAGAGTAGCGCTGTGCCAGCCCCATTTGGTTTTTTACTTTGGGTTTCTAACCATACCTCCTACCTGATTCACCGGAGATTAATTAATCCAAGATGATGACACCGGCTAACTGAAGGGCGACTACTCTAATACTCCTCTATATGCTCTTTCTGAGCTTACCAAGATGAGCATTTTTTGAGGGGGGTCTTCTTTTGATGTCTTTCTGATATCTTTCCGAAAGCCCCCCTATATTAACTTTGGAGCATATCTAATTATCTCAAAATGCTACACGAGGCGCCGTCCTCTTTTCTGTCCTTTTGTTTTTATTATTATCATTTTTGAACATGGGCTAAATTAAGAAAATGTTTTTAAAGGAAGGTGAATAGGTTTATTTGTTAAATTTGGGAAAGAGTCTTGTGGCCAGAGGTAAACCTACAAAAAAATTTGAAAAAGAATTAGAGTAGATGAATTGGGTTATGCTGCTTGTATCTACCTTCTATGCTGCTGTGGATGTGGCATTGATGGCTCTGTGCCATATATGTAATGGCACTTTCAACACTGATGTTTTAAGCATGAAATTTGGAAAAGTAGAAGACTATAGTAAAGAAACAATATCGTAGAACATAAAGTTTTGAACATTTTTTTTTTACATAATTTTGGCAAACCTGCAAAAACTTTTTAGAAGACTGAAGCCTGACTTTGTGGGTGGCTCAAATTTCATTCTCATTATTTTTCATTCTCTTTATAGTGTATCTTTAACTCCTACATTTTTCATTACAACAAAACTTCAGCAATGTCAGCATTACACAGCAATGTAATAACCATTCACCTCTAAGGTCCTTGCAAAACATAAAGGGATGGTTAACTGCACATAACCCACACACATCCAATTCAGATTAATTGAATTTGCTTCCTGGTAAATGATGCATTTTCCTATTAAATGATGAATTGATTGCTGGATGGGAATGCATATGATATAGTGACACCTGACTGGTTCAGCTCAGGTCATCGCTGAAAGTGCAAATTTGTATAGTGCACAGTTACCCGCGCGAAGGTCATTAATAGCAGATCATGCCCCCCACCCCCACCCCCACCCCCTTTGCCTTTAACAGATTTTAGATGTCTCTTCCAAAACAAAGTCAAAAGAAGAGTTCTGTTCTCTGTTTCCATTGACTGGCCCTAGAAACTGCAGTAAAACAGTTGGACCACTTGCCTCAACTTGTTTTGCCGGCTCTGTTCTCTATGTCCATTGTAGTGCCTGGTAGAAGGTCACAAATGTTGGACAAACACCAACCTGTTGCGTCTACCCTTACCCTTTCCCCTTAGCTTGAGATGTCCAGCACAAAATGTGTGTGAGAAAAAGATTTTTCAAACAACATGATCCAGCGATACATGATGTCTATTACATTATATGCTGTTGTATATTACGAGCTATGAAAATTTTTGTAAGAAATGTGTTGAAATGAATTAATATTAGAGATGAGCGAACATGCTCGTCCGAGCTTGATGCTCGGTCGAGCATTAGGGTACTCGAAACTGCTCGTTGCTCGGACGAATACTTCGCCCGCTCGAGAAAATGGCAGCTCCCGCCGTTTTGCTTTTTGGCGGCCAGAAACAGAGCCAATCACAAGCCAGGAGACTCTGCACTCCACCCAGCATGACGTGGTACCCTTACACGTCGATAGCAGTGGTTGGCTGGCCAGATCAGGTGACCCTGGGATAGACTAGCCGCTGCCCGCGCTGCTCGGATCATTCTGTGTCTGGATGCCGCTAGGGAGAGAGCTGCTGCTGGTCAGGGAAAGCGTTAGGGTGTTCTATTAGCTTACTGTTAGGCAGGAGTGATTCTCCAAGAACCCAACAGCCCTTCTTAGGGCTACAATAACGTTATACTTTTTTTTTTTTATTTGCAGCTAGTACCATATTGTGAGGAATTTGCAGGGGGACTTGCTACCGTTGTGTTTAGCTCTTAGTGACACACATATCCACCTCAAACACCAAAGTGGGAAAATTTATTAGGGGTTTGATTTCAATTAGGCACAGTCTGCCATTTACTTTTTATTTTACGTTTATTTTTTTAATAACTCAGTGTCATCTCATCTTGCATAGTAGTGTGCTTTCATACTTGGCTAGAAAATAGCCATAGGAGAATCCAAACGGCTTACTTACGCCTACAGTAGCGTTATATATATTTGATTTCTGGTTGATCTGCTGGTGGCTGTACTTGCTGCAGTGCATCTACTAGCAAATTGTGAGCAATTTGTAGTGAGACTTGCGACCGCTGTGTTTTGCGCTTAGTGACGCACATATCCATTGCAAAGACCGAAGTGGGAAAATTTATTAGGGGTTGGATTTCAATTAGGCAGAGTCTGCCATTTCCTTTTTTATTTTACGTTTATTTTGTTTAATAACTCAGAGTCATCTCATCTGGCATAGTAGTGTGCTTTCATACTTGGCTAGAAAATAGCCATAGGAGAATCCAAACGGCTTACTTACGCCTACAGTAGCGTTATATATATTTGATTTCTGGTTGATCTGCTGGTGGCTGTACTTGCTGCAGTGCATCTACTAGCAAATTGTGAGCAATTTGTAGTGAGACTTGCGACCGCTGTGTTTTGCGCTTAGTGACGCACATATCCATTGCAAAGACCGAAGTGGGAAAATTTATTAGGGGTTGGATTTCAATTAGGCACAGTCTGCCATTTACTTTTTATTTTACGTTTATTTTTTTAATAACTCAGTGTCATCTCATCTTGCATAGTAGTGTGCTTTCATACTTGGCTAGAAAATAGCCATAGGAGAATCCAAACGGCTTACTTACGCCTACAGTAGCGTTATATATATTTGATTTCTGGTTGATCTGCTGGTGGCTGTACTTGCTGCAGTGCATCTACTAGCAAATTGTGAGCAATTTGTAGTGAGACTTGCGACCGCTGTGTTTTGCGCTTAGTGACGCACATATCCATTGCAAAGACCGAAGTGGGAAAATTTATTAGGGGTTGGATTTCAATTAGGCACAGTCTGCCATTTCCTTTTTTATTTTACGTTTATTTTGTTTAATAACTCAGCGTCATCTCATCTGGCATAGTAGTGTGCTTTCATGCTTGGCTAGAAAATAGCCATAGCAATAGGATAGCATCGTTTGGTTTTAAAAACTAAAAAACACAAAAAAAAAAACAAAAAAACACAAAAAAAAGTTAAAAAAAAATTAAAGTTATAACTCTCATTTTCAAAATGTTTAACCCGAGGGCTAGGGGTAGAGGACGAGGGCGGGGACGTGGGCGTCCAACTACTGCAGGGGTCAGAGGCCGTGGTCCTGGGCGGGGTGAGACACCACCTGCTTATGAGGGAGCAGGGGAACGCCGCAGAGCTACACTCCCTAGGTTCATGTCTGAAGTTACTGGGACTCGTGGTAGAGTACTGTTGAGGCCAGAACAGTGCGAACAGGTGATGTCGTGGATTGCCGACAATGCTTCGAGCAATTTGTCCACCAGTCAGTCTTCCACGCAGTCCACCCATGTCACCGAAATCGGCACTCCTCCAGCTCCTGCACCTCAGCCTCCTCCCCCCCAGTCTGCTTCCTCCCAGGAAAATTTGCCATTTGAACCGGCATACTCTGAGGAACTGTTTTCTGGACCCTTCCCACAGTCACAAACCACTTGTCCGGTTGCTGCTGAGCAATTTTCCGATGCCCAGGTTTTCCACCAGTCGCAGTCTGTGGGTGATGATGACCTTCTTGACGTAGTGGAAGAAGTGTCTAAAGAGGTGTCCGACGATGAGGAGACACGGTTGTCAGACAGTGGGGAAGTTGTTGTCAGGGCAGGAAGTCCGAGGGGGGAGCAGACTGAGGGATCGGAGGATGATGAGGTGACAGACCCAAGCTGGGTTGATAGGCCGGGTGAACACAGTGCTTCTGAGACAGAAAAGAGTCCTCGACCAGAACAGGTTGGAAGAGGCAGTGGTGGGGCCAGACGGAGAGGCAGGGCCAGAGCTGGTGCATCAGCGCCAAATGTGTCAACTAGTGAAGCTCCCGTGGCGAGGGCTCTTGCGGCGAGGGCTAGATTTTCAGAAGTCTGGAGGTTCTTTAAGGAAACACCGGATGACCGACGGACTGTGGTGTGCAACATTTGCCAAACCAGGCTCAGCAGGGGTTCCACCACTACTAGCTTAACTACCACCAATATGCGCAGGCATATGAATGCTAAACACCCCACTCAGTGGCAACAAGCCCGTTCACCTCCGGCCGTGCACACCACTGCTCCTTCCCCTGTGTCAGCTGATAGTCAGCCCCCTGCCCAGGACCCTGCCACAAAAACCCCATCGTCGCCTCCACGATCCTCCACAGCATCCACCAGCGTTCAGCTCTCCATACCCCAGACGCTGGAGCGGAAACGCAAATATAGTGCAACCCACCCGCACGCCCAAGCCCTTAATGTCCACATCTCCAGATTGCTTAGCCTGGAGATGCTGCCCTATAGGCTAGTAGAGACCGAGGCCTTTCGCAACCTCATGGCGGCGGCCGCCCCTCAGTATTCGGTCCCCAGCCGCCAGTACTTTTCCCGATGTGCCGTCCCAGCCCTGCACCAGCACGTGTCAGACAACATCATCCGTTCCCTGACCAACGCCGTTTCTGACAAGGTCCACCTGACCACGGACACGTGGACGAGTGCTGCCGGGCAGGGCCACTATATATCGCTGACGGCACATTGGGTTAACTTGGTGGAGGCTGGGACCGAGTCTGACCCTGCGGCTGGTCATATACTGCCGACGCCGAGGATTGCGGGGCCTACCTCGGTCCAGGTGTTTCAGGCCTACTATGCCTCCTCCTCCTCCCACCCCTCCTCCACCTCCTCCTCCTCCGAATTACCATCCGTGGGCATGGCGCCATCAGTCGGTAGCTCTAGGCACAGCAGCAGTGCCGTCGCTAAGCGACAGCAGGCGGTGCTCAAACTGCTGAGCCTAGGCGATAAAAGGCACACCGCCCAAGAGCTATTACAGGGCATCACGGCGCAGACTGATCTGTGGCTGGCACCGCTGAACCTGAAGCCAGGCATGGTTGTGTGTGACAACGGCCGTAACCTGGTGGCGGCTCTGCAACTCGGCAGACTGACACATGTGCCATGCCTGGCCCATGTGTTAAATCTGATAGTTCAGCGTTTCCTCAAGACATACCCCAATCTGTCTGATTTGCTCACGAAGGTGCGCCGCATCTGTGCGCATTTCAGGAAGTCCAGCACAGATGCTGCCACTCTCAGGGCAGCGCAGCGCCGCCTCCAACTGCCCGCTCACCGACTGTTGTGCGACGTGCCCACGAGGTGGAATTCAACACTGACCATGTTATCCAGAGTTTACCAGCAGCGCCGAGCCATTGTAGACTGCCAGATGTCAACTTCCACCAGAACTGGTAGTCAGGTCAGTCAGCTTCCTCAAGTCTACAATGAGGAGTGGACGTGGATGTCTGATATCTGTCAGGTGCTGAGTAACTTTGAGGAGTCAACACAGATGGTCAGTGGCGATGCCGCCATCATCAGCCTCACCATCCCGCTGCTTGGCCTGTTGAAAAACTCTCTGATCAGCATGAAGTCGGAAGCTTTGCGCTCGTCACAAGAGACGGGGGAAGAAGATTCCCTTGTTGATAGCCAAAGCACCCTTAGGTCTGTTTCTCAGCGCATATCGGAGGAGGTGGAGGTGGAGGAGGATGAGGAGGAAGAGGAGGAGAATGTTGGCGAGACACAAGAGGGGACCATTGTTGAGTCCTTCACTGTTCAGCGTGTATGGGCAGAAGAAGAGGAGTTGGAGGAGTTGGAGGAGGAGGAAATGGACAGTCAGGCCAGTGAGGGGAGGGAATTCTTACGCGTTGGTACTCTGGCGCATATGACAGATTTCATGCTAGGCTGCCTATCCCGTGACCCTCGCGTTCAAAGAATTTATTCCAGCACCGATTACTGGGTGTTCACTCTCCTGGACCCACGGTACAAGCAAAATCTTTCCACTCTCATCCCTGGAGAGGAAAGGAGTGTGAGAATGCATGAATACCAGCAGGCCCTGGTTCACAAGCTGAAACAGTATTTCCCTTCTGACAGCGCTAGCGGCAGAGTGCGTAGTTCTGCGGGACAAGTAGCGAGGGAGAGTAGGCGAGCAGGCAGCTTGTCCAGCACTGGCAAGGGTACGCTTTACAAGGCTTTTGCCAGCTTTATGTCACCCCAGCAAGACACTGTCGCCTGTCCCCAGTCTCGGCAGAGTAGGGCTGATCTTTACAGAAAGATGGTGAGGGAGTACGTAGCTGACCATACCATCGTCCTAAATGATCACACAGCTCCCTACAACTACTGGGTTTCAAAGCTGGACATGTGGCACGAACTGGCGCTGTACGCCTTGGAGGTTCTTGCCTGCCCTGCCGCTAGCGTCTTGTCCGAGCGGGTTTTCAGTGCAGCTGGTGGCATCATCACCGATAAGCGTACACGCCTGTCGACTGACAGCGCTGACAGACTGACGCTTATTAAGATGAATAAAGCATGGATTTCTCATAATTTCCAATCTCCACCAGGTGAAGGAAGCTCAACCTGAATAATTTATCCACTCCTCCTCCTCCTCATTTTCCTCCTTCTCCTCCTCTTTGTACAGTAAAGCAGAGGAAATTGGCTATTTTTTGACAGGGCCCACTGGCTCTAGCTATAGTACTTTATGCATTTCATTTTTCTGGAGGGCCACCTACCCGGTCCTCTGTTTTAAAAAATTTTTGGGAGTGCCACATACAGGCACTCAATCTATTCAATTTTTCTGGAGGGCCACCTACCCGGTCCTCTGTTTTAAACAATTTTTGGGAGTGCCACATACAGGCACTCAATCTATTCAATTTTTCTGGAGGGCCACCTACCTGCTCCTCTGGTTTGAAAACTTTTTTGGACTGCCACATACAGGCACTCAATCTATTCCATTTTACTGGAGGGCCACCTACCTGCTCCTCTGGTTTGAAAAGTTTTTTGGACTGCCACATACAGGCACTCAATCTATTTCATTTTTCTGGAGGGCCACCTACCCGCTCCTCTGGTTTGAAAACTTTTTTGGACTGCCACATACAGGCACTCAATCTATTTCATTTTTCTGGAGGGCCACCTACCTGCTCCTCTGGTTTGAAAACTTTTTTGGACTGCCACATACAGGCACTATCCAAATTAAATTGTCTCCATAGCAGCCTCCACACGTTGTCTCCATTGCTACCTCCAAACGAGGTGTGTCAGGCAGAAATTTGGGTTGTTTTCATGGATTCCACATCAAAGTTGTTAACTTTGTCGCCACCCTGCTGTGTTATCCACAAAATATACTGGCAAACTTTTATCATTTACCAATATTATTTCAGCGCTTCTTGCGCATCTGTTTACATTCCCCTCACCCGGCATATCCTAAACTTATAAGAACGCTACTACACTTGATCTTATACAAAAGGTTCTTAGAAGTGCTGTTTGGGGAGTAGCCTAGAGACAGGGGCTTGGATTGGCGAAAGCTCACCTGGCAGCGGAGCGCCAGCTCCATGCGCATCATGCGCTTCTTGTGCATCTGTTTACATTCCCCTCACCCGCCATATCCCAAACTTATAAGAACGCTACTACACTTAACTTGGTGCAGGCTGGGACCGAGTCTGACCCTGGGGCTGGTCATATACTGCCGACGCAGAGAATTGCGGGGCCTACCTCGGTCCAGGTCTCAAAGGTCTAGTATACCTCCTCCTCCTCCCACCCCTCCTCCACCTCCTCCTCCTCCGAATTACCATCCGTGGCCATGGCGCCATCAGTCGGTAGCTCTAGGCACAGCAGCAGTGCCGTCGCTAAGCGACAGCAGGCGTTGCTCAAACTGCTGAGCCTAGGCGATAAAAGGCACACCGCCCAAGAGCTATTACAGGGCATTCCACATCAAACTTGTTAACTTTGTCGCCACCCTGCTGTGTAATCCACAAAATATACTTGCAAACTTTTATCATTTACCGATATTATTTCAGCGCTTCTTGCGCATCTGTTTACATTCCCCTCACCCGCCATATCCTAAACTTATAAGAACGCTACTACACTTGATCTTATACAAAAGGTTCTTAGAAGTGCTGTTTTGGGAGTAGCCTAGAGACAGGGGCTTGGATTGGCGAAAGCTCACCTGGCAGCGGAGCGCCAGCTCCATGCGCATCATGCGCTTCTTGCGCATCTGTTTACATTCCCCTCACCCGCCATATCCCAAACTTATAAGAACGCTACTACACTTGATCTTATACAAAAGGTTCTTAGAAGTGCTGTTTGGGGAGTAGCCTAGAGACAGGGGCTTGGATTGGCGAAAGCTCGCCTGGCAGCGGAGCGCCAGCTCCATGCCAAGATCCAACTAACATAGTTTTAACTGCAGCACCTTTAATCTACTACTAGTTCACTGCCTCCATACATGGTCCCCTTATCAAACGAGCTGTGTCAGGCAGAATTTTGGGTTGTTTTCATGGCTTCCATGTTAACTTTGTCGCCACCCTGCTGTGTAATCCACAAAATATACTGGCAAACTTTTATCATGTACCGATATTATTTGAGCGCTTCTTGCTCACCTCCTTTGGTTCCTCTCTGCCACCCATTGGTTTGAAGCCTGAGTCCATTTAGAGTATGTCGCCATGCCACTCTCTAGCCTGCCGCTGCTGCCGCTGCCTCTGCATGCCGTCCCCTATAGTGTCAGGGTCAATTATTGGATGTTTTACATGCTATCTAGCTTCATTCTGTCACTCTGTCATGGCCATGCTGTTGCCCATAGTTTTGGCATAATGGTGCGATTAAGCAGCCTCAGAGGCATCCATGCATGCTGCCCCTGCTGTTTCCTGTCCATTTCCGTGGTGTTTCCATCCTTTTCTGAGGTTCCCAGGTGTTTGGCCAAGCTTCCCTGTGCAGAGCCTTGGTCCCCTTGAAAAATGCTCGAGTCTCCCATTGACTTCAATGGGGCTCGTTATTCGAGACGAGCACTCGAGCATCGGGAAAAGTTCGTCTCGAATAACGAGTACCCGAGCATTTTAGTGCTCGCTCATCTCTAATTAATATCATACTGAATCCTTAAATATGTGTAAAAGAATTTTAACCCTACTAGGTTTCATTCACCCTCAAGGCAAAATATATAATATACAGTCAAAAAATTCTAACAAAATTTACATCACCTCTCTTTCCAAAATTTAATTGAAATTTAAAAATAATTATCCCATACACTGAAAACTGTCACTGAAAAAACACCCACATGTCCAAATCTCGCTTTTTCATCATTTTGCCACCAATAAAAATTTGTATAGAATTGATCAAAAGGTTGTTTGGTATCAATGAAAAGGTTAACTAATCCCACTAAAAAATGACACCTTAAAGGGGTATTCCAGGGATATCAATGTCTGATACAAAAACCCATGATGATATAAATAAATGAATATAACAAAATGCAATGTCATTAGTCACAAAATGGAGTTCAAATAGTTTGATTTTATGATTCTCAAAATTTTATGGCCTCTTTAAAGTGTGGAGTTATCACCAAGATGGTTGCCACTGGAAACTACAAGTCCCATGATCCTTTAGTTTGCAGTAACTCCTCCTACCTCTTATGCTCTGCTACCAGTGATGGTGTAACAGTCTTTCTTGCCCTGTTACCATAGTAATGATGTGTAACTGCCATCACTGCACATTGCATCACTGAGATGACGTCTCACCACAACACTGGTCATACTGGATGCACTGCAACCAACCGACTACAGTCAAACATAGTGTTGATCACATGACCAGCGGCCATCTTCTGTCCTGTGTTTGCACAGCATGGAGGAAATCAAGGGACTAGATAAAGGGCCAGTAGCATTTTAATTCTTCATCAGCATTTTTCTGCTAAGGAGAGCAAAATTTTAAATAACAACTAATTACATATTAGCTTATATTTAAGGACCAGTTTCTGTATAAATTATGCTGATTCCTGGAATACCGCTTTAAACATGTCTGTTATCACCATTGATTGTACTGACCTAAAAAAAGTACTGTATATACTTGAGTATAAGCCGACCCGAGTATAAGCCGAGGCCCCTAATTTTACCACAAAATACTGGGAAAACCTATTGACTCAAGTATAAGCCGAGGGTGGGAAATGCATTGGTCACAGCCGCCCCAGTGTATATAGCCAGCCAGACCCTGCCCCAGTGTATATAGCCTGCCAGCCCCTGCCCCAGTGTATATAGCCTGTCAGCCCCTGCCCCAGTGTATATAGCCAGCCAGCCCCTGCCCCAGTGTATATAGCCTGCCAGACCCATCCCCAGTGTATATAGCCTGCCAGCCCCTGCCCCAGTGTATATAGCCTGCCAGACCCTGCCCCAGTGTATATAGCCTGCCAGACCCTGCCCCAGTGTATATAGCCTGCCAGACCCTGCCCCAGTGTATATAGCCTGCCAGACCCTGCCCCAGTGTATATAGCCTGCCGCCGCTGCCGGATAGATCGCACAGAAGATATACAGGGGTCGCCGGAAAGGTGAGTTTAGATATATTTATTTTTTTGACTCGAGTGTAAGCCGAGTTTGGGTTTTTCAGCACATTTTTTGTGCTGAAAAACTAGGCTTATACTCGAGTATATAAGGTATGTCATTTGGACAACACAGTGAAATACAAAAAAACAAACAACACAAGAAAATGAAGCAGTGGTTCTTGAAGGGGTTGTCCACTTTACCTCATATTTTCTGTAATGTGTAAGTGGGGGACGCTGGATATTAGGTAATTTACCAATATACAAATAATGAAATGTTCTGTGCCACGTTCTTAAAATGTAAAGTCCTCAGCTGCCATTTCTATCCATAAAATGACCAGAGATGGAGGGTCATGTGATTTCTAACTGTTGATGAACAATCACCCATAAAGGGCCTTAGATTATATTCTCGACTGTGTGCACTGCAACAAAATACTGTGCACCTAAAGGGGCGTTCTAGTGCGGATTCACACCGGCCGAGACATTTATGTTGGAAGTCCGGACATAATTATGGCGCACACCCGTTAGACTAAGTGCTCCAGAAAATAACTGGTGTACTCAGTTTAAACGCGTTTGGTGCTTGAACTTTAAAGAACTAGTAAAGACTGTGCACCTCTCTTCAATAATCTGGCACACTCTGAAAGGCAAACTACAAAACTAATGCTAAATCTGGGCCAATATCTCCCTCTGGTCAGGTAGTAGCACCTCTCCAATCACCAGCTTGTGTAACAGAAGCACCATTGGATAATCACATATCACAATTAACGGTTGCCTAGCCAGGAAGTAGCTACAGCTGCAATTACACAGTATCCCAAATTCTAGAAACTTCCTAGCGAGGTGATTAATCTCCCTAACAGCTCCTGACCTGGAGAGGGCACTATTCGCAACAACCAGCCTTCCTATGCATTGGCAGGGGTGTTGCAGATGCAAAGTTAGTAACTGCCAGAAATAGGATTATCGGGTACACACAGTACCTTATTGTGAAAGTAAACATTAAAGTCAATTCAATGGAAGCCGTACGCTGTGCAGAGCCGGTAACTGCCCACTGATCTCATTTTAATGATATATCCCATTGTTAGGCCATTAATTTCTAGACTTTTGTTACTCCTTCACATTTTGTTACCCACTTTTATCTACAGTATCTCCTTATTTTCAGTTGTTAAGGTTTTCCTACAAGTTTACTTCATCTCTTAGACAACTCCATGCAGTATCTGTGTCCTAGTTATTCGGCTCAGACTATGCAGTTCATGGGTTTAAACAGAGATATCCATCATTTCAAATTAGTGTAATATATTTTGGAATCTTAAAGTGTTGTTTTGACTTGAGAAACAGGATTAGAAGTTTCCAAACCCTGTGAAAATCCAAGTAGTTGCTCAAGGCAAAATTCAGCAGTTTAACTTGCCTACAGTCACAGATTGACAACTATTTAGAAAGTCTAACTTTTGTCACAAGGTAAGCTTAGGCCTGAATTTAACACATAATAAAGAATGTGAAATAGAGAATTGCCTGGGAAATTGTCTTCTTTTTAGTATACTCTCATTAGAAGGATCTGCTCAATTAACTGACATAAATTAATGAGAAAACCAGGCTGACCCAATGTACTAGAAATAGGAATCAGGACATGAGTTTTCAAGGTCATCCAGTTTTTATGATCTATGTATGAATGTATCATCTGTAGCTTTGAGGCTTTAGAGGTAACATTTACCACCTCACTGTGTGCCTAAGGGGGCCTAAAGACCCCCTTGCCACATATTATAGGGTCCATGTCACTGTACCGAGTATGAAAGTCTCTCTCTTCACACATAAAAATCAATGGGAAAATCAGAAAAACTGTGTTTTTAATCATTTTAATGTGATTTTTTTCTTCTTCTTTTATCATTTCTTTTTATATTTATGTGGTTATACCTGCACATTGGGATAATAAAGGGGTATTCCAGGAATCAGCATAATTCATATACAAATGGGTCCTTAAAATATAAGCTAATATGTAATTACCGTATATACTCGAGTATAAGCCGACCCGAGTATAAGCCGAGGCCTTAATTTTACCACAAAATACTGGGAAAGCCTATTGACTCGAGTATAAGCCGAGGGTGGGAAATGCATTGGTCACAGCCTCCCCAGTATATAGCCTGGCAGCCCCTGCCCCAGTGTATATAGCCTGGCAGCCCCTGCCCCAGTGTATATAGCCTGGCAGCCCCTGCCCCAGTGTATATAGCCTGGCAGCCCCTGCCCCAGTGTATATAGCCTGGCAGACCCTGCCCCAGTGTATATAGCCTGGCAGACCCTGCCCCAGTGTATATAGCCTGCCAGACCCTGCCCCAGTGTATATAGCCTGCCAGACCCTGCCCCAGTGTATATAGCCTGCCAGACCCTGCCCCAGTGTATATAGCCTACTGGAGCTGGCGGACAGATCGCACAGAAGATATGCAGGGGTATTTATTTTTTTGACTCGAGTATAAGCCGAGTTTGGGTTTTTCAGCACATTTTTTGTGCTGAAAAACTAGGCTTATACTCGAGTATATAAGGTAGTTGTTATTTAAGATTTTGCACTTTGCAGAAAAATGCTGTGGACATCGACTGTAATGAAGAATTAAAATACTACTGGCCCATCAGTCCGTTAATTTCCTCCGTGCAGTCCTTTGCGGAACAGAAACAGGGCAGAAGATGGCCACAGGTCACATGTCAACATCACATGTTCTGCACCTTCCCGGGAAGGTCATGTGATCAGCACTACGTTTGGCTGTAGTCGTTTGGTTGCAATGCATCCAGTATGACTGGTGTTTTGGTGATGGCAGTTACACATCATTACTATGGTAACAGAGCAAGAAAACCTGTTACATCATTACAGGGAGAAGAGCATAAGAGGTAGGAGGAGTTACTGAGAACTAAAGGATCTTGGGACTTGTAGTTTCCAGTGGCGGCCATCTTGGTGATAACTCTGCATACTTTAGAGAGGCCATAACATTTTGAGAATCATAAAAATCTAACTATTTAAGCTCCATTTTGTGACTAATGACATTGAGTTTTTTTACATTCATTTATTTATAGCATCATGGGTTTTTGTATAAGACATTCATATTCCCGGAATACCCCTTTAAGTCTTAAGAAGTAGTCTCTCTGATAAAATTTTACTTTCATACTGCATTTTACATACACCAATGAGAAAAATGGTAACAATGTTTCAAAGTTATGACTTTCAGGCTCTAGATCTCCCCATCCACTACAATTTTGAATGGAAGGCTACCCTCATTTTATAGACAATCATCTTGGCTACCTCATAAATAAATTTATAGAAGAAATTGGAGGAAGGAAAAGTTGGCACTCACCACTTCTGTAAAACTTCTTTCTTTATTAATTCATCTTAAAATGGCATACACAACAGGAGAGGGTAGCTAAGGAGGATGCGTTTTTGTACAAGAGTCGTTTTGTGCTTGTCATAGCGCTTCATCTTGGTCAGGCACCTTTTCCCCAGTCAAAAGAAATGGGCAAAGGTGTGTGAAGAACATGCCAACATTAGGAATGTGTAGAAGAATGCTGGGATCAGATTTTAGTTGAGACTCTCTTGAAACAATATCATGCACAGAAGGATTAAAGCATCGTTAAACACCTAAGGTGGCTTTAAAAAAATGCTAAAAAAAATACTAATAATTTTAATATTCAATTAGGAATGCCTTTGATGTTATATTAAAGATAAGAATCTTATCTTCCAGATCACATTAGTTTTGTGGTTCTGTGATCCACAGAGCCATAGACACATGCAGTTAAAGGAAACCTACCACCACGGATCTTCCTATAAAGGTGGATTGGGTGGTAGGTTCCTCTATTGGGTGTGAGGATAGCCCCTTTAAGAGCTAATCCTCACGTCCCCTGTAATCCTCACATCCCCTGTACTTTTATTCACCTAATATGCTAATTTTCTAAAGAGGCTACAGGGACGTTGAGTAGCCGGAGCTGAGGCTACATGGCGCGGCTACTCTACGCCCCAGTAGCCTCTTTGATCCTCTTACAAGATATCTTTGGCACCCACCTATGAGGAGCTGTGTGCCCTCATTCGCGAAGCCGGAGTTCTGCACATGTGCAGTAGCTACAGCTTTGGAGCAGTGACCATGTAGCTTCGCGAAAGAGGTCACTGGGTGTGGAGTAGCTGTGCCATGTAGCCTCAGCTCCGGCTACTCCGCGCCCTAGTAGCCTCTTTAGAAAATTAGCATATTAGGGGAATAAACGTTCTAAAAAGATACAGGGGATGTGAGAATTAGCCATTAAAAGTGCTATCCTCACGTACAATAGAGGCACCTACCACCCGATCTACCTTAATAGGTAGATCCGTGGTGGTAGGTTTCCTTTAATAAAGCTCCAGATAAATATCCAGTTTCTGTCTATTTCTTTAACTACCCGTATCTCGAGTGCCATGAACATGATAGAAGTGTCCAAAGTGACTGTTCTCATCTGCTTTGTGACTTTATAGATGATTTGTTGAGGTTATATTGTTGTCATATGAAAGAAGCAATTCTAGAATTTCATACTCTACCTGAGGGCACTGGTAATGGGGTAAAATCTGGAGACCCCCATAAAGTCTATGGGAGAGTTTATGACTAGTGAGCAGGCCCAAACCTGAAATGTTCCGGTCCGAACAAGTTCGTTGATGAAAGTGGACAACCCCTTTTAATTTCTGTTATCTTGCTTATACAGCTTTGACTGTGATTGAATGTACCTTCTTTGCCCTGTATTCGGAGTAATTCTATTACTACATGAATAAATGACAGCAATTACTATTCCCATTTACTCTTCATACAATGAATTGAGGGATCCGCCATGCAATTACATGACAAACATCTGTAAATTGTAAAATGACATTTTTTGTCTGGTTAATGAAATATTGAACTTTAGGGAAATATTTGCATTGACAGCTAAGGCTATATACAGCCCAGCTTAATAGAAACTAATAGGCGGAGATTTATCAGAAGTGTCTGACAGCAGAACTGTTCTACTTGTTCATGGTAACAAATCAGAGCTCAGCTTTAATTTCCTCACAGCTGTTTATAAAATTAAAGCTGAGCTCTGATTGGTTTCCATGGGCAACTAGAATAGTTTTACCTTAGACACTCCTGATAAATCTCCCCCTATTTGCATGGACAGTTATATGCACCCCAAGAAATTCTTCAGGCTGAAAGTTCATAGCTATGTCCATGCGTGCCGGATAGTCATTGAGTAAAATATTATTATGTCTTTTTATAAATTTGATGTAGAGTAGTAAAATTTGCAGCCAACAATTATGAGATTTTTATGAGTAACATTTTTGGCATCTAGAAAAAAAGGATTTTGCTAGATATGATTTATAGTACGTAAAATTCTATCTCTGTATTACACTAGGCAGACATCGTATTGACGTCCATTGCGGGATTAATAGTTTGAATGTTCCATTATGGACAATGACAGAGCTGGTCAATTAGGAGGGAGAAGAGGGAGGAAGAAGCTGCTTGCACATTGAATACTCTTCAATAAATGTGTCTCATAGTTATCTGATAGAAACCTGGATCTGCAACAATGGTTTGGATGGCTACCAACTGGACAACCTGATATTTCCTTTTTTTTTTTGGAGAAAATTAATGAATAATGTCCTAAGGGCTTATTCAACATCATTCAAACAGATAGAGCTATGTCGTATATCTTTTTCTTGAGCCAAACCAGAAACCCAAATGAGAATGACCCTTACTTCTCCTTAATCATGTCAATCCTCCCTTTTTAACCTATGTTACATTGATTTACTGCTATGATCATAGGTTAAACAGGGACTAGAACCTTTGGGTTTTGGTTTTGGCAGATCTTACTGTAATTAAAAATGTCAAGGAAGATTCTTGGAAAGAAGAAGGGTCTCTGATGAAACAAATCTGGTTATATGGCTTTTTTATGTTTAAATAAAAGGTTGAAAGTTATCTTGGGGCCGCAGCTAACACCTAATGGGGCACATTTACTAAGGGTCAGTCGGACGCATTTCCGTCGGGTTACCCGAATATTTCCGATTTGCCCTGAATTGCACAGGGGTTTTTGGAGCATGCGACCGGATTTTGGCGCATCGCCGATTATTATGATTAGGCTCTGTCGCTCTGGTAGCAGCTCCAGTGGTCTCCTCTTACCCTAACTATGCACTGCCTCAGAGAATGATGTAATCACTCTGTTGTCCCTGACAGGCAGAAGTAATCAATCGCTGCAGCATCCCCAGACTCTGTGTATGAGCCATCCAGCTCAGGTTGATTAGTCCTGTCTGGACAGTTCAGGAAGCTCCGTGAAATGTGCTTATGCATGGCATACAGTCTTCACCCAGCTTTAACATGGCCCTGAATTTTATCATTGTTTTTAAGCAAAACCACTTGGATCAGGGATTAAACAAGATATGTTTCTGCATCAGTGTAGCTACATCATTCTCAAGGTATATATGAGACTTTAGTTACACCCCTGAGGAGGATGTGAACTACTTTGCAGTTAGGGTCCAACTTAAAGGGGTTGTACAAAATTAAGAAAAACATTTCTGCATTTTCCTTGTCTGCCCAAAGTTTGGTTTCTTAGAGTTGTTAAAGTTCAGTCTCATTAACCCCTTCCCGCCACAGCCCTTTTTTGTTTTTGCGTTTTCTTTTTTCACTTCCCACTGTAACTTTTTTATTTTTCCATGTACAGAGCTGTGTGATAGCTTATTTTCTGCGTAACAAATTACACTTCAAAATGGTGGTATTTAATATTCCATGCCATGTATTGGGAAGCGGGAAAAAAATTCCAAATGCAGTGAAATTGGTAAAAAACACATTTGCGCCATTTTCTTGTGGGCTTGGATTTTACGGATTTCACTGTGCGCCCCAAATGACATGTCTACTTTATTCTTTGGGTCGGTATGATTACGGGGATACCAAATTTGTATAGGTTTTATAATGTTTTTATACATTTAAAAAAATTAAAACCTCCTGTATTAAATTTTTTGGGGGGATTTTGCCATGTTCTGTCGCTAATAACTTTTTCATAATTTGGTGTATGGAGCTGTGGGTGGTGTCGTTTTTTGTGGATTTTTATGACGTTTACAATGTTCTCATTTTTAGGACTGTACGACCTTTTGATCACTTTTTATAGAATTTTTTTTTTAAATGGCAAAAAAGTGCCATTTTCAACTTTGGGCTAAACGCAGTGAAAACCCGATATCATATTTTGATAGATCGGGCATTTTCGAACGCGTCGATACTGTTTATTTATATTTATATCAGTTCTAGGGAAAGGGGGTTGATTTGAATTTTTAGGTTTTTTTATTATAATTTTTTTTTTTTACTTTTTTTATTTTTATTTTTACTATTTTTCAGACTCCCTATGGTACTTTAACCCTAGGGTGTCTGTACGAGTCTATCATATACTGCTATACTAGAGTATGGCAGTATATGTGTATTTTACTACTCATACTCATGAATGGGTTAACCCGAAGTAGCTTCGGGTCTTCGTGAGACCTGAAGCTACCATGGTGACGGATCGCCGCTCCCCGAAGACGTCACAGGGAGCGATGATCCTCAGAAAGATGGTGGCGCCCACGCGTCGCCATCTTTTTGAAGCCGCCATCTTTTTGACACCTTTGCTGGCAGTGATTAGCAGGAAAGACTTACCGGCTATGGAGAGGGTTCGGCCCGCGAGCCCTCTCCATGCACTGGGACCGACATGTGACGTACTATTACGTCACATGTCGGTAAGGGGTTAATGTCAGGGTAGATGATCTGCAATTCACATGATATGGATAAAGGAGACACTTTTTTGGAGTGTCCTGTTGCAATCCAGTGGTGCATTGTCCGACAAGGATTCGGGTCCGGCGCGATTCACGTAGTTCATGCGCCGGAGTTTCTGCATCTGTCGCTTCCGTGCCGAGGTCCGCCGGAGTTCACCTTCTTCCCGGTGCTTGTAAGTGCATTCCTTGCGACACATTTCTGATTGTTAAATCCTGTTCGTTGTCCGAAACCGTTGGGTTGTCCGATGGCCACGCCCCCCGATTTCTGTTGTGTGCATGCCGGTGCCGATGCGCCAAAATCCGATCACGTGCGTCAAAATCCCGGGGCAATTCGGTGCAAAACAGAAATATTTGGGAAACCTGACGAAAGTGCGGCGTTCGGACCCTTAGTAAATGAGCCCCATTGTATTCTGTGTATGTGGGCTGTGTAGGACACACCTGTACATGTAACCGATGGACTGCTGTGGTACGTCCATTCTATACATGCATGTCATGATGATTCAATGGGTACCCCAATGGTGATTGACCTCCAGAATCATTATAGGTCATCAACATCAGCAATGAGCTGAACCTAGCCAACTTTCTTGCCAGAATAATTAAAGAGAACAAAAAAGTTCAGCATCATTCTCATTAGCGACCAGCACCAGTAACAGCAGATCATGTTCACTGAAATGGGATCTCAGTTTCAGTTCCAGGCCGGCCATTACACAACTGGACTTCTGGTTCTGTTCTCTATTGTTATTTCAGCACCAGAGGCTACAGCAGACTATGATCTGGCCATTGTGGTTGTCAATCAGAATAACTTTCCAGCAGCCATACTCATAATCTTGCTAGCTCGATACTCGTGTATGCGTGGTCCCTTTTCTATATCATAATGCTCAATGTACATGCATATGGTATTTTAGAGAGAGGCTAAAACATTTACCATATATACTCGAGTATAAGCCTAGTTTTTCATCACAAAAAATGTGCTGAAACCCCAAACTCGGCTTATACTTGAGAAACAAAAATATAGTTTTCACCAGGTTTTTGTGGTAAAATTGGGGGCCTCGGCTTATACTTGGGTCTGCTTATACTCGAGTATATACGGTAGCTCTTCTTCACATTAGAGCCTTGTAAGTTCACCAAATTCAGCAATTTCCCTTTGATTTACTTAACTTCCAGTTTCTTTATCCCTGGTTTTCTCCATTGCCATCTGTAGGGGATGTCACTGTCACCTTCTCTCTCCCTGTCCCTGTTTGCACCTTACTATTTAAAGCAATTTTCTCCCAATTCAGCAGTTTCAGTGTCACAGTTCTCCTTGATGAATGCTGCTCTCCTAAGCACCCATCTTCATGTACTGCTGAGATTACACAATGACAATACTTTTGGCCCTGTAGCTGTTTCCACCCTGACTCCTTCATACGCCTCCTCATTAATTCCCAGATAACAGCTCAATGTAACTCGTCTCCAGTGGTGACCTTTTCCCTTTTAATATATTCTTATCGTCTTCATGACTTCCTCATCATCACCTTCAAGACTTTTCTTTCCCGCTTTTCTTCAAGAAATTTCCTACCATTGCCTACAATATGTCACATTCTCCTAGATTACAAGAAAACAAGCAGAAATTAACCCCCTGCCTTCAGACAAGCTTTAATTTGCCTAATTTTTCAATCAGAGGCTCCAGATGGCACTCCGCACCTGTGTTTAGGTAAGTTTCCCCAGTAACTGCAATGAGAAAGGATGCATTTATTTGCTTAATCTTCTACAAATGTATGTATTTGACTTCTTTTAGGATTCACACACTGTATATATTCGATTATAAGCCGACACAAGTATAAGCCGATAAACCTAATTTTAACTCAAGTATAAGCCTAGGGTGGGAAATGCATTGGTCACAGCCTCCACCCAGTATATAGCCTGCAGCCCCTGCCCCACAATATATAGCCAGATAGTCCCTGCCCCACCGGTATATAGCCAGCATCCTTGCCCCCCAGTATATTGCCAGCAGCTCATGCCCCCTAGTATATGGCCAGCAGCCCATGTCACCCTGTATATAGCCAGCACCCCAGGCCCCCAGTATATAGCCAGCAGCTCCCTAGTATGATATCCAGCCCCTGCCCCCTAGTATATGGCCATCAGTCCACTTCCGAGTGTTCCCAATATATATTTAAAAAAATCTGTACTCACCTTTCCGACCCAGGTCCTCTTCTGTCTTCTATAGCTCTGGCTCTGTCTTTGGGTCCCCTTGCACTGTCGCCGCATATACCATTATGTCAGCCGCTTGCTGACATCATAATGTGTGCCTATGATGGCGTACACACTACGATGTTGGCAAGCGGCTGACGCCATGGTGTGTGAGACACAGGCGCGGGGACCCGAAGACGGAGCCAGATCTTCAGAAGACAGATGAAGACCTGCAGGGGTGTCGGAAAAGTGAGTACAGAGGGGTTTTTTTCATAGACTTGAGTATTAACCAAGTTAAGGTTTTTAAGCACATATATATATATATTTGTAAAGCTGAAATGTATCACAGTGTGATAAATGCTTTTCTTTCGATCGGGGAATTTATTATTGCTCATCTGCCAGAAAGTAGATTTGTGTTGAAAATATTTTAAAAAATCTAAAATGCCTTTCGATACATTTATAAATGTTTTTAGAACATTGTTTGGCTTTTTTCTGTCTCATCCAACAAAGGGAGCATGACCTTTGCAAAAAAAAACAATTTCTGTTTGAATCTGACCTTGGGACGTGCACGAAGTTTGTACCATATCTACTCTGTCTGGCCTATTGTTATGGTAAGGATAGGGAGCCTGAATGTACTAAATCCCTCCAACAGCCCCTGCCTACTTACTGACCTGGGGTACATTCCGTTTATTGTATAATATAGAAGATAGAGAAAAGGGGAGATAAAACTGTAGTCAGCAACCTGGAACAGTGTCATTACATCAGGACATATTCAGAAACCAGAGGGTAATCAAAATACAAACAGTAACAAGATGGAAGAGCATGACAAGATCATGTATGGAATGGATAGAAAACAGAGCAGATGAAACTAGAGTTAAAGTCAAGTTTTCACACACAAAAATGACCAACAATAACTGGCAATGAACACTAGTCTCAAGAAAGTGTTATACCTGGCTAATAAGTTGAGAGTGAATCTGCTACACAAAACCACTCAAACCAACAGAAACTGTGACATTATTCCTTTGTTTGCACAGGGTTTCTCAAGGTTGTTCACTTTATTTCAGTCAATCCAAAATAGTTAGGATTATTGGATTTCTCTAAAATTGTCCCAAGTACTATTGGTGTCTGATCTTGAATCTGATTGCCAATTGCTCTCCACTGAAATATGTCTTTCTACAGCTACCTATAGTTGGTTCTCCTCCAAGACAAAGTCCAGCCCATTCATAAGATTATATACAAGATTAGATACTTCTGTACAATGACCGGGAGCCATAAAAGTCTACGGGGACTGTGATCCTGTCTACATTTACTTGTAGATTAAGGCACATTGACTGTGGTAATCTTTTTATATTTGTTATCCTTGTCCTCCTTCCTTCTAAAATTAACTTTTACAATTATGGTAATTAGCCTTAAGTGCTCTGGGGGCGTTACCAGAGCCCCATCATACTCCTCCACCCTTCCATCTCCCTCTGTCTGATGTAATCTCACTGCAGCAGCCAGTATCAGCACACAGTGGAAGGGGGAAGGGCTTCTGTACAGTGTAATATTCTGCTAAGCTACAGGATGGGGGCTCTGTTAACACCCCCCAGAGCCCTTCCAGATAAATACAAATTGATTTTAGAAAGAAGTAGACCATGGATAATAAATTGAAAAATATTCCAACAGTCATAGTGCCTGGATCTATGAGTAAGTACCCCTGGTTTATCATGATGGATTTTGATGGTCGATTTCCTTTAACATTGATGGTCATAGAAGTGAATGGGAGCTGCGGCCGCAGTAGATGGTTCCTAATACAACACAGAGAATGGGGCCAACTTCTCCTGGGCTTGTGCCATGTGTTTACACCAGGCCAAACAGAATGGAGACCAGGCAATGGCCCAGAAAATCAAACTGTGAAAGTAAAGACTATACTGAAAAATAACTAATTTTACCGCTATTTTCTCACAATCAGGTTCCTCAATCTTCCTGTTTTATTGGATTTATGTATTAGCTTGTCTGTACTGTATTTGAACCCTATAAATTGGGAATGGCTACATAACACCTTCTCTTACTTCCTACTAGGGTCTTTGAAATGTAGAATCGAAAACTGTGATCTGTTCCAATCTATCATTATTATTTTTTTTTAAATTATTATTAGGAAAAACCTTTTTGTCTATTTATAAGAAAATCTAGCAACCATTTACTCACGTTCATAACCCCCCTTTTGACCTCTGCCTTTGATGCAGATTTACTTTGGTGCCTGATAAACTATTCACTCATCTCATCACTCATGTGAATATGGACATATTGGGGCACATTAACTAAGGCCCTTGCGCCAGTTTTCCATCGAACTTTGCACGTTATTTTATGTTGAAGCTGCTTGCACAGGTATGTAAGAAGTTCCTGCACCACAATTGTGTAGCAAACAACTCTTTTGTGGGGCAGCTGCACTAGGCATCATGCAACACAAATAAGGGGGCGTTCCTGTGCTCAGTTGGACCGTGCGCCAGATTTATCATATTTCCCCTGGGGTACCCAAAAAAGTTGTTGCAATCTGTCGGGACAGAGCCTGAAATCCAGGAATCTGGCGCCCTCTGCACACCACAAGGAAAACTACATTTGGTGCCCTATTAATTTCCCTCCCCACCCCATCTGACAAAAAATGGGACACATTGACCGTCTTCAATCCCAGTACCCTAGTTTTGGTAACCCTTCCTATATAATGTTACACCATTGTGTTACCACTAACTATGTGTAACACTCACTGCTTGGGGAGCCTGCATCTTTGACATCATACACAGTGTTTATCTGTAATTTCTTTATTCAGTAAACCATAAAATATACTAAGTCCCCTTTGTCATCCAACCATAGAGAAAATCTGCTGATTAAAAATGTCTACAATAGCTCTTTATCCTCTCTTCGCTATCCATCCATTTCCATCATACCCGTGTTTATAATCTCGATTCTTTTAGGAATTGAATGTTTCCCCTTCGCCTTTTGACAAGGAATCAGTTATGTTCCTTGCACGGCAGCAGAACCTTTTATCTCGCCACAAGGAAGACTTCTCCGAGAAGCAAATCCGTCACAGCATGAATGTCTATTTCTATTTCAATCTACTGGAAATTTTTTAAAAAAAAACGGTAACTTGTCGGTAGACTTCACCCGCTCGGTCATATAAACAGGAAAAAATTCCGGTGCTCATGTTGACAAAACCATTATAGCAAAATGCAAAGAGACAACAGTGCGACTCTCTGGGGAATATTAAGCTGCGGCTAGTGAGGAATCACCTCGGAGAACATGTGCACGGCAGATGTGATATTACAAAAAAAAAGAACGTAAACTGCAACTGAAAAATGATCTCCTGCATCTCATCATCCGAAGAACAAAAACACAACTTCTATGACATGTGGAATAGGAAAGTTTATGAGATAAGATGCTGAACTACGACCACAACTCATCTGCCCGAAATTACTACGTGTGAAAAACAACGGTAAAAGCTTACAGATGTGGTAACCGTTACAAGTGTGATATCTTTATGTGAGCCTCAACTTTTTTTTTTTTTTATTTCCTAAATAAATAACCCAGGTGATAACAGTAATATTTGTAATGTATTCCATTTATGAAAAATGCTTCAAATATCCTGTGTTTACCCCTAAGACTCCGTGCACAAATCTGTGAACTTTTTTCCAGGGTGTAAAAATACTTAAAAAAAAATACAACTTCTAAGACATGTGAAATAGGAAAGTTTCTGATATATGGTGCTGAACTATGACCCCAACTCATCTGCTAGAATAATTGTGAAAACTTCATTTCAAGCTTCATTTCAGCTGTAACATATCTTAGAGTGAACCTAAACATTTTTTTAATTTCCTAAATAAATAACCCAGGTGACAACAGTAATATTTGTAATACAGGCGGTCCCCTACTTAAGAACACTCGACTTACATGCAACCCCTAGTTACAAACGGACCTCTGGATATTGGTAATTTATTGTACTTTAGTCCCAGGCTACAATAGACAGCTGTAACAGTTATTATTAGAGATGAGCGAGCACTAAAATGCTCGGGTACTCGTTATTCGAGACAAACTTTTCCCGATGCTCGAGTGCTCGTTTCGAGTAACGAGCCCCATTGAAGTCAATGGGAGACTCGAGCATTTTTCAAGGGGACCAAGGCTCTGCACAGGGAAGCTTGGCCAAACACCTGGGAACCTCAGAAAAGGATGGAAACACCACGGAAATGGACAGGAAACAGCAGGGGCAGCATGCATGGATGCCTCTGAGGCTGCTTAATCGCACCATTATGCCAAAATTATGGGCAACAGCATGGCCATGACAGAGTGACCGAATGAGGCTAGATAGCATCTAAAACATCCAATAATTGACCCTGACACTATAGGGGACGGCATGCAGAGGCAGCGGCAGCGGCAGCAGGCTAGAGAGTGGCATGGCAACATACCCTAAATGGACTCAGGCTTCAAACCAATGGGTGGCAGAGAGGAACCAAAGGAGGTGAGCAAGAAGCGCTCAAATAATATCGGTACATGATAAAAGTTTGCCAGTATATTTTGTGGATTACACAGCAGGGTGGCGACAAAGTTAACATGGAAGCCATGAAAACAATCCAAAATTCTGCCTGACACAGCTCGTTTGATAAGGGGACCATGTATGGAGGCAGTGAACTAGTAGTAGATTAAAGGTGCTGCAGTTAAAACTATGTTAGTTGGATCTTGGCATGGAGCTGGCGCTCCGCTGCCAGGCGAGCTTTTGCCAATCCAAGCCCCTGTCTCTAGGCTACTCCCCAAACAGCACTTCTAAGAACCTTTTGTATAAGATCAAGTGTAGTAGCGTTCTTATAAGTTTGGGATATGGCGGGTGAGGGGAATGTAAACATCTGCGCAAGAAGCGCTGAAATAATATCCGTAAATGAAAAAAGTTTTCCAGTATATTTTGTGGCTTACACAGCACGGTGGCGACAAAGTTAACAAGTTTGATGCGGAATGCCCTGTAATAGCTCTTGGGCGGTGTGCCTTTTATCACCTAGGCTCAGCAGTTTGAGCACCGCCTGCTGTCGCTTAGCGACGGCACTGCTGCTGTGCCTAGAGCTACCGACTGATGGCGCCATGCCCACAGATGGTAATTCGGAGGAGGAGGAGGAGGTGGAGGAGGGGTGGGAGGAGGAGGAGGCATAGTAGGCCTGAAACACCTGGACCGAGGTAGGCCCCGCAATCCTCTGTGTCGGCAGTATATGACCAGCCCCAGGGTCAGACTCGGTCCCAGCCTGCACCAAGTTAAGTGTAGTAGCGTTCTTATAAGTTTGGAATATGGCGGGTGAGGGGAATGTAAACAGATGCGCAAGAAGCGCTGAAATAATATCCGTAAATGGTAAAAGTTTGCCAGTATATTTTGAGGATTACACAGCAGGGTGGTGACAAAGTTAACAAGTTTGTTGTGGAAGCCATGAAAACAACCCAAAATTCTGCCTGACACAGCACGTTTGATAAGGCGGCCATGTATGGAGGCAGTGAACTAGTAGTAGATTAAAGGTGCTGCAGTTAAAACTATGTTAGTTGGTTCTTGGCATGGAGCTGGCGCTCCGCTGCCAGGCGAGCTTTCGCCAATCCAAGCCCCTGTCTCTAGGCTACTCCCCAAACAGCACTTCTAAGAACCTTTTGTATAAGATCAAGTGTAGTAGCGTTCTTATAAGTTTAGGATATGGCGGGTGAGGGGAATGTAAACAGATGCGCAAGAAGCGCTGAAATAATATCCGTAAATGGTAAAAGTTTGCCAGTGTATTTTGTGGATAACACAGCAGGGTGGCGACAAAGTTAACAACTTTGATGTGGAATCCATGAAAACAACCCAAATTTCGGCCTGACACACCTCGTTTGATAAAGGGACGATGTATGGAGGCAGCTATATGGACGACTTTTGGAGGTAGCAATGGAGACAACGTGTGGAGGCTGCTATGGAGACAATTCAATTTGGATAGTGCCTGTATGTGGCAGTCCAAAAAAGTTTTCAAACCAGAGGAGCAGGTAGGTGGCCCTCCATAAAAATGGAATAGATTGAGTGCCTGTATGTGGCAGTCCAAAAAAGTTTTCAAACCAGAGGAGCAGGTAGGTGGCCCTCCATAAAAATGGAATAGATTGAGTGCCTGTATGTGGCAGTCCAAAAAAGTTTTCAAACCAGAGGAGCAGGTAGGTGGCCCTCCATAAAAATGGAATAGATTGAGTGCCTGTATGTGGCAGTCCAAAAAAGTTTTCAAACCAGAGGAGCAGGTAGGTGGCCCTCCATAAAAATGGAATAGATTGAGTGCCTGTATGTGGCAGTCCAAAAAAGTTTTCAAACCAGAGGAGCAGGTAGGTGGCCCTCCATAAAAATTGAATAGATTGAGTGCCTGTATGTGGCACTCCCAAAAATTGTTTAAAACAGAGGACCGGGTCGGTGGCCCTCCATAAAAATTAAATGCATAAAGTACTATAGCTAGAGCCAGTGGGCCCTGTAAAAAAATAGCCAGTTTCCTCTGCTTTACTGTACAAAGAGGAGGAGAAGGAGGAAAATGAGGAGGAGGAGGAGTGGATAAATTATTCAGGTTGAGCTTCCTTCACCTGGTGGAGATTGGAAATTAGGAGAAATCCAGGCTTTATTCATCTTGATAAGCGTCAGCCTGTCAGCGCTGTCAGTCGACAGGCGTGTACGCTTATCGGTGATGATGCCACCAGCTGCACTGAAAACCCGCTCGGACAAGACGCTAGCGGCAGGGCAGGCAAGAACCTCCAAGGCGTACAGCGCCAGTTCGTGCCACATGTCCAGCTTTGAAACCCAGTAGTTGTAGGGAGCTGTGTGATCATTTAGGACGATGGTATGGTCAGCTACGTACTCCCTCACCATCTTTCTGTAAAGATCAGCCCTACTCTGCCGAGACTGGGGACAGGTGACAGTGTCTTGCTGGGGTGACATAAAGCTGGCAAAAGCCTTGTAAAGCGTACCCTTGCCAGTGCTGGACAAACTGCCTGCTCGCCTACTCTCCCTCGCTACTTGTCCCGCAGAACTACGCACTCTGCCGCTAGCGCTGTCAGAAGGGAAATACTGTTTCAGCTTGTGCACCAGGGCCTGCTGGTATTCATGCATTCTCACACTCCTTTCCTCTCCAGGGATGAGAGTGGAAAGATTTTGCTTGTACCGTGGGTCCAGGAGAGTGAACACCCAGTAATCGGTGCTGGAATAAATTCTTTGAACGCGAGGGTCACGGGATAGGCAGCCTAGCATGAAATCTGCCATATGCGCCAGAGTACCAACGCGTAAGAATTCACTCCCCTCACTGGCCTGACTGTCCATTTCCTCCTCCTCCAACTCCTCCAACTCCTCTTCTTCTGCCCATACACGCTCAACAGTGAAGGACTCAACAATGGTCCCCTCTTGTGTCTCGCCAACATTCTCCTCCTCTTCCTCCTCATCCTCCTCCACCTCCTCCGATATGCGCTGAGAAACAGACCTAAGGGTGCTTTGGCTATCAACAAGGGAATCTTCTTCCCCCGTCTCTTGTGAGGAGCGCAAAGCTTCCGACTTCATGCTGACCAGAGAGTTTTTCAACAGGCCAAGCAGCGGGATGGTGAGGCTGATGATGGCGGCATCGCCACTGACCATCTGTGTTGACTCCTCAAAGTTACTCAGCACCTGACAGATATCAGACATCCACGTCCACTCCTCATTGTAGACTTGAGGAAGCTGACTGACCTGACTACCAGTTCTGGTGGAAGTTGACATCTGGCAGTCTACAATCGCTCGGCGCTGCTGGTAAACTCTGGATAACATGGTCAGTGTTGAATTCCACCTCGTGGGCACGTCGCACAACAGTCGGTGAGCGGGCAGTTGGAGGCGGCGCTGCGCTGCCCTGAGAGTGGCAGCATCTGTGCTGGACTTCCTGAAATGCGCACAGATGCGGCGCACCTTCGTGAGCAAATCAGACAGATTGGGGTATGTCTTGAGGAAACGCTGAACTATCAGATTTAACACATGGGCCAGGCATGGCACATGTGTCAGTCTGCCGAGTTGCAGAGCCGCCACCAGGTTACGGCCGTTGTCACACACAACCATGCCTGGCTTCAGGTTCAGCGGTGCCAGCCACAGATCAGTCTGCGCCGTGATGCCCTGTAATAGTTCTTGGGCGGTGTGCCTTTTATCGCCTAGGCTCAGCAGTTTCAGCACCGCCTGCTGTCGCTTAGCGACTGCACTGCTGCTGTGCCTAGAGCTACCGACTGATGGCACCATGCCCACGGATGGAGGAGGAGGAGGCATAGTAGGCCTGAAACACCTGGACCGAGGTAGGCCCCGCAATCCTCGGCGTCGGCAGTATATGACCAGCCGCAGGGTCAGACTCGGTCCCAGCCTCCACCAAGTTAACCCAATGTGCCGTCAGCGATATATAGTGGCCCTGCCCGGCAGCACTCGTCCACGTGTCCGTGGTCAGGTGGACCTTGTCAGAAACGGCGTTGGTCAGGGCACGGATTATGTTGTCTGACACGTGCTGGTGCAGGGCTTGGACGGCACATCGGGAAAAGTAGTGGCGGCTGGGGACCGAATACCGAGGGGCGGCCGCCGCCATGAGGCTGCGAAAGGCCTCGGTCTCTACTAGCCTATAGGGCAGCATCTCCAGGCTTAGCAATCTGGAGATGTGCACATTAAGGGCTTGGGCGTGCGGGTGGGTTGCACTATATTTGCGTTTCCGCTCCAGCGTCTGGGGTATGGAGAGCTGAACGCTGGTGGATGCTGTGGAGGATCGTGGAGGCGACGATGGGGTTTTTGTGGCAGGGTCCTGGGCAGGGGGCTGACTATCAGCTGACACAGGGGAAGGAGCAGTGGTGTGCACGGCCGGAGGTGAACGCGCTTGTTGCCACTGAGTGGGGTGTTTAGCATTCATATGCCTGCGCATACTGGTGGTAGTTAAGCTAGTAGTGGTGGAACCCCTGCTGATCCTGGTTTGGCAAATGTGGCACACCACAGTCCGTCGGTCATCCGGTGTTTCCTTAAAGAACCTCCAGACTTCTGAAAATCTAGCCCTCGCCGCAGGAGCCCTCGCCACGGGAGCTTCACTAGTTGACACATTTGGCGCTGATGCACCAGCTCTGGCCCTGCCTCTCCGTCTGGCCCCACCACTGCCTCTTCCAACCTGTTCTGGTCGAGGACTCTCCCTCGTCTCAGAAGCACTGTGTTCACCCGGCCTCTCAACCCAGCTTGGGTCTGTCACCTCATCATCCTCCGATCCCTCAGTCTGCTCCCCCCTCGGACTTCCTGCCCTGACAACAACTTCCCCACTGTCTGACAACCGTGTCTCCTCATCGTCGGACACCTCTTTACACACTTCTTCCACTACGTCAAGAAGGTCATCATCACCCACAGACTGCGACTGGTGGAAAACCTGGGCATCGGAAAATTGCTCATCAGCAACCGGACAAGTGGTTTGTGACTGTGGGAAGGGTCCAGAAAACAGTTCCTCAGAGTATGCCGGTTCAAATGGCAAATTTTGCTGGGAGGGGGCAGACTGGGGGGGAGGAGGCTGAGGTGCAGGAGCTGGAGGAGTGCCGATTTCGGTGACATGGGTGGACTGCGTGGAAGACTGACTGGTGGACAAATTGCTCGAAGCATTGTCGGCAATCCACAACATCACCTGTTCGCACTGTTCTGGCCTCAACAGTGCTCTACCACGAGTCCCAGTAACTTGAGACATGAACCTAGGGAGTGTAGCTCTGCAGCGTTCCCCTGCTCCCTCATCAGCAGGTGGTGTCTCACCCCGCCCAGGACCACGGCCTCTGACCCCTGCAGTAGTTGGACGCCCACGTCCCCGCCCTCGTCCTCTACCCCTAGCCCTCGGGTTAAACATTTTGAAAATGAGAGTTATAACTTTCATTTTTATTTTACCTTTTTTTTGTGTTTTTTTTTTTTTGTGTGTTTTTGAGTTTTTAAAACCAAACGATGCTATCCTATTGCTATGGCTATTTTCTAGCCAAGTATGAAAGCACACTGCTATGCCAGATGAGATGACGCTGAGTTATGAAAAAAATAAACGTAAAATAAAAAAGGAAATGGCAGACTGTGCCTAATTGAAATCCAACCCCGGGCCCTAATAAATTTTCCCACTTCGGTCTTTGCGATGGATATGTGCGTCACTAAGCGCAAAACACAGTGGTCGCAAGTCTCACTCCAAATTGCTCACAATTTGCTAGTAGATGCACTGCAACAACTACAGCCACCAGCAGATCAACCAGAAATCAAATATATATAACGCTACTGTAGGCGTAAGTAAGCCGTTTGGATTCTCCTATGGCTATTTTCTAGCCAAGTATTAAAGCACACTACTATGCCAGATGAGATGACGCTGAGTTATGAAAAAAATAAACGTAAAATAAAAAAGGAAATGGCAGACTGTGCCTAATTGAAATCCAACCCCGGGCCCTAATAAATTTTCCCACTTCGGTCTTTGCGATGGATATGTGCGTCACTAAGCGCAAAACACAGTGGTCGCAAGTCTCACTCCAAATTGCTCACAATTTGCTAGTAGATGCACTGCAACAACTACAGCCACCAGCAGATCAACCAGAAATCAAATATATATAACGCTACTGTAGGCGTAAGTAAGCCGTTTGGATTCTCCTATGGCTATTTTCTAGCCAAGTATTAAAGCACACTACTATGCCAGATGAGATGACGCTGAGTTATGAAAAAAATAAACGTAAAATAAAAAAGGAAATGGCAGACTGTGCCTAATTGAAATCCAACCCCGGGCCCTAATAAATTTTCCCACTTCGGTCTTTGCGATGGATATGTGCGTCACTAAGCGCAAAACACAGTGGTCGCAAGTCTCACCCCAAATTGCTCACAATTTGCTAGTAGATGCACTGCAACAACTACAGCCACCAGCAGATCAACCAGAAATCAAATATATATAACGCTACTGTAGGCGTAAGTAAGCCGTTTGGATTCTCCTATGGCTATTTTCTAGCCAAGTATGAAAGCACACTACTATGCCAGATGAGATGACGCTGAGTTATGAAAAAAATAAACGTAAAATAAAAAGAAACTGGCAGACTGTGCCTAATTGAAATCAAACCCCTAATAAATTTTCCCACTTTGGTGTTTGAGGTGGATATGTGTGTCACTAAGAGCTAAACACAACGGTAGCAAGTCCCTCTGCTAATTCCTCACAATATGGTACTACTACCACACTACTAGTGCCAGCAAGCCCAGCCACAAGCAAATAAAAAAAAAAGGATAACGTTATTGTAGCCCTAAGAAGGGCTGTTGTAGAATCACTCCTGCCTAACAGTAAGCTAATAGAACACCCTAACGCTTTCCCTGACCAGCAGCAGCTCTCTCCCTAGCGGCATCCAGACAGAGAATGATCCGAGCAGCGCGGGCAGCGGCTAGTCTATCCCAGGGTCACCTGATCTGGCCAGCCAACCACTGCTATCGACGTGTAAGGGTACCACGTCATGCTGGGTGGAGTGCAGAGTCTCCTGGCTTGTGATTGGCTCTGTTTCTGGCCGCCAAAAAGCAAAACGGCGGGAGCTGCCATTTTCTCGAGCGGGCGAAATACTCGTCCGAGCAACAAGCAGTTACGAGTACGCTAATGCTCGATCGAGCATCAAGCTCGGACGAGTATGTTCGCTCATCTCTAGTTATTATAGGTGTCTCTAATGAAGCTTTATTGATAATCCTGATTCTTATGACAACCCAATATTTTTAAAATCCAATTGTCACAGAGACCAAATAAGGTCTGGCTGGGATTACAATGATAAAATATACAATTCCAACTTACATACAAATTCAACTTAAGAACAAACCTACAGACCCTATCTTGTATGTTACCCGGGGACTGCCTGTATATTCCATTTATGAAAAATGCATCAAATATCCTGTGTTTACCCCTAAGACTCTCTGCACAAATCTGTGAACTATTTTCCAGGGTGCGAAAATACTTAAAGGGGTATTCCGGGAATATGAACGTCTGACACAAAAACCCATGATGATATAAATAAATGATTTTCAATGTCATTAGTCACAAAACTGAGCTTCAATAGTTTTATTTTCTGATTTACAAAATTTATGGCCTCTCTAAAGTAGGTGGAGTTATCATTAAGATGGCCGCCACTGTAAACTACAAGTTCCATGATCCTTTAGTTCTCAGTAACTCCTCCTCCCTCTTATACTCTGCTCCCAGTGATGATGTAACAGACTTTCTTGCTCTGTTACCATAGTAGTGATGTGTAACTGGCATCACCACAAAACCGGCCATACTGGATGCACTGCAACCAACCGACTACAGCCAAACGTAGTGGTGATCACATGACCCTGCCCAGGCAGGTACAGGACATGTGATGTGGACATGTGACCAGCGGCCATCTTCTGTCCTGTGTCTGCTCTGCAACGGACCGCGCGGAGGAAATTAACGGACTGATTAAAGGGCCAGTAGCATTTTAATTCTTCATTACAGTCTATGTCACCAGCATTTTCTGCTAAGGGGAGCAACATTTTTAATAACAACTAATTACACATTAGCTTATATTTTGAGTGCCCATTTGTATATGAATTATGCTGATTCCTGGAATAAAAAATGCAACTGATTCCCCTTTAAAAAAATGCAACTTCTAAGACATGTGAAATAGGAAAGTTTCTGATATAAGGTGCTGAACTATGACCACAACTCAATTGTGAAAAACAATAGAAAAAGCTTAATTACAGCTGTAACAAATCTTAAAGTGAACCTAAACATTTTTTTAAAAATTTCCTAAATAAATAGCCCAGTTGATAATAGGAAAATGTATAATATATTCCATTTATAAAAAATGCATCAAATATCCCAAAGACGCCACCATAAATCTGTGAAATGTTCTCCAGAGTGAAAAAAAAGATGTCTCCACCTGCAAATTTGCAACAGTTTAGTGCAATATTATGATTTGTCAGCAAAACCCATGACAGGCTGTAATTCACATCACAAGTGTAAATCTGAAAACAAAAACTTGTGAAATGAGAAAGTCCAGGTAGTATGTTAGAGGGACTTTCTGATGGTGCAATACATTTTTCAGCACTTGCAGAATCTAACATTGATATGTGCTCCTTGCCTGAATTATATCTGGCCATACAGCTCCGGGGATGTGTAGGCTTCTTGAATATTTCATAATTAAAGTTGTTAAAATGAAATTTTGATCCTTAGGCTGAGTATAATGAAAACTTTTATTTAGTTATTTAGGTTTCAGTGCTGAAATCCTCAAAATTTCTATTAAAAGTTGAAAGTCAAGCATCCTGAGGCAGGTCTCACACAACAGAGTCTGATGGGTTAGAAAACTCCTCAGTCCTAGGCCAGCAGCACACAACAGTCAGGTGTAAAAACTGTTCTGACTAGGACATGCTGCACTTAATTTAATGAATTGGACTCACAATTAAAGGACATCTATCACCAGGATGAAGGACTGTAAACCAAGCACACTGACGTACTGGTGTGTGCCCCCTCTGGCAGGATCTACTCTTCTTTTAGATTCTTATGTCCTTTTTTTTCAAAGGCTTTTCAAATTATGCAAATGAGCCTGAGGGGCTCCATAGATGTTAATGGAGCCTGGAGCCCCTCAAGGTTATTTTCATAAACTTTAAAGTCTTTTTTTCCTTAAAAACAAGGGCATAGGAAGCTTAAAGAAGAGCAGATGCTGTCACAGGGGCACACACCAGTATGTCAGTGTGCTTGGTTTACAATCCTTCATCCTGGTGGTAGATGTCCTTTTAAGAGTATAGCATTCTCTGCAGCTGTGTGCTGCCCATTTTATGTGTGGTGCACACCACTGTACTAAATGTAATACTTTTTAACTGATCATTTGACTGTTTAGTTAAAGAGTAGAAAGTGGTAATGAGCGAACTGCAAAGTTCGGGTCCACAACGAATTTGGCAGGTTTGGTACCCATGGACCGGTAGACCGAACAAGCGCTACTGCGTCTGGGAAAAAGCGCCAAACTGCTTGATTGACTGCTGTAGACCCTTAGTAACCACAGGCATGTCCTCTGTCAGCATAACTTTGATTGGCCAGGCTGGACATGTGACTCAAGTTTTCCCATTGCTTCCTTTACTGCAGTTAGGATAACTGGGTCTGAACACCCAGAGCACCTTTAACCACTGTGACATATTTTTTTAAAATTAATGATTTCCTCTTTGTTTATTTAATTTTTTTGTTTTGTAATTATTTTAAATACTTTCCCTAGCTCATTGTTGGACAGGACAACTACCATTTTCAGCCCTCTGGTCCTTACTACCCCCATTTTACAGCCATTTTTGGGTGTTGAAGTCCGGGTCCCCATTGCATTTAATGGGGTTTGAGTTCGGGTCAGATTTTGGCCACACTGAGGGTCCTGAACTGTATTTTGACACGAAATTCAGGGCAAACACGAAAACACGAAATTAACTTCCACCAACACACGCATCTCTTGTAGAGAGTGGTCTAGTCTGAACTGTTTTTGACAGATCGCTCATAGACTATAGTTTATGAGGATCCATGAAAAATGGATGACAGATTGTTACAAATGGGATGATTTTTGCAAAGTTTGTATGAAAGTAGCCTAAGACTATGCAGATGGAAGAGCCAATAAAATTAGAGATCAGAGAGATCAGAGAGATGTTTGATTCCTCAAAACACCAACCCCTGTGGTCTTCAGTTGTGCTGTCCTAATCAAGTAAAACTGAGTAATGTTCTAAAAGAGAATGTATCATCCATATTCTTTTAACTAATAATCCCTGGTCATGTGATGTCACACAGTTGCACGGCTTATTATATCCCTGGCCATGTGATGTCACACAGTTGCACGGCTTATTATATCCCTGGTCATGTGATGTCACACAGGTGCACGGCTCATTATATCTCTGGTCATGTCATGGTCACACAGGTGCACGGCACGTTATATCACAGAGAGTAATCAGATTATAACGAGCCGTGTGTCTGTGTGACATCACATAACCAGGGGCTGTTTTTTATGGCCTCATTTGTTTGTCCGTATAGAGAAAACATTTTTCATGCTAGTTTACTTTTTGAAAGGTTTTGGCTTATCTGAATATTTCAACACATTTACTACTTTTCTTTTGAAAATTGTGAAAAACTTTTTTATAGCAAAACCACTCCATGTCGAGCGCCACATAAAACAAACCGACACATATTATTGTGAAAGGGCATTGTAAAAATTCTGCGTAAATTATTTATTAACATTTTTCAGGAAAATTGCTGCCTTTTTTGAAAAATAACACCAGCTACGGAGAGAAGCAAGAAAACAACTGGAAAAAATAATCGCAATTGCCTTCTCCGAGAGAATGTTCTAGGCTTACGCTGTGACCACTTTTTCCTCGTACATTAAATCACTCGGCCAAACCAACTATGCTCGTACGGAGGGAATAACTTTTCCATACTCCCTGCCCTGCTCTCCATCCCGCTTCAACTTGATTCTGGTCAAAGGTTTCTTCTGTTAATACTAATTCACGTGGCGATTTATACCAAGCCATCTCACTTCCTAGTGAAGTATGCAAATGAGGTGTATTTTGAGGAATTCGTAAATGAATCTCCGAGTCATATACAATGTCGTTTTTCATTCTCACTTCCAATATATACCCTAACATTTTCAGTTCATCAGGCAATTACAGATCTATTAGCAGTGCTTAATGGTTTCCTGTATTTTAGGACATTTTTGCCAAATTAACTACAGATGTAGCTGAACTGCGAAACTATGAGCGTCATTTGGCATAGCCTCGTGAAATATATTGTTTTCCATATACAATTTTAACCCTATAACTGTGTGTCCATAATCTGCACCCATTGACGGAGAATAATTAGTACAACGTATTCGTAAGTCATTGTGTATTTATGTCTCCACCGAGGGAGCATTAATAACTGCCAGTGCTCGCTTTTACATCACCGTTTTATAGGAAATGGCAGACTTTATGGCACTGTAAAAGCAGCAGTATCTTTAACATTTACATCCAGCTTGGCAGCATATTTAATGCATTAGAAAATGTGTTACTCTATGAGGGTTACCATGAAGCTCTCAGCAGAAATACACTAGATGTTCTCCGAGGTGTAAAAATATATGAAGGTGTGAACTAAGAATGTCCCGGCAGTATGATAATAGGTCGTCCTTGCCGAACAATACATTTTTTTAGCATTCTTTGTCTCTAGCATTGATAGGTACCTTGACTTATATAAAAAGTGTCCATAGTGCTGCCATCACATGCTGTTACATGAATTATTTAGAATAACAGCTGTACAAAGAGGATTTTGGAGTTTGGAGTTAGAGGTGACCATTTTGAATAACTAATGTTCACAGCATTCAGAGATATTCTTTACTGCAGCCACATAGATCATGGAACAATACAATTTTAGGAATCCAAGAAGAAATTGATTTGTAAATTTGTTACACATATTACCATAAAAAACAATGAAGACAAAAATACATTTTGGGCTATGTTCAGACCTCGTTATTACTCTTTGTTGTAAGGGTACGGTGGGGGGATTCACAACTGTTTCTGTAACTTTTACATTAATATCAGTCTAGGGCTACATTCACATGGACGTATGAAAACGGCCGTATCCGTACCGTACCTTACCGTTTTTTTAAGGGTTATATATGGCCACATTCATTTCAATGGACAATACATCTGACCATTTATATTGCCGTTGTTAACTCTGTTCCGTACCGTATACTAGCCGTATAAAAATATAGAGCATGTCCTATTTTCTCCCGTATTTCAGTTCCATATGCCCTAGAAGTCTATGGGGACATATAAAATACGGGTTACACATGTGCTGCATACGGATGAAAAAGGTCACGTAAATACGGGACTGGAGAAATCATACGTCCGTGTGAATGTAGCCTTAGGGTACATTCCGATGGCTGTCTGGGGGGATGTATATGTGGCTGTTAATTTGCGGCTGTATATATTTGTCACCATAGATGGCAATGGCGGCTTGGCGGCACTAAGGGGTCCCACTTGTGTGGCATCGTTCCCAGCCATACACGAGGAAAAGATAGAGCAAGCTGCGGCCGGGCGGGCATACTGCTGTGTAAATGTATCCTTGATCCGTCACCTGCACTGAATACTTCTCATCACTGATCAGTTTTTTTTACTGCCTCTACTATTGTTCCAGCATTGGAGGCAGCCAAAAATAGCTGATCAGTGAGGGGTCTGGTTTCAAACAAACACTAATCTAACTTTGATGAGCTGTCCTAAAGACAAGTTTTTAATATTTAATACCCAGAAACGCTTTTAATTAATTTTCCAGTGGAACATTCGCTTTAAGAAAAAATGAAACAATTACTAGGAAAACCTGTCAAGTACGACTTCAATGCATATTATTTGAAGGAGACAACCACCCCTGTGCCTGGCTGTTACATAAAGTAAAAACTGGTCAACATTAGTTCTGTCTCAGTGACTTACAAAACTGTAGGGTCAAATAAAAACTATTTTTAACTTGTTAACTAGAACCAGATATTAGGCTGGGGCTACATTTTCCACCCAGGGGTGTTGAGGCATGAACATAAATCAATGTAGACTCAGCAGTGTGAATGTTATTATGAATCTCTCATAGAGAAGAATGAGGTTTTCCCATGGGTAGAGCATAATAGAAATGTCTAAAAACAATACAAACTGAAACAGACATTATCGACAGTCTTTAACCCACTTACACAGAAACACTCTCATGTCTGTCCGGACATTATAATTGCATCTCAAGACACTTGTATGTGATGGGGACCACTTGGCAAAATGCATCTGATGTTAAAGAGATATTTTATAGTGATGGACATTTTCAGTAAATGGCCTGGGTAGAAGTCATATGTCTTTAAAATTTCTATTGTTGTTCTTGCCTCCCTAAATTTACAAAATGTATGTCTTTGGCACCTGAAGGCCCAGCCACCTCTAGCAATAGTGATTTTATCTACTGTAAATTCCAGCGTATAAGACGACCTGGTGTATAAGACGACCCCCCTACTTTCCTGTTTAAAATATAGAGCTAAGATATATTCGCTGTATAAGACTACCCCTTTTCCAACGCATACAAAACACCGGTAAAAATTAAGAAAAAAACAGATTTGAATTTAACATGGTCCTTTTTTTAATTTAAATTCTTATGACATGCAGGTATATAGCAGGAAAACTGTCGCTCATAAACATAAGGCATACAACAACAACATTACCATCGTCCATTTTACTGTAAATGTTACCATACTGTACCTTAAATTTTTATTTTATTAAATATTCCATGCCATGTACTCAGAAGCGGGAAAAAAATTCCAAATGCAATGAAAATGGTGAAAAAATGCATTTGCGCCATTTTCTTGTGGGCTTGGATATTACGTCTTTAGCTGAGCGCCCCAAATGACATGTCTACTTTATTCTTTGGGTCGGTACGATTAAGGGGATACCAAATTTGTATAGGTTTTATAATGTTTTTATACATTTACAAAAATGAAAACCTCCTGTACAAAAATAATTTTTTTGATTTTGCCAACTTCTGGCGCTAATAACTTTTTTATACTTTGGTGTACGGAGCTGTGGGTGGTGTCATTTTTTGCGAAATTTGATAATGTTTTCAATTATATCATTTTTAGGACTGTACGACCTTTTGATCACTTTTTATAGATTTTTTTATATTTTTCAAAATGGCAAAAAAGTGGCATTTTCAACTTTGGGCGCTATTTTCCGTTACGGGGTTAAACGCATTGAAAAACCATTATCATATTTTCATAGATCGGCATTTTCGGACACGTCGATACCTGATGTGTTTATGATTTTTACTGTTTATTTATATTTATGTCAGTTCTAGGGAAAGGGGGGTGATTTGAAATTTTAGGTTTTTTTATTATTATTTTTTTTTTTACTTTTTTTTATTTTTATTTATACTATTTTTCAGACTCCCTAGGGTACTTTAACCCTAGGTTGTCTGATCGATCCTACCATATACTGCCATACTACAGTATGGCAGTATATGGGGATTTTCCTCATTCAGCACATTGTAATGAAGGGGTTAAAACGAAATAGCCTCGGGTCTTCGGAAGACCCGAGGCTACCATGGAGACGGATGACATCACGGGGAGCGGCGATCCCAGGTAAGATGGCGGCGCCCATGCTAGCACCGATCGCGGGTGTTACCGGTAAGCCTTTGCTGCAATATGCAGCAAAGACTTACCGGCTATGGAGAGGGCTCAGCGCGTGAGGGACACGGCGGGCGGTCGGGATTACCGGCGTATAAGATGACCCCAGAGAAGACAGAAGATTTTTCTGTCTTCAAAAGTCGTCTTATACGCCGGAATATACGGTAACTAGGGGCGGATTAGACTGCCATGGGCACTGGGCTGTATGAATATTATAGCCCCTAAAGTCTGGAATCACTTCCTACATTTGATAGAATCAAGCTTCTTAGGGAATGGAAGATGCACCCTTCTGCCTGCTTTCAAGCTGGGGGTTCAGGACCTTTGGAGGACCTTCTAATGGCTGTTGTGTACATGTGTAGTGAAAGCAGGAACAGATGTAATAGAATTTCATTGGTGAAGGTCCTATACAGTATAAAATTTGGTTGTGGTTTGGGTGGCTGTGGGCCCCCTAGAAGGGTTGGGCCCAAGGCTACCACCAAATCCACCAATATGTGTGAAGAACACATTGCAGATGTATTTAAACATCTGCAATTTGTTCTTCACACACATATATATATATATGCAGCAAAAATCTACCAATCGTGGGTGTTAACCATTCGATCGCCGACTGCAAAGCTGATGGCGGCATTCAACAGTTGCCGCCATATTGGTTTACATCGTCGTTCCGCATGATGTCATGGGGGAGTGGTGATTTGTTACCACGACAGCCACAATCATACAAACATTTGCAATTTGCACATTGTAATAGATGACGTGGAAAATCCTCCAGTACTACCGTATGGCAGTATATGGTAGGTTCAATCAGACAACCTAGGGATAAAGTCGCTAGGTGATCTGAAAAATAGTAAAATGTAAAAGAAGTTAAAAAATAAATAAATAAAAGAAACTAAAGATTCAAATCACCCCCCTTCCCTAGAACTGATATAAATATAAATAAACAGTAAAAATCATAAACATGTTAGAAATTGCTGCGTCTCAAAAAATCCGATCTATCAAAATATAATAACAGTTATTCCCAGCGTTTAACCCCTTAATGGCAAATAGCACCCAAAGCAGAAAATACCACTTTTTTTTAACATTTTGCAACAGATAAAATATTCAATAAAAAGTGATCAAAAGGCTGTACAGTCCTCAAAATGGTAGCACTGAAACATCATCTCATCTTGCAAAAAATGACTTCACACACAGTTCCGTACACTGAAGTATGAAATAGTTATTAGCACCAGAAGATGTCAAAGTGAATAAATTCTTTTTTATTTTTTTAATTTATGAAAACATTGTAAACCTGTAACGTCCGTGCCTGAACGTCGCTCTATCCACAGTTGGCGGGATAGAGGCATTTATTTGAACTGTGAACTGTGGCTTAATTCTTGTGTTTGGATTAACTGAGCCACACCCGGCTCCTTGCATTTCTGTCCTGCCCAGCAAGGGTTACTAGCCTGATGGACAGTTCCCCCAGTGTGCTGCTGGAGGCGTGTCCGGGATTGGCTTTATATACCTGCCCATTCCCATCTCACCTTATTGGTTATTTTGAGTCTGACCTGTGTATAACTTGCTTGATCTTGATCTTGACCTGACCTGTGTATATCCCGCCTGTACCTGTATCCTTCAGACTTTCTGGTTAATTTGAGTCTTGTCTTACCTGAGTATCTAGTTCAGTTTTACCTGTTTCTGTTTGTCTGCCTGTATCTGTATTTGTACCTGACCTGTATATAACCCGTTTGATCTTGACCTGACCTGTGTATATCCTGCCTGTACCTGTACCTCTATCTGACCTGTGATTATCTGTCTGTAGACCTGTATATATCTATTGTTTTGTCCCTGTCTCAGTCCTGTGTTTGTATTCTGTGCACCAGTGTGAACACTGGTCTATTCCGGTTACCTGTTCAGTCTTATGTTGGTTTCTGTGCACCAGTGTGAACACTGGTCTAACCTGTATTTCCTTTACCTATCCGCTCCACCATCCAGCAGCTGCCAGACGAAGTAAGTTTCCCCTGTCCTGTTGTAGGGTCACTCAGGGACCATCAGTTAGGTTCCTGATAGTGGGTTCGCCCTTATCAGGGCGGTTTATCTGCTTTAGTCAGGGCCTTAGCCCGCAGGGACGTCGCAGGGTGAGTTCGCCACCACTTACGTGGTCTGACTGCTAGCGCCAAGCCTGGTTGTGGTTGCGCGTTTGCTGGACGGGTGCTGACAAAACCTATATAAGTTTGGTATCCCGATGATCATACCAACCCAAAGAAGTAGACAGTTGAGGAGCACAGAGAAAGCCATAAAGTCCATTTTTAATACAGGGGAAAGTCAAGGTTTTATAAGAGTGATGGGGTTGGATAAAGGAAACAGATCATTGTCTGTTAATGTAGATAATGGGTGGTAAGTAACAAATTGCTTCTCCAATATTATTCTTAAAGGTAGCCTGTCACCAGGAGACCCATTTTAGCAGTCCCCACAGAGCATAGTACATACACTGCCAAAGAGTTTTTGTATAAAAAATGGGTTTTACAGAAAAAAAAAATGTTATATAATACCTTTCAATGCCATATACTATGTGACTAAGCACTCATCCCGCTGGAGTGGATATTGAGGGGCGGGAGGTGTTGCTAAGCCGGGTGATGGGAGTTTTCATATATTTGAAAATAACACAGAGAGGTGCGGTTTCCCAAGGATGGGGGGACTGCTCCTGTATAGCCACTCCCAGGTGACAAGTGCCTAGGCACAGAGCACATGGCATTGAAAGGTAATATATATATATTTCTGAAAAACCTGTTTTTTATACAAAAACTCTTTGGCAGTGTATGTACTATGCTCTGTGGGGACTGCTAAAATGGGTCTCCTGGTGACAGGTTTCCTTTAATGTCTTTCCTCCCACATACATGAATTATCCTGCATAATGTCAAAAACCTCTGCTCGTACAGAGGAGGTGACACTTGCTGATGATATATCAATCAAGGATTGATCTGAAATCACATAAGACAAAATATTAAAATATATTACAGATGTGCTTCTTAAACTAAGGCTGGGCTCATCCTGAACCCAAATACGGAGGAGTAGGTGCCTCATCCTTTAAGACTTATAGGCAACCTCTAGGTGCTATGACTTGTGCTCTCAAAAACCATTTAACTAAAAGGATCAAGGATTGCTTAAATTGCTATGATAGCTGTAGGCAGAAGTTTATTTTTCACACTGTGCTACTGCATTTTGGCCTAGTTTTTTGGCAACACAGTTGCCTGGGATTTGGGTTGTTTTCTATATAGGTCCCAAGGGTCTAGAACTAACATAGAGCATGGACTTACCCCTCTCTGGCTCTTCGATTCTATGCTGAGTGGCATAGACAGCCATGCACAATTCTACATGACATCATCGCTAAACCTCTATATACAAACAAATTTGATTCTGTGTTGCTACTATAAAGGACCATGGCTGCACTGATGGCTTCTGACTGCAACGGAGACGCAGCCAACTACATTGGCAAAAAAGATGTCGGGGACTGGGGTTCTGCTGATAGGCCATCAATATAACGTTCTGCTGAACCTATTTAAGTATTTTGGGCTAGTAGGTCAGTGGTTCTTTTAATACAAAACCAACATTAGTATGCAAACATTCATATCATACAGAATGTTTGATCTTAGTTAGGACATTCCCAGCTATAATTACCAAATCAATTTGTATGTTCTATTTGTGAAAAGTCCCTGGAGATGATCTTAACATTTCCTTGATTTAACTAAACCTTTAGAATTAATATTTCTCTTTGTAATCTAAATATAAAATTACATTATCTAATATAATTTGGTGCCATCCGAAAAACACTACTCTTACATCATTGAATGCCTTCTTAGAAAAATGTAAGATTTACAAAGAACATGTTGAAAAAATTCAAGTATAAATTATTAGTAAATTCATGCATAAAATATACATAAATAATAAAATATAAATCCAATTATTTTTTTGTAAATATATGATATGCTTTATTTAGGTAATGGCTGACCTTTGATATTCTATCCTGTGATGTTTTTGCTGACATGTAGCAAGCTGACAGCATCCAGATGCAGGGCAACTGTCCTGCTGAGAGTCCTGTCAGTGGCAGACAGCTGGACCAAGGTTGATTCCAGTGACTACAGGGGGGATAGGAGAGTCTTCTTAAAACATCTACCAAAATATCACCCTGCTGCCAGGGTACCCACGACAGTTATCGTTCAACAAGCTGACAGCATCCGGATGCAGGGCAACTGTCCTACTGAGAGCCCTGTCACTGGCAGACGACTGGACCAAGGTTGATTCCAGTGACTACAGGGGGAAAAGGAGAGTCATCTTAAAACATCTACCAAAATATCATCCTGCTGCCAGTGTAACCACCACAGTTACCGTTCAGGAATACTGGAGGAAGAGAACTTTATATTATTAGAGCTAAATATATCACAAAATTATGGATTTTTCCAGAAGTGACAAACCACCCGAGTTACGCATGTTTTTTTAGAACATAATTTTAACACAGTGAGCTCAAAAGGTTGGCCATCACTATTTAAGATGAATAATTTGAACGTCAAATAACTGGTTCACATCCAGTTGGCTCCACGCCCTGGACCATCTAGTTCCGTAAGTACTATAGCACACCCAGTTTCTGGGAAACCAAGCAAATACTGGAAGAAAATATCAGAGGTTTCTATACCATTCCTTCTTCAGACCTTATACTAGCTTATTCAAAAGCAAAAAGATCTAGAACTATAGCAAAAATGTTTTAAAACTTGACTTTTTTATTCAGATATTCCGGTGATAATAAAATCTGCTCCACACAATCAGGACCCTACTTGGCAACTCAATCTATATGTTTCAGGTTCATCAATAATATTAACTTGGCACTCCAATTTTAGATACAAAGCAATTATTCTTTATTGAAACACTGATAAGCAATCCACATGTATTCCATTTGACGTTTCAGTCGTAAAACCTTCTTCAGAAATGGATTGTTGGAGGGTAAGGAGAGAAAAGGAAATAGGCCTGTGGCCATAAACAACAGTTTTGTGTAGCCGTGGTACAAAGTAACCGCTTAAGATATCAGCGCTTTTACATGGTACCACGGCTACACAACGCTGATATCCATGGCCACAGGCCTATTTCCTTTTCTCTCCTTACCCTCCGGCAATCCGTTTCTGATGAAGCTCTTACGACCGAAAAGCCAAATGGAATACATGTGGATTGCTTATCAATGTTTCAATAAAGAACAATTGCTTTGTATCTAAAATTGGAGTGCTCAGTTAATATTATTGATGATTGAAGTGAGAGAGACTGGTACCCTACTTGTGCACCGACCATTCCCACAATCCCGAATTTGGAGCGAAGTGTGTGAATAATTTGTTGTAAAAGAGTGAAGAAATCAGATGATACCTTTTTGAGACTAACTAAATATATATGATGGTGAGTTTTCGAGAATACTAGTGCTCTTCGTCAGACATGATATTATGCATGAAACAGACTAGGGAATGTTTTCCTGGAGGTCCTCTAAAGTGGTCTACCTTATTATGTGTGAACAGTGTCCAACCACAGGCCTTTTTGTCTGGGAAAAAGGTCAGAGACTCCATCAGCGCATGAACTCGCACAGATCTGATATTAAAAATGAAAGGAAAGATCTGCTAGTGGCTGCACATTTCTCCAGAGAGGACCACACTATGGAAGATTTGCAGATTACTGTTTTAATGGGACATTTTAAGACACAGAGGGAAAGGAAAGAATGGGAGTATAAATTAATGAGGAGATTCAACACCTTACAAAGTGGTCTTAACATTCATGCCAGCTTCATGACCCCCTATCTCTGACCTGGAGGCCACAAGCAGATAAGAGCCAGGGCTCATGTGTCTCGCCTCACAGGTGTGTTTATTTCTGCCCTGTCGTAAAATAAGATGTCCCTGTATTTATCAATCTGTTGTGTTAAAGTTTTTTTTAAATATCCTTTGATGATCACTGCTGTGAATATAAAATGCTGTGAATTCTCTGTTTCATGCATAACATCCTGTCTGAAAGGCGAGAACTAGTATTCTCGAAAGCTCACCATCAAATATACTCAGTTAGCCTCAAAAAGGTATTGTCTGATTTCTTCATTCTTCATCTGCTCTCAATGGCTATGGTACAAATCTACACTGCTAGCAATAATTTGTTGCATACTTTTCAGGTTTTCCTATAATTCAGCAATTACAATAAAGATTTATCACCAGCCAATCGTCATACTCATTTGAATTGCATGGTCCCTCCATCTTTAGCCTCCTAAACTACTCACAGAAGACACACAAATCATATTGGCTGTATAAAAAAGACACCTGTCATCATTTTTATTAAAATTAGTGGTAAATTGAGTTTAGGTCCCACATCACAGACATTACTGCTGTCCTCATACTTTTATGTTTATGAGATACAAAGGTTTCCCTTTAAAGGAAAGCGATTCAAAATTACCTGCTATAAATGTTTGTGCATTATGTCAAAAGTCCTCCATGTTGGCTGACTGTGAGTTATGTAGGTGTACAATGACAAACAGAGAATCAATATTAAACTTTGCCATTGCCATTATTTTTCTCCTGTGTGAGCCCAAGTGACTGCAGCACAACTTTAATAGACTAAACTTTATGTGGCGTGGACAGAATCTAAAATCCTGGCTAATATACAGTATATTTCACACATCGTTAAAGGGATCTTCAGTAATGGGGCTCATGCACACAAACATGTTCTGCCGATGGAAACGGTGACATACGTTGGGCCGATCCCACAGACTGCAGTCCTTATATAGAAATATATTGCAAGGACTCGCTGTCTGTTGGCTGAATTGCATTCCGATCCCGAATTACTGTTACAGTGTCGGCGCTGAAGTTCGGCCGGCAGATTGGGAGTAACTCTTATTGCCCTCATTTTAAGGCCAGCTACAAATTATGACAAATTTTCATGTGTAGAAATGCCTTTTATAATACAGTACTGCTGTATTGATTCTCAAAAAAAATTTTATGGCGAAATCATTGGCATCTGGTACGGAATATATAACCTGCTCATTATCTTCAGTGGATCCGATTCACAAATTTTATCACTTTATTACTAAAGCCACATTGAAATCAACACAGAAAAGCGACACACAAAAAGGGGATTTTCTACCTGTTTACTAATGCACCGGACCTTTTTGTGGATCCACAACATGTGCAGCAAGCCTAAGGATTTTATCATTTTTGCATTTTCTCTTTCTTTTTTGCTATACATTTATTACATAAAAACAATAGAAAACATTTATGGCTATTTTGATAATAGTTTAAAGAGAACCTGTCACCAATGACCCCCACCCCAATACGCCACACACACAGTCAGAGGCAGGGAGCTGTAGTTTAAAGTCAAGCTACTCTGCCTTCTCCCCGCTGTCCCACAAGAAAATTCCACAGATGAGAGCGAGACAGTGGTTTTATTTTACTCAGCTCTTCTATATCATTATCCTCTCCCTAAGGAAGGTATGGGTGAGAGTGACACTGGCTATGTGAAGAGAAATCCACCTGCTTGTCACCCTGCCCTCAGGAATTCTCTTCTTAGCTGGGTTAGCATGTCAGTGTCATTTCCACCTTACTCTGGATATCTTTTGTTTGACTGTGTGCACAGGACCCTGAGGAACACTGACAGATTGGCAGGAAAGTCTATGTCTCGCTTTTTTCACCTGTCCCTCTAGAGGGGGCTTCACTGGAACAACTGGGGCTGCCTTGGTACTATACTGAGGCTGTCTATTATATGAGTAAACACCAACTGGAGGGACTGAAACCTGATATGTGGAAACCAAAGACAGTGCACAATCTCACCAAAGCCACAAATTGCTGGAGTCTGTTTCAGGAGTCACCCATGACATGGCAAGGACTGTTTGGGCCAATGTGTCTTGGAGCAGACTGTTCAACATGCACAAGGACTTGTCATGGCCATCCAAGGGGGTTAATATACACCTGTAACCTGGGTAACACTCCCTTAGCAGCCTGCAGGACTATGCAATCACAGGTATACAGTGAGACAAAGTAGAGGAGGAGCTCAACACTGCCCAAGCAGGAGTCTATATCTTTACTGCAAGGAAGCAGTGAAAGCAGGTCAGGCTATGCCCAAGTTGACGACCCTCCTGGAACACAAAACCTTCTTCTGGGGGAATGCCAGAAGTAGCACCATCTGGTTCTCACCCAAAGCCTCCTTCTTGGACTCAGTTTGGACTTCTGCAGGGGATTGTTTACATAAATGATGAAAAGTGTGCAGACCAGGAAGTGGAAATTCATCAACTTCCCTTTTCTGTTTTTCCCCATGCGTTTCTGTATTCTAATAAAGCTTTGGACCTATGAACTCCCCACCTTCTCACCCTTTCCCAATTTTACTAAGTGTCGTTGCAATCATTGAAATGTCATGTGTTTTTAGTTAGGTGCATTGACCAAGCAGTGTGCTAGTGTAACATTTTTACGGCGCATTGGACTGCTTAGTGTTTGCAGTCTATGCTGTATGTATGTGTTCTTGTAAATATCCTGTAAATGACTGTAGCGTGATATTGTTCTTCCAATAAATCAGCATCTGTGTCAGTGAAGAGGGCAGGTAGCTTGACTCTATAATGGAGCTTGCAGCCTTGGTGACTCGAACAGAGGAGCAACCCATTTTAATCTTTTGCCGATTACAGCAGTGAAATTGAGTTTTTTTCTTTAACAAAACCCCACAAAACAGTTTTTGCAACCATAGCTTGAAAATGTGCCTCTTTTTTAAACATCAACATCTAGATTCTAAAGATAAATGAGGCTTGACACTGGAAAACTTATTCTCAATGAGAGAGAACTTTTCTGGGTCAGTAAAATAAAACACAAAAAAGGTGCAAATCCACCAATGCACCAAAAAAAAAAATTGCAAAAAACAGAATATGATAATTCCTCCCCTTAGTTTAAACCATATCAAAAATGTTACAAAAGCTAAAGAATGTAAATTCAAAATTAAAAGAATAAAAATAAAAACATTATTTCTAAATATCGCTCTATACATATCTGTACATATGTAGACATTATTTGATAACCACAGCTGCCCTAGAGCTTTCCTCAATGCAGGGCTCAGCCAAGAATTTGTGCTGTGGTTTATGGGTAATTTCCTTCCAAACTGATATTATTGTGACCTTATTATAAAATCAAATCAGCCGCAATCCCAAGTGGAGAAATCAAACCATGTGTTCCATATTCTGAACCTAATGTGCCCAGGAGTCAAGTATTTTACATATGAAATTCGAAACAGACTATAGACTGCTTAATAGCCTATTAGAGAAGTCATACACGAGATAGCTGAGAGTAGAGCCAGCATCCTTCTTATTTTTACTTTCCATACTGTATCAGTCATTTCCAGATTGCCTTGATATTGATATTGCAAGATCGAAATATTAACACTGCAAAAAAATAGAGAATTTAATCTCATTTAGTATACAATGGCAGATATGAGGAATATTGTACAGAGGTGGGGGATGGGAAAATGATCTGATGAAATAATAGAATCAGAATACAGGCAGTCCCCGTGTTACTCACAAGATAGGTCCTTTAGGTTTGTTCTTAAGTTGAATTTGTATGTAAGTCGGAACCATATATTTTATAATTGTAACCCCAGACAGATTTTTTTGGTCTCTGTGACATTTGGATTTTAGAAAAGTATAGCAAAAGAAGCATGGACAATAGAGCTGAATCTCGGCAGAGTGCATTTCAGACGGACAATGCACTTTCGGGGATCGCGACAGGACAGGTAAGTATATGTGCCGCATTGTCTTCTCAGAAGGACCATATGAGCAGTGGAAGACTATGACACAGATTAGACAATACATTTCAGCAAATTATGGGCAATGTTAAACTTTGTACTATGTATCCACATGTATACAGTGAACATGTGCAGTCTGCAGGACACTGTACACACCGGAGATATTTTATGGTTTTATAATATTTGTCATCGTATTTCATTTATTTCATACCTCTAAAAAAAGAGATTGTCTTTTATTTAATGAAATTTCTAGTTAACACAGCAATTTATTGACAGCACTACAAATATTTACCAGCTGGGGACCAGGTTATGATTCCGTGTCACACGAGGCACACGTTGGGGCACGTGTATCTTAAGTTTGGCCTTTTGCTTTTTTGTTTGGCTTTTCTGTTGGTCAGATGTATCTTAGTGATTATTCAGTATTAATACATCTGGCGTTTGCAGAGTTAATGTGAATTTGCAACTTTGAGTGAATTTATCGAGTTTTTTTTAAAACAAAAGTAGCAAAAAGCCTCCATAAAGTCACAAACAGCTCTAAGATATTTCCTGTGCTTGGTAGGGGGCAAGTGTGGGTTTGTGCCAAAATTGAAGGGAGATTGTCTTAGGAGCAAAAATGGGTGCAAAAGTATACAAACACCATGAAAAGTCGCAAATTAAGAATAAAAAGCCAAGTCAAAGATACATGTGTCCCAATGTTACGTAACATTGGTAGGGACAACAGCCTGTGATGTACCAACAAGTCCAATAATAGAACAAGTATGTATAGAATTGTAAACTTTAAGAACAGGATGAGCATTTTACATTTACAGCCAAAATGGTAAAGATAACTTGGAAAAACTCTTTAGAGGAGTTGTCCAGGAACTACATATTTTAACCTCTTCCTACATTTGGACATTTCTGAATGTCCTGTTGCAGGAGGGGGAATATTAAGCGGGCTCAAGGGCTGAGCCCACTTCATATTCACCGGATGTTTGCTGCTTCTTAAATGATATATATTAATCTTCTCCTGTTCTGATGCCTCTGGTCCCTTGTTGGTTTTTTGTTCTTGCAGCTCCAGCCATGACACATTGGGGAACATTTACTTAACCGGTCCTGTCGCGAACCAGCGGCGCCTTCTCTGACAAGGATTCAGGTCTGCCGGGATTCACTAAGGTCCGTAGGCCCGATATCCAGCAGGTGTCGCTGCTGCGTCAAGGTCCGCCGGAGTTCACCTGCTTCTTCCCGGTGCATGTAAGTGCTGATCTTGCGACACAAATTCTTTTTTAAATTCCGCTTTTTTTCTGAATCCATCAGGTTGTCCAACGGCCACGTCCCCCGGTTTCTGTTGCGTGCAAGCCGGTGCCGATGCGCCAAAATCCCGGGGCAATTTGGCGCAAATTCGCATTTGGACCCTTAGTAAATGAGCCCCATTGACATTATCAATAGTTTTGCATCAATGTCAACATCTCCAGGCTGAAGTTGATACAGTCGGGTGAACAAAGAAATCATAAGATATTACTTTATTTTGTCACATATTTGCAAGGTTTTTGTAATGTAAATGGTGTGGACCTATTGAGCCATTATTGGCTGCCCTGGAGGGCATTAAGTAGTGTATTAATTTTATACCTTCAACTGGGACCTGGTCTTAGCTGCAGTGTATACTGAGGATGTGCCCTTAAGAGGAGTCTTGATCTAAGTAGTAGTTGATATAACTGCATCAAGAGGTACCGAAAGTATAGTTATAGACATTCATGGCTCATTGAGAGGGCCCCCTTAAATTGTGTAACATCTATGTCACTAATACTGGCCAAATTAGATTTGTTAAACATGTCTTTAAACAATTATCCAAGTTTCTTGAAGGGTGACATTTATTTAGCATTCTATGCATACATAAACCACTTGACGGCACATAACACCCCCATGCGTCTCTCCACCAATATGGTCTTTATTTCCTGTGGAGGGTTGATAACCCCCAGGATCATTCTTTTTCCTTTTATTCATTACCTCATGGTACCCACACCAGATTAGAATTTTTTTACTCTAGTCAAGTCCCTTGTATCATAAGAAAATCAAAGCTAGGTCAGACAATGCCCCTTTATCGGACTACAACTTGTTTACTAGGGTTTGGAGGCTTACTGATACTCTTCTTAAGAAACCTACCCATGACAAACCATTTTCAGTCCTCTGCATAATGCATGGCATTACCGACTAGATTGGTGGCCCATAAAACTTTGGTAAGGAGAGAGTGCATTTCTTTGTCAGTTGCCATGAAAAAAGAGAGCATGATAAATGCAATGGAACTAAAATCCCAACTCCGTTCTTTAGGGAGAACTCTTCTAACTACCTCTACCTGATCCCTCCTTAAGAAAGTTAAAGAGGTTAGAGTTAAGTAAATCCCTTAATGACCTGGCCCTTTTTTGTTTTTTCATTTCCATTTTCAAAAATCTATAACTTTTTTATTTTTACACATAAAGAGCTTTGTGACAGCTTGTTTTCTGCATAACAAATTGCCCGTTATAGGGATGGTATTGAATATTCCATGCCGTGTACTGGGAAGCATGAAAAAGATCAAAATGGGCTCTGATTGTACAGCTTTCACTGTGCGCCCAAAATGACATGTCTACTTTATGCTTTGTGTTGGTATGATTACGGAGATACTAAAGTTGTATAGGTTTTATAATGTTTTCATACATTTACAAAAATTAAAACCTCTTGTACAAAAATGTTTTTTTGATTTTGCCATCTTCTGACACTAATAACTTTTTCATACTTTAGTGTATGGAGCTATGGGTGGTGTCATTTTGTGTGACTTTTGATGACTTTTGTGTGACATTTTACTTTTCAATGGTACCATTTTTAGGACTGTATGTCCTTTTGGTCACTTTTTATAGAATTTTTATATTTTTCAAAATGGCAAAAAAGTGCCATTTTCGAATTATGGGATTAAACGCAGTGAAAAACTGTTATTATATTTTGATAGATTGGGCATTTTCAGATGCGGCGATACCTGATGTGTTTATAATTTTTACTGTTTATTTATATTTATATCAGTTCTAGGGAAAGGGGGGTGATTTAAATATTTAGGTTTTTTTATTACATTTTTTTTTTTACTTTTTTAAATTTTTACTTTCACTATTTTTTAGACCCCTAGGGTACTTTAACCCTGGGTTGTATGATTGGTCCTACCATATACTGCCATACTACAGTATGGCAGTATATGGGGATTTTTCTCCTCATTCATTAAAATGTGCAAATGGGTTAAACGAAACAGCCTTCAGAAGACCCAAGACTTACAGTTTTGTAACCTCCCTTGTATCCCAGCAGAGGTCCTTGCTACCCTTTTAGACCCTATTGAGTTAGAGGAACTGTCTGAGGTTCTGAAATCACTTCCCAGTGGTAAATCTCTAGGTCTAGATGGGCAAACATACCTGTTTTACCAGACTTTTCGATCGCTTCTATCTCCTTATCTATTTGCCCTATAAAACGCTTTTCTAAACACTACATCAAACCCGCAGGAAATGTCCCATTCCCATGTTACCTTAATCCCCAAACCTGATAGGGACCCACTGGATTGCGCCAATTACAGGCTTATAGCATTATTGAATGCAAATTATAAGATTTTTACAAAGATCCTGGCCAACCGACTCATCACCTAGGCAAAACTGGATAAGCTAAGGATGCCCATTATCTCCTCTTCTCTATATCCTATCGATTGAACCATTAGCTGCTGTGATAGTTAGCGCAGTATTGGTTAGAAATAAGGAGTTTAAACTCTCCCTTTTCGTGGATTACATTCTTTTGACTCTCAGTCAACCTCACACTTCTCGTCACGATAAAATCAATGTTAATCAAACTGAGGCCTATCAATCTTCCCCAAGACCAACTAGCCCTATTGAAAGCCAATTATAACTACAAATGGCAAGATTGTCCTATAACGAGACCGAGTTGCTCTGACGTATTTCCTGCACCCAAAATGAGGCTCCGTTTTTTTGTATGAAAGGGAAACAAGTAATGGTGTCTAGTATTCAGTATATTTTTTATTGTATACATTTTAAACCTGATGAAAGCACTAGTACAGTGCCGAAAAGCGTTGTTTGTACTTTTTAACGACCTTATAAATAAAAGAAGTGTATTTTATCGGAAGACGCACACCCAGTGTGGGATTCTTCTACCTTCATATACTTCACAGATCTTCCTTAAAACACTGTAAATAGGTGTGACCGCATTTGTGCACCATGACAGGAAGGAATGTCTGCTAAGGGAAAGACCCCTTGGTAAGTGCCACCTGTAACCTTGCTGGCAAAGATTTCACTCTCCCCCCTCAACTATGTTTTCTGTCCTTCGTCTATTAATTTCCCTCGTCTTTATTCTTTAGAGATATTGGGGCTTATTTACTAAGGGTCCACGGATCGCACTTTCGTCAGATTTTCGAAGTTTTCGGGGTTTGCACCGCTGTTGCAGGTATTTAACTGGGGATTGTGTTGCATGCGATCGGATTGTGGCACATCTGCACTGGCTTCCATGCGACAGAAATCAAGGGGGCGGGCTGTCAGACGATCCGACTGATTTGGACTGAGTGCGGGATTTAACTTTCAAATTGTGTCACAAGCCCAAGCACTTACATACACCAGGAAGAAGAAGGTGAACTCCGGCAGACCTGAGCGGGGAAGCGACACATGCAGGATATCGGGCGCACGATCTTAGTGAATCGTGGCACAGTGCATTATCATCGGACAATGCACTTTCAGGGATCTTCACAGGCCAGGTAAGTAAATGTGGCTCATTGTTCCAATTTCTCTTGGGGGACATTCCCCCTTGTTTACACTGGTTTTGTTCTATGTTATACTACACTGTTAGAAAGTGACTGATTGACGACTATGACACCTTATTGTTTATTCTATTGTTTTGGGGAAAAAAACAGAAAAAAAATTACTGTTGTATTAAAAAAGAAAGGCGAGGGTCAAAATACTGAGAGATGAAGGGAGATAAGGGATGTTTTTGCTCAAGTATCTGCCTATTGGTGATAAAATTATATAGGGAGCCCATGGATTGGCGAGGATGAGTAACAGGCCATACAATTGCCCTTTTAAAAGAAGACAGGGTGCACAGGTGACAATAAACAGTTGCTCGATATTGGTGGCTGATATGTGACGATGCATGTTTTGAGGAGCATGAGTGTTGGTGAGACAGAATTAGAACAATAAAACAGCACAATAGTGGTAGGATAACCCCTTTAAACACGTCAATAAAGTTAAATTTTCCTTCACCCAAGGAAAAAACACATGTGTAATTGCATTAGACCTATCTATATATGCTGGCCAGGTTAGGGACAATGGCCACTTGGACAATCAGGTCCTTCAATAGGTCTACCACCTTACAAAGTGCATTGGAAGCAGCTGATATAGAAATTCACTACCAGTTACCAAACAGTAATCCCACTCCTCCGAGACAGCACTGAAGATAGAATTTCCATTTAACAAATGTTTCAGTAACCATGGATGTGCACTCCCTAGAAAGCTTTCTATCAGAACTAAATCCATTCACACCAGTACAATTTTATTCCTTTTTCATAGTAAAAGATACTGAGCCAAGGAAAAAAATATATTTGTGCAATTACCTTGGGGGCTACAGAAGCCATTATGATGAAATAATCTGGGAAGAAAATTGACTGTGACATATTCCTAGTGGAGGACCTGCCTTGTAGTGAAGAATATGCCATGTTAGAATGATTCATTTCCCAAAGGGCTCTCTAGATTGTCCATAATATGGAGACATCTGCATTGTGTTTGTTTTAGAGGAAAACTAAACCTAGAAATAAATGCTAAAATTAAAAATGATATGATAAGAACCTTCTTAAAAAAAACCCACAAAGCTGATCTCTCATTGATCAACTCCATTGACTGAAGGCATCTAGGGCTTTGGGGTTTAAAGAAAATCTTCCATAAAAGTCTATCATGACAAACCATAGACACTTACTCATAGATCCAGGCACCAATGGGGTTATGGGGCAATTCCCAGAGCTTCTCCATGCTGCAGTTTCACAAGCTGCTACACTGACTCCCCCTCTGACCACTCACTCTGCCTTATCTAATCTCACTGCAGGAAAGGAAGTTTCAATAGACAGTGGGGGAAGGAGTGCTCCTGCACGGAAAACCCCTGGGAACCTCCCCAATAGCTCTTTAAGTTCATTACCATAATTTTAAAAGCTGAAGGTTTGAAGGGCATATTGTACCTGACAAATTTTTAAAATTATTTTGTTGATCAAAGGTCACCATAAAATGGATAGATGAGATAAAGCTAATGCCGTCAGGACAACTGGAAATTGGATACATGGATTTAGTCTACAGTGTGGATAAGCTACTGTATAAAATTTTCAAATCTCAGACCTAATATCGTCTGACTGCTGTGTTTCGTCATGACTCACTGACTAAAGTTATCTGGCAGCCCTTCCAATGACATTTATTCACAGCAGTTTTTTATGTTTGTAGATATGGATGTGGACTATTCCGTAATTAAAAATCATTTGGGCAATAACCCTACCTTCAGCTTCCCCATAAACATTTGTGTTTGGCTTAGCTGAGCATGCATGTGAATTTGAATAGAAAAAGGGAGACAAGAGACTACTAAAGAACACTCGACTTACAGATGACCCATAATTACAAACGGTCCTCTGGTGAAGCTCTCTGCATGTTGATAAGTTACTGAGCTTTATCCCCATGGTGCAAAGATCAAGTGTAAGGTGTCTGCAATAAAGCTTTATTGTTCATTCTTGTTCACATGTCAATCAAATAGTTTAAAAATGTAATTGTCCCCGGGGACAAAAAAATACTTTGTCTGTAGTTACGCCCAAAAAAATACCAGGTCTGGCTTACATAAAAAATACAACTTATACAATATCTTGAGCAGGGTAAATTTTTCAATAATTTGATTGGAGAGGATAGTCATGGAAACTGTGATGAACATCCTGGATAAGTATAGGCAAATAGGTACCTCTGTACTGCAATGAATGGTTTGTGTCAGCACAGGGTCGAGAAGAGGACCCTCCCTGCATAGGCAGAGAAGCATTTTCACCTCAAATCTGCTGAAATATAGGACATGTCCTATATTTAGCGGCATGGCCACCTGACCCGGTCATGGTACAGTGGCACATTGTGGGCTCACCACACCGTGACAGGTAGCCATAGAGGTCTATGGGGGCCGTGATCTGGTCGGACATCATGTGACCAGATCACTGCCCTCATAACAACCATGTGAATGAGCCCTCAGTGTTTTACTGACAGTTTTCCAACTAGACCCACTCCTTGACTGGGCCTAAAAGGCCACCGTACATCGCAAACACAGAGGCCTTCAATTGGCCTCTGGCTGCCATTGCAACCGCTTGCCACTAGACGATCACATTTCCCATTGTCTCTCTCTTTAGCTACTGTGATCGCGCTTCATTGCAGCAGTTAAGTGGTTAAACTACCCGGCAAGGAAAGATCTCCATGCCGGGCAGACGCAGCAGGTTCTCCTAACTTTAAGAAGTTAGTCAACATCTTCTAATTATCTACTAGTTTTCAGTGTGAGTACAGGAGGAAAATCTGATTTATACAAAACATCTAAAAGCAGGAAGAATCCAGTGGAAAAATAAGACAAAGGAACATAGCTTTACAAAAAACTTGGCACTCCTTCAGACAGGATAATTGGAGCAATTTTTACTTTTTATTCAGATGAAAGCGTAGCAATCCAATTAGTATACGCAGCATTTTGGTTTTAATAAATCAGACCTTCATCAGGTTGTAATATCTATACTGTCCCCATATTATTACATGTGTCCCGATATCTCCCATCTCTATGTTTACACTTATTCCATCTCATCGACTGTGATATTCATCCATTGTGCTGTTCCAATATCAGATCTATATACTGTACACTTGTTTGCTACACTGTTATTGACTGTTATTTACAGGTATTTACATTGTCTTTATTTATTCCCTGATGAAGGTCTGATTTATTAAGACAGAAACGTTGCATATACTAATTCGATTGCTACGCTTTCATCTGAATAAAAAGAAAATTTCTTCCAATTATCCTGTCTAAAGGAGTGCCAAGTTTTTTGTAAATGACAGTGATGGAGTGGTTACCTACTTGTGCACCCAACTTATCTGATGTTGAGTGACGTGTATTAGATTACTAAAGGAACATAGCTGGACATGTCCAGCCAAGTCAATGAAGTATACATCCATATTTGCATCTCTTATGAAATAACACTGCTGGATCTGCACTTATTTTCTGCATCTGCATCTGTGGGATATTTTGGGGCCCACATAAGGCTGTACATAAGGAATCCATGGGGTTGAGGGAGGCTGTATCAAATGAATCCATAGGGGCTGAGGAGGGCTTTATATAAAATAACCATGAGGGGGCTGTTTGGGATGACTGGATTTTAGTTTCGGAATTTTTAATGCTGCCACGGGAGTTCACTGCAAAGGGGCCCACTGAGGCTTTGTCACCCAGGGGCCTACTGAAACCTGGAACAGGCCCTGGCCGCAGATATATGATTCTTTAGAGTCTGGTACTATGTACTGATTGTATCAAACTGTAAATGGACATGGACCACCTCTGACTTGAGTCACCAAATTATCATTTCATTGTAAATTTCGCAGGGGACTAGATAGAGGGAAAGCACTACCTAAAATCCTAAGAACAAAATGCTCCAAAATTTTGTACATACAACAGACATGTTAGATGATGTGCAGTGTCCTTTTTAAAAACTTACATTTTGATAATATTTAAAAACATCAAATGCAACTATAAAATAAAAATCTTAACTAAAATTATAATTAAATTACAATAAAAGTAGTAGTAAGTGGGTGAACGAGCTATAAGATTTTTTTGCATTGTGAAGACAACTCTCTTAAGAAAAGATACTTAAAAAAAAGTTTTTTTAATCATAAAAAATGAGCAGGTACGCTTGCTCAATGATATGGCAAGTTAATCTACTCTGCATTGCGTGGGGGAAGTTTGCCTGGGAAAGAAAATAACTTCAGAGATAAATTTTTCTCCCTTAGGTGAGATTAATGCCATGGAAACACACTTTATTGTCTTGTTGCTTAGGGTTTTATGTTTAGAATAACAGTAAACCTGGAGGATTTACAAAATCCAATATGTATAATTCAGATATGGGAAATCTACAGGTTTTTCAATGGAATGAAATTATAATAGAATAGAAGGAGTCCCAAAGCAAAGCTCAAGCTGGGTCCCCCTTGTGGTAAGAAGTTTTAAAGGGCATTCCCCCCACCTAACTCTCAGGGGTGTCAGACTAACATCATTCATCAATTAATAACCCATCCTATAGTAAGTCAAAACCCTTGGTTTTTATTATCCGTAAGTAATTATAGGTTTTGCTCTTTTCATCCCCCTTGGGTTAATTTTCCATCAAATGTTTGCTAACAATGATGTTGATTTGGAAATAAGATGTTTGAACAGATACTCAACATCCAATATGAATGAACTGTCAAGACATATAAAGAGGAGCAGGCTCTAAGCTAACCAACAGCTCCTGTCTCTACCTACCTGCCTGCCCTGAGCTAACCTGCAGAGGGCAACTGGTTGAAAGTCCCTAATCTAAGTATGTGCTTAGAAATGTCAACAGACAAAAGCAAAGTAAAAAAACTGGGAAACAAAACCAAGATGTTGTCAAAGTACAGAATCATTATGCAAAGAGTAGTCAAATAACAAAGCAAAGGTCAGAGTACACAGCAAAACATGATAGAGATAGTAGAACAACAAGCAAGAGACCAGCATAACCAGCACCTGACTAAGGAAAAGATACATGTGGAGTTACTGGATGCGGCCACAGCCCAGCCAATGGGCATAAATGCATTTGAATGTTACCAGAGGGTAAGATTATCCTTTAGTATACAGTGTTGCTGATGGTACTCTGCATAGAGTTGGCATCAAAATTCAAGAAAATCTTAGTCATACATTGGATATAACCACAATGAAATGAGTAAACAAAGACTCATTTATTTATAGATCTTTATCTATTTTTACTGTATTTCGGAAAGACCATAAATTCAATTCAATTTCTCGCATTCCCATCCCACGTCTGTTTGGAAGTCGACTTTTTATCTTAAGAATGTATTACAGTTTTTGTTTGCTCATTAATTCTTGGGCGACGCTCAAGTTTCCTGTTTAGAAGAGAAAAGAAATATCTCTAATTATTTATCGAAAGCCATTCCAATGTTTAAAGGACTGGAAGATGGCATTTCCAGAAAGCTTATCAGTGAGAAAGGGAGATCATGCCAGAGTAAGCAGAATGGTAGAGTGTTATTGGCCCCGCGAGAGAAGGAAATAAGACTGCAGTCATTTTAAGGTTGTTTCATGAAGAGACTGAAGATTATTCGAATTTAGTAACTTTAGCTGATTCACTTTCTTGCTGTTACTTCCAAGTATTTTTGCCAACCGCTGCCATTCTTTTTGTACTGGAGTCTATCAAATACCCATTAAAAGTGTAGTAATAGCTTCCTATGGGATCAGGAACATAATAGCTGTAGTTTTTCAGTAACATAGGAGAGCTGGAAGCTAGAGGAAGAGGTTGATCCCTTCAATTTGGAACTTGTATAAAATAAGCTGAATGGATAGGTCAACCCTGTCAAAGAGGATGGCCATTTTACTTCATGTGTTTTATGTAGGGGCAGGATATTTGGTATTTTACTAAATACATTGTAAAGAACTTTGGTACCCAAAACTGGACCCGAACAGATTTTCAAGTTTTGGTTTGGCCGAGCACCAGGTTAAGACATGTTTTGTCACCTCATCCGCTGCCATTCCTGTCCATATTGTATCAGGAGATGAACAGTCATGTGCTACTAACTGTCCATGACATAACTTCCATGACCTTAAGTTTGTAATTCATGAATACGATAATAAAATAGATTGGCCATAGACAGTTAGGATCACATTACCCTCCATCTGCAGCCATTTTATGGACATGCCCAGTGCACCGAGGTCATAGCCAGTACTTCTTTTTCTAAGTGCAGCTATTTTAAGTGCAAAAGAATTATATCAGAATGAAGCATTATAGAATACGGCCTTGTATTCCATCATCATCTTCGAAGTCTTCACCTTTACCTTGTCTCAACATCAATCATTTCTCTCATCCACAGGTATGTCTGCTTAAGTTGGCACCAAAAGTCCCACCTTCTCTTGTGTTTTTCTGCATCTCTAATGTTTATTGGTATGTGTAAATATATATTTGTTTCCCTGTTCTCCCTGGAGACTTCCTGACTCCTTTCCCTGTCTCTCTGCCCTCTTGATTAACACCTGGTAGCTGTTAATAAATTGTCCTGGGTGTATAAATAACAGAGTACAGGTCATACATGACCAAGGTCTTACCCAGTGCATCTTTTTCTAAGTGCAGCTATTTTAAGTGCAAAAGAATAATACCAGAAGGGAACAAAGGGACTTTATCTGTAAGAACATGTCTAATTCTTGTCTTTCACAATGTTATATGAAAAACACCATTACCTCTTTCCTACATCGCCTCTTCCCCCTCCCAATCTTGTGTACTTGTAGTGATACTTAGAAAAGATGCACTGCTAAGATGGCGCTGCTTTAGGAGGCTGCCTGTGCATTGGCTCCGGCTTTGACTCCAACCTCATCCTGCCCTACGGCACCCGCTTGGCCAATCATCCCCCACTAAACGCATCAGCAGCAGCAGGGGCTCCATGTTGCACAACTGGTAGCAGCAGAGTGCAGGAACAGATCCTGGCAGCCAAGAGCACCAGTAGCACCTGAAATGTAAATGATCACAACCAAAGCCTTGCCGCAAGTCAGGAGGAACGTTGCACCAAGGCTCCAGTGGCAGCCACAATCAGGCAGCTTAAGCGCTGATACTTGGCAAAAGTGGAGCTACGGACATTATTTCTTCTGCCAAACCAATAGCAGTAGTTCACCACTAGTACACCCCAACACTGCCGTACCAGCACCCCTACTGTAGTATACCCTATATATGGCTGTCAAGTCCGTGTCTTTTTGTTATTGTGACTGGTATATTTTTGCAGCGTAATTTCTTCACCATATGTAATGTAATGTGGGCATGTAACTTGTATTGTGCTGTATTCCTAAATCCTGTAACTATGTTTGTATACAACCAAGGAACTAGCAACATGTAAGAATGCGCTTCTTGAAGTGTATTTATGTATTTGTATCATTATAACTGTCTCTAACTGTGTAACAATTACCGGAACACTATGTACAAAATACTTTCCGCCCAGGGGATCAGTAAAGTTGTATCGTATCGTATCGTAGGAATGTCTTGAAGACAGGAGGCTTCACTTAACATATCAAAATGGCAGTGAAGAACCTGGTAAATTACCTTATTTTCCGCCCCCAAGACATTACAAGAAGTGAGGGCAAAAGGCCAAACTCTCTAAATTTACCTTCTAGTTCAACATAGAATTCTGCAACACATAATCAATAATAGAAAAAAAAAATATTTTTAAAAAATGCTACGCCTCTTTGCCAATTCTGGAGACCTCTTTGCATGTCACAAAATGGTTGCCATATGTTCTATGGGATTTAAAGTCCAAGACAAGGATAATGTGATGTCCATGTGATCATCCTCATATGTTGGAAAAGATAAACACATGATTATAACATTATGGGAAGATTTGGGGGGGGAATTTATCAGTAGTGTCTGAAAGCAGAACTAATTTCTTATGGCAACCAATTAGAGCTCAGCTTTCATTTTCTCACACCTGTTTATAAAATTAAAGTGAAGCTCTGATTGGTTTCCAAGCAAAACTAGAACACTTTTACCCAGGGGCGTAACTTGAAGGGGTGCAGAGGTTGCGGTCGCACACGGGCCCAAGCAGTTTAGGGGGCCCTTATGGTGTCACTTTCCATATGAGAAGACTATTACTATAAACCATACATTATAGTCGGGGGCCTGGCACACACTTTGCACTGGGGCCCATCAGCTTCTAGTTGTGCCATTGTTTTTACCTCAGATACTTGTGATAAATCTCCCCCTATTAGGTTGGAGTGTTTTGGACTTTCAATTTCTGCATATTTGATATTGTGACCTCAGACTGAACAGTGAAGACAGTGGTTTTCATAATAAGTTCCCCCACGTATTGTACACCTGCTTTACAAATATTTGATTTGGATTCGAGGGACACTTTATCTGAGCTCATATTTGAAACACCAAATTGTAATGAAATTTAATCTACAGGAACATGAAATCTTATTGTTTTGAACAACTAGTAATCCTTCCGACGCAAAGTTTTTTTGCCGAACGTCAAAGACCTACAGTGTGCAATGACCCAATGACCCACACTGTACAATGCCACCAACTTCTGTTCTCCATCTATCCATTCATGTCTAAAAGATGTGCTCAGAGTCCTCCACAGGAAGGACTGGGTCCCTGAACTAGATGGGACAGAAGACCCTGCATTGGGTGATAGAGATTCCATTGAGATACATTATCTAACCAACCAGTATTAATATTTTGCTTTGGAACAGTAAGCATTTTTATTTGCTTAGTGAACTGATGTGGAATCATGGACATGAGAAAATGGGTTAATATTGTCGGACATCCATCAATTTATAAGTGGATTAGCAATTTGCTGGCTGTCAGTGAATTGATGTGCACTGCTTCCAATCCAGATGATATGTCAATTCAACAATTATTGTATAATGAAGACAGTGGGGGTAGTTGCTGATGCGGTACTGCTCATGCATCAGCATATGATAAAGGCCACACCCACACTATGGAGGTGGATACATGAAGAGGCATAGGCCCCTTGATGTATCTATCGGGCAGCAGTGCTGCTGGACTATGTCCAGCGTAGTTTTGTGTAAAAACAGTGGCGTAACTAGAAGCTGATGGGCCCCAGTGCAAAGTCTGTGCCAGGCCCCCGGCTATAATGTATGGTTTATAGTAATAGTCTTCTCATATGGGAAAGTGACACCATAAGGGCCCCCTAAACCTCTTGGGCCCGGGTGCGACCGCACCCTCTGCACCCCTCAAGTTACACCCCTGTGTAAAAACCTGAAAATGAATGTTCACAGGTTTTTAAAAAGTATGTATACATGGGTCAAGAACACCCTCTGCCGGCCCCCTCGCCGGCAGCCATGCCCCTCTAAACCCATCTGACATGGAAGATGCAAAATTAATCGTAGCTTCTTTCAGTGCGCAAGAAATTGTGATTATTTTAGTTCTTACATGCCGGAAACAGGTGTGGAAGCACTTATAAATCCCCCCCCCAGTATATCTGCATTGCCAAATAACAGTATATCATACTAATAGTAATGAATAAATGAAAGTATAGTATAATCTATAATAATTGTATATTGTATCGTGGTCACATAAAAGTAAACTATGAAGCTTCCCATGTGCCGGACAGCAAGAAGAGATCTCAAAATCAGTGATGATTTTATGCAGAAACTATATTTGAAAATTTCATAACTTTTTGTTGTACAAAAAAAAATTCTAAAATTTTGAGGAAAGTGGAAAACCCTTTTAAGGGAACTCAATAGGGCCATTTGGGATATGAAAGCACTGCGCTTCATTGCCCAAACCAGCCATTTAAAAACCTCATGGGATGTTAAGTGCTTCTATAAAAATATCTATGCTACAGGAGACTGAGCTAATGGAGACTGGAGAGGCAGTTAAAGAAAAAGGTAGAAACTGGATTTATCCGCATCTTGCATTTCCAATTATGTTTGAAGCTGTCTGAATCTCCAGTTTCATAGTTTATATGGTTGAAAAAAGACACTTGTCCATCAAGTTCAACCAAGGAAGGGAAGGGATTGGATGAGGAAGGGATTTACGGGAAACAATTCTATATAACATAACCATCAATGTTATTTAGGTTTAAAAAGGCATCTAGACCCTTCTTGAAGCTCTCTGCTGTCCCTGCTGTGACCAGCGCCTGAGGCAGGCTATTCCACAGATTGACCGTTCTCATAGTAAAAAAGCCCTGTCGCCTCCGGCGATTAAACCTTGATTTCTCTAAACGGAGACAGTGCCCCCTCGTCTTTTGATTTGATTTAATCTGAAACAACTTACCACCATATTTTTTGTATGGACCATTCATATATTTAAATAAATTAATCATGTCCCCTCGTAGTCGTCTCTTTTCCAGACTAAATAAATCTAGTTGTTTTAATCTTTCCTCATAACCGAGACCCTCCATACCCCTTATCATTTTTGTGGCTCTACGTTGAACCCTCTCCAGCTCCAGGGCATCCTTTTTATGGACCGGTGCCCAGAACTAGACAGCATATTCCAGGTGAGGCCGAACCAGTGCCTTGTATAGTGGTAATATTACATCCCTATCACGAGAGTCCATACCACTTTTGATACATGACAAGATCCTACTAGCTTTAGAGGCAGCTGCTTGACATTGCATGCTGTTACTCAATTTATGATCTACTAGTACCCCCAGGTCCTTCTCAACAAGGGACTCTCCCAGATTTACTCCCCCAAGTACATATTTTGCCTTTGGATTATTGGCCCCCAGGTGCATAACCTTACATTTATCCACATTAAACCTCATTTGCCAAGTGGATGACCAAACATTCAGTTTGTCCAAGTCACCCTGCAGCCTGTGAACATCCTCCATAGACTGTATTACACTACACAGTTTGGTGTCATCTGCAAAAATAGACACAGTGCTATTAATTCCTAAAAAATATATTAAATAGTAGTGGGCCAAGCACAGAACCCTGGGGTACACCACTCATAACTGGTGACCATTCCGAGTAGGAATCATTGACCACAACTCTCTGGATACGATCCTTTAGCCAGTTTGCAATCCAATTGCAAATGATTTCTGCCAACCCAATAGCCCTAATTTTACCCATCAGGCGTCTATGAGGGACAGTGTCAAATGCCTTTGCAAAATCCAAGAACACAATATCCACAGCTGCTCCTCCATCCAGGCACCTGCTCACCTCTTTCTAGAAGCAGATCAGGTTAGTTTGACAACTTCTATTCTTAGTAAACCCATGCTGGCTGTCACTTATTATACTATTTGATGTCACATACTCCAGTATATAGTCTTTTACTAACCCTTCCAGTATTTTCCCCACAATGGAAGTTAAGCTTACAGGTCTGTAATTGCCTGGCGAAGTTCTAGAGCCCTTTTTTTTTTTTAAACTGTTTTTATTATTAAACATGTTCACAGCAATCGTTCAGTACATTAAGACATTAACATCTGTGTACAATAATACAAAGTTGTATGAATACAGTGATGCAGAGCCTATCAAGCTAATATATGACAATGAATAAATCATATCTCTTTTTAAATAAAAAGGAGTGTTTTCTACCGTGTCTCTATTTGTTCGGCTGTACAATTGTGCCATGACATATGATAATAATCATAATAAAATAGACATAAAAATAAGAACATACATAATACGCAACAGACTAGAGTCTGAACTCAACTCTTCTAGTCTCAACTATGAAACATTACAGGTACTTGATGTGTCAGCCCCTTTTCCATTCCTAATTCCTCCACTCAATACCTCTGATGCACCCTCAGCTCCAATACCTTCCACCATCCATCATCCCACCCATCTAGAGCCCTTTTTATATATTGGCACCACATTTGCCTTGCGCCAGTCACTTGGCACCACACCAGACATTACGGAATCCCTGAAGATGTTAGACAGCGGTACAGCAATAACAGAACTGAGTTCTTTAAGAACTCTGGGATGTAACCCATCTGGTCCAGGAGCTTTGTACACATTGATTTTATTGAGCTTAGATTGGATCATGTCTACATTCAGCCAGTCTAGTATATCACAGGATCCATGACCCGCACTGGCACCATCCACGTCAGAAGTTCTTTCTTCTATCGTATAAACGGAGCTAAAAAAACCTATTAAGTATCTCCGCCTTCTCTTGGTCTCCAGTCACCGATGCCCCATTTTCAGAATAAAGGGGTCCAACCTGTTCTGACCCATTTTTTTTTGCGTTGATATACCTAAAAAATTTCTTGGGATTTGTTTTACTATCTTTAGCCACCTGTCTTTCATTTTGTATTTTGGCTGAAGATCATTGAACCAAAAAACTTATCTGAATTAGTCTTGTATATAAGGAAGTGTGACTGCAGCCCCCTCTAAACTTGACTCATCTGAGGTAAAATATGACTCTTCTCTGCTCATTTTCTTAATATACAGGTAATATTTCACATAAATTTATATTTGTAAAATTTATATATATTTATTTCATACCCTACATAAGGCGGCTAGCTGTTTAATAAAGTAAAATCTTGTGACAGTGTCGCTTTAAAGGAGTAAAACCAAGATGTACCCTTTTGGTTTCACTTAACCACCACACGCCAGTCTTAAGAAGCATTGGAAGCATTCATGAGTGTGATACTGGACAGGGTTCATATAGGACTATTTCGGACACTGAACAATTGGGCAATAAGGACCTGCAAGTTGTTTAGCTTCCCAAATAAGGCTGACAGGTTCCCTTTAATCATATCTTTTATTGCAAGAAAGTGCAGTACAGACGGTCCCCTACTTAAGAACACTCGACTTACATACGACCCATAGTTACAAACGGACCTCTGGATATTGGTAATTTATTGTACTTTAGTCCTAGGCTACAATAATCAGCTGAAACAGTTATCAAATGTGTCTGTAATGAAGCTTTAGTGTTAATCCTGATTCTAATGACAACCCAACATTTTTAAAATCCATTTGTCACAGAGACCAAAAAAGTTCTGTCTGGGATTACAATGATAAAATATACAGTTCCGACTTACATACAAACTCAACTTAAGAACAAACCTACAGACCCTATCTTGTATGTAACCCGGGGACTGCCTGTATAGGGAATTCTTCTTTGGGGCACATGTTTTTGTTATTTATTAAGGGGACTAGGAACTGAATTAAACTGTTCCATGTACAGACATATAGATGACAAGTTATTTCCTCTGCAAACAAGTAGATGCAACTCTCTTTGTCTTTCAGTAGATATGTAAAGGAAATGTACCATCAAAATAAAGTATAAACCAGCAATACTTCCTCATAAATCCTGGCAACATTACTGTGGTAATCTACTTATATTTGTTATCCGTGGCCTCCTCTCTTCTAAAATCTACTATTAAAACAATGCTAATGTGCGCAAAGGGCTCTGGGGGAGCAGGGCCGCATCTGCCATGAGGCGAGATGAAAATCTCGCTTCAGGCGGCAGAATGCGGGTCCCTGTAAAGGGCGGCGAAATTCGCCGCTCTAAAGTGGGCGATTCGGGCGTCCATTAACGCCCGAATCGCCCACCAGCTAAATAAATCGCGCCTGTCTCTTTAAGACACAGGCGCGATTTATATGCGGAGCGACGCAGCGCCTTTCCGGCAGCTGCGTCGCTCCGTTCTAAGCAGTGACACAGGCGTCATGACGTCACGCGCCTGTGTCACTGTGCGGAGCCGCGGCTGCCGGAAGCGCCGTGTGAGGACGGGACCCGCGCGCCGAGGGAGCAGCTGCCTGCAGGTGAGTATGATTTTTATTATTTTTCATGTATTTAATTAATTAAATGTGGCTAATAATTAATAGTGGGGGGGGGGGCGCTATATATATCATATGGGGCCAGAATTATTTTATACTGGGGGGGGGGGGGGGCTTGATGGAATGCTATGTATTTTATTTGGGGCTATAATTATTTTATACTGGGGGGGGGGCGCTATATATATCATATGGGGCCAGAATTATATTACACCGGGGGGGGGGGGGGGATGATGGAATGCTATGTATTTTATTTGGGGCTATAATTATTTTATACTGGGGGGGGGGTGCAATATATATTTATATTATTTGGGGCTGTACTGTGATTATTTTATACTGGGGGGAATGCTATATATATTATTTGAGGCTATGATTGTTTTATACTGGGGGGATGCTATAGATCAGTGATGGCGAACCTATGGCACGGGTGCCAGAGGTGGCACTCAGAGCCCTTTCTGTGGGCACTCAGGCCATCCCCCCAATTTCACCAAACAGGACAAAATCCACCAAATCTTCCTGCAGTCCCAAGCAACTTAAGGGATGCTGCTCTCAGTGCTATTTTAAAGCGCTATTGGCTGTTTGAAACTGCGGGAAAAGTGAGAAGGTTTTGACAGAACTGCATTGTCTTTGGAGGTCCTTCTGCTGGACCCACCATTCTTCCTGGAGAAAAGCTACAATGACGGTCTCAACTTAATTGCCCATCTTCTTTCAACACTATTGGTGGCCTTAGGAGAGCCAATACAATTGAATGATGTGGAAGAACAGGTAGCAATAAGCTACTGCTAGAAATGCCATGTTGGCACTTCATGGTAAATAAGTG